>NC_069363.1:50215000-60215000 GCF_021730395.1 Mercenaria mercenaria
TTTTGAATTAAGTACATAACTTATAAAAAAAACGTAAACATTTATTTTGCTTGTAAATTGTTATCTCAGCACATCAGATTTTGACTGTAACATAATCTATCTACATTTGCATGTGCACTGCAAGCTGCATTTATAGAAGTGACTGTAAGCTGTAGAAAGCTTTGTATGTTGTAGGCAAGGAAATTGAAGACTAGAAATGAAGAATACAATGAATTCTTACAAGAAAAAAAATGGAAAGATGCACATAGATTTGATAACAAAAAACCTGGAGATGCACGTGTGAGTGAAATTTTCTATTTTAAAAGGCATAAAAACAAATGTATTTCATTTTTGGCGGTTTTAATATCATAGCAGCATTATTATGGCAGGCTGGGAAAGAGGTTATATTAAACATTTAACTCAAGGCAGAGGACCCATAATTACAGTCAGTAATTTTTGTATGATAGCTTTTTTCATTGTATGGGATTTCCACATTTCTGACCTAATAGGGGAATGTAAGAATTTTCCACTGGTACTAGTAGTAAATGGAAATGTCCAAGTCGAAGGTAACTATTGTCTGAGAACCATGTATTCCAAATATATACACAGATATTACCAGTTGTTATTTTGGGTCCACTTTTCTCATTACCTGCATTAACAACAGTAATAGTTCATGACTATTAAACAAGAAGTTTATCGGTTTTGTATTGTATTTGGCATTTGCCGTTGTCAAAAAAAAATGACAAAAAGAATAGCATTGAAAGTGATGAAAGGTCAATGACATATAAAACAAAAATTTTAAGCTGCTGAAATAATGTAGAATGTGATGTGTTAATAATATTTTTAATTTTTTAGTCAAAATCTTACAGAACCTCCAAATAACCATCAGTAGAAGCAGACATGCTTTGCAGATATGCATGACATTTATTGTTATTATGAAAATAGCATGGCCATATAGTTCACTAAATTTAAAATAATATACTATAATGTCAGTTAAATCAAATGATGAATTTAAAATTAGATGGTGAATTTATAAGTTTGTAACCTTAAGCTGAATTTTGTATCATGCTTCTATTGTTGTCATTTTTTTTAAGTAAATATTTTGTTCAATTCGTTGGAAGCAAAAAATATAGAAAAATGACATGTTCTTCATTATTATTATTAAATGCAGGGGCAGATGCTATTCAGTATTTTATATTTACTATTTACTTGATGAGAACTTCATAACTGTACCAAAGTTCAATGTAGCAATTAAATTTACTTCTGTAATATGTCTAATTGCATCTTTGTTATTATTTTCAGAGGCATAGTGAGCCGTCATCTCCTAGAATCAGTCCCAGGGTAACTTCTAGCACTTTATATATTTAAAATCATTGTACTTCTAGATTCATTAGAATTCCTTAATATTTAGTCTTGAAATAAGTACTGTTTAGATGTATTGGAATTTTAGCTGTTTGGAACAATTTGCATTAGATAATAGCAGAATGTAGAAATTAAGGCTATCCGTGCTAGATTATGTCTGAATGTAGAGTTGAACCTGCCAGCATATATCATAATTGTAATCATGCAAGCATATCTAAGAACCTACCCTGTCAGTTTGCATATTCATATGTCAGAATGAAAAAAAAAAATGTGTGGTCACAATAAATGCATCTCTTTAAAAACTTGTTTACAAGTTTGCACATTGTTTACCTCAGAATATCTGCTCATTGATTGTATTTGGCAATTTGCTGTTGACCTCATGTCTGTCTCTTTTGCCACTGAATACAGAATGGTAAATGAGTCACTTTTATTTTGCAATTATGGTATGGTTTATGTCTTTACAAATAGCATACCCTTTCGTAGGTAAAGTTTGGAAACATATTTGACTTTCCTAAATATTTCTAACTGAATTAAATGTCCAGATCAAAGAGTTTATTATCAAATATTTATTTCACTTCATGAACTATAGGGTAAAGAAAAGGACTTTGCTACACTGCCAGGCTTACATTACAGCGATTCTGCTGAAGTAAGTTGAAATGACTCGAGATATCACTTCTTTTTTTATGTGTATTTTTCACTTTTATTTTTAATATTTTTACTTTAAGGAAATTCATTCAAACAAAGGTGGTAGAATTTCTTAGGAAAAAAGACTACTACTACTGAATTCTATTAAATTTCACACTTTTACAATTATTTGAGCCGTGCCATGAGAAAACCAACATAGTGGGTGTGCGACCAGCATGGATCCAGACCAGCCTGCGCATCCGCGCAGTCTGGTCAGGATCCATGCTGTTCGCTAACAGTTTCTCCAATTCCAATAGGCTTTAAAAGCGAACAGCATGGAGCCTGACCAGACTGCGCGGATGCGCAGGCTGGTCTGGATCCATGCTGGTCGCATACCCACTATGTTGGTTTTCCCATGGCGCGGCTCATTTGTTTTGCATGTTTACTGTAGTTGTTAAATAGTGACAAGTTTAGAAGTTAGTAACTAGTTAAAAATTGTTTATCTATCATTATATGACTGGCTAAAACTTTTTTTATGACTGACCATAACTAATGTTTTTTCTTCTTATGACTGACTAAATCTTTTTCTTGCAAAATAACATAAAGACCCATATGATAATATAGGATGAAAAATCTTAAATGCTGAACCAGAGTAGTTGGTGCTGTTTTAATGATGAACAAATTTCACAGATTGTCTTGTGCTGAAATTCATTTTGTTTATCAAAAACTTGATTTCAGAAAAGAAAAATGCAGGAAAGAAATAAAGAATACAATGAAATGTTAAGACAGAAAGTGAGTCTTGTGTGTATAATTGGTGCTTCAATTGGTGTGGATAACTTATATGCCCTACTTCAGTTTTCATTCTTACGTGTTTGTTTACTAATTGTTTATCTTTTGTAGATCTAACATGTTTGTTTACTGATTGTTTATAGTTTGTTGGTCTAACAAATTTGTTTACTAATTATTTATGTTTTGTGAACTGTACTGCTTTGGTTAAGAAGCTCAAGGAATGAGAGCCAAAGAGGTCTAACTGCATATTGATAAAGAAGATAGACTTCTTTTGCTTTCGTCCATCAAGTTATATTTTGTTTGAGGAGGAAGCTGTGGGCTGAGCAGAAGACAATTTAGATGGGTGTGTTTAGCTTCTTTCTTTGCAGTATCCCTGTTATTAGTAACAACATCATTCTACTCCCTGTTATTAGTAACAGCATCATTCTACTCCCTGTTGTTAGCAACGACATCATTCTACTCCTTGTTGTTAGCAACGCCTTCATTTTACTCCCTGTTGTTAGCAAACATCATTCTACTCCCTGTTACTAGCAACAACATCATTCTACTCCCTGTTACTAGTAACAACATCATTTTACTCCCTGTTATTAGTAACAGCATTATTCTACAAAGATCCTTAAACAAGTTTTCACCAGTGATATTAAAGTTGACAAAATTTCTCCGTTTCAGTTATGCAGGTTCTATTGACATGTCAGATTCCTATCTGATAAATTTAGAATGTCTTCTGGTGACTTCAGTCCAGGCATAATGATATAATTTATTGAATCGATGCTTTTACAGGACACAATTTACAGAATACATTATTAAAAAAAGAAAAGAAAAGAAATAAAAAGAAACTAATTTTTCATTAGCTCATGTTACCATTTAATTTTCCTTCCTTTTTCTTCAAATACATGTTTGTCAAATGTCTCTATACTGCTTTCTTGATAACTAACCCTTAGGGCATGCTCCCATCATGGGTGACATCCACACTTGCTTCTTTCTTGGGTGTTGATTAGGCGAGTAGTTAGAGCACAGCACTTTGAAATTGGTATATATTAAAAAGGTCAAGAGTTCCATTCCCTGGAGAGGCACATGTTTCCACTGACAGTTGAATGGAAGACAATGTATCTGATGTCATCCTCCACTTCTGGCTCTTGTGGAGAAGTTGTCTGTTACTTGCAGAGAACAAGTTAAGACCTGGTATGGAATCCAGGAATAGTGGTTACAATAACTGATAACAGTTACATAAGTAAAATTCTACAGACAAAACAAAATTAACCCCATGTCAAAGAAAGAAACAAACAAATAAGTGAAGGAGGCTTGTATCAGTAAATTGTAGTCTTCCGAGTCCTTAACTGTTTGATAAACAGACTACAGTAAAACCTGTATCAAGCAGTCAGTCAAGTGTGCCACAGTCTGGCTGCTTAAGGCAAGTGGCTGTTTAATACAAATTGAGATTCATACAAAATTTCAGTTTGAGAATAAAGCTGACAGGCTGCTCAATGCAAATGGCTGCTTAATACAGATGGCTGCTAAGACAGGTTTAACTGTAGCTACTCTGTAGTTTCTGTTCGTACTAATGCATAATCAATAGCCTTTGTTATAAGCAGAAACTCAGTATTGTGATTGAATGTTTTGGTTCGGGCTTTTTAGTTTTGGTTATAGGTATACCCAGAAAGTACAGTATTGTAGTAAAAGTCCTATCAGTGTAACTTCTGCAAATCTGAATCAGGATAAAATGAGCTGTGCCATGAGAAAACCAACATAGTGGGTTTGCGACCAGCATGGATCCAGACCAGCCTGCGCATCCGCGCAGTCTGGTCAGGATCCATGCTGTTCGCTTTCAAAGCCTAATGGAATTAGAGAAACTGTTAGCGAACAGCATGGATCCTGACCAGACTGCGCGGATGCGCAGGCTGGTCTGGATCCATGCTGGTCGCAAACCCACTATGTTGGTTTTCTCATGGCACGGCTCAAATGTTAATTACTACTTTTTGTTTTGAAATAAAAATAAATGGGGGAAAAAGGTATAAAATTTCGTGCTAAACAGAATGAGAAAAAAAAAGTAAATATATTTGTTGTCAAAAAACTTATTATGCCATCTGCTCTACATTGGTCAAATGATGCAGTGATGGCATCTCAATGTTCCATGCATCAAAATGTTCACTGTTTCAGACAAGTTCTAGCTAAATGTTTCTAAACTTTTAGTCATTTTAGTTAATGTAACTCTACAAATGGGTTCTGGTATGTAATAAAAGGGTCATGAAAAAAGTACTATGATCTGCAGTGATGTGTTTAGCTGTTGTGGATTTTGCCAGGTTGGGTCACAGTCTGCTGAAGCATCTCAATGTATCCAGGCCTGGCAAAATCCACTCGAGCCAAATAAAACATTGCAGATCCAGGTACTGTTACGTTATGACTATTTTATGAAATTTCTAAACCAGATGAAGCTTTCAATGTATCAAAAAAATGTCTTCTAGCATATTTATGTCATTACTTCATTGTGCATTATCATTGTATTACATATAGTGATTTCAGACATTTAGTTCATATGAATTTACTTTATTTTTGTCTTGGTTTGAAATAACCATACTTTTAAAACCATTCTTTCATTGATTGTAGAATTATTGTTTTTATTGCCTGATACAGATGTTAAATCAAGATAATGCATCTCTGGAGAACAAGTTCAAACAAAATAAACAATAAATATATTGATTACTTGTACAATTATCTATATGTGAATTTTAAATGAATTTTTAATCATTTTCATTTTTAGCCAGAAGTTTTTATTTTACATGTAAATCGATTTATATTGAGTTATTCAAATCTTTTTTCAAAACTTAAAAAATTTACACCAACATGTTGCTATAAAAGCTAAGATAGATATTCTTGTCTGTTTCATAATAATCAAACAGCAGAGAAAATATTGATTGTTTATTAATGCATTGCTTAGCTGTGTAGCTTATTAGCTGTTAATGATTAAGTATTAGGAGTTATCACTACTTACAATTAGTATGGTATGCATTAAAATAATTGGATTTCAAAGTTTTATTAAAAATTCTTAGCATCTCACTAGTGTAATTAAATGGTGGATGGTTTCTATTTTCAGCAGGGAGGAGCGAGGAAAGGATGGGCAACACCGACTTACGAAGAAATCTTAGAACAGAAGAGACGAGAAGAGGCATTGAGAAGGTATTTCATATTGCATTTTAATACTGAAGATTTTTGTACAGTCAAAAAGTTCATTGGTTGAATCAACTTATAAGTTGTAATAAGTATTTTCATATTAACCTTTAGCCTGCTGGAGGCAAGTGATTTTGCCTTAAGTTTGTGACCAATGCAGACCAAGAGCAGCCTGCACAGACATGCAGCCTGATCATGTTTGCACTGTTCACTATTCGTCTCTGTAAAGACCTGTTTATTTTCAAAAGGTTAAAAAGGCCATGTCCATTGAAATATTTTCCATTTGATAAAATGTCCATATGCTTACTTTCCATTTTAGATATATTTGTTGAATTCAAAACTACCAATGAAATTAACAGAACTTGTCCTAAACTATGGATAAAGTGTCATTTTTTTGTCAGTTTACCAGTACGTATGTCTTGTGTAGAAAATACTTCAAAATGGAAACAGTTGTTCAGCTTCTCCAAGTGAGATAGTTGAAAGCTACTATATCCTGATTTTCAGTTGAAAGACTGCTATATCTGTAAAGAAGATGTGTAAAGGTTATGATTTATATATTGCTCTAATTCAGTTTGTTTCTATATTACAGGCAAGATGACGACTATGGGCCTGCAGATGCAGGTATTAGACGGTATGCTAGTGAAGGTGCTATAAACAGATTACAGGTAAATGTAACATTATGAACTAGTATTAATGCAGAAATATCTCATCATAAACTTTATTATGTTATGAAGTTACAAGTAACAGTTCAGTCCACAATGTAAATGACATCTTTTATGCTGATAAGACATTTTTCTGACAGCGGAATCATTGACATGAGTCTTTGCCACAGCAAAACAAAATGGATTAGATTTTTCTCTGAAAGCTGCATATATTTTCTGACTAGTTTTATGTAGCACAGAGAAAATGTGTTGAAAGTGGTTCTTCTCTAGTGCTGTAGCATAAAGCTGTGGCGTAAGCTTCTTTTCGAAGTATGTCATCTTAAAAATTAGAGTTTTGATGTTTTGCTTTGTTTTCAATTATTTATGTTAGGGTTTAAGAAGTTTAAGAATAAATCATGGTTGCATGTTCATCCTGTTCAAAACCATTTTTCAATGTAAAATCCTTGAAAGTTAATTGGACAAAAACTTTCAAATATCACAGCTCTCTGAAGAATATAAAGAGAGAATGTTTTTGATAGGATTGTGATAACATACTTCTGTGTTTACCTTCAGAATGATTTCCGTGATAGAGAGCTTGATAAAGAATTTGAATCAAGGTAAGTTGTTAAAAACAGTGCCACTATTAGTGATAAGAGAAGCTGCTAGACTTGATGAAAAAATATATTTAAATGAACAAATGCCTTTTAACACAATATTTGATTTTATATTTTAAAGAATGTTAAAAATGAGCAGTTAATTGTGTATGCTCAAGGTTTCTTGGGTGTTTTAGAATTGGAAGTCAGTTTTGGATCTGTTTGGATTTAATTCTGCCTTTGAATCTTGTCATTCATTAAATAAAAAAGTCAAACTATTGAACATGTAAAAATAAAATTAAAAAATTGTTCCAAATTTCTTGACGATATTATGTTTTTTACTAGATAAGTAGAAATGTTGCCGCTAACATGAAAATATACACATTAATAATGTGGTAGAAAATGAACTTTAACATTATGTTGTTTTGATATTTATTTGTGATAAATGCATGTTTTTGTCACTCACATTGTGCGTCACTAGGACCAAGGGAGATAAATCGTCTACTTCGAAGCAGAGGCCGCATTCTGATACAGATTTCACGGAAAGACGTCAGAAACTTCTAGACCTCAGCAAAGATTTTGACAGTCTTACAGTTAATGTAATAACATCTAGCTATAGAATTTATCTTGTTTTACATTTTATGATTGTTTCAGTGTTGTACATGTGTGCGTGTGTTTATACATGTTGACATCTCATCTAAGACAAGACATTTTGGAATGTTTCTTCATAAAAACGTAGGCAATTTAGAACACTGATAAAAAGTTTTGTATATGCAAGTTTGGTTTTGGTAGGGAAACATCTGAAGGCAATCACGTTTTACCTTATATTGTACAAAGTTTGTTCTAGGAAGACACAAAATGTCTTGTTGAAATCATTTACATATATATATTTGAAACTTGAATTCTGTCCAGTAAAACTCTCTCTTGACTGCAGTTAAAATTGCAGTCTAATCAGTTGGTTAACTTTTTCTTGTTTTACTAAAACAAAAATCTTTTAATAAGGAAAACAAATTTAATATTAGTGTTTTGGATGCCCCTTGCTTGGACAGACTACAAGTTATCAGTTTTCAGTTCTGTTATCAAACATGTATGTATTGTCTTTAATTAAAACACCCATGTACTTTCTTTTAATTTTGCTAAGTTTTAGTTACAGGTTCAGCTGACAGCTTAAGACAGTGTTCAGTTATCTGAATTATACCTTAGTGCGATTTTTTCATACAACCAAAACTTTTTGTGACTGCCTTCAAATTTGTCTTAATATATGATTTCATATAGGCCTAGTTATATTTACCCGTCTTAAGTAAATTGAATTCGTCTTAAGTAAATTGAATTCGGAAGAAAATAGTAATTATGACCATTAAGAATAAAAAGGTCTTTTCAGAAAAAGAAATTTTGTTCTCCAAGTGTCAGATGGAATTGAAAGCTCACATAAAGTTTTGGTAGATAATGCTGTAAGTGTCTATAGAAGATCTTTTGCAAATGAATATTTTTTGGGGTGGGAAGAGGCCTCCAAGGCCAAGTAGTAATGATTACTGACGTCAAGTGGCTTGTTCCTCAGCGCTGTTGGCTTGAAACCTCATATTTTGCATAAACCGGGGCCTCAGTGGCTGTGTGGTCAAGGTTACTGACTTAGATCACTTTCCTGTTGCTAATATTGGTTCAAAGCTTGCTTTGGGTGTAGAATTCTTTATGGGAGGAAGTGTTCTAGTTGACTTACGGAAGGTTGAGGGTTCCACCCAGTTGCCCACCCATGCCTACAATGATGTCAGGAGGGGCACCTGGGGTCTTCTCCACCACAGAAAGCTGGAAAAGACACCATTTCACTGAAATTGTGTCATCGACTCAAAACCCAACTAAAGACACAACAACAACAAAATTACATTAACCTTCATAAAAGAAAACTGATGAGTACTGAAGTTTGAGTGATGTTCTATAGAAACTATGCAGCATGTGTGCAGTTTATAGAAGAGTGCTTATATAATCTACCTGCACATTTTTCTTTACCTTCCCTCCTGGGTTGTAGGAAAGTTCGCTTTGATGACGAATTCAGAATCCAAAATCAAGGTGGAATTTTAAATGATGATAATTGGCTTAACCCAGAGGTTAGAAGAGAACAGGAATACAGTCAACTGGTAAATTGCGTCTTTTGTTTTTGTTTTTTTTTTTTCGTTTGAAAAATGTAGATTTATGTTGCTTGTTATACTGTATTATATTACTCATAAAGGATTAAATCAAATCTTAGAATTAATTCAAACAAAAGGTTGGTTCTTGATTAAACATGAGGTTCATCAGTGCACGGATTTGGGAGAGGTTTTTTTGCTAAAATATGACACTTGTCCTCCTCTGAAGTTACAAATAAAACAAACACATTAGTAAGAGACATTTACTTTTCACTTTTATGCTTTGAGAATATAAGCATAATGTCGGCAATATTTGTAAGGGCTTTAAGAATGTGTAAGAATGTAGTTTGGTGGGGGCTTTAAAAGTTTGTATGGCCTTCTGCAGTTCCTTCACATTTATTTATCATCCTGCACACTCTCTTGTTGGTGCCACTAATGATGTTGATAATGCAGAAAGAACAATGGGTTCTTTTACTTTGATCATACAAGTCATTCAAGGATAATGTATATTTTCACCAAACTTGGTGTATAGCAAGTCTATTTGAATACCTAAACTAAAGATCAATTGACTATTGTTGAAAACTTAGTTTCTTGACATTGCTGCATTTATTACCTTAGCACATAGTGCTCAGATTGGGCTGTTATGACCATTCACCATCTGTCTGATGCCCATCTATCTGGTCGGTCAATTGACTTCAGATGATATCTCCTCCTAAATCACTGAGCTAATATCAACCAAACTTCACAGGAATGTTTTTTGAGTGGTCCTCTTTGAAGAAATCTATTGCAGTTCTGAATTCAGGTTGCCATGTCACTTTTAAAATCTTGTCAGAAACTGCTAGCCCAATTTAAGAACAATTTCACACAATTGTTCCATTTGTGGCCCTTTACCAAGATTGTTTAGATTTTTTTTCTGGTTTGTAAAAATACTTGCCACCAGAGGGCATGGTTAATTTTCTTTATATGTATATAAGTGGAAGCTTTAGATATTGTTTTGTCAGAAACTACTTTCTCCATTTTAGAATAATTTCACACAAATATTCCTTGGGTGACCTCTTAAAAGAATTTAAGTTATTTTGATTGGTCAAAAACAAGGGCACCAGATGACATTGACACTTTTCCCTTTATATATATAAAGAAAACTTTAATAGTCATGGTGTCAGAAACTGCTAATAAGATTTTGAATTAATTTCATAGGAAAGTGCTTTGAGAGACCCACTACCAATATTGTTAAATCTGCCAAATTCCCTACATATATGTGTGAAACTACCGACCAGATTTTAAACTGATCCTGTGCCAAAAGTGTTCAGATTTTTCTGATCGATCAAAAAAAAAAAAACATAAACAAATAAATAAAAATGGAGTCTTAGTTGAAAATAGAGAAATTTTTAAATGGCATTTTCTCCAAAAGAATTGGTCCAATTTTGAAATATTTTCATAGAAGAGTTCGTTTGGTGATGATCTGCTTAAATTGTGAAAGCAGTTTACCTATGTCAAAAATAGTCGGGCTGCTGTGGATGGGTAAAACTTTCCTTGTATGGGATTAGAATATTTTGGCAGAAATATTTCTTAGATTATACTCCATCAAAATTGTTACCTATTTGAGCTGTGAAGCTCAGGTGAGTGAGGCCCTGTTATTGTTTACATTTACTTATTGGCAATATGAAAATTGGTTTACACAAGTCTTGGTCACAATCATAATAATTATGACATTTGAGAACTTTTGTTTAATTCAGGATACTAGTGTAGCTGAGTTATCTTGTAGCAAGGTAGTTATAGCTGTTGTAAATTCACTGTTGTCAAGTTGTATTTTGTAGTCTGGTATGCTAACCTGTACATTATACTAAGCCAACTCAGTGGAGAAAGATTTTTACTGCAATGTCAGTAACAAAAGGCATTGTTTGTTAACCTATACCCTGCTAAATTTCTAAAATGGCCTGGTCTATCATTCAACTTGAGCAGTACCATTTATTAGCTCAACTATTCGAAAAATAGGGGAGCTATCCTACTCGCTCCAGCATCGGCGTTAGGGTGAGCGTGGACGTTAGCGTTAGCGTCACACAAATGTTAAAGTTTGCGTACCACCCCAAATATTTTCAAAGTACATTGAGATATTGCTTTCATATTTTGCATACTTGTTTACCATCATAACCCCAGTCTGTAAAAAGGAGGAGGCAACTCTATCAGGCATTTTGACTGAATTATGGCCCCTTTTTGACTTAGAATATGCTTATTGTAATGTTAAAGTAGAATATGCTTATTGTAATGTTAAAGTTTGCGTACCACCCCAAATATTTTCAAAGTCCATTGAGATATTGCTTTCATATTTTGCATACTTGTTTACCATCATGACCTCAGTCTGTAAAAAGGAGGAGGCAACTCTATCAAGCATTTTGACTGAATTGTGTCCCCTTTTCGACTTAGAATATGCTTATTATAATGTTAAAGTTTTACTCACAGCTTATATTATACTATCAAGCACTGAGAATAGTCGAGCACGCTGTCAACTGACAGCTCTTGTTGTTTGAAGGGTATCACTAAAAATTTACTGACTGAATAGCGAACAGTGTAGACCATGATCAGCCTGCAAGGACATGCAGGCTGATCTTGGTCTGCACTGGTCGCAAAGGCACAATTACTGGGCTAATGGTTAAGCTTATATAACACTGTGATATTTGAAATACTGTAGCAAAAGGCTATAAGCTTTGAGGTAAGCCGCAAGTATGGTGTATTTGAGGTTATTGGGGAAGGGTATGTGTAATGCAGATATATTTGGGAAGAAGTATGTATATTTGAACTGTATTTTGGAAGGGTGTGTTTATTTGTGGTGTATTGGGGAAAGGATATATGTATTTTTGGGATGTTTGAAGGAGTTTCTGAATTGGAAATGTTGGAAAGGGTATCTGTGTTTTAAGGTGTTAGGAAAAGTTATCTTTATTTGAGATATAGTGTGGAAAGGGTGTCAGTCCAGGGCTGAGCACAGAGCTACTTTAAGTGTATATAAATAAAGAATAAGATACAATAGTTTTGGGCTCAGTCCTAGGTCCATAACTGACATGTATTAGGGAAAGGGTATTTGCATTTAAGGTATGGTAAGGACAGTGCATGTGCTTGTGAGATGTTTGAGGGAAAGGATTTCTGTATTTGAGATGTACAAGGAAAGGGGTATCTGCATTTGAGGTGTATTAGGAAAAATGTATGTGTATTTAAGACGTATTTGGGAAAGGGTATCTGCATTTTTAGTATATTAGGGAAGTGGTTTGTGTTTTTGAGACATATTAGGGACATGGTATTTGTATTTGAATTGTAGATATGGAAAGAGAATAGCAAGATCTAAGAATCTTTTTAATAATGACTGATGAGTGACATTTTCTGTTATCTGGAAATCGTATAAATATTGGTACCCTGGTGCCAGCATTGAGGTAGCTAGCAAGCAGTTTGCAGAAGAATGTTGGTTCTGTCCAGTTGCCAACTTGTGCCTGAAATACTGCTGGTTGGTGCTTCTTTGATCTTCAGGACTGTCATTAAAGCTGGAAAATATATATGAATTAATTTCTGTCATAATTGCTTAAGGTAGTTCTGCATGTTTGGGACAAAATATTTCTACTATATAGAAATTGATTAAACCCCAATTTTTCAAAACTTTAGAATAAACTTTTGGCAAATAAAAAAAGAGTTTTCATAATTGGAGTCAATGGGAAAATCACAATTTTGTTAATATTTTCATGAAAAGAAATTTTTGTACAATGTACATTTTAATGAATTATTTCACAGTCGCAAATATAAACTTATGATACATAATATGGTGAAATAAAATATATACGTCTGTTTGCTTGCTTTTGAGATTTTTGCCCATGATCCACTTATTCCATTATTTTGAATTATATAACATGCCAAACATTTTGATATGATATTTTATCTTTAGAAAGATACAAATGTTGCTGTTTTAATAAATTTACTCACAGGGTGCCTTTAGTTCATTAAATGATTTTCATTTACGTATGCCAAGTCCATGCAGGCTTGATAAATAATTTAATGACATTATGCCATTACTTAAGTTTTATCAAACGTGCAGAGCTACCTTAAAACAGAATGAAGCTTATGTATACACAGACTTCAGTTTTGTTAAGAATCTTTTCAAATATGATTGTAATTTTACATAACTGCAATCTCATTGAGAAGACAGAAATATGTTTGTTGTGTGGAAGTTGTTGCCCTGTAGAGATAAATTTACTAGGAACATTTAACAAAATTTGAAATGAATAACTCTGCTTTTATAAAGATGCAAATTTCCTTTATTTTTAGATTTTTCTATGCAGTATCACACAATTGTATCTTTCTGCTTACATGTGTGTTTTATTTGCACTAGGTTGCTAAAATTAATGAGGTAAGAGGTAGTTGTGAAAAATGAAATTTAATTGGCCAGTTATCAGCTGCCAGTTATCACAGTCACGCTTGCGTGTCATCACAAAATGGTCCGCTATTGAACTTTATAATAACTGCACACCATCATATAAAAATAATTATTTAACTGTTCACATACAATGATGTTCCTCACTGTAGATTGTACTAAATGCATAAGTCCTTCTACTTACCTATAAGTATCTTCACGAGTAGCATTACTTGTAATGGAAGAGCATGCAACATAAGCCAGATCTGAAACTCTCAGAAATTTGTGTTTTTCTTGCTTTTCACTTAATAAATATAAGTGGGGTTAATTAAATTGATCAGGGTGATATTCCAAAAAAAGAGACAATAATTGTCAGATCTGTTTATTATTTCTTTTATGAAGGGAACTTACTGTGTAATTATTACATAGGCAAAGCAACTGATTTTAGCCTTTAAGAGTTGTGCCCCTTTGAATTGATGTTGAAACTTCAGCAAACAGTCACCTATTTTATATTGAATTATGGCCAGACTTGTTAGTTTCAGCAATTTGATTGCATGGTCCCAGTTTGGGGGCTCCTTTTTTCTTTTTGCAAATTTTTACAGCTTTTATTTTTTCCCCTTTATTTTGAATGTTATAGCTATTTCAAATTCCATTTCAAGTGCTTTTTGCCATAGCTACATGGAAATATTATGGTTAATGTTTGTACAGTTTAATCTTAAGCTACTTTAAAATACAATTTGTCTTCATCCTTGTAAATCTTCAAGTTAGTTTTCTACAGATTAAACAATAAAAAATAGACATTTAAAGAAAAGCTACCTCTTGGTCGTTTTCAAGGAAGAAAAAAATATTGACAATAACTATTTTACATTATGTCCATAGTTTCAATAGACTGGGACATTTTATTTATTCATCATTCTGAAGAAAAAGATATTCTTGAGACATTGTTCCATGTGTTTTTGTGAAGGAAATTACAGTTAAGTTAAAAAAAGGGACTTTAGGTTAAAAGTTTTTAAGTAGATAAAAAATAAAGTGGACAGTACAAAAGAAGTTTGTCCTTTTGAAACTTGGCACATGTTCCTGTTCTACCATTTCTTAAGGATAAATAATAATTATGTTATATTGTTTATTGACAAATTGTCTCAGTGTTATTTCAGGTATCCGATTGTCAGTTTTGTCAATAAAACAGATCAATATAAGTACACCGTACTACCAGTGTTAAATACATTCTTGATAGTTGTTTATCAGTACTATATATTCATGTAACGAATAAACAGATCCAAACACAGGCAGATTATACGTAGGTAAACTTAAAAGGAAATGTATGTATAATTCATGTCTATTGATTGATTACCGATATTGACAGTAGATAAACGGTCTACCTGTAACGTCATATACTGTGGAATCGTTGACCTTCGCGGGAACCCTCATTCACAAAGCTAGGCCATATTCTACTTCTTTTCACCAGTTGTTTAACTTTTCCGTCTTGGATTTCTTTAAAGAAATTAGGCTGTTGGCAGAAGTACAAATTTTTGTTTAAAGAACTGATTTTAAAAAGTTATTTTTAGGACCATTACAGTTTGGTACAAGAATGTAACCTGAAAGTGAAGAATTGTTTTCGATGATTTTATTGATTTGTAATACAGAACAATTTAGTTTCAAAAGTGAATTACATGTTTTAGATTTAAATTGCGGATTAAATTTATCTTGATTATATTTGCTACTTTAAAGACATTAGGTTTATACGTTTGAATTATGTTTGGATTAGTTAAAGGGACTAAAGATTTATAAGCCGAAAGTGTGAACAATATATTTGATCAGACTGAGCTGAAAACATATTTGCATTCTGTTTTAAAAAAAACTGGAAAAGCTTGAAAAGGATTTATTGTGCTATATATTGAAAAAAGGCATTTTATTTGTTATTCAGTGTACTATTACATATTTTTGATTTAAGTTAAAAATGAATTCCGTAACTTGAAGTAAGGTGTAGTTATTTGTACAAATTAAGGATCTTATTTTTCATGATGAAATAAAGGCATTAACATATTATTTGTGAACATAGTGTGTTAGATACAGGGAAATAATTGTGGTGTGTTGTGATTTGTGTATCATTCAATAGGAGGATTAAAAGTTTCATTTAATTCTACAGACTGAACAGCCAGTGAGGCAGGAAATTCCCGACGATATGGCGGCCAGAGTCAGACAACAACCATTTTTAGCGAGTTTGCCTGTCGGTATGTATTTGTCTTTATATTATATACATATAATGCATTTTTCAAGAGAGTGGGTTTATTTCCTAAATTAACACTGCCATTATGATATGATCTTTTTGTTCAGTTGTGCTTATTTCCCTTTGCCCTTTATAAATTAGCTTAAGTTTATAGAAAAAGAAGTTAAAAACATTAATATAAGTCATAATTGAATTTAAAATCTAAATTAGTATTAGTAAGGCAGATTATTGATGAATTTAAAATTAAGATGTCTTTCAGTATTAAATTTTATATTTTGAGTAGATAACATTTTAAAGGAAAAATGCAAAAAAGTGAAAATGCATTTATCATCTGTTTGGTATTGGCATTAACTAAAGCTGATAAGCAAAGTCATACACCCGGTACTATATCAGTTTAATTTTGACTTTAATATATTGTTCTTAATACGGCTGATATTTATTTCATCAAAATAATTCATTGATTTTTGATAGAAAGTTTGTATTGAAATCTTTTATATAAACTGTCATATTAAAGCTTAGAAGAAATTTTTTGGTTAACTGCATTTGAATTCTTTTGAGAATGATCAATCTTTGTGCATGATTGGTAATTTTAAAGTACATGTAAAATAGCAACTATTCATCTCTCTGTAGTTACTATATACTTAATTTGAATTTCTTGTATTAAATGAATGAAAGTAAATAATTTGAATTACATGTGAATACATAAGTGTATAGAGATTTTATAGCGATAAAAGACTTCTTAGATTTATGGTTAAAGCATGGTTAAAATACACATTTTAATGGTTCAGATTCAGTTTTTTGAAAATTGTAAATTCAGTACATTACTGGTTATGAAGAAATAAGATAATGTGTGCTCTCTTTTGCATACATCTAATGCCTGATTGATATTTCATTGAAATAACCTTTTTTGATTTGATTCATTAAAAGGACTTGCACCGTTTGAATAACGTTTGTCACTGCAACTTGTTCACATGTCAAAAGGCAGCTTTCAAGTGTGTTTTTTATCATCTAATGCTCAATATGCAACCTCAATCATGTTTAGGCATCATCAGTCATTTCAGATAAAGCTATACAATATTGTGACAGTATTATTGTATATATTCAGATTATCAGTAAATGCATAATATAACTCCCCCGCTTGGCTCAATAGGGAGAACGCAGATCTACGGATCACAAGGTTGTGAGTTAGATATGTACGTATGTTCTCCGTGATGATTTGATGAAAGACATTGTATCTTAAATCAATCGCCCTCCATCTTTGATTTATGTGGGGATGTTGGCAGTTACTGTGGAGAACCGGTTTGTACTGGCACAGAATCCAGTAACACTTGTTAGGTTAACTTCCCGCCGTTACATAACTGAAATACTGTTGAAAAACAGCATTAAACCCAAAACAAACGAAAAACACCCAGCCCCCAAAAAAAATGCTTAATATAGTATAAAACAGTAAATGTTAGGGGTTTTATTACAATTTGGAACAGCAAAGCTGATATTTGTTGGTCTGAACTTGTTCTTACCAGTTTAAAGACATCAATAAATATTTATAACAGGAATTCAATATCAGTAAATTATTTTTTGCATGAAATCCTTGTAACATTTGTTTTGATTGCAATTTCTAACTAAAGAAAGCATATTTTAATTTAAAAAATTGACATAAATCCTAATTTTAAAGCCGGTAGCAAAATTAAAACTGTATTTTGCTGAATACCCACATAATGATTAACTAAAAATTATCTTTCCTTTATGGTATTAAAACAAATCTAAGAATTTTTTCCCTGTCCTACTGTCATATATATTTCAATTGATTTTTGATATGAAAGAATCGGCTCTTTTCTTGTTCGTAAATTAATTCATGTATGTATAGCTTAGTATATGTTATGTCATACATCATACATGTCACGTTACCATGATAACTAGACACAGCCTCTCTCTCACAGGTGGTGCCCCAGGACTCGGTGCTGGTAGGTTCATGTATTCACTATATTTAGACATTCTTGTACATTTGTTGTACAGCTGTTGTTTTCAGCTCATTATAGCAACATTTTCAAACTTTAATGGCTCTTTTTTTCTTAACATTTAAGTTTGAATTTATACCGTCAGAGACTTAACATCGGCCGAGAGTTTCGAACCTGGAGTTTTCTTGAAAAGTATTTATAGCCATACTTTTCCATACAACTCATATTCATTGTTGTTTTTTGTGCATGTAATATTGTGCTCACGCTAGTATGTTGTTTGTATGTTGTGGCATGTGAATGTGAGTTTGTGTAGTTTGTTTCTATCTTGTTGCGTCTTTGATTCATTGAGCCTGTAGATCCTTGGGGATTTGTTTAGAATGGGGTATACAGTTATAAGGGGTACAAAATACTTTGGTGTAGTGGTTTGTTGACAAAGGGAGGTATGGGAATGACAATAGAAGCTTTTCTTCTTACTTGTCCAACAGTTTAATTTTGGAATGGCTTTTGATGATAATTCTCATTTTGTGACATAAAAGATGACATAACAAAATTGGTAAATGATTAAATGAAAACAATGGGGAGGAAGAAAGAAACATACTAATTGAGTTTTGGCTGCCCTAGGATCTGCAGCTGTCATTAGCTTCTTTGATCAACACATATAAAATAGATTCTTCATTTGTGGCAGTTGTTTGTGCATGTTATTGATAGCAAAATAAGATATATTTTTTCCCTAGTCTTTTAAAATTTCAGTCATATTTTGACTGAAAATCCTGTTCTTCTGTTGCTTGAGAACGATATACATGTCTATGGCACATGTTCTGAAATCATATTTTTTGTTTGTCGTTCATACCCAAAACCATGTCTTGATAATCATTTGTACTAGAAATTATTTAGTTATTCATTCTTACTCATAACTATGTTCTTGGCGATCATGCATATTGAGATTTATTAACTTCACCATATTCATATTGGATATCTTAGAAGGAACAGACGAATGCTTGTTTGGCTAGTATCGCTATGGTGGTCTGTGTCTAGAGCTATTGTTTGTCAGTTTGAATATTCATGTAATGACTTCTGTTAAGTTTTGCACATACTTAAGATATTTATAATTTAGCCTGTGATGCTTGACAGTCTCTGTGTCCAAATGTTCATATATTACAATATACATAACTTTCTTTTGTCTTGTAAGTGTTTAGATAATTAAGTAAATTAAGATTTAATCAACTATTTAGATTTATAGAAGAATCCTAGGTCAAAATGTCGGATCTTGTATTTACAGTAGGCATTGCAGAAGATTGGTAATAAATTAATTTTTGTAAATGAAAGCAATGTATAAAAATAAACAATTTATCACCGATGTGTAAATAATGTGCGAATTTTAGTAAAATATCTTACTGTTTCATTTGTTATGTTGTTTATATTATTTTCTGGCTAAATATTATATATATCTCACAGTAGTTTAGTAATTTGTTAATTTTGATGCACACATCTTAACAGTTGAGTAAGTGCAACTAACTGCAATCTAAGAGATTTCGAGATGAGTGTGTATAACCTAGGTATAGAATACATGAGCCGTGCCATGGGAAAACCAACATAGTGGGTGTGCGACCAGCATGGATCCAGACCAGCCTGCGCATCCGCGCAGTCTGGTCAGGATCCATGCTGTTCGCTAACAGTTTCTCCAACTCCAATAGGCTTTAAAATCGAACAGCATGGAGCCTGACCAGACTGCGCGGATGGGCAGGCTGGTCTGGATCCATGCTGGTCGCAAACCCACTATGTTGGTTTTCCCATGGCACGGCTCATATGGATCCCATAGAATATCAACATACTTGTTCATTGAGCATTTTTCTGCCGATAATTGTCTTAACAGCTAGCTTTAAAGGTTCATAATGGCTTTGTTTATAATGTGGCTGTCACATATTTTGTACTTACATTTTTGTTACTTACATAAAATAGGTTAATTCTTTGTGAAATCTTTTGTCAAAGGTTTAAATATTTAGTTCAGTTATGGAATCTGTTGTCTCAGATTACCTCCATTTATGTCACTTATCACATAATTATGATCATGTGCAATATTGAAAGAAGTGCTTTTCTTTCCATGCCATTATGTATACACTCTCTTTGGACGGCTGCATAATCTGCTTTAGCCCTATGGGACTAAACTAGCCACTAGACTGAAAATAAATATATTTCTATATTTTTCCCCTTTTTGTCGAATTCGGTTCCATAGAGACAAAAACCAGTCTATTTTAGAGATTTTCACAGAGGAATGATGTTAAAATTATCATATGATATTGGACATAGGATATAGACTGGCTCAGTTCACTACATTCAATCATAAAAAGGTAAAAAGATATAGCATAGTCTAAGAGCTAGTCTACTATGGGACTGTTCCTGTACAGAGTTAAAGAAAGCTTCAGATATAGGTTTACAGCTAAATTATGTTAAAATTACAATGTTCTTAACTTTGAGACCCCAGACACAGTGAAATATAGAATGTAACCCTACAAGTACCCATCGAAGTATAAATTTCCAATTTCTGTATTAATGATGTATAAAGGGAGGTAATGATGTCTCAAATGGTTCTACTGATGCAAGCTTTTGAATTAGCTAAGATGCATTTAGATGTATCTTTCTGTTCTATGAAGCTTTTTCTTTAGGAGTTGATTATATTCTTTCACATGAAGTGTATTTCTAGACTTACATGGAGGGAAGAGTTAGTGTGTTTTGAAACTAGACATACACTTTTTTCTCAACATTGTCTTATAAGACATTTCTCCTTAATTGTTTTTTGTAATGAGCTGTGTCTTATGTCTGTACCAGATACTTGAAGTCGGTGCATAATGTGGATAGTTTGTTTTTAAAAAAAGAACAAACTACAGCCCTTGTCTGTCAGCATTTTTTGTTTGTAGTAAAAAGTTATGAATAAATATAGCTGCTTAAACCACATGGTAGTACTAATTTATAGCAGTATAGATGCATTATGAAATAAATTGGGGAATATTAAATTAAAATTTTGGAGTCTCATATCTAAGCTTAAAGAGTTTGTTAATACAGGCTCAGAGTTTTAAGTTTGTTAATACTGGCTCAGAGTTTTAAGTTAGACTTAAAAGTGTTGAAAATCTTGGTCTGTAATTGCTAATTTTAGAAAGATTTCTATGAAATTATGTAATAATGTGCCTTCTAGGGCTACAAGCTGTTCCGCAAAGACCTCACCAATTTAAATTTACTAAAAACAAAGTGAATATTTAGAACTTCAAACGTTAATGAATTACGACCAAGATTATATTGAGTTATTATTGTTTGTTGCAGTAGCAGCTAGCTCTTAGTGTTCAGTCTGTTCTAAGTAATTTACCACAGGCAGGTGAAACTTGGGATTTATGGTGTAAGGTTTCATTAATATTTTATGAGATACTTGGTCTGGTATGTCCGTGCTATCACGGGTACTTGCAGTTTGTCATGCAACTCTTCGATCAATTGTTAAATTTCCATTAGCGCCATTTCTCTTGGGTCAAAAGAAATGCTTATCTTCGTTGTTATGCCAAATTTAATGTAATACTTTAAAACTATTAGCTTCGGTTAATATAATTGTTTCATGTCCAAGTGATTTTTTATGGAAATGGTGTATTGGTTATAATATTTTTGTAAATTAATGGCACTGGACATCAAAAATTACTTTGCATTTTATTGCAAAAAATAATACTAAACACTCCATAAAAAAAATGTGGGAACAAATTAATGTTGGTGAAAAAATGGTCAAGTCACATTAAATGCTGCAAATTCTAATTTCACTTCTTTGCACTAGCTTATAATGTGGCAGGACTTAATTAAAAAAAAAAAAAAATATATATATATATATATATATATATATATATATCCTATTTGCTTGGCGCAAGATAGATTGGTATTCTGTGTTCAACTGTCGCTTCTGATGTTTGCAGGTGTCCTTATTAAAGTAAAAGATAGATTGATGATTTAAGTTATATGAACCATAAAATAGTTAAGCACTGAAAATGGCCTTATCTGTGAAATTTTATATTTAAGATAAGATCCAGTAAAAAAGTTGCTACCCAAAGTAACTTGAGTGCATGTGTTTGAAGCCATGATTATGTTCTCAAATGAAATTAGTATACTCATGTCATTTTAAAATATTGTACTGTTGTTTTATAGGTCAAGATGAACGTGAAAGTGCTAAAAGGAGACGTCAGTCTGAGCTTCGACGGGAGCTGCAGCTGCAAATGGAGGAAACAAAGGCAGCCAGAAAAAGGTGTGTAAGTCTTGTGTTGTGTATGACTGAAGGTATACAGGTTATTGAAGAGCATTCTGATCAAGTACCCACTCACAACTGTTGATTAAAACACATGTTGCCAAAGGTTTAGTGTTGCCAAGGTCAGATTCTTCCATGTGGTCCAGTGTTGCCAAGGTCAGGTTCTTCCATATAGTCCAGTGTTGCCAAGGTCAGATTCTTCCATGTGGCCCAGTGTTGCCAAGGTCAGATTTTTCCATGTAATCCAGTGTTGCCAAGGTCAAATTCATCCATGTAGTCCAGTGTTGCCAAGGTCAAATTCTTCCTTGTAGTCCAGTATTGCTAAGGACAGCTTCTTTTGTGTAGTCTAGTGTTTCTAGGGTCAACTTCTTTCATGTAGTCCAGTGTTGCAAATGCCAATTTCTTCCATGTAATCTATTGTTGCCATGGTCAGTTTTTTCCATGTTGTTTTGGTGCTGCCAAGGTCAATTTCCACTGTGTAGCCCAGTCATGCCAAGGTCAAATTCTTTCATGTAGTATTTTGTATGAATAAAGTGGGATGTCACTAGTTGACTTTAGCTGACACACATCTTGTCAAGATGAAAAAGGCTTATCTCGTTGAATGTTCCAAGTTTCTTGGTAGAAATTGATGTTTTCTGTTAACTAAAAATGTTGATGAATATAATGTACTCCATCTTTAAGTAGGCTTAAAGGTCCAATACTAAGGAAAGTGAACATTTTAATTTCTTTTAAAAAGCACAGAAACTATTTCATTTTATTGGAAAATGAAAGTTGGTATGTAGAAATTCGAAATAAATCGCAGTATATGTACAATTATTTTTCTATGAAGTATGAAGAAAGTTAAAAAGACCTGGGGGGTCATTCTGTCGATTCATTGAAATTTCAACATAATACACATACATTTCTTTGAGTTCCGAAGACCTGCTGTAAATTTTGACTTGCCAATCTTCATTATTTAGTGTCTTGCAGAAGTCTATGCACTGGCTATAAAAAAAAATTGCCAACTCACTTTCCCTTAGTAATGGACCTTTAAAATGTGTCAATTATTGTCCAGCTGACATTGATTTTAAAACACTGATTCTCTACAAAGTTGCTATTGTTGTCTTTTTGATGTAATGTTTTATGTAGAAGCAAATTAAGCAAATTATATTGTGAATCTTTTATTTTCAGGGAAAAAGTACAAGAGCTAAGAGTAAATGCCTCAGGTCTACTTGATCCAGAAAAATCCTCCACGCGAATGAAAGGCCTTGAAGGTCAGCCAGGAATCAGTCCCCGTAGGGAGTACAGGGCGAAAGAGGTTCAGCCGTACCACACAAAATTCCTCCTGGATGATAGGTAAGGGGTTAGAAAATGCATGTATATTGTCTGTGTATGGTAGATAGTAAACCAGTTTTTGTCAATGTTTTTCTGTGATTTTATCGTTTAATCAGACATGGGATTTGATCACAGTTCAAAATCTTATCTGTAATAATTGTTTATAACAGATATTTATAGATATTTTTGTTTGAATTTAAATCAACAAAAATGAATCTCTAGACATTGCCAAATGGTACAAGAAATTTGGGATGCTTTAAGAACAATGTTACAGGGGGGAAATGCATAAAAGGTTACTTAGCTTTGAAAAGAGATTGGGGACCTCTTGTTTCCATGCTTATTCTTTATTTGATCTAAACATTTGTGCATACATTGTCTGTAATTTAGCGTAGTTAGACCTTGAAGTTTGTAAATAGGTAATATTCCATTGTTAGTAATAAAGTACACTTTATAGAATGACAAGAAAAGTGGAGAGAGGCTTCTGCAGCCAGGTGGTAAGGTTGCCGACATTGAATCAAAAGCTCTTTACCAGTGAGTTCAAACCCAGTGTATTCTTGCTCAGAATGGAGAAATATTTCCTGCAAAAAAGCAATCTAACCAGCTGTTGGCATGTCTGTAGAGCCTGCAGCAGCTTGAAGTCTTGTCTGAAATTTATAATGGAAAGTCCCCATATGACTTAAATTGTGTCTCGTCATAATAATAATTTCATCAAATGAATTTACATTTCATACATTGTTCTTCAAAACTTTTATACTTTTACTTTCACTGCCAACAGTTCTAAAAAGAGAGGACGGTATGTGGGACTGTTGTTATCTATTTTGAACACAATGTCATTTTTAGATAGTTTGCAGTATTCTGTGTGGGCAAAAGAATTGAGTTATCGCAAAAACTTACCATTTGCCAGTTTTTAGAATATCTTCATTATTAAAATTTGCATTCATGAGAAAAGATCTTTTTAAAAATATTTTCTTTCATATACTGGTTTCTGAAAAGAAGCAGTTTTCTAAATTGATACTTTAAATACTGATTTCATCATGTCTTTTTCCATATTATTTTAAAAATGAGCCGCACCATGAGAAAACCAACATAGTGGCTTTGTGACCAGCATGAATCCAGACCAGCCTGCACATCCACGCAGTCTGGTCAGGATCCATGCTGTTCGCTAACGGTTTCTCTAATTGCAATAGGCTTTGAAAGCAGACAGAATGGATCCTGACCAGACTGCACGAATGTGCAGGCTGGTCTGGATCCATGCTGGACGCAAAGTCACTATGTTGGTTTTCTCATGGTGTGGCTCAAATATTGAAAAGTACCTAAAATACAGCTTATGAAATAAGATTTTATTGTTCACGGAAGACTGTAAACTGCATTTTGTTGTAACAATTTTTTCCCAAATGCACATTTTTGTTACTTCTGCATAGATGAGTAATTTTTAAGAGAATATTTGTGCAAATTCAATGCCAACGGCCCATATTCATCAACGTTCAAAGTCTTTAACTTAGACTTTGACTTAAGAATGGTGAATATTCAATTTACCATAACTTTGTATAGCATATTCAAACTGCAGACATTTTTCTGAGCCCATTATTAGCTGCAAAATGAAGATTCATGCAAAGTTTCAATATAATACATTGATAAATATGGAACCCAGTTCTATGTCAAAGTTGCATTGTGCAAGTTAGACTTTCAGTCACAGTTTGCAATGAACATGATGAAAATGGAATGTAGTTTAGTGTAGAGGATGAGTAGCTTCTTAAGTTGGTATCCGTTGGAGTTTCACCCATTCAGGAGTTTCAGATAGTGGATCCATGATAGCCGTTAGCAGTTTTCTTGTGCTTACATTTTTAGCTCACCTGTCACAAAGTGACAAGGTGAGCTTTTGTGATCGTGCGGTGTCCGTCGTCCGTCGTCCGTCCGTCCGTCCGTCCGTCCGTCCGTGCGTCCGTCCGTCCGTAAACTTTTGCTTGTGACCACTCTAGAGGTCACATTTTTCATGGGATCTTTATGAAAGTTGGTCAGAATGTTCATCTTGATGATATCTAGGTCAAGTTCGAAACTGGGTCATGTGCCATCAAAAACTAGGTCAGTAGGTCTAAAAATAGAAAAACCTTGTGACCTCTCTAGAGGCCATATATTTCACAAGATCTTCATGAAAATTGGTCAGAATGTTCACCTTGATGATATCTAGGTCAAGTTTGAAACTGGGTCACGTGCGGTCAAAAACTAGGTCAGTAGGTCTAAAAATAGAAAAATCTTGTGACCTCTCTAGAGGCCATATATTTCACAAGATCTTCATGAAAATTGGTCAGAACGTTCACCTTGATGATATCTAGGTCAAGTTCGAAACTGGGTCATGTGCCTTCAAAAACTAGGTCAGTAGGTCAAATAATAGAAAAACCTTGTGACCTCTCTAAAGGCCGTATTTTTCATGGGATCTGTATGAAAGTTGGTCTGAATGTTCATCTTGATGATATCTAGTTCAGATTCGAAACTGGGTCACGTGCGATCAAAAACTAGGTCAGTAGGTCTAAAAATAGAAAAACTTTGTGACCTCTCTAGAGGCCATATATTTCATGAGACCTTCATGAAAATTGGTCAGAATGTTCATCTTGATGATATCTAGGTCAAGTTTGAAAGTGGGTCACGTGCCATCAAAAACTAGGTCAGTAGGTCAAATAATAGAAAAACCTTGTGACCTCTCTAGAGGCCATATTTTTCATGGGAACTGTATGAAAATTGGTCTGAATGTTAATCTTGATGATATCTAGGTCAAGTTCGAAAGTGGGTCACGTGCCATCAAAAAGTAGGTCAGTAGGTCAAATAATGAAAAAATGTTGTGACCTCTCTAGAGGCCATATTTTTGATGGGATCTGTATGAAAATTGGTCTGAATGTTTATCTTGATGATATCTAGGTCAAGTTTGAAACTGGGTCAACTGCGATCAAAAACTAGGTCAGTAGGTCTTGAAATAGAAAAACCTTGTGACCTCTCTAGAGGCCATACCCTTGAATGGATCTGCATGAAAATTGTTCAGAATGTTCACCTTGATGATATCTAGGTCAGGTTTGAAACTGGGTCACGAGCCTTAAAAAACTAGGTCAATAGGTCAAATAATAGAAAAACCTTGTGACCTCTCTAGAGACCATATTTTTCAATGGATCTTCATGAAAATTGGTCAGAATTTTTATCTTGATAATATCTAGGTCAAGTTCAAAACTGGGTCACATGAGCTCAAAAACTAGGTCACTATGTCAAATAATAGAAAAAAGGGAGTCATACTCAAAACTGGGTCATGTGGGAAGAGGTGAGCGATTCAGGACCATCATGGTCCTCTTGTTTTCATATTCATTTTCAGCTTTATCTGATTGTTAATATAGCTTGTACAAGTAATTGACTGTCTGTAACAGTAGATGACATGGAAACTGCATATGGAAAATATGTAATAGAAAAAAATTGTTGATTGTCAGTATGGGTCCTATACTTAAACTGTAGAATAAGCTGAGATGGTTTAAGTAAATAAAGTTACACTAATACAAGTTAGTTAATTGATTACAGTGGAGAGCATGATGCACTTGGTCGACGACCAGGCGAATATGACATTGTCCGCACTGCACCTGCTTATGCAGGTCAGCAAGGGCGTATACAAGGTCTTGGCCTTGGAGATCTTGGTGGCCTCGGGCTCGGAAGGTACATTGTTGATAAGCCAGTTTGCTTATGATACATGTATCATGCTTATTAATTCGTATGTAATTAACGTATGATAGATATATATCACTATTTACATAACACAAGTGTTAACAAGTGTTAGCTTGATAAATAGTCTCACATATAAATAGATTAGAATTAGAGTGGAAATATAAAGCATTTAGTTTGCACATTGCAGTGGCATTTCAAACATTTTTTTCATTAAAAAAAACAACAAAAAGTCTTGAAGAAAGATACAGACATGCTTTAAAATAATAGTTGTATGATACTTTTGTAGCATTTTACCCGGTTGATTAAGATAGAAAGGATTTGTTTTCAGTTTTGCTAAAATAGTATGTTAACCAGCCGTAAATGAAATCATGAAAATGTCACTATTGACCCAATCAATAATCTGGCCTCAGTTTCATCTTATTTGGCCCCTACTGGTTCAAAAGCATTTTAGGAACTACAGGTTTGTGCTTCATCAATCTGTCATTGTGTTCGGCCCATTTTTCTTTCATCATTAACTTTGCCAGATACAGACAGATTTTCAAATAGCTTGGCACAAATATTACCATGTGTAATATAACCAATTTGTTTCATGCAAGACCAAGATCCATTGCTCAGAGGTGAATGTTACACTTGAAAGTCATATGTTTATGGTAATTGTGTTGTCTGTAAAAAAAATACATATAGGTGGATATTCGAGTGACCATTGGCTAAAAACATTCTCCATGAAAAGATTATAAGGATCTTAATGACTGCCTGAGTAAGATGGGTTTTCCCAAACCAGAGGGGCAGCGTTAAATGAAAAACCGAGCGCTAGCAAAGTTTTTTTATCCACACTGTCACGAGGGTTGGGAAAACACTTGTCTTACTCGGGCATACATTCAGTGTAACTTAATATATTTGATAGTTAACAGAGTGTGGTATTATGAATGCAGTTGATTGTTTTAATAGATTAATGCAGTGGGTCCCTGTCCCTCAGCCTGAACCAAGGTAAGTGTAGTGTTCCCAATTAACTTTCACTTGTTTGTGTATTTGGGTCAAAATTACTCCCCTAAAGTGTGACAAAGTATTTATTTTAAGCAGCCACAGTCACATAGTTTTTCCAATTCAGCTTTCACTTGTGTATTTTGATCAAAATTAATTTCCTAAAGTGTGACACAGAATGTTGTTCCTTTACTAGTCTAGGTAAGCCACCACAGTCATTTAGTCTTCCCAGTTAACTTTCACTTGATTGTGTATTTTGATCAGAATTACTTCCCTAAAGTGTGACATAAAATATTCTTTTACTATATAGGTAAGCCACCACAGTCATTTTGTCTTCCCATGAGTTAACTTTCACGTATGTATTTTGATCAAAATTACTTCCCTAAAGTGTGACACAAAATGTTCCTTTACTAGGCAAGGCACCACAGTCTTTTTGTCTTCCCAGTTAACTTCCACTTGATTGTGTATTTTGGTCAAAATTACTTTGTGACACAAAATACTCTTTATCCTTGGTGAGTGGCTCTGTAAAGTAGACATACCAATCAACTTTTATTTGTTTTTGTATTTTTTATCAAACTTCCTTATAATGGTACAAAAAATATTTCTATTACTAGGTAACAGGCCTCCCCAATTAACTTACACTTGTTTGTGAATTTTCTTCAGAATTTCTTCCCTTTGATAGGGTACTTGTATATATATAAGTGATGTAGTTTTACAAGTTAACTTTCACTTACTTGTATGTTTTGATTACAGTTACTTCCAGAAAGTGTGACAAAATATTTCTGTTACTAGTTATATATATATATATATATATATCGAAAAAATGACAGCTTAACTTTTGAGTGGTCTAAACACTGTGTAAGTTTGTTTATACTGCAGCAGAAAAGCTTGATGGACTGTCCATAAAATGGGAAACAGAAAAACGAAAAAATGAGCATA
This sequence comes from Mercenaria mercenaria, assembly GCF_021730395.1. Taxonomy (NCBI): domain Eukaryota; kingdom Metazoa; phylum Mollusca; class Bivalvia; order Venerida; family Veneridae; genus Mercenaria; species Mercenaria mercenaria. Next base: position 50,244,046 of record NC_069363.1, read on the forward strand.
AGTTTTGAGCAAAATTACATGTAGGGGACTTTATGGTACCATAGAATTTAATGGTAGGGTAACCAAAAAGCATCATATATACTTGTAATACTATGTTTTGTAAATAATGCCAGCACATAGACATTATAATACTTTGTTACTACTATCATAGAGTATTAGTAGTGAATGTTATCACAAAAAGTTTGACTTTGCTTAAATTTAACACACATTACTTTATATTTCAATTTTTGGTTGTTATTGTTGATTTTTTTTTTTTTTTTCAGAAATATTGTAAGAGTATTTTGAGACAGCTACGCAATTTTTACTTTAGGGCACTTGAACATGTAAAGCTTATTTACAAAATACATTTGAGCCGTGTCACGAGAAAACCAACATAGTGGGTTTGCGACCAGCAAGGATCCAGACCAGCCTGCGCATCCGCGCAGTCTGGTCAGGATCCATGCTGTTTGCTTTCAAAGCCTATTACAATTAGAGAAACAGTTAGTGAACAGCATGGATCCTGACCAGACTGCGCGGATGGTCTGGATCCATGCTGGTCACAAACCCACTATGTTGGTTTTCCCATGGCACGGCTCATTTTACACTGTTATTTTGAGATTTCTTGTATTTCTGGGTACCACATTTATTTACACATGCCTGTGAATTGGGATGAATGAGATCACTTAACTTAAACAGTTTTTATTCATTGTTCACCAAACATGGTCAGAAGGATTATGGGCATGATATCTTGCCTAAAATTTTCCCAGTGGCTCTGGAGTTTAATGACCCTTGAATCACTCACAATTTCAAAAATTGACAGTCCCAGAAGCTATCTTGTGTTGATATTTTATTCCAATTTTTAGATATGACTTTTATATCTGAACCAATTCTTCACTTAAGTATGAGAACTTAAATGAAAGTATTAATTGTTGAATCCTAGAGCAAGATAACTTATAATTATCTTTTTAGTTAAATTTACTTATACTATAGTGCTGTTTAGACTTTATATGCTGTAGATTGATTGTGCACATATTGTATAGAGATTTTTCTGCCGTTTACAGCCCAGACCATGATGTGTTAGGTCAGTCAGGGGCCCCATTACGTACTGCTCCGCCCCTTAAGGGTATACTGAGCAATGGTGACATAGGAATCGGGCAGAGGTAGTTAGCTTAGTTGCATGGTTGCAGTTTGATTGCATGCTGCCCAAATAAATTATGATAAAATATTTAATAATCCTAACACTGTATTTTGATGCTTTGATTTTAGTTAACGCTTATAAGCTCACCTGTCACATAGTGACAAGGTGAGCTTTTGTGATCACCCTTCGTCCGTCGTCTGTGCGTCCGTCCGTCCGTGCGTCAACAATTTCGTGTCTGCACGATAGTGGTTTCGTTTATGATTTTATTTTAACCAAACTTGCACACAACTTGTATCACCATAAGATCTCGGTTCTTTTCTTGAACTGGCCAGATCCAAATATGGGTTCCAGAGTTATGGCCCCTGAAAGGGCCAAAATCAGCTATTTTGACCTTGTCTGCGCAATAGCAGCTTTATTTATGATTTGATTTTTACTAAACTGGCACACAACTTGTATCACCATAAGATCTTGGTTCCTCTCTTGAACTGGCCAGATCCCATTATGGGTTCGAGAGTTATGGCCCCTGAAAGGGCCAGAATTAGCTATTTTGACCTTGTCTGCACAATAGCAGCTTCATTTATGATTTTATTTTAAGCAAACTTGCACACAACTTGTATCACCATAAGATCTTGGTTCCTTTCTTGAACTGGCCAGATCCCATTATGGGTTCCAGAGTTATGGCCCCTGAAAGGGCCAAAATCAGCTATTTTGACCTTGTCTGCACAATAGCAGCTTTATTTAAGATTCGATTTTTATCAAACTGGCACACAACTTGTATCACTATAAGATCTCGGTTCCTTTCTTGAACTGGTCAGATCGCATTATGGGTTCGAGAGTTATGGCCCCTGAAAGGGCCAAAATTAGCTATTTTGACCTTGTCTGCACAATAGCAATTTCATTTATGATTTGATTTTAACTAAACTTGCACACAACTTGTATCACCACAGATCTCGGTTCCTTTCTTGAACTGGCCAGATTCCATCATGGGTTCCAGAGTTATGGCTCCTTAAAGGTCCAAAATTGGCTATTTTGGCTTTTGCAGTATATAGAGACTTCATATATGGTTTTATTTGATACAAACTTCCAAAATATCTTCAACAACAATAAATCTTGGATTCCATGACAAATTAGATCCAATTGTAGGTTCCAGAATTATTTTATATCTGATTACCTCCCATGATTGTAGTCAAAATGGATTTATATCAATAAGTACTTATAGGACTTATTTGAAATTTCATTGTTGTCATTAGTTGGACTGAGCCAATCAAAGTGGATAACTATGGACTGATTTTATGTCAAATTATCTCCCTTTATTTCAAATTAAAATGGATATGTCTCCATAACTAATGAAGATACTGATCTAAAATTTCATTTATGTCAACAGATTTATTTGGTAGATCCTTCTTTTGTTCTCTTACAATAACTTTCTTTTTAATTGCTTCCCTTTTTTTATTATTGGCCGTAGGGAAAAATCGAGACCACTTTTCTGTGATACAATATGGATGGTACCTCCAATTTTTAGGTATATTTTGACATAATATTTATCTGTACCTTGTAAGAATTTTTTTTTTCTTTTTGGTTAAATTTCTTTCCTTTGTTGTTCCTGTCCTTTGGACTTAGATATTTTTTCTAAGGACCTTCTTGTCCTCTAGTGCAATGATAACAGGTGAGTGATATAGGGCCATCATGGCCCTCTCATTTGATACAAACTTCCAAAATATTTTCAACAACAATAAATCTTGGATTCCATGACAAATCAGATCGTAGGTTCCAGAGTTATTTTATATCTGATTACCTCCCCTGATTGTAATTAAAATGGATTTATATCAGTAAGTACTTACAGGATTTATTTGAAATTTCATTATTGTTATTAGTTGGACTGAGACAATCAGGGTAGATAACTTTGGACAGATTTTATGTCAAATTACCTCCCTTTATTTCAAATTAAAATGGGTATATCTCCGTAACTAATGAAGATACCGATCTGAAATTTCATTTAATATGCCAACATATTTATTTGGCAGATCCTTCTTTTGTTCACTAACAATATTTTTGTTTTAATTACTTCCCTTTTACATTACTATAAATAGCTTATTTTAAGTAACTTTTTTATTATTGGCCATAGGGAAAAACCGAGACCACTTTTCTGTGGTACAACATGGATGGTACCTCCAATTTTTAGGCGTTTTTTGACATATCTATACCTTGTAAGAATTTTTTTCTTTTTGGTTAAATTTCTTCCCTTTGTTGTTCCTGTCCTTTGGATTTAGATATTTTTTCTGAGGACCTTCTTGTCCTCAAGTGCAATGATAACAGGTGAGCGCTATAAGGTCATCATGGCCCTCTTGTTTTAGATTCTTGAAATCTTAGTTTTCTAAAATTTCTTGCCTACTTAATTCTTATAGATTAGTCAAATTTGAACTTATTGAGAAATTATGAAAAATACTTTGAGCTTATGTTTAAACAGATTAAGCGGTTTAATAAAGTGTGTTAAAGATAGGCTTAATATTTTAGAAAAGCACCGGGCACTCCACAAAGTGTGTCAGATTTGTAAGTAAATGATTTCACAGAGGTTTCACAGATTATAGAATAGGGAAACTCTTGTGTATCTCTTTTATTCTTTCTGTGTGGTGTATAGTCTGAATATCCAAGAAAGAAGTAGAAGATTAATTGTTAGTTTTATTGGTTTATAAAAATTTACTTAAAAGATCTCACGAAAGTAGTAATTCAATATTTAACCAACACCGCATTCGTGATATCATCAGTAGATTATATTTTAAGATATCACTTAAGCTTTTAATGATATCAGGAAATGAATATATTAAAGATATCATAAAATTGAATAAAATTATAAGACAGTCTACAAGAGAAGGAAAGTATTATAAAATGACACCTTATACTATCCACTTTTAAAATTTAGGCTTGAAAATTAATCATCCATCAATGTAAATGAGCCTTGCGCTTAACTGTTAAAAGGGGTGCATACTAAAAAAATACTGACTGAATGGCGAACAGTGCAGGTCATGATCAGACTAGGCTGATCGTGATCTGCACTGGTCGCTTTTAAGGCAGAATCAATCGTGTCCAGCATGATAAGGGCTTAGAACGAGAGAAAAATAGCCGCAATTGGAGTAACTCCTACATCTTGCACTGTCTTCCAAAAATCCTTAAATAGCTAAAATTATCTGGAGGAGTTGCCAACTTGTTGGGACTAGAAATAAGCCTAGATACAAACAACCTTATTTTCTGTGTGTTTTTTCTGCAACTAGAAAAAAAAGTACTTATTTCACTCTTTCTATTTCTCATTCTATTTACACACCGCTGCTGCTTGAAGAAAAGTTGCTTGTGCTGTGAAAGACAATTACCTGATTTGCAAAAACTGCGCAGCTCTCAGAAAAATACGGTTGATTGAAGTTGAAAGTTACTTTCACCAAATTTTTACCATTTTTATGTAAAAATATAAACAAATTGTTTGCTTTGACAGAATTTAATGCTAGTGTTGCATGTCTTATTTTTGCCATTCAGTTGTTTTACATTGTTTAAGAATAATTTTTTTGTTCTTTTTAATGTGTTATGATGTTTATGATTCGTTCTAAAAATAATCCTTACAAAATGATAATTAAATAAATAAAAAGTCTGATAATGTATAAATGTGCTGAAAATACGTTATATTAACTAGATTTATGTATTTTATGTGAGTTTTGTGTCTTTAGTGATATTAGTGGTTATTTGCAGTGTTTTTCTTGAGATGAAAACGTCTAACAGGAAGTATGAAGTTCATTGATAGTGCTGAATATGATTCATAAACTTGTGACATTTCAGTACCAAAATCTTTGTATGTTTCAGTGGTGATGATCTTCAGCTAGATTTGGGAGGAAGAGGCGGGCGAGAACGAGGTAGAAGGCGTGAGCGAGACACTGGATTACTGGATCCAGGATTTGCGGGCCTGCTCGACTCACGAAGGCCTATAGGTGCAGCCAACCCACCTCCCGGACTCATGTACCAGCCATCGTAAGTATCTATGGTGTTTAAAACTTAAAAGGTGACTTTTTGGTGGTCTTTTCTTCACTGTGACCCCTGACATACTCTACTGGCACTCTTGGATTCAGAGACTGGTCTTAAAGACTTTGTTTTATATCCAAGAAGTTGCAGCATTTTACTACTTAAGTTAGTCTCGGCTCTTGTACATTTAAAAGACCATCAAGGGAAACCTTAAAACTATTCAATATGTAGATAGATAAATTACAGAATAGTCCGTCAACCAGTTGCCCACAGGACGAATTACAGAATATTGTTCTTTAACCAATTGCCCACAGGAATAAATTACAGAATTGTCCATCAACCAGTTGCCCACAGGATGAATTACAGAACATTGTTCTTTAACCTGTTGCCCACAGGATCGTGTTACCCACAGGATTGTGTTACAAACTTCACAAGGAGCTATCACAAAGTCCTTGAAGCTTGGCCATTAGTATATAGCTTCATATAGTTTGTTCAAAAGTTTACATGATACAGTAGTAGAATGTTAAGGCATGTTGCATATACGAGGGCTGTTCAAATATAACGTAGACTTTTGCTGTTAATAGCCGCCTATATTGTGAGATATATGACTGTAATATGCAATTTTTGTGTAATTCGGTAAAACATTTTTTGTAAGTTTTTTGTTGACTTGCAAAGTGTGTAGAAAGTTTTATTTACCATAGCTACGCATAACTGGCACAGAAAACTGTAAAAGACTAGGTAAAAGGCTATAAAATCGAGTTAGAAGGCAAGTTTCAGAAATACAGCTTCTGACTGGTTGATTCCTAGAATAGTTTGAGATTGACTAATGGCTGATTGGTCTGAAGACTTTGTATTATAGCCAGGAAGTTGCAGCTTTTTTACTACTGCTCAAGAGAAACCTTAAAACTATTCAGTATGTAGATAGATAAATTACAGAAGTGTCCATAAACCAGTTGCCCACAGGATTTTCCATTAACCAGTTGCCAGAAGGATTATGCTGTACAAGGGATTGTTTCGATGAATTGTAGTATTGTCTATTAACAAGTTTACCACAGGATTTTGTACATAAATTAAGAACTGTCCATTATCCAGTTGCCCACAGGATTGTGTAGATAACATACAGAATTGTCCATTAACCAGTCAGCCACAGGATTCTGTAGATAAATTACTTAAGTTGTTCGTAAATTAGTTTTCCACAGGACTGTATGGATGAATTACAGAATTGTTCAATAACCAATCCAACAGGATGTGTTGCTTATCATGCTTCACAGGGTTTAATGCTAATGTCTTGGATGCTTGGCTGTAGGTTCATAATGGCGTGTTCAGAAGTTTACATTATACAGTAGTAGAAAATTAATGCATGCATGCTGCATATTATAAGAACAAGAATATATAATTTAACTAATACTAATTTACTTTTCTTCAAAAATCTGTTAATTATCGTCTCAAAGAGCTTGAAAGAACTGAAAATATGTCAACGATTTAAATGACTAAAATTGGTTCCTTTGGTCGAATTAAGAAAATGGCTGATTAATTTGACATTATAGTATAAATTTAAAGAAAAAATAAAACAGCTTTTAAAATGATTTATAAATTAAGAAGAAAATCATTTGTGTATTTTCAGTTTTGGGCCGGCAAGCTCTTCATCTTACGGCAATTTCTACTAAAGCATTATTGTACTGCATGAAAATGCTTGTTGCAGAATTTGTGTAACAGACTTTGGAGGCATTCTAAAATGCTTTTTCCAATTAACAGAAAATTTCTCACTCTTTATTAACTGTGATGATTTGATACTTACCGTCTGTGATAAATGTTGTTTTAAGTCATTACTAACATAGGACAGAATCTGATTCATTTAAGTGTTATGACATCTGATGACATTATGACGTCATGTAAACATTTGTGTAGTTCATTCAGTCTCAGACCCTAATTTTTTTAGCTCACCTGAGCACAAAGTGCTCAAGGTGAGCTTTTGTGATCGCCCTGTGTCCGTCGTCCGTCCGTCGTCGTCAACCGTTGAATTTGACTGTTAACAGTCTAGAGGTCACAATTTTGGCCCAATCTTAATGAAACTTTGTCAGAATGTTACCCTCAATAAAATCTTGGACAAATTTGATATTGGGTCATCCAAGGTCAAAAACTAGGTCACCAGGTCAAATCAAAGGAAAAGCTTGTTAACACTCTAGAGGTCACAATTTTGACCCAATCCTAATGAAACTTGGTCAGAATATAACCCTCAATTAAATCTTGGATGATTTCCATATTGGGACATCTGGGGTCAAAAACTAGGTCAGCAGGTCAAATCAAAGGAAAAGCTTTTTAACACTGTAGAGGCCACATTTATGACTGTATCTTCATGAAATTTGGTCAGAATGTTAATCTTGATGATCTGAAGGTCCATTGTGAATATGGGTCATGTAGGGTCAAAAACTAGGTCACCAGGTCAAATCAAAGGAAAAGCTAGTTAACACTCTAGAGGCCACATTTATGACCATATCTTAATGAAACTTGATCAGAATGTTAATCTTGATGATATATAGATCAAATTCAAATCTGGGTCAGATTGGATCAAAAACAAGGTCACTAGGTCAAATCAAAAGAAAAGCTTGTTAACACTCTAAAAGGCCACATTTATGACCATATCTTAATGAAATTTGGTCAGGATGTTAATCTTGATGATTCCTAGGTCAGGTGAGCGATACAGGGCCTTCATGGCCCTCTTGTTTATGGGTATCATAGTTTATAAATTATTCATTATGTAGAATGTAATCTTGCATTAGACTGGTATAAGTATCAGCTTCTAATTCTTAATCTGCCTGTGCTGACCAAGATAAAGTGTAAACCAGTCCTGGAATTATTTGCATTAAACTGGTATACAGATATGAGCTCTTAACTTCAGATTTCCAAGTGCTGATCAAGATAAACGGTAAACCAGTCCTTGTATTTCCCATAACTCACATCTTGCATAGATCTTAACCTGTCACATAGCATGTTGTTGTTGTTTTTTCATTGCTGTTATTTATTTTTTAACCAGATAAATGTTGTTCAGTTGTTTCTATTGTACTAGAAATGGTATAATATTTCTGTGGTGAGCTGTAAAACTAAAATGCTGTCGCTGATAAAAAAATGAGATGCTATTACACAATATTTTGTCAAGAAACACTTCCTGGAATCATCCAGTATATTGGCACCATGGTTTGTAGAATCCGAGCATGCATCTCCTTTGTTTGTTCTCATAATTCTGCTCCAACTGAAGATGAGCAATTTAATCACACAACTTTTCCCTCTTGCGGCAAGTTTAAATTCAAATTTTGATTTCAAGTTAAGCCAGTCCAAGCGAGACTTACTTGACAATTATTCTCTCTCAAACTTGAGAAAAAGGATATGTGGGAAATAATTTATTAAGAAATGTTTTTGCTAACCGTTTGAAGTTACAAGAAATTATTTTGGGCAATTTTCTAAGTACATATGCCCTAACTTATGAAGTTGCATGCATGACTCGATGAGGTTATGAAGTTCAGCCACTTCACTTCATTATTGAATGTTGCTTTCATTCATTCATTGCCATTAAAATTCAGTCCAAATTGTTCAATGCTCCATGTAAAATGCTTGTATTGTTTCCATTTTTTTTATAAAGTACAAAAGTTCCTGTTGAATTGTTTATTATGATTGTATATTTAATTTAGTGTCACTTCTTATTTTGTTATTTCTTCAGATATTCGGAAATTCTTGAGGTTCCATCGCTAAATCCTTTGTCAGGGTAAAAGTTAATGCTTTTAATTAGGCTCTTCTCATCAATAACATTTTCATCTTGATACAATTATGTAACATTATAACCCTCAGTTAGCTTGTATGAAAATAAGTTGAAATTTTATATAAAAAGACATTCATAATATTATAGTTCATGGTGTTGCTACAAAATAACAGGTTTGCTGATTGGTTGGCTTTGTTAAATAATTATCAAAGTATTTTAGAATACCAGCCAATAATATTTTCACTTTGAAATAAGCCATTTTATGATTGGCTGCATTTTGAGCTAAAAATAAAGTAGTGAGCTAGCCAATGAAAAGTGTTTTACATGTAACACCTGCTCTAGTTGGTTTGATTTAATTTGATTTTTAAAAGATGAAATACAAATCAATTTTTAGGAGATCAACAAAACGTTGTAAACTTCAGTACTTGGTGGAACTCCACTGCTTAAGTTAAAATGCCTGATACTCAATCTTAGTGTTCAGTTTAGCATATATTTGTGTTCCTTTCAAGTTTTTTTTTCATTTAACTTCAAAATCAACTTGTTTTATGTACATAAAAGCTATACCAAGGGCCTTACTAACTTCGTAAAGGGTACAAGTTATCATCCTTATTTTTTTTGTTTTATCTCTATATTCTCAGGTATCAGTTTTCTGTTATTATACTTAGTAGATGTACTTTATCAGTGCAGTAACAATTTTATGTTTAAATCCTAGATTTTATATTTTTACTAGACTACTTTGCTATTTATAGTTATTTTTGGTCATTCTTTTCTCTTATACCCCAGTCACATATACTGCGCGGATAGCTACGTCTAGCCAGGGATAGAAACGTAGTAATCCGTATCGACTTGTACCTGAGCCGTACAGATTGGTATGAATAACTACTTTAAGGTACGGCTCAGGTACGGATTGATAAGGATTACTACGTTTCTATCCGTGGCTAGACGTAGCTATCCACGCCGTGTGTGTGACTGGGGTATTAAGGTCTACACTTTTGGTTAGGAAGGTATTTAGGATTGTAACATTTTAGGTTATAGTGAGTTTAATGAAAGGAATTGTTTTTAGCTCATCTGATTTTTTGAAAAAAAATGATGAGTTATTGTCATCACTTGAGCGGTTGTCGGCGTCGGCGTCGGCGTCGGTGTCGGCGTCGGCGTCTGCGTCGGCGTTGCTTGGTTAAGTTTTATGTTTAGGTTAGCTTTTCTCCTAAACTATCAAAGCTATTGCTTTGAAACTTGGAATACTTGTTCACCATCATAAGCCGACCCTGTATAGCAAGAAACATAACTCCATCTTGCATTTTGCAAGATTTATGGCCCCTTTTGTACTTAGAAAATATCAGATTTCTTGGTTACGTTTTATGTTTAGGTCAACTTTTTCTCTTAAACCATCAAAGCTATTGCTTTAAAACTTGCAACTGTTGTTCACCATCATAAGCTGACCCTGTAAAGCAAGCAACATAACTCCATCCTGCTTTTTGCAATAATTATTGCCCCTTTTGGACTTAGAAAAATCATTTTCTTGGTTGAATATTATGTTTAAGTCAACTTTTCTCATAAACTATCAAAGCTATTGCTTTAAAACTTGCAACAGTTTTTCACCAACATAAGTGGACACTGTACATCAAGAAAAATAACTCTGTCCTGCTTTTTGCAAGAATGATGGCCCTTTTTAGACTTAGAAAATCATGGGTAGGACAATATTTCTATTATACAAAAAAAATCAGATGAGCGTCAGCACCCGCAAGGCGGTGCTCTTGTTAAGATTAAGATATCAGCATTGTTAAAAATTAACTTGCATGGAATTAAAGATTGTGGAGTGGTTTTGAAAAATCTGTATTGTCATAATCATTTGTTGTTGTTGTTGTTTAGATACTTTTGTTTTCTGTTAACGATATACATTTTGTTGATATTTTATATGTATTTTAGAGTGTTCTAAATGTCTTTTATATTCTATATGTTTTTTAGAAATAAATATTTTTAGAAAAAAACGTATTTATCTTTAGTTTAAATATGGTTAAAGACAGTTAATTTACTACAATTATGACAATTCTTTGCTCAATTCCATGACAACAGAAAGCATTGCTTTATTTACTTGTAGGAAATAAATTGATCCAAGTTTTATTTAATAGATAAAATTTCTTAAATGGAAACCATGATCTGTAAACTGGCAACCGTCTGAAGATACCCTATTAGAATAATAGATACAGTGCAAAAGCTCCAACCGGAAGAAAGTAGGTTTGAATTGAAATGATGCATACTTTTGTTGTCCCCTTTTTACCAGGGCACCTTTCTAAAGATACCCTAGCTATGGCAACCTCATAAAATATGCCCTGTTAGCACGGTACAGTACAAGACTCTAGTAAGGGGAAAGGAGGGTTGAGTCATGGATGAAGCATTATATTGTCTTTGTTGATAAGCTGCATGAACACAATGTGTCCTATACCTCTGGTTTATGTAGGGAATCTTCACTTGATTGCCAAGGTAACAGGGAAGGAGTCTAGTTATCATACAGAACATAAATGCTGGTGAAAATGGTTGTTAAAGCAAACAAACAGTAACTTTGTGTGAATATTAAATGCTTGTTGGCTTTGTTTAAGTGATATTTTGATTTAGATTTGTTGAAAATTACATCAAGTGGCCAAAACATGTTTTCTCTATATTACTAATCATTTGGAAAATGGGCAAAGTTTTATACTATAAGACCAGTTGACATACTATTAAGTGTAAGGTAAGAAACTTTTTGGTGTGAAATGGGAAGAAATTTGACAGTAGCAAAAAGAAGAGCCTGAACAAGGAAATGAAATGACAACTATTATAAAGTAAAACAACATTCTCTTAACCTCTGACAAGCAAACAATAAAAAATTCTGTACAAAGAATAATTTCCCCTAAGTAAATAAACTTCTTTACAACAAATATGTTTTGTGTTCCCGTTCAGGTGTTTGCTCAAGAAAGGCTCCTGTGAAGTTTAAATAGCTGAAAGTTTTTATTTACGTTTGATTTGCAGCACCTATGTGACTGGGGGCGGAGGACCAGAAGGAGTTAGTTCCATTGAGGAGGCATACCGTTACTATGGCATGACAGATCCGCTCCAATTGTATAATGGTGGTGAGATAATGTTTCTTATTCATATTGAAGATTTGTTTGAAAATGCACTGATCAAAACAACTAAATCCACAAGGGCTCAACAAATCCATTCATCTGATGGTAATGTGAGTAGAAAGTGGCTCTGTATGAATGGAACTTGCTGTAGTACTTGTCCTGCAGAACAAGTGTAAATTTTGACCAAAAATATAATAAATCCAGTTAAAATGGAGCTTTGCACAAGCTAAATAACTAAAAGATAAAAACAGGTCTGAATTTGATTCAGGGCAGGGATTTTTTTAGGACTGGTCCTGATTTCAGGCTTTTGGTTGCCAGACTTTCTCTATATAACTCTGTTGAAGATGTGGATTTCAGACTCGTGAATGTAGATTTCCAGGCTTTTAATTCTTGACTGAATCCCAGGCCTGTCGATTTGCTATTTGAAATTCTAAATCTGTCTTGCTCTGTTACGGTACTACATTTTAATCACATTAGCTAGACATTCGATAGTCCTGAACAAAATTCTGGTTTTGACCCTCTTTAACAGAATTTAAAATAGATGTTGTCTGTGAAAAAAAGTTGTAAAGTGAATTGCCGGACAAATACAAATTGTAGCATGATCTTTTAAAGAATTTGTTTAGCCCTGCCCACAATTACAGTTTTTGAATTATTTTCTGCAGTTACTCAACATTATCTTATGTAGATCTAATTTTTCAAAAATATCTGACCTTTTTCATGAAAATTTGACATACAGGAGAAAGAAAATTTATATTAATGCCAACAGGATATTATTTACAACAGTTAACAACCAGTGGGTGTAATTTCAACATCAGTGAGATCTAACGATGTGCCAGACTTAATAACTGATGGGAAGTGGAGCAAAGGACACTATTCTATGATAATAAGTTCTGTATTGGTTGCAGACCAGTTTAAGGGACTACTTGGGTTTATACCACATCCATGTGTCCCGTTATTGCCCAGTCCATAATTCTGCCATCCGTTAAAGGATTTTGACATAACTTGGCACAAAATTGAATGTTACCTATATTGAAACAATGTGTCACACTCAATGGTCAAGGTCACATTAGGCGTTCAAAGGTTAACAGGGCTTATTTCTTGTCCAGTCAATAACTCTGTCATCCATGAAGGGATTTTGACTTTACTTGGCACATGTGTTGCCAAAACAAGACCTTGATCCCTTGCTTAAAGGTCAAGTTCACACAAAAATTCAAAGATTTAAGGTCATTTATGTAGTCCCAACATATAATTTTTTATCCATATATGGATATTCTTATAATATGGAAAAGAAATTCAGCAGAACAGGAAGATGTATGACATGCGAGACCTAGGTCCCTAACTCTAAGGTCAAGGTCCAACTTGGAGGTCAAAGATGGCATCGTAAACACTTTTTATACGCCCGTTTGAAAAACGGGACGTATTGTGGGAATGCCCCTGGCGGGCGGATAGGCGGGCGGGCGGCGTCCACAGACCTTGTCCGGTGCATATCTTCTACATGCATGGAGGGATTTTAATGAAACTTGGCACAGTTGTTCACCATCATGAGACAGAGTGTCATGCGCAAGAACCAGGTCCCTAGGTCTGAGGTCAAGGTCACACTTAGAGGTTAAAGGTCAAATTCAAGAATGACTTTGTCTGGAGCATATCTTCTTCATGTATGGAGGGATTTTGATGAAAGTTGGCACAATTGTTTATCATCATGAGACAGAGTGTCATGCGCAAAAACCAGGTCCCTAGGTCTAAGGTCAAGGTCACACTTAGAGGTCAAAGGATACAAGAATGAAAAATTCAAGAATGACTTTGTCCGGAGCATATCTTCTTCATGCATGGAAGGATTTTGATGTAGCTTGGCACATTTGTTCACCATAATGAGAGGGAGTGTCATGCACAAGAACCAGGTCCCTAGGTCTAAGGTCAAGGTCACACTTAGAGGTCAAAGGATACAAGAATGAAAACTTTGTACGGAGCATATCTTCTTCATGCATTGAGGGATTTTGATACAACTAAGCACAAATGTTCACAAGCATGAGATGGAGTGTCATGCGCAAGAACCAGGTCCCTAGGTCTAAGGTCAAGGTCACACTTAGAGGCCAAAGGTCAGATACAAGAATGACTTTGTCCGGAGCATTTCTTCTTCATGCATGGAGGGTTTTTGATGTAACTTGGCACAATTATACACCATCATGAGACGGAGTGTCATGCACTGGTCCCTTCTTTTGAGTTACTTCCCTTTGCTTTACTATAAATAGCTTATATTGTAACTTTTTCATTACAAGTCATAGGGAAAAATCGGGACCACTTTTCTGTAGTACAACATGCATGTTACATCCAATTCTGAGGTGTATTTTGAGCTATCTCTACCTGGTTAGGATTTTTATAGGGACTTGTAATTTTTTTTTTTTTTAATTTTATTTTTTTTTTCCTCTCTCTCTCTTTAAAGATTAACTTCCCTTAGTTGTTACTATAAATAACTGACATTGTAACTTTTTTATAATTGACGCTAGGGAAAAACCAAGACTACTTTTCTGTGGTACAACATTGATGTTACTTTCAAATTTTGGGTGTATTTTAGGGTATCTCTACCTGGTAAGGATTTTTTCTGTGGACTTAGAAAAATGAAAGAATGACAATAATTTCTAAAAAAAAACATTGTAAACAACTAGAAAATTAAAATTCCATTTGCAAATACAGGTGCTAGTGTAAAGAAATTTACTGTGACGGACGTATATTGTGACATTCTGGCACTCTTGTTTGACATTTTCAGACACACAGTTCATAAAAATACATCTTTTACCAAATTTAGTATATAGAATGGAACTAGAAACAAACTTTTAAGACTATTGGAGACTTTACAAAATGTTTTTTATGTCCAGAATTATTTCCCATCATAATTTAAACCCCAGTAGTTTCCCAAAAGTCCCCAATTTATATAAATATTAGTACCAGTATTTATTTTAATTGATAATTCAGATTAAGCTGTATATTATTGCATATAATTATTACCAAATTGAATATTGATTTATACAGGTGGAGGTGGAGTTCCAAGCTTGAACCTGGGTGGAGATTATGGAGGGGGTGGGGCTCCATATCGTGGATCACCAACACCTAGAGTCACATTTGCTGATGATCCACCGCTATCAACGTTAGTAAATTCTAACTTCATACTGATAAACAAGTGTTATTACTGGTTGAATGCCTGATTTCATTACAAGTTGCTATAAAGTTCTTTCAGTAATATTTTTGTTCAGACTTTTAATTCTCTACTTAATTTGCATTTTACAAAGACGAGATGTCTTGGATATTCTATTTTTGCCTAATTCCTTCCTTTTTACCTTGTTTGTGATTTGTTTTATATAGAAGACGTCGAGACAGGAGTAAGGAGCGCATATCACCCTACCAGTTTGCTAGTGATGATGATATTCGGTCAAAGTCGAGGTCAGAAGCCCAGAGTTACGGTGCTGAATTGGAAAGACAGGTTGGTTTTATGGTTTTTTTTTAGAGCTTCCTCTCGTTAAAATAAAAGTTATAGGGTAGCTTCAGAGCAAAATCTTTTGACTACTGATTCACAAAACTTTGCCTCAGGGTCTTGCAACTAAGTTTGGACACCAGTCTCAGAATGCATGCTTGCCATTGGTCAGTTTGAAGGTTTAACTTTCAAATCAACCAATGGGATGCTGGAATTTTGAGACTGGTCTTCAGGTCTTGGCTCTGGACATTGGGATCTTGGGTGAGACAAGTATATGAAAGGGTTATATTTTTGTGCTTTACAGACCAGTTTGATAATTATGTCTCCCCCAGGAGACATATTGTTTTTGCCCTGTCCGTCCGTCCGTACGTCACACTTCATTTCCGAGCAATAACTGGAGAACCATTTGACATAGAACCTTCAAACTTCATAGGGTTGTAGGGCTGCTGGAGTAGACGACCCCTATTGTTTTTGGGGTCACTCCGTCAAAGGTCAAGGTCACAGGGGCCTGAACATTGAAAACCATTTCGGATCAATAACTAGAAAACCACTTGACCCAGAATGTTGAAACTTCATAGGATGATTGGTCATGAAGAGTAGATGACCCCTATTGATTTTGGGGTCACTCCGTCAAAGGTCAAGGTCACAGGGGCCTGAATATTGAAAACCATTTCCGATCAATGGCTAGAGAACCACTTGACCCAGAATGTTGAAACTTAATAGGATGATTGGTCATGAAAAGTAGATGACCCCTATTGATTTTGGGGTCATTCCGTCAAAGGTCAAGGTCACAGGGGCCTGAACATTGAAAACCATTTCCGATCAATAGCTAGAGAACCACTTGACCCAGAATGTTGAAACTTCATAGGATGATTGTACATGCAAAGTAGATGACCCCTATCGATTTTGAGGTCACTCCATTAAAGGTGAAGGTCACAGGGGCCTGAACAATGAAAATTATTTCCGGTCAGTTACTTGAGAACCACTTGACCCAGAATGTTGAAACTTAATAGGATGATTGGTCATGCAGAGTAGATGACCCCTAACGATTTTGGGTTCACTCTTTGAAAGGTCAAGGTCACAGGGGCCCGAACATTGAAAACCATTTCCGGTCAGTAACTTGAGAACCACTTGACCCAGAATGATGAAACTTCATAGGATGATTGGTCATGCAGAGTAGATGACCCCTAACGATTTTAGGGTCACTCTGTTAAAGGTCAAGGCCACAGGGGCCTGAACATGGAAAACCATTTCCAATCAATAACTTCAGAACCTCTCGACCCAGAATGTTGAAACTTCATAGGATGATTGTTCATGCAGAGTAAATGACCCCTATTGTTTTTGGGGTCACTCCCTTAAAGGTCAAGGTCACAGGGGCCTGAACATTGATAACTAGTTCCGATGAATAACTTGAGAACCACTTGACCCAGAATGTTGAAACTTCATAGGATGATTGAACATGCAGAGTAGATGACCCCTATTGATTTTGGGGTCAGTCTATTAAAGGTCAAGGTCACAGTGGCCTGTTCATGTAAAATCATTTTTTGGAAATAACTTGAGAACCACTTGACCTACAATGTTGAAACTTAATAGGATGATTGGACATGCAGAGTAGATGACCCCTATTTATTTTGAGGTCACTTGATCAAGGTCACAGGAGCCTGAACAGTGACTTGAGAATCACTAGGCCAAGAGTGTTGAAATTTAGCGGGATGACTGGACATGCCAAGTAGATGATCCTATTTGCAGCCAACCATCAGTGTCTCTTTGACTTTCGCTCCTGACCCCTATTGACTTCTTGCCTTTAGGACTTTGCATTGGGGGAGACATGCGCTTTTTTACAAAAGCATTTTCTAGTTAAGAATTTTTTTGTCGGGACATGTTCAGTAATTTTCTTTATTCATTATAAATATAGGATAATTTAGCGATGATCATGATAGTGTAAATATTGGTATTTTATACTCAACAGTTTACTTGTCACTAAGGTACGTGTACCTGTGTATGCTGTGATATTATGAAACAGAAAATCTTACAGCATTTTGTGTTATATTTTGGAAAACTGCTAACTTCTGGAGCAAACATATTTTTTTTTATCTGGTTAACTTTCAGATCCAAGAAAAGAGACTTCAAAAACAGAGAGAAAAAGAAAGGCAGGAAAGGTATTGATAATAAATTTGTTGTGCAGTTGATCGAGGGGCTTCTGTAGCTTCATTCACCGGGGGTTTGACTACCAAACAAGGCATAGTATTCTTTGGGGGCTTACTCTTTGTTATTATTTCTACCAAGGTACCTGTCCATGTCTGAATGTTTGGAGTCTTCATTAAAAGGGAAGTCATTACATAACCTGAGTTGGGTTGGTGTGACTAAAAATGCATGAAAAATAACACTGTATTTTATTGTGGTAAGATTTGAGATGTAAATAATACACCAATTAAGATTTATCAAAGCCTTCAATGTTTCTTATAGATGAATGCTTTCAGTGGTTTATGAATGTTTTTTGTCATGTAAATGTAAATAGCGGAACTTCTCTTCTTTGACAGTCTCTGGACCAAATGAAAAGTGCATTATGGACATTTTTATGCCCCCAAAGGGAGGCATATTTGTTTTCAACTGTCCGTCTGGTCGTTCGTTCATTTGTTCGTTCGTTTGTTCGTTCGTCACGTTAACTTATTGCTTGAAGGCACTTTACTTGCGAACCACTGTACCCAGGACCTTCAAACTTCACATGCTGATAGTACTTATTGAGTACACGACCCCTACTGACTTGGGGTCACCAGGTCAAAGGTCAAGGTCACCAGGTCAAAGGTCAAGGCGCTGCAGAGGCATTTGTCACCATTAGTGACAGCTCTTGTTTAATTTTAGGGGTGTTATTTCTAGTCAAAAACTTTATTCTGGACCAAGATAAAATTGTTGCATTAGAGGCATTGTCGTTTTTCAGGGGTTCTGGGTTATAGGGGTTTCACTATATGATTATGGGAAATTTAATTTTTGTATATGATTTGCTGCAGACTCGATAGGAAGATGGATGAAGAGATAGCTACCTATAATCCATGGGGTAAAGGTGGAGGTGGTGCACCAATCAGAGATGAGCATGGAAACCCTATAGGTAAACTTTATTATATATTATATTAAAAAGATTATATAGACCAACAAGATAGAAGCATGCATGTATCAGGTCTTCAAACAAATGATTTGATCAGCATAAAATACTTCTTTTGAAGTTCATAAAACTATTGCCGGTAGTTTGTTTGATATCAAATACAAATTTGATTCTCAAATATTGTAGTCTGTGGAATATAATCTTCTGACAGAATATTTTGCCTGTTTGCCTTTAAATAGCATGTCTGTGATTGTTGACATGAAGAAAGTTGTGTTTTGTTTTTAGCTCACTGGAACCAAGGGTTAGTATAGGTAGATGGTCCATTGTCCTTTGTCTGTTATCAACATTTTTAGCTCACCTGAACTGAAGGTTCAGAGTGAGCTATTATTATTGGTGAATGGTCCATCGTCCACATCTTCACTTAAACATCTTCTCCTCTGAAACTGCTGGAATAACACCAAATCTGTAGCGTCCTCTATCAAGTTTGTTAAAATGGGGGCTCTTGGGTCCATTTAGGGGCCGCTAGAGCTGAAAATAGAAAAACCTTTAAACAACTTCTTTTGATGAGTCGCTAGATAGATCTTCAACAAACTTGGTCTGTAGCATCATTATTAGGTCCTGTCCAAAATTTGTTCAAATGGGGGCACTTGGCCTCTTTTAGGGGCCCTAGAGCTAACAATAGAAATGCATTTAAACAACTTCTTATGAAATGCTTGGTGGATCTTCATCCAACTTGGTGTGTAGCATCATTAAATGGTCCTCTCCAACATTTATTCAAATGGGGGCCCCTTTTAGGGGCTGCTAGGGCTAAAATAGAAATACCTTCAAAAGTTTTCTTCTCATGAACCCCTTGATGGATCTGCATTAATCTTTGTCTGTAGCATAATTATATGGTCCTCTCCCAAATTTGTTCAATTGGGGGCACTTGGCCCCTTTTAGGGGCCACTAGAGCTAAAAATAGAAAAAAATAGCTAAACTGTAATTATGCATATTTAGTAAGGGAGAAAACTGCTAAACAGTGTACTGTTCTACTGAGTAAGAATTAATTCTCTGATACATAGTATTACTTCTATATGAAAACCTTTAAAAATGTTCTTGACAATGTCTGAAACCATTATGTCCTGGTTTTAGATATTTGGCGTGTAGCATTATGTAGTGGCCCTTTACCAAGTTTTTTCAAATCATGCCTCTTGGGGTCAAAATCACCCTACACTGGTGCTCACTGGTTTTACATAGAATTATGTAGGAAAAACCTTTTTTTCAAATTGACTTCTTTTTTTTAGCTCACCTGTCACATAGTGACAAGGTGAGCTTTTGTGATCACCCTTCGTCCGTCGTCCGTCGTCAGTCCGTGCGTGCGTCCGTGCGTGCGTCAACAATTTCGTGTCTGCACGATAGTGGTTTCGTTTATGATTTTATTTTAACCAAACTTGCACACAACTTGTATCACCATAAGATCATGGTTCCTTTCTTGAACTGGCCAGATCCCATTATGGGTTCCAGAGTTATGGCCCCTGAAAGGGCCAAAATTAGCTATTTTGACCTTGTCTGCACAATAGCAGCTTTATTTATGATTTGATTTTTACCAAACTGGCACACAACTTGTATCACCATAAGATCTTGGTTCCTTTCTTGAACTGGCCAGATTCCTTCATGGGTTCCAGAGTTATGGCCCCTGAAAGGGCCAGAATTAGCTATTTTGACCTTGTCTGCACAATAGCAGCTTCATTTATGATTTTATTTTAAGCAAACTTGCACACAACTTGTATCACCATAAGATCTTGGTTCCTTTCTTGAACTGGCAAGATTCCTTCATGGGTTCCAGAGTTATGGCCCCTGAAAGGGCCAGAATTAGCTATTTTGACCTTGTCTGCACAATAGCAGCTTCATTTATGATTTGAATTTAATCAAACTTGCACAAAACTTGTGTCACCATAAGATCTCGGTTCCTTTCTTGAACCGGCCAGATCCCATAATGGGTTCCAGAGTTATGGCCCCTGAAAGGGCCAAAATAAGCTATTTCGACCTTGTCTGCACAATAGTAGCTTCATTTATGATTTGATTTTAACCAAACTTGCACACAATTTGTATCACCACAAGATCTTGCTTCCTTTCTTGAACTGGCCAGATTCCGTCATGGGTTCCGGAGTTATGGCCCCTTAAAAGTCCAAAATTGGCTGTTTGGGCTTTTGCAGCCATATAGAGACTTCATTTATGGTTTTATTTGATACAAACGTCCAAAATGTCTTCAACAACAATAAATCTTGGATTCCATGACAAATCAGATCCAATCGTAGGTTCCAGAGTTATTTTATATCTGATTACCTCCCCTGATTGTAATCAAAATGGATTTATATCAGTAAGTATTTATAGGACGTATTTGAAATTTCATTATTGTTATTAGTTGGAGTGAGACAATCAGGGTAGATAACTATGGACTGATTTTATGTCAAATTACCTCCCTTTATTTCAAATTAAAATGGGTATATCTCCGTAACTAATGAAGATACTGATCTGAAATTTTATTTATGTCAACAGATTTATTTAGCAGATCTTTCTTTTGTTCACTTACAATATATTTGTTTTTAATTACTTCCCTTTTTCGTTACTATAAATAGCTTATTTTTAGTAACTTTTTTATTATTGGCCTTAGGGAAAAACCGAGACCACTTTTCTGTGGTACAACATGGATGGTACCTCCAATTTTTAGGTGTATTTTGACACATCTATACCTTGTAAGATTTTTTTTTTTCTTTTTGTTTAAATTCTTCTCTTTGTTGTTCCTGTCCTTTGGATTTAGATATTTTTTCTGAGGACCTTCTTGTCCTCAAGTGCAATGATAACAGGTGAGCAATATAGGGCCATCATGGCCCTCTTGTTTTAAATATTTTTGTTGAGCTGCTGGCGATAAGCTCGACATAGTTGTCACAATGGCAGTTGGGTGTATGTGCCTGCATCCATCGATGCATGCATCCATCCGACTTTGTCTGGTCTGTAACTTATCCATGGATCAAGGGATTTTTATGCATATGTTTGCCTCAGTGACACGGTGTGTCACATGCAAGAACCATATAAGTTCAATGTCATACTTTGAGGTCAAAGATCGAAACTCTGTGCAGTTTTGCTTGTCCGGGCTGTAACTCAGCCATGCATTGAGAGATTCTTAAAATACTTTGACACAAATGTTTTCCTCAATAAGATGATGAGTCATGTGCAAAACCAGATTAGTAGCTTAAAGATCAAGGTCATACTTGGAGGTCAAAGATCAAAACTTTGTGCAGTTTTCCTTGTACAGGCTGTAACTCAGCCATGGATTGAGACTTTCTTAAATTACTAGGCACAATTGTTTGTCTCAGTGAGACATTCTGTCAGATTAAGTACTTTAAAGGTCAAGGTCACACATAAGGATCAAAGGTCAAAAGTTGATGCAGAAACTTGACTGGGCTGTAACTTAGCCATGTATGGAGATGTTCTTAAATAACTTGGCAGAAATGTTTGCGGCAGTCAGGAAAAACTTGTCAAGCCCCATAACTCTGACCATGACTTTTAGCTCACCTGAGCCAAAGGCTCATGGTGATCTTTTGTGACAGCTGAATGTCCGTCTTGCATCGTCCGTCGTCCGTCTGTCAACAGTTTTAAAAATAATCTTCAAAACCACTGGGCAGATTTACACAAAACTTCACAGGAATGATCCTTAAGTGGCCCCCTTTCAAAATTATTCAAAGAATTGAATTTCACACAGAACTCTTGGCAACCAAAAGGAAAAACTTTAAAAATCTTCTTGTCGCAAACTGCAAGGCGTAGAGCCTCGATATTTGGCATGTGACATCATCTAATAGTCCTCTGTTAAGATTGTTCAGTATATACCCCAGGGATGAAAAGAGACTCCACCCCGGGGGTCTCAAGTTAGACTAATATAGGAAACAACTTTAAAGATATTATTGTCTGAACCATAAGACCTAGGCCTTTGATATTTGGTATGTAGCATTGCCTTGTGGTCCTCTACAAAGAGTGTTCAAAGGATAACCCTGGGGTGTAAAGAGGCCGCGTCCATGGGATCCCAAGTTTTACATAGACTTATATAGGAAAAAACTTCTTGCCTGAAATTGCTTTTGATATTTTGTATGTTGCATTGCCTAGTGGTCCTCTACCAGATTGTTCAAATTATGCCCCTGGAGTGAAAAGAGGTTTTGCCATGGGGGTTCCAAGTTTTAGATAGACTTGTATAGGAAAAACTTTGACAGTCTTCTTGTCTGAAAGTTCAAGGACTAGGCCTTTGATATTTAGTATGTAGCATTGCCTAGTGCTTTTCTAACAAGATTGTTCAAATTATGCCCCTGTGATGAAAAGAGGCCTCGCCCCAGGGGTCACTTGTTATATTGACGGTAGTTATATAGGAAAAAATACTTCAAAAATTATCTGATCATATTTCCTAGACTGTTTAATTATAATTACCTGATGACCCCAAGTAATTACTGTGACCTTGACCTACTGACCTACTTTCCTGGTTTTTTAAGATACAGTCTTGAAATATGGATAACATATACAGTTTTGCGCTCTAGTCTTAAAACTGACTTTCAATGACAATGAATGTGACCTACTGACCTACTTTCTTAATATTTTAGCATCAGTTTGACATTCAAAACATGTAGCTCATATTACTCAGGTGAGCGATACAGGGTCATCATGACCCTCTTTTTTAATTTTAAGGTGTGCCTCAGGTGAGCGACTTCTTGTCTGAAAGTTCATGGTCTAAGCCTTTGATATTTGGTTATTTACTTAAACATCTTGAATCTTTCAAAGAACTTCTTCTCATGATCAGCGTGATGAATCGTCATCAAGCTTGGTTTGTAGCATCAATGTAGGCACCCTCCCATTTATTTTTCAAATGGGGGTACTTTGGCCACTTAGAGTTAAAAAATAGGAAAACCTCTAAACAACTTCTTCTCATGAACTGCTTAATGGATCTCCATCAAACTTGGTATGTAGAATCAGTATAAAGTGTTACTTCAAATTTGTTCAAATAAGGGCACTTGACCAGCTTTATTTTTTGTGTGTGCTGAACACAGATTTTACCATTCATGATACAGTATTTTATATGTATATACAAGGTCAGATAGTCAAGGTCAGGTGAGCAACTTAGGGCCACTCTGGCCCTCTTGTTTATTTCTTTTATCTTGTTAGTAAAACTTATTTCTTTACTTACAGCTGATTTGCGATCAGTACAAAAAGGAGGTCCTGGTTCCTACCGGTCTCCAAGAGGTCATATCTCACCAACATACTCGCCTAGACCCCCAGACCCCCGTGATGACCTTATAAAGGCTCCACCCCCACAACAGACTGCCTTTGGGGAGGCAACACATGCTAGAGGTGGACATGGTATTTTTGGTCAGCCAAAGGTAAAATATAACTGGAATGTTTTTGCATTGTTTACAAGGATAACATCAAAGAAATTCCTGGTACCTGGGACCAGCTGTCTGAGTACATCTGTATGACAACAAAAAATAAAAGTTTCGTTCTTAAAAGTTTGTGAATAACAAAGTTGAATATAGTAGCAGATTTAGTGTTTTAATAATGGGAAATTGCCTATTGTTTTAAGTTGAATCAGTTAAATAGTAAAACATAGCTGTGTCTTTTTTTTTATTATTTGGAAAACATTATGAGGCATGTTAGAAAGGAAAGGCACCTATCTCTACATTTGTTTACCTTTAAAGATCGACAAAGAATAGAAAATATAAACATTTAAAAAAAAAAATGATGTTTTAGAAAGATCATTAAAAAAAATACAAAATCCTACAATACTGTAGAATTTTTTTAAGAAGATTATTGTCCCTTTTTGAATGTCTAGTGACTTTCATGTATACCTTGAAATAGCAGTCAAAAATACCCCCATATTTGCTGAAGTATTGAACAGCCACCAGTGAAGACAATAGAAATCATTGAGTGAAACTAAACAGGATTTTAAAAAAAGATTGAAAATAATTTGCATTACTTTTCCAAAATCTCACATACTAACTGTGATAGACTTATTTTTGTGGAATGTGTGGACATGTCAGTCCAAAAAATTGAATACTATCCCAAAATAATTTTTGCATATTAAATAGAAAATATAAAATAGATTGATTTATGTCCCCCTAAAATGGCCATTTTGACTGAACCATGAAATTTTCTGCAAAATTAATGAAATGAGCCATGCCATGGGAAAACCAACATAGTGGCTTTGCGACCAGCATGGATCCAGACCAGCCTGCACATCTGCGCAGTCTGGTCAGGATCCATGCTGTTCGCTAACAGTTTCTCTAATTGCAGTAGGCTTTAAAAGCGAACAGCATGGATCCAGACCAGCCTGTGCAAATGCGCAGGCTGGTCTGGATCCATGCTGGTCGCATACCCACTATGTTGGTTTTCTCATGGCACGGCTAAAATAATGTAGGTAGTGATATCATAATTACTGGGCATGAATTTTTCTGTTTCAGTACATTTATAGATTTACAGAAGAAAATAAAATTGCATCAAATCTAGTGTGTTTAGAGACACATAAAACAGTTATGTTTCTGCTTGTGATGCAAGGTCCATATTCATCAACATTGAAAGTTTGAAACTTCCACAGTTTTTATTTTGCTCTAGTATTTTTCATTTAGCACAGTTTGTGACAAAGCTTCTGCAAGAATGTGCATTCTGTAACTACTTACAGCTCTGCAAATTGTCAAGAGTATAGATTTTCAATAAGGAAAGTAACCAAATGAATATTTGTCATTTTGAAGTAAATATTAAAGTTTCAGACTTAAATGTTGATCAATACGGGTCAAGGATGTTGTGAAACATGTACATTGGAGAATCATTATACGGAACATTTTGACATCTTTGTAGGGAGACTTATAAATATGTTGACTTTTAAATATGTTCCATCTCATTTGATATCACACTGCTGTATTCTGCTTTAATAAATGAAAAACAGTTACAAAGAATGCTTAGAAATACAGTATATCCTCTTTTAACAAAACCTTTGAAGAACAAATTCCATTCCACCCAATAGGGGCACTGGTACCTTGTTTCCACCTGAATACATTTGTTAGTGAAATACACTTACCTGGTTCCCATGTTAGAAAATTTGTGTTTGGAAACCAGTCTTAGAATGCAACTTTGTGATTGGTTGTTTCAAACATTGTGCACTGGAACAACCAACCAGCTGCTTGAGTATTAACGCTGGTTTCCAGACTCAGTTTTATAACCTTTAACCCAGAGCAACTGCTCTCATACAACAAGCACATTCGATTTCCCCTATGGTGTTGCAGAAAGAAGTTATACAGTATTTCAGTATTTACGTTATATAAATATATATTGATTAGCAAACAATGTCACGCAATGTAGGATGACTTTTATGTCTATACATATATATCTATGCTTGACTATGCTTTATTATGCTTCATAACCTTAGTGTGTAGATGTAGACTTAACACAAAACACATTTTGTTTTACAGACGGATGCTGAAAAGGATCAGTCAGACAAATACAAGGATGACTTACGTGAACAGGTTGGTAACATAATTTGTCTTTGTGTATTGTCAGTATCTTATAGTAAACTATGTCAGGACATTTCTTAATTATGTCTCCCCCATAGGGGTACATATCGTGGGCTGAGCGCGAAACTATTGTAACTGTATATAGATAAAGAACAAGATACAATAGTTCTCGCTCAACCCTCGATATATATTGTTTTTGACTTCGCCGTCCATCCGTCCGTCTGTGCACATTAAGCTTGTCCGGCTTTCGCAGGTCAAACTGCTGGCTGGATTTTGACAAAGCTTCACATGAGTGATAAGTACCAAGCCTAGTTGTGCATATCACCGGCATGTTTTGCTTTGCTTCACAAAATGGCCGCCAGAGCTAAAAATAGAAAAGTCTTGTCAGGATTTCACAGGTCAAACTGCTGGCTGGATTTCCGCGAAACTTCACAGGAGTGATCAGTACCAAGCCTAGTTGTGCATATCGCCAACACGTTTCACTTTGCTATACAAAATGGCCACCAGAGCTAAAAATAAAAAAATCTTGTCCAGCTTTCACTGGTCAAACAGCTGGACAGATTTCGACATAAGTTCACAGGAGTAATCAGTAACAAGCCTAGTTATGCGTATCGCCGACACATTCCGCGTCGCTGCACAAAAATGGCCGCCAGAGCTAAAGGTATACATATGGGGGGAGATATGTTTTTGTGACAAAAACACCTTCTAATTAAAAAATTGATGAAGGAATAATACCGATTGTGTCTTTTTAAAGTTCTTCTTAGATTGATTAGGTTAGCAGTATCCAGTCTGGCTAGACATAATAGTAGACTTTAACTTGTTTGGGTAAATTTCTACTGATTGAGGTGGTCTATGGTTATGCTATACAACCAGCTGTAAAAGTGACATTTCTCCATTGGTTATAGATAGCAGAGAAGCGCCGTCGTGAGCAGTTGGAAAAAGAAAAAGAGAGAATGGAAGAGGAAAAAGAAAACAGAAGATTAGAAGAGCAAAGAATTCGAATGCAAACAGAGTATGAGGAAGAACAGAAAAAGATTCGAGCTCGGGAAGAAGAGGTAAATACAGTAGTTACTTCACCATGTTAATCTTTGAATGCAAATGTTTTGTTGTTTATTTTCCTTCCAAAGTTTTGAAAACTGGTCAAAGGGGATTGGTGTTCTAGAGGTTCAGGTATTGATTACTCAAGCAGTAAGTTGTGGGTTTGAGCCCATTTTGGCGACAACCAAACCTTGTTATATGACACCAGTACTGGCAATTTTGTATTCTGTTTGTATGCTAAAATAGTAACAGTAAAATATTTTTGCTGTGTGCTTTCAAGATTCAGTGTGTGCTATTTTGTGTGAGCCTCCATGACTAAAAGGTTAAGGTTTCTGACTTGGATTGACTTGCCTCTCACCTGTGTGAGAAGTCAATCCAGATGGTGTGCTGAAGATCAGTGGTTCTACCATGATGCCTTTTTGTATCTGAAGAAATGCTCAGAGGGCACACGTTAGGTCTTTTCACCTTTTAAAGCTAGAAAAGTGCCCTTTGACCTAAACCCTGACAGTAAGACTTAAAACCTGAGAGACAAATAGGGGTCTCCATTGCAGAGTGGTTAAGGCCCCTGACTTCGAATTATTTGCCCCTCATAGCTGCAGTTTAGAAACCTTGTAAAATTCTTTTGTGTGAGGAAGTTGTCTCGCTGGGTTACAGAAAGTTGTTTGTTCTACCCATGTGGCTGCCCATGCCTAAAATTATGTCCAGATAGGCACTTGGGGTTGTCCTCTAGCATTAAAAGCTTGAAGATTATTGTACCCCCTGAACAACAAAATTGTAAGTGGGGTATACTGGTTTCTGGTTGTCTGTCCGTCTGAAGACACAATCTTGTGCACACCAACATTCCTCATCCCCTTGACACAATGTAATGAAACTTCACACTAGTGATCAGTACCAACCCTAGTTGTGCATGGTACATGTTAGGTTCTTTCAGAAAAAATATTTGCAGAGTTATGGAACTTTGTTTTTTGTTACTATACTGTATACACAGAGTCTGCATATGCAATCTTGTGCGCGCCTAATCTCCTGAACCCATGCACACAATTTAATGAAACTTCACACAAGTGATCAATACCAACCCTAGTTGTGCATGAAACATGTTAGGTTATTTCAGAAAAAATATTTGCAGAGTTATGGGACTTTGTTTTTTTTTACTATACTGTATACATGGAGTCTGCATATGCAATCTTGTGCGCGCCTTATTTCCTGAACCCATGCACACATTTTAATGAAACTTCACACAAGTGATCAGTACCAACCCTAGTTGTGCATGGTGCATGTTACGTTCTTTCAGAAAAAAATTCTGCACAATTGTGGGACTTTGGTTTTTAGCTCGACTATTCGAAGAATAGGGGAGCTATCCTACTCGCCCTGGCGTCGGCATGAGTGTTCGCGTGAGATATTGCTTTCATATTTTGCATACCTGTTTACCATCATGACCCCAGTCTGTAAAAAGGAGGAGGCAACTCTATCAAGCATTTTGACTGAATTGTGGCCCCTTTTCGACTTAGAATATGCTTATTGTAATGTTTAAGTTTTACTCATAGCTTATTTTATACTATCAAGCACTGAGAATAGTCAAGCGCGCGTCACACAAATGTTAAAGTTTGTGTACCACCCCAAATATTTTCAAAGTCCATTGAGATATTGCTTTCATATTTTGCATTCTTGTTTACCATCATGACCCCAGTCTGTAAAAAGGAGGAGGCAACTCTATCAAGCATTTTGACTGAATTATGGCCCCTTTTCGACTTAGAATATGCTTATTGTAATGTTTAAGTTTTACTCATAGCTTATTTTATACTATCAAGCTCTGAGAATAGTCAAGCGCGCGTCACACAAATGTTAAAGTTTGCGTACCACCCCAAATATTTTCAAAGTCCATTGAGATATTGCTTTCATATTTTGCATTCTTGTTTACCATCATGACCCCAGTCTGTAAAAAGGAGGCGGCAACTCTATCAAGCATTTTGACTGAATTATGGCCCCTTTTCGACTTAGAATAAATGTTAAAGTTTGCGTACCACCCCAAATATTTTCAAAGTCCATTGAGATATTGCTTGTATATTTTGCATACCTGTTTACCATCATGACCCCAGTCTGTAAAAAGGAGGAGGCAACTCTATGAAGCATTTTGACTGAATTATGGCCCCTTTTCGACTTGGAATATGCTTATTGTAATGTTTAAGTTTTACTCATAGCTTATTTTATACTATCAAGCACTGAGAATAGTCAAGTGCGTTGTCCACTGACAGCTCTTGTTGTTAATATACTATATACATACAATCTGCATATGCAATTTTGTATGCACCTAATCTTCTGTACTCATGCACACAATTTAATGAAACTTAACCCAAGTGATCAGTACCAACCCTAGTTGTGCATGGTGCATGTTATGTTCTTTCAGAAAAAAAATTCTGCACAGTTACAGGACTGTTTTTTGTTAATATGCTATATACATACAGTCTGCATATGCATTAGTGTGCGCGGCAAAACTCCGTAAACCTTGCACACAATTTAATGAAACTTCACACAGGTGATCAGTACCAACCCTAGTTGTGCATCATCATACGAATGCATGTTATGTTCTTTTAGATAAATATTCTGCAGAGTTATTGGACTTTGTTTTTTGTTACTATGCTATATACATAGAGTCTGCATTTGCAATCTTTTGCACACCTAATTTTCCGAACCATTGCACACAATTTAATGAAACTTCACACAAGTGATCAGTACCAACCTTACGTGTGCATGTTGCCTGTTAGGTTCTTTCAGAAAAATGTTCTGCAGAGTTATGGGACTTTGTTTTTTGTTACTTTACTGTATACATTGAGTCTATATATATATATATAGTGCACATAATTATGCAGTCTTGTGTCATCAAATTGCAATGTAATGTGTCAGTACGTGCGGGGGGAGTACATTCATCACCTTCAGTGATAGGTCTAGTTAAATAATCTTTAATTGTGTCCGTGTGATGTCTAAGTCAGGAAAAGAAGTAACAGCGGAATTTTAACTTGTTAATGTGGTTCTACTAATTTTCATTTGAAGACTCGCCGGAAAAATGAAGAATTAAAGAAACAAGCAGAGGATAGAAAGAAGGAAGCAGACAGGAAGAAGAGAGAGGCAGAAGATGCTAAGATGAAAGACCAACAAGAACAGATAGAAAGAGAGAGAAGGGAACGAGAACAGGTAACAGATTATGTCAAAAGTTTCCAAAGTGAAAATGACATTTTATTGGGCAGAGGTTTCTTGCATGTTAAGGAGGGCATGCTGTGTAAAATAATAGATTGAGGATATGAGATGAGTGTAGTTTCTGTACTGAATTGAGTTAGATTATATTTTGTAACTCTGACAGACACAATATTCTTGTATTCAGTTTGTTCAATTTATTCAGTTCTGAAACTGCACATTTAAATATAATTTTCTATTTATCACTAAATATAAAAAAAGTCTAGAAAAGAACTCTGATACTATAAACAAGGACGAAATTAGGAGTATTTTGGCTGCTTAATCTGAGCTTAGATAACATTTTATTATAAACATGAGGAA
The DNA here is from genome assembly GCF_021730395.1 of Mercenaria mercenaria. NCBI lineage: Eukaryota > Metazoa > Mollusca > Bivalvia > Venerida > Veneridae > Mercenaria > Mercenaria mercenaria. The sequence continues at coordinate 50,274,696 of NC_069363.1, forward strand.
TAATGAAAAAATATGTATGCAAATATAGTGAGGCATCTTGGTAAACTGAGATTATTTGTTAAAATATCTGTGAACAAGTGTGTTTTTAATCGCTTATTTTAATCAAGTTTATCCATGGCTGTGTAATATCAACTTCATAAAGGCAGACAAGTATGTGATTAGGTTGATTGATTAAATAGACTGACTAAAACTTCGAGGCAGGATTGTATTGGCTTGGCTTGAAATTTGAAGTTCATACCCCACTTTGTAAAGACAAAATTGTCCTTGACAGTCAGTCAGTGTTGTAAAATGTTTACTTAGACAACTACAAAGTACCAGTCATTTCAAAGTAAGATTGTGTCTACATATTTATCAGTGAATGTTTAAGGACGTATTTTCAGCATAGTATGCCCTTCTGTTTTATTTGTTTGGTTTTCTGATGTTTTGCATGCCTTTATTTGATTGCATTATGTGAATATTTTATATTTTAGTTCATTAGTATTATATAGTTGGTTTGCTAGCATTTGAAGTTTAGTCGGCAGTGAAATACATGTATATATGCAGCATAAATGCATATTAGAGGGCAACTAGTGCTGTTTGCAGAGTTTTTGTAGTGCAACTTAACATTATGTGTTATTTAAAAATCTGTTAACTTACATTGGATTAAGTTATAGGGGGACCATCTCAGCTTGGTATAAAATGATGACAAGACTCGGTCACGTAGCATCAGAATCCTTTGAGATGTGTTATGATATTTAGCCAGATAATGACTTTCCAAGTCAGACATTAAGCTTATGTAGTTACCCAGTGCCTTCCTACAGTACTGAAGTTTTAAGTACCCCATAATTTTTGTACTAGGCCCAGAGCTATAGTACCAGTCTATAAAATGCAATCATCCCATTGGTTAATTTCAGTGATGTGATTGAAAATAACCAAGCAGATGCTTGATTTTTTTGAATGGTTGCTTAAACTGAGCTACACCAGCTTCGGTTCAGGACTGTGAGCTGAACAGATTATAATTTGATGGAGGGAAATAAAAAAAGAATAATAAAAAACTTTAAAAAAAATGTACTTCCATTGACAAAGAAATTGTCTATTTTTGTACAGGTTTGCATAAGTCTTGCATGTATAGTATTATAATTTACAGAGAGAAGCAGCAGCAAATGACAGAATCAAATCTCCTCCTGTTCCAGCAATAAAAACAAAGGTAGACCAAATGTCTTGTTGCTGTTGGTTACCCTCACTGATCACTTGGGATGCTTTGGTCTTCTCTGTTGTAATATAATCATGCTTGTAATATTTAACCGTAACTGCACCTTCCTGTTATAGTTTGCACTCAGATATGTCGCTAACATATTTCATCTTGAGAAAGGATCTGCAGAAATCTGTTTAGTATGAGTCCAGGTCCTGAGATTATCAAACTGAATATGAGCCGTGCCATGGGAAAACCAACATAGTGGCTTTGCGACCAACATGGATCCAGACCAGCCTGCGCATCCGCGCAGTCTGGTCAGGATCAATGCTGTTCACTTTCAAAGCCTATTGCAATTAGAGAAACTGTTAGCGAACAGCATGGATCCTGACCAGACTGCGCAGATGCGCAGGCTGGTCTGTATCCATGCTGGTTGCAAAGCCACTATGTTGGTTTTCCCATAGTGTGGCTCATATAGAGACCAGTCTTAAAATTCAACAGGGCCGTTGGTTTCAAGAATTCCTCAGAAACAACCAAGAGGATGCTAGACTGTGTGAGACTGGTATATTCTAACTCAGTTTGATATACTTGGAGCCAATTATCTAATGAACTCTTGCATATTGAACTCTGTGTCATAGTATGCAAAATCTAAATATGCTATAGTTTTCTCCCTTTTAAAGCTTAGACATAGTATAAAGTAGATTTTTTAGTATTGTAAGCATCTGTATGTAAAGAATAATAAATGAATGCAGAAGAAGTCTCCGTGCATACAAATAAAAAAGCGCTTAGACTTCTTTCACATTCACATCCGGATATACATTATATTTTGGAGTATCCTTTCTTATATTTTATGCTGCTATGTAAGCTTATTTTTATGAAAAGACTACCATGTATACATTTTGCATATGTGAAGTAGAGTGTTTTATGATTCTCCAACTGTACACCTATTGTTATATCTGTTGCCATATATCTTCTGTGTTGTATGTGTTGTTACATCTGACTATTTGTGTTGTATATGTTGCTGTGTCATACCATGTGTGTTGTATGTGTTTATGTGACATGTCATTTGTGTTTTATGAGTTGCTATGCTGTATTATTTTTGCTTTAGTTGTTTCCTTACTTTTGCCATTTACAGTTGACTTCATGGCTCTGCAGCTTAAATACAAAACATCGGGCATTGGTTCGATAGCTCTTTTACCACTGTGTGTTTAAACACTGCCTGGGGTCTTATTCTGTCATGTAAGGAAACTATTATGCAGACATTCAGAACATAGATTATAAATACAGTACATGCCTGAAACTGAAATATACTTTGATGGAAACTCATTGAGTCGTTCTCTAATTTTTTGAAATCTGGAGTTCCAGTATGACCTTTTCGTTTGTTTTGATAATGAATCCATAAACAGAATTACAGTGTTGTGTATTAATGTGTTGTATATGTAGAAAGTGTTGTTATTTATATTACTAAAACATGTGTGTGTTGAAATTTCAGTCTCCTTGCAGCTTCTCTTACACCTTTGTTCTGTATAACCAGAAGTGGTCCCTGCACTAACACTTAATTATGCTAAAGGTCTTCTTTTGCCATTTGATTTTGTAACCATGAAGCAAAGAGCTTCAGAACTAAGTAAAAATATGACTAATTTGCTATTGAGAAAAATGTTAAAAAATGCAGAAGGGGACCTTATTGAATATGTTTAAAATCATTGGTATATTGAAATTGTTTGAGAATCACATATATATGTGTATTTTCACTGTATGTGTTAAAATCCTACTTGTTACAGCATTGGCACCCATCTGAACAAAACTTTTACACCATTTATCAGGTAACCATACATAAACTGTTGCACAGGATTAATTACTAGATTATATTGTTATCATGTATGTAGAAAAATTATACATGTGGACAAGTCTAATGTAAATATACAAAAACAGTCCCTGTCTTCAGGGCGGCTGGCATTTGGAATCCTAAAAAGTTCCAACCGCAGGTGCCAGATGAATTCCATCCCACCATCATATCATCCCTTGTATCAATAAAAAAAGAGGTTTCAAACCTAACTTTTTATTGATGTATGGGATTATATAGGATGGAAAAATATGTTTGACACCGGTGGCTCCAACAGCTTTGGGTGTGAATAATGTTCTGTTTGATCCACCAAATGTGTAACAATTGGCACATATATTTCATGAATCGAGTTGTAGCCACATTGTGCAAGATCCAGGTGTAAGTTTATGCATCATTCTAAAATTCTCCTGGGGTGGTAGTAGGGTATTTTCTGACTTTTTAAGATATCTTTGAAAATAGCAATTATATGGCCAAAAATGTATATCTTCCCTTTGTAAAATTATGGCACATGAGAAATTCGTAAGAATTATATTATACAAAATGTTACAAAATTTTTGCTTGCGAGTGTTTTCATGCTAACAGAGACATCCTTAAAGTTTTATAATAAACTTTTTGATGTTCAGTATGGCTGAAATTTGCAGTTGATCATTTTGTAACATTTTAAGTGCAGATATTTTGAAAATTTAGAAAGTTCCTATTAGAACTGCTGGAGTTCTGTAGAATGATGTATCATATGAATGGTTTTGTCGTATATTTAAAGAAAAATTCAGGCAAAATGTGAAGGTTAATAAACATTTTCAATATAAAGTTCATTTAGGAAAGCTGTCAGTTACTTTCAGAGAACAATGGAGTACTTGTAAGAAAGCTAGGACACTGTGCAGTGTAGTTTTTATGCCCCCAAAGGGAGGCATATAGTTTTTGAACCGTCTGTCAATCTGTCGCTCTGTCAGTCTGTCGGTCTGTCAATCTGTCCGCAATTTTCGTGTCCAGTCCATATCTTTGTCATCCATGGATGGATTTTCAAATAACTTGGCATGAATGTGTACCACAGTAAGACGACGTGTCGCGCGCAAGATCCAGGTCCGTAGGTCAAAGGTCCTAAACTCTAACCTCGGCCAAAACTATTCATTCAAAGTGCCATCGGGGGCATGTGTCATCCTATGGAGACAGCTCTTGTTTTGGACTTGTTCACATGTATAATTTAGACATGTATGTAAATTTAGACATTCAACTAACAGCTTCAGATTTCATCATTTAAATGTTTAAATCATATCATACTCTATTATAACAAAATATAATTATATTATCCACACTTTACTCATGCATATAGAATTGAAACGTTTAGTTGAAATACAGTTCACGCAAATACAAGTGTCTAAAACTGACTTCACATAAAGAGTGGTTATTGCACATTACTGTACTGTAATATTGAGCCGCGCCATGAGAAAACCAACATAATGGCTTTGCGACCAGCATGGATCCAGACCAGCCTGCGCATCAGCGCAGTCTGGTCAGGATCCATGCTGTTCGCTTTCAAAGTCTATTGCAAGTAGAGAAACTGTTAGCGAACAGCATGGATCCTGACCAGACTGCGCGGATGCGCAGGCTGGTGTGGATCCATGCTGGTCGCAAAGCCACTATGTTGGTTTTCCCATGGCGCAGCTCATACGTAAACATAGTTGATTATGAGCACCAGATTGCTTAAGATATACTTCACATGCTTGCATAATATAGCGCTAACGTTTACTAACTGTATCACACTTCAGACCAATGATGAGAGAGGCAAGTCCCCACCACTCCCTGCGCAACGTAGGGGTCGAGATTCAGCGGCCTCAATTAGGTCTCAAACTTCACAGAGAGCACAGGTAGTATAAAAGTTTGGATTTTATTAAGTATATTATAAATCACCAGGTTTCAGTATTATTGACTTTGGAGACATAAAAAAGTGTCAGGAGATTTCATGATATTATCACTAGTATGGTGGGATGTTTCAGGGAAGTGCAAGGCATCTTAATGTTAATTGATTGGTAATATTGCTGTGTAATCAACTGGAGATGTACTCTTTGAATATCTTGATTGAAATTGGATGCAAAAGTGGTTCACATATAAGTTTAGTATACAGCACATATATGAGGAAACTAATATTTTTATCCTGCTTGAATAGAACTCAATGTAAAATACAGAAGCATTTTAGGTGTAGAATTAGGTCTTAGTATTAGATTTAATAGACATTACATATTTTTTGCATGCTTATCTATGAAATAGATATTTGATGAAAAAAGACAAATCAGTCATAAAGACATCATTTTATCAGTTTTATAGATATTAATATATATATATTTATATATGCCCAAAGTGACGTATTATGTTATGACGCTGGTGTCCGTCTGTCTGTCTATTAGGAATTTTGTGTCCACTCTGTAACTCTTGAACTCCTTGAAGGGTTTCAAAGAAACTTGACACTAATGTTCACCACATCAAGGCAACGTGCAGAGCGCATGTTTTGGATGGCTCGCTTCAAGGTCAAGGTCACACTTGGGGGGGGGGGGGGGGTCAAAGGTCATACCTGTAACTTTTAAACCTCTTGAAGGATTTCAAAGGAACTTGACACAAATGTTGACCATATCGAGATGACGTGCAGAGCGCATGTTTTGGATGGCTCGCTTCAAGGTCAAAGAATCACTTAGGGGTCAAAGGTTATATGACTTTGTTTCGTGTGTGCTTTGTAACTCTTCAACTGCTTGAGGGATTTTAAAGAAACTTGGCACAAATGTTCACCACATTGAGACGACATGCAGATCACATGTTTAGGATGGCTGGCTTCAAGGTCAAGGTCACACTTGGGCATCAAAGTTCATACATTCGGGCTTATATTGCTCCCCATTGCAGTGATCTTGTTAAATTAACTGACAATTTTTTAAGCATAGAAATATAAACACATTTCCTTTGATTCAAACAGTGTTATTTCTTAGTGAAATGGATTACAAACATATAACTTGCCATATTATATAAAAATGTCCAAGGAGAATCTTTCAGAATGTGTAATACAATATGTTCTCTTCTCATATGTAATTTTAGTTTGATCAAGTTTTATTTTAAATATTGGACATTATAGTTGAATTAAAGTTAATAGGATGGTTTGAAATAGAATAGTAATATATATTAATTATTTCATATTTCCACAGCAATCTCCAGCACCAGGTCCCTCGGCAAACAGACCTAACAGTATGTACCATTACTTTTCTTCTTGACGTTGATCTTGTAAGTTTGGTAAAATTTCCTATGGCTTTATCTGTTAGCCCTTATCATGCTGGACACAACTGATTCTGCCATTGCGACCACATCTGTTCCGACTGATCATGATCTGAACTGTTCGCCATTCAGTCAGTATCCTTTGATAAGCACCCCTTTTATCAGCTAATGGTACTATCCAAATTGAAAGATGGACAAGTTCATTATAGAAATTAGCAGGATCAGGGTTAACAGAATACTTTAATGTAATTGCAAATTTGAAACGTTGTAAAATTACCTGGAACCAGGGAGGTTGTGATGTACATGTAGGATTTCAATCTCGGTAAATGTTTGAGGTGTTCATACTCAGATTCTTGCATACTGGACAGAAGTTTCTGATGTTTTCACGAGAATGTGAAAAGTCCATCATGCATCTCATGATGAAAATGGCATTATAAAGAACTATGCCGGTGTAGTAGATTCATGCTCTGTTTAAAACAGGAACTCAGCAAAGAGACACAAATTCTAAGTAAATTCAACAATGATGTTGGCTGTCAAATCACGTAATAAGCAGCATATAAAAAAAAGCCAATCTGCTGTTAATATAAAGTTACGGTCTGTGTCTAGTCAGAGATTGAACTCTACACAGAATCATATCATTTGTCTGGAATAGTATTTTGAATATACAGTGAAACACCGCTCGCTCGAGCATCGATGACTCGAGCACCCGGGCTCGCTCCAGCAATTCATGTGGTCCCGGCCGATTTCCTTCTATTTTCTATGTGAAATTACCATGGCTGGGTCGAGCATCGATAACTCGATCGCTCGAGCATGACACCTGGTCCCTGTGTATTAATTTACTCTTTGTTGCTTATGGCAAACTCGAGCAGGTGTCAAAATTTTTCCGACCTTCGGCGGTCAGAATGTATCGGTTAATTTAAAACTTTCCCACGTCGTGAGAATTGCATGGTCTATTCCCTGACTATCTTAAATGTTTGTTTGTCGGTATATTTGATCTGATAATGAATTTAATTATTGATGAAAGGTGGAAGAAAAATTTTATTGATCAAAATTGTTATTAATTATTCCTTTTTTCTGCGGGATCGAGAAGATAATTATGAGTATCTTAATATTTTAATCAACAGTTGTTTGCATGCAAATACAGGAAATAAGATAGCCTTTTTATAAAATTGAGACGATAAAATGAGATCTTAATTGGAGAAGAAAAATTGCGAATTCGATTACAGTATTTCAATAAAAAAAATGTCTTAGCTGTTTCTTACGATCTATCATAAATAACGTTTGTAATACGTTTTTTTTTAAATGTCACGAGTGTGTTATTATTACGCATCACCGTTTCCTCTGCAAATGGTCTCGATGACAATTCGTAAAACAAACTTCAACTTTCTTCGTATTTTGGTCAATGTTTGGGTCGCTCGAAACCATGGATAACTCGAGCATTTTGCTCATCCCCTTGCGACCTCGAGCGAGCGGTGTTTCACTGTAGCTAAAATGGTAAAAAAGGCAAAAATTCAACACCTGATATTTGTGGGTTTTGAGGTCAGTGATATGAGGCATACTGAGACTAATCCTTACCATGCTGGACACTATTGATTCTACCTTTGCGACCAGTGTAGATCATGATCAGCCTGCATATCTGTGCAGTCTGATCAAGATCTGCAATGTTTGCCATTCAGTCAGTATCTTTTTAGCTCGACTATACGAAGTATAAGGAGAGCTATCCTACTCGCCCCGGCATCGGCGTCTTTCCGCGTCCCCACCTTGGTTAAAGTTTTGGTGCACTTTCTCTTTTTTCAACTTATCTCTGTAATTACTTGATGGATTTGATTCAAACTTGAAATACTTATTCCTCATCATCATCCACATCATCTGACATAAGGGCCGTAATTCTGGCACCAATATTTCATGAATTATCCCCCCTTTTCACTTAGATTTTCAGGTTAAAGTTTTGATGCACTTTCACTCTATCTCTGTTATTACTGAATGGATTTGATTCAAACTTAAAATAGTTGTTCAACATCATCACCCACATCATATGACACAAGGTGCATAACTGTGGCACCATTTTTTCCATGAATTATTCCCCCTTTTTACTTAGAATTTCAGGTTAAAGTTTTGGTGCACTTTCACTCTACTTCCGTTATTACTGAATGGATTTGATTCAAACTTAAATAGTTGTTCAGCATCATCCACCCACATCATATGACACAAGATGCATAACTCTGGCACAATTTTTCATGAATTATTCCCCTTTTTACTTAGAATTTAAGGTTAAAGTTTTATGCACTTTCACTCTATCTCTGTTATTACTGAATGGATCTGATTCAAACTTAAACAATTGTTCAACATCATCACCCACATCATATGACACAAGGTGCATAACTCTGGCACCATTTTTTTATGAATTATTCCCCCTTTTACTTAGAATTTCAGGTTAAAGTTTTGGTGCACTTTCACTCTACTTCCGTTATTACTGAATGGATTTGATTCAAACTTAAAATAGTTGTTCAGCATCATCACCCACATCATAGACACAAGATGCATAACTATGGCACAATTTTTCATGAATTATTCCCCTTTTTACTTAGAATTTTAGGTTAAAGTTTTGATGCACTTTCACTCTGTCTCTGTTATTACTGAATGGATTTGATTCAAACTTAAAACAGTTGTTCAACATCATCACCCACACCATATGACACAAGGTACATAACTCTGGCACCAATATTTAATGAATTATGCCCCTTTTTGCTTAGGATATACTTATATAGTGTTTTGAGAGATTTTATTTTTACCTCTCTTATTACTTTAAGTTGATATTTTTGACATAGACTCAGGCTATTGTGTAATATCTTCATCCACAACTGGAGTCATTAAACACTCCAGTGACAGCTCTAGTTTCCTCAGATGTGCCCAGTTTAACTATCCAACATCGAAATAGTCGAGCGCGCTGTCTCCTGTGACAGCTCTTGTTTGGTAAGCACCCCTTTTAACAGTTAATGGTACTGTCCAAATTTAAAGATTGACAAGTTCATTATAGAAATTTAGCAGGGAAGGGGTTAGGTAGTATTGCCGATACATTTGTATATGAATTTACAGAAGTTCTAGTAAATAGTGTTACATGGAAATTTAAAAGTTGTGTACATATTTATCAGGTTCAGATGTTCTGACACAGTTGGCTTCTATGAGAAAGCAACTACAGAGTGAAAGAAGGAGGGTAGAAAATGCGCTAGAAAACAGCAAGGTATCATCAAACAAAAATATTACCTTTCATTTTTTTCTGACTGTCATACAGTTTGTGAAATCATCAATGGCCAACTCTGTTTCAGTAACTATGTAATTAGCAGTACCAATGAAACTGTTTATATCTGTTGCTAAGTATTTGGTCTTAGAGAAAAATTTTGCATGTATTTAAAGGAGAAAGAACGCCTAAGTTAAAGTTGCTTTGATATAAAAGCCAATGCCGAGCCATTCATAATGCTAAATTAATATATATGGCTGTATTGAATTTAGAATAAATGACTTGCCATGTAGACATGAATACGAATATACTAGTATAAGAATTATATTCCTGTTTAGACTAGTATAATCAGCTGTTTTATTTTGCCAGTAACTATTACAGCATAATACCAGTTTGTTGGATTTGGAAGTAGATAAATATGATCATTTCTATATGAACTGCACCATGAGAAAACCAACATCGTGCATTTGTGACCAGCATGGATCCAGACCAGCCTGCACATCCGTGCACACTGGTTAGGATCCATGCTTTTCACTTTCAAAGCCTATTGCAATTAGATAAACCATTAGTGAACAGCATGGATCCTGACCTGACTGCGCAGATGTGCAGGCAGGTCTGGATCCATGCTGGTTGTAAATGCACTATGTTGGTTTCCTCATGGTGCAGTTCAGTTATGTTTATATCACTGCTGTTGTTTCAGAATGAGCCAGATGTGTTTGACCCTCGGATGGTACAGAGACCTCCACCGTTAGTTCATTACTTCTTTCTAGATTTTTAAGGATACATAATGAAATGTGAATAATGAATTTGATATATCATTTTTACTGCAATCAGACATCAGAACGGTGAGATTTGTGGGATAGATATTCTTAAACTTTACTTTTTTTCCTCACTTAAATTAAATTGAAAAACATATTTTTGATTTGGGTCACTTTGTGCACAGTCCAGTCTGTTAATAGCACTCACTCTCTAGAAGGAGAATATCATTGGCCTATGTTAGGTCATCTTTAGATTGTGTCTTTATTTTTGTGTATACTCACCCGCAGCGAAAAAAAAACTGGATAAATCATTAAAATTAAGAAGCCCCTAAAAGTTTTTGGCTGGGTAAATTTGTTCTTGCTTTTTCCCTCGTACCTTTCACTGTTTATTTAAGTAGCTGCTAAACAACTTTTTAAAAAAGACATACAAAAATGTAAAATTTAAGAAAGAATTTAAATTTAATTGGAATATCTTTTGATTGTCTTATGACTTTTTTTGGGGATGATTTTTAGAAAGGTAAAAATTTTAAAAAAGTTTAAAGAAAAAGTTAATTATTTTACCGTTTTTTTTTTCATGTTTCCCTTTTTTTTTATACTATTTTCTGTTTCAATTAAAAATAATGGGCGCTGTGGGAAAATGGCTGATTTCTGATAAGGCTGTTTTGCTTAGGTGAATGGTAAAATCAGGTGTAATTTTAGGTACTAGAAACCCTGTCTGCAAAACCTATGTAAGCAAGAAACTTCATAGGTTCTTCAAGTTGGAAATTAAGTTGAATTTGAAAAGAATTTCTTTGTGTTAGATGTAATGTATGTATGTTTTTAAAACTTTTATGGTTTTTTTAGCTCATTTTCCCTGTGACAAGGTGAGTTTTTGTGATAAAGCAGGTAAATTTTCCTTGTGACTCTCTAGAGGTTACATTTTTGTGGGATCTTTATGAAATTTGGTCAGAATGTTCATCTTGATGATATCTAGGTCAAGTTGAGTGGGTCACGTGCCGTCAAAAACTGGGCAATAGGTCAAAAAAATAGAAAATTTTGTGCCCTTTAGAGGCCATATTTTTCATAAATCTTCATGAATTTTGGTCGGTTTTCACCTGGTGATATCTAGGTCAAGTTCGAAACTGGGCCGTGGGATCAAAAAATAGGTATTAGGTCTAAAAATAGAAAAACCTTGTGCCCTCTCTAGAGGCCAATTTCTCAATGGATCTTCATAAAAAATTGGGTCAGAATGTCACCTTGGTATCTAGGTCAAGTTAAAAAAGGGTCACGTGGGATTAAAAAAGGTCAGTAGATCTAAAAATAGAAAACCCTTGTGACCTTCTAGGGCCCAACTTTTCATGAGATCTTCATGAATTTTGGTCGAATGTTCCCCTTTGATGATATCTAGGTAAGTTCGAATGGGTCTGTGGGGTCAAAAATAGGTCAGTAAGTCTAAAAATAGAAAAACTTTGTGCCCTCTCTAGGGCCCTTTTTTTGCTTTTGTTTTTTTAAAAAAAAATGATGAGTTATTGTATCATTGAGGGGGTTTGTCGGCGTCGGCGTGGCGTCTGCGTGGGGTTCCCGGGTTAAGTTTTATGTTTAGGTCGCTTTTCCCCTAAACTATAAAACCCTATTGTTTTTAAAAATTGGAATCTTTTTCACCATCTAAGCTGACCTGTATAGTAAAAAAACTAACTATCTTGTTTTTGCAAGTTTAGGGCCCCCTTTTGTATTTTGAAAATATCGATTTTTGGGTTTAAAGTTTTTTGTTTAGGTCAACTTTTCTCCTAAATATAAAAAATATGCTTTAAAAACTTGGATACTTGTTCACCGTCAAAGCGCCCCTGTTCATAAAAAAAAAAAATAACCCCCCCCTTTTGCTTTTTGCAAGATTTATTGCCCCTTTTGGGGCTTGAAAATCAGTTTTCTTGGTTAAGTTTTTTGTTTAGGTAGCTTTTATCCTAAACTACAAAGCTTTGTTTTTAAATTTGCAAATTTTTCCCATCAAAGTTGACCCTGTATAGCAAGAAAAATAACCGTCCTGCTTTTTGCAAGATTTATTGCCCCTTTTTGGATTTAAAAATATCGATTTCTTGGTTAAGTTTTATTTTTAGGTCAATTTTTCTTTTAAAAACTATCAAAGCTATTGCTTTGAAACTTGCACACTTGTTACCATCAAAAGTGCCTGTCAGCAAGCAAAAAAACTCCTCCTGCTTTTTGCAAAAATTTATTCCCCCTTTTGGATTTAGAAAATATTTTCTTGTTGAGTTTATGTTTAAGTAAACTTTTTCATAAACTATCAAAGCTATTCTTTAAAACTTGCAGCGTTTTCACCATCATAAGGGCCCACCGTACATCAAGAAAAAAAACTTATCCTGCTTTTTGCAGAATGATCCCCCTTTTTAGACTTAAAAAATTCGGGGTTGGACAATTTTTCTATTCCCCCCCAAAAAATCAGGGGGGCAGCCCCCGAAAGGGCGGTGCTCTTGTTTTCAAGGATCTTCATAAAAATTGGTCAAAATGTTCACTTGATGATATCAGGTATTTTGAAACTGGGTCAGTGCGGTCAAAAATAGGTCGTGGTCTAAAAAAAAAAAACTTGTGCCCTCTTAGAGGCCATTTTTTTCAATGGTTTTCTGAAAATTGGTCAGAATGTTTATTGAAAATGTTAGGTCTATTCGAAAAACTGGGTCCGTTGGGTTAAAAAAACTAGGTCAGTAGACAAAAAATAAAAAAAACCTTGTGACCTCGTAGAGGCCATATTTTTCATGGTTTCTGAATTTTTGGTCAGAATGTTCACCTTATTATCTGGTCAAGTTCAAAGGGTAGTGGGGTCAAAAACTAGGTCGAGGTCTAAAAAAGAAAAACCTTGGGGACCTCTCTGGGCCTATTTCTAAATGGATCTTCATGAAAATTGGTGAGAATGTTCATTTTGATAATATCGGTCGGTTTAAAAACTGGGTCATGTGTGGTCAAAAATAGGTCAGTAGGTTGAAAATAGAAAAACCTTGTGCCTCTCTAGGGCCATTTTTTTTCACGAGATTTCATGAAAATGGTGAGAATGTTCCCTTGATGATATCTAGGTCAACTTTAAAAGGGGGGTCACGTGCCTTCAAAAATAGGTCTTGGTCAATAATAAAAAAAAACCTTGTGACCTCTCTAGGGCCATTTTTTTAAAGGGATCTTCATGAAAATGGTCGGGAAATTTTTTATCTTGATGATATCTAGGTCACAGTGCTCAAAAACTAGGTCCTTGTAAAATAATAGAAATAACGCGTCATACTCGTTTAAAACCCGGGGTCTTGGGGATAGGTGGCGATTCAGGACCTCGGGTCTCTTGTTTGTTTTTGATTTAATTTCGTTTGAAAAATTTTTTTTCAAAGGTCCCCCTAGCCTTAGTTAGACTGTGAAAAATTTTGATAACAGTGTTGGTTTATACGGGTTTTAAATTTTTTTTTTGACCCCTGGACTAAACAAAAAATTTTTAAAGGGTAAATTTTAAATTACCCTGTAAAAAAAGGTATATTGTTTTTTTGCCGTTTGTGTTACTGGGAATTGTTTTGTCCGTTTCAGACTTGTAGGCTGGTAGCTTTTTTTTGCTGACCATTGAATGTAATTTTAAACTATTTTTCCCTATATAATGCGAGAGTTTTTTTTTATGTTAAATTCTAAAATCGAGATTATATCACAAAATTTATAGTAATATTTCATAAATCAAAAGCTTACTGGCATGAAGTATGTTCTCAGTAATTCAATTTTCATTTTGCTGAATTTTTTCCCCCCATTGTAAATTTTATTTCTTTAAAAATTTAAAATTTGCATAAAAAGTTACTAAAATGTTTTTTGAGTTTTAAAACATCAGCTTTTCAATGAAAGAATATTAAATGCTATGCTAAAGTTGCTATGCTGTGAAATCATTCCCTTTTTTATTCGTGGGGTAGATTTTTTTATTATTTGTTGAATTGTCATTTTTTTATTCGGGGTACTTATTTCTGGATTTCAATGTTGCTTTTTCCCAAATCAAAATCAGTTTTGGCGAGCGCGAAAACATCTTTCCCCTTTCATGGGACAGGATTGTCATGATAGCCTGCACATCGTGCGTTGATAGATTTCCTTTTTCCCATTCGTCAGTATCTTTTTGGTAAAACCCCTTTTAAAAATTTAAATGGTATTGTCCAAATTGAATATTAGTTCTTTTTAGAAATTTAGCTGGGTAAGGGTTAAAATTAGAAATCAGTATCTCAACAAATTGCCATATTGGCTGAAATGAAGAAGTTTTATGCTGATGAACTGAAATGTTTTCACAGTATTTTTAACATCGTAACACTAGAGTAGTCTGTCGGTTTGTCAGAAATTGCATAGCTTAAATGCTGAAAATGATTATGTGACCACTAAATACTAGCTGTATAAAATGTTTGCTTCAGTCATTCCATATTGATAAGGCCTTAATTCATGAACAATTGGTAAAAAGCCTGTTATTCTCCCCCTGTTTAACCTTTAGACTGCTGGTGGCAAATATTTCTGCCTTTGCAACCAGTGCAGACCAAGACCAGCCTGACTTCAGCAGGCTGATCAGGTTGCATGTTCGTTTCGCCAGAAAATTTTCAGAAAAAACCCCTAAAAGTAAAAAATTGGTGTTGTAAAATTGAAGATGGACCAGTCCCATTTAAAAATTTGAGGTAAAGGTTAGTCTAGATATTGAAATATTGAATATTGGCTTATGAAATCTAAAAGTATCGTGTCTTTTATCAAAGTTCTTTTAAATTTGAAATA
Source organism: Mercenaria mercenaria (assembly GCF_021730395.1). Classification (NCBI taxonomy): domain Eukaryota; kingdom Metazoa; phylum Mollusca; class Bivalvia; order Venerida; family Veneridae; genus Mercenaria; species Mercenaria mercenaria. The sequence goes on from NC_069363.1 coordinate 50,289,710, forward strand.
CTTGTTAGGTCAAATATTTTAGAGATTTGTATAATTAATTTCAAACCACTTCAAAAGGAAGAAGACTTTTCTTTTAGAAATATGTGTAGATAAGTGATGAATAAAAATACATGCTTTCTGGTGTATGCCTTTGTGGACAAGTTGATTTTTGAGAATGCGTAAAAAAGAATGTTCTTCCCCCGCCCAGAGCTAAACCCCCGGGGAAGCCAAATACACCAATTACGGGAAAATTTAATGGGCCCAAAATTAAAAAGGTAAACTTTTTTTGATGTAAATTTTGACATATTAAAATAATGATATTATTTCCATTTGTTTTTTTTAATAGCCGGATGAAAATGCTAGCCGTCTTGTTGAGTCATGTGTTTATTCCCCTTCTAGTTTGAAACTTAAAAGCATGTACATATTGGGACAAAGGAAAATTAGAAATTTTAAGTTTATTTAGCAACATTTTTGAACAGTAAATATTGTAATCCTCTCACTATGAACTGTTGTAGAAAATTTTTTTTTGAGTTTTGTCTTGAGTTGAAAATCTTGCCTTGATTTATCTGTTAAATTTATTATTTTGTTCAGTTCTTTAAAATAAGATGCCATGTAGAACCCGTTTTAGTGTTAACCGTTATTATTTTTTTGATGTTAAAGAAAAGTGAGAGCATTTTCACAAAACATGGCATTGGGGTTACCCTTAAATTTAAATTTTTGTAGCAAAGGGGATTTCTCAGTAACCATTTGATGTTTTTGGAACTTAAACAAGTTTTCCTAGTCATCAGACCTACTGAAATAACCAAGTTAGAGAACTCTTGTTTGAATTTAATGTAAATTATGGCCCTGTTTTGGCTTAGAAAATTTGGTTGAAATTTGTATTTAGTTTAAAGTTTCGTTGTCAATTAACTATCAGGCTGTATCAGTAACAGCTTTATGAATTGGACTTAAACTTAACACAATGTCATCAGATTTACTGAAATAAGCAAGTTAGATAACTCTTGATTGAATTTGATGTAAAATATGGCTCTTTTCAAATTAGCAAATTTGGTTAAAGATTACCAAGATGTGTCTCAGTAACAGCTTTATGTACAAATGAAATTTCACACAATGTTTCCCAGTCATCCCACCTATTAGATAACTCTTGATTGAATTAATGTAAACATAACCATTTTCGACTTAGAAAAATTGGTTTAAAGTCTTGCATGCAACTAACAGTCAACCTGTATCTAAGTAATGTAACACCTACATATATTGGATTGAAACTCCTAGCCATCAGACCTTCTCATAAAATGGATTAAGATAACTCTTGATTGATTTTTGGGTTTGGGTTGTTGGCCTTTTTCAATTTGGTTACATTTTGCAGCAATTTTTTTGTCAAGTTTTATATCAGTAAGAAAAAATAATATTGGACTTTAACTTCTACAAGGCATCCATCTCATCAAACTTTATTAAATGACCAAGTTAGGGAACTCATGATTGAAATAACAAAATTGAAGGCCCTTGTTCAACTAAAAAAATGTTGATAGCTAGCACTTTGTTTTACGTACGTTTTTTATGATTTTTGGGGGCTGCACCTGTTTTTTTTTAATCAATCCTTGAGTGATACTGATTCTCGACGACCCTTTCCCTAGTTGTTCCGAGGCTCCCGGGGCAAACAAAACCCCCGAAACTCAGCGGGCGCTTGGGTTTCGGAAAAAGGAGGGCCAGTCGTTTTTTTACGAGACTAAAATAGGGCTTGTACCTGTTTGCATAGTTTTGTCACCTCGCTTTAAATTATTGTAATTCAAATAAATAAACTAGTAGTACAATGATTTGGGCTGAGTGGAAAGAATGTTTGCATTTTAAAAAATGCATTTTTTTTCTTTTTCTGCTCCCGTTTTTGTTACTCAAAACCATTTTTTTTTGTTTATGCATTTTAAAAACTCAAATTAGTATGAGCAAAAGAGTTTTTTAAAAGTTTTTTTTACCGTTTTTGATTTTTTTTTTTTTTCTTCTTTAATTGTTACTTTTTAGATAAGTTTAAAAAATACATTTTCGTAGCCCTGCAGTTCTGAGGGTCCCGTTTGAATATGTAGAGCACTAGTAGTTTTTATTGTTTTTAGGGAAGGCAAGTATTCACGTGACCATTTGACAGAAGACTTTTGTTGAAGTTTTTCATCCCTACTTTGATAACATGTGGGAGTGGTCATTTTTTTGCGGAGAATGGTAAAATTGGTATAGAATCCCGAATGTTGGGTTAAAAAAGGGTTAAAATTTTCTGGTTTCAAATCATTGCCCCTCACCAATGTGCGTTTGGCCAATTGGTGGTGAATTCTTATGTGAGGAAAGCCTCCGTCTGCCTTACGGGAAGGGTTGGGGGTTTACCCCGGTGCCCGCCTTGATGAAAATAATTTTAAAAGAGGGGCACCTTGGGTCTTCCTCCACCAAAGCTGGAAAGACCTATATGACCTATAATTTTGGGCGTGTGACATTTTAAAAAACCCGCAAAGCAAAAAAAAAAAACTCATTTTTTTAAGGTCTTTGATGTCGAGTTCAGTGAAGTTTAGTACTTAGTAGAATTCATCTTTGTAATAAGATCATCTGTTACTACTGTGTTCAGTTGATGCTGAATCAAAGTTATATTGACCTGTGCTGCAACAGCATTATTTTTAAAATGGATTTTGTTATTCAGGCAACCGCCCCTCAAGTGCACCTCTGAACTTCAAATGTAGGTGTTAAAAAATGTAGCTTAAATTAGTCAATATTTCACCAAAGAATCATGGCACATTATAAAATTGAAGCTTTCACATGACCACCTTCGTGTATAAAATAAATACTTTTTTTAAAATTAAAAAGAAAAATTTTTTATTTTTATGCTTGTCACTCTCGTAATTTCTGTTACCCTATTTATGTAAGAGGGGGAAAAAAAAAAGCTTTTTTTTTTGTGGAAGTTTGCTATGCATGATGAAGAGGACTTGATTCTTTTCATGTGAAATCAAAACTATTTCAAGGAAAACTATACACAGTATTTCTGCAAATCGCCCAAGAGTAATAACGTTTGATTTTTTTTTTTGTCAAACCGCTTGCGGAAGTGAAAACATAGTCATAAAAATTGCTGTTGGTTTTTGTGGTGGTGCATCCCTTCAGATTTGTTTTTCCCGGGCCCTAACGGGCTGCTGGAGCGTTTGTTTTAATTCCGCATGAATGTTATGTCGTGAGACTGAGGTGCAAAAGCAGGCTCCCATCCAAAGGTCAAGGTCACAGTTTGGGGGTCAAGGTCATGTCAGATCTTTACGTTGTCTGGCCATAAATTTGATATGCATGTAGCAATTTGTTTTTTTGGCATGATGTTTCTGGGGGGATGGAGTGTCTTGCAAAAAAACCCCAGGTTTTTTATCTCAAAGGTTTCAAGGTCAGTTGGAGGTCAAAGGTCAGGTCAGATTTTGACAGCTGGCGGGCTCTACATGTTGCCTGTGGGCATCTAGTTACTGAAAGCATACAGATTTTCTATTTATTTTTTTCATGATTTAGTTCATTTGGGACCTAAATTTTTGTTGTTTTTGGAGACCTCACAAGAGACAAAATTAATGTTTTTGAAAATGGTGTATTGAACACAGGAATACAGCAACATAAAATTAACTATACTAGTTGATTCTGTTCTTGGTCTGAAATACTTCTGTTGCATATAGAACTCAACTCTATGTACTACAGTAGTAAGACAGTGTTTAGAGTAGAAATACACCTCGAAAGTAGTTTGCTTGTTAAGTCTTTAGAGTAGTTATACAGTGTGAATTTCTTTCTTCTTTTGCCCAGTCAAAGAGGAAAAAGAGGGAGATTACTGGAAAGATATTTGTGGTTGTTATTATGCCCCTGTTTTACGTTTGGGTATGGGGATTTAGGTTTGGAATTTTTTGTTGTAGGTTTAGGTTTTAAATTTTTTTTGTTGGGAAATTTAAAGGAAAAAAAATATTTTCGAGGGGGTTATGTTTTGATCAGATTTGGCCCCCGCCATGAGAAAAAACCCCATAGTGACTTTGCGACCGCTGGATCCAGATCAGCCCGACTCCGTTTCAGTCTGGTAGGATCCTGCGTTCGCTAACAGTTTCTCTTTTTTGCAATAGACTTTGAAAGCCCCAGATGGATCCTGCCAACTGGGCGGTAGCGGTGGTCTGGACAAAGGGTTGCAAACACAATATGTTTGGGTTTTTTCATGATGCGGTCAATTTTCTGTTTTATTGGGAAACATTCTGTGGGGTTTAAATTTAAAGGTACATTTGGAGTTTACCCATTTTAAAAATTTAGAAACAACACACAACAAAATTTAAAGTTTTCCATGTTATGAAAGAAAACTTTTTTTAAAATCCCGTTTGTTTCGTTATTAGTTGTTTGTTTTGTCTTGTTTTCTGTTCCCTAAAAAGGGATTTATTGTTATTCCTCTTGGTGGAATACGGAGGGGACATAAAAATGCCCCTGTCCATCCTTTAAATCTGTCTGTTTCCCCCGCAAAAACCCCAAATCTTATCCCGCAATTACACAAAAAGTATTCAAGTGGTTCATAAAACTTGCTTTGTGAAGGGGGCAATATTTGGTTATGCCGTAATGCTTACGCTGTATGTCAAAGGGCAAGGTCAATTTGAAGGTCAAGTAAAAATTGTTTCTGCTCCATAACTTTTTTAAGCTTTGATGGATTTCTTAATGTACACCAAACATACCCCCTGAAAGACAAGTTTAACAAAATTATTTTGTTGCGGTTAAAGGTCAAGGTCACTGTTTTAGTTCAAGTAAAATTTGTTTGCTCCATTTTATTAATTTCTTAAAGGATTTTTTATACAAAAAAGAAATGTTTCCCGTTGTTAACTGTGTTCCCCACATAATCCCTGTTTGTCGGTCAAAAGTCAAGGTCACTATTGAAAGGGCAAGTAAAAATTTTTTTTTCACCGGTAGAGGACTTTTGTTTCCCCGCAAAACTTGCACCTTGTTTTAATGTGTTTTTTTTAGTATTACTCCAAACAAAGTTTTTTATAAAAAGTGCTAATGAAAAAAATTTTTTAAGCAAGAAGCAGGCAATGTTGGTTGATAAGTTAAAGTATTTGAAAAATGAAACAAGAATTTTTAAGTTTTTTTGTTTTTTTTAATGATTATTATTTTGAACAGTATCTAAAATGCCAAGCTGCATTTATAATTAAATATTATGAACCAGTACTTAAAATGAAACAAGAGTGTCAAAGCCTTAAATTTAAAAAGGAAAAATCTGAATGGAAAGTTGCTTCTTTGTCAAAACTTCCCCCTGTATTGTTATAGTGTGATATATTATATTATTTCAAAAGGGTCCCCTTACTCCCTATTCATCAGAGGTTTGTCTACTTTTTCACCCTTTCACTCTGGGTGATATTTCTGCTTCCATATTTAAGGGTTTTTTAGAAAGAATGCAATATTTTCTTATTTTGGGGTGTTTTTTGAGAAAAATTTTTGTCTCCTCCCCCCCCCGGGGGGGACATTTGTTTTTGCCCTGCCGTCCATCCTTCTTCCGACCATCCTTCAGTCCGTAGGTCACACTTATGGAGGAGACGACCCCTATTGTTTTTGGGGTCACTCCGTCAAAGGTCAAGGTCACGGGCCTGAACATGGAAAACCATTTCCGATCAATAACTCCAGAACGACTTGACCCAGAATGTTGAAACTTCATAGTATGATTGGTTATGTAAAGTAGATGACCCCTGTTGATTTTGGGGTCACTCCGTCGAAGGTCAAGGTCACAGGGGCCTGAACATGGAAAACCATTTCCGATCAATAACTTGAGAACGACTTGACCCAGAATGCTGAAACTTCATAGGATGATTGGTCTTGCAGAGAAGATGACCCCTATTGATTTTGGGGTCACTCTGTTGAAGGTCAAGGTCACAGGGGCCTGAACATTGAAAACCATTTCCGGTCAGTAACTTGAGAACCATTTGACCCAGAATGTTGAAACTTAATAGGATGATTGGTCATGCAGAGTAGATGACCCCTATCGATTTTGGGGTCACTCTGTTAAAGGTCAAGGTCACAGGGTCCTGAACATCGAAAACCGTTTCCAATCAATAACTTGAAAACCTCTCGACCCAGAATGTTGAAACTTCATAGGATGATTGTTCCTGCAGAGTAAATGACCCATATTTGTTTTTTGGGTCACTCCTTAAAGGTCAAGGTCACAGGGGCCTGAACATAGATAACCATTTCTGATCAATAATTTGAGAACCTCTTGACCCAGAATGTTGAAACTTCATAGGATGATTCAACATGCAGAGTAGATGACCCCTATCGATTTTGGGGTCACTCTGTTAAAGGTCAAGGTCACAGGAGCCTGAACATGGAAAACAATTTCCAATCAATAACTTGAGAACCACTTGATCCAGAATGTTGAAACTTCATAGGATGATTGAACATGCAGAGTAGATGACCCCTATTGATTTTTGGGTCAGTCTATTAAAGGTCAAGGTCACAGGGGCCTGGTCATGTAAAATCATTTCTGGAAAATAACTTGAGAACCACTTGACCTAGAATGTTGAAACTTAATAGGATGATTGGACATGCAGAGTAGATGACCCCTATTTATTTTGGGGTCACTTGATCAAAGGTCAAGGTCACAGGAGCCTGAACAGTGACTTAAGAATCACTAGGCCAAGAGTTTTGAAACTTAGCGGGATGACTGGACATGCCAAGTAGATGATCCTTATTGCAGCCAACCATCAGTGTCTCTTTGACTTTTGCTTCTGACCCCTATTGACTTCTTGCCTATAGGACTTTGCATTTGGGGAGACATGCGCTTTTTTACAAAAGCAATTTCTAGTTTAGATCTGTGCACCACATATGTAATTGAGCAGTTTTGAGGGCATAGTAGAACATTTAGGTGATCATGTTTGTATGTTTGTGAAATGGGGGTTTTGGTGTACCAATGGAATTTTAAAGCTCTTTCTATAGGGGTAACATGAATTTAATTAATCGAATTGCATAAATTTGTTGTGTTAAAAAGTGTCTCAATGCTCTGTCCTTCCCTTAGATACTTACAAATCTTGAGGAGTCATCATGTACACTGATTATGATAGCTTCATGTGTACTGAAAGAGAGCATGTGAACGAGACACTTAGATAGTAAATGTTTAAAGTAGACAAGTTTTATTCGTTCGCAATAATTAAACAATATGAGCCTCGCCATGAGGAAACCAACATAGTGGGTTTGCGAACAGCATGGATCCAGACCAGCCTGCACATCCACGCAGTCTGGTCAGGATCCATGCTTTTCGCTTTCAAACCCTATTGGAATTAAAGAAACTGTTAGCGAACAGCATGGATCCTGCGCTGGTCTGGATCCCTGCTGTTCGCAAACCCACTATGTTGGTTTTCCCACGGCACGGCTCATATAAAAAAGATACATAAGCATGTACAAAGATCTATGAAATAAAACAGATGTGGAACTCTGACAGCAGTGTACTACCAACTCTCATTAAAGTAAAAATAATATATCATTTATTGGTGGACCTTTTCCACACTTTGCATCATAAGCATGTAGACATTCAGTAATTGATCAGGGTTATGTTCCATGAGAAAACAGAAAGCAGTTAGTTTTGATTCTGTGAAGTATTATTTCTTTGCAGCAAGTATAATATGTAAGTGTAAAGTAGAGGGAAAAATAGTACAAACAATTATGCTTTAAAGCTGACTTATATTATAAATTATCTACATAGCCAATGCACATATTACACTGGGTTTATTTGTGCTTTCTTTGCACTCTGCTCCACTTTTGTATACAGCTGATCAAGTGTTGGTTTTTGCCCAAATTTTGAGTTGCTGTTCATATTGGGATGCAAGATTTTTTTCTTATGTATTTTTTTTTTTGGTTTTTAAGTATTAAATTGCATATTTAACAAAAATTTCTCATTTTTTTTGTTTTTTATTTCACAAGATGTTTTATTGTTATCTTTGTAAGTTTATTTATGTACAGTTGTACTGCTTTGCTTCAAATTGCAAATTAGTGTAAGGTATATTTAGTATTAATCAGCTGTATGCATAATACTAACCATGCACCCTTCTTGTTTATGACAGATCCCTACGACCCCACGCCGTCCAACATGAGCTTCGGTCGTGGACGTGCTGGCAACATCAGTGCTAGGTCACAATTAGCATCAAACAGTCAATTCATAGGTTTGTCTATATGTGTAGTGTGTTACCTCCCTTTGTTATGAGTTTGTCCTTTTGTAGCATGTTGTCTCCCTTTGTTTTGAGCTTTGTCTGTTTGTAGCTTGTTACCTCCCTTGTGTTTTCTAGCATAATCACTGTCTTGTTTTTACATGTCAGATTTCTGAACTAATTTGGTGGTGGAATTTGTTTGTTAGCCCACTATCATCAGATGGTGGGCTATTCAAATCACTCTGCGTCCGTGGTCCGTCGTCCGTCCTTCCATCTGTTAACAATTCCTCATTATCGCATCTCCTCAGAAACTACCAGGGGGATTTTGACCAAACTTTGTCAGAATGATGTATTGGTACCCTAGTTGTGTCCCCCTGAAAATCAGACTGGTTCAACAATTTTTGAGTGAGTTATGGCCCTTTGTTTATTTCTATAATTTACATAGATTTATATAGGGAAAAACTTTAAAAATCTTCTTGTCCAAAACAACAGGGCCTAGGGCTTTGATATTTGGTATGAAGCATCATTTAGTGGTCCTCTACCAAGTTTGTTCAGATTATTTCCCTGGGGTCAAGTATGGCCCCGCCCCAGGGGTCACATGGTTTATATAGACTTATATAGGGAACTTTGAAAAACCTCTTGTCCAAAACCACAGGGTCTAGGGCTTTCATATTTTGTATGTGACATCATCTAGTGGTCTTCTACTAAGATAGTTCAGATTATCCCCCTAGGGTCAAATATGGCCCCGTCCCGGGGGTCACATGGTTTACATAGACTTATATAGGGGAAAACTTTGAAAATCTTCTTGTCCAAACCACAAAACCTGGGGCTTTGATATTTGTAATGTAGCATCATCTAGTGGTTCTCTACCAAGTTTGTTCAAATTATCCCCCTTGTGTCAAATATGGCCCCGCCCTGGGGGTCACATGGTTCATATAGACTTGTATAGGGAAAAGCTTTTAAAATCTTCTTGTCAATAACCTTTAACATTCAAATTTGGACCACATGTATGGTTTTGAGTGGCAAGATGAACCTTGACATGAGTTGACCTTGATTTTGACCTAGTGACCTACTTTCACATTTCTGTAGCTACAGCCTTCAGATTTGGACCACATGCATAGTTTTGTGCACCGAAAAAAAACTTTGACCTTGACATTGACCTAGTGACCTACTTTCACATTTTTGAAGGTACAGGCTTCAAATTTGGACCACATGCAAAGTTTCGTGTTCCGAAATGAAATTTGACCTTGATTTTGACCAAGTGACCTACTTTCACATTTCTCAAGCTACGGCTTTCAAATTTGGACCACATGCATAGTTTTGTATACCGAAACAAACTTTGACCTTGACATTGACCTAGTGACCTACTTTTACATTTTTGAAGGTACAGGCTTCAAATTTGGACCACATGCATAGTTCTGTGTTCCGAAATAAAATCTTGATCTTGATTTTGACCTAGTGACCTACTTTCACATTTCTCAAGCTACAGCCTTCAAATTTAGACCACTTGCATAGTTTTGTGTACTGAAATGAACTTTGACCTTTAGATTGACCTAGTGACCTACTTTCACATTTCTGTAGCTACAGGCTTCAAATTTAGACCACATGCATAGGATTGTGTACCAAAACAAACTTTGATCTTGACATTGACCTATTGACCTACTTCCACATTTTTGAAGGTATAGTGCATATTTTCTGACCTGGCGAAGATATTTTTAGTACAGACTTTACCATTAAAAACAATAGGTAACTTGTGCATATCGGATTTATTCGTACGGAATGAAACCAAATCTAACGATGTAGCCGATTACCCTAAACTAAATGATAGAATGGCCCATTTATGACCTTCCTATAAATATCTCCGCCAGGTGAGAAAATATGCACTATACAGGCTTCAAATTTGGACCACATGCATAGATGTGTGTTCTGAAATGAAATTTGACCTTGATTTTGACCTAGTGTCCTACTTTCACATTTCTCAAGCTACAGCCTTCAAATTTGGACCACTTTCATAGTTTTGTGTACCGAAATAAACTTTGACCTTAAGATTGACCTAGTGACCTACTTTCAAATTTCTCAAACTACAGCCTTCAAACTTGATGCACATGCATAGTTTTGTGTACAAAGAACTTTGTACTTGAAATTGATCTAGTGACCTTCTTTCACATTTCTCAAGCTACAGCTTTCAAATTTGGACCACATGCACAGTGTTGTGTATGGAAATGAAATTTGACTTTGAGCTAGTCAGTAAGTCTTGAAATTTGGAACACTCAAAAATGGCACATTGGTGGGCGCCAAGATCACTCTGTGATCTCTTGTTATCAGTTTATATTCATATTTATAGGCTTAATGGAAAACAGTTGTATGCTGTAACTGTTTAAGTTATTCTTTTAAAGGACAGTTTTCCATTCAGCCCTGGATCTAAGGTTATAAAGCAGAGTTTGAATACCAGTTTCAAAAGTAAGCATCTGATTGGATGATTCTTAGCTCAGGTTTGATAATGACCAATAGCGTTCTGAGACTGGAAACTCGAGATTTATAACCATGAAATCCAAGCATGCATCATTTCCTTTCTCTCTTAATGCTACATTCAGAACTCTCTGATGATTATTCAATGTTTTGTATTTATTTTAATCATTTTATTGTTGCAGTCTAGCCATTGATTGAAACATTTGTTGCAGTGTTTTGATTTAAGTTCAAATTGTGAAGGAGTTTTTGAATTGAATGGTTGTTGCATGATAACTTAAAAAAAATTGTTTTGATGGCCGTTTACAATTACAGAAATGATAGAGTTTTTGAAATTAATATGTTTAGTAAATAAGATTTCTTCAGTTTTCTTTTGAACAATTCTGAAAAATAAACAGACTATTAATAGATGTTTTTACATTGCTTATATCAGTTTGTAAAAAGTTTACTTCGTCCTCTTTATAGATTAACAGTAGATACAGTAGCATCCTAATTAACAGTGACAGTATATTATAGGACTTAACTGCAAACTTTGTTAACCAATTAGTTTTTGTAGTCTAAAGAGTTTTTATCTATGATTCAAATTAATTTGTGGAATCTGTAGGAAGAATTTTGAATGAACTAACATCAATACCATATACATTCTTGTTTAATTGACTTGTAAAACCTTCATTGGACACAGCTGCCACTGTTTAATGCTGATGTAATAACAGTAGCGTGTAGTTTCTTTTATTTATGCTGCACAGGAACTATTTTAATGTTTGTATCATTATATTGTGAAATCATTAATATCATGGAATTTAGAGATCACCTCAGTAGTTTTTTTCCAATGATCAAAATTCCTATTCACTTTTATCTTCAAAAGATGAAATCATAGATTTGAATATAATCCTCATGTAATAGACATTTTTAAACCACAAAATTTCAAGCTCACAAAATGAAATGATTTCACAGTATCTTATATAATTCAAATGAGCCGCACCATGAGAAAACCAACATAGTGGCTTTGTGACCAGCATGGATCCAGACTGGCCTGCGCTGTCTGGTCAGGATCTATGCTGTTTGCTAACAGTTTCTCTAATTGCAATAGGCTTTGAAAGCGAACAGCATGGATCCTGGTCTGCAAAGCACTATGTTGGTTTTCTCATGGTGTGGCTCAAATATATGTTCTTAGAATGATGACAGTTATTAGTTAGCAAAAACCCCACTGAATTTAATAGTTTTAAAGCCTTAGAAATTTGTACCTGCAGTAGTTTTAGTTTCATAATTATACTAGATGGGTAAATCTTAGAACATTTTACATTAAACATAACTCCCCTCAAATCGTACCCAACGGACATGAGCTATCACAATATAACGTTACCATAATGTTAAGTATCATAATATAATACGAACAACATTTCAATGAATAATAGTTTAATTTGTTGTAAGCGACTTGGTTGTCAACTGTACATGTACAAAACATTCGTATATAATCATCATAAATATAAATACAACATTATGCATATTATTCGAAAATAAATTGACGAATATTTTTCATTTCACTCATAATATTAAGTTAACTATAATCAACAGGTTATTTTATGTACCCAATGAAAATAATACCATGAAATTACATTCACTTCTTGTATACACTGAACCGATTTTAAAAATCCAAGTTATTTTCTATATAGCTAATCGACATACAATTATCGTGCCTCGAAATCCGTTCAGTGTATAATATTTATATACAAAGTAAAACACGCACATTTAAAGTATTAAAACTTAATATTAAAAATTTTCTACGGACATGTTGACAGTCGAGTGACCAAGCGCTGAAGTGAACTAACCACTCCGCAATGTGAGAAAATCGTGCTCAACAGAGCGCGAAATAGCGCCCCGCAGTGGTCCGTCAGGAACAATACGAGGGGAAACAATTCTTTTCTAATTCACTACGTTTAAGCGAAAAGAATTATATTCCCCTCAAATCGTACCCAACGGACATGAGCTATCACAATATAACGTTACCATAATGTTAAGTATCATAATATAATACGAACAACATTTCAATGAATAATAGTTTAATTTGTTGTAAGCGACTTGGTTGTCAACTGAACCTAAAGAACGGGAAAACCTAGGTTAAATAGACTAGAGATATATAATACTTAATTCAAGAATTAATGATCTACTTGCTTAAATGTGATGTACGTGTTCCTTAAAAACATAAAACATGACAACACAATAGATCTACTAAATAATTCAAATGTTCATAAGCCCAGACATTGCGAAACAATAAGACGTTCCTCCAAATTGTCTTTAACATAACCGTCCTTTGCTTGTTCGCTGGTCCAACGACCATGTCTTTTAAAAATTCTGTCCTTAACACCCTTGTTTGCAGCGGCGGTGGCGCCACCTGAACGTAATGAATGTAAACAAAATTTTGATATGTCTATAACATGTGGAGCAAGAGCATTTTTAAAAATATCCCTCAAGGTACTGTAGGACATAGGCTTGTTAACTTTCCTGCACTTAAAACCTGTTTTTGTAGCACTCAAATTGCAAAATATAAAATTATCTGAATTCTCTTCGAAATTTGCCCATTCAAGATATTTTAAAGTGTTTATAACTGGACACAAGGATGTTCCTGTTTTAGCAATAATGCTCCATGCACCGTCTCTGTATTGATCTGTCTTACTAGATTCAATAAATATTTCCAAATGAGTATCGTGAAAAACTAAATCATTTCTTTTTATTTTCAACAGTTCAGAACTTCTTAAAAATCCAGCGAATGATAACAATAAAGCACATATTGTTCTCTGAGACATAATATTACCATGCGTATATAAACTCTTATAAACTGAAGAAAGAAGATCTACGGTTACAGGCTCTTTCTTTACGACAGGCCTAGATAGTAAACGCTTTGCTGCCTGTAATACATTATAAACTAATGAAGAATTAGTAGGAGAACTTAAACCATTAATTTCGTGAACCCACTTTATAGCGTAATAAGATTGTTCAATCGGTTTTGCCGAAGAAGCACTTTGCATTAATGAAGTTAGATAAATGGATACCGGTAATGCCCTGGCGGGCAAAATGTCCCCACTACCAAGACTATTTGAAAAAGCCCACTTTTTCCATCTATTAAACGCACTGTTGTAACCTTTACGCATACTATCAGCTCTGGAGTGCTGTAATATCTCAGGCAGTAGGGTCACTTTGTCCGCCAGAACATCCGGCAATGCTTCAATTTCGTTCTTGTGACACTGTAAAAATAAACGTGTTACATAATTTTAAATTATATGTTTCAACATTTTTCTAGTAACTTAATATTGTACATTATGGTACATGTATATAAAATCAACCGTTACGATATAAGTAACCTTTAACATTGTAACAAAACAGTTATAGCTTAACACCGAAACAAAAGATGTCTATAACATAAGAAAAAGATTCACTATTTTTCTATTTCTTATTTGATTAAATTTGCAAACTTTTATAATTTATTTTAATGTATAAATGACAAAACCAGCAGTGTACTAAGTCTATTATCAAACTGTTCTCATGGCTGCAAAGCCAAGCTATTCTCATGGCTGCAAAGCCAGGCTATTCTCATGGCTGCAAAGCCAAAATATGATCACGGCTGCAAAATCAGGCTATTATCATGGCTGCAAAGCCAGTCGATACCATTTTCAACAATACAACCTTTTTAAGAGAAAGGGGGATAAATCGTAATTGTTAAGTAACTTGTTATTCCAGAATTAATTCCCCGTATTATAACTAAACCGGATAGCCAGCATATTAAAGCACAAATCTTTATTCCCGAAAATTCCTTTGCCATTTTTACAACAGTTATAAAATTCCTTTTTTGTTGGCAAATACGTCCATGCAAGAATATGGTTCGTAAAAACCCCATTTGGACATAAAATTGGCCAGTAATTAGCAGATGTCCAGTGGGGAATAATAAGAACACCTTGAACTTTGTCTGTCACCATTTTCTTAAGTACTCTATGAACTAATGATATAGGTGGAACAAAAAGTCCGAACTTTTCGGACCAATCTTCTGTGAATGCGTCTATACCGCTTGAATTAATATTCCAAAATCTAGAATAAAAAACTGGCAATTTAGCATTGTGATCGGAAGCAAACCAGTCAACTTCTAGCGGGCCCCATTTACTCTGTACTAAATCCAAAATGGTATAAGAAATACCCCAGTCATCAAAGTCGCAAATATTAGAAAGAAAATCTGCTTTTTCGTTCTCTGACCTAGGTATCCATTCAATATCAATGATAGTCGAATTATTTACGCAAAATTTGTATATGTCTAAAGCTATAGTCTGCAAATCGTAAACCATCGAACCTTTGCCTACGATTTTGCTCACTGACTGGTTGTCTGTAAACCATTTAACTCTTTGATACCGTAGCAAATGATCTAAAGATTTCAAAACTCTGTAAACTGCCATGAGTTCTCTCCATGTGGAGGACCGTAAAGACTCCACCGGTGACCACACACCGTGGGCTACATTATTATATGCACTTACTTCGTAACCACCGTAAGCTAGAGAGCTTGCATCTGAATAAACAATTTTTGTAGAAGAAAAACAATCAAAAAGCTTTCTAGAATTCAAATGAAGTAACTCTGTTTTCCAGAATTCTAACTGGTCTTTACTCTCTGGAGACAATTTTACATAATAATCCCAGTGAGGGACTGTAGCTATGTCCATACTAACAAATCTGGTCATAATTTGAGAAATTTTACCTATGACGATAGACATTGAAATCACTTGACCAACAAAACTAGCCAGCGATCGAACATGGACTCTGCTATGTTTCACAATGCTATGTGACAAATTATCCAATGTCTTTAGACATTTGTCAATTCTAGTTTGAGGTACGGATATCATTCCATATACCAAATCAATATCATTTCCTAGGAATTGTAAATGCTGTACTGGTACCCAAATACATTTTTCTGACTTGGGAACAAACCCTGAAAGAATGAGGTCCTGTTTGACTGAAACCCCAAGAGATAAAGTACGTTCATAACTAGAATCGCACCCAAAACCATCGTCTAGAAACATAAGTACTTTTTTACCTTCTGCTCTCCACTTTGAAATTAATGGTCTTGTAACCTTGCTGAATATATAAGGACTTGTTGATAATCCGAATGGTAATACTAAAAATTTATAATACTTGGTAATTCCGTTTTCGTCTTTCCATGAAAAACCCAAAAATTTTGTATGTGATGGAAAAATTTCAATGAAATGATAAGCTGAATGTATATCAAATTTAATCATCCAAAGTTTTTATCCAAAAAGATAACGCTACTTTGATATCTTCGTATCTGAAATACTGTTTCCATAAATGTTTATTTACTACTCTAAGGTCAAGGATCAGACGTTTCTTACCGTTATCTCGGACTGAAACCGTGAGCGGATTAACTATGTAAGGAATGCAGTCACATTGCTCGACTAAATTTCTATCCAATAATTCTGATATAGCTTCACTTACAAAATCGCTGTTGTTTAAAGCAGATTTATTGTTACATAAAAATGAAGACGCGGGTTCTGAATAGAAAGGTATTTTATAGCCTTGAAAAATAGTATCAAGTATAAAATTACTTGCACCTATAGATTGCCAAAAAGATAAATTATCTCGCAATCGACCTCTGACCAAAATGTCTTTTTGTCCAGATTCATATTCAAAATAGTCTTTTGTCAATTTTGAATCTGCATTTTTACGGAAACTAACGGAATGTGAAAAATACTCATCTTCCATAGTGTAATCTTGAGAATCTCTACTTTTTGGCGGGAACCTGACCGGATCTGTCGCTGTCGAACCCTGTAGCGGCATAGGGACATGATCGTCGGAAGTGTTCGAAGGAGCCACATGAAAAGCATGAGCCGTAGGCGACTGGTCTAGCTGAGAAGTTGCCGGAGCCTCGAAAAAACCTTCCTCCCCTTGTTGGAAATGTTGAAATATTCCCTTCTGGTGTGTAGTTACGAAAAGCAGAAGGATAGTTGAACAAAGCACCAGAAGTAACAGTAGCTGGAGGTGCTTTACGTGCTGACTGCAAACGTTTGACCGACTTTGATTTCCGTTTCTTGAGAGCCTGATTTTCGGCCTTGCGTAGTTTAGATTCGTCTTCGGAATCGCTAGCCAGTGGGTTAGAAGTGTAGCAATTGACGGTGTCCCAGCCTCCCTCAGAGCTGTCGGCGATACGAATAAGTTTCTGGCGTTTGGCGACATTTTCCAATGCCTCATTTAGAACTTCTCGGCAATATTGTGGTTTGCTATTGTCAATAGCCCAAACAGCTTGTTTCAAAAAGTCAATAATTTCAGAGTTAAATACGTACTGTATTCTATTTCCCTGGCGTTTCCACTGAATATCAATGTCCGACTTCAACTTTTTGACTTCTTTTCCAACTGTAGCGTTAGTACCACGTACTTCTTCTCTCAAGGCTGTAACTTCTTCCCTATGCTGTGAAAGTTGTCGGGAAATCTCAGCCAAATGTTCCGTTATCAAAGTATTATTATCTGTTGCCGGATTTGACGAAGAAGAATTTTCTACGGACATGTTGACAGTCGAGTGACCAAGCGCTGAAGTGAACTAACCACTCCGCAATGTGAGAAAATCGTGCTCAACAGAGCGCGAAATAGCGCCCCGCAGTGGTCCGTCAGGAACAATACGAGGGGAAACAATTCTTTTCTAATTCACTACGTTTAAGCGAAAAGAATTATATTTCCCAACAAAATTAGATGTGTCTAATCTACAAAAATACAACAACAGTTTTTAATGTCAGTAATTAAGAATTTTAATTTGATACTAAAATTTACTAAGTGTATACACATTATGCCATTAAAAGTATAAAGCTTCAATACCTTTGAAACCAGATAAGAATTTCTAGCAATCCAGATACTGTTAGAATAATTTCTAAGATTGATACAACAACAGCATGTCTGAAATATTTTTCAGCATATTCAAAGTAGGAGTTCTACAAAACAGAGATTGAGTTTATGAATTATCCATATTACTTTCATAAAAGTTATTTGACTAAGGAATTAACTGGAAAATTTCTGTTAACAGATGTTGAAGGAGTCAACCACTTCCCAGAAGACTTTGAAGATATGGTGGGTGCACGAAATGACTCTGCTCGTGCTAGACGCAGAGAAAGATACAGTCCTAGGGTATGTGATTTGTCACTGTTCATTTAATTTAAACTGGATTAGTTTCATGTTAACACATACAAAATTGTGAAGGTAAAGTCAGTTTAAATCTACATTTATTGTGATCCCAACAATTTTCAGATAAGAACAAAGTACAATGGAAAACTGATATAACTGATGCAAAATAAGATGAAGTTATAACAGTTTTCTGTTCTGTCTTCCAAATGCATATCTAGCTTGTTTCTTAATTCTTAGAAACAACAGATTTATTTTTATAGATTAAGTGAAGAATAAAATTGTGTTTCCCAGGATTATCTTTTTTTGTACATAGATCATGTTTAGAATTTGCTCATATTATCAAATAATGTTTGGGCATCATATATCTTTCAAGAGAATCAAAGAAAATCCTTGTTACCCAAGGGAAATTTTGATCTAACAGTAGACCTACAAGCTTCAAATATTCAATTCTCAATAACTAAGTCCACAGTGTGTCTTTACAACTGAAACTTTGTCTAGCCTTTGGTGCTAGGAAAAGCTATACTTATGCAAAGTTGCATGAAAATGTGTCAGTTCTACAAATTTGGGGACAAAATAAAATTCTAAGCCTAAATTTTAGAGAGAAAGTTGATTAACTATGTATGTGCTTTGTTCTCAGTATATTAGTTTTTCTGTAATTTAAAGAGGTTCTCTTATGTTTTGGTCATAGAGGTATTTTGTGTAAATCAGAATATTGGTGTTGTTAGTGTGAAAATGTATTTATCTGCTTTATTTACAGCCTTACAGTAACAATGGTATGGGTTCCCAGGCCAGTCTAGATGTGGACAGGATACAGAGGAAAAATGAAGAAAGACTGAGAAAATTGAATAACATGAGCTCAAGTAATTTATAATATAGCAGATTTTGTTTAACTTTAATTTGGTGCTATGATGATTTTAAAGGTGGTCAATCACATTTAAACAACATTTAATGCCATTTTTTACTTTTTGTATATTCTGGTAGAGATTTATTTAAGGAACAAAAAGACCCATTACATAGAGTTAGATTCCTATTAGAAATGTATGTTTTATTATTTTTTATAAAAATTTGTAATTACTCCCCTTTAATATAAAAGTATTAAAAAAGCTGAGTAATTCATTTTATTTCGATACAATTTCTAGTTTTACGTTTGCATTTGATAGACATACCAACTATTTAACAATCTGAACCAAACGGCAAGCTTTAAATCTGTGTGTAGCTTCTGAATTAATTTATTTCCAATCTATCTTGGTTGCGCAACCAAGATAGGCAAAGGGAGATAATAATAATTTTTTAAACTTGCGTTTCTATCGAATTCCATCTAAATACATAATTGTTAATGAAAATATTTTACAAATATATTACAATATATCTAATATTAATACCTTTCCTTAAGCAAAGTATGCTTATCAAATTTATACCTACGATAAAATAACTCTATCTTGGTTGGGCAACCATGATAGGAAAATCTAATTTTAAAGATACCTCCAGTGAAAATCTAATTTGTATTAAGTGTTTAGTGAACATAAATGAGTGTAAATGATCAGATGTTAAAGTTACAAGCAAATCCCTTACATGGTCAAAGTCTGATTATCCACCTTTAAAGATTTAGTTTATGCCAATATGTAGTAGCTGAATGTTTCATTAAATATTACCTCATGGATAAGAAATAGTTTCTTACAAGTTGGCATAATTAAAATCCTTGTGTTAAAAAGTATTTTTGACCTAAAAGGCTAGATGCTGTAAAGTCATGCCTGGATGATACATTTTGGTGGATAAATTCCTGATAAAACTGCCTGTTTTTTTTTATATCCAAAATTTGAAATCCGTAAATTGATATCCTTACAAAATAGCTGCAAGAAATCTCAGGCCCACAAAATTAAATGATAACACAGTATTACCGTCTTATCATCTCCCCTTTTGGAGAAATGAACAGCAAATTTATGTGTTTCCTTGCTCAGCCTTAAGGTTTAGCAGTTTATCACAAAATAACAATTTTTTTAGTAAATGAACAGCATCTTGACACACAACTTATCTGTCCAATACATGCTTTACTGTTCTGTCCCACAGAGTTGGATACTTAAAATATTCTTAATGAGTTGTCCCCCTTTGAATAAGAATGTCATTTGTAAAGAAATAAATGTAAACAATTGTCAAAAACGATGTTTTACCTAGTTCTGTAAAGTTTAGACACTCGCACGATGTTGCAAATGCATCAAAACGAAGACATGTAACAGCTTTTTCAAAATGGTGAGTTTTTAAAGGCGCTGAACTGTCCAGAAGTGTGGACCCTTCATGCAGTCCCTTTCCGGAATTCAATACATACATGAATAAATTGACAATGGTTTTGTAGAATAATATAAATGTTTTATATGCTGTTAAATGTTCATGTAAAACAATGCTTTCTTTCTATAATTTGATGACGTTCGAACTTTTTTTTCCGAAACATGGACCTATGCCTTAATCATGTATTTGGAAGCACAAATTCATTTTTCTTTCATGTATAATAAAGTCTTTTCAAGCTCACCTGTATATATAATATTATATAATTTTGTGATGAAAATGTTAGTAAGATGCTCGTATGAAAATGTTTTGTAAATATTCTAACAGGAGATGATGTATCTATGGGAGATCCTGACGATATACTGGACAGGTTTATGGCTAAACAGAGATATAATAGGTAATTCATTTGTTCTGTTTATTGATATACAGTAAAACACTGAATGCTCAAGGTGACAACCAGATGAGCAAAATGCTCGAGTTATTCGAGGTTTCATGTGATCTGAACATAGAAAGATACCAGGAAAATGGTTCAGGAACAAATGAATTGGTCTAGTAAGCCCATGTATTTGAGCTGCCGGCGCTTGACCGAGTGGTTTTTCACTGTATATCCTTTGTATTGATAATGGAGATTTTCAATATCGTATGGACTATTCAGATTTTTTATTGATATAAGATACCAGTATATCAGATATAGCATAACTGTCCGTCTCTTAGCTCAGTGGGAAGAGTGCAAATCTATGTATTGCGGGGTCAGGAGTTTTAGCCCTGGGCAAGGTGTATGTTCTCCGTGGCGATTTGATAAAAGACATTGTGTCTGAAATCATTTGTCCTCCACCTCTGATTCATGTGGGGAAGTTGGTAGTTACTTGCGGAGAACAAGTTTGTACTGGTACAGAATCCAGGAACACTGGTAAGGTTAACTTCCTGCCGTTGTAACATAACTGAAGTACTGTTGAAAAACGGCGTTAAACCCGAAACAAAACAAAATAGCGTAACTATATCGCCATACTTGCTAAATTTCCTGTATATGTTTATGTTCAGAATATATGTCGTAAATCTTCTTCCACTTGGTGCAAAATGTATTGCCTTCTATACTTTAAAATCCAAATTGTGAGATGTTACGTCTCTCAAATGATATTAAAAGGAGGCAGTGGGACAAGAAAGTTTATAATACCAAAGGGGGATATAAAATTGTTGCAAGGTTTCTTGTCCTTTGCTTGTTTATTGACTATTTTCACAAGGGACTTGGACTTGGGTGGCTTTGTCACAGTATAACTTACTATGTGGCAAGAACCCTAAATGGAAAAACTTCTTTTAAAAATTCTTTTAGAATTTGACCTTAATTTATGAGAGTCAAATATTAATTAATATGCTCCAAATGACCTCTTTTAAGAATTTTCAGTCTTTTTCTAAAATATTTTAGGGGAGTTTACTCGAGGTATTGTTTGTTGTAAAATTGATAGCTCAACCTGGGATGTTTTTATCAGCATGCTAGATAAATATATATTTGTGCTGTGTATACATGTATAGCTAAATGGAATTTAGGAAGTGTACTGTAGAATTGCAGTTAGTAGATGAAGGCAAGTTTGTTGTTACAGAAAATAAAAATATTTCCATGTTGAAAGACAGGAAAAGAAATTTCACTGTATCCTTATTCTGCTAAATTTCTATAATGAACTTGTCCATCTTTCAATTTGGACAGTACCATTAACTGTTAAAAGAGGTGCTTACAAAAAAGATACTGACTGAAAGGCGAACAGTGCAGATCATGACCTACACTGGTTGCAGAGGCAGAATCAATCGTGTCCAGCTTGATAAGGGTTGTATTGAGTAGAAAAGAAAACTACAAAAATGAAATGTCTTGCAATCTAATTGAATTAAAAATAACATGCAATATGTAAAATCCTCTTAAAAAATGAAACAAGACAGTGTTGATAGTATTATTACTTTTGTTCAATTTTTGAATGTAGAAGATCAGTATGCTCTATTTGTGAACCAATCGAGGAAGAGTGGTAAGCAATATTACACTGTGAGCTTCAATCAGTTATATTTGTGCGCTGACTAATAAAAAATGGTGCAGTTTAGTCTTAGTGCCAAATTTTTTTATTGATGTATAAGCTTAACTAAGCTTAAAGCACTTGACATTAAAATACATGTAGTCAAAGTTGCACAAGTAAAAAGCTTAACTCATTAATACCTGCAGCCTTATCGCCGCTTAATTACTGGCATCAATTTTCCGATACATTCCTGAGCCACTTATCAATTTATCTGCTTTGTATTCCTGTGGATTTTCACTGATAATCAATTATCGATAAGATCTAAGCATCCTTTGATCAATATTAGGGACAAACATCTGTTTATAACAGATAAATAAAACTGAAATTTTCACATCTGATACTACAATTTATGATCTATTCAATAATTTTAAATTTACTATTATTTTGATTTGCAAAATTGTTTCACAGGCCTACTGAAGTAACACGAATATGGAAAACGGCAATATTCAAGAAAAAATTGACATAGAAAAACAGCCATTATTTGATTATTTTATTCAAATATCATTTATTGCTAAACTTTAAAGCAAACGACATTATAAAAGAACAGAATTATGCTTTATTTAATAAAATTAAAAATACTGAATCAAAAAGAAAGACTGCAGTATAATAGAATGAGTAGATAAAACAGGCAATACCTAGAAATAACTTTGTAGTTTCGATATTTAGTGATGAGTATATTGAAAATACATGCTTAAATAATAAATATTTTGATTATTTCGATCGCTTCCGGGTTTTATAAATCTTTAGTGTAAAATATTTCATTGGTTGACTTTGACATCAGTCCAATCGTTAGTATTCATACAAACTTAAAATCACGTCACGCGGCATACAGTACTATCAGGCAGATAGCGCATTTATGCGCTCCGCGGCATACACGCCTGTTATCTTTTGACGGATAAATACGACATGCGGTACTCGATAAGAGTTAAAATAAACGCATAAATGCGATCTGCATCCTTAATGAGTTAAACATATGAGCAATTACATATTCATATTTGGACCTGGTTTGGAGTATTTTAATCTTGATTTATAAAGCTTTAATGATGTGACATTCATCAAAGGTGTACTTGTTTTTGTGTGTTTTTTTCAAGTTTTGCTGCTTAAAGACTTGCCGGATCCTTTACTGAAGTCCAGAGTTTATGTCAATGCATACAATTAAAAAAATATATATATATCAGCCATTGTTTCTTTGATCACAAAATAGGTAATACATGTGAATAGAGATAGAGCATTCCAGGTTGAGCACTAGATCTAGATTAATATATCTATAAATTTAGTGCTTAGTATGTTAGAGTAACATAAATATACTTGTAGCCTCTTACTGTGATGAATAAAACTCTTTCAGACACTTGAATGACTGGTAATTAGAATGTGACCCTGTTGTAAGTTTACTTGGTAAAATTTGCAGCAAAATTGAAGTTCATTAAAATGTTTTGTATTGCTAGACAGCTAGATTTTATGGTGCAAGTTATAGAAAATATACTCAATATTTCACTCAGGGGGTTTTGTGGCTGAGTAGTTAAGGTAGCCGACTTCAAATCACGTCCCTCACTGCTGTAAGTGTGAAACCTTGTTTACAGTGTAAAATTATTTCATGTATGGAAGCCAGCCAGCTGACATACGGAAGGTTGGTGGTTCAACCTGGGTACCCACCCATATTTGAATAAGGCTTGGAGGAGCACCTGGGATGTTCCTCCACAATGAAGAGCAACATTTTATTCAGCTGCATGTTAACTTGTGCTTTTCAAATTATATTCAAGTGTCATTCATTGTACCATCAAATCTACTAAGTGCCTTGCAGATGATAGATTTAGAAAAATAATATTACAAAAAGTAAGGTCATGATAAATAGTTCATTGCGTTAAAATTGAAAAGAATTTTCTTAAGTGCTATCTCGTATTTTTAGGACTGTCCTGCTGAAACTGTACAATGCTTATAATTTAAGATAATTCAGTTGTGGTCTCTTATACTTAATATCAGAAAGGCATTTGTGTTTTTAATAGTTGTGTATACAATGTTGTTTTATGCTGTACATATGAGGAGACGTTAATGAGTTTTTAACGTAACTTGTTTCAGATTGGCAGTTCAGATAAATTTGTTTCTAATGGAAAGTTGTCAGTATATTTTTTTATGATTGGTTGTAATTAGTTTGAATTGTTTCATTAATTAATTTCAGACCACCATCAGGCCAGACACTACAAGATGATTCCTGGTTGAGACCTGGTAGCAAAGCTGTATGAGAATCCAGCACATGTTTCACAGCTTGCTTTAATGTAGAGTAGTGCACTATTCCAGTCCACGCATAACAACATTCCTTGATGAGATGAATATACAGTGCCAGTTGCCTTAAAATATCTTCCAGGATTCTTTTTGAAAGGGACCAAAGTTAATGAACCCGTGTTGTTCCAGATTTGATATTTGAGAAGGGTGTAATGTTCTTAAAAAAATGTTTTGAAGAAAAAACTTGTTTTAAAAGTGAATTCATGAACAAAGTAACCTGAAGTTTAATAATGCCTTTTCATTCAGTTATAGTATTTCGTAATTGTTTCGGAGTTGAAGTGAAAAGGCACTTGACTAGGAAGTTAAAGATTGTCTTTATTTATGAAATGACAATGTAGTTTTATAAAACATTTTGTTACTGGGGAAATTTTAAGAAAGAGACATTTGTTGCCACTGTCTGGTGGTTTGTTAGTGCTACCTTTCCTTCATCATTTAAATCAGGTTTTATTAATAAATTCATATGAGCCTTGCCATGAGAAAACCAACATAGTGGGTATGCGACCAGTCTGGTCAGGATCCATGCTGTTCGCTTTTAAAGCCTATTGGAATTGGAGAAACTGTTAGCGAACAGCATGGAGCCTGACCAGACTGAGCGGATGCGCAGGCTGGTCTGGATCCATGCTGGTCGCAAACCCACTATGTTGATTTTCTCATGGCTCGGCTCATATCAAGAGACACACTCTATACTATTATGTTAAAATTTTTACGACTGTAACAACACTACCAAAGTTGTAATATCTTTAAACATGATGAACTGATTTGATGGTAAGAATTGCAGATTGTTAAGTTATTGAAATAAAATTAGTTTAATTTGTTTATGATAAAATCTCAAAATAGCCAAATTTGTTGAAAATCAGTTTACTAAAATCATCATGGTCTAAAGTTACAGTATAATGATTCCGAGAGTGTATTTTACTTGTACTTTCTAGTAAATGAGCTATGAAGTTTTACATGTGAAAAAATGGCTATATGTTCTTGCTAACTTAAAAATTGTGATAATGTATATAGTTTATTAACTTATCAAGAGATCTGTGATGTTTTGTTCTGTTCCGTCCATTCAGTTGGTTGTATTTATGTAAATTAAATATATGTTATAAATCACGTATTTCTTTTATTAGTTTCATGTACACGTATGCCATTTAGACATCAGGGAAAATTTAGTTTAAAAAAAACTCAGTTTGGATTATTTTTTGTAGATGTAATTGTTGTGAGTAATTCATTTATTTGCTGACACAGCTGTAATGCAATTATTGTTCTTGATAGTTCCTAAATAACTTTCATTGATAGTAGTCTTTTAAGGTAGCAGACTGCATTGGCATTCTACAGTTTCCATTGATGGTTCCTAAATTACATTCATCAATAATTGTCTTTTAAGGTAGAAAACAATAATGACACTCAGCAGTTTCTTTGTGTGTGCGTATTCTTGTTCGGCAGTTAGCATTCTTGGACGTGAATATAGCTCAACACGCATTTGGTAAAAACAGAGGTTGAACTCTTGATTGTTCACTTTAACAAATGTCTACAAAATATCGGGACTTATTAATCAATATCATTACACTTCATATTTCGTGAGTATGATACATTGCTTTTTTTTCACATTCAGTAAACTTTCCATTTGAACAAACACAGTGTATGTATAAGCTTCTATATAAATTACAGATTACACTAGACTAGTAAGTGTTTATGTATGTTATAAACACTGTCCTGAACTCTTTGAATCACTTTTGAATTAACATTGTTATTCAATGAAACAAATTTCTAAATTTCCAAAAAAGAAAAAAAAAATTACAAAAATCTGGAGGCATTTCCCTTCTTAATCTATAGTACCAGTTTGAACAGAGTCATTTTTGATCAACAGGTTTGCTTTTAAAACTTCATAAGTGTTTGTTACATCTTGTGTTCATGTTGAAGATCTGTTTTTTATATTTTGAGAGAATTATGGTATATCTGACTAAAAGGTCTTTAAATTTTGTGTATAAAAATGTGAATGCCGATTTGTCTTGTCCAGTACTGTATGTAAATATATGGGTTGTATGTATATATTGACAGATGTAAATAGGGAATATGTAAATGCATTGTTATGTTATGAATACATGAACATTTTTATTACCTAAATATTGAATAAATTATACTCAACAACTTTTGTGTCTCTTGTGGATAACCTTATTGCCCATACAGGACCATTATTATCCGCCTCCAAAGGTGGAGGGATATAGTTTTGGCGTCGTTCATCTGCAGCCATGTCTAGGAAGTGGTTTGGAATATTTAGATAAACTTCATATACGTGTTCACCACTATAGGGAAATGTGGCCCATCAAGTTTCAGTCAAATTGCCCAAGTAACACCAGAGTTATGGCCCTTAGTAGTTTCTAGTGTTGACTATATAGGGTACTATAAATATGGCAATTTCTGCTTCATAACATGTGACATATTTGACCTAGAACTTTGAAACTTAAATTGAATTTAGATCACCATAATTTTTTTCCATGAACATTGATTAACAACACGTGAAGTTGTGTACCCCCTCCGCCCTGGTAACACCCCCGCCCCCTCCCCACCACAATTTTTTTTTTACTCTTAAAACCTTCCATGAATATTTTGTACCTTCCCCCACCTAGCTCCTCCGCCCAGTCACCCCCACCACCGCCAACAAAATTTATTTTTCCATTTTTTATTTTTCATCAATATTATCAACGTGAAGTTTTGTTCCTTCACTTGGTTACTGTGCAGGACAGGTAAGTCAGATGCACAATATCCTCGCAGGACTGACATTTCCCTTAAAGAGCAGACTTTCATGCTTCATGAGAACTTTTACCTGTTATTCTTGGACAGCTCATTTTCATAGAATTCAAAGTTATGCCGATCCATGAAACTGAATCCCAGTGAACAAATAACTGTTCATGTCATAAATTTGAAATTCCAAATACGAGTCGCTGTAGCCAAAAAATTGGGTTTCATACCAACTAAACATTGACAACTGTGTGATCTGGCTACGAAATGAGGTCGTGTTTAAAAGGATCTCATAAAAGCTTTGTGTGACAGCTCTGCAAGCGCCTACCGATACAGACTCTCAATGTTTAAAGTCTTCCGAAAGTTAAGGTCCTTCAACAGTTTCGAGCAATTTTTTTCTTCAATATTCACTACAAAAAAATAAACTGACCAGCCACCAAGTAATGTGGGAATTCAATAAAGAATTAAATGCTATTTTTTTTTGTGCATTTCATCTGGGTATAAAACACACTGAGACTTCTTGGAAATTCATGAATCGCGCTAGCTTCCACTCTTATGTTTAGTTGGGTCATAACTAATAGAACACATAAAGAGTTGACATATAGATATTTTATTAAATATGAAACCATAGTCCAGTAAGTAAAGAAATAATAAACCAGCCAGTTATATTCCAATTATATATTAATCACTATCATTATAAAATTAATTGCACAGTCTAATATAAATGGAAGCACAGAAGACAAAAAAGAAGCAAATAATTTAAAATTCATGTAATATATAACATCATTTCTGTAAACACTGCATGCAAAGTTTACAATGTTAACATTCGCATATATTTCTTTACAAGCAATACTATAAAATTGCCAGATGGGCCTTTGAGTACTTTTTTTTCATTAAGTAAAATGTCTTTGTACTCTCACATAGCATTAAGAGCAAACTGCATTAACATGTTTTGAATAAACCTGAAGACAAGAGATGAAATATTAAAGTTGTTAATTTCTGTTTAATTGCTGAAAAAAAATGCTGTTATTTATACAAAAAGGAGTACATTTCCTCTTTGTACATACTTATAAATTTAAACTGACTAAAATTTCCTTTTAGAAAAAGAAATGGGAGAAGACAAAAGTATTATTTAAAAGTTTCAAGCATAAAACAATAAATAACTGCAGACTTAAGCAATTCTCAAAAACACTTTACAAAAAGGAACGATTTCATGGTTTCAAAGGCTCACAGCTGAGCTCGACAGTTTTAACTAACAATAGGAACTGCAGATAAAATCGGGATGAACCAGAAATAATGATGAAACTTAAAAGTGCTTAAAACACACCTAAAACACTTTTATCAGTCTTCTGATACAACTGAAATAACAGTAAAACAGCGATCACTCGATGTTGTAAATGCTGCAGTTATCCAGGGCATCAAGCAATCCAAACGTAGATAAAGAAAACTTGGGGTAACCAAATGAATTGCTGAGTGAGCCTGGGTGCTCTATTGAGTGGTGTTTCCCGGCAGCTCTATTTTAAGAAGACTCCAATCTCTGTACATAAGGAAAAGCAGAAATCACAAAGTCATTTAAATGAAAAAGTAACAGATAACTAACTGAAAGTGGCATTGGTAGTTGTGCAACGTACGCTTGAAAATTTTGATGTGTACAACCTTAACTGTTCCAAGGCAAGTAAGTTAGAACTATAATCAACTATATCTGTAAATGTATTAATCAAATTCTAACCACCATAGTGGGAGGTATCTTTAACATTAATATACTGTAGATTAGATACATGTAACTATTGCATTACATTAATTTCACATTTTGAAAAAGCAACACCATATTTGTATTTTTGAGAATTGGTGAATTTGCTGCTTACTACTCGGGCTAGTTTTGAACTCACATCGTCGCTATGTTCACAAAAGTCAGCTGCAAATACCGAGACATCAGACATTTTTGCAAGGCTTGAAGTTTCCTATTTTTGAAATGCTGAGTGTGCTAGGTAAAATATTTGCATAACATGGTCAAAAATATAGAACTATTCATGAAAAAGCAGCTTTTCATCGAGTATTTATATTCACAAGTTCAGTAAGATGGCAAATAAAGTGAAACAAGCAAATTCGATGAATTGGTATCCCCCGCCGAAAGGGTTTGTGGTGAGAAACGGCAAAACAGTATATCCAGCAAAAAGTTAAGGATGTCTGACCAATTAAAAAAACAAGATAAAAATTCTGACCAATTTTCATGAAGATCCATTGAAAAATATGGTCTCTAGAGAGGTCACAAGGTTTTTCTATTATTTGACCTATGGACCTAGTTTTCGAAGGTACGTGACCCTGTTTTGAACCTGATTTAGATATCATCAAGGTGAACATTCTCACTAATTTTCATGAAGATCTCATGAAAAATATGGCCTCTAGAGAGGTCACAAGGTTTTTCTATTTTTATACCTACTGACCTAGTTTTTGATCACACGTGACCCAGTTTCGAAAGTGACCTAGATATCATCAAGGTGAACATTCAGATCAATTTTCATGAAGATCCATTGAAAAATATGGCCTCTAGAGAGGTCAAAAGATTTTAATTATTTTAGACCTACTGACCTAGTTTTTGACCGCAGTTGACCCGGTTTCAAACTTGACCTAGATATCATCAAGATGAACATTCAGACCAACTTTCATACAGATCCCATGAAAAATATGGCCTCTAGAGAGGTCACAAGGTTTTTTTATTATTTGACCTACTGACCTAGTTTTTTAAGGCACGTGACCCAGTTTCAAACTTGACCTATATATCATCAAGAAAAACATTCAGACCAACTTTCATACAGATCCCATGAAAAATATGGCCTTTAGAGAGGTCACAACGTTTTTTCATTATTTGACCTACTGACCTACTTTTTGAAGGCACATGACCCACTTTCAAACTTGACCTAGATATCATCAAGATGAACATTCAGACCAACTTTCATACAGATCCCATGCAAAATATGGCCTCTAGAGAGGTCACAAGGTTTTTCTATTATTTGACCTACTGACCTAGTTTTTAAAGGCACGTGACCCACTTTCGAACTTGACCTAGATATCATCAAGGTGAACATTCTGACCAATTTTCATGAAGATCTCATGAAATATATGGCCTCTAGAGAGGTCACAAGGTTTTTCTATTTTTAGACCTACTGACCTAGTTTTTGACCATACGTGATCCAGTTTCGAACTTGGCCTAGATATCATCAAGATGAACATTCAGACCAACTTTCATACAGATCCCATGGAAAATATGGCCTTTAGAGAGGTCACAAGGTTTTTCTATTTTTAGACCTACTGACCTAGTTTTTGACCATACGTGACCCACTTTCGAACTTGACCTAGATATCATCAAGGTGAACGTTCTGACCAACTTTCATGAAGATCTTATGAAATATATGGCCTCTAGAGAGGTCACAAGGTTTTTCTATTTTTAGACCTACTGACCTAGTTTTTGAAGGCACGTGACCCAGTTTCGAACTTGACCTAGATACCATCAAGGTGAACATTCCGACTAATTTTCATGAAGATCTTGTGAAATATATGGCCTCTAGAGAGGTCACAAGGTTTTTCTATTTTTAGACCTACTGACCTAGTTTTTGAAGGCACGTGACCCAGTTTCGAACCTGACCTAGATATCATCAAGATGAACATTCTGACCAACTTTCATAAAGATCCCATGAAAAATGTGACCTCTAGAGTGGTCACAAGCGAAAAGTTTACAGACGGACGGACGGACGACGGACGACGGACACCGCACGATCACAAAAGCTCACCTTGTCACTTTGTGACAGGTGAGCTAAAAAAAATGACAGGCATCATCGAAGTACGTTGGTTCATATTTATTTCAAGTTTCATGAAATTCTACCAGCTTGTTACTGAGAAATTGCTGCAGACGTGGATTTTTCATTAAATCAACGACAATAACTCTAAGGGAAATAGACCAATAAAAAAAAAAACTTGACGGGCATCATTGCAGTATGTTGGTGCATGTTTATTTCAAGTCTTATGGAATTCTACATGATAGTTACTGAGTAATGGCTGCGGATGGACATTTTTGGGCATTTTTCATTAAATCAAGGGCAATAACTCTAAGGAAAATTGACCAATCAAAAAAAAAACTTGATGGGCATCATCGCAGTATGTTGGTTCATGTTTATTTCAAGTTTCATGAAATTCTACCAGCCAGTTACTGAGATATGGTTGTGGACGGACGCACACACGGACGTGACGCAAGACAACGCCATTTCAATACCCACTCCTGATTTCATTGGCGGGGGATAATTAAAACCCTTGTGAGAATTTCTGATTTTACAGTTTCACCAAATATTCAGAAATTTATCACAGAACAACCTTCCATGCTGCAATATTCTTTCACTAAAAATCCCACAATTATTGAGGATAATCATTGTCCCAGCCTCAAACAAAGTTCATTATCTACATCAATATTTTATATCACAGACAAATTTGCCATGCCGCTTTTTTCTGCTACTAAAACCCGAACTGGAGGATAAATGCTGACGAGCAGGAATGTTGGGTAATCATCACAAACCAAGTTCTGACATTGACCAGAATATCGCCACAAGAATCATAACAACCCCGAGTAGAATGAACAACATGTTGATGGAGGCTGAAATACAGGAAAAATAAACATTACATAAAACAAATTAAACCTTCTGCTTATCAAAGGTAGAAAAACGACTTGGCATCAAGGTGAGTTTAGAAAACAAGAGGACCATGATGGTCCTGAATCGCTCACCTCTTCCCACATGATCCAGTTTTGAGTATGACGTCGTTTTTTCTATTATTTGACATAGTGACCTAGTTTTTGAGCTCATGTGACCCAGTTTTGAACTTGACCTAGATATCATCAAGATAAAAATTCTGACCAATTTTCATGAAGATCCATTGAAAAATATGGTCTCTAGAGAGGTCACAAGGTTTTTCTATGATTTGACCTATTGACCTAGTTTTTGAAGGCACGTGACCCAGTTTCGAACTTGACCTAGATATCATCAAGGTGAACATTCTGACCAATTTTCATGAAGATCCATTGAAAATTATGGCCTCTAGAGAGGTCACAAGGTTTTTCTATTTTTAGACGTACTGACCTAGTTTTTGATGGCACGTGACCCAGTTTCGAACTTGACCTAGAATTTACCAACATGAACATTCTGACCCATTTTCATAAAGATCCCGTGAAAAATGTGACCTCTAGAGATGTCACAAGGAAAAGTTTACGCACGGACGCACGACGGACACTGCGCGATCACAAAAGCTCACCTTGTCACTTCGTGACAGGTGAGCTAAAAATATCAGGAAATAACGTCACATACAAGTATATAGCTTGCTATCATTGAAATATTTAGAAGAATCTGCAAAACATGACTTCGATGTACTTCTGTTCATGGTGTGGTTCAACTTTCAAAACCATCTAGGTAAAGACAAAGATCGTATAGAATTTTGTTAAACCATCTAAAGCATGTCAAGAACCTTTGTTTGTGTGTGAGTGTTCAGGTTTAGCATCTATTTCAACAATTTTTCAGTCATGTAAATGAGGGTGCCTACTTGTAACATTGAGCACAGTGCCCACCTTTATAGTCCTGCCTCACTGGACTGAAAACTTGATACCCAACACAGTCACATACACCAGGCTGACCAGTCCTAGAACTATCCTCTTATATACCGAGTGCCAGGCTAGTAAGCTACTAGTAAATTTTTCACTTCATTGGGATGATGCAGCCCAGGTGCAAACCATGGACCTCTCGTACTCGAAGTGGGTGCCCTACCACTAGGCTACCAAGGCAGTTATCAAGAATGAGGGCAAGATAGTGTCCACTTATTTTCTGTTCAATTTCTCCTACAACTTATACCTTACTAAAAGATTCTGAGATAAATTAGCACAGAAGTTATGTTCTTTTTCCAATTTGAGGCCTTTCAAGACTTCAAACATTAAATGGGTTTACCTCTGGTTGGTTCCTGGTGAACCCTGACAGTATTATCAGCGGATATACTCAGCAAAGTAAAGTCCTGGTTCCCTGTGACAGCTTGAGCACTTTCTGACACTGGCATGAAATCTAGGCCGGTTACAAATATACTGTGTGCCTCCTTTACATAGTACAATTTCTGCAGAAAGAAAGTGCAAAGTGAAATTAAAAAATACTTATACAGTATAATACACCATCTTAATTCTAGCTGTCTAAAAGGAAATTTACTTAATTTCCAACTAAATGGTTTTTGTACGGAAATAAAATAGGTCTGTGTTACTGTGTAAAAAGTTTTATTATGTTATTATGCATGCCAAATTAAACAAGAGGGCCATGATGGCCCTATATATCGCTCACAAGAGTTGATCTGGTGTACTGACCTAGTTTTATACCCCACATGAGCCAGTTTTGAATTTAAAACAGAGATCAAGACAAACATTCTGACCAAGTTTCATAAAGATTGAGTCACAATTGTAGCCTTTAGAGTGTTCACAAACATTTCCTTTGATTTGACCATGTGACCTTGTTTTTGAACCTAAATGACCCAGATTAAACCTTTACCTAGAGATCATCAAAACAAACATTCTGACCAAGTTTCATAAAGACTGAGTCACAACTGTGGCATATAGAGTGTTCAAAAGTTTTTCCTTTGATCTGGCCTACTGACCTACTTTTTGATCTCCCATGACCCAGTTTCGAACTTGACCTGAAGATCATTAAGGCAAACATTCTGACCAAGTTTCATAAAGATTGGGTCAAAAATGTGGCCTCTAGAGTGTTCACAAGCTTTTCCCTTGATCTGGCCTACTGACCTAGTTTTTGACCCAACATGACCCAGTTTCGAATTTGACCTAAAGATCATCAAGACAAACATTCTGACCAAGTTTCATAAAGATTGAGTCAAAACATTGGCCTCTAGAGTATTCAGAAACTTTTCCTTTGATCTGGCCTACTGACCTAGTTTTTGATCAAACATGACCCAGTTTCAAACTTGACCTAGAGATCATCAAGACTAATATTATGACCAAGTTTCATAAAGATTGGGTCACATATGTGGCCTCTAGTGTTCACAAGCTTTTCCTTTGATCTGGCCTACTGACCTAGTTTTTGACCCAACATGACCCAGTTTCAAACCTGACCTAGGGATCATCAAGACAAACATTCTGACCAAGTTTCATAAAGATTGGGTCATGTATGTGGCCTCTAGAGTGTTCACAAGCTTTTCCTTTGATCTGGCCTACTGACCTAGTTTTTGACCCAACATGACCCAGATTCAAAATTGGCCTAAAGATCATCAAGACAAATATTCTGACCAAATTTCATAAAGATTGGGTCACAACTGTGGCCTCCAGAGTGTTCACAAGTTTTTCCTTTGATCTGGCCTACTGACCTAGTTTTTGACCCCACATGACCCAGATTCAAACTTGACCTACAGATAATCAAGAAAAACATTCTGACTAATTCTAATAAAGACTAATTCTAATAAGTTTCCAACTTGAATTGTGGTCTCTAGAGTATTGACAAGATTTTCCTTTGATCTGGCCTACTGACCTAGTGTTTGACCCCACATGACCCAGTTTCAAATCTGACCTAGAAATCATCAAGACTAACATTCTGACCAAGTTTCATAAAGATTGGGTCACAAAATTTCGAGGGTTCAATGCAGTAAGGGCATATCTACATATAATAATCATATGTAGATACGCCCTTATTGCGTTGAACCCTCGTAATGTGACCTCTAGAGTGTTCACAAGCTTTTCCTTTGATCTGGCCTACTGACCAAGTTTTTGATCCCACATGACTCAGTTTCGAACTTGACCTGGAGATTATCAAGACGAACATTCTGACCAAGCTTCATAAAGATTGGGTCACAAATGTGGCCTCTAGAGTGTTCATAACTTTTCCTTTGATCTGGCCTACTGACCTAGTTTTTGACCCAACATGACTCAGTTTCGAACTTGATCTAGAGATCATCAAGACAAACATTCTGACCAAGTTTCATAAAGATTGGGCCACAAATGTGGCCTCTAGAGTGTTCACAAGCTTTTCCTTTGATCTGGCCTACTGACCAAGTTTTTGACCCAACATTACCCAGTTTCGAACTTGACCTAGAGACCATCAAGACAAACATTCTGATTAAGTTTCATTAAGATTGGGTCACAAATGTGGCCTCTAGAGTGTTCACAAGCTTTTCCTTTGATCTTGCCTACTGACCTAGTTTTTGATCCAACATGACCCAGTTTCGAACTTGACCTAGAGATCATCAAGACTAACATTCTGACCAAGTTTCATAAAGGTTGGGTCACATATGTGGCCTCTAGAGTGTTTACAAGGCAAATGTTGACGGACGCCGGACAATGACTGGCCACAACAGCTCACCTTGAGCACTTTGTGCTCTGGTGAGCTAAAAACACTGAAATGACTATTTTGAAATATGTAGCGTAACAAAAATCAAAGAAAGAAATATCTATTGCTGATTTTCAAGTTTTTTGCTTATCTGCTTTGACAATTTTCCAAAGCAATTTGCAACAGACAAAGTCAAGTAAGCAATTACATTCTCCAATCTGAAGGCCTTTGTCATGAAACGCATTATTCCAGTTTGTAAACGAACAAAATTACCAACATAAAATGAAAATTCAAAGAAACAATGCCAGTATGCATATCATATCAGAAATCTACTTCCAATCTTCCAACCCAAAAAGGTTTAAGATAAAATAAGAAAATAATGAAAATAGTACCGGTATTTTAACCTTTACCTTGTTTACTATATTTCTAAAATGGACTGATCTATCAATCCTTTTAGGAAGTACCATTTATTAAAGGTCCATTACTAAGGGAAAGTGAGTTGGCATTTTTTTTTCACAGCCAGTGCATAGACTTCTGCAAGACACTAAATAATGAAGATTGGCCGGTCAAAATTTACAGAAGGTCTTTGGAACTCAAAGAAATGTATGTGTATTATGTTGAAATTACAATGAATCGACAGAATGACCCCCCCAGGTCTTTTTAACTTTCTTCATACTTCATAGAAAAATAATTGTACATATACTGCGATTTATTTCGAATTTCTACATACCAACTTTCATTTTCCAATAAAATGAAATAGTTTCTGTGCTTTTTAAAAGAAATTAAAATGTTCACTTTCCTTAGTATTGGACCTTTAATCGAAGGGTTGTGCATTGAAAATTAACTGACCAAATAACAAACAGTGCAGACTATGATCAGCCTGCATGGATGTGCAGGCTGATCTTGGACTGCACTGGATGCAAAGGCAAAATCACTTGCTGCCAGCAGGCTAAAGGTTAAATCTCCACTCTATTCTACTGTGTGCTCTGCCTACTGAGCTAGCTGGAGCTGTTGTTTTGTATTACTGTTAATTATTTACCTGTAGATTAAAGGAGATATATACAGCTACACTTCCAGTGATCATTCCAACACCAACATATATACCATCATTGCTGAAATACATATAATCATGTATTAAATATGTCTTAAAACTATATATAAAATACAGTACAAAATAGATATATGTTTGAACACAAGCTTACTACGCCTCCAAGGCATCATAAACCTGATATATCTAGGTGATTCTCTTTTGAATACGATAGTTTCAAAAAATTGTGATTTTAAATTACAAATGAACATCCTTAATGGGTTTTTCCATATCAAGCTCTAGCAGCCAATAAGTGCAGCCAAACAGAACCTTTTGAACAAATTTAAATGAGGTATAGACAAGGACACTATGGTCTATGCTAAATGAAAAACCATAAATTAATAAATGACAAAGTTGTTTAATAAACAAGAATGACACCAGCATTGTATGAAACATGCCCCTTGAAGATGCTTATCATAATAAAACTTGGAATATGATGTCCAACAAAGGGGTACATTGTAGCTTAAAAGCTTAAGCAAAAGGGTCATGATGAACCTGAATCGCTCACCTGAGTAATATGAGCTGCATGTTTCAAATGGCAAACAGTGAAACTGATGCTAAAATATTAAGAAGGTAAGTCACTAGGTCACATTGATGGTAACTGAAAGTCAATTTTAATATTGGTGTACAAAATATGTCATCCAAATTTCAAGGCTGTATCTTAAAAACAAGAAAGTAGGTCAGTAGGTCAAGGTCACAGTCAATGATCCCTAATCGCTTGGGGCCATCAGGTTATTATAATTAAACAGTCTAGGAAATATGATCTGATAATTTTTGAAGTATTTTTTCCTATTTAACTCATAATTATAACAAGTGACCCCCAGGGGCACAATTTGAACAAACTTGTTAGAGATCCACCAAGCAATGCTACATACCAAATATCAAAGGCCCAGGCCTTGAACTTTCAGACAAGAAGATCTTTATTTTTTTTTCCTATATAGGTCTATGTTAAACTTGGTACCCCAAGGGCAGGGCCTCTTTTCACCCTAGGGACATAATTTGAACATTTTTGGTAGAGAACCTAGGTCTTGCAGTTTCAGGCAAGAAGATTTTTAAAGTTTTATTCCTATATAAGTCTATGTAAAACTTGAGACCCCCGGGACAGGGCCTCTTTTCATCCCAGGGGCATAATTTGAATAATTTTGGTAGAGGATCACAAGGCAATGCTACAAACAAATTATCAAAGGCCTAGTTCCTATGGTTTTAGACTAGAAGATTTTTAAAGTTTTTTTACTATATAAGTCTATGTAAAACTTGTGACCCTCGGAATGGGGCCTCTTTTCACCCCAGGGGCATAATTTGAACAATCTTGATTGAGGACCATAAGATGACCTCACATGCCAAATATCACGGCTCTATGCCTTGCAGTTTTGGATAAGAAGATTTTTAAAGTTTTTCCTTTCGGCTGCCATGGCAACCAGAGTTCTGTATGGAATTAAATTCTTTGAATAATTTTGAAAGAGGACCACCCAAGAATCATTTCTGTGAAGTTTGGTGTAATTCTGCCCAGTGGTTTTCAAGAAGAAGATTTTTTTTAGAAAATGTTGACGGACACACGACGGACATTGAGCGGTCACAAAAGCTCACCATGAGCCTTTGGCTCAGGTGAGCTAAAAAGTCTAACATGACAGTCCATGTCCATTTCATAGTGATGATGTATAGCAAACTTCATTATAAGTGGATGGAAAAAGTAGAAGTTGAGTACACACATGGAAGTGTGACAGATGAACAAAATGGCATACGCAGTTCAAACACTATGTCACCTGGGCCATCAATAATGGGGGCATAAAAATTTAATGGCAATAAAACGCAGCCAAAACAAGAAGTTTCACAGATTTCACCCTCTATGAGCTTTTGACTCGAGAAAATTATAACTGGTGAAATGGGGAGATGAAACCCCAGTACAAGAAATAACCACAAGAGCTTTCCATCAAAGTGCTCAACTTCCGACAATTTTTAAATTGAACAAGGGTCATAACCTGACATAACATATCCTAAGTTAGAATCAATGCCCAGTGAGTAGAATAACTCTTAACTATTCTTCGAATAGTCAATGTAAAAATTAAAAAAAAAAACACCAAAATAAACATTAAGAAAAAAAATATTATTTTAGTCTTCTGCTTACCTTACTGCAAGTGATGAGAGAACCTCTGTGCCCGCATTCATAACAAGTTTTGGTTTATATGATTCTCCATCCCACTGAGCTATAAAACATGGATCTGGTTTTGTCTGTCTTTTTATTGGGATGTTTATTGTATATAGGTTAAAACCTTTTTTTAAGCTGCCTTCTTTTAATCCAAACCTAAATCAAATAGCAGGGAAGAACTTTAAGATTTAATACACCTGAATTTGCTGCTGATTTTATGACATTACACAAAGGGCATTTTATAAATTTTGAAATTTTTCACATCATGCCAACAGTTTTTTTTCATATTCAATATTCATAAAGTTACACAACTAGTTTTATCAATTTTAATGTTGGCTAATTTGTGGCATTAAATGTATTTCGAACCT
This sequence comes from Mercenaria mercenaria, assembly GCF_021730395.1. Classification (NCBI taxonomy): domain Eukaryota; kingdom Metazoa; phylum Mollusca; class Bivalvia; order Venerida; family Veneridae; genus Mercenaria; species Mercenaria mercenaria. Next base: position 50,328,756 of record NC_069363.1, read on the forward strand.
ATTCTAAATTACACTGGTAAGTGATTGTAAGCTTAACTTCAGCTGATCTTTTTCCAAGTACAAACAGAATATAGTAAGTTACTCTTAAGGGAATCAGAGGTTCTTACATAGCAAGTAATCAAAGAATAAAGTGTGACCATTAACAGTGTTTCTACATACCTACAAGCCCTAAATCTATGCTCCCCTGCTTTCCCTGGCCATTCCATATCTAAATGTTTCTTGCCATCTTTAGTATTCCATACACAAAAACAATTTCCTCTGGCTATAGTTACTATCTGAAATATTAAACTGTCATTGAACAGCACACCCTATACCTCTTATAAATAAATCAAAGTTACTTGAGCACCATACAATATGTTACTATCAAAATGTTTGTTTTGGGTTAAATGCTGTTATTCAACAGTATTTCAGTTATGTAACGGCAGGCAATTAACCTAACCTGTGTTCCTGGATTCTGTACCAGTAAAAGCCTGTTCTCTGCAAGTAACTGCCAACTTCCCACATGAATCAGAGGTTGAGGAGGAATGATTTCAGACATAATGTCTTTTATCAAATGGTCCCAAAGAACATGCGCCCCACCCGGGAATTGCACTCGCGACCCCCGAGTTTTGTAGATCTGCGCTCTCCCTACTGAGCTAAGCGGGCGATGTTAGTTTGTAAAGACTTCTTATACGCCATTGAAAGTTTCTGTAAGTATAGAAAGTCTGCTCCATCATCACTTCCTATACTTATAATAGACCTAACAGTAGGATGCCAATGTATATCCAACCCCGAAATTAAACCCTACTAAACAAGAGCACTGTTGAAATATGGAGAATCCATTAAATTAAATTCCGATTTTCATGCTCTGGCCTTGCACTTAGTAATAAAAAAAATCTTAATCAACAAGAAAAACTTAAATATATGGATGCAGTAGTACCTGTCTAGTGTTATTTCTAGAGCTCAAAAAGGGCAGGGTGCTGCCTAAAAGGGGCAGGGTGCTGTCCGAAAGGGGCAGGGTGCTCTTTTAGATGTGAAAGTTACCATGGTAGTAGTTGCATTTCTAGATGTTTATAGTTGGTTATTCCATTTATCTTAATTGCACACTTTAAATAAATGTCACAGAATAAAGTGGTAAATGATATCTTCCCAAAACCAGTAAGAGAGTTTACAAAGGGTTTTTATTAACTTAAAATTTTGGTTAAAAAATTTACCAAGAATGTCAACTTATTCATATGAATATGATATAGTGGACGGCCTTAATATAATCTTAAGCTTGAAACCAAGATCATGTTGTAAACAACATAGTAAAAAGATCTCTTTCAGGTGACAATGTAAACTACTAACTATCAAAAGTCATGTTGTATTGATCAGGATTTTCATCAATATTTCATTAACAGAAAAGCGCTATAACACTTACAGTCTGAGTCTGTAAGAAACGTATACATGTATATCCAAAATATACTATCCAGATACTGGTGTAACGATTACTGAATGCATAAAGGGAAGTAATTCCATTAATATGCAAATTTGTAGACCTGTCAATTGTCATTGGAGTAAAATGACAGTGTATAGGCGCAATAAATCACCTTTGGTGATGAGCTAGCTTTTCACCAACGGGATTTGTGTGTGTCTGTCAGTGTGGATGCCGGTACATGGCACTAAACGTTACAAATGGTGGCAGCGGTGGGATGAAGTCAACTGCCGGACTGGAGTTGCCTGACCCATGCATTTCCTAGGCCAAATCTCGGGACGAGATTTCTCGGAGGGGAATGTAATGTAACGATTACTGAATGCATAAAGGGAAGTAATTCCATTAATATGCAAATTTGTAGACCTGTCAATTGTCATTGGTGTAAAATGACAGTGTATAGGCGCAATAAATCACCTTTGGTGATGAGCTAGCTTTTCATTGACGGGATTTGTGTGTGTCTGTCCGTGTGGATGCCGGTACATGGCATTGGTTACACTGGTACACTTTTGAAATGCTGTCTGAAAGTAGTTTTTACTCAGTTTAATTGACCCCCTAAGGTAAACCAGAGATAGTTCTTCAAATTTTGATGTTTCTTATCATAAAAAAATACACTGACAGTCAGCTTTTTCAAGGAATTATTGAAAAATTGCATACAACATCTGGTGTAATAAGACTCGTGAACAGACATTCTAAAACTTATTTTTTCTTTCGATATTCATTAAAAGATGTGCACTTTCTAGTTGATATTTCAGTAGAATCAAACTGCATTAATATAATATTATCGTACTAAACAACGGTCTAATCTATGTTTGGCACAAAGAAATCTTACAGGGCACTTTTCATGTGCTTGGTAATCAGCTGGCCGCTTATGAAGGCCTTTTTGACATTACACTGGATCCATTCTCTTTATCAATTAGTTTTAACACTTCATTGATTCTCATTACCTGTGTGCACTCGCTGTGACGTAATTGTTGATCAAAAAATTGGCGAGGCATGTCAACAGGGAAATTGGCGGGATTTAGCAGAAGATCAAAGCATGAAAGGCAGGAGGACACATTTTAAGGGCAGCGTGGCGGCAGTAAAAAAGGGCAGGGCGGGGCGCCCCGCTATGTCGCTCTAGAAATAACACTACTGTCTACTGCAACACTTACTAGGTAAGTTTTGTTTATATTTCAAGATTGATTCAATCATTCCTAGGAAAACGCTTTTGTTTCGTTTGGTATCATACCACTGTTCAACAAAATACAAGTAAAATGGTGACCTCATATCTTTAAGAATGAGTGACCTTTGGGCATCGTATCAGGTTGGGGCAGGAACCAGGGTAAAACCACTGAACTTCTGCAAGTCACTAAACAGTTTCTTCAAATTTATGATTTTGACCAAGATATGATTCAAGTAGGCAACCATGACCATTCAGCTACAAGACCCTGCTCCCTAGAAATGTGACATCCATGCTGAGTCAGAAGGAGTAGGCGATGTTTTTATTTTCACTAGCATTCACTAATAATGCCATTCATAAATCTAAAATCTTCATGAATCATAATCTGCATAATGTCCTAAAACACAAACATTCACGTTTAGTGAAACCCTAACACAACGAATTAGACTCTCAACCACGAAATCGCTACATACACCCTACATGAAAATTACCAAATTTACAGTAAAATATAGTTATACATATGCAAGTACTTACTTTATCACCTTTTGGACTTATATCAAGATCATCTATTTCAGATTTGTGAGCTTCTATATCATGTAGTTTTGTCATCCCATCAGTCTGCAAGAAATTTATCTATTATACCTTTTCTTAAAGTAAGACGTAGACTACTATACCCATATCCTAAAGTGTTGACTCAATATTACAAAGTATATATGATGTATTCAACACATTACAATCAGCATTTAATTAAGAACATTGCACAAATTTTCATTTGCTTAAATTCATCCAATGAAAAACATTGTAGTAATCGCAATTAAATGCAATATCTTAAATAATAACAAGAGCTCGTCGAACACGAAATGCCCCCTTGATGCATTCAGTAATTGCAAAAGTTCTACTGTTCTTGTTCAATGTGACCTTGACTTTTGACCTACTGACCTCAAAATCAACAGGGGTCATCAGCTGGTTATGATCAACCTCCCTATTAAGTTTCGTGATCCTAGGCCCAAGTGTGCTCAAGGTATCGTCCGAAAAGGGTTTAACTGTTCCGGGTCAATGAGACCTTGACCTTTGGCCTACTGACCTCAAAATCTATAGGGGTCATCTACTGGTCATGACCAACCTCCCTATCAAGTTTCATGATCCTAGGCCCAAGTGTTCTCAAGAAATTGTCTGCACTCAAGAAATTGTCTGCAAACGGTTTAAATGTTTCCAGTCACTGTAGCCTTGACCTTTGACCTACTGGCCTCAAAATCAATAGGGGTCATCTGCTGGTCATGATGAACCTCTGTATCATCTTTCATGACCCTTGGCCCAAGCGTTCTCAAGTTATCGTCCAGAAACTGTTTAAATGTTCCTGGCCAATGTGACCTTGAACTTTGACCTAATGACTTCAAAATCAATAGGGGTCTTCTGCTGGTCATGATCAATCTCCCTATCAATTTTCCTTATCCTAGGCCAAAGCGTTCTTGAGTTACTGCCCGGAAACCGTTTTACTGTTCCTGGTCACTGTGACCTTGACCTTTGACCTACTAATCTCAAAATCAATAGGGTCATCTGCTGGTGATGACCAACCTCCCTATCAACTTTCACGATCCTAGGCCCAAGCAATCTTGAGTTATCATCCGGAAATCATTTAACTGTTCCGAGTCACTGTGACCTTGATCTTTGACATACAGACCTCAAAATCAATAGGAGTCATTTCCTGGTCATGATTAACCTCCCTATCAACTTTCATGATCCTAGGCCCAAGCGTTCTTGAGTTATCATCCGGAAACCGTTTAACTGTTCGGGGTCACTGTGGCCTTGACCTTTGACATTTAGACCTCAAAATCAATAGGGGTCATCTGCTAGTGATGACCAACCTTCCTATCAACTTTCATGATCCTAGGCCCAAACGTTCTTGAGTTATCATCCGGAAACGGATTGGTCTACATACCGACCGACCAACCAACATCTGCAAAATAATATACCCCTCCTTCTTTGAAGGGGGGCATAATAATATGAAACAGAGTGCACATATTCAATTAAGAGTATTCTCCCTTGCATAATATGGCATATGGGCCAGATATTGACTGTAAGATACAACTTTGAAAACAATTAACAATAATAGATACGTTATCTTTATGCAAGAAATACAAAATTATGTGAATTCATAAAGATATTAGTAAAATCTGCGGTGAATGTTTGGAAAGTGAAAAAAATCAACTTATCTAGGAACATGAAAGACTGAACTATTTAATATAGTATTAGCATTACCTTCCACACCCTGAGATGTCCGTCCGCACCTCCAGTTGCTACAATACTATGGTCCGGACCAATCTGAACACATTTCTGAAAACTGCCATCACTACAAAAGTCTGTGCGCACACTTTTTATTTTCTCTACCTCAAAAGTCACATGCTTTGTTTCACTTGCTAGATCACTAGTATTATTTGCTTGACTGTCGGTCTCTTTGTTTTCTTTGCCTTTTCTTTTTACAGCTTCTGTTGACCCTGACTTTCCATCTTTGCCAGCTGTGTAAATCAAGCAGAGTCATTTAAATTAATAGCGTATACATAAACTCTGTTCTGATACAATAACCTTAAATAGCAATATTTTTCCACACTGTCGCACACATTTTTTATCAGATGGTAAATCAAATGCCACTATTTAAATGCTTGTGTGTTTTTCAAATTAAAAAGCACATTAATGTTAATTAATGTTTTCATTTCTGCTTGGGTTCACAAACATGTTATCTGTTAAGTGTTAAACATTTAGCCTGCTGACGACAAGTGATTCTGCCTTTGTGACCAGTCCTGATCCTCGTCTGTACTGTTTGCTTTTCAGTCATTAAATTTTCAGTAAACATCCCTTTGAATGAGGAGTAGTACTGCCCAAATTGAATAATGGACTGGTCCATTTCAGAAATTTGGCAGGGTAAAGATTAATACACATGGTAAAACATTATTAGCTTTACATCAAGAAAAAAAACATCTGATCTTTCCTGCAGTAATATGTTAATGCCACATCAGCAAATATTTACTTACAATAAAGTTTCCACGGAGCAGAAATGTAAATGAGCCGCACCACAAGAAAACCAACATAGTGCGTTGGCGACCAGCATGGATCCTGACAAGACTGCACGGATGGACAGGCTGGTCTGGATCCATGCTGGTCGCAAATGTACTATGTTGGTTTTCTCATGGCATAGCTCATCATTCTGATCTTTCCTGGAGTAATATGTTAAATTAATGACACATTAGCAAATATTTACTTACAATAAAGTTTCCAGAAATGTAAATGATCACGTTAAACACCATTTATCCATAACAAAATGAAAAGGTATCTATGCACTATTGAGCCAATTATAAGAACAACAGAAAACAGCTATTCAGCCAGTAAATCAGTAAATTTTTACAATGCATACTCCTTTGATTAATAACTGGTATTGCCCAAACTGAATGATAGACAAGTCCATTTTAGAAAATTAGCATGGTAAAGGGCAAGATGTCAGCTGGATTTCATAAAAAGATGTATGACAAATCTGATTTACAACAAGAGCTGTCACAGGAGACAGCGCGCTCGACTATTTCGATGCTGGATAGTGAAACTGGGCACATCTGAGGAAACTAGAGCTGTCACTGGAGTGTTTAATGACTCCAACTGTGGATGAAGATATTACACAATAGCCTGAGTCTGTGTCAAAAATATCAACTTAAAGTAATAAGAGAGGTAAAAATAAAATGTTTCAAAACACTATATAAGTATATCCTAAGCAAAAAGGGGCATAATTCATTAAATATTGGTGCCAGAGTTATGCACCTTGTGTCATATGGTGTGGGTGATGATGTTGAACAACTATTTTAAGTTTAAATCAAATCCATTCAGTAATAACAGAGACACTGTTACAGAGTGAAAGTGCATCAAAACTTTAACATAAAATTCTAAGTAAAAAGAGGGAATAATTAATGAAAAATTGGTGCCAGAGTTATGCACCTTGCACCATATGGTGTGGGTGATAATGTTGAACAACAATTTTAAGTTTGAATCAAATCCATTCAGTAATAACAGAGACAGAGTGAAAGTGCATCAAAACTTTAACCTAAAATTCTAAGTAAAAAGGGGAAATAATTCATGAAAGATTGGTTCCAGAGTTATGCACCTTGTGTCACATGATAAGGGTAATGATGTTGAACAACTATTTTAAGTTTGACTCAAATCCATTCAGTAATAACAGAGATAGAGTGAAAGTGCATCAAAACTTTAACCTGAAAATCTAAGTGAAAAGGGGGGATAATTCATAAAATATTGGTGCCAGAGTTATGGCCCTTATGTCAAATGATGTAGATGATGATGAGGAAAGACGCCAACGCCGGGGCAAGTAGGATAGCTCTCCTTATACTTCGTATAGTCGAGCTAAAAATGGCCACGTAGTGCGGCTACAAGAGCAGTTATAACGTTACAATATTAAACTAACCTGATTTCTGTGGAGAAATCACTCTGTACTTGAGTGAGAATAGGTGGCACTCGTCATCCAGACCCCCAGCAAACAGATGATGTCTACCATCATACACTGCAGCACCGTTCATTGGTGCCTGAAGGCCAAGGTCATGCCTACATACACTACTGGCACGAACACCATCTTCGCACTGCTTCACCTCATAAATCTCCTTGAAAAAGGATAAACAAAGATTACATACTAAATAAAAGTCACATACATATAATATATATAGTCAATGGTTGCTGAGAAATACTTTGGACAAGGATGACACTACAGTTTACTAGTTCATGTTAAATAATTAAAGGGCAATAACACTGTAAAAAAAATCCAAGCCACTATGCCGGATACATGTATGTGTCTAGCAAAGGATGGCTAGACACTTCAATTCGAAAAGTACGTTTAAATGGGACACATTTTGACAAAATAAAAGCTGGAGTTATATACAAATGTAACTTGTCCTGTGAGGTCATCTTATGCTGTCAAATTATGTGTGAAGATGGAAAGCATTTGGCAAGGTAGTTTTTGAGAAACATGCTTACATGGAAAACTTTTTTATGCAGATGACAACACCAAAGATAGGGTGACAAAGCTGATCTAATGAAATAGTAAATAATTTGTAAACCTGGACTCTTTGTCAATGATTATGACTGGAATACAGGTTTAACATTTAAGATGAAATAATATAAATCATAAGGAAGTGGTCCCGGAAAAACATGTTGGTCCGATGAAGCCTCATGTTGGGTTTAAACAGTTTTTTTTTATAAAAAACAATGCACACATACACACATATTTTCTAAAGTTTTAATTTATGTAAGTTAATTTATCTTTTATTTTTCTTTATTCTTATACATTATCCCGCCTTCCCCTACCCCTGTATAATATTCAAATGGTTTTAAAGATTTAATTATTATTTAGTTAGGCGTAAAAGAAATTGTTTGTTCCGGTATCCTGACCGACCCTTTAAAATATTTGGCCCAACCCTAAATGTTTTTATGGCCTTGGGGAATATTTTTCAACTTTTTAACAAAAAGTTACAAAACTGCACTTTCTATGCATTAAACATGGTCAGTGATGTTAGGAATCAACTCACTGATGCTCTAAAGGCATAACCCCCTTAATTGTATTCATTTTTTGTCACAAATATGATTCAAAAAAGGTCTCTTAATAAAAAAAAAATTCAAAAAACAAAAAAATTTCCGACCTACCTACCTTAATATTTTTTAGCATATAACCGGAAACAAAGAATTTTTTAGGCCTTAATAGAAGCAATTCCAATATCACATTTTCTAACATAACAAGAGTAAATAAAGGATTTCAAAGTAAAAAGAGCATGGGGGAAATGAAATAATATGTATGCAGGTGGGACAAAATTACCAAAACGGAGACAAGTTGACCGAATATTTCAATGGGGAACGAAGTGACCAAATTTGGGGGACAAAATGACCAAAGAGGGGACAAACTGACTGGGGGAAAAGCTGACTAGGGGACGAGATGACTTGATACAATGGGGTGTAAAGACTAAAGTCATGTCCTAGATTTTGACACATAACAGCTTTTCTGTGCGAGAGTGTCAACAACTTACTGCATTTTTTCTGCTGTATGTATTTGACTTATTTTAATAGCAGAGCTACCAGCATCGCTTTACAGATAAACGTGTGGAAAAGAAAACAGATATCGCATATACTATCGAGTTGAAAATTTGTGGTATTTTTTGAAATCCGTGTTGTTAGGGCTTTTTCTAGTAGACTATGCACACAGTAATTAACAGAGTCCCACTTACTGCTTTGAACATTGAATATTAACAATAGCACCACTTCTTTAATTTTTTATAAGGGAGCTCTGCCTTTTAGGTTACTAAGCACCTAATTTCATATCACGACTTATTCAGTTATTACAAAGGAAAATTTATCTAATTTCTTACGAGATTACAAAGCCATTTAATAAACAAAAGGAAGTGGCTAGGGGTCCGGTAACCGGACCTCTTGACCCAGAGTCTAGAGGACCTCTAGACAACCCACACAGGGCAGGCTAGAGGTCCAGTAATCAACATGAATACTGAGAATTACAAAGAGAAGTCTATATTTTATCTATAACAAGAGGGTCATGATGACCCTGATTGCTCACCTGAGTAATATGAGCCACCTGTTTAAAATGGCAAACTGATGTCAAAATATTAGAAAGTAGGTCAGTAGGTCATATTCATGGTCTCTGAAAGTCAGTTTTAAGATCGGTGTGCAAAACTGTAGATGTCATCCAAATTTCAAGACTGTATCTTAAAAAACAAGAAAGTAGGTCAGTAGGTCAAGGTCACAGTCAGGTGACCCCTAATCACTTGGGGTCATCTGGTAATTACAAGTTAACAGTCTAGCAGGGCTTCCATTAGGATTAAATTTCATGGAGTCAGGACTGCCTAACATTCAGATTTTGGAGTCCCTCTTAAATTTTCTTTGAGTCCTACATTGTATCACTTTGTACAATGACTTTCAGTATCATCATCATCATAATCATTGCTATCATCATCATATCTTATTGGTTCAGAACAATGTGTAAAGTAATAGAATTAAGAGAAAAGGATCACTAAAATGATTAGAAAACATTATATTTAACAAAACATATTTTATTGTTTTATTATACCTATACAATGTAGCAACAGTCAGCACTTTATTAAATCAACAGACTTACTGTGTTCAGCTACATATTGAAAATCAACATAAAAATATCTAAAATACATTTTACTTGGAGTAGAAGTATGTCAAATTACGTCATTCACCTGGCAATACCCAACCAGTTAACTTTCATCCCACATCAAAGAAAATCAATAAAGGAAAATTTTGCCGACAATCCCTTTGAACTATAGCTGCCATGTGGTGGTGTTTATTTCAGGTTATTCATCAAAATGTGTCAGATTAATATCAGTTCTTGATACCAGACAAATTGAATTTTTTTTCTTCTAAAAAATACTGTAAAAGTAGGATTTATCATTTACGAAAATCCAAAGTAAGTAGCAAATTTTTTATCTTTCGGAAAAAATGTTTTATTTAAACTGGATGTGAAATGTCATTTGCTAGAAGAATATAGTTACTTGCTGAGGTTTTTTGTGCTGAAATTTTCGCTATATTTTCCACAATTAGTTAGACTACTTTGTCTTCCGACTTCAGAGCTTGTTTCACCAACTTAAACCGAGCCAAATGCATGTAATGTTTTATTGTCGGCAATTAGCGCCTTCTTAACATGTCAACTGATCTGGGTAACGGTTTACATTTACAGACGGTCTCTATCAAACACGATGCTTTCACTCTAGTCTCACACTTCAAACACTGCCAGCAGTTTTTACGAGGCTGTCAATCACCAAGAGTTATTTTTAAACCACTTTGATTAATTACGGGACAGAGCTAATCACGTCATTCAAGTGAAGTTACGTCACGGTGTATTGATTATGTCGTCCTTTGAAAATATCTAAGTCCTATGTACCAGGGCTTCGGAAATTTGCCAGTATGTCGGTTTTGGACCGATTTTTGACTTTTCAGACCGATTCGTGAAGTGAAAAAACGAAAAAAATCGGTCCCGTAAAAATGGAGAAAAGTATAAATTTCGGTCTGATATCTCAATACACGCTCACCTGCCAAGTACGAAATTGTTGGTCACACCTTCAGATAATCAATAAACGTGTCAATCGGTCTGATTGTCACTTTGATAATCGGTCCGTAATTAGCGCGTGACGCAATCAGTGCTCGCGCGGCACATCCTTTAATGTTTGCAGACAGCCGACTGCGGTGTATTAAACATTTTTGACTGGTTTCCTAATGTTTCTGACTGGATCCAAATCATTTCGACGGGGATCCACATCTTTTATTTAGAATCCGACAGATGGTTTATTTCAAAAGGCTATGTCTGATCACAGTAACAAACAAATGGTCGCTGCATTTAATCAAAGAGCTATAATTGTACATTATAGGTCTTTGATTTAATGAGACATCACACGGAAAACCGATAAAAATAATTTTTATAATTACTCGATTTGAAAAAATTACATGATTCATTTGTTGGGGTTCCAGTTGAAACAAATGCAGAAAATCGTCTTTGCAACCTGATTGTACAAAAAAGAAAAAAATGGACTGGCAACCACGAATGATAAAGAAAACCGGAGTGGCACTGTTTATCAAATCGGTCTTTTAAAAAACGTTTCAAAATGAAATTTTGTTTACATCAGAAGAGAACATATAACTTTATAAAATGTAGTTGCTTATTGAAGTACAACGTAAGTGAAATGAAATATCCGTGGCCAACCCGCGTGACATTTTGGTACTATACATGCGGGAAATTCGATCTCAGCGTTCAAATAACGTACACATTCGGTCCGCGGCAGAGTATTCTTTAAATACTGAGGCTGTTTAGCAGAAAATATGTGTCGTGTAACTCACTTTGACGCATTGTATTTTATAGAATTCCGTCAAAGAATGAGGAAACATCACAAAGTATCTGCCGTGTATACGGTATCGAAGTCACGTGCGTTGGCTTTTAGACTAGTTAAGCACACGGTGTCAATGCCTCGTATTATCTCGGAAAAACATCGAAATTTAAACAAAGTAACGATCACACATAACACTGATAACTGTCTTCATTGTATGGTAACGCGCGGTGACTGGTAACTCAGTTTTAATGCATGACATGCTTATTTCTTTACCCTATCACGTTTTACAAAATATGTAATATTGGGAATGCGGTGGGTGGGGTAGCGCCGATGTCAGGATTTTCGTTTCGGACCGGTTGAGTTATCAAAATTTCCGGAGCCCTGCTATGTACACCTCTGACTTTGTGTATTGGCATACGGATCATAATTTTTTTGATATTTTACGTGCCGCTTAATGGAAGCCCTGGTCTAGGAAATATGATCTGATATTTTTTGAAGCATTTATTCCTATATAACTCATATAACAAGTGACTGCCAGGGCGGGGCCTCTTTTCATCACAGTGGAATAATTTGAACAATATTGTTAAACATCCACTAGGCAATGCTACACACCAAATATCAAAGGCCTAGGCCTTGAACATTCAGACTTTTCCCCTAGGTAAGTCTATGTTAAATTTGGGACCCCCAGAGCAGGGCCTCTTTTCACCCCAGGGGCAAATATAATCAAGCCTAGGCCTTGCAGTTTCAGGCAAGAAGATTTTTAAAGTTTTTTCCCTAGATAAGTCTATGTAAAACTTGGGACCCCTGGGGTGGGGCCTCTTTTCACCCAAGGGGCACAATTTGAGCAATCTTCATAGAGAACCATTAGATGATGTCACATGCCAAATATCAAGGCTCTACGCCTTGCAGTTTTGGACAAGATTTCTAAAGTTTTTCCTTTTGGTTGCCATGGCAACCAGAGTTCTGCACGGAATTCAATTCTTTGAACAATTTTGAAAGGGGACCACCCAAGGAGTATTCCTGTGAAGTTTGATGTAATTCTGTGCAGTGGTTTTCAAGAAGAATTTTTAGAAAATGTTGACGGACGCATGACACATGACGGGCATTGAGGGGTCACAAAAGCTCACCATGAGCCGGGGGCATAATAATAAACTTAATGTTTTCTTCAGTATAAAGACATGGATTAATTTTGCTCATTAATTGCTGAATTTGTTTTACTGCTTGAGTAAATAAATAAGTGACTACCAGAAATCGCTGTTAAAATTTCATATTCAATCCTAGCCTCTGGTTCTAGGATTACGGAAGTTCCGTATTCCTAGACAACCCTATGAGAATAGGCTAGGATTAGGGAAGTATTTAAGAGGCATCAAATTTATGTTAGGACATGCATAAATGACATTGTAAACTTACTCATTTCACTTAGTTTCACTAATATTCCGTGCTATCGATCGACCGTTTTGGGTTAGTATAATCTAAATGGCGGTATGCGGAAATATTATATATAGAATTATCTATGTTTCTTATATACCTGCATTTTTTTCATCAAGTCAACACAAATGGTCTTTAATAACATACAATATGGTTATAAATCATAAAATTCAAAGTATAGATTTTTTTTAAATCTAACTTTGACACTCATATTTCTAATATATTTCCACGCACCGCCATTAAGATTATACTAACCCAAAACGGCGGATAGAAAACATGAAATAATAAGGCAGGCATGAACAATTAAGTGAAATAAGTAAGTTTACAAAATCATTTATGCGTGTCCTAACATATACTTTATGCATCTTAAAATACTTCCGTAATCCTAGCCTATCCTCATAGGGTTGTCTAGGAATACGGAACTTCTGTAATCCTAGAACCGGAGGCTAGGATTACGGTACCTTAATCGTAGCCACTGCCTATTCAATATACATCGAACATGAGTGAGAGCTAATTATACATAAAACCAGCCATTTTTTTCCTTCTTTATAAAGGTCTGGTAAACGGACCTTTTCCCAATTGAAAAAAGGTATATTTTTTCCCAATTCTCATCCAAAAATTCCCAAAATTACCCAGACAAACTGATTGTATTGTATAAATTTACAAAACGCTTGAGGCCAAGAACGAAAAACCGTCATTCTGACGTAAAAGAATAAGCCCCGCCCGCCGGTATTTCCGTAAAAAAGACGGCCCGGTTTACCAGGGCATTCAGTAGACCCGAGGTCCCGGGTTTTGACTCGTATTTGACCCGCTCATTATATGCCTCTTGCGTCGGTTTGACTCGCGGAAATTTTTTTGATGCGTCTAAGTTCAAAAGTCCTGCCCCTTTTCAATCAAAATCCCAGAGAATTTCAATACTGTTTGCCGGCACGAGCGGAAGTATAGCAGGAGGCGGAGTGTCTTATGTTAATTAGCTACTGATAGACGTCAATCACGCCACGCGCCGACTGACACGTGATCATCTCGCGGTTTGAATTTAGCACAATGCCGTGTCATTATCAACGGTGTCTATTGATAAATGTGTAAAAGTTAATTGATAAACAATGCAGCCTTACAGTATCGTGTTTGTACCACTTTTTAATTAGCGGTATACAGCTTATGTTGTATTGTAATATGTCTTGCCAACTTAAAATAACTACAAATTGGATAATTAAAATCATTATTTTGTGTCCTCGATACGATTACGTAAGCCGGTCAACCGTTATGGCCTATAGCAATTTTATTATCTTTGCCGAGGCTTTGTTTGGTCCAAAACAAATTATATGCTGTAAATAAGTAGAAATTATAAGTACTGAATAGGTATGGTGAGAAAAAAAACTTGAAACAGGTATTTTATCAAGAATTTAAAATGTAATTTTCGGACATTTCCATCATTTCTTACAAGATTTTTCTAGTACAATCTAAATAAAAAGCCAATACAAAGTCTGCATGTAAGAAAAATATGAACACTGTTGAAAAAGCAGCTCTTATTTTGAAGCATTCAGTATAGGTTGACCCCTGAAATGTTGATATTGACTCTTGAAAATCTGATTTTGACCCTTGAAAATTTAGACTGAAGAGTCAATGACTATCGAGTTTCAAAACTTATGTTACTCTGTACAGAGGGTCAGACCCCTCTTACAGGGACTCAGACAGCCAACAGTTGACATTTTCAAGAATATGAAAAAAGGGACATTTCACTATAAATCATTCAACCATTCATTATGTTTATTGGATGATGTTTACATGGAATTAAAAGAAGAGGTGTTCTAAATGATGTTATTGACTTATTGCAAAAATTCCCAATTTGAGTAAAAAAAACCCGCTAAAATTCCCAATTTGGGTTAAAAACACCTTCATTTTTCCCAATTCAACCGGTACCGGACCTTTTCCCAAAATGGCAAAAAAAAATCACTGAAAACATATACCTTTAGTCTGCCCTATACGGGTTGTCCAGAGGTCCAGTAACCGGACCCTAGACTCAGAGTCTAGAGGTCCAGTTACCGGACCCCTTGCCACTTCTTAAACAAAATTCAAAATCAAATTTTATTTTTTTAGCCCCATAATAAATGGCACTTTCACTTTGGAAAATGGTGGGTATATGATATCCAATCTGCACAATTTTATATGTTTAAAAATCAAACAGTATTTAAAATAATATCTATGCAACACAATAAGCTGTGTTTGAAAAGCCAATATAAGCATAAATTTCTGCTTTTTTGTTTACAGTTTTTGGAAATTTGCAAATAATTTTTTGCAAGAGATATTTTTCCTACATGGTTATTTGCTACTGTCAAGACAGCGGTGACTAATTTCAAATAATGCAATAGGTTTTTCAAGTCTTAGGTGCTGCCTTGATATATATACATTTTAACTGAGATGAGTATTATCCGCGAAGAGTGTTCTGGTACGAATAGTTCATAGTGCGAATCTAACATTAGTTGACATCTGGCGCCCGGTCTGAGACTCATGTTTAACTTATTGACTTACAATAGCATTTGAAACACCAGTTTTTGCTTGTCCTCCGCCTCCAGCTACCAAAAAATGACGTTCACCAAGAGATTTAACTATATACATAGGAAAATCCGACTTCGCTATCAACTTTCCTTTCTCGGGCGCCATGTTGGCAATGAAATGAACCCAAAGAAATAATAACTCATAAAAAGAAGAATTAAACTCAGCAATCTGGAAAATACACCACAATTTTCTTTAATAATGAAAACTTAGAATTAGTACATGCTTTTTCTTATCTGGGTAATTGTCAATTTGCGGATAATAGTAAATTTGCTAAAACTAAAAAACGTCTTGTCGACCAAGCCAAGAAAGCTATATATGTTCTCTTTGGTCAAAAAAGCTATAGGAGAGATCGCCGTGACGTCACGCGTTAACATCTGTTTATCGGGTGGTTGGCAAAACAAATGATTTTAACACCGTTTGCGTATTGAATCAGAATTTTTAATTTTTAATAACTTTTTTGCTCATTTATGGATTTTCAAAATTCAAAAAGATTTGAAATACTAACAATCTTCATATTTTTGTATCCAAATATCTTTTTTCAATGAATAACCGTTTTAAATGACATATAATTTTAAAAGCGGCGTAGTGATTTTCACAACCTTTAGAAAAACAGTGTAAGTTAAGCGTTCATAATTAATCCATTTTATTTCGAAATAACAATTAAAAGTAATCAATAAATTGCTTGTTTTATAACCTTTCCATTGATCAAAAAATTATTTAGGTAATTTGTGTTTTAAGAAAGTTTAGACCGTTAGAAAAACATCACTGTTTACAAAAAACATGGACGGTCGGCTTCTGCCCACCCGATCACTGTCTTATCAGTTCTAAAAATAGAATTTGTATACAAACACGATCTCTCCTATAAAACTGCTACTGTCTCCTTCTTGTTTCAGTTTAAGTGCTGGAACATTATGGCCATGTAATTTAGTAATACATATCTGACAGATATCTTTTGTTTATTAATTTTTTATTGTATAAATGATCTACCCCAGTCGATACAATCACAAATAAGGTTATTTGCAGATGATACCGCAGTTTACCTCACAATTTCTAAAGAACAAGACTGCGTCACACTACAACAGGACCTCCGGAAACTAGAAACTTAGGAGCATGTTTGGGAGATGGAATTCATTCCCAGCAAATGTCAGGTCATGAACATAACAAGAAACAGAAAGAAATTTACACACAATTACATATAACATGGTCAAATCCTGGAAGTGGTCTCCAGTGCAGAGTATCTATAGGTGTTGACATAGCAAATGTTTTCTCCTGGAAAATACACATGCAGATTTAATCTCAAACAATGCAAACAAATCATGGGGTTTCCTACACAGAAATTTTCCAGCCAAACACCAAAATATTGAAACTTCCTATAAAACTCTAGTTAGACCACAATTAGAGTGTGCTTCTACGGTATGGTCACCACATACAGAGAGAAACATACACAGGATAGAAATGGTACAAAGAAGAGCAGCCAGGTGGGGAAAGGGTCATATTCAAACTATGATAGTGTAACAAACATGTTAAATGATCTTAGTTGGCAGATACTCGAGGACAGACGGACAATTGCTAGACTTTTCGTGTTCTACAAAATCGATCGTTCATGGTTATGTAGGTATTGCAATCCCTCCGTATCTAGTACAGCCACTGAGACGAACTTGTCATATGCACGACCATTACCTCAGGCAGATCCATACAAACATTAATGTTTTCAAGTTCTCCTTCTTTCCATACACCGTTACCATATGGAATCAACTGCCACCCCTTAATCAGCCTAATCCTGAACATTTCAGACAGGCTGTTAACGCATCGCACTACTACTAAATGACCACACCCGGTTTTTATTCTTGTTAATACAGTTTTATCTTGACCAAAATTTATCATGAGGGGTACGAAATGACCAATTTTTGGAGACGAAACAACCAAATAAGGGACGAGTTGACTTGATACCCCATTGGGGGAGGGCAGGAGAAGTGACAGAACCACCAGCTTTTCCAAGCTACTCAATCCACCCAGTACGCACTGGCAGTTGGTGATAAAAAATGTGCAATACCTAAAGAGAACCTTAAGTCCCTATCTGGATAAAATGGACAGACATACTATTTTGTGCGAAGAGAGGAAGATGTTAGTAGGGTTTAAAACAGGATAAAAGCAAATGTTATAAATTTATGGTTGGAGCATGTATGCAGCCAGCGCTGACTTGAATCCGGAGATTGATTCAATGCTGACTACACGCGGTGGAAAATGTGTTCCATTGCACAACTGTCCGTGGAAAAAAAAATGAAAATTTGTAATAATCTACTGCGGTAGCTGGTATGTGATATGCTAGGTGATGGTAATGCTTAGATTATCTGGTATATGGTGTAAGATACTGACTTAGATTGATATCAACATGATTATAAACCATTTTGTGAAGGAATGCTAATCTATAATATTTTCTTCTATCTTGTAAAGTATGCCATTTGAGATCAGTAAGGATATTTGTGATTGTGCCTTACAATAGTTAAAAATTTTGCAGCTTGCCTCTAAAGGTAAAAGTAAAGGTAAATTTTATTTACCGTCGCTTTGTGGAACAATGAACATAAGCTCTGTAGAGCTTTTTAGCGACCCTTTTTTAAAAAACAGTTAAAACCAATCATACCTTACTCCCATCAATTTGCTTGTACCCATTTACAGCTGGATCGACTGAGGCAATCGTGATAAAATGCCTTGCCCATAGGACACACCGCAGTGGGAGTAGCCAGGAATCGAACCCGGGGCCTTCATCTCCGTAGGAAAGCGTCTTAGCCCTCTCGACCAATGCGTCCACAAAAATAATATTTTCAAACCTCTCAATACCTTTCTGATGGTAAGGGTCCCAAATCCTTGATCCATATTCTGATTTCGATCTTACTATTGAATTATAGGGCGCAATCTTGGTGGAACGTTTAGCAGAATGTATATTACGTTTAACAAAACCTAATTTCTGGCTGGCTTGACTTGCTGTTGAATTTATTCGAGGGGTCCATGACAAAGTTGATGCTACTTCAATGTCTACGTACGTTGTCAGATTAACTGTTGATAAAGGTTGATTATGTAACTTATAGACTGTATTCATTGGGGTTTTGTTGTTGTTGTTGTTTTTTTTATCTTGTTACATGCATAATATGACATTTGGTTATGTTCAAAGACATCTTCCATTTCTGCTCCCACAATGACAAACTATCGAGATCTTTTTGAAGCTGGATGGAGTCAGCTTGTGGCTTAATTTGTCTATAAATGACAGTCATCTGCAAAAAGATGCACGCTAGATGTAACAGCAACAGGTAGGTCATTAATGTAGAGCAGAAATAGTTCTAAGCGGCCCCAAAACAGACACTTGGTATCACCTGAAATAACAGGAGCTGTGCTGGAAATTGGCCCATCAATCACTACTCTCTGTGTTTCTTGATTTACAAATCCACTTGTATAATACATTGATTGTTCCTATTCTTCGTTATGGCTCAGAAACTTTGAGTATAGAAAATCTTAAGATTATCGATCAGCTTCAGCTAAAATTTTATAAAATTATACTAAATCTCAAGCAAAGTACTCCTAATTGTATGTTATATGGCGAACTTGGGGTTACTCCAATATCTTTGCAGATAAAAAATAGAATCATTAAATACTGATGTAAAATGTTGAACAGTAAAGACGATAAGATTTGTAATATTTTATATAAGACTATATACTCAGTATATGTTAAATATAAAACTGAATAATACCATGGCTATCTTTTGTTAAGGATACGTTAAATAAACTTGGTTTATCACATTATTGGATAAATCAGGCTGTACCCAGTCCGCTTCATTTCAAGAAAATTGTTAACTCTAGACTTCGAGATCAGTTCATTCAAAGTTGGAATGGGGATGTTCAAACTTTAAGCAAATGTTTAAACTATCGTATAAGTATGTCAAAAGTTGTATTTGAAGAATATTTTAACATAATGCCTTGGCAACTTTTTTTTAGCTTTGTTAAAGTTCAGATGTATGAATCATAAGATGCCAACTGAGAAAGGTCGATTCTTGAATATAGATAGAAACTTATGAGTATGTACTTTATGTGATGCAAACCAACTGGGTGATGAATTTCACTATCTCTTTTATTGTACACATTTTGTAAACAGTAGACGTAAATTTATTAAACCGTATTATTATAGGTATCCTAATACATTGAAATTTGAAGAACTTATGAACAGTACAAACAAAAAACACTTTTAAAAATCTTGCATTGTTTTGTAAAGAAATAATTACAACCTGCAAATAATTCTGATAATGTTCTATCATTAGCTTTTCTTTTTTTTCATTGGTCAAGTCGTGGCCGGAATCCATGAATGTGGGAGAAAACTAAACTTCACAGAAATGATCCTTTGGTGCCCCCTATCAAAATTGCCCAAATAATTGAAATTCATGCAGAACTCTGGATGCCATGGCAACCGAAAGGAAAAACTTTAAAAAATCTTCTTGTCTAAAATCACAGTAGCTAGGGCTTTGATATTTGGTATGTGGCATCATCTAATGGTCCTCTACCAAGTTATTTCAAATTATCCCCCTAGGGTCAAATATGGCCCCGCCCGAGGGTCATATGGTTTACATAGACTTATATAGGAAAAAATTTGAGAATCTTCTTGTCCAAAACCACAGGGCTTAGGGCTTTGAGATTTTGTATGTAACATCATCTAGATTGTTCAAATAATCCCCTAGGATTAAATATGGCCGAGCCTCGGGGTCACATGGTTTATATAGACTTAAAAATAGGGAAACATTTGAAAATATTCTTGTCCAAAACCACGGGGCCTAGGGCTTTGATATTTGGTATGCAGCATCAACAAAATTAATAGTCCTCTACCAAGTTTGTTCAAAGTATCCCACCTAGGGTTAAATATGGCTCCGCTCCAGGGGTCACATGGTTAATAAAGACTTATATAGGGAAAACAATTGAAAATCTTCTTGTCCAAAACCGCAGGGCATGGGGCTTTGATATTTAGTATGTAACATCACCTATTGGTCCTTTACCAAGTTTGTTCAAAGTATGCCCCTAGGGACAAATATTGCCCCGCCCAGGCCCGGGTCACATGGTTTATATAGACTTGTATAGGAAAAAACTTTAAAAATCTCCTTGTCTGAAACCACAAGACCTAGACCTTTGATGTTTTGTATGTAGCATTGCCTTAATTATGGTCCTCTACCAAGATTGTTCAAATTATTACCCTGGGGTGAAAAGAGGCCCTTCCCTGGGGGTCCATAGTTTTACATACACTTATATAGAAAAATCTTATTGTCTGAAACTGGAAGGCCTAGTCTTTTGATATTTGGTATGTTGCATTGCCTAGTGGTCCTCTACCACGATTATTAAAATAATGCCCCTTAGTTGAAAAGAGGCCCCACCCAGGGTGTCCCAAGTTTTACATAGACTTACTTAGGATTCTAACACGATCCGATTCAATTTCCTCTTAAACAAAGAAGACAGAAAACAGTGAATTATTATACAACAAATCACTGTTCTGACATCACAATTATTACGTCATGGCGTCAAACAGCATAGCGGCGCGCTAGAAAAGAAACCGATTGAAAACGGGCAAATTTTTAATGAATGTCGTCAAGGATGTACTTAAAAATCCTTGGTAACGTGTTAGAATCGAAGTAATATATCTCACTTAGTGATTTGCTCTTGAATAAATCATTGTTTGTCGTTCAGATGCGTATGCGTATGATTATATCATACGCATCTGAACGACAAACAATGATTTATTCAAGAGCAAATCACTAAATGAGATATATTACTTCGATTCTAACACGTTACCAAGGATTTTTAAGTACATCCTTGACTGCGCCCTCGTGATATAATTCCTTCGCATCTGAACTCCAAACAATGATTTATTCAACACAAATCACTGCATGACATATATTATTTCTTCATTTTTTTTTAAATCGTCTTGTCTGAAAGTTCAAGTCCTAGGCCTTTGATATTTGGTATGTATCATTGCCTAGTTGATTTCTAACAAGATTGTTCGAGTTATGCCCCTGGGTTGAAAAGAGGCCCCGCCCCGACCTACTTTCTTGTTTATTAAGATACAGCCTTGAAATTTTGGTGACATGTACGGTTTTGTACACTGATCTTAAAACTGACTTTCAGTGACCATGAATGTGACCTACTGACCTACTTTTTTAATATTTAGCATCAGTTTGACATTTTAAACATGTAGCTCATATTACTCAGGTTATCGATCCAGGGTCATTATGGCCCTCTTGTTTTGTATTTATGTCCATGTTCTTATGAATCATGACAGTATTAAATAAATTAAATCAAGTCATAAATCAAATCAAATTTAACTTAGCAAAATGTTCCTTCTAGCGCATACGAATATTTTGTCTTTTAAGCAAATCTGTCTTTAGCATCATGTTTCAGATGTTCAGTAAGTCAGTAATGAAAAATCTGTTTGGTTACTTTATAATCATCGTCATCTATAGTAAACGCCTCACCCTAGAGAAATGACAAATTTAAAATCGTGAAGGGGGATGAATTGACCAAAACGGGGATGAGTTGACCCTATGACGAGTAGACTGTAAATCCTCTAGTATACTCGCGAATTGATTAAAATGCTGTACATGCGCAGGATGTAGGTCAAAAACTGTACCAAAATTAGAAAGTCAAAATGTACCCACAAGAAGTCAAGATGTATCCACTTAGGAAAGACAAAATGTACCCATGATTTACATTACAGGTCAAAATGTACCCATGTTTTACATTACAGGTCAAAATGTACCCATGTAATTATTTATCATTGATTTATAAATCAGTACCTAGATGTAGCTTTTGAAAGTGAAAACCGAAAATGTTCAAGCCATGGATCAATCTTGACAACATCCAAACTTTTAAAGAAACCATCGCGTTGACGTACCTAGGTTAAAATAAACGATATGATGTAATTTAGAGAATAAGAATAATATCCTGTGATTTAAAGGGACTAACCCACAAATTTGGGCGAAAAATGTGTGCAGAAGGTAGTAAACCGTTCCAACGCCTTTGAAAAAAAGCAGGCAATTTACATTATTCATGCATTTTCACCACTATCTAACAATTCTATCACTTTGTTTTCAGTGTCATATATACATTCTATGCCAAACTTGGTGGAAATGAACATGTTGAAAGTTTTACCAAAACTGTGGGCGAATAGCTTTTATCTTGATAAAGGGTTTTGCGATGGGCCACTTACTTACATATATGTGTTTATTCTGTTCATACGTATGAAAGGTTTAGGGTGCATACTTATTTAGTTTGCACATCTCTGTATGCGTTTCTAGTGATTTTTGTAAGTCATATATTTGTTGACTACGATTTTGATTAATTAATACAGCTGCACATGCATATTCAATGAATAAAATCTAGAAGAAAAAATAAACTTGTTTTATTGATATTTGAAAAAATGACTTTCACTGGATATTTTGTCACTTGTAAGATTTTGTGTAAGCTGTGAAAAGTTCTCTGTTCAGTTACTAAATGTGTAATTACAAATTAATTATTGTATTAAAACCGAAAAATTTGACAATTCAATAAAACTGAATTAAAACATTATATATCATCTACTAGATTTCATATGGACCAGATACAAAACTCAGGTAACAAGATACACATTTTTACTTACAGTCCGTGTTAAAAACATTACAACATTAGCTATCAATATGCCTTTGCCCGGGTTTAAGAATACCGGCTATGGGTAAATAGTCCGTGTGTGTTTCAGGGCAGGTCAATGGCCAAGAGCTAAGGGCGAGGTAAGCCCGACAGTAATCATAGTGATTTGAAGACGAATATGCTTGCCGCGTGTTATCAAAGACGTGACAAATGATACCAGTGGCTTCTTTTTGTTTGGCACTCATGTGTCATTAAAAGGGAAGCTACCTTCTCCCATGCTTTATATCATTACCCCCATTTGCCTTTCTTGGCTGTAAAACCATTTTAAAACTTGCTTGTTGGTTCAGATACCAAAATATATAAAATGCAAATATAAATCTAAAAAATATATTGAAATAATTAGAAAGAAGTAGCCTTTTTTTTTTTAAAGTTTCATACTAAAAGGAGTGGGGTAGATAATTACAAAATTTCATAAAAAAACTAATAAAATTAAAGTTTCTAATAGGCATTTTCCTCTATGTAATGCGTCTTTTTGTTAGTACATTTCCAACAGAATGTACAAAAATGAAAAATGTCATAAAATGTTGCTTAAATGTGGTTGAACACATTTAAAGTGGCATCATTGTGCGTCAGTGATGGGTGTGAAGTGGAACCTATAGCCAACCTTTGTGAACAGACTCCATCATAAACCGAGTATGCTATTATTGTCATTGGTTGCGTGCTCAACAGTGACTGCAAATGCACGTTGGTTACTTGTGTGAGTAAATCACTGAAATATACTAAATATATGTATGTATAATTCAAAATATACGGACATTACAACGGTCCTACGTAGGCACATAAAAATGGATTCACTAGTTTCAAGGTATTATATTCCTGTTTGGGCCAACCACGGAAAACCGTTGGAGAGGGCATTGTTGGTCCAAATATGATTTCAAAATATGTACTATAAATGCAGCTGTTTGGCCAACGTTGAACCAACTATAAATTTCAGTCAGAAATATCTCGGAACTAGCCTGACATTGATTTTTAGCAAAAGACTAACGCAGAGAAAATAGTGTTGGCCCTACTTTGTTCCATTGCAATTATAAAATGCTTCATATATCCATCTGTAATTATATACATGTTTCATAGGTCATAAGCCAATACAGATAAAACCGTTATGTAGATATGGCATGCAGCCTTTGATCAAATACTTTTCAGCAACCGTTCATAATCATAGTATAAACTAATATAATTATATTCTGAATGCTTACATGCAACCGTAATGATATTTTGAAAAACATATATACCAAATGTATAAATGTATTAATAAAAAGTACTGGATAAAGAACTGCTATAACATATTTTTGATTCTCATGCAATTATAACATGTTTACAATTGTTGAATATTCCAGAACACTGGAGTTATGTAACACGCGGTATGTTTTTCGTAGCATGAACTGATTAGCTTCAGTTTACTTTTAATCTGAAATGCTATCATGCTAACATTTAGGAAAACACTGTCTGAATTTTTGAAAAGCATAATATTATATAGACCTAGAGGTGACACAATTCAACAAACACCTATAGAATCTATATACCGTGTATTATGTTCAAGATTTCCTCTTTGGTTTAACATGCGTTTGGACAATATGTTTTTACTTTTGCCCATGAATAAAAGTTTTGTTATAATTGTGCACCATTAACTGCCATATTTCGTCCATTGCAACAGGAATGTCGGACCATAGTAACACCGCCAAGTACGGACATGTTCCTGATCCATAACACTTACGCGCCTTGTCAGCACCCCATATTACGTCTTTCCCGTACTTCATATTTATATATTGTATTCCAGAAATATTTTTGGGAACCAGTCCATACAGATAGATGTCATCAACCCAGAAAAATGGCTGTTGTAACGCTGAATCGTAAAGAGCAGGAACTATATCGTTTGAAATAACCACTACAAACCCTTGGCAATAGTCCGGATAGAACTTTTGATTCTTAAAAACTGAATTTTCAACATGCCATTTGGAAGCGCCATTTCGCATAATTTTAGTATTATGGAAACGGCGACAGAAAATATATCTTGTTTTATGTTGTAAAAGTGACACGTATTTCGAAAGGAAGTGAAACATATTGACAATGACATCATCGTCAACCTTTAGAACAGTTTTGGCGTTTCTGCATTTTTCATTTAACCACTTGTAAGCCATGACACCTTTGTATGTAATGTTGTGATAACTATCTATGAAATCACCTTGTAAGATGTCAGCATGTTGTTTGAACTCTTTCTCAATGTCATCTTGCAAACTCGCGTTTTTCACTTTCCCTAAAAGAAACAATACCCTAACAGATCCAAGTTTTGGATAATAAGAGTTATTTGCCCAGGTTTCTCTTATTGCTAACCGATGTTTGTAATGAGAGGTTGCAGTGTGAACAATTATCAACACGGTGAGATTAGCAACAGATGAACATAACCATGGATTCTCTAATAGATATGGCATTTTAATTGTAACTCCTTGTGTAGAGTTGGGTGACATCTTTTTCAGATTTGGAGAAATAGTTGAAACATTTTTGTATTTGAAAGTCTCTCTGTTTCTTGTTGCAATATGTTTTTGTCCCGATACTAATATATCAAAATGCAGCGATCGTTCAGCAAAATACGTAAAACAAATACATATAACCAGTAGAATTGCTAAGAAATTCTTGTACTTCATACTGCACAGTGCACACATATTCCGACAACATAAAGCACTGAAACTGTGGTTGAACTATTCAACTTCTTACAGACGATAAAGACAATGTAAACGTCCCTATATTCCAGAAACGGAAGTTGTATGAAGAGTCGGTTGTCTTCCACATCTTTTGCTCAATGTATCAACAGTGTTGATCAGGTTAATATATAACAATAACAACCTACAATTAGAAAAACAAATTGAAGGTGTTATGTATGATTGGACGCTTTGAGCAGAAAAAAATATTTAAGCATATCGATAGTAGATATCGTCGAAGAAGCGTCCGTGGATATTATGGAGCAAGAGTTGGGGTATTCTTGAATATTATCATGGAAACGTTCATCACGGCGGTGGATATTATCGAAGGAATTTAAGCGTTCATGTAAACGATTGGGCTCTAATGGTCAGAGAGAAGCAACTCACATGTCTTCTGATTGGTTGAAAATGTACAGGGAATTCCGCGGTGTGCATTTACCATGTAAAGTTGTCTCCTTTGGTCATGTTGGTGTAATATATGTTAAATTTATTTGAAAACTTTCTAATTTCATAAACTAAAATTGAAATCTGTGATTATTGGCTATAAGTATTTAGAATGATGCATTTTTTGGCTATAAATATGCATGTTTTACCAGTTGAGCATTTAATGTCTGTGCCAGACTATGGGTAACTGAGTACAAAGAGAAAAAAAAGAGTGCCCGAAAGTGATGATCAGCAGGTATATTCCTTGCAGTTTTATGTTGGCCATGGACAGTTCTTTCATCCTGAGTAGGTGGCATCAAAAGTTTTAATGCTAGGAAAGGTCAATAACACAAAACATTACAATGTGGGCTTATGGCAATTCAGTTAGTTCCCTTAGACCATACGACCTGATTTTTTGCCCTATTAAAGGTATACTATGTGAACATTTTATAATACTGTATATATAGTTGAAGTAAACAAAATTAAAACGTTTTCATGTTAACGGTAAATATTAGATTACAGAAGTGATTATGTTAATGGTAGATATTATCATAAAAGCGTCCATTATCAAACTAAGGTGTATATAATGTTAATAGAACAATAAATCACGATTAAGGTATATTCTACCACGCGGCAGAAGTCTGAAAGGCAAACTGCTCCCATAGAAACAAAAAAAAAGGTTATTGTTCTGATTTTAAACGTCTATTGAAGTAGACGTCTCAAGATCGTGCTCAGATGATTATGCAAACAATATTAATGTACTAATCGTTTACCATTCACAAATAAATGCAAGTGTTGGTAAATTTTCTTCGGAACACTACAACTCGGGAAACATTCGGTTGTACTGAACATTAATTGCTTCAGAAACGTGAAAGAGTTTTATACTTACAATAAAAATCCACAGTCCCGTAAAACATAACCCAAAAAGCTAATATTAGAGTAAATCTTATCCGTTTAGAAGAAGGATCTAATTATTCTACGGCCGTGTGTAAATCGGTATTGTCCTAATCATTATACCTATGGCTTTTGTCAATATTTGAAAAGATAGCGTGCGTCAGTCCAATTAATAATCAGTATGTAAATATATTGTCTGTTGAACAGAACAGAACAGAACATACCTTTATTACCTCGGAACTTGTACATAACAGTTATTTGAGTATACAAAGCAAAAATAATATTCAATTCAATTCAACATGACATGGTGATATAAGCATGTACGAAGTCAAATAGCATGTATAATTTTATCATTTTATCTGTTAATAATTCGTAAGGTTAGGATGGGTCGCCGCAAAAAAATGTTAAGTTTAACAAGAGCAAGTTTTAAAAGTTGGGCGGGGGCGTGAGCGGGGGGGGGGGGGGGGGGATAGAGAGGGTACTTTTAGACACTGGAATATTTGGTGCTCGGGTTTTGGTTGAATAAGAATCAATACTTATGAGCGCAGTAAATTGAAAATGAATATAAAAATAAAAAATTAATAAGGGGCTTATCCCATGAAACTTGAGTAACTTGAACCAAATATTAGAATATTAGAATGCTGAAAGTAAATAAAGTAAGTAAATAAAGTAGACATCTATGGGGGTGTATTGTCGGCGGGAGTGGGTAACGGGATTTGAAGGACAATATCAAGAAACAAAAGAAACTAAATTTAAAAAATGGGTAGAGCCGAGTAGGCGAGTAGGATGGGGGTAATGTGGACGGGGGTGACTTGATACTAAAAGACAATATCATCGGGTGGGTTGGGTTTGAGGTTGGTATGGCAGGATATGAACACACAGAATAAAAAAAAACAAGGAATTAAACGTATCTTTAATGGAATTTGGAGTTTGTGGAAAGTAATGTAAGGGTGGGTGAATACTGTGGACAGGGTAGGGACATGAGACTGAAAAAAGTGATAAAGTGGTTGAAACTTAAAGTTAGATATTGGTAAAATTGCAAGGAAAATGTAAATGTTCTGCATTCTTCCAATTTGTTAAAAGCGTGGCAATGGTTTGCTACCTTCTGCACAACATTTTTGGTTATTTATAAGACTATCTTGCAAAAATCTTGCGTTAGTAAGTTTATACCACTGGCCACTTTCAGAGTACTCATTCACGGTTTATTGATTTGAATGAAAAATTATTTTTCGCATAAAATGTGTGGGTTAGTCCCTTTAATCAAAAACCGTATATTAATCACAGGCACGAGTATCGGACCTGGGACAAAATATATGAGTCAAAAAGGAAAAATATGTAGTGAAATATGAGCCCCCTTCAAAAGATATATATGTCTACTTGAAGGCCAGAATCTCGAGTAGACTTACACAGTCTGTTGAGATTAAACATTTCCCATTTATTTATTCATTTTTTTTAAAAATATATATCAAATTTTCTATAGCTCCCTTTTACTGTGGCTTATCTTAGAGACAGAGGCTAGAGATATTGTAAATTTTATGAGAAAGTGGTATCAGAGAGGATTTTATGGCCAATTGCTTTACATGTAATGACTCTAACGACTGATGCCAGTCTAAATCTCGAGATTCGAGCCTGCGAGCAATGGGTTCACTTCCCGGTCCGCTGTGAAATAAATTCTCGAGACAATTAAACAAACTACCTATCACTATTTCACGTGTACATTCATCTACAAAATGAGACCGACCTCAAGTTTCTAGCCCTTCCCGTTCATGAAATATATATCAGGAAACGATTGCCTTTCTGCTGAAAGTTCCTGGTAGATAAAAATGTGGCACAACGAATCGGTACGAAATCACGAACTAAAATATGTTTGTCAGCCTAGCACGGGTCAAATTCATTAAAAAGTACTTAAAAATATAACTAAATACATAAACTAGGGCCACTCACAATCGTCAGTAGCATCTCAAACACGCGATATTGGCGACAGTCTTTCAATTGAATGCTACGCCATTGAACAGAATTCCTTAGGTATTTTTAAACGCAATTTCTGATTGGCCCATAACGACACACCTCCTACAGAACCGCAACGTTTCGCACAAAATTACTTGGGTTTCAATTGAAAGACCGGCGGAAAAATAAAAAAGTAAATCTCGCGAGTATCAGATGCTACTGACGGTGGTGAGTGGCCATAATTTACATATTTAGTAATACTTGTTCTTAATGGCACGTGAATTTGGCCCGTGCTAGGCTGAAAAGCATATTTTAGTCCGTGATTTCGTACCGTTTCGTTGTGCCACATTTTTATCTACCTGGAACTTGCAACAGAAAGTCACTAGTTTTCTGGTAGATATTTCATGAACATGAAGGGCTAGAGACTTGGGGTCGGTCTCATTTTGTAGCTAAATGTACACGTGAAATAGTGATAGATAGTTTGTTTAATTGTCTCGGGAATTCATTTCACAGCGGACCGGGAAGTGAACCCATTGCTCGCAGGCTCGAATCTCGAGATTCTGGCCTTCAAGTAGACATATGTATCTTTTAAAGGGGGCTCATATTTTATTGTATATTTTTAATTTTCGACACATTTAGGATGAAAACAATGATTTTTATCAATCTGGTCATATTTTTTTGTCCCAGGTCCGATACTCGTATCTGTGATATTAATGAAAAAACTGAAACAAATAATGGCCTAGGGACATAATTTCTTCAAATTGGAATATATACAGTTGGTATTAAAATGGATAATGCTTTGTCTCATCAGCTTGAATTGATAGATATTGGAATTATTGAGACATCTCGATTTTTGAAACGCCCCTCTGATAAAGGGAGACCATTCTAACTCATGAAGACATGACAAACACATTCGTGTGTGGAGTGGCTTATGTGTAATAGTTTAAATTTTACCTAGGTGGATTTGAAGCATAGTACCATCCTACATGATAGAATTCTAGCAACTGTATCTTATTCCAGAGGTTTGCCAAAGTATATATTATTCAGTTCTATCAGGGGCGGTTCCAGGATTTTTTCCGGGGATGCGGGGGGGGGGGGGCGGTTGGGGGTAGGTGCGGGAGAGGGTGTCCCCCTCCTGCTGGTGGGGCTACGGAGCCTACCCCTGCAATTTTTTGTTTCTTGGGGTCAACGGAGGCGAATTTAATTCGAGCGTTTTAGAGTAAAAAAGAACACAAGAATCTGAATCCAATCAAAAATGTAATCATCACTTCGAAAATTAGAAATCCAATATTATTTTACACATTTTCCCATGATATGAAAACGAGCATAGTGGGGATACGGATGAACAAGAATGAAAAATTCATTATTGGCCTTGACTAAGTTTAAGCCCCTGCCAATTACTCGCCGACTTCTAAAGGAGTGCAGCTTTAAAAGTTTTCACCATTAACTTTGAAAATTCTAGGAAGGGGGTGGGAGGGGGGGGGGGGGGGGGGGTCCGGACCCCCTGACCCCCATCCCCCACGCTGGATCCACCCATGTCTATTATTGATTTATTACCTCAAGTAAACATTCAATGTAAATATTCCATAGACCCTGTTTAGATTGATTTTGAATATTACATTTCAAAAACTATCCAGGTGTAATACTTTGATTACATTGAAAATCACCGGGGCGCTTGTCATTCGTTTCCAAAACCCAAGCGTTCCAACGATCTGATCCAGTCCCTTCGGGTTTATTTCGTTTCCAAATGCCTGTGTCGACAAACGTTCGAATGAGTAGACAAGACAATGGAGAAGCTTATTAAAGCATATTAACCGTCCACCTAAAACTAATTAGTCCTTCCTATATTTCTAAGAAAACGAAAGATTTGGCTATGAACTATTCAATACCCTATTTTCTTTTCATTTGTTTTCGTTAATATATGATACAATTTTCATGAAAAATAGGTGTAAGAAAAAGTTATGTTCTAAAAAATACGTGAAAGACGACCTGAAGTTATCGTTTATATATAGCCTGTCTATATCCCATGCCTAATATCTTACAATCAGTTATTTGAGGAAATCTCTAAAATATACTTGTTTTTTTCCGCTAGTATATAAATTATAAGAAAACTGATAAAAATCTGAAATATACAAATGAGCCGTGCCATGAGAAAACCAACATAGTGGGTTTGCGACCAGCATGGATCCAGACCAGCCTGCGCATCCGCGCAGTCTGGTCAGGCTCCATGCTGTTCGCTTTTAAAGCATATTGGAATTGGAGAAACTGTTAGCGAACAGCATGGATCCTGACCAGACTGCGCGGATGCGCAGGCTGGTCTGGATCCATGCTGGTCGCAAACCCACTATGTTGGTTTTCCCATTGCACGGCTCAAATATCAATATAATGTCTTTATTATTAGTCTAGTAGCTAGTCTGTCTGGTTGACATTGTTACATAACAGTTGTAAGACATATAAGTAATTCTCGGAAATTACTATATGATTGTTCAGTTGACCTTTGTTAATGTCGCTTTAAGAATTTCATACTTGTTTATTTCTGAAGCTAGCTGTAAACAAATATTAACTATTTCCCAAAATGCAACTGTGTGATGCGGGAGACGATATAAGATGCAGATAAGAATCTATTTGATATCATCTTTAATATCTATCCATAACGATTTTGAAGTATGTATCAAGTTAATGTTATTCATTACTAGCCCATCGACAACATGACACTACGATGACCCTAACAGCATTCTGAAGTTCCGCGTGCCATAAGCGATTGATATTGGCTGGGCAATTTTATGAAATCTGAATGTGTTTAATTAAAATGTAATATCAAATTATTAGTCTCCTGACGGTGGAACACCGGATGGGAATATAGGTATGTCCTTCGTCCGTCCGTCTGTCCGTCCACAAATCTGGATCCTGCAATTACTATAAGAGTGTTCAAGCTAGGTTCATACAACTTGGTATGTGAATAGAAGGCAATATGTAGATTATGCACGTACATGACGTACGGACGGACGGATAGATAAGGGCAACTCTAACCACCAAGTATTTACTTTTTGAGGTTGGTGGGCACAAGGGATTGAACACTTTCATTCTACAAGCAAGACTGTTGCAAGCTAAAATATATATGAAACGTTATCAAGCAATCTGGTTTTCCAACTTAGTTACGTGTCAGTCATGAAAACGAGGTCAATACGGCTACGCTGAAAAATATAGGGAGTGGGTTATGACTGAATGTAAAAAGCAATGCGATAATTTGTAAAAAATTGTAATGGATCAAATGGGTGTTACTGGACCTGGGTACAAGTGTCCGTAGGATTTAGACGTTTGGTAATGAAACAAATCGGTATAAATAAACAACAGTAGATTAAAAGTTTTAGAAGATATAGTGAAATTTAGAAGCGTGCCATATAACTTTAATCAATACTGTTGTAACTATTTACCCTATTGATTTTGCCCTTTGAGGCATCTGATCCTAAACCAGAAGCTGTATGCCCCTACAAAGATAAATGTATAATCAATTGAGAAGCTAAACTAAAAAAAACTCCGAAACCGGGTGAGTAAAATAGCTGAGCAAAATTGGCCAAGTACAAAAGGAACATAATTTTATTAAAAAGACAGGGAGAGTTATATAATCTATGTTATTCAGTTGGTATTTCCATGGCAAATATCGACCAATATGAAAATAGGTGTGAAGTTTGATTTGTTGTGACGAATTGATACCGAGATATTAAATCGCAGGCAATCACAGAGTTTTGTTGGGGAAAAATTATAAAAAGGAACACTGTAATAAAAACAGTTTCATTAAGGTTTCGATGGAGGCCTTGAGAAACAAAAATCCAACAACACCAAATCATAGAAAGAAAGAGTTGTTTGACATGAAAATTGAACAGCATGTAAAACATGTATATTACTTTACGAAACAAGTGTCAGTATACTGATATAAACATTGAATTCCGGAAAAGGGCTGCCTAAAGGGGCTCCACTTCCGGACAGTTAAACGCCTTTAAAAACTCACCATTTTCAAAGAACTGTTACACATGTTTGTTTTGATGCATTTGCAATAGCGTGCGAGTGGTGAAATTTCACATAACAAGGTGGAACATAGTTTTCAGCAATTGTTTATCTTTTTTTCTTTACAAATGACATTCATTTTCAAAGGGAGACAACTTTTTCTCAAAGATAACTTAAAATAATCGGAAACAGTTGTTTCCCTTTGAAAATGAATGCCATTTGTACTTAAAATAATCGGGAACAGTTGTCTCCCTTTGAAAATGAATGCCATTTGTAAAAAAATAAAGATAAACAATTGCTGAAAACTGTGTTCCACCTTGTTATGCGAAATTTCACCACTCGCACGCTATTGCAAATGCATCAAAACGAACATCTGTAACTGTTCTTTGAAAATGGTGAGTTTTTAAAGGCGTTTAACTGTCCGGAAGTGGAGCCCCTTTAGGCAGCCCTTTTCCGGAATTCAATGTTTATATCAGTATATTGACACTTGTTTTGTAAAGTAATGTACATGTTTTACATGCTGTTCAATTTTCATGTCTAACAACTCTTTCTTTCTATGATTTGGTGTTGTTTGATTTTTGTTTCTCAAGGCCTCCATCGAAACCTTAAATAATTGGTATTGTTTAGTTGAAAATTCAAGCAATAGCACATTCTACAGAGCATTTAAGAAATTTTTTGGTATTGAACCTTATTTATCCAAACTACAATCCTCTCTATTATATAATTTCATTAAATTTAGAACAAGGAATCACCGCTTACCCATTGAAACGGGAAACTGGTCAAGAATACCAATAAATGAAAGAACTTGTAACTCATGTAGAAACAGAATTGATGATGAATTTCATTATTTATTCGAATGCGAACTTGATGTGTTTATATATGGTAGCCTCGTAATAGATCATATTGTCTATTGTAAATTCCTTATATTTGCATGTGTGTACATGTATTGAGAGAATAAACGAGATGTTCTGTTCTGTTCTGTTCTGTTCAAAAACAAGTTGTCAAACCCCAACAAACGGAGTCAACTGATAGCAATATCTCTGGTGGCTTTCGGCACAGTGAGGTTAATGACTTCAATGCACATAGAAGCAATTTCTATATTTCATAGTGAAGAATAAAAAAAATCTAATCACATTTCTACTGAAATTTAAACTTAGATACGTTTGTATGCTGTGTTAATTTGTTACCCGTATTTATCACTGTTTTAGACTATGTTTTCAATCTGTTCGTAAGTTATTACCTCCGAAGAGCATGATTTGATTCATTCTTTTCTGTTGCTTTAGAAATATTTCTATTATTCTCTACTATTAACCCCCAAACTTCTTTCATTGTACTTGTAACATTCGCTCTAAACAGCATGACCAAGAATGGACACTTTTCCTTTTTGACTCTGTAGCAATTGGTAGAAGTTTCAACACCAAATACTACATCTTTGCCATATCTTAAATGTTTATATTGTATTCCTGAAACATTTCTGGGAACCAGTCCATACAAATAGACGTCATCCACCCAGAAAAATGGCGTCTCCGTCGCTGATTTGTACAGGGCTGGTACCAGATCATTTGTAATGATAACCACAAAACCTTGACAATAATCTGGATAGGCTGTTTGGTTACTGAAAAAAGATTCCATCACATACCATTTAGATCTCCGCGTTCTCATAATTTTATTTTTATGAAATCGACGACATGACATGTATTTTTTCTTTGTCACAAAAGACGGCATGTACTTTGACAGAAAGTAAAACATATTGACGATCACGTCGTCGTCGACCTTTAGTATGATTTTAGCGTTTCTACACTTTTCACTTAACCACTTGTATGCCATGACACCTTTGTATGTAAGGTTGTGATAATCGTCTATAAAGTCACCTTGAAGGATGTCAGCATGTTTGTCGAACTCGTTTTCTATAGTTGCCTGCAAGCTCATCTTTTTCACTGCACCTAACAAAAACAATACTCTGACTGTTCCAACATTGTGATAATAAGAATTATTGGTCCAAGTTTCTCTTATTGTTTGCCGACGTTCTTGATGGGTTGGAGCCGAGTGCACGATTACCAACACGGATAAATTGACAACCGAGGTGCACAGCACGGGATTCTCTAGTAAATAAGTTAATTTCACATTAACGCCATGTTTAATGCTTGACGGGAGCTTTTGCACAGGATATTCAATGTGTGAAATATTCCCCTTAGTCACCTTCGCTATGTCCCCTTGTCTTGGTTGTAGATTAAGCCAAACCAGACATTTCCCAAGAAAAAATACAATTGCGATCAGCAGAAATGCAGTACGTTTATAGTATTTCATGCTTCAGATGTGTAATAATACACATGCAATCCTTATTTAATGATTTACTAAATAAACACAAAGGTTCTGTTGTAAGATGTCAGAACTATTAGTTAGATGCCTCCCTGTGAGATGCTTTGATTTCCTGTGAGATGCCTATTTTTCTCTGCGGGATTCTCTTCGAGATGTCAAATTTTTTCTGTGAGATGCCAGCATTTTACTGTGAGTTGCAAATATTACCCAATGATGCCTTTAATATTGCTCCATGCACCAGTACTTGTCTGAGAGGTGCCAATATTTCAATGAGATGTGAAGTCAGCTAATATCAGATGCCAAATAATGATTTTGTCGTACTCTTTCGCAGTTTGTTGTAACATCTGTTGTGAAAATTACCTACAATGTAGAAAAATATGCATGTGTTATAGCCGTATATTTATACTGAAGTCAATCGTATATAAGGTATGTCACTTATTGCAAGTAAAAAAAAAACAAGAACACACCCGGCAGGTACCAACGTTAGTATCATATGTGTGAAACATGACAGAGCTCTTATATAACTATAACAAAGCATATGACCAAGACATGCCGTTTAATGATTCTATGCCAACTTACTCAAGATGATAAAGAAGTGTACAAATTGATGCTTCTTAATGAACTTACAATGATTTTTACAGATTTTGAAGGCTGCAACTGTTACAGTATTGAAAAAATGTCGGCTTTAACAAAGGTTTTATGCAGGAAATACAAATTCCTAAGGACAAAAAGGACTGTGCAAAAATGCAAATGTCAGCAATAGTTGTTTGTCTACCTAATCACCTAATTATAAAATCAAATGAAAAATATTGCAAAGCTCAAACTCTTAAAATTAATAAACAAGAGGGTCATGAATGCCCTAGATCGCTCACCGGAGTTTCAGAACGAAAACAAGCAATATAGTGTCAACTTTTGAAGAGGAACACATAATATGCTCCAGATGTTGAAAGTTCCATAGGTAGAATAAGTCATTTAGATAAAGGAATGCGACAAATAACGTACAGTTCAAAGACTGTATGCTTCTAACTTATTTTCAATTGGGTGTAAATGTACATAGGCAACGGTGTTTTGAAAGGTCTATTTATATAGGTTATCTGCATTCACCGGTTCATGAGAAGAAGTGTGAGAATGACCCCTATTAGGGGCTAAGAGCACATCCTCCCTACTTGAACAAGTTTGATAGTAGATCTTAAAATGATGCTATAGACCAAGTTTGATAACGGTCAATCATGCGGTTTTTAGAATGTATTTCTATTTTAATGGCCCTTTAGAGGCCCCTCATCCCCTCTCGTAGCCATTTGGAAAATTCGGGAGAAAACCGTACATGATGCTCTAGACCATGTTTAATAAATACCAATCAAGCGGTTCATGAGAATAACTTATGAAACGTTATTTCAAGTTTTAGCCTAAATGGCATTTACATGGGGCAAAGCGCCCAATTTCAACATATCAGAGAGCGGACCTTAAAATATACTACAGACCAAGTTTGATTTGTTTGTTTGTTTGTTTTGAGTTTAACGCCGTTTTTCAACAGTATTTCAGTCATGTAACGGCGGGCAGTTAACCTAACCAGTGTTCCTGGATTCTGTACCAGTACAAACTTGTTCTTCACAAGTAACTGCCAACTCCCCCACATTAATTATCAGAGGCGGAGGACGAATGATTTCAGACTGTAATGTCTGTTATCAAATAGTCAAGGAGAACATACGTCCCGCCAGAGGATCAAACTCGCGACCCCGTGATCCATAGACCAACGCTCTCCCTTCTGAGCTAAGCGGGCGGGTGAACAAGTTTGAAAAAGATCCATCTATCAGTTCATGAGAAAAACTTGTTTTACGGTGCTCTATGGCCCCGAAAAGGGACCAAGCGCTCCACTGAACATAATTGGTAGAAAACCTTATATCGATGCTACAGACAAAGCTTGATGAAGATTCATTGATTGGTTCATGAGTAGCAGTTGTTCGAAGGTATTTCTACTTTAGCTCTAACGGCCACATTCGGACACATTTGGGAGAACTTAAGATGACGCTATAGAACAAGTTTGATAACTATCCATCAAGCGCTCATTGGGAAGACGCCATTAAAGCGTATTTTAGTGAAGGTCCTACAAGCGGTTCATGAGAAGAAGACATG
This sequence comes from Mercenaria mercenaria, assembly GCF_021730395.1. Taxonomy (NCBI): domain Eukaryota; kingdom Metazoa; phylum Mollusca; class Bivalvia; order Venerida; family Veneridae; genus Mercenaria; species Mercenaria mercenaria. Next base: position 50,366,373 of record NC_069363.1, read on the forward strand.
TACATGTCTTTTCTATTTTTAACTGAAGGAGCCTCTAAAAGGGACCGCGTGTCCCCATTTGAATAAAATTTGGATATTTGGATATATCCTTATAGAAATACAATCAAGTGGTTCATGAAAAGTCTTGAAAGTTTTTTTTCAGCTCTGATGACCTATCAAACTAAAGTAATTGAACATGTTTGGAAGAAGACTATGCCAGAATGCTACTTAAAAATCTTGTTGAAATTCTGACAAGTAGTTTCAGAGGAGATGTCATCTGAAGAAAAGGGTGAACCGACGATGGACTGATGGATAGACAGACGACGGACGGTGAATGATCACAATAGCTCATCCGAGCACATCATCCTCAGGTGAGCTAAAAGTGTAGCTGAAAGAAAGCAAAGGCAATAAGGTAAGAATTTTAAGACGACGAGCTAAAACTGCGGTAAATGAAAAAGTTACTAACTGCAAGTGTTTTTTTTTTAAATAAAAGGTTATGGTAGATTTACCGGAAGCACATAGCACGCAAAACACAGCCATAGAGCCATGCATCGCAAAGTAGTCAACAAAAGAAACTGCAACAGAATAATATAGCAGACAGGTGGCTTAAAGAAGAGGGCCAAGATGGCCCTAGGTCACTCACCTGAGAAACAACTATAATAGTGTAAACATGTTTAACCTAGTGACTTCATGGAAACAAATATTTTGGCCAATTTTCATTAAGATTGGACTAAAAATATGGCCTCGAGTTTAAACAAGTATTTTCTTAGATATGACCTAGTGACCTAGTTTTTGATCCCAGATGACCCATATTCAAAGTTGAGCTAGATTTTATCAAGGCAATCATTCTGACAAAGTTTTATGAAGATCAATTGAAAAATACAGCTTCTTTCGCATACACAAGGTTTTTCTTTGATTTGACCTAGTGACCTACTTTTTGACTCCAGATAACCCATATTCAAACTCGACCTAGATTTCATCAAGGCAATCATTCTGACCAATATTCATGAAGATCAATTAACAAATACAGCCTCTATCGCATACACAAGCTAAATGTTGACAGACGACAGACGACAAACGACAGACAGACGACGGACGCCGGACATCGAGCGATCACAAAAACTCAGGTGCTCAGGTGAGCTAAAAATCCAACAATCCAACAATAAACACATGCAAAATACCAAACTGTGTAAGGGATTTATAAATGGGTGTAGTATTTGGGAAAGTGGAAAAAAGCCAGGATGAATATTAACAGGTAAAGCCTGGTCATATGGCAACTTTTAAGCTTTTGATGGTAGCGGAAGACAAAACAGACTTATGGTAACTTTGAGTGTGTAATGCAGGTCAAACATCACAGAGAACAAGTTAGTAAAAGTTTCAATTAATTCACAAAAGTAGTTACTGAGATACCAGTTTACATGAACAAACAAAACAAAACAAAAACACGCACCATAATTGCTAAGAACAACGGGGGAATAACGTTAGACTAGATGTGTATCCATAGGACACTGGTTCCCCTTTTCCAGTCATTAACATGGTTTCCTGACTCTAGGTGCAATATTTTCAGCATATGTTATGCAACATAAACGTCTAAACACTTTATATGTATTTTTCACTACAAGCAGAACACCAAATGCACAAACTTCACATGCTATGAAACAATCATCTCATGTTTACATTGTATAACTTTAAGTCGAATACTTCATGAGATACATGCAACACAAACGTTTATGCCCTTCAGGCATACATGTATTTCTAATAAGAAAAGTGTCATAACTCTGGTGTTGTACAAAGAAATCCAGAAACGAAACTCAGGGGCCCAAATCCACATGCTGAAATCATTTCTAGATGGCTTCATGACTCCATGTCAAACATGTTTAGACATGCGCAACACAAACTTATAAGCAGTCAATCAGTCAAGGGTCATAAATCTAGTCTAGATGAGTAAAATCCCAATCAGAACACCTGATGCACAACTTCTCATGCTATATAACACCCAACTGATGTTTTATGACTCTAGGTCAAACATTTTAAGATACATGCGATACGAATTTGTATGTCTTTTATGCATATTTTTACGAGGTCAAGGGCCATATATCTGGTCTAACCACCAGAAACCCCAAATCGAGTTCGAGGTGCACAACTCTACAAGTTGATTAATATGTTGACCCAATGTGTATGCCCTGATATGCATAGTTTTGACTTATTCAAGGGCTATAACTCTTATCTGGTTGTTTGAAATCTAATTAAACCACCAGGTAAACAAATTAGCATGCTGAATTACGATCCTAAAGGTTTTAAAACTCTCGGTCAACTACGTTTAGTGATATGCACGACACAAATTCGGACTGACAAACGTACGGCCATTGCCCACCTCACCCCCAACCCCCACCAAAAAAAAAAAATAGTGGAAAGACCACAAAAGAATACAATAATAATCATTATAATCTGACTAGAGGTGTGTACACAGGACACTGGGACCTACTTTTCTTGTTACTGTATATAGTTTCATAACTCTAAGTGAAAATATTTTAAGATATATGCAACGTAAACTATTAAGCACATGTTGTATATTTTTTACTAAGCCTTGAAGGAACATGAGTCTGGTCTGGCCAAGTGAAATCCCAAACAGAACAGAAGGTGCATAACTTCATATGCTATATAACAACCCTCTAATGATTTATGAATCTAAGTCATTTTGACATTACATAGGACTCAAACTTTTATGCATTTTCTGTATATTTTGCCTGAGTCAGGGGTCAAAACTCTGATCTTGTAGAGTGAAATCCTCCCTAGCCCACCCTGTCCCCGAAAAAATGTCTAAGGTCCACAAATTCACATGCTGATTAATATTTCTAAATGGTTCATTACTGCAGATGAACTACTTTTTAAGATATATGCAACATTAATTTTTAGGCATTTTATATGTATATTTAACAAAGTCAAGGACAATTAGTCTTGTCTGCTTGAATGAAATCCAAAAACGGAATACCAGGTGCGTAAGTTCACATGCTGTTAAACAATCTTCTCATGTTTTAAGACTCTAAGTCAACCACTTTTTGAGATACATGCGACTCAAACTTGTATAACCTTTATGCATATTTTTGACAATTAAGGACCATAACTCTTGCCTGATCGATAAAAAGCCGGAACAAAACCCCAGGTGCGCAACTTTACATGCTAAATAATATTGATATTTTATAACCCTAGGTTAAATATGTTTAAGATACGTGCGACACAAATTTCTATGTCCTTTTAATGCATATTTTTGACTAAATCAAGGACCATAACTCTGGTCTGGCTGAGTGAAATTTTAAACAAAGCCACAGGTGCAAATTTTCAGATGCTGTATAACATTCCAATAATGTATTATAATTCTAGTTCAAATATCTTACTGAGATACATGCACATGCGACGCAAACATTTAAGTCCTTTTTTTTGCATATTTTTGACTGACTCTGGTCTGACTGTGTAAAATCCCAATCTGGTGCACAACATCACAAGTCATGCTGAATAACAATCCTGTGAGGTTTGATGACTCTTGGTCAAAAACGTTTAAATTATGAGATATCCATGACACAAATTTGAACAATGAATGGACGGACAAGAGCAATTTTAAGTGCACTGTCAAAATAACTGGGGGTTGGGAGGTTGGGTTAGCACACTGGCCATAGCTTTCGCAGAAGCGGTGGTTCCAACGCCGCGGCGGTGGAGGATTCGTCGCAGAAGCGGTGGAGAAATATGGCCGTCTGACTATATTTACGCTTTCATCGGTACTTTTTCTAACGAGTGTTTCACGTTTGACTGAATACAACCAGTTGGACATGAGCTCACATGTGCACTCTTCCAGCCACAAACACTTGTTCAGTGCAATTCTTTGTCATTAATGTAAACACTTCTGTACAGTTTGACGAGGGACTGCCGTTTTTGTAGAATTTCTATCAAAAATGGTAAAATCTTGTACAAAACGACCCATGAGCACGTTTTCATCAAAATGTAAGTCTGACACTGTCGAGCAAAAACTTTTCTCCGTAATCGGTGATTTTTCATTGCAAGCATACAAAACGATCGACCAAAAATAATTCCAACGCAGTGTGCAGTGGATACAATTGCAACGCATTACAGTGGATCTTGTTTCTTTAAAGTTTGCCATTGACTTTAAATTTGAGTAAACAGCATTTCCCCAGAATTTTGATTGGGTAGGGCCATGAAATCACTTTGACATTAGACAGCAACAGAAATTGAAAGTTTAGAATAAATATGATATCGAAATACAAAATGTCAAGTGACAATATTGATTTTCTGATTAAATGCTGACCAGATGCGTCTTCTGCATCGTATGATAAACCAACTTGACTAAAGTACAATACAATTACTCATACGTAGCATACTATAACAAAATGCCATTGAGCAGCTGTGTTATAGGAGTTAAGACTTTTTACAAGTAGGCTAATTTACCTCTTCTTCAACAATATCCTTTCATTTTCAGACGTTTACCACAGAATCTCAAAGTATCAAGGAAAAAGTTTAGATTTTGTTCGTAGTGTCAAGATGAGATTATTTGATAGCCCTTCCTCCATCAGTCGTCTGTCCGTCCGTCGTCCGTCTACAATTTCTTTTGAAGACGATAGAGACTTCATTTTTCAACACTGAAGGAGCCAAATGTTCACCTTATGAACATGATAGCAGTGCCATTTTACTTTCGACTTTAACCACACTTACACACAAATTAAGTCACAATAAGATCTCGGTTCCTATTGAAAACCAGCTAGATTCCGTCATATGTTCAAGAGAAACTACCCCTTAAAGGGGCAAATTTTCTTTTCTGGCCCTCTCAGCCATATAAGGTTTCATTTATGCTTGGATTTGATACAAAGTTGCATATGTGTGCCCAATCACATAATCTCACTACGTCATTTTGAGCTCGAAAGTGAAAGTGGAAACGTAAACAAAAGATATAAATCAGGGCGTAAATTTTTTTATTCAATACATTGTGTTAATATCATGTACATCATTCGAAACCTATTTGAAAGTGCTACCCCTGGTACTACAATTTTCCCGCCAAAACCTTCTAATTTTAACGCTATTCCTTTTCAACCACTTTCGACAGTATGCGCTCAATGTGCAAGTCAGTTGAACAGGAATAGCATTAAAACGCTTTTGGGAAATCGTAGTGCCGGGGATAGCACTTTCAAATAGGTTTTGAATCATATGCATGATATAAACACAATACATAGATTAAAAAACTTCCGCCCTGATTTTCAATTCTTGTTTACCTTTCTACTTTCAGTTTCGAGCTCAAAATGACGTAGCGCGATCACGTGATCGCGGTGGTGCATGGAATTTTTATCTAAATAATCTCCTGGTTTAGTTCGAAACTTTGTCATGTGGGGTCAAAAACTAGGTCACCAGGTCAAATCAAAGGGAAAGCTTGTTAACACCATACGCCACATTCATGGCCTTATCTTCAGTAATGTTTATCTTGATGATTCTGAGGCTAAGTTTAACATTGAAAGATAAACGGAGAAACAAACAACTAACAACAGACAAGCAGAAAGAAATGTTACAATAAATGAAAGACAAAAACTTCATTCTCCTCTGAAAACTGTCACAGCGCCAGTCAACCATATTAAGAGACTTTTAACTCCTTGTTCTAGTGCATAGAGGACTACAAGGAATCAACTCATTTCAGTTATTCTTATTATAACAACTGAAGAGAAATTACAGCTGGAAACATACCTAAATATGCTAAAACATGATTGAAAAACCTATTAAAATGACAAATTGTTGCAGCATGTGCAGTGTGTTGGAAAATACTCCCCCGCCCCAACCCCAATTCGTACCCGACTTCGATATTATGTGGCCAAAACAAAAGTAAGAGACAGTAGAAACCCTTTGTATATAATACCTCAGTCACACATACGGCGCGGATAGCTACGTCTAGCCACGGATAGAAACGTAGTAATCCGTATCGATCCGTACCTGAGCCGTACCCTGAAGTAGTAATCCGTATCAATCCGTACCACTACGTTTCTATCCGTAGCTAGACGTAGCTATCCCCGCCGTATGTGTGACTGGGATATTAGATAAGTTGGTCTGTTCTATGATGTAAAAAGTCGCATGTGGTAAGCATTTAATCAAAGAATCGATATTGTCAGTTGTTATTTTGTATATAATAAGGAAAAAGGAAAATGGAGAAAACCTTCATGCATTAGTATGAATAATCATAACTGAGGTGTATTTAGTACGAAAGAACATGGCGTTATTATTTGGCAGTTAAGCAAAATAATTATGTTTTAAAATAAAGCTTTTAGTGTGTGCATTCAACAGAACGGAAGTGAAAATCAATAGTATATTATTACTAAACAATAAGCTCCTATTGCTGTCTGATGTCAAAGTGATTCCATGGACATACCCCAATCAAAATCCCAGGAAAATACTGTTTACTTAAGTTAAAAGTCCATAACGAACATTTAAGAAACAAGATCCACCGTAATGCGTTGCAATTGCACCCACCGCACACTGCGTTGGAATCATTTTTGGTCGATGTTTTCATATGCCTGTAATGGAAATTCACCCATTACGAAAAATAATTTTTGCTTGACAGTGCGGTACTTACGATTTGCTGCAAACGTGCTAAGGGGTCGTTTTGTACAGGATTTTATCGTTTTTTAATGGGAATTCTACAAAAACGGCAGTCCCTCGTCAAACTGTACAGAAGTGTTTGCATTAATGACAAAGAATTGCACTGAGCGAGTGTTTGTGGTTGGAAGAGTACACATGTGGGTTCCTGTCTCACTGGCTGTTTTCAGTCAAACGTGAAAAACTCACCGATGACAGCATAAATGTAGTCTGTCGGCCATATTTCTCCACCGCTTCTGCGACGAATCCTCCACCGCCGCGGCGTTGGAACTACCGCTTCTGCGAAAGCTATGGCCAGTGTGGTTAGGGGGAGCCAGAAACGGAGCTTATAAAATATTCGGACATGAAAGAAGGTCCTGATAATATGTGTTTGTGCGAATGAACGGAATGACAGTAGGACAGACAGTTTAAACATATGCCTCCAGGGTAAACGGGGGCATAAAATACAATCGGACATAAAGTTACGACAATGTATGTATGCCCACAACATGTTGTTGATGTGTACTTAGTTTCATATGAATTAGGTGGAAACTGTACGGAGATTTGAGTACACAAGAAAGTGTGACATACTGGCGGACGAACGAACGGTAAGTGCAAACCGTATTCGCATCCCTGGTGTTTGACATCGGAGCTTAAAATATTGGACATAAAAGTCTCGAAAATGTGCGCATGTTCACTTCGAGTTGGCAATGTGTACCAAGTTTTATGTGAATTGAATGACAACTGTTGGAGTTGAGTACAAAAGGTACAAGGGTAGTATTCAGTTCAGTACGCTAGGGTTATTTAAACAGTAGCTTGCACGCCTCGTGTGATCCGTCCTGGCAAAATCTAGAGCCGAATACAAATCCCAGATCAAGCTACTGTTATAGTAACTCTTTTATCAGTCAACTCCGGCATTTCATTTTTAACAAAGGATGACAAAATACTCGCCTGAACATGTTTTGTGTGCGCTATTTATAAAACATGGTCTGGCCATGAATATCAATTTACGGAAGTAGTTCGGGCACATGCACAGTACAGCGTTTTCAGTGCAATACGGAAGTAGGTTTATGTCTGTTTGTATTAACATATAAAACTTATACAAGCCCATTTGTTTAAAACAATTGCATAGCTATAATAAATACAGTGATTGTATTACAAACCTGCACGCAATTCTATAACTAAGGTGTGTGACGCCCGTGTAAGTTGAATAGCTCTCACTATTCTTAAAAAAGTCTGGCTAAAAAGGGACAAAACCTAAAACACATAATTTGACATGAAATTTTTATCAACGTATGTATATCTACTTCATGTTTATGGTAGATGCCAATTTCCACTGAAGTTGAATGGAAACTGAAGCAATCATGAGAAGATATGAGTACTCAAATTACAGACGTAGATTCAAACTTGACCTAAAGATCATCAAGATTAACATTCTGACTAAGTTTCATGAAGATACAGTCTTAAATGTGTTAAGAGTGTTAACAAGCTTTTCTTTTGATTTGACCTAGTGACCTAGTTTTAGACCCCACCTAACCCAGATTTGAACTTGACCTATAGATCATCAAGATCAACATTCTGACCAAGTTTCATTAAGATAAGTTTCTACAGTGTTAACTTGCTTTTCCTTTGATTTGACCTGGTGACCTAGTTTTTGATCCTACATAATCGAGATTCAAACCGGAACTTAAGACTATCAAGATTAAGACTCTGGCCAAGATTAATGAAGATACAGTCATAAATGTGGCCTCTACAGTGTTAACAAGCTTTTCATTTGATTTGACCTGGTGACCTAGTTTTTGATTCTACATAATCCAGATTCAAACTGGATCTTTAGACTATAAAGATTAAGATTCTGACCAAGATTAATGAAGATACAGTCATAAATGTGACCTCTACAGTGTTAACAAGCTTTTCATTTGATCTGACCTGGTGACCTAGTTTTTAACCCCAGATGGTCCAATATCGAACTCGTCCAAGATTTTATTGAGGGAAAGAATCTGACCAAATTTCATTAAGATTGAGCCAAAATTGTGACCTCTAGAGTGTTAACAAGCTTTTCCTTTGATTTGACCTGGTGACCTAGTTTTGACCCCAGATAACCCAATATCAATCTCGTCCAAGATTTTATTGAAGGTAACATTCTGACCAAGTTTCATTACGATTGGACCAAAATTGTGACCTCTAGAGTGTTAACAAGCTTTTCCTTTGATTTGACCTGGTGACCTAGTTTTGACCCCAGATAACCCAATATCAAACTCGTCCAAGATTTTATTGAAGGTAACATTCTGACCAAGTTTCATTACGATTGGGCCAAAATTGTGACCTCTAGAGTGTTAACAATCTTTTCCTTTGATTAAACCTGGTGATCTAGTTTTTAACTCCAAATGACCCAATATCAAACTCGTTCAAGATTTTATTAAGATTAAGAATTTGACTAAGCTTCATAAAGATTGGGCCAAAATTGTGACCTCTAGAGTGTTAACAAGCTTTTCCTTTGATTTGACCTGGTTTTTGATCACAGATGACCCAATATCGAACTCGTCCAAGATTTTATTAAGGGTAACATTCTGACTAAGTTTCATTAAGATTGTGCCAATGTTGTGACCTCTAGAGTGTTAACAGTCAAGTTGTTGACGACGGACGAGTGACGGACGGACGGACGACGGATGACGGACGACGACAGGGCGATCACAAAAACTCACCTTTGAGCACTTCGTGCTCAGATGAGCTACAAAGGGGCATAATTCATGAAATATTGGTGCAACAGTGACGCACCTTGTGTCATGTTGAATCAAATCCATTTTGTAATAACTTGAGATATAGTGAAAATGCATCAAAATTTACCTTTAATTCTAAGTGAAAGGTGCATAATTCATGAAAAATTGGTGCCAGAGTTATGGACCTTGCGTCACATGATGTAGGTGATAAGGTGGAAAAACTATTTTAAGTTTGAATCAAATCCATTCAGTTATAACTGAGATAGAGTGAAAGTGCATCAAAACTTTAGCCTGAAATTAGAAGTAAAAAGGGAGGATATTTCATGAAATAATGATGCAAGAGTTATGGCCCTTGTGTCATATGATGTGAGTGATGATGTTGAACAATTACTTAAGTTTGAGTCAAATCCATTCAGTAATAACTGAGATGGAGTGAAAGTGCATCAAAACTTTAACCTGAAATTAGAAGTAAAAAGGGGGCGTAATTCAGGAAAAACTGGTGCAAGAGTTATGGCCCTTGTGTCATATGATGTGAGTGATGATGTTGAACAACTATTTTAAGTTTGAATCAAATCCACTTGGTAATAATTGTGGAAGTGCACCTAAACTTTAACCTGAAATTCTAAGTAAAAAGGGGGGATAATTCATGAAATATTGGTGCCAGAGTATTGACCCTTGTGCCATATGATGTGAATGATGATGAGGAACAACTATTTAAAGTTTGAATCAAATCCATTTAGTAATAACTGTGATAAAATGAGAGTGCACCAAAACTTTAACCTGAAACTCTAAGTAAAAAAAAAGGGAGGGAAGGTGGGGGGTGGGGGGGGGGGGGGGGGGGGGTGGAGATAATTCATAAAATATTTGTGCCATATGATGTGAGTGATGATGCTGAACAACTATTTTAAGTTTGAAGCAAATCTATTTAGTATTAACTGAGATAAAGTGAAAGTGCACCAAAACCAAATAAACAAGAGGACCATGATGGTCCTGAATTGCTCACCTGTCTCCACATGGACTAATTTTCATGAAGATCCATTGAAAAATATGGCTTCTAGAGAAGTCACAAGGTTTTTCTATTATTTGACCTAATTACCTAGTTTTTGAAGGCACATGATCCAGTTTTGAACTTGACCTAGATATTATCAAGGTGAACATTCTCACCAATTTTCATGAAGATCTCATGAAGAGTATGACCTCTAGAGAGGTCACAAGGTTTTTCTATTTTTATACCTACTGACCTAGTTTTGATCAAACGTGACCTAGTTTCAAACTTTATCTAGATATCATCAAGGTGAACATTCAGACAAATTTTCATGAAGATCCATTGAAAAATATGGCCTCTTAGAGTGGTCAAAAGGTTTTTCTATTTTTAGACCTACCAGTTTTTAATCGCAGTTGACCCAGTTTCGAACTTGACCTAGATATCATCAAGATGAATATTCAGACCAACTTTCATACAGATCCCATGAAAAATATGGCCTCTAGAGAGGTCACAAGGTTTTCTTATTATTTGACCTACTGACCTAGTTCTTGACGGCATGTGACCCAGTTTCAAATTTGACCTAGATATCATCAAGGTGAACATTCCGACCTATTTTCATGAAGATCCATTGGAAAGTATGGCCTCTAGAGAGGTCACAAGGTTTTTCTATTTTTAGACCTACTGACCTAGTTTTTGACCGCAGTAGACCCAGTTTCGAACTTGACCTAGATATTATCAAGATGAACATTCAGATCAACTTTCATACAGATCCCCTGAAAAATATGGCCTCTAGAGAGGTCACAAGGTTTTCCTATTATTTGACCTACTGACCTAGTTTTTAAAGGCACGTAACCCAGTTTCAAACTTAAGCTAGATAACATCAAGGTGAACATTCTGACCAATTTTCATGAAGATCCATTGAAAAGTATGGCCTCTAGAGAGGTCAAAAGGTTTTTCTATTTTCAGACCTACTGACTTAGTTTTTGACCACAGCTGACCCATTTTCAAACCTAACTTAGATATCATTAAGATAAACATTCAGACCAACCTTCATACAGATCCCCTGAAAAATATGGCCTCTAGAGAGGTCACAAGGTTTTTCTATTATTTATACCTACTGACCTAGTTTTTAAAGGCACGTGATCCAGTTTCAAACTTATCCTAGATAACAACAAAGTAAACACTTTGACAAATTTTCATGAAGTTCCATTGAAAAGTATGGCCTCTAGAGAGGTCACAAGGTTTTTCTATTTTTAGACCTACTGACCTAGTTTTTGACCGCACGTGACCCAGTTTCAAACTTGACCTAGATATCATCAAGATAAACATTCTGACCAACTTTCATAAAGATCCCATGAAAAATGTGACCTCTATAGTGGTCACAAGCAAAACTTTACGGACGCACGCACGCACGGACGGACGGACGACGGACGACGGACGCCACGCTATCACAAAAGCTCACCTTGTCACTTTGTGACAGGTGAGCTGAAAAGGGGGATAATTCATGAAATATTAGTGCAAGAGTTATGACCCTTGTGCCATATGATGTGAGTGATGATGAGGAACAACTATTTAAAGTCTGAAGTAAACCCATCAAGTAATACCAAAGATAAAAAGAAAGTGCATCAAAACTTTAACCAAAGTGCGGACGCGGAAGGACGCCGACGCCGACGCCGACTCCAGGTCGAGTAGGATAGCTTTCCATACTTCGTATAGTCGAGCTAAAAAGGACATAATTCAAACAAGAGCTGTCCATAAGACAGCAAATGCTCGACTATTTGAATTGTTGTCCCAGATGCAGGAATATTACCCTTAATGTTGAAATATCTATGAACTTTCAATCTTATATCTGCATTAGTTTTGGAGATAGTAACTTGCATGCAAAACTCAGACCGGAAGTTTTAAGTTCGCAGGGACATATGTTGGTCAAAATGCATGTCAGAGTTATGGGACTTGATGCTATAACCAAGTTTTATAACCCTGAAGATACAGTAGAGTTTCAATTCAATATCTGCATTTATTTGGAGAAAGTAGCTTCCATGCAAAACTTTAACCAGGCTTTTCTAAGTCCATAAGGGGGTATTAATTAGCCAAATTGTATGTCAGAGTTATGGCTTTCGATGCTATCACCTAGATGTATGACCCTGAATACACATGTGAATTCAATATCTGCAATAGTTTTGGAGATAGTAACTTGGGTGTAAAACTTTAACCAGGATTTTCTAAGTCCAAAAGGGGGCATAATTTGGTCAAAATACATGTCAGAGTTATGTGACTTGACCCAGTGAGGTTGGTATTTGACCTTGAAAAAGAAAAAAAATAAGTTTCAAAGCTATATGCCTTTAAATGATAGCCTTATGTACTTGCACGCAAAACTTTAACCAGAATTTTCTAAGTCCAAGCGGGGGCATAATTTGGCCAAAATACATGAAAAATTGATGCTGTCACCTAGTTTTATGACCCTGAATACACATGTGAAGTTTCAATTCAATATCTGCATTTGGCCAAAATACATGTCAGAGATATGGGACTTGACCCAGTGAGGTTGGTAATTCACCTAGAAAAAGAGACAGTAACTTTCAAAGCAGTATGTCTTTAAATTATAGCCGTATGTATTTGCATGCAAAACTTTAACCAAGGTGTCACGCCGACGTCGACGTGAGTAGAATAGCCAGACTATTCATCGAATAGTCGAGCTTATAATTATAATCGGACATACAGGCGAAATGCGCATTTCAACGTCATGTTGATGATATATACCAATTTCGTTTGAAATGAGTGGAAATTGTAGGAGCTGAATATAAATAAAAGACGGACGGACGGCAGAACATTTCAAACATTATAAAAGTAAAGTGTTTGCTTATTATAACGTCACTCGTACTGAAAGGGCAAGCAATATTGGCTAATGAGACATCTACATACATTGATTACCAGTGGCATAGATCACCATGGGCATAGAATAGCAATCTGACATAAATCCCGAAAATATGTTCATTTCCGCTTCATTTGGATGATGTATACTAAGCTTCATTTGAACTAGCTTCCACACAGGAAAGAATTCAACACTCCAATTGAGGATTTGAACACTTAAGGGTGAGGTGTGGTGGCCGATTTCGGCCATTTCACGGGGCGAAAACTCGCTATTTAGCGGGTTCACGAGGCGAACAGTCGAGATTTAGTTACTCAAATGGCAAAGGCGCGGAGCGAAAACACGATAATTGTCGCTCTTCAAATGTCGAGTTTTCGCCTCGCGGCCCCGCTAATTATCATGCTTTCACTCCAAGCCCCCAATAAAAAGCGAGTTTTTGCCCCTGTCCCCGCCATTTCAATTTGTTAATTCCCGTGTTTTCGCTCAGCGGCGAAAACGAGAAATGGCAGAAATCAGCCACCATAGTGAGGAGAAAGTAATTTAAAATATGTGACATTAGATTATTACTGGGACGACAGTTAACATACAGTGAAATTGAGAAATTTGCAACAACATTTTAACCAGTACTGTCACATTATTTGACCCCAGTGACCTTGACCTTTATGATACCTGACGAGATGGCTGTCCCCTGTTCCAATATCAACCCTTCTCTGGCAGTAATAAAAGGAATATAATAAAATTGCGTATCTTGCCATAAAACTGATCTGAATGTGACGCTAACGCCAAAGCCGACAAAGTACTGAAAGGGGCGTATCAAATTGGTAGGAAGGGTTATAGAAGTAATGTCATTAAGATGATATTACAATAGCGAATATAGGTGCGAAGATTGTTCCATTGTGATGTGCAGTTACTGGGATACCAAACTGCTGGCAATTGTACAAAAACGAAAATGATTTTAAGTGAAAGCAAGTGTTATAGAAACTGTGCCTTTAAGATGGTATTATAATAGAAAAGGCATGTATGAAGTTTCATTCTGTTGTGATGAATAATAACAGAGATATGAGATTGCCGAAAATCGTTGACAAGCTGTCTACACATGAGTATCGTAATAGCTGTGATGGATTTCGTCACAGTGAGCTAAATTACAGACATGTATATATAAGTACTTCTATGATTAAAATTGAAGAATGAAAACTTCTACTCACATTTCTACATATTTTTAATTCAGATACGTTTGTATACTGTTCCAAATTCGTTACCTTTATTTATTACCGTATTAGATATTGTTTTCAGTTCGTAAGTTACTACCTGCGAAGTGTATGATTTGATATCCTATCATTTTTCTGTTAATTTAAAATTGTTTTTCTCTACCATTAACCCCCAAACTTTTTTCATTGTACTTGTAACATTCGCTCTAAACATCATCGCCATGTATGGACACTTTTCTTTTTTGTTTTTATAACAATTGATAGCAATTCCAACACCAAATATTACGTCTTTGCCGAATCTTAAAGTTTTATATTGAATTCCTGAAACTTTCATGGGAACCAGTCCATACAAATAGACGTCATCAACCCAGAAAAATGGCGTCTCCGTCGCTGATTTGTACAGGGCTGGTACCAGATCATTTGTAAAGATAACCAGAAACCCTTGACAATACTCTGGATAGATTGTTTGGTTAGGGAATATAGATTCATTGACATACCATTTAGATCTTCGGTTTCTCAGAATTTTGTTTTTATAAATTCGCCGACATGACATATATTTTTTCTTAGTCACAAAAGACGGCATGTACTTAGACAGAAAGTAAAACATATTGACGATCACGTCGTCATCGACCTTTAGTATGATTTTAGCGTTTCTACACTTTTCACTTAACCACTTGTATGCCATGACACCTTTGTATGTAAGGTTGTGATAATCGTCTATAAAATCACCTTGAAGGATGTCAGCATGTTGGGAGAACTCCTTCTCTAGTTCCGCTTGAAAGCTCATATTTTTCACTGCACCTAACAAAAACAATACTCTGACAGAACCAAGGTTAGGATAATAAGAGTTATTGGTCCAGGTTTCTCTCATTGTTTGCCGACGATCTTGATGGGTTGGAGCCGAGTGCACGATTATCAACGCGGTTAAATTGACATACGACGTGCACAGCACGGGATTCTCTAGTAAATAAGTATTGACCTCGTGTTTAATACTTGACGAAAGTTTTTGCACAGATGGTATGGATGAATGGTTAGCATGGAAAACAGTCTCTCTAGTCACTTTAGCTATTTTTACTTGTCTGAGTAGGAGATTTATCCAAACCAGACTATTTCCCAGACTATACACAGTTATAGTCAGCAGAAACGCGACATATTTATAGTATTTCATGCTGCAAATATGTAACGATATATACGCAATCCTTACTTAATAATTTAATACTGTGTGAATTACTTAACCCACGCAAGTGTTCTCTTGTACGATGCCAGTAGTACTATTAGAATGCCTCCCAGTGAGATGCTTAGATTTCCGTGTGACACGCTTAGATTTCCGTGTGAGATGCTTAGACTTCCTGTGAGATACTTTTATTTGTCAGTGAAATTCCTATATTTCTCTTTGAAATGACAATATTTCTCAGTAAGATGCCTATATTTATCTGTGAGACGTAAATATTCCTCCTTGAAATGTCAATATGTCTCTGTTAGGTACCAATATATTAATATAAGATGTCAAAGTCAGGTGCCAAATAGTGATTTTGTCGTATTCTTTCGCAGTACGGTGCAACGTCTATTGTGAAAGTTACCTACAATATAGAATAAAAACTGTCTAATGACGGCGCGCTCGACTATTTGAAGCCCTTTCGTGTAATATAAGTTACATACAAAAGCATTAGCAACATTTTCTAAGTTAAAAAAGGGTCATTGTTTTGCCCAAATGGGAGCCAGAATTATATTACTTGCCATGTGAGATCGTCCTATGACGCTAAATACGGGTGAAGGATCTGAAAACATTTGGTTAAGTAATTCCTGAGAAACATGCTCACATGCAAAACTTTCTATGCTGAAATGGGGCATAATTTTGACAGAATAAAGGCTAGAGTTACGTTACTTGTCCTGGGAGGTCATCTTATGATGCTGAAGACATCTGAGAAGTTTGGAAGCATATCATGAGCGTAGGAGCGAGTTTAACTTTCGGGGGGGGGGGGGGGGGGGGGGGGGGCAAACCCTTTCGACCGGCGGCAGTGACAGGGGGTGAGGAGGGGGGGTGCGGGTGCGGCAAGGTATCCCCGGTGCATTATTCATGACAAAGCCTCAAAGCCGTGTACAGAGGCCAAATGGGCCATAGGCCCCCTCAAGCCTCTATGTTTTAGCAATCAATGAGTTATTCTGATGATACACATACGACTAAGCACTGAACTGTCTTAATCAGTCATATTATGTATTGTTCTAATTAAGTGTGCCATTTTTTTTACATTCTTCTGTTGAAGCACTGGATATACAATCAATTAGCGCTGCATTTGTCTAATTTTGATATAAAAATTGTGGAAATATCATTTTCCTTTAATAGACAACGAAAAACAAAGAAAATACATAACATTTGTAAACATGCGTAAACAGGCACAGATTTTTCAGACGCTCAAACCGGAACTGTAGTTATTGCGCTCAATGATATATTATTTTTATAAAATGCAATAAAAAATCATTGGCGTGGCGCGTACATATTTCAGTACTGACACTACGGAAAGAGACAAGTCAGAATACAAGGGAAGGCCAAATGCAAATCAGAAATCAGGTTGAAAAGAATTATATGATGCTAAGTAAATGTTATATTACACTCTCTTTTCCAAAATATTGGTGGTGGGGAGGGGGGGGGGGGCAATCTATAGTTTGACCCCCTCTCTCCTAGCTTTGGGGCGGGGGGGGGGGCTGGCCCCCGCTGCCCTCCCCCCCCCCCTGCTCCTACGCCTATGCATATGACCCATTAGTTTCTGAGAAACCTACTTACTTGCAAAACTTTGACCTGAACTTCTGAGTGTTAAAAAGGGGTATAATGTTGACAAAATAAAAGCTAGAGTTATGTACTCGTCCTCGGAGATCATGTCATGATGCTGAAGACATGCGTGAAATTTGAAAGCATTTTGCCTAGAGGTTTCTTGGGAACTTTAACCTGGAATTAGTTGAAAAGGTACATATTTTTGCACAAAATAAAAGCTAGAGTTATGTAACTTGTCCTTGGATGTCATCTTAAGATGCTGAAGACATTTGTGAAGTTTGAAAGTGATTGTCCCAGTAGCTTCTGAGAAACCTGCTTATATGCAAAAATTTAACCTGAACTTTTTAGTTAAAAAGGGGGCATAAGTTTCAAAAGATATAAGCTAGAGTTATGATACTTGTCCTGACAGGTCATCTCATAATGTCAAAGACATGTGTTAAGTTCGAAAGCATTTGACATAACAGTTTTTGATAAACATGCTTACATGCAAAACTTTAATCTGAAATTCTGAAGTTAAAAAGGGGCATAATTTTTACAACAAAAAACTTGAGTAAAGCAGCTTGTCATGGAAGGTCATCTAATGATGACATGGTATTTGGCCTAGTAGTTGTAGAGGAATTTGCCTACATGCAAAACTTTTGTGACGCAGACACCGACGCCGACGCCGACGCCGACGTAAGGGTGATTACAAAAGCTCTACTTTTTGAAAAAAAAAATCAAATAGCTGAGCTTAAAATAAACATGTGTTATAGCAGCTATATACCCTAGCTTAAAACACCCTTTGTTAGTTTTGTCCATTATAAAGGTTATTGTACCGATACCGCTCTATACACACGATTATTTCACTATACCTGTCCATTATTAACCTGTAACTTTCCATTCTTAAAATAATGGATACTTTAAGAATGGACAATTAGCAGGTAATGGACATCTATAGTAACCACCTTGTGTGTTGAGGGGTGCGAGTACACCCCTATAAACAACTGTACTCCTCCTCTGCCAGTTGCGACCGATCAAAACAAACAACTGGCAGGCCGAAGGTATGAAATCGTCAGACTCTTCAAATTAATTATTTTGCTTTAGACAGTGTGTGTATTTAAGTTTTACGATATGTTGAACATAAATATGTGTATGTGGTGATATAACAGATGAAACAGACAAGTAATGTTTACAAAATGTTGACTGATCACACTCATTGCATGGAAATTCCCTCGACCAAGTCACGAAACTGGTGAATAACATGTCAAATTGATTTGCAATCGAATAATCCATGTTGTTTTCTGAAATTAGCATGCATACTCATAAATATATGTAAATAAGATGTTGCATGGCCGTTGCGTTTTTGAAAGAAATTACTTTTTATCTAGACGGTAAAAAACATTCACTGTATGCCGACTTGCCAATTTTGATATTTGATCTGAATTCTTATTTGCGACTGACACTTTAATCCATTTTGCGACTTAAGTATGCGATTTATGTCCTTTAAGTGTCTCTATCAATCAGTCTTCATGTATATAATGTCATTTAATATCGAACCCCTCGTGCTATGCATGTACTTATCCATTGGGGGTGGGGGTCTGTGATTCGCTATCCTACCTAATTATATAATGCAATTGAATGCTTCAGAATCATTTACATCCAAGTATTCCGTGTTGGTTTTACAGACATATACTATCATAAAATACAGAATTAGAAACCGAAAGTATACACAGGATCCCTAGCATGTCACGCAAGAAATTACCTTCTGTCGATTCCCTATGGAAGTCACGCGAAGAAATGTTTCCTAACGACTTCAAAAAGTCGATGAGGTCAGACAGGAGGGGACTATAGGTTTACACCCGTCCGTCTGTCCGTGTGTCTGTCTGTCTGTCCGTTTGCCAAAAACAGCTGGGGCTAGACTTATCAAACATCTTATCGTATTGTACGACCAAAATTTTGTCTGAACACTCTTGCTGATACCAGTAACAAAACACGTTACCAATTGCATGTGTTCAAGGTTTTATGTGTGATTTTACGGGCAGGTAGCATGTTTTCTGTATAATGTGTCCATATTCCGAGAAAACAGATATCACAGGTTTGACCTATGATCGATTTTAGTCGTACTATGTTTTAAAAGACAGGCCCCAGTGTCTTATGCGCTGCACATCGACTCATGATGGTGAATATTTGTAACAAGTTATTTCAGAATACCTTCATGCAAAAAGACGTTATGGCCCATACACGAAAAATGAACCGACCCTATTTTTGACATTTGACCTCTAAGTGTGACCTTGGAGCTAGGGAACTGTGTCTTGTGTGCGACACATTGTCTCATGATGGTGAACATTTGTGCCAAGTTATTTCAGAATCCCTTAATGCATAAAGAAGTTGTGGCACGGACACGAAAAATTGACCCTTTTTTTACCTTGTGACATTGAATTTAAGGTAGTTCTGCAAATTCAGTCCAAATGCAGTCAGGAAGAACATATCCCTAATATTTGTGAAGTGGGTAAAGGTAGTTCTGCACGTTTGATAAACCGGAAGTGATGGCGTAACGTCATTTATCCGGAAAACGTAGATATGTGACCTGTCTGTTTTATGTGGTATTAGGGTTCGGCTGGGATAGCAACTAAATTATGGGGATGTTATAAAATATAAAGGCTATACAGTTGTAAATAAAGGAGAAGGTTCACTTTTGCCCAAAAATGGCCTAAAAACTGAAAGTCTCTAAATGGAAAAAAAATCCAAGTTTTCTTTCATCAAGAAGTATTGTTTTATCAAAATGCATTCAATATTTTACCATTTATTCATTATCGAAGATGATGATGATGAGGTGCTGCGTCTGTAACAAATTCAAGTAATTGCAGGACCAAATTTATGAGGACACAAATACAAACAGACCAGACAGACTGACCGCATGGCGAGTCCTATATACTCCACCTCCTTCAAACTTCGTTTGCGGGATATATTTATGTAGAAATACTACAGAAGAAAGGGAACAGCCGATATTTAATAAATAAGTCAGTTGCTAACAGGCATACAGTCTTTTTTACGAAAGTCGCAAACATTTGTACAGTACCTCAAGCAAACATGCATACAGTCAGGACATCACACCGACTCTTCTTTCATTGACGGTTTTAAACAAATTGGAGGTTTTAGCAATGATTTTATTTAATTTTACCAAACTAGTATTCTTTCTTTATCCATGAAACAGTGGGATTTATACACTGTTATATGTAGATCATTCTTCAAGCAAGAAAATATGTACTTTGACGCCGACAATGTGCAATTTCTGGACAAAATCAGTGATCAATCGAGTTTTTTGCTATAATTTTATCTGTAATCAGACTAACACAGTATATAAGGAAATAAATCATGTTCAGCTTCCAATAAAATATAAAAAACACCCCAATAAAGCACATTAATCACTTTAAAATAGTTTTATCCAACTTTTAGCTTTCAACTTATTGTTTTGATCGGTCGCAACAGGAAGAGGGGGAGTACAGTCGTTTATAGGGTGTAGTGTACATAACCTATGAATTAAAAAAAATCGAAACGAAAATTCAGCCTTTGCGACCAGTGCAGACCAAGATCAGTCTGCACGTCCGTTCATGCTGATCATGGTCTGCACTGTTCGCTATTGTCAGTAATTTTTCAGTGAACACCTCTTCGAATAATAAATAGTATTGCCCAAATTGATTGATGGACCAGTCAATTTTAGAAATTTAGCAGGCTAAAGGTTATAACAAGAGGGCCATAATGACCCTGGATCGCTCACCTGAGTAATATGAGCTACATGTTTCAAATGTTAAACTGATGCTAAAATATTAAGAAAGTAGGCCAGTAGGACACATTCATGGTCACTGAAAGTCAGTTTTAAGATCGGTGTGCAAAACTGTATATTTCGTCTAAATTTCAAGGTTGTATTTTAAAAAGCAAGAAAATAGGCCAATAGGTCAAGGTCATAGTCAAGTGATCCCTAATTACTTGGGGTTATGAGGTAATTATAATTAAACAGTCTAGGAAATATGATCAGATAATTTTTGAAGTAAATTTTCCTATACAACTCGTATAACAAGAGCTGTCGGAGGACAGCAGCGCTCGACTATTTAAAAGCCTTGTCGCTTGAATGAATAAGAAAGTCGAAAAAGGGGCATAATTTAGTAAAAAAGTAAAATAGGGTTATGGAACCTGCATAGTGCTTATCAGCTCATGACAGTGGACAAGTGTATGAAGTTTCAATCCATTCCCATTAGTGGGTACTGAGATACCAGCTTATATATAAGAATTTAACCCAAAAACTCCTAAGTTCAAAAAGGGGCATAATTTTGTAAAATGCAAAGTTGAGTTATTGACCCTTTGCACTGCATGTCATATCATGACAGTGAACTAGTGTGTGAAGTTTCAATCCTTTCCCATTAGTGGATACTGAGATACCAGCTTACATACAAAAACTTAACCAAAAATTTCTATGCGGAAAAAGGGGCATAATTTTGTAAAAAAGCAAAATAAAGTTATGGGACCTGCTTTGTGCATGTCAGATCATGACAGTGAACAAGTGTGTGAAGTTTCAATCCATTCCCATTAGTGAGTACTGAGATACCAGCTTACATACAAAACCTTAACCAAAAAATTCTAAGTCGAAAAAGGGGCATAATTTTGTAAAAAAGCAAAATAGAGTTATGGAACCTGTGCAATGTAAGTCAGTTTATCACAGTAAATAAGTGTGTGAAGTTTCAATCCATTCCCACAAGTGGTTACTGAGATACCAGCTTACATACAAAACCTTAACCAAAAATTTTTAAGTCAAAAAAGGGGCATAATTTTGTAAAAAAGCAAAACAGAGTTATGGAACCTGTGCAATGTAAGTCAGTTTATCACAGTGAATAAGTGTGTGAAGTTTCAATCCATTCCCACAAGTGGTTGCTGAGATACCAGCTTACATACAAAAACTTAACCAAATCGGGACGCGGACGCGGACGCCGACGCATGGGCGAGTCCAATAGCTCTACTATTCTATGAATAGTCGAGCTAAAAACTAAGTGACCCCGGGGTTGGGCTTTAAATGGACCCTGGGTCATGTTTGAACAATCTTAGTAAAGGACAACTAGACAATGGCACATGTAAAATATCTAAGCTCTGTGCCTCTCGGTTTCAGAGAAGAACATTTTTTTATGTTTTTCCTATAGAACTCTATGTAAATTCATGGGGCGGGACCAATATTGACCCTGGGATCATAACTTGAACAATCTTGGTAAAAGTCCACTAGACAATGCCACATACAAAATATCTAAGCTCTAGGTCTTCCGGTTTCAGAGAAGAAGAGTTTTGAAATTCACAATATAGTCATATAGGGAAAATAAATCCCGCCCCCTGGCGGCCATGTTTTTTTTTCAAATAGAATGGCTTAAACAATTTTGGTAGAAAGTCACCTAGAGATCATTTCTACAAAATACTTTTGAAATCCGGCTAACAGTTTCTGAAAAGAAGATTTTTGAAGATTTTCCTTTCGGTTGCCATGGCAACCACAGTTCTGAATGGATTTTAATTCTTTGGGCAACTTTGAACAGGCTGGGCACATCTCCCAATCGGTTTAAATTACCTCGTTCGGGGTAATATACCCCGATCGGGGTAAAACAAGAACAATAGAAAAGTACAAAATTTTTGATAACTTTTTTATTAATGAAGTGCTAATGCTAATATTTTCCAGTCAACTTCATGTGATATAAACAGTTGACAATATGATAATTTTTTAACAGATTTTTGTTGACAATGTAAAAATTTCAGAATTTCACCATTTTTTAACATATGCAAAATTCAGAAAATGGTACATAGGCATGTTTGTAATGATGATATAAAGCTTTAGTAAAAATATTTATGTTAGCACTTTAAAGAAAAAAGAAATATCATTTTTTTTGTGCTTTTCTATTGTTCTAGTTGTACCCCGATCGGGGTATATTACCCCGAACGAGGTAATTTACCCCGATTGGGAGATGTGCCCAGCCTGTTGAAAGGGGACCTCCCAAGAATTGTTTCTGAGAAGTTTGGTGTAAATCTACCCAGTGGGTTTGAAGAAGAAGATTTTTGAAATTTACAATATAGTCATATAGGGAAAATAAGCCCCGCCCCTTGGCGGCCATGTTTTTTACCGAAATAGAACGGCTTAAGCAATTTTGGTAGAAGGTCACATAGAGATAATTTCTACAAAATATTTTTGAAATCCGGCTAACAGTTCCTGAGAAGAAGATTTTTGAAGATTTTCCTTTCGGTTGCTATGGCAAACACAGTTCTGAATGGATTTTAATTCTTTGGGCAATTTTGAAAGGGGGCCACCCAAGAAACATTCCTGTGAAATTTGATGTAAATCTGCCCAGTAGTTTTGAAGAAGAAGATGTTTTTTGAAAAAAGTTGACTGACGGACGACGCACGACAGAAGACGGAAATCAAGCGGTCACAAAAGCTCACCTTGAGCCTTTGGCTCAGGTGAGCTAAAACGAGTTCCAAAAGCAGAAATGAACAGATTTTATGGTAAAAAAAAGGAATTTTCTTTGCATGTCTGTTTCATTGTTTGATTAAAAATGCTGAGTAATATTTGAAAAATATATACATGTACATACATTTTAGAATGTCTTCACCCGGACCCGTCTTTGAATCAAATTACTTGATATGAAATAAAACTGCAAATTCAGCACGAAAAAAACGTGCACAACTATTCATGCACATATCATAGGCCAAGTTAAATTTTAGATTTGTAAATATATTTCAAAACATGCAAATGTAACAAAACTGTAACAAAAATGTTTCAAACTTTTCCATGAATCAGCACTGAATTTCATTGATGTTTAAAAATCTTTTAATTGCAATAAATCTTTAAATGCAATTTAATATTAACTCCGTTTGACTTGTTTTTAGTTTAGTAGAGAGACACAAATCAATGAATTGTATTTGCCTTGAAGAGGACAATAGAGATATTATACAATATCACGACAATCTTGACGAGACATTATGTGAAAGAATGGACAATCTCGGCGCGTTGCGCCTCGATTTGTCCATTCTGACAGTTTTCGGCTTTTCTCCTTTACATAATTATATTCAATGTAATAGATACATTACGAGTTTTTCTTCAAAAGTGTCCTCTTACAGACGTAAGAAGCCGTTTCGCTAGGGCGAACACCAATATTGTCCGAGGCGAAGCCGAGGATAAAATTGGTGTTCGTCATAGCGAAACGGCTTCTCACGTCTGTAAGAGGACACTTTTGAAGAAAAACGAGTAACTGTATCTGACTTATATAGTGGACGCAACTTCACCCCGATGGTTGACCTTTGTATTATAATACATGAGGCACAACCTATTATTGAAAAGGAGTGCATTGTATACAAACTTACTGTCTATAAATATACATGGATACCCTAAGCACCCCTTATTTATACTAATGAAATAATCGATATGAATAATCAGCCTAAGGTCAACCATCGCGGTCGAGTTGCGACTACTATACGACGATAAGTGTACTGAATATATTAATGAATGAATAAATAAATAAATAGAAATATAGAACTTAACCTGTTTAGTCTCGCCTTTTTGTAAGAAAAGTGTTTCTTAACTTATGAAAAGATATAAGGAGAGTGTGTTTTCTTTCAACAAAAAGAAATTATATCAATTTCTTTACATCTCCCATGGAAACAAAGATTTTAAGTTCATTTTAAATGAAGTTAAATTCTTAGCCAGTTAATTGCTTAATAATGTTACCTAATGTGCCGTTCGTAGTCCCATCCTTTAGTTGAAAGGAATATTCATTGACCTATGTAAATAGGAAGTGTTTTGTAAAGAAACCCTACCTCCCATAAAACAAAGATTTTAAGTTAATTTTTGATGCTCGTAAATGAAAAATCTTAAAATCTTAACTGATAAAATCGCCAAACGATTTGAATAAAAAAATCAAAAAGGCAAAAAAAAAAAAAAAAAAAAAAAAAAAAATAATAATAATAATAATAAATTGCTTGAATTGGCAAGACAAATGACGTTGATTGACACTTACATTACCCATTGATTTTAATTAATTGACCTAAAAGTGTCTTACCTGTCGTATTGTCATTACTAATGATATATGCTTATGTTTGTTAACTCAACATAAATATAGCTTCAAAACCCTAAACATTGATTAAAACACAATACTTATGCAACACATGCGATACATAAACAAAATGATCAACAACAGGTAAAACAAAAACAACTATTTTATAGTATCGGTTGTTCAACTGATCTGAAATTGTAAATATAATAGTGTTATACATTGTCCTATTAATCACTGTAATACTGTCGAAAAAAAAAATTACTGTCCTAATTGCTTCTGTAAATTCTCTGCAAATCGTTGATGTATCACACCTCTTTTTTTTTCTTTTTTTAAATTACGTTTTAGTTTAGCCTACGTCCTCCGTGTGTGGCATTTACCTGTTAACCTCAAATAACTATTCGGGAAATTACACTACCCACCTACTACCTAGATATCAGGATTTTTCTACCATTTCCAATAAAAATATCAACCAAATAATTCCTCAAATTTACAGTATGTCCATTTGTTCATAATACTCCTAAATCTGTTATTTCTGATAGTTTAAACATTGAATTTCTTTTTCCGTAACGTACCTATATAATTCAATGACTTACAGTAATGATTGTACATATAGTATCCCCATTCTTATAATTATTATCTTATTGTGCAGCACCTTAACATAACCTTACTTCTGTTTCATAAAAGAGGTAAGAGTGAGACGGAAGTCTGGCTGTCAGCAAAATTACCAGACTCCTTTCCCCATATTGAGGAATGGGTAAGTTTGGGCGTGTTTTACGTTCCCAACGACCAACGCTTTTAAGCGGCTTAACATTGCTCACTGATTTATCTTATCAAGGCTTATCGCTTTCCATGCGATTAATAGCATATTCCGTATGCTCCCGAGACGTTATGCACGTTTCGGCCATATGATCTGTAAAGCGTTCCTCTACGCTTGTATATTATACCATAAACACATCATTAATGACAACATCAAAACAACAATATACATTTAGCCTTACTCCATAATCAAAAGAAAATATACCCATCACCCATGAAAAAACTACACATATGCATACATAATAAAGATGGCATGCTCCCAAGAGTAGGCTGTTTCAGAAAGTTAGTTTGCTGCACAATAACTTTGTATTTCATTGCAATAAATATTCGGCCTGTTCGTTGAATAATATGCCACACACAGGGCTTATGCGACATATGAATCAGTAAACGACTTTTATTTTATTACAGCTAACATTCGGTCCGTTTGCTAGATAATGTGCCACACCAACCCTTATTATGCGACACAGTAATTAGTACATTTTGTAAACAACTTTTATGTAATTTGAATTACTGACCTTTAACCTATAGGGTAAACAAACAAAATCGGCCTGCGACAATAAGTCGAATCTGATAATCTTTTAGAAAAAAGGAAATCGACGAAATGTCGCATCTATAAAGAAAAAATAGACCAACTGTCTTATTAGACCAGCTGACGTATTCGACCAGAAACCAGTAGGCTAAATTTTAATTAGACTAGTTGTCTTTCGACCAAACGTCGTGCATCGATTACTTGTATGTCTTTCTCTTTCGGTATTCAATTTCTTGCCTAATATACTTATTTTATTGACATTGAATTTAAGTTAATTTAATATAAAAACTTTGTCAGACTAACTTTATGACTTACAAAAGTTTAAGTTTTTTTTATCAAAAAGTTTCAAAATAAAACCTTAGCATGTCAACAATATTTCTAATTTACTTCTCTTTGAACTTATAACTTCTAACTGACAGAGCTAATAAAATTCCATCTAGCTTTAATTGGTATTTATATGTATACATTAATATTATTTAATAATTGTTCATATTTTCAAATATGAAATTTGGGAATGATATATCTTTGAATTCCTAAGTAAATTGTCAAGATCAACAAATTAAGAGTATGCTATATGTTTTATGTGTTATCGTGTTTGAGCTTTGGCACAATATTTAATGCAAACTTTCATATCAATAGTTGCCAACATCAAAATATTTTAAACGAAACTGTTTGACATTATTACAGGTTAATCATTTGCATTAAACATGACCTAAAGCTTAAGTTCTTCACATCCGTAGAACAAAATGATCGTTGACAAAATTCTAAAAGAGAAATGGTAAAAATCTAAAAGAGAAATTGTATTTGTTTATATGTTCTTTTTTATGTTGAACTATAATACTAATATTACATATTCATGAAAGCTTATATGAGCCGTGCCATGGGAAAACCAACATCCGCGCAGTCTGGTCAGGATCCATGCTGTTCGCTTTTAAAGCCTATTGAAATTGGAGAAACTGTTAGCGAACAGCATGGATCCTGACCAGACTGCGCGGATGCGCAGGCTGGTCTGGATCCATGCTGGTCGCAAACCAACTATGTTGGTTTTCTCATGGCACGGCTCATATTACGGCCAACGATATGCTACATAACAAAATTCGCTTCACATGTATAGCAATAACAATAAATCTTCTACTTTTATTCAAAGCAATCAATAGAAACAAAAAATCATATAAAAATAATGACGACTATAAAGAGGAGAGCGCCACTAACCTCCGCGCAATAACACCATCTGCGGCGCAAGAAGTGCTGTTATAATATTGAACGAGCTGCCGGAACGACAGCTCGCTCCACTGTTTAAATCCCATAAAGCAATGAAAGCAACCGATTAGAAAAAATGTTCAGTTTTTTACCTTTAGGGGGATTTAATTTGGATGTAGGGTAGGGTGTACCAAGTAACAATATGGTATAACACCAGTAATTGAACTGGAGGCATGAATATGATTTTCCTTAATTTCTGTCTTTATTTTTTTTTTCTATTTTTGCGACTGCCCCCACCTCCTGTCATATGTTACTTCTTGACAGTATAAGACCTAAGTAAACTTACATTAGGTTCGGGGCATGAGTCATAAAGGGGAATGTGGGTAGGGTCCGGTAGGGGGTAGGCGTATGGATGCTGCAAAGCATAACCAAGGAACACAAGATGAAATAAACTGAAAAATACTTTAAGTTTCTTATATGGTGGTGTAGGAGGGGGTTATATCCCAAATAAAACTCAGGTGCACAAATTCACATGCTAAAAACATTCCTATAATATTTCATGACTCCAGGTCAAATACAACAGAGATAGTACATATTTGACTACGTCACTCATATTTTTGAGTAAGTGAAGAATTATTACAGTGGTCTTTCTGAGCGAAAGACCAAACAAGCCCCAAGGGGTACAAAGTCACGTGCTGAATAATAATCCTAAAATGTTTCATGACCCTAGGTGGGGCTGGGGGTGGGGGTTGGGGCGTTGTCGTTATGGTTGAGGAGGGTGTAGGAGTAGTGTTAGAAAAGTAGGTATATTATAAAGGATATATTGATACTTTGAAACATTACTAGACATATGTTAGTGTAAGAAATGTGTCGGAAAATAAAACATTTTTATGGTGGAGAAAGAGAGAGGGGGATGTAATGGCTAAGCGAGGATATGAGTTATGTAGAGGGTATCAGGGATACTTAGAAACAATGTAAGGTTTAAGTTAGTTTAAGAACATACAAGTATTGTCAAATGACAGCGCGCTGGACTATTTGGATCTCTTCCACATAATACTAGCTTACATACAAAAGCTTTTCGAAGCTGAAAATTCAGTGAAGCATAATTTTGACAAAATGTAAGCCAGAGTTATGAAACCTGCCATGTGAGTACCAAAAAATGTGTGGAGTGGAAAATCTTTCAACATTTGGCCAAGGTGAGAAACATGAATTTTGATAAAATGAAACTAGAGTAATGTAACTTCTAACCATGATGCCGAACACATGTTATGTAACTTGTCTTAAGAGGTCATCACATAATGCCAACAAAACCTAGAGTTATGTTACTTGTAAATGAGTCCACCTCATGATGCCGAAGACATGTGTGAAGTTTAGGTGCATTTGGCCAATTAGTTTCTGAGAAACTTGCTTTTGATGTAAAACTTTTAACTGAAATTTTAAGTTAAAAAGGGGCATAATTTTGACAAAATATAAGCTAGAGTTATGTAACTTGTTCTAAACTTGTACGGCCATATATAGCTAAGTAAACTTTCATATATCATTGGAGTCGGTGCCTGTCGGTGAGTGGTAATGGATAAGGACACTGCAAACCATTATTAAGAAACTTGAAGATAAAAGAGTTAAAATGTTTTCAGGGAAATTGGATCGGGTAAATCTTTAATCAAACTCCAGTTGCACAACTTCACATGCTGAAAAACATTTGTTTAATGCTTTATGACCTTAGACAAATTTGTAGATATACGTGCAAGTATTTTTTTTTTGTGCATACTTTTTACTAAAGCCAGAATTATAGTCTGTCTAACTGAAATTCCAAACAAAAACCCATGTTCATTACTTCGCATGTATAATAACTGTTCTAAACAGTTTTATGACACGGTCATATGCTTTTTGCAAAGTGTCGGGCACAAATATTGGGTCCTCTTGACTGAATCAAGGGCCATACCTCTGGTCTGGCTGAATGAACCCCTAAACAAAACCCCAGATGCACAAAGTCACATACTGAACATGATTCCTATACCGCTAGTTTTTATGACTCTATGTAAAATACTTTCTGAGATGCATGCGACACAAACTTTCAGGTCTTTAATGCATCTACTGAATGTAAATAAGTACGAAATAAACAAGAATAATGTCAACAGTGTATGACAAATGTCCACGGAAACTATTTATGTCCATAAAAAGGTCCATTACTCCCAAACAAATAACCAGATATGAAAATCCCGACAATATGTGCAAGTCCTCTTCGTGTAATTGATGTAAACCAAGTTTCTTGTCAATTTGATGGAATCTGTTGGAAAATTTAAATACGTAATGTACAGGTATAGTTGTAATAAACTTCAAAGTCCGAAATAAAAGCCGTAACTCTATAAAACAATCATCGGACATGCCGGTCCTGAAATTATACGCATGTTCACTTCATGTTGATGATGTTTACCAAGTTTCATTTCAATCAGACAGACACAGTACGGGGAGTCAGGTTCATAAGGCAGTGTGACGGGCGGACGGACGGACATTTCAATCTCTATATGCCTACCAGGTCTTCTGCACAACGGGGGCATAAAAAGGGTCGCGACACTAGAAAGAAATAACAGGACATGACAGACCTGACAATATGTCCAACTGGATTATGTATACCAAGTTTCATGTCAACTGGAAGGAAACTGTAAGAGTTGAGTATACAAGAAAGTGTAAGAGGTGAACCGATGAACAGTTCAAACACAATATGCCTAACAGGTCTTCGACGCATTCGGTTTATAAAAAGGGCTGTAACTCTAGAAAATAAATAACCGGAGACGACAGTACTGACAGTATGCACATGTCCACTTCATGTTGATGATGTATATCAACTTGCATTTCAATGGGCGGAAAACTGTATGTGGGGTGGGGGATATAGAAGAAATTGTGACGGGCGGACGGACAGTTTAAACACTATATACCTCCCGACTCTTCGAAACTCGTAAAATTTCACGTGATGTATATTATCAAGGGAAGTCGTACTGGTTTCGCCAAAGATAGAAATGAAAATTTCGTAGGGCAGGGTTTTTAAAACTATGGCTTAAACTTAAACTTAAAATTATATTATATTTTATTTTGGATATATGTTTGATAGAAGTGTAGATTTACCTCGGACTGTATTTGATATTTCCCACAAAGTGTACATTAAACAATGAAAAATGTCATAAAATGTTAACTGATTACAAATAAACTCTTTTTAGAATTAATTTCAATAGAGTAATCTTCGCGTGCAAAATACTTTAGAAACTTTACATTTTATGAAAGAATGTTTAGACACTACGGGTTGAATAATTTGAAAAAGTAGTTGTACAGACGCACTGACTATTTAGGCGTAAAATTGGGCATTATAAAATCTTGGTCTTGTCATAGGGGTAAAAAAGCCATCGGAGAGAAGTGTAAATAAAAGTTGGGTTTGTTTCACTGTTATATGAATTTTTCTGAAGAGCAGCATTTTGATTATAAATTGTAAAACAATCATACCGCACATTTTATGCAATATAATTTAAGCTTCGACATTTTCATTTTACCAGAGATACGTAAACCTATTAATAGTGTTAGCTCCGCCCCTTCATTCTATAACACCATAAACATTTTGCTTTTTTCATGACAACCATATTTCAAATCACAAAGAAAGGCTCAAACAATAACTTAATCAGCCCACATAACGGACAATTGGCCTTTTTTTCTACTTTTCTACATTATATTTATACTCTTCGTATTCTATTTTACGGCTGTTTAAAAAAATAACTGAATAAATAACTGCTGGTATTGATTACAATGAGTCATTTGTGTAAATGAAAGGCAGCGCATGGCCTTGACAAAAATGGTACTAAGGGTCTGTATCAAATATTCTACGATTTTCTCAACGTCGTCTGTCTATTGTTTATTGTAACCTTTGGGTATATATTGTCAGGTCATTTAACAATGCCATGAGATCTTATTTTTCGTTATAGCTAGTGACATAGCGGTTTTTTTTTGCGCTAGAAATTTGTAAAATGCGAAATATATGAATGTATATTTTCCGTTTTGCAAATCTGGACTACATTTAAACGCGAAAATATAAGAATGACATTTTTTCTCTTTTGTAAGAGATTTGAAATATATAATTCAAGAAAATGCACAAATTCGATTTTCAATTTTAGAGCAAATTTCGTGATGCGAAAACGCGAAAATTTCAGGTTAAAATTTGCCTTTTAGCGTTAACAATAACATAAAAACGCTTTTCGTGGTGGGGGATTAATAAACCTGAGAAAGATAAAGCGAGCATTTTGCGAATTTTACTTGTTACAGTGAAAATGTCATTTTCACAAACAAAAGAAAACAAAAAAGAGATTGCAATTAAAATATTCTAAATTGAATAACTTACAAAATGTTTTTTTTTAAATCCAATTTGAATTGTTGAATCATTTGCGTGTTATCCGTTCTAGTGGTACACAAACTATGCGAATTTAACATCAATTATCGTGAAATAACAGCGTAAGTTTATCCCTTTAGAGTTAACCGTTTTCTTAATGAATAGAAAATACGACGCAAATATTTAAAACATCGTTGCGATTTTTCAAAATTTAACGCTATTCAGTTTACGAGTAAATTTTTGTACACTTTTTTTCTATGAATTAATCTAACTAAAATTTTCTGCGTCAGAGTCGCGACCATCAGAAAAATGAGAATAGCGTCTTCTGTAACGGGAGCCAGAACTATCAGATATCGAGAAAGAGAAGTACATAAGACATATGGAACAGAACAGAACAGAAGTTTATTTCATAGACGTGTACATGGTACATAGTCATTATAAATTCAAATAAATAAACGAATATATGGAAGGTATTATCCGCCACAATGCAAATTGCTATATTACATATTTCAAGTCCCACTCACCTAGATGACAACTGCGTAAGTCCACGCGGGTAATTCAAATTTTCAGACTACTTATAAGCCTCGGTAGCCTAGTGATAGAGCGTCCGCTTCGAGTGCGGGAGGTCGTGGGTTCGATCCCCGGCCGCGTCATACCAAAGACGTAAAAAATGGTACTAGCAGCTTCCTCGCTTGGCGCTCAGCATTAAGGGGATAGTGCTAGGACTGGTCAGCCCGGTGTCAGTATAATGTGACTGGGTGGGGTATCATGCCACGTGTCTACGGCGTGATATTCCAGTGAGGCAGCACTATAAAGTTGGGCATTGTGCTCACTGCTACAAGTGGACACCGTCGTTTATATGACTGAAAAATTGTTGAAAGAGACGTTAAAACCGAACACACACACACACACACACACACACACACACACACACTCACACACGCGCGCACGCACACACACACACACACACACTATTCTATGAAAATTGTTAAAATGCATATTTCTAATATGGCTATTAAAATTCCTCTCACCTACATGGCAACTTTAAACGTTCGTGTTACTATTAAATTGTATGTTTCGCCTCGGTTGATCACATCAGTTCTCGGAGCGGAGTGCCTTTTCAGAAAGGCAATTATAAAAACTATCGCTACAGGTTCATCTCACTTTTGCTTATACGACCCATTTTCTGTCCAGTCGTCACAAAGCCACAAAGACGATAGCATACATATCCAAAGTCATCGTTAAACCGAGCCTGAAACATTTTCTATGGTGTCATGCTGGGCGACCTTAGGGTTTCTTCTTTTCTTTGTTATTAGCTACGTGAACTCTGGGACAGTACTTTGGTATGGTATGGTAATTAGGTACAAACACTAGCTAAATACCATCGCTTCAGGTGAATGTGAGATTTTGTTGTTGTTGTTTTTTCACGTTGCCATAACTTTGCATATTTGTGTTCATACACTCCCTTGATTTAATTAAATTGCAGACTTCATTTTATCCTGTTTTAGTCGTTACAATAAATGTTTTAAGGCATACCTTGTAGCACTGAATTTCTGCATATCTTCACGTTGTTGAAGTAATTGTCTTTGTGGAAAGCCTGGAACATTTAAGGGTTGTTGTAAGGATGGTCTTAAGAACTGGTAGATATCTCAAAATAAATATACCTTTTGACACTGGTTGGTGGAAGCCGCCACTTAAATTTGGGATGGTATAGAGAAAGGTGTTTGGGAGTGTTCTGTCCTTTTTCACCATAAGAAACATGTTGAATATGTAATCACATCACATTGCTGCGAACATGACTGGCTAAAGAATTATTCTTGTCTGCTTTAATTCTAAATTTCAGTAACATTGTTTTATGGATTCATGAGCCAGAATAAGTATTTGTGTAGAACAACATTTTTGCTAGTAGTATTTTGAATATTGTTGGCAGACAGAATACATATCCAACTTGTATTCAGACACTATGATATGCTGAACATTGTATCAGATTGTTGGAAACTGCCTATTTCAGTTTCATTTATATATAGTAAAATCTCAAAATAAAATTCTTAGGGTGTAGAATTGTTTCATGTGAGGAGGCCATCCAGCCAGCTTTCCATCCGAAATGACGATGGTTCCAACATTATGCGCTTCCGTGTCTGAAACATTGTCGGGAGAGGTACATTGGGTCTCCTTCCACCACAAAATGTCACCATTTGGCTATAACTTACAAACCTGCTAACATGTCACCATTTGGCTATAACTTACAAACCTGCTAACATGTCACCATTTGGCTATAACTTACAAACCTGCTAACATGTCACCATTTGGCTATAACTTACAAATCTGCTAACATGCCAATTTCTATAACGTGGACACCGACGCCGAATGACAATTATAATGTTTTATATAAAGCGATTGTTAAAACGCTGATGTATCAATTTTACCAAAAGTACAGCAATAGTATCCTATACCTATAGCTGTGATTGTAGTAATTCGCCGGATATGCCTCCGTGGTCCACCCGAATGCAGTCAGTATAAAGTGCAATAGCGTAAAATAATCAAAGATTATTTTATTTGTTTTAAATTGTTATATAAGGTTAGACAGTACTAACCAGCTTTGACATAATTATGACAAGTACACATTCTGTCAAGTTAATATATGATGCATTTATTTAATTGTTTATTATATCAAACCCACACGTTTTATACGTCAAATTGTCAGACAGAGCATATAACTGATGTTAGAGAATTGCTATATATTGCTGTTTTAGATATCCGGGATAGTCAGAAAGGGTCTGGGCAGTCCAGGTGTGAATCTGGAGTCCGAAGCTAAGACCTAGAAAATGGATCTTATAATAAGATATTAATATCAAGTTAGGTTTTAGATATGACACTTGTTAAAATCAGACTGAAGAAGTTACAAAATGAATTATGAAATGTATGTTCGAAATATTCCACTGTGTAAATAAACATCAAAAACGTTCAGACTCGTGTTTGTGTTACGTTACAATTTTCAGGCCTAGTAAAAGTCATTTCTACGCGAGATATAGCATTATTAGAGCTTGATTGGTAAAAGATATTTGCGGGTTTATACGTCGAAACTACTGGCTGGGTAAAATGAAAGTGAAAGTATGTAGCCGTAGCGTTTCCCAGACATGTGACCAATGGTTCCATTCCCCATATTGTTTGCCTGTATAGAGAGGCTTTCAAGACAAGTGTAATGTTCTAAAAAAGAATCGCTAGAAATGCTGATAAAATGTTATATATATTAGCTGTACTAACCTTTTCCAGTTGATGTACTGCAGGTATTGAATGCTCCGAGAATCTACATTTGGCATCATACTTGAATTTCTGTGACAATCTCCCTTATATTTTTGTCTGTAAAGTTAAAATTTAATGCTTCTGTAGAATTCTGTGTTATTCCTTCTCAAAAGAAGGAATGATAACATGTATGTCTATTATGTATTTACGTTGTTTAACAGGTTTAGTTAATATTTGAATATTTGCCTAGTTTTGGTAAATAATCTTTTACAGAAGAGAGAATCCAGTTGCATTTTTTTTCAATCGAGGCCATTAGTTCAGTCACCAGCCAACAGAAATTCATTTCAGTCTGAAACCATTTCAGTGCGTCGTTAGTATTTTGCTCTTGATGCCAAATAAACAAAGAGGTTGACAAGGTGGTCTGTGAAAGGACGAAGTACACAGCGACATGAGAATGCACATTCGAAATTATCCATTCTGTGTGGCTCAAAAAAGACAAATATGCGAATTATAATGTTCAGTTGATTTGATAAGGGGCTTTGGCTTTTGACTTGGTACAAAACAAATCGTTAGTCAAAAAGATCAATGGAAAGTTAATGGCGGATACTTATAAAATGAGTCAGACATGATGGTGAAATTTAAGGGTTTTTTTATGAAAAAGAAAAACCGGAATGAAGACAACAAATCGAGGACCAAAAAGGTAACCCATTCTAGTGGTTTAACAACTCTTAGCATGTCAAGAGTGCATAATTTATTATGTAGAGCTCTTATCAATGCGCCTAAGATAAAGCTGTACCAGTAAGATTTGCAACCTGCAAAAGGCAACATTATTTTTACACGCTCGAATCTTAGCTAACATGAGTGCTAATAGGAATTATGCTAATGATAATAGAGGTAAGAATATAGTTATTACATTTTTCTCTCTCATGAGTTTGGATTTTCTTCTACTCAGCAGAGGAAATATCAGTTTAGGGAAACTTCTTATAAACATTATCATTGCTGTCCCCGAGTCACACCGAAATAGGTCATATGGTGATTTTCTAGTGTTATAATGGTACAGGAAGACACAAGATGTCCGTCGAGCTTCATTCCAGTCACAGGCAGTTGAACATCTTTCGCACATGGAATTAAATTCCTCTTATTATAATAGATGCTTACTCAGGTTTAATCAACTTAAGGTGGATGCATCGCTTAGAACTTGTTCCACAAATGATAGTTTACCAACAGTTTTTGCATTCAGGAGATTTTGTTTACGTCCAATGATGCCAGTAAAATTAAACAAATCTGAACATTATTCTAAATGTATCTTGAAAAACTTGGAAATTATTTTATCTAGACAATAAATGTCCCCCTTTCTTTGTCCCACACTTTTGTTGGTTCGGAAGCTGGCTTTTGGTGTGGAATACTAACATGTGAATAAGCAATCGGTTTGACATATGGAAGGACGGTAGTTTTACCCTGGTGACCGCCCGTTTCTGAGATAATGTCCTCGTCCGCATTTATGCTTCAAAAATGTAAGCATATGACCTAATACTGCGCCGACTGGATTCTACAGCCTGTGTGTGACGAAAATTGCATCCTACATGCATGGGTATGTGACTTCAATTTTGATAACCAGGTTAAATTATTTATTTGGAGGCTGGAGTACTTCAAATCATATATAACAATACCTATGTAAGTTACTGTAAATGTTGGACTGATTAATTATTTCTACATGCATCTGGTGAAGGTTACTTTTGGTAGATTCTAAATTACCAAAATGTAATGCCTTACATAGAAATAAACAACTGTTTTGACATGTAAATTGTTGATGCTAGTCCTAATAATATCCTTGATATTTAAAACAATTGGATACAAGATCGTGCACAGTCGTGCATCTAAAAGTATTGTACTCAAGTTGTTTTCTTCGATTTTCTTATATTCTTGACATTTTTTTGCATACTATGACACGTACGCACGCACGCACGCACATACACACACACAGGTACATATAGACAGGAAAGGTTTATATAGGCGTTAGGTTGATATGAAGTTTGCAGTTTGCAATTTGCAAATTGATTTGTAAAATGCAAGACAGTACGCTGTTTGCACTGCAAACCGCAGATCAATTTTACGCCTATCAGATGTTTTTATCTTTCCGTCAGAGTAGCTTTATAAATCTTATTTTGTCTGTTTGTTTAAACAATCAAAGTATTTTTTTTAAAAAAGATATTCGACCTTGGTGGGGATTTAATGTACTGAAAATGATGGATGGATTTCAGTAAAGATAAAGAACAGTATCTCGCTCGTTTGTTTAAGATAGAACTGCATTACTTCATGACAAAATTGACTTTTACAAAATACCTCGAATATGCATGTCAATTTTAAATTAATACTGCATTTCTGACACTTTTCGGTAGATAAACCAGCAAATGGACGGCATTTTGTGATTCAAAGTCATATCAAACACTTGCTTGTCTCCACTTTCCCCCATTTTTTTTTCGGCTTAAGTTAATCTTTTCAGTAATTTTGTTTGCAGATAATAAACTTACACAAATGTATTGCCTGCCTTTAGTCAGAGTGTATGTTTCCCGTGTATAGCTTTTAATAAAGGTTTATTTTTTCCATTTTTTTTGTAGCAAACTCAGGTTTTGTGAAATAGTTTTATCCTTAAAAACAGTAACACCTCTCAAAACATTATTATATTGAAAAGTCCTATACATACTATAAACGTAAATAAAACTTTCGCTATGGGTTTGCATCGTACTCTGAACCAGTACTTTTGCTGTTTGAAATAAATACATGTTCCAAAAATTTGTCAAAGAGCGAGGATAATCTACATTGCGTTCAAATTCTAATTTTGAAAATAGCGACTGACAGTGTTTAGTCACGAAAAAGATTAATTTAGAGTAAGCTAAATTGCATATCTGGATGTGTTCTTATCGAATATGTTCATATAACCTTAAACCATGCTGAGTATTCTGTCTTAACAATGAATGCTCGTTGCGCAGTAGAAAAAAAAAATATTTTAAACTACATATTTGTGAAGATAGCGACGCCTTCTTTTCAAATCTTACCAAAACATGTCAAAGTGTACCTCGTTTTCTTTTTTTTTCAACCAATCCATTGTAATAAAAAAATAAATGTTTTCAAACGAATGTTCGAATGAATGAAACCAATCTTCAGGATCGTTCTTTTTTTGCAGATATATTTTATATTTTTATATCTAAATCCATAACGCTTTCTAAGCGGACGAAATTTTTTTTCAATAGTCTGTTTATGTGTTCAACATTTACCTGTCAAAAATATGACATATTTAAAATTTCTAAAGTTCAACATAATGATTTAACCATTTAGAAATGTTGACAAGGCAAATAGAAATTCAAATGTTGCACATCTTTACAGAAATACAAGTTCAATGGATATCAGTTTCATGAGGGAAACGTCATAATTTTAAATGTTTAAAACATTGTTTCTGAAATCATTCAATTCCCACCTTTAATTCATGTGGGGAAGTTGGCAATTACGTGCAGGGAAAAGGCCAGTGCTTGTACAGAATCCAGGAATAATGGATAGGTTAACTGCCCGCCGTTATATAACAAAACTACAGTTGAAAAACGGCAATAACCAAAAAATGTATACTTTTCCGGGTCAGATAACAGTAAAATTTGAAAAAAAGCATCATCGATGTCCTTTTCTTTTGGAATATATCATGATTTCGTTCAAAGCTGATGAAATCAGTTTTAATTATTTTAAGTCAATTCAAAAATTCAAAAGTTGAAAAATTGTGACGGAAATATGTTTTATTTGGTATGTTAGTGTAAAACAGACGTTTACAGTTTTACTAAAGGCTTCACAATATTTGCTTGTACAGTCAAATTTTATGTGATATTATTTTGAACCAAGGATACACGGGTGGTCCGGCGGCCGTCGTCAACAATTTATTTAAACATATATTCTTAGCCTCTTAGGGGTCTCCATGGCCTAGTGATTAAGGTCGCCGACCTCAAATCACTTGCCCCACATCGATGTTGGTTCGAACCCTAATCGGGGCGTTGAATTCTTCATGTGAGGAAGCCATCCAGCTTTGTTTGCAGTAAAATTGTAATGTTCTATCTCAAATTTGTTCAAATTCGGTATAAACTGCGCAACAGATCTTCATTAAACTTGATTAGCAGCACCATTGTAAGGTCAACTCTCAGTCTGATTCGAATGGGGGCACTCGGTTTCTTTTAGAGGCCGCTAGAGCAAAGAGAAAACCTTTCAACAATTTCTTATCACGAACCATTGTTTGGATCTTCATCAAACTTGGTCTGTAGCGTCATTGTTAGGTAATCTCTCAAGTCTTTTTTTCAGTTTTGGGCACTTGGTCCCTTTTAGGAACGGCTAAAGCAAAAACTAGAAAAACTTTTAAGCTACTTCTTCCCACGAACTTCTTGAAGGATCTTCATCAAACTTTGTATGTAGAATCATTTCAAAGTCCACCTTCAATTTGTTCAGACGAGGGCGCTTGTTTTTAGCTCACCTGTCACAAAGTGACAAGGTGAGCTTTTGTGATCGCGCGGCGTCCGTCGTCCGTCTGTGCGTGCGTCCGTGCGTGCGTAAACTTTTGCTTGTGACCAATCTAGAGGTCACATTTTCATGGGAAATTTATGAAAGTTAGTCAGAATGTTCATCTTGATGATGTCTAGGTCAAGTTCGAAACTGGGTCATGTGCGGTCACAAATAGGTCAGTAGGTCTAAAAAAAGAAAATCCTCGTGACCTCCCTAGAGGCCATATTTTTCAATGGATCTTCATGAAAATTAGTCAGAATGTTAAACTTGGTGATATCTAGGTCAGATTCGAAACTGGGTCATGTGCGGTCAAAAACTAGGTCAGTTGGTCTAAAAATAGAAGAACCTTGTGACCTCTCTAGAGGCCATACTTTTCAATGGATCTTCATGAAAATTGGTCAGAATGTTTATCTTGATAATATCTGGTTCATGTTCGAAACTGGGTCACGTGCCATTAAAACTACAGCCTAAGGTCGAATAATACAAAAACATTGTGACCTCTCTAGAGGCGATATTTATCATGAGATCTATATGAAAATTGGTCTGAATATTCATCTTGA
Source organism: Mercenaria mercenaria (assembly GCF_021730395.1). Classification (NCBI taxonomy): domain Eukaryota; kingdom Metazoa; phylum Mollusca; class Bivalvia; order Venerida; family Veneridae; genus Mercenaria; species Mercenaria mercenaria. Next base: position 50,406,829 of record NC_069363.1, read on the forward strand.
TGATATCTAGGTCAAGTTCGAAACTTGGTCAACTGCGGTCCAAAACTAGGTTATGAGCTCTAAAAATAGAAAAACCTTGTGACCTCCCTAGAGTCCATATTTTTCAATGGATCTTCATGAAAATTAGCCATAATATTCTCCTTGATGATATCTAAGTAAAGTTCGAAACTGGGTCACATGCGAATTAAAACTAAATCAGTAGGTCTAAAAATAGAAAACCCTTGTGACCTCTCTAAAGTCCATACTTTTCAATGGATCTTCATGAAAATTGGTCAGAGTGTTCACTTTGATAATATTTAGTTGAAGTTTGAAACTCGGTCACGTGCCATCAAAAACTAGGTCAGTAGGTCAAATAATAGCTAAATAGCTAATTATCTTGATGATATCTAGGTCAAGTTTGAAACTGGGTCATGTGCGGTCCAAAACTGGGTCAGTTGGTCAAAAAATATAAAATCATTTTGACCTCCCCAGAGGACATTTTTTTCAATGGATATTCATGAAAATTAGTCAGAATGTTCACCTTGATGATATCTAGATAAAAGTTTAAACTGGATCACGTGCGGTCAACAACAAGGTCAGTAGATCTAAAAATAGTAAAATCTTGTGACCTCTCTAGAGGCCATACTTTTCAATGGATATTCATGAAAATTGTCAGAATGTTCACCTTGATGATATCTAGATCAAGTTCGAAACTGGGCGAAACTGGATTACTTGCGGTCAAAACCTAGGCCATTAGGTCTAGAAATAGAAAACCTTGTGACCTCTCTAGAGCCAATACTTTTCAATGGATCTTCATGCAAATTAGTCAGAATGTTCACCTTGATGGTATCTAGTTCAAGTTTGAAACTGGGTCACGTGCCATCAAGAACTAGGTCAGTACGTCAAATAATAAGAAAACCTTGTGACCTCTCTAGAGGCCATATTTTTCATGGCAAAGTTTGAAACTTGGTCACGTGCGAATTAAAACTAGATCAGTAGATCTAAAAATAGAAAACCCTTGTGACCTCTCTAAAGTCCATACTTTTCAATGGATCTTCATGAAAATTGGTCAGAATGTTTACCTTGATACCTTGATGATATCTAGTTCAAGTTTGAAATTGAGTTACGTGCCGTCAAAAACTAGGTCAGTAGCTCAAATAATAGAAAAACCTTGTGACCTCTCTACTGGCGACATTTTTCATGTGATCTGTATGAAAGTTGGTCTTAATATTTATCTTGATGATGTCTAGGTCAAGTTTGAAACTGGGTCAACTGTGGTCAAAAACTAGGTCAGTAGGTCTACGTCGTCCGTGTGTCCGTGTGTATGTGCTTAAACTTTTGCTTGTGACCACTCTAGAGGTCACATTTTTCATGGGAACTTTATGAAAATTGGTCACAATGTTCATCTGGATGATATCCAGGTGAAGTTTGAAACTGGGTCATGTGCGGTCCGAAATTGGGTCAGTTGGTCTAAAAAAATAAAATCCTTGTGACCTCCCAAGAGCCAATACTTTACAATGGACCTTCATGCAAATTGGTCAGAATGTTCACCTTGATGGTATCTAGTTCAAGTTTGAAACTGGGTCACGTGCCATCAAAAACTAGGTCAGTAGGTCAAATAATAGAAAAACTTTGTGACCTCTCTAGAGGGGATATTTATCATGGAATCTATATGAAAATAGGTCTGAATATTCATCTTGATGATATCTAGGTCAAGTTCGAAACTTGGTCAACTGCGGTCCAAAACTAGCTCAGTAGCTCTAAAAATAGAAAAACCTTGTGACCTCCCTAGAGGCCATATGTTTCAATGGATCTTCATGAAAATTGTTCAGAATGTTCAACTTTGATATCTAGGTAAAGTTCGAAACTGGGTCAACTGCGCAATGAACTGGGTTGCGTGTGGACAGGTGAGCGATTCAGGACCAGCATGGTCCTCTTGTTATTTGCTTACCACAGATATGACAATTCCTGATTCAGTTTGTCATATGTTTGTAGAGGTTAAATAGACAAGGTCAGGTAAGCGACTTAGAACCAATTTGATACACTTGTTGGCAAGCTCAGTTAACCCATGCAGCTGCAATGCTCGAATGTTATGTAGGGAAAAGCATGTGAGGTATAATATAATGTATAAAGCAGTGTACGTTAACCGACTGGGTTTACATTTACATGAACGCCAGAAAAAAAGAGAACAAAAAAAAAAAAAAAACCATTTAATCCTATGCTGAAAGGGCAAAGTAACGGGGCATATAATAAACTTTCCTCCTTTATTATAGTTTGTAGTAAGATATGTTTTCAGCATGTGATTATAAGCACACCAGCTCTGTTAAATATTTGGGTGCTATATTGGATCAATGTTTGAGTTATGACACCATGGTCACATCAACCATTAAAAAAGCAAATGCAAGACTTAGGTTTCTGTACAGAAAGCACAAGTTTTTTTTATCATTGTACACTAAGAAAATGTTAGTCATGTCCTGAATCCAATGTCATTTTGACTATGCCTGCTCTGTATGGTACTATGGCATTTCTCAGAGTCTGAAGACTCCAGGTTACTCAAAACAAAATCATTAGGTTTGTCCTTAGACTTGATCGAAGAAGTCATACTGATACAGTTGGGCTGGTTACCTGTCCCAAGAAGAGTGGAACAAATAACTCTAAATCATGCTTTTAAAATACATTCAGGTTCTGCCCCTTTTTACATGAATGAGTATTTTACTAAAGCCAGTTCTGTTCATAGTCACAATACCAGGTTTAGTAAAGGGTCATGCTTCAGCATTCCTAAAGTCAAGGGATTTGGTAAAAAGTCATTCAGCTATAATTGTTGTTCTTTGTGGAATAATTTGCCACATAATGTTAAAAATTCTGCAAACATGCAGCAGTTCAAGGTTTCAGTAAACAATCATCTTCTACATAGCTTGTAGCTACATTTGTCTCTTCTAATTATACTGTGATTGTTTTACTGTGATACTTTTTTAAACTGCTAAAAACTTGCTCAAGTTACCACCATTCATTATAAAGTTGTTGTGCCTTGCTAGGACATGTCATCATTCATTCAGGACCACAATGGGAATAAGGGGTTTCACATTCCCCTTTTTTTGTGTCATCCTGGGTATATGAATACATGTCCTGGCACATTTTTTTGTGATATTTGAAATTTGTTTTAATTTGTGTTGTACCATTCCATGTGTTTTATATACTGAAATAAATAAATCAATCAATGTTTCTGGTCACGGTGATGAAATAATATAGCCCAAGACGAAGAATCCTTAGGCAGCTGAATACAAATGGGGATACAGTTTTTGAATGAGCTGAAAAATAAAATATTATGCACTTCGAAAGATTAATAATGTTATCTACCAGTAAACTGTTAAATACTCGGTATCTTTAATCGTGTAATATGGAAATCTCCAATGTTATTTCTGTTTTCTAGGTTTTCACGGCGAACCCGCGGATCAGTTCATTCCGTCCAGACCAAGAGAACGAAACTCTACCCAAGATGGCTTTCATGAAAGTGGATGGCATTCAGTCAGCTATGAATCCTTACAAATGCAACCTATGGGGCAACCATCACCAATGTACCAAGGAAATGTCCAGTCTATGATGGCCCCTCCCTTAACAGCGCATGTCCCGTACGAACATCCGGGAAATAAACTGCAAGCACCAGCAGACAAACGTTTAGTGAGAGATTGTACAACACCGATGCCGACTGATCATGGTAAATTCATTCCAGTGCTTCAGATACATAATATTAATCTTTTCAAAAATAGTCTTAAAATTGAATGTTACATACAAACGATATAGACTTCTTCAAATTTCTTGAGCAAAGTGTCAAAATGTGCTAAACTAACTCCTAATTAAGTTGTTTTTAGGTAATCGAGGAGGTATCAACTCAAAATATAATCTTCCAAACACTGGTTGAAAATTATAAACAAGAGGGCCCTGAAAGTCCTGTATCGCTCACCTGACCTAGTTTTACCCGACAAATAATCTAATATTTAATGTGCTCTAGATATCAAAGAGACAAACATTTTGACCATGTTTTATGTAAATCAGTACATCATTATCTATCATATTTCCGCTACGATTTTTCAATTTTTACTCTTTTTTGGCTTCTAAAGTGGTAACAAGGTTTTGCTCCATGATTTGACCTAGTAATCTAGTTAAAGATCTCAGGTAACCCAGTTTCAAAAATGATTTAAATTCTATAAAGACAAACATTCTTACAAAGATCCATGAAGCTGAGATAGAAAATGTGGTCCCTAGAGTGTTTACAAGGGTTTCCCATTAACTGACATAGTGACCTAGTTTTAACCACAAATGACATAATAACGAACTTGACCAAGTTTCATTTAGATTTGGTCAAAATAGAGACCTATGGAGTGTTAACAGTCAAATTGATGACGGACGACGACGGAAGTATATGTCTTTTTTATCATACATTTTAATACTGTATATTAAGTCTCGACATAGTTTATCATGTTTGAGATGGCTAATGGCATGAATGAAAGCAAGAAATTGCTAAATAAAAAATGAAACTGTCTTATCATCAATAATGCTCCAACTAAAAATCTACACGCACATTTACAAGATATACTTTGTTGTCTGTTTCAAAGCTCGGGTGACAGACGAAAGACATTGTGCTATCACAGTAGTACATTTTAAACATCCTGAACTCTGTTGAGTATGGCGGCTGATTTGTGCCATTTCGCCTTTTCGCCCCGCGACGCCGCCAATAGACTGGCATCAGTCGTTAGAGTCCACTTGGCCATAAAATTAATCCTCTCTGATACCACTTTCTGGAAAAATTCACAATATCTCTTGCCTCTGTCTCTAACTGTTGAGATGAGCCTAGAGAGAAAATGGTTTTCTTAGAAAATATAAGTGTCAGTATGAAGAAAGAAAACACGAGGATTTCGAAGCATAAATTGTAAGGACGCGGAACCAAAAACACACTAAACAGCGTGTAGCACACCAGCTAATTTGTGGGTTTCAGACTCACTTCCCCGTTGTTAAGCGAGTTTAAACTTCTTAAATCTCGTGTTTTTGCTTAGTGGGGTCGCGGGTCGAAAGATGGAATGGCACAAATTCACCACCATATTTGAGCTTTACACCTCCAGTCGTTATTGCACTCTGACTGAATCAATAATTGATGTAGATACCTCAGGAGAAGCTGAGGAAATTAAGTACTATTTAAGACCATCATCGTTTTCCGACTTGGAAAGACAATGCAACTGAAGTATCAAAATTTAATTAAAAAAAAACTCAAGAAGATACAGCAGCTTCATAACACAATTTCAATTAAATCGTACTCAGAATGTATGGACTTGTCATACACTGTTTTGATCTTTTTTTCCAGAAAATGACAGCCCACGGGTGCAGCCTTCAATAGGAGGAATTATTTTCAAACGCATCATCTCTTCATTATTTATCATTCTTGATATTTGCCTTAACTGGATGCAGTTTGGCTCATGGGTCGGTCATTTCGAATTACCGGGCTGGTTAAGTTTTCTAGAAATAGCAAATAGTCTGAAGGGAAAATCCCCATTAAAGTCCCAATGCGACGAGGGATCCTTCGACCTTACAACGACCTTCGGCGTCTTTATTGGCATTGGAACCGCATACGGCTTCGTTCGGATAGTTAATACGATTGGAGAGACAATTGTTGAATACCAGAAACAATATCCTAGTGAAACTGAACCGCGGTGCAGAGGTTTCCAGATTCTCCATGGATGGATGGAGACCACTCTCGCCATTCTCTGTGATGACCTGCCACAGGTTATTCTGTTGGTAATCTTTAGTTGGCAGTGTCACATCGATTATATTTCCATGGCGAAAGTCTTGATTTGGTTGTTTATTAAAATGATGAAAAATTATGTTCGCCTTGGTACATGTAAGCACATCTACAAGCCATGCTGCGGCGAATGTTGCGAGAACTGTTGCGAGAATTGTTGTGTCTACCGCTACGACTTCATCTGTTGTTGCCGAGTACTCTACCTTAGACCATGCTGCTGCTGCTCCGACAAGAAATCTATCGAATGCGTGTCATACGATATCTGCCCCGATTGCACGTGCAAAAGACATGAAAGGTGTTTTGGTGAAATCGACCGTGACCCGGAATGGGCTTTGGTCTTGTATGAGAAGTTGTCTTACCTGTATTTCATACTTATGGTTGCAATAGTTGTTTTTTCAATACTAAAGGAAGTGGGCGTACTCGGGCAACATCAAGGATTTTCAAAATTACAGACAAACATCTAATATCCAGAGACAGAAAGAAACTTCAAACGCTCGGGCATACTCAAGAATATTATGTCAATAATCATTAGTTTTATTTGTGATAAAATATCCGGATGCACGAAATCAAAACCCTCACAATGTTTACAGTAAAAAGACGCGCTACTTTAAATCTTAACATAGTTCAAACTTAAAAAGTCGCGTCTGTACGCATGTAGTCATCAGTTTCTGTCGTGCTCTAAAATATATAAAAGAGAAAATAAGGTAACCTGCGGGGGTGGATCCAGGATTTTTTCCAGGTGGAGGTGGGGGTCCAGATGGGGTAGGTGCGAGAGCGGGTATCCTCCTACTGCTGCTGGGGGTACTGGGGCCTCCCACGGAAAATGTTTGTTTCTCGGGGTCAGAATTTCTAGCGTTTTATAGTAAAAAAAACAAAAACAACAAAAAACAAGACTCTAAATCCTATCAAAATGTAATCATCACTTCGAAAATAAAACCACGAGGAGGTCTCCACTTTTAGAAGCTTTTATTTAATTCTTTTTATTTATTTTATGTTAGATATAGGGCTTGGGGTGTACCGTTTTAGACGAGTTAATTTATCCTTGAATTGAATTTATGATACACAACAAGTTATGTTTGGATTGTCGGTGCCGCAGCACGTTATAATATGAGTTGTGTACTGTTTGTTGAACTGTGAGAGTGGAGTGCAGCGAATTCATTTATTCTTGAATTGATTTTACAAGTGTATTATACACAGCAAGTATTTTTTGGGATTCACGATGCCCGCAGCCGCAGTACGTTGTAATACGATTGTTGTACATACTGTTTGTTCAACTGTGAGAGTGCAGCTTTTAAAGTTTTCACCATTAACTTTGAAAATTTTAGGGTGTGGGTTGGGGGAGGGGAGGGTCCTGAAACTCTGACTACTCGTATTAGGAAGAAACTTAAATGTTTAGTGATATTGGACCTTACTTAGAGTTCTTTATAATACAACTCCGCTGTAACAAGTGCCGGGGGTATGATTGGAGAGGGTATATGTGTGGTAAAGGTGAATGCATGAGTAATGTTGAACTGTTCAATACATCTAGTAAATAGAGCCAGCTATTATTTCGCGTTGATAGCATGGGAGCGCGACAAAACATCGACAGACAATGCTTCCGAAAGATCTTTCTTTATATATAAATTTTTCTATCACGGGGAAGCCGTTTGGTTAACAATAAAACTCGCACATCATGACATTTGAATGTCCGGTGATGCGCTCTCTTTTTAATACATACTAATATTTAAGACATATGCTAGATTTACGTAGAACCTCCCGTGATTTTCAGTTTTGAAAAAGGTGAAATCTACCACTTTGGTTCTCTGTAGATTCACCGGTATGTCACTACTAGGTCGCTTCTGAATAAATCAAGAAAAGACATTAAAATGGCAAAAACTACAAAGTATTCTGCGCGAGCTCGTGTTTGTCCGGCTATGCGTATAAAAAGATTTTAAGTCAAACGATTCGTGAACAAAGACGATGTAATCAGGGATCCCCGCTAATATTTCAGTAAACACGATCAAATGAATTAACCACTAATCAAAACTCCTTTTTTCAAAAAAATCACGAAGACCGTAGATTTCTAATTCAACGTTGTTAACGTTTATTGGCAATCAGGCAAGTGTGATATTCTTCTGTTTTGTCAACCTGTAAAATAGATAAGTGTACGTGCCTAAAATTCGATTATGCAGATTAAATGTTTATTCAGGTGCAGCGTTTTATGCAAAGGAAGTAAGAACTGTCTTGTGACTGTTGTAAATTAGTTTGAAGGACGTAAAAACTTGTATGAATTGTTTTGTGACTGTTGTAAATTAGTTTAAAAGATGTAACAATTTGTACAATCTTAGGAGGGCCGGCGCATTTTTATACAATCTTGCCAGACATACTTATGCTTTTGACAACACAGAAAATGACGTTCTTCAGCTTTTCCCGGAAGTAAAGAAAATGAAAGTACACAGGCTAAACTTGAAAATGAAAGTCGCATCTGCATTTGTCTATAGTCAGTGTTCACGCACAGGGGTCACCCCGTCTAAATGTATGCACATGGACTTATTCCATGTTTTTTCTTTTTGCTAATGGGGAGTCAATTTTCAAAATACCTTGGCTCTAACACGACAAGTCAGCTTTTCATCTACGAAAAAATATTTGCACAATCCTAAGATCAAGGGTATTTTGAGATTTTCGGAACTTAGTCAAATCGTTCAAAAGGTCCTTTTTGATGTTGTCTAAAAGTGACAGTATATGCCTTGGATGTCAAATATTTCCGTACGTGAAAGCTTCATACCTAGACATTTCAGAAATACTTTCAAAATAAATTTCGTGTAATAAATGATGATTCTACGGAAGCGTGAAAGGGCAATTAGACGCTTACATGTTTTAATGCGCTACGGCTATGGAAAGGATAAACTGTTTTGTGACTGTTGTAATAAAATTTGAAGAAAGTAACAACCTGTATCGCAACTGTTTTGTGACTGCTGTAATTTAGTTTTAAGGAATTAACAACTCATATAGACTGTTATGTGACTGTTGTGATTTAGTTTGAAGGAATTAACAACTTGTATAAACTGATATGTGACTGCTGTAATTTCGTTTGAAGGAATTAACAACTTGTATAAACTGATATGTGACTGCTGTAATTTAGTTTTAAGGAATTAACAACTCATATAGACTGTTATGTGACTGCTGTAATTTCGTTTGAAGGAATTAACAGCTTGTATAAACTGATATGTGACTGCTGTTATTTCGTTTGAAGGAATTAACAACTTGTATAAACTGATGTGTGACTGCTGTAATTTCGTTTTAAGGAATTAACAACTCATATAGACTGTTATGTGACTGCTGTAATTTCGTTTGAAGGAATTAACAACTTGTATAAACTGATATGTGACTGCTGTAATTTAGTTTTAAGGAATTAACAACTCATATAGACTGTTATGTGACTGCTGTAATTTCGTTTGAAGGAATTAACAACTTGTATAAACTGATATGTGACTGCTGTAATTTAGTTTGAAGGAATTAACAACTTGTATCAACTAATATATGTCTGCTGTATTTTCGTTTGAAGGAATTAACAACTTGTATAAACTGAAATGTGACTGTTGTAATTTCGTTTGAAGGAATTAACAACTTGTATAAACTGTTCCGTGACTGTTGTAATTTAGTTTGAAGGATATAACAACTTGTATAAATTGTTACATGACTGTTTTCATTTAGTTTGAAGGAAGTGAAAACTTGTATAAACTGTTATGTGACTGTTTTGCAGTGAAAACTTGTATAAACTGTTATGTGACTGTTTTCATTTAGTTTGAAGGAAGTGAAAACTTGTATATAATGTTTTGTGACTATTGTAATTTAGTTTGAAGGAAGTGAAAACTTGTATAAACTGTTATGTGACTGTGTTCATTTAGTTTGAAGGAAGTAAAAACTTGACTGTATAAACTGTTTTGTGACTGTTTTCGTTTAGTTTGAAGGAAGTGAAAACTTGTATATAATGTTTTGTGACTGTTGTAATTTAGTTTGAAGGAAGTGAAAACTTGCATAAACTGTTTTGTGACTGTTTTCATTTAGTTTGAAGGAAGTGAAAACTTGTATAAACTGTTCTGTGACTTTTGAAATTTAGTTTGAAGGAAGTGAAAACTTGTATAAACTGTTTTTTGACTTTTGAAATTTAGATTGAAATAGCTTGTGAATGTTATTTTTGAGGTTTCTTTGAATTTTCATTGATACAAAGAAAGAACTTACACTTTAATTCCTTTAATGCAAATGATGTATTGATAGCTAATTTGTTCAAATCTAGAGTGTTGATGTAAAGTATATTAAATGCTTAAAATTCGCATTGTTATAATTTTGGGTACGTAAAATATAGTCACGCGTGTTACTTGAGAGACAGTTCTAAAGTTTAATTTAGAATTACGACTACGGATAATGTTGTCATTTCAAAAATTTGAAACCAAACAAATCAATGTTAATATTCCAATTGTGCCTCTAAAATGATGCGTTACAAAGAAATGTAAGTAGCAAGCCTTAAAGTCAAACCCCCACCCTAGCTCATAACAAGGTAGAGGTACCTTGAAATACACCTAAATTTGAAAGTAACATGTATGTTGTACCACGGAAAAGTGGTCTTGATTTTTCCCTACGGGCAATTATAAAAAAGATATAATATAAGTTATTTATAGTAACAAGAAAGGGATGTTAATCTTAAAAATTATCTAAGTCTACATTAAATCCTTACCAGGTAGCGATAGGTCAAAATACACATAAACTTGGATATAACATGCATAACATGTATGTTGTACTACAGAAAAATGGTCTTGATTTTTCCCTATGGCTATTAATAAGAAAGATACATTGTAAGCTGTTTATAGTAGCAACTAGAGAAGTGATAATAAATTAGGAATGCTCCGGACAAAGTCATTCTTGTATCTGACCTTTGGTCTCTAAATGTGACCTTGCCCATAGAGCTAGGGGTCTGGATCTTCCGCCTGACACATTTTCTGATTATGGGGAACATTTGTACCAGGTAATTTCAAATTCCCTTGATAAATGGCAGAGGTATGAACAACATAAACAGACCCTGTTAAGCTTTGGCTTCTAAATGCGAACTTGACCTTAGAGCTAGGGGGCTGGGTCTTGCAAATGACACATTGTCACATTGTTACGAACATTTATGCAAAGTTATTTCAAAATCCCTTCATGTATGGCAGAGTTATGGACCGGACAGGAAGTGTGACAGACGAATGGAAAGACGGAAGGACGGACGGACGGACGAACGGATGGAAGAACGGAAGAACGCAGCTTATTTCTATGTTCCCCTTTTTTCTTCGAAATAGGAGGGGAACATAAAAGCGGATGATGATTATGATAACGGCAAATGAATATAGATAAAAAAAAAACAAAAACAAAAAACCAAAAAAAAAAAACAACAACATTACATTACATTAAAGAAAGAATTAAAAGAAAAGCGTTTGTGTTAGCATAATTTTCTTTAATAAAAAATATTAACGTGTAACGCATCATTTCCTTATTTGCATTAATATCTTTTTTATTTGAAGACGTAGTCAAAATATTGCTAAATAGTATGTGTGTATTTTTTTGCATAAAGTAAACGTATATCGAGAATAAGTTGAACAATTACTTCTTGAAATCTTTAATTTTGATAAATTATTAACTATAGTATAACGCACAATTAAATGTTCTCTACACGCTCAAATCCTCGAGTTAAGCTAGGAATCTAGTAAAGGTATGAAGTTTGGAGATATACAGTCGGTAAGAGATTTCTGTATTGCTTAGCCTATGTCTGATCAAAATGGTTTCATATAAATGTCAGATTAAATGTCACCAACCTTGCATTTCCCGTGAAATCAGGCTCTGAGGCCGCCAATTTATCCCCGTTACGCATTATTTCAGGTCACGTGTTCCCCCACATGGACTCGGAGATAAGAACTGAACAAATACAACTAAAACAATGTGGGGCAATATCTACCTACGAATTATACACTATTAATTACTAGTAGATATGAAGATCATCAACAGACCCATCAAGTACAGTTTAGTGACGAACAATCAAACAAAAATTAATGGATGATAATAAATATATGATTTTAAAATGAAGATAAAAATGATAAGTTTTATGGACAATGTTTCAGAACTCACAAATGGGTAGAATGAACAGTGAACACAAATGCTAAATATTGTGATGGTAGTGGTCAGAAAGAATGGAATGCATAAATCAGGAAATATGGAAATGAACAGGCATAACAGCACTCTTCCCTATTGAGTTTATCTTACCCCTAATGCCGGATACCAGTACTTAAAGCCTTACATGGTAAGTTCAAACAGGCTGCACATATTTAAACTCGCTGGTTAATGGTGCCATCATTTATCACCACTCCACTGTAGCTAAAATACCTGTAGTGGCTGCACCAGAAAATATGGAAAATTATGTTGGATTAAAGTTCACGGTCAAAGAATTTATAAGGAATTAAATTACAAGATATTCTGCCAAGAGAGCATAAACATTCAACTGAAAACAGAAAATACCCTGTCCAGAAGTTTGAACCATCCAATTGACAAGTCCATCGAACTCTCCAGTGTGGTGTGGTTCTGGAGACTAAGTGACTTTATGCAACAGTTTGATTTGGTTTGATTGAGGAACTAAAGGAGTATATTTGTTGTTTTTTTTTGTAGTGTGATATCGAAATATATCTTCACCGATAAGGGAGAATGAGTGTTTATTACATGCTTCAAATAAGACCAATATTTCGTGATAAAAGTCGGATTTTTTAGGCTACCGTGTTACACATGATGCATCCGCTAAATTACCAAATAGCGAGGAAATATTGATCTAGGAGTTGCAAAGCATAATAAATAGGGATGTACGTTGGAACACAACTGGCCCTGCAGGAAAGTATTTCGACGAAAATGCTGGCATATTACGTTAGGTTGATTTGATGTCTTGTAATAATTATTTAAGACAACAATCAACTAAATGTGCTGTCGCCAGTAAAATCTACCATACGATAGTGAACCGATGAAACCGATGAAAATAGGAGTAAGCACACATATCTATAGCTGCATGAATGGCAATGGCAAGCAACAAAGGTAACAGTTTTAGAACGTTACTATTATTTCTTTTGCAAACTAAGTATAGCTAGCTTGTTCTATATAGGATTGTCAAGCTGTACATGACTTGTGTATGGCTTGAAGTTTAGAATAATCATAGAGTAGAGTAATTCTTAAGGCAACAAAGGGAGTTAATAAAAGAATATATTTCAAAGGATATAATTTCATCTGAGAAAAATAGTTCGGCACTGTGAGTGATATAGAGAAATACCTTAATGATATTTTTCATTATTTGCGTTTTCTTTTTTTTTTATAAAACTAAAAAAGTACTAGCCGTTTCGTATAAGTTCTCTGCATCCAGAAATGCCCTTTAAAGCATAATGATGTGCATGTACCTTACATGGAAAGGATTCCAATGGAAATTTCTATAAGATCTTAGTTTTGGAACAAATTATTGAAACCAGAATGTTCTTTATATTTTTAGACAAAGTCCCAGGTTTTGAACAAATAAATGGTACCAGAATGTTCTTTAAATTTTTAGGCAAAAAAGTAAGCACTGGGTCAGAATCTGACGTTCGAAGGAACTGATGTGTAAGCAAATAAAATGCATTATTGAATGTAACAGTTAAATTCACATAAAATACTTTATAAATGAGAGAAGAGTTTGGTGTTCTGTTCTAAAGTTTTGATCAAACCAAAGCAAATGCTAGGTGTCTGAGCATCAAGGTATATTTTCCATGATTTAGAGGAGCTAGACTATTTATATCGCCACGATAAGCAAAATATTTCTTTTATTATAATATATCATTTTAAGTTATGTTTTTCTGTTAGAAATAATTCAGTTTATATGTATAACAGAGACATACAATGCAAATTTGGAAGTAGAGAAACCTAAAATACATTGAACATGATACAGTCTGTTGAAATAAATGAGAAAATACATATATAAGTATTCTCAGAAATTTGTGCACAATCCTCTGAAAACAGGAATCCTCTGAAAACCGGACATGGTGAATGAAAATTCATTTAAATCGCAAAACGAAGTAACTTGTGTAGTTTACCTCTTCCTTCCTGTTCATTAATGTCCCCTGTTCTTTCCTCCAATCTGGGCGCCTTTGAATACTAGTTTTTGACCTTCTATATTCTGGATATGTTTCCTCTTCTTTTCTCTGGCTTGTATCCTCCATGAACCGACGCAGATGCTTCTCGAAACTCTATATTGAAAGTGGGAATATCAATTTTCTTATTGTTGCATAATATCATTACATAAAATCTCAGTCCTAGGGTGTAACTCGAACGAGCCATGTTTGTATTCGCTTTACCTTTTTAGAGTACTTGCAATATGGGAATGACACCTTTTTTCGTACACCATCATCTGCAGAAGCTCAAGGTACCCTCTCGTGGCATTATTTTAGGCTTTGAGGCCATCTGTCTATTATCACCGACCTTCCAAAAGCAAACTGGATACTTTCATCACATGATGATCCCCTAACACAAGTATGTCAGTCAGCGAACTAAATCTCAGCCATCGATGCCCCAACAGTGAAATGGATGCATACACAGAATATTGCAATTAGAAAACATACATATTTATCTGGTAATGTATCGTTATCAAGCACCTAAATAACTTTATAGAAACTGTCAGTGTTTTATTATACATGTCTATAACACCCGTCGAGGAAACATGGCTTTTCATACCAAATTAAGATTATCATATAAAGAAATTCCTGTTCGCCTTTACAGCGAGTAATTCAATATATGCCGACAATTTGCAGCACATTTTCATTAACACAAGTACAATATCTACAAGTACACACAGGAATATCGAAATCTCAACATCTTTGTTTATAGCAATTCTATTCATCTATTATGTCCCGTTTTGTGTTTATGTTTTTCTGCGTCTTTTTTTAAAAAAGAATATGTCATAGTTTGTCAGCTATCTATGCATATCTATTTATGGCCAAATCTATTGTTTAGAATAAAAGATTTATTTAATATCAGATTTTACATGTGAAGGTTTGTAGACATGAAAATGCTTGAAAGAAAATCTATTTAATTCACCAAATGTGTTCTGACAGTACAAAACTAAGAAGCTGATGTAATCTACCTCTTCCTTCCTGTCCATTAATGTCCCCTGTTCTTCCTCCCACTTTGGTCGCCTTCGTCCTTTTGACCTTCTATATTCTGGATATGTTTTCTCTTCATCTCTTCCAGTTTTATCCTCCATGAACCAACGCTTAGGCTTCTCGAAACTCTATCATTAGTACAGTTTTCCTCAAACACTAAAATTAATCGGTAAATTAATAATTTTCGTTTTAAATGTTTCTCATAGCTTAAATCTGGCATTTTTTATAACTGTAAAATATGCATTGTGTCGTCTGAGACAAAAGCACTTTACTGTAATTGATACGTTTTTGTGTCTTTTTGCTGTGGACGATGCATGGCTCTTTGGTTGTGTTTGGGATGCACTGACGTAACGTCAAAAGTTGCGACCCATGCTAAAATTCTTTGAAGTGATATAAATAAATGTAAAGTTTTTCATGACTATTCATCCTATTTTCCTGACAAAAGTATCAAAATATACAGCAATAATTAGGCTGTAGTAAAGTCTTTAAAAAGTTATCGTTTACTCATAGTTATATGAAAAAACAACACCAATTGCGTGAAAAAATTGACGAAAAAGTGTATGTAATTTGTAACAATTTTTTAAACAAACAGTACCTTTAGGGAATTTTTTTTTAGCTCACAGTTACATAGTGACAAGGTGAGCTTTTGTGATCACCCTTCGTCCGTCCGTCCGTCGTCAGTCCGTGCGTGCGTGCGTGCGTGCGTGCGTCAACAATTTCTTGTCTGCACGATAGTGGTTTCATTTATGATTTTATTTGAACCAAACTTGCACACAACTTGTATCACCATAAGATCACGGTTCCTTTCTTGAACTGGCCAGATCCTGTTATGGGTTCCAGAGTTATGGCCCCTGAAAGGGCCAAAATTAGCTATTTTGACCTTGTCTGCACAATAGCAGCTTTATTTATGATTTGATTTTACCAAACTTGCACACAACTTGTATCACCATAAGATCTTGGTTCCTTTTTTGAACTGGCCAGATTCCATTATGGGTTCCAGAGTTATGGCCCCTGAAAGGGCCAGAATTAGGTATTTTGACCTTGTCTGCACAATAGCAGCTTCATTTATGATTTTATTTGTACCAAACTTGCACACAACTGGTATCATCATAAGATCTCGGTTCCTTTCTTGAACTGGCCAGATCCCATTATGGGTTCCAGAGTTATGATCCCTGAAAGGGCCAAAATTAGCTATTTTGACCTTGTCTGCACAACAGCAGCTTCATTTATGATTTGAATTTAATCAAACTAGCACAAAACTTGTGTCACCATAAGATCTCGGTTCCTTTCTTGAACCGGCCAGATCCCGTAATTGGTTCCAGAGTTATGGCCCCTGAAAGGGCCAAAATTAGCTATTTTGACCTTGTCTGCACAATAGCAGCTTCATTTATGATTTGATTTTAACCAAACTTGCACACAACTTGTATCTCCACAAGATCTTGCTTCCTTTCTTCAACTGGCCAGATTCCTTCATGGGTTCTAGAGTTATGGCCCCTTAAAGGTCCAGAATTGGCTATTTTGGCTTTTGCAGCCATATAGAGACTTCATTTCCAAAATATCTTCAACAACAATAAATCTTGGATTCCATGACAAATAAGATCCAATCAAACGTTCCAGAGTTATTTTATATCTGATTACCTCCCCTGATTGTAATCAAAATGGATTTATATCAGTAAGTACTTACAGGACTTATTTGAAATTTCATTATTGTTATTAGTTGGACTGAGACAATCAGGGAAGATAACTATGGACTGATTTTATGTCAAATTACATCCCTTTATTTCAAATTAAAATTGTTATATCTCCATAACTAATGAAGATACTGATCTGAAATTTCATTTATGTCAACAGATTTATTTGGTAGATCCTTCTTTTGTCCACTTACAATATTTTTTTTAAATTACTTTCCTTTTACGTTACTATAAATAGCTTATTTTTAGTAACTTTTTTATTATTGGCCGTAGGGAAAACACGAGACCAGCTTTCTGTGGTACAACATGGATGGTAGGATGGTACCTCCAATTTTTAGGGTGTATTTTAACATAGCTATACCTTGTAAGATTTTTTTTCTTTTTTGGTTAAATTTCTTCCTTTTGTTGTCCCTGTCCTTTGGACTTAGATATTTTTTTCTGAGGAACTTCTTGTCCTCAAGTGCAATGATAACAGGTGAGCGATATAGGGCCATCATGATCCTCTTGTTTTTTTTACGTGACTGAAATTGCGGGAAATTTTGCATGCTTAGTCAGTGAACGTGATAACGATTGTGAAGTAATTTTGACGGTTGTGAATACGTTAAAAAACCAGATGGATGTGTTTTCCGCGGCCGTTGAGTTATGCAATTTTCACTTAAAATAATACAAAATTTAAACATGTTGAGCTATAAAATGCTGAGAAAAATTCATTATCTGATAAAATCTAACTATATTTTCAGATTATTTTACTTCGCTGTTTTCGCTGTGAAATCTACCGTTATCTTTTACTTTTATATTCTATGGAATTTCGTAACGTAAAAGAATGGCTATAACTAATAAAGCGATTGTTAAAACGCTGATGTATTCATTTTACCAAAAAGTACAGCAATAGCATCCTGTACCTATAGCTGTGGTTGTAGTAATTCGCCGGATATGCCTCCGTGGCCCAATCGAATGCAGTCATCAGTATATAGTGCAATTTTCAGGCCTAGTAAAAGTCATTTTTATGCAAGATATAGCTTTATTGGAGTTTGATTGGTAAAAGATATCTGAGGGTAATTTAAAGCTACTTTATACGTCGAAACTGCCGGCTGGGTAAAATGAAATGGAAAGTATGTACCCGTAGCGTTTCCCAGACATGTGACCAATGGTTCCATTCCCCATATTGTTTGCCCATATAGACAAGCTTTCAAGACAAGTGTAATGTTGTAAAAAAAAAAAGAAACGCAAGAAATGCTGATAAAATGTTATATATATTAGCTGTACTAACCTTTTCCATTTGATGTTTTGTATGTATTGAATGCTCCGAGAATCTACATTTGGCATGATACTTGAATTTCTGTGACAATCTCCCTTAAACTTTTTGTCTGTAAAGTCAAAATTTAATGCTTCTGTAGAATTCTATGTTATTTCTTCTCAAAAGAAGGAATGATAATATGTATTTCTATTATGTATTCACGTTATTTAACAGGTTTAGTTAATATTTGAATATTTTGCCTAGTTTTGGTAAATAATATTTTACAGAAGACAGAAACCAGTTGCATTTTTCCATTAGATTCTAGTTCAGTCACCAGCCAACAGAAATTCATTTCAGTCTGAAACCATTTCAGTGCGTCGTTAGTATTTTGCTCTTGATGCCAAATAAACAAAGAGGTTGACAAGGTGGTCTGTAAAAGGACGAAGTACACAGCGACATGAGAATGTACATTCGAAATTATCCATTCTGTGTGGTTCAAAAAAGACAAATTTGCAAATTATAATGTTCAGTTGATTTGATAAGGGGCTTTGGCTTTTGACTTGGTACAAAACAAATCGTTAGTCAAAAAGATCAATGGAAAGTTAATGGCGGATACTTATAAAATGAGTCAGAAATGATAGTGAAATTTAAGGGTTTTTTTTATGAAAAAGAAAAACCGGAATGAAAACAACAAATCGAGGACCAAAAAGGTAACCCATTTTAGTGGTTTAACAACTCTTAGCATGTCAAGAGTGCATAATCTACTACGAAGAGCTCATATCAATGCGCATAAGATAAAGCTATACCCCCAAGAGTTGCAACCTGCAAAAGGCAAACAGTTTTACATGCTTCAATCTTAGCGGCTAACATGAGTGCTTATAGGAATTATGCAAATGATAATAGAGGTAAGAATATACATTTTTCTCTCTCATGATTTTGGATTTACTTCTACTCAGCAGAGGAAATATCAGTTTAGGGAAAATTGTATTTTCTTATAAACATTTTCATTGCTGTCTCCGAGTCACACAGAAATAGGTCATATGGTGATTGTCTAGTGTTATAATGGTACAGGAAGACACAAGATGTCCGTCGAGCTTTATTCCAGTCACAGGCAGTTGAACATCTTTCGCACATGAAATTAAATTCCTCTTATTATAATAAATGCTTACTCAGGCTTAATCAACTTTAGGTGGATGCATCGCTTAGAACTTGTTCCACAAATGATAGTTTACCAACAGGTTTTGCTTCAGGAGATTTTGTTTACGTCCAATGATGCCAATAAAATTAAACAATTCTGAACATTATTCTAAATGTATCTTTCTTGAAAACTCTGAACTAGTACTTTTGCTGTTTGAAACAAGCAAATTGGATGAATTGGTATCCCCCGCCGAAAGGGTTTGTGGTGAGGAATGGCAAAAAAATATATCCAGCGAAAAGTTAAGGATGTTAATAAGAAGCAAATAATTTCATTAGTCAAAATCAATTTAACAGAAAACAAATGTTTAATTAAAGAGTACATAATAAATGTATGATACTTTGAACCTAACTAAAGAATTTATTTTGAATGGGATATGCTTACTGTAATAAGCTTAGCTTTTAAAATTAAATGAAGTTAATTAAAATGTGAGCTTGAAGTTTAACTGGAACGAAATATTGTCTTTGAGTGGTTTGGCACCAGATGTTGCTGTTTAACATGTACATTTGAACTTAAAAGAACAGATGTCCTTTAAGAGAACACAATCAAGCAAGATATCCTGAACATGGCTGAGTGAGGAAACAAAATTTTACATGTTGATTATAATTTTTTTTTTTTTTGGGGGGTGGGGGGGGGGGGGGAGTGGGAGGGGTGTGACCAAGGCAAGTGGGTGACCAGGTGTGGGTGCACACTTCAATGTTACTAAACATTAATGGAAGAATAAGAAATTAATGAAATGTCGCAATGGTAATAGTATGTACAAATAGTGATTTTAGACATTAAGGGCAATACCAATGAGTAAATTAGTAATCGTACGAAATATGTGGATTTAGCAAACAATTAATTCGAAGTTGAAGACTCTAAAATTGTGTGTCAAATAATAAGGCTAATCTAATATTTCATAGTTCAAGGTCAAATATATCAAAAGTTATGATGCAGAAATTGCCATATCTATAGTACCCTATATAGTTAACACTAGAAACTTCTAAGGGCCATAACTCTGATGTTACATGGGCAATCTGACTGAAACTTGAGGGGCCCAATAACCTTATAGTGGTGAACATGTATATGAAGTTTGTTTGAAAAAAATCTAAAATAAGGAATGATTTTTTTTCTGGGGTGTGGGGGGGGGGGGGGGGTTGGGGGGGGGGGGGGGTGTGATCAAGGTAAGGGGGTGACCAGGTGTGGGTACACAACTTCACATGTTTACAATAAATGTTCATGGAAAAGAATGGAAGAATTTTAATGAAATTCTACCAAATGGTAAGTTTGTTATGTTCAAATATGTAGATTTTTATACAATTAAAGGGCAATAACTCTTAATTTACAAAATAAATCCGAACGAAATTGTGTGTACACAACCACATTATGGTGATCTAAATTCTGTTTAAGTTTCATAGTTCTAGGTCAAATTTATCAAAAGTTATGATGCAGATATTGCCATAGTTATAGTACCCTATATAGTTAACATTAGAAACTTTTAAGGGCCATAACTCTGGTGTTACTAGGGCAATCTGACTGAAACTTGACGGGCCACATAAGCTCATAGAGGTAAACATGTATATGAAGTTTTATGTAAATATTCCCAACCATTTTCTAGATATGGCTCCAGACGGACGGAAGGACGGACGGACAACGCCAAAACTATATCCCTCCGACTTTCGTCGGGGGATGATAACATTCATGTTCCAAAAATTTGTCAAAGAGCGAGGATAATCTACATCGCGTTCAAATTCTAATTTTGAAAATAGACACTGACAGTGTTAATCACGGAATATTTAATTTAGAGTAAGCTAAATTGCATGTCTGGATGAGTTCTTATCGAATATGTTCATATCTGGGATACTATCTTAATAACCCTAAACCATGCTGAGTATTCTGTGTTAACAAGGAATGCTCGTTGCGCAGTAGAAAAAAATTATTATAAACTACATATTTGTGAAGATAGCGACGCCTTCTTTTCAAATCTTACCAAAACATGTCATAGTGTACCTCGTTTTTTTTTTCAACCAATCCATTGTAATACAAAATAAATGTTTTGAAACGAATGTTTGAATGAACGAAACCCATCTTCAGGATCGGTTTTTTTTCAGATATGAATATATTTTTGTACCTAAATCCATAACGCTTTCTAAGCGGATGATTTTTTTTAAAAATAGTCTGTTTATGTGTTCAACATTTACCCGCCAAAAATATGACATATTTAAAATTTCTAAAGTTCAACATTAAAATGTAACCATTTAGAAATGTTGACAAGGCAAAAAGAAATTCAAAAATTGCACATCTTCACAGAAATACAAGGACAAGTTCAATATCAGTTTCATGAGGGAAACTTCCTACTTTTAAATGTTTAATACGTTGTTTCTGAAATCATTCAATCCCCACCTTTAATTCATGTGGGGAAGTTGGCAATTACGTGCGGAGAAAAGGCTAGTACTTGTACAGAATCCTGGAATAATGCTGTTGAAAAACGGCATTAACCGAAAAAGTATACATTCCCGGGTGAGACAACAGTAAAATTGAGCATTCTCTTTTGAGATATATCATGATTTCGATTCAAATTTGAAATCAGTTTTAATTATTTCATGCTCAATTAACCAAGCTGCAATGTTGGAATGTTATGTAGGGAAAGGCATGTAGGGTATAATATAATGCATAAAGCATTGTACGTTAACCGGCTGGGTTTACATTTACATGAACGCCAGAAAAAACAAAACACGTTTAATCCTATACTGAATGGGCAAAGTAGCGGGGCATACAATGACCTTACCTCCTTTATTACAGTTTATAGTAAGACATGTTTTCAGCATGTTTTAGGTCAACGTGATGAAATAATATTGCCTAAGATGAAGACTCCATAGGCCGCTGAATACAAATGGGGATACAGTTTTCGAATGAGCTGAAAAATAAAACAGTATACACTTCGAAAGATTAATAATGTTATCTCCAAGCAAGCATATTCCATATCTTAATAAAATTTTATGGAAATCTCCAATGTTATTTCTGTTTTCTAGGTTTTCACGGCGAGCCCCCAGATCAGTTCATTCCATCAAGACCAAGAGAACGAAACTCTTCTCAAGACGGCTTTCATGGCATTGGTTGGCATTCAGTCAGCCATGACTCTAGACAAATGCAAACTATGGGACAACCATCACCAATGTACAATGAAAATATCCAGTTTGTAATGGCACCAGGCTATTATGTACCTCCTGTAACAACGCATGTCCCGTACGAACATCCGGGAAATAGAATGCAAGTTCCAGCAGACCAATATTTAGTGAGAGATTCCACAACATCGATGCCGACTGAAGGTAGATTCATTTCAGTCGTCAGATATATTATAGTCTTTTCAAAAATAGGTTTAAGATTGAATGTTAAATACAAACGATACAGACTTACTGAAAACAGCAAATAAGTGGGTAATTTATTGAGCAATTTAAGTGTCCAAATGTGCTAAACAAACTCCTAATTAAGTTGCTTTAAGGTAATCGAGGAGATATCAACTCAAAATATAATCTTCCAAACACTGATCGAAGGCCTTGTATCGCGCACCTGACCTAGTTCTTATCCCACAAATAACCTTATATTTAATGTGGCCTAGATTTCGTAGAGACAAACATTTTGACCATGTTTCATCATTATCCAAGTTTTTCTCCTTTCTTTTGGCTTCTATAGTGGTAACAAGGCTTTGCTCCATGATTTGACCAAGTAACCTAGTTAAAGATCTCAGGTAACCCAGTTTCAAAAATGACCTAAAATTAATAAAGACAAACATTCTTACAAAGATTTATGAAGTTGAGATAGAAAATGTGGCCTCTAGAGTGTTAACAAGGTTTTCCTATTAAATGACCTAGGGACCTAGTTTTTAACCACAAATGACCTTGTAACGAACTTGACCAAGTTTCATTTAGATTTGGCCAAAATTGAGACCTGGAGTGTTAACAGTCAAAATGTTGACGACGCACGACGGACGACGACGGAAGTATATGTCTGTTTTATCATATATATATATCAGTATATTATATCTAATTTTTTATGTATTTAATAATATGTAAGTCTTGACACTGTTCATCATCTAAAATTTTTGAGATGGCTAATGGCATGAAGGAAAACAAGGAATTGCTAATTAAAAACTGAAACTGTTTTATCATCAATAATTCTTCCACTAAAAATCTACACGCACATTTACAAGGTATACTTTGTTGTCTGTTTCAAAGCTCGGATGATAGACGAAAGACATAATGCGATCACAATAGTACATCTTGAGCATCCTGAACTCTGTTGAGTATGGCGGCTGATCTGTGCCATTTCGCCTTTTCACCCCGCGACGCCGCCAAGTGAAAACACGAGAATTTTGAAGTATAAATTGCGGAACCAAAACTCGCCAAACAGTGTGTAGCACACCAGCTGATTAGTGGGTTTCAGACACACTTCCCCGTTGTTAAGCGAGGTTTCGCTCAGCCCACCAACAATTTAACTTCTTAAATTCCGTGTTTTTGCTTCGCGGGACCACGAGTCAAAAGACGAAATGGCACAAAAAGATATCCACCATATTTGAGCTTTAACCCTTCAATGGCCATTGCACTACGACTGAATCAAGAATTTGTATAGATGCCTCAAGAGCAGCTGATGAAATTAAGTACTATTTAAGACCATCATTGTGTTGCTAATTGGAAAGAAAATACAACTAAAGTAGAACATTTGAAAGAGATCAAGAAGTCAAGGAAACATCATCTTCATTCATAGAAATCATAACCAGTATGTATAGACTTGTCATACTCTGTTTTGACTTTTTTTCAGAAAATGACAGACCACGGGTGCAGCCTTCAATAGAAGGAATTATTTTCAAACGCATCATCTCTTCATTATTTATCATACTTGATATTTGCCTTAACTGGATGCAGTTTGGCTCATGGGTCGGTCATTTCGAATTACCGGGCTGGTTAAGTTTTCTAGAAATAGCAAATAGTCTGAAGGTAAAATCCCCATTAAAGTCCCAATGCGACGAGGGATCCTTCGACCTTACAACGACCTTCGGCGTCTTTATTGGCATTGGAACCGCATACGGCTTCGTTCGGATAGTTAATACGATTGGAGAGACAATTGTTGAATACCAAAAACAATATCCTAGTGAAACTGAACCGCGGTGCAGAGGTTTCCAGATTCTCCATGGATGGATGGAGACAACACTCGCCATTCTCTGCGATGACTTGCCACAGGCTATTCTGTTGGTCATCTTTAGTTTGCAGTGTCAGGTCGATCTTATTTCCATGGCAAAAGTCTTGGTTTGGATGTTTATCAAAGCACTGAAGAATAATATTCGTAACAGTACATGCAAGCAAATCTATAAGCCATGCTGCGGCGATTTTGATTGCGAGAATTGTTGTGTCGCCCGCTACGACTGCATCTGTTGTTGCCAAGTACTCTATCACAGACCGTGTGGTTGCTGCTGCAACAAGAAATATATTGAATGCGTATCGTACGATTTCTGTCTCGATTGCACGTGCAAAAGAGAAGGAAGGTGTTGTGGTGAAATCGACCGTGACCCGGAATGGATTTTGGGCCTTTTTGACAAGTTAGAATTATTATATAGCCTATGTGTGGGTGCAATTATTGCTCTTTCAATAGTAAAGCATGTGGGCGTACTCGGGCAAAATCTAAATTTTTAAAAATTACAGACAAACCTTCAATAACTTCCTAACCAGGAATAGGAAAAAAAACTTCAAATGCTCGGACATGAATATTTGTTGTGGAAACTGTTTACTTTTACTTGCTCGAAATCAAAACCCTCACAATGATTACAGTAAAAAGAGTTGCTACTTTAAATTTCAACAAACTTAGAAAGTCGCGTCTGTATGTATGTAGTCATGAGGTTACGTTGTGTTCTTAAATATATTATAGAGAAAATAAGGTAACCTGAATTTTATTATTTAAAAACCCTGACTACTCGTATAAGGAAGAAACTTAGCGATTTAGTCCTTATTTAAAGTTCTTTATAATACAACTCCGCTGCAACAAGTGCCGGGGTATGATTGGAGGGAGTATGTGTGTTGTAAGGTGAATGCATGAGTAATGTTGAACTGTTCAATACATCTAGTAAACAGAGGCTATTATTTCGCGTTGATAGCATACCATGCTTCTGAAAGATCTTTCTTTAGATATATATTTTTCTATCACGTAGGAAGCCGTTTGGTTAACAATAAAAAACAAAGACAAAAATCAAACAGGGAATGCCACGTACCAAAAACGCAGCCTCCCCAAAACGAAACCCACAGCACGCAGACGTGCACACCACAAACACACACAAACATACTCGCACACAAAGCCAACACGAGGACAAAACGTACAAACAAAGGAACACAGTGGGGCACCGCCTTGGAACGGTCAGTGGCAAAAACACCGCTGGGGAGCTTAAACCGGTTTATGGTGCGCACCTAACCTCACTCTTACAAAACTCGCACAGCATGACATTTGAATGTCCGGTGATGCGCTCTCTTTTTAATACATACTAATATTAAGGCATATGCTAGATTTACGTAGAACCTCCCGTGATTTTCAGTTCTGAAAAAGGTGATATCTACAACTTTGGTTCTCTGTAGATTAACCGGTATGTCACTAGTAGGTCGCTTCTGAATAAACCAAGAAAAGGCATTAACGTGGCAAAAACTAGAAAGTATTCTGCACGAACTCGTGTTTGTCTCCGGCTATGCATTTAAAAGGTTTTTAAGTCAAACGATTCGTGAACAAAGACAATGTAATAGGGGATCCCCGCTAATATTTCAGCAAACAGGACCAAATGAATTAACCACTGTTCAAAACTCCTTTATTTCAAAAAGTCATGAAGACCGTAGATTTCTCATTCAACGTTGGTCTGTGTTAACGTTTATAGGCAATCAGGCAAGTGTGATATTCTTCTGTTTTGTCAACCTGTAAAATAGATAAGTGTACGTGCTTAAAATTCGATTATGCAGATTAAATGTTTATTCAGGTGCAGCTTTTTATGCAAAGGAAGTAAGAACTGTCTTGTGACTGTTGTAAATTAGTTTGAAGGAAGTAAAAACGTGTATGAATAGTTTTGTGACTGTTGTAAATTAGTTTAAAAGATGTAACAATTTGTAGAATCTTAGGAGGGTCGGTGTAATGAAGTATTTCGACCCTCATAGAATAATGACCCCCCGGTCATTATTCTATAGAAAAAGTGACCCCCCGGTCATAGTATTATGACCTCCAGATCATAGTACTATGACTCCCCTACGTGAAGTAAACTGAACCTCACGAAGAATATTGACTCCCATAAAAAAACAACCCCCGGTCATTTGGTCAAATTTAGTGATAACTCATGTATCTAAGGCCTAATTGCTGCATTTTATGCCCCCAATCGGGGGAGGGGGGCATATAGATTTGCCCTTGTCCGTCCGTCCGTCTTTCCGTTTGACCATTAGCCCCAGATACCATCACTTGACACAGAAATCAGAGCATTCCGCAACGGGAAACGGGATTCTATTTCTAGACGCTGTATCTTGGTGTATACATTTTTTCAGGAAAATAACAATTCACAATACGTTCACAAAACACACCAGTGTCAATAATCCCTACAAACTTCGGTATGAAGTAATTCTTCAGAAGAAAACTGCACAAGAAACTGCTAGCATAGAACTTAGTATTAATAGAAGTTGCAATACTTAGCAGTGGCAGTAAAGTACGGTAGCGGCAACACTAGAAAGTAGTAGTAGTAGTAGTAGTAATAGTAGTGGCAGTGGTAGTGGCAGTAGCAGTAGCAGCAGCAGCAGCAACAGAGGAATAAGTGACAGCAACAACAGCAGCAGGAGAAGAAGAGGTAGATGTACAAGACGTATTAGTGGAAGCAGGTATAGTAGTATCAGTAGTAACAGTTGTAGTAGTAGTAGTAGAAGTAGTAGAAGAAGAAGAAGTACATGTAGTAATAGCAATAGAAGTAGCGGCACCAGTAGTAGTAGTACAATCAAATGTTAACTATTGGCAATGGAGGGTATTAGAGTTGTAGATCTAGTAAAATTGTCCGTTAGGTTTGGTGGGGATCACTTTTAATAGATATTATCGTCGAAAGTCGTTTTAGGAGCCGGTGTTTTACACGGAAAGAGTAACTTTTTTAAATAGAATAATGTCCGGGAATCGATATTGTATGAGAGTTTGAATGTAGTAATTTCGGCAGTGAGTATTTTACATGGAAGGAGTCACTTTTTCTATAGAATAATAACCGGGGTCGTTATTCTATGAGATTCGAAGGGAGTCATCTTTAGGGAGTCAGTATTTTACTTGGAGGGGTCATCAGTTTTTCTATAGAATAATGACCGTGAGGGCGGGGGGAGGGGGGTGGGGGTCTTTATTCTATAGAGTTTGCAAAGGGAGTCAGTTTTTTATAAGGGGAGTCAATATTTTACAGGAAAGGAGTCACATTTTCTATAGAATAATGACCGGGGGTCGTTATTCTATGGGGGTCGAAATACTTCATTACACCGGCGCATTTTTATACAATCTTGCCAGACATACTTATGCTTTTGACAACACAGAAACTGACGTTCTTCAGCTTTTCCCGGAAGTAAAGAAAATGAAAGTACACAGGCTAAACTTGAAAATGAAAGTCGCATCTGCATTTGTCTATAGTCAGTGTTCACGCACAGGGGTCACCCCGTCTAAATGTATGCACATGGACTTATTCCATGTTTTTTCTTTTTGCTAATGGGGAGTCAATTTTCAAAATACCTTGGCTCTAACACGACAAGTCTTTTCATCTACGAAAAAATATTTGCACAATCCTAAGAGCAAGGGTATTTTGAGATTTTCGGAACTTAGTCAAATCGTTCAAAAGGTCCTTTTTGATGTTGTCTAAAAGTGACGGTATATGTCTTGGATGTCAAATATTTCCGTACGTGAAAGCTTCAGAGCTAGACATTTCAGAAATACTTTCAAAATAAATTTCGTGTAATAAATGATGATTCTACGGAAGCGTGAAAGGGCAATCAGACGCTTATCCGTTTTAATACGCTACGGCTATGGAAAGGATAAACTGTTTTGTGACTGTTGTAATAAAATTTGAAGAAAGTAACAACCTGTATCACAACTGTTTTGTGACTGTTGTAATTTTAATTTTAAAGAATGAACAACTCATATAGACTGTTATGTGACTGTTGTGATTTAGTTTGAAGGAATTAACAACTTGTATAAACTGATATGTGCCTGCTGTAATTTCGTTTGAAGGAATTAACAACTTGTATAAACTGATGTGTGACTGCTGTAATTTCGTTTTAAGGAATTAACAACTCATATAGACTGTTATGTGACTGCTGTAATTTCGTTTGAAGGAATTAACAACTTGTATAAACTAATATGTGTCTGCTGTAATTTCGTTTGAAGGAATTAACAACTTGTATAAACTAATATGTGTCTGCTGTAATTTCGTTTAAAGGAATTAACAATTTGTATAAACTGTTCCGTGACTGTTGTAATTTCGTTTGAAGGAAGTAACAACTTGTATAAATTGTTATATGACTGTTTTCATTTAGTTTGAAGGAAGTGAAAACTTGTATAAACTGTTATGTGACTGTTTTGCAGTGAAAACTTGTATAAACTGTTATGTGACTGTTTTCATTTAGTTTGAAGGAAGTGAAAACTTGTATATAATGTTTTGTGACTGTTGTAATTTAGTTTGAAGGAAGTGAAAACTTGTATAAACTGTTATGTGACTGTTTTCATTTAGTTTGAAGGAAGTAAAAACTTGACTGTATAAACTGTTTTGTGACTGTTTTCGTTTAGTTTGAAGGAAGTGAAAACTTGTATATAATGTTTTGTGACTGTTGTAATTTAGTTTGAAGGAAGTGAAAACTTGCATAAACTGTTTTGTGCCTGTTTTCATTTAGTTTGAAGGAAGTAAAAGCTTGACTGTATAAACTGTTTTGTGACTGTTTTCGTTTAGTTTGAAGGAAGTGAAAACTTGTATATAATGTTTTGTGACTGTTGTAATTTAGTTTGAAGGAAGTGAAAACTTGCATAAACTGTTTTGTGACTGTTTTCGTTTAGTTTGAAGGAAGTGAAAACTTGTATAAACTGTTCTGTGACTTTTGAAATTTGGTTTGGAGGAAGTGAAAACTTGTATTAACTGTTTTTTGACTTTTGAAATTTAGATTGAAATAGCTTGTGAATGTTATTTTTGAGGTTTCTTTGAATTTTCATTGATACAAAGAAAAAACTTACACTTTAATTCCTTTAATGCAAATGATGTATTGATAGCCAATTTATTCAAATCTAGAGTGTTAATTTAAAGTATATTAAATGCTTAAAATTCGCATTGTTATAATTTTGGGTACGTAAAATATAGTCACGCGTGTTACTTGAGAGACAGTTCTAAAGTTTAATTTAGAATTACGACTACGGATAATGTTGTCATTTCAAAAATTTAAAACCAAACAAATAAATGTTAATATTCCAATTGTGCCTCTAAAACGTTGCGTTACAAAGAAATGTAAGTAGCAAGTACAGTTTTCCCCAAACACTAAAATTAATCGGTAAATTAATAAATTTCGTTTTAAATGTTTCTCATAGCTGAAATCTGGCATTTTTTATAACTGTAAAATCTGCATTGTGTCGTCTGAGACAAAAGCACTTTACTGTAATTGATACGTTTTTGTGTCCTTTTGCTCATGTGGACGATGCATGGCTCTATGATTGTGTTTGGGATGCCCTGTGCTTCTGTGAAATCTACCGTTATCTTTTATTTTTATATTCTATGGAATTTCGTAACGTAAAAGAATGGCTATAACTAATAAATGCATTTTCAAAATCAATTGAAGTCATTGACATTTCACTATCAAGACATCTCATTCATAAATTTCATTTTTTTGTTTGTTTTAACAAATGACAAGAAGCAGTACTTTTAATTTATTTCTCGATTACAAATTGAAGCAAAAACACAATAATATGCGTGTTGTAGTTCTGCGTGTATGTATTCTGTAATTTCAATAGATCAATTATTAAAGACGTGGTTTACTTTAAGTTATCCTATTTATTCATTGCCATCAGTTTTGTACCATTTATAAATGTAAAACATTTTTCAACAAGTATATCTAAGACTTTTAAAAAAGATAGGAAAAGCAACATTTTACCATGGTCCGAGTGAAAAAGTTTACGTAGGAGTACAGCATTTTTATGGACATATTTCGATTGGTGATAGAATTTGCATTCAAAATACTTAAACTTTGCGGTTGCCTAGTGGTAACTAACTCCTTAACTAAGCGAGTTCTTGATTTCATCTTACGGGTAAAATGCTGGCGGACATACCGACGGAGAGAAGAAGGCGATGGCAAAACAGTATGCTAGTAGTTATTTAACAAGGCCATATATACATAAATGCATTTAAAAAGCACACCACACATTACGATAAGAAGTAAACAGTCTCATTTATGACAAGTTACTGACAACTACAAACTACTTTATAATGAAATTCGCACTGATTTTACATTGTCATGTCGTCAGTTTATCATTAGAAATATTTTTGAATCCACTCCTGATATCATTCTATGAAACAAAAATAAAGTTTTCAGATTTCAATAATAAACATGTGTTAATTTACTTCCTGGCACATAACAATATTACGGTGTTCTGTTATGGCCATTCTTGGTTTCACTCCTTGGCCTTGTAAATTGGTAAGGTGACAGTGCCAAGACGCGACGATACGATGCGATGGGTGATACTCCGATGCGAAAAGCGAAGAGAAGTTTATTTATTTACATATCTCCCCTATGTACACATCATAAAACAAGGTATAAAATACATTATAACACAACTAAATGTTCATCCATGAAATTAATTAATAATATAATAGACAAACACGTTAGATATAACTACACCTTCTCGCAGTAAAACTTAATTCATTGCAGAAAATACTTTGAAATTCAAAGCATTCCTAAACATAGAGGCACAGTGAACATCCGAAATCCTGAACTGTGAAGTTGAACTTTTACTTGCGAAGTGACTAAAATGGTTAGTAACTGATGTTATATTTGTTATTATATTTGTTTCAACTTTTACACATACATCGTCCATGTCAATACAACTCATATCGATATCCTTACCCATATCGAACATTTCAATTTTTCCAATAATCGCCCATCGCAAATTAATATAGAACAAATGTTATATAATTATAGCTGTTTTGGGGCGTTTTCTTACCACATGGTTTATGGGCCCACGCTAAATTTCAGAGATGGACGGATAAATTTACGGAAGATAACGATCAAAGCTACAAGATTATCGATTTTTCAAAAAAGGCTTATCACCAGTCGCATTTAGTAGCCTACGGATAGTTCGACATTCTTACCTTATCGAATGAAACATTTCTTAATGGTCGGTTGTCAGAACATTCAATTAATACATGAACTTCTGATTCCATGTTTACAAGTAGGACATATTCTGTCATTAGCCACAAGATTTTTATACGATCCCGTCTGCAGAAGGGTGCTACTCTACACTTTAATTCAGTTAAAGATGATCTATCTGTTACATTTTATATTGAGCTTTACGGAACTGGTAAGATTTCAGTCTGTCAGGGTTACTCGCACCTATCAAACTGACTATATAGCTTTTGTTTGCACTCGAGAACACGTAAATCCATACATTATTCTCAGCAAAATCACAAGATTGTTTTAGATAAAAGGTTAGTACATGTATTTTGCAAATTTTGCATTACAAAACTTATAGATCTAGTTTGATCCATATTTCTAAATCTTTCCAGCTACGAATCTTTCACGGCCTAGTAGGGCCGCGTTATCAATATAACACTTCCGCGTCGTGCTGTTGTATTCTCGCAGTATCGCCCCCTTCAACACGGGGGCGAAATAATGATATTACGAAGCGAAAGTTTAAACTAAAACCGTGCTTTCGCATGACGTTTTCGCATCTACTCAGCGTATATCTTACTAGTCTGCAGAGCGAAGGGGCGAATCAACGATAGCCTTAATGGATTACCATATAAGGCGGAGGGCATACATTGTGCGTCTAACCCTTTGCAGTATTTCACCTAAGTTTGTTTTTCTGCTAGTTTATAAATATATTAGTATATTTATAATAAAACAGTTTGTTAAAGGAAATCTGTCTTATACTGAATATATTCATTTTGTTGAGGCTTACTCTATTGGTACTTATTCAAGGGAAACAATCGTTTTATTTTTTTCTGCATGATGAAATGTTCATTTTCACGCTTCTAATAATTTACAATACCCAAGAACAGATATACTATAACAACTACCTAATGTCTTTTAAGCATCTTATTTAAAGCATTTAGCACTAATCCCGAACTGTATGATTTTAATAGTAGAATAAGAAAGCAGGTAGGGATGTTGTGGTATATATTACCACCCGATATATTTTCGCGATAATTCAGTAACAGATCCAAAGACTATTCTATTCTTTTGTTCAAAACTGTTTCTGCCAGTTATACTTTCTAACTCAAGAGAGGCGACGGGACGACATCACGATGGCCTCTACAGGTTTCCATAATTTGTTGCCGCGAAATTAACCCTGTTAAATGGTTCAAACCCAGTGTTGAATAGCATTAATGAATGCAAAAATCAACAAAGCAAACACAAAGCCGGGCTTCAGCCCACCATGTTGCTTCGCAAAGAACAACTTACCATGGCATCTTAAAAAGGCCAAAGTTACACTTTTCAGAGTTACAATTATTTTTTTCTTTTCAAAATTAGCCATAATAGCGAACAAAGATTTGTCAAAATCTGTAACTTCCTTTAATGGTATGCTTTCGGCATATAAAAACCACCGGCGACTCCGGATGCATATAGCTTTTATATCCCGACGTGGACTGACTCGACTCGAATGTTTTCTGTTTGCTGTAAATACACCAAGTTCTAGAGATAATTTTTGTGCCCAATTACGAGTCCGATACCACAGTCTCTTTGTAGAAACTTATTAGGTTACCTTAAAATTATGTGTATCTTTCGCATAATATCTCACTAATTTGTTTTCTTTAGAGCTATAAGTTCATTAACACATAAAACCATACTTCTTCACGGTGAGGATGCGTACACCGGATATTGCCATTAAGTGATAAGGTATTTTCCGAAAACGTGATTATTTTTCGTCAACAAGGTAAGTAAAACCCTGATTTACTCATGTATTATACTACTACAGAAGAAAAGAGCATTACTTTTCATGACTAGATACTGTGTATATGCTCTTACAAGCGTAAAATGAGTCAATCTTAAGTAGAAATGATAAAATTTGTGATAAAATGACAAGTTTATCATTTGATAAATGCATGCCGTAAACACATTTGTCCCGATACCATAACCTATTTGCATTATGGGGAAAATCTGAATCGAACGATTTATTTAGTGACATACAAAGAAAAAATGTGCAAAATTTCAGCTTTGTACATGTTCAAATCACGGAGAAATCGGTGTTAAATGAGCGTTGGTGGTGTACTGTGTATTGAGTTTTCAAAGTAATATTTGTACTGTGTATTGCAGTTTGGTGTACTGAGTATTGATATTGAAAAACGTGCATATTTTCAGCATTTATGGTCATTAGATAGACAAAGCATGTAGTTCCATTGGCCCAAATGATGGAATTTCTTTTTCTGTTTGCAGATGGCATTAGACTTCACAGCGAAAATAACAAGCACCAGTTTGAACACTGATATTACAACTTACAATTACAGCGGCATGCCAATAGTCACTCCGAGAAACTGTCTAAAGACTAGCCATTGCAGATAAAAGGCACAGCCACAAGTTCAGCCGTGATGTTTTATAATAATGTAACACAGGATATGATGACGATAAGAGTGGAAAAGGTCTCTCCGTATAAGAAGAGCAAACATGAAAATATGTTATCCTTTCACCTTCATACTACAAAGAGACATAAACCTTGGTCAATAGACGACCTTTATCGATTATGGTGTCAATAGTTCAAAGGTCAAGGTCGTAAGGGCTTTGAGTTTTTAAAGTGGTTTCTCCTCAATAACCTTAGACTCATTTGACGTAGAACCCTCGAACTAGTTTCACTTGAAATTTTCTTAAAATAATATAGTCAAAGCTATTTTTATTGTTCTAAATGCATTGTTCTGAAAGGTAATTAGCTCACCACTTTCTTCATACAAAACAAAATGGGTGCCATATGCACTGAGCAATTTGTTTTCGAAGTAGGGGGAAACAGTGCCATGTGTTATCTTACACACTTCATTTGCAAGATATATGTCATTTCTATGCAAACAGTTCGTTATCATTATTATGTGATCAACTTCCCCGTTAACCAAAATAGTATATTTGTTGTCAAGATCAACTTCAAACTATAACAAACGATCGGGAACTGACTTGAAGATCATTCCGATTTTTTCATGTATTCAAACTGTTGAATGTAAAATGTTTATGACCCCCTTTGGTTTAAACATATTTATTCCCAACAATATACTTAACTATATTTATATACTAACATTACAAGTACAGTTGGTGGAAAGGATTAGAAAGAAAGACAAATCGTATAGAGTTCTTCTACTATCTTATCATGATCTTTGCTATTTTATGAAATTGTGTTTAGGTTTCAAGTTTGTTTAATAAATATTACAATGTATATGACTATCTGTTCTTTATCAAAGTAAAACATGGCTTTTACAATATTGCTTGTCAAATAATGTTTGGTAAAATAAATATGTCACAACAGAACCTATTTCAGTATCAATGCCCACTCTTATGTGAACTCTAATGTACACTCATCACATTTATGCAGTAACTAGCTACTTCTTATAATTTCAATAAGTATTTGTCTGTTTGCTTTCCTCTTTCCTCTTAATTTAGCGTCAGAAATGCGGTCTCTGTTATGCAAGCAGTTGTATAATTGTAAAATCATTGGAAGAGTTATAAGCCTGCTCTTCAAAACAACTTGCAGTCTTCACTATACCTCATATTAACCAAGTTGTCGATGAAAACATTTTGCGACGTCAAAAAATATAGGAAACTATAAAATCATTAAAAGAAAACGTTTCTTGGCAAACAAACTAATTAAAGCTATTTATTCATTCATCTATTTTGTCATTCTTTCATCGGCTGTGTAACAATATTCTCCGAAAACCTTGTCTGTCCATGGAATTGCACTCTGTGTAACATTGAAAGTTCCAAGTACACCGCCGTGCATGTGTCTCTAGATTATATTTTTGTACTGGTAGCATTGTGTAAATGTTAAGCTAGATGGCGTGGTAGGTAGCATACATTTCCACTACCGTCAGTGAACAGGCTCCTCACCATTTGCCCAAATCAAAGGTTTCTTTCTGTTCTGTTGCAAATTGGTCCCTTTTGTAATCGGGTTCCTTTTTAAAACATGTATGTTAATATTTTCTGAATCGACAGTATTTTTTCTGGGTTTTTTTTCTCTGCATATATCTGATGCTATTCTGTAGTTTACTTTTTTGCGATTTTGGTCGTTAGCACACGGAAATATTCTCGTCATGTTGGTGGTGTTCAACAAAGTGACATACAATGGCCTTAAATTCGTTCGTCAAGCCAGTCATAAACAAACATACACGAGTTGAATCTGCAACGAAAAAAAAAATCACAATCTAATATTTATTAGTAGGACCGGGCTGTCTGCAAGATATTGAGAGTAAGTCTAAGCGGCGTCCCAATACAAAATTTTAAATGATACATGTTCCTTTAACTGTTTTTGAGATAATTCATTTAATACCAACTTAAACAATGCTAAATGGAAGAACAGAATATATCTTTACATTTAAAACTGGTAAGCATAACAAAAAATATTGCCCACTGTTTCACTATGGTGACTGTGAGTTACGTTTAGAGCTTATTACATGAATTACAACAGATTCATTTTCCTATTAAACAAAGAAGGCAGAAAACAGTGAATTATTATACAACAAATCACTGTTCTGACGTCACAATAAATTACGTCATGGCGTCAAACGGCATAGCGGCGCACTGGAAAAGAAACCGATTGAAAACGGACAAATATTTAATGAATGTCGTCAAGGATGTACTTAAAATCCTTGGTGACGTGTTAGAATCGAAATAATATATCTCATTTAGTGATTTGCTCTTGAATAAATCATTGTTTGTCGTTTAGATGCGTATTATTATATAATTCCTCTGCATCTGAACTCCAAACAATGATTTATTCAACAACAAATCACTGGATGAGATATATTATTTCTTATTATAAAAAAATAAGTAAACGCTAAAAATATCAATGTAAAACATCACGTATCTTCAAGACTAAAGAACATACTGTTTTGTACTTTGAAAAGGAAATTATAATGTACATTTTGTAAGATTCATTCTACAAAACTCAGCGATAATGTAAACAATACACAGTACAGTAAAATGTGATACAGATCAATACACAGTACATATATTTGCAATACACAGTACACCACCGACGCTCATTTATCATCGATTTCTCTGTCATTTGAACATTTACAAAGCTGAAATTTTGCATATGTTTTCTTTGTATGTAACTAAATAAATCGTTCGATTCAGAATTTTTATCATAAGACAATAAGTGACGATATCGGGAGAGATGTGTCCCCGACCTGCAATTATCAGATGATAAAGTTGCCATTTTATCACAAATTTTAGTGTTCCTTCATAAAATTGACTCATTTTACGCTTGTGAGAGAATATACACAGCATCTAGTTATCAAAAATAATGCTCTTTTCTTCCATAGTAGTATAATACAATAGTAAATATGTGTTTTACTTACCTTGTTGGCGGAAAATAAATACGTTTTCGGAAAATACCTTATCACTAAATGGTAATATCCGGTGTACGCATCCTCACCGTGTAGTAATCTGTTTGAATCGACGGTCGAGTTTTAAGCCATTAAATTGTATGTCATTTTGTTGAACACAACCCAAATGACGCTAAGTACCAAAACCGCAAAAAAGTAATTTACGTGATAAAACTAAAAATATACAGAGAACAAGGCAGAAAAGGAACCCACACACAAAATGAACCCTTTTCAAAAGAAACCCCCACCCTTCTAATCTTCTAAAAGGATGTAAAGACAGATTTGATTTGGGCAAATTGTGTTATCAGAAGACTGAAACAGAAAAGATGGAAAAGTATAAATGAAAATTATGCAGGCTCGGTTTGGTTGAGTCTGTTAATGGACGGCAGTGGAAATGCATGCTACAGTCATGCCCTCTAGCCCCGGGTTAAACATACCTCAGCATTTACACATGCTACCAGTACCAAAGTATAATTTCGAGACACCAACAGATGTATTCATACGGCGGTGTACATGGGACCTTCAATAATATACAAAGCAAATCTATGGAAACGAGGTTTAAAAAGGTAACACACCTACACAGTCCTTGAAAGAATATGACAAAGTAGATGAATACATAGCCTTTAATCAGTTTGTTTGCCGAGGAAAGTTTCCTTAAAATGATATAGATTTTTCTGTTATTTCTTGACGTGGCAAGATGTTTTCCATCGACAACTTGGCTAATATGTGGTAAAGTGAAAATGCTAGTTATTTCGAAGAACCGGCATCAAACTCTTCCGCGGAACGAACAATTATACAATTACTTGCACGACAGAGACATCATTTCTGACGCTGAATTAAGAGACAAGAGAAAAGCAGACGAACACTTATTGACATTAAATGAGGCAGCTAGTTACTGCATAAATGTAATTAGAGTAAATTACTCCCACATAAAAGACTGTGCATTGATACTGTAGTATTGAAATAGGTTCTATTGTGACAGATTTATTTTACTAAACATTATTTGACAAGAAACATTTTAAAGGCCACTTTCTACTTTGATAAAGAACAAATAGTCATGTTCGTTAAGATATTTATTAATCAAATTTGAAACGTAAATACAAATTGATAAAATAACAAACATCATAAACATTTTACATTCAACAGCGTGAATGCATGCATAAATTCGGAATGATCTTCAACATTTAGATAGTTGTTATTGTTATTGTTCAAAGTTGATAACATTCTTACTTTGACATTAAATATGAGCCCTGCCATGAGAAAACCAACATAGTGGGTTTGCGACCAGCATGGATCCAGACCAGCCTGCGCATCCGCACAGTCTGGTCAGGATCCATGCTGTTCGCTTTCAAAGCCTAATGCAATTAGAGAAACCGTCAGCGAACAGCATGGATCCTGACCAGACTGCGCGGATGCGCAAGCTGGTCTGGATCCATGCTGGTCGCAAAGCCACTATGTTGGTTTTCTCATGGCACGGCTCACATATCTTGTAACTACATTGTACAAAATATATTTTAAGCATAACACATGGGCACTGTTTCCTCCTACTTGTAAAACATATTGCTCAGTGCATAAGGCACCCCTTTCGTGTCGTATGATGCAAGTGGTGAGCTGATTACCTTTCAGAAACTGTAAAAGTACAATATATTTAAAGCAATTAAAATAACTTTGACTATATTATTTGTAAATACATATACCTGTCAGCTTTCTAATACGTTGCACAAGAAATTGAATTTAGGGTTTTAGAAAATTTCAAATGAAACTAGAAGGTCTATGAAGTTCAAATGTTCTAGCTTAAATTAGTCTAAGGTTATTGAGGAAAAACCACGTTAAAAGTTCAAAGCCCCTGCGACCTTGACCTTGGAACTATGGACACCAAAATCAATAGGGGTCATATATTGACCAAAGGCTTATGTCTCTATGAAGTTTAAGGATTACATATTCTCATGTTTGTTCTTCTTATGAGGGGAGACATTTTCCGCAGTAATTGTCATCATATCATCTGTTATATTATTATAAAACTTCACGAGTGTACTTGTGGCTGGGCCAGTACTTGGCAATGGCTTGTCTTTAGACCGTTTGTCTGAGTGACTATTGGGCATGCAGATGTAAGTGTAAATTGTAATTTCAGTGTTCAATTAGTTAAACTGGTGCTTGTTATTTTCATGTATGGTACTAAAGAATCTGTGGAGTCTAATGTCATCTTCAAACAGAAAAAGACATTCCATTTTTCAATTAAGATAATTTGTGTAAATGCCATTACATGCCTTGTTTATTTAATGACCATCAAAACTGAAAATATGCACGATTTTCAATACCAATACCCAGTACACGAAACTGCAATGCGCAGTTCAAACATTATTTTGAAAACTCAATACACAGTACACCGTCAACGCTTATTTATGACTGATTTCTCCGTCATTTGAACATTTAGAAAGCTGAAATTGTGCGTATGTTTTTCTTTGTATGTAACTATATAAATCGTACGATTCAGAATGTTCCTCACAATGCAAATACGTTGTAGATGACTTTATCGGGAGAAATGCGTTCACGGCATGCATTTAAGATTGGCTCATTTTACGCTTGTTAGAGCTTATACACAATATCTGGTTATTAAAAGTAATGCTCTTTTCTTCTATAGTAGTAAAATACAATAGTAAATCGTGGTTTTACTTACCTTGTTGACGAGAATTAATCACGTTTTCCAAAAATACCTTATCACTAAATGACAATATCCGGTGTACGCATCCTCACCGTGGGGAAAGGAAACCCACAATCATGCATCACAAATGTATCTCAGAATGTCAGTCTTGCAGCAAGTATAAGTCCGTAAGATAAACAATAAAACAAGTTGAGATGCAAACATTTTAACCCTATCTGATACACCCTAAAATCGGCTGTATGTAAAAGCAGGCTTCGCGGAAGTGAGTAACTGACGCAACAAAACCCTATTAATGTTGATACAGATTTTTCTAAAAATGAATTTAGCAGAAGAGGAAAAGCAGGAACAATTTTTGGAAACAGTGTGATTGTAAAATATTTCTCTTGAAAAAAAAATCTAATTATAGTAGGAATTGTAAGTCCTCAAGATCAGGATGAAAGAAATTGAATTGTTCATATTTTGTGAAAATAATTCAGGAACTGTAAAAATTAAAGGGCATTTTCATGCCAGATGTACGCTTTATTTATACCTGACTGTAGATGGGGAATGTCTGCGGATGACTAAACTAATTTATACATTTCCAAGAATGTATCAAAACTGCTGGGTAAAATAAAAGTGAAAGTAAGTATTTCCTGAAAATAGAAATTAAAAATGTATTATTTCTTCTTTTGTAAGAGGTTGACAAGGTGCTCGAAGGATGAAGCACACAGCCACATGGGAATGTACATTCGAAATTATCCATTCTATGCAGATCAAGAAAGATACATAAGCAAATTATATAATGTTTAATTGTTATGTTAAGGGGCATTGGTTTCTCGATCTGTACAACACAAATCGCTAGCTAAGATGAACAGAAATTTAATGGCAGATACTTATTAAGTGAGTAAGATATCTGGATGGTATATTTAAGATTTCTTATCGGAGAAAACCAACAAAATCGAGGACCAGAAAGGTAGCCATTCGAAAAGTTCAGCTATTTATCTATGAAACTGAAGTCGTAACATGTCGGAGTCCATAATCTATTGTCAAGAGCTTTTATCACTGCTCTTAACTAGATACAGCTTAGAGCAAGTTAGAGGTAACCTTAAAAGATACAGCCAGGTATATCACTTACATTTGCAACCTGCAAAAGGCAATCACTTACACCCTCAAACCTTAGCTAACATGGCGGCTAACAGGAATTATTATGCTAGAGACAACAGAGGTAAGAATAGACCTTTTTTCTGGCATTATTTTGGTTTTACTTCTACTCAATAAGGAAAAATGGCAGTTTATGGTAAATAGTGTTTTCTTATAAACATTATCATTGCTGTCCTCTAGTCGCACTGACAAAGTGATGGTTATAGGGATATTTTCTAGTGTGATAATGGTAGAGAAAGACACAAGATGGCCTCCAAGCTTTATTTCCGTCACAGATTTACCGTTAAAGCAGTGACCTTCCGCAAGTCAGCTTAATATCTTCATAACGTAGAGTCAAATTAATCTTTTATGAAAGATTCTCCAACTTAAGAATAATCGGCATTAGATATGCGACAAATTTTTACTTGTTCCAAAAAATGATAGTTTACCAACACTAGTTTGCATTCGGAAGATCATGCATGTAGACCCCTGCGTTATAACGCACACATTTAACATCTTATATTATTATATTGTTTTATATACTAGTGACTTATAGGCCCGTGAGGCCGGGTGTTCCTTATATGACTGATGTATTTATATATACAATGTATTGAATATGTATAACACAAGTCACTATAATAAATAATTTACTTACTTACTTATTACATGCATTTGAGGGTATTGGCAGAGAAATGTAATTTTGCTATTTGTTGTGAAAGCCGAGGCTGACACTATTTTTTAAGGCTTCACAATATTAGCTATAGCACACATTTATGTCTTATTGTTTCCCCAAAGGAAAGCTTGTGCATCCCTCTGTATAGAAACTCAACAACTGTAGGAATTGAATAGGGAATTTATTTACAAAATACCGGAAAACAAAGTTACATTAAACTGTACGAAAAATAGGAGTTATCTATATCCAGGCGACAAGAAACCGACACATACAGGTCGTGTGATATTTATTTTATTATACCAAAAACATATACAGATGACAAAATGAAAGGATTTTCTAAACAAAATTAGTGATTGATTATAGGGAAAC
The DNA here is from genome assembly GCF_021730395.1 of Mercenaria mercenaria. Taxonomy (NCBI): domain Eukaryota; kingdom Metazoa; phylum Mollusca; class Bivalvia; order Venerida; family Veneridae; genus Mercenaria; species Mercenaria mercenaria. The sequence continues at coordinate 50,448,497 of NC_069363.1, forward strand.
CCTAATATCTGTTTTTAGTCTATTTTAGGAGTATGCCATCATAATGTTACAGGTAGTAAAAGTAAAAGAACTTTTCTTTGTTTCATATATAATTCAGTCACTTCATATCCATTTTGATACAGTTTCTAGATTTTCACTCCGTCAGAGACCAATTTCCCACATGACACCTTAACTTTTGCTTCAAGAAAACGAAAAGAAAACGAGGTGTTTTATAGTATGCAATGGAATACAATTTAACTGAAGCCATGGACCCTCATACTGTCGTATTTCAGAGAGCGATCTACAGAATAAACACCCTAGTTTTGTTTGCAAGTAAAAAAATCGAAAATGTGCATGAAAAGTATCTTGTTTTATGTAAATTATATTCCACGAGTGAAATGGTGCCCCTCTGGGTCCCGGTTTACGCGCAAATGTGTTTAAAATGTAAAAAAAAGATCTATTTATAAATTAATGTTTCGATTACACCACGGAAGTATAATTTTGGCGGAATATTTGCTACATATTCTTCATTGGTAACATTATCTACAGTTTTGTTTAATCTGTGTTTTTAGGGATGTACCATCATGATGTTACATGAACATTCAACCTCTGCAATACTGGAATGTTATATAGGGAAATACATGTTGATGTTTAATATAATGCTTTCAGAAAAAAATATGACATCCTATACCTTGTGAAGAAGCAATGAACATACTTCCTTTATTCCAGTTTGTAGTAAAAATATTTCAGCAAGTTTTCAGTCATCGTGATGAAAAAATATATAGCACATGATGCAGAATCCGTACGCAGTTTAATATAAATGGGAAAACAGTTTTCGAATGAGCAGAAGTATTTTTAAAAAAGAAAAAAAGAAAATTTAGTCTAAATATCTTACAATTTAAAAGATTAATACTATTACCTTTAAGCAAACTGTATGTTACATATTCAGTATTTTTAATCAAATTTTATGGAAATCTCTAATGTTATTTCTGTTTTCTAGGTTTACACGGCGAGCCCCCAGATCAGTTTATTCCATCTAGACCAAGAGAACGAAACTCTACTCAAGATGGCTTTTATGGAAGTGGTTGGCATTCAGTCAGCCATGAATCTATACAAATGCAAACTATGGGACAACCATCACCAATGTACCAAGGAAAGTTTATAATGGCACCAGGTCCTGATGTACCCCCAGTAATAGCGCATTACCCGCACGAACATGCGGGAAATAGAATGCAAGTACCAGCTGACCAACGTTTAGTGAGAGATTCCACAACACCGATGCCGACTGATCATGGTAAATTCATTTCAGTGCGTCAGATATATCTTTTCAAAAAAGCAGTATTAAGATTGAATGTTACACACAAACGGTATAGACTAACTCAAAACAGCAAATAAAAGGGTAATTTCTTGAGCAAATTGTCCAAATGTGCTAAACAAACTCCTGATTAAGTTGTTTTAAGGTAATCGAGGAGGTATCGACTCAAAATATAATCTTCCAAACGAAAGTTATAAACAAGAGGGCCCTGAAAGTCCTGTATCGCTCACCTGACCTAGTTCTTACCCGACAAATAACCTAATATTTTATGTGGTCTAGATATCAAAGAGACAAACATTTTGACCATGTTTTATGTAAATCAGTACATCATTATCCAAATTTTTCTCTCTTTTTTGGCTTCTAATGTGGTAACACGGCTTTGCTCCATGATTTGACCTAGTAACCCAGTTAAAGATCTCAGATAACCCAGTTTAAAAATTGATCTATTGGTAATAAAGACAAACATTCTTACAAAGATTCATGAAGATGAGATAGAAAATGTTGCCTCTAGAGTGTTAACAAGGTTTTCCTATTAACTGACATAGTGACCTAGTTTTTAACCAAAAATGACATAGTAACGAACTTGACCAAGTTTCATTTAGATTTGGTCAAAATTGAGACCTCTGGAGTGTTAACAGTCAAATTGTTGACGACGCACGACGGACGACGACGGAAGTATATGTCTGTTTTATCATATATATCAGCATATCATATCTGATTTTTTAATGTATTCAATTATATGTAAGTCTTGACACTGTTCATCATCTAAAACTTTTGACATGGCTAATGGCATGAAGGAAAGCAATGAATTGCTTGATAAAAAATGGAACTATCTTATCATCAATAATGCTCCAACTAAAAATCTACAAGGACATTTACAAGATATACTTTGTTGTTTGTTTCAAAGCTCGGATGAGAGTCGAAAGACATAGGGCGATCACAATAGTACATTTTGAGCACCCTGAACTCTGTTGAGTATGGCGGCTGATTTGTGCCATTTTTCCTTTTCACCACGCCAAGTGAAAACACCAGCTAATTAGTGGCTTTTAGACTTGCTTCCCCGCTGTTAAGCGAGTTTTCGCTCAGCCCAGCCCCATTTTAACTTTTTAAATCTCGTGTTTTCGCTTGGTAGGGTCGCGGATCGAAAGAGGGAATGGCACAAATTAGTCACCATATTTGAGCTTTACACCTCAAATCGCCACTGCACTCTGACTGAATTAATAATTGATGTAGATGCCTCGGGAGAAGCTGAAAAAATTAAGAACTATTAAAAACTATCATCGTTTTCCTAATTGAAATGAAACGTATCAAATGTTAAAAAAAAAATCAAGAAGTCATTGATACAGCACCTTCATAACACAATTTCAATGAAAACGTAACCAGAATGTATGGACTTGTCATAACCTGTTTTGATCTTTTTTCCAGAAAATGACAGACCACGGGTGCAGCCTTCAATAGGAGGAATTATTTTCAAACGCATCATCTCTTCATTATTTATCATTCTTGATATTTGCCTTAATTGGATGCAGTTTGGCTCATGGGTCGGTAATTTCGAATTACCGGGCTGGTTAGATTTTCTAGAAATAGCAAATAGTTTAAAGGGAAAATCCCCATTAAAGTCCCAATGCGACGAGGGATCCTTCGACCTTACGACAACCTTCGGTGCCTTTATTGGCATTGGAACCGCATACGGCCTCGTTCGGATAGTTAATACGATTGGAGAGACAATTGTTGAATACCAGAAACAATATCCTAGTGAAACTGAGCCGCGGTGCAGAGGTTACCAGATTCTCCATGGTTGGATGGCGACCACTCTCGCCATTCTCTGTGATGACCTGCCACAGATTATTCTGCTGGTCATCTTTAGTTGGCAGTGTCACATCGATTATATTTCCATGGCAAAAGTCTTGATTTGGGCGTTGGTTAAAATGATAAGAATAATTTTCGCCTAGGTACATGTAAGCACATCTACAAGCCATGTTGCGGCGAATGTTTCGAGGACTGTTGTGTCTACCGCTACGACTTCATCTGTTGTTGCCAAGTACTCTACTTTAGACCATGCTGCTGCTGCAACGACAAGAAATGCATCGAATGCGTGCCATACGATATCTGTCCCGATTGCACGTGCAAAAGAAATGAAAGGTGTTGTGGTGAAATCGACAACGACCCTGAATGGGCTTTGGGCTTATATGACAAGTTACTTTACCTGTATTTCATACTTATGGTTGCAATAGTTGTTTTTTCATTACTAAAGGGATTTGGCGTACTCAGACAACATCAAGGATTTTCAAAATTACAGACAAACATCTAATATCCAGAGACAAGAAGAAACTTCAAACGCTCGGGCATACTCAAGAATATTCGTCGACAATCATTAGTTTTACTTGTGATAAAATGTCCGAATGCACGAAACCAAAACCCTCACAATTATTACAGTAAAAACACGTGCTAGTTTAGATTTTAACAAAGTTTAAACACACTTAGAAAGGCGCTTCTGGATGTATGTAGTCATGAGGTTCTGTCGTGTTCGTTCTAAAATATATTATAGAGAAAATAAGGTAACCTGAATTTTATTATTTAAAAACCCTGTCTACTCGTATAAGGAAGAAACTTAAGGACACGTCACGGTGAGATATTTTAGCATTGTTGCAATACACAACTGATATTAAAATTGATTTCCAATACATGTGCTCATTAAATAAATCCTCAATATCTATGTGAAAATAAGGGATGTGTTTTGTATGATTTCAACACAATGAGTTGCTCTAATTAGTGACAAATGACTGAAACAAAAGGAATTCTTACGTGATTTGGATAGACAAAACGACAGTAAAATAACAATATATTCTTTTATTTTTTTAATGTTTTAGTTGTAAGCTACAATACAGAAGAGCCATTTTAAGAAAATCAAAGGGGAATGTAGAAATAACAGCAAACTTTGAATTAGATCATGAATCATCATACACCTGTCAAAATTTGTCATTAGTTTTCACGATCTGTCGAAATTATTTTTATCTCTCCATTCTGCATATGTATTGTTTTTTGTTAGTATCTTGGTAGGGCATTGTAGTTTGTAACTTTACATTCCACACCTATATTTGTGCTTGGGATTGCTTTGCTGAGCTCACTGAAGTCCCGTACGAATTTCTATTGTTTTAGTTTACTGTCTGTAATAAAGGTACCAGACCTCGTTATTGAGATATAAAAATTGCTCCTTTCTGGTGGGAAAAGGGAACTATTTGGTTGAATCATAACATAATTTTTTTTTGGAAAGAACTGAATATTCTTTGTTTTTTTTGTCATTCACCGGAAATTCTAAACGTGATACCACCTTAAATGTTTAGTGATTTAGATCTTAATTAGAGTTCTTTAAAAAAAAAAACCCCGCTGCAACAAGTGCCGGGGATATAGTTTGAGATGGCATGGTTGTGGTGAAGGTGAATGTATGAGTGATATTCCGAAAGATCTTTCTTTATATTATATTTTTCTATCACGGAGAAAGCAGTCCAATGTTTCATTTTGGTTAACAATCAAACTGGCATATCATGACATTTGAATGTCCAGCCATGCGCTCACTTGTTAATACATATTAGTATTTTAAGGCATATGCTAGATTTACGTAGACACACCCGTGATTTTCAGTTTTGAAAATGGTGAAATCTTCAACTTTGGGTCTCTGTAGATTTACCGGTATGTCACCAGTCGGTCGCCGCTAAACATACCAAGAAAGGTTATTGAAATGTCGAAAAGTAGACAGTATCCTATATGAACACGTGTTTGCCCGACTGTGCTTATAAAAAAGTTTTTCAATCAAGTGATTCGTAAACAAAGACAATGTAATTGGGGGTCCCCGCTAATGCTTCAACAGACTTGACCAAATTAAATAAGCACTATTCATTACCATGTTTTTACAAAATCGTGAAGACAATAATTTAATGTTAGCCTGTATTTCCGTTATATTAAACGTTATTAGTTTAATTTGGAAAAGTGTGGAATTCTTCTACACTTCTCATGTTTTGTCATCCTGCAAAATAGGTGAGCGTACTATAGAATTAAAAGAAGCTTAACATTTCATAGTGCAGCTTAAATGCTTATTCAGGTGCATCTGTTTGCGCAAAGGACATAAAACTTGTATAAATTGTTTTGTGACTGTTGTAATTTAGATTGAAGGAAGTTAAAAATCTTGTATAAACTGTTTTGTGACTGTTGTTATTAAGTTTGAAAGAAGTAAACACTTGTATAAACTGTTTTATGACTCTTGTAATTTAGTTTGAAGGAAGTAAGAAATTATATAGACTGTTTTGTGACTGTTGTAAATTAGTTTGAAGGAAAGACAAACTTGTATAAACTGTTTTGTTACTGTTGTAAATTAGTTTGAAGGAAGTAAAAAAACTCGTATAAATTGTTTTGTGACTTTTGTGATTTAGTTTAAAGGAAGTAAGAACTTGTATAAACTGTTTTGTGTCTGTTGTAAATTAGTTAAAAGAAAGCAAAAACAACTTGTATAACATGTTTTGTGACTGTTGTAATTTAGTTTGAAGGAAGTGACAACTTGTATAAATTGTTTTGTGACTGTTGTAAATTAGTTTGAATGAAGTAAAAAAACTTGTATTAACTGTTTTGTGACTGTTGTAAATTAGTTTGTTTGAAGGAAGTAAAAAATTGTATAAACTGTTTTGTGACTGTTTTAATTTAGTTTGAAGGAAAGAAAAACTTGTATAAATTGTTTTGTGTCTGTTGTTAATTAGTTAGAAGAAAGTAAAAACAACTTGTATAACATGTTTTGTGACTGTTGTAATTTAGGTTGAAGGAGTTACAACTTTTATAAATTGTTTTGTGACTGTTGTAAATTAGTTTGAAGGAAGTAAAAAAACTTGTATTAACCGTTTTGTGACTGTTGCAATTTAGTTTGAAGGAAGTAAAAAAAACCTTGTATAAACTGTTTTGTGATTGTTGTAAATTAGTTTGAAGAAAGTAAAACTTGTATAGATTGTTTTGTGACTGTTGTAAAGTAGTTCAAAGGAAGTAAAAAAATGTATAAACTGTTTTGTGATTGTTGTAAATTAGTTTGAAGAAAGTAAAAACAAATGTATAAACTGTTTTGTGATTGTTGTAAATTAGTTTGAAGGAAGTAAAAACTTGTATAAATTGTTTTGTGACTGTTGTAATTTAGTTTGAAGGAAGTAAGAACTTGTATAAATTGTTTTGTGACTGTTGTGTCGCAGTCCAAAATTACATCTGGCTAGTAGAAATTGTTTGCTCATATGAGTTCGAGACTCGGGTCAAGGGATAACGGGTCTGGAAATACACAAATATGCGCCTATATTTAATTTGTCAGCGACATAAACTGTGGCCTTCGCCATCAACATTTCATTCCAAGTGCAAATACATAGAAATAACAAAACCGATGAATGGCAAAATATAGATAAATGATTAAGCATCAAAAACAATCTTCTAAATTACCTGGAAATACACAAATATGCGCCTATATTATATTTTATTTGTCAGCGACAAAACCTGTGGCCTTCGCCATCAATATTTTATTCCAAGTGCGAATGCGTTGTGCAAATTAGCCGGGAAATCGAAAATTTGAAGAGAGGCCCATCCATTTGGCTAGTTATTATAGTTAGTGAATTATGAATAAGTAATATGAAGAAAGTAAAAACTTGTATAAACTGTTTTGTGACTGCTGTAAATTAGTTTGAAGGAAGTAAAACTTGTATAAACTTTTTTTGTGATTGTTGTAAATAATTTTAAGGAAGTAAAACACTTATATAAATTGTTTTGAGACTACTGTAGATTAGTTTTAAGGAAGTAAAAAAATGTATAAACTGTTTTGTGATTGCAGTTGTAAATTAGTTTGGAGGAAGTAAAAAATACTTGTATAAACTTTTTTGTGATTGTTGTAAATAATTTTAAGGAAGTAAAACACATATATAAATTGTTTTGTGACTGTTGTAAATTAGTTATAAGGAAGTAAAAAAATGTATAAACTGTTTTGACTGTTGTAAATTAGTTTGGAGGAAGTAAAATATACTTGTATAAACTGTTTTGTGAATGTTGTAAATTAGTTTGAAGGAAGTAAAAGCTTGTATAAACGTTTTTGTGATTATTGTAAATTAGTTTTAAGGAAGTAAAACACATATATAAATTAATTGTTTTGAGACCGTTGTAGATTAGTTTGAAGGAAGTAAATAAATGTATAAACTGGTTTGACTGTTGTAAATTAGTTTGAAGGAAGTAAAAACTTGTATAAACTGTTTTGTGACTGTTATAATTTAGTTTGAAGGAAGTAAAAACTTGTATAAACTGTTTTGTGACTGTTATAATTTAGTTTGAAGGAAGTAAAAACTTGTATAAACTGTTTTGTGACTGTTATAATTTAGTTTGAAGGAAGTAAAAACTTGTATAAACTGTTTTGTGACTGTTATAATTTAGTTTGAAGGAAGTAAAACTTGTATAAACTGTTTTGTGACTGTTATAATTTAGTTTGAAGGAAGTAAAAAACTTGTATAAACTGTTTTGTGACTGTTATAATTTAGTTTGAAGTAGCTTCCTGTTGTTATTAGATGATGATGGATATGTGTATAAAGGTATGGAAGCCGGCATAAATATGGTATATGAACAAAACAAAACTAGTTTGCACAACATATACTGAAGGACTTGGTGCAAGATATAATAATAAACACAGATGATAATCGATTTTCATGACTACAAAATACAGTGCGGGTGTATACATGATTGATTTTTATTTCTATTTTTGTTGGGGTTTAGAGTCACACCGACACTGTGTATGTCATATAGCGTTTTCCCCTTTTGCTTGTAGAGAAGGATCCCACCTACCCCTCTGAGACATTGTTTTAGGCATGTGCGAGCATCTGGGTAGAACCACCGACGTTCCGTAAGCCGGCTGGATGTTTCCTCGCTTGAAGTATTCTACACCCAAAGCAAGGTTTCAAACCCATGATTACTCAAAACTTAAGCGCGCCTGTTTCAGTGTACTCATGGAGTGGTGTCGTCTTATAAATATAATACAGAGATAATTAAATATTTTGTAATTAATTATTTAAAAGCTATACTTTATCATACAAGTACTGACAGCTACAAACAACTTTGTAACGAAGTATGCATTAATTTTACGTTGTCATGTTTTTATCGGTTTATCATCAGAAATGTACTTTAATCCCTTCTTGATATCAAAGATAAAGTTTCAAGTTTTCAATAGAAAACATTTATTAATTTACTTCCTGGCACAGAGCACAGAACAACATTACGTACTATGTTCTGTTATGGCTTTTCGTTGTTTCGCTCCTTGGCTTTGTAAATGGGTAAGGTGAAAATAAGATATTCTGGTATACATATCAATTAATCCATCGCTATGTAAACAGAAGAATATATCAGTCATAATATCGTGATGATATTGTCTAAATATAGGCAGTATTAATTGACAATATGTAAGCAGAAGCGGCCTCGTAGTTACCTCTTTAGCTTGGAATTTCCATATAACCAGCACTTAAATTCTTACATTACACTTTACGCCGCAAACATCCCAGCAGGCATATTCCACCAAGTATGTGAAATAAATTCCTAACTTTGTTTCTGAGATACATAAACATATTCTGAGCAGGCGAGCCGTTCTGGTCAATAATTCTTCTAGTTTTCTCAAAGTATTCATCACTGAGTTTACATTTTTTCCGCCATGCATTAGTTTCCGCTTCAGATTTTTGTAAGAAATGTTCCCAGTCTTCTTTGTCCCCTTCTTAATTCCCAGCTATTAATTCATCTCCAATATAATACATACACTTGAAAAGGGTTGTCCTAGATTCTGTTATACATTCGTAATACTGAAGAGTTTCTTCATAATTTTCGGGAGTTTGACATTCATCACTGTCTATATCGTTATCTACAACATCAGGTATAATATTGACAGTTACTATTTCTCCAGCAACCTCTTTATTAAATGTCGGGACCGCAGTACATTTTTCTAGTATTTTCCCACCTTTCTCGAATATTTTCGGTTTCTTGTTAACATTAAAGTTGAAAATTGTTTTTCCGCTGCTTGGTGAATCAAATTCTTCATTTTTCAATTTGCCTGATATTTTAACCATCTCCTTTTCAGAATTGGTCTCCTTATTCTTTTTTGAAGAATTACTGACATCCAACAAATTTGTATTTTTATATGAATTTGTGCTTGAAAATTCAAGCAGTGAATAATTTTTTCTCGCCCCGTCCTCTGTTGTTTTTGCATTTTGCACTATTTGTGAAAAAGATACAGTTTTTCTATTTTTAAGTTCACGTCCAATTGCTGAAACATTTTCTTTTTTGTGACATAGTTTTACATCTGCTTGTCCTGAAGAAATTTTCTCTGTCAACAGAGAGCGTGTTGTTTCCGCAATGTTTGTATAATCCAAAGGGATCATTTTGTGAAGATTTTCGGCGCCGCCGGCAAAATTCTTCAACAGACAACATACGTAATAACTGTCCGAACTATGAACGTTGTCGTTAAGGACGTTGGTTACCATTGACGTCAAGATGTCACGATCGTCTAGACGCTTAGATGGCGATAAGGGATGCTATGTTTGGTTATGTCAGATTGCTACATTTTTCATGAAATTATTGTGAAAGGAAACACTACAATTATGCACCACCACAAGTGTACCTCAGAATGTCAGTCCTGCGGCCAGTATGTCAGTAAAATATACAATAAAACAAGCGGAGATGCAATCATTTCCACGCTATCTGATACACATTAAAATCGACGGTTTCGCGGAAGTGAGCAACCTTTTTAATGTTGATAAAGACTTTTCTAAAAATGTATTAAGCTGAAACGCAAGAGCAGGAAATATTTTTAAAAACAGTTTGATTGTTGATAAAGGGGTAATGGTGGCAGGAATTTTAAGTTCTCAGGTTTAGGCTGAAAAAAAAATGAAATTTTCATATTTTGAGAAATTAGTTAATGATTTGTTAAAATTGAAAAGGACTTCCGTGACATCAAATAGGCTTAGATGTAAAGAGATCCAACAGCTAATATCAATGTCAAGAAATTTAGATAATAGTTATGTATGCCATTTTCCTTCTAAATTATTTCATGTTAAACAATATTGATCGATTAATTACTGTTTCAATAAGAGATTATGAGTTTATGATTATGAGTTTATCTCATATTCAGCAACAATTGTTTAGCACCCGGTATTAATCTAACATAGGTAAATTATTTAGCAATAATCTGAGGGCGAAACCATTACTTGTTTATCAACGACACTAGAACACAGATGATTGAAATTTAAAATGTGGTTAAAACTCGTTAACAGTTGATCACATCAGTTCTCAGAGTGCCTTTTCAGAAAGGCATTTATAAATACTGTAGCTGCAGGTTGATCTTAATTTTGCTTATACGACCCATTTTCTGTCCAGTTTGTCACAAAGCCACAAAAAACGGTAGCATACATATCCAGAGCCACCGTTAAACCGAGCCTGCAACATTTTCATTGGTGTCATGCTGGGCGACCTTAGGCTTTCCTCTTTTCTTTGTTATTAGCTACGTGAACTCTTGGAGAGTAATATGGTATGGTACGATAATTAGGAACAAATACTAGCTAAATACCATCGCTCCAGTTAGGTGAAAGTGATATTTGTTTTTACGTTACCATAAATTTGCATATTTGTATTCATACACTCCCTTGTTTAATTAAATTGTGGAGAGAAGGAAAGATAATATGTATTTCTATTCTGTATTTACGTTGTTTAACAGATTTAGTTAATATTTGAATATTTGCCTAAATATTTTTGGTAAATATTCTTTTACAGAAGACAGAAACCACTTGCATTTTTTAGTTCAGTCACCAGCCAACAATAATTCAATTCAGTATGAAACAAATTCAGTGCATCGTTAGTACTTTGCTCTTGGTGCCAAACAAAAAAGAGGTTGACCAGGTGGTCTGTCAAAGGATGAAGTACACAGCGATATGAGAATCTACATTCGAAATTATCCATTCTGCGCGGTTAAAAAAGACAAATACAAATAATGCAAATTATAATGGTCAGTGGTTTTGATAAGAGGCTTTGGCTCTCGGCATGGTACAAAACAAATCGTTAGTCAAAAAGTTCAGTTTTTCAGTTTTTCAGTTTTTATTTGGCAAATCCACTGGCACCAGATCAGAAAGAAAATGCCTCCGTACGTGTTATACTCTACCCCTAGGTATTCTGTAAGAACCATGGTCATGAACGGGAAAATATACTAACCCGTTTCAATCGCGCATTTCATACCTAAAACACGCAGTTCAGTAAATGTGTACTATTGATATTAAATAAGTGTTAAGGACGCTCGCTACAGTTTCGTAATTTTTTTCTCAATAATAGATTTTGATGAAATGTTTTGTATTAAAAGATCATGTTATGATGTATTGAAAAATGAAATAAAAATACTAGGTCACCGGCTTTGTTTCAATTTAATTTGCCCCTAGATATGGTGTTATTTTAAACATTTTTCAAAATTTCTGTAATCCTAAAATATATTTCAGTAAAGTACAATAATCAGCATAAATTTGATTATCTAAGCATTTTTATAACGGAAAACAATATACCTATTTGAAACATGCTCAGAGAAATCAAAAGAAAATGATTTTGTAAAGAAAGGAATACTTGTTCAGCAGACCCAAGGGCTATTTTTTGCACATTTTTGTCAATTTTAAGTAGGTACTTCTGCTATGTTATCGAGTTTCACATAATAGAATTTAATCAAACTCTGCACATACCTTTAGTTATGTCTACCTAATCTAAAACAAAAAGAAAATTGATAAGTCACCATATTAGATTTCGCTAAAATCAAATTACAACGAAGAGGGGTGTGGCGGGCATTTATACAACGCAGGTTGGTACGAAATACTCATTCAGTGTTTGAGCAAATGACTTAGAAATATATATATAAAATTATCAAACGGCAGATTTCTTAATAAGCGGATTTTAAGGTGTTTCTGAAGGATTTTGATGGCATAGAACGATAAAAGTTTCCGCCTTTTTTTTAACAAAACCTTTAGTTTACGAATGTACGGTACGGGTACGGTACGGGATTAGAAACAGCTGTGACTCAATGCAGAGTTTGAGCGCTGGTATAAATAACAGACTCCAGTATATGTCGGACTGAAGCAATTTGAACTAAAAGTACTTTAAATGTATATATTTTGTAACCATGGTGATACTTAACCTTACCTTTAGTCAGTATATTATACATTTTGTACATTAAATGCATGAGAACATACAGTAATTTGCGAATTTTTGCCGTACGCGACTTTAGATAATCACTTCCGGGCACGCGCAGAAGACCGCAGCAAGTCTGAAGTGAGCTACATCGAAACCAAATTGGCACGGTATTGGGGTAAATATCGACCCGTCCGGAAAAACTGTAGCGAGTGCCTTTAATTTATTTTCCATTGTGTACCGGTCACATTTTTTCAATACATCTTATCTTAGAAAAACAATGCGTAGTTTATAGTTATTTCAATGTTACACAAAAAACTTGCTTGAACTTCCCTGATGAAGTTCCGTTCTAAATTATAAAACCATTCTGATTGGCTGTTGTGAAAATGTATGTCAATCGTCTTTTTACTACACGTGTTCGCTAAAATCTGAAAACGCAGCATAAATGTGCAAAATGAATAAAATAAACAGAACAGATACAAACCAATGTATTATTTCAAATTAAAGATCATATACAAGATGAATTTCATTCATCATTTCGAGTTTTAGTGTAAAATTGTGATTTTTTAAAATTCTGTTTTTGTTTGTTTACATTTCGCCAAACATGTGCACACTGCCGTGACCTCTAGACCGGATGTTCATTAGGGAAGGTCAAGCAAGTTTTTTCTGTAACGCTGACGAAAGCATAAAATATGTTGATAATCTCAGCAATATGGAATATTGAGACAATGTGACTGGTGCACGATGGAAGATAAATTATCGCTTGTTCAATATATTAGGTACACATCCACCGAACTGCGCGTTTAAGTTGAGAAATGTACGATTGAAATGGGTTAGTGCACTTTCCCGTTCATGACCATGGTTCTTATAGAATACCTAGGGGTAGGGTATAACATGTACGGAGGCATTTTCTTTCTGATCTGGTGCCAGTGGGCAAATCGGCATATATCATGCCTTTGGCCAGTTTAACAATTTTCAATGATGAATATGGCCAAGACATACAACAACATTTAATCAAAATTAAATAACAAATGTTGAAGAATATTTATACGCAGGACAGCTTAACAAAAAACTCGGATTCAACCATGTTGGAGTTATACATTTTACATATACGCTCATGTCTTTGAGTTCCATGAAATCTTCCAACTTCAATTTCCAGATTATGAGAACACATTCTAAAACATGCAAAACATTTTCTTAGTTTATCATTTGATATTGTATCTAAATATTTTTCATATCCAAAAAAAAAGAATTTATATTTTCTATAATAATCTAATTTTGACATATTAATAATTGATTCATGCCATGACTGCAAATATTGATCCCGTATATGCTGTTTTATAACAGGAAAATAATTAACATCTTGTCTAAAGTTGATAAAAATATGACTAAAACCTAAATTATCGATAAGTTGTTTTATTTTAAAATCTAGATAAAAGATAACATTTAGATCAATGGTAAGTTCATGGCGGATACTTATAAAGTGAGTCAGACATGATGGTGAAAAAAACCGGAATGAAGACAAAAACTCGAGGACCAAAAAGGTAATACATTCCAGTGGTTCAACTATCAAGCTGAACTCTTAGCATGCCAAGAGTGCATAATCTATTATGAAGAGCTCTTATGATTGCGCTTAAGATAAAGCTGTAACACTATGATTTGCAATCTGCAAAAGGCAAACATTTTTACACACTCGAACTTTAGCTAACATGGATGCTAAAAGGAATTATGCTAATGATAATAGAGGTAAGAATATACATTTTCTCTCTCATGATTTTAGATTTACTTCTACACATTAAGGGAAATAGCAGATTATGGTAAATTGTATTTTCTTATAAACATAATCATTGCTGTTCTCCAGTAACATCGAAATAATGCAGGTCATATGGTGATTTTCTTGTGTTATAATGGTAGAGAAAGACACAAGATGTCCGTCGAGCTTTATTTCAGTCACAGACTCGCCGTAGATGCATGGATCGTTTTGGAAATCAGTTGAATATCTTTCGCACATGAAATTACATTCCTCTTATTATTATAGATGCTTACTCAAGTTTAATCAACATTAGGTGGATGTATCGCTTAAAACTTGTTCCAAAATGATAGTTTACCAACAGTTTGCATTCAGGAGATTGTGTTTACATTCAATGATGCCACTAAAATTAATCAACTTTGAACATTATTCTAAATGTATCCTGAAAAACTCGGAAATTATTCTTACCTACATAATAATTGTCCTTTTCTTTGGCCCTAACTTTTGTTGGTTCGGGAGCTGGCTTTTGGTGTGGAATATTCACATGTGAGTAAGCAAACCGTTTGGCATATGGACAGTCGGTGGTTTTACCCTGGTGCCCGTCCGTTCTTGAGATAATGCCCAGCGGGGCATCTAATGTCCTCATCCACCATTTATACTTCACAAATGTAAGCATTTTACCTAATACAGCGCCGATTTCTGTATGAAGATGATGTAGTGACAAAAATTGCATCCTACATGCATGGTACGTTACTTCAACTTTGATTACCAGGTTAGTTAAAGTATCTATTTGGAAGTAGGAATACTTCAAAATATATTCTAATATGCTTGTCTCTGTTAAAGCACTCTTACGTTAGACTGACGTCACGTTTACGTGCGGTGACGTCAAAGTTTTTGTTGCGACCAAGAAAGAGCGCGTCAAAATTTTGTCTACTGTTTTAAATTAAGGGCATATAAGAATCGAAATAATTTATTGCAAAATTGTGTTTTAACACTATTTATACACTCGGGTGGTAATACGTCGTACAAATAATTTCACTCAGGCTGCGCCCTCGTGAAATTATTACGCCCGACGTATAACCGCCCATCGTGCATAAATAGTGTTAAAGCACTCTTTTGCTATAAATTATTTCTTAATTTAACCATTCATATGTAAGTTGATGTAAATGTTGGAGTGATTAATTATTTCTACATGCATCTGGTGAAGGAAACTTTTGGTAGATTCTAAATTACCAAAATGTAATGCCTTACATAGAAATAAACAACTGTTTTGACATGTAAATTGTTGATAATAGCCCTAATAATATCCTTGATATTTAAAGCAATTGGATATAAGATAGCACAGTCGTGCATCTAACAGTACTCAAGTTGTTTTATTTGATTATCTTATATTTCTTGACATTTTTGCATACTTTGACACGCAAGCACGCACGCACACAAGCAAATATAGACAGGAAAGGTTTATATAGGTGTTATAGTCCAAAAATCAGTGTATAAAAAGGGACGAATTGTGCACCTTCTGTGAAAAAGCATGAAACTTGGCACGGTAGTACACAAATATTATATGCTTCATTTAAGACTGGGAAGCGGTTTGTGGAAAACCGAGATGGCCGCCAAAATCCAAGATGGCCACCATAATACAGTTTACAAAGAAAATGGAAAAACAAGTGTGTGTATCCTGTAAAAAAGCTTTGGATTAATAGTGGAATATATACCACGCTTCGAATGAGTTGTATTGAAAAATCAATATGGCCGCCAAAATCCAAGATGTCCGCCAAAAATCAACTTTTATTTGAAAATGTCGAAATAATTGATTACATCATGTAAAAGGATGTTACTTGGAACAGTCATAAATAAAATATGTACCCTTATATAATCAAGACAATCATATTAAGACAAAAATCATTATGGTCATTATATTCCAAGATGGCCAGCACTATGAATCTGATTGTCTTTTCTAAAGTATACAAGACATGTTTTATATATTGTCCGGACTGAAAACACACATTATCTTATCCTATGTTACTTGTATTCCTTGATACTAAACAGTTATGTACAAAATACATTTGTTTACATGTAAAGATTCTGAATGAATGTTGCACCCCCCACCCTTGTTTAAATGAAACCATAAGTTAAAACAATACCTAAAATGTCAAAGGACAAAGCTCAGAAATTGATTTCAAAACCATTCAAATTAGCAAAATATTATTTTACCAACTTATTTTATGTTTTGTTCATATTAATAAATATTTTGTCAATATGAGTAGCTGCTTGTGATTACAAAGAATTGTGCGACAATTGGCTCAGATAGGTATATAGCGGGTACTTGTAAAGACAATAATGCATATGTTAGTGTACAGTGCATAAAGTAAAAGGGAAAACAGTTTTTATACTGATATTAGTTTGTTTACAAAGCGCTGAGACGAAAAGTAAAATAGAAATTTGCAACACGGACACAGATGTATAGTTAAGATAATTTATTAACAATAATAGTACAAAAATACAATATCCAGTCCAGATATGTATAAAAGGTATATAAGCGTTGTAAACTACACATTTTAATATCCAAATCAATCAATTTGCAAAATAAAATACAGTTTGTAAATGTATGAATTTGAAAGAACTATCAAGTACTGAATTTGTGCTATTGTCAATTTATTGTTCTGTGTATAAGCAATCCTTAATTTGTGCTACTTACATACCCATTAATTTGTAAACAACTTACCCACCTGCTGCTATGTATTGTTATATCACTGAAATTACTATACCATATCCTAGAACTGTTTACTTCTTCTTTCAGCATAAAACAATGGTAATAATATGGCTAGTTTTTGGTCGTGGATTCAGTGTTGTTATACTTTATGGTTCTTTAGGATCATGGAATCCATTCAATATCTATAGAATTCCGCCAAAGCCAATGCTAGGTGGCGTGAGGGGAGTTGCACTATCCATTACCTCCATGAACAGACTCAGTCAAACCGAGTCTGCTATTATTTTGCTTGGTTGTATTCTATGCGTCCAAAAGAACTTATAGATTTTATTACTATGGCATATAGTCTTGCATTATAACATTTACAATAGGTAAAATTAACATCTGTTTAATGCTTGGCTTCTACTAATGAATAAGCATGTCAGATGTAAGCTCACCAGATATGTAGGGTTTGTCTTATATGCCCAGAAACTGCCAAACATCCGCTGCAAATGTCCTGCAAACCTGAATCACAGTAATTCAGACTTTAGAGAGGAGTTGTACCACTCAATGTACATTATCAAGGCTACTGCCTACCGCCACATTCTCGACTAGACTCCAGTTACGGCAATTGCAATTGCCAAACAGATAAAGCGGAATAGGCTAATGACATATGGTGAGAATAAGGTTTTGATCACATTGAGTGGATTGTATATAAAGCCGCATGGAAGCCTATGTGTGACCTGCTAGACAATAGTAGATAGACTGCACACTATACGTTCAGATTCTGAATCCGTAAACAGTATGTTTTTTTGACATTTCAAGTTTACCCGTTGACATCTGAGATACTGTCATCCTTTCAGAAAAGAATCCTGACATGTTTCGTAAATTTTCTACATTCTGCCCAGTTAACTGAAAAATTAAAATTCTTTTCCGGTTCTCTCCACGTTGGGTAATTTGCGGTCAGAAACAATTCAAGAACTACTGTCAACACTTAAGGATCTGTCTACGAGTGCCACATCAACAGAAGCATCCATAATTAACGCAGAGTTACTGGATGGGGCTGCAATTTTGAACAGACTGAAAATGGGTCCCACTAAAGCGTTCATTGAGTAAATACTTCAACCATACATGTAAAGGTTCTTCCAAGAATTCTCAACAGGTGTGACATCATATGGGAAATCTATTTGTAGGATATTCTCAAAGCTAGTTGTGTTCAGACCCCATTCTTCTGTTTTGAAAAATGGAAGAAACCAGCACTTCCCTTGAAAGCAACATCGGGGCTTACAGTATGGCATCTGCGATTTCCCAGGGTAAAGCAATATTGCAATTATATGAGTAGTTTGTTGTCCTTTCGTATGACAGAACATATGCAAGAGAATTATTGTGTCAATACTGCCATGATGGAGCTGTTAACACATAAGGGACAGCAGATTTGTTTACATTGGCAGTCTACTGCGACATACCAAAAGAGGGTATACTAAGCATTGTTATTTGTCCGTCTCCTCAATTACCATTTTGTGAATATTTCATTAATTGCTTGCTGGAATGAAACATGTTTAAACTAAAAGGGCAGGTTAAATCTAGGGTCAGTCAATGACAGAAGAACAACATGTACCAACCTAAGCAATCAGGGCTGTATAAGGATAATTAATCTAATGGCAATTACTATGACCTGTTGTAGATATAGGAAGTCAGGTGTGCATTTCCGAAGTAAATCCATTCCTTCTGATTTTTTGCGGACATCTTGGATTTCATTGGTCATATTCATGAACTTATTTACCCAATGTAAGTGTTAATTTTTATGAGCATATTTTACAAATCTATATACCATCATGCAACGTTTCACAATATTCACACAATATGCCCAACTGACGCAAGATTTTCATGGAAAATTATTTTATGGCGGCCATCTTGAATTTTATTGGCCATATTAAATTTATTTATTCAAAAGGTTCAATGTCAGTTTTACAATTGTTTGAGGAGCGTATTATACGAATATATATACTACCATGCAATGTTTCAAAATTTTTACACAGTATGACCAAGTGACGCACAGTTTTCATGGAAAAACTATTTTGTGGCAGCCATCTTGAATTTTGTTGGCCACATTGAATTAGTTTATCCACTGTTAGTGTAAAATTGTTTGAGGAGTGTATTTCACAAATATATATTCTACATGTTCCATGCAACGTTTCATAATTTTCGCACAATTCGTCCATTAGAAGAGCGATTTTCATGGAAAAATGATTTTATGGGGGCCATCTTGGACTAGGCCGCCATATTGGACTTTTTTCTGTTTGCATATAGAGCTTATCTGTAGCTAAATATCACTTCCAGCTACATTTTTTATTTTTTTCTCGCCATGTACATATACAATGCTAGAGTATTTTTACAAAGATGTTAATTATGGCGGCCGTTTTGAATATCTACAACCTGCTTCCCAGTCAAAAATGAAGAACAATACATCCATCTACAATCATGCCAAGTTTCATACTTTTCACAGGAAGTGCACAATTGTTTCAAGAATTTCTTGGACTATTAAATTGATCTGAAGTTTGCAGTTTGCGGTTTGCAATTCAAATCGCAAAAATCCGCAGATCCAGAGGTTTTTATCTTTCCGTCAGTAGCTTTATAAATCTTATTTTAAAAGTGTCTGTTTGTTTAAACAAGCAATATCTTTAAAAAATGATATTCGGCCTTGGTTGGGATTTAATGTATTGAAATTGTTGAATTTCAGTAAAGATAAAGAACAGTATCTCGCTCGTTGTTTTTTTTTAAAAAAATGCATTACTTCATGACAAAATTATGACTCTTTACAAAATACCTCGAATATGCATGTGCAATTTTAAATTAATACTGCATTTCTGACATTTTTCGGCAGATATACCAGCAAATAGACGGTATTTTGTGATTCAAAGTCATACTTGCATGTGTCCATTTTTCCCCCTTTTTTATCGGCTTAAGTTAATCTTTTCAGTAATTTTGTTTTCAGATAATAGTCTTTAGTCAGAGTGTATGTTTCCCGTGAATAGCTTTTTAATAAAGATTTATTTTTTCCATTTTTTTTGTAGCAAACTCAGTTTTTGTGAAATAGTTTTATCCTTAAAAACAGTAACACCTCTCCAAACATTATTATATTGAAAAGTCCTATACATACTCTAAACGTAAATAAAACTTTCGCTATGGGTTTGCATCGTACTCTGAATAAGTACTTTTGCTGTTTGAAATAACATACATGTTCCAAAAATTTGTCAAAGAGCGAGGATAATCTACATCGCTTTCAAATTCTAATTTTGAAAATAGCGACTGACAGTGTTTAGTCACGAAAAAGATTAATTTAGAGTAAGCTAAATTGCATGTCTGGATGTGTTCTTATCGAATATGTTCATATCTGGGAGACTATCTTAATAACCTTAAACCATGCTGAGCATTCTGTCTTAACAATGAATGCTCGTTGCGCAGTAGCAAAATTTTATTGTAAACTACATATTTGTGAAGATAGCGACGCCTTGAAGCGAATCCTTTCTTTTCAAATCTTACCAAAACAGGTCATAGTGTACCTCGTTTTTTTTTTCAACCAATCCATTGTAATACAAATTAAATGTTTTGAAACGAATGTTTGAATGAACGAAACCAATCTTCAGGATCGTTTTTTTTGCAGATATGAATATATTTTTATACCTAAATCCATAACGCTTTCTAGGCGGACGAAAATCTTTTAAAATAGTCTGTTTATGTGTTCAACATTTACCTGCCAAAAATATGACATATTTAAAATTTCTAAAATTAAACATTATGATTTAACCATTTAGAAATGTTGACAAGGCAAATAGAAATTCAAATGTTGCACATCTTTACAAAAATACAAGGACAAGTTCAATATCAGTTTCATGAGGGAAACTTCATACTTTAAATGTTTAATACGTTGTTTCTGAAATCATTCAATCCCCACCTTTAATTCATGTGGGGAAGTTGGCAATTACGTGCGGAGAAAAGGCTAGTACTTGTACAGAATCCGGGAATAATGCTGTTGATAAACGGCATTAACCGAAAAAGTATACATTCCCGGGTCAGACAACAGTAAAATTTAAACAAAAACAATTATGTCCTTTTCTTTTGAGATATATTATGATTTCGATTCAAATTTGAAATCAGTTTTAATTATTTCATGCTCAATTAACCCAGCTGCAATGCTGGAATGTTATGTAGGGAAAGGCATGTGGGGTATAATATAATGCATAAAGCATTGTACGTTAACCAGCTGGGTTTACATTTACATGAACGCCAGAAAAGAAGTAGCGGGGCATACAATGAACTTTACTCATTTATTACAGTTTATAGTAAGAAATGTTTTCAGCATGTTTTCGGTCAACGCGATGAAATAATATTGCCTAAGATGAAGAATCCTTAGGCCGCTGAATACAAATGGGTATACAGTTTTCGAATGAGCTGAAAAATAAAACATTACGCACTTCGAAAGATTAATAATGTTATTTCCAAGCAAACATATTCGATATCTTAATAAAATTTTATGGAAATCTCCAATGTTATTTCTGTTTTCTAGGTTTTCACGGCGAGCCCCCAGATCAGTTCATTCCATCTAGACCAAGAGAACGAAACTCTTCTCAAGACGACTTTCATGGCATTGGTTGGCATTCCGCCAGCCATGGCTCCATACAAATGCAAACTATGGGACAGCCATCACCAATGTACAATGAAAATGTCCAGTTAGTAATGGCACCAGGCCATTATGCACCTCCTGCAACAACGCATGCCCCGTACGAACATCCGGGAAATAGAATGCAAGAACCAACAGACCTATATTTAGTGAGAGATTCCACAACACCGATGCCGACTGAAAAAGGTAGATTCATTTCAGTTGTCAGATATATTATAATCTTTTCAAAAATAGTTTTAAGATTGAATGTTAAATACAAACGATATAAACTTACTGAAAACAGCTAATAAGGGGGTAATTTCTTGAGCAGTGTCCAAATGTGCTAAACAAACTGCTAATTAGGTTGTTTTAAAGTAATCGCGGAGGTATTAACTCAAAATATAATCTTCCAAACATCTTTGCTCCATGATTTGACCTAGTAACCTAGTTAAAGATCTCAGGTAACCCAGTTTAAAAACTAATCTAAATTTAATAAAGACAAACATTCTTACAAAGATTCATGAAGATGTGATAGAAAATGTGGCCTCTAGAGTGCTAACAAGGTTTTCCTATTAATGACTTAGTGACCTAGTTTTTAACCACAAATGACCTAGTAACGAACTTGACCAAGTTTTATTTAGATTTGGCCAAAATTGAGACCTCTGGAGTGTTAACAGTCAAATTGTTGACGACTCACGACGGACGACGATGGAAGTATATGTCTGTTTTATCATATATATAAATATATCAGCATATTATATCTATTTTGTTAAAGTATTTAATTATATGTAAGTCTTGACACTGTTCATCATCTAAAATTTTTGTTTGAGATGGGTAATGGCATGAAGGAAAGCAAGGAATTGCTAAATAAAAAACGAAACTATCTTATCATCAATAATGCTTCCACTAAAAATCTACACGCACATTTACAAGGTATACTTTGTTGTCTGTTTCAAAGCTCGGATGATAGACGAACGACATAATGCGATCACAATAGTACATCTTGAGCATCCTGAACTCTGTTTGGTATGGCAACTGATTTGTGCCATTCCGCCTTTTGCCCCGCGACGCCGCCAGGTGAAAACACGAGAATTTTGAAGCATAAATTGCAAGGTCGCGGAACCAAAACTTGCTAAACAGCGTGTAGCACACCAGCTAATTAGTGGGTTTCAGACTCACTTCCCCGTCGTTAAGCAAGTTTTCGCTCAGCCCACCCTCATTTTAACTTCTTAAATCTCGTGTTTTGCTTAGTGGGGCCGCGGGTCGAAAGACGGAATGGCACAACTTAACCACCATATTTGAGCTTTACACCTCCAATAGTTATTGCACTCTGACTGATTCAATAGTTGATGTAGATACCTCAGTAGAAGCTGGGGAAATGAAGTACTATTTAAGACCATCATCGTTTTCCGACTTGGAAAGAAAATGCAACTGAGATATCAAAATTTAATTTTAAAAAATCAAGAAAGCTTCATAACACAATTTCAATTAAATCGTAACCAGAATGTATGGACTTGTCATACACTGTTTTGATTTTTTTTTCCAGAAAATGACAGACCACGGGTGCAGCCTTCAGTAGGAGGAATTATTTTCAAACGCATCATCTCTTCATTATTTATCATTCTTGATATTTGCCTTAACTGGATGCAATTTGGCTCATGGGTCGGTCATTTCGAATTACCGGGCTGGTTAAATTTTCTAGAAACAGCAAATAGTCTAAAGGGAAATTCCCCATTAAAGTCCCAATGCGACGAGGGATCTTTCGACCTTACAACGACATTCGGTATCTTTATTGGCATTGGAACCGCATACGGCTTCGTTCGGATAGTTAATACGATTGGAGAGACAATTGTTGAATACCAGAAACAGTACACTAGTGAAACTGCGCCGCGGTGCAAAGGTTTCCAGATTATCCACGGATGGATGGAGACAACTCTCGCCATTCTCTGTGATGACCTGCCACAGGTTATTCTGTTGGTCGTCTTTAGTTGGCAGTGTCAAATCGATCTTATGTCCATGGGGAAAGTCTTGATTTGGTTGTTTATTAAAATGATGAAAAATAATGTTCGCTTTGGTACATGTAAGCACATTTACAAGCCATGCTGCGGCGAATGTTGCGAGAACTGTTGCGAGGATTGTTGTGTCTACCGCTACGACTTCATCTGTTGTTGCCGAGTACTCTACCTTAGACCATGCTGCTGCTGCAACGACAAGAAATGTATCGAATGCGTGTCATACGATATCTGCCCCGATTGCACGTGCGAAAGACATAAAAGGTGTTTTGGTGAAATCGACCGTGACCCGGAATGGGCTTTGGTCTTGTATGAGAAGTTCTCTTACCTGTATTTCATACTTGTGGTTGCAATAGTTGTTTTTTCAATACTAAAGGAAGTGGGCGTACTCGGGCAACATCAAGGATTTTCAAAATTACAGACAAACATCTAATATCCAGAAACAGAAAGAAACTTCAAACGCTTGGGCATACTCAAGAATATTATGTCAATAATCATTAGTTTTATTTGTGATAAAATATCCGAATGCACGAAATCAAAACCCTCACAATGTTTACAGTAAAAAGACGCGCTACTTTAAATCTTAACATAGTTCAAACTTAAAAAGTCGCGTCTATACGCATGTAGTTATGAGTTTCTGTCGTGTTCTAAAATATATAAAAGAGAAAATAAGGTAACCTGCGGGGGTGGATCCAGGACTTTTTCCAGGTGGGGGTCCAGATGGGGTAGGTACGAGAGTGGGTATTCTCCTACTGCATCTGGGGGTACTGAGGCCTCCCCCGGAAAATGTTTGTTTCTCGGGGTCAGAATTTCTAGCGTTTTATTGTAAAAAAAAAAAAAAAAACCCAAAAAAACAAGACTCTAAATCCTATCAAAAATGTTATCATCACTTCGAAAATAAAACCACGAGGTGGTCTCCACTTTTAGAAGCTTTTATTTATTTCTTTTTATTTATTTTATGTTAGATAAAGGGCTTGGGGTGTACCGTTCTAGACGAGTTAATTTATCCTTGAATTGAATTTAGGATACACAACATGTTATGTTTGGATTGTCGGTGCCGCAGCACGTTATAATATGAGTGGAGTGCAGCGAATTCATTTATTCTTCAATCGATTTTACAAGTGTATTATACACAGCAAGTATTTTTTGGGATTCACGGTGCCCGCAGCCGCAGTACGTTGTAATACGATTGTTGTATTGTTTGTTCAACTGTGAGAGTGCAGCTTTAAAAGTTTTCACCATTAACTTTGAAAATTTTAGGGTGGGGGGGGGGGTGGGAGCGGGCGGGTCCTGAAACTCTGACTACTCGTATTAGGAAGAAGCTTAAATGTTTAGTGATATTGGACCTTACTTAGAGTTCTTTATAATACAACTCCGCTGTAACAAGTGCCGAGGGTATGATTGGAGAGGGTATGTGTGTGGTAAAGGTGAATGCATGAGTAATGTTGAACTGTTCAATACATCTAGTAAACAGAGCCTGCTATTATTTCGCGTTGATAGCATACCATGCTTCTGAAAGATCTTTCTTTAGATATATATTTTTCTAGCACGTAGAAAGCCGCTTGGTTAACAATAAAACTCGCACATCATGACATTTGAATGTCCGGTGATGCGCTCTCTTTTACATACTAATATTAAGGATGACTACCCGTAATAGGCCTCAATTTCACCAAAAGCGTACATACAACTTGATAATGTAAGCTTTGAAAATGTCAAACGATAGAAATAAGGTGCATATTGACAAATTATATAGTGACAGAAGTTCTCATAAATTTCCTTTAGATAACCTCCCCTGATAATTTTGTTTTTTCACGAGTTATCTCCCCTGAAAACTAGAAAAAAAAATTCTCCTTTTCCCTACGGGGAATTTTAGAATTTTTTTTGATATTTGTATTAGAATAATATAATGCAGCTTTCTACCAGAAAATTTTCTCGAAACTCAAGTTCAGATTTTCATAATCAAAGAAATTATATATTTCCCATAGGCATCAATGTTAACTTCAATACCGATTTTCTCCCCCAAAAATGATAAAATTCGAAAAATCTCTCGGTGAAACGCTTTTAATTTTGAATGTCTTTAAAGTGACCAAATTTCATTTAAATATTACGATCCAGTTACAAGATATGAAATATGGCTATTACACCATGTTATCCTTAAGGCATATGCTAGATTTACGTAGAACCTTCCGTGATTTTCATTTTTGAAAAAGGTGAAATCTACAACTTTGGTTCTCTTTAGATTAACCGGTATGGCACTAGTAGGTCGCTTCTGAATAAACCAAGAAAAGGCATTAAAATGGCAAAAACTAGAAAGTATTCTGCACGAACTCGTGTTTGTCCGGCTATGCGTATAAAAAGTTTTTAAGTCAAACGATTCGTGAACAAAGACAATGTAATAGGGGATCCCCGCTAATATTTCAGCAAACAGGACCAAATGAATTAACCACTATTCAAAACTCCTTTTTTCAAAACATCATGAAGACCGTAGATTTCTAATTCAACGTTGGTCTGTGTTAACGTTTATAAGCAATCAGGCAAGTGTGATATTCTTCTGTTTTGTCAACCTGTAAAATAGATATGTGTACGTGCTTAAAATTCCATTATGCAGATTAAATGTTTATTCAGGTACAGCTTTTTATGCAAAGGAAGTAAATCTGTCTTGTGACTGTTGTAAATTAGTTTGAAGGAAGTAAAATCTTGTACGAATTGTTTTGTGACTGTTGTAAATTAGTTTAAAGGATGTAAGAATTTGTATAATCTTAGGAGAGCCGGTGTAATGAAGTATTTCGACCCCCATAGAATAATGACCCCCGGTCATTATTCTATAGAAAAGTGACCCCCCGGTCATAGTATTATGACCTCCAGATCATAGTACTATGACTACCCCACGTGAAGTAAACTGAACCTCACGAAGAATATTGACTCCCATTAAAAAACGACCCCGGTCATTTGGTCAAATTTAGTGATATCTCATGTATCTAAGGCCTAATTGCTGCATTTTATGCCCCCACTCGGGGGAGGGGGCATATAGTTCTGCCCTTATCCGTCCGTCCGTCCTTCCGTTTGACCATTAGCCCCAGATACCATCACTTGACACAGACATCAGAGCATTCCGCAACGGGAAAAAGGATTCTTTTTCTAGACTCTGTATCTTGATGTATACATTTTTTTCAGGAAAATAACAATTCACAATACGTTCACAAAACACACCAGTGTCAATAATCCCTGCAAACTTCGGTATGAAGTAATTCTTCAGAAGAAAACTGCACAAGAAACTGCTAGCATAGAACTTAGTATTAATAGAACTTGCAATACTTAGCAGTGGCAGTAAAGTACGGTAGCGGCAACAATAGAAAGTAGTAGTAGTAGTAGTAGTGGCAGTGGTAGTGGCAGTTGCAATAGTAGCAGCAGCAGCAGCAGCAGCAGCAGAGGAATAAGCGACAGCAACAACAGCAGCAGGAGAAGAAGAGGTAGATGTACAAGACGTATAAGTGGAAGCAGGTATAGTAGTATCAGTAGTAGCAGTTGTAGTTACTGTAGTAGTAGTAGAAGTAGTAGTAGTAGTAGTAGAAGAAGAATAAGTACATGTAGTAATAGCAATAGAAGTAGCGGCACCAGTAATAATAGTACAATCAACATGTTAACTATTGGCAATGGAGGGTATTATAGTTGTAGATCTAGTAAAATTGTCCGTTAGGTTTGGTGGGAATCACTTTTTAATAGATATTATCGTCGAAAGTCTTTTTAGGAGCCGGTGTTTTACACGGAAAGAGTAACTTTTTTAAATAGAATAATGTCCGGGAATCGATATTGTATGAGAGTTCGAATGTAGTAATTCGGCAGTGAGTATTTTACATGGAAGGCGTCACTTTTTCTATAGAATAATAACCGGGGTCGTTATTCTATGAGATTCGAAGGGAGTCATCTTTAGGGAGTCAGTATTTTACTTGGAGGGGGTCGTTATTCTATAGAGTTTTCAAAGGGAGTCAGTTCTTTATAAGGGGAGTCGATATTTTACAGGAAAGGAGTCACATTTTCTATAGAATAATGACCGGGTGTGTGTGTGTGTGTGGGGGGGGGGGGTGTTCGTTATTCTATGGGGGTCGAAATACTTCATTACACCGGCACATTTTTATACAATCTTGCCAGACATACTTATGCTTTTGACAACACAGAAAATGACGTTCTTCAGCTTTTCCCGGAAGTAAAGAAAATGAAAGTACACAGGCTAAACTTGAAAATGAAAGTCGCATCTGCATTGGTCTATAGTCAGTGTTCACGCACAGGGGTCACCCCGTCTAAATGTATGCACATGGACGTCTTCCATGTTTTTTCTTTTTGCTAATGGGGAGTCAATTTTCAAAATACCTTGGCTGTAGCACGAGAAGTCAGCTTTTCATCTACGAAAAAATAGTTGCACAATCCTAAGAGGAAGGGTATTTTGAGATTTTCGGAACTTAGTCAAATCGTTCAAAAGGCCCTTTTTGATGTTGTCTAAAAGTGACAGTATATGCCTTGGCTGTGAAATATTTCCGTACGTGAGAGCATTTCTGAAATACTTTCAAAATAAATTTCGTGTAATAAATGGTGATTCTATGGAAGCGTGAAAGGGCAATCACACGCTTATACGTTTTAATACGCTACGGCTATTGAAAGCATAAACTGTTTTGTGACTGTTGTAATAAAATTTGAAGAAAGTAACAACCTGTATCGCAACTGTTTTGTGACTGTTGTAATTTAGTTTTAAGGAATTAACAACTCATATAGACTGTTATGTGACTGGTGTGATTTAGTTTGAAGGAATTAACAACTTTTATAAACTAATATGTGACTGCTGTAATTTCGTTTGAAGGAATTAACAACTTGTATAAACTGTTCCGTGCCTGTTGTAATTTAGTTTGAAGGAAGTAACAACTTGTATAAATTGTTATATGACTGTTTTCATTTAGTTTGAAGGAAGTGAAAACTTGTATAAACTGTTATGTGACTGTTGTAATTTAGTTTGAAGGAAGTGAAAACTTGTATAAACTGTTATGTGACTGTTTTCATTTAGTTTGAAGGAAGTAAAAACTTGGCTGTATAAACTGTTTTGTGACTGTTTTCGTTTAGTTTGAAGGAAGTGAAAACTTGTATAAACTGTTTTTTTGACATATTGAAATTTAGATTGAAATAGCTTGTGAATGTTATTTTTGAGGTTTCTTTGAATTTTCATTGATACAAAGAAAGAACTTACACTTTAATTCCTTTAATGCTAATGATGTATTGGCAGCTAATTTATTCAAATCTAGAGTGTTGATTTAAAGTATATTAAATGCTTAAAATTCGCATTGTTATAATTTTGGTACGTAAAATATAGTCACGCGTGTTACTTGAGAGACAGTTCTAAAGTTTAATTTAGAATTACGACTACGGATAATGTTGTCATTTCAAAAATTTAAAACCAAACAAATCAATGTTAATATTCCTAATTGTGCCTCTAAAGTGATGCGTTACAAAGTAATGTAAGTAGCAAATACAGCTTTCCTCAAACACTAAAATTAATCAGTAAAATAAATTTCGTTTTAAATGTTTCTCAAAGCTTAAATCTGGCATTTTTCATAACTGTAAAATCTGCATTGTGTCGTCTGAGACAAAAGCACTTTACTGTAATTGATACGTTTTTGTGTCTTTTTGCTGTGGACGATGCATGGCTCTTTGGTTGTGTTTGGGATGCTCTGTGCTTCTGTGAAATCTACCTTTATCTTTTACTTTTATATTCTATGGAATTTCGTAACGTAAAAGAATGGCTATAACTAATAAATGCATTTTCAAAATCAATTGAAGTCATTGACATTTCACTACCAAGACATCTTATTCATAAATTTCATTTTTTTTTGTTTGTTTTAAGGAGGTAGGTTACCTTTATATTTGTATGTGCGCATGTCAAACCGGAAGCTAACGTGACGATTTACGACGATGTTTACGACAAACTAAATGTGTTTGTATATTCATTCTTCTGAAAACAAATCATAGACCTGTCTTCGATCTGACGCTTTATGGTTTAATAATGCAGAAATAATGAATAAATTGCCGCAGAAACGCTTCAAAACAATGTTGCCTTAAAATGACGTCATTGACGTCATGACGTTACGTGTCAGTTACCGCGCAAAATAAATAGCTTTTATCTTGGAAGTACGTAATTCTGTGCATTTTCTTTATTCAAACTATTTTCAAATAACCATTATTTGCTGAAATATTTTTAGGAGTCTTTTGCTCTGAATAATAATCAATATTTTGCTTCTTTTATGTAGTTATATTGAAATGTTATGCGGAATGTAAGAAAATGGATGATGATAACCAATGTTATTTGGAATATAGTTGGGTGAGAGGTTACTTGTTACGGCCATTTTCAAATAAAAAATCTAGCAGTTCCATTTGTAATACCTATTTTTCAGGTTCCGTTGATATTTGTTACTTATATACTAAAACTAAGATCTAAAATTGTTCAAATTTCAGTAGAAAATTGTGGTTTCTTGAATTGAATTGATGTTACCATGGAAACGAAGCCCGTGACCTATGTATCTAAATGTAAAATTCAAAAGCGCTGACACTAGTCTATTTAAGAAACACAGCTTCGGCTTTTTATTTTCATTTCAACAATATCCATGAGAATAATAGTAGCATGCTGAACGATTTTTCCACGAAAAATGCCAGACAAGTGGCACTGCTGTAAGCATTCTAAGCTTAGAAATTTGTTTGAATAAATGCAGATAACACGAAAATATAACTTACGTTAGAAATAATATGTTTTAAAGCTACATCAACTACAAAGATAATCTTATTCAATATTATTTTATAAGAAATTACGACAAAAAGCAAGATATAAGCCATTTTAAACGTCTCTGTTGCCATGGTTACTTTAAACTTTAAGAAAAATAGGGTACCATGTATAGCGCTTAGTATGTTGCTAATAATATTACCCAAATATTCCATGTTGGTCATTAACAGAATGGCACTGAAGCGGTCGAAAACCCCTATTTTTATACATAATTGTTTAAAAATGAGAGAAAATGCGTTACCATGGAAACACGAGCCCCGCGACATATACATTTTAAGCTTATATTAGAAAGGTAACGTGCATACTAGTAAAATTATAGATTATGCGGACTTCTACGAATATCAATGAAACTAAAATACACTGAAAAGTGTTAAATATCCGTATTTTCCTTCTTCTTTCAATATGAAATACCTTTGGAGGGTCATTTTCTTCAAACCTGGATAAAAATTGAACTTGAAGGGACAGAGACAAACGAAACTGAGATTTTATCAGTTAAAACTTCATATTACACGAAATACAAAAAGATGCTGCGGTTCAACTAATTTGAAATTGAATTTGTAACAAGGTAACCTACCTCCTTAACAAATGACAAGAAGCAGTATTTTTAATTCATTTCCCGATTACAAATTGAAGCAAAAACACAATAATATGCGTGCTGTAGTTCTTCGTGTATGTATTCTGTAATTTCGATAGCTCAATTATTACAAGACGTGGTTTACTTTAAGTTATCATATTTATTCATTGCCATCAGTTTTGTACCATTTATATATGTGAAACATTTTTCAACAAGTACATCTAAGACTTTTAAAAAAGATAAAAAAGTGGTCCGAGTGAAAAGTTTACGTAGGAGTGCAGCATTTTTATGGACATATTTCGATTGGTGATAGAATTTGCATTCAAAATACTTAAACTTTGCGGTTACCTAGTGGTAACTAACTCCTTAACTAAGCGACTTCTTGATTTCATCTTACGGGTAAAATGCTGGCGGACATACGGACGGAGAGAAGAAGGTGATGGCAAAACAGTATGCTAGTAGTTATTTAACAAGGCCATATACATAAATGCATTTAAAAAGCACACCACACATTACGATAAGAAGTAAACAGTCTCATTTATGACAAGTTACTGACAACTACAAACTACTTTATAATGAAATTCGCACTGATTTTACATTGTCATGTCGTCAGTTTATCATTAGAAATATTTTTGAATCCACTCCTGATATCATTCTATGAAACAAAGATAAAGTTTTCAGATTTCAATAATAAACTTGTGTTAATTTACTTCCTGGCACATAACAATATTACGGTGTTCTGTTATGGCCATTCTTGGTTTCACTCCTTGGCCTTGTAAATTGGTAAGGTGACAGTGCCAAGACGCGACGATACGATGCGATGGGTGATACTCCGATGCGAAAAGCGAAGAGAAGTTTATTTATTTACATATCTCCCCTATGTACGCATCATAAAACAAGGTATAAAATACATTATAACACAACTAAATGTTCATCCATGAAATTAATTAATAATATAACAGACAAACACGTTAGATATAACTACACCTTATCGCAGTAAAACTTAATTCATTGCAGAAAATACTTTGAAATTCAAAGCATTCCTAAACATAGAGGCACAGTGAACATCCGAAATCCTGAACTGTGAAGTTGAACTTTAACTTGCGAAGTGACTAAAATGGTTAGTAACTGATGTTATATTTGTTATGATATTTGTTTCAAATTTTACACATACATCGTCCATGTCAATACAACTCATATCGATATCCTTACCCATATCGAACATTTCTATTTTTCCAATAATCGCCCATCGCAAATTAATATAGAACAAATGTTACATAATTATAGCTGTTTTGGGGCGTTTTCTTACCACATGGTTTATGGGCCCACGCTAAATTTCGGAGATGGACGTATAAATTTACGGAAGATAACGATCTAAGCTACAAGGTTATCTGTTTTTCAAATAAGGCTTATCAACAGTCGCATTTAGTAGCCTACAGATAGTTCGACATGCTGACCTTTATTGAATGAAACATTTCTTAATGGTCGGTTGTCAGAACATTCAATTAATACATGAACTTCTGTCATGTTTAGCCACAAGATTTTCATACGATCCCGTCTGCAGAAGGGTGCTACTCCACACTTTAATTCAGTTAAAGATGATCTATCTGTTACATTTTATATGCTGGTAAGATTTCAGTCTGTCAGGGTTACTCGCACCTATCAAACTGACTATGTAGCTTTTGTTTGCACTCGAAAACACGGAAATCCATACATTATTCTCAGCAAAATCACAAGATTGTTTTAGATAAAAGGTTAGTTCATGTATTTTGCAAATTTTGCATTACAAAACTTATAGATCTAGTTTGATCCATATTTCTAAATCTTTCCAGCTACGAATCTTTCACGGCCTAGTAGGGCCGCGTTATCAATATAACACTTTCGCGTCGTGATATCGTATTGTCGCAGTATCGCCCCCTTCAACATGAGGGCGAAATAATGATAGTATATTTATGATAAAACAGTTAGTTAAAGGAAATCTGTCTTATACTGAATATATTCATCTTGTTGAGGCTTACTCTATTGGTACTTATTCAAGGGAAACAATCGTTTTATTTTTTCTGCATGATGAAATGTTCATTTTCACGGTTCTAATAATTTACAATACCCAAGGACAGATATAATATAACAACTACCTAATGTCTTTAAATTTTTAAGCATCTTATTTAAAGCATTTAGCACTAATCCCGAACTGTATGAATTTAATAGTAGAATAAGAAAGCAGGTAGGGATGTTGTGGTATATATTACCACCCCGATATATTTTCGCGATAATTCAGTAACAGATCCAAAGACTGTTTCTGCCAGTTATACTTTCTAACTCACAAGAGGCGACGGTACGACATCACGATGGCCTCTACAGGTTTCCATAATTTGTTGTCGCGAAATTAACCCTGTTAAATGGTTTAAACCCAGTGTTGAATAGCATTAATGAATGCAAAAATCAACAAAGCAAACACAAAGCCCGGCTTCAGCCCACCATGTTGCTTCGCAAAGAACAACTTACCATGGCATCTTAAAAAGGCCAAAGTTACACTTTTCAGAGTTACAATTATTTTTTTCTTTTCAAAATTAGCAATAATAGGGAACAAAGATTTGTCAAAATCTGTAACTTCCTTTAATGGTATGCTTTCGGCATATAAAAACCACCGGCGACTCCGGATGCATATAACATTTAGCTTTTATATCCCGACGTGGACTGACTCGACTCTAATGTTTCCTGTTTGCTGTAAATACACCAAGTTCTAGTAATAATTTTTGTGCCCAATTACGAGTCCGATACCACAGTCTCTTTGTAGAAACTTATTAGGTTACCTTAAGTTATGTGTATCTTTCGCATAATATCTCACTAATTTGTTTTCTTTAGAGCTATAAGATCATTAACACATAAAACCATACTTCTTGATAGATTTTAAATCTTTCAAAATTAATGCATTTTCACTACCTGTCATTGCTTAAAAACTCACTGTAATAGTCTTTAATGGATAGTTGTGGTATTAATTTGATTATTTGTGAAGAACACTGAAAATTTTTACACACCATGGATTTTACTATAAATAAGAAGAACAAATTTTTTTTTCATCTGCTTGTTAGATTTCTTAAATGCTTTTGGACACTGCCTTCACTTATTTACAAATTGATTTAGTTCTAACCAGACAGCTTTGGTGTTATTTAACTATTGGGACACGATGAGGATGGGTATACCGGATATTACCATTTTGTGATAGGGTATTTCCCGAAAACGTGATTGATTTTTGTCAACAAGGTAAATGAAAATCCAATTTACTACTCTATTTTACTACTATAGAAGAACAAAAGATTTTATTCTTATGGGGAAAATTCTGAATCGTACGATTTAATATTTAAATATATGCAAAGAAAAAAATGTGCAAAATTTCAGTTTTCTATATGTTCAAAAGACGGAGAAATCGGTCATAAATGAACGTCGATGGTGTACTGTGTATTGAAAATATATGTACTGTGACTTGTATCACTTTTTACTGTACTGTGAAACATTGACATTATCACTGGATTTTATAGAATAAATCTTACAAAATGTACATTATCGTTTCCTTTTAAAAGTACAAAACAGTTGTGTTTCTGGCCTTGCAGATACGTAATGTTTTTACACAAATATTTATAACGTTTACTAACAATCGTAATTTATGTTATAAGCTTTCAATCAAAATTCCCATTCACAATAGTACTATGATTGTACCATAAAATTTTATAGTATGCAATAATTAATGTTATGCTTGCCGGTTATGTATTTATTGTTTCGGCAGTTGATATAACATGAGTTATCTAAAAAAAAAAAACAAAAAAAAAAAAAAAAAAAAAAAACAGTTAAAGGTATCTTTATTAAATTTGGCATTGGAATATCACTAAAGTGTTATTCCCAATCTCTTGCAGAAAGCCCGTCCCTGCTAATAAATACTATATTGTGATATTTTTTCGTTGCAGATTCAACGTGTTTATGCGTGCTTATAGTAATCTGTTTGAATCGACGGTCGAGTTTTAAGCCATTAAATTGTATGTCATTTTGTTGAACACAACCCAAATGACGCTAAGTACCAAAACCGCAAAAAAGTAATTTACGTGATAAAACTAAAAATATACAGAGAACAAAGCAGAAAAGGAACCCACACACAAAATGAACCCTTTTCAAAAGAAACCTCCACCTTTCTAACCTTCTAAAAGGATGTAAAGACAGAATTGATTTGGGCAAATTGTGTTATCAGAAGACTGAAACAGAAAAGATGGAAAAGTATAAATGAAAATTATGCAGGCTCGGTTTGGTTGAGTCTGTTAATGGACGGCAGTGGAAATGCATGCTACAGTCATGCCCTCTAGCCCCGGGTTAAACATACCTCAGCATTTACACATGCTACCAGTACCAAAATATAATTTCGAGACACCAAAAGATGTATTCATACGGCGGTGTACATGGGACCTTCAATAATATACAAAGCAAATCTATGGAAACGAGGTTTAAAAAGGTAACACTCCTACACAGTCTTCGAAAGAATATGACAAAGTAGATGAATACATAGCCTTTAATCAGTTTGTTTGCCGAGGAAAGTTTCCTTAAAATGATATAGATTTTTCTGTTATTTCTTGACGTGGCAAGATGTTTTCCATCGACAACTTGGCTAATATGAGGTATAGTGAAAATGCTAGTTATTTCGAAGAACCGGCATCAAACTCTTCAGCGAAACGAACAATTATACAATTACTTGCACGACAGAGACGTCATTTCTGACGCTAAATTAAGAGACAAGAGAAAAGCAGACGAACACTTATTGACATTAAATGAGGCAGCTAGTTACTGCATAAATGTGATGAGAGTAAATTACTCCCGCATAAAAGACTGGGCATTGATACTGTAGTATTGAAATAGGTTCTATTGTGATAGATTTATTTTACTAAACATTATTTGACAAGAAACATTTTAAAGCCACTTTTTACTTTGATAAGAACAAATAGTCATGTTCATTAAGATATTTATTAATCAAATTTGAAACGTAAATACAAATTGATAAAATAACAAACATCATAAACATTTTACATTCAACAGCGTGAATGCATGCATAAATTCGGAATGATCTTCAACATTTAGATAATTGTTATTGTTATTGTTCAAAGTTGATAACATTCTTACTTTGACATTAAATATACTATTTTGACCAACAGGGAAGTTGATCACATGAAAGTAATAACGAACTGTTTGCATAGAAATTACATATCTTGTAACTACATTGCACAAAATATATTTTAAACATAACACATGGGCACTGTTTCCTCCTACTTGTAAAACATATTGCTCAGTGCATAAGGCACCCCTTCCGTGTCGTATGATGCAAGTGGTGAGCTGATTACCTTTCAGAATCTGTAAAAGTACAATATATTTAAAGCAATTAAAATAACTTTGACTATATTATTTGTAAATACATATACCTGTCAGCTTTCTGGTACGTTGCACAAGAAATTGAATTTAGGGTTTTAGAAAATTTCAAATGAAACTAGAAGGTCTATGAAGTTCAAATGTTCTAGCTTAAATTAGTCTAAGGTTACTGAGGAGAAACCACGTTAAAAGTTCAAAGCCCCTGCGACCTTGACCTTGGAACTATTGACACCAAAATCAATAGGTGTTATATATTGACCAAAGGCTTATGTCTCTATGAAGTTTAGGATTACATATTCTCATGTTTGTTCTTCTTATGAGGGGAGACCTTTTCCGCAGTTATTGTCATCATATCATCTGTTATATTATTATAAAACTTCACGAGTGTACTTGTGGCTGGGCCAGTACTTGGCAATGGCTTGTCTTTAGACAGTTTGCCTGAGTGACTATTGGCATGCAGCTGTAAGTGTAAGTTGTAATTTCAGTGTTCAAACTGGTGCTTGTTATTTTCATGTATGGTACTAAAGAATCTGTGGAGTCTAATGTCATCTTCACACAGAAAAAGACATTCCATTTTTCAATTAAGATAATTTGTGTAAATACCATTACATGCCTTGTTTATTTAATGACCATCAAAACTGAAAATATGCACGATTTTCAATACCAATACCCAGTACACGAAACTGCAATGCGCAGTTCAAACATTATTTTGAAAACTCAATACACAGTACACCGTCAACGCTTATTTATGACTGATTTCTCCGTCATTTGAACATTTAGAAAGCTGAAATTGTGCATATGTTTTTCTTTGTATGTAACTATATAAATCGTACGATTCAGAATGTTCCCCACAAATACGTTGTAGATGACTTTATCGGGAGAAATGTGTTCACGGCATGCATTTAAGATTGGCTCATTTTACGCTTGTTAGAGCTTATACACAATATCTGGTTATTAA
Organism: Mercenaria mercenaria; assembly: GCF_021730395.1. Taxonomy (NCBI): domain Eukaryota; kingdom Metazoa; phylum Mollusca; class Bivalvia; order Venerida; family Veneridae; genus Mercenaria; species Mercenaria mercenaria. The sequence goes on from NC_069363.1 coordinate 50,485,850, forward strand.
AAGTAATGCTTTTTTCTTCTATAGTAGTAAAATACAATAGTAAATCGGGGTTTTACTTACCTTGTTGACGAGAATTAATCACGTTTTCCAAAAATACCTTATCACTAAATGACAATATCCGGTGTACGCATCCTCACCGTGGGGAAAGGAAACCCACAATCATGCACCACAAATGTATCTCAGAATGTCAGTCTTGCAGCAAGTATAAGTCCGTAAGATATACAATAAAACAAGTTGAGATGCAAACATTTTAACCCTATCTGATACACCCTAAAATCGCCTGTATGTAAAAGCAGGCTTCGCGGAAGTGAGTAACTGACGCAACAAAACCCTTTCAATGTTGATACATATTTTTCTAAAAACGAATTTAGCAGAAGAGGAAAGCAGGAACAATTTTTGGAAACAGTGTGATTGTAAAATATTTCTCCTGAAAAAAATCTAATTGTAGTAGGAATTGTAAGTCCTCAAGTTCAGGATGAAAGAAATTGAAATGTTCATATTTTGTGAAAATAATTCAGGAACTGTAAAAATTAAAGGCCATTTTCATGCCAGATGTACGCTTTATTTATACCTGACTGTAGATGGGGAATGTCTGCGGATGACTAAACTAATTTATACATTTCCAAGAATGTATCAAAACTGCTGGGTTAAATAAAAGTGAAAATAAGTATTGCCTGAAAATAGAAATTAAAAATGTATTATTTCTTCTTTTGTAAGAGGTTGACAAGGTGCTCGAAGGATGAAGCACACAGTCACATGGGAATGTACATTCGAAATTATCCATTCTATGCAGATCAAGAAAGATACATAAGCAAATTATATAATGTTTAATTGTTATGTTAAGGAGCATTGGTTTCTCGATTTGTACAACACAAATCTCTAGCTAAGATGAACAGAAATTTAATGGCAGATACTTATTAAGTGAGTAAGATATCTGGATGGTATATTTAAGATTTCTTATCGGAGAAAACCAACAAAATCGAGGACCAGAAAGGTAGCCATTCGAAAAGTTCAGCTATTTATCTATGAAACTGAAATCGTAACATGTCGGAGTCCATAATCTATTGTCAAGAGCTTTTATCACTGCTCTTAACTAGATACAGCTTAGAGGTAACCTTAAAAGATACAGCCAGGTATATCACTTACATTTGCAACCTGCAAAAGGCAATCACTTACACCCTCAAACCTTAGCTAACATGGCGGCTAACAGGAATTATTATGCTAGAGACAACAGAGGTAAGAATAGACCTATTTTCTGGCATTATTTTGGTTTTACTTCTACTCAATAAGGAAAATGGCAGTTTATGGTAAATAGTGTTTTCTTATAAACATTATCACTGCTGTCCTCTAGTCGCACTGACAAAGTGCTGGTTATAGGGATATTTTCTAGTGTTATAATGGTAGAGAAAGACACAAGATGGCCTCCAAGCTTTATTTCCGTCACAGATTTACCGTTAAAGCAGTGACCTTCCGCAAGTCAGCTTAATATCTTCATAACGTAGAGTCAAATTACTCTTTTATGAAAGATTCTCCAACTTAAGAATAATCTGCATTAGATATGCGACAAATTTTTACTTGTTCCAAAAAATGATAGTTTACCAACACTAGTTTGCATTCGGAAGATCATGCATGTAGAACCCTGCGATATAACGCACACATTTAACATCTTATATTATTATATTGTTTTATATACTAGTGACTTATAGGCCCATGGGGCCGGGTGTTCCTTATATGACTGATGTATTTGTATATACAATGTATTGAATATGTATAACACAAGTCACTATAATAAATAATTTACTTACTTACTTACTTATTACATGCATTTGAGGGTATTGGCAGAGAAATGTAATTTTGCCATTTGTTGTGAAAGCCGAGGCTGACACTATTTTTCAAGGCTTCACAATATTAGATATAGCACACATTTATGTCATATTGTTTCCCCAAAGGAAAGCTTGTGCATCCCTCTGTATAGAAACTCAACAACGGTAGGAATTGAATAGGGTATTTATTTACAAAATACCGGAAAACAAAGTTACATTAAACTGTACGAAAAATAGGAGTTATCTATATCCAGGCGACAAGAAACCGACACATACAGGGCGTGTGATATTTATTTTATTATACCAAAAACATATACAGATGACAAAATGAAACGATTTTCTAAAAACAATTAGTGATTGATTATAGGGAAACCCTAATATCTGTCTTTAGTCTATTTTAGGAGTATGCCATCATAATGTTACAGGTAGTAAAAGTAAAAGAACTTTTCTTTGTTTCATATATAATTCAGTCACTTCATATCCATTTTGATACAGTTTCTAGATTTTCACTCCGTCAGAGACCAATTTCCCACATGACACCTTAACTTTTGCTTCAAGAAAACGAAAAGAAAACGAGGTGTTTTATAGTATGCAATGGAATACAATTTAACTGAAGCCATGGACCCTCATACTGTCGTATTTCAGAGAGCGATCTACAGAATAAACACCCTAGTTTTGTTTGCAAGTAAAAAAATCGAAAACGTGCATGAAAAGTATCTTGTTTTATGTAAATTATATTCCACGAGTGAAATGGTGCCCCTCTGGGTCCCGGTTTACGCGCAAATGTGTTTAAAGTGTAAAAAAAAGATCTATTTATAAATTAATGTTTCGATTACACCACGGAAGTATATTTTTGGCGGAATATTTGCTACATATTCTTCATTGGTAACATTATCTACATTTTTGTTTAATCTGTGTTTTTAGGGATGTACCATCATGATGTTACATGAACATTCAACCTCTGCAATACTGGAATGTTATATAGGGAAATACATGTTGATGTTTAAAGTTATAATACTGGTAAAAATCACCGTTAAAATAAAGCAAATAACTTTGTAGATTTGTAGAAGACAGTCTAATGAACAAATTCGCTCGTTAGTTAGACTTGGATGGCCAAATATTGTTGAGATACGAATGGATATAAAACCATGAAATATTTAATGACCAGCTTTACACTAATTCACTCGCCAGGCTTCGCCGAATTCCGTAAACCAACGAAGACAGTGTCACGTGACAAAAATTTAAATACGTCGAAAACAACAATGGCTGGTCGGCCGTGATAGGATTTTGTGTAAAACGGCGGATAAATGCAGAAATTTACAAATATTCTGCTTTTCGATGCCATTTCTACAAAAAATGCATTAATGTTGTAAAATTTAGCCTGTTGTTAAATAAAAGGAAAGGCAGTTTACCAGAAAATGCGATACGAATGTGCTAGACATGTTGTTGTTTTGTTTCTTAAAATAGATTAGCGTGGCTCTTTGTACGGTCCCGTACGAACAATCATTTAGCGTGGCTGGTATTACGGTCCCGTACGTTTCACAATCAATTTGTATACATCTGCACAGTAGTCCCTAGCTAAAAGTTCAGCTCAAAGATGTTTATATAATATGCTGTTACGGATCTCTGAGCTAAAATGAAATCCGTACTGACACCTAACACCTTCGTTCCAGAAGTCTGTCGTGCTATAATTTTATCAAATGCAATGGACTCACCTTTTACTATACAATATTTCTAATCACTTTTCCTTTTGATCTGGCATAAATAATCCATGCAACATAATTTGAACACAAGTTTCAAATTGGTACCCCTGTCTGCAATATTTTGTCCGTCATTCAGTTGTCGCCTGGTCAGGGTACTCTTCATTTTGAAAAACCAATAGGCTGTAGGGGATCGTTATTTATTGACATTTTCTGAGAAATTGTATGTTGTTTTATAGATTTTATGTGATTATATAAATTCATAAATAGGTAAAATTTTGATACTGATTTTCAAAAATAACCACGTGCTCTGAACTGTTGCATGGCATCATGAGTTTCTCACGAGAGACTGTGCGAGATGTTGCGGTTTGATAGTGGTTAGTTAAAAAATGGGGTTTCGCCATAACTAAATGAATGCGACCATCAGAAAATAAAAACAGTGTCAGTTAAATTATGTTAGCCAGAACTAGATAGTCCCCATTGTCAATGACTGACTGTGACTGGGAGGCGACTGTCTGGTCGACACAGATGATTAATATAATCTGAAAAGTAGATCCCTCGGAAGCACCGAGAACAATACAAACAGTGAAAAATTGCAGACTCGGTTTGATTGAGTCTGTTCATGAGCAGTAATGGAAAATGCAACACTGCCCACGCCTCCTAGCACCTAGATCCAGCCTTCATTGAAAACACAAATTAGTGTGCAATATTAAAATCAGCACTATTATATTACAAGTTACAGGTTAAAAGATGATAAAACAGATATTTCAGGTTTGAACAATCTAAGCCACTCCTTGCTGTATTTGGTGTTTATTATGTTATAGATCTAATATAGCCACAGATTGTGTGCTAGAAAGAGAACACAAACACGTGTTGATAGTTCTAAATTTTACTGACTACTGGCTATATGATGCTGAGCATGCGCATTATAACATTCTAAATATATTCACATATAATTCATTCAATCTACAACACTCCTGAACTCTTTAAGAGTAGCACTAGATTTAACATGATGTGGTAGGTTGTTTCAGAGTCTAATGGTTCTTGGGGGAAAATGAGTTCTCTTGATAATGGGTGCGAGAGGAGGGAATATAAAAGTGAAGGTCCTGAGAGTCTAGCCGGTACTGATCTACAAAAAAACAATGGACGAATGACGGATTTTATATAAAAGAATCAGGGATGCAAGGATGTGAAATTTGTTTTAACATTTACCAGTACAGTTAACATTTCTGTGATGCTTCATCTACAGACATACTTGATTTGAACATATCTGGCGGCAGCCTTTCTTAATCTTTCAATTCCATGTGTTAGAGATTGTTGAATGCCAAACAGTTGAGCAGTATTCCAATTATGGTTGAACATGTTTTACGTTGAACGGAGTTTCTTAAATTTGTACATTTATCATTTGTTTGATCATTTCTTTTCATGTTTTTTAGGGTCTTGTTTGTCTTTTTTTGTGATCTAACACTGCTGGTTCGCCTAAATATTAAGCATTTTTATAGTTTTAAATTCATGGATATGTAGCTTATAGCGAAAAGCAATGTTTTTTTATTTCTTTTTATATACCCTAATCACTTCGCATTATCGTAATTCAACCGCTTTGACCGGGTCTTTTTCCACAGCTCTAATTTATGGAGGTACTGCTAGAGAGTCTCACAATCATGCACGATATTTATAGTGCAAGATAAACTACTGTATCATCAACAACGAGTCTTACGGTGCTTTTAAGTGAGCTTGGCAGGTGACGGACATGTTAAGAAAAGGCAGGGCCTAATGACATACCCTTGCGGTACCCTTGATACCAGATGTGGTATATCTGATTGAAGACCTTTTGTGTTCGTATTGTATTTAAAGGTATCTGATTTATGATCTCTTTGTCAGTGTGGGGCTTTGTCTCACTCTGTCCCTCTGGTCAGATCGCTCTGTGTCTGTACTAATAGAGGATGAATTATGCGCCCTGTGTGGCTGCATTTTAACTATGTAAAGCGCCTTTGAACGTGAAATTGATCATGAAAAGGGCGCTATATAAATCTGGTATAATAATAATAATAATAATAATAATAATAGACCAGACGATTGTGATCGACTTTGACAAACGATTTGATAAGGTCCATTACTGTTAGGTCTGTCTATTTACTAGCTTCAAGGTAATAAAAAATTCTTGACTAAAATTTAATAAAAATTGAGATTCACAACTGTGTTTTGAGCGGAAGCTATGTTGGAAGGAATTAAGCAAATTTTATTATCTAGATGATTAATAATATTTGATACTAAACATGTCCCATCAGTTGGAATTAAGCAAATGCAAGTAAGAGAATAGGTTTGTGATTGCTGGCTTTGCTTCGTGGGCCCTTTATGTATACAGGGACAACGATAGCCGTCTTCCAATCTTGTGGAACACTGCTGATACCAAGTGAAGACATATAAATGTTAGTCTCATTTTTATAGAGGAGCGGTGTTTAAGGTGTGGGCGGACATTGTGTTGTAAGTTTTTTTTTTTTTTTTTTTTTTTTTTTTTTTTTTTTTTTTTTTTATTTTCCCTTCTGATGAATCTAAGTGAATTCTTTGCTTTTGATGTGATGTTATCAACATATTCTAACCAAATGAGATACATTGTGTACATTTATTTACTTAGTTTTACGCTCAGATATTTAGCAGCGTCTTTCGGTGAGAGAGAGAGAGAGAGAGAGAGAGAGAGAGAGAGAGAATTAAGACTTATTATTGTCAATAATTAGTTCTAGTCTTATCAACCGAAATATGAAAGAAAAAGTAAGCATATTACATGATACTCAAACGATGATGTGAACTTCTATAGATGACATTTTTATTTTTCACACTTACTGCATATGTGTCATACGGTGACAACAATATTGCATGCAGACATAAAATTAACCTTTTTCTATATTCGAAATCATTTCCTGTTTATGTGCGACTGAAAATTAAAGAAAAGTAAAGAAATCGGTTGAAAACTTATCAGCTGAATGGCTTCAGTACAATGTAATACAAAACTGCCGTGCGAATAACCACCTGCGGTTTATTTCACTATTCATACGGGACCGTACGATTAGCGCACTTCCTTTAGCGTAGTCACGGACGTATCCGAATGATGGCGGTTGTGTCACTGAAACCGAAAGTAACATTTTTTAATTCCGCCTCCATCGATGGAATCTGTTAATTTACAGGTAAATTTATCCAGTCAATGTCTTCGTGAACGGATGTTTTATGCGTTGCTGTAGAAAAATGACCTTCCAAAAAAATTCGCTGCGTAATCTTCGCTGGCCGGTATTATAACTTTAATATAATGCTTTTAGAAAAAAAATATGACATCATATACCTTGTGAAGAAGCAATGAACATACTTCCTTTATTCCAGTTTGTAGTAAAAATATTTCAGCAAATTTTCAGTCATCGTGATGAAAAAATATATAGCACATGATGCAGAATCCGTACGCAGTTTGGGGCCTCCGTGGCCGAGTGGTTAAGGTCGCTGACTTCAAACCACTTGCCCCTCATCGATGCGGGTTCGAGCCTCACTCGGGGCGTTGAATTCTTCATGTGAGGAAGCCATCCAGCTGGCTTACGGAAGGTCGGTGGTTCTACCCAGGTGCCCGCTCGTGATGAAATAATGCACGGAGGGGCACCTGGGGTCTTCCTCCACCATTAAAGCTGGAAAGTCGCCATATGACCTATCATGTGTCGGTGCGACGTGAAATCCAACAAATCCGTACGCAGTTTAATATAAATGGGAAAACAGTTTTCGAATGAGCAGAAATATTTTTAAAAAAGAAAAAAGAAAATTTAGTCTAAATATCTTACACTTCAAAAGATTAATACTATTACCTTCAAGCAAACTGTATGTTACATATTCAGTATTTTTAATCAAATTTTATGGAAATCTCTAATGTTATTTCTGTTTTCTAGGTTTTCACGGCGAGCCCCCAGATCAGTTTATTCCATCTAGACCAAGAGAACGAAACTCTACTCAAGATGGCTTTTATGGAAGTGGTTGGCATTCAGTCAGCCATGAATCTATACAAATGCAAACTATGGGACAACCATCACCAATGTACCAAGGAATGCTTATAATGGCACCAGGTCCTTATGTACCCCCAGTAATAGCGCATTACCCGCACGAACATCCGGGAAATAGAATGCAAGTACCAGCAGACCAACGTTTAGTGAGAGATTCCACAACACCGATGCCGACTGATCATGGTAAATTCATTTCAGTGCGTCAGATATATCTTTTCAAAAAAGCAGTATTAAGATTGAATGTTACACACAAACGATATAGACTAACTCAAAACAGCAAATAAAAGGGTAATTTCTTGAGCAAATTGTCCAAATGTGCTAAACAAACTCCTGATTAAGTTGTTTTAAGGTAATCGAGGAGGTATCGACTCAAAATATAATCTTCCAAACACTGGTTGAAAGTTATAAACAAGAGGGCCCTGAAAGTCCTGTATCGCTCACCTGACCTAGTTCTTACCCGACAAATAACCTAATATTTCATGTGGTCTAGATATCAAAGAGACAAACATTTTGACCATTATGTAAATCAGTACATCATTATCCAAATTTTTCTCTCTTTTTGGCTTCTATAGTGGTAACACCGCTTTGCTCCATGATTTGACCTAGTAACCCAGTTAAAGATCTCAGGTAACCCAGTTTAAAAATTGATCTATTGGTAATAAAGACAAACATTCTTACAAAGATTCATGAAGATGAGATAGAAAATGTTGCCTCTAGAGTGTTAACAAGGTTTTCCTATTAACTGACATAGTGACCTAGTTTTTAACCACAAATGACATAGTAACGAACTTGACCAAGTTTCATTTAGATTTGGTCAAAATTGAGACCTCTGGAGTGTTAACAGTCAAATTGTTGACGACGCACGACGGACGACGACGGAAGTATATGTCTGTTTTATCATATATATCAGCATATCATATCTGATTTTTTAATGTATTCAATTATATGTAAGTCTTGACACTGTTCATCATCTAAAACTTTTGACATGGCTAATGGCATGAAGGAAAGCAATGAATTGCTTAATAAAAATGGAACTATCTTATCATCAATAATGCTCCCACTAAAAATCTACAAGCATATTTACAAGATATACTTTGTTGTCTGTTTCAAAGCTCGGATGAGAGTCGAAAGACACAGGGTGATCACAATATTACATTCTGAGCACCCTGAACTCTGTTGAGTATGGCGGCTGATTTGTGCCATTTTGCCTTTTCACCACGCCAAGTGAAAACACGAGAATTTAGGCGTGGAACCAAAACTCACTAAACAGCATGTTGCACCCCACACCAGCTAATTAGTGGCTTTTAGACTTGCTTCCCCGCTGTTAAGCGAGTTTTCGCTCAGCCCACCCCCATTTTAACTTTAACTTTTTAAATCTCGTGTTTTGGCTTGGTAGGGTCGCGGGTCGAAAGAGGGAATGGCACAAATTAGTCACCATATTTGAGCTTTACACCTCCAATCGCCATTGCACTCTAACTAAATTAATAATTGATGTAGATGCCTCGGGAGAAGCTGAGAAAATTAAGAACTATTAAAAACTATCATCGTTTTCCTAATTGGAATGAAAAGTATCAAATGTTAAAAAAAAATCAAGAAGTCATTGATACAGCAACTTCATAACACAATTTCAATGAAAACGTAACCAGAATATATGGACTTGTCATACCTTGTTTTGATCTTTTTTCCAGAAAATGACAGACCACGGGTGCAGCCTTCAATAGGAGGAATTATTTTCAAACGCATCATCTCTTCATTATTTATCATTCTTGATATTTGCCTTAATTGGATGCAGTTTGGCTCGTGGGTCGGTAATTTCGAATTACCGGGCTGGTTAGATTTTCTAGAAATAGCAAATAGTTTAAAGGGAAAATCCCCATTGAAGTCCCAATGCGACGAGGGATCCTTCGACCTTACGACAACCTTCGGTGCCTTTATTGGCATTGGAACCGCATACGGCCTCGTTCGGATAGTTAATACTATTGGAGAGACAATTGTTGAATATCAGAAACAATATCCTAGTGAAACTGAGCCGCGGTGCAGAGGTTTCCAGATTCTCCATGGTTGGATGGAGACCACTTTCGCCATTCTCTGTGATGACCTGCCACAGATTATTCTGTTGGTCATCTTTAGTTGGCAGTGTCACATCGATTATATTTCCATGGCAAAAGTCTTGATTTGGGCGTGGATTAAAATGATGAAGAATAATTTTCGCCCAGGTACATGTAAGCACATCTACAAGCCATGTTGCGGCGAATGTTTCGAGGACTGTTGTGTCGACCGCTACGACTTCATCTGTTGTTGCCAAGTACTCTACTTTAGACCATGCAGCTGCTGCAACGACAAGAAATGCATCGAATGCGTGTCATACGATAACTGTCCCGATTGCACGTGCAAAAGAAATGAAAGGTGTTGTGGTGAAATCGACCACGACCCTGAATGGGCTTTGGGCTTATATGAGAAGTTACTTTACCTGTATTTCATACTTATGGTTGCAATAGTTGTGTTTTCATTACTAAAGGGATTTGGCGTACTCAAACAAAATCAAGGATTTTCAAAATTACAGACAAACATCTAATATCCAGAGACAAGAAGAAACTTCAAACGCTCGGGCATACTCAAAAGTATTCGTCGACAGTCATTAGTTTTACTTGTGATAAAATATCCGAATGCTCGAAACACAAACCCTCACAATTATTACAGTAAAAAGACGTGCTTGTTTAGATTTTAACAAAGTTTAAACACACTTAGAAAGGCGCGCCTGGATGTATGTAGTCATGAGGTTCTGTCGTGTTCGTTCTAAAATATATTATAGAGAAAATAAGGTAACCTGAATTTTATTATTTAAAAACCCTGTCTACTCGTATAAGGAAGAAACTTAAGGACACGTCACGGCTGAGATATTTTAGCATTATTGCAATACACAAATGATATTAAAATTGATTTCCAATACATGTGCTCATTAAATAAATCCTCAATATCTATGTGAAAATAAGGGATGTGTTTTGTATGATTTCAACACAATGAGTTGCTCTAATTAGTGACAAATGACTGAAACAAAAGGAATTCTTACGTGATTTGGATAGACAAAACGACAGTAAAATAACAAGATATTCTTTTATGTTTTTAATGTTTTAGTTGTAAGCTACAATACAGAAGAGCCATTTTAAGAAAATCAAAGTGGAATGTAGAAATAACAGCGAACTTTGAATTAGGTCATGAATCATCATACACCTGTCAAACTTTGTCATTAGTTTTCACGATCTGTCAAAATTATTTTTATCTCTCCATTCTGCATATGTATTGTTTTTTGTTAGTATCTTGGTAGGACATTGTAGTTTGTAACTTTACATTCCACACCTATATTTGTGCTTGGGATTGCTTTGCTGAGCTCACTGAAGTCCCGTACGAATTTCTATTGTTTTAGTTTATTGTCTGTAATAAAGGTACCAGACCTCGTTATTGAGATATAAGAATTGCTCCTTTCTGGTGGGAAAAGGGAACTATTTGGTTGAATCAAAACATAAATTTTTTTGGAAAGAACTGAATATTCTTTGTTCATTTTTTTGTCATTCACCGGAAATTCTAAACGTGATACCACCTTAAATGTTTAGTGATTTAGACCTTAATTAGAGTTACCCCGCTGCAACAAGTGCCGGGGATATAGTTTGAGATGGTATGGCTGTGGTGAAGGTGAATGTATGAGTGATATTCCGAAAGATCTTTCTTTATATTATATTTTTCTATCACGGAGAAAGCAGTCCAATGTTTCATTTTGGTTAACAATCAAACTGGCATATCATGACATTTGAATGTCCGGCCATGCGCTCACTTGTTAATACATATTAGTATTTTAAGGTATATGCTAGATTTACGTAGACACACCCGTGATTTTCAGTTTTGAAAATGGTGAAATCTACAACTTTGGGTCTCTGTAGATTTACCGGTATGTCACCAGTCGGTCGCCGCTAAACATACCAAGAAAGGTTATTGAAATGTCGAAAAGTAGACAGTATCCTACATGAACACGTATTTGCCCGACTGTGCTTATAAAAAAGTTTTTCAATCAAGTGATTCGTAAACAAAGACAATGTAATTGGGGATCCCCGCTAATGCTTTAACAAACTTGACCAAATTAAATAAGCACTATTCATTACCATGTTTTTACAAAATCGTGAAGACAATAATTTAATGTTAGCCTGTATTTCCGTTATATTAAACGTTATTAGTTTAATTTGGAAAAGTGTGGAATTCTTCTACACTTCTCATGTTTTGTCATCCTGCAAAATAGGTGAGCGTACTATAGAATTAAAAGAAGCTTAACATTTCATAGTGCAGCTTAAATGCTTATTCAGGTGCAACTGTTTGTGCAAAGGACATAAAACCTGTATAAATTGTTTTGTGACTGTTGTAATCTTGATTGAAGGAAGTTAAAAATCTTGTACAAACTGTTTTGTGACTGTTGTTATTAAGTTTGACAGAAGTACAAACTTGTATAAACTGTTTTATGACTCTTGTAATTTAGTTTGAAGGAAGTAAGAAATTATATAGACTGTTTTGTGACTGTTGTAAATTAGTTTGAAGGAAAGACAAACTTGTATAAACTGTTTTGTTACTGTTGTAAATTAGTTTGAAGGAAGTAAAAAACTCGTATAAATTGTTTTGTGACTTTTGTGATTTAGTTTGAAGGAAGTAAGAACTTGTATAAACTGTTTTGTGTCTGTTGTAAATTAGTTAAAAGAAAGCAAAAACAACGTGTATAACATGTTTTGTGACTGTTGTAATTTAGTTTGAAGGAAGTAACAACTTGTATAAATTGTTTTGTGACTGTTGTAAATTAGTTTGAATGAAGTAAAAAAAACTTGTATTAACTGTTTTGTGACTGTTGTAAATTAGTTTGTTTGAAGGAAGTAAAAAATTGTATAAACTGTTTTGTGACGGTTTTAATTAAGTTTGAAGGAAAGAAAAAAACTTGTATAAATTGTTTTGTGTCTGTTGTAAATTAGTTAGAAGAAAGTAAAAACATGTACAACTTGTATAACATGTTTTGTGACTGTTGTAATTTAGGTTGAAGGAGTTACAACTTGTATAAATTGTTTTGTGACTGTTGTAAATTAGTTTGAAGGAAGTAAAAAAAACGTGTATTAACCGTTTTGTGACTGTTGTAATTTAGTTTGAAGGAAGTAAAAAAACCTTGTATAAACTGTTTTGTGATTGTTGTAAATTAATTTGAAGAAAGTAAAACTTGTATAGATTGTTTTGTGACTGTTGTAAAGTAGTTCAAAGGAAGTAAAAAAATGTATAAACTGTTTTGTGATTGTTGTAAATTAGTTTGAAGAAAGTAAAAAAAATGTATAAACTGTTTTGTGATTGTTGTAAATTAGTTTGAAGGAGGTAAAAACTTGTATAAATTGTTTTGTGACTGTTGTAATTTAGTTTGAAGGAAGTAAGAACTTGTATAAATTGTTTTGTGACTGTTGTGTCGCAGTCCAAAATTACATCTGGCTAGTAGAAATTGTTTGCTCATATGAGTTCGAGACTCGGGTCAAGGGATAACGGGTCTGAAAATACACAAATATGCGCCTATATTTAATTTGTCAGCGACAAAAACTGTGGCCTTCGCCATCAACATTTCATTCCAAGTGCAAATACATAGAAGTAACAAAACCGATGAATGGCAAAATATAGATAAATGATTAAGCATCAAAAACAATCTTCTAAATTACCTGGAAATACACAAATATGCGCCTATATTATATTTTATTTGTCAGCGACAAAACCTGAGGCCTTCGCCATCAATATTTTATTCCAAGTGCGAATGCGTTGTGCAAATTAGCCGGGAAATCGAAAATTTGAAGAGAGGCCCATCCATGTGGCTAGTTATTATAGGTAGTGAATTATGAATAAGTGATATGGGTAAAGACTGGACTATTGGATATGGTCTATATGAGATGTATTGGATTAAGTATAATGCCTAAACATGACTAGATACAACAACTAGACTACGGAAGACGATTACGGACTAATAACAATAATACGACTACGGAGGACAATACGGGACATACATAACATAAATATATGTATCTATATTTGACCCTGCGTCAGTTGTAATTTAGCTTGAAGAAAGTAAAAACTTGTATAAACTGTTTTGTGACTGCTGTAAATTAGTTTGAAGGAAGTAAAACTTGTATAAACTTTTTTTGTGATTGTTGTAAATAATTTTAAGGAAGTAAAACACTTATATAAATTGTTTTGAGACTGTTGTAGATTAGTTTTAAGGAAGTAAAAAAAAATGTCTAAACTGTTTTGTGATTGCAGTTGTAAATTAGTTTGGAGGAAGTAAAAAATACTTGTATAAACTTTTTTGTGATCGTTGTAAATAATTTTAAGGAAGTAAAACACATATATAAATTGTTTTGTGACTGTTGTAAATTAGTTTTAAGGAAGTAAAAAAATGTATAAACTGTTTTGACTGTTGTAAATTAGTTTGGAGGAAGTAAAATATACTTGTATAAACTGTTTTAGGAATGTTGTAAATTAGTTTGAAGTAAATGCTTGTATAACCTTTTTGTGATTATTGTAAATTAGTTTTAAGGAAGTAAAACACATATATAAATTGTTTTGAGACTGTTGTAGATTAATTTGAAGGAAGTAAAAAAAAAAATGTATAAACTGGTTTGACTGTTGTAAATTAGTTTGAAGGAAGTAAACACTTGTATAAACTGTTTTGTGACTGTTATAATTTAGTTTGAAGGAAGTAAAACTTGTATAAACTGTTTTGTGACTGTTATAATTTAGTTTGAAGGAAGTAAAACTTGTATAAACTGTTTTGTGACTGTTATAATTTAGTTTGAAGTAGCTTCCAGTTGTTATTAGATAATGATGGATATGTGTATAAAGGTATGGAAGCCGGCATATATGTGGTATATGAACAAAACAAAACTAGGTTTGCACAACATATACTGAAGGACTTGGTGCAAGATATAATAATAAACACAGATGATAATCGATTTTCATGACTACAAACGACAGTGCGGGTGTATACATGATTGATTTTTATTTCTATTTTTGTTGGGGTTTAGAGTCACACCGACACAGTGTATGTCATGTAGCATTTCCCCCTTTTGCTTGTAGAGAAGGATCCCACCTACCCCTCTGAGGCATTGTTTTAGGCATGTGCGAGCATCTGGGTAGAACCACCGACGTTCCGTAAGCCGGCTAGATGTTTCCTCGCTTGAAGTATTCTACACCCAAGGCAAAACCATGATTACTCAAAACTTAAGCGCGCCTGTTTCAGTGTACTCCTGGAGTGGTGTCGTCTTATAAATATAATACAGAGATAATTAAATAATTTGTACTTAAATATTTAAAACCTATACTTTATCATACAAGTACTGACAGCTACAAACGACTTTGTAACGAAGTATGCATTAATTTTACGTTGTCATGTTTTTATCGGTTTATCATCAGAAATGTACTTTAATCCCTTCTTGATATCAAAGATAAAGTTTCAAGTTTTCAATAGAAAACATTTATTAATTTACTTCCTGGCACAGAGCACAGAACAACATTACGTACTATGTTATGGCTTTTCGTTGTTTCGCTCCTTGGCTTTGTAAATGGGTAAGGTGAAAATAAGACATTCTGGTATACATATCAATTAATCCATCGCTATGTAAACAGAAGAATATATCAGTCATAATATTGTGATGATATTGTCTAAATATAGGCAGTATTAATTGACAATATGTAAGCAGAAGCGGCCTCGTAGTTACCTCTTTAGCTTGGAATTTCCATATAAACCAGCACTTAAATTCTAACATTACACTTTACGCCGCAAACATCCCAGTGGGCATATTCCACCAAGTATCTGAAATAAATTCCTAACTTTGTTTCTTACATACATAAACATATTCTGAGCAGGCGAGCCGTCCTGGTCAATAATTCTTCTAGTTTTCTCAAAGTAGTCATCACTGAGTTTACATTTTTTCCGCCATGCATTAGTTTCCGCTTCAGATTTTTGTAAGAAATGTTCCCAGTCTTCTTTGTCCCCTTCTAAATTCCCAGCTATTAATTCATCTCCAAGATAATACATACACTTGAAAAGGGTTGTCCTAGAGTCTGTTATACACTCGTAATACTGAAGAGTTTCTTCATAATTTTCGGGAGTTTGACATTCATCACTGTCTATATCGTTATCTACAGCATCAGGTATAATATTGACAGTTACTATTTCTCCAGCAACCTCTTTATTAAACGTCGGGACCGCAGTACGTTTTTCTAGTATGTTCCCACCTTTCATGAATATTTTCGGTTTCTTGTTAACATTAAAATTGAAAATTGTTTTTCCGCTGCTTGGTGAATCAAATTCTTCATTTTTCAATTTGCCTGATATTTTAACCATCTCCTTTTCAGAACTGGTCTCCTTATTCTTTTTTGAAGAATTATTGACATCCAACAAATTTGTATTTTTATATGAATTTGTGCTTGAAAATCCCAGCGGTGTATAATTTTTCCTCGCATCTTCCTCTGTTGTTTTAGCTTTGTGCACTATTTGTGAAACAGATACAGTTTTTCTGCTTTGAAGTTCACCTCCAATTGCTGAAACATTGTCTTTTTTGTGATATATCTTTACATCTGCTTGTCCTGAAGATATTTTCTCTGTCAACAGAGAGCGATTGTTGTTTCCGCAATGTTTGTATAATCTAAAGGGATCATTTTGTGAACATTTTCGGCGCCGCCGGCAAAATTCTTCAACAGACAACATACGTAATAACTGTCCGAACTATTAACGTCGTCGTTAAGGACGTTGGTTACCAATGACGTCAAGACGTCACGATCGTCTAGACGCTTAGACGACGATAAGGGATGCTATGTTTATTAAACTCTAAACAATGCTGAATCCAGTTAAATATGTTATTTAATAAAATCACGTATTTTCAAGCTGCTTTAGTTTCGTACAAATGAATATTTAACCATTGGAATAGTAAAAAGTTAATTATAATAACAAAGATATTGTGTTTCTATACCATTATTTGCCTTTAGTCAAACCTTTAGTAAAGGTCACTGGTGAATATACAGCCTGATTCTAAAGACCGCTATTTTATTCCCGATTTAATAATTTACAGTTTACAATTAAAATTATACTAACGTGCCCAGTTTTGAAGACCTTGAATAGTTAAAATTTTCCGACATATGTAAGTTACAAAACAGAATACGTTTCTGGAAATGCGCCGTAAAACTGTCGATCTTCTATGCGTAACCGTATTGTGATGCAGAAATACCAAACAAATTATTTGATGAAAAGTTCTTATTGAATGCCTTGTTGCGGGGAGCAAAATCATTAAATCATTTTTGATGCGAAAAAAAAATTATAGATCTACTTAACGCACACATTTAACATAAAGCCCCTTCGGGTTTTATTCATGCGTTATTCATCAGGGTAACCTGAACTCGAGGTGAACCAGTGCGCTATACTGTAATGAAACAGAAACAAAATTAAATTAGTATTTCTTTGATAACAAGAACTGCAGTAGGTAAGATTAATTCGTTACAAAATGTGCAGTTTACCTAGTATGTATGAAATATACACTGCTAGAAACTTTCATATGGGGACTCCAGCTTCGCTCTGAAATTTACTGGCAGTGTGTATTAAATATATGCCAAACTACATACAGTGAAACTAATAATATTTGTAGTTTACCTAATAATGGAATATATACCCCCAGTGAATTCTATACAGGACGAGACCGATTAAATATACCCAACAAACAGCAAAATGAAATCACAAACTAAGTAGTCGGTAAGTATGGTAAGACAAAAATTCGTTTTGCTGCAAAGGATATACTATATTAGGTAATGTACACACGCCAAATGTTTGCCTGTTTAGAATTATAAATGTTTTTTATCTGTACGCAAAATATCATCAAAATTGTGATTATCCACATAATCTCATTCTGAAAACTTCGTTTAGGTGCATACTTTTCAAATAGATAAATAATAATTAAAAAAAAAACAAGGACGTGACGCTATCCTTTTTACTGACCCAATTTATTGCTTTTTTGAAATCGTGGTTTTGTCAAACTCTACGTTGTATAAAAAAAATGGTCCGAACATTTACACTGTATGACAATTTGAAAATATTTTGTACAAAGTATATTGTCAGAGATTATTAACTAAAAGGAACCATACTGGGAACGCCGACGACGACGAACAGTATAAAACATACCCGTTGAAATATGTTGAAAATGGGGACCAATTATTAGTATAAAATAAAAAAAAATACAGTTAGTATTATTATCAAATAAGGCGACCAGAAAGCTATCTCTTTGAAAGACATACATATTTTTAATTTCTTTTTACTGGAGCATATATAGTGCACCTTTCAACTTTTCGTCAAAATTTATTAATTATCTTTTGAGGCTCTTTTATGCACTTCAGTGCACGATTAGCGAACACTTCCTAATTCTTATAATGTATATATACTTAATTGCAAGTGGAATATAAAAACGTGATGTTTGATATATCAAATGGTGTAGTATTTGTATAAAGTCTCTTGTAACTCTTATAAGAGTGGCCATTTACATTTTTTTATGTGCAGTATTTTATATGTTTATGTAAATTGACCCACGTAAATGGATGAGACTCAAATAAAATAAAAAATAAATAAACATACAATAACAAGATAAATTAAAATAGTAATTTATCACAGTCCAATATTTGTTTAGCATTAAAAGTAAACAACATAATTACTAATCACCTTTCGAAGAAAAGATTATCAAGGTCAGAGATATCAATAGTTATAATCTGAAATGAATATGCACTTGCACTCATTTCTAGTTGATTAATGCAAAGTCTGTGCGCGTTATGTCCTTATTTTTCAATTTGACGAGAAAACATTTGCGTATGCCATGCAATAGAAAATTTAACGCATGTAGTCATATATCAGCTCTTGTTAATTTATATTTTGAAAATTTGTATTGCGCTAACAGCTCCCGTTTGAAATACTAGTACTTGAATGAGAAGCATGGCCGCTGGCTTCGTAGTCTGGCGTCTTCTTACTAGACCACAGATCCGCTCCTTAAAACGTCTCTCAATCAATTTAAGATTTCAAAACTATTTTCGTGCTACCCTAAATATTTCAAATAAAAATAAATTTTCAAGTGTGAAAAGTAAGAAAAAGGGTCCTTTAGGTCCAAAATCAGCCCTTCTTTATTTCTACGTGATCGGGATGCTGATCAACAGTGTATTCTAAGAATTTTTTCTTTAATAATTCTTTAAAGGCTCATATTGCCTTTAGTTAAAATGTGGCTGCCACATTTTCCGTTATGAACATAAAATACATTAATTTCTTGTTAAATCCAATTTCTGATAATTACTTTCTACAACATTTGTCAAAGGTTTGAATATTGCTGAATATATTACTGAATGTTTTCTTGAATCTATTGATTTTATTACCTCCCTTTATGGCTCTAACTGTAACAGTTCATGTGCTATATTAAAAGTAGTGTTTTTCTAACCATGTAAGTACGCATAATATCTATTTGGAAAGCTGTTTCATCTGTTTTTAAGATAAAAATTCAAAGCATTATGGACCTTTAATTAAGAGGTAAAAATATTATCTAGAGATGAAATATGCACAGAGACAAGTCTTCAAGAGGTGTAGAGGATGATTTTAACGCTGCTGTCCAAAAAAAAAAAAAAAAAGCAGGAAAAAACTTTTAATATGTTAATATTGATGCAACTGCATGCATGACTATCAAACCGAAGGTGTCTAAGTTTATCAAGCTCTCGAAAACCCCAGATTTATCAGTTTATCTCTAGAGCGCGCACATTTTTGTTCACATTTTGTCATACGTGTTCAAGGATGGAGAAAGCCAACAACAATGAAGCTCATGAAAATGATGGTACGATTTTTTTTTTCATTATAGTTTATGTAGTTTGTGATAAAATGTATGAATATGGAAGACATTCATGTACACGAGGTGCTGAATCGAGATGGGAGTACAATTCTATTGTCTTTCCTTTTCCTGGAACGAGAGGAAACACATGGAGAGAACTTGGGCCAGATTTAGTTTTGGAGTCATATGATGTGAGTTGAAACGAGTTATATAACCTTTTTGGTGTTAGGGCGATAAGCGAGTTATTATGTAGCGTTGCTTTGTGGAAAAAAGATAAATTATAAAGGTTTTATTGCAGCGCCGTGCCAGACGCAATGTAGAAAATGTTTATCATCATCAATGATGAAAATAATCATAATGATGATAATAATAATAAATTTAATAAGGATAAATAATAATAATGATGATTGTAATAATGGTAAGTAATATAAGACTAAATTTGTATAACTAATCCGATATGTTAAAAGAATACTTGTTTAATTCTGTATTAAATAGTTTTTTTAATCACTTGCAAAGACGATGTTGCATTCTATAAACAAAAAAGGTCCTACAACAACATTTATAGATTAAATAGCCGTACACGTGATTTTGTAACCATGTACGACTTTATCCTATTCGTGATAAAGCTTGTGCTACTGTGTTCGTTTTGTGTTAAAAGTATTTGATAAAAAAAAAGTGTACGTGTAAAATAGAAAGTAAATGATTAAGCCATCCTCTTATACAAATATAAAGAAAGCGTCAAGACGGCAATAATAATGAAACGATGAAATAAGATCCAAAATCCAGCATCATTTTAACAGACTGACCTTTTATTTAGCGATACGTACCGTTTGCTTATTCAGTTATAGAACTAAGGTTTGATATGCGTTTTTAAATTCAATTAATTTTCCAAGAAAGTGGCTCTTAGTGCCCTCCATGTTTAGAGAGTTGATTAATGACTTGGTACAATAGTGTCATTAAGTATGTTTTTGAAAACTCAATTATGTAATAATTTTTATTTCCTTCTCCTAGTTTTTTATTATTCATTTTTTAAAAATCTTATTAAGGGTTAACGTCAAACCTATACACAAGTCGGCTTCCTTTGTGGGGAGAATACCCAAGGTGCCCCTTCCAGCATGAAAAAATCTATACTCTAAACGAGGCACGGAACCCACAGCAGTGAGGGACAAAGTAATTTGAGCCGCGCCATAAGAAAACCAACATAGTGGCTTTGCGACCAGCATGGGTCCAGACCAGCCTGCGCATCCGTGCAGTCTGGTCAGGATCTATGCTGTTCGCTTTCAAAGCCTATTGCTATTAGAGAAACTGTTAGCGAACAGCATGGATCCTGACCAGACTGCGCGGATGCGCAGGCTGGTCTGGATCCATGCTGGTCGCAAAGCCATTATGTTGGTTTTCCCATGGCACGGCTCATTTGAAGTCAGTGACTTTAACCACTCGGCCATGAAGGACCCGATGAATTATCAGAAGATTTTTTAAGTGACTTAAATGTTCTGTTTCATCATGTAAACTGGATTAAGTAGACCTCCTCCTGCTTATCTATTAGGTAGAGAGGTAGTGTAATGTGAAGTGTCGATTACTTTGTATATTATCAAGAATTCGTGTAATATTATCTTTTGAGTACAGTTGGTTGAGAATTTAAGTATGTAACAGTCTGACCTAGCTACTTATGACAATTCAGATCAAACATTCATTTATCTGCAGTCTTTTTCAACCGCTAAAGCTATAGAAACTTTGTAAATGTGGCTTTAAACAAAAAAAAAGTAAACAGTCAGTGAGGCAGACCTGAAACGAGGGCCCAGATCGGTCAAATGCATGTTCATTTGCACAATGATACTATATGTCACAATACTAATACTGTGTCAGTCCATGTCCACATGAAGGCGGCAAAAGAGAGAAATTGTTTCTGCGGAAGCGTTATATTGCCAAGATAATTACGTTATGACCTTTTGAAGAATATTAGCGTCTATTGTAAGTGATGAAAATGTGTAAAGGGATATTTATTTGAAAGTATCTAAAACAGATTGCAAACCATTTTTTCCTTTGATAGGCTATGTTGCAGAGCCTCCAGAGCAGAAGATTTCGTCTCGTGAAAGCTCATCTTCATCGCAAAATAGTTTCAATGAAGACGATCAATATTCCGATAACCAGGAGTCTCTTCCCACAGAAAACACGGGACAACAGCCACCGTATCAATATGCCGGTAACCAGGAGTCTCTTCCCATAGAAAACACGGGACAACGACAACCAAATCCAGATGCCGGTAACCAGCCTGGGGACAACATAGGACAACAGCCACCAAATCAACATTATGGTAGTCAGGTGTCTATTCCTATGCAGTTCATGGGGCAACAACCACCAAATCAACAATACGGTAGTCAGCAGTCTATTCCTATGCAGAACATGGGGCAACAACCACCAAATCAACATTACGGTAGTCAGCAGTCTATTCCTATGCAGTACATGGCACAGCAACCACCAAATCAGGGTCAAGTCCAGTATGTGATGGCACCTGGCCAATATAGCTATCCAGCAAATATGCCTGCTCAGTATGTTCATCCAGGATTCGGTCCGGTAAGTTACGGGCCGGTCCAGAACGGCCAGCCTGGTGTACTGCTACCGGCTAACCAGTACATAGCCAGAGATACAACCACGCCAATGCCACTTGATAAGGGTATGTTTATACTACATCATTAGTTTATTGCCGTCTCGATAAAGATGTAACTTAGATCGCAATTTAGGTCATTACTGTATGGGTTGAAAGTAGTACGGTATTTCGTTTCATGTGCTTAAAGAATTTAAAAGAATATTGATATCTTTATCAAATCCGAGAACTACTCTTTGAAGGGTACGGTCTCAGGCACCAAAAATTATTGATCGCGATCATATTGAATAGGTAAAGTATATGCGCGCTGGGGAAAATATTTCATGATGGACCTGTGAATTCTTTACTTATGGGTGAAACAGGTCTCATAAGCGTAAATACGACTAGCTTCTACTGATTATAAAACATACCGTACGATTTGTTGTGAATTAACTGTTGTTGTACTTTTAGTAGTTCAACCGCCACCCTTGTTTAAGAGCAACATTTCAAAAACACGTTTTTTTTTTCATACTCGAGTAATAAGTAAGTAGACTCGCCCAGTTTAATCAATCTAAACGCATAATCTAACTCTATACATAGAGCGCCTACTTCACCCGATTTACATTCGGAACATTTTCACGCGTTTCGGGCTTTATCGTATGTTTAACGTGGGATTTTTGAACCGTCCAAAGATGTTGGAAATGTTTGTCTCATTGTTTATTTTTTTTTAATAAAACTGTTACTGCTTTCATTGTCTACCACTTTTTTCCACCCTTGCCTGAAAAAACAGTATTGAGTTTGTACACTGTTCAGACAATTGTGCTCTGTTGAAATTTAACCAAACACAAGTTTACCTGCATAAACAGAAAGCATGATATGTCACCATGCGCGGCTCCAGAGGGGGGGGGGACCGGGGATCCGGACCCCCTCTCGAAAATCTTTAAAAAAGGAAAGAAGACAAGAAGGAAAGAAAATGTTTTTCGAAAAAGGCAACATTAGGACTGCATGTAAAGTATATGCGGCTGCTGCTACATACGACCCCGACATAATTCATATTATTTATCTAAAAGAAACTAAGAATTTTACCTTCAAGAAAGCTTGATTTTATCATTTTCCCAAATTTAACAGGTTAGTCCATAAAACTATCCCAGAATGCAAAAAAATGAAGTGCTAAATTTCAAAATTTCCAGGGCGGGGGCGGGGGGCAGGGGATCGGACCCCCTCTGAGAAAATTGGCTGTGTCCGTGCATGGTCACTATACCTGTCCAGTACTGGACATTATGGTAAACGCTTCTTTCCTGCACAAATGACAATTTCGCAACTTCTGTCCGGTTTGTACAAATTTCTGGCCGCGATAAACCATTTGACTTGTAACATTACTGTAACATTACCTTATAAAATATCTTCTTAATTATTTCCCGTTATTGAAAAAAAATATTCGAAGCATGACTCTAAAATTTCTGAAGGAATTAATTCATACTGTACACAAAAAGAGGAACTAAGTAAAATCTACATTGTCTCATTTTTCAATCATCTATAATCCTAGTCATAAAGGTGGTTTCCTAGTTGTTCAAGAGATTTATTTGATATTTCACTTCAATAAATGACAGAAGTGCATTTTACCAGAACCATAAGTATACTTTGCTAAGCTATTTTTTTTTATCATCTCCCTTTTTATACTTGTTGTACGGAGTAAAACGCTGAAAGAGCGGAAGGGGGTTTATTAAAACTGCAACCTGGGATAGTTTTATTTCAGTTATCTCCCTTGTGTTTTTATCTACTATATCACAAGGATTGAGTAGCAAGCTATAAGCATTTCTAGAAACTCTCTTTCTCTCTTATTACACTTGTCATAAAGATGACTAGATGACTCAAAACTGTTCAAAGCTGAACAGTCATAAAGAACACTGGGATAAAGTGCACTGTTAAGAACTCTAAATTGCCTCATTTTTTATTTATCTTCATTTTCCTTGTCACGAGTATAATTCAAAACTGTTCAAGATAATTATTGACATTTCATTTAACGATAGAGGACACAACGAAAGTGCAGTGTACAGGAACTATAACTCTTCTGTCTTTATTGTACCATTCAGTCATCCCTGCCACACTTTCCCCAAGCCCATTTTGGCTACTTTTTACACGAAACATTTGCTTCAGCTTGACGGTCATGTCAATACTGGCCCTTCTTTCGCTTTGTTTTTCAATTTATCATCAATACTTACTTATTTGCACGTTTTGGTGCAGCTTTTCTGATATATATATATAGATGTATATATAATTTGTACTGTTTTATATTTGTTTATATTTTAGAGTACGACGGCCCTGTAGTTCATCCATCAATCGGAATGCTGATTTTCAAGCGTATTATTTCTGCACTATTCATTATTCTCGATTTATTTTTGAACTGGGCACAGTTTGCCTCATGGGTAGGTAATATTGAACTGCCCGACTGGCTGAATTTTCTCGAGGTCGGCAGCAGTTTACATGGCGGTTCTCCAGTACGTGCACAATGCGGAGACGGTGGAGGAAGTCTTACAACATTTTTTGGCATAATCACAGCATTTGGAACGGCCTTCGCGTGCTTTAAATTGGTAAATATGGTAGGTGAGACTATCATTGAATACCAGAAACAAAACCCAAGTGAAACTGAACCACGTTGTAGAGGTTTTCAGATTATACATGGTTGGGTCGAGACTGTAATTGGCATGGCTATTGAAGATGTTCCACAGTTTATTCTACTGGCTGTCTTCAGCGTCAAATGCAGTATCGATCTAATCGCCATGGCTAAAGTTATTGCCTGGGTGCTGATCAAGGACTTGAAGAATAACATTCGTAAAATCACCTGCAAACACATCTACAAACCCCTTTGTACTGACTGCTTTGACGGATGTGGAGGAAGCTGTTGCGTTTACCGGTTCGATTTCGTCTGCTGCTGTAAAGTGTTCTTCTTCCGGCCATGTGGCTGCTGTGGTAGCGACAAGTGTTGTGAACTTATAGATTATAATATCTGTCCAGAGTGTACCTTTTCAAGAGGGGATAAGTGTTTTGGCGAAATCGAGAAGGACCCACAGTGGGCACTAAACTCTTTATTGCAGCTTGAAAAAGTCTTCTCAATATGTCTTACAATCATAATCGTCATGGCTGTGCTAGAGCAATTTAACTTGAAGTCAAAATTACTATAAATTAAGAGAAACTTCTCAGCTTAATTTGATATTCCAGTAATTATCAAATGAACAAAATTGATTCGTTCTTTAAATTGACTTTCGTGAATGGAACTGATAAGAAAATGGGCGTTACTAGTTACAGACTTTCGAGTGTTGTTGGCACATCATTCTGCACGTAAGAATCACTCAAGAAAATAGGACAAATGAGTGAACAAATAAAAACATAGTTCAGGTTAAATTCACGCGAGGACTACTGTTTGCGATGTGATTGAAAACGTGTAATAGAGCGAACATTAACCCACTTCGAACATTATTGATTTTTATATAGTTATAATATATACAAGTTACACGAAGCACAATAATCTAATTTTAGCCCTTTATATTTCGAAAACAGTGATTGCAGAATTATGATATGGTTGTATGATTTTTTCTTCGGTTATTATGATTTTGACAGATATTGTTTGTTAATAAAATCTAACCTAATTATTGAGCTTTCACTATACCATGTCATGCATGTTTTGTATGACTGTATACTTGTTTTTAAACATTCTATAGCTAAAGCATGCAATGCATAATTTTAAATAGTTTTACAAACGAAATGTGTGGACTTTACAAGTTTGCAGAAGTTTAATAACACACATCAAGGACTGTCACGGCTTATTTTTCTGCTGCTGCTACTGCTGCTACCAAGTTCAAATGTTTGCTACTGTTGTTTCTACTACTGCCAGTTGCTGTTTCATGACCTTGCTACTGCTGCTACTGCTACTGCCCACTTTACATCGATCCTTAAACTTATGTAACATACAGTTAAAGCCTATGTGTATCCGCCGCAGCATATTCTGGGGTAAGTTATAAAATGTTCGACGAATCTGTTGGATTGGACATTTATTACACAAACCATTGACAAAAAGAGTACAGCTGTCGAAACGGCTGATGGTATATTTACACTGTACACAGTCATGAAAATGTGAAAATGATTTAGCAAGTTTAAATTTATTTGAATACACACCAAATAAATGAAAATTAAAGGAAACGAAAAAAAAAAAAGCATTACCATTTGAAACATTTAAGCTTTCATTTCATGGGCCTAAGACGACTTTAAAGTCATGCAGTGGGTCAAGATAATAAAGAGAAAACTGACAGTAGATCAAGAAATTCAATAGAAAAATATTTCCATATTGATACTTGCATTTTAACGATTCTTGTACAGAAATGATTATTTCTGAAACAAAGTGCTGAAAACAATATATTTAATGAAATTATACAGTCTTTTCCTTGGGAAGGTACATGTTTGTACAAACGAAAATCAGGTACATGTAAAAACAGATCAAAGCATTTAACTATGCGTGCTTACATTTCACTTTATTAAGGTTACGGAAAGCGGACGTTGTATCATGGCTTTCGTAGTTACATAGGCAGTCTGTCATCATTCGGCAATTGGTGGATCCGTAGTGCTTATGAAATTCGAGAAATCGGGCTCTGCTGGCAAATTCTGTATGGTAATATCGTTATCAAGAATCATGACGATCCAGCTTTTGACGAACTCCTCAGAGCTAATCCTGCCGTTCCCTGCAACGCAAGGAAATAAACTTTAAAGACAATAAACTACAAGCCGATGAGTTGTATAATACACGGTGTTTCCTCCAGTCTGAGTTTAGAATCACACTGACGCAAGGTTAGGTCATGTTGCGACTCTTCCAACCTTTGGTGATGGATGAAGCCACCCCCCCCCCCCCACCCACGACCCCCTCCCCAATTGTCCCGCGGGGCATTATTTTATACATTGGCGGACACTTGGGTAGAACAACCGACTTTCGGTTAGCTGTAGAAGACACTATTGGTACCCGAACACTATCTCAGCCGTGGGTATCATCTACGTGGTAGTTAGTGACAGTAAAACTGATTGCAAGAACGCCTACACAGTAGACATTTTCTTATAGACTGGTATACATTTATTCAATGGCTTGTCAGTCAATAGTCAAAAATATTACCTGAGGTCCAAACGACTGAGGACCATTAGTTTTGACTATTGACCGACAAGCCATTCAGTAATTGTTTTATCATATGACATGAAAAATTAATTTTCACAATGTTTTATTTCTTAAATTTTTGACTTGTTAGACCAATAAATACGTGTTGAAAATAGACTGGTCCTATAGCACAAACTATCACCCAGTAATCTACGGAGTCATGTCAGGATAATAATGGTTAGTTACTTTAATTTACAATATGCAAACATTTCTGCAGTGAGAATATTTGTGTCGTAATGAAAATGCATGTAATGAAACCCCGCATTATGTTCCATCAATATTACCCAGTGTTTCATTGCAATAGTGAAACATAAAATATAATCTAAGCTAGTAAAATCGTATATAAGTACCATTCAAGTCGAACTGTTGAAGAAAGTCCTGGTAGTTGGTATGGCTGATTTTTCTGTCATTATCAGATCCATCTAGTAGATCGAAAAATGGCGTCATGTCTACTCCAGAGTGCTGCCACTTGCAAGAAAACTCGTCCTCGGATATGATGCCATCATCTGTTTGGCAAAATATCTTTATCATAATATTGTATGGTGTATTTGGTACACATACTAATGAAAATATATAGAAAAAACTGGCATATAAAATTGTTATGAAATCTTTTTCTGAATGTTGGATTG
This sequence comes from Mercenaria mercenaria, assembly GCF_021730395.1. Taxonomy (NCBI): domain Eukaryota; kingdom Metazoa; phylum Mollusca; class Bivalvia; order Venerida; family Veneridae; genus Mercenaria; species Mercenaria mercenaria. The sequence continues at coordinate 50,513,708 of NC_069363.1, forward strand.
TAGTAAAAAGTTCTAAAGGTTACGTCCGTAACGACAACAAAGCACGAACATCCTTATTTCACGATTGCAAGATTTTGACCAAGCACCGTGCAATAAATGCGGATATTTCGACAGCGGCATCAGCTTCGTTGTTTTGCCGGATTTGCTACAGAAAAATGATTGAAGGTGAGTGCCATAATAATGAAATTATTTCTTTCGGCACATTTTATTTTATTGATACCGCTGCAACTCGTTATCCACCTATTATCTATTTCTTATGATTAAATTTGATCGGCGTCTGAAACCTATCTTATATTTCAAGTCGATTTTTCAACAAACCAGACCGTTATCCCATTGCATATCTAAGAGTGGGATACACTAGGTGTACCTTTAGCTATGATGTGCTGAAAACATGTTATCAGGGACATAAAATATCATTCGCAACTTACGATGCGGCTGACTTTTTTTGCGCCAGATTCAGAAAACATCCATCAAAGTATAAGGCGTTTTATCTTTTTCGATACTATGGAATATTAAATATATAAAATTTAAGCTCTATGCAAAAACTTATCACTTTGGTGGTGTTATAACTAGCACTAAACTTTGTCTTTAAGTAAATAACCGATTTATAAATCTCTTTTGCAGTTTTTGTTTTTCAAGTGATTTAATTTGATACATGTTTAAGAAATATATCATGCATAAAAATGCTAGAATACAAAACATGTGTGTATCTTCTGAATATCTCCTGAAGATATTTTGAAAAAAAAAATGAAATCGTGCGCTGTTGGCATAGATATATTTCTTTTATTTTGACATATCGAATTTTTCGCTGTTTTCTTTCTCTTTTTTTTCTTCAAAGTTTGACCTAACTAGGTGATTCTTAACATGTAAAGGTCACAATGTGGCAACTTTCCAGCTTTTCGTGGTAGAGTAAGAACCCAGGTGCCCCTCCGGGCATTATTGCAACACATACGGGCACCTTAATAGAACCAGCGACCTTCCACAAGCCAGCTGTGTGTTTTCAGGTCATTAGTATTTGATATTATGCAACATAAAAATCATTTACCATTGCAATCGGCTGTTTCAAAAAATTTCCTTTTCTCTTTCCGGGCGATATTGGTGTTGTTAGACAATTCGAATCCATCGAAGGCTATTTGTGCGTCGTTGCATACTTTGAAATTGTTATATCTGTGCAATACAATGCATATAGAAGCTAATCTGCAAAATATTAGTAAAGGGCTCGGATTTATCTTGGGGCCATTTTTTTCTCTTCATGAAAGCCATTTTTTAGAACATGAACGCCAGACTTTTTACAGAGTAAACGAAAAACATTTTCTTTTTTCAAGGTATTTATTCATCATATTTTTGTTATTAAAAACAAATAAGCGTGGTAATAATAAAAATTCTGCACTGTAATCTGTTAAAGCATTTGAAAAGCTTTTCATCTTATATGATATGCGGCCTGAATTTTAGGCTATCAAAAATGCATGCGCGCAGTGTTTTAGGGCACCAACACAATTAGGCAGTGTACGCAATGTGATGTATGTTTGTATACTAATGGTGTAGTAGCGGGATGTGGGGCAGGGAGTGGGGGAGAGTATTAAAGGTGGTAACCTCATCCCACAAGTGGCACAGGGACTCTCCCCAGGAAAAATATATTTTAAACGCTAGGTGCTGCACTCTAGTGAATTTTGAGAGATATAAAGTTTTGATCCTTGTAGGAAGTGAAACAACAGATGATTCTGATCTTTCAAATGTTGAATTCTGGTTTGTTTTTTTAGGACAGGAGGTAAAAAGTCAAACAGCTTAACTTTATGTTCGTTCCATATCGTCTAAACCGCTTGGAAGATTTTCTTGGACTAAAATTACCTTATTAAATAGGCCTACTCATTTATAAACTCCGCTGAGTTACAGTGGAACCTTAAACGTCATTTTTTCAGGGTTTTTTTCTCCAGTTTTTCCATATTGACGTTCAACTTTCAAATCGGGTTTGTGACGTCATTTGTGACGTCAGTTTCATGCATGCCGTTGGGTTTAGAAGTCCTTTAACGACGATATGTTCAATTTTACTCCGGCTAAAGAACAAATTTATATCATTTATATATTAATTATAAGTGTAGTATGTGTATGTAATAAAAAGATTATTAGATTTGCATCGAGAAATATGCACTCGTTCTTTCGCGGAATGATATTGCGCTCCTAAAGTCGCGCAATATTTCCGCTGCAGAACTCGTGCATATTTCTCGATACAAATCTAATAACCTATAACTATCTATTATTTATCCCACATCTATGATAGCGACATTCAAGATCTTCAAGGTCCTTTGATTTGTAAATCAACTGTTTAAGAAATAATATATCTCATCCAGTGATTTGTCGTTGAATAAATCATTGCTTGGAGTTCAGATGCGAAGGAAATATATCACGAGGGCGTAGCCCGAGTGATATAATAATACGCATCTGAACGACTAGCAATGATTTATTCAAGAGCAAATCACTAAATGAGATATATTATTTCGATTCTAACACGTTATAAAGGATTTTAAAGTACATCCTTGATGTCAGACATGCATTAAATATTTGCCCGTTTTCAATCGGTTTCTTTAACAGAGCGCTGCTATGCCGCTTGACCCTATGACGTAATTTAATTGTGACGTCAGAACAGTGATTTGTTGTATGATAATTCACTGCTTTCTTCCTTCTTTGTTTAATAGGAAAATGAATCGGATCGTGTTAGAATTCTTAATTTAATTTGGCGATATGAATTTTCATGTAAAAGTCACTTCATTCTAAACCTGGTGGGTTAATGAAGGTGATACATTACCCGAAAGATTGAACCAAAAGGCAGGCTGCGAGGACAAATAAAATAACCTGAAATATACAAGAAGAAAATACTCTTATGCAAAGTGTTTCTACCTTATAGATAAGCCGGTGTAATGAAGTATTTCGACCCCCATAGAATAATGACCCCCCGGTCATTATTCTATAGAAAAAGTGACCCCCCGGTCATAGTATTATGACCTCCAGATCATAGTACTATGACTCCCCCACGTGAAGTGAACTGAACCTCACGAAGAATATTGACTCCCATAAAAAAACGACCCCCGGTCATTTGGTCAAATTTAGTGATAACTCATGTATCTAAGGCCTAATTGCTGCATTTTATGCCCCCACTCGGGGGAGGGGGGCATATAGATTTGCCCTTGTCCGTCCGTCCGTCCTTCCGTTTGACCATTAGCCCCGGATACCATCACTTGACACAGAAATCAGAGCATTCCGCAACGGGAAACGGGATTCTATTTCTAGACGCTGTATCTTGGTGTATACATTTTTTTCAGGAAAATAACAATTCACAATACATTCACAAAACACACCAGTGTCAGTAATCCCTGCAAACTTCGGTATGAAGTAATTCTTCACAAGAAAACTGCACAAGAAACTGCTAGCATAGAACTTAGTATTAATAGAAGTTGCAATACTTAGCAGTGGCAGTAAAGTACGGTAGCGGCAACAATAGAAAGTAGTAGTAGTAGTAGTAGTAGTAGTAGTAGTGGCAGTGGTAGTGGCAGTTGCAGTAGCAGCAGCAGCAGCAGAGGAATAAGTGACAGCAACAACAGCAGCAGGAGAAGAAGAGGTAGATGTACAAGACGTATTAGTGGAAGCAGGTATAGTAGTATCAGGAGTAACAGTTGTAGTAGTAGTAGTAGAAGTAGTAGTAAAAGTAGTAGAAGAAGTACATGTAGTAATAGCAATAGAAGTAGCGGCACCAGTAGTAGTAGTACAATCAAAATGTTAACTATTGGCAATGGAGGGTATTAGAGTTGTAGATCTAGTAAAATTGTCAGTTAGGTTTGGTGGGGATCACTTTTTAATAGATATTATCGTCGAAAGTCTTTTTAGGAGCCGGTGTTTTACACGGAAAGAGTAACTTTTTTAAACAGAATAATGTCCGGGAATCGATATTGTATGAGAGTTCGAATGTAGTAATTTCGGCAGTGAGTATTTTACATGGAAGGAGTCACTTTTTCTATAGAATAATAACCGGGGTCGTTATTCTATGAAATTCGAAGGGTGTCATCTTTAGGGAGTCAGTATTTTACTTGGAGGGGTCAGTTTTTCTACAGAATAATGACCGGGGGTCGTTATTCTATAGAGTTTTCAAAGGGAGTCAGTTTTTATAAGGGGAGTCAATATTTTACAGGAAAGGGGTCACATTTTCTATAGAATAATGACCGGGGGTCGTTATTCTATGGGGGTCGAAATACTTCCGGCCTGGAAAGTAAGCACTCAATGAATAAGATTCGAAAATAAGACGTTCGCGAAAACAAGAAGGGATCAATAATGAACCGACCTCATACATCCCTGCAGTTGAAAACACATACGACACTGAATCCCTCCCCACCCCGTTCCTGTCACCATAACGTTATATGCTACTTGTTGTTGATGCAGACTAAATAAACTTTCATATTAACTTGGACTGTGGGTGTTAATACAATTAAACGTCATCAAGAAACACAAGATAAGATAAACTGAAAGAATAGTTTTGGGGTGGGGTTAAGGGTAGGAGGTGGAGGGGTGTCTCCATGTCATGTACTTTTCAAGATACATGCCACACAAACTTTTAGGGCCTTAAATGCACATCTATGACTAAGTCAAGGGTCATAACTCTGGTCTTGCAAAATGTAATCCTAAACAAACCCCTAGTACACAACTTCACACACTGAATAATATTCCTGTACCATTTCTTGACTCTTGGCCAAACACTTATTGAGATACAGATGACAAATAACTTTTAGGTCCTTCAGTTTATGCATATTTTTGACTGTGTCAAGGGCCTCAACTCTGTTTGTTTGTTTGTTTGTTTGGGGTTTAACGCCGCTTTTCAACAGTATTTCAGTTATGTAACGGCGGGCAGTTAACCTAACCAGTGTTCCTGGATTCTGTACCAGTACAAACATGTTCTCCGCAAGTAACTGCCAACTTCCCCACATGAATCAGAGCTCGAGGACGAATGATTTCAGACACAGTGTCTTTTATCAAATCGTCACGGAGAACATACGCCTCGCCCAGGGCTCGAACGCACAACCCCGCGATCCGTATATCTGCGCTCTCCCTATTGAGCTAAGCGGCCTCAACTCTGGACTGGCTGCGTGAAACCCCAAACAAAGTCCCAGAAACACAACTTCGCATGATGAACAACAAATCTATAAAGTTTCATGACTCTAGGTAAAATGAGTTTTGAAATACATTTGTACATGCAGTAATATCTTTTAGGCCATAACTCTGTTTTTACTGCAATACCCTGGGTGCACAACCTCGCGTGCTAAGTAACATTCATGGTTTCATGACTCTAGGTAAAAAAAAACTTCAGAGATACATATGCCATACAAAGTTTTAGACCCTATATGCATATTTTTGACAAAGTCAAGGGTCATAACACTGGTCCATATGCTGAATAACTGCACACACACACACACACACACGCACGCACGCACGCACGCACGCACGCACGCACGCACGCACACACACACACACACACACACACCGCCCTTTACTAAATCAAATAAACAAACAAAAAATATTTTTTGTGGGGGGTGCGAAGAGAGGGAGGGGCGCACGACGAAAACTAAAAAGAAACTAGAAAATGCTTTTGTAAAAAAGCGCTGGTCTCCCCCAATGCAAAGTCCTATAGGCAAGAAGTCAATAGGGTTCAGGAGCGAAAGTCAAAGAGACACTGATGGTTGGCTGCAATAGGGATCATCTACTTGGCATGTCCAGTCATCCCGCTAAATTTCAACACTCTTGGCCTAGTGGTTCTCAAGTTACTGTTCAGGCTCCTGTGACCTTGACCTTTGATCAAGTGACCTCAAAATAAATAAGGGTCATCTACTCTGCATGTCCAATCATCCTATTAAATTTCAACATTGTAGGTCAAGTGGTTCTCAAGTTATTTCCAAAAAATGATTTTACATGAACAGGCCACTGTGACCTTGACCTTTAACGGAGTGACCCCAAAAACAATAGGGGTCACTTACTCTGCATGAACAATCATCCTATGAAGTTTCAACATTCTGGGTCGAGAGGTTCTCAAGTTATTGATTAGAAATGGTTTCCATGTTAAGGCCCCTGTGACCTTGACCTTTAACAGGTGACCCTAAAATTGTTAGGGGTCATCTACTCTGCATGACCAATCATCCTATGAATTTCATCATTCTGGGTCAAGTGGTTCTCAAGTTACTGACCGGAAATGGTTTTCAATGTTCGGGCCCCTGTGACCTTGACCTTAAGCAGAGTGACCCTAAAATCGTTAGGGATCATCTACTCTGCATGACCAATCATCCTATGAAGTTTCATCATTCTGGGTCAAGTGGTTCTCAAGTTACTGACCGGAAATGGTTTTCAATGTTCGGGCCCCTGTGACCTTGACCTTTAACAGAGTGACCCCAAAATCGTTAGGGATCATCTACTCTGCATGATCAATCATCCTATTAAGTTTCAACATTCTGGGTCAAGTGGTTCTCTAGTTATTGATCAGAAATGGTTTTCAATGTTCAGGCCCCTGTGACCTTGACCTTTGACGGAGTGACCTCAAAATCAATAGGGATTATCTACTCTGCATGACCAATCATCCTGTGAAGTTTCAACATTCTGGGTCAAGTGATTCTCTAGTTATTGATCGGAAATGGTTTTCAATGTTCAGGCCCCTGTGACCTTGACCTTTGACGAGTGACCCCAAAATCAATAGGGGTCATCTACTCTGCATGACCAATCATCCTATGAAGTTTCAACATTCTGGGTCAAGTGGTTCTCTAGTTATTGATCGGAAATGGTTTTCAATGTTCAGGCCCCTGTGACCTTGACCTTTGACGGAGTGACCCCGAAAACAATAGAGGTCGTCTACTCCAGCAGCCCTACAACCCTATGAAGTTTGAAGGTTCTAGGTCAAATGGTTCTCCAGTTATTGCCCGGAAATGAAGTGTGACGTACGGACGGACGGGCGGACGGAAGGACGGACCGACGGACAGGGCAAAAACAATATGTCTCCCCCAGAGAGGGGGGGGGGGGGGAGACATAAATATAAAGGATTCGAAAATAAGTCGTCCATTGTTTTTGTATTATGTAATTGTTTAGTGCTGGTATGAACTTTGAAGTCCAAAATGTAGAAGCTACCACTTGTTTCTTATAAAATACACCAGAAGCTTCACGATAGGCAGATGGTATTCTGGGACGGAAAACTCTTGCTAGCTAATTAGGAATAATGACAATTGTTCGATTTCTTACTTAAAATAAATATCAAACACTAGGAAATATCAATGAAAACCATGAAGAACGATTATTGGTTTTTTGTTCAAAATTGTTCTTGTAGTTTACAGGGATATTATGTAAAAAGCGTGTGTCAGTTTGTTTCATATGCAAATTTCACAATATCCAACGATAGGACTTATTTTTTGCCAAAAGCAATTAGCACACTCCACTCCGATAGCACACCGCCATGTGTTGTGCGAATATTCAGTCAATGGATTTAAAACAATGTTCAGAAGTTCAGTAATATGAAATTAATTGTATCATTTTTCATGAAAAATGTGTGAAAATGTTGCAACTTTGTGAAAGAAAAAGAGTTTATACATATTTATATTTCATATTTATTTATTTATTTAAGTCTCATTCACATGCATACAAACACATATAAAACAACTTTAAAAAATGCATATGACCATTCTTGACATAGAATTATATGAGACTATCTAATCAAACATTAAATGACAACCGTAACATTTCTAGTTAATAACTAAAACAAGATTTACCCTGTGATCATATCACCCTTGTACTTTATGTGAACCAGAGAACATATATGCAATATACATAAATACACATGCACCGATACAAACAAATACTTGCATCAGCATCCATACATATATATTTCACACATAAACATAGCACATACGTATGCATATATATATATACATATACACACACATATATACATACACACATATAAATGCATACATATACATATACACATATATACATACATACATACATACATAGATACATACACATACACATATATATACACACATATACTAACATACATATATACCCATATAAATAATAAATACACCTATACACATATAAACACATATACATACATACATGTATATACATACCCATCTACATATATATCCACCTACATATACATACATAGGTACCGACCTACGTATATATACACACATACATACATACACGCACATAAAAAGTAATATACATACATACACAAATATACAACACAGCATTAAAGAAAGGCAACTCAATAGCCTAAATAGGCTTAGCTGTTTATATGCCCAATAGATTTATCTTCCCTTTTCCACAATATTCAAGTTCTATTTACATGATAAAACTAAGGAGTCATTGCTAATCGTTGTATTAAAAACCATATAAAATGTCTATAGACACTGCCTTGGTAAATAAATCTTTTCAAATATGCTCATACTCCTGACAGTATAATAACACATGTTTTTCACTTCAATACCATTTCTGCATATTGGGCATATTCTTTGATTTAAAGGTAATCTCTCGTATCTGCCTATTTCAAGTCTGATAGGGGCGACACCACATCTAAACTTTCCGAAAGCTGTTCTATGTTTATAAGGCAACATTGTCTTAACATATGATTCAGTTTCAAAATTAAACTTAAAAGATCTGTAAGTCCTCAATTTATTTCCTCCACTACCAGTATTACTGTTAATGATATGTAGTGTCTCAATCCATGTATCAAGATACTCATTTAAATATGAGGTGGTTAATCTATCATTCAAAAACTTTTTATTCAATACACCATTTATGTTAAAAAATTCACCACAGTTGTATTTTTCAAAAAGTTCCTTTATTCTATATTGCCAATTTTTACATGCTCTACTAGCAAGCTTAATACAGTATTTATTAACTAAACTATTTATTCTTAAATTACTCATACACGCCAACCTACACCAAGTGCCTGCCACACATTTAAGTTGTTTAACAAATATTGGTTCCCAACCCATGTCACCGGCGACTGCAGCACTTGGTGTATATCGGCCTATACCAAGAAAAAAACCTCATGGCTCGATTCTGAATTGCTTCTATGCAAGAAAAAGTCCTTGTACCCCAAATAGCTGCCCCATACCCAATGACTGGCCATACCATAGAATCATACAATTTCTGATATACATCAAATTGCATACCTCCCAGAATTTTAAATTTTGCAATAAGTAATCCAAGGACTCTACCCGCTGCTTTAGCAACAAATTTAGCAGTGAAATTATAGTCAAGAAATTCATTCAAACTAAACCAAGATAAACATAATTATCAATAATTGCTAAATTGTTTGATCCACATTTAAATTGAAACAATATCCTTGGTGCAGACTTACTTCTAAAATGTATAATATTGCTTTTCTGGGAATTGATAAGCATATGATTTCTGTCACACCAATCACATAAAATATCTAACATTCTCTGTAAATCTTGTTTATTCTTTGCTAAGAGAACAACATCATCTGCATACAATAAAATTGACAAGATTTTACAATCATCTAGTTCAATTCCTAGCCGTACAGCATTGATTTTCACTGCTAGATCATTTATAAAGCAATTAAAAAGAACAGGGGACAAGATACACCCTTGTCTTAAACCCATATTAACATCAAACCATTCTGAAGTATATCCATTTAATTTGATACAAGAACTAACACAAGAGTATAATGATTTGATAACATGTAACATTTTACAGTTAACACCCATGTCAGAAATATGCTTCCATAAAATTGAGCGATCGATTGAGTCGTACGCCTTTTTAAAGTCAATAAATGCGGCATAAGTTGGAAGTTTCTTTCTTAACCTAGTTTCTACAATAGAGGTAATGGTGGATAGATGATCAACCGTATTACGCTTTCTACGAAAGCCGTTTTGCTCGTCTACCAATTTTGAATTTTCTTCTAACCAAGATGATAATCTTTCGTTGATAACCGAACAGTATAGCTTATACATTGTTGGTGCCAAAGTAATACCACGGTAATTCATTGGATTCAACGGGTCAGTTGTACTAGACTTAGGAATGGGGTTAATAATACCTTTTCTCCAATCCCGTGGTATTATACCAGTTTCAAATCATACATTGAAAAATACATGTAAAAAAGGAATAGGAGTGTCATTTCTGAAAACTTCATAAGGCAGATTATGAAATCCACAAGATTTACGTAAACTAGATTTTTCTATGGCTTTCTTAATTTCATAAAATGATATATTATTATCTAATAGAGGGATAAAATTTTCCCTTTCATCCTGAATAAAATCACGAGATAAACCATCAGGGCCATCAGCAGACGGACCATTCAAAAGATCTTTGAAGCTATCTTTCCAGTGTTCTAACACCTTATTCTGATCTGTAACCAGCACACCATATTCATCAACATATTCAAATGGTATTTTGTGATTTTTGTCTTGCCAATAGTTTTCCTGAATTTGTTCTGGTCTTTTTCTACTAAACTTAATAATTCCTCCTGCTGTTTAAACCAAAAATTTTTCTTTTAGCTTTCTGAACTTCCCTGTCAAAATTTTTACGACAGTTTTTATAAATATTATTTAACTCTTTTCTAATACTGTAAGATCGACTATTTAGCCAATTCTTTTCAGATATACAAACATTGTTCCACAGCCGACTTAAATGATCATTCCACCATGTTTTTCCGACCCTACTCTTTTTATTTATGCGAGAACTATTAAGCACAATACGTTTATAAGGTATTTTATCATACATATCTTGCTTTATGGCTTTGCATAGTGTCTCACATGCAGCCTCAATATCGACCTGTGAACGAAAACCTTGTGCCAGATTATGTACAGTTTGAAGAAAATCTGAAGCAACATCATTATCTTTTAAAAAGCTATTTGAAATATTTTGTACATCAAATTTAATATCTTGTTTTCCTGAATTTACATCAGAATCAACATAATAGAAATCAAATGCTATGTTCCACTGTAAAAAGGAATGGTCTGGAACTCCTACTGGCTGTAAGATATTTGCAATATTTACTAACTCGGAAGATCGAATGACCTTAAATTCAAAATACAAGTACAGCTCATCATGGCTAACAAGGCAGTAGTCCACTACTGAACACCCTTGTGGCCTGATACACGTAAAGTTCTTTTTTAAAATAGTTTCTGCCATTTAAAATACAATAATTAGCACCAATTAAAAAGTCAATAAAAACATCGCTATACTCATTACATGTATAATCAACTACATTTCTAATAGGTAAACAATCAACACCTTCAATATAGTCGGCTTCATCGCCGCAACGGCTATTTAAATCACCGCATATACAAATGACACCTTTGTTCTGATATTCATATATGTTACACAAAAGCTTATCATAAAATACAGATGCATCAATTTGCCTAGTTGAGTTCTTTGGAGGTAAATAACATACACACATGTACAAAGATTTATTATTTACCTTATTTTTAAACAAAGCCAAAGAATACATTCTTCTCTATCATTCTCTACAGATATATAAAAAAAATTGGAAGAGATCATATTTCACCAAAAAACCTACACCCCCAGAACCCGTCCAAGCATTAACATGCAAGTTTTGCCTATTATTCCCAAACCATTTATATTTTTCAAGAAATATAGTGTCATTATTTTTAAGATGTGTTTCTGCAATGCCTATTATGTCCAAATCAAGGTAGTTAATACAGTCATTTCTTAACTGGAAATTAATGGAGCCCTTATCAGTATTCCATCCATTGACGTTCCAAAATCCTGTAGGTATCTATCTCCGTCTTTGACCACCTGATTGGTTATTTCGGTATCCGCCACGTTGACCGCCTCGCTGACCACCATTTGTTGCCATCCCCTTTGCTGAGATCTTCCGTTATCGTTTCTCCCATTTGTTCCCCGAGGACTGTCAGCAATCTGACCTCTATTTACACTTTGCTCATTCTGTCTATTGTTGTTAGCATTACCAGCCCTATGTTGACTGCTGACTGAATATTTATTTGTATCAACAACTCGCGATCCTCTTACACTAATGTTAGAATTTCCTTCCTTAATGACCTTAACAATTACACGCATGTTAGATGCCATTTTCCTGTCTTCTTTGGTTTGGTCACTGTAGATGTAAACTGCATTAAATCTATCACTATCTTTTAAATTTCGTTTTGCACCAAGGATTTTCTTTTTATCGTTCACGTCCTTGCATTCCGCAATCACAACTCCTGGTTTATTGTTGAATGATTCCTTCCTCACAACCTTGGTTAGTGACACATCACGTAGTGAAGACCTTCACCTATAAGGTCATTTACCTGTCTTTGAAGATTTTCCGAGACATGATATGGTAGGTTTCTAATCACCACATTACACTCAATGTCAGTATGTCAGTATTCTGAATATATTCCACTTGGTTTCGTGTGAGCTCTTCTATTTTCTCAGCAATTTGGGAAATATCATCCATTACCTCCTTTCGCACATCACCTATCTTACTATCTATCTCATTCCGCAACTTTGCTGTTTCAGAACTTATTCTCTTATCGAACACTTTTGTTAATTTGTCTGTAATCTTTTCAGTTATGCGTTTCTCAGAGTCAGAAATATGCTCTTGCAGCGAATCCATACGCATGTTCATACTATCCTGTATTCTTTGCACATCCTTAGACAATTGAATCAGAAGGTCTATATCTAAATCTGCATTAGTTGTGCCATTTCTTTGGAACACGTTGGGTCGCTCCATGTCCGGTCCCAAAATTTTGTCAGTTAACGTATCGCTATTACTTTTATATTTTTTTAACAGATTCTTCATTATCCATAGATGCATGTCTCCGCTTCCTGGAGAGATCCGTAGTTGGGGCATTCACCCTGGCAACTGGCTGCGACGACATAACTAAGTCAATCTCTGGCCTCTATGCCATTGTCACAATATCGTACCGTCAAGTATATTTTAAAAAGTAAACATAACAGAAATCAAGATATTATTTGTCAATGATTGATTTTTTTAAATCTTTTCCGCCATTGCATGTTGTTAACATTATATTAATGTCTGGCAAACTAACCCAGGAAGTCACGATATTATATCAGTATATGTAAATAATATATTGATCTAATGTAATTATTTGAGAGTAAGAACATTAATATTTGGTCCAGGGATATATTATGAAGGTATAATTGAACACTATGCCACAACAATAAAAGTATCTTTTCAAAGCCTGACTTAACATCTACCCAGTTAATTTTCTAAAATAGACCGGTCCATCATTCAATTTAGGCAGAACCACTTAATATTCAAAGGGGTGTTCACGGAAAATTTACTGACTGAATATATAGCGAACGTGCAGGCTGATCTTGGTCTCCACTGGTGGCAAAGGCAAAATAACTTGCCGCCAGCAGGCTAAAGGTTAATACCTTAATTTCATCTAATCTTCTGTTTCATAATTTATCCGAAAAAAGTAAAATTACATTCCAAGAAAGATTAATTGGATAAACGAAATATACAGAATTTGGGTTTTCACCATAGGAAGTGTTGTTCCAGGCGGAAAAATTGAATCTTTAACAAACTTCTTCAGTAACAACAGTAAACATAGTTATGTTCAATGTCAACATTTTATAGCATTTTGAGGTATTGAACAGCTTATTAATAACTAAACAAAATATAATTGATGATGTTACATGAAATATCATCAACACTTCTAGACTGTTTGATTGGTTTTCTAACATTTACATTGACTCTGCATTTTGTGCAAAAAGAATATTGGTGTCGACCCTTTCTGCCAGACTGCATTTGTGATCTGACGTCATTCACAAAAGACATAAACAAAAAGGCGTCGTTCGAATAAATATCTAGTTTTAAAAAAGACATTAAATAATATCTAAAACTTTTATTTCTCAAGTGAATCGACAAGATTACGAGATTTTCACTCGAGTTAAGGATATTTTAAATTAAATTCAGGTATTTTTCAGCGGATGGCAAATTACAGTTTATGAACATTTAATTCTTGAATCATCTCTAGCTTTTTATTCTTCAACTTGGCATAGAGTTTTCCACTGCAGATTTCATATACCACTTTACAGTTTACACAAATATTCAAATAATATTATTAGGAAAAAATAATTATTATAAAAGAATCTACTCACCATTGTTGTTTTGAAAGTACACTCTTCGCTATCTAAAACTACAGTGTTCCGAATAATGCAACAGATTAATTATATGAGCCGCGCCATGAGAAAACCAACATAGCGCAGTCTGGTCAGGATCCATGCTGTTCGCTTTTAAAACCTACTGCAACTAGAGAAGCCATTAGCGTATTAGCCATTAAGACCTTTCTGATTAGGATAACATGACTATATTTGTCACTTGTTTGACGTCATGGGAGTGAAATAAATCCATTACATAAAATTGATAATACACTAGTGTAATAAAGCTTTGACGTCGACGTCAAAATACGTTTTAGGAGACGTTGGTCAAATTGACTTGGTCTATAATCGGTAAAGTAATTTCTTTTTATGTTTCGGCTGGAAAAGCTAACATGTGATAAAAGAATATTACATTTGTGACTTTCCACACTGAATTTATTAATCTCGTTGAATAAAATTGATAAAATGCTCGGCAGAGCCTCGCATTTTATTATTTTTTGCAACTCGTTTAATAAATACAGTAAGAAAAGACACTCATGTTAGTAAAGGCCATTTATGAAAAAAGGGGAAAAAACTCGCAAAGAATTGATTTTTGGTGAAAGCATTATACAATATGTATGTAACAGCATACTAAAAGTATAGAATGTTATCACGGTGCAAAATGCATTTTTTGGGGTAAAAAGTTTAAAAATAGAATTGAAACTGTGAATTTCTGGAATCGGCCCATAATGATGTCGATATTTTTATTAAGAAAGTGAAATTTTGCATGGTAGTAGAGAATTATAACACAAAATTTAAGCTCATGACTTTTAAAAAAAATCCAAGATGGCCGCCAAAATCCAAGATGGCTGCCATTAAATTCTCATTACACAGGAAAACCGTTTAAGTATTTCACAAAGTTCAAACAGTGTGAAAAAATGGCCAGCATCATAGAAGATACACATTTTATTTCAAAACATACAAACTTCAGTCTTAAACAAATTCAAAATGGCTTCTCAATTCCAAAATGGCCGCCACAAGGTCATTTAGACAATACAGACCCCGAATAAGAAAATGGCGCTAAACTGGTTTGACTGAAAATATTTTTCTTGCATCAAACATGACCCCCATTTTTTTCTGATTTTTATTCAACACTGACAATATTCGTCAAGTGAATGTAAGATACAGACATTCAAAATAGGTCCTGATGTGTGCTGCAGTCATAGGAAATATGATAATTTGATATAGAATAACGAAGAACAGCTATTTAGTGTGCTATAACATACAAAGGGAACATTGGTAAAAATTGAAATCTGGCCAGATGAGGATAGGAAAGGTCTGCTTTGACTAGAATTTGATAAAAGATGACAAACTTATTGCAATTTTGCTTTAAATATTGATAAACACAAATATTTTTATTCTTTTTTCAAAACTGCATTTTGGTATCCTAACGATTGCTAATTTCTAGTAGTTAGAGGTACAGTTGAACATATTTTACAGTTTAAATGTGTAATTTGCCCTGACAGTGCAGCAGATCACAGTAGAAAATGACAAAACAGGGCAAAGGTAGGCTACAGTTATGATAACTGATTGAAAATTATGTTGTGACAGCTATTTTTGCCAAAATTTGACGAGTTGTCACACTTTACTGAAATTGCCATAAAACCTTAGAAATTGTTGGTATAAACTAAAACCTTGTATTTAGGTTGTTTGTACATTTCAAATGAAACTGGCACAATCTTGATTTTTTTTTCTTATAGGCATACAGAAACTTGATAGGAAAATGGTAAAAAAATCGTAGTCGCATAATGACGGATTCACAGTCCTGATTTTTTGCTCTTTAGAGCTATTTTTCTTATTTTCTTTGCAATATTTGCTGAAATCAAATGATAGATCTATACTTGACATGAAGGTAGCATTTTCATAATAAAATAATAACACTACAGAATGTTTCATGTTTACTTAGATCATACACTATCACTATAGTTCGCGATCTCATTGTTTAGCTCATTTTGCAGTTTGTGTGTCTGACTGAAAATATTTTTTCTGCATTAAGCATGACCCCTGCTTTCCTTTTTCATTTTATTCAGAATTGACAATATTCTGCAGAAAATATAAGTTACAGACATTTAGAATAAGTCCTGATGTGTGCTGCAGTCATTGGGAATATGTGAATTTTATTAAGAATATAAAAAGAACAGCTATTAAGTGTGTCATAACCTTTAGCAAAAACATTAATTGAATACATTTTACTAAAGTACGATTCGCATTAGCATAGAAATCTATATCATAACAACACTTCCACATAGCATATGTAAATATCAGGATACGAGTTATATGGCACAAGAAAATGCTTATGCCTTCAGTATCTTGAACAATGTAATGGGTCCAATCGCTATGGTGACGGTCCTATGTTAAAACGTAGAGCTGGTGAGACCATATACAGTACCTTATAAATAATTTTTTTCTCTGGCTACCTCGCCTAAATGATTCATAACTGTAATGATTTCAGGGATCAGGCGAATCACTCAATGTTTCAAACTAACAACCTTCAACTGAAGATAATCAGCTGAAACTCCTATAGGCTGGGAATACTGTGTTTGACCACAATGCCTTGGCTGTACTTCGCTGATAACGTTGAACGTCGTTCTCTTACTAACTCAGAAGATTACCAAACCAAACGTTTCTGTCTCAGATTTCCGATGATCAGCCTGTATTTGCTATCGTCTAACCCGTAAAGGTTTAATTTCTATGCGCTGGCCTTAAGGCTCGAAACCTAGTTACAATATTGCAACTCTTCTTTAGTCTCAAACATCTTTTTTATATAATTTATCTGATTTAATCATACTTTACTGCTTCTGAACACATTATACATAGCACATATACATGTACATAATAAGTAACAAAAGCAAATGGGTTGGGCTACAAGTTATTACAACATTAGAAGTCAGCCCTTCCCAAGTGCGTAACATTAATAGCAAATGAAAAATGAACGAGTGTGTTAGTAAATTTAGCATTCCTTATATAAAGATATATGATATAGTAATATACTTTATCTGCCCTGACTGCAACAGCTCTTTTTTCAAGGTACTGGGATAAATTATAAGTTGAATGCTTGATGTGTGGATATAGAATGACTTCAGTGTAATTCATCTACTTATCTATACCCTAGCAGAGGTGTGCTTCGACTGGTGCTATGTATGGAACTTGTTTCTGATTGGTCCAAATTCGAACATAGTTTACATTGAATACACGAGTACTTGATCTAACAAATAGTTGGTTCTCTATACGACTGTATTTAACATAATGTGTGATGCTGAGATCCAGCTATGATTGTTATTAACCCAAGTCGTTCATAAGGTTATAACACACTAAATAGCTGTTCGTCTTATACTATATAAAATTGACATATTTCCAATGGCTGCAGCACACATCAGGACCAATTTAGAATGTCTGTAACTTAATTACATTTTCTTGAAGAATATTATCAGTGCTGAAGAAAAATCAAAAGAAAAGTGGGGGTTATGTTTGATGAAAGAAAAATATTTTCAGTCAAACACACAAATTGCAAAATCAGCTGAAAATGAGACCCCAGATTGTAATGGTGGTTTATGATATAAGTTTCCATGACAAATTCTGTCATGTTATTATTTCATTGTAAAAATGCTACCTACATGTCAAGCATAGATCTTAAATCATGTCATTTCAGAAAAATAATTGCAAAAGGAAAATAGCTCTACAGAGCAAAAAACAAGGAAGAAAAAGGCTGAGGACTATTTGAACCTACCATATTATTCGTGCCATTTTCCTTTTTAATGAAAATGAAAATTAACTGAAAAAAAAACCTTTTAATGTAATTTTGCCCCAAAACCATGATTATCATATGGGAAATGATCTTACAAAGAAAGAAAAGAACCCATACTCATATATTTTGTTTATAAATAAGGAAGTTATCGCTGCTTTACGACAATTTCTACTGCCGAATGACTCGGCAATTTTGTTTGTATACTTCACTATTGCCCCGTACTGAATCTGCTGCCAGTATGTTTTCCATCTTAAGTAAACTGCATACTGTTACTAACAATAACCAAATTATTATATGTAAAACCAATGATACGAGACAATTTGACATAAAATCGACGACAATTCTGGTTTAAATGTCGTTTTTATGGTGGCCATATTGGATTTAGGACGCCATTTTGTTTCCTTCTAAATTTCTAATTAGTTTACATTTTGCACAATATCGTAATCTAATGTAGTGCCAAAGTTGGACCTCGTTAGAGGCATAAATCTGTTGTTATGAGCCGATTCCAGAAATCCGCAGTTTCATTAATATTTTAAACATTTTAACCCCAAAAATAGACATTTTGCATCATGATACTTTTCTATACTTTTTATATGTTGTTGCATACATCTTGTATAATACTTACACAAAAAAATCTATTTTTTGCGAGTTTTTTCCTTTATTTGGCATTTTGGCCATAAATGGCCTTTACTATGTAATATCCTCTATTTACTCAGGTACAGACATACATATCCCAAAGTAAGAGATTCTTTTAGCTGCCCTGAGACAGTCTCATTTCTTCCTTCTCTCATTCTTCATTTCTATCTCCGACTTATCTATCTTTCTGCTATATCTACTCACACATCTATTTAACAAAGCATACTTTCTCTTCTATCATATGTTGTCTCTTCTCCACTTTTTACATTAATAACCAGTATCAGTTTCTTGTTTTAAGATTATGCTCCTAGTCCCGTAAAATATCAAGCTCGATATGTCCGTACAAGTTTATTTTGTCCGCGAAGGAGAAGAATTCTATAAGACTTGTCTTCCATTTAATTCTTATCCTTTCCGGTGTTGCTTTGATCAAAGTATGACACATGTATTAGTGTTTGTACTTTAATTTCTTGGAATAAATATGTTTAAACTAAACTAAGAGGCACAATTGCGGGGTCATGGAGCAAAAGATGGTTATTAACGCTCTCTTTACAACGAGATTTTGCTCCGTTATCCTAGTGTGTGAACTCTAAAATATCGACTTTTCGCCCCGTGTTACGGGGTTTCCTTCCGCGAATTCTCTATTCAGCGACTTTTTACTATTTGCTCTCGCCATTTTAAATTCTAAAACGTGGTGTTTTCACCTGGCGGGAACGCGTAAAGAGAAATGGCACAAACCAGCTGCCCTAGCAAATAAATATAAAATTATCCTTCACTGAATGCTTCTATGAGATCCAGCAATATGAAATAATTATCAAGAACCAGAGAGACATAAGTGACAGGTTTAGAGTCAATGAGAATGCTTGGAATAATGAGAAAGGGGCATAGTAGAAATGTAAGTTCAGTCAATGAAAATACCGGATTATTGATCTATTTCCATATGTTTTTCTTTTTTGTACATGAAACTATACCCGGTACAGTGTACGGCTGTCCCCGGTACATTAGGGTAAACATTTCTAAGAGTATATGTTGATCACTTTAAAAGTTACAAGGCTTATTTTTCAACAAGTTTGTTTGGCCACTTCATGTATATTCGTACGATTAAGTATTTTCTCTTATTCAAAATATTTCTCATAAGTAACGATGTATATCGAAACACTGTGAATTTAGTGGCAATCATCACGGATTTCAAGTAAAATATTTCAATGTATTTTACGTCACGGGAATTAAACAGTACGTCATTGGCCAAATTTGCCATTCAATTAGTAATCAAATACTGTAAACAAGTTTTGATACATCAAAATCCTGTCTCTTGTGTGAACGTTGACGGCAGATACGTGTGTGCATTTATCACTTTATGGGCTATAACAGACGTACGTTATCCCAACCGTCATGTCGGTAAAACACAATTCATTTATAAAATGCGCATTAATAAGCTAACTGGTTTGTAAGAACAATGGCAATATTGTACAATAAACATACTAGTTTTTTGCTAAGCTCTGTATATGGTAATAATTGATACTGTGGACAAATGTGTTCATCATTTTAACATATCCATAGCGTGGTAATTTATATTATCACTATCTCTTACAGGAGACCAACGTCGAACTACAAACATATATCATATATTGTCTTGTTGGAGGACTTTGAGCATGTTGTTTTACAATCGTTATGTTTTGATATCAATTTAATTGTGAATTTGTTAGCCGTTTGATACAGCATTAATTACTTCAGGAATAGTTAAATAAATGAAAATATCAAGAACTGTGTCATTTTTCTTGTTCATGTTATGGAATTCTAGCTTTTCCAAGTTATTGTTGTTGCTTTTGTTGCCGACAAGTACCGCCTTTTGCAATCAGGAAGCCATTTCACTAGCAAAATTAATGTGCAAAAGCGATCAAATACTGTCATTTTTGTATACATGTAATAGCAAAAATCTTTCTACAATTCAGATATTTTAATACATGTGTTAGACATGTATTAAAATGACAACACGTTTTCATATTTTTTTAAATAAAGTTGATAATAAGCCAGCATAAAAATATCTATGTTAGATCTATCAACGTAATTTGATGCTTTAAATACTTCTAAGTAAAAATGAAATTAGGCTTTTAATGGCATAATGCACCATAAATAAAACATAGTTTTGATATGATATTGTAGCATAGGCTTCGCCTAATTATGGAATGATATTTTTTCTTGTTGTAACGTCTTCAGAATTTTGCAGATCCTTAACAGGAATCAAACGTGCGTTAAGACAAGTCTGGCATAAATTTGTAAAAAGTTAAATAAAACCAATCGAACTCTTGTTTTAATAATGCGTTATGGGGCCGCAATATGTTTCAGTTTCACCATAGAAAGCTGGTGTAAAAAGTTGTGTTTTAACAGGATGTGTGCTCCTTGTTTCCATATGTTTAGTATCTTGTTAAACCACCTATTGAAAGCAACAATAACAGGAGATTTGTAACATAATGTGCGTTTCCATGTTTATCATATTGTGAAGGAAAATTATCAAACCATGCGTTTACAATGTTGTAAAATTCTGGGAAACTTGATTTAGGCCCTGATTAAAAACATTTCATAATGTACAGTTTGATCAAAGAAATTTAAAAAAAATGTGAAGAAATATGCGGAACAGACATTGCTTGTTATAGTTAGTACATGCTGAACTTTCATTTTGTTTATAATTACATTTGTAGTTGCATAATAGCAGACTATAAATAGTTGAATTCCAGGCACTAGGTAACAGATGAGCTTTTAAGTTTCGAAATAAAAGGAACCGGATGTTAAAATGAATTTTGAAAGCATAGAATTCAAATCTCCGGCGAATATTCTGTAAGTAACTTATATTTATATAAGATAAAGATATTTTCAAAATGTTTTCATTTTACTATCAACCGTCCTCTTTATTTGGCTGTTTAAAGCTGTACAAGAAAAACAGAAGATTTGATTTTATTGTTTAAAATTAATTGTCTATTCAAATATTAATTGTTTTACTATAGCGCAATAAGCTGGATAATTGACACAAAGAGCCATTTACCCAGTTATATTTACAGTCAACATATATTTTGTATGGAATGATAAAAATTTAGCATTCTGGTATTTGAAAATTCCTGTTATTTGAATATTTTGTACTAACAGATATGATATTCAATTATCCGAAATCCACTGTAAACAATATCAACGCGCCATTTCCGCGAAATTTCACGCGCAATCTGACGTCGTTCACCAAAAGAGAAAAAAAAAAAACACAAAAAATGGTGTCGTTACAAAAAATCATTTCAAAATTGGGACACGAAGAGTTCAAAATAACATTTAATTATATGTAAAACTAATTTTTCTGACAGAAAAGATTAATACTGAATCGACACGACTATATCATTTTCACTGTATTTAATGATATTTTTTGAAATATTGAGGAACTGTATTTTAATCGAAAGGCACCAGATGAATGTTGGCGAAAAGATCGAAATCCTGATATTTTAATGAGTTGATTTTCTGATCATCATGGAAAGCACACCACTTATTTTAGTAGCAAGCTACTGTTAAAAAAACACTTGCGCAAGATTTTGCAAGAAGTCCCGATGTGGTTTATGCCCGTATCATAAACGCACAAAAATTAGTATTTAATTCTCACTTACACTGTGATGATGTTACTGAAGATAAATTGGCATAGAACAATAATAATACTATAAAAGAACAGTTCAAGACAATTTTATGATTACATTACTTTTACTATTAACTAAGCACTATAGCAATTAATATCTAATTTCGTTTAGATTAATGTTGGGCAGAAATTGGTCACAGCTTCACATAAATGTCAATATACAAATACATATGATATAATGTATATGGTCAAAAATGCAGATGTCGAGGCCCTAGGAACAGAGGTCTAATACAGAATACTTGAAACAAACAAAATTCTTATTACACCAAGTTAAGATATTCTGGTGGAGGCTGACCTAACCGTCGAACCTGGAATCAGAATTCAACGGAGATCAGGTATATAAAACAGGCAGACGTAATAAATGACAACTTAAAACGTTCATATATTTCATATACACATTTCACAGTTCTGGAAATCAAACACTGTACATAAATAAACGTGTGAAAACTGTCAATATTCCTCCATAAACTGTCAATATTCCATGTGAAAGCTGTAATGACTGAAGGCAAGGGCCGAACTTGAACACGCAAAATAAAGGGCGTGGAGGGTGGGATATTTAACATCAGCAAGTATAAACAATCGAGGATTCTCTCAATTAGAAGCAAAAACAAAACATAAACTCTGACATTTATTTGCAAACGACCTTCTTCCACGAGCAGACCTGAAAGGACCAAAAAAAGGAGTTTAAATTACAACAAGTATAATAATATACCAACATGACATTAGCTAAAGACGGTCCCTACAACATGATTGGAGCTCTAAATGGTTTTAAAACATTAAAATCACAATTAGTTTGTCAGTATTATACATGAAAGCAAAGAACTAAATATTTCATCTTCATTAGTTCTTTGGTGAAAAGTGTTAATCTTTGATGCGAATCCATACGTTGTAGACAAATATAAGAGCTGAATTAATGTATTTCAATTGTCTTGAAATTTACTACTAGTATTAAAATGCTGAACGACTTACACTTCGTTCTCGAAACAATAATGTAGGGATAACGCATGTTTTTTCGTGTTATAACATCTGCACAAAATGAACATGCGCTAACGCTATTCTATCATAAAACATGTAAAAACTAATAAATGAATACATTCTTCCTCAACGTCCACGAAATGCGCGGGAATGTCTGAGTCGTTTTTTTTTATGTTAACGTCATTTCATTTTGAATTATCCGTTTTGGGGCCGTTATACGTTAACGCTTTGCTACGGAACGCGCATATATAAAAAGATGTTTAAACAGCACGGAGCGCGAGAATCTCTCTGTTAGCACACGTTTTCTATTCTGTTAAAACACCCCCGAAAAGTGACAAGAACAGCAGTTTTATGCTAGAATAGTAACAAAAAGAAAGTTGTAATGGAAAACAGATAAATAGTTATTTCTATTGAATTTTGTTTTCTTGATTTTGCAGTGACTTCTCCTCTAGAATGAAAATGCGGATGCGCTCAGCAACAAATATCCAAGGCAACAAAATACGAGTTCTTGTACTAGGCGCTTCAGGTGTGGGCAAATCAACACTGGTCAAACTCTTCACCCAGAAGAAGTTTATTGAAGATTTTGAGGACCAAAACTCCCAAGAAGCTGGCACAATCATTGTGGAACTGATGGAAGTCGAAGTGTCACTCTTAGTAGCGTTGAAAAGGCTGGCAATAAAGACAGCACAAGCTTATATTTTGATGTACTCCTTTGCTGATCCAGGTTCATTTGAATTCATCATCAATGTCAAACAAGAAATAGTAGAAATGAAAGGAGAGGGAATGCCGATAGTTGTTGTTGGAAACAAAGCTGACTTATCA
Source organism: Mercenaria mercenaria (assembly GCF_021730395.1). Taxonomy (NCBI): domain Eukaryota; kingdom Metazoa; phylum Mollusca; class Bivalvia; order Venerida; family Veneridae; genus Mercenaria; species Mercenaria mercenaria. Next base: position 50,537,734 of record NC_069363.1, read on the forward strand.
CGCAGACAAGTGCAAGAAATGAGTAAGAAGTCTGTAGTTTCGGACTGGGGACTCCCATACACAGATGTGTCTCTTCACACAGGGATGAATATTGGTGGGGTTTACAGACACCTCTTTAGTCATCCGACGCTACAGAAGTTAGTAGACGTTGTGGCAGTGATAAAAGCTTCCACAATTTCTTCTAACATACGCAGAATGTCTCTCCCAGCATCTCAGTTACAGAGAAGAGTGTCAACATTAAATATGACAGTTCCGGAAATGGCAGTTCCGGAAGCGGGGCATGCATCCGATAAATCTCCGGAAATAGGAAGATATAACGCAGTGCGAGAGCAGAAACATGGTACATCCAGATGGTCGAAGTTCAAACAACTTTTTACCGGTCGTAAAGCAAGGAAATGAATGTATATATGAAACATGTGGAACTTCCTTGAGTTCATAAGCATAGTTTCAAGTGTTGTAAAAATAAATAAAACGAATGAAAAACTGGAGACTTTAAATTAGATGACTATGGTTTTATAAGACAGTCTTCTGTGTTCTTGTAAATACACGCTCTGCCTATGTATTTGTTTAAAGAATATATGTATATAAAGTTCTATATTCAGGTTAAAGGACATGCTTCCAGAATAACGAAACGCAATGAAAATGAAGTTTTTTGTAACACTTTTATAAAACATAAGTCGGTATAGATTTGAGTGTAGTTTCTGCAACAAACTTTTGCTTTGCTCAAGAGTTTTCCTACTCTATTGTTCAGACTACAAAAGTAAAATCTACAAAATACTGTTTAGAACTCTTTGAATTACTTCAGAAGAAGTATATCCCGAAGAGTGATTTTGTCGTTTTATAATATCACCTTTCGCAGTTGGGATGCGAAGGAATTACATCACAAGTTTTCAACACAGTACAGCAGAGCTACCGGCGCCGCAAAGCGGGGCCGACAGCGTTGCATTACGGTTAGACATATGAAAAAGAAAACAGATAACGGATACTATCGAGTTGAAAATTCGTGGTATTTATTGGAATCGGTGCTTTTCGGTTTTCTTCCAGTAGAGTATGCGCATAGTAATTAACGGTGTCAGCGGATTATAAAAGCGCCCCGCCTACTACTATGAACATTGAATAACAATGTAAACGGGTGTTTAATGATAAGAAATTAGCGCCGAATAAATTTTTTAAGTAGAAAAAAAGCTGTAGATCTAATAGATAAATTTCAATGTGAAAACGGTTTTCATCCCGCTACCGTAACTGATTTTTTTTATATATACATATAATTATCAGATATGACGTCACGGATTCACTTCAGTGCAAAGGTACGTAGCGTGTTCGTCTTACAGTCGAGAGGTCGGGAGTTCGAGTCCTATCAGCAACAGTCAATTGTTTTCGTTTTTTATTTCACTAGTTTTACTTTTTTATTGTATCTATCGTGATTTTTTCAAAATGTTACAAAAATCATTCATGTGAAATTTTAACAAATGTTTTGTTTTGATGTCAGGTTCCAGTGTTCTGCCTGTACAGTAGATATAACTTTTTAAAACATGTTTTGCGGTCCTAATTAACATACATTGTGTGAATTTTGGAAAAGCACACATTGCTCGTCTCCCCTTTCACATATATTGCATCCAGGCTCTTAAGAATCACTGACCAGAGTTTTACACTTGGAAAAACTGTTGGCTATACAAATGAGTATAAACATTAAAATGGAGCTAAAAGATTAACCTTAAAAAGCCCTAGATTTTTTGAATTACTTAAATTCTTCTTTCTATAAACGTTGGAATTTGAAGCATTTATTATTAGTGATTGGTTTAGAACTATGATAATAATTTATGTAAAATTGTTGATACAGTATGTTTTAATATGAATAACAGAAATTATTCAAATACGTTTTTCTCTTCATCTTGGTGCAGATGTATATCTATACCGTACTTTCTTTTGTTTAGTATATTTGTTGAGTGTTCACATGCCGAGATTTAATTTTAATACAGTCTAAGACATAACAAGCTTACACATCATGTATTGCATTAATAAATTATGGATTATCATTAATACAGTTAATTGTAATAATAGAACATAAACTTCCTAAAACGAAACCATAATTCGAGATATTTGCGGGCATTGCAATATTTACATTACTTCTTTAATTCTTTTATGGGGCACTGGTGACTTTTCAAGGGAGCTCTGCCTTTTAGGTAGCACCTAATTTCATATTATATTAAGGTATTGGACCCGTAATAGAGTATCTCCTTTTTGAAGAGTATTCAATTCCTACCATAAACCTACTTTGACTGCAATTTTCAGGGGGGGGGGGGGGGGGGGGGCTAGGTTCAAACCCCACTGGGACCAAATTTTTTTTCCATGTTTTCCTTTATTTCTAGTAAGTTTTTACTTCTTTCAAGACTAATTATGGATGAATTGTACAAAAGTGGAAAATTTTCATTTTATAAGCGATTTTTTGCTGTTTAAAGTGAATTTACCTCTGAATCAGGAGGGGTAGAGTTAGACATCTTTAAAAATACCGAGTTACGTGCGGTAAAAGTTCTCTATTTTGCCTTCATTTGTTAGATTACATGTTGTGGAAGAAATGCAGGTAGGTTTTACTATTGCCCCAAGGTTATTTTTGAATGAAGTGAGCAAAATTCAAAACAGACCCACCGAATTCGACCTTAATTTTTCAATGTTGGAGTTAGAATTCTGTCTCATTAAATCTGTTTACTTGAGGTACCCTAGACAAAAATGATTTTGAAAGTTTTATTTTGTGTTTTATAATTGTTTAAAAATAGTTTGATGTTTCTTTTATCAAAATTAATGTTGTAATGAATTCTCTGCAAGCGTTTAAGATAGTGGCCATCACATTGAATTTTGTCTCTTTTTCAGCGTGAGGAAATACCATATATTATACAAAATTTACAAAAAACGGCACGGTGAAAGTTGTTTAAAATTTGCAACACAGTGTGAAACATGGTCAGCTTTAAGAATATACCAAGCAAATGCCATTTTTAAAACATTACTATCAGGGGTCCAGTACCTTAATGCAACAATAGAAAATGATTTTATTTAAGAGGAAATCAACTTTTTGAGATATACTATTTCGAATCTAAAACGATAACAAAGATAATTATTTACATCCTTAGCGGTATCCACCAATTATTTGCATGTTTTTACGGTTTTCTTTTCCGGTGCGCCGCTGTGACGTAATGATTATGACGTATATATAAACAGTACTTTTGTTACATAATAACGTCGCGGTTTCAGTCTTCTTTGTTTATTCGGAAAAAACCTGGTTTTGTTAAAATTTGTTTTTACTTTTTGTTTAAAATCACGAATAAAATTTATGAACATGCCCTCTAAATTTTAAAAATTGCGTATATATGTAGTGGTTATATTTGTCGATAAAAGAATAAAGTACTAAAAGAATAAAGTACTATCGATTTTGTTTTGTAGTTCAAAAAGTGATTATTTTATTATGGTTTACCGCCTAATTGTACATAAATCTAAAGTGGTAATCCAAAATAACAAGTTGAAATTGCAAGACTTGTGATAATTGGATCATTTCTAGTACTTAACTTACAATAATCAAGAGGATTTTAAAACAGATAGACACACCATCGTGAAAATATGGACATTAATCCCTATGTCTTTGGCTAATGGACAGTGTGTATACCTGTTTTAACACATATCCTTTAGCCTGCTGACGGCAAGTGATTCTGTCTTTGTGACCAATGCAGACCAAGTCCGTGCAGGCTGATCATGGTCTGCACTGTTCGCTATCCAGTAAGTAAATTTTCAATGAACACTCCTTCTAATAATAAATGGTATTGCCCAAATTGAATGATGGACAGTTCATATTAGAAATTTAGCAGGCTAAGGGATAATCCATGTCTTAGAAGCTCAGTACTATGTTTCCTTGAACCTTTATGCACTTATGCAAATACTGCATAATTCACGATTTTGCCATCCTTTAGACCAGCTTTTCACTGCTTTACAAGAACAGACAAAAAGATTGAAGTTACTATTCAATGACAAAGAACACAAAGTTATAGTGACAAGAAATATAAATACATGATTTGTGTCAAATATTTATAAAAGAAATAATCTTCAAAACAATAAAATTTAATACATGAATTTCAAAAAGGAAAACGTTATGTTGATATATGACCGTCTAAATGTGTTAGATGAGTGGCAAGGCCTTTTGCAATAAATGCATGTTGGATTATCCTAGCAGAGGAAACTTCGTAGATTTAGCTCCGATGTTTGCGGCAAGTATTATAAACGTAAGTGTTTTACATATATATGGACAAGTCCATTATACATTACATGTTTATTAAGACTCTACAGCGCTTAAGTGGCATTTTTGAATTATTTGGTATCTGGCTAATACCACTATATCTAAAAGTTTCAATAACCTACAAATAGGAGGACACTCTATCTGAGAATATCTGCCTTCAATATCTACATTTTCGAATCCATTCAATTAGCCTAGTAAGTATAGCACAAGTTGTCGGGAATTCGATCCCAAGGCGAGAGGTGATTGAACAGAAGATTGTATCTGATGTAATTCGTCCTCCGCCTCTGATTCATTTGTACTTTTGGAGGAGAAAAAGTCAATGCTCGTACAGAATCCATGAGCACTGCAAGCTTATGCCAACTGATCGCCGTTACCAACGGCGTTAAAACAAAATCAAACAAAAATACTTTCGAGATATGGTTCAAACATTATCTTGAAAAAATATCTAGTCCTGGTATATTTCTAATACTATCATGCTATTCTTGCAGAAATTGATCCAGTAACATAGTTTACAGTCAGATTTACATGGTTCCATAAGCATACCTATCCTAACAAAGCTACAACAGAACGGCTTAAACATGTTTGTACCAGTATGCACATCTAGATGAATTGATATTGTAACACTGCACTTCGAATGCCGCAGTCATAAATTAACACAACCTACATTACTTTTAAATGTTTCTTAACAAGTATTGAGAGCCGAGTTCTTATATTTTGGTGACATTGTGTGTAACATCTGCACAAAATCAATAGAAACAGTTTACGACATCCGGCCACGTTGGGCCTATAAGTCACTTAAAAGTTTGCATTTTACTCCATGTATTATTTTTTAAGACTCATATCCATTTGATAGATCAAAGTTGTATTGTACACACCATAACCTTCTGAGCGATACAACGACAGACCTGGCACAATCATATAGCTAAACATTTAACAAATGAATATAAACCGTTCAGAACTTCTTGCACTTGTTCCGACATAACTATATTGGAAAAAACGACATTCCTTCAAAGGCTGTGTACGTCAGTGAAAAATATAAACGCAAAGAAATTGTTGTCAACAATGTTCTGAAGGGGACACAATTTTTTACTGATTCTAGGCAAAGAAAATCTAAATCTGATGTAAATTAGAGTTTGTCACTCGTTTAAATGCTAATACATAAATGAAATAAATATAGAAAATTACAAAACCTTATGGTTCAATATCAAAATGTTAAAATTGACATTAATTTCACAAACAGAGTAATTACTGACAGAAAGGATAAACTAAAATACATAGAACACATTTAAATAGATCTGCTTAAAAAGTTTACCTTCGATTATCTTCAAACACTTTCAAAAGTCTTATGTTATATAATATATATAATGGAGAGTAACATTACAAATGCGATACAACAAAATACAAAGTAATCCTGCCTTGAGAGTCTTTGTTTACATGTATACTTGAGAAAAGATCTAGACCACTTTCACTGGTTTTAGAGTTATTCATTGAGTAAATGTTTAAGGTGGAATGCGCCTAAGTTGAAGTTATAGGGTACCGTTTCGACATTTGTTTTCAATAAAATTCAGCATATTCCCCATTCAATGCATATTTTTCATTTTTTATATTTCTGTTACTATTTTCTCTGCAAGCCTTCAAACACGCCTATTGACGTCAAATTTTTATGAACCGTGATTTCACGTCCGTCAAATTGTTTTCGTAAACAGTTCTTTTCAGTCAAAAAGTATCGATTTGCTTATTACTCATCATATTTCCATATGAAAATGTCTTAAAAATGTGAGGATCGTTTTTTGTCTACCGTTACGAATGTTTTCATACTCTGTGAGCTTGAAGAACATTAGTTTCTAAGACAAATAAGAGAAGAAAAATCGCAGGTCAACCTTTTTACAATTCAGATATTTTAATACATGTGTCAGACATGTATTAAAATGACAACAGGTTTTCATTTTTTTAAATAAAATTGATAAAATAAGCTAGCTTTAAAAATCCTATCTAATAAAGACGTTGTTATTTCTCTGAATATGATGCTTTCAATACTTCTAAATAAAAATGAAATTAGGCTTTAAATGGCGTAATGCACCATAAATAAAACATAGTTTTGATATACATGATGTATGTATTAGCATACTTTTGTCTAATTATGGAACGATATTTTTTCTTGTTTTAACATCTTCAGAATTCTGCAGATGCTTTACAGGAAACAAATATGCGTTAAAACACTAGTCTGGTATAAACATGTAAAAAGCTAAAGAAAATCAATATTACGTCGTCCTCTCGAACTCTTGTTTAAATAATGCCTTATGGGGCCGTAATATGTTCCGGTTCGCCATACTAAGCTAGTATAGAAAGAAAGTTTTTAAGAGAACGTGTGCTCCTTATTTGCATATGTTTACTATCTTGTTAAATCACCCATTGAAAGCAACAGTAACAGGAGATTTATAACAGAATGTGCGTCTCCATGTTTATCATATTGTGAAGGAATACATGTATTATCAAGCCATGCGTTTACAATGTTGAAAATCCATGTTACTTCTCGGAAATTTGTTTAAAGCGAGTAACCCACACATTGTGGTGTGAGATTTTATAAAATCAACCGTTTCCTATATTCACCTTTATGTTGCATATTTGATGTTCTAACAATGTATTTTTCATCGAATTCTGTTGAAAATCGTTGTTTTCCTAATAAATTAAAAATAAAAACATTCGTCTACTATTTCTGATAAAGGTTTCCCGGTTAAAAACAAAAACGGAATTCTGTTCAGGGAGCACCTTGAAAACATCACTTGACAGTGATAACACGATAATCAATAGAGTGCACACGTATAGGTATCGCGTAGTACTGTGGCGTTTTGAAATGTAAACAAACAAAACAATAACATAAAATGAAGTCGGTACACTATGTTTACGATGCATTTAGTGATTCCTTGTTGGCTGAGCGGTTACGGTATTCGCAGTATACTTTTTCGTTGGGAGTTCGATTCCCAGACCAGTAAGATTTTGTTTTTAAACGTATCTAATTTCTTTTTCTTCAATACGATTCAACGAAAACAAAACGAGTTAGTTAATCTAGTTCTAACTTGTTCATTAACTTATATATGTCACTACTGACACGTAATTATGTTTAAATACACTCCGCCTTCCATATGATCTTATCTTTTATCTTTCTCAAGCTTTCCTGTGATATTTTTAAGCTACACGGGTTACTTTTATAAATTTTATAATACTCTTACACTTCACTTTAATAAAAGCATTGCCGAGCCGTAATTTCAGTATCGACTGAGTTAAAGATACTACGGATTTTATACCAAAAGAAGAAACAAAACAATGAATTAGAAACCAGAGAAAAACAAACTTACACAAAATATGTAATGCAAAAAAAAATGTTGATCGAATGCAAGGTTCGAACCGTCCAAACTATCACTACAAAATGATTATGTATCCATCAAGCCATCAAGTCTTGATTTCCATCGTTACTGTTCGCTATCCAGTAAGTAAATTTTCAGTGAACAGCCCTTCTAATAATAAATGGTATTGCCCAAATTGAATGATGGACAAGCCCATTTTAGAAATTTAACAGGCTAGGGGATAATCCATATCTAAGGAGCCCAATACTATGCTTCCTTCGCCCATTATGCACTTATGCAAATACTGCATAATTCACGATTTTGCCATCCTTTAGACCAACTTTTCGCTGCTTTACAAGAACAGACAAAAATATTGAAGTTACTATTCAATGACAAAGAACTGACAAAGAGCATAAAGTTATAGTGACATGAAATATAAATACATGATTTATGTCAAATATTGTATAAAAGGAATCATCTTCGAAACATTAAAATTTGATACATTGATTTCATGATATGTCATCAAGAATAACTGGACTGTACTATTTGTGGCAACTTCATATCTCTCATGACAGTATAAAAAAGCTTGTAAATATTTATGCACATTTCATAGAAAAATTGCTTGAAAATTAATCATCATTCATACGATTGCTGTTTTTCTTGTAGGGATAACGCATGTTTTTTTCGTGTTATAACAACTGCAGAATCCCGAGGGATTGGTTGGTGTCCGAGCCCGTTAGGGCGAGGGTACCAACGTATCCCGAGGATTATGCAGATGTTATAACACGAAATGAACATGCGCTAACGCTATTCTAGCGTAAAACGCGTTAAAACTGATAAATGAATACAATGTCACTCAACGTAATTAAATTTCCATGAAATGCGCGGGAATGTCTGAGTTGTTTTTTATTACGTTGACGTCATTTCGTTTTGAATTATCCGTTTTGGGGCCGAATGACGTTTACGCTTTGCCACAGAACGCGCATATATAAAAAGGTGTTATATAACAGCACGCGAGAGCGAGAATCTCTCTGTTAAGGATGTACGAGCGAATTTTTTCTAACGTTAAGAATTTTTTCATATCCTGTGATCTTGAAGAACATTAGTTTCTAAGACAAACAAGAGCAGAAAAAACATAGGTCACCGAACTCGTTTTAATTTTATAGGGCATTTTCTTCACCCACTGCTTAAGCATTTCTGAAATTTTGTAAAATTAGAAAAATGGTGGTACTATATAAAACATATAATATCCTACTTAATCTTATAGGGACTTCAGGTCTTACAGGTTAATATGAATATATGGTGATGTCAGTATTACATAAGCATAAATGTCACTAACAAATCTCTTTAATTTTTACACGTTGACGTAATTACCCCACCCACATTATTTTCAATGGAAAAAACGTATTTAGATCTACAAAAAAATTCTGACGTTAAGATTTTCAAAATATTCTGCAGCATTAAAGACACACAAAAATGCTTCAAAATGGAAAGAAAAAAAGTTGGGGTCACCGTGCATATAAGAGATTTATTAAGAAAAAACTGCTAAAAAGTGGTGAATTTTGATATTTTTGGTTCTTTTTGTTTTAATTTATATTTTCTAGATAATATAAAGTGCTATCTTGAAAACTTTTATTTTCTTTATAGCTTAACATTATATGTATCAGTCAGAAAAATATCAAAACCAAACCTGATCTACTTTAACTGATATTTGAAATTACCTACCCCTACCCCATTGTAAATCTTACGTTAATTTTAGGCAAATGCCAGCCAAAAGTAAGGGTGAAATTTTTTTTTTCGCACAAAGCATAATATATTTGTAAATGGTACATTTTTAGCCATATTTTAATTATTTAGCATTAATTTTTGGCAAAACTTTTGTTAGAAAGCAATATTCGAAGAAACATTTTTCAAAATGGCGGATATCCTGAAAAAAACGCTCGTACATCCTTATGCTAGAATAAACAATGAGAATCATTTACGGCAAATATTCATATTTATGCTGTATTATAATATGTTTTCTTGCTGAGACATAATGAACCTTACAAAAATGCCTTAGTTTATTCAACTTACTGCAGAAACGGAACTGCAGTTTCAAAGGTTAGACATGGACTCAGGGTTGTTTTCTTTGAATAGTTAGGTCAGATTAAATGCAAGCTGTAGAAAGATAAATTCGTTCCGGTTTTATATATTGTGATGAATGTTTTCAAATTTTAACATAATTATGTCGAACATAATGTAGCGAAGTGCTCTATTTAGAATAACATGACGATAAAATATATTCACGGTATATTGTATCCGGCATGTGTTTAGACCCTTATTAATTATTTTTCAGTAATTAAGATTTATTTTGGAAGATTTGTTTGTTTGTTTGTTTTGGGTTTAACGCCGTTTTTCGACAGTATTTCAGTCATGTAACGGCGGGCAGTTAACCTAACCAGTGTTCCTGGATTCTGTACCAGTACAAACCTGTTCTCCGCAAGTAACTGCCAACTTCCCCACATGAATCAGAGGTGGAGGACTAATGATTTCAGACACAATGTCGTTCATCAAATAGTCACGGATAACATACGCCCGGCCCGAGGATCGAACTCGCGACCCAGCGATCCGTAGACCAACTCTCTTACCTACTGAGCTAAGCGGTCGGTCTTATTTTGGAAGAAGTTATATTGATATATGACCGTCTAAATGCGTTAGGTGAGTGGTCAGGGCTTTTGCAATAAATGCAAGTTGGATTTTCCTAGCAGAGGAAACTTCTTAGATTTGGCTCAGATGTTTGCGGCAAGTATTATAAACGTAAGTTTTTCATAGGACAAGTCCATTATACATTACATGTATATTAAGACTGTACAGCACTTAAATGACTTTTTTGAATTATTTGGTATCTGGCTAATATCACTATATCTAAAAGTTTCAATAACCTACAAATAGGAGGGCATTCTACCCGAGAATATCTTCCGTCAATATCTACATTTTCGAGCCCATCCAATTAGCCTAGTAAATACATCTGAAATACTGTTGAAAAACGGCGTTAAAACCAAAAACAAACAAACAAACGGCACAAGTGGTCGGGAATTCGATCCCAAGGCGAGAGGTGATTGAACAGAAGATTGTGTCTGATGTAATTCGTCCTCCACCTCTGTTTCATTTGTACTTTCGGAGGAGAAAAAGTCAGCGCTCGTACATAATCCATGAGCACTGCAAGCTTAGGCCATCTGAGCGCCGTTACAAACGGCGTTAAAACAAAATTTAAAAAAATCCGAGATAATGGTTCAAACAATATCTGGAAAATATATAGTTGTTGGTATATTTCAAATACTATCATGCTATTCTTGCAGAAATTGATCCAGTAACGTAGTTTACAGTCAGATGTACATGGTTCCATAAGCATACCTATCCTACTTTAGCAACAACAGAACGGCTTAAACATGTTTGGATCAATATGCACATCTAGATGAATTGTAACACTGCACGTTAAATGCAGCAGTCATAAACTAACACAGCCTAGAGTACTTTACAGTGTTTCTTACCAATATCAATTCAAGTATTGAGAACTGAGAGAAGATAACTACAAAGTTATTATAGCACTGCCATATACATTGCATTTTACTCTGAGTATTATTTTTAAAGATCCATATCCATTTGGAAGATCAAAGCTACATTGTACACACCACTAACTTCTGAGCAATACAAGACCTGGCTCTGTCATACAGCTAAACATTTAACAAATGAATATGAACAGTTCAGAACTTCTTGCACTATAGATCCGACATTATTACATGTAAAAATATTGACCCTACATTCCCTAAAAAATTATACTTCAGCGAAAGAAATATGAATGCTAAAACCTTGTTGTCACAATATTCTGAAGGGAACAAAAGTTTTACTTACTCTAGACAGAGAAAATCTAAATCTGATGTAAATTAGAGTTTGTCACTTATTTTAATGCTAACACATCAATGAAATAAATATAGTAAATTAATAAAGTTTATGGTTCAATATCAAAATGTTAGAACTGACATTAATTTCACAAACTGATTAATTATTGGCAGTAAGGAAAAACTGAGGTACATAGAACAAATATTAGTATATATAAATTTTACCTTCGACTTTTTTCAAACACTTCCAAACGTTTTATATTATATAATATGTATAATGGAGAGTAACTATGCAAATGCAATACAACAAAATACAAAATAATCCTGCCGTGAGAGTCTTTGCTAACATGTGTATAGTCCAAAATGTATTGAGAAAAGATACAGACCACTTTCATTGGTTTTAGAGTTATTTATTGAGTAATGCTCAACAAAATATTCAGAGGGTGTTGTTTTTTTAAACATATCATTTGTTTTATATGTCACAAGTCTCAAGTCCGACTGTTTGCCAACGATACTGTAGTCAACCTTCAAAATCCTCTAGGAAGATCTTAACAAGCTATGAAAATGGGAAAATGTGTGGGACCTGGAGATTAATCCTTCCAAGTGTCAGGTATTACACATCACGAAAAACAAAACTGTCATCAAAACCAAATATTTACTCCATGGCTATATCTTAGAATCAGTTCCCAGAGCAAAATATCTTGGTGTTGACTTAACTACAGATCTAAATTGGAATACACATATCACTAGATATCTTAAAATGCTAATAAATCTCTTGGCTTCATAAAACGAAACATCACAACAACCAACGAAAACGTCAAAATATTAGCATACAAAACTCTTGTTCGTCGACAGCTGGAATATGCATCTATCATCTTGCACCCATACACCCAACCAAACACATACAAAATAGAAGTGATTCAACGTCAAGCACTTCGATGGGTCACAAGTGATTTCTCACCTCTCTCCAGTGTTACAGAAATGCGAAGAAGACTGGGCTGGCGCTCTCTTGGACATAGAAGATTGGATTACAGTCGTGTAATGTTTTACAAACTCTACCGTCATCCTGTTGCCATCAGTCTCCCAAGTTACATTCAAATACCATCTAGATTTTCTAGACAGATGCACCCGCATAGTTTCAGACAACACTTTTCACCTTACTGTATATATAAACTAACAAGTCGAAGTGTATCCCATGTATATAACACTCGATTAGATAGATAGATATATAGATAGATAGATAGATCATCTCAATAATTTATATTTTTTTAAAGAAGACATATGATACAAAATGTCTTCGTGTGGTTTTCATGTCAAGGTGCTAGTACTTAATTGCATGCTTTTAGGGCCTACGAAATAAACTGGGATTAATTGAATTAGATCTATAGTGTAACTATTTACTCACAAAAGTTTGTTACAGTACTGTCACTGAGGAAGTAATCTATGAAGATAATAATGTAAGAATTGGCACTGTTGAAGGTAATTGGCACGGTGTGATTTAAAATAAACTGTGATGATGAAGTAAATATGTTAGGTGTTACTATCAATTTTAGGTTAAACTTCGAGACTCATATTTCAAATATTTGTAAGAAAGCTTCCAGACAACTTAATGTTATAAAACGTTTTGGTAGACATCTATGTAAATTAGGAAAACTAAATATATATTATTCTTTCATTCTATCAAATTTCAATTTTTGTCCGTTAACATGGCATTTCTGTGGGGAAGTAAATACCAAAAACATACAGAAAAGGGCTTTAAGATTCATCTACAATGATTATCATTCAGATTATGAAGAGCTATTAAGTAAATCCCAACTTCCAACTTTAAAAAATAGACGGTTAAGATATTGCTATAGTAACTTTCAAAATAATTAACAAGCAGTCACCATCTTATCTTCATGATTTAGTTAAAATAAAAAATAATTCTTATTCTTTTAGATACACCAACACGGCGGGAGTCCCACAGGTAAGAAGCACAAGATATGGTCTCAAATATTTCCGTTCCGCGGCTCCCAGATTCTGGAACTCCTTACCTCAACATTTCAGAGATGTTACGGGGCTAAATCAATTCCGGAGTCTGATTAGCTCGTGGGACGGGCAGAATTGTAGATGCTCTTGTTGCTCTAATTAAATTATTTTTGTTATTTTCAGTTCTTGCTTTTCTCGCCCTCTGTCAACCAATGTGTTTTTTTAGTGTGCTTAGTATTATGCATGTGCTGTTTGCTTGCTCTTGTTGCTCTCATTATATTACTTTTGTTATGTTCAGTCCTTGCTTTTTCCGCCCTCTGTCAACCATTGTATTTAGTGTACTCAGTATTATGCATGTGCTGATTGCTTGTATTTAATTATGCACCTTTTAGTTGCGCATTGATTTGCTTTATTTTTTAGCTTGTATATCATGTATAATCATCCCTTGGATATGGTGTCTCCTTTTTAATTTTGTCTTTTGACAGTTCCTGTGATACGCAGGCTCCATAGCCTCAGATCCCCTTCCTAAATTCCAGTTTGTTTAGTTCTGCCCATTGTTTTCTCGTTTGGGGCAAACCCTTTACTTTATCTGGGGACCAAACGCCGCTCTTCATGGAATTACACGCCTCAACACGTGTTTCATTGAAGGTTCCATGTTCACCGCCGTTTGAATACATCTGCGGATGTCTCTAAATTGCTTTTTGTACTTTTAGCATGTGTACTTGTTGAGTTCTGCTCAACCCGGGGCTAGAGGGCGTGGACGGTAGCATGCATTTCCACTACCGTCCATGAACAGACTCAATCAAACCGAGCCTGCAACATTTTGGTTTCTGTCGTGTTGAGCGACCGGTGAAGTTTCACTTTTCTCTATTTTGCTAATGTTGTAACTCTTTTAATAAGTACACCTTTATTATGTTATTAAATATTCTTTTGTTATTTATGTCGGTCAATAGCTATACATAGCTATATACAACGTGTACAGGAACGACCGAAAATCAGATGCACACGGTAGCGTACTGATAGCTGTGAAGAACAACCTAGAGTTTACGAACTTTACCTCTAGTAGTAACATCGAATTTATCTCTGGGTCCCTTCAGCTACCTAAGAAGAAGCAGATGGTCATCGGAGCTTATTACAGGCCTCCAGATAGAGTTGACGACCAGTATCTTCTCAACACCTATGAGGAGATTTCTGCACTGGGGTCTACTCACAAGAAGGCTGTGTTCATTGTGTCTGGTGACTTCAACATCCCGGACATCCAGTGGGCAGACAACATCATCACTGGCAGCAATTACCCACACGGTGTCAGTCAGCGCTTCCTGGATCTGTCACATGACCTTTCCCTTGAACAGATGGTAGACTTCCCCACGCGGAATGAGAATACCCTTGATCTGGTCTTAACTTCCCATCCAGCCTTCATGACACGCTGTAAACCCCTACCACCAATTGGCGTTAAAAGTGATCACGATATAGTTCTTTTCGATACAACGCATGAAGTTACCCGTTCAAGACCTCCTAGACGAAAGATACTCCTCTGGAAAAAGATAAACCAAGACAACATCAAGCGAGCATGTTTTGACCTATGTACATCATTCTTGGACCGCCATTTTACAACTTTGGATGACATGCGGTCCACCTTTGAGACCGGACTGCTTGGCATCATTGAGACGCATGTCCAAACAAAGACCAGTTCTTCACGATTTACGCATCCTTGGGTGTCTACAAAGACTCGACGTCTAAGTCGACGCAAACCAAGAGCCTACAAGAAGGCCAAATCAATCAGTAGCAAGAAGGATTGGGATAAATACAAGTCCTTGAAAGCTGAGACCCAGAGGGAGATGCGCACAGCCCACAGTAACTACATCAAAACCACAGTCGATCAGGATTTGACCAATAACTCTAAGCGGTTTTATTCATATATAAAGAGTAAAAAGCAAAAAGCAACTGGCATCCCACCTCTTCTTAACCAAGACGGCTTCCTTCATAGTCGTAGTAACAGAAAGGCCGAGATCCTCAATCATCAATTTCATTCTGTTTACACCAGAGAGGACCTCTCCAGTATTCCTGATCTTGGCCCAAGTAACATACAAACCATGAAACCTATTAAGATAACAACTCCTAGCGTCAAGAAACTATTGAAAAACCTCAAACCTAACAAAGCCTCAGGACCTGACGGCATCCCAAACAGGCTACTCACTCTTGCAGCTGACGAATTGGCACCAATACTGACATGTATATTCCAATCATCTTTAGACACTGGATCGGTACCTGCTGATTGGAAAGAAGCCCTGATAACTCCCATCGACAAGAAAGGACCCCGGAACATCGCCTCTAACTATAGACCAGTTTCCCTCACTTCTGTTATCAGCAAACTTTTATAACACATCATCTTCAGCTCCACCATTAAACATCTAACCTCAAACAACATACTTACTCCTAGCCAGCACGGATTCCGCTCAAAACGATCTTGCGAGACTCAGCTCATCTCTACCATCCAGGGTATAGCCAAGAACCTCAAATCCGGAAAAGATCAGGTGGACGTCATACTTTTGGACTTTGCAAAAGCTTTTGACAAGGTCCCATTTCAAAGTCTCTTACTTAAGCTAAATTTCTACGGCATCCGTAATAACACGCTTCAGTGGATATCGTCTTTCCTAAACAACAGAACACAGCAAGTCCTTGTAGAGGGGAGTTCTTCAGAGAAACTTGAAGTTCTTGGGAACAGTGTTGGGACCCCTCTTATTCCTGGTATACATCAACGATCTTCCCACTGTTTGTCAGTCGTCTCAAACCAACCTGTTTTCTGATGATACGCTTCTATATAAACACATCCGCAACGATGAAGATGCCACCAAGCTCCAAGAAGACCTCAAAGCTCTGGAGGCCTGGGAATCCAAGTGGCAGATGAGCTTCCACCCCGATAAATGTATCGTGCTGAGGATTACAACAAACAAACGTCACTGTCGGCAGACCAGCTACTATCTCCATGGTCAGCGTCTTCAAGTTAACGACAGGGCCAAGTACCTTGGGGTAACACTCAGCGACGACCTTCAGTGGGAGAAGCACACTCAAGCAGCAGCAGCCAAGGCATTACGAACACTTGGATTTCTCCGCCGCAACCTGAGAGATTGCAGCAAAGCGGTCCGCGACACCACCTACAAATCAATGGTGCGACCTACAATGGAATATGCTGCAGCTTCCTGGGACCCTTACAAAGCTGAAGATGTCAACCGTCTTGACAAAGTCTAGCGTCTTGCTGCCAGATACGCGTGTAACAACTACACTGACAGGACTCCGGGATGCGTCACAGCAATGGTTAATGGACTCGGCTGGGAACCTCATCAAGTGCGCCAAAGAATCTTACGATTGACCATGCTCTTTAAGATCTCCCACAACTTAGTGGACATTCCAGAGGCAGCACAGATTGTCAGAGGCAGCGACAGCAGGACCAGGGGTTCCAGGAAGCTATTTCTCCCATACACGAACGTCACTGTGTATAAGCAGTCCTTCTTTTCCCAGGACGATACAGGACTGGAACTGCTTGCCAACCACGGTCACGGACATCACAGACATCGAGGCCTTCAAGGCTGCTCTCCATGCCTCTGTAGCAGTTCCGCCTCTGTACTCGGTGTAGACAGCTCATGTGTGTACCATAGTTTTAACTGTATATAGTCAACTTTTAACTGTACAGCCTTTAGAGATGTGACTGTCTCGCCCCAACCCAACCGTGGACAAAGTACATTCCAGTTTTTAGAGTCCTGTACACGGAAGAAGAAGAAGAAGGAAATGCCTAAATTTGCGCATTATGGGTGGGCAAGTTTAGACTCTCTCATACAGACTTCTTTTCATGCTATTGAAAACATTTTTCTTGGTTTAATTTGCGAAAGACATATAAAAGTTCAGAACTAGTAAAACCCTCTTTTGTTCATTAATTGAAAAATCTTAAGTTAGCAGGGTACACTTCGAATTTTGGCCCCCGTCAATATTTGTTATAATTAGAACTTCGTGATTATGGATGTCTGTAAATTAAGGTGAGAGATAATGATTGTTAATTCTTTAGAAAATTTATACAGCCGACACGTGTAAAATTCTTTGTATTACTCAATGAGGCACCTTTTCGCGGAAAATTCAAATCACGGAAGGGTTCTGTGCTTGTTGATTGACACTCAGGAATATTTTCGCTATTTTGTGGGGAAAAAAACGAGCTGGATGGGCCCCCATTCCGTTTATATCCCGAAGTTCAGTAAGGACTATTAAATTGAGAAATGCAGTAAAATTAGGCATTGTTCTTGCAGCGGGATCATTGCAGGCTGTTCAAAAAGTGCAAAATTGATGATTTTGGCATGCTATTTTTCATGGATGTTGTAACACTTGAAATCGTTTTGATTACTTTCTTTATTCTTGTATGAGAATCCTGATCTTGCCATTAATTAAAAGCACAAAACATGCACGCAATTTATAATATGGCCACCTTGATTCAGTTATAAGGGAAGTGAAATATTGCGACTTGCGACATGTAAGACTGTCCGTGCCCAAAATGTTCGAATCTAAGTGTACCCTGCTACCCTGTTAGAGGCCTAACTAAACTTAATGAACCAGCGTGGGAGCCATCTGGTCTAGTCGCGTAATGGCTGCCAGGTATTTGAACACTAATTTTTCACTTGGCATGGCAACAGAGGTCTAAATTAAAGCTAGTTTATGTTTAAATTTCATTGTGGATGTATTTGTGACATTTTGGTAGGAAAAATGTGAGAGTAGGTTGTATTTGGTGAATTGTAGTATGAGTAGTACTTCCAGGTCACAGCAGTGTGATTTTGATGTCAGTTTACAGTAAGCAAATGTGACCTGAGAAATCTCTCTTAGAAGATACATGACCCCTACTTTTCTCTTCATTTTATATCAGTTTTATCATAACTCTTTAAAATGAGGTAAGGATTTGTTCCCTGAAATGGGTCTAGCTATGTTTGGCTCTTTAAAAAATGTCAGTTTTATATAGAATATATAGGGAAAACTATTTAACTGGTTGTGACCTTAGACAAGGACGGTACAGTACAGGATATATTGCAGCCAGAAGACAACAACAACATCACGCACAACATCCGGTATTGTGTCATTATTTTTTTTATTAGAAATATCCGCATTTCTAGGGCAAATAATGGTAAGAAATAATTTTTTATTACAATGTTTTGCGTTTGTCTTTATGACTGGTTAAAATCAGCTTCTTTTGCTATAGAGAAAAGTGTTTAAATTTCATGTCGCGAAAATACATGACTGGTGAGTGTAAATACAGGTCACAATAGCCTAAATAGTTTTCCTTATATATTCTATATAAAACTGACCTTTTTCAAAAGGCTACCAAACATAGCTAGACCCATTTCAGAGAACAAATCCTTACCTCACTTTAAAGAGTTATGATAAAACTGATACAAAATGAAGAGAAAAGTAGGGGTCATGGATCTTCTAAGAGAGATTTCTCTGGTCACATTTACTTACTGTAAACTGACATCAAAATCACACTGCTGTGACCTGGAAGTACTACTCATACTAAAATTGAGCTTGACTTCACCAAATACAACCTGCTCTCCCATTTTTCCTACCAAAATGTCAACAAATTATACATCCACAGTGAAATTTAAGCAAAAACTAGCCTCAATTTAGACCTCTGTTGCCATGCCAAGTGAAAAATTAGTGTTCAAATACCTGGCAGCCATTACGCGACTAGACCAGATGGCTCCCACGCTGGTTCCTTTAGTTTAGTTAGGCCTACAGATTTGGTGCACCTGTGATATATTACAGACTCCGGTATATACCGGATTAACTAAATTTGAAAGAAAATATCTTAAAAGTATATATTTTGTAACCATGGTGATACTAACCCTAACCTCTAGTCAGTATATTATGCATTTGATACTCTAAATGCGTGCGGACATGCAAAAAAATGAGTAATTTTGCCGTGCGCTCCAATGGATAATTATTCCGCGCAGGCGCAGAACGGCTGCACCAACTCTGCAATGAGAAACATTCTACGAAATTCAGATCCCATTCGGAATTTTCCAAGCCCGAAAACCAATTTCACTAGCCCAAACTTTAACACCATAAAATATTTTTTTTTTTTTTGCACCATAAAAATTTTGTTTTACCGACATCTGTGCATGTTTGAAGGAATAATAAAGGCATTATGCTGCCATGTTTTCAAACAATCTTTACACTGAATACTCCAGTCCACATCATCGTCGAAGTCCCCATCATCGGACAATTCACTCCATGAGTCTGAGTCTTAGCCGAACGAAATCTAATTCTAACCTTAAAGCAAAATTCAAGTCGTCTGATTTTTAAGAATACCATCCGCTATGATTACCACTCCTCGTACTGTTAACAATTTACAAGATGTCAAAATGAGTGTCAGATGCACATACACACACAGGGTGATAGCATAATTAAAGCTCCGCCTACTTCAGGTACTTGTGAGATTTTCGCGTGAAGTGTGAAAGCGAATCAAATTATCCGCTACACCAGAGGTGATTGTATTCAGTCAAATAGTGCTGCAGTTACGTCTGACACTTTGCGTTTGATTGTCAACATGTGCAAGTGCAAAAAAATACAATGTAATATAAAGAAATTGTTGATTAACCATGTGATTAATTGGAGTTGTAGACACAATTATTTGGTATCCACCATGTCCATGTTAAAAGAACGACATTGTAAGGCCACGCCAAATTAAAAAGTTGTTCACCTGATTTGCCGCTCATATATTTTCAGAAACACAAAAAAAATATTCCTTATTTGTTTTTTGGCTTTCGCTCGCCCCATTGAAAAAATTCAAGGCAAAATTTTTTGGTGGGCTACTTTTTACAGACGTAACAGAGTACAAATGCTTATTTAATTAAAGTCTCAGATTGTTTTAAAATGGACTTTTATCACAATAAATACATTTCGTCTATAATATATGAAGACACTTATATTTACTTGCATCAAAGTTATTTCCCCTTAATGCAGTTAGGCCATTTTCTTCCAATGTTTACCAAATTTAGTTACTACAAAAACTGGACCTATTTCATTGAAAATTAGATGAAAAACACACACAAATTTATTTGATAACATCAATCTACATTATTTTGGTAAGGGTAAATACATATTGATGCATGTCACTTCCCTGCTTTCTGTTTTTCATGTCAAAATGATCAACATTTTACACAAGAGTGGGTTGGGTAAGGAATTTACATAATGAATTGTGTTCAGACCAATTTAGATCTTCAATTTTTTCAGTCCTCAAGTAGAGTAATGTAAATTCACGTTAATCTCCATAACAGACATTAATTGAGACTGTTTCAACAAATTTTATCCGTTACTTAAGAAGGTTTAAAGTAAAAACAAGCATATGCTCAACTTTTCTCAGTGCTTGATTCTGAATTAGATCTTTTCCAGTAAAAGAGGCATAATAGTCAATAGCTTTGAAAGTAACAGGGATATTTGACGTTAGATAAAACTTTAACTAAAACATTCTAAGTTAAAAAGCGGCATATTAAACTCTGTCAAAATTCAAATCAGAGTTAAGGACACTGTTTCTCCTCGTGTAGACTTTGATAGAAAATAACTATTTCAAGTTTAAATGGTAACAGAGATATTTGACTTTATCAGAAACTTTGAAAGTCAGAAAAATGCTACATTTTGATAGTGCTCAGTAAATATTCAAGTCACATATCTATTTCATGACTATGGTTTGAGGTTATGCATTGTTGTATATAACATGTTTTCAACAGCATTTTCAAACTCATACATTATTTTATTACCTTTTTCCACTAGTTTGCTTTGTTGTGCATCTGCAGGTCAAAATATACCTAAACCAGCAACATGTACCCATGTTTTCTCAATCCCTTGTGAATTATTTCTTATGTAAAAGGGCTGTAATTCTATTTTTTATAAGTTAATCAAGAGCCAAAACAAGACAAATATATTAATTTCTTCGCTCTTTGCTCGCTCCTTATTTTCTCAAAAACAAATATTTAAATTATTTTTACGCTCGCCGCCTCAATTTTTTCACAAAAAAACCAATGAACAACTTCTCAATTTGGTGTGGCCTAAAGTATTAACTACATATAATTGATTTTCACTGATAAATTGATTTGAATATGTATTTATTAGGTCAATAATTCAATAAGCGTTCCTCAATCTTGACCATGCGTGATGCATTCTTGAACAGTAAGTGTTTATTAATGAAGATCGTATGAAATGACGATGCTATACATGTTTGATTAGCATGTTTTTAGCTCACCTGTCACATAGTGACAGGGTGAGCTTTTGTGATCACCCTTCGTCCGTCCACAATTTTTTTGTGAACAAGAAAGAGACCACATTTTGCAAGCAATTTTGATCAAACTTGTACAAAACATGTATTGGCATGATATCTCAGTTCCTTTCAAAAACTGGCCAGATCCCATCATGGGTTCTAGAGTTATTGCCCCTTAAAGGGCCAGAATTTGCTATTTTTGTGCGTCAACAATTTCTTGTCTGCACGATAGAGGTTTCATTTATGATTTTATTTTAACCAAACTTGCACACAACTTGTATCACCATAAGATCACGGTTCCTTTCTTGAACTGGCCAGATCCCATTATGGGTTACAGAGTTATGGCCCCGAAAAGGGCCAAAATTAGCTATTTTGACCTTGTCTGCACAATAGCGGCTTCATTTATGACTTTATTTTAACCAAACTGGCACATAACTTGTATTACCATAAGATCTCATTTCCTTTCTTGAACTGGCGAGATTCCATTATGGGTTCCAGAGTGATGGCCCCAGAAAGGGCCAGAATTAGCTATTTTGACCTTGTCTGCACAATAGCAGCTTCATTTATGATTTGAATTCAATCAAACTTGCACAATACTTGTGTCATAATAAGATCTTGGTTCCTTTCTTGAACCGGCCAGATCCCATAATGGGTTCCAGAGTTATGGCCCCTGAAAGGGCCAAAATTAGCTATTTTGACCTTGTCTGCACAATAGCAGCTTCATTTATGATTTGATTTTAACTAAACTTGCACACAAGTTCTATCACCACAAGATCTTGCTTCCTTTCTTCAACTGGCCAGATTCCTTCATGGGTTCCAGAGTTATGGCCCCTTAAATATCCAAAATTTGCTATTTTGGCTTTTGCAGCCATATAGAGACTTCATTTATAGCTTTTTTTTATACAAACTTCCAAAATATCTTCAACAACAATAAATCTTGGATTCCATAACAAATCAGATCCAATCGTAGGTTCCAGAGTTATTTTATATCTGATTACCTCCCCTGATTGTAATCAAAATGGATTTATATCAGTAAGTCCTTATAGGACTTATTTGAAATTTCATTATTGTTATTAGTTGGACTGAGACAATCAGGGTAGATAACTATGGACTGATTTTATGTCAAATTATCTCCCTTTATTTCAATTTAAAATTGCTATATCTCCATAACTAATGAAGATACTGATCTGAAATTTCATTTATGTCAACAGATTTATTTGGCAGATCCTTCTTTTGTTCACTTACAATATGTATTTTTAGCTCATCTGATTTTTTGAAAAAAAATGATGAGTTATTGTCATCACTTGAGCGGTTGTCGGCGTCGGCGTCGGCGTCTGCGTCGGCGTTGCCTGGTTAAGTTTTATGTTTAGGTCAGCTTTTCTCCTAAACTATCAAAGCTATTGCTTTGAAACTTGGAATACTTGTTCACCATCATAAGCTGACCCTGTATAGCAAGAAACATAACTCCATCTTGCTTTTTGCAAGATTTATGGCCCCTTTTGTACTTAGAAAATATCAGATTTCTTGGTTAAGTTTTATGTTTCGGTCAACTTTTCTCCCAAACTGTCAAAGCTATTGCTTTGAAACTTGGAATACTTGTTCACCATCATAAGCTGACCCTGTACAGCAAGAAACATAACTCCATCTTGCTTTTTGCAAGATTTATTGCCCCTTTTGGACTTAGAAAATCAGTTTTCTTGGTTAAGTTTTATGTTTAGGTCAGCTTTTATCCTAAACTATCAAAGGTATTGCTTTAAAACTTGCAACACTTGTTCACCATCATAAGTTGACCCTGTACAGCAAGAAACATAACTCCATCCTGCTTTTTGCAAGATTTATGGCCCCTTTTGGACTTAGAAAATATCAGATTTCTTGGTTAAGTTTTATGTTTAGGTCAACTTTTTTTCATAAACTATCAAAGCTATTGCTTTGAAACTTGCAACACTTGTTCACCATCATAAGCTGACCCTGTACAGCAAGCAGCGTAACTCCATCCTGATTTTTGCAATAATTATTGCCCCTTTTGGACTTAGAAAATCATTTTCTTGGTTGAGTATTATGTTTAAGTCAACTTTTCTCATAAACTATCAAAGCTATTGCTTTAAAACTTGCAACAGTTTTTCACCATCATAAGTGGACACTGTACATCAAGAAACATAACTCTATCCTGCTTTTTGCAAGAATGATGGCCCTTTTTAGACTTAGAAAATCATGGGTAGGACAATATTTCTATTACACAAAAAAAATCAGATGAGCGTCAGCACCCGCAAGGCGGTGCTCTTGTTTTTAATTACTTTCCTTTTACGTTACTATAAATAGCTTATTTTTAGTAACTTTTTTACTATTGGCCGTACAGAAAAACCGAGACCACTTTTCTGTGGTACAACATGGATGGTACCTCCAATTTTTAGGTGTATTTTGACATATCTATACCTTGTAAGAATTGTTTTTCCTTTTTGGTTAAATTTCTTCCCTTAGTTGTTCCTGTCCTTTGGATTTAGATATTTTTTCTGAGGACCTTCTTGTCCTCATGTGCAATGATAACAGGTGAGCGATATAGGGCCATCATGGCCCTCTTGTTTTAAATCACATTAGGAAAAAATGGTAGCCTATTCAATTTCAGTCAGTATCTTTTTGGTAAACACCCCTTTTAATATTTCATGGTACTGTCCAAATTGAAAGATGGGCCAGTTCATTATAGAAATCTAGCAGGGTAAGGGCTAACTCGGGTACCTGCTTGTGACTGAAATAATGTGAAGAAGGGCACCCAGGGTCTTCCACTGCCATTGTAAGGTGGAAAGTCACCATGCCACCTAAAATTGTGTTTGTCTGACATAAAACACAACAAAACAAAAAACTAACTTAAGTTCATGTACATTATAAATGAATTATCAACATTAATTTTGCAGTAAGAATGCCCCTCCACGGAGACTTACCTCTGGATGATATTGAAGATATTGTCACTGGTGAGACAGAGACAGACATACGAGCTGGGAACAAGAAACATGTTGTACCTCGAGCCAGGAAACACAAGACACAAGATAGAACAGAGCAGGTAGATGCTGATAGTATTATACCAGGTATGATAACTTGTAAACTGGAAATTCTTGTTTAATTTAGTTTAAATTTTAAAAGGGTTTAGTGCAGATTGGGTGTTAGTGTGGATTATTTTGATCACTTTTTATCCAAAGGGGTTGATTTTTTTTTTGGTTCTTTTTCATTCAGTATCATTACTGATAAATGCAAGTTTAGTTGAGCTTACATGTAAAACAAACACATTTTATTTTATTTCATGTTTTGACTATATTTACCCATTTTATAGTTTTTTTTATGAGTGAGAAATATGTTTAATATTTTTCACTGTGCAAATTCCACATAATACTATATTTCACTCTTATACTGATTAACTGAAAAACTTGTAATAAAATGAATTATCACCAATACATAGTCAAATGTCAAACAAATTATAAATGAGCCGTGCCATGAGAAAACCAACATAGTGGGTTTGCGACCAGCATGGATCCAGACCAGCCTGCGCATCCGCGCAGTCTGGTCAGGCTCCATGCTGTTCGCTTTTAAAGCCTATTGGTATTGGAGAAACTGTTAGCGAACAGCATGGATCCTTACCAGACTGCGCGGATGCGCAGGCTGGTCTGGATCCTTGCTGGTCGCATACCCACTATGTTGGTTTTGTCATGCCACGGCTCAAATTTGTTTCGAAGATAAGACAGGATAAAAACTTCAATTATTAAATAAAATTTCACATACCCAGGTACTTGTACATTATAATTTATATGTTTTATACAGGAACACAGAAAATATTTGTGAAAACCTGGGGCTGTTCTCATAACAATTCCGATTCCGAGTACATGGCAGGACAACTAGCAGCATTTGGATACAATATTGTTGGTAGGTGACCTTCATTTTACAACATAAGTGTTCAGTGACCATTCGGATCTTTAAGGAGGTAATTCACAGTGTTTATCCAAACTCATTTTAGCAATCCTTGGGCTTAGTATGGATTTTAATTTTCTTCCTGTATAAGAAAATATGACTGAAACCAAATTGCATACAAAGTTGTTTGCATTTCATTTCATTTTCATGGGTAGAAGTTGCTACTTTTAACACAGATTAAATTAAACCGTTAACTATAGTTTTATGTAGCATGGTAAGATGTAATAAATATTACCTGTTTCAAAGCGTTTATAGTAGTTTTTTTCTGCAAATTTAATAATTTCATAAACTGGAAGTCATGAGGTAATGTCATTTAACAAGATAACATAGAATAAAGTCTGAACCAAGAATACAGAAAGGGAGGTCATCCTACTTATAAATGTCATCCTGTGTGTACAGTTATAAATTTGAAAACATTATGTTTAAAGATAGAAAAATGATAATAGAAATGTTTTTATGGGAAATAATTCCAAGTAATGCGTTAGATGAAATTTGTTGATCTCTCAGATCCTGAGCAAATATCTCAAAAACCAAGTATGCAGAGCTATGTATTTTATTGACCATATAAAGGTAAATATGTTGATGTACAAGTTTGGACAGTTTCTTTAAAGACTACACTGCAAAAAAAAATTATGTTTGCAAAAATGGCATCAAAATAATATTCCCATACACTCCCATTAAGAAAACTAAGCATGTGGTCAAAATCTTTTAAATCAGTTTAGCAAAGAAACAGCAAGCATGCAACTCTTATCTTTTATAGTTGCCAAATTTTCTTCCTTTTTTTGAAATTTGAAAATTGGGGTTTTATCAAATTCTCCATTACAGAAAAGAATGATCCAAATGTACAGAACTACCTTAAGCCAGGTACACTTCGTGCTGGCTACTGCAATATTTTGCTTTTCAGCAATAAATTTGCCAAAACCTAACTCACCAGTACATTGTATCTCTATTAAGTTGTATGATACAAAATACTTACATAACATCTTTCAGTGGTTGTAAGATTAGAGGCATATTCAAAGTATGGTCAAGTTTATTTTATTAAGCATGAAAGCCATTGGCCCATACATACACTATACACATTGACACAATAATACAATATTTTACAGTATGTTTACAAGTTGTGGTCATTTTATAATGTGTCTAATGAACTGATGTGTTAATACAGTGTATACCTTCTTATAGAGAACACCATGAGAAGACTGAAATTTGTTTGTTGTACAAAGGTTGTTCCTCTGGAGAGGTTAATTTACTATGAATTACTTCAAGCTAAGGAAAATATCAGACTGTAAGTAGGTATTTGCTCCTGCGTTGTACACATACGTGCTATTTAAGGTTTTACTGTAGTTCACATATGACTTGAAACATTTAAGATGACAAGAAGACGGCAGACCTGTGGTTGTTAAACAGTTGCACCGTGAAAAGTCCAGCAGAGGACCACTTTAGGAATGAGATCAAACTTGCTAAAGAACTGGAGAAGTATATAGTGATAGCAGGATGTGTACCACAGGGACAACCAAAGGGAGACTACATGCAGGTATTTAGTCTGCATATGTTATCAAACAATATTGCTTTGCACCTGTTGGATGCGTTGGTCCTTTGCTAGAGCAAACAGGTTCCACCCAATAACTTGCGAACCATGTGACCCAGAATATTCAGTGTTGGTAGCATGATTTGGCATATGGAGTAGATGACCTCTATCGGTTTGAGTGTCAGTAGGTCAAAGGTGAAAACCACAGGGTACTGAACCTTGAAAACAGTTTCTGCTCAATGATTTGAGACCCAATTGACCCAGAACCTTCAAACTTGATAGCATGTTTGGACTTATGAAATAGATGACCCAAATTGGTTTTGGGATCAGTAAGTCAATGGTCAAGGTCACTGGGGCCTAAACCTTTAAAACTGTTTACACTCAATAACTTGAGAACCACTTGACCAAGAACCTTCCTACTTGATAGCATGATTGGGCTTATGAAGTACATGACTCCTTCAGCTTTGTGGTCAGTAAGTCAAAGGTCTAAGTCACAGAGAGATGAACATTTATAGATACTACTATATGCTTTATAAATTAACACCCAGGCTATAGAAGGCATGTAAGCACAAGAAACGTATACCTTGAATTCTTTGGATTTTGCTGTGTTTGTTGAGATAAGTACTAATATATATATGTATGTATGTAAAATTATAAGGAACTAGATATGACAATTAAAAATTAAAACATTGTATTTTAAAACATCTTGCAATATCATACAGAGAATAGGAATAACCTTAGAATGCAGTGTAATTTGGAAATGATACATGGATAGAATATCTTGACTTCTAACCCGGAATCTGTAGGGTTTGAATCCCTTTAATAGATAATTAAAATAAAGAGTCATATTCTCAGTATTCCCTGTCTTGGGCACAGGCTCTGATTTGAAAACCAGGAAACAGTTATCAAGCATAGTCTCTGCAATCAATGTAAAGCAAGTGATTCTGCTGCCTTTGTGACAGTGCACACCAAGATCAGCCTGCACAGATGTGCAGGCTGATCATGGTCTGCACTGTTTGCTATTCAGTCAGTATATTTTCAGTGAACACCCCTTTGAATAATAAAGGTAATTGCCCAAATTGAATGATGGACCAGTTCATTTTAGAGATTAGTGGGCTAAAGGTTAAACTAATCAAGTGTATTATGTCAAATGTTTGAAACTGTATTTCAGGGCTTGAGTGTAGTTGGTGTACAGCAGATTGACAGGGTCGTAGAGGTTGTAGAGGAAACATTAAAAGGTAAGTTTGGACAGTCAAACCTATTTTACATATGCATGTTTAATTACTGGTCACTTAATTTACAATAGAATTTACATACAGGTTGTAGGTTGTTAATTGAACGTATGTAATTCATTCAGTGTGAATGTATATGAGCCGTGCCATGGGAAAACCAACATAGTGGCTTTGTGACCAGCATGGATCCAGACCAGCCTGCGTATTTGCGCAGTCTGGTCAGGATCCATGCTGTTCACTAAGGGTTTCTCTAATTGCAAAATACTTTGAAAGCGAACAGCATGGATCCTGACCAGACTGTGCGGATGCGCAGGCTGGTCTGGATCCATGCTGGTCGCAAACCCACTATATTGGTTTTCTCATGGCGCGGCTCATATGTATTATGAAACAGATGAGCTTTGTACCAAGAAAGGAGCAAGTCTTGCTTGACGTAATATTGCGTGCCTACAGTCAGGTTCTAAATAAGCAGTGGAACCGCAAAACTTTTACCTGTTAGAGGTAATTATGGTACAGTGAACCATCAGTTATACAGGCCAAGCAGATCTTTTCAACAAAATGATTTAAAAGCACTTTTTGTGTATTGTAAATGGTATGGTTTACATTATTATGTACATCTGCAAGGAATCGTGTTGGAATATGTACACAAACAAAATTTGGAGGGAATTTTTTTTCAAAAATTGGGAAAAAAGGCATACTTTTTGAAGAACGGAATGGGGTCAAATTTCAGCCCCATTAATTGTCTATAAAACATAGTAGCTACATTATGTAGAACAAGACTTAAAACTTGGCAGTAATATTTAGAAACATTGAAAATACTACCAAAGCTGCTGGTAATATGTTCAAGGCTAGAAATCACTGAAATGGTAGGTGCTGTTGAATGCTGTGTAAAATGACCAAAAATGTGTAGATAGATGAAATAACAAAACATGAAATTTTTATTTTTGCAGGACATAGTGTTAGAATGTTGGGTCAAAAGAAGGAATCTGGGAAGAAAGTGGGTGGAGCATCGCTTAACCTGCCAAAAATAAGGAAAAACCCACTCATCGAAATTATAGCGATCAATACAGGGTAAAGAAAGTATATATATTTGATATTTATAGTGCTGAACTTCTGATAAATAAATTTCAATTCTGTGTACATTTATGCAGTTTCAGTTGAAATTGTTTAAGATGGTATGAAAAATTTCACAGCTTTAGTCTTGTCTTCAGAGGATAATATGATTAAAATGATTCATTCCTGACATGTTCTTTCAGTTTGAAAATTATTTGATTTCAGTTGTTTGAACCAGTGTACGTACTGTAAAACAAAGCATGCTCGAGGAGAACTAGGCAGTTATCTTCCTGAGGAAATTGTTGCAAGGGCAAAACAATCGTTTGAAGGTAATGAATATGTAGAAAAAGCCAATTTTGTCAAAAGAAATGTGTTGGTATTGGTGAAAAATGACGTATATTTACCAGTCTGCCATATTAATCTTCAAAGTCAGATAGATTTTCGTCTATTCAGTCTCATAGATACCAATAGAAAGTCAGATTTTCTTTCTTTTAGAATTTACTCACATCTAGAAACTTACAGTAGTTATTATATCTTATGGTTTTATTGACCTTTACCCGGCTAAATTTCTAAAATGGACTGGTCCATCATTGATTTTGGACAATACCATTTATCATTCGAAGGGGTGTTCGCTGAAAATTTACTGACTGAATAGCAAACAGTGAAGACCATGATCAGCCTGCACGGATATGCAGGCTGATCTTGGTCTGTTCTGGTGGCGAAGGCAGAATCACTTGCTGTCAGCAGGCTGAAGGTTAAGATGTCCTATGCTCATCTGTAGATTCCAAAATAATTAACGCTATAATAGAACACCTCACAGTGGGACCGGTGGTCTTGTAGTTAAGGAGTTGGCTGCTCAGTCCAAACGTTGTACATTTGAGGGCCACTTGGGCTACAACTACACCTTTTAAGGCCATGACTGGCTTTTCTAGGAAACAGGCTTGAGAGTAGTTTAAAATAAGCTTAAAAATTCTTCACAATCAAGCTAAAATGAATTAGTATTAACTATGTATTTGATTTATTTAAAGTGGAATAATATGCATTTTTCAAGTAAAAATCCAGCTAAAATAGATGTGTGTAAAAAGTGGA
Organism: Mercenaria mercenaria; assembly: GCF_021730395.1. NCBI lineage: Eukaryota > Metazoa > Mollusca > Bivalvia > Venerida > Veneridae > Mercenaria > Mercenaria mercenaria. Next base: position 50,568,343 of record NC_069363.1, read on the forward strand.
GGAAATTATAGCTTTTAACCCAATATTATACTAAACTCTTCCTTTTACCAGTACGAAATGATAAGTTTCCAAATATGACTTTTCTTATTTTCACCGGAGCAGTCATTTTGAGAAAAGTCAAACTGCATGCAGGAGTTTCTTCCCTTCAACTTCAGAAATCTCTACCTTTAGGTAAAGGAGATTACTGCATAGAAGATTGAAGAAAAGAACTATTATTTTATTTGTCCGATTTCTTTATTTCTAAAGCATCAGCTTCATATACTTATGCGGCATTATTGTTGATTTAACACATTTAAATACAAAGCAGCCGAAAAGTGCCTTTATAAAACATTTACCAAAAACACACTATGTGCAGTAAGACGTGCAGTAAGACGTGCATAATCAATGCCACTTTAAGTTTTAATACAGAATTAATCATTACAAATAACTTTCTAAACTTCAGAGGGTGTTGTAGAAATATGGTTGACTTCAGAAGATCTTGGAGCCTATGGTCACGACATAGGCGTGACATTACCTCAGTTACTATGGCAGCTGGTTGAGGTGATCCCTGAAGGGGCCAGAATGAGGCTTGGGATGACGAATCCCCCATATATTCTTGAACATCTTCCTGTAAGTGGAATATTTCAGTTTTATGAACTTTATTGCATGAGATCTAGCTTCTTCATTTAAAAGATGTAAAAGTGATATATGTTTAGTTTCAGTCTAGGAAAGTACTCTTTTTTACATTCCAGGAAATAGCCAAAAATTCTAAACCATACCAGTGCAAGGCTCATTAAATATTTTGAAAGGAACTTGTCCTGCAGGATGAGCTGCTTAGAATTTTCATTTTCCCTGCCACAATTTGTACTCGTCCTGAAATTTACGAAAGAAAAACAAGTTTATTTCAAAGTCTTTTAAAAACAGTATTATACTGGAATCTTTTTTATGGACATTCAAGCATCTAGCTAATGTACCATAGTGGTGCCGTTCATATTTTAGAGTTGTGAACAACAAATAAACTTTTGTTTTAGATTTTTTAGCTTTCTGGCATCTGCATGTCTCCATTTTAACTGGATTTATTAACCAGGAACCAGGTTTTCGTTGAAAACCTAAGTTATTAGATTGGGGTATGTCGTTGGTCGGGCGGGCGGTGGCGGCGGCGGCGGCGTCAAACTGGTGTTTCCGGTCAATAACTTTTGTTTCGGTAAAGATATTTGAATAAAACTTGGTATGTATGTAGCTTATATCAAGACAAAGGCTGGGATTGATTTTGGGGTTTCTGGGGTCAAGCTCAAGGTCACTGTTACTTAAAATAGAAAAAGTATTTCCGGTCAATAACTTCACTTAGGAATGAGCTATCATGATGAAACTTGGTGTATAGAAAACTTATATAAAGTTGTAGCTTGGGATTGATTTTGGGGTTTCTGGGATCAAGGTCAAAGTCATTGTTACTAAAAATAGGGTTAGGGTTAGGGTTGTGCTTTAAACTGGTGCACTGTGATTCAGTATACTTTTTATTCTTATGTTGTAGCTTGGGATTGATTTTGGGGTTTCTGGGATCAAGGTCAAGGTCATTGTTACTAAAAATAGGGTTAGGGTTAGGGTTGTGCTTTAAAGTTAGGGTTAGGGTTAGGGTTGTGCTTTAAAGTGGTGCACTGTGATTCAGTATACTTTTTTATTCTTATGAAAAGTGTTGAAAACCTGGTTTCGTGGCATTGCCGCATTTCTTGTTACATTTTTGGTTAAAAATTGTACTCGTTCTGCAGGACAAGTACTACAGCAAGTTTCATTTGCGGAGGGTGGATTTCTACTCGTATTTATGAGCGAACAAGTGGATTGGTCAAGCCCTGAAATGTATACTCTTTCCTCCATGTTCTTGTACAGTAAACCTCAGATAGTGTTCTTACATTTCAGGAAATAGCCAAAATTTTAAATCACCCCCGTGTATACTCGTTCCTCCATGTACCCGTACAGTCAGCATCAGACAGTGTTTTAATGGATATGAAAAGAGAATATTGTGAGGCAGACTTCAGACATGTTGTAGACTTCCTGAAAGAACAGTCAGTATTTTTATAGTCTGCTGTCTTTCCCTCAAATTGGTTATCTCAAAACTTGTACAGGAACTCAAAATACAAATAAAATTTCTCCTGGATATTACTTAAACTACATGTTTGTTATCCGTTTAAAGAAGTTATTTTACTTTTGAAAAAGAAGTTCTCTGTTTTGTATGGAATATATAATGTCAGTACAAAACAAAAAATATTTCCAAACACAGTATATTTTTCCTACTTCTTCTCAACAAGTTGGTATATACATTATGATTCACAATGGTCTTATTAAGTTTGAAATTCTACAGTAAAAATTCACTTGTTAGGAAGAAACCATTAAAGCATATGAGTTATTCAGAGTATATATTGATTCACTATTTGTAGGTCTGTTTGAGAGAATGACCTCAGTTTTCTTGCTTGTTGTCCATTTGGTATATATATATATAGTACAAAGCAACATGGATTATAAACTTATATTGATGTTATACTAAATAGTTCAAGGATTAATCAAAGTAAAAATGATGTGTCATTGATTTTAGCAATTACCTAAAGACAAGCAAGCAAATTAACCAGATTAGACTTTAATCTTGATTGACTTGAATTTGTTGGTTATGATATATTAACGCTTACCATGCTGGACATGTTTGATTCTGCCTTTGCGACCAGTGCAGATCATGATCAGTCTGCACATCCATGCAGTCTGATCATGATCTGCACTGTTTGCCATTCAGTCAATATCTTTTTGGTATGCATCTCTTTTAATAATTCATGGTATTGTCCAAATTGAGAGATGGACAAGTTCATTATAGAAACTGAGTAGGGTAAAGGTTAGATAACTAAATTTATTTTACAATAGATGAAGTACTTTGTTTTATCAGTGAGATATAATCCATATCACTCATTGCATATCACTCACTGTAAATGATATAGCTTTGCCGATATACTTGTACATTGTGTATAAATTTTTAATTATTTGCTTATAACAGGATGAAAATTGTAGTCGCACTTTGTTCTCTATAGTATATTTCTCGATTCAAATTATTTTACTTAATGAGAATTTCATAATGTTGTGCAAAAAGAAATAAAATAAAATGTAACTTTGTCGTGTGCGTCTTTCTAACGTCACAACACGTCTGACGTCATGTTCGTTTACGCGCGTCTGTTTCCCGCGCTGCGATTAAAAATTGTTGCAAAATGCATATCTCAACATAATTAAGCATAAAATAAAAAGAAAATTTGTTTGTTTTTCATGAATATAGAATATCTCACCTCAAAGTGAGAAATTTTCACATTTTCACTCGCGCTCAGTGAGATATATTCCATATTCACTCAAAACAAACAAATATCCTCTATGTGTTACATGTACCTAGTAAATAAATTTTTATATGAGGTCTGTGTTGTTTCAGTGTTCCAAATGTTACTGTAGCAACAGATTTGATATGTGGGTTTCCAACAGAAACAGAAGCAGATTTTGAGGAAACAATGCAGCTAGTCAGAGACTATAAATTCCCGAGTTTATTTATCAACCAGTTTTTCCCTCGCCCTGGAACACCAGCAGCAAATATGCCTCGGATACCACCACCCGAGGTAAGATTGTTTTATTGTTTGTAAGTGGTGGGTTAGGGATGGAGCTTAAAAATACTGATATGGATCCCCACAGGGAGGGTATTTTAAGAAGTGCTTGACCATTACTTATCAAGCTAAAAGACAAGTGCTGGTCAGGAGTCCAAAGAACACCTAATCCAAAAACAGTTTTGCATGTACTTCATGTAATGGAAATGAAATTCATAATTTCAATTAATGTGTTGTTTTCCATACTGTAGATATAAATAAGTATTGAAGCACATATTTATTATGTCTCCCACACCACTGTGGTGGGAGACATATTGATTTACTCCTGTCTGTGTGTGTGTGTGTGTGTCTGTCACAAATCTTGTCCACGCTCTTAAGTCGAACAGTTCTCATCCGATCTTCACCAAACTTGAACAAAATGTGTTTGCCAATAAGTCCTCAGCCATGTTCGATAACTAGCCAAATCGGCCCAGGCACTTCGGAATTATGGCCCTTGAATTACAGAAAATACTGATGCCAGTGTTACAGGTCTTGGTGCATGGTTGACTCATATACATAATGAAAGGCCATTTACTCCAAAACTTACTCCAAAACTATCAAATAATGAAAGGTATATTTTCTGTGAGTAAACAGTATATAAAGACAGACTTATTCAGATGGTTAGGCAGTTGTGGGAGACATGTGCTTTTCTCAAAAGCAGCTCTAGTTTTATTTTAATGTACTGATGCCTTTCAAACTGATTATTTTGTTTACAAAATGTACATGAATATAGGTAATCATTTCTCTATTACAGGTAAAGAAAAGAACAAAGAGGGTGTCTGAGCTGTTTCAATCATATCACCCCTACACACACAAGGTAAATGCTAAAGTTGGATTATAATACAAATTTTAACACTATAAAATAAAGAAAAATATTAATGTTTGTGTTGCACTATCCTCACATATCTTACATAAACTGATTCGACTACACTTTATGATATTATGTCAGTTAAGTTTGGTTAGTGCCATAGCATGCTGTTCTTAGACCGTATACTAAATTCACTACTTAAATTCAAATAATGAAAAAGTCTTGTTTATAATGTAATATTAACAGCTACATTTTGAGGCATCAAGTGTATACTAAGGCCTTCCAGACTCTACTCAGTTGGAAGAGTGGTATATCAAGCATTTAATTTAAGGCAACAACAATGTGTATGTTACCAGAAAAATTAGAAATTGTTGCTTGAGAAAAATGTTACATATATGGAAACTATATTTGATATAACTGCTCTATAAAATGTTCTGTTTAAACCCTGAAAGTTTTTCCAGTTTCCAGTAGTATGTATCATTGATGGTTACTGACAGTGAAGCATATGCCTGTATATATGATAACAATCCACTTACATTTTCAGCTTGGTGAGACACAAGAAGTCTTGGTCACAGAAATATCTCATGACAAACAATATTATGTAGGCCATAACAAGTCTTATGATCAGGTAAGGTGAGCAGTGTTTCACGTAGGTCACAACATATTAATTTTTTATCAGGTAGGGCAAACAGTATCTTTTATAGGGCATACCAGATCTTGTGTTCAGATAAGGGAACAGTAGTTTACATAGGTCATAACAAGTCTTTTATGATTAGGTAAGGTGAATAGTATTTTACCTTGGCTGTAAATCTTATGATCATGTAAGGCAAACTGTGTTTTACATTGGCTATAATAAATCTTACAATCACGTAAGGTGAACATTGGTTTACATAGGCCATAAATTATTTGGTGATCAGGTAATGTGAATGGTGTTTTATGTAGGCCATAAGAAGTCATAATCATGTAAGGTGAACACTGTTTTATGTATTTCAAAGCCAAATTAAGTCATAATTGGGTAAACAGTGGTGGGTTAATGTGCAAATGAATCAGGGACAAGTCAATAATTTAAGTGCACTTTCCTCTCACTACAGGAATTGCCAAAAGTGTTACCAGAGGTGACTATGGATAAACTTAGATGCAGAGACAGTAGATTAGCATTTCTACCTTAGTATCTTGCTGTATCTGAAACAGTGTTAAGAGCTTCAGTTTTCTCACTGAACAGTGGCTTGAATGTTTCCTTATGACTGCAGTCATTGCAACTAAACACTTGAAAACAAAAACAAAATAACTTTGTATTACATTAAATAGGTGCTGGTTCCTAAAGATGAGAATTTGATGGGGAAGTTAGTTACTGTGGAGATTACGGAGACAGGCAAACATTTTATGAAATGTAGACTAGTGAAAGATGGAGAAGTGAAACGACCTGTATCAGTGCCACCTCCACTACCTAAAGGTCAGGTCTCAGGATTTAAACAGGTACTATTAAAGAAAAAATGTTTGTATGTACTGGTGTTGCATGAGAAGGTGTTGTTGTGATGCTATAGATGCTCGAACCCACAACCATTTGGTTGACCGGCTAAAACCATAACCACCAGACCGACACTCACCATCTCTGACTTAACATTAGTTGCAAGAAATAGAACTGCGTGAATTGTAAATTCATTTTGAAATTAATCTTTGTTGTAAAAAAAATGAAAACATTGAGCTGTTTAATTGGTAGGGATCACCCATATTTTTTCTTGTTATAACATCTGCAGAATAGGACTGGTGCCAGTGCACAGAAGGATGGGTGCACCAACTTAACCTAAGAGATTATGCACATGCTGTGACAGGAAACAGAATTGCATTTACAGTATGCTTGTATAAAATGTGGAAAAAGCTTAATAATTAAATGAGAATTTATCAATAAGTATTTATTTATTAGCTCATCTGATTTTTTGAGAGAAAAAAAGATGAGTATTTGTCATCACATGATCGGAGTCGGCGTTGGCGTTGCCTGGTTAAGTTTTATGTTTAGGTCAACTTTTCTCCTAAACTATCAAAGGTATTGCTTTGAAACTTGCAACACTTGTTCACCATCAATAGCTGACTCTGTACAGCAAGAAACATAACTCCCTCCTGCTTTTTGCAAGAATTATGGCCCCTTTTGGACTTAGAAAATATTAGATTTCTTGGTTAAGTTTTATGTTTAGGTCAGCTTTTCTCCTAAACTATCAAAGTTATTGCTTTGAAACTTGCAACACTTGTTCACCATCAATAGCTGACTCTGTACAGCAAGAAACATAACTCCATCCTGCTTTTTATAAGAATTATGGCCCATTTTGGACTTAGAAAAAATCAGATTTCTAGGTTAAGTTTTATGTTTAGGTCAACTTTTCTCCTTAACAGTCAAAGCTATTGCTTTAAAACTTGGAGCAGTTATTCCCCATTAAAAGCTGACTCTGTACAACAAGTACCATAACTCTACATTGCTTTTTGCAAGAATTATGGCCCTTTTTGGACTTAGAAAATCATGGTAGGACAGTATGTAGAGACAAAATAATCAGATGAGTGTCTGCACCTGCAAGGCGGTGCTCTTGTTTTTAGATTTGTTTTAATTATGCATTTCAGTCTTGCATTTTGGTACCGAGCATGCATATTTAAAATATTGTTTTAACAGCATGTGATCTCTTTGTTAAGACACATTTTCTGTCATGTTAAAACATCCCATGAAAATGACAGTATCACCAATTTAATACTAGAATGCTGAAAAAAATCCTCTATTATTGAAATTCCTACACAGAACAGTAAGGACTGCAGTGATATAATTAAGGTTTGAGATGAGAGGTAAACTCTTCAGAAGTAAATCTTTGTGTACATTATAAATGTAAAAGCTCATACGTATTAGAAGTCTTCTGGCATGCACAGTAGAAACAACCAATTAGATCCCAGGTTTTGGCTGATGCTCTCTGTGACAATTTAACCAGCATTATATTTATTTAACTGTTCATTTGCTACTTCTGTTTCATGTAGGGAAGGTGTGCCTTCATTTCAAAGAACAAGAGCAAAATTGTAAACATGTAAGCCCTGTCTCGTTAACTTGATAAGGTGTGTGCATGAATACCTACCAAGAAGTGACATATTTGGCCACTGATACCTTGTAATGATTTGGCATACAAAAACATTTCATGTGTTGAACTTGATTTATGTTTGAAACTTGTTTTTTTTCTGGAAGTGGTATGGAACAAGTCACTACTATTACATTGCTGAAAAGCTGTTTACAAATGGCGTTTAACAATTATCAACCAGATAAACAATTTTATCTAGAGATAATGCTAAATCACAGTATTTGTTTCCCATTTTCAGACTGATGTCGTGATTAACAGTAAAGGTATCTGGTTCTTCGTGATTTCCATGATTGTGATGTTTATAGCAGTGGTGTGGCGGGTGTACGGACTCGTTAAACAGTTTGTTACATGAACTTGACATCATGGTGATAGTGTGTGGACTGAAAATAAAGCTTCTTGATGGAAATATAATCTGTGATTGCCTCGATGGATATGGGAATAATTTCAGAAAAAGCCATATTGCATGCCAGATTGGAGGTTCCTGTGTTTTCACCAGTACAGAAATACAGGGCTCTTATACCATGGGACATTATGCAGGATTTTCCATGCAACTCAAATGAATTTATGAAGGAATGTGTGAATTCATATGCAGATTAAGGAATAAAGTCCTCCAAAGAAACAAATTTATTTTATAGAATCGCTTCTTTTATTTGTAGAATAAGGTATGAAAGGATAAAGAGTTAATCACTGATAGTAAATGCTGCTGGAATTATCTGGCTGTCAGATTACTGTTTCAGCAGAAACTCGACAGAGCCTCGCTACTGCTTGTACAGTTGCCCTGGAGCCTGATAGTCCCATCTACACTTAAAAGCAATTTAAGATTCTTACGGTCCACTTTGAGTGATTCATAAAATAGTTGAGGATTTTAATCATGAAAGCAAATTAAATATTTAATGTTATGATTGAATAAATGTGCTATTGTTAAATGGAGGTGATAACAGTAGGTAGAGGGTAACATTACCAACTAAGAGATTGCCAGTTAACTTTCAGGTGAAATAGTGTTTTAGAAGCAGATGAAAGTGTATTGGAATAAATTCTTTCTTCAGCTTTTCTTCATGCCAGGAAGTTTCACTCAGAGGGAATTTGTCAGTGATGGTTTGGTTAATTTTCCACAGTCAAGCTCATTACCACTAGACCACCTGCCCACATAGTTAAACTAGATTAAAAGTAGTTCCAATGCCTATCAATCTGTTGATATAAAAGCAAACTACATTAAATTACTATAACATGTTAGAAAAACTTAGAACTTGTCAAAATGGTGGTAAGTGAGGAAGCCATCCAGCTGGCTTATGGAAGGTGGCTGGTTCTACCCAGTTGCCTGTTCATGATGAAATAATGCACGGAGGGGCACCTGTGGTCTTCCTCCACCATTAAAGATGGAAAGTCGCCATATGACCTTTAATTGTGTCTTTGCCATGCTTAACCCAACAAAATAAACTCATTGAAGGGAAGTCAGGGAATTTTACTTTTGGATTTCTTTTGGATTTGCCACCCTGTAGGTAAAAGATCATAATACATACCAGTATGTTAGAAAATCTGGATTAACTTTAAAATCAGAAGAATGGGGAATTGTTTTGTTCATACAGATGTTTAAAAATAATTAAGTTTAATAGCTCCTAAAGCTGGAAGAGAAAACAAACATGAAGTTTACGATTGTCTTATAATTCAGAACACTTTTTAGTCTACTCAACAATTACTTCAGCCATTTGATTTTGGCGCATGATGTGAGAAAAGGCTGTATGACTGAAGTTGTTTGTCCTCTGTTGGAAATTGGAAGTGTCTTGTAGAAATGGTATGAATTCAGGAGCACTGGGTGGATAAACTGATCCCATTTATTGTACTGGAATACTTTTGAAAATTGTTTAAAATGAAAAGAAAACAAAAATTTAAAATATTCACAATTTATGTAGTGCCTTGTGCTTTAGTATGCTGATAACTTCAGAACTTTTTAACAAATTTAATACTGAAATACTTCCTGATTTTAATGCAATATGAGTTTTTAATTATAAGTTTCGTTTAAGGTAATATTACCGCACCCCCCCCCCCCCCCCCCCCCCCCCCCATCACGTTGTTGGCTCAAATTTCGTGCCTGGTACATACCTTCTAAACCTCTTCAAGAATATTCATGAAACTTTGGTGGATTGATGATCTCATCAACTGGTACGCAGAACCAATGTTCCAATTATATCAACAATGTTTAAGGTCATTACTGAAGGTCAAACATTTGAGCCTTAGGTTCCTGTTGGGTCTATATCTTTTTAAATCCTTGAAGGGTACCATATATAATTGGAAATTTGATGGCATCAAAAGTTAAGCATGGTTTAAGAAACCCAGACAGCACTCAACTGACTAATACATCATGATGGTGATGCATATTCAATATATGTGTTTGTTACAATAAAGTTGTTACAACAGCTACATGTATATTGAAGTGGACATAAATAAAGGATGCAATTTCAATTTTGTAGTTTCTGTTCTTTTTATTTCCATTGTTTCCAATCTCCAGATAAAATTGTAATTTTAGGTAAAGAGCATTTTGTTAATAAGATATGGAAGGTAATGCCCAGTCTGTGGAAAAAATATTAAAGCACAGAAGTAAAGGTAAAGGTAAATTTTATTTATTGTCGCTTTGTGAAACGAATAATATCAGCTCTTTTGAACGAACCTATTTTAAGAAGAGTTAAAACATTTTATACCATACCCCCAACAATTTGCCGGTACCCATTTACAGCTTGGTCGATTGAGGCAATTGTGATAAAGTGCCTTGCCTAAGGACACGCCACAATGGGAGTAGCCAGGATTTGAACCTGGGGCCTTCACCTCTGTAGGAAAGCATCTTAGCCCTCTCTACCACTGCGTCCACTTACTAAAGGACGTGAATTTTAGTGCAAGTCATTTTAATTTTCTACATTTTATAGGCTTCATAAATGAGAGGAGTACGTGTTGAAATTGATTTTTGTTAACTTTAAAAAGGTGATATATAGATATATAGTTAATAAAAGCAATTGCAGTAAAAGCTGAACTGAGATGTAGAAAGTCATTCAAAACAGGAATGAGTCATCCATTAGCATCTTTTGCAGGGGGTATTATAAACCCCTCTGTGAAACTAGAAAGGTTATCGTAATCCCATTTTGGAAGGTATTAAGGCTATCATAATCCAAATCATTAAATTTACGTATTGAAGGGATAAAGTTCAGTTACTTGTTGGGTTACTAAGGTATGTTCTTAGAATATATCACTTACTAAAGAAACGAACATGGTAATCATTTTCAAACATGGTAGGGCCTTATTTGTAGCTCACCTGTCACATAGTGACAAGGTGAGCTTTTGTGATCACCCTTCGTCCGTCGTCTGTGCGTCCGTCCGTCAACAATTTCTTGTCTGCACGATAGTGGTTTCATTTATGATTTTATTTTAACCAAACTTGCACACAACTTGTATCACATTAAGATCTCGGTTCCTTTCTTGAACTGGCCAGATCCCATTATGGGTTCCAGAGTTATGGCCCCTGAAAGGGCCAAAATTAGCTATTTTGACCTTGTCTGCACAATAGCAGCTTTATTTATGATTTGATTTTAACCAAACTTGCACACAACTTGTATCACCATAAGATCTTGGTTCCTTTCTTGAACTGGCCAGATTCCATTATGGGTTCCAGAGGTATGGCCCCTGAAAGGGCCAAAATTAGCTATTTTGACCTTGTCTGCACAATAGCAACTTCATTTATGATTTTATTTTAACCAAACTTGCACACAACTTGTATCACCATAAGATCTCGATTCCTTTCTTGAACTGGCCAGATCCTATTATGTGTTCTAGAGTGATGGCCCCTGAAAGGGCCAGAATTAGCTATTTTGACCTTGTCTGCACTATAGCAACTTCATTTATGATTTTATTTTAACCAAACTTGCACACAACTTGTATTACCATAAGATCTCAGTTCCGTTCTTGAACTGGCCAGATCCCGTCATGTGTTCCAGAGTGATGGCCCCTGAAAGGGCCAGAATTAGCTATTTTGACATTGTCTGCACAACAGCAGCTTCATTTATGATTTGAATTGAATCAAACTTGCACAAAACTTGTGTCACCATAAGATCTCGATTCCTTTTTTGAATTGGCCATATCCCATAATGGGTTCCAGAGTTATGGCCCCTGAAAGGGCCAAAATTAGCTATTTTGACCTTGTCTGCACAATAGCAGCTTCATTCATGATTTGATTTTAACCAAACTTGCACACAATTTGTATCACCACAAGACCTTGGTGCATTTCTTTAACTGGCCAGATTCCTTCATGGGTTCCAGAGTTATGGCCCCTTAATAGTCCAAAATTTGCTATTTTGGCTGTTGCAGCCATAAGAGACTTCATTTATGGTTTGATTTGATACAAACTTCCAAAATATCTTCAACAACAATAAATCTTGGATTCCATGATGAATCTGTCAGATCCAATCGTAGGTTCCAGAGTTATTTTATATCTGATTACCTCCCCTGATTGTAATCAAAATGGATTTATATCAGTAAGTACTTATAGGATTTATTTGAAATTTCATTATTGTCATTAGTTGAACTGAGACAATCAGGGTAGATAACTATGGACTGATTTTATTTCAAATTACCTCCCTTTATTTCAAATTAAAATGGGTACATCTCCATAACTAATGAAGATACTGATCTGAAAATTCATTCATGTCAACAGATGGACTCGGACAACCAATGAAGATACATATTGACTGAATTTATGACAAATTACCTCCCTTTATTTTTTATCTAAATGAATACACCTTAGCAGCTTCTAATGAGATTGGTTTGAAACGATCATATCATTTTAAGCAATGGTACTCAGGTGAGCGATACAGGGCCATCATGGCCCTCTTGTTGTATTTTCTGTCTGTTCTGTCTGTGGAAGACAACTGGTCATGTGACAGAAGGTAGGCTGACAGAACTGGGTTGCAATTTTCTTGCTTAGAAAACAGATATTTAACATTGAAACTATTTATAAAACCATCATTTAAATTTCAGAAATTGCTCTTAATTTTCTGTGGAATAGTTATATGTATTTCAAATGCCTAACTGTTAGTACTGCATGCAACATTTTATGGTATTTATTTCAAATGCCTAACTGTCGAGTACTGCAACGTTGTGTTATATATGTATTTCAAGTGCCATACTACTACTTCTCATGAAGGCTTGATGGATCGTCATCAGACATGGTCTTTAGCATCCTTTTAAGGTCCTCTCTCAATTTTGTCCAAATGGTTTCTCTTGACTGATTTTAGGGGCTGTCTGTGCTAATAGTAGAAAAACCTTTAAATGACTTCTCATGAACCCCTTGGCGGATTGTCATAAAACTTGCTCTGTGTCATCCTTATAAGATTATCTCCTGTGTTTGTTCAAATTTCTCTGCTTGACTGATTATAAGAGCAGCCAGAGGTAAAAATAAAAATAGAAAAAAAGTTTTAAACAACCTTCTCATGAACTTGATGGATTTTTACCAAACTTGGTCTTAGCATACTTGTAAGGTCCTCTCTGTTTAATTCAAATGGTTTGGCTTGACTGATTTTATGGGCTGCCAGCGCAAAAAAAAAAGATAAAAACTTTTTCTACTAAACACAGTTGTTACCATCCATGATTCAGTGTGTCTTACATATATTCAAGGTCAAATAGTCAGTTTCAGGTGAGCGACTTGTTGCCACAATGGTCCTCTTGTTAATTGCTTCACACTTTGATTGTATACGAGGGGAATTCAGAAAATGTTGAGACTGTCCATATAAAATATAGAAACAAAAACTTGTATCTAAGCATATTGCTTTCACAAGTCCCGCAAAATATTCACCCCTAACGGAAATGCACTCGTCTGGGCTATCCCTGACCTGAAATCAGCAGATTAGCCTGCCATTGGTATACTATGCAGACACTGTAACACTGCACTACCAAGGGCGCTTCTGGAATTGTAGCGACGCCCAGCCAGCACTTTTTCAGCAAACGAAAGAGAAAAAATCAAAGGGACTTGGGTCGGGGGGCGGATGAACACTCGTGATGAAATACCCGCTGATGCAGCTTTTTCGGAAAACTGTATATCTCGAGTCTTCTGCTACAATGGCAGCTACAGCAGCAATGTTTTTAGAGGATGCTGATGTTTTAGTGCGCCATATACGAGGTAGATCTTGGACCTAAGATGTTTTCTTATGAAATACCCTTACCATCATATTTACCGCCCTTTAATATAAATGGTCTATTTCTTTTGATTTCGATATAATTTCTAGTTTTGCATTTGTATTTGATTAATATTTGGATATCTAAACTATCTGGAACAAATGTCAAGTTTAAAAACAACGTATAGCTTCAGAATTCATATAGTTTAATCTAATTTGGTTGCGCAACCGGGATAAAGGGAGGTAATAATGATTTTATAAACTTGTATTTCTTATTAATTTTTGCAAAATGTGTTCTTGTCACTGATAAAATAAGACACTGTTCTCATAAGTTAACACCACACATTGACATGAAAAATGGCTAGTTAACGTAATAAGACACAATATGGACAAGTAAAACCATACTTTGACAAAATAGCATAGCTTTTTAACATTATAGCACGCTCGGTAGACAATTTGACATGATAACATAACTTTTTTAACATTATAATACGCTCTGTTTATAAAATCACATGGTACTTTGACGTGATAACATGACTTTTTTAACATTATAATACGCTTTGTTTACAAGATCACATGATACTTTGACATAATAACTTAGCACTTAACATAAGACACTATGGCAAGTTAACACTATAATAATAAGACACTATTTGGACAAGTTAACCTCACAACTTTACATGATAAAGGCGCTGTTTCGACAAGTTAACACCACACATTGACAAGATAGCATGGCTAGTTAATATAATAAAACACTGTTTCGACATTTTATATAATAGCAGAACTTTTTAACATTTATAAGACGGCTTTGACGAGCATTACTTTCTGACATGATAACATGAAATGTCCCGACATGAGACAGGTGCGGCGTTCCATACAATTTTAACGCAGTATTGATCATGGTCTGGGTTGTATAATACCCGTATTACTGGAGGTAGACGGGCATGCGCAGTGAAGTCATGTGAGCCTGGGTGTTTTCTTGTTGACAAGGAAGTAAAAGAAGTAAACAAAAGTACTGTATTGAAAAAAGGCTAAACAATGTAAGTTTCTTTATTCTTAACATTGATCACTTAATGTTAAACATTACATTTGAGAAATCGTGTGCCAATGTTTCAGATCTATCTCAGTGACAATCAATTATAGGATACAGTCATTCAATCAGTTCCGGCATTCAATCAGTTCCGTCACACTTCCTGAAATTAAGCTTGGTACGGTGTGAGTATGTTCAGAAACTCTATTATTTCTATCGGGTCATGTAAAGTAAACATTTCCTCGCCAAACGCTCGCATGTTTACAAAACATGCATGGAATCTGGGTCAACAAGCACTTGCAGTTTCAAAACGAGGTTTTGGATGCTGCGTTTTTTCTACGTTGATTTCGAGGAGCCTAAAAGTTGGAGAGGGATTTGGTGTGTTCTAAGAATATAAATACCAAAAGTTTGGTATTGTTTTGTGTATTTATGTTCATTTTATTAACGATATTCATCTTTACGACTTGGCATTTCATTTAAGCGTGTAAAACAACATTATTTAAAGAGAATTCCTATAGTTTTTTTTCTTTCATAGAATTTTTTTAAATTCACATATATGATAGGAAAATTTGTGCTGAAAACAATGAACATATAAAAACAATAGGTCACCAGGCTTGTTTTTGTGAAAAATTGTTTTGAACACACCCACTGTTGCTGAAACTGCCAGCGATTTTTCAACATTTTCTTAATTTTCTGCTTTTTTATAGATACCAACCAAAATATACATCCAGGCAGCACAATACGTTTTTTTCTTTTTACAGATTTCATTATATACTTATTTGATATCATAGTCATATTTGTAATACTCTATCCTTACAATAATGGGTACAAATGAAAAAAAATATTGTTTCATATTTACTTTTGTGAACTTTTTTCAATGAAAAATATCCATAGTGAAGAATATTTTTTTTTTAATTTTGAAAAAACTCTTTCATAGAATTTTTTCTTTTTCTTCTTGTGTATAGATAATTGTATTGTGAGCATAAAAATGGCTAAAAATGTATGGGTCACCAGGCTAAATTTTATGTAAGACCGCTAGAATACAACACCTGTCCGGACGGAAATTGCGCGAACCTGGCCAAATTGATTACATGTATGTTTGCTAAAACTCTAAAAAAAGTTTTAAAAATTCTTAATTCTTTCTATAATTGAATACTAAATAATCTGAAAGGTGATATTGTCTTATCAGTACTAAGTCAATTATCTTACATTATATGAACAACACTGTCTTTGTACTAATATGCGATGTGAAAACACAACCACAAAAACAACTAGATACCTGTCAGGCATGATACTTGTCAATACAACATAAACCAGTATCAACATTTGATTACTGATATAACTTATCAAAAATGTTATTTCATTCAAAATTCCTCATATTTCAGATTGTCTGTAACATGTTTCAACAAATGTTGACTTCAGTTCAGATTTCCATAGAAAGTGTCGGCTGCGCAGAAAGATGCGCATAAAAAACTATAGGAATTCCCTTTAAAGGCCGCTCGCTTATCATTTCCGGTACACGTGATATATAAGTTGGGGGCCGTATAGACGTTATCTTAGTGTGTCACACACTAGATTTAATGCTATTTTGCATCATGCTCTGTTGTTCATTGTTTATGGTTGGTATTAATTTTGGTCCACATGCAAAGTATTCATTATAACTTGATATATTTTCCTGAAATTTTTGTTTTAATTATATATTCTTAGAACACTAAGAAGTACAGTGTACTCTAGTCTTGTAATTTACTGTTAAGTACACATGCTGTCTCCTGAATAGAACGGAACATAATGGAGTATATTTCCAATCATGGGACATATATTGAGCTATGTTGTTTAGCATGGTTGAATGACAACAATTAGCATATTACACACATATATAAATGTATAGTAAACAAACATTATGCGTAAAAATAAAAACATTGAAAAAGGAAATAAAATACTGTACAATGCATCTCCCTAGTCAGATTTTTATGTATTTGATATATTCATTTAACTCTTTGTATATTATTTACATTTGCAGATATTGATAGCCAACGAGATGCACCATGGGTAAAACACGAAAGAAACCAGAGAAATCTGCACAGTCCAGTCCTGCAGTCAAGACTGCAAAGTCTTTGAAGCGGGTAATTAATGCAATTCATGTTTTATAATGATACTGTATAAATAAGTGCATACAAATTTGTTCCAGGTACATTGCATATCAAGTATTACAGCCTATAATTCTTGATATGCAACTTCTGTACATTATGCGAGAAATGTCAATTGAAGTCAGTTTTGCTTTGAATGCAGAGCAGAAGGCTGGGGAAATAATTACTGCTGTCATCTGATTTGAACCCCTAACTAATGCAATCAAATAGAATATGATATCATGCTTATTACTAGGAAATCAAACTGCTTTTTAATGTGATGTAAAAATATATTAACATAAAATATAATGCAATTTCATATAGTATATAATCAGTAACATCTAGATATACATATTAAGCCTTTATAGCTCACATCATCACCCTATGTTCGCCATCCATCATTCAAATGAACTTATTTATATTATATGAATGGTGCTCAACCGTCTGTCCGTCTGTCAATAACAAAATCAGTTGAGCACCCCAAGGCCAAAGTGCTATAATCTTGTCTAGCCATTTAAATCTGACACAATCATGTCTACAACATTTTAGAAATATGGTACTGGAAGCCTGTCTCCAGGAAAATGTCACAGAGTCAGACGAGCTTTGCTGGTGAAGTAGCTTTGGACAGCAGAAATGGCCCACAACCTGTCTTCAGTAAGCATGAGGAAGAGGCTATGGCAGAATGGCTCAAAGAAATGGCTCAGAGGGGAATGGGGCTAAAGCCAGGCGAATTTGTGGACTTTATTCAAAACGTTGTAAAGAAGGAGAAAAGAAATACTCCATTTGTAAATGACAGGCCATCATACACTTGGTATCAGAAATTCATGGAGAGGAATGGACACATAGTTGAAATTAAAAATGAAACCCCCTTAGAGTCAAGCTTAGCATCATGGCTAGTAAAGCTGGAAAGGTCATAGGTCCTGCTAGAAATAACCAAAATACACCAGTGCCATATGTTTCGGGGGCAAGTAAGCGAAGATTAACAGTAATGTTTTGTGGTTGTGCAGATGGAACCATGATACCACCATTCATGGTGTTTCCAGAGCCCAAACCCCGTGGCTACAATGTATTGACTGGAGGCATAGTTGGTAGTGATGTGGCATTCACAAAAAAAGGTTTAATTTATGAGGTGTTTTTGAATCACTTCAGCAAACATGCATCAAAAGACAGACCAGTGGTATTGTTAATTGACAGTGTTAGCAGCCACAAAAGTATGACTGCTTTTGAAAGTGCCAAAAGAGATGGAATTCTTCTATACCGGATAATACCAAATGCTACGCACCTAATGCAACACTTGGATAAAGGTGTCTTTGGGCCCTTGAAACAGAAATGGTATGCTGTTACTAGAGTTCATTCCAGAGAACATCCTGGTGTTCCAATAGGCAAGGACTCATTTGCTGAAAAGTTGAAGGAAGCCTACCTATTATTTTACAAACCTTTAATACTCATCAACAGCTTCATATCATCTGGGATATATCCAGTCAATAGCACAGTAATTAAGGATTCAGACCTGAAACATGGATTAACCTACTCACACAGTGATGATGAAACTGGAGACAGCCAGAAAGCAAAGGCGACTGTGTGTTCTAAGGAGCAGCTTGAAGCACAGGGTGCTCTGCGTGCATTAGAAACAGTACAACACCTACAAGACAGAAATACCAGAAACGTATCGAAGAAGGATACAATGTTTTGATGCATACAAAAAGCTTAGGACAGCTAGTGAGGGTCTGGCTATGCCATTAGCACCAGAAATAAGAGTGACTGAAGCCAGCGGTAGTCAAACCGGAGTCCACCCTTCATCAGCATTGGACATGTTAGCCAGTGTTGCAATACAACAAGACGACAAACAACAACAGGTAGTGTCTCATGATATTCAAGCGGAGTCATCTCCCGTATCACCTGTGCTTCTGAAGCCAATGGCGTTGCCTAAATCTGCTAAATCAAAAAAAAAATGCAACCAAAGCGTCTCGTACATACCCTTACACATCATCTTACCTCCGCTGAAAGTGTTCGAACAATGGTTTTACGTGAACTCTCAAAAATTAAAACCCTTGCAGAAAAGGAAAAGAAAGCAAAACATAAATTTATGACTTCCACTCAAGAAAAATCACCAAAAGGTCAGAGGAAAAAGAAAAATAAAGCTGTAAAGCAGAGTAGGTCTGATACAACACAGGGTACTCAACCTAATGAAGAGGATGATGAAGAAAATGTTACATGCCTAGGTTGTGGAGGTTCATGGAAAGAGGACCAGGAGCTTGGACTGGGAAGAACATGGGTGAATTGTGACTACCGCAAGAAGTGGCTTCACACCGATTGTTGTTCACAGGAGATAAATATTGAAAGTGAAGAGCCTTTCTGCTGTCCAGAATGTACATATTTACATATTTTATATGGTTTTACCTATGCTATTTCCACTGTCCTATGTGTTAGTTTCATTAAGATTTCTTACCAGAAATGAACAAATCTAAATATGATAGTCTCTAATATTGTATTACCTACTGAAAAAAAATCTTTACTGTAATTATGTACATGTCATTTACATACATATACATTATTTTACTTAAGATTAATATAAATATATTAACTAATCTATTTCAAATTTTTCTCAAAAAAAATGTTTTTACACATTAGAAATACATTGTTTTCTTCACAAAATAGTGTTGATTTTTTCAGGTAACAACTGAACAAGAACCATCTGTAACAGAGCAGGAAGTGTTTGTAAATCATGCAGTAATTAAAGGCTACCATGTCTTCAAAATAAAACCCCCACAAGTAAATCAGCCTTTACTAACAGTTGATAGAGAATATGGAAACATTCATGATCATGATGCATGCTTAGTTTGGCTTCCAAATTTAAACTGTTATCCACAAGATCTTCATGAAATGCAGACAGATGAAACACGTCACCTGAAGTTAAGTGACGTAGCAGGGCTCCCAATAGGTCATCTACCAAGGGGTTTGGACGGATGTTTTCGCAAAATTCTTGATCAGAATAACTACATCTTTGTGAAGATAACAGCAGAACCAACACAAAATTTCCCTCCTTGGCCGGCACCCAGTGAGAAAGGTGGTGGTGCGGTAATACCTTGTACATATGTGATCAAAACAAAACATGTTGATGAAACTGTTCCAGGTCTAAAAAGTGCTATACAGAGTATGGAAGAACGTTCAGTTTTGAATGTAACAGTTAATGATTGAACAAGTCATTTACAGTGCCCCTAGACATGTTTTCAAAAGGTGATATTGTACTAGTAATTATGCAAATGCTATATAGAATGCATGTATGTACCATTGTTTTGATACTTTTCCTTCCCTTTGTAGTTAATAATACTGTATTCAAATATTTTTGCGTTTCAGTTATTGAATTATAAAAGTTACAGGGAGAAAATGTTCATTTTTTTTTTAAATTGTCCCCAGAATTTTTGGGGAGGACTGTATCTATTTCTGTCAACATTTTAAATAGTGTGTTTACCATTCCAGTAATGTTGAACAAATCAGGTTAGAATGTTATGCGCTTATATTTTTATTTTTTATACATTTTATTCATATGCAGAGGTACTGCTGTTTTTGTACATAAAGTTATATATTTTATCTCATTTTATGATCTCTTTTCATAATGCCATAATATGCCGTAATATATTTTTCTGCTAAATAAATGTGATTGATATTTAAAGATCAGGAAACTTGACTGTCTTTGCTCATTACCTGTACTGTTTTTCTTGTTGTTGTTTTTTGTTTGTTTTAAGTCAACATGCAATTGATATGTTAAATATTAAAGTTGATATGTTAAATATAAAAGTTATAAAATCATTAGTTTTATCATTTAGTTTAATTTCAGCCCATATCTTTTTACTACATGAAATTATGTCAAGATTTGAGTGGCTAGTGGATAACACAACTGTATCTGTCAAAAATGACAATCAAAATCTATTTTGAGATGACCCCCAGATAGCAAAGATCTATAAATAGATACGAGATCGGAACTGATTGACTGATACCGGAACTACTTGAATTGGACGCTTTGTTTACATGCGGGATTAACGTACTTGTTTATGCTCAATTTTATTAAAGTTGGGCTTAAATTGTAGCTGAAAGAATTGTCTTTCATTCCATTTAAGAAAAAGAAAAGTTTGCATAGCATATGTAGAATTTGCAGCAAAAAGGCATAACGTGTGCCGCAACTGATTGAATGACTGTATCTTTCCCCGGCGCATGCTCGGACAAATGTATACTTTCCCCGCTAGGTAGGCAAGAATTGGCTGTCATACGGACAGCTCTTGTAATACCATTCCGTTCGTATTTTATGCAGAGTCTGTGTTCCATGTATACATTTCTATGTGGTGTGTTGTACGGCTGGTGTTCTTTGAACTTTTCCTATTGTTGTTGTTTTTTCTTCAGAAATATTCAAGCAATTAATTACGTTGTTTTTAGATTTATGGTTTGCTCCGTGTCCGTCCGTATCCGGTCACACAAAGTAGGATCCTCCAATCACTTTACATGTACACTATAATTCTCTTCATGAATCTTGGTACATGGATAGATGGCCATATGGAAAATATGTACGTCTGTTTATTTTGTTGCTGCGGAAAAAAAGTTGTTACTTTGGAGCAAAAAGCAGAAGATAATTTGTCACGAACCTTAAGACAAAGTTAGATGGCAATATGCACAATGTACATGCCTATTTATTTCTTATTATGGCTAACTATATGGTTGCTAGGGCAACAAATAGTCCAAAAATATGACAAATTTGCGGATTATGTGAAAACTTAAAAACTAAAAAGTACATATAGGTAAAAGACAATGTGGAGAACATGCACGTTATTACATGTATTTTATCATTTCATTTTCTCCGTTTATCCGTCCGCTTGTCCATTTGTCTGTCCTAGTGTCAGACACAAATGGTGGATTTTGTCATAATTGAAAAAGTACAAGATACCAGATACATGGATATATAGCAAAATAGAAAATATGCACATCATTTTATTTTGTTGCTGTTGCAACAATTGTGGTTACTATGGCAACAAAATATGACAAAAAAGAAGGCTCATAGCTTAATACGTAGAAGAAATGTTTTCATGTCTTGAAGATGGTAAATTATTTGGAGAATATACAGGTTCTTCAGACTTCAGTCAAATTTTAATAAAAATGTGGTTCCTATGGCAGAAATGTGAAAAATACTCCTTTAGGTAGGAGACTTATTGCTGGGCAATAGTCTTGTTCCACACTGGCCTCCAGTATATTAGTCAATTATATTAATATATCTACTGATTTACATCGTCAGTGTGAAAATGCAATATCGCTTTCATCAAATTGTGTATATTATACAAAAATGTACTAAATCTTTTTTTTGCAGTCTAGCGAAGAAAACTACATTGAAAATGGAAGTATCTGGAAAGAGAACTAAAATGCCGCAGCTAACTTCATCGTTTTCCAAAGGGTCATCGGAAGATTTTGACTTTTTCTGTGAACCTTGTGCTAGTGAAAGTACCCACGTTGAAGCAAATGGGTACTGCAAGAACTGTGAGGAATTTCTTTGCTCTACGTGTTTTGCGTCTCATCGTCGAGTGAGACTGACTAAGAATCATATACTTCTCGACAAAAGCAGCATGCCCAAGCAGCAGAAATCTGTAAACAAAGAATCTGACTGCAAAGTTAACTGTACAAAACATCCCAAAGAGATCATCATCTACTTCTGTGCATCCCATGACGAAGTTGGATGCCACATTTGTATGTCATCAAAGCATAGCAAGTGTGTGAATGAATACATACCTGATATTGCCGATGGAACCAAGGATGGTTCAGAATACAAAGACCTGCTCAAAGAACTTGATGATATTGAGATTGAAGCAGTCCGAAAAGAGACAAAAGCAACAACAAACAAACAAATCACAGAGCAAAGCTATTCAGCGGCAATAAGATCTATTTGTGAATTTAGAAAAGACATAAATGCTGACCTTGACCAACTGCAACATATTCTTTCTGAGGAAGCTATGCAAGTAAAAAAAGAAGAAGAAATGAGTATGGACAGTATAATAAAAGAATGCCACCTCATCATGAAAAATGCAAGTACGTATAAGAACGAAATGAAAAGCGATGCTATTGAAAACCCGCATGCGTTTGTAATGATGAAATTATATAAAACTGAAATAAAAACACACCAGAAAAAAATGTCAGAATATGAATCAATTAAGGAAGCCAAAACTGTTAGTTTTAAGCCAAACAATTCAATACGAAATATCAATGAGCTAGGGAAACTTGTGTTTGTAAACCAAACCTATGTTGAACCCATACCGGAAAGGGCAGTAAACATTGTTCCAAGTGTAACTGATACCATAAATGTAAAGTCAAGTGTAGATACAACGGACTGTAAGATCTATGGAATTGACAGATTCTCCAAAGATGAGCTCGTAATAGCAGATTTTGCAAACAAAACAGTTAAAGTTATTGACCGTAACCGAAACCAAGTGAAGCGTACGTTAAAAGTGGTGAGAAAGCCGTGGGACCTTGCAGTTTTGAGAAATGGAAGAATTGCAGCGGCTTTTACACAATATATTCTGATATTTTGTAAGTCGTTGGACTATCAAGTCTATAAAACAATTAAAATCAGTGGCGAGAGCAGAGGCATCACGACTTTGTCTAGCAATAAGATAATAGCAACTTTTGAGCATCCAGCAAAAGTAGTGGTACTTACCTACGATGGGGATATTTTGAACACGATTTCTGCTACAACAGATTCAGGAGATACTATAGGATCCAGAACATGTGGCAGTTAGTCCAGACGAGAACTATCTATATGTCTGTGATTATAGAAAACGAAGTATCACAAAACTTTCAATGACAGGGACCGTGACAGCAGTTTGCAGTGTTGTGATATATCAGCCTCATGGAATCACAGTGTCATCTGACGGCAGTCTATATGTTTGTGATTATCCTGCAAATAAGATACTTAAGATTTCAGCAGATCTGTCAAGCTTTGAAACCGTTTTGACAGAAAAGAATGGTATTTACAGTCCATTGTCAGTCTATTTCTGTGAAGACAGAAAGCAGCTATACGTAAGCTGTGAACACAGCAACATCAAAAACAATGGGAATGAAATATTGTCATTTAGGTTTTAGTTTTTATATACCACGTTGATTGAATCATAGAAGGTTGTCTATATTATGCTGTTTCTGACTGTTACTATGACCATCAAGCTTTAGAAGAATGTCCCCATCGTATATTTAAGGTTTTTTGCCATGTCCGCGTTAAGGTGGTCACGTTTTGAATTTCCGATGAATAACAAAAAAAAACAAAGAATATTCAGTTCTTTCCAAACACCGTTATGTTATGATTCAACCAAATAGTTTCCTTTATCTAACAGAAAGGAACAATCCTTATATCTTAATATTGAGGTTTGGTACCTTTGTAACAGACAATAAACTAAAACAATAGAAATTCATACGTGGCTTCGGTCAGCTCAACAAAGCACAAATTTTAATGTGGAATGTAAAGTAAGTTACACACTACAATATCCGACCAAGATACTTACAAAAACAATGCATTTGCAGAATTGAGAGATAAAAATAATTTTGACAGCTCGTGAAAACTAATGACAAATTTTGACAGGTATATGATGACTCAAGACCTAATTAATTTTTTTCTGTTATTTCTAACTTCCAGTTTGATTTTCTTAAAAATGGGTATTCTATATTGTAGCTTACAACTCGTGAATAAAAACAATATAAAAACATATTGTTACCTCACTGTCGTTTTGTCTATCCAAGTCACGTATTAATTCCTACTGTTTCAGTCGTTTGTCACTAATTAGAGCAACTCACACATCCCTTATTTTCACATAGATATTGAGAATCTATCTAATGAGCACATGTATTGTAAACACAATTTTAATACCGATTGTGTATTGCAATAATGCTAAACTATCTCAGCCGTGACGTGTCCTTAATTAACCGATGTAAGGTCCTGCGAAATTATAAATAGATTTTTTGGAAGCAAAGAGCGAAACCAATTATTATATAAGATAACGCCCATCACACCCTATAGCACCGCCTTAAGAAAAATTCTGTTACAAAGATATGTTAGATGGATTCCATAATGGCGTAGGACCAAAAGTATAATAACACTTAAGTAATAAGAATTTCTATGGCCACCGTAAGGCACTTAAGGACTGCTGTTGTAATAGTTAATAAAATACATGTATATAAGAAGACCCTTTGAAAACACAGATTGCAACCAAGCAAAATGTTTTGTTTGTTTTGGGTTTAACGCCGATTTTTTTCAACAGTATTACAATTATATAACGGTGGGCAGTTAACCTAACCCGTGTTCCTGGAGTCTGTACCAGTACAAAACTGTTCTATGCAAGTAACTGCCAACTCCTCACATGAATCAGGGGTGGAAGACGAGTACTTTAAGGCACAATGCTTTTTTATCAAATCGTCACGGAGAACATACGTCTCGCCCGAGGTTCAAACTCACGACCCCGCGATCCGTAGATCTGCGATCTCTCAATCAAACGAAGCGGGCGGGAGGGCACCTAATTTTCTCTACTGCAGTATAACATGATGAACTGATATCTGTCAATAATGTATAAACAGTATTGTACTACATATACAATATGTTTTAACAAAACACTTGGATTAAAATTTGTTATATAAAAACCTATAGTTGTTTTCATATAGCATTTTTGGCCGATTATGAAAAAGGTATCATATAAGTTGTTTATAGTAAAAAAAAATTCTTTATAAGTCCACACAAAACTCTTTACCAGGTAGAGATAGGTCAAAATACACCTAAAACTTGGATGTAACACGCATGTTGTACCACAGAAAACTTGTCTCAATTTTTCCCTAGGGCCTGTAATAAATAAGTTACAATATAAGCTATTTATAGTAAAGCAAAGGGACATAGTTCTACAAACAAGACTGCCTCATGGTTGTGAACATTTGTACCAAGTTACATCAAAAGCCCTCCATGCATAAAGAAGGCATTTGACCTCTAAGTGTGACCTTGACCTTAGATCTAGGGACCCGGTTCTTCCGCACAACAATCCATCTCATGGTAGTGAACATTTATGCCAAGTTACATCAAAATCCCTCCATGCATGAAGAAAAAGTGTTCTAGACAAAGTCATTCTTGTATCTGACATTTGGCCTGTCTGTGTGACCTTGACCTTCGACCTAGGGACCAGATTCTTGCGCATGACACTCCGTCTCATAGCGGGGAACATTTGTGCCAAGTAATATTCAAATCCTGTTTTGCATGACCAAGTTATCCACCGGACAGGAAAAATGTCCCATTGACCTTTGATCTCCAAGTGTGACCTTGACCTTTAAGCTAGGGTTCTGGGTTTGCGCATGACACGTCACCTCATCATGGAGAATATTTATGCCAAGTAATATTAAACTATCTTGATGGATGACAGAGTTCTGGACCGGACAGGAAAAAAAACCCTATTGACCTTTGACCTCAAATTGTGACCTTTACCTTTGAGCTAGAGGTCCGGGTTTGGGGGCAAGGGACAGTTAATTTGAAAATTCCACAAATCTGCGCTGATACCAGTGCGAAAAAAAACACATGAAAATCCAATTTTGATAAATTCAAGGCAAGTTTGAGCGAATGTATTGAATAGACTTAGCACTTCATTGTGTGACATTTTCAGCCTGCCGATTCTGTTGCTTCTGTGATAAAAACGAGTAAAACGCAGGTTTCAGGACACTAAATTTTGAGGCATTAATGGCCCAAAATGCTCACCTTGCGCGACATGTACCGTATTATCTGCAAATGACTGACCTAAAATACATGCATATTTTTAAAGCATGTGGCCAGACGAAAATAATGGTGGGAAGAAAAGTGTCACATAACCGTTTACTTTTTTCCGCTATTTTGAGCTGAATCTGGATGGATGAATGACCGTTTCCATTTCGTCTGAATTCCGTTACCTCAGGTAAGATTTTAGACCCGGCCGTCTACACGGAGCTAGGAAAATCGATTCAAGTAGATATCTACTTTACACAATAACTACTCGTACGCAGGAATCCTCAGTTCTATAAACATCATAAATAACCAGTTGAATATAAATGCCTTTAAAGTGCATCTGTCTATTTTATTTTAAAAACGTACCCAGGCCAAATACGAAACTGACCCCTGCCACTTTTTGCGCATGACACGTCACCTCGTCATGGGAAACATTTTTGCCAAGTTATATTAAAATACCTTCATGGATGGCAGAGTTATGGATCGGACACGAAACAGACCCTGTTCATGCCATGTTAACATTTGACTGCCATGTGTGACTTTGACCTTTCAGCTAGAGGTCTGAAAGTCGTGCGTGACACATCGTCTTATTATGAGGTACATTTATGCCAAGTAATATTAAAATCCCTTCATGGATGGCAGAGTTATGGACCGGACAGGAAAAAGGCCCTGTTGACTTTTGACCTCCAATTGTGACCTTGAGGCATACAGACACTAAATAGAAAAATGGCGCGAAAAAAAATGGTAGTCGCATAATGGCGGATACAAATAGTCCTCAGTTCTTTTGCTCTGTAGAGCTATTTTCCTTATTTTCTTTGCAATTGTTTTTTGCTAAAACCACATGACAGATCTATACTTGACATGTAGGTAACATTTTCATAATGAAATAACAACATGACAAAATCTTTCATGGAAACTTAGATCATACACCACCAGTATAATTTGGGGTCTCATTTTTTAGCTGATTTTGCAGTTTGTGTGTTTGACTGAAATTATTTTTCTTGCATCAAACATGACCCCCACTTTTCCTTTGATTTTTAGTTAGCACTGACAATATTCTTCAAGAAAATGTAAGTTACAGAAATTTAAAATGGGTCTTGATGTGTGCTGCGGTCATTGGAAATAGGTCAATTTTATATAGAATAAAGAACAACAACTATTTAGTGTGTTATAACCTTGACCTTTAAGCTAGGTGTCCGGGTTTTGCGCATGACACGTCGTCTCACCATGGGGAACATTTGTGCCAAGTAATATCAAAATCCCTTCATGGATGACAGAGTTATGACCGGACACGAAATTGCGGACGGACGGAAATACGGACGGACGGAAAAGCGCATTACTATAGTCTCCGAAACTGGTTTTCAACCAGTAGGGGACTAATAACAATACACGATTATTTGTGATAAGGCCATGACAAATGAAAATTATGTATTTGTAAATATATGACATGGTATATTGGAAAGTAATGAGGAAATATGATGGACATTGCTCCAGCGACGATGCATAGACACAACATGCAAAAAACTATAATAATAAGCACAAACTGAATACACTAAGACCTATAAGGTCACACACCAGTAAATATTATTCCCTATATATTCTATATAAAACTGACATTTTTTAAAGAGCTACCAAACATAGCTAGACCCATTTCAGGGAACAAATCCTTACCTCATTTTAAAGAGTTTTGATAAAAATGATACAAAATGAAGAGAAAAGTAGGGGTCATATATCTTCTAAGAGAGAGTGTCACATTTGCTTACTGTAAAATCACATTAAAATCACACTGCTGTGACTTGTTTTCACTTCACCAAATGCAACCTCCTCTCCCATTTTTTCTACCAAAATGTCAAATATACGTGCACAATGAAATACAAACATAAACCAGCTTTAATTTAGACCTCTGTGGCCATGCCAAGTGAAAATATAGTGTTCAAAATCCTGTTTGCCATTCGCGACTAGACTAGATGGCTCTGGTTCCTTTACTATAGTAAGTTAAAGTTCTAGTTGTTCACTCTGTAGAGATAATGAGGCGAAGATGCTCTCAGAGATTCCTAGGAAATGAGATGATAACCGTTTATATGACTGAATATACGAAGTCAAATGCATTTAGTACGAACTCCAGTTAAACGACAAGAACACAAAGCAAAGTCCGAAGCAAACGTGTGTACATATGATGATTTTTTATCGTTTATGAATAACATACGTACATGTATATATGCATTACAACACGAGCACGGACACGGATGCTAGGAGAGGGATTGTAACATAAACTATTACAACAGATTTAAAATCATCCACGCAACAACTAACTGAGCTAACCACCAGACTTGGGATTAAACAGAGGGGTTATTAAAACTGTACTGACTGAATAGCGGACAGTGCGAACCACGTCCGTGCAGGCTGGTCTTGGTCTGCATTGGTCGTAAAAGTAGAATCAACTAAAGTAAAAACGTTATCAGTATTTTGGTTTCACGATTTTCGGCACAAGTATTCTGTATCATCAAACACTGATAACTACGAACAAGTTTTATATACATAATGAAGCAGATTTTTATTGTTCAAGCTTTCTTATCAATCACTGCAATTTAATAGCATGATAAAGATAAATGGAATATATTCGTATTTCAGAAAATTATAGACTATGTGAATTCGCTATTGTTACATTTTGATCGCAGCTTTTAAGGTGATTTACGTTTTTCAATAAAAAAAAATCAAATTACATGGCCGCCAAAATTAATTTCCAAACACGTAAGAACCACTGTTAGAGATAACAAAAATACGGATGCTTCAAAACTCTCATATTACAAAAAAAATCAAAATTTCTTTCCTAGTATGACAGCAATAACATGTTTATTGCCCCTGGCTCCGAACATATAGCCTTGCTCCCTGGCTGCAGAGTTGTTTTTGTTATCCTTCGACGAAAGTCGGAGGGATATAGTTTTGGTGTTGTCCGTCCGTCCGTCCGTCCTTCCATCCGTCTTTCCGTCCGTCCGTCCTTCCGTCTTTCCGTCCGTCCGTCCGTCCGGAGCCATATCTAGGAAATGGTTGGGAATATTTATTTAAAACTTCATATACATGTTCACCACTATGAGTTCTTGCGGCCCGTCGAGTTTCAGTCAGATTGCCCAGTTAACACCAGAGTTATGGCCCTTAGAAGTTTCTAGTGTTAACTATATAGGGTACTATAAATATGCCAATTTCTGCATCATAACTTTTGATATATTTGACCTAGAACTATGAAACTTAAACAGAATTTAGATCACCATAATGTGGTTGTGTACACACAATTTCATTCGGATTTATATGTAAATTAAGAGTTATTGCCCTTTAATTGTATAAAAATCCACATATTTGTACATAACAAACTTACCATTTGGTAGACTTTCATTAAATTTCTTTCATTCTTTTCCATGAACATTTATTGTAAACATGTGAAGTTGTGTACCCACACCTGGTAACCCCCTTACCTTGATCACACACCTGCCCCCCCCCCCCCCCCCCCCCCCCCCCCCCCCCCCCCCCCCCCCCCCCCCCCCCCCACACACACACAAAAAGAAATCATTCCTTTTTTTAGATTTTTTTCAAACAAACTTCATATACATGTTCACCACTATGAGTTTATGGGGCCCATCAAGTTTCAGAAAGATTGCCCAAGTAACACCAGAGTTATGGCCCTTAGAAGTTTCTAGTGTTACCTATATAGGGTACTATAGATCTATAGATATGGCAATTTCTGCATCATAACTTTTGATATATTTGACCTAGAACTATGAAACTTTAACAGAATTTAGAGCACTATAATGTGGTTGTGCACAGACAATTTTGTACGGATTTATTTTGTAACTTCAGAGTTATTGCCCTTTAATTGTCTAAAAATCCACATATTTGTACGTAACAAACTTACGATTTGGCAGAATTTCATTAAATTTCTTTCATTCTTTTCTGTGAACATTTATTATAAACATGTGAAGTTGCGCATCCACACCTGGTCACCCATTTGCCTTGGTCACACCCCCT
The DNA here is from genome assembly GCF_021730395.1 of Mercenaria mercenaria. Taxonomy (NCBI): domain Eukaryota; kingdom Metazoa; phylum Mollusca; class Bivalvia; order Venerida; family Veneridae; genus Mercenaria; species Mercenaria mercenaria. The sequence goes on from NC_069363.1 coordinate 50,598,978, forward strand.
CCCCCCCCCCACCCCCCCCCCCCCCAAAAAAAAAAAAAATTTTTTTTTTCATTTCTTATTTTAGATTTTTTTCAAACCTTCCAAAGTGTACCATTCCCCCACCTCACTTCTCCACCCAGTCATGCCCACCACTGATCATGCATCCTCTGCCCCCTCCCCCCACCCCCAACTTCACCCTTTTACCTTTTTTTTTAATTTTTAATTTTCAATCAATATTTATAATCAACATGTGAAATTTTGTTTCCTCTCCCGTTCCCCTGCACCCCCACCCCCTAAAAAAATAAATATATACATATATCTATATATACATATATATCTTTCCATTCCTTTTTTTTTTTTTTAAATGTTCAAACCTTCAACATGTTAAGTTGTGACTGCACAAACCTTGCTCTCAGCCATGTTCAAGATATCTTACCTGTGTTCTCTTAAGGACATCTGTTCTTTTAAGTTCAAATGTACATGTTAAACAGCAACACCTGGTGCCAAACCATTCAAAGACAATATTTCGTTCCAGTTAAACTTCAAGCTCACATTTCAATTAACTGCATTTAATTTTAAAAGCTAAGCTTATTACAGTAAGCATATCCCATTCAAAATAAATTCTTTAGTCAGGATCAAAGTACCATACATTTATTATGTACTCTTTAATTAAACATTTGTTTTCTGTTAAATTGATTTTGACTAATGAAATTATTTGCTTCTTATTAACATCCTTAACTTTTTGCCGGATATATCTTTTTGCCATTCCTCACCACAAACCCTTTCGGCGGGGGATACCAATTCATCGAATTTGCTTGTTTTTATAAATACAGCAAACATTTTATAAGTAAATTTTAAGAATAAAATGTTAATACCTAAAAAACCTGCAGGAGTTACTTCCTCTGTCATTGAGGAAAGCTTTGAAAAAATTGACAGACCAAACATAGTGACATGGACCATTCTAGCCTACTATTTTAGAGGCTTAAAATTTACCTGTAAAATATGTTTGCCGGGTTTATAAAAAAAAATAACCATGCTGCCGGAGTGCCTGGCTAAACTAGAATAAACGTAATCATTTCGGATTAATGGTACATAAATGCTGGACAAAGGTTTTGATCAGTTTTCCTGTTACATTATTTTAGGATAATATAATTGTGTTTATGCTTGTTTCTTTTTAACTAAAGAAATTGTCATAAATGTGATTTCGAATTAGATACAAGGACAATGAATTCTCAATGAGCATGTGTTAATGGATACTATCTAAAATGTCTATTTGACGCCGTGCTAATATCGGTTGGTAACTTTTCAGTTTTACAGCCATTTTGGGTAAAATTATAAGAATGAACACGCATAAGTGACGACAGTGATTTTAGTATGTGGAAAAATGAAATTATGATGCAGGAGAAATTACGCTTTACGAAATTTCTTTTGATTTTGCTGTTTTAAAAAGGGGAACTCGAAAAGTAAGCAACACATATTTTCTCTAAACAATCTGTTACAGTTTAATTATGATAAATGGAATATGAAAAAAAAAGTTGTTCTTTATGTTTTAATGTGTTATTAGCAGACGCTAGGCATGTGAAAGAAAAAAAACAGGATCGTTATCAATTATAAAAACATGTTTACAAGAAGACATAGTTATAATAAATGATGATTATGATTGACAACTTCTTATTAAAATGCAAAACATCATAATGAGAAACGATAAAACATGTTTACATTATAACACATGTTTCGGTCTGATTAGAAAAATGAAAGGGTACAAATCTCATTTTATGCTTAAATCATATACTGTTACGTAAAAACAGAAGGTTATGTATAGTAACATAGCCTTTTCAATGTAATTAATTTTGATGCTTCAGTACAAAAAAAAAAAAATAACAAAACAAAAGCAAAAAATCATGCAAAAATGATCCTTAAAGGGGTATCACTTTTGAAAGTTAATATTTTGCCCTAATATACGCATATAATTGCTAACTATAAAATGCTAACATTTACTTCAAGTAATATCAAATACAGCATTATTATTGTTAACTTTTACCCTGTTAAATTTCTAAAATGTACTAGTCCATTATTAACTTTGGGCAGCACGGCTTATTATTCGAAGGAGTGTTCACTGAAAACGTTCTGATTGAAGAGCGAACGGTGCAGGCCATGATGTACAGGCTAATCTTCGTCTGCACTGGTTATGCATGCAAACACTTGCTGCCAGCAGGCTTAAGGTTAAGTGGATGTTAGAATGAAACTAGTACAGAACTGGAATGAAGACTGATGAAACGAACCATTTATATAAATGTAGGTGCACGTAAGCATGCTACATAACATAACCTTCGTGAACCTAAAAATGTTTCTCAAAATGTAAAGATTTTCATTTATCTCTAAAATTGTATATCTAATGTATAAATTCAGTTCTGTTTGTCATGTTTAATTTAGTGATATGATATTTATTATTTGAATAAATTAATTTGCCCTTAAAATGATTTTTTTTAACAATTTCCTCCCCCTTTTAGGACTTCATTTTATTTTTAGCTCGACTATACGAAGTATAAGGAGAGCTATCCTACTCGACCCGGCGTCGGCGTCGGCGTCTTTCCGCGTCCCCACCTTGGTGTAAGTTTTTTTTACACTTTCTCTTTTTTCAACTTATCTCTGTACTTACTTGATGGATTTGATTCAAACTTGAAATAGTTATTCCTCATCATCACCCACATCATCTGAAATAAGGGCAGTAACTCTAGCACCAATATTTCATGATTTATCTCCCCTTTTCACTTAGTTTTTAAGGTTAAAGTTTTGATGCACTTTCACTCTATCTCTGTTATTACTGAATGGATTTGATTCAAAGTTAAAATACTTGTTTAACATCATCACCCACATCGTATGACACAAGATGCATAACTCTGGCACAAATTTTTTATGAATTATTCCCCCTTTTTACTTAGAATTTCAGGTTAAAGTTTTGATGCACTTTCACTCTATCTCAGTTATTACTGAATGGATTTGATTCAAACTTAAAATCGTTGTTCAACATCATCACCCACGCCATATGACACAATTAAGGTGCATAACTCTGGCACCAATTCTTCATGAATTATTCCATCTTTTTCTTAGAATTTCAGGTTAAAGTTTTGATGCACTTTCACTCTATCACTGTTATTACTGAATCAATTTGATTCAAATTTAAAATATTGTTCAACATCATCACCCACGCCATATGACACAAGGTGCATAACTCTGGCACCAATTTTTCATGAATTATTCCCTCTTTTTACTTAGAATTTCAGGTTAAAGTTTTGATGCACTTTCACTCTATCACTGTTATTACTGAATGGATTTGATTCAAACTTAAAATACTTGTTCAACATCATCACCCACATCATTTGGCACAAGGTGCATAACTCTGGCACCAAGTTTTCATGAATTATTCCCCCTTTTACTAACAATTTCAGGTTAAAGTTTTGATGCACTTTCATTTATCTCTGTTAATACTGAATGGATTTGATTCAAACTTAAAATAGTTGTTCAACATCATCACCCACACCATTTAACACAAGGTGCATGACTCTGGCACCAATTTTTCATGAATTATGCCCCCTTTTACTTAGAATTAAAAGTTAATTTTGATGCATTTTCACTATATCTCAGTTATTATGAAATGCATTTGATTCAAACTTGAAGTAGTTGTTCCACATCATCACCCACATCATATGATACAAGATGCATAACTCTTGCACCAATATTTAATTAATTATGCCCCCTTTTTGCTTAGGCTGTACTTGTATAGTGTTTTGATACACTTTATCTGTACTTCTCTTATTACTTAATATTTTTGACACAGACTCAGGCTATTGTGCAATATCTTCGCCCACCATTGGAGTTAATAAATACTCCAGTGACAGCTCCAGTTTTCTCAGATGTGCCCAGTTTCACTATCCAGCATCGAAATAGTCGAGCACGCTGTCTCCTGTGACAGCTCTTGTTCTGAGCCTTGTATATTGAACATGACTTTTTTGTGTAAATATATAATTGAATATTAACGTTGTGACAAGGGTTATAATCAATGAAACAACTTTTTGGACATTGTTTTAGATATCTTGATAAAAGTATTGCTTCTCTTTTCGGGTCTCATTTTTGGGTAATTTCAAGTTGACGAAGCGTGTGCACAATCCTGCATTGATAGAGCAAACAAATGTTCATGCTTTCTTTGCAGATACGTACGTACAATAAATATCTTATTACGACCCTTTTTAGCTCGACTATTTCGAAGAATAAGTAGAGCTATCCTACTCACCACGGCGTCGGCGGCGGCGTAACACCTTGGTTAAGTTTTTCGTACCAGTCCACATTTTGACAAAACTTTTTGAGATGAAGCTACGTGTGTACCATCACTATGTCCAGTTTTAGGCAAAAGTATATAATTCCATCAAGGAAATTGGCTGAATTATGGCCCCTTTAAACTTACTAATCTTGGTTAAGTTTTACGTACCATTTCAAATTTTGTGTAAACTGTTTGACATATGGCTTTGAAACTTTTATCACTTGTTTATTATTACTGTCTATATCTGTAGGCAAGAGTACATAACTCTGTCAACTATTTTGGCTGAATTATGGCCCTTATTGGACTTGGAAGTTGGTTCAGTTTTCGTACAAGTCAACGTTTTGTCAAAACTATTTGACATGTGGCTTTGAAACTTTGAACATTTGCTTATCATCATAATGTCCGTATGTAGGCAAGAGTATATAACTCTGTCAACTATTTCGGCTGAATTATGGCCCTTTTTGGACATGGAAATTGGTTCAGTTTTCGTACAAGTCCACGTTTTGTCAAAAGTATTTGACATGTGGCTTTGGAACTTTGAACACTTGTTTGTCGCCATGATCTCCATCTGTAGGCAAGAATACATATCTCTGTCAACTATTTTGGCTGAATTATGGCCCTTTTTGAACTGTTAAATTTTTCATACCAGGCCATATTTTGCCTAACCTGTTTGTCATATGGCTTTGAAACCTTGGCAGCTTGTTTACCATCATATTCTACATATGTAGGCAAGACTACATGACTAGGACAAGGACTTTGGCTCAGTTATGGCCCTTTTTGACACAGAAATTATTTAAGCTTCGCATACCATTCCATATTTTGTCTAAACTGTTCGATATATGGCTTTGAGACTTTAAACACTTGCTTACCATCATGGTCACACATTACCATATAGTGCAAGACTTATCCAAATCCACAAATACAGGTACATTGTCTTATCTATTTCTCTTCATTTGTTTGAAAATCTCTGGAAATATTTTGACCCCATACTTCCATCAATTATTCGAATAGTCGAGCGCGCTGTCAAGACAGCTCTTGTTATTATGTGTCTTAAGAATGGTTGTATTACATTTTGGGTGAACATTTGTATGTTTGTAAATACCAAATAGTTGTCAGTCCATGTAAGTGATGTTCCCTTTTAGAATAACTTTAAAGGAGTTTCCAAGGCAGGTAGGAAATGGAATGCATGAAAGTAATTTTGTTGAAATTTTGGTTCTTTCTTCACAAACGGGACCATCTTTGACATATTTTGATCCATATCAATACACCCTTTTTTGCAAGTTAGAGGATAATTTCTAAAGCATATTCTTATTTATTTTTAGCGGCTGGTGAAAATGTTTGTACAGAATGTTTCAGAAAAATTAAGCTTATACGTATACAGAGCTGTTTACATGACTGGGTTAGTTATTTGAACCAAATTGTACACAGTAGTTCGTGGGAAGTCTACAAGAGGAGGAATACAAGGATGTTTAATTCTGACTGCATAATTAATTCGTGGAAACGAGATACTACTAGTCAAGTAAATCTTGGGAACGAGAATCTAACTCGTGGCAACGAGATACAATCCCGTTGCCGCGAGTTAAATAAGTCGTGGCAACGAGATACTAACTCGTGGGCATGAGAATCTTTCGCTTGGTTACGAGATACTAACTCATCATAGAAACGAGGCCCTATTTTGTGGCACGGAGTTAATTATTAAAGGCACGAGAACGAGGTATTGTTGCGGCGGTTTACTTATTGTGTGGTCAAGACTATTTACTCGTAGGAAAGAGATACGAGTTAATTATCGTGAGGCCACAAAATATTATCTCGTTCCGACAATATAGTGTATCTTGGCCAAGTGATAATAAAACATTCAGTTGTACCACGAGATATTGTTGTGTGTCTCGTTATTTTGTCTTTATACACAGTGATCTGACTGATGTTGCGTTATAACCGATTCTATAAGTACTAACATTTCATGTTTTTTAATGCTTTTTCTTTGATATTAAATGTTTCAAAATGCTTTGAGGCTGCGTCCTACGTTTATTATCTCTAATTAGAAGTTTCTTTTTTTAACTCGGATTTGCTACTATATTGAGCATGCATATAAAGAGCACAATAACAGCATTCGTCATACAAAAATAAGACAATGTCTAAATCGGCGATCAATTTGCCTTCAACTCATCCGAATTAGAATTAATAATGCGTTTTTATGAAAAATGTGTTTTAAAGTCATTTCCTTATAAAAAGTGTGTAACATATTTATGAAAAATACTATTTTGTATAATGACCTATTTTTGTCTCTCCTAATAGACCCTGCCACTATGCAAAAACGACGAAACAAAAAATACAAGAAATATCTTTAAAAATGATGGTCGGCGAATTGTAATAAGGAAAGAAGTTTATGAATTTTTCCATCTAACATTCATCTTTCATCTAACATTTTTCAAATTGCAAAACTAAACGCCGCACTTTAACAATTTAAATGGTTCTCTTTTAATTTTTCGCAAAGGTTTCGTAACAATTTTGTTTCGTTTATCCTTAGACGAATAATTACAGCAGTAGTTTGATGAAGATTCATGAAGCGGTTCATGAGAAGAGGTCATTAAACGTGTTTATATTTTTAGCTAAATTGGTCCCTATCCCCATTTGTAACAAAATAGCAGGAGACCTTACGATATTGTTACACATCGAGTTTGATAAAAATCCATTACATTTTAGTGGTTAATGCGAAGAAAGACATATCTACTTTTAGCTATAGTGGTCCCTAATAGGGCCCAAGTTCCTATATAAATAAATTTGGAAGAGGACCTTATAATGATGCTCCAGACCAAGTATGACAAAGATCCACCGAGCTGTTCATGAGACGCTGTATAAAGGCATTTCTAGTTTTAGCTCTAGCAGCCCCTAAAAGGGGTCAAATGTCCCAGCTGAACAAAGCTGGCTGCGGGCCTAATAAAGATGCTACAAATCAAGTTTGATTAGAATACATGAGAAAAAAATCAATTAAAGGATTTTTTTATTTATTATTTTTATTTCTAAAATAGGCCAACTGATCCCGCTTTAACAAATGCATATTCGCTATTCATGAATCTTTGGACAATGACGTCACACCTATAAAAAAGTGAAGTTCAAGCAAAACATACAATTGTTATTATTTCAATATTTCTGTTTCATAAGCAAAGTTTGACCCTAGTCATATCACATAGATAAACTGTATGCAGCGTACCTTCATTTCAATGTAATGAGATTCAGTCATTATATAGCATATATATAATGAAACAGATTTCAACTGAGTTCAATATTTGCATACCATACTAAAGAAAAATATTCATATATAATAAATCATTTAAATAATTTATAACAAATATATCAAAGCAAACAAGTACTCATTTTAATATGAAATCTGAATAAGTCACAAAAGCAAGAAACCTTTTCATATACAGACGACAATTGTAACAAGGAAACTCTTTTAAAAAGCACTTCTCTACATAAAAGACTCTTATCACAGCCTTATTCATGTGATACGCAGACCGTATTCAGCTCTTTCTTTAATTTGATATATTTTGGTATCTGAACAGGTTTTTATCATATTTATTAAACTTACTTATCATTTTGAGATATATCAATATTCTTGCTAAATATACTGAGCCAAAGTTAGCTTTAAAACTGTGAACAGCGTCGTTTAGGATAAACGCTTTGTCTACATTTCACTCAGCGTAGCACAATCAACAGAGTGAAAGAAATTGACACTCTCGTCCAATCAGGCAGAGTGTTGCACAAATCTTCCATTTTGATAAATTATCTATAATGCGTTATCAAGTAGTTTGATTTGCAAACTGAAGTCACGTGGCATAGGTAACGAAAACGAATTTAGACGGCGTCGCCGAAAAAAAACATTGAGTACTCGTGATTATGATTTTATGACATACTGTCGTAAACCAGCTGGATGTGGTAATATGTTTACATTTGAAATTTACATCTTTATTTTCTTACTCACTCACGTTTTAGGTAAATACTGCATATTTCTATTCCAGTTTTTCTGCAAAGTTTAATCTTTCAGAGATAATATGTCTTTACCATACATGCAAATAACAAAATGCAAAGTTTTCGTTTTAACTTTATATCCCTAGCCGCTGTTTGGACCAAGAGGAGATTGACATAATGTCAGACTGAGTTGAAATAAAATTGATATTTTTAAAAACCATGAAGCTGACTCAAGCTGCTTTCCCCTCAACTCGAAAATATATTAACACTTGTAAAAAGATATACTTTTCAATGTAATGTGAGCATATTGTTGACGGAAAATAAGTATGCAAAACCAGTTTTATCAGGTTTTACCAACATCAGATAACCATTCAGCTAAATGAGTAAAGATTTAAAGCACAAGAAGCAACAAAGATATATCAGTTTAATAAGCACAGATATCACATTATACATTCATACACTTGTCATAATGTATGTTTTAATATCATTATTGTTACCCGAGAATTCAAAAAATATATTTTTGAATCACCAATAAACACGGACCCAGTGTCATCAATATATTAGATTCAAGATTTTTTGTGAAACCAGAAAACGGATTGAAACATACCTTACACATTAGCTTTACTGGTTTATTTTAAACTAAAACTTTTTAATTTTGTTGAAAAAAAAATATGACACAAAATATAGGAACAATGTGTTAATATTGTAATCATGTCATACATCTGTGCATGCATACAGTTAACAAAACAAAGATATCAGGGAAAAAATCATAGATATACATGAATGAATAGATAAGAAACCACTTGCTCTGAAACACTAATACAGAGACCACTGACCCTGAAGACCATAAATTCCATTTTCGATTTAAATTTTTAACTCCAGATTAAATAATACCTTCAAATTGTGAACATGTATTGCTGTGTGCTTTCTTTCAATTATCTAAATAGTAAAATTAGTGTGAAAAATGTCACAGCGGATGTAGAATCGTCTTATAAAACTTTATCTGTTTTGGATCACATGTTTTGTTAAAACATAGATTCGATGTATCCATTCAGAGACTTCAGTCACAAAAATTGTTAAATTAACGTGTTTTCTATACGGTAGTACTCCTCCTGGAAATTTACACAGAATATTCGGACTTTAAAAGTTAATGTCTATCATGGATCTGCAAGTCTTGAATATTTCCAGTATGTCCCATATTTTAACACAATGAGAAAGTTTTGAAAAGGAATGCGAAGACAGCTAGATAAAGGCACATGTTGAAAGGCACTGTTGTTGCCAGACTGCCAGTGCTCTTACCCGATATATCCGCTTGTATTCCACCAACCTTTAAGGTACCTTTTCCCTAAACAGCGGCTGCAGAACATCTTGTCACCGCTGAAGTTGGGATAAAAATAACAAATTATGCATAAAGCGATATCAATCTACATGTTTTAGCAAGTTTCTGTTAAGATATACCAAGTGTCATTCAATATACCCCCAGCGGCTCTTGGCGATAATATAAAGCTCTGACAATTAGCTTCAATAATAATTGAATGAATCTGTCAAAACCCATAAACAAGTCGTACAAATTGTCTGCTAAAGCGCACAAAGCATTTTTATGGATTCAATGCCAGTTTTAAACATATTAACAGACAATCACGAGATGTCTCAAGTGCTCGATATCATCAACGTCTCTTCCAATATTTAAAAATACAAGTCGTCATTAACTCTTTTGTAATGTAAAGTATGCAGTCCTCCCTGCAGCCTTTGACGTCAATCGAATGTTTAGTAAACAAAAATGGAGGAAACATAAAAATTTCGAGTATTGGGAAGCTGATGAGGCAATTTGAATCTCCTAATAAGTACCCTGAAGCAAAGGTTTGGAATATAGTTTTATGTGCACCTAGAAAATTCATATGATAATGTGTCATAAACACAATTCAAATTATTATTACAATGGTTAGAATGCAAATAATGAGTGATTTGTAAATCCTCTTCAAACATAATTACAGACAAAGTTTGTTTGTTTTGGGTTTTACGCCGTCTTTCAATAATATTTCAGTAATATAACGGCGGGCAGTTAACCTAACCAGTGTTCCCGGATCTGTACCAGTACAAACCTGTTCCCTGCAAGTAACTGCCAACTTCCCCCACATGAATCAGAGGTGGAGGACGAATGCTTCCAGACACAATGTCTTCTATTAAATTGTCACAGAGAACAAACGCCCTGCCCGAGGTTCCGTAGATCTGCGCTCCCCCTATTGAGCTAAGCAGGCGGGTATGCCGCTTGAACAATTTTAACTTCTGAAGAAGAAAAAAAAACGTATTGTTCCCCTTACATGACAACTCTTGAGACTAGTCTTCGTGAGAATGCAGCGTTTATAGGAATTTATAAGTGACGCATTGAACTTTTAAACCGGGTTTATAATATCAAACGTTCTTGTTTTTAAAAAAAGTTTGCATACGTTGAAGACTAGCCGTAACCTACGGGATGTTTTTAGTCTTGTAGGATTATCACATTCAAAATGAAATATCTGTACATAACAAAGCTACACAATCTGTCTTTAGTTTACAGCGTTATCAAATTTAATAAAATGGAATATAACTTACCTCCTAAAGCAATAACCAGTATTGCTATTTTGGCAAACAATAGCGTCGAATTTCTCATATTGCTCAGACTGCAGAGAACTAGGCGTGATAATAAAAAAAAAATAATGTAAGAACTGTGAACATTCAAGTGTGCACACGTTTCAAAGTAAGCAAAGATTTAATGTGGTCTCATGTTATAAGCAATACTGTATAAAATTCCCGTGGGCCGAGCCAGTCTTATCCAATCGCAGACCTCTGTATGAATTTAGTAGCTTATGACAAATAGAAAATATGTCACCAACCGAGCAAAAATGTTCGATTGGGAGCTGATGTAACTGTAAAAATGAAGACACATAAACAATAAAGATTTTAATTTTATTATTCATGCTATCTCGTCAATCATACCTCTTTAATAGGCCTACGATGTTAATTAAAACAAATGAAACATTCAAATTTGCATAAATACAGATCATGTGACTTCAGTTATTGTTTTTTTACCCTTTTTGTAGAGGATGATGGAAGTCTTTTATTTTCATCACATGTTAATATTCAGTTGTGCTGAAACATGGACATTCCTTCTGTCTTCACCTATCCTAGGCCAAGTCAATTCGACCAACATCTTCTTTACTTGAAATGACGTCAACATCAAAATGTTACTACTTGCATAAAAGTAATACCAAAATTATGCAATGCCTATATTCCAATATTATGAGGACAAACTTGTGATAAATCTACGTAAAACAACTTGAAATTTCACAGAACATATTGTCATCATTCAAATGATTTTGAATAGTCGGTTTATTACAGACTAACGTTAAAGCGATTAAAACATATACTAGAAAAATTCGTTGCCGTTTACTTCGGACAAATGAACATATATTTTTCTTCTGGAGCCACAATTCAAGCTCGGCTGAAGATTTTTTTCTGGTAGTGGAGTTAAATGTTCAATATGATACAATTCAAATATTAAAATTATTAATTTCCCAAACACTTTGAATACAGCTGAAGTTAAGGATGACTACACGTAATAGGCCTCAATTTCACCAAAAGCGTACATACAGCTTGATAATGTAAGCTTTGAAAATGTCAAACGATAGAAACAAGGTGCATATTGACAAGTTATATAGTGACAGAAGTTCTCAAAAATTCCCTTTTGATTACCTCCCCTGATAATTTTGGTTTTTCATGAGTTATCTCCCCTGACAACTAGAAAAAAAAAATTCTCCTTTTCTCTACGGGGAATTTTAAACTTCTTTTTGATATTTGTATCAGAATCATATAATGCAGCTTTCTACCGCAAAATTTTCTCGAAACTCAAGCTGAGATTCTCATAATCAAAGAAATTATATATTTCCCATAGGCATCAATGTTAACTTCAATACCGATTATCTCCCCAAAAAAATGATAAAAATCGAAAAATCTCTCGGTGAAACGTTTTTAATTTTGAATGTCTTTAAAGTGACCAAATTTCATTTAAATATTACCATCCAGTTACAAGATATGAAATATGGCTATTACACCATATTATCCTTAATACCTACGACTTAGTTTAATTTTGTATTAGATATATTAAATCTTCCATAAGCGAACAATCATTTAATTGGTGTATCAGAGCAGTTTTTCTTCTGTGCTTTTAAAAGCAAGTGGTTCATTTCTCAATTGAACGACAGGCGGGTCATTATGTTTTGATGCTATATACCAGACTTTAGTTATTTGCTAAATTAATTGATATACATTCGTTTATACACCTTGTATCAATATTGTCTATGTTTTTAGACAATAGTTCAGCCACAAATTTCATTTTAATTATTGAATGAATGCAATTTGCCATGTGTTTAAATATGTGGTTAAGATATGAATGGGAACTATAAAGGGTTTTATCATCTGCAAATATATCAGCAAGTGCAGAGTCAACAGACAGTGACAGGTCATTTATGTATATCAAAATACCAGGGAGGGGAGGGGAGGGGGTGGGCGTGGGGGGAGGGGGGCTAGCACTGAGCCTTGAGGAACACCAGAAGAAACCATACATGTACTTGGATCTGAGTATACACCAGAAACGTATTTTTTTGTGGGAGGGGGTGGGGTATGACATGAACATAGGATGCAGAGCAAGAAAAGGGGGACCCGTCTAAGTGATATAATTCTAATTTACGTAATGGAATAGTATGATTTATCAGGTCAATAGCCCGGATAAGAATGGTGGAACGGACGCACAGACGAGCGAAGCTTCCCAAATGGAGTTGGTCCAAAATTGTTAAAATTTGCGTCAGTTTCTACCCGTGGAAAATATGGCGATGCCAGAACAGAAAATGATGTGTTGGCGTTATTTTAGGATAGTATCATTTTTAAATGTATAAAAGTTTTGGAGGGGAGCGGTGGTCTAGTGGTTAAGTTGCCAGGAGTCGTGGGATCAAACTCCACTGGGGTCACGACCATGCCTTTTTATATGGCACTAGTACTGGGTTTTCCAGGAAGCGGACTCGAGAGTGGTTCAAATAAGCCTGAAGCTTTCATCACAATCGAGCTAAAATAAATTAGTATAAACTAAATGTATAAAATAAACAGATAAGACTGCGAATTATAAAATACTGACAGTAATTTACAACGGATCAAAGTACAGAATGTATGGTATACTAGACAAATATGACATAAATGTCCTCATTATTTTTTTCTTACCTGCTTACATAAACTTTGATAATCTACATTCAACGCAATGTAATTTTGCAGTTTGACGTCATAATTGTCTCTCACCACTTTACCCGTTGTTTATTTTAGATTTTTCCTCGGCTGTTTTCTTCTTTTAATTAAGTTACCGACAAACGTAATATTTCTATGTTTGATAAATCTGAATTACATACTTAATATGCAGTTAAAATGTTTGCAAAAATTAAATTATGATGCAGGAGAGGTTGAACTTTTTTTCTTCTTTTTATGATATTGCTGTTTAATAACATATCTATTTTCCTTAAGAAGTATTTTGTCACTAGTTATTATCATATAATAAAAACTGTGTTTTAACTAAATAATATAATATTGTAAACGCCTTAGTAATAGGCAAACATTGTTATCAATTCAACAAAAACTGCAATCGTTATGGCAATAAACTTTAAAATCAGGTAAGTGTATAAAGTTAATATAAATGAGCCGCACCATGAGGAAACCAACATAGTGCGTTTGCGACCAGCATGAATCCAGTCCAGCATGCGCATCCGCGCAGTCTGGTCAGGATCCATGCTGTTCGCTAACGGTTTCTCTAATTGCAATAGGCTTTGAAAGCGAACAGCACGGATCCTGACCAGACTGCGCGGAAAACGCACTATGTTGGTTTTCTCGCGGTGTGGCTCAAATAATTATTATAATTGACAACTCTTACTTATAGGCAAAACATTGAAATGATAAATATGAATGCAGAGTGATGAGGCATTTTTAGACTATTTAAAGTAATATATTGAATGTAAACAATTAATGTACGAATTATACAATAGAAAAATACTGCTGGACATATTATGGATGTAACAGCATACTTATTCTTGTAGGACCTATTTACCTATTGTACAATCATATAATTGATGAAAGTGTAATAGGAGCGGAAAAATGTGCAGCCCGAACCTGCGACCTTCTGCTTGCAAGTCAGATGCTCTACCAGCAAAGCTAATCGGACAATCGATATCATAGACCTATTATATACATTATATACACCCTGCTACATTCCTCCCTCCATTTTTAAAAGACAAACTCAGATTATTTTGACTAACCCAGCCATTGCTTCACCCTAGCTCTAGGATTCCAAGGCTAGTCACCACACTCACGGCACCAATGCAATAGCAGCGGAAAAATGTGCAGCCCGATACAGGACTCGAACCTGTGACCTTCTGCTTGCAAGTCAGATGCTCTACGAACTGAGCTAATCAGACAATCGATATCACAGACCTATCATATACATTATATACACACTGCTACAAAAGGCAAAAAAGCATCACATCATGATCAGTTTTGAAAAGATACTGTTACGCCTAAGAGTAACAATTGCTTGTTACTTGAAATACTAGAAAAACAGACCGCCAACTATTAACAATTGAAAAGTAACAATTCAAATACCTTGAAAATATGAACTAGCTGTAAAGTCCAGTTCTAATATGAAAGAATAGTTCAAATCCTGTCCTGGTCAAATTTAAATCCAGTTGATAATAATTCCAAATTTCTCAAAGAATCCAAACTAATTTTAGCATAGCCAAAGAATATAAATCATGTATTTAAACATAAATATTTAAATCCACAATGTTAATGTAAATCTATCATCAAATGTTAAATATCCAAACTGGTAACTTTTCAAACAGCTTCCCTTTAAAGCATTATAGAAAGTTCCAAAACTTCCGTGTATTACCATGAATAAAAAAAAGAAGATTCTCGAAAATCCCAGAATAATCCAGTATTTGTGATAGAACCTTCCGGAAAACCACATAATATAAATAACTTATTGACATACATGGTATCTCATAACTAGGACCGCTTTACAGTAAACAATGGATCATCAATTTAGCAAAAATAATAAAATGAAGACATGTACATAACAGTACTCAAATGTTACTGCATATACTTGCAGTAATATTTTTAACGCCAAAATAACTATTTTAGATTTGATATTTCTTAAATGGTTAGATAACGTTGTATTTCAGCACCTACTTATACTCACAATGGCTTGTCGGAACTACATTTTGGAGTAATTAGCTTTAAATTATGATAATAGCCTTTCATGAAAAACTCCATAATCTGACCTGGTAATATTTTTACATGGACAGTACAGGCAGAGAGTGCCCAAATGGAAGATTTTCTGTTTCGGGAATTCTTTCTACAGAGGTGAGAGGTGTTGACCCAGACTAGCCTGATGCTAAAGTGCTTATTTTCTCACGATCGCACTATGATGATATGTCCTGGAAATACCTTCCAGAACGCAGTAAATGCATCCTCTTTTCGTTTTACTGGACAAAGCATGTCACCTCATTGGCTTGTACAACATTTTAGAGTCCACAACGACACCGATAAATCTGTT
Source organism: Mercenaria mercenaria (assembly GCF_021730395.1). Classification (NCBI taxonomy): domain Eukaryota; kingdom Metazoa; phylum Mollusca; class Bivalvia; order Venerida; family Veneridae; genus Mercenaria; species Mercenaria mercenaria. The sequence continues at coordinate 50,614,868 of NC_069363.1, forward strand.
GTTACGTCTTAAAATGGAAGCTACGCAATTTAGCAATTTGTCAGTAACTTCCTAAATTCGTTTCAATTTTGGTATTTACTTGTACTTTATATAACTGCAGTTCAGTACCACAATGAGTTGAAAGTGTACATACAAACCACAACCAGGTATTAATGATAATTCAATGACAATAAATATAAAAAAATGTACATTTTGAGCGTTTTTTGTTACTCGAATGAAAAATTGTGAAAAGTGTCCTCTAGAAATTCCAAAGGGTGATGCTGGTTTTCGCTTACTCATTTGATTTTGAAATTAATGACAACCATACAATGCAATCAAAAGGAACCATTTAACATTAAGGGAGGTCATTGTAAGAATCTTCATGTTTGTTAATTACACAAACGGTTCATGGAAAAGGTTATTTAATATACATTTATTAACTTTCAAAATGAGTCACCTAAGCTTTCCAGTTGTGATATAAATATAAACACAAAACATAATGGTAAATAATTGTACCGTTACCTTTGTTGATATATTAGCAACAATGTGTAAATATTTGTTTCATTCAGTTAAAAAATCACCGAATAACAACAGGTTAAATAACATCACCCATTTCAGTTAAAGTCACAATTGCATATTACATCACAATAATATCATGCATGTTGCAGCCCACTTTGTCGCCAGACAGCGTTCCCTGGATCCAGAGGTTATGAGAATTCGTGACTTTGTGAAGGCTGTGTGCGACAGGTGTTGTACTTGTCGTTTCAAGTCCTATTTGTGCTATACTGTTTTTATATGCGGGCCAATCGATTCTTCCAACGTTGCTTTTCCTTAGTATGTGTCTTCCGCGAAAATCAGTTGGGCGCTGTGAGTTATCCAGGGCCAGTGTTATGCTGCGACTTGCTGGTACCGTTGTTTGGTGGTAATAAATGCGGACGACGGGCATATGCGATATTCACGGGACGTAATGCAATTGTGACTTTCGTTGGTATGGGCGTTTTCGTCGTAGAAATAGAAATATACATAGAAATTCCGTCCAAACCTCTGGCATCTATGAAGGGATTTTGAAATAACTTGGCACAGATATTTCCCGTGATGAGACAGCATATCGTGCTTAAGACCCAGATCCCTAGCACCTAGGTCAAGTTTACAATTGGAGGTAAGATGTTAACAGGCTCTGTTTCATGTCCGGTCCATCACTTTGCCATTCATCAAGAGATTTTGAAATGTTCCCCATAATAAGACAACGTGTCATACGTAAGACCCAGACCCGTGCATATACGATCATAAATATATTACATTAACTGTTTTTTAAATTAAATTTCGAGGGTTAAAAAATTGGTGAACTAAACATTTTGAAATTTCGTGATAATGAGGTCGTAAAGATTAGCTAGTTATACAGAAATATTCTTAGCATCGCTGTAACATTGAGCAATAGTAAAAAGAGTAGTGACTATGTCGTAAAGAAGTCACAAGTTGTTTATAACTATGCAACAGCATAATAAACTATGACATTACTATCAAAAATGCTAACTAGCAGGAGATGACAACAAATATTTAGGAATTATTGCTTAGATTAATGACATACAGATCTATGTTGAGTTTATATTTCATAAACAAGGCAAATAAAAACATAAACAAAATATCAGAATTATTCTATTATCTTTCGTTGAATTTCACAACAAGGTAAATCAAATACTTTTCACAAAAACACATATCAATATTCATAAAGCAATACACCAGAAAACGTTGTGAAGCCTCTGCTACCGTAAATTGTAACATCGGAATATTTAATTGTTTCTACCCACACGGAATCGCCCGGATGTAAGTGTAGGATAACGAGGTTTGAGCCTTGCGCGTCGTGAGCTCTTTGCAACGTGTCTGCTACTCCAGCCGCTTTACTGCTTCCGTCTACAACAATCTGCATCCACACATACTGCGGATCGTATCCGGAAGCAAACACGAAATAGAACATGTACATTCCTTCTCTGGGCGCCGTAAACACGCCTAAATTAAAGATTAAAATAATCGTTTATTTTAATGATCTTTTCGTTTATAAAACATCTTAGTTACTCAAAATTTTCATGATCATTTGAAACAATTTTACGTCATCTTCCAAAAATTAATTTTGCTATAATTTATAGAACGAAGTGGGCTGTGTTTATCAAAGGGTCCTGCACGTTTAAAGATATATGAAAATGTCATAATTTAGTGTTCTTAAATCTAAACGTGTACAACCCGATACTACTATGTAAACTCGTAAGGCATTGGTTTCTGCTGATTCTGATTAAGCATACAAACGTTTGTGGAGGAGGTATTCAAAGTTGTATAGCGGTCGGATAGTTTAGGCTCCCCGTCACTAAGACATTTTTTCTTAACAACCTCCCTTGGTGCAGGATTATGCTAATATACTGTAGTCGAATACAAAACAATGACAACAATGACGTCCTTAACAATACTTAGAAACAACGTGGTCCTCGGTTTGTCCTTGTCATAATTTGATATAGGATATTATTCAACCATGCCAAATATTTCATATTATGGTTGTTTAACATAAAATTTGTTTAAAGAGAAAGTGCATCTCAACGGATATCCTTTAAAAAAATACGTAATTTGACGTGGAATAAAAAGCTAGAGGTAAACCTTGCTAACCGGTATGAGTGCTGTAACCGTTGCCATCGTTCAGAAGGAGCTTGTTAAAGATAACGGTCTGATCAATCAAAGCATGGTTTATATTATGGTCTAGTACTGCAGTGAATGCTACAGGATGTTGAATAATAGCTCTCTTTATTCTTCCTCCTGAAATAATGTAAAGAATCATTTAAATGCAACTTAAAAGCTATTGATTGCGTGTATCTTTTTTAAGTACTTCATACCAAAATGTTAATACAGGGAAAAACCTATTATTACAAGTTAATGATATAATAATACCAAAAACAAACAAACAAAAAAAAAACGTGACTGAGTGGTCTAGTATTTTTGGAGAATATTTCAGTAGAGTCACAGAATCCTGGAGCATTGGCTAACGCTTTTGACCGTTGATATATCATTTGAAACTGGATTTAAACCTTACTAGCCGTAATTTTTAAAGCGACTCGTTTACACCATTTAGGTGATTTTCCCTCAAAATTCGATAAAAATGTGAGTGCTGTGAAAGTGACCGATGGTTCAAATTCATTGGTAAATTAATTTTGCAAGAATCTAACTATTGTGAAGATGTAACTTCAACCACTTTAACGCTTTTGAACTAATGGTGAAAATAAGAATTTCACATCATCTGTAGGTGAGTGTCTTTAAGACAGCGGCAAGTTTACATTGTCTTTTTACATATTTTTAGAGACAGAAAAGCAAATCTACATCTATTAGTAAAGATAGAGTTATATAAACTTATTCTTTAAAGTGAACTCTTTGCAACACAAGTAATATTAAGATAGTTACATTGAAACATGTTACTTTTTACCTCATGCAAATTCACCGCCGAACTGATTCGCCCATTACCGTTTAATTTGTATCATAACGTTGACTGCTAAAAGTCAACGTTGACAGTAAAACAAGTTACCATTTTGTTTTGGAGCTTCTGATTCATGTTCGAGCTCGGTATCCTCTTTGTCTGTGTCGGTATCTTCAACATTCTCCGTCTCCAGCATTTTCCTGAATGTTTCAATTGTGTTCTGCTGCTTCTCTATCAGTAACTGCTGGTTAATCATTTCCTCCTCTAGACGGATAATTTGAGACTTCATTGCTTGTTGCTCTCGAGATCCTTGCAACTCTATATGGGCAATGCGTGATTCCAAGGTCACAAGTTTCCTGTAGTAGCGTTGCCGACGTAAATTCGTCTCCATGTTTATCCATCTCTGTTTCAGCATTTCTTGTTTTTCAGCCTGATCAGATAAACGTACCAAGTTTCATTTTGATTTTGCCAATGTCCTTGTATGAGCTGAATACATCACTTACCGAATCGGCAAAAACAAAATGTTAAATTTTCAAATAAAAAATGAGTTTGAAATTTTAGTTGGTATGCCGCTTAAAATACATGTAAAACGAATGGAATCGGAACTTAATCTAAGCAACTGGGATCTCTGAGGCCTAGTGGTTATGGTCTCTGACTTTGAATCACTTGTTCCTCACCAAAACACCTCGCTCGGGCGAATTTTTCACGTTAGGAAGACATTTAGCTGAAAGTCGGTGGGGTGGTTCTACTCAGATGCCCACCCATATTGAAATAATGCATGGATGGGCACTTGGACACTTCCTCAACCATGAAAAAGATGAAAAGTCACACTGTGACCTCTATATTTGCATCGGTGTGACGTTAATTAAACCCAACATAAAATAATCTGTGCGCAAGTACTTGACTTATTACTTATAAGCCTTTTATTCAACTTCCTCTTTCAATCATTAGATAATAGAAAAGTAATGCATTATACAAAAGTACCATGTAACGCTCGGTTACGTGCCCTGACAATTTATGAATTAGATTAGATTAATATTCTGCATTTTTGTTTTATTTTTAGGGTGAGTTACATTTAAAGAAATAGAGTTGACATTTACAATAATTTTCATGACATGGAACGATTTGGCAAATCTTTAGTAACCCTAAAATTTATTTCTGATGTCATGTAAAACACATATTGAATGGCTTGTCGGTCAATAGTGAATACATTTGACCATTGGGCCTTCGGACCTCAGGCAATAATTTTGACTATTGACCGGCAATCTGGTCTATGAATGTTTAATATTGATAAAACATATTTTACCTTTTTCTCAAGCTGACTGATCCTATCAAGCAGGTGTTCATAGTCTGTCGCTGATATGGTCAGATCACTAGCTTCAGAGTTTGCAACATTTAAAGCGAACACCACAGCTAGACATATATTAATGCTACGCATCTTTATGAAATAACTCGATTGTAACGCAACAGATATAAAACAAAAAATTGATAAGTTATGTATGTCCCAAATTGAAGTCTCTTATCATTTCTAATTTAGGAATGTTACTGTACTTTTATAAATTTCAACGACAGAAGGAACAAGGAAGATGAAACCAAACGATAAAGTAGAATAAATTCGTTAATGATATTGTATTTAAAAGTTTCCTTTTCTAAATAGGGACTGCATAATTCAAAGATGCATATGTCGAAGAGGTCAGTGTTTCTCTTTGTAGATATTTTCCTTTTCATTATTACCAATTAAACATTACAATATCATAATGAAAAGTTCAGGTATACCAGTTAAGATAACAAGTGTGTTCAGTGCTGGGATGTGTGGATTGTTTTACAGGCAAATCACAAATTGTCAACGACTTCCCAGACCAAGGAAAATATTTCTTTTTATTATTATGTACATTGTATGTTTAAATGCTGTCAGAATTTTAAAGAATAAATAATTTCCTACCATGGTGTGTTGTCCTGTTATCAATTAATCTTAAAAGCTATGCCTGCATACATTTTTTTGAATTTTATGGCATGTTGTATAAAGGGGAAGATATTGCTTTTGCCAGTTTTTTCATTGCATACAATATTTCCTTATTTGCTCTTTTTATTAACTAAAGAGGTACCACCAATTTGATTAACAGTTTATGCCCGACCAAGTAATTGAATAAATCGTATTATCTAAAAGTTTATATGTTTATTTGGCACGTACGTGTATATCGATTTTACTGCACATTACCTAACCACTTATATGATGTTTATATGGAGTATAACATATTTCTCTGCCAGTCACCAAACCACTTATATGATGTTTCTGTAACATATAACGTATTTCCTGCCCATTACCTAACCGCTTACAGTCAAACCTGTCTATAAAGACCACCCTTGGGAGAGCCAAAATGTGGTCTTTATTGGGAGGTGGTCTTTATTCACAGGTTAAAATACATTGTAATTGTAAAAATTTGAAGCAAAACATGTGGTCTTCAGAGCCAGGTGAACTCTGTTCAGAGGTGTTCTTTAACACAGGTTTGACTGTATATGATGTTTCTGTAGCATATAGCGTATTTCTCTGCCCATCACCAAACCACTTATATGATGTTTCTGTAGCATATAGCGTATTTCTCTCCCCATCACCAAACCACTTATATGATGTTTCTGTAGCATATAGCGTATTTCTCTGCCCATCACCAAACCACTTGTATGATGTTTCTGTAGCATATAACATATTTCTCTGCCAATCACCAAACCACATATATGGTGTTTCTGTAGCATATATATCAAATTTCATGTCCATTACCCAACCACTTATATGATGTTTCTTTAGCATATAACATGTTTCCTGCCCATTACCTAACCATATATATGATGTTTCTGTAGCATATAACATAATTCTCTGCCAATCACCAAACCACTTATATGTTATTTCTGTAGCACATTACGTATTTCTCTGCCCGTCACCAAACTACGTGTATGGTGTTTCTGTAGCATATATCAAATTTCATGTCCATTACCCAACTACTTATATGATGTTTCTGTAGCATATAACATATTTCTCTGCCAATCACCAAACCTCTTATATGGTGTTTCTGTAGCATATTTCAAATTTCATGTCCATTACCAAACCACTTATATGATGTTTCTGTAGCATATAACGTATTTCTCTGCCCGTCACCAAACCACTTATATGGTGTTTCTGTAGCATATATCAAATTTCATGTCCATTACCCAGCCACTTATATGATGTTTCTGTAGCACATAACGTATTTCTCTGCCCATTACCTAACCACTTATATGATGTTTCTGTAGCATATAACCTGTTTCCTGCCCATTACCCAACCATTTATATGATGTTTCTGTAGCATATAACGTGTTTCCTGCCCATTACCCAACCACTTATATGATGTTTCTGTAGCATATAACATATTTCTCAGCCAATCACAAAACCACTTACATGCATATAACATATTTCTCTGCCCATTACTTAACCACATATATGGTGTTTCTATAGCATATATCAAATTTCATGTCCATCACCCAACCACATATATGATGTTTCTGTAGCATATAACATATTTCTCTGCCCGTCACCAAACTACGTATATGGTATTTCTGTAGCATATATCAAATTTCATGTCCATTACCCAACCACTTATATGATGTTTCTGTAGCATATAACGTGTTTCTTGCCCATAACCCAACCATTTATATGATGTTTCTGTAGCATATAACGTGTTTTCTGCCCATTACCCAACCACATATATGGTGTTTCTGTAGCACATAACGTATTTCTCTGCCCATCACCCAACCACATATATGATGTTTCTGTAGCACATTACGTATTTCTCTGCCCATCACCTAAGCACATATATGGTGTTTCTGTAGCACATAACGTATTTCTCTGCCCATCACCTAACCACATATATGATGTTTCGGTAGCACATAACGCATTTCTCTGCCCATCACCAAACCACTTATATGGTGTTTCTGTAGCACATAACGCATTTCTCTGTCCATCACCAAACCACTTATATGGTGTTTCTGTAGCACATAACGCATTTCTCTGTCCATCACCAAACCACTTATATGGTGTTTCTGTAGCACATAACGCATTACTCTGCCCATCACCTAACCACATATGTGGTGTTTCTGTAGCACATAACGCATTTCTCTGCCCATCACCAAACCACTTATATGGTGTTTCTGTAGCACATAACGCATTCCTCTGCCCATCACCAAACCACTTAGATGGGATTTCTGTAGCACAAAACGCATTTATCTGCCCATCACTAAACCTCTTAGATGGGGCTTCTGTAGCATATAATGTATTTCTTTGCCCATCACCAAACCACTTTATATGATGTTTCTGTAACATATAACGTATTTCTTTGCCCATCAACAAACCACTTAGATGGTGTTTTAATGGCATATATCGTATTTATCTGCCCATTGCCTTACCACTAATATGATGTTTTTGTAACATATAACGTATTTCCTGTCCATTCTCCAACCACTTACGTGATGATTTTAAGGCATATATCATATTTCTTTGCTTATTACCTAACCTTGTGGTGTTTCTTTGAAATATACCGTATTTCCTGTCCATCATCTAACAACTTAGAGAATGTTTCTGTGGTATATAAAGTATTTCTCTGCCCATTTTGAGAAAATAAAACTGAAAACTCTTTTTGTTCCTCAAAAGTATAGGTACGACCCTTTAACAAATTATTTTATCAACGCGCTTCAATGGAAAATAAACTTTCAGCTTGGAGTACAAAAAGTAAGTCGCTACTTCATTTTTCTAACATATTCTCATATTTAGAAATACAATAATAAGCCATTTGGAATTTATTTATAATAGCAATGTACTAGATAAATATCTATAGAAGTCTTCATGATTATTGTTTCATCTTTATTCTATTAAAGCATTTGTTCTAATCTACCACTTACTGCGACGTTGCTGTGGAAAAAGCATAAACTAAAATAAAGCTTCAGATTATCATATTTCATAAAGAAGTGTTTTAAAGAAATAAATCACGGTCAAACTTTAGGTATGAAATGTATGGGTTTGTTTCCAAAGACTCAATTATATATTTGAGCCCTGCCATGAGAAAACCAGCATAGTGGCTTTGCGACCAGCATGGATTCAGACCAGCCTGCGCATCCGCGCAGTCTGGTCAGGATCCATGCTGTTCGCTTTCAAATCCCATTGGAATTAGAGAAACTGTTAGCGAACAGCATGGATCCTGACCAGACTGCGCGGATGCGCAGGGTGGTCTGGATCCATGCTGGTCGCAAAGCCACTCTGTTGGTTTTCTCATGGCGCGGCTCATTTGTATATTCCATATCCACATGGAAATTACTATTTGCGATTTGTATGTTATATCTATAGTTTTGTTTTCTGTTACCTTCACTTATATGTTGAGATAACGCATGTTTTTTCGTGTTATAACATCTGCAGAATCCCGAGGGACTGGGTGAAACCCGAGTTCTGTATTCTAGCATAAAACGTGTAAAAACCAAGTAAACGAATATATTGTCTCTCAACGTTATCGAATTTCAATGAAATGTGCTGTAAAGACTACGTTGTTCTTTTCCATTGACGTTATTTCCTTTTGAAGTATCCGTTTTTGTGCCGTAGTACGTTTAAGTTTCGCCACGGAACGCGCATATATAAATGTTGTTTTAACTGCACGTGAGCACGAGAATCTCTCTGTTCATACCATTTTCTCTCCTGTTCAAACACCCCCGAAAAGTGACAAGAACAGCAGTTTTCATGCTAGAATTAAGAAATAATCTATAGCAAAAGAGTGTTTTAACAGTATTTATGCACGATGGGCGCAATAATTTCACGAGGGCGCAGCCCGAGTGAAATTATTTGTACGACGTATTACCGCCCGAGTGAATAAATAGTGTTAAAACACGGTTTTGCTATAAATCATTTCGATTCTAAAACAGTAGTAAAATATAGTAGCTCTCTTTCTTGGTCGTAGCAAAAACAATGACGTCACCGCACGTAAACGTGACGTCATTGTAACGTAAGTGTTTTAAAAAAGAAAAGCATATTAGAATCAATAATAGAACTCGAAATGTTCTGACTTTGCACCATAATGTACATGCGATCAAATGTACGACGTGACGAGCATTGTAGCGTCTTGTATGATTCGCCATTAAATGATGTCATAGACATGCGACTTACATAAAACTTAAAACTGCAAATACACAGGTTAAAATGTTCGTCAAAATCTCCAACCTAATAAAAACATAAGAAAAGATACTGATACTCTAGTATCTGGTTGGCACCAGTCGGAACTGCAGGTAATTTAAAACAGATGCTATACGGATATTATTGCTGTTACAAGTTATAACTGGTACAGGACAATGTTATTTTTCTGGAATACTAATTATTGTTTCAAAATTATTAATGCCATAACATGACCAGATAATTGCTACTTATATGCTATTTGACATGTATGTCACACTGTTATTAGTAGCTAAATATCCATGGAATGTATTTGTGAAATATTATTTAAGTCTGTAATACTAAAAATATGGTATCATAATATAAGAAAAACTAATTTGAATTTGAAAATGAATGGTTTATTCCTGATAGTATTCAATATACGAAATGAGCATTGAAATTCAAATGTTAATGCAAAAACGCATAACATATCAAGCGATATGTTACAAAGTCAAGCCTTTCATTTTCTATATCAGAAGGATATGGAACCCCGCCGCGACATGCTTTTTGCTATTTGCTTTCTGCGATTTGCTTTTTGCTTCTTGCTTTTTGCTATATTACTTTCTTAAATAAATAAATATGCTTAGATATCTCCTTATAGCTATAAAAAAAAGACATCAAAGTATTTAGCAAGTTTTAAAGATATAAAATTGAAGTTTAGATTTAAGCAGCGGAATTAGCTGCATTTTATGAAATCTAGATCGAAAATGTTTTATTCACTCAACGTTTGCTTTTTCCAATTATTTTCTTTTTCCTTCTTTGCTAATTGCGTTTCAAATTGCATTCGGCTTCTATCTGTCTGCATAGACCTATAGAAGCGTGCACGTTAATTAAATACATCAAGATAAAATATCAAACAGTAAAATATATATGAGCCGCGCCATGAGAAAACCAACATAATGGCTTTGCGACCAGCATGGATCCAGACCAGCCTGCGCATCCGCGCAGTCTGGTCAGGATCCATGCTGTTCGCTAACGGTTTCTCTAATTGCAATAGGCTTTGAAAACGAACAGCATGGATCCTGACCAGTCTGCGCGGATGCGCAGGCTGGTTTGGATCCATGCTGGTCGCAAAGGTTTATTCTGCAAAGCCACTATGTTTGTTTTCTCATGGCGCGGCTCATATGATCATTTTGAAGTATAGAAGCAAGGAACAAGAAGGAAAGCGCAGAAAGCAAATAGTAAAACGCATAGCGCGGGTGGTGGGGGTGGGGGGATCTACACAAATGACCACTTTAGAAAGCAAACGCGAAAACATGAAATGAAAACAGCAAAACACGCAAATCAAAGAGATTTCATAAAAGTTTTCCAAAGATTTCTCCATGATTCGGTTGCTCCAAAGAACCGCAAAGAAGGTCAGACTAAACTAAATTATCCGCCAGTGACTATAATTAATGGTGAAAAGTGAAGTCGGTGATCGCTCTCGTAAAGTAACATCAAAGATACTTGTTCGTCATAGATTACGTTTACTTTCAATGTTTAAAGTTGTTAACGATTTATGCTGTATCTGAATTTGTGTTTTCTAGGAATGGGGAATCATTACACTCATGTGAGCAACGGACTCAATGTTGCAGTGCATGTCAGAATAAAACATTCAGAAGGTCGTAGTGATATCTTTTTTATTCAGCCAGGAGAGACAATCAAAGCATGTACAGACAAAGGAATGATTACAATATACGTGTTTGATCCGGATTTACCGGGCAAGAAATATCCATGTGAAAGCGTAACTTTGCCTTCGGACTATAGTGTTGTAGTTAGAAGAAACAAGCATGACAAGCCAACATTGAGACGAGTGAAATATGGCACTTACTGGGAAGAAGACGACCAATGAAGACGTAATTTATTAACAAAATAGATTCATGACACTCCCACGTTACGTGTAAAATGTCTGCGGAAATAACGAAATGTGAATACGCATTTTAATAATTTTGGTATAATTGTCAAATGTTGAATCTAAATATATGCTGATCTAGGGCGAAAATATGCGTTAAATGCCTTCGAAACTCTTCAGTTTGTGTTTTATTCAGTCTTATGAGTTTTCATATATTATATATAGAGAGTGAAGGAGGGGAAAGTAACGCAGTGTCGGGGTTTGCGGCTGATCAGGATGTAATTACCTCCCCTGATACATGTACCCTTTGTTACAGATAGACGAGAACTTTCCTTCATCGGTCAAATTTATGTCCATGGCTTGGAACAGCACATATAAGAAACTGATCTATGTGATTAGCCTGGGAATCCAGTCTGACAATTTCTAACTTATTTTCTACATGCAAATTGACAGATAATATCAGAAACTCGATGAATGCCAATTAACACTAATAAGCGCAAATTAAGTGTGGTCTTTAATGCATAGATATTAGGTATGATTTCTTTTAACAAAGCACGAATATTATCAACGGCTTCCCAGGCTACTTTGTGATGAAAGAACGGGCAGTAGAATAAATAGAGAAGGAAATCAAATCAATTATACTCATTGATCATTTCAGTTTTTATCGTCATAATCATTATTGTTGTTCTTCATAAAGGGGTTATAAGAAAAAAGTATTAACAACAGTAAAAACAAAACTATAAACAATAGACAAACAATGATAAACCGGTACATTTATTTAAGACCAAATACTTGTACCCAAAATACATACGCTTCTTATATGCACATATCAATTCAGATGGACACTAATTGAAACATTAAACATATCTTCTTAAAAATAACATTACCACAAAATAAACTGGTTAATCAGAAATCAAAATACAAAGCAAATAGATCTCTTTCATTATAACTTGATACAATTTGATCAGTGTGTTGAAATCTTATGATTATAGCATGATAAAATTAATGTACATTCACTACACAGTAGAAACAACCTTGATAAAGTATAATTTTCACAAAATATAATCAGGCAACATTTCAATGCTTAGAAACAATTCACTAATGGTCATACTGTGTGCATTTTGTTTTACAAAAATGCAGCACTGATCTGTTACATAAAATTAATCGTGTTTCTCCTCCCTAAAACGTTAACGCATGAACACATTTCTGCTTCTCCATTAAATCTAGATATATGTCCTGTTATAGACATACATTTTTTACACCAACAATCTCTTTCGCTGTCTGTTCATACTGCGACACAAGTCGCACGAAAACAATTCAACACAACAATCCAACAGTTGTTTATGCACCTTTGTTACGTCAATATATTCACTTTAGCAGCATCGTCGATCATTTGCTTTATTCATGTATGCGGGTCGTTCATAGAATGCACTCCAATAGTGTGCTGATTTTCGAAAATTCCTGCCTGCTATACGTCTGTAAAGAAAAATGTAATTTGTACATATGCAAATTTGTATGTCAGCAAGTAACTAGAGATAGCACACATTTATCCACAATGCAGGAGCTGATGTAAGGACTTTTCAGTGGCCCTGAGGGATCTCTTAAATACGAAAATTCCAGTTTATATGAATAATATCAATTACATATCGAAAACGATTTACAAATTATTACACTGAATGTAGATTAACAATTTGAGGTTTGGTCACTAAGTGTTCTTATGAATTAGTAGGTATTTTTACAAAGACTTAGGAAATGAGCTAGTAGCCTTTCAAGTATCTATTCAATTAAATAATAATTCATTAATGTTTGATAAGACACATTCAATTAAAAACCAATTACGAATTAAAACACTGAAACACTTCTGAATATACTGAAAAAATATTTGTGCTGTTATATGAGCCGTGTCATGAGAAAACCAACATAGTGGGTGTGCGACCAGCATGGATCCAGACCAGCCTGCGCATCCGTGCAGTCTGGTCAGGCTCCATGCTGTTCGCTTTTAAAGCCTATTGGAATTGGAGAAACTGTTAGCGAACAGCATGGATCCTGACCAGACTGCGCGGATGCGCAGGCTGGTCTGGATCCATGCTGGTCGCAAAGCCACTATGTTGGTTTTCTCATGGCGCGGCTCATATTTAGTTGTTGTTTTTAGTGAAAATTGCAATTTTCAAGATGTCGTATTAAACAGAAGAAGACTGGGATCAAATTTCACGACTTTATCAGGTTTTGTAGATGAACAAAACCCAAACTATACTTATATGTAGTCTTTTGATGCACATTATTGTCCTTTCTTATTGTATAAAATAACATAGTTGTTTGCTTAACCGGAACGAACACTTTTTACACATTTTATTTCAATTTTACTGCATGTTACAGATAATTATACATACATTGATGTAAATTAGTTTGTATTGAATATAACGCCACTTTATATAATACAGTACAGGACACGAAAGCTCTGAATTACTTGAATATTTTATTCATACTTAAACAATGTGTTCTTGAAAAGGATAAAAAAAGTATATTCTGGATTACCTTTCTGCACTTTCTCCTCCGTATACCCTTTGGATTGCTCAGCATCGCGATACACTTTTTCGTAGTTCGGTCACTGTGTATGTGTTCAACAGGTCAGTATATACATGAAAAATGAACAGCTTCTTGAATATATACCGGCATAAACTGATAACGATTGCCTCCTTCTTTGTATATAGTTTCTTTAGACATTTCTTTAGACATTACTTGTGAAGTAAGGATGTCTCCCTGAGAGTGATTTTGCCTAAATATCTTTGTGAAAATTATTGTTTAAACACATTCCTTTGTTCATGTTCTATATCTAACGCCATTTTCACCAGTTAAAGGAACGAGCATTGCTTCACCGTAGGTATCCCTATCTGGTTGACAGAAAAACTTTATGTCTGGCAAACTTATTCTTCTACCTTTCGTCCGTAAGTCAATAAAATCTTCTAAATTTTCTTGTTGTACATTTGGTTGGAGGTTTTCTTTCTTTTCATGCAAATCTTGACATACCGTAACATCTTTGATTGATTCATCACTTTCCTCAACATTTGATGAAGTATCTTCAAGTTCACATTTCTTAACAATTTTGCCTTGTTCTGGTGTATGTCTGAACTGGAGATATTTTTGAGCCAATACCATAAATTTGTCAACGTTATTAGAAAAGAAACCGAAAACTAGATAAGGGTATAACGACAGACAGTGTGTACATGACCTACCACATCCTATTTTTGTTCCTTTATTGTAACCGTTCTGTACGTACTGGAAAACACGTGTTGGAGTTTTGATTCCAGCACATTCTCCTGTATTCTTTTCAAACCAGCTTGATCCTGCACAAAGTGCGTTATACACAACTGAAGCGCAGTTCTGTTCTCGTATATCATATTTTGGTTCGTAAGAAATGAATTTATCCCACCATAATTTGATTGCTGTAACATCTAGTCCATAGATAAACACTGAAGTTGGGTGTCCATTAACTTTAATCTCCTCCTTAACGGTTTGATACCATTCAGCGGGGCATCTCTTGTTCAAAATATCCCAGCAGTTTGTACCTTTTCTAGGCCAAAAGCTTATGTAACATTTGTTAGACATTAGTTGTAGCGAAATATGTCCAAATGTTGTTAATGACGAAGGTGAGCTCCAAATATGAAGAACTGAAGGTTGTTCTTCCATGTCGTTCGTTTCGATCAATATGCGATACTCTGTTGATCCTGAAAACAAAAGGATACGTAAATCACAAGATCATTGAAATATCTAACAACTTGCGTAAAACGATCGAAATGTTGCTTATAAATTTAATTCCATTGAAGAGCATTTCAGGGTTAATATTTATATTTATTATACCAGATTTATATAGCGCCCTTTTCATGATCAATTTCACGTTCAAAGGCGCTTTACATAGTTAAGAAGAAAGAATCTGATTTATATTTAAAAATACCTTTATTCCGTTTATTATTAAACAGTGTTCTAAAATGACTATTGTTTACACTTACCTCTTTTATATAATGCCAGCCCCACTAAAATGACTCAATAAATTTTCCAATAATTACTGTAATTCCCGAGGTCACTACTAAATATAGACCGAAAGATATTCAGGGCATAAATTACAATTGTAGTATATTAACGTGATGTACAAACATACCTATAAATAGATATAAAGCGACGCCTGCGCATCGTGGTGTGAGATTTTAAAATATCAAACTTTTCTTATATTCATTCACCCTTAGGCCTATGTCACATATTTGATGTTATAACAATGACTTTTTCATTTACTTTTGTTGAAAATCGTTCTTTTTTTCTAATAGATTTAGAATAAAAGCATTCGTCAAGAGGGTCTCCCGGTTCATAAAAGAACGGGATTCCGTTCAGCGAGCACGTGACAGTGAGACAAAATACATGGCGGAATTTTCATAACGTAAAATATGAGAATATATATATATTTGTCTAATCAAAGGCGTTTGACTAGAGGCTGTATGTGAGAATATATGTGGTAAATATGTATTTTAGTGAGGGGTCAACAGTTTCGCTACAACTGCCTTATTACCAAAACGAAAACAAATTATTCATTCTGATAAATACGACGGGAAACAGCATATTTACATCACTTAAATGATTACTAGGGCGTTCAACGATAGCGGTCGGTTTTTCGACCGTTTTGTTTACACAGTATTGGTTCTGCGGCAAATTCAATACCTGAATACAACATCCAACAGGGTAGGCAATGTATTTGCCTAGCTGATATTACTGACGCAAAGAATGTATGTTTAAGGTCATTCCGAACAACATTGTGATCGCTCGTTGTCTAGCGAGTTTGAATATAGATCATCTACGGTCAAAAACTAGGTTACCCGGTCAAATTAAAGAAAAACCTTGTGTACGCAATAGGGGCTGCTTTTTACACTGGATATTCATAGAATTTAGTCAGAATAATTGCCTTGATGAAATCTAGGTCAAATTCGAATGTGGGTCATCTGTGTTCAAAAACTAATTAGGCCTAAAAAAAAAATTCTTTGTTTCCGGTAACATGCTCAAAAAAATTAGGGTAGGTAGGTCGGAAAAACTTTTTTTTTTTGATTTTTTTTTATTAAGGGAGACTTTTCGGATATTATTTTTGTGTCAAAAAATGAATACAAATAGGGGGGTTTTGCCTCTAGAGCATCAGTAAGTTGATTTATAACATCACTGTCCACGTTTAAAGCATAAAAAGTGCAGTTTTGCAACTTTTTGTCAAAAAGTTGAAAAAAATGTTCTCCAAGGCCATAAAAACATTTAGGGTCGGGCCAAAAATTTAGGGTAGGTCGGGATACCGGAAACAAACAATTTTTTTTTACACCTTAACTAAGTCAAATCAAAGAAAAACCTTTTGTATGCAATAGGGGCTGCATTTTGCACCAGATCTTCATGAAATTTGATCAGAATGTTTGCCTGGATGAAATCTAGGTCGAATTTGAAAATGGATTATCTAGGGTTAAAACTAGGTCACCCGGTCAAATTAAAGAAACACCTTGTGTACACAATAGGGGCTGCTTTTTACACTAGATATTCATAAAATTTAGTCAGAATGATTCCCTTGATGAATACTAGGTCAAGTTTGAATATGGGTCATCTGTGGTCAAAAACTAGGTCACTAGGTCAAATCAAAGAAAAACCTTGTGTATGCGATAGAGACCGTATTTTTCAATTGATCTTCGTGAAATTTGGTCAGAATGATAGCATTGATGAAATCAAGGCCAGGTTTGATTATGAGTCTTCTGGGGTCAATAACCAGATCGCTAGGACAAATCAAAGAAAAATGTTTTGTATGCGATAGAGGCTGTATTTTTTCAATTGAGGGTCATGAAATTTTGTCAGATTGATAACCTTTATGAAATCTAGGTCAAGTTTGAATATTGGTCATCTGGGATCATAAACTAGGTCACTACGACAGATCAAAGAAAAACCTTGTGTATGCGATAGGGACTGCATTTTGCACCGGATCTTCATGAAATTAAGTCAGAATGGTTGCCACCTTGAAATCAAGGTCATGTTTGAATATGGGTAATCTTGGTTAAAAAACTAGGCCACTAGGCCAAATCAATTAAAAACTTTGCGTATGCAACAGCAACTGCATTTTACACCTGATCATCATGAAACTTGAACAGAATGTTTGTCTAAATGAAATCTAGGTCAAGTTCGAATATAGTTCATCTGGGGTCAAACACTAGGTCACCTGGTCACATCAAAGAAAAACCTTTTTGTATGAATAGGGGCTGCATTTTACACTGGATATTCATCAAATGTAGTCAGAATGGCTGCCTTGATGAAATCTAGGTCACATGTGGCGAAAAAGCTAGGTCATTAGGTCAAATCAAAGAAAATACTTGTTTGAGACCACATTTTTGGTTCAATCTTAATGAAAATTGGTCAGAATATTCACTAGTCCCACTAAGGACAAGGAGGTCTCTGGTTCAGTCCCTTCCATGGTAGGTTACCTTTGGTTCTTCTGTCCACGTTTACAATTCACTTCAATTCAATAGTTTATTAGGCATAAACATATATACATGTTCATCACCATTACATATATACTTTGTGTATGGCGGTATAGTTAAACAAATAGTATGAGAAAAGTATGAGAAGGTGTGAGTTACAAATACCATATCACATTTACACATTGATCTGTATATATAATATTATATTCTCTTGCTATTTTAACTACAATACAACTATATCTTTAATCAGCTGTTATATATACATTAACATGTTTATGTGTATTATTACTGAGGTTCGTCATCGGTGTTTAATCTTACATGATCACGTTTTAAAATAGCCAAATAAATGAATTTAGCTAATTTGTTAAGTACACTTTTTTTGACTACTATTCATTATATTTTTGAATTTTTGAATATTTGGCCAAGCACAATAATGTCTTGGCAAACATTTGAGTCTCAAGTCCTGTATAGTGGTCGTATAAGCAAAAAATGATATTCGTTCTCGATGACATTCATGTGACACTCTGTACACTTTCAGTTTTCTCTATCAATATTACGCTATCTGCCTTCTTCTATTAACAAATTATGTGCAGAACATCTAAATCTATTTAAAGCTCTACGATAATTCACATTGCTTATACAGTTGATATATTTTTCTTCAGAGAATTCTTCTTTAAACATACAATACGTATTTAATTTTGTCATGTTATAAACATCATTGTACCACATTTGAATATATTGATCTTTAACTCTTTGTATTGATTGTTGCAACTGCACATTTGTAATATTTACATCGTTCCATATATAAGCAAAACCAAGATTATCTAACAATTGTTTAACTTCTAATTTACAGAAGGTAGTTCTGCATGTTTGATGAATCGGACGTGATGCCCATGGCGTTACTTTATTTATCCGATAATATAAATTAAAATACTTGACCCGGCATAATTACTGAAAAGGAAATAATCCTGCATATAAATGACACTGTCATCTTGGGTCTACATTTATAAAAATGGGAGTCATAACTCCTATTTTATTTAAACAGCTGATTGTATGTATTGAATTGCTGCCCATAAGAGGTAGCCAAACTCGAAGCCCGCTGTATAGAGCTATAAAAATGGCAACTGTACTTTCTTTCTGATAGTAGATAAAAATGTCGACGCATCAGTTGTAAACTACAGTTTCAAATTGCTGAAAATGTCTTGAAAATAAGCGCACATTCCTATATATTCTATATGACCATAGACATTATTTTGATGTACTGTGAAAAAATCTGAATTATAGCAACATTTCTAATTGCGAAGAAGTCATCAAAATTGTGATTTTCCGTAGGTTCCCGTTATGAAAACTTGCAGGAAAATGTAAGAGAAACTACGAAAATGCAGTAGATAATGTCTCTTACCCAAGCAATCCCAGCAATATTCATTAACTTCTTGTATGATATTTTGGCTGACATAAACATTTCCCTGACTTGGCAAGCAATGGTGTTTGAGAACTACTGGCAGGGTAATTATGGTCCTTGGTCTTGAGTAGTTAAAACATGTAAAATGGGCCTTGTATAATATGCTACAGCATTTAGGTCATTATGTTTTTATCTGATCCTCATCATAGTATACTATAGGAAAAAGGTGCTGTATCCGACATGAATCCACAAATTTTGTGTCTTTGCATGGCTCTGTTTGAAAATTGCAGTTGAAATATAAAAAAAAATGAGAGCATTTATTTGGTGCAGTTTTACTATTAAGTACTTCTGCAGTAGCACATGATATCATGTTCCTCTATATAAGAGATATCACCTATTATAGACAGATTATATCACCACTTCCCAAGTTGCATTTGTTTTTACTTTTTTATTCGTTTTCTCTTGAAGAAATAAATCAATTAGCTGATAGACCAAAGAAAGCATTATCTAATAGGATGGAGGCGCACATCCTTATTAGGCATATTCAATGACGACTGACAACAAGGCTTCATTGCCAAGAGTAGTTATGTTTTGGCAAATTATTTCTTTATTAATACAATGTCAAATGTTTGTTTCAGGAGTCCCCGGCTTCTGTCAGCGATGAAGATCTTCCTTTGGTGTCGTTGGGGGGAAAGGGGATTTGGAAAAGTACAGGAAACAAGAGGCAGAATAGGAAGAAGAGTGTTAAGGAGAAAACAGTTTGAGGAGCGCGAGAGCGTTTATTAAGACTTCATGAAGAGCGACAATAAAGAGCGGATGTATGTATATTTTAATACTATAGATTAAACAATAATTATATATCTTGTGAAACTTCTAGAGCAGGGCCTGAAGAATATCATATTAGAATTGGTACAGATTGTCTGGAAACGTAACGTACATGCAGCAGTGCACGCACAGACAGTTGGTTATTCATATACACGTGAGTTATTTGTTTGCAAATTAAACAACTTATTTTACAATTTTCCAAAACAAGCTTTTTCTGCTTCTTTTAGGTCCAAATGTAAGCCAGCTGGACCATGGTCTTGTTCTAATTAGTAAGACTTCATAAGATGTTTTGTATTGTGGCGCAGATATGACGAAAAGGCTATATTTTCTTTCTTATCCACACACTAGTCTTTACATAACATACACCAGGACTTTTTCTAGGATTTTGGGCAAAATACCCCTGGTCAAATTGGGAATTTATTAAGTATAACACTTTATTTTCTAGTTTTACTTGTAGACATTCAAATTAATTACAAATTTAATTTGTTCTGATTCTTGACAAAATAGATTAATGACACTCCCACGTCACGTGTAAAATGTTTGCGGAAATAACGAAATGTGAATACGCATTTTAATAATTTTGGTATAATTGTCATATGTTGAATCTACATATATGCTGATCTAGGGCGAAAATGTGCATAAAATGTCTTCGAAACACTTCAGTTTGTGTTTTTATTCAGTTATGCATATACAAAACAGTAACTTATATATTGAGCGTGAAGGAAGGGAAAGTAACGCTGTGTCGGGGTTTGCGGCGGATCAGGATGGTATTACCACCCCTGATACATATTGTCAAGTAACAGCGCTTTTGTTACAGATAAAGACTAGTTTCAAACTATCGGTCAAATTTGTAATTGTCAGAGTACAAACGCATCATACGAAGAACGGATTGACCAATAAAACGCTTAATAGTTTATGACCATGTCTTTGAACAACACATATACGTTCCTACGAAATTGATCTATATGATGAAAGGAGGGTACTAGAACAAATAGAGAAGGATATTAAATCAATTATACTCATTTCTCATTTTAGTTATTACCGTTGTTCTTCATAAAACTGAAACCATCAGTACGTGGAGACAAAAAGCCACACCTACGAGACAGAGTTATAAGAATGTATAAACAACAGTATAAACAAAAGTATAAACAACAGACAAACAATGATAAACCGGTACATTTTTTTCAGACCAAATGCTTGTTCCCAAAATACAAACGCTTCTTAAATGTATGCAAATATCAATTAAGATGGACACTAATTGAAACATTATACATATTTTCTTAAAATTTACATTACCACAAAATTTCCTGGTTAATCAGAAATCAAAATACAAAGCAAATAGCGTAATATTGCATAGATGTATTTCAGTATAACTTGATACAATTTGATCAATGTGTTGAAATCATATGATTATAGCATGATAAAATTAATGTACATTCACTACACTGTTGAAACAACCTTGATAAAGTACAATTTTCACAAAATGTAATCAGGCAACAATTCAACTTCATAAAAACAATTCACAAATGGTTATACAGTGTGCATTCTGTTTTACAAAAATGCATCACTGATCTGTTACATAAAATTAATTGTGTTTCTCCTCCCTAAAACGTTAACGCATGAAAACATGTCTGCTTCTCCATTAAACATTTCTACACCTACAATCTCTTTCGCTGTCCTTTCATACTGTGGCACAAGTCGCACGAAAACAATTCAACACAACAATCCACAATCCAAAAATTGTTGATGCACTTTTGTTACGTCAATATATTCACTTTAGCAGCATCGTTGATCATTTGGTTTATTCATGTATTCAGGTCGATCACAGAATGCACTCCAATAGCGTGCCGATTTTCGAAAAGTCCTGACAGCTATACGTCTGTAAAGAAAAATGTAATTTGTACATAAGCAAATTTGTATTTCAGCATATAACTAGAGTTAGCACACATTTCCCAACAATGCAGGAGCTGATGTAAGAACTTTTCAATGTCCTTGAAGAATCTCTTAAATATGAAATTTCCAATTTATACAAATAATATCAATTATATATCGAACAAGTTACCTTACACTGAATTAACACTTTGAGGTTTGGTCACTAAGTGTTCTTATGAATTAGTAGAAATTTTAACAAAGACTTAAGAAATGAGCTAGTAGCCTTTCAAGTATCTATTCAATTAAATAATCATTCATTAATGTTTGATAAGACACATTCAATTAAAACCCAATTACGAATTACCAATTACTGGTATGTTACAGATAATTATACATACATTCACGTAAACTACTGTAATGAATATAACGCCAATTTGTATAATGCAGATCACGAAAGCTCTGTATTACCTGAATTTTTTATTCATACTTAAACAACGAGTTCATGAAAAGGATAAAAATGTATATTCTGGATTACCTTTCTGTTCTTTCTCCTTCGTATATCCTTTGGATTGCTCAGCATTGTGATACAATTTTTGGAGAGTTTAGTCACTGTGTATGCGTTCAACAGGTCAGTGTATGCATGGATAGCTTCTTGTATTTATACCAGCATAAACTGATAACGATTGTCTCCTTCTTTGTATATAGTTTCTATAGACATTATATACTTGTGAAGTAAGGATGTCTTGTCTTCTTGCGAGTGATTTTGCCTAAATATCTCTGTGAAAATTATTGTTTTATACACATTCCCTTATTCATGTTCTATATCTTACGCCATTTTCACCATATGAAGGAACGAGTATTGCTTCACCGTAGGTATCCCTATCTGGTTGACAGAAATGCTTTATGTCCGGCAAACTTATTCTTCTACCTTTCGTCCGTAAGTCAATAAAATCTTCTAAATTGTCTTGTTGTACACTTGGTTGGAGGTTTTCTTTCTTTTCATGCAAATCTTGACATAACGTAGCATCTTTGATTGATTCATCACTTTCCATAATATTTGATGAAGTATCTTCAAGTTTACAATTCTTAACAGTTTTGCCTTGTTCTGCTGTATGTCTGAACTTGAGATATTTCTGAGCCAATACCACATATTTGTCAACGTTATTAGAAAAGAGACCGAAAACTAGATAAGGGTATAACGACAGACAGTGTGTACATGACCTTGCACATCCTATTTTTGTTCGTTTATTGTAACCATTCTGTACGTAGTGGAGTACACGTGTTGGAGTTTTGATTCCAACACATTCTCCTGTATTCTTTTCAAACCAGCTTGATCCTGCACAAAGTGCGTTATACACAACTGAAGCGCAGTTCTGTTCTCGTATATCATATTTTGGTTCGTAAGAAATGAATTTATTCCACCATGATTTGATTGCTGTAACATCTAGTCCATAGATAAACACTGAAGTTGGATGTCCATTAACTTTAATCTCCTCCTTGACAGACTGATACCATTCAGCGGGACATCTCTTGTTCAAAATATCCCAACATTTTGTACCTTTTCTAGGCCAAAAGCTTATGTAGCATTTGTTAGACATTAGTTCTAGCGAAACATGTCCAAATCTTATTAATGACGAATCCGAGCCCCAAATGTGAAGAACTGAAGGCTGTTCATCCATGTCGTTTATTTCAGTAAATACGTAACGCTCTGGTGTTCCTATAAAAACAAAATATAATAATTTAATACACTGTAGTCATTCAAACATTTTATAGTTTCCATAAAAAAACTATGTATATTAAAATGATTAAAATGACAAATATTAATCAATTCATCCGTTTTAAGGAATTTAATTTCACAGCCTTTCTGTGTTTTGTCCCGTTTTTTAATCAGTAAGACTTAAAGATAAACGTTTTCAGACGAAAATTAACACCTATCATACGTAAAACGATTTAAACAATTTATAAATACAGCATTTATACAAAGAGAAAACATAAATTTACCTATCAATAATTATTCAGTGAGCCCATTTACTATCATAGCATGTATTATAGCAAAATGTTCACACGTGCCTCTGTTCTATAATTATAAATACGTGCTCTACTATAAATAGCATGTCTTGTATTTTCCAAGGTATATATTTAGAAAGTTCATACGCATGCGCAAATGTAAAAATAACTATTGGAATTTCGCAATATGAATCACAGAGCGTATTCAAAGTTAAAAATAAACTGTATTTTGAATCATACAACATAGGCTTAATGTAAAGGTGGTCATCAGTTAAAGGTTTTTATTCACGTTTTAAAACAGGGTTTTAATAATAAGACTTACTGTTTAAAATAAAATCAAACTTAATTCAAATATATCTTCAATTATACAAGGGACATGTATTATAAACTCCCTGTTGACAAGTTAATGCTACAGTATACTCGGGTATTACGTATCTTCCGCAGTTGATGACAAATACTCCGGCACAAAGTAGAAAACATTTTTTTTTCTTAAAATATTATTTGTTGAATTAAACAACCGTTGATTATGACATTTACGCTTACACATAATATTGATTCAATATTCTATAGAGCTGCTCTGTTTAAGGAACGCTTACTTTATTTAAGAAATAATTTATAGCAAAACAGTGTTGCAACACACGATGGGGCGCAAAAAATTTCACGAGGGCGTATTTCGTACGACATATTGTAACAACCTGGATTATGGGGGGCTTACCATTTATTGTCTTCTGGTCAGTGTATTTTCTTTTATGTTGCATGTAACGAAGCACAGAATTGTACACATGAGTGTTGATCTAATTAACAAGAACGATCAAACACTTATCATACATCCCCATGCTCGTTTAAATCTAATCCAAAACTTTGTTTACTTTTCCGCTGACATCTGTCGATGTTATTTTCGGACTTTTCATCCATTTCACAGAGTGTTAATTACTGCAGCTGCTACAAATTTGTTCCAAACATCCGAATTGTCTGTTTAAGATAAGTATCTTCCTTTTATTTAGTCTGTGATTTACACATTTCATCATTATTCTCTCGAAGTTGTCACACTTTCCTAACAGGATGTACTTTATTTTGCATTGCATTCTGGGTTTGTTTACTTCCGTTGCTAAGTAAAATTGATATCGTTGTAATCTACAACAATCTTTTAAGATGTTTAAACCACTTGTACATGCTAGAGTTAACCCAATGGTGCATATTTTGATGTTCTTTTCATCTGTACACCCTTTAAAGTCGCCATTTTTATGATACGGCAGTATTCAGCATAGAGTTTAACGTTTTAGGTCACTGTGACCATTCGGTCACCGTGACCCGTCGGTCCCTAACCATTTGGTCAATTTACCCAAAGTAACCCATTTTGACTGTTTTGGTGACTTTTTTGGGTCACTTTCTCTGGAAAACTATAAAAGGGCCCGATTTTGGCCATCTGCAATCACTTCAGCTCAAGCTTTCAGACCTAAAACCACGTTTGGCTTGTTTAAACAGATTTTAATTAAAATGAACACTATGCTGAACATAGATGTAAGAAAGTTGCTCTGCAATCAGAATTTATATTAATTAAAAGCCATAGGTCTATGTAAGCCCTTTTTGATACAACATTTAGTAACATTTATACGAGTTTTATTTGCACAGATGTATTTCATATTCATTGCTTATTTAAAGTAAAGTAAATTAATGGATTATTCTAAAGTACTGAGAATATAAGTGACTATATTTTTATAGAAGGAATTTCTGTTGCTGAACATTGTCTTTGTATCCGCGTCAATATTTACAAGTTATGGAACGCCAGATCAGTCATAAGTAGATTAATCTTAAAGGAGGTGTATATTGAATCTTGCATTTTTAGTACCTTAAGAGTGTGCAGTATTGTTTTGCAAAACATTTTAAAGTTCATTGTAATTCGCTTCGCTACCTGTAAACTATGGAAAGCCGGAACAGTCATAAGCTTAATTTGATAAGTTTGTAATTATACTGACAGAATTTAACCATCAATAGATAAATACGTTTATTATCAAGAAGAATTTGTGATTACATTTGTTATCAGTGAGATGCGTTTGTTTAATGTGTTGATTTCACCTGTATTTTCCAGAGTATGATATATTTTCATTTTAATAATAAACTTCATTAACTGTTATCCTGAGTCTTATAGTCTCTCTGGTTTAGTTAGTTTTACGGTACACTGAATCAACCTGGCTATACCCTATTTGCCCTTTCGACTACTTGAGTAAAGTTTACCCAGAGTTCTACAGTACGCCTAGCCTACCCATCTCCGCAACACCCCTGAGTCGTAACAATATAACCACCGGAGTGTATTAATAGTGTTCAAACACGGTTTTGCTATAAATTATTTCGGTTCTAATACGTCTTCTATTGTAAAATTTAGATCAATTGTAATAGACCTATTTCCTTGCGGATATATGGTGCCAAATGATAGGTCGTCACGCTCAGTTTGTTTATACACTTCTGGACCGGAAATCTACAGTTTGGCGCCATACATGCGCCAAGAAACAGTTCTATTATATTTGATATACAATTTACATTAAAAGCCATATAAGAATCGAAATAATTTATAGCAAACCCGTGTTTAAACACTATTTATACACTCGGGCGCTAAAACCTCGTAGTACAAAATAATTTCTACGCCCAGCGTATAACCGCCCATTGTGTATAAATAGTGTTAAAACACGGTTTTGTTATAAATTATTTCTTAAATAATGTATCAAATGAAATAATGCATGGACAAGCTTATCAAACAATAAGTATATCAATTTTGAAATGTTTGTCATAAACATTTATTTATATTAAACAAAAACCATTTTTTACGGGTATTCCGAATCACCATATTTTGTTCCGTTTTGATACGTTTATGCCACAAAGTGTACATCGTGTCAGTAGGCATACAGTTACATGTGAAAATCAATAACAACTATAGTGTCAATAGCCTCATTCAGAGTGGTCGGGAAAAATGAATAGAAGGCAAGTAAGCGCTTTTCATATTTAAAGGCGTTCGATGTCTTTTTATTAGCAATGTACATAATGGTATACAAACATAAGTGTACATGCTGAAATATTATGCTTGCATACCAAACTGGCTTTTCCGGCCAATTTACCTATGTCGACAAACCTTATCTGGAAGAGCCCCTTTTACACTCGAACTGGGTCTTCTCATCTACATCTACAACCAGTCACATACTACTATAGTCTTGCACAACAAACTGGCGTTCCATGCCGGTAAAAACATCTGGCACCCTCATGTTAGGCGACTCTCGTGCTTTTAAAGACAACTAACGATTAGTGCATCGACTATATTGTGTAAGTAAAATGCGATAAGGATCTAATACCCTGATATAGTTGCGCTTCGTTCCTGATAGTATTTCTCGATTTAGAATAAGTTTACAGCAAAAACAACAAGTTACTATACAAACGATAAAACTAAACCGGAACTTTGTTGTTGTGCGTCATTGTTAATGTCATGACGTCTGTTTACGGACGTTAATTTCTCGAGCTTTGTTTAAATACTCTACTATAAGAAAGGCTGCCACAAAGCAAGTATTTCGTTTCGCTTTATTTATTCCATCATTTGGTAACATACGGTGTGCAAGAAAAATAATCTATCACAGGTTGTAAGTGCAGGTGGCAATATTTCATTCTACAATTGCTATCCTACCATTCTCAATGATTCTGCTACAGTTATCCTGCCATACGTCTAATGCGCTTTGATAATATTGCCACTTTAGGAAATCTTTTTTTTTTCTTTTTTTTTCGGTTGAATTTAACGTCGCACCGACAAATGATAGGTCATATGGCGACTTTCTAGCTTTAATGGTGGGGGAAGACCCCAGGTGCCTCTCCGTGCATTATTTCATCACGAGCGGGCACCTGGGTAGAACCACCGACCTTCCGTAAGCCAGCTGGATGGCTTCCTCACATGAAGAATTCAACGCCCCGAGTGAGGCTCGAACCCACATCGATGAGGGGCTAGTGATTTGAAGTCAGCGACCTTAACCACTCGGCCACGGAGGCCCCTCACTTTAGGAAAAGAAAGAGAAAAAAATCCATTCCATCAAATAAGTCAGTGTGAATGGAATCGGTATATTCGTATGTATGTTGAAGCTTAATTAGATTCAGACATATACAATGCAAACATTTGCAGGGGTTGGCCATTTTTCCACAGTAAATTGTGTACAAAGTTACAATATTTTGACGTCAAAATGTCATGACGTCACAACTGGTCAATACCTGTTTTTGGCTACGCCCACGAGTCAGTATGAGTTTTTATTATTTATCACGTGACTGTATTTAGACCAATGGAAATGACTGTAAATATAGATTTAATAATGAATGCTTGTACATTCTGGAAATGTTTTATCTTAAGTAAATTTCAATTAAGATAATATGTACCTGATTTGTTATCAGAGAAATGAATATAAGGAGATTCAGATTACAATGCTGAATAAAGAGAAATAAATCTGAAAGAAATATGTTATTTTCCCAAAATCAATACATTTGGTGTTAGTGTGTGCAGGCTGAAATTGATAAATTGTGGTTAAGAACATTGAAAGACATGACAAAATATCCTTTTGTTTTACATGGCAGCTCTTAATATCTTTCATTCAGATATTATTGCTTCACTCGTTGCTACATCCCGAAAATGGTTTTGCACCTCTTATTTATCTGGAGAAGATATTTTGATTTTAATCTGAAACATTTTAAGGATCATTTGATTCTAAACCTCTGCGTTAAACACTATATGCGCGAACAAATCATTCTGAAGCCTTTTCAGTCGTATGATCCTTAAAATGTACATCAAGTAAATCAGTATGGAAGTTTAAACATTCCTGTATCAACAGATCTCTGTACTTTCCATATGTGTAACATTCATCTTCATTTATTTGTAGCAGAAGACTCTTGATTGACTCAAACCGAGTCAGTTGTCGCTTTATATGTGCCTGCTGATATTTCTCCTTCCTTTGTCTATCATTTTCTTCCGTTTCAGGAATCAGCGAATGCATGGCTGATAAGTTTTCAAACCAAATCGACGGTACACACTCATATCCAAGCTCAAACGGCTGGTCACAGTATCGTTTTAATATATCGATTATTTCATCAAACACAAGCATAAACTTTGGTGCAATGTTGTTCGCATCGCTACAAGGTTTTTCAATTCTTTTGGTAAATATCAATGTTTTCAAAACATAGCTCGAAAATTTAAAAATCCAATCATGTGATCCATAAATTCTGTCATATTTGGGATCATTATGGTATTTGTCATTAAACATGTACAATGCATGTTTTTCAGAGAAATATTTCAACAGTCTGTAACACGCAAACCAACCTGGTTGTTGATTCTTTATTTTGTTCATAATTTTCCTTTCTGCTTCTACAAATGAAATACTGAAGGTACTTCTAACGATTAACTCTTCGTTACTTTCGAGAATATACTTTTTTCGTAGGAACGTCAAATACAACTCTGCAATAGCAGGGGATCTAAAATAATTCACTGGGATAAGGTTACCATATCCAACTTCCGATAGGATTTCTTGATATTCATCTACTGCAATTACATCCTTGAACAGGGAGTCATTTTCTGACATGACAGTTGCTGCAATATCTATTGATATAAGTAGCCCTTTCCGATCGAATAAAATGTCATCATTATTTTTCCATCTGAAGTACAGTGTTAAGGCAGGACCATGTATTTTATAGTCGGTCTCATTTAGTGCCAAATGGCCGGTACTTTTAACAACCCCTAACTTCTCCCGAAATAAAAATGTATCCAAGCATTTTCGAACACGCCTTCCAAAAAAGGCACTTATATCAAGTGCTGACAGATAAACATCTGAATTAATTTTTGCAAAGAGGCATCTTTTGAGAAGTTTTCTCTTTATTGCCTTCGGTCCTTTATATCTAATTTGGCGAAATGGAGATCTATTTAGCACTCTTTTGTTTTCTCGATCCAATACTTCAATAGTTCTGCTATCAAAATGTGGAAATATAAAAGTATAATCAAATTCGTCTAGATCATTAATTTTCGACCCTTCAGCTACACCTCCTACAAGAAGTAAGTGATTTGTGATTTCTGTTCTCGGAATGTGAAATATTTTATCACTTTCAAACACTCTGAAAAGAAATTCCTCAGTAAGATCATTTACAGCGTTTTTAATATCACGTGCCTCTTTTTCACAACGATTCCTTGATATTTCCACTTCACTTTCATACACGTCACGAAGAAGTTCTTCCAATCCCACAAATTCAGACTGGAATGACATTCCTAATCGTTGCTGTTTGTGTTAGTTGCGTTGACTGATGATCTGAAAGTAAAATATTATACGTTACAGTCGATATTTACTGCTGTTTGATCCAGTTTTTCCATCACATGATCTTTCCTTTATTTCTCCCTAAAATTATAGAGTTATTACAACAAAATGATCTTTTACAGGTCCGCGCGACAACCGTTGTTTGTAGCAGAATATACTGCAGAAATGAATTTTTTCCGTGTTCACGCGAAATGAACCAAAACATAGTCCTGATAGAAAATCCATGTATCGCGCTAGCGATGTTTAATTTCCCGATCGTAGTCTGTCATTCATTTCGCATGAACACTGAAAAAAGTTTCACTTTTTATATTTACACAGAGGATATTACATGAGTGTCTTTTCATATTGAATTTATTAAAGGAAACGAGTTGAATAAAATAATAAAATGCGAGGGTCTGCCGAGCATTTTATCAATTTTATTCAACTCGTTTAATAAATTCAATGTGGAAATTCACAAATGTAATATTCTTTTTATCACATGTTAGCCTTTCTTGTCGAAACATCAAAGATTCGACTTTCTTTTACTACATAAACAAGACAATTTGACCGACGTCGCTTATACAATAAATGACGTCGACGTCAAAGCTTTATTACACTAGTGTATTATCATTTTTATTTAATGGCTTTATTACACTCCCGCGACGTCAAACATGTGATAAATTATTTTTCCTTTCCATTTGTTAACAATATTAAATTATAAATTGTACACATTAAAATCAGCTTCCCGGCCACTCTGTCCGCCTGACGAAGCAACTGCGACGTAATCCAAGGAACGTTCCCTCTGCCTAACTTTCGCGCCTTTCCTTTTGCTGTTCATACGAAATGAACGTCATAATTTCCAATGGAAAAGAATTGGGCGAATCTAAATATTAATATATGTTTACCTTCTTCTTTGTTTAATTGAAATCAAATTGAGCCTTTTTTAGAATGCTTAAAAATAAAGTTTGCATTTTTTTAGAGGAATTGTTACGGAGAAATAGTGTAATACGGATTTTTTTCTGCCTGTTCGTTTTTTGATGGAATATTTTACATAATATTTTTTTCCCGTTATTTACTAAACAAGAGGGTCATGATGACCTTGGATCGCTCGCCTGAGTTATATGAGCTACCTGTTTCAAATGTCAAACTTAAAATATTCAGAAAGTAAGTTAGTAGGTCATATTTAGGGTGACTGAAAGTCAGTTTACAGATCGGTGTGCAAAACTGAATATACGTCACCCAAATTTCAAGACTGTATCTTAAAAATCAAGAAAGGCCAGTAGGTCACATTCATGGCCACTTAAAGTCAGTTTTAAGATCGGTGTGCGAAACTGTACATGTCATCCATATTTCATATTTCAAGTCCAGAGATTTTTTTCCTTCTTTATAAAGTACCCCTAAAAGGACCTTTTCCCAATTGAAAAATGCAATCTTTTTTTCCCAATTATCATCCAAAAATTCCCCAAATGACCAAATTAAGTTTGCATTTTGACGATTGCAGAAGGAAAACTTAGTTACATTGACATTCACCATGATTTAACCATTCAAACTGTTTGTTTGATGATATTTACATGGAATTAAAGGAAGAAGCATTCTAAATGATGTTATTAATTAACTATAAAAATCCCAATCTGAGTAAAAAAAACGATATTTTTCCCAATTTATCAGTACCGGACCTTTTCCCAAAAGGGAAAAAAATCACTGAAGTCTGTATCTTAAAACAAAAGAAAGTAGGTCAGTAGGCCAATGTCACAGTCGAGTGACCCCTTATCACTTGGGTTCATCAAGTATTTATAACTAAACTTTCTAGGAAATATGATCAGATGATTTTTTAAGTATTTTTCCTATATAACTCATATATCAAGTGACCCCCGGGGCGGAGCCTCTTTTCACCCAGGGCATAGTTCGAACAATCGTGTTAAAGATCAACTAGGCAATGATACATACAAAATATCAAAGGCCTAGGCAAGAAGATTTTTATTTTTTCCTACATAAGTCTATGTAAAACTTGGGATCACCTGGGTGGAGCCTCTTTTCAACTTATGGGCATAATTTGAGGACCACTAAGCAATTCAACATACCAAATATCAAAAGCCTAGGGCTTGCAGTTTCAGACAAGAACATTTTTAAAGTTTTTGCCTATATAAGTCTATTTAAACTAGGGACCCCCAGGGCAAGGCCTCTTTTCACCCCAGGGTATTAATTTGAACAATCTTGATAGAGAACCACAAGGCAATGCTAGATTCTACATACCAAATATTAAAGACATAGATCTTGTGGTTTCAGACAAGAAGATTTTTAAAGTGTTTCCTTATACAAGTCTATGTAAATCATGTGAACACCCAGGGGGCCATATTTCATTCTAAACATTTCATTTCAACCTGCCATTTCAGTGGAATTGTAATTTCATTGAATGACATACATAGTTTGTAAATTTACACACCACAATTTTTTTAAAGTTATGGACTGTCCGCATTATGTCTGTATGTACTTCGAAAACTGGTTATTCAATCATCAATGCCATTATTATCATTGTAAAATTCATTCAAATCTGTTATCATATGCGTTTTAGTCTAAATCAAATATTCTGAACACAGCTGATCACTTGCATTCAAGTCTTCTATCATCTATTTTGAAAATTCATATAGAATTTACTTACCGTGATTCGAACAAGTTAATGCACAAATGGCGTTTAGCTGCAAAGGGAAGTGACTCTGTCAGTGACACCGTCACTAATTTAGTCATATATTACAACTATCAAAAACATGCGGCTGGTATGTATTTTTCTTTCATTTTTCTGTAGGAAAGATGAACATATATATATGACGGCATTTCTTATATATATACCATATTCAATGAACTGGCTTCAGTTAACAAGCATAATCTTATTTTAATAGAGGGTCGTATTTTCGCTCTCTTTGAATTGACTGATTCATAGTATCGTCTGTTACTTTAACTTGATCGGTCAATATTGATTTAGCTTTCACATTCTCATTTTGCTTAATAACTTGATCGGTCAATATTGATTTTACTTTCATATTCTCATTTAGCTTAATAACTTGATCTAAAATGTTTCATACAACAAACTACGAAATCATTTATGATTTTGTATAATAGTGAACATAAATATCACAATTTAACGTGTAAAGATGCAAATACATATAGGTGTAATAACACATGACAAATAAAGAGGGTCGGCATCAAATCTCCCTTATTGAGTGTACGCACACATTGAGTGTACACTATTAACCCTACGTTAAATCTAACCCTAACTTTTAGTCGGTAATAGTATACTCAATAGGCCTACGTGCGTACATCGAATAGGGGCGTATTCATGTTGACGAAATAAAGAGCGATACGGGTCCAATACCATTAGAAAGAATTTAAAATTTCTGAAGATCAGTGTTTACTGAAACAATATACTTCAAAATGCTACTTTTCAGTTAAATTACACATTTTAGAAACGACTCAGCCCGGGTAGAACCACAACCTTTCTTCTATAAGTAGTTGGACAGCTTCATAAAATGTACTAAATCTTTATTAAAACCGGCAAAAGTGAGGGGTAAGAGAATCGAACACAGCGTCTCTATCAGTAACGGAGGCCCCTAAAGTTATGAAAGAGGTCAGGACAATAAGAGATATGGAGACATTATAGCAAGTGAGCCATAAATTGTTTAGTCGGTGTGTATTACAAGGACATATACATATATATATCTAACTGTCCTGACAAAAGCATAACGTCTGTTGATCACAATCACATAAACAAATGTTTCTTATACTATACTAAACTTCAATGAATTTTTTTTCGGAAAAGCTTCCATGTGTTAGTCGTTAGCCAATCTGAATGTGGATTGATATCTCAATTCCTTAAAGGGAAACATCATGTACATTATATTATCACTCAGTGTTAAAGCTAAACGTCATTTAAAAACGGCGTTCGTCCAGTCAGGATCGCCTCGAAGAACTGATGTATTTCTCTGGCATATATTCACATAACCAGTCCAATCAAAATGCTCAGATGCCTTCTAAAATCATTCATGTTCACAGTCCATTAAAACTTTTTAAAACAGAATAAAGGGTATCTTAATGTTATCAAATGATTACGTTACACTTGAGTCAAATGTCACAAAATATGTAACAATGCAGATGTTAAATTTGATTATATTAATATTTTATACTTCTTATGGTCACAACAAAATCCTTAAGGCTCCTCCCAACGTAACGTGGCAAAAACATCATTTGAACTCGTGGTAAGACAACAGTCCGAGTGTATTACCTAAAATTAGCAAAATGTGCTGGTTTACTTACTCCAGACGGCTATCCCAAATGACCCTTTTCTGGGACGGGACCAAGTCAGTTGCTATTTTAGCGTTAATTCATATAGT
This sequence comes from Mercenaria mercenaria, assembly GCF_021730395.1. Taxonomy (NCBI): domain Eukaryota; kingdom Metazoa; phylum Mollusca; class Bivalvia; order Venerida; family Veneridae; genus Mercenaria; species Mercenaria mercenaria. The sequence continues at coordinate 50,649,615 of NC_069363.1, forward strand.
TGTAAAGGAAATGGCTCAGAAAAGAATAAATCAATGTATTATACATGAACCTTTCATATTTTTCAAACATTCAGTGACAGTAAGGCAATACACATGCCGATGTAATGAATCGACATTTTTTTTGGAATTACAAACCTATCCAACTTATCCAAACAGAGATTTTTCCGCTAATGTATACAAATTACAGAAAACGTATTCATTATACCTTTTATTCTTGTACATGTACATTGAACTATACTCGACATCAATTCTATCTCAACGAGGAGGTTGTAAACATGCGAAACTGAGCTTGAAAAATGAAAAACTGGAACAACATAAAATACTAAAATGTACAAGACTTCTTACAAGATAACGAATATGTACACGCGTTTAAATTACAATGCCAAAAAGAAACAAATCTCTCAGAAATATGATGTTTTTCCTAGCACTGTAGTGTAAGGATTTGCAGACAAAATTGATTATTTGTAGTTGAGATACTGAAATACATGACAAAACATCCGTTTGTTTACATGTCATATTTAAATATTCGTCATTCAGATATTAGTTTTCACTCGTTGCTATGTCTCTTGTAGCAATTTTGCACCTCTAATTCATCCGCAGATGTTTTGATTTTAATCTGAAACAAATTTCTTATCTGAAGACATTTTAAGTGATTGTTTGATCCTAAATTGGCCGGAAAAAATATCCACAATCAGTGCGTGGCTTATTCAGTGGTATTGTTCTTAAACAGTACATCAAGTAAATCAGTATGAAGATTTAAACATTCCTGTATCAACAGATCTCTGTACTTTCTATATGAGTAACATTCATCGTCATTTATTTGTAGCAGAAGACGCTTAATTGACTCAAACCTAGTCAGTTGTCGCTTTGTATGTGCCTTCTGATATTCCTCTTCCCTCTGTCTATCATTTTCATCCGTTTCAGGAATCAGCGTATGCATGGCTGATAATTCTTCAAACCATATTGACGGTACACATTCATATCCAAGCTCCAACGGCTTATCACAGTATCGTTTTAATATAGCGATTATTTCATCAAACACAAGCATAAACTTTGGTGCAATATTATTCGCGTCGCAGTCAGGTATTTCAATTCTTTTGGTCAATACTAATGTCTTCAATACATAGCTTGAAAACTTAACAATTCTCTTCTGCTTTCCAAATACTCTGTCAAATTTGGGTTCATTAAAATGTTTCTCATTATACATGGATAAAGCATGTCTCTCGCAAAAATATTTCAACAGTCTGTAGCACGCAAACCATCCTGGTTGTTGGTTCTTTATTTTGTTCATAATTTTCTTTTCCGCTTGTACAAATGAAATTCTGAACGTACATCTATCGATTATTTCTTCGTTACTTTCGAGAATATATTTGTTTCTCCCAAAGCCAAAACAGAACCCTGCATGAGAAGGGTACTCAAATTTCTGTGGGATAAGGTTACCAAATCCAGCTTCCGATAATATTTCTTGATATTCATCAGCAGCATTTACACCAGTGGTCACTGAGTTATCCTTTGACATGATCGTTATTGTGATGTCCACTGATATGAGTAAACCTTTCCGATTAAATCTTATATCATCATTGTTTTTCCATCTGAAATACAGCGTTAAAGCAGGGCCATGTATTTCATAAAAAGACTCATTTAGTGTCAAATTGCCGGTACTTTTAACGACCCCTAACATTTCTAAAATAAAAAACTTTCTCAAACCTTTTCGAACACGACTTTCAAAGAAGCTTCTCACATCAAGTGCTGACAGATAAACGTCTGAATTAATTTTTGCAAGGATGCACCTTTTGAGAAGTTTTCTCTTTATTGCTTTTGGTCCTTTATATCTAATTTGACGGAATGGAGATGAGTTTATCACCCTTTTGTTTTCACGACCTAATACTTCGATAGTTCTGCTATCAAAATGCGGAAATATAAAAGTATAATCAAATTCGTCTAGATCATTAATTTTCGACTCTTCGGCCACACCTCCTACCAGTAGTAAGTGACTTGCGATCTCTGTTCTCGGAATGTGAAATATTTTATCATTCTCAAACACTTTGAGAAGAAATTCCTCAGTAACATCATTTACAGCGTCTTTTATATCACGTGCCTCTTTTTGACAACGATTCCTTGATATTTCCACTTCATTTTCATGTACATCACGTAGAAGTTGTTCCAGCACTTTATACTCCGACTGGAATGGCATTTTGAGGTCAACAGCGTCAATGACTAACTGCCTTTGAGTGAAGGCCTGAAAGTAAAAAATGCACAAAATCTAATGCAATGATATTTCAAGTTAAAATTAGTGAACAGTAACGCTCTCATTGTTATTTGCTGAAGTGTATATGAATATAAAAATCAGATTTTTATTTCATACCAGAAAATATCACCCATTCAATAATTTTATTCGACAGGGCAGGACAAGGACATTATTCTGTTTGTGTTGTCATTTTCTTCCCTCATATCGGTTTTCGATATATAAATTTTTATAAATTCATCACGTTTTAGTGTATTTGTAACATTTAAAAAGAATGGGTTGAAGTGATACAATTGCTAGATATTATTATGACATAGTCTTTGAAATGTTAGCAATAACTTATTGCTCTGTAAAAGCGTATGTTAAATTTAAAAAAGAGCTTTCAGTATATTTTTAAGGTAATGGTGAATTAACAAATGTTAGGTTGGCTGATTTCTTCGGTATAAACATGTCTAATATTCGAGAATATAGGTCGTGGATATGACCTATTTTTTGAGTTATAGGTCGGCTTATAGTTAAAAAATCTCCACAAAATTTGAAATATTCCGTCTTTTCCGTTGTTTTCTAATAAAACTATGGTATATGCTATGGAAAAGTATCTATTTTTCGGCTGTTCGCTTATATTGCAATAGTGCTTACGCTTGTTTTGCACTGTTAGTGACCAGTTTAATCACTTGTCATCAGATCATCACCATCAAACTGGAATGCAGGAATTCTGATCTCTCTAACTTAAGGCCGGCAGGATTTCATTTCAATAAATGAGCATGCTGGTCTTACTATTATCAAGTGAGTGAAAGATAGTGTGAATGAAGATTTGACATCACATGTCGATTAATAAATGAGTAAACAAAAGCCTTAACGTTGTGTTACGTGTACACATATAAAATCCACACGAATATTAAACGATATTTATCAGGAATTCATAATGAAAATAGTGCAAGGAAGATTACAAAAAGTTTGGCTTAGATAATGGTTCAGGATGACGTCCTCTGGTCTCTTGACCAAATTCTGTAACAGTTCTCGTATTACTTGATTTGAGGGTAGTTTCCGACATCATTGTGGAGTCACATATAAAGAACATGCATGGATGCTGTCGTTTGTAAGTAACTTATATCAAACAGTGTACGTTGAAGTCGAAATATTGGCGTCTATGTAATACAACGGACTTCACGGATTAATACAGAAGTTCAAAGGTCTACACAATGTATCCTATACGCAAATGTGCTATATGCAAACGTCACAGAATGCTTTATTACTTTTGCGCCGACGGCTTTTAGTTATACCTGTCACTTTAGCCATTCAAACCTGTGGTTAGGAGAGTGAGGCATTGCACCACATTGAGAGTTTTCTCGCTGAAATCATCTCGTGCATGTATTGCGACATGCTTAAGCTCAAAGCTGATGAAACAGAAGCAAGGCTTTTCACATCAAAGCATTACTCCAAGCGCAACGCAGTATATTGTCAGAGTATACAAAATCTTCTAAAATTATCGAGTCGTACTTATGAGATATTTTTGACGGGAGAATTCTTTTGAAAATGTATTGAAATTGTCTATTTAAATGGGGGAAATACTGTACTATATATGATGAAATATTTCATCATTTTAAAAGGAAGTAATCGTCTATTCAATCAAAAGATGAAAGACCTTTAAAATCGAGCAACTATTCAAAAAGATAATGAGTGAAAATTATTTGAATACAATAGTGTTCAAAGAAGAAAGAAATACACTGTGCAACATATTATCAATTAGATAGGCATATATGACAATTTAACTTGTTGCTTGGAAACAAAAGAAAAACAAAACAAAAAACCACCATGACCAAACACTGATTCCAAAGACATCAAATCACCTGAGCAAAAAAGGCATGTAATTCAGTAAGTGGTTTTATCACATGTTTGACGTCGCGGGAGTGTAATAAAGCCATTGAATAAAAATGATAAAACACTAGTGTAATAAAGCTTGGACGGCGACGTCATTTATACTATAGGCGACGTCGGTCAAATTGTCTTGTTTATATAGTAAAAGAAAGTCGAATTTTTTATTTATCGACAAGAAAGGCTAACATGTGATAAAAAGAATATTACATTTGTGACTTTCCATATTGAATTTATTAAACTCGTTAAATAAAATTGATAAAATGCTCGGCAGAGCCTCGCATTTTATTATTTTATTCAACTCGTTCGATAAAGTCAATATGAAAAGACACTCATGTAATATCCTCTATATGTCTTGAAGTAGATACTTTGTTTGGAGTTTATTTTACAAACGTGCATCACTTCCATGGGAAAGGTTGGCAGATAAATTGAACGATGGCGACAACAACAACAACAAAACATTATCTAATTTAGCAATATCGACATAGCATGTCATGGGCAAATGAACAGTTATAACTATAATAAATAACTACATGCACATGAGTAAACATTGCAATTCTATGTATAATTAAAGATATTTATAATAAGGCATATCTAATCTTAAGCAAATTATGTGCTCAGTGAAATGATATTTAAACTTTTCGCTCAGTTTGAATTTACTATTTAGTTTAATCTCATTGGTCAATATTGATTAAGCTTATGCAATCTCATTTAGCCCTGTGATCTTATCTTAAATATTGGAAGTCCTGGTGTCCATGCAGTACTTGGAATTATAGAGCATTTTGACTAGAAATTAATTCAGTCATTAGTATAAAAGTGTGCATATTATGATTTAAACATGGTGATAGATTTAGAGTAGTAATAGCTAGGATTTTAAGAAAGAAAACATTTAAAGTTTTGTGGTTGTTTTTTTTTTTTTTTTTTCGTTTTTTTTTTATAGACGGAATTTACGCCAAATTACGACTTTCCAGTCTTATTTATTTCAAGAACGATACAGCATTTGTGTGATTTGTGTAAAACTTGGGTAGAACGAAGGTGGAATCATTTATCTTTCATAAGTCAACTTGATAGCTTCGTCTAATATTAACCCCGGAAAGGTGATGAGGAGGAGATTCTTCGAACTTAGCGACCTTATCCACTGTGCCACGGAGGCCCCTCGAGTTATTGTGGCTGGGGCGAGAAAAATATGGAGACAGTATAGCAAATGAACAATAAATATTTTATAATATGTATTCAATTTTAAAGTCACATATAATTTCATACATACTGGTCAATGCCTGACCATATAAACAAGGGTCAGGCATAATGCATATACCTTAAGACAACGGGTTAACGAGTTTATCCCTTCAATCTGAATTTTGTCCCATTTTCCTCGAACGGCAACAATATATACCATACTATCGTTCAATCCTATTAGCTAAAACTACTTTTAGAACAAAGTTTATCCAGTCAAAGTCGTTTCTTAAGAAACATGTATTTCTCTGACATATATAATAATATTATTCACATAGCCGCTCCTGTGAAATAGCCTTCTAAAATCTGTTTTTTGTTTACATGATTGTACACAATTTTGAAAACCTTTTAAAATAGAATACGGAGTGTTTCAACGGGTTAAATAACGGTACACGTACAATTTTGCTGATAAGATAATATTAATACCTCTCATGGTCTATCCCTGATTGTCACAATATTGAATATAAGCCGGAAGCTCTCTCCGCCTTCCAAACATATTTTTAGAACCCATAACAAGATTTAAGTCCTAGTGTTTTACCTAAAATGAACAAAACGTGTGTCTGATCAAAAATGAATTCAAATATTTAAACTTTGTTATCACCGGTTTTCTTACACAGGTTATGTATGACTTTTATTTCACCCACAGAAAGTCAAACCGACAAAGGTCACGAACCTGATGATAAGATGATTATATTGACATTCAACCACTAACTGACTTAGCCGCTAATCCTACATCTTATGTTCCTATAATATTGCCCTTTAATGAATATGCTTAAACTTCGGCATGCAAACTTTTTTACCCTGCCTCTACAAATTAAATCAAAATTAAATTACAGTTAGACATAGACATAGTAACATGAAAAATAAAACGCTCATACAAACATTATTACGACCTTATGTGTACTGGTAAATGAGTTATTTTGCATATAAACTTACCGAAGACCTAGATTATTTTCAAATTTATTTGATAAATGTTCTAAATAACTGACACGCCTGATGTACTTTTCAGATATTGTTACACTTCATGCGGTTTTGTGACAAGTGTTTATCAACATATCAAGTAGCAAGCAATTACGATAGTTTTGTCACAAGTGTTTATGAACATAGCAAGTATCAAGCAATTACGTCAATTTGACTCATGCATATGATGTAAATATAAAATCACGTGTTTGTCGCTACATATATGGGATTCTGTGCGTGCGTGCATGTTCGGGTTTAATGGGATTCTGTAGTGTCGTACGATCCGCAATGTAACAATGAAATGAGCCGTCCAGATGAAATAAAGATAGAATAATACTTTCAACACACACAGAATATTTCAAAATACACAAGGAATAAACAGAGGATATTTGTTTATCTCAATGTAAAATCGAAATATATTTCACCTTTGAAAACCATAATAGCAGTCCAGATGAATAATACCATCAACACACAAAATACACAAGGAATAAACAGGCGATATTTCTTTATTTCAAAGTAAAATCGAAATGTATTTCACTTTTGGACACCAGAATTTACATTTTCATGAGTGGTGTACGAATAAAAAAGTAAATTATGATGTTCACGAGTGAAATTTATTCGGTATGTTTGACAAGTCCTAGCTTCTTAATATGTGGCTAGATGATGAAAAATCAGGTCTTATATCGTAAAACAGCACCAGGTGCTGGTGTTCAGGGTTGGTCTCTACCAGCATTGTCTAGCTGGAATTGGTTCTTGTTCTAGATGAGATACCTGGTTGAGATGTTTCTATGGATCGCCTGTGGTCACCCAACAGTCCTTCCTTTTATTCTAGTCAGGATCGCTTAATCAGTCTTAAATACTTTACAGGGTTTGCCGCTGACATCACACTATATGTTGTAGAGCTAGCTGCAAATATCTGCTTTGTACAAAACGTTGTTCCACCTTTATTAAATCCAGATACCATCATTGAGAATGGTGGTTGATGAATCGCTTGACTCTAATCCAATGTCGTATTCGTATAAACGACTGCCGTCTAACATGCATGAGATACAAACAGTACAAACAGTAATAATTGTAATAAAATGTTTGTTTCCCGAAAATATTTTCCGGTTGGCATGTAGTTGCCGCTGTACGTCCGTTCTAAAATCTTGGTTTGGATTATGTCTAGTGCGTACAAGAAAACTTATCAAACATTATGAAACATAAATATATCATTATGATGAGATCTTGCGAATATTGCCTTAGGTGAACCATTCCCGGTTTCGTTAATACAAATATATCATTATGATGAGATCTTGCAAATATTGCCTCAGGTGAACCATTCCGGGTTTCGTTAATACAAATATATCATTATGATGAGATCTTGCAAATATTGCCTTAGGTGAACCATTCCCGGTTTCGTTAATACAAATATATCATTATGGTGAGATCTTGCGAATATTGCCAAATATTTGAACCATTCCCTGTTTCGTTAATACAAATATATCATTATGATGAGATCTTGCGAATATTGCCTTAGGTGAACCATTCCCGGTTTCGTTAATACAAATATATCATTATGATGAGATCTTGCAAATATTGCCTTAGGTGAACCATTCCCGGTTTCGTTAATACAAATATATCATTATGGTGAGATCTTGCGAATATTGCCAAATATTTGAACCATTCCCTGTTTCGTTAAAACAATTATATCATTATGATAAGATCTTGCGAATATTGCCTTAGGTGAACCATTCCCTGTTTCGTTATAATAATTACAAATATATCTTTATGATGAGATCTTGCGAATATTGCCTTAGGTGAGCCATGCCCGGTTTCGTTATTACAAATATATCATTATGATGAGATCTTGCAAATATTGCCGTAGGTGAACCATTTCCTGTTTCGTTAATACAAATATATCATTATGATGAGATCTTGCGAATATTGCCAAATATTTGAACCATTCCCGGTTTCGTTAATACAAATATATCATTATGTTGAGATCTTGCGAATATTGCCATATATTTGAACCATTCCCGGTTTCGTTAATACAAATATAATTATCATTATGGTGAGATCTTGCGAATATTACCTTATGTGAACCATTCCCGGTTTCGTTAATACAAATATATCATTATGGTGAGATCTTGCGAATATTGCCTTATGTGAACCATTCCCGGTTTCGTTATTACAAATATATCATGATGGTGAGATCTTGCGAATATTGCCATATATTTGAACCATTCCGGGTCCAACAATTAAATTCCTTTACGTTTTTACAAAACTCTGTATTTTGAAACCGGATAACTCCTGCAACAGTTTTCAGTGGATCTAGCCCAATCAACTGACGTTGCTATTATTAATGTGAACTTGTGCATGTTTTGAGATATGCATATAATACCATATAGCCGAGTATAAACGCTCTCCCTAATACAGGCACCCACGTCTCGGCGAAAAAAATGGTATTGCTTTTATATTGTTAGGATATACATTTATTTGTCCTATGTCCCCTCTCCGTCCCTAAAAACGTATCCCTTCACTTTCGTTATCCCATATTTCTGAAGAATCTTGAAAAAAAAATCAACAGTTGTTGTAAACAGCTATATTTCCCGTATATGCGCGTGCGCTCAAGAACACTCAAACTGATTATATTTTGAACCTTTTTTTTAACGTGCTGTTTTAAATGCTGTTTTAAATTTTTATCAGAAGGACAAAGTTTCTAGTAAATTAAATGAACATTTCCAAGTTATAATGGCAGAAAATATCGTTAAACGTTAACGATACGCAACAGTTCAAATCATTACACACATTAAATTGACTCTTCCAAAACTTAATTTCTATCATGTTTCAATTCATAAACTTATTTTTCTTGATGTGTTGTTAAACCTGATGCCATTATTATGGGTCAAATCAGACATTAAAAATAAAAATTTGAAATTTTGCAAACCTTAACCCTTAGCCTGCTGGCGGCAGATGATTCTGCCTTTGCGACCAGTGCAGACCAAGATCAGCCTGCACGTCCGTGCAGTCTGATCATGGTCTGCACTGTTCGCTATTCAGTCAGTAAATTTTCAGTGAAAATCCCTTTGAGTAATAAGTGGTACTGTCCAAATTGAAAGATGGACCAGTCCACTATAGAAATATAGCAGGTTAAGGGTTAAAGAAAAAGTCGGTTACGACATATACTGCACTCACAAAAACCCATCACAAATAATAACTTACATTATACGGAATCACAGTCCATATGACAAAACTTATCTTGTATATTTTTAGCCAGAATAATTGTTAAATATCTAATCTAAGACTTGTGCATGTGACTTTATAAAGGCTCCCGGCCGAAACATCTTAATAAAAGCTATTAAGGATTTTTATAGTGCGGACGTGAGCAACATTGTACAGGACAAAAAGATGTGACGGACATTGTTTACAAATAAATGAGACGTGATTAAAAGACAACACAATAGTATACTTATTGAAATACCAATTCACTGATGTTTATCAAATTTATCAATACAATAATTATGTGAGTATTTTATAATCAATGCATACTAAACTGCATACTGAGAGACTACAAACAAAACTTCGTATTTCTCAAAATGAGGATACATATTTCTAGGCTGATGAATAGCATTAAATGGCAAAAGACGAGAATTATAATTATGATATGCGCTTTTAAGATTGAAACAAATGCTCTTTATGTAAAGTTCATCCTCTTTCTATTCTGCCTATAACACCGATCTAATGAAACATCATTCTACCAAAACATACAGGGTTAATTAGACTAGCACCTGTACTATGATATGAACCGTGCCATGGGAAAACCAACATAGTGGGTATGCGACCAGCATGGATCCAGACCAGCCTGCGCATCCGCGCAGTCTGGTCAGGATCCATGCTGTTCGCTAACAGTTTCTTCAATTCCAATAGGCTTTAAAAGCGAACAGCATGGAACCTGACCAGACTGCGCGGATGCGCAGGCTGGTCTGGATCCATGTTGGTCGCACACCCACTATGTTGGTTTTCCCATGGCACGGCTCATATATCTTTTTATATTTTTATGATTCAATGAAGTGGTATGAGTCAGTCTTTATCCTAAGTCCAATATCATATGAAAATTTTATATTGTTCCTGTGGAACAGACTCGATTCTGACTCTACGAAATTGAATTAAACAAAATAAATGTAGAAATATCTTTATTATCAGTCAAGCGGCTAGTCTAAGAGTTAATTTATTAGTTATATAAAAATTTTGTAAATGTAAAATATTTCAAATTATATCTGAGTAACTACACCTCATCTAACAATTTAAAGGTGATATTTATATGCTTACATACTGAACAATGTTCAAGGATATTTTTTTAAACTTCACATTTTAACAAATATAAAGAAACTTTATATGAAGATATGAATTAGTGTAGTGTATCCTACAAATCTAAAGGATAATAATACTAATGTCTTCTTATCAACTGCTTTCTCTAAATCTAATTTTAAAGACATCCCTCTATAAAGGAAAACATCATACCTGAGTTGCATTGTCAGTTTGAAGCTCGTAATAAAATAAGGCAAGTAAGTAAGTAAGTAAGTAAGTAAGTAAATTCTTTATTTAAAGAGGGTAACCCATTTAGCAAAGCTAATCATCCATGGGGCCCTCTTACGACTAGAATGAACGACTAGAATGTACAGTATTGTGATCATAGTAACAAATATTTAACAGAAAACAAAGAAGAAATTATATATGCATAAAATAAAAGTAAAAATACATGAAATGTAGTTAGCATTAAAATCCATTCATTCATCGATCCATTTTATATAGTTAAATTTAAAACATGACAATGAAGATGAGGTTTTTATTTCTATTGGCAAACCATTCCATACAATTGGCCGTGAGTATAAAAGACTACCTTTAAATATTTCACTGTTTGTATTTGGTATATAAAAATTTAAGTTTGTATTAGAACGCAATGTTAAGGATGTGTTGTTTGTTTGTGGCTTTTACAGAAACATTTCATTTATATAAGAAGGATGTAAGCTAGTTGACACTTTATACATAAAGCATGCCTTCTGGAAAAAAAGACGCTTATCAAATCTTTGAATATTAAGTAATTTCAAAGCTTGATCAAACTCTTGAAATTCGTTACCTAAAATAGTGCGACAGGCTCGTTTTTGTAGTCTTATAATTTTGTTTGTGTTAATTATAGACGTTTTTTCCCCAAATAATAGCACAATAATCCAAGTGCGGTTGAATATATGCTTTATAAAACAAAGTTCGATATGATACTGTTAAAAATCTCTGATTCTATACAGTAGCCAAATATATGATGCTACTTTTTTGCAAACATGTTTAATATGAGTATCCCACTTAAGATTATCTTGAAAATATATGCCAAGAAGTTTTTCGCCTGAACTTTGTCCAAGTAAAATATCTTTGTAGTTAAGCTTAAGTTTACAGTCAGGTAAAGCACGTTTTCTTTGAGCAGTTGCAATGAAAATTACCTTTAGGCTACTTTATTTAATGCCCGTATATATTAACCCTTAGCCTGCTAGATTTCTAAAATGGACTCGTCCATCATTCAATTTGAGCAATACCATTTACTCTTTGAATGGATGTTCACTGAAAATTTACTGACTGACCATGATCTGCCTGCACGGATATTGGTCTACACTTGTCGCAAAGGCAGAATCACTTGCCCCCAGCAGGCTAAAGGTTAATTAACAATTTTACACAGTTTAATAAAATGCCATTCTCTAGATGGATGTTATTCGTATACAGTACTAATGAATATTATGCCAAACTGAACACATCATTTTGTATACATCATACTTGTTGTATTGTAATTGACAACATGCCTTAATATAATTTATATAATACACAGCATATTCAGTTTCATAAATGTCTAAATCTGAGAAACTGGTTATAAATATACTGGTAAAAATTATGAACACATTCGATACTATAAGTGATGAAATGGTAAACCAATACTACATGGATACTTGAACTGCCAAGATTAAATGTGAAAACAATGTAGAAATTATCATTATTTTATATAATAATTTTTTTCTGCATAGTCAAAATTGTGCAAAGATTAGTTTTAGTAATGATAGAGATGTGATAAAGTTCAAAATGTAGGTATAGCAGCTAGAAAGGATCTTCTGATGTTTGGTATACAATGTATTTACTTAGTATTATATTTCTGTGTACTTCGGTAAGTCATGGATTTTGCAAAATTATTTCTTTCGCTAATGACATAAATTTAATTATATATGATTCCAGAGAACCAGAAAATGTATAGATACACTATACCAAGCCTTTTGTTTACCAATCTTCAGGTTCAGAGAATAAAAGCCAAACAGTTTTAAAAAGGCAAACTATTATGTCGGTATTTTCTGCATATCGTGAAAACTTTTCTATAAATATCACGGGGAAAATGCATGATAATTAAACTCTTTAAACGTTATACGCTCCGTTCGTGACTGTATTTTATTATACTTCACTCAATGCCATTCAAATCATGACACTAGAAGACAAAAAAGTCATTTAAAACATCATTTGTATACCAATGAAGAACATGTTAAAGTAAAAAGTAATTAAAAGCACATGTAGTATAATTATATGTACCGATGTATCAAAACTATTTACAGACGTAACACCAGTATCTATAAATTAATATGTCACGTGTTTTTGTAGAATGCGGTTTTAATGGTAATATTTTCCTGTTTTCTTTTGGGTTTTTTTTTGTTGACATATTAATTGCTTATACACCATATAATGAAAGAACTTGCCTTTGGCAGCCCTCAGTTTTCCCAGTATTTTATATTTGTATCACCAATATCTATAAATGTAAGAACAATATCTACGAATTTATCATAAACTATTATCTGAAAAAGGCCGTGGCGGTTGGTTATAAAAGATTTCAAATATCAAACAGTATTACGCGTGAAACCATTTAATATCAAACCTTATTGTAAAAAACTAACATCCACATCTATTAATGCCTTGTCATATGAGATGTATTTCCTCATTTAAACATGTCTGAAGTACCGATCAAAGTCTATTCTGAGTACAGAACATGTTATAATTTGCAAGAATAGTTGCAAGATCGAAGCACAGTATGTTTATTACTCAATTTATAACCGAATGTCAAAATGAGACAGATGAGGTACATATTCTTGATTGTCAGAGGTATATCAAAATTTTATAAAAATAGGCTTTTTGATCCTTGGATTGAGTTTTGCCTTAGGTCGAACTTTGGGGCATCAGAATTATTCTTTGCTTTTCCTTTCCGTATAACACAAATTGAACATTCTACTAAAAGGTTTCCTTTTGAGCAGTTTATACGAATGTCTTCACGTGCAGCATAAAGCTTTATAGGGCAATGCTTCAAGACAACACATGCATGCTTTACCGCATGATATCTTCTTTCTCTCGTGGTATCCTTTCTGTACCTACTGGAAAACCAGTTTGGGAGTTTTTTCACAATTGCTGGTATTTTGAACAATCTGAACCTTTACAAAGCGCTGTAAATACAACTGTTGCACAGTTTTGCGTCCGAAGATCATACTTTGGTTTTCCTGTAACAAAACTGATCCACCAACGTGTAACAGCATCAACATCAAGTCCAACAATTAGAGTCTCTTTTACCGGTTCTCGCTTGATGTCTTCTTTCTCTTCAGCCAAACTTCCGTTAAACTTAGCAGTGCAGGTATCATTTAGCATTACACGAATGCTCGACTGTTCCATCGGATAAAAGCTTATGTATACCCCATTTGAGAGAAGAAGAGAAATATGACCAAAGCCTGGTATATAGGATGGCGACTTCCATAGATATAAAACAGATGCCCGTTTCCTAATATTTTTAACTGCTCTGATACAAACACATATTATAAGTTGCTGTCTGATGCCACAGAGCTTTTCCCAGCCCAATGAAAGGCATGGTACTTTCGAATGGTGATTGTTATTTTGTTCGCAAATACCACATTTACTGCAGGTGTCTCAGACTGGAAGAAAAATGCAATAGTTTAATATCATTCCCTTGTAACTAACTAATAACATGACATATCTAACATGGATGAACATACGAAATTTGTTGAAATAGACATTTTTTCAACACATTTATGTTTTTTCGCAATACTCATAATCATCGAACAGCAAAAGAGCAGTTATATGACAAAACATCATGATGAATATAAAAATGTCAACATTATAATAGTACCCATTAGTATACTAAGAGTTTTATAGTAACATTCATAAACGTCATCAACAACGCCATCAACAAAACGAAGACCATCTTTAATATGTATACAGAAAGGTGTCATTATCATCTACATATTACCCAGTAATTTATTTCTAATTGTACATCATCACCAACACTAACAACATCATCATCATCATAAAAGAATTGATTAACGTCACCACCGTCAGCAGCAGCAGCAGAAGTCTTGTTATCAAATGAAGGATACTATTTTTTTCTTATGCCAACGATCATCATTAGTGGCACTATCATTAGTAACTTCATCATCATTTTCATCATCATCATCATTAACAATAACATTACTATCACCAAATCTTTTTCAGAACAATACCGCTGTCTTAATACTGATCTTTTATTAAAATATTTGGTCATCATCATCATCAGCAGTAGCAGTAGTATCAGACAATCAACTCTACATCTATGTCAATTTGAGTCTATCAATCCCGACCATTGTAATTTTTCAACAGTACTATGATATAGCATGTTTATTCAATAAACAACTCATTTATGCTAATTTATTTATTTGCATCGCAAATATAGTTTCTATTTATAGAATTGATGTTTTCCACATTATATATATAGATATTCCTTGGGTTTCCCGTGTCGCAGTTTAGAGACGCTCCTCGCTCGGCATATGATTAAATCCCTTAGTGTTACAGTATTTATTTAGTGTCTACAAATGTCAAGTATACAGATGGAGAATTCTCCTTAATTATATAGTTTAAAAAAATCTAAAGATGTGATTAAAAATTCTACTTTTTAACTCACCCAAACACAATGTGCTCAAGATCATACAATGTCCGTTGTTTATGTTTGGTCTGCTGCCCATGGGACTGTATCCGTAAATAAACTATTCTGACCTGATCTTGCGAAAAAACTGGAGTGATTGATATCAATTGTTTTTACTATAGTTGAAACAGAAGATACGTGTTCTTTCATCATCAGAAAAATCTCATAGAATCGGTTATAACTTTTTATAGATCCATCTAATTTTAGCATAGATATTTAAAGATTATAATATATACATGTTCTTAAATTGGGAATAATCATGTAATGCCTTAAATTAAAAAAAGAATAGAAAAATTCACCGTTTTACTATTTATTATCCAAAATTCATTTACGGGCAACATGAATTCATTTTATTGTATCTCAAACATCAAATCTCAAAACGATTTATAGATATTCATTATTCGATTATTTGATATGTTAAAATATGCTTTGTTTTATTATCATTAATTCAAACAATTCTATCATCAATAACAGGGCAATTAGCAACACTACATCGTAAACAGAAATCATATCTCGTATCTAGTATTTTAATAATTGAAGATCGTCAACATCATCATCAGCAACAGGCTAGTCATCAGATTTTTATCAAGGTCCTTATCCTTACGATCCTCATCAGCGGCATCCCTTTCACCATCATCATCATCATCATCATCAACAACAACAATAACAAAAACATTTTCAGCAGTAGTAGAACAGCAATACCACACGTATCACCTAATCAATCAACAGCGAGTCATATAACTTTCTCAGAACTAACAATATCGCTGTCGTGATATTTTATTAACATATCTTGTCATTATCATCAGCGTAACATCAGCAACAGCAGTAACAACAACAACTACATTGCCAAGTCAATTAATTCTACCGCTTACAGCTCTGTTTCCTAATAGTTGAAAAATGATAATATTGAATTTTAAATTCTTACCTATTATTAATCATACATACTTTTTTGTATTGATTTTTTGGGAATAAAGCACAATCGCTAATGTAATTTCTATTTTAAGAACAATTTGATATTCCCAAATTATATATTTAGATACAATTTCCTGTATATCTTAATGTCACACCCATCCTATTATGTAATTGGAGGTATTGGCCTCTAGATCATACGATAACAAAATAAAAAGAGAATATATTTCTTAAGGTATTAGACCCCTAATAGTAATGTTTAAAAAATGGCATTTGCTTGGTATATTCTTACAGTTGGCCGTGCTTCGCACTGTGTTGCAAATTTTTAAAAACTTTTACCGTGCCGTTCTTTATAAATTTTGTATAATTTATGGTATTTCCTAAAGCTCAAGTAGAGACAAATTTCAAAGTGATGGCCTTTATCCAAAACGTTTGCAGAGAATTCATTATACCATTATCTTTTTATAAAAGAAACATCAAACTATTGGTAAACAATCATAAAATTTAAAATAAAGCTGTCAATATCATTTTTTCTAGGGTGCCTCAAGTAAACAGATTTAATGAGACAGAATTCTAACTCCAACATTGAAAAATTAAGGTCGAATCCTGCGGGTCTGTTTTGAATTTTGCTCACTTCATTCAAAAATAACCTTAGGGCAGAAGTAAACCCTACCTACATTTCTTCCACAATACGTAATCTAAAGAATGAAGGCAAAATAGAGAACTTTTACCGCATGTAACTCAGTAGTTTTAAAAATGTCTAACTCTACACCTTCTGTTTCATAGTTAAATTCACTTAGAACATCAAGAAATCGCTTATCAATTTTTTTTCCACTTTTGTACACTAAATCAATAATAAGTTTTGAAAGAAGTAAAACCTTACTAGAAAAAAAAAAATTAGGGGGAAAAAATTTGGTGCCAGTGGGACTTGAACCTACGCCCCTATGAAAATTGCAGTCAAAGTAGTTTTATGGTAGGAATTGAATACTCTTCAAAAAGGAGGTACTCTATTATGGGCCTAATACCTGAAGAAATTACTGTTAGACTATATATAGAAAACACATGAGAATTAGTTGTTTTAACTGAGTTTTACTTTGAAGATTGAGAAACGTAACGCGTTACTCGAGACAGATTGCCTTTTTTTCCAGCTTTGCTACATTTGTATAAATTACGGTCATTATTCGGCACGAGATCAACGTCATGTATGATGTAGCACGTGTAATTGTTTATACTCCTTGCTGTAAGGAAACGTGCATTTGCTAAAATGGCCACTATTGAACTGCACGGATAAGGCCGTTTCTACAACATATAACCCATAATGCACTAGTTGACGCTGCAGCGTGTTATGCAGATGATAAACAAGTTCCGGTATATCCAAACGTTTGGGACGATCTCTGTATGGAATAATTATTAGTGCAACTTCCTTTTGGTGGTCTGTAAATCCCAGCATATTTTATTTTAGAACTGACCTTGGCATTTCTAACATCGTCTGCTGCAATTAGGGGGACATGCTAATTCTGCCAATTAAAAGTCTCGGTAAAACTTTGCAAATTTTTTAATTCTTCCTTTCAGACCAAATACGCTTCCTTGAAAACGTACCATTCGTAGAATTTGTATAGTATGTTTAATTATAGGCGGACTTGAACAGGCTAAATGAAACCGAGCCGGCAACATTTTCATATTTGTCGTGTTGGGCGGCCTGTTGTTTCCACTTCTTCTGTTTATTGTTAAATATTTCCTCGGTAATATGTAAGGGAATATACACCATTCTCACATTCCACAGAGACAATTATCCCTTTTTTGTTTTTCATTCGTCTGAGCGCGTATTCAAATTCTGCGTCCTTTTCTAAAAGTATCTTCACGCATTTTGAAAGGTTTTCACGAATGTCACAACAAGTATTTCCTTTGATGCTACTTGCATTTTCGCTCGAATTCTTCAACACATGAAACACTGTGTTTCCGTTTCGGTCGACCATCCGAATGTCTGTATAGAACCTGCACAATAATTCAACAAGTTCTGGAAACATTTTGAAAGCGGCTGCATGTAATGGTGTGGATCCATTCCGATCCGCAATTTTCACATTTGCTTTATCTATCATAAGTTCAACAAATTTTGGTTTGTTATAGTAAGTCGCTAGGTATAAAGGCGTTCTACCATAACCATCCTGGATATTTGAATCTATTTCAAATTCTTTGAGAAGATTGAGCAATATTTCGTCTTCCTTCCATACAGCGTAATGGAAAAGAGTCGAATTTTTGTAATAAACTTTTCCGCGAAAACTGAATGGCTTAACTGCCAGAGTCCTATCCTTGTCAAGCAAAGTTCGGACGATTTCTGTATGGCCTCGAATAGCTGCGGAATGTATAGGGTATTCTCCGCGATGATCTGTGGTATCCACTGAGGAGCCGGCATTCAATAGCAATTTCACAATATCGAAACATCCCAAATCGACTGCCTTGTGTAGAGGTGTGCGTTTGAATTTTCCACTTTTTTCATCAAGTTTGCATCCCTTTTTAACCAGAGTCTCACATATGGCAACATTTTTGCAAATAACAGCCTTATCAAGCGCGGAAAGGCCATCTTCATTTGTGTAATTTACGTCTACATCACTTTGGAGCAAACAGGTGACAGCTTTTAGGGAATGTCTCTTGGTCGCGGTGATTAGTTGGGAATTTCTTTTCTGTATATGATTATTGGTTGCATTGAGTTGAGAAAAATGGTGTAACAGGAGTTTCATGATCCCAATATTTTGATTGACCGTAGCAATATGCAAGGCGTCTTCATTCACTTTTGCACCTGCTTCTATCAGCTTTCGGACCATCATTTCATTATTGTCGCGTGTAGCGAACAGCAGTGCTATATATTTTTCTCTGTCTGTCAGCATATTACGTTTAATGCATTCAGTGACCATTATTTCATTTTTCCTTGCCAGATAAAATGCTGGCATACACATGCCCATATGACCGTTTTCGAATACAATGCAGTAAGGATTGCGAAAATGTTTATAAACTTCTAAAATTGGCGTTGTCACAATATCGTTTCCATTTGTAGGGTCTATATGCTCTCGAACAAACGTTTCATTGTTGAATGCTTCGTGCTCAAGAACTGAAACATCTGGATTTGACTGCGATATACGTGTATTTTCTATTCCTTTGTTGTTTATTGTGGGTTTTTTCAGTGTGCTATCTAACTCTGATGACCTTTCTTTCTTCTCAAAAAGTAGCTGATTCAACCTTTTGCTGAGAACAGAGTATCTTCTGTCGTCTACAAGAATACAATTTTTACTGTCGCTGCTTCTCGTTTGAACATAATTCAAAACGAAGCTTTTTGGTCCGTATTTTATTGCTACATCCGGGTATTCTTCGCCAGTAACAAGCCCAACAACATCGCCAATAACGCTGTGGCTAAATGTGTATTCGTCTTTCCTATCGGTAAGGCTCAGAAAGCCACCTTTATGGTGGTCAAGAGTTTTTCGTAAAGTCCTTGACTTCTCTTCCAGTGGATAATTGAGTTCTGCAGCTATTTCTAACAGCGAGTGAATATGTGTTGGCTCTAGGTCAAATTTTGACAATTTTCTAGATGATTTCGTCCACAAAAGTACAAGTATCATAAACTCATCCTCATTTTTCGAAAGTTCTGAAAGGCACTTGCGGAAAAATTCGAATGGTGCAGCAAAAAATTCAGCACCCTTTCTAAACAGTGTGTCATTTTGAGCAAACATGACTGCACATTCTGGAAACCCTACTTTACACTCGTCATCTTTCCATCGGGAAACACACGAATTGAGACTTGATGGAGGACACTCTCTTTTGTTCGTTTGTAAATGAAGCCATAGGATATTCTTTTTCTCCTCTTTTGAAAGATCTGAAGAAGAGAGAATTGTGACATTTTCTTCTTTAAAAAGATCCAAAGTACGATGATCCTTTGCTTCGTTTAGAATATTCTGACGTGTTGTTATAACTACTAACAAATTCAATCCATGTGCTTCAGCTTGGAGTTCATCTAAATATGGTTTCCAGCCTTTCATTTTTTCTGGATCAAATGCGTCAGATCCGAAGATGTCGTCAATGAATATTCCATTCCAGTCTTTGTCTTTGACATTCAGTTGTTTCCAATCTTTCGGAGTTGACAGTTTGAGGATTTTATTCACCGGACATGTTTCAAGAAGCATTTGTGATGCAACTGTGGTTTTTCCTTCTCCTGCATAGCCGCTTAAAATAGCAATCCCGGATGTGTTAAATCGTTTCAATGCTAGTTGGTAAACGTCCGTTTTTACAAACAGGTCTTTCCTTTCTTTTACCTTGTTGAAATATCGCTGTGAAACAACTGAAAAATGATGATTCAATTATTTAACATATAGAGTATAACACAGACATTTTGCCATTTTGCAACATTTTCATGGCTTCCTTTAAAGTGATTACATTTTGTCTACTATGTACTATATTAACCCTTGATATTCTAGAGGTTGGCTGTTTGTTAACAGGCGCTACATCATCCTCTGAGATAATTTTATTTTACCGGATGCAATATTGCGCATAGGAAGTGTGTTCCAACAGCAATCCCTAGTGATATATGTAACTGCAACGTACATTTAGCTTTTTAGAGCGTATTTCTAATATACATTTGTGTTACTAAAATAGGTTTCCACTTATGTGGAATCCTGTGATGTTAGATGTCATAACAATGAAGGGCAGTTTAAGCATATTACCTTTAAGGCTTTCCAGTCTTGGCGATACTTTATGTTGAATTGCCTGGATATTTTCTGTAATAAAAAGATACAAATTTGTTATTATATCAATCAAGTACACAGGGAATAAAGAACCAAAGGGACCATAGATTTTGTTCTTAGGTTAGAAGTGACATTTAATTACCAATTTTATTTCAAATCAATAGTTGTGTTCTTAAGAATGCCACATGTGACCTTGTTTTATAAATCTGGTATTGCTACGATTCAAAAAGAAATTAGTAAAGGATCCGAGAAACGGAGGAAAAGCAGAGTAAATTATGGAAAACAACGCTCAGAGAACCGTAAAGGATCAAGAACATTTTGTCAGATATATGCATGTAAGCAGATCAAACTTTACCTATTCTAATATTCTAATATTACTCTGTAAAGAGTACTCTGTAAAGAGGTTAACACCTATATCTATAATTTACTTAGGTAATTGCAATATGTTATGCTTCTCCTTACCACGTATTTCAGTCACCTCCTTTACAACTGCCGTAGTCCTGCATCTCTCGTCGTGCAACATTTGGGTAACTTCTTCCAATCCCGCCAGTACAGTTTTATCCATCTCTCCCCAGTCTTCAAGTAGTTGATCATTTCGCTCTTGGGATTCTTCATCAACAGTGCCAGTTTTAAACGCATTTATTGTTGCTTGCAGATTTGAAATGCTATTTGTAGTACTACCATTTAATCTTAAAAGTACCTGAGAAATATAAAAAGAAACTAGAATTTCAGTATCATCTTACGACAGCAATAAATACACAGTGCATTGTATTTAAAAAGTAACTTTTAACAACTTCTCCGCCTTTAGACATTCTGCATTTTAGTTCTAGTTACATATATCAATATTTTCATTTTTTATATTAGCAATTATTAAAAAACAGAAAATATAAAAAACGTATGGTCAGACATAAAATGTATGCCATACACTTATGTAAAAAACAGATAGTATTTAACACAATATTCTCGCATACGCCTTCCTTATAGTTCTATATATTTTGATTCATAAAAAAATGAACAGTTACCGTCTCAATTTCGCTCCACATAGCACTGAAATACTGCTGTAAAAGCGGGATAGACTTTTTGTGTGCAAGCTGTAATAGAAGCATTTTAAGACTTTGGTGATACGGACATAAACTTAAACCTCATTTTTTCTTGAAAACAATGGACAAAGGTATGAAACAATCTTTAAGGAACAATTTTTAGCGCGCGTGCCTCAGAAATAGCCTGTGGAATTTGCAGTGGCTTCCTTATTTCATTTTGGATAGTAAAATTAACTTTCCTCATCCAGTTATATAGGAATCGGGTGAATAAAATTATAAAACAGAAAACAACATTTGAAAAACTTAACTGATCTTATTATGACTTACCATAACATAATAATTTCACTGCGTTCATTTTAATAGGGAAATTTCTTTCAATTTAAAAAATTCAATTTGGCCACTTTTATTATATAATGGTCTCTCCAGAAAATATATTTTGTACAAATTTGATTTTATATTTAAGTCATTCCGACAAATGTTAATCTTTTGACCACCTTTCCACTTATGCAAATATTGATACTTTTACGTGCACCATATAGTCCGAAAGTAGTTCCCTTCCTTGTCACTACGAATGAGAAAAAAAATGTCGCTTAAAATTCCCAGCTTTATCAGAGTGGTCATATTTGAAAAAGCATAAAACATTTACCTCATTTCGAAAATGTCTCATTCTGACAATTTCAGCTTCAAGCGATGTGTCATTCTGGGCAGGAGTTGAAAACCAGACACTGTTTGGTGTACTTTTTAGAAGACCACATGTATGTTGTAACAAACAGGTCAACATCGTAATGTCTAGGTCTGCAGACGTTAGTGGCTTTGGAAGAACAGGTGCCGAGAACAACGTATCATACTGCTTTTGGTTAATAATGCGTTTTTTCTTCAGTTGTAAGATGGTGGTGTGATTATTGGTTAGGTGGACAGTCAAAGGTATGTTGATCTTCTGATCAAAGACATTTCTAATAACTTCTGTTCCGCCATCAATTAAGAGGGTTTGAAGACGGTAATAGTATACGCGTTTTCGTGTATTAGATTGTACTGTTGCCATCTTGAATATAAGTCAGTTTCCCAAAGGATCTGTAATTATAAAATTGATAAATGGAATGAAAACATAAATGTATTGAAATATATATACAAACCTTTCCTGTTACAACACTATGTACGACGATAAACCTTTTACATTTTTGTAAAACATACTGAAAGAAGATGAGAAATTAAAAAATTATACCAACGTAGCGTTACGACGTTGTTTTTATAGACACATCGCGGATTTACCTTGAACGTATAATTACACTTCTTTTATTACAGATAAAAAACATAGTAATATCAGTTCGCCCTTGTATTCCAACGCATAGGAAGAAAACAGAATATGTTGCAGCATAAAATGTAAACACAATATTCTGCTATGCTGATAAGCACACAGGTAACTAGACAGTATATAGTCTATTTATAGTACAAGCAGTTTAAATGTTTGTTTATGTTACAATAGTATTATTTCGCTTAATAATAATTATAGTTAAAAATAAATACCCATCTTGATGTTTATCTATGTAGAAACTTGAAGTTCTAATTTGCTCACCTCAAAGAATCTATTTGCTCACCTCAAAGAATCTAATATGGCAGCCGATAATTGTGTTCGTCTTATTCCCGGTCTTGTAACTGTGCGATATGCTCGGAAACCAGTCATTCATTACTAAAACTTTTAAAGTAAACAATTATCATTTCTATAAATACACTTCTGTGACATTTTATTCTGCAAAACGCTTCCTAAACACTATGTAGGACGATAAACCTTTTACATTTTTGTAAAACATACTGAAAGAAGATGAGAAATTAAAAAATTATACCAACGTAGCGTTACGACGTTGTTTTTATAGACACATCGCGGATTTACCTTGAACGTATAATTACACTTCTTTTATTACAGATAAAAAACATAGTAATATCAGTTCGCCCTTGTATTCCAACGCATAGGAAGAAAACAGAATATGTTGCAGCATAAAATGTAAACACAATATTCTGCTATGCTGATAAGCACACAGGTAACTAGACAGTATATAGTCTATTTATAGTACAAGCAGTTTAAATGTTTGTTTATGTTACAATAGTATTATTTCGCTTAATAATAATTATAGTTAAAAATAAAAACCCATCTTGATGTTTAAAAATGCAGAAACTTGAAGTTCTAATTTGCTCACCTCAAAGAATCCATTTGCTCACCTCAAAGAATCTAATATGGCAGCCGATAATTGTGTTCGTCTTATTCCCGGTCTTGTAACTGTGCGATATGCCCGGAAACCAGTCATTCATTACTAAAACCTTTTTAAAGTAGACAATTATCATTTCTATAAATACATTTCTGTGACATTTTATTCTGCAAAACGCTTCCTCTTAAGAATATAATATGTGCAGACTGAATCTTTAAAATTTCTTTGCAGTCGGTACGAAGAAAGTGTTATGCTGCAGTTTCTATTATAACATGTTTCTAACAAATATATTCAATTCTCCAAACTGTACACATGTCGCAGTATTTATTCCACAGTATATAAGTATCTGTAACTTAGGGCGTCAATGAGGTCCGGAAAGCATATGATGGACTGTTATTGGGCTTTGCATCGGCAGGTGGCCAGCTTATGATGCGGCTGCGGATCACGTAACAATGAGAAAATATCTCCGGAGTCGAGACTAGTGAGCGGGCATCCCGGGAAAGTATCGCTTACTGTTACGTCCATGTACGTGACCCTCGGTTATTGATCGAGGATCACTGGCGTGTGGTGAGTCTCGAGAATCATTGAAATACGTGTGCCGAGATGGGAGTACCCGAAGTCCAGTGCATAGACCTCACTTTTCTCATAAATTTTACCTATAAAGTACAATAACGATGTTCCGCAAAACAAAGTATTACCCATATTGCTATCTCAAATAGATCGACGGTGTATATGTCAAAGCTCGCACTGACTTAAGTATGACTGAAGTGCTCGCGAATAGATGTGCATGTATGATGTCCCGAAAATCACTGAAGAGCGTGTGCCGAGACCAGAATGTCTGAACCCCAGCGATTTATACTCGTATTTTTTCCTTCTCTTCACGATATTGCTTCGTCAGATTTTCGTCTTGACGTCAGATCTCAAATTCATGCCAGTATGTCATGAAAGAGGTCTCTGGGTGGTTCCAAAATAAGTATGCCCGACTTATTGAAGTGCATGTGTCGATGTGACTTTTTACAATGTCTCAAATACAGCGTGCATGTACCTTGACTAACGTGCCAATAGCATCAGGTTTCACTGAATACATGTACGTTTGCTTAGTATGTCACGCAGTATATTCGAATATCACAACATAAAGTATGCCGAAAGAGGCCTATCCCAGAAATCACGAGTACCGGTAAATACTTGTATGCAATACTGGGAATTCCCGGGAAATACTGGTATTCCCTGGAAAATACTGGTAATTTGAAATTTTCTAGGAAAAACTGGATATCGTCAGAACATTTTGAACTGAGTCTGTTTTGAAATGGATGTGCCCGGAACAGAAGAGGTGTTTGTGCCGCGGCGAAAGTAGGCGTAGCCAAAGCGTTTTCTGAGATTGGCGTCTCCTGAGTTTCGAGCATCAATGAAGGGTTTGTGTCGTAGGTCTCGAGTATCACTGAATAGTGAGCAAAACGTGGCGTGTATTATTTATGTCCCGACAAACGAATCCCTACAACTGACTGACATTTACAAAAGAATACATAATATAGAACGTAACCACTCGGAAACGAATCCCTACAACTGATTGACATTTACAAAAAATGCACAGTAAGACCGCCTCGATAGCCTAGTGGTAGAGCGTCCGCTTCGAGCGTGGGAGGTTCTTCTTCGACGAGTTACGACAACAACGGTGTCTTGTTTTTGTTGTTATATTCTATCTTCATAACGTTTTTCGCTAGTTTACAAATTCTACACTGTCATTTCAGTGTAGTTTTGTGACTTCAAAACTGCAAAATAAGGAAATTTATATGATGTCACTGTTTGATATTTGTAAGTTATTAGCTTTGTATCGGGAAATATGCTCGAGTTCTGCAACGGAAATATTGCGCGACTTTAGGAGCGCAATATTCTTCCGCTAAAGAACGAGTGCATAGTCCCGATGAAAAGATAATAACCTTTTTATCACATACATATCTACACTTATAAATGTAATGTAAATATTATGAATTTGTTCAATAGCCCGAATAAGATTGACAATACTGAACTAAATAAAACAATTAATGCAGGTGTCAGTGTATGGAAAAATATTGATGTTTCCGATACCATTTAACTTAACGAGGAATATAAATAATAATGTAATAATTATAAATGTGAAAATGCCGCAGCAGTAACTCTACAATATATAGAAAATTGTAACAGCAGGTAAAAATGGGATCCAGAAAGCATGTGGGCAGTTATACGGGTATTACATTGATAATCGCCCTGCTAGGCTTGCAGTTGCACAGCACGCAAAAAATGGAATGTATCTTATAAAAAGGCAAAGCCTTGTCAAATGCAAAGCGCGGATAGTGAGCGTGTCTCATGGATGTCTCCGCGTTAATCTTGAGAACCATTAAAAGCGCGTGTACCGAGATGGATGCGCCCGAAATGCAGTGCATAGCCCTTACATTTTATAATTATATGTTTTTGTTAATCTAAAGCATGTTACCAATGAACTACATTCGTGCATAAAAACTACTTTTTTCTGGACCCGCCCATATATTGACGGGAGAAAAATCGGTTGCAAACAAGGCAAACTGCGTGCTATTAATGCATGATTTTTATTTTTGAAATGTTTTGCCAGGGACGTATATGTATTTCTGCGCAGACTGACATCTGGTATCTGCGTCTTGTTCCTTTCATAATAACCTCTTTTTGTAGCATCAAAAATGCAATCTAATCCATAGTAGATTTTGCTGTATCTGTTACCAACCCCATACGCACTGCCTCCAACAATGTACTTAGGTATTTGTTTCTCCTCTTGTTTACACCCTTTTTTTTAACTCGGCGTCGATTCATTTTTTTCCGTTCACCGTAAATGTATAAAAATCGCGTGTAACTTGTGCGATTGTTTGTTTTTAGGAATCATATTAATGATTTTGGTAGGTATCAGTCGGTATATTCTTATCTAATTTCTCGCAGAATTCATATAAATCTTCAAAGGTTGTCACATCATTCGTAATCATCCGTACTTGAAATGTGTTTCTACTCAAAATAACTAGAATGGAAAGTTATTATTCTTGAAATCGTGTTCCTGTTCACCAAATTTTTAAGTAAAATGTAAAATCCCACCCTCTAATTCCCAAACACGGTTGATCCACCAGAACTCATTATAATACACAGATCGATAATCCCCTTACAATTATCAGCTTTTAACTGATATGTGTCATATTAAAATGGTTGGAATCCCCGGAGCATAATGGCAGTCACGTCAACAGTTTTTCATTTTTAGCTCGACTATCCAAAGTATATGGAGAGCTATCCTACTCGGTCCGGCGTCGGCGTCCGTCCCGCGTCCACACCTTGGTTAAGGTTTTGATGCTCTTTCACTTTATCGATGGAATTGCTCCAAATTTAAAACACTTATTCCTCATCATAACCACATCATATGACACTAGTGCCATAACTCCTGCACCAATATTGCATGATTTTTTTTATATTTCACATTTTTACTTAGAATTTCACGTCAAAGTTTTGGTGCACTTTCATTCTGCCTCTGTTATTACTAAATGGATTTGTCTGAATTTAAAATAATTGTTTCACATCATCACTCATATGACATGACACAAGATCCATAACTCTGACACCATTTCTTCATGAATTATGCTCCCATTTTACTTAGAATTTTATGTTATTTTTGATGCATTTTCACTACATGATTTGATTCAAACTTAAAATAATTAGTCCAAATCACCACCAGAATTATAAGACACAAAGGTCATATCTCTCGCGTCAATATTACTTTTTATTTAGAATTTCAAGTTAATTTTGATACCTTTTCACTATATTTCTAATTTTTCAAAAGGGATTCGATTCAAATTTAAAATAGTTTTTTCTGATTATCGTACTCGTCACATTACACAAAGTTCATAATTGCACAAATATATTTTTATTATGTCCCTTTTTACTTAGATTTTCGGTTGAATCTTTATGTGTTTTTTTATAAGGATTCCCACATTATATGACACAAGGTCCATAACTCTGGCACCAACATTTTATGAATTATGCTCCTTTTCACTTAGAATTTCAGGTTTATGTTGTTATGCACATGTGCTCTTTCTTAGATAACTTATTACTAACTGGATTCGATTCTAACTTGAAATGTTTGTTGCATATTATAAACCACATGATATGATACATGGCGTATTATTTTTGCAGAAATAATCCATGGATTATGTCCCTTTCTACTTAGTCAATGTATTGATACACTTTGTGACTTTCACTCTATCTCTGTTATTACTTAAATACAGTTGTTTTAGATTTAAACCATTGTCCAGTATCAAAAAATATATGTGTGCAAGAATTATGAACCTTGTGTAATATGATGAGGAAGATGATCAGCAAGAACTATTTTAAATTTGAATCGAATCCCTAATATAATGAAAAAGTATCACCCACACTGGGGTCATTAAACACTTCAGCGATAGCGCCAGCTTCCTCTGATGTGCCCTGTTTCACTATCCGGCACCGAAATACTCGAGCTACTGCCTTCATTGTATAGCTCTGGAGGAAGAATAATAGATAAAAAGAAAAGACCTTGATATTCAGTCTACGAAGAAATCTCAGTTATGACGGATAAGAATATTATACGACGTTACAACATTTATGGAAAATACACAGGTCGAAAACTATAATTAGGTGAGCATTACTAGTATTTATGATATTTTCTTTGTAGTTGTGGTGACGACTCGCACTAACGTTATTTATTTGAGCGAATTAACCAACGTTGGCCAGATTATAATATATGTATAAAAAGACAGTTGAAACAGTCTCTTTGTTTTATTTTCCATAACATGCAACAAAATAATACACATGTTTATCATGGCTCATTTACCAGAAAAAGTTTGAATTCGAAGAAACATTTTCACTGTAGATTAATAAGTACAACAGCAAAAACAGATTTTTTATGAACAAGCACAAAAAAAACAAACAACGTAATAGCCTGTCGGAGGTGACTTGGTGAGTAATTTTGGTGACATTTGACCCAAAAACCATTATATGCCATATATTGATCAAAACAATCATATCATAAAGTTTGAAAGACGCAGGAAAAATTGATCGGAAACCAGTTTTTGTCTTAAGGTCACTTTGACCTTAACCTTTGACTCACAGAACCAAGGTAATCGTTGGCGTTTCATTGACTACATGCAATCATCTCAATGAAGTTTGACCACTGAAAACCAATGTTTTCTCCAGTTATTGAGCACAATTTGTATTCAGTCTCAAGATTACTTTGATTTTGACCTTTAACTTTCTAACTTTAAAACTTTAGGGGTTATTTACTGACCACAGGTAATCATCCTATTAAGGTTATCGATAAGAAACCGTTTTCAGTCTCGATTCTACTGTCAGTTTAACGTCTGGGCTAAATAAAGGATCATCGTATGAAGTTGAAAAGTGTAGAACCAATGAATGGAAAACTAGATGGTCTAACGACCGGCAGAGTGACCAACAGTATCAAAATATTGTCAATAATTAAAACAACTCTTTCAAAAAATTACCTTTTGAGTTATATTTTGAGAAGTTAAAGATGTTGTCACATTAAATATAGGCATAATCTATGTTTCAAAAGACTCTGTAACAAAATAACGTATTTCAAAGTTATCATAGAAAGCATATCAACAATTATTTGACTGTGTGTTACATTACATTTTTACTGTGTGGGGAACTAACTGATCAAATAATCTCTAAGCCAAAGTGATATTTTGAAGAACA
The DNA here is from genome assembly GCF_021730395.1 of Mercenaria mercenaria. Lineage (NCBI taxonomy): Eukaryota > Metazoa > Mollusca > Bivalvia > Venerida > Veneridae > Mercenaria > Mercenaria mercenaria. Next base: position 50,679,563 of record NC_069363.1, read on the forward strand.
TGAATAAACTTCCTACCATGAGAAGATATGAAATTTAAACATGATCTAACATATGACTAATAAAAGTTGTTAAATAATTATGAAGTTTACAATGATTAATGATTTCTTGTAATTACAAACACTTATGGAAATAAGGTCTCAGTTTCTTGAAGTTTTCTAATTAATCAGAAGGTGATTGTAATTGAAATCTATGTAACTCAGGAATACATTTATGTTGCAATGATGATAAGTTATATATTTTAGATTTATGTACAGCAAAATGTGCTTCAATAGTTTTCCCATGTTATTCATAAATTTACTTTGGCTAAAAGCTTATTTTGATCATGTGATTCCCCACTATATAAAAGATTTTTTTAAATGTCTTACTGTATTATGTATCATCATAGCAAATTTCACTGATTACGGATCAGACTCTACATAACAAATTTGAATAATAAATGTTGAATACAAAATGTACAAGATACGTAACAAAATACAATAGTAATAAGAAGAAAAACCTGAGTCACAGAATACCCTTCAGTTGACAAGAAACGGCAAACTATCAGAAGTCAGACTTAATTAATAAATAAGGGAATGATATGATTTAAAACGAATTCTGTTATATTATGTAGTGAAACTGAACTTAAGACATTACACGATCATCACACCAGGATAAAACATAGAGCTCCTACCAATGATATTTTTAAAAATAACAAAACTATGCATCTACATAACCAATACATATTAAATGAATTGTTAATGGTCATGCATAGCTTATTGGAAAAATGTCTTAAATTCTGACTAGCAGATCTATAACATAAATGTATGTACCCTTATAAAACATCGACTAAGTTTTCCGTCAAAAATGTCACTCATAAGATCTAGTATCCATTTTATAGAAAATAGCACAACTACAATTATTCTTACTTCATACTTGTGTTGTATATTTATGTTGTTGTAACAGTATATCTCTTGTCATGGCACAACCCTGTTTTCTTAAAATCTACACTATACAACAAAAGAAGAAACAATACAAAGTATACTTGATGGCAGAATCTTTAACCTTTAGCCTGCTGGTGGCAAGTGATTTGCCTTTGCGACCAGTGCAGACCAAGATCAGCCTGCACATCCGTGCAGTCTGATCATGGTCTGCACTGTTCGCTATTCAGTCAGTAAATATTCAGTGAACACCCCTTTGAACAATAAATGGCACTGCCCAAGTTCAATGATGGACCAGTCATATTTAGAAATTCAGCAGGCTAAAGGTTAAAAAGTATTACGCTTAATACTGATAGAAAAATATGAACACACTTGGCTTGCAGAATTAAAATACCTTGCTTTGAAATACATGTCCCGAACCCGTATTTGTATAAAATTTTAATTTGAAAAGAAGATCATGTTTAAATGTAAGACCTACAGAAAATTAAACACACATCTAAAAATAACTTTAAGACCATATAGAAACTGATAAAAAGTAATAGACGGAAGTATTATGATAGGTACCTTTTCTATTTAAAATTTACTTTAATGATTTAATAATGTTTTCGAAATATAATAATATGCGTAATGGTTGCAATTTTTTAAAAGCAAATATCATTGTATATTGTAAATAAATAAATTCATATCAAAAAGGTGATCTACAAAATAAAATCGAATTGAATTTTCCTTACATTTTTATCCAGAATATGTATGGACTTATAAACAACAATGTATTACAAACAGATACAAAAGATAAAACATATCAAGTATTATGCATTTATAGTAAAATCTGTATCACAAATGCATTTTTATTTACAAAACGTATCACACACATGTAAAAGAATATCACAATCAATGTTATACAAATGTAACACAAATAACAATAAATGTATCAAAAACATCAAATATATCACACAGATTACATACCACATATTATCTCTCCTGATTTAAAGTGTTATTAAAAGCTCGTATGGAATTTTATTTACTTCAAAAAGCGAGAAAAATGAACATCGTTTGAGACAATTGCATTGTGTCTATAAAATATATAAAAGTAATGTACAAAATATCACTAGGAACTTCTATTTGACACAGCAAGGATAACTAAGTATACAGATTTGTGCACGATGTTTCATTTGAGCTTCGCAGTGAATGGATAATTATCAATATACGAATTGAGGACGAATCTGACAGTGTATGGGGTACTAGCTATGTAGGAGTTGGGTATGATATTCTATTTGACAGTTGACAGTGAACAGAAATTTGATATAGGATTGACAATGAGATCCTATTCGATGTTGACAACCTACGTAGGAGTTTAGCACCAGATTCTATTTGACATTGGCAGTGAATGAAGTATTACCTAAATAGAATTGAGCACGAGATTCTAAATGACGCCGACAGTGAATGGAGTAGTACCTACGTAGGAACTGAGCACGATATTCTGTTTGACATTGACAGTGAATGGAGTATTACCTACGTAGGAGTTTAGCACCAGATTCTGTTTGACATGACAGTGAATGGAGTATTACCTACGTAGGAGTTTAGCACAAGATTCTATTTGACGTTGGCAGTGAATGGAGTATTACCTACGTAGGAGTTTAGCACCAGATTTTATTTGACATGGCAGTGAATGGAGTATTACCTACGTAGGAGTTTAGCACCAGATTCTATTTGACGTGGCAGTGAATGCAGTATTACCTACGTAGGAGTTTAGCACCAGATTCTATTTGACATGGCAGTGAATAGAGTATTACCTACGTAGGAGTTTAGCACCAGATTCTATCTGACATGGCAGTGAATGGAGTATTTTAGTTCCAGATTCTATCTGACATGGCAGTGAATGGAGTATTACCTACGTAGGCGTTTAGCACATGATTCTATTTGACATTGGCAGTGAATGCAGTATTACCTAAAAGAACTGAGCACGAGATTCTATATGACGTTAACGGTGAATGGAGTATTACCTACGTAGGCGTTTAGCACAAGATTTTATTTGACATTGGCAGTGAATGGAGTATTACTTACGTAGGAGTTTAGCACCAGATTCTATTTGACGTTGGCAGTGAATGGAGTATTACCTACGTAGAAGTTTAGCACCAGATTCTATTTGACATGGCAGTGAATAGAGTATTACCTACGTAGGTGTTTAGCACCAGATTCTATTTGACATGGCAGTGAATGGAGTATTACCTACGTAGGAGTTTAGCACCAGATTCTATTTGACGTTGGCAGTGAATGGAGTATTACCTACGTAGGAGTTTAGCACAAGATTCTATTTGCCATTGGCAGTGAATGCAGTATTACCATAAAGAACTGAGCACGAGATACATGTGGCGTGCTACGTAGCATTTTTCAAGTCAGATGTAGAGCTGGGGACTGTCTGTCTGTACACTCACCCTACGCATTTTTTTCTGAAAATAATATGGTGATATTTATTACATGACTCCTTCTATAAATCGCCGGTTAAAGGTTTGTGCTTTTGACCGGTCTGTAGTTCGACACAGGTTTACATGGCTAAGGTGAAAAATTGAGAGAAATAACAACTCTGAATCTCATTCCTAACGTAATGTAATAAAACACTGAATGAAGAATAGCTTGCCCATCAATAGTGAAAACGAGTAGTCCCAGGTCCGAAAAGTTTTGATTATTGGCCGACGAGTCATTCGATAAGAGTATAACATACTATATAGATGCCAATCTTTATGGGTAACTAGTAGTACACACATACATGTCTTGCCCGTTAACAGTCAAAACTATTGCACGAGGTCTGAAGTGCTAAGGGTAAAAGATTTTGACTATTGACCATCTAGTCACTCAATAAAAGTTTTATCAAATAACATTAGAAACATTTTTTTTCATATGTTTTTCTTTAAGTTTTAACTTTAAAGGCACTGACCTCCGGGTTTTGGCTAAAAACGATCTTTCTTTTTTATAAAAGTGAAGTTTGGTAAAATTATAAACATTAGAATATGAATTTTTGTTTCTGAGCTATATTAAAATGCCAAAGAAAGAAGATACTAGCGTCGGTAATCGAACCCGGGCCGTGAAAAACTTTTTCGATGCCTTTGCCAATGCATGTATTTAATGCGTTAAATATAGATATTTATGATTAATTACCTTGAGTAAAGCGGTGCGAACGCTTTTCGATTTTTAGTGTAAATATTAGTAAAAACAACTAATTCTCATGTCTTTCCATAACATATAGCCTGTCATTAATTAATCTTCAAAGCTTTCTTAAGAATATAGCATTAATTTCCTGGAACCTAATATTTTCTCCTTTTTTGTTGTCGTACGATCTGGAGGCCAATGCCTTTAAAGACACATCATTTTAGCCAAAATCTGGAGGTCAGTGCCTTTAACTTCAACTCGCATTTTTAAACTGTATCTGTCTATAAAGTATCATTGCTATTTGTGTAAATGTAAAAGAAACTGTATCTTATTCAATATTTACAATTTAAACTAACATAACATTGAGATAATTACTTACACTTGTAATTGAATTTATCACTTTTCAATATCGGCTGGGATTTAATAGCACCCGAATATCAGCTCATTGTCATCACACTCTTCCAAGTCTTTTGTATTCAGTTTTGTTAGGCTCTATAACCTCCTCGTTCGCCGTTCTTGGAACTCTTGGAATAACACATTCAGTCGTGCACTGCCTTAAGTGTTTTTGTATATGTAATATCCCATACTAGATTTTCATCTAGATTATTCCAATTATCTCCAATTCCTATACATTTTGTATACGAAACGCGGATGCCTTTTTTCTGCGGCACGGAATTTTTGAACAACGCTGCTGGATTGCTATACATGTCCAGTATGTAGTTCGTAGACAATGTGCAATACAAAATAACAATACATACTGAACGAACCTTTCACAATTTAGTGTACATTTTTTATTCTCATTAAACTCTTCTTCAACAAGCTCGAAGACACCTCTTGGTGTTTTTAATTTACATGCATTTAGGAACCATTTATTGCCCTTGCCAAGCGCTGTAAGAACTACACTGGCACAGTTTCTTGTCCAGACATCATATTTAGGGTTTTCCTTCTTGAAAATGTTCCACCATTGTGTTATAGCATTTACATTTAGATTAAAGATTTCTTTAACTTTGTCCGGATATCCTTTTTCCTCAACTTCATCCCATAGACTTGCATAATATTTGTAGTTACACTTTTTATACAATATATCCCAGCATCCAGTGCCATCTGCTGGCCAAAAACTTATATATTCCCCATTGGGTAGTCCAAGAGAAATGTGCCCACAACCTAACATGCAGCATGATGATGTCCACAAATATATAAAACATGGTTTGTCAATTTCCTCATCGAGAGAGTCAGTAATGTTTATTTTCTCTTTGGAAGTGGTCCGAGTATTGGAGATATAGTTTTTTAATCTCCTTAACGATTTCATTATTGAAGTTGTTTGCTTCTGTCCTTTTCTCCAATTTCTGAAAAAAATGTTATAATCATAAAAACCATCATTTACTATTTTAATGAATTTCTTGTCAATTATGTAAATCTAAATACTTTTTGAAATGACATTTGAAAGGAGAACTTTTTTTATAACACTGCGACCGAACCTTTCTGTACAATCATAAAGGGAAACTAGACCCATCCCTGTTTATTGACCGCGTCGCTCGCCCGGCCGCCAAGAGAGAGGCTGAAAGAGGGACGGTGCCCGTGCGACTCGCCAACGCGCCCCGCAGACCGAAGTGCATCTGTCTTGGGCGTTGACTTGTTCGCCGGCCTTCGGACAGGCTTTAACTGCTTTAGTAGAGAAATACTAAGGAAACATTTCGGTGATTTTTTTTTTCAAAAATCGGACCAACGGTTTAGCGGGAGATAGAGTTTATTTACTAAAACAAAACCATTATTTGATCAAAATATGATTCACTACCTTTTAAAAATACAGTAGATACAAAACCATCTGACTGATGATTTAGTTTAAGCATCAAGTAATACATTTCTTATGTAAACACAGCGCGGGAGATTGATAGTTAGTGATATTATTGAAATTCCACATGGTTTAAGTATGGTCATTATCTATAGCTTTTTCAATACATTAGATGAAATTATTCTCGGTACGACAATAACAGTCTTTACGGTATTGCTAATTTAACAGTCTTTACAGTAGTTCAGGTCTCGTGATTATCGTGCATTTGTGTATTGGGTATATATATACCATTACAATGTAACTTTAATTCATCTTGAGGTTAAATATTTGGCAGTGAAGTTTACAATAGTGTATGCCCTATCCACCCTCCCCATATGCTTAAGAGGTTTAAAGCATTCTTATCAATCGATGTATAATAGTTCAGATTTTTATAAACGATTTTCTAGTTGTCTGCATCTTTATGGACACTAAGCGAGAATGAAATTATTCTTACTCTAGTATTTTTTATTTTATTTTTATTTTGACATACAGTTCTTTCACAGGCGGAGTTACTCGGGGGGATATGACGTTGATGGCTTTACATTTAATCATTTCTAGATATAGTTCTTTTTCAGTTCAAGCAGTGCACAGTTACTTTTATTTTAGTTTACTTTGAAATTTTGTTCAATTCTAAGTTAGTTTCATTTCAGTTTTCCATTCCATTCCAACAAGACTACGACAAGAACAGATGAATACTGAATTAAACGTGTATTGTGTTGATATATAATGTAAATCGATACTTACTGCCAAATATTAGCCTTATTCGTACTTTCTGTGTGTGTGGTTTTTTTTTTTTTTTTTTTTTTTTCTTACTGTTATGAAAGTTTAGAGAATAATTTATTTACTCTCGAATTTCAGAGAGAGTAAATCCCGCCAATTTTATTTAGATTAAACAAACAGAACTGTTGTGTACATTATTAGTACGGTTATCATAGTTTTAGAGGTGTTTTTTTTTTTTTCTTTTTTTTTTTTTTTTTTGCATAAAAATATTAACACATAGGCCTACGTGGAGTCTTTTCCGATTGCCGCACTTTTTACGCTTGTCGTACAGGGCTTTTATGAGCAAAAAGGTGCGATTCTTCTTCAAATTGTGAAGTAACGTTGTTTCCTAAAATGTGACATAAAATTGCGATGTTTACATAGGGAACAACATGTGGTATCCCATTACAGTATATTTAGACGGGTATTCTGAACCGTTATTTCTAAATCCCATTGTAAATAACTCTACGCACATAAGTCAAGTTTTCGATCAATATCCATCTTATTGTAACGTTGAAAACAAAATATGGTATCCCAAGACAGTATATAGAATCTATTGAGCCCATGATCCTGTGTATAAAAAAGTTGTTTCATTTGACGATAAATTTTGAAATATTTCATACAGAAACGTTATTTGTATTAAACGAACTTCATTCCGAATCAGCATAAGAAGTGATGTACGCCTGAATTTCGTTATCCTTGTATTTTGAAGGTGGCGTAGGAAGGGCAACTCCAGTGGATAATGGAGCGGTTATCTATATATTATTTATTACAGATTTATATTTAAATACCCTCCTTTTAACGATAGATATGTAAAGGAATTTGCATTCTGATGCATTTTTGTCAGAATTATGACCATTTTCGTAATTTTAGAAAATTGATGTTCTGGCCTGGTGTACTTTTGTGATAGAAGGTAAGACAACCGCGGGTTATGTGAATCCTCTTACGTATACTAAGATATTATATGAATTGTCTTACCTTCTAATTGACAACACAGTCCAGTGCAACTTCAGTTACGACGAAATATGAAGCCTAACATTCCTTCTAGTACATGTTAGCGTGATGTATTTTCTTGTTTGTTTTATTTACACAGTGATACATTATATTATTATTATTGATTCCTCGGTATAAACTTAAATGAAATGATACAAGGATATGTATGGACCTGAATTACGTACAGCCCTTCATTCCAGAATGCCAAGGCACGACATTTATTAATACTGATAAATAACATACAAGACAAAAGGTACCCAGTGATGACTTTATCCAAATAAAAATACAAAACGACCCTTTAAAAACAGCACGAATTTACTTTTTTTAATGAAAGAAACATAAATTATCTTTATTTTGCGTAGCCTCTCAATAGTACCTTAGATAATTATGATTCTTTGAATATTTATCACTGCTATTTATAATACATAGATCTATTAATAAAAAATATGCAATACTAGACTGGGTTTCCAAATTAATAAAGATGATGTAATTATGATACCACTGCCAAAGAACGAATTCAATTAATATAATGGATTGTTTTTGATAACTATCCTCTAGAAGATAAGAGATCAGTGGATATTTCTATGATTAAAAAAAAAAGATTTTGAGTAAACTGTTATTTTGGGTGCTGCTATGATGCTTTGTTGTGTTTGGCCAAATTGTAGATCAGGGCATGGCAGGGTCGTAGCTGGTCCAAACCCCAAGTATCCGTACTTAGTTGACAAATTGTAGATCAGGGCATGGCAGGGTCGTAGCTGGTCCAAACCCCAAGTATCCGTACTTGGTTGACAAATTGACTAATAAACCGGAGTATGTACATAGATATTACAGACATTCACGTACCATCGAATGACTAATACACCGGAAGTTATATATAAATAGACAATGCATTCAATCGGGAATCCTCGGCCATCTCCGGAATCATCAGTTCTTGTACACTGTCACAATAATGACATCTTGTTTCAAATGCCATGTTGTATGTTACATTGTTTGTTATGTTTATGTCAGATGCCCATAAGGGCCTTGACTTCAAAATAAACTTAAACTTGAACCGGTTAGAATAGTGCGTAGCATAAAGGCTGAAAACTACCTGTGACAATATATATTATGTAGATGAACGCAAAAATATATATCATTTCGATATAATGCGTTTCAATATATGTATGATGAAGAGGCTGGATTGAGCGACAAAGGTTCTCAAATGAAAATTATATCTATGATTTAATTAACAAACATAGATCTATAAACAGATTTCTCTTCAGTCATCGGACAGGTAGGTCTCAAAGAGCATTTGATACGTTTACGAAGTTCATGGAAAAACACCATAGAAGTTCTTTTTGAAAAGAGTACACATTATTATTCTGATTTATAGGGTATACGGAAAGTTTGCCGCGAGTTTGCTGTGGTTTTTATAACTAACTACTGAAAAATGGCAAAAACTATCCTGTACACAATAAATTAGTGCGCTTGTGAACAATGTCAAGGAAAGAAAACAAGAGGGTCATGATGAACCAGGATCGCTCACCAGAGTAATATGAGCTACATGTTTCAAATGTAAAACTGACGATTTTTAGAATTTTTTTGGAAGATTTTCCAATGTACAATCAAGTAACCCCTGGGGCGGGGCCAATTTTACCCCGGAGGTCATGATTTTAACAAAGTTTGTAGAAGTCTACTAGGCAATGTTACATATCAAATATCTAAGATCTAGGCCTTCTGGTTTATTTTTAGCAAATTTATGAAGATTTCCCTATGTACAATCAAGTAACCCCTGGGCCTGGGTCAATTTGACCCTGGGGGTCAAGATTTGAACAAATTTTGTAGAGGTCCACTAGGCAATGCTACATTTGACATATCTACGCTCTAGGCCTTCTGGTTTATTTTTTAAAAAAATTGAAGATTTTTCTATGTACAATCAAGTAACCCTATGGGGCGGAGTCAATTTGACCCCGGGGGTCATGATTTGAACAAATTTTGTAGAAGTCTACTAGACAATGCTACATGTCAAATATCTAAGATCTAGGCCTTCTGGTTTATTTTTAGAATTTCTTTGAAGATTTTCCTATGTAAAATAAAGTGACCCCTGGGGCGGGGTCAATTTTGACCCCGGGGTCATGATTTGAATAAATTTTGTAGAGGTCCACTAGGCAATGCTACATGTCAAATATCTAAGCTCTAGGCCTTCTGGTTTATTTTTAGAAAATTTTAAAGATTTTTCTATGTACAATCAAGTAACCCCATGGGGCGGGGTCAATTTTGACTCTGGGGGTCATGTTTGAACAAATTTTGTAGTGGTCCACTAGGCAATGCTACACGTGAAATATCTAAGCTCTAGGCCTTCTGGTTTATTTTTAGAAATTTTTTGAAGAGTTTCCTATGTAAAATCAAGTGACCCCTGGGGCGGGATCAATTTTGACCCCGGGGGTCATGATTTCAACAAATTTTGTAGAGGTCCACTAGGCAATGCTATATGTCAAATATCTAAGCTCTAGGCCCTCTGCTTTATTTTTAGAAAATTTTGAAGGTTTTTCTATGTACAATCAAATAACCCATGGGGCGGGGTCAATTTGACCCCGGGGGTCATGATTTGAAAAAAAAATTGTAGAGGTCCTCTAGGCAATGCTACATGTGAAACATCTAAGCTCTAGGCCTTCTGGTTTATTTTCAGAAATTTTTTGAAGATTTTCCTATGTAAAATCAAGTTACCCCTGGGGCAGGGTCAATTTTGACCCCGGGGGACGTGATTTGGACAAATTTTGTAGAGGTCCACATGGCAATGCTACGTGTCAAATATCTAAGCTCTAGGCCTTCTGGTTTATTTTTTAAAAAAATTTGAAGATTTTCTTATAGGAATCTATCTAAAATCAAGTGACCCCTGGGGCGGGGTCAATTTTGACCCGAGGTCATGATTTGAACAACTTTAGTAGAGGTCCACTAGGCAATGCTACATGTCAAATATCTAAGCTCTAGGGCTTCTGGTTTTTGAGAAGAAGATTTTTTAAGATTTTCCTATGTAAAATCAAGTGACCCATGGGGCGGGGTCAATTTTGACCCCGGGGTCATGATTTGTATAAACTTGGTAGAGGTCCACTAGGCAATGCTTCACACCAAATATCTAAGCTCTAGGGCTTCTGGTTTTTGAGAAGAAGATTTTTAAAGTTTTTCTCTCGGTTGCCATGGCAACCAGAGTTTTGCATGGAATTCAATTCTTTGAAAATTTTTGTAGAGCTTCACCCAAGGAACATTCCTGTGAAGTTTGGATGAAATTGGCCTAGCGGTTTATGAGGAGATGTCGTTTACGGACGCCGGACGCCGGACGCTGGAGAGTGAGTGATCAGAATAGCTCACCCTGAGCCTTTGGCTCTGGTGAGCTAAAAAAAGGCATGAATTCTCAGTAAAAGTTGAATGTTTTGAAAAGAATAGGCATTTCTTGTATACAGGAAGAAACTACTAAATTCAATTTTTTTCTTTGAATTCCAGAAAAAAAGTTTGTTAGCTATCAACTATACCCTTAAGCACTTTACAGCTGGCATGACCTTAGAATGTTAAAGTTATGGTACTACTAATGTTATTGCTTCACCAGCGATTAAAAAGTAACAAGCCAGTGACACTTAATTGTTCATTTTCAATGAAATTTGTACGAGGTAGTTATCATTGGCGTAGGAGCTATCTCACGGTTTTTGTTCGGTGAGCTATTAGTATAGATGTAGTATAGGTGGGTCGTTCACATTTTCACTTAAACATCTTCTTTTTTGAAACTATACTAGTCAGAATAACACCCAATTTGGTCTGTAGCATCCTGGCGAGGTCCTCTATCAAGTTCGTGATAGCATTATGTAGTGGCCTTTTACAAAGTTTTTTTCAAATTATGCCCCTGGGGTCAAAATTGGCCCCGCCCTGGGGCTCACTGGTTTTACATAGAATTATATAGGAAAACCTTTTCTTATATATATATTTTTTAATTTTCATTTTTTTTATTATATTTTTAGCTGACCTTGAGCACTTCGTGTGACCCGTCACTGTCCGGCGTCCGTCAACATTTGCCTTAATTGTTATTACTCTGGAGGCCGCAGTTGTGACCCAATATTTATGAAACTTGGTCAAATGTTTGTCCTGATGATCTCTAGGTAAAGTTTGAAACTGGGTCATGTGGGGCAAAAAAATAGGTCAGTAGGCCAGATCAAAAGAAACTCTTGTTAACAGTCCACAGTTTGTTTGAAACTTTTGAGAATTGGTCAGAATGTTTGTCTAGATTGCCTCTAGGTCAAGATCAAATCTGATTCATATGGGTTCAAAAACTAGGTCACGCAGTCAAATCGTTAACACTCTAGAGGTCAAATTTAAGATCCTTTCTTCATGAAACTTGGTCAGAATGTTTATTTTGATGATTTCTAGGATATGTTCGAATCGGGGTCATGTGGTGTCAAGAACAAGGTCACCCGCTCAAATTAAAGGAAAAGCTTGTTAACACTGTTGAGGCCATATTTATAACCCTATCGTCCTAAAACTCGGTCAGAATTTTTTATCTTGATGCTCCCTAGGCCAAGTTTGAAGCTGGGTTATGTGGGGTCAAAAACTAGGTCACCCACTCAAATCAGAGGAACGCTTGTTAACACTCTAGAGGCCACATTTATGACCCTATCTTCATGAACGTTGATCAGAGTGCTTGATGATCCCTAGGTCAAGTTCGAATCTGGGTCAAGGCTGTATCTTAAACAAGAGGGTCATTGACCCTAAAGCACTCACCTGTGTACAAGACTTCAAATGTGTTTGTGTAAATACAGAGTTAGGTTTCTTCTAAGTTAGCCTATATTATATACATGTCACACACACTTTTGAACCTAGGGCAATAATTTAAACAATTATGGTAAACATTACAAATCTAATATCACACGCCAAGTATCAAGGCTCTAGCTATTATTGATTCAGAGAAGAAAAGTGACCACGCCCCCTGGCAGCCATGTTTTTTACGAATCAGAATAATTTGAACAATCTTGGTAGAGGGTCACACAAGAACCATTTGAATGTGTAAAATATTGCAGTTTCAAACAAGAATATTTTTAAAATTTCCACTATATACATACAGGGAAAAGTGACCACGCCTCTGGCGGCCATGTTTTTTGACAGATCAAAATAATTTGAACAATCTTGGTAGAGGGTCACACAAGGACCATTTGTGTAAAATTATTCTAAAATCAAGCCATCAGTTTCACACAAGAAGATTTTTAAAGTTTCCACTATATACAGATAGGGAAAAGTGACCAGACTGGTGGCCATGTTTTTTGATGAATCAAAATATTTTGAACAATCTTGGTAGAGGGTCACACAAGGACCATTTGTGTAAAATTATTCTAAAATCGGGCCAGCAGTTTCACATAAGAAGATTTTTAAAGTTTCCACTATATACAGATAGGGAAAAGTGACCACGCCCTAGACTGGCGGCCATGTTTTTTGATGAATCAAAATAATTTGAACAATCTTGGTAGAGGGTGACACAAGGACCACTTGTGTAAAATTATTCTAAAATCGGCCCAGCAGTTTCACACAAGAAATTTTTTTAAAGTTTCCAATATATACATAATTATAGGGAAAAGTGACCACGCCCTCTAGCGGCCATGTTTTTTGACGAATCAAAATAATTTGAACAATCTTGGTAGAGGGTCACACAAGGACCATTTGTGTAAAATTATTCCAAAATCGGGCAAGCAGTTTCATACAAGAAGATTTTTAAAGTTTCCACTATATACATATATGGAAAAGTGACCACGCCCTCCAGCAGGCATGTTTTTTTTGATGACTCAGTATAATTTGAACAATCTTGGTAGAGGGTGACATAAGGGCCATTTGTGTGAAATTATTTCAAAATCACACCATCGGTTTAGGAGGAGATATTGTTTGAAGTTTTTTCTATTTTTAGCTCTGGCAGCCTCTATGTGCAACCAAGCGGAACCATTTGAACAACTTTGGTAGAGGACCACCCAAGGAACAATATGGCCAAGTTTCATCAAAATCCATTCATTGGTTTTGGAGGAGATGTCGTTTAAACACAAATGTTGACGACGGACAAACGTCTGGACGGACGACAGACAGACGCAGCGTAATCACAATAGCTCACCATGAGCACTTTGTGCTCAGGTCAGCTGGTCAAGGTCACAGTCAAGTGACATCATATTACTTGGGGTCATCAGGTAATTATAATTAAACAGTCTAGGAAATAGGATAATTTTTAAGTACTTAATTTTCCTATATAACCCGTATAATTACTAAGTGACCCCGGGGCAGGGCCTCTTTTCACCCCTGGGGCATAATTTGAACAATTTTGGTAGAGGATTACTAGGCAATGCATCATACCAAATACCAAAAGCCTAGGTCTTGCAGTTTCAGGCAAAAAGTTTTTTCCTATATAAGTCTATGTAAAACTTGGGACCCCAGGTCAGGGCCTCTTTTCACCCCAGGGTAATAATTTGATTAATATTGGTAGAGGACCACTAGGCAATGCAACATACCAAATATCAAAAGCCTTGGCCTTTCAGTTTCAGACAAGAAGACTTTTAAAGTTTTTTCCTATATAAGTCAATGTAAAACTTTGGACCTCGGAGCAGTGCCTCTTTTCACCCCTGGGTAATAATTTGAACAATCTTGGTAGAGCACCGCAAGACAATGCTACATACTAAATATCAGAGGCCATTTTTAAACTTTTTTTCCTATATGAGTCTATGTAAAACTTGGAACCCCCGGGGCAGGGCCATATCTGACCCTAGGGGGATAATTTGAACAGTCTTGGTAGAGGACCACTAGATGATGCTACAAACCAAATATCAAAGCCCTAGGCCATGTGGTTTTGTACAAGATTTTCAAAGTTTTCCCTATAGAAGTCTATACAAGAGCGCCGCCAAGCGGGGCAATATACGCCCGAAGGGTTACATCACAGGATGGGAGCAAAATTTAAAGAACATGACTGTTGAAGCCCAAAGGACAGGAACAACAAAAAGAAGAAATTTAAAAAAAAAAAAATTTAAGTCCACAAAACAATTCTTACCAGGTAAAGTTATGTCAAAATACATCTAAAATTTGGATGTACCATCCATGTTGTACCACAGAAAAGTGGTCTTGGTTTTTCCCTACAGCCAATAATAAAAAAGTTTCAAAATAAGCTATATATAGTAACAAAAAAGGGAAGTAATTAAAAAAAAAATTATTGTAAGAGAACAAAAAGATATCTGCCAAATAAAAACAAGAGCACTGCAGTGCATAGCAATATATACAAAGCAAAGTCATATATGACCTTTGACCCCTAAGTGTGACCTTGACCTTGAAGTTAGTCATCCAAAACATGCGCTCTGCACGTCGTCTCAGTGTGGTGAACATCTGTGCCAAGTTTCTTTGAAATCCTTCAAGCAGTTCAAGAGTTACAAAGCGGACACAGCAAAGTCATATATGACTTTAAACTCCTCAGTGTAACCTTGACCTTCAAGTTAGTCATCAGAAACAAGCACTCTGCATGTCGTCTCAGTGTGGTGAACATTTGTGCCAAGTTTCTTTGAAATCCTTCATGCAGTTCAAGAGTTACAGGGCGGACACGAAACACACTCATATAACCTTTGACCCCTAAGTCTGACCTTGACCTTGAAATGAGACATCCAAAACATGCGCTCTGCACGTCGTCTCAGTGTGGTGAACATTTGTGCCAATTTTCTTTGAAATCCTTCAAGCAGTTCAAGAGTTACAGAGCGGATACGAAACACACTCATATGACCTTTGACCCCTAAGTGTGACCTTGACCTTGAAATGAGACATCCAAAAGATGCGCTCTGCACGGCGTCTCAGTGTGGTGAACATTTGTCATTTATCTGAAATCCTTCAAGGGGTTGAAGAGTTACAGAGCGGACACGAAATTGCTAACGGACAGACGGACACCTGGACCATAACATAATACGTTCCTTCGGGTGTATAATAAACCAAGTGACCCCCAGGGCAGGGCTATATTTGACCCTAGGGGGATAATTTGAACAATCTTGGTAGAGGACCACTAGATGATGCTACACACCAGATATCAAAGCCCTAGGATCTATGGTTTTGGACAAGAAGATTTCTTTTTTTTCTTTCTGTTGCCATGGCAACCAGAGTTCCATATGGAATTCAATTCTTTGAACAATTTTGAAATGGGGCCACCCAAGGATCATTCCTGTGAAGTTTGGTGTTATTCTGCCCAGTGGTTTTCAAGAAGATTTTTTTAGAAAATGTTGATGGACGGATGACACACCTCATATGGCGGACATCGAGTGGTCACAAAAGCTTACCATGAGCCTTTGCCTCAGGTGAGCTAAAAAGAAAATGTTGTTTCCCCTAACTGACGGTAGAAATCACATCAAATCTTTACCAGTGCATCTACATGCTCTCTAATACAGGCTTCTTTTTCCTTTATCTACTGTCAACTTTATTTCTGAAAACAATAGTTTAATTGGGTGGTGGTAAAAAGTTTGGGGGCCGAGCTGTATAGAAATAGCTCAAATTTTACATTTGACAAAATGATCCATTTTAATGTCATAGCTGGCTGCTTTCGTTTGTGGATTTCAGTCATTTTCTTTAATTCGGAGATAACATTAGACGATATTCTCATTTCAATAAATTAAAGGCTTATAAACGCACCGCCATATTTGAATATAGGGCTTTCCATCTTTCCATTGCGGAGAAGGACCTTAGGTGCCCCTCTGGGCATTATTTCAGGCATGGGCGGGCCCTTGGGTAGAGCCATCAACCTTCCTTAAACCAGCTTGATGGTTTCCTCATATGAAGAATTGGTTTAAGTTATACAGGCGTGTTTCAGTAGTTGTGTATATATGCAAACATTCTTTCATAGGATTGGATTTGGAGGAACACTTGTCAAAAATTTGCTCCATACTTAGAAAGAATAATGGCCGAAACAATGGATTGTTATTTAATTCTTTGCGTTTTTTTCTTTCAACTCTCCATGTTTTAATGATTACCCTATATCGCTCACATGTTAAACTTGGCCTTGGAATCATCAAAAGCATTCTGATCAAGTTTCATGAAGGGTCATAAATGTGGCCTCTAGGGTGTTAACAAGCTTCTCCTTTGGTCTGACCTGGTGACCTAGTTTTTGACCCTGCATGGCCCCTTTTGGAACTTCGCCAAGAGATAATCAAGATAAACAGTCTTTACAGGTATGTATCAAATCAAAGCATAAATAACAAGAGCTGTCGGAGGACAGCAACGCTTGACTATTCAACAGCCTTGTCAATTGAATAAATACAAGTCAAACAAGAGCTGTCAGTGGATAGCGCGCTCGACTGTTCTCAGTGCTTGAGAGTATAATATAAGCAATGAGTAAAACTTTAACATTACAATAAGCATATTCTAAGTCGAAAAGGGGCCATAATTCAGTCAAAATGCTTGATAGTGTTGCCTCCTCCATTTTACAGACTGGGGTCATGATGGTTAACAAGTATGCAAAATATGAAAGCAATATCTCAATGGACTTTGAAAATATTTGCGGTGGTACGCAAACTTTAATATTTATTCCAAGTCGAAAAGGGGCCATAATTCAGTCAAAATGCTTGATAGAGTTGCCTCCTCCTTTTTACAGACTGGAGTCATGATGGTAAACAAGTATGCAAAATATGAAAGCAATATCTCAATGGACTTTGAAAATATTTGGGGTGGTACGCAAACTTTAACATTTGTGTGACGCTCATGCTAACGCTCACATCGACGCCGGGGCAAGTAGGTTAACTCCCCTATTCTTTGAATAGTCGAGCTAAAAAGGGGCAAAATTTTGTAAAAATGGGAAACAGGGTTATGGAATCTGCAGTGTTTATCAGCTCATGACATACAAAAACTAACAAAAAACTTCTAAGTGAAACAAGAAATGCGGCAATGCCACGAAACCAGGTTTTCAACACTTTTCATAAGAATAAACAAGAGTGCCAGAATGTCACAATATACGCCCGTCAAAGCAAATTTCTTTACTCTAGCACCTGTATTTGCAGATGTAATTTTAATTTTGTGGTTGTTTAGTAATCATTGTAATTCTTTTGTTTTTCTAAGTCCACAAAAAAACTCCTTACCAGGTAGAGATACCTTAAAATACACCTAAAATTAGAAAGTAACAACTATGTTGTACCACAGAAAAGTGGTCTTGGTTTTTCCCTACGGTCAATTATAAAGAAGTTACAATAAAAGTTATTTATAGTAACAACTAAGGGAAGTTAATCTTAAAAAAAAAAAAAAAAAAAAAAAATACAAAAAAAAAAAATTGTAAGTCCACACAGAAATCCTTACCAGGTAGAGTTTGGTCAAAATACACCTCAAAATTGGATGTAACATGCATGTTGTACTACAGAAAAGTGGTCTCGATTTTTCCCTACGTCTAGTAATGAAAAAGTTACAATATAAGCTATTTATAGTCACAACAAAGGGAAGTAATTCTAAAGAAGGGAACTGCGCAAGACACTTCGTCTCATGATGGTGTATAATTGTGCCAAGTTACATCAAAATCCCTCTATGCATGAAGAAGATATGCTCCGGACAAAGTTTTCATTCTTGTATCCTTTGACCTCTAAGTGTGACCTTGACCTTAGACCTAGGGACCTGGTTCTTGCGCATGACACTCCGTCTCATGATGGTGAACAATTGTGCCAACATTCATCAAAATCCCTCCATGCATGTAGAAGATATGCTAACCCTAACCCTAACCTAACCCTAACCCTATTTTTAGTAACAATGACCTTGACCTTGATCCCAGAAACCCCAAAATCAATCCCAAGCTACAACTTTATATAAGTTTTCTATACACCAAGTTTCATCATGATAGCTCATTCCTAAGTTAAGTTATTGACCGGAAACCCTTTTTCTATTTTAAGTAACAATGACCTTGACCTTGACCCCAGAAACCCCAAAATCAATCCCAGCCTTTGTCTTGATATAAGCTACATACATACCAAGTTTTATTCAAATATCTTTACCAAAAACAAAAGTTATTGACCGGAAACCCTTTTTCTATTTTAAGTAACAGTGACCTTGACCTTGACCAAAGAAACCCCAAAATCAATCCCAGTCTTTGTCTTGATATAAGCTACATACATACCAAGTTTCATTCAAATATCTTTACCGAAACAAAAGTTATTGACCGGAAACACCAGTTTGACGACGACGCCGCCGCCGCCGCCGCCGCCGCTGCCGCCCGCCCGCCCGACCGACATCTACCCCAATCTAATAACTCAGGTTTTCGTTGAAAACCTGGTTAAAAAGGGGCATAATTTTGAAACATTTCCAAAGTAGAGTTATTGGACCTGCACAGTGCATGTCAGATCATGACAATGAACAAGTGTATGAAGTTTATATCCATTCCAATTTGTGGATACCGAGATACCAGCTTACATACAAAAACTTAACAAAAACTTCTAAGTGAAAAAAGGGACGTAATTTTGAAAAAATGCAAAGCAGAGTTATGGGACCTGCTTAGTGCATGTCAGAGTGAACAAGTGTGTGAAGTTTCAATCCATTCCCATGAATGGACACTGAGATACCAGCTTACATACATAACCTTAACCAAAATTTCTAAGTCGAAAAAGGGGCATAATTTTGTAAAAAAGCAAAAGAGAGTTATGGAACCTGTGCAGTGTAAGTCAGTTTAACACAGTGAATAAGTGTGTGAAGTTTCAATCCATTCCCACAAGTGGTTACTGGAAACCAGCTTACATACAAAAACTTAACCAAATCGGGACGCGGACGCACAGACAAGTCCAATAGCCCTACTATTCCTTGAATAGTCGAGCTAAAAACTATAAGGCTGAAAGGGCCAAAATAGAAAATTTTGGCCTTTTCAGGGCAGTAACTCTAGAACCATGAAGGAATCTAGCCCGTTTTCGAAAGGAACCAAAATCTTATTGTGACTTTAAAAGTTGTATGTGTGATTAAAATCAAATGTAAAATGGCACTTCTATCGTGTTCACAAGGTAAAAATAAAATTTTTGCTCTTTCAGGGGTCAATCAGGGACCGTAGGTCCGGAACCTATGATTGAATCTGACAGATTTCATCATGGAATCCAAGACCTATTGATGTTAAAGATATTTTGCAAGTTTGTATCAAATCAAAGTTATAAAACCATGAATGAAGTCTCTATATGGCTGTATAGAGACTGCAAAAGCCAAAATAGCAAATTTTGGCCTTTTAAGGAGTCATAATTCTGGAACCCATGATGGGATCTGTCCAGTTTTTCGAAAGGAACAGAGATAATATGCCAATACAAGTTGTATGCAAGTTTAATTCTATTGCAAAATGTGGTCTCTATCGTGTTCAAAAGCCAAAATAGCATGATGGGATCTGGCCAGTTTTCAGAAGGAACAGAGAAATGCCAATACAAAGTTTGTTGGACGAAGGACAATCGCAAAAGCTCACATTGTCACTACGCGACAGGTGAGCTAAATATCACAGACATACAGACTTCCTATCTAAGACAAACACACATCCATGCCAATCTCTTGAAATACGCAACTGTTTTGTCATAATCATATAAATTCGATGGCATATATAATAGTTGCTGCGTTATTGAAATATTGTTTACACATAAAACCATAATATGGAACTTGTTACTAAACTATTCTCCACTATCCTTTTCTTGGAAAATTAAGTAAACTCACAAGGTTGTGGCAAAGACTTCTGCAACATGTATTTGAAATCAAGACGCACTTGTAAATCATAGAGGCAAAACAAAGTTTGATATATGTAACCTTGAACTTTGTGCGAGGGAATATTTGTTGAATATCCATCCATGCATTAAGAAGTGACGGACTATACATAAAATGAAGTGGGACATTCAGGTGTGGATGCGAGTGTTCATACCATGCTATGGAGTGGGTAAAAAATCTAAAATTTCTGCCGAAGTGAATAGCACTTTTGAGCTTGTCTACGTCATCCAGGCATGGCAATTACTGACCAAACATTTTTAAAGAACTATTGAATTGAGTATTTTTTCATATTTCCATCCGATGTTTTTGATTGTATGTACTTGTTTACGGTGTTGCATTTAACAGACCTTTAAAATCATACAAGAGGGCCAAGATGGCCCTAGGTCGCTCACCTAAGAAACACTCCGTAACAGTGTAAAACATGTTTGACCTAGTGATTTCATGGAAACAAATATTCTGACCAATTTTCATTAAGATTGGACCAAAAAATTGGTCTCTTGCGATAAAACAAGCATTTTCTTATATATGACCTAGTTTTTGACCCTAGATGACCCATGTTCAAACTCGACCTAGATTTTATCAAGGCAATCATTCTGACCAAAAATTCATGAAGATCAACTGAAAAATACAGCCTCTATCACATACATAAGTTTTTTCTTTGATTTGACCAAGTGACCTAGTTTTTGACCTCAGATGACCCATGTTCAAATTCGACCTAGATTTCATTAAGGCAATCAACCTGACCGAATTTCATAAAAATCAATTGAAAAAAACAGTCTCTATCGCATACACAAGATTTTTCTTTAATTTGACCTAGTGACCTAGTTTTTGACCTCAGATAACCCATATTCAAAATCGACCTAGAATTTATCAACGCAATCACTCTGACCAAATTTCATGAAGATCAATTGAAAAATACATCCTCTATTGCATACACAATGTTTTTCTTCGATTTGACCTAGTGGCCTAGTTTTTGATCCCAGATGACCCATTTTCGAACTCGGACTAGATTTTATCAAGGTAATCATTCTGGCTGAATTTAATGAAGATCAGTTGAAAAATACCGCCTCTATTGCATACACAAGGTTTTTCTTTGATTTGACCTAGTGACCTAGTTTTTGACCCCAGATGACCCATTTTCGAACTTGGTCTAAATTTCATCAAGGGTATTATTCTGACCAAAATTCGTGAAGATCAATTGAAAAATACAGCCTCTATCGCATACACAAGGTTTTTACGTGATATGACCTAGTGACCTAGTGACCTAGTTTTTGAACCAAGATGACCCATTTTCGAACTCGGCCTAGATTTCATCAAGGTAATCATTCTGACCAAAATTCTTGAAGATAAATTGAAAAATACCGCCTCTATCGCATACACAAGGTTTTTCTTTGATTTGACCTAGTGACCTAGTTTTTGATTCCAGATGACCCAGTTTCGAACTCAGCCTAGATTTCATCAAGGCAATCATTCTGACCAAAATTCATGAAGATCAATTGAAAAATACAGCCTCTATCGCATACACAAGGTTTTTCTTTGATTTGACCTAGTGACCTAGTTTTTGACCCGAGATGACCCATTTTCGAACTCGGCCTAGATTTCATCAAGGTTATCATTCTGACCAATATTCATGAAGAAGAATTGAAAAATACCGCCTCTATCGCATACACAAGGTTTTTCTTTGATTTGACCTAGTGACCTAGTTTTTGACCCGAGATGACCCATTTTCGAACTCGGCTTAGATTTCATCAAGGTTATCATTCTGACCAATATTCATGAAGATTAATTGAAAAATACAGCCTCTATCACATACACAAGGTTTTTCTTTGATTTGACCTAGTGACCTAGTTTTTGACCCGAGATGACCCATTTTCGAACTCTGCCTAGAATTCATCAAGGTTATCATTCTGACCAATATTTATGAAGATTAAATGAAAAATACAGCCTCTATCGCATACACAAGGTTTTTCTTTGATTTGACCTAGTGACCTAGTTTTTGACCCGAGATGACCCATTTTCGAACTCGGCCTAGATTTCATCAAGGTTATCATTCTGACCAATATTCATGAAGATTAATTGAAAAATACAGCCTCTATCGCATACACAAGCTAAATGTTGACAGACGACGGACGACAGACGCCAGACGACGGACATCGAGCGATCAGAAAAACTCACCTGAGCATTGCTCAGGTGAGCTAAAAAACCATTCCTGCTTGAAGTATAGAAAGACCCCAGAAATCATTAGCTCAGACACACAAGTGCAGCGTGGGAGGAACCAACAACCTGCTATTTAACAAGATGGTGTGAAGTTAGTCAACAGGTACCGATTATTTTCATGCCAGTATTATACTGAATGACTGCTTTAGTGCCATCTCAACAATTATTGTTAAATAAAAATGATGTCTACATGTAGAAGTGAGCAGTTTGCCGAACATTTTTGTCTTGCCTCACCAGAATTTCACATATACACAACAAGAGGGCCATAATGGCACTATATCGCTCACCTGTCATCATTGCACTTAAGGACAAGGTCAAAAAATCATAAGATCAATCAAAAAAATCATGAGAAACTAGAGCTATCACTAAAGGTGATGAATGTACCCCCCGCATGCACTGACACAGTACATTGCAATTTGACGCACACAAGATTGCATAATTATGTGGACTGTATATATATAGACTGTATGTATACAGTATAGTAACAAAAAACAAAGTCCCATAACTATGCAGAATATTTATCTAAAAGAATGTAACATGCACCATGCACAACTAGGGTTGGTACTGATCACTTGTGTGAAGTTTCATTAAATTGTGTGCAAGGGTTTGGTAGATTAGGCACGCACAAGATTGCATATGCAGACTGTATGTACATAGTATGTTAACAAGAAACAAAGTCCCATAACTCTGCAATTTTTGTCGTTGAAAGAACCTAACATGCCCCATGCACAACTACTGTTGTTACTGATCACTTGTGTGAAGTTTCTGTAAATTGTGTCAAGGGGATGAGGAGAGATGGTGCGCACAAGATTGTGTCTATGTATAGTAACAAAAAAACAAAGTCACATAACTCTGCAAATTTTTTTTTCTGAAAGAACCTAACATGCCCTATGCACAACTACTGTTGTTACTGAACACTTGTGTGAAGTTTCATTAAATTCTGTCAAGGAGATGAGGAGAGATGGTGCGCACAAGATTGTGTCTATGTATATAGTATAATAACAAAAAAACAAAGTCCGATAACTCTGCAAATTTTTTTTCTAAAAGAACCTAACATGCCCCATGCACAACTACTGTTGTTACTGATCACTAGTGTGAAGTTTCATTAAATTGTGTCAAGGGGAGGAGGAGAGATGGTGCGCACAAGATTGTGTCTATGTATATAGTATAGTAACAAAACAACAAAGTCCCATAACTCTGCAAATTTTTTTTCTAAAAGAACCTAACATGCCCCATGCACAACTACTGTTGGTACTGATCACTTGTGTAAAGTTTCATTAAATTGTGTCAAGGGGATGAGGAGAGATGATGCGCACAAGATTGTGTCTATGTATATAGTAAAGTAACAAAAAAACAAAGTCCCATAACTCTAAAAATTTTTGTTCTAAAAGAACCTAACATGCCCCATGCACAACTACTGTTGGTACTGATCACTTGTGTGAAGTTTCATTAAATTCTGTCAAGGGGATAAGGAGAGATGGTGCGCACAAGATTGCGTCTACAGACTGACGGACAGACAGACGAACAGACAGACAACCTGAAACCAGTATACGCCCCCTTACAACTTTGTTGTCGGGGGGTACAAATATAGTTTAAATTTTCTTAACGGTACAGATATGTCAAAATACACCTATAAATTGGAGGTCCATCCATGTTGTACCACACAAAAGTGGTCTCGGTTTTTCCCTATGGCCAATAATAGGAAAGTTACTAAATAAGCTATTTATAGTAATATAAAAGGGACGTAATTAAAAAAAAATTATTGTAAGTGAACAAAAGAAGGATCTGCCAAATAAAAACAGGAGAACTGCAATGCAACGAAAATGCAGAGCAATATAGACACAAAACAAAGTCATATGACCTTATACCCCTAAGTGTGACCTTGACCTTGAAGTGAGCCATCCAAAACATGCGGTCTGCACATCGTTTCGATGAGGTGAACATTTGTGTCTGGTTTCTTTGAGATCCTTCAAGGGGTTCAAGAGTTACAGAGTTGAAGGGAAATTGCTAACCAACAGACAGACAGACAGACAGACGGACACCGAGGCGATAACATAATACGTCTCTTAGGGCGTATAACAAGAGCTGTCACAGGAGACAGCGCGCTCGACTATTTCGCTGCTGGATAGTGAAACTTGGCACATCTGAGGAAACTAGAGCTGTCACTGGAGTGTTTTATGACTCCAGTTGTGGATGAAGATATTGCACAGTAGCCTGAGTCTATTTTCAAAAATATCAATTAAAGTAATCAAGAGTAAAGATCAAATGTTCAAACACTATATAAATATATCCTAAGAACAAGAGCTGTCTCAATAGGAAACACATGCCCCCGATGGCACTTAATGATGTTATGGCGATGTAAGTTTAGGACCTTGACTGCGGAGCTGGTCTTGCGCCAACACGCGTTTACTGTGTCCACATTCATCGTTTTTTAAAATCATGCATGATTGACAAAAATAGGGAAACCGGACACGACCATCAATGCACTATCATGAAAAATGACCTTTAACGTCTAAGTGTGACCTTGACCTTTGAGCTACGGACCTGGGTCTTACGTGCAACAAGTCGTCTTAGGTCAGAGACCACCAATTCCAAAAAGTACAGGGAACTTACTGGGAATGAGGTAAGTGTATACCTGGGAATAAGGTAACGTCTGTGCGTTCTGATTGGTCAGTCATGTGAACAAACCCAGGAAGTGATTATTTTTTCAAAATTGATATTTTTTCACTGCATTTACAGTATTTTATTATACATTTTGACAAAATTTGCTACATTTTATGTGTATTGAAAAAAAGTTTTATCAAACGAATTTCTCCCGCCATGCCAACGATGTAAACAGGGGGTCATCTCATTCACACGAAAATTACTTAAATAAAGTATCACTATTCATATGTTTTTCGTCCGATATTTTGGTAGAACTAAGATAGTTCTTGAAAAATATGTAGTAAGATATACATGTTTCGATGTATGGAAGGCCGTACACGCCATAATGTTATAATGTAAGTCTATGGGAAAACAATTGGTGGTCTCTACCCTTTATTAGAGCTAAAACATGACTTTCGTCGGAAGCCATCACAGGTAATGTTAATGGCCACAAATCTGTTGTAAATGATGTAGAAAGACGTTTTCGTGCAAAAATAAGCGTGAAATTTGAATATTTTTTAAATTTTGGCCTCTTTTTCGGACAAATGTGCCCATTTTATCTGAGCTTTTGGGCCAAAAGGGATCATTTTTATCTCTGTAATGTCAGGCAATGATCAAAATTAATAGACTTTATTTCTATTTTTTACGGAATGAATCATATTTCAGCTTCCAAGTCGAATCCAATGCAGATAACTTAAATCTTCACGAAAAATTGCAATCAGACGACGACAGGGACTGAATCTGGGCATATAAATCGACAGAGGGTGACCTCAGTAAACTGTCCATATCTTTCTTAAAACTGAACATTTCTTGATGAAACTTTGTAAGACATTTGGTATTGGATCATGTTTGACAATATCACTGTAAAATTGGAAAATGTGATACAAAACATTCATCTATAGGTCAGAGACCACCAATTCCAAAAAGTACAGGGAACTTACTGGGAATGAGGTAAGTGTATACCTGGGAATAAGGTAACGTCTGTGCGTTCTGATTGGTCAGTCATGTGAACAAACCCAGGAAGTGATTATTTTTTTCAAATTGATATTTTTTCACTGCATTTACAGTATTTTATTATACATTTTGACAAAATTTGCTACAT
Source organism: Mercenaria mercenaria (assembly GCF_021730395.1). Classification (NCBI taxonomy): domain Eukaryota; kingdom Metazoa; phylum Mollusca; class Bivalvia; order Venerida; family Veneridae; genus Mercenaria; species Mercenaria mercenaria. The sequence goes on from NC_069363.1 coordinate 50,705,884, forward strand.
TTTATGTGTATTGAAAAAAGTTTTATCAAACGAATTTTCCCCGCCATGCCAACGATGTAAACAGGGGGTCATCTCATTCACACGAAAATTACTTAATAAAGTTCATATTCATAGTTTTCGTCCGATATTTTGGTAGAACAAGATAGTTCTGAAATATTATAAGATAACATGTTTCGATTATGAAGCCGTACACGCCATATGTTATAATTAAGTCTATGAAAACATTGTGTCCACCCTTTATTGAGCTAACATACTTTCGTCGGAAGCCTCACAGGTATTAATGCCCAAACTTTGTAAAGATGTAGAAACGTTTCTGCAAATACGTGAAATTTGATATTTAAATTGGCTCTTTTTCGGAAAATGTCCATTATTGAGCTTTGGCCAAAAGGCATTTATCTCTAATGTCAGCATGATCAAAATAATAGACTTATTTCTATTTTTACGGAATGAACTTCAGCTTCCAGTCGATCAAGCAGAACTTAATCTTCACGAAATGCAATCAGACACGACAGACTGAATCTGGCATATAATCGACAAGGTGACCTCGTAACTGTCCTATCTTCTAACAACATTCTTGATGAAACTTGTAAGACATTTGGTATGGATCATTTTGACAAACCTGTAAAATTGAAAATGTGATACAACATCATCAAGCAGACCACCATTCCAAGACAGAACTTACTGGATGAGGTAAGTGTATACCTGGGATAATAGTTAAACTCTGTGCGTTCTGATTGTCAGTCATGTGAACAAACCCAGAAGTGATTATTTTTTCAAAAATGATATTTTTCACTGCATTTACGTAATTTATTATACATTTTGACAAAATATTGCTACAATTTATGTGTATGAAAAAAATATTATCAAACGAATTTCTCCCCATGCAACGATGTAAACAGGGGTCATCTCATTCACACGAATTACTTAATAAAGTATCACTATCATATGTTTTTCGTCGATATTTTGGTAGAACTAAGATATTCTTGAAATATGTAGTAAATATACATGTTCGATGTATGAGGCCGTACACGCCATAATGTTATATGTAAGTCTATGGAAAACAATTGGTGGTCTTACCCTAACTAACTACTTGTGGTACAATTAATGGCCAAATTGTATGATTTGAAAATTCTCATCATTGAAGTGACAAATGCATTTTTGACTTTTGCAAGGCCTCATGCAATGCAAATATAATTACTTTACGATGTTAGTCGTCGATCTGAAATTTGAGCAACGGACTCTGGGTTTACGGTCGCAATCAACGTTCGTCTTATTGTATGTGTAAACCATTAAATGCAAATTATTATGAAAATTTAGTCCATGGATAGAAGATACTGATGGTACGGGACACAGTAAAGAAGTGACAATGACCGTAAGAAACTTTCAAAAACTATATTGTCCTTCCCTTTGGGGCGTTTATAATAATTACCGGGGCTATAATTATACATATAATTATTAAGGTCGCCAAGAGAGTTATGCATTGCATTATGTGGTCATGAATTATTGATGTGAGTGATGAGATTGAACCTAATGTTATATTGTTTGGAATCAAATTCATTCCATTCAAAATTTAATAACTGAAGACGAAGTGAAAGTGCATCAAATCACATTTTAAATCACTAATTAATTCTAAGTAAAAAGAGGAGGGAATTAAATTCAAATGAAAAAAAAATTATGTGCCAGAGTTATGAACCTTGCGTCATATGGTGTGGTTGATGATGTTGAACAACTATTTTAAGTTTGAATCAAATCCATTCAGTAATAACAGAGACTCATTAGTCCTCCACCTCCGATTCATGTGGGGAAGTTGGCAGTTACTTGCGGAGAACAGGTTTGTACTGGTACAGAATCCAGGAACACTGGTTACGTTAACTGCCAGCCGTTACATGACTGAAATACTGTTGAAAAACGGCGTTAAACCTAAAACAAAAAAAACAAAATAACAGAGACAGAGTGAAAGTGCATCAAAACTTTAACCTAAAATTCTAAGTAAAAAGGGGAAATAATTCATGAAAAATTGGTGCCAGTGTTAGGCATCTTGTGTCATATGATCTGGGTGATGATGCTGAACAACTATTTTAAGTTTGAATCGAATCCATTCAGTAATAACAGAGGTAGAGTGAAAGTGCACCAAAACTTTAACCTGAAAATCTAAGTGAAAAGGGGGGATAATTCATGAAATATAGGTGCCAGAGTTATGGCCCTGATGTCAGATGATGATGAGGAATAAGTATTTCAAGTTTGAATCAAATCCATCAAGTAATTACAGAGATAAGTTGAAAAAAGAGAAAGTGTAAAAAAAACTTTATCCAAGGTGGGGACATGGAAAGACGCCGACGCCGGGGCGAGTAGAATAGCTCTCCTTATACTTCGTACAGTCGAGCTAAAAAGGAATTGAGATCTTATGGTGATACAAATTGTGTGCAAGATTGGTTAAAAACAAATCATAAATGAAGCTGCTATTGTGCAGACAAAGTCAAAATAGCTAATTTTGGCCCTTTCAGGGGCCATAACTCTGGAACCCATAATGGGATCTGACCAGTTCAAGAAAGGAATCAAGATCTTATGGTGACACAAGCTTTTGTGTAAGTTTGATTAAATTCAAATCATAAATGAAGCTGCTATTGTGCAAACAAAGTCAAAATAGCTAATTCTGGCCCTATCAGGGGCCATAACTCTGGAACCCATAATGGAATCTGGCCAGTTCAAGAAAGGAATCAAGATCTTGTGGTGATACAAGTTGTGTGCAAGTTTGTTTAAAATCAAATCATAAATGAAGCTGCTATTGCGCAGACAAGGTCAAAATAGCTGATTTTGGCCCTTCCAGGGGCCATAAATCTGAAACCCATTATGGGATCTGGCCAGTTCAACAAAGGAACCAAGATCTTATGGTGACACAAGTTTTATGCAAGTTTGATTACATTCAAATCATAAATGAAGCTGCTATTGTGCAGATAAGGTCAAAATAGCTAATTTTGGCCCTTTCAGGGGCCATAACTCTGGAACCCATAATGGGACCTGGCCAGTTCAAGAAAGGAACCAAGATCTTATGGTGATACAAGTTGTGTGCAAGTTTGGTAAAAATCAAATTATAAATAAAGCTGCTTTTGTGCAGACAAGGTCAAAATAGCTAAGTTCGACCCTTTCAGGGGCCATAACTCTGGAACCCATAATGGGATCTGGCCAGTTCAAGAAAGGAACCAAGATCTTATGGTGATACAAGTTGTGTGCAAGTTTGGTTAAAATAAAATCATAAATGAAACCACCATCGTGCAGACAAGAAAATGTGGACAGACAAAGGGCAATCATGAAAGCCCATCCTGTCACTATGTGACAGGTGAGCTAAAAAGAACCTGCTAAGTTCTTCTGTCAAAATCCACAGAGAGCATTCACATTACTAAAATGTTTCGATAATTGTTCTCTCCCTATCAGTATAGGGTATATCAACCAACAACAACAACAAAGCATTTCATGAACATGGTTTATTATTAGCATATGAAGATAATTCTATACTGAAGACAAAAAGATACCAACAATGAAAAGCTTCCAGCATGCCATATACAGATACATGTATATATTAATGAGTAAAAATCTGACTGGCGCATTGGCTATACAGTTCAATTTCTTTTTTTTTTAGTAGGAAATATGTAGGCCTAATTTTGCAATTTTACATTTATTCCATTAAACTCAAGTTTATAATACATAAAGAATAACTAAATATGGCACTTTCAGTATCCGCATATTTGTTTTTCTTTTAATCTACTATCACCAATGTGAGCTTTAATACTCGGAAAAAAACCCAATATGTTTACACATCCAACAATAAATCCATTTTCTATGTACAGATATCATTTTTCTTTGCAAATACTGATATCATCTTTAAATATCTTACACTGAATCCACCACAGCAATAAAGCCATACTTTTTTCACTGTCCAATAATGAAATGAGAATGAATTATTTTATGAAAATAGCTAACACAACTACAGATACAAAATTGAATGACTGGAACAGAATAAATAAATGAATGCTTATTATGTGGCAGCCATTAAAATTGCTGCTGAAAGCATGATAACATAAGGCCTAAAAATAGACCACAATTCCTTTATACTAACAAAGGTTAAAACACTAAAATAAAAATTCCAGCTTAATTTTTTATAGCAGGTATCCATGCTTATTTCTGATCAATGATGGATCTTTTCTCCCCCAAATTTCTGGGAAAATGTCCAAATCAACACCTCAATAAACTAGGTGACAAATTAGAAGCTATCACAACAGTGACTTAATTTCTATTATTTTCCCCAATTACATTAAAATGATTCTCACATTTTCAACTAGCAGATCTATATGGAACATGTTAGGTTCATGTTTTTCAAACTCATCAGGGAAAAACACTGCCTTAATAGCATTTCACTTTGGATGAAATCCAGACGTTGTCCCTCTGCATTATTTTAAATTTCTCTTCATTATTGCAAATTCTACATTTCTAAAAAGTAACAAAACTTTTTGCTTTTTTTTGTTTTATGAAGACTAAGAATGGACACGAAAAGCTGGAGGAAAGAATTATTTAGGTCTATTTTTAGGCCCGATCCGTAAGCAAAGAAAATACTGGGATTGTTCGAGACAGATTTATACATTTAACATGAAAGAAGCCATTATGCACAGACAACTTGCATTGAAGACATTGCATTTGAATTGAGTCAGGCCTCACAATTAATGTATCAGCAAGACTACTTTAAACCATGTGAAACATTGCTAAACCTACTTAACTAACAGCTGAAACGAACACATAACTCAAGTTCCCAAAGACAAAATTGTTAACATTTTAATGCAAAGGTTTAGAAAAATATATTATGGTAAACTTTTGATCTTGTCTTTTCTTGATGTTTTTCAAAAAGAGCCAAGACATTTCCATCTTTATGTTAATTTAACCAAAATGCTGTGCACACCAGACTAAAGAAAGCACATCTGTTATTTAGTAACATAGTATTACAGAATGCTATTTTTAGCATTTTGATGTTCATTTCAGCCCTGTCATTAATAAAAAGAAACTACAAATGTACAATACCTAAGAATCACTAACCATACCGATAATATTGTAATAATAATAAGGCAGTTGTACAGCACTGGGGTAATGTAAAATTTACACAACTATTCTAAAATAACAGGCGTTTTGTACAAGGTTCCAATAACAAAGAAATAAGAAATATAATAGCACTATTAGTACTGCAGTGGTAAACAAACACAACTCGAGATTCATGTAATACTAAATATAACTTGACAAAGACAACTTTACAGAAAACATGGACATTCCTATTTTCTTAACGAAAGTATGGAATAAGAAAATGGATTAAATCCAGTCTACTACGATTGTCTATGATGAAAACAAAAATAAAAATCATGTGTTTCAACATTGGTTGAAAGGCATTTGTTGATAATTTTATGCAAGTAAAGTTCTATTAAAGTTATATTACTTGTAAACTAGCTTGGTTGAGTGATCAGAATAAACCAGCTTGAGCAAGACAGACAAGAGTTTGGTGCTGGAAGGTATGAAGCAGAAAACTCGGGTAAAGGAATAGAAAAAATAGCTGTTATTAAAATCTTTGGCAAAAAAGTAAAACTGTAACCTACTTTTCCTATTGGCAGAAAACAGCCCACTTTGGTGTCATGTGCAGTTCAATTTTCTAATCTTTATAGGTTGCACATTGTGAAGGTGCAAATGACTTAAAAATGCTTCAAAATTTTACAGGAGGTAAAATCTTGGAATTTAAGAAAACTGGACTCACAGACAGAACCTTTTTTTGAAAAATTAAACAAGAAGTTCTATATCTCAAAAACACATATTCCATTTACCTAAACTTATTTCCATTGATTTCGAAAAATAAGATACAACGGTTAGATAATTTTGATTTTTACGTGAATTACCAATACCGTGCAAAATATAAACTCACAAAAGCCACACAGCAAGAAATGTTATGAGTTTCAACAACATTTGATTAGGATACCTTTATGATGAAAAACAATATATCATTTGGAGAAATGAAGTTTTAAGCCAAAACTGTAAACACACATTTAATATTCATACATTTGTTTCTAATTTTGATGTATGCTAGAGAACGAAGTAAACATGTTTACATGTATTATTTGTATACAACTTATTTTCCAAACATTTTCAATTGTATGTAACATATAAAAACAGTACTGACCATTTTATATTATCACAAGCTATTACTAAATTGAACTTGTGAACATCTGATTGTAAATTCCAACTTCTCAGATAAAATTCAGTCCGAGATGGGCTTCCATACTTTTAATAAATGCTTCATATTCTTATCTAATAGTATTCTTTCATGAATTTAAGGATTAAAATCTGTTTTTTGTAACATGCAAGAAAATCTGCTTTCACACAACACTCGAAATCCAAACATCGTAACATTAAAGAACAAATGGCAACATTAGGATGACGCATAAAAAACTTGTGTTGCATTAGCACAATGAGCCGATTGAATCTGTGTAGTTGGATGTATTATTGGTCCCCTCACATTTTCTATATACAAGTCACTTCACTCCACACAAGCATTTACTGATCTGGGCTCGCGTCACCGCCATCTTCTGTTTTCAGTGCTGACTTGTTTTTTCTCACTTCTTCAATTTTCTTCTCCTGAAATTTGCAAGATGTGATTAAATGTATAAAAAATATGCATTACAACACTAGCACAGAAACAGTACACATTTATTGAATAACAGTCAAAACTATTGCCCAAGGTATGAAGGTAGATAGTTTTGACTACTGACTGCCAAGCCATTCTTATATGACATCTGAAACAATTTTTTTTTTCTCTCAACTTATTTACTGTAGCCAAGCAAAGCTGTATTGAACTATAGGCTGGTCAATATCACAAACTATTGTCAGATTGGCAATTTATATAATATCATTTTATAATAGTAAGTAATATAAGAGGTTAATATTTCAGATATGTAGGAATTTACTATATATTTCAATAGGCCTTCCATGTATCAAATTTCGAACAACAACATTTAACAAGAGCACCGCCTTGCGGGTGCTGACGCTCATCTGATTTTTTTTGTATAATAGAAATATTGTCCTACCCATGATTTTCTAAGTCTAAAAAGGGCCATCATTCTTGCAAAAAGCAGGATAGAGTTATGTTTCTTGATGTACAGTGTCCACTTATGATGGTGAAAAACTGTTGCAAGTTTTAAAGCAATAGCTTTGATAGTTTATGAGAAAAGTTGACTTAAACATAATATTCAACCAAGAAAATGATTTTTCTAAGTCCAAAAGGGGCAATAATTATTGCAAAAAGCAGGATGGAGTTATGTTGCTTGCTGTACAGGGTCAGCTTATGATGGTGAACAAGTGTTGCAAGTTTTAAAGCAATAGCTTTGATAGTTTAGGATAAAAGCTGACCTAAACATAAAACTTAACCAAGAAAACTGATTTTCTAAGTCCAAAAGGGGCAATAATTCTTGCAAAAAGCAAGATGGAGTTATGTTTCTTGATGTACAGGGTCTGCTTATGATGGTGAACAAGTATTCCAAGTTTCAAAGCAATAGCTTTGATAGTTTAGGAGAAAAGTTGACCTAAACATAAAACTTAACCAAGAAATCTGATATTTTCTAAGTACAAAAGGGGCCATAAATCTTGCAAAAAGCAAGATGGAGTTATGTTTCTTGCTATACAGGGTCAGCTTATGATGGTGAACAAGTATTCCAAGTTTCAAAGCAATAGCTTTGATAGTTTAGGAGAAAAGCTGACCTAAACATAAAACTTAACCAGGCAACGCCGACGCCGACGCCGACAACCGCTCAAGTGATGACAATAACTCATCATTTTTTTTCAAAAAATCAGATGAGCTAATAAACTTAGACGAACATATTTACATTACATTTGTAAGATAAGTATCTTTTAAGTTCCAAACATTTGGAGAATTATATGTAGCAAACCACTGAATATATCCAACAATTTTCACTGGAAAACAATGTTTGTTGTGTAAGAATATCACACGGATAGCTTAATGTTTGCATTAAAATATTTTTTCCTCAAGTTAAGAGTAGTTTTGTGCAGTTACGTGGTTGTGTTAATTATCGTACCTTAGTACAAATAAGCTTAAACAAATGGTCAGAAGGTATGCAAAGTCCACTTCAATACCAGTGCATCTATGAGTTTACATATACGGTAAGAAATGTATAGTATAAATTTTATAATACCAAATATTCTTCAAGTGTTAAAAGATAGTACGGTCACATGACATGCAAGTGATTTGATAGCTAACAATATCCAACATAAATCCTCTCTGATCTTCACATTCCATTCCATCCACCAAAGAGTAACACAAATTTAATTCCAAAATTTCAATTCATGAAGCCTGACTGTACAGTAATTTTGTAGAGCAAATACATCCCTACACTGGCAGCAAAGTGCATATCCAACATAATTCAACTGCTCTACCAGAGGCCACACATCAGAAACATTTTGTATGTCCATCGTGGTACATTTGTATTACTTCAACCCTTTTGATCTTACATGTTCTCTAAGCCTGTTTCGCTGCTCTGTGAGGTACTTCTCTCTGTTTTGAATGGCCTTCTGGATCTTCTCCAAGACTTTTTCCTCCGAGTATTTGCTCTTCATCATGTTCTCATTTGCTTTGATCACCTCCTCCACATGCTTTTCCTGGAAATTGCAGAAAAAAGCACACAAGACTATATCACTACACAATAACTGCATGCTATAAACTAAATACATAACAAAGAATCAACAGAGCAGAGCGTTTATAACTGTTAACATATTGCCTCTTTTGGTGTGCCAAACTTGATGAGATGTATGCAAATGGACAATGAATATTCATTCATTTGTTGACTGTTTAAATACAGCTTCAATATTTTTTTATCTTAAATTATTCAAAGTCATCTCCTCACCTAATTTCCAACATTATGCATGTAGCATGTTTAAAATAGATTCTACTGCCAACCAGGCAAGACAAGATAAAACTAGTTAACAAGAGCTCGTAGAACAGGAAATGCCCCCCGTTGATGCATTCAGTAATTGTACAAGGAACAGAAAATATTTGGTCACTGTGTACTGGACGTTTGACGTACCTACCTCAAATCAATAATTATGTGTCATTTACCAGTCAAAAGTGACCTTTGAATCAAATGTGATCTTAGACCAAAGCATTCTCTAGTAATTGGGCAAAAAAAGTTCTCCTGTTCTGGTTTCATGATCCTAGGCCCAAGCATTCTCAAATTATCATCCGGAAAGGTTTAACTATTCCGGGTCACTGTGACCTTGACCTTTGATCTACTGACCTCAAAATCAATAGGGGTCATCTGTTGGTCATGACCAACCTCCATATCAAGTTTCATGATCCTAGGCCCAAGCGTTCAAGTTATTGTCCGGAAACGGTTTAACTGTTCCAGGTCACTGTGACCCTTTCTTTTGAACTAACAATCAATAGGAGTCATTTGCTGGTCATGACCAACCTCCCTATCAAGTTTCATGATCCTAAGCCCAAGCGTTCAAGTTATCATCCGGAAACGGTTTAACTGTTCTAGGTCACTGTGACCCTGACCTTTGACCTCAAAATCAATAGGGGTCATCTGTTTGTCATGACCAACCTCCCTATCAAGTTTCATGATCCTAGTAGGCCCAAGCGTTCAAGTTGTCCAAAAACGGTTTAACTGTTCCGGGTCACTGTGACCCTGACCTTTGACCTCAAAATCAATAGGGGTCATTTGCTGGTCATGACCAACCTTAACTTCCATGATCCTAGGCCCAAGCGTTTTTGAGTTATCATCCAGAAACCAATTTGTCTAGGGACTGACCAACATCTGCAAAACAATATACCCCTCCTTCTTCAAAGATTGGGCGTAATAACGGACAATACAGACTAGAGAAAAATTCAGTCTGAAGAGTTTGTTTGGTAGGGTTTTAAAACACCCTGACACAATTCATGTTATATGGCAATTTTCCAACTTTAATGGGGAAGATGACCAAAGAAGATGCCCCTTCAGGTACTTTTAAAGACAAAAAAGGGCACCTGAGTAGAGCCATTAACCTGCCCCCGAGCCAGCTGGATGACTTCCTTAAATGATGACCCAAGTAAGACTTCAACTCTTAGTGTTTGGGGGCAAGTGAAACAACATCGGCTACCTTAACTATTGAACATAGAGACCCCTTTATCTGCAGCGATTAGTAGAAAAGGTGCTTTTGGTAAACAATGTGAGATAAAGTTGGAAGTCTTTTTCTTCAATTAAACAAGTTAGCTCACACTTCAGAAAGAGAGCAATACAGTAGTAATAAAATAATTAACGAAACAAGATAGATCTAACTCATCAAAAAATAAACTAATTTTCTATTAACTAGACAACAAAGATGTATAGATTATATTATGTTCTCCACATTATTCAATATGGATCCCGTTTTGTAATCTGATTTTAAGTCCTATGCTGTAAGTCCTCATCAATGCGAGCAGGCAATGGGAAGATGAAGAAAACTCTATTTTACAGCCTACTGTCTATATTGGTCATTGAAAGTTGACTATACTGGAGTGGTAACTCACATGTTCCCTCAATCTAAGCACCATACTTTCAATTTGAGAGTTTCTTTTCCCCGCCTTCTGTTCCAGCTTGTTTTTGATTCGTTCCTCGAGTTCCTTCGCCATCTCGTCACTCTTTCTACACGTCTCTTCAACTTTCAACAGCTGGACAACAACAATGCAATGTTTAATTATCAAGATCTTCCAATAAACATATTTCTTGGCTAAAACTAGACTTTACGAAAGGTTATAAAGGAACAAGCTTCTCGCTCCACGATCTTTCTACAACTTGACAAATTCAATTCCTCAGTAGAATATGGAAAGATGTAATTAAACAACTAATTCTGATTCTGTGTTCTTACAAGAATGCTTTACAAGATATTCCAGAAATGGCTTGTATGGATGCTTTAGTAATTGTAACGGCATAAAATCTTCATGTACTTGAACAAAAGGTAAACAGTCAAATCTAAAAGCATAAAGATGCAGAATGGCATTTACTGAAAAACAAAGCTAATTCTTTGTTTTTAAAACATTTTATAGTCCCTTTTTGCCCTTCAAAATATGCATCAAGTGCATGGAAAGACTACTGTTCTTAAGACATAAAAGGTAACATTTTAAGAATTGCAGTCATTGAAAAAAACATGAGTGACATATATGCAGTTATTTTACCATGAAGTAATACAACATACATAAAGACAATAGCAGCAGAGGTCCAGGGCAAGGAATTTTCTTGACAGGCAATACACCAAAATTATTATATTTACAAGAAATGTAGTATTCCAGTTGCAAAAGAAAAACATAAAATACAGAATTCAAAGGAACTTTTGCAATTTAAATCCTCTGATTTTCTCAAGCCTTTTCACCCTGTTTCAACCCAGAAATAAACGTTCTGTGTGAACACAATAGAGATACAATATTTATGAAACTACACACAATACAACATGCATAAATAAATGTTATAAAAGCATATTTAATGGTAATGAGAACACAATGAAGGAAATACTTGCTAAAAATAAAAAATATTGCTAACTAAAGGTTTTCTTTTCCAAATCCTTTTCTGTGAAATCTTCAGCTTTTGAAGTGTGCACTTGCATACGACAACAAAAAATGCTGCTTTACACTGTCTGAAACTGTGAGTCATATAATTTGCAAATCTTATTTTTGCCTTTTATACACATGTTCGCAAAACAGTGACAGACAAATTTAAAACTGTGAATATTCCTAGAAACTAACCCCAAAAGTAAATTAGCTGAGAAATGGGAATTCTCAACATAACTACTACATGATTCACTAGTATGTCTGGTATCTATGAAACCATGGTTCATACAGAACTTTCAAAACAAAATTCAAGTGATTTTCTATGGAAATGATCTTCAATACAGCACCGATAAAATTTCTCAACAAACTTCACATACTTAAATGCTCAATTTTCATACCATCCCATATTAATGCAAAGAAATTTGTATTTGAGTAAGAAAGATTTTGTATGGGCTCTGTTGCTTTTGGGCCGTCTCAGGGATTCGTTGTCTGGTTGGGTCTTGGGCGGTCTGTGTATCTGTGGGGTTTTGGTGGAACTTAATCTGTCAGTTAAGACGTCTTTAAATTTCTGCAGTGAGTGCAGGCGTTTTCTGGGTTCTGCTGGATCTGCGCGGATGCATGGGCATGTCTTGATTTGCCATGGTTGTGGGGTCACTGGGTCGGTTTTCTTGTGACAGGGCTCATGCATGCTACTTTGAGTTTATGTTGGTCACATTCCTGTTATGTTAGTAAATGTTACTAGTGTTTAGATGGTTTGTGATATTTGTTTGCTGAACTGTTTTGGCTATTAATTTGTACATGCATTTATCTGTAATGCTGATGCCCTTAAAGGGCCAAGATTTGAAATAAAACTTGAAAACTCACGTTGTGATAATTGCGTTTTAGAGTACTAAAACCCATCCCGGTACCATACCGTACTATCATTTACTCGTTGGTAAGCCCTGTTGAACATAGGTCTGTCATCTGTTCGTCCCGCCCCCCCCCCCCCCCCCCCCCCCCCCCCGACATTTTGGTCTGATCTGTTATTTTTTCTGATTTTCTATTCGCAGAACATTAATTCAAGGGCAATTTATCAAAATTTACTTGTTTTCTTTTTTGAAAATTCAAGTACTTTACATGGAGCTTTTGGCAGTTTCAAATTCAAGTACTTTTTAAGACCTGTGCGAACCATGGAAACTGTGTTTTTGTTGGTTTCTGTTAGGTTTCTACTTGTATATTACAAGTCACAAAAAACTTACAAAAGCTGTGGTGAGTTTTAGCTCAACTATTCAAAGAACAGGTAGAGCTATTGGACTCAACTGTGCGTTGATGTCAGCATCCCAATTTGGTTAAGTTTTTGTATGTAAGCTGGTATCTCAGTAACCAATTGCAGGAATGGATTGAAACTTCACACACTTGTTCACTGTCATGATCTGACATGCACTGCACAGGTTCCAAAACTCTAGTTTGCATTGTTACAAAATTATGTCCCTTTTTTGATGAAGCAGTTTTTGTATGTAAGCTTGTATCTCAGTACCCCAAATGGAAATGGATTGAAACTTCACACACTCATCCACTGTGTTGCGCTGACATGTATGCATTCTACAGGTTCCATAACTCTGTATTGCATTTTTACTAAATCGTGTCCCTTTTTTTCAACTTTTATATTAATTCAACTGACAAGGCTGTTGAATAGTTGAGCGTTGCTGTCCTACGACAGCTCGTTTTAATACTGGTAAAAGTATGCATTTTCTTCTAATAAAAGTGATTTTTCGCCATAAATAACACAAACATTGCAGTTCAAATTTCTCAGATTCTGGCATTTAATACAGCATGATACTTTTTCAAGCCTGTCTTGAGACAGTATACAGCAAGCCATTACCATCCTAACACTGACACTGATATGAATAGAAATAAAGAAAGTGCAAGCATTACAAACGACATTATAAAGTGTGATATACTTCTATATGCAACACCACCAGTACACAGCAAAAAGCACAACAAATAAGGTGTTTTCCCTTGTAGCAATTGCTATTTAAATGCACTAGGTATTTCAACAATCGCTTCTTTGCACAGGACACCTGTGAAAACTACAGAAACTGGCCTATTCATCAATGGATTAAATCATTATATTAATGAAGGGTCAAAACTCTGGTTACAATGGTCCAAACATTGACTGACCATCTTTGAGTTTTACCAATTTAATATTATGATATACTTGTTACATATCAATACTGCCACAGACATATAGACGGCAGACCGATCTGTATGCCTCCAACTGCTGAGCTGCACGAAATAAAGTGAGGTAAAGCTTACATGTTCACGAAGTCGTGTCTGTAGGGCCTGAATCTGAGAGTCTCTGTTCTCCTTGTTTACCTCCATCGACCTACGCAGTTTCTCTCGGGTGGCTTGGGCAAAGCTTTCCTCTTCCTGTTTGGCCTTTTCGAGAGCTTCTTGTGCACGTTCTTTCTGTTTCTGTAGTGGGGCTAACTTTTCTGCTTCCATTGACTGAAGAACAAGAATGGTTTGTAAAACAAATATTAAGCTTCCCCATCTTGATGGCCTGTCCGAGGCAACTCCTTATGTAATTTTGGTACACATGTAATTTTATATGTGCTGTGACCTTGACATGTGACCAAATTATCTAAAAAATAACAGTTATTGATTGGAAACTATTATCAATGTCAAGGTTACTGTGACTTTAACACCTGCAGTACTGGCCAAAAACAATACAAGTCATCTGACCTAAGGCAATGATTCTATCAAATCTAAAAGCAACAAGAGTGGCAGACTGTCACAAAATACGCCTGTCATTGAACTTTGCCTAATTCAAGGGCCATAATCCAAGAGTGCTGGGGCGAGTTGACTGGTTATCTAACTTGGCCGAAATATTATGCCCACAAACACTGTCAGCAAGTTCGGTGAAGATCAGATGAAAACTGTTCGACCTAGGGAGAGGACAAGGCTAAATTCCCAGATTTCGAGTAATTCAAGGGCGTGCCTGGGGCGATTTGGCTGGTTATCGAACTTGGCTGAGATATTATGCCTACAAACATTATCTGCAAGTTTGCGAAAGATCATATGAAAACTGTTTGACTTAGAGAGCGGACAAGGCTAAATTTTAGGGATGGGAACGAATATTCGAATATTCGGAAATCGGTCGAATATTCGAATATGAAAATCAAATTCGAATATTCGTAAATTATTGTATATTTTTGTTCAAAATAAGTATCATTGATTTTGGGCAATATGAGCATGCTAGTTCTACAGAATAAAACCATGTTATGTTTGTTTATCGAGTATCAAAAGATGTCCAATTAACAAGCAAATAGCAATGCATAATTGGCAGGGGCCATTGTTACGGATTAACATTTTGCAACAGGCGTCATTGTGTCAGATGCATGTCAAAAGATGTCCAATTAACAAGAAAATTGCAATACATAATTACCTGGGGTCATCGCTACGGACTAACAGTTTGTATTAGGCGTAAATGTGATATCTTTTTATCTTTTGTTCATTTTTATTGGCGCCTGTTTTATGTAACAAGTTGTAGAATTTTTTTTCGAAAACAATACCAAACTTGTAGATATTGCCGATCTGTTCACAATATTTTGACCACGTTTCAGACCATCCGCAGAATCGGGTTTCATCCGCAATCGGCCGTATTCGAATTAACTTTTGAAGTACTTTATAATAAAATCAAGATAACATATGACTGATGCATAAGTTCATGTTGAAGGAGGTTTAAGTTTGCCTTACTTGCTTTTTACACGATGATTTTTACACGCCGATTAAAAATTTTCAAAATGGCGGCGGTAATACAACAGCGCGTCACGTGTTTAAATGGGACGACCTGCTATTTTTAGATAAAATTGCGACGGTCTAAATTATAATCGTTTTGAATTTTTTGTATCATTTTGAAGCTAAAACACTGAATTAGTTAAATATCTTCATGATTATACTAACAGAATCGTGAAATAAAATGCTAGGATCGGCGGGTTTTGCTAAGTAGGATCGGGTTATCCGAAACAAACATTTTTTTGGCCTTATTACGTACGATGATCCACGCTGTAAACAAATGAATACGTTGTGTATATGCCAATCACTTAATAAGAATTTAAAGCTTCCATTAAAACAAACCGAATATTCGAATATATTCGAATATCGCAAACCGAATATTCGAATATTGATTTCAGTATTCGTTCCCATCCCTACTAAATTTGCAGTTTTTTCTAGTAATTCAAGGGCCCTAATCCTTGAGTGCCTGAGGTGATTTTGCTGGTTATCGAACTTGGCTGAGGTATTATGCAAGTTTGCGAAAGATCATATGAAAACTGTTTGACTTAGAGAGCGGACAAGGCTAAATTTGCAGTTTTTTCTAGTAATTCAAGGGCCCTAATCCTTGAGTGCCTGAGGTGATTTTGCTGGTTATCGAACTTGGCTGAGGTATTATGCCCACAAATATCACCAAGTTTGGTGAAGATCTGATGAAAACTGTTTGACTTAGAGAGCGTACATGCTTTTGGACACCGCCCGCCCGCCACGGGGTTTCGCATAATACGCCCCACTCTTTCACTGACACTTATCAGAACCCGTTTTCAGTTTCAAGGCTGCTATGTTTTTGACTCTCAACCCATTGACCCCTAAAACATTATAGGTCATCTGTTGACCACAGGCAATAATTCTATGAGGTAAAAAAGCATTAGGCACTTGTGTTTATCAGCTGATACACAAAATTGTTTTCATCCTCAAGGTTCATGTGACAACAAAGGTCATACTTATCTACTGAAAGATTCAATTTTTGAAAACAGTTCTTTGTTGGGTACAATTGGGAAATAAGGTATTTTTTCATTTGGAAATCATGACCCAGTAAAGGCTATAAGATCAGCTGAAACAAGAGCGCCGCCAAGTGGGGACAATATACGCCCAAAGGGTTACATCAGAGGATGGGAGCAAAATTTAAAGAACTTGACTGTTGAAGCCCAAAGGACAGGAACAACAAAAAGAAGAAATTCCAAACAAAATACAAGTCCACAAAACAATTCTTATCAGGTAAAGTTATGTCAAAATACATCTAAAATTTGGATGTACCATCCATGTTGTACCACAGAAAAGTGGTCTCGGTTTTTCCCTATGGCCAATAATAAAAAAAGTTTCAAAATAGGCTATTTATAGTAACAAAAAAGGGAAGTAATTCACTAAAAATTTATTGTAAGAGAACAAAAAAGGGATCTGCCAAATAAAAAGAAGAGCACTGCAATGCAGAGCAATATACACAAAGCAAAGTCATATATGACCTTTGACCCCTAAGTGTGACCTTGACCTTGAAGCGAGTCATCCAAAACATGCACTCTGCACGTCGCCTCAGTGTGATGAACATTTGTGCCAAGTTTCTCTGAAATCCTTCAAGCAGTTCCAGAGTTACAGAGCGGACACAGCAGTCATATATGACCTTTCACTCCTATGTGTGACCTTGACCTTGAAGCTAGTCATCCGAAACAAGCGCTCTGCACGTCGTCTCAGTGTGGTTAACATTTGTGCCAAGTTTCTCTGAAATCCTCCAAGCGGTTCAAGAGTTTTTGCACGAAACACACACATATGATCTTTGACCCCTGTGACCTTGACCTTGAAGCGAGACATCCAAAATATATGCTCTGCACATCGTCTCAGTGTGGTGAACATTCGTGTCAAGTTTCTTTGAAATCCTTCAAGGGGTTCAAGAGTTACAGAGCGGACACGAAATTGCTAACGGACGGACGGACACCGGGGGTATAACATAATAGGTCCCTTTGGGCGTATAAAAACTAGACGTATATTGTATAGGACACTGGTGTCCCCACCTCCTGTCATTTAGCTGTCATGTCGTACTTGAGTCAATGCAAGACAAGTTAATTTTTATATGCTACAAAAGAAACTGAAAAATTTTTTGTAGGGGCAAGTAAATAAGGTTACATCTCTTAATAAAATCTCAGATGCACAACTTAACATGCTGCACAACATTCCTATATAATCTTATGACTCCTGATCAAATACATTTTGGGATATGTGCAACAGAAACTTTTATGCCCTTAATGCATATTTTTGGCTATGACAACAGCCATATTTAAATATGGTCTGGCAGAGTGACATTTCAAAAAGAACAACAGGTGCACAATTTTACATGTTAAATAATGACGCCCTGATGTTTCACTACTCTAGGTAAAAATACTTTTTGAGTTATGTGCAACACAAACTTTTAGGCCGTTTTGACTAATTCACGGGCCACTTCTCTGGTGTGGCCAAGTGGGATCCTTACTAAAACCCAGGAGCACAAATTCACATGCTGATTACAGTCGGAGGATTGGTGACACTAAGTCAAATACTTTGTGACACAAATTTGGGCAGACATCATTAGTGACAGTGGACATATGGCTAGGTTTGGGGGTGTAACACTGAGTAAAAGGAACATACCAGTCTTCTTTCCTCTGCTTCCTGAAGTTTGCGTACAATATCATCATGTGTGAGGCCCTTGTCCTTCGGTGGTGACGGTGGGCGGGGAACATCCCCCGAGGCTGGCTTCAGGATCACCTCATATGCAACACTTCCGGCATTTGTCTTAACACTTTCTGTTTCGAGAAAGGGGAGATTACTCAAGATTAGTACTTGGCTTAACATTTTCTTCAAATCGCCTCCTGGAATTCAGGAACGATTGTAGGAATATTGACCAAATCACGGAAAAGCATTATTGATCTTGAGTAATTACTGATAAACTGCCAGACATTGTATATTCTCTTAAAGCCTTTCCTGTCGAGACCAAATAAAACTTTAGTGTCTCAGGTACCAAGATAATATTTCTGAAGATGTTAATAGCTGTAATAATGCTTCTGTCGGAAAAATTTCAATTTCCTGAGGAAGCAAAATGTAATATAATACCAGTCTAATTACGGGAAATATTAACAGTGTTAAAGCATCAGCATGCATACTATCAGTATATGCAAAAAAGGACAAATATTATATTATACATAATAAACAAAGAGAAAAACGCACTAAAAATAAAAAACACAAAAATCATTTGAGACAGAAATGTATCTCAAGCTTGTATAAAGCCATTATGGAATCTCCCAAATTTATGGACTTAGAGAAGATAGAGGTATTTGCATAAAATTCATGTATTTATCAACATTGGCCGAAGTGTTATGATTATTTTTCAAAGATCTTATATTTGTGATTTAAACAGGAAATGGTGAAATATCAAGGAATATTGCATAGGATATTGCATTTAATACTCTTGAATTCCAAAGAAATTGTAATTTGGTGACTGGGCACCACCATAACAAAGCTTGCCAATGTTGTAAGACAGACCATGTTTGATATACCATATCCTTTGCATTATTCCACCTAAAATTAAAGGTGACACTTTTTTCTAACAAAGCCCAATAAGTTCCACATCTACCTGAAAATATCACTTCTGACAAAAACATTTCTAAATCTTTGTCTCTTTAAAAGGAAAAGGTGAATTCTAGTTATTTGCTCACTATTTTTTGAATACTGTTCTTACTTTACATATTACACAAAATCTCCCAAGCAGGCAATACAATATTACCAGAAAAATTTGTCTTCAATTTCTTGAATGATAATTTCATTACTATAAAGTAAAAACAGAAGACTTTCAAGTGAACAAGCACTAGTACAAGTTTGTGTAAACAGAAACTCGTCAAAAGCATAGAAATAAAATTTAATACAATTTGCTATTATCACACTAATAATAAGAAAACATTGAATAAAGTTCACATTATAACTAGGCACTGGACTTCCATTAAAATACAGTTCATAAATCTCAAGGCATTTTAAAAGCTTGCCGCAATCAAAGAATAACTAGACAGTACACATTGCCATGTTAAAGACTTACTGCGCTGGACAAACTGACATTCTATATATTATGCTACAATGCTACAAACATAACATATCTCAGTATTGCCACGAAATAATGTACAAGAAGACTCATAAAAGAGTAAGTAAAATCTGAAGGAAAAAGCAAATAAAACTGATAGGCCAATACTAAATTCCTCAAATCTTCCTGAAAAAAGAGAGAAGAAACTACAATGATGAAGAAAAAGTTGGCTCAACATTCAACGCCACTTTAAGAAAACAATGCAGTAGAGGTTTAATATTGGCCCATTGTCTGAAGCAAATAAATTTACAAGATCCTGCAAGTGACAAAAAATTACAATGTTGACATTCATCACCTTTCCCTTTCCAAACAATTACAGCGTCAAAATGTCCGGGTCGCCCCGGATGGATCTGATGGTGTAGTTTTGTTTTGGGAGATCCCCGCATACACGAGAAAAAATTCAGCAAATTGCAAACTGTTCCAGAAGGCAAATAAAGACAATATAAAAGAATACAGATTATTAAGGCAAATTTATATCAAAGAGCATTTTACAGTAATCATTATACGAGCATTAACTGGTTAGTTTGGTTTCATATTATTCATGATGTGTAGTAGAATTTATATAATACCAAATATTTTGTCTCTTCAGGAATAATCTGGAAAAAAATAACTACCGTATTTTCCCGAATAAACGCCCCCAGGGGCGTTACATATTCCAAAGAGTGTTCATTTGAGGTAAAAAAATAAAAAATTAAAATTTTTACAAAACTTAAAAGCATCGTTCAAACCAACTGTAAAGTGTTTCTGTGTTGTTTAATTCCCCCAAAACGTAATTATTTGGCATCCAATTTAATGCAGTGTGTCTTAAAATTATGCATTTAAATACGGTACCTCATGTATTCCTTGACACGCTCGCGACATTACACATTACGTCATCATACCCAAACAGCTGTGTACTCCGATAAGATTTTCCTTAGTACATGCGGGTAGCAATACACAATGTCAGTGGTTTGACACGCTGCTTATGTGCCCGCTTTTAAATTAAAAGTTATTAAAACTGCTGAAGAAAAGGTTAACACTTTGCCGCAAATTTGTTTAAAGTCGACAGGAAGCTTGTGCGCGGGTGGTGCAAAAACAAATCAAAAATGGATTTACCGTTTAATTTTCTATTTGATGATTCTTGATGATACTTAGTATAAACGTTTTGGATTTACGGTACATGTACTGTTTAAAAGTGTGTTTAATTCTTAATACATTGGATACTTACTGTAAATTACTTATTATGTGGTCTTATAAAAATGAGGAAGGTGATTTTTTTTCGTTCTTGTTGACTTTTTTCCCCCTCCAAAACGGGTGGGGGGCTTTAATTAGGGGGGGGGCGCCTTAATTCGGGAAAATACGGTATGTGAAATAATTTTTTGAAATATCCTCAGGGGTGTAGAAATCCCAATAAAAATCCACTTGCAAACAGTTCTTCTTCTTCTTGGCGTTCACCGCCTACACTGTCACCCCTGATCCAGCAATGAAGGATGCTGTCCTCTTCAGGTCCTCCTCCTTGCCGTGCATTTTTTGTAATTCATTGGGGTGCTGTTTGGCCAAACACTTTTTCTTTGGTTTTCCAGACGTGGGCATCTCTGCAGAATGTGCTCAGCAGTTTGCTGTTCCAGACCACAGGGGCACATCGGAGAGGGAGACAATTTAAGCTTTGTGCACATGTGGGCATTTAACCTGTTATGTCCTGTGCGGAGCCTAAAGATGATCTTTCTAGTAGGTGGTAGTCATCCTTGGTTGGCCTTGGCTTTGTAAGTGCTTTGATCATTGTCACCTTCTCCTCGTGAGTAATGGCATTCTGTGGCTGGTTATCTGTAGCTCCAAGCTTGGCTAATCTGTCTGCATTCTCATTTCCAGGTACACCACAGTGTGCAGGTATCCATTGTAAGGACACAACTCTTGTTTTGCATAGACTGAACAGTGCCCTGGAGATGGATGTTTGTTTGGAATTTTCCAGTGCTTGGAGTACTGACAAAGCATCCGTGAAGATAACCATGTTGGGGCAGCTCTCTGGTGACTCCTTAATGAGTTTAATAGCTTGTTTGATGGCCTTAACCTCTGCTCTATAGTTGGTACAGTGCCTTCCGGTTGGGATACTATTTGTCTCTGATCTTCGAGATACAGTTGAAAGATGCACTCTTCCGTTTTATTGCAGCTGAGCTGACCGTCTGTGTACACATTGTCCATTTCTCACAATAGTGTTTGTCAGGCCTGTGTAAAGGATAGCGGGTATTCATTGAAGACCTGGGGGAAGACCAGGAAACTTGGTAGTATAGTCAGTTGATTGGTCAGTTTCCATGGCTCTGTTAATCTGATACAGTGAAGGAATGGTTGTCCAGTGCTTGCAAAGGTTTGTGAGCTTTGTTCTGTCAAAGTGTCCTCTTTTAACGTTTTTGGTAACCCTTCTAATTGGCTTCAGGAAATATCTGAAGTTTGTATTTTGTTTGTACAATTTGCGATCTCTTCTCTTGCAAGTGGGGCATGGCGTAGCGTCAAATGGCCTTAATGGGTTAGATTTCAGTGCTCTGTAATGACTAAGGCCTGATTTGCACCTTGTCTAACCATCTGTGATTTTCTTGGCTGCTGTTATCACACTGAGAGAACTTTGGATGGCTAATGGACCCAAGTATACTGTCTTGAGTATGTTTTTCGTGTCTCACCAATTTGTACCGCAAGTTACCGTAGAAGGGAATTTTCGTCCTTGCTTCTGCTTGGTAGATGTCCTTCCATGTAAGGCTGTCGAACGTTACTCCAGATGTTGCTCCCCACTTCGCAATGGTGCACAATCTATATAGCCAGCATCTGTCTGCTTTGTGACAGTGAAACAGGGTTGTGCAGTGACTTCTCAGTGGTGACCTGAACACCATGTTCTCCCAGTGAAAGCCTGTCTGGCTTTTGATCTGTAGTTAGCTAGTTTGCATTTCCTCTGAGACCAAGACCAATATTCGCATAGAGAGAGTTGCTCCTCTAAATTCAGCACACCAGATCATTGATGAAGAAAAGAAGTGAGGATATTCCTCCTTGGGGAACTCCATTTCGTTGCAGAACTTAGACTAAGTTTCATAAGTCACTCTAGCCCTTCGTGAAAAGATAGGACTTTATCCCATTGATGTGCCTCCAACACTCCTCTGAGTTTCACGAGAAGACCATGCAACAGTAAAATTCACTTGTCAACATTGGAAAGAATTCAACCATGATCCTTAAATCACCGCCTTTGTAAATTTGATTCACAAGTTAGATTTTCTTTTAAATAGAAAATCATAAATCTAATAATAGAAACTTTCTTTCATATATGCGAAACAGTATACTAGTTACAAGATGGCATGGGCATGTTATAAGAAGCTATTTTCTATATTAAAGGTGGTCAAACAGCATCTTAAAACATTTTTCATAGATCCCTATTAGAAATGTATGTATATAATATTATGTTTTATGAAATTTTGTAACAGTTACTACTCCTTTTTAAAAACTAACATATTCCAAAAATGGACTGTTTCTTTTGATTTCAATATAATTTCTAATTTTACACTTGCATCTGATTCAAACAATATGAACCAAAAGGGAAGATCTAAAACTTCCAAATTCACTTGTTATTTCGAATTAATCCAAGATTAAATCAATGTAGGTAAGGGGAGGTAATAATGATTTACAAATTAGCATTTCTAATGTATTTCAGTTAAATATATGTGTCAATGTAAATCTTTGACATATACAATACAAAAGCTCGTACATCCATATCTTTCCTTCAGCAAAGTATGTTTAGAAAATTTATGAATATGCTTAAATGACTCTGACCAGTGGGTCGGGCAACAGCTAAAAATACCTCCAGTGAAAATCTAACATGTATTAAGCACTCAGTGAAGGCAAATAAGTGTAACATCAGTTCTTAAAACTTTTGATCAAATCCATTCCTTGATCAAATCTGAATAACCACCTTTAAGTCTAGAAAATTCATTTTATCACTTCAGTACTCTACTGACGTATAAGTTGGTACTTCATATTCAGACATAATAAAAATATCCGGAATCTCTATGATCAAAAACCTCCATACTTTCTCCAACAAAAGCATAAGATTAATTTGTCTGGTTTTCAATGTCCACGAAATACCAAAATCAATGCTACTGCAATCATTTATATGCATATTTAATCAAGCCATCCTAGAAAAGTACTTACCACTGTCTGATAGTTTATGAAAAGACAACAAACAATCTTCTTTAGACCTTATGTTGTCTCAAAAATGATACAAAATTCTATGTTCCTGTACCATTACATAGATTTAAATTTTAGATATTTATATAATCTTTACAGTTTAATCAAAATGTCTGAAAAAAAAACAACAACAATACTTTTTTGTTCATTTGTTAAGACTGGCTGTCTGCATTTTTTGAGACCATCTTTATGTCGTAACTATTTTACACTTTTTAAGTTACAAAATGCGACTGCAATAAATCATGGTTTTCTCCATAAATTACATTTCAAAGGAACAAATGTATGTGTTTAAACAGTACATCAGGAAAATTCCTTCTTCTTACAGAAATGTTTCTAATCCCATGAAGTTTAATGAAATTGATGCAGTGTTCTGTTAGGGCCATTGCCTCCATTCTGACAGTGGCCATGAGCGAGACGCAAAATCGCACAAGTTTGTGAAGCATGAGACCATGATGACGAAGCCTGAGATTATTTTGCAATTTCCCCATTGTCATCTTGCTCTTCATGAAATGCTTACTCTAGCGATAGGTCTGATCAAGACTGCGAAGCGCGAAAATTTCATGAGCAATGAACAAAGAGCGAGATCACAAAGGCTGAACTGTGAAATAATTCCCCACTTGGCAATCATACCTCCAGTTCTTCATCGTGACTTTGCACTTCGCTCAAGGCCACTATTGGGAAGTGATGGCCCTGACAGAACACTATAAATTTAGTCCTTTACTGAACCTTTAAAGCTGTGATGTGAGGTTTTATATGAAGTTTTCAAGATCTACAAAGGCAGATTGTCAATACAAGCCTGAATTCAGGTCCACTCCTGAACAAGAGCACTGCAATTGCGGAGCAATATATGCCCAAAGGTATGACGTTTGACCCCTAAGTGTGACTATGACCTTGAAGGGAGCCATCAGAAACATGCGCTCTGCATGCCGTCTCAATGTGGTGAACATTTGTGCCAAGTTTCTTTAAAATCCTTCAAGCAGTTCAAGCGTTACAGAGCGGACATGAAACAGTCATATGACCTTTGACCTCTAAGTGTGACCTTGACCTTGAAGCAAGCCATCCAAAACATGTGCTCTGCACGTCATTTCGATGAGGTGAACATTTGTGACAAGTAGGGGTGGGCGATATACCGCGGTAGACCGGTTATTGCGATGTTTTTTCCGACGATACGATATTGCGATACGATTTTCGAATACCGGTTATTTTATAACATTAAGTAACACTAACGTAAACCAAGAAGATTCACAAAAAAAATCCTTTTCTTACCAGCACGATTCAACTTTGTTTTCATTTTTCTCCTTTCATTTCCGGTGCAGGTAGCAGACTGGTTTACAGCTATTTTACGGACCCAATTCCACATAATAAAACCAATAAGAAAATTTAGATGAATATAATTTCGTATTTGTCAGCGCCTCATTAGTAATTTTTCTATCAACTAGAATTTATTATTCATACAACAGCTATACCACTTTCCTCGTTTATAATCGGTGAATTGAGCAACCTGTGTTATATGATTGTATCCGTAAACCGAATGTAGTGCCGCACAATAAACTAAATAATATTTTGACGCAGTCTACTTTCGCTTTTGAATATCTGGTAATCGGCGTCATAGCATGATAGCAACATGTCGGACTTCGAGATTGTTGAAAATAAAGGCAAAATCATCAACAGTTAATATTATTTGTGTATGACAAATTGACAATACTCCCCATAATCTAGTCAAAACTTTTTATTTTTTTGTTTACTGGTATTTTTATTGATTGAGAAGGTGGAGCAAACACTCGTGTTGTTGATACTAGTCATTTTACTCATTTTTAATTGAATAAATTTGAAAAAAACAGTATGATT
Source organism: Mercenaria mercenaria (assembly GCF_021730395.1). Classification (NCBI taxonomy): domain Eukaryota; kingdom Metazoa; phylum Mollusca; class Bivalvia; order Venerida; family Veneridae; genus Mercenaria; species Mercenaria mercenaria. Next base: position 50,731,437 of record NC_069363.1, read on the forward strand.
CATCATGTTTTTGTTCATTAATAACTGGTACAATATATCCCAGTATATTGCAATATCCACATACAATATTGCAATATATCGCAATACCAATTTTCGTGGCAATACCCACCCCTAGTGACAAGTATCTTCGAAATCCTTGAAGGGGTTCAAGAGAACAGAGCAGACATGAAATTGCTAACGGACAAACAGACAGATGGACACCGGCGTCATAACATAAAATGCCCTATTCGGGCGTATAAAAGCCAAAGGCCTTCTTTTGACAAAACCCTGGATAACTAGAGCATTTTACTCATCCCCTTGTGACCTCAAACAATATTTTGTTTTATTGTAATAGCTTATAACCAACATTATTTCTCCCATTTCACCCTCTCATTTATTAAATATTCACAAAACAAACATTCTCTTTAAATTTATTATTTCCATGTAAAACTGCAGAACCATGAACCTGAACAGTTTTCAGCTATTGATCTGTAAAACAGTTTGCCTTGCTCTGTCTCTGTCTCTCTTAAGCTATTTGCTCCTCTATTTCTTCCAACAATGTAACAATTGATACATTGCTTTTTTTACATCAATATTGATGTAACGTGTCCCAGTGGGGGCGACGTTTACTGTGACATGGTGAGTCACTCTCACTGATATGTTTTTTATCTACAGACTTGAAGGCACCAACCAGTTACCTGCATCTATGATCAATCAGTTCTACAGTATTGATTGAAAATCTAAGGAAAACATGCACTGCGGGATTCTGCAGTGTGCATTATCCAACAGTTCATTCAGTTCTGTTTGGTATACTTTTGTATAAAACCATTTCATTTTGTGGGCATGAAATTTCGTAGTTTTGACCAAAACAGCCAATTTGTAGGGATAGGAATTCTTGGATTTCAACTTCCGAAGGTAAAAAAAATTGGAAATTTTACCTGTATGTTGAGATTTAATTTCAAGGAATGTATCAAACACAAAGTGCATGAATATTAGTCCCCCACAAACAGAAATGATTTCACAATAAATCTGTTTTTTTTTTAACCTTTAGCCTGCTTAAAGGCGTACGTTAGAATTAGCTGGGGAAAATGACTTTCCCCAGGGAATTCTAGCGTACGCTTATATTTTAAGTGACATTTTCAAGGGCAGATAACTCTTTTTTAATATGGGTGACCTATCAGTTTTATTGCAAATTTTTGTTTCTTAGATGACTGTCCTTCAATATCCAAAGTTTGAGGAAATTCTATTACTGGTAAAAATTTTGCACCAAATTCTAGCATATGCCTTTATACGGCATTGCGACCAGTGCAGAACAAGGTGCAGGCTGATCATGCTCTGCACTGTTTGCTATTCAGTCAGTTATTTTTCAGTGAACACCCCTTTGAATAATAAGTGCTGCTGCCCAAATTGAATGATGGACCAGTCCATGTTAGAAATTTAGCAGGGTAAAGGTTCAACATTACCGAAATACCTATTTCAACGAAGATAGCAAATCCTATTCATGTTCATAAAACATTGGAAAACTTATCAACTTGGAATGGTAACATTTGGTCATCATGGAGATAAGCCATTATTTATAAACATCCTAGTCAGATTGAAACTAGAGCTGTTTTGAGAAAAGCACATGTCTCCCACAACTGCCTAATCATCTAAATAGCAAGTAAGTCTTTATATACTGTTTACTCACTACAATTATACCTTTGAAGAGTAAAAAGGCTGATTTTGGGTAATTCAAGGGCCATAATTCTAAAGTGCCTCGGGTGATTTGGCTAGTTAATGAACTTGGCCGAGGAGTTATGGTCAAAAACATTTTGTTGAAGTTTGGTGATGATCGGATGAGAAATGTTTGACTTACAGCGTGAATAAGAGTAAAAAGGCCGATTTTCGGTAATTCAGAGGCCATAATTCTGAAGTGGCTTAGCCCATTTCGCTAGGTATCACACTTGGGCGAGGACTTATGGTCTAACACATTTGTTGAAGTTTGGTGATGATCAGATGAGAAATGTTCCAGTTAAGAGTGCGGACAAGAGTAAAAAGGCCGATTTTCGGTAATTCAAGGGCCATAACTCCAAAGTGCATGGACCGATTTGGCTGATTATCGAACTTGGCCGAGGTCTTATGGTCAAACATATTTTGTTCAAGTTTGGTGAAGATAGGATGAGAAATGTTCAACTTAGAGTGCGGACAAGATTTGTGACAGACAGACACACACTGAATATTCAATTCGAGGAGAGGGACCTCGCAAATATAGCGAGAATAAAAGTTAAACCATCGCGAAAATGTCTGCTTTTAAAGTAAGACAGTATACCAAGATCTACAATGATGCAGGCATCAGCAAGTTAGTACATCAATTTTTTTCATTTCATTTTTTTGATGATACAGCAATTTTTGCGAACGCAGAAACTTAGTAAACAACTTTTTCCTATGTGTCTCATAGCCTGTAGTTTTTTTCTCGAAAGTGCCTGGGAAGGTTACAAAATGGTTATCCATATTGACTTAACTTTCAAGGCTGTTACTTTTGTAAATGCCAAATATTAATGCTGTGCAATCTAATCAATCAAATGTAGCCAATAATATGGAAATACCACACAGTATATATCAATTAAGGAACAATTAGACTGATGATATGCTGGACAGTGTGTCATTCCAGGAACAAAACCAACAGATAAGAGATAGTTAGGAAGCTGGTGAATAAAGGCACTGGTACTTAAAATCAATACTGTCATGATTATATAATGTGCTAAAATGGAGAAATATTCAGAAATAAATGACAAGGAAGATATATTTCCAATTTCAATTATTTACTTGAATTTCATTTTTCTGAAATTATATATATGCACTTAGCACCAAGTACTGCTACAATGGTACAAAAGTGATCTGCAAAACGGACATGGAGCATGTGTGTAGTTCAACTGAGGAGGCTTGATTTGACATTAAAAATAACTTAAAAATTTTGTTCAGTTTGAACCTCCTAGAGAATGCTTGCTAAATACTTCAGGGATCGGAGACTAGCTGACTTTTTGGAACAGATATCTGTACTTTCAAACATGAAGTTTCCTGTTATTTTCATGCAAAATGCGGAAAAAATGTTCACCTAGAAAACACATTATGTACACCTGTCACAATTAAACCTATCAATACACTTAAAATTCTTTCCTCATAAACACCAAGTCATGGGTGGAAGTTGGTAAAATGGAAAAACCAGGACCACATGCATAGCCCTGGTAGGTCTTGGGGGCAAATTCAACCCCTCAACTACAAAGTTATTTATGTTTTTTGTCAATAGAAAGCCCTTTTACTGATTTTTCTCCATGAATTTGAAGCTTAACATGTTTCCCAAAGATCTGGTTTCTTCAACCATTTGCCACATTCATTTCCAACAGAAATCCCCGTTCCTTTAACCATTCCAATCTTAATTTATTTTTATCATATGTTTCTAACTCCAGAGTGATCCTTTTTGGACAGCAATGCTCGACTATTCAAAAGCCTTTTCAACTAAATGTATATATACGTCAAAAAGGGGCATAATTTGGAAAATATACATAGTAAACATGAGTTATGGAAACTATGCACTGCATGTAAGATCATCAGAGTGAACAAGTGTGTGAAGTTTCAATCCATTCCCATTAGTTCAATCCATTCCCATTACTGGGAACTGAGATACATATATACATAAAGGCAATCTAATTTTGGAGAAAACATGCCTGTAAGGATGAAATGCCTTGATTAGACAAACATCCAACTTGTGTTTCATGAATACCTTTTGAAGGGTTTCAAACTGGAAACAAAATCCAAGGTTCTAAGGTTTGTCTCTCAGTTGAGACCTTCACCTTTGACAAGCACAGTAAGACCACTGGTTCTACATGTGATCTTGAGTTCAGGGGTTTAGAACATATGGAGCAGACAGAAATCCGACATTTATTCTTCATAAAAATTTGTGATATTCACCTTGAGGTAGTGCAATCAAAACACTGGTTTTACTCATAAATTAGATAAGGCTACCTTTCAATGTTATATGAATATTCTGCAAAGTGTTTAGAAACTATGGATCAAAAATTTAAAAGCCAAAATATAATTTAATCTTCACTTCTGACCTTTGCCTGGCACAACTGAGACAATCATGGGTTTTGAACATCATCTTGGTGTATGAAACATTCAACCCAATATAGCATACCGTATAACCCCGTTTAAACGCCCCCGGGGGCGATGCATTTTACGAAAAATTTGATCCAAACAATGTCAGTAACTCATAAACGCCCCCCTATTCATCCCAATTCATGCACTGACATATTAACCCGATACGTCATCGTACTGGGAATCTGTGTAAAGTCGCGCGCGGAGTGACGTGATCCGAGTTAAATTCGATCAATACTGTAGCGTTTATGGCCCAGATGTTTATGTGGATTTACCTGCACGTAGCATATTCAGTACTTACACACAGTAGATTTATTTGTGCCATGCCTGTTGACGTGTTTAAAAGTTTGTGTTAATGAAGTGTGGGTTTTTTTTGAAATTCATTTGTACTGTTATGGAATTGTTGTCTGGATATTATTGTGTTGGATCTAGGACCAATTTTTGAAGGTAAGATTTTTTTATTTTCCCCAAAAAACATGGGGGGCGGGGGTTAATACGGGGTTATACGGTAGTTTTAAGAAGATGATACTGGTATATATGGCAGTGCGGGAATCCAAAACTGAAACATCACAATGAAATGGAATGAAGTCTTGATATAAATTTTCTGCTATGATTAGTCGATTAAGTACTATTTCTATTGGAATTGGCAGACAAAATTCTTGACATTGTCTGGGCACATTATAAGGTTAAAATTATTAAGTTTGTGACAAAACACGAAAAGCTGATTCAGCAGAAATATTGGAAGATACATAAGCTGGGCACATTACGAATGAAACACAGCTCTCTGACAAAAATTTGCTTTGTTAATGAATTCAATACATGTACTACCTCTTCTAACTTGAGCTGACAGTATTCAGTTGCAATATTCAAATGCATTCCAACTTTCAGTGTGGGTTGATAAAAGATAAAAGAGGGTCATGATGACCCTGGATCGCTCACCTGAGTAATATGAGCTACATGTTTCAAATGTCAAACTGATGCAAAAATATTAAGAAAGCCAATGAAGACTGTTTTACGATCGGTGTGCAAAAGTGTGTATGTCATCCGAATTTCAAGGCTGTATCTTAAAAAACAAAAAAGTAGGTCAGCGGGTCAAGGTCATAGTCAAGTGACATCATATTACTAAATGGTCATCAGGTAATTATAATTAAACAATCTTGGAAATAGGATCAGCTTATTTTTTAAGTATTTTTTCCTATATAACTCATATAATAATTAAGTGACTCTGGGGCAGGGCCTCTTTTAACTCCAGGAGCATAATTTGAACAATTTTGGTAGAGAACTACTAGGCAATGCATCATACCAAATATCAAAAGCCTAGGTTGTGTGGTTTCAGACAAGAAGATTTTTAAAGTTTTTTCCTATATAAGTCTATATAAAACATGGAATCCCCTTTGCAGGGCCTCTTTTCACCCCAGGGGTAAAATTTTAACAATTTTGGTTGAGGATCATAAGACAATGCAGTGCACTCGTTTGGCCATTTTTGGAGCCGAATATGGGTACCATTCCCCTCCTAATAATATGTTTTTTTCCCCTTTCTCAAAAGAAAATTCCCCTGATGATAGGTTGTTTGACACAAATAGATATGAACCCTTTCTTTTAATATTATATAGTGCCTCTAAGGAAGATTACTGTTGCAATATAGTCACATCAGTTAGGAATGACTGAAAACAGTATTAATAAGTGTGAAAAGTAGTTACATATACATAGCTTAAACTTTCCCTTTTCGTCTTAAAATGTCGAAAAATTCCCCTTCCTGAGGGTATGGGTATCTGTCCCCAAAAGTTGTCTAGTGCCCTGCAATGTTACAAACAAAATATCAAAGGCTTACGTCTTGTGGTTTCAGACGAGATTTTTAAACTTTTTTTCCTATGTAAGTCTATGTAAAACTTGGGACCCCCGGGGTGGGGGCCATATTTGACCCTAGGGGGATAATTTGAACAATCTTAGTAGAGGACCACTACATGATGCTACATACCAAATATCAAAGCCCTAGGCCGTGTGATTTTGTACAAGAAGATTTTCAAAGTTTTCCCTATATAAGTCTATATAAACAATGTGACCCCCTGGGCGGGGCCATATTTAACCCTTCAGGGATAATTTGAACAACCTTGGCAGAGAACCACTAGATGATGCTACACCAGATATCAAAGCCATAGGCCCTGTGGTTTTGGTCAAGAAGATTTTTGAAGTTTTTCCTTTCGGTTGCCATGGCAACCAGAGTTCTGCATGGAATTCAATTCTTTGAAAAATTTTGAAAGAAGGCCACCCAAGGATCATTCCTGTGAAGTTTAGTGAAATTCTGCTCAGTGGTTTTCAAGAAGATTTTTTTAGAAAATGTTGACGGACACACGACACACGATGGACATTGACCGGTCACAAAAGCTCACCATGAGCCTTTGGCTCAGGTGAGCTAAAAATGAGAAGCTTACCTGAATGCAATGGCCAAATAGAGCATGGGTAGTTCAGTATCCTTCCTTTTATTCTCCCAATATTGAAGCTTGATGCTTAACATTAAAATTTTAACATTTGGTATACATCCCCTTCCTAACATTGTATAGTAAATTCCTAAATGACTTTACAGATTTCCAGGTAAGGCTTTAGGTTAAAGGCAAGGGCAGCAAAGTCTTCAGGAGAGCTATTTTCTACTTGACTGTATGATTATTTATTTAAGTCAAATATGGTGAAATTCTACTAGTACGTATGGGCTCTTGGAAAAGTTGGACAAGTCAGACTGTAACTAATTTCACTACCACTGAAAGTGTAATTTACAAGCTAGAGCGAATTTCAACCAGCCCAGTTAAAATCCTCAGACTGAGTATTCAGAAATTCAACAAGTGTTAAAATAATTCTCAAACTGTCATATCCAGATCAATGCCATTACGGTTTTCAGCAATAAGCGAGTCTTGACAAAAGTAACAATGCACTGAAAAATGAAGCCAGAGTTGAAGTTTGCACCATGCTGGTAAAAATGCATCATTTTTGCTTCTTCAGATTTCTTTTTACATTTGGCTTCACTGTAATTGGCAGACAAAATTTTTAACATTGTCTGGGCACATTTTTTACATATACATGTTTGTTAGCCCAAATCTGTTGTCTTGCCCTATTAAAACTGGAATCTAAATTGCTTAGGTAGGATCACCTTACTATAATGTTCCGAGAATCAGTGTTTTGCAGGGCGGAAAATTTCAGAATAAATCAAAATAATTAAATCAAATGTTTACTTTGTTAGCTTGGGACATGCATGATGAATCAAAGACAATATTTTTATTGAAACACCACTCTGTGGAGCATACCGGTAATATGCCTTAATGCAATGTGCCGCAAGTTTGAAAATGATATTATACTTCAAAACAATGTGTGGGTAAACTAAAAACAGATGGATGATCAGCACTGACATATAATATGTCCATCTGATCACTTCGCTCAGTGACTATTACCTTTGACTAAGCAACCTCCAACTTAAGAGGGGCCCAAAGTGAATGTTCTTTTTTTTTAAAACTAATTGTCCAGGGGTCACACTGGGAATTTTTTTCTCTGAGCCACTGCTTTTTCCGAAGATAAAATTATGAGGCCAACAACGGCAAAGCACATAGCTAGCATTGACGTTCTTGTAGGACTACATTATATGTACCAAAGTACTCATACTACTCAAGAAATTAATGTAGTTATTTCATATTTCTTAGTAACCCTACAAATTAATAAACTACAATTAAAAAATCAATTTTTCTTTCTCAAATTATCATTTTTATAAACATCTGCCATTTACATGTAATAAAAAAAATTCTGAAAATCACATTTAAAATAAAGATGTCAAAAAAAAAAAAAAAAGAATGTTTAAAGAAACAAGAGCTGTCTCCGTAGGATGACACATGCCCCCGATGGCACTTTGAATGAATAGTTATGGCCGATGTTAGAGTTTAGGACCTTTGACCTATGGAGCTGGGTCTTGCGCGCGACACATTGTCTTACTGTGTCACACATTCATGTATAGTTATTTTAAAATCCATGCATGAATGACAAAGATATGGACCGGACATGCCCATCAATGCACTATCATGAAAAATGATCTTTAACGTCTAAGTGTGACCTTGACCTTTTAGCTACGAACCTGGGTCTTGCGTGTGACACGTCGTCTTATTGTGGTACACATTCATGCCAAGTTATTTGAAAATCCATCCGTCGATGACAAAGATATGGACCGGACACGCCCATCAATGCACTATCCTTTAACATCTAAGTGTGACCTTGACCTTTGAGCTACGAACCTGAGTCTTGCGCAGGACACGTCGTCTTACTGTGGTACACATTAATGCCAAGTTATTTGAAAATCCATACATCGATGACAAAGAAATGGACCGGACACGCCCATCAATGCACTATCCTTTAACGTCTAAGTGTGACCTTGACCTTTGAGCAACGGACCTGGGTCTTGCGCACTGCACGTCGTCTTACTGTGGTACACATTCATGCCAAGTTATTTGAAAATCCATCCATCGATGACAAAGATATGGACCGGACACGCCCATCAATGCACTATCCTTTAACGTCTAAGTGTGACCTTGACCTTTGAGCTACAGACCTGGGTCTTGCACACTGCACGTCGTCTTACTGTGGTACACATTCATGCCAAGTTATTTGAAAATCCATCCATCGATGACAAAGATATGGACCGGACACGCCCATCAATGCACTATCCTTTAACGTCTAAGTGTGACCTTGACCTTTGAGCTATGGACCTGGGTCTTGTGCACTGCACGTCGTCTTACTGTGGTACACATTTATGCCAAGTTATTTGAAAATCCATCCATCGATGACAAAGAAAGATATGGACCGGACACGAAAATTGTGGACAGACCGACAGACAGACAGACGGTTCAAAAACTATATGCCTCCCTTCGGGGGCATAAAAACAGTCTTTTTTTGCACATTGCCTATAAGTGGGTAGGGTTCAATGCCTTCTCATGTTTTATTCTCGAAAAATACTTCAAAAAAAGAGCTCCTTTTGCAACAGTTGTCATATTTTTCTTAAATGTAGACTTTTTATTGGCTTTTTATTAAGATTGCACTAAAAAATCTCGTCAGAAATGACAGAAATATCCGAAAATCACGGTCGCGAAAACGGGTGACAAATTCGGAAAACGTAAGTTAGAATTAAATATTTGTTAAAATACCTATGTTTTATTGCTTTTCTATCATCATAGCTATTCAATACTTACAATTTCTGCATGTCTAAAGCATTTTTATATGTTTTTGCCCAAACTAACCCTCGGCAATCATAGAAAATTTGTCTAACGGCTGACTGCCCATAAAAACTGCCTGATCAAATAAAAAATTTGGAAACTGACTCCCTCCCTTTCAATAACGGATGTTGTGTCTACACAGATTATCGATTTTTCACACCTTTTTGTAGTTTTGCAGACAGACATAGCTTCGGGCCATTTTCGCCAATTAGAAAATTTCGGAGCCACATTTAATTTTTTGTCGCAAATGGCTCAAGTGGCGATCGACAGCGTGACCCCTGTTGTCAATATAATCTTGAACTTCAACACACCTGAAATGGTTTTTGTTTGTTTGTTTTTGTTACCATTTTTCAACAGTATATCAGTCATGTAACGGCGGGCAGTTAACCTAACCAGTTTGTTTGTTTTGGGTTTAACGCCGTTTTTCAACAGTATTTCAGTTATATAACAGCGGGCAGTTAACCTAACCAGTGTTCCTGGATTCTGTACCAGTACAAACCTGTTCTCCGCAAGTAACTGCCAACTTCCCCACATGAATCAGAGGTGGAGGACTAATGATTTCAGACACAATGTCATTTATCAACATACGCCCCGCCCTAGGATCGAACTCACAACCCCGCGATCCGTAGACCGACGCTCTTTCCTACTGAGCTAAGCGGGCGGGCTTAACCTAACCAGTGTTCCTGGATTCTGTACCAGTACAAACCTGTTCTCCGCAAGTAACTGCCAACTTCCCCACATGAAACAGAGGTGGAGGACTAATGATTTCAGACACAATGTTGTTTATCAAATAGTCACAGAGAACATACGCCCTGCCCGAGGATCGAACTCACGACCCCGCAATCCGTAGACAAACGCTCTACCTACTGAGCTAAGCAGGCGGGTTTGAAATGGTTTTTGTACTACAAGTCAGTGAGACCCTGACCTTTGAGCATAAATGCCTTCAAAATGCCCTGCCCATAAGTAAAGTGCATATCAAGTTCGAGGTTAATAGGTCAATGCAGTCTCGAAGTTAATGAATGGAAACAAAATTGCTAACAGATAGAGATGATCTGCGCCATCAAACTACAAGTACTGTAAAATCATTAATATTTACAGTGGACTAAATTTCATAGATTTTGCCGTTGTGTCAGTCCACGAAAGTTAATCCAAATGAACAAAAATTATATTTCCCATTGATGTAATCTTCAAACATAATAATACATAAAAAAATGTATATCCCTATATAAGTGCCACTTGGAACAAAACTACAAATTTCGTGCCTACGAAATTAAATCATGTCAAAGTATGTCCATTTGGGTGTGTAAAAATGCTGTCATGTAACATAAACTGGTAACTATCATTCTGCACGACCTAAGATAAACAGAAGTACTGTAGTTAACATTTCATGAGAATTTTTAGGTATTATTCAGACATCCCATACCACTTCTCAAATATGGCAAAAGCCTTAGTTGGGGAATAAAAAGAATTAGTCAAGAAACACAGAAAACCAGTCTTAAGTTCTTAACTAAACTATACTCTGTGTAAAATAATCCAGAAATATATAGTTGTATAATATACAGAATATCATTTTAACATGTTGTCCAAAAAAAAAACATATTTTCGATTAGATTCTCTTCATCATTTTTTTTTTGAAAGATGAATATATCAAATATCTAAGCACAATAATTTACCTTGTGACATTTTGTTTGAATTATCCGATTTTTCTTTGCAGGCACAGAACAAAATCCCAAACTACAGTTCACTCTGGTATTACTTCACCACTCCTGCTCTCTGAAACGAGAAAACAATCACTTCTGCACAATAATTTCAAGCTATCCACTATGACATTTAATTACCCTTTACAGTCAGTTCCATATTTATGCAGTTCCAATTCATGCAAAAATATACTGGGACTCTTTCTAGAATTTAACAGTAAATGAATTACAAATTGGTCATCATCGGTTGGCACATCACTTACCACAAAAACAAATCCATCAATGAAGAAAACTTTTTTTACAAAACACTGCTTTTTGTTCAGTTTTCTTATCAGTTAGTAATAACAGCACAAAACAAATAAAAGTTATTTGATCTACTAGACCAAAGTAATATTCTTAGCTGTTCTAACAATAAGCTTCACAACTGTACAAGAAAACGGGCAGGCTCAATGATGATTCACGCAGGCTGTCTACTAGCAGATGAGACCAAAGTATTGGAAACTTGTAGCTGATTTTTCTGCTGCATGCAGCCCTATTCTACAGCATACATGCATTGCAGTGCAATGCCTCCTCAAATCATTTAGTTTCATGGCAAACATGAGGTCAAAATGGACTCATTTTGCCTTTCGTTAAAATTTTTTGCAGAACAGGCACAGAACTAACAAAGAGCTGTACAAAGGACAGCACACTCGACTATATCTGAATAAAACATATTTTCAATATATTACCGTATTTTACCTAAGTCTTGGGACACCCTAAATCTTGGGACACCCCTAAAATGTGGAAAAATAATTATTTTTCTTGACCCTAAGTTTTTGGACATGTATTTTCTCAGCATATTTTTCGTTCCTTAGTGTTGGGACTAAGGTTGTGTACTGATTCAAGGTGTAACCCAAATACCGTTATTATACATTGTATAGTGTTCAGTGTTCGCGTTTTCTGAAAATTTCACTGAGTCCCTGGGACTCAGTACTCCCAAAAATGTTGAGTCCTAGCCAAATATGGTTGAGTCCCAGGTTTTGCGGCTACAATACTGACAAATGTTCAATTTTTACAATAAATAACACCTCTTCTTTAACTTCATAAATGCATTCTAGTTCTGATAAGAGGTATAAAAATATTAGAGAAACCCAGTTTCTGCAGCAGTTGTCAGAAATTTGTGTAAATTTCAGTAAAGTTATTTTCGTCACAGACAGTGTCAGTGATATGTTTCTAAGTTCGGAGTAAAATGATTCAAATTACACGCATTTAAGGAAATTACTCAAGAAAATTTTTTTTTGAAAAGTCAAAGGAGAATGTACAAGTTAATGTAATATAGAGCGCTCTAAATCCCTTCTGTTAGTTTATCAAATCAAAGGTGCATTATAATTGCTTTTGAACTTCTCTTTATCGGGAGACAGAGGCGAAATTATGCCATGTGTATTCGAGTAAAGTGTCAACAGGCTGTACCACAATAGGCTGTTAGTGGATGAATAACAAAAATTGGGCGACTTGAATTTCACTCATGTCGACCCCTAGCTAAAGCCCTGCTTTGAGAAATAAAACCAGTGTTCGCGTTCGCCGGAGACTCCATCTTACTTTCGATTTGCAATGCAAGAAGTACCTGGACTGTTTCCATATAATTTACATCGATAACTTCGATAAGTAGAGATTTTGATCAATACGCTAAACCAGTCTGAATACGTCACTGAATGACTACAGGATTCCGACATCGTGATTAGTATTTGTTGTCTTTAAATTAAAACATTCAGTTCCGTTTTTAATTTGCGTCCCATGTACGCAATGGTCTTGAAAAATTTGCGTACCAACCAAATTCGTTGCGTATTTAGATATTTTTACGCTGTAAACGCGAACACTGGTGTTGTATCGATCAAAATACCAAATAATTATAAGAACCAAAGACTATTTTTTTTAACATTTTCGTGTCATGTTTTTACTAGTAAAGTGTTTTTTTACCATATCAGTGAAGTGTTGTATTGTTTTTTTGTTTTTTTTTGCTGCAGCCAAGATGTCCATTTTCCGTTATTTATTTTTATTTACCACTGACTGGAATTTACCCGCGAATCGTACAGATATCAAAACGCCATGCCGGTAATTTTCCATTCCACGAGCACGTGCGACCTATCGTAATGTCTAACTTACAACGCCGTTACTTTTGTTCATCGACACGTATATAAAAAAACGCGCGTCACGCATACATTTTTTGATTTTATCGCTTCAGATTTTCAACACCGATTGAGAAGTAATATAGTTTGAATTCTGTAACGATTTTAAAAAGGTATCGACAGAAATGTTGGCAAAATTCTATAAAAACGGTTGAATTTTCATAAAATTACTTGCACAATTTCAAACAGCGCGATCCTAAATACTAATTTCTTTCTAAAAGTAAATAAATGATACAAACTATGGGCATAAAATGCAGACTTTTGACCAGAAAGTACAAAAAACAGAACAGAAAAATCTTAAGTAATGAAAAGGCGGCAGCAATTTAAAAATATGAAGTAAAACGATTTTTGGCAAACAGATTTCTGTTACGTGACCTCATGAACGTAAATAGAAAATGCGGTTATAAAACAAAAACAATAATATTTTTAAGAAGTTATGAATGAATCTTTGTACATGTACATGTATTTTTTGACACGACACTTTATATAAGATATTCTTCTCAAACCATTTTGTAATTTCCTCGAGGGCAAATAGGTCACAGAGGTAAGATATCCACTATTATAGTTTGACACGTTTACCTGTCAGTTTATATGGGATATTGTACATTCACTTTAACAAATTAAAAAGAAGTTTTTTTTTACTGATTGTAACAACACTAGATCTACCTCTCACCACTTAAGAAATGAGGCGGTACGATCAAACAGTGATGTGCAACATGGCGCGAAAACATGACGTAATGCCATGAAAATCTCAGGGAAACTATACCGCTTTGATCTCCACTTCTAATGTCATGATACCGACACACTTCTTTTAGCTCTTTGAGGGGGTGTTAATTAATGATGAAAATAAGGCCAATTACTTTGTTTATCAACAGAATAATTACCATTAATCGGTTAAGTTTTTTTTTTTCGCTTTCAACACGGGTGGGTGGGGGATGTTACCCGATGATGATTATTGTGTCCATATTTTTGGGACACTTTTCAAAATAATTATTTTTTTGGGAAATAAGTCTTGGGACAGTGAAAAATATAATTATTTTATGCTGTCCCAAGACTTAGGTAAAATACGGTATCCGGGGTACATTTGTGTAAAAATGTGCTAAAAATTCTGCTTGTGGCAGGAGGTACGATAGATATTGAGAGCCGTTTGGAGGCAGTAGGTGTGTACCGTGTAATGGATTCTATGAAGAAACAATATAAGTAAGTCTAAGAAATCAAAACAAGAAACGCGGCAATGCCACAAAACCAGGTTTTCAACACTTTTCATAAGAATAAAAAAGTATACTGAATCACAGTGCACCACTTTAAAGCACAACCCTAACCCTAAACCCTAACCCTATTTTTAGTAACAATGACCTTGACCCCAGAAACCCCAAAATCAATCCCAAGCTACAAATTTATATAAGTTTTCTATACACCAAGTTTCATCATGATAGCTCATTCCTAAGTTATTGACCGGAAACCCTTTTTCTATTTTAAGTTTCAGTGACCTTGACCTTGACCCCAGAAACCCCAAAATCAATCCCAGCCTTTGTCTTTATATAAGCTACATACATACCAAGTTTTATTCAAATATCTTTACCGAAACAAAAGTTATTGACCGGAAACACCAGTTTGATGCCGCCGCCCGCGCGACCAACGACATACCCCAATCTAATAACTAGAAGGTTGATGCCCAGAGGGCACCAATGTCGAGCCTGTTATTTATTGACACACAGCCTAAATAACTCATTAAGTCATTTCGGCCAATTAAAAAAAAAGCTCCATAAAAGATGGGACATGACCTTTGACCCATTAGCGTTACCATGCTCTGAGATAGGGACAGGTCTGTGTCATGTTGCAATACATGAATCAGGTAGGAAAACAAGAGCTGTCCGTAAGACAGCGGGCTCCACTATTCAGCTATTTGACAGTAAAATGAATTTATGTCTCAATAAGAGACCTCTTCTTTAAATTATAAGGAAGATACACCAAGATATAACAGGGGTTCCACTAGACCTGAAAACCCAAGAGTCCCAGGACCCTTGGGCCCAAATTTTGAAGGGTCCTTTTCCAAAATACAGGAGTCCTGTCCCAACACGTCCATATAATTGACTGTATTTTTTTTAGTAATACGTAGATCTTTACCTAAGAAAACAATAAACCTAAGATCATGTTACAGCATAATAAAAATGTCAGTTTCAGGTCATATATTGTAAACTAATATTTATCAAAATTCATGTTATTTTGATTAGGTTTTTCTTCTATGTTTCATTTAATTTTTAATAACAGAACAGTGCTATAACACTATATAAAAATGTATCCAAAATGTACTATCCGGATACTGGTACACTTTCGGAATGTCACCGGAAAGTAGTTTTTGCTCAGTTTACTTGGCAAACTAAGCTGAATGAGAGATAGTTCCTCAAATAATTATACTACTTATCATTAACAAGAGCTGTCGGATGACAGCGCGCTCGACTATTCGAAGAATTGATTGAAGAATGGGGTCAAAATATTTCCATAGATTTTCAGACTAAACAAAAAAATGGATTAAACAAAAAATGTTCCTGTATTTGTGGATTTCGATTAGTCTTGCACTAAATGGCAATGTGTGACCATGATGGCAAATATGTTAAGTTATATGTTAGGCAAAACATGGACTTATATGAAAAATTTAACTAATTTCCAAGTCCAAAAGGGGCCATAATTCAGTCAAAATAGTTGACAGAGTTATGTACTCTTGCCTACAGATGGAAATCATGTTGATAAACTAGTGTTAAAAGTTTCAAAGCCACAGTTCAAATAGTTTTGACAAAACGCTGACTTGTAAGAAAAACTGAACAAATTTGAAAGTCCAAAAAGGGCCATAATTCAGTCAAAATAGTTGTCAGAGTTATGTACTCTTGCCTAGAGATGGAAATCATAATGATAAACAAGTGTTTAAAGTTTAAAAGACATATGTCAAATAGTCTTGACAAAACATGGACATATACAAAACAGAACCAGTTTCCAAGTTCAAAAAGGGCCATAATTCAGCCAAAAAAGAGGAGAAAGTTACGTACTCTTGCCTATTGATAGAGACTATTATCCTGAACAAGATATAAAAGTTTCAAAGCCATATGTCAAACACTTTACACAAAATATAAACTGGTACGAAAAACTTAACCAAGATTTCTTAGTCAAAAGGGGCCATAATTCAGTCAAAATGCTTGATGGAGTTATGTACTCTTGCCTACAACTGGATATTGTGATGGTAAACAAGTGTTGAAAGTTTCAAAGCTTTATCTCAAAAGACTTTGTCAAAATGTGGACTGGTACGAAAAACTTAACCAAGATTTCTAAGTCAAAAAGGGGCCATAATTCAGTCAAAATGCTTGATGGAGTTATGTACTCTTGCCTACAACTGGACATGGTGATGGTAAACAAGTGTTGAAAGTTTCAAAGCTTTATCTCAAAAGACTTTGTCAAAATATGAACTGGTACGAAAAACTTAACCAAGATTTCTAAGTCAAAAGGGGCCATAATTCAGTCAAAATGCTTGACAGAGTTATGTACTCTTGCCTATAACTGGACATGGTGATGGTAAACAAGTGTTGAAAGTTTCAAAGCTTTATCTCAAAAGACTTTGTCAAAATATGAACTGGTACGAAAAACTTAACCAAGATTTCTAAGTCAAAAGGGGCCATAATTCAGTCAAAATGCTTGACAGAGTTATGTACTCTTGCCTATAACTGGACATGGTGATGGTAAACAAGTGATGAAAGTTTCAAAGCTTTATCTCAAAAGACTTTGTCAAAATGTGAACTGGTACGAAAAACTTAACCAGGGTGTGACGCCGACGCCGACGCCGTGGTGAGTAGGATAGCTCTACTTATTCTTCGAATAGTCGAGCTAAAAACTGCATTGAAAGTCAGTTTTTTTCAAGGAATTTTGGAAATATGCATATGACATCGGGTGTAATCAGACTCGTGAACGGACATTCTAATCTTATTTTTGCTTTCAAAATTCATCAAAATTTGTGAAGTTTCTTGTTGAAATTACGGTATGATCACTAAGCAATGGTCTAATTTAAGGTTTGCATGAAAAAATCTTGCAGGGCACTTTTCACATGCTCGGTAATCAGCGGCTTACGATAATTTAATAATTGGCGCCTTTTTTGACTGTCCACAGGATCAATACGCTTTATCAATTAATTACAACACTTCATTGATTCTTGTTACCTATGTGCACTTGCCGTGACGTACCTTGCTGATAAAAAAATCAGCGAGGCATGTCTACAGGAGAAAGGGCGGGATTTAGCAAAAGATCAAAGGCAGGAGGGCATGACTGCGAGCGTTTATTTTGGAATACACGTGTCTATCGTGGAAATAGTTTTACTGAAGGAAATGATTGATAAGAGAAAGGATTATCAAAGGAAAATGCCTCCAGGTCCCGAAGGACGCACAGGCAAGTATCATGCCGGGTCCTTTGAGGGTCTTTTGAAAATCTCCCGGGTCCGGACCCGGGGTCCCGGGTCAAATGGAACCCCTGATATAAAAAGACCCTACTACTCAGAGGGGTAAAAGGTCAAGTATGGCCTGGGTACTGACATTCTTTTATTTTGATGGAATTAAATTATATCAGAAAAAACAGTCCAAGAAAGTACATGCACATGAAGTATAAAGACTTTGCTAAAATCAAATTATATTTCTTTTTATTTTTATTTCATTTTATTTATTTATTTCATTTATTATTATAGCAGATGATGATGATAAAGATACATTTTAAGTTTCAAGTCATTATCTTATACAGTGCTAAAGTTAATGTTTTCTGTTCAAGACGGTGCTGAATCTTTTTTGGTGCTATATGGTGTAAAAAAAGAATGCAGGATGAAAAGGGGTTTATTATTAATACTGAGTCACCACTTGTGTGAACAGTTTTTCATTTGAATAAAACTGAAAGAAAACTGTGTCAAACCTAGAAATACATATTCAGATCAATTCATCCATCAAAGTCAGACTTACGAAGTTAATACTTTACATGTCGGTCTTTTACCATGGATACCAAATAATTGTGTCTATAATTCCAATTAATCGCATATATGTAATTGACAATTTCTTTAGAAAACGACTCGCAGTTTGACAATTAAATGCTAAGTGTCAAAGACGTAACCGCGGCGCTGATTGGCCTATTACAATTGCCTCTGGTGAAACCGATAATTTGATTCGCTTTCACACTTCTCGCGAAAATCTCAGAAATACCTGAAGTAGATGGAGCTTAAGTTATGCTATCGGCGTGTGTGTATGTGTATTCAACGCACATTATGAAAATTGTCAAGAGATTAGCGAGTGTGCATCCAAAAAAAAATCGGGCGACTTGAATTCGCTTTGAGATTAGATTTGAGCGAAGTTTGAAGCTTCAAAGCAACTGATCTTTTTGGTAAATTTAATCCTCAGAATATTTCATAGCCCGATGGGCTACGGTCTGCCGATTTTCTGTCGCCCGAGCCGATTTTTCGTAGCCATTGGCGATCCGGCTACCGTTAATGTTGCACACTGTTAAAGTAATCAGCATAACGTTCGTACAGAATAACATCGAACAGGCTAAAATGCTTTTCTTTCCAGAGGTGAATAGTTCAGTTGAAATAATGAAATAGCCTAAAATGAAGTAACTTTTAGAGAGTGCTATCTTAAGTCCATTACTTCATGTAAAAATAATTTTTTAAACTGAAATTGTCTTCAATATAATCGGAAATATACAACAAAATTTATCTCAGTGTAAAATAATTATTTAACTGAATATTGTCTTCTAATAAATCGGAATATACTAAGGAATTTATCGTAAGCGTAAAATAATTATCCAACTGAAATTTGTCTTCTAAATAAATCGGAAACCGATTGTTCAAATTTACAGATGTAGATGTAGATGTAAAATTTAAAATATACATACGTTATTAATACTGAAACACTAAAAACATTTACCAAGTGTTTTCAAATAAACCAGTTATTATAATTATTGATCAATGATTTGTGTTATACATGGATTTTTCCATATCAGTACAAATCTCTTACCACTTTAAACATGTTTATTGCACTTTAAATTTAGTTTATCACTTGACGTTTGTCACACATCAGCTTGATGTGTTTGCATCAATTCTACTTGCTTTTTTCAGCTGGCACATCTCCCAATCGGTAAATACCTCGTAACGGTTATTAACCCCGACGCGTACACTAGAACAATAGAAAAGCATCAAATTTATATATATTTCTTTTCTTTAAGTGCTACATAAATATTTTTACACAGCTTTAATCGTCATAACAAATATGCTTTGTACCATTTTAATCCATTTTGCATATGTTAAAAAATGGTAAACTGAATTTTTACAACAAAATCTGTCAAAAAAATTATCATATGTCAACGTAATAACATACGAAGTTGACCTAAATAGACATTAGCACTTTCTTAATAAAAAAGTTATCAAAACTTTGTACTTTCTATTGTTCTTGTATACCCCGATCGGGTAATAACCCCGAACAGGTAATTACCCCGATTGGAGATGTGCCCAGCCTGTTTATTGTAACACTATGACAAATGGTTGAAAATATCAGTTGAATGACATCAGTATCCTCTTCTCGTAAATCCGAAGCTTCTCATGATCTGAGCCTTGGAAAATTTGCACTTGCAGCTATTTCCTGTTTCTAAATTTTATGTATGTTGTAAAAAATCATATGACAATAACAAAAGTAAAAGAAATAGAATTACTTGCATTAAAATAGAAATAATCAACAGAAATTTTGGCCAAATTGCTTATCTAAAATCTTGGGGTAATATATACACCTTCTTACAGAAAACAGAAAGCACTTATTTAAAACTTTTTTGTCCGCTAACACAATTAATATATCTGTCTTAATTTTAACAAAGAACTTTTTCAAAAAAGCCTTAATTTTTCAGAGCTAGTACAAATGATTGCAAGACTCGGTTTTAACGAGAAAGAATTTGGCTGTTTCAGAGGGTTAGGGTCATCATGTGAAAGCCTAGATTATTCATTTACAAAAATCCTTAGAATTTTTCTTCATGGGGATTTTATAAGTTTAGATGTTGGAGTACCAAACTATAGCAAAAACTCTTTTGAAACTTAAATCTTCTACTGACCAGCACTGAAAAACCGGCTTAGGGGCTCGGAATAACGAGAAAAGGGCATACAATGTATTGTAATACAAAACTGTCATAGGAATAACCACTTGCGGGCTTTTCACTATTCTTACGGGAGAGCCTAAGAATAGCCTGCGTGGCGTTTGTCAGCTTGACGTGTTTGCATATACTGTCTATTTATGTAACACCGACTTAAAATTTTGTATCTTAATCAAGGGTAGTCGTCTTTGAATCCGTATTTTTTCGCAGTTTAGTCTGAAAACATCAACTTGATCAAGACATAAAAATCTTTCAATTTCATGGCCAACATTTGACACTGGCTATCAGAATGGGATGATTAACTGGAGATCATGACAAAATGTTCTTTTTCATTCACATGTATAGCTGAACAATCACCTGACAGGCTGTAATTATTATTTTTGTGTTTTTTTGTTTGTCGAAAGAGCGCGCTACACCGGCAGGATATGACGTCAGTGTATCTTGAATTTTTGATTGGGCAATGACTGCGGTGTCTCTGCCAAGGATCTATTTTCGTGAAATCAATGTTTAAGGTGTGAGCATACTATATTGATATTTACTGGGCTGCTAACTCTAAAATAGAAATGTTATCTTCATTTCTCACTGGTTAACCTTAACTTGTAACGCTATACAACACCTTCCTAAAATAAAAAAACAAACACTTTTTCAAAAGAATGCTTTAAAAAATTAATTTCAGTAATTTTCAAAACACATTGCAAAATATTGAACCAATTAAACTTTTTAATTTCGAAGGTACCCATTTAATTGAACTTAAGGATAAAAGCTATAACTTTTAACAGTTTGCATAATTAATGTGCCATAATAAGTAATTAAACCCATACATTTTTATTTTATTTATATGTCGTCTGCATTTTCCAATATCCTTCTTTACCTATATGGTCTGCACAAGGGATAACCCTTCTTTGTGTTTGTGGTCTGCAGTCACTCTGTCTGTATGTCGTCTGCGTTTTACCCTGTTCCGCAAAATAGTAAGAATCAGATATATGGCATTGACCTACTTGTAACCAGACCACCATAGATTAGTCCACAAATATCAATAATATGGTCACCATATGGGTTAAGTCATTTCTCAGTAACAGATCTCAGCAAGTCCTTGTTGAGGGTAAAGTCTTTGAAAGTTTACCTGTCGTATAAGGGTCCCCCACGGCTCAATCATTGTCTACCTTACCATCAAATCCAAATACTCCACAGAAAGCTTACAGCAAGACCTCTACTGTTTACAAAAATGGGAAAAAGAATGGTCAATGGAATTTAATCCCGATAAATGTGAAGTTCTAAGAATGTACCGTAAAAGAAATACTGTCATATATTCTTACACCCTACATAATGTCCAACTTCAGTCCACTGACCATGCAAAATATCTTGGTGTTACTATAAGTAATAACTTGACCTGGTCAAATCACATAAATAACAAAACATCCAAGGCCAGTAATACCCTTCGCTTCATCAAAAGGAATGTAAAGACTACTAACAGACACGTTAAAGAAATGGCCTATAAAACCTATGTCCGCCCCAAGGTCGAGTACTGTTCCACAGTCTGGCACCCCTGGCAAAAATATCTCACTTATAAAGTAGAAAGGGTACAAAGATCTGCAGCCCGCTATGTTTTTAATGATTACCAGTATACCAGTAACCTCTCAGATATGTTATCAGAACTAAATTGGAAGACCCTAGAACAAAGAAGAAATCATTCATCATTGGTTATGTTCTATATGATAAGAAATGAATCAGTGGCAGTGGACCATCATAATCTCACACAGACACGAAATTTAAACTTCTTAATTCCCCAGTCCAAAACATTGCACCATGAAAATTCCTTTTCCCAAAGGACTATCAGACTATGGAACAGTTTACCAACATATATCCAGTCCAGTCCCAGTTTGCAGACAATTGTCAGCGGGCTGGACTCGCACTCTCTCTAAATACTATAATCCACTGATTTTAACTTTACACTTTGGGTCTTTTATCTTTTTAACTTTGCACGTAACATTTTACTCAAACACTGTTTCCTGACAGCGCCTGTCAGTCATAATCGCTAGACGATTATTCGGTAGTAGACAGTTGAATCGTTCAATGTAGGATGGAAATAAATTAATAAGTATTAAATGCTTTTTTCATCTCTCTGAGTCTGTACAAGGTATTATCACATATATGACGTCGCAGGAGTGTAATAAAGCCATTACATAAAAATGATAATACACTAGTGTAATAAAGCTTTGACGTCGACTTCGTTTATGGAAAAGAGACGTTGGTCAAATTGACTTGTTTATATAGTAAAAGAAAGAAGAATTTTTGATGTTTCGAGAGGGAAAGTTAACATGTGATAAAAAGAATATTTCATTTGTGACTTTCCACATTGAATTTATTAAACTTTTATTATTATTTGATTCAATTTGTTTAATAAATTCAATATGAAAAGAAACTCATGTAATATCCTCTATTTATTACATACTCATTTAAAAACTCCGACAATTTTCAGTGGAACCTGAAACGTCAATATTTTTCCATATTGACGTTCAGATTTCATATAGGATGTGTGACGTCATTTTCATGTATGACGTCGCGTTTAAAAGTACTTTAAAAATGTTATTTTCAGTTTCACTCGGGCTTAATAACAACTTAGACTCATTTATATAATAATTTTAAGTGTAGATGCGTATGTTATAAAAAGATTAAAGTCACGCAATATTTCCACTACAGAACAGCGTGAGACGAATATTAGTTTTCGTGTGAGCTGGTGTGCCTGATATCGATATCAGGCACACTTCCGGCCATATCAGCCACTGACAGAATGTCAAATATATATAAACTAACATTTATTTTTTCAAAAGAATGCACGGTATATTAACATTTTTCGCTAGCTTCCTCTTTTAACATTGTTAAATAAGGCGGACACAAGAAACTACGGCCCTAGAATGCATAACTTAAAACAAATGTTTGAAAGGAAATGACGTCAACGTAATCAGGCAACGTTGACGTTCCCGCGCATTACATGAACATTCAATGACGCTGTGCAACATTAAATGATCTTAATCTCGTTTTCACTTTAACAGTAG
Source organism: Mercenaria mercenaria (assembly GCF_021730395.1). Taxonomy (NCBI): domain Eukaryota; kingdom Metazoa; phylum Mollusca; class Bivalvia; order Venerida; family Veneridae; genus Mercenaria; species Mercenaria mercenaria. The sequence continues at coordinate 50,754,863 of NC_069363.1, forward strand.
AATATGTGCAATAAAAAGGTTATAAAACAGGGCTGGTGTAAAATCCCTCGGGCTAATACCTCTCCTAGTATGCCAATATCGCCTTAAGGTAGTTCTGCACGTTTGATAAACCGGAGGTGATGGCGTAATGTCATTTATCCGAAAAACGTAGAATAAATCCTGGATTCGGCGTACGGAATTGAAAATCATTTTACGAATTCATCGAAACCTGTGAGTACATTTATTACAATGGCACTGTTGCTATATTTCTAAAGTCAAAATATGATATTAAAACATATGGCACGTTAAGATATTCAAACTAATGTCTTAAAATTAGTGTAAAATGTCCGGATCTTTTTAATCATGGTCAAATATCTCAAAAATAAACACACGGACCTGTACATTTTATTTCACCAAATTATAGACCATGTGTTTATTTACAACTGTGAGAAGTTTCATCAAAATCTACATTGTAGAAAAAATTCTATTCGCGAATATATTTTATGAAAGTTATGATTTTCCCATAGACTCCCATTATAAAATATTGTGTGAGGTCCAAATTTTTCAGATCAGTCTAGCAAAAAATCAAGCACACGATCCTATCTTTTTTATTTGCTGAATTTTTTATGTATATTCTGAAGTTTTGAAAAATCAGAGTTTAATAAAATTCTACATTGTAGAAAAAATTTCTATCAAAACGTGCAGAACTACCTTAAGGCACATCAGTCCTTCAGCTTCAGTATCTATTCAAATGTCGGTATGTGAAATTTCGTGTGAATACATGCATTATTAACAAAATAGTAATACAATATAAACTGACCGATTAGGAATTTTGTTGAGTGTTGTACTCTCTCTGCAATTACCTTTTCAATATTTTTATTGATTAGAGTAGCCCAAGAAAGTTCATATACGGATAGAGGACCTGTTACCGGACTGCCTTGCCATAAAAAAGGAAGTGTGTAGGGTTACGGATCAGTACCTGTAGAGTCTCATAGAGGTACAGATTCCTACCAGCATGTAAGGGATAGTCTAGGACTGCGGACATCCTTTTATAAGTACTATTGATTAAATAAATCTTCAGTTGATCAATGACAAGATATCGAACACCTTTGATGTTTCAACAGTATAGAATTTATAGATTATTTATAGAATATATACATTTACCTATGTTGTACATTTATAATTTGTGCGCTTGTGCGTGTACGTGTGTGCATGTGTCCGTGCTTGTGTAAGTCATATGCACATTCACACGCCGTGAGTTGCGGTTTAAGGAAGCTTCAGTTTTGGAACGAGATTTTTGCTGTTGATTATTTATACTTGCTTTTCAATTGTTCATATTTTTATTCGTTAAGTAAATCTGTCAGATAAACACCCGATGTATTGTTGAGGGCATTCAGAGTGCATAATTATGTAATATGTGATGTTTTAGTTCTTACCAGAGTTTGCAGTTCACAGTCACGTTGTAGTATTAGGTGACAGTACGCTGAGATATTTTAACCACCCAGCCCCCCCCCCCCCCCCCCCCCCCCCCCCCACACACACACCACCTTCCAACTCACCGCTCACTATCTGAGAGCTAAGTAAACATACCGGTAAGTTTGCTAAGATGGAACATTATGACATGTTACATTGCAAAAAGTATTTATGATGTGACGGGTGAAATGTTTCACTACAATTTTATATGATATTCAAGATAAATAATTTGTATTTCTATGAGCTTGATATTAACGTATTAACGTATCTGGTTTATCAGTACTTTCAACTAGCATAGCGCGCCCATTTAGATTGTCACCTCTTAGAAGCTTTGTACTTTCAAAATGTTACATTAATTTCAAATTATATAAAATTTTATTTTTCGTCGAAGTAGCATTCGACAGCCTTACGTGGATTTTATTTTTAACAAATTGAAATGTGTATATATTTCCAAAATATCTCTTTATTTGATCCATACTGGCAAGTTTGCTTTTCTGTAAGCCTAATTTGATAACAAGGGCAAAGATAAGACTTCCGGTTACATGGCTGCCGCATAAGAAAACGAAAACGTTCAAGCCATTTGAAAAATCAATAAACTTCGTCAATACATCTTAAAAAAACAAGAAAATTACTACGGATGCATATAAAAAGGACATCTTTGTAGCCAGCGTGATTAAATAAATGAAATATACATATAGTGTAGTATCGGACGATTAACCCATTCCCTTTGTTTGAAAATCTTCGTTGGTCAGTTGATCCGAAAACAATAACACAAACATTTGTCTTTAATATCTACTGCGGAAAATGTCTGAAACCCTCGGTACTCCAAAACTAAAGAGGGGACATATGGAGATCGTAAGTCCATCTGAACAGGGCCAGAATCACGCTGGAGCCCTAGACCAGATCCGCTCTAGAATGTTGTCCCCTGACATGCACCTCCATGCGCCTCAACAGGTACCTGTGCCTCTTGACCCAAATCAACAACCACCCTCAGGTACCACTCTGCTGAACACCGCTGATATAATTACATCGGTGGTATCAAGCCCTCAGATAACAGAACAAATGAAATTTGCCATGACCCCAGTTATATCAACCATAGTAGAAGCCGTAGTTAAACCTGTAACTGAAAATCTGAACAAATGTTTGTCTGACATAGACGAAATAAAACAGAAACAATCAAACTTATCTGACCTCCAATCTAACAAAATAAAAAGCCTTGAAGCAGAAAATGAAAAAAATGAAAATACAAATACAAAACCAGCAGTAAGTAAGATATTAATGCGTTGTCAAACAAACTCTCAGACCAGGAGCAATACAGCAGGAGAAATATTCTCAGATTCCACAATGTTAACTAAAATGAAACAGGTGTAAAGTCTAGTGGATCTTCTTGAGACCAGAAAAATCAACTGATAATGCAGTACTTGAAAATCTGCCAGAAAATGGGTCCCGCCAATATTAAATCAAAGCGCTCAAAGCGCTGATGGTGGCTGCTAATCAATGTTTAAAATATTGCAAAGAAAGCGACAACTGAGGAATCGTTAATATAAACCATAAGAACTTTTTTTTGCATTTTTTAGCTCGACTATTCATAGAATAGTAGAGCTATTGGACTCGCCCATGCGTCGGCGTCCGCGTCGGCGTCCGCGTCGGCGTCTGCGTCCCGATTTGGTTAAGTTTTTGTATGTAAGCTGGTATCTCAGCAACCACTTGTGGGAATGGATTGAAACTTCACACACTTATTCACTGTGATAAACTGACTTACATTGCACAGGTTCCATAACTCTGTTTTGCTTTTTTACAAAATTATGCCCCTTTTTTGACTTAAAAATTTTTGGTTAAGGTTTTGTATGTAAGCTGGTATCTCAGTAACCACTTGTGGGAATGGATTGAAACTTCACACACTTATTTACTGTGATAAACTGACTTACATTGCACAGGTTCCATAACTCTATTTTGCTTTTTTACAAAATTATGCCCCTTTTTCGACTTAGAATTTTTTGGTTAAGGTTTTGTATGTAAGCTGGTATCTCAGTACTCACTAATGGGAATGGATTGAAACTTCACACACTTGTTTACTGTCATGATCTGACATGCACAAAGCAGGTCCCATAACTTTATTTTGCTTTTTTACAAAATTATGCCCCTTTTTCAGCATAGAAATTTTTGGTTAAGTTTTTGTATGTAAGCTGGTATCTCAGTATCCACTAATGGGAAAGGATTGAAACTTCACACACTAGTTCACTGTCATGATATGACATGCAGTGCAAAGGGTCAATAACTCAACTTTGCATTTCACAAAATTATGCCCCTTTTTGAACTTAGGAGTTTTTGGGTTAAATTCTTATATGTAAGCTGGTATCTCAGTACCCACTAATGGGAATGGATTGAAACTTCATACACTTGTCCACTGTCATGAGCTGATAAGCACTATGCAGGTTCCATAACCCTATTTTATTTTTTTACTAAATTATGCCCCTTTTTCGACTTTCTTATTCATTCAAGCGACAAGGCTGTTAAATAGTCGAGCGTTGCTGTCCTCCGACAGCTCTTGTTTTTAATATTCGGCTTTGGTTTCAAAATTAATCCCTTTTCAATGCCAGTCATTGTTTACATACACACTAATTCAGTTTTTAACGAATAGTTTTGATCCTTTTTGATTATTTGTTACGAAAACTACAACATAAATTACATCGAAGATGTTTTACTATGAATAAATAATACAAAATCTGGAAAGTAGATCCCTCGGAAGCACCGAGAACAATGCAAACAGTGAAAATTGCAGACTCGGTTTGATTGAGTCTGTTCATGAGCAGTAATGGAAAATGCAACACTGCCCACGCCCCCTAGCACCGGCTTAAGCAGTATTCAATCTTCAAATCTAAATGAGTTGAAATCAATGATCCCGAAGGACCAGAAAATATAAGCTTTTTCTCCAAATCAGTCAGCTTTTAAGATTTCTTTTTAAAGCTTTTGGGCAGTGTCTGTCATGAATTATTATACACACTGATTTAGTCCGTATCACATAGCTGTGGTTTTCATGAGACCTTTGTGAAAGAAAACAACACAAACATGCACCACAAATGCATCACAGAATGACAGTTCTGCAGCCAGTGTATTTTAGAGGTGCATTAATTATCACTCCATCTGTTACACTCAAAAGTTCGCTAGACATAACAGCAGGCTTCGCAAAACTGCTGGACATTAAGTCAGACAAACTTACAACTTTAGTCAGACCGAGAAAAACGTCGAAAAATATGTAACTGATGAAACGAAACCGTTTTAATTTTTATACATATATTTGTATCAATCCAGATATATTGAGACGCACCATCAGAAAACCAACATAATTCGTTTGCAACCAGCATGGATCCAGATCAGCCTGTGCATCCGCGCAGTCTGGTCAGAATCCATGCTGTTAGCTTTCAAAGCCTATTGCAACTAGAGAAACCGTTAGCGAACAGCAAGGATGCTGACCAGAGTGTTTGATCTGGGTCCATGCTGGTCACAAATGCACTATGTTGTTTTTCTCATGGTGCGACTCGAATGAATTTAGCTGAAGTGAGCAGAATCTGTCTTGAAACAATTCAATTCTTAAGTTGGCCAAATTTGTTATCCGGCGTCTTGCTACAGTCTGGCAGATTGCCGTTTCAAAAAGGCGAGTATTAGTATCATCGCTGCGCCCACTTTCACAGGCTTACAAGTTGATGAAATCGTGATACAGTTGCACCACTTAGTCAAAGCGAGCTTGCAACATTTGTCAGCTTGGGCGACCTGTGGGTTTCTACGTTGATAACTCGTGTTTTGTCAGACGAAATTGTACCGAATACATGTGTATCTATGCATACATATAGTATCTTATATTGTATATTTGCTGAAGGAAGATTATCCGTGATGGAATATTATTTAGAAAACATATATGTCTTTGATTCTCAAGGCAGGTCAAATTGCAAACAATATCGAATGAATTTTCACTGAATGTTCTTTTATTTTTGTTCACTCTCGTATTGCTAAGCATGTTTTAGTATATTTTGTTGTTGATATAACGATGAACTGTACATGTTCAAGTTATATCCATAAATTACTGTCCTGTTCATAAATCATCTCACTGAATTTGCGCTAATTAGTGTTAATTGGCAGTATCAACGCCTGAGGAAATCCATATCACTGCTGATTATCGATTTTCTATAAATAGCCTGATTAACATGTGGTCATATTTTTGCGTGCTGACAATGCAGTCGAAAATTCAGTAACATTCTTAGATCACTAGGGTTGCATTATATAATATCTTACAATTTGATAGCTATGACGAACATTTAAATTTGAAAAGTGTTACAACGTGCTGGAAAAGCTATCAGAGGTACAAACTGGTATTGTCTATGGACCGGAAATGTTTGGAAACTTTTCCGTTGAAATTCCGTTTCTATTTTTAGCCGCGGATTATTGCTAGCAGAAGTCATTGTTCATTATCAAATAAAGCCTTAAATTTCGGGAGTTATACACGTGACACTGTGGTGAGGTAACATTTTTGGTTTATCCCGCTACCAAAGTTAAGTGTATTTCTGACAATCATGTAGTATCTTTATTTGATTCCAAATCACATCCAAAGGAAGGATATTCATGTTCTACACAAAGTAGTCCCATTCAAGAACAATGCGGATGAATTATCAATGAACAAATAGCTCTTACTCATCCTCTATCCATTCACACTGGCCATTTAGGTTATATAAGATCTGTCAATGATTAGGTATTCCAGCCCATGGTTACATCACTGACTTCCAGCTGTTCATGTAAGGTCAGGCAGAGTTTATCTTAGATATGAGGCACATTAGTATTTGTTTCTTATATATGTATATTTCTAGATTTGCATTTTAAATGAAAATAATTCTAGCAAAACCCGCAACCACCAGACATCTCAAGGCTTTGATTGAATTGTCAGTCTGGATTCCCAGGCTAGGTTTTTATATATGTAAGCTACATTTTCTACGTTATAAGCTACGTGACCTCTGGGGCAGTACTATGCAATAGCTAATCAATATCATCGCTCCAGGTCAGGTGACATGAGGTCATCGTTTATTCACGTGACCATAAATTTGCATATTTGTATTCATACACGTGGTTGTTTTAATTAAAACGTTGACTTCAGTTTGTATTGATTTTAGTCGCCGAATTCACATTAAAAATGGTATTAAGGCATATATTGTAGCTTTGCATATTCTGCACGTTGTGTAGATAATTGTTTACCTGGAAAGCTTTGAACTATTTTTGGTTGTGTTGTTAGGATGGTCTTAAGAACTGACAAGGTTTTTCAAACTGAGCATTTTTTTTTGACACTGGTGGCAGCAGCCACCAAAAATCAGATATAAATAGAAGTCATACCATTGGAAAAGTTAATAAGCCAAATAATCTGTAAATTTGTGAGCTTCAGAAACAGAAATGATATCTACAAAAACAAATCTGAACTTAAGTAAGCAAAAACAGAAGCCTTTAGTGTATTTGTCACTGAAGACCTAACCAAATCAAAGTAATTTATTGTAAACAGACTGGGGGAACTGAGAAAACTCAAGAAAGTTCACTCATATTGGACAATAGATGGTAGAGTTTTCTACAAAATTAGATAGTTCAGTCAACATGGTCAGGTTCATTGAGGAACTCAACCATCTTATGCCAGATGGAACAGCCAGACCTGATGAAGACTCTATGTACTGAATTGTGACTATGTTGTTAATGAAAAGACAGTCTTCTAGATACAATATGTTTGGTACAACATACATAAATTATCAATCTGTATATGAAACTTATGTATATGCCTCATAAGAGAACATAATACTATTTTGTTCGAAAAATGTCCCTGAATATTCTTTAAATCACAATATTTTAAGAAACAATTTAATTGCACCGTAGTTTGATCATACGGCAATGTTTAAGTTGCGAGCACAGTCAAATACCACAAAAATGTTTTAACCATAGAATAGATCCATATTCTTTCTGCATAACTTTTGACTGTCATTGTTGCTTGTGGCCGACATCTACGCCTTTATTGAAAAGTTCATTTTTGTTTAAAAACTCGATTACAGTTTGAAAATTTCACATACTTTTGATGCTTAAAGTGTTTGTTTTTTCCATTTACATTAGACGTTTTAGTGTAAGAGCCGCATAACTGCAGTTTCAATTTTTTTTTGCTCTGTACTTACAGGATTTTCTTTAAATTGATTGCAATATCTTACTGAAGTCACATTAATGTCTATTTTTGAGGATTATTTATGAAATGATTTTCTTTAAGTTAATTGAGATATCTTACTGAAATCACATGAAGGTCTATTTTTTAGCATTTTATTATGATATAATTGCAATATATCATGGAAATTTAGGTCATATACCGTCACTACAATTATGCTGTTACAGATTTGAGCAGTTTTTTACTTGTCTGAAAATATTGATCTTACATCAATATTGGCCCCTTTGATTTTTTCATGTCTTACTAATTACGTTCTTCAAGAAAATATGATATTGCTTATAACAATATAAAACGGGCCCGGCCTTGTGGTGTACTATATGAAGTGTCTCGAAGGACAGCTGTTTAGTGTGTTCATACCGAGGGCGAAAAAAGCACATATTTGATGTCGTTCAACCTGAAGCTATTTTAAAAATTCATAGTGCTACTATTACAAAAACACCGGAAAAATATTGCGCCAAGAGAGAAATTTATACGACAAAACTGGGCCGACAAACTATAGAAAGTAGTGTTTCCCAAGTTATACAATACACATCATTAATCTAAGTAATCTTATTGATTCCAAATATGCCCTTATTGTTCGCAGGCGCCAAAGCAATTTGCAAGGACTTCTGAAGGTATGAAGTCAAACCTTGCATAATTTTTCATTATTTTTTGTGAGGACACGCTATGTGGGCTCCACAAATTGTGCACCTGTACTGCATGTTTCAGTTCTGATAGTTGCAGTGCATCAATTCAGTTCATTGTAGGACGTGCTAAATAGCCTGATCGAAACATGTTGCATTTCAGTGTACCGATCACGCAATCGGGACAGGGATAGTCTAAATAATGAGACCTCGGTTAGACTGATTTTACATTTTGATATTTTACATTGTCTACCTAGAGGTCTCAACCAGAAACAATCAAAACTGTGGTGGAAACTAGTCAATTGAAATTACGATTTATCAGTAGTCACGATATTTTTTAGCCCTAACAGCTTACCTGTTGTTTTAAATCATAAATAATCAATAAAAAATGAAAGAACAGGACATATTTATCAAGAATTTCTGTTGTAAAAAATTTAAACCTCTAACGGTACAATCGTCTTCATGTAATGGCGGTCGGAGGCGTGACCAATGAAAACGCTTCGTGTAGTAATGTGTTTACCTGTATCGGCCATTTTCCAATATACGATTTAAACCTCTGAATTATTTTAACTGCCATAGTTTGAAAGTTTTTTAAGGAATCTAGATAATACAGCATTTTTTTTTTCACCAAAATATTCGGCGAAATTCGGCCCCATTCCCCCCTTAAAATAGTATGGTTTTTTCCCCTTTCCGATGCCTAAATTTCCCCTCCGAAAATAAAAAAATGCCAATCAGTTAAATCATAATTCACTAGTTTATTTCATTTATTTTCATATAGAAAACAGTTCACCGCCGTATCTTGCATTTTGTTTACATCGACACCGGTTGGAGTAACTTCCCTTGATAAATCAGAATCATCGAAGCGCTTTATTATTCTGCGCAACAACGCTGTTGAATGTTAGTCTGTAAATGATTTGCATTCTGTTTGTTTGGCCGGCAGTGATTTTGTTGCGCCGATTTGACTCCGAAATTCGGCATCTTCCCAACTGACAAAAATGGTCAAATTTCCCAAAAAAATGCTTAAAAATGCCCAAAAACAAGATGATTTTTCCTAATTAGATTGATTTCTTGTGAAAGTTGAACTAAAACGATGCAAATAATCATAAAAATTCCGACTCTAATTATGGTTTATTCGCAGAATTTTGTTTCCAACTCGAAACGCGTTGTTTACATAAAACAGGTCACGGCATAGTACGGCATTTAGTATGACATTCATCACGGTCGCTAAACGCTTTTTAATGCGTCAAAATGAGTTGGAAAAAAAATTGTTAGAAACTGACCTAAATTATAGAAAAATGTCGCATAATTCCAAATATTATAATAAGAAAATAAAACTTAAACACGCCATCGGTACTCCGGTCATTCGAACATCTTTTGGTAAAGTTAAAGAGAAATTAAATTCAAATCAAACCTCAGAAAAGCAAAGGGATCTGTCCAAGAAATCTGAGTCCCCACAAAATGACCCTCAGAAATCAACAGAAGCTCATGGTGACCCTAAGCTATCTGAGCCATCAGATCCTGTTACATCAGAAAATAACCTGTCTGTCCTGTCTGTTTTACCTCTGTGCATATTTGAATGAAATAAATTTACCTTAAAATAAAACTTTTCAAAATGATTTCTTTATTAAGGTTTGTTAATTTTTCCCAATTTTGAAGTTTATCGCGCTAAATATTCCCAATTGAAAAGGCATGGGCTGTTGCCAAAAAAAGTAAAAAAATCACTGGCCGGGTAGTGTTGAGCTTACCATCTTCTAGTCAGTCAGGGTTTGATTTTATACTTTGGGAGAGACTAGTCCAACGCATACATTGTTTTTTTATCCCCCCGCCAAAGGCAAAGGGGATATTAGAAATGCTCTCCGTCCGTGCGTCCCCAACGATCTTTGTCCGGAGCATAACTCCAAAAGTACTGGAGGGATTTTCTTCAAACTTCATACACTGATAGAACACATTGGGAGGAAGTGCAGTGTGCAAGAACAATAACTCTACCCTGCCAATTTTTTGAGTTATTCCCCTTTATCTTATTTTCTTGAAAAAAATTGTCAGGAGCATAACTCCAAAAGTACTGGAGGGATTTTCTTCAAACTTCATACACTGATAGAACACATTGGGAGGAAGTACAGTGTTCAAGAACAATAACTCTGCCTTGCCTTTTTTTTGAGTTATTCCCCTTTATCATATTTTCTTAAAAAAATTTGTCCGGAGCATATCTTTTTCATGCATGGAGGGATTTTGATATATCTTGGCACAAATGTTCACCACCACGAGGCGGAGTGTCAAGCGCAAGAACCAGGTCCCTAGGTCTAAGGTCAAGGTCACACTTAGAGGTCAAAGGATACAAAATGAAAACCTTGTCCGGAGCATTTCTTCTTCATACATGGAGGGATTTTGATGTAACTTGGCACAATTATACACCATCATGAGACGAAGTGTCATGCGCAGTTCCCTTCTTTAGAATTACTTCCCTTTGTTGTTACTTTAAATAGCTTTTATTGTAACTTCTTCATTACTAGTCGTAGGGAAAAATCGAGACCACTTTTCTGTAGTACAACATGCATGCTACATCCAATTTTGAGGTGTATTTTGACCAATCTCTAACCTGGTAAAGATTTTTGTGTGGACTTACAATTTTTTTTTTTTTTTTTTTTTTTTTTTTAAGATTAACTTCCCTTAGTTGTTACTATAAATAACTTATATTGTAACATTTTTATAATTGACCATAGGGAAAAAACAAGACTACTTTTCTGTGGTACAACATAGATGTTACTTTCCAATTTTAGGTGTATTTTAAGATATCTCTACCTGGTAAGGAGGTTTCTTGTGGACTTAGAAAAACAAAAGACTTACAATGATTACTAAACAACCACACAATTAAAATTCCATTTGCAAATACAGCTGCTAGAGTAAAGAAATTTGCTGTGACGGGCATATATTGTGACATTCTGGCACTCTTGTTCCCTGTTAGCTTTCCATTTCTTCTTTTTACAGTAGCCATATAGAAAAACATCATAGCTATACTGTTCATGAAAATTAATAAAATTTAGCAGTAAACCACCTCACTACTGACTTATTCTTTCTTCCACATCTTTAAAACCCCTGATGCGGACCACATCTAAATGGTTCTTCAAAGCTTTCCCCAAAATTAATACTTTCAGACACTAACTTGCCAGGAACTTTAGCCTTCAATTATAATATACCCGGCGGGGGATTGGCCATGTCTAACATGGCTCTTGTTACAGTTTGTTTTTATTGTGACAGGTCAAATGTAACAGTGACTGCAAATGTCAGAATTTGACAGAAATAGAAAAACAGCCACTCACCGACTTGTTTAGGAAGGGACCTAATGTCTGTTGTAAATTTTGGTAGATTAATGGATGTCTTATCCTCCACATTTGAAAAATTTACTTGGTTATCTGGTATTGATATGCTACATTGTGTTATATGTAATGTCACATGCTCTTACGGGCCCTGAATTTATCAATAAACTTGAAACTATAGTTTATTTCAACACAAACGAAAATTCCCCTTTTCTTAGTTTTACGTCATATTTTTTCCCCCTCCAAAGGGCACCGACCCCCTTCCCTCAAAACTGAAAAAAATCACTGTAATATGTACATCATTGGAAAGGAAAAATTTAACGATTACTTTGTATGTATTTTTAGCTCGACTATTCGAAGAATAGTCTAGCTATTCTACTCACCCTGGCGTCGGCGTCGGCGTCGGCGTCGGTGTCGGCGTCGGCGTCGGCGTCACACCTTGGTTAAGTTTTTGCATGCAAGTACATACAGCTATCATTTAAAGGCATATAGCTTTGAAACTTATTTATTCTTTTTCTAGGTCAATTACCACCCTCACTGGGTCAAGTTCCATAACTCTGACATGTATTTTGAGCAAATTATGCCCCCTTTTGCACTTAGAAAATTCTGGTTAAAGTTTTACATGCAAGTTACTATCTCCAAAACTAATGCAGATATTGAATTGAAACTTCACATGAGTCTTCGGGGTTATAAAACTAGTTGATAGCAGCAAGTACCATAACTCTGACCTTCATTTTGGCCAAATTATGCCCCCTTTTGAACTTAGAAAATTCTGGTTAAAGTTTTGCGTGCAAGTACATACAGCTATTACTAAAAGGTATATAGATTTGAAACTTATTTTTAATTTTTCTAGGTCAATAACCAACCTCACTGGGTCAAGTCCCATAACTCTGACATGTATTTTGGGTAAATTATGCCCCCTTTTGGACTTAGAAAATTCTGGTTAAGGTTTTACATGTAAGTTACTATCTCCAAAACTAATGCAGATATTGAATTGAAACTTCACATGTGTCTTCGGGGTTATAAAACTAGTTGATAGCAGCAAGTACCATAACTCTAACCTTCATTTTGGCCAAATTATGCCCCCTTTTGGACTTAGAAAATTCTGGTTAAAGTTTTGCGTGCAAGTACATAAGCTATTACTAAAAGGCATATAGATTTGAAACTTATTTTTTTCTTTTTCTAGGTCAATAACCAACCTCACTGGGTCAAGTCCCATAACTCTGACATGTATTTTGGGTAAATTATGCCCCCTTTTGGACTTGAAAATTCTTCTGGTGAAGGTTTTACATGCAAGTTACTATCTCCAAAACTAATACAGATATTGAATTGAAACTTCACATGTGTCTTCAGGGTTATAAAACTAGTTGATAGCAGCAAGTCCCATAACTCTGATATGCATTTTGGTCAAATTATGTCCCCTTTTGAACTTAAAACTCTTGATATTTAACATTTTGGATAATATTTTCCTGCTTCTGGGACAATATTTCGAATAGTCGAGCTTGGCTGTCTTACGGACAGCTCTTGTTTTATTTCATCCCTCGCTGTATGTTAACATAATTCCCGCCCAAGGGATTTCGTTGGGTATTACGTACGGAAAGAAGAAAACATTGCCAACACGTCTTTTACCTTTTCTGGTTTGTACTCTGAGGCGGATATCAACAAGTCAAAAAAATATAACGATATTCAACTCTCTCCTATACTCCCATTGCATAGAGCATTGTGCATAAATTATTTGTTTTCTTTGTATTGCTACACCCACAACAGTTGACAAATATTTTCATAATTTTTTTTCTGCCACAAAATATCGAAGTCAACGACATATAGGGGGAGCGGGCGCCCAGTGGGTGTATTCTCCAACACACTATGCATGTTGCAACAATTTGTCATTTTTACAGTTTTTTTCATTATTTGATTGTAAAACTCTTATTGGGGGTTAGGGGGCTCTCCCCTTGGAAATTTTGGAAATACAGGCATGAAATGGTGGCCTCTGGTCCAAAATTTTGAGATAATGTAGAGGTTAGTACCCTTTTGATGAGGGAGGGGGTGGGTTCAGGGGGCTGTCCCCCTGGGAAATTTTGAAATACAGGCATGAGGTCCGTCTAGACACTTCCTAGTCAAAATAATTTGACGGTCAGATTGTTTAATATTTGTGACGGGCAATCTTACCATCAAAACCTCGATGGACTAAATTTATGGAGGAAAAATCACAGTACACTGTTGAGTAAAGTTATTGGTTCAGTCGCTTGCGCATAGGCCGTGTAGACGCGGTAAATATTAATCATGTACAGTACAAACATAGGTTTAAATCACCAGAAAGTTCGTAAATTTGGAAAATATTTGATAATTTTTACATAAATCAGTTAGGGATTCAATTCCCTTTTAATACATATAAGTTTTATTTACATTTTTGTCATATTTGCAACAAAATCAGCATTTAAAACTAAAATGAAATCGGCAGTGATGACAATTTAATCAGAAATTTCCTCCACTATTTTAGTGTTTTGAGTGTGTAAAATTTTTGCCATATATGTTTTTCCACTTACTGGCCATGAAATGGAAAATTGGTGGCCAAGGTAACATGTAACATGCCGAGGCAGGGCAAAATGATGCCATATCTCCTAGTCAGTGACTAAAGGCGAAATCGCGTTTGTGTCACACAACTGTTCTTTAAACTGTTACCATTCACATGGTAACCATTTCCTAAATAATGTTGTATACAAATGTGAAAAAAGCCATTCTAAGTTAGAATTTCTAACAATCCTTTATGCATGCTATGTGTTGATATATAGGTTGACATTTTTATGCTTAAATTCTATATAATAATAAAATTTTATCGTTACTTAGGTGAATTAAATTTCATATGCATAGCTGAAAGCTTTTTCAATTTACAGACATATTCAACGTATTTCTGGATCACTGCTGGTAAGTACAAAAGATTTGTTCTCGAAACCTGGCCAGTGATATGGTGGACAGTATAGAGGACCTGAAAGCCATTTCAATGTTTTTGCTACATGTAAAGTTGTAGGTGCTATAGCAACAAAAACATTCTGGTAGGGGACTTTGATTGCAAGGCAGTAGTCGGCGTTTTACGTATCTTACTGGTGAAATATATTATTGTTTGTTTCAGAATTGAACCGCTGAAGATTTGAAGAGCCATGCCATTGTTAGATGTACGGGGAGTGCAGGTCAATTTCCCATTTGAACCATACCCATGTCAGGTAGATTACATGAACAAAGTTGTGGAATGCTTACAGAAAGTATGTTAATCAAGTACAAGATGTACATTGACTGTGTTGATCAAAAGCCCAATAACTGAAAATTTGACCAAAACTGTTTTTCGAATAAACCATATCTGCAAAGTTTCCCATTCTCATGTAGTCATTGTCTTAGTAGCCAGTTGTGTTATTTCAATACAACTGTGTGAAATAAGCAAAAACCACGTATGTGTTTCAAATACGGGATTTTTCGGCCATAAAGAAGGGTGCATTTACAGGGTTTGCATTTGCGGTTATTGGTTTTAAGCAACTTGAATAGCCAAAGTATTGTAGTCAGCCATAATCGTTAAAATCTTTTATCATATACTGAATACCATTAACAAACAATTAAGTAGGAACTGCATTTTATGAACCAAGATCAAAAGTCCAGTAATTGCATTTGAGCATATAACCAAACTTAATGATGTGAAGCTCTATAAATATTGCACATAAAACACAGTTTAAAACTAGTTGTGACAACCTTTGTTCAAAAGAATTTGCCCTTGCTATGACAGAGTAAATATATATTTATCATCTCCTAAAAAGTTGCGATTTTGTAGTTACGGGGTTTTGGATCAACATAGTCAATATACTATGTTTCATCTTTATGCTAAATACATGAGTTTGTGTAGTCATTAAATGAGCTGCTACAAGAGAAAAGCAACATGATAGTGTGTTTCAGATCAGCCTGTGCATCCACGCAGTCTGGTCAGGATCCATGCTGTTCGCTTTCAAAGCCTATTGCAATTAGAAAAACCATTAGCGAACAGCATGGATCCTGACCAGACTGAGCAGATGCGCAGGCTGGTCTAGATCCATGCTGGTCGCAAACGCACTATGTTGGTTTTCTCATGGCGCTTCTCATATTAAAAGCTGTGTGATAGAAACATCATAAGGCAGTCCAGTACAATGTACTTTGCAACACCTTAAATAACTTACTGATATGATTAACAGAGTGTCAAGGCCCTCAAGTGGTTTGTCAACTAATTTATCACAGTTCAAAGTTCTGATGTGCTGGAATTAATGGGGTTAAACTAGCCGACAAACCACAAGAAGGCATTGACTTTTCATTCTTACATGTTCATTGAAATATTTAGATAAAAACAATGCTGGGCTTCATTTATAAGCTCATCTGATTTTTAAAAAAGAAAAGGACGAGTTATTGTCATCACTAGATCGGTGTCGGTGTCGGCGTTGCCTGGTCAAGTTTTATGTTTAGGTCAGCTTTTCTCCTAAACTATCCAAGGTATTGCTTTGAAACTTGCAACACTTGTTCACCATCAGTAGCTGACCCTGTACAGCAAGAAACATAACTCCATCCTGCTTTTTGCAAGAATTATGGCCCCTTTTGGACTTAGAAAATATCAGATTTCTTGGTTAAGTTTTATGTTTAGGTCAACTTTTCTCCTAAACTATCAAAGCTATTGCTTTGAAACTTGCAACACATGTTCACCATCAAAAGCTGATCCTGTACATCAAGAAATATAACTCCGTCCTGCTTTTTTCAAGAATTATTGCCCCTTTTGGACTTAGAAAATCAGATTTCTTGGTTAAGTTTTATTATTATTAAGTTTTATCTATAATTACACCTAATTAAACGAGAAGTAATTGCTGAATGTAGGAAAATGAAAGGGTAACGCATGCTTTTTCGTGTTATAACGGGAATCCCGAGGTATTCTGAAGATGTTCTAACATGAAATGAACATGCACTATTGCTATTCTAGCATAAAATGCGAAAAAAAACTAATAAATGAATACATTCTAACTCAACATCGTTTGATTTCCATGAAATGCGGGGGAATATCTTAGTTGTTTTTTCATGTTGACGTCATTTCCATTTGAATTATCTGTTTTGGGGCCATAATGTGTTTACGCTTTGCCCAGGAACGCGCATATATATAAAAAGGTGTTATAACAGCACGTGAGCGCGAGAATCTCACTGTTAACACCCCAGAAAATTGACAAGAACAGCAGTTTTATGCTAGTTTAAAACACCCCCGAAAATTGACAAGAACAGCAGTTTTATGCTAGTTTAAAACACCCCCGAAAATTGACAAGAACAGCAGTTTTATGCTAGATTCTAGCATAAAACTGCTGTTCTTGTCAACTTTTTATGCTAGATAAAACTGCTGTTCTTGTCAATTTTCGGGGCTGTTTTAACAGGAGAGAAAACCTGTATTAACAGAGAGATTCTCGTGCTCACGTGCTGTTAAAACACTTTTTTATATATGCGCGTTCCGTGGCAAAGATTAAATGTATTACGGCCCCAAAACGAAATGACGTCAATGTAAAAAAACAACGTAGACATTCCAGCGCATTTCGTGGAAACTGAATGACACTGAGGGACAATATATTCATTTTTACTTGATTTTTACGCATTTTATGCTAGTATAGCGTTAGCGCATGTTCTTTTCGTGTTATAACATCTTCAGAATCCCTTGGGATTCTGCAGATGTTATAACACAAAAAAACATGCGTTATCCCTACAATATCATTTAAACTCTTATACATAGAAGGATGGGTCATGTTCTTAAGTTATTTGGGGAAAAAACAGCTGAAGAACAACAACAGTGGTTGTGATTGGAATGTGCTTGGATTAATTAAAAAAAAGTATAAATAAAAACTGATTCAAATATTATGTTGTAGCAGGGCTCCTGAAATTTTGATAACTCAATCGGTCGAAACGAAAATCCTGACATTGGCGCTACCCCACCCACCGCATTCCCAATATTACATATTTTGTAAAACGTGATAGAGTAAAGAAATAAGCATGTCATGCATTACAACTGAGTTACCGGTCACCGTGAGTTACCATACAATGAAGACTGTTATTCAGTGTTATGTGTGATAGTTACTTTGTTTAAATTTCGATGTTTTTCCGAGAAAATACTTGCAAGGATAAAATTGCAGAGGCATTGACACTGTGTACGTAACAAATACAGGCTGATTCGGACCATGGCTGATTCGGCCCAAATTTACTTGGCTAATTCGGCCCAATGTGTTCCTGACACTAATATCATGAGTAAAAATAACATTTATGAGTATTAATTTTAATTTCTGATGCAAAGAATAATTAAAATACTTTTTAAATGCATAACTGATGCATTTTAGCTAGTCAAAACTTCTTACCTGCTTGTACGGTGTATATTTTATAACATAAACGTCCCTACTTCAAGTTAAATCCCTATTATCAACTATTATTTCCAGAACATTGCTGAATCATCCAAAATATATGGTCCTTATTGACTCGTAAATCAGCCGAAATCAGTGGTCCAAATCAGCCGAAATATATGGTCATTTTCTACTTTTATTTGAAGTATTTGGTCCGAATCAGCCAAAATATTTGGTCCGAATCAGCCTGGGCCGAATCAGCCATGGTCCGAATCAGCCTGTTTCCGTACGTAACTAGTATAAAAGCCAACACATGTGACTTCGGTACCGTATACACGGCAGATACTTCGTGATGTTTCCTCATTCTTTGACGGAATTCTATAAAATACAGTCATCAAAGTGAATTACACGACACATATTCTCCGCTAAACAGCCTCAGTATTTTAAGAATACTCTGCCGCGGACGGAATGTGTACATTATGTGAACGCTGAGATTGAATTTCCCGCATATATAGTACCAAAAGGTCACGCGGGTTGGCCACTGATATTTCATTTCACTTATTAGCTCGACTTTTCGAAGAAAATGTAGAGCTATTGCACTCGCCCCACTTTCGGCGTCGGCGTTGGTTAAAGTTTTTGATAAAGTCAAATATCTCTGTTACTATCATAGCAAATGACTTGAAACTTAAAACAGTTATTTACTATCAAAGTCTACACCAGGAGAATCAATACCCATAACTCTGCTTTGAACTTTGACAGAATTATGCCCATTTTTAACTTAGAAATTTTGGTTAAAGTTTTTGATAAAGTCAAATATCTCTGTTACTATCATAGCTATTGACTTGAAACTTAAAACAGATATTTACTATCAAAGTCTACACCAGGAGAATCAATCCCCATAACTCTGCTTTGAATTTTGACAGAATTATGCCACTTTTTAACTTAGAAATTTTGGTTAAAGTTTTTGATAAAGTCAAATATCTCTGTTACTATCAAAGCTATTGACTTGAAACTTAAAATACTTATTTACCATCAAAGTCTACACCAGGAGAAACAATCCCCATAACTCTGATTGAATTTTGACAGAATTATGCCCCTTTTTTAACTTAGATTTTTTTTTTTTAAAATTGATAAAGTCAAATATCTCTGTTACTATTAAAACTTTTTACTTGAAACTCAAAATAGTTGTTTACAATCAAAGTCTACACCAGGAGACACAACTCCCATAACTCTGGTTTGAATTTTGACAGAATTATGCCCCTTTTTAACTTAGTATTTTTGGTTAGAGATTTCGATAAAGTCAAATATCTCTTGTTACTATCAAAGCTTTTGACTTGAAACTTAAAATACTTATTTACCATCACAGTCTACACAAGGAGAAACAATCCCCATAACTCTGATTTGAATTTTGACAGAATTATGCCCCTTTTTAACTTAGAATTTTTTGTTAAAAGTCAAATATCTCTGTTACTATTAAAGCTTTTGACTTGAAACTCAAAATAGTTGTTTACAATCAAAGTCTACACCAGGAGACACAATTCCCATAACTCTGGTTTGAATTTTGACAGAATTATGCCCCTTTTTAACTTAGTATTTTTGGTTAGAGATTTCGATAAAGTCAAATATCTCTTGTTACTATCAAAGCTTTTGACTTGAAACTTAAAATACTTATTTACCATCACAGTCTACACCAGGAGAAACAATCCCCATAACTCTGATTTGAATTTTGACAGAATTATGCCCCTTTTTAACTTAGAATTTTTTGTTAAAAGTCAAATATTTCTGTTACTATTAAAGCTTTTGACTTGAAACTCTAAATAGTTACATGTATTTACTATCAAAGTCTACACCAGGAGACACAATTCCCATAACTCTGATTATGTCCCTTTTTAACTTGGAATTTTTTTTTACTGGGGAAGCTCTAATTCAGAGTCAAACACTGAGAAAAGTCAAGCGTGCTGTCTTACTGACAGCTGTTGTGTTTTATAAAGTTATATATTGTTCTCTTCTGATGTAAACAAAATTTCATTTTGAAACGTTTTTTAAAAGACCGATTTGATAAACAGCGCCACTCCGGTTTTCTTTATCATTCGTGTTTGCCGGTCCATTTTTTTTCTTTTTCTTTTTTGTACAGTCGGGTTGCAAAGGCGATTTTCTGCACTTGTTTCAACTGGAGCCCCAACAAATGAATCATGTAATTTTTTCAAATCAAGTAATTATAAAAATTATTTTTATCAGTTTTCCGTGTGATGTCTCATTAAATCAAAGACCTATAATGTACAATTAGAAATCTATAGCTCTTTGATTAAATGCAGTGACAATTTGTTTTTTACCTTGATCAAACATAGCCTTTTGAAATAAACCATCCATTGGATTCTAAATAAAAGAAGTGGATCCCCGTCGAAATGATTTGGATCCAGTCAGAAACATTTGGAAACCAGTCAAAAATGTTTAATACATGGCAGTCGGCTGTCTGGAAACATTAAAGGATGTGCCGCGCGAGCACTGGTTGCGTCACGTGCTAATTATGGACCGTTTATCAAAGTGACAATCAGACCGTTTGACACGTTTATTGATTATCTGAGGGTGCAGCCAACAATTTCCTACTTGGCAGGTGATCGTGTATTGAGATATCAGACCGAAATTTATGCTTGTCTCCATTTTTATGGGACCGATTTTTTTCCCTTTTTTCACTTCACGAATCGGTCTGAAAAGTCAAAAATCGGTCCAGAACCGCCAAACCAGCAAATTTCCAAAGCCCTGTGTTGTAGCCAGTTATACAAAAATATTTTATACACAGATTTACTATTTTCTATTTTATTTCAGAATGTGAATGGAGTTCTAGAAAGTCCAACAGGTACAGGTAAAACTCTGTGTCTACTGTGCTCGTCACTGGCCTGGCAGGAGAGCCGTAAAGCCCAAACAGAACTTAATAAACAGGTATGAGTTTCAGTTCCAACACAGGATGAATTTAGGCTCTTTGAAGTACATGCACTGTGAAATTTAAAATGAATAGTTATAGCTAAAAGTTGCAGGGCTGTTTTGATACTAGTTCAGGTGGGGTACCACCCGCACCTCCCTTCCCCGTTAAAGAAACAGAAATTTTAAGGTGAATGTTAACACCACAAGTAAAATGGTGTATTGCTTATGTTATTAATACACCGTATATGATCAATCCTATATTGTTGGTACAAAAGTCGCATCTTCAACTCACTGGTGCATACAGGCACCTAACTTTTCCTATTAGTCTTGGAAAAACAAGGTAAGTCGGAAGTGTAGTGACCTTATTTACCACCCCTTTATTCTTAGATTTGTCTTATTTCATAACTTGGATGGTTTTATGGAACAAATCGAAGATGTAAAAATGTAATCAACACAGTATTTTACCAAATTTTGTATCCGATGTATGAAATAATATGTGTTTTCAGTTTCATGTCATAGCAGAGGAAGGTGACATGTGTTGAAAATGCATTTGAAATACAAATCCTGGTATTTTGGTACGGTTCGGATGTTTAATTGTATTGTGTTTAATATTAGAATACCGTTACACATAAAAATTGCGGAAATAACTTCTTGTAAATGCAAAAATCTTGCAATATTTAGTTTTTAGTAAGTCAGCTATATTTTTTGTATAAAGGCACCTATATTATGTCACAGATATTTCGTCCCAGAGCTTAGGAAACATTAATTTTGGAAGGTATTTCGTGGGCTGAGCGCGAAACTATTGTAACTGTATATGAATAAAGAACAAGATACAATAGTTTCGCGCTCAGCCCTCGATTTGTGAGGGGTGTCTGTTTCTGGCTGAAAAAAATCCTCCCTTCATTCTTCTGCATATAGGCCTAATTGTCAAAACATGCGCATGCCAGTTTTTAATCTTTGTATAAGGCTTTGTTCATTATAGTGCCGACCTATTGAAAGGGCCGGTCAATTTTGAACTGTGAGACACCTTTTTCTCTGTGCGCATTACCTCCCGAATCCTATCCTTGCAGGCCAGGTGGCCTGACGGGATTCGAGCTTCGACCTCCCGACACTAGGCCAACGGAGACGCAAACTTTGTCGTGTGATCCTTGGGTGTATCTAAGTAAATGTAGATGTAGCAACGAGATATATTCTGTCTCTCTCTCTCTCTCTCTCTCTTTGTCAATTAATCTATCTTTTGATGTATCTTTTGAACTTTAATTATTCGAGAATGACAACGCTATTTCCTTCATGCAATTAGTTTAATCCAAAATGGCGGCTAGATAATTACGAAATCAGCGGCATACCTGTAACTCACTGTTTTAAGTAAAATAAGTAGCGATGAACGCCACTTCCGAGCCTTGGCACTGAAAAACAAAATATAGTTGTTAAATATTACATTAAAGTTTTGGAAAATAACGGAGGTGCCTCAGTTCAGTGTTATACGTAAAATATAGGTGCTTTATATTTTTATGAAATCGTGTTTTTAAGAGTAGAAATTGATTCAAATAATTGGTTTCTTTTCTTTTACTGTTTCTGTTGATAAAAAAATGAATATATTTGTAAAACTCTATGCTCAAAACATCGGAAATCTTTAAAAAATTTGCAATAAACGAATTACATTTGCTGCATTTGTTCAACAGTACTCAAACTGTAACGATTATTTGGCAAAAACTGCTGAAGCTTTTCATTTTGTTTTCATGCAGGTGGAAGCTCAGAAGTTACTTATGTTCCGTGATAACATCAGTAAAATCAACTTACGTCTCTAAAGTCGTATTTTTCCATGTACTCGCCTCCTGCTCCATAGCGTGTTCACATTTTTTGTACGTAAAATTTTCGTTGCTTATACCAAAAAGTGAAGGCACCGCAAGTTTTATACCAACAATATAGGATTGATCATACACCGTGTAATATGATGCTTACATCACCATTATAAAGTTATTGGCATAGAAGCAGAGGTTTTATTTAGGGCGATGGGGATTGGTGGCCGGGTCAGGTATTTCTATCTGCTATAGTGGCCTGAAGCCCCAGCTACTTTCCTGCAGCAAGTAACATTCTAAATGTGACAAATCTCAGACCCACTACTTTGCAACTTCTACCTTTCACTTCAGTAATTAATAAAATCCTTGAGTATAATGCTAATGCTAACTAACTTATTATGCTATAGGTTAGTGTTTCCCAGTTGCTGGGTTCTGGTGCTGACAACTTGTCGACAAAGTCTATTGAGGGGATTGCTAAAAGTCTGGAAAATTCCACAGGTACTGCCTGGGGAGGATCAGACTTCAGTGAGTAGTGTTTGTTATATTTTAACCTTCAGCCTGCTAGCGGCAAGTGATTCTGCCTTTGCAACCTGTGCAGATCAAGATCAGCCTGCACAGACATGCATGCTATCATAGTCTGCACTGTTTGCTATTCAGTTAGTAAGTTTTCAGCGAACATCCCTTAAACCTTTGAATAAGAAGTGGTACTTCACAAATTGAATAATGAACCAGTCCATTTTAGAAATTTAGCAGAGTAAAGGTTAAGGAAATCACAAGAAGGATAAAAAACATACTTTCTTGTTAATGGTAAAGGTGCCCATACCATGTGATTTTTTCTTTTCAGCATAGTTTTGAATGTGGCTGCATCTGTTGAGATTTTTTTCTAACCAAGATAGCTGAAGTTTTAGGTTTCTGATTTTGATTTTTTAAGAAAAAAGTTTGATAGCCAAGAAATTGTTCACGAAAATAACTTTTTCTTAAAAGTACCCCTTACCCATGTTTTGGTTACCTGGTAAGTTGGGAAGTAGTGTATGACATTAACTGCTTGTATAACTAAAACCAAAATAAAGAGTAAATTATAATCCATGAAAGTATTGAGCACACCCAAATCCACATGTTGTAACTCAAACTACTTCCAAATTGATAATGGAATGGCAAACTACTTCCAAATAGATAGTTGTAGTGGCAAGCTATTTCCAAACAGATAATGTAATGGCAAATTACTTCCAAATAGATAATCTAATGGCAGACTACTTCCAAATAGATAATTTAATGGCAAATTATTTCCAAATAGATAATGTAATGGCAAGCTACTTCCAAATAGATAATGTAATGGCAAACTACTAACAAATTGATAATGTAATGGCAAACTACTTCTAAATAGATAATGTAATGGTAAACTACTTCCAAAAAGATAATGTAATGGCAAACTACTTCCAAAAAGATAATGTAATGGCAAACTACTTCCAAATAGATAATGTAATGGCAGGCTACTTCCAAATAGATAATGTAATGGAAAGCTACTTCAAAATAGATAATTTAATGGCAAGTTACTTCCAAATTGATAATGTAATGGCAAATTTACATCCAGACTGATAATGTAATGTCTGTACTGGTTTTATATAACAAGTTAGAAAGATAAAGTGATATAATTATATGAGGTCCTGTTACGTCAGGTTTCAGAATGAAATTAATTGCCTTCTTTTCTCCCTTCAGCTGTGCCAAGGATCATCTATGCATCTCGGACACATTCCCAGTTATCACAAGTTATACAGGAGTTAAAAAGAACAGCATACAGCAGGTTGGTCAATAGCTTCTAATCCCACTTTTCCAAATGCAGTGAAATCCCTTATATTCATGGGGGACTAACTTTCATGTACTTCATGGTTGGGTCAGTCCATGAAAAATACAGAAGATTCCACCTTTTGAAAACTGGTTATTGGAATATTCTGCTTATTTGGATACAAAGTTAAAGCACCAATCAATCCCTACACAATTCCAAAGTTTTCCTGTTTTTTTTTGCATAGAGTTTGTGTTGAATCTATGACCTGTTCCATTTATTTGGATAATCAACAGCCTACTGTGATTCTCATTGTAAGTTCAAAAGTTAAAATCCATGATTTCTTATCCTTATGAAATAGACACTATGTACCAAACCGTGAAATTTCATGCATGTGAAATTAAATGATTTCACTGTAGATAATACAATAAA
This sequence comes from Mercenaria mercenaria, assembly GCF_021730395.1. Classification (NCBI taxonomy): domain Eukaryota; kingdom Metazoa; phylum Mollusca; class Bivalvia; order Venerida; family Veneridae; genus Mercenaria; species Mercenaria mercenaria. The sequence continues at coordinate 50,779,788 of NC_069363.1, forward strand.
ATTGTAGTAGTATTTTTGAAATCCTTGTCTGAACTGACAAGTGAATCTCATTTTGACTGAACTTTTTTGTTTCGTTAATTTTGCTAGAAAAACATGGACTAACTTACAATCTTTCCTCATGTATCCCTCTTTTCTTTGTTATGCTTTGATTTTAGGGGATTATGTGTGTATTGGTTTGCCTGGTATGTATTGAATCATGTTGTAATTCCATTTTCAGTGTGAAAGTGAGTGTGATAGGGTCGAGGGATCAGCTGTGTATACATGAACAGGTGAAGAAGGAACAGAACAATACAAACAAGGTAACCTGTCAGTAGATGTTGTAAAATAAAAAAAAAATTGTTAACTAAGTTGCATCTCAGTTGAACTTTGTTTGCTCAAACTTGACAGGACAAGCAAAATTTGTTCGAGTTATTGGTAGTAGTAGTAGTAGTAGTTTTATTTGGCACAAGTGTACAAGGTAGTTCGAGCCATGGAAAAAATACAGTATGTAGATATTTTGCAGGGACCTGATGGTGAGTTCGAGTGAAGGGTGGTGTACGAATTATCTGAGTTAGAGCAAACAGACTGTATCAGCAATAATGTGTTCCAAGGTTTCTGAAATTTCTTGAGTATTAATTTCTAAGATGTGGGGAAGTGAGGGTTACGAGGAATCTGAGACCAGCTAGATACAGTTTGGTGCCACACTTTATGTAACCTCTGTGTGATATTAAACTTTTTTCTAACTGTGCAGTACTGCAGTATTTTGTCAGTTAAACAGTTACAAAAAAATATATTTATTTGAAATGAAGTTTACAGGATGGAATTATGTCAGTTCATTCTGACTAATATTAGGTTTCATCCTTTAACCAGCTTAACATTGTTGAGTTTTTATTCTGAATAGATTGTGAAGTCTTATTTTGTGATTATTTCATTACCTAATAGGGAGCAAAATGATGAGAAAGTAGTCCCTGATTTCTGCCCACTTTTAAAATGCACCATGCAAGAAACATAGGTGGGCAGTGGAATTTAATTTGTCTAGATGTCTGTCAAATAAAGTTACTGTTAATCAGAAGTCTAACAAAGAATGTTGTAAAAAGGATTGAAGATTGAATTTGACAAACCTATAGAATTAAGCCTTCAGCATGCTAATGGCAAGTCATTTTGCCTTAAAATGCGACCAGTGCAGACCAATATCAGCCTGCACGTCTATGCAGGCTGATCATGGTCTGCACTGTTCGCTATTCAGTCAGAAACTTTTCAATGAACATCCCTTCAAATAATAAATGGTAATGCCCAAATTGAATGATGGGCCAGTCCATTTTAGGTATTTAGCAGGGTAAGGTTAAAGAGTCAAAGAAACTTGATCTTGACTGTGTATTTACATGTGAGCACTTTTTCAGCAGTTTGAAGGTCATATGACTTATGTAGCTGAAAATAAATGGAAATATATATGCATGGGTATTTCAATTAATTATAAGATTGATAAGGCTAGAATTTACAGAAATAGCATCATGAAATGGTTGCCATTTGCAGACATTCTGGTATATACATAATGTATTGATTCTTATCAGAAATGCTTCAGACAGTTCCTTGCAGAATATCTTAATAGAATTGCACACAATACAGAAATAACTCTGAAATCTAACTAACTTTAAGTCCCATAATGCTGCTGGTATATGATATTTTTTAATCTAACGGGAGTGAAAATGCAACTAGCTAATGTTACAGCAAATAACCTCACAAATAAAGGCTGACAATATTTTAAGTAAATTAATCTCTCTAGAGCAACAACCTTTGCACAACAAACAATTTCAGTATTCATAGTGACATTACTTTACAGAGGTTGTAATTAAAATGTCCGTCTGCTGTGAAATTTCCGTCTGCTGTGAGATGGAAATTTCCATCTGCTGTGAAATATCCGTCAGCTGTGAAATCAGTTGTATCTTTGGGTATTTTATAATAGTTGATTTTGGGTTTGATTCGATCCAAGAAGTGAAATCCCAACAAACGAGTGAAATTTGTATTGGTTTTTTGTGGAAGTGTTAAGTCCACTAATTCATATCCCCAAGAAAAAGACAGGTTTTGGCCACAACCTTGAAATTTAGTGCACACAGAGTTAAATGATTTCCGAGTATACCATGAATTGTATTTTATTTGAACATATATGTGTAAATTGAAAGTTTAATAATATTATATAACTTTCTTATTAAGGCCGTCGCGGACGGTCCGGCCGGTCCGGCCATGGCCGGACCACTTTTTTGGCCAAGCATGATATCGGCTGTAATCGTCCGGACCAGATTTTTGCATTAACTTTCATCTTTTGCTTTTTTAAAAGTGTAAAAATATTGCCTTGTTATGTAACTATCCACCAAGTGGGGTATCGGTCATGTATGTCCAAAGGTGTGAAAACAACTTTGACACTTTCCGTGTCAAATTTATTAACCCTGCTTGACTGGTTTAATCATAACTAAACAATTTCCTGATGGATCTTTCATCCAGTATGATATAAAGGACGATTTCTTTTATAATCTATAATAATTGTTTAAAAAAAATGGAAATTAATTGTGTTTAAAACAAAACTTACCGAAAGCTAATTTCTTCTAATTATTACTTTCAAATATGATTATTTATCTTAAATAATGACAACATACATATCAGCTGTAATAAATACATCAGCATTTATAGCAATCTGCTAAAATTGACCAAATGTTGGAAAGTTATCTTTGAAAAATAACATGAAATTGACTGAAAATCTTAACAGAAACTGCTTTCGAGATGCAAGAAAAACCCACTTACTGGCATCCCAAATGTAAAAATTTTCTCGGGGGGACAACCCCCAAACCCCCCTTAAAATAATCATAGGGTTGGGTTGGGGATCCACCTCTCATGCTCCCTCACCCCTCTCCTTCCTTCGGCACTCGCAGGACGCCATTTGGTAATATTTTAAAATATGATTATTTATCTTAAAAAATTGCTTTTAATCAAACAAAATGCCGACATACATCTCAACTATAAAAACAATACATCAACATTTATAGCGATTTGCTAAAATTGGCCAATGTTGGAAAGTTATCCTTGAAAAATATCATGAAATTGATTGAAAATTTTAACAGAAAATGCTTTCAATATGCAAGAAAAACGCACTTATTAGCATCCCAAATATTGAAATTTTCTTGAGGGAGAACCCCCGAACCTCCGTTAAGAGAAGAGAGAGGATAGGGAAGGGGAAATCCCTCTCTTGTGATTTCCCCCTCCCCTGTCTTCAGCACTCACGGGATGCCGAAGGCCAGACCACTTTTACGAAGCCGGCGATGGCCCTGCTTATGGAAACTAAATTAACTGGAGACAAGAGTTCATGTTAATTTGATAAATTTAATTGTGTGCAGCACAGTTATAAACAAATATGCTGATGGACTTTAAAACATGTGTATCTAAAAAAGTGCAGTATTTGTCTTGGATTTGTGCCAGATGTACATGTTTATGAAGTGACTGTGAGACAACTGAACTATCTCATTTGTGTAGAATATTGAAAACAAATGTTGGCATGTTCTTTACTTAAAAGCATGACTATGAAAAGACAAAAATTGCACATTCATCCAAGCCTCTGGATTCATACCAAAAGTATGCAATTATTTGGCTGTGAAATTGTCATTCCAGTTTTCCAGAATACACATTCTTTTTCTCTCCAGACCTTTTTTCCCACATCTGAAAACACTATTCAACCATCTCTTCTAGACATTTCTGTTTGTAGTAATTGACTTCAAAAGAAATGACTTTGCAAACTAAATTACTAAGTTAGCATGGTAAGCTATAAGAAAGATAGGTTTTAGTTGGTAAATAACATGGTCTGGTCGAGAGATCTTTTGGAAGCCTAGTTTATAACCTTGCAAAGTAATAGCAGACTTGGTTGGATGGAATCTGTTTATGAAAGAAAGATAATTAAATATGCAGCGTGCACCCCTGTTGCCCCCTGGCACTAGAGCGACATATCAAAAATGACATTTGACTCAGGGATCCCAAAGCACCAGAATTACTAACAGCACTGTGGATTTTCATTTGTGAGTAATAGTGCATTGAATAGGAACTAAGGTTCACCTGAACACCGATGGTCTGAACCACAGTGCAGATCACTCTGATGTTAGTTTCTTAAGTTCAGTGTAGAAACTGAGGGGCATTAGTGAGAAGTGTAAATGAATTTGACTAAATATCTCACTTGCTTTTAATATTCAAGTTGAGACTGACTCACCTCAGGCCTCCAGTCAGACACTATAATTGTCAACGTGAAATCCCTCACTGCGACATTATACATAGTTGGTCATCAAAAAGACATGTTTATTACATTACGTCAAACTTAAAAAACACTTTTATTGCTGACACACAATAAGCGAAGTTGGTAAATATTGCACACAGTGTTCAACAGGTAACATCGATTTAGGAAATGATTGCTAGTGTTCAGTAAAAGTAGTGCTAAATAGTGGTAGAATAAATGTCAAAATCTGCTCTGAACCAGAGACAGGTAAGAAATAATTCCTGTATTGGAGCTGCTTTATAGAATTGAAAGCAGTACCTAGGTGGATTTCTTACCTGCTTATTCCATGTGGATTTTGCCATTTATTTTACCCCTATTTAGCACTGCTTTTGCAGCACACCAGGTGGCTTTTCTGTAAATTGACGTTACTGGTTGAACACAATGTTGCAGGGAACACCTTTTACCTGATTAAGTTCATTCATTGAAATTTGAACTCACGTTCATTTAGCACAGCTGACATGACATTGTATGCATGAAAATCATTAAATTAAGCTGAGCCTCACAGATTACTGGAATCTGGTAATTCAAGAGTTTAATACTAACAAGAAAACCATTCCATATGCAAAACTGTAGCACAAACTGATACCATTTTTACAATGAGATTCACATCTGTAAACAGGAGATTGGTGTTTGCAGCAACAAAATCAGGAAAGAGATAAGGAAACAGCAATTTTTGTTACATTGATACTGAGATTTCATGCTTGTACAGATTTGTATGAAATTTACTCCACAGTGTTAAAGCATTTAATTTCAAGGGCACAAAATTTTTGTTTTTGGGGAATACTTTCGTGGCGATTATGAATTCTTAGATTTCAAATTAAGGATGTAAAAGGAATGGGAATTTTACTCGTTTGTTTGAATTTAACTTTGTGGATTGACTTAACCACAAAATCCACGAAAATTAGTCTTCCACAAATGTTAATGATTTCACAGTATTTCAGTACCAAAATCTAAACGCCTTTTGTAACTCTCGCATGTATTGCTGTAATTTACTTATCGGTAGTAAAAAAAGTAAATAAAAAGAGTTCTTTTTTCGTGTCATTACATCTACAGCAGACAGTCTGTGAAAAGGATTTTTGAAAGTCGCCTCCCTCACCCCCACCCCATTGGAAACTTGTGGAAAATAAATCAGTATAGACTTCAGGAATACAAGTTAACAGACTGCTGTTACATAACTGATACTAATTAGTATTATCTGTAACTATAACTGGCTCTTCTTTTTGAAATGAAATTAGAAGCAGACGTTAATTAAATGTCACAGAAATAATTGTGTTTTTGCATGAATTTATTGCACTATAGTGTGGGTTAACTTGTGGGCAGTGAAATATTCTAGAAGCTCATGATAAGTTATGATCAAGGCAGATGTAAATATAGACAGATTCCAAATTGGTACTAAAATGTGTTGATTTTCTGCATTAAATCTTCCAGAGGAAGCTTCTGGGACATTTTATCTTCTGCATTTATCATGTATTTAGAATATTTATTATGCCTTAATGTTACTCACCTACGCCACATTTATATGTCACTTAGAGTGGTATAGAATGGACCATGACAAATGTGAAAATGCATGTGCCATTGTATTATATTTTGCTGTAATTTAGTTAAACATTATTTTATTTAATTATATTCCCCTTGAAAGAAGCTGGGGTATATTGCTTTGCTCCTGTAAGTTGCATATGTCTGTTGGTCTGTCAGTAGAGTTAATGGTTTTCACCAAATATCTTGAGAACCACTTGACCCAGAACATTCAAACTTGGTACATAATTGGCTTATGAAGCAGATGACCCCTATAGTTTTTGGGGGTAAGTAAGTCTAAGATCAAGGTCAAAGGGGCCTGAACCTTGAAAACAGTTTCCCTCAAATAACCCCTGTCAAATGTTTATTCATACTTCATGAAGTACTCATGAAGCATTCATGACTTCTTCATGAGGAGACTTCATGACAACAAAAACATGAAGTGCATATGAGACAAATGCATCAGCAGCTCATGAAAACAGATTCATGAATTATTCATGAAGTGGTAAATGCATTAAAATGCATAAAAATTAAGCATAGCCTGTGTTCATGAAGAATTCATGAAGTTTGTATTTATTAATCTTCATGAAGAATTCATGAAAATATTCCTGAAAAAAATACTTCATGAAGAATTCATGCATTATTTTGTTCTTTATTTCAATGTCTCATTTGCACTTCATGTTTTTTTCCATGAACACTTCAAGAATAAATATTCTTATAACTTCATGAAGACATTTGTGCTTAAATTCTTGAATATTTCATAAACAATTATACAAAACATTATAAAAGGACTTCTTTGCCATAGATGATACAGTAATCTGAAGTTACTGAATTATACCTGTACTAACTAAGTAGTATCCTTGCACTTGTTATTAAGAGCTGAGATAATGTATTGAAATTCATTAAACATAAATTTTGATTTTCATGAATATTTATTCATGAACTATTTTTGTAAAAAAAAAAGTTTCATAAACTAGTCAAGGTAACCAGTGGTAGGAGTGAAACCTGAGAGATTTGCATGTAATGGGATTCTTTGAACAATATCGGTATAGCTTGATACAAGATAAAATCCTGTAGGTCAAGTGTTGTTCAGTTAGTGGCTAGAGATTGTTTTAGTCCATGCTGAGTCACTGTGACAATGACATTTTCCACCCTCGACAAATGAAATGTTGAGTCAAACAGTAAACTGGAGTGGGATTGGGAGCATAATAAGAATTGCTGTATAAAATACAAAACATAAGTTAAACAATGTATAATTTACTTTAATCTCAAGATTAAAATTTAGATACTAGCTTTGCTTCAGGGTCATGAAAACTTGTGACATTTTAGAAGGATTTTATATTTTTAAAATGAACGATTTATAATTACTTATTTGATATTCAGTATACTCGTGTTCCTTTTAAACCATTCCTAACTGTAGTATGATAAATATTTCCTTTTCATTTGCTACACAAACTTCTTAAAAATTGCTGAATCACATGTGCAAAAAATTTCCCAGCATGCAATAAAATAATGGAAACTGATCATGTGACATGAATTTAATGTTCATGAACATTCATGAACAGTTCATGAACTTATTCATTTATTGTAAAAGGTAAACCTAAGTTTTATGTTTAATGAATGGACAGTTCAGAATCTCACAATTGGGTTCAAGAACTGGTACTGAACTAAAAAAAGGTTTTGAATTTTAGTACTTTTAATGAATCATAGATATACTCATTATATATTCATGACTTTTTCGTAAAGAACACATAAAGAATGTTTTAACAATTTAATGTTCTTAAACTGCTCATAAAATGTTCATCATTTTTTTCGAGAATTTTTCTTGAATTCTATAGGTATATAATTGACATTCATGAAAAAATCTTGATTCATTCTTAAACTAGTTCATGAATATTTCAAGGATTTTATGAATCTGTCAATAATGCTTGATATCTTCGTGAAGTAGATCAAATGACACTTCATGCATAAAACTTCATGAAGTCAGATTAAGAAGTAATCCAGAACAGTTCATGAATAATTCATAATGGTGATGAAAAATTCATGATTTCATGAATTCCATTTCGCCGGAGAACATAAGAGCAACTTGACCCAAAACCTTCAACTTTTATAGCGTGTTTGGGCTTATGAAGCAGAATTGTCTTTTGGGGTCAGTAGGTCTAAGGTCAAGGTCAAAGGAGCTTGAACCTTAAAAACAGTTTACCCCAATAACATAAGATAAGCATTTTTCTTACCACTGTGCAAGTAATTTCTCAGAAATCAGGGAAGCAGTCACTGAGTGTAGATAACATAAGTTTAGAGATTTCTTTACAAACAATAAAGTAAGAAGTTCTTCCATGTTATAACAAAAATCAAGCTTTTCACAAATAGTTTATGCCTTGGTCAAAATAATATGTACTGATTACATTTAGTGGACTAAATATTCATGGTTTGGGGCAAAATTACTATTTTATGGAAGTTTTAAAGAGAAAATGTACTGGGATTTTGTTTGTTTGTCAGGTTAATTGCCCTTATAACCACATAACCCGTTCATATTAGTTACCCCAGGAGTGATTATGATTTTTATGAAATTAATGATTTTCTTTCACAGATTATTATATGTGACAATACTGCCATATTCTAACAAACACAAGAAAAAGTTGAATTATGTCTCCCACCACACAGTAGTATGGGAGACATATTGATTTACTCCTGTCCGTGTGTGTGTCCGTCTGTCCGTCACAAATTATGTCGGCACTCTAAGTCAAACATTTCTCATCCGATCTTCACCAAACTTGAACAAAATGTGTTTTACAATAAGTCCTCGGCCAAGTTTGATAACTAGCCAAATCGGCAAAGGCACTTTGGAATTTTGGCCCTGGAATTACCAAAAATCGCTCTGTACACTGATGTCAACGCTCAAAGCCTAATAGCTTTCATCTGTTCTTCACCAAACTTGGACAAAATGTGTTTGACAATAAGTCCTCATCAAAGTTTGATAACTAGTCAAATTAGCCCAGGCACTTCAGAATTATGGCCCTTGAATTACCGAAAATCGCTTTGTACACTGATGTTTGCGCTCTGAGTCGAACAGTTCATATCCGATCTTCACCAAACGTGATCAAAATGTGTTTGACAATAAGTCCTCAGCCAAGTTCGATAACTAGCGAAATTGACCCAGGCACTTCGGAATTATGGCCCTTGAATTACCGAAAATCGCTCTGTACACTGATGCCAGTGATACATGTATTGGTGCATGGTTGACTCAGATACATAATGGAGAAAAAATGCCAATCTGTTATGATTAGGCAGTTGTGGGAGACATGCGTTTTTCTCAAAAGCAGCTCTAGTTACTATTTGATTTCAGTGATTGGGAAAATCGGTAGTAGGCCTGAACTTGTTAATCCTCCAGCTGATATTAAAGTTTACTTATAGTAAAGAACCCAGGAATAATAGGCCTCCTCTTCAGCATTATGATGAAAAATGGTGATGTTAGAGGCAGACCAAACATGAAATTGTTATTTTCTTTGGTAAAATTGTCCAAAATCAATTGAATTAAGGAGGAAGCTTACTATAGGATCGACATGGTATTTAGATCTCATCTTTGTATGCATTTGAGTAAATGCTTGGTAAATTATATCTTTGGATAAGTTCCATGAAATTATTGATCACATTTCTCTTTTCCCCTGCCTTTTGAGATGTGATATCATTGAATTACAATAGAGTTCCATATCTTGTCGTATTTGCACATTTTTGTAGACTGTTCTCTTGTGGCATCCTCAGAATGTCTAGGAGATAAAAATAGAATTGATTCCTTCTTCCATTTTGCCAGGGGTGACTATGCATGTTTAAAGATTGAAAACCTGTTTTCTAGTTGGCCATTGCAGTTGGTCAGTTGGACCAGGATATAGTCAGATTATCTTTTCCTGTTAATAATTGAGAATAATATGTTATTGATATAATGAGGGAAAACTTTGCCTATAGGCAGTTTTTAGAAAGACTAATGTCGGGCTGTCACCATCAATGTCAAGGTCACTGTTACTATATATAGAAAAGTTTCTATTCAATGATTTAGTTAGGATAAAGTGATTCAAATGAAGTTTGAACTATTGAAACTGAGGTTGGGCTTGCATACTGGATCAGTTGGGTCAAGGTCACTGTTACTAAAAATAGAAATAGAGAAAAACAGTTCCTCTCCATCAGTCCTAGTAAGGTGAATCAGTGAATAAAAGTAGCTTATATTTAGGTAAAGGCTAAGATCGCATCAGGGCCATTAAAGTGACTTTTAAAAAAAAGAATACCCAGTATTTGTTTTCTAACAAGAAAAAAGTCATTTTGTTGCAACTGATATCTTTACTTTAAAAACCTAATTCTATGGAAATTTTAAATTATACAGAGAAAAGTTATAGTTTAGATCTATAATGTTGGAATGTAAATCAAGTGATACAAAAGGAATAAATTTGCAAGCTGCAATCTCAAGGTGCTGCTTGTATCCACATAGCTTGGAATATGCAAACAAAATCTTTGTACAAGTTTAAATGTGTCATTTATCCAGATTTAACTAATTTAGACCTGTTACTGTAAATTAAGGGTGTATTTTAAATGTTCTTACCTCTCATCTAAGTTTTTTGGTTTATGTTTGCTGAATGTCAAAACAGTATAGAGCTATTTCTGTTTTAAAAGTTTGTCCCAGTAGTAAAAATCTTATGAATGCACATAAATTTAAAACTAAATTAGGAAAGGGAGATAATTTATGAAGCAGTCTTCCGTATTGAAATTTATATATCAGAATATCTTGAGTAATAAAGTAAGAGAAGAAAAAATATCAAGTTATTATTGCAAGTAATTTGTATAAAAATATAGACAGTCATATTTCATCCATTTTTCCTTTTTCCTTAAAAAAAAAAAATTAACAGTATTAACTTTAAGTATTATGCAGATGTAAAAGAAAAATAAATGACATGTTTCCGCTACAATTGTTTCAAAATTGTAGCCATTTTTTAAAAATGCACCCCTTTTTATATTTCAACAATGTAGAAAAATATAATTTACTCACCAGTTACAGCACACAGGGTAGATTTCCAATTTTCACTCACTGCAGGAACAATCCAAGCGATATTCCGTTGAAACTCTGTTTTACCAATATCGTTTTCAATACAAAGTTGTGTGACATCCCCACTTCCACTGAATAGCAGAGCAATACGTGAGTCAGTTCTGAGATGACTAATTGCATGGTAAAAAAAAGATATATTACGTTTTGAGCCAGGTCATGTAAGATCATTTGAGGGAACTAATCAATATTGGTGGCTTTAATTTTCAAAGAATCCTGATGTTTCTGTCTGTGGTGCAATGTTAGGAATTCCATACTTTCTGATGCAAATGAAATACGTTATCGCTCATTAACAATTAATTATTGTCTTTTTGGGCTTTTTTTTGTTATTATTACATTTTTGAAATACTTATTCTGGAGTTATTAAAAAGTAAGGATTCATGCTCAACAGTTTTCTGAAAATAGTGTTTTGCACAAAATAAATGAAATGTATGAATAAATAAATGAAAATAAATGAATAGCTGGCTTTACATGCTTGGTATGATTTCAAGTTAGCATTGGTACACTATTGATCATGGTCCGGGCCATCAGTCATCAGAGACACTGTTTAGTCACTTGGCTTTTAATCATATTTATCCCCAGCTTTTACTATGGCATATCTGAAGTTAGTTTTAATTAATTAAAGATGAATGTCGTTGGTTCAGGATATAAAATTCGTTATAAGGACCTTGAAACATAATTATGTATTTTTAAAGAAAAATGTCTGGGGCAGGTGCATAATTTATTTTTCAAAACTAGTTTAAAATGTTTATTTAGAAAAAATATTAACATGCATTTGTCCTAATAAAAATCTACCTATTATTTCCTCTTTACCAGTTCAAAAAAATAATATATGTGGAACAAAGGGGGTAAACAGACCCTTTAACTCTCAAATTAAATGTCAGCTAATTTATATAACTATATAGGTCAAGGTCATTGAAGTATTGCAAGTTTCCCGATTATTAATTTTTGTTACCTTAGCTCTAAATAGATGTGTTTTATTATCGTAAAGACATTAGCGGGTGTTAGTCATCGTATTGATTCAACAAACAGATCATTTGCTGTGTCATTTAACTCCCTACGGAGCCGTTAATGCGATTTTCAAATGCTTTCAATACATTTTGTTCTTTGATTTAATTATTGAATATCGTTAAAGTTGAGAAGTTGCAGTTGTTAATTAGTTGCTGAGAATGCAGGGTAGTTACCTTTATTTTAGGACGGTAAGGGCCAACACAGACATCTATATTGTGTTGATGATACGGTCAAGTGACGGATGTAACATACAGAATTTTAGGATAAAGCCATTCCTAACAGGAAAAATTAAAAGAAAATTTGACATGTGAAATGAATTTATCATATAAATGATGACTTTCTGATACAGTATGCTTGTTCTTTTGAATGGATCCAATCACAGGCCCCATCTAACAGTATGTATCCTTTTGGTTATATATATAGTAAGAAAAAAATCTTACTAAATATAACCATAATGATACTGCTAGATGGAGTCTGTGGATCCAATCAAAATTTCTTGGTCTTCTTAATATATCAATATTCTGCTGTGCTGTAGGTATTGATTTTTATCCAGAAGGCAGAGGGATACTGAGTTTTCATATTTTCTGTCCTTCCATCAGTCCTTCCTTCTGTCTGCCTCTCACTCTGTCCATCCAGAGCTGCATGTATCTTAAGACAATTGGTTCAGAGTATTAAGGATGCCTTAGGAATACAAGAGTGTATGTCTTTACTATATTGAGTAACTGTGCAAAGTACAAGTGTCTTTCTTTGAAACTTAGGTATGCATTCTGGTCACTCATGGTTAAAAGTGGTCTGTCACTTTTAAAGCCCTGCTCCGCGGCTATTCAATTCTATTGTGTGTATGCAACCCATTATTACACTAGGTAACAGTTAACGGCCACGCGCCACACTTTAGCACGCAAAACCACAGGTATTTTATATAGAATTCTATATAAAATATTGTATATATACTTACGTCATTGACAGGTATAAGATTATTGTGTTATTCTGCAGGTGACCTTCCAGTAGGGGACTTTGTATTGCATAGCAATAATTCATTCACTTCTGGAATTTGCTTGTTATCAGTAGATGTATCATTACAAATATTTCGGGAAGAGCAAAATAATGTCTTAAAAATATCATTTGAGCCACACCATGAGAAAACCAACATAGTGCATTTGCGACCAGCATGGATCCAGACCAGCCTGTGCATCCGCGCAGTCTGGTCTGGATCCATGCTGTTCGCTAATGGTTTTTCTAATTGTAATAGGCTTTGAAAGCGAACAGCATAGATCCTGTCCAGACTGCGCTGATGTGCAGGCTGGTCTGGATCCATGCTGGTTGCAAACGCACTATGTTGGTTTTGTCATGGTGCGGCTCATTTCCAAAACCAATGATAATAATGAAAATGATGAATTGATGATTATGAAGAAGATCATGATGATGATGATGATGATAAAGATAATGATGATAATGGAATTCAGTGATTATAAAAATGTAATGATTATAAACTACCACACAGATATAGTTTTGTGTAATCTTTAGTACTGAAAAATGTCAACTTTTGCTAGGAAATGAAAGAAAATGAGACAAGTGGAGGCCAGGTGCTGCAGGAGAAAATGGATATAATAACCTTCTCTTTGAGATTTTAGACACAATAGCAGTAATAAACTTTTCAGGCTTCATGGAAGATAGAAGATTCTGCTGCTAGAACTTTTAATGTTGTTTTTCGTTAGCTCCAGTATTATGTACAACAGATGCTGGTTTGTATTCCCTATAAAAATATGATAAAAAAACAATGTTTTTCTGTCTGAATTAATCTTGTTATGAATACAATGTACATAGTATATAGAGCATCTGGGAATAAGTTGTTCAGAAGTTCATGGAAACATAACTTACTTGATTTGAAACATACTGTTTTTAGCTCACCTGTCACATACTGACAAGTTGAGCTTTTGTGAGCGCCTTTCGTCTGTCAGTCCACAATTTCTTGTGAAGATGATAGAGACCACATTTTGCAATCAGTTGTAAAACCAGACTTGCACACAACTTGTATTGCCATAATATCTCGGTCCTTTACGAGAATTGGCCAGATCCCGTCATGGGCTCCAGGGTTATGGCCCCTTAAAGGACCAAAATTTGCAATTTTGGCTTGTGAACACGATAGAGACCATGTTTTGCAATCGATTTTAATCTAACTTGCACACAACTTGTATCGGCATAATATCTCTGTTCCGTTCAAAAACTGGCAAGATCTCATCATGGGTTCCAGATTTGCTATTTTGGCTTTGCAGCCATAAAGAGACTTCATTTATGGTTTGATTTGATACAAACTTGCAAAATATCTTTAACAACAATAGATTTTGGATTCCATGATAGATTGGTCTAATCCAATGATAGGTTCTGGAGTTACTGCCCTTATTGACCCCTGAAAGAGCCCATATTTGTTAATTCTTACCTTGTGAACACGATAGAAGTGACATTTTACATTTAATTTTAACCACACTTACACACAACTTAAGTTACAATAAGATCTTGGTTCCTTCCGAAAACTGGCTAGATTCCTTTATGGGTTCAAGAGTTACTGCCCAAATTTTCTATTCTGGCCCTTTCAGTCATATAGAGGTTTCATTTATGCTTTGATTTGATACAAACTTGCACTGCACAGAATGTTATCTTGATGATCTCTAGGCCAAATTAGAAACTGGGTCATGTGGGATCAAAAACGTCCTGGTAGGTCACCAGGTCAAATCAAAGAAAAAGCTTGTTAACACCCTAAATGCCACATTTATGACCATATTAATCTTCACGAAACTTGGTCAGAATGTTTATCTTGATGATTCCAAGGCTAAGTTTAACAGGTGCGTGATAAAGAGTCATCATTACCTTCTTGTTTTTCTGGTAATTAATGAGACTCTTTTTCATAAACTCATTGTTTCTCCATGAGTTCTGCACCATTACATAGAATTGAGAAACCTCTCCTCATTTGTTAATTGCTTGGTTCATAATACAGTCCCAAAAATGTTTTGGTTTGAAAAATACCCCTGTGAACTGGAATCTGTCTGTTTAAGAAATGAAATCAAAAAACATTTCTTGAAACTATATATATCAACTAAGAAATGAAGATCTGAAACATTTGCCTTTTATCATGATAGGTGAATTCACTATAAATGTTACCAGATGTCCACAAAAAGTTGTTAGTTCATGAAGTCTAACTTAGAATATAATTATAAAATCAAAGTAATATCAGGATTTTTGCTTACCTGAGCATAAAATGCTTCAGGTGAGCTATTGTGATTGCCATGTGTCCATCATGCATTATCCATTGTGTAAGCCTGATCTTCATTAGACTTGGTCAAGATATTTGTCTGTTTAAAATCTAGGATAAATTTGTAACTTGGTCAGTTAGGTAAGAAACTAGGTCACTAGATTAAGTCTTTAATTAACTTGGTTAATGATCTACCTGTCTCTGTGAACTCTAGTCTAAATAATATCACAGAAATGTTAATTGAGGGACCATTTACCAAGTTTGTTCAAATTATTCTAGTTAGTCAAGAACGTGGCCACCAGAGGCGGTAAACATGTTTCCTTTTAAGTATATAGTATTTCTTATAAGCATAAAGTGGAAACTTAAAAAATCTTCTTGTCAAAAAATGCTGGCCCTGAATTTCAAAATAATTTCACAGATATTTTCCATGGACAACCCTTCAAAAATCTTCAAGCAATCTATGAAACTCAAGCCATCGTGGCCCTCTCTTGTCTGGTGATTATTTATAACTATCTGCCATGTTGCTTGCAAGTCCTCCTCCATTCTGGTTTGGTGACTGTCCAGATTTGAGGGGTTCCACTGGATCTGAGTGGCCTCCGTGGCTGAGTGGTTAAGGTCGTTGACTTCGAATCACTTGCTGCTCACCGCTGTGTGTTTGTGGAACCTTGTTTGAAATAAAGAATGAAAGCCATCAAGCTGACTTAAAAATGGTTGGTGGTTTTACCTTGGTGCTCTCCGAGCCTGAAGTAATGCTAAAAGGAGCGCCTGGAAAGTCATCATATGTACTAATTGTGCCGGTGTTACATAAACTCAGCAAATACAAAAGAAATTTGCAGTAACTGTAAAATAAATCAAGTTTATACACCTGATGTCTGCTTACCAGAATGAACATGTATTTCGCAACCTGATTAAAAACAATGATTTAAGAAACAGCTGCACCATATGACACATTTTATAGCTGTACAAGAGACTTGGCCTTTGCAGAAAATAGCATTCCATGATAGACAAACATTATGTGATATATCTGGTATTTATTGCTCCCAAGAGCTGTGCTGCTACAGACAGTTGTCTGTTACAGTAAAAGGACAGCTTTATATATGACAGGAAAATTTCTTATTTTCTTCCATTCAGGATCAATTTCAGATGTGATCAATCTGGCTATGTACAGTTTCAGACACATTTTTAATGCTCGACTAATTGAAGAATAGGTACAGCTATTAAGCTGTTGGACTCGCCCATTTGTCAGCACCAGCATCTCAATTTGGTAAAGTTTTTGTATGTAACCTGGTATTTTTGTAGCCACTTTCGAAAATGGATTGAGACTTCACACTCTTATTCACTCTGATGAATGAATTGCACTGCACAGGTTCCATGATGTTATACAATTAGTGCCATAAAGGGAGGTAATAAAAAACAATAGATTCAATAATACTTCCTACTAATTGCAAAAGTATTCAAACTTTTGTCAAATTTCTGAGAAAACAGTTATTTAAAGTAAGATTTAACAGAAAAATAATGTATTTTATATTGTAATAATTTACAAAGTCATTATGAGCCTTTAAAGAGTGGAGTCTTCCCATGGATTTAAAGTTATTACCCTTGATATGGTCACAAATGCACATTTTCACCTTGTGACACACCTAGCTCAAAAAGTATATGATATAAATGGATGAAAACTTGCGCACCTTTTTTTTTGGCTGGCTCCACCCCCTATTTTTAAAGTTATGGCCCCTGAAATAGTCAAAAATGCACATTTTCACCTGATAATGTGCCTAGCTCAAAAAGTATTTGATGTAAATTCATGAAACCTTGCTGGAGTCTTTATCATGATGTGACCTTGCACACTTGGCATTCTTCTTGAGAATCTTAGCGCTTATTACTGGGTTATGGCCCTTGAAATAGCCAAAATAGTGGATTTTTTGTTTGTGATGCTCATAGCTCAAAAAATATATGGCCTAGAATAATGAATCCTTTTCATTAAATGTTTGTTGAGGCTTACAGTGTCCAACAAATTTATTGCCCGGAGCCCACGGGCTACCAGACATTTTCGTCGGGCTACCAAAAACATCCCGACGTAAGCCCGCCGGGCAACCATGAATTTAAAGCTTTAGTAGCCCGGTCATTGTATATTTTACAAAATCAGTATCTGGTTGTTTCCTCGATTATAGCTTGCAATAAACAACAACTGACCATAAATCCCAACTTATATCCAATTTTGATTGTTTTGTTCGCTAATGAAATCCAAAAACAGGGTTGCCAGCAGTCTTGAAAAGTCAGGGAAATTGGTTTCTTTTTCAAGGTCAGGGAATTGTCAGGGAGTTTTAAAATTTGGTCAGTGAAAAATGAAAATCCTGGAAAGTCAGGGAAAAGTCAGGGAAAAATGATTTCAAAGCTCGAAGAAGTTAATCATTTCAAACTTTTGTGGCTATGGCAGTCTTCAAGACATCTTCTTTAATAATCCTTTCCTGAGATTGACAGTTTGACAAAGTTAAACACAGACATTCCCAATTGTTTTCATCATAAATTCACTAAAACACCTTAATCAATTCACAAAAATTTTTCAAAGAAGTTTCAAACAAGACGCTGACAATTGTGTCCATAATCCGGCTATAGGGGAGGTCAGGAGGCTGTTTAAATGTTTGGCGGTTTTGGTCAGTGAAAAACATGAATTGGTCAGGGAAAAGTCAGGGAATTTTATTCACCAAGAGTGCTGGCAACCCTGAAAAAAATACAGGAAAAACCAACTCGTTCCTATTTTTAGCGACATGACCGTCTGCACCTCGGCAAAAATTAAATACATGATTCTGCCAGAAAATTGTATGTTTTGTACGTAAAAACCTCTCAAAACTAGGGCTGTCATTGATTGGGTCTTTGGCATATCGACGATACCGATATATCGGAAGACAAATATCGACGATACATCGATATATCGATTATTAAGTTAGATTAAAAACCTGTTTGTTCATGGGCATGCTATATACCTTCTTGTTAATGTTATGTTTAGTTTTATTGCCTACTTTTTATATTACTGTTTGATTGTGTTGTATTTGTATCTGTGAAATAAATAAAATAAATGAAAATTAATGAAATCTTTTATAGATCTTCATTGTGCTTTCACTCCTCTTTTGCATTTATCCTACTTTACAACCTAGTGAACTATAATACCAGGCACTGGAGTCGGGTTTCAAACAGCTAAAATTCTGCATTTCTCTTCCACAGATATCTATTTATTTATTAAATTAATTAATTTATTTATTTACCATGTTTTTATTTATTTTTAGCCTGTTTCATACCCTGTCTAATTTTTACCTTGCACTTACATTCGGTACTGGCATCGCGTGTTTTTGTTGTTTTTTTGTTGTTGTTTTTTTTTTTTGGTTTTCTTTTTTAACTTTTGCCCAAGTTTTCGATGGGCCTCAAATGTGTAGTGTTTGACTGTTTGTTTGTTGTACTGAAAGACATTTTTAAGTAACACCTTGTGTTTCTACGAACCCAAACAAAGCTTTTCTTTCCGTCTTTCGACTCTTTTTCCACTATTTAAGCCAGCGACGGCTTCCTCTTCGGCCATCTTTGATTGTTATTGTTACGGACACTAGCTAAATTCTGTACCTTTTTACTGAGTGATCAGCTATACGCGAACAAGTAAAAAGCCGAGATTGACGTAGAAACAGTATATACACTATGTTTTTACATGCACAAACAACGAAGCGACCTTTCAAGACAGGACAACTTAACTTTTTGCAAATAGATTCTGAAGTTGAGCCCTTTTTACTTCTACCCATATAGGTAGTGCCGGCTAGTGGGAAAAGACTGCTACGGTACAAGTTTAGACATGACCTTTTTTGACAACTTCTGTTACTTACAGCACATTTTTGCAGGTAGAAAAAGTTGTTTTAGAGGGTCTGAGTGTTTATCTAGACAGTTGTTTTTTTCTCTCTGTAAAATATCGATTTTTGAAAATGGGAATCGATAATCGATCGACCAAAAAATATCGTTGATATCGATGACAGCCCTACTCAAAACACATAAATACATTACCATTTATCGAATAAAGCAACGAAAGCGTGTTGACAGATAGTTTTTACACCATTAAAATCAAATGTCACATATTTTCGCAACCCAATTTTTCCCCTCCAATGCACACAGAAACTCTACTGTTTGGAAAATGAAGTTGTTATTGGCGTGGAAACTTACTGAGTGTAAACAAAAGTTTGAACAGGACATAGTAGTAGTTATTTTTTGCAAGGTCTGTCTAGAACCAGCAACTTGGAAAAAAAATTCTCTAAATTTCACCTTGGTTACTTAAGATTTTTTAATGCGTCTGAATGCTTACCATAAAACTTGAAAATAAAGTTTTAAACTAATATGATTAATTTTGACAATTCACCATGTGAAAAAATTCCAAATTTGACCAGGGGCCCTTTTCCAAAAAAACCTAGACTAATATGACAGGAATGTGTCTGCGGAACTGGAAATAAACACACAGGTTTATTTTGATGTTTTTTAATTTTTAACCAAACATTGTTTCAGACCCCTTTGATTCTCACATCTCAGTAAGTCGGTTTCGGATAGAGCAATTTTATACTTTCGGTGTTTAAATTTTTCAGCAACTACAAAAAAATGCTGGGATTCTGGTAGCCCGCAGCCCAATGGGCTACCAGTAAGATTATAAATTTGTCGGACACTGGGCTTATAATACCCCCTTCAGACTGCAAACATTTGAATTATTTCTCCTTATTTTTGACAAATGTACCAGTGGGGGCACACCCTACATGTATCCTACAGACACATTCTAGTTCAATACTGACTGACTTTTTGTGCACCCCCATGAGTGGTGGGGGCATATAGATTTGGTCTTTTCCGTCCATCCGAAGTTCGTGACGCCTCTAGCTCAAAAAGTATTTGATATAAATTGATGAAACCTTGCTTGAGTCTTTATCATAATATGAACTTGCGCACCTCCTACTTTTCATCATTCTGGTTCCGCCCTTTATTTTCAGAGTTATGCATAACTCTATTGTGATTTTATTTTACAAAATTATGCCCCTTTTTATGACTTAGCAAATTTTAGTTAAGTTTTTGTATGTAAACTTGTATCTCAGTACCCACTAATGAGAAAGGATGGAAACCACACACTTGTCCACTGTGATGATCTTATAAGCAGTGCACAGTTCTTGGTTAAGTTCTTGTATGTAAATGTGATCATGTTTAGTAAGATTATGTCCCTTTTTAGACTTTTGTGTTCATTGAATTAACTTTCTTTAGTGACAAGGCTGCTGAATAGTCAAGAGGTTCTGTCCTCTGACAGCTTTTGTTTTCTTTTAGACTTACAAATTTGGTCTTTCTTAGTGACACTACTAAAACCTGCTTTTAAACAAAAACTTTTTTAAAAAATGCATAAAATGTTCATGTACAACAATTTACTGTCATGTTAGAAATAAAAAAAAAAATGTTTTCGTGTTCTAGCCTGAGGTTAGTTTTATTTTGAACACATGCCCATATGAAAAATAATCAGAATTAAAGTAATTTTATGAAAATTTTACATGTTGGAACCAGAAGTTAGATTTAACAGGAACACAGGCCCCTGTGAAATTAATTATTAAGAAGCTTGAGAAGAGCATTGCTCAATTCCTTGTTTTCTCCATCTTAAATAACACTCAGAGCACATTATTTGAATGATTTTATATGCAAGAAATCCCGGAGGTATTCCAGAGCTTGTATTATGTTATATTATTCAGAAATGATGCATACCGTTTCTTGGGAACTTTGTTTTTTTCCTTGGTAAATTGCCCCATTCAATCAATATCGTCTAATTCCTTATTCAAGAAATTTCCATGCTTTATCATGCATCTGTTGATCTTTCGGCTGTTTATATTGGGAAAAAAATATTATTGTTGCTGTTCAGTTTGAACTGTTTAAATCTGACATGGTAGGGCAAGGGATACTCATGGATTCTTCTTAGCTCGCCTTTCACGTAGTGACAGGGTTAGCTTTTGTGATCACCTTTTGTCCGCTGTCTGTTCACAATTTCTTTTTAACCTTTAGAGGCCACATTTTGCAACTGATTTTAATCAAACTTGAATACAGCTTGTACTGGCGTAATATCTTGGTTTCTTTCAAAAACTGGCCAGATCCCGTCAAGGGTTCCAGAGTTATGGCCGATTAAAGGGCCAAACTTTGCTATTTTGGCTTGTGAACACGATCATAATAAGGGACTACATTTTGCAATTGATTTTAATCAAAAATGCACACAACTTCCGTTGTATTGGCATATCTCAGTTCTGTTCAGAAACTGGCCAGATCCCATCATGGGTTCTAGAGTTATGGCCTGTTAAAGGGCCAAAATGTGCTATTTTGGCTTTTGCAGCCATGTTGAGACTTCATTTCTGGTTTGATTTGTTACAAACTTGCAAAATATCTTTAACAATGATAGATCTTGGATTTTGTGATAGATTCCAAAGTTATGGCCCCTGATTGACTCCTGAAAGAGTCAAAATTTGTTAATTTTTACCTTGTGAACACAATAGAAGTGACATTTTACATTCAATTTTAACTAAATTTACACAAAACTTAAGTCACAATAAGGTCTTGGTTCCTTTTGAAAACCGGCTAGATTCTTTCATGGGTTCTAGAGTTACTGTCCCTAAATAAATAAATAAATAAATAAATAAAAAATAAACCCGAACACACACACAATACTGTCCTTAAAAGGGGCAAAATTTTCTATTTTGGCCCTTTCAGCCATATAGAGGTTTCATTTATGCTTTGATTTGATACAAACTTGCACAGAATGTTTATCTTGATGATCTCTAGGCCTAGTTAGAAACTTGGTCATTTGGGGTCAAAAACTAGGTCACCAGGTCAAATGAAAGGAAAAGCTTGTTAAAACACTAGAGGCCACATTCTTTTATAACCCTATCTTCATGAAATTTTGTCAGAATGTTTAAATTATCTTGATGATTCCTATGCCAAGTTCAAAACACTCTTGAGGCTACATTTATGACCCTACCCTCGTTTATATGACAGAAAAATTGTTGAGAAAGACATTAAACCTGAACACACACACACATTTATGACCCTATCTTTATTAAACTTTGTTTATCTTGATGATTCCTAGGCCAAGTTCGAAACTGGGTCATTTGGGGTTAAAAACTAGGTCATCTTTCAAATCAAAGGAAAAGCTTGTTAACACTGTAGAGGCCACATTTATGACACTATTTTCATGAAATTTGATGATTCCAAGGCCATCATGACCCCCTTGTTTTTATATATAAGCAGAAAATACACAACATTATAGACGAGAGATGATCGAGGGCCATTTATTTAAAATTCACAAATAGTTATATTTGAAAATAAAATACGTACTGAATTTGAAAATCAATTTCTTAGAAAAATGTTATTTTACAATTAATGACAATGAATCCAAGATGGCCACCAACATGATGGACAGAATTTGAAAAATCACCCCATTATATTCAAAACTCTTATCTGCAACGTACCTTAAATTGTATATTTTTATGCCCCCGAAGGGAGGCATATTAGTTTTCAGCTGTCTGTTCGTTAGTCACAACGTTAACTTTTTGCATGAAGGCACTTTACTCGCAAACCACTGCACCCAGGACCTTCAAACTTCACGTGCTGATAGTACTCATTGAGTACACGACCCCTACGGACTTTGGGGTCACCAGGTCAAAGGTCAAGGTCACAGGGGCCAATGTTAACTTTTTGCATGAAGGCACTTTACTCGCGAACCACTGCACCCAGGGCCTTCAAACTTCACATGCTAATAGTACTTATTGAGTACATGACCCCTATTGACTTTGGGGTCACCACGTCAAAGGTCAAGGTCACCAGGTCAAGGCGCTGCGGGGGCATTTGTCACCATTAGTGACAGCTCTTGTTTATTATTTTATTGCTGGAAATGCTGTTATATAAGTCCAAAATCATGGATGAATTGCTTATTTCAGAATTTTTGGGAATTCTTTCACACTTTAGGTTAAAATTTAGGGAAGAATGCTCTAAAAAGCAATGTATTTTACCCTTTAAACTTTTTCAACGCTATTTTGTATTTTCTTTTTCAAGAAATTATATTCCAGATATGTGTTTTGAATATAGAGCATGACTTTTCAGATTTTGGTGGCCATCTTGGATTCCTAGTCATTGTAAAAGAGGATTGTTTTAAGAAATGGATGAAATGGATTCTCATAACTCTTGCACCAATATTTCATGAATTATGCCCCTTTTTACTTAGAATTTCAGGTTTATTATGGTGCATTTTTTTAATAATCTTTGTTATTACTTAATGAATTTGATTAAAACTGAAATTAGTTCTTCCTCATCATCATCCTCATCATATGACACAAGGTCAGGAACTCTGGTGCAAATATTTTATGAATTATATCCTCTTTTTTACTTTAAAATCAATTTAATTTTGATGCTTTTTCACTATATCTCTGTTGTTACTAAATTAATTAAACTTGAAATGGTTGTTCCACATCATCACCCACATCATATAACACATGGTTGATTATGCTGGCACCAGTATGTTATGAGTTATACCCCTGTTTTACTAATAGAATTTCTGGTTCAAGTTGTGATGCACTTTTGCTCTATCCCAGTTATTACTAAATAGATTCAATTCAAACCTAAATTATAAGTTTTTCCACATTATTAGCCACATAATATGCCACATGGAGCATTACTTTTGCAAAGGTTTTCCATTATGTCCCTGTTTAGCTCACATGTCACAATTTTCAATGGATCTTCAATATCTTTATCCACATTTAAGTCATTAAACACTCCAGTGACAGCTCCGGGCAGGCTGGCTGAGCTTCCTCAGATTGTCCCTGGTTTCAACCCAGCATCGAAATAGTAAAGAGCTGTCTCCGTACAGCTATTGTTGCAAATTCAAACAAGTTGTGTTTTTCCCCCCCCCCCAAAAAAAAAAAATGATGTCATGTTTTAATTTCAGGGTAAATTTTATTTAAAATTTATTCATTCAGTTTGAATTTAAAAGAAAATTTTTACTTACAAAAACAAGAATATTTTTTAAATAAACCCCTAAATTTTAAAATTATATCCCCTTTAAAAAATGTAATGCAAAAGGGTTATTGGGGAGGGGGGAAAATAGATGGTAAGACTGCCCTGTGCTCAGGTTTACTCAATATTTATCATCTGCTCAAAAGTTATTGTGTCTGTTTTAAGGGGTTAGATTTTTTTTATTGTAAAAGTTTATTGCAAGCCTTTGATTCAAAAAATTTTTTCGCATTGTTCAGTTAATAATGCCTTTTATTTCTTGGTACAAAAAACATTTATGCCCTATGGAATAAAACACTGTGCACTATTGATGTTCAAAAAAAAATTTTTACCAATGTCTACGGTCGGGGCCAAAAATGGGTGAATTTTAATTTAGGGAAATTTTTTTCAATAGTTTCCTTGTTTCCTAGGGGGTTTTAAACCAAAGTTTTAACAATATTTCAAAAAAGTGATTAAGGAAACTTTAAAAAATTTAAACTTCAATCACAGTTCTTCCTTGACAAAGATTTTATCTTTAAACAAAGACTGAAACCCCCCTTCACTTTCTCTTCTGTAATTTTTTGGATTTCCCATATTGATTTTTTTTTTTATCCAATCAGCTTTTGTTCGAATGTCAAAGAGTAAAAAAAAAAAATTGCAGGATTCGAGGTCGAACCCGGGACCCTCGCTTAAAAAGAAGGGGCCCCTCCCCGGAGCTCCCGGGCTTTTTGAAAATTTTTACATAAGAATTGAAAATACCCAAAAGTAAAAGGCTACGGGTAGGTTTGCAAGATGTTGTAGTTAGATTGATTGGACGAAAGGGTCGTCAGAACGGGCAATGAAAGGTCTTCCAGTCCTAGGTAGCTAATGGATATGTATTTTAGTCAGATTGCAGTTTTCAAAAACAAACCACTTTCCCACTGTAGAGGTTAAATGACTGTCCTAATTTTTTAGAAACCCCAGTGGAACAGAAAAATCAGTCTAATTAAGTTTATTACGTTTTTGGATTAAAAAATCCCTTTGCAAAATACTTCAGCCTGACCAGAATCAAACCCTGGGGGACCCCAAACCAAAAGGGGGAAACCGTACTAGTGTATAAAAGCAGCTCAATAAAAGGAGTGTAAGTGTATTATAACCCCTCCCTGATTAAAAGCACCTGGGCTCACTCAGCAGTTCATGGTTCGGGATGTTTCCTTTCAATTTAAAATCCTGTCAAACCCAGCACTGATAATCAAGGCTTGGGTGACACCTCTCTTTTATTCCTATTTTCTAGTTGCTCACGGGGCAAACTTAAACCATGTGTAAAAAAAAAATTTGCCGCGCAGGAAAATTGAAATTGTTTTTTAGAATTTTCACCCATTATAGCATGATATATTATTTGATTATATAAAATGTTTGTGGAATTGTATGTCGATTTATTTGAGCTGATACTCAAATTGTTTATCAATGAAAAGCTTTGATCAATAATTGTTTGCATCAGATTAAAGCATCAATGCAATTAGACAATGCACTTATTACGTTCTATTTGCAAGATCAAGAAGACATTTATGAGATCTTCCTTTGGAGAAGAATATTATGAGTTTGAGTTTCTGTGTTAAAAGATGAGCACATCTTTTCAATAAAAAAAAGAAAATATTAAAAAATTTGAGCTAGAACAAAATGTAGTCTATTTTGTAACCCTATGCAAAATGAAACCGCGGTATTTTTTTTGGCTCATTGCTCCATTTTAATTTTACTAAATTAGGTAGGGTCCTGGTATAGGGTTTATCCCTACACGCTAAAGAAACAGGGGTTGTAAAAATTGGGTACACAAATTGAATGTCCACAGAAAATGGGTTCAAAAATGGCTCACTAAACCCCATGGATAAGTTTTTGTTCAACCCCCAGGGGTTCTTCAGAAATCGGTTTACTGTTATTATTTTATAAATTAAATGGGTACTTTTGTTTACTGGTCAGGTATTTACACTTTTTAAAACTAAATTTTCTTATTACAAAAGATCTTTCTTTTCATTTATTTTTGTTATAGCTTGATCACTTTTTTCTTATACTAAAAATTTTAAATTAGGGAAGGGGATTTAAGGTTACAAAAAATAACTTTAGTTTTCAAACACGTTTTTAAAAAAAACTGTAGGGAGAAGACCCCCCAAAATAAGCAACCCCGTGGACATAAATTTTTGTCTTGCGTTTTAAAATTTATTATTATATTATTTTTAAAAATTTTACAAAAGCCCTTTTATGAAAAAACACTTCAAAGGCGCTTTTTTATCCCCCGAAGGGACGTTTTATGTTATGACGCAGTGCCGTAGTCCGTCTGTTTGTTAGAAATTTTCGGTCCTTGTAATTTAAACCCCCTTTGAAGGATTTCAAAAAAAACTGACACAAATGTTCACCCACGGGAGATGACGTGCAGAGCCTTGTTTCGGACTAGCTTAAGGTAAGGGTCCACTTAGGGGAAAGGTCAATTGCTTTGCTGTGTCCGCTCTTTTTAACTCTGAACTGTTTAAGGTTTTCAAAGAAATTTGGCACAAAGTTCGCCACAGAGACGCGTGAGAGCGCTTGTTCGGATGACTACTTCAAGGTAAAGGGGCACATTTTATGACTTTGCGGCCCGCTCGTAACTCTTAAACTGCTAAAGGGTTTTCAAAGAAACTTGGAAAAATGTTCCCCACACTGAGGGACGTGCAGAGCGCTTTTTTTGGATGATCGCTTAAAGGGTCAAGGACATTAGGGGCAAGGGGGTCATATGATTTGTTTTGTGTATTTTGTTTTTATTGCTGCTCTTGTTTTTTTTTTGGGATCCTTTTTGTCCCCCGACAAAAAGGAAAGGGGGGGTTAACGGGTTTGGGTTTGCTGTGCCCTCAGCCCGGGGGTTTTTCTGCCCGTAGACACAATTTGTGGCACATCTTCCAATCCTGAACAATCAATAAAACTTCACACAAAGACGAAACAACAGTATTGTGCAGGGGCTTTTTAGGTTTTTTCAGAAAAAAATTGCAGATTTATGGGACTTTTTTTTTTGTTACAAAACTAAACATAGACCAATTGTGTCCCCATCACCCCTCATCCCTTGACACATTTAAATAAAATTTCACCAAATGATCATAACAACAGTATTTGGAAGGGGCATGTTAGGTTTTTCAGAAAAAAAAAATTCATTTTGGGGCGTTTTTTTGTTACTTACTATATCTAGACACAATCTTGTGCACACCATCCCCCTCACCCCTTGACACAGTTAATGAAACTTCACACAAGTGACAGTAACAACAGTATTTGTGCAGGGGACATGTTGGGTTCTTTCAGAAAAAAAAAATGCGGTTTAGGGACTTTGTTTTTGACTTACATAAACAAGACACAATCTTGTGCGCCCATTCCCTCACCCCCTTGACACAATTAATGAAACTCCCAAGTGATCAGTAAAACAGTATTTTGGCATGGGGCATTTTAGGTTTTTTTAACGGCAAAAATTGCGAGTTTTGGGCCCTTTTGTTTCTTTTTAAAACTTTACTATGTAATACAGTCTGCATATGCAATCTTGTGGGTAATTTTCCGAACCCTTTGCACACATTTAAAAAGAACTTCACAAAGTGTCTACCAACCCTTTTTGTGCATGGTGCTGTTTTTTTTTTTAGAAAAATTTTCTGCATAGTTAGGGGACTTTTTTTTTTTAGTGAAATTGAAAAATGTCTAGTATTCTATACCCTGGCTCGGCGTGGGCGTCACACCTTTGGGTTTAATTTTTTGATGCAAGTACTACAGCCATCAATTAAAGGAATGCTTTGAAACTTTTTTTTCTTTTTTAGGTCAATTACCACCTCTCTGGGTCAAGTCCCAAAACCTGAATGTATTTTGGGCAAATTATGCCCCTTTTGGATTAGAAAATTTTTGGGTTTTAAGTTTTACACAAGTTACTATCCCCCAAAACTAAGAAATTGTTTTAAATTTCACAGTTCTTGGGGGTTTAAAATAGTGATAGCAAAAGCCCCAAAACTTGACTTTTTTTGGGCCCAAAATTAGCCCCTTTTGGATTAGAAAAATTTGGTTAAAGTTTTGCGTGCAAGACTACACTGTTACAAAAAGGGATAAGTTTTGGAAACTTTTTTTTTTCTTTTTTAGTTTAATTTCCACCCCAGGGGTCAATCCAAATTTGACATGTTTTTTGAGCAAATATCCCCCCTTTTTGGACTTAAAAAAATTTTGGTTAAAGTTTTCATGCAAGTTATATCCCAAAAACAATGAGTATTGTTTTGAAACTTCACAGTGTCGGGGGGTTATAAAACTTTTGATAGCCCCAAGCCCATAACTCTGCCTTTCTTTGGCCAAATATGCCCCTTTTTGGATTTAGCAATTTCTTTTAAAAGTTTTGCGTGCAAGACTAAGTGTTACTAAAGGTATAGATTTAAAAATATTTTTTTTTTTTTCTAGACAATTACAAACCCACTGGATCAAGTCCCATAACTCTTACATGTATTTTGAGCAAATTACCCCCTTTTTTGGCTTAGAAAATCCGGGTTTAAAAGTTTTGACAAGTACTACGGGAAATTTTCAAAAGGCATATAGTTTAAAAATTTTTTTTTTCTAATCAAAAACCCAACCTCACTAGGCAAGGCCATAACTCTAGCATTATTTGGGAAAATTTATGCCCCCTTTTGGTTTTTTTGAAAATTCGGTTAAATTTTTACATGCGAGTTTCTATCCCCAAAACAAATGCAAATTAAATTTTGAAACTTCCATGTGCCTTGGGGGTTAAAAAACTAGTTGATACCCGCAAGGATAACTGATACATTGGTCAAATTATCCCCGGTTTGAATTTAAAAATCTTTTGATTTTTAAACCCTTTTTTTGGGAAATTTTTTCCCCTTTCGGGGACAAAATTTGAATAGCGAGTTGGCTGTTGGGGACAGCTCTTTTTTTAATTTACTGTATACTACAGTCTATTACATGAATACAGTCCCAAATTATGAAATCTTGTATGCGTCAAATTGCAATGTACGTGTCAGTGCATGGGGGGGGAACATTCATCCCCTTTAGGGGTTTCTTTTTGTTTTTCTTACAATAATTTTTTTTGTTTTACTTCCCTTTTTTATACGCCCTTTGAAAAAGGGAGTATTATGGGAAGCCCCTGGCGGGCGGGCGGGCGGGCGGGGGGGCGGCGTCCCCAGACTTTGCCCGGAGCATATTTCTATTGAAGGGTTTTTGATAAAATTGGCACGTTTTCACCCATAAGGGAAGGGTCATTTTAAAAAAACCAGGCCCCCTAGGCCCAGGTAAAGGTCCACTTAGAGCAAAGGTCAAAATTCAGAATGATTTTGTCCGGAGCATATCTTCTTATGCGGGAGGGATTTTGTGAAAGTTGGCACAATTGTTCTTATCAGAAAAACGGAGGTTGCCAAGCCAGGTCCCTGGGGTTTAAGGTCAAGGAATTTTGGGTCGGGAACAAAAAGGTTTGTGGGTTTTCTTCATCATGGGGGGATTTTGTAAATTGGCACAAATGTTCTCACCCGGGGGGAGTGTCATGCGCAGCCCGGGCCCCCCTGGGTCAAAGGTCAAGGTCACATTAGAGGCCAAAAGGCAGATACAATAATGACTTTGCCCAAAGCATTTCTTTTTTAATGCATGGAGGGATTTTGATGGTAATTGGCACTTTATACCCCATCAGAGACGAAGTGTCATGCGAAACCCCTTCTTTAGAATTATTCCTTGTTTTTGCATAAATAGTTTAATTTAATTTTTTTCATTACTAGTCTGGGGGAAAAAAAAGACATTTTTCGTATAAACATGCTGCCACCCAAATTATGAGGTGTATTTGATCAATCTCTACCTGGTAAGATTTTTTTTTGGCCCTTTTTTTTTTGGGAAATTAAAAAACAAATGATTAAAAAAATAAAAATTAAATTTGCAAATCAGGGGCTAGAGTAAAAGAAATTTGTGAGGGGCGTTTTTGGACTTTTGGAAACTCTTGTTTTAAACTAAAATAGCTTTTTCTGAAATTTTTTTATTATTGCCGCGGGAAAAAAACGAGCCATTTTCCTGGGGTACAACAGGAGGGTACATCCTTTTTTAGATGTATTTTGACAAATTACCTGCTAAAAATTTTTTTTTGGGATTAAAATTTTTTTTTTTGGAATTTTTTCTTTTTTTTGTTCCTGTCTTTGGGCTTTTTTAAATTTTGCTCCCACCTTGGGAACTTTTGGGGTTTTTTGCCCCCGCGGGGGGTGCTTTTTTTTTAAAATTGCTGCGTGCCACGACAGCCCTCAGGGTCCCAAATCATCCTCTACAGTACAGACACAAGCATCTGACCAGGAGACAAAGCCCCGAATGTGAGAGGGGAGAAACCCTTTTTTGATACGGGCCCTTTCCATCAAACTACCTAGCTTAGGAATGACAGTCTGGTTGTTTGGGGCCTTTTTGTAAATAGCAGATACATATAAGCCTTCTTTCTAAGAAGAACTATAAGTACTAGCCTCTTAGTTAGCTAAAACTGACAAAAGACATCTCAAAAATTTCCATTGCCTGGAGAGGTTTCCCCTAACCCTTTTGAAAAAATTTCGAGCAATACTGAAGACTGGGGGCTCACCTATTAAGTAAAAAATTTGGGTTTTAAAAATTCCCCTGCTTTTTTAAAGAACCCAAGTGGACTTAATTTTTGTTTTTTTTGTTAGGATTGAGAAGAATTTGGGATGAACGCCTCCTCCCTTATTTAAGCAACCCAAGGGGATTTCAATATTTGTCTTATTATGTTAGGAATTGAGTATAGAAGTTAGAGGATGAACGACTCTCCTGCCTTATTTAAGCAATCCAAGTGGACTTCAATATTTGTCTTATTATGTTAGGAATTGAATGAAGTTAGGGAGGAACAAACTTCCCTGCCTTTTTTAAAGAATCCAAGGGGACTTCAAATTGTCTTTTATGTGGGAAATTGGTATAAAAGGGGGTAGGAAACGATCCCGCCTTATTTAAGAAACCCAAATTGGGACTTCAAATTTGTCTTTTGTTGGGAATTGGAATAAAAGTTAGAGGAGAACGACTCCCCCTGCCTTTTTTAAAGCAACCAGGGGACTTAAATATTTGTTTTATTATTTGGGAATTTGAGTATAGGGTGAGGATGAAGACTCCCCTGCCTTTTTTTAAGAAATCCAAGGGGACTTCATATTTGTTTTATTATTTAGGTTGGTATGAAGTTAGGGATAAACGACTCCCCCCTTTTTAAAGCAATCCAAGGGGGTTTCAATATTTGTCTTATTATTTTGGGAATTGGGTATAGAGGTAGGGATGAACGACTCTCCCTAATTTAGAAAAACCAAATGGACTTTTATAATTTTCTGTCCTGTAGTGTAAAAGGAGAGCAGTTTGATAAAAATTTAACACTTTTTAATAGGGTGAATAAAAGGGTTTAAGATTTTGCATTATAAATGGTAAGGAGAAAGACACACCTTTTGCCAACCTAGGGGCAAAAATATCTGTCTTTATTTGGAATTTTATCGAATTTTTTAGGCAAATGTTTTTTCTTTAAATTTTCTTCATTGATCGAGGGGGATGATAGTTGCTGTTTCCTGGTACTAAAAATAAAATTTTCCCCATGGAGATATGATATGATCTGCACATTGAACGAAATAAAATTACCTTTTTTTGTCATTGTCTTGGGCCAAATTGTTGAATGAGGGAAATTCTAATGTCGTTACACACAGTATGCCCGTTCACACGACAATATGCCCCGGGTTTTGGGTTCACAGCAGCTGAGAATAGTTAATGCTATGGGGAAAGGTGTTTTGAAAGATTCAGCGTTTGTAGAAAGAAATTTAATAAATCACAAAAATTATGATACTAATTAAAGGAGAATTTCTTCAACGAGATAAAACTGTGAACAACATAATTTGACACGAGGTGACCGTAATGCCGGTTTTTTTGGCTATTGATCGTGCAAAAAGATATCACACCTTTTTTTTTATGGTTTGAATTGGAAGCAATGTCTTTTTGAAGATCCATTCCAAAATATTGAACAGCTGCTATTATTTATTAAAAATTTTTAATTTAAAAAAGGTAAAAAAAAAAATACAACAATTTTTTAAGGGTTTTTTTTTTTTCGGAAAACAAAAATCGATAGTACCGCGGGGCCCGGTGCTAAAAGCGGCTCTCCGCCCGGAGTAAAATTTTTACCGGTGTCGATGTAAACTCCTTTTTTTTTTCCAACCACCTCAAAATTGACCAAAAAAATTTTTTTTTCCGGGATTTTGGGCAAAAAATGGGGGGGGTGCGATTATAAGGGGTGCGCATTAAAATGGATATCAGGTATTTAAAAAATGGCTTAAAAACCCAAAGAAAAAAAACAAACAAATGGTGACAAAACTAACACCAGTTAAAAAAAAAAGGGGAAAGAGATTTTTGTTAGTTATTACAATCATAATCTTATTTTATGGTGCCATAGAATTCCATTATGAATAAAGAAGATTGATTTTTGTTACAAGCACATCCAGTATTTGAATACAGGCGGAATTTAAAGCAGTCTTCTGTGAAAAATAATTTTTTCCCAAAGAAACAATGCATTATTTAAACAATGTTTTTACATCGTCAGTGTTGTTGCACTCTACTTTGCAGATAGCATGCTGGGATAGTGTTTTTAAAATTTGCGGGGAAATTTGATTTTTTCCCACAATTAGTTTATAAGTTAGTAGTTGAGATTAGAGAGAGCCCTGGAGCAAAAAAAATTTTCTGCCTCAGCAAAAAAGTAAGGAGATAAGATTTTAATTTGTGGGTGTTGACTCTAGAAATATAATCAATTTAAGACTTCCAGGGCCCCTGGACAGATGTTATAAGGACAGGCGCTGTAAATCATGAATGTTTTTTTTACCTTTGCATTAAAGTATTTTTATTTTGTCTCAAATTTGTTGAAAATTCCCGGAAGTACAAAAAAATTTCGGAATATCATGGAGGTTGACAGAATGTAAATTATTTTCATAAAGTTATTTTAAGAAAAGAACTTTTTGGGAATTTTTCAGGCCCTCACTGTAAACAAGTTTTAGCTTGCCTGACATTGGACTTAGGTCGGTTGACCAAATTTGGGTTTTTAATGTTCTTGATCCATATTTTTAAAATTGTAGTTAAATTTGGGGGTCATTATCAGTTTTTAGGCCAAAATTTTCCCTTCAAGGTTGATTTTGGGGCTACACACACAATTAGGACAAAAAGGGACGCCTTGCTTAACCATATTTTAACCTTTTGCTTGCTGGCGCAAGTAATTCTGCCTTGGCAACCAGTGCATACCGATTGCCTGTCGGACGTGCCTGTTCGCTATTCAGTCGTAAATTTTCAGTGAACACCCCCTTTAGTAATAAAAGGGGTTTCTGCCCAAATTTAATGGGACCAGTCCCTTTTGAAAATTTAAATGGGTAAAGGTTAAAAAAATATTAACAATTTACTATGGGAACCCTTTATGTCTTAACTAATCCCCAAATTAAATAATTTGACGAAGTGTATTTTTTAAAATGCTTTTAATATTTTATCAGTGTGTTTTACGCCAGATTGTTTTCTGCAAATACAAAAATTTGCTCCCCTTGACTTATCAAAGACCCCTATAATTTTTATTTCATGTGTTGCACCAGCAAATTCATTCTTGTAAACGTCATAATTGATAATGATCAGACAGAAATTTAAAATCAAATAGGCAGTCAAAGACTTATGGGGAAAATTTGGTTTTGTGGTCTTGAGTTCTGTGCCCCTTTATCTAATCAAAAAATTATGTATTTTATCATTCTTAAAATTTTTTTCATTTAAAGGAAAAGCTTTATAATCACCCCTCTTATTTTAAACTAGAATATTGGAATTACAGTAAAAAAAGTAAATGGTATTAGGCATTTTGAAATTCCCCTGAAATTTGGTCCATTATCATCAGGATAGGTCGGTTAATAAAAATTTTATCTTGTTTTTAAAAAAAAAATCTGTTTTGTCAGCACTGTTTACCGTGTTTTATCTATTTTGAGTGTTGCATTTTTCTTTTTGTCGTTTAAGACATTTGAAATCTTTTTGCAGTTTGTTTTGTGATTTAGCAACTTACAGCACATTACTTATATAATTTGACACATACATGTACATAATTATATTAAACTTAAATTGTAAATTCATATCTGGGTCATTGTGATCTTGCTTTAAACAGCAACCTCAACATTTTTCATACAAGCTGGAATAAAATAATTGAATACTTATAAGTGTAGTTTCTTTAAAACATTTTTTTCATTAATTGTCTCCAGTATAATTGGTGGGGGAGACGACTTGATTTAGTGCTGTCCATCTATCTTTCTGTCTGTCACAAAAAAATGTCCATGCAATTCTTCTGACACCACTCAGCAGATTTACCTCACTAAACCTCACAAAAGTGATCATTTCCAACCAAGTTTTGCTATTGTAACAGTTCTGGTTTATTGATTTTTTATTTGGGGGTAATGGCCCTGTCCTGAATACTAGATACTTTTGCCCTTATTATTATATTATTGGGAATTTCCGCCAAAAGTAGGAGGACAATGCAAGTCTCTTTTCATATTATAGGGTTTTTTGGTTGGATTTTTTTAAAGGAAATTTCGCCCTTTATTTTTTGTCTTGACCTGTTGATACCCTGAGAGGAATTTTAAAAAAAATTTAAAGAAAGTAACATGCCAAGCTTAGTTGTGCAATCTTGGGCATATTTGGTTCAATAATTTTTAGTGGTCTTTCGGGGCCCCCTTATTTGTCAAATTTTTATGATTTTTTTACCCTACTTCCCAAAAACTTTTTCAGGAGTTTTAGTGCAAGCATAGTATTTTATATTGTTGGTCATGTTTATTCAGTGATTTCGCACTGCTCAGCGGTCGGCCCTTTTTTAAAAAAACTTTAGACTTTTGGACTTTCTTACACGATTGCTTTCAGGTTTTCCACCAAACCTTTTCGGAGTTTTGAGGCCAAGCCCCCGTTATGTTGTTATTTGGAGTTCGGTTTTAAGGGGTTTTAGGGTTTATGGGGCCCCCGATTTTAAGCTGACTATACGAAGTATAGGGGGGGGCTACCTTCGCCCCGGCGTCGGCGTTTTCCGCGTCCCCCCCTTGGTAAATTTTGGTGCACTTTCCCCCTTTTTTCAACTTTTCTCTGTAATACTTGAGAGGGGTTCAACTTGAAATACTTATTCCTCACTCATCCACTCATCTGACATAAGGGGCCATAACCTTTGGCACCAAAATTTATGAATTATCCCCCAAAAATTTTTTTGGGTTAAATTTTAGATTTCACTCATCTTGTTATTTTAAGGAGCATACTTTAAAATAGTTTCCATTATATCCCTCTTAGAACAAATCCTAATTGGGGCTTTTTAGAATTATTTTTTATTAGGAATTTCCGGTTAAAGTTTTATGTTTAAATTTTTTTATTTGAAGGTTTTGATTAAATTAAACTTTTTTAAATATACCAACAAAAAGGGGGAAATTGGTTTTTTATGAATTTTTTTTTATTAGAATTTAGTTAAAAGTTTGGGATTTATTATTTTTAATTTTTGGTTTTATTAAATTTTTGTTGTAGATAATACCCCCAAAATTTAAACAAGGGGAAAGGGGAAATTTTTGATTTTTTTTTATTGATTTTGGTTAAAGTTTTAGCACTTACTCTTCCTGTTTTTTATGTGGTTGATTCAAATTAAATATGTTCAAAAAACATCACCCCACCATAGACACAAGGGGCATAAATTCACCAATATTAAGAATTTTCCCCCTTTTTGCTTTGGATATACTTATATAGTGTTTTTTATAGATTTTTATTTTTACCTCTTTATTACTTTAGTGTATTTTTGACATAGACCAGGTATTTTGTATATCTTCACCAAACTGGGGTATTAAACACTGTGACAGCTCTAGTTTCATCAGATGTGCCCCCTTTTATACCCAAAATCGAAATAGTCGAGCGCGCTGTTTCCTGTGACAGCTTTTGTTTTTTTTATTGGTACACATTTTGCTTATACCATGAGATTTTGCGAATTTCACCAAGCCTCAAAAGTGATCAGTGTGAAGATAGAAAAGTTTGGGATTAAGGGTTTTTGACCCTTTTTTGTCGATTCTGTGATGTCGTGCATTTTCCCTTTATCCAGGTTTGAATTTAATCAAAAATTCTCAGGATGAGTGTCAATGCCCAAATGTGGTGTATGTCTTATTTATGATTAGGACTGGAGTTAGGCCCTTAATTTTGGCATTTTTCATGGTTGGTATTTAAATGGTGTGAGACTTTGTTTTTTTCAAAGAATAGTCTCTGGATTAATATGCTTCAAGATTTTTTTTTGTCGGTCTGTGAATTTGACTATCGGCCATATTAAGACCAGTTATTTGCAGGGTGTCTCATAATGGTTGCCTTTAAACATCTCTGCAATAATAGATTGCTTTGCCAGGGACACATTTCTTTGCAAACTTTGTTGAAAATGAAGAAAATTGATTTCTCCTTAATGCCTTTGGTAATATTTGTACAAGGCAGGAAAAAAATAAGAATTTTAAGATTATCAACGAGACAAGTTAGGACATTTGTTATCTCTGCTGCAGACTCTTTAAAATTAAATTCCTTTACGGTTGCTTTCGGGTTTTTAACTTTTCAGCAAAAATTTACGCAGGGGATAAAAAGATAGAACCCTTTTAGTTTTGTTTTAGGATTTTTTGAAGTGCAGTAGCTAAATTTTTGGGGTCATTCCTCTATAGTTTTGAATTTTTATTTCAGCAATTTCATTTTCGTTTGGGTACATAGGAAGTGTTTTCAGTTCATTTCTGCAACAGTTCCTAAGCATCCTTTCAGGCCGAGTTCCCCATTTTAGGACTGGCCAATATTTGGCATGGATTTTAAAAGAATTCATCATAAACTAGTGCTATTTACAGCTAAGTCGTGGGAAAAAAACAGAATAGTGTTTGTGTGATTTTGAACATGGGGGTCCGGTTTTAAAAAAAAACCGCTGCAAAAAAAAATATTAAATAATGATGGTAACAATAGAAAATTCAAATTTTTTTTGCCCCCCGGGATCTATTTTGCGGGGGAAAATAGGGTTGTCCTGCCATCCGTTGTTCTTCCTCCGTCAGGTTAACCAAATGGGATGTTTCGTCTAGCATCAAAACCCCCTTACTAAAAGCTTTATGCTAAAGCAGATTAACCTTGACCATTCCCCATCTTTAGAATCACATTCCCCGTTTTCCTTTACCCCATTTTTGGACTTTCTTTTTGGGGATTTTTGGTTAACCAAATGGGACCGTTTTATCTAG
The DNA here is from genome assembly GCF_021730395.1 of Mercenaria mercenaria. Classification (NCBI taxonomy): domain Eukaryota; kingdom Metazoa; phylum Mollusca; class Bivalvia; order Venerida; family Veneridae; genus Mercenaria; species Mercenaria mercenaria. The sequence goes on from NC_069363.1 coordinate 50,817,197, forward strand.
CATCAATACCCCTTTTAGAATGACTTGATATAAAGGAGTAACCTTGACCATTCTCATCTTCAGACATCACCTGACCTCGTTTTACCTTTACCTTGAAATTTCCTTTTTTTGGGTTAGGGTTTCTGTGTTTTTAACAGGTGCCACCAGGGCCTTCTTGTTCTGTTTGATAAAAAGATTCAATATATTAGGTGGATCAGGTTTGTCTTAGTTGATTTCTGGTTGTTTTGATGAAATGACAATTAAATTTTTATGAAAATTGCCGTTTTGAAGTTGTCAGTATTTTACCTGTGGGATTTGTATGATTGGGTTTATTTATGTTTCTTCCTTTTTTAGGTCCCCAAAGTGCGGGCAAAAAGTGAATGCAAGAAAAGTTTCATTACAATTCTTGTGTAAGTCAAATGTTTTAACATTACAGTTTTGGCCTGAACTCAGTTGTGCTGTGTTTGGCTTTTAATAAGTGCACCGGACCACCTAAAGGGGGATGTATGTCAGAATCCCAATTCTGTCTAAAAAGGGCAAAGGGCACAGAGGTCAAATTTCAATGTCATTTTTAACTGTTTTTTTTAAAGATAAATATACAAAAAAATTTGGCATAACATTTTTTGGAATGGCTGATTCTCGTTAAGCCCTACCCTACCCTTTTTAAATCAAGGTCAATGATTTTTTTTCATTTTTTTATTGTCCATCTATAATTTTATAAATGGATGATATAAAAAAAAAATTGTCACAATTTCTAATGCAATTTGTCTTGTTCAAGACCCGTATTATACTGAAGGGCAAGGTATAACTTTGATGAATATTCAAGTACCATGGCACAAACATTTACCGTAACTAGACAGTGTGTTGCATGTAAGACTTACAGGTCAAGGACACCCTTAGGGATGTATCAAATCTTAACATTTTAGATCTCTAATTCAAGAGTCAAAATCCACTTTTGGGGTCAGAGATGTATATTTTTTGTTGTCCCAGCATAAATTTTGTCTCCCGCCACACAGTGGGTGGGAGACTTTGATTTTTTCTTTCGGGTGTCCATGTGTGTGTTGTCGTGTGTCACAAATTTTGTCCCCGTCAAGCGAACATTTATTATCCGATCTTACCAAACTTGAATAAAATTTGTTTGACCATAAGTCCTCAACCAAATTTGATAACTAGCCAAATCGGCCCAGCACATTGGAATTATGGCCCTTGAATTATCGAAAATTGCCCTTTTTACTTTGTCCGCGCTTAATCAAAGAGTTTCTCCGTCTTACCAAAATTTAACCAAAGTTTTTGACCATAAAAACCCAACCAAGTTCATAACTAGCAAAAACGCCCCAGGCACTCAAAATTATGGCCCTTGAATTACCAAAATCAGCCCGGAATTTGTGTGAGTAAACAGTATTAAAGCTGTTTTTTATTTAGATGTTAGGCAGGTGGGAGACATGCGCTTTTCTCAATAGCAGTCTAGTTTAATTTAAAAATAATAGAAAGATATTTAGATAAAGTTGGGAAGCCTTCAGCTAATGAGGGGACAATATTTTTGATTTAAAAAATTTATGACAGTATTTCTTTTCATTCCTAAGTTAATCAGCGGTCCCAGTTTTTCAAAATGCCTTTTCGGACTCCCCCTTTTGTGTCTAGCATACACAATGCCCTTTGGACACATTCCTGTTCATTCAAGGTTACTTCCTTTTTGTGAAAATTCTTTATTTTGATATTAATGTGGTTTGAAAACAATATTTAACGTTACATAAGGCATTTTAAATTTTAAGTAATTCTATTTTTTTTATGTATTTTTTTGTGATATACCATTTGATTTGTTCCCCAATTTATATAGTTTGATTTAAAAAAAAACTCAGAACCTGGTGATGAGGGAAATGTAGGGTATAGAAAATTGGTAGGATTGGGCAAAAATAAGAAGTTTTGTTTTTGTAGCAATTCAACAGAGCTGAGAAAATTTGGTTTATATGAAAAAACCCGGACAGATATTACAGAAAAATTTACACCTAGAAAAATAAAAAAACAGCAACCTTTATGGCAAATATTTCATTTTATACTTGTTAAGGGTTTTCTGTAAGCCATGAAAGTAAAAATCCAAGCTTTTTTTCCAAAAACAAAATGTTTAAAGATTGTATAAGTCTTTAAAACTATTGAACTGCAATCTGACAAATTTTGAAAAATTTAGCACATTTTTTACTAAAATCATTATTGACTTCATATGCAAAACAAGCATTTTTCAAAAAAAAAAAATTGGTGAAAAGTTGTTCTACCACAAGACCAGTTAACATTTACTTATTTGGATGGGAGCCCCCGCAGAAAAATACCAAACAGGTGCGATATAGGCATTTAGACTTTTGAAAACAATATTATCAGTTCAAAAACAATAAAATTTGTTTAACATGAAAACCAAATGAAAAATTTTGGTCAATTTACCACTCATTTTTAAATATTAGGGCTTTTTGGAATATTCTGTATTTTTTGCCAGTGATTTAATTTGCTGTATATCGAATAAAATTATCCCGGGGGGTGAGTTTTTATAGTCAGAAAATTTTAAAGAATCACGCTGAGATCCCATGCACATATGTCTTGTGCAAAATCATAATTTTTTGGGATTAAAAAAGAAAGGATATCATGGTATTCTTGGGAGACAGTTGTAAACAGAAAAAAATGTGCAAAGGAACATTGGAAGCGAACCCCGAAAATCACTTGTTTATAAATTTTAAATTTTATCCTGTGAAATATCCACCTGCAAAAAGGCCCCCTTTCTGCTTTCTCAAGTTTTACTGAATTGTTTTTTTTAGGAGTTTAAAAATAAATTCAAGAGTGCGTTTTTTTTCATCCCCCGAAAAAAAAAAATTAAAGTGATATTCATTTTTTGCACATAGATTACATTGTGATGTCAGTGGAAACGTTTTATGGGGAAATTCGTCAGTGCTGTTTGTAGGTTTTATCAATATTCCCCCTCCCAAACCAATTTTTTGGTTTTTTTTGTCTGTTAGGGATATTGATTATGAGTGATTACACGTTTAATCACAGATCAGTCATTAGGTCCCGCTTCTCCCAAAATAGTAAATATGAGAATTATTTTTTGGGTTTTTATGTTTCGGAAAAAGAATTTTTCCCTAAAAGGAAAGCCGTTGTCTCATTAAAAATTTTTTACGTATGTAGTAATTCGTTGTTGGTTTATAAATTTTGTGCAATGGTCAGTAAGGGGGAATAGTAGCAATATTAAATAGTAATTAGTAACCTCTGTTTTATTTTGTCCGAAAGGAAAAAAAAAAAAATTTACTTTTGGGGGATGGAACATAGATTTTTTAAATTGACATATGTCCGGATTCTGTCCGCTGAATTTTTGCTGTGCATGTCTCCAAAAGCATTCTACATTTTCATAAAAATAGGATTTTTTTTTAGCATGTGAAAATTTTGCACGTTTTTTTTTAGTATTTCACTCAGCCAGCCAAATTAGGCCCCTTTATTTTTCAGTAAGACTAAAGGGCTTAAAAGTTTGGTTGCTATATCTTAATGTTTTTAATTGTTTTTATAAAAATTTGAGGATTTTTTATTAAATGTGAAGTTATGCCTTTGGGTTTGTTTTTAATTTACCCGCAAGTTTTTAAAAATAAAAGGCTGAAAATTATTTTTTGTATTTTATAGTTTGTCCCCGCCTTTTATGAAGAAAAAAAGGGGGACATAGAAATATGCGCATCTTCAAACTGTCCGTCCTCTGTCCGACACTTTGGGGCTGGGAAACTCGCCCCCCATTTAAGGGGTTTTGAAATAACTGGCAAAAATGTTCCTAAAATAGACGAGTGTCATGCAAGACCCAACCCAACTTCAAGGTCAAGGTCCAGAGGTCAAAGGTTAAAGGTCCGGTTATAATATCAAGGATTTTTTAAAATAATTGGACAAATATTCACCTAATGAGTTGATTAGGGCCCATATGGCAAGACCCGACCCAAAGGCACCTTTAGTATTTTTTTTTTTCTTTTTCGTTACTTTTTTTTTCATTGGTTTTAAAAAGATGCGGCTAATTTCACCATTACAAGACTTGTTGTCATGTGCAAAAAATTTAAGGGGTTTAACTTTCTTTTTTTGTTTTTACTTTAAAATTTCCCCCTTTTATATGATAAAGTACAATAATGTGTTTTATATCATTTTCCCCCAATTAAAAATTATTATGTTTTAAATAAGTAATTGGTATTGATAGAATAAAAAATATTTAAAAATTGTAGACTTGTAGAAAACAAACCCAGGGGAAAAGTTTAAATTAATTGGGTTTTACAGGTAAATTGCAGATTACTAATTGGTTGCAACAATTGCTGGGTATGTATTCAGCCCGCATTGACAACAGTAAATTAAAATTTTTTTGGTTTATCAAGGTGAGGGAAATTTTGACCGGTCTTTTTGGTGTGCCGGTGCGGGGTGTTGCCATCAAATTTCCTGTGAACATCAGGACCACAGTTGTGACCCATTCTATTGAAACTTTGGGCAGAAATTTTTCTTGATGATCTTAGGTGAGTAAACTGGGCATTTGGGTCAAAAACAAGGGCACAGGTCAAATCAAAGGAAAAGCTGTGAACTCTAGAGGGCCCCTGTTTTTGGGAAAATCTCAGAAACTTTTGGTAAATGTTTTCTTGGTGATCTTAGGGCAGGTTCGAAAAGGGGCAGTGGGGGCAAAAAAAGCTCAGTAGGCCGATCATAGGAAAAAATGTGAACACCCTTTAAGGCCCAGTTTTGACCCCGCTTTTAAACTTGGTCAGATTGTTTGTCACTAGGTCAAGTTCGAATCTGGGTCATGTGGGGTCAAAAACAAGGTCACCAGGTCAAATCTAAGGAATATCTTGTGAACCATGGTAAACTAGACGATAAACCACAGGAAGACGTTGATTGTTTTCTTTCTCAAATTTTCGTTGAAATATTAGGACAAAAATTATGCTTGGTTCCTAGTGATAGGCTGGATGTTAAGCAGCAGTTTGACATCTAAATGCTCTCTTAACGGTCCGTGCTTTAACCATTGTTTATTATGGAATTTACAGAGCTTGACCTGCAGTGAAATGGAGCCATGTTAGAATGGTTAAATTTGCTGACTTCAAATTGTTGACTTCAAGTTGATGTTTGTTCTAGCCAGCCCTCCAGTGAATTCTTTTCATTAGAGAAAATGTATTAAGACCAATTGCTCGTAGGTGCCCATCCTTGCCTTATTTAAAGCACACTTCTGTTGGAAGGAAAAATCCTTGTTATACCAAAACTTTTGCTATGACTTCTTATGCCTAAAAACAATAGCAGAATTAAACACCTTTGGCTTGAATCTTGGTAGCAGTTTAAGCGAGAATTAATCAAGGTATTGAAACTCCTCGCTCAGAATTTATCCTCATAAACTTATTTATGAGTAGAAAACCTGTATCCTCATGTGTCATTAAGACTGATTTCTTTATTTACATCTCCAGAGACTGCAATAAGAGTAAGCAGAAAAACAATGTGATTAATAACCTGCTCTATGCATAAATGATAAAGTTTTGCCATTAGTTTGGGAAATCTGACATTTGTAGACAATACACTATTAGGCGGTTCTGCACATTGAAAACCAACATGAAAACTACATTGAATTATGTACAGATCTGGCATATTGAAACATAAATCAAATGAATGCAAACCTTTGTGTACATCATTTACTTTAGGTATTGTTGATTTAGAGCAAGGTCTATTTCTTGCTGTTGGCATGGAACTTGAAAAACGTTCAAATGACCACTATTTTCCTGTTAAAGTAAGACATTTCTGTAGATCTACATCTGAAAAAATGCCACATACGGATTGTTTGGCTACTACAGTAACGGATTAAATGATTAAACTTTCCATTTCAGGGTTTGTCCGTACTACATGGCACGTGAGCTTAAGTCGGATGCTGATATTACCTTCATGCCATACAACTATCTCCTCGACCCTAAGGTACTTTAAGGTTCTTCATCTCTTACTAGACATTTCCTGAATTATCAAGCAAATGTTCCTTGTTTTTAGCTCACCAGAGCCAAAGGCTCGGGGTGAGCTATTAGGATCACTCACCGTCCGTTGTCTGTCGTCCGTCGTCTGTAAACTTTTACTTTAAACGACATCTCCTCATAAACTGCTAGGCCAATTTCATCCAAACTTCACAGGAATTTTCCTTGGGTGAAGCTCTACAAAAATTGTTCAAAGAACTGAATTCCATGCAGTACTCTGGTTGCCATGGCAACCGAAAGGAAAGACTTTAAAAATCTTCTTCTCAAAAACCAGAAGCCCTAGAGCTTAGATATTTGGGGTGAAGCATTGCCTAGTGGACCTCTACCAAATTTGTTCAAATCATGACCCCGGGGTCAAAATTGACCCTGCCTCAGTGGTCACTTGATTTTACATAGGAAAATCTTAAAAAATCTCTTTCTCAAAAACTAGAAGCCCTAGAGCTTAGATATTTGACATGTAGCATTGCCTAGTGGACCTCTACTAAAGTTGTTCAAGTCATGGCCCCAGGGGTCACTTGATTTTACATAGATTTCTACAGGAAAATCTTCAAATTTTTTTAGAAAATAAACCAGAAGGCCTAGAGCTTGGATATTTGACATGTAGCATTGCCTAGTGGACCTCTACAAAATTTGTTCAAATCATGACCCCTGGGGTCAAATTGACCCCGCCCCATGGGGTTTCTTGATTGTACATAGAAAAATCTTCAAAATTTTCTAAAAATAAACCAGAAAGCCTAGAGCTTAGATATTTGACATGTAGCATTGCCTTGTGGACCTCTACAAAATTTGTTCAAATCATGACCCCGCCCCAGGGGTCACTTGATTTACATAGGAAAATCTTCAAAAATTTTCTAAAAATAAACCAGAATGCCTAGATCTTAGATATTTGACATGTAGCATTGCCTAATAGACTTCTACAAATCTATTCAAATCATGACCTCTGGGGTCAAATTGACCCCGCCCCATGGGTACTTGATTGTACATAGAAAAATATTCAAACATTTTCTAAAAATAAACCAGAAGGCCTAGAGCTTAGATATTTGACATGTAGCATTGCCTAGTGGACCTCTACAAAATTTGTTCAAATCTTGCCCCCCCCCCCCCCGGTCAAATTGACTCAGCCCCAGGGGTTACTTGATTGTACAGAGAGAAATCTTCATAAATTTGCTAAAAATAAACCAAAAGGCTTAGATATTTGATATGTAACATTGCCTAGTAGACTTCTACAAACTGTGTTGAAATCATGAACCCCGGAGTAAAATTGGCCCCGCCCCAGGGGTCACTTGATTTTACATAGGAAAATCTTCCAAAAAATTTCTAAAAATAAACCAGAAGGCCTAGAGCTTAGATATTTGACATGTAGCATTGCCTAGTAGACCTCTACAAAATTTGTTCAAATCATGACCCCGGTTGACCCCGCCCCATGGGGTTACTTGATTGTACAAAGAAAAAACTTCAAAATTTTCTAAAAATAAACCAGAAGGCCTAGAGCTCTACAAAATTTGTTCAAATCATGACCCCCGGTGTCAAAATTGACCCCCGCCCCAGGTGTCACTTGATTTTACATAGGAATATCTTCAAAAAAATTCTAAAAATAAACCAGAAGGCCAAGAACTTAGATATTTGACATGAAGCATTGCCTAGTGGACCTCTACAAAATTTGTTCAAATCATGACCCCCGGGGTCAAAATTGACCCCACCCCTGGGGTCACTTGATTTTACATAGGAAAATCTTCAAAATCTTCTAAAAATAAACCAGAAGGCCTAGATCTTAGATATTTGACCTGTAGCATTGCCTAGTAGACTTCTACAAAATTTGTTCAAATCATGACCCCCGGGGTCAAATTGACCCTGCCCCATGGTGTTACTTGATTGTACATAGAAAGATCTTCAGAATTTTCTAAAAATAAACCAGAAGGCCTAGAGCTTAGATGTTTGACATGTAGCATTGCCTAGTGGACCTCTACAAAATTTGTTCAAATCTTGACCCCCCACGGTCAAATTGACCCAGCCCCAGGGGTTACTTGATTTTACATAGGAAAATCTTCAAAATCTTCTAAAAATAAACCAGAAGGCCTAGATCTTAGATATTTGACCTGTAGCATTGCCTAGTAGACTTCTACAAAATTTGTTCAAATCATGACCCCCCACGGTCAAAATTGACCCGACCCCTGGGGTCACTTGATTTTACATAGGAAAATCTTCAAAATCTTCTAAAAATAACACAGAAGGCCTAGATCTTAGATATTTGACCTTTAGCATTGCCTAGTAGACTTCTACAAAATTTGTTCAAATCTTGACCCCCCACGGTCAAAATTGACCCCACCCCTGGGGTCACTTGATTTTACATAGGAAAATCTTCAAAATCTTCTAAAAATAAATCAGAAGGCCTAGATCTTAGATATTTGATCTGTAGCATTGCCTAGTAGACTTCTACAAAATTTGTTCAAATCATGACCCCGGGGTCAAATTGACCCTGCCCCATGGGGTTACTTGATTGTACATAGAAAGATCTTCAAAATTTTCTAAAAATAAACCAGAAGGCCTAGAGCTTAGATGTTTGACATGTAGCATTGCCTAGTGGACCTCTACAAAATTTGTTCAAATCTTGACCCCCCCCCCCCCCCCCCAAGGGTCAAATTGACTCAGCCCCAGGGGTTTACTTGATTGTACAGAGGGAAATCTTCATAAATTTGCTAAAAATGAACCAAAAGGCCTAGATCTTAGATATTTGATATGTAGCATTGCCTAGTAGACTTCTACAAACTTTGTTGAAATCATGAACCCCGGAGTAAAATTGGCCCCGCCCCAAGGGTCACTTGATTTTACATAGGAAAATCTTCCAAAAAATTTCTAAAAATAAACCAGAAGGCCTAGAGCTTAGATATTTGACATGTAGCATTGCCTAAAAGACCTCTACAAAATTTGTTCAAATCATGACCCCGGTTGACCCCGCCCCATGGGGTTACTTGATTGTAAAAAGAAAAAACTTCAAAATTTTCTAAAGATAAACCAGAAGGCCTAGAGCTCTACAAAATTTGTTCAAATCATGACCCCCGGTGTCAAAATTGACCCTCGCCCCAGGTGTCACTTGATTTTACATAGGAATATCTTCAAAAAAATTCTAAAAATAAACCAGAAGGCCAAGAGCTTAGATATTTGACATGTAGCATTGCCTAGTGGACCTCTACAAAATTTGTTCAAATCATGACCCCCGGGGTCAAAATTGACCCCACCCCTGGGGTCACTTGATTTTACATAGGAAAATCTTCAAAATCTTCTAAAAATAAACCAGAAGGCCTAGATCTTAGATATTTGACCTGTAGCATTGCCTAGTAGACTTCTACAAAATTTGTTCAAATCATGACCCCCGGGGTCAAATTGACCCTGCCCCATGGGGTTACTTGATTGTTCAAAATTTTCTAAAAATAAACCAGAAGGCCTAGAGCTTAGATGTTTGACATGTAGCATTGCCTAGTGGACCTCTACAAAATTTGTTCAAATCTTGACCCCCCACGGTCAAATTGACCCAGCCCCAGGGGTTACTTGATTGTACATAGGGGAAACTTCATAAATTTGCTAAAAATAAACCAGAAGGCCTAGATCTTAGATATTTGATATGTAACATTGCCTAGTAGACTTCTAGAAACTTTGTTGAAATCATGACCCTCGGGGTAAAATTGGCCCCACCCCAGGGGTTACTTGATTGTACATTGGAAAATCTTCCAAAATATTTCTAAAAAGTCAGTTTGACATTTGAAACATGTAGCTCATATTTCTCGGGAGAGCGATCCAGGGTCATCATGACCCTCTTGTTTTTTTTTAAATCTGATACAACTTTTTGAAATGTTACAGATAAAACTGAAGTTTCATTTATTAAGATACTTTTGTAAGGATTACATCACATGAATCTTTAGTAAGGAGTCAAGCTAGATTACATTCGTTGAGATCTGGCTGCTTTCATATGATTTGCTGTACCAGATTTGAGCAGAATCTGATGGAAGCAACTGTTCCTAGTCAGATATGGTGGTGTAAGGCCTTATTCCATTGTAATCAGTAGAATTAATGTGTAGTACATGTATATACTTTACTCATGCAAATTTTGCAAGTGAAATTTTTTTTTAAATGTTTAATGTAAAGAAGCTTTCTGTAATATGAAGAAAGAAAATTAATACCTTTTCACTATTTTAGACAAGAAAAGCACATGGTGTTGAATTACAAGGAAGTGTGGTGATTTTTGATGAAGCTCATAATTTGGTAAGTCAAGCCAGGTGTAAACTAGGTTTGGATATAAAAATAAGAAACAAATATTGCACTTTAAGGTTCTTTTGAGCTTATTTATTCCAAAAGGTTAGTGTGTGCTTTAATACATATAGGAAGTGTGATGTTTGTGGGCTGCATTAAATATTATTTGTTGCTCCTGGTGTCTAATGTTTATTACATTCTAATAACATAATGTTAATTTAAAAGATTTGTGCATATACTGTAAAATCATTTAATTTCATGGGCATGAAATTTCGTGGTTTGGGTCAAAACGAAAATTTTGTGGGGATATGAATTCATGGATTTCAACTTTGGAACATAACATAAATGGGAATTTTACTTGTTCATTGGGATTAAATTTCATGGATTGACTTAGCCACTAAATCCATGAAAATTAGTCCCCCAAGAATATAAATGATTTCACAGTATTGCAGTCTCTGTTGACATCAAAATATGTTTGTTGTACAGAGGTTATTGAATATAAAAGGAATTTAGAGGACAGGAAATATTTTCTGTATGAAGAAATAGTAGAGCTATATTTTCATTCTTTCGTCAGCAGCTGCATCACAAACGTTTTGCATGTATTAAAGTAAGTTTCTCAAAAACTACTAAGCTTAATGCTTTTAAACTTCACATAATAATATATATTTGGCATAAGGAAGTGGTTGCAAAGGACAAGTTACATAACTCTAGCTTTGATTTTGTCAAAATCATGCTCGTAACTTAGAAATTTTTGTTGAAATTTCATATGTAAGCATGTTTCACAGGAATTATTGGCCCAAATGTTTTTTATCTCTCCACAAATCTTTTGCGTCATGGGATGTCCTTACATTGCAGGTTTCATAACTTGCTTACATGTTAGCAAAAGTATGCCCCTAATTTTACTGAAGTTTTTGTATTTGAGTTAGTACCAGGTGGAAGGCCTTCAGATAGCTGAGGGCACTGTTATTAGAAAGCTTTTGTTCTCTCTTTACCTTTACCATGCTGGACACGATTGATTCTGCCTTTGCAACCAGTGTAGATCATGATCAGCTTGCACATCCGTGCAGTCTGATCAAGAACTGCACTATTCGCCTTTCAGTCAGTATCTTTTTGGTATGCACCTGTTTTAACAGTTAATGGTACTGTCCAAACTGGAAGATGAACAAGTTCATTATAGAAATTTAGCAGGGTAAGGGTTAAAGTGTTGAATAATGGTGATTATTCTGCACTTCAGAAGAGGCTGTGGTAAGTGCTATTCTAAATCGCAGTCTCGTTTTATTTTCCCTATTTGCAAGTTGTCAAGGTTTTATCTTTCATGCTGATTAGGAATATATTGATTCTCCCACATTTAGAGATAACATGCCAACATTAAAGTTATTTTTGATCAAGATTTTTTTTTATATTATTGACTATCATAGCTTGATCTTGATTGATGCATGCAAAGACACTTTGAGAAAATTAAGAACCTTCTTTACATGTTTCTGTTAAAAGATTCAGCCTTCCTGGTTGCCATGAAAATTCATGTATAATACACATTCATTTATAATGCACATCATGTTTTCAGCCTGAAATCCTTCAGAAAAAAAACAACTTTTCGTAAATTTCTGGAAAAATCACAATTTTAAACAAGCTATTTTATGAGGTCTGAAAAATGTATTAACCTGTGTGTATTATGCCTTATGATTCAAGGGTGGCCATTCAGGTGAAAAAAGGTGTATTGTACACGGGAATCTATGGTGTCTTTGGAGAAGTTTTAATCTAAGTTTGATCCCTGGTGAGGGGATGAGTGGAGGGAGGGTACAAATGTTTTCTCTGATGATATGTTAGAAGACTTCATCTGAAATTATTCATTCATCGTCTATATCTGATTTATGTAGGAAAGGTTTCTTTATGCAGTGCTACGCATGTAGAAAAAATAATTAAATATGTATTTAATCCAGCAACTGTAGATAACTGGCCTCCATTACCTAGCTGGAATACTGAAAGAGGGAGATAAATCTACACAAATAGACAAATATCATTTTGAATTTTAGGAGAAAATATGTGAAGATAGTTCATCTTTTGACCTGAAGCCTGGTGACCTTGCCACAGCTATTGAAGAAGTCACAAGATTAGCAGAAAAGATGTTGGAAATGTTCAAATCAGAACAGATGTCCGAATCTCAATATGATGACCTTACTGGTGGTGGGGAAAGTATGCATACCTTCAGTATAATTAAATAGTTCAGATTTTGTGAGCTGAAGTATTAAAGGATGGCCGAAAAGTGAAGTACCAAATCTAAGTCTGTTTAACCTTACTAGACTGTAGTAATGATGTGTCTTGGTGAACATTGAAAGTTACACCGGATGATATTTTCGCGAATTTGAGAAATTTGCAAACTTTGCATTACAGTAGCAACTTAGTGTTAAGTCTAAAAAATAGCATTCACTAACTTGTTGTTTCAGTGCCAGACTTTACTGTTGATGATTTGTTAAGACTTAAAGCTACTCTTGTTGATTTGGAAGAAGAAATAGATAAAATAGAAGTTCCAAGCAATGGTAAAGGAATAACTAAACCTGGCATGTGAGTAGTCAAATTTATAAAGAGTAGAGATGTAAAACTATAATTCAAATTGTATCTGATATTGCTTTCTGTTGAAAACTTAATACCTGACTGCCTTGATTTTATAATGATTGTCTTTCATACCTCAGTTCTGTTTCATCAACTATAGACGGGTCAATAGCAGAATCTATGGACTGAGCGATTGTGAGGACTCGCCTAATAAATATTATTTATATCCACCTGCTTCTTGATTCTGTCTGAATGTTTCTGAATAATTATGTGAAATACAGTGAAATGTATTGTAAAAAATACTAACTTTGCTGCAGCCTTACACTTGTGTAATACATTTATATTACTTTTAGATTCATGTACGAGTTACTGGCAAAGGCAAATATTGTGTATGGAAACAAGAATATTATTCTTGACACATTGGACAAAATTGTGAGCTATGTCACAGCAGATGGTAAGTGTGTAAAGAGAAATTTAAGAACATCATTATCTCTGTAGACACTTGCCTGGGTCTCTGAGGTGGCTGCTGTGGCTGAGTGGGTTTGATTGTCAACTTCAAACCTCTTTGACCTCACCTCTGTGTAATTTCTGTTTTGTTAGCTCACCTGTCACATAGTGACAATGTGAGCTTTTGTGATCACTCTTCGTCCGTCCGTGCGTCCGTCAACAATTTCGTGTCTGCACGATAGTGGTTTCATTTATGACTTCATTTTAATCAAACTTGCACACAACTTGTATCACCGTAAGATCACGACTCCTTTCTTGAACTGGCCAGATCCCTTTATGGGTTCCAGAGTTATGGCCCCTGAAAGGGCCAAAATGAGCTATTTTGACCTTGTCTGCACAATAGCAGCTTTATTTATGATTTGAATTTTACCAAACTGGCACAAAACTTGTATCACCATAAGATCTTGGTTCCTTTCTTGAACTGGCCAGATTCCATTATGGGTTCCAGAGTTATGGCCCCTGAAAGGGCCAGAATTAGCTATTTTGACCTTGTCTGCACAATAGCAGCTTCATTTATGATTTGAATTTAACCAAACTTGCACACAACTTGTATCACCATAAGATCTTGGTTCCTTTCTTGAAGTGGCGAGATTCCATTATGGGTTCCAGAGTGATGGCCCCTGAAAGGGCCAAAATTAGCTATTTTGACCTTGTCTGCACAATAGCAGCTTCATTTATGATTTGAATTTAACCAAACTTGCACACAACTTGTATCACCACAAGATCTTGCTTCCTTTCTTAAACTGGCCAGATTCCCTCAAGGGTTCCAGAGTTATGGCCCCTTAAAGGTCCAAAATTGGCTATTTTGGCTTTTGCAGCCATATAGAGACTTCATTTATGGTTTTATTTGATACAAACTTCCAAAATATCTTCAACAACAATAAATCTTGGATTCCATGACAAATCAGATCCAATCATATGTTCCAGAGTTATTTTATATCTGATTACCTCCCCTGATTCTAATCAAAATGGATTTATATCAGTAAGTATTTACAGGACTTATTTGAAATTTCATTATTGTCATTAGTTGGACTGAGACAATCAGGGTAGATAACTATGGACTGATTTTATGTCAGATTACCTCCCTTTATTTCAAATTAAAATTGTTATAATATATCTCCATCACTAATGAAGATACTGATCTGATATTTCATTTATGTCAACAGATTTATTTGGCAGATCCTTCTTTTGTCTACTTACAATATTTTTTTTTTAATTACTTCCCTTTTACATTACTATAAATAGCTTATTTTAGCAACTTTTTTATTATTGGCCGTAGGGAAAACACGAGACCAGTTTTCTGTGGTACAACATGGATGGTACCTCCAATTTTTAGGTGTATTTTAACATATCTATACCTTGTAAGATTTTTTTTTCTTTTTGGTTAAATTCCTTCCCTTTGTTGTTCCTGTCCTTTGGACTTAGATATTTTTTCTGAGGACCTTCATGTCATCAAGTGCAATGATAACAGGTGAGCCATATAGGGCCATCATGGCCCTCTTGTTCATTGTGTGAAGAAGCCTGGAAAGTTGGTAGTTCTTCAACCACAATTAACTCTTACCGTGCTAAATTTCTATAGTGAACTTGTCCATCTGTGAATTTGGACAGCGCCATTAACTGTTTTAAAAGGGGTGCTTACCAAAAAGATACTGACTGAATAGTGAACAGTGCAGATCATGATCAGACTTCATGGATGTGCAGGCTGATCATGATCTACACTGGTCGCAAAGGCAGAACCAATCATGTCCAGCATGCTAAGGGTTAAAAAGCTGGAAAATCCCTTTATGTCCTCAAAAATGTTGGTGAATCTTAAACTCCAATAAAAAAAATCCCAAATACAGTCAGTTTTTCATTAACATGTACAAACTCAAATTACTGCCTTTACACGGAGAATACATTAGACAGTCAAAGCTATTTATAAGGTTACAGTTTTTGCTGCAAGTATGCATAGACCTTGAAAAGTTCTTTAATTTGTTTTTAATCCTCGGAAACATATTGAAAATGACTAAAACTAAAACCAAAAAAAAAAAACACACACACTGAAAAAGCACTTATATTTGGGGGAAAATGCTTGAAGTTCAACCATAACTCTGCTGCAAAAAGTGTTCTGTCAGCAACTTGCTATGTGGAAAGTACAAATTGGAAAAAGGAATCGTGAAAGTGAAGAAAAGTAGAAACAAAATATCTGATCACTTAACAATCTTGTATGCACCAAAAGTGATCAGAGTGCAATATCTGTTATAACAAATTTTGGAAAAAACTGATCACATTTGTGCAGTTTTAGCTTTCAAAATGCAGTTTTCAGACAAGTAGTCCTTAAAAATATTACTCCTTTGGTGTGGCTCAAAAATATACCAGCTTACATTATTATGTCTCCCACCACAAAGTGGTGTGGGAGACATATTGATTTACTCCAGTCTGTGTGACTGTCACAAAGCTTGTCCACACTCTTAAGTCAAACATTTTTCATCGGATCTTCACCAAACTTGAACAAAATGTGTTTGACCATAAGACCTCAGCCAAGTTGGATAACTAGCCAAATCCACTTAGGCACTTTTGAATTATGGCCCTTGAATTACTGATTGGATCCATTTGTCAAGACCATCTAATTTTATCCAATCTTCTGGACCGTCCAGAGAAACTACCGTATTTACCCTAAGTCTTGGGACAGCATAAAATAATTATTTTTTTCACTGTCCCAAGACTTATTTCCCGAAAAATAATTATTTTGAAAAGTGTCCCAAAAATATGGACACAATTCTCGGTCATCGGGTAACATCCCCCACCCACCCGTGTTGAAAGCGAAAAAATAAACGTTTAACGATTATCGGTAATTATTCTGTTGATAAACAAAGTAATTGGCCTTGTTTTCATCATCAATTAACACCCCCTCAAAGAGCTAAAAGTGTGTCGGTATCATGACATTAGAAGTGGAGATCAAAGCGGTATAGTTTCCCCGAGATTTTCATGGCATTACGTCATGTTTTCGCGCCAAGTTGTACATCACTGTTTGATCGTACCGCCTCGGTTCTTTAAAGAGCTGAGAAGTAGATCTAGTGTTGTGAAAATCAATGAAAAAAACTTCTTTTTAATTTGTTAAAGTGAATGTGCAATATCCCGTATAAACTGACAGGTAAACGTGTCAAACTATAATAGCGGATATCTTACCTCTGTGACCTATTTGCCCTCAAGGAAATTTCAAAACGGTTTGAGATGAATATCTTAATATAAAGTGTCGTGTCAAAAATACATGTACATGCACAAAGATTCATTCAAAACTTATTAAAAAACGCAACAACATCATTGTTTTTGTTTTTTAAACGCGTCCCGATTTTCTATTTACGTTCACGAGGTCACGTAACAGAAATCTGTTTGCCAAAAAATCGTTTTACTTCATATTTTTAAATTGCTGCCGCTTTTTCATTATTTAAGATTTTTCTATTCTGTTTTTTGCACTTTCTGGTCAAAAGTCTGAATTTTATGCCTATAGTTTGCATCATTTATTTACTTTTAGAAAGGAATAAATATTTAGGATCGCGCTGTTTGAAATTTTGCAAGTAATTTTATGAAAATTCGACCGTTTTTATAGAATTTTGCCTACATTTCTGTCGATACCTTTTTAAAATCGTTATAGAATTCAAATTATATTACTTCTCAATCTACGTTGAAAATCTGAAGCGATAAAATCAAAAAATGAATGTGTGACGCGCGTTTTTTGTATACGTGTCAATAAACAAAAGTAACGGCGTTGTAAGTTAGACATTACGATAGGTCGCACGTGCTCGTGGAATGGAAAATTACCGGCATGGCGTTTTGATAGCTGTACGATTCGCGGGTAAATTCCAGTCAGTGGTAAATAAAAATAACTAACTAACTAACGGAAAACGGACTTCCTGGCTGCAGTAAAAAAAATATACAACACTTAACTGGTATGGTAAAAAAACACTTTACTGTCAAAAGAATAAGTAAAAACACGACACGAAAATGTTAAAAAAAGTAATCTTTGGTTCTTATAATTATTTGACATTTTGATCGATACAAAACCATACAATGTATAATAACGGTATACGACTTACATTTTGAATCAGTAACAACCATAGTCCCAACACTTAGGGACGAAAAATATGCTGAGAAAATACATGTCCGAAAAATTAGGGACAAGAAAAATAATTATTTTTCCAGATTTTAAGGGTGTCCCAAGATTTAGGGTGTCCCAAGACTTAGGGAAAATACGGTAGTCATTTTTCATTGGGCAGTTGTGGGAGACATGCGCTTTTCTCAAAAGCATCTCTAGTTGAACTATAAAGTGCATGTAAAACATCATTTATGCTCTTTCCTGACACAGATTATTATGCAAGTCAAAACTATCACATCTTTTTATTTATTCATTCGGAGTTAGGAATATTTTTTGCCTAAGGGATGAGATCTATGCTTCTGTGGCCTGGAAATAAACTAATGGCACATAATAACTGGCTGCGAAGTTAAAATAGTAGCTTCTGAATAATTGATTGATTGTTTGTCTATGTGTATCATAATCTACATATTTATTGTTCTATAGAAAGTCATTCTGGCTGTTCACATTTATTGACGGCCAAAATGCTTGTGTAAGTGATGTGTCTGATATAGCATTGTATAATTCGTTTCTGTAAACAAGTTTTGAAGTGTGTTTCTCAGTGTCTTACCATGCTGTTAACTCCAAGAGCAGCTTTGTTTGTCATAGCTGATGGTACTACTTCATGGTCATTTATAAAATAAAACATTTAGATCTGTAAAGCTAAATTTATTCCTAGATATTCTTCTACAAAGACTGTAGTTGTATAGGTTTATTGCAAAATCAGAATTTTTTTCTTTTTTCGTTAATTTAGTATTTGTTAAAAGAAATACTTTCAGAAGTGTTATTATTGTTATAATTACATGACATCGGTATCTGTCTCAGGAATTGTCCATATATCTCAAATATCATATGGCGTGATCCTATTTTAATTTTATGAAAATTTAGCCACACAGAAAAATCTGACTTTAAAGTGGTAGAAAAAAAGATACTGTTTAGGCAAAACATTTCCAGACAAGTTGAATAACTGCCTTATTTCAGCATTATATGTGAACTAGTTCAGTCCCGATCGCTGGGATGTCCGATTTTCATATCTGCAAGGAAACATTTCTTCATAAGTATTTACTTAAAATTTTAACATGATACATGTATATCACCAGTGTTTACAAAATAATCTTCCATAGCATTGGGGCATGTAGATAGCATTGCACATGCACACCAACTTTATCTTGATACGGTACCAAGTGGGTTAGAAATATTCAAAACAGTTTATTCCATATATGATTTCTGGTGCAAGTTACTTTTTAGCTCGACTTTTCAAAGAAAAAGTAGAGTTATTGCATTCATTTCGGCGTCAACGTCACCGTTGGTTAAAGTTTTGATGAAGTCAAATATCTCTGTTACTATCGAAGCTGTTGACTTGAAACTTAAAATAGTTTTTTTTTTATTATTTACTATCAAAGTCTACACCAGGAGAAACAATCCCCATAACTCTGATTTGAATTTTGACAGAGTTATGCCCCTTTTTAACTTAGAATTTTTTGGTTAAAGTTTTTGATAAAGTCAAATATCTCTGTTACTATCAAAGCTTTTGACTTGAAACTTAAAATATTTATTTGCTATCAAAGTCTACACCAGGAGAAACAATTTCCACAACTCTGGTTTGAATTTTGACAGAGGTATGCCCCTTTTTAACTTAGAAGTTTTTGGTTAAAGTTTTATGTTTTCACTGGCAAAGCTCTAATTCAGAGTCAAGCACTGAGAAAAGTCTAGCGCACTGTCATCAGACAGCTCTTGTTAATTTTATGTGATGTTTTACATGCAGGACTGATGATTTTGATTGTATGTACTGTTGGAAAGTTCAAATATTAGTCACATGTTTCTTCTTCAAAATAAAAGTCAATTTTCCTCAAAATTGTCTGGATACTGGTTGATCCTACAGAGAAATTTACCACTTTTAATTGTCCCATATTAAACCGTAGGAAACCTGAATTTTATGTCACTAGGTCAGAGTGGTGATATTTTGCTGTGGTAACAGTAGCTGAAGTTAATGTGGTGTAAGTTTCAATTTTATCCAGTGATGTCTAGAAAATAATAACCAAAAAACATAGAATTTTGTCATGAAACTGGTTTCAAACCATAATGTTATACTGCTCTCACTTAGTAGAATAGTATCTTTAAAATATTACGTGGATGAGATAAATTGAGCTTACTGTAGATTTGGTAATGCATGTGCTGGTTTAATTTTGCTGCCAGTATGAATCGTGCCTTTTTAATGATATAAAGGCTTTTCTATCTGCTGCAAAAATTTTGATATTTTGAGGATCAATTTATAGTTGTCATGTTAATCCTTGCAGCGTCTGGAGCAGGAGCTGGGTTGTCAAAGGGAGCTGGTCTCTCAAAAATTACAGATATACTCAAGGTATAGTAATAATCCTTTGTAGATACATGCAGTACATAAAATTGTAGTGTAATGTTGAAGAGAAACCTGTTTGAGAAAGACAAAAACTAGCGGTCTACACAGTGAAAATGCTTTTAGTGCACTGTTTTGTTTGAGGCCTCTGTGTCAGTCAGTGTTTAAGTTTAATTACGGTCCATCTGCCCTTTCAGACACAATGAAGCATATGAATGCCCTGTACAGTATAGACCAAGGCTTCTATGACAGTGGTTGAAGTGGCTTATTTCAAATTATTTTCTCCCTGCTGCTGAGAGTTTGACACCTTATTTAAGTGGAGAATCTTCATGTTGAAAGTCTGTTACTCAAGTACCTGCCTGTGACTGAAACAATGTCACATGATCACATGGGGTCTTCCTCCACCACTAAAGGTTGACAGTTGACATGGTCTAGAATAAGACCTTAACAAAATTGCTTGGATGTAACAACATGACATCTACAATATTAATTTTACACAAAAATTGATACAAACTTTTAAGAAATTAAAACTTGTATTGAATATTTGTAAAACTATATGGGGACTGAGCAACTATAATCTTTCAATTAGAAGTTTTAACTGTTTGTTTATAACTTTCAGATAATCTTCAGTCAAGAAGTCTCACCGGGAGGTTCATTGACAGAACACCAGGAGAAAATAGCAAGGTCATACAAGGTCTGTGAACATTGTTTTTTTTTTATAAAATATAGGTTAAAGACTTAATTTTGAACTGCTCACAGTCATGTTTCTGTTACTGTTGTAAAGAAAGCTGTTATTTTTGTTTGTTTATACCAACACAATTCCACCATCTTTCCAGCTTTTAATGGTAAAGAACTGTCCTGGGTGCCCCTCTGGGCATTATTTCGGTCATATAGTGAGCACCTGAATACAACCACCAACATACTGCAAGCAAGCTAGATTGTTTCTTGTTTCCTCACATGTTCCACGAAGGACTCAAACCCACAGAGGTGAGAGGCAAGTCATTTGAAACTAGCAATACTTACCGGTAGCATTCCACAATCATGTGACTAGAGGTTATGAAAAACAGTTGTGTTTGCAAGTAAGGAGTTCCTTGCCTACAGAATGTTTATGCTTATATTCCTTGTTTCTTGTCTCAGGATTAAGATTACTGCTGACCCGTACAGGTGTTCCAATTTTAGGTACATCTGCAAAAGGAAGACAGTGGGAAAAAGAAGAAACAGATGGATTTGTGGACAAACTCAGCTGCATCAGAAAAATCTGGTAAACGAATCAGATAAATCTTACTTCTTACCTCCCCTTGTTGAAAGGAGAAGAACAATAACCAGTTTTTAGCTCACCTGAGCACTTTGTGCTCAAGGTGAGCTTTTGTGATCACCCTGTGTCCGTCCGTCGTCGTCAACCTCAATAAAATCTTGGACGAGTTCGATATTGGGTCATCTGGGATCAAAAACTAGGTCACAGGTCAGATCAAAGGAAAAGCTTGTTGACACTGTAGAGACCACATTTATGATTGTATCTTCATGAAACTTAGTCAGAATTTTAATCTTGATGATCTCAAGGTCCAGTTTGAATCTGGGTCATGTAGGGTCAAAAACTAAGTCACTAGGTCAAATCAAAGAAAAAGCTAGTTAACACTGTAGAGGCCACATTTATGACCATATCTTAATGCAATTTGGTCAGAACGTTAATCTTGATGATTCCTAGGTCAGGTGAGCGATACAGGGCCTTCATGGCCCTCTTGTTAACAGAATCCATGAATCTTGTAACCCAGTCTAAAGACTCCAGCATCTGATTGGTTAATTCTGAACTCGGTCTCGAAATTGTCCAATGACAAGGTTGCATTTGGAGACTGGTCTCCAAACACTGATTTATAACCAGCTGATTTATCTAAAGTTATACTGTCAGCTGTTTGATATTGAAATAAAGAAGTAATTGGATGAACTTGGATAATTTTCTGCTTATTAGATTTGAAAAGGACTAGGGACATGAAACATTTTTTAAATTTCCCCGTCTTACAGGTGAATAAAGATGGTACCAAAAGCTAGTAGAATACATGTGAAGAGTTATTAGCTGGCCAGTGAATAGAACAGTATTTCAGGGTCTTAATTTTGAGTCATAAATGCAGAATATTTACTCATGTTTAACATAACAATAAAATCTAAAATTTTCATATTGGATTTAGTTTTGCTATATCGCTATTAATTGTTTTCACAAAATTAGACACTAGCAAAAGTGTTATTTTTGTTAGAAATGGCTCTCTCACATTAGTCATATATTGCAAAAAGTTAACCATGATAATCAATTTTAGATATAGCAGACTTTTAGCATTGCAAAAATATCTTATTTTACTGTATAATATAGGAGAAGTATTTACTGATGTTTCCATTCTGACCTGAAGGCTCATGCTATCAAAATTCATTGTTGTCACACATTTGACATCCGTTACAGAGAAGACATTGAGTTACTAGTATGTCAGCCCTGTACTCAGTTTAAATGACCTGAAAGTTTATTGTTGTCACACTTTTCACATCTGTGTTATAGGAAAGACTTTGAGATACTAGTGTTTCAGCCCTGTACTCAGTTTAAATGACCTGAAAGTTTATTGTTATTACACTTTTCACATCTGTGTTACAGGAAACACATTGAGTTACTAGTGTTTCAGTCCTGTACTCAGTTTGAATGACCTGAAAGTTTATTGTTGTCACACTTTTCACATCTGTGTTACAATAAAGACATTGAGTTACTAGTGTTTCAGTCCAGTATTCAGTTTGAATGACCTGAATGTTTATTTTTGTCACACTTTTCACATCTGTGTTACAGGAAAGACATTGAGTTACTCGTGTTTCAGTCCTGTACTCAGTTTGAATGACCTGAAAGTTTATTGTTGTCACACTTTTCACATCTGTGTTACAGGAAAGACATTGAGTTACTGGTGTTTCAGTCCTGGACACAGTATGAATGACCTGAAGGCTCATGGTATCAAGTGTATTGTGCTGACGAGTGGAACCCTGTCACCTCTGTCTTCATTTACTGCAGAGATGCAAGTGTAAGTACTTGTCAAATGCAGGGTTTTCATTAAAGGGCAGGGAATATAAGAATCTTTCACTGGTTGGAGGTGCGAATGGAAATATCTGGCTCAAGGGTAACTGTTTAGGGTGTTAACGAGGCTCTGCTGGACTCGTTACTTGAAGTAAAGGATTGACGAAGCAATCCCTCTAGCCTGCAGATGGTTGATGGTTCTACCCAGGTGCTCACCCAGGCCTGATATGATGCCTGTATAGCCTCAGTCCTTGGATCAGTTCTTACACCATGAAAAGGTTGAAGTTGCCATATGATCTGAACTGTGTACTTGAAACAAGATCAATGCAAAGATGTGCAGGCTGATCATGATCTACACTGGTTTGTTTGTTTTGGGTTTAACGCCGTTTTTCAACAGTATTTCAGTCAAATCTACACTGGTCGCAAATGCAGAATCAATCATGTCCAGCATGATAAGGGTTAACTGCTCTATTACAGATCATTCCCAGTGCAGCTAGAGAATCCCCATGTTATACAGAAACACCAGGTCTGGATTGGGACTCTGAGGAAAGGACCAGATGGTACAACATTGAACTCTAACTATGAAACTAGGTAAATTGTATGTTATTTCATTGTGTATCAGTTTGTTTCCAATTTAATTAATTGTAGTGTAATACCTGTTTTTAGGAACATTGAAAATTTCCAAGTTGATTACTGTGAAATCATTAATATTCGTGGGGGACTAATTTTCGTGGATTTTGTGGTTGAGTCAATCCGTGAAATTTAATCCGAACCTACAAGTAAAATTCCCATTCACTTTATATTCAAAAGTTGTAATCTACGGATTCATATCCACACGAAATTGCCGTTTTGACCAAAACCACGAAATTTCATGCCCTCGAAATTAAATGATTTCACAGTATTCATTACAAAAATACCCTTATCAGTTAATTTTGATTCAAAGTCAGAGTTACGATATCAACTGTTCTTTTGCAACCTGGATTACCACAAGACCTCTGATCTGGATGTTGTGAGTTCTGTCCCTTGATAAGGTGAGGCTTTACCTAAGAAATGATCATGTCCCAAACAGTGATTTTATTACATTTTAAGTCTTCCTTGTTTAAAAGGAAAACAAATTTAGTTCTGTTAAAATAAAAGACTATACGTCTTAAATGAGTTGCCTCTCCCTAAGTTCTTAATTACTTGCAGCAATATTTTGTAAGTTCTGAGCAATATTTTGTAAGTTCATTATTAATCTTAACTCGACAATGAATTGAGTGAATGTTGTAAAATAGCAGGAAAATACATGTACATTCAGTTTTTAACAGATTTCAGAATGTCAGTTAAATTTATGTAGAATTGAAACCAAATAATAAAACTTATTGATTTACTTTATGTTGTATGGCTGACCTTTATGTGTATAGTTAAAATACTGAACATGGATGTTAACACATAAAAATGACGTAACACAAAAAAAACATGATGACTTAACACGTAAAAAGCATAATGACTTCACACATAAAAAGCTATGACCTAATTCACTAAAACAAAATGACATAAACATAATTAATGTGGTAAGTATTAGTAGATGTTTTGTTGGTTTTTCAGGTTCACCCCTTCTTATCAGTCTTCACTTGGAAACTGTATAGGTTTGTAGTGTGCTCTTTTTTATTAAAAATGTAAAAGTTAATACTTCTTATTTAAATTTAAAGCTTCAATATTTATTGTTTCAATATTCATTATTTTACTGCTGATTTAAAAAGAAAAGACAGCATTGTGTCATAAGAGAGACCTCTGTTACTGTTCTGGAGCTAGAACTCTGGTTTGATTTTTGATTAACCAATACCATAGCCAATTCTTTACAAAGTTCCTATTCCTACATCTTATTTTAAAGTATGAAACCTTCAGACATTGAAGCCTTGAAAAGCTATAACTAAAAGGCACATTTATAACTAGTCTAGAACTAAATTTTCACCAAAAACAGCTAATAATTTGCCCAAAACATGGTTTTAAATTTTCATTTGTAGATTCTATGATTCAAGTTTATGTATAATTTCCAACAAAGAAATATAAAGTTTTACTCCGGTCATTGTAACTTGATCTAAACATTCAAGATGCCTGTTATTTTTGAAGAATCTATTTTCTTAGGTAACTAAATTGCTCATGTAACTCCAAATGGTTACTTGATCTAAACATTCAAGATGTCTGTAATTATTGAAGAATCTTTTGTTTCAGTTAACTTTGCTCGTGTAACACCAAATGGACTCTTGATATTTTACCCATCATACCCTGTTATGGAAAAATGTCTTGAACATTGGAAGGTAAAAGTATTTCTCAATTGCATTTCATTTTGCAATAACCAACCCAACCAGTAAAGAAGAAGAAAGCAACATAGATGTAGATAATTATAAATGGAAGTTTTATGAACTATAAATTTTCTTTTTCACATACTGCAAATTCCTGTATAAATGTGTCCCTCTTCTTCTATAGGCACCTGTTCAAGGAAGAGTGGTATACTATTTTGCCCATAGACACTAGGGTTTCTGATCAGTAACTGTAGAATGCATTGGCGTACAGTGGTCAAACTTGATAAGATGATTGCCTTTGTCAGTACATGATACCTAGGGATCAGTAGGTCAACAGTCAAGGTTGCAGTGACCTTGAAGTTGAAAACTTTTTTGTGATCAATAACTTGAGAACACTTGAGTCTACAGTAGTCAAACATAATCAAATAATTATTAGATGTGGTCACAAGGTGACCTCAGTTGTCTTGGGGGTCAGTAGGTTGATGTTCAAGGTTGCAGTGATTTTGAGGTTTAAAACTGTTACCGATCAATAAACAGAGAAATCTTGGCCCTGCCTTTGTAGGACTTCGTGGAATGATTGTGCATTGTCACAAGATGACCCCTATTGTTTTTGGATCAGTAGACCAGTGGTCAAAGTTGAGTGACATGGAGGCTGAAAATGGTTTCTAATCAGTTGATGATCCCTAAAGTTTTGGGATCAGTATGTCAAAGTTCAGGGTCACAGTAAAATGATTTGTTATCAATAACTTGAGAATGCTTCCATCTTTGGCAATCAAACTTGTATAACATATCATTGTATGGTCAGTATATGACCAATACAGTTTTTTGACCTTGAGATTTAATGTGTTTTAGGATCTGTAGCTTCTTCAGCAATTAAGAAATGAAGTTTGATTGCTGAAGAAGCTATAGATATCCCCTATCGTTTTTGGTCATTAGTTTAAAGGTAGAGGTCACACCTCACTTGAGACTGAAAATTAACCTTTAGCCCACTAGCGGCAAATGATTCTGCCTTTGCGACCAGTGCAGACCAAGATCAGACTGCAAGGATATGGTCTGCACTGTTCGCTATTCAGTCAGTAAATTTTCGGCGAACACCCCTTCAAATAATAAATGGTATTGCCCAAAATGAATGATGGACCAGTCCACTTTGAAAATTTAGCTGGCTGAAGGTTTAACATCCAGTTTCCCCAGACAGCCCATTATTGAGGACATACATGTACTTGTTTTACCAACAGCATGTTACAACAAAATTATGCCTGAAGTGATTTCCAGCAGTACGCTGATAGTGTTACATTCAGTCAGTAGAAAGTGTTTGCTATTTTTTTGTAGGAGACAAACATATGGTCAAGGATAGAACAGTACAAACGGATTTTTGTTGAGTCCAGATCCAAAGGTGTATTAAATGATGTAAGTTTATTTTTCTCCATATAGTCGTCTGTGTTTATAAAGCTACTTTACAGAACAAAATCTATACTTGTTCCTGGTTGAATTTTAACTATCAAAGAAAGAAAATTTATTAAAACTGCAAATGAGTTTCACACTGCAGAGTAGTCTCCCAGCAGGTTTGTCAATAGAAAAAATGTATAATCCAGTTTTTGCCTTTTGCCAACTTATAAAAAATCTTAACCGTTTAGTGCTCCCTAACATACAGGACACCATATTTTTAAAAGCATATTTCACCACTCTTTGGAGCATATTTCATCATTCTTTGGGGCATATTTCACCACCCTTTGAAGCATATTTCACCTCTCTTTGAAGCATATTTCACCTCTCTTTGGAGCATATTTCACCATTCTTTGGAGCATCTATTACCTCTCTTTGGAGCATATTTCACCACCCTTTGAAGCATATTTCACCTCTCTTTGGAGCATATTTCACCATTCTTTGGAGCATATTTCATCACTCTTTAGAGCATATTTCACCACCCTTTGAAGCATATTTCACCTCTCTTTGGAGCATATTTCACCACCCTTTGAAGCATAATTCACCTCTCTTTGGAGCATATTTCACCACTCTGGAGCATATTTCATCATTCTTTGGAGCATATTTCACCACTCTTTGGAGCATATTTCATTATTCTTCTTTGGAGCATATTTTCATTATTCTTCTTTGGAGCATATTTCACCATTCTTTGGAGCATCTTTCACCTCTCTTTGGAGCATATTTCACCACCCTTTGAAGCATATTTCACCTCTCTTTGGAGCATATTTCACCATTCTTTGGAGCATATTTCATCACTCTTTAGAGCATATTTCACCACCCTTTGAAGCATATTTCACCTCTCTTTGGAGCATATTTCACCACCCTTTGAAGCATATTTCACCTCTCTTTGGAGCATATTTCACCACTCTGGAGCATATTTCATCATTCTTTGGAGCATATTTCACCACTCTTTGGAGCATATTTCATTATTCTTTGGAGCATATTTCACCACCCTTTGGCCATATTTCACCTCTCTTTGGAGCATATTTCACCATTCTTTGGAGCATATTTCACCACCCTTTGAAGCATATTTCACCACTCTTTGGAGCATATTTCACCACTCTTTGGAGCATATTTCACCATTCTTTGGAGCTTATTTCACCACCCTTTGGAGCATATTTCCTCATTCTTTGGAGCATATTTCACCACCCTTTGAAGCATATTTCACCTCTCTTAAGAGCATATTTCACCATTCTTTGGAGCATATTTCACCACGCTTTGGAGCCTATTTTACCATTCTTTGGAGCATATTTCACCACTCTTTGTAACATATTTCACCACGCTTTGGAGCATATTTTACCATTCTTTGGGCCCCATGTGGTTCTGGGACGATCTATGTAGGAAAAGAATTGGAACCACTGCCTTACCCTTGCATGATCATAGGAGGCGACTAATAGGGTCTTAACACTTGGTTTTGCTGTAACTCTGTGATTCCAGCAGGTTTGCAAATTTTGATTCCATACCTCATGTTTTTATTTTGATGTAAATGAGATGTGAAACCAAAATTTGTATTCCTGTTTGGCGCCATATAACCTGTACTGTGTTGGTGCGCGGTAAAACCCAGATAAATAAAATTAAACCACTCTTTGGAGAATATTTCACCATTCTTTTAAGCGTGTTTCACCTCTCTTTCAAGCATATTTCACCACTCTATTGAGCGTATTTCACCACTGAAGTGCATTTCACCACTTTGGAGCATATTTCACCACTCTTTGGAGCGTATTTCACCACACTTTAGAGCGTATTTCACCACTCTTTGAAGCATACTTCAGCACTCTTTGGAGCGTATTTCACCACTCTGAAGTGCATTTTAGCACTCTTTCAAGCATATTTCACCACACTTGTGGAATGTATGTCTCAGCTCAACAATGCTGTTCACTGCTCTTTGGAGTGAAGTTATCCACTCCTTGGAGCAAAGTTCACCACTTTGGATCATATTTCATCAAACTTTGATTGTTTTACAGTTGATGAATGACTTCTACAGTAAGATAAATGATCCAACACTGAATGGGGCTATTTTTATAGCTGTCTGTAGAGGAAAGGTAAACATTTTATTTTGAAATATTCTTGTCGGTCAACTTATAAAAACAGGATATGACGGGATATGCTACATACTTAAGAGTGTCAAATATTTCGAACATTTACTACAACAAAATATATTTGACACTTGAGTATGTAGCATTTCCTGATTTTGAACTCTTACTAAAACACACCGCCTTGGTAGCCTAGTGGTAGAGTGCCCGCTTCGAGTGCGAGAGGTCGTGGGTTCGATTCTTTGCAGCGTCATACCAAAGACGCAAAAAATGTAGCTTCCTCGCTTGGTGCACAGCAGTAAAAGAGGATAGTGCTAGGACTCGTCAGCCCGGTGTCATAATATGTGACTGGGTGGGGTATCATGTCACATGTCTACGGCATGATATTCCAGTGAGGCAGCACTATAAAGTTTGGCTTTGTGCTCACTGCTACAGGTAGTTACCGTCGTTTATATGACTAAAAATTGTTGAAAAAGATGCTAAACCCGAACACACTCACACTTATTAAAACAGGGGTAATAGTTATACTGCAAGCAGCACAGTACTTTGGGAAATTGTAAATTTTAAGTTTACTAGCAAATTTCTTGTTTGACATTTTGCCTATGGAGACAATTCATCGTACATATCATGTCTTTGTTGCTTGAAGTTGTAAATGAGCTTGAGGACCAGTCCCAAAATTCTAACATCTGATTGGTCAATTCAGAGTGCCATTCTAAAATAAACCTAAACCATGGAAATGTTGCAATTCTGGGACTGGTTTCAGAATTTGTTACGCAGTCTGGATTTTAATGTAGTTAGGAAAGTAATTGCTTCACATGATTGTTAACCTGTCTGAAAATTTAAGATCATATTATCCATCAATTCATACAGAATAAATGAGTAACTTACCCTTAGAAAGGACATATTTCACGGAAGATTCACTTTGACGAATGTCGTGTAATTTTGTAAACAAAGGATTCCGGAAGTGCTCTTCAGAAGTAAATATTCGAGATTTTCGGATTGCACCGGTAGTAGGTAACCACCGGTAATAAGTGATGTGGGGATATAATTATTGGAAATTTTTCGAAGTTTGAATACAGTTTAAACAAACACATAATTTTATACCTCTGCAAATGAATTTCAGGGGGTATATAGGAGTAGTCTTGCAATTGGTCAGCCAGTCATGTGATCGATTGCAAATAAATTGTTGTGTGAACCACTTTGAAATTCAGAGTTTTAAAGAGATTCCAGTGAAACTTCATCCATGTGATTGCTAAAAAGTGTGGATCATATGCCTGACATACTGCATTTAAGGGCCAGTCCAAGCATCGTAGAGTTATTTGCTCCGTGAAGGGGTACTTTTAGAGAAATATATACACTGGCAAGGTACTTGGGAAGCATTTGGGGTGAACTGCTTTCACAGTTGCGAATGGCTTCAGTGAAACTTCATACACCTGATCTCCATGAAGTTTAGACGTGAATGACGTATTTTTATGGTCAGTTCATACATTGCAGAGTAATGCACTCTTGCACTTAGACAAAATTTGTTATTTACTTTTAAAATCTGTTTTGCTGGGTAATGATCACATTCTGAGATAGTTCTAGTTATTTGTAGCTGCAGTTTCTTGAAGTTTCAATAATAATATGGTTAAAGAAAGAAGGCAACTCAAGTTTGCAACACGTTTCATTTAATATGTATTTCACCTAGGTTAGTGAAGGGCTGGATTTTTCTGATATCAATGGCAGGGCTGTTGTTATAACAGGTCTCCCTTACCCTCCATACTTGGACCCAAAAGTTGTCCTCAAGATGCAGTACCTCGATGAAATGAAAGGGAAGCAGGGATTTCAGGTAAGGAAAAGGGAAAATTAATTACTTTTCACAGTCTGCATACAGAATAACTGTTTTAACACAGGTCACTCAGAAACCTGTATGACCTGAAATGTAGATAACTGTGTTTGGCTAGCCAGTTTGTGTTATTTGTATGTGATGTCCTATTTGTATTGCTTTTTGATAATATTCGTGTTTTCAAATTAGTCTTGTGGGTGGATAAAAGTTGTATACAAGGTCTGTATGTTCGGGGTTTTACCTAGATTCCTTTAATCATCTGAGATGTTACTAATGATAAGGTCTAGTCTGAAATGGTGTTTATTGGCTTGCCAAACACTCCTACTATATTCTGCATTATGAAGGCATTTTGATTAAAGAACTATATGTTAACAAATGATTTCAGAGTTTATCTGGAAAAGAATGGTACAAACAACAAGCTTCTAGAGCTGTGAACCAGGCTATAGGACGTGTGATAAGACACAGAGAAGATTTTGGTGCTATTATTCTTTGTGATACAAGGTATGTACAGTTCTAGTTATCAAGCAAAATTACAGGTGAACAGACACAGAAGATTTTTGTGCTACTTTACTCTTTGATACCAGGAAGATAATTTCTCAGTTATTGCTATAGGACAGGTGATCAGACAGATAGAGGACTTTGATGTTAATATGCTCCGTGATACTAGAGAAATACATGTCACCAGGCTATAGGTTGGTGATCACACTTTGGTGCTGTTGTACACTTTGAT
Source organism: Mercenaria mercenaria (assembly GCF_021730395.1). Classification (NCBI taxonomy): domain Eukaryota; kingdom Metazoa; phylum Mollusca; class Bivalvia; order Venerida; family Veneridae; genus Mercenaria; species Mercenaria mercenaria. The sequence continues at coordinate 50,848,333 of NC_069363.1, forward strand.
ACTGGGGCCTCCGTGGCCGAGTGGTTAAGGTCGCTGACTTCAAATCACTTGCCCCTTATCGATGTGGGTTCGAGCCTCACTCGGGGCGTTGAATTCTTCATGTGAGGAAGCCATCCAGCTGGCTTACGGAAGGTCGGTGGTTCTACCCAGGTGCCCGCTCGTGATGAAATAATGCACGGAGGGGCACCTGGGGTCTTCCTCCACCATTAAAGCTGGAAAGACGCCATATAACCTATCATGTGTCGGTACCATGTTAAATCCAAAAAAAAAGGTAAAACATGTTATCACCAAGTTACAGCATGGTGACCAGACAGAGAGAAGATTTCAGTGCTACTGTTCTCTATGATACCAGAGAAATACATAACACTAAGCTGATCTCACTTTGTTCTCTGTAATACTACATAATTATGCATATACATTATCACCAAAATATAGGACATGTGACCACACATATAGATGCTTAGATGCTAATTATACAAGTCAAATTAATTTCTGATTTTGTACACACGCTCAAATTATCACACATAGAGAAGATTGTTAACCTATTTTAATCTGTCAGACCATGTGAGTCTTTCAAGAGCTTCAAGGAATAAAAATTTAGGAAGATGGTTCACTATGCTTTAGGGTTGAACAGTAAACATAAAGAAGGTCTTCGTGCAGTCTTACAGTGTGGTACTATGAAAGTAGATGATAAATCATTTCTGCAAATAGGCTTGTCACAGAGCATACACACAATACATTTCATGATGTTGTTCCTTATCATATTCTTTTTTCCCTGTGTTTATCTTGTGTAAACAAATGTTGATTAACCTCTTACCTCAGGTTTGCCAATACTGATGCAGTGAGCCAGTTACCAGTGTGGGTCAGACCTCATGTGAACAAGTATGATGCATTCGGTGCAGCTGTCAGAGATGTGATGGTTTTCTTTAAAACTGCTGAAAAACTGGTAAATTTATTAGGATTCTACTATGCTAAGGGTGTGTAGGTCTCTACAGTTAAGGGCTCTGTCTTCTTAATCATCTGCCCTCCATCATGTTAGTACAAATCTTGTTATGTCTACCCCTGGCTGTTTTTGCCCTGTCCGTCCATCTGTCACACTTCATTTCTGATCATTAACTGGAGAACCATTTGACCTAGAACCTTCAAACTTTATAGGGTGGCAGGGCTTATGGAGTAGACAACCCCTATTGTTTTTGGGATCGCTCCATCAAAGGTCAAGGTCACAGGGGCCTGAACATGGAAAACCATTTCCGATCAATAACTTGAGAACCACTTGACCCAGAATGTCGAAACTTCATAGGATGATTGGTTATGCAGAGTAGATGACTCTATTGATTTTGAGGTCACTGTGTTAAAAGTCAAGGTCACAGGGGACTGAACATGGAAAAACCATTTCTGATCAATAACTGGAGAACCAGTTGACCCAGAATGTTGAAAATTCATAGGATGATTGGACATGCAGAGTAGATGACTCCTATTGATTATGGGGTCACTCTATCAAAGGTCAAGGTCACAGGGGCCTGAACATGGAAAACCATTTCCAGCCAGTAACTTGAGAACCACTTGACCAAGAATGTTGAAACTTGATAGGATGATTGGACATGCAGAGTAGATGACACCTATTGATTTTGGGGTCACTCTATTAAAGGTCAAGGTTGCAGTGGACAGAACATGGAAATCCATTTCCAGTCAATAACATGAGAATCATTTGACCTAGAACCTTCAAACTTCATAGGTTGATAGGACTTACAGAGTAGATGACCCCTATTGTTTTTGGGGTCACTCCTTCAAGGGTCAAGGTCACAGGGGGCTGAACACTTTCCATTCAATAACTTGAGAGCTACTTGACCCAGAATGATGAAACTTAATAGGATGGTTGGACATGCAGAGTAGTTGACCCCTACTGATTTTGGGGTCACTCAATCAAATGTCAAGGTCACAGGGGCCTGAACATGGAAAACTGTTTCTAATTCATAACTTGAGAACCACTAGGCCCAGAATGTTGAAAGATAGTGTGATAATTGGACATGTCTAGTAGATGATCCCTACTGCAGCCAACCATCAGTATCTCTTTGACTTTCGCTCCTGTCCCCTATTGACTTCTTGCCTATACGACTGTGCATTGGGGGAGACATTCACTTTTCTACAAAAGCATCTTCTAGTTAAATGTCAAACTGTTTCATATGAGAGAGCTATCAAGCTAACTTGTAGAGGGACATTGTTCATATACAACTGCTCTCGCATGCCTAATATAATGTACAAAGGTGCATTATGGTTTATAATACATGACCATTAGAATTGGAAAGTTGCTAATGCTTTGTCTGTCTATTTAATGTTAATTTCGACACACAAACTGAACAAACAAATTTATGATCAGACATTATCTGAAGTACACTGGTTTCGCATATATGTGCCAAACTGAATCATTGTTTCTTAAGTACTGTCTGAAATATGTAAGAGTTATGTAAGAAGCAAGGTAAGGATGAAATGAATATGGGAGCAGCTATAAAAGGTTTTAGATTAATGCAAATTCTATACTATAGACAGAAGTTTTTTTGATCTAGGACAGCATTCTTAACTCGACTATACGAAGTATGGAGAGCTGTCCTACTCACCCGGCATCAGCATCGGCGTCCCCCTCCTTCCCATCCGCACTGGTTAAAGTTTTGATGCACTTTATCTTTGTTATTACTTAATGGATTTGCTTCAAACTTTAAATAGTTTTTCCTCATTATCACCCACATCATATGGCACAAGGGTCATAACTCTGGCACCAATATTTCATGAATTATCCCCCCTTTTTACTTAGAATTTCAGGTTAAAGTTTTGGTGCACTTTTACTTTATCTCAGTTATTACTAAATGGATTTGATTCAAACTTAAATTAGTTGTTCCACATTATCACCCAATCATATGACACAAGGTCCATAACTCTGGCACCAATTTTTCTTGAATTATTCCCCCTTTTTACTTAGAATTTTATGTTAATTTTGATGCATTTTCACAATATCTCTGTTATTTCACAAGGGACTTGATTCAAACTTAAAATAATTGTTCATCATCACTACCTACATTATTTGACACAAGGACCATAACCTTGACACCTGTATTTTATGAGTTATCCCCCTTTTTATGCCCCCGGCATCTACTGATGCGGGAGGCATATAGTGATCATCCTGTCTGTCTGTCCATTCGTCCGTCCATACGCAGTTAACCAAATGGAACCGTTTCATATAGCATCAATACCCCTTACTAGAATAACTTGATACTAATGCAGATGTAACCTGTGACCATTCCTCATCTTCAGACATCACCTGACCTCAGTTTGACCTTGACCTCATTTTGGACTTAGGTTGCTTTATATGGGCTATCTCTTGGTTAACCAAATGGGACCGTTTCGTCTAGCATCAATACCGCTTACAAGAATGAATTGATACTAATACAGATGTAACCTGTGACCATTTCTCATCTTCAAACATCACCTAACCTCAATTTAACCTTGACCTCATTTTGGACTTGGGTTGCTTTATATGGGCCATCTCTTGGTTAACCAAATGGGACCGTTTCGTCTAGCATTAATACCGCTTACAAGAATTAATTGATACTAATACAGATGTAACCTGTGACCATTCCTCATCTTCAAACATCACCTGACCTCAGTTTGACCTTGACCTCGTTTTGGACTTGGGTTGCTTTGTATCGACAAGGATGCCACCGAGGGCATCAAGTGTTTATTGAACGCAGCTCCTTGTTGTACTTAAAATTTCAGGCACTTTCACTTTATCTCTGTTATTACCAAATGGATTTGATTCAAGCTTAGAATAGTTGTAATACATCATTATCCACATCATATGATACAAGGGCCGTATCTCTTGCACCAGAGATTTCATCAATTATGCCCCCTTTTTACATAGAATTTCAGGTTAATTGTGGTGCACTTTCACTATATCTTTGTCATCATCCTCATCTTATGGCACAAGGTCAGTCACTCTTGCACAAATGTTTTATGAGTTATATCCCCTTTCTACTTAGGATTAGTTTATTTTTGATGCTTTTTATATCTCTGCCGTTACAGAAATACTGTTGAAAAAGGGCGTTAAACCCAAAACAAACAAACAAAACTAAATGGCTTTAATCAAACTTAAAATTGTTGTTCCACATCATCACTCACAAACTAATACAAAACCCTGTATTCAGTTGTAAAATACTGTATTCATTTCATATCAGATATAGAAATAGTCAAGCGTGCTGTCTCCTGTGACAGCTCTTGTATCATATACCAACAGATTTTCTGTCTAGAATGAAGCTTTTGTTTCACAAACTAATACAAAACCCTGTATTCAGTTGTAAAACACTGTATTCATTTCATATCAGATATGGAAAAATAATAGATTCTTTTAGTCGTAAGGTGCAACCATCAGGTATGATGTAAGAAAAGATTAATGATGGTGTCTCTGTGTCAGAAAGTGCACTGTTTCTAACTAGTGTTTAATCTTATTTGACAAAAATTGAAGTCGGTAATGGCTAAGATAACAACAGAACAGGTAGATGTATGAATAAAAGAAAAGGTAATTAAACAGTTCTTTGATCTGCAATGATGTATGCTGCTCTCATAGATTTTGCCAAGTAAGATCAGTTTGAAGCTGAATACAAATATTACATTGCAGATCTAGGTACTGATGTATACTGACCCTATTATATTTAGACATTGAGTTCTTTAACTTGTAATTGCACATCGCTGTTTCAACAGAATTAAAACCTTTTTCTGCAGTTTATAACCTCGTGTTTTAAAATAAAGCAAGATATTTTATGATTTTATTGGACAATATTGAGCAGAAAGAAATTCTGCTTATATACATATGTGTATGACTTAAGAAATTTTAAGCTCTCTAAAACCTGAGTTTATATGTCAGATGCCAGCTCCAAAACCACCAAAGAAGTCTTCATCCTCCAGTTCATCCGGTGCATACTTCATGCCGACTATAAACAGATCAGCACATTCTGGACCAAGTAGTGTTCAACCGGCCCATACTGTGATGCAACATGTTCCTAGTTTGAAACGTAGAGGTATGATTGATGTTAATGCAATTTAAGAAAAAGAGAAGATTTTTGGAACAGAAACATCAGTTTGAGGTTTCCATGAATAAATCTTTGGCTGAGTGGTTAAGGTTGCCGACTTCGAATCACTTGCACGTCACCAGTGTGGGTTTGAAACCTCATTTGGTGGTTCTACCCAGGTGCCTGCCCATCCTAGAGTCGCATCTGGGGTTTTCCTTCATCAAAAGCTGGAAAATTCACCATTATGAACTAAATTTTATTGATGCGACTCTAATCCCAATTAAAAAATCATTAATGAATCTTAACTCATCAATCTGACAGTGTGCCATTATATACCAGTGATTTGTATGATACAGTGATGGCCATGTATATCAAAATTAATTAGAAATAGCATGTAAAGTTTCATCTCAAGGAAAGTTCAATTAAAAGAGAATGGTTGGCTGGTTTTTTTAGCTATGACTAATCACTATATTTTTTTTTTTGCCTGTGCCAGGTTTTAAACATTACCATCTGAAAACTGCCAAACACTGTCCTAAAAAAATTGTGCCTCTAGCTTGTATGTACAATGTACTTTGAATGCTCATCTGAAAACACAGCATGATTTATGTTAATAGTTGAAAGATTTTTGCAGAAGTCTTGCATATTCATTTGAATACAAGACTGAGTTTATATCGATAGAAGGATTTGTTGGAGCTAATCATTGTATATTCTGATTGAACAAGTTTAAACAGATTTTATTTGCTACAAAGATTCACTAGTCTTGTCTTTTGAAGTTGTTTTTTCAAGATTAAGGAGAAGATGTTACATAAGATATACACCAGTGTTAGCCATGTGAAAGTGCTATTGATTTCACTACCCTTATGCAATTGTATTTCAAAATCATAGATGAAGTTTTCACAAATGACAAATTACGAGAACAGTACCAAGGTGGCGCCAGAGGATCATCCTCATCTTCATCACAGAAAAGCTTGTTTTCTGCGCTTGATCATTCAGAGGTAATTTTGGAATCTTTTCTACAATAAATCTACTTGAAATGGCTCTAAAAAGGTTTAATAGAATTAACAAATTTTATTGTAATTATTTGTATTTTAAATATCCAGCAGTGCATTCAGTATATGATACCCAGATGAAGAACAGAGTTTTGTTATATACCTATATAAATTCTGTCAAAATACAGCTTGTATTTCATGTTAATATGAATAGGCAGAAAAAAATCTGTATTGTACCTTTTGTATTGTATGTTACTTTCATTTAATATGCATTACCTGACACGGTTCTATTAATAATGCACACAAAAACTTCACTCATTTCTATTTCAATATCGACAAACATTTAAGAAACAACAAGGTATATAATAAAAAGGTCATTATAATAGCAGCTCGATCTGGGATTTTGTATTCAGCTCTCATGGATTTTGCAGATTTTGCAAGGATGCCTTGTGAGTTCCGATCTGGCAAAATCCACTCGAGTCGGATCGAGCTATATAATAATAACCTTTTTATATCTGCTGTTGTCTTGTGCACTGTATTAAGTTTTGAATAAACCAACTGTTGTCCAGATGAGTTATTTGGAGATTTTTTTTAGATAAATTGAAAACACTGGTATAATTTTGGGGAGGTACTGTTTGTTGTTTGTACTTCAACAGCTATTATTGCATAACTGTGCCATGATTCTTCCAGTTAAATTATGTGCAAACTGTTTATATTTTGTTTAATTCCATGACATATTCATTTTGGAATTTTCTATGGATTGTATGATCATAGAATTTCTTGTTTGTTAAAAAGTGACTCAATTTGATTGTTGTTAGACTAAGATCTGGGAAGTTATCAGTAGAAAGGAACCATCCACGAAGGTTTCCAGTGTGGAAACAGTGTAACTAGAAAATTGATATTAACCTTTAGCCTGCTGGCAGCAAGTGATTCTGCCTTTGCGACCAGTGCAGACCAAGATCAGCCTGCACATCCGTGCAGGCTGATCTGATCATGGTCTGCACTGTTCGCTATTCAGTCAGTAGATTTTCAATGAACACCCCTTTGAATGATAAGTGGTACTGCCCAAATTGAATGGTGGACCAGTCCATTTTAGAAATTTAGCATGGTAAGGGTTAAGGTCTTGTCTATCACCTTTGTGTCTTATACTTAATACATCTGTTAAGGATGTTGAATCCTTTGCCCTCTCTCCTTCCTTACCATTGTTGCAGAGCCTTAAATAATCTTGCTTAGAGGGGTATATATTGTCATTTCTTTACCATAAAAATGGTGGTGTGGGATTAAATGTCTTTACCATAACATTGTTTTTTTTTCTTCAGAAATGTCAAGAGGATATGCTGTCAGAATCACAGGTAATGTTAGGATAATACATGTTTTGATGTCTCGAATTTGTAAATGACAAGAACCTCAGTATGAACATTGCTAAACATCTTGCATAAATGTTTTCTTTTATCTTTTTGAAAAGTGTTATTCAGAATATATCATATTTTTATTAAGATTTGTTTAAAATCATCGCTGTGTAGTATGCAGGGGGTCTTTGGCAGTATAGTTAAGGTCACTGACTTTGAATACCAAGCCAGTCATCATATTACTTGGGATATAGAATTCTTTCATGTAAGGAAGCTGTCTCTCTGGTTTATGTAAGGAAGCTGTCTCTCTGGTTTATGTAAGGAAGCTGTCTCTCTGGTTTATATAAGGAAGCTGTCTCTCTGGTTTATATAAGGAAGCTGTCTCTCTGGTTTATGTAAGGAAGCTGTCTCTCTGGTTTATGTAAGGAAGCTGTCTCTCTGGTTTATATAAGGAAGCTGTCTCTCTGGTTTATGTAAGGAAGCTGTCTCTCTGGTTTATGTAAGGAAGCTGTCTCTCTGGTTTATGTAAGGAAGCTGTCTCTCTGGTTTATGTAAGGAAGCTGTCTCTCTGGTTTATATAAGGAAGCTGTCTCTCTGGTTTATATAAGGAAGCTGTCTCTCTGGTTTATGTAAGGAAGCTGTCTCTCTGGTTTATGTAAGGAAGCTGTCTCTCTGGTTTATATAAGGAAGCTGTCTCTCTGGTTTATGTAAGGAAGCTGTCTCTCTGGTTTATGGAAGGTTGGCAGTTCTACCAAGATGATGCCTGTGCCTTAAATAATGTCTGGAGGGGCATCTTTGGGTCTTTCTCCATCATATGAAGTTTGAAGTGGCCATATGATCGATACTGTCGTCAGTGTTTAAAAGTTTGATCTTGGCCAGATATTCATTTCTTACTGCATATGGCTACAGTAAGTCAGAAGCAGGTGAGTGTTTTAAGAAAATGTATCATATAAAACTAAAGCTATTCCAGTGTCTGTAGAATAGTCCTGTAAGTTCTTCATGTAAATCTATATTTTTATGCTCTATAATTTATAGTATGATAAGGCATGTAGGGTATTTCTTGATGTAAGTCAGTTTACTATCTTGCATTTGACTTGACTGAAATCTTACTGAGTTTGTTTATACTTCAGTTACCGTCTTTTCAACCGAGTTCATCATCGAGTGTCGGGATGAGAAAACCCCAAAATAAAAAGAAAATTGTGATAAAGGTATCTATGTAGAGATAATACACGTTTTATTGTGTATGAACGTCTGCAGAAGCCCGCGGGATTGTTTGTGACCGAGACCGAAGGTCGAGGTTACAAACATATCCCAAGGGCTTCTGCAGGCGTTAATACACAAAACAAACGTGTATTGTCGCTATTCTTGCATAAAAAACATTACACGACGACTAAATGCATTGTTTTCATATGTGATGACTAGACGATTCCGGTACATTTTTTATTTACCATTCTTGTTGTTCTTGGAAACGGTAAACATGTTTTAAATATCCATAACCGGGGCACACATAACAACAACACTACTAAAAGCGTGATTTGGAGGCTTTTGAGCATCTTATTTTTATTTTTAGTTATTACAAACGTTACATTACACATAATTTTGCATATAACTTAAAAATTTGATAAACAGGAACACAATTATTTTAAGAATAACAACTTTACATTCGAATTATTTTGAGTACAAACAAACAGAGTACGGATGAGTATGAAGCTAGTGACTAGCTTTCGAGGTTTATTATATGAATTCTGCGAACAATCAAGTAAAAACAAACCGACTGATACTAACAAAAGTCATTAATATAATACCTAAAAACGGGGAATAGCACAAGTTACACGCGATACTTATTTATTCACAGTTATTTACAATAACTGAACAGACGCTTTGTAAAGGGAGTAAACTCTAAGAGAAGCTAGTGCGTACATTGAAGGGGGCAGTACGTTTGGGGTTGGAAACTGATACAGCTAAACATACTATGGATTACATTGTGTCTATAATGCTACAAGAAGAGGTTATTATGGAAGAAACAAGATGCAGATGCCAAATATCAGTCTGCGCAGAAATACATACATATGTCCCTGGCAAAGCATTTCAAAAATAAAAATCGGGTATAAACAGCACGTGAATTGCCTTGTTTGCACACGATTTTTCTCCCGTTAATACATGGGCGGATCCAGTAAAAAAAGTAGTTTTTATGCAAAAATTAATACTTGCGGCATTTGCACTTAATTCCAAAGGAAAATATTTACACCAAAAATGTAATGTTGAAGTTCTGATAGAATTGATGTTATTTGAGGAGACATTTATTATAGCTCATATTAGCTAAGATTTGTATTAGTGCTGTTTAACTAGGAGTTTTTTAGGCAGGTGCTGAAAGTATATTCTCTACGAATGCAGATCAGGTCGTGCTTCATTACTGAAGTTGAAAAGTTGTTTTTAGTTGTCAGTATAACATAAAAGCCAAAATGATAAATTTGACAAAGGGATTATTATGCCGAAGAAAGTTCTGCAAGAATTCAGGGTCACTTTTTCAAGAATAATATTTTAATATGTACTGATTTATTTTAGCTCAGAAGTGATGAAAACCTCAAGCTTATTTGAATTACGCTTGAGTCTGCTTCCGGGAAAAGGAAGTACCAGTGCTCATATGAGGTACGGTTGGGACCCAAGTTTGGACAACTCAGTGATTTTGTGCATAAAAATCATACCAAATGTTTAATTTAACATGTCAACATAATTTTAATTATCATAAAGGAAAAAAGTTTAATGTAGACCTTACAATATATTGAAACAGAAACGGGGTAGTGAATCAGCACCAGCCACACAGGAAAGCACAGAAGTTTCTTCCAAAGTTTCCATGTCACATCTGAATTCAGCTGAAAGTTACATTGCAGAGGTGAGTAATTAACCCTTACCCTGCCAAATTTCTATAATGAACTTGTCCATCTTTCAATTTGGACAGTACCATTAACTGTTAAAAGGGGTGTTTACCAAAAAGATACTGACTGAATAGTGAATGGATGTGCAGGCTGATCATGATCTACACTGGTCGCAAAGGCAGAATCAATCGTGTCCAGCATGATAAGGGTTAATATGCACCGACACTCCCTATGGAGAATTAAATTTATTTTGGTATCACTTAGTCTTGTATTTTAATTTTATGGCGTGTCATATCAGGTCAGTTGGAAAAATAACTATAGAATGAAGTTGTCAGTAGCAGTGCTAGGCATAAAAAAATTTAGCAATTATACAGTAAAATTTTACAGTGCTTGAATCTCAAAGACATTTGAGCTGTGCCATGGGAAAACCATTTGTGACCAGCATGGATCCAGACCAGCCTGCGTATCCGTGCAGTCTGGTCAGGATCCATGCTGTTCGCTAACAGTTTCTCTAATTGCAATAGGTTTTGAAAGCGAACAGCATGGATTCTGACCAGACTGCGAGAATGCGCAGGCTGGTCTGGATCCATACTGGTCACAAATGCACTATGTTGGTTTCTCATGGTGCGGCTCATTTTATGTTTTCAAAAGACTTAAGCTTGTATTCCAATGAAATATTTCATAATTATACTGCCAAACAAAGTGGGTTTGTTTTTTTTTTGCTATAAAATCGGACTTACTAGAGGGAGACAATTGCAAAAACATTATTTCTACTTTAACTCTTGTCTGTTCATCTGTTGGCCATGTTCTTTCAATGACTCTGACCAGTGTTCTAAAAATTTTTAGAGTATTGTAAATTTTTGTGAAAGGAATAGTGCTGTTCTGATACTAAGCCCCATTTATATCATCCATAGTAGAGAGAAAAGAGTACCTGTTCTTCAGTAGCCGACAATATCTGGTGCATGACTGTTCTGTCTGCACCAGGTCTTACTTTAGAACAGTTCACATACATCCCAAACATTACAGAACACTACTCTTTTTCACTTAGTTGTCATATAGTATGTGCAGGATGTTCCGAGAAGTCTAAAGGAATATAGCCATTGATATCAGCTTTAAATTCAACAGCAGCAGTAGGTGTCGTCCTTGTTTTCTTTCCAAGACTCTATATTGTTAGCTGAACTAAGCACCAAGAGTTCAAGAGTGAGCTATTATCTTTGCCCTCTGTCTGTCTTTGTCTGTGAACAGTTTCAGTGTTAACACATAGTAGACCTCATTTCTTGTGAAGTTGTAATGAAAGGTGTCATAATTGATAACCGACAGGATTGCTCCAGTAGCACAAGAGTTATTTCCCATGAAAAAGTCAAAGTTGTCATATTTGACAGTGTAAACACATTAAAGGTCGCATTTCTTGAGCAATTGTCATAATGAAACTTGCATAGACTGTGAAATACTTAATGATCTAGAACAAGTTTAATAATGGGCAAAAATTAATATGACTTAATTTTTTTTGTCGACCATAACTATATTGAGACAGAATACAGTGTCATAGTCTCATAAAACGTTGGTCAGTTTGTACTATGATAGGCCGCATAGTACCAATTTGTCCAGAGTTATGAGCCCTTGATTTACACACATCACACATCTACTGTACAAGAAATTTGTCATTAGGTCATTATGAAACTTAAGTATTAAAACTTACTGTTCCCATATAATCTAGGACATGTTTCAATGTCATAGATTCATGATATGAGTCGTGCCATGAGAAAACCAACATAGTGGCTTTGCAAACAGCATGGATCCTGACCAGACTGCGCGGATGCGCAGGCTGGTCTGGATCCATGCTGGTCGCAAAGCCATTATGTTGGTTTTCCCATGGCGCGGCTCATATATAAATCAAAGATTCCTGGAAAATGAAAGACATTTATAGGCTTTAGGTGAAAAACTTACATTCATAAAGTTTCGATTTTTAGGTGAAAAGCACGCTCAGTGGAGATTCCTACAAAATGTTCTCAAAGGCTTTGATAGAATACAAGAAAAGTGAAGACATTGATAAAGTGATTGAAGTTCTTGCCGCTTTGTTCACTGAAGACACTGCCAAACATCATCTGTTTGCAAGTAAGTCAACATTTTCATGAATATCACTGTATAAAGAATCTAAAATGTATAGTAAAAACCATTCGTTTTTGCTTCATCAGTGTTGAATTCTGTTAAGCCCAGTTTTCCAATTCCATGTAAATCTGGACCACTTACTCGGAGGCAACTTGCAGGACTTAGAGTATTTAAAGTTACTGTCACAACCTGATAATTCAATATGGGCCTTGATAAAACTGCATGATCATTGATAAGATCTGTACAAATGTAGGGATAAAGCATGGTTTTTTTTTGTGTTATAACATCTGCAGAATACTGAGGGATTGGTACCAATGTATCCCGAGGGATTCTGAAATGAACATGCGCTGACGCTATTCTAGCATAAAATGCGTAAAAACTAATAAATGAATATATTATCCCTCCACATCATTAAATTTTTAATCCCCCGCCACGAGTGGTGGGGGGTTATAGGAATGGTCTCCTTCCGTCTGTCCATCCGTCTGCATTAAGCTTGTCCAGCTTTCACATGTGCTGGCAGGATTTCGACCAAACTTCAAAGGAGTGATCAGTACCAAGCCTAGTCATGGATATTGCCGGCATGTTCCTTCCTCTTTGCTGCACAAAATGGCCACCAGACCTAAAAATAGAAAAATCTTGTCCGGCTTTCACAGGTCAAAATGCTTGCAGGATTTCGATGAAACTTCACAGGAATGATCAGTACCAAGCCTAGTTGTGCATATCACCAACAGGTTCCACTTCACTGCACAAAATGACCGCCAGAGCTAAAGGTATACATAGGGGGGAGACATATGTTTTTGTGACAAAAACACCTTCTAGTTTAATCCTTTCGCTGTTTATTTCAGAGTTTTACAGATTTGTAAGATCAAAACATAAAGAGCATTTCCACATCATGTGTCGAGAACTTACAGGGTTATCAACAGGATACAAGGCAGAAGACACGGTGAACAAGAAAAGGCTTCAAGAAACAATAGCTTGCCATGGTAAGTATAATTTTGATGAGATGTGATGTCATTTCCCGTGACGATTAGATAAATGACATTGTGTCTGATATCATTTGTCCTCCACCTCTGATTCATGTGGGGAAGTTGGCAGCTGCTTGCAGAGAACAGGTTTGTACTGGTACAAAATCTAGGAACACTGGTTAGGTTAACTGCCCGCTGTTACATAACTGAAATACTGTTGAAAAATGGCGTTAAACCCAAAGCAAACAAATAATGCTTTTAAGCTTTACAACAATATGATAACTAGAACTGTTATATTTACTAGCAGAGCTGGTCAGATCACAAGTTTATTTTATGCCAGATATTTCCTGAATTTTATGCATGCATTCTGTTATAATAAGTCCAGTGTTAATTGCTTGTTTATGATTGTTCTTGGAGTGTATTGGTTGATATGACTAGAACAACATATGAGCCGTGCCATGAGAAAACCAACATAGTGGCTTTGCGACCAGCATGGATCCAGACCAGCCTGCGCATCCGCTCAGTCTGGTCAGGATCCATGCTGTTCGCTTTCAAAGCCTATTGCAATCAGAGAAACTGTTAGCGAACAGCATGGATCCTGACCAGACTGCGCGGATGCGCAGGCTGGTCTGGATCCATGCTGATCGCAAAGCCACTATGTTGGTTTTTCCATGGCACGGCTCATATATGTTGTATCTGTTTTTCAGAAAGTGTGTCGAAGCGACTTAAAACAGAGGATGATAGAACAGATTTGGTATGATGATTTAATGTTTTGACATTTGCAAACTGTGAAATAGGCATTAAGTTAATTACAGAAGCTAGAGGCAACTGTATGATGAGTGATACCTGAAGTAGTTGATATGCTTAGTGTCGTGTATTATTCACAAGAATGTAGGTGATCTTAATGAGGTCATTTTAACACTCTCGGAACTCTGTGGTCAATTGGTTAAGGTCACTGCCTATGAATTATTTGCCCCTCATTGCAGTGGGTTCAAAACTCATTCAGGGTGTAGAATTCATGTCAAGCTTGGTTGTGGAATTTTTCTACCCTAATGACCCAGGCCACTTAGGGGCACCTGGGGATCTTCCTGCACCATTAAAAGTTGGAAAGTCACCATATGACTTATAATTGTCATTAAAAGCAACAAGGAAAATCTAAACTCACTTTTTTTATGCCCCCGGCATCTACTGATGCAGGAGGCATATAGTGATTGTCCTGTCCGTCCGTCCGTACGAGGTTAACCAAATGGGACCGTTTCGTCTAGCATCAATACCCCTAACTAGAATGACTTGATACTAATGCAGATATAACCTGTGACCATTCCTCATCTTCAGACATCACCTGACCTCAGTTTGACCTTGACCTTGAAGTTGACCTTATTTTGGACTTAGGTTGCTGTGTATCGACAAGGATGCCACCGGGGGCATCAAGCGTTTATTGAACGCAGCTACTTGTTTTATAAAAGTGAAACCTATGTGATTATGATCTTAGTAATGCAGGTGCTATCAGAAATTATATTAAAGTCATACATGCTTTGACTATCATTCATATTGATAATTGCTTTACTGCTTCCAGAAAAAATCTAAAGACAATAGTAAAACCAACTCAGCATCTGAAACCAGTAGTGTATCAGTGAACACTATGTTAACTACCTCAAAGACTGTGAATGAAGCAAATAAGGAAAATAATAAAGAAAAGGGCAGTCCGACTGGTTCTGATGTGAAGTCTTTATCTGGGACTGGTTCCCAGCAATCTGCTGCTAGCGAAACAGAAAAAATGGTGAACCAGACTAAATATGGACAGCCACAATCAGGTGAGATTGTAATTGCAAAACAAACAAAAAATGAGCACAAACATTCAAATAAGGCTCGTTGCTTTATCAAATAAATTTTTGTTCTTAAATTTAGTAAATATACTGGTACTGATGATAAACTCAAACAGATAATGAGGTTTTTTACCTGTAACTTTTTTATTTCTGCAAATTGTTATCAATGGTTGGTATCAAAATAAAGCTTAGCTCTTACTGAATAATTGACATAATTTAAATTTATATTTAGTAAGCAAACTCAGAAGAAGTGAGGCCCTGAAAGGGGTATATAAAATGGGGACTGTATGAATGTTGACTGATGATAAATTCGACCACTTTGTCATTAAAAAAAAATTCTCCATAGTATTATGTTGCAACTTTCCCAAAAATGTTGCAACAGTCATTCCCGATCAAGTAATGAAAAGTGACCCAATGTCAGGCCTACATGTGTTTGACAGTGAGCATGCGCAAAAAAACATCCTCTTCCCCAGTACTTTTGATAAATATTTTTTAAACAGAAAAATGTAAGTCATTTATTTATACAGAATATTTACCAATTTTGTTTTTGTTTACACCAGTTGGTGTTGTACATTTGTAAGTGGTTGCTATTAGACGGCATGTTAAATTATATAAAAAAAAAACAACTGCAATTGAATAATTTGAAGGGGTTATCAATAAAACCCGGCCCGGCCCGGCCCGGCCCAAACCACGGAAATAGCCGATTCCGATTGTACGGAAACCACCGGAAACTTACGGACGGAAGGCTAATATAATTACGAATGATATCGTGTCGATATCAACTTACATGTTTAGAATTTAGTAAAAAAACACTGACTTTTATGATGCCCGCGAGGAACTTCTTTGATGAATGGGTTAAGACTGCGTGTTCTTTCTGGTTGCACAAACGTCTTAATATAATTTGTAAACTTGTACACAGGAAGTCGTTATACATAGCGTTGTTTTGACGAGGCTTCTAATTAGTTCCCGAAAATTTGTATCGTTATTATTATATACTATTTTATAATCACGTTTTGTCCAAGAAGTTGTTATAATTCCTCTCGGACCTCAAATAGTTTTTGTTTCACATGTGCATTCCCAAAGCCTAAATATTTCTTTGTGTCCGGTAACAAGCCTAAAACACAGGTAGTAAATAGGCAGGTTTTTTTTATACTTTTTGTTCAATGAGACTTTATGGAAATTATTTTTTATGTAAAAAAATGAATACGAATAATTTCTAATATCACTGAGAACTTTTAAAGAATAGAATGAGCATTTTTTTTAAACTTTTATTAAAACTTTTTTAAAAAATCTCAAAGACCATAAAACATTTAGGGTCAAGTAAAACATTTAGGATAGGTCGGGATACCGATTACGCACGAAGAATACAGCGTTGAATATTGAAAGGTTTTACACACGGTATCCCATATTTTTTTAAATATTCCTGTATAAATATAAAAAAAAAAAGAAATACTGAATTAGGTTTGTTCACGCAGTATTCTGAGTATCTCTTGAACTTAGTCGACTGAATTTACGTACGATGAAAGTCACACATTGAATATATTGTGGTACGTTGCAGTTTGTGGCATAGTCTTTGCACTTTCGATAACCGATTTCATATTCGGCAGGTTGCTATGATGTTTTAACATCTTTTTTATTTATTTTTTTTCCCAAGTTTGCAAGTAATCTCTGAATAAACTGACTTACTTAAGTTATATTCAAATTAGTTAAAAACTATATAGAGTAGAATCGAGATACAAATTTTACCTTTTTTCATTTTTGTACAGATGTCTCGTAATCCGGAGGTCGCGGGGTTGAATCCTGTCAGCGGATTTTGACCGTGACTCCAACAGTCCCTTCTTTCGGTGCGAGTACTGGTAAGTTTCCAGGAAGCAGTCATCGAGTGTATTTCACATTAGTTGGTGAACCAAAACTCGACGCGAAAAAGAAATCTTTTAAATGGGAACAAAATTACCATTTAACTGAACTCAATATATAGAACGATTCACACTGTTTCGTGAAAAAAAGACCAAGTAAAAACATGTTAAGGTTGGTTTGGATATTTACCAATGCTCTACACTTTCAGATTAATATGCATTTAGATACTTCAAGATTAAACTTCAATGGTTAGACATATCTTGCAAAACTTTGCTTTATTTAGGTTGATTTGATATATTATTGTATACAGAATGCCCTTTCAGTCAGTTTGCTAGTGCTCGGCATTTTTGATACATAACAACAGAAGAATCGTTTGAGCCCGCTAATCATAATTTACAAATAAGCCTGGAAAAAGCAAAATAAAACTTTGAATGGATGTTGTTTCTTCAAATCTCACAAATTTCTTCATTAAGATTTTTTTGTGTGTAAATTTATCAACATCACAGTGCAGTGCAGACGATTTACTCTAACATTGCTTACTTTACTATGGTCACGTGACCACACCGGAAGTGAACTGTACTTGGACTTTAATGCTGTCGCATTCTTAGACCCTACGTTTTGTGAGTTTTTCATTGGTAGAACCAAACCTATTGTAATTATGCAAATTAAACTGTTGCTCTTTTTTTATAAACAGTTGCAGTTTTTACGAAGGATCTGAGTGTAATTCTCCAGCTAAATTGGTTTGTTAAACTGCCCATGTGTGGCCAAATCCATAAAGCGTCTCAGAAAAGTTTTAACCTTACATATTACCGGTCACCGTGGCCTAGTGGTTAAGGCGTCCGCCTCGGGATCGGGAGGTCGAAGGATCGAGCCCCATGGGGAGCGTTCGTCCGGTGGATGTTTGTCATGGGACTCGTTCCGAAAAGACCGGTTCGTGAGCCGCGAGCTAGTTAAATGAATGGTTACCGACTTCTATCCGCCTGGCGCCTGGCATGTGGTAGGAGTTGGGAGGTAATTGGTACGCACAATAAAGGTGTCTCATAAGCCAAATTGACTGGCTCTTTCAGTAGGGGTGACACTATAATAAACAAGACCTTTACCTTTACATATTTTTTCAACTTTACGATAAAGAAAGTGTAATGAGCGGAATTTTTCAACAACAAGTTGCATCCTTCATAACTTGTTTAAATAATAGTAAAAGTTGATCTTCACCCGATAATACATTGTGTTGAAAAGGTAAAATGCGTACTTCTTACGCAAATCGCGTCGAGAAATCACATTTTAGCTCAAACTTAAATATATATAATTGTGACGTTTCTGTTTTTACGGAGATTAATTTATGTTTTTGGGTTGTCCATTATATACAAAAAGTAATTATGTTTTATTTGGTATAACAGGCCCATCGAAACCTATATGTTTTCAAATGGAATGACCAACTAGTGTGTTATTTTTTTCACAAATACAATTATGATAAAAAAAATGAATTGTAATAGGAGTGGAAAATAAACAGAGGTCTCCTTCTTCGTTTTCGCGGTATTCTTAATTTTCTCCTACCCAATTTTCACGCGCAGCTATTGCACACTCAATTTTACATACAAATGCCTGTATCTAAGGGAAAATTAATTTAATCACCGAAAAAAGTTTTCAACACCATAAATTTCATTTTAATTATATTCTTATTTTGTTAGCCATTTTCGATTTCTTTCCGATCTTTATTGTTACGCGTGTATACCTGAATACATGTTACACACAAAAGCGGCGTAATGAAAATCATAATATAGTACTTCTTATTAAACATTTTGCTGATCGTTCCCACTCAGTATGTATCTTTTATTTTCTGAAATGTTTTTGAATGAAATAAAATTGTAAAATGACTACCAGGTACATTTTCATACTGCGGAGCTAGGAAAATTTTGACTGTGCATATCAAAGTCCCGACCAACTTAAAGTCAGAATTAGCCGGGAAGAATTATTTCCTGTTGTGGTCTTTAAGAATTTTAAGCCCATTTTCGTCAACATTTTATTATACATTTACATTTTAAATACTAAACTCTTTCTCTACAGTAACTTACATTCGCATTGAAAAATATTAGTCACGGATAGAGTTATTTCGAGGGGTCACCCTCACAGGAATACATTATTTATTTTATTAAACGGAAAAACTAATGAAATGATTTATTTAACATTTAAAAAAGTTATTACTTGCCAAATAATGAAGACAGAATTAAGGTGGCTTTACTAGTAAGCACCTAGAAATTGTCGCGACTTTGCTGTATAGAAATACTTTTTGATAGGTATAGTCTTGAGGTTACATATCGCTGAATTTATGGGCATACTTCAACATAATCAGCAGCAGTAACATTCGAAAAACGGCGATAACTACGGAACATATAATGAGTGCACCCATTTTCTTAGTAGTTAGTTAATTTCCAATCTGATGGTGATAGTTTCAGTTTAATATTTGATGAAAAATTGTTTTCAAAATGTTGCATGTAGAACAAATCATTCAAAAGCAGAAAAGAAAAATAGGCCGGGTTCACACATGTATGAAGTAATTTAAACCTATGTATAAATAAGCGCATCGTCTTTTAATCAGTACGAAAGTAGGGAGACATGAAAATGTCATATCACATGCGCAGAAAAACAAAATAGCGTTGTTGCGCATGTGATATGAAATTATTTTTTTTTATCATTAAATCTATATTTATAGTCCTTTCCATTGTTCTAGATGTAGTCACATGTTCAACGATAAAAAGTCGTATTTTCTCGAAGGCGGAGCCAAACATACATATTGAACTCCAGCTGTGACGTCCACACGTTAATATTACGTTAAAACAATGTGACGTCGTATACAATTAACCACGAAAGATGACCTAAGGCTGCAGACATCTGTACCTAATGTTTATACTTTTGAGTAGGCTGGATTTGATAATAAAACAATTGTCGCCTTTTATGTGTGGTCGATATGTGGATTTATCGACCTGTTAAAGCGATATCAAGTCGATAAATTCGCCCGAGGTTGATATTGCTTTTATCAGGCCGATAAATCCACATATGAGCCACGCCATGAGAAAACCAACATTGTCTATTGCGATTAGAGAAATCGTTAGCAAACAGCATGGATCCTGACCAGAATGCGCGGATGTTGGTTTTCTCGTGGAGCGGCTCATATCGACCTCACCAAAAGGTAATTATTGTATAATATCACATGCGCAGAAATTGAAAATAACGATTTTGCGCACGAGATATAAAAACGCTTGTAAATATGATATATTATTCAAGTTAAACTAATGGAAAAATTGCATTGGACATTGTGTGGGGTATAATAATTTAACATCTGAATTGCACACATTTGTAATCCATGCTTTAAAATGTTCATTTTAAACAAAAAAGTTAACATTCACGGTGTGAATAGTTGTATAAGCCGAGGCTGAAATAGTTCGTTGTCCGACTAGACCGGTTTTTTTTAAATTCTGTGTTAAAAAGATATACTAGTATTATTTCAAATATAAAAGAAAGAGAAATCAAAAATTAAATAATCTAAAAACAAAAATAACGTTAGCAGTAAATTGTTAAAACACAAAAGTTCATTGCTATCACTCCCTCCCATTTATCCATATTAGATATTTACCGTTTTTTATTGTTTTGTTTTAAACAGACTGAGCGGGCATGTTTCGGGGTGGGGTGGGGGTCCGGATTCGAAACTTTGCGACCGATCTTTCATATTTTATACTCCAGTTCATTCATTTCTACAACTTACTGTAACTCCGGGTATCATCTCCATACATATCACCCGGTTTTGTTTAAAGCTAAATCATATGATTTATCATTTGAGCAACCTTTTATGATATTTTTTGTCAGTTTTCTTGTTTTTCAGGAACAAAGACCTATTATTACATAGAGTTATACCTCTTCTGAAAATGTTTACTTTGATACTTTTATGAAATTTTGTAATTGCCTCCCTTTAATATGAAAAAATGTAAAAAGTGGACTATTTTTTTAGCTTTTGATGTAAGTTATAGTTTTATATTCAAATTTGAATACTTTAACAACCTGAAACAAATGGAAGGTATGAAAACAGCGCATAGCTTCGAAGTTCGTCTATTTTCGATCTATCTTGGTTGCGCAACCGAGATAGGCAAAAGGAGTATAATAATAATTTCATAAACTTACATTTCTAGTTAATTTTCGCAAAATGTGTACTTATCATATGCAAATCTTTGACAACTTTAATATAAGAGTGTTTATATTCATATGTTCCCTAAGGCAAGATATTTTTATTGAATTAATACTTTATATGCTAAAACGCTATCTTGGTCAGGCAACCAAATTTTATAAATACTTCCAGTACACGGTATAGACCCCTTCGCCGTACTACACAACCTAGTGTCACATCATTAGATGTGAAATAACGACGAACCATTAACTAGCCTGTCCAGTTCTGTTGAAAGTATCCTGTAACCTGCTATCTCGTGCCTGTCCGGTACACAAAATGACACATCGATTGCCGAACGTATTACTTGTTTGATTGAGTGTGATTCAAATATCTTGTTATTTTAGGTCTTTGCTTATGTCAAGTGCAATACTTCATGAAACATACGTATCATCAATATTAAATACTTTGCTTCTACTTTTGTAATAATGAAATAAAATACACATAAATTTGCCTTGATTAAGATGACGGTATCACCATTCGTAATTATATTAGCCTTCCGTCCGTAAGTTTCCGGTGGTTTCCGTACAATCGGAATCGGCTATTTCCGTGGTTTAGGCCGGGCCGGGCCGGGCCGGGTTTTATTAATAACCTTTGAAGGTGGTCGACTTTATCATCTGTTCGAGTTTATCATCAGTACCAGTACATACAAATTATCAGTTGTGGCTAAAGTGTTACAGAAAGAGAAAAATGTTTTCTAAACTAATTTTATGATTTAATAATAGTTAATTTTCTATATGAATTAGATATTTTAGAAACAATTTACAGAAGCTAAAAAATGTCTCATTGTTAAACAGCTAAGGGAAAATCCTTTTCAATTTCAGTTTCAACAACTATTTTTTCATTTATGGAAAGCAAACATTTTTAGACTTCAGGAAATGTATGTTTAAGTATGGACAAAATCTGGCATGGAAGAAATAACCAAGGTCTATTATTCTTGCATAAAACTGAGATACAATCAAAACCTTCTAACATGACCCAATTTGTTTTCCTATTAAACAAAGAAGGTTGAAAACTGTGTGTTATTATTCAACAATTCATTTTTCTGATGTCACAATTATTACGTCATAGTGTTAGACGGCATATAGTTGCGCACTGGAAAAGAAATCAACAGAAATCAGGCAAATGGATATTGTCAAGGACGTGCATAATAATCATTGATAACGTGTTAGAATTGAAATAATGTATCTCAAACAGTGATTTGCTCTAGAATAAAATCATTGTTTGTCGTTTAGATGCGTATTATTATATCACTCGGGCTGCACCCTCGTGATATAGATCTAATTCTTTTGCATCTATTTAAGCTCCAATGATTTTATTGAATGACAAATCACTGTTTGGGAAGTATTATTTCTTAATTAAAACCAGCTGTCTTTAGAGATGGGAAGTCTCTGTTTCGAAGTGGTCTTTAGCACAGATTTGACTGTAAGTTGTTTGTTGTTAAAATGTATAACTACTTTGTTGTAAAAATGTACAAGAAAGGTTAATAATCTTTTCATCTCTATTTACAGGATATACATGTTGTTCTTGCAAGAAATCTGCTAAATTACCATTTATATCCCAGTGTGAACATGTGTGTTGTATGGATTGTTGGAGGCTAGTGTTCGAAGGGGACAAACTGTGTCCATCATGTAAACAAAGGGTACGCAGACGTCACTTGACTAGACTGGTATTCAAATTGAAAGAAGAAAAGGGAGATAATTGTGATGATGATACTTGATCTTTGACCAATTTGAAATTGTACATAGTATATCAAATGAAAGCAATTCTGTATAAGATATTTTGCTATATTATTAAAACTAAAGTAATTACAAATGTTGTTGAACCTTTTATATTTGAAAAGCTAAATTAGCCACCTAGACATGATTTTTATCGCAGCCAGAATGATACAGGAGATTTTTTGGAACTTACCATAAACCAGGTGTTATTTAGGCTGTTTTGGAGCTACTTTTCTACTTTTGTCTACTCTGTTTCCACTTCCTGCAACTGGCATGAGCTTTGTTGGTTACAAGGTGTTATACATAGGTTATTTTAAAGGTTAATGTTTTTCGGCAACCTTTGTTGTTCTGTCATATCTTTGTTACTTTTGCTTATATCTTACTGTAACTTCACATAAACATTGTCCAGTATACAAATAAATTATGTGCAGGGGTTGGCCCATTATACCCAAGGTCAAGGTCACCAAGGTGTTATACTTTGGTTATTTTTAAGGTTAAAAGTTTTTTGGCAACCTTTATTTTTCTGTCATATCTTTGTTACTATTGCTTATATCTTACTGTAAGTTCACATAAACATTGTCCAGCATACAAACAAAGTATGTGCAGGGGCTGGGCCCATTATAACCAAGGTCAAGGTGTTATACTTAGGTTATTTTTAAGGTTAAAGTTGTTTTTCTGTCATATCTTTGTTACTTTTGCTTATATCTTACTGTAAGTTGGCATAAACATTGTCCAGCATGCAGGTAAAGTATGTGCAGAGGCTGGGCCCTTTATACCCAAGGTCAAGGTCACCAGGGTGTTATACTTAAGTTATTTTTAAGGTTAAAGTTTTTAGGCAACCTTTGTTTTTCTGTCATATCTTTGGTACTATTGCTTATATCTTACTGTAAGTTGACATAAACATTGTCCAGCATACAAACAAAGTATGTGCTGGGGCTGGGCCCATTATACCCAAGGTCAAGGTCACAAAGTTGTTATACGTGGAATTATTTTCATGTTAAATTTTTTTCAAAAGCTTCATTTATAGACATATCTTTGGTACTTTTAAAAGATAATGACTTGAAAAATATTTCTTTATACTCATCATCTGCATGTGTGGTTACAATCCCCTTAACTCTAATTGTATCTTTAACAGAATTATGCCCCTTTCATACTTACAGTGTTTTTTTGGAAATCTTCGCTTCTTGGATATAACTTTAGTACAATGCAAGATAAAGACTTGAAACTTAAAATGTATCTTTATCGTCACCATCTGCATCATGTGTGGTACCAATCCCCATGACTTATTTGTATTTTTGACCAGATTATGTCCCTTTCATACTTAAATCTTTTGACAGACTTCATTTCCTGGACATAAAATTGGTACTATATAAGATAATGACTTGAAACTCAAAATACATCATCATCTGCATGTGTGGTAACAATCCCAATAACTCTTATTTGTGTTCTTGACAGAATTATGCCAGTTGGTTTATCTTCCTCTCTAATTGAGACATATTTTCATTTTACTGTCAAATCGCCGAATACTCAAATAGTGGAGCGCGCTGTCTTATGGACAGCTCTTGTTCATTTTGGCAATGGTTTTCAGCTCTAGCACTATTTTTATTAACCTGTGTCTGACGTCGTCAATGGTTGACAATTTGAATGTTAACACTCTAGAGGTCACCCCATCTTAACGAAACTTGGTCAGAATGTTACTCTCAATACAGTCTCGGAAGAGTTTGTTACTGGGTCATCTTTGGTCAAAAACTAGGTCACTAGGTCCTTTAATAGGAAAACCTTGTTAACACTCTTGAGCCCACATTTTCTACCTCATTTTCATAAAATTTTGTCAGAATGTTTGTTTAGAGCTATGAAATCTAGGTTACATTTGAAAGTGATTACCTGTCTTTGTCAGGATACTGGTTATATGACCCAGGGAAGTGCCTACGCCTTTAGTATCTTGAACAATGGTTTGGGTCCAATCTCTAAGGTGACTATGTCTTAGACTAGCTGACAAACGATGTAGAATGTCCTTTGTTAAAACGTAAAGCTGGTGAGACCAAATATCTCAGATATAGAATTTTCCTCTGGCTACCTTGCCTAAATGATTCGTGTACCAATGATTCGTAAATGATTTCTTATTATGAGCTAGACAATTTCAGGGATCAGGCAAATCACTAAATGTTTCAAACTAACAATCTTCAATTAAAAATGATTAGCTCAAACTCCTATAGGCTGGAGACTCTATACTTGACTGGTCTTTTTGTTGGAGTTCCCGTCAGACAATGTCTTTGAATCAACAACATACGAGTCCTATCGCATAGATGCTCGGCCTCTGTCCTCTCAAACTCTATAAGATTGCCCTGACTCCTGGATGTTCAGCGCCTATATGCTATCATATATAGCATTTAACTACCATATAGGTATTATCCCCGATGCCTTGGCTGTACTTCGCCAATAATGCTGAACCGTCTATAAGCTGGAACTCTCCTACTATCTCAGTAGATTACCAAACTCTGGGTCTCTGTCTCAGCTTCCCGATGCTCAGCCTATATATGCTATCGTCTATAGCATTCAACTACCCTTAAGGTAAAACTCCTATGCGCTGGCCCTATAGCTCGAAACCTTATTGAAATTCTGCAACTCTTCTTTAGTCTAAGAACTTCCAAAGTTTTCTTTTTAATAATTTATCCGCCCTGACAGGGTGACTGCAATAGTCTCCTTCTCAAGGTACTGGGATAAATTATTAGTTGAATCCTCGATGTGTCTTCTTCAACCGCCGGATACCGAATGAGCTCTCTATCATTCATCTACCTATTTATACCCCAGCAGACGTGCTATTTTTAGAACTTGTTTCTGATTGGTCCAAATTTATACATTGTGTCTTACAACGAGTACCTGCTCTATCAAATATCTGGTTCCCTTTAATTTTTGTATATGACATATTGTGTGATGCTGGGATCCAGCTATCTATATAATGAACCCAAATCAGCGACAAATGACCCAAATTCTATTAACTACAGCAATTCAACAATAATTATAGCTATGACAACATGAAAAGGGAGTCAAGCACTATCTGTGCTTATGTGTTACGTTATCAATATATTAAATATACAAATTATTCTGACAAATAGCCCCCTTCTCAAGAAAATACTTTCAGTTTTTCATAAACATGAAGAATAATTTGTAAACAAATCTCTTTTTCTTTTTACTATTTCTTGATTGATTTTTTTTAAAGATCTGTTACACCTAACGTATATAACCCATTATTGTCTGCTTAAATAATCAGCACATACATTTTCTGTTCCTTTGATAGATTCTATCTTGAATCTGTAACACTGCAAAAACAATGCCCATCTCATAATTCTTGAGCTTTCTACTTTACATTTCTGTATGTAACTCAATGGGGCATGATCAGTCTGTAGGATGAACTCACTGCCGTACAAATACTTCTGAAATTTCTTAACACCAAAAACTATTGACAAACATTCCCTTTCAATTACCGAATAGTTCCTCTCTCTTTGGAGCAATTTTTTACTGGCATATGCTATGGGAAATTGTCCATCTTCATACCTCTGAAGAAGTGCTGATCCAACCCCAGTATCTGAAGCATCACACTGTAATATAAAAGGTCGTGAAAAGTCTGGTAACCGTAAAATAGGTGCTTGTGTAAGCAAGGTTTTCAAAGTATGAAAAGCTTTGGCATGTTGTTCTTCCCATACTACAGTATTAGGTTTCCCTTTCTTGATTAAGTCGGTCAGTGGTGCTGCAACTTCGGAGTATGATGCTATAAATTTTCTATAATAACCAGTTAGGCCAAGGAAACTCCGCACTTGTCTCTTAGTCTTAGGTTCTTCTGCATTCTTTATACGCTCTAATTTATCATCTTCCATCTCCAGCTGATCATTTCCGACCTTATGCCCAGTGAATGAAACATTATCATATCCTATGAGACACTTTGATGGTTTTAATGTAAGCTTTGCATCTCTAACCCTCTTAAAAATATTTTGTAACATTGAGACATGTGTGTCCCACGTTATGGTGTGACCTAAAATATCGTCCACATAATTGTCAGCATGTTTGCATCCTGTCAATAATTTTCGCATCATTTTATTAAATGTAGCACCAGAATTTATCATACCAAATGGCATTTTTCGGAACTGGAAACTTCCCTCAGATGTTGTGAAGGCTGTCAAGTGCCTAGATTGCTTCTCGACAGGAATCTGCCAGTAACCTTTGCTGAGGTCTAATTTTGTGAAGAATTTATCCCCATGAAGTTTTGACCGAATATCTTCATCATTTCCCATAGGCTCCGTATCAAATTTAGTTATAGAATTCAACCGCCTAAAATCAATACAAAATCTGTTTGTATTATCTTTCTTTTTCACCATAACGATAGGGGAGTTGTATGCAGAGGTGGCAGGTTCAATAATTCCAGCGTTTAACATGTGTTGAACCTCTTGGTTAACCTCATTACGTTTCGCGTATGGTATGGGGTATTGTTTGACTCTAACAGGTTCTGTGGTTGTGAGTTCGACCTTATGTTCTGCAAGATTCGTCGTTCCAGGACTTTCTGTAAAAATGTCTTGATATTGTTTTATAAGCGACTTAATTTCAGTAATTTGACTTTCAGACAAATGAGGATTAATTTGTACATTTTCATATGTTTCTGACCCTCCTATTCTGACAAGGTCAAGCAAATTTTCGTCATCAACTACCCCAGTCTCTGTGCTAACATCGGCCTCGATCACGGCGACACTTCCTGCAAAACTATCTTGTCTTTCTTCGTACTTTTTGAGTAAATTGATATGGTAAAGCCCTATCTTGTCACCGACTTTTACTTTAAAATCCATTTTGTTGACCATATCAACTACTTCATAAGGTCCTTTCCACTGAAGCATCAACTTATTGTGGTTAGTTGGTAAAAGCAACAACACTTTATCCCCGACCTTTAAATTTCTGTTTCTGGCACTCTTGTCGTAATGGTGTTTGTACGTTTCTTGTGCTGAATGAAGACTTTCTCTAGCTATCTTACATGTTTCCTCCAGCCTATTCCGTAAGTCTAATACATACTCATATGTGTTTCGTGTTTCTGGTGTTTCAGCTTCAGTCCAAAGTTCTTTAAGTACTTGCATAGGTCCTCTAACTGTCCTGCCATAGAGAAGTTCAAATGGTGAGAATCCTGTACTTGCCTGTGGAACCTCTCGATATGCAAACAGTACAGCTGACAAATATCTATCCCAGTCTTTTGGTTTTTCTTGACACATCTTTTTCAACATACTCTTTAAAATACCATTCATACGCTCACAAAAACCATTGCACTTTGGGTTATACGGAGTTGTGAACAATTGTTTCAGGCTGATCAGCCTACAAACTTCTTCCATCAGCTGTGAGGTAAACTGACTTCCTCTGTCACTTAAGATTTCGGATGGAAATCCTACTCTGGAAAATATATCTAGCAAAGCTTCAGCCACCCGTTCTGTCTCAATGCTAGGTAATGCAACTGCCTCAGGATATCTTGTGGCATAGTCGACCACTGTAAGAATATACCGATTTCTTTTTTCTGAAATAGGAGCAATAGGTCCTATTAAATCCACAGCCACCCGATGAAATGGTGTCTCCATTATTGGCATATCTCCCAATGGAACCTTTCTAACTTTTCCTTTTGGGATCATTTTCTGACATATATCACACGACCTACAAAACCTTGTGACATCACTAGTTAACCCAGGCCAGTAAAAACTTGTTTGTATCCTATCAACTGTCTTTCTTATTGATAGGTGTCCTCCAACTATTGATTCATGAGCTAAAGACATAACCCTTTTTCTGAATTGAGTTGGAACTACAATCTGCTTTATCTCTTTGATAATACAGCCTCTCTTTTCTTCGAAGGTTCTAAACAATACATCTTTCTTGACTTCGTACATAAATGTAAACCCACTCTTTGTCTTCATTTTCTTTTTATGCGAGGCATATGTCCACAGTTTTCCTAGGGTATTGTCTTCCTTCTGAGCTTTTTTTAATTGCTCGACATCAAGTTAATCCTGTTTAGGTTCTGTGACCTTCAAAGGTTTTATTGACTGTTTTTCTTTCTCAGCCTGTGCTCTCGTTACCACAGCTGCAACAATATTTTCTTTTGATGGAGACTGTTTTCCATCCCTACTACTCCAGTTAATGTCTGGTCTATCAGAAGCCCCTTTGATATTTCCAATAACTAAATCACAGATCAAAGTTGTCAAAACCATGACTTCAACTTCTCCTGTATAATATGGTGTGTCAACATGTATCTTTGCTGAAGGAACTATCCTTGTTCGTCCATCAATTGCAACCATAAGATATTTCTTATCTAACATTTGATTCTCTGATACAAAATCTTTCTTAACAGCTGCCAACTCACAACCTGTATCTCTCAAAACTTGAACTTCTTTATCCCCTATATATCCTGTCTTCAACACCAAGTTTCTTTCACCGGTTGTTGAATCAATGGTACAGGTGCTTGCTATGACCGAAACAGATTGTCCATCTCCTAACTTAAGTAATCCATCTTCTATGTTGTCTTTTACCTTTTGGTCATCTAATGACACAGCTATGCATGAAGCTGACACTTTCCTGTCTTCATACTGTCTGTTTTTCTGCGCTTGGCCTTCCTTTCTCCAATCTATAGGTGTAGAATCTTGCGTTCCATGCCTATTTCTCTGTCTTTCCTCATAGGATCCCCTACTAGCTAAAACAGCACCGCTTATTTTTCTCTTGGATAGGTCTCTGCATTCTCTAGCTATATGACCTTCCTTGTGGCATACAAAACATACAGGCTTTTTAAAAGCTGGCCTTTCTCTTTGTTGGGGCTGAGATGAAGGTGTCATACTTAGACGTTGTGGTGGCCTATTGGATGAGGAATTATTTTTCATAACCCTGTTTGAGGTTATAGTACCACCATGTGCTTCAATGTATTGTTCTGCCAACTGTGTGATCTCATCTCTCGATTTTGCAACTCTTTCCTTTAAGAACAAAGCAAGGTCTGTGGAACAAGTTTGGATGAACTGTTCTCTGATCATAAGGTCTTTCAGCATTTCAAACGTATTGTCAACTTCTGCCATCTCTGTCCACCGACTAAAATACCTGTCCAACCTTGCCATAAACTGAAAAACAGTTTCACCACGCTCTGGCTTGCATTCCCTGAACTTCAATCTAAAACCTTCCTCTGTCAACTGATAACGCTTCAGTACGGCTTTCTTCAATGCAGGATAGTCATTGGCTTGGTCTGGAGGCATGCTTGTATATACGTCCAGGCCTTTTCCTGTAAGTAATGAGCTGAGGCTTACAGCCCATGTCTCTTCCTTCCATCCCTGGCTTTTTGCAAACCGTTCAAATCGCTCGAGGTATGCATCCATATCATCTTTACTTTCCTCGAACTTCGGTAGTCTCGGCCGCAGTGTCTTACTATTATGGTGCTCAGCACCTTTCTCATCTCCCAGAGCTCCGGCATCAGCCTTTATTTTAAGCATCTCCAACTCCTGTTGCTTCAAAACACGTTCTTCCTCCTTTAAAGCTCTTTCTTCCTCTTTCAAAGCTCGTTCTTCTTTCAAGCGTTCGATCTCAAATAACCTTTTCTTCTCAGCCTGTTCAAGCTCGAACAATCGTTTCTTCTCGGCTTCTTGAGCCTCAAACCTACGCTGTTCATCATCATGACGCCGCCTTTCTTCATCTCGTCTCAGCATCCTCTCCTCACGTTCAGTATACTCTTTTTCTTTCCTATCTACAAACTCTATGAGCTCTGAACCTGAGAGACCCATACGTTCACCCATCTCAACCCATTTATCGTAGTTCATCTTTAAGCTTTAGGATGGAACTAATTCTAAAACCCAACTAAAATATATGTAGCTCAGGCTACCTACAGTCACAGCGCCTTTTGGGACACCAACAGAACGTAAAAACCACTAGTCTCTGTACCTCCTTGGATATAGATCCCGGACGAGCCCCCAAATTGTCAGGATACTGGTTATATGACCCAGGGAAGTGCCTACGCCTTTAGTATCTTGAACAATGGTTTGGGTCCAATCTCTAAGGTGACTATGTCTTAGACTAGCTGACAAACGATGTAGAATGTCCTTTGTTAAAACGTAAAGCTGGTGAGACCAAATATCTCAGATATAGAATTTTCCTCTGGCTACCTTGCCTAAATGATTCGTGTACCAATGATTCGTAAATGATTTCTTATTATGAGCTAGACAATTTCAGGGATCAGGCAAATCACTAAATGTTTCAAACTAACAATCTTCAATTAAAAATGATTAGCTCAAACTCCTATAGGCTGGAGACTCTATACTTGACTGGTCTTTTTGTTAGAGTTCCCGTCAGACAATGTCTTTGAATCAACAACATACGAGTCCTATCGCATAGATGCTCGGCCTCTGTCCTCTCAAACTCTATAAGATTGCCCTGACTCCTGGATGTGCAGCGCCTATATGCTATCATATATAGCATTTAACTACCATATAGGTATTATCCCCGATGCCTTGGCTGTACTCGCCAATAATGCTGAACCGTCTATAAGCTGGAACTCTCCTACTATCTCAGTAGATTACCAAACTCTGGGTCTCTGTCTCAGCTTCCCGATGCTCAGCCTATATATGCTATCGTCTATAGCATTCAACTACCCTTAAGGTAAAACTCCTATGCGCTGGCCCTATAGCTCGAAACCTTATTGAAATTCTGCAACTCTTCTTTAGTCTAAGAACTTCCAAAGTTTTCTTTTTAATAATTTATCCGCCCTGACAGGGTGACTGCAATAGTCTCCTTCTCAAGGTACTGGGATAAATTATTAGTTGAATCCTCGATGTGTCTTCTTCAACCGCCGGATACCGAATGAGCTCTCTATCATTCATCTACCTATTTATACCCCAGCAGACGTGCTATTTTTAGAACTTGTTTCTGATTGGTCCAAATTTATACATTGTGTCTTACAACGAGTACCTGCTCTATCAAATATCTGGTTCCCTTTAATTTTTGTATATGACATATTGTGTGATGCTGGGATCCAGCTATCTATATAATGAACCCAAATCAGCGACAAATGACCCAAATTCTATTAACTACAGCAATTCAACAATAATTATAGCTATGACAACATGAAAAGGGAGTCAAGCACTATCTGTGCTTATGTGTTACGTTATCAATATATTAAATATACAAATTATTCTGACAGTCTTAAACTTGATCACTAGGTCAAATCATAGAAAACTCTTAACTCTTTGTCAGAATGTTTGTTTCCATGAAATATAGGACAACTTCGAAGGTCAGAAACTAGGTCACTGGGCCAAATAATAGAAAAACCTTGTCCCCATTTTTAACTTGATCTTCATTGTAAGAATGTTTATGTCTATAAAGTCTAGGTCAAGTTTACAACTGGTTTACCCGAGATCAAAACGTAGGTCACTACGTCAAATCATAGAAAAAGCGTGTGTACACTAGAGGCTCGATTTTCCATTTTATCAATAAAGAATTGTCAGAACGTTTGTCTCCTTGAAATATATGTGAACTTTAGTTAAAAACTGGGTCAACTGAGATTTTAAACTAGGTCGCTTTGTCAAATCATAGAAAAACTTTGTTAATCATCTACTTCATTTACATTAAACATGGTCAAAACGTTTGTCTCTATCAAATCCAGGCCAAATTAGATACTAGGTTATCTGGAGTAAGAGCTAGGTCAGTTGAGCGATACAAGGCCTTCATGGCCCTATTGTTAACAAAATAACACAATTTAACAATTTCTTGGGTCAAACAAGGAGCGATTGTGCGAAATTTCTGAGACTGAACAGTGACAAAGAAGGCAATTTTCAAAGTGAGCCCATCTGTGTAAATATAAGGCCAGCCCATTGTGACCATGGTTTTCAGTAATTGGACTGGCCAACCTTGATAGAAGTTCACCTATGGAATATTTCTACAAACTAATATACTGAAATCTTGACAGCAATTTCAAGAAAGATATTCAAATATAAAGAGAGGCTCCTGGGAGCAATCGAGTGAAAACAGTTGAGGAAGATCTGTCAAGGAATGCTGTCAAGCTGAATTATTTGAACACACTAATACATTTGGCTTCAAAATGGTAAGTTACATTTCCTGAGAATACTAGGTGAGAAAGTTTTGATAACTGTCAAATTTTAAACCAAATTTCCCAGAAGTATTAACAGATCTTAAAAGAGCAGAAAACTACAGCATACAAAGTACTGACTTATTGCTTAGTCTGGAAATCACGAATAAATGGTTTATGCTGTGTTTCATTTTTGTCGAGCTTGCTGTGTTTCGTTTTTGTCGAGCTAACTTGTGAACTTGACATAGTTGTCAAATGACTGTTCAGTACATGCATCGTCCATCGGATTTTGTCTGGACAATAATTCATAAGGAGAAATTGGCAGTTACTTGTGGGGAACATGTTAGTACTGGTTCAGGATCCAGGAACACTAATTAGATTTACAGCCTACCGTTACATGACTGAAATGCTTAATGCAAAAAAAAAAACCCAAGTATTTAAATTAAAGAAAGATAATAACTCTCGTAAGATATTTATTCGTAAATACAACAAGTTTTTTTTTTTCATGTTACTTATTTACAGAAATGACGATTTTTTGTTCTAACATTTGTCATGTAAACATCAGTTGGACGTCTCCATATATTGCGTAAAAATAAAACATTACATCATTTTTAATGTAAATTGCCGAAATTTTAAAAACGCAAATTGTTAATGGACCCATACCTTTACACACATTAAATTCTGAAAGAAATACACACTGTACAAATTACATCTTCCATTGTAAGAAACATTTACATATGCGGTATGCTTCTCCGGCATTCAATACTTTATGATACCATATTTATATCATTTTGTCCACTATATATAACCTATATTCATTACTTTCTTTAAAGAGCTAACACAGCGCTTACAAGAAGTTAAAGGAACATTTTGTGTAATACAATGCGCATAATAACATTTTTATTTTATTTTCGGTGGCTTTTACACAAAAAAGGTAAATTCTTAACAAAGTCTTCTGTTATCTTGTGTGACGGTCCCAGAAGGCATGTTGCATGCAACCAGTAACTGCATGATTCGTCATCACAAGATATCCGCAGGTCTTGTATTATAAATGTATCCTCTCCGCATTCACGACACTGCTGGTCATTTCCCTGGTCTCCTGAGTATAGGGGCAGACTGTCACCGACTGACTGCTGTTGTATGCTACTTTCAGTGGCCTCTGAATGTCTTGGGCTTAATGATGGGTCATCTACAAACATTATATAGTTATGTGATTCAAAAGCTTATCCACGTAATTTTTAAATAATCATGTAATAAAATTTTCCGCATGCAGAGTGATTGATTTATGCAACAGTCCGGTTAGCGCCAGGGCACCAACGTATCCTGAAGCATTCTGCAAATGCCACAATACGAAACAAACATACGTAAACGCTAGTATAACATAGCCCGTTTATATATTTGTAAACATATTTTTACCTAAAATGTGTTGAGTATATTAAAATGTAGTGTTAGGACTAAAACACGTAAGACACATAAATGCTTGTTACATAAGGGAAAGGCACCTTGTAAGTGTAGCACAATGTACTGTAAATTTAAGCCAAATATATAAAATCTGAAGAGAATCACTCGTGCATGTGCACTGCAAATGACGCAGAAAGAAAATCAGTTTTACGTTCTATCCTAGGATCGAACACCTTGCCTTACTTTGTAAAGTGCACAATAAGCAAAACAACAACGGATTTGAAAGAATTGAAAGCTCAGAGTGGGTAAATGTGCCAGGTCAGATAAAACAAGTATAATTGACAACTAAACATTTTTAATACACAATTGAGTATTTTTGTACCATGTTATTGCTTTATAATTGGAACCTTTAAAAATGGTTATGAAATGATTACTCATTACCGAACTGTTCATTAATATCGTCTGTTGTTTGGTCTGTCCCCTCTCTTTCAGGCGGAAAATTTACTTCTTTTTGATTTTTTCTTTTTAGCAGCTCATCAAGTTGCTTCCCAATCTTTCGAATATCTGTAATAAACTAACGTTATATAATTGACCGTTATATTTTGTATTACAATTACTCATCCCGTTTTAAAACGAATTATTTCCAATGCTAGGTGAGATTTATCGCAAATATTTACGCCAATAGTTCTCTCAAGTTATTCATATTATATAGGAATAGTTGTGATTACTTGAAAACCCATTTCTTAAGTGCTAAAGCTGATGCTATCTCTTTAAATGGTTGATTTATTCAAGTATGACGAAAAAGGTGTATGAAAAAATGCGGAAAGCATTTTGGTAATTATCTGCATTAAGGATATATGGATTAAATATATCATTATGTTATCAAGAAAAACATCTGTTTGTTCATAATTATTATTGTATCAAAATCAATCTTAACGATATGCTACTTTTTAAAGTCTAAAGGTCGAGTAAGTCTGGCAGTGATGGAGAAAAAAACTTAACATTTTCTTTTCTTCCATTTAATAATCTAAATTTTATGGCTCAAACACGGAACAATTTGTAAGAGAAATTATTTTGGAGACTAGATCTGCCAATTATAGCCATTTTTATACATATATTTAACTCTTAGCTGAGGGCCAGACAACAACCGTTTAAACTGTCTAATTTGGAAACGTATCTAAAGACAGTTTTCAAAGTTTCTTATTATTTGTTGTCTGTTGCACTTAAAATTTCTTAAATACTAGTAGTTAATATGAATTTATAAATACGACTATAAACCGTTTTTCAAAATCGTATATTAATCTTACGGCCTAATGCAATCAATTTTCTTGTTGCATCGATTTTAAACAAAAAGTATACAATAAATAAATAACCTTACACGAACATTTTATCATATCACAACGTATTTTCATACGGTGGTATATAGGGGACAAATGAAATATTTTATATATCACGTGCGCACATATTAGCGTGTTAATTAACACGTGCGCACGTGATAACTATCACGTTCATACGTGATAAATAAAATATTTCCTATGTGAACGTGATAGCTATCACGTGCGAAACGTGATAAATAAAATATTTCCTATGCGAACGTGATAACTATCACGTGCGAACGTGTTAGCTACCACGTGCGAACGTGATAAATAGAATATTTCCTATGTCCCCTCTATGCCACCGTATTTTCACGATAGTGTTGAAATAAACATTACAATAATCCAAACGAATACATGTATCTAAACAGCACAACGCGCTTCTCAAAAGCAAATTCATGCTTTAATGTGTTTTTAAAAAAGACAGTTATATTTAAAATGGGACGTCTAGCTTTTTGACGTATATTTTGTTACGTGCTTTAAACAACTGAAGCCAGCGCCATTTGTAAATAAAAACTTACAATTAACTATAACAAAATGCGGATATAAATAAAATCAGAATACTTTAATCTGGCTACTATACGTGCAGGTGATATATCTCTTTCTTCAATTAGTTTTTACATACTTATATTAAAGACCAAAGCGATGATTCATTCAAGAGAACATGATTTGTTTTAAACCTTTTGATTTGACAGTGCATATCACGGAAAGCAGCATAATTGAAATCGTCAATTAAGCTTTGAAGAAAATATACGTTTATTAGCAGAAGAGTGCGTTGTTCTGTTTGAGCCAGCGCCTGATAGGACTGTCGCCCTTGGCCATCGTACTGTCGTGTTATCGCCATCGTACTGTCGCACTTCGCTATCGAACTGTCGCGCTGCAACATCATAGTATCGCTATCGTACTGTCACGCTTCACTATCGTACTGACGCGTTTCGCCCTTTGCCATTGTACTGTCGTCTTATCGCCATCATAATGTCGCACTTCGCCGTCGTACTATCGTACCTTTGCGCTTCGCGTTCATTGGGAACAGGCGCTAGCCCAAACGGAACACCGTAGACGATAGTTACCGTTCGATTGTTTTGTCATAATTGACTCCATTTGCTTTTTATGTTGTTCTGTCCTTTCATGATAGAATTTCGTCAAATCACTAACAGACAAAGTTCCATGTTCAAGCTCGTAAAACTCGTTCATTATCGCTGTTTTGAAATTATCAGCATTAATCGCTGTGAAACATGATTCGAGTATCTCTTTAAGATGTTTGAGTATTTCCTGGTAGTCCTCTAGTTTCATAACTGGTTCATTTAGATGATGCACGCGGTTCCGAATATCCCGAAGTTTATGGAGATTACCACGTGTTCGCTCATCAAGTTTACAAACGCCAATCAATACATATATAAAGGTGAGACTGTCCCACGTTGTGTAATCTCTTTGCTTTGGTTGTTTAGGGTAGAGGTGAAATTTCTTTGTTTCAGATGGGCGTTTTTGAAGTATGCATCTTCGGTTAACCTCCATGAAGGCGTCAACATTCCATGTATTAATGTCTCTGTTTTCTGGCTTAAGGTCATCAACGCGTTTTTCAAATAGTTTTTTCACAACTGCCGTACCTACACGTACCGTAATAAGATCTATTCTGTTATAGTACTCTGTTCTTGCAGTTGCCATTCCAGCAGTGTCACGAACACAAATATTTAATTCAATTGCCAGTATTTTTACTATTGAATGTCAGTGTTTGATTGGTCTCTTCATATCTCAATAACCTGGCAGTGTATATCAAGCGTACACTACTACGAAATATCTGTGAACATGTAAAATACTGAGATGAACCTGAAAGTATATAAAAAGGCAACATGATAACAAAATTCAATAAAGCAGTGTCTTTGTGTAATAAACAAACTACTGTGAAATCATTTTTATTCGCGTAGGACGAATTTTCGCGTATTTCGCGCTAGGACCGATGCGCGAATTAAAGACCGCGCTATTATTAATTTTATTTTTTCATTTCTAAAATTGAAACGCGCGAATTAAAGTCCGCGGGAAACAGTACTTTTTCACATTTGCGCGAAATTTCATGCCAGCGAATTTAAATGATTAACTTGTCTGAATGATTTATCACTTGATTTACATTAACTTACTTAGACACCAGAAAAGAATATCAATAAGAAAAGGATTATAACATTCGTCATAAGTTTTAAATCTTGGTTAAAGAACATAAATTGTGTTCATGCATTTGCATGATGGTGTGTCGAATGTCCGTTTTTTTTTTTAAATGTTGAAACTCTGTATTTCGCATGTCTCGAAATAAGAAATTTAAAGCCCCGTTAAAAATCCTTTCATAATATGCATGAGCTGACTCAGTTATATAAATAGCGCGTACAAAAACAGCACTCCTCAACAAACATTTAAGATTTTGTTCGATTACAAATAAACAAAAAAATTGAGGTATATAATAAAAGGGTCATTTAAAATACAACAGTAGCTAGATCTGGGATTTTGTATTCGGTTCTCGTGGATTTTGCAAGGACAGATCACACATGCGCGCCTAATGTGTTATTATTTCTGAGGATATTCTAAGTCTTACCATTGTTATTCTACATGTCGTTATTCTTACGAATGAGGTCACTGTTAGGTCAAAGTCAATGTTACTAAAATAGAAAATGTTTGAAAAATTTAGAAAGTTCCTATTAGAAATGCTGGAGTTCTGTAGAATGATGTATCATATGTGAATGGTTTTGTCGTATATTTAAAGAAAAATTCAGGCAAAATGTGAAGGTTAATAAACATTTTCAATATAAAGTTCATTTAGGAAAGCTGTCAGTTACTTTCAGAGAATAATGGAGTACTTGTAAGAAGGCTGGGACAGTGTACAGTTTAGTTTTTTGGACTCGTTCACAATTGTATAATTTAGACATGTATGTAGATTTAGACAACTAACAGCTTCAGATTTCATCATTTAAATGTTTAAATCATATCATACTCTATTATAACAAAATATAATTATATTATCCACACTTTACTCATGCATATAGAATTGAAACGTTTAGTTGAAATACAGTTCACGCAAATACAAGTGTCTAAAACTGACTTCACATAAAGAGTGGTTATTGCACATTACTATACTGTAATATTGAGCCGTGTCATGAGAAAACCAATATAATGGCTTTGCGACCAGCATGGATCCAGACCAGCCTGCGCATCCGCTCAGTCTGGTCAGGATCCATGCTGTTCGCTTTCAAAGTCTATTGCAAGTAGAGAAACTGTTAGCGAACAGCATGGATCCTGACCAGACTGCGAAGGAAACATTCTTCGACAATTTTGAAGTGACCGCTTTCATTTGTTACATGTATATCCTCAGAAATAATAACACCTTTACGACAAGCACACTTTTTCCATAGAGAATAAAGTATCAAGTCATTGGATTTTGCCTACTGGGACTGAAAAGTAGTTTCGACACTACCAAAACACAGACTTGCAATGTATAAAATGTTACGTCTAAGGGTAACAATTGCTTGTTTGTAACAAGGCTTTCCATTGGCTCGTCATAAACGAAAATAGACCATGTTTCCGTCGAGAAATGGAGAGAAGATATTATCTTACTTTTACGACGGTTTGGTCAGTACCAGATTGTCAAGAATGTTTATCATTCCTGATTTTGTTTTGCCGGTTTGATGCATATCGGTTCCTAAGAGAAGCCAATTTTTCTATTCTGTTTTTAGTAACAATGACCTAGGTGACCTTGACCTGACCCAAGCCAAAGGAATTCCCCCAAGGGGTTTGGAAAGAACCCGAAGTATAAACCCAATACCCCTTACGGTTCAAAAGTTAATAAACAAGAGGGCCATGATGGCCCTATATCGCTCACCTGAGTTAAATTGGTCAAAATGATATGATCAAGTTTTGACATAGAGCACACAAGCATACAAATTAAATATCATCAGGATAAATATTTTCTTGTAACAGTCCCTTTAGACCTAGTAAGGGCCAATTTCCATACCAAGTTTGAGGGTCCTAGGCTCAAATGCTGCATTTTTGTACTAGCATGACTATTCTTTACCCTGGAAGACTTAAATAACATTTGAAACCAATCTCATTAGATGCTGCTGAGATATATTCATTTACATAAAATAAAGGGAGGTAATTTGTCAAACATTCAGTCAAAAGTTATCTACCCTGAATGTCATAGTCCATCTGATGGCATAAATGACATTTCAAATCAGTATCTTCATTGGTTACTGAGATACACCCATTTTAATTTGAAACAAAGGGAGGTAATTTGATGCAAAATCAGTCCATAGCTATCTACCCTGATTGCCTCAGTCCAACTAAAGGCAATACATGTAATAAAATTTCAAATGAGTTCTATAAATATTTACCGAGATAAATCCATTTTTTTTTAAATCAGGGGAGGTAATCATGCATTGGTATACACATGTAGAAGATACAGAGTACACGCCTATACAACAATATATTAGATAAGTATTCATATCGATAAATGTTAAATCAAGAGTAATCTAACATGACTATTTCTTACCACGGAAGACATAAATAATGTTTCAAACCAATCTAATTAGAAGCTGCTACGGTGTATTCATTTAGATAAAAAATAAAGGGAGGTAATTTGCCAAAAATTCAGTCAATATGTATCTTCACTGATTGTCCAAGTCCATCTGTTGACATAAATGAAATTTCAGATCAGTATCTTCATTAGTTACAGAGATATACCCATTTTAATTTGAAATAATGGGAGGTAATTTGACTTAAAATCAGTCCATAATTCTCTACCCTGATTGTCTCAGTCCAACTAATGACAATAATGAAATTTCAAATGAGTCCTATAAGTACTTTCTGACATAAATCCATTTTGATTACAATCAGGGGAGGTAATCAGAACCTATGATTGGATCTGACAGATTCGTCATGGAATCCAAGATTTATTGTTGTCGAAGATATTTTGCAAGTTTGTATCAAATCAAACCATAAATGAAGTCTCTATATAGCTGCAAAAGCCAAAATAGCAAATTTTGGACATTAAAGGGGCCATAACTCTGGAACCCATGATGGGACCTGGCCAGTTTTTGAAAGGAACCGCGATATTATGCCATTACAAGTTGTGTGCAAGTTTGATTAAAGTTGATTGCAAAATGTGGTCTCTTTCTTGTTCACAAGCCAAAAATAGCAAATTTTGGCTTTTTAAGGGGCCATAACTCTGCAACCAATGATGGGATCTAGCCAGTTTTCAAAAGGAACCGAGATATTATTCCAATACAAATTGTGTGCAAGTTTTATTAAAGTTGATTGCAAAATGTGGTCTCTATCATGTTCACAAGCCAAAAATGGCAAATTTCTGCCCTTTAAGGGGCGATAACTCTGGAACACATGATGGGATCTGGGCAGTTTTCGAAAGGAACCGAGATATTATGCCCATACAAGTTATATGCAAGTTTGAATAAAATCAAATTAAAAATGTGGTCTCTATCATGTTCACACGGAAATTGTGAACGGACGACGGACGGACGACGGACAAAGTGTGATCACAAAGCTCTCCCTGTCACTACGTGACAAGTGAGCTAAAAAGATAAGAATTGTAGATTACTTCTATTTTTAGAAATAATGACCTTGACCTTTGAGGTAGCGGTCCGGGTTTTGCGCACGACACGTCGTCTGATTATGGGGAACATCTGTGCCAAGTGATATTCAAATCCCTTGATGAATGACAGAGTTATGGACCGGACACAAAATTGCATTAAAAAAAAACAACATTTTTGCCTATGACCTCCAAGTGTGACCTTGACCTCTGATTATGCGAAACATCAGTGCCAAGTAATATTAAAATCCCTTGATGAATGACAGAGTTATGGACCGGACACGAAATTGCGAAAAAAGCCCAGTTTACCTTTTACCAGTGTGACCTTGACCTATGAGATTGGGGTCCGGGTTTGCGCGTGACACATCGTCTGATTATGGGAAACATTTCTGCCGAGTAATATCAAAATCCGTTGATGAATGACAAAGTTATGGACCGGACACGAAATTGCGGACGGACGGAATGATGGATACAATATCAATTACGAAATATAGAATAACAATGGTAAGGCTTAGAATATGAATGACACGAAATTGAATAACAATATCAGATACAATAACAATAACGAAATAAAGACTAACAATATTGACGTTTACCATAAGAATATCGAACATACAATAAGAATAACGACATATACAACAATAAAAGCAAATTTTAGAATATGAATGACACGTCATTGAATAACAATAACATACATACAATAATAATAACATACATATACATTCGTATAATTTAGCAACGTTTGATATGCCGTATTCAAATGCTAATATAAGTATTTTACAGATATAATTTGATTTGATTTTTAAATTGGTAAAGAAAAATAAATAAAAATACAATGAAATATTTTACCATATTAAAGGGAGGTAATTAATACACAAATGAAATGCATGTACTAAAAACTTGTTTGTAAATTACACACCAGAAAAAGTTAATAATGCAGAGCTGCACTAGGTATCAACCTAATGTTTTGCAACCATAGTAATGCTGCATTTACCTATATATACCACTTCGTCGGTTTGCATTCTACAAGTCTACAATTGTTAACAGCTTTTTTATATCTATCAATACCAATCATCTTACTTTAAACATAATTTCATTTTTAGATTAGTGGGAAAACTGATATAAAACGCATGTATTGTATTTTATTATATAAAAGGGAGGCAATTTCATCAACAAACAAAAAAAGTTAACTTGGGTGCCTTTGACCATGACACAATTGTCTTGTAATGGTGAATATTTATGCCAAGTTATACAACAATACATAAAAAATACAGCCCAAACTAATAAAATTACCAAAAATGTCCAAAGGTGACATTGCCCTTTGAGCTAGGGGTCTGGGTCTTGCACTGTTGCACATGAAAAATTATCTCATTATAGGGAATATTTGTGCCAAGTAATTTTAAAATCCCCTGATGAGTGACAGACTTATGAACCGGACAACGAAGCAGACCATGTTAACCTTTGACTTCTAAATGTGACCTTGACCTTGGAGCTAGGGGTCTGGGTCTTGCGCATGACACACCGTCTTATCATGGTAAACATTAATGCTAAGTTATTTGAAATTTTTTTCATGGATGATAGAGTTATGGACCGGAAACGAAATAGACCCTGTTAACTTTTGACTTGTAAGTGTGACCTTGACCTTGGAGCTAGGGGTCTGTGTCTTGCGCAGGACATGTTGTCTCATTACACAGGAAAAAGTGTCGCATACGCCAGGCGTATGCTTTTTTATGGCGTATGAAATGCATGCGCCATTCTCACGCTTTCCATGTGAAAATTTTTGCGCATGAAATCCATACGCCAAGAAAACGTATACATTTCATACGCTTTTTGGCGTACGCAATTTTTTGGCGCATGGATTGCATACGCTAACCTTTTCCGCATAGAAAGCGTACTGCTGGCGTACGCATTTTGCATGCCACCAAAAAGCGTACGCTGTGCATATGCAATAAACTTACTGAAAGTCTTGCGCTTTCCATACGCCTTATAGCATAAGACTATTCTAATACTGTCAGTTTAGCTTTTGTGATCAATTTGTATCCCCTCTGCAACAATGATTCCAGCAACATTTGATCAGGAGTGAAGAAACTTACCTTGGTCATAATTTAACGGGAAGTTAGGGAATATAAATCAAATGCTAAATAGAGTATAAACTTGCATTTAGTGGTCACCTCTATTAAGCAGCCAACCTATCATTAGCAGCCAATTACTTATTTCCCAAAGTTGATATTTATTCTATAAATAGCCTGCATTAAGTAACCACTTTTCCTGCTTCCCTTGGCCAGCTGCTTAAGACATGTTTGGCTGTATATATACACAATGTCCAACAAACAAGTAGACAGCATTATTTGCTATACCACACACTAAGTATGAACTTTGTATACATATTGTTTTCCAAGTGTATGCTAAGCACAAATGAAAATAGCATATTTTGGCTGTAAATATTATGAAAGCATACGAAAATCATACTCTTAAAAAATATTTTCACCAATATAATTGTTGTATACGAGGCGTATGAGAAGCTTATGATAAGTAGGTGTGAGAATTTCAATCACAAATCGTATGAATGGCGTATGCCATAAAATCAGGACCTAAGAAAAGCGCACGCTAAAGTTAAATTTTATCTTCTACAATCGGTTGTATATGAGGCGTATGAGAATCGTATGGAAAAAAGAGTCGTATGATTTTCAAGCGCAAATCATATGAATGGCGTAAGACAAAAAATCAGGGCGTATGAAAAGCGTAAGACATGCACCCGCATTTCATACGCAAGTTGGCGTATGGCGGGTGTACGTGGTGCTCAACATACGTAATGCGGGTGCTTTTTGGCGTATGAAATGTGTACGCTTTTCATGCAAAAAGCGTATGCGACACTTTTTCCTGTGTATGATGAACATTTATGCTAAGTTATTTGAAGATCCCTTCATGGACACGAAACAGACGCTGTTAATTTTGACCTCTAAGTGTGGCCTTGACCTTGGAGCTTGGGGTCAGGGTCTTGCACATGACACGTCGTCTCATTATGGTGAACATTTATGCCAAGTTATTAAGAAATCCCTTCATGGATGGCAGAGTTATGGACCGGACACAAAGTGTGACGGACGGAGCCAAGTTAAACAGCCAATACCAATGCAACTTTCGTTTTCAGCCTATGTACTTTCACTGGAAAAATTGAAGGTCGTCTGA
Source organism: Mercenaria mercenaria (assembly GCF_021730395.1). Classification (NCBI taxonomy): domain Eukaryota; kingdom Metazoa; phylum Mollusca; class Bivalvia; order Venerida; family Veneridae; genus Mercenaria; species Mercenaria mercenaria. Next base: position 50,892,908 of record NC_069363.1, read on the forward strand.
TTTCATTTTCTGTATTGTCTAAAACATACATTTGCCTTGCGATATGGTATAAAAATACGCCAGCTGTCAAATGGATATAGAAAAAGTTAATATTGATATTGATAACATGTCAATCTCCTGTTGGTTAACTTGTCATAAAGTGGATAGAACTGTCACACATAACTATTAATATCTTTGAAACAAGATGGTTGGCGAATTGTATTAAGACAAAAAAGTCTATGATGTTTTCATATCATTTGTGTTGTTCTATCATCTATCTAACATTTTGCAAATAGCAAAACTAAAACACAACAATTTAACAATTTAAATGGTTCTCTTTTAATTTTTCATAAAGGTTTCGTAGGGGTGCAATTTTGTTTCGTTTATTTTACGACGAATAATTACAGCAGTGGTATCTACCTTAATCAAACCCATATTCATGTGATAAGCATACCGGCATTCAGCTCCTTCTGTAAATTGATATGTGTTAGTATTTGAACAGGATTTTATTATTTTTATTAAACTTGCTTATCATTTTTAGATATATCAATATTTTTGATGAATATACTGAGCGAAAAGTAGCTTAACAGCGTCATTAAGGATAAACGCTTTGTCTGACATTTCACTCAGCGTTGCACAATCAGCAGAGTGAAATAAGAAGACACTCTCGTCCAATCAGGCAGAGTGTTGCATAAATCTTTCATTTTGATAAATTATCTATAATACATTATCAAGTAATCTGATGCGCAAACTTAGGTCACATGGCATGGGCCGTTCCAGGTCACGAATTTTCTTAGTACGGCATTCGCCGAAAAACGCATATAGAAACAATGGTGGTAGTTACCTCAGTCTTGAAAATGCAATGCTGTTAAAAGTTTAAATTTGACACAACAGTATTTGTCATTGTGTGGGCCTTCAACCATAGAACGTAATACAATGAAAGCCTGTGGTCAGTAAATAACCCATATTTTGTGGGTAAGTAAGGCAAGGCCAATGCCAAAATGACTATGAAATGGTTCAAAAACATTCATATAAGTTTATTCATGCATTGAAAGATAAATGCATGCAAATCCAACTTGTTATGATGATGCCAGTTTTAAAGGAAATCCCCTGAACTCCAGTGCGACTGAAAAGTACATGTAAAATCTCCCTGACAGGCCAAAATGGGAGCATATATGATTTGTTTATTATACTCCAGTCACACATACGGCGCGGATAGCTACGTCTAGCCACGGTTAGAAACGTAGTAATCCGTATCGATCCGTACCTGAGCCGTACGGATTGATACGGATTACTACTTTAAAGTACGGATCGATATGGATTACTACGTTTCTATCCGTGGCTAGACGTAGCTATCCGCGCCGCATGTGTGACTGTGGTATTAAGGCGGGGAAATCAGTGTCCCATTGCAGTCACGAAAACACCATTAAGGGTATGCCATACAAACTACAAAAGGACAAATAGGCCTAAGACTAAATTAAAGACCCCCCACAACCTAGTGTCCTACCTTTTCCCTCCCACATGAACTTCGTGCAAATCATTCTGATATTACTGGTATAATACAGCTATTCTACAAGATGACAGGTGGACAATTTAGGTCCTGCCTAATAAATGTGTTTTCACAACTTCATCTGTAAACGTATTCAGTCATTTTCTTTTCAGTATAGTTAAAAAAAAAAACCATAGAATTATAACTAACTTACACTTTAGAAACAAAGTATGGTTTACACTCACCTTAATCTTTTTAGAAATGTTCATTCTGCTATATTAGTTGGATAATATATTTAGACATTAAGGGGACGCAGACTTTGAAATTAGAAAAAAGTGGGTGGGGTATGATAAAATTTACCTGCAAAAAAATACAAAGTTTTGGTACATGAAATGGATACTGTTTCAACTGTTATAAGTACACAAAGAATTACTCACTAAAAAAAAAAAGAAAAAAAACTCAAACAAGAAAGTTATTGTTGAATTACATACGACTTATTGTGTATATTCGAAGTCAACAATTAATATTTTTTTTTTTTGTGCGAAAACAATAGCGCTTTACCTTGTCCAAACATTTATCAATATCCTACAGATTCTAATTTAAAGGGGAAAAAAGTGAAATATGTTTATTGTCTTTATTTTCATTTTGCATAAGTAAGCTAAAACACAGTATTAGTTTGTTTACAAAGTAGTGCATAAGAAAAGATATGGTGGTCAAGGAAGGCCACATTCCAAAACTAAAAGAGTATATTCCCCTTACTACATTAAACATTTAATGTTACGGAAGTGGAGTGACTTGCAATAAGGGCCTAGAAATGGTTCCATTATTAATTTTCAACTTGGTATTCATGAACTACAATGCACTTAAATATCAAAACACATTCAATAAACGTTTGAAAATGTATCGTCTTAAAAATCCCTTAAATAAGGTATGAAATTTGGTTGAGAGGTCCAATCAATGTGTATATGTGCAAAAGTAACTTTCTAATCTCATTCACAAAACTTACTAATATACAGCAGGAATGTCAATGATCAAAACTGGACGAATATACAATTATCCTCACTTTAATGCCATTTATAATGTGTCCTTGAATTCTCCACCATACTTTTCATAACTCTGTTTGCACGAGTTGCACGAGATTGCTGTCATTCACGTAAAAAACGGGGTCAGACGAGTTGTAAATGCAAGATCATCTAAACGTAATTAAATGATAATGCAGTTCAAGAAAAACTTTATCATATAACGTAATGAACAAGTATGATGTTGCAATAACAACTACACTTACACTGATCTGAGTAGCAGCCGGTTTATATGTGACTTTATAATTCATTTTGTATTTTGTTATTGTTGTCAAAAAGTATAACGGAAGTGCCTCACAACTGAAAGCGGAAATGAGTACGATTCGCAAAATGGTCCACTGTAAGTAATATTTTTGATACATATACATAGATATTAATAATTTTCTGATATTAAAGACGAATTTCTGAATAGGATTCGTTATTTGATAAGAAATTATAAACATCAACAGGTTTATAAAAAAATCACACACGTGCTGACACCTAAGTTGTCTCCCGTTGATTAGTATACTAGAGTTACCGTTCGTCCGGCGCAGTAATACTTTTTGCAGTGAATCGCCGAGAAATCGTGGGAAAATTAAAAACCATGTAAATAAACTAAAATTAACCACTTTTTCAAGATCAGTTTCAAGTGATCGACGTTATGCATTTAACCCACCAGACATGTGAAGCATCTTACATATCTGTACTAAGGTATTCATTGTGTAGAATTATGCTAATCCCACTCTGATTTTTTTGTTTACATTTTTTATCAATCAGAAAGATGACGTCCATCCCGAGTTGAAAGGACGTGGCGTTAAATTTTTACATGTTTAAGCCAACCTGGTGCGTTAGAAAGAAAATCTCATCCCTACAACATTATTTGTTACACTGGTATTGTAAAAAAACTGTTTTTTTTCCTTATACAAAAGCTTAATATTTTGTGTTGAATGTACTTTCACAAAGACCTCTGTTTTCCTATTACATTCATAGTACCACATCCTTATCCACAAAGTACTGAATATTACAGTTGTCCATCAGTATTATATCAATTTAGGAATATGCTTTTTCCCCACCATCAGTTTCTTGAATATGCGCCCCTTCCCCATTTCTGTATGAACTGTGAATGTAGCAATATGCGTCCCCTTAAGGTACTTCCGCAAATTGAAATTAGAAATTCATGTGAAAAATCAGAATCCTCGAAACAGCTTTCGAAATGCAAGGACCCAAAAAATATATGATAAAAGTTGAAAAGATATATCTGTAGGTCAACTTGCGAGCATGAAAGCTACGCTGAACCCTATCTCCACAGTGCTTTGGAAGAAAATGAGTGAACATTTTTGGTGCAAAATTTTGGTATATTATGCAACCTAAATTGTTATAAAATATTCATTTTCGAATCAAAGAAATGCCAAAATAGTGCACACGAGCGTTACTTTTTCACGAAAATGTCGTTAAACATTCTAATGCGCAAAACACGTTCACAGTTTTTCTAAAATATTTCGCCGCCATGTTTATTTCAAGGAATTAAATATATGATTGTTCTTTTACCTCAGATTTCCTTACTGAAATATATATGCCTCCTTATTCATGGTTAGAGATATCCATTTAGTATAGTTTTGCACTGTCCGATCTCCTTAATCTGTTACCGATCCTTTACATTTAAAGAATAAACGCAATATGTAATGATAGTTTTACGCTTTACACACCTCTCTTGGACAAGAAAGCCGTTTCACTTTAAATTTGTAAGCATCCGTCGGTAAAATATTAATGAAAGATCGGACATTTTTCTAAAATAAAGTTCAATTTCAATCTTTTTCTAAAACTGGAAATATTGCACATTGTGTTGAATTTATAGATAAAACAAAAATCCCAAAAATAAACCATTTTAAAACTGTACTTCAGTTATTTCCACCCAAGTGCCCATGATAACTAATGCATTGATCATAGCCTATTGTTTGTTTTCTGTACATCTATTGCCATAAAAAAAATGTGGACGCAACTTGACCCCGATGGTTGACATATGTATTATAATACATAATTAGATACAACCTATTATTGAAAAGGAGTGTACGTAAAACTTTTCAGCTGTTTGCCTTCATAAATTAGAAATTGAAGGCAACCCTAGGCACCCCATATTTCTACAATGAAATAATCGATATGAATAATCAGCTTAAGGTCAACCATCGCGGTCAAGTTGCGACTACTATATACTGTATTTACACACGTACAATACTGACCGGGCATTATGTGGAGGATTATTATTGAATACATGCAGTGGTGTAGCTGGCCATACGTTGGCGTAGTCGGCCTTTTTCAGTTGAAGCGGAGGGGTGCAGGAGTCTGCCTATTCCACTGTGGGTTCAGGGATGCCTTACTTTTAGCATTTTTTTATCAGTGGAACAGAACTTCACCAGCTAGTATCAATATTTATGTAGATATTCTCTTGGGGTGTCTTTGTTAGTTCTTTGAGGTCCTAACTAGTATTTCGGTTGGCTTCAAAATAAGTTTCAGACGTGTGAGCGAATTGATGTTAATTCTGGGGGTGTCAGTATTAGTTCTATAGGTGTCAGTAAGGATCAGTATGCTTTCTAGCTTGACTTTCTATGTCTGCTTTTTATTTAGTTTAGTGTTTTCTATGCTTGAAATATTTACAAATATGAATAAAGCTGTAGATATGTAAGGTTTAAGAAACACATGCAATAAGCGTCAAATATTTATGTAGTTTTTTTTTCAATTTTAAACACTTTCCTCCTGTGACCAAGTACCATTTTTGCAACATACGTATATAATAATTATCTGCAAAGGCATGTGAACTATTTTGTTGCGTCACTGGGAGGAAAGATGTTTAAAATGTAAAATATCGTTACTATGCAATTTCAGAAGTCTAGCCCTATGACACTTTTTCCTTAACTGGATAGGCAATCTGAATAGGAAAATGTCCGAGGTCCTTTTCAGATGAAGAACTCGTTATTCTTGGTTTCGTAGACAGTCTTAGTACTGGACCGCTGCTTCCGCTGTCAACACCGCAGTAATGTAAAGTCAGTGTCCATTTCTATGCCGGAATTTCAATACACATTTATTATCAGTTTAAATCTATGAAAATGTGAAAAAATATAATTGTTTAACGAAGAACCAAAATACAGAAAAGTTACTTTTGAGATATTGCTGATTTTATTCATCAGGTTTTCGCGTGAAAAGTTCAACTGATTGCATTTTGTTTGTTTCGTAGTTATCTACAATTGTAAATAAACTGTATTACCTCCTAATATATTTGACTGTACATTTTTTCTACGATTTATTCTCACTGTGTTTTTAAAAACATGCTGCATAAATTTTCATATTGTATGAAAAGTCGATAGATCAAAATTGGTTACTTTACGATGCATGAAACATCTAATAAGGAATCACTTTACACATCGAACTTGTCCCGGACCAGTATGCGGAAATACTGTGGCCCAATGTTTCAAGATTGTCTAAAAATATTTACATATATCGTGATAAAGCAAATATTTCGATTGTTTTTATAATCTATAAATATACAATTACGTATGTGTGAGAAAGTTACTTTAAGTAATTTCGGTAGTTGCCGCAAGAAGTGCCGAAAATTCCATTTCCACCAAAATTTCCGTGAGATAAGCAGCGCGCAAGTACAAAAATTCCACTACAATAAATTAAACCTTTCTTATACTTGCACAATCCTTGAAACGAATTTTGAATCGTTGCCAAATCTTGTTCACATTAAGTCTGAGACTTGTCTTACAATTTTAGGCAGGTTGGTACACCATACATAGAAAAATCATTGTCCGCACATTGCACTACTTTTATGTATGCTGAAAATAGCAATATATACAAATGTATTTTCGTTTTAATACATGAAGTGGTCAGATTTGAAAACAGATTTTGTAATAAGTTTAGTTCTATTTAGTAAGACAATTCTCCTATGCACTAATTGAAACTTTGAACTTTTGCCATTCATGAATTTTTAATAAAGTATTTGAAAGTATTTATAAATCTTACCAAAAATTGGGAAAAATACAGGTAAAATATCTGCTTTGTTTATTTCTAAATTTTAGTATTACTTTTTATACAGCTAGTTTTAGTTCAGGTCTCGCAAACTGAGCTGTTTTGTGCTATGGAACACCTGCATTTGAAAGTATTTGCCTACTATATTTTCACATCTCAAATGAAGGTCACTCTAAATTCAAGATGGCGGAAGTACCTTAAGAGACAAGTCATAACTGAATTGTCAACATTTGATAACACATTTAATGAGATTTTTGTTACTAATCTATCCGAATTTCACTGGCACTAGAACCGCAAATTTAGCTTTGAGTGGCCTATTTTCATAAATATGTGCATTAGTTTTCAATTTATAAAGAAATATAAAAGAAATGGTGCCTTCTTATATATTACGTCCCATCCTCTGTTCTTATATTAAAACATGGTAATGAACGGAATCCGACATCGCTCCGTTTCGCCGGTCATAACTTTCCATAGAAATAAGCTATCGCTGATACTCATGTACTGATCGGAAGGTCTTACATTTATTTAACAATGACAACAAGAAATCCCCACCAAAGAACGCTATTTTTGAAGAAATCAAGCGAATTTTATCGCTTTCGGAATTATTTACATCTCGATCACCCATCAACTTCCGCTTTTACCAAGTGCGAGCGATCTCATTGGACGGAACAAAAAGAGTCAAATGGCGCGATATTTGAATGTAAAAATCCAAACAAACCAGAACAGTATATTTTTCTGTATAACCTCTTCTGGAAAAAGTCATGAATGAGAAAATATCTAGAACGATTTGTCCAACAGAAATAGTATAGTGGTATCCTGCTTTTATGAATAAAATATTTTTTCAGTTTGATTTGCCATGGTACTAAGATGTAATTGATTGGGCAAATCAAATTGAAAAAATATCTTATTTTATTCATAAAAGCAGGATACCGCTATACTATTTCTGTTGGACAAATCGTTCTAGATATTTTCTCATTCATGACTTTTTCCAGAAGAAGTTATACAGAAAAATATACTGTTCTGGTTTGTTTGGAATTCGGAATTTTCTGGACACATTTTATGTTTTAGCAGATCACATGTCATTTATAGATACAATTTTCGAAATAATGATTTTGCTGCTGATTTCACAGAGTATCAAAATCATAGCCAATATCTTGTAAATTTTCTTAATGTCATTTTTATTATAATTCACTGATACAATCCGCTACTTTGACGTAAATCACGCGTTTAAATTCAAAAGCTTAATATATAAAACATCGGCACGTATTACGTGTTATACTTTTCATTCATAGATGCCGTGATTAGGATGGCAACATACGTGTCACTTTAAAATTTAAACAACACAATTTAAATTCTGCGTACACTGATTTAAGGCACATGACCATAAAATTTATTATGCTGATATCTTGTCAATACAATACGCTGTCACGTGCCACGAAGATATACATGTATACAAGAAACAGGATGCTACTTGACCAAAATGACACTTTTAAAAATCAACTAATTTACTGAAACACCCAATCATTATGTCAAAATAAGTCATAATAAATATTTTGTATTATTATGTTGGTTATTACTATATAATGCAACAACAGAACTGCCTACACTTTTATTTTCGATTTTTTTAAACATCTCAGTATTTTGAAAAACTTTAAAAACTTTTAAAAGAACATTTGTCAGACGGAACGCACACAAAAATCATGTTAAACTCTGTTATATGAATATACACGATACGGCTATATCTATCGTAAAACTTAGCACGTTTTTTGTCAATATACAGAAAGCGTTGAAACCCTGTTTTTAAAGGAATTTTGAAGCAAGAAAGAAATAACTTATTTTATAATAAAATATATATCTAGAATGTGCACGACGAGGACTTTCCAAATATATCCGGGATGGTATTTTAACTTTAACTTTTCCTTCAAAAATACTTAGTAAAAACAGGGTTATCGTGTAATTCTGCCAAATATGTATAGAGAATATATTGAATTCGAGAGATGTTTTTCAAACGAATTTTGAAGCAACCAAATATTGACTTATTTTGAATGAAAATATACCACCGTAAAGGTATTGAATTGTTTTTTAAGGAAATATCCGGGATAGTATAATAGAATAAATAGAAATGTGTAATTTATAACACTTTCTATGGTAAATGTATCATTTTCCTATATAAATCAATGTAAGTATAGGAATAGGATTTATCAGTTGCGCTGTCTGATGGCTTATCAGAATATGTGCCGTAGATGTACTGATAAGATCGCCTAAGAGGAGAATTGTTCAACATGTTCTGAAAACATTTTTAAAATATTTTTTTTGTAGATATACTTAATATTTCCAGGAAACGTTAGAAAATTTCAAACATCGATATAGTTTCTGATTTTATACCGTAATAACTGTCTAGCTAGTAAATGTCAGCTGTCCACAATGGGCTCTTACACAAATGGTATCGAGATTATAATGTGAATCATCGCAATAATATTTACAGGAAACTTCTGACTATTGAGACTCTTATTAGAAAACTTCGCTTTATCACGATAATTTCTTGAAGTATCCTGACAGCTACCTACCTATCTCGTGGCAGAGGTTATAATGCAGTAATATGGTCAAAAATGTGCTTCCGTGGTGTAGGTGTAGTCGAAAGAAGTCCCTAATAAATAGATCTTAAGTTTTCTATTCTTCGCGCATTTTCGCATAAATCGGGAGCCAAATGAGCATCATCCCACTCGTGGAATTAATTTTACATAAAATAGGACACTTTTCATGCTAATATTCGCTTGTTTTCGAGTTGTTTTACGTGAAAACGAACGTAGGGTTTTTATTCTGCGGACCGCTTTCTGAAATGCGACAATATGAGGGTACCTGACTCCAGTTGACTTGCATTTCACTGCATACTATTCCACACCCGTTTTTCTTTTCGTTTTCTTGAAGGAAATGTTGTTTCTCTGTTCTTCCATTTGTCTGTTTGTCTAGTTTCGGCCAAATTTATGTCCCGATACTTTTTGAAAGTGCCTGCGGCACCTCGAAGGGGCTGCGGTATCGTCAAAATGCCTGCGGCACTTTTCCAAAAGTGGATGACGTTCAAATTCGGAATTTTCTGGACACATTTTATGTTTTAGCAGATCACATGTCATTTATAGATACAATTTACGACGGCAGAGACGACATCGTTTGAGTCAGCGAAAAGAAATCGAGTCTAAACAGTCACTGATGTGAAAAAATCACGTTTCATTCTCAACTTCTTTGTCCTTACGTTTCTAGGAAACTGATCATTTGCCACAAATTTTAGCATGGATATGTAGATAAGATACATCTACACCCCGCTACATTCCCCGATTTTTGAAAAAATACTCCATGCAGTAACACAATGACAAAAATGACAAGAATCACTCACCGATCTCGCTCGTTTTGTAAACATTGACGAAGTACCTGCGGTACAGGAAGCGAGGTGCCTTCAATCCTCGTCGGCACAGTCAGTACCGCAGGCACTGTTTAGTACCCGTGATGGATAGACAAAACGACAGTGAGGTAACAATATATAACTCACTGAGAAGTGAGAAAATTTCAAATATTTTCACGAGCGCGTAGCGCAAGTGAAATTGTGAAAATTTTCTCACTTCGAGGTGAGATATATTCAATATTCACGAAAAACAAACAAATATCCTCTATATAAACAAACAAATTTTCTTTTTATTTTATACGTTGAGATGTGCATTTTGCAACTGTTTTAATCTCAGCGCGGGAAACAGACGCGTAAACAGACATGACGTCAGACGTGCTGTGACGTTATAAAGACGCATGCAACATAAAGTTCCATTCTATATGTTCAACAAGATAGTTTCACCACATACCAGGCAATACAGACATTACTGATAGCTAAATGGGGCTTTAGTCTACAACTCAAATTTTTCAGAGTTGTTAGAATCTCAATGTGATATCTGGCAACATTGTTATTCTTATATGGTCATCATCAATATTCAGTAATAATAAGGTCCAGATATTAGTTAAGTATGCCAAAATAAAATTTAGGCAAAATGACAGAGGCAGTATATAAAAATGACTATGACTTATGTAAAAACATATTATTTAACATCAAAAATGATCTATTTTCTATTTACAGTAACAATCAGGTGGTTAAATTCGTTTTTTCTGGTTTTTCAGAAAAATCGGATTGACCTACTTGATTTGTAAACAACTTTAGGACAGCCAATCACGACAAAGCAGACAACGCGGTTTTAACCAATCAGCGTTGGCCTGCCAAAACCGTGGTTCGGCTGAAAAATGTAAACAAACAGAAGTTTTTCAATAAATTTAGGACTTTGCTGTCTCTGTCAGACTTATAAATATAGTTTTAAATATAAAATATGTTTTAATAATTAATATAGTATAAATTGGGAAAAACAAAATGCCTTGACACACTAAATGAGGTACAAGAAAGAAGATACACATACAAAAATGAAGAAGTAAAATAAGTTAGTCTTTTCTTCTAACTGTAGTTTTTATAATAAATGTATGGGATTAAGTTCCCATCTTATTCACAGTCCACTGGAGGTCACTTTGACCTACTTTAGACTGAGAATTATGGTACACACTCTACACGTAGCCTATAAAGTGTTGTTATATAATTGAAGCTATGCTCGCCCATATGGTCTTAACCGGTGGCGAGGGTAAACAAACTCAACACACACACACAAAAGTTCCATTTTGTTTTATTTTTTGCTGCATAACGGTATGAAATTCTCTTTAAGTAAAATAATTTGAATCGAGAAATATACTATAAAGAACAAAGTGCGACTACAATTTTCATCCTGTTTTAAGCAAATAATTTAAATTTCAAACACAATGTAATGAGGGGGCGGAGCTATATCTCTCACAGTGTGAAAATATAGATTTCATATTTTCACAGTGTGAGTGATGAGATATGGAAATATTTAACCGATAGAATACAGTATTTCATTAGTTAGCATAAAATAAAAAGCTACAATAAAGAATACCCATTTTATGAAAATCAAACTGGAAGTTAGAAATAACAGAAAAAAAAAATAATTAGGTTATGAGTCAATATATACCTGTCAAAATTTGTCATTAGTTTTCACGAGCTGTCAAAATTACTTTTATCTCTCTATTCTGCAAATGCATTGTTTTTGAAAGTATCTTGGACAGATATTGTAGTGTGTAACTTACTTTACATTCCACATTAATATTTGTGCTTGAAATCGCTTTGTTGAGCTCACCGACGTCACATATGAATGTCTATTGTTTTAGTTTACTGTCTGTTATACAGGTATCAGATCTCAATATTAAGATATAAGAATTGTTCCTTTCTGGTAGACAATGGAAACTATTTGGTTGAATCATAATATAACAGTTTTGGGAAAGAACTGAGTATTCTTTGGTTTTTTGTTATTCACCGGAAATTCAAAAAGTGACATCACCTTAACCTTTATTGATAATGTCGCCGGGCTGCTCAGTGGTAATGGTAACAACATGGGTCGATAGGTTTTCAGTATATTGTCAGGGACAGATACGGATACAAACAAAACGATATAAATACAATGTCAAAATACAGGGGGTCGAACGTATTTCGGCAAGTTGAAATTTTAAGCAAGAGCAAAAGGTTAGTTAAAGTAAAATGGCGGATATCAGCGAAAGTGAAAGTAGGTAAAGACACATTTTACCTAATTTATCTCAAGTTTGCTAATTTAAAGAATAAAGTCGTCCGTACATCATGTTACGACTACATTGGTGAGTATATTACAAGTTTTAACAACGCGCGATGAATCGTATTAAAAAAGTTATTGAATGCATAAGTTGTTGTGTTTGTAAACAACACGCAGACACACCATGAAATATTACCGTTAAATGACGCTCAGGGATTATGATTTATTGAAGAAATGCTGCGAACAAGCTGTATGACAAAATGAATTAGATCTGCAAAAAGGTGACACTCACATGTGCACGCATTCACAAAGTGTAAGTATGTTTATTGGTTCAATAACATAACTGTACGCCTAAAATATGGTTTGTTTATACCGATAAAGTGTAAATAAAGCTGTATGAATAACAAGCAATTCTAACACGATCCGATTCATTTTCCTATTAAACAAAGAAGGCAGAAAACGGTGAATTATTATACAACAAATCACTGTTCTGACGTCACAATTATTACGTCATGGCGTCTAACGGCATAGCGGCGCGCTGGAAAAGAAACCGATTGAAAACTGGCAAATATTTTTTGAATGTCGTCAAGGATGTACTTAAAAATCCTTGGTAACGTGTTAGAATCGAAATAATATATCTCATTTAGTGAACTGCTCTTGAATAAATCATTGTTTGTCGTTCAGATGCGTACTATTATATCACTCGGGCTGCGCCCTCGTGATATAATTCCTTCGCATTTGAACTCCAAACAATGATTCATTCAACGACAAATCACTGGACGAGATATATTATTTCTTACTTAATTTATATTTCAACACATATCTGGTGATATCGCTTCTGATGTAGAATTTATAAAAACTAACTTTTATATTTAGCTCCTGTACTTCTTAGAGCTTGACTTCCGAGAAAAAGCTTAGTTTAATATATATATATTTGATAAAAAAAGACATTGTGTCTGAACTCATTCGCCTGATTCATGCGGAGATGTTGACAGTTACGTGCGCAGAACAGGTAGTACAGAATCCAGGAAGACTGGTTAGGTTAACCCGCCAAACTGTTGCATGACTGCAATCATATTTTAAAGTCCGCACACTCGGCGGGCTTTTAAAACTAAAATGATTTTTTGTTGTTTTTTTTGGTGGCGTGCATTTTAGAATTTCAATTTATATGATTACTTACTCATTGATAATACATTGTTGGTAAACTTAATGTTGTCAATTCGTACTTAATATTAAGGCCTTCAATCTTTTTGTCATTTGTATTTGGGTTCAAATTTGTCCTAAAAGAACAGATGGTTTTGGAAATTTTATTATCTGCCTTTAAAGGTACGCTAGACTTAAATTACATATTTGAAAATATGGAAATTGCTACATTATGTTTATGTAGTTTATATGTACAAATGCATTCACTTTGTTATGAATTAGGTTTACAAAAGTGGACAATCTTAAACCTGTATAGCAAAACACAAGTTAAGTGTGCACTCCCAAATAAAACAACAGACCATTTCTGCGTTACTTAAAGTATAATTCTAATATGATTAGCAATGCTTAACCACTTCTGTGCCAAGAGCCGATTTTGGGCTGATGTTGTTTACTTCGATCTGAACTGAACATTTACGCTGTTCTTTTGACGTAGGTGTAATTATTTTCCAAGCAGAAATACATACTATTGTTTCTATGGAAATGAAAACATAACGATCTTACTGGCATATCATTACGTCATTTTCGAGTTGACGTCACTTTTAAGACGTTAATGTAACAACAATTCCCGCCGAAATTATATATACATATCGGTGGTTTGGGTGTTATAAGACTGAGCGAAGAAACGTGATAAAATGACTATGACGCACGGTTTACGACGATCATGTAATAGAAAAAATATTTAATTAAGATATTCTTCGCTTCATTAAATCGAAATACGTAGAGCAAATTACGAAATATCATGTTGGTAAATAATTATCCAGTCTTGCATAACATTTAAAAAAAATAAGATATTACCTAATTAAAAGTTGAACAAAGTTCTTTTAAATCAAAATAACTTGACAAATAAAGCAAAAGGCAAGACTTAAACAGAATGGAATGCATGTCACTAAGGAACATGATTAAAATTAATGCAGATGTCACAATTATAACGTCATGGCGTCAAACGGCAAAGCGGCGCGCTGGAAAAGAAACCGATTGAAAACGGGCAAATATTTAATGAATGTCATCAAGGATGTATTTAAAAATCTTTGGTAACGTGTTAGAATCGAAATAATATACATATCTCATTTAGTGATTTGCTCTTGAATAAATCATTGTTTGTCGCCCTCGTGATACAATTCCTTCGCATCTGAACTCCAAACAATGATTTATCCAACGACAAGCAACTGGATGAGATATATTATTTCTTAAATAAATTGACTGTGCTATCATTCAACTTCCAATGTATGTTTTGAAATCCCTTAAGGCTCAATAAATACATATTCTGGATACGAAAAATAACCCCGATGATGCAAAATATATGTACACAATTAATCTAAAACCAACAATTTTGAGCGTACATTAAGTTTATCAAACTTACGTGCATTCGTACACCACATTTTTTGGCGATGCGGCTTCTTCATGCATCTATGATTAATAAAATAAGATCACACGCCTCCAGTAAAGCATAACATGATGTAAGATATAAAAAGCACAGTTTATCCGACCAAAATAGACCCAAATTGATGGATTTTTTGATGAATATTTCGTTGACAAGAAAGCGAAAGTTGTCCGTTTACACACTCAACAACTTTTTATATACGACATAATTCTTCCTTGTATCAACGGCAATACACAGCTGAAACATTTGTCAACTCGATGCACATTTTAAATAACCATAATAATATTGAAATAACATAATTTCTTTAAAAAATACTGACCCTGTATCTTGTTTATATACAGATGTCAGCCATTTTATGTTTCGCAAACCTTTTGCTCTCGCTTAATATTTTAACGAACCAAAACACATTCGACCCCCCTGGAATAGGGGTTTAACAATACATATTCATGTCAAAAGCAATGCATGACAAACAATACATATTTAAGTTTCAAATAAACATGATTACCTGTAGATATATTTATATATTACTACATAAAGGGATGTTTAAAGTTTTCAGCACAAAATCGGCTTGTTTACGTTTCAAAATATGGCGGATTTCAATCGATCGAATGTGATTGAATCTCGTGCGGGGAATATCAATATTTAAGTTAAATTAAAAGGTGTAAGGGAAGCAAATATTGGTGAATAACTGGTACGGCCTACGACTTAAACTACAACTACTAACTGGTGTTCAGATTTACTATTTGATTGTAATATATTGTTATTATGACAAGCGATAAATCTATTTATGTTTTAGAAACAGAATTCACATTAAAGTATACAAAACATAGGGGGGGGGGGGGGGGGGAAGGTTAACAAGAGAGAAACATGTGTTTACAGAGAGATTCTCGCGCTCACGTGCTGTTATAGCATCTTTTTATATATGCGCGTTCCGTGGCAAACCGTAAACGTATTACGGCCCAAAAACTGATAATTCAAATGGAAATGACGTGAAAAAACAGCTCAGATATTCCCGCGCATTTCATGGAAATTTAAAGACGTTGAGGGATAATGCATTCATTTATTAGTTTTTACGTGTTTTATGCTAGAATAGCGTTAGCGAACGTTCATTTAAGAAAGAATTTATAGCAAAAAGGTGTTTTAACACTATTTATGCACGATGGGCTGTTATACGTCGGGCGTAATAATTTCACGAGGGCGCAGCCCAAGTGAAATTATTTGTACGACGTATTACCGCCCGAGTGTATAAATATTGTTAAAACACAGCTTTGCTATAAATTATTTCGATTCTAATATGCCCTTAATCTAAAACAGTAGACAGAATATAGAAGCGCTCTTTCTTGGTCGCAACAAAAACTTTGACGTCAGTGCACGTTAACGTGACGTCATTCTAGCTTAAGAGTGTTTTAACAGAGACAAGCATATTAGAATTCGTGTTTTAACATCTTCAGAATCACTCGGGATTCTGCAGACGTTATAACACGAAAAAACATGCGTTATCCCTACATTTGTAAACTATCGACTTGAAAGTAAAATTTAAGATGTAAACAAACATGATCAATAATTAAGTATAATGAATAATGTAAATACGTTATAACTATGTAGTCGGTCAATAGCTAATTATAGCTAGATCTAATGTTATTTTGTTATTTAATACGGACTTTAAATGCCATTTTTTTTGTATTGTATTGCATTGTAAATAAATAGGTAGGTCTATACATAAAATACATAAACAGGTACATAAACAAATCGCTCATATGGAATCATACTTTATTTTCAGCATGTCTAGAGGTCAAGTGATTCATGGGGAAGCAAAACGATTGGTCACTTATGATAACTCTTTCGTCCGTAAAACTGCAAAAGAATCTGGTATTCCATATAATACATTAAGAGATCATATAAATGGCCAATATGCAGGTTTCATTAGAGAGAATCATTAAACCTGAGGAGGAAGAGTCATTAGTTATTAAGTCATTAAGTATATGGCATCAAGGGGTCTTCCTCTTACACGTGACGACATCAAACGCTTTGCTGGTGAAATAATCAAACAACGAAATCCAACTTCTAATATTCCGTCAGAAAAATGGATATACGCTCTTTTTTACAGAAATCCTGACTTGTCTTCGAGAAAAGCACATGCCTTCAAGAGGGAGAGGGTTTCAGTGTCGCAGCACATAACTGATGACTATTTTGCTCTGCTCAAATCTACAATTCAAGAACTGTCTCTTGAAAATATTGGCACATATTTTAGTGAAGAAAATTGTTGAACTGGTATATGTTTTAACTGTAGAAGTTTATTAGTAGATACATTATATCTTTATAGTTGTGAATGTGTGTTTATGAGTGGACCTTAGACTTTTAATAGATTTATAAAACTGCTCTTACTCTTGTGTCTTCATTTAATTTTACATATGTGTTGACCTTTCTTATTTATAAACAAAGTGGTATGGTAATAATTCAAAGCATTATTGCAGAACTTAGCAGTATAATAACTTTGAAATAACCCAGAAAGTGGTTTATTAAGGAATCCTGGATTTTCCTTAAAATAATTAAACTGTGTGGTACACCTGGGCTTTTGCAAAGACATAGTATTAATTTTGTGTGCGAATTTCTTTGTGAATTTACTGTTTTACACTGTTTAAAGGACAGTGAGTAACTTCGGGGGTATCTTATTGCGCCACTTTAGAGCAAGTTTCAAGTTAATCGGGCTGATATTGATAAAGTTATTCTGTCTATATCTTCTGCGCGTTTGATGCATTGTAACATCCCAATTGCGCGCTCACGCTGTATTTGATTCAGTCGTGCCATGCAACCAACACTATTTTTTTTAACTTTATGCTGTTTTTCGAGTGAGTCAATCATCAATGTTCCTAATGACAATACAAATTCACAAAGAAAATCGTTAATTACACGCGCACATGAATTTCGTGCAAAACGGCTATTGTGAGACTACTGACTTCACGGTTGATCATTTTTTTTTAAAATTTAACACGTGAAGTTCTTCAAGTGTAATGTGGTATGAAGAAAACAAGTCAAGGGGGGGTGGGGTCCCAGTTAGGTGTCTGCGCAAAATGTTTTTTGATTTTCTTTATATTTTATGACAATATACCTACATGTATTGAGTTTCATTTACAAGTGTCACTGTTACAAGTTTTGACTTACTGTTATAGATATTCACATTTAAAGTGGGTGGGGTAATTTGACATGTGACCAGCCAGGAACACAATTTCCGTTGTTTTTTTCAAAAATGGTTCAAACTTTTTACCTAGAACTTTCATGTTAAAATAACTATGCAATGGACATTCACACAACATGTTGCATTTTAAATTGTCTTGAATTCTTTTTTTTATCACAGAGCCATAAAGTGGCCTAATCAAATTTAATTATTTTCAATGGACAAACTTCACCAAAAATCTAAAACATTTTTTATTAGTTGAGATATTCAGGTCTTATTTTCAGCAGATACTGTAAACTAAATAAATATTAAAATGACAATATATCAGTACACTCTGATTTATATTGGGAGAGTTATATTAAAACAGTTTTAAATTACATGTATATCAAATATCAGATAATTTTAGACTCGTAACCTAAGAATAAAACTAATTCCTCCCGAATCAAGCATATTTTTCCACGAGTTAATGCATCACAAAACAGATTTTAAAATACTGCCTCATTACTGGCCGAAATATTTCAAACCACGCACAATTTCCTAAACCATTGCTAAAAGACAGCTGGTTTGGCTAAGAGCAAAAAAATGCGCAAACAAAGGCACAGGTTTTCATTCAATTGTGTAATCACTTGAATAAAGGAAAAAACATATATGTAGGTGCATTATACTAATACAATTATGCGTTGAAACTTTTCATGTCAACAGTGTTGACAGGTTACACAGTTTATGATTCTATATAGGCTATGTATAGGTAGGAATTGCACTAACAAACTCGCTTGCTCCTGTGCTTATGAATAAATTATGCAAATGAAGCGGCCATATTGGATATCGGTCAAAAAACATAAGAACATAAGTCAATCAAGCGCACCGCATGCCAAACCGAAAGTAAAACTACCGTTCAAGTTTTCAGGTCGATATCAGGTAACTAAAGTGTCCAAATCATGGCAACTTGGTATAATTTATATGTATAATGATTGATCATCAAAACAGAATTAAAAGTTAGAAATTCTGAGACAAGTATTTTATCTACGCATGTTATAAATCGTAGGTAAGTGCAAGAACGGTATCGGTACAGTCAGTGAGTTGTCCAGAAGATGCTCATTTTATATTATTTAGAAATTTTTTTGAAAACAGAGACAATTTTTTCTAAAAGCATCAGTGAATATACTTCACGTTTTGAGTCCATTTGGGTAGTGTCCACCCCACGTTTTCAGTGTCTTGGACATCAAAGTCGTTTGTTTACAAAACGTTGACCGCTAACAGCTAAAAGCTGCACATATTCAGTGACGTGCTGATACCGTTATATTAAACAGTTTAGAACGAAATCGGCCAGGAATAATATTTTCGAACGTTATTTCCTGAAATTAACTATGAAATATGAAACTTCAAGGCGATCTCTGTCCGCATTATGCATATTCAAGAAGAGTCGAGGTAGTTTGATGAAATAAAGTTCGATTTTCAAAAACATGCAACAAAAATATTAATTGCTACTACATGAATTTCACATAACAAAGTTAGTGTTATGTTTTCGTCCAGACTTGGTCTTCTGTTTTGAAAAAAAAATAGACCTTAAGTATAGTGTTCGCCATTATTTATATAATAGTCAAATGAACTGTATAGGGCCATTATGACTGCCTTGTCTTTTTTAGCAGAAAACTATGTCTGAGTCTGACTCGTCAGACTCGCCAGTGTGCAAGAAAAAGAAGCTAGTGAGTGTGACACAGGAAGAAATGGTATGAACCTGAAAAGTTTATAGCATTATTATTTCAATGTTGAATACAGTCTGGTAGCCTTAAAAATATAGATGTCTGATTTTAAGTGCAGTGCGACAGATATTAAAAACCGGTGACGACATACTTTTTCATAACTGTTCTTTATTCAAACACATTTATAAAATCTGCAGATAATTTATATAGCTTTAAACGTCTTCAAAATAAACGTGCATTTGTATATTGTTTTATTAAACCCTTGTGAAACTGGCAATGGTAAATGTTTGTATGTTTTCGAAATATTAATAAAGCATTAAAAATAAAAATAATTTACAAAAGAAGCAATATACAAATGTACGATGCTGGTGATGGGCATGATATCATATATAATATATAATCGCCAACTGCTCTTAAAGGTTATGGGTATGCTTTTATCAATCGGGTAAGCTTGCATAATATCAATAATAGTATTAGTGTAGCATGAATATAAACTTACGTAGTTAAAATGATCTGATTTGGTAGGTTTTTGCTTGGGATGTAAAGCATCAAAATATATAGAAAATGTATCTATAAAATTTCTGACCTGATCAGGGCCAATTTTTGCAGTACATTTACTGACAGTGGTTCTATTCCGGTGCTAGCCTGTTCAGCTATTATCTTTGGAAAAGAAACTTACCAATCGAGAAGATGCCAAATTGTCTTAAATATCTAAAATCATTAATTGTGTTATTTGCAATGATTGGGTATAAATTAAAATTTATCAGATCATTTTAATATAGGCCAAAAAAGAGACTTGTTTCTGGTCACCCGAATGTCTTAAAATCTTTAAAGGAAGTGTAAATGTATGTCCAAACAGTGAAACAAAGCGATATTCGTTATTAATTAGCTTATCATTGACTTTATTGACGATAGTTTCTGTCATTTCACTATGACAGACATAAAGGGCAACATATTTCAATGTAAAACTAAAATAAAAAACCGACCTTCCGACCATGATCATTTGTTCAGGTCCGTGGCCAGAAACAGGTCTGTTTTTAGGCTTTATAACTGCTTGGTATGTATATCTCTACATTCTGATTACAGCTGAATGTTGATGAAGGTTCACCCATCCATTCATCACAAGACCTATTTGCTTCTAGCCCGCTTAAAGCTCATTCACAAGATTTGTTTCCATCAAGTTCGCATTCTTTGCATGAACCTTCTGATCAAATGTGGCAAGAATACTTAGATCCCAATAAGGGAGATTATAACTTCAAATCGTCCCCAACTTCTTCATGTAATATAGTAACTTGTGATCATGTTGAGAAATGTAAACTTTTAGAAAATGAAAATAATGATCTTCGTCGAGAAAATGAAAAACTTAGTCGTGAAAATGAAGAACTAAAAGAAGAAATCAAAAGTCTTAAGAAAAACTGTAATGAGTCATTATTACAAGAAAACTTCAACTTAAGAGAAAAAATTGAAGAACTTAATTCCATACTGCATTTGCAATCTACAGACACACAATATGAATGTCCATAAAGGGTATCTAGAAAGTTCATGCAGAACATGCGGAAGTACATTTCCGAAAAAGCAGAAAAATTTTCCTAAACAAGCATATGCTGAAGAGATCAAAGCTATTTATGACATTTCAGTAAATGAAGACAATGATGATATTTATCCAAAATCAGTCTGCTCAAACTGTAGAATCAGATTTTATAAATTTAGACAAAGTATTCAAAAGCAAGAACAATTTTCTGGAAATTTTCCCAAACTTTATAATTATAGCGTGCACACAGAGAACTGTGCGTTTTTGTTTAAATAAATCTCAAAGCGGGCGTAAAGAAAAGCCTGAATTGTGTGTGAAAAGGAAAGTTACTTTTTCAGAAAAAGTCACTGATACTGCCTCAGAAACTGAGACCGGCTCAGAAACTGAGACAGGTGAAGATGAACCTACAATAGATTCAGACAGTTATTCAGCAGCTAAAAGACTGCGTTTTCAGGATGTAGGAAGTACTTCTGAAGAACAATTTAACTGCGAAATAACTAGTATTGATATTGAAAAAATAAATGAAAAAAAACTAGCTGAAATATTTCAGTGCAGTATATGCAAAGGCGTACCGACAATTCCAAGTCTCACGCGATGCTCGCATATTTACTGTAAGTCATGTATTCTTGCTTGGTTAAAAACTGCTAATGTGTGTCCAGTTTGCAGGTCCTTCATTACAGCAGCCGATACTGCTTCACTATCAGGTCAGCTTTTACTGCTGTACGAAACTATGACATTGTCATGTAAATATACTGGTTGTTCATTTATTTCAACAATAAGCAACTTTAAGACTCATGAAGATTTGTGTAAGTTTGGAAAGTATCCAGCTCTCTTTTCAGCTTCTTCCAAGCGAGTATCTACGGTTACTAAAGTTCCGATATATGACTGTTCTAATAAGTATTTAAAACAGAAGCGTCTGAAAGGTTTAAATGACTTGGTTACCGAATTCTGCCAAACAAACACAGAAGATAAAGGCGACGCTTTATTTTTTCTTTTACAGCAGCACTTAAAAGATACAAATGACACTAGACAAAATGACATTAATGATATATGGAGAAATATTAATTCAAAATTGACTCCAAGTCAGTGTCTTGCTTTACGCGTCGATACACTTCAGAGCAAAACACAGTATAAGGCGCAATATAATTATCTTAAGAAAAATGTTCGCAATCCCTTGCAATCACCTAGTGTTATTGATGATCTAGAACTTTTATATGCACCAAGCTCTACGCGCTACAGCATCCAAGGATTAGAATTCACAGACAATTATTACCATACTCCAACTAAGGTAGTAAACAGAACTGAGTACACATGTAAAGATAGCTCCTTTGAGCCACTAGATGTTTTGCAAGACTTCCAGCCAGTAATGCCAGAATTTGCATCACCTAATATTAAAGGTGTGCGATGGAGCTATCCTGATGCAATAGCAAGTACATTAAGGGAACTTGAGCCAAAACTTGTTTCTGGTCTTAAGCAAAATAAAATTGACCCAAATGATCCTAATATCTTACTAATCACTAGCATTAAAGATGGTGCTGACGGTCTAGGAGACGTGTCGATTCACAAGGAATTGTCTGATCGGTTTTTACCTGATAAAGCGTTTCGATTTTCTTTTTGTGTTTTTAAAATTGAAGCTGTAGTTAGTAATCGCGAGCCAGTTGAAATTTTCGTAGAGGAAAAACCTAACTCAGTTCGAACAAACAGGCCATTGCTTGAAGCGATCTGCGACGAAAACAATAGAGCTTCTAGTTTAGTGTGTCTTTTGCCCATAGAAAACGAGCGAGCGTTTTTGAAAGATAAAATATTAAGAGTACAACACAAAGATGGGTGGCGAAGACACTGTCTTAAATTCTATACTAGTATGATTGATGAAAAATTGGATAGGAAAGAGAGCGGTTTAGCTGGAAGCGGATCTAGATACCTTTGTACACTTTGCGAAGCCACAACTCAGAGTGCAGTAAAAGATCTTGGCAGTTTCCAAATTTCTAGAACTTACAGTGAAACAAAAGAAATCGCCGAGTATATCCGTGTAAATCCTGACAGACTTTCGCAGTCGGCTATCGACAACATATCCAAGGGTGTTAAACGTACACCAACCTTACAAGCGGAAGCTATTGAAAAGTGTTTAGATGCAACTCACGCAGATATAAACTTGGGGTCTTTTTTTAAGAAACTTCTCATAAGGGAAATTGCAACCGTAACTCAGTGGGAAGCAATTGCAGACGTAAAACCAATCCTTAAAGATGCTGAGGTTAAATTTGACATGCATTTAAAGAAGAATATTGGCATCAACCCAGAGTTGATGATGCTAGGGAATTATGCTAGGGTTTTGTTTAACGAAGCCAATGAATCAAAAATACTTTCATATCTTCCAAATGAAGATAGAAGGAAAAACATGTCAAGTGTTTTACAAAAGTTCAGATTCATGAGGAAGGTATATCGGTCTAAGGATCCTAAGAAGGAATGCCCCGAAGATATTTCTAAATACAAAGAAACAGCTGTAGAAATGGCCAAGTTACTTTTAACACATTTCGGGTATGCTTCATGGCCAAATTACTTACATAAAATTGTCGAAACACGTTCAAGAATAATAGAAAGTCCAAACGGTCCTGGTACTGTAGGCGGTATAAGCGGTGAAGGGAATGAGTGCGGGAACAAGATTTTCAGGCATATGCGGAAAAACCTAGCTAGAAAGGGAAACACACAAGGTGGTCTAAGGGATGTCCTATGGTGTCACTGGCTTTATAGTAGTCCTGAACTTTCAGAGCTTGCTACATTAACATTGAAACAGGTAAGATGTAGTTTATGTTTTGAACTAGGTCATAACAGACGAACTTGTGTTATGAACAAGTCATCAACGACCTCACAGGACACACAGGCCTGAGCGTTCTCTCAGAGAATAAAATCATGTCCTCGCACTCGTTGAATTATGCTATGTAGGACACTAACCAGTACTATATTAACAAGGTGGTGGTTTCATTAGAACTTTAATAATACCGCTATGCTTATTATAAGGAACAGCAGAATAGGGGCATGATACGAATTTCTATATATATATATATATGGAGAGAGAGTGGGAGAAAGGTCATCAAAAGGAACAGTTCAAGAAAGGCATGATACTAATTTATATAAATATATGTATTTTAATACAAGTCGCACCATGAGAAACTGCATTTGCGAGCAACCTGAAACCTGTGTATCCGTGCAGTCTGATCAGGATCTGTACTGTCCGCTTTAAAACCCTATAAAAGGTAGACTAGTCAGTAGCGAACAGTACGGATCGTGATAAGTCTGCACATATGCGGAGGCTGATCTGAATCAAGCTAGTCTCAAATGCAGTATATTATCTTCATGTGTTTTTATGTGCATCAGTAGAAACTAGATTGTCTTGTTTTCAATTATTTTAACGTAAAGTTTCATTCAATTACCTCCCTTTTTGTTTAATATATATATATATATATATATATATATATATATATATATATATATATATATATATATATATAAGCATCTCCATGAGAAAATTAACATACTTCGTTTGGAACCAGCATGAATCCTGGTCTGCCGGTGTATCCGTCCAGTCTGATCAGGATACATACTGTTCGCTTTCAAACCCTATAATAGATAGTCGTTTGCGAAAAGTATGGATCCTAATAAGGCAGCACATATGCGGAATTCGTACTGGAATTACCCTGGTTTCAAATGTAGTGTATTATTTTCATTTGTGCTTTCTGTGTGCATTAGTAGAATGTCTTATTTTCACTTATTTTAACGTAACACATCATTTAATTACCTCCCTTTATATATGTATATGTATATATATATAAAGCCTCACTGTGAGTAAACAGCATAGTGTATTTACAACCAGCATGAATCCGGATCGGCCTGGGTATCCGTATTCGTTCAGACTGATCAAGAGCAATACTGTTCGATTTCAAACCCCATGATAGCTAGACTTAAGTTGTTAGCAAACAGTTTGGATCCCAAAAAGGCTCCGCAGGTGCGGAGGCTGGTCTTAATCAAGGTGGTTTCAAATGCAGTAAATTATTTTTATATGTGCATTATTTTTATATGTACTTGTTATATGCATCAGTAGAACCTAGAATGTCTTGCTTTCAATTATTCAAATGTAAAGGTTCATTCAATTATCTCCCTATATGTGTAAATATATATAAAGCCGCTCCATGAGAAAATCAAAATACCACAGTTTCAATCAGCATGAATCCTGATCCATCAGTGTATCCGTCCAGTCTGATCAGGATACATACTGTTCGCTTTCAAACCCTATAATAGATGGTCTTTAGCGAAAAGTATGGATCCGGAGAAGGCTGCACAGATGCAGAGGCTGATCTGGAATCATACTGGTCTCAGATGTAGTATACTATTTTTATGTGTTCTTTTTTATGTGCATCAGTAGAATTTTGTTGTTGTTTTTTTTTGCATTATTTTAACGTAACGTATCATTCAAATACCTCACTTTATGTGTATATATATATATAAAGCCACACCATGAGTAAAGAGCATACTGTATTTGCATCAAGCAAATATCTTGATCGGCCTGTGTATCCGCGCAGACTGATCAGGATCCATACTCTTCGATTTCAAACCCTATGATTGGTAGACTACTTTCTAGCGAACAGTATGGATCCTGAGAGAGCTGCACCTATGCGGAGGCTGATCTCGGATCATGCTAGTCGCAAATGCAGTATACTGGTTTTCTCGTAACGCAGTTAATATTTTCTTTATTTCATTATCATATTATATGCTTTTTATGTGCAAGTAGAACCTAGAATGTCCTGTTTGCAAATATTTTTACGTAACGATTCATTCAAATTCCTATCTTTATTCGTCAATTTTGAAATTCACAATATTTTAAAGCAAACTGTATGGAAACATTGTTGTAATATTGTAATATTATACCATGACGTTACTTATTTAAGTGTATTCAAGACGAATTAATGGCCACACGAAATTGTTAAATCAAAACGAGGACATTAATGTGTTCATGGTTGAACACCCGTCAGCAAAACAAAGAACACAAGTCAAGGTTTATTTTGTAGTAATGGTTCATTTAATAAAATTTTTACTGAAAGTGCTTGTTTTCCTGACATCATTTTTTCCTTTTTCGTCCTTTGGCTTTACATGTTGTACATGTATATTTTCCTTTAGGAACACCTTTTTCCAGGAGACCCACACAGTATTGATGTAACCAACGCTTGCATTTGCTTTCGCACTGAACCCATGCTATAGGTGAAATTTCCGGAGATTCAAAAATACAACATTCATCATCTAAATCGCACGAACTTGGTCGCAGTGGTTTTGTAGTGTATGCAAAAATATTTTCAGCCGATCCTCCAACAACCATAATGCAGTCATCTGACAAAGCAAAACTTGAATTTCCTGCAGTGCAGTGCCATGTGTCTAACTCTGTAGTGTCAATGTTCAAAGACTGCAAATCTATAGTGTACAACTTGTTACTTGTTAAAGGAGTATCAGTCATCTCAGGTTCCTTTTGAGCGTACCCTCCAGTGACAATCAGTTTATTATTTAGCGCAACGATGCTATGGTACGAAATAAATATGTCTACTTGAAGTTTAGCCGTTATCTTGTCTAAAGTGTATCTATGTTCAGTAAGGTTATGCAGTTTCAGAATGAAAAGTTCATTTATTGGAAGTCTTTCTAATGGTACAGATTCGTTCCCTTTGAACGACACACCTCCTATTATAATCACACATTTTGTACCTGACAATGTCACAAAATTCGCAGTGTGATAGGCTCTCGGTCTTACATCTGGAATATTTTTTATTCTTGTCCATAAATATGTGGATGAATCAAACTCATAGAAAGAACCATCATTGCAAACTTGAGTAAAGGGACTGACAAGGCCTGTCGTATGTCTGTTGGGTAGTGATACTCCGCCATGCATTACTACTATATTATCACCCAACGGTGTGATAGTGTGACCGGTTCTGCCAGTCGGTATATCACCCCTCTGGACGTCTTTACTCAGTACACCTCTACCAGCAGATTGGCAAATTGTACACTGATACTTGTTTCTGACGAATTCCAATTTGATAAGTTCATTGCTAGTGTCAAATGTATCAGTATTTAATCCACCCCATACAAAAACTGTCTGTTGGTCAAGCCAAGCGCTCGCAGACTGTAAACTAGGAAACTGTGCCCCTAAAATATTCTCGAACCTTTGAATGTGGCTAATGTAAGCATCATCTTCGTCATACTTAAATGTTATATGGAATAAGTCATTACCATATTTCCATTCACTTTCTTGCACTCTACGTGCTCCCCCAAAATACAATAGAGTTGACTCGTTATCATTGGAATTAAGTTTTAGATAGCAGTGTCCTTCTGCAGGAAAATAATCCGAGTTTCTTAAGTCGAGTTCTATTCTTTTTCTTGTAGCTTTGCCTTTGGTTGAAGATTTAGATTTAAATGGCAGAATTCTCCATTCTGGGGCTGCTTCAGCCATATTTCACTAAAATCAGAAAAAAAGATCATTATATCCCTACGGTGTTATAATGGGGATTGTTAAAAGGGACATTTCTGATTGAATTTTGTCAAAGTTAGTGATAAAAAATATGACCCTTGACTTTTATTGATAGAAATCCGGAAAACAGAAATTTTGCCATACTTTCATTATCAATTACTTGACCAATTCTTCTCATATTAACCCTGGCCCCTTCTGTCCCATTAGCTTATGACCCAAGGGTCGTATTGAAATTCTAAAGGTATTTTGTATTCTTCAAAGCCCATGTCGGTATTTTGGCAAGTTTCAAGTTTCCAGTACCAACGGTATTTTATAAAGGAGTCTGAACGGACGGACAGACATGAAGATCATCACAAGATCCCTGCTGCTCTGCTAGAAGAGATGGAAAAAATCACACTAATAAATTATTTACCAAAGGTGAATTATTAAAACTACATCTTCATTCTTAATAAAATATACTTCCAAAAGCCTTATATAATCGTGAAACTGAAAAACCAAGTACCTAAAACACTTACATAATTACGTCCGTAAAGCCATGTAATCCTAAATCTTATAATATCAACTTGATATTCTCTTACGCCCGCAATGCCAACGTAGATATTCCAGTAAAATTCGTGTACAGCTACTGTAACATATGCATGTATATGTACAGTGCACATTACACATTCGTTCGATTAACTAGAACAACAACAACAAAAAGGGCGGTACTTGACAGTTGGGCATGCTCATTACGAATGTTTTGTTTACATCCGGTCGTCGCATACGGGAATAGCACAAAGTTTGTTAGTGAATTGTGTACAATGTATTGAAAGACATTTAATTTTGAACTCACATTTACGAAAATTGCTGTGGTGTAAACATTCGTACAACATAGAACTTATACATGAAAGTTCGGTGTTCCGTTTGGATATTCCTGAACCTGATACCTCGAAAGTCGAAATCATGCAACTAGATCTACGACAATGAAAGTAGAAACCATGCTGGTGAAAGTTGAAATCACGATGGCGAGATCACAAAACTACGATGGTGAAAGTCGAAACCACGATGATGAAAACGCGATATCATTTCTCATTTTCAGCATCATTGTTTCGTGTTTTCATCATCGTGGTTTCGATTTTCACCTTCGCACTTTCGACTTTCATCATCGTAGTTTTGACTCTCACCATCGTAGTTGAAAGTCGAAAGCACGAAAGTGAAAGTCGAAACTAGGATGATGAAAGTCGAAACAAGTTGAAAGTCGAAAGCACGATGGTGAAAGTCGAAACTACGATGATGAAAGTCGAAAGTCGAAACTAGGATGATGAAAGTCGAAACAAGTTGAAAGTCGAAAGCACGATGGTGAAAGTCGAAACTACGATGATGAAAGTCGAAACTAAGATGTTTAAAGTCGAAACTACAATGACGAAAGTCGGAAGTCTAAAGCACGATGGTGGACCTACGAAACCACGTTTACTATCGTGTTTTCGACTTTCACCATCGTGTTAACGGCTTTCATCATCGTAGTTTTGTGATTTCGACTTTCGAGGTAATGGGGTTCAGAAATAAATATATCGATGGTCAAAACAGAATACCGTATAAAAGACTAGCTTTTCAAACAGGACATTAACTTTGAAGATTTATTCTAGTTAGAACAAATTAAGCGAAAAATAACTTGTACATTGAAGAGAGAAAAAAAAATTGAGCTAGAAAAACATGTTGTCTGCTTTAAGCACTGTTGAAAGATAAAAAAAAAAAGTAACCACAAGTCAGATTTTAAATTATTAATTTAGTTGTAAGCTAATTATATCAGCAAATCGTCGATAGCGATCTGGGAAAATACTATCAACATAAGGACAAATACAGTTCAGTTCTAATATATAATTATCCCAATGAAGTATAAACCAACTCATTATCTTGTTAATTCCTTATTTTTGTTCAAATGCCGATATATGGTATATAGACGCATCACGGTTATCTCGATTTCGAGAAAAGATAACTGATAATGAGCCAATATTTGACAGCGGTATACTTTAAAACAGTAAGTTAAACCTGCATATAAGAAGCCTATAGGAAGCTATCCGTCAACAAGAAAAAAAAAGCCACTCCAAATACAATGTGTCTCGGTATAGTTCAGTTTTGAGGTCAGCGATGTTTTTTCGCGTGAAAGTTGAAACAACGATGATGAAAGTCGAAACAAGTTGAAAGTCGAAAGCACGATGGTGAAAGTCGAAACTACGATGATGAAAATCGAAAGTCGAAACAATGTGCAATGTGTCTCGGTATAGTTCAGTTTTAAGGTCAGCGATGTTTTTTGGTACTTTTAGTAATAGAACGGTCCGTTTTTTTACTAAATGATTAATCTTAGCAACACAGAAGTGTACCACCTTAATAACCGTGACAGCACAGATACCACCTTAATAGCCGTGACAGCACAGATAAGTATCAGCATTGCAGTCTTTACATTTTGTGGTTGTGGGTTCGATATTCGTCAGATTTTAGTATTTTATTCTAAGAATATTTATCTTTAACATAGCGTTATGTGCATTCATATTGTCTCAAAAGATGTAGATAAAGTGAGGTAATATGGAAGTCTGTTGCGTATTATAATACCTCTTCTGTTGAAGTAAGAATGGACCATTTTATGTAATAGTTAGAGTACATAAATAGGATTCTTCATGATTAAGAAGCCGAGAGGGAGGGAGCTGTCTACATGAAATAGAAATTCAAAAATTTGAAAAATGCAGCCGTCTCATTGGCTTAAAAATAGGTTATACACTAAAGAATACACAATAAATATTAGTGCTGTATAGACGTGCAAATAAATAAGTTATAATCGTATCTAATCCTGTGTACTCAGACTCAATGAATCTGCTTACACAGCTGTCTAGATTATCATTATCAACGATAGTTTGCATTAAAATGAAATTTACTTGTTCATGACAATAATAATTGAAAATTATACTTCCAAAATAACATTAAAAGAACGGAATGACTGTAGTTACACCTCAAAAATTGTCAATGAAAAAAAAAAAGGATCGTCAGAGCCGAATTCACCACGCAACCAGTACTGTAGCGGTTCTAGTCTAAATAAGGCAAAGCAAATCATGCTGATTTCCCTAATTGGCAGACTCTAGCGTCAAAATCAAACTATGTAAAGTAAGATATTGCATGAACTTCTGTTTGGATCAAATAATTCATTAAACAAAATGTTCATATTATTCAACTAAATGTTATACATTAGTTCTGTTGATGGTCCCTAAAAGGACACAGCGGTAATAGCAAGGATATCGTATTTGTTCAGAAAAGTTTTTTAGTGAAAATGAATGAAACAAAAACCTCAAATATCTCTACATTCGCATAAATAAATGGACTCAATAAAACCAAGCTTGCGATATTTTCATTTTTTGCCGTGTTGGGCAAACTATAGGTTCCCACTTTTTCTATTTTAGTATCTTCTTTAGAAATACATGTACACAGTTACATTTTATTAATGTAGTTAAGCTTTTTAGCAGAAGGAGTTGTAACTTAACAAGTCATTCATTTTCAGTTGAATTTTCTTTGTAGATCTGAAGTAAGATGTATATATATTGAAAATTTGAAACAGAAGATGTATTGGTTTGCTTTAAAAATATTCATTATTATCTGCACATTTTTGATTGCTATTTACTTACTTCACTTAGTGACATTGCTTTCGTTTTATTCTCTTCTTATCTAATTAGTTGTGTACAATTCATATGACAATTCTGTCACAGCATTCTTTTATTCCTTCTTATTTGTTTTTCTTATTTATTTTTTCTATCTTAAAGTGTAATAGCCTTGCAATATTCAAATTTTCTTATCACCATATAAATAAAAATTTAGTTATTATTAAATATGTGAAAAAACAGGGGTAAGATTAGGAATTTTTAGTATCGCTGTATCAATTCAATATAGATATACTTGATGCAATAAAAGTCTCATTGTTAATTTGGAAATGTCCGAATGTATGAAGAAACAACGTATTTGAGACGAAGATGCATAGCAAAGTTCAGCAGCTTTACCACAGATAGATAGATTCTTTATTACATCCACAGATAGGAGAGCATCATGGCAAAATATTAAAACAATAACCAAATCAATTAAGTAATACAAATAGATATACAAAGAGCATTAACATGGGTCAAAGCTTTCTAGCTTTCATGGGCCATCCTAGGTTACTACACACTGCTATAATATATACATGTTGCTTCCAATTTGAACTCTCTTATTCTAATTAACATTCGTTTCTATAATGTAAAGGTACACGTAGCATTTAATAAGCCTACACTGCGATCTTAGTTAACTAGATAATAATGTGTTTTACTTAATATGTGAAACTACAACTTTTTAGTTACCCAACTACTGGATATTTTAGCTTTGAGATTTGTGTAAATTGTTTTAATGTGTGATAAATGTCATTTGTAACTTGTATATGTATATGTGTGTTTTAACCTGGTGCGACACATTCCGGCTGCTTAAGGTAGATATAGCTACTTAATACAAGCTGAAATAAAAACAAAACGTTATTTTGGGAAGTTTTGGCTGCTTAAGGAAAGTGGTTGTTTAATCCAGACGGCCGTTCAACTGTTATAATGTTTCAGTTATTTTGATATTATAAATACCAGAATGGTTATCATATGCGCTTCTGCCGATATTACTGGGGGCGCAGTTCCATGTACTGAAATTGTACATTATAACTGATTATTTTTTTCTAGGTCCATATGATCGGTGATAAAAAGACGTGTCGTTGTAAAACAGAATAAGCACCAACGTTATTGCTTTGCGACCAGCAAAGATCCAAATAAGTGCACCTCCATACTGTTCATTTATCCCAACATCCATACTATTCGTTCACTTTTTGTATGCAACTGATAATCATGGGTCCAGATCATACTTAACAGATGTGCAGGCTGGCCTGGATCCATACTGGTGGCAAAACCTTTACATTGGTTTTCGCACAGCGGCGTTCCGATGTTATTGCAAGGATTAGGTCACAGCAAAATTCACCTCAAAATGTTTGCCATGTATTTTAATATCTTTTTTACAACAACAGTTTTATTCCGCAAGGGTCATGTACAGCCTTTCTTCCAGAGTTTTTTAACCATTAATATACATGTTATCAAAGAACATGGCATTCCCTTGTATATTCGTCCTTGTTCAACTTTCCCCTTCGGGTTCCTTCCCCCCCCCCCCCAACCCCCCGGCCCCATTTAGCCCCTTACCATTTCCTTCCCCTCCATCTATATTTAGCATAAATTAATATGTACTTGTTGGATGTTTTAAGCAACCCGTCTAAAATATTTTTCTATTACAGCTTCTTTTTGTTGTGGGCCTACTATGCAAATGCGTGGCTCTGGGGCTGTGTTTGTAGTGTGCTTCCGAGAAATCTACCCTTACCTATTATCCTTTGTATAATGTCAAGATGTATATATTGATAAATATGTTTAGATGACCTTGGTGCATTAACAAGTTATAAAACGGCATATATATAATCAATCGATTATATTGATATAATGATAACATAATAGATCAAGATGCGAATACATATTCAATCCCGAAATGATAAGACATATTTCAACGTCAGTTGATTATGTCTTAAAGAGGTAAAGGAAATTTTTTTCACTATCCTGTTGAATTTTATAAATATTCTGAAATAAAACAAAATGTTTACACTCCATTGAACTACGATGCATTTTTGTTTTAAACGATAGAGTTGTTACATTCCCCGAAATACATATAAATTATAATCATACACAAATAATGGGCCCCAAATAATGGACATCATGTAAATGTGTAAAAATGGTTTCTTTTGGATTCTATCAAACCTTATATTTTTATTGCGCATGTGATTTCAAAAGAATAAACATTAAAGATGTTTTCAAAATTAAAAGGAAAATGTAACTGTCTTTATCTTACTATCCCACATAAAACTGTGTTATTTCCTCTAAATTGACCTATAAATTAAACTTCCTAGTTTATTTATTGGGACGCTGTTTAAATCATAATGTTTTAATCTTTTCAGAACACACTGTGCAATACTTTTTTCAGGCTTATATTGTAACAGAAGATACAAGTTATAAAATACAGTTGAGTACAGTTGAGATAGATTAACTGCGGAAATTAAATAGTTAATGACCGTCTTGAATATATATTAGAGCTTTTTACAGCATGTAAAGACATTAATATGGGAAAATAACAGACACAAATAGAAATGGAAGTATCTGGAAGAAGACACAGTAGGGATACAGGTGAGATCCTGTGTCAGCCGTGTCATGGGGAAGGTGACGAACTTCCTGCTGAGGGTTACTGTGAGAATTGCAATGAATACTTCTGTTCATCATGTCTGAAGGTTCATCGTAAAATGGCGGTCACAAAAAATCACGTGATCAAATCGAAAGTGGAAATGCCGAATGCCAATGTTCAGTCAGATCCTTGCGTAGAGACCTGCGATATCCACAAGACTGAGATAATGAAATACTATTGTCATAAACATGATTTGGTTGGTTGTGGTGATTGTATGGTTATAGATCATAAAGCCTGCAAAGTTGAGCTGGTTTCTGGTGTATCCAATAACTATGGTAACAGCGGAGAAATTGAAATGATCAAAGAAAAGATAGACGAAATAGAGAGAAGAATCAATTCTATCAAGCAAGAAATGAAAGGAAATTTGAAAACTGCAGCTGACATGAAGGCCAAAATCGTAGACGAAATCAAACTCTTCCGGAAAGATCTAAATACTTACCTGGACCAGGCAGAAGCAGAACTTTTAAGCGAGGTTGAAAAACTACATGCCAAAGATGTCGTTGCACAAAAAGAAGGGTTAAAAGAATGTGACTCAATGAAAACTGTAATAAAACAATTCCAGCAGACAATAGACCAACATGAAGATAGGGCAAACCAGCTCTTCGTGACAGTCAAACTTGCAAAGAAAAGACTGGTAACTTTCCAAGAATCAGTCAAACGTATATCGTCTGTGAAAAGTATAAGCCGGTGTACATTTGAACCATCTAAAGACATACAGGCTCTAAAAGTATCCCAGTCTCCTATCGGATACATTTCAGTAGTAACCGAGATATGCGCTGACCTAAAAAAGAAAACAATAGTAGATATGAAGGCAGAATTTGCGCGGGAATTGAATGTTCAAGCTGAAAATGAGCGTACATGTCAAATAACAGGCATGACTATGATTTCAAGTGATGAAATTCTGCTTGCAGATCACAGTAACAAGTCACTGAAAGTCATTAACATAAGGGAAAACAGGATCGCTTCAAGGTACAGCTGTTCTGATAGACCGTGGGATGTTACCATGATCAACACCGATAAAAGTGCAGCGACTCTACCAGTGCCTGGGAAGATCCTTGTTATGAATACAAGCGGAGGTCTGTCTAAAAGTCACACTATTACAGTAAAACAATGGTGTAGGGGCATTGATCATCACAATGGTAAAATCGCAGTATCATTTACATCGATTACTGTAGCTGTAGAGGTTTTGAATATGGAAGGGGAAATTCTACATCATTCAGATTTTCCAGGTAATACGAGTGATTTTCCACATTATTTAGGTTATAGCAATGATGGTAAAAGCATATTTGTGTCAGATGATTCAAAAAACATAGTACTGGAACTTTCTGCCGACGGACAACTAAAGACTAAAATATCTGAAAATCTAAAAGGGCCAAGTGGACTGGTAGTGACAAAGGATGGAACGATTGTTGTTCGTCATCAAGACGATAATGACAAGTTGGCTTTGCTAGTTCCAGATACAAGGAAACTGCAGTCTCTCTTCGTTAAGAATTTGAAAGACCCAGGAGCTGTTCTTATTTGTGAAGAAAGTAGTAAAATGTACATAAGTGAGGGTCTTAATATGCACATCAAAGTATTTGATCTGAAGTAGGTGGAGAGAAGAAGAGCTGAAATTTAAACTGGTTTGTGTTTCATATATTACAACTAAAAACTACTTACTTTCGGAAAATTAGTTTTGTGACTCAATATACCTGAGGAAAGGATTATTTACAACTTAATTTTAATGACAGAGAGTTTTTTTTGGTCTATTTGTATTTCTAACATATCGTTACAAAATGTACTATATTCAAAATATGTATATCAACTTCATGCATCTATAAAACTACTATCTGAGATTGTGGTTACATTTATGATTAGATAAAAATATTCAGAAACACTCGCCAAAAAATTCACAACGAAGCGATTTCAAAGAAATTTGTGGCGTCCATAAAAATATTTTTTCCTTTCAACTTTTATTTTTACATTTTTAACAATATCTTTAACTACAGACTAACATTTTACACTGTGGAAAATAATTATCAAAACTAGTACCCAGAGCCTCCTAAAACACAGAAAATGGTCATGTTATATCAAATTGTCTTTTATTGTAAGCAGGCAGATAACTGATTGCTGGCTAGAATGAATAAGCAGGCACCATTTTTATTCCTGCAATAGTGTTGCTTCGAATGTTTATTTACCCCACCCACTTTTTCCCAGTTTGAAAGTGTACCACTCTTCTAATATTAAGGGTGTACTGATATATTGTCATTTTAATGTTTATTTAGTTTACAATATCTGCTGAAAATAAGACCTGAATATCTCAACTAATAAAAAATGTTTCAGATTTTTGGTGAAGTTTGTCCATTAAAAATCATTAAATTTGATTAGGCCACTTTGTGGATCTGTGATGAAAAAAGTATTCAAGACAATTTAAAATGCAACATGTTGTGTGAATGTCTATTGCATAGTTATTTTACCATAAATGTTCGAGGTAAAAAGTTTGAACCATTTTTGAAAAAAAATAACGGAAATTGTGTTCCTGGCTGGTTACATGTCAAATTACCCTACCCATTTTAAATGTGAATATCTATAAAAGTAAGTCAAAACTGGTAACAGTAACACTTGTTAATGAAACTTAATACATGTAGGTATATTGTCATAAAATATAAAGAAAATCAAAAAACATTTTGCGCAGACACCTACCTGGGACCCCCCACCCCCACCTTATAATTTGGATAGTTTCATTTGCTGTTCAGTAAAGAAAATTTCCGAAGCCCTGGATATATCTTTACAGCGGTGTTCATATTACCAGTGTATGTAAAGTTGATACCTAGATACACATTAGATGTCCTAGATAGCAAACATTATCAACAATGTCTAATATCTCAGCATAAACACTAATGTTAAATGTCATGGTATATATGTATTTTATTTCGAACAGTTGCGGAATTTTCTGACAATATTCGCACATATTTTTAGTGAAAAAAAGTAAAATTGGTGTATATTTTAATTGTAGAAGTTTATTAGTAGACATACTAATAGATCTTAATTGTTGTGAATTCGTGTTTATGGGTAGACTTTAGATTTTTAATAGATTTATAAAATTGGACTTTGTGTCTTCATTTAATTTTACATATGTGTTCACCTTTCTTATTTATAACCTACGTGGTGTGATAATAATTAAACTTATTATTGCAGCACTTAGCATTATAATAACTTTGAAATAACCCAGAAGGTGGCCTGGCTTTTCCTTAATATAATTAAGCCAGTGGTGTCGATCGTTCCGAACATTTTACTCCAGTACCCACAGGATTTATGCCAAATCATTGCATGTATTGGCTTGAAACTTCACACAAGGCTTTTTCAGCTGAATACTCTACTGAAATAAATAAGTTAGATAATTCTTTATTGAATTAAATGTAAATCATTGTTCTATTGTTCTATTGTGGAAATTTAGTTGAATATTTCAGTGTAACTATCATGCTGTATCCCGGAAACGGCCATAGTATCTAACTGAACTTTCACAAAATGCTTTCCAGTCATTAACCAAGTAAGATAACTCTTGGTTGAATTAGTTGTAAATTTATTATTCTGTTTGGAATTAGAAAATTAGGTTACGTTTTTGCGTGCAACTAGTTAACAAACTGTATCTCAGTAGCATCTCCATATATTGGATTGAAACTTCATACGAGGGTGGGATCAAAAGTAATGCAACAACTAAAGGTTGGATTAAGAAAATCTTTTATTTCAAACCTTCAAAGTAATCTCCTTTGACAGATACA
The DNA here is from genome assembly GCF_021730395.1 of Mercenaria mercenaria. Taxonomy (NCBI): domain Eukaryota; kingdom Metazoa; phylum Mollusca; class Bivalvia; order Venerida; family Veneridae; genus Mercenaria; species Mercenaria mercenaria. The sequence continues at coordinate 50,930,673 of NC_069363.1, forward strand.
CAACGTCTCAATCTTTTAATCCAATCCTTTAAAGCTTTTTGATAGTCTTTTTCAGGTATATCACTAAGGAGGTTAAATATGGCGGCCCCCAACTTTTGGCGGGATGTATATTTTCTGCCTGCAAGCTTTTTCTTGAGACGAGGGAAAAGGAAAAAGTCACAGGGGGCTAGATCCGGAGAATAGGATGGGTGTTCTAGAACATATACTCCCTGTTCATTCAAAAATGACGTCACAATCCTTGTGACTCGAGGCGTTGTCATGTAACAAATGGATGCCTCGGATACCCGTCTTTGGACGACGTTTCTGGAAATACTTGAGAAGCTTTTAAGAATTTTTTTTTTATAAAATTTGGCATTCATTGACTTGCCTTTAGGTACAGGAACCTGGATGATGAGACCTTTAGAAGTGAAATATATGGCATACATAACATTTTTCACACTTGCAACCTATTTGGCAATGCAAGGCCTTCTGGCATTTTTGGTGAGCCATACTCGGTTACTAACTTTTCGATGCGGTTCGAAGAAATGTATCCAAGACTCATCACCTGTTACTACATTCAAAAATGTTTTTTGATCGTATCTTGGAAACCTTTTCAAAAGCTTGCGCGCCATCTTAATGCACGTGCGTTTTTGCTCATCAGTGAGCAAAGGCGGGACCCACCTAGCACTTTTCTTCTTCAATTTCAAAATATTTCGCAGAATGCGCAACACAGATGCTTTTGAAATGCCAACCATGTCCGCAATCTGCTGAGAAGTATATCTTGCGTCAGAAAGTACTATCTGTTTGATTTTTTCAACAATCCTTGGACTACTTGCAGACTAAGGTCGACCAGTATTAGGCGCATTTTTGACAGACTCCACGCCTGCACAAAATTTCCTAACCCATCTGCAAACAGTGGAAAAAGACATTTCATTACTACCATAAACAGCACATATGTCAGCATAAATGTCCTTTGAACCTCTTCCGAGTGAAGCGCAAGTCTAAATGTAAGACCTAATTTCGTTCGCATATTTTACACTTTTACCAACCATTTTGCCTAACCGCCTACGAGTAGGGTTTGTGCAAATGTGAATTGTGAGCGAGATATTGTGTCTACATGTATAGTTTATACGTCGATTGAAAGCTATTACAATGGGGAACACGTGCAAGGCTTGAATTTTGTACTCGCGCTAAAAAAAGCGGTTATCAATAGCCAGTGGCATTACTTTTGATCCCATCCTCGTACAAGGCTTCCGGTTATCACACTTACTTACATAACCGTGTTAGTTTACTCTTGATTATCTAGGAATTATTGGGCTGTTTCGACTTTTAAAATATGATTAACTTTTTACGTGCAACTTTTTTTTATCTCAGAGCTAAATTTCTCCTCATCAATGATATATACATAACCAAGTTAAATAACTCCTGGCTGGGATCCATTTAAATAAAATCTCTTGTTTGACTTAGAAAAATGATTACAGTTGTTATAATGGCCATAGTATATTTTTTGTAAAAAAATTAACAGGTAATTAAGTTGCGTAAGTCTTTCCTTACTACATTGATTTATGTTCCTCGACAATAGTCGAGCGCGCAGTCTTATTGGTAGCTTTTGTTTGCAATAATTTTCCTTAGGTTACAATCTACCAATAATGTTTGTGACTGTTGCACTGAAACGAAAGAGGGGCGTTGAACAGCATGGTTCGAAATGCAAGTCAACTGTACTCAGGTACCCTAATATTGCCGCATTTCAGAAACCGTTCCGCAGAATAAACTCTCAACTGAAAACGTGCAAAGCACGCAAAGTATCTTACGCAATGTTTAATACTTTCCAAGGGTGAAATATTCATGGTCTCCATGGTCTAGTACACTTAAATGGCAAAATTGTATATCCAGCATTAGATTTTAGGTGGAAGCGTCGGCTACATCCCTATTCCATCCCATTGGATCCGCCAATTGTATATTTAACGATGAGGTAGTGCTGAGCAACAGTTAACTGCACTTTATTTTACAATATATAATTTTTGAATAGTAAATTGAATATAATTGTTTTATTAGATATAGTTGTATACTATTTTACGCGATGCTCAATAGAAATAACTGTAAATATTATTAGTTATATTGCCTGTTGGTGTCGCTCTCGCCTGATATGGATTTCCTTGACAGCGTATATCCCGTATCCTGTCACCAACAAGCTGTGTACGATTTTATCTTGCCGACTACCCTTTATTTACATGCTATACTATAATCTAGTATTTTGTAAATTAACAAAGCTACACTTACAGTACAGACTGGAATCCTGCAATGCATTTGTTTGGTTACCATGTTTTGTTTATAGTTGATTTACACCAGCCATAAAATGCAAAATGATCTGTATTTTGATTAAATCATTTAAAGCTCGTTTACACAGGTTATGAACTGGTTTAGATCAGAAATATTCTGTTCCATCCTTTCGAAAATCACCAGATTTCACGATGTCACAAATGTCTTGAAACTTCGGCTTTCATCCTGTTTCATGTTAAATCATTTGTCTTGCACGTAGATTAAATGATCCTATAACAAACTGCTGAGTAACAAATATGTCAATTCCTTTTCTTTAGGATGATTTAACTTAAAACAAGATTCCAACGTCCATGTCTCCCATACAGAGTTATTCCGCTTTTACGGCTAACTTTTGTCAAACTTCACGAGCCTAAACTAAGTAGAATGAATGAAAACGGCAAGAAAACACTAAATTTACTCTCGGAAACGATACTATCGCTGGAGCTAATTATTAATCTGACTTGATTCAATTAGGCCAGCGATGCGGCAGCCATTTTGTTTTAATCAAAAGTACTAGCAGGATATGGAATATATCCTGTCTCCACGTGACGTCTATTGACCAATAGAGATGCAAGAAACTTGTAGGAGGCAAGATAAAGGAGTACAACAGACTCGTTGTCTGTTTTTGTACTATCATGTATAATACTGTTATGTTTGTAATCCAGATTTTTATAATATTACACGATTACAACAAGTTAATGTAATTATTTTACCTCACCTGAGTACAAAATGCTTGGGTCAAGTATTGTAATTACTCATCGCACATAATTACCGTCCATCGGTCCGTCCGTCAGTCCGTTGACAATAAAGAAGCTCATTATAAAACTTGGAATAAATGGTATTTTGATAGTCCTTGTTCAAAGTTGTACTAATGGTTCTGCTCGTCGAAAAAGAAAACTTCAAACGACTTTTCCTTTATAACCGATCTAGGGTGACCACCTACCAATACTGTTCAAATTACTTATTCGTTAAATATAATCCAAGTTGAGAAAAAAAATCTTGAAAAGCTATCTTTATCTAACATTCCCAATTACTGGAATTATTTCTCGTCTGTTGCAAAGAAAACTCAACAGCCTATAATATATGCTTTTCTTAATAAAACTACTGTCAAATTACCATTAATTAAGATGTTATTTGACAGCACTATTTTGTTAATACATCTGTGGAAATATCAAAAGAACTGCTGCACTTAGTCATACAAAATACATATATGTAGTACTGCAGCACTAACTGAGACATTAATGGCTCAGTCCGTTATAACATTTCTCTCTGTGTTACTCGCAGTGGAAGGGAAGTAATTACGTTAGTGATATTTGATAATGACTGGTTGAGTTAATTTTATAGTAGTGTGTGTAAACAAGGGAAATGATTCTAGTAAGAATATAACTAGTGATACGTTCGTTCGGGTAATTTTTTTCTACATTTGATTAAACCCTGATTTTTCAAAACTTCAGAATAAACTTAGAAAATTCGGCAAATCAAAAAATAGAGTCATGAGCGTGCGTTTTTGCTGGGCTGATTTGAAAATTTGGACCGTGCACACATTTCTATAATGTGTGTATGGGAAAATCACAGATTTGATGACATTTTTGCGAATAGACATTTTTACATTGCAGATTAAACCGACATTTCCCACAAATCTAAATTAACTTATTGTCAAATAAAAAGGATAGGTAGGCTATGTGTCATGTTTTTTCTTCTTCAGATATTTGCCCATTATCAAAGAGATCCGCACATTTCCGCTGATTATAAGATACTATTTGGAACTGTATGACGTGCCAAACTTTTCAATATCATATTACTTATTTACAAAAACAGGAACGTTGCCGTTTTAATAAATGTACTGACGGGTTGCCATTGAATCACAAAATAAATTTCGTTTCCGTATCCAGGCTTTATTCTACGTGACCCGGATAAATAATCTCGCAATTACTCAAACGTGCAGAACTGCCTTAAATGCTTTGCGAACGAGTTTATATGATTGTTCACTGTATTTCACTTGTTTTATATTTCGTGAATTCTGTATTTTTGCATAATTTGTGCACTTAAACCGGAGGTGTGATCATAAAAAACAGGCTAATGTCTATATAAACTGGTAACGAGCAAAAAATTAAAAGCTGAAATATTCACAGCAGACAAATCCCAGTGCAGCTGAAAAAACACACACAAAAAACGTCTCCAGTGCCGGTGTTCAGTAGACTGTGCGACGTCACGGCGGGCTGATGAAAGCGCGCCAGTTGGCGGCTTATCAGCATAAAATCTAAAATTAAGTCGTATTTGACAGATTAGCGAAATATCGTGTAAATTCTTCCCCAACTAGAATGCATGATAAGCCATGTTTTATCGTGATGTATCACATGATTCTACTACAGATCCCTGTGTCTATCAACATATAAACCGTGTCTTCAAAGAAGACAGAATCTTGATCTGGAATAAGGTTTTCTATTTCTACTCATTTCTTTCTGTTGCACATAATGAATCGTAGTGTTAAAGCAATTAAGGGTTTAAACAAAAATAATAAACATCTTTTTTTTTTCGCGTAAGGTCAGGGAAATTTGACAGCAGATAATTTTATGAATTTCGAAAAACCGGGTACTTGGCAAAACATGTATGCTGGCTGCAGACTAGATAATACGTGTTCTTTGTTTAAGTTCTCACATTTTCACCACCTTCAACAAATCCCTCTGTAACTCTGAATATCTTTTGTGAAAAGCAAAGTGATATTACCTGAAAGGCTCTAACTAGTTGCCTCTTTCCGCCGCTGTCATCACGGTAAGAGCCATAATTATCCAAATGAAGATTAGGCAGTTAAACTAAAAAAAAAAAAAAAAAAAAAAATTAAATGTTAAACATACAAATCGATTAGCTTAATGCTATACTCGTGAGATATTACTTAAATCGCACATTAATTTATAATGCAAAATTCCTAATTAAGGCTTTTCTAAACATGTCAAATTTGCCAATGAGATCTCGCAATATATTTAATTAATACAAGCAGTGCTTTAAACCGATTCAACCAGAAAAAAGTGACATCTTATCACATTGGATAGATCCGGGCTGTCAATAAAACTAATTGTTATCTAACATAAATAAATAAGATAACGCGGATTATTCAGTGCGCTTCTCACTTGTTGCTCACCAGCTATTCCTTCCCGCAAGCTTACACTTAGAAACCGTTATAAGTTTGATACACAACATTGTTTTCCGGTGGAAATGGTGTTGAGGTTGCTTGGGGGATATGTAACTCCGACGAGCGGTACCCGGAAAGACTAGATAGTGCTTCCTAAACCAAAATTAGATTTAGAGAAATGTAAGCGTTGGATAAAAACATGCGGACGCCCTCGCGGAACAGATCAATAAACACAAAGCAATCTGCTCAAAGGTAATTCTGATAATTTTATATTAAAACATCTCTGTCAGTAATGCACATGGTACAATATAACAGCATAAATTATGTATCGTCTGTCTGCCTTTACTCATTCGTCTGTGATCGGGGTTTTTATTTGAATTACATAAATTTATTTTAATCCAGGCCGATCAGGGAATTATTCAGTTCATGACATTAGATCAATAAGTCATTTATATCTTATTTCCTACATAAGTAACAGCTGACCTTTTTCAGCAATATATACTCCGCAATTGAAAGTATGATCAATATTTTCGCAATTAACTGTATGTTTATATACAAAACTTATACTTTTCAAGAATGTTAAGTGACTAATTTCTTATTGAAGCACTTCGTTGGGGGTGTCGGGTTAGGTAAGCAATATCCTGATCCCATACCGGCAGATGGGTCGTGCGCAACACCAGTTCGACCCCACCTAAAAGATAACGTACTCTGGAATCTATTTAGAATACAAAAGACACAAATTTAGAAAGAGTGATTGTAAAATATATTATTTCAGCAACACATAATGCTGATATATCAAACATCGACTGAACTAGGTATATGTAGTGTATTTCTTGTCTAACAATTGTGTATGTATCTTGAAAACATAAAATTGTTGTCCGATGCCAGTAATTATAGCTGCGGCATCCGTCAAGATGATAGTATGGACAGAGGTACACAGACAAGAATTTTGTAAGTAATATTGATTTGTTTGTTTGTTTGTTTTGGGTTTAACGCCGTTTTTCAACAGTATTTCAGTCATGTAACGGCGGGCAGCTAACCTAACCAGTGTTCCTGGATTCTGTACCAGTACAAACCTGTTCTCCGCAAGTAACTGCCAACTTCCCCACATGAATCAGAGGTGGAGGACTAATGATTTCAGACACAATGTCGTTTATCAAATAGTCACGGAGAACATACGCCCAGCCCGAGGATCGAACTCACGACCCCGCGATCCGTAGACCGACGCTCTACCTACTGAGCTAAGCGGGGGGGAAGTAATATTGAAGAATTATTACTGGCAACCGACATACAGCGGCTACAAACAGAATTGCAGAGTAGAAACCCAAAATAACGAAATTAACAAAGCTATATCGGTCAAGGACGAAGAAATTGTAAAACTTAAAAATGTCATTCAAAGTTACAGAATAATACAACAAACAAATATTCTAAACAGACTCCGTTTACATTTTGTGTCGAAACAGTGGTGAAAAGAGAAAGCAGAATTGAGAACATTTTAAGTATTACACGTGAATAACTTATTTAAGGTTTTTAGCATTGCTGTCATTTATATTACCGGAAGTATCGACAGTTGAGTATCAAGATGGAAGAAAGGACATAAAAACACTGTCAGTAGAAAACTGCCTTTTCTTAACACTTTGTCGATTGCGACACAACTTCGACATAAAAGATATTGCGGTCAACTCAGTCAACGGGCATTATATTTAACCAATGGGTTGAACTTATTTATTTCAAACTTGCACAGATATCCATTTGGTCACATAGAGACACTATCGTACAAAACATGCCCACGGTATTTAGAAATGAGTTTCTTACTACGCTTGTAATTATTGATGGTACTGAATTGAAGACACAGGTCCCTTGTGCATTAGTACTACAAAGTCATATATATAGTAATTACAAATCAAGTACCAGTTTGAAGGAACTTATTGGCTGTGAACCAAGTGGCTCTGTTATTTTTATTTCAGAACTATTTACCGGGTCAGTCTCTGACAAAGCAATTTCTGAACAAAGTGGATTTTTAGAACTTTTTAAATATTTATTGGGCGAAGCTTATATCAAGGGGTGACGCTGAAATGGCAAAGGCTTTAATATTGGCCAAGAATTGGAGCAATTAGGACTAGTACTTAATATTCCGCCTCACACCACTTCCGGGGGCCAAATGTCAGTTGCTAACACTTACCTTACACAGAAAATTGTCAAGCATAGGGTGCTCATTGAACGAATCATTAATAAAGTCAAAAGATATAAAATAATTTCACATAAAATACCAACATCATTATTCAAAAATGATAAATAATATCTGGACAGTGTGCGGCCTATTAACGTAAGCTCATATTAATCAGACATTAAATCAAGGGCAGATAGATAAGTATCCAGGAGTGGATTTTAATACTTTATTATCATTGCACCTTACCTGATAATGGAAGTACTGATCCCAGTGGAACTGGACCAATGCGTGATGATGTTTCTTTCATATTTGTAGACAACAAGTATGACAACGATGTCCCTAGCCTGGGAATCCAGTCTGACAATTTCTCTTTTTCTACCTGCATATTAACAATATAAGAAACTCAGTGAATGCCAATTAACACTAATTGGCGCAAATTTAGTGGGATCTTTACCTAATGCATAGATATTCCGTATATTTTTTTCTGACAAAGCACGAATTATCAACGGCTTCCCAGGCGACGGTGTCCCCTATGTTCGCCGCAAGGTTTCGACATCATTCTGTTCTATTCTAGGAAGTCTGAAAACTGGTAAGTTTAAACTGATTTTCCTATCAGTTATTTATAAATGCAATATAAAAAATTAAATATACGCACATGCTAAAATATGCAGTTTAGAATGTCACAGTGCTTATTTTACCTTACGACTTTCGTAAACTATTTATAACTACCATTAATACCGTGATATAATAAATGCAAATGGATTTGACTTATCTGTATCATTTCTCTTTTTTTTATTTTTGGAAATACTTTAATGAACTGTAAAGTTGACAGATCACAGGTTTTCGTTTGCTTGTTTCAACAACATGATTAATAGGTATCGGTAAGATCTATGACCCTCTTGATGTGTGCCATTGTTGTGGTAGACTTGTGCAATTTTGCTGGTCTTGGATTTGTTTAAAATTGGGAAGTTTAAGCCCTTGAAGAGATGATATGCGAGCAATGTCCAGCGAAAGTGTCCACGGTTTTTCACTCTTTCTTTGAGAACGCCAATTTCACATATTCAGCGCTAGCTTTTACCATGGTTTAATCTGAGTTAATTTTAATGCCATATATATATATCCTTGAGTAAAATGATTAAGTCCCTTTGACAATTTTCTTGGCGCAATTTTTTCACAGTTTGGTAAGTATTTCACAGAAAATCATCTGGAATACTTTCAAACGAGTCCATCGCAACTGTACACGAATCCGCCATTTTGAAAGAAGCTTGTGGGAAACCGCAACAATAACTAAGGGGCGGAGTTTACTGATCGGTTTACGGATCCATGCAATGCACCAGTCAAAATTATGTGCGTTAAAGCATGATCGCGTGTGTGCTATTTCATGCACTAACATCTTTATATTTTGATATTTATTGTGTATAGAAAGAAAATAACATTTACTTTCGTATAACCAATACTGGGGAAGTAAAATCAATGGCGACACTTCCCGCGAGACTGCACGTGTGATTTGACGTCGTGCACGAAAAACATAAACAAAATGGTGTCGTTCCAAAAGAAACACTTTGAAATCGGCAATCATGAAATCATAAAGAATACTTTATAGAAGCTAAAACTTTTTCTCAATGGAGCTGACACGACTATGTGACTTTTAATTGGATTGAGTAATATTTTGAACTGAAATCATGAAATGTATTTTTCATCGGAAGACAAAGTGCGATTTAACGTGGGCGGGTCTGTTTGGATGTTTTATCTATTTGTTGTAAAGATAGGTTATCGAAAATTTATAACGATTTTCTTACTTTTTTGAAAAGAAACCTTATAATTCCTAGTAAGCGACTTTGATAATGAATGTTATTTTTGTGCGTCTATATCTGGGACTTCTGGCAAATCAATAGCATGATCGCAGGTGTGCTGTTTCATGTATTAACATGTATTTAAAATGACCATGCACTTGTAAACGAGGCTATGAACTTAGAATTTTAAAGCGTTATCATTGACAAGAATTTATAGAAAAGATCTTCTTCCTCACAAACATTGAACTATTTGAGAAATATTATTTGCTGTAATATCATTGCAGAGCTGAAGAAACATTTTACTGCCGATTTCTCTACTTTTTACAAAATGTTCAAAAGTGAATTACAGATTCTACTGACTTGCTAGTCAGTAATTATACGTATTTTCACTTACATGACATGCTTTTACAACCATTTTATAGGTCCAGGAATGGTAGAGACAAGAGAAAAATTCTTTTAAGGTATGACGTTCGTAATTTGCCTGATACGCATAGTAAAATATTGTGACATTTCCCGCTTATAGTAAATGCCAGTTTTATTCCAGATATAAGATCAATCAATGCTTGACTGTAAGGAGGAACATTTTTAGATGATTTTAAGCAATTTAACATACTTCAAAGTTTGAATCTGATATAAAAGTGAAAGTAGGTAGTTCATGTATGCGTTTTCATCACGTGTCTCAAGATCGTGACCATAATTATCTTTAATATGTTTTCGACGGCATATAGGCAAGGCAATCTAGTGAGACGTTAAAACAGGAAATTCTGACAAAACGTACATAATACTTACAGAAAACGACAGTGGAAACATTTAGCCCTGTCACTCCTCAAATTGGCGATGACGCAAATTGGTAGCTTTACCCTGTGGTAGTCCCTACCAAATTGCGCTTAAGCACAACGTATTCTGGTAATGCAGTACCGAAATAGGTAAGATATGTACCCACAAACCGAGAAACCGATGCATATAAAAAGATCTGCGCATGTCTTTTAAACAAGTGAGAATATATTTGGAAATATCATTGTCTTCAACAAGAGCCTTGATGATCTTGGGCCGGTCACATGACCTTGACCTTAAACGTGTGTCGACCCTAATTTGAAGGCAAGCTCTATGCTTCTGTCTAAATTAAGCGTTTCATGAGAAGTTACACGCTTGTAAAGTATTGCTACTTCCTTTTACATCTTGAGCAAGAACAGATACAAGGTCAGTTTCAAAACCTTTCAAAAATTTTTTTCTAAAATATTCTAATTCACATGTCAGTTTCATTTCAATTACTCAGTTGAAACGAATATACCAATGCAGGTTTACTTTCAGTCGGGTGTTGCTGTTTGACAATTGGTATCTTCCAAGAACTACATGCGATATAATTGCCAAAAAAATGAGTCAACTATTTTGGTATTCAAAATTGTTAAAATTGATGAGTGAAAATACCCCCTTTTGTAAAATTATGCGAAGGTAATAAGTCTATATTACCATCCTATAAGGTTTTTATTTTCTTAAAAAATAATGTATAATATTTTCATTTAAAAAAAAAGATTTTGAAAGACATTGACTAAAACTCTAAAAGTAATAAAAGAAATTCAAGTTAATTATAAGCAAGCTATAACTTCTGCTTGAAATGTTATATTATAAATTATACTGTTGTTCTTGATCTTGCTGTTATTGTATTACCTTTTAAATAATTCGACCATATCTGATGGCTTCAGTTTTGAATGATCGTCATATTTAGATCAAATAAGTTAATTAACATATGATATTTTGTTATTATTATCTACCTATTCACCGCTGTTAATTATCATGTAAGTTCTGGTCGCACAGGAACGAAATAATCAACGTTTTTTTTTAATTATTCAAATAAAGCTTTGTTGTGCTAAAATTATTAATATCAAATGAAGTGCACGCTGGCTCCTTTTCCTGGTGTGAAATGCTAATTTTCCTAAAAAGCGAGACCAAGTGAAAAAAGTATTTATACAAATAGCCTGTATTGTATTCTTTTTGTCTTATAAATATTTATTAAACGCTATTGTAAGCAAGTTTCATAGTCGAGGATTCCTGCTTTCATAAATCAATTTTGACATACGCGACAATTTTACGACGCTACCTACCACGACGTAAATCATCGGCAAAGGGGAGCCTCATTTTATAATCATGTTCTAATTTATAGCTCACAAAACTTTATATCATTATATGTCACATGAAGTGGGAGACAATGCGATATACGGGCTGCATCAAATTTTTTAACTCTCATTTTCTTAAGTGTATGACATAAATTTCAATTTCAATAGTCCGATATTCTGCTGTACCTAAACTTTGAAGGATTTAGGCTTCACGTCAATTACCAAGTATATCTTGTCCCGTTAAGTACCCGCTGGGCTAAATATGATTAACCACACTTTCATATTATAGCATCATGTCAACAAGAATGTCAACTCAAATTCTGCTATTAATTCTGGTACAAAGGACACTAATTCTGAACTGTTATGGTTTGACTTTAATCGTGGCCATTACGAATTTACGACGCCATTGATTACCCTGTTGTTTAACCGGATGTTTTGATTTTAATACGCATGCGCTCTTTACGCGTATGCCGCTCAACAATACGGAAACATTCATGAAAACATTATACATTGTATTACAAATTGTATTGCCACAGTAAAAAAGGTTTTGATTACAGAATTTATGGTTCAGAATGCCTCGATTAAAGATAGACATGTTTTTAATTATATCTTACATGAGGATCCATCTTTATTCTAGTTATTTTCGTCCGTCCGAAAGCATTCTAAAATTTAGATCCACTCTCAAAACAGACGTTAAATTTTATCCTTACCTTTTTAAATGTCATATTTTATATCAATTTATCTGTCAAAAGAGGTTTTTCTTCTTCGAATAGTTGTAGTATATATTTCAATGCCATGATTAGTACGCACTCAATTCAAAATAAACATATCGCACGATATAAAAATTGTAAATAAAATCTACTAAAGGAGAAGTTTGATAGAAATTTCCTTTTGAAGTGATGTTCATGTTTCGGAAAAAAGCAAAATTAGTAAAATCTGCATCGTATCAAGCAGCCTTTGTCAAATTTAGGGGGTGGGGTGGGGTTTTGAAGGTGTGTGTGTGTGGGGGGGGGGGGGGGGGGGCTCGTGCTTTGAAGGTGTGTGTGTCTTTAGTATTTCATATAATAAAATCCACTGACGGCAATGGAATGTCTACTTCAACGGATATTGATTAAACATTCCATTTCTAAATTCGACTTTTAATGATATTATCGTGTAAACTAATTGCGAACAGTTGTAACTTCTGTCAGATCGTGTTATAAAATATCCATATAAACATAAGCTTTTAATTGATGAATACCATTTCTACATTCTTCTTTAACCTGAATTTCTCCAAATGAAAGCCAATATGGCTGAATAATAGATTAATGCGTGTCCATTATTAATCCTTATTGTCAGTTGTAATGCGCATTAGTCCAAGTTTCTCAGAGTGTGGCATGTAACTGCGGACGTGCAAAGGATTACATATATTTTTCTTTATCTTGTACTGGTAATTTATCATAATTCAGACTCAAATTGAACTTTAACGTAGTTTACATTCGGCGATCATGTCTTTTTTGTCTTATGTAGAGTGCGCATTTTTACTTCCGTTACTTAGGCATAGGTTAAAGTGGCAGGGGCAAGTTACGCATTTGGCCCGGGTACGTTTTTTAAATAAAATAGATAGATGTACTTTACAGGCATATATTCAACTAGTTATTTATGATGTTTATAGAACTAAGGATCCCTGCGTACGAGTAATTATTGTGTAAAATAAATATGTGCTTGAATCGATTTTCCTAGCTCCGTGTAGACGGCCGGGTCTAAAATCTTACCTGAGGTAACGGAAGTCAGACGAAATGGAAACGGTCATCCATCCATTCAGATTCAGTTAAAATTTGCGGAAAAAGGGACACTTTTCTTCCCAACATTATTGTCGTCTGGTCACATGCTTTAAAAATATACATATGTTTTAGTTCAGTCATTTGCAGATAAAACGGTACAGGTCGCGCAAGGTGTGCATTTTGAGCCATTTTTGCCTCAAAATTTAGTGTCCTGAAACCGGCGTTTTACTCATTTTTATCACAGAAGCAACAGAATCGGCAGGCTGAAAATGTCACATAGTGAAGTGCTAAGTATATGCTATACATTCGCTTGAATATATCAAAATTGGATTTTTTTATGATTTTTTCGCACTGGTACCAGCGCAGGTATGTGGAATTTTCAAATCTACTGTCCCTTGCCCCCTAAGTGTAAATCCATCGATAGCAGAACCTTATTGAATTTAGTTCCTTTGTGGTATTGCAACTTATGTTGAAATAATTCTTGGTCAAAAATATAATCAGTTTCCTTCCTTTTGTATCAGTTCGCCAAATCTTTTCAGTGTAATGTCTCAGTAATAAAACAGGGAAGTTTCGACCTAGTTAATGAAATGGCCAAAATTGGATGTCTTAATAAAACAGGATAGTTTCGACCTAGTTGATGAAATAGCCAAAAATGTTATTATTCTCAATTCATATTAACAACAAACGACTACTGTTTGAAAGTACAACACCGACTGTTGTTTGATGAGTTCACTTCCTTTTATTATTTAAATACATAAATATGAAAAGTATTAGTTTAAACATATTTATTCCCAAGAGTACATAACATAGATTTGTATAATTATTTACAACAACAAGTTAACATGATACTAAGGAAAGGATAAGAATGAAAGACATGTCTTATAGAATTCTTCTCCTTAGGCGGACAATAAAGTTTGTATGTAAACACAAAAGAGCATTATATCATATTATACTCGTAGTGGGAATAGGTCGTGATACAAGTATCTGTATAGTGTAAAATGATAATGATAATTAAAAATAGAAAATAGAACAACGTTAAGTACTAAAGACTAAAGTAATCAGAAAGAGGAAAGGCAGAGAAAGATGGGGTGGGGGGGGGGGGGGGGGCGAGTATTGTCTCGGAATGAAAGGAAAGGCATCACGAAAATCTCTTACTCTCAGATATGTAATTCTGAACATGCGTGAATATTATAGTATTATCCTGGTCTGAAAGGAATGGGTTTCCAAAGAGCAATGTGTTGAGATCAATCTCATAGTTTTGTAGATTAAGTAGTAAGACGTTACGGCAAGCACTGTATAATCTACATTCGAAAAGGAAATGGAAGTTTGATTCAATTTTTCCACACGTGCATAAAGGAGACGGAGAAATGTTTTTCATAAAGAGGTGATGGTTGAGGGAACTGCATTTAGTGCGAAGTCGTGTGTGAAGAATTTGGAGTTTTCTGCTACCAACGTAATAATACTGTGGCGTTTTCGTTTTGTTCTTGTAAATTTGACTTTTAAAGGCTGACAAAGTTGAGCAGTTGCGAACGTCTGCTGGTAGTTGGTTCCAATCACGAATGACTGAAGGTAAAAAGGAGTTGTAATATAAAGCAGATTTGGCATGTATATTATGTATGTCATCAGAGCTTCTTAGTGAGTATCGTGGGTTACCAGCGTCGGGAATCAAAGATGAGAGATAATCGGGTGTTTGATTTGCCTGCATTTTATAGAATATAACGAGTTTGTGCTTATATCTTCTTTCCGATAGAGGTTCCCAATTGATTTCCTGGTGTAGATTTTCCAAAGAGATGAGTTTTGTTGTCCCAGAAGCAATACGTGCACACTCGTTTTGAATTTTGTCAAGTTGATCGAATTCGTACTGGGCACAATTGCTCCAAACAACGTCAGCATACTCTAATATTGGCCTAATAAAAGATGTATAAATAACTTCTAGGGATTTACGGTCTAGTGAGTACTTTAATTTACGCATGATGTTAACACGTTTCCATGCTTTGTCTGTGATGTAGTTGATATGTTTATGCCATGTACAATCACTAGAAAGAAAAACACCAAGGTGTTTATGCTCAAGGACCCCAGGTATTTCTTGATTGAACATATGTAGAGGCGGATGTTGCGGACGGTTACGTTTTCTGGTTACAAGAAGAGATTCAGATTTAGATGGATTGAATGTTACTAACCATTTGTTGGCCCACGACGAGATTGTCTGGATATCTGACTGGAGAAGAGTTGCGGCTGAATCAGGCTGTTCTACTATTACATAGAGGCTAGTGTCATCTGCGAAGAGATTTATACAAGATCGTATTTCTTGTACAATATCATTAATAAAGATAAGAAATAGCAGAGGTCCCAAGATTGACCCCTGGGGAACTCCTGCTTTAATGTGAGCCCATGATGACTGAGTGCCAGGAAGTATAACCCGTTGACGCCTATCTGATAGATAACTTTGAAACCAAGAGAGCAAGGGTCCAGTAATACCTGCATATTCTAGTTTGGATAAAAGACCTTTGTGCCATACTTTGTCAAAGGCTTTACTTATGTCAAAGAAAACGACACGAACTTCCAGCCCATCATCAAGAGCTTTGCAAAGTGTTTCGTAAATGAGGACCAGTTGATTGACAGTAGAGTCACCAGGAATGAAACCGGACTGAGCTGTAGTTAGAAAGTTGATATCTTGAAGATGATTAAAGACGTGCTTAAAAACCAGACGTTCGAACACCTTTTCAGTTGTGTTTAAAAGAGAAATTGGCCGATAATTGCTTGGAAGTGATGCATCGCCTTTCTTGTGAATAGCAGTTACATGGGCCTCTTTCCAAGCTGACGGCAGTGTACAAGATTGTAAAGATGCATTGAATAATTTACAAAAAGGGAAGGAGAGCTCATGTGAAATTTCTCGTAGGAGTCTGTTACTGATACCATCTGGTCCAGCTGCTTTGTCAACTTGTAATGATTTGAGGACATCTTCAACTTCGAAAAGTATTACATTTATGATAAATACGTAAATCCCCTTGCACCTTTTTTTTTACAGGTTGCATAGAATAAGCCGCGCCATGAGAAAACCAACATAGTGGCTTTGCGACCAGCATGGATCCAGATCAGCCTGCGCATTCGCGCAGTCTGGTCAGGATCCATGCTGTTCGCTAACAGTTTCTCTAATCCCAATAGGTTTTGAAAGCGAACAGCATGGATCCTGACCAGACTGCGCGGATGCGCAGGCTGGTCTGGATCCATGCTGGTCGCAAAGCCACTATGTTTGTTTTCTCATGGCACGGCTCAAATAGGCCATTTTTGTTATTGTTACTATACCAAAATTTGTATTGAACCTGATCTTGGACTTTGGATCTGTCACAGGGACATATTGAAAATACGGCTATAATTACAGAAGCGCAGAGGCGATGATTCCAGATGGACATTAGATACACCACATTTTACATCTGGCACATACAGTTAACATTATACAAATGTCGTTTTGACTTCTCTGTTGACTTTCTCAAGTGATGGCTGCACAATGTGCTCCTCTTCCAGTCCCTGACGTCGACTTCGTATAACGAAGAATATTTCATCATAGTCAAGCAACGGCTGTGGTGTACCTACTTACCATAATTCCAAACCATGTGCTATAATTGCTTAAGGGAATGTTAGGCAACCCACTTCTAAAATACAATCGATATAATCCTACATAAATCATACCGATTAAAAACTTTCAGCGACACCCTGTACATAATAAAATTTCATATGTAGCTACATGTAAGATAGAGTTGGAGAAAGTAAATGATTTGCATAATTAAGACACATTATTTAAGGAAACATGAATCTATAAAATTACACATTTGACATTTAAACATTTCGAGACGATGGGAAAATTTATGTCTTGGTCTGATCTACAATTGTCAAAATTTTACTTTAATCAAATTTCACTTACAGTCATTTAGCAGAATAACAATCTTTGATAAAGAGCACGAATTAAAATTTACAGAGTGTATAAATCAAAGTGGAGTTGTTTTACTTATATAACGAGTATTGTTATTCATTTTATGCCTACTAAATCTTAATATGAAGGAATGAAAGTCATCTCGTCTGCTCGAAAACATTTCATATAAATCAAAATTTAAACCATTATCTTTCATTCAATTAGCCTGTTGTCATAAAGTGATTAGAATAAAAATGAGCGTCTATAATGAGTCACTATAACGTTAACATCGTGGTCCCTCTATTACCTATATACACTCATTGAATACCTGAATTAAAACACAGTCAATATATTTTTATCAAATCATATAACAAATGTAGTTCAGTTTTTGTTCTAGCCCGGCTAACCTGTTTAAACTAAAGATCGGTCAGTAGCACAAACTACGAGCAAGCGATATTTGATCTGACATGGTAAAACTATGGTGGCTGATTTCTGCCCAACCCTTCTGCTTTTTTGTTATGTGTTAAAAATGTATGTACTATTGTGTGTAACTTTGAAACAGAGAGCAATAAAATATGATTAAACTAAACATCTCATAAAAATGGTGTGCGCATGCGCTACAGGAAGGCGACAAAACGAAAAAGCGAGATTTTTCCTTTGGCGCGTTGTCGCCTTTTTGCTTTGTCCCTGGCGACAAGGCGACAAAGCGAAAAAGCGATATTTTTACGCGCCAATGAGGGCGCGTTAAAAATCTCGCTTTTTCGCCTTGTCGCGTTGTGGTGTTTCGCTTGTCGAGTTCTAAATCTCACTTTTTCGCTCTGGCGCCCGCGACAAAGCGAAACGGCGACAACGTGCCCGAACCAGAAATCTCGCCTTTTCGTCCTGGCGCCCGCGGGCGACAAAGCGAAAAGGCGAAGTTGGCAGAAATCAGCCACCATTGCCACAGGCCCTACCGCGGTCTAGTTCCTACGCTATGTCACCGTCATGAACGTCTAATTTAAACCCGTAACCATCACGGTAAGCGTTGGTAGAACGTAGTGTTTAGTGATGAGTCACGTTTCAACTTTTGGAACTCCGACGGACGTATCCATGTCTACAGACGATTTAGTGAAGGCTACGCTAACAATTGCGTTCTGCAGCACAATCCTTGCGGCGGGGGCGGAGTTATGGTTTGAGTTTATGCACCTGTCAATATTTTGCCCGCCCTGGGGAGCGGCGGGCATACACGGGACTTTAGACAGAAGGCCATTCCCGACAGGCGGGAATTAGACAAACATTTGATGTACCAACAAGGCTCTAGGGTGGGATTTAGACAAAAAGGGTTGTCTCTAGGGTGGGGATTTAGACAACAATTTTTTTGAAATGTCAAATTCCCCTGGGTCAGCCCGCCGCCCCCCTGGGCGGGCAAAATATTGACAGGTGCATTAAGTCCTAACTCGTCGTGTGCCAAGGTAATCTCACAGCCATGCATTACATCGACCAGATATTACGTCCTGGGGTTGTCCCTATATTCCGTCAAGGTCAAGGCTTGGTCTTTCAGCATGTCAACGCGCGACCTCACATTGCATATGTCACCAGGCACTTTTTACAGACGAGCAACATTGACGTTTTGCCTTGGCCGACGTGCTCACCGGACTGCAATCCAATTGAACACACCTTAAATTACCTTGGACGACGGTTACGTCAACGTCGACGGCCAGGAACTGATAGCAGCGATTCACAAAGTGTGGGCCAGAATCACAGGGTATCTGCTACGTAACTGGTGCGGTTTCATGGGGCGACGTACTGTGGTTGCCCGTAAAGATCGCCACATGCGCTACTGATTGTGTCAGTGCAATTCCTCTGGCTAATCTACTGAAATTCAAGATTTGAAGCATAATGCCACCATGACATTTTGTCTATTTAACCATAAATTCATTTGAATCATCAGATTTGCGAATTGGACTGCTCTTTTCTAATTTTGAATCACGGTTTATAAAAATATTGTACAATGAGTTTGAATGAGGAGTTTCCTTTTCTCGTAAGTGTAGTAGTTTATCTGTATTAGACTTCTACAACTTTGGACCTCCCCCCCCACCCCTCCCACCTCCCGGCCCCATAAAATGTCTGTCAGTTTTTTTTTTCAATGGAGAGAAGAATCGCAAAAATCGGGAACTATCTATACCATAAGGAAATAATCCCAAGGCACAATATTAAGACGTTAATATACAAATTCTTATGTTTTAAGTCAGAAATCTTATGAATGCAAATGAACTTTTGCATATATCATAACAAGTTGTATTGCTTTGGAATAATATCGCGGGCGACAAAGCGAAAAGGCGAAGTTGGCAGAAATCAGCCACCATATGTGGCAGATAATTTTCCGTTCTCAAAGCCAATTTCTCACTGTATGTCGACTAATAGGCCATCCACAATTACCTACCACTAAACATGACGTAGATTCAGCCGTCACAAATCTGTCACGCAAATGGCGTTGACATATTATAAGATTCTTTCACTGGTTATAGGTGCAGATGGGAATTTCCGGCCTCGAGGGTAACTGTTTAGGCGGTAACGAGGTTCCTACCGAGTTACCGCCTAAACAGTTACCCGAGAGCCGGATATTCCCATCTGCACCTATTATCAGTGACAGAATCTTTTTCTTGCATACTGATATGAAGATATAATAATAAAATTAAAATCAGTCGAACGGCTTTCTTTCTAGAACTATTTCTTATAGCAGCGTATTTAAACAAAGCGCGGTAAATCAACGTCCGTAAACAGGAAAGACGTCATGACGTTTCAAAGACAAATAACAATGTTTAGTTCCGGTTTTGTTTTATCAGTTCCAGCCTAACGTTATGAATTTTTGATAAAATAACGTCTTTTGAATCGAGAAATATACTATCAGGAACAAAGAGGAACTGTCAAGGTATTGGATTTTTATTCCGATTTTCGAAATAAAATATAAATAACTACATAAATCTTCTACATATATGTAGTTCGTAATACGTCATTTAAAGCACGAGAGTCATCTTACACCCCGGGGTGTAAGATGGATATTTCCAGCACCGGTAAAAATACCGGAAATCCCCGTCTGGTATGCAAGAAATAATTGTCCCGCCGTACTGACGTTACACGCAGTCTTCTCGAACGAGACCTATCGACAAGCATTCCCATGTCTCTGACACGTCGAACGAAACGCACTATTGTTGAACGAGAGACGTTAAAACGTCTAGCGACGTGTTGTTGCGTTTGCCCACATTGGAGCATAGCTAAAACTTGGGTCCTCCCTTCGAAATTTAGCCGCGGCGTTATAAAACACTGGTTGTCTCAAAATATGATCGTATGTTGGCTAACACATATACCTGTGTAAAATTCGCTCAATAAAACCACACGGTTAACACACATGGGATGCACGAGAAAATCAAGAGCAGGTACATGAACTTAACAATGGGCTGAATAAAATCGTATGAGTTTCGTTTGGCTGTGTTTGTTGGCCAGAGTACATGCACATTTCTGACATTGCCAAACAAATTTAAACTATGTAACGAAAATAACGCCAACTTTCGATGAGTATACAAAATCGACAAAAAATATAAAGGTAAGAAGACATGTATCATAATCCTTCACACATATAAAGGAAGTTGTTTATCAATAGAAAACTTTGTCAGCACTGTGAGAAATTCTGTGGCAGAGTTTTTATGTCTGGAATGACCCTCAAAATGGCGGCCAGTGGAGACGACCGTTGCAAAGTGAAAAGCATCTATTATAATACTGTTTACCTTGCCTGTTTCTCATTTCTGGTTTATTTTAACATTTATCAAGTATTTTATTCTTGCTTAAAAAGGTCAGCAGTCATGGAAATTAGTTATGAGCTTCCCCCTACTTCCCGACTTATATGCAAGTTAAGTTAACATTAAAATAAATTGGCTGCTTAAACATTGATAATTATTCTAAATTTCTACTGTTCCGAATTTCTTTAATGTCCTATTAAATTTTTATTCCACTTACAGATTATCTTCTTTTGAATGTGTCAGACCTTTCTGAATTGAACTCCATCTTCTCAGATGGGAAATACATATCTTATGTTATATTTATACAGAACTGCATGTGATATTGTTTGAAAGTCTGTAAATTTCACTATTTTCACGTTTTGTAAAACTAAACAGATAAAGCAGCGATAAAGATTGTACAAAAAAAAATGTGTACTTGTTTTTGTTGAAATAGCAACCGCATTAAAAATGAAGGAAATTGTCTGGATCGAAAATGGTTGAATATTCTTATAACAACACCTCAATTTACATTCAATTTCATGGAATATCTTGACAATGCACAAACTTCCCTAAAACTGTTAATTCCTACCAAGTTTGATCGCAATCCAGTAAAAATATTGCCTTGAAATTTAATGCATATACGGGCACACGTAGGCCAAACATAACGCTAAATTGCATTTAAACAAAACAAAAAATCCCTTTTCCACTCGGAAAATTATACTTGTTATACTTGTTCAGTGTCGGTCAAGATTCACACCAAACTGTTTACTTTCAGCAACAAAACATTTAAAAGGGGGAACATAAACAATATTGAACGTACATGAATCTGACTCGGCAGTTTTACTTACAAATGAATGTCACTTTCAAATAAACGGTTTTAAAAAAGTTACGATCGTAGTCGGAGAAAATGGTGGTGGCATCTGGAAATATTCTAATTCTGTCACAAAGCATGGCAAATATTAAAATTATTACGTTAACTTTAGCCATCTGTGTATGTATTCTATGTACAGTACTGTATGCGAGATATTTAATTCAGTGCAACTCTATGTATTAGCTTCTCCTCTTTAGAAAGCTAAATTTTCAAAACCGGAAGTCCTGAAATTAGTTCTTAGAACTGTACTGTTCTGCACGGTAAAATAAGTTAACAACTGTATCTTATTTAATGATCTGATGAACCGTATCTGTTGAGTGCGGCAAATAAAAGTTCAAAAATGACGAAGGATAAGCATAGCATAGATACGACCTGTCAGTCAAACCAATAATATTGGCCAATAAGACAATGTGGCGTTATCCATCGTTGCTAAGGCGCCATTTTGTTTCACAAACTCACCGTAAATAAGTACCTGCAGATTACAAAGTTCTTAATAAACTCAGTATTTTTTTATGTTTTCTTCACGGCCCTATGCTTTACATATGGAATGTAAATCTGACATTGAGAAATAAGAAATGTAATAAATAATTGCAAAAAAAAAAAAAAAAAAAAAAAAAAAAAAAAAATACAAAAACATGTAGAATGCTAATCTATTAGGTTTATCATTCCAAAGTTACAGCTATGTTTTAATTGGTTGTCGGACAGGAAGCACAGGACTTTCATTCGACGTTGCACACGAGAAAAGGAAATTCATTTAAGGCCAATAAAACATATACATGTACATGTAAAGGCTGTACAGTAGTAAATTAGTTTGATATACTGTTCTATGTTAACTGTAAAACATAGCCAGGCCCATTTTTAAAAGGAAATGCTAGCCTTATATTCTTAAATGACCTATAAACCACAAAAAACACAAAGAAAAGTAAGGGTCATGTATCTTCTAAGAGAAAATTTTGTCTGACAGGCCAACACTATGGAATATCTTCCATACTGACAGCTAAAATGTGGGTATGAATACATAAGTAATAAGGTTTGTTTACATTTCTATAAATGCAACAAAAAATCTCATTGAAAATACTACAAAAATGTAAAAAAAATTAGTATAGGTCCACAATGAAATAAAATCAGGAACTGACTTACATAAAACATGAATATGTCACTTTAACACTGTGGGGAAACGGACACCGGATATAGCTAAGAAAGTGATAAGTAAAATAAATGTGCACTTGTTTTTCTTTACCAGAGGTAAGATCTTGCTGTATTAATGCTTATCTACCGTATCCACAAATGAAACCAGTGTTTGAACTAAAAGCTGAATACTAAATTTGGACTATGGTGTATTGTATAATGCTTAATGATTTAGCATACCATGAAAAATGTTACTTCAAATCTGAGATGATCACCCCGAAATTCACAGCATTTCGACAAATATTGTTATTTTTCAGAAATATTTCAAATAAATAAAAAATTCTGAATCGTACGAGTTTACAAGCATAAGCTAAATTATTTTTATTGCAAGAACTGGCAATGTAACTTTTAAACTTTTCAAGATATACACTTAGAAATGTTCACAATACTGTACTGGGGGTGGCGTGTTATGTACTGAGGATAGTTTCCAAGCTGACAAATATGTAATGAGGAAAGCATGAAAATTAGGACAAAAATCCTGTGTTCTGATTGATAGTAACACTGTTTATGTACAATATATGTCTATTTCGAACTTTTTCGTTTACTCCAGTCTTTAGAAATATTTATCATACGTAGGCTCCGTCTAATTCTAGTATCCAAATGGTGTGCAAGTTGTAGCAAGACGTATCACATTTTACCAGAGGCGGATAGGGCCAGGGCAACAGTCTTTAATACAATACACTGTATTTTAATTATGTTAATTTTATGGCAAAATGCTTTTTTGTTCATTGTGTAAAAATCGGGCAAAATCACAAGTTTGGGAAAAAAGAAATTCGAAATCTACATTTTATACGGAAACGTTGTGTTTTTATGCATAGAAATCCTTAGTTTCAAAACAATCTATTTATCAAAAAAGTCATTGCTGTTCTTTAAAATGATATATAATATCAATGGTATAAAGAAATCAAGGCAAAACTTTATTACGGAAAAGGTTGATAACAGTAGTTTTTTCGTGATTGCTGCATAGGTGATTAAGCAAACATTTCATATTGCTGGTACTTTCAATATCACTGCAGGATATAGTTTCTTTAAAAAGAAACAAATACAGGGAATCTCTCACAGAACGGGTTTAAGGTGCATTTTTATTGTACAAAATGATTTCACTATTTTCTTTTTACTGAAATTATGAAGCTGAAACTGTTTACATATTCTGGTTATAAAAGCACCTCGATTTTAAAAGAAATTATCGAGGAAAAACCGTAGTTCTACTTTAATTAACAATGACTTTGATCCATGCTCTCCAAAATCAACGTCTAAACGAAGGTTGCTTAAATATCAAGGTTGGTCGCAATACATTATTTCTCTCTATAGAGCAGAGAGCATTTTTCTGTTCTAAGTAATAACAAACGCACAGCACGGTCTTAGAAAAAGTGTCACGTGTATGAATTTGGTCAGACAAGCGGACGAAAAGACAGACGAACATACCGAGAGGTCAGAGTGATACATACAGATAAAAAAGCTCTCATCTCTCGAAATGGACAATAATGAAACCATATCCCCCGACTTTACGTAGAGGTAAAAAGTCCTAATCATTATCACAGTCTCATTATTCGAAATACATCGTTACTATCCTCAGCCCACTAAATAGCTATCCTCTGTGCAGCTTTTTATTTGCTTCGCTTATCCCCAGTACACTTTCATGTCATCAAAAAGTATGAATATCTCCATAACAAAACATATCGTATTGATATCTTATACAATACTGGACGATGCAATTACAATGAAATCGCTCGATTCAGTTTTCATTCTTATTTTCTATTTGTTGTTTTATGTTTGAAATCCTACCACCTTACTGAACATTTCTGAGCGATCAGGCAACTTTCAGCGAGAATCGTGCTATTATATAAGAGAGGAGACACATTTCCATCATACATGTATATTGCATAGGGTTAAGCTATTCGACACTCTTCGATTCTGATAAAAATATAACCATAAAATACAAAAAAAATATGATAAAATGTGTGTCAGAATCAAACGTTTATTGATTTATCACTTTCTGAGATATCCGGTGTCCGTTTCCCCACAGTGTTTAACCTGGAAAAAAAACTGAGGATTTTTCTTTCGGTCATTATCTGACTAGCGCGGAAGTGCTGCTTGATTATCTATTTAGTACTATTGTACTTAAACGGCGGTCTGCAAATTTCGTCCACTCTCTACAGATTTTGTATAAGATTTTTAATGCTAATTAAATGTCCGTGAACTGAATCTTTTTTTCTCCTTAGAAATACCAGAAGTAATGTTGAGTGTGTTATTCATTTTTCTTGTCTTATTTTATATGGCAGTTGGTGTAGTCTGTTTGTGACTATGGTTTTTATTACAATAATAAATTATTTTCAACTTTAAACTATACCGATAGTTTAACAGGTAGTGTCATGATAACAAATGTTGTTTTTTTTCACATCTAAAGAAAGATTTATTGCCTGAACCAATTGAAATGAAGAAAGATTGTTATGAAAATGATGTTGGTTGCGTCACCATATTATGCAGCCAGTAACAAGAGGAGCCACTGAACAAGGCCAATGGATCTTTCATGCCTAAGTAACAGTTGTTGTTTTGGTTCTGATGTATACATGAATCATCTATTTTATAGATATGAATATTTTTCAGCAAATCAGCAAATATTCGGAAAGTGTTTCTGCATATTTTTTTCCAAATTGTTATGCATATAATTATTTTTGAGTATTGTGTTTGTTTTCGTATTGAATTGAACAGACATGTTCCGTAACGATGTATAGGCACAATAGACAACTATCTCTGAAATGTATTTTTTGTTTTCAAAATACAAATCTCACTGTTTATAGAATTTAACGCGCGTTAAGTTATCGTATGGCTTCTGCATTTAATAACCACTTAGAAGTCCAT
The DNA here is from genome assembly GCF_021730395.1 of Mercenaria mercenaria. NCBI lineage: Eukaryota > Metazoa > Mollusca > Bivalvia > Venerida > Veneridae > Mercenaria > Mercenaria mercenaria. The sequence continues at coordinate 50,956,527 of NC_069363.1, forward strand.
GAATATCATTTTGTACAGCTTTTTAGAATTACATCTGTCTGTAGCATTAGCTGATTAAATAATAAGATGCTGATATCAATTAATGTGTGGCATATTAAAAAATAAACGTTAACACCTGCTGATCTGTTACTCCTTTTCAATAAAAACATGTACTATCAATTACAACTTAAAAAAGGCACCTTCTACTTGTGATTAGCACCGATGTGACAATCGATCTGCTTCCGTTTGTCGTTCGCAGCGGGTGACAATACCTACTGACGTAAATTTAATTTTTTCAAATTTTTAAAGACCTTATCAGCATCGACATTTAACAGCTCTATTTCACCATTTTTCTTCATAGAATTAATGTAACCTTAAGTATAATTATTTAAAGAGATCTGACAGGTTTTTGATTTCTTTCACAATAATGTGTAATAGATTTAGATACTTTATGCAAGAGAATCCTTCACAGCGGTTATAATGCGTATCCACCATTTTGGAGAAAGCTTGTTAGACATAGCAACAATATCCAAAGGGTGGGTGGGCGAGGGGGATTCCTTATCTATGCATTACTATATTTAGCAACAGCTAACCATCCCGGGAAGCAGTGAGTAATCCATACAGTCAGATATGGCTATAACTATGTTCTCTGCAAGTTTGTTACATCTGATTTGATTTCATTGCCGGTCCACATATTTAGAAAAAGAAGCGGTATGAATGTCGGGTGCTTGTTATTTTTGGAGGTTGCTATTGTTATCAGATATGCAAGTGTGGCGAAGTAAATACGTGTTTTGAACCGTAAATTGCAGTGTAAGGATTTTTCACACGTGAATATTTCGTAAGAAAATTTAAAAAAAAATCGTAGGATGTTTCATTCCGCATTCTTGTACCTAGCAAAGAAAAGAAAAATATCTCACTTGTCAAAAAAAGAACAAAAATATCACTGTTTTGTCGTAAATGTCACACGTATACGCACTGCAGCGAAAAATGTATCATCATAAAACGGCTTGAAACCAGGACAGATTTGAACAGAACAGCTAAAATAAAATATATGTCTCTTTCGAACGCTTTTAACTCCTCCCCGCCATCCAACGCAGATATTGTTCTTTCTTAACGCTGTTTCCTGCTTCATTTGCCGTCCAGTAATAACAAAGCGTGATTTTGTATAATCGAAGTGTCAATATTCGTCAATTCGAAGCGGGAACGGTCGAAGACATCAATAGTGTGTGGCGCTCTCTTGTATACCGTTCATTTCAAGGACCGATCGCTGCAGAGTTTAATGGGTGCAAGGGCATGCTTCTCCAGAAAACTATGTATTTGTAAATGACAACCACTAAAAATGATTTGATCTCTGTAATGGAGTGTGAAGTGAAACGTGATTGTGTATTATCAGAGTGTCGACACTTGGAACTGGTTGGGGCAAAATCAGTAATTAAGAAATGAAATGATTTTTTTCGGTGTTTATGCGAAATGAACGACAGAATAGGATCGACCAAAGAGCTATAAAAATAAATAGATTGGCAACTTGAAAGGCATATAGAGCAAATCTCGCCAACCTCCCGTGACAAAAAAACGAGATCTCGTTTACCGGAAGTGGCACTTTCTCCACGCGCCATTTTGTATGCGAAAGCAATTAATCATCGGTAAAATAATTATCACCGTATGACCATGCTTCTTTCGATGGCCAAAAAAACGTGTGCTTCGTGTCTTAAGACCATTTCACATTAAACTAATTTTGTTTTAGAAGCTAACATGTATTTTAAATGTAGTTTTAAAGGTATAAATTGTAACTCCATGCTCGCCGAAGTTTGTTTTTAGTAAGATAACGCTGAATCACGCTCTGACACGAGCTCACGCGAGATTACAACCAGTTGCCATTCTGTGTATTTTATACTTCTGTGGATCGACAAATCCATGAAACGCGCCGATCATATTCTGTCGTTCATTTCGCACGAACACCGAAAAAAATAGTTTAATTTCTTATATTTACATTATATTTCCTTTCCATTTGTAAACAAGATAATATTGCACATATTTTGTGGCATTTAACATTAGAATCAGCTTCCCGGCCATTCTGCTCACCAGACGGAACAACTGCGACGTCATGTAAGGAACGTTCTCACTGACTATACGCGGATGTCGTCAAAACAGCGGTCGGTTATCACTAAGCAGCGATGCCTTTCCTTTTGCTGTTCATACGAAATGAACGTCATAATTTTCAATGGAAAAGAATAGGCGAATGTAAATATTAGAAAATAGCAACATTTTGTCCATTTTACTGTCCTAGGACCCGCACCGCCGTGTTGCAGTAGGACTATTCGTCAGCATTTGATACAGACTTTCAACAATCATGACAATGGATCTAGTTCTTGTATGTATCAAAGAAGTATAAAATACATTTTATTTTTATAGCTCTTTGTATGTATTAAGTGTTTGGAATTATTTTTGTCCAATTTGATCGCAGAATCTGCAAGGCATTTTAAGAGTTTTAAACGTCTTGTGAGTAACAGGTTACTTCAGAGAGAAGACTGATATAATTTCAACACAATTTAGGTAAGAGTTCATTTCCACGCACAACGAAATCGAACTGACTGTCCAGATATACCGGCCGTATTCACAATTTAATTCAATAGATGCACTAAAATAAAAACAACTTACCTTTACTATTTTGGGCGCACGATATCTTATCTCGAGCGCACGACATTTTATCTCGCGCGCTCGACATCTTATCTCATGCGCACGACAGCTAATATTATGTGCTCGAGATCTTATCTCTTGCGCACATCTTATCTCGAGCTCAACACGTCTTATCTCGAGCGCTTGACATCTCAACTCGTGTACAGGATATCTTATCTCGTGCACACGAAATCTTATCTCGAGCGCTCGACATCTTATTTCATGCTTGAAATAATGCGCGAAGTGGTACCTGGGGTTTCCTCCACCATCAAAAGCTAGAAAGTCACCATTTGACCAAACTTTAAACCCGACATAATAAGTAAATATTTTGAATGCCACTGTCATCTATGTAGGCTGATTTGTGCCATTTCGTTATTATGTTCTGTTGCAGCGACACCTGACCAAACGAGGCACTGCCGGATGTCATCCCGCCGATCGTGATTTTGGTGCCCTGCTGAACGTCGCCCGAACGCATGTGGCTCTACCAAACGCCGTCCCGACAAAACGTTGCTCCGCCGAACGTCGCCCCGCAAAACGTCGCCCTGCCGAATGTCGCCCTGCCGAATGTCATCCCGCCGAACGTCGTCTTTGTGCCTTCCGGAATGACATAGTGTAATCAAATTTGAGATAAAAGTTAGTAAGATTTAATATTTGTGATATATTTGTTAGTCACTAATAAAGTGTTACCAGAGGAAATTGTTCACTCTTACCCCGACCCCGACCCTCTTACCCTAACCCTAACCTTCAGTCCTTCAGTGAGTCTATCAGTGACATTTTTAACCTTTCTTGGGAGCGGGTTTCTCTTTATATGAAAAATAAAACTGTGATATTGTAAAGAGCCTATCTGAGGACGGTGCGCCACCATTTTCAAATACTAAAATGTCGTGCACTAGAGATAAGATGTCATGCGCTTGAGAGAAGATGTCGTGCACACGAAATAAGATGCGGTGCGCTCGTGATAAAATAATGTGTACACAAGAAAAGATGTCTTGCGCTCGAGATAAAATGTCGTGCACACGAGATATCTTAATCTTATAAAAATAAATGCATGTCCCGAACATTCCACCGTATATACCAGTAATGAAACTTGGCGAAAAAGCTCATTTGGTCATCGTGGTCATACATGTATTTTATCTAGGCTGGCAGGGTTTGTCTGATAGTGTGGCCACCAGAATGTTAACATATCATATTTATAAAATAAGCGATAAACTGTATCACTGTGCACTGATAAAATACCGGTATGTTTGTATGATATGATATAAAAATGTCAAACGTATATGTCACAGTTTTGATCTGTGATATTTCTTTTTTTGGCATTACTTGTGTAAAAAAAAAGAGTCATTTCTGTGAAATTTCGGTTTAGTACACCGTAGAAATATTATGTAAGGATTAAATATATTGGGTATGGTCAAATAATGCCAGTTTTATATATTTAGCGTATGGGAAAAGGAAACATGAAGTCATAGCATAATTGTTATTCACTTTCTCTTTTTTAACAATTAAGTTAAGTGATAAATTATGTAATCATTGTTTGTGAAGATATTTAAATATAATGACTTGCTATTTAAGTACAAAAATGTCATTCATTGATGTATTCAATGAACTTCTATCAAAACACTAATGATACGTCATATCTGTATACTGTTTGTTTGTGGAATATATTAAGGTGACGGTAGATGGTATTTCAAAGTTGACTGTATTTCATCAACGGCAACATTGCATATTTACCCCGGTCAATAGGTGAGAGTAGTCCTATAGTTGCTTTAGCAAAGAAAATTTGCAGCACTGTGACTTAACACCAAAATGTAGATGATGTATATTTTTTGTATACCAGACGGGGATTTCCGGTATTTTCACCGGTGCTGGAAAACTCCATCTTACACCCCGGTAAATGACGTATTACGAACTACATATATGTAGAAGACCTTGATAGTTCCTCTTTGTCCCTTATAGTACATTTCTCGATTAAAAAGAACGTAAGTTTAGTTTAAATACATAATGTTAAGCTGCAAGCGATAAAATAAAACCGGACCTAAACGCTGTTATTTGTCTCCGAAACGTCATGACGTCTTTCCTATTCGCGGACGTTGATTTCCCGCGCTTTGTGTCAATATGCTGCTGTAAGAAAATAATTTTAAGAAGAAAGTCGTTCCGTTGATTTTATTTTTACTGTTATTTCTTGAATATATGGTATGCAAGAAAAAGAGTCCATCAATGACACGCGGTAATTCGGCAAGCCTTAAACAGTTACCCTCGAGGTCGGATATTCCCATCTGTACCTACAACCAGTGAAAGAATGTTATAATAGGACCTCATATAATTTTAAAACTGTAGTGTTTAGGACAGATATTCAGCATATGTATTTAGAGGGAAACTGTTGTTTAACCAGTCTTGAAGGCCCACTTTAGTCAGTCGTTAAGTTCTTTCGGCGCAGCCGTATAAGTTTGTCTTCATAACCTACAATGATCTATGCCACGTGACGTAAGTTGGCAAATCAGCTTGCTTGATAACGTATCATATACGTATTTTAAGCCATATAATCATGAAACAGTGTTGCTGGTAGATGAAAGTATTCATTTTTTCATTATGCGCATTGTGCAACGCTGAGTGAAATTACAAAGTATCCATCCTGAATTACACTGTTTACTGCTTTAAAGGTATGTGTCGGTCAGTTTATTTAGCAAGTTTATTGGTATGCCTAAATCAATATAATAAGTATGTAACTATTATAAATACAATTAAATCCCATTAAAGTACCATTTTTATGGTTTACAGCAATAGATGCGTACAGTAGTATAACTTGCATTGACACAGTGGTTTTCGAGCGCAATCGATTTGAGTCTACTAAGTATAGAAGGTTGCCGATCGTTCCTCTTGTTTGTAATATACTACAATCTTTTCATGCGAAACTTTTTTTTCTCGTTTGATGTTTTGCTGTAAAAATGAACCACTTCAGATGATATTTAGTCCCAAATATTGCATTGTTGAGTAGATCTGAAAGATTATGGCCGAAACGAAAGTATGTTGGCCATATGAGCAGTAATAGAATAATCAGAATTAAACAAGAAACCACAGACAGTTGGCATTGTTTCATTCAAATGATTTGTACATACTTTCATTTTCCTACTAATACTTTTATACCCCCGGGACTAAATGATCTGGTGTATATTGTTTTTGCTCTGTCTGTCTTATTCCTCGATGGATCTCTTTCAAACTCACACACATAACTCCTACTAACAAATTATTTACATGAATGTAGAGATATTTCGCTTCGATACGGTGGCTGATTTATGCCATTTCGTTCTGTCGCAGCGACAAAACGACAAACGTGGTTCTGGCGTCCCGCCGGACGTCGCCCCGCCAAACGTCACCCCACCGAATGTCGCCGCGCTAAACGCCGCCCCGCCGAACGTAACTCCGACAAACGTCGTCCCGTCGAACGTCGCCTCGACGAACGTCGCCCCGCCGAATGTCGCCCCGCATACCCCGGGGGACGTTCGGCTGGGCGATGTTTGACAAGTCGACATTCGGCGGGGCGACGTTTGGCGGCGCGCCACAACGACGTTTGTCATTATGTCGCTGTGACAGAACGAAATAACGAAATTGCACAAATCAGCCACCATATTTTGAACTTCAAACACTTACCATATTGTCCAGTTTTGCAAATAACTTTTTCATTTCTTTATGCATCCCTTTCATAATTACAGACCTTTTAAGTCAAGATTTTTAAGGGCACACACTTATCTAATTTATTCGTAGCATATACTCCAACTACATTGTGCCGACAAACTTTTTAAGGACATGTCTTGTTTAAAACGATGTACAACAGTTACCTTTGGTACAATTAGCAACCTGAAACAGGACTATCTACGGCGGAATATACTCCTTTGGTTTTCATTTACTTCAAAGTTGTTTATCTGGTTTATTCTTAGACTGGTCAGCTGTCGTTGAATTTTCATATGGGAAGTAAAGGCATTCTGTCGAGTATATCTCAAAGGATAATTAATCAGTATGTCTGGAGTTGAAAGATTTGCAAAAGTTTCAAAAGACTCTACGGTGTTATATTTTCTGTTTCTTTGGGATCCTGAAGTCTAGGCAGTCTTTATGTAGAATGCAGTGCGCTAACCAAGGGGCGTGAAAGGTGTTGCACATTTCATTACTTTTCGCGAATAGACAATCAAACCGAGTCTGCAAATATTTTTACTATGCTATGCTTCAAATATATCTCATTCAAATTTAGTTACAACAGGTATGTGTTCAAGATTTAAGCCGGAGCTACGGTGCACATTTCATCACCTCTCATTAACAGACTCAGGCAAACCGATATTGCTGTTATGTTGTTTGGCTGCGTTCTATGATTCCGTAGGGTCTTTTCAGAGATTTTATTTCTGGCAGATAGGTAACAATTATGATCATTTCTGAAGTATTATCAAGCTCTGTTGTCGGTAATATCGTGCAAACTACATTTTGTAATAATGTGTTTTCATTTTGTTTTGTTTTGTTGGGGTTGTCTTGATCAAATATACTTAATTTGGTTTAATAACTTGTTTTTTTTCGGTTTAGCTTTATTTGTACTCCCAAATGTTTTCAGACTTTAAATACAATTTTCGTGCAAATCACCATCTGGAATGTAATTAAAACTACGCTACAATTTTGCTAAAAATGCAAAAAAAAAAGATATTTTAATCAAAGTTAAATTATAAACGAGTTTAGAGCACATGCGCAATTAATTAACTTGCGAAATTATGTATTTATTCTAGATTACAGAAAAGATGACTAGAACGCAAAGGTTAAGAGACAATAAGATTCATTACAACACATTTATTTTTCTTATATGAATACCTTGTCACATATAATTTATTACGACATCTCAACAGTTTGGCACATATTGGTTTTTAATTCCGGCGTAAGACCTTGTTGTGTACAAAGCTATTCGGGATTTTACGTCAAATTTATACCAATTTTCACACAAAATGTTGTCTTAACAGTTACATCGGTTGAAGTTAAGTGGAAAAGAAGATTTATGAAAGCCAAAGGAGAAAAGATTTATTCTCTTCTCGGTAGGTCAAAGTCTGACAATTTTATATGTCAGACATGGCTATTTTCCTAGTACATATTTCCCAGCATAACATTTATAGTGCCACGTGACAAGACTGCACATGGTAAAATGTAGCTACAATATAGGCTTAAATAACGTACATTAAATAGCAATAGATGGATTTACACTTCAACGGAAGTATAATTTCGCACATGCGCGCTCTACGTAGGGCAAAAAGACATTCATGACCGCAAAAATAAGTATATTAGAGTGTTATATCACATTTCAATCTACTCGTTCAATATGAGTTTATATTGTGATAAATAACCACTACAGGACAAAGGAAAGTATATGTAATTTTTTGCTCATCCACATTTGCCTTGTTCAAAATGAGATACTTAGATTAATGCGCATTAACAGGCAATAAACTATTTTTCAGCAATATTGATCTTTCATCTCGACAAAGTTAGTTTAAAGAAAAATGAGAAACTGATATTTTCCATCAACTTAAAAAGCTTATGTGTGTATGGACATTTCTTAACATTACATCCGACAGAACTTACAACCTGTCGCTATTAGCTTACGTGATAATATCATTAGAATTAAAAGTATAATTAAGAATAGTTAAAGACTTAAAAACTTTTCGACGGGGTTACAGATTTATTCCAATTGAAACGAACACCAGAATAGAATCGGTAAATCCATGAATCGCGCTTATGTAGGTTTCCTTATTGTTGAGCGGTCTTTTTGCCACACGTAAAGAGTGCATGAGCGGTAAAATCAAAACATACGGTAAAACATTAGGGCAACCAATAGCTTTGTAAATCCGTCTATACAAAAATGTCTTGCCATTCCACATATTATTTTGATCGTTAAACTCTCTAACAATAATGATGTACTAGAGAATGCATACATACACAATGTTAACACTGTCATCTGGTACATTTTGCAGCTATAAGGTTGATTAAAAAAAAACTATAATATAAAATAACAACACAAATGCCTTCAGAGACACTTGAAATAATGAAATGTAACTGGTAAAGATTGTTTAATTGAACTTGATTAGAACATGCTTTTCTTTGTTTACAATGAGCTTAGAACTGACAGAGAAAAAATAGAAAATATCTGATCGTATATTTTTTAAAACGACAATTTTTGTAAATGTAAATGATCTTCTGTGTATCTTTAAAGTTTGAAAGTGGAATATTGTCTGTTCAAGGAAAACTTGTTTATGTATATTTTTTTCGGTTCAGTTCAAAGGAGAAACTTAAAAATTCATTAATCAAGACAGTCCCTTTTATCTTGACAGCACTTTTTTAGACCTGTGTCCTGCTAAATGTTTTGTAAGAAACTAAACACTAAAAAAAAGGTAGAAAGCTTGTTACACATTATTGTCGGCGGAACAGTTTCCAACAAATAAAATTAACGATCTATACCTAAATAATATTCTAGTAACATATATTACTGTGTTATTGCGGTCATCAGTACGAATTAAAAAGTGCATTGAAAGTTCAAAATCTGGCGCTCGTTTGTTTTTTTGTTTGCAAGTTGACAGGAACCGATCCAATTTTTCGCAAAATATCACAAAATTGTACTTACTGAATTTGATACAGACTATTTTTGAAACTATGTCTGCCATTATTTACTTTATTATTTTAGTAAAGATGCAAATAAGTAGTATTACACTTTTGTACCTACAATATAATTTGCATGCAATGTAAACCGGATTTTTGTGTTTCAATTTTACCAGAACCGACAAAATATGTCATGCAAAATTCACTTTTTAACATTGAAGATGAGTTAAGGTTAAGAAGGCGTAATGAGCGGTATTTTCAAAAACAAGATGGATTCTTGATAACCTGTTTAAATAAAAGCAAAAGTTGATCTTTACCCGATGTACAACTATTGAAAAGGTCAAATGCACACTTTTTGCGCAAATGACGTCGAAAATTTACGTTTTAGCCTACCGTAAATAGTTGTGACTTTGCCGTTTTTATGGCGATTAATTTAATTTCGGCGCAACATTTGATTCAAAAAGTATTTTTTCCATTTTATAAAACAAGCCCTTTGAAACTTACAAGGTGATGTAATTTTTCAAATATGTACTCCGACTATTCACCGAAGGAATGCTTACTTTGACAGTAATAAATTTCAGGGCTCGCGCTGTCGATCGCCATTTGTTATTATTTAATTTAAATGGCGAATATTTTTTTTTGATTTGGCGACAGAAACTGGCGATTATTTAAGCTGCAGAATTAATTATGCCAAATAGGAAAGTAACCCTCGGTCAGCTAGTTGTCAGCGAAGTGTAGAAAATCGATAAAGTGGACTGTACTCAAAGCGTGGGCCAACTATGACGACGGCATTGCCTAGGCGGAAGAACGCAGACGACAAATGAAGGCAATCTGAAAAAAATCATACAGTCTTACTAATCTAGCATTATAGGAGATGCTTTCAACGGGCTACTTTTTGAGAACGTCTTCCCCCGCCATGTAACTAGCACCAATATTCTTCATTGCAGACGACAGTTAAACCAATCTATCCTGGTAGATTTCTGATGAAAACTTTATTCGCCGTCTATAATTACCGCTGAATAATTATCTGTCAAAAACATGTTATAAATTCAGAGACCTACTAACTGACGATTTCAAAACACCTTTACAATCTAAAGTATTCGAAGTATTTTCGAAACGTGAAAGTGCTGAAAAAGTAAAGGCCAGATATTGTTAACAGTTAACTTCAGAAAGAACTGGGAAAACCAGTCTTTTTTTTTCTATTTTAAGTACTAAAAAGTAACATGAACGATGCGTGCAAGCAAAAAAAATCAATACATTCTGGCATTAACATAAGTAAAATCCTTCCAAAAACACACACAAATATTAGTATTTATTGAACAAAGTATCAAAATCTTGTTTATATTTATTGAACAAAATATCAAAATCTTGTTTACAGAATGTTGTCATTCCATAGTGAGCGTAGTTGTCAAATATTACGTATTTTCGCGACCCGATTTTTTTCTTTTCTGGACTGTTTAAAAAGAATCCTGAAAACACTTATGATCTATATAAAGAAGAAAAAAAAGCATGAACACGATTCTTGAACACTGTAAAATTTCCCCTGTGTGCAACTGTGCGTTGAGTGGGGCTTTGGCTATTGCCAAGTTCACAAATACCTCTCATTATCGATCATTTCAGCTGCCGTACACAATGTTCATTTAAAAAGATGAAAGTTGACAATGTATGAATGGCTGTATGTCGATGTTGAAATAACTTGCAGCCCGGCCCAGTTGTTTTTGTTCTGTGTTAAAAAGATATGCTTGTATTATTTTATATATGAAACAAGGAGCAATCAAACACGCTCGGAAGATAACAGTTAATTGTTAAAACGCGAAAGTTCATTGTTATCACTTTTGCGAGTTTAACAACGCTACCGTTTATTCATATTTTTGTCAGGACAGTGCTGTTTTTTTTTAATTAGGAGTGTTGTTTTAAAACAGTCCCTGAGCGGTCATGTTTCGGGGAATCGGGGTTCTAAATTTTTTATCTTTCTTATTTTATACTTCAGCTCATTCATATCACCCGGTTTTGTTCCAAGCTTAAGTTGACAATGTAATCGATTTAGCGGCTATATCCAGCTATAATATTGAAATTTGAAAAAAATACACATACTGATAAAAACTGTGGAAGATTTCATCTGAGTGTTCAATATGAATACGGTCAAATGCTGACAAAAGTATAGCCATTTTTTTACTCTGAACATATTTTTTTTTTGTTTCTAGTCGTTCATTCCAGCTTTGATGGAAATGAATTATATCAGAAAATATATTAAAAGTAGGCAGTAGTTATATCCACTCCTTTATAAACAAAAATTAGATATATAATTGTTTAAATATGACGAAAAACTGGATGCGAAATGAAATCGTTAGCATACAAGCTGTTTACCGTAAACGCTTAGATCGCAAAGACGTGGCGTCGTGACGTTCCGCTAGATGGTGCTCTCATAAGCCTTCTTTACCTTAATATCAACATTTTAGCTTTATATCCTTATGTGAACTGTAAATTACCTGGTCGCTACCGCCGCCGTGTAACGGTTAGCGTTTGAAACAATGGTATTACGACATGTAAACGTTTGTGCACCATTTTTTTTTCACATAGACAGAGAAATAGTTCGTGTTTTCCTTAACCATACCCTGAAGCTTGTTTGTGCTCAGGTACGATAATTCATTGGCTTGAAAACGCAACCTTTCCAATCGTCAATTTTCAAGACTTGAGCTTCAAACGAAGTCTTGCAACATTTGGTCATGGTCGCTGTAAATTTAAAAGTTGAAATTAACACTCTCGTTCTGTCGCCTATCTCTTAATTTTAAGTGAACAGAATAATCCAGGATATTAACAGGAATAAATCATTCCAGTTCCAGGAGAGTTCAAGTCATTCTACGGTGATCCAGAGACAAGATCGTCCAAATTTTGATCCTCTGATAATGCACTGCTCGAGTCTTTATCGCTCTTTCCGTTATCCATGTGAGAGAATCCATTGTGTTCTACCTTGCCTTGAAAACTGAACGGCCATGTCTGAAAAAAGATAATAATCTCTTATATCTATATACAAGGATGAGAAAGTTCAAAGGGGACATGTGTGTGATTTTATTTATCTTCCGATCACGAAATACTATGTCGTTCGAACAACATAATTTAGTCGCAGCCAAGAGTTTGTATGTTGTCCAAAAAACGTCATGTAAATACAACTGTCCCAACAATAAAGAGACCTTTTGTTTGTTTGTTTTGGGTTTAACGCCGTTTTTCAACAGTATTTCAGTCATGTAACGGCGGGCAGTTAACCTAACCCGTGTTCCTGGATTCTGTACCAGTACAAACTTGTTCTCCGCAAGTAACTGCCAACTTCCCCACATGAATCAGAGGTAGAGGACTAATGATTTCAGACACAATGTCGTTTATCAAATAGTCACGGAGAACATACGCCCAGCCCGAGGAACGAACTCACGACCCCGCGATCCGTAGACCAAACGCTCTACCTACTGAGCTAAGCGGGTGGGCTATATAGAGACCTTACCGTATTTTTCAAAACATTATCATGAAGTTAAAAAGCTTTGAAATACATACAAATGTCCATATAGTTCTCGAAAGTCAATATGCTTATCATAACAAAAAGACATAGTTGTGAGCATATGAAATATACATATAAACGATTGAGGAAATGATACTCTTCTTGGACATGTAGAGCAGAAACATGAAAGAGATATAACATATTGTTCCATTTGGGTGTATTTCTTTTTCAACAGTGATTTGGATTGCTAAACAATGGTCCGATAAACTGTTTCGCTAAAACATAGAACAACGGGACAGTCTGATATTCTGCGAATATACATGTTGTAAAGACTGCAAATGTTAAGACTTAAATGGGACCCGAACCCAGGATCTCTCACCGTCCTTAGAGCGGGCACTCTACCACAGCGCTATAACAACAGGTTCTGTAATAATGCAACGTATGTGCACCCTTATTCTCTGCCCGACTTTAGCAATGTAGGTGCATCATTATTGTCTAACCGACTTTATTACGTAACTCGGACAGTTTTGTGACAGTGGAATGTTCGGTGTACTCCGGATTGACTTATTTTACGCTAACGGAAATGTTCGTGTAAATTAATATTATAATCTAGTTTTTCCAACATTCGGTAAAAACTGCCCATATTTCTGTTAGTCTCTTGTGTTCTAGAGTATGAATTTACAAACTGGCATTTTCGGTGAAATAGTTTATACTTGCGCTTTTAGAAGGCATACGGCGAAGACAGTGAGCTTTATGGAGTTACCATGATCCAAAAACTCCTCTATTTTAATGTTAACAAGGCATGTTATATACCAAACTGTTTGGCATTGCCTGTAGTATCTGGAACTGCCGGCATAAGTTGTCAAAAATGGTGGCGTTCCAAGAAATCCAAGACTGCGTCCAAGATGACCGCCATAAACTGCCAATTCCGTGAAAACTTTATGAAACAGTATGACCGTTTTATTTATAAAGGTAGTGCTAGATATTTGCATGGATATTACTCATATTATAATGTGCCTTAAATTGACATGCAGCACTGCCTACTTCAAGGTCAAGGTCATTTCAAGGTCAAAGTGCAAAAAATACCCAAATAATTTGTCATATCCTCTCTATTGTTTCTTATTTTACATGATTTTTACATTCAGTTTGATAAAAAAATTAAGGCGAAATTGGTAATTGCATGTTTTTCAATTGAAAGTCATATTTTTGTTAAAAAAGTATTCATATATCGTGGAAACAAATACTTTTCACACCAGTACATGGTGTCGAATATTGCTGAAAAATCGGTGTTTCCATGATAATTTAATGTTCAAATGCAATGTACTAATTTTAAAGGTATAGCTAAATGTTTGCATGAATATTATTTATTTGTATTACATACAACAAATTGGCATACAGTGCTGACTATTTCAAGGTCAATGTCAAGGTCATTTCAAGGTCAAAATACAACAATTACCCCAAAAATGATAGTTCTTCTCTACTTCTCTCATTCTGGCATATTTTTGTATTAAATATGTAACTTGTAAGTCTGTATTCTTTCTTTTATAACTTCATTTTGATAAAGAGTATTCATATTTTGAAAAAAAAACAAAAACAACAAAAACACCTTTTTTTCACTTCAGTCCGAGATAGCGCATTAAATCGCTGGGACCATGACAGTTTACTGTTTTAATTTTAAAGTTATAGCTAAAAATATAATGTGATTATCAGCTGAGTTTTTTGAAATGATATCAACCGACATTTAGAAAAGAGCATTTTAGAATGGCCGTCTGCTAATGGTAAAAAAAACCCTACATACAGCTTAGGTCAAGAATTATACCATCTGAGGTCATAAAAAAGACATTTAGGCCTACTATAAATGGATAATGATTTCAGTGAATTGAAATCAACCTTTGAAAAAAATCCAATGAAACAGGAAAATATTTTCATTAAACACTTACATGACTTTATTAAAATATCTATAAAGAGGTTTTTTAAAACGTCATGTTAAAATATAGATACTGAAAAAGCAAGAATTTTCTCCTCCTTTAACTTTCAGCATTGTCCAGGTTGTCTTCTGTTACACTGTGAACAAGTATTGGCAGATTATATCAGTATAATATCACTATCAACAAAGGCAGTCACTATGGCATTCATTAGTGCACAGGTAAACAATGTCATTAAGCAGTTTAGGTGGAGCAGCAGACTGAGTCATCATTTGTGGAATGAACACCCCTGTTTATAATAATCAACAGCATATCCAAAATCTACTGGATCTGGCAATACAACGTTTGCAACTAAACCAGCCCTCCAGATTAACATCTGATAGGCACATCGGAGCAAAGGTAGCATGAAACTATTGTCTGTTGGGGAAGTCTCCTGGGTTTCGTCCTTGATATTTCAACAGCAATCCTAGCTCTTAATAAATTCAATGATGTGCATTGTTTACAACCATACAAGAGCCCAACAAAGAAGACCGATGCAGCATTTACTAGAGGTGACAGTTCATGCCCTGATCCAAGATTTGTGAGTTCTGTCAGTTTATCAGCATACTTGCTCATTATCTGAAAAGCCTTTTTTTCTTGTCTATGCCAAAGGAAGAAAAGCAAGCATCACAATCTGTGAGACAGTAAACTGGGAGTGAAACTTTTCTCCCATCAGGTGATAACTGTTCAAATATCACATGTTCAGGAAGGTCGCATACCCACTATGTTGGTTTTCTCATGGCGTGGCTTATATGATCAATGCAAAGCTCTTTTAAATAGTGAACAAGCAAGACCAACACATCAGTGTCAGGACTAACAACAACAATGTTGCTTACACCTACTGTTTTTGCATACACCATATGAAGTAGAATTCTGGTGTCGGCTTCTTCTTGATTTGAATTATCGTGGAAGGAAATTGTATCAGAACATACTCTGAGAACCTTGTCACCAATTCCACCAGAAACATAGACATCCTGGCCATCTTTCAGCAGCGTGTGGCAGTTCTCGTTAAGGAACTTGGTGTACAGTTTTCTTGATTCTGCTTTGCTCTTGCCGTTGGTCAGTCAGTAGCTTCTTCCAGTTAGGAATTTCCATGTTGAATTGCACGAAAACGGGTGTAACAAGTGACACTTTTTCTCCGCGTTTCTGGCGAGTGGAGGAACTATTTGAAATATATTTGTCAAATATAACATGCAAGCATGACACACCACCACTTTGGAAGAGAATATGTCTTCAAAATGTTGAAGCCAAATCAAGGTTTAATCAAATTGACCTATAGTGTTGACTGGAGCATTTCCACAATATCCATTCTATCAAAACCAAAACAATCTAACCCCTGGACACTCTTGACACTACAAGGATATCCAGTAATGTTTTCCAACATTTGAAGATAATCAAATTTCTTTGTTGACATCATTATGCCACCATCCGTGAACAAACTTAATGAAATCGGTGAATTTTCATATTAAAGTACACGTTCAATTGGCACCTTTTTGAAAGCATTTATTGCCAACAACTTCCAGTACATGTCCTCTCCATTTATCTGAACAGTCTAAGATTTGACTTGGACCTTGGATTTGATAGTGCTCATGGTTTGATCTTTGTTCTTGACAATGGTTCAAAGAAGTTCTTCTGCACAGGATGATTTTACCAGTAATGAACCTCTCTGAAACAAAGTTATTGAGTATTTGCTTTCCTGTCTGATGGCAATTCAAAAGACTAAGATCGACCTCAGTAGAACCAAAATTCACCAGTTTCGGTGGAGGGATGGATCAATGAATGTTTCATTGAATTTATCTAACATTTTACTCACTCCAGCATTGTATTTGAGTGTCAGTGTAATGTTTGTTTGAATTGGAAGCTTGGCTATAAACATTGTTCGGGTTGTATACCACTGCATATTTGGCAGTTATTGGCCTGGACAAAAACCAACGGGACAGTGTCTTGTCATTATGTGTGATGCCTATAATGTTACCTGAAGATTTTAAAGCTTTATTTTCTGTCACTTCCAGGACATAACCGTTTAAAAGTTTAGTGACAAAAGGGCCATTGTCAAAATTTTTAGACAATTGTTTAGGGATGTCTTTCATTACAAGCACTTGATAGGACATAAATCTTGAATATACTGTACGATTCGAAGCAAAGAGAAATGGCAAAAGCTTTGTCTTTGCATACTGACTGACATCCCATATACCATGTCTGGAAGATGCAAAGTACATCTTTATTGGTAATGACACCTCATTTAAATAGTCATTCCAGAATCTGAATAATGGAGAAGCCTCCCTACCCTCGGACCTGAACATCTCAATGAAGGGTAGTATACTGGACTCTATATGCCATGTGATTTCATTTGACAGATCACTATGATGAGATACAGGGTTGATGTCAAGGGATTTTAGATCCTGAAACAGAGACAGTGAAAGAGTTTTTGATTATTTTTTTTTCAGACCAAAGATAAAACAGCTGAAGAAACCTCCTATCCAAAACCTAATCAACCATTATGATTGCTTTCAGTGCTCTATCGAAATCTTTTCCAGACAAAATATGCTCTGCAGTAAGTTTGGCAAATACAATAGAATCAACCAAGAGGTCCTTCAGACCAGCATCACCATATATGAGCCGTGCCATGGGAAAACCAACATAGTGGGTATGCGACCAGCATGGATTCAGACCAGCCTGCGCATCCGCGTAGTCTGGTCAGGCTCCATGCTGTTCGCTAATAGTTTCTCCAATTCCAATAGGCTTTAAAAGCGAACAGCATGGAACCTGACCAGACTGCGCGGATGCGCATGCTGGTCTGGATCCATGCTGATCGCATACCCACTATGTTGGTTTTCTCATGGCACGGCTCATATATGCCCAATCCCACCAAACAAAGCCATCATATTAGGCATACCACATTCTATTGGTATAACACCTTTAAACTCGTTTGGTCGAGCCCAAACAACTTCTAATGCCTTAGTAAGCAATCCCATATCAAAGACGACGGGGCACACAACTTGACCAAGAGCATCCATTTGCTCTTTAGTACGTTTCATGATAGTAAAGACTGTACTGAAATCACTGGGAGGAGCCATAATGATAGGATTAAATACTATTTCAGCAGGTACAGACAGACGATCACTTCGTATGACTACCTGTCAAACCGTCCATGGGGGATATTTATCTACTCTATCATCACAGATGCTAACTAATTTGTCTCTGCCCATGTGATACATAATCTCTCAGTGTCTAAACAATTTCAGTATTTAGACAATTGAGTTCTTTAATCTGTACAGGTGGGCTCAGTTGTGGTGTTGGTCGCACATGCACACACATACATTTCGATATTATTCCGTTGCAAAGTATTACAAGAGTAATTAAAAAAGGAATATTTTGGGACAAATACGCTAACTGGTCCATGATGTACATTAATTACATCTTATTTTTAATTACATGCCTTGTTAAGAACAGTTTTGACCACATTTGATGTAAAAATCTTTAACTATAGTGGACATATCAAATGTTGGTGTTTTTGTTTTACGTTGACCTTGAAACGACCTTGACATTGACCTTAAAGTGGTCAGCACTGTATATCAATTAGACATATATCATAGAAATAAATAATACTCATTCAAACATTTAGCTTTACCCTTATTAAATAATCTCTTACATTTTAACATTAAATTATTGTGGAAACAGCGATTTTTGGGCAATTTCGGACACCATATACTGGTATGAATACTATTTGTTTCCACAACATATGAATACTCTATTAAAAACTATAACTTTGAAATGAAAAACGTTCAATTACAAATTTCACTATTACATTTGCAACCAAAGTGAATATAAAAATAATTTAAAATAAGAAATAATAGAGAGGAAATATCAAATTTTGGGGTATTTTTTTGTACTTTGACCTTGAAATGACATTGACCTTGACCTTAAAGTGGTCAGTACTGTATGTCAATTTGAGATACATTATAATATGAGTAATATCCATGCAAGTATTTGACATTACCTTTATAAGTAAAATTACCATACTGTTACATAAAATTTTCACGGAATTGGCAGTTTATGTCGGCCATCTTGGATTTCTCGGAACGCCACCATTTTTGACAATTTATGACGGCAGTTCCAGATACTAGAGACATTACCAAACAATTTGGTATATAACATGCCTTGTTAACAGAGGGGCCCCACTTCACCTTTAGATCCCCTCAGATCGTAGGTTATCATTAAATTTTAGTGTTAAAGTTACACCATTATGATCCGACCTATAACCAGGAGTAATGTTTGAATCTATTGCAAAATTCATAACACTGTCACTTATTAAAAAGAAGTCGAGTCTTGATTGATTCTTAATTGGATTCAGTCTTCTCCATGTGCATTGCCTTATATTTTCATTTTGAATTCGCCAAACATCTACAAAACCACAATTTTCAATAAGGTTAGTGATATCTTTTCTAGCTCTTTGATTATTGACTGAGTTATAATTTTCATAATCTAAAGTAGGATTAATAACCAGGTTCCAATCTCCACATATTATGATGTGATCATTTCCAATACTATACATTTTCTGCAATATACTCACGGCCATTAGATAGCATTTTGTTCCACCAATTTATCAGCTCGATCCAACGATATAATATACTCACGGCCACGAACTCGATCCAAAGACATAATACACTCGCGGCATAAAATATGATTTTCTGTTGTCCATCAGTTGTGCTATTGGTAAGATATTATACCCTTCTTATATTAATAATTCACTTAATTCGTAGCATCTGTTAGAAAGCATTCTCTTTGTGTCAAATATTGCTGCAGATTTCATTCGCGTTATATATATATATATATACTTATTCAAACAAATTTAGCACAGTATCTGACAATAATGCATGCTTCTGCATAAATTACCATGGAAACGCAGAAAATCCGAAAACTGTCTTTGTGATTTAAGTGGTCTAAAATGTAAACATAAATTTTCATGCATGAGTATAACTTTGTTAGATTTCTGAATATTAATATCTGAGACAGTCATATTTTTCTTTACGAAAGACCTAAAGATAACAAATCAAAAACATGGTAAAAGTCGGTGATAAATTACGAGTGACAAGCATTGTCTAAACATTGCATACACAGTGTGGTGTCTGCTTTTATGTAAGACAAATTCGTGTGTGGTGGGTTAATTAATTCATTATGCATTTATCACAGTTATTGCGTGTAATATGACAGCGACTGTGAGACAATTTATGATTTACAATATGGGCATTGAATAATGTAATATATACCGCCATGTCATGTATTTTGTGAGGTACTAGTTTCTTACGATATCTTTAAAATGTAGGTGTTTATCAATTGAAAAAAAACACAATTTATATGGCACGTGATCCCTGAAAATGTATGATAGGGTAATATCATCAAGTCCAAAAGGTGCATCATAATGAAATCCAGGACAATGTGCAGTTTGTTAAACAATTTTGTTCATGTCTTTAAAACTGGTCAGTCTCATTTATACATCATTTTATGACTTTTTCATTCAAAGAACAGAAATGTTAGACCCCTTTTAGAAATGTTAGTCATCCAGCTGGCTTACGGAAGGTCGGTGGTTCTACCCAGGTGCCCGCTCGTGATGAAATAATGCACGGAGGGGCACCTGCGGTCTTCCTCCACCATTAAAAGCTGGAAAGTCGCCAAATGACCTATCATGTGTCGGTGCGACGTTAAATCAAAAAAAAAAAAAAAAAAAAAAAATTATTATCTCCCAATGGAAGTTCTTTCAATATTGTTTCCTGTTTTACATTTCTGTTTGATAGATACCGTGAAATTTCAGTAAACGGAACCGAAAAGGCAAGTTTTTAAACTTTTTGTAGCTTTAAACAAAATTAACATAATAATTATTTTTTCTGCGCAATTAAGATAGGCCAAAAGAGAGGTAATAACAATTTTCTGCTAACCATATATATTTGTCAATACAAATATCTGACATACGTTAAAGAATCTCATATCCATATCATTCCTTATGCAAAATTTATTTATCACATATATACATATGCTTAAAATGACTATTTGGCTGGGCAACCAGGATCGAAAATTTAAAGTTTAGAAATACGTCAAGTGAAAATCGAGCATGAATTATGGTCTCAGAGAACATGAAGAAGTGTAAGTGATTTGAACGAATCCATCACATGGCCCAAATCGGACTAATCACCTTTAAATAACAATTTTTATTTTATGCTAACTAAAGAAATACTGCATTCTATCAGTGAAATAAATTCCATATCAGTCACTGGTTATCACTCACAGAATCATTATGTTGCCACCGAATAACCATAAAATAAAAAGAAAATTTGTTTTTTTTTTAGGGGATATGGTATATATCTCATCTCGTAGTGATAAAATTTTAACATTTTATCACTACTGGATGAGATATATATATATATATAAATATCATATCCACTCAAAACAAACAAATATCTTCTATAAATCAATATCAAATAATATGTTCTCCCTTAGAACTCTTTAACCTATAGCCAGTCTGGCGGCATGTGGGTTCGCCTTTGCGACCAGTGCAGACCCATCCGTGCAGGCTAACCATGGTCTGCACTGGTCGCTTTTCAGTCAGTAAATTTTCAGTGAACACCCCTTTGAATAATAAGTGGAACTGCCCAACTTGAATGATGGACCAGTCCATTTTTAAAAAATTTAGCCGGGTAAAGGCTAAAATTATATTGTGACAAAACGAAACCAGGGTTTAGTGTCATATAAAACAAGATCTGTCAAAAGAAATTTGAATTTTTCAACTGAAGATAATTGCCGCGATTAATATTCTTGTAATCGCCTCGACGATTTGATGCAGGATGGCACATCTGGAGTCATATATCCGCAACCTTTACCTTATATTGAGACGATGGGAAGTTGTTTGCTACCTACTTAGTCTAGAGTGGGATTTAAGAACACCGGATTGGAGTAATTGACATCTAGTACACGGATTAATTACTTTGGCAAACGGTGTTAAATTCATATATTATCATTTATATTATCATTTTAAAAGAGTAATGTTAAAATTGTCAAAATGTCAAGTCTAAACTATATTACTTTAATGCAAATTCATATGAGTCAAAAGCTAATCTATTCCGGAGATTTTCCGGGAAAATGGATGGTTTTATTGGAACTAAGATATACACTGGCTCCAGTAACTAGACCTGATATATAAAAGAAAATATAAATAAAGAATATATCATAGTCTCGGCGCTAGGCTAGGTATTTTCTATCATATATGGCCCGGTCATGGTGGTGTTGCAGTTACATGCTTGGTTGCTAATAATGAAGCCCGGCGTTCAAATCTTGGTCCAAGAACAAAAAAAATCTGAAATCCTCTTTAGTGTCCCCCGCCCAGTTTCACAGTTGTTGCTCTCAAACCCCATTTTGATTTTCCATTTCCTGTCCTTCTTCAAAGAACAGTTCACATTTACAGCTCTCAAACCTACTTTGATTTCTCATTTCCTGTCTTTTTTCACAGACTATAATCTCCCGCCCAGTTTAACATTTGCAGCTCTCAAACCCCATTTTGATTTTCCATTTCCTGTCCATCTTCAAAGAACAGTTTACATTTACAGCTCTTAAACCTAATTTGATTTCCCATTTCCTGTCTTTTTACATAGACTATAATCTCCCGCCCAGTTTCACATTTGCAGCTATCACACCCCATTTTGATTTTCCATTTCCTGTCCTTCTTCAAAGAACAGTTTATATTTACAGCTCTCAAACCTAATTTGATTTCCCATTTCCTGCCTTTTTTCATAGACTATAATCTCCCGCCCAGTTTCACATTTGCAGCTCTCAAACCCCATTTTGATTTTCCATATCCTGTCCTTCTTCAAAGAACAGTTTACATTTACAGCTCTCAAACCTAATTTGATTTCCCATTTCCTGTCGTTTTTCATAGACTATAATCTCCCGCCCAGTTTCACATTTGCAGCTCTCAAACCCCATTTTGATCTTCCATTTCCTGTCCTTCTTCAAAGAACAGTTTACATTTACAGCTCTCAAACCTAATTTGATTTCCCATTTCCTGTCTTTTTTCATAGACTATAATCTCCCGCCCAGTTTCACATTTGCAGCTCTCAACCCCCATTTTGATTTTCCATATCCTGTCCTTCTTCAAAGAACAGTTTACATTTACAGCTCTCAAACCTAATTTGATTTCCCATTTCCTGTCTTTTTTCATAGACTATAATCTCATTTACAGCTATCAGGAAGGTCTAATACGGGGAATAGAAACTCCGTATAAATCAGTACATTTATCTGTATTATGCTGTCGTCCATACCTGTAAATATCGACCGGTCGTTAGCGATCGATATTTTGTTTTCGCCACTATCGATTAGCGTGTAATTAGCATATTACCTCATGTTAATCATGGAGCTATATACACTTTTTGTTCAAAGGGTTTACCATTCACATGTTAAGTGGCGATAATTAGATGATCAGAGATGAATCTAAAGGGATTCTGAAGGAAAAACAGCATGTCACTGCATGTGGTGATATGCTTAATTATTATGAATTAACTCGAGCTCACTTCCCTGAAAACATATTTTACCACTTAACTTCAAACCTGTATTAAAGGACCGTATCAGTTGTTCCAGCAGCTATCAATGTCTATTTTGTTATCCTTTTTCTTGTTTTTTTTTCACAAAACAGATTCATATTTACAACTCTCAAACAAACTTTGATTTCTTATTTCCTATCTTTTTCTCGTAGAACAGTTTCACATTTACGTAGATTTTCCATTTCCTGTTTTTCACTATCACTAGAAAAACCTTTAACGAATTTTTAATGAGATCTTATTGTGGGAACTCTTAATATTTGTGCCTTGTGTTTTCAGATTTTTCTTATTTAATTTTCAACAGCTTTCACATATCACTGCCAAAATTTTGCTTTGAATTTTTATATGTGTTCAGTCTATAAGAAATAACTTACTTGATCACCGCTTTTATCTGTTGTTATTTGGTATTATAACAAAAGTTATATGCAAAACGGTGGGAGCGCACTACGTACAATCAACGGTAAAAAAATTGAATCTATAATTCAAAACATATTTTCTTATGTCTTTACAAGACTTTTAACTTCCATTTTAAGACTTTATTTCTTCCACAAAACTATAAAACAATTTAAAATAAACAGCTCATATTTTCCAAAGCAGTTTTGTTGATTTACTGGATTTTGTTGTAATAAACAACGGATCATTACCCTTTGTAATTGCAGTGTGTTTAATGCTCTTTCTTGCTTTTTCAGATGTAAAATGGCCATTAATAGCACATATTCAAGTCGTTTATGAGCGTTGCCAATGATTTAAGGGCAAGAAAGACTGCGCGAGACTTTCATTGCAGTCGACTGCAAGATAAGTGATAAGACGCAGTGTAGAAATTAACGCAGAAATGATAACCAATTTTTGTTAATTGTTACAAATGGGGACGTAAAGATACAGTGAGCAATAGGTCAGGACAATTTTTTGCTAATAATTAAGGCAAGCTGATTTATTGTTTCGATTTTTGTGGAATATGAACTGGGCTAGGATCTTGTAGCTTGGTTTTTGGATATATAAGTCTTCGATACCAGAAAAGATTCTTTTTCTAAATAATATGATAAAAACTCTTGAGTTTTTGACATGAAATCTGTGTGAAATTTCAATACCGGCCATATGTTTATTTTCTTTTTTTTTTATTTGAAGCAAACTTGAAATAAGTACAAGTTTGAATTCTGACATTTTTAAAACTTTCTATTCAGAATTTTCAGAGAAATATCTTATCGCTGATAATGCTTAATCAGCCTGGCATATCAGAAAATCAGATATATAATATATATATGTATACTACCTTTCATCAGAATGTCGGCTCTGCGAAATAATAAACGATTTTAAGAAAAATATATCCCCAGCAGTAATTTATCGTAAAATAAAAGCATTGTTTTGGTGTTCAGATGGAAAGGTTTTATATCACGAGGAATCCTATGCACATAAGACTGAAACTGTGTTAGAGTGCAACAAAATCACTACGTGTACGTCACAATTATTACAATACATGTCATGCTGGAAGTTTGAAAAAATGTGGTTCATTTGAAAAAAAGTAGGGTAATCTCTAGACTAGCTCCAAGGATATCACATATTATCTTTTTTTTTTATTTTCATCTCTGAAGTTGTAATTTTTAAGCAGCCTGTCTAAAGTTCTTGGCGAAAATCTCAGTAACAGACTGGATACTGTTGAAGAAATAATTTATCCGAAATAGTGATATATGTCTTCGAGTAAATCAATTGTTTGGAGTTCGGATGCGAAGAAATTGCATATACATAAAATTATATTTGCTACTAATAGCGTTAGGCAGCTGACCTATTTAGAGTTGCATAGAAGTAGGGAAGTCGCACAGAAAACCAGCATTCAGAGTCTGTGGTCGCTCACTTTCAGTTTCTTAATCGATTAAAGCTTTCACTTCATAGTTTCTACTTCATATACAAATAAATTATTTATAATATTGTCAATCTATAAGCTCACAAGAATTGACGAATCTGCACGTTTCTGCTATTTTCGTATCTGGTGGTTAAAAGACCAAAGAAGGCAAATTTGATTAAGTCATTTAAAACAAGTAATGCATTCAAAGTAGAAATTCATTTTCTGTATTTGACAGCTTTGTCATAATATTGACATGTACGCTTCAGGGCGTAGTTTGGCAGAATTCAACATGTATGCACTATATTTTCAAAGCCCCGACATCCTTTTTAAAAATCACGAAAATATTATCAGTCAGAATTAGGGAATAACACAAAATTAAGTTTTATTTTTGGCTTAAATAATTGAAAATATCAAAATGGCGGGTAAGCTGCTTTCTGTGGTATTCATAATAATTTTACAACTGTGCAGCTTCTATGTTTTAGAATCATTTAAGAAATAATTTAAAGCAAAAGAGTGCTTTCACACTATTTATGCACGATGGGCGGTTATACGTCGGGCGTAATAATTGCACGAGGGCACAGCCCGAGTGAAATTATTTGTACGACGTATTACCGCCCGAGTGTATAAATAGTGTTTAAATACGGCTTTGCTATAAATTATTAGGATTCTAATATGCCCTTAATCTAAACAGTAGATAAAATATAGAAGCGCTCTTTCTTGGTCGCAACAAAAACTTTGACGTCACCGCACGTTAACGTGACGTCATTCTAGCGTAAGAGTGTTTTAACAGAGACAAGCATATAGAATATTATTTCATTCACTAGGACTCATATACAGGCATAAATAACATTCCTAATGATCGTAAAATAACTCGCAACTATTACACAATTGTGTAGAACAGATATGCTTTGTTTAATTGATTTCTTTTAAAGAGGTTTCGGTATTGTGTAAAGAGATTTTTGCAAGTGCTTGATGGAGTGTACATTTTTTCATAACCTGGTTTCTACTCTACTTTAATTCAAAATTTGATGCACAGTATAACGTTTTTCTATATAAATGTATATGACGGTTTTAGCCCCATGATGGTCTGTCCCCATGTTCACACAGTAATTTCAGTCTCAGCTGAGTTTGATGGTATAATTTTATTTCTCATTTATAGATTAGAATAAAAAATTAAGTTTATGTCTATTTTTAAGTGTCTGTGTAGAACTGAGGGTCACTCTCGGCTGGAATTTTATCTTAAAGTTCTAGTAAAATTTGCTGAAAGAATTTCAATCTCAAACTTAGCTGAGACTAAAAAATGTTTTGTGAAGATTGACTCTGTTACTTGTTTATGAATGACTATGCATCAGAGGCAATTTTATCTGCACTTCCCTGAAGCACATTTTGATGTGCATGAAGTCGCGTCAGAAGAGTCTGATATCGATTTAGTGTATTACGATTAATAAAAGACAGCTAATATTATCTCAAAACTAAAAGATATACATTATTTTATACCAAAAATTCAGTAATTTCAAATAGCCTAATTGCAGTTTAACATAATATGTAAAGCTTTTATAGATCGATACACGTTATAATAAAACAGGATTAAGTCCCAAAATAAATATGACAACTTCAAATTCCAATATAGTTTCAGGTTTGAAAAACGTATTTATACTTGAAATAAACTAATACAAAGCATTTAATTTAGGACATTAGTTTTAGCTGGTAATTTTCTTAACATGCTATGTTAATAACCATGGCTTCATATTTTATGGAAGAGTTATTTTAGGGATGACAGGATCTGTTATTATTTGCCAATTTAAATGTCCTACATCTTTCAACTCCTAACAGGTCTGGCCACTTATAACCGTCCAGAAAGTAAACACTAGAGCACGTTTTTCACTGACAAACACGACGCCGTCTTTCAGTGGTCACTGCCGGCTTGAACACATGCTTAATTTCCAATAAAGTATCAACAGACTATTGATTTTTTAGCAATCCATTAATCTACCGTAGTCTAGAGATATGCAATCTGACCGTAGAAAACAAACGGGGTCCGGGAAAAAGAAAGAAAAATCAATAACTTTTTGTAAAATGTAAATAATTTCCCGTTAAATCGACACGAATAAAATAACAGAATAGAATTATACGATTATAATTTTCTTTTTGTAAAAAATATCTGCAACGGGTGACCTGCGAATCTTACCGATATGTATGGGGCGGTATTCCCATAAAGGGGTATTATTCACCCTCGCCCCCACTCCATCCCCTCCCGTCTGTCACAACAGATTTTGGACACATAATCTAGGCAATTTATTAATATATAGTTTTACCTTGTAAAATAAAGTGATATTATTGTATCCATCTCATATTTAACTAATAAATTATTTCTCTTTTGCATTAACTTTCTCCAGTAGTCATGTAAACACTGGTGTAAAATGCAAGTAATTATCCGCCACTACATCTTTATTTATCGGTACACAATTGCATTGTTGAACCCGAGTAGGTCCAAGATGAGTTAACACTGTCTTTTATGCCCGTCTATAGAAAATAACAACTCATAATAGAAATGTATAAGCATGTTCATTTTAGCGTTTTAGTCGTGTTGAGGTAACCTACATGGATTTCTAAAGAAACATTGAATATTTAGAAGTCAATTTCACTTACACCCCCTGATACATATATCTGTAGATAAAAACAGAAAGTTCCTCATCTGGATCTTTGTTTAGATTTATTTTACTTTATTTCTACCACGTACATAAAGAATTACTAGAAACCTTTAAATATGCAGATTTTCCTAGCTCGCATTTAAACAAAACACTATTTTAGAGAACATTATTTTTATCTGTGGTTAGACTTTATCTAATTGTGTGTGTGTGTGTGTGTGTGTGTGTGTGTGTGTGTGACCATACATGTACACCAGAATTTAACTGCGTTCCTTCGTGGATATTTTACATTTATTTTCATATATCACTTTTTTCTAGACCGAAATGACACGCCGTTAGAGTGCCAAGAAGCTAAATTCCTCAAAGAGACTGGTAGTACAAATAAAATTCCTTAACAGTCGTAAAAATTGTACAAATGCCACATTCTATTAATTGGACTACTTGTAATAAAAATGTTGTTTTGAAGACAAATAAACTAGTTTCAAAAATAGCTTTTGCCAAAAGTTATAGATTTGTTTCTGTAACTGACACAGTTATATTTCAAAACTATCCATTCGTCATAAATTCCTCCCGAGCACGTGCATCTGTCAAAATTTCAAACGTCATGTTTATATTATATTAATTTTGTATATCTGTAATTTAAACATAACCGTCGAAAAAAACACAAATTTACTCAAAAGCTCCAAGGTATTCAATCTTCAGTAATTTAAAAATGTTTAAAAATGTTCTTAGAATTTGCACATTTACTTTTCACTTTCTTTATCATCTAAGAAAAAGTAACATATAAAATAACGACTAGATCTATTAGCATTTTGCTTTTTGATTATCAAGAAGGGGCTTGGGTCAAAACAACGAGAAAGCACCAACAGTAGAACACTTGTCAGAGCCACCTAAAATGCGTTCTAGTTAGAAAAAATAAAACACTTGTAAAACGGTGTAGTAATTCATATACTTGTATTTGATTAATATTGTCAAAAGTCCTTTTATCTAGATGACATAATGGTTTTTTTAAGTTATTATATAAGCGTATCATGTACAACACTGTTTTAACATTTGCTGAATATGAAACGACTACTGAAATTTTTCTGAAGAATTTTGCATTTCGTCTTTCAGAAAAAAAAGCATGATCGAAAAAGTATAAAATTTATGTTGATATTTTACTCTTTATTTCGAATTTTCGGACACTTGTCCTTTTTCAAGAATATGATTCATTTCCTGTGATATAAATGTTACATGGATATTACTTAGTCAGAAAAATATTTCCATATTCTTGAAAAAGGACAAGTGTCCGAAAATTCGAAATAAAGAGTAAAATATCAACACAGATTTGTACTATACTTCCCTTCGGAAGATTTACAGACATATTATAAAATTTATTTTATAGCTCTTTGATTATTTACACGTCTACAGAAAATGCAGACAAAACCTTTCTCTCTTTAGCCGCTCTCATTCGTCGTTTCAAATACACCATTTTAGATATGTTAATTGACCTGGTGGTTATTAGATTTGTAACATTTCTTCATAGTTTCGAGTCATGTTAATTATATATCATTACACGCTGAATACAAATCATTTTCAGTCTCGTTACATGTCTTGGTTAAATTCAAAATAAGACGCACCAATTTTTTCAGTGAAATTCTGTTCTGATCTGTTCTGCGACGTTAAAATATTAATTATCTCCCATATTTATAAACAAGTCAGGATTTTCCACATTTTGAATTGCCTTCCTATATACTTATAACTCATGATTTGTTCTTTTTTTCAAAAGCCCCTTTAGTTAAAAAGAAACATAAAGCAAACCTGTGTATTTCTCATTATTTAAAACTTTTTGTACCAGTCCTGTCTTGTTAATTAAAGAAAAGTGGCATATCCTTAGGACGGCCTGCACATTTTTATACAATCTTATTTGAGACAAAGGGGTTCAAAAATAAATATCAGAAACATCTATATTTTGCATATTGATAAAAAAAACCCGCTTTTGTGCAATTGTATATGGAACTACCCTTAGTATTGTTTATACCCCAGTTATAGTGTCACGTTTTGGCCGCCACGTATAACTACGTTGGGAAACGTGGCTACAACGTGAGCCAACGTGGTTGAAACGTGAGAACACGTGAACGCTGTCTTTTTCCTTGATTCTTTTTTTCAGTACACAAGATGTTACCTAATGTCTCCGTTCAACGCTGATTTTCAAGAGATGACCGACGAAATATGCCTGCCATACATTTCAATAATGTCACATACATAATTTAACGTTATAAGCGAAATGCTTATATGTCATGTTAATATTCGCCCGATTTAAGAAAAACAAAAGGTAGCTTGAAAAAATAGGTAAATGGCAAGTAATGTTTTCGTGAATTCAAAATAGAAAAAAACAACATAAAACTGGGCCGGATGACGTCACATGACGTCACATGATGTTGCCGCGGGGACTAACATTTACCCAATAATTGTCCACAGAAAATATGATATTGACATATCTACTAAGTCTGCCTTAATCGTCTCATTGATTTTAAATGACAGCACCTTTCCGGGTTTTTATTGAACACCCCTCGTATAACGTAGCAAAAACGTAACAGAACGCGAACATAGCGCGTCCGGTCAGCTGATATTGCCCTAGTCAAAGTGTCACGTTTGGCCGCCACGTATAGCTACGTTGGTAATTTAGGCCAGTCAGCCAGTCATTGCGTGACTAGTTTTAGCTGCAGCGGCAGCGAGAGATAACGAAGCACAGCGTATATCAACGTGGCGGAAACGAGGCGACAGTGTGGCCATCACGTTGCTAGCACGTGACGACAACTTGGCACATCGTGGCACCCGGTTGAAAATTTAAACAAAAATGTGGTTGTCAGAAAAAGGTCACAACGGCGCGGCCAAAACGTGACACTATGGCTGGGGTATTAATACAAAATAAAACTCTGTTCGATATATTCTTAAATAGTGTTGACGATTTTATTACGTAATCACGGATATAAAGTTTGGAGACTGATAAAAAAAGTACTCAGTATCCTCCGCGTATAATAAAAAATAAAGAAAGACAAACTAATTAATATTATGGAGGATAATATATTCGTAAAGGTCAAACGAAGTCATGTTAGGTTTAATTTAGATGCAGTAGGTACAAAATAAACATTGCACAGAAAGATTAACCATTTTTTTAGGAATTAGCATAACTTGATACGTGTAGAGGTGCGAGCGTTTGCATTTTCTAAATTGTGCTGTTATCATATCAAAATATAATCCCTATAAGTCTGGCAAAACCTCGTCTTTTTGCACCATTGAACGTCACTGGCTACACATTAAACTGTCCATCTCCAACGACATTTTTCAAAAAAGAGGCATAAAAATGAATCGGGAAAACAAACGTTGTTTTATATCACACTGTGCAGAGAGCAAAACTTATGGCAAATTTTATCGCGGAAGGATACTAAAATTCCGATTTGTTTATGTTGGAAACTATTTTTCCACTTCTGAAATTACCGATGGCACGCGCGTTTATTGTTTTAGATGAGAGACGTTTTTCTGCAACACTTGGGACGTTTGTTGTTTTAGCAAAGAGTGCATCAGGACTCTGTTTTGCTGGAATTAAGTTTCATTTGTTTCGGTGTAGCAGACGTTTATTGATATAGTAAAGATTTGCAACACTGTGCTATTTTTCTTGTATTAAGGTCCATTTGTTTGCCAGTAAATCGAGAGCTTCCACGTGTGAAGAAAACCCTCTGCAAATCCACTTGTTTCAAGTTACAGATTATTTATTTTTTCATTTTCTAACATTCCTGGGCGCATTTCTTAAAATTATCAGTTTTAATGAATTTTAGTTAGATTTATAAAAAAAAAATTACCAACGCGTATTTCATCTTAAAGAATGTAAAAACAAACAGACAATTTCCAAGTTGGTGTGAACATTACAACGAAGAAAATAAACCTAACTTTTACGGACATATTATTCTTACGCTGTTTATTACAATTGTTAACGTATTTCCCCTTTAAGTAATGATAAAAACATGTACATGTAATTTTGAAACAAATTATTTGACAGTGATACGGATGCTAAAATTTGAGACGACAAACTGGACGCAGACTTCTCAAAATTGTGGTTATTTCTATTATTTGAATGTCTTTTGGTGATGGTCACCCAACTATGGAAAAAGTACAAGAAAAGATTTCCACTACTTGGCTTTATCACCCGTTGAATCAAATTACATATGATAAATCAATAAAACATGATACTGCATTATCTGTACAGAAACGTACAAAAATTCTCCGTCTAATTATTCGCTTTTTGAGACACGCATAATTTGTCCGTTCAGTATATTTCTAAAAAAAAAAATGCTTTTACACACATTTAACAATTGATTAAGGGAGTCGCGTAGACGTTCATTTATTGCATTCTATCACAATAGGTCAAATTTCAAAACCACAAAGTGTCAAGCAATAAATAATGGCGGCTCCCAAAACATCACTTTTCACTCAATAGTCTCTGATAAAATAAAGTATAACATTTTTAAAGGTGGTTCATCAGATTTTGTATAAGTAAGGATTTGTTTGAAAAATCACACTGAGTGCTTAATGCATACCAAGATTTCTTCTCGGGTATTTTAAAATTTGATTATTTTCCTATCCTGGTTGCCAAACCTAGACAGAGTTCTTTTAGCATAAGTATAAATTTCATAAACGTACCTTTTCTAAGGAAGGATATGAATATAGAAACTGCTGCATTGTATTTCTGAAAGATAACATTGATGATTTATATATTTAGCCGAAATTTATTAGAAATGAAAGTTTGTAAAATCAATATTACCTCACTTTGCCCATTGTGGTTTTTGGTTCAGACTGTTGAAATATCTATATATCTGGCAAATGCAAATGTAAAACAAGAAATTATATTGGGAATTAATTCCGTAATAAAGCTGTGTAATTACAAAATTCCATGCGGAAAATAATAAAACATACATTTCTAATAGGGAACCAACTTTTTCTTTTCTTTAGATAAATCTGTAGCAGATTCGAAATATGAAAAACATGTTATAAAATGTTACTTAAATGTGATTGACCACCTTTAAAACTATTTTGTGGAAACGTGAAAATGTCATACTGTGTTACGTGTATAAATGTTTTACAATTAAGTTTAATTGCAAATCTTGGGGTTAGAAAGTGGACTAAGTGATTTTTTATTCCTGTTTCGATCTCAGCCCCCGAATTACACATTAACTGCATTTGTGAAGAAATAGTTGATTGAAAAACGAAATTTCTTTTTTTTTTAATTTGAAGATACATGTAATGTTCTTGTTATTATATTTTAGATATTGAATGTTTAATTATCATGAAGCATTTGCTTTTTAAATTACAAGAAAAGGCACAAACACTATGCATCTCGTTGTAAAAGTTCCTAAGCTTCCCAGTTTTCACAAGATTAGGACATAATTATTATGTCGAAAAGCTGTTTTTCTGACTATTTTATATTGGATGTATTGAAAAGTGTTTTCCATCAGAATAGTTTTGTGTTACCTCAAAAGTTTTTTGTGTGACATTAGTTTGTAACTGAAAAAAGGACGCAAAAACTGCAAAAAAAACCTGATGATGGAAAAAGAAACGTCTTCAATCACTGTTAGAAAAAGAAAGTGGTTAAATTTAAATATAACATGTGCATGGTTTTCTGCAGGTTTATTAATGCCCTCAGGTAATAAAATTGGTGCTAAAAATGTAGTACTGTAATATTATTTTAACTAATTTCTTCATATATATGGACGGAACAAGTCTGTTTATCTTTGGCAATTTTCTCAATGTATGCATGTTAAATGTAATGCAGTAAGTGCATAAAACTGTCTAAGGTGTTTCCTTCTTCAGATTGATGTTTTAACCTTTACCCTGCTAAATTTCTATAATGGACTGTTCCATCATTCAATTTTGGCAGTACCACTTATCATTCAAAGGGATGTTCACTGAAAATATTCTGACTGAAAATAATGGTAACATTTTGAGCTCGCATTATAAGTACAGTTCTTATATTTGGACAGTTTCGAGAATGTTGCAAGTTTTTTTTTAACTTTTGTTTTATACATTTACGGATGAGCCGATTTAAAATTCTAAGCAGCAGCAATATCAGATAATATTCACAAAAATATTCATTTTGTCTTTATATAAAAGTTCCCTCTGAGACTCCGTACTTACCAGATTTAGTGGATGTATAGTACTAGGCTGATTGCACTGTTCCTCTTCTTCATTACCGTCTAGAATCTGTTTTAAATGTGCAATATAACTTGACGCAAGTCTTAAAGTGTCTAATTTCGATAATTTTGTGTCTGAAGGTACCCATGGCAAAGTTGTCTTTAATTTTGAAAACGCTTTACTTAAAACCCTCATTCTGCTACGTTCTCTTTCATTTGCCGCATGTCTTTGAATTGGATGGTGTTGTTTTGACAACTTTCTCATTGAACAATCCTCGTCGTCTTCGCTTTCTTTGTGTTCCTTGCGTCTTCTTGGCATTATCACTGTCACTTTGGGTTAATTCCACAAAATACGAATTATTTCCTTTAGTTTCGAATTATTTTTTTTAATCCTGTCAATTATTTATGACTGTATTTGAAAGGATAATAGTGTTACATTATTAAGTTAGATTTTTTAGACAGATGAAATAGGAACGGTTTTAGAAGCCACAAACTGTCGGCAAAGTGTCATGCTAGTAATCGGCGGTATTCTATTTCTCCTGCAACGATTGAAGATTCGCATATGGCAGTAGATTGGGTATGTTTTCCATCAAAATTCTGAAGTAATAACTCTTATGTTTATCTATATTATACAACCTAATCAACATACCCGTGTCACGCGTACACCTGTCCTTCCTTGCCCTTCCTACTGGCTTATCAGGCTAGAAAATGAAACTTAATAGCGCGGGCACCGTCTTTTTGGACGCCGAATGAAAACTGTATGGCGCAATAAATAAAGTCGTTGAACACTAATTGTACCTAAATTGGTTTAAAGCACCAATAAATACATCAGTAATGATGTACGAGTTAAAGTTATACTGAGATAAATATTCCGAGTCGTTTCTTTACCGTGATTGATGTTTATTTCAGACTTTAATTGTTTTTTGTTTTTATATATGATTACAGTTTTTCTTTATAGTATGTTGATAGACTTGGCGTCGGTATTTTATTTTTATGCCACTATCAAATTATTCCAGATTATAGTATTTTCTCTATCCAAAATCCAAACTTTGGCTCAGTATCTCCAAAACTTGTCAGTTTCAAGTTTCATAGATAGTAACTCCGTCACTTAAAACTTGTAACTGTAACAAATTATTATCCACGGCGTTTCATTACGATTTTAATTTTAAGATTTAAAGATATATGTAAATCTGATTAATTTTGAATCTTAAACTATTTCTTGAAGTAGCCGGATGATTTTTGTCCGTCAATTAAAGAGCAACACCACAGGTGGTACGTGTTTGTATAATGTTTATACTCCATGTTGTTTATATACACGCATTCTCATCAGCTGTAAAACTCAGGTAGGCGGAGCTTCATTACGTAGTAGGCGGGGTAAGCTAATTTGAGTGGATGAAACGCTTTCTTTATTAAAATATACAAAATATATTATTATTCTTAAAAAGTCAGATTTAATTACATAAATAGATCGCAATAAACGAATTATTACATCATTACATATATATAATTTCATAGGGTCTATTTCAGTTTAGTTCTAATAATCTGTTAAAAAGTTCAATCTGTTAAAAAGCATTTTTGTTTAACCAGTCCTGTGATATCAAATTATAAATTAATAAGAATCTAAACGAATTCATCTCTTAATAGTTTATCGATCCGGTAAATAAAAAAAGCCCCAGTTTTATTATTATTTTTTTTTTTTTTTGGTTTTTCATAATTGAAAACTTCTGACCGATAAGCTGCAAGCACAATGTGTGTTAATTTTTAGGACAAGAGACTATCATTCTCAAGATAATGTTTAAAACATTACTGACGCCGAAGTATGCGGATCCGAGCCTCGCCGTTGGCATGACCATGCCACCATAAGGTCACATTTTTATGAGAGTAGTTATTCTTTTGCTATAAACGTCTTTGAAATTGTGCAGGAGTTGGTGGCAGGACAGTGTCCAAACCATAACGACACTGTGAATATGTGCCCGTGTAAAAGTGCGTGTAGTAACTTCATTTACATATAAAAAAATAATGTATAAAGTAATCAAGTGGCTCACTCCAAGAATATACACGGTGTTGAGTGCTGATGTTTAAATTTTTAGAACACGCACGTCTAAATTTAGTAGTACATGCGCTTTTAGAAACAGATATAACAAATTATCCTATACAACAGGGCACCGTCCGTTTTTTTTATAGCTCATCTTAAAAATTACCTGAGTGTACATATTGACTATTTAAACCAAACTTTTTATATAAATTACGCTGATGAGATATGTCAATCAGTAGTATTTATTGAAATACTATGTCCATCCGAGATCATAAATACAACAAGAAACTAGACAAAAATGTGATAAAATAACAATTTATTTGATTAATTACACGCGCATAGCATGTTTGACCACACGTTCGATTGTGGTTCGGGATCATTGGTAGATATACTTACGGTCAATAGATCTTTTGCGCGGATATTCACCTACCAGTATATCACTTACAGCAGTGATTGTGCACTTTTCATAACCAAAGGAATAAATGTGATAAAATATGTCTGTCAAAACATGTTAAAATATTATTTTTTACCTATTTTAAGCTGTGGAAAAGTCTTTTTGAAAAGATATAAAACTAAAAAAAAAAGTTTAACATTTTGCTATTATCTATAATATATTTTCCATTGCAGCTTATTGGTTGTGGTACAAGCTTAAAAAATAAATTAGCCATATTTTTTTTTTGGACAAAAACAAACAAACAAACAAAAAAAGAAAAAAAAAAAAAACAATTATACAAGATAACAACTAAACAATAAAATTTAAACTAATGCCAATGATATGTCTCTTGTAATTCTTTAAAGAATGACCATTATAAACAATTAGTGTATTTTTAAAATGTATTGTATAATTTTATGCAACTTATTGTATATGGATTATATAAATAAAAAAAATAAAAAAATAAATATGTAACGTCACGTCAAAAAAACACACACAAAAAAACAAACAAACAAAAGAGCAATACTCAAAGACAAACGACCATGGCTTCGACCGGACACGATCCAGTTTTGTGCTATTTCCCATTCTACTTGTCAAATTATGGAAAACAAAAACAAAAAGATCAACTGTATAATTGTATGCATGTATGCAACAAATATTGCAATATAAAGAAGCCCCTTCTATTGCTATTACCGACCTGGGTCAAAATAGCAAAAAAAAAACAACAAAAAAACCAAAAAAAAAAACCAAACCCTCCCATCTCAGAAAGTAAGACAAAAAAAAAAAGACACTTGATTTTATCGGAGTCCTAAAGTACATTTCCTTAAGTTGATTTACGTTTAATTTCTCAAAAGTACATTTTGCATTTAGGTGTTTAGATGTCAGTTAAGATAATAAGATAAACAGTGTAACTGGATTCGGATCCAGAACTTAATTTACTGTAAAGGTCACTGCATGTATCGGATGCAGAGAACAACGACCTCAAACAAAATGTGTCGTGGCAATCCGTCACAGAGAACTTACGTCTTCAGACAAATGCCTCACTGTTCATGGCCTTGTTTCTACTAAGCTTAACCTACAAAAAATATGTGTAAGGTGCATCTAAAATTTATACCGTACATCAAAACTATGTCAACCGTTAAATTTAAATAATTTACTGTGCACTATACCCACACGAACATTTTTCAAGAAAGAAGGCGATATAATAATACTTTATTTTCAACTGATAACGGCGAGTTGTTTTAACTCTTATCATGCTGGACACAATTTATTCTGCCTTTGCGACCAGTGTAGATCATGATCAGCCTGCACATCCATACAGTCTGATCAAGATCTGCACTGTTCGCCATTCAGTCAGTATCACCAGTAAGCACCCCTTTTAACAGTTAATGGCACTGTTCAAATTGAAAGATGGACACGTTCTTTGTAGAAATTTAGCAAGGTAAGTAAGGGTTAAAAACCCAACAAAAAGTTTGTTTGTTCTAAATTGTAGTTATTTATATCATCCGACAATATTTCCTATTACGTCAAATATGTTTTGTTGAAAAATGTTCCCACTAATTCTTTTCATTGTCTCAAAAAAAATGCGAAAAGGCGGATGTACTTCCACATAATTATCCAGGAACAATAAAACATGGAAAATGCAAAAAAAAACTGAAGTTACAGTATCATTTTCATGGCGTCAGTCGAGGTCCTAAATCTTTTTATTCTGGCGTGTAATATCTGCATTGAGAATTATGCCTATCTCCTTCCTCCTTCGTTTTCACTGTTTAAATAATCAATTAATTAGATATAACGATGTTAGGGGTCACTTGGGGCTACCTGTTATCACACAATGACCTTAGGGATATCACGGGATAGTTCTTATCTGAAAATCATAAAGGATAGCAAGCATTAATTGGAACTTCTCGGTATTTATCGTGTTAACATGACAGTTACAATAATAAACCGTTGCTACCATAATGCACCGCGCGGAAACTATTTGAAATGCACAATAAAATTGATATCTACCATTGTAAATGATAGCTTTGATTCAAAGGAATTCTTTAAAAGCATACCAGAGGATTGTGTGATTAGATGTTAGCTTCTTGTTTACATGAAAAATGGGAACATGTGATCGCTAGAGATCTTGCTCGATATCATATCTAAATTCGAATAAACAAAAATACTTTACATTCTGTTTATTGTAAGAAAATATGCGTTAATGGTACTTCAAAGAGTGCAATATCTTTCAACTAGAAAGAAAATACAAACGAACATAGAAAAACACCTACGAATATTTTTTGAAAGACTGACTTTAATCTTGAAATGTTTGATCAATTAGTCTGCTTCATTTTTTTTTCAGAAATGGTTTTTGGTCTGTTTGGACAAAATTCAATTAAACATTTATTATTTCACCCGAACAGCGTATGAAAAAAGATTGTTATATTTTCTGTTGAGACCTGTTCCAAATAAGTTAGCGAACTATTTCTTGCGGTATGTCTCTACCTTTACTCGTTTTAACCCCCACATTTTTAAATGTTTACCCGAATTTATATCACGAAAATGTATCATTTGCCGCTTAGCCTATCTCGTAGTCTGGCCACCGACTAGATAATCTTTTTTATCTATTTTTAAAAAAAAAATAATTTCTCTTATATAGTCATCCCCTGTGAACAAAACACAGGGTCTGAACACAGACTACATATCTCGTTAAAAGACTGATTACACCAACCAGGAAATGACTACTCAGTGAAGTCCAAAATGTAGTTCCATATTGTTGATGACATCTGGTGTAATGAGTCTCATAAGGATGTGACAGTTATATTTTTGGCATAGTTGTATTGCTTATGGCACTGAGAAAAGATTTAGACCATTTTCATTGTGAATTTCCAGGTTTTAGTTTTATTCATTAAGAATATGTCTACATACGCGTAATCACTAAAGGAAAAAAAAATCATGGGTGCATTTTCAGAGGGTGATGTTTTTCAGAACAGAATATTTTTCTTATATGTAACATAACATCTCCATATTTTTTCATTTTTTGGTAAGAAGGCATGTTATACCAAATGGCTATGTATGGTTTTTATATCATTGAAATGCCCTAAAGAACTGAAAATGAGGTCTCAAGATTTAATTGTTTATATGAAATAAAGGAGCAACGGAATTGGTATAACGTAACCTAAGACCAGCGCACATCGATGTACGCCGGATAGACCCGGGCAGTGCCGGGAAGCTAAGCGAACGCATAGTACGGTTGCCAGCGGCGAAACGGCGTACGCCGCAAAAGTGACCAAATAATTACCTTCATTACTTTACAAACTATAAATCAGTCATTAACCAAGTACTGAAAATATATAAAAGTTCAACGCCAGACTGTCATCGTTTTTTCTGTAATATTTCATTGAACAGAAATAACCATTAAACACTGTGCCCAATTTTCCTTCAAATGTATTAATATTTGGCAGAGAAATCATCAACAACAATAAAACAACAAGAACAACAACAACAGCAAATTAAAACCAAGTGTGGAGTTAGAAATGTTGCTAGGTGTTTGACCTTTAACCTGCACTTACATTTCTGTTGCAGGAAAATGCTATATTTCTAAAAATCGGGATTTTATTTTTACTGTCAGGTTCATGGTGCCTTTCACTTTTAGAGAATAAATCATTTTATTTTGTGCTCTTTAATGAAATACTGAAATTTATCAGTGAAATAAAATTGATATTTCACTGTTTCAAACAGTGAAAATGTCATTTTTATTTTTCACTGGTACGGAACTTCACTTGAATGCGAAAGAATATGAATTATAAATAATAGAAAATCCCTTGCAAAATATACTTCAGAAAAGATATATAAAAATACTAAAAAGAATCATAAACATAAATATTATATCATAATAAAATGTAAAAGAAACCAGGAAATGTAACAGAACTATTTACAGTTTTCTATTTTTCTACAAAGATATCGTGACCTTACGACATTATAACGTCATGATGCGATGCACGCGACGATGCGCGGACAAACTGGATATAATTTTGTTAAAACTATTAAAAAAACAAAAAATTAATAAAAAAAAATTGTTTATTTCCGAGTAAGATCGAAATATATTTCACTCGTGAACACCATAACTTACATTTTCACTCGTGGCTGCACCACTCGTGAAAATATTGCATTATAGTGTTCACTCGGTGAAATATATTTCGATCATACACTAAAACAAACACATATCCTCTATACCTGCATTTTAGATCTTCGTAAATTAGTGTTACCACCCGACCTATTTAATAAAATATCAGTAGGTCCAACAAGAGCAATCACTGAATCAGGACGTAAATGAGAAGGACATTTGATCTTAATTCCAACTGTTCTTTTTTTATAACCTTTTATTTAGCAATCCTACTCTTTTATATCTCGCCGCCTCAAAGAGGTACCCCAGACTGAAACATTTGCTGAAAATACAGTCTTTCTTGCAAACTTCGAGACTATAAATTACATGTTTGAGTATTCTGTGAATCGAGGCTAAATGCATTGGTTTTGAAGACTTCGTTCTACATACATTAATCGCTCCAGCAATATTACAGATATTCTGGAAAACTCAAAAGAGTATTACTATCTCTCTCATGTTTGTCCTAGATAAAAGTCATGTATTTAAAAGATCTCCAGATACGATAGGTGGTCTTTCAACGTGGAATAGACCTGCCGTATCATCACCTGATCTCTGACATTCGTACAAATTGTTTACAGTATAATATCACATTAATATTCACATTGCAAGAAAATCGCAATTTATCATCTTTATCCGTCAAGATCAGATAAACGTTTGGTATCAGTGTAGTTAGAAGCTTGGTATCGGTGTTGTTAGACGCTAATTGAAGATAGTGAGATGCTGGGATATGACACCTGATACATGATGCCTGTAGAGCTAGTCAGGTTTTTTTTTTATTTGCAGAAAAAAAAGAGAGCTCTAGGCGGTATTTAAATAAACTTGTAAAAGTTCAATCTATATATTATACATGCATGTATTTACACTGTTACCAAAGATATTACATGTAAGGACTAATAGAACAAAAGTCCAGTCATTGTTCTTAGAAAGTATTTTGATTCAAAATTCATTAATGAATAGTGTAAACCAAGAAATTGCCTTTACTGAGCGATTTCTTCGACTGGACATTCCAGCAAATTTACTAATTTACAAATAGCACTTAATATGATCTAGTTTGTTAATATAACTAATAATTTGCCCAGCTTTAGATTATTTTCTATTCATTTAGTATTAACTACTCAGTACAGCACATTTTAATTGGAACTGACCGAAACATAGGACCTGCTCTACCATTCCGTGTATCGAAGAAAAATATTCATTAACTGGTGTAGTATTTACGCTTTTGATATTCGTGTCTCGACTTTTAAAAGATGTCAAACATGGTTTCTTAAACTAACTATACAATATTTTCATTAAAATTTAATTTATAATGAAGTAATTAAAACCTCTAGTTGCGAATCGCAGTAGCTATTTTTTTTCTGATACTGATACAGAAAACGCTTGCAGAATATGTTGCGGATACTAAAACGTCAAACTACGACTGATATAGTTACACGCGAATGTTTTCATAAGAATGACTAAGTTTCATCATTAACCTTTATCCTGCTAAATTTCTAAAATGGACTGGTCCGTCATTCAATTCGTGGAGTACCACTTCTTATTCAAAGGGGTGTTCATTGAAAATTTACTGACGGTAGTGCAGGCTATTCTTGGTCTGCACTGGTCACAAAAGCAAAACAGGTTGCCGCCATCAGGCTAAAGTATACTAAAAATATTGCTAACATACTAAACTGCCGTGGAATATCTGGCTCGACGGTAATATTGTCCGGTATATAAATTTTTTTCTCTGCACCTGGAATGTGAAACCGGCTGTGATGGTATTTGCTGATTTTTTAAAAATTATTCGAAATCACTTTCAGTTATATTGTAATACATTTCTAAACGGTGAGATAATAATACATAACTATAAAAATACACTATATTGAACAAGAGTTATATTTCAATTTTTGGGCTTTTACAGGGGTCAGATACAATATATCATAGCACATGCTGGTTGGTTTTCACGCTGATGCCTATTTCAATGCCCCAGAAGAATGGCATAATAGCAGTCGCATTGTTCGTCAGTACTTTTATTAACTTGTATGCTCTTACGTTCAAAATATTTCATTTCTGTTGTATAACGTTAACGTTTAACGTGAACGCGAAGTGTGTCGTGAGCAAAAATCAGCTTTACCACAACACAATTTGCTTACTGTTGTAATTTTATAAAGAATTTGAATGTTATCCAATTTTCTTTCCCTCCGAGAGTATTTCATTGCAGAGAATCTCTGCTACTTTCTGTAGGATGCTGGGGACAGCTAGGGTCAGTGTGTTTGTCAACATGTAGCTTTATGGTCAAAGCTACCTAGCCGACAAGGTTTATGCTACTAGTATAATTTATGAGATAGCATTCCATATTTGAGGGATAGCTTTCAATATCTTGTAGATAGTATAAAAGGAATTGTCATGTTTTCTGTGCTTTTTTCTGGATTTTTACTTGGATTTCTGAGGCTACGAATTCGCAAATATGAGAAAGTGATCTTATCATTTTGAAACAATTGCTGTACATATTCATTATAACATGACATTAGTGTAGATTAAAATGTAATTGGAGTTGAGCTTTATGTCTTGTATATCTACAAACTTATTAGTAGAGTGATCCGCGTACAAAAGGAAAGAAATTTGACTTACATTACTATTAACTGAAACTCTGCAATTTGAAATTAATTATACACTAAGAATTTAACTAAGAACTTGCTATTCAGCAGATTGTACTAAAATCTATTTCAGTACTATTTTAAGCAGTACTGATTCGCCAATGAACATTTTGAAACTTGCGGTAGCAAACATTTCAAATAATATCTTAAATATAATTTTGATATCGTTAGACTATATGATATCCAAGTTCTTGCATCCACAACGTCTATTACAGATTTGTATCTCAATCCCTCTAGTAACCTGAAGGTGCTCTGGCCTATCTTGTAAACATATAAACTTTGTTGATAGGAATCTTCTGTATACGATATTTTCATGTAAACTAATATTATAGAGAAAATTAATGAAGAGAGTTAGTTTACCGAAGTTTTCAACACCAGGTACATATAAAACAACTGCGGAGGATGTTGGCACATGTAAGATACGCTGTGAAATATGTCCCAATAACACATATATCCGGTACGAACCTTTATCTTTGCTGCTACAACAACTAAGATATATGTAATATAGTGTCAAATGTTGCGATAAGATTTACAAATTTCTAGTAAGAGGCTCCGAAAGAAAAAAAGAACACAGAATAATATTATAGCTGTATAGCCAAGCTTTGTTAAATCAAGTCCGAAATATGTTTATGCCCTTTTTCTACCCAGTAATACAATAATTCGAACTGTGCGCTGAAATATTATTGAATGCTATTTCAATTACATTGTAAATGTTATTATTTGGCAACGAGCAGACTTTACAAAATTAAAGAATTTATGATGGAAAGCAATGTATTATTTCGAAGATAACGTTACTATCTAAAGAATATTTACTGTTGGGAAAACATTTTGATTGCGGGGAAACATTCTTTTTTACGACAAAACTAAACAATTTCGAAAATTAGGCAAAACGAAGAAACCAGGAAAATTATAAAAATTGTCGAATTTGTAAAATGCGATAACCAGCTGCGTCTTATTTTAAAAATGAAGTTCAAATAAAGTAATAGTATTATGTATGTCGGCATCAAACAGACGGTTTTTCTTTCTGATACCAGAGTTAGTACCTGGCTCGCCTATTTGATTAGTTTCAAGTATATTAGAGTTATTGTTGTCGGCTGTGACTAAATACAGAGTTGGTGCGCCCGTGATATATTACAGACTCCGGTATATACCGGATTAACTAAATTTGAACAAAAATACCTTAAATGTATATATTTTGTAACCATGGTGATTCTAACCCTAACCTTTAGTCAGTATATTATGCACATTATACACTAAATGCGTGCGGACATGCAAAAAAATGAGTATTTTTGCCGTGCGTTCCATTTGATAATAATTCCGCGCATGCGCAGAACGGCTGCACCAAATCTGCAATGAGAAACATTCATTGTTGTCACCGTT
This sequence comes from Mercenaria mercenaria, assembly GCF_021730395.1. NCBI lineage: Eukaryota > Metazoa > Mollusca > Bivalvia > Venerida > Veneridae > Mercenaria > Mercenaria mercenaria. The sequence continues at coordinate 51,001,116 of NC_069363.1, forward strand.
TCGTTGGCGTCGGCGTAACAAACGGTTTCCATGCAAGTAGGTTTTCTTTCAGAATATGGGATGGACGAAAACAATCACATCTATCATATATCCCTCCTTATTTTCTTTTTGGAATTGTTTCACAGACGTGGAACAACCCGTTTATTTTTTCATTTCAACATAATATATACAATAACAATAACATACATTGACATATATGAATACATGTGAGCAGTACCATCTTGATTACATAGTTAATTTGAATACACGATCACATATTCTTTAAAAAAGCTTTCAAAGTATAAGGACGAATATTCCTATCTTCATAATAGTTGATTGAAACTAAAATATCGTAATATAAAATGTTCCAAATATTTAAACTTTTTGTTCGTCTTTCGCTCATAAAGTAAGTGTAGTATATACAATATGAAATACAGTTTATTAGTTATATTCACGGAGTTCTATCTTGTATCCAATAATCATACATTTCAAATTTCTGAATGATTTATTAAAACCACATCTATTAAATGTTTCTTCTGCTTTTGACCAGAAGGTATCTAAATATTTACAACCAAGGAAAAAGTGGTCGAAGTCTTCCGTACACACATTACAATACTTAAACAGATTAGTATTTGTTGCTACTACATGTACTACCGTTTTGCGGCTGATTTGTACAAAGCGTGTTCAATAAATACCCAGAAAAATGCTCTTAAATCTTTACTTCTGGTCCCATTTCGCTAAAATTTGAAAAGTTAATAGATTAAAATATTTTGAATTTGAATTCTTAAATAACAAATTTCAGATTATTATTTCTTGCATACCAGACGGGGATTTCCGGTATTTTTACCGGTGCTGGAAAAACCCATCTTACACCCCGGGGTGTAAGATGACTCTCGTGCTTTAAATGACGTATTACGAACTACATATATGTAGAAGATTTATGTAGTTATTTATATTTTATTTCGAAAAACGGAATAAAAACCCAATACCTTGACAGTCCCTTTTTGTTCCTGATAGTATATTTCTCGATTCAAAACACGTTATTTTATCAAAAATATGTAACGTTTCGCTGGAACTGATAAAATAAAACCAGAACTAAACATGTTATTTGTCTTTGAAACGTCATGACGTCTTTCCTGTTTACGGACGTTGATTTCCCGCGCTTTGTTTAAATACGCTGCTATAAGAAATAGTTCTAAAAAGAAAGCCGTTCGACTGATTTTATTTTTATTATTTTATCTTGATATCAGTATGAAAGAAAAAGGTTCTGCCACTGGTTATAGGTGCAGATGGGAATATCTGGCTCTCGGGTAACTGTTTAGGCGGTAACGAGGTAGAAACCTCGTTACCGCCTAAACAGTTACCCTCGAGGCCGGAAATTCCCTTCTGCACCTATAACCAGTGAAAGAATCTTATACTACGGCAACGTCACTACCACTAAAGCGGCCCAACGTCATTTTGACGCCGTTATATCAAACAAAATTAATCAAATCAAGTCGCGATTACCAATGATTCAATATGTTTCACCATTAAGGTAGTTCTGCACGTTTGATAAACCGGAAGTGATGGCGTAACGTCATTTTTCCGGAAAACGTAGAATATAGACTGGATTCGGCGTACGGAAATGAAAATCATTTTATGGATTAATCGCAACCTGTGAGTAAATTTATTAGTGGTTCTGTTGCTATATTTCTAAAGTGGAAATATGATATTAAAACATATCACACGTTAAATAATACAAAATAATTTCTTAAAATTAGCGTGAAATGTCCGGTTTACTTTAATCATGGTCAAATATCTCAAAAATAAGAACACGGACCTATACATTTTATTTCATCAAATCATAGGCCATGTCTTTATTTACAATTGTGAGAAGTTTCATCAAATTCTACATTGCAGAAAAATTTCTATACACGAAAATGTTATGAATGTTATGATTTTCCCATAGACTCCCGTTATGAAGTATTGCGTGAGGTCCCTATTTTTCAAATCAGTCTAGCAAAAAATCAATCACACGACCCTATCTTTTTTATTTGCTGAATTTTCTAGGTATATTCTGAAGTTTTGAAAAATCAGAGTTTAATCAAATTCTACATTGTAGAAACAATTTCGATCAAAACGTGCAGAACTACCTTAATTGAATCTTCTACATCTTCCTTCGAACAAATAAAAAATATTCATACAATTTTCCTCTGGTATTGATAAAATTAGACACTGAACTATGAAGCATAGATGCATATCAAAGAGTTCCTTAATTTTCAAAAAGTGATCAAATGTTACAGTCTTCTGACATCCGACCCGCGAGTCAGCAATAGTACTCTCTGTCCCTGTCCATTATGAAACGTTCCTTACCGCTGATAAAATGTTGTCATTATTGTAAATTAAAAACGTAAATAATTGCATCAGGGAAGACCCGTTACTAATGTTGCGAGAGCTTGTGGGTCAAATCTTTTGCCTAATATATGTACAAATGACGTAGTTATTTGTTTATATATGTATATACTGGCTATAAAATATGTTTAAAGTATAAAATGTTGTTTTCACTAATCATAATTATCCTACGCATGTTGATACTACGCTACTGAACCGAAATGCGTTGTGTCTAAAGCACGAATTTTGGTAGTAATTACAAAATTCGTTGCTACAATTTTGAAAATGACCAAAAGATCAAACTTCGAGCTTCGACTAATTCTCTACGCTTCTACCTGTAGGTCACAGGTAGAAATCAAAGAAAAGAAAACCAGAGAAAAGAAAACATGAAATACAATTTTGTAAAAGGTAAAACGGAACATGCTCTCACAAAAGTCAATAATAAATTACGATCCTTGCTACATCTGTTTTTATGAAGAACACACATAGAAAACGACGACAACATCAAAATAGGTGCGGACAATGAAGTGGTAGCAGAACCTGTTAAACATCCTTTAGAACGGAAGGGACGCCAATTAAACCTCTCAGTTTCAACGCTATACAGAGTGTTTGCCCTTTACCTAAATGTTTGTTGTAACTACACGAAAAAAATGTTGTTTTATTACAGGAACTTGATATTCAATCAGAAAATAAAATAGAACTATTTATCTTCCGAAAAACGACCCCTCTATAAAAACACATACTTATTGACATATTATGCCCCGTTTGGAGGCGTTCAGGTTCAAAATTGGCGCCAGGTATTGTACAGAAGTAGATATTTTTTTAAACATTTGTTTTGATAAAATCAGTAAATACCTTGGTGCAAAATACCAGCGTTAAACCGAGGTGAATTCAAAACACAGAGCACAATCAACATGATCACAAACGGTAAGTTGTGATTAAAAATAATGTAAAGTTTTTATTTATAAGGAACATAAATGATATTAAAGTTTTATGCAAAAGTTTGGAAACACTCGACTAAAAGAAGAATAAAATATCAAATTATCAATGCAGATACATACTTAATGAAACAGACAACCATAATTATGATAAGTAACAACAAAGAAACACACGGAATATGAAACTAAAACTGTTCACCATTTATGTACAAAAAGAAGATCTAATCTTATATTATTTCTTTTCAAAATAAATAAGAACTAGAAAAAAACAAACAAATAAAGCCTGTTCACTGTGAATTTATACATTTAACAGAACCAGTTTGTACTTCAAACGTGTGACGAATGCATAGTATACAATTTTGAAATACGTATGTATAAATAAACTAATTACATTTACTTCATGTATAGTACATTTTTTTCTTACAATTGCAGCGTTAAACATACCGCTTCACAAACGGAAACAGCATCATGATTTTGATTATACCAAACAAGTATGAGTCTGACAAATACGTACTTGATTAAAGTGCTATTTGTATTATACGGAACAATCATGTACAGTTACAATATATTGAGAAAATATACACTTTTCAAGAAACAAGTGATTCGGATAAGAAATATCGCTTCTTGTCACAAGTTCCCAGACGTGGTTTATCGTAGAATAACCCGAGTTTTGAGTTCTTATGTGTAAGAATATATCACGAAGGCCGTAGGCTTGAGTGATATATTATTTCGCATAAGAACGAAAAACTCGGGTTATTCTACGATAAATCACACTTGGGAACTTATTATTTCGATTCTAACACGACATACAAGTACAACAGTGTTAGCAAAAATGGTAACTACTTTTTACGACCGTGCTACGCACCTGTATCGGATGACGTCATTGCACGCGAGTGGTTTATTGCAGAATAACCAGAGATAGATTTTGCTCTACATGTATGTAGGTTATTTGCTGGTCGTGTTAGAATAGAGAATCATCTGGTCCTCGTCCGTTCATCCAAGAAAGTCTATGGTAGCATTAGTTTCGATACCAGTTTTCGTTTCTTTGGCATTTACGACGATTTCCGTGCCGCTAAATGTCAAAGATATCAGAACATTTCGCTCCAAGTCTCTGTCATGGTCGCCCAGTTCCACTTTCATGTTGCCAATAAGTATACAACCTTCATCTGTGTATTGGGGATCCTTTAACTCGGATGCATATATGTTGAAGTTAAGCGCTCTTTGGTTTATGTACAGCGGCCTGTATGTCCTTTTAACTTGCGGTTCCCCGACTTTAACTAGCTGATTCTTTTCCACATGCTTACTGAATATCTTTTCACACCTGTCAACCATACCATAATTAAAGCGCTTACTTTCAGGATGTTTTCCTTCTTCGAAAACACATGTTGTTTCTACGCCGTAAGTGTATTTCAGCAGCCTTTCAGTTATAGATTTTGGACTGTGTCCGAAAATGAGAGCTCCTCTCAAAATAGCAGAAGATGCATCTTTTGGAATAACAGCAGGAACACCTGGGAAATTAGATTTCACCGCGTGTTGGAGCATAGGAGACTCTGAGAACCCACCGACCATCAATATTGCTTTCACCGGTGTATCCCTGATGACTGACTTCGTATAACCGATTGTTTTTTCTATTGACGTGTCGAACAGCGATTTGAAGATGTCTGCCGAAAATTTCAGTTTATCGCCTGAAAATGAGATATCTTCTGCAAGTTTTGAACAACTCAAAGCATCAGATAGGCTATTTCCAGTTTCTTTCTTAAACATATCTATGAGCGAAATTGGAAATTTCATGTTGATCCTTGCTGGTTTGGACGGACTAAACGCTCGTTTTTTGACTTCGAAATCTCTCCAAAGGTCAAGCCAATCTTCAGTTTCTTCAAGTTTAAATTTCTCATAGACCTGTCCAGTAAACAGATCTAAAAGCATGCTTTCAAAAGCTTTATCTACTATAGTACCACCCCACCCACCGCCGCATGCTGCATGAACCTCCTTTACACCTCCCGATTCCTCAACTTCGTGCACAGTTATGTCAATGGTGCCACCTATAAATAAAGTAAAGTTAATTAAATGAATGATTCCTTCTTACCTCAATAAGTTTTAGTAGATGTTGCACGGTAGCATAATCGTGGAAGGTGACTGCCTCTAAGGAATGCATACAACGAAAATACGTTTATCTATAAGATCTCGATCGAGTACGAGGTCTTATAAACGTAGGTTCTGGGTGTTTTATGTAGCTCATTGGCAAGTTTTCCTACACAGAAAGGCCAATGTACGAGGTCGATATCCGGTTTACACACCGCCGGACTACCCGTCACTCCACGCCTAAAGAACTTGAGGCAAAAGAAAAAGAAAGTCTGGTGCAGATTGCGAATGTGTATTGTTATTTTATGCATACTTGAACTTACGTATCGGTATTATAATTGTTATATGGTTATGTGTCTTTTTATATTTAGCGCTGTTTTTCAATCTTGTTATCCGAGCGTTTAAATTTATGATTTTGCACTTCCAAGATCAACTGAAAAGCATAAATGGGAACGATACATGATGTCATTTTCTGATGAATTTCCGAGTGGCTGTAACCTTAGCTATACTTCAATGTAACAGTAATCTTATACAGTGAAATATTGAATTCTTGCTAAAATAGTGATTTAAATGGAAAACATTTGTATTTTCCTTTGAAGATTTTCGGACAACTATCAATAGACACAACAGCGAGAAATTTTAACAATCATAACACAATTTAGTTAACTTTATAGATGAGTTATTTTGTGATCCACGCTTTGGAATGCCAATGACTAAAGTGTCCGTCCGTCCATTATTCCGTCCGTCCGTCACAATACATGTATTTAACATATTGTGTATTCAATTCCTCCTACATGGAACTTGTGAACTCTACTCCTTCAAATTCTATTAATTTAAATATATCAACATCTAATGGACATTATTTTTTCAAGGTTATGCCCCATGTTTAGCATAAAAATATTGTATGTACTCAGCTCCTTCAGTTTCCATCCAATTCGAATTAAACTGGGTATACCTTATCAACATGAGGTGAACATAGTTATGCTTATTTACGGGCGTTTCATGTTCGGTTCATTTTTAAGTTTTGTCCCGTTTTGGACAATATGAAATTATTCTATAAAGACTTTTCAAGGCCACGTGCTATTTAATGTTGATAACACTCTTGTTCATTCAACAATTCATTCAATGTATCCGACTGTGAGTATAATTCACGATTGTTGACTATACAAATTTACACGCTCATATAATGCTAGTGCCATAACGAGAAAACTAGCCGGGCCCCCTGAAGTCATGTTTGTAGACAAATCAAAACAATGTTAGAGAATTTAGTAGAAGGTAGCTGTGAAATTACTGCGAAATCGGACCAGCGGTTTCAGAGAAGAAGATTTTCAAAATTTTCATATAGCCTGATGACCTAATTTTTGACATATATCATTAAGTTGACCAAGACTTCCTTGAGACACACATTCTGAAATGTTTTATGATGAACAAGTAGATCTAGTGACATAGTTTCAGACTTGCCCTATATTTCCTAGATATAAATATTCTGATAAAAATGTTGGAAGATTAAGAAGACAATTTGGCCTGTAGATTGTGAACAAGGTCTTTCTATGATTTAACCCGGTGACCTAGTTTTTGACCTCAGGTACCCCAATTTTAGAACTGGCCTAGCTTTAATAGAGACAAACACTCTGACAAAGATTTATAATAAATAACTGGAAAATCTGGCCCTAAATGTGTTAATAAGGCTGTTCTATTATTTGACCATTGTGACCTAGTTTAAGATCTCAGGTATTGCCCAGTTTTGAATTTGACCTTCCAATACCGAGGCCTCCGTGGCCGAGTGGTTAAAGTCGCTGACTTCAAATCACTTGCCCCTCACCAATGTGGGTCCGACCCTCACTCGGGGCGTTGATTTCTCCATGTGAGGAAGCCATTAAGCTGGCTTACGGAAGGTCGGTGGTTCTACCCAGGTGCCCACTCGTAATGAAATAATGCACGGAGGGGCACCTGGGGTCGTCCTCCACCATCAAAGCTGGAAAGTCGCCATATAACCTATAACTGTGTCGATGCGACTTTAAACCCAACAAACCAAACCAATACCCCTCAACTAAATTCATTACAATAAAATCAAACACATAAAATGAAACTTGAAAAGTAAGTACCACTGGAAAAAAAGAATAGTTTATTTAAACAAGATTTGATTAAACCAACCATTCTCCAAGTTAATTTACGTCGAAATATTCTAGGTGACACTGTAATATTCTTAGTGACACTGTGCGAAACCATATTTATATTTATATAAACCATTTAAGGATATAATATAGATATGGAGATAATGTCTGTAATTTTTCTCATTTCCATTTCCCATTACGGTATCTGTCTTTGAATTCGCTCTAATAATTAAAATGCTACTGCAATTTTTTTAACAATCATGTACAAAAATAAAATCTTATTAACCTTTAGCCTGCTGGCGGCAAATGGTTCTGCCTTTGCGAAGAGTGCAGACCAAGATCAGCATACACATCATGGTCTGCACTGTCCGCTATGTTTTTTTTGTAACATTTCAGAGAACACCCCTTTGAATGATAAATGGTATTGCCCAACATGAAAGATGGACCAGTTCATTATAGAAATTTAGCAGGCTAAGGGTTAAACAATATTTTATAGTTCATGTGCTGTCAGAACCATTTGTCACTGAGACAAGTAAATCTAAATTACTATTAGTAGGAACAAAGTTGTGTCAAAATCAGCTACAATAAAGGAGATAACAATACAAAGTAACAATTTGTGGGACAGGAACTTTTTGAATTCAGTTTATCAATGGTGGAGAGTTCTTCAACTTCAGTAGTTTTAAGTCAGAAAAGAGATATAACAGACAGGGTTATTAAAACCTATCATTGCGAATGTTTACTTATTTTCCTTTGTTGTAAAGTTATTGTCCATGAAGGTATATTGACGTGTCATTACGAAAAAAACAACAAACAAAAACAAACTCAAACGTATAATCAGCTAAGCTTTTCGAACCGTGCGAGAAATAAAAAAATACATTTCGAGGATTAAATGTTTGAAATAGTAAGAAAAGTGTTTTAATAGTTTGAAATGTCTTAAGATGCGAAAATATATAGAAAACAATGTAGAATGCAATCAAATAGGCAGATCTGAGTTTCAGAATAAGATCTCTAAACCGATGCGTAAGCATTTGTTTGAAATACTGGGTCGTCTTGTTTGTTAAAATGCTGAATACAGTCTTAGTTATATTCGCAGTTGTCTGCAGCAATACAGTACTTCACGTAAGAAGTTACAATAGATAATAGAAATTTTCACAAGTAATCAGAATTTAAAGTAATTTGAAAGTGGTTTAGCATAGTCCCCTTTTATATGGTATCAAATAATTTTGTTCTAGTATTAATAAACCTTTTACCTCCAGCGTCGAGTATCATGTATTTTGTCCCGGCTTTTAATTTTGCAACACAAACATCAGATTGATCAACTGTCGTTTCCACAGAAATGTTTCGGCAGTACACAGATGCCGCTTCTGGTTCGAGTGCAATTGTTAGATGTTTACCAATAATCCCTGCCTAAAAAGAGATGTTAGGTTCAACATATAAATACGTTTCTTTTTTAAATAAATACAAAATAAAATTAGTCAATTCTCTTTGGATATAATGGAGTAAACATGCAATACCGTCATTTCATCAGGTACAATTATTTTTGGCAATTTAGACTTCCGCCTTAATATATCAAAAGGCCAGAACACAAAGGTTTCAAAAGGTAAACGGTCTCCACGTGCTTGGAGTCAGTGCTTTTATATTCTGGTCGTTTGGAATCATAGAGTCAGTTCAATTCTATTGTTAACAGAATGCCACTTAAGTCGGCGCTAGGCTGATGCACATTTCAGTACCTCTCTTGAAATGACTCAATCGAACCGAGACTGCTATTATTTTGCTTGGCTGTGTTTTATGCTTCCAAAGGATGATATAGATTTTAATATTAGCTCTTAGCATAACTGTAAGTGTGCATTCCGTTGAAAATATTGATTTCGTAAAACAAAGTCATTTATTTATCTATTTTTTTATTTGTAAAAAAACAACATACAAAGGGATAACCACCTTTGCTTCTTTCAAAACAAAATTTAAATCGTATTGAGATCTTATTAAGATATATTTGCAGTCAACGAATTTTTAAAAGCCTATTTTTTGCTGTTATCTCCAGCACCTTTTGGAGCGGGCAGTTCACTGATGTTAGAATATCACATGGCCCACTTCATCTGTAAATGCTGAATTATGCGTACTGCAAGCATATGCCTTGTTGTATTAACAATGGAATATGAGGATTGTTCAAATATGAATGCATCTAAGCACATAAAAATGTATCCTTGATAGATTTCAATGAAAATTTTATTTGATCCCCTCGAAGTATTCACCTCCAACAGATATGCAAAGTTTCAGTCTTCTGATCCAATCCTTGAAGGCATTTTCATAGTCTTTTCTAGGTATACTATGAAGACACTGGAATATTGCAGAACCGAGATGTTTGCGCTGCACAAATTTTCGACCAGAAATGTATTTTTTGAGCCTTGGGAACAAAAAGAAGTCACACGGGGCAAGGTCAGGCGAATAAGGAGGGTGAGGGAGCGCAACAACCTTTTCCTGCTTCAGAAAGTCTTGTACAATAGAGGCCTTGTGCGATGACGCATTGTCATGTAGCAATCTGACATTGGCCAAACCAGTTGCGGGTCTTCGATTTTTGAAATATTTCTTCAGTTTTCAAAGAACTTTAGTCTTGTAAAACTTCGCATTTACGGATTTGCCTTTAGGTACAGCAACCTGAAATGCAGGACCCTGAGTTGTGAAGAATATGGCATACGTTACCGCTTTGCAATGCATGGTCTTTTGCCAGACTTTGTTGCCCATATTTTGTTCTGAATCTTTCGTTTGGGCTCAAAAAAGTGAACCCATGTCTCGTCACCAGGGACGACATTTACGAAAGACCGTGCATTGTAATTTGGAAACTGTTTAAGCAACAATTTTGCGCTTTGCACGCGTGCCTTTTTCTGCTCATCTGTCAACAGACGGGGAGTCCATCTAGCACAGATCTTTCTCATTTTCAAATTACGTTTCCGAATTGTATGAGCTGCTCCTAATCAGATGCCAACCATACTAGCTGTTTGCCTAGCGGTGTATCTTGCACCAGTAGCAACTATTTCTTTCACTCTAGCAACCATCTTGGCAGACGTTGCTGTTTTCGGCCGACGGTCATGTGGTGCATCTTCTGTTGAAACTAACCCACATTTGAATTTCTTAAACCAACGAATAACTGTCGAAAAAGACATTTCATTATGCCCATAAACAGAACATATTTCATCAAAATGTCTTTACACTCTATGCCAAGAATACAACGATGCTTAATATAGGACCGTATTTCAACGGCGTACACGAGTAGGCAATGTTTAGCGAGCGATAGACACAACTAAAGTGAACGGATTTTAATGGGTGTGGTATCAATGTAAAGCTAACATGTATCTACCTAATAATCTTAACTTCCTCGTGATTTTCGCAGTATTGAGCGAGATAACGTTCTAGATGCATTCATATTTGAACAATCCTCGTACTATAAAAGTAAAGCACATCTTGCGTCATCGCGTTTTTCATTTTCGGTTTCTAAGGAATACCATAATACAATTAACGAAATATATTTTAAAAAGAGTGTAGTCTTAAAAGGTGTGTATGCATGGAAGATGAGAAAGGACAAGAAACTCAAACATCCTGCCTCCAGCAGAATACAGCAGCCCGGCAATTTAATTTTAAAGTAAATTTACTACAACAGTCAGGTCTCTTTTTGGACGTAACATGCGACAGCCCATATGCCCCGCCCAAAACATGACGGTAAACTGGTAGTAAGGATAAGATCACTTAAACTGATTTTGAAAATGTGTTATGCGGTTCTTCTAATAATGATGCGCAAAAGGCTTAACATCCAAAAGGGATAACCATGTCCCAAACCCCCTGTTTCAGTGCATGTTTGGACGCGTACCTAGCCATACGTACATACACAAACATAGGAAAAGTAAAACATAAAGACAACGAGGATAAAGCAAACAAGAATAGACTACAATGGTCACTACCTTTAAAAAGTTAGTGGGCAAAATAACACCGGATAGTTTTAAATGAACCGATGACATAAACACAATACATCAATCTTAGTCCGTACCATGTTCCAAACAATAGTGGTTTTTAAAGATTTCTCCGCCAAGTGAATTCCTAACATGGATAACGATACAAAAATATAATTACTAAAAAAGAGGTTTCCTCGTGTCAAACAACGAATTAAGTACGCATTTTTTGACTTTGCAAAAGGCAGAGCAACAACAGAAAGACAATTAATGGACAGACGAAGCAGAACACAAAGCAATGGAGACAAAGATCCGAACTAAATAGGCACTTTCCAAACATGCAGTAAAACTCTGATGTAGTGTATATGTAATCGTGAGCATAAAGGATATATACAAAATACTTAGACAACGCGGAACAAATAATTGTTCCTATAGGATATTTAGCAATGTTAAAGATTGATTTTAGGCATACCTTCAAAAGAAGCAAAGCAAAAATTGAAGTGAAACAAACATATTCGATTGATGGACGAACATTATCAAAATATACAAAACTATGTTAAATTGCAGTTATCGGTGGCGGCGGAAAGTTCTAGTGAAGAATCTCATTTGCAATGCTGATCTTGAGAATGATCCGTTATTGGTTAACCAATACAGATTATATAGATTATATTTATTATCATGGCAGGTTAACCGGTCTGTCTTCTAATGTTTGACAGCAAATCCTAGGGCGCTATTATGATTTTAGCTAGCATAAGCAGATATTTCTTGCAGCGATTATAGACAGATGGTATTATTTTGTGTTTATTTTGCTGAATTTTGAGTCACACTAACACATGAAAATGTGATACACAATGTCGACTATGTTAGCTTCAATGGCGAAGGAAAACCTCAGTTGCCCATCCGATTATTATTTCAGTCACTAGCAGGAAACCACCAATATTCCCTAAGTCTGATGAATGGCTTGCTCACATGAAGAATTCTTCATTCCGAGCGAGGTTTTGAATCCACAGCGATGAGAGGCAGGTAATTCTAAGTGATTCACCACGGACGCCCCTGAATGCGATTATGTATAACACTAATAATATAACAAGAGGGCCAAGATGGCCCTAGGTCGCTCACCTGAGTCACCTGAGACACACATCATAACAGTGTGAACATGTTTGAAAAAAGGTGATTTCACAGAGTTAAAAATTATGACCAATTCAGGCAATAATTTTATATAAGCTATCTTTTGCTGACAGTCATTAATAATTATATCTAACTTTAAATATAACAGGAGGGGTTACAGCAGGAGAATGGCAAAATTTGTATGGTCTGGGAGGGTCTATAGCAAACTGAAACTTTTGATACCTAACAGAATAGAAGACTTCCAGATTTAACTTGATTTTTCTTTCTAACTGCTCTTTAATTATTCTATTACGACTGTGTGTGTTAATTTATATTAGTATTTCTGCATGATAATCTAGAAGGTGACTGTTCATGACCAGCAGGATATCATTTCTATGGAAAGCTAAATAAACAGCTTTTTGTGCTAAAATATGACAAACTTACTTTTCAATTTATATATTTTTTTTATTTACAGACAATTTAACATTTTTAAGTTATCAACACATTCATAGATCAGAAGCTTTCAGAGACATACATGCTTATGTCAAAATATATTTGTTAGTCATAGATACTTGTATGTTCATTGTAGTGTTTGAAGAGGGCAACCTAATAATGTACATGGGTATGATTTGCATTTGAAGCCTTAAACATCTGCAATATTGTACATACTGAAATTATTACATTTTATAGTAAAAACGTCAAGTTTGCTGCTGTAATTGTGTTCACTGCTGAAGCTCACAAGAACTATTTAACATAGTCAATTCTATATTTTTAACAAGATATCTAAACTGACATAACCTATACATTCAGCCATAAAAATATCATTTAATTTTAGAGTTAATTATAAAAGGTAAATTAAGGCACAGTTAACACTAAAACTATGAAGCACTATGTAGTAATTAATAATGTATGTACCAGAGGAAAATGTGAATCATAAGAAAAACAAGGAGCTGCGTTCAATAAACGCTTGATGCCCCCAATGGCATCCTTGTTGATAGATTTTGCACCAAAGTCCAAAACGAGGTCACGGTCAAACTGAGGTCAGGCGATGTTTTGAAGATGAGGAATGGTCACAGTTTACATCTGTATTAGTATCAATTCATTCTTGTAAGGGGTATTGATGCTAGACAAAACGGTCCCATTTAGTTAACCTTGTACGGACGGACCGACAGGACAATCACTATATGCCTCCCACATCAGTAGATGCTGGGGGCATAACTAGAAAAGATGTACTGTTGCAAAAATTGCAAAATGGTTGTTTCAGTTTAAAACAAGTACAAAATAAGTTATTTATTTTTTATTCATATTAACTATAACATTAATACATATAGCTGGATCAGTAACAGATTTTTCATTATCCTCAGAGCTGCAGTATGTTGTGACTAGCAGCAATAATTTCATGACTTGATATACCACATACAGCTTCATCATACAGCTTCAGCAAGGTTATTGTAAATAGCAGCTTTTCATGAGCTACCATCATATTTAATACAGGCCACTCTCGGGGTTCTTGAACACTGCCAAAGTCTTCAGCAAAGCTTATGCCAAGATTTAGCCTGTTTGCTTTATGCGGCTCTGCTGCTTAATATTTGTAGACTGAAGCTTTAAGTTAAAACCAGTGTTGTAAATTGTGTGCACATTTTTTAACAATCATGCACAAAAATTAAATATGCTATTGAGCAAATTGAAAATTTGTCATATTTCAGAAACACTTTACTCATAATCACAATGATATAATTTTTCAAAGTCTAATTAAACTGGCAGACAACTCTTTTGCAATAATTGCCAAAACAATAAACAACATCAACAACAAGAAAAAACAACATAAAAACAAATAAACATGGCAATACATAACTTCTATTAATTTTAGATGTTTTCTATTATTAAATGATTTTTCCACACAATATTCTGAAAATTGGCAATGCAAACTGGAAGTGAAAAGTTTCTATCAAATATTATATCAACTGCATTATTAATTCAAAGTAAATAAATTTCATATTACAAAAGCCTACAAAATAATATGTTTGAGTACAAGCTCATAACATTCAAAATAATATGACATTTACGAGTACATGAAAATTTAATGTTAATGCTGCTTCTGTTTCGCCCGGCAACCGGCCAACCACCACATGGCGAGCTCCTGGCATATGGTGCCCCTCCTTGCTGTGACGGTGGTCCAGTTGGCCACTTTAATTTTTGCACTAATTTCAAGTAATATTTATTCTGAATGCTGTTTTAGCAGCAGAAAAAATCTTAGCATGTTCCTAGTATTTACCGAGATAAAATAGCAAAAGATGGAAAAATTCTTTGAAACAGGATATAGAAATAAAAATAACTTGTCATCTTCTCAGAGGAAAAAGAAAATGACTGGAACAAGTAGTGTTAATAGTTATTGATATAACCAACCTTAATGGCAATCCAAAAAACTTCTGCTGTTCCATTTATTTAGTACTATTAGCATAACATTAACATAGTATTACAGAATAAACTAACATTTCTTTTAGTAATTATATTATTATACAAGTGGTCATTGTAATGACAGTATATTTATAGAAATGATTTTAATAACAATATCTTTAATGTAGACAACATGTTGAAACTACCAATACATGTATTCTGTCACAAGCAAATAAAATAATTATACAATATGTTGAAAAAATATGTCTGCCAACATGACTATCTGACAATCTGACATGACCAACTAACATGTCACCAACTGTGGTACAAAATAATAGCAGGATTAAAATTTCTTAAACATGGTTGCCTTAAGCCTGTACTAGGGATGTTGCACATTTCATTACCTCTCATGACTAGAATCAAACCATGTGTGCTGTTATGTTGCTTGGTTACCACCTTTGCTCCACATGATTTTTTATGATTTTATTATGTAATGAACCAACTTGAAAACTTAAATGAAATCTATATGCCCCTGCAGGGGGGAACAAAAAACTTGCAACATCTAATGCTTCCTCATCACTACTATGTTTCATGGAAAGCACAGACTAAGACACCCCTTTGGTCTGGTCTTTCCACTAGTTTGAGAATGGTGGTCACCCACCTCAACAAAAACCACCAGCAGTATCGACCTCTTGTGGAGAGGTTGATACTGCTCACTCTATGCGGGTGAAATACTTTCTGGTATCTTAGGTATGAAAGAATACCAACATGTGGTCAGACCAATATGTCTCTATGGTTCCAGAGTTCCCTGAACAGTTTGTAAATATTAAATCTAAAGCATATCCATTATCTGTTGTCTGTTCCTTTACTAACTGAGTACATCCTCGCCTTTGAAACATGAACGTCTCCAGATTTGTATAACTATCCTGGAATACATCAATACTGAAATCCCCAGTTATCAGTAGTGGTTTATTTCTGTCCAAATGTTGAAAAAGCTCATTTTCCATTGTTTGAATGAGGCGCTGGTAAGATAAGCGAGGGGATTTGTAAACAATTGCCACCTGTATAGTTTGTAAGGTGTGTTTTACAGAGACAACAATAAATTCAAAGTGAGTAGTACTGAATGAGTGACTACTGCAAACATTTACATCATCATGAATATATAAGGCTAAACCATGAGATGGCCTTCTAGCAAGCATGTCTGTCAGTTGGTTATTTCTAAGGAGGTGAAAACCCTCAATGGCATATTCATCAACTTGATCTGTCTGGTACAGTCTTGTTTCTGCTAAACCAATAATATGTGCTGATAACACATTTTGATCAGCTTTTACATGTTCAAAATGCTTATGTAATGACCTGCAATTATTATAAATTATCTTGAAATGTAGAGAGGAATCGACAGTGTCTAAGGGAGTATAGCAGAGTTCCAGCTTGGCACTTCTTTGTAGCCTGTCCATTTCTACCACAACATCTTCATCAACTTTCAAAGCCTTTTCATTGAAATTTAATATATAAAGATTCTGAAGAGATCTGACCCTACTTAAAGCAACATAATGTATATGGGCCCATTTTCTCACTGTTCTTTGAGATAAGTCTACCACAACCTCATTAAGTGTACATCCTTGAGTTCTATGAACAGTTCTTCCAGCAGCTGGTTGTAAAGGAAACTGTATTCTCTGAATAGTTTTTCTATTGTACGAAAATGTCCTCTCAACATCAAATATAGGTGTCCAGGTATCATGTATCTGGCTACTGTAAAATCCTCTGTTTCTGTATTTTTGTCTTTGTTCAGTGTCTACTCTGGGATCATCAAACATGACCCAAATTATACTTGGTCTATCTGTCTCTACTTGTCTGTATTCAACAAACTGAATTCTGCATGAAGCTCCATTTGTAAGGCCATCTGCTGTGTTCAGATTGACAGTTAAATCATACACCATATCCACTACTATTGGCAACAGTCTGAAAGCATACCGGTTTTGTTATGATCATCTGGAATGATTCAAGTGTTCTCTCTTGTTTATCTTTTGATAATTTTGGAGACATAACAACATCAAGAGAATTCACTGTGATGTGTTGGGTTTGCTTACGTCTAATTATCTCCTGATTATGCAAGTTCATGAAAGTAGATTCTGCAAAAATGTGTGGGACATGTAAAGGATGCTGCTCAGAATACTGCTTTACTTCACGTTTTTTCAATTCTGCTCTATCTACATCTGTCAGGGCATTGTGCCGAAGCCTATTCAATAACTCTGCAAAAGATATATCATCTTTCTGTCTCATAATTTCAGTCAACTCATACATTCTGAAATGATCCTTCCATAAATTTCTGGACAAAGCAGAAGCACCTCTATCAAGGTCTTTAAATATCCATCCACCTGTGACAGGCTGTAACTGGTACAAATCACCAACTACAATAATACTCAGTCCACCAAATGCTTTGTTAGTGCCAGTTAACTGCTGCAGCCTTTGATCTATAAATAGCCGCCGGTTTCTTTTTGCCAAGCCGGTATTTGGCAAATTCAGCCCATATTTATACGCGCTTTACAAAAATGAAAATTGCCTTAAATTGTTACATTAACCCACCTATTTTAAAGTTAGTATGTTTTGATATGATATCATTACTAGTTTTTTGTTAATCAGTACGAGAAAATTACATTTGCCATGGCAAGAAAATTCATGATTTTGCCATGGCAAATTTTTTTCATTTTTCTTAAAAAGTGATTTTAACTATTTCCAAACGAATGTATTGGTAGAAATATGTTGTTTCATATCGATAACTCAGTTTTTTTTATTTTGCCATGGCAAAAACTGGCCATGGCAATTTTGCCATGGCAAGATTCTGCCATGGCAATTTTGCCATGGCAAGGTTCTGCCATGGCAATTTTGCCATGGCAAGATTCTGCCATGGCAAAATTTTACCATGGTAAGTTTGCCATGGCAATTAATTTATTTTCTCAAATATTTTAAAGGAAGTTTGATAATTTTAGTGATTATGAAATACAATACTGACAGGAACAGAGAAGATTTTAGATTTCTTGTGTTGGCACATTTAAATCAGCAAGCACAGAATCTTGCTACATAGGTTGTTTCACCATTACTGGGATAAATGCTGATTGATTTTCAGTGGCAAGAAGTAGTTTTTTACTTCCTTGTTTTAATGAATAAAAATTGATGAAATGTAATTGTAATATCATATAACGGTAATCATATGACATATATTTTTTCTGTTTAGAACAATACATATATTTCTCGAATTACATATATAAAAAGTAAGTTTCTTTCGTTTAATATGAAATACGATATTAATTATTATCACAGTATCTTAATCTTTGATGTTATATGTGACTCGAGGATTTTTTTAGGCTTGGATAATCTAAGCCGCGCAAGAAAAGAAAAGAAATCCGAATAGAAAGGTTTAGCGCTTTAAAGTTTTCTGTCAATCTTTATCTAAATTTAATTGCGAACATTGAGGTACTGAAGCTTTCTGGAAATGATTGTGAATACATCAATTTATAATAACGAAAAAAAAAAATTTGTATCAGATAGTTTTGTGCAACATATGCTATGTTACTAAATGAGCATTTTGCAATACCCGTAGAAAGTCACCCACCGGCTTATAATGTCGTTCTTGTCGCCGTCAGTGACCCTGCATTATTATTACGTCACTGTCGTACATTTAATTCAGGGATACCTATCGATGGCAGATAGCTAGCATTTGTTCGGAAGTTTAACGTGTCAGGCAAGCGAATTTTAAGTGCATCGGTGCAATTTTAGTTGTATTTATATGAAATTATTATTAAATGACAGTACTTAAACACAGAGACTATTTTTGCGGAGAGATAGAGCTCTTAAATTGTTGTTTATGAATGGCAAGGGAAACCTCTAGTTTACAAATCGAGCTATGTCCTACACGTTCTGCTGGGAATCATTAGTATTTAAGTTGGTTTTTAGGCATGACCAAGTTATTATTATTATTATCATCATTATTATTATTATTATCATCATCATCATCATCATTATTATCATCATCATCATGATAAACACGTTCAACGGCGCTTCACTAAAGAAACGCAGCCACACATGGCGAGAAATTTGAGATATTATACTTTTGAGTTTAGCAAGTTATTAAAGATTTCTGTCTACATTTTTCAAGATATTCTCTAAATATTTGCATGCTCCATGTGATTTTCTTTAACAGTGCACCGTTATGACGTTACGCTTGGCGTAATGATTCTGACGTACGATCTGTATGTGTTTTTGAATAATAATAAACAGTTTCAGTCTTCTTTGTTTAGTATGGAAATAAATCGGGGCGTGTTAGAATGTGCTATATAACGAATGCGAAGGTCATATAATGACCATATTTATTTTTACAAGAATCAGAACATGTGTATTTACGTCAATTTATAGAATAGAAATATGTATTTTCCACAAAGCAGCGGTCCCACATCTATATGATTTTTCACTGAGGAACTGACGTATCCTGCATTTAACATACGGCCCAAAACATACGCTAACTTACTTTAGCACTATTTACTTTCGCACTAGCGTTAAGTGTCGCAAGTACAGTTAAACGTCGCAAGAATGAAATTAAATGTTGCATCCACCGTTAGCAAACGTTTTGCCGCAAAATCATCTGCCACTAGAAGTTACACTTTTGACATTAAATGTTGCAAGAATTTGTACATAGATATATATCGTAATATGAACTTTTAATGTCGACAATGCCTACTGAAAACTAAGACATGTATTTATAATCAATTATGTAATAGGCTTGGATCTTCAATAGTAAAATAATGTGGTATTAGCTTTAAGCCCAATGGAAGTTATACATTCTATTACATGTATACTTTCTGAAGACAGCAGTCTTAACATGTATAATTATCTAAATTTTACTTCCTTGTATATATTGAAAGACGAGGACCTTGCTCACCTTGCCTTTATAGTTGGCTGTTTTGATAGAGGGTCACGCAAGAAAAAGGTGAAATTATTTTGAAATAGGGAGAGTGTTTGTGACAGGGAGATGTTAAAGTTTCCACTTAAATGATACGGGATGGTAATGTCGTGCATTTGAGGCGTGTGGTAGGGATGGGGTAAAGGTGGGGAAAGGAATGAATGAATAATGATAATATTGTTATTATTAATAATGATACAGGAATCTAAAATATAGTAAAGAAGTAATTTTAAGGGAAACAGAAATTGATTTGTGGGGTGAGTGTAGATGACTAAGGGATCAATTTGGAAATGTAGAATGATAATGTGATACTAGGAGGTAATGCCAAGAAACTAAAGATATGCAAAATATCAAGGCACCCTGTTCGGTATTTGAAATAGTGCAATGAGGACAACACATGATCTTCAGCTGGATAGTCGCCTTATGACATTTACTAAAATTTCAACACAGAATTAGAACCCATGATCACTTGGCAGGAAATCATTCGTTTTTCACAGCTTCATTGGTACACAGGAATACTTCATGGACAGATTAAAGTCTCATTTGTGCAAAGGCACAGGCGTTTCAAGATCGGTGCAGTTTACACTTCTTGCATATCAATCAGTTTGCCATTGGTTAGGATAGCTTAACCTTTGAAACCATAGATATTTCATCAATGATAATAATAGATAATTCTCTGTATTTAGATCTAAATGTATTAAGCCTTTCGCAAGTTAATTGCTGATTACTTTGCATGTAGCCTTCAAAAAATGCTTTCGCTATTGTTGAACCATTTATATTGAATGCTGCCTTCTCTGTGAAAGCACACAACAGAATCCGTATTTCATCTGAGTTTTGACCTTCTCTCAGATTAAGAAACCGATATAATGTCTGAAAGATAGCTTTAATGACAACACTTTTACCAACACCAGCTCCTCCTGATAAATAGGCATACAGTGGTTCAGTTTTTGTTTTGATCCAATGAATTACATGATTATAAAAACGTCTTTGATTTGTATTAAGGCATCGTAAAAGTTCTAAATATTCTTCTTCTGGCAGTAAGATTTCATTTGATTCTACCCTAGCATTTGAACATCCACTACCTAATTCAATGCCAATATCGTAATGTCTGTGTTCAGCTACTCTATCTGGGTTGAAGTACACAAATGCTTCTGACTCTACTACTTCTTCCGCAGCAGTATCAACTTCAGTTTGTTGTGTTCCAGGTGCTATTTCATCAAAAATCTCTTCATCAACTTCTGCCATTTCTCTTGCTAATTCTATTTGTTCAGCATGGTGT
This sequence comes from Mercenaria mercenaria, assembly GCF_021730395.1. NCBI lineage: Eukaryota > Metazoa > Mollusca > Bivalvia > Venerida > Veneridae > Mercenaria > Mercenaria mercenaria. Next base: position 51,022,280 of record NC_069363.1, read on the forward strand.
TCATATTCCATACATTTGCAATCTATTTTTGCCTTGACTGCCAAGTAATGATCCTTGTAAGACTCATAATTTGCCAGAAGATCTAATACTTCATTGCGCCATGGTAAAAACAACAATAATTTCTCTCTAAAATGGTTCTCTTCATCTGACTTCAGATTATATCTTACATATCTTATTACTCTGGCATTCTTCCTTATCCTTATTTGTCCTCCATTTTTGAAATAACAAATTGTCTGGCTATCATTTAAGTTTTCAAGGTTAAGTCCATCATCATCACTTTCATTGTCATCATCATTAACATTTTCTACACTGTCTGAAAGGTGTTCATTTTTGGGAAAAACTACATCTAATTTAGAAACATAATCAGCAAGACACCAGCTTTCAAGCTTTTTAGGTCTTTTCGAATACCTTTTGATAGCATTTTCTGCTATAACATCTGTAGAATTATCGGGCATTTCATCAAGGACAGTTTTGGTTTCAACAGATGTATGCGCTTTTCATGAGCAGACGTGTTGATAAAGGTAACATCTCTTGTGCTTCTTGTTAATGACATTTGAAGAACTAAATACACTGCTTCTTGAGCACTGACTTCGACACTGTTCGAAAATACATTTCCAATGTGTCTCACTTGTCGTTTCAGGTCCAAATTACCATTTCTTGCCTCTTTACATGCAGCATGCATCAAAGAACTCATTCCTCTTTGAGATTTGCTTATGTAAGATACAATATACATAGCACAGGCATATGGATCTAAAATGAATTGTATATCAATGTTGGCTTTCCAAGCTCTCAACACAGTTTCATTGTAAAGATTGAGACGAATATCTTTCGGTTCTCTTTTCAAAAACACTTTTGGTGTATTCAGTGTACTTCTTATGCATTTTATATAATCTTGTTCAGAAAGTTGCACTATATCAGTCAAAAATTGCTTGTAGGACATATCAAATCCATCTTTTTCTTTATTCATTTTTTCTTGTATCTTTTCATATAGCTTTTTATATTTGTCTACATCTGACTCAAGTGTTCAAGATTCATTGTTTCTGGGAGTGGTGGCAAAGGGAAACCAAATCGACACTTTCTAACATCTTTTTTCTTACATGACCTTGAATGTTGATGAATCTGCAACTGAATCAGATCTGTCATATCAGCATTATCAGAGGAGCACTTAAGGTACTGGTCAACATAAGCAGTAATTTCACTCACATTGCACTCATTATATTTTGGAGAATTTTGAACCCATGCTATCATGTGTATATGGGGTGAACCTCTCTGCTGAAACTCGACTCGATAAAAATAATCTGATATGACACCAAGAGGATTATGAGTACTTTTTAGTACCAGTTTTATAAACTGCTGAACTCTGTGATCAAAGTAACGGGAACATGTTACAGGATCTTTCTGTATAAGTTTGACCTTTTGCCCCCAGGATAGATTGCATATATCATTATCTGTGTACTCCACATCACTGTTTAGAGAAGCTAACATTTTCAGCAGATCAGACCATCTTGTATCAGCTGATGAGAGAGACAAAAACCAAGTGGGCATACCTAATTGACGTAGCATTGCAAACACATCCTTTTTCTTTGTTTCCAGATAGGCTGGTGAATTTCTTAATTGTTTAAATATATAATAACCTTGATCTTTTTTCACAATTTCTTCAGTACAGTTCACATCTCGAGCCTGTGAGGCAGTAATGTCCCTACCATCTATCTGACATCGCCTTACAGCCAGATTAACTTTGTCATTGACTTGTTTCATTTGAATCTTTTTCAATTTGAAGAAAATATTTGGCACACTGTTAGCCGCCCTTCTATCAAAATGCCGCAACTCCCACTTAGCAATATCACTGTAATGAACAGAGACAAGTCTTTCTTCATTCTCTTGCCGAGTTTGGCCACAAAATATGGTAGGAAAACATAAGTATTCAGAGTCTTTATCCTGATAGATACTCAGAGGACGCTGATTTTCACCAGGTGCAAATGTCAATACATTGCTTCGGTTTTCTAAATTTTCATAATCAACAAGTGTGTCAATGTTGCCCACATTTTCTTGTAAATGGATATTCTCTTCTTCATCTGAATCATACAGCTCACTTTCTTTTTGTTCAATACCTTGTTCTTTCTCTTCATGAGCTATATTTACATGACTATTTTCTGAATGAGACTCTGTGTCTGCAGATAAAAACTCCTGTAACACTTCATTACTATGTTGCGTCACTTGTTCTATCCACTGTTCATCAATCTGAACATTAGCATTTGCATATAATTTACTGTGTCTTAATAGCCAATGTAGTGCTACTAATACACGTAGTGGTCGAATATTTTCTGTGAAAGCACAAGATTTATGTGACAATTTCTTCTTCAGTTTTACAGGAACTGTAACATTTTCATCTAATGGCCTCGGCAGAACATCAACAACTGGTTGAATTTCAACTGGCACATTAATAACGTTTCCTTTCAAAGAGTACTGCCGGCCTCTAGGTAATTCCCTCAACTGCATAAAGGGTATCCGCAATGCAATTAAGCGCTCTTCAAGCGGATATAATTCTAGTTCTTCTGGTCTTTGTGGCCACTTCATACCATTCACAACAGATAACTTAGGAACTCTTTTATTCAGAATGCTGGCTTTACAAGTAATGCATATCCACTCCTTGTTATCAACTGATTTTTTTCCTGTTAAATACTTCTTAAAAACAATGTTCTTACAACTCGAAATGACACTTACACTTTCTTTGAACCAAGTTTGTTGGCAGCAACTGCAAATGTATTGTGGACCAGTTTCAATACTTCTATGAAAAAGTCTTATACAATCATCAACACTGTTGCCATATTTTCTTTGTTTTGCATTCTGAGTTTCAGATTCTCTATAATCAGGTTCTTTGCGTTTAGATGCTTTTCGATTTCTGTCAAGCACTCTCTCTCTATCTTCGGTTTGTTTTTTCCTTCTGGATTCATGCTTACTTATCCTTTCTTTTTCTAAGACATAATCATTTTTTCTCAGTAAGCGTTTTGCTTCTCTGTTTCTCTCATTTTCTGCCTGCCTATAATCAATATCATCCCTTGTCAATTTTTTGGCCACTCTTTCTTTCTTTTTCACTTGCTCATCAAGTCTACATTTTTGTCTTGCTGCTTTGTCTCTATCCTTTTCTGCTTACCTATAATCAATATCTTCCCTTGTCAATTTTTTGGCCATTCTTTCTTTGTTTTTCACATGCTCATTAAGTCTACTTGTTTGTCTTGCTTCTCTGTCTCTATCCTTTTCTGCCTGCCTATAATCAATATCTTCCCTTGTCAATTTTTTGGCCACTCTTTCTTTCTTTTTCACTTGCTCATCTAGTCTACTTTTTTGTCTTGCTGCTTTGTCTCTATCCTTTTCTGCCTGTCTATAATCAATATCATCCCTTGTCAATTTTTTGGCCACTCTTTCTTTGTTTTTCACTTGCTCATCTAGTCTACTTTTTTGTCTTGCTGCTTTGTCTCTCTCATTTTCTGCCTGTCTATAATCAATATCTAGTCTACTTTTTTGTCTTGCTGCTTTGTCTCTATCCTTTTCTGCCTGCCTATAATCAATATCATCCCTTGTCAATTTTTTGGCCACTCTTTCTTTGTTTTTCACTTGCTCATCGAGTCTACTATTTTGTCTTGCTGCTTTGTCTCTATTTTTTTCTGCCTGCCTATAATCAATATCTCGTCTAGTTTTTTGTTTTGCTGCTTTGTCCTTCTCTTTCTCAGCCTTTCTGAACTTTAGATCGTGCTTTGTGTTTGTTTGTACTTTCTTAAATAACCTCTACGGTCTTTTTTTCCCTGTTCTAAAACAGTGTTGGTAGTTATGTTAACCTTGTCATGGGTATTTTTGATTTCAGTCTTATTTATCTTTCTTCTCTTCACGACTTTCCATTCTTCCATAGACGAATCTGCATCTGTTCTATGCACACTTTCATTCCTTTTACATTCACTTTTCTGCTTTTGGTCTTGAAAGTACTCTGCCATAAGGAATTTGTCGCTAATCAAAAATGAGAATTTTAATGGCATCAACTCATACTGAGAAAGCAAATCAATGCTCATGCTGTTATACAATGCATACATATAACTAACAAGATCGTCAAGGCAACTAAATGACATAAGAACTGATCTACCATCTGGATGTGACAAACCATCGCTACCATGTGAATGAGAATCAAAGAACCAGTACAAACCATCTTTGAAGAAAACTGCAGAACAAATTGCCCCAATCATGATTAAAACATGGTTTGCAGATTGTAACACATTATATAGGGACTGGTGTAATGCTGGCAATATTGTACTACCAAACTGTGTAACAGCATTTCCCGATACTATATTGCCCTTCTCAATATGAATCTTCTTACATTTAATATTCACTTCATCTGGCATTTCATCAAGACATAACAATCTGTGTTTAAAATTTCCAAGCTGTCTTAAATTTCTGACAACATTCTTATATAACTGGTCTCCAACTGTGAGTATATCATCCAGTGACTCCCGAGATGAAAATTCAAAATACTGTGAAAATATCAAAGCACAAAGTGAGTTAATTGTGCATTGGCTTCCTCTGGAATCCCAAGAAAATCTTTCATCTCCCTGATGGAATGATCCATACATCAATGAAACAAACCGAAAAGGATTAGTGCTGTCATGAATAACATTGTTCATGGCAACGGATGCTTGCGAAGAGCTTACATAACCTGTAAAAGATTCTGGTGATACCATTTGAACACAAGAGGCACTAGGCAAATCATCAGGTAACTCTTTCTGAAACTCTTCAGCAAAACTTTCAAAATCTTTCAGTAAACTTTCAGAATTCTTTTGACAAGCTTCAGATACTTCAGGAGAACCTTCAGACTTTTTAGGGAAGTTTAACCCATTTTCAGACTTTTTAGGGAAGTTTAACCCATTTTCAGACTTTTTAGGGAAGTTTAACCCATCAGACTTTTTAGGGAAGTTTAACTCATTTTCAGACTTTTTAGGGAAGTTTAACTCATTTTCAGACTTTTTAGGGAAGTTTAACCCATCAGACTTTTTAGGGAAGTTTAACCCATCACACTTTTTAGGGAAGTTTAACCCACCACACTTTTTAGGGAAGTTTAACCCATTGTTATGTTGATGAGCATCTCTCGATGCTCTCATTGCATCTTTGTTGGATGACTGTTTTTGCAGATAAGACTTTTTTTTCAGTCTTGGCATTCTGAAGCAGACTTTTATCCTCCAGTTAAGTTAGTATATCAAAGGATTCTAGTAACAAAGTACAGTAAATATAGTCTCACTGAATTCAGTTCTGAAGCTCAATATAATGTTGATACTAGAAAAAAAGAGAAAAGTTTGTTAGTCAATAGAAAACTAAATACATGCATCAGCAAAAAATGAAATAACTTTCAAATTCTTGATTCAAATATTTCTATACAAACTACTTAAAAGAATGGTATACACTCAGGTATAGAATTAAGAAAGCATTTTCTATTAATGTGCTTTGATTATTCTACTAAAACTTTTAAGTGAAGTTTTATTTAATAATGTCATTAATAGTATATTAGTAGAATTACTAATAAATAAATTTCAAAATGTATGATAGTGTAACAAATGAAACAAGACAGATAAAGTACAGGGAACACCCTGATCAGCAAGGAGGTATTATCCCAGGAAGAGACCCACTTCTACATTGGTAAATTTTTGAAAATGAAAGTTTAGTTTCTGTATGAATTATAATCTTAAGCATTGTTTTTCAAATGAATGCTTACTTTGGATTTTACTTAGAAATTGTTAAAAAGAAAATTAGCAACAAAATATGTGGAATCCAAAGAAATGAGCAAAAAAAATATGTCTTCACCAATGGCACTTACCCGGTACAGCAGAACACCTACATTACCCACAACATAAAGTCTGATTCAGTATTCAGAAATAAAATTAAAGCTTTGTTTTATGTACAAATAAATGCAACTTTTTAATTTGAAGAATGGGTACAATTCTGTCTTTGCAGAATTCTTGTGCATTAAAAACATATAATTCTTCTGTCATAAATAAAGCTCAGGAAAGCAGCGCTCCTATTGAAGATTCCTGAAAGAACAAGATGATAAAACATTGAATACATTAGTAAAATTTGATGTTTTTTATGTACATTCTGATCAAATTTCATCAATATCCTACTTAAAATACAGCCCCAATTGGAAACACAAGGATTTTTTATTTGGCTTTCTGACCTATTTTTTGACCCTTGATGGCCTATATTCGAACTTGACTTAGATTTTATCAAGGCAATCATTCTGACCAAATTTCATGAAGATCAATTGAAAAATACAGCCTCTATCGCATACACAAGCTTTTTCTTTGATTTCACCTAGTGACCTAGTTTTTAACGCCAGATAACCCATATTCGAACTTGGCCTAAATTTGATCAGGTAATCATTCTGACTAAATCTTATGAATATCCAGCGTGAAATGCAGCCCCTATTGCGTACACAAGGTTTTTCTTTAGTTTGATCAAGTGACCTACTTTTTGACCCTAGATAATCCATATTCGACCTTGGCCTAGACTTCATCCAGACAAACATTCTAACCAAATTTCAAGAAAGTTTGCTGTAAAATACAGTCCCTATCCCATATGCAAGGTTTTTCTTTGATCTGACTGTGTGACCTAGTTTTTGACCTTAGAATACCCATATTCAAACTTGACCTAGATTTTATCAAGGCAATCATTCTAACTAAATTTCATAAAGTTCAACTGAAAAATACAGCCTCTATCGCATACACAAGATTTTTCTTTGATTTGACCTAGTGACCTACTTTTTGAAACAATATAACCCATATTCAAATTTGACCTATATTTCCTCAAGGCAATCGTTCTGACTTAATTTCAGGAAGATCAATTTAAATATATAGCCTCTAACGCATACACAACGTTTTTCTTTGATTTGACCTAGTGACCTACTTTTTGATCCCAGATGACCCATTTTCAAATTCAGCCTAGAATTCATTAAAGTTATCATTTAGACTTAATTTCAGGAAGGAAGATCTATTGAAAAATACAGCCTCTATGGCATATATAAGCTTTTCCTTTGATTTAACCTTGTGACCTACTTTTTGATCCCAGATGATCCATATTCGAACTTAACCTAGATTTAATCAAGGCAATCATCCTGACCAAAATTCATGAAGATTAAATGAAAAATACAGCCTCTATCACATACACAAGGTTTTTCTTTGATTTGACCTAGTGACCTAGTTTTTGACCCCAGATGACTCATTTTCGAACTCGGCCTAGATTTCATCAAGATAATTATTTTGACCAAGTTTTATGAAGATCAGTTGAAAAATACAGCCTCTATCGCATACACAAGCTAAATGTTGACAGACAGACGACAGACGACAGACGACGGACGCCGGACATCGAGCGATCAGAAAAACTCACCTGAGCATTGCTCAGACGAGCTAAAAATACAGCCTCTATCGCACACACAAGCTTTTTCTTTGATTTGACCTTGTGACCTAGTTTTTGACCCCAGATGACCTGTTTTCGAACTCGGCCTAGATTTCATCAAGATAATCATTCTGACCAAAATTCATGAAGATTAATTGAAAAATACAGCCTCTATCGCATACACAAGCTTTTTCTTTGATTTGACCTAGTGACCTAGTTTTTGACCCCAGATGATCCATTTTAGAACTCGGCCTAGATTTCATCAAGATAAACATTCCGACCAAAATTCATGAAGATTAATTGAAAAATACAGCCTCTATCGCATACACTAAGTTTTTCTTTGATTTGACCTAGTGACCTAGTTTTTGATCCCAGATGACCCATTTTCGAATTCAGCCTAGATTTCATCAAGATAATCATTCTGACCAAACTTCTTGAAGATTAATTGAAAAATACAGCCTCTATCGCATACACAAGCTTTTTCTTTGATTTGACCTAGTGACCTAGTTTTTGATCCAAGATGACCTGTTTTCGAACTCGACCTAGATTTCATTAAGATAATCATTCTGACCAAAATTATTGAAGATTAATTGAAAAATACAGCCTCTATCGCATACACAAGCTTTTTCTTTGATTTGACCTAGTGACCTAGTGTTTGACCCCAGATGATCCGGCCTAGATTTCTTCAAGATAATCATTCTGACTAAAATTCATGAAGATTAATTGAAAAATACAGCCTCTATCGCATACACAAGCTTTTTCTTTGATTTGACCTAGTGACCTAGTTTTTGACCCCAGATGACCCATTTTCGAACTCGCCTAGATTTTATCAAGGAGATCATTCTGACCAAATTTCATGAAGATCAGTTGAAAAATACAGCCTCTATCGCATACACAATCTAAATGTTGACAGACAGACGACAGACAGACGACAGACGACGGACGCCGGACATCGAGCGATCAGAAAAACTCACCTGAGCATTGCTCAGGTGAGCTAAAAACTAGAATGTCCAGCCCGCCAGCTGTCAAGATCTGACATGATCTTTGACCTCCAACTGTGACCTTGACCTTTGAGATAAAAAACCTCTGGTTTGCACATGACACTCCGTCTCTGTAAAGGAGAAAAGCCGAAAACTGTCCATTATGTGAAAGAATGGACAAATCGAGGCGCAACGCGCCGAGATTGTCCATTATTTCACATAATGGATAGTTTGAGGCTTTTCTCCGACTTAAAACACGGTCCTCATAAAAAAATCAAGGTTGTCGTGATATTATATAATATACCTAATATTGTCCTCTTTGAGGCAAAGGCAATTCATTGATTTGTGTCTCTGTGATAAATAAAAATACCAAGTCAAATGGATTTTAAATTAGATTGCATATAAATATTTATTGCAATTAAAAGTGTTTTTTTTTTTAAACATTAATGATATTCAGTGCTGATTCTTAGGAAAGTTTCGAACATACATCGTTTTGTCATATTTATGAATGATTTGAAGAACCTTTACAAAAAGTAAACGTATGATGTATATATCAATAGTTGTCAATGCTTTGTTCGTGCTGAGTTTGCAGTGTAATTTAATAAATGACGGATCCAGGTGAAGACATTCTAAAATGTATATATGTATTTTATATCGTTAGTACAAAACAATCGTTCTTATCTCGTAATTACGAGATATTCTATCAATTTTATCATTTTTATTAGAAGAAAATTACCCGTATCACATGAGATCTTTACTCGTTATGACTCATATCTCTTTTTTACGAGAAAATATTTCGTTATTACAATAAATAGCATCGTTATTGCAAGAAAATAATATTGTTAAATTAAGATCATTGCGGTCAAATTTTCTGGTAATACCGAAACGTGCAGTAAAACTTTAGGGAACTTGACGTTTTTGTTTTTTATCTTTGTACTAGAAAGGTGTAATTGCACATTTTCTGCAACAAATGTAAGTTATGGCAAAATTTAACCAATTTTACACGGATAAGTCTGCAACAATTGCAAAAGAAAGAAAAATATGCTTTTAGCTCGACTATTCAAAGAATAGGCGGAGCTATTGGACTCCAGTTTGTTTAATTCTGCCCATTGATTTCTCCTTTAGGGCACAGCCATTATTTTATCTGGGGACCATACACCGCTTTTCTTGGAATTGCACTCTGTGCATCATTGAAGGTTTCATGTGCACCGCCGTATGAATACATCTGCGGATGTCTCTAAGTTACATTCTGGTACTTACTTATAACATGTGTAAATGTTGAGTTCTGCTCAACCCGGGGCTAGAGGGCGTGGAAGCTTGCACTTCCGTCCATGAACAGGCTCAATCAAACCGAAAAATATGCAACATTTTCTTTTATGTCGTGTTGGGCGACCTGTGGTTTTCCGCTTTTTTATTTCACCCATGCGTCGGCGACCGCGTCGGCGTCCCGATTTGGTTAAGTTTTTGTATGTAAGCTGGTATCTCAGTAACCACTTGTGGGAATGGATTGAAACTTCATACACTTATTCACTGTGATAAATTGACTTGCACTGCACATGTGCCATAACTCTATTTTGTTTTTGTATAAAATTATGCCTCTTTTTCGACTTAGAAATTTTTGATTAAGGTTTTATATGTAAGCTGGTATTTCAGTACCTACTAACGGAAATGGATTGAAACGTCACACACATGTTCACTGTGATGATCTGACATGCAGTGCTCAAGTTCCATAATCTACTTTGCATTTTTACAAAATTATGCCATTATTTCGACTAAGCAGTTGTTGGATAAATTTTTGTATGTAAGCTGGTATCTCAGTACCCACTAATAGGAATGGATTGAAACATGCACAATTGTCCATTGCCATTAGCTGATATGCATTGTACAGGTTTTCTTTTTGCAATTTTACAAAATTATGCCCCATTTTCGACTTTAATATTCATTCAGTTGACAAGGCTGTTGAATAGTAGAGCGTTGCTGTCCTCCGACAGCTCTTGTTTTTACATTACGTTGCCTATTTTCATCTATTTTCGACAGAAAATGCCATACCAGGTGTATATCTGCGATACTTTTCTATTGCGATTTAGGAGTACACAAGGAGGACTTTACTACTTTCTAATGGTTGAAGATTTAAACTAACATTCTGTAATTACTTTTGGCGTATTGCTTGATTTTCATTTGACTGATTTGTGGGGCGATTTGTCTTAAAGTCATACGTTCCCCTTCAGGTTTTTTTTATTGCAGCTACAAGTTCTGTAAAACGTTGCAGTTTATATTTCGAAACTTTCGAATTTCATAGGTTGATGTACTCACACCTCTCAACGTACAAGATTGTTACTATACCTGTCCATTATTAACCTGTACCTGTCCATTCTTAAAGTATCCATTATTTTAAGAATGGACAGTTACAGGTTAATAATGGACAGGTATAGTAAAATAATCTTGTGTTTAGAACGGTATCGGCACAATAGCTTATGTAATGGACTAAACTAACAAAGGATTACATCACAACCGTGTTTTAACTGAGGTTAACATTCATGCCAAATATAAACACATTTGCTCCATGCATGTCAAAGTTATGGTCCGGACAAGCTGTCAAGATCTGACATGACTTTGACCTCCAGCTGTGACCTTGACCTTTGAGATAGGAATCTGGGGTTTGCGCTTGGCACTCCGTCACACTGAGGTTAACATTCATGCCAAATATGAACAAGATTGCTCCATGCATGTCAAAAGAAACAAATACCGACGGACGCACGCTCGGACGCACCCAGGTGCCCGCTCGTGATGAAATGATGCAGGGAGTGACACCTGGTGTCTTCCTCCACCATCAAAGCTGGAAAGTCGCCTAATGACCTATAATTGTGTCGGGGCGACGTTAAACCCAACAAAATAAAAATAAAAATATATCAAGGAAGAAACTTGCGATTAAATGACAAGCTTCACCTTAACCCTATATGACCTACACAATTTGATTTTTTTTTACACTGATGATAACTAATTATATATAAATTATTTGCTAACAAAATGTTTATCGTCTTTACGGATTTTATTTTGGAAACAGAATTGATATCTTATTCAAAATATGTAACTGAATACTGCTGAAATCATAGATTTTTTATTTTATTTTGCAATCATTAGGTTATATGGGAATGACTTAAGTAGTGAGATCAGTAAATGTCCATACAAACATTTTCTTCATAGGGGCAGTTTCTTTCTCAGCCTTTACGGTTGTTTTTGTTATGGTTGACAACTGTGCCCATAACTGGCTTAAAAATTCTGTTAAAATCGATGATTTCTCCATACCCGTAGTTTTAAAAGTATTTTCATTTTATCGAGATATTTTCTTTAATAATGAATAAATTACAAACTAAATGTATTCAGTTTGATAAAGCGATAGTTCCTTATGAAGAAAAAAACTTGCCAGAATCTACTCCATTTAGAGACTATCAATTTCAGGAATTGTTTGGGCAAACGGAAACCTTCTCCGTTCTCCAAGCATATATTCTGTTTCATTTTATTTTACTTTTATATGTGAAAAACCATTAGCATATATTTGTCATCAAAAAGTATAGCTTAACCTACGAAAACTAATACACAGTCTAAAAAAATAAATACGAGAAAATCCTTTGGAAACAGAGACCACATCCAAGCAACATAGTAGTCGACTCGGTTTGATGAAGTCTGATCATTATAGGTAATGCAATATGCAACACCCTATATGCCTCTAACCTTATTTGCAGCTTCCCTCATAAATTGCTTTGCTCCATCGGTCCAAATTGCTGGTACCGTCAGTACCCAGTGCACATCTGTATCCTGCAATACACCTAATAGTCTATCTTTAACGGTAAGTAGCAGATCTTCTTTCAGGTACTTAATTGCCATTGCAAATACATCAAGCGCTGGAAGAGATCGTCCCATTTCATCTTCAAGAGTAATTCTTCTGTCAAGCTTCTGGAAATAAAAAGTCTTCGTTTTGAAAACATGAACATATTAAAGGTATAAAATAAAATATAAATATAAAATATAAAAACATATTAAGTTTTGCTTTTATGATTTAATGACAGTACGTAGTGTATTCAATGTGTACGTAGATTTTACTCATCCATAAACATCACGTTTTGATAATTTTACGTTTCATGTTATCATTTGATAGAAAATGTAGAGAAACACATTAAAGAACAAACTAAAGCAAAACAAGTCATGACCTGTAACTTTGATTTAAGAATAGTGAGTAACCTCTGACGTGTTAATGACTGACAGTCAGCCAAATTTAAAATTAATTTACCTAAGTATGCTTTCCTTCCAATGAGTCTGCGTATATTAATGAACTAGTACTCTTATATATTTGAAGTCTTTAATATTTGTAAACGTAATTATAGTATATTGGATCTTCAAATTATTACGAAATTCAATTATTAATTTAAACGTTATTTTAGACGCTAATTTGCTCAGTTATAACGGCATACTCAGTCTATATTTCTATGAAGGTGACAAAATTCTTTTTCTTTATTTTCAGTTGAATTCTTAAAAGTATACTTTTTATCATCTGTGCAATAAGAGATATAAATTGGTGAAATGTTCTCTTAGATATGCACCGAACAGTTAAATTGAAAGGAAAGTTAGGAAATGTAAGATAAGAAACTTTATCTTTTCATTTGAAATCATGAATAGTCATATATTTACACTTCCCAATGTCAAGTCAACCCTTATCACACCTAATTTAAAGACTCATAATGCCTTTGTTTAAAACGTTGCTGCCACATTTTCCGTTATAAACATGAAATACATTTCTGATAATTTCTTTCTTTAACATTTGTCAAGGGTTTGAATATTGCTGAATATACTAGAATGTTTTATTGAATCTATTGTTTTTTTATTACCTCCCTTTATGGCTCTAACTATAACAGTTCATGTGCAATAGTAAAAGTGGTGCGTTTCTAACCGTTTAAGTTGTCATTGTTGTAAAGTTGTCATTGTTGTAAATTAAAAATGTAAATATTTGCATTAGGGAAGACCCGTTACTAATGTTGTGAGAACTTGTGGGTCGACCCTTTTGCCTATTATATGTACAATTGACGTAGTTATCTGTTTATATATGTATATATTGGCAATAAAATATGTTTAAACTAACCGTTCAAGTACGCATAACATCTTTTTGGAAAGCTGTTTCATCTGTTTTTAAGATAATAAATTAAAGCATTATGGACCTTTTAAACGTCCTATTAAATTATTTATGTAGAGCACACGTTAGTTAGAAAAATCCATTACTGTACAGAGAGGAAAGCTTCTATATAAAATATGTTTAACATACATGTAACAGTTAAATTAGGTTTATAAGAATCAGACACATGCGTTTTACTTCTAAATTATAATGACTTTATGCATTCGTGTAGATTTACCTCTCCGAGTTTCCTGTTCAGCATCATTTTGAATTTCTTAAAGTAAAAGTATCCACCATGTTCTTCAGCATCAACCAATTCTTTGTACTTGTTTTCGGCCTCGTATCCAAATGCCTCAAGGGTTTCCCCATCTGGTTTTACTAGTACGCATGTGGGTGTCTTCTCTGTTGACAAGGACCCGGAACCAGAGTACCACTGTTTTACAGAAGCTTTTGTAGGATCCAACTTGTAGTCGTTTTGGAAAGAGCACGCCCATCCAGAATATGTGGTTCCAAAGTCAATAGCTCCCACCAATAAATGTTTTGTTGTCTGAAGTACAATTAATGAGTAAATTCTAAGTTACGTACACGATTCTATCAGAAATATTTGCTAACATTACAGCAACTATTTGACAGTATAAGTAAGTTTGCCATCCCTTAAAAAGACATTTGAATCATGTTAAAATCTTTGATATATACTGGGTATCTAAGGTTAACGTACCGTCTTCAAGAAACTATACAAAATTAGCCATCCATCCTGCCAAAGTGTTGTCGTTATTTCCTGAAATTCTATTATACTTGAACGACGTATGTCGTCTAAAGCTGTATCCATCGCAAAAATCTTTAAATTATGTACAAATATCTAATCATCTACTGTTTCAAAGATCATTAGATGCCTTAAAGCTTTATGAATATGGCAAATACTATTAAGCTTAAGTATGGAATTATTTCCATAAAAGAAATCCTTAGTTTACGCTAAATGTTGAAATATTTGCTGCATAGTTTTTAGCTCGCCAGATCAAATGTGAGCTACTCTGAACACTGATCGGCATTAAAGCTTTATAGATATAAACAGTTACAAACATTTATTGCATTTTCTTTACTTTCTAACTTTTAAACAGGCATTCTCTGTGTTGCATTTGCCTTCCCTTCAGACGGAAACCAACCATTGCACTAACAACTTCAGTGTGGCTTTGGTCTATCTCTCCGATAATGAAAATAAGTGGATTCCGATCAAATGTCTTAAAACCAACGTAATGACACTAGAAACTTTTTTACACCTTGTTTGTTTTAGTTAGTTTGAAGTGTTTGATACTGTCTGCAGCTATACAACTTTACATGTATATTTAATCCCGAAGGAGAATAAAAAAGGAACAGATCACAATAAAGGTTGCGCAGTAACAAATCTCAAAAATGCTCTTAACACGAATTAACCTTGATGTTTATCCATTGGCCTCTTACTTGATTTCTCTATACGTTACCTATAAACCGAGGTTCAACCAAAGGACAGCCATTGAGAACAAACTAATTCCTCTATTTTATACACTGTGACATTGATACTGAGCCAGCGTATTGGGTCAGGTGGTCGTTTGTACCGCTACCTAATAGGCCCCTATCAAAAGCCATTATTTAAGAGAATTGTAGCGCATAACCATCAACTCCTGTATAAGCTTTGGGTGCCCCCAGGTTAATTCGTCTAACATATAAATAAAACGGATTGAGCAATAATTGATAATAACATTATTATAATAAATCTGCACAGTAGATCCTCTCTGATATACTTCACTACTGACTAAAAACCGTATGCTAGCAAGCTAAAACTAAGTATTAGATTAAGCTTACGATATTGTACTCAGACACATATAACAAATATTCGCTAGCGCGACACTAATAGCCTTATATCTGCAAATCAAACAATAAATAGAAAGGCATACTATACTGACAAGATTTCTCTTAAGGGTGACTGATAAATTCATAGACAAAGTTCATAGACAAAGTTAAACATCTAACTGTAAATGAATGATGGTGACTTTTACATATATTTTCAACATTGACTGATTGTTATTTACAAGGCATCTTATGCACTGCAAACAATATCAAATCAAACCAAAACAGTTCTACATTGCTAATATTTTAGTCTGTTCTGAATAATTGATAGATTGTAAAGTTTTAATTCCAATTATCTATACTGGGTGCCTACCAGTCACCGGACAGGAATATATATGGGAAACATTCAGCACTTTGTTTTCATTTTCATATATCAACATTGACTGACAAATAATTATAAACGAGAAATATCGTACCAGTTCTCACCCGTGTTTACAAAACTGCTGTCCTCTGACCTTGGGGCATTGAAATGGCAGTGCGCATGCGCAACTTGATTTATTTTGGGGGGCACCAAGTGGGTCTCAAACAATTACATGCATAGCACAGACCCCTAGAACTGCAGACGACAGTTTTCTTTTTGATTCATTCCTCACTTGGATCACATATTAATAAAACATTATACTGTTTCTGCAAAATGAATGAACGTCTGCATCATTTGCCAGGTCATGTATTAATACCGCACGAGTGAATGCCCTTGCATATGATAATATATATTTACATCCATTCCGAGCCTCATTTGTATTTAAATATATTTATAGATTGTTTGGGTTTTCCGAAAGTAACAAAAACGGAAATAAATTTGATTGTTGGCTCCTTATGGTGGCATAAGCACCGAGGTATTTTCTGCAGATAGTATTTCGTTTAAAATGGTAACATGGGTAAATCACTGCTGTTAAGTAGTTCAACCCCGAGGATAGTTTAACACTTTGAATGTGCATGAAAACATGTTTCTAGAAGGCGTAGAAGACAGATGGACATAATCAGTTTTTTTTTTGGTACAATTGTCATCGTCAAATAAAAATAATCAGTCTTCGAAATGTTTGTCCGGTGACTATTCCACCTTGTTGTTTGATGTAGTGCATTTCATTACCCCTTTTGGGCCTCAAAATATTGGATGTTTTACGTCCGATTGTTTGAGTTTTTTACATTTTCGGAAGACAAATGAGCTAAAGTTTTAGCAGGGCAAATTTCGTGTTTTTGTGTTCATTTTTTATAAAACGGCAATGGAAAAACCCCGATTTCTGTCCGGTGACTGGTCGGCACCCAGTATAATCTACTTGTTTGGAAAACAGTATCGGAGTTATACGAAGGGGTAATGTCGAAATTCTATCTTAAATAGCCGCCGGTTTCTTTTTGCCACGCCGGTATTTGGCAAATTCAGCCTATATTTATACACGCTTCAGAAAAATGAAAGTTGTTTTAAATTGTTGTACTGGTATTTACTAACCTAGTTCAAAGTTAGTATGAATTTAATTCATATCAGTACTAGATTTTTTTTTTGTAAATCTGTTTCATGTTGTATAACACACAGTGCATTTTGCAATGCATGTAATTATCTTATTTTACGTTAAGATCTAGAAGATCGTTTGGAAGCATAATTAAAATTTAACAAAACAGAATTAAGTATGTTAATGTGATATATCCCTTGGTAATATATAATGTTCCCACCGTACCTTCAGTCATAAAGTAAACATTCACAGTAATGGAATTTATTATATTTGTGCATTTCACTTGATGAAATGGATAAAAACCAAACACGAAGTCAATTTACAATTTACGGATATTCCAATGTTTCGACTGCATGCCAGGAATTATGATAATAAACAGCGGATATAACGTCATAGTACATTTGTACTTTACATAAAAATTGCGGAAACAGACAACAGTATAATAGACGGAACGTCATAGCTAAAACATTCTTTAGTACATTTGAATAAGAAAGAATTGAAATATCGAAACATAAATCAGTAATAACGTGACGTTATTGTAAAGATCAAAATGATAAAAAAAAAAAGTTCCTATAAAAATTGGGAAAACAAAAACGAATAGGAACAAAAAATACTAATAAAAGGAATGATTTTAGATCTACATGTCATATAATAATTTTGCATTGAGTCCCTTTGGATACTTGATTTGTAAACTATTCTTTACACAAAGACCAAATGCGTCACTAATACTGCAAAATGGTACAAACGAAAAACAAATCGTCAACTGAATGTGATGGACGGTTGAAATGCACTGCAACGTAAGATGAGTAATTTGGACCTGAAAAGTTTCTAGTATCAAAGCGGTGGCTATTCATAAGTTTCGATACATCTTGATTTGTCTGACCAACATATTGTTTCTGACATCTTATGCATGTAATGTGATAAATAA
The DNA here is from genome assembly GCF_021730395.1 of Mercenaria mercenaria. Lineage (NCBI taxonomy): Eukaryota > Metazoa > Mollusca > Bivalvia > Venerida > Veneridae > Mercenaria > Mercenaria mercenaria. Next base: position 51,040,112 of record NC_069363.1, read on the forward strand.
AGTATGGTCGTAACTCAGGTAAAATGTTATCAAACTGTGTTTTATCAGAAATGACACTGAGCCTGGCTGAATGGTATACCGCGCTTACACGAGATAGGATATGACGAAGAATATTCTTATTACTGATGTACATTTGTTTCCTTCATATAAACGTCTGTGACGATTTCAGATATTTCACATTTTGAAACAATGTCATCCAGAAGGGTAAAGGATGTCTGCGCAATTATGTATGTAAACTTAATAGAGGAATGAAATCTGTTGCTTTTATCAAGAAAATCTTTAAATTTTCTAGTGAGCCATTCCTCTTGCGAATACAACATACTGAATTTTGGTCCCAATCGCATACGGAAAAAGGCAGAAAACAAATTCCGTTTTGTACTATAAATCTTGTATTGTGCATGCTGCCGGACTACTTTCTTTCTCTTAACTAATATTCTTGACCTAAGAGTTTTATATATAGCGCACACAAAACACACTCAATTGTATTAAAATAAAACAAAGTGGAAACTTCACAGGTCGCCCAACACGACAAAAAACGAAAATGTTGCAGGCTCGGTTTGATTGAGCCTGTTCATGTACGGTAGTAGAAATGCATGCTACCGTCCACGACCTCTAGCCCCGGGTTGAGCAGAACTCAACATTTACACATGTTAAAAGTACAAAAAGCAATTTAGAGACATCCATAGATGTATTCAAACGGCGGTGAACATGGAACCTTCAATGATACACGTTTTGAAGCGTTTAATTCCATGAAGAGCGGCTTTTGGTCCCCAGATAAAGTAAAGGGTTTGCCCCAAACGAGAAAACAATGGGCAGCACTAAACAAACTGGAATTTAGAAAGGGGATCTGAGGTTATGGAGCCTGCGTATCACAGGAACTGTCAAAAGACAAAATTAGAAAGCAGGCACCATATCCAAGGGGTGATTATACAATACCCAAGGCTATGAAAGCGGAAGTATTGGAACCACCCAGGCCGAAATGGTCATGTTGAGAAACTAAACAGTACCAATAACACGACATAAAAGTCGTGCTGAACGACCTGAGAAGATCAAAACGTCGGTAAACATTTCAGTGGTAAAAGGCAACAAACAAAAAGGTGGAGGTATATCATAAAATGTCATGACAGTAGCTACATCTTGGATGTTGCATTCGGCTGTCATGGATATTGGAGCAGCCCAGATAAAGCTACTAGTAATATCATAACTGTATTATAGATTTTGTCCTCAAACATTTAAATAAGCAATTACCTGCTCTTTTTCCTTTCTCTCTATATTTGCCTGTTCTTGTTGGTCTTTCACTTTAGCATTGTCCACCTCTCTCCAATTCCTTTCTGCATCCTTCTGTCTATTCTCGGAGTACTTTTTTAACTGTGTAAAAGGACATGGAAAAAGTAAATGAATTCGAAAAAGAATGACAAACAAAACAAATCTGATCGGTTTATGGTGCGCACCAAGCCTCAGTTTTAACCCCACCATTACCCAAAGTCAAAGGGCAGTGTAAAAAGGGTTGAACGCCGAACATGCAGAGTGTCTCAAAAAGTCATGTCATAAACCGTCGTAAAATAATTCATTTAATAATTTTATAAAATACAACTGGACAATATATCTTAATTTATCAGCAGTCAACCGGACTTAAATAAGTTTCAGTTTGAAATCGATTTCAACATTGAACCAGTCAGTAAATAGATGGCGTCATATAAACTACACCAATAAGTATGACGTGTTTTATGTGTATAGAGAAATATGTTGCTGACAGTATTTCTTCATGCGTTTTAAAAATCATTATACATTTTATAGAGGTTTTGGCACGCAGATTAAAACTATTTTTTGAATGAACGAAAGAATTTCATAGGAGGACTTAACTGTATGGCATTCTGCGATTTGAACAGGAATATTTGAAAACACTTATTCAGAATCAAATGAGATAAAGCTGATGACACAGTGACAACTGTGTAACTGTTAATTAATGTTATATTTCTTAGCAAATGGTAAACAGCAACGCAAACGCACTAATACTAAAATCTAATATAGCGTTTGTTGTAAGTTTACGTAGTCCTGTTGTCCCTAACGTTAAGTTTAAATGTCTAGCAGGCCGTTATGACTAAATAATACCAGTACGCCTGCGAAAAATGCAAAATTGCTGGACATGACATCATGACATACGGTATCTATATTTAATTTTCACAACTTATTCGTTTTGCAAGAGCTTGCTCAAAGCTAAAGGATTTTGATGAAAGAAATCTTCATGTTACCAAAACGTTATTACAACAGAGTTACCAATATCATAAACGACGGATTTTACTACAGATCGTCCATATCACATAAACTAAAACTTGGTCATGCTTATTTTAAACAAATATTTGTAAAATGTGTAAAATGTGTAAAACATTTTATCAAAAAAAAAAAAAAAAAAAAAAAAAAAATGACACAATGCGAAGATCGTTAATCACAATGCATGTTTGGTGATGACCTTTCTACAGTTAGTCGCTACGCTTTCCTATTTGATGGTGCGATGACTAATAAAGTGTAAGACTCCGTGATGCTTTTCTCCTAAATCCTATAAAAACGCACGGAGGCAGTGTAATTTTGTTTTGCAGCTTGCTTAGTCGTGCCGTTTAAAGTTAGGTTCTTAGTGCTCTGACTCCAGACAAGTGGTTGAGTATAATGGTGTAATCATGTCTTAGATTGACACTTTTTATATGTTTTACTTTGTATAATCTGGTATTTTGTCACCAATGTTAGAGCCTGCCTCTCTCAGCGGGAGTTATTTTATACACATTGTATTTTCTTATTTGTTGCAAATAGGGTAAGTGCGTAGTTGGCATGCCCTAAACGCGTTTAAACCTCAGTTTCCTTTATACTGCTTACTGACCGTTCCAAGGCGGTGCCCCTATTTTCAATTTGTTTTTTCGTCCGTTTCGGTTTTTATGTTACGTATATTGTGTTGTTTTTGTTGGTGATTCTAGGCTCTCCCCCATCACCCCCTTGCATTTACGCCCCATCTCCTTTAACTACGAGTGAGGTTAGATGCCTATCATATTTTAGCCACCGGCCGTCCCTTAGCGGTACCCTGTTGTGTTGTATCATGTCTGTTTGTTTGCTGTGTGTGTGTGTGTGTGTGTGTGTGTTGTCTTGTTTGTATTCGTCTTGTGCACGTGCATGTTTGCGCTGATGTGGCTTACGGTGTAGGGAGACCGCGGTTTTGGAGCGTGGCTTTCCTTGTCGAATATTCATCCTTACTTTTTCCACTTTCGCTAACACCCCCATTTTTTTATCTACCCCTTACCCATTTTTGTATTTTGCACATGATTACAATGTACTTGCAGTTGGATTTTTGAAGCAACCCGTCCGCAATATTTTTCCATTATAGTTTCTTTGTTGCGAACCTACTTTGCGATGCATGGCTCTCTGGCTGTGCTGTATGCTTCAGGGAAATCTAACCTTACATTTTTCTCGTAATACGTCTACAACTGGCAGGGTATATTGCTATTGTTGGTTCGGCTACAATCAATATAAACTTTTATTTTGTGATTGCAGCTGGTGTTATATCGAAAGAGTTGATGACAAATTGAAAACAAGAAACAAAATCCAATACCTAATATGTTTGGTTGTTTCTTATCACAATATTGAAACAAGAAACGTAAACCATGTTATAGAAATGTATTTACCTGCAAATGGCTGTTTAGTCACGTCGGGAAATGAAAACCTCTAGCATTCAACATTTATACATTCAAGAAGGTACCATAGACCTTATACAATTCGGTTATGGGGAAACTGTGCATTAGCACATTAGTGGGACAATTCACCGCAATGTTTTGTTGTTGTGATTTTGACCTTGATTTTCTTTTTAATATATGAATCAAAATCAAATCAGCGAAAGCCACGTCCCGCAAACGCATCCTCCTATAACACATATTCACAAATATTCACGAACATAATGCAAAACATCCGAGAACCAAACAATATAATGTCCAACTTAGAAATGAAGTATTGATCTTTGCAGACAGTTGACCCTATTGAATGATTGTCAAAAACAAGTATGACTTTCTAATGAATCATGTGCATTTAAAGAAATTTCGAGCTAAACTCATACTGTAACATTTGTATTTTGTTAGGATTTAAGTCTATTCTGATCCATTGCTTGGCAGTAAAGTTGTAATAACAATTCACTATAGAATGGTTTTTGTTGAGAACACAGTATTTGTACCATACGAACTGAGGTCGAAACGTATCTAGTTATAATCCTTTATCCTACTTTTACGTAGTGTGGCCTTCTTGTCAACAGCAAAGCACAAGCTTCAACAATATAAGGCTTATTTTTGTTTTCAAATCAAACATTTAAGTTATTACCTGTATTCTTTCCGTTCTCTCTCTTTTTAACAGTTCTTGTAACTCTTTCATTCTAGCATCGTCTGTCCCTTTCATTTTCCCTCCTGCTGCCATTTTTCTATCCTCTGCTTGTTTTCTTAGTGCTTGACTGCTGAGTCGAGTCTTGAAAATAATTAGTAGTATTATGTTGATTGTATATTTGCTGGGTATTACGTCTTTCCAACACTGTTAATATCATATTATCATAAATCTCCAGCAGGGAGATCCCAGGTGCACAACTGGGATATTATATCAGGCTAAATGTCTTTCATACATTATAGCGAGCTGAACAAGGCTCTAACCCATAGAGTTGAGATGCAAGTAATTCAAAAGATAAATGTATAATAATAATCTTCAAGTACACATCTTAACCGCTCTATAAACAACAACAATTCACTTTTCAATTTATCTGTTCTATTACGTTTGGTTTTCTTTGTATTTTTTGTGCGTGTTTGCAATTTCTGTCATAGTTCACGGTGTAAACATATATCTGTAATTGTTTAGATATTTTCGAATTTAAAGATACCCTGATCTAGGCATGTTTAATGGTCAACACTTATATTTGTTAAAAAACACTATCTGTAATATAAGTGTATTTTTTATTTATGTATTCATGGAAATTTATGGAGGAAAAATCTATAAACTTGCATAGAAGATGCGTCAGTTAAATGCTATAATTTACCTCTTCTCTCTTGGTATTACTTTTCCAATATGTGTCCATATAACCCGATCGCGTTTGCATTCTGTGTTCTTCTAACAGTCTATATTTCTCTTCCATTCTCTCCCTTTCTTTCGCCATTTCGTTTTTTATTTGTTCACGGCGGTACTTTTCTGCTACCTACAATCAACAGTCTAACTAATAGCATAAGGATATAACACACATGTGTTGATGATTTTTATTTTATGCTAACTGATGAAATACTGTGTTTTATCAGTGAGACAGTCACTGCATATCACTCACTGTAAATATATAGTTTTGCCGATCTACTTGTAATTGTAGTCGCAGTTTGTTCTTTATAGTATATTTCTCTATTCAAGTTATTTTACTTAATGAGAATTTCATAACGTTATGCAGCAAGAAATAAAATAAAATGGAACTTTATTCTCAACGTAATTCAGCATAAAATAAAAAGAAAATTTGTTTGTGTTTCGTGAATATAGAATATCTCACCTCAAAGTGAGAAAATGTTCACATTTTCACTCGCGCTACGCGCTCATGAAAATATTTGAAATTTTCTCACTTCTCAGTGAGATATATTCCATATTCACTCAAAACAAACAAATAGGCTCTATATATTTTCGTTATAAAGACAAGAAACGGCTTATGATATACGGTTAAAACACCTTTAATGTGCATTTACAACTGCAGACTATTGAAGCTCGTACCAGGGCTGTTTAAGCACGAAGTAACGTGTATAATCGCTAGTCAAATATTAAGATTTATCAGTAAACTGTTTTTATTTCTCCAACATCATTATCTTCATGCATTCAAGAACGTGAATTCCTCTGTTAATGCAAAACATAGTTTAGATTGTCAACATTCATTGAAGTGTACATTTTCATAAAAACATGTTCCACTACTTCCAGTTAAGGAAACAGTGGCTTCCGGTATCATATTTCATGACAAGAAGTCAGAAATCGAGTTGATACTGCTTTAAAACACAATTATTTGACATTTGAATACTATTAACATTGTCGCTTGATTGAATTACAATATATAACTTTTACCCACCTGGTCACTTAAATAAAATTTATATTTGTCCGACTGGTCTTTTTTGCCTTCCGCCTGTAAAATAAAATATGTTCTGTGTCAAGTCTATGTCTACACACTAAGGTTTAGTTTTTAGTATTTTCTTAACATGGGCCAAATAGGCTCATGCACTGAATATCATTGCGACAAACTACATGAACAATAGAACATGAACAACAGATATATACAGATTTACAAACATTATAAATTATTAAACCTGCACTTTTATCAATTAAAAGACCAGAGATAATGATTGGAGTTAGGGCTAATATATTAAGAATTGTACAGTTAAAAAATCATATAACAGTAAGGCTACATGAGAAGCTGGTTAGCATTATTTAATGACAGACATCATTTTTGTATAAAAGAGACTGTTTGACCAGGACAGCTCTATCAGTGATTTGAAAAAAAAATGTTGTAAGTTAAACATATTGGGTCTTAAAAAAGGACATTCAAAAATATAATGGAACTCAGCACCTAACACATCATTATTTGGATATAGGAGCAAAGTCTCAGATTATGATCTAAAATTATTAGACATTCATTTTCAACAGGAAGTTTATGGTTACTTCATGTAAAACAGCAAAGCGATAGGACAGGAACTTTTAGCAAACAATATAAAATAAGGTTCTAACTCAGAAGAATATTTAAATATTCTGTTAGTACTACATTTACTACGAGGGTCCTGCAAAAAGTTATGTCACTAATGGGCTTCCGTAGATTTATCCCAGGTATTTTTAAACGCTTCATTGCACTTGAATGGTGTGTCCAATAGCTAACGTTATCCGTTTTTTTATTGCAAATTGCTTTTCAAATGACCGAGTTATTTCAAATTGAAATACATGCAGTCATATACACTGACCAATTTACTTGTCACATTGTAAAATAAACGAAAAGACTGAAAGTCGTAGCTATATTGAATGCCGCATTAGGCAGATATTTGATGAATTGTGTAGTACATATGCATCTCATGCCATTTCAATGCGCACAGTTTTTAGGTGGGTTAAAGCTTTTAAAGCTAAGAAATTATCTGTCGAAGATGATACCTCTGTTACCAAGTAAAACATCGCTGCTGCAAAAATTGTGGTCGAACAGGATGCGAGATAGATGGTGAAGATATAGCCAGTTGTACTGGCATATCAGAGGCAGTGTGCAAACAATTCAAAAAAGCGTTTGGACCTGGAAAAGGTTTGAGCTAGGTCCTTTGCTCACTGAGGAGCCAAAGAAACAACGCCTTAAATATGCCCGGGAACTTCTGAAAACCTACAAAGAGGTGAAAGTCGGGTTATTTCTAACTTGCTAACAGGTGACGAAACCTGGGTGCACATGTTTGAGCCACAGAGAAAGGGCTGATAATAAGCAATATGGAAGCGAAAAGATAAAAAAAGTCCCTGTATTGCCAAGACGATAAGTTCGGAAAAGATGTTGTACGCAATTTTCTTCAATTCTAGTGGCCAGTCGTTCCAGTGCCTTGTCCATCTGGTCATACAATCACTGGACGATTATACAAGAACTCTGTACTGAAGAAAGTTAAAAAGTTTTACAATAAGAAACGTCCAAGCAAAGGATGGTCAGGAGTCCATTTTATACACGACAACGCCTCCTCCCACAACTGCGAGGTTGTTAAGACTTTTTCTGGCTTCTGAAAAGGTGGAAGTTGTTAACCATCCGCCTTATTCACCTGACCTGAATCCTTGTGACTTTTCTTATTTCCAAGGCTTACGAAAATGCTAGTTGGAAAGAAATATAAGTTCAAAAGTTCTCTTTGCAGCGCCATTTATCAGTGTCTCAATCAGATACCAACAGAAGACTATTTGCCTGCTTTTCGCGATTGGGTAAAAAGGTTGCACACATGTGTTTCGGTAAAGGGAGGAATACTTTGAAGGTTTGTAATAAAAATAATTTTGATAAAACGTAGCACTTTAGAAATCCGTACCCAATGACAGAACTTTTTGCAGGACTCTCGTACACTTAAAGCAAAACCTATCACTTTTCTAAGTAATCAAAACAATTGTGAACAAAAAAATAAATTACCAAATATCTATATAGAAACTGATGCGCGACAGTGTTACTTTAAGACACAACAACAATTTTAGTTTATAAGGTAGAACCTATTTTTTATAATATAAACGTTGCCAACACCACATATTTCTGCATCAAATAACAAGATAGACGTAACCTCCGTATCAAAAAGATGTAATGGTAAATCTATATTAAGACATAGAGTTCTAGGTTTTTTAATACAGCAAACATTACTTTTCTTGCCTGGTTAAAAAGATATTTACTGGTATAAAGTCTCCCCGTACTTTCAATCAGAGCTTGCATTTCCACTACCATTCATAAATAAGCCCAATTAAACCGAACCTGCAACAATTTCATTTATGTCGTATTGTACGACCTGTGGTTTTCTACTTTTTCTATTGCTTAATTTACCATTAAAATTAAACTTAACACCGAAATAACTAAAATTTTCAACAACATCAAGCTTAGCTTTATTGAAATAAAAGAAGGCATCCTTCTACATTTCCTCTAAGAACAATACTATTTTAGTTTCGACTGTGTTTACTTGAAATTTCAATAACTCAAAGTAAGAGAAGATTGCATTTAATTCCAACTGCAAATCAGCTTATATTTCTGCAAAGTATCGTATCATCAGCCTAGAGCAAAAGAAACAACCTAAAGGCATCAACTGTATCATCACTTAGTGAATGCTTTACAGACTGGGAAAGTTAATATAAACCTGTATAAAACTATAAAAATGTGAAGTATGGTCAACAAGGTCGTCAAGGAAAATTGAAATAAATAAAGCACAGGGGACAAATTTTCGCCCCGACGAACGCCTGTTGCACTTATGAAGAAAGTTGACAGACCCTGATCACTTTTCACACACGATTTAGCTTTGTCAAAGATATCGAAGATTACTTAATATATAATACTTAACCGTCTATATTATGGCTTAGTAATTTTTTATAAACAAGCCCTATTTACACAATCAAATGCTTTTCTCCACAAACTAATTTTCATTCTTACCACGATAAAAGTCAACCAGCATTTACAGAGTAAATATATGATCCACAGTTCCACAATGGTTGCGAAAACCTGCCTGTTCCTCACATAACATAACCTGTATTCTTTAGAAAGGTGTTAAGTCTGTTAGTATACAATACTTCTAAATAATTTTCCAACACAACTTTAAGATGTAATTAATTGTAATATACTGTCATACAAAGAACAGCCAAGCTTTATTATTACTGAAACCATTGTTAGCATACAGTATCTCCCTTTCAGTGATTGCTAAGTTCTATTCATGGTTATAATCTGGAGCAGAACTGATGCCAAAATCTGAATTATCTCTTTTGTTGTTTATTTATCTTACTAAAATGCACAAAAGCATCTGCAGTGATATCAGATACAATTTTTTTATCCCCCGATTATTTATTCAATAAGAATCAATAAGCATTAGAATCGATCAGAGTGAAATAAATTTCTAAATCTATTGTTCACAGTTATCAAAGTTTCTCACGGAATTGATACTTCTAAAATCCGTGTTTACCTTTCACATGTGCAGACCTTTTTCATTTACATTCCTTATCATACAATGATGTTTATGCCTGGTAGAATTACTGATATATCTAAGTGAAATGTTTTTAAAAGAAAATGAAATAAAACATCCATTAAATATTACTGATTGTATAACTTTATCAGTCTAAATAAAGAGAGTCTACTGGAGCATCAATTCCAGTAAGTAATACATGTCCCCATGAAGAAAATGTTTGGATAAATACTATCGATAAACTTTACTAAGCATCGACCAATAAAATTCAGTTAAAATATTCACCTCATAGGTTAAAGATCTTGACTGTCTTATAAAACAACTATCGCAGCCAAAATTTCTAATGAGAGATTTCGATCATGTTAGTAAAGAACTTTGGGGATGTTCCGACAGCAATATTAGAGGGCAGTATGTTGAAACGTATTTTAAGAGAAATTTCCTCTGATTGTTATATAATTAATTTGAAACATACAGGACATTGTATGACCATCTTTCAGTCAGTGACTATAGATTCAGTGACTATAGATTCAACATTTAAACATACGTAAGATCACCATTTACAGTTTAGATTTTATTTAAGCACGTATAAAATGTATAAAATGATTTGTCATTGTAGAATTTGAATGAATTTAGACATTCCTTAATCGAAATGTCTCAAATTTAAAGTAATAACAACTCAGGACAGTGATGAATAGAGAGATGTCTTTTATGTAATTTTAAGACAGTAAACGTATCGCCAACCCGTGTAAAATTTCAACAACTATAATGATAAAGACTAAATAACAATTTAATAACTAATAGAAAAATGCAATCAGCAAAGATTTAGTATTTATGGGGGTAATTTGGCTTGCTCGGTGGTCTAGTGGCAACGCTTAACTGTCAATCCAGAGTTCCTGGGTTCGAATCCCAATCCATGCACTGGCAATTTCTCAGGGGTGGCTTTCCCAGGAATGAGGGTTTTGCCTGTGTCAGTATTAAAACTCGGGAACGTAAACGAACCTGGCCGTCTATTCACAAAGAGCTAGGCTAAGTTAACCGGACATGCTTGTATCTAAAAGATTTCTGGGGGATTTTCTCTAGTTATGTCCCTTTGTGTCGGTATTGGTAAAGGATGCACTTAGCGCCCTGAGTGGCTTCCGCCGTCCTTTGAATGTGTTTATCATGAAAAGGGCGCTATGTAAATAGGGTTGGTACTGATCACTCCTGTGAAGTTTCGTCGGAATCCGGCCAGCAGTTTGATCTGTGAAAGCCGGACAAGATTTTTCAATTTTTAGCTCTTGTGGCCATTTTGTGCAGTGAAGCGAAACGTGTTGGCGACATGCACATCTAGGCTTATGCTTGGTACTCATCACTCCTGTGAAGTTTTGTCGAAATCCGGCCAGCAGTTTTACCTGTGAAAGCTGGACAAGCTTAATGCTGACGGGCGGACGGACAGAAGACAGACGGCGAAGGCAAAAACAATATGTCTCCCCCACATATGGAGGAGACATAATAATTACAAGGTGTCTTCAGTCAGTACATACGATTTTTCTACTTTGTATACCACTTTACCACATAACTTAATGAATGAAAAACTAACTGCTCTAATTCAAATGACTTTTGCAAGGGAAAATATTACTTTTCTCGCTTGCAATTTCGATAAAGCATTTTTTAGTTGCATTGTAAAGAATTATACTATGTGGACCTGTGGCGAAGTTTGTAACAAATTGTATACCCCTTGTCGTAGATTTGTTTTTATATTGTTATGAAAGGGATTTTATGTTGGGCCTTTCTCCAGATACACAGGCAGACAGTATTACTACATTTAATAGTACATCACACTATCTAGATGAAATACTTAATATGGATAATCCGTTTTTGTTTGCTCATTGGTAGATACTATTTATCCCCGGGGGCTGCAGTTAAATCAAACTAACAACTCGGATCCTACTGCTTCCTTTCTAGATTAACATCTCTCTATTTAAGACAATTTTATATATACCAAAATTTATGACAAGAGGGATGATTTTAATTTTAGTATTGTAAATTTCCCCCATTTGAATGGGGATGTACCCCTCGGTTTGCAAGAGCGTGTAGTCATGTTGAGGATTTCAATAAACGTAATCAATATATTACAAATAAGCTTCTTCAACAGGACTTCCGTTGTTATAAATTACGTAAATACTATGCTTACTTTTACTTTCGTAATTCAGATTTGGTTTTAGAATACAAAAGCAGTTTAAAGACACTTCTGCGAGAAGGTATATCAAAACCCGTTTTATGGGGATGTGGTTTACAAACTTCGTAAATTTTGGGTCATGGCAATTTTCCAATTGTATTTAGTAAAGTCATTAAACGGTTTATTAAAAGAGGTTATGACCCAACTGTTTTGAGACACACCGCATGTTGGTGTTAAGCCCTTTTACAGTTGGACGCTACACATTTCTCCTTGATTGTGTCTGACGGAACAGGTGGAAGACCTATGATAGGTAGTTCTTAAATCCCACCAGGACTGAGCTATTTTGATTTCCGCCTTCTGGCCTGTTTCGTCGGGCCCTTAAGGGTGTTTGCCATGTTGCTCTAACTTCTGCAAAGGCATTGAGTACACGCGTTTTAGGTTCTTAAAGTGGAATTATAGGCATTTTTCAAGTAAAAATCCAGCTGAAATAGATGTGTGTGTAAAAAGGATGTAGGAAATTATAGGGTAAGAGTGAGGTTAGGTGCACCATAAACCGGTTTAAGCTCCCCAGTAGTGGTTTTGCCTCAGACCGTTCCAAGGCGGTGCCTCACTGTGTTTCTTTATTTGTTTGTTTTGCCCTTGTGTGTTTACTTTGTGTGTGTGTGTGTGCGTGTGTGCGCGCGTGTGTGTGTGTGTTGTTCGCGTGCTGGGTTTACGTCTGGGGAGGCTGCGTTTTTAGAACGTGGCTTTCCCTGTTGGATATTCATCCTTGTTTTAATTTACATTATTGCGATTATAACAATATCAATCTGGTTTCGAACATAAAAAAACATTCAAATACTTAAAATCTGAACCGGAATCTAATCATGTACTTAAAATATTTTCTTCCTTCTTGTCATGCTTAGATTTCGCTAATCCATAAAATATTCTTACAAAAATATTCATCTAGACCTAAACAAGGAAGTTATTAAGCAATGGGCTTCCACGATTACAAAAAAACAGACTGTTCCGCCTTAAAATTAGTTATTTTTAGTTTAAACAATATTTATTTTCATTATAAATTACAAATTATACACAAAGTCAAACAGTTTTATATAGCAATAAATAATAACATGAACATAGCTTTCTAGTCTAAATATATGTAAACAAGCCTGTTGAGGCTTATATTAATACAGCTCCTTGAAAGTTTGTCTTGCGATGTTTAGTATACGACTACTTAAGCAAACATATTTTGGAGAGTAGAGAAGATATATATATATATATATATAAATTGTACATTAATACTTCAAAGATATTGAATGCTGAGTGCTACTCGTCTTCAGAAGACAACATACAAGTAAGTTTTTGAGTTCGTGGATCAGACTACGATGTGAATCGCCAAGTAGCGAGGATGTATTTCTGTACTGTTGGAAAGACAAGAGCATTTTGATCAGCAGAAAGATTTTCCGACCCGTATATCAAGTTTTGGTACGTTACAGGACAAGGTAAAGTTGAGAAGAATCTTTGTCTTTGAGCAGAATATGTTTGACATGCGAGAAGAAAGTGATTTACAGTTTCGATTTCACCACAAGAGCAATAGGGTGATTCAGTAATTGATTTTCGAAAAAGGTCACGATTTAAAGAAATATATCCTAGCCGTAGTCTTGTGTGAAGTACTTGTTCATTTCTTGTACCATGATAATAGTAAAAGTGGGGTTTTTGGCAGTTTGTATTGAGTTTGTTTTTGAAAGCAGACATAGATGGGGCTAGTTTTGTTGATTCAGGAAGAGAATTCCAGTCACGTATAACAGAATGTAAAAAGGAGTCTTTATACAACTGAGTACGTGTATTAATTTGAGGGGTATTATTGATGTTACGGAGATTATATCTTGATTGTGTTTGACCTGGAATGAGTTGAGGTAAGTAATCTGGGGCGATATTGTGATTCATTTTGTAAAAGGTTGTCAGTTAATTTTTTTTTTCTTCTGTTGGCTAATTTTCTCATTTGAGTTCAATATAAAATTTTTCTATGATACATAATTTTGTTGCACCCGTTACAATTCTCGCTGCCTCTATTTGTACGGATTCAATATTTCTTTTTTCTTCTATGGTACAATTGTCCCAGACAGAGTCACTGTATTCTAGGAGAGGTCGGATAAAGGATATTTATAACTGTTTAAGAGACTTTCTGTTAAGTATAAATTTCAAAGATCTTAATATTCCTAATCTTTGCCATGCTTTAGATGTTGTTGCTGTGATATGTGACTGCCATTTTCTGTTGTTGTCAAAAGTAATGCCAAGGTGTTTATGATGTTCGACAGCTTTGATTGGAATGTTGTTCATTGTTAAGACTGCGTGATTTACTTTGTTCTTTTTTCTTGAGATTAGGAGCGTTTCAGTTTTGGAAGGATTGAAATCTACGAGCCATTTGTTCGCCCAGTTGTGAATCTTATCTAAGTCTGTATTTAGAGTATGAGCTGCAGTTAATGGATGGTCTACGATTACATAGAGACTTGTGTCATCTGCAAAGAGTCTGATGTTTGAGTTTACTTCATTGACTATGTCATTGATGAATATAAGAAATAAAAGGGGGCCTAAGATAGAACCTTGTGGCACTCCAGCGGGAACTGTTTGCCATTCAGAATAAGCGTTGTTAATGACAACACGTTGTTTTCCGTCAGAGAGATAAGACCTAAACCAAGTAAGAAGTGTACCTCGGATACCAATAGAAGATAGTTTCTGTATGAGCCCCTTATGCCAGACACGGTCAAAAGCCTTAGATATATCGCAAAACACGACCCTTATTTCTTTTCCTTCGTCTAAGGCTTTGCAGAAATCATTGTATATGTAGAGAAGTTGATTTGTGGTAGAATCACCTTTGATGAATCCAGATTGAAGTGGTGTCAGAAGCTTGTTTGACATAAGGAAGTTGTATACATACTTATGGATACATCTTTCCATAATTTTTCCATAATTTTTCCAAGACATGAGGGGAGAGAAATAGGTCTGTAATTACTAGGATTTGATGGATCGCATTTTTTAAATACTGGGGTTACATTAGTTATTTTTTATATTAGATTACGTTACCATTATATAACATACATGTTTTTACCTTTTTTAGGATTTATTTATGAATGTAATTCATATTTTAATCGACTGGTAAAACATATATGTTTGTAAACCACAAAATGAAAATAAACGGTTTTTCATGACAGCAATTAAAGTTTCCGGTTTATTATACATTTATAGAATCAATTAACACACACTTAACAACATTTTCTCGTTGTTGATTTAGAAGCATAGAACTTTATCCGAGCAAAATAATGATTTAAGGTTTGGAGAATTGCGCCAAACAACGAGGGTCAACCAAATGGAAAATTGTCATTTTTATGCCATTTTGCACCCACATATGTTCAAATATGAAAAGAAATAAGTGTCTGTAGTTAATTTTAAAGGAATATAGATCCTTGTGCCTTATTTGAAAACAAGAACAACTTCACTTCTATGTATAGTTTATGTAAACATAAAATCAACAAGGATCTGTGTTTTAACAGTACTATGCACTAGATTTAAAATAGTACACTGTATACATGTATAGATAAACACTGTATAAAGGAGCGCTACCACTAAAAACTGGCTTTTTAAAAAAACCCAACTGTTCTCTGAACTTAAATTAATTGCTTGTCATTGCGAGTTTACGTATTTTTCACATTATTGATTGTATCATAAATTATATTGTCTATTCTATAAACTTCAAGGACTGCAATAATAATCGGATTGAAATAGATAGATAGATAGATAGATAGATAGATAAATGTATATCTTTAGCTTTTTCAAAGATTAAGTTTAATCTATGTGGCGTTATTTGGTGTATGTACAAATATCCAAGGGCGTACATTATGTGTGAATGGACTTCCTGATCCCAATAGACCAGAAACAATAACAACACTGCCTCAAAGGATGCAACGACTTAACGGTCGCCGCAAACACAACCAAAAGTAACGTTTTAACAACGATCTACGAAGCTCCCTGACATTATTTATATCTACCTATAGTTTCAAAGAACTTTGAAGGATTTTTCTAGAATATTTTCTAGCAGTCGTGAGTGAAGTCCTTTCTTCGAGACATTCTACCCTCACAAGTTCGTTTTGACTCTAAAATGACACAGAAATGGTTTATATCACTACGCAGATGCATGTCTGGCCAATGACATACCCCCAAAATGCAGTATGTCTTTGAAGATTTCCGGAAAACCAGTTAAAACGGTAATTAAGTTTCATTTAGAACGATATAAAACATTATCTGAATATGCTAGCTATATTTATGTTAAAATATAAATGCGGATATAAAAATGTGTATTTCGCTTCGTCAATATTTGTCAGAATATCTGCAGAACGAATATTTATAATGAATTATTACATTACTGCATTAGTCGCTTCTTCTATTGTGTCGATGAATTTGTCTTCGTCAATATAGAAAGACAAAGAATTCAGGCAATTTTCTACAGTGTACTTTGCCAGAGGTTTACGTATTTTGAATAACATAATGAACGTTTATGTGTGCATATGCTATAATTTATTTAAAACACATCCTTTAGTCGGCATCATTATTACTTAACACTTGGTTATTATTTTTCTTACATATGTTCATAATATTAAAATTTATGCATACTAAATATTGACATCGTCTCCAAGGAAGGAAATTAGATAACATATTTCAGCCTACGACTATGTTCAAGCTAACTTCACATTTGATATTATTCACGAAATATACGATACGTGTCAACCTAGGTAAACAATTGTATTGATTGATCAAAATCAATGTAGAGCAGACGCAACGCACGATAATTTAAACGACCTCATGTTTATATTATTGTTTTATTGTTATGTTTCTCATGTATCGTTGAACTCAAAAAGGTTGTCAATGATAGAAGTTAAGTGCATACTGTAATGTTTTACAAAAATATTTTTCATCCCCCGCCACAAGTGGTGGGGGTTATAGAAATGGTCTCTGTCCGTCCTTCCGAGCCCACGAATGAACATTTGTTGGGTACAGAGAACAATAGGTAACGGTAAATTCTATTCATTCCGTATTGTTTATTGTGTACTGTTTGTCGCATATTGGGTACTTTTTAACAAAAGAAATACCCAATAAAGGTCCATCTGTGGGAACTTCCGTCCGTCTGTCCGTAACACTTTCGTGTCCGCCCCATATCTCCTAAACCCCTTGAAGGATTTTCATGAAACTTGGGTCAAATGATCACCTCATCAAGACGATGTGCAGAACCCATGAGTCCGTCTGTCCGTAACACTTTCGTGTCCGCCCCATATCTCCTAAACCCCTTGAAGGATTTTCCTGAAACTTGGATCAAATGATCACCTCATCAAGACGATGTGCAGAACCCATGAGTCAGCCATGCCTGCTCAAGGTCAAGGTCACAACTCAAGGTCAAAAGTTTGAGCCTTCCATTTCGTGTCCGCTCTATATCTCCTAAACCCCTTGAAGAATTTTTATCAAACTTGGGTCAAATGATCAGCTCATCAAGACGATGTGCAGAACTCATGTGTCAGCCATGCTGGCTCAAGGTCAAGGTCACAACTGAGTGTCAAAGGTTTGAGTCTTCCATTTTGTGTCTGCTCTATATCTTCTAAACCCCTTGAAGGATTTTCATCAAACTTGGGTCAAATGATCACCTCATCATGACGATTTGCAGAACCCATAAATCAGCCATGCCGGCTCAAGGTCAAGGTCACAACACAAGGTCAAACGTTTTAGCCTTCCATTTTGTGTCCGCTCTATATCTCCTAAACCCCTTGAAGGATTTTTATCAAATTTGGGTCAAATGATCACCTCATCAAGGCGATATGCAGAACTCATGAGTCAGCCATGCTGGCTCAAGGTCAAGGTCACAACTGAGTGTCAAAGGTTTGAGCCTTCCATTTTGTGTCTGCTCTTCAAATTTTCATCAAACTTGGATCAAATGATCACCGCATCAAGGCAATTTGCAGAACTCATGAGCCAGTGATACCGGCTCAAGGTTAAGGTCACAACTCAAGGTCAAAGGTTTTAGCCTTTCATTTCGTGTCCGCTCTATATCTCCTAAACCCCTTCAAGGAATTTTATAAAACTTTGGTCAAATGATCACCTTATCAAACCGATGTGCACAACTTACGGGTCAGCCATGCTGGCTCAAGGGCAAGGTCACAGCTTAGGGTCAAAGGTTTGAGCCTTTCATTTTGTGTCCACTCTGTATCTCCTTAACCTCTTGAAGGAATTTCCTCAAACTTGGGTCAAATGATCCATCAAGAGCTCATGAATCAGCTATGTCACAACTCAAGGTCAAAGGTTTTAGCTCTGTATCTCCTAAACCCCTTGAAGGATTTTCATGAAACTTGGGTCAAATGATCACCTCATCAAGACGTTGTGCAGAACCCATGAGTCAGCTATATCAGTTCAAGGTCAAGGTCACAGCTAAAGGTCAAAGGTTTACCATTTCACTATCCATAACAGTGGCGGATTTAGCTGCCTTTCAGACTGCCTTGTCTGTATTGTAACGTTTTTAATGAAGAAAAATCATAATTATCAAACATGTTATCGTTTGAGTTATTGTGCGGGATTTATAGTTGTATTACTGGCCGATACACAGACCCCCCACAACCCCCCCCCCCCCCCCCCCCCCCCCAAAAAAAAAAAAAAACAAAAAAACAACAAACAAACAAACAAACAAACAAACAACAACAACAAAAAATAACCAACATCAACAAAAAAAAAAAAAACGGTGTTGTTTTTTTTGAAAAAATCTGCTTGTCTTGAATGATAAATCAGTTTAATTTAATGCATTATTCAAGAAATAACTCTTACTGTTTTTCATCAAATTTTAGTGTGTGATTAACACGATAAATAGCATGTTCATATCTGTTAAAGATAGCATGAATGTGTTTGATTAAATAAGTAGATAATTGGTACCTTTGTCCATATTTGTTAAGATAGCATGAATGTGTTTGAATAAATAAGTAGATAATTACTACCTAGAATTCAGTCAGTTAGGTATGTGTTTTTCTATGTTACCAATATAAATGGTGTTATACATATTATTTAAAAATTAACTAGTTATAAATAGAATAAATGCGAAAATACATATTTCCTTAACCCCAAAACACCAAAACATATTACTTGACAGATCTACCTTAACCTTAATATTGATAAAAACAGTTAAATGCGATCAATTTCAAATTTAAACAAAATGCATGTTACTAAACGGACATAAACAATATAATTTCAAACCAAAACAACACTCATTAAATCACCTACCATATTTAAACATATGTCCAACACCGCCCTGTAACAAAGCAGTAATCTAGCAGACTGTCTTCTACGAAAGGAAAATGAAACAAGTCACATCAATACAAAAAGCGGATAACTACACCTCTTATCTAACTTTTGCGCTAAAGTGATCGAAATGTGACTTAATTACATACACACGGCTGGGTAACGTTAACCTGATATAGCCCAAGAGTGATAGATAAACAAACAGACTTGTCGTAATTTTTCTCAACCGGACGTACAATATTGCTACAGTATAATCTGCAGGGTCCACAACTAAAACAGTTCATATAATCAATTGTTGAAAGTAAAATATCGACTATTACGTTTTTTTTTGAAAACAGTAAGAGTATAGGTTGTCATATTTTCTAAAAATTTTTATTATCCTAAATATATTTTATCTTTATAAGAACATTGAAATGAGATTAAATTCACACAAAAGATATTTGTTTGTGTCGCAAGGATAGTTTTGTTGAAACTGGTTAAGATGTTTTGTTTACCGAGATATCGGTAAAGCATGGCAGCCCACTTTCTTATTATACAGTCCTATGGATCAGACATTGGTTTAGCATGACTTCTTATCAGCTATCCTGCCTGACTAGACTAAGCGGCATGATAAGTTTCGTTCACGTTTGTGGAATCCCACAAATATTTTACTGCAATATCTTTGATAAGGAAAAAGTTATATGGAGAGAAAAATCTTGCAGCGAGTTGTTTCATTTTGGTGAGTCCGGCACGGGGGAGAGGAAGGGGAGAAGATTAGGGCTAAAAGTGAAATACATTTAAGCGGGACAATGAATTACACCGGTGAGGAAAATCAGACTCTTTAAAAATGCTAATAACATTCCTGACTCGCAAAAATACTGTCCACAGGGCCACTTCATAGCCACACAAAAGATCGTGGCTTAGGGTGTTTTATACTTTTAGATTTTGACATCGCTGTTCTAATATAAAACAAATATTAATAAATAAGTCAGATATGAAAAGGAACTGTCGGAAAAAGTCTGAACCGATAAAAAAAATGGAAATATTTTTTCTCCCATTTTCATCGACAAACACTGACTTTGAACAAACTTTCAACAAATTGTCCGGCAGCCATTGAATGAATGCTAGTTATAACGTTTGTAATATATACTCATTCCTACGTCTATAATAGAGAGAATTTTTTAAAAATGAAATGTTGTTTCATTTAAGATTTTAATTTTATGTTTTCAGTTATAGTTATCTCTGACGACATAGTGCTTTTCGGCAACCTAAATATTCAGCATGTAATAAAAAGAGCCTGCTTTACATGCAAATGACTACCTAGAACATGTATCAAGAATATCAATATTTACTTGAATCATAGTTTATATAAATTTCATCATACTCTATTTATATTATCACATTTTTGGTTAAAATTATTTTCTTCAGTAATTATTTTAGTAATAAGTTAATTCCTTAAAAATAATTCTTTTTGAAAAGTGATAGTGTCTTACTTCACTTTTAGACTATTATCTACTTGGATTTTCATTTTATTTGCACATATCATTATTGATAACTAAGGCAGAAAATCAAATTCTGGATAGACCGGGTTGATTTAGTGTACATATACAATATTTTATGTACATGATTCGTGTATACCCCGTTCACCTTCAAGTCACCAAATATGCTGTGGGGTTGAACCAATTCCAACATAAACGTTTTGGTGTGGAATAAGTAGTATGTAAGGAAATGAGACAGAGAAAAAGTCGTCAAAAATATCAAAGCACATTTTTGAGATATTGCATCTGGATTCTGAAGTAACGTCTACATCTAATACTTATAATGGCTGTTACTGTGGACCATATGCTGTCTATTCTTCTGCTGGTAAACTACAGCATAAATGTGTTCTTTGAATATCTGTAAAAAGATATTTTAAGATCTCTAGCACTTACTGGTAGACTTCCTTTAGTATTTTACCATCTTTGTCACAAAGCGTTGGGATGTCGAAATTAAGAACATAGGTGTCAAAATTCAGAACAGAATTTCTAACCAAATTTATACATACATATTTCTAAAACAGACTCGTCGGCATTGGAGTTAAAAGGTTTAAACACCAACCATGTGAAATTAAAATCTAAAGGAGGTTGCCCTGAAATATTACCTAATTTTCAGAGTTGTTTGGCTTGGATTTCTCTTGAGGACTTTTTTCCTGTATTGTATACTTAACTAAAGATTATAAATAAGCAATAAAACTTCATTTTTGAATTATTTTGAGGTTGGGACATTTTGTCTATTAATATGATCGGCATAAAATGTATGAATATATATAACTATTCATATCTTTTGGAATAATACCACCTTATTGACCGTTTATGAGCTATCATGCAGATATCAGCCATAATTGAAGAACAGACATATTTCAATAGTAACGTTACTGTACTTTTGCATATGATCTAGTTATTGGTAACCCTTCTATTTTGGATCAATATATTATCAAATTTAATCTGACAGTCCAACCAAAGCGTACTGCTTGTTACTGTTGCGCTATATCCGGTGTACGTTTTTCCACCGTGATGTATAATTATAATGTTTTAAATGCCGTCAAATTGCTCAGAACAGGTGGGATAAACTTTCTAAAAAGGTTACAGTACGTAGAAATAACAATTAATTATGGATAACATTTTGCTATTTATTCACTCTTAATGCTTTTACAGATATGAAATAATTCATTCATCTGTGAATATGACGTTTTAATTTTGTGATATCATTAATTCTTTTATAGATATCACAAATTCTTTTCTGATAGTAATTATTTTATATATTACTACATGCATTTAATCAAGGATATCACCAAATGATTTACAGATATCTATAATTCGATTTGATAGATTGAACTCTGTTTTGTTTTATTATTTGATATCATTAAATCAATTTAATGATATCTATAATTCTATTTTTGATATTAATATGCTTTTTAATCACTTAATATAGTCACATTATTTCTTTTATGATGTCATTAAATGAAGTTTAGATATCTTACATTCGATTTTATGGTATTATAATCATGCTGAAGCCGGAAAATTGTCTAGGCCCTCCAGAGTAAGATTTTTATCAGAAACCTCATCCCCCATTATTATGCCGGAATAAAATTCTTATACATGTATGCAAATAATTTCAAATTCATATTTCACGGGTACTAAACAGTGCCTGCGGCACCGCCTGTGCCGATGAAAAATGAAGGTACTTCGCTTCCGGTACCGCAGGCATTTCGCCAATGTTGACAAATCAAGCGAGATCGGTGAGTGATTTTTTTCGTTTTTGTCATGTTGTTACTACATGTAGCATTTTTTCAAAAACCGGGGAATGTAGCGGGGTGTAGAAGTACCTCATGAACATATCCATGCTAAAGTTTATGGGAAATAATCAATTTCCTAGAAATGTAAGGACAAATAAGTTGGGAATGAAACGTGATTTTTTCACATCAGTGACTGTTTAGACTCATTTCTTTCCGCTCACCCAAACCATACCGTCTCTTCCTTCGTAAAATATATTTATAAATGATATGTGATCTGCAAAAACATAAAATGTGTCCAGAAAATTCCGAATTTGAACGTTATGCCAATTTTGAAAATGTGCCGCAGGCATTTCGACGGTGCCGCAGCCCCATAGAGGTGCCGCAGGCATTTCTTAAAATATCGGGGCATAGATTTGGCCCAAAACTAACCAAATATCGAGTAACTTGCATTCGTGCGATTATATATAACATATTCACAAACATTTTCAATACATGTGATGAGTAATCAGATCAAATATCTTAGCAATCGGTTTATCTCCACACTCTTTTTATAAGATCCGTTTTGATCAGTTTAAACAAACTGTATTTTCCCGAAAACATGCAACTTTTTATAACCTTGTCACGCTGAAATTGGTTTGTTATAGATCAATATATTGATAGCAAAATGGGTTTCTACCTGTGTGTGCGTGTGTATTCTTTTTTCCTTTTTTAGAGGAGCACAATTGATTATTAGTATAAGTCACTAATCCTACTTTCCTTGTGTTTTTCTAGGTTGTTCAACTGAAAAGCAGTTTTGTTGAAAAGATAGATGTAGTCATGCCAATTGAAACGTAAGTATATTTATAGATTAGCTCGATTATGTGCCCCTTTTTTGTCCTGTACCCCAATATCAATTTTCATTCGTTTCAGTCGGGCTAGTTGCACGCGCATGAATTCGGTACATTTTCTAGCCCGATCGGAACACCAAGGTGCAACTCAGTGTACCAGTCACGTGATCCGGGTAGCCCGGCTTTGTATTATGCCTGTCCTCTGTACGACACATAGGGCACACTTCTTTGTTGTTTGTGTTTTGCAAACAAGTAACTATTACAAACTAATGGAAATATTGAATTGAAACCTATCACAGTTCTCAAGGTTTATAAACCTATGTTATAGCATAAAATTCCGCAGATACCGATTGAAATTTAGATAGATATTTTAATATTAAATGTTATATTCCCGAATTCGAATAGTCTATAGACTAATGCTTATTTAAACGCGATTTAAATGCATTTACTGAGGGTGCTGACACTACATTATCAGGTATAAATTGCTAAACTCTTTGATTGATAACTCGTCGCATGTATTGAAAATGTTTGTGAATATGATATATAATGGCACGAAAGAAATTTATTCGAGATTTAGTTAGTTTTGGGACAAATTTATGCCCCGATACTTTAAGAAGTGCCTGCGGCACCTCGAAGGGGCTGCGGCACCGTAGAAATGGCTGCGGCACATTTTCAAAATGGGCATAACGTTCAAATTCGGGATTTTCTGGACACATTTTATGTTTTTGCAGATCACATATCATTTATAAATATGTTTTACGAAGGCAGAGACAATATGGTTTGGGTCAGCGGAAAGAAATGACTCTAAACAGTCACTGATGTGATAAAATCACGTTTCATTCCCAACTTATTTGTCCTTACATTTCTAGGAAATTGATTATTTCCCA
Organism: Mercenaria mercenaria; assembly: GCF_021730395.1. Classification (NCBI taxonomy): domain Eukaryota; kingdom Metazoa; phylum Mollusca; class Bivalvia; order Venerida; family Veneridae; genus Mercenaria; species Mercenaria mercenaria. Next base: position 51,064,216 of record NC_069363.1, read on the forward strand.
CAAACTTTAGCATGGATATGTTCATGAGGTACTTCTACACCCCGCTACATTCCCCGATTTTTAAAAAAATGCTATATGCTGTAACAACATGACAAAAACGAAAAAAATCACTCACCGATCTCGCTAGAATTGTCAACATTGGCGAAATGCCTGCGGTACCGGAAGCGAAGTGCCTTCATTCCTCATCGGCACAGGCGGTGCCGCAGGCACTGTTTAGTACCCGTGTATTTCGAATTTAACAAGCGGTCACATATGTATTTTACCTCAAGCGGTAACAACAAAATATAAATATTTAAGAGGGCGTTTACCTTCAAAACGTTTGATACATGTATGTTTTTTGTTAGCATTCCTCTCATTTTGTCAATTTTAGAATAATTATGTCTCTCCTGAAATGGTAAAGCAAAAAATCTAACGTATGTATAGTGGCATTAAATCAAACTTTGTTATTATAATAAAATGAGGTATATCTACATTTACCCATCTCAGTAAACACGGCAATCCTCAGAGACAGACACCAAAATTTTCAAAGATAGAAATACATTAAATAAAGCCTAGAAATTGATTTCTAAGTCCTTCAAATAACCAAAAATGATTTTACAAATGTGAAATTTATGATAGTTTTGTTTATATTACTAACAGAAGTTTCAATATTTAAATTTAAAGTTGTGATCCGCAAAGAATGACAACTCTTGCCTTAGGCCATTACTTACAAGCAGAGATATCTATTAGTTTACGTCCCTTGCAATTATACAATTGTGTGGAAAATGATAACGGTATGATACCTTCTTACACAACAAAAACATTTAGGATATATTCATATGTGTTTTAAAAACTGCTGTTTTATAAATGTTTTTGTCACCTTAGTTGTGGTAAAACATAACTTTTAACAAGCCGATAATAAAATGAAATACCAGTTAGCATTTCACAGTGAAGATAATACAGATAATACAGTTTTGTTTGTACTAAAATGTCAAAATAGAACAGGTTTTTGTAATACTGGAATGGTAGGATTCGCATCATGTCTAGTATTATTTTGAGTCGTTATCAAAAATCTTTCTATTTTACGGTGTCAGAAGCCTTGAATAACATTGATTATGTGCTGCAACGTCTTTTTTTATCTACGTTTTAACTTTGATGTATTGACAGTATTTTCTGCATGTTTACACACGTGCAACTCTTTAAACATGTAGTAGTTTAACTTATGATTACAAAAAAGATCTTGCTTAAAGAGAATTCCTATAGTTTTTTTCCTTTCATAGAATTTTTTTTAATTCACATATATGATAGGAAAATTTGTGCTGAAAACAATGAACAAATAAAAACAATAGGTCACCAGGCTTGTTTTTGTGAAAAATTGTTTTGAACACACCCACTGTTGCTGAAACTGCTAGCGATTTTTCACCATTTTCATAATTTTCTGCTTTTTTATAAATACCAACCAAAATATACATCAAGACAGCACAATAAGTTTTTTTTCTTTTTACAGATTTTATTATATACTTATTTGATATCATAGTCATATTTGTAATACTCTATCCTTACAATAATGGGTACAAATGAAAAAAAAAATTGTTTCATATTTACTTTTGTGAACTTTTTTCAGTGAAAAATACCCATAGTGAAGAATATTTTTTTAAATTTTGAAGAAATTCTTTCATAGAATTTTTTCCTGTTTTTCTTGTGTATAGATAATTGTATTTGAGCATAAAAATGGCTAAAAATGTATGGGTCACCAGGCTAAATTTTATGTTAAGACCGCTAGAATACAACACCTGTTCGGACGGAAAATAGCACGAACCTGGCCAAATTGATTACATGTATGTCTGCTAGAAGTTAAAAAAAAGTTTTAAAAATTCATTCTTAATTCTTTCTATAATTGAATACTAAATAATCTGAAAGGTGATATTGTCTTAACAGTAGTAAGTCAATTATTTTACATTATATGAACAGAACAGAACAGAACAGAACAGAACATATACTTTATTAACTTGTACAACATGTACATCGTTAGATAACATACATTACAAAACACAGATTCAATAGGTCACGATATTCAAAAGTTACAAAACAAATATACTAAAACACATACTAGTATACACTACTTATTAGAGGATGAGCACAACAATAATTACCGTTGCAAAAGTGAAATTCTTCGATTTAAAGACAATTTGATAAATTTACATAATTTGAGGAGTTTATTTTTATCAGTGCACTTTAGCAATTCAATAAGTTTATACATATTTGGTCTGTTATAAAAATAAGATTCAATATATTTTCTTCTAAGATCAGCTAAACATGGACATTTACAGAAAAAGTGAAATTCATCATCTATATCATTTAAATTACAAAAAATACAAAAACGTTCATTTCTTGGTATTCTATTAACTCCATATCGTCCAGTTTGAATTCTTAATGAATGTGATGAAACCCGAAATCTAGTTAAATAAAATCTAAGATCAGAAGGTAAAACATCAAGATAGCTTTCATACCCAAATGTCACCTTAACATTATCATACAATTCCAACACAGTGTTCGACGACTTACTATTACACCATTCTTGAGCAAAACATTCAAATAACCTTTGTTTAAAAATAGGTAAAAAGTATGTTTCGGTAATAGACGTTGGGTTTTCAAACACATAGTTGAATCCATAGTCACATAACAATTTTTTTACACTAGAAACCCAATTTTTCTTTCCATTTATACAATCCTTATGAGACATATTGTATATAGTTTTCAGAATAATATTATCTGTTTTTATCATTTTGAACCAATATTTCACTATACGAACATACCTTTGTATATACAGTGGATATCGGCCTAATTCTCCATATACTGTAGCATTTGCTGTATTTAAATTTACATTTAGTATTTTCTTCAAAAATTTAAGGTGAATTCTCTCAATTTCCTTAGATTTACTAAATCCCCATATTTCGGACGAATAACTTAGTATAGATCCTACGAATGAGTCAAATAACTGACATAGTACCTTTGGTTTCATTTTATATTTTCTACAATTTATTAATAGAACATTTAATGCTTTTAATGCTTTACCCGCTAATTGTTGCTGATTTAATACAAAACTGCCAGTATAGTTGAAAACCGTACCGAGATAATTAAAATCATTAACAACCTGTAGTATATTACCATCATATGTAAATTCTTCATTTTGAAATAAACCACCACGTTTTCGAAAAACAACTACTTTAGTCTTTTGCGTGTTAACTTCTAAACTCCATTTTTTGCAGTAACTGTTCAACAACGCAAGAGATGCATTTAATTCCTCTGGAGACTTACCAAGAATAACCATATCGTCAGCAAATAAAAGTAAAATGATTATAATATCGTCAACAGTTAACCCAGAGTTTATATCATTTTGGAGAAACAATTCCAAGTCTTCAATAAACAAAGAAAATAGTATTGGCGAAATTACCTCCCCTTGACGCAATCCTACTGAATATTAAAAAAAATCAGAATAACAATTACACGATCGCACACAAGATTTAACCTTTTCGTACATATCTTTTATAACTCTTAATATTTTACCGTCTATTCCAAGTTTGAATAATTTTAACCACAATGCGTTTCTGTCAATACCGTCGTATGCCATTTTCAGATCTACGAAACAGCAATAGAGTCTTTTATTATCATTTAGGTATTTCTGTACAAGATTTAACAAAATAAAACTAGCATCAACAGTTGATCTTCCTTTCCTGAAGCCAAATTGCGCGTCCAATATAGTATTATATTGTTCACAAAAATTAGTAATTCTTTTATTTAAAATAGTTGTGAATAATTTCGACATGCAACTTACAAGAGTTATCCCCCTATAATTTTTTACATTACCCTTATCACCTTTTTTATGTAGAGGTACAATTACACCCTCGGTCCAAGTTTCAGGGAAAAAACCACTACCATTAAAAATATCGCATAAATGGCCAGCCAAAATGTCAATGGATTCTATAAAATATTCATTTAATAAACAATCATTTCCACAGGATTTGTCTCTTTTCAACGACTTTACTGCATCCAGAACTTCTAGTATTAAGATAGGACAATTTAACAAACACTCTTCATCAAAAGTATTTTCATTGAAATCATAGCTCTCACGGTGGACAACATTGTCTTTGTACCAAAATGCGATGTGAAAACACAACCACAAAAATAGCAAGATACCTGTCAGGCATGATACTTGTCAATACAATATAAATCAGTATCAACATTTGATTACTGATAAAACTGATCAAAAATGTTATTTCATTCAAGATTCCTCATATTTAAGACTGTCTGTAACATGTTTCAACAAATGTTGACTTCAATTCAGTTTTCCATAGAAAGTGTCGGCTGTGCAGAAAGATGCGCATAAAAAACTATCGGAATTCCCTTTAAAGAATGGAGTTGTTTACACGTTTCGCGTGTTGTGTATGGTTTATATAAACTATAGATTAGTAACCGGGCATGATATTCTCGATCTCGATATTTGTTCATATTCTTTTAATAGGCACCATTAAAAATGAGAATGAAATATCGGGAAAAGAATATATGATAAAGATAAAGGACGAATGGTTGGAATCAGTCAAAATACAATCGGAAAAGTTTGGATTAAAGCATAAGCGAAAGGTAATATATTTTGTCATAACATTTTAATTGGTAACAAATAACATTACAGTTATGTTCAGTGTTACATATCATGCCGTCGTGAAATATGGCATACATCGTTAAAATTTGTGGTTGTTTTTAATCAGTCGAAAAATGTGTTTATCATTAAACTTTGAATTCACTTTCTGCACGAGTGTCAGGCACATCATTGGTTAATGCATGAGATAAGATATGGTATTGTATCAATACATTGTTACGTCTAAGGATAACAATTGCTCGTAACAGTAAGTAAAAGTAACAGAAAAACAAACCAGCAACTATTGGCGACCAAGTCGAGAACATGGCTTTATTTTTAGCGAAATTGCAGAAAATTGTGTTACTTGCAATATTTTGTCATCTGTTTCTAATATGTAGTCAAGTATATAGCTTAGCTGAAACACAGTTAGCAAAGGAATAGCCTTATTAGCAATATTATATTCAATGAAGCTGTTTTTTTTTTTAAATTTTGCTCTAGCTTATTTTCAATACTATGCCTGAGAGGCCTTTGGAAGTTATGTGTGTTGCCATCCATATATACGGCCATGTACCATTAGCAGGCACAGTGAGCTACATTTGCTTATCGTTATGTTTCCTTGCTTTCCAAAAAATGCTCTGAATGCTTTTAGCATGCGTCACGTATTTTGTGTGTCAAAATATACATGTGTGCTTGCAGGGCAAAAGTATGCACATTGTAGAAGGCCAATTCATGTGCAACGACGCATATTGTATTCAGTTAAAACCTGCATGGACCATAATGTGTCTAATTGAAGACGTCTTAGTACATTCATATATGGTAATGTTTGCAAGCCTGGCAAATTAAAAGATAAGTGGTGAGGGTTGAATTATCCAGAATAGAGGGTGATTGATCCAGCAACATGGAACAATGTTGTCTATAACTTTTTCGAGTGTCTTCGGCTGATTTTGTGGGAAAGGGGGCACCTGAGTCAAATTGAACACCGGAAGAAAGTGTAATATCACGTAACTTTACCACGGGTACTAAACAGTGCCTGCGGCACCGCCTGTGCCGATGAGGAATGAAGGCACTTCGCTTCCGGTACCGCAGGCATTTCGCCAATGTTGACAATTCTAGCGAGATCGGTGAGTGATTTTTTTCGTTTTTGTCATGTTGTTACAGCATATAGCATTTTTTTAAAAATCGGGGAATGTAGCGGGCTGCGGCACCGTAGAAATGACTGCGGCACATTTTCAAAATGGGCATAACGTTCAAATTCGGGATTTTCTGGACACATTTTATGTTTTTGCAGATCACATATCATTTATAAATATGTTTTACGAAGGCAGAGACAATATGGTTTGGGTCAGCGGAAAGAAATGACTCTAAACAGTCACTGATGTGAAAAAATCACGTTTCATTCCCAACTTATTTGTCCTTACATTTCTAGGAAATTGATTATTTCCCATAAACTTTAGCATGGATATGTTCATGAGGTACTTCTACACCCCGCTACATTCCCCGGTTTTTGAAAAAATGCTACATGTAGTAACAACATGACAAAAACGAAAAAAATCACTCACCGATCTCGCTTGATTTGTCAACATTGGCGAAATGCCTGCGGTACCGGAAGCGAAGTACCTTCATTTTTTATCGGCACAGGCGGTGCCGCAGGCACTGTTTAGTACCCGTGTTTACACTAATAGTAAAATTTAAGTCTATGCCCTTGCATGGTAAATCATTCCAAAAGAAATATTTTTTAAAGTTTGACGATATTAAACTTTGTTAACCTGACATATATTTAATAGTCTCTCTGTATCTCCAGTAAATAAAATGTTTGTCTGCTACTTCTTACAACCATGAAAACTCGTGTTTTATATAAGCGAATACAAGATGTCATAATATAAATAGTAAAAAATTTACCTTAATGGCATCCGATCCACAAATAAGCACGTTCTATATAACAGTGTTATCAAAATATATCAAATAATTATGCCCGGTAAGCTTATATAATTTTGGTATCATTTGAAATTGTATTGTCTTCTGAAAAAGAAAATATAAATTACATGACAAAAATATGTTAAAGATTTTTTTTACTTTATAGTTTTCAGTGGTACTTCAACAGAAGTCCAGTCATTGCAGTGTAAGATTTATCATTTCGAAGTCAAAATATATGACTAGAGTGATTCATGCATATTATTTATGGTCATTTTATTTATTTGTTCTTGTTAGGCAGACCTAACTCTATTAAATGATACACAAAAAAAAAAAAAACAACAAAAAACATGGGGTCACCAAGCATCGAAATATTACCTATTTGTGGATGGGATACCTTTAAATAAAACAAATTAGCATGGAACTTGCTCAAGCTACATTGGTACATTTGTTTTGAATATTTCATGTGCTATTTACCTGCATGAATCTTATTGTAGAAGAAAATCGTTTAAACAAAATTACTAAGGAGTTAAACAGTTACAAACGGTATTTACAATCCGACTCTCGAAGGAGTCGATATTTGAGCATATTTCAACTGTTAAATATTAAGGTGTAAGGCTATTCCATTCTAATTATGAATATAAACGTTTTAATTTGACAGATTGTTTCAAATATTCATCTGTTTGAAGCTGATCACATGTTAAATGAAAGTGATATCATACAGAATTTCAAGAATACATTCAAAGGAAAGGTATGCATGTTTGAACATACATATATATTAGCATAACGCAGCATTTGTGTTAGCAGCTTTAAAAATAGATGTTCTTTTCACCATAACAACTCAGTTACCTTATTTTATTTTTTTCGTTGCTGGTTACAATAGTCTTTGACAGTTTATTGTTACAAGGCAAAAAACTGATAGCATAAATAGACACTTGACATTTCAGCTTTCATATTTGCCGTATGGAAATAATTCCTACACTCATATCCTAAGTAAATTTTTACATTTTCGGTAAAACATCCTGCTCTGGAGTGTATTGTAGCTAACGTTTCTTTACTGTCTTATGACAAACATTTAATATGAATTGGAATTTCTTCTATTTGCGAACATTTTGTGATAAGTTTTAGATGTTGAAACAAGAGAATATTCGAAGCTTCGTTTTATTCCCTGGCTCTACGACACACCAGCTCCACCTGGATTCAAACAGTGGGTTCTAACAACCAGACACAAACCTAAGGTATGTGATTTTTGTTCACAAATGCACGGTGTCATTGAATTGTATATCATTATAAAACAGTTGGCTGTTGTAATTGACACAATCTAAAAGCTTTTTGATGATTTGTATCAGAGTATATGCAAAACAGTGAAGAGTTTTGACTTGATGCTGCTTATAAAACAGTTTTAACTTTAATTAAGATACATTCCTTAAATTTATGATCTTGTGTCATACCATTTATGTCCTTTATGTTGACTCCGTCGTATTATAACATTCTTGATTTCTTCATACATGTTAGATAATTTGTGTTAAAGTTAGAATATTCATTTATGTATACTTTAAACGTTTCTGTACCTGGTTTTAGACAGCATCAATACATACTATAGAAGTTTACTCTTGTTAATTGGCATACCTATAAATTATACATTAAAAATTGTTTACAGAAAAAAAAAACCGACTTCAAAGTCAGAGAAGCAGCTTTCAAACCAAGTGCCATGTATCGGCCTTTAAAAGTCGCTCATTACTTGGACACAGTGTTGTTACAACTCTGGTCCTTTAAAACCATAGAATCCATCCCAAGTTTTTGCTTGATTCGTCGCTAGTGGGGCTGGATGGGTGTTGCGCAGTATATTACCTCTCGTGAAGAGACTCAGTCAGAGTCTGCCTTCTTTGCTGCGTTCTTTGCTTTCAAATATATTATTGTAAATTTGACTGAGTTAAAGTTACAAAACAAAATCAGAAATCGTATTCTGTTAGAAAATGATATAAATGTTAAGATGTCAAGGCTTAGTTTCAATGGAAAAGAATTAAGGAGACGAATGTTTTTTATTATTATATAAGGAAATCAAGCGACTAGTATTGTTCTCTCTGAAGGCAATCTTTAAGTGCCACTGTGTCGGCTGTAAAAGTCTCCCCGTACTTGGATTCAGTGTTGTTATATTTTCCGGTCCTTTGGGATCATGGAGTCCATTAAATAGATGCGTAATAGAGTTCTGTCTAAGACGGTGCTAGCGGGCGTGAGAGATGTTGCATGTTTCATTACCTCTCATGAATAGACTCATTTAAACCGAGTCTGCAATTTGTCTGCTTGGTAGCATTCTATGCTTCCACAGATTTTATTGCAAATTGGCAGGATCTACAATAAATTTATAGGCATCTTTGATATTTATCACCTCCCAGTTATGATCAGAGATTGATTGTTGGGAGTATCTCCATAGATGTATTTTGCCAAATAACCATTTAATATTTAAAACACTTCAGCTTTACATAGTCAGTAATGTTACAATTCCTGGTAGTTTGGAAACATTACATCGAATAGTATTCACAGAATGATGAGAGAGTTCCACTTAAATCCGTGCTAGTGTGTTGGGCATTTCTGAATTTCCTATATGTTTAGTAACGTTCTGTCTTCCAAAGGGTCGTTTTTCTTAAGTTTGATACGTATTCACAACATCAGCCTTTACTGCCTTGTGTCGGCCATAAAATGTCTTTTCGTACATGGATTCCTTGTTGTTAAATTATCTGGTACTTTGGAGTCATGGAATCCTTTCAATATCTATGTAACAGAAGTCCATTTCAGCCAGTGCCAGGGTGCCATAGGTGATGCATTTTCCATTACCTCTCATGAAAGTCTCAATCAAACTTAGTAATAATAATATTTACTTGGTTACATTCTTTGCTTCCAAATGATTTTCTTACATATCTATTATAAATGGTTTGTGTGGAGGCCGAAAAATTACACTCCTTGCCTGGTCTAGTGTTGACATCGTTCCTATTTTGTTTGGATCATAGGTGCTAGGTTGGGTCAGGGGGATGGTGTTGTTGGGGTATGTTGCCATTTTTATTACCTGATACAAACTGACCCAGACCAACAGTATTTGCGTATCCCTGATTGCTTGAGATCTTATTTTAGATTTGATTAAACTTATAAATTATGATTCGTACATAACGGAAACAATTCATTTATTCCAAAGTTTGAGAAAACCTGATCATACTATGGAATGGACGTACAAGAAGCATTGTCAACTGGAATGACAAGTCAGTGCATTAAGGTGGCAGTTGTTGACAGTGGAGTGGAATTTGATCACCGAGATCTGAAGAGGAATATTGTGATTGTTTTATTTCATTCAAAAGAAACGACTCTCTCTTTCTCTTGCTAATACATAGAGCCTAACAAACGCACACACATCAGACCTTCTCTATCCTATTGTCTGACATTATTTCCTATTTGATACCTATTCATATTATGTGAATAAAGTATGTGTTTACGTTAAAGACTAATAGTCAAGGCTACGTTTCAATAAGCTAAACAAGAGTGATTTTATCAGCAATGTATGATATCATATTATATTACAATATTACAATGTTCTTTCATCTCCAATACAATGTTTTTCGATCTTCATGACTTAAACAACAGCGATGCCAAACGTCTAAAGTTTTATCCGGAGTTCAATGAGTATGCAAGGTATATCATGACAGGACCACTTTTATAAAGTATTCCTTAACATAATCAGCTCACAGAGCACATTTTCGAGATAAATGAAATTGTTTGGTATCAAAGGAAAAAAGGCAACGGTATCAAAAACAACAATATTAACTTATAACTTTCATCAAATAAAGATGAAAATACTACATTATGTGTGATCAAGGATCTATTAACAAAAATCATAGACTCTTTGGACTATATTTTAGTACATAAACTGCTTTAAAAGCTTTAAAAAGTTAACATTTATACAAAACTCAATAACCTCTGAGGATGAAACTAACAATTTTGAACAATTTCTTTTCAGTAACGGGACAAAGGCCGCAGGACTTATAACAGCATTTGGCAATAAGGTCTGTTTAGCAGGAGTAGCTTTCAACGCTACAATTATTTGTAAGTAAAACTTATCGATAGAAACGGTCTCTAAGTACTGTATTTACTAGACAATTTCATGTTTCGCCTCTTGCTGTGGCGTGTATGTTTTGAACATTTGGCTTAAGCGGGAATAACTTTATTTACACTGTTCTGTGACTTTGGGACATGGTGGGAGTTAGTTGAGTTTAGGTGCACCAGTGCGCTATATACCAGTTTAAGCTCCCTAGTGATGTTTTTGTTATTGGCCGTTTTAACGACCGCGTGCTGTGAGTTGTGGTTTCGGGAAGCGGTTTTAGAATATGGCTTTCCTGTTGGTCTTTGCTTTGGAAACATAGAACGCAATCATGCAGAATTTTTTAGCTGACTCGGTATGACCGAGTCTATTCATGAGGGGTAATGAATAGACTCACGTCCCCCTAGAACGGGCTTATGTTTCCGAAGTACCACAAAAAATATCAAGTAAGTGATATCGTATTTATAAAGTTTTGTAAAGTTCTTAAATAAGCAGTATATAATACATACATGTATCTGATACATGAGTATGCATGCGTGTATTGTACTTTGTTTCTATTTTCAGCCCTGCAAATTTTTCAAAATAGACGAGAGGTCCTTCTCGCTCGTTGGATTCCTATTCCTGGAAGATCTTATTTCACAGGCTCTGGAATACAAAAGAAATGTTCGTGCAGTTTTGGGCTTACCAATATGCTTGCTGCGTCAACAATTCGCATCAGAACTGTATTAAAAGAAGGTGCAAAACAGGTAGCGTTTAAGTTCACTTTGATGGTTCTTTTTTGATAATTGGTATTGCAAATAATATGTTTAGTCTGTTTTGGGATACCGCAGCTGAAATGTGTCATAATACATTTACAGATTTGTCAAAGTGTTTGAAGGTTGTATGCCTGTATGAGTTAATACAATTTCTGCTGTCTTTATTAATACTGATAAAACAGACATGCCTTGGGAATTCCTTAGAAGATAACTGAAAAGGATATATATTATCGTAATTGTCTTAGATCTAACAGATTTCATGCCGTTATGATCATGACATTTTGTAATCAAAGTAATATGCAATTCGTACATGTATTAGGACTTTAAGGCCGAACCAGAGACAGCTTTATCGCACAATATTTTTCCTATCTGATGCATACTACTTTTCTATTATTTATACACTAACTAGCCGACTTACGCCTGTAACTGGCGGAAGTACGTTGAAATATCAAATTTAAACAATAGATAATTTTCTAAATTACACTGATTTCGCAGCACATACCTTGACTCGAACTGCTGATTGGTTATTTATCACATTGCCAGTATTATTACAAAGATAAGTATTGAAGAAGTCGACACATGATACATGCTGCTAATGTCATACATATTCAACAATCTAATATACGAACGTTGACATGTGCAGGACAGAGTACATATTGAATTATACCATGTGATTACAGATCACAAGAAATATCTGAAGCATCCAGTGTGGAATTAATATCAACATGAAAATACAGTATTCACGTATCATTTATTGCTTATCTGGTTAGAGACATTTTGCAACACGTCCTTAAACCCACACATGTCTTTTTACCGCCGTTTTTCAAATCTAAAAATATTTAAGTTCATAGTATCACGACTAGGTGCAATGGTCAGCCTTTACTTTCATTTTACTTACTATACAACGCTACTTGCTCATTTATATAACTAGTAGGTACAAGTTCGCCACTAAGCATACGTAGCCATGTTATTGAATAATTGAGAAAAGTACTGTTATAATATCAAAGTTTTTCGAAACTAAATTGTATTAGTGATCTTAATTACATTACGAAGGTCCTACACACCTCAGATATCTTTTTGTACTACCGTAGCTTACAGACTCGGAAGGAAACTGCACTTCAATGTTATGCTACATATGATATCTAACCCTTGTGTAAAGCTATTTTTTCGACAGGGTGCGATTAGTTTATATCGATATTTTGTTATATTTTCAGTAAAATTTTTGATTTACACTTATATTTGTGAATACACGTATTCAAACATTATTAAACATAGCATTTCGGCATGAGTATAATGTAATATTCTTATACAACGTGTAGGGACGAAATGGGAAAGGAAGTATTTACGTGTTTTCTGCTGGAAACAAGGGTAACGTGTATGATTGTAACACAGTCCCGTATACAAGCAGCATTTATACTATCACCATTGCAAGCATTGGAAAAAGCGGAACAAAACCACGCTTTGCTATGCCTTGTGCTGTTGTACTTGCATCGACTTATGGGGAATACAGAACGCATGATGGAAGTCAGAAAATATTAAGTCGGCTTACAATACTTTAAATGCGTGTTACTTTTGTTGGCTAGAATTAAATGTCTGTAAAATTGAATTTATTTCAATCAAGTTTGTTCATTTACCGTTCTTGATCTCCAATTGATCACATATTTTATAAAACCGCATGAATACTGATGTCAATGGCATTTGAATGAAATATACAAAGAAACATTTGTATCACGCACGTTAAAGGCTCGATATAATTGTTAATCATCTATGGGCGGAAATATGATAATTCGTCTTATTGATGGTGCATAAATACTCTTCCCATGTGCTTTACAACGTCATTTATATATGCTTCATTGACTTTTTTCATTTAAGTATCAAGTTATATAATTCATCCGATCAACAAATTTACACGTTTTGGGAAGCGAGCTAGATACATTTTTGTTTTAAACATGTACATATTGTTCTTTGTAATTTGTTTATAGGCAAATGAAATTATACTGGTTAACTGTTCTGCCACCGTGTAGTTTTCCTTGATACATTTTAATAGACTTATAACTGCAAAAATCACAAAGTTTCCATAAGCATTAGAATGCATTTGTTATGAGAAGTTTCAATACTTTGATATAGCTAAAACTTACGGATCAAATTTATTTGCAAATACTGCAATATTTTCATGATAATTTTAATATTAACCTTTTTATCTGTAGTAAAAATATGTATGAAATTTCCCTATTATTTTCTTTGATCATAATTTGTTTGATTTTTGAACACTAATATCACTTAAACATGTATCTTCATCTGATTATTTTAGAATACCACAACACTGGACGGTGAATGTGACAATTTCAGTGGAACGTCAGCATCCGCACTTTTATATAGAAAGCTCGGGGTTAAATTGAAATATCTTTCAAGCCCGCATTCTGGGTAAACAATATTTTTGTAATATGAAAAAAAAAAAGAGATTGTGAGCAACCCAGCCTTAAAATCCGCAACATTTAGTAGACTAAAACAGGGAAAAAGATGCAACAAGAAAGAGTTGTAAGAACTCAGAACAGCACCTCAGTCCCCACCAGCGTATGTATGAATGTTCACATACACAATGCGACGTATACACACTGCACTGTGCTAACTCTTATTATAAATTTCAACCAAGTTCTTAAGTTACTTGACAGTTCACTGCAAGCTGAGTCCCAAACACACGTACTGGTAACAAAATGCACATGATGTGAAACACAAAAGTGCTACTCGTATAAATAATTACCAAAAATTACATGCATGTAGTCATCATCTTTGAAGAAGGCAGTAAAAAATGAAACACACCACTTCGGGCCCGACACAACATATCAGAAGTAAAGTAACTCAGTCCCAGTGGGCTGTCAAAGCTGCCTCTTATGAGTCTACTGTGTTTTTACACAAAGAAGTTAGGACAACACCAACTGTAAAACAGCTTACACCAAACATGCAGTGTGTCTCAAAAATAACCCTTTTAAATAAAACAATTTATAATTGGTTTTACCAAATAGCATCTGAAATTGTCACGTCCAAGAATCTTATGATGGTAATAAATGACATCTCCATAAAGGTCTATTTGACATGAGCTCAATGGTATAATTATTTATCAGACTAGTGTCAGTCATTTTTCTCATTACCTTTGCTTTCTCTGTTATAGAAGGGTTCGTCTGCATATAAAAGTAACACTGAACGGGCCTCTGTTTTTATGGACATTACAAACTACAGACTTCATGTCAGTATCCATAAGTGTGTTCTTCTATATGTTATCAACATTCTTTTGTAAGTGAAGTTTCACTTTATTAACTTTCACCCGGATGTATGCTGGTCACCTAGGGGGCGCTTATATAAGAACATTTTAGGGTAGAAAACAAGGCGTGCAAAGGAAGATGAATTGTAAAACCATTAATCCATATAAAAATTTGATCTATGAATCGTTTTTTTTTCTCTCAGACCAGTATAGAATCTGCTATGCATACTCTATATATAATGCAGTTTTAAATTTTATAACTCCATGTTACATCCATGTGTATACCTACAATTATTCATTAATCCAAGTCAGAGTTAGATTAAATCAATGGTTTTAGCTTCCTAAAAACATTTTGTTTTGCATTAATATATGAGAAAGAACGGAACATAAGACTGATGCATGTCAAACAGGTCTAGTAAATTGAAACTGACCACTAATGAACGGAAAACTTTTGTTATTTTTTTTAAATCACATTAAAATTTTGATGGTTTTGAAGATGTTCCGTTTCAAAAGTGATATTGAAAAAAAAGTGTGCATTATTTAGTGTTATCTGACTACCAAGTATATCACATTATTGCACTGAGAGCGGGATAATCGCATAGAGTTTCATTTCTTCTATTAACAATTAAATACACAGATGTAGAGGATGAGATATCAACCAAAGACAAAAGTTCATTCATGCTCTACTTAGTCTTCAGCTGGTTTCAGACGATATTTAAAGTACTACCCATTGAAAGCTGTTAAACATACAAATCTCAATCGAAGCCGTCATGATGAATTGCTCAGACCAATTTAATTATGTCATTAGATGAAATTTATTATACAATTGATTGCAGCTATTTTTTGTTTGGTTTTAAGTAACACCGACAAAGATTAGGTCATATGGCATTTGTTTAGCTTTTAATAGTGAAAGAAAACCCAAGGCATTCTCTGGACATTTCAGACGCGGGTGGAAAGAACCCCCGGTTTTTCATTAACCTGCTAGAGATGGCTTCCTCATATGATAGAATTCTACACTACAAATGAAGTTTTGCAAAGAGTGGTGCGGGGCAAGTAATTCAGAGTCGGCGGCTTTAAGCACTCAACCAAAGAGGCCCCAGTATTTATGTATACGAAATTGCTATGCAAGCACAAACATAAATTATTCTTTGTTTCAGTTCGACACTATAAAAAGCCTTGTAATTATGTTTTCTATACTGTTACAGAAAAGGCACATCCATTTTACTTTTCATTGCGGACTTATCTACTAAGTTCCCTTTGTATTTCAAACACTTCATGAGTAAAATATCAATAATAATGATATTTCACAAGTTTGTTACAGCAAATCATCTGTTTTGAATAAATAAACAAACGATGCGATGTTTCAATAATGATATTGAAACCTCAAGATGTGTTCACGAACGTCAGATTTTCAACTCGAACCAGATTCGACTGCTGTTTTGTGCAAGAACTAAGAAGTAGTAAAGGGAGATTTAAAATCTGATTATCAAAGGATATTATAACGGACTGAGTTTAAATCAAAGCTGCAAATTCGTCTACAGCAGAGTTTTTCTTCGATTTATTTTGTGATTTTGAATTTAACAGTCTACACATTTAAATACAGTTTCATTTCTTCTGTTGCTATCGTTTGATGCAATGATTTTAGTAAATCTATTTTGTAAAATAGTATGCATGTATATTTCATGACATATTGAAAATTTATACTGTAGCTATTTGAAACAATTTATCGGTCTATTGAAAACCTGCACAAGAATAACGCTTATCGATTTAATGAGTGTAATGGATTAACACAGAAGGAAGTATAGTTATTATTATTTTGTGGCTGAACTAGTTTTGCTTTTGGAAAGAAGTAAATAGCAATACTACATTTGTTTTCAACGGGTTTTGTTTTTGTAGTTTACTGTTTTAAGTTTTAATAAACTTAACTTATGAAATATGTAGAACCTTAGACAAAATCTGACGTGAATAAACAACAATCTTACGTTTGAAAGTAAGTGTCATCATATATTTTAACAGAAAAAAATGACTTGTCGTTTAAATAAAGTGGAAATGGTTAATATATTTCAATACAGGGTGTTTCAAATAATCACATATTTTAGTTACTGGGAAAACCAAGAGCAGAATCGTTTCCTTTCAGAAAATATCGGCAGTTATTTAACAGGATTGTAACAAAACTTGTAATGATATCGTTTCTACAAATAATAGAAATCTTCACCAGGAAATATATGCTCATAAGTATCATTAACATTTAGAATATGGTAAATCGCAAAATCTGAAGTTGACTGAGTGTATTAACTAAATTGACTAAATTTGAATACACATTGTCTCAGGAATTCGTATTGTTTGAAATGTGTTATGATATGAGCTATTTAGATACAGAATTAAAGTTAGAAAGATAATACATGCAGTGTACTTGTTTTGTGGTTTACTTAGCAGAAAGACGTAAACTTATAAGATATCATATTAAGCTCAATCATGTTGACTTTTAAGTTTTGACGAATATTTAGTAAGCAAAAGGAAAGAAATAACTTATGAAACAATTTCCAACGAATTAAGATAAAACGTAAATAATGTTCAATAGACAACATAACGTCTAAGCCCGCCCGCTTAACTCAGTAGGGAGAGCGCAGATCTACGGAACGCGAGGTCGTGAATTCGATCCCGGGCGAGGCGTGTGTTCTCTGTGACAATTTGATAAAAGACATTGAGTCTGAAATCATTCGTCTTCCATTCCTGATTCATGTGGGGAAGTTGGCAGTTACTTGCGGGTAACAGGTTGGTACTGGTACAGAATCCGGGATCACTGGTTTGGTTAACTGCCCGCCATTACATAACCGAAATACTGTTGAAAAATGACATTAAACTCAAAACAAAACAAACAAACAAAAAAACAACAACAAAAAATCCAAAAAAAAAAAAAGAAAAGAAAAAGAAAAAAAAAAAAAAACAAAAAAAAAAAAAAAAAAAAAACATAACCTCTTCTCTATCGCACATTCAACAGGTCATTTGTCTTCTACATGTCATGATCTGTTTTTAATCAAATATCTCTCTGTACTTATTTACTGTGTTGTCATCATAGATAATGCGAAGTATTTGTTTTCCTTTATTTATCTTTAAAGCAAAAAGGCTTTAAATTGTATGTTAAAACAGATCAAACAGCTGTCTAAATATGTGATTAGCCTGATTACATGGTTAGAAAAGCACCACCTTTAATTCTGTACATGAACTTACACAAGGAAGTTAATGAAAAATAATGGATTCAATAAAACGCTCTACTATGTTAACCAATATTTAAACCTTTTACAAATGTTAGAGAAAACAATTATCAAAAATAAGGTTTAACAAGAAATTTATACATTTCATGTCCATAACAAAAATGTGGCAGCCATATTATAAACAAAGGCATTATGAGCCTTTAAAGTGAAATGACTCCTTTAACGGAGAAAATTTCGGGCTTAAGCTTGATATGTGTTCCAATCGTATAATGTTCCTAAGGCATAGAGTTCTCCAAAACACGTTTTTTAAGTTTATGTGCATGTCTGTTAATAATTTTTCGTTGTCCGTTTATGATTTCAAAATAAATACACATTAATTAAAACAACAATAATTAAGTTAAATTCCAAAATAAGTGTAATAAAAGAATTTAAACCAAGCTTTGCTGGTGGGAAGAGAAGGTCAACAACATTCTGTCCACGCTATAAAGGACAATGATCATAAGCGAAATTAGTTTTCATACAGCGGCAACCACTTATTTTTTTTCAAATGATTTACATTATGGCATGATGACGCGTAGAATTCGCAAATTCCGAACTTGGTACAATCTACTCAAATTTTGTTTCAAGAATGGCCTTATGTTTATGGATTTGAACTAGTCTAAACTCATGAATGGTGCATATAACTTTCGCACAGTTGACATGACACCCCGTTTAACTGACGACGTGGTAGCACCATACGGTCATACCCAAAAGTGACAGAATCAATCTTATCATATTATAAAAGGATGTTCCAACAAAGTGCAAATAGTATTTGCAAACATTTTGTATTATTGTTTTAATAATTATTTCCATAAATGTTTATTTTAACCCAACGCTCGTCTAAAGATATCAATTTAAACATTTTTTTTTTCAACCTGATATTATTATATTTTGATAACGTATACAAGCATGTATTTTGCACTCGAGCATGTAATCTAGATAAATAAAGAATGCATAAAAATTATTCAAATGAGCAAGCAGAACGTAAATTAAGTTCAGTACAAATAATGTGTATTGATCAGACTAATTAATGAACATCAATTGTATAGCTTTGATTTGTAAAAAAAGAAAAAAGTCTCTTAAACGTCTATCAGTGTAAGGCTGATTTTTTTTACATTCTTTTTCGATTAAATTTTCGTGTAAATGGAAAGTGACCAAAAACGATTTTAATAATGGTATTGAGAGTTAGTGCAGCGTCGATGCAATATCTTTGTTTTTCAGTAC
Organism: Mercenaria mercenaria; assembly: GCF_021730395.1. NCBI lineage: Eukaryota > Metazoa > Mollusca > Bivalvia > Venerida > Veneridae > Mercenaria > Mercenaria mercenaria. Next base: position 51,083,321 of record NC_069363.1, read on the forward strand.
CACCATCATAATTTAAGAATTGCAGCGGTATAAAGAGCGTCAAATATCCAACAAGGACCGAATTCTAATACTGATATCAACTATAATTTACTTAGGCAAAGTTACGTTTTTTTTAATCCAAGAAGTAGTAAAATAACGGAAGATGAAAATTTGATAATTAAAGGATATTACATTACTCAATTCAGTTTAAATCAAAACTGGAGGTTTGATCTGCGCAACTACGCATGTGCCTTTCCTGTGATTTCTTTTATTGCTGCTGCCTCCTTTATTTATTAGATGCAATGCTTTTAATAAATGTTAATCGTTACATAAAATGCTTGTATGTTTCATGACATGTTATGCAAATGCACACCTGTAGATATTCGGAATAACTGCATAATTACAACGTATCTACCTTTACCGAACGCACAAGGAAGTATATTCATTCCTCATTTCTGTGAATAATTTTATGGTTGAACTAGTGTTTGATTTTGTAAAAATGTAAGTACAGGTGTTATATTTATAATTTCAATGCTTTACATTTTCATAATTTACTGTTATGAAATTTCGTTAACTTTCTTGAAGTGAGTTCATGTACTTTACACCAAAGCTAAGTGAATAAGCAAGACCTCAAGTAGAAATTTTCAGTAGAATGAAGTTGATATTCAAGACGGATATTGAATAATCAGATTTGAGTATTAAGCTTGTGAACGAAAGTATAAAGCGATCCTTCAGTTTGTAAAATACATGCAAGGATTTTAAAGAATAGAGCTTTCAGAAGTAGTAAGTGTATATAGACATTTGAAGATAATGACGCTAAATTTGAGTTTGGGTTTTCTAAATCGAAGTTTGAATTGATTGATATGACAAAGAAAAGGGATGATAGCCACTGCTAGAGCATCAAGTTATAGTGTCAACTAGTTAGATACGCTATTGTCAATGTAAGTGTACATTTGTCATGGTTAAAGAATAGCACCGATAGTGTATTTGTTTTGTAATTAGTATAAAGCAGAAGGACATAAACTAATAAGATCATATTTGGATCAAGTGTGTTGACTTTTAAGTATCGGCGAATATTTAGTAATTGTTACAAAGTGAGCAAGAGGAAAAAGGTAAATTATGAAGTCATTTCCAACAAATGTAGATAAAACGTAAATAATGTTCAGTCTCTATCGCATACTCAACAGTTCATTTGTCTTCTTCATGTCATGAACAGATTCAGTCAAATATTTCTCTATACCTATTCACAGCGTTATTTATCATTGATAAAGTGGAGTTTTTTAGATCACTGTCAGAAGTGACAAGGTGAGCTATTGTGACGCTTGATGTCGTGTGCGTCTCCGTCGTGCGTTAGCGTAGTCCATCATCATGTGGCAACAATTTTAAAAAAATCTTCTTGAAACCTGAGAGAATTACACAACTTCACAGGAATTATCTTGGTGACCCCTTTCAAATATTCAAGATTATCCATGCGACTATGTTGCATGGACGAAAGGAAAAACTATAAATCTTCTGTCAAACACAGGGTCTAGGCTTGATATCTTGTGTGTAGCTATTAGTGGTCTTACCAAACTTGTTCAATTATCCTAGGGTCAAATATGGCCGCCGGGGGTCACATTGTTATAGACTTATTTAGGAAACTTGAAAATTTTTTGTACAAACGACATGGCTAGGCTTTGATATTTGGTTGTAGCATCATCTAGTGGTCCTCTACCAAGAATGTTCAAATTATCCACTAGGGTCAATGTGGCCGCCGGGTCACATGTTTATAAGACTTTTGGAAACTTTGAAATTTCTTGTACAAAAGACATGGCCTAGGGCTTTGATATTGGTATGTAGCATATCTAGTGGTCTTACAAGATTATTCAAATTATCCTAGGATCAAATGTGGCACGCCGGGGGTCAAGTTTACATAGACTTTATAGAAAAAGTTTAAATCTTTTGTCTAACCAAACACTTAGACCTTTGATATTGTTGTGCATTGTCTATGGTCCTCAACAAAATTGTTCAAATTGTACCTTGGGTCCAAGTTTATAGATTTATAGTAAAAGCTTTAAATTTTTTGTCTGAAACCATACGACTAGCTTGATATTTGGTTTGATGATGTCTAGTAGTCCTCTACCAAATGTTCAAATTAATCTGGGTTAAAAGAGCCCGCTGGGTCATTAGTATTATGTGAGTTATAAGAAAATACTTTAAAATCATTGATCTATTTCCAGACTGTTAATTTATTACTGATGACCAAGTAAATATGTCACTTGACTGTGACTTGACCTATGACCTACTTCTTTTTTTTAAGTCAGCTTGAAATTTGATGACATACAAGTTTTGCACACAAATCGTAAATGATTTCATTGACCATGATGTGACCTACTGACTTCTTAGATTTTATCATCAGTTTGACATTTGAAATGCAGCTATATTACTCAGGTGAGCGATCCAGGGTTCATGACCTCTTGTTTTTTCCTTTTTTGATCTTTTAACGTCAACGGAGTTAACTTCGGCCGCTAAACTTGGTATGTGTTCAAATCATATAATGTTGTGTCAGCTAAGGTACAGAGTTGTCTGTAGTTGAACATGCCAAACAAGTTTAAAAAGAATGGTCATGTACAAGTATGTGAATAAGTTTCCATTCTTAGTTAATGATTTCAAAATGAATACATCTTAATAGCAATAACAATCATATTATAACGTTTAATGTAAACACATTTTACGAGTATGCCCCAACCAACATTTTATTTTCCACGTGATTATCTAACTACATATCAGAACAAAATATATCTTTAAGTGCAAAATAAGTATTTCTCTTGAAAGAATTAAAACCAAGCTTTGAAGGTAGGAAGAGAATGCCAACTTAATTTTTAATTCCGTCTGTAATGATCTAATTTAAAGCGAAATTATTTTTCAGGATGTTAGCGACCACTACCTATTTCCCGTATTATTTACATTATGGCATAATGATGCTTTACAAATTCGAACTTCGTATATCTACTCACATTTTATTGCAAAAATGGTCTTATGTTTATGGTGATATATACCTTTTGAATTTTCGCACATTTGAAATGACATAACATTTTCACTGATGATACGATAGTGTACGATATCGTAATACCTATATACATGTATGACAGAATCAATCTTACCGTATCATAAAAAGATGTTCCAACACTGTGCATATAGTATTTGCAAATTTGTTGCGTTATTATTTTAATAATTCTTTACATAGATGTTTATTTTAACTCATCGCTCGTCTTAAGATATCAATTTAAATATTTCTTTTTAAACCTGATATTATCATCTTTTGATATAACGTATACAAACATTTAAAACATTTATTTTGCACTCGATCATTTAATCTTGTTAAACAAATATATGTAAAATATTTAAAATGAGCAAGCAGGAAATTTCCCAACTACGTAGATAAAGTTCAGTACACAATTTGTATATTGATAAGACAAATCAATAAACATCTAATGTATTTCGTAAATTTGTGAAAAAAGAATGCATGTCTCTCACACGTCTGTAAGATTTTGTTCTTAGTATGTCAATTAAAGTACGTGTAATCATGAACGATGCGCTGTTTTAATAATGATATTGAGAGCTCAAAGTTGATGCAGTATTTTATGCAATTATACCACCAACACAAATATATAACAGAAAGGAACGGGAGAGTAGAATGATACCAAAATTAAAAATGGCAGCGGTATATAGAGCGTCAGATGTCCAACAAGGACCGAATTCTGATCATGATAATCCACCATCATTTACTTAGGGAAGATAAGTGTTCTCAATTCAAGAACTAGTAAAATAAAAGGGGATTTAAAACTTGATTATCAAAGGATATTAAAAGTAATTCAAATATACATATCTAAGCTGTGAGTTTCATGTCCTAAATAGTATTTTGATTTATTTTAATAGATTCTACGCATCTGACTTTCCTCTGATTTAATTTATTCCTCTTGCATTCTTTGTTTATTAGATGCAATGTTTTTTAATTAATGTTTGCTGTTACAAAATAAGCGTGTATATTTTACGACATATTTTCAAAATGCACACCTGTATATATTAGTCTTTAAATAATTAATGCACATTTACAACTTTATAGATGATCTTCCTTTATCAAACACACAAGGAAGTATATTCATTTCTGTGAATAATTTAATGGCTGAACAAGTTTTGTGTTGGAAAACCGTAAGTACAGACGTTATATTAATGTTTCCTTCGCTTTTTATTTTCATAAATTACAGTTTTAAATTTTTGTTCACTTTCCTGAATCGAGTTCAAATCTACACTATATATAGAACCTTATACGAGAGCTTATGTGAATAAGAAATCATATGACCTTTGAAAACCAGAGTCATATATCTTAACAGAAAATATATTATTTATTGAGTAAATGAATAGGAAAGGGTTGATATATCAACACTGGCTATCTTAATAATCACAGAGCTTACTGAAACCGAAAGTACCCACACAATCGACTCTTTTCTGAAAATGATTGTGTTTATTTAACAATATAGTAAGTATACTTGTAATGCAATCACTTTTAAAAAGAAAAGTAAGCTTCTTCAGAAAGTATGGGATAATACGTATCATGGACTTGTGGAAGATAAGTGACGCTAAACTTATGTATTGTTTAAGGTTTTAAGTTTGGAGACGATTGAGTTAAAACACTGACTAGACGTCTGTAATGTTTGTATAATACCAGCTATTTAGATAAAGATTTGGTAAGATGTACATTTATCATGGTTGGTTTAAAGAATAATATCTGTAGTGTATTTGTTTAGTGGTTAGTATAAAGCGAAAAGACTCGACTATATAAGAACATATTTGGATCAAGCGTGTTGACTTTTTAAGTATTAACGAATACTTAGTTAATATTTTAGAGTGACCAAGTAGACAGAAGTAAAATGAAGCCATTTTCCTAACTTTTATAACGTTCAATAGATAACATACACTAATGGAAATAATCTTCTGTTAAGAAATTTCATGTCATTGAACTTTGTTAAACAAAGTCTAAGGTTATTATAACATCTTGATTGGAATGCATTGGCTCGAGTGTCTGTTAATGACAAGTTTTCTTGGTAACACAGTTGTACACAGTTGTTAATAGATAATATAATAGGGTTATTATAACAGTAGCTTGATCTGGGATGCAGTATTCGGCTCGAGTGGATTTTGCCAGATCGGATCTCACGAGGCGCGCAAGCGCCGAGTGTGATCCGAACTTGCAAAATCAACGAGAGCCGGATACAAAGTCCCAGATCTAGCTACTGTTATAATGACCCTTTTATTATATACCTTTACCATTTTTTGATTCTTGTTTTGTTCTTGAACGAAATTTTCAATGTTTATCGATATTAAATGGAATTTAGTGAAGTTTTTATGTGCGCTATTTATAGAAATGTGTCGGGTCATGCATATTAATGAAACTAGTCCGGCAGCATACAATACGGAAGGTACAATACGGAATTTAAAAGGTACAATACGGAATTTTTGTCTGTCTGTTCATATTCAATTGTGCAATACAAGCCGATTTTTTAACAGAATTGATATAGGTATGTAATAAAAAAATATATGGTATATCTATATATATCTACAGAAATTGTATTGGAAGTCAGAATGGTCTTGTGTTCATGGAAGAGAACTAACTTAAACCTCATAAATGGGGATATACAAAATGTATAATATTTCTATTTTTCGCACGAATGGTTACAATGATAACACGATAATGTGCTACTTTTAGCTAGGCAGATGTTCTCAAATATACAAGTCCATATTGCTGGGACTAGTCCGGTTATCGATTCAAAATCCTTACAAACAATATTACTGGTTTAAAGTCCAGGTTAATGTAATAGCTGTGAGTAACAGGCTCAATCTTATCATATCATAAAAAGTGTTCCAACGATGCGCAAATAATATAATATATTGAAGTACTGCATTTTTAATAATTTTTTACATGAAATGTCTGCAAAAAGGATTTATTGTAATTTCCAACATGATGGTATAATAGAAGATTGTAACAGATAAGAGAATACAATAGATTCATATTTCAACTGCTTTTGTTGACTTGTTTGAAATAGTATGATTTAGTCTGATGAAATATTATGACTAATGAAACATCATATCAATGTATAATATTTCTTTTTCGTGTAAGTGCATGTACGTTCTTAAGTTTATAACTGAATACTGATATTGTCTACCAACAGTCCCAAAATGAACGAACAAATCAATACTTAAATCGTATATTACTCGCACCAGAGATTAAGGTAGGTAGTTACCGAACAAACAAGGAAGTATATAATATTTTCAATTCTACGAAAGACTATTTGGCTTAGTGAGGAAAAAGTAAGTGAACTGCTATCCATTTAGTTATACTTCAAAACATACATGCACATTATGTGCGTGTGTAGGCGATTTCCATAGAATATTATTTTTATATCAGATCATACATTTGATTAACCAAAACCAGTTAAAATTTGAAGGTATAATGCTTTGATTTGAGTAAAGATTCAAATGAATGAAAATTAATTATTAAAACAGTTATGTCTAACATCTCAACATATTTTGATTAAATGCATTTCTTGATAATAAAAGCTGATAAACTTTCTAAATGATTAAACAAATGCAAATTTCCTGATTGTAAATCCCAAAACACACCAGCCTTTATTTATGATTAGATGTCTTTTCTTTCGGATAGCAATACTGGCAAATGTATGAACAAACTATACTGTATTAAAATGAAAGCGAACGCATACGTTTGTTCATAGACCTCATTCCAAAATTATTGGTAGGATGTTAATTATCTTCAGCAAAAAAAAAAAATCACAGTGCTTAATTTCTCAATAAAGCCTGTAGTTTTGAGAAAGCAATGTTAATTTAAATCTACATTTAAAAACAAAATTGTGTTAGGAACATGCTTTAATATTTTTTTTTTGTTTCTTTACAGCTCAAAGTACTGGTTTGAAATCCATGAAGCAAACACCTCTCAGTTGTAAAACATTGAAAAAACTAATACGGTATGCCTCCTACATGTCTCAACATCAAGTAGTAAAATAATTAATTCAACAATTGAACTTATAATTAAGACTTGCATATATTTTAGTAACATTATTAATAAGAAGAAAGAAACAAAATTAAAATAACGCTTTGACATGGTTATATCTGACTTGCGAAACTATAAAAAATCAATTGGACACAAGCTGATTACTGAAATTGTTTTCTACAAAATATCGCGGAAAAATCATAATAGTAAAATTGAGCACGATTTCACGCCTGGTAAACTACAGAGCTACCTCTTTAAGAGGTATACGGTAAACTGCTCTGTCGCGACTTCCGAGGTAGTGCACGTCGCGATAAAAGAACATCAACAAAGGTGAGTGTCATCATATATTTTTGCATTTTTACAAGCAGTGTATCGAATATCAAAAATCGGGGAATGGTAGGCGATGTAGATATGATTTAACTTTACAGAGATCTTTAAGTTTGCCAATTCATTCTTAATTAGTGGTCGTGGTTATGTTTACCAACAAGCTGATTTTGTAGTAAATTTGGCCATTTCGTCATGAAAACACTTTCATTGTCACATATTTACATTTTAACTAATATTAAGAAGCAAACCGAGTAGGTGTGAGATAGCTGTAAAATATACAATGCATTTGGAAATAAAATATGTACCGAAAATGGTGCGGGAGTAAAATTATTCACTTTTTCTTGAGAGAGATAGCTCTGCCGTAAAGGAGATAGTCATGTCGCTAAGGAGATAGCTCTGTGTTGCATGAACAGAGCTCTGTGTTCATAATTTAAACGTTTTAATATTTACTTTGGGTTGTCCTCATTTGAAATAATATAAAGTTACTGTTCCATTTTATATACATATGTATGAATTTTCTAAGTATTGTTTTGATAAGGGTTTTTCATGAGGTTATAATTGTAAATTTTGAATAGTTGTACATTCTGTTTACTTGTAGCTTGTATATGCAATAGAAGCGGTATTTTTCAATTAATCTTCATGAAATTTTGTCAAAATGGTGGTCTTGTTTAAATCTAGGTCGAGTAAGAAAATGTACTACCTGGGGTCAAAACTAGATCACTAGGTCAAATTAAAGAAATACCTTATCTATGCAATAGGAACTGCATTTTACACTCTATGAAATTTGACGAGATTGTTTGTCTGGATAAAATCTAGGAAAAATTTGAATATGTGTTAACTGGAATAAAAAGCTAGGTCACCTGGTTAAATCAAAGGAAAGCTTTGAATATGTGATAGAGGCTGAAGTTTTTCATTTGATTTTCATGAAATTTGGTCAGAATGCTGATTGCCTTGATGAAATCTAGGTCAACTTTTAATATGGGTTAGCTTGGATAAAAACTAGGCCACTAGGAAAAACAAAAGAAAAAATGTATTTGCAAATAGGAACTGTATTTTATACCGGACAAATGCGATGCTGGCAATTTATGAAAAAAAAAATAAATTGAAAATGCGCGAATTAAAGCCCGCGCGAAACTGCCTTTTTGGCGTTTGCGCGCAATTTCATGCTAGCGAATTTAACATGAATAAGGAAATGCGATTACCGGCTCGGGCATGTTTTTTTTCTTCATAATTTCGCAATTTAAAGATGCTAGTGCTCTTACGTCATAAAATGACAAATTCAAATTCTAAAGAAAGATAATTTTACTCAAAATCTGAACTCACGACCCTTCCGACAAATGCGCCTGATTGGTTCAGATAAAAGATAAATTGATAGAAATGAAAATAACCGAGAATATTAGAATTTCAATTATAAAGACAGTTCTTAAATTTAGAATTCGATCACTGCAGTCATTACGTCAGTAATTGTATGTTTAATTGAGGTTGCTAATTAAATGCGTACATTGTTAAAACACTAAATGCATTATGATTAGCCTCCACGCAAAGTTGTCCTGTAAATTTGATTTAGCTGGTAAATCAGCATGACTGTTTAAAACTTTCAGATTTTAGATTCATAAGTGCATTTGAACGTGCTCGTACATTGGTGAAGTCACAGCGACTCTGATATTTGTACAAAGTATATTTTATTTACCGGTACGTACAAACAAACTGGTCGTGTCCTTAACGAAAAGCAATTATGGTATCATTGTATTCAGATATGATTTTACACGCCTTGTAAAATCATATCTGAATGTAATATAAGGTAGTGTAAACAAGTATCAGAACCACTTCCACTAAAGTTACTGGCAACCCTTGCTTTTCACAAGATAATTTCACGTACTAATTATTCTCTAACTGAATTTATCTTTTTTATAGAAAAAAATAGACCATGCCGATTCTAAGAAAATATAGCCCGCTCACTTAGATCAATAGTGAAAGTGCAGATCTATTGATCATGGGCTTTGAGTCTGAACCCCCTGACAATTTTACAACTTATCTGTATGAGGACTTGATAGTTAGTTGCTGAGCACAAGTTAGTACTGGTGCTGAATCCAGAAGTACTTGTTAAAAGGCACTAAATACAAAACAAGCAAAATAAATATAAGAAAATATAAGCAATATATATCATATAAATGATGTATAAATATAAAAATGAGATTGAATTGTATCTCGTAAGTGGACATAAGTACTATCCGGATACATTTAACATTGCTCAAAACTGTTAATGCAACACAGAGCTATCTCCTTAGCGACATGACTATCTCCTTCACGACAGAGCTATCTCTCTCAATAAAAAGTGAATAATTTTACTCCCGAACCATTTTCGATACATATTTTATTTCCAGATGCATTATATATTTTACAGCTATATCACGCCTACTCGGTTTGCTTCTTAATATTAGTTAAAATGTAAATATTTGACAATGAAAGTGCTTTCATGACGAAATGGCCAAATTTACTGCAAAATCTGCTTGTTGGTAAACATCACCACGACCACAAATTAAGAATGAATTGGCAAATTTAAAGTTCTCTGTAAAGTTAAATCATATCTACATCGCCTACCATTCCCCGATTTTTGATATTCGATACACTGCTTGTAAAAATGCAAAAAATATGATGACACTCACCTTTGTTGATGTTCTTTTATCGCGACGTGCACTACCTCGGAAGTTGCGACAGAGCAGTTTACCGTATACTTCTTAAAGAGGTAGCTCTGTAGTTTACCAGGCGTGGATTTAGTACTTAAAACTATTTAAATTTTATGTGTAAAATGACTGTTTATATAATGTTGTCCCTGATTTATTTTTCGGTGTCTCTAGTAAATTTCAAGAGCGATTTCATAATTAGTCGTAAAATTGAGGCTCATTGAAAAATCAATAGTTGTGTTTGACCTAAATAGATTACCGCCATCAAACAGGGAAGTAAGTTTTGTTCTCATTTCCACGATAGCATTTTAGGACAAGAAAGAATTTTGGAAAACGGCAAATAAGATATCGCGTTTACATAAAAAATGTGCTGACTTTAAGTTTTATCGAAAAAAGACTTATGTCTAGATGAAAAAAAAAATAACTCAGCCTTTATTAGGTGGTTTAAACCTTTAAGAACACAAGCTGTTAAGTTTAATTTGGAAACAAGTTACGTATGTCAGGATCGTCCCTTGAACACATGCTTGCTTTAGAAGGCATTGTATATTACACAAATATATACACGTTAATTGATACGTGAAAGCAAGTCTGACAAACCATATACGTATGTTTCTATTCTTTTTTAGAAGGCAGATTAAGAGAAACACAAGCCAATAATTGCACTTTTTTTCCAAACTCAGCACATAACGAACCTAACGAACCACCGTGGCAATATGTCACTAGTGTGCTCAGAAAAAAAGAAGGAACGCTTAAAAGATGCATTTCGAATGAACATCATCATAATAGTACTATACATGTATTTAATATAAATGGAATAGGGGACAACATTACACAAATCTGCCTGACATATTATTTAAAGTAAGCTTAACAATTTTAAAGGAACTATAGAGGGTTTGAAATCTTTGAAATAGATATTTTCACAATATTTGCGGCCCGTTTTTAACTGTGATAAGTTCTAAATAAAAAAAAGAGCTCAATAATTTAACAGCACAATTAAAATAGTTTCTGCCCTGAGCAAAGCACTAACAACAACATAACAGTCTTTACAACTAAAATAGTCTCTGACGTAAGGGCCAATAAAGTAAGCTTAAGGAACAACCACACCAATGTACTCAACACGTATGACTATGATATAGTGTAAAATTTATTTCAGACACGTCAAGAAGTTACCGAACAGCACGACGTAATGAGTTCACTGCTTGTAGCTGCTATAGATTTTGGAACAACTTATTCCGGCTGGGCGTTTTCATTTAAATATGACTTCGAACGTGATCCAACAAAGATAACAGCGAAGAACTGGCATGGAGATCAACTTATTTCCTCGAAAGGTTTTTTAATCAAATTGTAGACGCTGTGTAAATTTTGCTCTCATATAAAACTTTAAAGACTAGAACAATTTATAAGTATAGTAGTATTTACTAATTCGTCATAAGGTGCAGTTGAGAAATGTTTAATTAGAAAATAATAACAAGATCTTCAACGCAATGGATATTTGACATTGCAAAATTTTATTTTTTCTTACAGCTCCTACGTGTGTGTTAATTAAACCAGATGGGAAGACATTTGACTCGTTTGGATACACAGCAGAGAGCAAGTATGCTGATTTGGCTGCTGAGGAGAAGCATGGAGAATGGTTCTTTTTCAAAAGATTTAAGATGATGCTTTTCGACAAAATTGTGAGCTTTTAACCTTAAACGTATTTAAGAAAAGATAATTTGGATACTACAGTTCAAACGCATTGTCGATGGAACTGAGCTCTGTTCTTACGAAAGTAACGTTTCCCTTAAAAACGTCTGATACCGTCCTAATAAAAGTGTAATTATTTTTCATTTTAAATTTAGTATATTCTTTAAGAAAATAAAAGTCCATCTGTTAACGTATGTAACACTCCCTTAACATGTTTATAAGAAATATTACAGATTATATGGGATGCTGGTCATATATTGAAGTTAAATTTTGCTATATTGTAGAAAATAAGTCGAAATGCTAATATTGAAGATGCATGTGGCAAGCAGTTGCCTGCGAAAAGGGTATTTTCAATGATAATCAAATTCTTGAAAGAAGATCTTTTGACTGAATGCAATAGACAACTTGCTGACGCGGTTACCGACAATGATATCCGCTGGGTCCTGACAGTACCTGCTATTTGGAATGATGTCGCGAAGCAATTTATGAGAGAATCAGCCATGACGGTATAAAAAAAATCACATATTAGATGTACCGTAGCTTCAAACTTCTGTTCTGTAGCTGCACACTTAAAGAGGCACCACAAAATAACTTATTGTTTTGTATTTCCATAATGGTAATTATACACGCTTTGCATGAAGAAAATGAGAAATAACAAGTATCTAGTTACAAATTGACAGTGACATACATAAGGCCAAGACAATGTGTTTAATGTCTAAATATATTGTTAAATTAATGTAGTAGTATGCACAGTACTTGATGTTTTAAGGTGAGTTTGGACCACACTTTGTTTGTACAGTGTACGATAGTTATTATTCTATGTTTATAAAACTATACTTAAAAGAGAATGACTAAATAAGTTTGCAGATGAAGTTGTAAAATACTTTAATTCAGGGAGGGCCTAAACTGTATTATACCAGTATTATCTGAATGATTTGCACGAAGTTCATGTGGGAGGAAAAAGCAGATCACTAGGTCGTGGTGGGTCTTAAACTTTCAATACTATAGGTCGACAACGTTTTTGAGCCGTGACTAATTTATGCAGGACAGTTGATCCCTCAAAAGAGGGTAGGAACATACATGTAATACATATTAAAGCGGTATAAGTTATCAATGAATGTAAACGAATGTATGGCCCAAAGGATATGACGTTGGCTTAAAAAACTTGCTTTTCGAGGTTTACATCTTTTTTAGCAAATTTATGAAGATTTCCCTATGTACAATCAAGTAACCCCTGGGGCTGGGACAATTTGACCCTGGGGATCAAGATTTGAACAAATTTTGTAGAGGTCCACCAGGCAATGCTACATGTCAAATATCTAAGCTCTAGGCCTTCTGGTTTACTTTTAGAAAATTTTGAAGATTTTTCTATGTTAATCAAGTAACCCCATGGGGCGGGGTCATTTTGACCCAGGGGGTCATGATTTGAACAAACTGGGTAGAGATCCACTGGGCAATGCTTCACACCAAATATCTAAGCTTTAGGCCTTCTGGTTTTTGAGAAGAAGTTTTTTTTAAGATTTTCCTATATAAAATCAAGTGACCGACGGACAACGGACGCCGGACGCCGGACGGTGACTGATCAGAATAGCTCACCCTGAGCCTTTGGCTCTGGTGAGCTAAAAAATAATAAACCAAACATTATTATTAAAATATATCAAATGGGTTTTAAAAAGCGTCTTCAAAGATTCTTCACTGAAATGAAATAAAAATAATGTATACTAGAGAAAAAATACGGCCGTAATCTGGGATTGAACCCGCACCTCACGGTTCTTTACGCTCTACCAATTGCGCAAGCGATATAATCAAATTCATGGTAAAGAAAACAGACATATCAACTTACTCTATAGATATTTTCAGCCAGGTATGGACAAAATATCGATATAACCGATATAAAGTGTATCATTACGTCACAGCTCAAAACACGCGGTCGAACTATAATCTCATACTTTCGAAACAAAATATAAGTAATTGATAAAAGTGTAGACAAGTGTTTAGTGTTTTCTGGAATGATAATCTTCCTTTTGTTGATATTAAGGTATTGTGTAGATGTTCGATTCTTGCATTCAGTCAACCTTGACATGTATTGGTATTTTTATATTTTTTACCTTTATGAGGAAGGAAATATTGACATTTTTATAACCGCCTTTTATAGATGTATGTAGGATAATTTTCTTTTCCATATACTGGTTGCAGGATTTGTTCTATAATGGATAAATGACACTACGCCATGACTTCCAGTTTATCAAACTTGCAGAACTACCCTAATTTAAAGCTTCGAAGCAAACTATATTCCAGTGTTGCCATCGGCTTCTTGCTTTTACGTTTGAAGATATTTAACAGAAAATAGTCAGAAGGTGAAATGTGTTCAGCAGGATTGTATACAGTTCTTAATATCTGAGGTTATACAATAGCCTTACGTTGAAGCTGTAGAATGTTCTTTTCATATAATATCTTGGTAAGATTAATACAATATGAATACCACCTGAATAAACAACTTCCAAAAACATTAAAGAAACTTCTGTGACAAGAGACTCAGTGATGATAATGTAATATTTAACTGGAATCGTTTTAGGCTGGTATCCTTAAAGAGAACCTGACGCTTGCTTTGGAACCAGAAGCTGCTTCTGTTTTCTGTAGACACCTTCCTGTAAATAAGGAACAGTCTTCATTGGCGTCCATGAGAGCAGGAACAAAGTACATGGTTCTTGATGCTGGAGGTAAGGCTGTTACAGGCAACCATTGATCTAAAAGCATTAGTATTTAGAGGAGTTTAAAGCCAAATATTTATTATTGTATAAATATCATTGGTGGTATAATATTTTAATTGATTCTATTCACGAGATAATACGCGTAATATGACGTGATTCACAAAAACCTGGGTAAAATGGCTTCATTAAACAAGAGGGCCATGAAGGCCCTGTATCGCTCACCTGACCTACTGACCTTAAGATCATCAAGATTAACATTCTGACCAAGTATCATTAAGATATGGTCATAAATGTGGCCTCTACAGTGTTAACTAGCTTTTCCTTTGATTCAACCTGGTGACCTAGTTTTTGATCCTACATGACCCAGATTCAAACTGGACCTTGAAATCATCAAGATTAAAATTCTGACCATGTTTCAGGAAGATACAATTATAAATGTGGCCTCTACAGTGTTAACAAGCTTTTCCTTTGATCTGACCTTGTGACCTAGTTTTTGATCCCAGATGACCCAATATCGAACTCGTCCAAGATTTTATTAAGGGTAATACTCTAACCAAGTTTCATTAAGATTGGACTAAAATTGTGACCTCTAGAATATTAACAAGCTTTTCCTTTGATTTGACCAGGTGACCTAGTTTTTGACCCCAGATAACCCAATATCTAACTTTTCTAAGATTTTTTTACGGGTAACATTCTGACCAAGTTTCAGTAAGATTGGGCCAAAATTGTGACCTCTAGAGTGTTAACTAGCTTTTCCTTTGATTTGACCTGGTGACCTAGTTTTTGACCCTTGATAACCCAATATCAAACTCGTCCAATATTTTATTGAGGGTAACATTCTGACCAAGTTTCATCAAGATTGGGCCAAATTGTGACCTCTAGAGTGTTAACAAGCTTTTCCTTTGATTTGACCTGGTGACCTAGTTTTTGACTCCAGATGACCTAATATAGAATTTGTCCAAGATTTTATAGAGAGTAACATTCTAACCAATTTTCATTAAGATTCGGCCAAAATTGTGACCTCTAGACTGTTAACAGGCTTTTCCTTTGATTTGACCTGGTGACCTAGTTTTTGACCCCAGATGACCCAATATCAAACTCGTCCAAGATTTTATAGAAAGTAACATTCTGACCAAGTTTCATTCAGATTGGGCTAAAATTGTGACCTTTAGAGTGTTAACAGTCAAATTGTTGACGACGGACGACGACGGACGACGGACACAGGGCGATCACAAAAGCTCACCTTTGAGCACTTCGTGCTCAGGTGAGCTAAAAATAGTAAAATACCTTGTAAAATCGGTCACTATGTATAGTTTATGCCCGTTTAAACTGCCAACTTTCAACATTTTTTCTAATGTGTTTTATGAAATCGTCAAGGAGAACTTTCACATGAATCAGAGGTGGCAGAATGATGTCAGACACAATGTCATTTATGAAATCGTCACGGAGAACGTACGCCTCGGCCAGGGCTCGAACTCACGACCAAGCGATCCATAGATCTGTGCTCTCCCTACTAAGCTAAGCGGGCGGGCGTATATTTATGGTGTAACAATTAATGTTAAACCATATGTAATGCTTTTGAAGCAGTGAACATAAAAGAAATTAACCTGACAGAAGCTTACACAGTGATTCATGTAATTTGAAATCATTAATAGTTTGCCTGTTTTGAGCAGTACTCCTTACAATGAAATTATTGCTTGCTTATGACATTTAACTTTATTTATCGTTTCTCTGTGCTTAAGTAATTTAGTTTTATCACATATCTTATAAATTAGACTGAGAACACAACAATGTAGACATAGTACTAGAGCCATTTTACGCAATCGAATACCACCGGAAGTAGAACATTTATGTCAACACCGGTTTCGTATTTCACGTGAAAACGGCCTAAAACTGAGAGGTTATCAACAAATTATAAAGTTACGGGTACCATGAGGATTTGTCATGCATTTAAACGGTAAGTATAATGTTTATGGATTATTCAATACAGTATGAAAGTAAAGTATTACGCTTTAAATGGAAATTATGAAAGAAAAGTCAATAAGAAAATATTGACTTTCTACTTTCACTTTCATTGTCGCTTTTTTAAATGCCCAAATATGTTCTTTCTATTATTTTGTTTTTTCTTGTTTTTTGTTTGTAGATACATAATCCTATAGCAAATTTTTGTGTGAAATGACAGCTTATTTAAAGCATCTGTGATTAACTGGGCCTAAGTTTACCGATTTTTCCATTTAGAATGACCTTTGACCTTATAATAGCTTATAGTCTGTTCTATGTATTTTAGCTGTAGTCAGACCAGAATGTAATTGAATTATAATTAATTTAAAAAAACCTGTTGCAAAGTGTACGAATAGAATAACATGATATCTATATTTATTATTAGTTATTGAAGTATTATAATTACCCCATTTCAGACAGAAGTATAAGCGAACAAATGACACATTACAGTGGCTGCAGAAGCTTGAAAAGTTACATAGAGCAAGGACGGTCAAAACAATGAGATAATGCTTCTATGTAATTTCTTTTTAAAGGCAATTTATACAGGATGGAAGGCTATCACATACAATGTTTTACAATTCATTTGTAGTTTTATCTCTCTTTATGATGTTGAGAATAGACAAGTCAGTGACATCTAATTAACACAAGCTATTGACAGTTGATCTATGTAAGGCAGCATTTGATAAAATGCAATTATTGAATGGCTTGCCTATCAGTATTCAAAAGAGAAAACAGTTGACAATTAACAGGCAGGCCATTCTTTTAAATGACACCATAAATAAACTTTCACAATTTATTTTTCTTCAGCTTATGGATTTAGGCTGGAAGCCATTCTAAACTATGAACTGGTAAATTACATAAGGAGTCATGTAATAATTATAGATGGGATACATTATACTTTTATGGATAATAATAATTTGAAATAATAATATTTTTTAAGATCAAGGTGTTAAAGTGATTTTATAAAGATGGTGTTATGGTTTTTGCATGATGAGTCTTTTCACAGATTTTATTACTTATATATTTCAGGCTGTCCTACATGTCTAGTCAGGTTGACAGAAGTGGAAGATGGTCTAGTGGTACAATGATGTACAAATGATACTCTATAATAGGTTTAACATTTAAAAGGTAATTTAATGCCAGTTATTAAAATAGCATTCCCTTAACAGATACACAGTGTAAATTTAATTAAAATGATATTATGTAAGTTTCATGTAGGATGGTACAGCCAACTATTTTGAATTAAGAAATTTTGACTTAGGTAAAGATATCTATTCAGAGTTCTTAAATCATAGCCCTTGAAATGATACAGGGATAAAAGAACTACTATTGTCAGCCACTCAATCATGTTTCAAAGTTTTAAACACACTATAGAAATAAACATTTTGTTTAAATATCTTGTTAATGCAATGTTTTCTTGATATCTGTCACTTGATGTTTTCAGTGGATTAGAGTCCTAATTTAATGTTAAGTCTGTATTTTTCTGTAATGGAAGTACAAAATTTGTAGGAAGTTGTTTCTTTATTTCAGTGTAAAATGTTCTGTGGATTCATATGATGGGAATGCCAGTGTTATTCTGTATGGTTTAATTAAACACAGATATTGATACCTTCAGGTAATTGTTTACAATATTCAAATAGTTACAATGTAATTCAGTTATTGATTTGGTATATATCACTTCTAGAGGCTTGTGTAAAGTTTGTTTCCCATGAGACCAGTGGTTAAGTATGATATAAACTTTACACTTGCAGTAAGAAATTATACAGTACCAAATATTTACAGACTTATGAATGTAACTTTCCAAATATCTTACAATTTTCTCCTGAAATTAATTAAAAGGGTAAACACAATTTTATTGTTGTAAGCTTAAAAAGGTAAATGTAAGATATAAAATATGAAGTGTCAAATATAAGGTGTGTTATTTTAAAAGGAATTTAAGATATAGTATAAAATGTAGCCTGACATCATAATATTCCAAAATACAAAATATATGCAGACTATATTGGAGTCACACATGTCTATCTGTCCACTTTATATCTTCTACATTTTTTGAAGGATTTTCATAAAATTAACACCAGTTGTTAAAATGCAGAGTGCATACTGCAAGTCACTAGTTCAAAGGGAACTGGTAACAAAAGAAACAAATATAGGAAAGCCATTTGAGACAGAAATTAGAAAAATTGTATTATCGTTTGATAAGTCTGAATATTGGCCTGATAAATATCCCACGGGTTTTCTCTGCAGTTTTTTTCATTGGTAAACATTGAGTTAGATGTATACCCTTGTGAAAATCTAGGGCACGCATAACCTTCTTCTTTCTATAAAAAATGGACTTGAATGTTCCAGTATTGCTTTCATGTAGATCTATAATTAGAAATATATCTATATGACTTTTCCTCTTTAATTGCTTGGCGGATCTTTATTAAACTTGGCCCAAAGGTCTTTATTCAAATTTGTTAAAATGGGGGCACTTTAACTGTTGTATTTTATATATCAAACACTAATTATGTCTCCCCAGGAGACATATTGTTTTTGCCCTGTCCGTCCGTCCGTCCGTCCTTCCGTCCTTCCGTCCGTCCGTCCGTCCGTACGTCACACTTCATTTCCGAGCAATAACTGGAGAACCATTTGACCTAGAGCCTTCAAACTTCATAGGGTTGTAGGGCTGCTGGAGTAGACGACCCCTATTGTTTTTGGGGTCACTCCGTCAAAGGTCAAGGTCACAGGGGCCTGAACATTGAAAACCATTTCCGATCAATAACTAGAGAACCACTTGACCCAGAATGTTGAAACTTCATAGGATGATTGGTCATGAAAAGTAGATGATCCCTATTGATTTTGGGGTCACTCCGTCAAAGGTCAAGGTCACAGGGGCCTGAACATGGAAAACCATTTCCAATCAATAACTAGAGAACCACTTGACCCAGAATGTTGAAACTTCATAGGATAATTGGTCATGAAGTGTAGATGACCCCTATCGATTTTGGGGTCACTCCGTCAAAGGTCAAGGTCACAGGGGCCTGAACATTGAAAACCATTTCCGATCAATAACTAGAGAACCACTTGACCCAGAATATTGAAACTTCATAGGATGATTGGTCATAAAGAGTAGATGACTCCTATTGATTTTAGGGTCACTCCATCAAAGGTCAAGGTCACAGGGGCCTGAACATGGAAAACCATTTCCGATCAATAACTAGAGAACCAATTGACCCAGAATGTTGAAACTTCATAGGATGATTGTACATGCAAAGTAAATGACCCCTATCGATTTTGGGGTCACTCCATTAAAGGTCAAGGTCACAGGGGCCTGAACATTGAAAACCATTTCCAGTCAGTAACTTGAGAACCACTTGACCCAGAATGTTGAAACTTAATAGGATGATTGGTCATGCAGAGTAGATGACCCCTAACGATTTTGGGGTCACTCTGAAAGGTCAAGGTCACAAGGGCCTGAACATTGAAAACCATTTCTGGTCAGTAACTTGAGAACCACTTCACCCAGAATGTTGAAACTTCATAGGATGATTGAACATGCAGACTAGATGGCCCCTATTGATTTTGGGGTCAGTCTATTAAAGGTCAAGGTCACAGTGGCCTGTTCATGTAAAATCATTTTTTGGAAATAACTTGAGAACCACTTGACCTACAATGTTGAAACTTAATAGGATGATTGGACATGCAGAGTAGATGACCCCTTATTTATTTCGAGGTCACTTGATCAAAGGCCAAGGTCACAGGAGCCTGAACAGTGACTTGAGAACCACTAGGCCAAGAGTGTTGAAATTTAGCGGGATGACTGGACATGCCAAGTTGATGATCCCTATTGCAGCCAACCATCAGTGTCTCTTTGACTTTGGCTCCTGACCCCTATTGACTTCTTGCCTATAGGACTTTGCATTGGGGGAGACATGCGCTTTTTCACAAAAGCATTTTCTAGTGTTACTATTTATCTTTCAGTGTGTCATACATATATTTTAGGTCAAATAGTAAAGGTCAGTTTAGTGACTTAGGGTCAGTAATCGCCTCTTGATATATTCTACTAAAATGGGTCTTATGCATAAGATATATTTAGGTTTTATTTTACAAGTAACAGTTTGACTTTTATTCTACCTTATATTGAGAAATATACATATTTTGAATATTAAATGCTGCAGACATGTCGAATACAGAGTTACTACATTATGCATTTGTTTCTTCAGGTATGTCTATGAAATCTTCAGTGTCACCATTCAGCTATGGTTCAAGATCAGTGTCAGCAACTTGCACAGTTTAGTATAGAGGAGCCTACTGAATCAATTTTGTTACATATTTGCTGTTATTGTAGGCCAGACATGTAGAGAGCAGCAAGTCCTGTCCAGTCGTGCATGTAAATGTGATTCAGAAACTGAGAATATGTGAACATTACACTGTTATAATTTTCAAAATATTGTGTCTTGTTTTTAAAGTTGTAAGTTTAAGGTTGGCATAAATTGTTTTTCTCTTTTATAAATCTAAAAAGTGACGGGTCATTATGATTGCAATATCATATTAGTATGACAAAGTTTATATTGAACTAAAACACAACTGAAATTTTTGAAATAATCAATGCATTTTCTTCAGTCTTAAAACATTTGTTTATCGTAAGTGCCATGGTCTATAACTCCTCCGGATTCATATTACTCGTGTTTGGTCCTTTTTAGTTTCACTGAAGAATGGGTGTTTTAGCATCCCGATTTTGTAAAGTGTTGTATGTAAGCTTTTATCTCAGAATTATGTCTCATCCAAAGGTGGGGAGGCGTATTGTTTTTGCCTTCTCGTCTGTCCATATTAAGCCTGTCCTGCTTTTACAGGACAAACTGCTGGCCAGATTTCGATGAAACTTCACAGGACTGATCAGTACCAAGCGTAGAGTTGTGCATATCGCTTGCATGTTCCGTTTCGCTGCACTAAATTACAGCCAGAGCAAAAAATAGAAAAATATTATCGGCTTTCACAGGTCAAACTACTGAACAGATTTTGATGAAACTTCACAGGAGTGATCAGTACCAAGCATATTTTTGCATATTGCCGTCACTTTCCGTTTTGCTGCACAAAATAGCCCCATAGCTAAAGGGATACATAGATAGGAAACATGTTTGGTCATAGAAATACCTAAAACACCTTCCCGTTTGCTAATGAAAAATGTATCAAACTTCTTACACTTGAAACTGTAATAATTGGACATTAAATTCACTGGTTCCATAACTGCCTTTGGCTTTTTTACAAAATTATTGCCCTTGTTACCTCATTAAGCATCATAAAAGCAGAAAGTTCTATGAAATGTTTGCCTTTGTCATGTATATGTCTTCAGTGTTTTATATTGTTGTTACTTTTTGTTGTGCCAGTTTGCGGAAGTGAAGACTTAGTTGTCCAAATGGTGTGCATGTGTCCGTCCTGATTTGTTTGTCTGGGCAATATATTATTGATTAGTCTTCACGAAACTTTGCAGGTTTATTTCCATAAGTTCCCTGTCAACTTTGATAGTGGCATGGTTACTTTAGAAACCACTGTACAAGTCGAACGTTTCATATTTTAGATTTTTATCACAATACAGGCTACTGGTTCAAACATTAAGAAGTATAGTACTATAAGGCATTATTTGAACTCTGTCCAGTACCTTTTGATTTTCTCTGTTACTATGAAATTGCCTTTTCCTAGAAATTGGTTGGCTTATTTTTGGTGAACTTATGTACTTGTACTATATTCATAAAACATTATATAAATCATTATATTTCATATAAACAGAATTAAATAAATATTTAAGAACATAGTGTTTTCTTATTGCTAGATGAAACAGACCATAGGTCAAGTTAGGGTCAATTCTGACACCTTATATGCAAATTGATAAGGGAGATAACTAGTACTGTCTTAAGTAACCAATATTTAGTACACAGTTACCTTCCCTTTACACAAGTAGGACTATTTGTTGTTGATCATCTTTTGAACATTATTCCCTTTCTGAAGACAGAACATTGAAAACAAAAGTTGTTGTATCATGCAATTAGATCATATATAACAATATATACATTTTTATTCCATTTTTTAAATGTTCTTTAAATTAGGTACTATGCCTAAGTTACAATGTCTGAAAAGGTCAATTTAACGCATAAATGATATGAAATAGAAATAACATTCATATTCGTTGCTTTTGTTATAAATGACACAATTTAATTTTCTATACAGATTTGATTAAACTTTATACTTAAAATATGGCGGTTAAAACGTCAAAATCAACTTGCAATGGATATAATGTATGAGCGCAAATAATTTTTCTGTAAACAATGTGAAACTGACCCTCTAATTTTAATGTCTACGAACAGATGTTTTTCAATCAAACCAAAAGAGTCTCATTTATGATTGGTATGTCAAGTTAATTCATATCCTTCTAAATGTTTATAATCCTGAAAACATAAATAAGAGCATACGAAGAAATGATTAAAGAAATTTTGCAGGTTTCTATTTCTTAATTTGTATCTTATTTCAGATCGTAGATAAATACAAGTCAATAGCTCAGTAATATACTGCAAACCACGGACCCCCTTACATAAAGTGAATTATAGATAGAGCGTTTCTACTGTGGTCTTAAAGATAAAGTTGAATATGAAATTTCATATAAATATATCAAAAATATGACCTCAATATTTAGAATAAGTATACAGAACATGTAACAAAAACTAATTGCGGATCAGATGAAACTGATAAATTCCCACGTGACGAAATATGTTTTCACGCTCGGAAACTATACTATTGTACGGTTTAAAACCAGAACAACATAACTTCGCAATGACAAAAACATGCCACACCACTTTTCAAACACTTATATGATAAGTTAGCAAAGACATGAAAATGGTACTGTGAAATCATTTAATTTCGTGGACTTGAAATTTCGTGGTTTTGGTCAAAACGGCAATTTCGTGGGGATATGAATTCGTGGATTTCAACTTTTGAACATAAAATGAATGGGAATTTTACTTGTTCGTTGGGATTAAATTTCGTGGATTGACTCAACCACGAAATCCACGAAAATTAGTCCCCCACGAATATTAATGATTTCACAGTATATGATATTAAAACTAGAAATACATTCTGCATGCCCACCTTTGGCCTCTAAGTGTGACCTTGACCTTAGACCTAGGGATCTGGTTTTTGCGCATGACACTCATTATGGTAAATATTCATGCCATCAAAATCCCACCATGCATGTAGAAGAAATGCTCCGGACAAACATCAATTTGACCTTTGACCTCAAACTGTGACCTTGACCTTTGAGATAGGAACATGGGGTTTGCGCATGACACTCCTTCTCATTGAGGAAAACATTCATGCCAGATATAAACAAAATTAATCCATGCATGTCAAAGTTATGGTCCGGACAAACTTCAATTTGACCTTTGATCTCCAGCTATGACCTTTGAGATTGGAACATAGGGTTTGCGCATGACACTCCTCCTCATTGAGGTAAACATTCATGTCAAATATAAACAAGATTGGTCCATGCATGTCAAAGTTATGGTCCGGACAAACTCTGACGGGCACGGACGCACACACGCACATACACCGACCCGCCAAAAGTGATGACTATATCGAAATCATCGCAAGCGGGCTCGACAATAAAACAACATTAGTGTACATGTACGTCACAGTTTTCAACTATGAATAACGCTAATAATATAAAGCCACGCTACTTTTTGTCTACAAATTTACTGCGTAATTGAATATAGTATTTTCTTTTGTAACGAAAACTGGGTAGAATTCACCTAATCACTTTGTTTGCTTATGATTTATATAAACAAAGAAATTAAGTCTTATTTGAATCTAAAAATAATAAATTATATTAATTTAAGGGTGTAAAGCTTTATTGTAAAATGTAAAAGTAATTTAAGTCAATCCGAAGCATGTGACATCTAAGCGTTTCTTGTACGGGAACACCGACTACTACAAGGGGAAGAATGAAAACATAGTTACTTAATGTTTTCAGGTGGTACAGTGGACATAACGTTTCATCAGGTTATCGTCGATGACAAACTCAGAGAGATACACAAAGCAAGCGGTGGCGCTTGGGGAGGAACGAGGATCGATGACGAGTATGAAAAACTCTTAAAATCTATAGTCGGTAGGTTATTCAAGATGACTTACCGTAAAATAATACATATTTTGTTTGATCATGATATCTTTTACAACTGATTTACTTCATTTTCACCTTTGGTTCGATTTCTAAGGGGAATTCCCCTTATATAAGATAATCAGGGAAATAAATTTCACATTCGACTGCTGAAGTATTTGTATTAATAGAAAAAAATGAAGTCTTTAAGTCAGAATGGAAAATTTGCATCTGTTTGGTTGTTTCTTTTCTGCCTATCATTGCTGTAAAGCTATTTATTCATAATTATTTTTAAAGAAAAAAAAGTCTAGGCATACGTTTTTCACTTGGCGTAAATAAAACGCCATGTCAAAATTTATGCAGACTATAACGCTGCTCGATTAAAAGATAGACAATTATTCTTCCATGACCTTAATTCAATAATGGTGCTTTCAAGATCCATTACTACATAAATCAAGTGAAAAGGCTACAGCCCTTACAGACGATATGTCAACTTCCGCTTTTAAGCGATTCTGATATAAAGATATCCTCTAATAAATATAGTCGTTTTATTTACTTAATTTATAAACTTCCATCTTGTGATCTTGTGCCGAGTCTTTTCATTGTATAATATATTTATATATAGCTAAGTTGTATATATATACTTGACTATATATAAATATATATACTTGACAATGAAAAGACTCGGCACAAGATCACAATCACAATATACTTGACTATATATTAAAATTCTAGATATATGTGCCTGACGTTCTCATATGCAAATTGTTAACTGAACATTTTTATCGGGAAGGTAGGTCTCCATGACTTTTGACTACAATCCGTGTAAAATTATCTTTATCTGGTGTACTCAGGTCCCGATGTAATGAAGACGTTTAAAGATCAACATTTAGATGATTACGTTGATATGCTACGAGCATTTGAGATAAAGAAAAGGGATCTTACTCCTGATGACACTACTAAGATAACTATCCGCATTCCTCCTTCGCTGAATGAATTGGTTCAAGAAATACGTAAGAAACAGCTGAAGGAAATCATCGCCGAGCCAGTATTTAAAGAGAAGATACAATATGTCAGCGGCAAGCTAAGAGTGGATCCTGTTCTATTCAAAGAACTATTCGAGGAGACTGTTTCAAGAATCATTCAACATACGAAATCACTTCTACAGGAAGAAACATGTCAGAATTGTTCAACAATACTGATGGTAGGTGGATTTTCCGAATCTATAATTCTACAAGAAGCTGTTCGAGATGCTTTTAAAGGTTTCAGAATTATCGTTCCGGAAGGGTCAAGTCTGGTTGTTTTGAAAGGAGCAGTTATATTTGGCCACTGTCCAACATCCATTGCGGAGAGAGTATGCCGATATACTTATGGTTTACGAAGAAGTCACCGATCATCTGAAAACAAATGCAAACATCCGCCAACATCCACAACAGTAGGAAAGGATGGTATAATGCGCTGTGAAGACCTGTTTCAGATACATGTAAGAAGTGGTGACACCATACATTTGGGAGAGGAACTAATGACTGGTACTTATTGTCCAAGATATGATGATCAAACGGAAGTAGGCTTTCATGTTTACGCTTCTGAATCTCCTAATCCTATTCTTGTGACAGAAAAATGCTGTTTCAAATTAGGCGTTCTGTCGATACCGATCAAAGATACTTCTCTTGGGAGAGACAGACCGTTGGATACAAAATTCCTTTTTGGTGGAACTGAAATCGTGGTAAAAGTGGTTGATCAGATAACAAAAGAGATATCTCTGTTGTCGATAGACTGTTTAGAGTAAGCCAGATGTTGATTTGTATGATTATGTTATGTTAAATTACACTGACCTGACCTTGATCATATAAGTATTTGTCCATCCAATAATCTTCTCTAAGAATGTGAACCTAAAGCTCCAGTTATGCTTCATAGTGTTTAATTCTCATTATATTTATTTCACCAAAGGGCTAATGCAAATTGCTGCTCTGAATATATTGTTTTCATAACCATATTGTTTTAGTTTTATGCTCTTCGAGTATATTCGAGTGAGGGCATATAACAGAACTAACGGATACTGTCATGACGTACATGTTCAAGCCCCAGCTAAGGAGTTATTGCCCTAAGAAAGTGTACAAAATGAGCGATAGTAATGAAGGAATAAATAGAAAAACTTCTATTACAGTTTTCAAAGGATCTATTCCAAAGTAATGGAAAGAGTTTACTATGAAGTGAACTTGTCAGAACCTGCTCGGTGTTTGATTATGCTAATTTTTCTTTAGGAAAAATCTCAAGGTACCTGATCAACACTATTAGAAATTCATTATTATTAGGCGAATTTGAGCACAATATCACGATTGTAATAAATAAATCATTTCCCCCTGTTTTTGTAAAAATAAATGCAAATACTGTATGGAATTTCAAGGAAAATTGAATAAACGTATCAAACAAATGACTCAGAGATGAAATGCGATGAGTTTGGCAAATATCTTAATATTAAAGATGTACAAGATTTTTTTTCAGGATATTCGCCATTCTGAAAAATGTTTCTTCGAACATTTCTTTCTAACAAACTTTATGTCAAAATAAATGCTAAATAATTTAAAAGTAATATGACTTATAATGTACCATTTAAGCAAACAGATTCTATTTGTTGCGAAAACAATTTTGGCCTTTAGTGTTGGTCGGCATTTGCCTTAAATTAATGTAAGATGTACAGTGGGGTAGGGCTGTTTATTTGAAATTCTATTTAATTAGATCAGGATTGATTCTGATATATTCTGCATGATATATAAAATAATAAGCTACAGCTGGAATAAAAGTTTTCAACATGGCACTTTATATTATCTAGGAAGTATATATTAAAACAGAAATAACTAAACATATAAATTTTCACCAGTTTTGAAGGGATCTTTTCTAAATATATCTTGTAGATGCATGGTGACCCCAATATATTTCTTTCCATTTTGAAGCATACCTGTATGTCATTAATGCAGCAAAATATTTTTAAAATCTTAACTCCAGATTTTTTTTGTAGATGAAAATACGTTTTATTTTTCATTGAAAAACGTTGGTGGGGTAATTATGTCAACATGTACAAAAGAATTTGAATGTGACATTTAGGTTTCTATAATAATGATATCACCATGTATTCATAGTAATCTGTAAGACCTGAAAACCCGACCAAATTAAGTGGGGTATCATATTATATGTTTTATAAAGTACCCCCATTTTTTCAGTTTTACTGAGTTTCAGAAATACTTCAACAGTGGGTGAAGAAAATGCCCTATAAAATGAAAACTAGTGCGGTTACCTGTGCTTTTCTCTGCTCTTATTTGTCTTGGAAATAAATGTTTTTCAAGCTCACAGAGTATGAAAAAAGTCTTAATTGTAGAAAAAATTGATCGTACATCCTTAAATCATTTTAATTTATCTCCCCTTTTTGATTTTGCTTAACATTTTTGTAACTTTGTAACAACTGAATAGAATTTCATTAAACTTCTTACGAATAATATTGTTACGCTCCTGCCCCTTGGAGGAGCCTTCTGTATTATTTCTGTGTCTATATATGTATATATAGCCTATATGCTAAAACAGTAATCAGTCACTGCCTGGCAAATATGCTATGAGGGTTACCGGACTGTAGCCCTTCGGCGTGATCTTGGATGTGGTTCTGAACTACACTGAATTGGACCGGATTGAACCTTAAGGTCGGGTATTGAGCATATATGTATATAATTGGTAGACGTGACTGTGACCGTTTAACCGCCCAATTTGGCTTGACCACTGCTGCTTAACGTGTCTGCACCTCTGTAGACTGCTGAGACCAGACTCCTGTAAATTGCTTGGCGTGACTGGACTTTTATAGGCTGCTAGGTGTGACTAGACTTCTGTTGACCGCTAGACGTGACAGGACTTCAGCTGATTGCTCAATGTGACCGTACTTCTATAGGCTGCTAAGTGTGACAGGACTTCAGTAGACTGCTCAACCTGACCGTACTTCTGCAGGTTGCTAGGTGTGACTGGACTTCAGTTGACTGCTCAGCGTGACTTGCTTTGAAGGATTTAACACGTGACCGGATCTCTGTAGACTGCTAAGTTACTTGATCTTTGTTGACTGCTCAACGTAAATGGTACTAAGATCGCTTCTGGTCAGCCTTTGCAGATGTTCTCTGGTTGAACTCCAACATTTAAGTTTTGAGAAAATATATCTACTTAAGACTTAACAAAAAATTCTAAGACTTAAACTATTAAAATACCACAAACGACTATTAAAAGTTTCTATTAATTATTTAACAAATCTTTAATAGATTCTAATTGTTTCTCACAAATAAATTATCAAACATTGAATAAAATCTAAAAAGGAATAGTCGCAAAGCAGAATGATCTATCAGATTCTCGAGCCAAAGTTTGATTTCTGCAAAATGATTTAAATAGATCAAATAATTCTTCCTTTTACGTAAACAACCTTAAAATGCCAAAATATAACAAATAAAAATGGTGCACACCTTTATAATTTTGATTTCAAGCCAAAATATTGCAAATTTCGAAGAACGGCCAAATACGGTGTGCAGCCAAAATTTTCATGTTGGAGCTCCAGAATGACGGTGAGCAGCCCTTATATACTGTCACTGAACATGCCACAAAAAATGGTGAAATATTCACGAACGCTCCACAGAAAAAATTGTGGTGACCACAGAAAATTTGTGGCATCCACAGAAAAGTCGTGGTCCACGGAAAAGTTGTGGTACACCACAGAAAACTGTGGTGAAAGATTAAATGGATCTATCTGACTGAAAAATACGCAAAGACACAAAATATTTAAAAGACATAAAATATAAACCTCAAACTAGTGCTATCTGGAAAAGATTTAGTTTAAATAGCCGAAAATTTGGTATGAAAATATTTACTCCCTTTGCAACTATTCACCGTGTAAACAAACATGGCGGATAAGATTCTAGGCAACAGGTGTACTAGATAAAAACATTAAAATACATTGTTTTACATCAAAATTAATTGAATTACTCAGCAGATTTACTTCATGAAGGTTGCTACTCAATATGAAATTGGAATTTAACATCTGAAAACTAAAATGAAGGAATTGAGGGATTACTGACATCAGTCGTGAAATTCGGATACATTTACAAACTTTGACAAAGTTCTGTCATGGAAAACGACTTCAAAATTGAAGGATAGATCAAAATATTGGTACAATACGTAATGTCTGGTTGTTGTCTTGTGAATATAACCTACGACAACATCCAGCTTCATGCGTTGTCGCCAGCAAAAGCTGCAAAACGAAAGTAAGCAACCCAAGTGAAAGAATGAAGGATAAATGAAAGGTAAAATTTCTAGAGCATTTCAATATATTGACAGACGGCAATTACAGCAAAAACATAACTCATATAATGAATATATATCATTTTATTTTCCTTCTTTACACTGATTGTTTTGCATAAATTTGTTCATATGATAAATTTTAAGAAATCTTGGTTATACTATAAGATACTCATATGAATTAAACTTATTATTTCTGCAAAAATCTCCTTTAATTATGTTTTCTGTTTATTCATTCATGCCATTCACACTTCCTATGTACAGAATATACATGTATTTGGGCAACATAAATCACTTTACTAATCACTCTTGTTTTATCCACGTGGCAATTCCTTACTTGAAGCGATCTAGACTTTTATTGAAGAAATGAATGCATATTTACTGACACTAAGTAAAATAATCACTTGCATTATACATTTGATTGTTAATAAGGTATACATTTTTAATTGTGTTGTCAAAGACTGCAGTATGTTTTGATATCTTTAGATACTACATTTAATACACATATATACTGAAACTAAATTTAAATGAGAAGGAATATTTTAAATAATGCTCTCAAACAATATCTTAATAAATTTATTGCAAGAAGTTATATTAATCATAAGAAGATGTAATGCTTTCCATAGCCTTATAACCATAACTGATTCCATTTCAGTCCATTTTAAATTGAGTATAATCTTTGATGCCTTATTTGTAAAAATAAAGCATTTTCTATCTTTTCCAAAATGTTGCATAGCAATAAAGGCAGAATGTACGCATTGTAAAACATTAATTCAGTTTTATCATTTAAATTCTTTTCTGAGGAAGCCATCGTAAAAATGATATCGGCATTAATTACATGAAATAGCATTATCGAGACATTATGACATCATTTCCTGTACTAAAGCATCACATATTGTAAACTATATTTGATACACAGTGTAGCAATGCTCGTATATGAGAATAAAATTTTGTTAATCTATATAGAGAAATGAATGAGTTTTAAATCTTTACTTTAGGTTCCGGATTTTTTGAACATCCTATATAATTATAAATGTATATGACAAAAATGTCTAGAAATATGAGAGAACCAAAGAAGACAATATGAGGATTGTGTGATACATGACAATGTTATCCTGTAGTGCAGGTCACATAGATATAATACTCTTCCATTGCATTATGGTTGACAATCGCTGTTCACTCGACAATTTACATTCTAATAGCAGGTTGCTTCCCTTGAGCAAAGATGATTTAGTGTAAGGTTCTAAAATTTGTGCAGAGTAATTGTAACTTTACTTTAGGGTACGGTCTACTACCCACTGCTTACTTTTGTATCAGAATTTTCAAATTACGACGGACATATTAATCGTATGCATTAATGCGTTAAAAGTTAACATTAATATACGGTTGCTAAATTTAAACAACGTCTTATTTAAATAAATTTAACTTTCAAAAATGCATTTACTTGGTTTTTAAAATCAGGTACACGGTGTGTGATCATGATTTATTTGCCTATTTCCCCATTTTTGTCAGATACTGTGGTTATTTTCACTATGAACTTGAGATCAAAAGGGTAAGTAGGCCGTGTAATGACCATATTTAGCATCACTTGGTTTATTTTTATTTTATAATTTAAATGATCTTATGGACAATCTTGAAGATGATTAGGCAGATTCTTTACCCAAAAATTGTATCTAATGTAGCTAAAATTGTTGTTAGTTTCATTTTGTTTCAAGGAAAAAACAAATTTATAATAATAATTTATAAAAAACTATAGTTTTAGTACTTCACGGAATTTAAGCATATTTTACAAGAAGTTAAGGTAGTTAGTGGAATTTGAATATACAATTTCCGAGAGGATTGTTTAGTTCGCGGAACTAAGTAACTTTTTACCAACATTTAACTTGAAAAATTTTGACGAGAACACGAATGTTGTTTGCGGAACATGAATAATGTAGTTCACTGAGCTTAAACATAGAAGTTGAGCCGTGATGGTAATTCACGTGACATTTTGTATTACAAAAAGTTCATGAAAAATAAAATACTTTCTCTCAAACAGCAAAATAAAGCTGACGAAGCTTTAGTTTTACTAGGAAGCGGAAAGGCACGTATTGACCCTAACGCATTTCCGAAGATACTTTATTTTGATAAAAATGGGTGAATGCTACATGTTCAACATATGTATAACAAAATCTTTCTGAAAAAGTGCTTACGGATTCTATTTCAATACTTCATTGCATCCTCCTTCTAATCAATTGAAAAGAAATGTAACTTTATATGCCATGGTTCAAAGTTCATATTCAAGGGGATTCAACTATGAGGGCGTTAAGCCAAGTGATGTTTGCTATCCAAGTTCTGAACAATAAATTGTAACGATACTGTTTTTGTTGAGATGATGTTGGTCATAATTGCAGTGTCATATATGAAAACGTATTCTGTGTTTTGTATCCTGAGGCTAATCTAGCCGAAAAGTTAGTAATAGATGAATGTGACTGGTTATATTTTGTTGTTATGACTACTTTCAATACCTATAGGTAACAAAATTATTAACAGTAACATTTTATCTCAAAACAAACCGATGTGAATGAAATGGAGCGAGTACACAATTTACAGGCAGGTAAACAGACAACTGTAGTGGAAAATAGCAATAAATAAGTTTTCATAGAAGAAATGTGAATATATTAGGGTGAATTATATTTGTTTTAAATTCTCTGAGTTTGTTTCTCTGTATGTAAGTGGAACTTACTCTTGACAAGTAGTCGTCCAATAGACTAGAAAAGGACACTGACATGGTAGGTGATATATTTGAACATGTTTACATTAGATAGCAAAAAATATATATTTGGTTGTTAATATAATGGAATATGATAGTTTGTTGATTATACACACTTGAGGGAATATTTTAACAGATTATATTAAATATAGATATTCCATAAATATGGTGGTATATTTCTGCCACGAGATGCATGTAGCTAACTATCGTGATAACATTCTAAATTATTTATGAAAATGTGCATATTTTCTGAAAACATTACGGCAGTAAATGATATTTTCTAGATATTTTTTTCTTATTTCATGAAAACGTTCTAGCGCAAAATTTCGCGTTAATGCTATCAACGGCCACGGGATAGCTATGTAGCTATCACGATAATATTCTTACCTTTCTAGCAAAGTTGTGCATTTTTCTGAAAAACATTATCACAATAAACTATATTTCAGGGAAATTTTAGGTTATTGATATAAACTTTTTAGAAAAGTTCGATATATCAAGATGTATTTTGAAAGTATCGAGATAGATATTTAGCTTATGAATGGCAGCTGTTAGCACTTTCGCAAAAAGCATCAAGATAATAATGTAAATTATCGCAATACTATTTCCAGGAAACTTTCGAATATTGAGAATTTCTTTTCAGAAATCTTCGCTTTATTTAAGATTAAAAAAAATTATCGCAATAGCTACCTAGCTATCTCGTGGCAGATATATTACACCATATATAAGCATAAACTATTAAAGTTTATGAAAGATTATTATCAAACCAGTCATGCAAAAACATGCATATTACGGTATCGCCGATAATTGGCTGATAATTGGCTGATAGCATCATTTCGCACGATGGCTCATTTTGAGGTACAAGTTCATAGTTCAGTTTATTAACATTACATATATGCACTGTTCCAAGGATCTCATCTCGAAATCTACGTCATGATATCAAAATTTCAAAACACACGTTTAAAAAAATGTAGTGAAGTGATATCAGTTATGACATCATTTTTTCTCTATGTTATTTTGGACAACTTTGTTTTTATATTAACAGAGTACAGTGCATACGTTTACTTTTATATACGCACTTTGACATGAAAGTGTTTTAAAATGCTGAAAAATGACATTTACATAGAGATGCCTGACTATTTAAGAACTAATTTAATATTTTCAATTCTTATATCATTCGACATGATCTAACAGACTTAAATAAAATTTGTATTTTAGGTCTACATATTTTTGTTTTCATGATAATATGGAATGCAAACTTAACAACTTTTGTAACTCCATGCTTTGTGTTGTTACCTTTGTCGAATATTAAGACATTTTACTGAAAAATGGACGATCATTTTAATACTACCACAATCGGGCATAAAGTCATTGAGGAGTGACAGTCACAATCAGGAACCCCTGAAATACAAGTCTAAAATGATTGCAAAGTCAAAAGTCAGTGCACAACTTACATTCGTTTTGTTGTACATGTAGATCCATTTTTGCAAAAAAATGATATCACTTTTGTTCGTTTGACCGGATAAAACTGGAACATACGATAATGTTTTATTTTCAAATTTATTATTATAATATGTGATATGTGACGTCATATACCTAATATGTATATAAACACTAATGTGAAAAATATCGACGGTTATTCCATTTCAACTTAACGGAGTTAAAGATTGAGAATATCATACTAAGTGTAAAGCATTAATTAAAGTTTTACTGTGTGATTTAGCGACCTTCCATTAGCCAGCTTGATGGCTTCCTCACATGAAAAAAATTGAATTTCACAATCCAAGCGACGTTTCGAACCCTCAGCAGGTGAGGGGTAAGTGACCCGAAGTCAGTGACCTTAACTACTTGGCCACGGAGGGGATTTACATTTAAAAATTAAAACGAAGCGTGGAGTTAGTCTAAGAACAGTTGTAAATATATTTAACTATTCTAAAGAAACGGTACTGCTAAAGCAGAAACAATGCAAGCTAGAACAAAAACATGATGAGTCTACAAATTTTAAACAACTGGAAACTTTGTACAAGGGAGTTTCAAGCCAATGTTGTTAACATACTTTGGATGCTGTTAAATCTACTATGGCTAAACTTTTGATACGTTTAACGATTGGGTTAGTGTTACATAATAACTGCACTCTTTCGTATTTTTTCATGATGGTAATTACACAAGATTTGCATGAAAAAAGAGAGAAATAAAAGTATTTACTTACAAAATGACAGTGGCATATATTAGGCCAAGACATTGTGCTTAATGCCTAAACATTTAATAGAATTAATGAAGCAGTATGCAGAGTATTTGCTGTATTTAGTTCAGCCTTCTGTGGGGTAAGTTATTTGTTCATGTTTTTAAGAGATTGTCTGAATACGTTAGCAGATAAAATTGTGATATCACGTCTAAAGTGTCCGTCTGTCATCTTTTAGTACAGCTGTATTAAACCTGTATTATCAGAATAATTTTCATTAAGATTTTGTCGGGGAAAATAAGGTCACTAGATTGTGAGGAATCTTTAACTGTTTGCTATATCAAGAATACTCATTGCATTGCATGGGTGTTAATCTGTTTTATAATACATGTTTAGGTACATACCCAAGCAAGAAGATTGAAGGGGACCAACTCTCAGTTGACCAAAACATAAAAGCTTTGATCTAACGTGAACGAAAAACTAAATAGGCCCTTTGTCCAACAACTGATAAGACATACAAAATATAACCCTATTTGTTAAAACTCTTTGTCACGGAAATAGAACATGCACACTTTTTCTTATGATATACTTTTAGCAGTTATCTTATTAGTCGCCACGAGGCCCTGCCAGAAAGTTTATTTGCATTGGAATTAAAAATTCATCATTTTTTTTTAAAAAAAAATGTAAGACTAAGAAGACTTGTTACTGCACATATCAAGTTTTGAGTTGTTAGCTAAAGGTGCTTCCTGTCAGTGAGGATAACGTTGTTTGAACTAAGTGTATATCCGAAAAGACAATGAGAAATAGCAAACAAAATAAAAACTGATATAACGTAATTGTAACAACCTATGTTTAATCTTGTTATATTCATCATTTCATTGTTTTACAAGTGTTTCAGACGCTTTACGCATCCGCGCAGTCTGGTCAGGATCCATGTTGTTCGCTAACGGTTTCTCTGATTGCGATAGGCTTTGAAAACGAACAGCATGGATCCTGACCAGACTGCACGGATGCGCAAGCTGGTCTGGATCCATGCTGGTCGCAAATGCACTATGTTGGTTTTCTCATGGCGCGGCTCATATCTTAAGACCCCGTTTTTCTTTGCATCCAATGAAAGCAAGTAATTTTAGAAATCCACAGCAATTTACAACCTTCATAAATTTTATACATAACTTTTGAAAAGATTTTCTATGAGGGCATCACACTTAGGATTATATCCAGATAATCAATTTTATCAAATAATTACAGTAACTGCTTTCAGTAAATTCATAATAGACAAATACGAACAGTAAAATGATTTATGGGTTTGTTTACATGGTAAAATAGAGCACGGGAAGTGGGTGTAAGATGGAGATTTTACTGCACCGGTAAAATCACCAAAAATCCTAGTCTGATATTTAATGGAATCTCCAAGATGTGTCATATTTTTCCATGACACAAAGATATAAAGAGTGTTAAAGTCAAATTTTCTGCTGGATTGTGCTTAATAACTGGTTATCGTACGATATAAAGTGTTAAAATCACATTTTCTGCTGGATTGTGCTAAATAACTGGTCATCGTACGATGTAAAGAGTGTTAAAGTCGAATTTTCTGCTGGATTGTGCTGAATAACTGGTTATGGTACGATATAAAGAGTGTTAAAGGCAAATTTTTGGCTTGGGTTTGCTTAGTAACTGGTTATCGTACGATATAAAGAGTGTTAAAGTCAAATTTTCTGCTGGATTGTGCTAAATAACTGGCTATCGTACGATATAAAGAGTGTTAAAGTCAAATTTTCTGCTGAATTGTGCTTAATAACTGGTTATCGTACGAAATAAAGAGT
This sequence comes from Mercenaria mercenaria, assembly GCF_021730395.1. Classification (NCBI taxonomy): domain Eukaryota; kingdom Metazoa; phylum Mollusca; class Bivalvia; order Venerida; family Veneridae; genus Mercenaria; species Mercenaria mercenaria. The sequence goes on from NC_069363.1 coordinate 51,119,949, forward strand.
GTTAAAGTCAAATTTTCTGCTGGATTATGCTAAATAACTGGTTAACGTACGATATAAAGATTGTTAAAGTCAAATTTTCTGCTGGTCTGTGCTTAATAACTGGTTATCATACGGTATAAAGAGTGTTAAAGTCAAATATTCTGCTGAATTGTGCTAAATAACTGGTTATTCGTTGTTAAAAATTTCCAGGAAAGCTACTTTTAGTTTTTGAAACTAGAAACGTACATTGAAATATAACAAAATATGGGACAATTTAAATATCAAAAATGAAAACATTTGAAAAAAGTAGTAAAGAAAGATTGTTAGCTAAGATTACCAGGCTCTCGCAATTAACTCCTTTTCAAGCTGAAAGTCCGCACCTTCACCAAATATAATACGTGACTAACAAGATACATCAATGCTGAATTAAAGTTGAATAAACAGAAGATATCCTTCTTCTTGTTCATGAAAATGTCATTTAATGGCTGATGAACGAAATATATGTAAAAGTATCTGTTAACTGTTTTTATTTTTGCAGGCAACAAGACAACAGCAGCCTGACAGAAGGACGGAAACAGACAATGTAAGAAAGTCTATTTATTCTAAATGCATATTCATGAAGTATCAGAGTGAGTACGTATTGCGATCGCCTTTCTTCCATCCATATGTCCGAGTTTCATCATTCTACTTTTTATAAACAACTTCTTCTCAGAGAAATTTGATGAAACTTTGTAGAAAACATCCTAAGAAAACTGTTAAGATATCGCAAAAATTCCATGCAACTCTATCTATTGATATGGTATCAAAAATATACCCTTCTTTAAAACTACCCGACAAAATTGAATACAATTTTGTAAATGTGTCGGACACAATATTTCTTGTCTTCCCAGCGAGAAAAGCATACAGTTGTCTCATCCCGTGCCACGGACAGAGACCACTGTCTTTCCATAGGAAAATACATTGTCTATAATATTTGGGTGACCTCATAAGTTTCTTTGTTTACATAATGCCAGGAAATAATCAAGTCTATTAATCTTTTCAATAATCTTTTAACGCAATAGACAAGTAGAATGATCTTTAAAGTGTGGAGGACACTATCTTCCCAACTCACAGAACGCGCGTATTTACATCCCCACTGTCATTTGGGTTTGGAAAACATTGTCTCGTGAAAAACTTAAAGTCTAATGCTGCAGGTTTTAAGATTATTTTGCACAATGGCATTGCCCCTATATGAGTTTATTAAGTATGATTTAAAAGATGTTTACAAGCCTAGACGGCTAAAACCAAAGATACGTAAATAAGCATAAGACATTTGGTAATAATTTTCTACCAGGTTGTTCAAGCTTGGTACACAAAAGAAAGCAATTTATAAATGGAAAACGACCTGGTCTGTATTACGCATGTGTAAACGGCCTATCCTTTTTTATTTTGAAAAATTCAGAGATTATTTTCTCTGGGCCAAATCGGGATACGCCGATCACGTGAGCGGCAAGAAAAACACACTTGTATTAGAATACGTTCCTGCACACACCTGCCACTTTAAATAAAAAGCAGCAAGTTTCTAATATATGATTTTCTGTTGTTACCTGATCAAAACATGGTATAGTAACGGGAAGCCAAATAAAGCCTAGCCGAATGTCAGTGGCGAGAGGGCATACGCCGAAAATGTGAAACTAGCCGTCTTTCTCCAAAGGTTTAAGGCTTTCATATATGTTAAACCCAACAAAACAAATAAAATGAGCCGTGCCATGAGAAAACCAACATAATGGGTTTGCGACCAACATGGATCCAGACCAGCCTGCGCATCCGCGCAGTCTGGTCAGGATCCATGCTGTTCGCTTTTAAAGCCTACTGCAATTAGAGAAACCATTAGCGAACAGCATGCATCCAGACCAGCCTGCGCATCCGCGCAGTCTGGTCAGGATCCATGCTGGTCGCAAAGCCACTATGTTGGTTTTTCCATGGCGCGGCTCAAATAATGACGCTTACTTACAGCCTGCTGTGTGCAATTCTCACTACATTTAAAATTTACTTTAATGTATTTGTCTCATGTTTTTGTATATTTGCACGAACTGAGAGTTAAATGAAATAAACTTTGAAACTTTGAAAAAACTTCTGGGTAAAGTTTTTTACCCTTGAAAACAGGAATAAACGTTAGATATTCTATATGTACGTTTGTGTAAATAGCTTGTTAAGTATTAACAGGATATTGGTGCATATTTTAAAGTCATTTTTTGTAATAATTAGTCGAGTTATTTTCAAAAGTTATAATTGCAGAAAGAAGAAACACTGTTTTGATAAAATAACTTTTTAACTTAAACAAAACAATTCGTAGAATCTTATTTTGCAGGCAGCGACAGTGAGAGGCTGGTAGCATTTGAGCATATTTGATATTGAATATATTGAATATATTTGGTATGTTAATTTTGCAGAAAATTAGAGGCCAAAACAGAAATAGCGATGAAGAAAAGGTTAGTATCTAACCATGTTTGAAAACAAATATTTGAATATTCAAATTCATGTTATTTACGACTTACAAATTAGCTTTAAGAATGCACGTCTAAAATTAGATGACGTTCAAAGACTATAAAATACCTTTCCTTCTTAGTATTTAAAAGAATATTTTGTGTTTGCCAAATATTAAGTCAAGTTAACATTTTTTCTGGTGGCAAGTTACCCATTGCAGTAATTCAAAGAAATTTTAACATTATCTTTTTGTATAAAAAAGAGAATAAACAATGATGAAAAACGGAATAGATAGAAATTATAATATCAATATTTATTTTACTAGAAAATTGATGCATGTTTTAAAGTCAAATATAAGTCAAATCTGCTTATATATTTAGTTAAATCAAATTATTTTCAAAAGGTATTTAATATTTCTTTGTTTAAAATACACTGGTATATTTTATATATTTGTAATCTGTATTTGGAAGAGAAACCGACGCCACAACAGAAGTAGCGACGAAGAAAAAGCTAGTATCTATGAATGTTTCAGGACAAACATTCATGTTAAAGATTCGTGTTATTCAATATTTAACCTGATAAAACCTCGTGTATATTTGTCTCTGTCCCTTCAAGTAACATGTTAATCCAGGTTAGAAGTACTTGACCTTCTAAAGATGTTTCAAGTAACATGTTAATCCAGGTTAGAAGTACTTGACCTTCTAAAGGTGTTTCTTTATATACATATCAAAGCTTGAAATGCTTGCAGCAGTATTTTACATTAAAATTTTGTTTTTATACAGTAAAATCATGTGTGCTTGCAACTATTATTATCATTGACCATTTTGACATACAGGTAAGAAGCTGAAAATGTGTGCTTTAAATAGATCAGTTTCAATGGCTTTGAATCTTAAAGTTAGATTTATATACTGCGTGGTTTGCTTCCATGGTAACATTATTGTTTTAGGATATTAATATTTCTAAAAATGGACACTTTAAACATAGTTATTCGTATATGAATTCAAATATATCAATGAAAAAGATAAAATAGGTTTACAAATCAAACTGCCCAATGCATTTGAAAATGGCCGTGATATTTAAGATTGCACCCGCCTATCTTCTAATAAAAGCAGTCATTAACAACCATTTCCTTACACTTCAATAGAAGTTACTGTACATAAAAGCTGTAAAATATTGGTCATTTTTCGAAACGGGGGATTCATGAACAATATTTTGGCAAAGATAGCGTAATCAAAAATGCTCAAAATCGTGTACTATCACAGATAAAAGCTTTTAATTTTGCGCGGTTACTGACAAGTAACGCCAGTAACGTTTAATACAGGTAACTCAATGATGTTTTTTAGCTTTCCTGTGGTACTTAATTAATAATGACAGCAATATTAAACCATTTAGCAGCAAATCGGAGAAAGGTTGATGTAATTGTCCAGTAGAGTGAATGTACAAGACGTAAATGTTGTTTAATATTCTGAACATTTGCTTCCGGCTGGGCATGCCCACATTCAAATTTTATATCAAAGTATAGGTCACAACCATCTAAATAGCTTTCCCTATATATTCTATATAAAACTGACATTTTTTAAAGAGCTTCCAACATAGCTAGACCCTTTTCAGAGAACAAATCCTTACCTCATTTTAAAGAGTTATGATAAAACTGATATAAAATGAAGAGAAAATAGGGGTCATATATCTTCTAAGAGAGATTTCTCTGGTCGCATTTGCTTACTGTAAACTGACATCAAAATCACACTGCTGTGACCTGGAAGTACTACTCATACTGCAACTGAGATTCACTTCACCAAATACAACCTGCTCTCACATTTTCCCTACCAAAATGTAACAAATACATCCACAATGAAATTTAAACAGAAACTAGCTTTAATTTAGACCTCTGTTGCCATGCCAAGTGAAAATTAGTGTTCAAATACCTGGCAGCCATTACGCGACTAGACCAGATGGCTCCCACGCTGGTTCCTTTAGTATAGTTAGGTCTATATTGTCCCCTTTAATACGATTAATAGATAAGATTTAGAAATGATACAGTGTTGAATGATTTACCAAACTTAAACTTACTAGATATTTCTTCTTTCTATCCTTCGATTAATATTCTGTTGCAGAGAGGAAGAGTAAAAGAGATGGAAAGGCAGAAAGAACTAGAGGTTTGTCAAAATATAACATATATTATAGCGCTTTTATTAGGCGATATATAATAATTTATAAGAGAAATACTTTACGATACTTTTTGATTTGTGTAAGAAGAAATGTACAGAACCATACGCACTTGATCGGTGTCAGTGTTAAGTACAAATATGAATTAGCCTTTCGCCATTGTATACGACTAGTTTTGGATTACCAGTTGTAATGGCACATCTAGTGCTATTGTATAAAGGGGTTTCTTTTGAGAGCTGATATGAAAGTAGATATGCAATTATTGCAATAGGTAAATCGATGTTTCATTTGCGCTATCTACATATGATTTCGAAGTTGCTATATGACGTTGACGTCTGAATAAATAGTAAATATGCGAACAAGTAGCCATGTGCCACTAATGTTATGGCACGCAAGGAACACTGTACCAATTTCTGTCTCTAGACGGGTGCCTAAATTACCATTAAGAATATAATATTATGTCTTAGAATACTGAATTTGCATGTTTAATAGAAGCAGTTAAAATAAACTGCCGTTTAATAATTTATAATCGTGAGTACTGCTCATTTTTAAACTTGGAAGTATTTTACCATAAACTATCTCCTGAAAGCTATATGAAGGCAAAATACTTATTATATATAATAAGATATATTTTATTAACAATAGAAAACGAAGATCCAAGAATAGAAGCTATAGAAATTTGAAAGAAATATTTTGTAATCTTTTTTTTTTTGAATGTCGAATCACTGAAAAGAGAAAAAATCATTTATGAGATGGAAAATGACAACACAAAATTGTTTTTGAATATATAATAATGTTTGGTGATTCCTAAATGTGTACACAAAATGCTTTCTATCTCTAATTATATAAAACGTACCTACACTTCTGTAGTAGTTCATATGTAAAATAGTTATATAATTTCAGCTTTTGAATAACGAAAACAAATTTAGAAAGAGCGTTGATAACGTCGAATTCTTATATGATTGAGTAAATAGTTTCTACATTTAGATTGTACCACTTGCAAATAGTTCAGCATTTCATCTCAAATAGCATTAGACCAATGCTGGAAAAAAAAAACAAAGTAAAAAAATAAACATACGGTATACCATCTGTCTTTTAAAATATCTAAGTCCGAATAAGTATGTATGATCCATATGTTTAGATTGATATTTGGTAAAATTGTGTTATATTTTTTAATGTACAACACAAAAAAAACTTCTGTAATTATTGAGGACATTGCTGGCTCTTTGGGATAACGGTGTCCAGTCAAAGATTAAAATGTGCTAGGGGCGTTAGGGGTGCTTTATATTTATTACCTATCAGGGAAATACTGAATCGAGCCGAGACATAAATCTGCTTTATTTCTCTCCCAAAAGAAATACTTTATCATATAGTTAGCATGAGTCTAACACTACAGATAGTTCTTTGCTGCCTTTAACTGGTGTCTTTAGGCGTATGAATCATTCTTTTACATCTACTACTATTTCTGTAAACGACATATTATTTTGACTTATAATGAAGTGTTTTGTTATTATTGTTAATAACTCCAAGTATTTGCAGAGAATCAAACGCCTCAGCTTAGACGACAAGAGGACAGAGGCGGAGGTAAGTCTGGGAATACGTATAAAATGAATGTTTAAATGTCTAATTTCGAGTTTGATTTTAAATAATTCTAAAACCATTATGAAAATTAAGTAAAACTTTAAATAAGAAAATCGTATACCCTGGTCTACCTTTTGTCTGTTCATTTTTAAGCTTTATAAGCATTTTGACAATTTGCGGAAATAAAGAACGACGGAAAATACATTGTGTTTAAATGTTGATATATAATGCTATTATAATTAGCTGAAAATAAATATGTTTATATAAAGTATTTGGGTAGACTTGACTTGAACTACACGACAAAAGGAATGACGAAATATATCACATTTGAAATAAAATGTCCTGAATGTTTAAACTTTAATATCAATTTCATCTAAAATAACTCTTTTGGATGCTCAGTAAATCTTATTATTAATAAAAGGTTTCAAAAGCACTTTCCATGAAAATAAAAGCACATTTTCTTTGCAGAGAAGAAAAAGAAAAGAATACGAAAGACAGAAAGAACTTGAGGTTTGTTAATACATGGTTATTTAAAAAAAATGATTTTTATATTTGATTTAGAAGGTTTTGAGTATTATACTTAACGTTTACATTAACTATTATTTTCCGGAAAAGAAATATTAAGCCGGCGCCGGAAATGTACTCCGTCATTTTAACGTCACAACTGATAACCGACAGAATCATGTGATTTGAAAATAAAAAAAAACGATTAGGCCGTTCTGTAATAGGTATTGGTTTAGTTACTGAGATGTTAGGACGGATCTATTGATCTGAAAAATGGCTCAAGATTTACGCAAATAATTTTCAGGTATTTTTCCCAATCGAGTTCCCAGTCGAGTTAAAATACCTTTATTAATTTAGTCACTTAAACTCGATTCATTTATAGATGTACATGTATATAAAAGTAGACATTTCCTTTATGAAAAAAATATGAAGCGTTATTTTTTACACCCCCTTGATAGCCATTGATTTTAAACGCAAAACATTCCGAAATTCACCGTGTCTTATTTATTTTGCATGTTTAGTGAAATTCACCGCATGTTATAGCTTGCGAAGTGATGTAAAGGTTATTTTCAAGTTCGCACATCTAAAATGTCTTATATTTTTCTTGACTAATTGTAACTTCTCTTTTTAGCGAAGAAGAAAAGCCAGCGATCCACGGCTGAAAGAAACAGAGGTTAGAAACTCTTTTATAACTGTTAAATAATATCCATTACAAGCTTTCATTGTGACATGACGTTTAAAATACTCTAAATAATTTTCAAGTAAAGGCATACATATTCGGAATTAACGATCCAGGACTTACATAATTAGACGCAAACACGTTCTATATTCATTTCTGACAATTGAAGAAATTGGAAATTACTTTTAATCATTATGATAAATTGAAAGACATATTTTGTCTAACATGTAAATATAACAGTCATTTCCGATATACCTGAACTTTGCTTATATTTGGTTACGTCAAACAAATTGTTTTATACTGAGGCAAACGATAGAAAGAATCTCAAATGCGCTTATTTCACAAGATATTTCCAGTTTACCAAAGGGAAGTAAATCGAAACTAAAAAGCTTGCAATAGTGTAGAACTTCTGGAATATCTGACAGTGAACATTGTCAACGCGGTGACAGTTTTATTTTTCTAAAAGTGACCAATAGAAATATAAAAAAAGCCTGTGATTTCGATAGAAATCGTACGAATATTTCACATTTCTGATATTGGAGTTTTGCACAGGTAATGAAATGAGGTTTTGTATGTACAGTATAATTATATAAACTATTTTACAGAGACTAAAACAGCAAGACAGAAGAAAGGAGGAGGAGGCGGTAAGAAGTAAAGGTGTTTGAAAAGAGATATAAAATTTATTTAAGACATGCAGTCTATTGAAATCCTGCTGTAGTAAAGTAAAAGTAAAGTAAGTAAATTATTTTTGATCAGAGGGTGGCTCATTTAGCTGGTGCTAATCATCCTTGAGACCCTCATTATAGCAAATGCATAAAAATACAGAGCATAATGAATAACAAATATTAATACACTGAAAATGCAAAGGCATATAAACAGATATGTATTTGATATATAAAAAAACTTGTTTCTGTTTGATCACAAAGTCAAGGAAGTATCATTGGCTTATAGTTTTTGCTTGATATTCCATAGATATAGTAAGGATGTAAATTATTCGCGATTTTATACATAAACACGCCTTTTTACAGAAGAGTCTTTGATCAAGTTGCTGTATTGATAGAGAAAATAATTCCCTGAATCTAGAAATAATTAATTATCAAGGGCCTAAAATGGTTCGACACGCTCGTTTCTATAAAGTTAGTTTATATATATTTGAACACCTTCTGTTTCTACATATGAGAGAGTAATGGTCTAAATGTGGTATGCAGTGTGTAAGATTTGTTAAAAAAAAAACCTATAATTTATTTCTGGAAAACCCGTGAATATTGATAACAACCAAATATACGACGAAAATTTTTTGCAGATAGTTTTGATATGTGACACGAATTTTAAATCTAGTAGTTTTTTAATAGACGTTTCTTTGAGTATTACATTCTTATAAAATGTAGCGAAAAAAGTATGTATTTGCATGAGAGATTCAATGACAACAAATTACACTTCTGAGTCCCAATATTCATTTTGTATAAAACACTTATACAACAAATACAAGTGTCAGCTATGTATCTCTGACTATCTTCAAATTTTACCATATCAATGTCTTTAAATTATCTGAGTCGCGTGAAATAAGAGTATAAATACTTTTACTCGTCTGAATGTTCAGGAAATCGGAATATCACTAAAGGTGTTCAATAGCATTTGTATCTTTGCAGAGAAGAAGAAAGAAAGAATATGAAAGGCAGAAAGAATTAGCGGTATGTTGATAAATAACAGAAACATTTTAAGCTTATTAATATTTTGCCAGCTAAATTTCAGCCGGTTATTATGTATGTGAATTTTGGTGACTCAGTTTTTATCTCGATAGTTGAATATTATATATGTGGTTTGCAACACTAGTACAAACTGAAAATCTTTTCACAGAGTTGTGACAGTTATTATGTAAACAACACTTTGAAAATTGTAAGTATGTAAAAATCGCATGTTCTGTAACACTATAGAGAATACCAGTATGTAGGTAAGATAATTTATATGGTAGACGAAATATAGACTGGTGCTAGACGAACTACAGCAGAATGCAGGAGAAATAGTAGGACTTAATTTTTATGCTCAGCTTTTTACAATGTTTTCAATTATACGGATCGATTATGTACTGTATGTAAGGCAAAATATAAACAGATTGAATGCTTTCTGCATATTCTTAAAAAGCTGTGGCATGAAAGCGTTGCCAGCCTTAACGCCATCTTATGACCACATGCGTTTACAATCGTCACGTGATTTGTTTGGTCGGAGAAATGAATACTTGCAACTTAATACTGCGTTTCGAAATTACACAAAAAATGTACACTTTGAAAGGTATACAATTATTTGAAATGTACTGCAAAGTTACTTGTGCTGCTGAGATATACACTGTATGAAGAACAATACATATAGCAGAGTTAGACACTACCTCGAAAGAAAGGATAAATAGTATGTGTGTATGCTAAGATTATGTTTGATAAATAATTCTGATCAGGACAAAATATAACTTAATTTCAAGTTCAGCTGTTCTCCAAAAGAACACTGTTGGATTCAGTTAAATTTTCTATAAATAAGCAAGATATTTCTTTTTTTAGAGGCGAGAAGAAGAAAAACAAAGAGAGGTATTTATTTGTGACATAATTTATGTATTTATTTGTAGTAAAAATGCAAGCTTTTAAATGAGTAAGCTTTCAAACTATTGGATCATTTGAACTTAGTGACTATTTTATTTTAGGATGTTAACTAATCTTTATTTAAATTATAATTAGAAGATATTGCAGCACGTTGATTAAAATAAATAATACGTTTTCGGGATTCTTTCTAAGATTTGATGATTGTTTGACTTCGCCGGGGACGTCACATAATTTTCCATAGAGTATAATCGTTCTTTTTCAGTGTATTAGGGATACCCCGTAACATTTATATATACTTTTTCTACATGAAAACGAACACATAGCTTAAAAAAATATAACAATACGAATGATAGAATGAAAAGTGCAAGTGGACATTTGTTTCTACAGTCTAATAAATATTTCAGTATAGCTCTGAGGAGGAAGATGAAGACGGGAAAAGTTCCCGGACAGAAACAGCAAGGGCTGATTATGAGGCAGAGGGACTTGCCTAAAGTTTAGGACTCCCGTATAATGCTTGGTATGAATGTATTTTACTATAGATATGAGCCACACCATGAGAAAACCAACATAGTGCATTTGCGATCAGCATGGATCCAGACTAGCCTGCGCAACCACGCAGTCTGGTCAGGATCCATTCTGTTCGCTAACGGTTTCTCTAATTGCAATAGGGTTTGAAAGCGAACAGTATTGATCCTGACCAGACTGCGCGGATGCGCACGCCGGTCTGGATCCATGCTTGTCGCAAATGCAGTATGTTGGTTTTCTCATTGTGCGGTTCATTATGTTGTTTTTTATGTCGTCATCAACATATTAATGATTTAACATAAACGTCAACCTTCGATAAATTTCTCACAAAATACCGTTGTACGTTTTCTCGTCTCAATCTAGCTTTTTACTTCAATGAGAGGACATAGACAATAGACAATGCTATATTTGTTGTTAGTAAAACAATTTATATTGATCCTATGCCATCATATTACGTTTTCCCACGAATGCGAAACAACGACGATCGTTTTTTCACCTATGAATATTTTATTATCTAAACACTTCTATCTTCAGTTTAGTACCTAAATATATCAGGTATCAAAACATCTCATCTGTGTTCCTTAATCATTACCAGATTTGAAATTAATCCGAAGTAACTTATTATAAGCATTATATTTCATAAGAATATGTTCTTACTTTCAGATTGACAACAAAACAAAAACTCTCGAAGAAGAGATATGTGATGCAAAAGGAACAACGTTATCATCTTGCACAGATATCTGTCGTTATCACATTTTGCATTCTGTAATTTTATTTATGTATATGTTTTCATATTATATGTAATCCAGACCTGTTTAAATTGTTCTGTGAGCGTATGTTGGGGGCGTGGTGTGTGTGTGGGTGGGGGAGGGAGGGGGGTGTTGTACGAGGCTTTAAGGCAACTTACCTCAATTACCAGTTTCCTTACCCAAAGGCAATGTGTAGGCAACCTATTTTAATTAACTATTTCCTTAACTTCGGGGTTTCAAAACTAAATGTAAGGTGTGATCTTAAGATACCAACAGACTTGTGTAGGGCTGAAGGGGCATCAAGTGTATGTCTCCCTCAGAACTGGAAAGTGACTTAATTGCATCTTGTGACTTACAACCAGCCAAACAAAACAAACTGTTCAATTCTGCTCAAATATATATGTTTTTTGCCGATGTATTGTTTTGCTTCTTCTTTATGAAAAACAGAAGTATTTTAAACATTTCAAGCAGAGCTAATATAACCGAACTTGTTACGTAACATGTTTTGAAAAATATGTTTATAAAACAATTATGTGTTAGTATTTGCTTCTCTTTATTTCTACTTTATTAATAAAAGCGAGTAGCTTCCCTTTAACTAGCATCAATATCATTTACTTGTATGATCACATTTGGTTTATTATTCCTGTCATGCACCCCCTCCCCCTGTAAACGATTCCGCAATTATAGCATAATAATAAAATATACTGTTTCATACATTTATTGCATAGAGCAGGTTAATACCAGATAAAAATATATGCTAAGTTCCATTCAATATAGTAGAGTTACTTATTATCCAACACAATAACAAACATACAGAGTCTCTGTGGGAGGTCACTAGTAGTTCATTTATTGGCTATATACCAATAAAATTTTGTCTCCTCCGGACCATTTTGATATACTATCTAGATTCTAACTCAGTTATAGACCTCTTTTCACAGCTTATCCTAACATATGCTACGCAAAATCTAAAAGAAAACGGGATGTAGAATATTCTGCAATGAAATACAAGTCACTTTAGTCAGGTATGCTCATATTATTGCATTTCAGAGACCAGTCCACAGAATGAGCAACCTACTTTCATATTAAAGTTAACAACTCGAAAACTTTAGCATATAAGCACGACAAGGGTCTTCTTTTATGTAATATACATTTCTCCTGTTTTATTGACTGTAGAAGGGAAACATATTTTCGAGAATTACTGCTATTATGCTCAAAAGAAGAACTGTATCATTTATTTTCGTTAAATTTTACATTTATTTTACACGACAACATGCCGCTAGGATGTTTTGTACCTTTTAACAGTCATTGCATAATCAATAAAATCTGTGACAAGATTTGAAGCATAGCACGTAACTAAACAACATTATAGCAGACTATGTTTGAATAAGTCTGTTCATGAGAGGTAATGGAATTTGCAACACCCCTCACGCCCCATAGCACCGGCTTGGATTACAGTTTGTGATTGGCCACCAAGTCAGCATGTGTACACAAATACCATATAAATTTTACTGAAAGTCACTGACCTAAACTATAGACATTTATTACACATGTTGAATTAAATCACCATGCAGGCACCTTAATTTGCACTGTCAGGTGTTTGATCTTCTCGAGTTTCAGTTCTGTGAAATGTTTCCTCATTAAAATATATGATGACCGTCATAGCATTTAAGAAAACAAAGATAAAGAACACAAATAAGACAATGATACCCGTTTGAAATAAACGCAATAAAACGTTTAGTTTATAAAGCATTTACTTCATACTTCATTTACATATTCAACCCTATACTAGTATACAATAACATAAAATTACCAATTACGACATTGCCACTCAATAAAAAAGGAAAAGTTGTAAGTGAAAATATATGTGCATAAACTAATATAGGTAATAGAATACATGTTCAAGATATATATCGTATATCTTTTACCTTTTCCCTGCTAGATTTCTAACATGGTTAGACCATCATTTAATTTGGGCAATACTACTTATCATTCAAAGGCGTTTTCACTGATAATTTAGTGACTGAATAGCGAACACTGCAGACCATGTCCATGCAGGCTGGTGATCTCAAAGGCATAATCACTTGCCGACAGCAGGCTAAAGGGTAAACAGTTGAAATGTCATTTTAGTATTACTAAGCACCTTCAAAGCAAGAACATTTTTTTGTAAACTGTTTCATTAAGTGCGTAGTAAACTATTCCTTGGATACGGCCTGTTGGCAAAAGTGTTGCGTAGTCTGGGAAAGGAAAATCGTCAATATTCAGAAACCTGATATGATAACATTAACAGATTGGGACGACATAAAGTATCAAGGTAATCGTAGGCTCATACTAGGTAATTTAAGACTCATCTGGTAATTTCTTTCTTTCTGACAGATTCTATAACAATTTTCCTGAATACTAGAATTGTATATAGGTGCTAGATATCCACAATTAAAATGATATATTGCGCTGTAAAAATCGAGATACCAGCGTTCAAGGAAGAAGACACACTTGAAAAAATAGAAAAAATACAGTTTAAAATAATGAAAAATAAAAAAATACAGTAAAAATCTGTGTTTATTTAATTATTTTGCACTGAAATGTATCATCATATTACAGGAATAATGTTTAGATACCAGATAAATACTATAGTACCTCGGTTTTATGTGCACAATTTTGGAAATTTAAAGATATTTAAAATAAAGAAAATTGTTATAGACAAAAATAGTTCCCTTTGTGTGAAAATAAGATATATCAAACAGAACAAAAATAATCACATTTTGCAGCATCCATTTTTTTACATTGATGTTAAAACCTTATTACGTCCCTTTTACAAAATTATTCTTGAATTTTCAAACTGCATACATATTTCAAGGTTCGAATAAGTGCCAAATACACATCTCTCTACATATTATACAAATGGCTAAAACAAACTGTATCAATAGTAGATTTATTTTGTTTGAAGTTTTACTTGATTTTTACCCTATCGCTCTAGAAGCAAATAGAACTCCAGGGAGAGATAGACATGTTCGTCATGTACTAGAGCTCTATGACTTGGGAAGAAAATTAAACATACGGTCAATAATTCTTTCTAACTTTGTCCCTTTTGGATTTCCATCTGCCAGTTTTCTTTTCTGTAAACAGTTTGCACTACCATTCTAATTAGTGTGGGAAAGACGCTAAGCATATAAAGGAGTGCAATGCAATCTATTGGATATTCATTTAAACGCAGCTCGGGTACATGTAAATAGTACGTTATTTTGTTATTTGTAGAACCAATAAGGCATATTTGAGGTAAGTAATGCTTATGTCTATTTTCGTTACCATAATTAAAAGCAGCGTAAGGAAATATAGAATGCAATAAGTTTACTAGTTTGAAAGGCTTGAAATCAGCACTCTGATAAATCATTTATCTCGGAGTCAGAATTCGCATCCTTAATCTCTGCGCTTTGTATGTCCTTCATCCTACAGTCTAACGAATCCTTTATCCCAGTATCCTGTAACACAGAATCTGATAAATCATTTGACTCAGAGTCTGATATATAATTTATCTCAGGGACTGATACATCCTTTATCTCAGAGTCTGGTATATCCTTTATCTCAGAGTCTGGTATATCAATTATCTTAGCATCTGGCGTATCATTAATTTCAAAATCTAATAAATCCTTGGTCTCAGAGTCTGATACATAATTAATCTCAGAGTCAGATAAACCTGTTATCTCAGTGTCAGAAGTATACTTTATCTCCAACAGATCCTTTATCTCCCAGAAATGCATGTGTATTTTGTCATCTAGATCATTGAAATTCTTGTCAATTTTTTTTATCTAGTTGACGAAGTCTGGATTTCAAGGTCTGGGCTTTCAGATCAGTTTTTATTTGTAACCTTCGTAGTTCGTGTATTCTTTCATCCATGTCTTCCAACAGGGTCGTGTACGATTGGTGCTGATGTTTAAGGTCAATGTTTTCAAACACTGACTTGTAATATTTCTTTCTGTTTCCCTGTTAACAGAAAAATGAAATAATAAAATTAAAAAAAGAGGTCCTTTCATATATAAAGTAAAGTTTTATTTATTTGGAAAACAAAGCAAAATACGTGAATGTACATCTGGTCAGCATTATGTGGTAAAATATCTAGCACAGATATCAATATAAAATACTGGTAATTGTAAATACCTGTGCAGAAAAGTCAAACACGAACTAAACAAAACAAAAAGACGTAAGTCTAAGACGCTCAAACAGGCTGATGCGACACATAACTTACACCCCCTCCCCTTACATCGCTTCCAAATCTTACATTGAAGATGAAATAGAGGAATTCCACACTGTTTTTGAAACACTTTTACATCTTGTACAGTAATGTTCATTGTATATACACCAGGAACTGTCGGGTATCTTGTTATTTTTCACTGATTCACTTTTACTGATTTCTCTTGTTTCCATACTGATACCGAGCTTGTATGGTTAATTAATACATACCACCGAGATAGGTCTCCAGTTAACAGGATCACACTTAATGCATCCACATAGCGACAGCAGCCACACAGTGCATCTACACTGAGACAGAGTGTCTATAATATAGGACAGCATTTGCCACTCATTTCTCTCTAAACGTGTTAAGATCGCGACTCTGTTTGCTCTTACAGATTTGACTGCATCCCCTTGTATCTCGCTGTAGGTGTCACTTAACTGAGCTATCAATATATTCAGTAGAACAACGATCGTCATTGATAGGAATACCAGCATAACAATTATACCAGCTGTTCTGAAATATAAATACACGAACTGTCAGATATACCAGCTGGCCTAAGATATTTAAACACAGAATATCAGTTATGTCAGCTGTCCTGAAATATTTATACAGCATTTTTGACATATTTATACGCACATGAATTTTTTATGTTATACCAGCCCCCAAAAATATTTGTAGACGACAAACTAGAAGGTATTAAACTGTTTCGATTTTTTTTATACACAAACTATCAGTTACACCATCTGTCCTTAAATATTTATACGCAAAGTAGCCGTTATTCAGGTGTTCCGATTTTTTTTAGAAACAAACTATATTTAGATAATGAGAAAAACGATCGTTAAACATGGCAAATGCACCTGTAGTCCTAACATAATAATACACAATCCTTTCATTCTTTGAAAATATCAGTAGTATTACTGTTGACAGTTTGGAAATATGTTAAATTTCTACGTAGAAAGGTTGATTTAATCATGAGGTCGACAGCAGAAATGTTTGGGACAATGACTATTCTTTGTAGATGTAAATAGGTTATTTAGCACAACGATCACACCCTCCCTCCCCCTAGCCTGCTCCGGGCGCATAATTCACGGGAAAAATATTCACTTGAAAAATAAAGTGACTTGCTTTTCGGATAACTGTTATTTGAAACCCTATTTTCTGTCATCATATATAACATAAGGAACTTTACCCGTAACCATCGGATCCAGTATATTCAACAATCGGTTGCGCTTCAATCATGGTTCTCAAACCAACAAACAAAATCCCAAATATTGTGCTGAAAGAGAAGATGATATATGTTATTCTTTATATAGGTCATTAAGGTAAGAGATACGTTAGTTAAAAGAAATAAAGAAATTTAAGACGCATAAAAGAGGGAACTCTCAAAACTACACCTGCAACATATTTTATCTAACATTCCTCCCTTTGGTTGAAGAAAGTGAGACATGACATAAAAAGTTGAACAAGTTCCGGTGGGTTGGGGGCGGGTGCCGAGTCCAATTGCGGGGAAATGTTTACATTATATGCATGTTTGTAAAAATGCTTCTTCTGTTTTGCCCATACCTGGTTTCTTCGTGTGTATTCAAGCTTCCTTCTCCTTTCAGCACTAGCAGAAATACACCACTGAAGGCAACGTTAACAACAATAAACAACAGACTGAACGGTACAAAATTCCGAATCAAGATCTGCCGCAACGACTCTGCATACGCACCAGTTTGGCTGTAATGAATTTAAATCTTCAATGTTGAAACTCGTTAGCTATCAGTATGTTATTATCTTCATCTATTAAACAATCAACATGTTGTAATTGGAAGTATAAGCATATAAGTGTGAAGCTTTCTGCATTATTAGGTGATCTTATTAATTTTGAAATATTTGTGTTGAACACAGCAATCAAACGAATGAAATAAAGGTATAATAAATGTCAACGTTACCATGACTTTAATAAATGAAAAAGTTACATCGTATCTGGTACTCAAACGATTTCACAGTCAAAATTAAACAGAACAAATAGCTCAGCCTGATTAAATGACGTTGAAGAATGACTTGAAGACAAATGATATTCCACAAGTAACTGAACAAGTGTTAAAAAGGTAATAAATTTCACGTGGATACTGCCGCATACTTGAATATTCTTAGGACCCACAACACATAAGTAACAGCTAGAACAAACCAGTGGGCGTTTTCGGTGGTGAATCGCAATATTAGAACAAGAAATATGATGCTTGAAGATAGTAACTCAATCCAGTTGTTAAATTGCTTCCAGTAGTCAAGCATGTGCCTGTTAACAATATATTCAAAATGCAATTAGCAAATCTGAAGCAAACGTAACGAAATCACTTTAAAGATTTTCGCAAAAACATCAAAATACATTATTTCATCACGAGCAGGCACCATGGTAGAACCATCAACCATCCGTAAGCCAGCTGGATGGCTTCCTCACACGAAGAGAGGCTCAAGCCACTTTGTTGAGGGGCAAATCATTTAAAATCAGCGTCCACGGAGGCTCTTATGTTTCATTCTATTTTTTTTATATATTTATTTTCACTTGTTTACTTTCCTACTGCGTTGCTGGCATATCAATCATTCTGTTTCATTTTCTTACCGTTTAATCTGCCATATTTCAGTAACAAGTCTGTAAAATGAAAGAATGCAGAGAGTTATCTCGAAAAATGCCCTTGCACGTTGAAGACTTGTATCATATCTGCGTACATTGTCGGCCATTACAGCAGTTACAACAGAAAAGGTAAGGGAAAACAAGCTCAATAAATACAACAAGAAATTCAGCCTGAAATGGAAAAACAATTAATAAAGTTAAGTTGATGAAAGGAAATGTAGCAAGTCTCTTATGGTTATATCTACTAGCTAGTTACTGACGAAAGATTTTTAGTTGTCGCGTTGACGTTTGTGAGTCGTTTATGTTGCACACTGTTTATTTTTGAAAAGACTTAAAGTCGAAACTAGTGAGACTGTGTTATTTTTGTTGTTTTGTTAACTTATTTTAATGAAACAGTCGGAATATTAATACTGATTTAAAGACAAATGTATAATTTAAATTGGCCATAGCGAACTACACACATAAACAGCATATTGTCGTTCAGTTGGATGTGTTAGGCATGTGATTGCATAAATTGTTAAAGTCAATAGGAAAAGACTTTCCTTGAAAAAAGGATTTTATTATCAAAAACGTAATAAATCATATCTGATGATTCAAATTAATATCATGCAAAAATAACTAAGGTGAGACAGATTTTAGTTATAATTAGAGTCAAAGAAAAATAATTTTAATTAACAAGCAACGTAATTTGCATTTCACTTACAACGTTCACGGTTAAAATTTCTGGTCACAAAATTCAGTTCTTAAAATTTTCAGTTTATGTCTCATTTAAAAAAAAATCGGATAAAGCGAATATGTCTGTAACACATTTTTTATACAACTAACGCGTTTACATGTCCAGATATTAAATTTACATTCAAATAACATAGGTTATAGCTAACTTATCAGAATTTATATTATCAATAAGTGTATAATTTAAAATTTGACATGAGAATATGAGGTTTAAATAGCATGTGTAGGTATACATGTTTCCCATATTTATAACATTTATCAGTGAAATTTGAAAATAGCAAAATATTTTAATCTTTAGTGCGTGAAATAGAATTTACTTTTTTGGTTAATATCACAACCAGCATTTCCTAATTCGTAACATTTTATAAATATTTCATAGAATTGGGCCCATTTTAAAATCAGTCAGCATAGATAACGTATGATTGTAATATAACATTTGTTAAAAATATAAGAAATTTACAATGGTTGAAGGTGCGGATTGAAATATTTGTCTCAACGGTAAATGTTCGGAGGTAACAAGGACCTGACGAGTTACTGCAAAACAGTTACTCGAAAGCCGGATATATCTATCCAAAAATACAACCAGTGATAGACGTTTGTATTCGGTTTGCTTGTTGTTTTTTTTTTGTTGTTTTTTTTTTTTTGTTTTTGTTTTTTTGCATACTGTAGTTTTTGTTAAATATTTGAAGAGTAAAGTCAAACTTTTGCTTTTATTTTAAACACTAGTTGTTTTTTTCGGTATGCCAGACTAATCACAGAATGAACACTGTTGGGAGCTATAATCGCCATACAAGCAATAATTGTGTTGGTGTGACGTTAGACCAAACAAATATTAAAACAATACATGAAAAATCATGGAAAATGAACGAATATAAATGCATCAATGCATATTCAGTCAGTTCGGGAAATAAATCTGATATCTATACATTGTTCGCTGTGCGTTCATAACAATACCCATGAAACGAAACGTTGCGTTTAAGGTCGCTTTAACTGCAGTTTATTGTATTTTAAACCGCGCCCCAAAAGCGGGGCAATATACGCCGAAAGGTCTTGTAAAATTTAAACAATTTTCTTTGGTGTCTCTGTTTGAACGGGATGTAATGTGGCGGTGGATAGGGGTAGGGGGAGGTGGAGTATTAACTCACAAACTACTAAAGGTGAATTGCTGTTTGAGTCGGGGGATGTGCACGCATGTGTGTTGTGGGGGATTAATGTTGATTGCTGCACTCCTCAAATCACTTCATCACCACCCACCTTTATTCCAAGATTAAAATCAATACCTTGAATAGTTATGAAGTTATGCTCAAGACACAAAATACGAAGGACAGATTTGAACTCTTTTATGTCCTTGATCTTTGATATACCGACCAAGTTCATGCGCTCTGTGTATAGTTTTATTGCTACATACCATGTCAAAGTCTAAGTCAATACCTTGACACAAAATATATCGGACAGATTTGACCTTGCTGTAATCATGCTCTTTGACCTAAAAACATCACGCGCTTATATAGCTCTACAAAGACACAAAATTTAAATTTTGTTTCGGCGGGGTGGTGGAGACGCAGGGAGGAGGGGGAAGTTGGGAAGATAAGTATTGTGGATTTCTTCTCTCCTTAGATCATCTCATCACTACCGACCTGTATTCCAAGTGTGAAGTCAATATCAGGAATAGTTTTGAAGTTACAAAGGACAGATCTGAACTCAATTTGTAACCATGACCTTTGATCCACAAACCAAAGTTCATATGCTATGCACATCATCTCATCGCTACCTACCTGACCTATATGCCAAGTTTGAAGACGATACCTTGAATGGGTTTCGAGTTATGCTCTGGACACAAGATACGACAGACAGATTTGACTTTGCTGTGACCTTGACCTTTGACCTAAATACCTGATTCATCCACTCTGCATGATTGAAGTCAATACCTCGAGTGGTTATAAAGGTACGCTCCGGACGCGAAATATGAAGGACAAATTGGACATTTTAGCTCCATTTTTTATATTGACCTTTGACCTAACGACCTGATTCATAACTCTGCACATTGTCTTTTCACCACCTAGGTGTATGCCAAGTGTAAAGTCAATACCTTCAATAGATATTACGTTATACGAAAAACGAAAGTCAAATTTGACTTTTGAGCTACATTTGCGACCTTTACGTTTGGCCAACCAACCTGGTTCATTTGCTCTACGTATCGCCATATACCAATGTCAAAACTTTAAAGTCAATACATTGAATACCTTCAATAGTAATCCAGTTATGCTCCGGACACGAAATACGACGGACGGACAGACGCATAATATGCATAAATATGTTCGTTTTTATCAGAGCGGACGTATAAAAATCAAATATCATAGCATGAATTTTTGCAATATTTAAACTAATATCTTACGCAAATCGTCTTCTGCCCCACGTATTCCATTTATGATCTATCAACATTCCAATCACAGGATGGTTTGTAACCTCCTACATTTAGAACAATGGTCTCAGTATCAAATCAGAAGGATTCAAAAGGCTACAATATGTGACAATTTAAAACATATTTAGAACCTGTTATGTAATAACAATTAAAGACAAAGGCTGTTTGTAATACTTTAGCCAATCTGTTACATGATTATATTAGATATCAAGATGAGATCTATATTTGTACAGCATTTTTTGGTATTTTGCATCAATTATTAAAAAATGAAAATCAAGGTCAAAATAAGGAAAAAGCATTTACTATACACTTAACATATTCCCCCGAAATGTATTTTCACAAAAATGTATGTTTCAAATAATAATATTTAAGACGCATATTGATACTATATATTTGTTTAACTCTAATTTACCTTTTGTGCATTAATAAGATTGTGAAAAACGGTATGAAAGTGGTCGTTGAATCCTTCGTCTGGTGGTTCTAACCCTTTGTCATCTTCCTCAAGCAACTTTATATAAACTGTGGCAAGTCCACTGTCATCTACATCTTTTAAGCTGTCAAACACGGCTTGTATTGTTTTCTTAAAGTTAAATGATAAACTTTTGATTATAAGTAATATTTAACAAGTTATAATGAAAGAAGTAGGCAGATGTTTGCATTTGGGTGTATTTTACATAAAACGTATAATTATGTAGATTATGAGACCACTGATAAAAAATGATCAAAGAAATGAATGCTTTAACATACTGCACATTGCACATTAAGATGAATTTATATAAATATGTGTTGTGAACATTATGTCTGTATGGTTTTGTTTTTCATGTTCAAAGGGAAGAACTTACTACAAACGTGGCGTCACTGCTAATCAAGTAATTCAGAGATAACACGTCAACTGTTTCGTCGGGTAGTGTGTTAGATTTTCGGCCCTGTTTGCATTCCTTGAACGCAGTGTTTTCAGCATCGGTAAGAAACAATTCTCTTACACTTTAAAAGAAAGAAAAAAGGAACATATTATAGTTGAATATGCTATTTTAGATATGTTATATTACATGAAGACTTTCTGTGATGAGCAGACTTTGTAAAGAGGTATGATACTTAGTCTAGTAACTTTCTGTTATTAAATTCCATCTAATGTTAAAGCATATTCTGTTTGATTGAAATTTGGATCCAGTTTGCTTCTATTTTTAATCTGAACAGACGAGTTCAAAATGCCTATATAGCTTAGCATTTATAAGGACAGAGTCCATCTGCCCACGGATAAAGCTGATGAAACTACCATTCACCTAAGGAACTGGGACATAAAAATCGAAAAAGCGTGTATAACGCAGTATGGCATTGCATAACCTCGTATGAAACATTCTCCGGCACCATTTTACCATTAAATTAATTAGTACTATATGTTTAGCTCAAAAGTTAATCAAGACTTTAAGCTAATAGGACCATTTTCCAGGATGGAAAAGCCGCAGTTATATGCGATAGTAAGTAATGGTTAGCATAGTACCCTTCTTCTTTAGCCGTCATTTTTCGAGTTGAATACTATTTATACTGCAATTAACACAACATAACTGAGATATTTGTAGCAGTTTGACCAAAATATTTCGAGAGTATATTGGTTTCTTACGAGCAGAGAACAGATGGTGCCAGGTGAGTCTCAAGTCGGGCCTTCCGGAAATTTATACTGTTAAATCATCTTTTATGATTTATACACACAGTTATTGCTTATGCATGCAATTTTCTGTGAACATCTAGAATATAAATATGTTTCACAAACATTTGAATACTGAAAGTTTACTTATATTTAAAACTTCAGATACTGACAGCTGCATTTTTCTTACGTAAAAATTATAAGTGATATACAATAATTCATCAACTTTACATAACACTTACTCAGCTGGGACAATGTGTCTGATAAGGAGAGCTCCCATATCGTCATAACCTTTTTCAATTGCCACATGCAGAGCTAATTGTTTACTCTCGTTACAAGCTGGAGTTAATGGATCGAATCCACTCTCTAGGAGCTTCTCGGCTACGGGTAAGAAGTTACGTTCCGCTGCCAAATGCAGTGAACTATACCCCCTTACATCATGGGCAAGTTTGGCGCACGTAGGATCCTTCTGGTTATGAACGTACGAATTGATTACATCTAGTACCTGAAATATGCATATATTTGCATTTATTTATTCGATTTTCTTCAAATATAACATTGTAACACTTTATAAAAAAGAGGGAATTTACAGAGTTGTCATGCATAGGAATGCACAGACTATGAGTCGTACAGTTCAGAACGCTAAGTAATGATAAATGGATATTATACTGAACTTACCCTTTTTTCGGTTTTCTTGAATGTTTTTGCTATCTGTTCTTTACGGTTCTCTGCCTCGTTACAACCTCCACCCCTTTTCTGACATGGCAAAATTCGTAATTTTGACTTTATTGTAACAGACATCATTCAACAGAATTGAACACTAATTGATCGCAAATAACGTCAGAGTTGTCAAGCTAATGTGTTGAAGTCAAATACGTTTTTTAAAAGGCAGCTACAAAATCGCACCTCTTACACCATTTTCAAGTGTAGTTTTGATGACGTTGTTCAGTAATATGACGTCATCTATTTGCTTGAAGTTCTGTAGCGTCTGTAAAAGAAATAAAAGTAAAACTGGTTATATGATTTGCAAAATTGTTAAGTAAACGTAAAAAATGTTGAAAGGTTTATTTCATTTCCAAACCTAGTCATCTCTGAAATTTAGAAATTGATAAAACAGTTGGCTTAAACAAGAAGTATGAGTAACCCTACTGGTACTGATGATAAACCCGGAGAGATGATAAAGTCGGCCACCTTGAAATATTCGATTGCATGCGGTCATTTATAAAAATGAACACACCATCTAATAGTTTCCACTTACCACAGCAATTGGTGTAAACAAAAACAAAATTGGTAAATATTCTGTATAATAAATAAATAAACTTATATTTATGTGTATAAAAAATATTTATCCAAAATTACCGGGGAAGAGGGTGTTTTTTTGCGCATGCTCACTGTCGAAACATGAAGGCCTGACATTGGGTCACTTTTCATTACTTGATCAGGAATGACTGTTGCAGTTTTTTTTGGGAAAGTTTCAATATAATAATACGAAGAAAATTTTGTAAATGACAAAGTGGTCGAATTTATCAACAGTCAACGTTCATACAGTCCCCATTTTACAAACCCCTTTCAGGGCCTCACTTCGTGTGAGTTTGCTTATTAAATAAAAATTTGAATTATGTAAAGTTTTCAGCAAATGTTAAGCTTTATTTTGATACCAAACATTGATTTCAATTTGCAAAAATAAAAAAGTTACAGGTAAAAACCCTCATTTTCTGTTCGGGTTTATCATTAGTACCAGTATATTAAGGCGGTTGTTATAACAGCGTCAAGATCAAGTTTGAAACTATTGTAGTTTTCGCATAACAAAGACCATAGTTTAATACGTTTGTTAAACACTGTTTGTCAATATCGTAAAAGAGCTAACGTCTTAAACGATTGAATGATAATATTATGCAGCCTAACTTGATTTTGAAATACAATCGAGCCACATTCTATTTACATGTAATCACAAAAATAAAGAAACTTACCAAGAGTCTTCTAGCACAATGCAGTATACTTTCCCATTACATTGAGACATTTTCTGAGAAAAGGATGCATCATTTAAAATCAAGTAACACATGAAATCACAAATTAAAGAAAAAGCACTATAGCAGAAATTTATTTATATCTTAATGATTTAGCCATAATGACCTTCCAAAATACCATATAAAATTGTTTATATCCGCTTTTATCGCGTACTTTTAGTTATTTACCTACATTCGAATATATTACCCATGACTGCAAGAGTTTATACCTCATCGCAGATTACTAAAGCGTGCAATTCGTTGAAGTTATTTATTCAGACTGTGAATGTGAACCAATTTCCAGCTAGTCATATTTTTGCTTGATGAAACTATTTTATCAACAAACATAAATCACACATGTGACTGATATCAGAAATATTTGACTCGTCAGTGTGAAAATATATAAACAGGATATTTACAGTCTAGTGGAAATGTTTAAAAATACGAAAATATGCAAGATTCCGTTACTATTTCGTACACTATCTTCAGCTGATTATAAAAATATCAATATTCCGCATTGATTTTTTTATAATTGTTTTATACGGATTTTCATTTATTATTATATCAAACTCTTGGTTAATGTATTCTGTACGTTTGAAACACCGGAAGTGATGGTGTAACGTCATTTATCCATAAAATATAGAATAAAGTATGGATCCGGCATAGGAAACGAAATCATTTTATGAATTAACGGCAACCAAATGTAAATCTATTAAAACGGCAACGTTGATATTTTTCTTAAGATAGGATATGATATGTTCAAAGTTTCCAAATAATTTCTCAACATAGGCGTCAAATGTGCAAAAACAAGTAACATTTTACTCTAAATAGCTCGGCGACCCGTCCGTGTATACTGTTCGTCTCTTACAATTTTTTAGTATCGCCAAAATGCACGATTGGTTTTACTGGGAGATATAGCAAATAAAACCTATAAGAAGGTGCTTTGGGAGGGGTGCACGACATTTCGTCGAAACATGTTTAGTCGAACAGACAAATGGACGAAAAGACATTATGCCT
This sequence comes from Mercenaria mercenaria, assembly GCF_021730395.1. Lineage (NCBI taxonomy): Eukaryota > Metazoa > Mollusca > Bivalvia > Venerida > Veneridae > Mercenaria > Mercenaria mercenaria. The sequence continues at coordinate 51,145,853 of NC_069363.1, forward strand.
AATGGAAACTATGCAGAATGCGACAATTAGTCGATAAAATTAACAGACCACGACACTTGGTCGAAAATAAATTATTATCATTGATAATTACACAAATTAAACGATCAGTAAACGCCTAAAGGTGTTGCTTGTTGTTGATTCCCTAAAGTCCCTTTGATTAGAAAGAATATTAGACGAATTATGTTCACAAACGAGAAATCATAATACGGCCTACCGACAACAATAATATATCTTGCTTCAAATCAGTTTTTATACCTGTTTTGATTTCAGACTTAAAGAAAGCAAACGATCAGATCACGAGAATTGTGAAGGACTACGGAAAGAGGCCAGTCTTGGATTTTCTGAAGGGAATACAGAACGCAAACTTGTAGTAGACTGTTTTGACTGACTTGTTGTGTAACACCCCTCACGCTTTAATGGAATTATATTATATTAAAATTTAAAGGTCTTTATAATCTAAAAGAACAGGAAAATATATCAACACTGAATTAGTCTTCAGCAGTTTCAAATCACACAGTTTAGCCTTCATCTATATATAACCAAATTTATCACATATTTGACGTCGATTTTACACTAGTGTAACAAAGCTTAGACGTCGGCGTCGTTTATAGTATAGGAGCCGTTGGTTGAATTGATTAGTTTATAATAGTAAAACAAGTAGACTGTGTGATGTTTTTGCAGGAAAAGCTGACATGTGATAAAAAGAATATTACAGTTTGTGACTTTCCACACTGAATCAATTAAACTCGCTGAATAAAATTGATAAACTGCTCGACAGTGCCTCGCAATTTTGTTATTATATTTAACTCGTTTAATAAATGCAATATGAAAAGACACTTATGTATTATCCTCTAAGTATGCATCTTAATTTTAACTTCACATAAACTGGCACCATTCGTTTAAGTTCTACCGTTTTCCACCCATATATTTCTTCTCAAGTCGTTGTTAGTTACATGCCATTTCAAATTACTACAACTAACTTGCATTACACATCACTGTTGAATGTAAATATGTGTGTCTACTAAATTAAAAAAAATTATATTGGGAAATTTATCCTTGATAAAATACATTCACTTAACTCTTATAGCTCTGCATGCAGCTACCAATCTTACTTGAAAAAGGGAGTCGTGTTTTTATACTTACAAATAAACATGTGTAACATGACCTAATTTATGATAATCTTTATATTATAACTTAAATAATTCACGGGACACCTCAAAGATAATGAAATATAATAAAGTAGACTCGTTACCCAAGTTCTGTATAATTATAATGTAGACATTTTTGAGTTATAAATCATATAAAAAGTTGAAGGATTACTTACTTACTTACTTACATTCCCATGTAGAGACTGTAAAATCAACGGCCACGTTTGAAGTCACACTTGTCGATGTGTGTTGCTGCTTATCTAGTCACGTGTTGTACTTTTACAACTTAATTAGGGTGTCAGTCAGAGTCAGTAAAAATATAACAAGCTTTATCCAAGTTGTGCAGGTTTTAAAAGTTAACAAGGAATATAGTTTGACTGGTTAAATTCCAGCTGCATTAATATCCCCAATGTTTAAAAATATGATCATGTGTAACAGTATGCTTTTCTACTGAAAACATTCCTACGCTTTGACACCCAGGGATCTCCGATTTCTCCACCCCGTCCTGCTCAAATGACTACATGATCACATGATTACATTTTAATCTTGTATAGCATACTTCATTTCAGCAAATACAAGGATAAACTCAAGGTTAGATTATGGCTGAATGGTTATGCGGTAAACAAAGGCTTTGACATATTTAATCTCCCTCTTTTATTTCTTTACAGCAATGCACACTTTCTCATATAACAAATCTATTAGTGGTTATTTCATGTGTCCGTTAATTTAGCTTTTGAATTAACTGTTAATGGTCATGGTATTATTTCATCTGCATGGTAAAACGGAGCGGTTTTCCGTAAAGTACTTAAGTGAGTTAGCTGTTAAGGTAGTTTTCAAGCAATCAAGGTAGTTCATTGAACTTCAATGTTTTCTTACAGCCATGTAAGGTAGTCCATGGAACTTTATTTTCTTCAGACAGTGGTGGTAACTCGCTAACTTAAAACTTTACGGGAAGGCAATGTAGTTCGCGAAATCTAAACACGTTTTGCCGAAACTCAAGGTAATTTGTGGAATTCAAATATCTAGATGCGAAATAAATAAAACTTTCAACCGTTAAGGTTATTCAGTAAAATTTCTGCAAAACCGTAAATAGAATTCACGGAACTTAATTCACAGAACTTTAATATTTTTCACAAGACGTGGCGGTAGTCTGCGGGATTCAGATACCTTTAACAAGCCGACAAGGTAGGTCAGGAAGGTAGGAACTAAAACACATTTTACAAGAAATTACAGTAGTTCACAAAACTTAAATACCTTTAAGTAGGTGTATTTAATGACATTGTCGAAGGTTAAGTGTTTCGTGCAAGCGGTTAAGATAGGTGAAGTCTCTTACATACATGTATTTCTGACATAAAGGACTACAATACGTACCCAGTATGTATCAGCCAGTGATTGTGCACTTGCAGTACATTCAATTATAAAATAAATTAAATTAAATGCATTTGATTACAAGTTTTTAACAACCTGTGATTATTACTATATTCATTAAATTATTGACAATGCCATAAAGGTAGTTTTCTTTGTCAAAATACAGATGCGTAGGATCTTTGCTATGTAAACCAGGGTGGTTACCTGTCCAAGTATGTGAACCATGGATTGTAAACATACGTGAAAGAATGCATGTTATCTTGTTCATATAATGTTGGTCTAGAGTTGCAATGTCATATTAAAGCTTCTAAAAGGTAATATTTTACAAAACAAATTTATGTGAATGAAATGGAGCGAGTACACGGCTTACGGGGAGATGAATATAGAAAACAGGTATAAGTACATATAAGTAAGTGATTATTTTAAGCCCGTATCTTTGTATGTTAAAATTGAAGAAGCACTCTAGTAACAGTAGCTTAGAAACCTAGGTGGCTTATATCTCTATCAATTTTTCTAACATAAAGTTTATTTCCCCATATTTAAACAGAAGTCACTGTGGACAAATAGTGACCAGGCGAAAGTTGACAAAAAGGACAAAAGGACTAAAGGCATTAATCATGGTAAGTGATTTATATGTAAATGGTTATCAAATTAAAGAATGCAAGCGGTATGTATTTTCTTGTTATTAGTTTGAAATATTGGAGTATGACATTTTGCTTGTTATTATATCGTTTACTCTGGGAAGAGATGCATAGTTTGTAAATATAAAATAGATAGTTCGCACGTGCGAATTATTGACATTTATATAGCGTTAAATACCAGAATACAAAGCAACATCACAGATAAACAATTTATGGTGTAAAAGATCATATTTCCTTTAATAAAACTTTCATAATTATAATTATCCAGATTTAAAAATATACCACTATATATACTTAAGAATATCAAAAGTTTCAAAATGTATGAAAATATTTATCCCATAAATCAGTATCATGCAAGTTAATATTTCATCAGTATGATATAAATTACAGCTTAATTCCTGTATGACATCACCTTTCGCCTGTTTTGAGGGGAGCTTTGCTTTCATATCGAATTTTACAGATTACAAGAGTTATCATCAAAACCACTTTCCGGTACTTACTAGAATTAGTTCTTGACAATGAAGTGCTTTCAAATTTTGACATAAATATTGATGCATACCTCTCTTCAGAACTAGATAATTAAATTCTTTTAGTTGCATTTCAAAACCACCATATGTTGCAAGTGTTTCATGAGAATTTGCAATGCATTTAGGTCACTAGTTCTATCGAAAGCATGGTGAATGGTAAACCCTGCTAAAACAACATTAACACTGATAATTCGAGCTAGAATTTAGCCGAAACTGAGTTTATGATGCAAGGAAATTTTAAAGGGGGGGGGGGGGGGGGGGGGGGGGGGGGCGGAATTAGTGGTTAACGTTGTCAACATAAAACTAAAATCCACGTAAGGCGGTGATGTATAAAAAATAAACTGTTTTTGACATTTGAAATTCACCTACATTCATTGTAGATTAGTGTACTTTTAATGATGTGACCATGACTTGTTACTATCTTTACCTACTCATTGCGCTGTATGGGCTTTTTTCTGTTTTATGATTTGTGAAATCGTTTTATACTTATAATGTTTCAGTGATTACCGATAGTATTTAAACCACGTCACGACTGATATATTCAGAGTGTTTATATAAAAAAATGTATGAGTAGCGTCGTGTCTTTTTATCATTGCATTTTGTCAAAGGGTAAAATTTCAATTTTAATTATATACTTGGGACTTGAGAGTTCATTATTTTATGAGTAATTACCGGGGACGTTGACCTTTTCAAAGTTCTTATGACATTATTTCCCACCCCCACCCCCTACCAACTGTGCTTTTCTGTCAACCTCGTTCCGTCCGTCCGCACTTTCGTGTATGGTGATAACTCGGTTATCCACCAAGTGATTTTACTATAACTGGACATAAATGTCTCTCATAATGAGATAGCGTGTGATGCGATACATCCAGACCGTAGCTCAAAGGTCAAAGTCACACTCGGATGTCAAATATCGACAGGATCTTTTCTTGTTTGGTAACCCAACCACCCATTAAGGGATTTGGATATTTCTTGGCACAAATTTTCCCCATAATGAAATTATGTATCATGCGCAACTTTCAGATCCCTAAATCTAGGTTATACTTGGAAGTCAAACGTTAACGTGGTATTAATAGTGTCTGTTTCGTGTCCAGTCCATATCTGTGCCACCCATTCAGGGATTTAGATGTCAAATAAAAATATGTTTTTCCTATGAGGCCTATAACCATCAATCAAGGGATTTTAATATTACTACAAATGCCAATCCATATAGAAACAACATGGCATGCACTATTCGAAAAAAATAAATTTATAGATAGAAATGAAGGAAGATTCTTTAGCTAAGATAAGCAGACATTTGCAATTATACTCTTTATGCAATTGAAGCATCAAAGCATGCACAAATATAATTTATGACAAGATACATCAAAATTTAATTGAAAGTTGAAACAATAGAGTATACTCATTTTTCGCTGTCATGGATATGTAATAAACTGGTTGATAAATAAAAATGTATGTAACTGTATGTTTACTTTTTTTAGGCAACAAGACAACAGCATGAACGGCGGTTGGGAGAAGACGAAGTAAGATTTATGTTTTTACTTCATAGGTCATCTGCTCAGAGAATCATTGTCAGCTCCTACTGCGATCGCCTTTTCGTCCAATGCATAACCGCTCTTTCCTCTGGCAACGTTTTTATGCAATTTATACTCCACAAATGTAGACGAAACTTTGTATAAAAGATCCTAAGATTGGTATATTGTTTATATATAGAGAGAATATTTGTTGTTGCAGTGTAAGATCAAAATAATTTTCGCCGAGCGAACAACATATGCAGTAAAAATCATGATGTTTACATTCGATCTTACATGTAAAACAAACAAACAAAGTTTCTTCTTTGATGAATTCTAATGGTTTAACCAAATCATATCCATTTTACTAGTGCAACGTCACGTACATTGCGTCATAATGTAATACTGTAGTGACGTCACGAAATCTGTGTTGAAAATTTGTTTTTATTGTTATGCCCCCCCCCCACACCCCTTCGGAGAAGGAGGGGGAGGGGTATATTGTTTTGCTGATGCCTGTCAGTCTGTCTGTCAGTCGGTCGGTCCGTTAACCAATCAGTTTCAGGATGATAACTCAAGAACGCTTAGGCTTAGGATCATGAAAATAGATAGGGAGGTTGATCAAGATCAGCAGATGACCCCTATTGATTTTGAGGTCAGTACGTCAAAGGTCATAGTCACATTAACTCAGAACAGTCGAACATTTTTTTGCCAAATAACTAGAGAGTTTTGTTCCTTATGCAGTTACTGAATGCGTCAAGGGGACATGTCGTGTTCTACGAGTTCTTGTTATGTTTGTCCTGAAATTGATTTTAGAGATTAGTCTGAAATTATAAATGAATATAAACAGGTTTGCAAAGATTAAGTTTGCATTATAACGACATGGAGAAAGAATATGAGGTTTAAATACAATGTTACTCGTTTGACATCTGAAAATTTGATGTTGATTTTTTTTATCCTGACTGTAAAATGTCCACTTGATACCAAGTTCTAGTAGTTGATCTGTTTCAGAAGGCTAATTATCAATTACATTGTAAAAAAACGAATAAACGACAACCAAAAAAATATCTTTTTGTTCTTGTAAGTTAACAGCTATGCTATATCAGTTCTTGAATATTTTAATTTGCAGAGAATTAGACGCCAAAACAGCAGTAGCGAGGAAGAGAAGGTTAGTATTTGAAACAAAATATTGGAATGTTTTCATTCATGTTAAAAGCAACTGTTCAATAAGTGTTTATTATAATACCTTTCTGAAGATCAGTCAAACTTCTTTCACGATATATTTTATAGAATTGTAATCAACACTTTAATATTTTAGTAAACAACATTCCTACTGTAACAGAATTGTAGGATGATCTTAAAACTGTTCACTACAAAATAGTTTTAGTTAACCAGTGGTGGTTTTTCCACTGACCGTTCCAAGGCGGTGCCCAACTGTGTTCCTTTATTTGTTCGTTTTATCCTAGTGTGTTTGCTTTGTGTGAGAGTGTGTGTTAGTGTGTTTGTTTGCGGGAGTGTGTGTGTGTGTGTGCGTGTGTTGGTTGTGTACGCGTCCGCGTGCTGGGTTAACGTTTGGGGAGGCTGAGGTTTTGGAACGTGGCTTTCCCTGTCGGATATTTATCCTTTTTATGTCTTGACAGGTACAATTCAAATCCCGCTTCTTTACTGTTAAGGGGATAATATATTCTGGATTCCATTTTTTGCTATAACGGAACACTGCTATAATGGCACGACGGCTCCCAGGAACCACTTTAGCCATTATACGATCGGGAAACTGTCCCGTGTTCAGTCTCTAGAGGACTGTCGCAATCTTTAAATAGCGTCTTTGTTACTTTATGTAGTTAGCTACGTAATAAGTCTTTTCAAATACTGAACATGCAGTAAAATTCAATGCACCGTCTGAACTAAGACAATGACGGATGCTACTCTAAGTCTTATGTTATGTATTATACGTTACAATTATAGTAATCTAAACAAATTGTTGGTATAGGGTAATTTCGAGAATGCAGCAAAACGATCGCGTTTTTGTGTTAGTACGAAATACACTGTATATTGTAAATTTATTTGTTTTTGCCCTCGTTACATTTATATTTACTTATGTATATCCTTTGCGTATATTTTGATATTGCACATATATCTTGGTTTAAGGAGGCTGTGTTTATGGGGTGTGCCTTTTCATATTGTATCTTTGTCTCTGTTAAATAAATAAACGAGAAAGTACTTGAGGTGTGGGTCACTTGAAAGGAAGGTGTCATTATCGAACTCAGCTTTTGTTTTCTAACAAGAAGGAGACCTGTGAGTGAAGCAAATATTCTTCAGGCTTTCTTCACATTCATGTTAGATAAATTAGTTTATCAAACAAAACATATATATCATGTACATATTGACTCAAACCGAATCTGCTATTATTTTGTTTGGTTGTGTTCTCTGCTTGCAAATTATATTCTAAAATATTTATTCAGTTTGATCAAATTAATAGCGATATAATTATTTCAATTTTGAAATCGATTATCATTGATATCGCGGAGATGATAAATATCGGAGGACAAAGCACTAGAATGATGCATCATGACCATGATGACGTCATGTGACATTATTTTTAAAACGCATTTTTATCAAATTGAATATTTCCTTTTGCAGAGAAGAAAAAGAAACGAAGATCCAAGAGTGAAAGATATAGAGGTAACACATGCACATTTAAATAGTTGTAAATTATGTCAGAAGTTTGTATCTTTTGTAAATGGCAAAAATAACTAAAAGGAAAAGCTAATCATTGATAATATGGCAAATAAAACATATGGAAAGACAAATTGGTCTTGGAAGTATGATAGTGATATTTGGTATTTTCCTGTTACTTTCACAACCTTTTGAAATGTAGACTTCCAATTCTTATAAATCTCTACAAAGCAACCTTTCTGTCTGGTTTATTGTGGTTATAAGATCAATACAAAAACACAAACCGAAGCATATAATCAGACAAAATAATATTAAAAAGTCTGAAACTGTTGATATACCACAATAAAAATGCTCGGATCTTGCCAATCTGTCTTCATAGCATGATGGTGCGTAATCAGATGATGACCTTTAATACTCTATTTGTCCTTAGATAAAAAGTAAACATCAAAGCATACTTGAGACTGCAAGTTATATAACAAAACTGCTCAAAAAAATTAGTTGGGGCAAATGCTTTTCACTAACAGCTCTTGTTTAAGATTTAACATGCGCGACATTTTACATGCGACATAAAACACAGTCATAATAAATGAAGGTATATGTGCATAATGTAGCACAAATACTGTTGAGAATGAAATCTGCGATTTAAGAAATCTTCTAAAACAGTCGAAAACTTACTACAGACATAGAATGAGTAGAATTCAATTTTCCCTCTGAAAATCTGATTAAAAACAAGCCTACTCTTAGCAGAAGCATCACAATTAAGATAAATATAAAATCAGTGCTACTGTTTTGTAACGCAGTATATACTAGTATTTTGACGCTTGTTTAATGGAATTGCTGATTGTAGAATATGTAACTAGTATTTGAATTTGATATAAAGGTATTAATTTGCTGCAAACTATGAAACTGTTCTTTTTGTTTGATAACAGCATATAGATAATGATTTTATACGATATTTATTTGTAGACATTGCAGAAGTATGAAGTATCTTTTAGTGACAATAAGCCTCGGCTTTATAGATTTGCATTGGATTGTCTATACCTTGTATTTAATTTATATTTAAGACAATGTTATTTGCATATACATGTATGTAATATTGTGTGAACATGTAACTTGTCACTATAATAAAATATTAATGATAACATTTTTATGTATATATCCAAAATGTATTGTTGCTGAACAATATGGATAATATAGCGAGAACAATGTTTGAAGGAAATGCCTTTTTGGTATTACATAAAACACGAACAGACACTTTCTGTGTTTACTGAGATAACTGAATTTAATCATCTTTACTACAAATGATCCATCACCCTGTAACATATAACAGTATTGTGTTTTAATTGTCGTAGATTTACCGTTACATTTTGTTTTTAGAAAGAATCCTATTTACAGGTATATGTTTGCACGGCCGAAATATGTTTAGGATGATTCTTTTTGTGTATATCATTTTTGCTATTATCAGAAATTATATATAAAGTGTTGTTTTGTGTTTTTTTCCCCAGAGAATTAAACATCTCAACTTAGACGGAAGAAGGGCGGAAGAGGAAGTATGTTTGTAAACTTGTTTGAATTAAATGATATAAACGCATTTTTCGTTTTTACATTTAACACAAACATGACTTTACCCGTCTTAAATTTAGCAAAAACTATATATGTGAGATCTAGTTATTTCTGTGAAATACCCGTTTTAGGCAAAACGTTAACATAAAGGTAATGAAAGCTTAAATGCTTTGTTCCTATTATTATTTCGTACCGAAATTTTATGTATATCCTATTTCTTTTCGCAGAGACGTGTGCAGCAAGACAGACGAAAAGAGGAAGAACTTGTAAGTGTGTAATCATGTTTGAAAAAATATTTTTGAATGTTTAGATTATTGAACGTACATTAAAAGCAATTGTAAAACAATTAAAATCTTTTAAATGTTCATTATATTCAACAAATGACCAAGGCCTTCGAGTGGTTTGTCGTCTTATTTGTCATGGTTCAGACTTTAGGTGCGCAGGAATTGAAGGTTAAATATCTAAGCATATGAACGATGAACCGTGGTTAATTAGACATTAGACGATAAACCACAAGAAGGCATTGATTGTTTTCATTATTAAATGTCCATTAAAATATATGAATGAAACATATGCTTGGTTTCATTTATCCCAGTAATTATGAACTGCACATCAAGCGGCAATTTGACGCCATAATGCTCTCTTAACCATTTTTGGTTGCAGAATATACAGAGCTTGATTTTCTTCTTTGTTTAGCAGGCAGTCAAATCGAGCAATGTTAGAATGAATTATCACTGAAATACTGAATATTATTTTTTCTAGAAAACAATTAGTATATTTTCTTTTCAGAGAAGAAGAAAGCAAGAATACGAAAAGCAGAAAGAATTAGAGGTATGCCGAAAATAATTGAATAGTTACTACATTCTTAATATTATTTAAGATCTTGATATTCTTTTAATACAACAGATTTATATTCGGAGAACCGATTTTAAAGATGGACAAGAGACAGCATTGGGTGTCTTATAGGCTGGCTACCGACTAGATAATTTTTTCAAACTTTTTAACAATACGTTTTTAATTTCTACAGAATAGGTATTCTTTTTTAAATTTTTTAACAATATTTTTCTTTTCTTTTATTCTCGCTTTTACTATCTTAACAAAATTCCCCTTAGCTCTGATTATGTTTTGAGAAGAAATGGATCATAATTATACAAAATGTAAATAGCCACAGGAGTTATCTCCTATGAAAAACGTAAGATCTGAAGACAGACTAGGTGTCTTCGCATGAATGTGTAGTAACATACGAACTTTATAAGTGCTAATGTTAAATCTTGAACGTCCTTTCTCCATTATGGCTTTTTACTCGACTTGCTTGTCGTAAGTAAATGGCCTCTATGATTATGCGTATTGGTCAGTAGATATAATGTCAACATCACAAGTTTCCATTTATGATTACCGCACTCTCAAGCCTTCAGTTCTCAAAACATTTAACAGATAATGTGGTCACTAAATGATCATTATGGTTAGGAGGTGAATCAGTCAGAAAGTAAAATCGTTGTCTGAAGATGATCTTTGTTGTGTCGGTAGATTAAAAGTGAAAGTTAAAGCGATACTGACAGCTTGAGAGAACAAATAGTTTCTTATCAAAAACTGGAAAATAGTTAACTAAGAACATATGATTATTGCTTGTGCTCAGTAGATCAGACATATTTTATTGGAGTTCTGTATGTCAAAACTCAAAGTGACCTACAGACAGAATTGTTTAAGATCTATAGCTGGAAAAACGCATTGGTCTTGCTAATACGTTTTTATAGCATTAATGCGCATGGTTAGTTTCTGACACTTTTAACATTATTCTTGTTCTTATGTCAAAGTTCCAGATCAAGGCATAATTGAGACTGAAAATTATACAACCAGGTTACTCCGACAGGCTACCAGTTGGGGCATGTGTACTTCACTAAAATCTTTTGTTTAAGAGTTCAAAGAGAAATGTCATTCTATATGAAACATAAAATACAAACAAACGATTCCTGTGTTCACTGAGAAAACTGACTTTATTCACCTTACAACAAAAGATCAATCACCCTGTAATGTATAATAGTAACGTGTTTAAATTGTCGTCACAGAGGTGCATGGTCGATGCTCGGTAAACCTTATTTGTATTAAATAGCTTGACTTATAATGACGATGATTTCTTTTAATTATTTATTGAGATTTACCGTTATACAATGTATTTGTTTTTCAACTGAGTCCTATTTATAAGTTTATGTTTGGATCATTAAACAAAGCGGCTAAAATATGTTTAGGAATATACAGAAAATATAATTATTTATGGGCATGTTTGCTAATATCAGAATTGCATATATATATAAAGCATTTTGCAGAAAATTAACATATCAAATTGGACGGAAGAAGTCAATAGAGGATGTAAGTTTGAACAAATTTAACCATAACATAGCTTTACACTTCTGAAATTTACAAAACTTATTCTGATAACAAAGAATCTGTGTTTGAGGTCTAGCTTTTTCTGTCAAGTTATAATTTTCCGATAGGTTTTTGGCAAAACGTTAACGAAACGGGAATGAACGCTAAAATACTTTGTACAAATGCATGTTATTATTGTTTTTTAACGAAATATCTATATATATGTGAACTATTTTACAGAGACGTAAACAACAAGACAGAAGAAAGGAAGAAGAGCTGGTACGTATGCATTTATGTTTGAAACAAAAAGATTTCCAAATGTTTGAAGTATCAAACGCACAATAAAGGCAACTGTTAAGCTCTTCGGAATATTGAGTGCATTGTATTATCAACTCCATAATGAGTAGTATTTTTTCTCTAGAAAATAATTAACATATTTTCTTTTCAGAGAAGAAGAAAGCAAGAATACGAAAAGCAAAAAGAATTAGAGGTATGTTGAATTACAATATTATAGGATAGTTACTACATTCTCAATATAATATCAAATGTTGATATTCTTCTAATACAACATTTTTACTTCCGGAGGACCGAGTGTTAAGGCGGACAAGATTTACATACAATCAAGACATCAAGACAAGGAGGGTACTACAATTATCGTCAGACATTCTTCACAATCGAGTCCAAATATATAAGCTACTAACTATGCGGTTCTTTTTAAAAAGTGGAGTGTTTCCTGATCACACGGCTCTTTTTGGCACACGATCACATGATATACGTGCAGTTCACCGCAAGTTACCAAAAATAACAAAAAACACTGTATTGTAATGCAAAGACGTATGTTTTTAAAGAAAGTAAAATCTCTTTTCAGCGAAGAAAAAACGACGGTCAAAGACAGAGAGAAACAGGGGTAAGAGAATAAACACTTTCATAACTGTTAATTAATTAATTTATACCCATTGATTTTGAAGCGCATGTTGTGACGCCAAGATTATATTCTAAATTTCAATTAGACACTTCTCAAGAAAAGTGTGTTTTTTTTGTCTTTTTGCAGCAACAAAGAAGAAATAATGATCCAAGACTTGCAGAAACAGAAGTAAGACATAAAATGTTTATAGCAATAAAATATTTATTAAATATCTATTTCGAAAACTGAAACATGATTTGAAACAATATTTCATCTGTCTTTAATTTGACAGCTTCTTTCTATATTTATTCACATTCTTTATATTGACGTTTCTTGAAAATGTATTATTTCGAAATACTGGTTTGGTCGAAACAATTGTTATGTTTCCTGAATATTCCTCTGACATGGCGTGTGACATATTAGGAAGGAAATGGAGTATAACAGATATCAAGGAATCATTCTGTTTAGATAACATTATATCAAGTAGAGGTATAAAGATCATTATTTCATCTTATGAATTAAAATCAATATCTGAAAGGCAGTGACTAGTGCAGCTTTGTAGGGAATGTGTGTTGTTGTTAAAGTTATTGAATATCATTAACGCTTACAAACAAGCTAGAAAAATGATGATATACTGATCGATGAATGTGAAACACCACCGCTCGAGCATGAATGGCTCGAGCCACTGGGCTTGTGCAAGCAATTCATGTGGTCCCGGTCGATTTGATTCTATTTCCTATGTGAAGGCACAATTGCTGGATCAAACACTGGTAACTCAATCGTTCGAGCTTGAAACCTAATCCATGTGTATTATTCTACTCTTAGTTGCTACCAGCACATTTCCAGCTCTGGGGTCATATCATTGTTCTCTAGCACTTTGCACAAAACCTTTTTTTTTATATTGTCCATACCAAACAACGGCTGTCAGATTCTGACATACATTTTGTATTAGGTCAGTCTATGTCTAACCCTGGTGCATATTTTTATTTTCAAACCATGTTCATGGCTACTATGTTGCATCAATATTGCCAATCCTAGACAACCTAGTGAACGACCTAATCATAGAGGGATGGCTAGGTCGCTTGATGTTGAATCTTTTAAACCATGTTCACGGCCTGTAAACACTGGCTCGTCCTCTTTGAGGAGATGAGTTGAAAAAAGAGCCAATGATACTTCCGAGGAGGCGCTAATGACCGGAACTTAATGCAGAATGTAAACAAAGAAGAAGGGTGAGTTGATTGTTTCATTTCTCAGATAAATGTAAGGCCCTATTTCAAAAAATAGCAAATGTAGTTCCACTCAGAAATGATTATACTTTTTATTTATGCAGGCCATTTTGCAAGGTAAATGCATACCTTGACGTGAGAACTTTTGAAAGTTCGAAAATGGGGCAAGTTCGAACCAAAAGTGGAGATTTACCCATATATTTCGCCCTAATTTACACAAATAAGAGTAAACATACATTGTACCAATTTTTCCCATAATGGTATGTTAAATCTCAATTATTTATGTGTTTTAACGACGGGTTTTATCCCTCTATGTTCAATTTTGGCTAAGAGGAGGAGCCAAAGCCTTGGAGGAGGCGCAAAAGTCCAGAGTCGGAGCCACTTACAAGTTCTTTTCCTGGGTGATTAACACTCGTATAAAGCGTTTTCGTTCTCGCAATGTAGTATCTATTTCTTTTTAATGTTTGTAATTTGATGCTTGAAATTGTATTATACTACCCAAATGCACATACTCTTACCTAAAATAACAAGAGCTGTCCACAAGAATTGACTCTGAATTAGAGCTTTGCCAAAAAAAAACTTTATAAAACTTAAAAATCTAAGTTAAAAATGGGCATAACTCTGTCAAAATTCAAACAGAGTTATAGGGATTGTTTCTCCTGGTGTAGACTTTGATAGTAAATAACTGTTTTAAGTTTCAAGTCAATAGTTCCATTCACTACTAAATTAGACCAACAAAGATGAGCTTATAAATGTGTGTAAATATATCAAAGAGGCAATCAAAAAACCCATGTCATTGTATTTTCACTTCCTTTGTTAATTGCATTATATTTGATTATATATTATATGTCTAGGTATCTCTTTTCTAGTTAATAACACGTTTGTCACTTTCTTTAAAATTGTATGAACGTGACTGTGTATATTGTAATATTGGTGTTTAGACGATGTACGAAGTACAATTCTCAATAAAATTCTGTTCTGTTCTGTTCGGTTCTGTTTGATAGTAACAATGATATTTGATGCTATCAAAAGGGTTAACCAAAAGGGCTTAACCAAAAATTCTATGTTAAAAAGGGGCATAACTCCATCAAAATTCAAATCAGTTATAGGGATTGTTTCTCATGATGTAGACTTTGATAGTAAATAACCATTTTAAGTTTCAAGTCAATAGCTTTGATAGTAACAGAGATATTTGACTTTATAAAAAAATAACCAAAGGCGACGCCGACGGCGGTGCGAGTGCAATAGCTCTACTTTTTCTTCGAAAAATCGAGCTAAAAATATATGTGTATGTATCAATGCAACAACTACATAGTTTAATGTTAAATGGTCAATTTTATTTTAAATGTTTGAAAGGAATCGCAAAGAAAGGATGCCCAATTCTGTATGATATTATTACCTTTGTTCGCTCCAGATTAGTCTGTTTAAAAGTATCAACATACATGTTTCCTTACAAACGTTATTTAAATAAAATTAAACAATTGTATTTATAATTCTGTAACTGTAAGCTCAGTAACGGTCAATACCCATTCTGACTACGTAGCATTAATTAAAAGTCTGACATCAAATATTGCCTCAACAGATGGCACCCTATTTACAAACTCCCAGTACTAAATAATAACTTAATATGACTTTGACTGCAGAACGACTGACAAACGGACAAGGCTAAGACAAAACCTATTTGCGGTTCGACCGGGGAATAAATATCTAACTTTTTCAGTTTCATTGTTATCGTTAGAACATCTGGGAGAAGTATTTTGAGTGTTAGCATTTTCTCATATATGTAATCGAATTAAGCAATTTACAAGTAAACAAATATATTTATTTAGCATTTGTAAGTACCTAGTGAAGCACATATTGCAATTGCATTTCAAGACTACCACAACGTTGACACTAACTATTAAAAATCCAAAATGCGTTGGACACGAAAACCGTTGTGCATTAGGAAATGTCCCTTACATAGAAAATATCATAATTATACAACTTATAACGCCATGATAGCCCATCATTAGACAAGTGCAAAAGAAAAGAGAAGTGCAAATATCTCGTAATACATTCTAAATGAATAGGATGTTGTTACAATCTCATCCATCAGATGTTTGTCACAATCCAAGGGAATCATGATAAAGCTCTGGTATGTGGGAATTGATGATACATTAAAAAAATCTCAATTTCGAAGTGCTTTGGCTCCCACTCCGGTTCTTAGCGCCTCCTCTGCGGCGATGGCTCCTCCACATGGTGATAAATGCACATGTACGGGATAAACACGCTAGTAAACCACCAAAGTCATGCAGCAGTAAGATATGCTTTTCAGCAAGATTGATGCAGGGACTATAAAATCTTAAATTTGTGTAAATTAGGGCGAAATATATGGGAAATTGTCTACTTTTGGTTTGGACTTGCCCTATTTTCCAATTTTCAAAAGTTCTCACGTCAAGGAATGCATTTACCTTGCAAAATGGCCTGCATGTATAAAAAGTATAATTATTTCTGAATGCAACTACATTGTCTATTTTTTGAAATAGGGCCTTAAATTTGTCTGAGAAAGGAAACAATCAACTCACCCTTCTTCTTTGTTTACATTCTGCATTAAGTTCCGGTCATTAGCGCCTCCTCGGAAGTATCATTGGCTCTTTTTTCAACTCATCTCCTCAAAGAGGATGAGCCAGTGATGTTGTAATGCCAGGTTGACTCCTGGCTATACAAAGTCTCACACTAAAAGGATTAATATCGTTTTATTTTCTGTCTTTTGTGATAATGGAGTCCATTTAATTTCATTTCAATAGGTTTGCGTTTGAGTAGGTGCTAAGGAGCGTCAGGAGTGTAGCACTTATTATACGCCCGAAGGGACGTATTATGTTATGACGCTGGTGTCCGTCTGTCCGTTAGCAATTTCGTGTCCGCTCTGTAACTCTTGAACTCCTTGAAGGATTTCAAGGAAACTTGACACAAATGTTCACCACACTGAGACGGCGTGCAGACCGCATGTTCCGGATGTCTCACTTCAAGGTCAAGGTCACAGTTAGGAGTCAAAGGTCATATCTGTTTTTTTCGTGTCCGCTCTGTAACTCTTGAACCCCCTGAAGTATTTCAAAGAAACTTGACACAAATGTTCATCACACCAAGACGACGTGCAGAGTGCATGTTCTGGATGGCTCGCTTCAAGGTCAAGGTCACAATTAGGAGTCAAAGGTCATATCAGTTTGTTTCGTGTCCGCTCTGTAACTCTTGAACCCCTTGAAGTATTTCAAAGAAACTTGGCAGAAATGTTCACCACACTGAGACGACGTGCAGAGCGCATGCTTTGGGTGTCTCGCTTCAAGGTCAAGGTCACAATTAGGAGTCAAAGGTCATAACAGTTTTTTTCGTGTCCGTTCTGTAACTCTTGAACCCCTTGAAGTATTTCAAAGAAACTTGACACAAATGTTCACCACACCAAAACAACGTGCAGAGCGCATGTTTCGGATGACTCGCTTCAAGGTCTAGGTCACACTTAAGTGTCAAATGTCATATATGACTTTGTTTTGTGTATATTGCTCTGCATTGCAGTGCTCTTGTTTTTATTTGGCAGATCTCTTTTTTGTTCTCTTACAATAATTTTTTTTAATTACTTCCGTTTTATGTTACTATAAATAGTTTATTTTGAAACTTTTTTATTATTGGCCGTAGGGAAAAACCGAGACCACTTTTCTGTGGTACAACATGGATGGTACCTCAAATTTTTAGGTGTATTTTTACATACCTATACCTAATAAGGATTTTTTTGTGGACTTTGAATATTTTTTTGTGGACTTAAATTTGTTTTTTGAAGTTTTCCTTTTGTTGTTCTAGTCCTTTGGTCTACAACAGTCAAGTTCTTTAAATTTTGCTCCCATCCTATGATGTAATCTTTCCGGCGTATATTGCCCCGCTTGGCGGAGCTCTTGTTACCTCTTATAAAAAAAAACTCAATCAATCCGTGTCTGCGATTATTTTGCATGGTTGTGTTTTATGCTTTCAAGGGATATAATTGTAGATTTTATCATTTATTTAATTTCTAAAAACAAATGAAAATACATTTGTTCAGATACCATTCATTGTTTTTATTGGAAAATGTATGTATATATATATTTAAGTATTAAAACTATATTGCAGAGGCTAAAACAACAAGGCAGAAGAAAAGAGGAGGAGGCGGTAAGTGTTTAAAATGTTTGTGGAAATTTAAAGGTCTTGAAGTAAACATGTATATTGGAATAAGCACTTAAATGTTTGATTACAAGCGCAACACTCGTTTTATGTAAAACAGTACAGTGGTAAAGACACACGTAAGAATCTGTCATATCATGTTTCCTTCCGTTCCATATACAGCTTCAATTGTTTATGTTTATCTTGTAACTGAATTGAACATCTGTCAAACTGTAAAGATGGACATATTCTAACAATTAAACCGCCGTTAAAATGGTCTTTTAACACTTTAAAGTATCATTTTCTAGAGAAAATAAGTAACAGGCACACTATCATTCCAGAGAAGAAGAAAAAAAGAATACGAAAGACAACAAGAATTAGCGGTATGTTAATATACGAAAAATACTATTAGAATAAAGATATAGAAACTGAATTTACCGATATGTTACACAGCTTTGGGAGGCATGCCAAATACAACAATGACCTTACCTATATATCAGACATTCTCAATTATGACGTTTTCCTCCTTTTCCTCATATATCATTAATCGAGGTGGTCAAACTGACCACAGGAAAAGGAAGGTGCAAACAATCTAGCGATAAAACCGACAGAATTAGATTTGTGGTTACAATTTCTGTTCGAAACAATGAACGTAAGTGTAATACTCAATGTTTGAAATTTAGACTCGGTGCTACTTTACTCGTGTCATCAAAGTTTGCACAGTCTGGCAAACTACGTTGGTGGTATGGGATAGCAGCATTTGAAAGTTGTGGTTCACTATCTTTTCACACCCTAAATGAAACTCATTCTAAATTCAAGATGGCAGACGTACCTTAAATATAGGAATGAAATTTCCGTGTGGAATCCAAGTATTGCTAAATATGGACTGCACGAGTAAAATGAACGTGTATATTAATCGTTTTGTTATAAACGCATTTTTCCTCGCGTAGTTCAATATTAAATAGTCAAATATGAAACAAAACATTGGACTAAACCTGAAAAATAATGTACTTACCCCCCTTGAAATCAGTCCAAAATAAAAATTAAAAGTACTGCGAGGGAAAAGACATGACGTCAGGCCCGTGTTCTAATTTTAGTTCAATTTCGGAAACAGCCATTGTATTGTAGAAATTAATTATAATAAGACTGTTTTGATTGCAGTTGAATTGATCACTTGTCTAAAATATATTTTTACTTTCTTTTTTCCCCTTCCGTTTATATCATTTATGAAAAGAAACTGAATTAATAAATATTTCTATATTCTTACAGAGGAGAGAACAATATGATGCACGTGGCTTTGAAGACGGAGGCGAGGTTGGTCTTACAAAAGATATATCACATGTATTAAATAATCCAATATCCGAAACAATAAAATCAGAATAGCAACAGTTTAAAACATATCTTGAGATGGAATGTCATACCTCTGGCATCCCATTTTCACACAATCATCATATTTTTATTGCAGTTCTTTACTTTATTTTATAAAAAGCGAATTTCTACATCAAAACGGGTACATATTTAAGAAATTAAAATGAATTAGTCTCCGTTAAGTAACCAAATACGGAAACACATTGATTGTATCTAGAAACTGACTGAAATGTTCTGTTTGATCTTATGGAACATATCAGCACGTATGCTTCTGAGTACTAGTAGCCTTATATACAGACGACGTTCCAAATTAACTGAGTTGAAGTAGGATAGCAATATTGCATTCAGCAAAAGCAGTAAAATTAAAACAAAACTTAGAAAAGAAAATGTGAACACTCAGAATAACAATACAAATCAATATGATATAGACTGCTGTAAAGTTGACATTATTAGTATACATGTAGATGCAGCATTTTCAACACGTATAATGCTAATTCAAGACACAATATAACAACGGCAGTTTTGTGGGAGATAAGGGATAGAATGTTCTGAGATACTTGATGAGTAGTAATTAAATCGCTCCGAAAAAGGTTTATAGTTGAATATTAATTTTGTAGAGAGGAAGACAAAACAGAAGACAATATAAAAATGAAAGGCAAAATGAAATTGAGATTAACCACTTTGCTACAAATGTATCTTAAATGTACTGACCGCAAGATTTTGGCTAAATACTGACTACGGCAATGAACATTTTCCTGCGGTCTTAATTAATATACCACGGAGAAATACGTACTTAACGGTTGTTTAATATAAAACTTTATAATTAAGGCAGTTTACCCCGTTACAACCGCTTTTCAGTTTTGAATGGAAAAATAATAAAAACAACTAATTCTTATGTATTTCCGTAACATTTGATGTTACGTCAGTGAGTAAGTTTCAAAGCCTTCTTGAGAAATATAGCAAGAATTTTCTGATATCTGAAAAAGAAGTGGTTTTTTTTGTCTTTGTTGTTGCACGATTTGAATGTCAGTGCATTTAAATGATTTGTTATGTCTCTTTAGAGTTTTTCTTTTAAAAAATTTAAGTTTCAAACAATTCAACAGGTTATCGTATGCAGAAATGTGCCATCATAATTTCCTAAGAATCTTCTTATATATTTAGTTATCATAACATTTGACTTCCAAGATGGAAGAAAAGTAGCAGAAAAGTAATTACAAAAGATTCCTGCTATTAAACAAACTCCTGTCTCGAAAAACGGACACAACTCTTACAATTAAATAATTGTTGATCACTTAGAAAATTTCTGCAAAATTTCCTATCAATACAGGAATTTGAAAATTATGAAAATATAAATGCACTCTACCGAATGTCGTCTTTAATGTTACACTTTTACCAACTTTCAATCTGTTGAAACAGAAAGCAAGTACAACTTATTAACAATGAACACAAATGAGCCGCGCCATGAGAAAACCAACATAGTGCGCTTGCAACCAGCATGGATCCAGACCAGCCTGCGCATCCGCGCAATCTGGTCAGGATCCATGCGGTTCGCTTTCAAAGCCTATTGCAATTAGAGAAACCGTTAGCGAACAGCATGGATCCTGGCGCGGCTCAAATTTGAATTGTTTTACCAGGATCTTTAAACTTTTCTATTTTATAGTTGATACCACCAGAAATTATGTATTCTGAAGCAGTAATTATTGACGAAGAGGCGGAGGCACTTTCGTAAATTCTTGAAGTTCCATATACGCTTGGTAAGAATATATGTTTATTAAACTAATTGTGGTTTTCGTCTTAATCTGTCATTTTATGAAGAAACGGTAAAATGCTTAGACCGTCAACATTTTTCTTGACAACGTGTCAAATCTCAGAAAACCGAATATCTGAATCATTTCCATAGTTCCTAATCAATATTATAGTTAAAGTTTCATTGACATAACATGAATGCCTAATCAATTATTATATTATATTTACTTTCTGATAGAAAACAGTAAATCGTTTAAAAGGAAGAATAGCTACTGAGAAAAACATTTAAGATTTTCAAATAATACTTCGTATAGTCAGCTTTGATAACTACGTTTTGTGTATTTTATGCTTTATAAATGTCGATTTTGGTATGAAGTTAGGGACTTCCGTTGGCAATTGGTCAAAGCCGCTGGCTTGAAATCACTTGCCTCGCTTGATATCAGGACATAAAAATGAATCAACTTACCAGTGCGCGAATGGAACTCTGAATCATTTTGCATCATAAAAGGTGGCTTGATTAACGTTACATTGTCTTTAGACAGACACTTATAAAACAATCGGTCACGGTTCCATATAATTCCAAGAATTTATTAAAATACCCACTCTTCGATCGGATGTGAAATGACGAGAGGTCAGCGAACTTGGCCACGCGGCCATGGATGCCTGTTTTATTTTTATATTAATGTTATTACAAGTTAAATCACATGTTCTGTTATATTTGATCTTTTCCCTTAATTATCAAAACACATTCCGATAGCAAACAGATATCTGCAGAAATGTAAGACTATATTTCTTTAAGGTCGAAGATCATTTGTCCAGCATCTCTGATTCTGTGGGAAAATGTCAATTACTTGCAAAGAACATGTATGTACAAAGTTTAGGTTACAAACGTATAGAATAAATTCATCTAAAACATTCAGGTTATAACAAAAAAATAAAATAGGATAGTAAACATAAACGAAGCCTTTTTAATGTAGTGCCATAGACTTTCATTCCTATTATATCATATACGACATACCAAAAGAGCAATGATGTCTTCATAGATAAATCATATTCATATTATGAATTGCAAATTAATATTTATATACAGTGCTTCATAAAAAAGCTTCCTGATCAGGATTATAGTTTTTTATGTGTCTTTGTAAGGATAATACCTGTTTATGTGTATTAACGTCTGCAGAAGCCCGCGGGAATGTTTATGACTGAGACCGAAGGTCGAGGTAACAAACATATCCCAAGAGGTTTCTGCAAACGTTAACAAACAATACAAACGTGTATTGTCGCTATTCTTGCAAAAAAAAAAAACAACATTACACGACGACTAAATCTATCGTTTTAATATATGATGACTTTACGACTCTGGTACATTTTTAATTACCATTCTTTAGTTCCTGGAAACGGTTAACCCGTTTTAAATCTGTTTTACCTCCCCTTATGCAAACATGATAGTACCAATAATTTTTCATATAACTTAAACATTTGGTGAACAGAAGCACAATTTCAAGATAATAACCTTACATTGAGTAATTTTAAGTACGAAAACATTTCGAGTACGGATGAGTTCGAACGTAGCAGCAAGCTTTCAAACAGTTGATATAAATTCACGGAGAAATTAGATAAAAACATACCGACTGATACTTACCAAAATCATTAATATGATTCATAAAAGCAAAAAATCACACAAGTTACACGCGATTCTTAAACATTAGCGGTTATCTACAAAAACGAATCAACGCTGACTTCTAAATGGGGAGTACGAAAATTGTTGGGGGCAGCAGCAAAAAATTTTATGGATTAATTTAATTTTTTTATGCTACAATAAGCGGTTATTGTGAAAGAAACGTGAGGCTTATACCAGATGTCAGTCTGCGCAGAAATACATATACATCCCTGGGAAAGCATTTCAAAAATAAAAATCATGTATTAACAGCATGTGAAATGCCTTGTTTGTACACGGTTTTTCTCTCGTTACTACATGCGTGGATCCATTGAAAAAAGTAGTTTTATCCGAGAATACACAAATGTAGATGCAAACAGATGTGTTTATGGTTCAAGGATATCAGTAACCAAACAAAAACTGAACAAACATGTTGAATATGACATATATTTGGTGAAAGTAGAATTTTTGACCAAAATAATAGTATTTCTATATAATGTATAGTTCTTTGAACAGTTTCAAAAGGTAAAATAATAAAAGCTAAGTACATTTATATTTACAGAGTTTGTTAAACATATTTTACAATTAACCGGTATAAGCTTCTAATGTGTGTTTTTGCAAATGTCCGTTCACTGTGATTGTTTTGCCCTTGTTGTCTATTGCTTTATTTTGTCTATGTTTTATATATTGTATATGTTTATCGTTCACACGTATATCCATACATACATACGCTACTACGGGGTTATGTTTTGGGAGATTTTGTTCTGGCACCGAGGCTTTTCCTATTGGATCATTGTCATTGTTTAATATTATGGTTGCAAATATATACACTAGAGAACTTCAGTTATATACAACTACAAACGCGAATATTGTTTGCATTGTTATGTGCATGTCATTCCCACTTATGCTTCACTTTATTATTTTTCTATAATAATGGCTCATTATTTATTGTGAAGTCTGTTCTAGTTTTGAGATTACATATATGTCAATAAGTTATTAATATTCTCTTGTTTTCCAGAACATTCTACCACAAATAATGATAAAGAGTCTGTTTTTCATGAATCTTCTGATTTATTCTTGGTGGTAAATAAAAGAGCTGGAATCTTCGTAGATGCTTTATAGAGGAAACTGTAAGAGGACAAAGAGAGCATATTAAGTAAGATGTTAATGAAAAACTTTCCTGTATTTCTCAATAACAAAATATTACCGGTTTTGATATTAAACATTTGATGGATTTATGATAAGATTGTGGATTCAAAAAAAATCTTTATAGAGATAATTTATATTCTGTGGATATACTGAATTCAGTTTAGAGTGTGTGAGAAAATTTGAATTAATAGTGTCTGAATCTAAATTGGACCGGAACAGGATTTGGACTATTCTTATATAACATAACAGGACTTAAGGATTAGTTAATATTTTCAAAGATCAGTTAACATTTTTAATGTATTTGAATTTTTACTTTTAAAAATAAACTTCATTTTGTTCATAGTTGATGGTTTGTTTTTCTGTTACTTTTAGTATTTTCGGTAACACTTATTACCCTTAGACTAACAACATTGCTCAATTAATGATGATACTGTTTTATACGCACACAAATGTATTACTTTTATGTTGTAATTTCCCTTATTTGGATGAAAGTGCACTCAGGCAATATCTCACATGGTTAAGCCTACATGTCCTTTTTGATTATGAACTACGCATCAATCTGAAATTACTATTGCCTACTTGACGATTTTACTTTGTACCCACCTGTTTTGCTTTTTCTTTTGTTGGGAGTGCTACACTACCTACCTAACCTTTATGCCAAAATTGAAGACAATACCTTGAATAGTTATAAAGTTATACTCTGGACACAAAATATGATCGACAGATTTGACTTTGCTGTGACCTTTATCTTTGACCAAAAAACCTGATTCATGCATTTTGTATGATGGAAGGCATTGCATTGAGTGGTTGTTAAGTTATGCTCCGGACACGAAATACGAAGGACAAATTTGACGTTTGAGCTCCATTTGTTACCTTGATTGACCTAACCACCTGATTCATTGCTCTGTTGTTTTATAGCCACCTTCTTGTATGCCAAGTTTAAAGTAAATACCTTGAATAGTTATTAAGTTATGCTCCAGATACGAAATACTAAGTTTAAATTTGACCTTGAACTACCTTTGTGACTCCGACCTTGGGCATACCAACCTGATCCATGACCTCCACGCTTCGTCATCAACAAATATCAAAAGATTGAATGGTTACTGAGTCATGCTTCGGACACGAAATATGACTGACGGACAGACGCTTGAGCCATCAAATAATACGGACGTATAAAAATCGATTATCATAGCAGTATTGTTTAATATTTAAAATGATATCTTACACAAATCGTCTTCTGCCCCACGTATTCCATTTGCGATCAATCAGCATTCCGATGACAGGATAGTCTGTAACCTCCTATATTTAGAACAATGGTGTCAGTATCAAAATCAGAAGGATTCAAAGGGCTAAAATTTACGTAATTAGAAATCATCTATTTTGTAACAGCATCTAAAGACGAAGACAGTTTGTAATTATTATACAAAATAAAAAAAAGTGATTCAGTGAGTTTTGGCAAGAATTTATTTGCAAAATCATTCAGAAAAACTATCTACTGTGTTAGTCACACTGTAAATGTTTGATTTCTTTGTATTTCTAAAGAAATGTTAACTTCATGTATAATCATAACCGCCTTCTCAAGGGTCCAAGCTGGGGAAAAAAATACCCGCTCGCTCCATGTAAAATCTACCCGCCTCTGAAAAAATCAAAATTGAGAGAAAAAAAATTCGCTCGCTCGCTCCCATTTTTTATGAAAATTTTCCGAAGAACTA
Organism: Mercenaria mercenaria; assembly: GCF_021730395.1. Lineage (NCBI taxonomy): Eukaryota > Metazoa > Mollusca > Bivalvia > Venerida > Veneridae > Mercenaria > Mercenaria mercenaria. The sequence continues at coordinate 51,171,574 of NC_069363.1, forward strand.
TTAATCAATTTGGTATGGCCTAACACGTCTACTTTTTCGTCGGGTAGAGTGTTATATTTTCAGTCCTGCTTGCATTCCTTGAACGCAGTGTTTTTAGCATCGGTAAGAAACAATTCTCTAACATTTTGAAAGAAAAAAAGAATGATAATATAGTTTAATATAATTTTTAGACATGTTTTACTACATGAATACTTTCTTGTGTGAGTAGACATTAGAAGTCTGATGCTGGTAGCCTGCAGTTATCAGATTTCATCTACTGTGAAAGTGTATCCTGCTTGATTAAAATTTAGATCCAGTTTACCTCCAAAGTTTAATTTTAACAGACGAGTGCAAAATGCCTTTACAGGCAGAGGGTCAATCTGCCCAAGGATAAAGTCGATGAAACTACCATTTACCTAAGAACCTCAGACACAGAAGTCGAAAAAGCATGAATAACGCAATAATGTATAAAACATTCTGCAGCACCATTGTACCATCAAATTAATTTGTACTACATGTATATGTTTTTGCTCAAAATGAATCAATAATTTAAGCTATTTGCATCATTTTCCAGGATTGAAAAGCATCAGTTGTGTTATATGAGATAGTAGGTAGTGATTAACTTAGTTCCCTTCTTCTTTAGCCGACATTTTATCGGGTTGAAGACTACTTATATTGCAATTAACACAACATACATGTAACTGTGGTATTCACAGCAGTTTGACCAAAATATTTCGAAGGTATATTGGTTACTTACGAGCAGAGAACAGATGGTGCCAGGTTAGTCTGAAGTCGGACCGTTCGGGAATTTATACTATTTAATCATCTTTTATGATTTATACGCACAGTTATTGTTTACGCATGCAATTTTCTGTGTACATCTAGAATATAAATACGTTTCACAAACGTTTGAATGCTGATACTAAGCTTTGACAAGTTTACTTCAAATATTTAAAACTTCAGATATTGACAGCTGTATTTTCCTTACGTAAAATATGTGATTGACGATTCACGATTAGAATAATTCATTAAAATGTTACACATCAACACTTACTCAGCAGCGACAATGTGTCTGATAAGAAGAGCTCTCATATCGTCAAAGCCTTTTTCAATTGCCACAAGCAGAGCTAATTGTTTACTCTCGCTACAAGCTGGAGTTAATGGATCGAATCTACTCTCCAGGAGCTTCTCGGCTACGGGTAAGAAGTTATGTTCCGCTGCCAAATGCAGTGCACTATACCCACTTTCATCATGGGCAAGTTTGGCGCACTTAGGAGCCTTCTGGTTATGAATGTACGAATTAATTACATCTAGTATCTGCAATATGAAATGCGTATATTTGCATTTATCTCATCGATTTTCTCCAAATATAACATTGTAACACTTTATAAAAAAAGAATGAATTTACAGCGTTTTTATGCATAGGAATACACAATGAGTCGTGCTGTTCAGAACAGTAATTTATGATAAATAAGTATTATACTGAACTTACCCGCTTTTCGGTTTTCTTGAATGTTTTTGCTATCTGTTCTTTACGGTTCTCTGCCTGGTTACAACCTCCACCACTTTTCTGACATGGCAGAATTCGTTATTTTGCCTTTGTCGTAACAGACATCATTCAACAGAATTTAATACTTATTTATCGCAAATAAACTAATGTGTTGAAGTCCAATACATTATTTAAAAGGCAACTACAATTCGTACTTCTTACACTTCTTCAAGGGTAGTTTGTATGACGTTGTCTTCTTTTATATGGAGTCATCTATTTGCTTGAAATTCTGTAGCGTCTGTAAAAGAAATAAAAGTACAAAGGAGGGGTGGGGGGGTGGGGCGGGTGGGGGTCCCAGTTAGGTGTCTGCGCAAAATGTTTTTTGATTTTATTTATACTTTGTGGTAATATACCTACATGTATTAAGTTTCATTAACAAGTGTTACTGTTTCAAGTTTTGACTTTCTTTTATAGATATTCACATTTAAAGTGGGTGGGGTAATCTGACATGTGACCAGCCAGGAACACAATATCTGTTATTTTTTAAAAAAATAGTTCTAACTTTTTACCTGAAACTTTCATGATAAAATAAGTATGCAATGGACATTCACACAACATGTTGCATTTTAAATTGTACTGAATACTTTTTTCAGCACAGAGCCACAAAGTGGTCTAATCAAATTTACTGATTTTCAATGGACGAATTTCACCCAAAAGCTAAAACATTTTTTATTAGTTGAGATATTAAGGTGTTATTTTCAGCAGATATTGTAAACTAAATAAACATAAAAATGACAGTATATCAGTATACTCTGATTAATATTGGAAGAGTGGTACACTCTCAAACTGGGTAAAAGTGGGTGGGGTAAATAAATATTCGAAGCAACACTACAAAAATTGTGCAGTTGTTACGAAATGGCCTCAGATTGTCTATTACTATCTTAATTGTGCCCCCCATGAGTGGTGGGGGCATATAGATTTGCTCTTTTCTGTGCGTCCGTCCGTCCATCAGTCCGTGCGTCCGTCCGAAGTTCGTGACGCGCCTAGCTCAAAAAGTATTTGATATAAATTGATGAAACCTTGCAAGATTCTTTATCATGATATGAACTTGCGCACCTTCTATTTTTCGTCTGGCTCCGCCCCCTTATTTTAGAGTTACTGCCCCTGAAATAGTAAAAAATGCACATTTTTACCTTGAGACACGCCTAGCTCTAAAAGTATTTGATATAAATTGATGAAATCTTGCATGAGTCTTTATAATGATATGAACCTGCACACCTCCTACTTTTTGTCTGGCTCCGCCCCCTATTTCTAGAGTTATGGCCCCTGAAATAGTAAAAAATGCACATTTTCACCTTGTGACACGCCTAGCTCAAAAAGTACTTGATATAGATTCATGAAACCTTGCCTTAGTCTTAATCATGATATGAATTTGCGCATCTCCTATTTTTAATCTGGGTCCGCGCCCTATTTCTAGAGTTATGGCCCCTGAAATAGTCAAAAATGCACATTTTCACCTTGTGACACGCCTAGCTCAAAAAATATTTGATATAAATTGATGAGTGTTTATCATGATATGAACTTGCGCACCTACTATTTTTTATCTGGGTCTGCCCCCTATTTCCAGAGTTATGGCCCCTGAAATAGTAAAAAAATGCACACCCTGCGCCTACAGACACATTCTAGTTTAATTAAATACAGACTTGGTTGATAAATTTTAACAAAAAATTTTTCTCTTTAATAAGACTTTATACATGTGTGCTATGGAAAAATCAATGCAGAAAATTTAATGTTAATTTGAATAATAGCTTTCCTCAAAATATACTGCCTCAGGCAAAACATTTTGTTAAATACTTTGAGCTTTCAGGGTTAATTTGGTTTGTCTACATGTCATGTTCAAGGTCCATGCTTTTTCCATGACACACATGTATAAAGTGGGATTTTTTTTTTAATTTATCAATCAATGTGGTATTTCATAAAATTAAGATAGTAATAGACAATCTGAGGCCTTTGCTTAACAACTGCACAATATCTGTAGTGTTGCTTCGAATATTTATTTACCCCACCCACTTTTTCCCAGTTTAAGAGTGTACCACTCTTCCAATATTAATCAGAGTGTACTGAAATACTGTCATTTTAATGTTTATTTAGTTTACAATATCTGCTGAAAATAACACCTTAATATCTCAACTAATGAAAAATGTTTTAGCTTTTTGGTAAAGTTCGTCCATTGAAAATCAGTAAATTTGATTAGACCACTTTGTGGCTCTGTGATGAAAAAAGTATTCAGTACAATTTAAAATGCAACATGTTGTGTGAATGTCCATTGCTTAGTTATTTTATCATGAAAGTTTCAAGTAAAAAGTTAGAACCATTTTAAAAAAAATAACAGAAATTGTGTTCCTGGCTGGTCACATGTCAGATTACCCCACCCACTTTAAATGTGAATATCTATAAAAGTAAGTCAAAACTGGTAACAGTAACACTTGTTAATGAAACTTAATACATGTAGGTATATTACCGCAAAGTATAAATAAAATCAAAAAACATTTTGCGCAGACACCTAACTGGGACCCCCCCCCCCCCCCCCCCCCTCTTTTCTTATACGATTTACAATATTGTTAAATAAACATAACAATTGTTGAAAAGGTTTATTTCATTTCCAAATGTAGACATGTCTGAAATTTAGAAGTTGATAAAACCGTTGGCTTTAACAAGAATTATTGGTAACCCTGTATTTAGGCGGTTGTTATAACAGCGTCAGGATCATACGCACATACTTACATCTTAATCACAAATAAAGTAATATATGGAACTTACTAAAAGTCTTCTAGTACATTGCAGCTTGCTTTCCCATTATATTGAGAGATAAGGACGCATCATTTAATATCAAGTACAACATAAACTCACAAACAAATAAAATACACTGCAGTAAATAATTCATTTTTATCTTCATGATTTAGCCATAATGATACAATTACATACAGTTTAGGCTTGACAAATAGCAAAATACAATATCAAAATTGAATAGTCATCTAACGAAATACAATCTACAATTTGTTTATATCCGTTTTTTATGGTGTACTTTTAGTTATTTACCTATATATTCGTATGTTACCCATGACTGCCAAGTTACAGATTACTAAAGCGTGTAATTCGTTAAGTTATTTATTTATATTGTCAATGTGAACCAGTTTTGAGCAACTCATATTTCTGCTGGATAATACTATTTTATAAACATACATAAACAACATATGTAACCTGTATCACAGATATTTGAAACGTGAATAGGTTTGGTTATTAGGTTGAATAACCGACATATATGGAATTTTTCAGAGATATGTCTGAGTACTCTTACTGAAAATGTACCAAAATGTGCATGCCTCCGTGACTATTTCGTGCACCATCTTCGTGTGATTATAAAACAAATCAGTATTTCGCATTGAATTTTTCATATTTTATACAGGTTTTCATGTTTTACAATGAAACTATTGGATAAGGTATTCTGTACGTTTGAAAGACCGTGACGTCATTAATCCACAAAACATAGAACAATCCGGCATAGGAAACGAATATCATTTCAAGAACTAATGGCAACACATAAAACGGTAATGTCGATATTTTTCTAAAGATAGAATATGGTTATAAAACGTTTGACACGTTAAAAAGTCCAATTAATGTCCTACAATCAATTTCAACTGGGCAAATTCCTTTAATCATGCGAAATATCTCAAAAACAAGCAAAATTTTATTTCACCATATCATATAGCATTTGTTTAGTTACAAAAGTTTTCATTACAATCTACGTTGAAGAAAAATTTTATTCGCGAACATGTCATCAAAATTGGGACAGTAAAATTATAACAAGCTATCCAAGTTGTACAGATTTAATAATTTAACATGTATATAGTTTGATCAGTTTAAATTCCAATTGCATTAACATCATCCTATCTACAAAAAAAAATGATAATTTGTAACATTATGCTTGCTTTGACACCTTATGATCTCGGATTTCTCGACCATATTTCACCCACGTCCTGCTCGGATGACATTATTACATTTTAAAATCTTTATAGCGTACACGAGGACAGACTCAAGGTTAGTGTGTAGCTGAATGATTATATTTTTGTTATTCAGGGATAAAAGCTTTATTCTCCCCCTTTTATCTATTTACAGCACTAAACATTATCTCATATAGCAAGTCTAATAGAGGTTATTTCATCTGTCCGTTTATTTAGCTTTTAAATTAACTGTTAAAGCCCATGGTATAATTTCATATGCATGGTAAAGCGGAACGGTTTTCCTAAAAGTATTTAAGTTAGTTTATAGACCTTAAAATATGTTAAGGTTGTTTTCAAGCAATAATGTTTAATACACCTAAATGTTTTCTAGTTCATGGAGCTTAAAATATTTTCTTCAAACAATTGTGGTAGTTCAATGAACTTAAAACTTTACGGGAAAGTAATGTAGTTCACGGAATCTAAAGTCTAACACGTTTCGCCGGAATTCAATGTAATTCGCGGAATTTAAATATTCTCGATGCGAAACAAATAAAGATTTCAGTTGTTAAAGTTATTCGGTAAAATTTCGGTAAAACAGTAAATGAAATTCACGAAACTTAAATCACAGAACTTTAATACTTTTCACAATACGCGACGGAAGTTTGTGGAATTTAGATACCTTTAACAAGCCGACAAGGTAGTTCGCGGAACTAAAATACATTTGATAAGAAATTACGGTAGTTCACAAAACTTAAAACCTTTTAAGCAAGTGTATTTAATGACGTTGCCGAATGTGTTTCGTGCAAGCGCTTTAGATACGTGAGGTCTCTTACATACATGTATTTCTGAAGAATATGTTATGCCGAAAAAGAGTAGAATGCATCATGTACCCAGTATGTGTTAACCAATGATTGTGCATTTGGAGTCTATTTAAATATCCAATTAATTCCTTTTGATTGCAAGTTTTAAAACACCTATGATTATTATTATAATTATTAAACAAGACCTCAGAGTAGTTTTTTGTCTTGTATACGACGGTTCAAAGTTCAGATGCGTAGGATTTTAGCTATGTAAACACGGGTGGTTACCTGTCCAAGTATGTGAACCATGCATTGTAAAAATATGTGATAGAATGCATGGGTTTTATTGGGATGATATTGGTCTACAATTGCAATGTCATATATTACAGGTTCTGAAACGTAATATTTTCTCAAAATAAATTTATGTGAAATGGAGCGAGAACACAGCTTACGGGGAGATGAATATAGAAAAATAGAATGAACTCTCCATAAATAAATGACTATTTTAAGCCCATATGTCTGTATATTAAAAGTGAACAAACACTCTAGTAAGAGTAGCTTAGAAACCTAGGTGGCACATATCTCTGTTATTCCTTTTACTAAATTTTCTAACATTCCAACAAGTTTATTTCCCCATATTTAAGTAGTGGGCAGACGAAAGTTCACGAAAGGACAGAAGGACTAGAGAAAGGCTTTTGACATGGTAAGTAATTTATTTGTATATGGTTATAAAATTATATTAAAGTTATATCTTGTTATTATGCTAAAATATTGGACTCTGATATTTTGCTTGTTATTATATCGTTTACTCTGGGGACAGATGCATATAATGTCATGCTAAATATAGTATAGATAGCTCACAAGTGCGAATTATTAACATTCTTAAAGCGGTAAATACAAGCACATGAAATAACCGATAAACCACTTACTACAGGTCCATTTTGGTGTGAAGGACCACATTTCCTTAAATAAAACTTTCATAATTATATTCAGATTAAAGGGTTTCATAACAGCATATACATAAGAATATCAAAAGTTTTAAAATATAATTAGGAAAATATACATCGCATAAATCAGTTTTGTTTCGCTGGGTTCAACGTCACACTGACACAATTGTAGGTCATATGGCTAATTTTCAGCTTTGATGGTGGAGGATGACCCCCGGTGCCCTTCCGTGCATTATTTCATCACAGGTAGACACCTGGGTGGTACCACCGGCCTTCCGTACGCCAGCTTGGTGGCTTTCTCACATGAAGAATTCAACGTCCCGAGTGAGCATAAATCAGTATCATGCAAGTTAATATATAAATTACAGCTTAATTCCTGTATTATGACATCAATTTTTTCTGCTTGTTTTGGGGGAGCTTTGCTTTCAAATCAAACTGTTACAGATTACAAGAGGTATCATAAAAACTACTATACATTTAATTGCATTTCGAAACCGTATTTTTCGCGTCTGCATTTATGGTAAATGGTAAACCCGCTAAAACAACATTAAATGCTGCATTAAAACCCTAAACATTCGTGCCAGAATTTATTCGAAACATTGAGTTTATGAAGCAAGAAAATTGTAACAAGGGATAATTGAAGGCTAATGTTGTCAACATAAAACTAAATTCCAGGTAAAAATAAAATATTTTTGACGTTTGAAATTCACCTACGACATTCATTGTAGGTTAGTGTACTTTTATTGATGTTACCTTGACTTGTTACTATCTTTACATACTCATTGGGTATGGGTTTTAATCTGGTTTATGATTTTGTGAAATCGTTTTTTACTTATAATGTTTCGGTGGTTACCGATAGTGTTTAAACCACGTCACGAATGATATATCAGAGTATTTATATAAAAAAAGTGTATGAGTAGCGCTGTGTCGTCTTTTACCTTGCATTTCATCAGAGGGTAAAATTTCAATTTCGATCATATACTTTGGACTTGGGTACTGTTCATTATCTTATTAATAATTACCGGGGACGTTGACCTTTTTAAAAGTAGTTATGACATAATTCCCACCACCCCCTGCCAACTGCGTTTTCCGTCAACCCATTATTCCGTCCTCGTTCCTGCCATCCACATTTTTGTGTCTGGTCCATAACTCGGTTTTCTACCAAGGGATTACTGAACATGGATGTTTCCTATACTGAGATAACATGTCATACGTTACATCAAGACCGTAGTCCAAAATCATACTCAGATGTCAAATATCAACAGGAGCCTTTCCTGTCCGGTCTGTAACCGAACCATCCAACAAGGAATTTGGATATTACTTGTCACAAATGTTCCCATGCACAACTTTCAGATCCCTAGGTCCAGGGCACACTTAACATGGTATAAACAGGTTCTGTGTCGTGTCCAGTCCATATGTCTGCCACTAATTCAGGGATCTGGATTTGAACTGAAAATGTTTTTCCTATAAGGTCCATAACCACCCATCAAATGTCCACCTATATAAAAACGGCTTTTCATGCACAATTCGAAAAAAAAAATGATTTTATAGATGGTTATAAAGAAATCTTCTTTTTCTATGATAAGCAGACATTTGCATTTATACTCCTCATTTAATTAAGGATCAAACCTTGTATATATGATAATATACATCAGAACTTAATTGAAAGTTAACACAATAAAGTATACTAATATTTTCTCTGTCACGGATATGTCATCAACTGGTCGATAAATAAAAATGTATGTACATGTTAATTGTTTTCAGGCAACAAGACAACAGCATGAACGGCGAAAGGAGGAAGACGAAGTAAGATTTATGTTTTTACTTCAAAGCTCATCTGCTCACGTGTTCACGTTCAGTCCTACATTTGATATAAACAAAGTTTCTTTTTGTATGAATTCTTATAGTTTTCACCAAATTTTATGATTTATCCATTTTACTCGCGCAACGTCACGTGCAGTGCGTCAAAAGTACCTAAAATGTCTTGACGTCACGAAATCTGTGTCAAAAATTTGTCAATTATTTCTATGAAGTTTCCAGATTTGTTTAACTTTTTATTACGGAGGATCGTACATCTTTATTTTCGTGTAGGTATTTATATACATCTATATCTTTATTGAAATATATCTTGCAAATGATACCCTAACACTTACTATTCATTTTCTTGTGCATTTAAGTGTCGTTTCTGCCACTGAAAAATAATAAATTATGGTTTTACTGTTTGAAACAGTGAGAATATCAGTTTAATTTCATTAATTTATAATCCATTATTTCACGGAAAGGCATAAGGTTGTACGGCAATATTCCAACTATTTTGATTTGTCCGAAATCAGAAATGATCTCTGGCAGAATTTAATACCATATTGCACATGTAGTTATTAACAATATATAAAATTGAAAATTGCAACAAAGCTAAAAAAGGGATAAAGCATTTTGTATATTTATATTCACCCTACAACAATTTATTTAAAACCCTTAACAAACAATAAATAAGATACATAAATATACGTATCAAATCAGCTATTAGCTCAAATTTTGTTCAAACCTTGTTTACAGAGAGTTGATTCCGTAACGAAATAAAAAAGGGAAACTTTTTCTGAAACTGCAACACACAATTTCGCAACATACGATCCTCTGAGTATAGTTCAAATCCTGTCACATGTTTCAGGGAGTATAAGTTCACATTTCAAATATTTTGAACTCTCGTCTCCTCCTCCAGATTAGCTTCAACTCGTTTATGTCCAAAAGCTTAGAGTTCCAAATTATTTTACATGATTCATAACTCAATTGTGATGCAAACACAGAAGGTTGATAAGGAAACATAAGAACTCACAGTCACAAAATGGTCATCACATTTTTACAGCAAGTTTAGTGTACTGGTTGGGCACCAGTTTCCGGAAAGGACTAGTTTCCGGACACATGTAATATCCACTTTATTTCGTTGTTATTCACGTAATTGTTTCATCAATATCATTTAATTGTTTGTCCTTCATGTCTACAACAAACCACTATATTACAAGACTGTATAATGTTCGGTTTTATGATGATACCTCACCTGTGTTTACAAAACAACTTTAGGTCTTAACGGGGCATGAAGATAGCATTGCGCATGCGCAGTAAATTACACTTGCCGAGGTATCAAGGGGAGAAGAAATAATCAAACTACATATTGATTGTCTGCTGATAACATGTGCTACTTTTAATTTCACGGTAATAGTTACATAAAATGCAGGGCTGTCGATTTTTGCACTAGTTTTATTCTATATCTATTGGAATTATCAGGAATTCGTGTTAGACGAAATTCGAGTTTTTTATAGTCGGCCTCTGTTTGCTTTCGTAGCTGCTATTGAACGTCGGGTTATGTTTAATGTGCATTTTTGAAGAGATTAATGGTAAAGAAATATGTAAAAATAGTTCAGTTACTTATTTCGATATCAAAATAACAGCAAAATATCGTCAAAATATTTGTCCGGCTACTGGTTTACTTTACGGGGAAAATAACTTATTTTGTGACCCAATTTGAGGCCCAATGGAACCCATATTTTACGTCATAGCGCGATGCCGATAACAACATCGGATGCGGAAGGAGCTGAAGTTTGTGTAGTGTAGACTTCTTTTAGGGCAAATATTTTTTAGGAAATAGTGGTGCGGAAATATGAAAATGTGTCCGGAAACTGGTCCCCAGCCAGGACACATTTATAAGATTCGTGACAAAAAAACATGTTTGACACGGCTTAGGTGCTAATCAATGTAGTACAATGAGATACCTGTCATTTGAATTCTCAAACATGTTATGTTGTATATGGTGAGCATTACTAAAACAAAATCGCAAACAACCAAATTCATCCATGAAATAGGGTTTACTAGCTTAGTGTTTTGCAAACAGAAGATTACACTTAGACCTTACCTTGTCGGTAAGACTGTTGAGAGGAATTATGAGTAAACGGTATAACATTTGGGTGGCCTGTTTAAAAAGGCTTATCGTGCGCTTTAACAGAGCAGTAATCCTCACTTAAAATGCAAGGATATTAATTAAGATATTTGACATTTAAGTTGGCAGTCGCCGTTAATAAATCACCATGGTTCATTATACGAGTTGTGAAGGGAAGCTTTAAAATGACGTTGAACACGTACAGTAATGTCTTATATTGTAAATATGGCTAGAAAATTTATCATTTTACTGGATGAAATTAATACTAGCTGATATTAAAATTAGTTTTCGATGTTTGTTTTGTCTTAAAAATTTGGTTATAAAGATTAGTCTTAAATTATAAATGAAAATATGTATACGTCAGCAAAGACTAAGTATGCATTATAACGACATAGAGTAAGAATATGACGTTTAAATACAATGTTACTCGTTTAACATTTGAAAGTTTGATTTATCCTGTCTGTAAATTTCAGCTGGATACCAAGTTCTAGTTGTTAATCTGTTTCTAAAGGCAAATTATCCATTACAAAATATCAAAGAAAGTTATTTATTTCTCATTGTAAAAAACGAATAATATATTTATGTTCTTGTAAGTTAATAGCTGAGAATTACTAATGAAAATTGAATTGAGAAGTTGGTCAGAATGTTTTAAGAAGGTATATAAAATCGCTTTGTTTAAGACACAATGTTACAATTCTTAAATATTTTAATTTGCAGAGAATTAGACGCCAAAACAGAAGTAGCGAGGAAGAAAAGGTTAGTAAGTAAACATGCTTGGAACAAAATATTGGAATGCTTACATTCATGTTAAAGATAACTGATTAACAAGTGTTTATCATAATACGTTTCTGAAGATCAGTCAAACTTACTGCGTTATCTTGGTAGACAGCATTTGACCGAAGTAAGATCTATATAGAGATGCATTGAACCCTTAAGTTTCAAAAATTTGTTATCAAATGTACAACATGTTTTTGCAGAGACGAAGAATGAAAGAGCTTGAAAGACAGAAAGAAATAGAGGTATAGTAAACACGATATATCTTATAGAATTGTAAGTAATATTTTAACATTATTATAATAGTAAACAACATTGACAGAATTTTAGGATGATCACCACAATATAGTTTTATGTCTTGGTAGAAATTGATAGGTACAATGCAAATTCCCCCACCATTATTAAGAGGATAATAGTTATATTGAGGGTCCTCTTTTTGCATAACGGAACGCGAGGGAAAGTCTCTAAGCGACTGTCGTAATTTCTAAACGATGTCTTTGTTGCTATATGTAGTTAGCTACATAATAAGTCTTTTAAGATACTGAACATACATGCAGTAAAATCTCATTCATCGTCTTATCGAATTTAAACCAAATCAGATAATGTGGACTTATTTTATGTACTATAAATAGTTATTACAGTAATCTTACTAGATTGTTTTTAATTTAAGAATGCAGCCAAACCATCACACTTTTTACGTTAATAGTACAAAATACACTCAGTCTGTTTATTGTAAATTCATTTGTTTTATATATTTTGATATATATTTTCATATTTACTTATGTTTTTCCTTTGAGTATATTTTGATTAGGCACATATATCTTGCTTAAACTATAAAGGAAATTAACTGAGGCACGTGTTACTTGAAAGGGAGATGGTATTATCAAACACAATTTTACTTTTCGAACAAGAAGGGGACTTTTGAGTGAAGCACATAATCTTCAGGCTTTCTTCACACTCGAGTTGGGATAAATTATATTATCAAACAAAGCATGTACAGACTGACTCAAACCTAGTCTGCTATTATTTGGTGTGGTTGCGTTCTGTACTATACTCTAAAAGATTAAATTAATTTGATCAAATTATCAACGATACATTTCAAATTTTGAAAATTGATTATCATTGACATCAGGAGCATGAAAATTATCGGAGGACACAACGCTCGAATGATCAAATAATGCATCATGACGTCATGTCAGAACTTTTTTATAATGCATTTTTATCAACTTGAAGATGAAATTGAATATTTCCTTTTGCAGAGAAGAAAAAGAAACGAAGATCCAAGAGTGAAAGATATAGAGGTAAGAAATGAATATTTGAATAGTGGTAAATTATGTCAGAAGCTTTTATCTTTTGAATAATGCAAAAACATCTATCGTTTATGATAAAGGGAAGGAATGAAACGGATAGACACACTGGTCTTGAATATATAGCAGTGATATTTGACATTTTCCTTTTACTTTCGCAACCTTTTAAAGCAATGATCAAACATTAAAGGATGATCGCTTATGGTAAATAGGTGGCTTCTGTGCATCTAGGTATATAATGCCGTAGTAAAAATGTCAAAATAACGGATTTCGATCATTGCCGAACTCTTAAGCGTTCAGTTGTCATAAACTTAAAGATAATTAAGTTACTCTATGACCCGTATTGCTATAAAGTCAATAGATCAAAGGTCAATCCTATATCGTCGTCTGAAGTTGTTCACGTTTGTATCAGTAGATTAAAGTTTAAAGTTATGGTGGTACTGAAACCTGATTCCAATTTAGAACTCGAAAATAGCCCACAAACAATATTTGATGATTGCATGTGGTCAGTTATTCAGTCCCATTGTATTTGAGTTCAGTAGGTCAAGGGTCATGGTTAAAATGACCAAGAGCTGTAGCTGGACAACGCTCGAGTCTTGCCTATCAATCTTCATAGCATAATTGTGCATGGTCAGTCAATTTATATAGACACGATATTCTAAAATACATAGAATACGTTTATAACTTATATATTATAACATACAAACAAACACTTTGTGTGTTCGCTGAGAAAACTGACTTTTACCACTTTTACTACAAATGATCTATTACCCTTTAACTTAAAAAAGTTACGTGTTTTAACTGTCGTTACAGAGGTGCAAAACTGATGCTCGGAAAATATAATTGTTTGTGTGCATATCATTATTGCTATTATCACAAATTATACGTAAACATATTGTATTTTGCAGAGAATTAAACACATGAACTTGGACGGAAGAAGGGCAGAAGAGGATGTAAGTTTGTAGACATGCTTGAAAAAAATAAGTGCACAAAAGTACTTTTCATGTTTAAATTTAGCAGAAACATAATTTTACACTTCAGAAATTAACCACATCTTATTTTGATAAGTAAGAGTCATCTTGTGAGGTCTATTTTTCTGTTAAGCCATAAGTATCCAATGCGTTTCTGAAAAAAAAAACGTTTACGGAAAGAGAATGAAAAATTAAACACTTTGTTCAAATGCATAATATCATTGGTTTTAACAGAAATTGTATGTATATTTGAAATATTTTAGATGGACAGAAGAGGATTAAGTTTAAAACATGCTTGAAAAAAAAGTTCACAAAAGTCTTTTTCATGTTTAAATTTTACAGTTACATAACTTTACACTGCTGAAATTCATCTGAACTTGTTTTGTTAACAAATAGTCTGAGTGTGTAGTAAGGTCTAGCTTTTTCTGTTTAGCCAGAAGTTTCCAAAACGTTCACAGAAAGGAAATGAAAGCTTAAACACTTTGTTCAAGTATTACTGTTTTTAACGGAACATCAATATATTTGTGATATCTTTAACAGAGACGTCAACAGCAAGACAGAAGAAAGGAGGAAGAGCTGGTATGTTTACAATCATTTTTGAAAAAAAAAAGAAGATTTTCGAATGTTTAAATTGTCAAGCGCACAATATAGGCAACTGTAAAACACTTTAACTCTTCTGAATATTCATTATAAAGTACTATAACGACAGTACTCAATAGAAATGTAGAAAATAATTTACATATTTTCTTTTCAGAGAAGAAGAAAGCAAGAATACGAAAAGCAGGAAGAATTAGAGGTATGTTGAAATAGAAAATAATAGAATAGTTACTACTTTCTCAATATAATGTTGAATCTTGATATTTTGATGAAACATTTTTATCTTCGGAAAACCGAATTTTAAGACGGACAAGAATTTCATACAGTAAACAGGCAATTGGGTATTTTATAGGCTGGCTACCGACTAGATAATCTTTTAAAACTTTTTTACAATGTGTTTCTGTTTTATTTTTACAGACTAGATGTTGTTTTAATTTTTAACAAAATTTTTCTAAATTTGTACCCACCAGATAATCTTTTTTAATTTTTAACAATATTGTTCGAAAATTCTACTTTCTCGCTTTTACTATCTTAACCCTACCAGCACTGATTATGTTTTGAGAAGAAAAGATGCATAATTATACAAAATTTAAATAGCCTCAGGAGTTATCTTCAGGAGTTATCTCCTTCGAACAAAAGTGTCTTAATGTATAGTAACATTCAAACCTTTTCAATCATCCTTACTACATTTTCATGGCTTTTTAAATGCTTTGCTCGACTGAATTTATGAATGAAGGCAGTCGAATTGATTCCGACATCTAAATGGATTAAAGCCGATTTTAACAATAATGGAGACTGCTCACACTGATATATGGCATGTATCATATGTTTAAAATAGATCGTTTAATCTAAATTGTTGGTTTCATCAATTTCATTGAACTATAGGACTTCTTTCATTATTATAATGCAAACTGTATGTAAATAAATGAAGAAATTGAGAGATTCTGTGGCAGTTGGCCACTCAAAAGGGAGACCGTTGTTTCGAAACAAACTATGCTCCAGGAGTTGAGTTGAAAATTATCTTCAGCCACAGTCGATGTCAAATACATGTATACAAGTTTCTAACAACGCGGCTCTCTTTCAGTTTTGTATGATATGCATTGACATCAAAAGTGAAATATTTCCTGAACAAATTAATCGATTGATTACACGCATCATACGGTCACACGAGATACGCGCAGTTCATCGCATGTTACCAGACAAAACTATTGCCTTGTAACACGAAGATAAATAATATACTTATTTAAGAAAATATGAATTCTTTGCAGCGAAGAAGAAGAAACGACGATCCAAGGCAGAAAGAAGCAGAGGTAAGAGATTAAACATTTTTTAAAATTTTAATTTATATCTGTCAGAAGCTCATGACGTGGCTCGAAGATTCTTTTCTAATCTACCATCAGACATTTTATCAAAAAAACTAATATCTTTTTGCAGCAAAGAAGAAGAAATAACGATCCAAGACTTACAGAATTAGAGGTAAGACATTTAGAATGTACTGTTTTCGAAAATTGAAATATTATTGGGGAAAATCTTCATTGTAAACGACAATATCTGACTTTAATATGACAGTTATTTGCTATATTCCTTTACATTCTTAACCTTGAAAATTGCCGTCTGTGATAATTTTTCGTTTCGAAATATTGATTTAGTCGAAAAACTTGTTATGAATCGTTAATATTTCTTAACTTACACGGTGTATGATATATTACGAAGAAAAGGAAGTAAAAATGTCTACTAGGAACCATTCAGTTTGAGACAACATTAAATCGAGTAGAGGTACAAAGATCAATTTGTCATCTTTTGAATTAAATCAGTATCTCAAAGGCGTTGACTAAGCAACTAAGTAGCGTGTGTGTGTTATTCGTACAGTCATTGAAATGTTACCATTACTAGTAAACTGATGATATACAACTCGATTACTGCGAAATACCGCTGGCTCAAGCATCAATGGCTCGAGTACCCCGGGCCCGTTCGAGCAATTCATGTGGTCACAGCCGACTATACTTCTATTTTCTATGTGAAATTACCACGGCTGGGTCGAGCATCAAAAACCCGATCATTCGAGTATGATTCCTGTGCATTAATCTACTCTTTCCTGCTACTCACAGGCTCGAGCAAACGTCTCGTGTCGTTTTGCCCAAGCACATTGCACAAAACATTCTCTATATTGTCAATACCAGTCTGCGGCTGTCGCATACAGACATATCTCAGTTTTGACATTCAATGTCTAACTTCGGTACCTTTTCTATATTGTCAATCCATGTGAGTGGCGGCTTTGCTTTCTCAATATTGTCACTCCAAGCAATCTAATGAAGGACCCAGTCATGGACTGATAGCTTGATTGATCGGTCGATCGATCGGAAAACACAAAACTGTTGGTATTGGGTCAAACTTGTGTCATGTGAAAGTTTAGATATTTCTACAATGCACCATTCCCAAATTATATAGAAGATAACGTTGTGATATGTTTTTATTTGAAAATGTAACAAGTGTGTAATTATACATCACCGTTTTCTTCTATGCAAATATTGGACACACCATTCAAGTGCAATGAATAATTTTAAAAGATACCTTGGATAAAACTACGGAAGCCCTTTAGTGACAGAAATTTTTGCAGGACCCTCGTATTTGGATAAGAGTAAAATAGTATTGTCTGAATCTGAAGTGTCAAATTCATGCATATAACATTAGAATTTTTTAAAATGAATTGAAAAATAACTTCAGATACACTTTATAATTTAACTTTGAATATGTGCTCGATTAAACCGAGTCTGCTATTTTGACCATGTCTGTTACTATTTTCCATGGTTGCGACCCATGCTTTCAACAAATATTATAGATTTTATTTTTTATTTAACTTCTGAAAATATATAAATAAAATTATACAGAAGCATATCATAATTATTATAAATGGAAAATGTATACATATATTTTTAAAACAATTTTGCAGAGACTAAAACAACAAGACAGAAGAAAAGAGGAAGAGGCGGTAAGTGTGTAAACATATTTTGAAATACATCAACATGACGAGTACAGTTAATTGAAATCCAATTGAAACTGTAATTATATATGAATTTCATATACATGTCAGTTAACATGTTTATTTTATGCTTACTGGTGAAATACTGAAAATTATCAGTGAGATATTTCTCTTTATTATATCGCTATATAAATTCTGTCAAAAATCCGGCTTGTATTTCACGAGTAAATATGAACAGGCAGAAAAAAATCCATATTGTACCTTTTGTATTGTATGTTGCCGACTACTTTCATTTAATATGCATGACCGGACACAGTTCTATAAATAGCGCACATAAAAACTTCACTCAGTTCTATTTCAACATCAATAGACATTTGCCACTGTCTGTTAGCCGCGGATAGAGTATTTTGTAGACAAAATATTTAAATACAATTTTTGTTTTTAAAAACAATATGGCGTCGTGTTGATTTCACGGACATTATCACCAATATTCGATATCACGGTAGCCTAAATGAATCCTAGTTTCGTCATGAAGTATTGGTCTTATTTGAATCTGTAAGCATGTTATAAACAGATATTTCGTTGAGCTTCACATATAAGCATAGGATAAAACGAAAATGTGTTTGTTTTCAGTGAGATATCAGACAATTGAATATTTTCACAAAGTGAAAATATCAGAATTGTCTCGCGTATCGGTGAAGATATATTTCGATATAACACTGCAAACAAACAAACATCCTCAATGCATTGGCAGGAGCAAGCAAAGGCCTGATTACAAATGAACTGAAGGACAACATTCATTGTGTAAAATCACTTGTGCAGCACATATAAGAACCTCTCAAACTCTGTTTCATTCGTTCCTCAATTGTTTACCTTGTACCTGGATTGAACATCCACCTAACACATAGCTTGAATGTTTACAAAATAAACCGTTAAATTGGTCGGTCTTATGTCTTTAAATTATCGAATACATGTTTAATTCGAATTGTATACTTTTACCCGTCTGTATGTTTAGTAAATTTCAATGTTACTAAAAGTTTCCATTATGATTTTTCTAGAGCAAGTAAATAGTTAATACATTATCTTTGCAGAGAAGAAGAAAGAAAGAATATGAAAGACAGAAAGAATTAGCGGTATGTAAATAAACAAAAAAAAATTATTAGCTTTTTCATATTCTGTAAAGATAAGAAATTGTATTTGAAGACGGAACGATATTGTAACAGAGCTCTGGGTGGCATTCCACCTAAAGCAATGCGTTCGTCTATATATCAGCCATTCCTATTTACGACATTTTTCAAATGTTCCTCATATTTCATTAATGGCGGCAGACAAACGGACAAGATTAATGTAAAATCTAGCCCGCAATAAACCCAATAGAATATAATACTCACTGTTTTAAAGTTTTACTCGGTGCTTTCTTCCTCGTATCACCACTGTTTACAAATTCACAACCATGGTTAAATTTCAGCAGATTATTTTTAAAATGTGTTGAGCTTAATTTTTGTATGTATCTCATTAGTTAATTATTATAATTATAAGGTGCTTGTTTTGTCTGTAAAAACTGAAAACAGTAATACAAATATTCTACTAAATTTACTGATGCAGTGACGTCAGGTTAAAGTAAATAATTAAATCATTTGATAGTAATGTGAATCTGAGGAATAGAATGTGTACAGTAATATCTTAACGTAGAATGCTTGCAGCATTTTCAGAAGTGATATGACATAAATGAGCATTGACGAGTTAGTCATAGTAAAAATTTTAGTTATCAGGCGTTGTCAAGCAGAAGGCCATTTCACGATCACATTGTTTTATGAGAAGCTGAGGGTTGCATGTACACTTTTCAAATAGTGCAATTTCATGAAATGTACTCGTTCTGTCATTCCACTGGGATCACACGCAGAAATATGTTGTCAGGACAAAGTATATAGCAGAGTAAGACACTAAGGCGACAGTGTTGTTAGTTTAACCTTTACATTATGTTATATTATGTTTGAAAATAATAAGTCTACTTATAATAAAAAGTCAGGAAGCCAATTTAAACTAAAACAAAATATCATGTGAAACATCTCGCTGACAAAAACTGATTGATTTCAAATGAATTTCATATTAATAAGTCATACATTCATTTTGCAGCTGAGGAGAAAAGAGGAAGAAAGGCAAAGACAGGTATGCTTAATTTAACCTATGCGTTTAGTAAAACTCCAGCTTCTTCTAACGTATTTTCTTTTATATAGAATTATCTTATATGGCTGTTAACCAGTCTTCTGATTATAAGAAATTTCTGCTATTGTAAAATGCGTAACACACTTTCACGACTCGTGTAAGGATTTGAAGCTTGTCTGACGTGGACATAGGCGTCAGTTGGCTTTCTACGGACTACATCGTATTTCTCAAGGTATAAGGGGTGACAAAAAGCCAGTCTCATTAAAATAGAATCCAGTGCAGTATAAAGAGTGTTAAGAAAATTGCATAAAATTTACGCAGTAGTAATTGTTGTAGTTGCTCTGTCCAGGTTCTTTACTCTGTTTTAGAATGTTAATTCTTGTATTATGAAAACAAGTCTTAGAGCTGTAATATGTTCAAGTTCAGTATAATAGATATAATGTCAAAATAAGATCCATTACTCAGAAATATTGCGTTGAATTAATATATAAAAATACGACTTTCTGTCACGTTGTTATTGTTATACGCAGTGTAAAATCACCACCTTGACTTTATTATTTGTATAATCACAATCAGATGTGTTTGTTAAGTGAGAGAAGGATTTAAATACGTTATTACTCCGCATTAGTGTTTCATAGTATCAATTCAATAATATCAACAAATTGTGTGCTTTATAAATTGTGCATTATTCTTCGAATATTTTATTTCGCACTGAAATTGACGTTTTGGGCCACTCATTGTTATATATAGTTGAAGTTAAAGGTCGGAAACATCCATTATTTTGTTAAAGTGGAAAACTTGTTATACTAAGCATCTGTTGATGCCAGTTGCTTATTCACAAAAGTCTTAGATATACTTTTGCTGTCGACTTTATGATGCTGAGAAGAAACAGAAGTAACACATGCTTCTATTTCTTGCAGAAGAGAGATCCATATGCTCCACGTGATTTTGATGATGAAGACGAGGTTTGTTTTAGAAAGAATATATGAACCGCACCATGAGAAAATGAACATAGTGCATTTGTGACCAGGGTGGATCCAGACCAGTCTGCGCATCCGCGCAGTCTGGTCAGGATCCATACTGTTCGCTTTCAAATCTTATTGCAATTAGAGAAACCGTTAGCGAACAGTATGGATCCTGACCAGACTGCGCGGATGCGCAGGCTGGTCTAGATCCATTGTGGTCGCGAATGCACTATGTTGGTTTTCTCATGATGCGGCTCATATATGCTTTCTAAAAATCCAACATTTGAAACAAAATAGACAGAATAAAATCAGGGTGAAACAAAACCACTTTGTATTATTCAAATGAATAATTATTGTATCATGTTGGTATTAACATTAATACTCTATTGTTTCACTGTCGAATGTCTTACCTCTAGCATTCCATTTTTACATACGTACTAATGTTTAATGTCAGCAAAATTAAACAATCTGGGTTGGCAAAGAGCGTGACTTGATCTTCTGCCCATATTCATTACCTCAATGGTTCGTCCCCATGTTTCATGTGGACTTGATAATTACTTAAGCCTGTGTGTCAACGAGTCAAATGTTAGTATTTTTTATATTTGATTCTAACATGGTTCAATTTGATTTCCAGTTAAACAAAGAAGAAAATCAAGCTTCTGCGATAAACAACGGTTGACGCGCGGACCGGTAAGAGAGCATTATGACGTCAATTATGACGTCATATTGCCGCATGACGTCCGATACATTACTCCTCTCGTAAATGAAGTCCAGTATAATATTTATTAAAATATATCAATGAGCATGTCAGAATGAAAACAATCAAGGCCATCTTGTTATTTATCGTCTAATTTACCACGGTTCATCGTTCAGATGCTTCAGTATTTATCCACTCGGGCTAACGCCCTCGTGGTTCAATTCCTACGCATCTGAACTCTGAACCGTGGTAAATTAGACGATAAACAACTCGAAGGCCTTGATTATTTGTTAAATATCGAATACATGTGTGTAATGATTTCAAACGCTTTCCCTATAAGTCCACGTACAGGCTTAAACAGTAAAGACGGAGTGAGTGAGTTGGATTTTATGGCGAATCGACACAAAATGGTCATATATCGCCGAGTAAACAGTAAAGGCACTAACATAATAGTTTACTTTTACATCGTAACATTGAAAGAAAATAGCAATGCATCAGGAAACAGCAACAATAAGAAAACGTTGTTCTTATTAACAAAATCAGAACATTAGAACTGTCACAATTCTACAAACCAAAACAAGGTGCAACATGTACATCAAGGCATTATAAGTACTGCTTGAAATTCCCGAAACATATGCTTTAAAACAGTTTTAACATCCAAACATATTACAAAAATACAGGTTTAGTTATTCTTATATACAAACAGGCGCGTAGGAGCTGGGGCTTCGGGGGTTACAACTGCAGCTCAAATATTTCATTCAGCAGTGGTTATTAGGCCGCGGTTTTGCGGTTCCTTGTATTCATACGTACGAAATTCTATGAGAGCAGCAGACGGAGCCAAACAAAAACAAGCAAAAACAGGTCAAAAGTAATTACGTTACATTGTCAATTACGTGGGTGACACTAGGACGGGCTCACATGTGAAAGAGTCATGTTTGATATATTTATAATGTGAAAGTCTGAAAATGATCTGTAAATGCAATCTCGGTTTTACTTCCAGTTTCTTTTCTTTCTTTTTTTGTCAGGCTAGATGTATGCCAGGATTTTACAATTGCGCGTACACTCTAAATTCGTATTAAAAGTGGCAAATACTATACACGCCCGTGACAACAAATAAGTTTTGACATGTTAAATACTCTACTTATTGGGTCAGATAGTAGGCAATTTCTCGATTTCGACTAACTCAAGGGCCATAACTCCAGAATCTTCTATGTTTGACCTTCTATGTTTGACGAACATTGGATACGAATAATTCGAGTTATTTAGCGGACACTCTCAATATTCGCAAGTTTAAGTAACTCAAGGATCAGAACTCAAGAGTTGCAGAGAATATCTAGCTGGTAAACTTACAGAGATTTAATGCCCATAAATAGTGTGACAAACTTTGGTGAACATCGGATAAGAACTGCTCCAGTTAGAGATTGGACACAGCCTTTGGAAATTTTGAGTTACTCAAGGAACACAACAATCCATGTAAACCCTCTGTTTTTAGCTCACCTGTCACAAAGTGACAAGGTGAGCTTTTGTGATCGCGCGGCGGCCGTCGTCCGTGCGTGCGTCCGTGCGTCCGTCCGTCCGTCCATCCGTCCGTGCGTCCGTAAACTTTAGCTTGTGACCACTCTAGAGGTCACATTTTTCATGGGATCTTTATGAAAGTTGGACAGAATGTTCATCAAGATGATATCTAGGTCAAGTTTGAAACTGGGTTACGTGCGGTCCAAAACTAGGTCAGTAGGTCTAAAAATAGAGAAACCTTGTGACCTCCCTAGAGGCCATATTTTTCATGGATCTGCATGAAAATAGGTCAGAATGTTTACCATGATAATATCAAGGTCAAGTTCAAAACTGGGTCACGTGCGGTCAAAAACTAGGTCAGTAGGTCTAAAAATAGAAAAAACTTTGTGACCTCTCTAGAGGTCATACTTTTCATGAGATCTTCAGGAAAATTGGTGAAAATCATTATCTAGGTCATGTTCAAAACTGGGTCACGTGCCTTTAAAAACTAGGTCATTAGATCAAATAATTGAAAAACATTGTGACCCGTCTAGAGGCCATATTTTTCAATGAATCTTCATGAAAATTGGTCAAAATGTTCATCTTGATGATGTCTAGTTTAATTTTGAAACTGGGACACGTGCCATCAAAAACTAGGTCAGTCAAATATTAGAAAAACCTTGTCACCTCTCCAGAGGCTACATTTTTCATGGGATCTATATGACAGTTCGTCTGAATATTTATCTTGATGATATCTAGGTCAAGTTTAAAACTGGGTCATGTGCGGTCCAAAACTAGGTCAGTAGGTCTAAAAATAGAAAAACATTGTGACCTCCCTAGAGGCCATACTTTTCAATGGATCTTCAAGAAAATTTGTCAGAATTTTCACCTTGATGATATCTAGGTCAAGTTCGAAACTGGGTTACGTGCGGTCAAAAACTAGGTCAGTAGGTCTAAAAATAGAAAAACCTTGTGACCTCTCTAGAGGCCATATCTTTCAATGGATCTTCATGAATATTGATCATGGTGGACCAGTCAAGTCGCCTTTTGTCCATGGTCTGTCCTTCCGTCTGTTAACAATTTTTGTTATGGCATCTACTCTGAAACTACTTTGTGGTTTTCAATGAAACTTAGCCACAATGAACTGGGTTGCGTGTGGACAGGTGAGCGATTCAGGACCAACATTGTCCTCTTGTTTGTTTTTCTAGTGGTTGAATAATCTCGAGGCCACGACATGTTCTGGGAACGGGATAAAACTGTCGTGACTAAGAAATTGTACGTCGTTGGAATGAGATAATTATGTCGTAGCTACGAGATAATATGTCAAGGCCACAAGATGATTTTGTGAAGACCACGAGATTTACATGTCATGGTCACGAGATAATATGTCGTCGCAACGAGATCAAATAACATTTCACGTGTCACCTCTATGCTCAGTAATATATGTACAACATCATTTGCAATGCAGATACTAATTTAAGACAAAAGTAACAACGGTAGTTTGGTAGAAGATTGGTGATTGGATGTTTTAAGATTCTTGTAGAGTAGTCATTAATTTGTTCTACAAATAAAGTTTAACTTATATAAAAAGATCTTTTGGAAGCACAGAACGCAACCAAGCAAATACTCTGCGAGGGAATTGTATAAATATCACTGGCGGAGGACACAAGTACATTCAAATTGCTTAACAGCCATAGCAGTCTATGTTTGACTAAGTCTGTTCATGAGAGGTATTGAAATGTGCAACATCTCTCACGCCCCTTATCGGCGACTATAACGGAAATCTATCATCTATAAAAATCTGAATGGACTCTACGATCCCAAAGAAACAGAAAATATAGCATTAAGCCACGTTACTTTATTGTTGATATAATCGTGTAAAGATTTCTGCGTTATTTCGCCAGTAATTTTCATTTATTTCAAAAGTATAAAATTTGAGAAACCACAAGAACTCCTTTACAAGAACGATTTTAGTAAAAGACGAACTCTTATAATGAACTTTTTTTCTTGATCATTTTGTTTTGTTTTTTTTTATATTTAAATCACTAGTATTATAAGTAAGTATAAGTAAGAGACCAGGTATTATCTAACATTATTTGAAAACATCATTTACAACAGATAGTCAAAGGTAGGTCTAGCTGTTAAGCAATTTGAATGTACTTGTGTCCTCCGCCAGTGATATTTATACAATTCCCTCGCTTTAATACCAATTTAAAAGAAAAAAGCCATTCTATCAAAATTATGTCTGGAAGGATATAAAGCTTTTGTCTTGTCCCTTTTTAAGTGAAAAAGAATTCAAACCATGCTTTTAACGATTTACTTACATATTTATCTAAAATCTGAGTGATGACAGATTTGATATTGAAAACAGACAAAAATCAATAAGCAAGTAAATAACACTTTTAAGTTTATACTAAGTGCTTTTAAAACGAAACTGAAAATACCTTGAGTTGTTACAAAATATTATATTTTTATATTCAGTATAACTGTATTAAGGGCAATTAATTTTTTAAAAGAAATGGAGTAAAAATGATTTACGCTTAAAGTAAATCAATGGTATTATTTGGATCCTAAAAGTTTTCATTAGCTTCTTTTGGCCAGGAAAATTGCAGTCTAATAAAATATTTAATGTCTATTTTCTTCAGGAGACCGAAGAATCTCCAGAAGAGACAGAAACAGCGGAAGCTGACAAGGAGGCGTGGGAACTTGCATAATGTTCAAAAATTCCACATATGGTTGGTATGTGTATATTTAATAACAAAATGCTAACCTGGCGCCACTAAGTTGAAAAAGCATCGACTGCAACACTAAATATTATACTGTTTTAGAAAAAAGCGATTTTAGTTCTTTTTTTGTTTCTTTTCTTTTTACAAATAGTTTGCATGTGTATATAAAAAGACGGTAAGCGATGTGGGTTCAAGCCTCATTCGGGGCGTTCAATTCTTCATGAGAGGAAGCCATCCAGCTGGCTTAGGGAAGGTCGTTGGTTCCACCCAGGTGACCGCTCGTGATGAAATAATGCACAGAGGGGCACCCGCGGTCTTCCTCCACCATCAAAGCTGGAAAGTCGCCATATGACCTATAATTGTGTCGGTGCGACGTTAAATCCAACACAAAAAAGACTGTTCTGTTGGTTGTTCATTGATAATATGTCTTCATATAATGTTTCTTTTTAGAAATATGGAACGACGATGACACTATATTACACTCTATTGTGTCGTAGGCATTTAAATACCACTAAACAACTTGTCAAACGTCTTCTTTAGTGCATGAATATACCTGCTAGCAGCTTACTACATCCGTATCTTTAACCGTTACGAAAGTCCATTTTAACATAATATTATTTTAAGTTAAACATGATTTTGTTTTCAGACTGAATACAAGGAGTCATAGATAATAGACTGGGAAATGATGTGAAAAGTTCCTGGAAACATTATTGTTATCTTTTAAAAATAACATAATCACATTTTATAACTTCATTTGTATACATCTGTTTATGTTATTTGAAATCCAACTGTTACGACCTCCGTTGACAAGTGGTTACAGAGGCCTCTGACTTCAAATATTACTGTCCCTTACTCTCGAGGATTCGATACCCATTCGGGTTTTAGAATTCGTCCGTTTGAGGAAGCTACATACTGCCATAAGGCTAATGATTCTACCAGGAATACGTCCGAACCTTCAGTAATGCAGTGTCACTTTGAAAGTGGCCTCAAGAAAACAAAGCACACTGCTACAAATGTTATATATTTCAAATATTTTACTTCTATCATTTTCGTTAGATTGCTTTTATGTTTCTTTCAACTTCTGTGTGTCCTTCAATTTCATAGGCATTTTCAGAGATACAAAGATGTTTTGAAAACTACCAGTCGTGCCTTTTCAAAAAGACGATCGATTGCAATAAAGGTTTCTTTTCAGAGGGTGATTTACCGCTTGACAACTGATGAACATCAAGTAATGAGGATATAAATAGATGCATAATATTATTATTGAACAGTTACTAAACATAGGCGATGAAAGTTCAAGTTGACGGTTGAATATAAATGTTGTGAATGTGGTATAGTTTACTTTCGGTATAATATTACAACATTGAACAATTCATTGCTAATATTATTAATGGTCACTAAAATTAATGTGGGAGATATGATGCATGATTATTTTTACACTTTTATTTATTTAGAACTACTCTTATTTAATTCTAATAACCAAGTATATTGATAATGTGGTGTTATTTCTTTTTTGTTTACAATGTAGATAATTAAAGTTGATACTATACTTTATAATGTTTTCATTTCCTTTACAAGCAAACTTATCTAAAGTCTCCCCGTACTTGGATTCAGTGTTGTTATATTTTCTGGTCCTTTGGGATCATGAAGTTCATTCAGTATATGTTTAAAAGAGTTCCGCTTAAGCCGACGCTAGGGGGCGTGAGAGGTGTTGCATATTTCATACCTCTCATGAACAGACTCAATCAAACCGAGTCTGCAATTATTCTGCTTGTTGAATTCGATGCTTCCAGAGGATCTTTGTACATACTTTATTATTTAGTTTATATGATAAACAGTTACGGTCTTTTTGACTTAAAAATCTTGGCTCTGGTTAAAATATCTTACATTATCACTCAGTATAGCAGAAATACGTAACAAACAACACAATTTATATTTCTGTCAACAGACTCGAAGCGTGGTCACTTCTAATAAATGCAAATGATAAATTGCTTAAAACATTCATTATATCTTTTTAATAATATGATTATTTTACATATGTTAAACAATAACACTGTGAACAGTTATAGATTTTTTTTCACGTTTTCAAAAGTCGATGTTGTTATTTAAACATTTTTATGTAAATTTATGTTCTCATATGAAATAAATTGTTTTAATTTTGGTGGGTATCGTCTTGTCTAACATAACGCATCACTGCTAATCCGCACCTGTATTTGTATTTATAGTCGTATCAGTTCAAATACTAGTCTGACAAGTTTTAATCCCACGGGATTTTCATGGGCAAATTTAGTGCAGTGACAAGTACATTCTTTATCGGAAATCCGTAGAGGACAGATCGTTTACAAAAATTTAAAGAAGATTACGACGGAAAACTGCAGCGCAACTGTTTTGAGAAATCACAATTGAGATGAGTATACATTATATATTTTCTTTAGATGTCTGCGCTTATAATTTTGATTGCTGAACTTTCTGTTTATACGGCATTTGAATATGTCCTCTGGAAAGTAATGGAGACACGTGTTCATCGTACAATCAGCAAGTTATTGGCTATTTGGTTTTATTCAATCACTGACTGAATCAGTCTGAAGTGAATTTTAGTTATAAAAAAAAAAAAATAAATAAAAAAAATAAATAAATAAAATTAACAGACATAGTGAGCTGACAAACACTCACAGGTAAAACATGGGTGTGGTCGAGCGTTCTTTTTGTTTGCATGTACATACACAAAAATGCAGTACGTTAGTTCCTGTACATTATTCTCGGTCATTATTATTTATGGACTTCAATCATATGTACAATATGCATGTACTGGTTTCACCCGAGGTGTATTGAGGTTTATGCATTTCTAACGTACATTGTTGCGGAAATATTTTGTAACATGATTTAGTATCGCTAGGATTAATCAAAGAATTTTGCTTTGTAGCCTAATATAATTAAAAAAAAAATCACAAACTTTTAAATCATTAAATCAAATAGAAATATACATTTGGTTGTTTCTTACCAATTGTCAAAATTATACGTTAAATATCTTGCTTCAAATGATAAAAAACATGCTGCATAGTCTAGTTACAGCTTAACAGATCCGATGAGAAAGGAGCGACATACAATTAATTGGTTCCATGCCGTTTTCAACAGTATTTCAGTCAGATGGTTAAAGTGTTCGTAGAGACTGCACATGGGAAAATTGGTATGTAATAAGGTAATGTAAGCTTACGCTTTTTACGTGTCCAGGAACGAAATTGGCTATATTAACTTGATTAGCTAACTGGCAAGAGAGCGTTCCAGTTGGGTTCGTACCATGGCATGAAACATTAACAGCTGACAAGAAAGATACGTGTATATTGGATGTTTTCATAATGTAACATATTGGTTAGCTGCTGTTTGTTAGATATCGAAAGAAATGTAAGATATATTTTCATTTTATACATCACTAGGGTAACCTAGATCTCAACTGTTGTAATGTATAACAGTAAATGGTAAGTGATGCTTATGAAAATTAATAACATACTGTCACAATTCTAAGTCGTAGAAATATTTCTTAAAGCACGAAAGCGTCATGTTTAAATCAAATAATTCACGGATTTATAGATATATTATTAATTCATTGTAATGAAATTACAAAGCTCTTTCAGAACTGTTAAACAATATAATCCGGACATGTTCGAAGTAAGGTAAGATGTGCTTTTCATACTTAAGTCTGGTTACTGTTTCTGAGAGTATTTTACATAAGAATAAAATCCAGCAAAACAACGAAACTTATGGAGAACGGTGCTATAGAAATAAAAACACAAACATTCTGAACTAAATGGAATAAGCCACACTATACTTGGGAGTGCCATGAGTGATTTCCCATGAACCAAGTTAATCGAACCGAATCTGCTAATACTTTGCATGGTTCCGTTCTGCAAAAGATTATCATATACAAGGACTAATATAAATTAATACAGATTATTGTTATATTTTGAACAATATTCAGCTTTAAATGTATTTCTTAATGACTAAAATATGGATTTGGGTTAGCAATTTTGTTACACGCTAACGAAATGCATACACATTAATTTTAGACGCAGTTCTAGCCTATACGATTTGATGCGGATTATCCATTTCGTCAGCAACTGTAACACCAGCATTAACACGGTCAATCTCTGGTATAAGGGACTGCAGAAAACTAATGTCGTCAACCGGCTATTCTCCTAGTGTCTTTAAACAGTTTAGCTATAGGAGCGGCGTGGCATGGTCGGGATCGGCAGCTATTGGGGCACCTTGTGTTGAAAGGTAACTGCTGTACCTGGTTAATTTTATTAGATCCGATTTATCTAGGTCCGTTGCATGCATTACTTAACTGCCTGCATGTAAAAGAATAAGTTATAAAAATGCATTGATATGGAAAATGAAATAATCAAGAAATATCAAAAAAAGGTGTAAAACAGAATTGAATCAATTATGAGAATAATGTTAATAATAATAATCATAATAACAATAACGATATGAATAATAATTTCAATAATATGAATGCAAAGAAGACGTCACATGAAACTGTCCAAGCATATTCTGTTTATGACGTAACAAGTCAGTAGCAGTAAGACTCTTCTAATTGAAAGTCTTATGGCTATTGGTTTCCTATTCGTCCGCCTGTCCGTCCGTTCGTCTGATGTTCGTTCAAAATAAATAGATAATACATTTCGACTGAAACCTCAGCAAAAGGTTTCATGATGACACTAGCTTATAGTAATCGAACTATTGGATAATATGTACATGTACCTGAATGACATTGTAACATTTAAAGATATACAATATGTAAAATATGCAGCGAGTTTCATAGATTTTGATACATCTTAAAAAATTAAGGTACATAGCAAAAGGTAATTTCTAGCTCTAGGCTTTTAACTGTTTGTCAATGACCTGCTGTACCTATTGAGTAAACGTGTATTCACTGCATACCTCGTTTTGGCGAATTTTATTTTCATAAAATGTTGAGTGGCCCTCAATACACGTAATGTGCATTTCGGTATGACATATTGTAAATCTTATTAGTACTAAAATCTAAAATGCATTACATTCGTTGAAATCTATAGTTATCATCTTATATCATAGAGATCGGTGAGAGCATCTTTGTCACGTTTCTCATTAGTGCGAAGTACTAGAACCTACAATTTCCTATTAGGTCTGGTATGTTCTGCTCTTATTTTCATAGTTTTCTGCACCTTCGCGCTGCTATGTTGCTTCCAGGCATTTTAGCTGGAGCTTTGTCTTTCATATTTTCTCATCATTTTCATATATACCATGCTATATATTTACAATATGCCATAATTTTCATTTGAAAATTTACAATAAAGTCACGGCCTTATCCCACATAATTTTGTTTTGTTTTTGCTATATTACTTGGTACATTTACCTTTGTCATAGAACCGATGAACTCCCTTATGCAGTCAGACCCGTACTGTAGACAGCCTCCAAAAAATATAACCTGCTTACTATGGTCACACGTCACCTGTCTTGCGAAAATATATGTTATCACAAATACCGGCATTTTTCAGTCCCCAAGGGAGGTTCTGCAGCCGGGTTTGACTGTATATATATATAAATACCCTAGCTTCCACCAATAAATTAAGTAAATTTATGTTCTCATATGAAATAAATTGTTTTAATTTTGGTGGGTATCGTCTTGTCTAACATAACGCATCACTGCTAATCCGCACCTGTATTTGTATTTATAGTCGTATCAGTTCAAATACTAGTCTGACAAGTTTTAATCCCACGGGATTTTCATGGGCAAATTTAGTGCAGTGACAAGTACATTCTTTATCGGAAATCCGTAGAGGACAGATCGTTTACAAAAATTCCCTCCCACCCTTCCCATTACAGTAACTTTGTTGTTTTTTAACATATTTCTGCCGTCAAGTTTAATCTGTTTCAGGGTCACAATGGTGAATCATACTGCTGAACCCTGCCACAAAATGTACCGCTGCACCAAACATGTCACGCCGCTTCTGTAATCTATGGTATATTAGAGAATAAACTCTTTACAGTGTGTGTGTATAAACTCAATTTTGCTAGTATGCTTCTGTTGGTACATTTAATCATCATGGAACAATACGGTTGAATGAAACCGGCTTGATTTTTAACTGCATGTATTCATTTATAAACATTCCGAATGTTACTATCTTTTTCTTTTTGGTACTTTGTTTGTTGTTTTTTGTTAAATTTGGTTTGAATTTAAGCACGAAGATAACATGAATTAGTGCGGGTTTATTACACAAAGCGATAGCATGCAGGTTCGCCAAATTCTGGCATTGTATTTGCAGAAAGATGGCCTTAATGTCATTTATTCTGTAAAAAAAACAAACAAACATAACTGAAATATTTTTGTAGGACATCGTTTTGTACATCGATTTATAATTCGATGACAGCTCATGAACATTACCCAGTTTTTCGTGTTGTTTTTGTTCTGTTTGGCACATTTATTTTATCTACTAGAAACATTGATGATAGTAAATACTCGGAAAGCAGGGGGTGGAGAGAGCCTTTTCGCTGGTCAGAGCCTCGGATTCTCCCTACCTCCCCCCTCTTATATAAAAATATCAAAAAAAAAATAGAAAAGAGTTAGGGTTGGGGCAGCCGGCTCGCAGCATACGATTAACCTGTCTTTCTGGGTAGTTTTTAGATGAAATTAAAACAAAAAATAATAATTATAATAATAATAATAATGCGTAAAGATTAAGATAACATGACAAGTATTTGTCATATTACATATGAATTGTCCATTCTGTATTCTGTCTTACTGCATATGTTCATAAATAGTCCGGTATATTTTATGTTTCTTTCGGCATATTGATTGCTTAAGTACATGCATATTTGGAAAGAATTATGATATTTCTGTCTATATATATTTCGAAGGCGTTCTATTGATGCATTGTGTTATTGGGATATTGATTGTTATATGAACAGTAGTTAACCACCATCTTTGAAACCAGTTTAAGTTGTTTGTTTGGTATTAGTTATATAGTAAAGGAAAGAAATAAGGCGTGTATGCGTATATAAACTTGATTTTATTAGTAAACATACATTATTTGCATTGGTCTGATTTCATCAATTTAGAATTTTTATTGTCGTGACTTAAATGGCGCTTACAAATTGTAATCTTTATTCGGGGTACAGTAAAGAAAGTCTTCTGTATTAAAATGTTTGGCTCAAGTCAATTCTAATTTCATTTTAATTTTTGTCCGTGTTGTGAGCAATATTTAGTGATCCACAAAATATTTTATTCTTGTATACTACGGCAGTATCAAAATAAAAGCTCACTTGTCTAGGTTGACCTTCTCGTATCTGCAACCTCGCGCTCGGTTGGTCATCTCTTATTATTGGTGTTATTGGGCGGGCGCTCTTTAATCGTTAGAGGGGGCATTGTACCATGTGGTCGGCCATTCACCTGGTCCATTGATTGACTGTGTCTTATATAAACAGGGTTGTTCAACTTATCGGCCATACGATTATTAGTGATCAGTCGAAAGTTGCATTTGTTATATGTACGTGTAGGTCCGTACATATTTTTATAATTTGTGGATCACTTTGCTACAAACCTCTAACACATGGGTTATGTTGAAACAGACATGTAAATCCCCCCTGTTTTCTTACGTTTCCAGTCTGCTGGTTAGCTCAGTCAATCGCTTGGATGGATTATATTATTATTGTAGCATAGTTTGCTATAACCATTCCCTCGCACCGGTCCGTTTGTTCATATATTACATTGAAACAATTTTTTCAATATTTTAATATTTTTGTGCGTTTGTTTGCTGAAGACTTTCTTGACTTACATCAGATTTTATTTTGATCTTGGTGTTATGTTTCATTCTGCATTTACTTAATCTAGGAAGAATATTTTTGTTGATATATCATCTCATGTCATAGAGATCGGTGAGAGCATCTTTGTCACGTTTCTCATTAGTGCGAAGTACTAGAACCTACAATTTCCTATTAGGTCTGGTATGTTCTGCTCTTATTTTCATAGTTTTCTGCACCTTCGCGCTGCTATGTTGCTTCCAGGCATTTTAGCTGGAGCTTTGTCTTTCATATTTTCTCATCATTTTCATATATACCATGCTATATATTTACAATATGCCATAATTTTCATTTGAAAATTTACAATAAAGTCACGGCCTTATCCCACATAATTTTGTTTTGTTTTTGCTATATTACTTGGTACATTTACCTTTGTCATAGAACCGATGAACTCCCTTATGCAGTCAGACCCGTACTGTAGACAGCCTCCAAAAAATATAACCTGCTTACTATGGTCACACGTCACCTGTCTTGCGAAAATATATGTTATCACAAATACCGGCATTTTTCAGTCCCCAAGGGAGGTTCTGCAGCCGGGTTTGACTGTATATATATATAAATACCCTAGCTTCCACCAATAAATTAAATGAATCAACTTAAACACAGTAGTTGTTATTACTGCTAGTCCTATTGGACCATGGAGTCTAGTCAATGCTTAAATATTAATAGTTGGTAAGGAACAGGGTTTCATTTTCTTTCATTCAAAATTTAAATGTGTTTGCAATTGTTTCAGTCAGAAATCAAAGAAAAAGATTAGTCAGTAAAGTCATAATTATAATCTCGTTCATAGTTGGTCTTAAGCACAGGTTTTACCGTACAAAATAAAAAGTGAATATGCCCTTCTCGTAGTTGCACGTACCGAGTTTGGACATGTAGTGTATCTGCTCTGCGTATGTTGAAAAAAAACAAGATTCATCAGTGCTATATCCTTTTGTTCTAGATCAACAAAAAAAAATTATTATTGAGCAAATGTGTTCAAACTACTTTGTGGAGGCATATAAAACATTTATCTTTTCGGGAGAAAACCCTTCTAATTTACTTTAAAATTGAATTAGCTCACCTGAAATAAAGATTCAGGGTAAGTTATTGTGACGGTGCTGTGTCTATCGTCTGTCGTCCATCGTCTGGAATTTGCTTTATGCTTTAAAAGACTTCTTTTCATCAAATGGTTTCGCTCGGTCCGTTCAAGGGGTCGCCGGAGTAAACAGTAGAATGATACTTTTAAACAACTTCTTAGGAAACACCAATGATCTTCACGAAACTCATTCTGTAGCATTGTTCAAATCAAATAGCTCCAGAGCTAGAACTATAAATAGAACAAGATTTAAACAACTTCAAACTAACTACTTGGTGGAATTTCACCAAACTTGGTCTGTAACATCCTTGTATTGACTTCTCTTCCACTTGTTCAAATGCTTTCTCTTGGTTTGTATGAAAGGTATCACATTTTCCGGTCGCCAGAGCTAAAATGATAAAAATAGAAAAAAACATTTTAACGACTTCCTTCACTGAATACTTAATGAATCATAACTTAAGAAATAATTGTATAGAAAAACCGTGTTTTAAAGAAGTTATACGTCCGCGGAATAATTCTGCGGACGTATAACTGATTTTGAATGTATTAATTTAAGTAAAGCACTATTTTTCTATACATTATTTCGATTTTAATATGCCCTTTATTTAAAACAGTAGTAAAAACGCAGTAGCGCTCTTTCTGGTCACAACAAAGACATTGACGTCATCGCACGTTAACGCGACGTCAGCGTATTTTAACAGAAAAAAAATCATGTTAGAATTAACATTCTTGCAACGATATCTATCTTTGTTGTTCAAGTAATTCCGTTATTAGTGGCTACCAGAGCAAAAATAGAAATATCTTCAAACAACTTCTCATGAATTGCTTGACGGAACTTGTAAATAAATAAAAATGTAGCATCCGCAAGAGATTAAAATAGAAATACAAACATTACCACAACTTCTTGTAACGAGCCACTGTATGGACCAAACACCTAATCAGAAATAAGGTCAAAAGGTCAAGAACCATCACAAAATAGGCGACTTAGGCTCATTTGGATCTCTTGTTTATTGGTGTGTTGATAGACTTGAAAGTGCCAATAATTACGAGAACTATTTTTGCCATTTAAGGTAATACTCAGAGCTGTATAAAAAGGGGAAAATAAACATACATCTATTTTATGCTTCTATTTTAATGTATCCTATATCCTTGAATCGGAAGACAAAGTGAAATGGAAGTATTTTTACTGACATCCACTCTTTCAAGAAGAGCTGTATGACCCCCCCCCCCCCCCCCCCCCCCCCCCCCCCCCCCAAAAAAAAAAAAGATCATTTTGAACTCGGTGAATAAGTAAAATAAAGATCTAAAAGAGATACATTTGATTTACTTACCACGTTAGGAGATCAAGATTCTATCTGTTTTATACGATTTTGTCCACTTTATTCTAGTTTATCTGCAGTTTTCAGGGCCACTTTAATCACTAGTGTATTTAGAATACAGATTTAAGACAAACAAAATGATAATGATGATGTTAAAATGTCTATTATTTATGGATGGTCTGCTTCGTTCGCTTGCGTGATTTTGACATTGTAAATTATGAAGGGAAATAACTCAGTAAGACTAAAACCTCTGTCTTAAACAGAGTTGCTTCCATTGCATTAATTTAATCTAGATGTATTATATAAAGTAGAATTAGAAAAACACTGTGCCCTTCAAAAAAGACTTATAAGTAACTAGTTTATGGAATCGCAGGTCAATTAGTGCGTGTACAAATTTGGAAAATTCAATTTATTTAAAGGCTCACAATGCCTTTGTTTAAAATGTGGCTGCAACCACATTTTCCGTTATAAACATAAATTAATTTCTTGTTAAATCTTATTTTCGATAACTGTTTTCTCTAATATTAGTCACAGGTCTGAATATTGATGATCGCAGAAGAATGTTTTATTGAATCTATTGTTATTTTTACCTCCCTATATGGCTCTAATTGTAACAGTTCATGTGCAATAATATGAAATAAGGCAATGTACAGTCCATCAGCTTGCCCAGAAATATGCATTTCTATCAATATTTAAAAGTAGATTTTGGAATAAAAAACAATATTGTCCATATTTGTACTGATGTGCAAGACGTTACGGTTCGGACAAGTTATGTGGACGCTTATTACGCATAAGGAAAAGGCGTATTCTTCCAAAAACTCCGAAGTCAGACGCTCTGTGCACGTGCCGGAAGACCACACGAAAATTGGTAGGATCGATTCCCTATTAAAAGTAGCACATATGATTATGCATAACATCTAATTGGGTATCTGTTTCATCTGGGGGGGGGGGGGGGGGTTCTTTTGACAAAAAATATGAGCTATGCCATGGGAAAACCAACATAGTGGGTATGCGACCAGCATGGATCCAGACCAGCCTGCGCATCCGCGCAGTCTGGTCAGGATCCATGCTGTTCGCTAATAGTTTCTCCAATTCCAATAGGCTTTAAAAGCGAACAGCATGGAGCCTGACCAGACTGCGCGGATGCGCAGGCTGGTCTGGATCCATGCTGGTCGCATACCCACTATGTTGGTTTTCTCATCGCGCGGCTCATATAAAGCCTTATGGAATTTTAAGCATTAGTTAGGAAATGGCACAGGTTAGCTAAAATTTTATGATTAATTTACTACAAACATTTCTTCAAGAGAATTTTAGAAAAGTACTAATACATTGATTACTCCCAAAAATTCATACACAATTCAATGATACGCAGTATAAAAACCGTGGACTTTTGTCATTGAACAATTAAGGAGAAAGACAAAACCAAACTTTTGAAGTTTGAGTCATTCTTGTTATACAAATCTGCTGCAAAGAAGCTGATTATATACAGAACTGCATGGTACTTAATCGATAGACCATCTTGAAATCATTACTGCTTGTAAACATTTGGATCCTTCTTATCTTATTTTAAGTGCGCCAAGCAAAATGATAGGTCTTCTTTTATTTTCCTTACCTATTACATATGCATGCATGGCCAGCTTCGGCTGCCTATGTGCTATTCATGTTAGAAGAACATGATGAAGAGAAGTAACTCAGTAGGACAAGGAGATCTGTATTAAACAGAGTTCCTTCCAATTCATTAGTTTCACCTGCTTAATTTCTACATTCAGTTTGGGAAACACCATTTGTTATTCAAAGAGGTGTTCACTGAAATTTTAATGACTGATTGGTGAACAGTTCAGACCAAGACGAGCCTGCACATCTTGGTTTGCAGTGGTCACAAAGGAAAGGTCACTTGCCGCTAGCAGACTAAAGGTTCGTATGATCTAATTCATTCACATGCTATCTCGTTTCTTCCATACTTTACTTTCTAATCAGTCTACAGATATCCGTAATATATACGGATACAGGTCTGAAAGATAATTAGAAACTATATTAAGTTATGAAAACATTATCCAGCATAATATTATTTCTGTTTTATCGCATCATTTTTACTACCACGTGCATACAATGTTTTGATTTAATGAAGCTACACTTGCAGCCGTCTTTGTGTAAATGGAAAACAAAAGGGCTTAACTTCATAAGTATCATATACGATAGATGTGTTTTACGAGATTATATATTAAGTTGTGTTTACTATTCCTCCTTGTGTCGCCGCCTGCATGAAACATCATGTCCTTTTTCTCGTGTAATATATTCAGAAAGATGTGCCTGTATTTCTCTTTACTAAAGCTTAAGTTGCGACAGAAATGACAATGGTAAGCGTTAATTGCGAATATAGTTGCCGAAACGTTAACTCAAAATGAAAGTATCAAATACGTTACTTACCCAAAAAAGGGATATGTAATTCAAGGGTTTATAACAATAACGCTGTATTTCAGTGCCATTTACACATTGGGAGAAAACGAATTACATACACAGTGGCCCAGTGGTTAAGGCGTCCGCCTCGGGATCGGGAGGTCGGAGGTTCGAGCCCCATGGGGAGCGTTCGTCCCGGGGATGTTTGTCATGGGACTCGTTCCGGAAAGGCGGCCAGTTCGTGAGCCGGGAGCTAGTTAAATGAATGGTTACCGACTTCTATCCGCCTGGCGCCTGGCATGGTGGTATGATTTGGGAGGTAAATGGTACGCACAATAACGGTGTCTCATAAGCCTACTTGGCTGGCCCTTTCAATAGGGGTGACACTATGATAAACAAGACCTTTACCTTTACCTTTACACAATTTCATGTTTCATTCGTCCAAAAATGCATTTTGCGAATACTGATGCAAGAAACTATTTGATAACCAAGCATGAATAATAAGAAAATTATATAAAATAATTAGATAGATTCATGTTTTTATATTCAATGTCGGCGGTTATAAACACATGAGCGGAAACAAATATTCGTCCCAAATTAGCAGAGGAGAAAATATTACAGCAGCCAAAATTTTCACTAAATTTGACAGACTTCTCCCGCATAGATCAATATTCCAATAGGCCGAGCACATACCATTCGATTTGTTAAGATTTCATAAGAACAACATTGATCTAGAAAGAGGGAGAGAGAGAGAGAAAGAGAGAGAGAGAGAATCTTTGAAAATCGGAATTGAACAGAGAGGTATGTGTTGTGTAATCAACAATAGACAAAGAAATGTTTGTTAAAGCATACATAAAACTAATAATACTCTCCTTAAGCCTGTTGTTTCCAATCTTGAATTGGAACGCTGAAATATAGAACGAGACAGCCATCTGAATAAATTGTTGCTATTTCTCAGTGGGAGAAAAATAATAACAGTTTTAATCAAAGAGCCAAAAATATTCCTAGACTGAAAACGAGGCGAACGTTCTATCATGTCTTGTTTAACACAAGTTCCGAAGTGCTTAGTGAGCTAAATGTTAGAGAATATTTATAAATCTTTCGTACCTTTTGCTGTCGGTTAAAATACAATACATCAAAGCATTTCATCTATAGCGTTGCATAAAGATGCATCAAGATTTTAAAGCAGTGTTCGTGTGTTAATTGCTTTTCTTCACTCCATTGCACATGCTAATTAGTGTTTATGGATAACAAGTCATAATAGTCTGATAAGCCTGGTACTGGCTGGATATTACCTGTGCACTCCTCAAGGCGAATGGAATTAATGCTACGCAAATTCCGTGATGAAAAACATGAACACATGTAAGAGGTAAGTAATTTTGTATGCTATGCAGCGAGAAGTATAAATTTAAACTGATCCCTCAGCGGGCGATTCTTTGATGTGAGGGCGCTGCGATCTTAAAGTGTCAACATAATTATGTATTGTTGGCAGCATTACCTTAGTATTTGTAATATTTCGTTTGATGTCGTCTGCGTGAATGTGTATTATTTAGTTCAACATTTTAAATGTCCACAAAACCAAGAAACGTTTAATTTCGAAACTGCAACAAACGGTTTACTGCTTAGTTCACTGCCTGACTAACTTATTTCAAAAGAAGTATGAAAATAACTAGATAGGTCCTTTAAGTGGATAGAACCCTGGATAGAAAGCTAAAGCTCAGCGACCACAAAATTTA
The DNA here is from genome assembly GCF_021730395.1 of Mercenaria mercenaria. Taxonomy (NCBI): domain Eukaryota; kingdom Metazoa; phylum Mollusca; class Bivalvia; order Venerida; family Veneridae; genus Mercenaria; species Mercenaria mercenaria. Next base: position 51,211,764 of record NC_069363.1, read on the forward strand.
TATAGTTGTCTCTCTGTAACTCAATAAACATGATACAACAGTTATCCACTTCATACTACACACTTACAGAGTGTATAACCGGTAAATAGTCAAAAATATTACCCAAGGACCTAAGAAGAGAGTGCCAATAGTGTTGATTATTACATGATACCTTGTTTGTGCTATGTGACCCATCTAAAGTTCAACATCATATTTTGGGCTTATACCAAAACATGAAAAATGAATTAAATTTATATTCTGATGTCATACAATAACTCATTTATGGAATGGATTGACGGTCAACAGTCAAAACTATTTATCTCTCGTCTTCTGGACCTCTGACAAAAACTTTTACTATCGACCGGTTAGCCATTCTGTAAGTATATTTCCTGAAATGCATGTGTATATATACAGAAAATTTCTGTTTTTCCTATATATTTGCCTTTAAGAGTTTTCAGGTTTTCCGTATACCTACACTTTCTAGTAAATCAAGATACCAGTACCAGGCTGGTATATATGTTTATATTACAAAGTGCATATTTCATTATTATAATGTTACTTATTCAAAATGAAACGTCAATCGCTTGATGAAATAATAGTTCATATGCAATTAAATAGACACAGACCGTGATATTCTGTAGAAATCTAATTATAAAATAGTCGTAACATAACACGAACTAGTAAAAACTAGGCACTGGGTATACAGATTGTGTTATTATACAACAGAGAGGTGTCGTATATATGTCTTGCTATTTGTATTGACCTTGCATCCATAACACGCTTGATAACTGCAGGCAATATATTATGTAATAAATCAATATCTAGCAGACAAACTAAAGATATTGGCTAAACTTACAGAAACAACAAATTTGCAATTGTTTCTTTTTCTCTCTATTTTCTGCCATGCTTCGAAGCTGTTTGTTTTTTAACAAGTTATTTCATACACATACTTTTATGGTATTGACCCTGTAGATTTGTGCTCCCTAAGGATCGTTTTACAGATTTTATTTACTATTTTTATTAACGGCTGAAAAATATCTCCCGTACTTGGAGTCTTCTGGTCCTTTGAGATCACGGAGTCCATTCATAAGATGTGTAATAGACTCCCACTTTAAACCAGTGCTAGGGGGCGTGAGAAGTGTAGCACATTTCATTACCTCTCATGAACAGACTCAATCAAACCGAGTCTGTATTATTCTGTTTGGCTGCATTTTTTGCTTCCAAAAAATCGTTTTACAAATTTTATTTACTGTCACAACAGCAATTTTTAAGTGCCGTGTGGTGGCAGTAAAAAGTCACCACGTACTTGAATTCAGTCTTCTTATATTTTGTAGTCCTCTGAGATCATGGCGTCAATGCAAAAGATATGTAATAGAGTTCCGTTTTAAGTCGGTGCTAGGGGCGTGACCGAGTCTGCTATTATTCTGCTTGGTTACATTCTATGCTTCCAAAGGATCTTTTTAAACAAGTCAGCATAATTTTGAGCTCTGAAAATCGCACAACATAACCTATTCAATTAAAAACATTTCCGGATAGCTAGATGAGTATCAAGCATTCCTTTGAACATACATAAAGATTGTTAAATGTAAAGGAAATCAGCAAATTTATCATGTATAGTATTTATATAATATTTATATTAATTTTAAAGCTTTTAATATAAGGCAGTAGATACAGTTATATGCGTTCGCTTCAAGACAAGCGGTTGTAAATCTAATAGCAAGAAAATGAAACAATTGAAATTAAGTTAAGCAATACTAAGATGAAATATACTATATTCGCAGACTGTGCTTATTAAAACAATATCACAACTTAAAAATAGAACATGCATTGCGTAAATTTACTTTAATTTGCATAATTAATTTGTTCGCCTGATAATGCTAGTATATGTATTACGCTTAGGTATTAGAAGACTCTGGAATCAGTTGGTTTTAATAATTGCAAAGGTCATACTAAGGATGTTTATATGTTGGAAGGTGTTATTAATTACGATCAGAAGCACAATCAGCATTGGTTACCCATTAAAATTGTCATAGTAAGGAAAAATATATATAGCAAAAGCATATTTTAATATATCTAAGCACGGTGAAGAGGTTAATAATATATGCATGCGAATTAATATCTCGAGGGCGCGGCCCGGTTGATGTATCCTTTTGGGCTTTTAATCGATACGGAGTATTTAATTATATTATAACAGAAAGACAAATTTTCTAAACTATGGCCTCCTTCTTGCGAATAAGGTTTTCCTATGATTCGGCCTAACGCCATCGTTTTTGACCTCATATGACAGAAGTTTTAAATGTTACCAAAATTTCACAGAGGCAAAGATGTTGATGAGGTTAGTTTAGATCAGTTGAAAATATGACTGCTTATAGTGAGACAAAAATTTAGACACAACGTTTAAAATTTGACCCAGATTATAAGATTCTTTCACTGGTTGTAGGTGCTGATGGGAATTTCCGGCCTCGAGGGTAACTGTTTAGGCCGTAACGAGGCTCCAGACGAGTTACCGCCTAAACAGTAATCCGATAGCCGGATATTCCCATCTGCACCTATAACTAGTGACAGAATCTGTTTTGTTTTTTTTTTGCATACCGATATCAAGAAATAATAATAAAAAATAAAATCAATCGAACGGCTTTCTTTTTAGAACTATTTCTTATAGCAGCGTATTTGAACAAAGCGCGGGAAAGCAACGTCCGTAAACAGGAAAGACGTAATGACGTTTCAAAGACAAATAACAATGTTTAGTTCCGGTTTTGTTTAATCAATTGCAGCGTAACGTTATGAATTTTTGATAAAATAACGTATTTTGAATAGAGAAATATACTATCAGGAACAAACAGCAACTGTCAACGTATTGGATTTTTATTCCGTTTTTTGAAATAAAATATAAATAACTACATAAATCTTCTACATATATTTAGTTCGTAATATGTCATTTAAAGCACGAGAGTCATCTTACACGGATTTTTCCAGCATCGGTAAAAATACCGGAAATCCCCGTCTGGTATGCAAGAATACACAGTTTAGACCTTGACTTATATCTTATAGAGACAATTAAACGGTACGGGCAGGATTCATAAAGACCAGGTAGAATGTCAACACTGTTTTCTATAATTTTACCTAGTGACTAACGTTTTGACCCCAGCTGACCCAGTTTTGAACATGGCTTAGATTTTATAAAGACAAACATTCTAACTAGAAATTACCAATATAAGACAGTTAATTTCTATAAAAACGGTGACGTCACTGTGACCTATTTATTTTTAGTTAGATTATCAAGTTTCAAACTCATCCAGGATTTTATCCAGGAAAACATTTGGACTTAGTTTCGTTAAGTTTTGGCCACAATCGTGACTTACAGTGTGTAAGCAGAAACAAATGTTAAGGACGATGGACGACAAACACAAGGTCACGTAACAGCTCACCTTATAACCTTGGTTAAGGTTAGCAAAAAGGCATGTACTAGAAGAGCAGTTGTATTAACTGTTAGCAGTCATACAGAACAACAACTGTGGTTCGATTCTGTTGTTAATTTGTCTTAACTATTAGCTGCCAGTCTTCCAGCCAGTTTTCTGTGAAATATAGTGTACTGAATACATCAATAGATAATATCATCTGCAACTCGGCCTCAATAGTTGTATACTATAGCTGTGCTGTTTGAAAAATAATTAATTACCGCTGAATTATCCGCTGTCACAGCCATTTTTTTATGACTCTGTACCAAGTGTTGTTAAGCATTCAAGTTATAGATACATAATGAACATCAGTGATCAGGCCCCGTGTTCATAAAACATTTTTCGGTCTCAGCTGAGTTTAAGTTTGAAATTTTAATATCATTTTTGGTATAACTTCAAGGTTAAATTCCAATTGAGACTGACCATCAATACTGAATAGCCACTTGAAAACAGTTATTAACTTAAAATGCTATTTAGATATAAACGACAAATAAAGTTTCGTTATCAAACTCAGCTGAGACTGGAAATGTTTTGTGAACACGGGGCGTGTGTTTTATAACAGCCCTAATCCTGCAGATTAATACAGAATACTGACACACAAACAAAATAGATACAGAGAAAATCTAGCCGGTCGTGCCCTTAAAGCTAGCAGTGTTCAAATTTGAAAGTGCATTAGCCATGCATACGTTAAATATACATGTGTAAGACGTTAAGAAGAATTTCTGCCTATAAATACATTTCATGCAATAACGCTTACCATGCTGGTCAAGATGTGTTCTGCCTTGCGATCAGTGTAGATCAGTATCAGCTGCACATCCGTGCTGGTAAACAGAATTGCCGGAAAACTGATTTTAATGTTAAATGCAACAAAATGTGTGCAATTCATAATATAATCTTGTTTACAATTGGAAAGGAAATATAATGTAAATATAAGAAATGAAATGTATGTTTTCGGCTAGCGCGATTCATGGATTTGCCGATCATATTCTGTCGTTCATTTCGCATGAACACCGAAGAAAAAAATTCATTTCTTAATTGTAGTCACAAGTTATATATCTAGCGATAGCATCAACTATAACAGAAGTATATAGAAACTTTGACAATAATAATTTTACAGACATTTACTGACATATAAGGTGTTGGCTGCTCAAGTCAGTACAGAAACTTACGTTACAACAGTCTAGAATTTAGTATTATTACTGATTAAGCTCATTACGAAAACATGCCGAAAAGCATACTTAATGTGTCGTAAATATTAAAGATGTTAGTTATTGGCACCGTTATGCAGTGTATAATCGGATTATTTTTGGCAATTCTTACGTGACAGTTGGCAATAAAACTTCTGATGGTTCTGATGTAGAAGCTGGAATTTTTATTGCACGTGTGCTACCTTTCTGCCGAAATACACTGAAAAGATAAGAAGTTAGGCAAACATGAACCATGCACCTGTTCAAAAAATTTTATCAATGTCTATAAAGACTGTGGAACCAATGAAGCATTTAACAGAAAAGATTGTTATAGAAATCGAAACCACTTTTAAATAATATGATCTGACTTAAAATCTCAACTTAACTCAAGAAGCAATGCCTATTGTTGACTTGAAATATTTTCATTTCTTTCGTGAATAGTTCTAATTGTGTACTATGCGTGGGTTGTCCTGCCGAAAGCATTAACTGAAAAAAAAAAGTTTGTTTATACTTCAGCAAAAGAAAAAAAATATTTTCCGAGCAAAGACAGCATGACAGTTGCCCAGATGTGCCGCAACACAATAAAAGCCAGCTACTCATATATATTATATCAACCATCCAACGTCAGTTGATTATGGTTTTAAATGTATCTAAATTCCAATACTAAGACAAATTACAAAACTCTTGTAATCATAAAGCCTAGCTGCGATGCTGGCTTTAAAAATGGGTACATATATAGAAGTATATAATACTGAAGCGGCCACGTAAAGATAGACACTTAATTTGTGTCTCCAATTTGTAATAGGAAAGTTAAAAATGACAAAACTGAGTTGTCATGTGAATTCATAACCCTTCAGTATTTAATAAAATTAACCATTTTTACAAAAGGAGGCGTGAAGTTGTAACTTGAGCTGTTGCATGATGCTGACCCATTACTTGTTTTCTACTATTAAGCCGACAGAGATAAAACCATCCCAACACAACCGTTAACAATTGATTGATATTTCTCATGTTCGCTCTTGTTATTTCAGAAAGTCTGGACTAAAACCATTGATCGTGTCACCATGCAATAGACGATTTATCTCCTGATACAAAACATTCCTCTAGATGAAATAATATCCATTGAATTTCAACTAAGTCTACCTTTGTATAACTGTTAATTAATTCAATTTCATAGGCAGGAAGACGTGTTTTGTTGCTGCTGAAACGGTTATTTCGTGGACTTTTCAATTGAAATGAAGGTGAATTTTATTGATTTCGTGGAATTTACTTTGTGGTTTGACTCAAGCGTGATATCCACGAAAATAAGTTTCTTACGCATAATAATGATTTCACATCAATGTTGTTTGATTCTGCTACATTCTTGTACTAGGAATTTCCTTGATGTTAAAATAAATGTAAAAAGGTCAATTGATCTTAATAGAACTTCATAACCCTCCACGTACCTGCTGTTTAAACATGAATGCACTTCAGAATTTATAGGGTTAAGATAAGAGGGAACTGCTGTCTTTGAACGCTTTCCCATTATCATTTACTTTTAGATTACCGCCAGTATATTTTCGATTGTATTCTTTTTATAAGATTTGCAATATTGACTCCATTTTATTTGATTTAGTCTTGGTACATTATGAAACATGTATTTTCGTTGACAATAACCCCACCAAGTTACAAGACAAATTTCGTCTAACGGGACATAATACGCCCATTCACAAGCAGAATGGGAGAGGGCAGTAACAAGGAAATGGGAATTAAAAAACAAGAATTGTCAGCAGTTTCTTTGGGGATGGGGATGGAGTACTACTATATAAAGAAAAACAAAAAAGTGCATGGAAAATATGGGAGAGTATAGTAAGAAGCACATAACTGACCTTAAGAGTGAACAAATATGGGGACGTAGAAGTGAGGGAGTGGGGTGTATGTTGAAAGAGCGATAACGTGGGTAGGGAATGTCAAGGCACAATATGGAACTGAACTGAAGGTGGAATGAAAAACAGGTGCGGTACAGTTTAGGGCGGCGTAGAGTATGTCGGTATGGAATTTGGGGTGAAGCTGACAGTTACGAAGCTTCTGCGGCAATAAACTAATCTAAGAGTAAAATAATACAGGTACAGAGAGTGGGGATATCTTGGGGGATTAAGGATATGGATGAAGGATACTACGACATTTTTGTTCTGCAATAAAACTCACAGGGAAGGATGAGGTATGAGTGGAGTGGAAGACAACAACGAGGCATACATTAAGACAGTATATGATAAAGACTAGGCTCAACTAAAGAGAGTGTGCTGAAATGGACACAGATGTTTAACTGAACTATGTCACTAAAAAATTCATCTCAAAGAATTTCGGAAGTTGTTATTGCGCAAGCTTTAGCGCAACTTATTGATTCTCCTTTTGGGTTAAATATGAAAGTAAAATTGCGGACTCTAGTTAATTGTATGATAATGTTTCAGCAGGTAAAAACTTTTAAAAAATCAGTTTAGATGTAATGGAAAAGCAAAGTGCAGTGACAAACAGTGGTGTATGTTCACAAGCAAGAAGACAGAAAGGGAATGAAAATGCGGTATATGCTTGTTATTGTTTACTTTTTACAAGATGTGTGTATGTTATAGTGACAGTGTATACATATATTGCTAATATATGTATAGGAAATCATCTTCAACAACAAAGGTTCTCAGAAATATACAAAGAGGAAACATATTTATTGAACTATTTTATCTAGAAATGGGTTATTTGTTCCTTTTTCAGATCAGTCTAAATGCGAGTATTTTATCGAAATAACTCAGTAAAATGCAATGCATATGATACCCATGCATGAGTTTTATGTTTTCGTCCTACTGTGTGTGATGTAAATAAAGTCTGTGAAAAAGATCATTAAAAGCATAGAACGCAATTATGCAACATACTAGCAGACTCGGTTTGATTGAGTCTGTTCATGAGAGGTAATGAAATGAGTACTCCCAGCATATTTATCAACACTGAGTTCAAGTACGGGGAGAATTAAGCCACTTATAAAGTAAAAATAGAGTTGTCCTTAGGACAAAAAGTTATGATAAAAATGTGCATTCATTTTTAAGTTTTTCTAAGATAAAAAATCAAAAATGTGTTTCAGGTTATTTTTATAAAATTATTGGTATCGATTATGTAATAGCATATGTGCAAAAGTAAAACATCAATAAAATGTGTCAGTAAATTTAATTTGTCATGAAATTTAATTCATAGATTGTTTCTTTTCTTGGGTCTATTTGAACACCAATCAAATTCAAATTGGTAATACATTTATACTGTCTATAAACTAAAAAACGAGCGTGGTAACATACCCCACTGATCTCCTAAGTTGATAGAGCAAATATTACAGTGGGTATGTGTAATAGTTTAAAAATAAATCTGTCCGTAGAAAAAGGTTCTAGGAAATGTCTGTTATGTTTGGAAAGTACCCGTTAGATAAAAAAAAAACGAATGTATATTATTTACAAGGTAAAGGCGTATATGAATAGTAACTTTGGATAGAGGAATATACACTAAATAAAGTACCAAATAAAATATTTGTAAGCCAAATGCATTTGTCTTCTTGCCGCTAAGGAATTCTGTAACCCGACCGGAATAAAACATCAAACCAGCCGTAAATAATTTATTAATGTTTCTCATGTTGCAGTCTATAAGTCAAGATATTCTGGTTCAGAGAACTTTGTTCATTAATATCAAGTAATGGAAGATATCAGACGCTAATGCTAAATGGAAATTGTATCTGTTCCTTTTCTTAAAATATTTCTTCTTTCCAGAATTCTACGTTGACAAGTGACAAAAGAGTACTGCACTGCTTTGTGTTTTCAATGGATAAGTAAATGTACGAGGGGCGTTAAATATGTAATGTTACTCCGTATGTAGTTCCGTAACCGCTGAGTATTTTTAGATGCGGTTTTCGGCACATTATAGAGCAATTAATTGGCAACACAATGCTATTTAAATTATAAAAATTAGTAGTTTCAAAGTAGAAATATAATCATTTGATTGAGGTGTACTCGGGTATACTGGACAATTTTATGTCCAAAATATTGAGATTGTAATACGCAGTTCCTTGATTCTACTATTCAACAACTAGAACTATAGTTCAATTTTCAGTTTAAACAGATAAAACAAATCATGATCTTCACAAAAACATGTGAAAACTAAAATAAAAAAGATTATAACAGTTTTAGATTGAGTGTGTATATTTTTACTCGAAAAATGATAAGGTGAGTACAATAAGCCTCTGCAATTTTGTCAGGCGCGATAATCATCGTTTAAAAAATTCTTGTATTTTAAATTGATACTAGTATTTTAATTCTCGATTGCGAAACTAGTTATTACAACTTTAATTAATCGCTCTCAAAACCCATTCCAGATGGAATCATCCTCGAGCTTAGATTTTTTAGTTGTGTTGTAAAATTAAAAATGAAATAAATAGTTTAAAACAAACGTAAATTCGTCAAATATTGCTGTACCTCGTAGATAAATGATAGAATTTTGTGATTTTACAAGTTATTCTATTTTTCTGAGACTCTGGATGCCCAGGACAAACCTAAATTATAATTATGGTCCAGTATACCTCAGTACACCTCACTAAAATGATTATATTTTTACTTTGAACATGCCGACTTTTATAATTTATATAGCATTGTGTTCCAAATAAATTGCTCTATAATGTGCCGAGAACCGCATCTAAAAATAGCTAGCGGTTATGGAACTACATACGGAGTTACATTACATATTGAACGCCCCTCGTATGTGGTTATTTTCAAAATGCAAATATTTCGATCTTACACTAAAAAAAACGTATATCTTCTATAATTATTTTGATATAACGCTTTGATGTCCCGCACACATTCTCGGTTTATGCATTATTTTCGAAGATACAAGATCTGTGTTGTTATACTGTTGTCTCGTTTTGTGTTTATATTTATAAGAACAAATGATGTGCACAATATGAGAATATTAAAAGTATTTTTTTTTTTGTCATGGCCGAATTTATTTATGCCTATTCTTTTGAAGATAACGTGATGGCCAGTGCAAGATAATCTCTTCTGCCGTAGTCAATATATGTTAGATTTTAAAACTTTAATATGAAAAATTATCGCTAATTTGGTTATTTCTGTCCTCACATAATATATTCTGTTTGCTACAAAATGTAGCAATGGTAGCAATCTATACAACTGACAGCAAGACCATACAAAATTAGACAAAAACAATTTGTGTAAATAAAATCTGATATGCATCATATCAAGATATTAAACTACTTAAATTGGAATCTATTCTAAAGAGTTGTTCCCAAACCCATATATTTCCATATTTTCCACTTATATATATATATAAGTATTTTTGTGTAACAAAAGTGTACATAAAACGTTTCGTTTTGTCAAGATTCAATCTTATATCTATAATGTCATTAAATATTACACACTATCTTAATATCTAAAAATATCAATTTATTTAAATTGATATATAGTAGGAACTTTAGTTTGGAATTTGTAAAATGGAGTGCCTTTCCGTGATATCTTTTTTTTTTTTTTTTTTTTTTTTTTTTGGTTTAAGTTGGCGTTTAGTTTTTACACACGAAACTTCAGCTTTTTTGCTAAGAAACCTATTTATTATCTAGTTAAAATACTATTAATCTAAATATAGATCTTGTTGTTCAACCCATTTGTACCTCATTAAGTGAACTTTTTTCTGTGGAAAGGTATTAGAAAGAAAATGGATGAGACTTATATTTGGTGCTTTATCTGGCTCAAGAACAAGAAATAAGTGGCCGGCAATAATGATACATCTTGGCGTAATTGAACAAACAAACCTTGTAAAATATATGCCAATCAATACCATCGCCATGATTCAAGGTTAAGCCGAAGCTAGTCAGTGACCCGCGACAAATATTGTGAAGTACATAATACTGTTATACCATCGAGCATGTAACAACTTTCATTTAGAAAGAGCCTATTTGGGTTTATTTGTATTGCAATAGCCGTTTCTCAGCTTGCCAATGCAATTGCAATTTAGGCAATTTTATTGTTTAACCTTTAGCTGCTGGCGGCAAGTTATTTGCCTTGCGACAGTGGACCAAGTCAGCTGCAATCCGTGCAGTCTGATCATGGTCTGCACTGTTCGCTATAGTCATACATTTTCAGTGAACACCCCTTTAAATGATAAATGGTACTGCCCAAATTGAATGATGGATCAGTCCATTAAAATATTAAGCAGTGTAAAAGTTAATTAAAATCTAGTAAATCCCGGTTTGTTTCACCTCCTCTGACTCGCCAACGGTCTATTAAGGGTCATAATGTATCGGATTTTGACAGGTGTATTTCTGTACTTCAAGTTTTAATCTAATCAGATTTGTTCCTTCTGTATATTTCCATAGCTAGATCACGTCAAAACATAGGCCTTAAATTTAAAATACAGAAAACTGTTCGTTCAAATTATATTTTGTATTTAAAGTTCACTGAAAACATGTAGAAATCGGAGAGGATTTTCGAAATCATATATTCATCAAAAAATAGCTGAAAACATTACTATAAACAAGTCGTCGACGAAGGATTCGAAAGTATTATAAAGTGAAATTCCTTTCTGTAGCTCATCACGACACTGGTTCTCAGCTAGCGAGTACAACTGCAATTGTTCATAAACAGAAAGCATGGTACAAATAATCTCAGTGGGATTCGATGGCTTTGCTCTTTTTCGTTGTTTCTAAACAAAACTCCTATCGTAACACAGTTCCGCCGATACAGGCCGGAATTAGGTAACCATATAGCTTTTAACAAGTAAAGTAGCAATATTTCTCTGGTGTTTCAGTCAAAGGCAGTGGTCTAAAATATAGCATTTAAGAATTAGTGTTCTCTCATTATTGTAGAAAATGAAAACTGAGGGAGTTTTTGCGGAGACTGATTCATTGTATCTTGATTAAAATATCACAAATGATAAATTACCTGCAATTGAAATAGCGGCTTGCGGTTTATCAAGTAATTAAGACTGAATTTATGTGCTAATTTAATTGTTTTGGGTGGGAGGGCATTTAATTACCCGCCGCCAGGAGGCGGTGGGTTTATTGGTATGCTAAAAAAATTCGCGTGTGGGACATGGAGCAAGTCACGTGACAGGTTTTCGATCCTGTACAGATTTTTTTTGTTCGTAGATGTGTGATACACTAATACTTTATTCGAATGATAAAATATGAAATTTGTAAAAAGGAAATATTGAAAATTTAGGGACGGTTTTTGAGCATATATCTTCTTGTTTATATTTTTATTTCTACAATTTTCGCCTTGAATCATGTGGTACATTTGACTTAGATACAAAAATTTTATAATTTGGTGGTGATGTAGGATTACCACGATTATCGGAGATTTGTGGAATTATGCTTTTTCTTAATATTAAATTGTAAAATCAGGTTGTGTATGACGTCATCAATATCCGCGTATATACATTACATGTAAACAAATAATCAGCTGTTCAGTGAGCTGATAACCTTTGATAGAGATGAGTAAATGGAAATGTGTTTACATTACTTCTGTTAGGATTCTTGTTAGGAAAGTGTGGTTAGTTTGCATAAAACTATAGATAATAGATTTTTTAGGATATAATTTAATATATTTAGATTGCCATGACCTGCAGATGACCACAATTATTTTGAGATCATTAAAAGGACATTCATTATGACTGATCTGAATATACATTTCTGGCTGCGGAAAAACTTTTGACTTGTTGCTTATTTGTCAAGTAGTGTCGATAAGCAAGATGTTTTGACAAGCACGAAATCTTAGTGATATATATATATGACAAGTTCATGATCATTATGTTTTTGTTTTCACCTTTTTCATTCTTGTAATGCTTGGAAGCCGAAGAAGTCTATGCCGTTAAATGTTATTTTTAAACACACACAATCCCTAATTCTTGATACTAGTATGTTATTACTAGTAAGTGCAAACACTTTTTTAGAACATAAGTTTATGTGAACTACAATAACTAATTTGTAAATGTCCCGTTGCACTTGTTACCATTAAAATCTCTAGTATGGTTTTGCATGCAAGTATACATTTATAGGAAGATATTCCATTAACCCGACCTAAGCCCTGTCCTGAATTGTTAATTGATACATGTGTTGCATGTTTCTGCTCCTTAAGACATTTGACAGATCTAACGGGAAAGTGATTATTCATGTCAACTATGAAATCTACGATTTGGGCTTGTATCATCTGACCCCGTTCGGAAGAATATGCTAAAAAATAAGTCATGTTATTTTTCCACTACATATGTTATACATAAAGCATTACTTTAGGCGTACATGAAAACAATAACATAAATCTCCAACAGAAAAAAGCCACTTTCAACGGACGCAAACTTCCAGTTGTCACCGTACAGCAATGTCTGTGGTTGTTATACACACAAAGAATAGACAAAGTAAGATATGGACGGATTGGATTATCTTTTGAATGGCCAATGGTAAGACACTACTGATATTTAAACTTCTAACTTATAGCCTGCTGGCGGCAAGTCATTTTGCCTTTGCAACCAGTGCAGACGAAGATCATGGTCAGCACTGTTCGCTATTCAGTCAGTAAATTTGCAATAAACACCCCTTTTAATCATAAGTGGTACTGCCAAAACAATGATGGGCCAGTCCATTTTAGAAATTTAGCAGGGTAAAGGTTGAGCACTAACACCCTAATCCTCACTCTTTATTCCAGTCATGAACACGCATGTGGTAACAAAGGGCACAATATGTTAAACATAAAAATCTTGGAAAATATAATGCGTTCTAAGATGTGATCAGCGGTCTTAATATGACGCGTGGCAACCAAGAAAAGTAGCTTGTACTAGGACGTAGTGGTACGTCCCATACAGCAACTAAATTAAACTTTTGGGATTAATCTACGTGTTCCACGATACCACAACTATGATATCTGCCATATGAGATAAGTAATTTGTTTTATAACTTTGAGTACTACCATATTCTCAGGCATTGCAACAAGATAAAGGCAGCAACCTGCCACATATTTTCTCAGGTAGGACATACCAGTGAATTTAAAATTTGCCCGGTGAAAATCCGTTGGATATGAATTATAAGTCAGTATCATATCTTGGGCATCTTATGGCTTCATATGCATTTCTAAAATGTTTGACCGAAGAAGAAGTACTTCAGACTTCAAAAGATACTTCTAACATTAGGTCATGTTATGGAATGTAATAATTTAGATGTCTTATTCCTTTGTGGCATACGATTTTGACTATTTATCAAAGTTTTGTTTGTCACTTCTGTTAGAACGTTTGCTTTCTTATTCATATTTTCATGCACAACATAAGAATTTACCGTTATATAAATATATTTTCTAAGATGATAAAACTATGCTCTTTAATATAGTGCTTGGGCAAAGCTTAAAAAGAGGTTACTTTATTTGTCAAATTGATGCCTCATTTGGAGTCAGATGCAAATATTCCAACGGTTTTATCTGCTTCAACATGAGAACTAAAACTACAGAAATAGGAATAGTCTACTAAATGAGACAATAGAAGCATCCATTCAGAAAAACGGACAGACACAATTGAGCAACACCATGAAAAAACCAACATAGTGCATTTGCGACTGTCAGAATAATTTGTATATCCGATATATTGATAACGTAACACATAAGCACAGATAGTGCTCGAACCCCTTTTCATGGTGTCATTGCTATAATTATTGTTGAATTGATGTTAATAAAAGGATTTGGGTCATTTACGGCTTATTTGGGTTCATTATGGCGATAGCTGTATCCCAGCATCACATATTATATCATATAAAATAGTTAAAGGGAACCAGATATTTGTTAGAGCAAGTACTCGTTGTAAAATACTATGTATAAATTTGGACCAATCAGAAACAAGTTCTATAAATAGCACGTCTGCTAGGGTATAAATAGGTAGATGGATGACAGAGAGTTCATTCGGTATCCAGCGATTGAAGAAGACACGTCGAGGATTCAACTAATTTTTCCCAGTACCTTGAGAAGGACGTTATTGCAACTACCCTGTCAGGGCAGATAAATTATTAAAAAAGAAGACGTTTGAAGTTCATACACTAAAGAAGAGTTGCAGAATTTCAACAAGGTTTCGAGCTATAGGGTCAGCGCATAGGAGTTTAACCTTTATGGTAGTTGAATGCTATAGACTATAGCAAATATAGGCTGAGCATCGGAAAGCTGAGACAGAGACCCATAGTTTGGTAATCTACTGAGAGTAGGAGAGTTCCAGCTTATCGACGGTTCAGCGTTATTGGCGAAGTACAGCCAAGGCATCGGGGATATACCTATATGGTAGTTGAATGCTACATGTGATAGCATATAGGCGCTGAGCATCCAGGAGTCAGGGCAATTATATAGAGTTAGAACTGCAATTAAGAAGACAGAGGCCGAGCATCTATGCGATAGGACTCGTATGTTGTTGATTCAAAGACATTGTCTGACGGGAACTTCAACAAAAAGACTAGTCAAGTATAGGGTCTCCAGCCTATAGGAGTTTGAGCTAATCAGTATTAATTGAAGATTGTTAGTTTAAAACATTTAGAGATTTGCCTGACCCCTGAAATTATGTAGCTCATAATAGAAAGCATTCACAAATCATTGGTACACGAATCATTTAGGCAAGGTAGCCAGAGGAAAATTCTATATATATGAGATATTTGGTCTCACCAGATCTACGTTTTAACAAAGGACATTCTATTTCGTTTGTCAGCTAGTCTAAGACATAGTCACCTTAGCGATTGGACCCTTTCATTGTTCAAGATACTAAAGGCGTAGGCACTTCCCTGGGTCATATAACTCGTATCCTGACAGCGACCAGCATGGATCCAGAGCAGTCTGCGCATCCACGCAGTCCGGTCAGAATCCATGCTGTTCGCTAACGGTTTCTCTAATTGCAATAGGCTTTGAAAGCGAACAGCATGGATCCTGGATCCATGCTGGTCGCATATGCACTATGTTGGTTTTCTCATGGTACGGCTCAAATTATTGTTCTCGCAGAATCACATTATAAAAATAAGAAATATATTATCTAAACAATAAATCTTTGTTTAACATGAAGTAAATAAGCTTATCTTCCTGAGCAGTATTTTATCGGCTTATAATTCCAGAACTAATAGAAATAAGCATATAGTAAACAATTTTTTCCGCTCAAGGTGAATAATAGCCTTTATGTTGTTCTGATAGAGAGAACAGTTGCCGCTTGAGTATTTGGTAGCTTATGGGTTTGTTGACAGCTTATTCAATGATAAGTGAAGAATAGTTTCAAGAGGAAGAAGATAACTGGGATATTAGATAAGTTGTTTGATTGCCGAATGAGAAATAAAAATGCAAATGTGGGCCTGTAATAAGAATATGTACATTATGTCAGGACAGGTGTTATTTCGTTTTGAATGCAGTAGAAATATGCCAAGATCAGGAACACTGTTATAGCATATTATTCTTTTTAAATACGTTATACGTAAGGCATAAGTTCGCGAAATTAACTACAGTACAAGAACTCCAGTTAAACAAATGCCAACCTGGTACTAATGGAATGTTATGATATATGATATCGCTAATATCATAATGACAAGTTTACTAACAAGAAAAGTAAAATACATGTTTGACTATGTAAAAGATAATGTATGATTCATTTGATAGACTGGTTAGTCTAAAATCAAGGTTTCTTACATATCTATTTCAATAACTGCACAAATGACGAGAAAGAGAGAGAGTCATTTATGAAATAGTATAGACACCACAATCTTACAGACATAATGACGAAAGGACATATTAAACATGTATACATCAGTATTCCCACTGTCACATTACCAGGTTTCAATTAATTAACTTTTATTATTTTCTTTGTAGTTGTAGGTGAATGAACGTTACAACATACAGCTACACAAACTAGTGACATAAGTATACTGTATTACACACCATTATTTTGTTGGCATTGCAAATATAATTTGGGTCCAACTTTAAAAGACCAAATGAGGTACACAGGTTACTTCTGAACTTTGCAAAATAATTATGTTTAACATTTAGACATGATAAAAATATCGCAGATGTGCTATTACAAAATCGTGTGTTTCTTTTTTCTTAGAATTCCAATTTATTGACTAATGGTATCACTTAGAACTACATTATGAGTATAAAAAATGTATGCATTTTATCAAGTTACTTAAGGATGTAGGAACGATTTTTTTCTAACGTTAAGAACTTTTTCATACTCTGTGAGCTTGAAGAACATTAGTTTCCAAGACTAACAAGAGAAGAAAAAACACAGATCACCGGACTCGTTTTAAATTTATAGGGCATTTTCTTCACCCATTGTTTAAGCATTTCTGAAATTTTGAAAATTGAAATAATGGTAGTACTTTATAAAACATATAATATCCAACTTAATGTTATAGAGATTTCAGGTAAATACAGCTTAATATGAATACAAGGTGATGTCAGTATTATATAAGCATAAATGTTACTAACAAGTCTCTTTCATTTTTACAGGTTGACATAATTACCTTCCCCCCCCCCCCCCCCACCACCACCACCACCACAAGCCCCCCCCCCCCCCCCCCCCCCCCCCCACCTCCACACACACACACACACTATTTTCAATGGAAAAAAAAACGTATTTAGATCTATAAAAAAATTCTGACGTTAAGATTTTCAAAATATTTTGCAGCTTAATGACACACGACAATGCTTCAAAATGGAAAGAAAACGTTAGGGTCATCGTCCATCTAAGAGTTTTATTAAGAAAAGAAACTGTTAAAAACTGGTCAATTTTGATATTTTTTGTTCTTTTTGTTTTAATTTATATTTTCTAAATAATATAAAGTGCTATCTTGAAAACTTTTATTTCAATTATACCTTATCATTATATGTATCAGTGAGGAAAATATCAAAAACAAACCAGATCTACTAGTCTAAGAATAAACATTTGAAATTACCTACCCCTACCCCATTGTAAATCGTGAGTCAATTTAAGCAAATGCCAGCCAAAAATAAGGATGAATATTTTTTTGCAAATAGTAGAGTCCATTTGGTTAAATTGTACATTATTAGCCATATTTTCATTATTTAGCATTAATTCTTGCTAAAACTTTTGTTAGAAAGCAATATTCGAAAAAACATTTTTCAAAATGGCGGATATCCAGAAAACTAAAAGGCTCGAACATCCTTAACAAAATCAATTCTAATTTTATGTGCTAAAATGTGGTTCCCTCGCACTTACATTCGAAATATATTCACTAATTTTGTATAAAGGTATTTTGTTGAAATTATTGTTTTGTAAAGATCTTTTATACTAGTAATATAATGTATGTCACTTCATTTGAAATTATACAATTCTTTTATTTCTAATTTAAAACTGAAAGTACTCTGTTTCTCAAGGAATATGAACGTAATGCATATATAAAAACATATTCAACAGCTTGCAGAATATCAATGCTGACAAGATGGCATTGTAAATCTATGGTATATCAGAAAATTATTCAAATGAGCCGTGCCATGGGAAAACCAACATAGTGGCTTTGCGACCAGCATGGATCCAGACCAGCCTGCGCATCCGCGCAGTCTGGTCAGGATCCATGCTGATCGCTAACAGTTTCTCCAATTCCAATAGGCTTTAAAAGCGAACAGCATGGAGCCTGACCAGACTGCGCGGATGCGCAGGCTGGTCTGGATCCATGCTGGTCGCAAAGCCACTATGTTGGTTTTCTCATGGCACGGCTCAAATTTAGAATTCGTACTTCTGGAATATATTCACAAATTGCAAAATAATTTTGCTGAACTTCACATAAAATTGATATTGTCTGTAGGAAAACAGCCGAAATTCAGGAAAATGAGAGATTCGCTATTTTTATTATTGTGCATTTGACCACAAAACAAAGCTTTAAATTTCTACACAAGAGCTTATCTATTATATAGTTAAAATTTGATTAAGATAAATTGATATCTTCTGCTTTTACTCAATTGTACCTCATTAAACGTACTTGTTTCTGCGAGAAGATTTATCTAGGGACAAGTATTTGGTGCTTCCTCTGGCAACTGAACAAGAAGTAAGTGGAGGACAATAATAGCAGATTAAGGTGTAATTGAACTATGATTCATCATCAACGTATATGCCAATCCGTACATATGGCAGGTATCAATGTTATACCAATACTTTGTTTGATGTTCAGTTTTAGTGTCATGTTCCCAAAGTACTCGCTAAAATGCAGTTATGTATTTGTATAAAGTGCAGTATATTTGGGACCAGACCAGAAGTAAAATATCATTAATACCAATATTTCGTACTTGTTATAACCCACCTCTGTATACAATGTAGACCATGGTTTTTCTGACCAATTTTCATTGCCTATTTCTCACCTAAAACGCTGAGTTTGGCTATGGATACTTTGCATATTGTAAAAGGATACCTAATTCATCTTCAGCCATGTAGCTGTCACTCTTTCATTAACTTACTCATGACAGAGACATTCCGCGTAAGTCATGTTTGTCAGAGAAAAAGTGATACGAACTAAAAGAGAAAAAGAAATAGAAGGAACAATAGAAATAAATACTCACTATTTGGACGGTCATTGACAAAAATACCACATCCGATCACTTTGACATTGATCCTCCTATTTCATTCAAACTCTTTTGTTAAGTAAAGAAATAGAATAAAACGTTCCCAGAAAGTATCTCAACCAACAGACAATTATGTCATACAACATTAAGTAAATAAAGTCCAATAAGAAGATACCAAGGAAGCACAGAGCACAACCAAGCAAACATTAGCATACTCGGTTAAACTGAGTCTGTTCATTAAAGATGATGACATGTGCAACATCACTCACACCCTGCTCTATGTCACAGGCCGCTGTGGAATTCTGTCATAATAATATTGAACGGGCTCAATGCTCTAAAAGGGCCAGGAAATGTAACAACATCACAGAGTCAAAGAAAGGACAGGCTTTGTACTGCCGCCACACGGCACTCAAGAAACTGTTGTTGTGATATGCAAACGAGACTTGGTTTGATTGAGTGTGTTTATGAGAGATGATGAAATATGCAACACCTCTCATGCCTTGTTTAATACACTACAAATTGATGTATGGAAAAATAACTTCTGCGCACGCTGCATCGATATTTTGTCTGAAAATTAAATCAGTTCTGTTTCAATATTTGCACCTTATTTCCAATATCCATTTAATTAGATTTTCATATGCATGTCTTTGTGTCAGTAATGTTTACTAAAACTTGAGCTTAAATGTGATTAATCAAATGTTGGAATCTGGACTTTTATACTTATCTTTTACAAGTAATGCATTTGTACTCATACTAATGAGGCTGTACATCCGTGATCACATTGTAATATTTTGTTCGGGATATAGTATTTGACACGTTTTTACCGTGATGTGTATGTAAGCAACGAGTATGAATACTATGATTAACACAGCGTGTATTTTGTATAAAAAATCCAGATTCTAAATAGAATTAGCGTAGAATGCCATTCAATGCCGAGTCTGTGCTATCAATTATATGCCACTGTATTTAGCTTTGATTACAATTCGATTCTCCAGGGTTGTTAGTTTGCATGTAAAATATACATTTTCAAGAAAATAGTCCATAAAGGCGTCCTAAATTCAGTCTGCTTTGTAACTTTATACTTGTATTGCATGTCCCTTCTACTAAATACCCTCAAAAGAGCTCGACAGAAAGTAGTTTTTCATGTCAACCATGAAATCTAAAACTTGAACTATTATCATCTTTCAACGTTGAAAGACTGTCTTTCTGTTCGAGATAAACATGTGTGTTATTGTATACCATGCTGTTTTTTTCATTACAATATTTCTGCAAAGAAATATATGTGTATATATTTTACACATTACAAAGTTAATTTCATGCATTCTCATTAGTATATTATGTAACATGTCTGTCGGTATAAGGTATAAGCAGTTTGCAATGATTAGAATCGGTGGTGTGATACAATATTCTTAGGAATTGTCTGATACTCAATGTACGGACAAGGAAATACTTCATTCATAATTTCATAAATTTGTGGTCAGCTAGTTTATCAATACTTACATCTGTAGCAATTTTGACAAAACTTGCTCAAATTCGCTGTTATAGATTAGCAAAAACAGGACTGCCTCAATATATAATTCGACAAAGCCTTATACAGAATAACATATTCTAATGTCTACTGCTGGGGAAAATGAGAATTTAATGTTGTCAGTTTTTATGTTTTTACTTATTACAGACTCAGTGTTGTTATATTCCCTGGTCCTTTTGGACCGTGCAGTCAGTTCAATGTAACTGAACATTAGAGTTCCACATTACACGGTACTGGCACCTGGTAGGTTTTGCATATTTTATTACTTTTAACTAACAGACTAGGCTGTTAATTTGGTTTGCTCTGTTCTTCGAAAGGATCATAATAATTACGTGTTTCGTTAAATATTTTACCGAAGCTCTCAAAAACAGACTGAATAGCACACACTGTGCTGTTGCATTCTGTTTACTTCAAAAAGTATTCTTTGAGATTTTATCAACAGTCTTAATGTGCCGCGTGGCTGTAATTGTTCTAGAATTTATGTTCACTACATATCACTTACGAAGATTATCTTCTGGAATTAACTTACATGATAAGGGATGTCGCAATTATGCTATCTTTAATTTAGGTAATTTATGTTATGTTGTAATATAATTATTCTCAGACATTTGCAACAAAATAGTTGAAATAAAAAAAATGGAAACTCCACAGGTCGCTCAACACGACAAAAATGAAAATGTTGCAGGCTCGGTTTGATTGAGCTTGTTCATGGACGGTAATGGAAATGCGTGCCCTCAAGCACCGGGTTGAGTAGAACTCAACATTTACACATATTATAAGTACAAACATACAATTTAGAGACATCCGCAGATGTGTTCATACGTCGGTGCCCATGGAACCTTCAATTATACACTAGTGTGTAATTCCATGAAAAGCGGCATATGGTCCCCAGTTAAAATAATGGGTTTGCCCTAAACAAGAAAACAATGGGCAGAACTAAACAAGCTGGAATTTGGAATGGGGATCTGAGGTAATGGAGCCTGCAAATCACAGAAACTGCCAAAAGACAGAAATAAAAGCAGGCACCATATCCAAGTGGTGATTATACACTACCCAAAGCTGTGAAAGCGGGAGTATTGGCAAGTTTTTTTTTTACATAATGTGCACTCCACATACTCATTTGCTCAGTGAGAACCAAGGGGCAAATTGTTATGAAAAGTATAGTTATAATCTTTTTGAGGTATTTATTACCCAGACAAGACAATGTTTAAGTAAAGAGACATTTCCAAACTAATTTCAAAACTCTGTCATATCATTGAATGTAACGCTTTTGCGCAAGATACATTTTAAATAGTAGACCTGTAATGACATTCGGCATTTTCCGTTCGAATACGTATTCTCCGTATGCGATTCCGGAGTTCTCAAGTTGTTATGAAAAGGAAATGTTCCATTATGTCCGAAGGATGCCGACATAACATACGGAAATTTCCGATTGGCATTACGGGCTCACTACGTTAAAGCTTTGAGCATGTTATTTTGACTGTTTATAGTTATACACTTTACAATTATATTCAATGATATGATTTCTTAAGTGGCGCTCGGTCACAGCCTTTTCTGTCAAGTTATTTGTCAATTTGATAATATACCATTTTGAGTAAGTGTCTAATATTCAGGATGCTTTGTGTGCTTTATGTTGGGGATTTTATGTATAAAAATATGAATATTCTAGGAAATGAGCATGGAAAAGAATCTATTTAGAAAAGCCTACAGACACAATTCTGTAATGGAGCACCGTATAAACGAATGAGAAATAAATCATATAGAAAGTCAGTTATAAACGAATGAGAAATAAATCATCTAGAAAGTAGACTCGTGTTTACCATGAAGTAAATATGATAATAATTTTGTCCGATTATAATTCCATTACTAATAGACAAAAAACATACAAAAAAGCGGCGTACGTATTCAAGGTGAAAAGTACCGCTGCCGCAACATCTTAATAATGTGCCCAAAACTGTGTGATACCACAAATAACTGCCGTTTGATTATCATCTAAGTTTATATGTCCATTGACAGTTTATGTAATTAAGTG
Organism: Mercenaria mercenaria; assembly: GCF_021730395.1. Lineage (NCBI taxonomy): Eukaryota > Metazoa > Mollusca > Bivalvia > Venerida > Veneridae > Mercenaria > Mercenaria mercenaria. The sequence goes on from NC_069363.1 coordinate 51,234,527, forward strand.
AAGAACAGTTTCAGTAGAAAATAGTTAATAGCTTATGAGATATAGAAATACAAGGAAAGTAACATTTGTACTTCATATTGTTGAGTTTGCTTGGCATTTAGCAAGACCGAGGTGGAACTAGTACTACTATATATTGTTTGACTTAGAATCAAAAACAAACGTAGATACGATATATTGCGACATTTACGTCAGTAAAACAATTGCTGTTAAACAGATGAAAATCATGTCCTTATGAAACCTTTTGAAATAATATACGAGGTGTGTTCGGAAAGTTCAAAGACTGTTATCATATAAGAAAAACTGGAAGGGGTATTGTATCAAAAATTCACACGCACATAGATTAACCATACTTGTAATTGTGTACCAATTTTCATTACGATCCAAGATACAGTAAAATTAACACTTCAGTATAGCGCAAAGGCAGCGTCAGTGCCTGCACACATTTCTCTTGCCGCCGAACCCAAGAGTCAAACACATTCTTAAACCATAGGTTGTCGAGGGTTTCCGATACTATCTTGTGTGCGGTTGCCACCCCAATGCCACACGACTCTGCAATCTCGCGTGTTGAAATTATTTTGTCCGAATCCAGCACGGCCTTCACGACGCTAGCCTTCCGAGCTCTCACGCTAGGTCTTCCTGATCTTCTATCATCCTCCGTTGATGGTCTTCCTTCTTTAAACCGGCTATACCATTCAAACACGACAAGACGACTCAATGTCTTCTCACCGAACGACTTATATAGCATTTCACGTGTCCTTCTTGGTGAAACGTCGATGCTTTGGTAAAACTGAATGATAACTCGCTTGTTTTCAATGATGTCGCTATCCATGTTTATGAGAACCTGTGTGTCTATTTTAACGCAGAAACATGATTTGACGTCAACGTAAGTGGATTACGATGTCATTTCAACACAAACATGACGTTTCCCGCGTTTTGATCAGCAAAACATGCGGATATAACCCAAAAGGAAGGTATAAAATACGGTGTGGACCGGCATTGCGTATATGAGGTTGCTATGGACACGATAACTATTCATTGCATTAATATAGAATGTAATATTTTTAAAATATATTAACAAGGCTTATGTCTGGAATTAGTTCAAAGTTGGTTCTTGTATCTTAAAAACATACGAAAATATCGACGGAGTCTTGGAACTTTTCGAACACACCTCGTATATTTTGAAGCATATGTGCTGACGAGAAGAAAAGAAAATAATTATAAAAGTAAGGAAATTTGAGTTTGTACTTTTTAAAGAGTTGTTGGTCTAAAATCATATTAAACATATACGTTCCAATAAGACCTATGATATAGTTATTGATTTAGCATGAATTCACAGGCTAAAAGTGTTTTTGTTCTTTTCAGACTGAAAGATGCGTATTAACCAAATAATTTTTCATGTTAATTATACAAATCGCGATCTAAGCAGAACACTCAAAACAAGTATGAAGTTGTGTGAGTTCTATTAGGAGTCCCGTAAACACAGCAGTTGGAAAAGACAAGCTATCTGTAGGGCTGTCGTTTCTCCGAGGTGTTTGTACACCTGGACGATTACACAGAAGTACATTCAGTTAAATTTTCATTGACAGTGTCAATATATAGCATATTATCAATGAGGTCTTTGTTTTAATATATAATATAATGTTTACTGCATTTAAACAAAAAAAGAAACATTCATAAATAAATACTTGAAACAGTATATGTACGATATCTCCGTATTATATGTGTGCTGATAAGTAATAATCGACATTAAACTGTAACATTATGATAAAATGGATTGTTATTTGAATACTCTAACATAAATTGGCTGTCAATAATTGATGATATATGCCCGGTTTATATTCAACACATGTTTACTTAGCGAGTAAGCAAAAATACTTCTAGGATTGTTTCGAATCTCATGCAATAGCTTTGACTATTGACAGACTAGCCATTCAATGTTAAATAATATAAATTAATGAGGGGGGGGGGGGGGGGGGGGGGGGCAAACTCTCTTTTGTTTTAAAGTTCTGATAAATTAATACTGATGAGGTTAAAAAAGATTAAAAGGTAGTCCAATGGTATCTACGTTTGAGTATAGTTACATAATATATATTTGCTACGCAATAACTTATTCTTCCCTGTCAAATATGATTAAGCTGAAACAAGATTATTTTCTTGTACACATTTGTATCTCATTATGTGCACTTTATTCTCCTGTAAAAGATATTACTAAAGAAGAAGAAAAAGTCAACCTGTGCGTGGAATTCCTGGCAAAATGACAAGGAATAATTGGCTGGTAATTATAACAGTTTCAAATGAAAATAAGCTGACAATCATCGTGCAAAAAACCTCATTCCATACAACGTAATAAGTATCAAGGTCGCTCTATATTTTCAGTTTGCTTTTGCGCAATAAATTTGGTTGTTTCTGTTTGATTGGTAACCGACGCAATGCTTTGGTTACTTATCAGCTGTTGCAAGAACAGTATTTAAATGCCGTGCGGCGGCCCCGTGCGTAGACTCAGTATTTGTATATTCTAGTCCTGTACGTGTGTCATAGAATGCATGAAATTGTACTAATATAAAATAATTCGCTTAAGAAGGTGGTTCGAGATGGCGCATGATGGGTGTTGCAAATTACATTACCTGTCATTAAAAGATTCAATCAACCCGAGTCGTTGATTTTGCTTTTTGGTGCCCTATGCTTTCAAAGGATCTTCTCATAAGTTTTATAAAATTTCACAATAGCAGTCTTTATGTGCTGATTGTTGGCTTTAAACAGTCTCCCCGTATATAGACTCAGTGTTGTGTTCTGTTCTGGTCCTTTGATATCATTCTTTCAATTTTACAATAATATCATTCCTCTTAAGCCGGTGCAATTAGGCTTGTGTGGGTGTGCGTTGCACACTTTATTACCTCTTATGAACAGATTCAGTCAAACCGAGCTTTTTATTTTGTTTGGTGACGTTATATGCATCCCAATGATCTTCTATGAGACAGGTCTGGCTGGAATAATTGTATGCCCAGACTTCCAACACCTACATTAAGTCTAAACCATGAATAAATATGTTTTACTGATAATATGAAGTTGAACATTTTCAACATTGTGGGTAACTTTTTGTAAAGTGGCATTCCTCAAATATATATATTTTGAGCATATTTAACCATCAAATTTGATTTAAAGGCAACTTCTCAAATTTAGGTCAACCTTCAAAATTTAGAGCATTAAACTAAAGACGTATGACGTTAAACGAAGGCATATTGCCTGTTAAATTTGCAAAACTTTTGAAAGGATTAATATTTTTAATTATAACTGGTTTGTCGACAAGGATTACTTGTCAGTAACCCAAAACACCATTTCGGAAACATGTTTTCTCATTAATGTATAACTAGCTCTAGTTTCCTTGTGATAGTGTTGTATTTATAAAATGTAGTGCATTCTCTTTACTCATTATTGCCGAACAATCACAGGTTTTCTGTACACAGCAATACCGTAGCGTTCCGCAGAAGAAAGAAACAGACCAGACTGTAAATAAAGTGAAGGGAATTAAATACATAAGAAAGCCAAAATGATTTGAGCCGTGCCATGAGAAAACCAACATAGTGGCTTTGCGACCAGCATGGACCAGCCTGCGCATCCGCGCAGTCTGGTCAGAATCCATGCTGTTCGCTTTCAAAGTCTAATGCAATTAGAGAAACTGTTAGCAAACAGCATGGATCCTGACCAGACTGCGCGGTCGCAAAGCCACTATGTTGGTTTTGTCATGGCACGGCTCATTAGTCTAAGTTCATCACATGAAACACATTGACCTTGTTTACGACAAGGTAAATGGAAAGAAGTATTTCGGAACATTGACCTTGTTTACGATAAGGTAAATGGAAAGAAGTATTTCGGAACAGATGTATGACAACTTTATTATTCCAGACCTAATTGAATAACCACTGGTATAGAATTCAGCTCTCCAATTCCAGGTACAAAAGTAAACCTTCTGAAAAACTGCAAAGAATGTTGTGATTGCGGAAACAGCTACCTTTCTGAAGTAACGTACATCATGAAACTGCTGACAGCTTATTCAATGATAAGTAGGAAACAATTTCAAGAGAGATAAAATATTGTGCTTTAGAAATAAAGTATTTTGATTCCCCTTAGAATTGAACACTGCTGTTATAAAATTTAAACATTTTAATGGAAAATAAGATATATTAGAATGATTTTTTACTATACAAATAAACTACTTTGTCAAAGTGTTCTTTATTTCTACTGGATAAGTAGCACTAGGATAAGAAAACAGGAAACAGGACAGTTCTGCTTATCATTGAGTTAGCTGTAACTTGTAAATAAAAAAGCCAATGATAAATATAATCATAGAAAAAAAAACTTCTTGATAGTCACCAAACAGTTGTTTTAAACATGACAAACTAAGTACGAAGGTATATAAATTATAGTTATTAAGTTTTGATATTTTAGCCAAAGTTAGTTATTGTTCTCAATGATGATACATTGGTTTACACAAAATTTATATATGAAAATGTTAAATGTATATATCCAACAATGAGAAATAAAAAAAGTTTAATTGGTATCACGTTTGTGTAACAACGTAGCTAGACTGGTTATATTCATCATTTCAATGAATCATTTTGAAAGTGTTTCTTATGCTTTAGTCATTTTGAAGCATTTCTCTTACTGTTCAAGAGTACTTTACTGCAAATAATGTAACACAAAAAGTCATTGTCATCAAAAAAAATACAACATTTTAAGGTAGTGGTTGTAATTACAACATTATAAGGTAGCTGATAGGTAATGACTCTCTGCAATGTATTTTAAGCAATTCAACATTCTCTGGATTGAACTATCACGATCATTGCTTTCCCTGAAAAACGAAAAAATACTGAAAGAGCATATGGAGATTACTTTATTTGATGATTTTCGTTACAGGTCAACAACCTTAAACAAACTATATGCATGTTAGTGTTATTCGATAGTTATGTACGTAATATGTTATATTCATATTATCTTGATTTTAGGGTGTCGTTCGGAAGTAAAGGTTCTATGGTGGAGACGTTGATAATAGAGGATATACCTTATTATACAGAGAGGCATGTCTGCACAAATACCATCAACAATAACAAAAAGTAGGTATTTAAGTAGTTAGTACTATCCAAACGTTAATTCTTTCGTTTTATTCTTCTGTTTATTTTAGCCTCAATTTTTATTTATAGCAGTTGAATATAATATATACTTAATACGGTTTAAACGCATTTGTACATGCATTTGTAGGATTACGATGGTTTCAAGGACAGAAAAAGAGAATAAATGCATGTAGATTATCCTCAAGAAATTACGCCTTTTTTAGTGTCTTTAGTCTATGTAACTCTGCCATTTATTTGCAACAGGTTGTGTCACATAATGGTATATACTGACAATGATTGTGCTTGCCATGTCTGACTGCAAGCAAGATATTCTTTCTAACCAGGCTACCGACTATATTTTATAAATGTACTGTTAGTAATATGAAAAGTACTACCAAACCTCTATGTTTTTGGTGCGTCAAGGTTTCATTTACTATTGTATAAATCTGACATGCAGATATGGTGCCGATTTTTAAACTGTATCTGTCTTAAATGAAATGATTAGGACATCTCAGTACCATATTGCCTTGCTTATTTCAGTGCTAATTAAAAAAGCGTTAACTTTATGATAAATTACATATCAGACGCATATTTATAATACTAGAAGTTGCACATCAGCACTACATGCATATTTAAAGAATACTGCTTCTTTATGACTCACTAAAAAGGTCCAACAATGCAGTAACTATTAGTGATATTTGCACGTTTTTTCCCTAAGTCAAAATGTAAAATGTAGTAAAATATTTTCTAAAAGGTATACAAAACAAATATGATTTACTGTATTAGTTGTGTTGACAATGCATAGAGATTTCTTCTTTCTATATCATTTGTTATTGGCACCAGATCGTCGTGGAAGCAGTTGGCAACTTTATAGCGTTAAAAATGGTTAATAGATTTTTGGGTTGGTTAATGATAACAAAATATGTGTGACTGTGCACTGCAAGATCTCTGATAATTGTAATTCTATCTTAAGGTTAATTTGTACAAATTTAAAACTTATCATCAGGCAATAATAGAGTGGACAGACTTGTTAGTTTCATTCAAATGGTAAAGCCAATAATATGGTTCAACATCCGGAATCAAGTGTTAGTCGTAAACAGTATTATCTCCTGCAGTCCTTAAAATAGCTTAGCCCCGGTGACAGATTCGAAGAGTAATTATTTTGTGATTTATTTGGCCGCTATAGACGTTTTTATAACGAGGGAAATTAAGTTGCAGATAACCAATTTACCAGTTTTCAATTTACGCTTGAGTCAGGATTTTCCAAGAGGTGCAGAGGTAAAACCATGAATTCTTAACTAAAGAAAAAAACCATCCTCTGTGAAATGCGACATAAAATACATTTGACTTGTCGTATCTTTTAAATCTTAAATAAATTATAACTTCTTATATTGTAAAGCTTTTGCAAAGCTATTCTAGAAAGTTCTGCTGCTAATAAAATCAAATGATATTTTAGAATAAACAATTTGAGGAAAGTAACAACTTACAAATACTATTAAAATGCCGTTGAGAGTATCCTGTTTTATATATTCAGAGGATATTTTCAAGTATTGTTTTAACGGCTGAAGTAAAGGTGTTTGACTGTCGCGATCATAATCGTGGAATGTGAAGTGTTAATGCATTGGTAAATCTCATTTTAATGTTATTCAAAAAGCTTACTGTAAAAAATGAAAGAAGGCTTTATTGCGTTTCCTCCAATATAACTCATGGATTCTAAATGAATTTCAGACCGCTGACACATTAACTGTCTATCAGGAGTACAAGTAGATAGTAGTTTTAAGAGAAACATTTTCTATTAAATACAGCAGTTGAATTATGATGTGTTACTCCGTGAAAACATGAATAAAAACAATTCGACATTCAAACCGAACCGTGAGTACACAAATATTAACAAAAATAATACGGCACTATTTCTATAGCAATAAGCTCACACATTGATAACGAATAAAAAAGAAAACCTTAGATATAAATTACAAAAGAAAATACAAGTCTCCCATGTACTGATAAAGAATAAATAAAAACAGAAGGATCTACATCAGGGAGAAAGTGTAACTCTGCTAGTTTTGCAAAAGCTATTGCTGTAAACAATTCATCAAAGCAACTCCATCCAGAAATATACATAAGGAACAGTGCACGATGGCCGTTTCTTCGAACATTTGTAATATGGTGTTAAATTTATGAAGCTGGAGTCATCTTTAAAATTTTCAAAAATCACACATTATAGGTTTAAAACGATATTAATTCCGCTGATAAAATGAAAGCGTTTTAATTACTATTATAAGGTTGGGGAAATATATATGGTTCCTTCGGATTTGCACTTATATATCTTGTTGAAATCATTTTATGATATACACGTTTATTGTGTCATTTGCTCAGGTCATGCAGTTGTTACATTTCTGCTCCCTGAACATGTTATGACCTAAATATTTCAAAAGTTAAGTTTGTATTTTGCTCTTTTCACGCAAAATAGGCGCCTTGTATTTCAATTTCAATTATCTAACTGTTACAAAGTAGAGAATGTTTCCTGCCAAGACCCATGCTAACAGAACTTCGTACTGTATTGTCTGTTAGCAATATTTGTGTGCTATCTTGAATGTTTGCCAAACGAATATTCCTAAAATCAACATTTTTTTTGAAAAAAAAAATAATTGAACGTCACAGGGTGATAGAAGCAATTAATGCAAAAGAAATGGTTCATTCAAGCCTGCAGCTGTGTTATGCCAAATATAAGACGAGAATACGTCGAAAAGTAAACAAGTATATGAGATATCTTGAAATTTAACAGCGTATGTTTAAGTATACAAAAAACAGGATCTCGTTTGCAAATCAAAATCCGGTGAAATGTTTCACAGAAATATTGTAGAACTTTATGTTTTAATGTTTCATCTTTTGTGTAAGTCTTTTGATACTTTGAGTACCATTACCTTCTACTGTTGTCTGTCAGAGAGTCTTACATTATTAGACGCTGTTTTCCATACATCAACGTGATCACAATCGTAATGTATCTCATAGGATTTACAGAACGTTTCAATTCTGTAATAAATCACAATTACTCTTTCTATCTGGTATCCCTGTAGATTGCTAGAACCGTCGTAATAAATCCTTCTTGCTCCGCTTTTCTGTAATCATTACTATTTTGTGGTTTCCGTTGTATCTGCTATTGCATTTAATCTGGAATTGAAAGATCATGAGAGCCAAATGTATCAAGTTATTATGACTTATGAAGTTTTCTTTGGAAAACTCAAAAACTGTGATAAGAATTCAGAAAAATGTAAGCGGAATCCTTCTAAAAATTGTTTTTAAGTAATTTAACCCTTAGCCTGCTAAATTTCTATAATGGACTGGTCCATCATTCAATTTGGGCAATACCATTTATTATTCAAAGGGGTGTTCACTGAAAATTTACTGACTGAATAGCGAACAGTACAGACCATGATCAGACTGCACGGATGTGCAGGCTGATCTTGGTCTGCACTGGTCGCAAAGGCAGTATCACATGCCGCCAGCAGGCTAAAGGTTAAAATCATTGCTTATTTTCAGTTTAGAGTTTCAACTTAGCCGGTTATGGCATTTCAACATTTTACCATGGCATTTGTAATATGTACCAAGTAATACTATGTCAGGTCTACATAATAAGATTTAATGTTCTTTATTATCAGATATATTATTCGGTTTGAGTAGGTGAAATTTTGTTTTGCCTGCATACTTAAGTGAAAACATTCAAACTAAATGTATGTTATAAAACACTGTATTTAAACCTAGCATTCATTTTTGCCGAAATTAACAACAAATGCAATATTTAAAATATGTAGAGAAAGTTGTAGATATTTGGTTTGTAACCATGAGTACCGTGTGAATGGTTGCATGCTATTATCTATATTTAAATGAAATAATTATACTGTAGATATGACATGTTTTCTTCTCAAAAATAACTAAAAACAAGATTGATTTATTGATTTCGGTAAATATGTTGACAAATGTGAAGATTTCAAATTATTTGTTAATCATATTTTTTTCTTGCTACGATCGTAATGAACATGCCAAGTGTCAGGAGGAAAATTACGGTAAAACTAATTAAGGCAACAATCAGTATTTTATGTTCAAATTGCATGTTTGCATGGTTTTTGGTTCTGAACAGCTTTCAATATTGACCAAAAGCACTTTTTTCTGATTGATGAATGCACATTTATTAGCTAAACATATAAAACTATTTTGTCATTGCGGCCGCGACGGCAGTTGATGGTACATGTTGCCCATATACAAAAATGTACAATACTTCTGTTTCAATGAAATATGAACTGTATTTGATATCATATTTAACGGTGATCAGACCTTTCCTGTCACAACAAGGCCAAAATACATAATTGTGAGATGACTGAATATTGGATGAAATTGTCTGCAACACATCAGCAGTGAGGCAAGATCAAATAAAATACATTTATCGGATACGTCTTAGCTTCAGGCGTCTTTGATTACTCTTTCGTTTCAGTGGAGACAAGACCTTAATTAAAAGTTATTAAGAAAACTTTTAGTGTTTATCCTCGAAAATATGTAGTTTACAACATGTAGCTGTTAGACAAACCGGTCTCTTAACAATGTTAAATGATATTTTTGTGCAATGATAATTTGTCCTGAGACGGGGACGATCTTTAAAGAGGAGAGATTGAAATTACTTAAAACGCATACAGGACAAAAATGACGACAAGCACTTATTGACGTTGAATTTTAATACACTTTTGTATTCCACCTCAGTAACAAACTACTCTTCAAGACGTGCATTTGCTTTTCAGAGCTACACTCTGTATATTTTTTTTCCAGACAGCTGTGGTTTCTAGGAGTCTTTTCAAATGACAAAATGCCGTTTATGATAATAAAACAGTAATTTGCATAAATACTAAATAATGAAAAAGAATGGAAAACAACTCCGTTTTTCTGACAGAAATCAGCTCAGAATATGAGAATATGTACGCCGTAAAATTACTGGCTCCATTTTATGACGGATAATAACAAACTTTATACACATAGAATTTTGAATTAACATTGACCGAGAAATTATTTATTAAATTCCATTTGGAATCTTACGTAAATGTACCTTTTTTGTGTCTTTTTCTCGAGTGATATTTGTATAAAGTTTATGAAACACATTTTAAACACAAACTTCAGTTGAAACTCTCTACTATGATTTGAAATAATTCGTTTAAAATCATTTGTTTTATTTAATATAATCTTGTGACAGCATGTTATATACATATAAATATATCATTGACCATCAAAGATTCTGCTCAGTAATGATTATAACAGTAGAGGTGTCCTCTTAACCACTGACGTATGTTGGCACGCATAGCTTGCAGCATCCATATCAGTTAAAACCTCGCTGATAGTATAAACACAACATCACTGAATAGAAGGATATGTATGTACAATAAAAGGAAGTGTTGTCAAGGAAAACATATATAATTCATCCATTTAATAAACGTATATATAACAGCTATTGTCAAACCAAAAATGACATTAGTTAAATGCGGCTAAACTTCCTTTTCTGAAGTACCATTCTTTTCTTTGTTGAATACCATGATAATAAACAACTGACAATTTACCACATATTGCGGAAATTAAACTAATGATCGTCCTATTTCAAGCCCTAGGAGGAGTATGTTAAACTTTCGCTTTAAACTTATATTTTCACGTATTTACCAGCATCACATGGATCTCCAGGAATTGCCCTGCCTTTACTTAGACTCAGTGCTATTCTGTTTACTGACCATTTGGGATCATGGAATGCATTTTGTTTTACTATTATAATAGAATTCTGCCTATTATAATAAACCGGTGCTAGGAGGCGTGAAGGGTGTTGCACAATTCATTACCTGTCATAAACAGATTCAATCAAAATGAGTCTGCTATTAGTATGTTGCTTCCAAAGGGTTTTCTTATAGATTTTATATTCTCTTCGGACATGGCTCTCAACCAGAAATGGACAAATTATTCAGTCTTCATCAAAGAATGTCATTTACTAGCGTGATGTTTGCCATTACGTTGCCTTGTATTAACCCTCAGGAAATTGTCTGTCTGACATGATGAACTAACTTAATTACAACAAATCTTTTTCTATTAATGAAATCACGGATTGTACGACATTTATGTCGCTATACGTAAAGGTTAGGTTTTGTTTAAAGTGGGACAGCTGTATACAGGCAAGACCGAATTGTTTGAAAGTGTGTGTAGTGAAATCAGTGCTGCCCTCCATGGTGTCCTACTTGATGCGGATTTCTCAGAGAAAGTCTGTAAATAGAATTCTCTGAAAGAAGCTGTACCTGAGTATGGGACAGTCATACTTTTCTAATTATGGTTGTCAGTATTGAGTAAGTTTCTTCTGTCACGAACGTTAATATTAGAGCCGTGCCATGAGAAAACCAACATAGTGGCTTTGCGACCAGCATGGATCCAGACCAGCCTGCGCATCCGCGCAGTCTGGTCAGGCTCCATGCTGTTCGCTAACAGTTTCTCCGATTCCAATAGGCTTTAAAAGCGAACAGCATGGAGTCTGACCAGACTGCGCGGATGCGCTGGCTGGTCTGGATCCATGCTGGTCACACATCCACTATGTTGGTTTTCTCATGGCACGGCTCATTTATTATTAGCGTGGAACACTTACATCTGTTTTAACGAAGACAAAGTGAGTAAAGTTACTATGTTCCCGACACTTTGGGAATGTTTTGTGAATCATGAAGGATAAACAACGTCTTACCTTCCAAAATGTTACACGAGTCCCTAACATCCTTTTGTTGTATTGTGCTTTTAGCCAAGTCTGATATGCTTTGTTAGCTTTTGTCGGTAGTCACTCTGAATGTTAAATGTTTCAAAGAGGACCATGTGTAGATGATACAAATTAAGCAAAATGGTATGAGCTGTTGTTTTATTTGATAAAACACCTCTAAATACAATACATTTGTCGCGTTTATGCAATATAAAAATTATAAAGGAATGCGTACAGTACATATTCCTGTATATGGTTTATTTCCGCTGCTTAAGACAGTCTGTGGCATATACTGTGTGACAACAGTCGTGCTCCTTTTGGATTATGATTTTACTTGCAGAAACGCAGTGATGTGTATATAAATTACACTGTTACAGTAATCGATGATATAAATTGTGTCGATCATGTTACTAATGTCGCTTTCAAATGATATATATGATTTATTTTTGTTGGGCAATTTAACCCTGTAACAATCCTATAATAGTTGTAATGATATATATAGTGCTTAAATTATACAAGTCCTTGAATTATTCACATGCTAGAAAATAGTAAACATCAATAAAAAACCAAAGATCAATATCAAGAACAAGTGTTACTCCCAAACAATTTTTTATTGTGCAATCGTTCTTAACTGACGTTTTCTATTTGAGAATACTCGGTGGCAGATGGCAAGTATTACTATTCTGAGATATAGATATTTTTATAACGACAGAAATTAAAGGTCCATTACTAAGGGAAAGTGAGTTGGCAATTTTTTTCATAGCCAGTGCATAGACTTCTGCAAAACACTAAATAATGAAGATTGGCAGGTCAAAATTTACAGAAGGTCTTTGGAACTCAAAGAAATGTATGTGTATTATGTTAAAATTTCAATGAATCGACAGAGTGACCCCCCAGGTCTTTTTAACTTTCTTCATACTTCATAGAAAAATAATTGTACATATACTGCGATTTATTTCGAATATCTACATACCAACTTTCATTTTCCAATAAAATGAAATAGTTTCTGTGCTTTTTAAAAGAAATTAAAATGTTCACTTTCCTTAGTATTGGACCTTTAAGTTACTTAACTATTCAATGACGTGCAATTTCTGAATTATTGATCATTATTAGGGAAACGTCAATGTCAGTAATGATACTGAGCTGGTGTATTGTTGCGGTGATTGGTTCGTATAAACTATATCTATACATCTATTAGAATAGCTGTAAAACCTCAATATTAAAACGTAGACACACAGTGATGCATACATTATCAATAAAAAAGGAACATGCTGCAGCTGTAAAAATGCTTCTTACAAAAATTTGAAATGCTTTTACATTTAACTTTCTACAGCTTCCTACCTTTGTACATATGTCAGGAGTCAAGTTTGTTTTCAGACGTTATCATGGACTGTGCAAAGGAAAATTACTGTTGTCTTACTGAAGGTATTCGTTTAATATCTTTTCAACAAGTGATTTCTTTGATTCGCTACATTTATAACACCTTACAATAAGTATAGCTCTTACATGTCACACAGCATTTATTACTCAGAGTTTTCTGCAAACCAATTCTGCTTGTAAGTTCGGGTATTTTCCAAGATAATGATATTAAAGTGTCATTGATGGTCGTCTGCATTTATGATATTTTAGCATTGTCGGTATAAGAAGTTAGTGAAATTATTATGCTATCATGAAAATGATCTTGGAATATGAAGTGATAATCTTCGGCAAATGTCACTAAAATTCAAAGCAAAGAGATAATAGAAAGAACTGAAAAGAGAGATTCAAAGCGTTTTTCATCCTTATCACTGATGAATGCAAATTTATTTCCAAAGCGCTTATACGCTATCCCTCTGAGATATAAATGGAACATGACAAAAATATTTTTGAAAGGCAATACTTCAAAACAAGAATGATGGACAGTTAAATAATTCCAATTAAGATTGAATTTAAACATATCGGCCAATTTTATGAATTAATCGAATCCTAAATAATGTGTATATTTCCTTTAATGGACAACGTTGTTAAGTATCTCCTTCTAGAAAGATGGCTGTAATAAATATTTTGGAATAATGTGTGACGGTTGTGCTTTTGTTGTATGGCTTAAAGTTTGGCTATTATCTATTAACGCTGAAGTTGATTCAAATGCGAGTTCTTCGATAACTCAAATACATTTTGCAGTTTGAACGGTATTAGTTTAGTAGGTTTAACTAATGGGTTGTAGTCATTAGACAAATGTTAAATGATTGACGAAATGTCAGCAGTTAATTATAACGGAAAATGCAAATACATTTTTCGCCACAAACCTTAAGTAAGTTGTCGATTGCATTTATACAGCTATTCTATCCACTTCTTGAAACACATCATTACCTAAAAAAATCTAAATTTATTTTCACTTTCCTCTCTTTTCATAAACTATAGGCGCCTGGTTATTCAATTTGAATTATATAAACGTTGTACAAGGTAACGGAGGTTTCCTGTCTAGCGCCAATCAAACGGTACTTCCTGCTATCTTGTCTGCTAGAATGACTTATTCAAGAGCTATTTGAACGTTTGCCAGATGAAATTTTCTAAAATCAACATTTGTTAAAAATAATTGAACGTCACCTGTTGATAGAAGCAATTAGTGCAGACAAAATTGGCTCTTTCTTGTCTGCATCTGTGTTTAGGTGAAGTTTAGACGAAGATTAGCCGATGAGTAAACCAGTATTTTCATTGAAAGTGATTTTTTGTTGGGTTTAACGTCGCACCGACTCAGCTCAGGTCATATGGCGAATTTCCAGCTTTGATGGTTGAGGAAAACCCAAGGCTCCCCTCCGTGCATTATTTCATTCGGTAGACCTTCTTAAGTCAGCTGGATTGCTTCCTTACATGAAGAATTCAACGCCCCGAGTAAGGCTGATTTCGGTGAGGGGCAAGTGATTTAAAGTCAGCGACCTTAACCACCGAAAATGAAATTAGCATGTATATGAGCATACCCCCCCCCCCCCCCCCCATTGTTCTTTTTTTTGGGGGGTAGGTCAGTAAAACATTGATCGTTTCGACCTTTTACTGTAGCCTGTCAGAGACTTGATTATTACATTATGAGATTCTTTCTGGTGGTAGGTGCAGATGGCAATATCCGGTTCGGGGGTAGCTGTTTTGGTGGAACGAGGCTCTGCCAAGTTACCGCGTAAACAGTTACCCGAGAGCCGGATATTTTCATTTGCACTTATCACCAGTGACAGAATCTTTTTCTTGTATGCCATATTGAACAAGTTATAGTAAAAATGAATTCAAATTATAGCACTTAATACATCACTTTTTTCTTACAGTATCGCATTAACAAAGCGCGGGAACATTACGTTACAAATACAAACGCAATGTAATAGGTCCGGTTTTTTTTTTCATCTGCAGTGAAACGCTATTTTTTGCCGGAAAATAACGTTTTCTAAATCGGAAAATATATTGTAAGGAACAAAGTGAAACTATCAAGGTATTTGATTTATATCCGGTTTTACGTAAAATCATTATAATTACTACGCAAATCTGCTACAAAGATGAAGTTCGTTATACGTCATTTAGAACACGAGAGTCATCTTACGTCCCGGATGTAAGATGCAGTTTTCAAGCGCTGGTGAAATCACCAGAAATCCCAGTCTGGTATGCAAGAACTGTCTTCTTTTGCCGGTATCAGCCCGATCAGTCGTAATGTTTTGTGTTTTCGTCATAACCGCTGTCACAGTCAATCTGTTATAGATAAAGATCAAGTTTGAGAGGGCAAAACTTAGAAATGTCATAAGTCTCAACAGAACAATATGTTATGTTATTTTGCAGCGTACAAAGTACACAAAAGAAATGATAATCATAATTTGTCCTGCACTTTCATTTACAGCATTTTTGCGAATTTTCGTACCAGCTCTTTTTGGTTGGAAATTTTGTTCAACCAGTCTCCTCTCACAGCGTCTCGTAGGCAATGAAACAAAGTGTCAAAAAGGATAGTTGCTAACACTGTCAGGATACTTAGACAAATTTTGTGAAAATTGCTATTCGAGCAATTCAGCATTGTCTCCTTCCTAACACTGCCTTTTAATGTGATACATTTATACTGAAAATACATTTATCATGTCTACAATATGACCTTTGTAGTTTTAAGGCATACAACTGTAGCTTAATGAAGTACCGGATTTTCATAAGTAAACCTTTAATTAAAGTACTTGCGTACCTGGATAATCTATATTGCATTGAACACCTAAATGTAATTATAAGTTGCCCTTTGAACCTGTGAATTGCGGTTGAGTTCAAATATAAAATCCGCAGTTAGTGGACAATTGTTTTGTTTTAGAAGTATATCTTTAAAAAAAACGCGTAACTATTTCATCAAAAGTGCAAAACACTGTCAATACAAGAAAACTGTGACACATAATATCACATGATGGCTTCTAGAACTTTCAATGAGTACAATTAAATATCTCTCATCGGGAAAAGTACCAAAGAGCAAAAAAGTATTAATATTATTCCTCATTTTAACAAATGCAGGTCCAAATCGGAATTTGGGCTAATAATACACACGGCTAGACAAATGAGCAACCATGTAATAAGAAAGATATACTATAATTGTTAAAGGCACTGACCTCCAGATCGTACGAAAACATATTAGATAACAAAAAATATTGCTATATTCATTAAGAAGGCTCTAAAACGTAGTTATTTATAGATTTTCTGATGGTATGGAAACACAAAAGAATTAGTTGGGTTTTTTTTCTAGTTTTTTTTTTCAAAATTGGAAAGCGTTTGTAACGGGGTACCGGATGTAAACTGCCTTGATTAAAAAGCTTTATATTTAACGACCATTATGTACGTGTTCCTCCGTGGTGTACTGGTCAAGAACGCAGGAAACGTTTTATTGCCGGGGCGACCCGGGCTTAAATCCTGACTCGGACATGTTGTTATTTTTTCACTTGATTTCGCATTTTTAAGATAGTTAAGGAACAAAAACTCATATTCTATGTTCGTAACTTGATCAAACTTCAGTTTTAAAGAAAGATAATTTTAGCCAAAGTCTAAAGGTCAGTGCCTTTATATAAGTTGAGCAAAACCTGAAGAAGATTATATAATGTGTTATATACATTTTTTGTACAATGCACTAAGTCTTACTTTTAGACTAACCCTTCATATACTTGCGGTTATATAGTCTGGCTCCCTGGCTGCATGGTTATTTTTTAAATACTGCAAACATTTTATAAGTAAATTTTAAGCCTCTAAAAAGCACATTTTATCTGATGGCTAAACCATACATATGTTCGGAGCCATGGGCAATAACAAATGTTAATACAGACACAACCTGCTGGAGTTATTTCCACTGTTAATGAAGAAAATTTATATATTAGATATATGACAGATAAAACATAGTGACGGGAGCCAGTCTAGCGGTAATATGGTAACAATTGTATGCATTAAATAATAAAAAATAATTTAGTTAATATTTACATACATAAAGTTTTCAAGGTATATTGTTAAATGTATTATGCTATATAAAGATTAATTAGATCAAGTAATATTTTCAGTGATATCGTGTTTAAATGTTTCATTTAAAGAGACGTTTGCTACACGAACTAAAGAAAACCAAATCTGTTTTTCTTTTGTCTCACAATATTTCTAAAATATAAATCTTTATATTATAACGATAACATCAACAATAACTTCAATGATGACATTTAAAGATACCGTTATTACTAAGTCAAGAATTTATCGATAGAGTAAAATATAATACTATCTTCAATATTTGTTTGGTACCAGACACAATGGTACGTTTGATAGACATTCTTTTGTATGACTCTTCTGTTACATTATCGAATGCACAAATGATGCGCATACAAAACTGCTGTAATACTAATTCAAAAAGTACAATAAAGGTCAAAATTCTGACTAAATGCATTAAAGAGTTCATGGCCTTCTCAATAACCTTATCATGGTTACCAAGTTACAGACTTTTAAAGAAGAACTACTAATATGTAACCAGGAATGGGCTCCATTTTCTGTTTAACCCAAATTTATTTACGGTGAACTTAATCAAATGGTTCTCGTTTCTAAGCCATAATAATCAAATGTTGCCATCACTGGGATTTGAACCGATGCTCTTCGTAGAATTTTACCATAAAAGTACCATAGATCACCTCTTTAAATCACTACACCATCGCGGATATTTTACAACACAAAACACCTAAATCGGAAGACAGTTTCGTATTTTAATTGGGGTAGCATATTTCCATTGCAGCCATTGCTTTACTATTTTTGCTTGTCAGGCATTTGCTTCTTCGTGGAAAGAGGACGATTATGGTGTCATTATTGATAATGACGACACATTCGGTAATCATCGGCAGTTCCCGCCGTATTCGCTAAAGCTGGAATGTTATTCTTATAGTTAAATATATTTTATTTTATTTATGTAGATCTACTGTTTTATTTGTTTAACTTCTGTACGATTAATATCTTATCAAGACGAACATCCGCCGCTAAAATAAACCTTGTTATTTCCGAGTAATAACCCTAATTATTTCAGAATAGTTTTGAAGCCATTTATCGGGACAATTACAGACCATATAGTTTGTAAACAACTGTGTGTTGTTTTAAGTATCAATATATAATCTTCAGTCTTGACAACAACACAATTTGCTGTCCTCCTAAAGCCACCACTGAAAATCTGTTCTTGATTTTATACTGCTGGGCATACTTCGAGGTCGCCTATGATACTTGCGTTATTCGGTTCTCCTTGGAATACAAACACAAATTACTACTCAGATAATAAATGAGCCGTGCCATGAGAAAACCAATATAGTGGGTTTGCGACCAGCATGGATCCAGACCAGCCTGCGCATCCGCGCAGTCTGGTCAGGATCCATGCTATTCGCCAACACTTTCTCCAAATCCAATAGGCTTTAAAAGCGAACAGCATGGAGCCTGACCATACTGCGCGGATGCGCAGGCTGGTCTGGATCCATGCTGGTCGCAAACCCACTATGTTGGTTTTCTCATGGCACGGCTCATTAATGTCAAATAAAAGGAGCTCACTTGATTCAGTTTAAATGTATTCACGGTTTACAATCCGCCTTTGTCCTGAAAGGTCATCTTTTGTCAATATATCTCAATACAATGTGTGTCCATAAGTGCACATCTGAAATGTAACGAAAAATATAGTAATGATACATGATGCAATATATGCCTATTTAAATTAAGCAAATGGGTTTCCAGGAAATATTATGAAACGCAGACATAATTATAAACATGATTATGCAATAGCTTCTTGAGAACCTAGGAGAGAGCGTTCATTTCACACTCTTAAATCAACCTATCAATCTAAAGTAATACAAGATATTATCTCATCAGGCAATTTGTATCCATCATCGACAAAATCTATTTCTGGAGAAACGTTGAATCCATTAGAAAAGTCTTTTTTATTTGAAAGATTCCCAAACTGAACAATTAGTGCCATCACTTCCGTTTCAAAAGCTCATTTGTTACAGTGTAAAAGACATCAAAGACATTTTTTTTTGCTTTGAAAGAACTCAAAGCTAATTCAAATTATGAATGTAACAATGATTGAGTCTGTTCATGAGAGATAATGAAATGTGCAACACATCGTACGACCCCCACCTTCCCCACTTTAACTAGCACCGACTTACGAGTAAAGTTGAATGAACTCAATTATCCAAAAGAACCAGAAAATATAACAACACTGAGTCCAAGAACGGGGAGACGTTTTACAGCTGCCACACGGCACTTAAAGACGGTTGTTATGATACTTAACGAAATCCATAAGATCATTTGGGAGCATAGAACAAAACCAAGAATAATAGAGCCGTGCCATGAGAAAACCAACATAGTGGGTATGCGACCAGCATGGATCCAGACCAGCCTGCGCATCCGCGCAGTCTGGTCAGGCTCCATGCTGTTCGCTTTTAAAGCCTATTGGAATTGGAGAAACTATTAGCGAACAGCATGGATCCTGACCAGACTGCGCGGATGCGCAGGCTGGTCTGGATCCATGCTGGTCGCATACCCACTATGTTGGTTTTACCATGGCACGGCTCAATAGTAACAGACTCCGTTCATGAGAGGTAATGAAATGTGCAAACTTTTGTCTGCCACGTATGTCTTTCAAACTACGTTTAACTAATCCAATTTGCTCTTTATCAAGTCATTGCTTGTTTTTTAATTCTCACAAAGTTATATATTCTGTATCAAGTATTCCTTTAGAGATAATATGGTTATGATACGCATGAAATTCTATCCAGAACAAGTAGTTTTTCGTACCAAAAAGAGCAAAATAAATTTAAGAAAGTCGGATTTTTGTTCCGAAATTAAACTTTTTCTGATATAGTATGTATAGTAGATGGCGAGTCCTTAATTTGCTTAAAGCAACCTCATAAAAAAGCGTAACGGCAACTTGAAACCGGAAATAGAACAGAAAACATCATTCAGTTCCAAAACATACTATAAACTGTTATACAGCTTTTTTTTCTTTTGTGTAATCTCAAATTACAGGTAAACATTTAAAACAAATACCAACTATTAGCGGCTGGACAAAAAAAAAAAAACGCCAGTTCATTATTAAAATACAACGCAGGTTTTGTGTTCTTCTGATTTCACGGAAACAGTTTTTGTAAGTTTCATGGGTTTACCTTATTTAACTTTACAACGTGGTTGCTATAGCATGTGCAAGGGATTCTCCTGGCGGGTAGCAGTTGTGTTTTAACTGTCGTCTGGTAATGAATCATGCTTGGGTTTACGGACTGAGGTTTGGCGCCACTAACTCAGTTTAAACTTGACAGTGGTAGTTTATTTTGCCACTGGCCGCAGCAAAGCATTGCCTTGCTGTATTCCTTCTTCATGTGTGTTTGCGTCTGTTTGTTGCTCCTTAGTTTTTATAACTGAATTAATTTTTGTTTATGTATTGCAAAACCAGTTTACATGAACACATACTCGTACATCCATACAGAATGCAGTATGAGCGGTTGCGTTCATTCCATGAGGATTTTCTTGTAGATTTTTTGGCATAGATTAAAATTTTATGATAAATAGAACTTATTGTATTGACATCAGCCCGTCGTAAAGTAATTTAGAAAACTATATGCTTCTCTCTCTCTCTCAAAGAAATTCTTGAAAATCTGACATGCAATTCTAGTCAAATCTGTTTACCAGTTAATTTGTTTGTTGATGCCATGCAATTTGAATTTCTTCCAGGGTACAGATGTTTTTTAAAAACGTATTTCAGGAGGTGTAGCGAAACGACAGTTTGAAGAAATTGTTTAAATTCTCAAAATTACTACAGGTACATCTAGCTAAGAAAATATCCTTTTTAAATTAAAATATTCATTCTATTCTTACACAATGTTTTCTTGTTTTTTTAGCAAATGAAGTACATAAGATGACCTGAATAGAAAAATTAAATCATCCTGACTTAAAAGATTTTAAATGAAGAATTACCATGCGATTTACCAATGTGGCAATAGCAATATTTTAGAATGCCTTGATGCTCCACGAAATATGTATGTATTTGGTAAACATCGGATTGTTGCACAGTATCCCTTGAGCTGGTGTCGCGCTCTTAAGTCCTGATGACGCCATATGATATATTCATTCTCCCAGATAAAAATGCATCGATATAATTCAAAGTTCAAATTTTGTATATTGCAATATAACCGTTCAATTCTTAAAACACTAATTTTGTAATTACTTTAGCCAAGACTCTTCTACTCAAATTCTTTACAACACTAAACTTCTGTCATTTTCATAGCAACTTTTAAACGTGTTCAGTCATTTAAAAGAATCATCGGGTTTTCAAATCTTTATGACAGGAATCATTGAGATTTACTATTATTTGAACCAGAGGGGGGAAATTAAATTGATTTATCTGAAAAGTCAAGGAAACATTTTGTAAAATTGACGTCCTATCTAATTTGCTTGTCGTGTTTTGGCTTGTATAATTAGTTTGATACAAAACATACCTTTAAATGATATATGTACAGAAATTCAAAGATAAACGCGCGGAGGTATTACAGATAAAGAGGTACTGTCGCATTGGCTTGTGTACCGCTGGCTTGTGAAAAATTGACGGAATTTAAAGGCCACCGTGGTACTACTAAAATTGTCGCTATTTAAAACTTGATTGTAAAATTACCTAAACATAAATGTGGATAGTTTGGCCCTGGTTTTCGCAAAACATTATCACCTGCCATGTATTTTTCAATGTGTCCATATCCGAAGAGACACAGATTTAGGCGTGGTATTGTTCTTGAAACGTTGCTTTTCCTTTTAAAGTTTTGTCCTTTTTCTATAGTTCTGCACACGACACTAGGCTTCTGTAGGCTTTATCGCACAAGTGGAACTCTGACATAAAAAATCGTAGCACTGATGTACACTGTAGTTTAATCTCAAGATCGCTGTCATGCAAGGAGTTGTATGTTTAGGTCTATAAAAATGAAATTAAACATAAAACGGCAGAAAAAAATACTAAACCGTCTGCATTTATAGTTAATAATTAAATTTTCAACAGTATGTTTATATATAAGTGTATAAACGAAGCAAAATGTAAAGCACCTTCCGATAGTGTTCACCGTGTAGTCACCATTTCCCTCCCACTTACCGTGTGCCGCACTGTTTAATGGTGATAGGGTAGTCGCAACATTATTAATTTAATATCAAAAACATTTAATCATTCGCTTGGTAATTATAGTAACAGTTTTCTGATAAGAAGTTGTGTTTTGCCAGAAAATGCTTTGGGATTGTGGTGTTGTATAATTGACCTAAACATTTTTTTAAGTTTTATCGTCACATTTTCTCTCTCTTTTTAAGCGTTATGTATATGCTATTCTAATAGATTACATGATAAAATTCAAAGACACTCATTTGCAAATATTGCATTAAGAAAAATTTTAGAAATACATAACATTGAATCACATTGAATCATCATTTATGTAATAGATAAAGCTAAAATGATTCAGTTGAATTAATTAGTAATACAATTGTTTTACGAGGGTTGTTCACAAAATACGCCGTAGACTGATGCCGTAGCTTTAAAACTAGCCAACAAAACCATCTTACATTTGTATCATTTAACGTCTGTACATAATGTCTGTGCTACAAATGCATCAAATCTGAAATTGGTATCATTCATTAAGTTTATGCTGTAGGCATTGTTTAAGTAAGGGATGCGCATTGCTGCCCGCGTCAGTGACGTCTTCATAACGACAAGCTTTTTAATTAAAGATAAGTATATTTGAGAAATACGAATAGTAACTTTTGACCAGATATCAGTCTCGGTAAACATAAACCAATATATTTAAATGAAGCATATATATAAAATATTTCTTTTCGTCAGTTATTTGTCTGGAAATCAAAACAAAATCTACACACAGTTGACAGGTGTATTTTACTTTATCAAGTTATTAAAAAAATGCTAACGGATGTCTGAGATATCTTTAAAGATAAGTGATCAACAAGTTATTTTTACAGTAATTCAAAAATTTCTGTCCATTGTTTTCCAACGATCTTGACTTTCTAATTCTTTGTACTTGTGACGTTATTTTTATGTCAGACCACGTATAGCTGTCCTTGACAAAATGTTTTGTTATGTTTTAACTCAAATGACCTATTTACGTTGAACTTAAAGACATCACTTAAATATTATAACATATATTTACGGTGTTGTGGGGATTTTCTATTGTAAAAAAAAAAATATGTTGATTTATTTGCATTTGTTGATTAAAAACGTCAAATCGTCGATTGGGCCGCTGGCGCGTTGTTTTAGTTTCGTACTACATGTATGTGATGTAATTCACTTTTAATTATCACAGTTGAGAGTAGAAATATTAGTGGCTATAGTAGTTGTAACAAGTTATATCAAACTGTACATAATGGGAACATTTTGTAGAACCGTTCTACGTATTTACTGAACAACCCTCATATCAATAGAAAAATGACAATAACTAATAGTTGATAAAGTTTTTTTTAATAACAGAAAAGAACCTGTAAATTAGCAAGTCGTCTTTATATAAAATATTTAGTCTTAGTTAAAGTTTCAACATGGATGTGTTTTTAGATCAGCTGTACTTTGCTGATGAGAGACAAGCCTTGTTTAGGAAGACCATAAAATGCAAAATCCCGATAGACTGGTCAGTGTCCTTGCCAGTTAGGGCGAGGGTAGCAACGTCTCCCAAGGGATTCTGAAGTTGTTATAACACGAAATTAATATGCGCTAACTGTATTCTAGCATAAAACGCGTAAAAAGTAATAAATTGTCCGCCAAAGTCATTACATTTCCCTGAAATGCGCGGGAATGCCGGAGCTGATTTATCAAGCCGACGTCATTTCCTTTTGAATTATTCGTTTTGGAGCCGTAATACGTTTACTCTTTGTCTCGGAATGCACATATATGAAAAGGAGTTTTAACAACAAGTGAGCTCAAGACTCTCTCTTTTAAAACACGTTTACTCTCCTGTTAAGACACTCACGAGAAAGTAACAGCAAGCCCTTCTTATCAGTTGTAATTTTAGTCAACTTTATAAATATGCTTAAAATACGAAACGACGCAGTTAAGTGGATATTTTCTTTTTATTCTGTTTATTATTACAACAGCAGCGAAAGGAACCAGTATTGTTATGGTACATTATCGTGCCTTATTAACTTAGACATATTAGATGAAAATGGGTTTGTTCCCTGATATGTCTAACATGGACTAGAAAGTTAGAGATTTTACGATATTTTGCACCAGAGAGGTCGTTAATGGATTGCCAGACAAAATATTGTATCCATTCAAACGACCTTAGCTTTATATTCCAGCAGATATCTATAGGATACAAGTAGAGGAGACGACCATAATAATAAAATGATATTGCACATTTCAGCCGCTAGTGTTTCATAATTCAATGAATTCATGGAAGCCGATACATGGCTTTATTTGCTCAGCTTTCAGCCGACTTAAAGCAGATTCAGTCTCTTCTTACAACTGTGAAGGAATTAATTAACAATGTGTGTACAGTTTCCTAAAGTTTGAGAAGATAGACACTATAGTAGAACGTAGTGTGGAGATATAATTCATTTTGTTGACATCTGATTCCTGACATATACTAATGGACACTGATAACAAGGACTTAAAAATTTAACGGAAATCAGCGTGAAATTAAAACTGTGTAGCTTTAATATGCGCATAATTTTTTTATTGCTTGAGGCGGTATTGAAACATGCCTACATAAGGTATGTTTCAAGATTCATGCTCGTCATACTAAACTAGAAGATAACTGCTTTTGCACCTGTACTTTTCGTTGTAAAGGAATGTTACTGTATGTGACTCAGGATTTGACCGTCGAACAGCAATAAGGTAAATCCATTGTAGCTGCTTCCTGAAATTTTGTATGGGAATAATTATACTTAAACACATTTGTGCAGTAAGCATGAAGAACTTAGTGTGATTGTTTGGAACTTTAAACCATACAGTTCATGTGAGGTGAGTTGTAATCAAGAACTACTTGAAAGCGTGTGAGTACTTCGAGCGGGTAGGGGCGGCCGAGTGCTGTAGTTGCTAAGTTATGACATTAAAGTAACTTTGATCAAGTCTGTGCAAATGTATCTATAACATGTATCTGTTTGGAATATGACGGATTGGGGAATATTCATTTAAATGTTTGTTGATTTGCCGTAGCGATATTAAAGTCGACAAGTTAACCATTCGCGCAAGCCCATATTGAAATCAGTAATTTTGTGCAACATGGATTTAAGATTTAAAGTTGAGAGTAAGGACGAGGATCCAGTCGGAAGAGCCACGTTCCAAGAACAGCTCTTAGTAAACAACTATGCATTAAAAGATATTTGTAGCATTGAAACATTAATTCAGAAGTTGATGGGCTAATTAATTTTCGTTCTATGTTTTAGCAGTTAAATTGCACATTTCTTAAACAAAAGTTATGAGCGGGGAAATGATACGATTTGACAAAATGCATAATAATAACATTATACCAGATTTATAGCATACACGTTCATTATGAAAGCAGTCGCATAGGGCGAGAGCCCCAAGAACAAAGAGAGAGAAGAAATGAGATACATATATGCCCTGCTACTTAGCCTAGCTGTTTGTGAAGAAACAGTTCTATAACGCGTCCGGTGTGTAGTAAAAATACACGCTAAGCCCTATTTCCAGGGGAGAAATAGTAATGGTCTCTTAGTGTGGTGGGTGTCATCCAAGAGCATTTCCAGTGTCTTGACCGGGACAATTAGATTTGACAGTCAAGCCTGTTCCCATTAGACCACTGGGCAAATTCCATGATGATTAAGGTAAACTCAATAATAAAAAAGAAAAAAAAATATTGGTCATAATTGTATTATGATGGTTAGAACACAGTTTAAAAATATGGTTCAAAATGAATCGACAAAATTAATGTAAGTTTTGAGATTCTTATCGAATGTTTCTTATTATCTAACAAATATCCAAAAAAATCAAAGTTTATGAATTAAAAACAAAAATCCAAACAAAGTAAATGTTTTTTTCTTTTAATCTCCAACAGCAGCATTCTTTGGGGAGTGAAGCGTTTATAGTTGGAAAATGAAGATAATAGAAAATACGCGGTTGTAAGGAACAAGTGCATCATATAATATTAATATCCAATAGCTTTAACCTGCTTCAAACAAACTGTTGGGAAGCTTATGAGAGTAATATTTAAATAAAATCAAACGTATTTCTGAAGTCTCCTGTAAATAGACATTTACGGATTAAGTCTACGTGGACTGTGGACACCAAAGGCGATAGATTTTTCAAGGGGACCGTCTCAACATAGTTTAATTATATTATGCGCGATATGAAAAAGAGTTTATAACGGCAATAGGGTTTGAGTTATTATATCATCACTATGCGGTAGGTGATATACATTTGGATGAGCCTGTTTTTAGCTCGACTTTTCGAAGAAAAAGTAGAGCTATTGCACTCGCTCCGGCGTCGGCGTCTCCGTTAGGTTAAATTTTTTGATAAAGTCAGATATCTCTGTTACTGTCAAAGCTATTGACTTGAAACTTAAAATACTTATTTACTATCAAAGTCTACACAAGGAAGAACAATCCCCATAGCTCTGATTGAAGTTTTACAGAATTATGCCCTTTTTAATTTAGCATTTTTGGTTAAAGTTTTCGATAAAGGCAAATATCTCTGTTACTATCGAAGCTATTGACTTGACACTTAAAATAGTTATTTACCATCAAAGACTTCACCAGGAGAAACTTTCCGCATAACTCTGATTTAATTTTGATAGAATTATGCCCCTTTTTGAATTAGAATTATTGGTTAAAGTTTGTGATAAAGTCAAATATCTCTGTTACTATCAAAGCTATTGACTTGAAACTTAAAATAGTTATTTACTATCGAAGTCTACAGAAGGAAGAACAAACCCCATAACTCTGATTTGAATTTTTACAAAATTATGCCCCTTTTTAATAAAGAATTTTCTGTTAAATTTTATTATAAAGTCAAATATCTCTGTTACTATCAAAGCTACTGACTTGAAACTTAAAATAATTATTTACTATCGAAGTCTACACCATGAAAAACATTCTGCGTTACCCTGATTTGAATTTTGATAGAATTATGTCCCTTTTTAACTTTTAATTTTTGGTTAAAATTTATGATAAAGTCAAATATCTCTGTTACTATCATAGCTATTGACTTGAAACTTAAAATACTTATTTACTATCAAAGTCTACACATGGAAAATCAATCCCCATAACTCTGATATGAATTTTTACAGAATTATGCCCCTTTTAAATTAAGAAGTTTCTGTTAATTTTTTTGACAAGTCAAATATCTTTGTTACTATCAAAGATATTGACTTGAATCTTAAAATACTAATTTACTATTTAAGTCTACACGCGTAGAAATAATCCCCATAACTCTGATTTGAATTTTGTTAGAATTATGTCCCTTTTTAACTTAGAATTTTTGGTTAAAGTTTTTGATAAAGGCAAATATCTCTGTTACTATCGAAGCTATTGACTTGAAACTTAAAATAGTTATTTACCATCAAAGGCTTCACCAGGAGAAACTATCCGCATAACTCTGATTGAATTTTGATAGAATTATGCCCCTTTTTAACTTAGAATTTTTTTATTAAAGTTTTTGATAAAGTCAAATATCTCTGTTACTATCAAAGCTATTGACTTGAAACTTAAAATAATTATTTACTATCGAAATCTACACCAGGAAAAGCAATCCCCATAACTCTGTTTGGATTTTGACAGAATTATGCCCCTTTTTAATTAAATGTACTAAATTGAACAAATATATATGTCATTACAGAAAAACTGTAGAACATTCAATCGCAGAATTGAAGTGTTACAAGAGCGTAAGCTCTGTATGGAGGTACTCACGACAACGACTTTCAAGAACCGTACATGTCTGTGCATTCCTTGTGTGTAGAAGAAAACATGTCGGATTGATTGTATAAACTGATAACTGTCAACAAGAAATGAATTTCATTTCATTCATGTTTATGCCATAATACAGTATAAATGGGAAGATTTTTTATTTTGATTAGTTTCCTATCTTCCGTTCATTTATCTAGTAAAAAAGCTGTCCATCTCTTCGTCCATCCCCTACTGACAAATTAAAACAATAAAGTTATACAAATACAAAGTCTTTATCGCTAATACAGAAATAACAAGTGCTCCGCCAAGCAGGGCAATATACGCCCGAAGGATTATATCAGGGGATGGGAGCAAAATTTAAAGAACTTTACTGTTGAAGCCCAAACGAAAAGGACAACAAAGGGAAGAAATTCCCCGAAAAACTCTAAGTCCACTTAAACCATTACCAGGTACAGATATGTCAAAATACACCTTAACTTTGCAGGTACCATCCATGTTGTACCACAGAAAAGTGGTATCGGTTTTCTTCCCTACGGCCAGTAATAAAAATGTTACAAAATAACCTATTTATAGTAACATAAAAGGGAAGTAATTCAATAAAAAAATATTGTAAGTTAACAAAAAATAGATATGCCAAATAAAACCAAGAGCACCGCAATGCAAAGCAACATAAACACAAAACAAAGCCATGTGTCCTTTGACCCTAAGTGTGACCTTGACCTTGAAGCGAGCCATGCGCTCTGCACGTCGTTCCAATGTGGTAAACATTTGTGCCAAGTTTCTTTAAAATCCTTCAAGCAGTTAAACAGTTACACATCGCACTCGAAACAAAGTTATATGACCTTTGACCCCTTAGTGTGACCTCGACCTTGTATCTAGCCATCCAAAACATGCGCTCTGCACGTCGACTCGATGTGGTGGACATTTGTGCAATGTTTCTTTAAAATCTCTCATACAGATCAAGAGTTACAGAGCGGACACGAAACAAAGTCATATGACCTTGACCCCTAAGAGTGACTTTGACCTTAAAGCAAGCCACTTGATACAGGCGCTCTGCACGTCCTCTTGATGTGGATAACATTTGTTTCAAGTTTGTTTAAAATCCTTCAAGGAGCGGAGTCGACACGAAATTGTTAACGGACAGAGAGACAAACAGACAGACAGACAGCCAGATGAACACCTGTGGTATCCCAAAATACGTCCCTTCGGGCGTATGATAACAACAAAGGAATGGAGACGCAAGATATTACGTTTTCTACAGTTTTCACAATGTTTTACCTGGTAACCTACATTTTGATCCCAACTGACCCAGTTTAGATTTTTTCATGTTGGACGACGACGACGATGGAATACGGATACATTGCGATCAGACTAGCTCATCTTTTCAACTTTGTCGCAGATGCGCAACTTATAATATTGAAGAACATTTTAGGAAAGTGTTATGACGCTAGATCAAATACTTTTTGCGATATGTATAACAAAACATTTCTCTGGCGAACAGACGGACGGACAGACAAATCCAAATATTATCCTGTGCAGTGACATATTAAGCCAGACCTTACCATCATTATAGGAATGTTTTCCTACCAAACATAAATTACAATTATAATGTTGAGACGGTCCCCTTGAAAAATCGATCGATTTAGGTGTTCACAGTCCACGTAGACTTAATCCGTAAATGTCTAATAGCAACCTCGTTTATTATTCTCCTGATTAAGTATTTACGAGGGTATGTAAGGAATATTATCAGATTTAAAGCTTTTTTTTATAATGCACACAACTTTCCTTAAGAACAAGGATGACCTAAAACAACACTACGATACCCTGATAATCGTTTGGTCTCAAATGATAGACTAAACCGACCAACATATCAGAACCATTTTAGATATTAAGGTATGTCCGGGTCAGTTTTGTTTATCAGACAGGAGTTCCAAAAAGCCATGAACAGCTATGCTAGGAATACAAACCGCGGTTCCAAGACCGTCTACAAAATCAAAATTATTTGATAAAAAAACAAAACAATGAAATGTAACACAGATTTCGATTTTTTCTTATACTTCAGTGTTATATGGCTACTTTTTAGATACAACTCAGTTATGAAAATGAAATATATAAATGCGGGCGACTGCGAGTTTTATGAAACCTAGACGAACTCCATTTGCCATTCGTAAATTCGTTTAGCAAATCATTTGTGTTATTTCTCTCAAAGAAATCCTTGAAAATATGACACGCAATTTAAGTCAAAGTTGTTTACCAGTCTGAGAGATGATTTACATTTTTCGTTTGTTGATGCCACGGAATTTGAAAATCTTCCAAAACTTGTCATTCTATATCAGATAATAAAATCAGAAAGAAGATCCATTGGAAGCAAAGAATGAAAAAGCTGACTTGGTTTGGGTCTGTTCATGAGAGATAATGAAATGTGCAGCATCGCTGCATAATCCCAAAGGACCAAAAAGTATAACAACACTAAATCCAAGCACAGGGAGACAAGGTAAAGATGTCGTGAACATCACAAAGAGTAGGAGATATTGTTTAAATTTTCAAAATTATTACTGCACGTATATAAGATTGAAAAGGGCCTTCCAAATTCAAGTATTTATTCCTTTTCTGTTTTGGCACAATCCGTGTTCGTTTCGTTAGAAATATAATACGCCTAGCATATTTTTAGCATGCTGTTCATAAAATGCAGAAGCAAGCGACTTAATTTTACTTACACTATAATTGTAAAAGTATCAAAAAGATACGTATTGATCATTTAAATTGTGTACTGTTACGCAATCAATCAATGTTTTTATGTAACAATATTACGTCATATCGTCAAACCTCATGGCGGCGTTCCGGAAAAATAAACCCAAACAAAACAGGTAAATAGTTTGTGGATGTCGTCAAGGATGCACATAAAAGTCTTTGATAACGTATACGAATCGAAACAGTGATTTGGTCTTGAAAAAAAAATCATTGTTTGTCGTTTAGATCCGTATTATCATATATATATTTCCTTCGCATCCGAACTCAAAACAATGATTTTTTTTCAACGACAAATCAGTTTTTGAGATATATAATTTCTTAAATAAATCACCGTCAATGTCAGTAGAATAATATTGTTAGAACATTTCACCATTTTTGGATGATAATTTCAAAACAAGAGAGTGAAAAAAAAATGCAACAGTCAACCCTTTTTTTAAAAAAAAAAGATAGGTTCTGGTGTTTTACTACGGAGTAATTCCTGTAACTAGAATGTACAGCACTTATTTTCCAACCATTCTTTTCTTAAAAGGGTGCTTTTGATTTTCAAATGATTGGTAAATTTCAGTCGGAAATTCAATAACTCGTGTTGAAAAACTGTTGGTTTAAAGTAGCTGGCAATAATTGTAGAGAAAACTTCTACATCAAAATATAATAATCCATTAAGTTATTGCAATAAATTCCGATTTTGAAACGGAAATTAAATAACTGACATTTCTAAATTAAGAAAACGTTTACGAAGGTTGTTCATAATCTTTCTAACGTGATTTATTCACCATATACCTTTCTTTTTTAGCGTAATATCTTACTTATTGAATGATGAAATACCGGTTTTGGTATTTGCTCATTTAAACATAATTTATAAAAAAGAAAACTTTATTACATATAAGAAAATTTTAATAATAACATTATTTTTTAGTCTTACTTGTAGCTCTATTATTCCAATCTTGAGAAATGTCACTAATTTACAAATCTGAACATAACATGCACATAGTAATTGAGAATAATAGATAAATAACATAGGCATGCCTGTTTTCTTCAACAGTTGTTTAAGATTAGTGGAAAAATGTTCTTATTACCACACCAACTTATAACATTTAAAATTGGGACATGGAATATCCATGCAAAAGAAAATCTGCAGCTAACAACAGCCTACTGAATAGAAAACTGGTGTTTAAGTCGAAAGTAGTCAATAAATTACACGTTTGAATTTTGTACTTTTCAAATTTTAAATGTAAAAAAAAACGTATAATTAAAATATACTTACTAGTTTCGCTTCAAAAGTGTCCACTTACAAACGTAAGACAACTGCTTAATTTATTGTTCGTCCGCTTAAAACAGTATGTTATGGTTTTAAAAGGACATTTTTACTGTCTATATAAGATATATAGGACTGGATGAAGTTTTGTTACTGTCTCAATGTACTTTTGGTTAGCTTTATCGAACGGATGAGCGGCAAAGTGTGTCGTCATGTTATCAAACAAAGGACACTGTTAGGATTATTTCTGCATATCTAAGTTAAATATCCATGCATACAATAGATCCGATCCTGAACATATTAATATTTTTATCAACATGCCATAAGCTGTACCTGTTCAAATATTATACGCACCATTTCTGAAATAGTCACTAGGGTTTCTGAAAAGAGTGAAAAGCCAAATATTTTAATGACATATACAGATTTAGATAATGTTATCATTAGTGTATTCGAAGTACGTTGTGACTGCTTTAAAATGTACTAAAACATGTTTACATGACGTTTCTGACTGATGGGGTATGTCAGTTATGTACACTAAATATTCTTGCTGGTCAAAATAACCCATTATATAGCTGCCTATGAACTATTTTTCATTCAAAGGAAAGCGTTCCTCTTCGGAAAAAGATCATAGATAATTGAAGCTGCTTCCTTGACTTTATATGCAAATATTTAAAACGTTTATTCAAACATGGTTGCATAGTGTAAGATTTTTAGCATATGTAACTAAATGTATTACATTTTTCTTTCGAATTTGAATCTATAACGTTACAAAACAAAATATTTAATTTTCGGCTAAGATTTGGTTTTATTTTATATATTTTGAGAGTTTTCCTATTTTTGAAATAGTAAATTGATGGGAGATATTGTGTTTCGTCTACACTTATAACCAGACCTAAGCCTTAATTCTGGCCGCATCGTTACCGCAAACCTAGCTTATTCGCTATTGGTTGCCATTTCGCCCGGTAATCAATCTCTCTTATGATAATTCTATGAACTTACTTATACATGTATAACAATTATACTTATGTACTTGACATTGCACGTTCTTGTATAATCCAAACTTTTAACTTTAGTAAGTCATTTAAGTTTTTCAGTTGAAGAGCAGTTTTCATCTTTAGCAATATTTCAGGCATAAATATTACGTTTGAATAACAGGCACACATTTTTTCCACAGGACACTGATGGTATTGCTACAAATCCGGCTCCTGGGCGCTTAGCAATTTCCTAAGACAGACATACCATCTAATACAAAAGCTCAAAATTGTGTCTGTTCGTTTGCGTAAATATTCACAATTTATTTCAAGTTATACGCGGATATAACTATATGAGTATTGAAAGGTCATTTTACTCCTAATTTATCATTTCTAGTATGCGATGTTGAAAATATTTCAAAACCTCTATTCATTTGTCAAAAACGACGAACTTTATATCAATCTTTTAGTGTTAGAAGCGACCACTACTGTTAAGATTTATTTCAGTTACGTAAAAGAATCTACATACGAAATTGTATGTATTTCTACTGATAAATGCAAAATCTCCTTTCTTTGAATGTGCTATAATACCAATATTTATACACAATGATGTTTTGGTTTAAACAATATTTTATTCATATATATACATTTACAACATGAAACGCTACATCATTAAGGTATGAAGGATTGACTAGTTAACTAAGCTTATTTGAAACTCTCTCCTCGTGATGTTTTAATATAATTGAACATTCGCTTTCATAATTTAATAAACTAATATATCTGCCATAAATAGACCAAGTAAACGTAGAGGATTATCCAGATTTTTATCATAATATATCCACAGCTGAGGAATGTGGCATCAAAACACCAGATAATGATTAGAAGTGATTTACCATTTACCAGCTCATTATAAGTTAAGCAAGACGGGAATTCTTCGATAACAGAAGCAAAAAGGAAAATGGTTGATTTGTCTGTCAAGATAATGCAAAAATAGACTTTCTGCTTTTTTTGCTACAATTTTGTTCAAGTATTCATCTACTTTTTTTCGCAGTATATGGAAGAAAAGAAAATTATAAGCCAAATATCAACGATCCAGACCAATTCCATGCTTATTAATAAACGCTAAAAGTGTTGATATACAAATTTTATACATTTTGACAGAGTCGGCGCCAAAGCAATTTAGTATGAGGGTCTTGTATGTAACATTTTTTTCTCTTTAAATTTAGTTTATCGTCCACTGTATTATTATAAATATATATCAAATATCATACTTTTGTTTGAATTTTTAAGTGTGCTTCGGTATTTCTAAAGAAAGTAGCAGTTCGTAATGACGATCATAGAATTTTGAGATCAATAATTGTTATAGATAATTCAAGTTCTTTGGTATTTTCCTATCTTCTTTTAGCTTCTTTTACGTGTTGGTTTTACTCATATTTCAACATTATTAAAAGTAATTTTGAGTTAAAGTAGCAAGCTAGATAATAGGAAAAGAATGAGAAACTTACGTAAAACCCCTATCGATGCAAGGGTTGCACAAAACTTTCAATATAATAACAACTATTTTAACTCGTACTCATCCGAAAAAATATATCGGCTCCAAAAATACCCCCGTATTGTACAGAACTTTGTTAGATAACCTGATATTGATAACAGGGCGCCTAAAAGCATGCTACAAATTGCTCACTACCCCTCAGCAGCACTTAATGTGTAGTATAGTAATTAAATTGTTCTAACTATTATGTAAGATATCCCCTAATTATTTGAAGTTGCACATTGAGTTTTACGTATTGTATTCAAAAATTAAGAAGGAAAATCAATGAAACTCTGTACATATATATATATATATATATATACAATATAATGAAAATTATTAGTACCTTTTACATTTGACACAGAAAATACTCTAAACCCCCTTATATTCTGTATTAAGCGAAATTGTTTCACCGCCGCCTAATAAATATCTTTTAACTTCCAAAGAGGAATTGTATGTCTATATACCTGTGGAAGTTAATGGTTGAATATTTGCAGTTTCATATAAAAAAAAAGAGATGTTTTGATATATTTAGGTCTCAGCCTTCGCATTTACTTATACCGAAGGGACAATTATCTACCAGAAATATAGCAAATAAACACATTCGAGGCAAAGGAATGTGGCATCAACACATCAAGAAATAATTAGAGGGAACACTGTGGGAGCCGTTTGTAATGAACCCATTTACTAGCTCATTATAAGTTATGCAAGTCGGAAATCATTCGATAACAGAAAAAAAGAGAGAAAATAATTGGTCTTGTCTATCAAGATTGATACAAAAAAATAGACTTTCTCTTCCTCCTCATCAAGTTATCCAAACATTTATCTACTTTTTTTACTATAGATGAAAGAACACAAACCATCAGTAAAACATTTCACAATGATAGTCTATATAAATATAGGGTGCAATTTTGATATGCAAATTTTTTATGATATATTTAACAAATAATCAAGACCATCGAGTTGTTTTCATTCTGACATGCTCATTGATATATTTTAATAAATATTATACTGGACTTCATTTACGCCAGAAAAAAATGTATCGGGCGTCATGCGGCAATTTGCCGTCATAATTGACGTCAAAATGCTCTCTTACCGGTCCGCGCGTCAACCGTTGTTTATCGCAGAATATACAGAGCTTGATTTTCTTCTTTGTTTAACTGGAAATAAATCGAGCCATGTTAGAATTATGTATATCGACAAAATCGCAGATACCAACTTTTAACAGAACACAGCTTCAGTGGTTACCATTACATGTATAAGGGAATCGCGTGGCGGGGACTATTTACGTACACTGTCCTCTTATTTTGAACTGGATTGGATTTAATTGCGAAGTTTGGTGCTGCATGAGTGTGCCAGTTGAGGCTTTAGGCCGTCCCGAGGTGTTTCATTTCTATGTTTGTCTACGTCATTTATATAGGAGTGTGGTCAACGAACATATAGAAGTACATGTTTTAAATAATGGCAATCTCAGAGATTTGGGATAATAGGCATAATCTTTGAATAAAACACAAACAATTTCATCGCGAATTGCACGATCGAAATTCTTATTTGTATTTGAAATCATAAGAATGATAAGTCAGAAGTCGTTAAATGGAAGTTTGACATTAAATAACAACTTAACTAGACAAAATGGCCCACTACATGACTTAAAACGCTAGAATTGTATCCCCCGATATTAAAGTACACATGCAGCGAATAGTCCAAATTATTAGGACGTTCCCTTTCAGAAAGCCCGCAGAAAGTATTATTAACAGTAAAAAGAAACAAATCTGAAATGCTATGTAAAACTTCATGTACATTTTTGTAAGCAAGCAATAAATGATATATTTGACAATTCATCGGTTGTGAGGCTGTTTTATTTTATCTAGTATTTTTTCTAGAATTTTCCTAGAATTAGACATTATCATACAAACAGTGGAATATTATTATAATTGTTGAGACTGCAGATGATAAAAAATGTTCAGGCAATATTCACATGCAGAAGGAATCTAGTTTCACAGAACTATATGATATATTTTAAATATAGATACTGAGACGTCATGACGTTATGCTCGTGCTAGTGCGCTGGCATAATGGATAAAGTTTAAACAATTGCAAAACCCTGAAATAAAAAGCAAATTTGTTTATTTTACACGTAAAATAAACATATCTTCCATTCGTACAATGTACACACCATATTTACATTTCCTTCGATGAAACTATTTCATCCGGTGTTCACCAGTATTTCTATCGTACAATGAAACATGTAAATATCATCTTTCTACAATAGTATCAAATTAATAAATCCATTACCTGCTCACAATGACCACTCTGAGTCGATTTATGCGTTGTGGTTATGTAATAGATCAAGTACTGATTGATGCAATATTTAAGTGTTCGCATTTTTACTTTCTAAGCCAGTCTTGAATTTTTGGATGAATACCGTTTGTGTTTCTTTACGAACAACCAGCAGTACTTACAGTGGCATCCTGGTATTTATATATGAGAAAAAAAAAACACACATTTTGAGTTAGAAGTCTTGCACAAATCGAACAGAAACTTGCTCTTAAACACAAGCACTTGATTAAGAATTTTGGCGTCATATTTGCAAAAAATGCATGTTTGTGTTACTTGGCGTGTTTTAAATGGAAATCAAGAAAGTAATCAGTGCAGAAATTTATCAAAGTAGTTTTTCTGCTTGGATTCGTTTGTGGAATAATCAATGCCGGTATTAATCATTCATGTTTCAAGTTTCAAAGAATCATATCAGCAAAGGGAAAACGTTTAGTATGCAAATGTTATATTTAGATACCTGCTGTTATTAAAAAAAAATCATGCGCAATTTTTAAGGATTTTAGAATTAACTATCAATTCATTTGAATTAGTTTGCAACACTTTTCTGTACATCATATTCCAAACTTTATCTTGTTTTCTTTTAACTTTACATAAGTTTTGTTTCACACACAGTTTTAAGAAAATATGGCACAGTGGGCATAATATTATTCCACGTTTGACAAATAACAGAATTTTAAGACAAAAATTGTAGTAGATGACCCCTTTTGTTTATGGGATCACTACATCAAAGGTCAAAGCCACAGGGGCCTGAACATGGAAAACCATTTCTGATCAATAACGCGACAACCACTTGACCCAGAATGTTGAAACTTCATAGAATGATTAGACATGCAAAGTAGATGTCTTGTAATGATTGTGGGGTCACTCGATCAATGGTCAAGGTCACCGCGGCCAAAACACGGAAAACCGTTTCCAATCAATAACTTGAGAACCATTTGACCCAGAACCTACAAACTTTACAGGGTCATAGGACTGACAGAGTAAATGATCTAGATTGTTGTTTGGATCGCTTCATCGAAGGGGAAGGTCACAGGGGCTGAACATGAAAAACCGTTTCCGATAAATAACTTGAGAACCACTTGACCTAGAATATTGGAACATAACAGGATGGTTGGACATACAGAGTAGATGCCCCTTATCAATTTTGGGATCACTCCATTAAAGGTCAATGTCACAGAGACCAGAACATGGAAAACGGTGTTCAATCCATAACTTGAAAACTTGTCGAAGATCTTGAAACTTCAAAGGATGACTGGACATGCCGAGTGGATGATCCCTATTGCATTTCAGTCACTAAGCCAACCATCAGGGTCTCTTTGATTTCCGCTCTTGTCACCTATTGAACTCTTGCCTATTACTACTATGCTTTGAGGAGACATGCGCTTATTTTACAAAAGCATCTTCTACTTCTATTTTGAAGTTTCAATGTATTTAATTTTCTGTACTCAATTATCAATGAACTCATTCGATATCAAACTAAAGAAAGTGATGAGTCATGCCTCTTAAGTGAATCTTTTCCCACAATTTATTCACATCTGTCACTGGAACTCGTTTAAAGGAAGAAAGGGATCCGGTCAAAACTAAAGCGAAATGAGAAATAAAAACACGAACACAGATCCATTAGGAATAGCTACAAATGTACGATCCAAGAACGCATCCACCAAAAGAAAATTCTATAGCAGTGTATGTCTGTATGACATATACACATGAAACATAGACAAAACAGTAAATACACATAAATAAGGACAAATACACATGTCCTCTTGGTAATATGAAATAAGCATATATCAACTCAAATCTGTTCTCATAGAAATCAGTGCTTTATCTTATCTCGTGGAATAGTTGTCTTTCATATTATTACACTATAGCTGGTGTTGTTTATACGAAGACAATATTGCTTCTTTCTATAGAAAACACAGATACAATTTTATATACATCTTCCCTAATAAGCTGACGATTGTTGTATCCATTGATTTATAAATGATAATGACAATGATAATTAGGTTTTCTGGCATTAATAAATTCTAGCTTTTTAATTAACTACTTTTTGAACAGACAAAAGCAGTCACTTAGTAACATATGACGGTCATGAAAGAATGCAACGTATTTGAAATTAATTATTATATCGAAATATTTTATAGAAATCGTCAGGAGTGTCATATATTTCATAACCACAGTCACACCGAGTCAGCTTGACTGTGTTCTCAACCTCTTGAATACAACAAGACTGCACATTATATAACAGCCGTTAGCACCATACCACACATAATATAACAGCCGTTAACACCATACCACACATAATGTAACAGCCGTTCACACCATACCACACATTATGTAACAGCCGTTCACACCATACCACTCATAATGTAACAGCCGTTCACACCATACCACTCATTATGTAACAGCCGTTCACACCATACCACGCATAATGTAACAGCCGTTCACACCATACCACACATAATGTAACAGCCGTTCACACCATACCACTCATAATGTAACAGCCGTTCACACCATACCAACGGAGTATCACTAAACAATACGACGAACAAGAACTAGTATTATTTTGCGTTTATTTTGCATAAATTATATTTAGAACGATTAGCCTAAACAAAAACAATATCTTACTTCTAAGGTATTGCAAACTAATACAATGAAAACAAATTATGTCTATCAAAATAGAAATTGATAAGGTGCCTTAGAATGTTCGTGTGAAACAGCTGAATTTATTTGACTGCAATTTTCACAATCGATCTCAACGTATGCTTTTAAATGCACTAATGTTAACTTCAAAATTGGTTTAATTTTAAACGCAAATGGGATTGTTGATAAGAAAGGAAACTTACTAGAGTTTAGAGAAAATTATCAACTAATATCAAGTTAAATTAGGCGTAAGTGACGCATCTAAAAATTAGCCGTTATCTTGGCATGAATATTAAAAGGCATTTACAATACATAAGTTTAATTTTTAACTATTTGGTTTTTAAGACTGCAGGCCTGACGTTTGTTTAATAAAAACTATTTTTATCACAGAATAATCATGTAAGTAAGTACAACATTTATATACATTTATATTGTCACTATGTATGAGACACCAAACAAATAATAACCTATTTTTCCTCATGATGACGAGGTGCATTGATGTAAATCATCGCATTGAATAGGCACATTGCCTCTTATCATTTCTTGCAATTATGCAATAATTTTGTTTATCTTTTCCAAATTGCTTCTTCCACAGTTCGCCAAGAGAATTGCATGCAGTACTTAAGTCAAAAACGCATTTGAATTTCGTCGAAATTTAGGTGTGATTCTTTTGATTTTCTACAATTGTTACCCAATATACTGTATTATTCCCTTTTAAATAGGTTTTCCTGCATTTCTACAAAACATGGTAATTATCAGATCGAAAGAACTAGCATGA
Organism: Mercenaria mercenaria; assembly: GCF_021730395.1. NCBI lineage: Eukaryota > Metazoa > Mollusca > Bivalvia > Venerida > Veneridae > Mercenaria > Mercenaria mercenaria. The sequence continues at coordinate 51,275,017 of NC_069363.1, forward strand.
TTCTCATGACATTCTTTGAATGTACATTTTTATACGAGTATTGGCACTTTTTTTCAAAGATTCACATATATTTCATAATCGAACCTTTGAAACTTCAATTACACTATAAAATTGTACTGGAACAAACAATACTATTTTGATCACTGTTGTGTGGAGCAGTACTTGTTCTGAGGTTTTTAATGTTCTCCTGGATTTTTCGTTTCCGTTTTTGCCTTCATTGTTGAAATAGCTTGCCGGTTGTAATTGTTTTCTTGTCTAAATTGCTTAGAAACTAGGTAACGTGTTTCTACTGCGCCGTATCGTATTTTATTCGAGTGCGGAAGGTCGTGGATTCGCTCCTTGGTCCTGTCATACCACCTAACACGTGATAAATGCCACTAGCAGCTTCCTTGCTTTGTGTTCAGCATAAAGAGGATAATACTGAGACTGGTCAGCCCGATGTAAGTATGTTATGACTGATTGCGGTATTCGGTCACGTGCCTACGGCATGATATTCATGTGAGGCAGCACTATACAGTTAGACAATGTGCTCACTGCTACAAGTAAAGGTTGTTTATTTGACAGATAAAAGCCTTAAAAAAACACACATATACACATCTATTAAGAGCAGTTAGTATCATCGTTTTATGAATGTATAATATTTTGTCTTTGTTCATTAATATGGCTCACATTTAATAACTAGAGTCCATGTAGTTTTACCTGAAAAAAAAAACAACGCAATTTAGACTACACGTTTCAGAACATGTGATCATTTTTATTGAAGTTATAAACATCGTTTTATTCATTAGCGTTGTCCTGGAATATCATGTTCATGAACTGAAACTTTAGCTGTTTAGTTGCTAACTTTGTGCGTCGTGAGGTAATTGTCAGTTCCGTTAATCATTCGTCCTCCACCTCTGATAATTCATGTGGGGAAGTTGGCAGTTACTTGCGGAGAACAGGTTTGTACTGGTACAGAATCCAGGAACACTGGTTAAGTTAACTGCCCGCCGTTACATGACTGAAATACTGTTGAAAAACGGCGTTAAACCCAAAACAAACAAAACAAACAAAATTTACAGGGCAGCTTACTAGTAGGCAATGTTACGATCGCTTGCAATTACTCCTGTCGAAATTTATCTTACAATGTGAAAGTTCTAAATTGTTGCTTTACGTTGGAGTTAAATAACAGGACAAAACGTTTTACTCAGTCTAACGTCTTCCCGAATTTCATCATTTAATCACGTAAAATAACAACAGACTGACTCTTCACAAGAAGTTATGAAATGTTCTATGCGATGAATAGATCAATAGCGTAGGGTGATAGGAATGGTTGTTATGACATATTCAGCAAGTAGTTTTGGAGAAGGATTATAGGAAAGATAGAGGTGGCCCTTTATTCAAGTATAAATCGCGTAGGATAAGAGGAAAGGTGCTGGTAACACATTCTGCAAGTATAAATTTCGCAGAGGTAATAGGATAGATGGTGGTGACACATTCCCCGATCATGTTTTGGTTGATGTGCTGTGACAGATGGGTAACACAGTGTTCTTTGGCTCGTCGTATGAAATATTAGATTATAGGTTTATAATAGTTCGTTTCACACTACGCAAACGTTGAACGATATTGCGCACCGTGCTGAACAACATGTAATTTAAATTAAGTTATATAGGTTTCCTGCAGTTTTATTTGAGAATAATCAGACATTATACGTTAAAATACCAGCAACTACACAGAGCAAGCTTCACAGAGATTTGCTTTCTTACCATTCAGAATAGTCTGTCTTCGGATGCTTGTATCATTTATGTTAAAAATTCCCTTCGTACGCCGATTAATTGTGTAGTTCTTTATTGTCGTTTTAAAATGTCAACAATAGAACTTTGAACTGCAAACATAGTTGTTTTGCATTCATGTTACCTCACAAAGACTGAACACTTGCTATTTGTGTGGAAAAAATGTACGTGTCTTGCGACGAAAGTCATATATCTGGCTTGATATCATTTGTCAATACAGACCAGGTTCTTTATGTGATGATGTAAATATCGTCAAATGTTCAATTTTTTTCATTCAGTAGTTTTAAGAAGCATCAAAATTTATAAATGATATTACGCAATGAATTTTGCAGTATGATATTTCTCGAAGCATGCGTCGGATAGCCCGAAAATGAAAAATAAAATTTTATTGAATTTTTACTGCCTTAAACATATCTAACAAGAAAGATAATGCCAAATAATTTTACCACTACTTTAGTGTGCGACGTGTATTTTTGGTTATATATTATATTATGAAAGATAACTAGCAAAAATTATAGTATCTGGTTCTGTGTATCAAACATTTACTTTAACTTACGTTTTAGTAACTATTCGGTCATTTTAGCAGCAAAAACCACGAGGAAAGAACACGAAGTAAGAAAATAAACCATTGGCAAAATCCACAAGGAAAGAACGGGAAAAAAGAAAATAAACCATTGGTGAATTTATACCCATAAGGATTTGGAATTTAATATACATTCATCACTCCTGATTTCCGTTGCTAGATGTTGTATCATATACCCTAGACTGCTCGTGACATGTATTAGGCTATGGGACCGTATTACGATCGGGAAGAATTGATTTTCTTGTTTCATTATGGGAAAAGAGAGTTCGTAAGAAGTTCGTTTTTTCTCTGTCACTGAACAGGAAAATGCTTAATGTCCTTGGAACTAAATTGGCTAGCCTGTCAGTTGAACGCATTCATTAGTTTCTGTGGTAAACAATTTCGTTGTTATTCGTTTATTCTTTTGTAAGCGGATACACTCGTCTGCTATAGCAATGACTTTGTTTTAAACCTGATTTTTTAAAAATGTATCAGATACCATGGTATACTTTTACAGCTTAGCAGATAAAAAAAAATCAGTACTATGAGCATGATTCTCATTTAGACAAGTCTGAGTCTATGGGGAAATCTCAATGATGGTATTTACTTGTAAAGGAAAAACCCTACAATGAATATTTTAATAAAAGTTTCACACAGGTCAGTTGACAAAGTAATACTGTATTATTCATGGATTGGTTTCACTTTTTGGTTTCATGTTGGATGAAAGATTTTTCTGCGTTAACCGGATCAATGACTAAGAGCAAAGTATTGAATGTGAACACTATCAGAAGGAGTGCCGGCTTCTTGCAAAAACAAATTTAATTAATTTTGTAAATGACAATGACCACAGTTATTTGTAAGTGACAATGACCAAAGTTATTTTAGTAATTTTCTATAGTACAGCGGATCAGAGAAAGTTAATTGTCTATTTTATCACTTGTTAAGCAAAGGTTTATACGTTCTAACTTAGCATGTTTGACCTTCGTTTCGTAACTTCTTTATATGTAAGTTTTTTTCTCACATGATTAGCATGGACACAACAAGTGAATATAACTAATTCATCATAGCAGATACGCACATTATATTTAATCTGTGTGTTGTGCTTCCAATAATTCTTGGAGTAAAAGTCAGAAAATTGTTTCAAGGAGTTACGCAATTATTCTGATATATTTTCGAAAGTGTTTCTGTAAGTGGTTTGCAATGAGAACATATAGGCTGTACCTGTTTGTTTGATTAGCGTTTTAAAGATGTTACTCAACTCATTCATTAGTTCGATCGTTTCCATTATCAGGAAGTGCATCAAGTACACTGCTGCCGTTTAGTGTACAAATAAACAAAATTGATTAAAATATGTTTCAAATACCAGGTACACCTGGCTTTTCTCACATGTTGTACGAGAAGACAACTTGCTGAAAGATTTATTTGTATTTGAAATATGTATATAAACTATGCTTTCCACTCATGTCACTGATATGTTATTGCTTTTTTCGAACATTTGAAATAATTCGCCAAAATGGTACACGTTAACCGAAAAAATATTGGTTTAATTTATTTCATATGGATAAAAAGTACTTTCTATAAAGAGTATGCCCTTCATCATCGGTGTGTGAACTTTAATTCTCACTTTGCGCTAACCGTATATAGTCCTTAACAAAAGAATGGATAGCAAGAAAAAGATCTAAAATAAGTGATATTTAAGAAAAAATAAGTTCCCAAACATGGTTTATTGTAGAATAGCCCGTAGGCCCTAGTGATAATATTGTTTTGCATAAGAACGAAAAATTGGGAACTTGTTATTTCGATTCTAACACGACATACTAGTATCAACAGTGTTAGAAAAAATGGTAACTACTTTTTACGACCGTGCTACGCACCTGGATCGGATGAAGTCACTGCACGCGCATAGGTTATTGCAGAATAATCCGAGATAGATTTTGCTCTACATGTATGTAGGTTATTTGCTGGTCGTGTTAGAATTTCCAGTATTATAAACTTAAAAGATTTCAGTTATTAAATACCAGTTGAAAAAAATTCAATATACATAGGAATTTATACACACAAAACAAAACATGAATGCATTCCAAGATGAATGGCATTCCCAGGTTTTAACATGTCTCGAAAGTCATATTTAAAAAAATAATCTTAATATATTGCAAAGAATTGTTATCAAACTAATTGCTACAGGAAACTGTCACCTGAATATTAGCTCTAATGCAATATAACCAAATGTCATCATAACAATCGATATCTTCACAGCACCATATGCTGCATTTGCAATCACATTAGTGCATGCAAATAACCCTGAAGAAATAAAAAGAGTGTTTGTTATTTCATCGTGACATGATAAGGTCCCTTATGCAAATATAATTATCCAAAAATGACAAAGTAAATAATGGGAAGGGCACCTACTTGGATAATGTCAAGATTTCATATTAGCTAAGTTTGGACGGATGTCTATAGTATAAAATACTCACATAAAGTTTTCCAATGCCCATATTCACTAATGTATGTTATGTTAGATCTTGACTTCAAACGTAGAAAAATCCTCATGACATGTATCTAACTTTACTAAATACAAATGTATATAAATAGTGTATATGTGAACTGCATTCATAATTAAATATCATGTAGATACAAACTGCCAGGTCTGTATAGTGGCAGTACACATTGATACTGTTTCGCGTTACATGTATTAAGTGTACAGCATACTACTGCCAACACACATAAACATGTCAATTTCATTTTCCGACCATATGTCTCTGATATAGCATTTAAATTGTGTTTGTTTGTTTTGGGTTTAACACCATTTTCCAGCAGTATTTCAGTTATGTAACGGCTGGCAATTAATCTAAACAGTGTTTCTGGATTCTGTACCAGAAACAAACCTGTTCTCCGCAATTAACTGCCAACTTCTCCACATGTATGAATCAGAGGTGGAGGACAAAGGATTTCATACACAATGTCTTTTATAAATCGGCACGGAAAAGATATTCCTCGCCCGAGGATCAAACTCACAACCACGCGATCCGTTGATCTGCGGTCTCCTTATTGAGCTGAGCGGGCGGGCTAATCTTTTTCAAGTATTCGAAATTACAATACTAATACATGCTCCATATCAACAAAATACAATAATATGCTCTAATATAATCAAGTGTATCTTTATGTCTTTCGTTTGTTGTTGTTGTTATTTTCGTACAATTTCTGTAACATCTGTTATATCAGTCAGGCTTCTCTGCGATTAAGCTTACACGTTTCTTTGATGCTTAATCAAACAGTTTATTGCTAATTAGTTAACAGCTGAAGGTAATGAAACAAGCATTATGGTCAACATCATTTGGGCCTTAAGTATTGGTAGTCAAAATCATTAACTGTAGCTTTGTAAAGGTGCTAGAACCTACACCTGAACCTAAATATTTTTCATACGTTTATCATCAATAAATAAGAGTAGGTTAGGCATACAGCTTTGAATTTGCGCTTTAAAGGGTGGATTATATGTGTGTTGATTCGGAAATTGAATAAATAGTTACCTGTGTGGGATGAATTAAATATAATATGGGATATGGTTACAGGAAATAACTAGAAGAAAACTAAAGACAGTTTCTGCATTTACACATGGTGATACACTGCTGAAAAAGAACATACTTCGTTGAAGCATATGAATTATAAACAACACTATTAATTCCCAGATAGTTAACATTACGCACATACTCTTGTATAATTTTACGCTTTACTGGATAGGTTTTGTTTATTTACAGAGGATTATATTTTTATATAATCTATATTTCTCATTCAGACACTATCAATGTTGTGGTATGATTATAAACACTGTACAGAGAGTTTCTACTTTAAAACACTGGCATATAAAGAAATCACATATCTTTTCGGATGTTGAATAAGTTTACAATATTTACTCAAAGTGTTGTTGCAGTTTTAGTCACCTTGTTAGAAATTTATTGCTTAGACATATATGTACAATATATTTAGACATATCATGAATCTCACGTAAGATTTAAAATTGAAAACGTAATAGACCGTGAACGTCTCCCCTTACTTTGATATAGTGTCGTTATGTTTTCTGGTCCTTTGGAATAGTTGAGTTCGATATCTTTATAATAGAATACCGCATAAACAGAGTGCACTTTCCATTACTCCTCATGAACAGACTCAGTATATCCGAATCTGTTATTTTGCATGGCTGCATTCTATTATTCAATCAGGATTGTCTTTATAAATTTCATAATTTACCAGCTTTCTTACAAATTTCATTATTTACCACCTTTGACAGAAGTTAAAATGAGCCGTGCCATGAGAAAACCTACATAGTGGGTATGCGACCAGCATGGATCCAGACCAGCCTGCGCATCCGCGCAGTCTGGTCAGGCTCCATGCTGTTCGCTTTTAAAGCCTATTGGAATTGGAGAAACCGTTAGCGAACAGCATGGATCCTGACCAGACTGCGCGGATGCGCAGGCTGGTCTGGATCCATGCTGGTCGCATACCCACTATGTTGGTTTTCCCATGACACGGCTCAAATGATTACAGTTAAAGTCATAAGTATTTCCTTCGCAGGCATATACCATAGAAATGGTAAATAAAATTAATTCTAAAGGCGACTACCAGTCTAATCGAGTCTCTAATTTTTTGTATGACAACATTCTTTTGTTCCATCTGGATTTTCTAACTGATTTCAATATTTTCAAGCTTGTGCAAAGTCTATGATTACAATATTAAAATAAACAGTTTTTCCTTCGAAGGCATATAAATTCTAAATGTGTCCATCATCTCAGTCTTCTGTCTAAACTGTTTCGATGATGCAAAAAAAATGTATACTATAAGAAAAATGTGTCATAATTAGAATTTCATCTATAACAAACCGTAACATTTCACAGTGGGCCAATTCGTTTCACCCAACCCGAGATAAGCCGGTCACGTGGGCAGCAAGTAAAATGGAATAAATTTCTACTTTGTTATGATTTCTCATTTTGACCTGTTTCCGAATACGTCGGCGATTTTTTCTTGTGACATGTTTCTACCTCTAAGGCTACTAACCACATATTTCAAAATTTATCCGAGTTTATATCGCGGATATGTTTGATTTGCCGATTAGCTTATCTCGCAAGACCGGCGCACAACGGAGTTAGTAGACTGGCATCAGTCGTTAGAGTCATTGAATGTAAAGCACCTAGTACCTGGCCATAAAATCAATCCTCTCTGATACCACTTTCTAAAAAAATTTACAATATCTCTTGCCTCTGTCTCTGAGCCTAGAGAGAAAATGTTTTTCTGAGTAAATAATTTAGTGTCAGTGTGAAGAAATTAATATTATTACAGACTATTTGATCTCAACAGACTTTGTAAGTCTACGGAGTTAGGACAGAGCCGGGTAACCAAACGAATGCCTAAGCGGTTGCCAGCGGCGAAATGACGTACGCTGCAAATGTGAAACGGATCGGTCCAGTAGTTAGATAACTTTCAAATGTAGTCTGCTGCTTTGTCAAACAGTTGTTCTGGCAGCAACTGTACTATCAATGATTGACATTTGATTAAAATAGGTTTGTAGCATTGACCTACGAATACCCTGTGTTATTCTGCTGGAGACATGATTGTTTATTTCAAGAGCGTATCTAATTAAGTGCATCCTTCTAGAAACCTTATCAGATGACTGCGCGGAGAGAATCATTTGGAATAACTACTATTATTATGTAACTTAAAACACAAACACTCCAAAAACAAACAAAATTTCAAGGTCGTTAAATACATCATGGGGTTATCGTATATGTCTGAAGATGCACTGATGATATTATCGTTCATCCTGCATACCCGGCAGAAACGCAATACTTCGGCAAAATATTATTAACTTACTCTATGGTTCTGTTATTCCTAAACGTTATTTTTTTTCAGTTTACTCCATCAAAATTCAGTAAGTGTGCTATAAAAGTTACGCTAGAAGTACTGTTTTAAGACTTTTATGTTACGGCTAAATGTCAGATAAAAAACCATCGAAATTCCGTTCAAATTCCGAAGAGATATTGTTTACGAAATCTTAACACTGAACGCATATTTCATTATGTTACACCACTGCGTTTACAAGGTAGAAAAATGTTAAAAAATATATTGCTGACGAGATGTAGACGGATCTAGACGTATAGTGATAACAGTGTTTTCTCACCACAAGTGAACGATGCAGTCTTTTGATGCGGATTAACTCAAAACGTTTCCAATTAAAACAGTTGACCCGGAATGACCATTGGTAATGTCCGTACAATAACGTTTTCTTCTTGTTTTTTTTTTTCGGCATTATCCGGCATTATTCGAGCTTCTATGTAACTCACACGAGATGTCGAAATCGAATACGGAGAATATGTAAATAAGCGGAAATTCCAAATTGTAATTTCGGGTCACTGGGTCACTATCTTACATTTCGGGATACTATCTTACATTGCACAGAACCTGAAACAAAAACACAAGTAGGAATAAAAGATGAAAACAAAAAATAACGGGTTAATCGATTGCATTTCAGTTGACTTGTTATTTAAAGGCAGCCAGATGTTAAATGCATTTATATAGACCAATCACTCGATGGCTACAGAGGAAGGCTATTGATAACAGGATACATTTTCAGTATTCAAATATAATTTGCAGTTGCAGCATCAAGTTAATGATATAGAAAGGATATTCACCCATGTTTCGAGAAATTGAGGAAAAAAATTTAACATGGGGAAAATAGATATAGCTTCTGTGGATAAATACACAACCGTAAAACAAACTTTCGCCTGGTGTTAAGAGGCTGATAGGACCATGTTTCATTGGAATAACTAGATTAAGTTGAAGCTTTGTTGAATTTTTTGACCGGTCTCGCGTGTATTCTTAACGATAATTGTTTCAAATTGAAGCCTGAAATTATTACGAAACTCCCGCATATGAACTGAATCAACCAGCGTACTAATCGAATCAGAAGTATATTTACAAACATTTGACTAAAGCGGGCAAACAGATGTATAAGCAAATGAAAAAGCAGAAAAAGAAAATGTTCTTCCGGGAAGTTTCAAAGGACAAAAAGCAAGATGCAAAGCAGTTTAAGACGGCCACAGGATCTCCAATACTGTACACAAAGTTTAAAAAGCATAAAGGGATCTATTACCCTTTAGCAAAACACCAGCTGACGTTAAGACCAAAGCCACAACATTCACACAAGCACGCGGCTGTAGTGTACTCGAGGACATACGGTAGAGAAGTGTATGGTAATATAGACATTTGGCCTGATGACGATACCGCTAGAGAACGGTTGCTAGAAAAATTGAAAGGATTATCACAGGAAGATGATGAAGATGTTGGAATTGACATTCCTACAGGTATAACAACAACAGAGGAGGAAGTAACATACGAAAGGTAAGTACATTAGTTTACGAGCAGTTTTTTTTTTTTTGTAAACTAGAGGCCAAACTTTATCATGCATTGCCGTTTCTCTTGAAACTCTTCCTGGGTTTGCTGAAAAGATAACAAGTGTGCTTAAAAATGTATATTCATTTATCATTGTTCACATTGAGTGAACGGATGAGAAAACAACACGTTCATGCGGAAACACCATTTTTACCTCTTTGTAAGGCTAACATTTTATACATATACATTGTATGTGTGAAAACTGAAAGGTATGCAGATGCAAAACGCCTCTGTATAATGCTCCTAACTATGGCTAAATATTTCTTATTAGTCATTTTGATTCATAAAGCCCGGTATAAGAGTAACAATCTCTTGTCCGTCCCCGTAAGAGTATAAATACTTCCACGAAGATTTTCGAAAGGATGAAATACACTGACGTGACATATCTCAAAGAGCATGTCCCCGGCAGATTCGTTCAAGATAATTATTCCGAAAATATTTACAAATTTTGTTATTTGACGAGCCTTTTGGGAAATCAGGTACTACCAAGGCTTATCCAACTTTTGTCTTTGTCTGTATGTTTCGCTTAACACATTTATGGTATATTACGATTTATCGGAAGCGTTTGATTTAATACGTTTACTCTCAGATTCCCTTATGATAGACAGTAATTGTGGCTAGACAATTACATCTTCTTCTCTTACACAGAATACGAACATTTTTGCCTGTCTTATGTATTCCGTTGGATAAACATATTTATAATGACAGCATGGATATGAATGTCAAAATGTTTTACATGTATACATGAAACGTAATGCTTTTTGACATGCTCTTAAAAAATGAATATGTTGGCAGCGAAATCAAGATACATGTTTTGTAAATGTGGTATACGTGCGTTCTTTAAGTTAATTGTGTCCTGGGTGTCTATGTTTCACCTTCGCAATGTAGTAATTGTGCACATTTCTTTTAATAGTGTACACTGCTGTGTGTTACTGTTCACTTTTTGTAATGGTTTTTATATCTCTTTATTTACTGTTTTAAAGAATTGGTTTACAGTGGGGTTTAAGAGTGAAGAGAGGTGCACCCATTACTTCTCATTGCTGGTATAGCCACTGCTTCACCGTGTTCTTTCCGCCCTTTTGTCATTTTTCCGTATTGTCAATCACTTACATTTTGTGCTAATGTCAATCATTTACTTTATGTATAAATAAAACTTCATATCTTAAATATTTGCTGCATGTTTTTTGTTTTGAAGAGACTACATTCATTACGTATAATTAAGCAGCATTGTCCAGTAAGTTTGACGGATGAAAGTTCGTGGGTATACGTTTAAAAGAAATCCCAAGTGAAAGAATACCCAGCTTTATTAGGATGTGAAGAGTCTTGCACTTTTCATATACGGTACGTAGACAGATTCGGTCAAACGTCGGTTTTTATTTCGCTTTTTTTTTCGTTTGCCTTCTGTGCTTCCAAATGGTCTTCGTAATGTTCTTCATTAGTCAGCTAACTGTGCCAACGGTAGTCATTTTCTTGAATAGATTTAACCGAACTGAAGGCTTGTCATTTCCAATTGCGATAACACAACACTTAATGTCTCTCAATCTTTTCTACTCTCTTTTTTGTAAAATTTACGCAACACCTTTGATTTGCGTTATCTTTCAAACATTATCATGGTCTGATTTATGGCTTTTCTGAAATCCCCAAGCATCAGATATATGACTGAACTAGCAGTTGTACTAGCAGTTGTACATGAATCGATTTCGTTGACTTCGTCTTATGTGGTTGAGCTTCAATTTAATATCTGAATACTATTGCTGTGTTTAAGCATACTTTTTCCAGATCGAATGAATATGTAAATAATGACAATATACACTGTTAAAAATTTTGCTCGTAAGCCTGTTTTTATAACAAGGGATGAATAGGTTAGCATTTTTAATTCAATTAAATGAATGTGTCGTTATTTTGTTTCAAAACCTTTTCTTAAGTGGTTAGCCCCTTGATATAGGGACTCTCATTTGACTGGCAACATATATTAATTTTACATTCTTGTACTACGAATATGTTTATGAGATTCAGGCATTGGATAGTACAACAGTTATGGATTGTTTAGTTTTACTTAAACATTTTCATCCCTGGAATTACTTCTACTGACAAAGTTTAAAACATTTGTTTTTCAAATATCAATTGGACAGAAATACATTGACACAGTGACATCATAACAAAATACATTCGATGTATAGTTAGCATTGTGGAGTAGATTTAAATTCACTCTGATAGATAGAATGTCGCTTGTGCAGTGCTAGGTTGCGCATGCCATTACCTCTCAAACCGAGTCTGCTATTATTTTTCGTGGTTACGTTTTGTACATCTAAGGGTTCCTCTGATAGATTTTACTAAATGTAGATATGCTGCGGGTTCGAAATCACAAAAAAATAAAACAATATAATGACGAAGCTCTTAAACTTACCTACTGCGGCAGGTCCATGGTTTTTGGAAAAGTGTCCGCCGTTGTCTAAAGTAATGGCAAAAGTGGAACATGCGGTCTTCGGTCTTCTTTAGCTAGAAATTTTTGCGTTTGGGCCTAAAACTATCCAGGGATGATAGACGATATATTTCAAACGAAACCTTTAAACGGTTATATCTGACATTTTTATAAACATATTCGGTCACCTTACGTTCTTTCTCTTGATAAGGATCATAAAACATTATTGAATTTGGCCGTAAATATATCGAACTTACTGCTTATATTCCCTCGTATTAGGCTATACACGGCAAAATTATTACATTTCGCATCAGAAGAGTCGCATAATGATTGTATTAGACCAAATATTGATTTATAAGCAAGAAAGGCCATCGTTTCTATGAGAAGCCATACAGGCGAAAGGCCATCAAAGTTATTCATTTCTTGCCGGTCAAATAGTATTCTATTAAATGAAAGCTATGTAGGAAACAACGCAAAAATATATTTGTCAGTCGTTTTGAGAAAGATTCAACGCATATCAAAATCTTACCTCATCTGGCGTTCCGTCCTGAAACTTTGATGTATTTATTCAATATAGTTTATTTATTTCTCTTAAATTTCTGTAAGAACGGAAAATCTTGATGAAAATATATAAATGATCAATGTCGCTTAAGGGTTACAAAGATCTATAAGAAAATAATGGACATTTCTATGTTGTTTTGTATACTATCTGAATAGAACACGAGTTAAAATGATGGCTATCTATATGCAATTGATACTGGAAATCTGCGTGGGCTGTCAAAAATGAACTCAACTTTGCTAGGTAATATTCTGCTACAAAAGTGTTACCGTTTCGTATTCTAATCCTGAAATAAAGCAAGGAGAATTCGAGCAATTTTAATGATGCATCAAGATTCAGATAAAATAAAATTTTGGAAGCACGCTGTGCTTTAACGGATAGTTAGGAAATTGTTGATACATGCCTATCTCGTTCTGATGAGATATGAATGATATGCTTGTGAAAACAACTCAGGTATTTTGGTTGGTCATATTAACCTTCATGCTTGTACCTATACTTTCCTTGCTAAGAAAGACTTGAACTTCAAGACGCTCATTTTTCGTATACGTTTCGAATATTATTAAATTAATAGGAATACAGAAATGTGAACACGCAAACATATTCGGGTAAATTGAAGGAAATATTGTTGATTAATTTTGTTTATCTTTCGTGAAACATCACTTAAGTCAGATAAATGGATAATCTTGTGTTTTTTCGGGATGAAAAGTCATACAGAAACTATACTTTTGGATTTGTTCTGAGATCAGTGGTAGGAAACAGATATCAACAAAAGGATATGCACTTGTGGGAAACAAGTATGTGTCTGTTTGGAATTTGGTGGAATGATCAATGTCTGCATTATTTAATTGAATAAAACAAGTTATCCAGACTAATCAGAAATAAAGGTACATGTAATCTTAAATATGGAAACAAATTGCAAAATCACAAACGCATACCCATTTTGCAATAGAATAAAAACCACGAAAAACAAAAGAGAAGCTATGTATTTTCAAAATCGAATCCGTCCTGTTGAAAGTAAAATTTTATTTTGAATGAGTGATATTATTTTCGTACTTAATGTTGATGATTAAGTAATAGAAAACCTAGGCAAAATGAAAGTTTAGTTTTAAATTTGGTGTAAGTGTTACAATGTTTAGAGACGTTAATGTAGAATAGAATAACCAGTTATGGGATATTGCTGGGATATAAATCAAATATAAACCAATTTAGTGGTTATGCATGCACTATACATCGAAGGCAGTACAGTTTTATCATTAAAATACTCCAACTCCATCATATTTTATTAGAAATGTAATTATACTAAATGCAAGGTGTGTAAGTTTTGCCAAAGATGAATATTTATACATGTGCCAGTCATTCATATTGATATGATTGAAAGCAAAGCGATGCGACCATAATTATTATTACATACTCAAGGAACCAGTTTGTGTCTCTATAGTTCAAAACTATATTCCTGCTATGATTGTAACCAAACAGGTTGGCGACACATATTCGTTTTCATAGTCTTATTTCATTAGCTCGCACCGTAGTGATATACAGAGCTCAGTAGTTAGTTATATTAATACATAAGATAATGATTATAAAGAAAGTACATCGAGGGCGATGAGTAATAACCCCATTTATCAGCTCATTACTTATTATGCAAGAGCAAAAATCATACAATAACACAATAATTGGTATAACAGTATTTTTGTTTCTCATCATCATTTCAACTGCTCCTGTATCTCCTACAACTAGCATTCCATTCTTTTCTACATCTAACCCCCCTCCCCCGCGCTTTTCTATATTTTGCAATAAATCAAAATGTACTTGTTATTGGATTTTTGAAGCAACCCGTCTACAATATTTTTCCGTTTTAGCTTCTTTTTGTTGTGAGCATACTTTGCGATATACGGTTCTATGGCTGTGTTTGGGGTGCTCTGTGCTTTCGGGAAATCTACCCTTACCTTTAATTTTTGGATCAACCAACAAGCTTGAATTATTATTCGGTGGCAATTTAATGCCTGATTGTTGTCATTTGACATCGTAGCAGATTCACAAAAGCCACGAATCATGTTTCAAGAAAGAAGACAAATGATTGATTTTGTCCGTCTCAGTGTGAATTTCTCCAAAAACTCGTGATTTGTTAATCCTTTCTGTCAGCACACAGGAAAATACTTTTGATTCTGTGGACAAAATTAGTCTGATAATGGTGAAAGCAGAACAAATGGGTGAAATTGTTCGATATTTCTGAGGAAAAAACAAGTTTATTTTTAATAAACGTTTCAGTGCCTCCAGATTTAAGTCATTGCTTCTAAATTTTTATAATGATTTTGTAAGTAAGTAGTTTTAAATAAAAGGCAAAAATAAAAACAACTGTCTCTCCAACAATTAGTGTTATCTGTAAATCGTGTGATTGAACCTCTAAAATATTGGCCTAGCAGTAGGAATAAGCAGTAAAATAAAACAAAAACATGTTAGATATACTCTACATTATACTCATAAACAATCAATTTGATTTTTTATCCATAAATGTTATTTTGTATTTTGTATACGCTACTGAAGCATAAAGAATTGATTTTAAACCTTTCTTTTAAATGGCCTTCGCTGCTTTCATTTCGTATTACACAGTGTAAGACTAAAACACGTGAATTTCAAAGATTGTCTGTATGTTATTGTGTTTGGAAATACTCATACAAGAAACAACCTTTTAGTATGAAATCATAATGCCATGCTGTGCACAGTTAAGTATGTAACTAAAATAATAGGATTGTGTCTATATTTGTATGGCCATGACTATAATGACTTCAGTAGTTAGGAATGACGACAAATTCCTGGTAATAACAATAACGTTGCTATGCAACTCTTCATAATAGGTGTGTCGTTAGAAATCGGTTAATTTCAGCTTTTACCTCGTTGATTTTTTGGTTACCAATATTAATTTTGATGAATAATTTGACGACTCAGAAAATTGTCCGTTTGCAGACTTAGTTTATTCTTCGCGTGTCTGGTTTAGATATCAATGCCTCCTGTTACAGTTTCCCTGTTGTTGATACAAATGTTACAGTTGTTTTTGGTTTATTTTGTATTTTGAAAGTTTGAATGGTGTTCAACGCTTTTTGTACCCCACGATATAGGGTTTTACCTAATTGCCGTATTATCATGATGTTACGTTATGTGTTATCCTTTCATGTCAGTTATTTCTTTAGAACCCATTGGCCGTTCTTCTTCGTTATATTTTTGGAAGGAGCCTCCGTGGCCGAGTGGTTAAGGTCACTGACTTAGAATCACTAGCCCATCACAGATTTGGGTTCGAGCCTCACTCGAGGCGTTGAATTCTTCATTTAAGGGAGCCATCCAGCTGGCTTACGGAAGGCCGGTGGTTCTACCCAGATGCCCACTTGTGATGAAATAATGCACGGAGGGGCACCTGGGGTCTTCCTCCACCATCAAAGCCATATGACCTATACTTGTGTCGGTGCGATGTTAAAACCAACAAAAACCAAAATAATTGTATACTTTCTTAATATATATGCCGTTTTTACTAACTTCCAGATACTGGATAAATTTCATTACATTTTCGAAAATGTGATTGTTATGTGAAAAGAGTCATGTCCATGTTGAAAGCAACTTCAGAATGACAACAAGAACTTCAAGTCTGGGAATAAAGTGTTGTTCATATGCAATACAATGTAGCAATACTACCATAACATAATTGCAAGACTAGTTACTGGGCGACCTATTACTTTCTGTAGAATTGGTTTTTGTTTTTTTAACTACTACTTACTTCTGTTCTTGCTGGTTACCTTTCTTGGCTCTGATTATCCTGTGTTTTGAGAAGAAAGGGACATAATTATACAAAATTAGAACAGCCTCAGGAGTAATCTCCTGTGGTCAAAACACAGGTTCTGAACACAGACTAGTTCTTATGCTGCATTTACGATACTCTACAACACTGAAAGTGCATATACTATTCTTAACAATGCATTGATAATAAAACCATTGATATTGTTTCTTTTGAGAGGTAATTAGAATGCTTATGTAAAGTGACAAGTTAAACGTCATGTTATAAATTCTGGCTAATGAGATTTAGAGTATTTGCATAAAGAAACTTAAAATACTAATAATGGACCCCGTCATTATCGTACACTGGCGTAATGTGCAAAACGTCCGCACTTTTAATGAAGTTTCTCATCAGACAAGTCGTAAACATATTACGTGGGACCAACTATTGATTGGCGACAACAGCTTTTATAACTTTGTAGACGTGAAGAAAGCAGAAAGAGACTGACTGATAGTTATATCAGTCCGGCCGCCTGTATTTCAAAGGATAAATAGATAGCTACGCAATTAGATTTTTCCTCAGTTGTCAGCTGCCTTGAGATAGATTCAGCGTCTACTATGGTTTCAATTTGTCTAGCTTTTCAGCAAAAGGTCTCTGCGAAGTTATTGAATTTGCTGTGAAATGACATCACTTCTGTAACTGCACATGAAATTTGTTTGGAAAAAAATACCGTGGTGATATAAATCATCTAAAACATATCGGAAATTAGCACGTTATTATGTGTTTCTTATCAGAACAGATTAAATGCTTATTCACAGGATTTCGAGGGCGTGAAGGAATTAACACAAGTTGACTCCAAAGCGATGAGAGATATCTAATTATAGTAATACTTGATGTCACTTGTCGGTCTCAAGGTTTATAAAGGTGTAGAACAACAGATACTCTGGCAAGGATTGCGGATGCATGCCAGCACATTTGCCTTTATTTCTCTTTCAAATTGAGAGAACTTCGAACAGTAACTCATACAATTCGGTCAAAGTGGATGCCTGGAGTTTTACATGAGGATAAATATTCAGGCCTGAACAGAACAAGGTTTCTACACGTGACAAACCAAGTCGGAATTTCGAACTGCTGGAAACCATTATGTAACGGGAAAATTTGTGTTTTTTTCTGTAGATACGTTTCGGATCTTGGTAATTTATACATGCATTTCGTAGTTGATTTGTGATATAAGGATTTGGCGTACATTTCGGAGTAATTATTGCAATTTCGATTTGTTCTTATGTAAGAATAAAGTGGTCAGTGTGGAAGTTTATCATAGCCATATGTGTCTTTTGAAGTTAGCGGGCTTTTCGACATTGGTATTATTCCAGCCATTCACGATTTAATGTACAACTGTAAACGCAAATGGTAACGTATTCTTTAAAATGGATCATTTTTGGAAACTGCTTTAACCTAAAATGACTTTAACTTATTAACAGATATAATCGTTGTAAACAGCTTCTTTGATAGACAGAAGATTACATGTATAAGTAGAATATCGTTTTATACAAACTCTTATAGTTTTTGAAGATAAATATCAAAAGCAGACTGATGATAAATAAAATCCTATTACGCCTATGAAAATATGTTCAAAATATTCTGTTATACCAGATGCTTAAGTATTTAAAATTCTTATTACATTCTTCAAACGTTTGCATTTGTTTCTTCATGAAATCATTAATCATTATAATCTATAAAATGCTGGCCATATTCAAAATGCTTGGTTTAGATTCATGTTACAAGTTAACTTCAAATTAATAGCATATTACAAATAAAGTAAAATGATATAGATTGATAATAGGTTTTTGCTCCTTTACAAAACACTAAGTTAATTACTGAAATATTATGAACAGAACAGAACAGAACAGAACATATTTTATTTCTCACAAAAACGGAGTTCCTGGAAAACGTTACAGAGTTATGATATCTGTATGACAAAAACAAGGAATCGGTCGACAAAATGGTAATTATTTATCTTTAAAAACAGAGAATGGGGTGTAAAACTAAAGTTTGATTATCAAGGTTGCCTAATGGTCTGTGCTATGCGTCAGAAAAAAACTGTTTAGTCTAATAATCAGCGCCACTGCTTTGAAATCAAGACATTTTGAGTAAAATACCGAAATCGTTTTCTTATTCATACATATTAATCTATTCACGTTCTTCATCCTCACCACAGCAATAGCCTAATTTTAGTGCAAAGTTGCAAACATAAACCACTATCTAACAATTTTATGCCCGATTTTTCAAATGTTACGGAGTTCAGGCTCTGAAGATGTTCTTATGAGAACTTTTGTTACTGCCAGGGTGTTTCTGGAGCTATGTTAAGATACTTTTAGCTAATTTTATTATTTAGAAAGGGTGTTAATCATGTTCTAATGTAAGATGTTTATCCACGGAAACAGTATTGTGGTTATATAATGTATGATATGAGTCTTTTGTAAAGTTTAAAACTATGTGCAGTAAATGACATATATAAATAGTAAAATACGAAAAGGTAACAAATGCAGTAAATTGTATCGTTCGTTCTATCAATGAATGTGCCAATGTTCGTGAACAACGGTTTAGTGGATTCTGTTTGGATTGATCACTGAATTCAAATCAAATCCTTTATTTTTAATTTAGGGTACATCTAAATGCTGAATTTGCAGAAGCTGTTGTTTATTTTTTCTGAAGTGGTTTATTTGCATTACTATGTATGACTGCTGTTGTCATCTCATGCGATTCAATTGCTTGTTTAGTTATGCATATTCATATTATGACCTTTACGTTGAGTTAATATGTGGTAGGTTGAAAAGGCCAATGTGCTAGGTAAAGCTTTAGATAATTGACCTTATTTCAGGATGCGACAGTCAGATGTAAATACTGTCACAAAAGATTCCTGACATCGTTTGAAGCAGTTGCTCATGTTGTAAATATTCTTTCTGAAAGGAAAGTCGTGATTACAACATTGAGGCCGTGTGGCAAAATTAAAACACGGACGTTTGATATACTTGGGGAAGACATTGGACAGGACGAATAAAAAATATCCTATAATGAAGAAAGTAGTTTGATACAAGTATTGACGAAAGATACTACAGAAAGTCCTGTATAGTAGAATTTTAAAAGTTGACGCTGAAAGAGTAGTCACAATGCGACATTACACAGAGAGCGAGCTACCGCTTCATGTGTCATCTATTGACATGAGTCATATAATGCTATAGCGTATTTACCATAGACTCAAGGTAGATGGCTGACATGTTCGTATTTGGTGAATTTAAAGTGACTAGCGTAAATACTGCGATAAAACTTAATTGGTATTGTCATAACATCTTACAGAATGCATATAATTTTCAATGCGCTGAATACTGCGTACCAAAGAGTGGGTTGTCATCCTCATACATGCATATACTATTTGTCTTAAAGAATATCATAATGCGTGAATAGTGTGAATTCTAAAGTGCTATCTATATCAATCCTTCACCAGAAACGACCTTTGCATTTGCAAAAATGCTATAAGATGAATAGAAGGGCATTTTGAGTTTAGTTGGAAATATTGTAAAGCAAGCGGATGCTGCACTTTCTTACAATAGAATACACAATGTAATTTCCAAGCCAATTAAATGAAAATAAGAATATGTTTCTGTAACTGTTTGACACTGTACACCATTTATGTACAATTTGTATTTCAAATATTCAACATATTAGCTAG
The DNA here is from genome assembly GCF_021730395.1 of Mercenaria mercenaria. NCBI lineage: Eukaryota > Metazoa > Mollusca > Bivalvia > Venerida > Veneridae > Mercenaria > Mercenaria mercenaria. Next base: position 51,295,265 of record NC_069363.1, read on the forward strand.
ATCATCATTATGAGCGTACACAGTCCCTTTAAAAGTAACATCTAGTTAGAATAAGAAATATAACACTAAAAAGTTATTATTGGAATTCAAAAACACACAAGCCATACATTATATAACCACAATACTGTGTCTTGGATAAATATCTTACATTAGAACATGATTAACACCCTTTCTAAATAATAAAATTAGCTAAAACGTATCTTAACATAGCTCAAGAAACACCCTGGCAGTAACAAAAGCTATCATAAGAAATCTGTGACATTTTCAGAGTTATCACCTGAACTCCGTAACATTTGAAAAATCGGACATAAAATTGTTAGATAGTGGTTTATGTTTGCAACTTTGCACTAAAATTAGGCTATTGCGTGTGGTGAGGATGAAGAACGTGAATGAGTAGATTAATATGTGTGAATAAGCAAACGATTTCGATATTTTACTTAAAATGTCTTGATTTCAAAGCAGTGGCGCTGATTATTAAACTAAACATTTTTTTCTGTCGCATAGCACAAAACATAGGGCAACCTTGATAATCAAACTTTAGTTTTACACCATATTCTCTCTTTTTAAAGATAAATAATTACCATTTTGTCGACCGATTCCTTGTTTTGTCATACAGATATCAGAAGAACTCTGTAACGTTTTCCAGGAACTCCGTAACAGTCATCAGAAGAAAACATGACAGGTTATCAGAAGACCTCCGTCCTTCGTGTAACACTTCCTCCTCCATGATATTTAAACGCGTGATTACTGCAAGGACACTATCTTTATTAAGGTCAAGTCACAAAAGTGACACAAGAGTATACGGTGAGACATTTTAAAAAAAAATTACGTAATTGACATATGTGACATGATGTATGAATAAAATTAAGTAGAGTTGAAATAAAATATTGAAAAAAAAAGACCAAAAATCAAAAAGACTAAAGAGCGATTTTTAGGGAGGGGAATGCATAATTTGCCCTTTTTACTTGCTTGTCGTTTTGTTTACAAAATGCATCACACGATCAAGCGTGTTTTCAGCATACAGTATTTCCTAGGGTTAATTGCCACCTATTTTCTTCGAGTGTTCAGTTTAAATAAATACATTTTCCAGATAACTCACATTGAAAAGTAACATTAAATTCTACGGAAATAAGAACTGAAATGCAGATTTCTGTTTTTAGTGTTTCATTTACAAAAGTGCTAAACAAACTATTTTTTAGGTTAATTTGTTCGGAAGCTAGCATTGCTTCTTGTACATGACTTGAGAGTAATAACAGTAATTGGTTTGCACTCAGTTATGCAGATTAAAAGTTTCCCTAGTACATGTTTTTCAACAATCTGGCTTCAACACTGATTGTTTGCACCCTTGAAACGTTGAAAACTCTGTTAGTGGAAACCAATCACTCTTTTGTTTTTCTCATTTAACGAATGTTTTCGTTCATTCTGACATTTAGGTGGTGACAAAAAATTTAAGATCACTGGAACCTATTCTTGCATGTCGGACATAAGTTCTGGTGTTATACCAATGCCACAAAACTGCGTCTTACATCTGAGGGTTAAAGATGACTCTCATGCAGTAAATGACATAATAATTAAATACATTTATGTGCTAGAAAACTGTATTTTTATATAAAACAAGATAAAGTCAAGATGCAAGAAGCTTAAATAATATAATACAATATAAACAATAAAACGAGTTAACATAAGCTCATGAGCTATTTTCCGACAAAAATATATATAACGGAGATGAACAATGATAATGCAGCTAAAAATAAGGCATAATAATGTGTTTAAGCATATTTAAAACATATATGTTAAGTTGAGAGATTTAAGAGTAAAAGTCAAATATCTTCATGAGCGCATTTTATTCCCAGTAGTAAAGTTTTCGATACTGGTACTGATGATAAACCCGGACAGATGATAAAGTCGACCACCTTGGAAATATTTGATTGCAATCGGTTATTTAAAAAATTGAACACACCATCTAATAGTTTCCATTTACAACACCAACTGGTGTAAATAAAAACAAAATTGGTAAATATTCTGTATAAATAAATGACTTACATTTATCTGTATAAAAAATATTTATCCAAAAATACTGGGGAAGAGGGTGTTTGTTTTAGCATGCTCACTGTCGCCACATGAAGGCCTGACATTGGGTAACTTTTCATTACTTGATCAGGAATGACTGTTGCAGCTTTTTGGGGAAAGTTTCAATATAATACTACAAAGAAAATTTTGTAAACGACAAAGTGTTCGAATTTATCATCAGTCAACCTGCTTTCAGTCCTCATTTTACTAACCCCTTTCAGGGCCTCACTTCGTGTGAGTTTGCTAACTAAATATAAATTTGAATTATGCAAAGTTTTCAGCAAATGTTAAGCTTTATTTTGATACCAACCATTGATTACAAATTGCAGAAATAAAAAAAATTACAGGTAAAAAACCTCATTTTCTGTTCGGGTTTATCATCAGTACCAGTACAAGTTTTACAATGTTATAATAGGATAAAAACGTGACGGTGCATAACAGGTAATAAATCTATACCGGACTCTTTGTACTCTGTGTAAAACAGAAACGTCGGATAGTCATTTCTGTTTATGGGCTACTTTCAGGCGCTTCGTTTAGAAACATTTTGTTATAGAAAAGAAGACTTGTTGTAAAGGAAGTAAGCCATTCGATGTATTCAGTTCTTCTATAATTCGTTTAATACTGTATGCGTGAAACAAAATATATAAAGAACATATCACTGGAAGAAGTGGGAATAGAAAGATTCGGTTGTAGAGTATCTGTTTTCTGTGGTAATTTGGCTCCTTAACAGTGGTAAGCCAGTTAACCATGTCTTTACATACAACCAGTGAAAGGTTTTACGTTGCAAAAAATGTAACAGCACATTGAAACGTGATAAAAAAAAGATTTGCAAAGTGAAAGGAATATTTTGTTTGTTTTGCTGTCAGATTTATCAAGGAAGAATCTGAATTCCAAGCAAGATCTCAATGTCTATTGATTGTCTGGACCTCGCGTTTGAATTGTATTCTCGCATGTAACCTGTGCAAACATAAAAATCTGTTAGACAATGACAAAGGTGACACTCTTTAGATTAGAGGACTCTATTCCAGCGTATCAAATATATATCAAATGAGATTTCTCAGTCAAATTTTATTTTCCTGTGGTTACAGAAATAGAATTTATGATAAATCTGATATATATATTACGTCATTGTTTGGATTTAGAAAACTAAAAAACAAATATGGCTTAGCAACACTACTTATATATTACTTATGTGTGATGTTTTGGCTGTAAAAATAGAATTTCGCTTCAGCCAGTGTTTGTCGCAGATTTCATTTAAAGTTCCGTAAAGCTTTTAAAAGATAAAGAGCTATGCATAACCGAATTGTTAGAAAATGCAATTTGAACTTATCCAGTCGGAGCCATAAAGTGGGGTGTTCAGAACAATGGTTTCGGTGATATTTTCTATTTTGTTCATAAATTTTTAAACCTATGACTGATATATCTGCCATAGGATTTACAAGAAAATAATGAGCCGTGCCATGTGAAAACCAACATAGTGGCTTTGCTGTTCGCTTTCAAAGCCTATTACAATTGGAGAAACCGTTAGCGAACAGCATGGATCCTGGCCAGACTGTGCGGATGCGCAGGCTGGTCTGGATCCATGCTGGTGGTAAAGCCACTATGTTGGTTTTCTCATGGCGCGGCTCAAATATGTTTTATGATCGAAGCAATAAATACGACAGACACATTAGAAAGAAAGGCATAATGTCAAATCGAGGCTACTATTAATTTGCCTGGTTCTTTTCTGTTCTCCCAAAGTATCTTTTACCGATTTTATCTTACTTAATTTCTTATTATGATCAGTTTTTGTGTAAATCGTCTCTTATACCTTCCATGCAAAACAACCAGATCGTGTGATTTTAGATTATCATTGTAATATATTTGTGTTTTATCGCATTTCCTAGAAAAAAGCATCCTTAATAGCAAAAAAAAACAATAACTTAGGAATGTTATGTTCGTTTTTAGTCGCCATTTGTTCTGAGACGTAAGATATATTTCATAGTCAAGAATCAATATCAGAACTTGTTAATATCTTCTTAACACGCTACTTTTGCATAAGTGTCATGTTTTTGTAGGGAAATTTTTAAAGCGCTGTGAAGTGGTGTCATTAGAAAAATAGATTTGTGCCTATTCAACAAAACAATGGTAAATACGTTTACAATAAGCTAACATCGGGAACTTACCATTGCGGGCATCTGGGGTACACGTTTCGTGGAATAAGTTGTTAAGTTTTATATTGTTCCATCGGAAAAAAGCTTGAGATAGATATAAGTGTACTGGAGGACAAATGAAACAATTAATTCGTGCAGCATCCGACAAATACTTCAAAGCTCGACATAGTTAGTTTAGTGTTTACTGTTGATCGTTGCCTCACAAGAGCAATGTCTCCATGTTATCGCTTTTTTGAAGCAGTTAATATATTTTTGTATTTGTTGCTTTGCAGTTATAACGTTTTGTTGTTTCTTTTATTGATTGCTTTGAAAGTTGTTTTCTTCTCTCGAAATATAACGGTATTGTATTCTAAGATCAGACTTCAACACTTGCTTAAAGTTATTTCTGGTAGGATTATTCTTTGTACGAATATTACACTATTAAATTACAATTTCAGTCATTTCAATTTTGGATGTTGAACTTCTGTTTATATATTTGAATATTTTTTGTTATTCGAGATATTTGATTGCTTATAATTCATAATAATTACAAATAATATTTATCATGCACTAGAATTTCTAACTGAGAAAACTACGATGAGGTCTGAATGCAGTAAACATATACAAAGGCAGCAGTGATATTTTGTATATGATGACTTTCATAACCTGTACCGTATTTAGAAAAAGATCCGTAAATATACTTCTTGATAACAATAGGAAACAATCTGCCAAGTGAACGAACTTATTACTGTACATGATCGTTGTTTTTCACATTCATATAAATACCGGATAGGTAATAAAGACGCCCCCTGACATTATTTTACACTAGCAAAGCCAGAAATGTCAAAGATGGAATGATGTTAGCCGTCAGAAAACAAAACTATTACAAAAGTATCAGACCAAATATTGATTCCAGTCGTAAGAACGGCCACATCAAAATCGTATAAAAGACGTGTTTATATCAAGAGAAAACAGTTCAGGAATATAAATGGTTGTTTTTTTAGTTCGCGTTATTGTTTAGATTTCACTAAACTAGACATGTCTATACGGAGGAAAAATAATTTTTTTATTAAGTCCGCGTTTTGTTTTCAGAATTCACTTAACTAGACGTGTTTATGTCAAGAGAAAAGAATGGAGGAAAATAATGTTTTTTTTTAGTTATTTTTTTCTTTTATTTTCAGAGTTCACTATGCTAGACGTGTTTATACCAAGAGAAAGTAATGGAAGAATGTTAATGCATTTTTAGTTCGCGTTTTGTTTTCAGAATTCACTTAACTAGACGTGTTTATGTCAAGAGAAAAGAATGAAGGAAATTAATGGTTTTTTTTACTTATTTTTTTCTTTTATTTTCAGAGTTCACTATGCTAGACGTGTTTATACCAAGAGAAAGTAATGGAAGAATGTTAATGCATTTTTAGTTCGCGTTTTTTTTCTTTTGTAATAGATCTACACTCAGCCAGATATTTTATACTAAGAGAAACAATGGAATATAAAAGGCTTTTAATTAGTTCGCGTTTTGTTTACAGAATTCACTAATCTAGACGTGTATTTACCATACATAGAGGAAACAATAGAGGATTATCAATGATTGTTATCTAGTTCGCGTTCTTTCAGAATTAACTAATTTAAAACTCGACTTGTTTACACCTACAGAAAAAATGGCTTCTATTTACCTCGCGTGTTTTCTTTTCAGAATTCACGAGACTAGACGTGTTTAAGAGGCAGAAAAAAATGGAGGAGTAATTATTTAGTTCGCTCTTTTCAGAACTAATTAAACTATACGTGTTTATACAGAGAGAGAACAATGGATGAATATTAATGCTTTTTTTTTAGTTCGCTTTTTTATTTTCAGAATTTACTAAACTCATGTATGTGACATGATATCGGGTACCTGTCGCCTTCAAAATAGTTCAATATTTTTGAGGTTATTTGCTAGTTTTTCTTTTAGAAAATGTAATATTACAACTTATTAGATCGCATGGTTCATAGGTATCTAGACTATAAACACATTCTCAAAAGTAATGTGATATCTGGATATAATAAAATTAATTTTAAAACTATGTTTTTCTAATCACTCCCGAGTAATACTTTAGATTTTTGAAAACTAACGCAGGCTTGTTTGCTTTATCGCATAAAAGACCTCAGAATGTCTGACTACGTGATGTTACAAACGTGCGTACATATTTAGAATATGTTAAAGGACGTACAATTTTGAAAGGTGAAGGAAAATTATTACAATAAGTGATACTACGGCTGATTATATTTGGATCGCTACAATTTGTCTGCAGGTATCGCGAATAACAGCCATCATAATTATAGCTCCCATTTAGTGGCTGCCTAGAATTGTACTACTAAATATGGAATTACAAATTCCACACCAGGAAAGGTTAAGGGGAAGTTATTGGTTGTGTGTAATGAGTCCAGTTACCAGCTCATTATCAGTTATGCAAGAAAAAAAGTCACTCAATAACAAAGACAAAAAGTAGGACTGCCAAACGAATTGGATGCAAAAATAGAATATATATCTTTTCCCAGTTAATTAAGCATTACAGTTACTTCCTTTGCCTATGGCTAAATTAAACGAAAATGAAACTTTTGATATAAGACACCGAGGAAACCTTGATGCAAAAAAAACTTGGCTTTGTACCTATTTAATTTGTAGCCTTAAATGTGGATTTTTGAATAAGAAAATATGGGATAATGTAGCGCTATATACTAGAGGGCAAAACAAAATTAATGCGCCGTGATAAAGCTATTGATCTTTGTAATCTGGTGGATGTGTCAGAACGCGGAAGTTGTGAATTTCAAGGCCTACATGACATGAGAACGCTAAGTAATTAATCCCGCCTGCTATACAAGATAAGAATATACCTTTTATAGTTTGTTTTTTTTTTTTTTTTTTTTTTTTTTGGCACGAGACTCGTACTTGCAGTGAGATGTTTATTCCAGTTTCAAACATTGAATCATGAAACACGTTAGGCTCTGTGAAAGAACTTGATCTACTTCGGTAACAATGATGAATGCCTTGTTAACAGGTTAATACCCTTGAATATTCAGGAGGAAAAGAACAAGGTCATGGCCGTGACGTTGTCGACTGCTTATATAATTATTATTTAAGTGATTTGTACGGAGAGTAGGTGATGAACTTGAAGGATTAACAGTTCTTATACCATTAGAGTATACGTTTAGCGAATAGTTTTGTGTCTCTCTGTAACCCCTTTGTTTAATATGTTGCTACGAAGATGGAGACCATTTTCTGTTCTGCTGTTGTGCAAATCTCTTCTGCTTTCATTCTGGTGGGAATTCGCAATGTATATAACCTAGTAAAGATTTGTCAAAACCGATATATTCTCAAGTACTAGAGCGTAAATTATAACAATTGTAAACGTTTACATACTAGTAATTCGCATAAAACTGTAGTGAGAAAGGGCAATCATCCGGAATAAAATCAAGAAAACATATACGTAACAGCTGTAACAAAAACTATTTCTATTCATGCTAGATTAGTTGCTGATAGAATCGATTACATTTGTCTTTTCTTCATTAAAAACGTATAAACTATGTCAAACATGTCACCATAGAGAAAATAACAATAAACACTTCGGAATGTACCTAGGGTTCAAGATAAAAATACGGTTACGCCAAATGCGTAAATTAGTTAACTGTAAAAACAGAAGTACGTGGTCGTTAAAAGGTAATAGGTACAACACCAGCTTTCAGTTAAAGTAAAGATGTGAAGAAATAAATGAAATAATTGTAGACGAACTCCTAAGTAAAATAGACAGTGTTGCAAAACTAGCGTTAAACAAACTTGTTTATCCTGCTGGTGTTCATTTTGAAAACGAAAACAGACAAGAGAACGATAAAACTGATGTGGCTTATGTTTACATCGGGAACATGTCTATATAAACTAATATTCGTGGGTACGTTTGTTTAGATGTTATGTTATGTTAATGACAAGTATTGGTAAAAAGTGACTAGAGGACATAAAGAAATAGATCAAGTATTGGTTTGAGTTAATGATTTAATGGATATAATTTGTGACTTAACTAATAGAGAGATGGATATAAATATAACAAAATTGATGTATCAAAATCGTTTGTGTTTGAACTATTATGTTTTAGATATATACAAAATTAAGCAGAATGTGTAAATTTTATGTCACATTGTATGTCAAAGTTAAAGTAAATTCTCAATAGGTCAGTCTAGCAGTTAGATAAAATGCACCAAGTGATTGCATTAGGCACGTGATGAATATCTTTTAATACTTGTCTGTTAAGGACAACGGCATTTCCCCCAAAAATGACATTTTCAAGGGCAGATAACTCTTTTTCGAATCCGGTGACCTATGATTTTTATTGCATTTTTTTGTTTCTTAGATGATTGTCCCTCAACATCCAAAGTTTAAAGAAATTCTGTTATTGGGAAAATTTTCGCCCATCTCATATACAGGGAATTCTAGCGTACGCCTTTAAGCAGACATGTATTTTGTTACCCCGGCTTAAAAAGATGTGGGGAAAATCATTTCAAGCCTTAATTAAATTGTCTTTTTAAACAGATAACTAGAAGGTTAAGTTGTTTTTCAATGTCGTCATCATTTCAAGAAACAATAAATTTCCCGCTATTACTTCTATCCGCGATATATGACAATTTTGTGTCGAATCAACATAAAATCCAGCTTATTCACTAGGACTCATATTTATTACAATTATGCACGTACCGAAGGTTCTTGACAACAGTCGGTATAAAAAACTTCGCACGATGACATAACAACTGCAAGTGTATTTAACTCATTTATCATAACTGATGCGCAAATTGTTTCTAATCTGTTCGGTTTATACTTCGCATGATTCTCTGGCGACGGTTCAGAACATAGTTTCATGCAATTATGCAATTATTTTGTTTATCTTATCGGACGTTTTTCCCAGGAAAATTAATAGAGAATACCTTGCGAAATACCTATACTAAAAAGACGGCATTCCACTTATGCAAATCTTAACTGTGAGTCAACAAAGTCATCGCAAGTCACAAGAACGGAGGTCTCGTGTTTCAGCGGGAAGCAAATCATCATTTCAATGCTTTCTAGCATTAGGATACGCAGCCGATGTTCTTCTGCATACTTCGTTGTCTTATGTTAGTGTTTATTTTCAATTAATTGAATTGAAATATTTTTAAAATGCTTAATAGTCATGTATTGGAATATGATGTTCGCCAATTCTTCTACGGACATAATAATTGTTTAAGGATTTTTAAATTTTGAATTAAATATGCTTTCAGCATGACTTTCTCATGTCTGGTCAGAGTGTTTGTGATTCTAGGATATCTTACAAATGACAAGTATGCTTAAATGTCAAACAATGTAGTGCAAACCGAACGTTTTTGTTCATGCTGTCATACACGTCATAATTTTGTCTGTGTCGGTATTTCTTTCAAATAGCCCTCTTCTAACATAATTATGATTGACTAAAATTAATAGTTTACAATTTGAAAATAATAATTTTATGAGTTCAAGCTTAATATATTAATTGCAATGCGAAATGCAAACATAGAAATACCTTGATAAGTCCATTAAATACGAAACGTTAATGCCATTCAAATGAAGGCTTCGGGCAATTCGTTTGTTTCTAATATCATAGTATTTATTATAATTTTACGGTGCCTAGTTTATTTTCTGTTATTCTTGCATAATTCATTTGGATCGCCACATTTTTTCATTTCCATCCATATTGGCTATATTTGTATAATGAATGATAAATTCTAATTTTATATTTAATTAATGTTAACATTAGGAAATAATTAACCATATTGACAAAATCAAATTTAGTAAATAGGCAGTTTGTGTGAAGGGATACGTTAGTTAAAACTTGCAGTGTAGTATGCATTTTCTGGCAAGTGTTATCTAATAGATGAACGACTGTATACCTCTACGATTTCCGGATGCCTCTCATTCATGTCAAACAATATCACAATCTCTGGATCAATACAAAATTCTTTCGGGGCATAATGATTTCATTAATGTTGAATGAACGACAGACAGGAGAAGTCTGGCGCCTTATCTCTTAGGCCTTTTTCGATCCTGTTCCTTTACCATCTATTTTGATGCTCTTTCACAGTCAAAGTGATGCTCTTTCACAGTCAAGATTATTTTAGTTTTTATATTGAATAAGAAGAAAATAATAAGATTACTTAGTTATCAACATCACATTCGTTAAGATGTTGCATTATACAAAATAAAAATGTCATACTGCCTAAATTACAAATGCAATAAATGGTTTCTATCACAATCTTGTATTGCCCGTAATAAGTTCTGTTTCTTGTATTAAATTAGAGATTCTTTCAGATTTGTTAGAAACGTAATCAGTTTTTTAATGGCCGAATATTCAATGGCAAAGAGAATCATGGTTTTATAACGGTGATAATGATCCGAATGAGGAGTTAAAATTGATGTCTTAATAAATCGAATATATTATTATAAAATAGTACAAATATATTGATAACTGTTTTATACGTATACAGTTGTACGCTGGTTGAGAAGTTTAAGGTCATATAGAAAACTCCTTTAAAATTGCATTTCAAATACAAGAAAAATACGTGTGTCTCCCTCAAAAACCATGCGGCACATTGGAGGTTTGAATAGGATCTTAATATTTGCTTTGTTCTCTTTTCAAGGAAGAAAATGTTTAAAAACTGCTGAATTTCTGATGATACATCAAACGTTGATTTTTACGAATGCATAAAGTATTGAACGTGATACTTTGATGTCAAGAAATAATTGCTTTCTTGCTTCGTTTCGAAGAGGAATTTAGTAGTTAATTTGGAATCATTAAAAGTCTCACAGAGTCTTGACAAAACTCTTTGGTGAATATTCACTGAAGAAAGTTTGAAATCGAGCAATAGACTATTGCGCTTTTGAGTTACAGCCAGTTAGATGTCATATACATTTTATAGAGCAATCACTCTAAGGTAACAGAGTTTTCGATGCTAGGACAATCGTTCTAGCTTCACTTTAACAATACTCAAATTATATTCCTCAACTTGTGACGAAACTGCATATAGAGTAACTTGTTGGATGTTGTTGACGCGTTGAAATAATTGTCTATGGAGTTTAACATGTTATCAAACCGAGTCTAGAAATACTGAATACCACAAAGGTTAAACAGAATCTTTGGAATATAGCAACAAAGTATTGAAATAAAACTTATTGTTTATGAAATATAAAATGGAATATTTACCTACACAATTTTAAGATGTGAATAAGGTGAAACTGCAACGTTACGTGTGACGAAAGATATAATTATGTATAAGCAAATGAAGAAACAAAGGAAAAAGAAACTGTTCTTGAAAGACTCTGTACAGGATAGGAAAATGGATTCAAAACAGTTTAAAACAGCCACAGGGTCACCAATATTGTACACAAAATTCAAAAAGAATAAAGGAATTTACTATCCTTTGGCTAAGCATCACATAAGAATTAAGCCAAGGCCTCAGCATTCACATAAGCATGTTGCTGTAGTAAACTCAAGGACGTATGGTAGGGAGGTGTATACTAATATAGACATTTGGCCAGATGACAATATTGCTCGAGAAAGGTTGCTTGAAAAGTTAAAAGGATTATCATTATCAGACGAAGATGATGTTGGTGTAGACATTCCTAAAGAAACAGCAAAAGCGGAAGAGATAAAAGCTTACCAAAGGTAGGTTTCTTGTATATTTGCAGAAACGATGGTTATTATGTGGTATTGATCTTTTTGTTTAGATGTCTATTTGAGTATTTGCAACCATTGTGGTTATTGTTAAAACTAATTGCAAATACCAGTATCCTATAAATTTTCAGAACTTCATGTTATGTTTAAGATGTTACCTCTGTACTGAATTTCAATTTTAGAATTTTCTTATACGTGCAGCATTGATCCTTAGAATATTAATAGATTGTTGCTAGAAGAGTAGATATGTTTGAAAATATAAATTTTGCCTTTTGCTACAGAAGGTTGTATTGCCATTGTCTTGTCTATTTTGTAGAAAAAAGCGAGATATTTTTAATTCCCCAACTCCACCCCCCCCCCCCCCCAGAAAATAGATATTATTGTGTATCTTATTCTTCACAGGGATTCTATATGAGCTGAAGGGGGAGTGGGGAAGGGTAACGAAACCAGTACGTTAGTTTTAACGAATCATGTTTTCTGCGTCTTTCCATCTGTAGCTAAAAGTGAATCTTTTCTCGTAATGTTGTGACAACACTTGGCCATATAGTGAGCAGTGTCGGCATCTCAGTCGTTTGAGAAAAAGTGTAAAAAACAAAGAGTTTGAGTTTGCGCGTTTGCGCACAGTTAGCGAGCGCCTAAGGACGACACAAGGAAATGTGTTACACAAACCGCGCGCACACAAGTGCGACATAACTAAATGTCCTTAATTAGCCAATATAGGTTTAAGCAAAAACATCGGTGAATAAAGCTTAACTGATAATTGTTGGCGAATGTAACTTTTGCAAAACGTTTCGCGTGGAATTAAATGACTTTTCAACCATCATTACCTGTCTGAATGATGTTTGTTTCATAAGCGTCATGATACGATAATGGATGTAAAACAGAACAATGCCGCCAGCTGTTTACATTCTTTGGCTTTGTAAAGTAAGTACCTGTTTATGATCAATAGATCCAGATCCAGATCACATATCTAAGACAGCTGATATCGCAGAAGAATGTAACCTTGGTGAATCTAATTGATTTGTTTACTATTTCAATCTAAAATACCTTATAGAACATAACAGAACAGAACATCTCTTTTTATTCTCTCAAACATGTACAAAACATGCAATATGAGGTATTTACAACAATAATACATGTAAACGAGGCTGCAATACAAAATCACATTTATACATTTATATGTGGTTTTCATTTATAAAAAATCGGACATTTTCAACATTTTAAGAAAATAATGTATCAAATGATATAGAATACAGAAAAAAATGAATATAGCTGCATTCTTATATTCCACAATATTATTATGACAAACTTGCACAATTTCTGAAATTCTGAGTTATTCTTAGTACAAATAAGTTTTTCCAATTTAAACATGTTTGGTCGTCTATACTAAATCGGTTTAATATATTGTATTCTTTCATTTGTAAATTAATCACATTCGAAATGGTAGTGAAATTCGTCCCCGATTTTGTTTCTACATGAGTTACATAAACGTTCATTTAGTGGTATTCTTGTCCAGTTTAAAAGAGGCAATATGCATGCGTGATTTGTTTGCTGAAAAAAAAAACAACACTATCATAGGTAGTGAATATTTTTCACTTCCTCTCGTTAACAAATTACTGCTTATATCATTACAAATCTATTCCAGAATTTTCCAAAACAAACCGGGATCGGAATTTTTAATTTAAAAAAAAAAAAAAAAAACTTTTTCGCTCATTTATCGATTTTCAAAATTCAAAAAGTTTTGAAATGCTTACAATTTTCATACTTTCGTATTCAAATATCTTTTTTAAATAAAGAACCTATTTAAATGACATATAAGTTTAATAGCGGCGTAGTGATGTTCAAAACGTTTAGAAAAACACTGTAAGTTAAGCGTTCATAATTCAACCATTTTATTTCGAAATTATAATAAAAAGCAATTAATAAATTGCTTGTTTTATTACCTTTCCATTGATAAAAAATTATTGATGTAATATGTGTTTTAAGAAAGTTCAGGCTGTGAGAAAAACATCACTGTTTACAAAAAAAAACATGGACGTTCGGCGTCTGCTCACCCGATCACTGTCTTATCAGTTCTAAAAATAGAAAATAGAAAATACAACATATTTGTATACAAACACGATCTCTCCAACTATGTTAGATTTTACCAATCAATACTCGGGAAACAGTGAAATAGGACCGTGAACTGCAATGAAAGTACGGTTCACACCTATCACATTTTAAGAAGATTTTAAGCCTGTAAAATAGCACAATGTTGTCTGATGGGACCTGGGTAATAAAATATGTCAATGTAGAAACATTTTGCTGAGTAATTTCTCTCTTAATGAATAAAACTTATATATATATATATATATAGGGAAGGCAGCCGGTCTGTTGTAAGAACTATGAACATCTTACATTAATAACCAATAAATTAAATCAACAAAAAAATTAACATGCATGTACTTGACAAAAAACACGTAAGCTGCCTGGAGATATAAACATCTTTTGGAGAAGTTTCTACAATTCAACGTCTGAAATTGAAAGTCGTCATTTCGTCTTAAAATAATGAACATATGTAAGCTTCATTTATGTCGTATGATACTCATGCCATTTAACTTTTCAGACATCCGTTTTGCATAAGACACATCCATATTAAGTGTGTCTATGAAGAGATGAACTAACTTCTACATAAAACCATGATTTACAAAGATTTCCTACTGCATTAAATCACTTTGAATTTTGGGTTTTATAGGTGTATGTATATTCAAAGCGTCTTGCACATCAGAAGATTGTTAGTGAAACATTAAAACTATGAAAGCAATGTCTCATGAACCCATTTACTAGCTCAATGTCAGCTATTGTAAATTTAGAAAATTCATCAGCAAATGCATAAATAGGCCATATTATATGTTTTGTTTTTCCTACCCATTATTCATCTTGCGCCTAAAACCCATTAAGAGATAAAAGATACTGCTCAATAAGAATCAAACTAATTTAAATCTAACAGATACGCACTGGAATTTGTGTTGATGTAGGGTATACACATCAATATTGAAACCAACGTCAAACACACGCTATGTATATACTATAATTTTAAATCAGGACTTCTCCTGATTTTTGTCGTGACATGTATATAGTAACAGAACCACCAGAGGCTATACACTGCAGTAAATAATTCATTAATCGCAATCTGAGGCAGGTTTTACGGCGGGTAAAATTGATTTTGTACTTGTTAACGGGAAAGTCTTGGAAAGTCACGGGAAAATGATTAGCTGTCTTTTTTCTGTCACAAAACAGGAAATACAAAGATACCACACAACAAATTATATGCTACATCTCTGATCATATAGTTTATTACACATACATCTTGCGGACATTGCAACAATCAAATAATAATTATTAAGGCAGAAATAATAATAGAATAAGTGCTTGTATATCACCGAAGATAAAAGGAGACTAAAATTCTGTACACGTTTGATAAGATATCAACAAAAATGATGTAATCAATTACAGGTTTCTCCTCGCTAAACCAAGAAGCAAGGTAAAGGTTTATTTCTACCTTACGTAAAAATAACATCACTAAAGATTCTTATTATCAAGATATTGCAAACAAAAATACCATGCAAATAAAGCATTTGAGCCGCGCCATGGGAAAACCACCATAGGGCATAGTGGCTTTGCGACCAGCATGGATCCAGACCAGCCTGCGCATCTGCGCAGTCTGGTCAGGATCCATGATGTTCGCTTTCAAAGCCTATAACAATTGGAAAAACTGTTAGCGAACAGCATGGGTCCTGACCAGACTGCGCGGATGCGCAGGCTGGTCTGGATCCATGCTGGTCGCAAAGCCACTATGTTGGTTTTCTCATGGTGCGACTCATTTTTACATACCATGAGATGTGTTTGTGACGTCGGTTCCTTGCAAGTCTAGATTGATATACCACAACTTACTTTAGAGTAAATGAACTAATTGGTATACAGTGAGGTATAAGGTCGTTAAAAAGTCATTCGTTTACCGCCAAACAGTTTAAAGACATCCGGGCAAGGTTAAATATGTAAAAGAGACAGAAAAATACCTCAGTGTTATTGTCGATTTTGCTAAGCTTTCATTGAAAATTAGTGTTTAGCAATGGATCATTATTTCAATGTAGTTATTCATTTTGTTGTGAAAATTAGTTAAGGAAAAAGATTCCAAGCTATTTGACAAGGATACAGGATTTTTAAAAAACAGAGATGTTAGAACATTGAAGTTGCTTTGAGACATTCAATAAGTAGATCTTGCTGTTTATGGGATGTTAAAGTGAAACAAATATCAATGGAACGTATGACCTAAGGTTTTGTGGTTTCACAGTGAAATACTACGTTGCATCAAAATACATTGCATCATAGTACTGCTTATTAGATATCATAGTACTGCTTATTAGATATTACTTAATAAATCTTCACGTTAGCTGAGTGAGTAGAACACTAGACTTCCAATCTAGGGTTCGTGGTTGCATATCCCTGGCACGGCGTTAGTTTAATCATTTTCCTACTTTTGAATCATGTGGGGAGTTACGTGAAATATAACAATACTGTTAAGGAATGTACCACAAAGGATAAACTATAATAATTTACAAACCAAATTTATCAAATAAACAAGTTAACAAAAGATATTGCAAATCACTTTTTTGTATCGTTACGAACTCGTTTGCTGTGCAGAAAAGTCGTAACTAATTATTCTGTTCTATGTAAGTAAATAATTGTAACCTTCGTAAAACAAATGCGCTTTTAAATACGCAAATGCACAAGGTAATACGGAAAACTTGATGAATAACGTTGCCAATTAACAATCAGCGTCAAAATATATTGGGCGTAATTGCCTATTAAACTTTATTTAGGCGTAGGTGAACCTGTTAACTTTGGTATTAATAGGAAGTGCCTGCATTTTTTTCTATGTATTATTGAAACCCATGGCAATTTTAAGTTTTATTCTCGTATACGTGTAATCGAAAACGACTTACATACTTAATGAAATTGACTTTTTAAAAGACATTACAAACGATTAGAATACCCCGAAACAACCACGCAAAATAGCATTCTCAAAGTATATGAGAGGTAATGAAATTTGCACCATACCGCATGCCCCCATCCTTAACACTGGGTTTAGAGGAATTCTTTGAAAGCAAAACTGAGTGTATTCCAAAGAACAACAAAAAATAACAGCAGTTAGTTCAAATGCGGAGAGACTTTTACAGCCTACGCACAAGACCCATGTTGTGATAGCTAATACAATATACATCAAGATCCCTTAGGAACACAGAACTCAACCGCCCGCTTAGCTCAGTAGGTAAGAGCGTTGGTCTACGGATCTCGGGGTCGCGAGTTCGATCCTCGGACAAACAAACAAACAAAAACAGAACTCAACCAATCAAATAATAACAGACTAGGTTGGCTTATGTCCGACCATGAGAGGTAAAGAAATGTGCAACAGCCCTTTAAAACGATCATGTAAAGGCTCAGTTTGCTCACAGTTTGTTGACTGAATTTCATAACTTATTTTGTTGATAATAAAGACATTCATAAAGGGCTTTAAAGTGTATTTTTCAAAATATTAATTTATATTTCATGTCTGTTGTAACTGACATTTTCAAAGGTGTTTAAACAAAAGCGTATGTATGTGTTATTGGAGATCACATGTGCGTTTCGGCCTTATAATATGTAATGAGATTGGGTACCAAACCAATCCATCTGACAAAACATGCGTTATTGGTAAATAATAACTGAATATTGTGCACATATTATTACACTATTGTACCATGGTATAACAGTCACAATTTTAAAGTGTAATAACTATTCAGTAACAGATGCCCACAGACTCATTTCATGTAATTATGCAATTATTTTGTTTACGGAAGTGCTTCTCTTGAAGTTTTGCAAGGTAAATGATAAGACTAAAGCTACAATCAAGGGCACGATTCCAATTATGTTGATCTTTTTTACTGAAATTTCTTAAGAATGATTCAGCAATGTCACTGCGTACTCATATGAAGAGAAGTTCCAGAGAACGTCACTATTCCCAAGCGTTTACATTATGTTATGTCACTGATTCGTCTTTCATATAACTTTAGTTTGCTCCATAAACTGCTCGTCGAGTGTCCTAAAATGAATGTATTTTCTTTAGAATATGTGAATACTTTTGGCATATTCCTTGGTGTATATTAGATTTTGTTCAACGTTGTTTCAAACCCATAACAACATGTCATTGTTTAAAACGATTATATTTCTATATATTAAAAAGACTTTCTGCAGAAAGTCAGGTCAGTGACTGAATTGTTGTTAGTATAAATGCACATGTATTCCTTCAAGGCTTAACCAATGACCATATCTAGACATTAAAGGTTTTGGAAATTTTGTAGTTTAAATTAGAAGATAAATATGTAAAAAGAATAAGGAGAGAGAGAGAGAGCTTTGTCCGCATAATTGTTTAACGTTCTGACATAGATTGAACCTTTGCAAACTCATTTTAGCTTAAGATATTTGTACATTACAAGACCACAAACTTCTTCAGCAGATAGAATTCACTTTAATAAACCAACTAAGAATATTTACACATATAAATGCATTTTCAACAAACCACTCAGAGATATGAGAAAAGAAAGGCCATACATTAAAATATATATGTGTATACATACTAATTAACTTTTATAATGAGGCAGCTGAGTCCAATAAGTCCAGGGGTGTTCAAAGATAATCCGTCATAGATCGTTTGCAAAGCAATTATTGGATTTACCTGTACTGGAAAATAAACAGTGTCGATTGTATTGAGGTCAACTGCCACATTATCAAAGTTTATTAGTAAGTTAGATGAAATGTTACAAATGCAATTGATTACCTTTGAAATGACTTCTATTTATTTACTTTAAAATCAAGAACTTTCGCGAGGGATTTACTTCCTGTATATTCGCTAATGTCCATATTCCCTAAGATATATTATGCTCGCGGAAGTGTTATATGTCTGATAAGTTGGTCATTTATCGTGAGTTTCAGTTCAAAATGTAGCGAATGTTCAGCCTTCGCGAAAGTATCTTATTTTTATTACTGTAAACAATCGAAAAGGGAAACAAAGGCTGCTTTCCCAAAATTATATTTTACAGAAAGAAACAAATTAAGTAATATCTCACACAAAGTCTAAGAGGATCGATAACAACCCAGTACTCTGTGCTGCTTTTGTAACCTTGATTAAATACATAAATAGTTTGGCATGATTGCGAGATCGCTATATTTATTTTATGCTAACTAATGAAATACTGTATTCTATCAGTTAAACATTTTTATATCTCATCACTCACACTGTGAAAATATGAAATCTATATTTTCATACTGTGAGAGATATAGCTCCGCCCCCTCATTCATTGCTTATGAATTTTAAATTATTTTCTTAAAACAGAATGGAAATTATAGTCGCACTTTGTTCTTTTTAGTATATTTCTCGATTCAAATTATTTTACCTAATGAGAATTTCATAACGTTATGCATTAAAAAATAAAATATAATGGAACTTTATATTGTGTGTGTCTTTCTAACGTCACAACACGTCTGACGTCATGTCTGTTTACGCGCGTCTGTTTCCCGCGCTGAGGTTAAAAATTGTTTCTGTTTCCCGCGCTGAGATTAAAAATTATTGCAAAATCCACATTTAGCATAAAATAACAAGAAAATTTGTTTGTTTTTCGTGAATATTGAATATATATCACCTCGAAGTGAGAAAATGTTCACATTTTCACTCGCGCTGGGCGCTCGAGAAAATATTTGAAATTTTCTCACTTCTCAGAGAGATATATTCCATATTCACTCAAAATAAACAAATATTCTCTATGTATTTCACTGAAACGCATGCATAATTGTATCTCAATATATATATATATATATATATATATATATATATATATATATATATATATATATATATATATATATATATATATATATATATACGATTTATATATATTACTGTGTAGTACCTCTATAATTTAAAAGTAGTCTCTTTTAGTAATGAATTAAAATTCAATAATGGTTTCAGTTTTGTCAACGGTTAAGATTTTAGGGCTAATAAACAAACTTGTAGAACAATGAATTCTTTTTGAGCCAAGCACTGGTGATATGTAATGCAAATAGTTGAAATGTTAGTTGAACTATATCAACGAAAATATGCCGCAATATACCACAGTCCTACATAATTAGGTAATCCCTCAAGTTTTTTTTTTAGATATCATCCAACTGTTTTATCAGTAGTTGTTTATTTAAACGTACCAATCTCTTTGATGTTTGATCCATGGGGTTTTCGCTAATTACTTAACAGCTGAAGGTGATACTATATGCAGTAATAATAAGTAAATATAAAATAAAAAAATCCTTAGTGTCATCATTGTGCAGGTGAAGGGAAGAGCATCTTAACCTGGATACATATACATCACTAATATATAAAAGTAATGGATTATTTAATATAGACAGTAGGATTGAAGAGACAAATAGTTTTGTGTTATGATTAGATCTGGATTTATGAAAAGTGTTTAATTCATTAACGGCATAACAATTTCATTAAATTTCATTGTCAAAGGAAAAGGGCGACAAGTGGTTAGGACCTTTTCTTGCTCGTTATTTTTGCACTTATTTTAATTTCAAATATACCTTATTAAAAGTTAGTATTAACTTGTTCACACAATACACAAGTATTAAATCTCATTGCTTGTAGTAATTTAAATCATTTTTAAGAAATATTGGCTTCTTAACAGTGTTTAACAGTGTACTATATACCGAATGGTCACAGACTTTCACACACAAAAGTTTAGACGCATCTAATACGCTTGAAAATATCCACTCCTTTTCAATATAAAAGCTTTAAAAACGAAATAGTTACTGTTACGTTGACATATTACAAAAAAATGAAAATTAATTTAAGTAAACTTTGATGTCTGAATTAATAAAGTTCAATATTGTGCACGATTGGAGTTAACAGTTATTTTAAATTTGACTTCAAATAATATGATTGATTGTATTAAAGGTAAATGTAATTGAACAAATATATCAGTGCAAGTATCGTTCTCGTGGTTAGTCCGTAAAATATATTTATAGAATAATTTCTCTTGGGACATAACTTTCTCTTTTCGAGGGTGTAATAAATTAGGTGATGCCTTCTGGAAAAGTCTGTTAGATTAGTGCATTGATTGCGAAGAAAACTTGAGTAGAAATCGTTTCCATTGTCTAGTAATAACCTGAAAGGCAAGCATTTAAAATGAACATTTATAAATCACGTTCATTTTTATAACTTCAAAAATAAAATTTGTTTCACAAAGTCGGTGACAAAAAAATAAATTGTATATTCTCGAATCAATATTTCCAAAAAAAGCTTTGCCCAGTTGAATGACGATTTCATTGGCTCTTAAGGTCAGATCAATACCGTTCTAACTGCGAAAGAACAGGTTATTGCACTTGAGTGTTTTAGTATTTCATATAATTTAACTATTACCGAATTAAGAATTAAATCACACTACGCTGGTGGATTTAAAGTGGTACATCAAATTTAATAAAAAAAGGAACACTTGCTTTTTATACAGTTAATCCAAAAATGATGCACTGAAAAGGTTCACCTCATTCTAGATTAATTGTGGTTTATATTCTGTCAAATGTTAAGTATATTTTTATGGTTCAATCACTCGTGTATTACAGGAAGAGAATATTAATAACGCGAAATATATTTGGATGTGAAATAGATTGACTTATATGGGGTATATACATACTGTGTTTCTAGATATGAGAAATTGCTCTTGCTGACATTTATAGACCAGACAAAACATAAGTTTTAAGTTTTGAATATAGATATGATATCAAATTACAGTTAGAAGTATATAGCTTAAAATGACCAAGCAGACAGAGAATATGCTGTTCACAGATTTGATGCGAGACCAAAAACTGGATTCAAAACAGTTTAAAACGACAACAGGGTCACCGATACTATACACGAAATTTAACAAACATACAAGGATTTATTATCCTTTAGCAAAACATCACGTGACTGTTGGACCTACGCCCCAACATTCACACAAACACGCGGCTGTAGTTTGCTCTAGAACCTACGGAAGAGAGGTGTATGGTAATATAGACATCTGGCCTGATGACGATATTGCTAGGGAAAAGTTACTTGAAAAGTTAAAGAGATTATCCTTATCGGAGGATGATAATGTCGGAACTGACATCGCTAAAGGAAGGGTAGCAACTGTAGAACAAGTTACATACCAAAGGTAGGTGCTTGGTTAGTAGGTTGCAATTTATTTTTATATTTAATCATAGTGTTTACTCAATACATTAGCTACCAATGGCATTCTAGCTGACACATAAATATGTTGTAACGTACAGTCTTTCGAAAACCTGGACGATTTACAGCTTGTACCAAAGTGATAAAATATTCTCGGTGTAATATTCACAATTATACCTTGTGTTATGTCATTACTATGATGCTTGTGTACTGACTTTCTATATACTTAAGTTTTAAGTATACTTGATAAAAACGTTCGCGTTAATCGCGTTTCTTGTTTCTTTCATCTTTTTATATTTGTTTCTCTTTTGCAATCAGACACGCCTATATAAGACTTGTATCTACATATATAATCAAAGTTGTTTCTACAATGCTTGATATAGGAAGCAATAGCTACATCAGTGGATGGTGATTCTTTTGAAAAATGTATGAAAGAGATGTTTTCTTGACTTGTTTACAACTTTTATTTATAACCACGTCCAGTCAAATTTCTTTGGATATAGAAATAAATTTTTGTTTATTAGATTTCAGCAATTTTCGGATGCACTTCTCTCAAGAATCAAAACACATTTATGGTAAATTCCGATTTAACATTCGTCTTTTGATTACATTTTATCTTATTTACTAAATGGATCTCGTAGTAAAGACGGAAATGTTTAGCAGTTAATCACGAGTTCGAATTCTTTCGTTATGCCAGTTATAGTGTTGCCTTGTCAGTTAAATAGGAAAAACACATCGTACGTCGAATGCATAAACATGAATTTTAAAAAATATTTACATAAATGAATGTTTTGTTTTACATATACAGAAGAAATACATTTGTAAAACCGGTGTACAATCTTCTTCGCTATGGTTGCACGCATTTTTGCAAGTTTCTTAAACATAAAATTGGCGCTTAACTAACTCTGTTCACAGGTTTAAACTCCCCCACCAATCGATTCAAGAGCATGCCCTAATGTAATCCCGTATTATTTCTTTTTTCCTTATTTTCTCGATGATGTACACTCATTTTAATGTATTTTCGTTAATATTTTAAAGATGTGCATATACACGCTGCGTTTTTGGAATGAATCCTTATACTTGTTAGCTGTAGATATATTTTTTTATGTTTATTATTTATAAGACGCTAACATTTTTTCATTGTTTTCAATTAATTCGGAAATATAATTTGAATCAAAAACGGTTGTAATTGTTCTGTATGTTAAGGATTGCATTCGGCATCAAATTTATATGTTACAGTAACTGTTTAATGCTTTCAAAATCAGTCTCATTAAGCATTCAGTTGTTGAATGTATTCTAATTTACACACAAAATGGAACTTTGGTGAAAGAAGTTAGAACTGAACTTTAGCCAGAAAAAGCCTGACGTAAAATTAATGATTCTTTAACCATCATTAACCGTCTGAAAGATGTTTCTTTCAAAATTCTCCAAATCGACTAGATAACAAAAAGGTTAAGCCAGAACTTTCAGACAATGTTAATAACTTTGATCCATTGTTTGGAAGCATGCCACGTTGTTGTGTTTATACTATGATCATGAATGTGAAACAGAACTTTGCCACCAGCTGTTTGACTTTGCTGGCCATGTTTTGCCCTCCCTCCTGATATTTCATATATGTATGTTTTACTTCTACATACTAAATAATGTATAGTTCAAAGAAAAATAATCACTCGGGCACTGCTTTAGCTCACTGTTGGAAACTGACCACAATTTTTTCCAAATTTTACTTGATTGCTTCTTTTTTATTCTTTGTAATCTAAAGAATCAATACGTAGTTAAGAATCAATACATAAACTCTGCTGTGCTCCAGTCTTCAATTGCCTACAACTACTACCTTAAAATCATTTACTACATTAGCTAGAGATAATCATTAAATGAAAAATGAAAAACTTTTACTGTCTTTAAGTTTGAAAATATTCTGATATGGAGTGAACGCGGTCTTGATTTGTGAACAGCCTTATTTGTCTGTGTAGATTTTATTGTGGTCAATTTTATTATCGCTCACCGAGGTCGGGTGTCGAAATGGACAAGTTATTAATATACTAAATTTAGAAAACATCCTGTTCGTGATAAAGACGATCAAACGTGCTCAACATACATGCATATATGCAAAAAACGCAGCCACAAACGAGCACGAATTCTATCCTCTACCAGTGCAAATGCAGAGCAATCTGACTAGAAGGACAGTGCGAGGCAAAGCCCCAGATAGATAGAGAAAACGTGCCCAGCAAGATTAACCTGTATGTATGAATAGACTGTCTAGTTCTGTAGAACACCGACACAAGCGAAGCTTTCTTTTCCATGATATTTTAATTGGATGGAAGATATTCAACAGCATCTCAAAAATTTCCAGTACCTAGACCAGGTTTGGAACCCCGGACCTTTGGCTTAACAGTCTGAATCTGAATATTTATTTTGTGTATAGATCGAAAGGTAATCTTATCATTTCCTTTTTTGTAAACGTTAAGGGGTCAGTGTTCAACAATTTAATATCAAAAGTCACTTAACATCTTTATTTTATACTTACAACTGGAAACCCTGACTCAAATTGACATGCAAATTTGAGTCATCTGTTAATTTTTGGGGGGGATTTTGTTCTACATAATTAAGGGCGAAACAGTGGAAATATGAAATGAACTACCAGTCATCCCAATTTTCTAATTTACTTATTTTGACAATGGAACATATGGATGAAAACAGGGGTTTTTAACGAGTCTTAGCGTTTCGAAACAGTTTGACCGTTAATAAAAGCTCTGAAGTAACATTAGTTTGGCGCATATCTTCACAGAAATACTTTCAGGTACATGTTGTTGATTCACGTGTACATTCCAAGAAAGAAACGCAATTTGAATCTTAAATGTAAAACACCTGATAATTTATAACAGGTTAAGAAGACTATACCTGATATAAAAGAAACAACGAAAAGAATTGCAACATTATTGCAAAGATTATTTTGATGGAACATTTATTGGAGCAGTACAAGTAGCATAAACATAATGAGAACTGTTTTAGTAGGTGATGATAAAATTAAATGTAAATATCTTTTAAGCTTCAGACTGTGCTAATAATTGGCATTTCATCATATGCATTAGTAAAATAGTATTGTAATGATAATTTCAATTGTTTTGTTCTTGACAAAGCCAGAATATAATACTTTACAGAATGTAAAGAGCGTAATTTCTTTTAAAAATTATTGTACCTCTTTTAAATCAGTTGTGCCTAGTAAGTTCCAAACTGCTTTAAGGTTAAACACTGCACAAACCAAGATGTAGCTGAAGCAGGTCCACAGAAAACTTGTTGGGAAGGCAAATGTCCGATGGAATGTTTAATAAATGATATCAAAGGTGTTTTGCCGTATCGGTATTTTAATCTCTTATGTTATTACTCGACATCCTAGCATTATAAAAACAAACGTATATTATCAAAATGTAATTTGGAATTCATTTTCGATCCAGGTTAGTCTGTATTTAGAAAGAGATTGTGAAAATTTAGGAAAGATTTTGCTGATACAGTAAAGCGGCGAGTCAGTGGCTACTTTACTGTGGTTTATACTTGTTTATGTCATCAAAATGGCACTCGACGTTTGAAATATAATTGTTTGCGAAAAAAAACAGATTTTGGTCATAGAATATATTTATATAAATAAAGAAAAACAAACACTTTGCTGAGTGTTCCACATATGTCGTCTTCAGCAATGGTGGTTGCGTTTAAAATGAAATAACAAATGACTTAAAGCCCTTTTCATGATATGTATTCACTTTGTATCGACAACAAATTATGTGATTGCATATTCTACAAGACACCGGGTTTTTTGCTAAATTGTTTTGTTTCATACAACAACATTCCAGCAATACAGACAGACAATGTGATCATGTTTAAGATAAGCACTTTGTAATCTTCACCTGGGAGATACCTCATCATCTCCAACAAAACATGGTTCACTTAGATTACAGAGAATATTTGTTAAAGTACGATTTTTACACGAAAAGAATCGACGACTTTGTCCAAATCTGTTTAACAAATACAGTTTCTGAAAGGTCAGAAATCTGGGTAATATATGGCGTCGATTAACAATATCGATGTATTATTTATTCCAACAGTATATGACAGTACCAAAATATGATGCGCTCAATTTTTCTTGATATATTTTCGAGTTTTATTTGCTCTCACTTGCTTGTGTCTAACGTGAGCAACAGCATATCAAAGGAATATACCTTCAAATGATTATAGTTTGTTAACATGTAAAGACTAGTGACTGAGAGCTTAATCCAGTATCATTCATTTTGTGATACATTTAAAATCACTTTACCCTAAAAGGAATAAATAAATATGTGTACATGTATATTGTAAGTGTTGTTTTATAAAAGACAATAAAAACGTATTTCCCATAATGCACCCCAGTGATACGTTTGCACCAGGGGACATCATAACCTGCCATTGCAAATGTCATAAAGATATGAATCAGGTATTTTATGTAGCTTTTAATCAATATATGAATGAAAGCAGGCGACAATAGTAAATCATTATATGCTGATATACTTGCCACAATCGGGCATCTTTTTAAAGAACTAGCAATTATATAACATCCTCAAAAGAAAGAACACTACAATACCTAGAGCTAATATAACTCTCTTCATGTAGTATAAACTTATGGTATCATCATTTAATTGGCAAAAAAAAGATCCTCTTATAAATTTTGTTGCATAAATTCATTGAATATATAACGGAATAACATTCCTTTCGAGACTGAAGATGCACTTGGTTGTAAATTATTTTCAGGAAATTTAGTTAGTTTTGCTGTCAAATATCTGACATTTTCAAATAAACTAATGGAAATCGGTTTGTGATTATGAGAAAGATAAAGTATAGGCTGGGGGTTTTGAGGACGTTAGAGGAATTAATGGAGTCGTTAAGAGATATAGTTTGTATAGCTCTCAAACGTTTTCCAAAGGGTTCTGACGTACGGAAAGATATTCGATATCATTTGCTAACTACCTGATTTGAAAAGGATGGAATGTTAGATATCTTAATGATGCATAAAGATTTAGATAGATGTTTATCGAAATACAACTTCGGAACTATGTTCAGTCTGAAATAGAAATTGTTTATACATGCCAACATATATTGAAGATTGGTGAGATATGACATATTGTTGTATTGAACAACTTTGATTCGAATGTCGACATGCTGCATTGACTTGAGTTTGTTGAACAAGAAACAAACCATTCTCGAAGAAACTGTTGATTTTTTGTGTTATCTGCTAAAATAAACAAAAGTAAACACGTTACCACATACTGTGGTTGCTCTGAATAATACGTGCCTTCTGTGCTTTTATGTTAGAAGACGCCTGCTTTGTTTTAATTATGAATTGAATAACCGTTGCATGAATTCGTTTCGCCATGGAACGCGCATACAAATGTTACACATCCTTGTATTGGATGGTCAGAATGAATTCTTCTTGAACCATTTGCCAATTAAGTTTTTAAAAAAGCGTTTGGTAACGCAGAGAATTAAACAAGACATGAATTTCGTTTGTCGTTTTAAGATGGCTACAAACGTTGCTCTTCATTTACATGTGTTTAAAGTAAACGAAAACTGTTCAGTCCGACAAATCGAACTAATTTGATCAGGAACTTTTTATACTGACTTTTTAACTAAACACATGATAGCTGCAGAGTATCCTATTCATTAATTAGTCTATGAGACAGTTTTACGATCGGTGAAATACATTTCGTTGTGCAAATTAATTGGAATGTCTCGGAAAACCATAAGATATTTTGTTTCCGTCATTGCAACAGCAAATACTTACGAAAATGGGCAAGACATTATACTAGTACTCTGACAATGAACGAAAAGTTTTTCAAAACCAACTCTTTAAAAGACTATTTTTGTGTAAGAAAAGTTATTTCCCAAATTTCAAAATATTATAAACGTGTAGATGACAAGGGTTTCTAAACTGTAACAGAATATGTAAAACAAGGCATCACATGTGACGAAAACCTCACTTTTGCACCGTCTGTACTACAGTTTCATATAGTGTAAGTGTCGTTTTAAAAGGAGGTATTTTATATAACAATTTGATATTGTGTAATCATCTTAGTGTCCGCCATTCCCTGAATAAATAAAACGCTTAACGAAATGATAATCATTTAAATCCTGTATTTTTTTTCACGTTGTCTTTGTGAATTGATAGTTGTTCATTGTCAAATTCATTTTAAAATGCATCACTTTAATTTAAAAATTGATTATATTCCTTTATGATATTGTAGCAGCAAATGTATTGGGTCCCTGGCAAAAGTCAAGTATCTTTACCCGACATAAAAACCCCATAACCAAGAATTATAAATAAGATCTGAGTTTGTGTTTTGCATACGAACTCGGAAGAATGTTTTTTACCGGTGTTTGAAATCAGGAATAAAAGATCTAAATAGTTGTCTTAAAGAGAATTTTATGCGTGAAACCTGCAACCAGTATCAGTTTGATTTAGTCTATTCAAGAAGGGTAATGAATTGTGAAACACCCCTAATGCTCATTCACACCGAGCTCTATCATTCTAAAACACGATTCTAGTGGTCCAGCAAATATTAAAACTGCGAGTCGTAGTGCAGGGATATGTTTTCGCCTTATGACTGCTCTTGTGCTAATTACTACATCTACACAGAGATAAAGACAATCAACATTTTAATTCAAAAGTAGTAACTGGTAGTAAATCGTTCACAAAAAAGTATTATAAAGTATCATTATGAAGATGAACATAGATATTCTATAAACGAGGCGAAGACATTGAAATTTTGAACTAGAAAGAAAAATAGCTGCGACAGATGTTACATTGTATAACGAAAAACTACAATCTTGTACACTGTTAATTAGATTTTAGGAAAATTAAGTTATTTAATTAATTGCGGTTACCTGTGTGTTTGCAAAAGCATATGAAGAAAATAACAACATGAAAGTAAGATTTCTTTATATGAAAGTAAAGCATAAATTGCAATGTAAGCACAATATATCTACTGACATTTCTTGTTGGTCTAGAGTAATTACCACAACAAAATTTCTGGTAAATGAATTAATTGACTTATAATGAGGTATACGGTCGTTAGAAAGTCATACATACACTTTCTAGGACATACATTTAGGCAAGGTTAAAGTTGGGAAGGAGCCGGATAAGCAACGCAGAACAAATTTGTTACTTAGCGTGCACGTTCAAATCATGTTTAACATTGTATTATTACATATTTGCAAATTTGATCTTACGAAAAAAGATGGAATTACAAACGTGAGAAAAGAAGCAAAATGAATTTATAGATAATTGGATATATGTGTTAATGAATAATGAATATTGAAGGTGACTTCAGGGGTTTATTTTATCTTTATCATTCAGTACAATTTAAGGATATTTCATGCAATCAACAGAGCATAATGCTAAACTTAGGTACTGACATAATACGACTTACGATAATCTTGCCTGTTCGAATTACTTAAAGATGTATTCTACTCATCTTTCATTGAAATATTTTATATTTAGATATTTACTTCAAATGCTGATAATCCTTATCAAATATATTTAACTTCACTAAATATATAAATAAAATGTCTACATAGAGCTACATTAATAATCAAATGTCATGCAGTAACAGCTGATGTGTAAAAAAAACTTCCAGTTCTTTTTATGGTAGTACACATTATACTGTTTTTAGCTGTACATGTATACAGTGTGTACTATTTAACCAAATTCATAGCAGTCTTAATACACATTAATTTGTTTATTCTGTGTTTGCATAAACTACTGGTAGTATTTTTTTCATGTATTTAAATATGAAATTTGGGTCTAGTACACCTTTAATTGCTCTTGCAGTTAGGTGTTTGAACCTCGGGTGTGTTGTTTGTTCGCCCTGATGATAGGCAATTCACCTACATTCATTCATCGTCCACCTGCGATTTATGGAGAATACTTAAATACTGGTTAAGCATTCTAGACTGATATAGAAACTGCAATAAAAATGATAGGGCTGCCCATGAAACTTTATAAGTTTACTTCTAATATATAAATTTGAATTTTTTCTACGTACGGTTGAAACTCTTAGCAATTTTCAATTTGTTGTCCTGTATTGACAAATGAAAACTACTTGTATATTTTATTTGCTTTCATAAAAGTTTAATTACCTCAAATGTAAATTGAAATGTATTTCTTTAACGAATTATTGACACGAATAAATCAAGACTAGAGTTTTCAAGTCTTCATTTATTTATAAGTAAATATGGTCTTAGAATAAAACATCACTTACTTTACGATATGTTTGAATGATGCGACAAGCTTGCTTTTTGTCAATACTGTTATATAGCGTGAAGTATATAACATTCCAAAGTGTATTTAATTATTAGTGAATCATCCTAACAGATGCTACTTTGAACCTGTATTGTTCATTCTTCTAATTATTTCCCAGAACATCGTTTCAGGCAATTATTTGGTTTTCATTTCGGAAGTGTTTCTCTTAAAGTGTTGCTATATTTGCTAAGAGGATGTACCTATATTCAAGAACAGGATTCTACTTATGCCGACCTTTGCGCTAGATTCCGTAGAAATGTTTAAAACAAAGCCACCATGTGATCCCGAGAGAACTGAGTTTTCGTGGTCAGGAAACGACTATATAATGAGAATATCTTCTTAAGCTTGATGCACGCACAGTATATTTCTGCCATTCTTCTTGCGTGAATGGAAATATGTTTCAACTATTAATGAAGTAGCTAAATGAGGTTTGGTATCTTTATGAGCTATATTATCTTCTGTGAAGACGGACTTGCTTCATTTCATTAATTAAAATATATTTTACGTTGGTTTGTACAGGTTTTGGTGAATGAAATAAAATTTTGATAGCGCTTCAATGCGATATAGATACTCGTATATATGCAGTATTTTGAGCTGTAATTTTGTCTATTAATAAACGCGTAGGTTATATAATACTGTCAGGACAGAATCAGTGTCCAGGTAGAATATCAGTTACTCATTCCATTTCCATTCCTCTAAATACTCTTGCATTATTTCAAACCTGAATCAAAAACGGTGCAAAAAGGATGAGGAAGCTTCATTATTTATTGTAATTTGTGCTTTTTTTCCCGATTCTGTCGTTCCACTGAATTCCAAATTAAAGCAGGACTACTGAAATCTTAACAAGCATGTTAAAAGCAAATCTGAAAAAATAAAACAATAAACTCAATAATAAAAAAGGACATAAATATAGGAGTGCACATATTTCGTCTCCACAGTTACTTCACGTTTTATTCAACATTTTTTCGCTTTGTTTCATCAGTTAAAATGATACAATTTCGAGTTGGTTACTGGAACGAAACAAATTCAGTAATCTCTCAGACACAACCTATCATGCTGTGATTATTTGAATAATTATGTTCCCAGCACTTCATAATCGAAGTGCATAGAAACGGTTTTGGGAAAATACAGAATAGTGTGACAGGTTTCCTGAAAATAGCAAGGGCGCTGTATTTATTTAACTGAAAAAAATAACCCATCGGTTCTAGCTATACTAAATGCAATTATTTTATATAAAATGGCAATATAATTATATACTTTGATCATGGTGGCATTTAGTTTTCTATATATTGCTCGCATTTTTTTTACTGCTGTCAACACACATTTGAAGCCAATTTATTGTATGTTGCCAGCTTTGTCATAAACTGAAAAAAATATGTATGTCACGAAAATAAATGATTTTAGCTGAGCATTTAAGATATGTTATTCAAATATTTCAATAGGTTATTTACCCATATATACGAAATTATGCTACTAGTACAATAACCAGTGGTTATTTAATTTGATTACCTCTCTTTAAACTATGTAGCAGTAGGATTCTGTTTCATTAACCTTGCCAATATCTTTGATGCTTGATCCAATGGCTTATTGCTGATTACTTAAACATCTGTATCTAATTATACAAGCACTATGGTCATCATGTGGTAAATAAGTATATCCATAATCAAAATGAGCCGCGCCATGAGAAAAGCAACATAGTGGGTTTGCGACCTGCATGGATCCAGACCAGCCTGCGCATCCGCGCAGTCTGGTCAGGATCCATGCTGTTCGATTTTAAAGCCTGTTGGAACTGGAGAAACTGTTAGCGAACAGCATGAATCCTGACCAGACTGCGCGGATGCGCAGGCTGGTCTGGATCCATGCTGGTCGCAAACCCACTATGTTGGTTTTCTCATGGCGTGACTCAAATCATTAATGCCATTTTGTATAGGCTTACTAAGCGCACCTTAACATTCATAATATTCATGTGTTAATCATTTAAAAATATAGAGTACGTTAGAAACAAATGGTAGGATTGATTTTACCTCTGTCGATTTTATGTGTACCTATACTGAAATTGAACAGATAAATATTTTGTTTGGAGGAGCTGGATTTATAAAATGTGGTTTTAGAATATTTGTGGAAGTAAATGGATATAAATTAAATGGTTTAACGATATTTGTTTGGATGAATCCTTGATTTGTTTTAAATTGGTCAAATAAATACGCGCAATGTAACTTATTGCCATTTGTGTTCTTACGCGAGAAAGCAATTAACGTTTGTCAGTATCGAATTTGTTTGGTTTTCAGAACTAATTGGTATTACAATAAAAGTATATTTCATGTTGTATGCTATAAGACATCTGAATATAAGTGAATATATCAGTCTTGCATGCCTTTCCAATTTGTGGAAACTGTGATACATATGAACCTTATTCAAATTTGTAAAATGAATTTAAATATATGTACCACTCTCAATTTAAATCCTTTGAAAACAAATACGTTATTTTATTGCGAAAATATTTATAGTTTAGAAGCAAAAATAATTAAAGTAAATTGTAAAACCATCTAAAACCAAATAATACTAAACATGATTTGAGGTGCTGTACATAGCTAAATTTCATTTTAAACATACTTCTAATCATACAAATAATTGCTTTGTCTCAAAGAGTAATAATGATATAGAAGCATACATAACACTTCAAATAATTTATTTTGAATACTTCTGTAGGATAGGTCTGTAAAATATTAATTGAATATTTCCTCTTGGGGCATCTTTCTATTTCTAGAGCGTAATAAATTAGATGAAGCCTCCTAGAAACATCAGTTAGATTCGTGTTGTGCATCGACTGCGCATAAAACGCCAGTAACATCAATATTAAAACAAATATTTCTAACGTTGACTATTTCAAGGTTATTCTGACCAATTATTGCATTTCAATTACATCGGTTGTGTTATTAAGCGTGAAGGTCAATGCCTTAATAAAACCAAGATGAATTTGATACATATAATATATCGCATGCGCATTGTTCCACGATATTGTAACTTTACATATCTTTCGGAGGATAAGGTCAGATAAATGTCATTGAAATTCCGTTCTAATTCCAAACAGACGAGGTACTACAAATGCATTTATAATACGTCATATTTTTTTAACTTTCAAGGACCAAATATAGAAATACAGATTAAGCAAGTTTTACTGATGGAAATGAATTCAATATCGCTAGACAAGAACAATAAATAATAAAAATGATAAATAATTAAAAAAAATAATGGAAACAAATTTACGAAATTGAAACAATCGAAAAAAAATGAAAAGATCGATTGCACCTCAGTCTTCATGATTCTTGATTTATATTCTGCCAGATGTTAAATACACTTTTCTAGATCAATCACTCGAGGGTTACCGGCGAAGAATATTGATAACGCGAACTATGTTCACATCTGAAATAGAATCGGTTCCAGTGCCACATTGACAGTATTTAAAGGATATACATCTCATCTAGAGGAGAAATATATATTGTTACTATATATAAGACAGAATATAATTTGTTAATGTATACATAGCTGTTAAATTGTTTTAATGCAAAGTTTAGATATACTGAATAACTTTTAGCAGGAATAATTGCAGTTTATTGCAATTTTAGAGAATGTGTGTGGTTCAACTGACATTTTGTTTCCTGGAATTATTAAATAATTTAATCCTTAGATAAAATCGTGGAATTACTACAAAGAAAAAAGAAAACAGTGTATTGAAGTGAACAGATATAAATATAAAGCATATATATTTGAGACCTACATTTTTTACAGTAACCTGTTTCTTCAGCAATAGAAATTATGTATAAGCAAATGAAGAAGCAGTCGAAAAAGACGTCCTTTAGAGAATTTATACAGGACAGAATGCAGGACGCAAAACAGTTTAAAACGGCAACAGGGTCACCAATTCTATACACAAAATTTAGGAAGTATAAAAGGATGTATTATCCCTTTGCAAAACATCACGTGACCATTGGGCCAAAGCCCCAACATTCACACAAGCACGCGGCTGTAGTATACTCGAGGACTTACGGAAGGGAAGTATATAGTAATATAGATATCTGGCCTGATGATGATACCGCTAGGGAAAGGTTACTTGAAAAGTTAAAAGGATCATCCTTGTCGGATAATGATGATGATGATGATGATGATGTCAAAACTGACATTCCTAAAGGAATAGCAACAACCCAACAGGAAGTGATATATCAAAGGTAGGTATTTTTATAGCAGGGGAAATGCAGTACATTTCTGTACATTAGATAATCCTACGAACTATTTTTGCATGTTCTACGACTGAGATAAAACAAAACAAAAATCTAGAATAACAGATGGATAAAATTGCTCTTATTCAAAAATCGTAATATCAGAAATAGAACAGATGTTTTGCTATGTATTTTTTGTTCTTTATTAATTGATTTACTTTTCTTTTAACATAGTTGCATTGAAATACGACATACAATGTTAACATTTACATAAATTAAGAACCTTCTCCTTATATATTTCATTAACATCAGTTGATGTTTATTACTTCAAAATATTGTCAATATTCTGCCTTCGCCTTGTTAAGCAGTGTATTCAAATGGGTATTTTAGTATTAACCGAGTTAAAAGATATCTTCAGCAAAATCCAAAAAGTGGGATAAAAAGCAGCTCTTTAAAATAGGCATGCACAAATTTCTCTTTTTTTTATTATAGTTTTATTTGTACAAACATTGACCAGATCAGTCAGATATTTCATTTATATTTTTGAATATGATTATTTTACAGGAAAAATGTCTCTATTCGTATTTTTAAATGAACGTTGTTGGTGGATGTTCGTTTGCTTTATTTTCATTGTGAAAGTAAATTCAGCTCTCTGTAGTAAAGGTGCGGCGTTCTAGAGGAATTTTATTTTGTTTGTTGTCAAACTTTCCTTGAATTCTTGATGTCAGTTTATTGTCCTTAAAACAGTGTAAATTTATACTTTTTATTTTGTTTTTATATTCTAGGATGATTATTAAGTCATCTAAAGACGCACAGCATAATCTTTCGAATGTGCTTGGAAATTCACAGTTTGTATATGTATCATAACAATCGTATTGCAGTTATTTAACATTCTACCAACGTTAATTTCTTGAAGAAGCTATTTGTTAAAGGCACTTTGTGATAAAACTTCAGATGATAAAGTTCCCTGGAGTTTGCAACTTTTGGTAATTACAACGTAGAGCAAACTTGTTTTGAATATTACAATCAATATCTTGGATTTTGTAGATTTAATTTTCAAACACATTTATG
Source organism: Mercenaria mercenaria (assembly GCF_021730395.1). NCBI lineage: Eukaryota > Metazoa > Mollusca > Bivalvia > Venerida > Veneridae > Mercenaria > Mercenaria mercenaria. Next base: position 51,331,060 of record NC_069363.1, read on the forward strand.
GATAATGTCGACTTTGTGAATGAGTTTTATTTGCACTTCGTCTTACTTACTATATTGTTCTCAGCAAACAAACGGTCGTTTTGGCAGAAGAGTATTTGCAAATTATATAAATTACAGGCCTGTTATTTGAGCGTCATGTCTGGTACTTTGGACAGACATTTATTTTGACAGCAAATCTATGAATGTCAAAACCATTCAGAAAAACTGTTTTTATATCATAGTGCAAAGATCATGGTAATCTGGGACGAGGTCGTAGAAAATGGCTGAAAGTCTTATAAACGTCTTCTCCTTTTTAAAAAAAAATGGTTGGCATACAAATGAAGGTGTATTTATCTTTTTTCAATATTCGTTTGCTATATACCAGCAAGAGTAAAGTATATTGTACATTTGTGTTTATTCAACGCATTGTTTCTTGAACAAACCAAACAACCTTTCCGAGTAAGACTGAAAACTTACTGGTAGTGCTTTAAACTTTACCAAGTAATTGGATGTTAAATAGATGACTCTTCAACTGCATTATGTTTCTTGCAACCCCTCCTACATAATAAGCTAAAATGACTGTAAACTTAAAACTTAAATGCAATGGTGATGACGTTGAACAATTGTCTGGAATTATTCCAACGCACTGTGTTCATACTGTAATAATGATTGTTGAACAGAACGTTGCTACCGGCTGTTTCGTTTTCCTAGTCCTGTATTGCCTTTACCTGTTTGTAATTAATAAGTGGCAATCAACATCTAATTACAAATAATGCAGTTTACATATGGTTAATCTGGTTCGGCAGAATTTGACTTCGTATTTTTTAAAAAGATTTTTGGTCTTTTTCCTTACCTTTTCTGAATCAGTAACAAAATTAGAATGTGTTTGCAACTGTGTCGTTTCTCAGCTTTTCCCTGTATACAAACACCAAGTTAGTTACTTTGTTTGCGTGCATTTAACAATTTCGCTGCATTGCTTTTTATTGAATATTTTTGCTGTAGTCAAAGAGAGCGCTTGAATTTCAAGCAGTTTTTCATATGATTTGTTGCTGTCATTTTTTTCGTTCATAGAGGTCCAATGTAGGAATGTACATGAACTGGTATATCGATCTGACTAATGTCGTCTGCTTTGGTTTAAATATTCATGAGAATTAGATAAAATGTCTAATAACAGTCTCTGTAATGTAGAAACAGTGTTTTTGTGATGTGATAAATGTCACCAACAAACATGTTCATTTACTAGTGTAATAACTTTTAATCTTAGATAAGAAAGCATCTGTGCTTCAACATTACTTTTCCTAACGAGCAATGGTAAAGTAAAATATTCCAAAGCTTTAATGATTGCTAAATTTTGTTTTAAGTTTTTTTCTGTTTGAAAATATGCTTCTGCCGATATATTTCCTTAGTCTTTTAAAAGTAAAGGCTAACCACTAACACCTCGGTCACAAAAACGTACGATGTCCGTACGGTTTTAAAAAATCGAGTACCACCAATTTATTTTAGAATCCTTACGGTCTCTGTACAATTGCAGCGTCTGGTCACAGTACCTACGGGCCCTTTACGATCTTTAGAGGATGTCGTCGAGTTCCCGAGTCTTCTACGAGTTCAAATAATCCGTACGAGGCCCGTACGAGTCAACGACGTCCGTACGGACGCCGTACACGTTTGTCAAAATTCGACTGAAAACCTACTCGTGCCGAGCTCGTAGCGTTCTTGTGACCAGGGTATAACATGTATTATAGGAACCAACGCAGGAGCCATCTGGCCTAGTCGCATAATGGCAGACAGTTAATTTGATTACAGTGGCCGAAGGGATCTATATTAAAGTGGCTTTTGATTAAATTTTATTGCGGATACATTTTAGACAGTTTGATAGGAAAAATGGGGCGAGAAAGATGTATTTTGTGAAGTAAAACTAAAGTTTTGAATGAGTAGTAATACAAGCTGACAGTGGTGTGAATTTGAGATGATTATGCAGTAAGCAACTGTGACAGGAAAAAAAAGGTCCATACAAAATACAGGAAATAATATATAATAAATGTAATAATATATAATAATATATAGGTCTGGGTGGTCTTGAAACTTCCCAAAAATTTATCAGATGTGAAAATATAATGTTCATTTTCACGTCTGTGAAAAGGAATTATTATCTGTTTGAAAGGAACATGTTTGACTTTATAAGTATTTGATTTATTGTTAATACTTAATCGTTGAACAATCGTAAAATGAGCCGTGCCATGGGAAAACCAACATAGTGGCTTTGCAACCAGCATGGATCCAGACCAGCCTGCGCATCCGCGCAGTCTGGTCAGGATCCATGCTGTTCGCTAACGCTTTCTCTAATTGCAGTAGGCTTTAAAAGCGAACAGCATGGATCCTGACCAGACTGCGCGGATGCGCAGGCTGGTCTGGATCCATGCAGGTCGCAAACCCACTGTGTTGGTTTTCTCATGGCGTGACTCAAATAGTAAAAGTGTAAACTCCACAGGTCGCTCAACACGACAAAAGCGATAATGTTGCTGGTTCGGTTTGATTGAGCCTGTTCATGTTCAAGCCTTGTTTGTAAATGCTAAAACCCAAACAACGCGTTTAACATTTAACCTTTAACTAAACAGTTCTCAGAGATGATTTATCAATTTTCAGGTTTCTATGATATACAAAATATAATATTCAGCTCTGAAAGATTGACGTTCATGAAGAGGAAACAGGTATATCATGTTATACACAATTCGACTCCTGCTTCGAAAATAAATTTGAAATTCTTTGATAAAGATTGTACTTAGTTGATCAAGGAAATATTTGTGCGATAAAATCCGGAGATTTGTAAAAAGAAACTACATCCCAGAAAAATTCTGGAAGTACGTAATCAGAGTTGAATTGTAGTAATTGATACGATTGAAAAAGATCAGATGAAAAAAAAGCAAAACGTAAAGATTTCCCGGAAGCACAGAGCACACCAAAGACAGACATAAAGCCATTCATCACGAAGTAGGCCCGCAACAAAAAGAAGATGAAATTTCAAGAACATTTCAAGAGCCGGAAATTCGGTTGTAATGTGGAATGAGTTACCGATCAGCCAAAGTTTACAATTTTAATTCGCCCAGTGTTTTAGAAAAAAATTGAAAACGGCCATATCCATAGATTTATTAAAGTCATGGGTAATTACAGAAACTTCACTTTTTTAAAGGAGATCGAAGACATGAAAAGGTCGAGAAGAACATTTCAAGTGATTTTTTGGCACTTCGTTTCATAGAAAAGTTTTCATGTACGGGTTAATGATGTACGTGTGCATTCCAAGAGAGAAATGCATCTTTAAACAATAAACACTTGGCGAATTACGACAGATTAAGTAAGCTATACGTGATAATAAAGATATAATAATAAACATAACAACAATATCGTTATTGAAGTAATAAAACAAACATAAATATCATACGAATTTCTGATAGGGTTCTATGCTAATTGTTTATGGGGTGGTGATCACTCCGCTTTGTGTTAAACAGGATTTTTTTGCATGAATAAAAATTCAGATTTGATGCGATACGGCTATTCGACGTGTACAAATGTCTTAAATACCTATATTTGCGTCGAGTAACAGAATAATCTTAGACAATATAATAATATGAGATTACTCTTCATGCTTAATATATCTCGGGTTAGTCTGCTTTCTGGGGAAACAAAATCTTTGTCATTATGACTCCACAGGGGACCGAACCCATCACTTCGGGAAAAAAACAGACAACATCATAACCACCCAAGTAAAGTTTTGAAATTATTGCAGCATTTTGAATTAATACGCTTGCACATAATGTTGTTTCTAAGAATATTGCTTTTCTTGGCAACTATACTGTTATTAAATTGTTTTCTGCACCGAATATTTGAAGCAGATAGAAATATAATGGCACGTTCTGTGCTTCCATTTATATCTCTGACTAATGATGTTGATTGCAGCTTGGCAAAGGAGCTTAACAACGAAATTTGTCAAAGTCGTGTGTCTGCTTGCAAAGATCAAAGAAAGCAATATTCAACTTTTTTTTTGTTATTGAGAGCAAGGCATATGTCTTTAATCAAAATAGTGCCTGCTGATACGCTTTCTGTAAATCATATGTTATATTTCAGTACATGTATTTCAGAAAAAAAAAGATATATTTATGTCTTATTTTTTGTTGTTTCTTTTGCCAAAATTTACTATTATGTATTGTGTCGTTTTGTTGCTTCCGCCGCAGAAACAGTACAATACTTTGTTTTGTTTTGTTCTGTCAGTAGTTTCAGAAGTGTAGTGACAGAACGCATAACCTACGCTTGTGCACATTCCAGTGAGGCGTCCTAAAACTATCGGAAGGAGGCATATTCAAACCACAAAAGAGTTGTGTCAAGAGTCCATGTACCGCTTCAGTACAAGTAATGCACGTCTGAAATTATTGGAATGCAGAGATATAAACGGGAGTGAAATACCTTCTCTTTCTTTTATTGACTACAACATACCTTCTTTTTATTTGTAAAAAATATAGGAGATCTTCTAAGTACAATAAAAATCAAAACAATCTGATCTGTGTCCTTAGTCTTTCCTTATGCCTGACCTTTTGTCCTTGTGTTACATATTATAGCGGAACCATCAAGGGATACGTAGTATCCTCTTCATTAATCAAGATATGAGACAGTTTAATGGTTGGCAAAATTGATTTTGTCCTTGGAGGAAGTCTCGGAAAAATAGAGATGTATTTTAACGGGAAAAACTTACAGTTCTTAGAGGAATATTGTGATAATCCCATGACAAGGAACGCCTGATCATGGGTTTAATACATTTTGATAACCTTTTCAAACACAAGATCATCGTGATAAAGTTATTGTTTCTTCCATAAATAGTTCCTATATAAGAATACTTATGTTTTGTAGACAGATGGTATTTTGAGTTTCAGAATATTTTGTTCGAGACCAATGTTTTTTTTTCATATCAGAATAGGTAATATCTTAAAGATAAGATCTACATGTAAAGCTTCTTTCTTTTTTTCTTTTTTGGAAAATGCAGTGTGAAATATGTTTAGTAGTTTTTCACAAGAAGACTTCCTTCGTGCAATTTCTAGCGTGTCCACCTTCTAACTGGTTGACTTTTGATGATCTCTGAGATAGTTTGCTTATCAAAATGATAATAACTTATCATACCGATTGTTAAAGTATTTTCAGTAGTCCCTTCACCGGTAGAAATAGAGATGAAGAATGGTCTGCCAATCTATCAGTCAACCGGCCCGACAGACGAAAAGTGATCCCGCGAAAACCTTATAAATGCAAGATGTTTTTCATGAAAAGTACATTAATTTATTGGTGGGTGCTAGGGTATTTATATATATATATATATATATATACAGTCAAACCCGGCTGCAGAACCTCCCTTGGGGACTGAAAAATGCCGGTATTTGTGATAACATATATTTTCGCAAGACAGGTGACGTGTGACCATAGTAAGCAGGTTATATTTTATGGAGGCTGTCTACAGTACGGGTCTGACTGCATAAGGGAGTTCATCGGTTCTATGACAAAGGTAAATGTACCAAGTAATATAGCAAAAACAAAACAAAATTATGTGGGATAAGGCCGTGACTTTATTGTAAATTTTCAAATGAAAATTATGGCATATTGTAAATATATAGCATGGTATATATGAAAATGATGAAAAAATATGAAAGACAAAGCTCCAGCTAAAATGCCTGGAAGCAACATAGCAGCGCGAAGGTGCAGAAAACTATGAAAATAAGAGCAGAACATACCAGACCTATAGGAAATTGTAGGTTCTAGTACTTCGCACTAATGAGAAACGTGACAAAGATGCTCTCACCGATCTCTATGATATAAGATGATATATCAACAAAAATATTCTTCCTAGATTAAGTAAATGCAAAATGAAACATAACACCAAGATCAAAATAAAATCTGATGTAAGTCAAGAAAGTCTTCAGCAAACAAACGCACAAAAAATTAAAATATTGAAAAAATTGTTTCAATGTAATATATGAACAAACGGACCGTGCGAGGGAATGGTTATAGCAAATTATGCTACAATAATAATATAATCCATCCAAGCGATTGACTGAGCTAACCAGCAGACTGGAAACGTAAGAAAACAGGGGGGATTTACATGTCTGTTTCAACATAACCCATGTGTTAGAGGTTTGTAGCAAAGTGATCCACAAATTATAAAAATATGTACGGACCTACACGTACATATAACAAATGCAACTTTCGACTGATCACTAATAATCGTATGGCCGATAAGTTGAACAACCCTGTTTATATAAGACACAGTCAATCCATGGACCAGGTGAATGGCCGACCACATGGTACAAGGCCCCCTCTAACGGTTAAAGAGCGCCCGCCCAATAACACCAATAATAAGAGATGACCAACCGAGCGCGAGGTTGCAGATACGAGAAGGTCAACCTAGACAAGTGAGCTTTTATTTTGATACTGCCGTAGTATACAAGAATAAAATATTTTGTGGATCACTAAATATTGCTCACAACACGGACAAAAATTAAAATGAAATTAGAATTGACTTGAGCCAAACATTTTAATACAGAAGACTTTCTTTACTGTACCCCGAATAAAGATTACAATTTGTAAGCGCCATTTAAGTCACGACAATAAAAATTCTAAATTGATGAAATCAGATCAATGCAAATAATGTATGTTTACTAATAAAATCAGTTTATATACGCATACACGCCTTATTTCTTTCCTTTACTATATAACTAATACCAAACAAACAACTTAAACTGGTTTCAAAGATGGTGGTTAACTACTGTCATATACAATCAATATCCCAATAACACAATGCATCAATAGAACGTCTTCGAAATATATATAGACAGAAATATCATAATTCTTTCCAAATATGCATGTACTTAAGCAATCAATATGCCGAAAGAAACATAAAATATACCGGACTATTTATGAACATATGCAGTAAGACAGAATACAGAATGGACAATTCATATGTAATATGACAAATACTTGTCATGTTATCTTAATCTTTACGCATTATTATTATTATAATTATTATTTTTTGTTTTAATTTCATCCAAAAACTACCCAGAAAGACAGGTTAATCGTATGCTGCGAGCCGGCTGCCCCAACCCTAACTCTTTTCTATTTTTTATGATATTTTATATAAGAGGGGGAGGTAGGGAGAATCCGAGGCTCTGACCAGCGAAAAGGCTCTCTCCACCCCCTGCTTTCCGAGTATTTACTATCATCAATGTTTCTAGCAGATAAAATAAATGTACCAAACAGAACAAAAACAACACGAAAAACTGGGTAATGTTCATGAGCTGTCATCGAATTATAAATCGATGTACAAAACGATGTCCTACAAAAATATTTCAATTATGTTTGTTTGTTTTTTTACAGAATAATGACATTAAGACCATCTTCTGCAAATACAATGCCAGAATTTGGCGAACCTGCATGCTATCGCTTTGTGTAATAAACCCGCACTAATTCATGTTATCTTCGTGCTTAAATTCAAACCAAATTTAACAAAAACAACAAACAAAGTACCAAAAGAAAAAGATAGTAACATTCGGAATGTTTATAAATGAATACATGCAGTTAAAAATCAAGCCGGTTTCATTCAACCGTATTGTTCCATGATGTTTAAATGTACCAACAGAAGCGTACTAGCAAAATTGAGTTTATACACACACACTGTAGAGTTTATTCTCTAATATACCATAGATTACAGAAGCGGCGTGACATGTTTGGTGCAGCAGTACATTTTGTGGCAGGGTTCAGCAGTATGATTCACCATTGTGACCCTGAAACAGATTAAACTTGACGGCAGAAATATGTTAAAAAACAACAAAGTTACTGTAATGGGAAGGGTGGGAGGGAATTTTTGTAAACGATCTGTCCTCTACGGATTTCCGATAAAGAATGTACTTGTCACTGCACTAAATTTGCCCATGAAAATCCCGTGGGATTAAAACTTGTTAGACTAGTATTTGAACTGATACGACTATAAATACAAATACAGGTGCGGATTAGCAGTGATGCGTTATGTTAGACAAGACGATACTCACCAAAATTAAAACAATTTATTTCATAAGAGAACATAAATTTACTTAATTTATTGGTGGGTGCTAGGGTATTTATATATATATATATATATATACAGTCAAACCCGGCTGCAGAACCTCCCTTGGGGACTGAAAAATGCCGGTATTTGTGATAACATATATTTTCGCAAGACAGGTGACGTGTGACCATAGTAAGCAGGTTATATTTTATGGAGGCTGTCTACAGTACGGGTCTGACTGCATAAGGGAGTTCATCGGTTCTATGACAAAGGTAAATGTACCAAGTAATATAGCAAAAACAAAACAAAATTATGTGGGATAAGGCCGTGACTTTATTGTAAATTTTCAAATGAAAATTATGGCATATTGTAAATATATAGCATGGTATATATGAAAATGATGAAAAAATATGAAAGACAAAGCTCCAGCTAAAATGCCTGGAAGCAACATAGCAGCGCGAAGGTGCAGAAAACTATGAAAATAAGAGCAGAACATACCAGACCTAATAGGAAATTGTAGGTTCTAGTACTTCGCACTAATGAGAAACGTGACAAGATGCTCTCACCGATCTCTATGATATAAGATGATAACTATAGATTTCAACGAATGTAATGCATTTTAGATTTTAGTACTAATAGATTTACAATATGTCATACCGAAATGCACATTACGTGTATTGAGGGCCACTCAACATTTTATGAAAATAAAATTCGCCAAAACGAGGTATGCAGTGAATACACGTTTACTCAATAGGTACAGCAGGTCATTGACAAACAGTTAAAAGTCTAGAGCTAGAAATTACCTTTTGCTATGTACCTTAATTTTTAAGATGTATCAAAATCTATGAAACTCGCTGAATATTTTACATATTGTATATCTTTAAATGTTACAATGTCATTCAGGTACATGTACATATTATCCAATAGTTCGATTACTATAAGCTAGGGTCATCATGAAACCTTTTGCTGAGGTTTCAGTCGAAATGTATTATCTATTTATTTTGAACGAACGTCAGACGAACGGAAGGACAGGCGGACGAATAGGAAACCAATAGCCATAAGACTTTCAATTAGAAGAGTCTTACTGCCACTGACTTGTTACGTCATAAACAGAATATGCTTGGACAGTTTCATGTGACGTCTTCTTTGCATTCATATTATTGAAATTATTATTCATATCATTATTGTTATTATGATTATTATTATTATTATTAACATTATTCTCATAATTGATTCAATTCTGTTTTACACCTATTTTCGATATTTCTTGATTATTTCGTTTTCCATATCAATGCATTTTTATAACTTATTCTTTTACATGCAGGCAGTTAAGTAATGCTACAACGGACCTAGATAAATCGGATCTAATAAAATTAACCAGGTACAGCAGTTACCTTTCAACACAAGGTGCCCCAATAGCTGCCGATCCCGACCATGCCACGCCGCTCCTATAGCTAAACTGTTTAAAGACATTAGGAGAATAGCCGGTTGACGACATTAGTTTTCTGCAGTCCCTTATACCAGAGATTGACCGTGTTAATGCTGGTGTTACAGTTGTTGACGTAATGGATAATCCGCATCAAATCGTATAGGCTAGAACTGCGTCTAAAATTAATGTGTATGCATTTCATTAGCGTGTAACAAAATTGATAACCCAAATCCATATTTTAGTCATTAAGAAATACATTTAAAGCTGAATATGTTCAAAATATAACAATAATCTGTATTAATTTATATTAGTCCTTGTATATGATAATCTTTTGCAGAACGGAACCATGCAAAGTATTAGCAGATTCGGTTCGATTAACTTGGTTCATGGAAATCACTCGTGGCACTCCCAAGTATAGTGTGGCTTATTCCATTTAGCTCAGAATGTTTGTGTTTTTATTTCTATAGCACCGTTCTCCATAAGTTTCGTTGTTTTGCTGGATTTTATTCTTATGTAAAATACTCTCAGAAACAGTAACCAGACTTAAGTATGAAAAGCACATCTACCTTACTTCGAACATGTCCGGATTATATTGTTTAACAGTTCTGAAAGAGCTTTGTAATTCATTACAATGAATTAATAAATATATCTATAAATCCGTGAATTATTTGATTTAAACATGACGCTTTCGTGCTTTAAGAAATATTTCTACGACTTAGAATTGTGACAGTATGTTATTAATTTTCATAAGCATCACTTACCATTTACTGTTATACATTACAACAGTTGAGATCTAGGTTACCCTAGTGATGTATAAAATGAAAATATATCTTACATTTCTTTCGATATCTAACAAACAGCAGCTAACCAATATGTTACATTATGAAAACATCCAATATACACGTATCTTTCTTGTCAGCTGTTAATGTTTCATTCCATGGTACGAACCCAACTGGAACGCTCTCTTGCCAGTATAGCTAATCAAGTTAATATAGCCAATTTCGTTCCTGGACACGTAAAAAGCGTAAGCTTACATTACCTTATTACATACCAATTTTCCCATGTGCAGTCTCTACGAACACTTTAACCATCTGACTGAAATACTGTTGAAAACGGAATGGAACCAATTAATTGTATGTCGCTCCTTTCTCATCGGATCTGTTAAGCTGTAACTAGACTATGCAGCATGTTTTTTATCATTTGAAGCAAGATATTTAACGTATAATTTTGACAATTGGTAAGAAACAACCAAATGTATATTTCTATTTGATTTAATGACTTAAAAGTTTGTGATTTTTTTTTAATTATATTAGGCTACAAAGCAAAATTCTTTGATTAATCCTAGCGATACAAATCATGTTACAAAATATTTCCGCAACAATGTACGTTTGAAATGCATAAACCTCACTACACCTCGGGTGAAACCAGTACATGAATTGTACATATGATTAAAGTCCATAAATAATAATGACCGAGAATAATGTACAGGAACTAACGTACTGCATTTTTGCGTATGTACATGCAAACAAAAAGAACGCTCGACCACACCCATGTTTTACCTGTGAGTGTTTGTCAGCTCACTATGTCTGTTAATTTTATTTTTTTTATTTTTTATTTTTATTTATTTATTTATTTTTTTTTTATAACTAAAATTCACTTCAGACTGATTCAGTCAGTGATTGAATAAAACCAAATAGCCAATATCTTGCTGATTGTACGATGACACGTGTCTCCATTACTTTCCAGAGGACATATTCAAATGCCGTATAAACAAAAAGTTCAGCAATCAAAATTATAAGCGCAGATATCTAAAGAAAATATATAATGTATACTCATCTCAATTGTGAATTCTCAAAACAGTAGCGCTGCAGTTTTCCGTCGTAATCTTCTTTAAATTTTTGTAAACGATCTGTCCTCTACGGATTTCCGATAAAGAATGTACTTGTCACTGCACTAAATTTGCCCATGAAAATCCCGTGGGATTAAAACTTGTTAGACTAGTATTTGAACTGATACGACTATAAATACAAATACAGGTGCGGATTAGCAGTGATGCGTTATGTTAGACAAGACGATACTCACCAAAATTAAAACAATTTATTTCATAAGAGAACATAAATTTACTTAATTGGTGTTAATATTCAAAATATGAGTGTCTTTTTATATTGTTGCAATGGCAACAAGTATGGTTCCTATGACACAAACAATCCAAAACGATGACAAGAAATGACATTGACAGATCCTGCAGTAACGTTCACAATACAATCTATGTTTGCATGAAACGATCACAAGTATCTGTGTTAAACTTCTTTACATAATAAAAAGCCATACTAAAGGGATAAACGTCTACGATAATTAACGTCAAATACATTTTTTATCAATGCCTTTGAGATCTACTACTGACTGTAAAAATTAACCTCTAAGTGACTGTACAGATGACCTTACATTCCTCAGGTATGTTGTCAATATTAACGCGGATTTGACACATATCTATCGTAATATGAATTCTGATACGCAATTCGTACTTTAGGGAAACAAATTCTTTAATAGCTGAGTATTTGTGGTAAGTAATTCACATTTTTGAGTAGGTAATTAAACGAAACTATGCTTCAACATGCCAAATACTTACATATACACAGGTAGCCCAATTTGTTTGTTATCATTTTTACTCTGTTAATCAGTAGACAACTATTTCATTAACCGTGCATACTCCTTTGAAGCTTAATCCAAGGCCTTTTTGCTGATTAACAGCTGATGTTAATAAAGCAATCACTATGGGCAACATCATAATTATGGTTAACCTTCAGCCTGCTGGCGGCAAGTGGTTTTGCCTTTGCGACCAGTGCAGACCAAGATCCATGCAGGCTGATCATGGTCTGCATTGTTCGCTATTCAGTCAGTAAATTTTCAGTGAACACCCCTTCAAATAGTAAATGTTACTGCCCAAATTGAATGATAGACCAGTCCATTTAGGAAATTTATCAGGGTAAAGGTTAATATGTATCTATAATCAAACTCGTTAGTGTCAATTTTGTGAAAATGAAGGATGTACACTTTAACCTTACTATTGGAAACATAAGCATCAGTAACACAAACTGTCTAAACAAACCGAAACAGATAAGATGAATATTTTGGTGTGAGGAGGAGTATCTTTGAAAAATGATTCAAGATTGTTGTACAAACAAATTGATGTAAATCAGACGAATTTATGCATTTGACGTATCTTTTGGGTAAATTAGAATATGCAAACATCTAATCTATCGTTTGTGTACTAATGTAGATAGAACCTTTAAACAGGATGTTTCCAAATCAGTGTCTGCGTACTAAATACTACATGCTTATCATACAAACATTATTTTTCAGACTGGCTGTTGCAACAACATGTTACATAATTATTTTTATGGGTTATCTTGATATAATCATACCTTTATCAGGTTAACTTGCCTTTTTAAAAAATTGGACACTCCAGTTTATATCAACGACATACAGTAAAACACTTGATGATGTTTGAAACTAATTCATAAGATGGAATGTGCATAAGGTCAGGTTTTTTCGAATTTCATTTGTTAGATATGTACTTTAAGATTATAAATGAACATCGCCTGTTTCAAAGTAAGGCTCAGTCGTTTGTTTCAATGCTTATCTTATTGAATGTTATACAGTCTAAATTAAAGATATTACAATGTCCAAATCAATATTGTATCCTTTCAGGGCATAACATTTTCATTAAGATCAAATGGATTAGATAACCGGCGTGTCAATTGACTCATCCTTGATGACAATCCCATGTCTGTCATTAAGACATTTATGTTATGTACTATACACAATAGACAGTACAGCAGAAAACGTTTCAAATATGAATGAAACTTGCACCAGTACTACAGTTTGTAAGTAATTGCAGTGATCTGATTGTGTCAGGAATAATTTAATGTGTGAATTAAAGTATGGTTTTTAAAAGAAGAATGTTTCCGACGTCATACACATTTTACTGATAAATCCCCATTAATTTAAATGTATTCTATTATAATGATTTGTGTTTTAAAAAGAAAAAGGTAATCGAAGTGAACTGTGAAATTTTCTGAGACCGAACAGCACCCCAGACCGAGCTACTATTAAAATAACCCTGTTATATTGGAACTTTTTCACTTTGGACATTATTTTTTTATATTTACAAGAGCATGAAATCTTCAGATTCATGTAATGTATCCCTTTGTTATAAAGTAACGTTGAAAGCAAACATACTAAATACTTGTTATTTCAAGTTATTCTTATTGGTAATTGAAGTTACTATGATCATTTTATTGAGTGAATTTTTACATTAATTAATTTTGTAAAACAACAGTACAGTTGCGACATTTGGTGTATTTCCCTTTCACCAAGCTGTTAAATAACCTTTAGCCTGATAGAATACTTTTCATAACTGTTTCATTGTCCAAAAAGGTCAAATAAATACAATTGGAATTTAAAAGATAACATTTCATTGAATTGTCAAGGACGAAAATGGAAAACGAAATTTCAGTGTTTTTAGGGAGTAACGCTTGCCTTTTTTAAGCATTAACTAGAAATACTAAAACAAGTATACGGTAAATGTAGATTATAACATTTAAAAATATAACTGTAAAAGGAAGAAACATTAATACCGAAACTGTGTGGCTATTGATCGCACCTCAGTCTTAATAGTTTGTGATTTATAGTCAGACAGATGTTTTATACATTTTATATCAATTCCTGGAGTGTTATTGACAAATAATATTGATAACGTAAACTATAAATGTACACATCTGAAATGAAATTGCTTCCAGTGCTACACTGGAAGCATATAAGGGATACACATCGCAACAATATTTTTTACCAATTACAATAATGTAGGTCTTGCTGATGTATATAAAGCTTTTAAAAACTGTTCTGACCTCTACTATAATTTCGTCAGTTGAATACCTGTGAGAAAATAGCTTGCACAATAGAAACATTTCGAGACGCAGTGTCGATCATCCGTAATTGTATCTTCTGGAAATATTGAATTATCAAATCTTTCAAAGCTTCGAACTATTACAAAATGACGAAAATGGAAAACGAAATTTCAGTGTTTGTAGGGAGTAACGCTTGCCTTTTTTAAGCATTAACTAGAAATACTACAAACAATAGTGTTCTTTAAGTGAAAAAAAAATAAACAAAAAAACTTTTAGACACAGGAAAGGTTGAGCTCTTCTGCAGCAAATAAAGTATACATTTGTGTGTATATACAAATGAAGAAGCCGACGATAAACGTCTTCTTCGAAGATATCATACAGGACAAAAACTAGATTCAAATCGGTTCAAAACTAGATATGAAAACGACAACAGGGTCCCCACCATTGTACAGAAAACGGAAGAAGTACAAAAAAGTTACATGATTCTTAAACGAAACATGACGAAGAAATTTGGCCTAAACTCCAACAATCAAACAATCCCGCGGCTATCGACCGCTCTAGAACTGATTGGAGAGAGGTGTATGGTAATAATATTATGGACATCTAGCCTGATATTGATATTACTAGGGAAGGTTTGCTTAAAAAGTTTATCAGAGAAAGATGTAATGTTTAACGCCAAGTGGTCGTACTGGGACAACGATTTTATACTAAGCAGTTGATTAAAACTTCATCCATACCATCAGTCGTCTATAGTTTCAGACAGATTTATCTAAGGAATGGTAAAGTTCGATTTTGTTATCCGCATTTTATCTTATTGAGGATCTTGGTTTCATAATTCAGACAGAAGTTTTGGCAAGTCACGTATTTCTTTGTGTCAGTTAGACGGTTATTACTAGTCTGTCTTGTCTGGTAATTCAGAAAGACAGATTTATTCTGAATGCATAACCATGAATGCCAAAAGCGTCTCCATAAATAATAGTTTTCATGTCATAGTTAATGTCAAGGTAAATATAAAAACGATGGCTTAGAACTGAAAACAGGCGAAACAACTTTGATGATACATCTTAGAACTTTTGATTATAAGATCGGCGTGTATATTATAATCATGTTTGAATATATTACTCGTGTTAAATAGTTTTAAATATCCCCCAATAAGTGTATGGTACATTGCATTAATATTTTTATTTCCTCTGGACATGTTTGGTATTGTATCATAGCCAACGATCCGTAGTCTCCTTCTGTATAAGTTCATCTTCCAAGAGTGAGTCTTCAATGATAATCCTTTCCAAAGTCTTCTAACCGACGACATACATGTACCATACGGATTATCCAACTTAAAGGCAATATTAATGAATTGGATCTATTGTCTGGAATCATTCCAACTTTGTGTATATACTATGATCATGAATTAGAAACAGAACATTGCCACCAGCTGTTTCATTTTCATACCCCAGTATTGCTTTCACCTGTTTATAATTAAAAGGTGATAATCATCCACATGTAATTACAAACAGAAAACTTCACCATTAATCTGGTTCAGCTAACGGTCACTGTTTGAAAGCGACTACACAAGGTTTCAAACTTTTTCTACTAATTGGTATCTACAAAATGGAAAGTGCCGTTTCGTGATGTTGCAAGAACTTGTGGCCCGGCCCATTTGCTAAATGTTTGCTTGTACATGTACGATTATTGATATATCATCTTGTAAAAGATTAGCAATAAAATATGATTAAACCAAACTATAAATTAAAATGTTTACTTCAGCAGAAGTCATAAACAAACTCAGTAAATATTTTTGTATTACGGAAATGAATTACTGTTTATATTTTTAAGCAGCCTAATAACTCTGTACTATTGGTTTAAAACATATTTTATTGTGGTCAGGTTTATTGTCGTTCACAAAGATCCGGTATCGGAATGTATGACCTGGTATCGATTTAACTCCTGTCGTCTGCTGTCGCTAAAATATTCATGAGAATTAGATAAAATACTTAATAACTGCCTCTGTGAAGTGCAAACATCGTGTAACTCATGCAATGAATGTCTCCAACAAACACGTTCGTATTGTACTGTTGAAGTCTCTACATATACACATGCGCTTCTATAGTATCTCTCTATCAGGTCATAAAGAAAGAGTTAGTTTTATTGTGGTGGAACTGCGACCAAGTTGTTTAATTATAGATATTTAATCATTTACTACAGAAGCATTTATGAACGATTTACATTAGTTGACAAAAATCAACAGTTCAGTACGTGGAAATCTTCTTCAGAATGTTTATTTTAGAAGAAGAGGTGCATATCTATATCAAATGTATAATGTTAAAATGACTTATGTTATATGTTATTTTATATGTTTTTATCACATTTTAACGATGTTAAAATTATTAGAACTGGTATACAAAATTAAAAATCAAAGAATACTTCAAACAGATTTGTTCTCAGTGTTAAATTTCTTAATTTTTGGTACAGCTAGTGTGTTACAAAACGAAAATATACAAGATGTAGAATACAAAAATCCTTTCCCGGTATTAAAAATCGAAAATGATAATGTAATATACAGTCCATGAAACAAGCTGGTAAAACCTGATCATTTTTATCAGGGACCTTATCTGGTTATAACCAGAAACATCACAGACGTAATTATTTAGAGAATGAATAAAAATTACTATGACTTTCAATATGGTAGAGTGGACTCTAGATGGACACTTTTATTTGTATATATATGTACACATCCCCTAGCCCAAAGCATACATTTCCACATTTCCTATGTTGAGCTTTATATATAGATGGCTGTCTTGCCTTTTGAGTGTAACTTTTACTGTTAGAATAAATATTTCCAGCTCTCCTACAAACAATTTTCAAAATGACCTTGGTGAAAAATCTAAGCTGTGACAATAACCTTACTTGAAAATGATTTTCAGTGATGACTTGGACATAATAGAAGTATTCATAAAAATATTTTCAAAAACTGGATAGTTTGGGTGTTGTTAATCTGAATTAAGGAAAAAATGCACACTTTAGTTTAAAGTAGTGTCTTATGGTTATAAAACACCTTTATTTTGTCCAATCAAAACAACGATATAGTCCGAATAAAATGTATTCCCAGGACAGCCTTCGTGTTAGTTAATATAGTGATCGTGCTAAAAGATAGAAATGTCTAGACACGGCTTGTTATATTGACTCAGATATATATCCAGTCCAATGTCCAATCATGTCGACCTTGTACGAACTGGGCCTGAAGAAACCTTGCATACTTTTCATCAAATAAATTGACGAATATCATGACTGTTTACCCTACAAACACTTCTGGTGTGTTGTAAATTATTTCGAGGAAATGTTGGTTTGCTGTTAGACATTACAATTAAACTGATGTAAATCGGCATATACTTATTAGTTGGTTATGAGAGAAAAAAATAATGGTAGTTACACCTATATTATAATAGCTATTACTTTAATGAAACAATTACAATTAGTCGGAGTATAATTCCTTACAGAGTACAATATAGCTAGTGAACCTTTTTTGGGCGGCTACTGATACTTTATTAGGCGAGGAGGATTTACATCCAATATATTTTCTACATATTTTTCCTCGGAGAAATCACAAAATGTATATGACATAAACTACTTAATCCCCTCAGCTTCTCTGATCTGGGAGAGGTAGGGAACAGGAACATGTATATGTACTTTCAATTTGGTTGGTACATGTATGTGTACATGTGTCTTTATAATCGGATACCTTTTAACATAATTATTCCTTTGCAAGTATTTCTTTTCATTTTTCAGCGATGATAAGAGAAAAGAAAGAAAATCTCAGTAAAAATCAAACCAATTTGATCAGGATTATTTATAAACCCTAACTCTTGATTTTTGTCGCCAGAGTTTGTAACAGAAACACAAGAGGCTACGTAGTTTTCAATTCATTTATTAGGATAAGTGACAGTTTTACGGTCAGTGAAATTGATTTTGTCTCTCTTGCTCTCAAGAGTGTCTCGGAAAATCATGAGATATGCTTTTTCTGCCACCGAAATACGAAATGCTTACAGTATTGGGCAAAACAGTATGTTGTTCTGTTTGTAAGATTAGCATGTTTTAGAAGTCAAAAGGGGAACAACTCTTTCGTTAGAAGGTGATATTCATTTGTGAATTTTTCTGACTGCTTGCCTCCTAGATAGGTAAACCTTAATGGTTATCAAAATTGTTATATTGCGAGACTTATTGAACTTGGATAGTATTTTCAGATTTCTATAGTCATTAACAATACGCTTTTCCTCGCTTTTCCAAAACGTTAAAGCCTGAAATAGAGAGGTTAATGCAAATATTGGGAAAACAACAAAATAAGAATCTTTTTTATTATCCAGTTATACAAAAATTACAACGCAAACAAAATATATATATTAACATGCGGGATGGGATTAAAATACCAGTAGGAACCTAAGAGGGTATATTAGGTGTTAAATTTGTAAGGCGCATGTCGTTTGTCATAAATATCGGAATAACCGATGGATGCTCCCCAAAGTATGATTACTGCATATTAAAAGCACAAAAAGCGTTTTAATCGACTGGGCATATACCACATCTTAGTAGTTCAGATTCAGAAGAAGTTTCTTACAACTCCCGCTTGTAGTTGTTGAGAAAAAGCACACAAAAGATGTGCTCTTGGGACTGAAGCATCCGAAGATCAGCAAGTGGTTAGTGAGGAATACTCCGTACAAGGATTGCGCTATAGTTTATTGTTGAATAAGGGCATTAATCAGTGAAAAATCATTTGACCGGTACATGAAGATAATTCGTGCACCCCTTTTTGAATATTTTATAAAATTTTAGTAGTAAATTCAAAGGAAGTTTCATAGAACTCAGCATGTAGTTGAAAAAAGCACGTCATTTAAAACCATTAGATATTCAGGCAAGATAGAAGAAGGTAGAGAACTTAAATGAATATCTCGGTGTAACTGCGTGTGATGCTAAGAGTGCGTAAACGTTTATAATTATGGATCATCTGGCAATGAAAAATGGAAAGATACATTTGGGAAAAGTAGCAAAATTGTTTTTTAAATTATTGATAATTGTGTGAGTCAAAAGACATGATGAAATGATAGCTGAGTTTTGATGCAGTTTTGGGCGGTATTTAGTATGTTTCATGTTATGATATACAGTAAGTGGAACGTACACTAACCAAAGTTTTCCGAATGGACAGTACTCTTCAAAATGTTTGTTATTCGAAATTACTTTATAGACAGACTAGATTACAAGTCTTCATAGTCGGGTTCACGAGTGCGGCGTCTGTAAAATAAAAATATATTAACCTTTACCTTGCTAAATTTCTATAATGGACTGGTCCATTATTCAATGTTGGCAGAACCACTTATTATTCAAAGGGGTATTCACTGAAACTTTACTGACTGAATAGCGAACGGACATGCAGGCTGATCTTGGACTGCGCTGGTTGCAAAGGCAAAATTACTCACCGCCAGCAGGCTAAAGGTTAAGTTTATTTATACTGGCCTATGTTCGGAAACGTAAAGAAATCCAGTAAACTTGGAGGCACCATAGAAACTGAAATGCTTCCCCGCCAAACAAACGAACAACCAAGCAAGTAACATTTCATATTATTTCCACCTAATATGTCAAGTATAATACAGCGAGAAGACAAAACGCATTATAATTATTATAGTGTTCCGTTCAAGTTTAATTGAATATTCAAGATCTTAATAAAAAAAACAAATACTAATTTACGTAATTCTATGTAAATGCGCCACATAAAAGGGATAATTAATGATTTACGATGTCAATAAAAAATCAGTTTCAAATGAAATTTGGGCGTGACTGCTTGTCAGTCTTTCACGAGCCATTTAGAAGCTGCTTTCTTTGATATAAATGGAGAGTATTTAAATTGATCTACTTACCTTTGAAACTCTAAGCAGTTTTCAGTTTTGTTGTATTGGTAGTAGCAATCTACATCTATTCACATTTTAGCCTTTGGAACGTGCATGTAAACAGTACAACTTGCATGAAGAGACGACCTAAAGGAAGGGCAAAGAGTGGTATCTTAACGCAACTGATATCTTAATACAACATAATTTGTTCTTAAACAACCTAAAAGGAAACGAAGAAGTTGTCCTTTGAGTAAGTTTTGGTGTATATTAAAAAAATACTAATCAAGAACATTATGGAAAAGTATATAATACTATATATATATATTTGATTTACGGAAATAGCATGGTAAACGTTTATTTGCCAGTAAATCAACATATGAGCCGCGCCATGGGAAAACCAACATAGTGGCTTTGCGACCAGCATGGATCCAGACCAGCCTGCGCATCCGTGCAGTCTGGTCAGGATCCATGCTGTTCGCTAACAGTTTCTCCAATTCCAATAGCATAAGCGACAGCATGGATCTGACAAGCGCGATGCGCAGGTGCTGGATCATGGTCGAAAACACTTTGGTTTTCAATGGCGCGTATGTTGATATAAACAGCTGTATTATGTGAATTCATAATATGTATTAGAATTTTAATAATGTGCATACGTGTATTTGCGTTTTAGCTAATAATTAAATTAAATGCAGTATAGCGCCAAGAATTTCACAGAGAATTCAGTGATTCATCTTTAAGTTAACAGATGCTCAAACTATTTTGAATCCATTTTGTTTTAGTCTTTCCGTGATTCTCAAACATTCGTTTCATGTCATTATGCAGCTATTGTATTGTTCTTTCGGACATGTTTCACTGAAAAGTTTTGCAACAGTTCCTATAGTCATGGACAGGATTTCCTTTATAGCAACCTTTTAAATGATACGGTTCTTCTTTTCGTTTCTTTTTCGGGTTTCTTGTTTAAATAGACATATATTTCGAGTATGCTGATGGTATTTCGGATCTCGCTTTTATCACATCATCTGTGTTGTTGAAAGTGATTATTTATTTATATTATATGTACCTGTGTTTTACCTTAGATTGGAAAAAATACCGTTAAAAACGTGTGTTTTGCTTTTCAATGAATTCGTCGGTGAATATGGCTATTTTAAAAACGGTGAACTGTGTGCATGCTGGATAAAATATTAAGAGTTCAATAAATTAACTTAAATAATGACGTCCAGACAATTAAATACTTCTTGAAAATAATATATTGAAACGTCGTATAGAAAACAAAGGGTGCTTTATCAAACTGATATTTACAGAAGGAAACAAATTGAATAATATCTCAGGCGCAATCTATCAAAAAAGTAATTATATTAGATCAATAACATCTCAGCACCTTCTGCAGGCTTTGTAACCAAACGAATTAATACAGATAGTTTATGGCATTGCAATGTCGTCACGTGTATTGTATTGAAATTATTGCAGTACTTAATGTATTTTAGTGCAAATTGATATTTAAGATTGACGTGTGTTACGGTGAAATGCCAAAAATTGTACAGCGTAAATAATTTGAGAATTGCCTCTTCAATTCCTGAATTAACGATCCATATTGGCTGACAAACAGTTTGTACTGTTTAAGCTGAACATAGTGGATACGCTTTTCAGTTATTTGACTTAATACTGATTGCTAGAATATAAAAGAAAATAAGTGGCAATATATCTTAACCGTATATAATTAGATAACCACTTCAGTTTATTTTTGTTATCTTTTAATTATTTACCTGTAGTTTTCTCTATTCGATTAACGGTACCGTTTTCTTTTGATGCTTGATACAAGGGCTGTTAGCCAATTACTTAGCAGCTGGAGGTAATTATTCAAGCACTGTGGTCAACATTATATGGTTAATAAGTATGCATAATCAAAATCATTAGTGCCAACTTTGTGAAGGTGTAGAAAGAACGCCGTAACCTTGATATTGCTATGTACATCATAAATATATATGAGTAAGTTAGAACAACAGTGTTAGGGTTGTGTTGAAAATCAGTGGATGTTATGAATAGATATACTGAAAAATGAATAACTAATAATTGTGAAAGAGGAGTCGGATTTACAGGAAGTGTTTTAATTTTTTGTTGAAATAAATGAATGTAAAACAGAAGGAGTCAAACATTTCTGTTGAGGTTTCATATTAGGTAAATTAGGGCAAAATTTTGTTATTTTGACCAGGCATGTGGTGACACAATGTAATTTTTGGTGTTTTAATGTTGTTGTTTTTTCGGCATAGTGAGTCTACTAACTAGTTTTAATAACCTAAAAATAGATGATCAATGTAATATACTTCAGGTATTGTTTAGGTTGACTACTATAAAAACAATAAGTATATGAAGCATTTTGAATTCAGTTAATACTATGAACAGTATATTTGTTAATTCAATCAGCAATCCTCCAAAGTATGGGAAGTTAGATTCACGACGGCAATAGGGGTCAAACCAATTTACGCAATTAATAGAATGAGCAAATACATAAGAAATAGCTGTTCGTGAAGTAAAACCAGTAAATCATTTACTTTAAGACAGAAAATTGAATAGTCGTAAGGTCAAGTTGGTACATCAATACAATGCATTACAATTTAAATGAGAATAATGATTATGTTATCCCCTTTGTTTTAGAAATGAAATCTTCCCAAACAGTATTGTTTATTCTTACATACTCATTTTAAAACTACGTTAAGTTACCATTGAATCTCAAACGTAAATAGTTTCCGTACTGACGTTTGAATTTCATATCGGATGTGTGACTTCATTTGTGACGTCAGTTTTATACGTGTGTTTGCGTGTAGTCACGTGTTAAGAAGTTCATTTACCACGATATTTTATGAAATCTGCTAGTGCCTTTAAAATCAGATTTACTGTCAGTGAAACTTATACACTAAAATACCAGCTTCATTCGATTCAAATGCTTTGAAAATAAAACAGTAACTCCATACAGAAAATATGCTGAATTAAACAGTAACAGAAGGAAACAGAATAAAATTACGTATTATTAAATCAATTTCATATGAATAATTGCGTTTAAACGTAAATATCGTTATCGTAGAAAACATAACACTCCCGAGTAATATGATTTGAATACTTCTTATGAAATAGACCTGTAAAAACATTTCCACTAAGACATATTACTTTCTTTACGTAAGTACAGAAATCTGATTCTAGCAGAGTTTTTAAGAGCACAGGTGAAAGCAGAAATACGGTAACGATTACAAAAATATTTCGAATGTTCGTTACATTGTTGTGTGTATTTCAAGGTTTTGTTCTTTTTCATTGATTTTCTTTATCGGACGTGAAACTCGAAATAACTTTAAAACACTCTTGTATAGTGTATATGGTAGAATAATACAGTAACTAAAATAAGTATGACGTTTTTCCGTTGGCAGATAAGGTCAGATAAAAACAATTGCAGTCATTGTGTTTCATATCACAGAAAAAATAATTTTTCATGGACGAAAGGAAATGAATATGAAAGTTCACTATTGCTTGCGAAATTTACGTGTTGCAAGTCTGGTAAATGGATATAAAATTTAAAGTGCCCTTCAATGTCTTGATAGACAAGATAATCTGTCTTTGAAATAAAACAAACATAATCGCAATTAAGGAATAATTAAATCTGAAAATAGAGAACATAATATCGAAACCACCTATTTATCGATTGCATCTCAGTCTTAATGATTTGTGATTTACAGTCTGCCAGATGTTAAATACATTTTTACAGATCAATCACTCGAAGGTTACCGGAGAAGAATATTGATAACACAAACTATGTTCACGTCTGAAATAAAACAGTTTCCAGTGCCACACTGACAGTATATTAGGGATATACTCATCTCAATGGATATACATTTTGTTACTATATATAGCACAAAAATTGCTCTTGTTGACGTATCCAGAGCTGATACAAATGTTTTTACGTTAGACATCAAGTACATTGAAACAACATTGTGAAGGACAACTTGTACTTTACTGGAATTTTAGATAATGTGTGTGGTTCAACTGAAATAATTTTGTCTGGAATTGTTGAATGATTGTATCTTAGAATCTTTGCAAAGAAAAACGTTGTACCGAAGTGAATATTCTTAATATATAAAAGTATATATATTTGAGCACTATTTTGAACGGTAGACGCGTAGCAAAAGAAATAATGTATAAACAAATGAAGAAACAGACAAAGAACATATTCTGGAGAGAATTTATACAGGGTAGAAAACAAGACTCAAAAGTATTTAAAACGGCAACAGGGTCCCCAGTACTATACACAAAATTTAAAAAGTATAAAAGGATTTACTATCCTTTGGCAAAACATCACGTGACCATTGGGCCAAAGCCCCAACATTCACACAAGCACGCGGCTGTAGTATACTCGAGGACTTACGGTAGGGAAGTATATAGTAATATAGATATCTGGCCTGATGATGATACCGCTAGGGAAAGATTGCTTGAAAAATTAAAAGGACTATCCTTATCGGAAGAGCATGATGTTGGAATTGACTCTCCAAATGAAATAGTTGCAAACGAGGATGAAGTAATATACATCAGGTAGGTGCTTAGTTTGCAGAAAAAAAATTTTTATGGCAATAACTGCAAATGCAATTTCATGAAGTATCTTTGAAGTTTACGAGATGGCGGAAGTATGTTTCCAGGTAAAAAATGCAAAAGTAAATTAGACCTGTTTGAAAACCTGAGAGTTTTAATAAGTTTAATGTAAGGAGGATTATCGTTTTCTTATTATCTTTTTAATGTTTACCTTGGAACCCAAACAACCTAACACCGTCTGATGTTGTATTGTAATACAGTAACTGCTCTTTATACTTTTCTTTGTGAACATTTTTTATAAACCGCAAGTTTTGGTTTTTGGACATATTGTCACTTGGTTATGCATTGGAAGTAAATCTGTCTTCTTAAATTGACAGACAAAACAGATACAATATAACATTTCACTAATATTAAAGATTAAATATTTCTCGACCGTTTTTGTTGTTGCTCTTTTTCTTACTACAACCGCCTAAAGGTGTTTGCTTGCACCATGTCCTGTCTCCCTGAAGTTAGTCATTATCTCACTTGTAAACATGGTATCATTCCATCCATTTTCTTACATTTAATTTAGACTGATGCTCCACGCCCCATGCAGATTCTTTTTATTTTCTTTCTTAAACTAAACATTTATTTCCTGATCGGCTTTCAAACAGAACTGTCAATCAGAAAAAAATATTAATAAACAAAATTCCTTATACAATTTCTGATAAGCTATTCAATGAAGGATTTAATGACCATTTATTTAGAAATATCGTTTAATACATTAGATATGATTTTTGTAATGTTTTCTGTTTCTTTCATAATAACATAGGAGACCAACTCTATGCTTACACTTTCACGCTTTTCGGGTTAATTTAATATTTTCAACTTCAAAACACCGAGTTCTAGTAGTATTAGTTATTTTCAGGTAAAACCTGGTGTTTTGGCAAAATGGTAGTATGATGTAAAATTAATGATTCTCCAACTATCAATAACCATCTAAATGATGATGTCTTCAAATCTTCTCTAGAGAAAAGATAACATAAAAATAATGTTAAAACTTACAATGGTAATGACTTTGATCTCTCGACCTGGAATCATTCCCACTTGTTATGTTCATTCTATGATCATGAGCGTGACTGAACATTGCCACGAGCTATTCCAATTCCCTTGCCTTGTTTCTTTACCTGTTTATAATTAATACATGATAATTATACATCTAACTGCGATCAGTTTTGTTCACATTCAGCTATAGGCCACTGTGTAAAATCGAGTACATATTCTGCGAGTATTTTCGTCTTCCTCTCCTCCGCAAAATCAGAATATATTGTATTTCAGCTATGCTCTACATACATTACCAATTTATCACCTCTAAGCTATACCCCGTGAGAATGTTTGTACGATGCGAATGCAACACAGTTGTCGTATTGATTTTAGGCATAGTTTGTTACGGTCATCATTCACAGAGGTCCAAGGTCGTTTTAATAGTCATGAACATCAGATAAAAAGCCTAATGGCTGTTTTTGTGATGTGGACTCGTACGAAACAATGTCTCAACAAAGATGTACATTTTCAAGTTTGACCACATTAACCCATTCACTCGCTACATGTCTTCTAAAATAGCATTCGCACAATAAGATTGTTTGAAAATGAAGCGAAAACGACATTTTTATTATATTATGTACACTGAATTATTGATCTTAGAAAAAAGACTTAAACTGAAAAATCAAGTTTTATCACAAATATGCTCTTTATGATTACCCCGGTTGAGTTTATTATATACTCAACGATTCAAAAACTTATTTCTCGACAGTTAGGACTTTTCTTTTTTAACCTTTAGCCTGCCGGCGACAAGTGATTCTGCCTTTGCGACCAGAGCAGACCAAGATCAGCCAGCACATCCGTGCGGGCTGATCATGGTCTGCACTGTTCGCTATTCAGTCAGTAAATTTTCAGTGCACATCCCTTCGAATAATAAATCATTATGGTTTGCCCAAATTGAATGATGGACCAGTCCATTTCAGAAATTTAGCAGGCTAAGGGTTAAGTCGTTGGTAAAGCGTCTTTAGCTGCACTTCTGCTTGGCGGATGTTACAATGTTACAGGTAGATTTTAAAGTTCAAAATTAGAATGCATTGATTCTCTCCACACGTTATGGAAGTTATTGCCCCAGGATTCTTATTTAGAAATTAGTCCTGAAAACCAGTGAATTATATTTCGCCAATTTTTCGAGGTATATGATGCACTATACAATCTAAACACATACTTTGAAAATAATTTCGAACTTCTTTGATGAAGATAATATGAAATAGATCAAAGAAATTTTGCTAGATAAAATCGAAAGGTGTGTCGGTTATTTTCAATACATATTTTAAAGAGGGATTATTATCAGTAATACGCTTATGAACGAAATAACCGAACCGTTCATGTATGTGCAGAAAGTGTTTTGTCCCGTGAGTTCTAAAAGAAGAAGTGTCTGTTCCATAATAAACACCCCCAATACAAAGGTGTTTTACTATAGTATAGGGTCAACTTTCGTTGTATTCGCCTAAATTGCCAATCAGTTAATCAGGACAAAACATGCTAAGACTGCAATGATCTGGTGATTTGAATATTCATGGATAATTAATACTTCCATGTGATAATGACAAGTTTTCAATAACTGACTTAGCTGGTTCATTTTGTCTCCATCACATAAACAAGTTGATGCTGTATTTTGAAATGTAATTTTCCTTGTATGGACCGGGTGATTTTTATATTGTCGATATGTAATAATTAACAGTTTTGTAAACATTAAAATCTGTAATTGATTATATTTACAAATCTTCACCATTATTTATTTTTATACATGGCAGCGCAACCGAAGATTACGCATTTTTTGAAAAATGAAATATCTAGATAATTTAGGGATGCAACATTGTGGGGGATAGTCATGAGTATAGTTATAATCACGATGTAATCTAATTCTTTTGCGAAAGACATTAATATTTTTTCCTTTGTATTAAATTTTAGACCCCAGGTACTACAATTTAAATAAGGGTTATCTAAAACCTTTAGAATTTCATCATGCGATATTTATAAACTTTCCATACCATCCGCAAACAATGCCAAAATTAAATTTCAATCAAGAATTTATTCTATGTTACATAAATAACTTTTTAAACAACACATTTATTTTCAATTTGAGCAGTTTCATTTTCGAAAAAGTCTGTTTGAAATTGACATTTTGGCTAATCAATGAGACCACGTTTCGACACAAATAAAACAAACCCAAAAATAACGTTCAGGGAGTTTAGTTGGCACATATTTTCATAGATATATTTTCTTAGAAACAGCGATGATGCACGTGTGCATTCCATCTGAGAAACGCATTCTGCTATTGCTGTAAAACACCTGGAAATTTATAACATATTAAATAGGCTATAAGCGATATCAATGAAACAACAACACTAATTGCAAAAATACTGTGATAATCGCGATGTTGAAATATTTATTGAAGTACAATTAGCATAAATATTATGAGAATTTCTTGTAGGGTGATATGTAGTTTGTAATGTTTTATGAAGTGATAAATCATATTAAATACATACCAAACTCTGTGTAGCTTTAAACCCACAATGCATGATTTGCTTCAGTATATATTTTTGTAGGTGTAAGTAAAAATGTATCTTAAATGATATTAGCATCAGTTCACTTTACAAGGGATGGGTGTTGTAATAGTCAATTTTCGGACCATTTGTGCTTTGCAAAGTATAGTGAAAATGGTCATTTT
Source organism: Mercenaria mercenaria (assembly GCF_021730395.1). Classification (NCBI taxonomy): domain Eukaryota; kingdom Metazoa; phylum Mollusca; class Bivalvia; order Venerida; family Veneridae; genus Mercenaria; species Mercenaria mercenaria. The sequence continues at coordinate 51,359,642 of NC_069363.1, forward strand.
CATTAGTTCGTACCTCTTTGAAATTAGAAATTAAACTACTGCATCGACTAGTCTTATCCTTCGTACCTTAACTGGAATTTCCAGATACATAAGCCAAGATAAAGTGCATATGCATCTAGTTGGGAAACCAAATTTTAACTGTCAAGGTACACAAAACGGCATAAATTTCAAAGTGTGAGGATTTATTACAAACAGCGTATGCTGCACAATGTTTGGAAGTAATGTAACTTAAACAAAGACATTTAGTTATTGTTATTTGATCATTTGATTGGCATTATAATATATTCTTTCATGTATCTCCGTAAATATTTATGACGTCATAACGTCGTTTCGTTGTTTTTATCAAACATACACGATTGTAAATGAAATCTGTAAGTTATTTTCGATCACGACGTATTTTTTTATTTATTTTTTATTATAAAATTATCTTCAGATTAGAATTCTGTTGGATCACGTTAGAGCATTCCCAGAAAACGAAATAATTCTTGGTTACCAATGCATTTTTATTTCTTGGACTTTTTACCGTATACATAATGTTTAAAGATATTTAGGTATTATAAGAATCTGAACAGAAATCAAAATGAAAACAAAGAAACATCCATGCTGGTCGCAAACGCACTATGTTGGTTTTCTCATGGCGCGGCTCATATACCAGGTGTATTGATGCCATGTCATGTTAATAAGTATACTACCAGACACTGAATTGTTTCAGCTGCTCTGTAAATTGTTCTTGTTTATACAACAGCATACCAGCAATACTAACGTTGTTATCATGTTTATGATAATCAGTCTATAATCTTTACCCGAGAGATAACTTATCATTTGTTAATACCAACAAAACACGGTTCATTTAGTTTGTAGATAATATTCATTAAATGTACGATATCCATGTTAACACAGCTACTGACATTCTAGTTTTGGACATTTTATCTAAAAATGAGATTAACAATTAGTGTATCTAGATAATGATTGCAATTCGAGCTGGATGCCTGGTGATCGTGTATATATGAATAGTATACTTAACAAATCATCAAGACATTCGAATGGTTTGTCGTCAAATTTACCACAGTTTTAGAGTTCAAATGTGTAGGAATTGAAGCACAAGGGCTTTAACGCGTGTAGTTAAATATCTAAGCATCTGAACACTGAACCATGGTAAATTAGACGACAAACCACAAATAGGCCTTGATTGTTTTCGTTCTAACATCTTCATTTAAATATTTTGATATAAATATGATGGGCTTCATTTATTTAAGCGGTAATGAACTGTACGTCTAGCGGAAATTTTAAGTCATAATTGACCCCATAATGCTTTTACCGGTCCGTACGTCAAACGTTGTTTATCGCTGAATGTATATAGCTTCACCTTCTTCTTTGTTTAACTGGTAATCAAATCGAGCCATGTTAGAATGTTTTTTTTTACCTAATAGTTGTAATTTGGGGAGGCAGTGAAGGATGATACAACCACGAGTAAAGTGTACTAAATTCCAGCTAAATATATTTATAATGCTTATTACTGTATTTTATATATCAAAAGTAGTCTATAGAATTGACTGATTATACAGAGAAAAATGTAAGAAATGTAAAACATAAAGATTAAAAATCTTAAATTAATTATTAGTATAAATATATTGAGTTCATTCCATATGGATAAACTGTGTCTAACTCATGCATCCAGTAAGTCTCCCTCAGAAGACGTTTCCAATCACCATTTATGTGTTCTATGGGCATGAATGAAAAGTCATCAATTGTGTGAAGGTTGGAATTAAAATGTTCAGAAACATTAGTCAAAGATTCGGGATAATGGTTTATATCAAAACTACCAGCCTTTTAATATCCTTTTTGCTATCTGCATTTTCTCTGGAAATAATGTATCTTCATAGATCCTTTACATTGTGCATTTCTGTATAATATGTATAATGTTTCTGAATGTTAAATTACGCCATGCTGTTGCATACGTTTTGACGTCGTTGTTATGACGTCATGTTCCACATGACGTCATCAACGTTATTGCTTGTAAACATTATACCCCTGATGAAGGCATTAAAAGCCGAAACTAGTTGGAAATAAATTAAAAACCAGTTTGAAGTTGTTCTTCCATTTTCAATTGTATTATAGCTATATATATTAAAATATATATCCAAATCAGTCCGAATATCTGTTAATAAATGTGCCTTTATAAGAATTGTATACCGGCTTTTCTACCTTTTCTACCATGAAGAGGATTATATCCGTGACATAATCAGTGATTCCTAAAATACTTTTTTTTTAAACTGATGACTGCCACTGGACTTATAACAAAGGTTTTGTCTCAAAATTTCGGACTTTTGTAATTTTTCTTTTATTTCATGTAACAGTGACAAATTCCAGTCTATTTTAGATTTTTTTTTCAGAGGACTGATTGTAATATCGGACCTAGGATATAGACTGGCTATATCTACGACTTTAAAAAAAATGACATATCATAGTCTAGGAGCTAGTCTGTTCATAACCCTGCGTAGTTTCTACTGCCTTGATGTTTTTTTCTATATTTCATACAAGCACATTTCATAAAGACCTCAGCAGCATAAATGTTGAGGAATTGCTGTTCTTCTGTACAAATGTAAAGTCGTTGAGTCTAATTATCGTCAAAGTCTAAGTCAGCCAATTACTTTCATATTTTGTCTTCAGAAAATAAATCACTGAATATTCCTGGCTTTCCCGGTCATTTCAGATAAAATACGATTTCTTCGTAATTGGTACATGCCGCCTTAAATTAGTGTTATAATGAAATTGAAAGATTGTTTTTAAGATGGACTGGTTGTCCGTTACTTGGCAACGTAACGTTAATTCATATGCTAAAGAACTACATTTTTTTTTACTAAAAAAATTTAGCATTTAAATGAGAAAAACTGCTTCACAATCACAATTGATATGAATATTCGATAATTACCTTCACTCCTTAGTGTTTTATCTCTTTATAATAAGACCAACGATGTTAGAAATATTCGAACTACGGTTAAACCTGCCTTAGCCTTTTCCTTTTTTAAGCAACCACTTGCCTTGAGCAGCCAGTCAGCTAACTTCCCAACTCTGTCGCTATTTTGGCTGGTTGCTTGTAGCAGTACTGCCCTGCCAAACCTGTATTAAGCAGTCGGCCACGGAACATCACAATGTGGCTGTTTATGACATGTAGCTACGAAGTTGAATTCAGGCAAGTTCAGTTTCATGCATTCGAAAATTCACGGTACTACATATCGTTGACAACACACTGAATGAGACCTAACAATAGACTGCAAAAACTAAAGGCGAAAATACACAAATAAAATGTATTCCTTATATTTTGTATTAATATTACAAGGTTTAGCATAAGCAAGATATCTCACTCAAAATCATAAACGACAAGGACAAATTTCTTGTCTTATCTCCGCATTGCAAACAGTTCGTTACACCTTTAAAGAACAGTCTGTCATTTTATATTATTGCCTAGACTGGCTGCTGCCAAACTATTATATGTTAATCTCTATATTTCCGTTTTCAAAGCTGTGAATGTAACCGGTATATCTTCTTTATCCGATAATCGTTTACAATATTTTCCAAAACAGACTGTCTCTCATTTTGCATTGGCATCTATTCCTACCGTTACTCCATTCCGTTTTAAAATACATACAGTTTAGAGGCGAGTTTATATATCAGTCATTGCAGTGAAATTGGTTTCCTTTCGTCAAAAATCAAAACCAATTTAGGCATAAATTTGTATTTGAACTGCTACATAATTCGACTATATTCTTATCCCAGCAATTGTCGTTATTGTTTGCAACTGTACCAGAATACGAGACATTGAGCAATATGTACTTATTGTTTTGGCGGAAGGGAGATAAATCAGAGATTTTTCCAATACATCCCTAGCAAAGTTATAAATCTCAATGGCCAGTTAGATTATTCTGAGTTTTATTGGATTCATTGACAAGTATAAAATTGATACCTCGTACAGTTTTCATAAAATTTACTAAAACTTTATGTTTATAAAAGTTGGTCTGTAAATAAAAGGGAATTCTTAAGACATTTTAGCTACTTGTGAAAAGATTGTAGTCTCTCGTATTTCTGATTAGAAAGGTTTGCATGTTTTAATGTCTGGTGTTATTTTAATATGTATGTGTTTGTAGATCATGCAAAGTGTGACTTTAATAAACATACCTTATCTTATCTTATCTTATCCTACTTTATTGGCTAGTAATTATTTTGAAAATCAAACCGGGGGTTCTGAGTAATGGATTCTATTGCAGATCTAACACGAAATGGAACACAATCTTTACTCCATACATTTTTAAACTGGGCCACATAATGCCAGGGTTCTAAGTTTTATAGAACCCTGCTTATTTTTTTTTTTATTTTATTAGTCCCCTACTGGTTGAAAACCAGTTTTGGGGACTATAGGAATGCTCTTTTCCGTCATTCCGTCATTCCGTCATTCCGTCATTCCGTCATTCCGTCCGTCCGCAATTTCGTGTCCGGTCCATAACTCTGTCATCCATGAAGGGATTTTAATATTACTTGGCACAAATGTTCCCCATGATGAGACGACGTGTCATGCGCAAAACCCAGACCCCTAGCTCAAAGGTCAAGGTCACAATAGGAGGTCAAAGGTCAACAGGGCTTTTTTCCTGTCCGGTCCACAACTTTCCCATCCTTGAAGGGATTTTAGTATTACTTGGCACAAATGTTCCCCATGATGAGATGATGTGTCGTGCGCAAATCCCGGACCACTAGCTCAAAGGTCAAGGTCACAATTGGAGGTCAAAGGTCAACAGGGCTTTTTTCCTGTCCGGTCCATAACTCTCCCATCCATGAAGAGATTTTAATATCACTTGGCACAAATGTTCCCCATGAGGAGACGACGTGTCATGTGCAAAACCTGGACCCGTAGCTTAAAGGTCAAGGTCACAATTGGAGGTCAAAGGTCAACAAGGCTTTTTTCCTGTCCGGTCCATAACTCTCCCATCTATGAAGGGATTTTAATATTACTTGGCACAAATGTTCCCCATGATGAGACGACGTGTCATGCGCGAAACCCAGACCCCTAGCTCAAAGGTCAAGGTCACACTTAGCAGTCAAATGTTAACATAGCATGAACAGGGTCTGTTTCGTGTCCGGTCCATAACTCTGACATTCATTAAGGGATTTTAATATTACTTAGCACAAGTGTTCCCCATGATGAGACGACGTGTCATGCGCAAATCCCGGACCCCTAGCTTAAAGGTCAAGGTCACAATTGGGGGTCAAAGGTCAACAGAGTTTTTTTCCTGTCGCGTCCATAACTCTGCCATCCATGAAGGGATTTTAATATTACTTGGCACAAATGTTTCCCATGATGGGACGACGTGTCATGCGCAACACCCAGTACCCTAGCTTAAAGGTCAAGGTCACACTTTGAGATCAAAGGTCAAGAGGATTTTTTTCCTGTCCGGTCTATAACTTTGTCATGCAAAGCAGGATTTAGATATCAGTTGGCACAAATATTCCCCTGGATGAGACAACATGTCATGCGCAAGAACCAGGTCCCTAGGTCTAAGGTCAAGGTCATATTTAGAGGTCAGAGGTCAAATTCAAGAATGACTTTGTACGGAACATTTCTTCTTCATGCATGGAGGGATTTTGATGTAACTTGGACCAAATTTTCACCACCATGAGGCACCCTTGTTTTTAGAATTACGTCCCTTTGTTGTTACTATAAATAGATTTTATTGTAACTTTTTTATTACTGGCGGTAGAGAAAAATCGAGACCACTTTTCTGTGGTACAGCATGCATGTTACATCCAATTTTTAGGTGTATTTTGACCTATCTCTACCTGGTAAAGAGTTTCTTGTGGACTTATATTATTATTATTTTTTTTTTTTTTTTTTTTTTTTTTCTTTTAAGATTAATTTCCTTTGTTGTTACTATAAATAACTTACATGATAACATTTTTATAATCAGCCAAAAAATTCAATATGAAAACAACTGTGGGTTTTTATATATGCACATTTTAATCCAAGTGTGTTGTTATAATGTTATAACATATTGTATATGTAGTACAATATTGTTTATACATCATTGACAGATATCAGTTCATTATGTTATACTGCAGTAGAAAAAATTAGGTGCCTTCCAGTAGGGGACTTTGTATTGCATGGCAATACTTCATTCACTTGTTAAAAACTATGTTTCTTAGTTAAACAATCGTATTTTATTCAGATTGTTAAGATTCAAGCCAGATTTGATTTTATCATTTTTTATGCATTTTAATTATCAATTGTGTAAAATGTGTGCTGTAAGTTTAAGACAACATGGGATAATTTAAAGGTGTACGTCATGCAATAAATTAAAGTTACTATTCAATAATTTCGCATTCAGATCTCATGCTTTGTTTAATACAAAGCTATAAGTTACCGGTCCCTGAATAGAAGACGACAATGAAGTATCGAGGGTTGAGCGCAATACTGTCGTATCTTCAGTATTGCGGTCAACCCTCGGTATACCTGGGCGTGTCTCTAAGGTCAACTTCTCAATACTACACACAAAGGAGATCGACGTTAAATCAATGTTTATTTTCTGTCTGTGAAGCATCCTGTCGTTTCCAATGTTGTATAGTTTGATAACGATTGAATATAGTAGACTCCACTTTCAAACTAGATTAACATACAGCAGTACCACCACAAAATAATAGGACACGGTACCTATTGAAAATATATATATTGCTCTCTAACTTAGAACACAGGAATAATTCGTAACTCTATTACAATATATGCAAATGGATCTCTCTTCTTTGATTTTCTGTCTATTAATAGTGGATAAGTATATTCACAAGAACGTAATATAACCATCGTTATGAACATTACTTTGTTAAATGTAGCCCAAAGAACATTATTGTTTAGAACTACGGTATATCTGTATTACTTATCGTCAAATATGGATCATACATAGTGTGCAAAGGTAGTAAATATTATTCCTTATGCTACTACACCTTTATTAAAACACATGTACATTGATTAGCACAAAAGTGACGTTCTCTAAAGAGAAACTAAAATATAGTTGTTATTAAATACACATTAATGACTATGTCTGTATCTAGGGGCCTCTGATTCGAACCACTTGCCCGTCATCCCCCATGAAAAGCTGGGAAGTCGCCATTTGGTTAGTAATTGTGTCGGTGTAACGTTAAACCAAACATCCTTATTAAATTGTATACTTGGAAACGGGAGAAAAATCAAGGAATTACGAACGTAGCTTAATCTCAGTCAGTTAGAAAGGATGCATGGATTTATGGGGTTCCATGCTTTTTGAGGGAGTGCTAAAGGTATGGTGCAGGTATTCTCATTACAAGTGTTATAGTTTTCTGTTATGACAATATAAGTACCATTAGTATACCTTAGAGCATCGATATTTACATCATAATAGATACTTTTCAGTTTTTCATCTTCTTAAGCAGTCTATTTGCTTGTGTTTCTAGTGCTCTTGCACCAAAAGAAAACAAAACTCAATCTACAAAACTAAAAACTACTCGAAAAGATTTTATTATGTAATAAAATTGATCGGGTCCTTAAGATCAGAACACAAGAATCATAATCAGGCAGCAGGTATTTTGTAAGTGCATCAGTGAAGTTTAAGGGTACATTGTTTCTTTTTTGGTGAGGCTTTGTGTTTTGTTAATTAAATACATCTACTGTATTTTGTGTTTTACATAATAAATAAAATTCAGTTGGTTAAGTTTTGTTTAAATATCGCATAATTACGTTATCGTTCCATTATTCTTACAGCTTATGGTGTCAATGACTGTAGTTTTGTAAAAGAGTTTTGTTTGTTACGAACAACAGTTTGAAGGAATTTCCTAATGATTAAAACAGTCCTGTTCTGAAAACAAGATACAAACATTTGAATCACATGTTCACATATTGTGAATAGATATCATATCATTAAAGTGCCTTTTAAGTATCAGTTATTTTTTATAATAATAATGAGTTCTACACCTGAAATTCACCTCTTATCGTATTCGCGTTAATGAAATGAAAGAACAAAGTAGCAGGTTCTCGCGCATCATGCCGACCTAAGTATGTAAGCTCTCGTATTTTGACTACGCTTCTGGTGATGAATGTTATATTTATTGCGAACTTGCATACTTGTATCTTTCGAGAATTGCTAGAGTAACCTGTTACAATTCTCTTCCAATTATATATTTTTTTGAATGTGTTTATCATTGAATATTCTTCAACACGAATGGACTTTAATTTAATATTTTATGTGAAAAAATATATAATTAAAAATACATCCTATATTTAAAAACCACGGTAATAAAAGACTCCAGTTTGAAAGACTTTGGTTTCAGTGCTTTTCACTGAAAACTGCTATACCATCCATCTTTTCCATCATAAGAATTTTCCTTAATTGTTTCCTTGAATATCAGATATAGACTATAGAACTTCAAGATAATTAAAGATATACTTGAACTTCAAGAAGTTTCTACTACAAACTGGATACTTTCTAGACGGGAATATTCACGAAAACAAACCCTGTTTCAGAACGGGGTTAGGAGTATGTTGCATGGCACTAGTTCATTTCCGTTTTTATAACATATAAATGATTTCATCTACATACATCATATTCAGAAATTTAAAGCGTTTTCAACGATAGGAAACTATATATAGCCAATTAGTATATTTTTAGAATGTCTCAGCAAACCTCTAACATATTGACATGTTATGCTTATTTAGCAAAGAGTATGTCATAAATGAGAATAATTATGTTTACTTAAACCATTTATTAGAGATTAGACTCCCTTTCCTTTCTTATGAATGCAATGTTCGCTTTATTTTTGGTATACGAGAAATACATATGTAAGAATATTTATGAGCAGTTTTTGATTTGCTCAAAGTATCTACTGTAGTGCTCATAGTAACCAAACATGAAAGCAAAGGTGGATCATAATGAACAGTGTACCATAGGCAACACATCCAGGCAGGATTCGAGGCTTAACTTTATGTAATAATTACCCGAAAAGGAAACCACACTTTAAAAGAATATTCCGTTGGAATTCATGTGATGATATTATATTGTATCATATCATATTTCTTGATTGTTGAATTAATGTAAAAAATGTTGAACATGGGAGTCATTGGCCATCACAATGGAGGTTTTTCCCAAAGTTATTCAATTAACATTTTAAATTAACCAGTTTATTAATAAGAAAAATAACTGATAATTAAACATTTTGTATTTTACCGCATACCTTCAATTATAAAGACCTACTGCCGTATGGATAGTTTATAGTGTAATGTAGCGCATTTTTTAAAAATTTTGAATAATTCTGTTTTGATTTATCTGGAAATATAAATTACATCAGGTGATATAAACCACTGTTTTATTACCACACGAAACTGTAATTGAATGATCTGGTAAGATTTTATTGAGCCATAAACTGTTTAACGTTTTCTTTGCGTTTAGATCAAAATTAAATGAAAACAATAAGGATATTATTGTTTTGTATCATATTTTCTTACATCAGGGTGGTCTACATAAGTTTCTCTGATACTGTGCATGATTTGATCCACTTTCCTTAATGGTTAATTAAGTATGGCTGCACCCTATGCTCTTTGTAGTCAACATTTTTATATACATAAAAGATCCCGATTGCTGCCTTTCATCAAATAAGTTCTACATCATCAATATTTTATGCATTGTACACTGTAATGTCGGTTCATTTTGATTTTTGACTGCTTGTTAAGTTTGGAAACTCAACATTAACGGTAGATATAACATGGAAACTGTTTTAAATAAGCAGTCGCTTTTCGAATAAGGCATACAAAGAATTGACTTGTTTTCATGTGTTTCAGTCTCAATTGTTGCAGCAGAAGATAAAGCAAGAGCTGCAAGAGTAATGGTTACCTCGTTGCAATTCAAATATCTTAAATTCAAATTGCTTTTTTTTTCTTTTCAGCACTGAGGATTCTTTACAAACAAAGACACCGGATGATATTCGTCACGTGACCATTACAGTAACCGACACGTCAGAGGATGAAGACAGTCCATCCTCTGGCGATAAACAAATACATCCGGACCCTGATCGGCCCAGAAGCCCACCAGAAGATCAAGGGAACTGGCCCTTGAAACGATCTCACAGGTCAGTGACTTTTTCTGCTTTTTCTTGAAACATATCCTAACTTTTTTCATTATCATGTGTGCATTTAAATCTAAAATAAGAGGAATTTGCTTCGAACAGACGCAGATTTCACATGTGATAGTTTCATGTACGAAATTGGAGATTCCACATTCTTGTCGTTGAATTTTCAGTTAGGATTTGTATCGAATTACATCGACCATTTTATTGATTTGAATTGATAAATTATTAAGATATCTGAAAACCTTTTGAGGCAAATTAACATATCAAGAAGCACCTCTGACCAATGCACACACAGAGTGGTCTTCCATCATGAAAGCTTTTCTTTTTTTTTTAATTTCTTGAGTTGTAGATGCTTGTAATACTCACCATAACATGCCGTAAAGTCACAATAATTATGGACTAATTTCAATTGATATAGATAATGGATCTGTAATTTCTATTGTCCTTGATGTTTCTGCATAGAGTCTATGATATATGGCAAAGAATGTTCTAAAACATCATTGTTTACACATCATAACTGCACAAAACCTATTTAGCGGAACATAAAATATAAAGGCAAAACTGGTATCTCATCCATTTTAATTCAGTAATGGTTTTGAAATGGTTTTTATGAATGACAAGAAACATTGTTGCAAAGAAATCATTTGGGTTATTTTCTCATCGCAAAGTGGAAACAGTTGTCGGTTAATGTAACCACTTGGGCTCATAGAAATTCCGTAGATATAATTCATGGGTTTATCTGATGTTTTGCTGCTTAACATAGTAGCGATAATTTCCTGTGGATAAATGAGTTTGGAAGACGTTCAAGTATTTCACTGTATTCGTAATTAATAGCAGTTAGAAAATGCTTAGGGAAATCGTCAAGGACTTCGAATTTGAACTATGTTATTAGTAAACATAGCAACCCTTTTGCCAAGAAAAAATAAGCATAAGAACATTGTTTACTTTCAGACATGATTGTAATTTTGACTTCACATATCTGATTATATGCACTACTTTCAACAAGTAATTTTCTCTATCCAATTCTTCCTGTATTCAGAACTTTTTTTTATCAAGTTGAGCGTCATGTTTTAGATTTGTTTTTTTTTGTTTTGGGTATAACGCCGTTTTTCAACAGTATTTCAGTCATGTTACGGCGGGCAGTTAACCTAACCAGTGTTCCTGGATTCTGTACCAGTACAAACCTGTTCTCCGCAAGTAACTGCCAACTTCCCCACATGAATTATCAGAGGTGAAGGACGAATGATTTCAGACACAATGTCTTTTATCAAATCGTCACGGAGAACATACGCCCCGCCCAGGGATCGAACTCGCGTCCCCGTGATCCGTAGACCAACGCTCTCCCTACTGAGCTAAGCGGAAATGTTTTAGAAGCATTTTATTCGGACTGGAAGAGATACGGGAATTTTACTACAAATCAAAAGGAATTATTTTCAGTCTAGTAAAAAACTGGTGTTTGGTGAATTTTAGCATAGGAAAAGAACGACGTAATTTACAACTTACCAAAACGATTTAAACAAGTGTCTGAGAGTAATTTGTTGACGAGAATGACAAAAATCGAAGCTTTCACATTTATTACCTATACTGGGTCATCAAGAGAGGTGGTTGCATGATGAAAACAGTGCTACAGAAAACAAAAAATATATATAACATTTATAATAGAACAATTACAAAGTTGTATCAGGAAACAAAAATTGTTCAGTTTGTCTTTGCTTACGGTCATCATATTTTCATTTACGGTCAACAGTACATACTTTTCCGCAACGAAACAAAAATATCCATATTATCAACCGAAAACCAAATGTTTCGTTGCCTTTTTCTCCAGTTATAAAACATGTTCAGTGTTTATATTAGTCTTGATTCCAAATGTTATTTTCATTTATTAGTTTTTCATTTCCGGCCCAGTCTTTCTTGTTTTTATCGCAAGGAAACAAGACTGAAATTGTATCGTAACGTAATTTCGTCCCTGACAAACACTTTTATTTTGGTGCAAATATTCATTAATATCCAATGAAAGGCACGAGCAATTCTGTCTGGTTTGTTTCAAGATTTGTTATTATTTTGTCATCAATCCAACATCTTAGATCATTTGAGAAGTTCGTCTTTATTCTGAATTTCATGACTGACTGATGTCTTACCATTTAGATCGTTTCCTGTGTGCATTTCTCAGTTTAATCACCAAATTGAAAGCAATGAAAGCTAACATATGAGCCGTGCCATGGGAAAACCAACATAGTGGGTTTGCGACCAGCATGGATCCAGACCAGCCTTCGCATCCGCGCAGTCTGGTCAGGATCCTTGCTGTTCGCTAACAAAACCCACCAGCATGGATCCAGACCAGCCTGCGCATCCGCGCAGTCTGGTCAGGATCCTTGCTGTTCGCTAACAGTTTCTCTAACTGAAATAGGCTTTGAAAGCGAACATCATAGATCCTGACCAGACTGCGCGGATGCGCAGGCTGGTCTGGATCCATGCTGGTCGCAAACCCACTATGTTGGTTTTCCCATGGCGTAGCTCATATATATTCAGTTCATTTAAGGTTATTTAATTAACATTAATACTTACTGAACTTAGTTTGAACGCTTCATGTGTCAACGACTTTCCATTTGTAGTCTAAATATTCTTCACCGTCTTAACATATGAGTGACTGCGCTAAAACTGTAGTATTTATTTCCATATCAACACAATATCAATAGCTAATTTTATGACTCTGTATTTTTACATCAAGTAATATTTAACAGTTTCATTATCAGTCAGTCACATATTGCAATCCCAAAAGATCCCCGGCAAGATGATGGCTGGTTTCGAATCTCTCTATTTTGATATTGGTTGGTTACATTAATGAATTAGTCTGCTGTTATTCCTTTCAAAAAGCCATCATTGTTCATGAATAAATAACTGCATTCCTCTGAAATGAAACAAAACACTCATAAAAATTATGCATCTTCATTCTGTTCAGGCTTTTAATATCGGGTGTACTTACTTAACCACAAATATATTGGGGTTTCATCTCAGCCGAAATCAGAGAGCATATGTAATAATACCGGGTTTTGTTTTTAGATACATACATCATTGTCAAAAATACGTATCATGAATGATTAAAGAATAAATTGAAGTTAGCCTCTTTCCGCCGACTTTGATAAAATATCAGTGAAATAAACAGTATTGCTTTTGCTGAAATCTAATATCATTATTTCTAAGGCATATCAGCTGCACCATATGCCTTTCAATGGCGTCTGGTCGTCCAGGAACGGAACATTGCAGAAAGTGCAGGACAGATAAGAGAATTTATTGTTACATCAGTATACAATTTCTCTAATACATCCTACAGTAATGGCACAGTGGCAGCAAATTACAGACGTTCATTCAAGTGCATTGAAAGTGTCACGGCTGTCAGAACATACTTTTACAAATTTAAAATGAAAATTGTTGATGTTTTATTAATATTATCTTCCAAGGACTTTTTCGTTCATAGTCATGATGAAAAGTTGAATATTTTCGTTCCGAGTTACCTAATTCCGGTCCGTCTAGACGGGTCGGTATTACGACAGGATGTTTGTTTAAAAACATCGAAAATGTCCGAAGCTTTCGAACTCCAAAGAGACATTTTTACCCTGCTTTCTGGGCAGGCGTTTTCAAATGCATGGGCAAGCTGAGAGCCAGCTTTTGCGATATATACAAACCCAAAGAGACTCTTTGTAATTGAAAGTTGTTATCTGTTTGCTAACCTTGTTACATGCATGTATATCCTTAGAGTAACAAATGAAATGAATATTGGACTTTTGTCTTTTGCAGAAACCATGTGCCAAAATGTCATCTTATGAAAGGCCAGTTTTACCAAATACGGTTAAACAAATCACGTTAGGTCTTTAGTAACAACACCCAAAGTTGAACAAAAAAGCCATTTTAATTCTTCCATCGGGATTTTTCATTTTTCATGTTTTGAACTTAGACTTAGTACTGGTTAAAATAAGGGGTTACAATCACATATATTTGAGCCGTGTCATGAGAAAACCATTATAGTGGGTTTTCGACCAGCATGGATCAAGACCAGCCTGTGCATCCGCGCAGTCTGGTCAGGATCCATGCTGTTCGCTAACGGTTTCTCTAATTGCAATAGGCTTTGAAAGCGAACAACATGGATCCTGACCAGACTGTGCGGATACGCAGGCTGGTCTGGATCCATGCTGGTCGCAAAACCACTATGTTGGTTTTCCCATAACGTGGCTCATTTCGGTCTCTGTTATGTTGAACAAAGGAATGATTAGCGGGCCTCTGTCAAGCTTTGGAGGAAGCTGACCTTTTTCATTTACCCGCTGATAAACTCTCATTTTGTTTTCTGACCAGTGTATAATATTTTATTTGATGGAAGACAGGGAGACAAAGTAATGTAGAAAGTATATAAAATTGTAGTACTATTATTATTCAGTATATCTATTCCCTCAGTGAAGAATGATACAGTCCAGACACTGCAATGATTTCTCTAGTATCAATTCCTGATTAATATCCCCGGAAGGAATTCTAAATGAGATTTCAGAACTAGCAATGATGTTTGGAAATATTCTAGATCTCAAAACATAGAAATAGTAAAATGCATTTCCCTTGCCTTAGCGGCCAATTATATACAGCAGTCGTTTGCCTGATGCATGGGAGAGCAAACTTCCAACTTGACCTTTTTACAATTTCAACTTGCCAGTAGCTGCCATCTACCTTAGTCAGCCAGGTTTTGTCATTCCACTGACTGGCTTCTTAGTGTTTCGGTATTTGACGATTTGATTTTCTTCGTTGTGGTTTACAACAATTTCAACAAACATTTTAAATCTTACACAGAAATAATATAATGTAGGGTTATAAGTGTATAGTGCACCTATTAAACGTGTAAAGATGGAATATGTTTGCAATAATATAAACATATTATTTAATATTGATTGCAAGCTGTCATAGTATAACATTTATGGTGGCGTTGTAACTTCCTTTTTATTAGAGAATTCCTAGAATATATGAATGGCCAGTAACAAGTCAACAAGCGTACTGTTTGATTCAAAACTGGAAGTTTTTCCAGCCTTGAGTATGTCTCATATACATGTTCAGTTCAGTTTTTATTACGTAATCAAGGCTTCAAACTGATGTTACCGAGAAATATCATCGGGTTTAGTATTGCTTAAGTCAATTTAATTATCTCAGACTGTCTCTGTACCACAATTTATTGCAGCTTTATTGATTTTCATCCGTTTGTCCATTGTTAAAGTAGCAGTACAACAGGGAAATCACGCTGACATTTTAGAAAGTTGGTTTTGCAGGATCTGCACAATTCGCAAAAAGAAACATTTATTTATGAACTAAATGTTATCTATTCGGGTATAAACTAAACTGAGATTTCTGGCAAATCCATGAATCGCACTGGAAGATATAAGTATCAATTGTGGAAAAAAATAGCATTCAGTCCATGTATTTAAAACTTCACGTTAGTATACTTAAAAAAACTTGAGAGAAAATCGTATAAGAAATATTCGATTATTGCTTTTACAATTACTAGGTAGGTCAGTCAAACAGACCCATCAACGTTAACTTGAAATTTGCTTTCTGATCGAAATAGAGTTCCTGATTTTAATTAAGAATTGACTGCTATTTTGTGTGCGTTTACAGGGGTATAAGCCATATTGGAGCTTCTTACAAATCCATGAATCGCGCTATGTGGTTTATATTCGTATTAATACACAAAAATAACATTCATTATTATTCAACTTTACAATATTACACACTGTATTAGATCAATTGCAAACATCATATGAAACAGACAGAGCTAATACAAAACATAACTGAGCCAATATGAGAAAAACTGGGCCAATACGAGAAAAACAGGGCCAATACGGAATTCAAGCATTTTGATTGGTTCAAAAGAGAGGGCCAATACGGAGAAGCCACTTCGTTAGATTTTTAAATGACGCCATTTTGTTTTACATCAGAGTTATAGATTACATTTGTTTCCCATTTTGACAAAAAAAAATCATCCAACATGTTCATTTAAAAACCAAATATGACTGAGCGGGATGTACGTCTTCAGAGATTACAACGGTACCTACGCTTATTCGGTATTGTGTAAAATGCAAGTGTTTCCTGTCAGAAATTCTGGCAGTTGTCAAGGAAAATAATAAGAAAATATGGAAACTCAGATTAATTAAAAGGATGAGACTTATCTTTAACAGACATTTTGATAGTGTGGACTATTTGTGCAATAATAAATAGCGATTCAAGTGCTGGAAAGTGGATTTATAAATAATTGGCGAACAAGAGTGTCAGTTGTGAACTGCAAACAATTTCGGATAAGAATTAAACGAGGCATGGGACTATATAATATGTGCTTGGTTGATTGTATTATCTTGATCAACACATATGTGTATAATTTTGTGTCTTGTTGCTTGCAGCCTAAAAGGAAATGACTTTTAAAATAGTTTTTTATCACAGTTCAAATGATAAGATACTCGCTAAAGAAAATAAATAGGAATTAAAAAAAAAATAAGGTAAGTTCTAGTTACTCTTGATATTTTGTCGCATTAAAACCATCTCTCAAAATTATTCTCAAGTACCTACATACAACTCGTTCTGTTTTACTGGCGAAAATGATCATAATTTCTAAAATACGTCTAAACAACTTGTCAAGATTTTTCACCTGAACGTGCATAGCTGTCATATACTCATAAGGTAACTCACAGAGTTCTTATACTGTTACCGCCAACAGTTGTAAGTTGAATAATAATATTATCATTAATCAAGCGATTTCATATTGGCCTAGTTATTTGTCCTCGGGCAGTCGTATTGGCCCTCGGCCTACGGCTTCGGGCCAATACGACAACCCTTGAACAAATAACAAGGCCAATATAAAATTCCTTGATTAATAACATTATAGTTAATATATTTACATTTTTACAGTAGCTTGCTACAAAATAAGAAACCCTCCCGCCAAGCTCAATAGGGAGAGCACAGATCTTGTATTCTCTATGACGATTTGATAAAAGACATTATGTCTGACATCATTTGTCCTCCGCCTCTGCTTCATATGGGGAAGTTGGCAGTTACTTGCGGAGAACAGGTTTGTACTGGTACAGAATCCAGGGACTTCGGTTAGGTTAACTGCCCGCTGTTACATGTACATTACTCAAATACTGTTCAAAAACGGCGTTATACCCAAAACAAACCAACAAAAATAAATGGATAACATACGGAATGTTTCAAGCAACATTTCTTTTTCAGTGCATAGACAATATTTGTATAAACATGGTTTTGTAATATGTTTCATTAAAGGGTACTAGCCTTAATGAGCTGGAATGAAAACTTCACAATTACTTGACATTTTATGTGAACATTTTTACGCACAGTTACAAAATTTTAATGTACTTAAATTATTGGTTTTAATTATTTTCACTTTCGTTTCAGAAGATTCACAATGCAGGAAATAACACGTGTTTTTTTTTTCCATTTGTTTGCTCGCAACGGAAGTTCAGTTCACTTTTCGTCGCTCAAAAAATGAAATAGTTCTTTCAAGACAAACTGTTTTCAGTTCCAGTCTGGTGCATTATCGTTTCGTTAATGTCTTGTAATCATGTCTGCAAATTGTGGTAGTGCCAAAATAAATGAGTTTTGAAAGCATTTAAGTATCCGCCTGAATATCTCTGAAATGCTGCTTAGTTAATCTTGAAGGATATTAACTATTCTTGCATGATCAAGACATATCAGAAAGGATGTTGTCACTAATAATTTTCTTTACCAGTTCATTTTAATTAAGAACAATGTTGAATTTTTAAACATTGTTATGTATTGGCTGGTTGGAAAATATAAACGGTCAGGTTTTGAGTTTTTGTTCGCAACACAGCAGGGATACGTTGTTATGCTCTGGGAGTTAGGCTTCAAGTTGAACTTTGTACACGTCTGGTAATCAGCTGGAAATATTCGAACACAAATTTTACCTTTAAAACTGAGCATAAGTGTCTCCACCAGGGATAATACGGTATATGTCGTTATATAATTCTTGTTTTCTCAATTGTCGGTCTTTTTTGACGACTTCATTCTTTGAAAGTGTTTTCCCATAGAAACAAGGCTGAAATTATATCATAAAGCCGCAGGGTCGATGTTTTAATGCATCTATTCATTAAAATCTCATGAAACATAAGAGCTAGGTTTATTATTGTTTTGCCTTCAATCCAGTCTCTTAGATCTCTGTGAAATTCAGCTTTGATTTGACTTTATTGACTGACATAATGGCTGAGTACTGTCTTATCATTAAGTTTGCTTCCAGTATGCATTCCACATCTGCATGAATGCCAGCAACTATATTCGTTTCAATTAAGCTATTTTAAGCAGCAACGATTATTATCAAACGACGTTTCAACGTAATGGTTTATTGTAGGGGGTTTTCGTGTAATAGCGATCATAGCTTAAAACCCTCTCATTACATGAAGTTGCTTCACATTTTATAACATCAGAAACAATAACTCATTAAAATTCAGAGGAACACCGTACTGGAACTGTCCGCGGCAAAAGCGCCACCGGTTATTTGCGCTCAAAACATTATACAGATTAACTCTAGAACATTCAAATTCTCACGTCAATGCCTTTCATGTACAGCCTCAGTCAAAACGAGTCTGTTCCTATTTTGTTCGGCTGCATTCGGTGCTTCCAAATAGCCTTCGTTATATTACCTTTTACTAACTTGTACTTTTTACATTTTTAACAAGATAGTCTGTATTTTAGTATCATGCCAGTTGTCAAAATAACATATGTCAGGGGTTATCAGGGACAGGTAGGGATAACCTTTATTCATACTGTCACGTGACTTTGGAACCACCGACCTTTCGTAAGCCAGCTGGATGGCTTCCGCACAATCATGAAGAATTTCACACTCAAAGCGAGGTCGGTGAGGAGTCATTCGGCCACGGTGCCCCTCCATTTTGAAAACATATAAAAAAGTAAGCAATATTGCTCCAACTTAAATCTTAAAATTGTTTCCCGGCTATATCAGCTGCACCAAATGTCTTTCACACGCATCTGAGAGAAATTAACAGATAAGGTAATTGATTTTGCAACAATATATCATTTATCTAATTGATCTTAAATTGCGCAGCGGTAGCACTGCCTACGTTCAATCAAGTGCATTTAGAATTTTATGCTATCTTAGAGAAATTAGTAGATTTTTATGCCCTTTACTCTCGAATTGAAGTGAGATTATTTTCACATTTCATCATGCGAATGTATTAATGTATTCATCATAAATTAATTATGTTTAAAACGTCGCTCAATGTGCAAAGCATTTGTTCTATAGATGATAACACACAGAAATACAAATAAGAACGGCTTACCTCTGTATGGTAATATCTGCATAGAACATGTAAAATAGCGATACAACGTTTTTTTAAAGAACTCTCTTTCTGACTGATTACTCTTCATATGATGCATGGCCACATTTATCATTTGTTTGGTGACAAAAATAAACCTACGAACTTAAATATGATGAAGTATATTACAGAACTGTAGCTGTTGTTTTTATCATATCATTGGAATATCGGGTTTTGTAGTTCTGCAATCCTTTCATATCTTTTAAAAACTGAAATGTCAAGATGTTCATCTAGAAGCCAGTCCATTCAAACAAATTCATACTTTCTCTGTAACTAATTCGTCTGATCAAATCATTCTGGCAGTAGTATCCGCTTCAATCCTGAAAACATGAAAACAAAGGTCACTAATTGGTTTGTGGTGACTATGATTTAAATTTCGGTTCCTTTTTTCAGTTTATAGACAAGAAAACATGTCTTAAATCACATCGCCTGAACTAGAAACATTACGTATAACCAACCGGTCACATCTTCGTTTAACTAATGTTTTTTTTTATTCATACTGGTTTTAGAACACTGATGTAATTAAGCATCTTTACACACTGACCTTGATAAAGTTCACGAAATCTTGACATACATTCAGTGTCAAGAAACTAGTACAATAGCATTGTATTTTGTTGAAGTTTCAGTTTTTATGGAGGAAGGGAAATTGGCGGGTAATGGAGAGATGTAGAAAGAGTCATACTTTGTACAATGCTTACCTGTTTCCTTTCGCTATTAGCATGGAAAGAAGTCTGCAATGGAAACCAGTGTGTCTACGCTCTCAATGCATAAATCTATATAGAATAGGAAAGTACG
The DNA here is from genome assembly GCF_021730395.1 of Mercenaria mercenaria. Taxonomy (NCBI): domain Eukaryota; kingdom Metazoa; phylum Mollusca; class Bivalvia; order Venerida; family Veneridae; genus Mercenaria; species Mercenaria mercenaria. The sequence continues at coordinate 51,379,960 of NC_069363.1, forward strand.
TCCAAGCGAGTGAAAGTTATTAAAGAAGTAATCATTAGCCCAGTCCATTTCCTCCGTTAAATATTGATATATTCCAGACTGCAACACATTATCTAGTATATATTTCTGTTTAATATCCTTGAGGGAAATACTGAACAAAAAGCAGTGCATAGAAACGTCCGTAGTGATATTTGCAACATATTATATCTTGCACAAGTACATCATTTGGTCTTTCCTTAATCATTACAACATTGTTCAAATATTACCCATCAACATTATTACTGGCGTGCCACAACTCGTCCGAAAGCCTGCTGTAAAAGCAAACTGTGAATATTTTGTCAATGAATAGTATTACGGTTTGTTGTTAATTACATGTCATAATTAGAAGTTGTCGTTATGATACATAATTATATGTTCCGAATAGCTCATTGATCATTATGTAATCAAACCCATATTCTTCTAACTCTTTGATGTCACCGAGACGTACGATGTATCAACGGGCTTAGTATTGTTCAGTTCAATTTTATTACCACAGCCTGTCGCAACTTTATTGATTAGCATTCAATTCTGTATTCTTAATGCCTATATAAGGTAATAAAGCTGAAATTTGAGGTAATTGTATTTTGCAGCATTTGCACAGTTCAGCGCAGCCGTTAAAGTACATTGAAAAGTTTTCGATTGCATATATCAATCCAATAGACAGACAGAATGTAATTACTTTATAAACAGGACCATTATCTTTATTGATCGGCTGTTTGAAAAGCACTGGTATACATGTAAGATGTGACTCAACTGATATAATATAGATCTTGTTTTATAATATGTTGAGATCATGTGCAGCTGTTTCAAACGAGTGACATAATATAAGTTATCTCAAAAGTTGTTTCGAAAAGTAGAAAGCAACACATATTTCTGTTCCACAAAACTTGGCTACCAGGGGCAGTTGTCACTTTTTTCCTATATGTAAATATTAGGTGCGGTCGCTTTTTCCTATATGTATATAGTGTGGACCTAACAATTTTCCTTGCATGAAACTGCTGGTCCAATTTTAAAATATTTTCGCACAAATTGTCCTTGTGTGACCTTCTACCAAGATTGTTCAAATTATTTTGATTGATCATAAAACTTTGCAACCAGGGGGAGTTGTCACCTTTTTCCTGTATCTAAATATTGGAAACTTTGAAATATTCTTGTCAGAAAGAGCATGCCCTATTTTAAAACACTTTACACAAAATGTTTCTTGGCTATTTTGGCGTGTGATTTCAGGGCTTGACGATCTACCGTAATTGTTCAAATTGTTGCCCTGGGTTCAAAACTGGTCATGACCATGTGTCTGACATGTATTTAATATAGGCTGATATAAAAGAATCTTTGAATATCTTCTTCTCTGAATTTACAATAGCTGGAGCATTGATATTTATATGAACCTATCTCTGTACTTGTACGATTACACACTTGAATCCTTTTACACAGGTGAGCGCTTTAGGATCAATGACCATCTTGTATTATGAGAATGATTTCTGATCATGTGTAAGAAATACTGTCTGTGTTTATCTCCATATATGGGACATTAACAGAAATTCAGTTTATTTTCAATGCACTTTCTAAAACAATAAGAATCTGATTTGTTTGCATCACGCGAGACTAGGATATTGATATAACCATTGCGTTTGGGAAACATTTAAGTACGGTATTGATTTCCACTGAATAAAGATAAATAGCTTTTAGAAACAACACTTGGCTATTTGATATGCATTTGTATCACTTTGGGAAGCTGAATAATGAATTTATTATCATTTCGTGTTGCTGTTCTATTTTAGTTGTTTGCAAAGTTTAATTAAACACGATTCAAATGATAATTGACGGAAAGGCTGCAGGTGTCCAAGTATTGCAGGGAAATATATGTGATTAAAGTTAAATTCTCCTCCTTAGTGCTATATTTATGTACTTCATTGCCTTCTTTGCAAGATATAAAAAATAATCTTCAAAACATTTGTTGCTATATTATTCCTGTTTCCGAACGCAATTTGGGATTTTTGTGTATATTTCCGGCCCAATCACTCTATTTTCCACAATGAAACAAGGTTGAAATTGTAACAAAACATTATTTCTTTCTTGGCACAGGCCAAACTTTTGGTGCAGATATCATTGCAACCTGAGAGCATAATTAGCTGGATCACTTCAAGATGTTCATCTGTCCATTCTGAAGAACATGCTTGAGTATTTATGTTCTAATAATTAGTTGTCTTTTGATCCCTTTATTTACATTCGTTTCTAATATATACAATTATGCATGCAGTCAACGCAAGAGTAAGCATTTTCTGTTTAGTTAACATTTATTTTGTAATATAAATTTTTATATTTCTTTCCTACTACAGCAGTTTTTGGCCGACCATAGTTCTTTGACTATAATGACACCGAGGCAATTACTCTACGAAGCTGGTGTTACATTGTTTTCTGATAATAAAAAAAAATCAGAAATAAGTGTAGTTAGTTTTATTAAGAGCCATATATATTTTTGGCATAACATAGTTAATCGAACTATGGCGTGTTTGCACTTAGATGATACCAGAAAGAGTCCCATCGTTTTCGATGACATTTCGATTAAAAATGACATTACATTTGGTAATAATTTCCTTTCATCACTTACTATCTTAATCACACTGGTTTATTTTGGTTCATATCAACAAAATATGTTCCATGCAAGTGATTAGTATATACTTCAGCATTCTTTCACATGTATGTAAACAACATTGCCCGAAATCTGTATAATGTTGTCTTATTAACTTTGTAAAGATAACGTTATTGACTCCTTTTTCTCAGTTATACCATTAGCATTATCTTGGAGGTGCACATGTCTGGTTAAGATAGGAAAATGCATTATTGTTAATATTATATCATCATAAGAAGCTTATATGATATATGTTTTTGAATAACTATGTGGATTTTGTTTGTTTACTTAATTACTTAGTTAATGAGAGTTTAACAACGAATGTAGTTACTCATTGTATACTGCGGTTACTTCACTTACTTTTTTAAAACACGTCTGAAGAATTGATAAAAACGAGTTAAGTATTGAGAAGGGTAATAATGGCTCCAGATAAGTAAATAACATCATTTTACGCAGGATTTTAAGGGTGAAAGTTTAATGTTTAATTTAGATGTAAATTCAGGACTAGTTTATGTTTATCGTGCCATCAGACTTGACATGCTTTGAGGAATGATTACCACAGACTCTCGCCTTATTTTCCTTTTGTTGCGGCTTTATTGATTTCCATTTCGTTTGTCCTTCGTTACAGCATCTTAATATTTCAATGAGACAGACAGCTTGACACGGTTGGGTTTTGTAGCATTTAGACATTGCATCCGAAATATAGTTTCAGTCTGTAATTGAAAAGTGCTTTATGTCTCGTATTTCTATGGAAACACTACCAATAATATGCAGAAGTATATCACTGTGCTGGCTTTCTGTATCCAAAAAGACAAATAGTTTTTGAAATTCAAAAACATATCTTAGTATGGCATAGATGTCAAGTCATGTATTTCTTGTAAATAATTTGAATTACTCATCATTAAATATTAGTTAGTTACTAAGGTTATTGGCCGAGTGGTTAAGGTCGTTGACTTCAAATCACTTGCCAATCTCCGATGTGTGTTCGAGTCTGACTCGGGGCGATTAAATCTCATGTGAGGAAGTCATCCAGCTGGCTTACGGAAAGTCGGTGTTTATACCCAAGTGCCCGCTCGTGATGAAATAATGCACGGGGGTCTTCCTCCGCCATCAAAGCTGGACCTATGACCTATAATTGTGTCGGCACGACGTTAAACCCAACAAAAAAGTAAGGGTTATTTGGGTAGACAGTGTACATTACCTTATCACCCGTAAACGCACATATGACTCTGTCTAATTTCTCGTGTCCAAGATGTTTCTCAAAAAAAAATCTGGTAAAAAATATCTAGTAATATTATGGGTTGATTTTCTCATTCATAAAGAATTTATTGATAACAAAACTGAAATAACGAATCATTGCTGAGAAATTGAATGGACTGGATGCAAATATCACGAGCATTGGCACACTTTACAGTTATAGTCTGACATATTTCCGGAATAAAGCATAATATCTTTCAATTCAGCTTTAGTGTGTCATAATTTCCTGAGTACGGAAAAGGTTTATTACTTCTTGTTACAAATGTTTTTGTACATAAACATTTCATTTAATAGAAAAAAATCATTGCGTCAAGATAAAAAAGTCGGAGTATAATATACTACTTACAATTAGACCTGTTTATATTGCCATTTACAATGCATATAGCTGAAAGAAGTATAGGAAGAACAAGATATTGGGATTTAATTTGTTAATCTTACATTCTAACATGTCCGGATTCGCTGCTCTGTATACATAGTAGGAAACAAAGCATTCTGTGCAAGAATGTGTTAATTAAGAATATAATATCTAACTACATGACGTCATGTACATTACCAGGCGAAAAATAATGATGAATCTGTTTCAAATCATAATATTTTTACCAGCATGATGAATTGAAAATATGTAATGTCTTTCATGTAGTTTACCGTCTTATCATATTAAAATGCTTCGATGCGCATCTTAACCCGGACACGTGGTAACAAGAAGATCCTTTTTATTTAGCAATTATATTACAGTTTCTCTGCTACTACAATAGAAAATGTGGAAACCCATGCGTCGCTCAACACGACAAAAATGAAAAAGGTTGCACAAATGCAAGCGTGATCAAGGTCGTCAGTGTCACGACCGATGCTTAAACGGTCTAGGGATTATATTATGTTTGCAAACGGTCGATGTTTCATTTCCGATCCATTCATTCTGATTTTGATGAGGCTGACACTGTATCATAACGTAATTTCTTTCTTGGCAGAGACCAATGTTTTGATGCAGATATCCATTTATTTCCCATGAAACGTAAGAGCAGTTTTTATCTGGTTTGTTTCAAGGTTTGTTATTATTTTGTCATCAATCCAACCCCCAGAATCTCTATGAAGTTCATCTTTTTTTCTGAAGTAATTGTGTTTCTCAATTGTTGATAACTGTTTCATGCATTTGCACTTTAGTTTGCTTTCTTCAGAATTAACATACATGCAATTAAAAAAGTAGTCGGTAGTTATTTAAATAATAACTTAGAAATCTGTTTTAATAGTTGTAGTTCTGTTTAAGAAGTATATCCTCTTTCAACAAATATATTTACATTAAAACTCTTGACATTAAAATGAAAACGTTGAGTGTAAGTTCGTGAAATGACGACGATTGAAATGGTCATTAAAAATGAGTGACGAAATTATATAAATATCAAATAAATTAATACATACATATAGAAGTATGATCCATTTTGTAAAACATGCATTAAATAAGCACGAAAAGACTGGCAAAGCATATAATTGTGTCAAAACATTTATCTCTTTTTTTTTTTTTCTTTTTTTTTCTTTTTTTGGCGGCTGGGCCTCTTGTTTCTTTATTACATTTTTTAAATTGCTAATAAAGTTTATCACGATTGTCGATACCTTAGAAGCAACGAACAAATCATTTAAAAGACATAATCTTAAGCAGTATTTCTAAAAAGGAAAATTACTAATTGCACTAAAATGACTTCGGATAACGTCAATACAGTTTCCGTCAAATGTAAAACAGATAAAGACACTGATTATTTTTATATGTATCTTTTTTTTTTCTTTGATTCTGACATTAATTGCGTATTGGCGGAAGTCTGCAAGGGCATGCAGTATTCCAAGAATTGTATAAAAACGTTTATTGTCTATCACATTTCTATGGCATATTCTCTTTAAAGGGAATTACTCGTATTAAGATTTCTTTACTTCTTCGTAGCTGATCTTCTTATCAAATTGTGGTTGTAGTTCAATGATAAAAACAATTGATTTTCAATACAGAAGAACCGGGTTCAATTCCTGACCTGGGCACTGTAATTTCTGAAAAGAAATCAATCACAGTATCTCCTAAAGCGTCCATGACTTTAACCCTTGGGACCAAGAATGCTCTACATCAGGTAGTTAAGACCAGATCCAGTCTGTCAATTCCAAAGGCGCTAGGCTATGTTAACCGCCCTCTCTCTCTCCCCCCCCCCCCCCCCCCTCTCTCTCTCTCTCTCTCTCTCTCTCTCTCTCTCTCTCTCTCTCTCTCTCCTTCAGTAGCGAAACACTTCCATAGCTGTTGTTGTTCAACTTCATTTAATTGTGTTCTTACTTTTACTTCTGAAATGTAAATCGGCGACGACAATCAACTGTGAACAGTCTTTAAAATATTCAAACAAATTTTATTGTCAGAGACTTCCACCATACTTCATTCTTTGCGGCATGATCGATTTCCATTCGTTTTCCCAGTGGTACAACATTAGTTAAATATGCAAATGTACCTGACAGGTTTAGACAATTGGAAAGTGCAACATCCCTGAATATTTCATCGAAAAACGCTTTAGTAGTTTATGAGGTGAATGCGCATCCATTATCTGTATTCAGTAAAACAAGTATAATAATTCTTGTTCATCAGATTGTATTGACAACATGTTTCTGGGCAAATCGATGATACTTTAAAAGTTACTAAACGGCTATACCTAATACAGTCATTTCCTTCTAATATTTTGTTATATGGAAATTAAATTCAACATGTTATACACTAAATCAATTCGTTCAAAAATAAGTATAAGAACAGCATGTAAACTACACGTAGTTTGTTTCTTCCAAATATGTGTTATCGCCGCTAATTCAGTTTATTTTCCATTCTCCTTGTATGAGGCTTTTTTAGAACAATATAGAATATAATCTCATTCAGGGATTATTGCCGTGTCGAAACAGGTTATTGTGATCATTCTCTACGGGAATTACATTTAGATGACATGGTATGGCATACCCGATACTGAATATTCTCTATGGAACCCAATTAATATCACTTCTATATGAATATAGCAACATAAATCGGGACATTTGTCTTAAACTTTTCTTCGGAGTAATGACATTTTTCTATGGATGTTAACTATTTGTATATGATATTCCCTAGAATGTTACCCGAGAATGTCTTTCTTGGAACGTTTCATGATTATTCTTTATGTCGATTTTTTCTACGGATATAGAAAGACGATTTTGGGATAAACCTCTATGGATATTATACGAATGTTTATCTACCGATTTCCATTGATACTGTTTACAATGCAACAGACAGAACATGACAAAAAATTAACATTAGCATCAGATAATTCTTAGCTATGGATGCATTTTGCATTGGATTGAAAGAAGAACGTTTTATAGTATAACCGCTCATTCTTTTCATTTAAATAACGCAAGTTCTAAGATTACTAGATCATTTATCTTTTCAATAGACAACATGGACAGCGTTAAGTGTAGAATCACAGATCTGCTTGATTATAGGGTTGAATATTACTTTGGAGACTAAATATCCCAATTCAACTGTTTTACATTAACTGCTGGTTCGTACTATTGAAATAAAAACATATCATAAATGCAACAAAGGATTGCTTTATTGAATGAATAAAGAACTATCATCAAAGTAGTCATGTTGTCCAAGAATTCTTCACCTTTGGACAAACTAATTATCTTATTTTTGTTGTCATATTGCGCGAGAGAAGTGCATTTGCATTATATAACTCATCGCATAAACTTGCATTTCAGTAGCTGCGCTTTTACTTTTATAAAGGTCACCACAATTTGTTATGCATATTTGATAATATAATGTATTTCAATTTGAAATATAAAATGCTTAGTTAATGTTATAATTGGGGTGTAATGTTACAGGAAACGCTAATTTTATTTTTAATGTGCTGACATCACTAGAAGACATATGATTGTAATGTAATTTGCACACAATGAATCATGTGGTGTTCGTTCCGATACATTATATAGTATAGCTCTAGTCATTTTCATTCCCGATGGTTCAAAAGAACGTTTGGGTAATAAGTTTAAAAGGTTTAGCAGAATATTACACACAAAAAAAACACACACAAAAAAGAGTTTTTTTTTGTATAAAAATAAACTGAACAGCAAAATAAAAGATGTTTATTATGCTACTAAAGAATTGACATAAGCAAGACTGGAAGGAAGATCACACTTCCGGATAGTTCGAAGTTTTTTATACGACTATAGTCTTAGAATTTTTATTTTGGTGAATTGGCAACAATGTCAGAGTCCTTCAATTGAAAAATAAGTAAGTTCCTCATAGATTTAGTCTTATTTTCTATGTGTAAACCATATACAATTTTGGCAGATTTGCCATTAAATCTAAGGGAGGGAGGCAACTACTGTAACGAGTTTAATGAAGTCGACATAATAGAAGAAAATATAAATCGTAAAATGAATTTATCACAATTGTTGGGAAACGAAAAACATCTTCACCAACAATCTACAATGTAAAGGGTGTAGAATAGTGTCCACATAATTCACGAAATACATTTAGTGATGTGTTAAAGAACGAGCGCTAAACTGTTTACAAGCTAAGTATTTACAAAATATAAAGACAGTTTGATAACTTTGGTGTGCAGCTTTTAAATAGACGTGGGTACGTGCTTATTTCTTTGGTGTGCAGCTTTTAAATAGACGTGGGTACGTGCTTATTTCAATAAAATGATAACCTGTTCTCCTCGTTAACATTTCAGAAATAATTATTTGTAACAGTTTATGGGTGGGGCTACATTTCGAAATATTATTAATCATAATTAATTTCGTATGTTCTGATACATATATATGCTAATGACATTGCCAAACCATTTGTACCTTTAAGCAGTTCAAAATTCAATAACCATGCTATGCGTAATAACACTAAATGGAATGCATCCTTGACCATACTTATTTATTTGGAACACTTTTAGATTTAAAATACTGTTAAGCTTAGGTTGTTTTATATGCTCTGTGAGAAAACATAAAACGTTATGGACTATAAGTAATTCAAGGTTACAGTATGTTTGCTAAAGAATATAGCAAGGTGGATACAGATGTGCACATAACACGAATGTTTTTGTAGCTATGTTGTATCAGCAGCTGCTCCTAATCACCTTGCATACCAGTAAGGGACGGTAACATAAATATCTAACTGAGATAACATTATAGACATTCAATTGTGATAGAGATACTAGGGAGGGGCATATTGAACATGTACTGATATTAAAGATATACTATCCTTTAATAAGTTATTTAACACAGGATAAATTGATGCCACAGTAAACTGTTTCGTATTTCTAACAGTTTCGAACTTTGAAAATTAAAGTAATTGATACATTCTGTGATACAATATCGCATACTACGGAACAGTTACGAATTACTAGTTAATGAAAGTGTAAAGCATTACCTATGTTTATTTTAATATTGTTTTATAGTATTCTGAAACACTTCTTTAATTTTTACAGACATTTTAATCGCATTGCTTTGATTATTTTGAGACTCAAAGTAATTAGTCAGCTGTACGTAATTACGAAGATGGAGAATTTACCTTCTACACCGCATAGGATCGAATTTTATGCTTTCAATTTTTGTATTCAGACCATATGTTTCTTTTTTTTTTCGCAGGAGGTTACTCATGAAGCTATTTATATTTTGTATTGTTCTCAAAACATAGGGGACCGGAGCTAAGAGGGAAATTGCTGAGATTGTAAAAGCGAAAAAGTAGAAACCTTTTTGAAATGTTACAAAATGGTATTAAAACAATAGTTACTCGTAATGTATCTGTATCACACTTCTGTTTGTTGAAACGTTATTTAGACAAACTTCATGGTTGCATGCTAACATGCAAGGGAAAAGTATTCCGATTTCCACTACGACATAATAAAAGCAAGAATTATAGCTACTGTATCAATCCTTAATCAAATGCAAAGAAACATTATTATATTATGGTCTTTAGGAAGATGTTGGAATATTGACCAACGAAGAAATAAACATAACAAAATTTAGTAAATGGTCCTTTTAGATTCTTCCTTAAGCTTTCTGTAATATGATGGTCAACGAATAATCCGCTGAGAAACGATATCATTTATAAGTCTTAACCAACAAGGCACGAGAACTCAAGCATACGAGAAGAAAATTATTTTTAGACAGAATTATGCCTATACTGGTGAAAAATTTAGAAACATTTCATGTGCAGTTCCATTGCATATGTGATAGCTTAAGAAAATTCATTAGTAGATTGATAACGTTGCATTTTAATGTCAAACTCAGTTTACGCTTTCGGCGAGAATAGATTCCTAGCACGTGCCTCGTTTATAGGTACGCATTTGCAGAGAATTTTGCATGCTTTCATTTATTTTCAAAGAGGTTATGTAGATAAATAGATTTATTGCATTGTACAAAGTACGAAGTATGTTACATAATTATATCTTATATGCTATGTTGCTTAGCAGCATTGCACTTCTTAGATAAATTAAGACAACCACAGAAAACAATGTCAAAGCAACATATTTATAATATGACCGCTCGTTTTATCACAAAAGGGTAATTCATCGATATATCTGATATACAGTGATTCGTTTGTACATACCGAAATATGACCATCATAGGCCTTAACCACAAATATTGTTTTTATGCCCCCGAAGGGAGGCATATAGTTTTTGAACCGTCTGTCAGTCTGTCCGCAATTTTCGTGTCCGGTCCATATCTTTGTCATCCATGGATGGATTTTCAAATAACTTGGCATGAATGTGTACCACAGTAAGACGACGTGTCGCGCGCAAGACCCAGGTCCGTAGCTCAAAGGTCAAGGTCACACTTAGACGTTAAAGGTCATTTTTCATGATAGTGCATTCGTGTCCGGTCCATATCTTTGTCATCCATGGATGGATTTTCAAATAACTTGGCATGAATGTGTACCACAGTAAGACGACGTGTCGCGCGCAAGACCCAGGTCCGTAGCTCAAAGGTCAAGGTCACATTTAGACGTTAAAGGTCATATTTCATGATAGTGCATTCGTGTCCGGTCCATATCTTTGTCATCCATGGATGGATTTTCAAATAACTTGGCATGAATGTGTACCACAGTAAGACGACATGTCGCGCGCAAGACCCAGGTCCGTAGCTCAAAGGTCAAGGTCACACTTAGGCGTTAAAGGTCATATTTTATGATAGTGCATTGATTGGCGTGTCCGGTCCATATCTTTATCATTCATGCGTGGATATTGTTTTATAGTATTCTGAAACACTTCTATAATTTTTACAGACATTTTAATTGCATTGCTTTGATTATTTTGAGACTCAAAGTAATTAGTCAGCTGTACGTAATTACGAAGATGGAGAATTTACCTTCTACACCGCATAGGATCGAATTTTATGCTTCCAATTTTTGTATTCAGACCATATGTTTCTTTTTTTTCGCAGGAGGTTACTCATGAAGCTATTTATATTTTGTATTGTTCTCAAAACATAAGGGGACCGGAGCTAAGAGGGAAATTGCTGAGATTGTAAAAGCGAAAAAGTAGAAACCTTTTTGATATGCTTTTTTTAAAATTAGAAAAATATATCTAGCAAGTAGTCAGACTGGACATATGTCTTTGATGTAATTTCAATAAAAAACTTGTAAATAACTGATGAATTATACAGAACTAAATCAACATACATAATATAGCAGTATAAGATACAGCATACTATTTCATCACCTAAGATATTAAATATGTAGGCCTACCATTCGTGCCTTGGTAAAATATTTTACATGTATCAAACAACTTGTGTTTTTATTATTAAAATTCCGAGTTTACTAAGATTTTTATATATGTAAAAGATATTAGTTACACACAACAGTGAGTATAAATGAGAGGAATAACTCGTGCAGTATATCTTTAAAGCAATATTTCCTATTCTTGACATGATTTAATGTAGATCCGATAGTAGAAGCAATTACTTGTTCATTCTATAAATGTCTTTAACATTGATGCTTTTAGCTATTGGATTATGTAAAAGCTTGCGTGTTATACTTTTCTTTTAGACATAACCAAAGCTGTCAAGAACAGCCAATAAATCTGAAGATACCGACAGAGAATTACTGAGATTATACCGCAGTGTTCTTGCTATGATATAATGATATTTATCGTGTACAGTGACACATAGACTCATATTGTTGAGTAAGAATATTTCTGAAGTCAATTATTTGATACAGTGTTATTTGATATACTGTGTATGTCACGATTTCATATGAAATCGGGTGAAACAGCGGAACGTTTGTTTTTAAATATTCCGATATTCTCTGTTGGATTTGAAGTTCATGTTGATAATTGGCTATAATTACATGTGTCAATTCTCACATATACATTCAGATTTGCTTTGGATTATATTGATATTTGTCGTACTGGATTTAAATCTGATATCGATTTGATACCTGTTGAAAATTCATGATATCATGAAAGTAGTTTTCACTTTAGTTTGACATTATTCTCAAATAGTATACATTAGATAAATTTGTCTTTTATATGTGCTACCAATATATAGATCTGATAATATCTTGACATAGTTTTAATTTGGATGATATTCAGCGAACTGATTTAATATTCCTACATAGCAATTACAAGACATTCAAGCTTCAATCCTTCTAATAACTTCAGAGACGACAGATGGCGACTGCGGTCAAAGATCAAGCGTAGGTATCTTTAATACAGTATAAAAACATTGTTTTACATAAGCTAGTACTATGGTCTCCCTTGCAAATGCCTTCTAACTACGGCCAGTCACAGTTCTGGAATGCAGTGACCTTACAGTTTGATAACGTTTTATCACATGAAACGTTTTAAAAATGATTATAATTGCGCGATTTCATTCCGGTGTCTATGACAATGTCTTCCTTTACTCCAAAACATAACGACAAAGCCGCAGTAGCGCAAATTTGGTTAAAGTAAACAACATGTTGATAAGAAGTTACACCAGTTTCCCTGATAAAGAATGAGTTAAGACGTCAGATTATAATGATCAAGTTTTACTAGCTCGTTTCATAGACTGAAAATAAACACTTTATCAATTTTACATCAATATCTATAAATTGCTTGTTTCAAAATAAACCGAGAATGAAACTGCACATTGAAGATAACACAGCACTAGGAAAGTCATTTAAGTAAATAAATTACCTCATTTAAGTCAAAGGTGAATTGATATTTTACTGATGCTTGTCTCGGAATCTATTGCTTCCAGTATGTTGGCTTTCACCTTTAGAAATATTTAGAAAGTATATAAATAGACATTCTTTGTCCTTACTTTAATAATGTCAAGGCTGTTTTTAAATTCAATCCTTTAATAACAGTGACATTTCAACACAAAAGGGAAAGTAATTGATAATAAACTTATAACAGTCACGTTTAATATTGCAACTGCTTTCTGTCCAATAATTTGCCAATCATTTGACTGTGCTACTAGTGTCTGTTTGATATAAGCATTTGAATGTAAAATTTAGTCAAAGACATGGTGTTTAGTTAAGTTGTCTTATATCTAAATCTACTCCAGTTTAGATTTTTAAACAAACAGTGGCCACAAAGACATTAAAACAAATGTTACAAAATGGGATTAAAACAATAGTTACTCGTATTGTATCTGTTAAACGTTATTTAGACAAACTTCATGGTTGCATGTTAACATGCGAAGGAAAAATATTCTTATTTCCACTACGACATAATAAAAGCAAGAATTATAGCTACTGTATTAATCCTTAATCAAATGCAGAGAAACATTATTATATTTTGATCTTTAGGAAAATGTTGGAATATTGACCAATGAAGAAATAAACAAAATAAAAATTTAGTAAATGACCCTTTTAGATTCTTTCTTAAGCTTTCTGTAATATGATGGTCAACGAAAAATCCGCTGAGAAACGATATCATTTATTAGTAATAACCAATAAAGCACGAGAACTCAAGCATACGAGAAGAAAACTATTTTTAGACAGAATGATGCCTATACTGGTGAAAAGTTTAGAAACATTTCATGTGAAGTTCCATTGCATATGTGATAGCTTAAGAAAGTTCATTAGTAGATTGATAACGTTGCATTTTAATGTCAAACTCAGTTTATGTTTTCGGCGAGAATAGATTCCTAGCACGTGCCTCGTTTATAGGTACGCATTTGCAGAGAATTTTGCATGCTTTCATTTATTTTCAAAGGGGTTACATAGATAAACAGATTTATTGCATTGTACAAAGATACTACCCGAAGTATGGTACATAAGTATATCTTATATGCTATAGGAGTTTAAAGCTAGCTTGCTTAGCAGCATTGCACTCTTAGATAAATTAAGACAACCGCAGAAATCAATGTCAGAGCAACATATTTACAATATGACGGCTCGTTTTGTCACAAAAGGGTAATTCATCGATATATCTGATATACAGTGATTCGTTTGTACATACCGAAATCTGACCATCATAGGCCTTAACCACAAATATTGTTTTTTAAATACTATCATTTTATTACCCAATATTACAGCCACTAATAGCTTGTAATTAATATCAAATTGATTCAGTGATTCAATGATTGACATGTATCTTGAATCACATGTCCGTCATAATTTCAAATGTATGAGCAAATGTATTTACCTTGTTTCGTGTTAAAGAAATGCAATAATATTATAAAAGATAATCAGGGTACTCTACCTTCTTAGCTGTGTTTAACCACGACACCGGCCTGCATATTTCTTGGTATGATAAAAGCTCTGTCGATAAGTGTTAAACTTTGAATACTTATAAGACGTAGAATAATCTTTATGCATCAGCTTCTAAAAATATACTAGTTTCACTTCAATTATTATGAATGAAATCTGTACAGCATAGAACGCAACCAAAGGACCAGAAAATATAACAACTTTAAGTTCCATCTGTTTAAACTAATACTTTTTTAGCAGTAAGTTCACTTTAAAGCAGCATGCCTCCAGATCATTCGACAACAACAAAAATAATTTATTTAAATTATCTTGAAATAAATGATATATTTCCTAAGAAGGCTTTAAAACTTAATTACTGACGAACTTTCTATTACGGAAACACTTGAGAATTTGCTGTTTTTACTACTTTTTAAGATGAAAATTGAAAAGCGTTTGTCACGTTTTTACTCCAGGTAAACTGTCTCGATTATACATACCTATAGTTCGACTACTTCAGCTATAGCGCTATTGGTTACGACGACGGGAAAATGTCTTTATTGCCGCGGCGGTTCGTGGTTCGATTCCCAACGCGTTCATCATTTTTTCTTGATTTTGAACTTTTAAAATATGGTAGAAACAAAATTCATATTCTAATGTCCATAATATGATCAAACTTCAATTTGAAAGAAAGATTACTTTTTAGCTAAATCTGGAGGCATTAAAAGACTGGCGTTTATGTCTGTTGAAATGTTTATAGTGACATTTACTTGAGAATTTACTGTATTAGGTATTTAGCATAATTTGAAATCTTGGAAATTGTCTCACCATTCAGCGTAAAAAAGTGTTAGTCGTTAGAAACACTTAAAATGTGTGATATCATTTAATGCTGTAGAGTTGGTATGACGCCATTTCAATTTTCAGTTATCAACACAATCAAATTATGCAGATGAATTTTTTTACTGCACTGAGGAGTAAAGATTGCATGAAATTATGTTTTAAGTAAAAAGTAGTGTTAAACCTAATATTAGTGATAAGGGGAATGATATGTTAACGACCTAAAGAGGCATTGGCTGATAATAGTAACAAACTAATTTTCTAAGTCACACATTCAGCTGTTCATATCATCAAATAATAACCAGGATATCTGCTATAATCACTCTTTTCTCTTTCATCAGGCACTTCCCAATAGATTTAGTTACGACCAAAACCATGTCTGTATTATCTATATACATTACCTCCAGTAATTCATGAAGCTTATTATTTTATCACAGCTAATGTTACTGAAAAGCGAATGTCGTTGATTTCATTGATATTCGTTTGTCTAATGTCTTAATATACCAATGTGATGGCATTATTCGACTTCTTCCTTTTCATACGCCTGTTTGAAAAACTGGACGTATTATGGGAACGCCCCTGGCGGGTGGGCGGCCGGGCGGCGTCCACAAACTTTTTGTCCGGAGCATATCTTCTTCATGCATGGAGGGATTTTGATGAAACTTGGCACAGTTGAGGTCTAAAAATAGGAAAACCTTGTGACCTCTCTAGAGGCCATATTTCTCAATTGATCTTCATGAAAATTGGTCAGAATGTTTATCTTGATGATATCTAGGTCAAATTCGAAACTGGGTCACGTGGGGTTAAAAACTAGGTCAGTAGATCTAAAAATAGAAAAACCTTGTGACCTCTCTAGAGGCCATATTTTTCATGAGATCTTCATGAATATTGGTCAGAATGTTCACCTTGATGATATCTAGGTCAAGTTCGAAACTGGGTCATGTGGGGTCAAAAACTAGGTCAGTAGATCTAAAAATAGAAAAACCTTGTGACCTCTCTAGAGGCCATATTTCTCAATGGATCTTCATGAAAATTTGTCAGAATGTTTACCTTGATGATTACTAGGTCAAGTTCGAAACTGGGTTACGTGCGGTCAAAAACTAGGTCAGTAGGTCTAAAAATAGGAAAACCTTGTGACCTCTCTAGAGGCGATATTTTTCAATGGATCTTCATGAAAATTGGTCAGAGTGTTTACATTGAAAATATCTAGGTCAAGTTCGAAACTGGGTCACATGGGGTTAAAAACTAGGTCAGTAGATCTAAAAATAGAAAAAAACTTGTGACCTCTCTAGAGGCCATATTTTTCATGAGATCTTCATAATTATTGGTCAGAATGTTCACCTTGATGATATCTAAGTCAAGTTCGAAACTGGGTCACGTGGAGTTAAAAACTAGGTCAGTAGGTCTAAAAATAGAAAAAACCTTGTGACCTCTCTAGAGTCCATATTTCTCAACGGATCTTCATGAAAACTGGTGAGAATGTTCAGCTTGATGATATCTAGATCAGGTTTGTAACTGGGTCATGTGCAGTCAAAAACTAGGTCAGTAGGTCTAAAAATAGAAAAACCTTGTGACCTCTCTAGAGGCCATATTTTTCACGAGATCTTCATGAAAATTTGTGAGAATGTTCACCTTGATGATATCTAGGTCAAGTTTAAAAGTGGGTCACGTGCCTTCAAAAACTAGGCCATTAGGTCAAATAATAGAAAAACCTTGTGACCTCTCTAGAGGCCATATTTTTCAATGAATCTTCATGAAAATTGGTCAGAATTTTTTATCTTGATGATATCTAGGTCACATGAGCTCAAGAACTAGGTCACTATGTCAAATAATAGAAATAATGACGTCATACTCAGTTCAACACTGGGTCATGTGGGGATAGGTGAGCGATTCAGGACCATCATGGTCCTCTTGTTTGAGATAACGGTTAACCACATCCAGATGCTTGGATACGCATTTAAAGTCTGTGGTAGATCAGACTATAAACAAGAATGCTTTTTTGCCCCCCCCCCCCCCCCCTTCACCCCCACTTATTTTATGAGGGGGTCACTATAAATTGCTCTTATCCGTCCGACCCATGCCTTAGTCAAAATAGGCATAAAAAAGACATATTAAATGTTTGTGTCGCTTATCCTTAAACGTATTTGACCCAGGTTCTTGAAACATTATAGAAATATTATTCACAATGTGAAGTTGAGCACTAGGGGTTTTGTTTGGGATTTCTTCCAGTCAGTTCAGACTTATGGTCCTTGACTTAGTACCAATTACACATAAAGTGCTTAAAGTTTGTGGTGAAATACAATCTTAAAAATAAATCATCTACAGTCATGACAAAAAATTGTATCCCATGTATCACCTGGACTCATAAAACGTTAGAAGACTTTTTAAAGCATGTGCAGTTGTAATAGTGTTCTCTTTGGGATTTCATTCAGCCAGACCCGAGTTTGTGTGTTAGTTTGTGTTGCATACATTGAGCCATGAAATCATGTACAGTGACAGGAGTAGGGGAACCTGTGTCCTATGGACAAACATCAAGTTATATTAATGATTAAAGTATAATATACATTCAACAGTCATAAGTCGATGCATTTTAACGGTCAGTGGGTTTTCTTAAGTTTCCAGAATGTCGATATTGTTTCATTTCCTATCAGTTTATCTTTAGCAACTGAAGATGAAATTGTATCATAACACAATTTCTTTCCTGGCAGGGACCAGTTGTTTGGTACAAATATACATTAATATCACATGAAAAGTAAGAGCAGTTTTATCTGGTTTATTTCAAGGTTTGTTATTATCTTGTCATCTCTCCAACCTCTAGAATCTCTTTGCGGTTCATCTGTATCATATATTTATCGTCTGTCCCAATTGATGACTACTCACCTATAGTTTGGATCAATTCCGTTTGCCTATTTTTCTCAAATTTAACAAACAAAATATCTCCAGTTGTTATTTAAGTAATATGTTTCAATCCTGTTTAATGCGTGTATTAAGCAATCGTTTGAAAAATTGTGATGCAGCTATTTGCTAATATATAAGACAAAATTTCACAATTAGCTGTCGCCTTGATACAAAATTGTGAATATCAAAATCGAAAGTAAAATCTGTCAGAGGATCTTTATGAAAAACAGATCGAAATCAAGCAAAATAAAAGCATATTCGGTTGGTCTGAGTTGGTTCATGAGAGGTAATGATATATGCAACACCTTTCACGCCCACTAGCACCTTTTCTAAACGTATTTTACAATTCATTCAACATTTTCCTAACAACACTAAATGTACAAATACTTGTCTACTGTTAAGTTTAACTTTTCTGTTATTATTACCCTAACACAACCTGATTAATTTTCCGCATTGAACGAAGAGGACTGAACCAAAGTCACTGCAGCCCTGGAAAATAAAACAGGCAAATATCTGGTGGGTGGATAATCATCCGTTATATCGTGTTGTAATCTCAAAACAGTGATTTGTTCTTGAAACCTTCGTGATATAATTCCTTCGCATCTGAACCCAAATTAATGATTGTATTCAACAACAAACCACTGTTTGGAATATAATATTTCTTTAACTTACATACATTCTGATTGTTTTGAATATAACCATGTGTATGTCTTTCTTTTCTATTGTCTTCAGTATTGCGATAAATAAACTATTACCTCTCATAAACAGGTTCAGTCAAACCGCGTCTGCTATTATGCAACCTTGGTAACGTTCTGTTCTTCCAAAGGATCGCTTCATAGATTTTAATATCTATTACAACAACAGTCTTTAAGTTTCGTTAGGCGGCTCTAAAAAGTCTCCTCTTACTTGAACCCAGTTTTGTTATATTTTCTGGTCCTTTGGAATTATGGAGAACATTCATTTTTACTATAACAAAAATCCGCTTTAGCCCTTGCTTGGGGTCGTGAGGGATGTAGCACATTGCCTCTCATGAACATTTTCAATCAAACCTAGTCTGCAATTATGTTGCTGGCTTCCAGAGGAGTTTTTCACAGAATTTATCAAGCATTCCTACGTTCATTAATCATAGATTGAACAGAGGAATTATGTTACTACATGAATCTTGACAACGTTCTTATAGTTTACATTCATTTTATCATTTAACTTTATCAGGAATTTGTTTAAGTGTCAGGAGAAAACTGACTGCATTGCTTTATTATTTAGCTGAAAAGAATGGCACATGATCGTTATCTAGCTTGATTGTTTTTATCGCATGTTATCGCATAAAAGTTGCATCTTCTAACTGATACGATCTCATATTTGGATTTTTGTCTAGGTTTATATAACATTACTATATTACATTTTACTGTTTTTTCACTGTTTAGTCTAATGTTACTCCAAATGCTGGTGTATTTTATCATTCATCAGTTCTGTCGATAACATCATATAAAATCTTAAAAAAGAAAGGAAATGATAAAATAATGTAGAGATAAGCTTAAACAGTCTTTCTTAAATAGATTTTAATGATGCCCAAGGGTGATATTTGATGACGTCAAAGAGAGATTACAGAACGAAATAATTATTTTTAGGGAACTGATTCTTTTTCAATGATATCTCATTTCTTTTGTCGAGTCTGCTGCCATTAATTGCGAATTAGTGCAAGTCAGAAAGGGCACGCAAGTGCATTCAGTATTCCAAAACCTTTTTGCTTGAAAGTTTTTTTTTCTCATCTGTCACATAGCTTTTGAATCAAACCGAGTCTGCTGGTTGCATTCTTTGCTTCCAAAGGATCTTTTTACAGATTTTATTAACTATCACAACAGCAATCTTTAGTATTGTTTTTTTTTCTGGTCCTTTGGGATCATGGAGTCCATTCAACATATGTGTATTAGAGGTCCGCTTAAGCCGGTGCTAGGGGGCGTGAGAGGTGTTGCACATTTCATTACCTCTTATGAACAGACTTAATCAAACCGAGTCTGCTATTATTCTTCTTGGTTGCATTCTTACTTCCAAAGGATCTTTGTACAGATTTTATTTCAAAGGTAAATTTTACACATTTATTGTTATTTTCACTTCTCTTTAACATGTCAATAACTTCAACGAAGGTACGGTTTACAATCATGCTGTATACAATTTCTTAGTATCAGAAACACTATTATTTTTCCGTTACATTTCTGTATAGAACAAATAGAATGTGTGTGCACAATTAACAAAAATAAACTCAAATTTTCAAAGTTCGATTTTAACATTATTACATAGAAATGTTTCCTGTGTCATCTTTTACCAAAATTATTTAAGTACATGTATTTTGATTTATAAAAAGCACGGCATCTAGGACTAGTTTTCCTGTATGCATATCATCTTGTTTTGTTAAAATAAACACTGCTACGGGTCTACTTTTCTATATATTGATATTTTGGAAACTTGGAAAATGTTCTACTCTGAATCTTGATGTCAGATTTCCAACATAACTTGGCAGGAATGTTTCTTGGATGACTAGCTACCACACTTGTTGACATTTGAAACTCAGGTGAACGATCAAGGACTATCACGACCCTCTAAGTATTAGTATTAAAGTGAACATTTTATGCTAGTAGTTCCTTAAGTTCATTTTAAATTGCTTTTATACCATGATGATGTGTGTTCTAATTGTCCGTTTACAGGAATATTAATACACTTGTTGACATTGTGTATACTGCAAGACACAAGTCATCCGAGTGTAAAATGTGTGTCGTTGATTATAGTCACGGTAGTGTATCATTCTATACTAAAAAAATATTCTTTTCTATTGCACATACTATCTTTCATAATAGGAATATATCGGGGATTAAGTTGATTATTCTTTCTATCATTTTCCTGTTTGGAAAAGACTTTTGCTGACTAAAAAATGCTTATATTTTCTATATTGTCAAACATTGCAGCCATACTAGTTTTTAGGAGTAGACACAGATTTATGACCCTATATTCTACCATTATAAAAGCAACTTATCCGTGTAATATCTCATTTTTATCTCTGACATTTGCATCCAAATATAAAACAAAGCTCTGACCTGTTTGAACCCTTTTTCCTCATGAGGTGATTGGTCTTATGTCAGTTGAAGAGTACATTTGTTATTTATGTAATCAAATTAGCCGCGCAATGAGAAAACCAACATAGTGGGTTTGCGACCAGCATGGATCCAGACCAGCCTGTGCATCCACGCAGTCTGGTCAGAATCCATCCTGTTCGCTAACAGTTTCTCTAATTGCAATAGGCTTTGAAAGTGAGCAGCATGGATCCTAAACCACTATGTTGGTTTTCTCATGGCGTGGCTCAAATGTTATTATATTGTCTCTCTATCTTCTGAAATGGAAAAAGGCTCATTTTATTTCAGTCTATTAAGTTATGTGTATTGGTTGGAGAGGATGAAAGGCAAACGTTATATCATAGATTAATATTCATCCAGTTCTGTCCTGCAATCATTAGTTTTTTTAAGAGATGTCGTATAAAAGATTCCTCCGACAAGAACGTATAAAGGAAACTCTTCTGACAATGAATTTCCCCTTGATATTTATAAATTATCTCTCATGTTGAGATAAATTAGACAGAAAAAGATTTTCAAAGACGACTTTAAAAGCAATGTCAATGTCTGTATGAAGATACAAACAGACATTATGAAAGAGTGCCTGATCTCAGGACAGTCGGTAAGTCTATCATCTGGCAATTGAGCGAGGAAAATCAACATACTCAATACTGTTTAATTCAAAATCTGCCAAGTCTGTCGACGTATATCACTTATCGCAGCATTGTTACTTTATTGTTGTCACAATATCAATACAACATTTTTAATGAAGACGGTTTTTTGAGACATTATAAATTAGAAGCATCCGCACAAGCGCAGTAATAATAAAACCTGCATTTATTTTATTTTATGTCACTATTTCATGCACAATACAAAACGATAGTCACGTAAATGAGTCTATTAACACGAAGATCTGCTAAAAGATTCAGTTGTATATAAAGTTTCAATATTGACTTGCTTCTTTGTCTACTTTAGTATTTTACGTGAGATCTTAATAGCGGAATGCATATGACAGTTTAGAAGTTAGTCCAGCGATAGCAGATGAGGCTTTTTATGCATAGGTTGATTTCCTTTCAATTTTTAGTTATGTTGAAAGCAGCAAAGACAACAAACAAAACACGAACACTTTATCATTTTCTTTCTGAGAATTTAAGAATTGCACTTGAAAAACATGGACTTTGTTTTTTTCTAAGTATCAGTTCACATCGGTATTACAGTTTATTTTCCATCACCTTCTTTAAGAACAAGATGAATAGTAAAAGAGAGTATAATTTCATTTATTCAGGGATTATTGTCGTAGTAGCTATTTGTGGTTAGTCTCCACGGACATCCCACTGTCATTTTTTCTACAGTGATTCATGGCAGACATCATTCTATAAATATTCTCTATGGAACTGGCTCTGGATATCGTAACACAACTAATGTCACTTCTGTATGGATACTGCAACATGATTCGATACACTTCTCGGAAAATACCCAAGATAGTTATACATAAGTAACATTTTCAATGGATGTCAATTATTTATATATGAAAATTATCATGCTCTGGCCATGTTTTAGGGATATGCTTATTGTTCTAGACGATTTGGAATATTTCTCTACGGATACTCTATGAATGTTCGCGTATCAACCGGTTTCTCCTGACAATGTCCACGATTCACAAAAAGAACATGTATGCAAATTCTCTACGGGTGCCATACAGGCAGTGCGAAACGATCACTAGTAATGAATATTACATGATGATTTATATATGTATTTTCGGATGTGACAGCCGTGATAATATAACATTACTCTCAGTGTCACATTATGCAATGACTGTCACCTAGCTTTGGCACTTGTCTATATGTTTTGTCAATGATATAAAATAAAGCATGCACAAGTAGGCTATAAAGTTCACAAAATGTAGCTGAAAGTAAATGGACATTACAATTCTTCCGAGGGAGACTTCCCCTGTATCCATCTAGATCATGTCCAGCAATACAATGTTTAATGCTTTTCATATCTAATCCGTTTTGTTCTTCATATCTAATCCGTTATTTCACGCTGTGCTGAATTGCAAAGCTATTTCAATAATGTTGATCTGCATTCCGTAAACTCAACCTTACACTTGCAATAGCAATACCAGTCGTGACATCTCAAATCGTGACCTCAGCTATCCTTTCTGAATGAAGGAATATATTCCGTGCATGTCACAAAAATGCTATAAAATTGATCTTCTGTTGAAAAAACTTTTGTTGATCCCTCCGTTATAACTGATGTATAATCCGGTGCTATATAGCTGAAAACAGTTAGGAGATGATAATATAATTATGTTTTGCTAATCTTGAGGGACTTGTATGTCTTTTACACAATATTCGTCATCAGATAATTCCTATATATGGCTGTATTTTGCATTTGTATAATGGAAATTGTTTTATAATATTACCGCTTTTTTCGTTTATAACTAGAGCATTTGTCTTTTCAACATACGTGCTTAAACCGCATTACACTGCCTTAAGTGTTGAATCGGGGCATCGCTTAAACATAATGCTGTATGCTTACGTAGAAGACTAAATATTATTTTAACATTTACAAATACTCTGCAAACTGTGACTTAAAAGGATCTTTTTACAGATTTTATTATCATAACTTACTATATGATTGCTGGTGACATACATTTCGTAACTGCATGTTACAAGCGCATTTGTATTATATTATTATTCATTTTCACAAGTAGCACTGTTAACTTTCACGAAGGCCATCACTGTTATGCCAGTTAGCTAATGTGATATATTACAATTTTCAAGGATAATGCTTAGTTTTTCCCATTGTCATAATTGAGGAACTATGTTTCAGGATATGCTTAATTCTTTTTTAGATCTCCATCGCTAGAAGTGTCTTCATGTAATGCTTACACATTGATTCAAATTATTCCGTATCAGCATATTTACAAAACAGTGATGTATAAATGCAACTGTTTGATTAATGTAAAAATACTTTTGTTATAGGCACGGGCTTTAATTCTGTTCGTAATGACTATGCAATACCATGCACTTTGCCAAAGTTGTTGAGAGAAAATCACTCTTTGCTATGCAATCATGTTATGGATAATCTTTTTTATGATACAGCTTTGCTGAATTATAGCTAAAATATCGATGAAACATAAATGTGAGTGTTGTATGTTTAGACTGAAATCAATCCTTTGAAAATGTTACTCACCAGTTTGTTATAACTTGTCCTCTTTTTCTTCATGTAGCATATAGAAACGTTTTTGACGTTCCAATGTCATTATGCAAATGACATAGTTGACTTATCTTGAAGTATTTTATGTGCCATGTTGCTTTTGCAAGTCGATCAATGTGTATTCATATCACTTTAATTACTCGCCCATGACTGTTTTATTTATTAGGTAAACACACTGCCTTCAGTAAGATGTAACAAACTGTTGACATTTTATAGATTGAGGGAAGATACTTAATACATGGCCGATATCATTTTTGCAAATGAAAACCTAAAAAGCAATATATAGATGCTCACACATGACCGGTTTGAAGCACGACTGTTTTTGTAACTATGCTGTATGTTAAATAGGTATTAACAGCTGCTTTTAATCACGTTGCATACCACTACGGGATGGAAACATAAAAATCTAACTGAGATATTAAAGACATTCAATTGTGATAGTGATACGAGTACTAAACATTTATATTTCTCTATATAACCATGTTTTAGCACCTAGGTAAACTAGCTAATATGTGTAACAATTAAGAACAAAAAATGTATTTTTTACATTCGTGAAATGTTGAGCCAGTTGTGTGGAGCACTTAATGACAATTATTCTTTCAGCATTTTCTTTTTTATTCCCAAACTCAAGTTATCAAGAATATAGTGTTTTTCATTATTGTTTGTTTTATTTTTACTGACATTTTAGTTACATCGATTTGATTTGTTTGAGATTCAAAGTGATGTAATTATATAGCCACGAAATTACATAGCCAGAGCATTGGGTCGAAGTACATGCTTAACATACAAGTATCTTTAATGAAAGAGGTTATTTAATTTCAATAACGAAGCATAATTATTCATTTGAGATAGTTGCATAACCTCTTGATACCGAATTAAATTAAGGGACGTGATATTTAAAAAAAAAAACCCAGCGCCATTAAATCTAACCACACATGTATTTATTAATGAAATACCGAGTTTACTTAGCAAATTAGATTTGTAATGAATATCAAGTGCAATGGGTATAAAAAGATTAAAGTTTCAGTTTCTTATTTTTGACATAATTTCGATCTAGACCCGATTATAGGTAAAAGGCGTTTTTGTTTTCTGTAAATGCTTTTTTATGTGCTCTGTCTCTGAATAACTATTGGATTATGTAAAGTTCGCGTGTTATACTTTTTTCCTGTAGACATAACGCAAGCTCGCGACATCCACAAGGAATTTTTATCAATAAACATTAGGATACCGGCATCGCTAGAAATATTGGAATTACTGACACGAACGAGTTTGTTACCTCGATTTACAACATTGCAGTGTGTTTGATATAATATAACGATCTTTTCTTGTGTACTGAGGGACACCTGGACGGATGTTTATAACTTATGATTATGCTTAGGTCAAATCTGAAGACATTATTCAGTATTAAAGGAGAACATAATCTGCTTTAACTGCTTCAGGCTCATAGCAATAAATGTAACAACGTATTTTTGTAGTGTCAATAAAGTTCCCGTATTTTTTGTTGGATTTTAATCATTTTTGACAACTGGATATACGTAAAAACGGACATATTCAAGTAATCTGTCACTACTTCTGATCTGCTATTATGGCATCTAAAGGTGACTGGTAGAAATATGCCATGATTTTGACCAATGTTAAATATATTTTACCCGTACTTACGATATCTTCAGAAAATTTTCGAAAGGCATTGTTGCCAATAATAAACTCTTAATATTGGGATTTTATTTGGATATAATAACATATGACATACCTGTGTCATATGTGTAGTCAACCTTAAATCTGGATACTATTTTTAGAACTCAGTAAATATTGGGTGAGGAACATAAAACTTTGACAATTTCAGAGTTTGTCTTTTTTGATTTTGGATTTAACTATCGTTTCTGAAGAGAAAAGTGATGGCGACTGAAGTTAAACAACAGAAGTAGGTATATTTTATACACTATCTACTAGAACTATGGTATGCCCTTCAATGTCCGATAATGCCTCTAACTAAAGTTATCACAACAAACCTCTTATTGATAAGTGTGACGTGAAATTAACTGGTATGCCCTTCAATGTCCAAGTATGCCTCTAACTAATGTTAATCACAACAAACCTCTTATTGATAAGTTTGACGTGTAGTTAACTGGTATGCCCTTCAATGTCCAATTATGCCTCTAACTAAAGTTAATCACAACAAACCTCTTATTGATAAGTTTGACGTGTAGTTAACTGGTATGCCCTTCAATGTCCAATTATGCCTCTAACTAAAGTTATCACAACAAACCGCTTATTGATAAGTTTGACGTGTAGTTAACTAGTATGCCCTTCAATGTCCAATTATGCCTCTAACTAAAGTTATCACAACAAACCTCTTATTGATAAGTTTGATGTGTAGTTAACATACAAGTGTATTTAATGAAAGAGGTGAGCCTGCTGGCGGCAATTGATTTTGCCTTTGCGACCAGTGCAGACCAATATCAAGCCCTTCAATGTCCAATTTTGCCTCTAACTAAAGTTATCACAACAAACCCCGTATTGATAAGTTTGACGTGTAGTTAACTGGTATGACCTTCAATGTCCAATTATGCCTCTAACTAAAGTTATCACAACAAACCTCTTATTGATAAGTTTGACGTGTAGTTAACTGGTATGCCCTTCAATGTCCAATTATGCCTCTAACTAAAGTTAATCACAACAAACCTCTTATTGATAAGTTTGACGTGTAGTTAACTGGTATGCCCTTCAATGTCCAATTATGCCTCTAACTAAAGTTATCACAACAAACCGCTTATTGATAAGTTTGACGTGTAGTTAACTAGTATGCCCTTCAATGTCCAATTATGCCTCTAACTAAAGTTATCACAACAAACCTCTTATTGATAAGTTTGACGTGTAGTTAACATTTAACCTAATTGTCTAATATCAGACAAAATGTTATCAAATGACATTATCTATTCCGGTTGCTGTATTAAAACGATACTCCCTTACTCAGTTTAAAGCCATACTTCAAAGTTGTTCCAGTTGTCAGTCTACCGTAATAGATAATTCGGGAACAGAGCTGCACATCAAACATAACAGTCCGAAAATCATTTAATCTTCAATAATGCAGATTTTCTCTTCATACCTTTCAAAAGAGAATATAAATAGATATTTTCTTGTTTTCATGTTTACAATGTCAAGGCTGTTACGAAATCGAGTCTGTTTATGATATCAACATTCAAACACATCAGTTGCTGTTAGTAATAATAAGCTTACAGTGTTTGCATTTAATATTGCTACTGGTTTCTCTCCAAAACTTTGCGAATCATTTTGAATTTCGATAGCCTTTTTGTGCTTTAATTATTTGCATCAGACATTCAGTCGCCAAGGACAGAGCATTTAAGTTGTCTTGTATAACAAGGCTTAGACAGATGAATTCACTAAACTACCAGTGCGATCATCTCATCTATGACGTGACGCGAACATTTCACTAAGACCATCGTTTCTCCGCATTCGTACGTTATTTGGTTAAATGTGGAAAGTCTGTGCTGCGTTCAAAGTCCAGAAAGACTCTTATGAAATGACTGAAAACGTTCGTCTTGAAAACAACAAACCTTGCCTACTAAAGTTCTGACTTACCACTTATGACCTTGAATTATCAATATTATAGTTATTGTACTAGTTGTTTCATGCTAAATCGATATTCCAGATGCCTGGTATTTACTCTGCTAATCGAGCAACTCCTCAAATATTTACTCGAGATTCATTCAGAGAACAGCATGGGAACTGACTAATCAATCTGAGGAAATAATTCACATTTTATTTTCCTTGGACGACTAGTCCTTGACTAGTTTTAATTGTATCACTTAAAGCATTCGCATAACATTGTAATCAATAATTAAGCGAAACGCATGCATTTAAATTAATTTAAGTTGTGTTACGCAGGTTAACAAGTACCAAAGAGTAGACGTTTTCAATGATTTTTGACTACAATGAACCAAAAAACCAGTTCTTATGTATAGTTTCGTTAAATTCCATTTCCAGATTTATTGCTTTAGCAAATGCCATTTAATTTCAAGCAAACAATGAACTGGGCAGAACTGTATGCAAATACCATGCTGTTGGGCCATAATTAAAAAACTGTTTGTTTGCAGTGCTCCGACCCAGATTTTTAGGAGTGGGTAAGAACATACATGGCAGACAAATTCTACAAGGAATTTCACAGAGCACAAACTTGCATGTAGACATTTATTAAACCAGATCTTTCATTTTATAATTAATCAGAATTGAAACTGAATGACAGTACTTTGGATATAGACCAAGAATGCAGCGAACGATCTGGACACTCCGAACCCTCATTCTTTAAAACCTTTTACAGGACAGTTGTTCTAACTTCATGCAGATGCTGTCAGACCCTTAGTGTATGAAATAATGGCCTTTGTTGCATTTTGGTCTAAGTTTTGAGTACTCAAATGTCATCAATCTGGGTACAGAAAGAGACAGAAGGTTTATAATGACCTCACTGCAGGCCTAAGCTGTCCAACCTGTTTTTGGCGAGATGGGGGTGCGGAAGGTAGGCAAAGAAGAATGTTTGCTGCCATCCCCCTGGAAATGTTAAAAATATATTAATGAAATTGTGGCCTCTGTTACATCTCTTGACAGGAATGAAATAGCGGCCTCAGTTACAGTTATTGACAGGAATGAAATAGTGGCTTCTATTACTTCTTTTGACAGTAATGAAAGGGCGGCCTATGCTACCTCTATTAATGAAATAGTGGCCTTTTTTACCTTTTTTGATGATAGAAATGAAATGGTGCCCTCTGTTTACATCTTTTGGTAGGAATGAAAATAATAATGGCATCTTTTACATCTTTTGATAGGAATGAAATGATGGCCTGTGTTTCATCTTTGTTAGGAATGAAATGATGGCAACTGTTACATTTTTGTCTAAATTTTGCGTGCACTGATATTATTTATCTGGACACAGGAAGTGTTGTTGCATATGAAATCCACATTCCAGTCCAAAATTTGGCGGTAGGTATAGAAGATCGAATTCCAGAATATTTTTTAAATACAAGTTTGAAATCAAAGGGGTCCGGAACATGAGTGGATTATAGATTTCTAGTAGTTATATTAGTATGATTTCTTACATAATTATGGCTCCAGGACTCAAAAATAAGTCATTAAACTTAATCCACTCATCTGCCGGACCCCTTTGTTTGAAATGGTGGGTTCTGATACGTGTTCAACTTTGTTAAATAAAGGTAACTTCTCGGGCAACTTGGGGCAGGGGAGCAGCATATAGGCCTCCCAACCCCTCCACCCCAACCCTTTGAATACAGGTCTGTGTAGAAGAGGGTGATTGTGACCAGCTGTGGAGCTTCACATGCTTAATTTTTAGTCTCAATTTTAGTGAAAATTAAGGCTTTAGAATTGAAAGGCTTCACTTTTAAACACAAGCTGAAGTATGTCAAATTATGATTTAGTTCCTTTAAGTAAGGAACAAGAAACGAAGTTCACAGCACTTAAATTGCAAATCCATAAATCATCTCAGTCCTTTTAAATCAAAGTGTATTAGGTAATACACAAATTGTACTTGTAGAATTAGGTCAAATTACATCACACCCATCACAACATTTAGCTGTCAAACTGCTTCCTTTCATCTTACATCAAAGGCCAAATGCCGATTCCCATCTTTCCTTTGAACTTAGCCGACAAGTGCCAGTGTATTTTTCAAGATGTTTATGCAATTTTGTCACCAAATGTGTCGGATAAAACTGGGATTTAAAAGTTAAATCATGTTTGCAAGGAAAGGAAAATTAGGATTTACAAAAAAAAAAGTTAAATCATGTTTGCAAGGAAAGGAAAATTAGGATTTACAAAAAAAATCGAGGTATGTGGCTTTATTACGTGTTCGAACAAGGTCTCAATTAATACATAAAAATGTGAATAGTTACCATTCAAGTTGCGGATTATTCTGGTGCATGATCAAAAATTCAGATGTCTGTTTAATTTATAAACTTTTAAATGTTGAAACTAATCAGCAGAAAATCAGAATAATTTTTTAGACCGTGGTCATGTTGACTGACTCATTGGTCAGGTCCGTGGCATTGTGTCAGACGGCATTGTTTATTAAAAGAATGAGTTGGGATTTATGGCGAACCGACACAAACAGGTCATATACCGCCGAAACATTTGTTTATTAGAAAATTATTTATCAAATATACATAGGTCACCGTAAAAACATGTGAGAAAGACTAAGTAAAGATGTTTGAGCGACTTTCTGACTCAGATCGGAACTTGTGACTTCCGAAACACGTGCGAAGACGGCAATATGGTCGCGTACCCTAAACGTTGAATGATCTGCTGTATATCAAAATACGAAAAGGAAAACGTCTGCTGAAAATGCATTTTGCATCAGAAAGGATCAAAACATATATAAAAAAAAATTGCCCCCCTGAACTGCCTAAAAAAATTTTTGGGTCGGGACGATTTTGATGGGTCGGTCGGAGCACTGCAAACAAACAAATTTTTAATTATGGCCTTGTTGACTTGGAGAATGTTGAAAGTGTGTTGTTGCATGTCAACAAGAGTATGTTGATTTCCACTACTCGCAAAAGAATGGACAAAATTATATCTATTTAATTCTCAACCGAACGTAGACTAGAAAATGACATTCGATAAGGTATTTGAACATTGACCAATGAGAGAAAATGTTCGAAATCGAATCATATAAATATTTGTGAAATTATTGTAATATGATTGGCAGCGGAAACACTGTGTAATCCGCCGGTGAACGATTTTATTTAGATTAAAATAAAATCTTTAGCAGACTTTTATGTGAAGTTCATAAGATATTTATTTATTTATTTATTTATTTATTTATTTATTTATTTGGGTTTTACTGCGCACCAACACAGTATAGGTTATATTGCGCCAAACAGGACTACAAATTTTGGTTCCACATTTCATTTACATCGAAATAAAAACATGAGGTATGGCATCAAAATCGTAAGATATATGACAGCTTAACAAATTAACTAGCAGACTGATAATGTGGCATTTTAATGTGAAAGACAATTTACGAGTTCGGCTTAGATAGATTTGGAACGTGCGCCTCATTTGTAGGTAAACATGTGCAGATTACCTTCCATGTTTTCATTAATTTCCATATGCTACAAAGATAAATAGATTTATGGCAACGTACATAGATTTTACCTGCATTATGTTATGTATATTATATTCACAAGGTTTTCAAACTATGTTGCTTGGCAACATTACACTCTTGCAAACATTAACGAGATAAATTTAATTCAACGCAGAAAAGACAATCTCACACAAATTCGAAATTGGTCAAGCAAAAGATTTAAAATGTGACTGTTCGTTTTTGCAACAAACAAGTATTTCATCGGTATAACTTATTTTCTCCATTTATTTGAACATGCTGATAACGGCGATCTGCTCATATTTTATATTTGTACAACAGTCAACAAAAAATTAAAAAGATCCATTGGAAACATAGAATGCAACCATGCAAAATATTAGAAGCACACTCGATTTGATTGAGTTTGTTCATGAAAGGTCGATGATTTGCATAAAAAGTATTTAAGTAACAAGCGGTTTCAAACCTGCATATTGAAAACGGATATACTCTTTACGTGTTTACATGTACGACCTAAAACATTAGCAGATAGTATTTTTGTAAACACTTCAATAGTAAAGCATGCGTTCAGATAAACACGTTCAAGTCTTCATTTCATATATAGATGTAAATTCTATCCAACGTTTCTGTTGCATTAAGCATTGCTATATCAATCAATAAATTTAATTACGATTGAAATAGTGTGTGTTTTATCCATAATTCATTACAATTTGTCATTCACGAAGCTTTCAATTTTATCACAGTTTAGGATATTGTTTATTGGGAAATGACGTGTTGATAAGGAATTTACGATGTAACATCTTGTTAACTCATTATGTGGACTTTTGTTGGAGTTGTCTTTATGTACGATGCAGGACAAACACGAACCAACAGATATAAATAGAAACTTTATTGTACATAAACTGATGTACATTGTTCTACACTGATGTGCACAAATTCGTATTATGTTTATATAGCTATGGTGTCTATAGCGGTATCGGCATCTGCTTCTAATCATATAACATACATGTATTATAGACAAAATATTTCTTTGATGTTTGTGAGTTGCAGCATTTAGCAAATATTCCCTTCCAAGACAAATACTACAATATTAATTTGAATATTTTAAACGTGTAGCAAACTTTTATGTAATATAAATTACATATCAATTTTAGAGAAATAATATGCATTCAAAAATACAATTCTTAAAACAAAGTAAAAAAGATGCCTATTTAACTATCATATTAAATAAATAATCCGCTTGTTGTAAATCAATGCCATATACTTCTTCATATCAGTAATTCCAATATTTCTAGCGTTGTTTGTATTCCCATGCTCACTGATTAAACTACGAGTAAGGCGTGCGCTATTTATTGTTTGAGCCATGTTTTATCAGTGAGCATGTGAATACTACACGGGTACTAAACAGTGCCTGCGGCACTGCCTGTGCCGACGAGGATTGAAGGCACCTTGCTTCCTGTACCGCAGGTACTTCGTCAATGTTTACAAAACGAGCGAGATCGGTGAGTGATTTTTGTCATTTTTATCATTTTGTGACTGCATGAAGCATTTTTTCAAAAATCGGGGAATGTAGCGGGGTGTAAATGTATCTTATCTACATATCCATGCTTAAATTTGTGGCAAAAGATCAATTTCCTAGAAACGTAAGGACTAATAAGTTTGGAATGAAACGTGATTTTTTTCACATCAGTGACTGTTTAGACTCATTTCTTTTCGCTGACCAATACGATGCCGTCTCTGCCGTCGTAAGTCATATTTATAAATGACATGTCATCTGCTAAAACATAAAATGTGTCCAGAAAATTCCGAATTTGAACGTTATACCAATTTTGAAAAAGTGCCGCAGGCATTTCGACGATGCCGCAGCCCCTTCGAGGTGCCGCAGGCACTTCGAAAAGTTTCATAAATTTGGCCCATAACTAACCAAATCTCAAATAACTCGCATTCGTACGATTATATTTTATATTCACAAATATAAAAAGTATAGCAATCGGTTTATCTTCGCGGGTAATCTTAAACTCTAGCACGCGATTGTTCCGGTCAGTTTATTTCCCAAATATTATGCTTTTTGAAAATTGCCTTCTCTGTCCATCCTATGCTGCCCGATATGTTATTCTTTTAATTTCAAAGTTTTGTTTGCAGGAAACGAATAGGTTTTTACGTACATGTAAAAATTCTCCCGTTTGATCGTTTATGAGCTATACTTATTATGTTTTCCATTTTTCTGAAAACATTTTTACAATATAGGCCTATATTTTTTTTTTGTAGATATTCTTAATATTTCCAGGAAACGTTAGGCTATTAAAATAACTACAGAAAATTTCAACATCAATACAGTTTCTGATTTTATACCGAAATACAATGTAACTGTCTAGCTAGTAAATGTTAGCTGTCCACAATGGGCTCTTACACAAATGGTATCGAGATTGTAATGTAAATCATCGCAATAATATTTACAGGAAACTTCTGACTATTGAGACTCTTATTAGAAAACTTCGCTTTATCACGATAATTTCTTGAAGTATCTTGTGGAAAATAGGTCTACGACGGAGTGAAAATCTAGAAACTGTAACAAAATTGTTCTGAAGTAGCTGAATTTTATCTGAAAATTTTTATTGGTATATAGCCTATACCACCATAATGGATTGATATTTAAAGCGTTACAAAGGTTTGGTCCCTTTTATTTTACAACTATAAAGTCAATTTACTACAGTATCATGGGGGCATTTAGTTTCCGCCCTTCTGTTTCTCTGTTCTTCCACTTGTCTAGCTTCGGCCAAATTTATGTCCCGATACTTTTTGAAAGTGCCTGCGGCATCGTCGAAATGCCTGCGGCACTTCTTCAAAATTGGCATAAAGTTCAAATTCGGAATTTTCTGGACAAATTTTGTGTTTTAGCAAATCACATGTCATTTATAAATATAAATTACGACGGCAGAGACGACATCGTTTGGGTCAGCGAAAAGAAATCGAGTCTAAACAGTCACTGATGTGAAAAAATCACGTTTCATTCCCAACTTATTTGTCCTTACGTTTCTAGGAAATTGATCTTTTGCCACAAATTTTAGCACGGATATGTAGATAAGATACATCTACACCCCGCTACATTCCCCGATTTTTGAAAAAAATGGTTCATGCAGTAACAAGATGACAAAAATGACAAAAATCACTCACCAATCTCGCTCGTTTTGTAAACATTGACGAAGTACCTGCGGTACAGGAAGCGAAGTGCCTTCAATCCTCGTCGGCACAGTCAGTACCGCAGGCACTGTTTAGTACCCGTGTACTAACAACGCTAGAAATATTGGAATTACTGATATGCTGTATGACCTTGATTTACAACACTGCAGTGTATTCTGTATGCAGATAACCTCACATATTGAGGTCAATCCTAAGACATTTCGCAAAACAATATGAGAAAGCCATCAGTTATATTTTATGTGTTTTACCCAGGTGTTTCGGGAATTATTTTTGTATCCTTTAGTTTGTTGTTATATAATTATTTTTGAAGTGTTCGTGAATACGATTGAATAAACATAAAGAAAACGTGCGTTTAGACGCGGGAATTCTGACATGGATGTTACTGGATAAATTTCCTTTCATTTATTTCTGCTGTGGTTAAATAATTTAAACTTGACCAAAGTAACTATATCAGCTTAGATTATGAATGACTATCTTTAAGTGATACAGTGCAACTTTGATATGTTTATAATAACATACTTTTGATAGCACACAAAAGAAATGGCAGCTTTAACAGATCTAAAGTAGGTATCCGTTGTAATTTTTATGACAACTATTATTATATGTAGTTTATAGTAAATGAATCCATGACAATTAATTAAGCTTTTAATGTATATATTGAACGTTATTTATTATTTGTAACCCATGTATGTGCAAACAAGAGAGATCTAGCTCATCCACCAACATCGGCATAAGTATATTTGTTGCTTCCATATCGATGTATTTATTAATACGTTCGAGAGCAAATGTTCAAATATTTTTTTATTTTGTTGAATGGGGCTAAGACATTGCCATGCACTAGTGCCAATTTATAAAATATTTCAATAGAGACCGATACGCTTAATCCCTTTAAGTTGACCCCGGAATACTGCATATAGCAATTCAATATTTTCACATTACAACTTGACTTTTAAGTTATAAGAGTTTCACGTAAACTAGTATTATTCAAGTGATTTTATATTCCCCTTCAGTAAAATACCTTAATCACAGATAAATCAGTGCATTTGGTAAATCGTTAAAAAGACATTATGATATGAGCCGTGCCATGAGAAAACCAACATAGTGGCATTGCGCAGTCTGGTCAGGATCCATGCTGTTCGCTAACGATTTCTCTAATTTCAATAGACAATGAAAGTGAACAGCATGGATCCTGACCAGACTGCGCGGATGTACAGGCTGGTCTGAATCCATGCTGGTCGCAAATGCACTATGTTGGTTTTCCCATGGCACGGCTCATATCTGTTCATCACCTTACTCCCTAGTGATTGCCCGATAGTTATCATGTTACACTGATGAATGTTATTCCTAATGCTTTAAGTTTCGCCTCAGCTAAGAGTCCGTAGTATCGGACAGACCCTGCATGACATCTTGATGAATAATTCAGGATTAAGTCATTAAAAGAACGTTTATGAGAGTTGTTTTAATGTTTTAATGTAGGATAATTATGTATACATGCGGCTTTTAACATAGATATCAATAAATATTTTAGCAATATATCGTTGTGTATACAGATGTTGATATGTTTTTACGGAGCTGTATTGTGTACATCAGGATAAACAGCTGCATTTAATCACCTTACATGCCAGTACTGGAAGGAAACATTAATATCTTACATAGATAACATTAAAGACATTCTATTATTGAAAAAG
The DNA here is from genome assembly GCF_021730395.1 of Mercenaria mercenaria. Classification (NCBI taxonomy): domain Eukaryota; kingdom Metazoa; phylum Mollusca; class Bivalvia; order Venerida; family Veneridae; genus Mercenaria; species Mercenaria mercenaria. Next base: position 51,416,597 of record NC_069363.1, read on the forward strand.
ATAAAAAAAGAAACGCTGCAGATAGATGAAATGTACTTTTTTTTCAGTATTTCAGGTAAATAGATGGCATGTTCATTAAACTGCTTAATGAATATTGATTTCCGATGAAATTGCAAATATTAGTCAAAGTATCTTTAGTTGCACTTTATTCATTTTTCCTGCTACAATATTAGTATTAATGTAGTACTGGCCATGATTATGTATAAGAGCCGTTTAATTGAAAAAGGACGGGAGGATTGCATGATATCATGTTATGGAACATAAAGCAGAATGATAGCGTACAAAATAACATTAGAAGAAAATATGATAAAAAAGCTGTGATAAAAAGAGTTATAATAATTATTCTCATAACCCGATTTCGGCATTTTCCGACGGGTACGGAAATCCACGTGCATGTGTCTACCGAAGAATACCGAAATATGATTCGGAGAATACGTAATCGCACGGAAATTGCCGATGTCGTTACAGGATAACGCATGTTTTTTCATGTTATAACGTCTGCAGAATCCCGAGGGATTCTGAAGACGTCATAACACGAAATCAAAATACGCTAGCGCTTTTCTAGCATAAAATGCGAAAAAAAACTAACAAATTAATACATTGTCACTCAACGTCATTAAATTTCCACGAAACGCGCGGGAACGTCTGCGTTGTTTTTCACGTTGACGTCATTTCCATTTGAATTATCCGTTTTGGGGCCGTAATACGTTTACGCTTTACCACGGAACGTGCATATATTAAAAGGTGTTATAATAGCACGCGAGCGCGAGAATCTCTCTGTTAACACACGTTTTCGTGTAGGGATAACGCATGTTTTTTCGTGTTATAACATCTGCAGAATCCCAAGGGATTGGTTGGTGCCCGAGCCCGTAGGGCTCGGGCACCAACGTATCCCGAGGGATTCTGCAAATGTTATAACACGAAATGAACATGCGCTAACGCTATTCTAGCATAAAAAAGCGTAAAAACTGATAAATGAATACAATGTCACTCAACGTCATTAAATTTCCACGAAATGCGCGGGAATGTCTGAGTTGTTTTTTTACGTTGACGTCATTTCGTTTTGAATTATCCGTTTTGGGGCCGAATGACGTTTACGCTTTGCCACGGAACGCGCATATATAAAAAGGTGTTATAACAGCACGCGAGCGCGAGAATCTCTCTGTTAACACATGTTTTCTCTCCTGTTAAAATACCCCCGAAAAGTGACAAGAACAGCAGTTTTATGCTAGAATACACAATGTAACTCGTGTTTTCTTATTCAAAACGGCTTTAAATGTGTAATTAAATTTCAGTCTTACATGGAGTTCAAAACATGTAGACAGCCTGTAACAAAACGATTTTTTTCGTGCCTTGTTTCTATACGTGTCAATTTTCATCTTTCAGTCTACATCCTGTTTTTTATAAGAAGAATGTATTCTCTCCTGTGAATGTTTTGTTTATGAGTTTTGTCTTTCAGTAGAAGCTTTTAACTATTGGATTATGTAAAAATCGTTCGCGTAATACTTTTCCTTTAGACAAAACGTGAGACATCCACGAGGAATTTTTATCAATTAACAGGAGGATACCAGTAGCGCGAGAAATTTCGGAATTACTTATAGCCAGGAGTATGTGACCTTGATTTACAACATTGTAGTTGTTCTGTTGTAATGTTTTACTATTTCTCATGTATTTGGGAACCTAGAACACATCAAATTTCTCAAAGATAATTCATAAAAACATTTGTCAAAACCAAAAGACGCGAGACGTGGTTAATGGTTGATTGCATTATGTTTTAGAATGTTGAACATTCCAATATTTTCTGTTGGCAAAATTTAATCAATAAACAAGCTTCAAGAGCATTCCTCAGTGATCGGATTTTAATGCCATGGATTAACATAATCAGTCATGTATAAATACCTGCCTTGTCTGCTTGGAACTTTAGTGGCATCCATTGAAATGACTTGATATTCTCAGACTCGTGAAACAGTTTGATGAAACGGATAGATACCTTGAATTATTTAGAATAATTTGGATCAGTCACCGTTTCAGTTGATAAATAACAGACAAGAAATGGCTACAATAAGAGATCAAGGGTAGGTATTATAGTTTTAACGCAAATGAAAAATATACACTTGGTTTCACCGGTAAATACTATTGCACATTTATTAGGGTGTAGCTACTCTTTGGGTTTTTGTGTTGTCGAGCGGTCAAATACGGTGCCCGGCGCTTGTTTCTGATTGTTTGAATTTAATGGTATATTTTGTGCACACGCACACGCACGCACGCACGCACTCCACATGCACGCGTTGATGTAAAGAAAAGTATTATGTAGGTAGTGTTTTTGTCAATGACCTGTGCAGTGGTAGGGTTTTATTAATTGTTGACATGTTGCTACAGATACATGCGTGAATATATACTATGTATGTAATGTGTAGTTGTGCCTTAACACACATCATGTTCAATGTATTAATAATTCATTTAGAGTAAAATATAAATCGGCTTGACTATTAAACATTTCTAATGTAGAAGACGAAAATAGCAAGAACACAGGAGAAAATCGCACCTTGATAAACCTGATTTAACTTTCTTGAATTGGCTAATCGCACGCGTGCCATGCAAAAGTGCAACTCGCTCCGCTTCTATTATACGTTCTTTGTTATGATAAATATGCAATCGGCATAAAAAGGCAACGAAGTCTGAAATAGATTGGTAGACATATAAAGCAATAATGATCGCCTTTTCTTCCAGATGATTTGACTAATTACAATATCGCCGATGTCTTTTCTTCTCCTTCCGCTTGACTGGCGGAGACATATATCAGCTGTCCATATCTACATATATACAGACACTGATATTTTTACTAGAGCTAACTTTAAATGTAAAAGTCTGTATAATTAGTATTCTGTTTGTTCACATGCTCAATCAATATTGCTGATGCTTACTGTTTACTTTACTACTAGGGCGTGTCTTTAAATATTTACACCAAGCAACAGGGGAAATCCACAAATCAATGTTGAGAAAAACAACTGGGAAAAATATCAGTTAATAGGGTTCCGTGGACTTTTTTTTCGTGCAGTAGTATCCATTTGCTTGCAAACTTCTTAATCAGCATACAGATCCCCAAGAAAGTGTGTCGTTTTGCAGAGGTCATGATATTTTCTTTGATAAATTTGCATTTGAACCACAAAATGAATAGTATGTTATGGTTTAAACCGAAACACCATCGTGGTTGTATTGACTTTATTTATATACAAGGCACCAGTGACTGTATCTTGCCCGCAAATATACCAAAGAGGATTCTTTAGCCTAATGCCGAAGCATTTATGTTTTCTTTTTGTAGTGTGTAGTATGTAGGTTACATGCCATAAACATATATATAGAAATACATTATACTTGTTAGTTATCTCAGCGGTCCCGAAATTGGGCCTTCTTAATTCATCGGAAAAATACCCCTGTGTACTATGGCTTTACTTACGAATTACAATGTTCCACCTTATAACATGAGAGACAATAATTATGACTTCATTCTACTGCCGAACGATACCCTTTAGGTTAATAAAAATTACCAGTAATAACATATTATGTCTGAAGCCATTAAGTCTGTAAGTTTGGAATTAAACTACTGGCTACAGATTCCAAATATTCCAAATGAATGTTTAAATATATACTGCTGAATATTGGCATTGCTTTTTGTCATGTCAGACTCAAAGGTGCTTGACTTAACATCACCCGAGTTCTCCATTCAATCTGGGATAGATTTTTTATGATTGAGGAAGGTTACAATACTTAATGCTTACATTAATTGCCGAGGTGTTACATAACTAGGTAGTAGTACACCTCTGATTCATGTGGAGAAGTTGGCAGCAACTGTTACTAACGGAGAACAGGTTTGTACTGGTACAGAATCTAAGGTAACTGGTTAGGTTAACTGCTCGCCATTACATAACTGAAATACAGTTGAAAAACGGCGTTAAACCCAAAACAAAAACAAAAACTAATTTGAAGCTTTTCTTTAAGAAAGTCAGCGGTCATGTTGTTTGTTGTTGTTTCTAAATCTTTAAATAAGTATTCACTTTTTAATAAAGATGCTATTTGTATATCAAAATTGAAAAGTCTAAAGACACATTGAGTGATAGTGTTCCTTCTGTTCTGTTCCCGCACATGTAAACCAACACACGTACACACACACACACAGACAAAGACGAAGCAAACGCATGAGCACAAACCGAACACATAGAGGAACACAGTAGGGCATCGTCTTTGAATGGTCAGTGGCAAAAATACCACTAGGGAGCTTAAACCGGTTTATGGTTCATCTAACCTCACTCTTACCCCTTTTCAAATAACCAGACAGTGTAAAGTAAAGTTATCCCCGCCAGAAGAATCCAGTTCACTTACGGCATAGACATGTGAAGTCTAGAGTGTAGTCCGAAACGGAGAGAAACACTGAACAAAATGGAATGTGGTGGAATTATTTTAGTCAAACACTTATACAGAAATCTCCGATTCGTTTGCTCACTCCCATTAACGAAACCATTCCTCCAGATAAATACAGACTTGCAATTAAGAAATTGTTTAGGTTATTCAAATTCATTTTTCACTACATACGATGTAGTTAGTATTCGAAATTGAACTTATTAAATTGATTTAGGATTTATTTCTATTTTTGCACCACATGTTTCGTATTTTGTCATAATTTTCATCAAAGTCTTTTTCTTGAAATGAAAAGTAACCTACCGCATGTAGGTTAAGCATGTGGTCTGACATTTATGAGGTGCTGATTCGCAGAAAGATTTTTATCTGAAATGAAAAACAAAAACTCATTCACATATCTTAATCATTTCACTTTTGATGTACAACATACACGTGCGAAATAATTAGGCATAGTATGCCCTATGAAGCTAGTATCCCTGGCTAAAAGTTTTTTGTTTTTTTTTCAGAGAAAACTTGGTCAATTTTCTTTACTTTTAGAAACAACATATATTTTTGAGCATGTCATGAAGTTTGTATCCTACAAATATATGTTTAATGATATATATTATGTTGTAAGTTGTGACCCAAGACCGTAAGAAGTTTCAATCTGCAAGGTGCTTTCAATGTGGTTATTCAACATAGTTACTACCACACGTATATTACCATGCATTAAATTTCTAGCCTATTTTATTCTGCGTTTAATACTTCCACTGTTGTTTGCATCAGTCAAAAACTAAAACGAAACGCAATTCGGTTATTCTAATGGAATGCACGACTCAGCTTTGTGTGGGTATCCGGTACTTGAGTGTACCCCATGGGTACAAGTGAGATGCATGCAGAATAATCAAATAAAATAATGAAATAATGAATATGCTGAATTAATTAATTACTGTAAATAATGTTATATTATTTATCGCTTTCTTTGATACTTTGACCAATCCCAGACAGTTCTGAACACAACTAGTTTATTTTGCCTTATTAAACATTTAAGAGTTTGAAGCAAAACGAAATATAAGCGGTTAGAATAATTAAGCCATAAATACCGGAACTCTATATTTCAATTTCATATCACGTAGCTGTCAGCAGTAAAATGGTTTGTTTTTGCAACATTATGAATAATATATGTTTAGAGTGTGTTTTGCAAAGAATATGTTAGATTACGTTATAAAAATGTCCACAGGTTGTGAATAGTGTCAGATTTGGCATGAGTTTTATAGCAAAAGACACATGCTTTGAAGAATGTCCTGTTTTTATAGCATCCGTTATAATACAGTTGTAGTGAGTTCACTCTGTTTATGGAAGAGACCTTCATCCATCAGATATTTCCAGTTAAAAATAGAATTAGAAAGAATGAATATTTGATGTATGAAAATGCTGATTAAGAGAAAAAAACATTAGGTTTTCTGCCTTGGACTATCCATAAAGCAAATTAATTTTACACACACACGCACTTAAAGGGGTTTGACTCTAAATGGACATCTCGATGTTATTTAAGATAGGTATCAATGTTTGAAAAACAGATCATAGAACCATCTGATATTTGCAAGGCTAAATTAAAGCTAAGGTCGACTCTATTTCTAGTCTACATAACTGCGTGGCTAATTGAGTAGCATGTTGGACATGCTGGCATTACTGTTCGACCGATTAATACATCCTTACACTTTGATTACAAAAATTGAATACATGCCCTAAATTAAATGTCTGAAGTTGAGATTTGATTTTGATTGTAGGCATTAGTGAATTTAATGGCAAATGATCTATTACCAAGCTTGAATTATATATAAACACTAGTGCTTACGGTTAAATCTCTAATAGATGTTCAGTTTGCTATTTTCGAACTTTGCTTTTATATTTTCGAGCTTCTTATTTTATCCAGCATCATTATAGACATCAGGTTGTTAACACTTTTCCTTCATGTGGTCTTGCATGTTAATCAGATAAAACCAGTTTTTATATTCTGAGCTTGATAATGCTACCTTTGTGTTCTATCCAATAAATGTATAGTTTGTTGTACAACAGATGTTGAAATCACGAATGTTTGGTAACAACAGTTTCTGTAACAGTCAATTAATAAGACGCTGATGTAACATCAAAGGAAAGTCTACAATGTTCAGATCATGTTCATTTCGCTCTGATATCTTCGATCTTGGTTTGGCACACGACCATTCATTTTCTATAGTATTACACACCACTTTCTGTTCCAGTTTTTAAATTGAATATCATGTTAAATTAGTTGTTAAGATATTAGTAACAAATGAATTTCAGCCGCATGCGTGAAATAAATAAATATTTAATACATTTGTTTGTTCCTTTTTGACATTTTCTGTGATTTTTTTTTTACACAACTGAGCTGAAATAAGACATAAAGCAAATCGTTTCAGTACATATGGGTCAGATATTTTTGTAAAGGACTCGAGCGATGCAGCGATCTCTGCATGTGCCGGCAAGGTGAAAACACGTCTACACTTATCAGCTGTAAAAGAATTATGTACAGACATATGTAGCAGGATAATATAAATCCTATAATAATTACCACGATAATAAAACACCCATAAAACAATAACGCCAAATATATTATGCACGTTTGTGTTTCGCAAAGCTGTAGTAAAATTGATCTCGTCTTTAAGATTGCAGAAATAATAGTGTGTAAGGCCAGGAGAGTAGCTATGTATACAATAAGAGACTGCAGTAAAACATTTCTTTGCAGAATCTGAAGATGTAAAGGGGCTTTATATATGCCAAAGGTAAACGTGGGGAAATAGCTTTAAATTAAATGAGCCGTGCCATGAGAAAACCAACATAGTGGCTTTCCGACAAGTATGGATCCAGACCAGCCTGCGCATCCGCGCAGTCTGGTCAGGATCCATGCTGTTCGCTAACGGTTTCACTAATTGCAATAGGCTTTGAAAGCGAACAGCATGGATCCTGACCAGACTGCGCGGATGCGCAGGCTGGTCTGGATCCATGCTGGTCGCAAAGCCACTATGTTGGTTTTCCCATGGCGCGGCACAAATATTCATACAAATGTCTATTCTTATTGCAAAATCAATAATTGTTGAACATCGTAGCGGATTATAGGTTAACACCAGCTTGACACGCGAGAACGTCTACCAGGAGATAACTTTTCTTTTATGTAAACAATACGACTTTTTTGTGTTAAATCATAAATGGATGATTTAAGATTTAAGTTGCAGACAAAGTGTCTGAATGATGCTACAATTTCATCCAAGCGTGTCTCAGAAAAAAATATTAATTGGCATTGGATCGTTGTGAAATCAATGCCGTTCAGTCAGTCAGTGAGCCGCACTTATACAAGATGTTGTCTCCTGACAGAGATTCAAACGTTTCACTAAATGTAATCTTACCAAGAACGTTTAGGTACTCACTTAATTGTTTTAGTGCCGTATTATATCCGTAACAACTATTTAGATTTAATATTGTTACTATACTTAAGCTTTGTGATCATCAGCTTCAGTCAATGTTTCAGTCTAATACACTCCCTATTTAGCTGAAGTAACCTTTCATCCAGCTACGTCTGGTGTTACTGTGATTGGTTACGTTCTGTGATTCCATAGGTTTGTGTGTTAGATTTGATTTGCCATGTTTTAGAAATCAAATATATTTATTTTTGTCAGTGGGGTGTTTTAGATGTGTTACTAAACACAGCAGAAAGTTTAGGTATGACAGGCGTGGGGAAGGTGATCCCAATTTTGATTGCATGTCTATTACACTGTGCCCTTTACTAGTAGTTGAAGTCAACGTTTCTTTAGCTCGATTAATAATTTGATTCTCAGGTCAGCTGAAAATTAGTTGCCATTTTCTGGATATCTTATTTACTGTGTAACAGTGCATACGTGCAATGTTACGGAGACCTTGGATTCTGTATTCACCAAGTACTACATCAATTAACCTTCTGCTTACCTATTTATACTTTCAAATGTTTCGTCTGTCAGTTGCAGAATATCGAAAATGCCTTGCTTTTTGTCTGCAGTAATTACTGGAAATATCATTAGTGTCAGCTGGTTTGTTTGGGTGTTTCCCTTGATGCATTTTGCCATACCTATTTACAGTTTCCTTTCCATTGTTCATTTGGCCCAGAAAATTAGAAATCTGTCAGTAATTATTATGTCTTATAATGTCGTGGCTAATGGCATAAGCCATCGATGATATGTTTATAAGAATATCAGATAAATCAATACATTTTTAAAATATGTATTAGCCTGGCTCCCTGGCTACATGGTGACTTTTTTAAATGCTGCAAATCTGTTATAAGTAAATTGTAAGCCTCTGAAATAGCACATTTTTATCCGACGTTTAGTTCAGTATGTTCAGTGACAGTCGCAACAATAAATGTCAATATAGGAACAACCTGCTCGAGTTACTTCCGCTCCTTATGAACAAAATGTATATATAAGAAATGTGAGAGAACAATCATAGGAACGGGAGCCAATCTAAATGTGTGTCATGTTGATACTGTTGTTGTTGAGAGATGAGTGTTCAACTTTCATATTTAAAAATATGGATATTTTAATTTAATTTCGAGCAATAATTAATTGCTTCTGTATACAACGTTTTGAATGCTTCTGTGTTTGGAAGACATTAGAATGTAATATTAGATTAAAACGAACATCAAGCTTGACCTTGACATACTTCATGCTTATATATTAGCAAACCTTTCGTAATTTACATAGCTGTGATGCTATAAAACAGATAGCTGTGACATATGCGTCATACCTCTGTTGCCCAGTTGATTACTGTGACATATGAATACTGACTCATATTTCTGTTGTCTAATTTTAAAGTCTATGCTGTAATTGGGTTTTCATTCGTCACAGTATCTGGTTCAAAGATACTAGTGAAAGAAACTGTTTTCGGATAATGTTGATATTTATATACATGTTAGTGCATGTATTGCCCTTTGTCATAATGTTACAAATTAAAGTAACATGATAATGCAAAGAAATAGAGACCTTTGTTAAGAAATATTTCCTTGAAGTATTCATGAAAAATGTTCAGTTTGCAGTAGGGGTCCTCAGGAAAAGGAATTAATTCAATGTTTAAATTTAAGATAAGATAAGGTAAGATCTTATTCGTGCCATATGTCCAACTACAGTTTGTAGCACATTTTTAACAATCTGTCACAGACGAATAACTATACTAGACAAATAAATATTACTGACAATTTATACCACAACTTAACATTAAGAGTGTCACAATAATGTTATAATATCACAGTCAAAGTTCAATGACATGTACCTGCGCAGGATAACCCGATAAAGTCCGGAAACTTATTTCCATCGGAACCATGGTCTTACTTGTTGCTAAAAACCAAAGTATAAAGCACGTGTGGAGTGTATCTACAAGTGACCATTGTTCCGACTAATTTCATTTTAAATCTGCATCCATTTGTTAGATACGAAAACTAGATCGTGTCCAATAAATGTTTTCTTTACGTGTTTTGTCTTTCAGTAGTGGCTTTTAAATATTGGATTATGTAAAACTTCCTGCGTGTAATAATTTTCCTTTAGAAATACTGCAATCCAGAGACAGCCAAGAGGACTTTTTATCAATAAACATGATACCAATAGCGCTAGAAATATTGGAAAGAGTATGTGACCTTGATTTGCAACACTGCAGTGTATTATGTTATAATGCATTGCTATTTTTCGTGTATTTTGGGAGACTAGGCGGCAGATAATAACATCACTTTGCCCTTGCTTGACAGGATTAATATTGAATTATTGGATGTGTTCTACCATTTACTGTTGGATTCCGATCAATAAGCTAAAGTGGAATTTTAACAACCTGGATACACTTTCAGACTCACTGAAGTGATTGTGGATAAATATTCCGACACATTTGCTATTCGGCTGGGATTTTTTTTTCTAGTGTATCGTGTCAATCTATATACATTGCAAAATGGAAATATTCTGAATGCACTTGTATTGTGCCGAGATATTTCATGGATTCAATACGTGGATACGTTTCAATCAGTGGTTTCAGTTGGATTTTTGGAATAGTGGATGAAAATATATATTTACCTGGATGTATCCATGATATAATTAGTTTAATTAATGGACTTTAAACATGGATGTTATTCAGTGAACTGTTTAATACGGTACAGAAATGGCTGCCACGGGAGACCAAAAGTAGGTATCGGGTCTTTAAGAAAATAGTTCAATGTTTCGTATGTGAAAACTATTTACTTTGTTTCAAAGTTTACGGATGAAGTATGCCAACATTTCATATACAAAACATCTGTTTAAACTGTCTGTATATTTTAAACCTAACACACATTTTGCTAAAAATACACGAATAAATCTAAAGGCAGTATGAATATTTAATGACACTGCTACTAATTGTTATTTCTAGATAATTATGACATTTTAATTGTGGTTGCAGCTCTATATATTAAGTTCGTATAGCTAGCTAAATCAAATACTTTATTAAAGATTCAAGATTTAAGCATACCATTCCACATGTAAATTGTTCATTACCAGGGTAGAATAAAGTTGGATAATCAGCGACATCAGCTATCACTGGATGCCATTTACTTATTTCGCGAGTATAATTATGAAAGTGTTGGCCGATTACACAAATCTAGAATGGGAGGAAAAAATTGCGTGTAGCATAAACCTTTACACATCTTAACCTTTCACGAGTAATTATAAAAGTTTAATTACTAACACGATACTGTTATATATACGGCGTATCATTTCAAAGAATAACATTGACTGTCAGAAGGGCAAAATAAGAGAAACTGTTTAATGTCTTCACGTTTGATATGATACCAGTATATTTCATGTCATTAATAACAATAACATTTCTACACAGTGATGAAACGTAATAACTTTGACATTCAAAAGTGTTAATCGCTTGTGTCAAGTTATACGCGTGCCTTGTTTATTAAATATTATAAAAATGATGCTAAACGCTTCTCTCGGAGTGAAAGTGCTATATATAGACAACATACATTCAGACGGCGATAAAATCACATTTTAGCCGCGCCATGAGAAAACCAACATAGTGGCTTTGCGACCAGCATGGATCCAGACCAGCCTGCGCATCCGCGCAGTCTGGTCAGGATCCATGCTGTTCGCTAACGGTTTCTCTAATTGTAATAGACATTGAAAACGAACAGCATGGATGCGCAGTCTGGTCTGGATCCATGCTGGTCGCAAAGTCACTATGTTGGTTTTCTCATGGCGCGGCTCATTTTATTACTTATACATATTTTTACAAAGCGCTGACATTAAATGTAGCTTAGTGATTATTATAAATGTTTATATATAGTTATGCCTCTTTTACATTTGAAATAGGGCATCTCCTTAAATGCGTGTAGTTACTACATCCATTCGGAGAAGACACCATTGGAATTTCTTATAATTAGTCAATGTTAATTAAAAAGATCAGGGTAAAATATCATTTAATAATGTTGCGTTGATGACTTTCATGCACTGGTATACATGTTATTGCCTGAAAAAATATCAAAGTGAGCATATACATTCCCAAAGATTTTTATATCCTCACAGAGGTCATAATGTTTTAATTAATTCGCGTTGCATGGTAATCTTTAATCAATTTTCAGGTTATAATGGAAACGTCATGTAGGAAACCCGAAGCGTTTCTGATCACGTTACCTGTCTTAAATTCACAACGTCTTCAGTTCTGTCTCAAATAAATATATATGAGCCGCGCCATGAGAAAACCAACTAGTGGTTGCGACAGCATGATCCGACAGCCTGCGCATCCGCAGTTGGTCAGGCTCATGCTGTTCGCTTTTAAAGCTACTTGAATGGAGAAATGTTAGCGAACGCATGGAGCCTGACCAGACTGCGCGATGCGCAGCTGTCTGGATCCATGCTGGTGCATACCACTGTGTGTTTTCCCATGGCGCGGCTCATATTATTATATTGCTCCAGGTGAGATACATGTGCAAAACATTCTGAATACTTACATTTATTGCTGAAGAGATTACATAACTATAGATCGTAATATATTTGTACCTGGAGCTTATACATGTTGATGACTTAAAGCGTATACACTACAGTGTTCTGAAGCTATGCCACTTAACACTGTGTAGTCTTGTTAACAACAGTTTGAGAGACTTTTTGAAGTTTTTAGTCAAACAACAGTGACTTTCTTTCTCGTTCCTAATGCATTCAGTACATATTTATACAGTACTTGACTAAGACTGAATTCAGTTATGCACGAAAATGTCTTGAACTAATTCAAAGGTCTGAATAAACACTTAGATATTGTGTCTGTATATACTCTTGTGCAAATTTGTAAAGTTTTAAACTACTTAAGTTTATATAGAGCCTTAACCTGTTTCAATAATAAATGATACTGCCCAAATTGAATGGTGGACCAGTCCATTCTAGAAAGTTAGCAGGGCAAAGGTTAATATCAAACAAATGTACGAGTTCTTTTAATATTTGGCTTCATATGTATAACATATTGGCATATCATAACAGATTCTTGGTTGCAGATAAAGTCCTGTCAAATGTAACCTACCGCATTTAATGTTAAGCATATGGTCTTACATTTATGAGGTGCTGATTCGCAAACAGAAGTGCAAAGAATCATACTCTTTCTCCCTCGAAGGTATGTTAATTACGTTTATACAAATGTAAAATGATCAAGAATCGTGTGTTTCTATCTAGCTAGTAGTTTTTTACAAAATACAAATATGCCTATATGTACGTCAAGGTGAATTTTTAACGTTTCAATTTGCTTCGGAAACTTCAAATGTAATTTCATGTAAATGTTACGATTTTAGCTGTATGATAGTGAAAGTGGTATCCTACATGTGAACGATATTACATGCGTGTCTTTTCATACGAGTTGAATAGAATAATAAAATACGAGGCTCTGTCGAGCATTGTATCAGTTTTATTTATCGAGTTTTATAAATTCAATATGGGAAGACACAGATGTAACATTCTTTGTATCACATGCTAGCGTCTCATGCTGAAACATTAAAATATCTTCCTTTTTACCTTAATATCTTAACATGTTACTTACAAAATTATACATTATAGTATTGTACAATTATATATTCAAATAGACTTGATTGACTACAAGGACTTCAGATATAAAGTTGTTGGATAAAATGCCGACGTCTTCATCATTGACACTAATGATATAGATGTATACTTGACGTGGCTGTAATATTTTATGTTGGTAGGCTGATGATTTAATTCTTATAAGGCTGACCACAAAGTAATCGTTTTATTCTGATGGAAAATTTCCCCACCATAGGGAGAGCATGGAATGTGAAATGCTATCTCTAGGGCGGGCAAAACAGCTGTCTGACACAGGCAGACATGTAAGATCATTTTCCTGACCTATACCATTATAATCTTTTCGAAGATATTGTAAATTATGTACTTCCTGACGTTATTATACTGACGTCATGAATGATACAGCCCGTGTAGCATGTTGTTTCCGTAGGGAAAACACAAGGTGATCTGTTACCAGAATAGTAGGCAAGGTAGGCAAGAAATAAAAATTCATTAACTTGATACGATCTAACCTTACAAGCGGATCTTAATTATTAATTTCTCATTGAAAGAAGCAGTCGTTTTCAAGTAATATCTTAATCGCGGTTATAGTGTTTTATGCATATGCACGAGGTTACTTGTTAAGCATGTGCATGTATGCATGAGGTTACTTGTTAAGCATGTGTACTTTACATACAAGTATAAACGTTAATATTGGTATTTAATCAGTACATCATTCTGTTACTGTGATATTGAACGACGTATTATACACCAGATGGTAATGAAATCAATATTGTATGTATTAAAACAGCAAATGAAAGCCGCACCTGGAATACATAATTGAGCCGCACCATGAGAAAACCAACATAGTGCATTTGCGACCAGCACGGATTCAGACCAGCCTGCGCATCCGCGCAGTCTGGTCAGGATCCATGCTGTTCGCTAACGGTTTCTGTAATTACAATAGGCTTTGAAAGCAAACATAATGGATCCTGACCAGACTGCGCGGATGTACAGGCTGGTCTGGATCCATGCTGGTCGCAAATGCACTATGTCGGTTTTCTTATGGTGCGGCTTAATTATAATGTTCAGATTCCTTCGAAACTACATATCTGTCTATAGCATGTTTATAAGGAATCTGAATAGTGGGATCAAACAAAACATAATCGCAAAAGCACAAAAATGCATTAATACATTGAGTTAAAACGATCAAAGTTGACAATATTACAAATGCCATCGTATTGTCAAAAGTACAATTGGTGCCGACATGCACACCTACATTAAACACTGCTATCCCTTAAATAACGCCAGTGTGTCGGATAATAACATCAAGTCAACAATCCAGAGTCGTCACTACGACAAATATCCACCTAAATCAACACTACACTAGATAGCCATCTAAATGTGGTAATATGATAACTATCTACTTATCTAACGTCGACAGTACGGCAAATATCCAACTTAAACCCACACTAGATCATAGACCCATCTAAAGAGGTAAATACGACAATAATCAACGTTATATAAATTATTGACTCGTTTGGAAGGCGAAATAATAAGATGATGATTTCATAAACAAGAAACAATGATCTTCATCAGAGCGGCAATATAACGAAATATGCCCATCGCATAACGTTTACAACGTGACAAATACCTGTAAGAGAAGCAAAGAATGAAATGAATATTAAGGTCGTCTTAACGATAGCTATCATACTCTTCTTCTTCTTCTTGGCGTTCACCATGACTACACACCATGACTACGCCACTATACTGAAAGTTGAAGTGCCTGAAGATAAATGACAGACGCCAGGGATGCGAAAGCTTTTGAAAAAATTTGAAGTGGTACCCGTACCTTCAGTGCAGTTTCGTTCTAAGCTGTAGTTAAAACTTCTATTTATGGGCGTTAATTGAAAAGCTAAATTTGAAGATGTAAAAGAACTAAATCAATGTCAATGGTAAACGGGAGAAAAAAAACTGCAAATTAAATATTTATACAAAATAGTAAGCACATCATCTGTTCCTACTGCAAAATCAATACTTGTTGAACATCTAAGCGAATTATAGATTATATCAACAGGCGATTGTTCTAAAACGGGAGTTAACTCATTATAAACTTCAACATCATCATTTTAGGGTTATTAATAATTATTTGAATCGTCCTGCCAAAAGCCAGTATATTTTTTAATCTTAACTTTAATAAAAGTAAGGAAGCAATTAAAAAAAAGTAATGACATCCTAAGATGTCCCATTACGAGTCATGTTGTAGCGATTATCTTATATAGTAAATGAACAATGAAATGAGTTAAGGTGCCATGATACGGATTAACATATGCAGGTCCGCATCATCTATCAATATTAGTTCAAATATACCTCATTTATACGAGAAAAACATTTTGTTCAGTAATCCTACTTTGCTATGGATGGCTTGCAATTCTATTCCAAGAACTCACCCAGCTACATCTGTGCCCGGAGAAGACCTTAGTACGTCGTGTATTGTTAAAGCATGACTCATCTGTGATATGCAGGCTCCATAACCTCAGGCCCCTCTCTAAATTCTAGTTTGTTTAGTTCTGCCCATTGTTTTCTCGTTTAGGGCAACACCATTATTTTAACTGGGGACTATACGTCGCCTTTCATGGAATTGCACTCCGTGCCGTATGAATACATCTTCGGGTGTCTCTAAATTATATTTTAGTACTTATAACATGTGTAAATGTTGAGTTCTGCTCAACTCTGGTCTAGACGGCGTGGACGATAGCTTTCATTTCCACTTCCTCCATGAACAGGCTGAAACAAACCGAGCCTACAACATTTTCGTTTTTGTCGAGTTATGCGACCTGTGGTCTTCCACTTTTTCTATGTGAAGAGTACCGCGTTTTACAACAAAGCTAAACAAATCTAAATTTCGTCTGAATTGCATGAAATCGTATCAACAGTTTTGGCTTAGCCCAAGACAACTAGTTTATGCATAAATCTTTAAAAGACAAATGAGGATCTTTAAGAAGGAAAAGTATCAGAATTATTCAGCATTTCGGATGATTATTTCTCAGAAGAGGGTTAATTTGACATTTCGTGGTGTGTGTAATCGATATCGTTCAACGAAGGAGCCATACGTGTTCTAGATATTCAAGCTAGATATATCATGATATATATTGTCTCAATACCTAGATTCTGTAGTTTCCAAAACTTTTTTTAAAAAAGGAAACATTTATGGACTTGTATCAAGCCGTACTAAACAATTTTTGTTAGTGTCGTACGTTGTACAGTGTTGTCATTACATCTGACCATTTATTCTTGAACGTTTTAACGTCTGAAACTGCTATATTTTGCTCAGTTCTATATAGCACATATAGTAACACTTTGTATGAATATTCCTTTTGCATCATTTGCATGAATATTCCTTTTGCATCGTCAGGCATCTTTGCAAAATTCCATCAATATGGTTTTGGTATCAACAAAGTTATGATAATCTGAATATTTGCCTTTCTTAATTAAGTCAAAGTTTCAGATTTCAAACATTGATGAATATGGACCTTGATCCTTCAGGATCATGGGTTCATTCAATGTTTCTGTATCACAGAGTTTCGTTTTAGCTGGTACCAGGCGACCTTTGGTGTTTTACACATTTCATAACCTTTCTTCAAACCAATTGTTATTGTTATTGATTGCATCTTATGCTTCCAAAGGTTCGTGTTCAGACTTTATTTCCAATCTTTTTTTCTAAAGATATAATATGTATTGTGTTTGTCGTTAATCTAAGTAAACAAAGCAGAGAGTCCAGGTGTAACAAGTGTTGGGAAAGTGGATCGCAAGTCCTATTGCAGTTCTAATACATAATTATGACATTTAGTTGACACAAAGTCTTACTGAGGTCGATTAATTCATTTAAGGTAAACTGAAAATACGGATAATGTGTTTATAAAATTCTGATGTATATATAGTACTACATACGTGCAATGTTACATTGTCCTTGGTTTCTGTATTTACAAACAACTAAGGCATCAATTAACCTTCATCTCACCTGTTTATACTTTCAAATGTTTCTTCTGTCAGTTGCAGAATATTGAAAATGCATTGCTGTTGTGTGCAGTAATTACTTGAAATAACGTTATTGTCATCTGATTAGTTTGGAGGTTTTTCTTGGTACGTTTTACGTCTGCTTTACCTATTTACTGTCTGCGTAGAAAATTGCATGCTCTATATAACCTGCACTGAAATTTCAGCATGTCTTTGTTTTTGTCCTTCGTAATTTATGATTTTCATACTGTCATGGTACTTAGTAACTGTTGGTTTGTCTATACGCGTTTATAAATGGTTCGAAACAAAACTCTTAGAATTTCCTTAAATGGTTTTTGTTTTTATTATGTTGACTTTGTTCAAGTATTGTTCTTGTAAACGTCAATCATATTCATACGTCAATCATATTGAATTCATTACATACACTGATGCTATTACATTATTTGAACTTAGCGGTTCCTAGCGGGTCTTTGCTCTTGTTTTATATGGGAACGTGTTAATAATTTTGCAGTTATAGAACTGGCTGCTGCAGAAATGCAAGATGACATATATACATTAACATTCTTAAGAAAAGTATGGATTTTCTGTTTTAAATTTGTTGTTTATGCTATATATTAGAGTGCAAGGAAGTTGACGGCATATTACGAGAGGATATCAGTTAAACAAACAATGTAATCTAGACAGAATTATTTGGAACAGAGAAAGCAACCAAACTTATAATAGCAGATTTGGATTGAGTAAAGTGAAAACTAAAACCCCACTCGCCCTCCATGCCCCCTCACCGGCTTAATGTATCTGATCCAGAAATAGGTAAATTTCGATGCCTGGTGACCCCATGTTTTTTTGGTATCATTTGAAAGAGTTGTGTCTGCAGAAACAAGAATTAGTCAATAAAGTGACTATAAATAATATGCACGAATCACAACAGACATATTTTTTGACTGTGAAATGATAAATCTTACACTGTAATAACTGGATCTCTATGGAAGTATCACTGAAGACTGTAACTGTATTTATTTATTTGGGTTTTACGGCGCACCAACACAGTATAGGTTATATGGCGCCAAACAGGACTACAAATTTTGGTTCCACGTCTCATTTACATCGAAATAAAAACATGAGGTATGGAAGCAAAAAGTGAAAAATAAAAATTCTGTAACATATTTTTGTAATGTAATTTATATTTTCTTTTTCAGTAGACAATACACTTTCACATGATACCAAAATTATACGAGCTTACCAGGCATCAGCATTTGATATATTTTGATAGCATTGTTATATAAAACTTGCTTATTTGTGGATCCGATACCTTAAGTGGACAATGAGACTGTCTTACTGAAACGAGACAAGACCTTTAATACATATATTTGCAATTTATTTATAACTTACATACTTGAGATGCTCTGTGACAGTGATACAATGGACTTTATATGGTTGCCCCATTGATTACGTTGACATATATGCACTGACACACGCATGTGCGTTGATCAGTTTAAACATCTGTGATGCATTTAGGCTTTCTTATGTGGTTTTCATTTATAAATGCTCGTACGTTATTTATCTTTACTTGCATTTTTCATTCTCATGTTCGGTTAATAATTATTTTTTACAAATATTTACAGATAGGGACACACCGATTTCACTGACAAAAGCATTTCTAAAAATATCAAGTGATACAACATGTCGTTGAAAAAGTGCACGCAAACATAACGTAAAGCAAAGCAAGTCATTGACATCATAATGACATAAGTAACAAACATGCTTCGTTTTGTTATACATGTATCTATATAAGATGAAACTGCTAATGTTACTTGCATTGAGAGTGTAAGTATTTTTTCATGAATTTTATAGTTTTGCTTATTATATAACTAATACACAACTTATATGGGGTTATGATACCGTAATGTAATGTGGATTGGCAATACCTGCAAACTGCTGGCCGAACTATTTTCTAAAGCTTGCCCTGTGTTGTGTGATACATCGATTTCTCCTTTTACAATGTGTGTATTTAAATAGCTATGAATTGCGCCGGTGCGACCAAACAAATACCGAACATAGTCTCAAAACTGCAAAGTGCTCATGGCTTAAATGTCATGTTACGGCTGTAAAAAGTATCCCCATACATGGATTCAGTGTTGTTATAGTTTCTGGCCCTTTGGGATCACGGAGTCCATTCAACATATGTGTAATACAGCTCCGTTTAAACCGGTGCTAGAGGGCGTGAGAGGTGTTGCACATTTCATTACCTCTTGTGAACAGACTCAATCAAACCGAGTCCGAGTCTGCTATTATTCTTCTTGTTTGCATTCTTTGCTTCCAAAGGATTTTTTTACAGATTTTATTTACACTTACTATTCTGTCAGTGCCATCCAAAACGATATTTTCTGTATTGTACAACTGTTTAGACTTCGAGTCTCAACTTTCGTATTATGAAGACCCTAACTTGGGTCACATGTCGATAAAGAATTTATGATGCATCGTTAAATCAGTATAATGATGTTGTTAAGAGTAATGTGCCGTGAATAACAATGAGACTTTAAAGAACATGCTTTATGAATGGGTATCAATAAGTAGTGTAGTGAAAACCGTTTAATACGTGTAGAAAGATAGCTACATTGGTGTAGCTTTTCTTTATTTGAATACCAACAGCTGCTTTTTATCATCATGCATATCTATTATATGAAAAATGAGTATCTCATAGAATATTTCATGAATAGTCTGTGTTATTCGAACATATTCTGAACCTTACAAATTCAAATGAATGATAAATTTACGGAACTCATAAATAAAAGATTTGAGTCATTATAAAACTATACAACTGTACAGTATATTAAAGAGACACTATTTTGCAGCCTTTAGGCCATGGATAGTAAGACTCCAAAAGTGTTGTTCTATGCTGAGGGATGATGTGAAGGTTGTTTTGACCAGATTGATAATTCAAGCAAACGAAGACCAGTGGCAAAATTTATCGAATCATACACGTATTAAGGTCTACGTAACGTTTTAGGAAGTGGTTTTAATCAGATTGAAGAAAATCGATCACCAGTGCTAATGTGGGCTCTCCATCAGATTTCCCCAGGCGTTAATGATATCAGAAACGCGGAGAATGCAAATTAACACTAATTAGCGTACATTTATTGGGATTTTTTAATAAATGCATTGATTTTAGGAATGATTTATTATAACAAAGCACGAATTATCAACGATTTCCCAGGTTTAGCCTTATCTCTGTTTTCTTTTCTGTTTCTCAAAGTAATTCGTTGAAGCAAAGATTTCTGCAATGACAAATACTGGCATCATTTTCTTTCGATAAATTTATTTATTTGTGTCCAGACAAATGAATACCTACAATTAATTTAACTTATCATTTCTATTAATCAAATTCATTTCTCTTAATTTGGGAGATTAGTATACGATATTAAGTTAATTTAACCAGTTATGTTCTATTTTGCACCATTTGTATCGCATTTTGATATTTCATTTGAAAATTAACCTAATCAGAAGTAATATATGTCAGGAAGGTTTAGCATTCAGGCTGATATTTTTGAGCTGATGCCTCACAGGCAGCTTTCTTCTAGAAAGGCATGTACACAAACAAATCATTTAATTTAATCAATTTACTTTTGGTTGTTATATACAATATACACGTCCGCGTGTTTATGTATGGTTAGTAAATGACCTCGTTGAGAGCACGGACAATTACGCATATGGTTACCTATGACAGACCAAGAAAGGGTCATACTTTTTCAGTCAGCTCTAGTTATACATAATAATAATAATGCTTTAAGAACAGGATGGGTATCTTTTTTTAGGGGACTTATGATTAACAATACGAATAAAACACTCTTGAGTATTCTAAATGGCAACCTAGCTATTACTGACCCGGATAAAGGTAAGGATTTGAAATTTAAAGATGATGCAGAAGAGTACAATTCGGGAGCCTTCGTCATTGGCATTTGTATTAACATCTTGGCATTGCTGTAAATATCTGTCTGCTTCATTTTATGTCAGTAGACACAATTTGGCATAATAGTCTCTCTTGATTCAGTTTTATGTCTTAACGCTGCACAGGTCTAGCAATATTAAACCAAACTGAGTACAGTTAACTGTTTATCGATTTTAAAGTCGTTTCCAAGTAAGCATTAAGAGTCTATACTTTCTATTGCGAAAAGACGTACACAAATGCCCAGAAGGCATTCTAATATAATTGTCTACTTATATTACATGTGTAATGTTGAGGTTTGCTTTAGGTTTAAGTTGCAAACTGAAGCAGCGTTAAAAAACTTTGTCTTATTAAATAAAGTCATCATAGAATATTGCTATCCCATTTTGAATCAGTTTCATTTTTCTCGTTTGAAATTTTGTCGGAAAAAATATGTTCTGTATTTCAAAACTCTGCATATCGTAGCCGTGATTGAATCATGTCCGCTCTTCAAAATAATTTAATGCTCTTTTTTTTTCGCTTTTTTTTGTTGTGTAACTTGTGTATGTCCGAGCATTTCATCAGACGGATACAGTTATAATAAGATACTCCTCAACATTCCACCTGCACGTGGTTCAGACACGTGTAAAGCAGATAAAACGTACTTTTCTTTGACGGTACAATAGTTCTATAGCTTGTTATATAATAGATGTTGAATTCCATGAATGTTGGATAACATTCGCCTCTGTATCAGTCAATTAATACATTGCTAATTAACATCAAAGGAAAAGTTATCATGTTTGAATTGTGTTGAGTTTTCCGTTGTATCCCGTACTTCATTTTATCATACAACATCTACTCATTTACATTTAATAGTCTTCTAAATCTTATATTTTAATTCATTAACAAGATTTTGTTGATCAGAATTGATATGGTATGGGTACAAAAATGTGAAGTTTTACTGCCTATGAGTCCTTGGTTTCATTAAACAATATACCTGTATTAATTTTGCACTCATTTGAATTGTGTTTAGACCATCAAGATACTAATAACTAGACGGACAAACTTTTCGATTGTACTCACCTCGCGAAAAGTGAAGAAAAGTGACGATACTTTCCGTTTGCACTCACCCATACTACTCGAAGTAAAATCGATACCAGTTGTAGAGTTAAACTATCAATATTCAGGCAGTGAAGTGAATTCCAGAGAATATTAAAACTACAAACAAGACAGTAAAGGTCGACAGTAAACGAATGGTAACAGTGAGATGAATAACAAAATTAAGTCCTTCTCAAGATGAGTAATATCCAGTATCCACCTAAAATCGACAATAAGATAAATATTAACCTAAAATTAACAATACAGTCAATACCAATATAACAAGCACCCACCAGATGTCAACAATATAGAAAATATCCACTAATGTCATTAAAATAACAAAAATCCACATCAAGTCATAAAAATGACAAATAACCACCTAAAATAAACGAAATGACAAATATCCACCAAAAGTCATAGAAATAACACATATCCACATAAAGCCATCAAAATAACACCTGCTATCTTAAATTGACATTATGACAAATATTGACCTGCATTCAAAGAATGCACCTAAACAAAGACTATATTTTTTTTCTAAATCAATGCTAAACTCCATGATACAACAAATCGTAGGGTACGGCACTATCCCCTCGATGTTTGTTCCAGTAAGTACGACGGATACTAGACTAAATAGAAAATAAGAGAAATATCCGCCTAGAGACGAATATAAATAATCAGCTTAAAGTCTGCAGTAAGACAGATACCATACCGAATATGACAATTTGTACTAAAGTCTCTTGTATCAGGAAAACCTTAAGATACATGCAAAAAGTATTGAAACAATTGATAAAGCTTTCGTTACTATGGAGACAAACTTAACTAGATTACTTTTCTTAAGAGAAATGTTGTAACTGTACTTCCCCCGCATTTTCATTCTCAGCTGTTGTTACAAACTTCTATTTATGGCTAAATCTGACGAAAAAGAGTTTCATAAATGTCAATGGTAAACGGAGAAAATAGCTTCAAATTGAATATTCATACCAAGTCTATGCACATCATCAGTTCTTATTGCAAAATCAATAATAGGAATAGGAGGATTACATCGACTTGACATGCGTTTGTTTCAAAATAAGAAGTTTAACCAGAAGAAGACAAAGAAATAACTCGTACTTCATATTTTATAGACGGTATTTATAAATGTAAGCAACATTCTATCTATGTGCATTTATGCGTTGCTGTTTGTGTTAATCGCCGGTCCATAGTTTATATAGTATGACCAGTCTAAAATCAACGCATGTTTACTGGGCTAATAACTCTTAAAATAGAAAAAAAAAGACTGTGAATATTAATTTCTGATGTCATATGATAATACGCGTATTGAATGCCTTGCCGGTCAATAGTCAAAACTATTGACGTTCGGACCGTTGGACAGTTTCGACTATATTTAAAAAGTGAATATTATGAGAGTCCTCAAGCTAAAAAGCTTTTGATGTTTGGTATAAGAATGAGAGCAAAGTTGTTTCAAATATTAAGGTTGGTAAGCCATGAGTATGGTCTGAGCAGTATCGATGTTCTTAAGCCAACAAAACAAACAAGCAATTTTGCTGCATTCATGATGAAGGCAATATGTTTGAATACTTCTAGAATTCCGGCTGACGGTTTCTCAGAAGGGGTGTAATTATGTCATTGTATTGTTATGTAATCAATATCATTTAATCAATAAGCCGGACTTAAGCTAAAGTTATTTGTCTCTAGGGCCAACATTCGAGCGTTTTCCTAATGTTTATGTCTTTGTGTGGATAGGATACGTTATGAATATTCATGTTTATAAACCTTTACTTGACGAACAAAGCACTTTTAGTTTGTAATTTACATATGTTGTACATGTCATTGCCTCTCGTGAACAGACTCAGTCAAACCGAGTCTGTATTGTTATGCTTACTTGAGTTCTATGCTTCTAAAGGGTATATTTTATAAATTTGTTTGTAGAAGATCTAGTTATCTCAGCATATGTTTTTCATAATGACCAGACTGGGGTTCTTGTTGCAGTTCCGTTAAACATAACCGATGGTTGTGTTACACACAACAATTTTAATCTTCATGTTGCTTGTGTTAAGATTTTAGGGTCATAGGTCGCCAATATTGATGTAGATTACCTATCTAATACAATCACTACATACTTGTACGTTTACCGAGTCCTTGGTTTCTATGTTTACTACATCTTGCATCAATTAACCTTTCCTGTTTACGCTTTCAAACGATTTATCTGCCAGATGCACAATATTTGAAATACTTTGCTTCTGTCTGATGTACTTTCTGGAAATATCGTTATCTAGATTGTTGTGTCATTTGGTCTGTTGAATACTTTTCTTGATGCATTTTGCTTGCATTTGCCGTCTGTAGTTCCTGATGTTTTATACGACTTTTACAGAGAATAGCTAGTCCAACTTCAATAAATACTGGGGTAATCATTAATGATGTCTTTGTGCGAAGGTATCTGTGGTGTCTTTATACGCATTAATAAATACACTTAGCTTAAAATTGTAACATAACTTGATATATGAAGTTTGCAATTTTCATTAAAGCTGCAGTGAGAAATCAGTCACATATTTAGATATGGGATATGCGTACATTTATTACTGACGTATCCGTAATGTATTGTGCAAGTACAGTGCATCTACCGCAGTTACGCTGTTTATTACCATGTAGTTTGAATACCGACTCTATTGTTATAGACTAGGCTTGGGTAAGTTAAGTAAGCACGTTGGTAAATTATCCTCCTTGATATATAGCTGTCATAGGGTTTGAACATCCGCTGATGTATTGGAATCATTTGTGCCTCTGACAAGCTGCTGGGTCAGGATTTGATCCATCTTTGCCTTGCTGTTCCCCAGCAATCGAGCTCGGTTCGTGATTTGTGAGTTTTAGTGTTGATGTCCAGTGCCGATTTAAATACTGAACAAAGTAAATTGAAACATTGCATATTAAGTGATACTTCGCTATTTTGTAACCATATTTAATAACATACATAATATATACATGTATCCATAATTTTGGAGTATTCGACTGACTTTACATTCAACTTTAGTTGTCTGATATTCATGTACATGTCAAAGCGTTAATTCCAACATTGGAACTCATTTCTTAAGCTAATGTGTTTATCGTAAGACGTCCCTATTCCTTGCTAAATCTTGTGAAGTCTTCAATCTTATAGTTAAGATATTTACAAAATCATTATGACGGGAACTCTTGGTCCAAATAATAGTCCAGCGTTGTTCAATTTAATATCGGGCTAGAAACCAGTGTGTAGGGCTTCAATACACTTTATTTTTCATGAAAATCAGATGAAAAATGTTATAAAAACGAAGAACTGCAAAATAAGTAGACGGGGCATCTACCATATGAACTGCCTAAGCACGGTTTTTACTGAGGCGGCAATGAACTCTGTATTACCTTTCTTTAATCATGTTTGAAGTGACTGAAGAGCACATCTACTTATATTATTACCATGAGTGAATTATGGTCTCAAGGTTTTCCAGATGTATTTCACTTCTTTCTATCTCATTTGCATAGGTTTTACCACAGTTTGTGATACTTTAAAATAATCAGTATCGTGATTCGGAGTCCTCAGAATAAAGATTATTCATTGAATTGTGTTTTAACACTTTCAATACCACCCCCTTTATTATTGTGTTAGGATAACATTTCTGTTTTTGTTTTCCTTTTTGGTTTGAAAGCATCTTAATTTCAGGAGACTTTTGTTGGTTTTCCACATTGTTACAATTACATTCAATATCCTTGATTAAACATGTTAACAATAACGCATCTGTCGCCATCAGGTTTTGTTTCTTCATGTTTTGAATGAATTGGTGATATTTCTAGTGATAAAGCATCAGCATTGATCACTGGAATATATATTTTTATTTTAGCCAAACATGAGAATATGTTGTTTAAACAAATAGATTGAATATGAATATAAATTTGTGAAACAAAATTTACTATGATATATACAATGGAAAATGTATTGCCACGCCAGTTTGTAAGCTTGTTTGTGTCTGGAATTTAAAATAAGTCTTGTCAATTCCTTAAATTGTACAGTTTGGCTTGTTATATAAATGTAGCACAATTATATCTTCAAAGGTATTAGCAAGAATGTTTTAGGGATTCTGTTCCTTTTCATAAAACAGTTCTTTTGATATTTTCCTGTTTCAATGACTTAATCAGAGATATATGACAAGATATATAATTTCTAAATTCTATTTAAACTCATTTAAGTACTAAAAGGCAGAGTTTTATGAAAATTGTAGATGACGAAAAGCAGATTCAAGATAATGTATTGTTTTGCAATTATATCGTTTACTTTAATATTCTTGTTGATATTCAAAACTACTTGAAAACATATCTTAATTGGATCTAGCAGTGATAATAGTAAATCGTTTGCCGTGCAAGTGTGCGTTGCGTTCCGTTAATTAGTCACATAAATATAAGGATCTTTTAACGGATGAGAGAAAACTGATTATTCTTCTGTACATCTTGATTTTCTGTCGAGTTAACGTATGTTGAAATCAGATTTATAACGTATGCTAAAGGGTCATTTTGACATTTTTTGTGTTCAAATCAGTTTTTACCTTACCTCCAAAATAGTCATATTGACCAGTGTTATTTGTTTTCTAAAAGTATAGCTTTTCCCTTTTAGAGTTGAGGCATATGTAGACGTTGATGGTAAGCGTTATTTTAAAGGGGTCATACATTGTTTTACCGTATGCCAAAAGAGCCATTTCGACCTTTCCATAAATAATTAATTCAGTATGATATATCATGTGAAATTGTCGGAACGTCTTTGATTCTGATAAATTATGCCAAAAGTGTCAGACTAATGTTTAAATGCAATCCTCTGTTTAAACGGCAAAACTGCAAATCACATTTAAGAGTACTAAAACATTAGTTTTCATTGAGTAGCGTGCTTGATGCATTTCTCTTTAGAACTATTGATCAGAAAGTTGACAGCTTGGATTTATCACGACAGAAATATCCGGAATACTTTGACATGGGATCATATTGATTGAGATTTAAAGTGAGATTGTCTGATTGAAATATATCATACTGTGTTTGAATATAGTCAAACCTCGTAAGTTAGAACACTTTCAGATATATTTTAACCCCTACCCTGCTAAATTTCTATAGTTAACCTGTCCATCTTTCAATTTGGGCAATACCATTTATTAGTAGAAGTAAACCATTTAGTCTACAAAGCGCCTAGGTTGCATGAGTCTTGTCTGGGAACTAATTACATGGAGGCGTTTGTATCATTTATTGTGCAATACTAATATAGACTTAATGAGGCTAGGTGATAATGCAATTTGCAGTTGTTAGGAACGTTTGTTACGTAATCAGGCAAGCCCAAATTAAAGTTTGATAATAGCATACTCCTCACAATAATAGTTTCATATGGCAAAATCCTGTTTTGTGTTATTGTCTTAATCAATTATTAACCGTCTACTTTCTTGAATTGTAAATGAAAATACATCCAGCTGAGACTTTTTACTACGGTATATTAAAAATGTATACGAAAATGTTAAAGCCAAAGGGCGAAGCAAAGCTCTTACAGGCACGTCTTACAAAAGCTCCCGAAGAAAAAACTTAAAGGCAAGAAAAACGGGGTATTTTCACATTTTCATATACATGTATATCCAATTGAAAGCTTTCATAAATTGTATCTTCGGTAACTGTTTAAGTTTGATCCTTTTACTTCATTGCGATAACAGAGAAAATAATGTCAGCACATGATTCTATTGAATTAGTGTTGTTTATGACTCTTTTGACCTGGCACTGTCGTTTCGTTTATTGAAAGAGGCATTTACTGATACTCAGTTTGCTCTCCGATTTCATTTTTGGTTGCGGGGTTATCCCGCTACCAAATTTAAGTGTATTTCTTACAATCATATAACATCTTTATTTGATTCCAAATTACATCCAAAGGATGTTCACGTGCTTCACAAAGTAGTCCCATTCATGAGCAATGCGGATGAATTATCAATGATCAAGCAGTTTTTATTCAAGCTCTGTCCATTCACACTGACCATTTAGATTATACTAGATCTATCAAAGATAAGGTATTCCAGCCCATCAGTTATATCACTGACTCCCAGCTGTCAATTTTGATAAGTTCATGTAAAGTCAGGCAGAGTTAATCTTAGGCATTAGGCATATTTTATTCTTATACATGTATATTTATAGATTGGCATTTAAACAGAAAATAAATCTAGCAGAACCCGCAACCATCAGACATCTCAAGACTTTGATTATCTCTCAGATTATTATTTGGATATAGCAGAACTTTTATTTCAACCGCTTCTTCTCTGAGACAATGACAGGGAACTAAATGATCATAATAGCGACCAGAGTCCCACATGAAATATTATAGAATTTTTCAGTGACCTTGATCAATTTGTATGGTGATATAAATATGACACGCAGGTCACTTTACATGACTGGAAAACACACAGAAGTGTTTCAATCTTTTTTTCCACATATATATATATTTAGACATTTATGCTTCTACTGGACAAATCCCATAAAATGACATCTCGAGTATTTAAGGGCCGTATTCTTCTTAAATGATTGCGTTTCATACATATATTACTCTTTGCCCGTAAAATTATTTTCCTATATCACATTTGACGCACTGACGTACATGCTTGCATTCATTTCTTTCTGACCTTCTTTCTATGTTAACAAATTTGCTAGCTCTAGTCCGTATATTCTCCAGTATGAACGCAAAAAAGTTATTATCCGGTTATTATCAGTTTGGAGAACTGCACATAGATTCTAATTAAAACATACCAAAACACCATTCATTACCATACATAACTGATTACATGGTTTTTCCGCGCTTAAAGATTCGTATTTATTCAGTCTAATGAGGATTTTTATATATATTTTCAGTATTGACAGTCGAGACAATCCGTTTCTTCCTGGTGGAGATCTCAGCAAAGAAGCAGACGACATCTTGAAAAAAGCAACAATTATTCGTGATACATTTATTCTTAAAGACGAAATTAACGCTGCTAAAAGAGCACGTGATCAAGAAGTTCGAAAAGCAGACGTTGACAAGACTGAGTCTGAAAATCAGACGTCTGTTAATCAGTCGCCTGTGAATGAATCTATCACACAACAAACAGTTTCTAACACTGAAAACGCAGTGGTACAAAATGCTTCACCAACAAATACGAGACCTAAAGAAAATGGACAAGTAGACACGGACAATTCTTTAACGCCCGGAAGTGTTGCGGTAGAAATTACAGACGACAATAAAAATAAAAAGAAACAACAGAAATGCTGTATAGTTATGTAGCACAACTTGAGTATCGGTGTATATTTATTTAAAAGTTATTTATCAGAGCTTTCATGATGGGCAAGAGGTGTTCTTTCAAATGTGCTAACCACGTGATTTTAAGTGCCAGTCGCGTTACAAAAGAAGAAATCTCGAGTGAAGATAATGTAACGTATGATTTTCATCCTAGAATAAATGTAAAAGAGTCATATTTCATATCTCTTTGATTAAGAAACCCATGCTTAAAATGCGGTGAAGGATTTAATTGGAAGAAACTGAAATTGTTTGGGCTTTCAAAATGGCGACTAGTTTCTGTTTTCGTTTGAAGACTTCTCTTTGCTTAGTTTCGAATTCGGTGCCTTTTACCTGTATGTCAAAGGTATTAATGAAATCCACAATTATCAGAATGTTATATATACGCAAAATAACATTCCTACTTTTGAGAAGTGACATGAAAGAGATGTAGAGAAACGCAATTCGCCATCAAAAAGAGCTCTAACGGGAAATAAGAATTAGATGGAATAAAAGATGGTCGTCTGGATAAAAGTAGTTAAAATGGCATTTGACTTTAATCATAAACATATGGCGTTCAAATGAACTGCTTTGTAATAGAAAATTCAGTCATGGTGTAATCGGTTTAGAAATGCTAACTGTTACATATTTTCTGTAAATGCTTTTGTCCACACATGTCTGTGTTCGTAATCCATACTTTGATGTTTGCTCATTCACCATTAAGGCAAAAAATAAGTTTGTTTCTTCCCTTTACCATGTTTACATGTAAATGCGATTTTGGTATTTCACATTTCATAACGTGTTTCGTCTTGATCTAGATTTTCATTCATTATGACCAATTAAAACGTTCGTTTCATAAAGCATCTAGCATAACTCTGTGATGCATTGACCATTTTATTGCTTACAGTATGTTAAGTCAATTATTATTACGAAACTATCTGTACTGAGAGTTACTTGAGAAAAATACACTACAATTGCGTCATTGTTGATTTGTGTGGAAAACACTCTGGAATTTATACCTGGATATATCATATTTTGAACCGTTGCCAGGATTGTTAAAATCCGGTTTAACACCAAAGCCATGGCACAAAACACAGCAATACTAATACACTGGCAGAGAAGAAATGATAATGTTGGGCGAAGAAACTGACATAAAACAGATTACGAAGCATTCCGTGTTTTATGTTTAGCTTGTTATTTAGCAGTTGTTATTTTATTGCAGCTAAAGTTAAACTGTTTATGTCATATTTCATCCAGCATGAACATTAATCGGGCTATTTTTGTATGAAATCTGAGAAAATTCTGCTATCTAAAGTGCTCAACTATGTCTGACCATGACGTTAATTCAAATGAATGAAAATATCATAATGTTTCAGTCACAGAAAAAAACAATACAACAGTAAGCCGATAACTCTGAAACTAATGATTGATCGGTCGATATTAATGGTAACATACATGCAGGACAAGAAAGTACATTTGTATTTGTCATTAGTCGAATTGTAATTAGCCAGAAATTTTTATTACACTTAACTTGTCAGATAAAAGCAGAAAGCGACAGATATATAAACTAAGATTAGAAACGATCATTACAATTTAGAAAGACAAAAATACAATTGTATGTTTTAATTCAGCGCATATATGTGATGCACTAGTGTGCTCATTGTAAAGTCAAAACATAGTTGAACACTTTAAACAAAGAAACATTTTGTCACTTTATCACCCTGTTATTCTTACCAATTTAACTCTCTGAATAAGTACGTGTAAGAATTGTACTTAGATAATTTCAGTTTTGTATTTGTGAATACTAGTATACGATTTGAAACAACAGTTCGCATCTTGGTCAAATAATTAAACTATTTACTTGCATTTTAGTAAAACATAACGTATGAATACTAGTCATAGCAACGTTTGTTTAAATATCTAATTTGCGTGCCATTAAGTACATACCACACAATCTTACAAAATGTAATGTGTAACCTTTGGATAACATATATGATAAAAGGCTTTTGACACGTATTAAATAAGTAAATTTTTGATGATAGGTTCATCACAAAGACGTACAAACACATTATATGAAATTATTAAGTTTCTATGCTACAAGTTCATACATATCACAAAGGTTTGAAAGACTGGAGCACAAAACCATGGCTACGTACGGGCAGTATCGTACTGGAAGCTATATATATATATTTAAGGAAATATACTTCGAAACAAAATTGTACCTAAGCAAACGTAATGAAAAATTACAAAAAGCAACGTTCATAAGAAATTTTTCAAAGTAAGTATTGACTATAACATGCAGCTCATTTCTCTATGTTAAAATTGTCATTTTTGCGTTTTATGTATATATAAAATGTTATTTATTTGTTAGCTTTTGAAATTAATTCATCATTATATATAGGTACAAAGGTATTAGCTACATGTCAGTTGTTATCATTTTATGAAGAAAACAATCAAACAAATACAATTAAGTATGATGCATAATTAACAGACATTTATGCTTTTGGTCTTCATTTGACTATTTTTGCTACAAAAGCTTTTTCAAATTATTTCGGTCTGAAACGTATTTATATTTTCAGCAGCTTCAATAAGTTTCTGACATTGTGCATGCGTAAGACTTTTTGAATTTTTCAAGGACAACATTTGTTTTATTGCAGACAATATCATTGTCAGACTTTAAAGCACTTATTGCATTACAAATGATGAATTGCTGTAACACAAAAACTATGCTTCTCTTTACCAGTAATCGACATTCATTTATTTTTGCGAAGGGGTTGGTCAAAGTGTTCATGGATAAAATGTTCAGTAAAATATAAGTTATCCCTTTAGAGTGCTTGTGACGATTAACTTCCAATTTGTGAATCATGTCTCCCTAGACGAGGTCACATACACTCGAAATTTTCAAAGTACCTTTCTTATTAATGTATGATACCACGTTCAGCAAATTTACCCCTCGATAAAATGATGAGTGTCATGTTGATGTATGGAATTTATTTTACAGCATATTGCTTTAAGCATACATGCATTTGTAGTTCATTTTATGAACTTGAAGTTCTATAATCAATTACTTTATTCACATTACGTGTTTCCTAAGACATCGATTGATATACTTGAATATTGCTTATTAATATATCATTAAAAACAATGATCTGATTTAAGTCTTGATATCGTTGATCCGTCGGTAATACAAGGATTTCAGCTTGAGGCTATAGATTGTGATATCGACAGTATGAATTTTGATGCCTTCGAAGTCCAAGATAGATACATTTAAAGATCATGCCATGTCATGTATGTTACTTCTTTGAGAAAAATCTTCGTTTTGATGGTCCAAATTTGGATCGTTAAAATGTAAGTAATGATAAATTCACTACAATTTTGTCTTCGAACACCTTGAACAACCCTCTTAAACATTTTGTGACCAAGTATTCAAGAGTATAAACCTCATATGTTAATCAAGCCACTGAAACGCCATTGTTCGCCATTTTGATGTTACAAAATATAAATTTTTATCAACAAAATAAAATCAGATAAATTCGGCTAAAAAGGGTTAGTTTTATTCTTTATTACCTTAACAAGTTGCTTGTAATGTGTTATTTGATATCCAATATCTCTTGATAACATTTTAACAGACCTTGTCTTACACACTTCACGAAGTGTTTTATGTTTGTTAAATCTATTATTGACATTATTCTGAAGCTTTTGTCTTCAGGTGACGTTGGATCTTAAATGTACTTCTCTTCATAATTTCAAACCTGTACTTTGTTAATAAAAAATGTAATGTTACATGGTGGTAAAAATGACGAAATTGCAAAAAGGCTAAACTATTTTTGTTGAGCACATTGCATAACGATTGCTTTAATTCTTGATTCTAAAATCCGACTTTGAGTCCGTACTAACAGCATTCAGTTTTATTGAAGTTACATAATTACATGGATCCAAGTACGACTTTTCGAACAATTATGAGAGAAAGTTATGACATTTTACAAACTGTTCATAAAAAGTATAGATTTTCAATGTAACCGCTTTCAGAATTTTTGGGCGTGTTTTACATTCTGTCAAAAGACATTCTCATCCATCAGATTGGCTCATATTCATGAGACAAGCTTCTGTTTTATTTTTATTAGCTCATCTGTCACGTAGTGACAGGGTGAGCTTTTGTGATCGCATTTTGTCCGTCATCCGTCCGTCCGTTCACATTTTTTGTGAACACAATAGAGACCACATTTTGCAATCAATTTTAATTAAACTTGCACACAACTTGTATTGGCGTAATATCTTGGTTCCTTTCGAAAACTGGCCAGATCCCGTCATGGGTTCCAGAGTTATGGCCCCTTAAAGGGTCAAAATTTGCTATTTTAGCTTGTGTACACGATAGAGACCACATTTTGCAATGGATTTTAATCAAACTTGCACACAACTTGTATTGGCATATTATCACGGATCCTGTTGAAAACTGGCCAGATCCCATCATGGGTTCCAGACTTATGACCCCTTAAAGGGCCAAAATTTGTTATTTTGGATTATGAACACGATAGAGGCAACATTTTGCAGCGGATTTGAATCAAACTTGAACACAACTTCTATTGGCATAATATCTTAGTTCTTTTCAAAAAGTGGGCAAAATTTGTTATTTTTGCTTGTGAACACGAAAGAGGCCATATTTTGCAATGGATTTAAATCAAACATGCACACAATTTGTATTTGCATGATATTTCCTTGTTGGTTCCTTGCGTTAACTGGCCGGATCCCATCATGGGTTCCAGAGTTATGGCTCCTCAAAGGGCCAAAAGTTACTATTTTGGCTTTTGCAGCCTTATAGAGACTTCATTTATGGTTTGATCTGATACAAACTTGCAAAATATCTTTAACAACAATATATCTTGGATTTCATGATTAATCCGTCAGATCCAATCATAGGTGCCGGAGTTACGACCCCTGATTGACCCCTGAAACAGTCAAAATTTATTATTTTTTACCTTGTGAACATGATAGAAGTAACATTGTACATTCGATTTTAACCACACTTATACACGACTTAAGTCACAATAAGAAAACCGGCTAGATTCTCTCATGGGTTCTAGAGTTACTGCCCCTTCCTTATAGCCATATAGAGGTTTCACTTATGCTTTGATATGATACAAACTTGCATAAAAATTTCATCTCAATGATCTCTAGGCAAATTAGAAACTGCGTCATGTGGGGTAAAAAACTAGGTCACTGG
Source organism: Mercenaria mercenaria (assembly GCF_021730395.1). Lineage (NCBI taxonomy): Eukaryota > Metazoa > Mollusca > Bivalvia > Venerida > Veneridae > Mercenaria > Mercenaria mercenaria. Next base: position 51,451,603 of record NC_069363.1, read on the forward strand.
GTCAAATCGGAGGAAAAGCTTGTTAACACCATTGACCCTATCTTTATGAAACTTGGTCAGAATGTTTATCTTGATGATTCCTAGGCGAAGTTTGAAACTGGGTCATATTGGGTCAAAAACTAGGTCACCCGCTCAAGTCAAAGGGAAAGCTTGTTAACACTCTAGAGGCCATATTTATACGCTATCTTCATGAAACTTCTTAAGAATGTTTATTTGATGATTCCTAGACCAAATTCGAAACTGGGTCATGTGGGGTGAAAACCTAGGTCACCACTCGTGTCAAAGGAAAAGCCTGTTAACACTGTAGAGGCTACATTTATGACCCTATCTTCATGAAACTTGGTCAGAATGTTTATCTTTTATCAAAAGCTAAGTTTAACAGGTGAGCGATATAGGAGCATCATGACCCTCTTGTTCATTTATTTGGTGAGCGCAGCGGCAATTACAGCCAATAGGGTGTTCCTATATTCGACCCGCCGATCTAAGAGCATTTCTTGCTAAAATGAATAAGTATAATACAATAGGGTTATTATAATAATAGCTCAATCTGGGATGCTGTATTCGGCTCGAGTGGATTTTGTCAGATCGGATCCTTGCAAAATCCACGAGAGCCGAATACATAATCCCAGATCGAGCTACTGTTGTAATGACCCTTTTATTATATACCTCAGTCATTTTGTTTGTTGTTTTGTTTGATCGAAAAAATGAACGTAATGATAATTATGCCCAATTCATTTCTGCATTCAGTGCAATATCTTATGCCAATACAATCATTGCGACCTTTTCTGCAAAAAGAATATTCCCACAGATTTAACGGAACAGTATGCTTTAACAATGTACATAGAAAAACTGACCTCCGCCGAATCGAAAAGAAGATGAAAGTACTTGCACGTTCCAGGAATTTCTAATTCTCGTTTTTAGCTCACCTGTCACGAAGTGACAAGGTGAGCTTTTGTGATCGCGCGGTGTCCGTCGTCCGTCGTCTGTGCGTCCGTGCGTGCGTCCGTCCGTAAACTTTTCCTTGTGACATCTCTAGAGGTCACATTTTTCATGGGATCTTTATGAAAATGGGTCAGAATGTTCATCTTGGTAAATTCTAGGTAAAGTTCGAAACTGGGTTACCTGCCGTCAAAAACTAGGTCAGTAGGTCTAAAAATAGAAAAGCCTTGTGACCTCTCTAGAGGCCATAATTTTCAATGGATCTTCATGAAAATTGGTCAGAATGTTCACCTTGATGATATCTAGGTAAAGTTTGAAACTGGGTCACGTGCGGTCAAAAACTAGGTCAGTAGGTCTAAAAATAGAAAAACATTGTGACCTCTCTAGAGGCCATATATTTCAATGGATCTTCATGAAAATTGGACAGAATGTTTACCTTGATGATACCTAGGTCAAGTTCGAAACTGGGTCATGTGCCTTCAAAAACTAGGTCAGGAGGTCTAAAAATAGAAAAACCTTTTGACCTCTCTAGAGGCCAAATATTTCACAAGATCTTCATGAAAATTGGTCAGAATGTTCACCTTGATGATATCTAGGTTTGGTTCGAAACTGGGTCACGTGCGGTCAAAAACTAGGTCAGTAGGTCTAAAAATAGAAAAACCTTGTGACCTTTCTAGAGGCCATATATTTCACAAGATCTTCATGAAAAGTGGTCAGAACGGTAACCTTGATGATATCTAGGTCAAGTTCGAAACTGGGTTACGTGCCGTCAAAAACTAGGTCAGTAGGTCAAATAATAGAAAAACCTTGTGACCTCTCTAAAGGCCATATTTTTCATGGAATCTATATGAAAGTTGGTCTGAATGTTCATCTTGATGATATCTAGGTCAAGTTCGAAACTGGGTCACGTGCGGTCAAAAACAAGGTCAGTAGGTCTAAAAATAGAAAAACCTTGTGACCTCTCTAGAGGCCACATATTTCATGAAATCTTCATGAAAATTGGTCAGAATGTTCATCTTGATGATATCTAAGTCAAGTTCGAAAGTGGATCACGTGCCTTCAAAAACTAGGTCAGTATGTCAAATAATAGAAAAACCTTGTGACCTCTCTAGAGGCCATATTTTCCAAGGGATCTGTATGAAAGTTGGTCTGAATGTTCATCTTGATGATATCTATTTCAAGTTCGAAAGTGGGTCACGTGCCTTCAAAAACTATGTCAGTAGGTCAAATAATAGAAAAACCTTGTGACCTCTCTAAAGGCCATATTTTTCAATGGATCTTCATGAAAGTTGGTCTGAATGTTCATCTTGATTATATCTAGGTCAAGTTCGAAACAGGGTCATGTGCGATCAAAAACTATGTCAGTAGGTCTAAAAATAGAAAAACCTTGTGACCTCTCTAGAGGCCATACTTGTGAATGGATCTCCATAAAAATTGGTCAGAATGTTCATCTTGATGATATCTAGGTCAAATTCGAAAGTGGGTCACGTGCCGTCAAAAAGTAGGTCAGTATGCCAAATAATGTAAAAACATTGTGACCTCTCTAGAGGCCATAGTTTTCATGGGATCTGTATGAATGTTGGTCTGAATGTTTATCTTGATGATATCTAGGTAAAGTTTGAAACTGGGTCAACTGCGATCAAAAACTAGGTCAGTAGGTCTTGAATTGGAAAAACCTTGTGACCTCTCTAGAGGCCATACCCTTGAATGGATCTTCATGAAAATTGGTCAGAATGTTCACCTTGATGATGTCTAGGTCAAGTTTGAAACTGGATCACGTGCCTTAAAAAATAGGTCAATAGGTCAAATAATAGAAAAACCTTGTGACCTCTCTAGAGACCATATTTTTCAATGGATCTTCATGAAAATTGGTCAGAATTTTTATCTTGATAATATCTAGGTCAAGTTCAAAACTGGGTCACATGAGCTCAAAAACTAGGTCACTATGTCAAATAATAGAAAAAAACGTCTTACTCAAAACTGGATCATGTGGGAAGAGGTGAGCGATTCAGGACCATCATGGTCCTCTTGTTTTTTTTGTATTCGTAGAGCCTCTTTTGTAGCGTGCATTATGCATTTCTCTGTCAAAATATTGATCAGTAATTTGCCAGTACTGTTTTCTTAAACTGGAATTACCGTGACAAGAATTTTAGAGTGTCAGTGATATATTTGAACGCGACCAGCTATAGTCGTTTAAGCTACACCAACACATGTAGATTATATTGCGACTTTCTAGCTTTAATAAAGGAGAAGACCACGTGTGTTTCCATTTACGGTCTTTACTTCAGGCATGCATATCTTGGTAAAAACCGCTGACATTCTGAAAACCAGATGGATGTTTTTGTAACACAAGAACACCGGAAGCATGGACAAGTGTAGAACCAACAGATGTAACTTGCAAATGAGTCGGCCACAGAAGACAAGAAAATTGCAACAGTGATATATTATAATGTTTTCCTTGGCCGAAAATGATAGAATTTTGTATTCAGTGAGAGTGATCTATCGGGGAATGTCTACACAATTATGTTTGAAGTAAAACTGCGATTTTGGTTCTTGCATTCATTATCATGAAGTAAACCTGGTCCAGTAACATATACTGTAGTCAAACATGACAAAATCCTGCCTGATGACACCCTCCTTTAATTCAAAAATTAACGAAACATATCTTAAATTGATGCTTCAACCTGTTACCACTTTATTGTAACATAAAGTTATTCTGCTTCCGCCTTGATACAATTAGTATAATGCTGACATTTATTCGGCGAACGCCGTCTAAGAACGAATTCGTGACCTGGACTGACCCATGCCACGTGACTGAAGTTTGCAAATCAGACTACTTGATAACGCTTTATAGATAATTTATCAAAATGAAAGATTTATGCAACACTCTGTCTGATTGGACGAGGGTGTCTTTTATTTTCACTCTGCCGATTGCGCAACACTGAGTGAAATGACAGACGAAGCGTTTATCCTTAATGACGCTGTTTATAGTTTTAAAGCTACGTTTCGCTCAGTTTATTTAGCAGAATATTGATATATCTAAAAAAATGATAAGTGATTTTAATAAATATAATCAAAACCTGTTCAAATACCAACATATATCAATTTACAGAAAAAGCTGAATACGGTCTGCGTATCACATTAATAAGGGTGTGATTAGCCGATCGATTAAGGTCTTCTAGGTAGAGAAGTGTCTTCCAGACCACTGCTGTAATTATTCGTCGTAGGATAAACGAAACAAAATTGCACCCCTACGAAACCTTTGTGAAAAATTAAAAGAGAACAATTTAAATTGTTAAAGTGTGGTGTTTAGTTTTGCTATTTAAAAATGTTAGATAGATGATAGAATAACACAAATGATATGAAAACCTCATAAACTTATTGTCTTATTACAATTCGCCGACCATCGTTTTTAAAGATATTTCTTGTTTTTAAGCTGTCATAGCCTCCTCTTCGTTCATTCAAAGATGTTGAGTCAATCTCTTCCAGGATTTCATTTTTATCTAATTAGCGTGACATATATTTTGAAAAAATAAGAAACACTTTTATTTCTACCTCTCCAGTTTTACCATTTCCCAACAGTATGTACTCGATGATCAATACAATGAATTAAAAGATAAAGTTATTATTTGAGAAGGTTTACTGAATACCGCAAGACTTACTAAAGTCATTTTCTTCAATCTATTCCTTTAGTTATTTTGTGAGTATGCAGATTCGTCAGTTTAGCGGTTTAAAGAAGTTTATCCGCTGGTAATTATCTTCACACACAACTTACAAGATGCATTACAGTGCGACAACTCTAGTAATTGATATGTCCGTCTGTTCTATTTCAAACATGTCATTTACTGATGACTTATGGATATCCGATACTTTCATTTGTCATCTGTAAAGCGCTTCAAGGTATCCTTAAAAGCCAAGATGCGTTCAGGATTGATATCTAAACGGAAATATAGAAAGTTATTTGAAAGATCTATAAAGTTAGTGTGGAGCGTTTATTTTGGAGAATAGATAATTGTTCAGGTTTGTTTACAAGTATATCACTTTTTGCGGGGAATACAACTTTTTGTGGACCTCAGTGAGACCAGAAACCGAGCAATGAGATAAGCAGAATTTATGATAAAATCAGTGAAAAGATTTGCCTTGGAAGCATATTAGCAACAAATCAACTCGGTTTAATTATGTTCATAAGAGGTAATGAACTTGTAACACCCTTCACACCCCTACCACCGATTTAAGTGGAATTATATGACAGTAGAAATGAATGTTCTCCATGGTCGAAAGGATCAGAAAATATTATAATACTAAGTCCAAGCACGCGGACAAACAAGTACCTCGGCCTTCTGTAGAATGGTTCTACTTTGTAGTACTATAAATATAAATAAATATATTTTTGTTCGTTCTCATTTTTCAAAAACGTTGTTAGTTTATTGATTAAAAACGAGTTCTGCTTCAGACTGTAGACCTTAATTTTACATTTGGCAGTATGAGCTTTGATGATTAGAAAGCCCCGTGTCAGGAAAATTATTTAATGTATGCAGCTTCCTTGAAACAAAATACTTGAATGCGATGGTCTAAAATCAATTTATTAAAGTATAACAACTGATCAGTTCAGTTATGTCTACGGAAGCCCCGAATAACCCTCTAAAATATCATGTGACCAATATTCAAAACTAAAAGCCTCATATGTACTTCAAGCCAGATAAAAATGCCAATGTTCACCGTTAGTGTTGCATTTATAAACTTTATCCACAAAGTAATATCAGATAAATGCGTCTAAATTGAAACTGGTATTCTATGACAACTCAATCGCCAGTCCCTACGTCGGAGCTGTTTGCAAACTTTTACTTGATTCTTGCAAAATAACCAGCACATTAGAAGATAAAATGTAAGGGTCGGAAGCACGGAGCACCCAAAACACAGCCATAGAGCCATGCATCGCAAAGTAGGCCCACAACAAAAGAAGCTGTAACGGAAAAATATTGTAAACGGGTTGCTTCAAATATCCAAAACCAAGTACATTATAATATAATTATGCAAAAAAAAAAAAACAACAACAGAAAATGGGGATTGGGTGGTAAGGTGTAGATATGAATATTAAACAGGGAAAACTACGTTCCTTAAATATAGTATTCATACAACGTCGCAGACATGCACGTACAAAAGACAAACACACACACACACACACACACACACACACACACACACACACACACACAAACAACTAACATACACAGATAAACAAACAGACAAGCAAGAAAAAACATTACTGTGGGGCACCGCCCGTGACAAACACGCATAGATACATATAAACACACACACATGAGGAGGAAAAAACAACAGTCGGGCACCGCCTAAGGACGGCCGGCGAAACAATTATGGTGGGCACGATAACTTACTCATGGTAAAAGGAGAGAGGAAGCAAATGCAAAGAAGCGTAAATGCAAGGAAAAGGGATGGGATTGGACGAAGGGGTTAAAAATGGGTAGTGAGAGAGAAGCAAGACAAGATACAAGACGGACTGAAAATAAGTTGAAAATACTGGCATTGCCTTGGAACAGTCAGTAACCTATAGAGGAAATTGAGGGTTTAAACGCGTTTAGGGCATGTCAACCTCACACTTACCCTATTTTCAACAAGCTAGATTAGACAGTGTAAATAAAATCACTTCCCGCTGAGAAAGGCTATAACATTAGTGACAAAATACCAGATCATATAAAACAAAACAAAAATAGGGTCAATTTAAGGTATAAATACACCGATGTACTCAACAACTTGTCTGAAGTCAGACCACCAAGAGCCTTACTTTTAAGGGCACGACTAAGCAAGCAGCAAGGCAATTCCACTCCCTCCGTCCGTTTTTATAGGATTTAGGAGAAGAGCACCGAGGAGCCTTACACTTAATTAGTCACCGCACCATCAAATAGCAAAGCGTAGCGATTAACTGTAAAAGGGTCAATCACCAAACATGCACTGTGCTTAACGATTGCACATATCTCCCTATATCGTTTATATCAAATGAAAATGTGAATTGTAATGTTGCTATGGCAAAAAGAGATAACTTTGACGTTTAACTAACATGACCGAAAGTTGAGTTCAGATTACACCGTTTTATTATGGTTATCATTGGTGCCAAGTAATATACAAATGTATTACAAAGCCCATTATATTGGCGATGATCTTCGAGCTTCATGTATTCATATTTTTAAGTAACTGTATTGTACCTCCACTTACATTATAATCATGAGAGAAATATACGTCTTTGAAGGTTTGCCAAAACTTTAGACTTCATTGCATTTCCCAAAGGTCTGTCAGTTCTTTCTACTTTCTTAATACTCTGGCTAACCTGCATTTATATAATATAAAACTTTCGGTAATACTAATATTGTTCAAAGTAGTCAATATCTTCATTATAAGAAATTAAGAGACTTCGTGCCATATTTTTGAAATGTTCAGTCATACTCCTGAATCTACATGTGTTTTCTGTTTGTACTTATTTGCTCTACTGATACAGTGCAATATTTTTTGACTAGTCAATCGGTACTCTTTTTGAATCCGACATATTACGAAAGACAGCTTTTGCAGATTTTATTCGTTTAACTGCGTTTGTTTAAGTTGTCTGCCTTTAAAGATAAATCCATGTAGTCATTTCTAAATATCTCGATAGACTACGTAAATGTAACACTTACTTGTAAATGTTTAAAAAAAAACATCAACAGATTACTGAAAGAATTTAACCATACGTTCACTGTCGAGCGCCTCAAGCAAACATGTTTACCTTTATTGTTATCTTTAATAAAAGCAACATAGATATTGTTCCATGTGTTTCTATGTTTTCTGACGAGTATTGAATGAATAAGTACAAGCAATTTTGGTATTTTTACTTTGAGTGAAACATGGTGTAAATGTCCAGACGTGATTCTAACTATTTATGGATTGTTTCGTGTAGGACGACGAACTTTCGGCATTTGGATGTTTTCCTCATTTCTAGTTCAATCCGCAGACAATGTTTCTTGACAGTACAGAATAGTGTGCTTCTGTGTAAATGTTGTAACGGCCAGCGTCTATACTTATGTATTTATGTATGTAACCTCGTCTCTTACAAATACACCGCCTCGGTAGCCTAGTGGTAGAGCGCCCGCTTCGAGTGCAGGAGGGCGTGTGTTCGATCCCTGACCGCGTCATACCAAAGACGTAAAAAAAGGTACTAGTAGCTTCCTCACTTGGCGCTCAGCATTAAGAGGATAATGATAGGACTGGTCAGCCCGGTGTCAGTATAATGTGACTGGGTTGAGTATCATGTCATGTGTCTACAGCGTGATATTCCAGTGAAGCAGCACTATAAACTATAAAGTTGGGCATTGTGCTCACTGCTACAAGTAGACACCGTCGTTTATATGACTGAAAAATTGTTGAAAAAGACGTTAAACCCGAACACACACACAATTTTAAATCTGACAATGGACGTCTATAAAGTCATTAAATATTATAGGCTGTCAGTAAATACAAAGTAGAACAATCTTTGCGAAGTCATTGTAAATTAAATGTGTATACATAACGATAAAGTCTGAATGTATTGCAAACACATGTGTTGCAGACTCACTTTCTGGAAGCCTACGGCCCGCACCGTCACTTTAGCAACTAAATATTATGCAGAGACAGATAAGATAGGTTGCGTAACTTGTTAATGATTGTCGTGTGTGCTATTATATACAAGATATCAAAAAGAACACATATAAGCCCTTTCTATTAACAAAAATATCTCCTAGACTTACAAATATAAGTCGTAAAAACTGACAAGCAAAATAAACTGTAGACGAGAATAAAAACATACGAGGACTGATCAAGAGGGATGTAATTGGAGCTTGAAGAACACTTTAAAGCAGGGACTACATTTCCTACCTATGTACCTTGATCGATTTGCAGTTTGTTTAGAAAAAAATATTAAAACTGCGTTAATTACTTATTGAAATAAGGATATTATAGAAAACATGGAAACAATGATCGCCGCACGTCACTGACGTCAGAAATTGATATTTTTGTCACTCAGCAATAAAAACCCTTGGCACTGCATAGCGAGGTATAACTATGATTTTTATGGTTGACTGCTTATTTTTTATATGATTAGGCGTTTTATGGGTGGACGGATAGCTCAGTGGTTTGCACACTGGCCTTCCAATCCTGAGGTCGTGGGTTCGATCCCCGGCAGCTACTCGGGAATTTTCAGAAACGCTTTTCAGTGTTTCCCACCCAACTAGAGGTGTACTACTCAAGAACCCAGGCAATCCTTGCGTGTATCAGTGCTATACACTGAGCACGTTAAAGAACCAGGCTTGTATCTGATTTCTGATCTCTCTGTCGTGGGGGCTTTGTCTCACTCTGTCCCTCTGGTCAGTTCGCTCTGTGTCTGTACTAGTAGAGGATAAATTATGCGCCCTGTGTGGCTGCATTTGAACTATGTAAAGCGCCTTTGAACGTGAAATTGGTCATGAAAAGGGCGTAATATAAATCTGGTATAATAATAATAATATTTGATGTCAGTTGGTAACTGACTTTAGTTGTTTTTTTTAGGTTTTCCATGCAGCGAAATCTCGTCGGGGAACTTTGATGTTCTATGTATTAAAACAAAAACAAATACAAAAATAATATTTACTCATGTAATCATAACAGAAATAGCGTATACCTTGATATAATATCTATAATGATGTAATAATAAATGAATGTACACATGATGCAGTGACAATATTTTTGGATCAACCCTTGTTCATTAAAATGGACTTATTTTAAATTTATCCAGTAAGGTAATTGTCATGTATTATCCTGACCTGACTATAACGCATGCATGTCACCACATAAATCTGTAAATATTCTGAAAAAAACATTATTTTTTAAGTAAAAGTCACCTAGATATTACAGAATTGCATGTTATGCTTAATTTTCCAATAATGCACAACTATGTCTACAGAGGTTTTAGAGAAATTATCTTAAATCTTCTTCTCCATTCCACAAAACAGTATATTCCATAGTTTTCTGGTTCAAGACATTTTTAGGTTCATGTCTCGAGATTCTCTGGGAAAATCTACCCTCCGCAGATCGTTTCATCTGCGTTCCAGAATGCAAAAACGGAGAGTATCATTGATTCATCTTTATTATACCTCACATAAATGTCCAATGCAAATTTCCCATTAGTTTAACTTGAATGATATATCATATTCCCCAGTGATTTTATATCTCATGCGCAAAATCGTTATTTTCAGTTTCTGTGCATGTGATATGATCCATAATTTCATATCACATGCGCAACAGCGCTATTTTGTTTTCTGCGCATGTGATATTAATTATTTTTTTATATCTCCCGTTTTGAGATGATTTGTTCTACGTGCCAAAAATTTTGAAAACAAGTTTTTATCAAATACTGAATCGAAACTATCACCATCAGATTGGAAATGATCTAACTCAGAAAATAAGTGCTCACACTTATTTGTTTCGTTTAGAATAATAAAGTTATCGCCGTTTTTCGAATGTTACTGATGTCGATTCCAGCATTGTCGCAATGTTGAAATATGCGCATAAATATAGGGGTCAGCGATATGTAAACATCTCGACTAAATCTATCAAAAAAGGCTTATTACACAGCAAAGTCGCCACAATTTCTGAGTGCTAACAAGAAAGACTCCTTAAGTCTGTCTTCATTATTTGGTTAGAAATTACTTTAAAAAAATTAATGTTAAATAAATCATTTAATTCAAAATCATTATGTTGATTTTCCAGTAAATGGTTTGACCTTTATATCTTTTCGGTATAATGAAATAAATATTGCATTCCTGAGAGGGTGATATGAAAAATGTTCACTCCTCGCTTGCGCCTCGGTCGATATTCATATATCTCGCGGTGAACATTTTTCATATCCCCTTCTCAGGAATGAAATATTTATACAATATCATACTAATTTAATAATTCATGCCGGCATTTCACAAATTTCCATAAAACAATAACTCGAAATATATTGAACTTAACTGCTTTGTCTGTAAATACCGAACATATTTGATATGCTAGTTTATTGTGTATCAATGTTATAACGTATGTCGACATTTTATGTCAGTTTTGTGTAGTATCTTATGCCAAAAGTATCATCATATTGATTTGATGGTACCATAGTTATGTTAAAATGATATACGTGAAATGTCCGAACCTTCCCCGTTCAATAAACAGACAGAATGTGCACGTTAAGGGATTTTCAAAGCCTCTTATTTCTGTATACTGCTCATTCTGTAGAGTACATGATGCATTTCTCGATAGAAATTTCCAGAACATCTTGACATAGGACCGTATTGATTGAGATATAGACAGAAATTGTCTCATTCTGTCCATCTACTACAATACTGCTGTTGAGCATAAGGACACATGCAGGCTGAGATGAACATGGATTTAAGATGAGTTTGTATCAAATGTTCAAGGTTAGCCAATCCCATCTATTACATTTTATCTTAATCCTAAAGAATATGTTCACTTTAAACAGCATAGGTTGAGAACACATGGCATATGCATACTAAATATTTATCCTGTCTTAAAACGTTCAGGCTAGTTGTGTAACTATGTTAATGTGAATAACGTAAATGCAATCACAGCCATAAATTTAAAAACAATGGTCTCGACAAATAGTAAAGAAGATATTTTGCTGAAGAATATGTTCACTTAAAAATAGTATAGCTTTGATAGCATATGAAATATGCATATTAATATCCTTTCTTCGAGACGTTGAATAACGTATCTGCAATCACTGAAACAGATTCAGAAATAAACATAGGACTTGACAAATAATAAAGAATCTTGCAGAATTTACAAATTTACTGCTTAAAAAAGAAATGCTAGTTGATGTTGAAACGGTTACTGTAACCAAACTGCAGCAATCTCTGCATCTCAATCGTTCAATTACATGATTGCCATGTTAAGTTCAGTATGGATTGAATCTTATCAACTTAATAACTTAATGTACTTTTCTTCAGTACATTCCCTTATACAATAGACGAATAAACGAAAATTGTGACCAAATCGATAGACGTGTGCAAAACCAGTGCTAAACGTCTTTGATCAAAGTCACACTTGTATTTGCCCATAAAATGAATTAAAAATAGCACCGTTCACAATGGTCTACCACGTCTAGGCGCCATTAATCTAAATTGTTTGACAATTAATTGCCTGGAACTTTATGTTTGATTTATTGCTCAGTACTAATAGAAGATGTTACCTGAAAGAATTTACCAGAATGTTCACTTTTATTTTAACTTTATGGAACATATACTCCACTTTTAGAGATGTAATAATTGTATTTGTTCTACTTTGGGCGAACATGGTGTGTATGCTCGCTCGGGCGAGATTCGAACTGTTTGTAAATTGTTTTTATGTAGTACAGTAAACTGTTGGAATTTTTGCATGACTCTTCATTCAAGTTGTAATGATCAACACCTGTCTCTGGTGTGTTAAATGCAAACTGGGGATTTTATCTATGTGTTCTCATTACTTTCTCTGACAAATACACGTCACATATAAATCTTAATTGATCTGACAATTAACGCCTATAAAGTTATTAAATATGATTACTAAAAGTACATACAAAATAGAACACTCTTCGCGGCTTGAAGTCACAGTAAGGTTAATGTGTATATATAATAGTACACAACCATATGTACAGAGGTTTCAGGGAAATGATTTTAAATCTTCTTTTCCTTTTCACAGAACATTTGATCCAATAGTTTCCTGGTTCAAAGGCTTTTCCAGCTAATGTCTCAAGATTCTCAACTCTCGGACATTGTTTCATCTTCGTTTTATGATTGTTTGAATAATGCGAAACATGCAATTCTGTAAAATTTAAGAAAATAACAAGACATTTATATAATTGTCTAGGTGACTTTTATTTTTACTAAATTGGTTATTAAAATATGATATGATTTAAAATGTGGTGACGTGTGTGCGATATTGTCAATTCGACCTACAAAGGTTTGGATAATACAGGACAATTACTCTAGATTACTGGATATTAAAAGGACCTCGGACATTTTCCTATTCAGATTGCCTATCAAATTAAGTAAAAACTGACCTAGGGCTAGACTTCTGAAATTGCATAGTAAAGATAGTTAAAGACCATTTCTTGATATATTTGACTAAATGTTACAAGTTTGTAAACAAAAAAGACTTTGTAGACATTCCTCATTCTCATTTCTATTGAAATATGAACATTAAACATTTTTACGTTTTAAACGTCTTTACCCCCAGTGACGCAAAAAAATGTTCTACATGCATTTGTATGTAATTATCATATACGTATGCTACAAAAATGGTATTTGATCACAGTGGGTAAAGTGTAAAAAAATTGAAAAAAAATATACATACAGGGTGTCAGCAAATGAGTTTTACATAAAATATTTTGACACTTATTGCATGTGTTTCTTAAACCTTATATATCTACAGCTTTATTCGTTTTTGTAAATATTTCAAGCATTGAAAACACTATATTAAATAACGGACACAGAAAGTCAAGCTTGAAAGCAGACTGATCTTGATAAGTATATCTTGTGAATTTTTCATTCAGGTCTGTTGCCTCTTGACAATCTAAGTCCGTCGATTGAGTGTCATCAGGATTTAGACAACTATGTCTGTCGCAAGTCATGAACCTAGCAAGTGGCTTAGACATATACAACTTGTCTAGATGTATGTGTCTTGAACCTAAACCTGACAAACAGATATAGACGAACTTGTATGGGAATAGTACCTCAGTGGTGTAAATGCCTTTTTACCCTTTGTAAAAGAGATATAGACGAACTTGTATGGGAATAGTACCACAGCTGTGCAAATGCCTTTTTACCCTTTGTAAAAGAGATATAGACGAACTTGTATGGGAATAGTACCACAGCTGTGCAAATGCCTTTTTACCCTTTGTAAAAGAGATATAGACGAACCTGTATGGGAATAGTACCACAGCTGTGCAAATGCCTTTTTACCCTTTGTAAAAGAGATATAGACGAACTTGTATGGGAATAGTACCACAGTGGTGCAAATGCCTTTTTACCCTTTGTAAAAGAGATATAGACGAACTTCTATGGGAATAGTGCCACAGTGGTGCAAATGCCTTTTTACCCTTTGTAAAAGAGATATAGACGAACTTCTATGGGAATATACACAGCGTGCAAATGCCTATTTACCCTTGTAAAGAAAAGATATAGACGAATTTCTATGGAAATAGTGCCACTGTGGTGCAAATTGCCTTTTTACCTTTGTAAGAGATATAGAGACTTTCTTGGGAATGTGCCAACTGTGGTTGCAAATGCTTTTTACCCTTTGTAAAAGAGATATAGAACGAACTTCATTGGAATAGTGCCACAGTGGTAAATGCCTTTTTACCTTGTAAAAGAGATTATAGACGAACTTCTATGGGAATAGTGCCACTGTAGTGCAAATGCCATTTTTAACCTTTGTAAAAAGAAATAGACGAACTTCTATGGGAAAGTGCCACAGTGGTGCTAAATGCTTTTTACCCTTTGTAAAAGAGAATAGACGAACTTCCATGGAAATATGCCACTGTGGTGCAAATGCCTTTTTACCCTTTTAAAACAGAATCAGACGAACTTCCATGGAATAGTATCCACAGTGGTGCAATGCCTTTTAACCCTTTGTAAAAAGATGTAGACGAACTTCTATGGGAATAGTCCCAACTGTGGTGCAAATGCCTATTTAAACCTTGTACGACACTATTAATGCGAAACCTAGAATGCATTTTAAGAACAACATTGACTTTAATTCGAACCAAAGAACCATATCATCCTAAACTGTAACAGAACTACACCAACTCCTGAACTGACTCTGGTGCCTCCAGAACTAACACTGACGCCCCCGAATTAACACCAATTCACCTAGTTTCAATAACATTAAACTGCACAGGGCGCCTTTTAATATTTGGACGTTCAACATTCCTTGGTCAAGTTTAATCGAATGTCAGCATTTGCATAGAACAGATTACGACTTTATTTATTGAAGTGTAATGTAGAAAACTCTCAAACACGTGAAACATTGGTTTACCGTAACTAAAACTGATCACCATCACTTCCCCGGCGCATTCACAGAAATTCTAGCGTAATTTTTATTGAATTATCACCGTTCACGAACAATACAACACCGAATAATATTAGAATCAATTATACATGCATTATACAAAACAAATACGTTTACTACGACACTTGTAAAAATCTGCGGCCATTATTTAACGCATGGTACCGCGAACGCATGTGACTACCTTTATAAACGTTTTGATAGACTTTCATTAATTAAGTAACTTTAATAAAATTACAACCAAAAATGCTGATTACACCCATCGACTATAAATAAGCATACTACATAGACAATACGTTAGTACGGCGCATTTTTTTCAAATCCGACCGTGAGAATTTTTTCGTCTAAAATTAATCTTCAATATAAAGAAGTTTGACAGTTCGTGTTGTGTTGTGGAAGTGAATGGATGTAAATTTCATTTTCAAAGTGCGTACTGAATTCATAAAACTTCAGTAAGACAGTATGTCAATGTATTGTAAATTAGGTTTTTTGTCCCGTGTGTGGATTTACTATCGCTTTCAAGTCACTTCTACCGTGAACTTGTAAAACCTTCCGCAAGAACTTTTGCGGAAAGCTCTACGGAAATTCATACTTTCGATAAAACGTCGGACTATATGAAATGTCAAAATCGTAAAATATTGAAGTCCGACGTTTATTTATAGAACTACAATTCACCCACACGTCTGAAACTGATTCCGAAGCCTACCGAAATACTAGTAAAGATTTCCGAAGAACTAACACTGACACCCTAGTGAAGTTCTAGTCCATTGATATATTGGACCAGTCGGTATGTTATTACACCATGTTTTGTTATGTTGGTTTATTCTTTTTTATGGGAGTACATAAAGCACATTAAAATGTTTGCTAGGCATTAAAACATATAAGCTAAATGTGTATGACCCTGTGGCGTAGACGCTATTACATAAGCACAGCAGAACTGTGCCTACAGATTTAAAAAACTAAAAAACTAAATACACCAATGCAATATTAAGTGACCATGAAAAGAGCAAACGATGCATCTAGATTATGTCCAAATGTGTCTTATAATGCTAAAACCCAGGTACCCCTGAACCCACAGTGGCCTAGGCAGTCTCCTACACCCCGCCGCTACAACTGAAAAGGCCAGCTACACCACTGCATGTATTTACTAATATATAACCCTCCACATAATACCCGGTCAGTAGTGCTACATGTGTAAATACAGTATAACAATAGTTGTGTAGTAAACAAACAATAGGCTATGATCAATGCATCAGTTATCATGGGCACTCGGGTGGAAAGAACTGAAGTACAGTTATGTGACCAAAAGTTTTGTTCCACTTTTTTTTTTGCTTTTCATTTATTTTTTAAAATGTTGATAAAAGTGATAATCTGCATGGTAAAAGTTTATATATTCTTTTAAAACATTTTATAATAGACATACATTAAATGCATATGTTTATTTCACTAAAAATACACATTTTAAATTTTTCAAAAAATATGACCCTTAGTCACAAACTGTTCGAATTTCAAGAAACGAATAGGAAATAAAATTATTTATTTTTATGACAGTTTGATAGGAATATAACTTATTATGAGTATTTGAAGCCATCATGTAAAATTATCAGCTATTAAAGTAAAGAAATGGCATTAAAATTTGGGCAAAATCCCTAGCATAATGTCCGATGTCCTTAGCCCATTTTTATGTTCATGTTCGGGGATTTATCCAAAAGTAATATCACTGCATCCATTGTACATTCATTCATTATTTTATTACATCAATGTACAGGCTCTTTCAATTACGATTACACGAATAAATATCATCTACATGAGTGTTAAGTAACTGTAAAGATCACCTGACGAAATTTCACTACACGCCAAAATAGTTTCCTTTCATAAACAGAAGAAACGAACCAAAGACAATCACCAACTGACAACAAAATAAACACCTAAATCATCGTGATATCCTCTACTGGTTTCCCAGTAGTTTCCGGACCCAAGTAGTTTTCCGGACCTTTCACATTTTGTGCTGTATAGATTTTAATGCCGTAGTAAAACATCTGGTAACAATACAATTTTCTAGACATTTGTTACCTTACTAGCAGCGAAACACTTAGCATTACCGTAACTTAATTTATATTTGAAAATCCCGGTTGTTAACTTTTCCATAAAAGTTTACAAAAGTGATTGTCACGCAGGGGAATTCAGTACAGTGCGCAATGCGCAGAATTGAGCTCCTTGAAGGTAACACAGTCAATTGATGCTCCCATTTACAGACGATACAGTAAAAACATACTGATAGTAATAAAATAAAAACAACGAAAGTTAGAAAAATTCGACCTTTTCACTTAATACGGACATTCAATCATCGAACTAAAAATAGGAACCAAATAGACAGGAATTTACCTACGATACCTATCAATCAAATTTAGCATCAGCGTCCATGGCCCGTAAGGTCAGGCGTTAGACTACCAATGCTGAACCGGTCTTGTTGTTTTTAGAAAAACATAGTTTTAATTGTATTAAAAGTTCTAATTTCTTTTTGTAATATACCATTCGCTCATATACGTCCGTGACGTTGCAACGTCATTCAACGAATTAGACGTAACTGTAATGAGCGTATTATAAATCAGTATTTGTTAAATTTATAATTTTCTTTTCAATCATCATCTCGCCTTAGAATTATGTTGTAATTTGAATATATGTATGAAATCGGAAATGTTTGCTTTAGAAAAGGTTACAACTGTGCGATGAAAGTCCGACAACTACTCGGAATAACTGGAATATTAATGGAATTAATTGCCCTTTTGAGGCCTCATTACATTTTGTGTTATGAACGCAAGTGTAATACGAAATTGCTGCATGTTGTTAAAGAGAACTAGTTTTTTCTGTGAAAATTTATGTTTCTGCTATGTTTTGTTTGAAAGTTACAGCAAAAAATAGCGATTTCGGTCCGGAAACTACTGGGAAACCAGTATGGCTTTGTAAAAAGAAACAAAGATAAATATCCAACAGGGAAAGCCACGTTCCAAAAACACAGCCTCCCAAATTAACCATCACGGAAACCATACACACCACACAACACCACACACATCATACGCACACACGCACACACACTTTCTGCAAAGTAAACACACCAACACGTACACTCACACAAAGCAAACACACTTGGACAAAACTAACAAATAAAGGAACACAGTGAGGCACGGCCTTGGAACGATCAGCGGCAAAACCACAACTGAGGAGCTTTTACTGGTTTATGTGTACTAACCTCCTTACCCCCACATGTTCCAAATGTCAAGACTGTGAAAATAAACTTATACACGTAGGTGAACCCTTACATACGCAATGGCAACAGAAGGCATGTTACGAAAAACACAAAATACTCTTGTATATCTATATAAAGAAACAATCATTATGAACCTAAAACGCATGTACTAGACGAAACAGGCCAGAAGTCAGAAATCAAAAAAAAAGGTCAGTCCCGGTCGGATGTAAGAACTACCTGTCATAGAGTCCTCCACCTGTTCCGAAAGCGTACCGTCCATCTGTAAAGGGCTGAACGTCAATAATGCGGTGAGTCTCAAAACAGTTGAAGACTTTTACTGCTTAGTGACAACAATATTAATCTCTGACGTCAGCAGCGTCAGTGACGTGCGGCGATCATCGTTACCATGCTTTCTGTGCATGTACTTATTTCAGTAAGTGTATAATCCAGATTAATGAGATTTTAAAAACTTTCATTTCAAATAGAACAAAGGATATGGGTAAGAATTGCTGTTGCTATATTTTCCTTAAAAGGGTCCTTATGGCTCCAACGACATTTCTTCTGGATTAGTCCACATAATTTTAAATTGTTTGCTTTTCTCATGTACAGCTTACTTGTGCAGAATGCAAGTTGGAGAGTATCATTGGCATCATATTTATCTATATATACGTTGGAAACTTAGATTTTGACTTTTAACATTTCAACATTCTCTTTTCCTAATTTTGCTACAAATATACACTTATCTAAAAACCGTTTTGAAAACAGACAAACACTTTACAAATTAAATAATAAAATCTATAAGTCCGCAGAAGGCTTAAAATTGTATGTCAAAAGAAAAACAGAAAAATCAACTTCCAAATAATATCATTGTTAGAAACGCATTACTTTCAACCAGCTATTCAAACCTAGACAATATATGAGAAAAATTATAGAAAGTAAGATTTAACTAAAATTTGATATTAATTTTATGTTATATTTATAACAAAACATGTGGCAGCAACACTATGAACGAAGTCATCAGAGTCTTTGATGTATACCTTTTTGATAAGGAAATATGCAGTAAAATGATATTTGTGGATTTCTGATTCTGATCTTAAGATCCTAATAAGATAAAAACGCTAAGCATTCTTATTGCTACAGCTTTGTTCATAATATTATATCGTATGCCGATCTTTGCATTTGACAATTTCGTGTAGTATCTTATTCCAAAAGTGGCGGTGCCCTAAATATGTTATAGCTAGGGATGTACATGAAAAGTTATGTTCTTTCACGTACTACGAATAGGCAGGCAGAATGTTCACATTCTGTGATTTTCAAAGCCTCTAACGTCTATGTATACTGCTCATTCTGTAGAGTACATGAAGCATTTCTCATTAAAGCTATTGATCAGCAATTTGTCAGCATTGAGTCTAGACTTGGAATTACCATGATAGAAATTTCCAGAACATCTTGACATATAAACCATATTGATTGAGATATGGACTGAGATTATCCCATTCAATCTATCTATAGCACTGCTTTTGAGAATTAGGACATATTCAAATTGAGATGAACATGGATTTAAGATGAGTTTGTATGAAATGTTCAAGGTTAGCCAATCGCATCTATTACATACTATCTTAATCCTAAAGAATATGTTCACTATAAATAGCATAGGTTGATAACATATGAGTCAGGATACTTGTTATATGACCCAGGGAAGTGCCTACGCCTTTAGTATCTTGCACAATGGTTTGGGTCCAATCGCTGAGGTGACTATGTCTTAGACTAGCTGACAAACGAATGTAGAATGTCCTTTGTTAAAACGTAGAGTTGGTGAGACCAAATATCTCATATATAGAATTTTCCTCTGGCTACCTTGCCGAAATGATTCGTGTACCAATGATTCGTAAATGATTTCTATTATGAGCTAAACAATTTCATGGATCAGGCAAATCACTAAATGTTTCAAACTAACAATCTTCAATTAAAAATGATTAGCTCAAACTCCTATAGGCTGGAGACTCGATACTGGACTGGTCTTTTTGTAGAAGTTCCCGTCAGACAATGTCTTTGAATCAACAACATACGAGTCTTATTGCATAGATGCTCGGCCTCTGTCCTCTCAGACTCTATATGATTGCCCTGACTCCTGGATGATCCGCGCCTATATGCTATCATATGTAGCATTCAACTACCATATAGGTATATCCCCGATGCCTTGGCTGTACTTCGCCAATAACGCTGAACCGTCTATAAGCTGGAACTCTCCTACTATCTCAGTAGATTATCAAACTCTGGGTCTCTGTCTCAGCTTCCCGATGCTCAGCCTATATATGCTATCGTCTATAGCATTCAATTACCTTTAAGGTAAACTCCTATGCGCTGGCCCTATAGTTCGAAATCTTATCGAAATTCTGCAACTCTTCTTTAGTCTATGAACTTCCAAAGTCTTCTTTTTAATAATTTATCCGCCCTCACATGGTAACTGCAATAGTCTCCTGCTCAAGGTACTGGGATAAATTATTAGTTGAATCCTCGATGTGTCTTCTTCTACCGCCGGATACCGAATGAGCTCTCTGTCATCCATCTACCTATCTATACCCCAGCAGACGTGCTATTTTTAGAACTTGTTTCTGATTGGTCAAAATTTAAACATAACGTTTTACAACGAGCACTTGCTCTATCAAATATCTGGTTCCCTTTAACTTTTGTATATGACATAATGTGCGAAGCTGGGACCCAGCTATCCATATAATGAACCCAAATCAGCTACAAATGACCCAAATTCTATTATATACAGCAATTCAACACTAATTTTAGCAATGACAACATGAAAAGGGAGTCAATCATTATCTGTGCTTATGTGTTACGTTATCAATATATCAGATATACAAATTATTCTGACAATATGAAATAAGCATACTAATATATATCTTTCTTGAAGCCATTCTGGCTAGTTGTGTAACTATGCTAATCTGAATTACGTAAAAAAGATTCGAAAATAAACATAATAGGAAGACTTGCAGAATTTAGAAAGGCTTTACTGCTTGAAAAAGTTGCTAGTTGATGCTGAACCCCTTACTGTAACCAGACTGTAGGGAATTCATAATTTATGAACATTATATTTACTGCATCTCAATCGTTAGATTATATGATTGCCATATCAAGCTCTGTATGGATTGTATCAGCACCTTAATTAATCAATGTACTTTTCTTTTGTTCATACCCTTATACATTGGGAGAATGACTGAAACATTCTGACGAAATTGATAAACTTGTACTGAACCAGTAGCTAAACGTCTTTGATCAATGTCGCACTTGTACTTCGCAATAAAGTAAATTAAATAACACCGTTCACAATAGTTTACCAATTTTCTAAGCGGCAAGAATCTTAATTGTCTAACAATTAAACTTGTATATCATAAACAGTGGCAAGCACAGTAAGCTTTATACAAAAGAATATCAAAAGCAATCCGAGGACTGATCCAAACATGATGTCGTAAGGTCCATAAGAACATGTTTATAGAAAATGAAGCAATAACAATGTCATCTGGATTTTTTATGCAATACGTAATCATAAAATTTCATAAAAATATATTATTTACTTATTCTTATTGATATTAAAGGTCAGAGACCACCAATTCAAAAAAGTACAGGGAACTTACTGGGAATGAGGTAAGTGTATACCTGGGAATAAGGTAACGTCTGTGCGTTCTGATTGGTCAGTCATGTAAACAAACCCAGGAAGTGATTATTTTTTCAAAATTGATAATTTTTCACTGCATTTACAGTATTTTATTATACATTTTGACAAAATTTGCTACATTTTATGTGTATTGAAAAAAAGTTTTATCAAACGAATTTCTCCCGCCATGTCAATGATGTAAACAGGGGGTCATCTCATTCACGCGAAAATTACTTAAATAAAGTATCACCATTCATATGTTTTTCGTCCAATATTTTGGTAGAACTAAGACAGTTCTTGAAAAACTTGTAATTAGATATACATGTTTCGATGTATGGAAGGCCGTACACGCCATAATGTTACAATGTAAGTCTATGGGAAGACAATTGGTGGTCTCTAACCTCAAGGACCAAAAAGCGAAAATATCGCTATGATCTTCATCGTTTACAGCTTTTTACTCCATGCGATTAGGTGTTTTCTTTTGATGTCAATTGGGGATTGTCTTTGTTTGGTCGTTATTTGTCAGTTCGTAAAAGAAAATTATTTTGCGTGCAGGGAAATTTCGTCATATGAACTGTGAGGTATATATTTAAAATGAATTAAGCATGAAAATAATATTGACGCATGTACCCTTAACTGAAATAGTGTATCCCTTGATATACATTTTATAATAAAGTAACAATTAGAGAATGCGCAATGGATGCAGTAACAATACGTTTGGATAAAATAAATTGAAATGGCCTTATGTTAATATCAAATATAGTAATCGTCATGTATTACCTTGACTTTCGTGTGTCAAAATGACTATATCGCACATACGTCATCCAGTTGACAAAAAAAATGTATGTGTTTGAATAACCATCTTAAGAAATTTGAAGTCACATTATCTTATGAGAATGTTGTATTTTTTTTCTTCTTTAATTTTGCAGAATTGCATGTTTTGCTTATTATTTCACTAATTCACAACCCTATGTACAGAGGTTTCAGAGCTTCTTTTCCGTTTCACAAAACATTTAATTCGATAGTTTCCTGATTCAAAGACTCATTCAGTTATGTGTCTCGAGATTCTCTGGGAGGGAAAATCGACTCTCGTGAAGTGTTCCATCTGCGTGTTATAATTGCTTTGACTTTTAACATTCCAACTTTTCCATTTCCTATAACTCTGTTTTGTATGTACATTCATTCAAAAACTAAGCAAACCAAGCAAAAAGTTCCACAAGGCTTTAAAGCTGTGGGTGCTATACAACCAAACTGTAGAAAATTCATATCTAACGTTTTATAAACAATATATTCTCTGCATCTCATTTATCCTAATACATGTTATATTAAGCTGTGTATGTATTGTATCATATCGAATTAATGCCCTAATTTACTTTTCTTTTGTACATACGCTTATATACAATATAGACGAATGACCAAATCGATAGACTTGTGCAAAACCAGTAGCTAAACGTCTTTGATCAATGTCACACTTGTATTTGCCAATAACGAAAATTAAATAGCACCGTTCACAATGGTCTACCAAGTGTCTAGGCGCCATGAATCTCAATTGTCTGGAAATTAATTGCCTGGAAGCTTGTGTATGATTTATTGTTCTTTACGAAATGTTGATGTGACAAGGCTTGGCGATAATACAATGAACGCGTGTAAAGCAATCAGGTCAAACCAAAGTCTAATGATCTCATACATGTTACAAAATAATTTACATATAGCAAAGTCCTGCTACTCTCACAGTATTACCAATTTGATCATTACTTTCTTGAATGGTGGCAAATGAGAGCACATCTGACCTTTTCCCAATATATTGATGTTCATTCAGCCAGCTTGTATAAGTTCTAAACGTATGATTTGTTTCTTAAGCAAGGTATGCACTTAATGTGTTTACATGTAAAATGTGTAATGTCACGTGAAGATGCGTGGTTCTTGCGCGCACATCTCCCGAAGGGGACCAATTTGTTCATAGACTTCAATGTTATCAGATCAACATGTATACACATGCACAGGTAAATAAAATTGCTCCCCGCGTGGTGAACCCAAAAACACGAGGTAAGTTATAATGCTCATTAAAGAATAATGAAACTTTATTTGTCATTTACATCTAAATAGCATGCTTAAAACTGAATTTTAAGTTAATAACTACATTTTTATATTTTCAAGTGACTTTTCAGTAATGATGGTCAGTCTCAGATTGAATTTTACCTTGAAGTTTTAGTAAAATTAATATTAAAATTTCAAACTCAAACTCAGCTGAGACCGAAAAATGTTTTCTGAACACGGGGCCTGCTGATACATAAATCAAAACACATTAAAGCCTTAAATTGATGTCTATTGGAAATATGTCAAAGTTACACGACATTAAGCGAAGACGTACCAATATTCAATATCTTTTTTTTTTTGTAGTCTGCAAACCTCTTCAAGGTTTTTTCCATTAAAAGCTAAAGAGCTTCGTTAATATTCTAATGAAATAGACTAAAACAGAAAGGACTAGAAAGGAAATGAATCCACAGACACGTGAATATATAGAAAATAATGAAAATTACGAAATTATTGATGAACCTTTGTTGTATGGAGGACTGATTAGTGATCTCTGTCAAAGTGACGGATCCCAGGCGTTTTACTGACATCGATTTTGCAACAATATAGTTATCATAATGAAAATCTTAATTGTGTGGCTGACGAACGATCTCTATAGAGTTTGGAATCAAGGTATTGAAATCGATTTTGTATAAATTATAAATCATAAAGTTTCTTAAAAAGTGGCAAGTGGATACAAAAAAAATATCAATACCTAGTAGTTCTGTACAAATTAGTTATCACTAGCTGTTATGCTAAAAACAAGGACAAAAGTCAAACTCAAAGAATGCCGCCAACCATTCAGCACTCCAAAAATATGGGTGTGTTTTAATTTAAACACATACACAGTGGCTATGCGCATGAATGTATATTTATCTGGGAAAGCTACGTTCCAAAAATGTAACTTCTGCAAACCTCAGCTCACAGCAGTGCACGTATGATGCACACGAAGAAAACAGACAAATACGCGTGCGCGCGCACACACACACGCACAGAGAGAGAGAGAGAGAGAGAAAACGAACAAAAGAAACAAAAGAAGAAGTCCTGACAAGGGAGTTATCAACTAATTTTCTTGTACCTTACATAACTGCGATTCGGACAAACATTTTCTAATAATCTATGCTATGATATATTGACAAAGCTTTTCCACTGACCACGCATGAGAACGTTCAACCTGGCTGTTTAAAGCACAATTTATTGCCACACAAACCCGACTACAAGTTGTTCAGACCTTCGATTCTTCGTATGTATTTTTGTCTAATCATTATTTTTAAACATATTTACAGTATAGGTAGCAGAGACAATCCGATTCTTCCTTGGGGAGAACTCGGCAAGAAAGCAGGCGACATCTTAAAAGCCGCTTCAATAATTCGTGTGACATCTAATGTTAAGTATGAATTTTTTTCGAAAAGCAGACGCTGATGAAACCAAGTGATATGAATAACACATGATGCATCAATCAAACAGTGTCTAACACTGAAAACGCAGTGGTACTGGATGCTCCATCAACAAAAGCGAGACCTAAAGAAAATGGACAAATAGACACAGAAAAAGTCTTTAACACCCGCAAGTGTTGCAGTAGAAATTACAGACGACAATAAAAATCAAAAGAAACAACAAAAATTTATTTATGTTGCAGAACTTAAGAATTTGTGAATATTTATTATAAAGGTATTATCTGAGCTTTCATACTGGGCAAGAAGTGGTGTTCTTTCAGATATGCTTATGATGATGTTAATGACTGTTGCGTAACAAGAAATAGTCTTCGGTGAAAAATGGCACTTATGAACTTTATCCTCAAACAAATGTAAAGGATATATGTTATATATCACTAAAGTTAAGGAAATCATGCTTTACAATGCAACGTGAGATTTAACTGGAGCAAACAGTTTTCAAAATGGAGACTAGTTTCTGTTTTCGTTTGAAGAGTTCTTCTTGTTAGTTTAAACTTCAGTGGTTTTTTCTATATGTGAAAGATAACAATAAAATTCATAATCAAAAAAGAAATAAATCGAGTGTTATATATGCAAAATAGCATTCCTGCTATAGAAAAGTGTAATAATGTTAATTGAAAGATATGAAGACAGTAATTTCTCACAAGGATCAATATGGCCGACTCAGTGACAAAACACATCTATCGTAAACAGATTCTGCTAACCACAGCTAATCCTTACAGTCCAAGACTTAGCCAACAGTCTAATTGTTGGTGAGAAAGTAGACACCACATAATTACTCGAGCAGGGCATTTGATAAGGTGCCCCATCAACGGCTACTAACGTAACTATGACGCTTTAATGTGCGGGAAAACCTTTTAAGTCTACATGTATGATATACCTGACTTTATTTCAACTTCACCTTGCCACTTCGCGGATGACTGTTTGCTCTATGGAATCATCAAAACAACGACAAATAAACTTCAAGCAAAATAGAAAACAATTGGCTGATGCAGTTCAACCTAGATAAGTTGTGAATCATCAGAATCACCAAGAAACGCTCACCTATCATTTCATCATACAGAACTCATGGATCTTCATTAGCAACCACCTAAATTGCAAAATATCTCTTAAGAAACATACCAACAGATATCACTTGTTGCAAAGCTAATAACACATTGGACTTCCTTTGAAGAACCTCCAACTGTTAATGAGATGTGATATATGTCTCTGGTTTGACTAGATACAGAATACTCCATTCACACAACTACCATCAGTAAAATAGAACAAGTGCAACGTTCTAAGCTAAAAGAAACTTCGTTGGATTTTTTAAAACAGCGTCGTCAAGATGTCAAAGTCACCATGTTGTACCGCATAGATCACCATCTCAATGCAACACCAGCCGAGACGTACTTGGTCAAGCCTAATAGCCGTTTATTGAGGTGCAGAAATAAGACATACTTAATTCCACATTCACAGATCCTGATACCATTTGACTATAGAACGCACTTCCTGATCCAACTGTCGCAGCCACAACCATTGAGGGTTTTCAGTCCGGACTTCTGGTGTCAGGGGGTAGGACGTAAATGGTGTCTTTCGGTGGTTTAAGTGAGAAAATTATGTCTATCAGGTAAATATTTCCTTTGGGAATATTGCATGCGTGCATTCTGTGATCACATTTTTTTCTCCTCCCGACAATTTACCCTGAATCTGTATTTGGCGCCGTAAAAAGTTATTGAACGCTTTAAACGGAGAGTACAAGTTCGACCAAATTTATGATAGCCAACGCTTTAGAATTATTAATTCTTACTTACGACTATATAGAACAAGTGCAAGAACCTTTTATTGACGATCTTGTGTTGTTTAAGCCGATTTCAGTATCTTACGGGGAACTTTAAAACAATTTGGTCTCTATTCGGGTCACTGTGTACTGTGAAAGAGTTGCTTGTATGATAACATTCCAATGTACAAGAAAAGTCATCACAAAACGTTTAATAAAACATGTAAATAACCAAGACTGTTTATTTTACATTTTCAGGTGTACTTTCCGTATTTTAACTAAACTCAACGATCCAAGTTATACAACCCCTTCGGAAATGCTGAGTTTGAGGCTTAACGTTATGAGAGAAGATAAACACAAATCCTTTTTTTTTTTCCTAAAATGATCTTATCGTGGAAATAATAGCCATTGCGAAATGTATTAGGTTGTCTGGCTATTAGTAATTTAAATGCCATTTGACTTAAAGAGCTGGCATAAGGCGAGTTCAAAAAGCTGAATGGTATACGAAAATCAAACATTGGTTAATTTGATTTGATCTGTTTGAAATCTGTTTTTGTACATGCTTTTGTCCAAACATATCCATTTATGATTTGATGTGGTTGTGTTTGTGGCTTGTGTTTGTGTTTTTAATGCCCTATGTTTCCCAGTGTTTGTCGCTGTTCTGTGCTTCCGAGAAATCTACCCTTACCTTGTATCTTTTGCCGATTTCACCATTTGGGCAAAAAAGACTTTCTTCATGTTAAATGCAGTTTTGGTGTTTCACATTGCATCACGTGTTTTATTGTGATCTACATTTTCAATCATTATGAAAACATTTAAACGTTCGGTCCATAAATCAGCTCACGTAAAGTGATACATTTGCCAAATTATTTCTTACACTATGCTAAGCCATTTACTGTTATGATCCTATGGGTACTAAACGTTGCTTAAAAAATGTCCGCTTTACTTGCGTAATTTTTGAAAACACTGGAATTAATACCGGGTTTATTCATTTTAGAATTAGTGCAAAGATTGTCTAAAACTGGCTCTACACCAATACCAATGCACAAGACAAAAAGTTCGTTTGTTGGTCGTTACATAGGGAATTAAAAATCAGTATACTTGGCAGAGAGCAGATAATTCGGGCGAAGGCACGGATATAAAATCAGATTACGAAGCCTTCCGTGTTTTATGTTTAACGTGTTATTTTCCAGTTGTGATTAAACGCCATTAATTAAATTGCTTTTCACAGTAAACGAAATGCCTGTATAATAGCACAAATCTGAAGTAAATGATCAATCTTTATAATTAAACTCTGATAAAAAACGCAGAAGAAGCTACAAGTGTCTTTGTCATGAACCGAATAGTAAATGTAGGCATAGGAAATAGAGATCAATATAATTGCACCTTTACTAATCCTACCAGGTGTTCTGTATTACAAAAGTGGTACTATTTTGACATTTTGATGCAAGCAAAACTGTATTATCTGCCCCTATTATTTACATACTGGTACTTCATTTATATATGGCTTGTTTTAAAATATATTTTTTACCATATGTAAGTTGACAAAATCATAGGAACCATGTCTTAAGGGGTAAATCAAACTAAAATGAATAAATCCTAAATAATTTTGTTGTGCAAAAAAGTATGATATTGTGTCTAATACAGTTTTCATTTTCCACTCGACTGTATAATTGCAAGGGAAGTAAACTAATAGATCTCTACTTATAAGTACTAGCCCAAGGCAAGAGTTGTCATTCTTTGTGGATCACAACTTTAAATTAAAAATTAAAACTTCTGTTATTGATATTAACAAAACTATCATAAACTTCACATTTGTGAAATCATTTTTGGTTATTTCAAGGACTTGGAAATCAATTTCTAGACTTTATTTAATGTAATACTATCATTGAAAATTTTAGGGTCTATGTCTAGTAAATGGCCAAACTTTTATTGACAGCTACTAGGTTTAGAAACGAACCAAATGAATTTGTGTAAATCAATTGCATGACAACACATGAAATTAAATTCATAACGAACTAAAACATTACGTTTAAATGGAAAATCCGAGGGTAGCCATACATGCATAAATTTGAGGAATTGCTGTAGTAGAAATTAAAACATCGTTAACAAAGTAACATTTTGTCACATTGTCACTATTTCATTTTAGCGAAAACAACGCTCCTGCGCAAAGCTCAAACAGGCATAGAAATATGTACTCCTAGTAGATTTTATGTAATTCAATCACTTGATTTTGTATTCGTGACCACCTTTATAGGGTCTGTTACAAAGTGAAATATTTTAGTTGAGTTTTTACTTTAAGTTTGATAAAATTCTATGAGGTAGCAATGAACATAGTATTTGTCATTCAAACAAACAAGCTGGTTGTCAATGAATATCCAGAAAGTTTTGTTTTAAATGACTTTAATTCCAATTTGCAGATTATGTATATCGAGTAAAATAGTTAAACAAAATCAGTTTACTTGCATTTTCATATCTTGGTATGAATTGTCACAACGTTTGAATACTAGCTGCAGCAACGACTGGTCATAGAGTAAAGACATAGTAACGTAAGACAGAAAGAGTATATATGACGATTAATTTCTACTGTGTGAATCATGTCTTCCTAGACTAGGTCAAATACACTTGAGAGCTGCACATATGCCGGATTAATAAGTTTGCATTATGGCATGCGAGTAATTCCACCCTATTTATTTTCAAACTTCAGTACAAAATATTATGTCAACTGAGTACGTACATTTTAATACTAAATAAATTCAGTGAAACATCTTATGCCAAGAGAGTCATTGAGATCCTTTTAGACTATTTGTACTAAAGTGCATTTCAATAGATAAAACAGAACAGTATGTTTTAACGATGAACATGGAAAAATCTCTGTGTAAGAAGGATAACACGGAAAATTGCACGGAAAACTTCGTGGTTTCTATATATAGTGCTAATTTTGCAGCGCACAAGATGCATTTCTCTGTAATGCTATTGATTAGCAATTTGTCAGCATTGGGTCGTAAACAAGGAATTACCGTGACAGAAATTTCCGGAATGTCTTGACATGGGATCATATTGATAAAGCTTTAACAGAGAGTGTCTGAATGAAATTTATCAAACTATGTAGAAAAATAGACCAACCTCGAAACAAGAACACGTTAGAATAATATATTTCAACTTGGTACAGATAAAATGTTTTACAATATTGTAATATTACTTACTGACTTAAAAATATTTCCACTTCATAATGTTAAATAAATAAAAGCTACTCGGCCACAGTTTGGTTGAAATATTTCAACCATGTTCATTTCCACCATGTTTGGCATAGAATGTATATATGACATTGGAAAGTGATAAAGTGAGCAGTTAAGTATTGGAATAAATGCAAGAAGAATGTAAATTGTCTGCATTATTTTAAGACTCCGGTTACCAGAATCCAACACACTTGGTTCGATTCCCGAACAGCTTGGTCTGCTTTGCGTAATAGTTATTTATGGTGGCCATTCATGTACATTTGGGGGAATCTCATACCCAAACGGAAGATTAGGTCTCCCAACAATAATTAAAAACACAACAACTTTACTTCAATTAAAGACATCATGTTATTATTATTATTATTATTATTATTATTATCATTATTCATATCGGGCAAATGCCCACACAGTGATAAATTTATTACAGCTAGCACTATGAATTGTCACTTATTTAAACAGTCAGTGTCAATATGCTTATTTCAATAGATAGATCTTCTGCGGTACCAAATAGGTGACAGATAGATCAGATCCTCCGCGGTACAATATAGGCGACAGATAGATCAGATCCTCCGCGGGACCATATTGGCGACATATAGATCAAGTCCTTAGAACACTGTTTTCAAATTAAACGTCTGTCCCTGTATTGCGTAAAGCTTCCTATAATTTGTCCTGCTGTCGTTGTGGAGATATGTGGCCGCTAAGTAATTCTGAAGTCGCGATAGAAACACAACTAAGCACATCTGACTGGCGCGTAGCGGAAACTCAAGCTTAAGGTGTTATGTGACAAACGAAGAATAAAAACTATTTTAAGCCATCCCCTGATTTGCTTGACCCAGTGGACTAATATGGTAAGTTATTAAAGTGTTACACAACACGCAAGATTTGTTACACCATGCACTACCGTGCTACACCATGTACGGACGCGCTACACCATGCGCTAACGTGCTACACCATGCACTAACGTGCTACACATGCACTGACGTGCTACACATGCACTAACGTGCTACACCATGCACTTACGTGCTACACCACGCACTAACGTGCTACACCACACACTAATGTGTTACACCACGCACTAATGTGCTACACATGCACAACGTGCTACACTAGTATGCACCAACCGGCTGCAGCCCCCCCCCCCCCACCCCCAAAAAAAAAAACATTAGCCAAACAACAAGGATTACTCGAGAGACACCAAAATATGCACGAGCGAACCTCGAGGCCCTGTAAGATCGTATTTTTAAATTTTGTTGTACGCAGTAACAGGGGAGGCTTAAAATACGTTCACTTTAACACGTTTAATGGTAAAAGATTTACTTAGATTATCAGTTTTAATGAATTTCGAATAGCTGGAAAATACATGCAACTCTAAAGCTAGAATTTCCGCCACAAAATTTTCTCGACAAAATTTCCGCCAAATTCTAGCCCAAGTTCTCTCGTCGAGTCGAAGTGCGACGCAAAGTTTATCAAGTGAAAAAATTAAGGCCGGAGTTAGACGAATGGATACATCTGCGCGAAATAATGATTATAATTCTATCGCTTTATAAGAAATGTCAATTTTGAGAATCCTGTTACGACTGTTCTGAACTATTTTCTTATGCCCTATTCCATTTGTACGGCGAAGTTTATCAATGGACACGTGAAACGATACACAAGGAGAGGACCATTGTGGTACCAAGGAGGCCTGTTGTTGGAGTATGTGTAACCTGACAGTTTCGAATTGAATGTTTAGAGTAATACCATTGCCCAGCATAACCGTCAAATTAGGAATTAGGAACACTTCCATAGGCAAAACCTTGTTCACGCACTTAAACTGACCGTCAGAAACACAAGTAAACCAACACACGAGTTTACATAACTTAGCACAACTTCACATCATAAACCACAACACGGGTTTACATAACTTGACACCGTAAACCACCACACAGGTTAACATAACTTTACACAACTTTACACCGAAAACCAACACACGGGTTAACATAACATTACACCGTAAACCTAGTTTTCCTACAGACGAGTTTACAAAAACCTTACCGCGTAAACCAACACACGGATATACATAACTTCATACACAACTGATATGTACACTTTTATACACAACTGATATATGCCCTGACACGCCGAGGATATATACATGGACACGCCCAGAACAGTAACTTTCTTGGATACATTATTACTTACACGGACAAGTTTGCATTTAAATGGACAAACTGATGCTAGTATATACACAGACACGGACACGCCCTGATTACTGACACAGACATACTGGCATTTGTATACCGCACAACTTATTGTACAGTAAAATGGTGTAAAAATACTTCAGAAAATGGGAAAAGCATGAAACTTGGTACATAACTACTTCAGGGCAAAATACTAAAAATGAGCATGAGACCCACTCCGAAAAATCCAATATGGCCGAAAAATCCAAGATGGCCGCCATATATGTATATATTTTTCAAAAATACATAATATTATATATAAAATTTCTATTGACATTTACAGTCATCAGTATAATAAGCTAAAACCACCTCCTGAATAAATACAAACATATTATATTAACAAAAATACCGCTCCTCCAACAAAAATGAAAAAAGTTGTCTCCCTTGGATAAAATGTGCTATTAAGCAGAAGAAAAGTCATAATGCATTTATATGAATCAAAATTAAGTATATAATGGTAACTGGCATATCAAGAATGTTTAAAATGGCAACAGTCCTGTGCAGAACTTTACAACAATTATAAATTAATTAATCATAAATACATTCGAACTTCGGTAACTGGAACCCATTAGGACCGACTAAATTTATTCGAATTATCGGTAGTATGAGTGATCGAAAAATATATTATAAAGGAATTTGTTTGGGACCTGACGATGGATTAATTGAAGAATGGTGTTCGAATTATCAGAGTTTGAGCAAACGAAGTTTTAGTCTGTAATGTGTATTAGTGAATAAATGACGTGTTTCACTTTGTCATTAGTTTTCGTGACTCAGAATTTGTAAGTGTTGCTGTATTCATTTCAATTTATTTACACTAAGAGAACTAATGACACTTAATAAAACTATATAATTCATTAATTATGTTAGTGTGATAGACAATGTGAACATCCCTGGCCTGTCAGATCATCATGATTTCTTTGGGAAAAAGTCGTTTACGGTTGGTCAGCGTAATCAAATTTACATTTGCATGTCCCTGTAAGTTTTTGTCAAATTGAAGCACATTGTGCCATGACACTGGTTTTATAGTTTAATGTCATTAGCATATAATGTACAGTCACTAATGCCCTGATCACTCTCAGGCAAAGACCATGAAGATCATACTGCTTCCTGAAAATTTTGACGCGGTGGGGACGGGGATCAAACTCGAAAAAATGTGCAGTTCTAAAGTTCATACTGCGCGCTTTTAACATCCTTGCCAGGTTCTCACGGCGTCTAACACGTTCACACTAATTTTCTTACCACGCGCTTCTTCACGTCCAGTGTGTTCTTACTACATTCTTAGTACGATCAGTCAGATTGCACCTCTCGCTTACCATGCTTTAACCATATGCTTATCACTTTTTCACTGCATTCGTCGGCTACTTATAAATACTACGCCATGCGCGTCTTTTTTTTCATTCCTTCTGCAAGTTAAATTGACATAATTGTGTCCGCATCTACACTCAACAACCATAAATTACAATAAACGACGACCCCCCCCCCCCCACCCCACCCCAACGCCCCAATGAAGAAAAAAGAGCAGTCTTATAGAGAGACTGCGGTGGAATAAGCAAAAGCAGTGTGTAGGATATACGGAGGTCCAAAAGTCCACTACAAGCTGCCAGTGCTGCTGAGTCCATGATTATGTGGCAATTCCTGATGATGTTCGATACCCATTGCTGATTGAAAACGAAGTGATTGGGAATTGGATCCAGTATTCATACTTGATTTTCAGAATCTGAACCAATCATGGCGAGAACCTGCTGCAAACGTGACATAGATGTGTTAAGAACCAAAAGAACGTATTAATAACCTTATGCGGTATACTACAATGTGGCATGCACGTAGCATGGTCATAGCACACAAGCGTAGAGAAGTTGTAGTAAGAACTCCATTGACGTAGCAAGAACGCAATGATAACCCAATAACAGCGCAGTGAGCACGCCATGCAGCCTTTCCCGTCCGCACCACGCTTGTACTATGTCCTACTAGGTTTTAGTTAATCATTACTACGTCCTTCCTGCTTCCTGATTAGACCGCGTTCTCACTACATTTGTTTTGAACATGTCCAAAATTCAACCGCGTCCTCTACACTCATGGAGAACATAATTATTAATTATCATGTTCTTATCGGAGTCTACTGTATTTCTTCTACATTGTACAAGTTTTTACTGCATCCTGCTAGTTTTTACGACGTAGTGGGAACGTGGCTGAGTGTAACGGGGGTATAAATTAAGAGCAGAATCCAACATTTCTACAAGAAAAATGTGCTCTAATATCTATTTCTGGACATTTTACTGAAATTTAAATTAAATTAAATGTGAGTACTTGAGTATTTTTCTAATGAGCACAGGTACATTCGAAACACAATTTTAATACCAATTTAAATTACTAGTTTTAAGACGACAAATATTATCTATTTACCATTTGTACTTCCAGTTAAGAAGTCCAATGTAAGAATAACACTGTCTTGTCAAACAAAACTAACCAGTACAGCTCGCGCTTACCGGTGAATCAAGCTTTTAAATGCATTTTCTACATCTTCCTACAAGCAAACTGTTCGTTTTATATTTCTTGGGTATAAATGGAGGCTTTCGAAACTCTTCTTTACAGCAAAACATGTCAAGTAGCTTGATCAACGATCTGTTCACATATAGATTAGGGCTATAATGTGCATTCCTGCATCGTCTGCTACACCTCTTGGACATACTAAAAAAGGTTGCCCATTAGGTCGGGCACATATGGGTGCCGGGTGTTCTATCACTTTCCTAAAATTCCTAGTCAAGATAAATAAGGCTGACCAGAGAGATCTTTGATATATTGGAACATTTCCAATAGTTTTTGTCTCAAGTACCCGAGTCTCGTACCAATAGCTCCTCAAGTGCATTTTTGCAACCTCGATAAAGTCTGTCGAGGAAGACGTAGTTTGTCAAACGTGCTGAAATGCTCTGCACTGCCTTATGCAAGTTAACTAAAGTTGCCGACAATCTCGTGCTTGTGTGTACTGACAAGAGTATCTGACATGTACCTTATTTCAGATTTCAGCTCACTGTTCAGAGTTATATATTTCACAGAATAGTTACTAAGTGTTGTCCATGAAAGCAACTTTTATATTTTCAGCCTTACTCTTCTTTGTTACACAGTTAGCAATTTATTACGCAAACAGTGTGACTGCGGGTGCATAATAAGGAACATTGTTTCATTTGATCCTACTAGTCCGTTGCTATAATCTATTCTTGCATTTCGAAGTCCCAAACTGAAAGGGGTAGTTGTCGTACTTGGTGTCAAAGAAACTACAATTTTATATAGCAACTAAGTTAATTGACCTTCACATTCTCCATATTACTTACCATCTATAAACAAGGTTTCATAAAGAAGTCTTTAGAATTTGCAATTTTGAAGTTATTGAAGAATCTGCCATTTGCAAATGATGGACCGACATACAGACGGACAAAATGATGTACAAGAGGAGAAAATAAGATAACAAGCATGTTCTCAATTTGTCCCTCTGTCTATGTAAAATTTCTCAAGAAACAAACTCTCCTTGTTTTGAAGAAATGCAGGATGACACTTTGTGTCATATTCGTGCACTATTTGTTGCCATAGCAACAACATTTGTTGCCATAGGAACAAATTTAAATGACATTGGCATTCTCTGCATTGCCATCTATCTATGTACCACGTATCATGAAAAATTCTGCTGTAGTTTCAAAGTTATTGCAGTATCCCACTCTGCATGGCTGACGTATTGACATGCATACAGGGGCAACCCATAAGCCCCATCTGGCTAAATACTGGCAAGGGAATAACAACAATGTTTCAATATGCTGCTGTGGAGGGAATTAAAGTGAAATAATATAAATTACATATATTAAAACAAAATATTCTTTAAAATATGAAAACTACACAATGATAATATTAAACTAAGTTTCAAAGGTTAGATTTTTGCCGTTACCATGGAAACAGAAAGAAACTAACATCATTTGAATTGTTAATTTTGCATTTGATGCAAATTTAGGATTTATTTTATTATATACATTTATTTTTAGTGCATTTTGGGGGTGAATGTAAATATAATGACCTTTCATTAGAATCTTCTAAGGTAAATATTGAGTTTTGGCCATCTTGACAGATATCAAATGTGTCCCATGAAAAAAATGTTTTTAATGCTTTAATAAATAGCTGTGCCAATTTTGGTGCTTTTCCCATTTTCTGAAGTATTTTGGCATTTTCTGTTACGAATTGATCGCATTATTACACATACCAACTGACATTTGTATACATTATCACTTACAGGGACAAGCTTTCACTTTAACGGACCAACTGATGATAATATAAACACGGACACGGACACGCCCTGATTACTGACACGTACATGCTGGCATTTGTATACCGCACAACTTACACATACCAACAGACATTTGTATACATTATTACTTACACGGACAAGTTTGAACTTAAACAGACAAACTGATGCTAGTATAAACACGGACATGCCCTGATCACTGACACGGACAAGCTGGCATTTGTTTACCGCCCAACTTACACATACCAACAGATATTGTATACATTATTACTTACACGGACAACTTTGCACACAAACAGACAAACTGATGGTAGTATGAACACGGACACGGACACACCCTGATTACGGACACGGACATGCTGGCATTTGTATACCGCACAACTTGCACATACCAACAGACATTTGTGTACATTATTACTTACACGGACAATTCTGCACTTAAACGGACAAAATGATGCTAGTATAAACACGGACACGGACACGCCCTGATTACGGACACGGACATGCTGGCATTTTTATACCGCACAACTTGCACATACCAACAGACATTTGTGTACATTATTATTTACACGGACAATTTTGCACTTAAACGGACAAAACTGATTCTATACACGGGGACGGACACGCCCTGATTACTTACACGGACATACTGGCATTTGTATACCGCACCACTTATACATACCAACAGACATTTGTATACCTTATAACTTACACGGACAAGCTTTCGTTTGAGTACATTTAATTTACTACTTGATATAAACCCTGGCACTGAATAGACAGACTGGCGGTACTCCTTTTGCGGACAGAATGGCGTTTGAGTACATAATTACTAACGGACAAACTTGAACGTTCCTACCTTTACGGACAAACTTGCGGTTGTGTACATACACGGTAAATCAACTATGGCACTGACTTCTACTGAGATTGAAATCCCTTACAGTACATAAATAACAATTATGAACTACCCATGGAGAATATAACGCATATAATATTCAGTCTATAAAATTAACGAATTAAATTATCAACACATGCGCCTGCCCGCTTATCCGTTCTTCATTTTTGCCACTACGATAAATTTTAAAATTATTCACCCGAAAATTCAAATCAAATAGCTATCAATCCGAAATTGATGCACGATTAACCTAAATATTCCTTCGAACCTTAAATATGGTTACCGTGTAGATATTTTAAATACTAAGTATCTGTTATTGTGTCAAGTATGTCCTATTAAATCGGAACAAATGTTAATCTTTGATCGACTTGATTGATTTCTTTATGTTTTATGTCATGCTAAAATGACTGTCTTCCGAATGATAACATCTTCACAATAAGACCATTATTTGGTCCAAAAGCTTAGGTGACATTTATTATTGGACAAAAACCACCAGCCACATAAAAGTCAGGTATTTCATTTTTTAAAAGTTGTAGCTCCATCAAATTACTGCAAAATGTTGTGTAGGAACTGGTTCGTCTTTCATTTTATTGTTATTATTATATAATCGGAAGTGGCCTTGCAATAATTCCAGTGAAGGATATTGATTTTAATTTGAAAAATAATCCATACGTACAATGTCGTGTTTATTAAAATATATTTCGAAAAATATGCGATAAGGATAAGCTGGTGCGGGATGCGCGACACTGATCACCCAAATTTCTAATTATGGAAATACATTGAGTGCTGCGCCCTCAGTTTGAAAAGAAATTCAATTACAGGGGCAATTCTTTATAATACCTATTACTATACGTTGAAGATGTGCTATAGAGATTATAGCATGTACGATGCAAGGTACGAATCTGCTTTCGAGCTAAGAATGTTTTACTAATACGTGTATTTAACTACTGCCGTTCCTTAAGTGGTGTTTGTGTGTTGCTGCAGGTGCTGGCGGTCGACCATAATAAAATAACTTGCTTTTATGAACTGATGATCTGTATCTAATCATAGTTCAAAGTTCATAGCTGAAAAATTATTCACAGAGATGAGCTGTCACTTATTTAGAGTCAACTATTTAAAATAGGCGTAGAATCTAATTGAGGTACTTTGGTCTTTCAGATAAGATGTACCAGCACAATGAAGATTTAAGGGCGAAAAGAAAAATATTTCCAAATAGAACATTTATTCTTATGCTTGTTTTTGTGTTATACGCTATATGTCATGTTATGAGCACTTCGCACTACCTGAAGAAAGTCACTCCCTGACCTATATTATCGATTTGCTTTTCTCCATTGGTGATGTCACAGCTTTATTACGTCACGGCGCATTTCTTTCGCCGTCATGTACCAGTACTGAATAACAGTGAATAAGTAACGCATATTCATAGGCCAACTATATAGCTCTAAGTCTATTAGCGCTATACAAGGTTCTAACATCAAATTACAACATTTGAAAGCAAAAATATTTGAGGAGATATATTCATATCTATTCTTGTGTGCTTTTTCTTTCGTGAGCATCCGAGATAAAACGAACGTGACTTTACATTGTGCTAAAAGCTCTATGCAATAGGTTCATTCATAGTTTTAATAGAAGCTAACTGTTTTTCTATAGGTTTGATGCAGAACATGCTGAAGAAAGTTTCTGTTCACGAGATAAAAGTAGAGCTACCACCTACAGCAAATTATAATATCTATTTCGTTTCCTATAGAGCAATATATGGAACTTACAGTTTATTTTAATGTGAATCACTAATGTACGATAACGCCTTTTTTCAGACGTGGCTAATCAGACTGAAATGAAAGTGATTAATTGTAAAAATGTTGACATAACTTTTGGCCCAATCCATTTGTATAAATAATTAATTATCCTCCTTATGATTACCATGTTCATATTGTTGTTTGTATGCCTTGATAACAAATACAATAAATTATTATTAAACTAGATTCTATACTAGATCTAGGCCTAATTACTAAAGGCATTTGGATATCGGAATATTAAGGGTACGAATCATCGCCTCACTGTCACGATTAAATTTTATCTATTAGACCTATGAATTCATTAATCACTTCCTTTCCCAGAATACTTAGACTGCAGCAATTGAAATTTAAAGCATGACCTACAGCTCAATACAGCTTTATATATTCCTCCCACCATATTTGCGAGTTCGATGCTTTACAGTATTGGTCTATGTATAGGCATGTCGTCTGAGAGCGATTTCATAGGTTCGATACCTGCTTGGCCGGTCAATAAAGCAGAATAGGCATCTGTTGCCACAGAAGGCAGACTATCACCACCACACCCTGACATTCTATTACTAGAACTATCTGTGAGTTTATTTAACAAAGAATCACAATCTATAACGTTGCAATCAACATTACCTGTATGCACCGAATCTTGTGTAACACACAATCTGACATGTTCAGCTAAAACTTCAGAATTTTCTGTCGGACTGGCCTCATCCGTCTTCGATCGTTTGCTCTGAGAAGTACTAGGCACTTGTTTATCATTTGCCGTTCTTTTCTTAGCAAGTTTCTCCCTCATTTCAGCGATTAAATCGGATAAATTTTTTTGTCAGAATTTTGCTAGTCAGGCATTGGCTTCCTCGTGAAAAGAGGGTGCTTATGACGTCATTATTGATAATGACGACAAATTCGGTAATCATCGGCAGCTTCCGCCGTATTCGCTAAAGCTGGAGTGCTATTCTTATAGTAAATTATATTTCATTTATTTATTTACTTATTTATCTATTTAACTTCTGTACGATTAATATCTAACCAAAACGAATAACCGTCGCTAAAATAAACCTGGTTATTTTTTAGCAATAACCCTAATTATTTCAAAAGCGTTGCAACGGTTTAATACTTTCTTCACAAGTTTTTGTTTATTTATAAGGAAGTCGTGCAAAATATATCAATAATGTTTTTTTTAGAGTAATCATTATTCGCCTAACTTGTGTGGGGTAAGTCCCTTCCATGCAAAAACCTTGTAATCTCTGCAATGCTGTGTCTTTTCTTAGAGACAATCATGTTCCTTGTGGCTGATTTATTATTATACTTTGGCGTGAAAAAGAATAAATGATAATGCAGTGATACCGACAAGTCAGCATACAAAATAAACACAATTTATCTTGTTAGACAACTTGTAGAACTTGCAGTGCTGATACTTAAGATAGGTCTACACGTTTTACTAACCGGAAATGTTGGCGTATGATTATTTAACCGGAAAACCTGTGGCATAAATATTCCTGGGAATCTATTATATCTCGTGTATTAAGTGTTTAACAGTCGATGCTATTGTATTCTTAAGGGTTATTTGACAATGGATAAGTTCTGGTGTAAACTAATTTAAAATAATAACACAAAATAATCAGCAATTCAAAGACGCCAATTGACATTGGCGAATTGTGAAAACTGATCGAACCACATGGACCTACAGATGTTATTTGACAATATGATTGAGGATATGTTAATTTACAACTATGGAACGTTTCATTAAAATGTACATTGTAAAACATTTTCTATACGTGAAAAGGTGCAATTTTCTCATAGAAGTCCATTGTGAAAATTGAAGGACAAAAATCGGTGCTGAACCTTATAGTGTCGCAAAAATGTAAGGGGACCATATCTTGCAATTTAAGAACATAATTTTGTCAGTGTTTTGTCAGTATCACGAGTATTCAATTACATTATTGCTCAGCATGAATTATGTCATATCCAAGTAATAAATGAACGTATTTATATTTCTTTAGTGCATATCCAAATAAGACTTGTGCCGAACAAGTAGCTAAAGTCTTTGATCAATGTCACACTTGTATTTATCAATAAAGTACATTAGATAGCACCAGCCACAATGTCATGTCAAGCGTCTATGCTCCATATATCTTAGATGTCTGGGATTAATTAAATGGAAGCTTGAGTATCAATTATTGCGCAAAAACTGGATATATAGGAACATTATCAGGCTGAACGACATTGCACTTTTATATCGATGAGAAAGAACACTCGCCAGGCAGTCAGGACAAACCAAAGCAATGTTTGTCTGAATTCAGAATAACAAACTTGATTTAAGTTTACTGTATTGGCCCATTACATATCTATCTGTTCTAATTGGTATAAAATACTGCGATTGTAACCATTTTTAATCGAATATTAAAATGCATTCGGTTTAGATTCTACACGACTCAACGGGGAATGTGTGTGAATGGATAAAGTGGCTGACTTCGAATCGCTTGCTACTTACTGATGTGGATTCAAAACATAACCTGGAATTGAGAATTCGTCATGTTAGGAAACAATCCAGATGACTTACCTTTTGGTGTCAGGTTGCACAGACACTGTGCGGGGTTGGTCGTACGGCGACTTTCTAGCTTCAGTTGTGGAAAAACATCGCACGTGCC
Source organism: Mercenaria mercenaria (assembly GCF_021730395.1). NCBI lineage: Eukaryota > Metazoa > Mollusca > Bivalvia > Venerida > Veneridae > Mercenaria > Mercenaria mercenaria. The sequence continues at coordinate 51,493,912 of NC_069363.1, forward strand.
GTTCCGGGCATTTAGTTCATGCATGGGTGGACACCTATGTAGAATCCTCAATTCAAGAAACCAATTAGAATAACGTTGCTTTTTGTGCTCGCCACATTATTTTTTCAAACGACGTTGTTTATACAGTTGACTGTATGATGTACTTCTATCATATAAAAACATTTGACACTGTAAGAAAATATTGTATCTAACTCCCTAGGTTTCGTCATTGCCTACTGGATGTGTCATTAAATGATAAGCAGTTTAAATGAGTTCTTCGGCGTGTGTGCGTGTCTGTCATTTGTTTTATAAGAACGACAACTGCTCAACCGACTCGTGCTTCTTGGGACATAACATCCATTTATTGGAACAGATCAATTAAATTAGGGTACCTTTTAATTGTGCAGAAAGAATGGAGGAATTGAACACATGAAATATCTTTAAGATCAAAGTCATACTTTTGATTAACTGAAATACTTTCGAACACTTTCCTGACATTTTAAAAGAAGGTTGTATGTTGTACGCAAGACATATCACGTAGTTTGGTCTTTTGCGCAGTGACTGGAAGAACATATCAGTAAGACACCTGGATAATTTAAGTTAGTAATTACATAAGAATTTTCAAACAAATAAGCATAACTGCTAACGCAGTGTGTAACTGTCAGCTCGGAGAATAAAGAATTATCTTTAGAGTTGTTTATTTTCTTTCATATTGTCCGAAATATTTGCTATTTTCACTTCGCCACAGTTCTTTATTAGCAATTTGCAGAAATTTAATTTTTTTTTCAAATAGACCTTACAACAAGTGTTCTTGTAATGTGTCTGTCTGGACTCGTTCAGGGTTATACATTATTTGCTTTCATTTCAGTTGCATCGCTGTAAAATTGGCTATGAAAGCTGGCAATGCCTTGTATTGTATGAATTAATGGTATTATCGCTGGTAAATCTTTTTAACCTGTTTACTTTCAATAAAACATGGCAACATGTGATTTAAAGAAATATGTAGTAAATGTCTATCTATTGTTTTGTATACTTTTGATGTACACAGCAAAAGGCCAATCTGTATAATATGTATTCTTGTGTGGTTCTTAATGAGAAAGGTTTGCTGTATCATGTGTCTGGGTTGTGTTATACCCATAGTTTATAATTGGTAATGATAATTTGTTCTCTTACTTTCTCTAACTGCATGCTTAAAAATGTATCGAATGCGAAAATCAAATTTCCGATTTGATAATAATGTATTTCTCCGAGAAATATAACAATATCTATGCATCAAACTAAATTTTGCTAATTAGTGTTTACTGACAGGTTATGGCAGAATCTAAAACTACTTAAGCTGTTGATATACAAAATGAATCTGCTTTGCAATGTGAAGTTGTTGACAGGCCAATGTGTAGATATCGATCAAGTCTGAGTGAATGATGGCAATCTGGATGCAAAGTTCTTTATGTTGAAGACTGACTGCTATCTACACGTTTCATAAAACAGACCATGTTTATAATATGTAATTTGCAGTGATGCATTTTGGGTAAAGTATTATTAATTTTCCGCCTGTGGATTAACAAAATCATAGTTTTGGAAACGTCACTTTAATACAAATGAAATTTCTGCTTTACATTTAACTATGAGAGGCAGTTCGGTATTATTTTCTGTCATTTTTTGTATATAACGATGTACAAGTAATTAATTTTTGTGAAAAGACCTTTCATATGTCTACATCAGTTTTTAACGTATCCAAAGAGTTATTCTAACTATTTCGTATCTAAATTCATTAAAATGTTTTATTCCAAAAAAGTCATTTTATTGATTCGAAGTTACAATGTGTATGTGAAAAGTGTAACATTCCGCCGGAACATTAAGACGACAGCGTTTTCACGTCTGTCTATTTTCTAAACCTCTTTTTGCTCATTTTGCAGCGCGTATGATGCATTTCCTTGTTAGAAAAATTGATCAGAAATCTGTCAGCATTGAGTCGTAAACTAGAAATTACCGTGACAGAAATTTCCGGAATGTCTTGACATGGGATCATATTGATCAAGCTATAAACAGAGATTGTCTAAATGAAATCTATCATACTCTTTTGAAATATAACTACGAATATGTACATAATATCTTTAAAGTTTGAATATCTGTGAATTTGCAGTGGAGTAAGGTCAACTTAGGTAGGTAGGTTGGCTAAAAAAGTTTTGTGTTGATAAAAACACGTTTGTTTTTTGTTTTTGTTTTTCTCAACAAAAAAAAATCCCTGTATATTTGTACAAACACATGTTTTACATATTGATTGGCCATTACTTTCTAAAATAAATCATTAAAAAGGTATTTTGCTGTATGTTTCGTGTTAATTTTAACCTTTGTTCAGCCTACTTCCTTGTTTCTAATTACCTCTTTTCACCATCTTGTGATTTGTGCAATAAATATGATTGAAACTCGTTCATAGGTTTAAACCTATTTGTTACTTCTTTAAAACGTATCAAAGCATTGGGAGGCGATACCCCTCCAATATTCTCTCCGTCTTTCATCCGAATGTTCGAATTTTTCGTTTCATTTTTTGTCTACAGAGTACGTAAAGTTTTCAATTACATTTCTGTATTAAAATTTGTTTGATGACCACGTGTATGGACAATAGTTTCTAGCATGGACAAAAAATACAAAATTATTTCCTCCAAAATTTTCATAGGTTGCATGCTCCAGCTTTATTTCTAGAATATCGATGCATACACACCCATGCCCCTGAGTGGTTAAATGTTCAGAATGGGATTAAGGGTCGGGTGATATATGAGCCGTGCCATGGGAAAACCAACATACTGGCTTTGCGACCAGCATGGGTCCAGACCAGCCTGCGCATCCGCGCAGTCTGGTCAGGATCCATGCTGTTCGCTAACAGTTTCTCCAATTCCAATAGGCTTTAAAAGCGAACAGCATGGAGCCTGACCAGACTGCGCGGATGCGCAGGCTGGTCTGGATCCATGCTGGTCGCAAACCCACTATGTTGGTTTTCCCATGGCACGGCTCATATGTACTCTAGCTAAAGATTTTTTCTACTTAAGAATGCTGAAAGTTAAAACTTTATTAAATGTATCAATTACAATTAAATACTGTTAAGTAAAGACATTTGGACTGGTTGTGCTTGTTAAAACATCTGTGTACATGTGAATGTAATTGTTCAGATTTGTGTTAACAAGACATTAAAGTGAAATAAACGTTAGTGACCTTAATAAAAAAAACCCAGATAATTAAGAAAAAATGCAGATTTTACATCTTTGATGTAAGCAAACTGAAAGGAAATCAAGTGTATCGTTTGGTGGCATTATGATGTCGTCATCCGTATACCTCAATTACATTATTGTTACGTTAAGCTTAGTATGGATTATATCTTATCACATTAATAACTTAATGTACTTTTCTTTTGTACATATCCATATACAATAACGGAATGAATGTGACCAAATCGATCCAGTAACTAAACATCTTTGATCAATGTCACACTTGTATTTACCAATAAAGTAAATTAGATAGCACCGTTCATAACGGTCTACCAAGCGTCTAGGCGCCATGAATCTTAAGTGTCTGGGAATTAATCGCCTGAAGCATTTTGTGTAATAATTATTGCGCAATACTAAATGTAGGCGTTATCAGGCTGGGCGATAATTCAATGAAGCAATCAGGCCAAAGCAAAGTTTATTAATATCATACCTATATCAATGATTTACATGTGGTAAAATCACATTCATTTTACCATATAAATTAATTACTGATCTTTCCTTTCTTTAATGGTAAATGTATATACATTAATTGTGACGTGTTTTTATATAGATTATATTGTATATTATATTAAAGTTTTAACAGTTCCTGCAGTAAAATTCTAAAATCTAAACGTTGCCTTTTTGTCTCCACAGGAATGCTTACAAATACATTTAACTCTTATTATGCTGGACATGACTGATTTTGCCTTTGCCACAAATGTAGATCTTGATCAGACACATTCATACAGTCTAATCAAAATCTACACCCTTCGCTATTCAGTCAGTATCATTTTAGTAAGCACCCTTTTTAACATCGAAATTTAAAGATGTACAAGTTCATTAGCAGGGTAAGGGTCATATATCGATTCAACGTTCCTACAGACACAACTTGACCCTGAAACACCTTCCTGTTAAGACAACTAAAGTAGAGTGCTCTGTGCTAAAGTAATTTGTGTTTGTTTGGCTTTTTAATTTCTTCATTTCTTCTTTTTTGCATTATTTATTGCTATTAATGTTATTGTCAAAGTAAAGTCTTCCCTTAAAAAGTTTTGAAGACAAGAAAAGACGATGCTGGAAACATTTCGAAATATCACAACATTAACCGAAGTCTTATTGATATCCAAAATCTTAATTGGTCGTCTGTATACCGTTTCCAGATGTCTTTCATATAGCAAAGCTAAGACGCTTTGACATTCTGATGAAATATATAAAAATAGAAAGGACTAGGGAAGACACAGGAATGTATAGAATAGAATGACAAACACGAAATTATTCACGCACCATTGTATGCAGGGCTGATTAATGACCTATGTCGAAGTGACAGATTCCAGGCGTTTTATTGACATTGATTTTGCAATAATAGTGTTTTCTTAACGAAAATCTAAATTGTGTGTTTGACGGACGATCCTTGAGTTTTTGACGTCGATTTAGAACAATATTACAGATCATTACTTTTTTAACAAGTGGTATTGTACAATTTATTTCACCTGTCAAAACATGGACCCGGCTTTCATTATATTCTGTTCGAGCCTATATAAGATTAACATGAAAGCCGGGAACATGTTTTGACAGGTCAATTAAATAGTACAATACACGGAATAGAAAAAATGCAAAAGAGGAAGCATTGCCATCTTTCATAGCCAATTTTACATTGTAGCCTCCCTTGATTACCAGGCAATTCGTGCATATTTGGATTGTTTCCCTTAGGCAAGATCACAGGATTTACGTATTTCGGTTATCTGCTACCTTGTGAAAATCGATATTCTATTGTTTATCGGAAAGTCAAGTGTATCAATTAGTGAGAAGGGGAAAAAGCGTATTTTAGCAAAGAAGTATAAAATACATAGAATGGCAACTGGTAGTCTGGCTACCGACTAGATAATCTTTCTTTTTTAGAAAAAATAATTCTTTTATATATTTTGACTTCATCAGTCTTGGCTCTGATTATCTAGTCTGGTAAACTCTGGTCAGAGCTTGTGACCGATATCTCATGATAAACCGTTAGCTGACCGATCACACAGTATGGCACACTGCAATAAATTTCTCCTATGGATAGAGATCTTAATCAGCATTTAGTTAACAGGTGGTGAGCACATGAGCTGAGGTTTAATTTTTTGTCTTTCATTTTAATCTGGCTAGTTTTGATTATACACCAAAAAATTAAAAAGGTCAGAATTGCCCTTTGTCTTGAAGTTGAAGACTTCAATCATAATTATGTAAAAACAATAATTCCTAAATGAAATCATATTAATTATTATAATAGTCTTCTTATTGGTTAGATTAAATAAATATGTATAAACTATTTATACTATTGATACCAGTAAGTCTTATCTAATAGCACAGTGCATAATAAGAAAAGAAGTCATAGGCAGAATGAATATATTAACAATGGATTAAGCTATAGAGAAGGGATTAGAAGTTTTACAACGTAATTAATGATGTTCGTTTCTCTTGATTTTTTAAGTTGAAAAAGTATGTGCAATATACTATATATGCATTTTATGATGTGTTTTTGAATATTGTTTTAAAATTTTCTAGTTAGTAAACAACTTAACCTCCCAGATTTGATTAGTTTTTAGGGGCAAAAAAAAACACACACACAGTAAAAACATGTTTTTGACTGTTATATCCGTCTTGTAGTATATATAAAAAGGTTTTATGGATAAAAAGCGTTGAGTGCATGGTATAAAGGTTTATGGTACATTCAACTTCATTTGCACGAACTCGGCCTGCTATACTCTTGACCAATGGTCCTTATAAAACCTCTATCTTCATACGGTATACAATTAATGGGATTTTTTTTTGAATAAGCATAAAACTGTAATTCATAGCATCTCCATACTGTCTTTAGTCAATTGCTAAGTAAGATATGTAGCACATCATGTTTCTCTAGAAAGCTTACCTAATTATATTTGAAATTCAGTTGGTTCGAACTACCTATAGCTCGAATAAATTTGAGGATTTCTTTGTTTTTTGAGCAGTGAGTTTTGAGTTAAAAAAGTGAATTTCGAGTGAGTTTCGAGTTAGAAAAGTGAGTTTCGAGTTTAAACTCACCCCTGTGGGTTGAAAACCTTGCTTGTGGTGCAGAACTCTCGGGTGAGGAAGCCATCTAGTTGGATGGTTGTGCTTGAAACAATGCATGGAGGGGCACCTGGGATCTTCCTTTAGAACCATGTATGGAGGGGCACCTGGGATCTTCCTTTAGAACCATGTATGGAGGGGCACCTGGGATCTTCCTTTAGAACCATGTATGGAGGGGCACCTGGGATCTTCCTTTAGAACCATGTATGGAGGGGCACCTGGGATCTTCCTTTAGAACCATGTATGGAGGGGCACCTTGGGTCTTCCTTTAGTACCATGCATGGTGGGGCACCTGGAGTCTTCCTTTAGTACCATGCATGGAAGGGCACCTGGGCTTCCTTAAATACCATACCTGGAGAGGCACCTGGGGTCTTCCTCTGGTATCATGCATGGAGGGGCACCTGAGGTCTTTCTCTAGTACCATGCATGGAGGGGCACCTGATGTTTTCCTCTTGTACCATGCATCGAAAGGTATGGCCGTAAGAACGGGGGCGGGGGGGGGGGTGGTTGGGGGGAGCGCCCCCCCCCCCCCCCCCCAATAATTTGACCAATTAAGTTAATTCTCTTAGCAATATTTTGACAACGAGTCAATTTTAGCTGTGCCCTGCAGTTTTGTAGTTGTTTTTGATGTTTTAACAACCAAAATATTTTTTTTAAAAAATGTTTAACATTTCATGGAAATGGGTTTGTTATAGGTCAGCTGACTTTCAAAATGTGTGCCGCCTTCCCGCCCCCACTCTAAAAATGCTTCCTACGTGCCTGATGGGCGCCTGGATTCTTCCTCTAGTACCAGAAAGGCTGGAAAATCATCAAATGACACATTTTCCTGTCAATGTTATTTTAAACAAAAACACACACAATATGTAACTGTCCGGCAATGAAAGCCTTAATGCATGAATATTTATCACCACCCGAAAGAAAATGCACCCATCTTCCAATCAAAATTTAACAGTGACTTAATGTTAATGAACATTTAATGGAGACCAAATGCAAGTGGTATTAGAAAACTTATTTTTCCTTGAAAAGATCAAATACCCAAAATTTTTATGCAATTTTTATGCAGCTTCTTTAAGCCACGTCCTTTAACAAGTGCATGTACTTATTTCACATCTGCCAAATAAGTAGTGTATCTATTGTGAAATTGGCAAATTCACCAAGATTTTCCCCTTTTCAATAAAAACATATGAAAATGTACTCAGAATGTGAAACCCCTTATCCAATGCATTGTTTTATAAGAAGACTTATAATATTTTCCACATGTTCACAAGCACATCAGTAATTGTGGTCTAAACTGAAGTAAAACTCTTAAAAAGAAACTTTGAAAAATTAAACAAATTCCTTGAAAAACAGTACAGACTAGTATCTGATGAATTGTTCTTCCACCGCTATAAACCATTTATCTACCTGGTACTAACAACATACCGGTAATTATTTTTTTTAACCGATATTTGTGCTAAGTTCAATGATTTGAATATTACTTTCTTTTCTTTAAAACAATGCAAAAAAGCACTTACATATCTTAAAGATGAGTATCTCTAAGTGAACTGAAAAAATAAGGCAATTAATTTGGATGGCAAGATATGGTAACCACAAACTGTGGTTTGAAATGAAATGGAACGGCTTGAAATACATAGTTTGATGTGATATGCGTTCTAAATCCAGTTAGACTTCATATTTTTCTGTTATTTCTCTTTTTTTATGTTCTGTTAGATTTGTGTATTTTTGGATATTTTGTATGTTGGTTAGAACACGACAGATACGCCATGTTCATTTATAATACGTTTTAGCAATGATTTATAAAAGATAATAGGTAAGGGTAGATTTCTTGGAAGCACAGCACCACAAACACAGCCTCAAAGTCATGCATTTGCAAAGTAAGCCCACAACAATATATATAAAAAAATATTTTTTTAGGAACGAATATCATTTAGTGCTGGTTTGTGACGCATTTACACTTTTGACACAGCAGTATATACTGTCATATTTTATGCGGATGCCAAGCATGTTCAAGCTAATAGAACTGTTTTGAAGCACTTATAAGACATTATTACATCATCTATCAAAGCAAATCTTTTAACACTGACACTGCTAAATTTCTATAATGAACTTGTCCATCTTTCAATTAGAACAGTACCATTAACTGTTAAAAGGGATGTTTACCAAAACATAATACAGTCTTTCAGAATTATTAGTACATAATAAGTCAATGAAAACCAAGAAAGAGAAATTCAAAGCGAACTATTTACAGATCACGCTTATTTATTTCAAAATAAAGAAATTTATTTTAGAATAATGAATTGAAACAGATCAGTGATAGGCAGATATATTTTTCAGTTGTTTCATAAAACACCTAAATCATTATTTTGGTTGCCAACTGTTGTCAGTTTCTTTTCGTCCATTGGGAGCAGTTTCACTTCTTCCCACATTATACACGATTTCTGTTTTGTAGGAAGGTGTTAGTTCTGTCAATAAATATCCCAGAACCACCAGGTCATGTAACATGATCATTTTCAGCTGTAATAGCTTGACCTTAGATAAAGGTCGATCTCCAGGATTCAGGAGATGCTCAAACCAGATTTGCACAGACCGTATGTTTTGAGAATAAAAGGGACATAATGATACAAAATTTGTATTGCCTCAGGAGTTATCTCCTGTGAACAAAACATAAGGTCTGAACACAGACTAGGCAACTGGCTGTAATCTCGCGTGAGTTCGTGTCAGAGCGTGATTCGCAGGGGCGTCGGAAGGTGTTTGATATTGGGGCCGCGAGGGGGGTAGGTACGGGAGGGGGCATCCCCCTGCCGTAAGGGGGGTAAGGGGGACCTCCCCCTGAAATTTTTTCAAAACAGGATCATAAATGGCGAGTTCTGGTGCATTTTAAGGGTACTGAATCGCATCTCAAGTCTCCAGTATTTTCTTACTATTTACATGACTATAAGCAAAATAAAGTTTAATAAACTCTTATCAGAATTAATAATGTATAACGCAATACAAAGAATACATGTATGTTTTTTTTTTTTTTTTTTTTTTTGTATTTAATGTATTGAACAATAATCATTCATGTTACATTCATTTCTTATTTTTGTTTGAAATATCATTTTTTTAGTAAAAACAATTTATGTAATTAATTCCTTACATCTTAGCGGTGTGATAAATCTTCACACTTACCTCTTTCATTAAATTAAAACATGATAATTATTTTTCTGAATTTTATAAGTTAATACCCTAGATCTTTGCGGCTGGGTATAGCTTAAACATTCCACTGACTAAAGACATGCCAATTAAAAACATGCTGATTTGTTCATGCGTAATTAAGTCCAATCACGGACACGTATGTATGACTTCAATTAACACCCCCGATCGTGTCACCGTCACCACGGTAACACACTAATCTGGACAGCGTGTATTGTTTAACGCGAAGCAAAATTTAATATACTATACAAAATATTGGGTCCGCGGACCTGCGACTCCAATTTATGAATTTACAAAAAATCGTTTTTGGGCAAATTATTGGGGCCGCGGTCGCAGCCCCTGCGGCCCCACTTCCGACGCCCCTGATTCGGCGTTATCTTACTAAAAGGTTACATTCTACCAATTCAATTCCTTATTTATTTCATATTAATAACAAAACATTCAGACCTCATTTTCAGCACTTTAGAGCAATTCAATGATATGAAAACCATATATGGTCATTTAGTATAACATGTCTTCTTATCAAAAATAGAAAAATATTGACATGTTATGTTGAATATAAAAAAAATAATCTGTTCTGAGAAACATCACCCTCTAAAATTGCCCCCATAAAAAACAGCCGTTTAGCAGTTACGCGTAGGTAGACATTTTTCGCAAAGAATAAAACTTATTCCCAGAAATTTACAATGAAAATGGTCTAGATCTATTCTCAATACTATAAGCAATAAACATAAGCCAAAATTTAACTGTCACCTCCTCATGTCACTCATTTAACCAGATTTCATCCATAGCATGGAACTACATTTTGGACTACTTCACATGTAACACTGAGTAGTCACTTCCGGTTTGGTGTAACCCGTCCAAAAACAAACATCGGCGAGCATGGAGTTACAATTTGTACCTTTAAAACTACATTTAAAATACATGTTAGCTTCCAAAACAAAATTAGTTTAATTTGAAATTTATAGCTCTTTGATTTTAGTTAATAAAATTTATATGTGACAATTTTAAAAGATATACCTATTTTAGCATTTTTATGAAGAGAAAGATATTTGTTATCAAACCAAAGAATGATAAAATACATTTTATTTTTATTTTATAGCTATTTGATCAAACATAATAAAAAAAAATATTTAGGAATAAGTTACAAATTTCGTTACGTTTTGACGGGGAAAAAACAAGTGTCTAGTTCTGTCTGGAGAAGTACACAAATTCAAATTTGTATAAAAACATTGGTCTTACTCTAAGATTAAAAACCGAATATACATGAAAAAGTACACTTTAGGCAACTGTTTGGAATCGTAAAGTCAGTATAGATAGAACACAATAATTTGATTTTATCCAGTAATATTATATTCAAATAATGGTGATTGCATCATTTTCCCATTATTTTTGTAAGTTTTCTATATTATGTAAATATAATGGAAGGATCACCTTAATCGGTATGGTGTTTTTCATTATAATTTTGATATTATAAGATATTGAATGAGTATTCACTATACCTGAGTTTTATTATCATTATGTTTTATATTACTGCTATATCTTTTTTTCTTAATATAATATAATAATAATAACAATATTTATTAATCAGATAATAATTACAATCAAGATAGTAATAAAATAATTATAATAATTATTAAAATCATTACTATAATTATAATTCCACATTCACCATTTCATTCAACTCCACTGCACACATCTTCGTGGTCTAGGTGGGTCCCCTGCTGTGGCAATTGCTCTCTAATCAGTCAATGTTACATAATCGCTGATAAGCAGCAGATAAGATAGGAGTTGTTTATTAGATTTTTGGGGAGAGACACTTATAGTAGTGGATCTTTAAATTGTAATATATAACTATATGCTTATTAGTATATATATTAATAAATAAAAAATATCTTTCGAAAATAGATAGCTTGATAAGAATAACACTTATAACAGACTATTGTTATTTTAAAATTAAATTAAAATATGGTTATAGGGTTATTGAATAGGCAGTGGCTAGGTATCGTATATGAACACGGAAGTCAAGGTAGCCGGCTTTAATAAACTTTGTTATAAAGGATCATTATAAGTTAAATAAATTACATTTTTGTGACATATTATTTACTGAAAATTTGTGATTTACCTGTTTATTTCGCCGTATTTACGCACTCGTCAAATATCGGCCGATATTGGCGATCCTTTAGAATTTAGTCTTTTGATATGTACATGTAATTTTACATTTCACATTTATCACGCTACCTTAGAATAAATGTTCAAACAAATAATTAGAACCAATCAAGATCATTGACTTATAGACAAATCGGCGAAGCAATTAATAAGTAATTAGTTAATTAATTAAAGACGCATATAGAAGTGCGAAAGAGATGATTACTTAAAATTTTCACTTAAAAAAGGCATAGGAAATGATCAAACGCCGTTATGTTCAGTAGAGCCGCATCATTTTCTGTACGATGATGCTCCTTGTTTTATCTTTCTTAACTGTTTGTTTTGTTTTCTTTTAAGATTGAATAACAGTTTCTCGAATATGTATCGAGTACATTCTAACATAAAATGTCCGCCGATATGATATGAGTGCGTTTAACTAATATAATGATCCTTAAAATCCTTTATAGATATGTAGTTTATTAAAGCATTTACGTACATGTTTCATATACAATATGTATATATAGAGCCGGCTACCTAGACCTTAAGTCTAGGTAGCCGGAACCGGGTACGTAGACCTTTAGTCCAGGTAGCCGGAACCGGCAACGTAGACTAAAGGTCTAGGTAGCCGGAACCGGCTACCTAGCCACTGCCTATTGAATATGCTGAACCGGAGGTCGCATCACAAAGACCCCACCGGATATAACTATACACTTGACAAAAGACATATAGCGTATTAGCAATTTACCCTACGGTCATTAGCGCTGACACGTGATTAGGTGCGAAATTATGCTACATAATGTGTCCTACATTTTAATCAATTTTATTGAATTTTGTAGAATTCAGAAAAGTAAAACATGTTAGAAAGAATTGCAATAATGACTAAACTGTAACAGTTTCTTTCGAATTTAAGGGATATGCCTCGCACCCAAGTTTCAAACAAAACTTGTGTCCAAATCACTAAAACGATCAAACCGTGATCCAAATTTGTCACTTCGAATCCCGACCAAAGGAGGTTCTGTGGTGTCCCGCAAGATTGAAATTGTAACAGACACTGGTTAAAAACTACGCTGAAGTGCGGTGTTGTCAAAACATATTCCCCTTAAGCACCTAGTTATAATGTATAAATAAAATGCACAAGCTTATGCAAAACGTACGTAGATATGCGATGTAAATTGCGCAAGACTAATTATCATTCGGCCTTTTACGTTCAAAATATAAAAAATATATAACACCTATACCATTTTTTTAGTTTATATAATGTATGTTTTTTCTTCCTCTTTAATACACAATTCTTGAACCTAGATCACAGCGAAGAGAAGTATTTTTTAATACAAAAAAATAAATTTATATTAGTAGGCGCGATAAGTAGTAACAAATACATACGTAAAAGGATCACTACTCCTGAGCTTTCACGTTTAGTGTGTCACGAAAAATGAATCGACCGATTCCGTGTTCAATGTCTGTCTTATGAATCTTTTTCCAAATATGTTTTTGATGTTGTTTGTTTGCCTTTGGGAGAAAACTTGTTAACATCTGTTTTGTTTGGTGGACACTAGTCATTATCGAATTATTTCCTCGAGGTCGAGACATGATCCTGTTGCCGTATACAAAGGTTCAGTCTATCTTTCCAAGAAATCTGCGTAATAGGTGTTTGTTATATGACACAAATGCAAAAGCGATGTTACTTGACAGTTGGTAAATGACCCGAAAAAACATTATTTGACCACAAGGTTATCTAAGGGCAACTGACCGGCCACCGGGCTAATAACCGGACACAGCAAAATTATTGATCAACAATCTGCAGATGATGTCTGGTTATAAACGTAACACAACAACACAATGCGAGAGCACATCATTAATATCCCACTATTACATCTAACTGTTGTGGTGAGTTTTATCACATTTTGTTGTCATGCTGTCGCATCGCGTTGTTATGGCGTCCCGGTTGATAGTATGCGCTATAGCATCGTGTTGTCGTGGTATCGACAGTAATAAGGTACGACATTAACATCGTGTTATCGCATACCAATTAGAAATGCAAAATGGAGGACTAGATATTCCATTATTTCAGCAAATATTAATTTAAGCTGAAAGTTTTCTACTATGTTTTATAAATTCTTTGCTTTTTAACACAACACGATACATAAGCATGACAATACGACGCGATAACGCATCATTTTATCATACTATCGCATCGTGTATCGTGTCGTCGCATTTTGTTTTCGAAGTATCGCCCTTACCTCTGCAGACAGTACGTTGGCCCTATCGGCCAACAGTATTATTTAAAAATATGGCGGCGTTTCCTGAAATAATTCAGCTAAGGAAAAAAAAGTCGTGTCAAGTTATAAGAGGATAACTCTATTTGCTGAAGTTTTGCCATATGAAAAGGGTGTGTTCCCTTGGTAAGACAGATGAAACAGATATTTCACCGGAACTTTGCAGCAGGCTATTTGATTTTATGTTATTCAAAAAGGGAGACGGGAGGAATTGTTCCAGCTTCTTTTAAATACACTAAACAGGTAAATATCTAGAAAAAAACGGAACAATACATAGCTTACTTTTATTTATACAACGCATGAAATAATATATATCCACATGAAATGGTGGTTTTAACACAATCTGTATTATCAATAACAAAATATGTGGTAAACATGATGTTTGCTTGCTCTAGTATTCTGCTAGACAACTGGAATAACAGTAAGACAAATATATTCTTAAAAAAAAAGAAACTTTAGGGAAAAGAATGGGGAAATGAGTTCATTCAATATAATTACCTCTCATGAACAAACTCAGTCAAACCGGGTCACTATTATATTTTGATTGGTTGCATTCTGTGCTTCCCAATGATTTTTTCACATATTTTATTATTCAAAATATCTAAGCCTATCTATTGACCTGGTTATGAAACAATATCAACCCTAACCACTACCGGATATATTGGCCATACCTTTCATACTATTTAAAGTACATTTTTGAATTTCCTCCACATACATTAACACAAATATCCTATGAATGACATAAAAAAAAATCAATAATATCAAGTAATGCTGTGTATTATTTTTGCCGTCAAATTTTAAACTCACAAAAATACAGACATATGTCTATTTACAAACGAGTCACTAGAATATCGTGACAAAACCTAAATTTCTTGTTTTGTTTATTCTATTTTGTCTTGGAAACAAAATTAAATGTCTTTTGATCATCAACACCATATAATCCTTGTAAAATGATACTTTCTCCTTGAATAGAAACAATTTCTAAACAATGAGTAGAGGTCGCAATATTGGATAAGTAGTTACGATTTATACAAGCAAACTACAACTGAAGGCAGGTTCCTGTTACATAAAAAAAACATTCTCTACAATAACATGTATTATATATGAATACTTTAAATGTCATTGTTGTGTCTGTCACAATTATCTTGTATCTGGCGAAACAATTCTATACAGTGTAAGAAAGGTATGTAAAACGCACTCTGGAACTAAAGCGTACGTACCTGTTAATCAAGGGGCTAATCCCTACTTATAATATCATCAGTATTCTTACTACGTCGTGTTAAGAAATGTTCAAGTAAGAGAGTGGGTGCCGCTCAACGCGGATAATATGCCCCGTCGAGGCAGGCGTAAAATACAAAGTAGAAATAAAAGTAAGGCTTTTACTAGATGAAAAGATAACCAAATATAGTAAAATGCAAGATGCTTATAATTTCGGTTTCAATTCGACAGTATACAAACATGCATTTTGAAGTGCTGATTTCCTTCGAAATCAAGTCCCGCGACTTATGGTTTTAACTATGTAGTAGTAACTTCCTGTAAAATAAACCAAATATCTTTCCACTGGAGAAACGGGAGTATAACTCGTCGAAGAAGCGTTATTGCTCACTGTATTATTCAATTTCCATAGATGTCTTATATAACATGAAATAACTTGCCAATGTTGGCAGACGAATATATTTTCAGACTGATTGCCTTCAGTGCGTGGATATTCTGAGACTGCTGTATTTTGCATAAATGTATCTTCAGCTACTTTAAATCAAATATTTTTATATACGGGGTGCAGTACTCACTTATATACATTCTGTTGCTTTCCTCACAAATAATAACTGACATTGGGTTCTTAACATTATTCACAAACAGAGGCAGTATTACCTTCCTATTTGGTACGATCATGCTCAACCTGTCACTGACACCTTGACTGCAAACAACAACAGTTCCGTCTCTGGTCACTGTTAGTCCTCTTGGCCGAATCAAATTATCAAATTTATATGTAGCCATTAAGTGTCCATTTTGTGTTAGTTCGCACACTTCCTGTGTACCAAAATCTGACACAATACTGTTGGATTAGCAAGAACATTTAATTAGCTTAAAATCCCTATCGATGGGCAGTTATTGTTATTTTTAAAACACGAGCTACTTATTGTGACATGAACATTTGAAAGTAAATAAAGAAAAAGTAGAAATGGAGGTGTCTGGCCGGACAAAAACATCCGGGAAAACGGACATTAAAAACGAAATCCTGTGTCAGCCATGTAAAGGAGAAGGTGACGAAGTACCAGCGGAAGGATACTGCGAGAATTGTAATGAGTACTTCTGTACTTCTTGTCTCAAGTTTCATCGAAAAATGGCGGTGACAAAGAATCACGTGATCAGATCTAAAGACGAAATGCCGACGACACAAGTTCAGGTCGATCCGTGCTTGGAACCATGTGACACCCACAAGACGGAAATAGTTAAGTATTTTTGTCAAGAACACAATTCGGTTGGTTGTGGTGATTGTATGGTCATAGGTCATAAAGCGTGTAAAGTGCAACTGGTTTCTGATGTATCCGGTAACAAAGACAACAGCGGAGAAATCGAATTGATCAAACAAAAGATAGCGGATATTGAGAAGAAAATAACGTCTGTTCAGCGGGATATAAAAAACAACATAAAAACTGCAGAAGAAATGAAGACTAAAATAGTAGAAGAGATCAAAGTGTTCCGTAATGAACTTAACAGTTACTTGGACCAAGCTGAAGTGAAACTTTTATTGGAAGCTGACCAAATGCATGCTAAAGATGTCTCTGCGAAAAATGAGCTTCTGAAAGAATGCAAATCTATTGAAAAAGAATTAAATGCATTTAAGCAAAAGATACACCAGTACGCAAATAAGATCAACAACCTGTTCGTGACAATAAAACTTGCAGAGAAAAGACTAGAGACATGTCAAGAATTCGCTGCAAGTATAGTGGCTTCGAAAAGCGTACACAGCAGCAAGAATACATTTGAACCCTCCAAAGAACTACAAGCTCTTAAGGCAACACGATCTCCGATCGGTTCTCTTTCTACGTGCGCTGCCCAAATCAAGAAAAGTGTAGAAAATATGAAAGCTCTTTTTGTGAAGGAAGTTTATGTTAGAACTGAAGGTAAGAATGAATGCTGGATAACAGGAATGGCTTTAATTTCATGCAATGAACTACTGCTCGCAGATTCCAGCGGTAAACTGATAACAGTTCTAAATGTAAAAGAAGGCAAGTTCAGTTCAAGGTATACTGCGCCCAGTAGACCTTGGGACGTAACTGTTATTAATGCAGATAAATGTGCGGTAACTTTGCCGGATGAAGGGATGATTCTTTTTCTGAATATGAAATTTGGATTGTCCAAAAGTCATACTCTCAAAGTACGGACCAAATGCAGAGGAATCGATCACATGGATGGTATCCTTGCACTGTCCTTTACTTCACCTATTAGTATCCAGGTACTAACCATGAAAGGAGATATGTTATATATCAACAACGATATAAATTTACAGTTTCCAGGCGATATAGCGTGGAGAAGTCTCGATGTATCGTTTATTTGGATCACTTGTAAATGAATCTGTAATCCGTACTTTCTAAACGAGGAAGTTTTATTAGATAAACAAAGTCTGGTCCCCGGCGTTCTAAATCATCGTGTTAACAGCGTAGCAGTTAAGGGGCATGTAATTCAGACTAAAATGGTAGTCCTTTTTTATGTCACGTTAATTTGAATACTTAGACAGTTAGGTAGATAGATCAAGTATGAATGGCAGGGATTCATATTTAGCTATATACCGCATTACTTTTCTAGCGCCTGTGGAATTAAGACACAGTGGCGTATTTTTGGTTGCGGGTTTAATCCCGCTACCAAAGTTAAGTGTATTTCTGACAATCATGTAGCATCTTTATTTGATTCCAAATCACATCCAAAGGAATTTGTTCATGTGCTACACAAAGTAGTCCCATTCATGAACAATGCGGATGAATTATCAATGATCAAGCAGTTCTTATTCATCCTCTATCCATTCACACTGGCCATTTAGATTATATAAGATCTGTCAATGATTAGGTATTCCAGCCCATGGTTACATCATTGACTTCCAGCTGTTCATGTAAGGTCAGGCAGAGTTTATCTTAGACATAAGGCACATTAGTATTTGTTTCTTATACATGTATATTTATAGATAAAATAACTCTAACAAAACCCGCAACCATCAGACATCTCAAGGCTTTAATTATAATATGATATTGCGTTAAAATTGAAAAACTATTCAGTAGATCGCCTTTTTGAATAACGGACTGACAGGTCTATATCATACCAAAACTCTTTGATGTAACACTATATTTAATGATTTATAAATCTGTAACTAGTCGCTACTAAGAGATTAATATACGTGTGTTTAGTAGCCCGATAGCCATCTTGAAACTAGATGTGCCATTGTGACCGAAAGACACGTCCCATTTCTATCGTATGCATTGTTAAAATGCCGTCTACATCAAACGACGTTTAACCAGGGACCGGAAGTTTGCCAAAAACATGCTATTGGCACATATGCCAATGTCTATTGAGTAAGTTAAAAGGTACTGTTAATTTGTTGTTATTTATAGAAAGGTGCATTTTAATGATGCGGATGCTGTTCAAGTTTAAGACTCTTTGACGCTTTCTCTCTAAATCTTGCACGTAACGGACGGGTGGACGGACGGAGTTGAATTTGCCTTGCAGTTTGCCTAGTCGTGCCTTTAAAATTTGTGCTCATTGTGCTCTGACTTCAGACAAATTAGTTAGTACATTAGTGTACCGACTGCTCTAATTGGCCGTATTCATATGTTATTCAACTGTTATAAGGGGTGTTTACA
Organism: Mercenaria mercenaria; assembly: GCF_021730395.1. Classification (NCBI taxonomy): domain Eukaryota; kingdom Metazoa; phylum Mollusca; class Bivalvia; order Venerida; family Veneridae; genus Mercenaria; species Mercenaria mercenaria. The sequence continues at coordinate 51,512,686 of NC_069363.1, forward strand.
TAAAAGTTACTGGCTGAATAGCGAACAGTGCAGATCATGATCTACACTGGTCGCAAAGACAGAATTGGTGTCCAGCTTGATAAGGGCTAATGTTTGAGCGTATCCCAGCAGGAAATTATTTTAATTGCACAATCTCGTCAAATAAGTCAAAGATCAGGTAACTGTGAGGTTGGCATACCCCAAACGCGTTTAAACTCCAAGTTCCCTATACAAAGGTCATTGGCCGTTCCAAGGCGGTGTGCCTACTTTTAGCTTGCGTGTATGTGAATTTAATTTCTTTTGTAGCCGCCTTCGATAACCCATATGGGCGATTCCTACAGAGTAGCTTTAGACATTTTAGTGGAAGGATAATGCAAGATATAAATGAGCCGCGCCATGGGAAAACCAACATAGTGGCTTTGCGACCAGCATGGATCCAGACCAGCCTGCGCATCCGCGCAGTCTGGTCAGGATCCATGCTGTTCGCTAACAGTTTCTCTAATTGCAATAGGCTTTGAAAGCGAACAGCATGGATCCTGACCAGACTGCGCGCAGGCTGATCTGGATCCATGCTGATCGCAAAGCCACTATGTTGGTTTTCTCATGGCACGGCTCAAATGTGTATAGCGTTTTCATATAATTAAAATGTATATTGTTGACGGAAGATGGGTACTAGTATTTTAGGAACTCTGTCTCTATTTTTCATTTTCCACTACAGTTTCTACTGTGGCGCCGACTTTTAATGCTTCTAGGGATTCTACTCGGGACATTAGAAGCAGATGAGTCTAAATACTGCCTAGGTGTATTATATTCTTGGCAGGAGCTGCTGATGAGAACCCGCAAAGTCGAGTGGCTAACACCTGTATCGAGACACTCGGTTTCATTCGTCTAAGGACACTAACTATATAATAGCTCAATTTCGGATGGCCTGTACTCATTTCAATGTAACAGGTCGTGTCTAATATAATTGTGGCTTTCTTGTACCGGTAGAAACTGAAAGGTCGCCATCAAAATCAACCGATGATGTGATTTAGAGCCAGCCAGCAAACATTAACAAAAACCACTGCTAATCATGAATTAGTTCAATATGGTAAAGTAATGTACTTTACACTTAATAATGGTCGATACATGTAAATTACTTAAATAGAGCGGATCTGTGTCCCACCAGTTAGACAACTGATACAGGAAGGGTCGCATGCACGAAAGAGATCGATTTAAGCTATACCTACTAAAATTGACAGTCGTAGTCACTTTACATTTACGTATTGCATGTATGCTTTACACTTGCATTCTGAAAGATTCATTAAAGGACCTAAATCGACGCAGATATTCAGCGTAAGTTTTCGAAATTGGAACCGCTCCTCTTCTTAAAAATTCTTCCAGCCGAGTCGACCGCATCCAGGAGGTACATATACTCTTGATGGCAGAATGAGTTATAAGACCCCGGCTCTAATTTCACGAAAAAACTTAAGTAATTGCTTAACTAAGCCTTTCAAATGCTTGTTTTTGCCCTTTATGCGCCTATCAGAACAACTGGAGCTCGAGGTCGAGAACGCAGTTTTTTCGACCTTATCCGACCTTTATCTGGAACAACTGATACGGGGACTGGAAACTGGCATTTATCTTATCTGATGCTGTCGTCCAATCGAAGCGTATGCCGTAGGTTATTCTGCTATTACGCAAACACTTACGCCTTACAGTTTAACTCGTCCTTTCAGTGAAAATCTGGGAAAGCATTTGTTGAATTTTTTGTTGAAAACAAAAGTTCTGCCATGAAATTATTGCCTGCATCTGTTTTTAAATGGAAAATATCTACATTAATGTTACTTTTCGCCCTGTGAAAATGGCTAAATCTAGACTTGTCTTACCCAGAGAGAAAGATGTCGTTTTTTACATGATATTTGCCTTGTTGATTCAGAGTATTTAGAATAAAAAAAATAGGACATATTTTAATGAAAATAGCAAGTCAAAACTGTAAACTGTTGCCTGAAAATATTTGTTTATGATATTGCTGTGTTCTTCACCATTTAAATGCGTGTTAAACCTAGATGATTTTCTGCAGTTTTATCTAAAAGTTCGGAATACTAAATGTAACTTCGTTGTCGGCCTTTTTTAAAAAAAATATTGTTATTTTAATTTAAATACATTGTATTTTTCACACATCAGTTTTAAGATTAAATTTATTAAACTAATTTTTGGAGTTTAAACAACAATTTCGTTTGAAACATTCCCTACGTTCAAGAAGAATGTTTGTTTCTGTATGTAGAAATCTGACATTATAAACAATAATTATAATTATGGCTCTACAAGATTAAGAAAAGTGTCAGCTTTCTGTTATTTTCCATTTTTTTTTTATTCAAATCCAACAAAAATCGGCCCTTTGATAAAGGTTTGAAGTTACGTGGTAAAATATTTATTCAGGGAAGTGAGCTCGAGTTAATTCATAATAATTAAGCATATCACCACATGCAGTCGCATGCTGTTTTTGCTTCAGAATCCCTTTAGACCAATCTCTGATCATCTAATTATCGCCACTTAACATGTGACTGGTAAACCCTTTGAACAATAAGTGTTATAGCTCCATGATTAACATTAGGTAATATGCTAATTACGCGCTAATCGATAGTGGCGAAAACAAAATATCGATCGCTAACGACTGGTCGATATTTACAGGTATGGACGACAGCATAGTACAGATAAATGTATTGATTTATACGGAGTTTCTACTCCCCGTATTAGACCTTCCTGCCTTTATGTATTGACGGAGCGTACGGCCTTTACGAATATGATCTTTCAGTCTACCGGCAGCTTGACGGTAATTTATGAAAGTTACGATTTGGGCAAAATAAGACCATATTCTTTGAGTTTAGTCCTTCGGTCACGATATAAAGGCAGAATCGCGCAGGTCCTTCGGTCACGGTATAAAGGCAGAACCGTGCAGGTCCTTCAGTCACGGTATAAAGGAAGTACGATCATGACTCCGAGCTCCTGTTTTTTTTTCTCTTGAAATTGGTGCCAGGACTACGAAACCTGTGCTATGTACATGTATGGATGCTAGACATCTGGCACGAAAAAAAGTTCCATGACAACTTTAGAAATGGTGTATATTCATACCAATGGCAGCAGTTTTGCCTATTACCTGCAAGCCATTCAATAATGTGTTAGGTTACATATTTTCATGCACCGGGGCAGGGGAGATAAGTACTTTAACCATCTCTTAGTAACACTGCAGAGTTGTATGCCCTACTGGAAAGGAGGAAGTATGCTACTTGTGATTTATCTTCCTGGTTGCAGTTTTCAACCCTTATCGGAGCATAATGGGTTGCCTTGATAAAGAATTATTACTGTTTCAAAATAATACAAAGAAAGCAAAATATGTGCAATTCTTGTACTGTTCATTTCCAAGCTTTACAACTGGTGGGAATCGTGTACTCCGATATGTTTTTCTCTAATAGACTGTTTATTATTACATTGGACAGATATAGATATTTAGTACTAGGTCATCATAATGTGTCTATGTATTTAGGTAAAGTTTTTGCCGGTACTCAGTGACCTTGAATAAAATCAAAATTGCGTAAATTTTCACATATTCCGTGTTAAAGGAGACGCTTCATTCGTATTGTTTTCAAATAATCAATGTCACAATACAAACGGCCGAAGCTCGAGAAACCACGGAAATTCCTCTACACCTCAATTTTATATTAAAGAAATATTCGCGTCTGTAAGAATGCAAACAGTATCAACATAAAATCAAATATCAAACATCTAAAACGCTTACTCCTTAGTCCAGCCAACAGTGACATCTAATTTTCAATGCATTTTCGTCCAGACATCTGAAGACCTTGAGCCCTTCTATAGATAAGAATAATGATAGGCCAAGAAAAAAAATCCGCAAAGGAAATATTGCGCGGCTGTAGGAGCGCATTTTTTCGCGAAGAAGACGTGCATTTTGAACTTTTTATCGCATACGCGTTTACTTTAATTAATATTACATAAATGATATAAATTTCTTCTTTAGCCAGAGTAAAAGTGAAACACTCTTAACAGGCTTGTCTAGAGGTACGGATCCATACCCCTAAACACTTCCTTTAGACTATCTTGTTAAAAATGAGTATATATATTCATCGAGTAATTACATGGACACATTGTCGAGAGAGCTGAGATTCGAAGTTTTATTATTCCTATTGCAAAATTTCTCGAAGCAAGGAACATGAAAGTCCAAGCTGTAAATGGGAACTAACAAATTTTATGGGATAAGATATAATTTTTCTTAAGCTAGGGTTGCTCAAAGGGTCTGCGATGCTAACACATGAATATTTAAAAAATGCAACAGAAAAACATTTAATTGTTACCTTTATCAAATGCAAACCATTTTATCAGGATAAATATCTGTGAAAATTTTATAATCCTCAGTCGAAGAACTCAAATATTTTCTAATTCCTTTGTGCCTTCTGCTATTGATATTTGGAACAATTTGAGTCCTGAAATAAGAGCCACACACACTTTATCAAGTTTCAAAAGATTGTTAAAAATACCGTTTTTCCAACTACAGAAACTCCAAAATGGTATCTTGTAGGAGAAAGAAAATTTTCTATGCAAGGCTTAGAAACGCGTGCAGTAATTTGAATTTTCATTTATTTTGCAACCATCTGTCTCAGGACTCAATCTGTTCTTGTGGAGAAGATATTGAAGACGTTAAACATTTTCTTTTCACTTGTACGAAATACACAAATCAAAGGATTAAACTTTTCCACGATCTAAGGCAATTTCATCCTTTAAATACCCAACTTCTTTTAGTTGGTAATTCCGAATTGTCATATGAAGACAACTGCAAAATATTCTGCTCAGTCCAACATTACATAAAATCAACCAAACGCTTTTGAGACTCACCATATTTAGCAGGCAATATTATTCAATTTATTCATATATAATTATATAAGTTTATTATTGACAAGACCCCAGTTGTTTGTTTTTTTATGTTCTTTTTCCCCAAATGTAGTGCATGTTAATGCAACTGAATTGCATCTTCTTTTTTTGTACTCTTACATCTTTTTGTACACTGACTAGTCACAAATATGTTTGTCTATATAAGTCACATGTACTCGTTTCTCCTTTTTAAAGTTTTTTCCCTAATGTAGTACATGTCAATGCAAATTAATTGCATCATTTTTACTCTTACATCTATCTATACATTGCCACTAGTCACAAATGTGATTGCTTTTATAAGTACACATGTACTTGTACCTCATACTTATTTCAACTCTTTTTTTTCTTTCCATTTTCTTGTAGCTATTATATTGTAAATTTATTATTTACCACACATGTACCCGATTAGTTGTCATTGTTGTAAATTAAATATGTAAATATTTGCATTAGGGAAGACCCGTTACTAATGTTGCGAGAACTTGTGGGTCGACCCTTTTGCCTATTATATGTACAATTAACGTAGTTATCTGTTTATATATGTATATATTGGCAATAAAATATGTTTAAACTAATATCTGTGATATTGCCGTTAGACCGAATGACCGCAAATAAATACTATGATTAAAGTTCATTCCGGAAATCTTACGGTAATACCGTAAGTAGTTCACGTTTAAAGTAATAAACATTTCCTTTTTGTAGCTTTATAAGTTCCCTGTCCGATATTTGTCTTTGTTTTTTAATCAAATCCATTCAGTAATAGAGATAGGGTGAAAAGGCAGCAAACTGACTTTAACCTGAAATTATAAGTAAAATGAGAATATAATTAATAAAATCTTGGTGCGACAGATATGTAAGATGATGAGTGTGATGAAGTGGATCTATTATTTCAAGTTTGAATCAAGTCCAATAAGTAATAATAGAGATAGATAGATTCTTTATTACCTCCACAGATAGGAGAGCATCATGGCAAAATTATTCATACAGCAATCAAATTTGAACCGGGTTTTATATGTAAAAAGGTGGCATTTATTAATAAAATATTGGTGTGGGAGATATGGAACATGTGTAATACGATGTCGGTGGTGATGAGAAACGACTATTTTATACTGAAGCAAATCCATAAAGTTATATCACAGATATAGTGAAAGATCATTGGATGCACGTGCGAAAGCTGGGGAATAGGATAGCTCCCCGTATACGTTGTACAGTCAAGCTAAAAAAACTCAAACAAGAACAACACTGGTCAGAATCATTACATTTTATTTAAAAAATAAATCAACAAATTCTACATGTATTATCCATCTCCCTGAAGGTTTGATTATTGCTATGTGTTACTTTTCAGATTATGAAAATGGATTTAATGGACATATGCATGTATTTAAATGAACATCAAAATTTCAACAAACATAATATTATTAAAATATAACAATTCATTTTTGAAAATAATAACCAGAATTTAGCACCATTTAAGTTTTTCAAGTCTGTTATAAAATAGAGCTCAATTCCTGATGTTTCATAAAACTTTTTTACATGGAAAACTTACACTTTATAGTGCTTTTATAGGTTCAAATACACTTAATACTGTTGCCTTTACCAGTATATTCAATATAAAATGTACAATGTTCACAGTGTTGGTACATATAGCCATATATAGTAAATGGGTGCTAGATTTATTGTTGGGTCCTGGACTGTATATTGATGTTTTTATCATATATAGCATCATTATTGACAAAACAAATGTGCGGAATGCCTATGGATAAAACAAGCTGAAAGCCTTCCTTCTAAATTTGGGCTAGATGTATTTTCTTGCTAGTTTTATTCACAGAGTGTTTCAAAATAGTGTATACATTGTAATCAAAGTAAATAATTCTTAAGAATAAATTTAAAAAGTATAAAATGAGACAGGAATAATTAAGTAAATGCATATAAAATTGAATGCAGGTTTCACTTAAAAATGCCAAACAAAAACTGGCCTTGACAAATTTATACCTCAATGACCATCCGAAGTGGATAATTAGTCTTTCATAACCTGTCCACCATTATGTGACTAGACCAGATGGCTCCCACGCTGGTTCCTTTTAGGTAAAGTTAGGCCTCCTACAAGGTTTACAGACAAAAACTGCATAGTATTCACTGCATCTCTATATTTTTATATTTATTTTACTTAAAATTAAATAATGAAAACACATACTTAAGTCTCATGGAACTTGACATAACAGTGGATGCATATCACTTTAAATTTTAAAATAGTAAAACCCTAAATCAAACAGTGAAAATGGAGACAAATCAATGTGGCAGGAAAGTGCGTAATACACAAACTGTAAAAGAAAAATAGTTTATTATTTTTCTTGTTTAAATCTTAGAACGCGTGTTTATTGAATAATTTTTATTCAGTGAATATTCAAAAGAAAAAGAATTTATTTTCCACACAAGAACTATAAAAGTTCTAGGACTAGAAAGACTTTTAAATTACATTTAATATGATATGGCACTGGTTTATATTCTAACAGAGTAAGATTCTTTCACATGTTGTATATAGGTGCAGGTGGAAATTTCCGGCTTGGGGGTAACTGTTTAGGCTCCACCCAGTTACCACAAAAACAGTTACCTGAGAGCTGGGTACTTTCATCCATACCTACAATCAGTGATATGAGCTGCACCATCAAAAAACCAACATAGTGCATTTGCGACCAGCATGGATCCAGACCAGCCTGCGCATCCGCGCAGTCTGGTCAGGATCCATGCTGTTCGCTAATGGTTTCTCTAATTGCAATTGGCTTTGAAAGTGAACAGCATGGATCCTGACCAGACTGTGTGGATGCGCAGGCTGGTATGGATCCATGCTGGTAGCAAATGCACTACGTTGGTTTTCTTATGGTGCAGCTCATATAATCTTTTTCTTGCAATCTATATTCAACAAATAATATCAAAAATAAAATGAAACAGATGGCCATTTTTACAGCAATACTTTCTTACAGAAGCATATTTAAACAAAGCACGACCCACAAGAAATCAACGTCAGTAAACAGAAAAGACTTAGTTACATTTCAAAAACACACAACAATACTGAGTTCCATTTTAGTTTTGTCATTTGCACCATAATGTTAGCAACTTTTCATGAAAGAACTTTTTCTGAATCGAAAAAAAATATTATCAAGAAGCAAAGAAGAACTGTCAATGAACTTGATTTCTATCTGGTTTTACACAAAAACAAAAAATTACTGCATAATCTACTTCAATGGCAAGAAAAAAAAATCAGCTAGCCATTTCAGTTTTCTCAGAAAATCAAAGTTAATTATTTGTTATTACCAGTATTTTAATAATACACCAGTTTTAATCATTTTCACAAACACTCTCAAATGCTATGAACTACAAAAGAATAAATGCTGTACATTGTAAAATCAATGTGATTACGAATATCATATCTGGGCAAGAAGGAAAATGTTCGGGCAAGTAAATAATGACGTTTAACCTTTACCTTGCTAAATTTCTAAAATGGACTGGTCTATCATTCAATTTTGGCAGTACCATTTATTATTTGAAGGGGTTTTACTTGAAAATGTACAAACTGAATAGTGAACAGTGCAGACCAAGATCAGTCTGCACTGGTCGCAAAGGCAGAGTCAGTTGGCGCCAGCACGCTTTTTAAAGGTTAACTTACTATAAAGCCCTCTAAAATGATATGGTCCAGCCCTGCTACAGTTTCTTTAATATTAACAGTGACAATAAATCATTACCAGCTTTACAGAATTTATCAAATAGTTGGGCATGTTATATATCTGATTATGACTGTCACCTATAGTTGCACTCAAACATAGAAGTTTTCAAAATGTTTACACTTTTCTAAAGCCTTACATACTAGTAATGATGGCTGCAGAAATATAGAAAGAAACTATTCAGAGCACTACAAATTAAATAATTCATTTTGATTTAAATTTATAATGATCTGGTTTCAAGCTCTAAACATATAAAAATAACAAAATGATAAAAATTTAAATATCTACAGAACACAATAATACTTTACCATTGGTGGCGTTAATTAAATAATTGTTGTAATAAAAAATTTATAGCACTTGAAAATAATGGCAGCAAAATTTTCTTATTTCTTTCTGTATCACATTTTCAGACATTAGGAGTATTTATTGAAAGGGAACCAAATTTAGCATATCTCGGTGCAGAGATCCGTCGTCCACGCTTGAAACACATGACAGCCACAACTAAGAACAAAACAAACAGAGCCGCAGCAAGACTTCCTATAATGTAATACATATAATCCGGCACCTGCGGTTCCGGAGTGGAATGTGCATGGGGATGGTGTCTTGTAGTTGTCTCTGGATGCTTTGTTGTTTTTCCTCCCGCCATACACGTCTTATAATTATCAAAATCCAGTTCCGATATTGCACAAATATGCCTTAGAAAACATGTTTCATTACAGTCTGGATTTACCTGCCATTTGACACTATTAAAGTCTAAATATCTCCTAAAGACTTTATTCTCCTTGTCTGAAAACCCCTTTACCACAGTATGAACAGCCCCCGGTCGAAGTTCATCAATAGCGTATACGTCGGAAGTGTCATACTCTTTCTCCCACTTGCTAGGATCTCTGGCAAGGTTTGCCGCCGTAAGGTTAAGGAAGTACTGGATATATTTCTTTAATCCCCCTTTTTCTCTGTCAAACTGGAACAGTCTTATGGAAGGGTTGTTGGCACCAACCCCAGGTAATGTACTCTTCCAAGGTGTCACTGCAGGACTCAGGAATAATGCAGAAATGGGTCTACCTGTTTAAAATAAAATATTATTATTCAAAATGCAACATACATTCGCTATGGCATTCAGATTAACAGCAGAGTTTCCTTGCAAAACACTGAAGTCACTGACATTTGATAAAATAAGAGTGAAATTGTTCTAGGAAATTTTCAGCATACTTAACATAGACAATCATGATTTTAGTTTTAAATCATTAAAATTTAATGTCAAGCCTTCTTGTGAAGACACATAAATGGGAATGAGCTGCAGACCTCACACAATGAATTCTTGACAATATGGGTAAAATACTTTGTGGGAGACAATTTTCTGCTCATTTTATGGTTGATTTAATCCACAAAACTTAATCAAAACAAATCAGTAAAATTCATATTAATTTCATGTTTGAAAGTCAAAATCCACAAATTTATATCCAAATAACCAGTAAACAGCATAGTTTTTTTTAAACACATCATGTTCATTTTACACTGACTGTAAAGAAAAATACACTGAATAAATGCTCCCCGCCATTCAATTCAAAAATAGATTGTGAGGAGATATTTTGCAGAATCAAAACTCCTGTTCTGTAAATTAACAGTCAGACTCTACATATACCAAATAACACTGAAACTGTGTTTAAATTACTTGTAAAAGATAATACTTAAACTTTCTAAGAAACACACGTGCGGCATATCATAGCACACCTGAAACAAGTAATATTTACAACTAGGGTGTAAAATCAAGATACTGTGCATTCTTACACACATGGTTTTGACTTTTTAACATTTCACCCACCAAATAATGACAGTGTGCTGTATGCCAGAATAAAGTTAGTACCTAAAAGATAAGGTAAAAGTTGTTGGAATTTCCTGAGCATTCCCTGCTTGAATATATCTTAAGTATATATGGCATTTTCACATAATTATGTGATCTAAAAAACACTTTTACACCTTTTATTAGTATTTTGTGCATGCTAAAATCAAGACAAGAGGACCATGATGGTCCTCAATCGCTCACCTCTTCCCACATGGCCCAGTTTTGAGTATGACGTCGTTTTTTCTATTATTGACCTATTGACCTAGTTTTCGAAGGTACGTGACCCTGTTTTGAATTTTACCTAGATATCATCAAGGTGAACATTCTCACTAATTTTCATGAAGATCTCATGAAAAATATGGCCTCTAGAGAGGTCACAAGGTTTTTCTATTTTTATACCTACTGGCCTAGTTTTTGACCGCACATGACCCAGTTTCGAAACTGACCTAGATATTATCAAGGTGAACACTCAGATCAATTTTCATGAAGATCCATTGAAAAATATGGCCTCTAGAGAGGTCAAAAGATTTTTCTAATTTTACACCTACTGACCTAGTTTTTGATCGCAGTTGACCCAGTTTCAAACTTGACCTCGATATCATCAAGATGAACATTCAGACCAACTTTCATACAGATCCCGTGAAAGTATGGCCTCTAGAGAGGTCACAAAGTTTTTTTATTATTTGACCTAGTACTGACCTAGTTTTTTAAGGCACGTGACCCAGTTTCAAACTCGACCTAGATATCATCAAGGTGAATATTCTGACCAATTTTCATGAAGATCCATTCAAGGGTATGGCCTCTAGAGAGGTCACAAGGTTTCTCTATTTCAAGACCTACTGACCTAGTTTTTGATCGCAGTTGACCCAGTTTCAAACTTGACCTATATATATTCAAGATAAACATTCAGACCAACTTTCATACAGATCCCATGAAAAATATGGCCTCTAGAGGGGTCACAACGTTTTTTCATTATTTGACCTACTGACCTACTTTTTGAAGGCACGTGACCCACTTTCGAACGTGACCTAGATATCATCACGATGAACATTCTGACCAATTTTTATGGAGATCCATTCACAAGTATGGCCTCTAGAGAGGTAACAACGTTTTTCTATTTTTAGATCTACTGACCTAGTTTTTGACCGCACATGACCCTGTTTCGAAAGTAACCTAGATATCATCAAGATGAACATTCAGACCAACTTTCATACAGATCCCATGAAAAATATGGCCTCTAGAGGGGTCACAACGTTTTTTCATTATTTGACCTACCGACCTAGTTTTTGAAGGCACGTGACCCACTTTCAAACTTGACCTAGATATCATCAAGGTGAACATTCTGACCAATTTTCATGAAGATCTCATGAAATATATGGCCTCTAGAGAGGTCACAAGGTTTTTCTATTTTTAGATCTACTGACCTAGTTTTTGATCTCATGTGACCCAGTTTCGAACTTGATCTAGATATTATTAAGATGAACATTCAGACCAACTTTCATACAGATCCCATGAAAAATATGGCCTCTAGAGAGGTCACAAGGTTTTTCTCTTATTTGACCTTCTGACCTAGTTTTTGAGGGCACGTGACCCAGTTTCGAACTTGAACTAGATATCATCAAGATGAACGTTCTGACCAATTTTCATGAAGATCCCATGAAAAATATGACCTCTAGAGAGGTCACAAGGATTTTCTATTATTTGACCTACTGACCTAGTTTTTATCGGCACGTGGCCCAGTTTGGAACTTGACCTAAATATCATCAAGATGATATTCTGACCAACTTTCATAAAGAGCCCATGAAAAATGTGACCTCTAGAGTGGTCACAAGCAAAAGTTTACGCACGGACGGACGGACGGACGACGGACGCTGCGCGATCACAAAAGCTCACCTTGTCACTTTGTGACAGGTGAGCTAAAAATAATAACCCAAAACAATAACCTAAGTTTCCATCCCTGTGACCTTGACCTTGTAGGTAGAAACCTGACTCTAATATTTATGGGACACACCTTCCGACCACGCTTAACCATTGTGTGAAGTTTCATTGGGATCCTTTTTGTCTGTGACATTGACCTTGGAAGAACAGATCTAACTTTTACATGCAACTAACCTTCTCATCATGCTTAACCTTTGTACAAAATTTCATTGGACTCTATCAAATAGTTAAAAAGTTATAGCTGTGACACAGTGTTTTTGCAAGGACAGACAGACAGAAAGACAGACACAAAGTGTTAGCACCATATACCACCTTTCTTAGATATAAAACAATGATTCTATATACATGTAAAGCTATTTGAATTATTTTACCTTCTTTATCAAACTGCACTCTAAAACTGTCTGTATGTTCATGTCCATATAACTGTGCAATTATCACATCAGAATACTTTTCCATAACTTCCAGGTATTTCTTGTTATAGTCCCCATAGAACCACGACATGCCTTCCACAAGTTCAAACATTCCTGGTGGCACATGGGCAACAATAAACACCTGTAAACAAGAAAAATGTTGCCTTATCTTAGGAATGAATCAGCTTATAGCACTTTTCACACAAGTGATTTATTTTCGCAATGTGCTGAGTGTGTCTCAAAGTGTAGACAGCCCAGAGGCCAATTCAAGCTTTTTAGTGAACAACTGTCGTAGGCATTTTTTAAAGACAGCAAAATTAAATGCATTTCATAGCCAACAGAAAATTACTGAATAGATACCAGTCTTCAAACCTTCAGTTTTGTACCCTTTTTCAATTTTTAGTGTCAATATCCTTATGACCTTGAACAGATCAATGTTACTTTTAGTTTATTTTGTTTTGGGTTTTTTTTTGTTAATATAGTTATAGATCATATGGAGACTTTCCATCTGCTGATCGTTGACGAAGATCCTAGGTGCTCCTCCAGGCAATATCTAGGCAGGAGGAGACACCTGGGTAGAACCGCCAACCTTCCATAAGCCAGCTAGATATCCCAAGCAAGGTTTCGAGCCCACAGTGGTTTGGGGCAAGTGATTTCTGAGTCAGTGACCTTAACCACTTGCCCACTGAGGTCCCTGACCTTGATCTATGATCTACTGTCCTAAAAGTAAGAGGGATCAAGACCTGACCACATTCAAACAATTGGGAAATATTTAAAGTATTAAGGTCATTGTAACCTTAACCATTTATCAGAAATTTAAAACTCACAGTCACATTTTTCTCTACTATCACCAAACCATTCAATAAAGTTTCAAAATCTAAAGGACTAAGCATTATTTATTGCTGTTATGACTGTTTTCAGTCTTGACATAACTGAGTCAAATATTAACCAAAGGGTCAGGATCACCCACTGACTACAAATAATCATAATGTGAAAATTTCAAAGTTTAAGTGTATAATAAAAACAATTTAAGCATATACAAACCTGTTCATTTTTCTTCCTAGCCGCTTCCAGCTGATCTTCTATCCACTTGAGCTGGTTAGCTGGGTCAGTTAGACCCTTTGTCAGTTTGTCCTGGTCATAGTAGAGGTTTGTGTTCAAGCCAAGGAGTTTGATCTTCTCTGATATATGGGAACTGTAGTAGCCACCTGAATGTACACATAATTCAATGTAAATGTTAATATATCATTTGCTGAAAATTGTCAATCTATCTGCATACAGTAATTGGACAAGTTCAGGAAATTATATCAAAATTATATAACACCATCCTTTCCTGCTAACAAAGTTCTTAAACTATCAGCAATGTTCAAAACCTGCTTTTGGATACAGATTCTCTGTTCGTAAGTTTTTCAAATGTTGCTCCAACAGGACTTAAAACACATGTTCTGGGTTATTAATTAAGGTTATTTTCTTCACCCTTTATTTTTGTGCCTCACAAGCCTGCCTTTTATATACAAAGTGTTAAGTCATGCAGGCTGAGGCTGGGAAAAACACCCCACTCTCATGCAGGCTGAGGCTGGGAAAAACACCCCACTCTCATGTGTACTAACTACTAAGGCTGGGAAAAATCACCCCACTCTCATGCAGGCTCGATCAGACCAGGAAAAATCATCCCTGGACTCTCATGCCAACTGAGGCTGCGAAAAATCTCCCACTCTCATGCCAACTAAGGCTGGGAAAAATCTCCCACTCTCATGCACTCAGGCTGGGAAAAATCACACCACTCTCATGCAGACTTATAACACTAGGCAAAATCATCCTACACTCACGCGGACTAAGGCTAGAAAAAATCACCCAACTCTCATGGAAAAGTCTCCCACACTATCAAAATATTTTCAAGAACTTAAAAAATGCCTCATGCAAAAAACAGGCAAATATTTCTTACTGGCAAGCTCTAAATAGGTAACTATTTTGATTCATGAAATATTATAAATGAATATTCATTCAATCCACTTTAAACTGTGGATGTATCATTCTGCACAACTTGAAATGTGACCTTAGTTACTAGTACACTTGAAGTTTATGCTGTCAGTCATTAAAAAATAACACAAAATGTATAGCGTGTATCTACAAAAATAAACTGTTTTTCATATTATAAGATCTATATCATGTAATCAACAGCAGTTTGGTTAAAATATTACCTGGTTCAAAAATTACCTAATTTAATGACAATAAATCACACTCTATTAAATCTGCTTGATTTCTATGTGCTTCCTGGAATCCAGCTTATCATAGTTTTTTGTTCCTAGGTTACACTGTATTGCTACAAGATCAAATATTATTCAGGAAGTAAAATAGACCTGTTAAAGGACTATCAGAAGATTATATATACCATGACATCAGATTAGTAACGCAGTTATTTAAAATGGTCATACGTTTCCTAATCCCTAAAACATTTGTCCTACTTCAGCAGATAGATTTCTGTCTTCGTCTATATGCAAATGTACTGTGTAATGTTAAGTTATTATACTGGTGACCAAATTATTTTTTTATGTTCTATTTTCAGACCCCCAGATAATGATAACAAATTGGTTTTTGAAACAGTTCTGAAATTTAAGTGTTTACCTTTTCTGATAGTTTTAGGGATAGCTAGGAAAACCACAGAGTGGAGTAGCTGAATTTTACCTTTTTAACTTAATCATTATCATTTTTCAAAAACATTCTATGATTTTATAATTTCTAGTATTTTCTCATTAATGTGTTTATCGTTGTTGTCTTCAATTCAAGCTCTTAAGTACAATGATTATCAGATGATTTATATTCTGACCACAAGCCTAATTTAGGGTCACATTCATGTCCTAGATTCCACACCACATTTTACTATTTCACTTACTTACAACTTCTCCTCATTATGCAGAGACTGGTGTGTCCAGGTGATAAATGGCCATTTATCTGTAAATGGGTTTGAGCACTGCACCATTATTAAATGAGCTGCACCATGAGAAAACCAACATAGTGTGTTTGCGACCAGCATGGATCCGGACCAGCCTGCGCCTGGTCAGAATCCATGCTGTTTGCTAAATTAAATGGTTTCTCTAATTGCAATAGGCTTTGAAAGTGGACAGCATGGATCCTGACCAGACTGCACAGATGTGCAGGCTGGTCTGGATCCATGCTGGTCGCAAAGCCACTATGCTGGTTTTCTCATGGCATGACTTATTTGTTGATAGGCTCATAAGAAACAGGGTCAACAAACTCCTTTAAGGAAAGGGCTTGGGTCTAGCTTTAAACCAGTCCATTTAAGGGTAACAATTCTTAGACTGGAAATTATCTTTAAGGCTGCCTAAAGCATTTAGACTAGATTAGGCAACATAAAATACAAATTAGATTGTGGTATAGCAGAAAGAATGAACCTGAAAAGTTGTGCTTTTCAACAGCTGCTATTTGGCATCAGTTAGTAAGTGAAGCTAAAAGAAATGTGCAAACGATGTCATAATAAAATTATAATTATAAATAAGAAATAATTTTCTTTTCCATCCTTAACTCTTAGATACATCAACAATGATGATGTCCCAAAGATTGAAGTACCTTGATTATGCAAATTTTTAATTAACAGCGACTGCAAATGACTCTGTGTACAAACTGCCAGGGGAGATAACTGGAGTCAATGAATCGAACTAGCATGTTAAAATGCTACATTGCTGAGGCTATTATTTATAACCAATTCTTAACGTGCAGGCTTGACAAAACTGAGAATGATATAAGTAAAACCTACTTAAAAGTCAAAGTTATTACCATTATGGAATTGTTCACTTTCATTCTGTCCCAGTACAGCATGCCAACCACTTACATCTAAAATACCCTTGTAATATTTGCTATGCTCCACATCATAGGGCATCATATTGGCAGGGTAGGGATCATGGTTACCCAGCACTGGATAAATGGTAGTGTTGGGGAAAACTACCATAAGCTCCTCTGTAACATTACCAATTAAGGTATAGACCTTGTCAAGATCTAGATCTTTGTTGTACACATGAGGAACACTATCTCTGTAAACATAAAAAACAAGGAAGAAATATATAAATCATCAATCATCATGGGGTAAATAAAAGCTGAACTGTTTTATCAAAGTTTACTAATTTAAAAAAATGTTTCAAGCACTTCAGTCAACAATATGTGTTTAATCTATCTGCAAATATCTTAGCATTGTTTAACTTTTATCCTGCTAAATTTCTAAAATGGATTGGTCCATCATTCAATTTGGGCAGTACCACTTGTTTATCAAAGGGATGTTCACTGAAAATTCACTGACTGGATAGCGACCAGTGCAGACCATGATCAGCCTGGTCTGCACTGGTCGCAAAGGCAGAATCACTTGCTGCCAGCAGGCTGAAGGTTAACATTGTTTCTGAAAACATGTGTATATCCACTTCATATTGAAGATATATATCACTTCTTATTTCAATTGAACAGAAACTGTAGGAGTTGAGTACACAAGACAATGTCATGGATGGACCAGTGACTGACAGTTTAAAGCCTTTAAGTTTATGCCTTGTGGGTCTTCGGCACTGTGGGCATAAAAAATATAGTACCAGTACAGTATTTACAAACCAGCTGGCAGACTGATGTACGAGCAGTTTTAGAAATATTTACCAATGATGTACATAATTTATGAATTGTAAGCCTGCATGCCAGGTAGGATCAAACTTGTTCCTAAATTACAATGGATTTAATACCTGATGCAGCCAAACTATTTGACAATTCAGCAAGAACACATTTCCTGAAAAAAGCCAGCCTCAATGAATCAATAAATATATAATAAGCTTCTCACCCAGTCCAAACAATGAAATCTGGATTTGGCTCTATCTTGTACATTGCCTGTACAGCTGATGTGATCAGTTGCCATGGTGCGTCACACAAGTAGTTTCCATAGAAACCTATGTTGCTAGGTGAACTGCTGTTGCCTTGGTGACACATGTTATTTGGATCACCAGTGGTGCTGTAATTTGCATCATAGTGGAAATCTGTCACTTGCCAAAAATAGCCTGAAATGATAAGAAATGTAAAGTGCACTGGACAATTAAGAACCATGATATTGTAGTGGGTAGAGTATAAGGGTGCACTTATACTTCCTTGCTATTGAGCTAGCTTTTATAGCTACGTGGTAGATTGTTCACCTTAGCTGCGAGAGGTTCCGGGTGCGATTCTCAGTCAGGCCTAAAGTATTTTCAGCCTGTTACATTTGGCGCCCAATGCAATAACTCATAAGCAGATATGAATAGACACCTTTGAACGTCCCACAGACGTTCAAACTCCTGGAATTCAAGGAAAATTCTAAAATGGAGGGGATATATGTAGTAGGGTAGAGTGTAAGGGTGCACTTATACTTCCTTGCTATTGAGCTAGCTTTTATAGTGACGTGGTAGAGTCTCTGCCTTAGGTGTGAGAGGTCCAGGGTTCAATTCCCGGTCAGGCCTAAAGTAATAATTTTCAGCCTGTTACAATATAAAAAGTTGAGACATTGGTCGCACAGCCTTAGTGCTCCAGTTTCTACTCTAGAAAAAAATTATGTCCATAACTCCTATCAATTTACTTGTTTTTTTGTGCTATATATATGTGCAAGCTAGTCTGTGTGAAATTTTTGGCTGAGTTCTGCATAGAAATCATGGTAATTATATAAGCTTAATCACAGCATGTTCTCAGCAACCTGTTTGTGGGATGTTTGCAGCAACCTGTTCGTGTGAGGTTCGCAGCAACCTGTTCATGAGAAGTTTGTAGCAACTTGGTCGCGGGATGTTCGCAGCAACCTATTCGCGTCATAAGTTTGCAGCAACCTAGCTGTTCGTAAGATGTTCGAAGCAACTTGTTTGTGGCAAATCCAATTTGCATGTGAAAAGTGAACATCAAACTAGCATTTAGCAATCAGTGTATGTTTTATCAAGAGTTCACAGCATGTTCATCTTATATTCACAGCATGTTCACAAGTGTTTGCAGCAAACAATAACATTTCCATTAAGAAACTCTTGTGCAACAAACATGGTATCCAGTATCATATTTCATACCTGCATGGGCTTATTTTACCTCCTAGTAATACTTTTTATATTATACATAATTATGTATCTAGTGCAAAGCCAAGGAGTTTGTACCACTTTTCAGGTCTTTTGTATGACACAGCTAGGAATAAAATAACCAACTCCTGCACAGCAAACACTCTTCTGTTGGACTATTGAGGCAGTAATATATTAAACTATAATAGTCTATAATTTATTGACCTCCAAGGGTCTTTTTAGAAACTTGATAAATTTTCTATGTCTCTTTCAGTTTTGAAATTTTTGTTTAAATCAATTGCAATTTTGATAGTGTATTTTCCAATGTAAGTTTAGCTTATGTACTTCAAACCAAAAAAAGATGGATGGACATTTTTAAAGCTTTATTTTCTTAATAAGCATAATTTGTTTAATAATTTTTAAGCAACGTAATTTCCTTGTTGAAGTTTTACAATTTAATTTTAAATTAAAATTAATAAAACATTTTTTTTGTCCAAGTTTTCAGACTATAAAGACTTTTTAATGGATGGCATTGTGTTTTAGTGTAACAGATGTGTTTTAGTGTAACAGGTTTCGAGACCAGTAACAAATGTTTTAGTTATTATCATATCCGAATTGTAACATGTCCGAATAGCAAATGACTAATGTAAACAAAACAGCAAAACACAGCCTACCTGTATTTTTGACATTTTGGACTGCAGAGGTCAACAGTAACACTGAGAAAAAAGTAATTAAGCCTACATTAACTCTATTTTGAACACGCTGCATTATCTAAATCAGAAATAAACGAAAATCAAACATAGTAAGATCAAAGTTCATCCGCAGGTAAAGATGTTGTAAAGATGTTAAGGGGGCGCAACTTTTGTTTTTTGTTAAGATTTACTATCATGGATTGTAGCGCTTTGTTTTGAACTGGCAGGTGCATAGCTAGTGCTGGGTTCGGGAGATACTCCCCCAAGGAGATTTTGTGTTTTTAGAACGTCTGTGGTGCAATCTGGAAGGATTACCACTTGCAGTCTGGATCCAGATATGCTGGTTAATGTCATTATTATCAACGAAACAGAACAAATGCCAAATACTTGCTTTGTTTAACATTTTTTTTTGTATGAAAGTATTAGCAAACATGTTTGATAATTAAAACAGAACATTATGTATTTAATTCTAACATTTATTTATTTCGACCTTTTTTGTTTGTTAAAAGAAGATAAGGAAGTATTAAGTCTTTTAATTGTGCCAAACACTGGTGAAAATTAAATAATTATATCACGGGGGTAGCTCATAACAATACACATGTGAATGACAATGAGTTAAAAGTTTATTCAATTTCAGATATATCACTTCGATTCTTACATGAGACTTTTTACATTCTTTTACATCCACTAGTAAATGAATTTATATTTGCCTGTTTTGTGTTGTATTCATTTTCAGGGTTCCACTATATATGGCATCTGACGCGCTTGACGCTATGGCGTAAATAGTTAGCATCGAGAAGTTGGCACTGACATCGAAGATCGAAAATCGAAATTAAATTTCTAGCCAGCTTTAAATTTCGAGCCAGCTCGAAGATCGAAATTCAACATTGAATATCAATTTCGTGCTAGCTTTTAACTTCTAGCCAGCTCGAAGATCGAAATTCAACACAGAATTTCGAGCTGAAATTGAATTTCGAGCCAGCTCGAAGATCAAAATTCAGATTTTCTAAAACTTGAATATCGAGCTGGGGTTGAATTTCGAGCCAGCTCGAAGATCGAAATTCAGATTTAAAGAAAAAGTTGAATTTCGAGCTAGGGTTGAATTTCGAGCCAGCTCGAAGATCGAAATTCAGATTTAAAGAAAAAGTTGAATTTCGAGCTAGGGTTGAATTTCGAGCCAGCTCGAAGATCGAAATTCAGATTTTCTACAACTTGAATATCGAGCTGGGGTTGAATTTCGAGCCAGCTCGAAGATCAAAATTCAGATTTAAAGAAAAAGTTGAATTTAGAGATAGGGTTGAATTTCGAGCCAGCTCGAAGATCGAAATTCAGATTTTGATAAAGTTGAATTTCGAGCTGGGGTTGAATTTCGAGCCAGCTCAAAGATCGAAATTCAAATTATCAAAAAGTTGAATTTCGAGCTTGGGTTGAATTTCGAGCCAGCTCGAAGATCGAAATTCAAATTATCAAAAAGTTGAATTTCGAGCTGAGGTTGAATTTCGAGCCAGCTCGAAGATCGAAATTCAGATTTTGAAAAAGTTGAATTTCTTGCTGGGGTTGAATTTCGAGCCAGCTCGAAGATCGAAATTCAAATTATCAAAAGGTTGAATTTCTTGCTGGGGTTGAATTTCGAGCCAGCTCGAAGATCGAAATTCAGATTTTGAAAAAGTTGAATTTCGAGCTGGGGTTGAATTTCGAGCCAGCTCGAAGATAGAAATTCAGATTTTGAAAAACTTGAATTTCGAGCTGGGGTTGAATTTCGAGCCAGCTCGAAGATCGAAATTCAGATTTTGTAAAAGTTGAATTTCGAGCTGGGGTTGAATTTCGAGCCAGCTCGAAGATCGAAATTCAGATTTTTTCAAAAAGTTGAATTTCGAGCTGGGTTTGAATTTCCAGCCAGCTCGAAGATCGAAATTCAGATTTTTTCAAAAAGTTGAATTTCGAGCTGGGGTTGAATTTCGAGCCAGCTCGAAGATCGAAATTCAGATTTTTTCAAAAAGTTGAATTTCGAGCTGGGGTTAAATTTCGAGCCAGCTCGAAGATCTAAAGTCAAATTATCAAAAAGTTGAATTTCGAGCTGGGGTTGAATTTCGAGCCAGCTCGAAGATCGAAATTCAGATTTTGAAAAAGTTGAATTTCGAGCTGGGGTTGAATTTCGAGCCAGCTCGAAGATCGAAATTCAAATTATCAAAAAGTTGAATTTCGAGCTGGGGTTGAATTTCGAGCCAGCTCGAAGATCGAAATTCAGATTTTTTCAAAAAGTTGTATTTCGAGCTGTGGTTGAATTTCGAGCCAGCTCGAAGATCGATATTCAGATTTTTTCAAAAAGTTGAATTTCGAGCTGGGGTTGAATTTCGAGCCAGCTCGAAGATCGAAATTCAGATTTTTTCAAAAACTTGAATTTCGAGCTGTGGTTGAATTTCGAGCCAGCTCGAAGATCGATATTCAGATTTTTTCAAAAAGTTGTATTTCGAGCTGGGGTTGAATTTCGAGCCAGCTCGAAGATCGAAATTCAAATTATCAAAAAGTTGAATTTCGAGCTGTGGTTGAATTTCGAGCCAGCTCGAAGATCGAAATTCAGATTTTTTCAAAAACTTGAATTTCGAGCTGTGGTTGAATTTCGAGCCAGCTCGAAGATCGATATTCAGTTTTTTTCAAGAAGTTGTATTTCGAGCTGGGGTTGAATTTCGAGCCAGCTCGAAGATCGAAATTCAGATTTTGTAAAATCGAAATTCAGATTTTGAAAAAGCTGAATTTCGAGCTGGGGTTGAATTTCGAGCCAGCTCGAAGATCGAAATTCAAATTATCAAAAAGTTGAATTTCGAGCTGGGGTTGAATTTGGAGCCAGCTCGAAGATCGATATTCAGATTCTGAAAAAGTTGAATTTCGAGCTGGGGTTGAATTTCGAGCCAGCTCGAAGATCGAAATTCAGATTTTGAAAAAGTTGAATTTCGAGCTGGGGTTGCATTTGGAGCCAGGTCGAAGATCGAAATTCAGATTTTGAAAAAGTTGAATTTCGAGCTGGGGTTGAATTTCGAGCCAGTTCGAAGATCGAAATTCAGATTTTTTCAAAAAGTTGAATTTCGAGCTGGGGTTGAATTTCGAGCCAGCTCGAAGATCGATATTCAGATTTTGAAAAAGTTGAATTTCGAGCTGGGGTTGAATTTCGAGCCAGCTCGAAGATCGATATTCAGATTTTTTCAAAAAGTTGAATTTCGAGCTGGGGTTGAATTTCGAGTCAGCTCGAAGATCGAAATTCAGATTTTTTCAAAAACTTGAATTTCGAGCTGTGGTTGAATTTCGAGCCAGCTCGAAGATCGATATTCAGATTTTTTCAAAAAGTTGTATTTCGAGCTGGGGTTGAATTTCGAGCCAGCTCGAAGATCGAAATTCAAATTATCAAAAAGTTGAATTTCGAGCTGTGGTTGAATTTCGAGCCAGCTCGAAGATCGAAATTCAGATTTTTTCAAAAACTTGAATTTCGAGCTGTGGTTGAATTTCGAGCCAGCTCGAAGATCGATATTCAGATTTTTTCAAAAAGTTGTATTTCGAGCTGGGGTTGAATTTCGAGCCAGCTCGAAGATCGAAATTCAGATTTTGTAAAATCGAAATTCAGATTTTGAAAAAGCTGAATTTCGAGCTGGGGTTGAATTTCGAGCCAGCTCGAAGATCGAAATTCAAATTATCAAAAAGTTGAATTTCGAGCTGGGGTTGAATTTGGAGCCAGCTCGAAGATCGATATTCAGATTTTGAAAAAGTTGAATTTCGAGCTGGGGTTGAATTTCGAGCCAGCTCGAAGATCGAAATTCAGATTTGGAAAAAGTTGAATTTCGAGCTGGGGTTGAATTTCGAGCCAGCTCGAAGATCGAAATTCAGATTATCTAAAAGTTGAATTTCGAGCTGGGGTTGAATTTCGAGCCAGCTCGAAGATCGAAATTCAGATTTTGAAAAAGTTGAATTTCGAGCTGGGGTTGAATTTCGAGCCAGTTCGAAGATCGAAATTCAGATTTTTTCAAAAAGTTGAATTTCGAGCTGGGGTTGAATTTCGAGCCAGCTCGAAGATCGATATTCAGATTTTGAAAAAGTTGAATTTCGAGCTGGGGTTGAATTTCGAGCCAGCTCGAAGATCGAAATTCAGATTTTGAAAAAGTTGAATTTCGAGCTGGGGTTGAATTTCGAGCCAGCTCGAAGATCGAAATTCAGATTTTTTTGACTGCTGATTGTTTATTAACAAACTGCTATAAATAAACAAAGCCCTGAGAGGACGGTGTGGAAGTGTAGCTGAACTGGTATGCATTTTAATCGAGAAGAAGCCAGGCATGAAAAGATTCCACCATTGCATTATTTCACTAAATGCTTCCATTTTTTTTATATCATTGAACCCAAAAAGTAATCCATATCCGCACCAAAGTCAGTAAAGTTACTCAAATCATAATCTTTGACTTGACTTGAGATCTAATAGGGAACCAGTGTCTATATGTATGTATGAAATCTGATCTTCAGTAAAAACCGACGAAGGCTTTAAAGGTCGCTTTGACATCGACACCAAAATCAATAGGTCAATTGTTTATGTTTTTGGCAAGGTTCTAAGAAAATCAAACGGACTGGACTGAAAGCATGTTCGACAATCATGGCAGGATCATGGCAGTATATTTACTCTAATAATCCTTGTAAGTATCGGACTACTTTTACGGCGCATGCATTGAGAAAGGTAGCGCTGAACCGGAACCATGTGTTCTTGGTCTTGCTCACGTGATAAATACTTACGTCGTAAAGGAGTTGAACGCTTAGACAAAGTTCTTTACACGAACTTATAATCCTTGCCATATTTTTCATTTATAAATCATGTGTTCACGTTTATTGCATATGCTAAATAAATGGTATCGATCTGTTTACTCTCAAACCCTTGAATTTCATAGAAGTACTGAACTACTTTTATAGCGCATGTATGGAGAAATGTAGTAACGGCATAAATTTGTATAGTTTAGCGACTTCGGGAAGGCAACGCTTCCCAAAAGCGCCATAATACAATACTGTGCAATACTTACATTGTCCTATTTGATTGAACTGTCAAATGCATATTAATCACATGGGCGGTGCACAGACTATTTTAATCTTCGGTTGATTTTCGGTACATTCCGTATAGTATACGGAAAGAAACCAGCAATTAAAATGGTTTGTATTTAAAGCGTGTATATGGATGTATGCAAATCACGATAGCTCAATAGTCATCGTCTATAGCTTGAAATCTGGAGGTCGTAAGATCGAAACCGTTCTGTGTCTGTGTTTTTATTCCACAAATTTCAAAAAGCACCTTGAACATGTACATTTTATGCAATATTTCCTTTATTGTATTTTCACAAGTATTTTTTTTTTTTTTTTATCTCTTTTTCTATTTCTCATATATCTCCGCATACAAGCCATGTTCTGTAACCACTGAGCCACCGATACCAACGACGAGTACATGTTTCACTTACTATACTAATAATGATATTTAGACACTTAACCAAACATTTTTTCCGTAAACATACTGATAGCACTGAAGTTGGGCCGAATATTATAACATGGAATGCACAGAGCGTATAATGTATGCACATTTGACAGGTTAAAAAATAGCACAATAATATCACGAGACCCTTTGAATTTTAAATCCCGTTGTAAATAAACTTTAAAGCGACTAACCCATACATTGTAATTCGTGATTTCTACAATAATAAAGAAAAGGTTTTCACCGAAAGGCTAAGTGCACTGTCTCATACATTTACATGAAATTTGATGGTTGATCAGTTTCTGTATTTCAAAATTAAGAGAGCATTATATATAAAAGTTTGATTTTGACGTTTGAAAATTTTTCTTATAGACTCGTCTGTCGATTACGGAAATCAGCATGATTTACTAACCTTATTTAGACAACAGCTGACTATAGACTACTAGTACGTTTGATTTCCTAAGTTCTCACACCACGATGTGTGGGTTAGTCGCTTTAAGGTATGGTGTCTTAGGCAAGCCTGTTATCTTTTATGTTGAGAGGATATACATTAAAGAAGATTGTGCATGTTCAAAACATTACTAAAATGAATATTTCGAAGTCTTCTCTATATAAATCACGATCCAACAAGTGTGCAATAGGTTAATAGCAAGACTTACAACATTCAATAAATTCACGTGGCATAATATCCATTACATAATTGTACATGCACACAAATTATTCACGTATAGAGTGTCGGGAACGCCTTCATTCACTGGCTTCATTGTGTGTTGCAGAGTTTGTTTGTAGTAAGACTTACTCATTTCCTATGAAAAGGAAAGTCCTCTAGAAACTATTACTAATTTTAAAGGACGATAACGCGCTATAAAGAAGATTCTCCGTATACTGTTTAGCGTACCAGGTGTAAATTGGACTTTCATCCGAATTGGGGTAATTATCAGCTTAAGAAGCAAAAGTTCGAACTTATGATCCTTGGTTTCGGAGACTGAAAGTGTTAGAACTGAACACTGCGTCCTCTATTGACATCGTAGTAACGTACAGCCAGTATATTTATATCCATTGCTTTGCCAGAATTGCAATACACATTTATAATTTTAAATCTATGAAATTGTGAAGAAATCAAAATTAGTATTCTTCAGTGATAACTAAAGCTCTTTAAATTGCCATAATACAAAATGTTACTTTTGAGAAATTTTTATTTTAACCATTATAAAGGAGAGATCAGTCTTTTCATGCGAAAGGTTCAACTGATCACAGTTTCTTCATGTTTCATAATTATAACAGTTTATCCATATACTACATTACGTCCAAACACCATCTATTTTGAATATCTGGTTGTATTTTTGTACCCCCGAACAACGAATAAGGGGGTATAATGTTTTCGTGTTATCTGTCTCCATCCGTCCGTCTGTCTGTCCGTAGACACAGTCTTTTGCGCACTCAATCTTGACAAAATGTAATGAAACTTCACACAAATGATCAGTAACTACAGTAGTGGTTGGTTCTTATGGTATTTTTTGCAGAGCTACGGGACTTTGTTTTGTGTCACTATACTTTATACATAGTCTGCATATGCCATCTTGTGCACGCTTAATCTCATGAACCCATACATACAACTTACTGAAACTTAGCACAAATGATCAGTAGTATTCAGTACTAACCCTGTTTGTGCATAGTGCATGTTATGTTCTTCTAGAAAAAGAAATCTGCACAGTGTTGGGACTTTGTTTTTTGTTACTATACTATATACATACAATCCACATAATTATGCAGTCTTGTTGCAATGTACTGTCAGTTCGCGCCGGGGTAATCCATCACCTTCAGTGTTATAGCTCTACTTTTCTGTGTATTTTCGCTGTATATAAACATTTTGCACTAATTATCAAAATATACAAAACATGAACAAATTAGAATGGATTACTTTACGACGCAAGAAACATGTTATTAGGAATTTCTATACCTATCAACCTTGAAAATTTTTAAAATCTGACTATTCTAGTTTTCCAGTAAGGTATCAGTTGTACACATACCACTAAAAAGGTATCAGTCTATCATTAGAAAAAGTAACGGGCATGTCAAGACTGTTCTACAAGTAAAAAGTACATATTGTGGAGGACATACACTGGCCTGGTGTTTCATGATTGTCTCGAAAGAAATTCAACCCCAGCTCGAAATTCAACTTTGTAAAAATAATTCCGAATTTCGAATTTCCACCTGGCTCGAAATTCAAACCCTGCACGAAATTCAATTTTATCAAAACAATCTGAATTTCGATCTTCGACCGGGCTCGAAATTCAACCCCAGCTCGAAATTCAACTTTTAGAAAATCTGAATATCGATCTTCGAGCTGGCTCGAAATTCAACCCCAGCTCGAAATTCAACATTTTGATAATTTGAATTTCAATCTTCGAGCTGGCTCGAAATTCAACCCCAGCTCGAAATTCAACTTTTTCAAAATCTGAATTTCGATCTTCGAGCTGGCTCGAAATTCAACCCCAGCTAGAAATTCAACTTTTTGAAAATCTGAATATCGATCTTCGACCTGGCTCCAAATTCAACCCCAGCTCGAAATTCAACTTTTTGATAATTTGAATTTCGATCTTCGAGCTGGCTCGAAATTCAACCCCAGCTCGAAATTCAGCTTTTTCAAAATCGGAATTTCGATTTTACAAAATCTGAATTTCGATCTTCGAGCTGGCTCGAAATTCAACCCCAGCTCGAAATTCAACTTTTTGATAATTTGAATTTCGATCTTCGAGCTGGCTCGAAATTCAACCCCAGCTCGAAATTCAACTTTTTCAAAGTCTGAATTTCGATCTTCGAGCTGGCTCGAAATTCAAACCCAGCTCGAAATTCAACTTTTTGATAATTTGAATTTCGATCTTCGAGCTGGCTCGAAATTCAACCCCAGCTCGAAATTCAACTTTTACAAAATCTGAATTTCGATCTTCGAGCTGGCTCGAAATTCAACCCCAGCTCGAAATTCAACTTTTAAATAATTTGAATTTCGATCTTCGAGCTGGCTCGAAATTCAACCCCAGCAAGAAATTCAACTTTTTCAAAATCTGAATTTCGATCTTCGGGCTGGCTCGAAATTCAACCCCAGCTCGTAATTTAACTTTTTCAAAATCTGAATTTCGATCTTCGGGCTGGCTAGAAATTCAACCCCAGCTCGAAATTCAACTTTTTGATAATTTGAATTTCGATCTTCGAGCCGGCTCGAAATTCAACCTCAGCTCGAAATTCAACTTTTTGATAATTTGAATTTCGATCTTCGAGCCGGCTCGAAATTCAACCCCAGCTCGAAATTCAACTTTTACAAAATCTGAATTTCGATCTTCGAGCTGCTCGAAATTCAACCCCAGCTCGAAATTCAACTTTTTCAAAATCTGAATTTCGATCTTCGAGCTGGCTCGAAATTCAACCCCAGCTCGAAATTCAACTTTTACAAAATCTGAATTTCGATCTTCGAGCTGGCTCGAAATTCAACCCCAGCTCGAAATTCAACTTTTTGATAATTTGAATTTCGATCTTCGAGCTGGCTCGAAATTCAACCCCAGCTCGAAATTCAACTTTTACAAAATCTGAAATTCGATCTTCGAGCTGGCTCGAAATTCAACCCCAGCTCGAAATTCAACTTTTTCAAAATCAGAATTTCGATCTTCGAGCTGGCTCGAAATTCAACCCCAGCTCGAAATTCAACTTTTACAAAATCTGAATTTCGATCTTCGAGCTGGCTCGAACTTCAACCCCAGCTCGAAATTCAACTTTTAGATAATCTGAATTTCGATCTTCGAGCTGGCTCGAAATTCAACCCCAGCTCGAAATTCAACTTTTTCAAAATCTGAATTTCGATCTTCGAGCTGGCTCGAAATTCAACCCCAGCTCGAAATTCAACTTTTTCAAAATCTGAATTACGATCTTCGAGCTGGCTCGAATTTCAACCTCAGCTCGAAATTCAACTTTTTGATAATTTGAATTTCGATCTTCGAGCTTGCTCGAAATTCAACCCCAGCTCGAAATTCAACTTTTTCAAAATCTGAATTTCGATCTTCGAGCTGGCTCGAAATTCAACCCCAGCTCGAAATTCAACTTTTTCAAAATCTGAATTTCGATCTTCGAGCTGGCTCGAAATTCAACCCCAGCTCGAAATTCAACTTTTACAAAATCTGAAATTCGATCTTCGAGCTGGCTCGAAATTCAACCCCAGCTCGAAATTCAACTTTTTCAAAATCTGAATTTCGATCTTCGAGCTGGCTCGAAATTCAACCCCAGCTCGAAATTCAACTTTTTCAAAATCTGAATTTCGATCTTCGAGCTGGCTCGAAATTCAACCCCAGCTCGAAATTCAACTTTAAGATAATCTGAATTTCGATCTTCGAGCTTGCTCGAAATTCAACCCCAGCTCGAAATTCAACTTTTTCAAAATCTGAATTTCGATCTTCGAGCTGGCTCGAAATTCAACCCCAGCTCGAAATTCAACTTTTTAAAAATCTGAATTTCGATCTTCGAGCTGGCTCGAATTTCAACCTCAGCTCGAAATTCAAGTTTTTGATAATTTGAATTTCGATCTTCGAGCTGGCTCGAAATCAACCCCAGCTCGAAATTCAACTTTTACAAAATCTGAATTTCGATCTTCGAGCTGGCTCGAAATTCAACCCCAGCTCGAAATTCAACTTTTTCAAAATCTGAATTTCGATCTTCGAGCTGGCTCGAAATTCAACCCCAGCTCGAAATTCAACTTTTTCAAAATCTGAATTTCGATCTTCGAGCCGGCTCGAAATTCAACCCCAGCTCGAAATTCAACTTTTTCAAAATCTGAATTTCGATCTTCGAGCTGGCTCGAAATTCAACCCCAGCTCGAAATTCAACTTTTTCAAAATCTGAATTTCGATCTTCGAGCTGGCTCGAAATTCAACCCCAGCTCAAAATTCAACTTTTTCAGAATCTGAATTTCGATCTTCGATCTGGCTCGAAATTCAACCCCAGCTCGAAATTCAACTTTTTGATAATTTGAATTTCGATCTTCGAGCTGGCTCGAAATTCAACCCCAGCTCGAAATTCAACTTTTACAAAATCTGAAATTCGATCTTCGAGCTGGCACGAAATTCAACCCCAGCTCGAAATTCAACTTTTTCAAAATCTGAATTGCGATCTTCGAGCTGGCTCGAAATTCAACCCCAGCTCGATATTCAACTTTTACAAAATCTGAATTTCGATCTTCGAGCTGGCTCGAACTTCAACCCCAGCTCGATATTCAACTTTTAGATAATCTGAATTTCGATCTTCGAGCTGGCTCGAATTTCAACCTCAGCTCGAAATTCAAGTTTTTGATAATTTGAATTTCGATCTTCGAGCTTGCTCGAAATTCAACCCCAGCTCGAAATTCAACTTTTACAAAATCTGAATTTCGATCTTCGAGCTTGCTCGAAATTCAACCCCAGCTCGAAATTCAACTTTTTCAAAATCTGAATTTCGATCTTCGAGCTGGCTCGAAATTCAACCCCAGCTCGAAATTCAACTTTTACAAAATCTGAAATTCGATCTTCGAGCTGGCTCGAAATTCAACCCCAGCTCGAAATTCAACTTTTTCAAAATCTGAATTTCGATCTTCGAGCTGGCTCGAAATTCAACCCCAGCTCGAAATTCAACTTTTTCAGAATCTGAATTTCGATCTTCGATCTGGCTCGAAATTCAACCCCAGCTCGAAATTCAACTTTTTGATAATTTGAATTTCGATCTTCGAGCTGGCTCGAAATTCAACCCCAGCTCGAAATTCAACTTTTACAAAATCTGAAATTCGATCTTCGAGCTGGCTCGAAATTCAACCCCAGCTCGAAATTCAACTTTTTCAAAATCTGAATTTCGATCTTCGAGCTGGCTCGAAATTCAACCCCAGCTCGATATTCAACTTTTACAAAATCTGAATTTCGATCTTCGAGCTGGCTCGAACTTCAACCCCAGCTCGATATTCAACTTTTAGATAATCTGAATTTCGATCTTCGAGCTGGCTCGAATTTCAACCTCAGCTCGAAATTCAAGTTTTTGATAATTTGAATTTCGATCTTCGAGCTGGCTCGAAATTCAACCCCAGCTCGAAATTCAACTTTTACAAAATCTGAATTTCGATCTTCGAGCTGGCTCGAAATTCAACCCCAGCTCGAAATTCAACTTTTTCAAAATCTGAATTTCGATCTTCGAGCTGGCTCGAAATTCAACCCCAGCTCGAAATTCAACTTTTTCAAAATCTGAATTTCGATCTTCGAGCTGGCTCGAAATTCAACCCCAGCTCGAAATTCAACTTTTTCAAAATCTGAATTTCGATCTTCGAGCTGGCTCGAAATTCAACCCCAGCTCGAAATTCAACTTTTTCAGAATCTGAATTTCGATCTTCGATCTGGCTCGAAATTCAACCCCAGCTCGAAATTCAACTTTTTGATAGTTTGAATTTCGATCTTCGAGCTGGCTCGAAATTCAACCCCAGCTCGAAATTCAACTTTTACAAAATCTGAAATTCGATCTTCGAGCTGGCTCGAAATTCAACCCCAGCTCGAAATTCAACTTTTTCAAAATCTGAATTTCGATCTTCGAGCTGGCTCGAAATTCAACCCCAGCTCGATATTCAACTTTTACAAAATCTGAATTTCGATCTTCGAGCTGGCTCGAACTTCAACCCCAGCTCGATATTCAACTTTTAGATAATCTGAATTTCGATCTTCGAGCTGGCTCGAAATTCAACCCCAGCTCGAAATTCAACTTTTTCAAAATCTGAATTTCGATCTTCGAGCTGGCTCGAAATTCAACCCCAGCTCGAAATTCAACTTTTTCAAAATCTGAATTTCGATCTTCGAGCTGGCTCGAATTTCAACCTCAGCTCGAAATTCAACTTTTTGATAATTTGAATTTCGATCTTCGAGCTTGCTCGAAATTCAACCCCAGCTCGAAATTCAACTTTTTCAAAATCTGAATTTCGATCTTCGAGCTGGCTCGAAATTCAACCCCAGCTCGAAATTCAACTTTTACAAAATCTGAAATTCGATCTTCGAGCTGGCTCGAAATTCAACCCCAGCTCGAAATTCAACTTTTTCAAAATCTGAATTTCGATCTTCGAGCTGGCTCGAAATTCAACCCCAGCTCGAAATTCAACTTTAAGATAATCTGAATTTCGATCTTCGAGCTGGCTCGAAATTCAACCCCAGCTCGAAATTCAACTTTTTCAAAATCTGAATTTCGATCTTCGAGCTGGCTCGAAATTCCACCCCAGCTCGAAATTCAACTTTTTAAAAATCTGAATTTCGATCTTCGAGCTGGCTCGAATTTCAACCTCAGCTCGAAATTCAACTTTTTCAAAATCTGAATTTCGATCTTCGAGCTGGCTCGAAATTCAACCCCAGCTCGAAATTCAACTTTTTCAAAATCTGAATTTCGATCTTCGAGCTGGCTCGAAATTCAACCCCAGCTCGAAATTCAACTTTTTCAAAATCTGAATTTCGATCTTCGAGCTGGCTCGAAATTCAACCCCAGCTCGAAATTCAACTTTTTCAGAATCTGAATTTCGATCTTCGATCTGGCTCGAAATTCAACCTCAGCTCGAAATTCAACTTTTTGATAATTTGAATTTCGATCTTCGAGCTGGCTCGAAATTCAACCCCAGCTCGAAATTCAACTTTTTCAAAATCTGAATTTCGATCTTCGAGCTGGCTCGAAATTCAACCCTAGCTCGAAATTCAACTTTTTCTTTAAATTTGAATTTCGATCTTCGTGCTGGCTCGAAGTTCAACCCCAGCTCGATATTCAAGTTTTAGAAAATCTGAATTTCGATCTTCGAGCTGGCTCGAAATTCAACCCGAGCTCGAAATTCAACTTTAAATCTGAATTTCGATCTTCGAGCTGGCTCGAAATTCAACCCCAGCTCGATATTCAAGTTTTAGAAAATCTGAATTTCGATCTTCGAGCTGGCTCGAAATTCAATTTCAGCTCGAAATTCTGTGTTGAATTTCGATCTTCGAGCTTGCTAGAAGTTAAAAGCTAGCACGAAATTGATATTCAATGTTGAATTTCGATCTTCGAGCTGGCTCGAAATTTAAAGCTGGCTAGAAATTTAATTTCGATTTTCGATCTTCGATGTCAGTGCCATCTTCTCGATGCTTAAATAGTTATGGCGTACAAATGCATAATACTAAGTAAGGGCTTTCTGAAACTAGGTGTGTCAATTATGGCTAGAAGACACACATCTGCCGTTTATTTACCCATATTTCTGCTGTTCATGTTTATATTGGTATTTTCATTTACCATATTTTCTTAATATAAGTTGTACTGTTTTTTCTTCTACAATGACATCAGAAAATCTATCTGAAAACGATTCAACACATTTTTACCCGTCATAATGACGTTGCAACATGACGTCGAAGTCGGAACGCGCCTGTAATATTATCCCTATAATCCCGACCTTGCACAACGTAACAGCGTAACGAAACGAGTGCAAGATTTGGTATGCACCTCTCAAAATCAGACAATATTGTAGACCGCAGTGCTTAAACTTGCATTGCATGAAATGCCATACATGTTTTCTCACGTCCTGTGACAGAATATTGCGATGTCTCAGGGTTACCTTAACAGACATTGCAAAAGAATTTTTTTCTTTAGATCAGAAAGATTTGATTTCTTGACGGTCATCGTTTCTTGATCTTAAACCAAACATTCAGTTCTCATCAAGGATCTAACATCTTCCGTTACGTAAAACTAGGGCGAAAATGAACGTAAACAAACTATTGCTGGCAACATCCTGATTATACGAAAGCGTGTACGTAATCCCACTTCTACTATACATTTATTAGTATTTTGTCTTATAGCTTCCTAAAATACTTGTATACTATCATATAAGTTTACATTTGCAGTGGCGGTGTTATAAATATGTGTCACTTTCAGCTATCTCCATTGCGACAGATATTTTCACTGAATCAGAAATACCTACTTTACATACAATCTTCTAAAAATTTCTGTTGGTTATAATTAAGGTCTGACAGAATTTTGTCTGCAGATCTAACCAATAAGATCATTCACATTGTTGTATTTTTCTATTAAAATGTTTTTGACTGCTATAAAGCTGGCCTTTGACATTTTTCTTAAAGATTCTCACATTTTAGTCGAAGGCTTTCAGTTTTACAAAATCTGTTCCATGTGTAAGAAAGGTGTAAAGACTTGAGCAATGTTAACATACATTTATTTTCATGTTCTGTGATACTGATTTATAGCTACTAGTTCACTTTGCAATGCATTTCTTCTTTTCAAACACTGCACAGAAGTCATGTCAATATCAGATTTAAGTTTAAAACGTTTTGTTCTTATCTTAAATTACAATCGTCAATATATTGCACATCATCTTCGCTATGCTTCATTCATTGAAGACTATTCTCCGGAAACATGGACTCATGTCTATACAGATGGATCAGCCACATACGCCATCAAAGATGGAGGAGCAGGAGTTTTCATTCAATACCCACCTGGCAAGAGAGAAACACTACATGCAGCCACAGGAAAACACTGCAGCAGTTACAAGGCAGAGACTGAAGCACTCATGAAGGCCATCTCAAGGCATAACAAGCGCAATATTCACATGTACAAGAAATACAGACTGGTACCATCACCAACTTGTCCATGTGGTGAGGAAGATCAAACTACGGCGCATATACTTCAGAGATGTAAAAGGCATGACCAGGAGTGAGCTGCGACTTGGCCGATATATACTTTAATCCACCAGAAACAGTATGGAGGCATTGAGGATCTGCGGAAAACCACGAGCTTTATCGAGGCTACTGGTCTAACAGTGTAATCGCGAACGAAGAGGAAGAAGAATCTTTTGCAATGTAAAACATAGATGCTTTTCATGTCAAATGTATTTATTCTACACCAGTTATGGTGGATTCACATTATTAAATACCTGTTGCACATTTTATCATAATTACAATTAAATATATAGTTTCGTGTGCATTTCATAATCTAAAACTAATTAAGGATATAAATCCAGAGGCATTCCCAGTAAAGTTTATTTTGTTCAATCAAATTTCAGGTATGCATGTACATACAGATGACGTCGCACTGATAGCATGTTTAAGATACGTAATTTGATGGTAATTGTATTATTCAGGCGGGAATACATTTTATACATTATACCATAATTCTTGGTTGTAACTTCTTTTACGAAGTCAGAAATTTCAACATTTAGCCTGATGGCGGCAAGTGATTCTGCCTTTGTGACCAGTGCAGCCCAAGATCAGTCTGCACTGTTCAGTAAATTTTCAGTGAACACCCCATTGAATAATATGTAGTCCTGCCCAAATTGAATGATCGACCAGTCCGTATTAGAAATTTATCAGGCTTAGGGTTAAGTGGCCGTTACTATACAAACTATAAAGTTGGTTTGATACAGTGTTTCCTTTATCTGAGCAGCATTTCTGATAGAACAGCTCTCAAAAACAGGCAGGTTGACAGTCTGCAGAATAAACATGATAAATATTATCTTTCCTGATAACAGTTTTGGGACAAATATTATGAAGCCAATTTATAACTGAACAGATTTCTCATAAGACAACAAAGCCGTTGAAGTGTTACGTTTTCCTGAATACTGATTACTAGTAACTAAAATACAATGATATTATAAATGTATATGGCTTAGCACGAATTAGCAGCGTCAGATTAATACAGAATATATATTTCATTTTTATCTAACCAACAATTGAACCAACATTTTCATCTTCATACAACAGAAACCCACTGAATGTGCTGTAGGCCGAACCATATACCCGTCATCAAGATCTCTGTTTTCCACCGACACGTCGTCTCCGCCCTTTAGGTCCACAATAATCATCTGAGAAGACTGCTGTTCAGTCATGTATAATAATGCAATTGTTATGCCATTGACTACAACTTTTCCGTTCGCATCACCAGACAGAGAGCCGCTTTTATAGTGAGTTAGAGTGACGCTGAACACATAGGTCCCTGCCACTGGAGCTATGAATGTGCCGTGGCGTTCGTTATAAGCATTTCCAATGTTAGTTATCGCGTGGTCGAATACAATGTCTTGGTTTATTCCTAGATGGGGCGAGTGCGATGACATAGATGCGAAGAAAGCCACCCGTGTTTCTACATTTGTTCTGCGCATATGACTCTGGAACCCTGCAAAATTACAAATGAAAAATGACTTTCCTGGATGAGGCGAGTGTGAAGGAAGCTACACGAGTTCCAGTGGTGGGAATTTGAGACCTATGCAAATGTACATCTCTTTTATGATACTTCATTCAATAAACATTTTCTTTCACTTTTTAACAAATAATTAAATATTTAAATTCGAAAGTTGTTTTCTTACCACGTTTTATTCTTCCTTGCTTCGGCATTGTGTTTTTCAGTCTATGTTCATCCATCAACTGATGTTTTGTTATGTCTTTCTCTGAATCTTCAATATCATTTGTTTCATTGTCCGACCTTAAAGTGTCAGCTTTAGTTTCTAAATTTTCAATTCTTTTTTCTAATTCTGAAATAATGTTAGTTTTGACTCGATTATCTGTTTTTAGTTCTTTTATTTGCCTTTTGTGAGCGATTGTTGTCTGCTGCAGTTCTATGACAGTCTTTTCCAATATTTTGACACGTAGGTCATATCTCTCTGCCATGTCTGAAATTATACGCGACACATATTTCCTCACAGCACCGGGAAGCTCATCTTCTACTTCATTTACATAATGATCTATGTTTGTTTTTTCACAATTCGCTAAATAAATGAAGAGAGAAATTAAAGTAATGAGTACCTTATCATTCATGTTTATGCCGACACA
Organism: Mercenaria mercenaria; assembly: GCF_021730395.1. NCBI lineage: Eukaryota > Metazoa > Mollusca > Bivalvia > Venerida > Veneridae > Mercenaria > Mercenaria mercenaria. The sequence continues at coordinate 51,549,553 of NC_069363.1, forward strand.
TCAACTAAAACTAAACTGATAAAATCTGAGCCTCTGGTGACGTGATATATTTAGAGTTTGTCTTCAATAGTTTGTACGAGGGCCATTCAAGACAGTTTGACTACATGGCTATGAGTTACAGAAATTATACTGATGTATTTTAGCTAATCTTTACGACAACGAGCGAATAATTTTGTCATAACACACAGTTATTGACGATGGTGATAATAGTTGTTTAATTATGATGAACAAATGATGATAAATGGTAATGATGGATAAATGATGACAATGTATGAATGAGTATAAATGAATGATTTTGAATTATGATGATGAATTATGATGATAAAATAAGGATGTTGAATTAATGATGATAATTGTTATGAATGATGACTAAAAATTAGAGATGAACGATGATGAATTTTCTTACGAGACACAAAGTGAAATCGTTTGGTGAAGGGAAGCCAGAGTTTTAATATAGAAAGGAAAAACAAAACTTACGTTGAATATAACATATATAACATGGGCCGCACCATGAGAAAACCAACATAGTCGTTTGCGACCAGCATGGATCCAGACTGTTCGCTTTCAAGGCCTATTACAATTACAGAAACCGTCAGTGAACAGCATGAATCCTGACAAGACTGCGCGGATGCGCAAGCTGGTCTGGATCCATGCTGATCGCAAACGCACTATGTTGGTATTCTCATGGTCCGGCTCAATTATGTTTTAGAAAAGTAGCAGTTTTGACTAATGGTAAGTTGTGTTTATACATGTATAAATTTTGAATCTAAGTACTAATCTAAATAGTTTTTGAAATCCAGAACTAGGGATGGTACAATTAGAATGTCCAAAAACTTGCTATGAATGCAACCAGAAAACCTGTCAGTAATGTGACACGTAGCGCTTTATGCAGTTTTATTTCCTAAAATCTTCAAAGGTTTGTATCTCGTACTTGTTAAATTCAGAATGTATGTAAACATATACCTCATATACCTTTTAATCTCTAAACTGTCTAAACATATAAATGTAACTAATGATAAAACTTATACCTACAAAAAAGGTATGGTTCACTTAACTTTTCTGTATTTTATTCACAATTCTCCTTTTGTAAGAGACCCATGTCACAGATTTTTGAAAACATGATTCGTTACACTTTCACGACCTTTTCGTATGGTTGTACAACTGCGCATATAAGGATATATAATCAATTTGAAGTTCTGTGACACGGTTCAATAAAGCAGAGAATACTACATAAAATATGGTAAAACATATAATTTGTCACCCTTTGCCTTGTTTTAGAACTTTTGCTGGATAAGACATGTTAGTCTCTTTAGGGAGCTATTTGTAGTAGTCATTAGCTCTGTAAGCAGTTTTATTCTATATTTTTGCAGATTTGAAAGACCTTTCCTAAAAGGTATAGATTTATGTACTTTCTGAATATAACTTAATACCGTGAAAAAGACCAAACCTTAAAGATTTTAGCAATTAAAACTTCATAAAGCATAATGCACCACCTTTTCTATAATAATAAGGACAGTTTTTGTACCTCACCTTTTTATCATTCATTAGCTCGACTATTCATAGAATAGTAGAGCTATTGGACTCGCCCATGCGTCGGCGTCCGCGTCCGCGTCCCGATTTGGTTAAGTTTTTGTATGTAAGCTGGTATCTCAGCAACCACTTGTGGGAATGGATTGAAACTTCACACACTTATTCACTGTGATAAACTGACTTACACTGCACATGTTTCATAACTCTATTTTGCTTTTTTACAAAATTATGCCCCTTTTTTGACTTAGAAATTTAAGGTTTTGTATGTAAGCTGGTATCTCCGTAACCACTTGTGGGAATAAATTGAAACTTCACACACGTATTTACTGTGATAAACTGACTTACATTGCACAGGTTTCATAACTCTATTTTGCTTTTTTTTACAAAATTATGTCCCTTTTTCGACTTAGAATTGTTTGGTTAAGGTTTTGTATGTAAGCTGGTATCTCAGTACTCACTAATTGGAATGGATTGAAACTTCACACACTTGTTCACTGTCATGATCTGACATGCACAAAACAGGTCCCATAACTTTATTTTGCTTTCTTACAAAATTATGCCCCTTTTTCAACATAGAAATTTTTGGTTAAGTATTTATATGTAAGCTGGTATCTCAGTATCCACTAATGGGAAAGGACTGAAACTTCACACACTTGTTCACTGTCATGATTTGACATGCAGTGCAAAGGGTCAATAACTCAACTTTGCATTTTACAAAATTATGCCCCTTTTTAAACTTAGGAGTTTTGGGTTAAATTCTTATATGTAGGCTGGTATCTCAGTACCCACTAATGGGAATGGATTGAAACTTCACACACTTGTCCACTGTCATGAGCTGATAAGCACTATGCAGGTTCCGTAACCCTATTTTGCTTTTTTTTTTTAAATTATGCCCCTTTTTCCACTTTCGTATTCATTCAATCGACAAGGCTGTTGAATAGTCGAGCGTTGCTGTCCCCCGACAGATCTTGTTTTTTAAAGCACTGACGTTTGTTATGATAGCTTAATAAGCATTAAATATATATTTTCAAATTGCACTTTGAAGATCATTCTGTTGCCGTGGCTGTCATATTTCACAGAATAAGGTAAATAGTGTTAGATATCAGAATTTGCAAAACGATGAATATTAGCTGTATACATGTTACGGACTTTGACTTTACGAGTAGAAAGTTTAACACAAGTTAAACACTGAACACCGCTTTTTGTCATTGAAAGTATTAAGGGCATTACAGTAACTGTTGATAGTTAATTACAGTCACTGCATATAGCTCCTGGGAGATAATGACGGTCACACAGGGAGATAAGGAACAAGTTAGACTGGATTCATTTAGTAAATATGATAGCCGTAGCGTACCACAAACTTTGATACTAAGATTATACATAAACTGCATATGATACAGGTATAATGTTACACTGTACAAGAGTGGGTGTGTGTAGTTATTACAGGCATTGCATTGACCGCGTTCTCTATTTTTTTACCAGGGTACGAAGTATTGAAAGAACCATTAAACGTAAGCAATTATCAACTGACAGGTTTTTTTTTTCAAAAGTATTATACCTGTTTTGACTCCCATTTTAGTTTTAAAGCCATGTCTTTGTATTCAGCGTGTGAATTCTGTTGTATTGTTTCATCATTTTTGTCTGCCATAAACAAATGCTGTCGGTGTTTATTGCTAGTCACTTTGCAGACATACATGAATTATAAAGTAAATGCACTTGTAATGAACCATAAAAATAAATTTTATATCGATAAATATTTTAATACGTTCTATACCAACAAGTGAATAAAAGAACGATCATTAAGATCCAAAAGATAAAAGGAAAGGGTAGATTTCCCGCGGAAGTACAGAGCTCCCCAAACACAGCCATAGAGCCATGCATCACCACAACAAAAAGAAACTGTAACGGAAAAATATTGTAGACGGATTGGTTCAAAACATGTGAAATTCTTAATTATATTCGATCGTTTTGACTGTCAATTTGATAAAAGATGTATCTATGAGGATCATGAAAATACTGAATGGCTTTCTGTTCGACAGGGACATATACTCTGAACAGAAAGATTTTACGCCCTTAGTGTTCATTCTTAAAGGAAAGTGTCAGTCGAATACGCCAATTGCAAAAGATGTATTTTGGCAGTGCCCCATGAAAATGTTTTAAAATATTGCTTATTTTAACACAGAAATGTTGCTTGTAACTAAGATATTATTAAAGTATAATAACAATCAATCAATAAAATATTTTTTGAGGGCGCCAAAATGGTTAAATTTGTAAGATACTTCATGGAAAAACCTTTTTACTAAAAATGTTGAGCAAACAGTATGTTGAAATATCTGTGTCAGACGGTAGGAAATGGAATTGGTGACAAATAACAATTCATATACATATGCTTTATTTATCTATCCAACATCTGCACCTCCAACGGCACTTTCATACAAGAGGAACCCACTGAATGTGCAATGATGCTCACCATACAGACCAGCGCCAGAAGCTATGTTTCGTACCTATACATCATCTCCAGGCATGAGGGTTACTACGATCGTCTGGGAAGACTGCTCATTGGACATGTATACTATTGCGACACGTACGTCATTAACCTTAAAGACGCCCCAAGTACCACCCGACGAAACACTGTCATAGTGAGCCAGAGTGACACTAAACACGTATGTCCCGGCCGCCAGAGCAATGAAATTGCCATGGCGTTCATTGTAAGCATTGCCAATGTTGGTTACCGCGTGGTCAAAAACGATGTCCTGATTTTCTCCCAGATGTACCATCTTCGTTGATATGTATGCGAAAAAAGCCACTTCAGTAGCAACATTTACTCAACGTACAAACGTCCAGGGCACTGTAATGTAAAATAGAAAGGTTGTGGTATGATAAAGTCTGGTGTTACTATAACGACTTTAATTAGCAATGCGCATTCTTCATACTTTTAATCATAATCAATCAAACAAAAGTTACAGAAATGAAAATTATAGTCTTACCTTGTGTCACTTTGGTTTGGTTTTGCTCCGTATCATACTCGACCGACTTTTTAATTTTTGAGATATCTTTTTCTCGTTCGTTGGTTATTTCTTCTGTCTCATAGTCTTTTTCTAAAGATTCTGATTTAGTTTCCAGAACTTTAAGTTTTCTTTCCAATTTTGAAATAATAAAATTATCAAACACGACGATCTGCTTTTAGTTTTTTCATTTGCTTTTCTTGAACTTTAATTGTACTTTCAAGGTTTTGGATGCGACTCTCATATTTTTCTTCCAAGTTCGAAATCATTCTTGACACGTAATGTTTTACAGCGTCAGTAATTTCTTTTTCTTCTTCAAGTTCATTATTCAAAAATATTTCTTCACCAGCCACTAAAAGAAGTACAGAAAATAAGACAGTCAATGTAAGTACTTTTACATTCATTTCTACGTCTTACAACAATAACTTGCAGTTTTGTTGAAGATAAGTTTCGTATGTATACGTTGCACTAAATTACATAGTTGTATGGAATGTAGGTTATCTTTGGAGTAAAACACTCAAGTTTGCCTTAATTATTCAAATAGCAGTACATACTAAAATAAATTGCTACTCAGTCTTGGCAATTAGAATACTAGTGTATGTTTTCGTCAAAACAGCGGTCCGTTTATAATTCATCTTGCGTAAAATTCATATTTGTTGAAGTCTTCACAAATGTTTGTTTATAAGGCATATAGTACTACCAATGAATAATAAAGTGAAACACGGTTGCGAAAAGATAATTTTCACAGAACTAAGAGACATAACAGTTGACGTCAGTTTTCCTTATTTTTATAAGAGGTATATAACATTTAACCAATTGTCAGTCGAGCTTTGAAGACATAATACGATGTTTGTGGTGGATAAGTGAAACTGCAGCAGAAAACAGTATTTTTGTGAAAATGAAATGCGATGAATATACTGGAAACCAAATTCAACTTTTGGGAATGGGATGGAGTTAGGAGAAGAAATTAAAATAGTAAAGATTCATTACCTCCATCAGTTAAATCATCAATAACACTTACAGTCTAAATGAACTTATCTTTAAAGATAAGAGGGACGGGTAATAAATTATAAGACATGAGACTTCGCAATACTTGTATTGTATTATCTAACCGACATTTGAACTAGAAGAGACATCCTCATACAACAGGAACCCACTTAAGGTGATGTAAGCCAAACCATAAACTGATTGGTCTCCCAAGCTATTTTGAACTGATACGTCGTCCCCTGGCCTCAAATTCACAACAATAGTCTGAGAAGACTGATCCTGGATCGCATATAATCGTGCTACTAGCGTGCTGTTAATCATAAAATGACCAGAGACATCATCAGAAGGAGAAAGGTTTTTTTATAATGAGCCAGTGTGACACTGAACACATACGTTCCTGACGTTGGTGCAACGAAGGTTCCGTGCCGTCCATTATAAGCATTGTCAATGTTGGTAACAACGTGATCAAATGCGATATCTTGATCTTTCCCTAAATGCTGTGATTGTGACGACTTATATGCAAAGAAAGCTACTCGGGTTTCAACGTTACGTTGCCGTAGACGAGTTTCGTATCCTGCAATAGAAAAAATGTATTTAGTATTAAAACAGATAAAGAATCTAGGAGACTAGGATGCACTTTACATTACAGATGAAGCTTATCTGAAGTCAACTTCCTCTGGAAATCAATACATAGGCCATACGAGGCTATACGCAATGTGCCTTGAACCCAAGATTAAACAGCATTTGCCTTAACGTTTAGACCACTTTATATATCCTAAACATCATTTAATTGCAACTTTCAATAATCATTATTAGTTCTTTCACTGGCTAAAGATCTATCATGATTTTAAACAAAACAACAAATAAACAATTATTGTCAAACCACGTTTTGTTTTGATTTCTTTCGTTGTGTTATTTGCATTTTCCGTCATTTGGTTGTCTTTTGATGTCTCTTCAGATGTGTCCAGACATTTTGCTTGAATGTCGGTTTTAGAAATTCCCGACCTCGATTCCATATCTTCCCAGCTAGTTGAGAAATAACATAAGCGTTAGCGCGTTTGTCCATTTCCAGCTTCTTGATTTGCTTTCCCTGTGCATTTATTTTCCTATGCAGCTCATGAATACGGTTGTCATATTTCTGGGTCAGATCTGAAACAATACGCGTCATATATTCCCTCACAACATCGGGAAATTCATTTTCTACATATTCATATTTTATGCTTTCACCAGCAGTTAAATGAAATAAAAAGCCTAGCAAAATCAAAGCTTTGATATCCATGTTTGTCTCAAACAAAATGCTTAAATAAAATGATAAAGCTCGTTCACGATAACGGACAGTAAGGAAATATTTGATGTCTTTAAAGTCCCGTCATGTTTTATCAGTGAGTTAGTCTATTACCACAAATGGTATATTTCCTGATAAACCTGCTACGTTTAACCTGTAAATACTAAACTAATCATTTCTCTAATTATACCAGTTATTTTGTATTTTAAGATTTTCAAGATATTGATACGAAATAATGGTTTTATGATTTTCTCCGACCGATCTGATGGGTTTTATTTATATTCGGTTGCTTTTTATCATTACGCCGGCGATACAGTGGTATAGTAATGCATATAGACAAATATACTTTATTTCTGTTTGTCTTTATTTTGAAGAAAAAAAATGAAAATCAGTTATTATGTTATGTGCAGAGCTACTATTACCTGTGACAGTGCAAAGGAGGTACACTAACAGAGATACAGCTGAAACTAGGTATCTCGAATTCTAAGGGATCGGGCATTTTACTTCAAGTTAACCGAAATTCGACTTAAGGTATCCAGTCCACAAATAAGCAAATTCTATATAATAGTGCTATTCATATATATCAAAAATTGATGCCTGGTAAGCTCATATAATTTTGGTGTCATTTCAAAGTGTATTGTGTACTGAAAAAGAAAATATAAATTACATGACAAAACTATGTTACAGAACTTTTATGTCTTCAATAATACTTCAACAGAAATTCAGTTATCACAGTGTAAGTTTATCATTTCGCAGTTAAAAATGTGACTGTAATGATTCTTGTTCATTATCTATGGTCATCTTATTTACTTATTCTTGTTCAGCAGACACAACTTTTTCAAATGATACCAAAAAAAAAAAACAAACAAAAAAAAACACGGGGTCAACAGGCATCGAAATTTGACCTATTTGTGGATCGGATACCTTAAATGATATTTTGTGTACTTGTTTTCGGATTGTAATATTCTGATAAATGCATCCCTGATGTAAGAGATGTCATTACTTCTCAAAACTTCACATACTGATATAAACAAAACTGTCATTAAACACACGTTTGTAAAAATGTTTTTGAAGGACATAGAATTCAATTGCTTTGCTTTCTTATATGCTTTTCTGTCAAGTAAGAACAGTTCCAGATATGTTTTAGTTGCCTTTAGATAATTACACCCCCCCCCCCCCCACCCACGATCACACTAGCACTGCTGTTTTTTTTTTTTTTTTTTTTTTTTTTTTTTAATTTTCTTGTTTTCATGTGGTGGATGGGGTGTGAATGCGTTGCATTCCTGGTGTGTTTATATATATAGAGAGAGGGGGTCTTTTTATATAGACTTGTGTTGGCTTATGGATAGAATTTCAGGTTCCTGTGCATTCATGCTTTAATTTGACTACACCGTAACATTTTAGAGCTACTTTACAGTCAAATTGCTTTTTTAAAGTCTAACACTATATAAAATCAGGTATGAATTAGAATAAACAGAGTAAATCAGACATATTTTCTTGTCCTTTAGGGTCATGACGTCTATTCAACCTTTATTTATAATAAAGTTCCGCAGAAAGAATCGCACTGATATTTATGTGAGAAAAATAGTAAACAATCGAGTGTTGACAACTTTCACAGAAGGATATCATGATCATATGGAAATGGATTGGACATACATGGCACTTCGTCGCTTGTCATTTTCAGTGGCCTGATCAAATCGCCCAGCATTTGGAACATAACCCGTATTTACTGTCATTTACTGTATGTATATTTTATAACATGAGGACGCAACAATAGTTATGACAAAAGTGTCTCATAAGAGTTAAATGTTTCGAAAGTTGCCGAAGTTTTTCATCTCAGGTAGTAATCGATTCCTTGAGAACCAGAATTACAGAGATGCATTAATTATCATTTTAGTTACTTTTGATATAATAAATCGAATGAATGTCTTATGTGCCAACCCTATTGGTATACTCATTATGTACTTAGTTGTTGCAATTATAAAAATGTTTTTTGTCTACCTTTAAGATAAACAGAAAATCTGACAGACAGAACAAATGGTACGTTAAAGAAAGTTTATTTTCCTTATCTAATCGACAACTGAAAGAAAAAAGGCATCTTTATACAAAAAGGAATCCGCTGAACGAACTGAAATCCGAACCATACAACCCTTGATCAAACACACAGTTCTACACAGGAACGTCGTCTCAGTTCCTAAGATTCACAATGAAAGTTTGCGATGACTGTTCCTTTGTCATGTATAATGCCATTGATCAGAAGCATTGTCAGCAGGAAGAAGGCTTTTATAGTGAGTCACAGTGACAGTAAACACGTACGTCCCGGCTGTAGGTGCAACGAAAGTACCATGGTGTTCATTTTAAGCATTATCCTGTAGGAGAGGAAGGCCACGCGAGCGTTACCATTTGTCCTAACTTCCTGCATATAATACGATCAATGTTATAACATGAAAGAGACAATGTTTATTGATACTTGTTTATTCATAATAACTACTAGTATGCAATTTACATTCGTGTTCAACAAAATTCAAACAAATGTATAAATGCCCATACTCGTTTGATTTTCGATTGCTTTTGCCGTTTGCTTTTAATACATTAGGTACCATGTTCTAGTTGAAGGTAAATGGACTTTTGAACAAACTCCTTAGTGACATTGTCTGTATTCTGTTCCTTATATAAATTCAGATTCCAGATTTTCAAACAGTATAAGTATTAAACTAGTTTGTCCATTGTTAGCAGTTTAAATTGTTCTTGTGCTGTTATTGTCCTCTTCAGTTCGTCAGTGCGATCGTTTTTCTTAGATGACATCTTTAATGTGGCCTCAGATTTTTGTGTCAGGTCAGCAACAATACATGATACATATTTTCAATGCATTGGATTTTCTTCTTCTTCTTCTTCTTCTTCTTCTTCTTCTTCTTCTTCAAGATCACGATTTAAGCTCATGTTTCCACAAGCAGCGAAATTACAAATAGAAAGGAAAAATTAATATGAGCACTTTAGCATCCATGTTCATGACATACATATAGTGATCATAAATAATGGACTTCAGCAAAACACGACGTTTCATAAGGCTGCAAATGAACCAGAAGACAAATGCGTATCTAGCAAAGCAAGAAATAGACGTGTATCATATACTGGGAAATAATTCTCCTTATTCTACAACTGCCTAACAAGTAAGTTGCGTCCCTTTGACAGATGTTAAACCTACCGTTTTTTATAATATAGTGCATTGTTGAACTTTATTCAACCATTCCAAATTTATTATTTATACAAAAGTTGAACCTCGCGCGCGAATTTCTTGTGGCCTTATATATGTACTTGACTGAGCCTGTGTATGTCATGCTTAAATTAATGAGATAGTTATAATAGAAAATCAACAAATCATTCCAATTACTATTTATTTATTTTTTAAAAAACTTTATTTTCCATCGTCGACTCGGCAAAGAAGTTTCTTTTGTCAGACATCACATACACTTATGTGATATTAAATGTGACGACCAACAAATTCAAAGAAATTGAATTGAATTAAATTACGCTGTTTTACTTAATTTTTGAAATTTAAAGAATGTAAAATATCGTATCCTAATGCGTAAGTTAACACACACTGTACGTAAACACATGGTTCATCGTATTTGAAATAGTGATTTGAATAGCTGACACTAAGTTACGCATTCTTTTTGTTTAATATAACCCCTTCGAACATTCAGTATAAAGTGTTCAACGATATCATACATTCAGAATGAATGGGTTATATCCCAGTCTCAACGATTCAAATACATAAGTGTCTTGCATACCGACATAGTTAAGCCTTAAGGAGACTGGGAAACAATCCCAGGTGTCCCTCAAGATATCTTTAATGTGGCCTCAGATTTTTGTGTCAGGTCAGCAACAAAACATGACACATATTTTCAATGCTTTGGATTTTTTTCTTCTTCAAGATCACGACTTAAGCTTATGTTTCCACAAGCAGCGAAATAACAAATAGAAAGGGAAAATTAATATGAGCACTTTAGCATCCATGTTCATGACATACATATAGTGATCATAAATAATGGACTTCAGCAAAACATAACGTTTCATAAGGCTGCAAATGAACCAGAAGACAAATGCGTATCTAGCAAAGCAAGTAATAGACGTGTATCATATACTGGGAAATAATTCTCCTTATTCTACAACTGCCTAACAAGTAAGTTGCGTCCCTTTGACAGATGTTAAACCTACCGTTTTTAGCTCGACTATTCGAAGAATAAGTAGAGCTATCCTAATCACCACGGCGTCGGCGTCGGCGTCGGCGTCGGTGTCGGCGTCGGCTTCGGCGTCACACTTTGGTTAAGTTTTTTGTACCAGTCCACATTTTGACAAAGTCTTTTGAGATAAAGCTTTGAAACTTTCAACACTTGTTTACCATCATCATGGCCAGTTATAGGCAAGAGTACATAACTCCATCAAGGATTTTGGCTGAATTATGGCCCCTTTTGACTTAGAAATCATGGTTAAGTTTTTCGTACCAGTTCATATTTTGACAAAGTCTTTAAAGATAAAGCTTTGAAACTTTCAACACTTGTTTACCATCACCATGTCCAGTTATAGGCAAGAGCACATAGCTCCATCAAGGATTTTGGCTGAATTATGGCCCTTTTTGTCTTAGAAATCTGGGTTAATATTTCGTACCAGTTCATATTTTGACAAAGTCTTTAAAGATAAAGCTTTGAAACTTTCAACACTTGTTTACCATCACCATGTCCAGTTATAGGCAAGAGCACATAACTCCATCAAGGATTTTGACTGAATTATGGCCCTTTTTGACTTAGAAATCTGGGTTAATATTTCGTACCAGTTCATATTTTGACAAAGTCTTTAAAGATAAAGCTTTGAAACTTTCAACACCTGTTAACCATCACCATGTCCAGTTATAGGCAAGAGTACATAACTCCATCAAGGATTTTGGCTGAATTATGGCCTCTTTTGACTTAGAAATCTTGGTTAAGTTTTTCGTACCAGTTCATATTTTTTGTAAAGTGTTTGACGTATGGCTTTGAAACGTTTATCACTTGTTTAGTATATTAGTCTCTATCTGTAGGAAAGAGAACATAATTCTGTCATCTATTTTGGCTGAATTATGGTCCTTTTTGGACTTTGAAATTGGTTCTGTTTTCATACAAGTCCATGTTTTGTCAAAACTATTTGACATATGGCTTTTAAACTTCGAACGCTTGTTTATCATTATGATTTCCATCTGTAGGCAAGAGTACATAACTATTTTGACTGAATTATGGCCCTTTTTGGACTTTGAAATTGGCTCATATATTGCGATTTAGTGCAAGACTTATCGAAATCAAAGTAATACAGGAATATTGTTTGTCTAATCTATTTATTTCTTTTGTCTGAATATCCGTGGAAATATTTTGACCTCATTCTTCAATCAATTCTTCGAATAGTCGAGCGCGCTGTCATCAGACAGCTCTTGTTTATAATATAGTGCACATTGTTGAACTTTATTCAACCATTCCAAATTTATTATTTATACAAAAGTTGAACCTCGCGCGCGAATTTCTTGTGGCCTTATATATGTACTTGACTGTACCTGTGTATGTCAAGCTTAAATAAATGAGATAGTTATAATAGAAAATCAACAAATCATTCCAGTTACTATTTATTCTTTTTAAAAAAGCTTTATTTTCCATCGTCGACTCGGCAAAGAAGTTTCTTTTGTCAGACATCACATATACTTATGTGATATTAAATGTGACGACCAACAAATTCAAAGAAATTGAATTGAATTAAATTACGCTGTTTTACTTAATTTTTGAAATTTAAAGAATGTAAAATATCGTATCCGAATGCGTAATTTAACACACACTGTACGTAAACACATGGTTCATCGTATTTGAAATAGTGATTTGAATAGCTGACACTAAGTTACGCATTCTTTTTCGTTTAATATAACCTCTTCGAACATTCAGTATGAAGTGTTTAATGATATCATATATTCAGAATGAACGGGTTATATCCCAGTCTCAACGATTCAAATACATAAGTGTGTTGCATACCGACATAGTTAAGCCTTAAGGAAACTGGGAAACGATCCCAGGTGTCCCTCAAGATATAATTTCATGTATGATCGGTAGGACTACTGAACCAGCTGGATGGCTTTCGTACATTACGACTAGAACAGGGCTCTGACCCACAGAGGTGAGGAGCAGTTGGCTCGAAAACAGAGAAATAAAATACCCTGCACAGTTTACATGATTTATCAAATATTCGAAAAGCTTATAACGGTTGAAAGCCCGATATATGTCTTTTGGTCCTATCAGAAAAAGAATTTACAAATGTACATATTGAGTTTTGTAGTAGTTACTAACATGGTTTTAAAGTAAATGGTCTTTAAAAATGATCGAAACTATGATATGAAATGGCGTAGACCAGTAAAAGATATGGAACGAACACAATAATTTACATATGATACGTGTTTGCTTATCTTAGACTCAATAAATCGTTTAGGCGGCGTGTACAAGATAGCCATGACAGAGGTAGACAATTAAAGGGGAAGATACAACGAAAGACTCGTCGCAGAGTTATACTTAATATATCTAAATAACAGATGATAGCGTTTCAATAACAACAACATTTATAAATTTTGTTTTCAGTCTTCTGCATATTAAAACATATATGCTGAATCCTTCCTTTACAAATACAATGTGACATTCCATGCCCCTTATTCTGTTTTACATGATGACCAAGTTGTATCCCTAAAAATGTCCTAGCATCATTATTCGTTTTAATTGTTTCACCGAGATCTAACAAGTGTTCGAAATACTAGTAAGTCAAGTTCAGAAAGGGACATAAATCAAACATTATAATATATTGAAAGAGTTACTAAGTGTTGAGTTGTGGCTCGTTCCAATCCATTTCTTTTTGCACAAAATGCCAGTCAAACTAAAGTTTTGAAGAAGATTAAAGCCATACATTTACACTGTACTTATGTGCCCGCATGAAAATACATGAATATAATTATTTAAGGAGTGATATGTAATAACGGAGTAAACTCTGAAACACAGAGCCAATGCACAAGACAGTCTTAATGGATTCTGTGTTTCAAGTCTTTCCTTCAAATTAACGTGAAGGTTTTGGCAAAATACAAAAGATATTGTCACAACTGAACAATAACATAACCATCATAAAAAACCACATCAACATATGTACACGAAAAAGTACCAGCACAGAATTAGCAGGTTCAACATGTAGTAAGTCAGCCGGTACTGAGTTTCTAACTGATACCTCGTCTCCGGGTCTAAGGTTCACAAGGTCATGTAATGGATTTGTTCGAAACCTTATCAACTGATCATTCACATCTATTTCTGTTCTTCGAGCGCTAAATATATGGAGTTTTTTTCTTCAAAATTTGATCTTTCTGTCCTTGTTGTCCAACCAAGATAGAGTTAATTTAGTATAAGTATAAATTTGATAAAGGAATGATTTGAATACACCAACAACTGTATTACATTTGTAACTGGTTTGCATTGCCTGTTACAAATTTAGCCAAAATTCGTAAGAAATGTGAGTTAACTTTGTAAACTTATTTTTACCTCCCTTTACCTTTCAATGGTTGCGCAACCAAGATAAATTATAAATAAACAAATTCAGAAGCTACATGCTGTCTATTAAATGCAAGTACAAAACTTGAAATTATATTGAAATTAAAAGAAATTCTCGGCTTGTTAAAAACTTTCGTATTAAAATGGTGGATCGGGTATTTTGGCGGAGGTAATTGTGATTGTATAACTACATGTAATTATACAAGCAATGTTATTTTAAACTATGCTGCAGAAATAGTTTCATAAATTGTAAAGATCCCTTAATCAACTTAATATTCGAACAGCTTGCTAAGACACGAAAACTCGAAACAAGGCCTATAGATATCTATATGTAAATACATATTAATCGAATTGTAGTTGTATATTAATAAAAAAAAGCTTGAATAGTAAATACAGGCCCAGGACAAAACCTAAACCCTGCGTTTCCTGTAGATCTGCTTTCTGTCTTCATGTTTATATCACACATTAACATGGCATAAATATCATCCAAGATGAAAGAAATATAAATGCGTGTTAAAATTCGCAATTATTGTGGTAAAATAAACAATGATGTCTGTAAAGTAAGTAACATGCTTCTTGATATATTTATCGCCATTTTAATCAAAATATTTACGTAAGGAGTCGTTTATTCGTCTAAAATTAAGAATAATATTATGGATCATGATTTCATTTTGGTGGAAACTTACATGCTTTATTACGTATAATTTACATATAACCTTGATCATAGAAATAGAGATGGGAATACAAGAATTCTTTCAAAATCAGTTTTGTTATTCTCTGTTTGCGAGGTCGTAACGTATGTCATAATCCGAATCGGTGGTCAGCGAGTTGTTTTGCCACATACTTTCCACAGTAGCGAAAATTTTAGTCCATAAACCAACGACCAAATAAGGCTAAACCATAAAAGCAATATTATTATTACATGCATGTACTCGTATAATTCAAATAGAATCTTAATTTAAGACCGGATGTTTGTGTCATATATGATTTAATTATGCCTCATCTTTATGTTGGGTCGTAGAGATTTGCTGCTGTCCGTTCGTCCATACGTCCCGAAATCTTCTGTGTCGAACTCCTCCCACAGTATTAGCATGATTTGCTTTATACTTTTGCAGATGAAGAGACTTTATGTGTAGATGGTGTAGATAACCATAAAGGAAGGAAGTTTTGCTGTGACTAATTTTTACTGCAGTTATGGTCTTTTGATAGTTTTGCTATACAGAATATAGAAAAAAACTCTTTTGTGTCAAACTCGTCAAAACACTATTGAAAGGATATGCTTCAAACTTTCACAGATGAACAAGCTTGAGGTGCAAATGACGATAAAGGTAGAAACTTTTGCTGTGACTATTTTTGCCGCGATTATGGCCCTTTGACACTTTTGTTATATGGGAAAATCTTGTGTGTGTCCAACTTCTCAAACACTATTAAAAGGATATTTTTGAAAGTTTCACAGCTGTAGGATCTTGATGTGAGGATGACCGGTAAATAATGGATTTTTTTCTTTGGCCATTTTTTTCTTCTATAATTACATGTATAGTCCTTTCTTAATTTCACAAAATAGGCAATAGCGAAGAAATGTGCTGTTTTCAACTCCTCGTACACATTTTGAAGGCATGGATCAAAGGTTGCTGGGATGCACGACACTTTTTTTCAAATCCTACATGTGAAGATGGTCTGTACTAAAAACTTTGCTATTAAGAGGATGGTACAGTATTTGCTTGTGTTTCGTCAATATTTTCCCATAGACATTTCCTAGATTTTTTTTCTCATGGACAAGTTTTTGCAATCTTCTACATATATCTACCCCGATATTCACTGTCAATTTCAGTGATCAGTAGGTATGTTGTCATGCTTGCGTTTACGGCATAACAGGATAAGAGTATCTAGCCTATATGAAATTGGTATTTAAATGGGATATCCAAGACGGAAGCAAACTATGAATTAAATTTCATGACAATTGAATTTAATTTATTAAATTTTCACTTCACCACGTAAGATATTACGTAACTGATACAAGTAATTATATAAATTCCAAAATCCACATGACATTTTTAAAACTCATTTCTAAATAAACAAAAATTACACATTTTTATTATATTATTTTTCAATGGACAGGTTTTTTTTTGTATCAGTAGCTTATATGATATACAACAGAAAGACACCATAAAATCATTGGTATCCATGCCTTTTTCTAAGATATTTAGATATGTTTTAGATTTAGGATTTAAGCTCATTTTTTACAAAATAATAACTCATTTTTAGATCAAAAATTAATACAAATATTCTTTTGCTTATTTCTGACAGCCTATATTGTTAAATTTGGTTTCAGACACATATAACAACAGTATAAATCATCAAAACGTTCATACATCTTGCATAAAAAAACCAGCAACAAACATGTACTGCATTTTCTTTACTTTCCGTCCACTTACTAATAAACAGGCATCTTTTTTACATCGTATTTGCCTTTCCTATAAATAGAAACCAAGCTTTTCGCTTTTTACCAGCTAAAACATCGTTAAATAACTGTTCTTCAACTTTAAATAACCATAATCCGATGGCCAATATGGCGGCAAGAGGACAACAGTTAACGCTTAGCCTTACATTTTGTTTTTCAAACAATACCAAGAGGTTGTTTCACATGAAAATTGAACATCATATCAAACATGTATTTTGCTCTCTAAAACAATTGTCAGTTTACTGACACTGTATTCTGGAAAAGGACTACATAAATGGGCTACACTTTCGGACAGTTCAATGCCATTTTCAAAGAACTATTACATAGCTTCGTTTTGATGCATATGCAATATTGTCCCAATGCTGAAATTTCACATATAACTAGGTTACGCGTAGTTTTCAGTAATCGTTTACTTTTATTTCTTTACAGACGACATTCATTTTTAAAGGGGAGGAGGGGAATTTTTTGAGAGAATTTTAAGTATTCGTCGTACCGGACAGTACGGTAGAACATGCAATGGTCAGGTAAATTGTTGGTGAAGATGATGTTCGTTTATCAAATATTTCTATGTTTTGTTGATATACTCCTAAACCTTAACCCTTAGCCTGCTGGCGGTGGGTTATTCTGCCTTTGCGACCAGTGCAGACCAAGATTAGCCTGCACGTCCGTGCAGGCTAATCATGGTCTGCACTGTTCGCTATTCAGTCAGTAAGTTTTTAGTGAACACCCCTTTGAATAATAAATGGTACTGTCCATATTGAATTATGGACAATTCCATTTAAGAAACATAGCAGGGTAAGGGTTAAAGCCTTAACAAAAATACTTTATTGATGATACATGTAATTGTATTTCTCAACTCAATACTGGGTCCATCATTTTAACCAATCAAAATGCTTGGATCACGTATAAGGCCCTTTTTCTCATATTCTGATTATTTCATACTGGCATTATCATATTGACTCACATAAGTTTGGTATTAGCTCAACATCTGTTTTAAATGATATTCACAATTTATCTAATATTCTGTCCAATATTGCATAGTTGAATATTAATTCCCGATACACATGTAGCAGTCTATAGTCTAAATGTCATAATTACAGCAACATGTTGCTCTGAGTTGAAAAATCAGGTTTCTTTTTTTTATAGTCTTTGCTACGCATCTATATACTGTTGTTGATTGTTTTCAATGTGATAACGTAACACAATTATTCAAAAAATAATACTTTACATTTGGTTATATCTTTAAATTTCATACTCAAAGAGTTCGACTACATCTAATTGTTGTATTCAATGGGAATTTGTGAATGATAATGGTGTTTACGTTACGACCGGTTAATATCTATTTAGGGTATAGGAGTATATTTTCAAGTCACAAAAATATTTGATCAACGAACAAACATCTTTACCAACAATTCACCTGACCATTACATGTTCTGCCGTACTGTCCCGTACGATGGATACTTAAATTATTCTCAAAACGTTGTCCCACTTTCATCATGGATACCATTTGTAAAGAAATAAAAAAAATGCTGAAAACTACGTTCAACATAATTATATGAAATTTCAGCACTGGGACATTATTGCAAATGCATTGAAAACGAAGATATATAACAGTTCTTTGAAAATGGTGAGTTTGTAAAGGCATGGAACTGTCCGAAAGTGTGGCCATTTATGCAACCTTTTTCCGGAATTAAATGTATGCGTCAGTAAACTGACAGTTGCTGTGTAGAGTAATACATATGTTTTATATGCTGTTCAATTTTCATGTAAAACAACCTGTTCTTTCAATGGTTTGGTGTTGTATGATTTTTTTTTCTCAAAATGTAAGGCTAGGTTTTAATCCAGTAACAGTTGACCAAGTTACCCCTTGTCGGATTATAGGTGCCAATATTTCAATGCTATAACGAAACGTGAAGAAAACAAAGAAATCAGGGCTTACATGAAAGCTCGTGGTCAAAGGGGTCACACTAGTCTTAAGACAGTAACCGTCCAGGCAGGCATATTGCTGCAGCACAAAGAAACACACTGCTGCCGTCAGAGGCGTGGTAGAAGAAGATAGCCGTTATACTATTTGCCAAACACTATCTTTTTCTTCTTCTAATATAAGGGTAGAAATCCTGACGGAACGTCTAGGGTAGATATCCTGACGAAACGTCTAGTACCCTATATACAATCCAAAACGGACCGTCCATCATAGTAGGACCAACCGGTTAAATTCAAAGGTTTGTTCTAGATGGGTCCAACATTGTTGACACTGAAATTACAAGCGTTTAGATTGAGCCTAAAAAGTTCAGAAAAATTGTACTCCCAAAAAATGTTTGAGTTGCTCACTGGGATAGACACTTGGATTTATTATTTTAAGCCCCAGCGACGCATAAATAACAATGGCTTAGTATATGTCAGGCAAGGCCTGTCATTGCTAAAAAGACAAAAGTGCCAAGAAGGTTTTGTATGCCATTTTCTTTGATTATACAATGTAGTGGTCCCGTTGTACCAATTCCTTGCATAGATGGTAAAACCATCATTGGCAAATTCTACAAAAAATAAAGAACTAACAGCTGCCAAACAGACTTGCAAAATAAACGGCCAAGTAAAGGTTTGACTGACATATAGCGAATCCATGACAATGCGTCCACCCACAAAAGTCAAAATGTTTGTGTCTTTCTCAGAACCGGAAATTTTATTCAGGTTGAGCACCTACCTTATTCTCCCTGTGGCGGTATTCTCTCTGCCACTAGAAGTGCCTTTGGTTCTGCATTTTTTTCAATGCCTCCACAGTATAGCAAGAGGAGTCTACTTTGCAACATTTAGCTTAGGAAAAGCAAGACACAAAAGTGTGTTTCTGTGCAGGGAGAATAATTTAAAAGGATGACGTGATAATTGTCTTTGTTTGATTGATGTTTTAAGCATACGAAGTCTAGTGACAGACGTTATTAAATACTATACACAAAATGGTTGTCTTCAGTCTACATGTAGGCATTATTTGGTAACAGCCTAGCACGGTTTTTACGTGTGTACCACAATGTTTACTTGCGAGCTCTTGGTTTCAGTCTATTACTGGATTCGTTTGCAGAGTTTAGGCAGTAAAGTTTTAGAATTAGTTTTTGTTGTTTGCCTTATTGTTGTTAAGTTAAACAGAATTGCAGAGTCAGGTTATTTATGCTCTAACATAAATTAGATATGAACAGCTGTTCTACAGCTATGGTAGCTATGTAGACCCCTCTGACTCATTCATTCGTGTATATATTGAACGTTTTTCCTGACATTATTGCTTATTTGCAGAAACAAACTGAAGTCTGCTTTAAGCGATGTAATTATTCATGTAAAACATATTTGTAAATATTGTAGCCGAAGGTTAAACAACATGTTGTATAGACTTTTGATGTATCATTCCGCGCGTTTTTGCAGACAATAAATGTAATTCCAGTCCTAAACGTTTTTTTATTGAATTATGTTGACCTTATTAATGATAGAACGGAAACTATTCGGTAGAATGCTGAAATTTTTATGTTAAAAAGATCTGCTTTACAACATCAAGACAAGCAAATCTTTGAATGAAAATGGGCAGAATGAGACATGTCTACATGTTTTATCTCTGGGAATATCAATTCTTGCACACCGGACCGGCGTTTCAAATGATTTTACACATAATCAGAGCCTCGCCAAAACAGCTACCCTCGAACCAGATATTCCATTCTGCATTTACAACCAGTGAAAGATTATCCGGCTTGAAAATATGAAGCAACATTTGTGAATTTTGATTGCTTATAAGGTATACGTTTCGTGTGAATTTTTATCTAACCTAGTTTATTCTGTCCGATAACATAAAAGAAACTTTAACTAAAAGCAAAATAGCCATGATGGTATTGTTATTTCTTTCAATACATTTGGTAGATAATCATCCAGAAAATCTTTCAACATATTAATTTTGATTAGTGAAAATTATTCACCCCTCTCCCTCTACTCACCCACCCCTCCCTCTCAACCTCCGTGGCTATAATTTTGTTTTTGGCGAATCACTATGGCGGTTTGAACACTTAAAGGGTCCACAATGGAAAAGAACATAAAATTACTTTGAAATTAGAACATATTGACAATGTTCATTTTGACTTTTACTGTATGGTAATAAATTCAAATTCGTGGTAGCCACATGAGGGATATTTATGTAAATATATTTCGAAAAAAGGGCAGCAGATTATAATATAGCCCGCCAGCTTAGCTCAGTAGGGAGAGCAACTTCTCGCAGCCATGGTTTGACGTTTCGGAATGATAACAGATGGTACTCAGTCGGATTAGAGGTTGTCGTTTGAAGATTTTTTTATTTTAGCTCTGGCAGTCATGCGTAATTGGAAGAGGACAGTCCACAACTATGCAGGCCCAATTTCACTAACATCCACTGAATTGTTTCAGAGGAGAAGTCATTTGAAGAAAACGTGAACGGACAAACACAGGATGTCGGGTATTTAGTGCGTTGAGGACACTGTGCTTTGGTATGTATTATATAATGACTGCTATATTTTCGTCTTTTTCTTCTAACCCGTCCTAATAGCAGGTAGAAGTGAATTGAGAGTTCATGATTTCGTGCAATGTTCTATCTACATTTATGATTTATATGTGGTTTCTTGCTATATAGGCCGCCGTTAAATAATTGCAAGAAGACGCCCAATAGACATTCTTGTTCCTACTTATTTTTATTTTACAATCACAATCTCACGTTGTTCATCATTAAAAAACAACAACAACAACAAAACCAATGATATAATAATATATATAAGACCATCGGGATAGAAAATGCATTTACAATGTTCAGCCTTCATCGTTCTACAGAATATCCCTGTCTGTACCTGGCTTCTGGAAGATTTAAAAGAACCCTCTCTCATTTCAACAACGTTTTTATAAACATCTTAATTATCTGAATAATTCCCAAATAGTTTATTTGTGTACGCGAGAAATGTGCGTATGGGATCTGTATCGTACCAAAATGCTAGACTGCTTTTCTTTGCTTTAACAGATATTTTGCCACGTGCATTTATAATGATGTATAAATGTGCACGCATCACGTAACATTATTCCAAAGGTTTCCTGGCGTGAATATGGAATTTAGAAGAGTCATTGAGCATTTATATGTGTAGATAGCGGTCCATGGAATAGTTGTTCCTATTGTATATTCATCCTCGTTTTTTCCATATTTTGCATAGAAGGTAAAGGTAAGTCTTGTTTATTATGGTGTCAACCCTATTGAAAGGGCCAGCCAATTTGGCTTATGAGACACCTTTATTGTGCGTACCAATTACATCCCAACTCCCACTATGCCAGGCGCCAGGCGGATAGAAGTCGGTAACCATTCATTTAACTAGCTCGCAGTTCACGAACAGGCCTTTTCGGAACGAGTCACATGACAAACATCCCCAAGACGAAAGCTCCCCATGGGGCTCGAACCTCCGACTTTCCGATCCCGAGGCAGACGCCTTAACCACTAGGCCACGGTGACCGGTTTATAATACAATTCAAATTTACCTTATGATTTTTTAAGAAACACGTCTGCGATATCTTTCCACTACAGTTTCTCTTTTTGACAGGTCTACCTTGCGATGTATGGCTCCGGTTGTGCTTGCTGTGCTATTTACTTCTGGAAAACCAACTTTAATGTTTTTAGCAGATTTGTTTTCATTTACGCATATAAATGTAGTTTAATAAATATTTTTAGCGATTATTTTTTCTAAAAGGTATTGTTGTTTTTTGTATTTACTGAAGATAACTGATTTCTTTTTTGTTGAAAAATGTTAAGACACTGTCCGTTTAGCTTAAATCAATTTCGGTGAGCAAATAAACCGCCTCAAATAAAATGAGACATTTCAGTACACTTTTTCCAATAAAATGCTGAAATATCAGAGTGAAACATCTTCACCGGTCAGAAAGTATAAAATGGCTGAAGTTTTCTTTATCATGAAATAAAAAGAAAATACGTTTGTTTTTCCTCCAAGATCTAAATAGCTTTTATTCATCGGACACCGTATCAGTATCTTACATTTTCATATTACATGTGGTGTTCACTCTGTGCCAGATGTTTGATCTTGCACTGAAACAAACAAATATCCTCAATATATGAAGGCGTTGAGGTTGACGAATAGTTTGATTTGAGAACATAACATTATCGTTTAATCAGGATCTTACGTCTGTTGTTATTGTGGACATTGATGTCGCACCGTCGTACTGTCGACTTCAACATCGTGACAAGACGATGCTATTGAGTGTCGTTAATGTCGTAATGTCGACTGCGACATCTCAACAAGATTACACAATGCGATAGCACAACAACACGATGCGACAGCACGACAATACGATGAGATAACGTGATATTAATGCCGTGATGTCAGCGCATCGTACTGTCATGCTATCGCATCATGTTATCATATTGTCGCATCGTGCTGTCGTGCTGTCGCATCATGTTTTAGTGCTGTCGTATCGTTTTATCATAGTAACGCCCTTACCATTGTAGAGATAAACAGTACGACAATACGATGACTAATCGTACAAAAGTGTTCTTGTTTCTTGTCAGTGTTTTTTCCGAGCTTTACATTGCAGCTCTAAATTGGTCAACCTCTTAGTAACTATCTTCATAGTTATGAGGCTGCTATGAAAGTGTTACTTACTTTCTAGAGGCTGAAACATAGTAAATGTTAAAAATGCCGCCTTGCTTTAGAGCGGTTGAACGAAAGAGGATAAACACTACTAAAACCTATGTGATTGTCAACCTTTACTCATCTCCTTGGCACACTTACAGCAATGGACTTGGTTCTTACGGGTATTGGACACCTACCGCACTACTAGTTTAGGGAAACATTTTCCATGTAAACAAATATAAGGAATACATGGGAGCACTTGAGTGTGCCAGATAACATATTTATGGCTTTGTCGATATCATCTAGAAAACAAATGGCCACGTATCTTCTCTTCTCTCCCACTAACTGTTTGAGCTCAGAAATGTTTATGACTGTATGTGACACAAGCTAGGAATTTTCATTAACTCGTCGCCTTAAGGTACAATATAACTTCAGAATATGAGCAAAGAATTTGATCGAAATTCAATTATATGAAAAAGGCAGTGTGCTGTTAATATCATTCGTGATACCATTTGACCAGGATTGATCGAAATGCTTCAGAAATAATGAAGAAGAAAATATCGGAGGGAAATCTGCTCTTTTTGAAGTTGTCATTCAATAAATGACTACACTGATTGCTTATGATTAGACAATGCATAATCAATTTTTTACTGTTTACTCTATGAGAGTAATCTATCAAATTGGAAGCAAAATGTTCCATATACTGGGATTATAAAATAAATCTTATTGGCTGGTCGTTTACATTATTTGCTAAATAATAAAACCGTTCATCAAGCTGTTTGTCTGTCAGTAAATCCGTTCTTTCGTTCGTTCGTCGCTCGTTGTTTTTTCTTTATTATTTTCATTCATTTGTTCTTTGTTATAAATCATCATTACGCACTTCTATGACCAGTCAACTGCATTCAAAATCTCTAAATAAATTACTGTTCAAAATGTTGTTTCAATAACCTGTCATAGTTAACAAGTTTAACAATTTCTTTAAATCCCCTTGCATATTCATAACAGTGTTACTAACACGTAAAATTAAGCGAGGTACATTTTCAAAGCTCGATACGAGCAGGCATGTGGAACGGAAATATGGTGAAAACGTTTAGTAAGAATATAATAATTCTACAAATGCACTGGCAAGGTGCGAACCAGTTATTGCAATATATAAACCCAAAGAGACACTCTCTTAATGAAAGTTGTTTTCTTTTAGCGGAACTGCTCGCTGGTATACCAGCATATGTACTTCACAGATCTTTCAGTGTTAGTTGTGTTGAAAATAAGCACAATGTACGGGTCACTGACTAGCTTTCTAAAAAGTCTAATCTTGATATACAGCCGGTTTTACCAAGGAGTCATATACTTCTAGGTCTGATCTGTACGGAAGCCTGTATGGGGCACCC
This sequence comes from Mercenaria mercenaria, assembly GCF_021730395.1. Classification (NCBI taxonomy): domain Eukaryota; kingdom Metazoa; phylum Mollusca; class Bivalvia; order Venerida; family Veneridae; genus Mercenaria; species Mercenaria mercenaria. Next base: position 51,574,424 of record NC_069363.1, read on the forward strand.
TGATGATGGGATGATGTCGTCTATGTTGAGTTGCACAACATAACAAGTCGTCAAAAATGTGCCGAAAAACCTCTATACACCACATCATGTTGTCTTAAGATATGTCAACGTGTCGAGTTATTAAATCCCGACAAAATAACATTTTATATATGTCAACTTGAAGTAACATGCCTGCCGACATACTTCATGCCGACATACGGTATACAACGAAACAAATTGTCAAAAAGAATGACAAGCAACCTCTGTAGATATCTCAACTCGTCGTGTTATTTAAGCAACTCTACAACGTTATTATACCGACAAAATGATATGTTGTATATGTGAACTTGATGTATGTTGGCAGGAATGTTACTAAAAGTCGACATATACAATATATTATTTTGTCGGCATAATTATGTTGTAAAATTGCATTAATAACACGACAAGTTGACATATCTACATAGGTTTGTTTTCATGCTTTTTGACAACCTGTTGCGTTGTATACTGTATGTCGACATAAAGTATGTCGGCATGCATGTTACTTGAAGTCGACATATATAACATGCTATTTTGTCGGGATTTAATAACTCGATATGTTGACATATTGTAAGACAACATGTCGTGGTGTATAGAGTTTTTTTGTCATAATTTCGACGGCTTGTTGTGATGTGCATCTCGAAAGAGACGACATCATCCCATCATCAGGGTGCCCCATACAGGCTTCCGTAGATCTGCCGTTCTTGAAGCAGAGTCGTATCAATAGTTTAACACAGGACATAAAATGAACTATGCGGCTTAGGAGATCTAAAATTGAGACCGTATACTGCATCATAGGTGGAACTCATATGAATCATGCCAATTGAACTAAGATACATACAGTGATTTTAGCGACAATAATTGATATCTCTATAAAAGTTTGTGTCTATGTATTACCGACAATTGCTGCTTTTATATATAATAGCGCTTGCTCTCTTCACATCAAGGCAAAGAGTCTCTTTTATACCAGAGACAAAAATTACCGCCTGTCCACCGCAGATGATATTTCGCACGACCTGTTAATGAAGAAGGGATCAACGCAGGTCACATGGTGTTAAATCTAACAAGAAATCCGAGATGAATTATTCCACAAGATTCGTTTCTACAAAAGACAAACTTGCTCATTATCCTGACGCGTCGTCTTGAAGAAGTCTTATGTTTTTAATCGGCCAATCACAGAGCGGATTACAAATTAATATTTGGTTCATTTTTTCGCGGAGTATCTTCCGTTTTTTAGGCTCAGCGACCGAAATACAGAACATCATTATTTTCTTCATACGCGTTACTTTCGCTTTGTCAGTTTCGCGTGATAAAATGAAAAGAATTTTGACGCTTTTCGGAAAGACAGCTTCTTGAACTATATGGTTAGAAATGAAGCAAATTGGGTAAAAGACAAAAGATTGTTGAAACTGATATCGAAAGCGGATTTTTTTTCCATTTTGTTTTCTAAATTGTATGTTTCTTTCTGTGTCAAAGCATTTGACAAAATATGTCCTTTGGCAAATGAATAATGTTTTTGATTTATGCAAGGAACAGGTGTTCTAGAAAAATTGTGCGTATTGCATTTATAAAACAAATATACTGTAACGTTACTATTTAGGATTTTTCACTTTCGTATTTTGTAAATTTACGCTCACAATAAGTCACAATAAGAAAATGCTGAAGATGATTAAATCATGACTGATAAGGTGACGCTGACGATGCCAGTGATGATGATGATGAAACAGAGAACAACAAAAAGAAGAAAAAGATATATGTTGAAAATATATCATTTATGATATTTTATTGTCATGTTTATTACAGTAATTATTTTATCATAATGATAAAATTAATGATATTTAACAATAAGAAAAAAGATCTATTTAAATATATCATTTAAGATAATATTCTTTATTGTCATGTTTATTACAGTATTTTTTTATTACAATTATAAAATTAATAATATTTTACAATAAGAAAAAAATCTATGAAAATGTATCATTTAAGATAATTTTCTTTATTGTCATTTTTATTACAGTCATTATTTTATCATAATAATAAAATTGATGATAATAATGGGAGTTCCCTCTACATGTTGCTATGGCTGAACATTAAACGTTTAGTATATTTTGAATATTTCATCTATCTTTATTACTAACATCAATAACACAACAGTTCTCTCTAATTCCCCAAGTTACACATTTCGTGCCATTAAAGGTGAAATATAATGATTAAATTTCATTTATGCTTCTCGCGCATTTTGATATCATCTAAATAGAGAAAAGATCATAAGATATTCAATCTCGCAATTACGTTTGAAAAATATACCCATTTCATTAAAATTTATTGCTTTCTCAGTTTTCATTCGATTAGTTTTATTGTTTTTATTATCAGTTTATATGAAAATGAAGTTAGATTTTTCGTTTCTATATGCCTTTCGAATTGTGTTCCGTTTTCCCGAAGGGATTCACGAAGTATATCAACATATTCATTTCCTCACGTGCTATCTTTCTTAACTTCTGACTAGTTATCATTATATCTTTTATCTCACTGTTCCTTTGGGCATTTCCACTTTGACAAAACTCCTTTTGAACTTCCTAATGGAGAGGTTTTCGTCTATTTAACATGCCGAGAGCAGAACAATGATCATGAAGCGTTTAAAACAATTGTTTGTACCATTTCAACACAATGCAAAATATGGTAATAGCGACAGATAAAGAAAAGAGATAATTATTTGATATTCAGTATTTTATTTTTTTATATGTTTTCTTGTATTAATATGCACATATTTAAAAAGGAGTTATTTCGTTGTATGACAAAGTATATAAGAATTAATTCTCACGAAACTGTTTCTTCAGATTGAAGTGATCGAAGTAAGAGCTGCCGCGAACATCTGAAGTTTGTTCATAGTACAAAGAGTTAGGACTACCTAACATAAAAAAATGGCATGTCTCCGGACGAACATATAACATATACATATGCATGTACATATGTACTACATATGTCCTGTCCCGGAGTTCTAAAATATACTCTTCAGTTGGTATTTTTATGATACAACATATGGCAGTAGATTTGTGTCTATGTTCGATTTTTATATTATGATCAATACTCGGACACATATGCGTTTAGTTGTTTATCTTTCTGTTCGATTATCGCATATAAATAATCATTTTTATGTAACGTTTGTTCAATGATAAAAACAGAATGTATTTGATTATCTCACAGATTTTGTTTTTAACTATTTATATGTCCAATAATCGAGGACATATTTGATATATTACTGTATATATGCGTTTAATAATCGAAGACATATTTGGTACAAACTTCTAAAAGTGTGTCCAAATTTAATGCATACTGCTATAATTATGTGTTCGATAATCGAACTAACGTAACATGAAAATAATTATTTGTATGTGATAATTGAACAGAAATAAAAACAATTAAATGCATATGTGTCCGAATATTGAACATATTATAAAAATCGAACATAGACACAAATCTACTGCCATAACAGCGTGCTTATTTCTTCGTATATTCAGACCTTATATTTATATGTGGTTCATGGTATTCGTTCTTGCTCTCTTTATTTTACATCCAAAGGAATTTATTTCTTCAATAAATGACCATATTTGTAGTATATATATAAATCATTTTTTTCAAACAGGTGTCTTATTGGATACTAGCATACATAGAGCACCTTAGTTACTACATTTTATTAAGAAATATTATGATATAAACTTTTACTACAAAATATTAAGCTTCTATGATGATACTGGCAGTATGGAACATTGGCATAGGAGCGCCATTCAATGTCACTGTATTAAAGTTTTCCTAGGTCATATATTTTGCATACCTTCTTTTATTTTAGAGAGAAATTAAATTGCTGCGATTGCATTTCATTTAAAGACACATCTGACACTTTGTGTACTGACTAAGATTCAATTTTAAAACGGAAATATGTATTAAAAATTATAGGTGTCTGTGCTTGATCTTTAATTATCTGCCCTTGAAAATAGATTTCTTAAGTATTTTCCGACTTTCAAGGGCAGACAATTCATGACCAAGGCTGGGTACCTATAACTTGCTTCATTTTATATTTCTGTTTTTGACTTGATTCTCTGTCAGTAAATACAGTTTAAAGAAGAAATTCTGTCTGTAAGAAAATTTTGCCCCATGTCCAAATAGACACTATGGCAAATATGAACATGACAAAATGATACCTCAAAGTCCTGGTCTTTCCCATGGACCGAATTTCTTTAAACGTTGTACACTGAATGCAAATGATGACTAAAACAGAAATATAAATTAAAATGCTCAGTTCCCTTGCCTTAATCTTGAATTATCTGCCCTTGAAAATTGGATTTTTTAGTATTTTCTGATTTTCAAGGGCAGATAATTCAAGATCAAGCACCGGTACCTATAATTTTTGATACATATTTACGTTTTAAACTTGATTCTCAGTCAGTACACAAAGTTTAAAGCAATTCTGTCTGTAGGAAAATGTTTGCCTATATACATAATAATAATGAAAAAAATATAGAAAATTGTCAGATGTGTCTTTAAAGAGACGATTGTTAAGGATTTAATAAATGGAGCAACAAGTATAATTAAGCAATCATGTTAGGGCTATAAGCAAATTGTGCAATTTTACAAACTCCAAACGTAGACCGATGGTACCAAAAAGTCGTTGGAGCGCACTATAATACCCGAGGTCCAGATAGACGAATGTATTACAAAACGCGACAGTTACACGCAAGGTCAAGATGGTGGCGATGTATAACAAAATGCAACTAAAGCGCTCGAGGTCCACAGAAAGGCGAATGTATTACAAAACGCGACTGTTACATGCAAGGTCTAGAGGGTGGCGATGTTTAACAAAATGTGACTAAAGCGCTCGAGGTCTATAGAAAGGCGAATGTAAATTACACATCGCGACTGTACATAACGCTAGAGGTCCAGATAGAGGCAAATGTATTTCAAAACACGACTGCAGCGCTCGAGGTCCAGACAGAGCTGAATGCATTACAGAATACAGCTGCAATGATTGAGGTCATGATAAAGGCGGATGAATTACAAGATGCGACTGCAGCGCTGGAGGTCTAGCTAGAGGCGAATGTATTACAAAATCCGACTGCAACTCTCGAAAGCGAGAGAGAAAAGAATGTATTACAAAACGCGACTGAAGAGCTTAAGGTCCAGAAAGTGGCGAATGTATTAACAAATGCGACTGTAACGCTTGAGGTCCTGATAGAGGCGAACGTTTGACAAAATGCAACTGTAACACTCACGATCAAGAGAGAAGCCAATGCATGACGAAATTCGACTGCAACACTTGATGACCAGAGAGTTGCGAATGTAATACAAAAGGCGACTGTAATGCTCCTGATAGAGGTGAATGTATTACAAAACGCGACTGTAACGCTGGCCGTCAAAAGAGAGGCAAATGCATGACGAAATTCAACTGCAACGCTTGATGACTAGAGAGTGGCGAATGTAATACAAAATGCGACTGTAACGTTTGAGGTCCTGATAGAGGCGAACGTATTACAAAACGCGACTGTAACGCTAAAGGTCCAGAGAGTGGTGAATGTATTACGAAACGCGAGAGCAGCGCTTGAGGTCAAGAGAAAGGCGAATGCATTACAAAATGTGACTGCCACGCTTGAGATACAGAAAAAAACGCGATCAGGGAAAGGCGAATGTATTACAACACGACTGTAAAGACAGGGGAATGTATTACAAAACGCGACTGCTTCTCCCGCGATCCGGGAAGGGGCGAATGTATTTAAAAACGTGACTGCAACGCTGGAGGTCCCGAAAAAGGCGAATGTATTACAGAACGCGACAGCAACGCTCTAGGTCAAGAGTCAAGGCAAATGTATTACATAACGAATTACATGGGACTTCACCGGTAGTGACAATAGGTAAATGACTTATTCAAAGTATAATAGTTCGGTTTTACATGTATATCATTTTACGGAAAGCCACGTGCGCAATGCGCTATATTTATGCCCGAAGTCAGCCGATTTGCCTAATAATATGTTATACGGAAATTGCCGAGTGTCACGGATCCACAACCTTAAATGCAACAACGCAAACAAACATACATTAAATGATAACTTAAGTCATGGAAAAGTACGGTGCCCCTAAAGTGACATGTTACACACATTTTTTCCAATTAGGTAATGTGAGACTTTTTTTTATTTCGTTTAAACGAAATCATTTCGTTTAAACGAAATAACTTATTTCGTTTAAACGAAATCATTTCGTTTAAACGAAATCATTTCGTTTAAACGAAATCATTTCGTTTAAACGAAATAACTTATTTCGTTTAAACGAAATCATTTCGTTTAAACGAAATAATCATTTCGTTTAAACGAAATAACTTATTTCGTTTAAACGAAAGCATTTCGTATACACGAAATAACTTATTTCGTTTAAACGAAATAAGTTATTTCGTTTATACGAAATGATTTCGTTTAAACGAAATAAGTTATTTCGTTTAAACGAAATGATTTCGTTTAAACGAAATAAGTTATTTCGTTTAAACGAAATGGTTTCGTTTAAACGAAATGATTTCGTTTAAACGAAATAACTTATTTCGTTTAAACGAAATCATTTTGTTTAAACGAAATCATTTCGTTTAAACGAAATAAAAAAAGTCTCACATTACCTAATTGGAAAAAATGTGTGTAACATGTCACTTTAGGGGCACCGTAGAAAAGCAATAAAATTGACCACGAGTATATTTGTTCTGACACTGGCAAACTGACTACATATACGAAATTATAGTCATTACATACTAATGGAAATAAAATCATTATAATTAAAGTCTTTAGTGAAATAACAAATGTTTAATGTATAACTGTCAACCGTACAATTGAAAATTACAATAACATGATGTTGAAAGAAATATTTTATCATTTTCCACAATCTTTTATTTATATTACTTTGCCCGTTAGGCAGATTTTGTATAATGCACCAGTTGAACAAACAATAATATCAGTTAAGCCATCTCAAATAGGGAAAACAAAGCAAATTGACCATCAGTAATTTATTGAGGTCAGTACCATGCTCTATACATTTAAAAGGCCTTTCTTTACCTATGACACATTATGTCTTGATAAACAGAATAACAAAAATGTCACAATTGACTAAAAGATTACAATTTAATGGATTCATAGTCATACTAAGGGACATAAATGTAATCAGAAAATAAATTAGCCTTACAAAATACAATTTTAAACGAGGTAGACTAGTATGTAAATTATATAATAAACTTATAAGGCTTTATTCAACACCATTTGAAACCAGTCCACTACAACTTATCTTCAACCGTATGACACAATTTACGTTTTGCCTATTCATCATTGCTGGCCTATTCCTTTATACTTTCTAGTAAAGTCCAGAGTTTTCCTCACTCTGTAATTACGCAGAAATTAATAAAGAAGAGAGGTGATGAGATCTCCTAGGGCGACAGGAAGGCACATCCGCCCTTAGTATACAAATGGCATGCGGTCCCTATGGAACCTTCGGGCACAATGCGGTACATATTGAGTAACACTCTGTCGATATAATGTGCTTATAATTTTCTCAAATTAATAAAGCCTCTTGCAACATCAATTATCTCCTATCTAATACCAGAGAAATCGCGCTTGTAGGAAGAAAATGGAGAAATCAGCAATAATTATCTTATTATGTAGAGAGATACGATTTAGATTGCCGGAAACGCCGCCATGTTCCATATCCTGTTACTGTGTTTATTACAATTTGGATATTTAAAGACGGCCTATTTGTACTATATCTAAGACAAAAAATGTCTCCTTGTCGACAGTCAGATCTTTTTACTCCGACCTGCATTGCATCAAAGAAAGTTCACTACAAAAGACTGTAAATATTTATGACCCGACAATGTCATGCCAGTGCTTATATGTTATTTTGCTACAGTGAATATTTCTCTGATATAGTGTGTTCATTACTGACTTTGTATTTCTGGTTAAGCATAGTCTATGTCTGTTTTGTTTTTGTTTTTTTGCTTTTTTTTGAATGGCATGGGCATGAAAAATATGAAATGTAATTCTTTTACTGGCGTTCCAATAGTGGGAACTTTTATTCCCATATACAGAAAAAATGTCAACACCGTCTTATTTTTTAAATTTTCAAACAAAACAAAAATTAGATAATGATACCATAGTATAATTGTATATGGATAAATAGAGGAAATTACATGAGTGTCTTTTCATATTGAATTTATCAAACGAGTTGAATAAAATAATAAAATGCGAGGCTCTGCCGAGCATTTTATCAATTCTATTCAACGAATATGGAAAGTCACAAATGTAATATTCTTTTTACCACATGTTAGCCTTTCTTGTCGAAAAATAAAAAAAATCGACTTTCTTTTACTATATAAACAAGACAATTTGACCGATGTCGTCTATAGTATAAATGACGTCGACGTCAAAGCTTTATTACACTAGTGTATTATCATTTTTTTCAATGGCTTTATTACACTCCCGCGACGTCAAACATGTGATAATGTTAATTAATTCCTTTCATGAAACTTATTTAGTTTTGTGTGGAGTAAGTCTATTTTTTCTCATTGTGTGTGCCATTTTTACATTTTTTCGCGCGCATTAAATCACAAAGAATGTTGCTTTTATTTTTTAAAACTCCTGATGATTTGCCGAAACCTGTTATGACACGTGACTTTTCATGGATTTTATCTAAATATTATACACCCGTTGGCTTCTTAATTTCATAACAATAAAACATATTACAAAATATACACCCAAATTTTGTATCACCAAGAACAAAATCTCTAAGCAAGCAATGTTATTTTTTCCATCGTCATACAATAATTGTAGTAACAATTTATATTTCCTTGCAATACTGGAAGGGTTGTTTTATAAAATGTTAAAGCAAAGAAAGATTCTAAAGTATGTGTTTATGTTATTGCCAATATTAAGACGGGTGAACACATGTATGAGAAGCTCATTTTGAAACTTGACTGTGCAATAAGCTATCATGCAAAACAGGAACCGCATTATTGTTTATAGTAACAAGGGCACAACTCTTCACGTGTTGATTAAGGAACAGTGTCGTTGAATAAAATCATTGTTTGGAGTTCAGATGCGAAGGAATCATGTAACGACGGTGTAGCCCGAGTGATATAATAATACGCATCTACACTCCAAACACTGATTTTACCGAAGGGCATATCATTGTATGAAATATATTTTTTCGATTCTAACACGTTATGAAGGGTTATTTTCTATATTTTTGAAGGTATCCACCGAATATTTGTCTGTTGTTTTTTTTTCTTTTCCAGCGCGCCGCCATTACGTCTGAAGCTATGACGTAATAATTGTGACGTACAAACAGTGCATGTATTGCGTATTAACTCATAGTTTTAGTCTTTTTTTGTTTAATAAGGAAATAAATTGGTTGGTTTAAGTGTAAATTGTTTAAAACAGTTATGTATGTGTTTGAAATGTTGCTTATTTGAGACAGTCGATATGTATTTAAGTGTCTGAAAATAGAATTCTGCAAAAGATGACACACCTGGTGCACTGAGGTCTATAAACATGAAGGCCGCAAAACTTGATACCATTGTGCAAAACACATTTAATTTAAAATCAAATTTCTTTCATATTGTTATCGTTGGTCGATACAAAAATATATTTTCTTTACTTTTACAATCAAACGAATATTACTTAAACAATTTATAGCATTTTTTTCGTTATCAGTATACCAAAAAATCTCATAGTGTTCAGTACATCAGAAGAAACGGTATTTAATGAAGCGGCAATCTTAGAAGATACCTGAATAAAAACCATAAACATTTTACAGGTATCTTTACGGTATACTTAGTTTATTGAAGATAAATTTCCACCTTGGGGCAGAAGAATGAAAATAAAAACTCTTATCAGCCTAACGTAGCGTTTAAGGTATACTACTGATGAAAATGATAGACGCTTGACAAATGTAAATTTTGGGTAAAATAGTCAATTGTTCATCGAAATAATATGTGATATTACCATAATGTGTTTATAACTGTTCTCTAACTTGAAATAAAATGTATTGTATATATGAACGCCCGGTTAAGGTCTGAAGTATTGAAAATATTTTGTAAGATTGCCAGTGTGACATGTAAAATGTAACTGCTTTAGACTGCATAATTGTTTAAAAAGTACCATCTTGTCCAAAATGTTTTATTTGAATATACATGTAGTATCTTAAACAGATGTTCTTAAAGAAATAGTATTCCTCTTTTTTTTCTGTGCAATTTGTCTAAAGAAATAATACTACAAAAATTGCATGTTTAAATAATATAAGATTCTTTCACTGGTTGTAGGTGCAGATGGGAATATCCGGCCTCGAGGGTAACTGTTTAGGCGGTAACGAGGTTCCTACCGAGTTACCGCCTAAACAGTTACCCGAGAGCCGGATATTCCCATCTGCACCTATAACCAGTGACAGAATCTTTTTCTTGCATACCGATATCAAGATAAAATAATGAAAATAAAATCAGTCGAACGGCTTTCTTTTTACAACTATTTCTTATAGCAGTGTATTTAAACAAAGCGCGGGAAACCAACGTCCGTAAACAGGAAAGACGTCATGACGTTTCAAAACAAATAACAATGTTTAGTTCCGGTTTTGTTTTATCAGTTGCAGCGTAACGTTATGAATTTTTGATAAAATAACGTGATTTGAATCGAGAAATATACTATCAGGAACCAATAGGAACTGTCAAGGTATTGAATTTTTATTCCGTTTTTTAAATAAAATATAAATTACTACATAAATCTTCTACATATATGTAGTTCGTAGTACGTCATTTTAGCACGAGAGTCATCTTACACCCCGGGGTGTAAGATGGATTTTTCCAGCACCGGTAAAAATACCGGAAATCCCCGTCTGGTATGCAAGAAATATATATTCTACTCAGAAGTCTCTAAGATGGAATTTAGTTTTGTAGATATAAAGCTGATAATGGTTTAGTTGTAGTGTATACTAATGTCAAACGCTTAGCTGTTGCTATCAAAAATGCATTTTCCTCCGGCTTCAAATTTCTACGATGACTGTTTATTTTTTTCCAAATCGTTTACTTAGAGTAATTCATATATATAACATAATCTATTGTGCGGTAAATTTGATGAGGCAGAAAACAAAACAACATATTGAAAAACATGTTTAAGAAGAGGAACAAAAAAAAAATTATTACTAAAATGCATTATGTCAAAACATTGGGAGTTAGACAGAGGTGAAAATGTAATGACTAATTTCGAGTTATTTAAATCATAATATCATCCTAGTGTTACTCAGATTCAATTATCGTACTAATATTAAGGGACACATCCGCATTACAGATTACAGATCTATAGTGGTGCTAGCTGGGAACAGTATAATCATGTTAATACCACCCTGGTCCTATATACTTGCTAATGGCCTAGACATATTCATACCAAACGTGAGTATTTGAAACAGCTGCGGTTTCGTTAGACATGATTTGAGGAAGTCAATGACTAAATTTGTCACATTCATTGATAGATAGTGATTTGGGAGTGAAATACGAAATAATGCGATCAAAGTTCAATAAAATGATCAATTAAACATCCATTCATACTTAATGATTGATTTTGATTAAAGTTTAAATGTGAATTTGATCATAATATCAAAAGAAGGTATACGTTTATATTGTGGCCTACATATACTGTACACTTCAAAGAAGAGAACGATTGAAACTTGAAATTACTGAACTGACACAGGAGCTGGCCAACTTTATAAACAAATACCATGTACGCAGTTCAATATTTTGTATAAGTTTTAACATCTCGTATGCATCCACAACCGAATCATTTGATACTGAATCATCCTGCTAGGGTTGTAGGGTGCATCATCTTGCTTGCTTACCGAAGCACAGTGGTTCGACCTAAGTCTTCTTTAGGGATTGGTGTAATGCCCGGGTGGCCACTTGGTGTTTTTTCTTAGCCATTAAATGGTTTAATATCGCAGAATTACTTTACCGTGTCGGTAAATTTAAAACCCAACAAAACAAACTAAACGTATGTGCTGAAGAATATGACATGTTTTGTTAGAGTTTTGGTATAATTATTGATATATTTCAAATCAAAGTTTATGCAGTATTTCTTATAAAAGTTATCTTGAGACTTTAACGTTAAATACTTCTTTCAAATAAATATCATTAAGTATCATTAATATAATCAAGATGCATATAGGCGTATCGGGACTTTAATGTTGTATATACACTTACTTTTTTGTTTGTTTTGTTTTGGGTTTAACGCCGTTTTTCAACAGTATTTCAGTCATGTATCGGTGGGCAGTTAACCTAACCAGTGTTCCTGGATTCTGTACCAGTACATACCTGTTCTCCGCAAGTAACTGCCAACTTCCCCACATGAATTATCAGAGGTGGAGGACGAATGATTTCAGACACAATGTCTTTTATCAAATCGTCACGGAAAACACACTTTTTACCTCAAATGAATGTACATGTATACTAGTATCAAAAAGGCATATTCATACTGTGAATGATGAAAGACTACTGGTAACTAGCGGGGCTAAATGGCAAACTTCTGTTCGTCAGATAAAGTAAACTTTTTCATTATACTAAACATAATACATAAATTGAGATAAAAGTATTTCTTTAACTCATAAAACTTACAAAGACATTCAAATTGTAAACACCCATGTTGATTTGCACAAGACAACAATACTATACTTTGACAATGTCAGTGCAAAAAGGCAATCTTTATAGAATACCAATCTTCAAAAAGATTTAAGATGTTCTAAAAAAGTTGTGGACGAATCGCATACGTGAAAAAAATAACCTAAAATCATATCATTATTAACTTGGGAGATTGAAACAAATCATTATACAATAACATTTACAGAATATAAAACAATACTTTGAAACAATGGTAATTTAACCTTAACAAACTGCAACTGAAGTTCAAACAAATATTCTAAACAAAAGATTTTCATCTATTAGATTCAAATTTTCTTCCTTGCTCATCATCTGTTCAACTATGCAAAGAAATTCTGTGAAAAAATATCAAATAAAGCTATTGTCCAATCCATTCCTTCCGCTTAAAAGAACAAATCTAAAAACGACATTATTTTTTCTAACCGTCGCCTTGTTATTTTTCTATCAAACGGATCACCTTAAACGTCGTGGAGTTGTTTACATAGAAAAAAACAATTTGTTCCCTATGAACAAATATAAATGCTGAAAATTACAAATTATACACAAAATCGTAGGTTTTTGTGATGATATTCAGTGGTCTGTATTTAAGCTGTCGAACCAAAAAGAGTGTTAAGATCCTCAATAAACAGAATTTGATCTGAAGCATTTTTGAAAGCTTTAATTGACGGAAATGTAGCTGGGTGTTCAGCTTCATATCATTATAAAGAATTCATCAAATTTTGCCATACGATTAAACTCTCGCACAAAGAATATTTTTGAATGACATGAGTTTATAGAAAACAATATAATCAAATGACAGCGATGTAAAATGAGTCTTGAGTTGGAACAGCCTTGGGCTGAAAGGACATCCCTGCCTCACCCTAGTTGACCTTTAAAACACTATTGAAGTGGTGAATGAGCTTTTTGAATAGGACGGCATGGATTATTGAGTGTCGCACAAGGTTATCGGTAACACACTTGAGACGAACACAAGCAAATTAATAAAAACGTACAAAATGTAGGCAAATATTCAACATTCCAACTTTAGAAATGAGATAACAATGCAACAATTACATTCTACTCCAGATGTGTACAGATATTTGACTCACCATTTAAATAAGCAAACTTCTTGCATACCAAGACACTTTTTATAACTTTTTCCTAAATAGAAAAGGTAAATATGATATTATTCAAATGTTACTATCATTATTATTATTTTTATTTTAATTATTATTACTGTCTTGTTATTGTTGCTGCTGCTGTTGGTTGCTGCTGCTGCTGTTGTTGTTGTTCATATTCATCTATAAGTGCTATTATTATTTTTTGCTGTTGTTTTTATTTTACTTGTTATTATAAGTGTTATTGTTATTATTATTGTTGTTGTTGCTGCTGTTGTTGTTGCTACTGTTGTTTTTTTTATAATTCTTATTATAAATGTTATTATTATCATTGTTATTATTATTATCATTATTATTATTAGTAGTAGTAGTAGTAGTAGTAGTAGTAGTAGTAGTAGTAGTGGTAGTAGTAGAAGAAGTATTATATAAAACTTAGTTTGTATTTTTAAATAGTCAATATAAACAGTGTGTCAAACTGATTTTGCTGATTTCTATCTTAGTGCGATAATAATGTGACAACTCCCTCCCCCACCCGCCCTGTTTAGTGTTTTTGCGTGATTGAGTTTCGCTTATACTTAATAATCTACATTATTACTCTTAGAGCTGATCTTAAAATATATTAAAGGTCCATTACTAAAGAAAGTGAGTTGGCAATTTTTTTCATAGCCAGTGCATAGACTTCTACAAGACACTAAATAATGAAGACTGGCAGGTCAAAATTTACAGAAGGTCTTTGGAACTCAAAGAAATCTATGTGTATTATGCTGAAATTTCAATGAATCGACAGAATGATCCCCCAGGTCTTTTTTAATTTTCTTCATACTTCATAGAAAAATAATTGTACATATACTGCGATTTATTTCGAATTTCTACATACCAACTTTCATTTTCCAATAAAATGAAATAGTTTCTGTGCTTTTTAAAAGAAATTAAAATGTTCACTTTCCTTAGTATTGGACCTTTAACTAGCACCGTTCACACCAATATGTTCCAACACAATATGATATCAAAGTACGGAAATTTTTCTAACAAATAACAATTGTCTGGTTATTTGTCCCTGAGCCACACAATATTATAACATTACATTCTAATAGTTGTTTCCCATTTTTATAATTTCCCCTTGAAGTGAAATGGGAATTAGTTGATTAATGGCATTACGTGAATAAAATTGATCAAAGTATTGTACTGTGGGCATATTAACGGCTACCTTTCTAGAAATATTATCCAAAATGGCATAAAACGTGAGAAATGGTGTAGCTGCGTCACCGAATTTAGAATTACGTCCGAGCTTATTGCTCTATAATTTTTATATCCCAGACAAGCACCTGCAGGAACGCTGTAATTGACGTGACCACGCCCTCTTAATTACGCAAGGCAAACGGACAATACGGCTTTTACCACCGTTAGTCTGGTTATATTATTTAAATCTAACTCAGGTCATTTATTATTCAATTGTATCTGTCGTGTTCATGAAGCTTCGGACTCTAATTCTGTCATATTGATAATAGTTCGCTAAAGTTCAGGAAATTTGCGGAAATTTGGCCGCGCAAGACGCAATTACCGCTGCGAAATCCAGAGCGACGATCTGTTTTAGCTCCATAATAGAGAAATATATGAGCAGAGAATTTTTCAATCACTTCGTCGGCGATAATTCAAATCTGTTAGCACTAAAGTAATATTAGGGAATCGAAAAAATAGCCTCGGGAAGATGGCTGCCTTTTGACGATAAAATTGTTCATATTAAAGTAAATTGGATTGGTTTTCCTCTTTGCTCCAAAAGACGGAATATACGGAACCGAGACTTGTTCTGTACTCTAGAGTAATTTAGCTAATCGTTTTATTGATATATAAATTGCGGCCACCTTCAGAAAATTATCTGCCATCATACCAAATGAAGATTACAAAGATGCTAATAGATTGTCATAGACTTAAGTCTCTTTCCTGGCGTATCTGTATGAAAGGATTTGTCCACAGATTCCAACTGATCATTTTCTGTATCAAAATTGTTTTTATTATTAATCTTGCTCAGAAAAAAATGAAGAAAAATGCTCTGTGCGTAATGCAACGATTGAGAACGCTTCCGAAGACTACTAATGCATATATCTTTTCTATTACTAAGGTATGTGACACTTACAGTAAGAATCCTCTATAAACACGTTCTTAAGAATTGCAGACGCATGTGATTTTCATTGTAAATTGTAAATACTTATTTGGAAAATGAACGTAATGATCTAAACAACCAGAATGTCTTTAATTACTGTCGATATTTAGCGCGGACCTGACCCGTCAGCATCCAGTATCTTATCTACGTCTACTTGCGTTGTTTTGGATGAAGTAAGCGAAACTTCAAGAACCACAGAAACTTGAACAATGTCATACTGTATCTATCTATCTATCTATTTCATATTGTGGCACCTCTCTTTCGAGTGTTATGGACAGGAGTGCGTACCGTGGTCAGTGGACGGAAATATTAAAATACTACTGGGAAAGTCTTTTGGTAGAGCTGCAAGTGAATATGAGCCGCGCCATGAGAAAACCAACATAGTGGGTTTGCGACCAGCATGGATCCAGACCAGCCTGCGCATCCGCGCAGTCTGGTCAGGCTCCATGCTGTTCGCTAACAGTTTCTCCAATTCCAATAGGCTTTAAAAGCGAACAGCATGGAGCCTGACCAGACTGCGCGGATGCGCAGGCTGGTCTGGATCCATGCTGGTCGCACACCCACTATGTTGGTTTTCCCATGGCGCGGCTCATATTGTTTTGTTAAGTATTTGCCTCTTAGAAACAATTTATATTTGCTTGTTTTTATCGCAAACTTTATTTATTTATTTCCATTTGTACATGCATGATATAAATAATCCTTGAAAATGTGATGACTTGGTAATATTAATCGAGTTAAAAGTCCTGCAACACCATACATGTTTGTTAAAACCACTTTTATTTCTGGCATTTTTATTCAACATTAAAGTAAAATTTACGGATTCATTTCCAGCCGTAATAAGCCAACAACAATTCAATATTCATATCATAACTTAAAATTGATTCCAGAAGGCTTCAAATTGTGAAGCCTCCACTGAGAATGAGTTAGGAAAACGTATTAAAGTATAAGAATTTATTTTAAAACATTTTGAGTAAATTGGTGTGGGAAAGCGTTACTTAATGCAATTAATGCTAAACTTTTTAGCGTTTCAAAATATTTCGGAATGTATATTTTACAATAAAAATATCTCAATATTTTCTAAAACAATATATCAATGCATTGTGCCGCAAGGACCGTGTGAAAGCAATTTAAATGTATAACCTAGCTAAATGCATTTTCTTATAGCTTCTAAATTATCCGAGTTCCTAAAATTGAAACAACCGGACTTTTTTCTCATAATAGACTATAATAAGGACTAAATACATAATTTATGTAAAAAGGCAGAAACGTATTGTGACTAGCATTTTTTAACCTTTACCCTGCTAAATTTCTAAAATGGAATGGTCCATCATAGGATTGGGCAGTGCCATTTATTATTAGATAGATAGATTAAGATAAAGGCAAAGAATAGCATTTACATGATTAACAACCACAATATAGAATAAAACAATAAGCATCATTAAATACTATTTTATGCAAAAGAAAACCATGACATGCTCCCATTACCAAGGATAACACAATAAAGAGCAAGCTCTTATTTCCATTGTGGTCCTTTAGTGGCATGACATAGTGGGGCAAATATTAAAACATATTATTTAAATAAAAAATTACATCTATATCACATTGTTACTAACAGTATAAAAATACCTGATCATATATCTTTGATAATCCATGAAACGAAACGAAACTGTTAAAATGGTTCTGATAAATGTGTAAAAGAAAGAGCATGTCATGGCAAAATAAGTGACTGTATTGTATGAAATAAGGAGAAAGGGTATTCACTGATTTTTTTTTTCTGACTGAATAGCGAACAGTGCAGACCATGAGATGTGCAGGCTGATCTTGGTATGCACTGGTCGCGAAGGCAGAATCACTTGCCGGCAGCAGGCTAAAGGTTAAAACAGTTAGCAGTCATGTTTAGACCTTTGTCACTGGTTGTTTTAGTAACAGGTACCCACACTTCACCAATCTCTGGAAATTCTTTTGATAACAGCAATCAAAATCCCCTACCAGATAAGTTGCTCCCACAATTTTAGATGTAGGTAAGAAAACATAGAATTCATATTCTTCAAATCAGTAACCAGTTTTCATGAATAAATCTTATGCAGTTTTAAAATTATAGAAGGATCTATTTGTTGTGTCTGATGGACGGGTCGAAAGATGGCCACATCGGATGGCGAAGGACAAAATTGAATGAGGAGCAAAATCTCTATAATGTATTTATATATGAGCCGCGTCATGAGAAAACCAACATAGTGGCTTTACAACCAGCATGGATCCACAGACCAGCCTGCGCATCCGCGCAGTTTGGTCAAAATCCATGCTGTTCGCTAACGGTTTCTCTAATTGCAATAGGCTTTGAAAGCGAACAGCATGGACCCTGACCAGACTGCGCGGCTCAATTATGTGTACAAGATTTCACGGAAACACAGTATCTCTTGGTTAATCTTTTGCGACAGGCGGAATTTAAATAAGACAAATTTAAATAAAAGCCATATTTTTATATCATGTATAAACTATATACACTTACCATTTTTCACGAGATTTCTTGTTCTATTAAAGCTATATTCTTGACTCTAATATGCCATAGCAACCACATAAATGGAAGTAACAATAAAATAAATAAAATGAAATATGTTTATGTTCCTTCACCGCCGTCATAAATGTACATTCTTTTACTTACTTTCAAACTATTGTATGATCCGCATACGGACGGACTTCGGAGTTTCATTATATTTTTGTTTAAAGTTATAAAAGGAAATTTACAATTTTAATTTCAGAAGTTTACGTAAAGATCTAGCTTAGTGTTTTCATTTTTTTCATCTGGCTCCGAAAATAAGAATACCATTTTAAATATTCCCGAGTATTCATTTAAAAATTAAAGTAACATAATGGCATCTTCCGTACTGATTCTTTTTTTTTCAAAATAAATTGGGAGTATGTATACTTACTACTGGGGTTATTCGATCTGGTTATCGAATCGTTTTTTTTATATATACATGTTCTTTATTTTAAAATACAAATTAGAAAATAAAAATTCATATATTCTATGTCATTCCGTTGCGATTTATTAAGTAATTAAAACTCCTGCGGTTGAGTGAAAGACCGTATAATAATTTTACGGACTCTCAAAAAGACACACATATAGACTTAAATGGTCAGGAATCATTGAAAGTTGCTGAAATATATATCTTGAGCTTTAGCATTCCTCTAAAATCGTAGTTTCGAGTAAAAGAATATTGAATCTAAGGAAATCGATAGCTTTGCAGTCTTATCTGAGTCTGATAAATTATTTCGCAATTATATTTAAGTTACATGTTTAAAATTGAATATTTAGTTAATATCTATTTTCAAACGACCATTCAGTGTTGGTGGTCAGTCTCAGCTGGAATAACATCTTGAAGTTTTATCAAAATTTACATCTCAAACTCAGAAAAGATGTGAACGGACACCTTTCTCTATAAACAAAAATCAAACATTTTTTTTCTATGTAATATTATTCGCCGCAAATTTTGCATTTTTTAGGAAGATACTAATAGCAAAAGTGTTATTAGTTATAACAGTTGGCATTTACTGGTCGAATTATATGGTAATACTTTTTGCAAGCCTATATATTCAATGATTCGGTTTATAGAATAATAAGCCATTTCAGCATCAAACCATCAACACTTAGCGTTGATTAAATCCCTTCTACCAACAGCGTTTTTTTTTCTTTTCCTTTTCTGTGGAATTCTTGAGCAGTACAGATAGGTGCTTGGCAGCTAAAGTTTCTTAATTTCCGTGTTCTTGTTTGCGCTCATTTATTGTTCAGCAGCGAAGAAAAACATTTCTTACTTTAAATTGTATGTACATTTATGTAAGTAGTAAATATTTGTTTTAAAATGATACACCATTGCTATATCACAGCACGTTTTTTTTTTGTTGTTGTTGTTTTTTTTTTAATGTTTTTTGTTATTTTTTGGGTTGTTGTTGTTGTTTTGTTTTAATGCACATTCCAAAAATGTCTAAAATCATTCATTTGAAAAAACATAAAACGGAAGTTTAAGTATGTAATCGTATCATAAAGTTTTGGATGTTCTCACATTTATTGTGAAACTATACGCATCTATTTTACATTTATATGATGTATTTGTAAAAGTCCATTTTCCAAAACACCCAAGCCCAAACCTTAGTCTTTTTCTACTTACGCGTACAGATTTAATGTGAATTAATTAAAGTACAAAATGAAATGCATCAGAGGATGAATAATTCGTTATACATTACCACAATAATTAAAAAACAGTTAAACAGTCTCTAAACTGGGACTGGTTTGTACGACATCTTAACGCCTATTATTTAAATATCCTGTTCATCAACTGTTTGCTACTGCTGACCCGGTTTGTTTAATCATCAAAACTCTCTGGATAGAATATAAATATATTAATAAATGATAAGCAAAATGTAACTGTGTCTTTTTCATATATCTAGTACTATTTTCTTGCGGGAAATAAACAAAAAATGTACATTTTCAAAATAAAATAAGACAGTCCAAAATAATAAAGTTTTACATCATTGCTTCAATATCAAAGTATGCAGATACTGATTTTAAAGTTACACAATTTTTATCCCTATTTATTTACACACCCGTCTTGTTGTTGTTGTTGTTGTTGTTTCTGTTGTTTTTACTTTTCTTATTTTTCCTCGTTTTTTTTTTAATTATAATTCGCCATCGTTAGTTGTGCGTTTATTTTGTTTATACAGATTTAGGTCTCCAAAGACGATCGCATTGCGAATACAGATGTTTTACTTGATTATGCAAATGAACACATTTTGTCAAACTTAGAAGATGCCTATCTAATCCTTTCTAAAAAAACGGATGACACACTGAATAGAACTGACCGTATCTGTAATGTTTCTGTTTTATAATCCGAACTTTCACAAGCAAAATATGAGCAAGAATATCCAAAGATTAAGCTCACAGAAAAAGAAAAGACGTATTCCAGATTAAAGAAAAATCTCTGAAGACACATTAAAACACAAGAAGAAGATCTCAAACAAAATATACACGGAAATTCAAAAACCTTCCCTAGCAATTACATTTATACAGACACAAACGTTTATGTTCGAGGCTAAATAGAAAATGAAGTAAGAAGAAGGGAATTAGTTGTTTATCAGGAAATGCTTGGTCCCTGAAGGTGCATTTTGCACGAAGTTCGGTTTATATCACTCGATGCTCCAGGTCCCCTATTAGACGTATGGTACCCCTTCGGCAGATGTGTTACAACACTACACACGGAGTAGATAATGTGTACAAATATTCTAAACTTTACCCCCGGCAGAACAGCTGACCGACAGACTTGTGATTGGAGAATAGCAATTAATTTTATATTAGTTTTCAAACGTTTGCTCGGAGGAATTGTTTAATATGTTCGAGCTCATTTTAACTGATCATTAAAACCGCCGCAAATTGAAATGCTGTTACAATAAATCCTAGATTGCATTAGGTGGCAGTTTAATAAAGAAGTTACTTTGTCAGTAAATATACACTAATGGAAAAGAAGACATGCAGGGAAGGGCGTAAGTTTGACATACAAACTTTTATAGCCTTGAAATTATGCAAACATTTATCGACATTTTTATCTTAAAGTACAGTATTATATTTAAACACATATTTTAGTTATGTCAATTAACAATTTTGTTAATTTAAGTCAGGTTTGAAAAAATGGATTTAGATTGCATCATAGAATATGTTGATAATTTCGATAATAAGTTAATCTAGTCTGTCAGTTTCATCAAATAAAAATATATTTTAAAATATCAACCCTGCGTTTATAAGGACAGCTGTCAAATGTCAAGCCCGCTGTCAAGTTTATTTGTAAGTGTACATTTACAAGAAATTCGTCTTCTCTTTAATTAAATAAAACCCTTTTTCAAGTTGATTTCAAATTCATGAATATGTCCCCCTTGTTCACAATATCTAGGATTTCGCGATCATTCTGGCGAGTGAGAGGATAGCCGACAAGACGAGGTAACTCTACACCTAAACCTTTACAATCATCTTTTACTTCAAAACATACAAATTAAGCTTTATAAAACTCAAATTCTAATACAATTTGCAAAGTAATCCCGAGAGGTTGTGCGAGCTTTTACAATTTTATAACTTTGTCATACATAAACATATCTCAATAGAGACCGATTTGCCCGTGAAATTGTCCTTTTGAAAATTCAAACAGCAGCAAAACGTTGTTATTGAAAACAAGAACCTATGAAATAGTTAAGTGTATGCAATTTATTAATTTGCAAACTCAATCACTTCATTAATGTCCATATCGCTTATGTTCCTTTTCTACTGAGGTCTCTCAGGAATTGATAAAATTTGTCTAGCAATTAATTGATCCAAAAGTGTACACTTAGTCGCTTAATGAGATATATTTCATTTTAAAACAATTTATCTAGAGATATTAATTGTTTCAAACTAATTTGATTGTGCGCGTAATGATATTAAAAAAAAGGGATTGCCGACACTTTTGAAAAATTAAATGCAAGAACATTATAAAGAACAAAGCTATCAATTTAACCCTTGTAAATCGCTGCTTGTTTCTGACGGAGCTATATTTCATTACAAACAAGTGAGGAAACCACCTAGATAATCATCTATTTGTTTACGTTCTAATGAAATATTATAAGGTTTATGGTACGAGTGTTAAAGTCAACAGTTACCATAACGTATATTATGACAAGCAGATAATGTTAAACGCCCCCAGCTCTGCGCGCGTTTCATGTTCGCTATTAAGCGCCTCCCAGTTATAACACGATAGTGGTCACATCCAATAGCGACGCTTCTAAAGTAATAACAAAAAAGTAAATTTGAATCAAAATCACATTCAATTACTGAAAGATAACTAAGTTCGCATATATGCTTAAGGATTACTAAAACAATAGCCCTTTAGGATAGAGATGTGACTCGAAGGAGGGAGACATAAAGCCTATATCTGTGTTTGACAATTTGAGCAGCTTTTGCAAGATCGTCTCGACTGTAGAGTCGGCAATATTTATCTGGGGAAAGTTTCACTATAATATCAGATAGGAGTACTTGGAGAGCGTCCTAAGGATAAAATACAACTTTTTCTATCATTGGAGATCACCTAAATCAGTAAAAGTGGCTTACAGATTCGCAGAAGGTGGATTTTCTCATGACAAGATGTCGTTCTTGGCATTGGATGCTGCTAATTCTTGGCAGGTGGGTTGATTTCTAAACATTCTGGACCCTTTGGCTAACTAAATCCATGCGTCGTGCTTTAGACAGATAAGTCACTTCGGGCAATATTGGTAAATTACCGGTTTTCTTGTTTTTGGAATTGAGGGCATAAATATTTCGATTTTTCTAGAAGGTATAGTACAGCTTTTTAAAAGATTATTTACTTTACTGTGTTTACGTCCCTAAGGGCCCTCCTTTAATATATGATGAAACACTTATGGTGAATTAGTCTCTTTTGATACATTGTACGAATACCTTCAAGATATTCAATTTAACTAATAAATTAGAAGTTAGCAATTAATTGAACGGGCAGATAAAATAAACGAAGACCGTAACCAGGCACGTTTACCTCGTAATAGCAGGCAATACGTGCTGGCAATATAAGTTTCTAAGATGTCTTCTTTTGATTATTGTATGATTATAACGGGTGGAATTTTAGTCTTTGGAGTTACATATAGAGGTACTGTATTCTGAATATACATTTTATAAGTTTAAGATGTTTAATTTTCTAAATAAACTTCACAGGTGAAACGTACATTGTAGAAAATTGAAAAGCTTGAAATACACAGTTAATTAAGAAATATTAGTAGATTCAAGTGACGAATATACTGAAAACATGACAGAATATGGATCTAACTGGAACCGGCACCCGAAAAAGTTTTTGAAGAAGTCGACAAAGAGATAAGAAACACAAAAATTGATTTATAAACAGATTAACAGGTGTTTAATTATAATAAATAAATAAAGACTCAGTAAGAATAAATTGATTAAAAAATATAAATACAAAGGGTAGATATCCTAAAAGAATGGGAAAATGATACTCTTAAATGTAAACTTAAAGCACTCAAACAACAACCAATATGAATACCTTACTAAACCGTCATGAATGTAAATTAATACCAACAGAATGAACAGGGTGATTTTGTCGTAAATAGCGGTTGTAAAAATAAATTTTAAAAAAGTAAAACGTGTTTTGAATGAGTGTAGTATATCTATTGACTACACCTACTACTCAAAATATGAAATTTACTTAAATTGAAGGCTGTAATAGCACACCTTTTAAGAAGTATAGCACATTTTAAAGTTTTATTTATGTTTCTATCAGTACAACTTACAAACTAACGCAAATGTCAAATACAACACAGCAGAATTTACATGTGTAAAATTTTAAGATTTTACGTTTCTGCTAATTGCTAATTGTGTCGTCGGTAGTGTTGAATATGTCAATATAGGAGTATTCTAATCATTTCGTATCATCAGTCAGCCCTATACAAATACGACTGGAACCGAAGTTTACGGTGTTTTATTGTACCCACAGGGAATATATTCATTTTCTGTACACAATCTATATTTGCACTTCATGACTGATTTCTGAAATTATAAAATTGTTTGTATTGCTAACACCATTATACAGCTCTAATATTCCCCTATCATTTTATCATCATTACTGTGGTTACATAATGGTGATGATTGTTTCGCAGCTGAAAATGCCGTTTATCAATCATGTTTTTCACGTGAGTTAATTCATTCCATGTTTTACTAAATTGTCGACTAAGCTGGTACCCAGTGTTTCCCAGTTGGCTCATATTGTTGTTATGTCAGCAGATTAAATTGTGCCGTAGTAGATTTTTACATTGTTTTTCTCCCGTTAGACAATTTTAGCACTTAACCATGAGTATTTTTCAACATTTATGCAAAATTTCATACTGCCATCATGATTAATTTATACACCATCATTTTGTTCAATATTCCTAAAATCATTTGACTTTTTAATTTCTTCTTGGCATAATATACGGTGGAAAAATGTTGGTCGTTGTTTCGTACCTTATATTTTCCTCTAAAACATAAAAAAAGAACAAAAATATACCGCAATATTGAGATGATTTGATTTTAATTATGCTTTTACATGTTTGGTAATCTGTTAGTGTGGTTAAAATTTGGATCTTTTTCAAAACCTTAGACAAAACATGAAACAGAAACTGAAATCATAAAAGTGGTATCTATATTTTAGTTTGAAATTTATAAAAACATATGTTTTATAGTCATAATTAATCAAACGTAAATTTGGTATCATTAAACCTACCCGTTTATTTATTTTTTTCTGTAGAGAATATTTTGATAGAGGTCATGTAATGAAAAGATATTCTCCCCATTTCTTTTACCCTCTGTAGTCTGATGGCGGCAAGTGATTCTGCCTTTTGCGACCAGCGCAAACCTGTTCAGTTCAGCCTGCACTGTTCGCTATTCAGCCAGTAAATTTTCAGTGAACACCCCTTCGAATAATAGATGGTATTGACCAAATTGAATGATGGACCAGTCCATTTAAGAAATTTAGCAGGCTAAAGGTTAAAACTAGTTACGGATAACATGTTTATACACAAACATGTAATCGGAAGCTACCTTTATGTATTAAATATGGCACATTTACCCCATTTTCGTCACTTTCCTGATCCTCATCTTTGCATTTATCTGAAATAGTAGAACATTTTCGGCTCGTTTTGAAAATATTTAATAATGATAATCATACTCCAGCTTTTCATACAAATCAATTAACAACACATCTTTAAAATAAAAAATATTGGTATTCAGGTCACTTCACTTCTTCTTTTCTCCATTGAAATATCTATCATGTGTGTACATGGATATTATTTGTCCTGTTTCCATAGAAATTTTAATGTATCGTTTTGTTTCATGCCATATTTTCCCTATTTGAACTGTCAACGGAAATTTAATTAATGTTTATTTACTGTATATTTATTACTTTTATATGTGTTCTAAGCATTCTGCAACTATCAATTATAACATACTTCATCATAATTAGCTATAAAATTCCAGCCAGGGGTAACTTGCAAATCCAACCCAGTTTTAACACGATATTTTTAAGAGAAATGAAATGTTAAAACATATATACAAAATGAATTGATATTATTTTGTTGTTAATAGGGAATTTTCATATAGCATTACTGTTTGTTTCTTACACGAAAGGACTATAAATTGAACTCCATTGAGTATAACGAAATAAAGTTCCAACGTAAATGTTGCGTGCTTTGTGTAGATTTCAGATTTGAGTTTGAATTTGTTTCACGTGCTATGCTTAGATTTTAAAATTAAGTTTTCATCTTTGTCACGTGCTTTGCTTTAAGTTTTTATGTACTTGGATTCCAAATTTTCCTAGATTTTAACTTGATTCACGTGACTTGCTTCGATTTTAAAATTTATGTTTTAATCAGCGCCACGTCCTTTGCCTAGGCTTTAAATTTAAGTTTAGATATGTGTTACGTTCTTTCCTTAGGCTTTACAACCGTTTTCATTTTTTTTCTCCGCTTTTATAAACTGTCAATAATCATACCTGCAAAATCTCTCAATAATTTCTCTATAATTTCTAAATTTCACGACTTCATTACGATGCAATAAATCATATCTCACCTCATCTGGGAATTTCTGACGAACATGTATGTGCCGTAATTTCCAAAGGCAAATTGTTTAATATCGCCTCCGTACCCGCAATTATAGCTATACATGCATCACACTTGTTCCACGTGTAAAAATTTGCATATACAACAGCACTAAGAGGCAAATAATGTTCAAATGTCAGAGCTAAGAGTTTATTTGGTGGAGAATATTAATATTGTTGAAATGAAAGCACTTTGTTCGGATTTTCTTGTGAGGAAAAAAGATCTAAAATAGGTTTTGATTCTGATATTTTTGGAAAGATGCAAAATGTCAATATAATAAAACAATGTATCAACGAAGGGAATATTTAAGGCACTCGAATCAATATTGAACACTTTTTTTTTTGCATTTCATTCTTATATGCAATACCAATTTTTACCTTTTTGTTATTTCTCATTTTTCAAATTATCATTTCATACTAAACTTAATGTGTAAAGATCTTAAACGATTACCTTTAAGAATGTTGTCACGTGTCCATTGTTCACCACACTTCACCCCAAATGCCATTAGATGGAACACGGACAACGTATTGTTGTCTTTTGTGAACTTCGTAGAACATTATATTAAAGGCGTTGCCATCTAAATTTTAACTTACTTTAAATTAGGTGTCAGGTTAATAGATATAGAAACAAAATTTGAAATCTTAAGTTAAAAAAGGGTAAATCATTTCAAAATTATTTTAGATAGGGTTACGGCTCTGGTGCTGAACACTTTCTTTCACTGTAATCTTTCATTGAATTCTCTAAAAATGGTGCCAAATTTAGTATCTAGAATAATTCGGGTCAGAGGGTCTGACGGAGGGAAGACACAAAAGAATCTGATGTAGGCTCCAAAAAGTCAAAGGAGTAAAAGAATCTATTTAGAGAGAAACAATGCGTCCATTAGTTTAATACACAAAATGAAAGCAGAAGAATTAAGAAGGTAAAGTAGAAAACAATTATTATACTGATCATCTGTGAGCTTATTTCAATCCACCCGACCCATTTTCATTGTCTCTGAAATTTAGATTTAATAACAGATATGAAAAAAGACGATTTGGCGACTGTTCTATATTTCTAAATAAATATGTTACACCAACACATTTGTCAAATTAGATTTAAACGCTCATTTCTTAAATTTTCCGAATTTGTTTTGGTACATATGCACTTTAACAAACTTGGACATTCTGCTTTCTCTGTAATACACGGTAAGTCGGGTTTACTACTGCATCAAAAATGAACTTCAACAGATACTCATATTTAAAGTAAATCTGTCAGAAATTACCAATCATGAACCATAGAAAAAAAAACTTGGAAGAAAATTTGTCGAAAGAAAGACGTCAATAACAGATACTTTGCAATCAGCAAGCATAATAGTACCTTTGCACAAATTGTCGCTCTCTGTTGTCATCAGCTGTCGTATTCGGCATGCGGCACTGTTGCAGGGATGTTCTCAAAAGGGAGATGAACTTCTGAATAATTTAGTGAGATCATTTTATCAGATGACCGATTCTCTGATAAGCTTGTATATGAATTTCACGAAACGTGTGATGTCTGCGATGGTCGACTCCGATAGTGTAATTGCTGATGATTTTTATAATTAATTATATCATCTGTTTATATTTCATTTATGCATTAACGAATTATAAGCGATTACGTTTGATTAGCGTAAAATTCTTGTCATCACTTGATACCGCCGGTAAAATATACCATTTTGGGGCATCACATACCGGCCGCGACGGGTATTATCGTCTTCCCGAACCGCCCAGAGCTCTATACGAAATTGCAAACTGAAATTGAAAATGTGTTTAATTTTCATTTTTGAACGAATGATCTTTTTTTAAAACTTGAAAGTGTTTTATCTTAAAATAACGTTTCTAAATAGAAGTAAGCTAATAATTATTCGTAATTAAAAAGAAATATTACGACCATATGCTTCACTGTAATGGCACTGCCATCCTGCGGAGCAAGGGACGCCCTTCCACTTACTGTTTGTGTAATTGATTTGTATAATAACACTACTAATGACTTTATGAATTCTAATGAATACTTTGATTTAGTTAAACAAGTCTAACTAACTTTTTTAAGAACGTAAAGAATGTTATAATTTTAGTAAAAATTCAGCAATTTTGATAATTTATTATACTAGTATAATGTAACTTGTCCCGATGTAAAGCATTACATGCAATGAATAACTAGACAAAAGCTTTCAGAGCCATTAACACGATTTTAAAGCAATACTTTATTCCTGTCTTTATTTCTAGTTCACACCAACCAGCTGAGCAGTGGGTTAGTCCAAAAACCTTTTTAAACGATGTGAAATGTAAGCCATGTTGCTCTTTGACAATTTTTTAATAAGCTATTCCTGTTAAATGTTGATCTTGTTCTTTAGATTTTCAGTATGTACATCAAGAGTAGATTTTGATGATTCGTACACATCATCATTTATATTGTATCCTGAAAGAGCCACGCATTTTATTCACCAGACGATTTTCTGTTACGCTGTTTTAACAGACTTCTGACCAGTTGAACTTACTGTAGTCGATTTAGCGAGGTCAATATGTTGTTTAAACAAAAACGTAAAATGTATTAATAATAAAAAACTACACGTGGAAGTATAACGACAGAATGCGATGAGTAGGCAATG
Source organism: Mercenaria mercenaria (assembly GCF_021730395.1). Lineage (NCBI taxonomy): Eukaryota > Metazoa > Mollusca > Bivalvia > Venerida > Veneridae > Mercenaria > Mercenaria mercenaria. The sequence goes on from NC_069363.1 coordinate 51,603,703, forward strand.
TCAGAGACTGCATGTCCTTAAGTTAGGTCGTCTAAAAAGTACTTTGAAAGATACACCTATGGTATCCGACATGGTTAAAAATGATTTGACTTGTCTTCTCTCACATCATCGTTTCGGTGAATACCATTACAAATGAGGTGTCATACTTTCTTGAACTTGTATGAAGTGGTGCAGGGAATGATTGGACATACTAATCCACCGACAATTTTTGACAGTGACGTCATTTTGTCAACAAACTATAAATAACTATGGAATATCCCCAAACGGATGTATACTTATATTAAAAAGAAATATGTCCTTATCATATCAGAATCTATAGGTAAGGTATGGCCCAGTGGATGTGTTGGCTACTTGTCATGCGGGCGATGTAAGTTCGAAACCAGTGGTAGGCGAGGTATATTTTATATTTATTTTGTAGCAAAAAATATATTGTTTGAAAGACCAGTTACTAATAAGCTTTGATAATGTGGCAGTTGAGTCCAGTAAGTCCGGGGGTGTTCGAAGATAATCCGTCATAGATCCATTGTAAAGCAGGTATTGGATTTACCTGTATTGAAGAATAACCAGTGATGATTGTATTGAGGTCAACTGCCACATTATCAAAGTTTATTAGTACATTTGCTTTCCTTGATTTGTTGTTGAAATGTTGTTTTTATATGTTTTTCGAGTTAGTTTTTTTTAATTATCAACCATTTATTTTAGTATGAAGTATACCAAATGCTAATGCAACATATGTCAGTCAGTCCATTGTGTTTTAGAATACATGTAGCTTTCTCATTATTTTCCAAAGGCTCGTTACAGATAAAAACGTGTTCATAGGCATTTTAGCCATTTTATGTGGAGTGAAATTACTAACGTTTTCTACACAATTTATTCTGTATGCATAATTCGTGAAACACAAAAAATCAAGATAACTATATAGATGAATAAGAAAATACTGCGCGGGAAAAAAATCCGCCGACCGGATTCGAACTCGGTACCTTTCGGTTATTACGACAGCGCCATCTCATTACATTTTACCAGAGTCGTTGCACCAATATATCAACAGACATATGTTAGAAACTCAGTAAAATAGACGGCGAATGAATGCATATGATCATCAACATACTAGTACAGGATACAATTATAAAGCCAAAGCAGAAGGCGCTCTAAAAGAACGAATAAATAATTTTGACTGTCCACAAAAAAGGCATCCTTTTGATAAATTTCATAGTGAATGAAAACAATTAGAAAAGGATACACATATTCAACTGGAGTGTTTTAGGACACATAAAAACAAGATAGAATGTCATGTTACACCAAATACAAGAACAACTCCCGAGCTTTTTCGAAGGTATGATATGATGAACAATATTCATGAAAACAAGAACATACATCCAATAAAGAACAACAGCCACGTCGAAACCCCCCCCCCCCCCCCCCCCCCCACACACCACCCCCGCCCCAAAGAGATTGAAAGAAAGAAACATACAGAACAATATACTCGGACATGTAAAGAAACTTGCACAGTTATACTTAGACGTAGTAAAAATAAAATACAACAATGGCATTAACCAACAAATGAGGAGTATAGTCAATAGCAAAGTATGCCTTTGTTTGAATCTTCTTGCAAAATATATTACTGTCAGAAACATTTTTGTTATAAATTTAAGTGCTGCCTTGTGGATTTGTGAAAACAATTTCAAACATTTTATTTGCAATCTAAACGCTTTATAGCAATTGTCTGAATGCCAAAGACAAAATAATGTAAAAATTAATAATATATCACGATGTTTGTTATCATTATAACTGCAGTATTTGACTTGTAATCTAAACAATATCGTCCATTTATTATCGATGTTTATATTATTATTACTATTGACGGATGTTTAGTGTAATAATATCATATTTCCAAATTGCATTCTTGTTGTGTAGCAATGTCCCGAGGCACGTGTAGACTATAAACAATGAAACATAACCAGGTAATGAAATGAAATACCAATCTTAGAGAATAACGCAGATTTCTTGTTTTTAATGGTTTCTATATTTGTTTCTGTTTCAATAAAAGTGTCGCTATATCATACGGTTCAGTTTAAGACGCTATTCATACACGTTCCCATCACTACTCCCTACTCCTTCCAAAAAAATGATGATTTTTCAATATGAAAAAAAATGATGATTTCAGATGATTTGTTGCTGTTGTCTAGTCCTAGTTATGGTTATAAGGTTCTACCTGATATTGGCTCAAATGTTTGCGTACAAACTCATAAAACCTTTCAAATGTCCTGTACATATCTTAATTATGAATATACATGCAATCCTGTCTCGATAACAAGAGGGGTACTGTACCGGTTTGAGCCTTATTTCTCTCAAATCATATAGATCTACCAAATTGTATCTTTTTTCTGCAAATCAACGCAAGAAGAATAGTTTGGAATCCTTATTAATTTGCATCTGGATTTAAATGTCCGACATAAACATTGCACACGCACATGCATTACATACAGATGTCGTTACATGTAGATGCCGTGTATCGATATGAAAGATCATATTTCACTATATGAGCCGTGCCATGGGAAAACCAACATAGTGGCTTTGCGCCCAGCATGGATCCAGACCAGCCTGCGCATCCGCGCAGTCTGGTCAGGATCAATGCTGTTCGCTAACAGTTTCTCTAATAGCAATAGGCTTTGAAAGCGAACAGCATGGATCCTGACCAGACTGCGCGGATGCGCAGGCTGGTCTGGATCCATGCTGGTCGCAAAGCCACTATGTTGGTTTTCCCATGGCGCGGCTCATATATTGATTATAAGAAAGGAGAATGTTGATGTCTACGACACCTTTTGAGATAAAGAAAATCGTCTTGAAACATGTGGGGTATTCAAAAAGCGATAGTGCCATACAGAGTGAGACAAATGGCTCTAGTGGCAAAACTTATTTCGATGGCATTTGTACAAATACATGATATCTGCATATTTTTATTTCAATTTTGTACCATATCATATTTTTAAGGTTCAGTTACTATTAACTTTCTTTCTATAGCATTTTTGCACTTTCCATGAAGCAAAACGGAAAGTTCTTATTTTGCTTGTTGTTAGTCTTAAGTTGTTTGTAAGCATGTAAGACATATTTATAAGCTTCGTTAAGGTGCACGTGTCTCTTAAAGAACCACTTCAACCATACTGACAGTTGACATATTATGTGGCAGAACGGACGCAATAAGAGATAACTCTATTCAGTGGTCGACTCTTTTTGACAAACTTGGTGCTTTGGGAAAAAAGTACCTATGTACCATATGTTATCATATACAGTGGAAATGTGACAAACACTGTATATATTTTAGAACCGGTTCAATAAAACAGCGACAGCTCGTATACATGTAACAATTAGATGTTTTTAGCTTATACATGTATATTAATGGATAAATCTAAAATGTAATTGATATTAGTAAGTAACAGGCTAAAGAGGTGTACATTTTTTTCTAGGCAAAGTATAGGCAGTTCATTATAAACATCTACCATTCTTAAATAACCAACACGATATATTTCAAGATAATAGAGTGTAAATAGATATATCAGCCCTTCATCATATTAACTTTGACCATCTGAGATCCGTTTGATAAAACCGGCTGCACTTTTTCTATCAATAACATCCGTAACGGATAAATAGCCAAAGGGTAACATTAAGATTGTAATTTACATATCGTTCAAGTATTAATGCGTCTGTAGAATGCACAGGTCGATGCAAAAGGAAAGCAACATGTTGTAATGATTTCGGATGAACCAGTGCAAGCGAATGAGTTCAAGAAAAGGGCAGATTAAGACATTGTACCAAAACGAACAGATAGAAATTACAATTTTTAGACATTGTTCCAAAATGAACATATCTAATTAAACCGAGTGTGTTATTATTTTGTTTGGTTGCTTATATGAAGCTAGCTTCTGTATGACGTACCATTAATTAAGCAGAATGCATTTTGACGTCATACGTACCATCGGGATCTTAATTAAGTAATAGTGTAAATCCATAAAAAGCCAAGTTGGTACCAAAATCTGTACATGGCCTAATTTCACTTCTAAGGTCTGTTCAGTTTTGATATATCTCAAGTATAGCAGTTGAATATACTAAGTCAGTGCAAATGGTAAGGGTAAAAATCTTATAATTGTGTACAGAAAGTTGTGATTTTTTGCCACCATCCCTACCTCGCTTCGATAAATATGCATTCATTTTTATATATACACACAAGTTTTCAAACTATCTGAAACAAACGTGTATAAATAATTTCATGTCTTTTATACAATAATGTAAAAATGTTATATTAAAGCATTACATATTAGCATTATCTCATGATGTCTTAACATTTTCATATTTTTGTTGTTCTGTAATTATAAACACATATTTCTGCTGGTCCTCGTTTATCATATGTGTATTTGTAATGCTGTATGATATGTGTGTTTGTAATGTCATTAAGGGCTTGTAGCCGTATGGAATAAATAAATGGAACTGACACAACTCTGTAAAATTAAGTATAACACCCTTGCTTAGAATACTTAAACTAATGGAAACTCAAACAACAAAAGGAAAAACAACAATGCCATTTTAGTATACTCCCTCTAATTAGTTGCTCAGTCTCGTGACAGAATAGATGCCACGGCATGTCTAAACACCTGCAGGCAAACATGAACAAGTTGATTAATTAGAAAAACAAATATCCGAAACAAAATTCTGAGAAAAAAATTAATCAAGCGCAGTCACGATATCAGATCATTTAGAAAGTGTGTACTATGTCTGTTTGAAATCCTTCTTGATTCTGGCATAGCATACTATTATTCATTTCGGTGTTATCTGTTCCAAGACTCGTCATGCACGTGCTAAATTCTCCACGGACTATACACATTTTTAGTTGTACGAATGTTCGCATGTATTCATCAATGTCCTTTTATTTTATGATAATACATTTGTACACAATTCTTGTGCAGAAACAATCAATGCAGTTCTTTTGGCTGTTGATTTGCAGCCTGGGCTGACCATCGATTTGGTACGCAAATTGTTCTCCCACTGAAAGGTGTAAATTCAAATTCAAGTCGTGCTTTGCAAAGCCAAAAGATACAAGTATATCGATTCTTTACATTACGGGCATTCAACTGCTGACGAAACCCAAATCTTGTCTTACCATATGGATTGTTGTCTATAAAGTTCGAGATCGCGTTCATTTTTACATTATAAATCTAAAAAAAAATTCCGGGCATGACGTTTGAAATATAACCTTTACATTCTTCTTCAAGTTCTTTTTTTCTGCTGGTCTTTTTACTGCTTGTCGTTTTGATGTTTTTACCATGAAAGCCCTTAATACAAAACGATTAGGTAATCAGCCATGTATTATTTGAGTCCTTTGTTGTTCATATTAAAATAAAAGAAAAAAATTTTAAAAAAGAAAAATAATTATAAAAGAAAAATAATTATAAAAGAAAAGTAATTCCTGACGTCACTTGTCCCATTTCATTTTCCATTTTGTTTTAACATTTCATATACATTGGAAGAAGTCAATGTACTTTTTGACATCTACATGTATATGGACTTTTAATGATTAGTTTTATGACTTTTATCAATATATCTAAAGAATATTCATTGACCAAGTATATCCACACGACAAGAATACATTTCATTTACTTAATCTTTAAGTACATTTTCTGATATAAGTAAAAAATATACGTTATGGAAGAACATGAGTTCTACGAAAAAAAAGATTAACTTTTTAAATTTGTTTAACCCTTATCATGCTGGACACGACCGATTCTGCCTTTGCGACCAGTGTAGTTCATGATCAGCCTGTACATCCGTGCAGTCTGATCATGGTCTGCACTGTTCGCCATTCAGTCAGTATCTGTTGGTAAGCAGCCCGTTTAAAAGTTAATGGTACTGTCCAAATTGAAAGATAGACAAGTTCATTATAAAAATTTAGCAAGTTAAGGGTTAATGTTTATAAACATGACAATTTTGTTGGGTTGAAGCAAAAGCATAGATCTACTTCAATATCCCTCGGGAGTACGCATGTAAAAGTGTATTAAAAGTTCACGTAAAACGTACGACTATACTACGACAATGAAACAACAGGAATGACACATAATTTTGCTATTCGAGTACATCAATTTTACCTCGTTGGAAAATCAAGTATATTTGAAAAATAATGAAGTGTGTCATTTATGCGTAAGAACGACAAGAAAAGACGACAAAGGGTTATGGCTTGTAGTTTGTCTTAGATGCTGACATTTGCCATCAGTCGAGGTGAGAAGTAATCATAGCTTACAGACGAGGATTGGTAAGGTTTAGCTGATGACTCAGTCCTGTATAACTGTGGAAAAAGGTAACAAATGACAATGAAAGTGATGGTGTACTTAGACTTATATTTGACAGACAAACGATGGATTTATAATGCAAATATATATACCTTCTTCACTGTGATTACTGTATTAAATACGAATGTGTGGTTACAAGCGTAATGGATCAGGATTCTTCTATGTCAAAAGCATGTAAGAGTAGGGGCAGGTGTTAACAAAATGACCTACGTCTGTTTGTGTAAAGCTTCCGAGGCCACAGGAGCATATCCCTTTTTAGCTCACCAGAGCACGAAGTGCTCAAGGTGAGCTATTGTGACTGGTCATTGTCCGGCGTCCGTCGTCGTGCATCGTGCGTCGTCAGTTGTCCGTCAACATTTGCCTTGTTAACACTCTAGAGGCCACAGTTATTACCCAATCTTTATGAAACTTAGTCAGAATATTTGTCTTGATGATCTCTAGGTCAAGTTTGAAACTGGGTCATGTGGGTTTAAAAACTAGGCCAGTAGGCCAGATCAAAGGAAAATCTTGTTAACACTGTAGAAGGCCACATTTATGACCCCATCTTCTTGAAACTTTGTCAGAATGTTTATCTTGATAATCTTTAGGCCAAGTTTGAATCTGGGTTATGTGGGGTCAAAAACTAGGTCAGTAGGCCAAAGGAAAATTTTGTTAACACTCAACATTTTAAGTTTGAAACTCATGAGAATTGGTTAGAATGTTTGTCTTGATGAAAGCTAGGTCAAGTTAGAATATGGGTCATCTGGGGTTAAAAACTAGATCACCTGGTCAAATCAAAGATAAATCTTGTGTATGCAATAGGGGCTGCATTTTTCACCGGATGTGCATGAAACTTGGTCAGAATGTTTGTCTCTATGAAATCTCGGAGGAATTTTTATCTGGGTCATCTGGGGTTAAAAACTAGGTCACCCGGTCAAATCAAAGAAAAATTATGTGTGTGCAATAGAGGCTGAATTTTTAAATGGATATTCGTGAAACTTGATCAGAATGATCTTCTTGATGAAGTCTAGATCAGGTTCGATTATAGGTCATCTGGGGTCAACAACTAGATCACCTGGTCAAATCAAAGATAAACCTTGTGTATGCAATAGAGGCTGCATTTTTCACCGGATGTGCATGAAACTTGGTCAGAATGTTTGTCTCTATGAAATATCGGAGGAATTTTTATCTGGGTTTAGTGGGATCAAAATCTAGGTCACCAGCTCAAATCAAGGAATAAGCTTGTTTACACTCTATGGGCCACATTTTTGATTCAATCTTCATAAAACTTGGACAGAATATTTGGTATCATGAAGTATTTTATGATTTTGAATCTGGGTTATGTAGGTTCAAAAACTAGGTCATTTGGTAAAATCAAAGGAAAAGCTTGTTTACACTGTAGAGACCACTTTTTTGCTCCAATCTTCACGAAACGTTGTCAGAATGTTTTTTATGATATTAAGGACAGGTTCTAATCTGGGTCATGTTGGGTCAAAAACTAGGTCACTAAGTCAATTCAAAGAAAATGCTTGTTTACACTCAGACCACATTTATGGTCCAATCTTAATGAAAATTGGTCAGAAGATTTGTCTCCGTGAAATTTCGGACGTGTTAAAAATTGGGTCTGGTTGGATAAAAAACTAGGCCACTAGGCCAAATGAAGAAAAATCTTGTTTACACACTAGAGGCCACATTTTTGCTCTAATCTTCATGAAACTTGGTCAGAAGGTTTATCTCCTTGAAAGCTCGGACCAATTTGAAACTGGGTCATGTGGTGTCAAAAACTGGGTCACTAGGACAAACATATTTACACACTTATGTTGTGTTACTCTGGTGAGCGACCTAGGGCCATCTTGGCCCTCTTGTTTAAAAAAAGACTGGTGGCAGTTTTGTTTTGTCAGGTCGTTAAAACAATATCAAACTTCTACATGTATATTTCCATAATTTAAAGTACTGGAACCGTAACTACACTCGGCAATTTCCGTGAAATTACGTATTATTCATATGCTATTTTGGCATTATTCGGCCATGACAGACAATTACTTGAATTAATAAGTATCAAAATTAGATTTATCATAGAATAACCCGAGTTTGGAGTTCGTATGCCCATGAATATATCACGAAGGCCGTAGGATATATTTGTACGCTTAAGAACGACAAACAAAGGTTATTCTACCATAAACCTTATTTAAATGGATACTTATTATTTCGATTCTAACACAACTTACTTCAAATAACGTTAGACCAGAATCAGAGGAGTATCTTCATCAAACGTAAATTACAACTACGTGCTACGCCGCAGCATTAGCCAAAACACGGTGCGCGCGCAGCATAGTTCAAGGTATATTGCTCTACAAGTATATAGGTTATTAGCTGGTCGTGTTAGAATTTTTCATAACCACCGGAAAATGCCGAAATCGCCTACGGAGCATACGTTGCCGAACGAAAACTGCCGAGTATTGTTACGGATCCTCTACCTTATCATATAAACTGTTTACGGTACAATACAGAGCAAAGACGAATCCATTTTAACGACATTCTTTTCAGGGGTTGTCAAACAGCGTATGAAATGTATTGTAGACTAGGTTATATAAGTGATAGTTTTATTTTCGCTAGTATTCGCAAATAATATCGCGCGAGAATTCAAAATATTCGCGAATATTACACTGCATCTTGTCCTTACACACACAAAAAAAACACTCGCGAATTCTTAACACCGCGAATGGGGCTTCTAATCTTGAACACACTAGATAAAGTGTACACGTAAATTACCTATAAAGGCTGCTGATCCGAAGCATTGCAAGTGGCATTGCACTAAGCCTTTAAAAGCACAATGTCTTTCAGTTTATAAACGCCAATGAATTCTATGCCATAAGTAAAATATTGCATCATCTGGTGTTCACATGTAGTTGAAGATACTATACGAAGAAATATGTTTTAGAAGGCCATTGGCTGCTGTAGCTGATTTAGTACTTTCTTTTCTATTTTGATCTATATCAATGATATTTTGTGTGAGAACTCCGGCTAAAGGTAATGTTTTATTCAGTGTAATAATCTACTGACATACCTGCTGGCGCTAAACTGTTGTAAATCTCTAAATTTCAACTTCCAATTTGATAAAAAAAATCCCTGGAAATTAACGTTTTCAGTATAAATTCGCCTACTTGTTTGTTGCTTTTGACAGTAGTAAGGATAGTTGTTGTTTTTTAATGTGCCCTGTGTATTCATCTTCTTAATACATTGAAGTGTATAAATGTTCAAGGTACTTCCCCATAGACTGTAAAATAGTCAGCCGGGGGGTTAGAAAAAGAGGTATATGTATTTTTATTTCGCTTTTCCCACGATTTTTGTCCCGCTGCTACTTTGTGGTATCAATTGTAATCTAAATGTAGTAATTTGTTGTTTCTGAGCACGAAAATGATCACAGAATTATTCAGTTGTCTTTTATTTCAGAATATCCCTACAAATATCCATGACAAGTACATGCATACGAATGACATAGACAATAGTCAGGTAAAACACTGGCACACGGTCATTTAAAGCACGGGTGATGGCTGTTAATAAACTGCTTCAAATGCCCCTGTGGTATTTGTACAATTATGTAACAAGCGGGTGTTGGGTAGCATGCATTTGTATGGGTCTTCATACGTAAAAGCTCTGTACATTTCCTTAGACATTGTAATTCTGATATCTCATTTGAAATGATCACTTTTCATTTAAAAACAAGGTAAATTTGAAACATTATTGATATTTGAAATGATCTCTTGCCATAAAAACCATGGTAAATTAAGAGCGTTTATGGTACTTGAAATGTTCTCTTTTCATAAAAACCAATGTAAATTAAAAAGGTTCATGGCATTCGAAATGATGTCTTTTCATAAAATTAGAAGCGTGTTTGGCATTCGATATGATTTCTTTTTATAAAAAAAAGACTAGGTAAATACGAACACTTTTTGACCTTTTAAATGATCTCTTTTCATAAAAAAAAACAAGGTAAATTAGAAACGTTTTCGATATCTAAAAAGGTAAGTTAGAAACAGTTTTGAAATTTAAAAAGTTCATTTCCATTACCAACAGAATTGATACACAAATCAATATGTTCTGCCGACAATATTAATTCAAGTGGTAGAAATATAGCAGATAAGGATAATGGCGACTCGGTGTTGATACTGCAGGTCTTGCACTTGTCACGTAGGTACTGTGTTTTAATCTGGTGTCAGTTCTGAACGTCTTGGAAGTAAGTGTTAAGTTTTATTAATTTACTCTCAGTATACACCCCCCTAACCGATGTGGGTTCGAGCCTCTCTCGGAGTGTTGAATTCTCCATATGAGGAAGCCCTCCAGCTGACTTACGGATTGTCGGTGGTTCTACCCAGGTGCCTGTCAGTGATGAAATAATGCACGGAGGGGGCACCTGTGGTCTTCTTCCACCATCAAAGCTGGAAAGTTGCCATATGACCTATAACTGTGTCAGTGCGATGTTAAACCCAACAAATACAAAACAAACTCAGTATATACCGTCCTTCAAAATGCACCCACTAATGAACTACAGAAAATGAAATATAATCACGGCTTTAAAGATATTTAGGGAGTGTAATATATTCATTTAAAGATATTTAACCAAGAAAAAAAGAAAATGACAGTTGCGAATATGAACGAGAAAGAGAACAAAGATCTGCTTGTGTTACTTTTACTAGAAGATGAAATTCTCCAAAGACAATAGCACCTGCACACACAACACAATTCTTGCCGGGGGCGTTTGTACGCTACTAGAGAATGCACAAATAATTATGCAACCAGTTCAGTGCGGAGTCTCTATTTGTAACTTAGATAAAAAAAAAAAACGAAGCACATGGCCCTTGCTATCGTTCTCGTCTTCTTTGGGAAAACATTTCGGCTCGGCATTCATTTTGTTATTGTACCTCGTATATTCAAAAGCAATATTTTTAAAGATTTTCATAATGGCAAACGTTCGTGTTACTTTGCTCTTTGAACTCGGTAATACTAATTAATTGATAATACTACTGGCTTGTGACATGAACAAGAGACAATAAAATGACTGTTTAATATTGACACAGAAGCCATAATGGACAGAAAAACAATTACTGAGTCAGTGGTAGCCATTTGATACTGTCATATTTTATTTTCGCCAGAGATGTTCGGTTCCCACACGACCGCTACCGTCTTGATTCCCGCAGTTTTAGTTTTGTCATTAAATGCATTCTTATAATTGCGAATTCTTCATTGTAATGCCTGTTTAATTAGGCTTCTGCAGAAAAATATTCCCTCTGTCCATGCGATAAGTGAGTGGGATTTTGTAATCGTTTAATGAAATAAAATTATCCTACAAATATACAGTCGTTCAAATTACTTTGTTTTTGCCTTTTTCAATCTAAACAGATTTAACGTGTTCGTTTTTGAAATGAATATTATCATGTAAATTGAGAACTTTGTCAAACATTTCAATTAAAATCTCCGTGCACCCGATACAAATTTTCTTAAGCGACCAGTAAAAGTGTGGTTAGTTTGTTTTTGTATATTGATGCACATGAAGTAAAGAAAAATAATCTTTTCTACAGATTAATTTTAGAATTTGATTAACGATTTCGATTTATTCAAAATATTTTCATAACAAATGTATATATCTTCGTACTATAAGAACGACATCTCTGATAGGAAACTTTCATTTTTGATCATGTAAGGACATGTATTAAATTTCTTATTTGATGTTTGTAGATAACGCATATGTCATTTAAAATCTTTAATTGCTTTATTGGTATTTCATGATGTCCCTGTTCAATTAAAACTAAAAGCTTTAATAATTGAATTTAGGAATAAATTCCTATGAAATGACACATTTACGCATAAAACTGGTAGTCGATGAGTTTAATGTTGATGACATTACGAAATCTGTCATCGATAATTTGATTGACTAATTTGACTGATGGTTTACATAAAGGGTTACAAATTGTTTTAAAAGTATCGTTTAATCACAATGATTATGGTATTATGATTATGGTTTATGCCAATAAACTTTGAAACTTTGAAACTTTGGTATTTCAAAAATAAATTCTCTTTTGTTGTCTATTTAAGTTAATATCTCTTTGCTAATAAATTGCAAGAGCTCACAAAACTTACCGCAGTTTTTCAACAATCATTTTAATCTGTAATAGTTTTATAACATTCGTGCAGGCTGATCATGGTCTGCACTGTTCGCTATTCAGTTAGTAAATTTTCAGTGAACACTCCTTCGAATAATAAATGGTATTGCCCAAACTGAATGATGGAGCAGTCCATTTTAGCAGGGTGAAGGTTAATAAAATCTGATGTTGACCTTTCGGTCTTTGACCTATCAGTCGTTGCTAATTTTATCCGATATCGTTACATAAAAACTCAAAGCATCATTATGTACAATGAAAAGTAAAATAAATGTAGTGGCCTGAACACATTTTTGCTATCATTTAAACAACATCATCATGTAATATACATTAGTATTCGAATTCTGTAGCCATTCCATTTTAATATTTAATTATAGAAAATTATGCAAATTTTGTCCGCAGTGAGACTATCAGGTGTTATGAATGTGGTTAAACAACATGCTGTTGTCATACCAGAATCTCATTCGGAATATGAACACGATAATATCAATGTCAGAAAGATGGCGCATCACGAATAACCCTGTCCAAATCGCCAAAACAGCTCGATGGAAAACGAGAGCTAGAATGATACAAATACATTCTATTTTTCTTAACACGTGCAATCATCTTGCTCCCAAATCTTCATTAACGAATCAAAATGCCATTCTGCGTTCGTCGGACAGTGCCTTATGGACTCCGTAACAATGGAAACTCAGTTTAGTCTTGCATTAAATCGGTAGCCTTAGGCCACAAGTATGGTAGTACAATGTCTGAGTCGTTTGTTGTGTTTTTTCCTCTAATAAAGCACGTCTCCAGTGATGCATTTTCCATTGTTTTCAACAGGCTTTGGAATAATTACGAGTTTTTTTCTTCAGCGCTTTCGTGGTTTGTTAATTGCGGATTGGACCCAGTTTGACACAACATTATATCCGTTGGATGAATTAACTTCTATTCTGTACCGCTTAATAACCTGTCCATGAAACTCGCGGATCAAACGTTTTCGATTGAAATAAACTGTATATAAGATGTGTCAACATACGTTAAATGTGCTTTTCTAAATTCCATTCATAAGAATTTCAAATGTGAGTCTGTACATTACTGCAAGGTATCGCAATTACAAACATTTACAGTTAATCTACATTTTGACTTTACAACACGCTAGAGACAAAAGAGGTATGAGCAAAAGATCACGCGTAGTTTACTTAGATGCTATTCTTCCCTGTGTATGTAATTCGGACCTCTTTCCAAGAGCACAAGCAGTTGCTTCCGTGTTCATTTATGACTGAAATATTTAATGTTTCTTTGTTGTGGCGATGAAGGTTTATTTTGGCTTTCTATGGCAACTTCTAAAACACCTGTAGATGTACGAAGCGCATGACCTTGTGCATGTTTGCAAAGCCTCACAGGATATGATAATGAGGTAGTTAGTATAAGTTATCATTTCATTTAACAATTTTCTTATCCGTTAATTTTCTACATCTTTTGCTTCTAAACATGCACATACAAAAGAAAACAAATACATTAGGTATTTTTCATGAAAGTTTTTCCCGTTCTTTGCTTTCAAACATAACGGAAGTTGGTGACGGTAATAAAGTATTAAAGGTCATCTTCAATTAGTAGCTGTCCAGTTAAGGTGTCCACCTGGTCATTAATTATGTCACTGTGTCAAGTGGTGATTTTAATAAGATGTTGATGGCTATCTCGCGTTTTTGTTGACCATTTTGGTCTTTTGTAGACACTACCCACCAGATTGTCAAAATTATTAACAGCTAGAATTATCCGATATGTCATGCACTTAATTAATTCACTTTGTTGTAACAAAAATTAGATACAAAGAAGACTTTTTCCGGAAAAGACTGTCGGGCAAAATAATTAATATATTGTTGAAATAGAGGGGCGGGGATACGTGCACTGAAATGATACAGTAACAGATTTACGAAGAACCGATGTGAAAAAGTGTAGAATCGTCCCGTTTTTACAGACAGACTGCACTGTGCTTTATAAATCAGTTAAAACATCAGCTAGTATACTGCCATTGCATTGCAATGACTTTGCTTTATTTATGTTTTATCTTTAAAGTTTTTACTAATTTACAAAAAACTCTACGTACACAAAACATATGTTAAAATCATACACTTATAATTTTGATATTTTTTTCCGTACGGTTTTATGAGACCTGCACATTCATGACAACTGCACACTCTGTTGACAATCACTTGAGCTAGATAGAGACCGGTTCTTTGAGCCTTATAATGGAATCGGATAAAATCTTGGATGAGCCACTGAATGCCTTGAAGCATTTTACCCATGCAAAACATACTGTAATGGCTCTGTATTATTTTCGTCATATTCGCTGTATCAGTCCTATGTAACATAAAATATCGGAGTAAAACATGTGAAGACTGTCCGTCTGAAATCTAAATTTGATAACTGTGTTATCAGGTGCATTACATTTAACGACTTTCCATAGATCAGTTCATCACAAATATACCATGTAAATCTGCTGTGAATAATGTCAGAATCCCCACTTGAGCAACTATACAATTACTCTTCTGTCAATGGTCATAAAGAACATTATATTTGTTAAATCGTATCTAACACAAGACATGATTATGGTCTTAAGGACTGTGGAATGTTATATGAGCCGCGCCATGGGAAAACCAACATAGTGGGTTTGCGACCAGCAAGGATCCAGACCAGCCTGCGCATCCGCGCAGTCTGGTCAGGATCCATGCTGTTCGCTAACAGTTTCTCCAATTCCAGTAGGCTTTAAAAGCGAACAGCATGGAGCCTGACCAGACTGCGCGGATGCGCAGGCTGGTCTGGATCCATGCTGGTCGCAAACCCACTATGTTGGTTTTCTCATGGCACGGCTCAATTATGTAAGCTGTCGAGTCTCATATGGGTAAAATGTGGGAGGGCTGTGCTCATTTGGCGTTATTCCTCATGGCGTAATTTCATTTTCTTTGCCCTTCAACAAAATGAGATCTTCATACATTTAGAGTTTTGTTAAGCTTCTCAGGTTGAGTGCTGTACAATTATATTGACAACATTTTTTTATCACCATATCTATATGCGCTTCATTTCCATCTGGATGTGAATGGGATGCAAATGTCTTAGATTCGTTAAGATTATCGAATAGAAATGCTTAATATAATTTAAGTATATCAACCGCTACACATTTCCAATGTAGATTTATATTTTCACAAACTTGACAGTATTCTCCTTGTCTTGTTCATGCTTGTACCTCATACTAAAAGAGATGTTGAGCTTATAAACATGGTCAATGATATGTATTGTTCAATTTGATATCTGTTACAGTGATGAAGTGTTCTACAACGCTCGGAACAAGACGGCAAAGTTTTATTAATAGTTTATTGGTCATGTGTATGTAACTGGTCCTTCAGATCAGTGTTATATGGTTTTTGGATGGAAATCAAAAAACGTGTCTTCAGGATCTCCTATACACCATAGGCTATTGGGGCTGCGCACAGGTACTTTGGAATCCATTCAATGGAAGATAGGAAAATGACTTTGGTTTGTTTAATATTTAAGATGTCCGTTGACAGGTGTGGCTTGACGGAACACCAACTATTACAGCGAAATCCAATGAAAACAACTTTCGGCATATTTTTCCATAACTCGTAAAACCTTTCTGCAAAGAATTTGCATTTTAAATCATTTGTTAACATGATGTATCTCATTATTGCTTTATAAATCAAGACTGCAGCCTAAGTAATAAATTCTGCTGCAAAAGAACCAAACTTCAGTTCTGCACGACCATGACCGAAAGCTTCGATAGAATTTGTGTTGTAGTTAACAACAGTAGGGGTTGCAACAGAAGGTCTGGTTTGGAGAGTTCCGTAAATTCCACCAGTATTATAATTATTGTAATTCAGCCCAATTTTATAATATGTTTAAAGAAATGTCATATCAAAGCTCTTTTACCACCATTTTCATATTTCTACAATTAGAATTGAAAAGCCCAATCAATATTCTCTCTATTTTTTTCACTTTTATTTTCACGTTTACAAAGTGTGTGTATATACAAGAAAATGTAATGAAGATAACAGTACAATGCACAAATTTCAAAATTCTTGTGCATGTCCCTTTAGAAATTTAAATTTTAAAATTCTTAATTATAAGTTTACATCATATTTATATCTACAGTATCACCCAGCACCTAAAGTGCCAGCAAATGTTAACTTGTGTCACGTGCAGACCGACTGTGTTATTTCTGAAAGTCACTAATAGCAATTCGATTTCTAATGTCTAATATGGTACAAATAAATTTTCAAACATCTTCTTCAGTACAACAGGCTAATTACTGTCTTAAATGTTTGGGATTTTTTTAATCAATTGAACGTTTTAACTTTATGATTTTAATCGTGTTATTGAAAGAAAAAATGTAGACTGATTAAGGCAACACTGCATTTAACATCTGGGTTTTTTGCTTTTATACCAATGCGGGCGTCTTTACTGGTACACCCTATCGAGACAGTAATCATTACAAGAAAGCTACTAATCAATTTATCTTGTTAAAGTTTTGCATCATCTTTCCGCACTGTCCCCTATCTTCCTGTCTCGTCAGTGTGCACCATATTTTCAGATTTTCCCGTTTTTCACCCATAAAAGTCAAATTTTAAAACATTTGCAGACAGTGTGTAGTTCTTGACAACCGGATCACTAATTGCTTTGGTTTTAAAAGCCAAATATGTCATTTATGAAAGTTTTAGTGAAAGCGCTAAAAACTGGCATTAATTTAGTAGGTTCAGTTCCTTAAAACGAATGTATAGGCGTATAATTGTTTTCTGTTAGAGACAGATCTCCGTATGTAAATGAGGCACTGTATTGTAAGCATGCTTGAATATATATTCAAAGAACAATAACTACTATTGGAATATACATCAGGCGAAGTATCTCCGTCTGCTCATGATAGCGGTCTGAACCTAGTTCACCCACGTGTTCTTGTGCATACAAGTGTGCGCAATTGCAGTTTGCCTATAATCTGAAGTATTTAATGATACTAATTGATTATTGACATTTTTGCCTCACAAAGACACATTGGCGTCGTATTTTTAGATACAAGATGTTTTCAGTTTGAACTAAAATGGGCACACTTGAAAAGATTTTGTTGTTGTTCCTTATGGGCGTAAAATCATAAGCTGACTTAAAGTCGAGTTGGTTCTTAAATGAAGAAATACACTACGATAGGAGTTTGTACATAGAATTTTACCCACCGTGCGATTTTGAACCCTTTTCTTAAATTGAACATTTTTAAATCGATTTTTTTATATTAATTTTGTTATTGTGATCAAAATGTCATAATTTCACTTAAATTAGTTTGTTGCACGATTTTGATTTCATGTTTTTTTTCTGCCTCTTCATTTTGTTGTGTTTTAACCTTTTCTGCACTCAAGAGATACGCGACAATGCACTGAAAACAATAAATAGCACTTGTTATTGCTATTAACTTTTTTCTTTACCCCACATGCAGCCAAATGGCTTATCAGCATCGTAAGATTGTTAATTATAACATTTGCACAATCTATTACATATCAACAGATTTTATTTGGAGCCTGAACTACTAAAAATTGGCAAAACAACTGCACTAGCTCAACTTGTATCAACATTTATCTAGACTGTATTCGTTTAATTAAGAAAATGAAAATGAAATTCACCTGAGACTGGGTTTTTGTATTTTTTTATACCGAGCCTATATGGATAACAGTTTTACCGTAGCTTTACGAGTTTTGTTGATGTAATACAGATATTTATTAAGCGTATTTCACTGCATTTGCCCATACAGTTTTTGTTTTATTCTCCTAAAAATGAGATTGTAAAGGTAAATATAATGTTAAAAATGGTATACTTTGTAGTCCAAAGTGCTTGTAATTGTGCTGTGGAAAGATCTGTTTATGCCTGATCTGCGGTCTACAGTGCGGTCTGGTGCCGTAATTAATATAACCCGATAATTCTATTTTCTGCACTGACATCTTGCAAAATGGTGGTACAGAGTAAAGATCTTGCAAACGGAGGGATAGTCCCAAATAAAAAAAAAAAAGATTTTTTTTATTCTTTCACATAGGACAATACAATAGCACATTTATTCAATCAAACAAGATAACTACTTTTTCAAGGAAAAAGAAAAAGAAGAAGCATATTTTCGGGGATGGGGTGAGGTCAAGGCTGTGTAACTAAGAAATACTGAAATGTGAGAAACTATGTCATTAGAGCCGATGAGCGGCTAACATCGTATTTCTGTTGGCACTTATACGGAATATGAGATTTTTTGCAGTTTGACATATTAATTTTTGCTCCATTGTAGCAAAGTTTTGCACATCTCTTATGATGGATTGTAAATAAAAGCATATATGAAAGCTAAATGTGACACTCTGTACGGTATACTCGGTTAAAAACACTTTATATGCTTATTTTGGTCACTTTACTGCAGATTTCCTTTGTAGTTTTTTCCACCTTGTCGTTTTTTCTGTATTAACGATATTAAATAACTTTCTTTTCTCTCAAACGGTTCTTTTCTTTCTTTGGTTTGTTATTCAGTTGTCTTTTACACTCATCATCAGTTGACCTTTCATCCGTCTCAAGGGTGGTAATGGCAAAGCTGCTGTGATTTCTAATTAATTTTGTTGCGTTTTTCTACAGCAAAGACACCTACAAGTTGTCGGTCCCCATTGATGTGCGGTTACCTACATCATATTCAAACACCCTCCTGTGGCGGGCCGCAAATGAGCTTCATGTATCAAGTTAGCTTCTCATTAAATCCCTCAGTACTCAATGTCACATCACAGGGCAACCATATTAGGGTCAAATCCTACCAACGTGGAAGATATGGCTCTACTTTCTTTTGTACAATACAAAGTGAGTCAGAGTGTGTATTTTTTCTGTAATAACACGTATTTTTCATGTGTTATTTATTCTTCTTAATCAGGAAAAAATGGGTTTTGTCTCACGACCTATTAATATGTATTAGGAGGTAAAATTACTTGTCCGTAAAACTATTTGCTTGACTCACTCTTTTGAAAGTATGGGTTACTACTAAACACTGGTGAACGCACATTAAGGCACGATTTACACGTTGTCAAACTTGTGAAGTACCAGAAAGACCGCCAGAAAAGACTTTTGAAAGAGAAACTCAATAAAAAAAATTATGCATGCATATTTTCAGTTATTCATTGTAATTACCTTATAACGCGCATGATGATGTCCCTTACGGTTGAATATAATATGGTTTTCTATCGCGGGTACTGTCAAAACACCACAAGGCCAATCTCATCGGTGTGATTATACATAGAACACGACAGGTATTATGCATGTAAATTTTATTGCATCAAAGAATTAAGCATTGCCTTCGGTTACATAGTGGTCGTAAATTTCACATAAGTTGTGCACAGGGAATTGTTGCGAATTTTCCGAAGATCAGGATCAAGGGAAATGATCTTTGCCATACTGACAAAGTTTTAGATTTGATAGCTTCCCTTTAAACACTGCGTCGCGGTAGGCGGGTTTTATTTTGTCATGAATATTGATTAATTTGTAAGGCGGGGTATATGCAAATGAGAGAATAGCTGTGAGTCTGACAAGTGAAAAAGAAATTTGTTGCAGATACAAGTGTTGAAGTAGTTTTCTGCGGAAGACAGGTTTTATAAATGTGTGGATGTGTTGATAAATGGATGGATGGATTGGCAACAGGATGGATGGTAAGCCAATTAATGAGTGTAATCATACTTAAAAGGAATAATTTCCCTGCTGTTTTTTTTATACGTTTTATAAATTAAGGTTAAAAGTTTTCGCAATTTGTCTTAAGCCGTCTCGTTTTCTGAAATTTCTTGACCGATCTTTATCTGTATTGTATGATTATGTAAGGCGGCTGTCAGCCGTCGTTCTTTTAACGTTAGATTTCGTTATTTAAAAAACATGGTATCTTTTTAATAAAATTCGTAGTTTACATATTTGCACTCACCACTATTAATGCATATTTGATTATTGTTTGTTTAATTAGACAGTATTCAAAATTTAAACATAAGTATATTTTTTAATTCATCTGACATACTTCAAAGAGCATATTTGCTATTTTTGTCCGTTGTATTTGCTGTAGGCAGAGGTTCACTATAATTTGTCAATTTCACAGTCTGTTTGTTTTTATTTGTTTTGTTTTTTATGTTTTTCGTTTTATTGTAATTATGTTTTGTTTCTATGCATAGAAAACGTGGCGCTTTTGATTTTCAGTTTAACCACAGCAAGTTTTAATACTTATTTACCAGTATGTCGAATATTTTATCCCAGTACATTCAGTTTTTTATCATTTAGGAACAGAATCAAGTTTTTCTCTTAGAAACGACATTTTCTATCACTGAATGCGTCGCGTTAAGAGAATTTTGAAAACAAATCAGTAAGTCCAGAAAATGAATTACAAACGTAAACTTTGATATGAAATATTGATACACCCTTAGGCAGTTGTTATTTACTATAAAAGGTCGGCAGGTGACATTTTGGTGTGTCTTTAAACCCCGCCCACATTTCGTCCAAAATTCTCACGCTACTGCATATGCAAAATTCATACTTGATTCAATGAAGAAGTCCGAAGGTGAACGACACCTTTATTTTTAACTGGTTTGTCATTGTGTCCGAAACAACATTTCATTTTCATTCCCTAAATATAAGGAAAGAACTTTACTTGTCATATTGACATGTGCATTTATGATAACAATTAAAATTTAAAATCAGAAATACGAAAGCACCCGGCTAAATGGACCAATGTTTTAATTTAAACGAGCACAAAACTGATATTAGCAATTTTAACTAAAGAGAGTGTGAGGGAAAGAATAAGTTGAATATGAAACCGATTCCTGATATAGGAATGCCACCAGATATACACCACACAATTAAAATTAAACAACAAAACACATAGTAACATCTGAAAATATCTTTCTAATGAACACATGGTGAACTCTATCCAAATCAATTTATTGCATCGTTCTCAATTCCTACAATTTAGAGATACAATGACTTGTAGATTACTTTACAAACGCAGACCGCACGCAAGTGTTTTTATAAATTAATTCTGTCAAAAACTGTCTCGATCACTTTTTAACGATGTATTTAAGACCAAAAATAAAGTTTTAAGATGAACTATTTAAAACCAGGAAGTCAGTTTTGTTATATCTATTAATATATAGAAGGGCCCCTATATATACGAATTGAATACAACGTATATATAGAGGATATTTGTGTGTTTCACTGTAACTGTAAGATTGAAATTTCTTTCACGAGTGAATAAAGATGCAACATATTCACGAGTGGCATAGCCACGAGTGAAAATGTAAGATATGGTTTTCATGAGTTGTTTTTATCTTACATGTAAAACTAACAATTTTCTTTTTATTTCATGCTTTGACTAAATCAAAGAATTTTTATAGCTCTTTGAGTAAATTTACCCATTTTATAGTTTTATACCAGTGAAAAATATATTTGATATTTTTCACATTGAAAATACCAGATATATTTCACGCTGATATTTCGAAAATTGATTGAATATGTGATGATTTTTATCGTTATTTACACCATTACTTTGATGTATTATTGTAATATATCAGTAATAGATTATTCTGTTGGAACATAGGCGGGATATCTAGGTTCCATATTACATCCTGATCGGCATATCACGATTCTTGTTCCTGTCTGTCCCAAGGAATTGTTCTAGCGTTAAATATCTTTTATAACATGATTTTTGTCCTCAGATGTCCGGAAAAATATCGTTGTGACACAAACTCACTTTTGTCTGTCTGACTGCCCGTTTAGGTCAAATGTTGTTTAAACTGTCATGGTCAAGAACTAGTATAGCATGAATGGGCTTTGTTTTTACCGCTTCATGTTTTATTGATAATTTTTAAGAATTTTTCATTTTAGATCAAGAGTTTTACTGCGTTTCTAGATTTCTGTTATAAATATCGGATAAAGTTGTAGGCTGGAATAATTATCCCTGGGTCTAAGCCTTTGATCTAAATAGCTTTTATAGTAGATTTAACGGCATCGTGGTTGAACATATTTCGGGTTGTTTTTCGAAACACATATTTCTTGAAGACTTTTCTAAGAGTTTTAGAATTTATATAGGGAGACAAAAATCTAGTTTATTTCAATCTCAGGAGTATATGAATATAGAGTTTTGAGCTTAGAGTTTATTATATATTACAAAGACAAGATGCACATAGGGACAAACATTGCAAATCATAATAGCAGTATATGAGCCGTGCCATGGGAAAACCAACATAGTGGGTGTGCGACCAGCATGGATCCAGACCAGCCTGCGCATCCGCGCAGTCTGGTCTGGATCCATGCTGTTCGCTAACAGTTTCTCCAGTTCCAATAGGCTTTAAAAGTGAACAGCATGGAGCCTGACCAGACTGCGCGGATGCGCAGGCTGATCTGGATCCATGCTGGTCACACACCCACTATGTTGGTTTTCCCATGGCACGGCTCATATATTTAACTTATTTTAAACTGATGAACCATTTATTGCTGTTAATGTGCATAAATATCTGGATAAATGAATAGTCATGAATGCTTTTTTGTGGCATTGAATGTCTTCGGAAATACCAGGCCCAGATTTCACGAAAGTAGTTAAGTTTGTTAATTTTCTTAAGAAAAGTAAAAATTTAAGCAAATTAAATTTTTAAGTCAATAAAGAAACTTAAATATTTTCGTGAAATTAGGGCCAGGTTGGACAGTATTGGTTTCTATAACGATATATCAAATTAAAACTTTATTCTCAGTTAGAATGTGACTATCTATACTTCTTATTTTATTTTGTTATTTCTTGAATAGAAAAGTATAGCATCTATATTATTTTCATGTTCTGCAGTTCAGCAAGTAGTGCCATTCCCTACTTCCTCGATCTTACTGTTTCATTACCTGGTTAGAGCTAGTAATAACAACATCAAACGTCTGCTATTTTGCAATATTTTTGAAAAGCAAAATTGTTGTCAAATAAGATATGTAATTGTTAGTATATACTAAAGGTGTTTCAATACAAGCTTGGAGCTTACATCTCATTCCTGTGGCATTAATATATGTTTTGAAATGTACACATATCTGGAAATAACTATTGTTTAAACCAAACTGAAATAAAATTGTGTTTGGCGCCATATAACCTATACTGTGTTGGTGCGCCGTAAAACCCAAATAAATAAATAAATAAATAAAATTGTTTTTAAAAGAAAAAAAGTACAACATGTTACTTGTGGGACAAGGGTAATTTGAGCCGCGCCATGAGAAAATCAACATAGCGGCTTTGCGACCAGCATGCATCCAGACCAGCCTGCGCATCCGCGCAGTCTGGTCAGGATCCATGCTGTTCGCTTTCAAAGCCTGTCGCAATTAGAGAACCTGTTAGCGAACAGCACGGATCCTGACCAGACTGCGCGGATGCGCAGGCTGGTCTGGATCCATGCTGGTCGCAAACCCACTATGTTGGTTTTCTCATGGCGCGGCTTATTTTGATTAATCTTAATCAAAATATTTTACCACATGTCTGACGTAGAGTGAAATAAAGCCAGAACATATTTTTAGTATTACATAAGTGTAGGAGACGTTGGTCGAATTGGTTTTGCCTAAATTAGGTAAAGAAAGAAGAAATTTCGATGTTTCAGCACAAAAAGCTATCATGTAATACAAAGGATATTACAGCTGTGTATTTCTGAATAAAACTGATTAAAAAAATCTTGTCAATCTCGCATGTTATTGTTTTATCCAACTCGTATAATAAATTCAGTATGAAAGGACTTTCCTGTAATATTATCTGTACACTGCAGTTTTTCTTTCTAATATTCTATGATACTGTTTTGAATCACCATCGAGTTCGCATTGGTGTAATGACTATAAATTTGAATTATGTATTGCTGTGCGTGTAGACAAGTACGGAAATATACTAGCAGTTATCCACTCCCTTAATGTAGGCATGTAATATTTGTTTACCTGAAAGAGATATTGCAGAATTTTAACATTGAAGTCATTTTCCAGTAAACAAGATCTGAGTGCGTTGCAGATGCGTCTTACTGTAAACAGCGTATTGAACTTTGACACTTGCCTTGGAGCAACTGGTGCGGATTCACCTAATATCAATTATCTTTTCGTGCCAGATTATTTTTTCTTGCGTCATTTATGTAAACAAATAGTCTGGGGTGTGTGAGATTACAGATATCCAGTGAATCTTTTACCTTCTGCAAAAATGGGCGTCAAGAGGTCGCGTGTTTATAGCCCACGTCGAACGCTTGATCAATGTAAATAATCAAGCGTCTGGACAACTTGCAAGGGCGGGTAACTAATACCGCACGAACGTCCATTTGTTTACTGTCAGATTTCTGGACAAAATTACTAAATTACTGACGAAGCTGCAATTCATAACTGTGACAAGTTTATTCTACCGCCCAATAAAAACTGCTATATTTTTACTAATTACTGGAAATAAATTAAACTCAGTACTCTGTTTAACATTTCTTTCATAGTGCTATTTTCCAGAAAGCCTCTTTTAAAGTCTAAGAATGTTTTTCATCGTATATATTCAGCTACCCTTTCAGAAATACGAAAGCTGTAAAACGAATTGTACAGTTAATTGTTTTTTTACAGTCGGCAACATACATCTTTCATAATTATTATTATTATTTTTTTTTTTTTTTTCATCTTCAATATATCATTTACTTAAATACTGAAAATGCATTCACAATTCCCAAAAAAAAATATTCATGCATTCGCTTTCAGAAATTGAGTTTAGATGTATATTATATTGTCTTTGATGAGCTGCAAATTTACGGCTTCTCTATAACTCATTGATAAATTTAACAAGGCCAATAACCACAGGAAAAGGAAATGTGGCATAAAAGTTATATCATAAATTCTCTTATTTTTTATTTTACATGATTAAGTCTTTACAAAGTGTCATTAGTTGTGTATTCAATGATTTATTTACACGGACAGTGACAAAATACAACACCTGTTGTGCAACAAAAACCACCATGTTTATTAATGATGAGGTCAGTGTGTACGTCATTTATCAATGCCCAAAAAGGAGTATTTTTGTCAAGGGAGGAAATCTTGGAAAAGAGATGATATATTTTTTCTTTTCTTTCTATGATAAATATTACTACACTGCAATAATATTTAGTTTATTTGTTAGAACTGCAATTTTCATTAATTGTGGGCACGTATAAATATAGTGGGTCTCAGTTTTTATGACAGTTCCGATTTGTAGTCCTTTTACGGTTTAACAGATTCATTTGCAACAAAAAAAGCAAGCTAAGCAGATGACTTGTAACTTAAAGGAAGAAGAGACGAAAGATAATTACAAAATAGTTGTCTTTGTTTTAACAAGTAATTGTTTAATCATTTTTATGACTGTAGGATCATTAGATATATCTCGGAAAGGAGGTATTTGTGCCAAAGTTAATTTTTGAACATTTGCTATTAGATGCTTTTACCACTGGATTGTAAAGAAGAACAGCTCTGGACGGAAGGGACTTTACTTTTGAGGTGGGATTATTAAATATAATGCATAATATATGATATTTTATTGTATATAAATTATGCATGTTTGAAACGTAATCGAAAGTTATATCTTTAGAAATTATATGAAACTGTTTAACAAAAAAAAAAAAAAAAAAATATCTTTCACTGAAATGATTTTGTAATTTCTTTAACTAGTTCGCGTCATTCATACTCATGCGAAAATTACCTGTATTTTTTTCCACAAATTGAACTATTCTGAATTATACGCCAAAGACAGAAACATTAATTTAGTTATTAGTGCAAACTATTAAACTAAATGTATAGTTTTAAGGGGTTACCGAAACATTTACATTTTTAAATGTTCGATCACTATCATTACATTTCAGTGTTTCGTATTTAGGTATTATGCTAGAAAAACGTATCATAATTCATATTTTTAGTTTTCCTTAACCAAACCATGTTGTTGTTTTTTTACTGTGACACCGCTTTCATAGTAGCCAGTATCAATGTTAATGACCAATCGTATTCAGGTTTTTAATTTATGTTTTGTCTCGTATATCTGTATCAAATTTTATTACCTAGATCTTATAATGATTTTACGAATGGATCCATTTCCAAGATGTTGTAAATATTAATAAAGTATTCTTAAGAAATTGTTAAGAAGCTTCTGCACTCGACCCGAACTGCATATTTTTTTTTCAGAGTAAACGTACTTTCAACGCGTAAGATATTTTAACCTAATCATGCATACTTTTACTGATCGTTGAAATCGATAAATAGTGTAACATCCTGTTAATCATTTTGATCATTGGTGACAGAATAAGTACATACTTGTACGTTGTGCAAATTGATTATCAACATGTCTGTTCAGTTGAGGGAAAAAAAACTCTTTTACAAGTAACGATTTTGTGTTATTTACAAGTTTTGCTTTGATGTGACCAGTTTAAGATGTTTGCCGTATCATCGTGCGACAGTCCAAGACAACAGATTTTTAAGTGTCAGTCTGTCTTTTATATGTCGTAAATCATCTTTTAGATTCACTCATGTCAACATTTAACTGTTTGGCAATTAGGATAAAATCAAAAAGCCATTGAGGTCTACCACGAGTCCATGTTTCTTGTTGGAACTATGACGAACAATGCCCCAACTATGTTATGTCCTACTTTCAAAGATGCACACTTACGAAATGAGATTAATAGAAGCAAGTTTTTATTTTTTGAATTATGGTGGAAAAGTGTAGTCTGACTTATAATTCTTTGATTTTAATTCGACCAGGGACGCTGTGTGTACATTGTCTAGCATGCTGGTATAGCTACAGTAAAAATACGGTCGTATGAGTTACAAAGACCCATTTAAAAACCCGCAGTTACGGAATGTGTAGCACTCAGTAAACATATATAGAGCGATAAAGAGGGAGTGTAATCAAGAAAAATAAATTTTGTAATGCTGATATAGTAGTACAATGTGTCACATGTTTTGGGGATTATGTGGGCTCTGTCCCTGAGTTTGGGGCAGTTTTATTTGAAGTGCTTTGGGATGTGACAGATCCCATGCATCTTGTAATAATTTTTTACCTATCTCTTCATAATTTATACCATAAAGGATATTTAGAAGAACAATTACTGTCCATCACAAATTTAGTGGTCTCATAACTTACAAATATAGACTCATATGAGCCGTGCCACGAGAAAACCAACATAGTGGGTTTGCGACCAGCATGGATCCAGACCAGCCTGCGCATCCGCGCAGTCTGGTCAGGCTCCATGCTGTTCGCTTTCAAAGCCTATTGGAATTAGAGAAACCGTTAGCGAACAGCATGGATCCTGACCAGACTGCGCGGATGCGCAGGCTGGTCTGGATCCATGCTGGTCGCAAACCCACTATGTTGGTTTTCTCATGGCACGGCTCATGTATAATTCTGTACCAGCAGTATCTAATAAGCCATATTTGGCTGGATGTATTATAAATGCTATTTTATTTTTTAATCAGATTTTATTCTTTATTATAGTTTCATCCATACACAAATAATAAAAATCATTAATATACATAAACATAAAATGTATATGGCCATTCTATGATTAGAATTACAAGAGACTTTATTTTTACTAAAATATCACATTTATATACTGAAACATGTGTATACTGTTTGCATAATATACACGTGACACTTTAATAAACAAAAATTGTTTGTTTTATTTTATTTTGTGGCAATAATGTGTGGAGATATTAGTTAGAAACCTAAAAACTGAATATTCAATAGAATACTGGTATATCGTACTTGATGCTTCACGTATAACATTCGTTTCATTTATAAAAATGTTTGGGCATCCTTCTTTTGAAATATATTAAACAACAAGTGTTAAGTAGCAGATATAAATACTTTTTTCTAATCAAGAATATATTTAAAATGATACAGTCCTTTTCCTAGCTATCTATTTATAACTGGTTAGTTTCAAAGAAACAAAAAAACAGTGTCAGTAAATTTATCTAAACGATAATAAATTCATGCGAAAATAAACATAAAAACTGGTAAGGAAATACACGTTTTATACTTTATAGCATCCTTTGATCATATAGCCGCTTTACTGTTATGATAGATCTCGGTGTTAATATAAACTTAGAACACATGTATTTTTTGTACAAGTCAGGGGAACTTTTTTACAGATTTTATTGTTTTATTTGGAAAAAAATTAAAGTCAAGAAAATGAATGTAAAAGAATTTAACATAAGAACAACACTGCCATGCCAGGCAATCAAAAGAAAAGTATGTGTCTAGATTTAGTACGTGTGTACCTTGTGAAATCCTGCAGCAGTTTTAGTACTACCTTACCTGCACTTGAAGATTCTCATGTACATTACAGTTGTTGATGGTATGCTAGTTGTCACATTCTCAGACTAGTTTTGGTACGCGTTGCTAATTTATTATACTAATGTCTAATAAAAAGATATAAAGAACCGCAACAAAATACAATAACTATAATAGTATTGCGCATGCATGCAAAAAAAAAACAATCATAAAATGCGCGCGCATGCGAGTATGCAGAGGTTTTACCTGCAAACGTTACCACAGACAGGGCAATTATGCTTTTGAAACCGAACACTAATATAGCATCGACATGTTCAAAGTATGTTAATATTTTCATTAAGTTATTTCAGAACAGAATTTATTTAGACTTGTAGGCCTACGTGTGTACATGTTAAAACTTAAAACGAACATAACGAAACAGCATGAACCGCATCATTGTTATCCAGAATATTGAAAATATCTTGATTAACATTTATCATGCTGGACACAATTGATTTTGCCTTTGCGACCAGTGTAGATCATGATCAGCCTGCACATCCGTGCAGTCTGATTATGATCTGCACTGTTCGCCATTCAGTCAGTATATTTTTGTTAAGTACCCCTTTTAACAGTTAATGGTACTGTCCAAATTGGCAGATGGACAAGTTCATTATAGAAAGTTAGCAAAGCAAGGATTCAACAGTGCATTAGATGGAAATTTTAAGTATAATTCCAGCCTAAAGTGATTGTTAGAAAGATGTCGCAGGGTCAGAGTACTCCAAGGCTGAAGCTAGATACTAACGTTATGTTAAAGGTCTAGGGTTAAGGGTCTAGGGTTAGGGGTCTAGGGTTAAGGTCTAGGGTATTGGGCCTGTGTTAGGGTTACTAAAATTACCGTGATTTTAGCTGCAGTGTGAAAATTTCTTACTTACATTTGCATCTCGAATAAAAAAAAAATGCGTCATGATTTCGGTAGTACAGATAGCAGTAAAATTGGAAAAATTGCAGTAACCTGTCTGTTTCTGGACAAATTGTGTAAAGATTGTATTGTCTTAGTTGGGTCATGTCCTATGCAATGTTCAAAGTACTGACCAGAAATTCGAATAAAGTTGTTTTCGAAATTTTAGTGCCGATCTTCAAAATACCAAAACTGTGAAATCGGAATTGAAAATAGATTTCGTTGGTTTGTTTTATGTTTTTCCAAAGTATCATGCATAATTTAACAAAATAACGCGGAATTTAATGTAGATAATGTGTTCAGTTTTGTACATGTCTAAGTATGCAGCCCTCTAATAACGATACTGACCTTTGACTTTTGAGCCAAAGCTGTTTCTCCAAATACATGTTTCAGTATTTTCATAATTTCACTATTATAGAAAGCATCTCATTCAAGTCTTGAATGAGTTTACTAAATAAAGTCCGTAAAAGGGAGGTAATTGAAAATGCCATTTTAACAAAATTGTTTTACTTTGTTGTTGTTTTAATGCGGTTTGTTTATAAGAGCCAGTATTAACCCTTAATATGCTGGACACGATTGATTTTGCCTTTGCGCCCAGTGTAGATCATGATCAGCCTGCACATCCGTGCAGTCTGATCATGATCTGCACTGTTCGCTATTCAGTCAGTAACTTTTTTGTATGCACCCCTTTAACAGTTAATGGTACTGTCCAAATTGAAAGACAGACAGGTGCATTATGAAAATTTAGCAGGGTAAGGGTTAAGTTAATTGATCCGTTACGACAATCGGCAATTTCCGTGTGAATACGTATTCTCCGTATGTGAGTTCGGCAATCTCCGGTTGTTATGAAAAATAATGTTGTGTTATGGCCGAAGGATGCCGAAATACGGGATACGTAATCGCACTGAAATGGCGTATTTTTTAAAACGAGCCTATTACCTTTAAGGGGAAAGAATGCTTAACCATTGATTCTATGTGAGAGCTATCGTTAAATTATTCATGAAAAGTTTTTCGTTTTTTTTTTTATTTCGGACCTCTATTGAAATATACATGGCATTCTAAAATTTAAGAAAATGGCTTAACATGGAGACAGCTTTTTATAGTGTGTTTATGATGCCATTTACATATTTTGGTATAATTTATTTAGCAAATACCCTTTAAGCTAGATTATTTCTTTAGTTTCTCGAGTTTAAGATATAATAAATGATAATTTCTTTTGTTCTTCTTGGAAAAAGGGTTTTGAACACGGTCCGTCCGCCTTTAACCGCGGTCTGCGAACGACATTGACTGGTCACGTGACCTCTCAATTTATTGTCTTTGTGCATTCCCCTCTGATTTATCCTAGTCCGGCTATCAACTAGATAGTCCTTTTTGAATTTAAAAAATGCTGCTGTCGTAATTTCTATTTTGTTCGCTTAATTTTTGTTTCAATAGAATTTGACGCGAAAAGGGACATAATTATCAATAACTTCCGGGTTACCTCTTATGAACAAAATACACGGTATGAATACAGACCGGATTTAGCTGGACGTAGTTATATAGCAAATTGACAATGTGTGCTTAAAAAAGTTACTTTGGCCTTATTTAATGTAATTAATTAAAATGAGTTTGTGAAAAGTACATATAACCATACTAAAATATGGGTCATTTTTGAGACTTAAGTGGTCTTTTGTAATTCTTAACAGTAAAACATTTGCATTTATTTTTTGTGTTTACTTAAATGGATGAAAAATCTTTTTTTTAAAAAAATGATCTAATCTGCGAGACATAGTTAAATTTTGTTTTGGCTTCTTTTGCAAATAACGTGTATGAAAATATACGTGATTTCTCGGCCTCGTTTGCATTTGAACTGTATGCTGCCAGGAAGGTCTAATACGTATCAGTTGTTCCAGTTGCTGCATATTTTAAATCATCATTGTAAACCTTGATAGCAAAATCGGCAGTGACCATCCGGTTTTATTTGCTCTATTTCATACATTACCCTCTGCTTTGTTGATTTAATCAATCGAGTTTATCTTACAATAAAAACTGTTATTTTAACCCAAACAGGACTTTTCACGCGTAATAATCTCTTATACCAGCGGTCAAAGATTGACTCAAGATTGCCACTGACCTGCCATATTGTATCATTACGCCAGTGTCGCCAGCACGTCTGTCATTGTAATAGAATACGCAATCCACTAAACTAACAAAATAGTTCTAAAATTCTCACAGAAAACAGCCAACCAAAAGTGTAGGGTGAAGATTTGTTCCCTTTAAATTATTGATACTTATTCTAAACAATGTCCCTGTTGGTTTACCAAATAGAATTTAGCGGACATACAATAGGCCCTTAGATACTATACGGCCACAATCTCAATTTCAAACAAATAACAATTTTCTCTGTCGATAGTTTTTCTTCTTCATTATTTCAGTAGCAATTTCAGTTGTGCATATTTTTTGGTAGTGAGCCGTTTGTGTGAGATACATTTTAGAAAAAATTTCGCCGAGACGCTGGGGATAAGTTTCTTTAAATGTCTTTACAGATATTCCTTAAATTGTATGCGGGTAAAAGTTGTCTTAAGACAAGTCCGAAGTCTGAATAAATTTGCTGTATGCAGTTGAATGCAATATCTTTTAAAGAGTCAGCGCTGACTGAAAATGCAAGGGGGTCATGTGGGGTCAGCCTTTCAAAAATGTTGGATCAGAAGAATGTAACAGTGTGTTAATAGGTACCAATAAACCCTGGTTATAATATTATTTACATTTTGCGCAGCTAGCGGTTTAGTGTCCTGATATATTTCATTTTCTTCGCAAGATTACGCAACCATCAAAGACGACCACGTCATATATAAATTCCGTTTGAAATTAATACCACACTGAATGAGCCAATTTACTCCTAAATACCTACTTAAGTTGCTAATTACATCTCATGTATAAAACCGATGTTCAAAGCGGTAGGCATGAGATTTGGGGTGATGTGTGTAACCTTAGATCACGGAATTAGAAAAGTTTCTCAGCGCGATAGATGTCTGTAAATATCGCGAAGTTCTCGATAGTTTCTCGACATGACTTGGTGCGATCGCTGCGAATTCGCAGCATGAAGATTTCCAACAAAATAGGAGGTGTTGTAAGGTATTATAAAAATGTCAGGTTCCTCGGACAAAACAGTTATTTTATAAGAGTGGATTCGTAAAGCATCATCATAAATAGTTTGCCTTCAATGGAAAGAGGTTTCGTGAAAAGTTAAGTGAAGAACTCTGCCTGTATATAAATTACGGACAAGCGTACGGTTCTGTACGATCCAAATGACGGGATTTAACCTGGTGAAAAAGAATTTGTCTAAAAGTTTAGGAACTTAAACTCCATCCATTTGTTTGTTTGTTTCTTGTATTTTTTGTTTTATTACTTGTTTTATTGATTATTTTGGTATTGGTGGGGGTGGGGGAGGGTACATCAACTTAATAACGTATTTTTCTCCATAGACATTTTGCCTTACTTCAAGGGCAGACATTTTGCTGAAATCACATATCAGACATTGATACTTATCATACTTATCATGGAAACTTCGGACATTCTATACAGTTTTGGAAGTAGAGCTTACAGTATGATGGTTTTTGTTCTGTTTGCGTTTAACGCCGTTTTCTGTTTTCTCTTTTTTTCAATAATATTTAAGTCAGTAAAGTTTACCAGTGTTCTTGGATTCTGTGTTAGTACTGGCTTGTAATAGACAAATTCCCCATATGAATTAAAAGGTCAAATGACTTCAGAATCACTGTCTTCTGCCAAATCTTCAAGGAAAAAAAGTAAGTCATGCTCGGGTATCGAATTCGCAACCTCTAGATTCTACTATCTGATCTAACATGACAGTATGATGCATAAGAATTATAATAAGGGAATATTTATGGAGCATTTGTATTGTTTATAGAGAAAATTATAATGCATGAGTGTTGTTTGTTTGGAAATCTAATGGTGCCAAAATGTTAAAATGGTCCAGGTTGTGAGTTTGGCAGCCCTAGAAAGGTAGTTCATTTGATAAAGAATAACGAGGACTAGTAAACATAATATATAACTTACTGCATACCCAAAAAATTACCCTGTTTACCAGATAGAGATGTCAGTCAGGTAAAGACTGAATACCAATAAAAAAAAAAGCAGCATCGCCGATGCACAGGTAGTAATACCTTTGCGCGTTTTCATTTTTTTACCGCAGAAATATGTTGTACACAGTTTTTGGCAGTTTTGCACGTAACGTAAATTAACAAAATTTCATAATAGATGTATCTGATTACAGAATTTAATAATTATTAACAATGTTAAATTCTATGTCAAGATTATGTTAGGTCTATTAGAATAGATGTTAAGTAAAAAAAAGTTCTTAAGTGATGTAAATGTATTCAAATTGATATAATCGAAAGTCACAAGTAATTCCAACAATTTAGATTTGGGCCTTACCAATGGTTATACTCAGAGTGTGGTTCTTATAATTTTGATATTTGTTTCCAAGAGCTTCATAATGCAGAATTTTAATGACGTTTTCTCTTCTTTCACTTTAAGGCAGTGTGCCACACGTTCTCTTAGATAAACTCCGAAACGTGTAGAGATACGTAATTAACGTCACCCAGATTTAAGGTTTTAATTCCTCTAAAGTTTAGACAATTTTACTGATCAATCTTATCTAATTATATATATCAGTAAAATCTTGCACGTTTCAACCAGTAAGACTAGCTTTTTAGAATTGTTGTTGTATACTATGCAAATCGAAAATTATACGTAGGAACAACGTTTGAGTAACGTACAATGGTGTATCACGTTTTGAATTCTTTAACTATTGAACGCTAAAATTTTAAGAATATACTTTTATAAATGGCGATATACTTTTATCACATGTGTTTTTTTTTTCTCCTCTAACACACGTGACATACGAAGCTTCTATTCTATTTGCTTTTAGACTAACACCTTCTGTCTTTTAAGCTTTGCTTTGTTCTTTTTAAAATAACATTTACACTTCATCTATTGTTGCTTTTGTTACATACAAATTCAGAAAGAATGTGCCTTAATTCAATTTGTTTGTCTTTGTCACAAAATAATATCTACTTAAGTAGCGACAAACCCGAAAAATACCCTTTTCACATGACATTGACACCTGGACTTAAAGTCGCCTTTAAACAAATTATCACCTATATGATAAATGTACATAAAAACAGTCCTATAATTATTGAATAACTCGATCGCTAAAAGTTTTACCCAAAAAAATGCTGTGAATTTCTTAAATTTTGTCCCAATAATTTTTTTAACTTGCTTAACGAAACCACTCAAATTAAATAAAATTTTAAGTTCCCCTGTAAAACACCATGAATTGAAATCGAAGGTATTAAAATTTCTATTCCCAGGTGCATTTTAATGCACTTTTTTCTATTGTTTCAATTTGAATATCCCCATTTTTTCTCAACTTGCACACATGTAAAATAATGTTTGTGCAACAAAAAAGAAGGAATGAGACACAAAAATAATTGCGCCCTGAAGCTCCGTATTATTTAAAATTTCAAGGGAATATGTGTTTCAGCTTCGTAACTATATTTGATTGATTACACATAATTGAATACTTAATTATCTTTTAATCTAAAATAATGAGTCACTATTTTAGTGTCTATTTTTCGATAATATAAAATTCGTTAAAATAACTGAATTTTTTTTTTTTTGGAGGGGAAGGGGTGGGAGGGGGGTGTTAACCAACCACTATGAAGTCAAATTACTGTAATTTTATGCAAAACAAAGAAAAACATGTAGACGTCATAGTTGTTAATATATATACAATGTTCAAGGCAGATCATGTAAATATTCGCGTGCTTATTTTTCTTTTCTTTCTTTTTCTCATTTAAAGGCAAAACATTATACGTTTACAAGCATAAAGGCAACTCTAAGCCTTTTGTTTCCCAGGTATTTTCTGTAAAATTATTGAAGTATATGACTATTTTTTATCGATTATCGGCTTTTTCGACAGGGTGAATTTGTGGATATGTAGTGGAATGGATTGGGATTCTCAAAGCGCAGAAACGTTCAAAATTCTCTTTTCAACCCATTTCTTTCCGTAAGCATTTTGCATTAGATTCTGCCTTTACTAGTAGTGACAAAATCAGTTCGAGGATTGAAGCAATTATATTATAATAAGTTTTTTGATCAGCTTTCTCAGAAATAATTTAGGCAGTAATATTGTACCTAATTGTTCAACAATCAATTCAGTAAGTGTTTTATAACATGACATCAGAAATAAATTTCAAGGTATTTTCTCTTTCTATTTTTGACTTTAGCCCAACTAATTAACACAAACTAAAAGTAATTATTAACATGACTCATTACATTAAATCGCCGTTTCGTATACAAAAAGGCTTAAAGGCAATATGATAACAGGGCTAATAAGTAAAAAAAAAAAAAATATTAAGGAACTGCGTAAATAAATTTCTGGTGTTATGTAATAAAAACGTACTGAATGGTTTTCCAGTCAATAATCAAAACTATTGCCCGACGTCTGAAGGAAAGTATGTTCACAAAACTTGACAGTGATATTTTGAAAGCCAAGTGTATAATTTGAAAAGAAAAAAAAAACGCTATGCGCTTTATTCAACACACTAGTAGCAAGTCAATCAAAATATTTTGTGTTTTAGAAGCTAGTCTTTCTTTCTCTACATTGTTTTAATCATTAATGTAAATTCAGATTAAATAAGTCAGTGTCTCAGATCGATTTTTATGCTTATAAAACATCTTAGTGGTCTATACGTTTCATGACTACTTTCCAATCTTCTCAAAGATTTACTCAATTAAAAGGTCCATTCAGACATCATTATTACATTCTTAATGACGTATCAATAGGCTTCCGTGAAAATTAAAAGTCCGTGTTTAGATAGTAGAGTAATTTGTTCACTACACCGTTGAACGCCAATCACGGAAGCGCTCGATACATTATCCCGCAAAAATAGACGAACGCTCCAGCCTATTTCTACCACTATTGAGTAATTTGTGCTCGCTGGAGCGCTAAACTCCGCCCACTTCTCGTTCAGAAATAGAACATCGCTCTAGGTCTTTTTCGACTTTGTTTTGCTCCTGGCTATTTGATAGTATGTTCACTAAAACTTTCTACATTTGACAGTGATACTTTGAAAAGCTGACCTCTGGCCAGTTGGCCAAAGTTATACCTTCAGGGATTTTTTTCGTTCTGCTGACCACATACTCTGGATATTTTTTCCATTCTTTTAAAGATTTTGTTAAAAGTTTATTTTTATGATAATCGAGTGATTCAAGTTTTGTTCGGATCAGGAAACAGTTTTCAAAGACTTGGATTAGATTTACTTTTAGACTTAAATGAAATGTAAACATTGCCTGTAGCGGGGATATTGTTGTTCGTCCTTGGTGAAGTGGGATACTGATCGAGTAAGCCTCGGGTGGCTCCCTCTAGCGGGTAGATCTTCCCGATGATGACTGCCGAGTTAAGCCCCGTGGATTCTGCCCCACTGACTTCAGTCTCAGATGAAAACGTTGGGATAGAAAACGGTGTTCTTAAATCTAACGGAGTATTAACTGAATTGGATAGGGTATCCCCGACATTTTATAAACGTGAAACCATGCCGTCGGCATTTGGCCTAGTAGTAGATCAAAATGGAAATACGACAAACGGCACTGAGGTGGCTATATTACATTGTTCTGTTGTTTTGTTGTTTTGTTTTTTTTTCTTTAAATATTATTATCGATTTTTCTTATATTATCAAGTACATTTATCTGCAATTTATATCTGGATATTTTTTATTACTACTTATAAGTGGTGACGGTACTAACTTTTAATTGCATTTTCATTTTCGGAGATAGGATCTTGTTATAGATTTCGTTAAATGTGGAGTAATGGTAATTGCTCTATTTTGAATATGACTTCATATCAGCCGGTTAACAGTCGATCCTTCTTTGCGACATGTTATGATTTTGCTCATGAGATCAAAGAGTTTTTTTGTAGCTTTTATTAAATAATAATGAAATTATTGTTAATAAATTTAAACTGTCTTTAAAAGCGTAGACAAGCGCATTCCTTCTTTTGTATCTGATGTTAACTGAAACCCCATTAGTAACATTGGAGTTATTTACATTTAAAGTTTTCAAGAGCTTTTGGTGTCTCTCGTTAATGAACGAGGTCTAAACCCCGCCGGCGGGCAGATTTTAAGTTTTCCTTTTTTTCCATTTTCTAGTTGGTCTCCCAAATGTCGCCGTGGGCTCTGTCTCCTTGTTAGTATACAACGAAATGCTCGTTGTAATAATGTACAGTTGTCGTTATAACTTCAAACTGGATTGTTTATGAAACATTTTTTTGGATGAATTAGTGCAGTGTGTTCTTTTGTTGTTTTATTTGGTGAATAAATATCTTTGGCGCTATTTCAAAGAAATAGAAATGGCGTCAGCCATATATGTTTATAGTGCTTTGAGTGTTATTTATGTGAAATATGTTAATGATTCCAGGAGAGACGGGATGTATTGGGCTCACACGCGGGTCTTGGACAGCTGGTAGCCACAGTGTCGACGGCGGCATCATTTCCGCCGGCACCACGGCTGTCACACACGCCAACTTCGGATTTTCAACCGCCATATTTTCCGCCACCGTATAACCCTATCTCTCAACAACCAGTTGAATTTCATCCACACCATGTGAACGCAGACCCATATTCTCATCTTAGTGGGTTCCAGGCCCCACAACAACACTACCATCAGCTTCCAGACAGAAATGTGCTCCGCCATAGGGACGATATACACAATATGGCCGGCGGCCTCCAGCCCCATGACAGAAATAGAGGAGACTACGGGGGCATGGGGCGCACGGACCTTCTCGTGCCACGGGCACCTTTATCTATCGGGTATGGGGATACGGACCCATCCCTCCTCAGCTTGCACGGAGGAAACATGATGGATGACGGAAATCAGGTAATTCATTTTGAAATTATTTTTAGGAGTTACAAGATTACGGTATTAGATAAACAGAGAAAACAAATTTTGAAATTTAGAAATAATAGGAGGAAACCATTATAAACAACACATATGAAAATGTGCTCCAAAGCTATATATTGCCATTAAGACGTTTTCAAATTTGCCTGTCTTTGTTTGGTCGCATTTTTTTTTTACTTAAAAGTATGTCATATTTAACCAAATTAATTCATATGAAAACAAATGAAATTCTTATTCATAATTTTAAAAAATGTTACATAAATATACAAACACAATTGCAACATGGTTAATTCGTGTTTAATTCGATGCTATAAAACGTCTATTTTAAATAGCCCGTGCTAACGGTTATAATGTTTATGGAAAAATCGAAATTATAAATAGAAGAATTTGCATTTCTTTTTTAACGGTTAGTTTAGATAGAATGATAAAAACAAAATCTTGCAAAGATAAGATTTTCTATGCTGACAATATGGTACGCTATTCAGGACTTAGTGATATTTTCAGATCAATCTTTATATTTTCTTAATGTCGCCAAGATGTTGTATAGTGGGCAGGGATTGAGATTTTATCTTCAATGATTCAGGGTGATTTTCTAATGTGAGTGACTATATGTGTTTAACACGACAAGCATGTATATTTTGGGATGGAAAATAAATTTTTGTTTGACAAATGGTGCAGAACGGTTTCTTGTAATCTACCACAAATAATTTTAAATTAAGTGGTATGTTAGATTTAAGGGGACGATTTTATTTTGCAAAACATATATGGTAATTTTTTTTGCAACGAATAATTCTATTTAAGTCCTTTATGATGGGTATTCACAGTTTAATAACATAATAAACGTTCTTTCATTTTAATTTGTCATTTTATTGCGGTCGGTGTTTTGGTGTTAACTTAAAAATGGATGCAATTTGTTTAATACAATTATATATTGACTGATTTCATACTGTTTCCCGGTCGAAAAAGTTTTAGAATATTATGTTTTAAATCTTATCATTAACAACAACAATAACAACAACAACAACAACAATAATATATTCTTTTTAATCTTCCAGTACCAACAGGACATTAAAGCAAAAAGTTTTAACAACTAGGGCGTTTTGAACGACGAAAAAATGCAAAATCGCATTTTATGACACCAAAACCTTGTCTGAAAGTTCCGAATTTGATTACACCAATGTTAATTATATATGCGTAATCTTTGGAACATAATTTTAGCATAAATATTGTTATAAAATCTTTTTTTATTTGCCGTCCGCACTAAAGCAGGAAGAGAAACATTACGTAATTAATGTAACAAGTCTTTTCAAACTTCAATACGGTTTTAGTTTTGATGTAGAATTAACTTTCTTTGCAAGTCGCTTTGAGGATCTAGAAGCTTTTGATAAATTAGCTCTGAAATTAATTTCTTCGCCTTCTATCAAATTAAATACAGTAATCCTTAACGGGTTAGAAAGAACCTGTAAATGCATACGGAAAATCAGATAAAAAAGCAACTTGATAACTTCATGTATATTATTATGAATATACATCACCATTTAGTAGATAAGTAACTAGAATTACACTTTGAATAAATACGGAAGTTGAATTTTATCCCAAAAATAAAATCGTCCTTTCCGACACAAATCCCCATTGCACATTTTCTAGAATGTCTTGTCAAAGAAATCACCGGATATTAGCTTGATAGTGTGGAAACTTGCCTAATTTAATTTCGTTTTCATTTTGTCTTGCAATCGTAGAAAATTACCTAAATCGCGGGATGTTTAGCTGATATTTTAAACCAGGGAGTGATTTTTCATTTGCATCGCGAAATCTGATCGCCGGTTTGGGACCATTTGGTTAATTT
Organism: Mercenaria mercenaria; assembly: GCF_021730395.1. Lineage (NCBI taxonomy): Eukaryota > Metazoa > Mollusca > Bivalvia > Venerida > Veneridae > Mercenaria > Mercenaria mercenaria. The sequence continues at coordinate 51,644,219 of NC_069363.1, forward strand.
ATCAAAGATTTAGTTACATAACAGTAGCGCATCTTTTTCACATTAGTGAGACTTTTACATGTGAACCAAGAGTGTAGCTTGAGACAGCTAATGTCAAAGAGGAATGTGGTTGGGAATTTTTCTAATATTTTTTTTTCTTGAAATAATTAAAACTTTGTACATTCCATAAATGATATTAACTATAATGAATGATTTTTTTTATCATTTTATGGAACACGAATTTTGAAATCCGTGGACCTGTTCAGTTTGAGTATGTTATGCTGTAAGACTGTTTATTTATTAGTGTAGTAAAATATTTTGCTACTAAATAATGCAAATTTATTTTACTCAATACGTTTGTACTTTAATTCCATTTAGTATCTTTAACGGCTTAATTTCAAAATATTTCCTAAACTTAACTTAAATTTATTTGGCCACGGTACATGAACACAAAGCAAAATATCCTGAGGAAATTTTGCGACACAATTAAGGAGTGTGTCGCGCTCCGAAAAATTGACAAAATGGCCCTCGGGTTATGATATAATATGCATTCAATTGTATAGACTTATACAAAAGCCGGCTTACGACATAGGGCCTTCAGGCAAACTTCATTTATTGTTAATAGTATATATAAAACGCAAAAGTAAACACTGCTGACCTTGAAAGAATTTCATTCATAAAATCAAATCATTGAAATATTTTAAAGTCCCATTTTAACTTGAAGTTAAATAAACGAAACAGAAGTGACGTATCAAGTCGGGAATGTTAAGTTATTATTTTTTGTCTTGAATATGTTTCTACAAATAAGCAGCGGCTTTAAAATGTACATAATACCTTTTCTAATAAAACATAACTGTTGTGATTCCAGCAGGTATGCAAATTTTGATTCCATACCTCATGTTTGTATTTCGATGTAAATGAGAGGTGGAACTAAAATTTGTAGTCCTGTTTGGCGCCATATAACCTATACTGTGTTGGTGCGCCGTAAAACCCAAATAAATAAATAAAACATAGAAGAACAACACACACACATACATTTTATTAAATACCCAACACATGAGATTAAATCTTCAAAACACATAATATATTGAGATGAACAAACAGACGTACTCAAAATAAATAAATTGTCTGTATTTTGCCCACTAGTTACAAACACAAAACGATTTCTAATTTCATTTTTAATTCCATTCTTTGTATTAAAATGTTCCAACAATGACTAAGTATCTATATTTGTTTAACCTATCACAGATATTGTATAACTCTTAGAACATAATCAAGATTGCACATTTACGAGACGAAAATAGACTATTCAAATAGTATACATTAATCTTAGTCTCACCATATGTACACCATACTGTATTACAATAAAATTTTTGAACTGTCATAATTATGCCATTTTTAACTTACTTATTTTGAGATAGGTGGAACATATTTAATAATTATGTTATAATTTTCTTGCGTAATTGTTTTACAATATAAGATGAGACTGCACAAAAATAGAAAATATTATTTCAGTTGAAAATAAACAGTTAAATGACTTAAATTGGATCATGCTTTCTCCAATAATATTGTGGTCAGTGACAAAGCACTGACCACACAGTGATCAGAAGCGTTTATTTATCCATTTACCGACAGTTCTCGGTGATTTCCTGAGAGGTCATTATTGAATTAGTGTCATAGGCTGCCATATTCCACATCATGTACAGAAATGAAAATATTGCGCATGCCAGTTTAAACATTTAACACTAACCAAACAAATTTAATTAAGTTTATTATTTCTATCGGAAATTGTTGCTAAGATTAGCCAAATTTCGAATGCGGGACCGGTCCCATACCAAGAAACGGCACTCTTTAGTTTTCCCAAAACTATCCTGAAACTCTATTCTTGAAATGTGATAAGACTTGGCCGTTTTGAAAACGCAGTGTTTACATTTATACACATACTAAAGTTCTTTTGATACATTTAAGTTTTTATTCTTTTCGACAACTCGTGCATCATTTTATTTTTGACATTTATGGGACATATGTTTCTGTATGAATTTCGTCATAAGAAATAGCAGAAACATATCATTTAATACTCCTGAAATATGTAAAATGTATGTATTCAAAATGTCAACACAAAGCTGTTTTTTGTCTGTGTGTATGCTGTTTTGATATATCACATATTTCGGATAACTTGAAAATTACTTTAAAATAACGAAATTAGAGATAACAGGAGTAAATCAATTTCAACCATTTTACTTTTGGCAACAACAGGATCAGTAATTCTGAAATCGTTAAGCATATAATTAAATATACGAGGATAGAAAGTGATCATAGATGTTTCTAACATTGGTTTCGAGATACCAGTCTCAATACTGAAGTTTTTGACTGGTAGATCTTGGGCTTAGTTTCGAATCTGACCAATGACAGGGTTCCAGTATGCGACTCTTCTAATATCTGTATTTGATTTTTTTTTATTCCAGGTCTTAGAAACACATTCTCTCAATACTTTGGCCTAACCACACGCGATGTCTGCATCATAATGTAGTACACGAATTGTCATAATTTCATTAAATCTTTTTATATGTATGAGAAAATGAGGGTATTAAATGCATTTCACTTTTTACAATATGTCTAGAAAGATTATAATCGAAAGCAGTATTTTGCTAGCAATTTGTGGGAAAATTTCGGGGACATATGGTAAACGAACGAACCGTGTTAGATCAGGTGTAGTAATTAAAAGCTAGAACTTTTACATGAGAATCTTATGCAGTATACTTTTAAGCAGAATGGATGCAATTAATGTTTATGTATGAGTAAGGTTTGTTAGAAATATTTACATCTGCATATATTTTACATACTTAACATAATGTGGTCAGAAGAAGAGGCAAGTACGTTAAAAATTAACATGAAATTTAGCTACAGGTCAATATATTTTTCAAAACTCTAAAATAGAAAGATTTAAATCATAATTATCAGCATTTTTTTGTTACGAAATATTCGATAATAGATAAATTTTGGTTAAACTTATTATTTTATAACTAAATGATAAGAACTTGTTGCATAATTTACTGCAGCTATTCCATATGTGCGCTGATTTCGACAGGTGCCGAGTACGAACCGCTTGATTTAATTACGAAGTAACACCAAAATTACTGCATATATGATCATGATGAGGTAATTAATATGAATGTTACGACTTTTAATTCGGCTATAGCTCTTTATCCATTTAATCTTTAGTTAGCAAAATAAACCCCCATTTTAAATGCCAAAAATATAATCGTGTTTCATTTGCGTTTTGTTATTATCGGAACCACCAGAAAGGTGTCTCCCAATGAAAAGTTCAACAAGTGCGCGTTATAAAAAAAAAACGTGATCTTAAGGTTTTAATAAAAGCAATGGTTTTATAAAAATCAAATTTTTCATGAAATCATTAGTGATATCCGAAATGGTCAATCTTGACGACGTTAAAACCAAGTGTCCGGCCTTCCAATTACCGTGATTAAACGGAGTTTTGACCTGTAAGAAAGTCTTTGATATTTCGCGACAATTATACGTTTTTACTGACCCCCGAGTGGGTCATACGATTAGGTGAGAATCATTTGTGGAAATCCTAGCCGATTTAGCAAATTATGAAATCTCACAGCGAAATACAATCGTCCTGAAATAACAGGACTCGAAAGTGGCAATGTTCAATAAAGTGGCGATTTACATATTAATATAGCGGTATCTTTGGAAGCTATTTTTGGTGCTATTTTGCTTTAGTAACAGGACGCTCACATACGTTTAGATAGTTCACACGCATCTTAATCAATGTATTGCAGACAGTGCGCATAATAATAACGCCCCTTTCCCTCTTGTACTATGTGTGGCTGCATTTTAAGTGGAAGTAATTCAGAATTGACGAGCAACTGTTCTTTATGATAACCGTAATCTTTATATACTTTTGTTCTTGTCTGTTCTCCGTAACAATTAGCTAATAAAAAGGAGCAAAAAAAACCAAAAACAAAAACTGATTACCCAATGAAGTAAGGAAATTGTTCTTTAACCTATAGGTTACCTGATAATTTACAGTTTACGTTATCTGTTAACGTTACTTACGTCCCTATAGCGGTAGAATAGTAACGGAGGCAACACTGTTAAACTGCATTTCATTTATTTAGATTTTTTGAAGGCCAAGTTTTACTACATCTCGCCAGATCCCAAAATACATACCACACAAATTGAACTTTATATGATAGGGCTTACTCAACCTAGACGTTATAATTTTGGTGATTTAAATGTGCACATAAGCGTTAAATTGTGATATTTCACATTTGAAGTAATAGGCCGAAAATAATTTAAAAACTTATTTCTTCATGTAAAGATTTATCTGTGACTGTTATTTCACAATACATACCAATTTGAATCAGGTTGTGAATTGTTAGGAAACACTATAAGTAAAAGCGACAACGCTGTTACACTGTAAATGTTAAAAGAACGTTTATCACATTGTATTGGAATATCCGGGTAGATTGCGTTAGATAGAAAATGCGGTTGAGACATGAAAACACTTTCAATTTAGATACAGACATAAGATATTACTGGCCCAGTACATGTTTGAACTTTCTGTGAAGGAAAATTTCCAGTTAGATATGCATACAAATGAGTCGCGCCATGAGAAAACCAACATAATGCATTTGCGACCAGCATGGATCCAGACCAGCCTATGCATCCGCGCAGTCTGGTCAGGATCCAAGCTGTTCGCTTTCAAAACCTATTGCAATTAGAGAAACTGTTAGTGAACAGTAATGATCCTGACCAGACTGCGCGGATGCGCAGGCTGGTTTGGATCCATGCTGTTCGCAAATGCACTATTTTGGTTTTCTCATGGCGCGGCTCAAATATCTTCATAACGCAAAAATATTGAAGACAATGAAGTCGGCGCCTAATATATAACTTTATGCCTTCATTATCCACACAAACTAAAAATGGCGATGCGAAACATGTTAATTCCGTCTAAGAATAAGAAACTAGAAAAAGATACCCAATCTTAATAAACAAATTTGTCATTTTTTCACATGAAACAAAAACTGCATATATTTATAGCATGTTTGTTTGGTTGGTTGGCCATAATTTTCTTGTAGACTGTCTTTAACACGTCACATGTACAAGTCCACAGAATGGGCATTTTATGTACAGTACCCCACTTTTATTGGGTAATTAATGCTTTACACTATTCAAGCTAAACTTGGCGAATTAAAAAATAATATTCCAAAAACATGAATACTCCCTGTTAAAATTCTTTGTAAGTATTGAAAAATATTCTCTCAAGCAACGTTACTGTAACGTAGTTCGCACAAAAAATAGGGCAGTTTGGAAATGAAGATATGCTTTTCTCAGATTGTATATACATACTTATGTCTCTCTAACATACTTTAATTTTGTCTCACATGTATATGCAAATAAACTGTCTTCCTTTTCGCGATCAGAATATTTTATAAAGTCTTTGGTTTACGAAATGTTTTAATTAGGTGAAAAGTTAATTTGACTAAAATGATGTTTGAATGTTAATATGATTGTATTCAAATCATTTAAGTTACTCCTTTAAGCAATGTTGCTAAAATTTATGGTCAAAGCGGCATTTTATGTACAGTTATTGAAAATTATCATGCATGTATGCTGTAGTACTATGTATATGAATTCGAGCAACTTGGATATCAGTATGTGTTTTCATATATAACCATGAATGTACAGCTGTTTGGGAAAACTAGCGAAAATACATCTAGGTTAGTAACCATCAGGTTATCAAGAACATTAATCTGCTTGGGTATGAACTATTGCATAAATACATCATTTTTTTTCAAAAAATATTCCCCTGAAACTTTGACATTTTCTTTGTTGTAGTCCAATAAATGACCATTAAAGGTGATTTTTAACTATTTTCCAATATCAGGAGGCATTTTGACGTTAAAATGCTCAAACCCGAACTCGTGAAAATAAATTAGAAGTATGTTCAGCCTTTGAAATTGTTATTTTAATGTACTGTAGAACAGCATGGATCGTTTAACGCTAGCCGATACATTGATCTGTTATATTTTCAAGTCTTTTAATGGAACTAATTATTTCAGATACGCTCGGCTTCTCGTTTTCATCTTCAAGAAAGATCAAGAAAGATACATGTATTTAACTTGAAAAATATTAATGACAAGTTATGTTCAATATTAAGAGAAAACAGGAGTCGAACTTTAGATTAAGTAATTAGAATTGTTATCAGAAGCATTTTCCAATTTTTAGGACCTTGTTGATTGAAATATAGCGTGTGTGATTTTGAGAAACACAAGGTGTCGTCAGAATATCAACTGAAATTTCGGAAAAGCGTATAAACACGCAAAAGGTTGGTCACATGTAATGAAACCACCGAATGAAACATAGAAATATGTTCGGCAGATTGATAGTTACATATACATCTGGTGTTAGTGTGTGAGTATAAACTGGTAAAACAGACCATCATTAAACCAAGCTGTGTCACTGCGTTTACCGAGCCTGGCAATACCTTCCGTCAACTTTGACAAACGACAGCACGAGACAAAAATGACATTCACGTACGCGTTGTCATGACAATGACGGCCATGTACATTTCAATCCATCAAACTTAACCGCGCGTTATGCCCCGATTCACCATAAGTTTCGTCAATGTTACATTTAACATGAATAATTATAAACAAGTGAACTGCTCCTGTTCAAATGATTGGAAGTTTAAAATGCTTCGCCTCACTCATAAAAATATGAAAAAAAAATCACGGGCAATAAATCTGACATTACACTTTATTTCAGCGTCCATTTTTTCCAGTTAATTAATATGATTTATAATGGCTTTAATGCTACGATATTAATAAGGCCTTAATTGCTGTGTTTAGAGAACTATTCATGGTAAAACAAAGGAAATATTTCAGTTTATGACACATTGTTTAAGCTAGCAGCTCATACGTAACATAAGGACAATATGAAATTGTTTCTTGCTTTTTTGTCTAGGGCCGTTCTGTCCATCGTTTGTAGCTATTTATAAGGGTACTTTGATCGTTTGTAGCTATTTATAAGGATTCGATGCTCTTCCTGTGTAACATTCATTTTAGGATACACATGATAATACAAGACAAAAATATGATATGAGCCGTGCCATGAGAAAACCAACATAGTGCGTTTGCGACAAGCATGGATCCAGACCAGCCTGCGCATCCACGCAGTCTGGTCAGGATCCATGCTGTTCGCTTTCAAAGCCTATTGCAATTAGAGAAACCATTAGCGAACAGCACTGATCCTGACAAGACTGCACGAATGCGCAGGCTGGTCTGGATCCATGCTGATCGCAAACGCTGTATGTTATTTTTTCTCATGGTGCGGCTCATATAACTGTAACCAAACAGCCAAACCAAAACAATCAGTTTATTTGTTCTAGATGAACTAATTTAATTTAAAGTACAAGTACTTTACATTTTCACAAGGTGTTCAGTTATGTTACATTATATTTTTATTGCAACAATTTCTGAAGCGGACGGACTTGAAATGTTAGAATTGACAAGGCCTTTAAACGCAGACGACACATTCGATGCTGGTCAGAATGTTTGGCGCCATTTCTTGTCCCGCGAGAATGACTGTTTTATTTCTGTTTGTTTAACATGCAACAGACGGAAGAACTTTAACGTGTAAATGCAAATAAACAGTTTCATACTTGTCTATAAAAATATTTCACGCTACTCATATACGTTTAGAACACATGGTACATCGCTTTCCCAAAAATATAAAACACAGAATAACAAAAATGCCTACTTGATTCGGGACGCAAAATATTTTTTGTTTGTTTGTTATTTACCAATGATTCCTTCTTCCAGAAAATATACAGTGATAGTTTTAGTTAAGATTCCAGAAATAACATTTTGAAACTGAAAATAAAACAACATACATCATAGTTTAAACAAAGTAAATAGGAAAGGATACGGATGAAAGACGTGTAGTCATTTCCTTAGAAGTCATATACTGTCATATTCTCTAACTTAAATACAAATTCCCCATTTTTCCAACAAAATTAAAATTTCTTTGTTTTTGATAACAGTAAAGCTACCCCTTTGCATGAAAATCAAGCTGAAAATGAACAGTGTAGAAAATGAAGATTTGAAGATTTTTTCCAACAACATCATACAAGCACATGCGTTTGAAAAGTATTTATATATTGGTGTTAAATGTTAAGAACTTTAGTCATAAAAAGTTAAGGTTACATTAATTCTGTATGAAATAATTCACGGATTTTCTTATATTTCTTATTCATAAAAAGTTGTTGGTTTATTACAATGCTTGCATGTTTCTTTGAAATTATTTATCATTATTGCCCAGCTGTTCTCATACTGTAGTAGAATTTAGGCTTAAACTATCAACTGAATAAAAATTGAATTAAGAGAATTCATGAGCATTGAGGTTTCTTAGTGAAGGAAACAAAATCCCAGTTGTGTCGTCTAAAATGGCATTTGACTGCTTAATGTTAGTAAGTATAAAAAGCATATTTTTACTGAAGTTTAAACGGTAATATAGACATTCATGTTAAGTGATCTGGTTAGGCCGATATACTCGAGAAGAAGCGATGTATATTTGACCATTAATATTTATGTTGGCAGATTTTGTGTATAGTCACAGGTCATTGTTGACATACTTGCTGATTTATAGCGAAACTATTTCAAGATCTCAACGCAACCTAGACGTGAACCAGGTCGGCCTAAAACGTCACATGTAATTGAAAAATAATAATAATAAAAAAAGAAACAGAAGTCAAAGATAGTCATTGGAGAATTGATTCTAATTCAGCGATATTACGCATTTCGATATTAAACTTATTTTTTGTTATTGTGTTTAAGTTGTAATTTACCAAAAAAGTTCTAATTGTTACAAAACAGGAGGAAATTGTTCAGGAAACGATAGCATTCTATATTCTTTTGACTATACTGTTGTAAGAATATCTGTCTCTTCTGTTAATGAAAATAAAACAAGGCGACTTCAACATGTAGTGTAATTTTAAAAAGTATTTTTGAATAAGTTTCACTTGTTCACGGACTGAAATCATTTCTGCGGCCCAAAGACAACGGACGGGCCTATAATACATTACTATTTAGCACCATTGTATAACAATCTGTATTACATACTTATCTTGTTTAATATTTACATTATTGAATGTTTCTGTATTTGTAAAGAAGTAATCCGTCTTGTATTTTCAGGGTTTAGATGACACTGGTGGATATTTGGACCAAAACCAGTCAGTCATAAGAAAAGGTAAGGCTATTACATCTTCAAACATGTTCCTGTAATCCAGACCAGACCCATTCACTAGTTATACATGATTTACGTAAAACAGTTCTTGGAATATTATCATATCTAATAAATAGGAAATATTTTTGACAAAACAAGCCTAAAACTTTAATTAGTAGGACTTCAGTTGTGCGACAAAAAGTTGTGTTTGCACATTTTCAAGACTTTCTGTGAAAGGACATCAAGAAAATTAATAGAATAAGTCCAAATAAAACTTTTTATTAGCATCTTAACAATTGAAAAAAGTTTGAAAGTTTATAAAAAATAAAGTCGCGCAGTATTTTTTAAATGAAAGTTCTTTTGAAATGAAACTTGTGATATATTGCACTCTTGGCGGTTTGCTTGAACAATATACCAAGAAAATTGTGGTATTTACGAATACAACATCGTAATCAATGAAACACAAATCTTCTGATTCTTCCAAACGAACTACTGTTTGCTCTTTAACATTTCCGGCACCACGTTAAATGTGTATCTCATATTTGATATTGGCACTGTTTAACTGATATAAAAATCCTTAACCGCAAATGACGTCATGGTAAATTCCAAGTGCAGTGTCTTGAACAAATAGTGAATACACATATATTTCCCTTCAAAGTATATCCTTATGAGTAGATTTAATTCCTTGTTTACAAATACGAAAGTCAAAAAACAAAACACAGTATCCCCTGACAAAAATCCGCTACTGAATATTTACGGAAAACACAGACTAAACATCTGCGACGCAAGAAATGTAAGAAATCACAACCCGAAGAAGTTTCATATGAAATATCACTGAAAATGCGTTTGTACAAAGATCTAAATGTAACGGCCGTAAGCTAGAAAATGATAACCAAGTCAAACTGTCTTCATATTTAGAGCGAAAAGACATTGCCTGCAGATATGTGATGTTCTAAATGTTTTGTGTATTTGACAAAAATCAAGCCGAGACAATCATATTGCCAAAGGCTTTCCCCCGTAGGCGACCATATCATCTTACTACTATGGCCCAAAGCATCTCGCAAATAATATTTTGTTGACATATTATCTGAATGAACTTAAGAATTCGTGACGTCGTTTTCTTTTTCATCAGCAAGAATGAATTTTCTCTCTTGAAATCTTCAGTTTGTTTCGCAGTTCTTGGTGTTTCTTTGGTGCCTGGATTTATTTAAGATAATCAGGCGAGGTGTCTGCTTTGCGAAATGACACATTTATTGATATACGGAGTTCATTACAATAGAAAAATTTCACTATGCTATAATTGGGACTATACTTGTTTAGACGCATTTTTTGTATTTGATGACGTCACTTATGACGTCAGTAAAATAAAGAAGGCAATATCTAACGTAACCGCCGAGAAGCATGCAATTTTCCCCTATTCTAAAACTGCCGACATACGGAAAACTTCAAAACTTCAAACATTACTCTGTCTATTTGCCGTTAGAACACTTCATAAAACTTCAAACGGAAATCTATAATGTTCATTTGCTCAGCAAAGCGTATGTTAACTTATGCCTGTCTGCGTTTACATGCATTCCACATATAAGAAAGCTTATCTTGTCCTAATGAATCGTCTACATTAACATTAGTGTTTTTTTACGGATTTCTCTATACTGTTTAGCAACAATAACGGTTCTATGAACAGGCAAATGTAAACCATCTCCACCGGTGCCACTGGCTCCGTCTGCAAGTGTTTTATAATTATGTGTTAGCTGATGCTCACCATTTCACTTTCAGCCCATTTGTTTTAACAGAAATAATAAACAACAGAATTGAAACTAGCCGTTTTCTCGTGACGTCAGGTATCACTGTGATCAACACTTCGAACTTTTAAGGGCAAGGAATGTCTGAAATAAGTTAATTTTACTAGTAATGAAAGTCATCCTCAAGCCTGTCATAACGCTGAATGGATTTTTAAAATCGGACTATTATTGAAAAAGATATGGCAATTTGAAATTTAAGAAAATGGCTGATCATGGAGGTAGCCATTTTAGTGTGTTTGTGACGTCAATTACACACGGCTGAATTCTTTATTTAGCAAATAACCTTTTGAATAGATTAATTTCTTATGTTTCTTGAGTGTAAGCTGTAAAAAATGGTAATTTCTTTAATTATAGCTGTAAAAATTAGAGAAGTTATTTTACAGAAATAAGTAAATTCAGTTTAAATATGTATCTAGAAATTTAATAAATCCGCCATTTTGTTTTTTGTTGCCATGGAAACAAAATGGCCACTATTTTGATTAGATATTCAAATGCTCATAATTTTCTCATTTTTAAGCCGATTTTGAAAATTCTTTCACTTTTTTAAATGATTTAAGAAATTCTAGAATTATCATGACAACAACAGCGCCATTCCCTTTTAGTAAAAAGCAAATAAAGTGTTAACTAGTAAACGAGGTCTCGTTTTGCTGTCACGATATTTAGGGAGATTTCAGGCTATGTTCTATGCGAGTTTCATATATTTGTTTTAAAGAAAGATTTCACTGCTACCTTCAAACCGAACTGGTAATCTTTGTCTAAGTGGACATAGCAAGACACACTTAATATCGAAGGCGTTGTGGTCAGGAACGCTAGACTCACGCATGCGCAAGACTCAAAGACTATTTAAAGCAAATTCAAAAGCTGAAATGGCATAAGACAAAACTCAAAAGTAAACAAGTTCACAGTTATATAACATAGATAAAATAGAATGTTATGACCAGTAGAAATATCCTAACGCATAAAATGCAGAAATAATGAAATTAAGCTGCCACAATATTTGAATGAAATATATAAATTTTACAATTAAAATGATTTATATACAGAAATACTGAGGGAAAAAGCTTTTTTTTCAAAATGTATTGTTATTTAAAGACGGTAGTGTATCGTCAACCGCTATAAAATACGGCGACTGTTCTTCACTGAAAGCATCTATTGTCAGTTGGAATGGCGGAAATAAAAACGTCTCGCTTGAGATCTTTAATACGAGCTTATAAATTCATAAGTGATGTTATCTTGTAAACGAGATGTCACTTTTGGTATCTTAATTTAGTTCGTCGTTTTAAATCAGATTTTAATTTGCCCCACTAAAAAAATGTTAGAAGATATTAGATATTAGAGACTTGTTGCACGGCATTGAATGTACAGCTACTGAATCACGAGAAGTTACTATATTTGTAATCTAGTCTTCCGTGAGAATTATTTTGGCGTTCTTGGCCTTTTTCTTACATTCAAAACACATCTTTTGTTCGGTTATACAAAATGTTTATATTTTTAATTTAAATGTGGACGTAACACAGTTACGACAGTTTCAGAAAAAGTCAGTAAATGTGCATTTATTATCACCAGCCTAAAAATAAGATGAAAACAGCTTTATTACTTGAAAAATCTGAAACTTTGAAACTTACATGTTAAGTTAGAAATACATTAAAGGTTACGTGTTTTACACCTATGCGTTCAGACATATTTTCTTCCAAAACTAACTCCAGATTTTTGTTTTATTATGTCTGGAACCGCTGTTTCTTAGTTGGCCTCGGATCAAAAAAGTTGCATTGAACAACCACAAAAGCAGTTATATTCTGTATTTAGTGGTGATCTTAAAAACCTGTTCCAAATTATTTGCTTTTTTCCGTTAATATTCGCATTACAAAATTAAGAAATCAGTTTTCTTATATGAAGAACGAGATATTAATCATCCCGTGTAATGTATGGTAATTTATAGTTTTAATGTGACCTATCCTATCTCGGGTTTAACCAAACGTCAACAAGAAAGAGAAATCGTTTATTACATATCTGATAATAAAATGTATTTCAGATATAGCACACACGATGATAATATCAAAGTTGATATATTTTGAACAATACATATTTTGAGATTAAAAAGTTGATGTTGATGAATCAAATGACCCATTCCTAAGTATGGATTATATAAATTCATATAATTTTGTTGTCTCCAATGTAAAACGATATGATTTCTGTACGAGTATATATCGTTTTTTGAATTTAGATATATAACATGGAAATGTCAAATATTTTGAAATATACACCCCTGTCGCAGTCGGAAAGGAAAAAAATGTTTTAAACAGCTGTCAGTTGTACATGAAAAGAGTTTTAAAATCCTTATTTCTTTTACTGCAAACGATATTCTGGTCTTTATCATACTATAGATATGTATCGGGAAAATTCTGTGCTACTTGTTGTTTTTTCACCTTTCTTTAGGTAAAATTTTACTTTGGAATTTTATGGACATGCTTCCTAGATCCTTGCTTTCCAGGCTTCCAACAGACACAATGATCTTGCAGAATAACTAAATAATACACTGTGTTATTGACTTCTTTTTTTCATGTTGTATGTATGTATTTATTGACCTAACGCCTTTTGTATATTCTCACATACACTGCCACTTCCATTTATAAATGATTGATACATAAATATACTTCATGTTAAACATCAATATAGCTTTAAGAGCTATTCCCATGGGCAGCAATATGAAATGTACATTCGCAGTTTCCGGAATGAGCAAAACCACATATGATATTCAGAATTTTAGACTAATTTGTTTGTAAAATTTAGAAATTAATATTAGGCAGTTTTCTTTCTAAAAGTTGACATGAAATTGTATTAAAGCGTTCCGAGTTTGGTTAACCCTACAAGGTTATGTTTAACTTGTAAAGCATATTGTAATGTTTGGAGTGTGGCTCTCGGAAGATTATTTCAGTAAAAGGATTATTTCACTATTTGTTTATTCTAAGGATCAAAATTGCCACTAGAATGGATCAATTTGTTGGATTAAGAAATATGATAAAATGTCTAAATTTTAACAGGTGTAAAGACACATGGATTGCTACTGTGTACATTTCCTGTCCAGTTTTTTACATTGTTCTATTCTGTCTTTGATCTTTAATTTTTAATCCCCCTTTCCATTCATGAAAATTTCTTATTTCCTGAAAGTTTAAGCTATTTAGTTTGTCTAAATACAGTCACCATGTCAAAGAGTTTTTTTTTTGTGTGCAGTTTTGAAATTATAATGCGGAGATTGTACAATTATTAAATAGTGGATTTTATTGTGTATGAAAAGAACACATTACATTTTAGTGCAGCGGTACACAATGATAAATGTATTGCATAAGGTAAAAATGACACACTTTAGAAAGAGAAATTACGTCGCTTTCAGGACACAAGCCAAAATTCGAAAACAAAACATTTGAATACTATAAATAACAAATTGAAGAGCTGATATATTAGCTAAATGAATGGGGAAGCCTAATAAATCAGACAAAATACACAATGACAGTTTTGTATCTGTCATGAACTGAATATGATTTTTTATTTAAATAAGAACATGAAATATATTAATGCTAAACATTCGAATACTGTATAAATTTTCAGCCTTTGCGCTATTTTTAGAAACAAAATGCTTTGTTAAATCAGTTTTGTTTGGCTCAACTTTTCCGCTATATTTAGGAAAATCCATTTATAGAATATTTCTGTGTCAGATAGATATGTATTTGTCATACATTTAGAAGTGCACATAATATTTATAAACTTTACAAAATGTAAACATAGACATATAATAAAAATCTATATTGCATCAAAGTCTATAAACGTTGTAATATTGTACTCTTATGTAGATGTTTACAAGCCTTACTTTCAAAATAGTACCAAGATATTACTATAATAAAAATGCAATTATTTTATACATTTGACCAGTTTATTATTACATTTATAACAAAATTTACCATATTAAGTAGCCGGTACTATATTTAGTATACGTTTAACTACGTTTATATGAGTTGATACATTTAGGAGTTTATTACTTTTAAAGGCCCATAATGCTTTAAATTTTTATCTTAAAAAAAACAGATGAAATACATACTTACATGGTTAGAAAAGTGCTACTTTTAATATTTCACATGAACTGTTATAGTTAGAGCCATAAAGGGTTGTGATAAAAAAAAAACAATAGATTCAAGAAAACATGCTAGTATATTCAGCGATATTCAGACCTTTGACAAATGTCAAAGAAACTAATCATCAGAAATAGAATTTAACAAGAAATTAGTGTATATAATGTTCTTAACAGAAAATCTGGCAGTCATAATTAAAACAAAGGCATCACGAGCCGTTAAAGATCCGACCAGCCATTAAAATTTAGTTCCATCCATTGACCTTTCAAAGTTTTCCATCAACAATCAGTATTTATGTTATGTTCAAAATAAGTTAATATATCACAATAGAATATATATTGTATACATGTACTAACATCATTGCAGTCGTGTGTCATCGATATCTTACTATACATAGCTGGTATGTCCACATTTGATATACAGTAGCTAGTAATGACAATGCATCTATAAATAGACACAAATGAATCAACATATTACACATACCAGTGTGTGCATAAAACATATAAACAAGAATAGGGTAACAAGTACATTTAACAACATAGAAAATACGACTATTCTTGCAATTTTGGGGATAAAACGTTTCTTGGAAAAAGGGTGCATTATAAAATATTTTCAATTTGAAAGCTACCATTTGAGTTCGGTTTTGAGGCCAGCGATGTTTTTGTACTTGTAAAATGGAACGGTCTGTTATTTTGGTAACGTTATTCAGTACAATAGTGTTTCTTAAATTCTTACATAAATAAGGCAAAGTAAATCATGCTGATATCCCTTATCGGCAGACGATTCTATAAATTGAACTCCCAAACGTCAAAATCAAACTATAACTCTCATATTATACATGTATTTCCAAACATTCAATGTGTCACACAGACTAGATAGATAACAAACAGTATTTCAAACTTAACGTAGATAAAAGTCATCAGTAGATATAATCCATTTCTAAATGTGCTATCGATTACCTAGTACAATATGTGGTAGTACATATTTCAGTCAGAATTCTCTAAAGCATAATAGGGGATTTATCACCGGCGCGAAGCGCCGGGGATGAAAATCCCCGAGACGGTAACGTCCGTATATAGATATTCGTCTTTGCTGTTTGCATATACTGAGGCAATTTTTTCGATGTTTTCCGGTTCCGGTTTATGTAAAATCCGCTGACTGGTTGTCTTTATGAACATCCGAGCACCCCGAATCAGTCATAGAAACTCGTAAACCGCGCTAACATGATTATTTTACTTCTTTATCGTAATGAAAACTGTACATGCAACTGAAAAACACTTTTAAAACAGTAAGGAAGTGTAGAGACCGTCAAGTTTCTGCGTGGAGTGCAAACAAACAAAACAAAATTCTAAAAGCTAGTGCGAGAACGCTGAATGACGTCACCGGCATGGCTTCCGTAAATTTTGCAAAGTATGATATTCGCTGTAAGAGGTATGATGACACTAAATGTAAACTACAGTTTAGTGCAAAGTTTCACTTTCTTGAGCGTTGAATATTTCTTTCTAAGCGGATATATAAAAGATAAATCCCCAATGCTAGGCGGTGCCTTAATTCATATTATTACATGTTTAATATTTAATCTAAATCAATGAAAATTACATCTACAGTATGGATAAAATTGTTTCATTAACTCGTTGTGTGTAATTGAAAAACAACAGTAACGTATAAGAATTTATTGATTTCAACATTTCAATGTAAATAATTGACTCGTTTCCAAAAAACTAAAACCAGTTTTATCAAAATCATTTACCTATATGAATAAATGTATTAATTATAATACAACTAAGTAATGTTGCTTTCAGAAGCTAAAGAAAAAAATATTTTTAACAAAAACCTTTTCCATATTAATTTAGTAATTTATATGACGGCGGTCGTTCGTAATTACAAATCCAAAAATAATCGCAGTCAAGACAAAAAACCCCAACCCCAACAAATCAAAAACTCATCAGAACGTCCAAGAAAATACAATACGATTTCATGAAGAGGCCATTGCTTAATAACACAGTAACAAAATATAAAAGCATATTTCAAAATAAATCATAACTCCCAAACAGACAGTGTAACACCCTTAACTCCAGCAAAATTACCACTAACACAGCTAAGAACAAAAGAAAATAATATTTCAGGTATTCACGAACATCAATCACGCCAACAAAATTTGCATAATTAGTTTTAGCGATGTCAGGTGCTAGAGTATTGAATCAGCCTTGGTCCTTTGGATCGATTTTTGCTGCTGTATCCAGTCCTTGCCAGTGATTTACAGCAAACTTTTCCAACTCTTCTCAACTAATCGCATTGTTCCGCTGTAACCTTCTTACTCCAAAAAATCTGAAAAATGGAATGAGAACTCGACAGAGAAAGCAATGAGGCAATTGAATTAGTTCCGTATCGTCATATTAGCGCCAATTTAAAATCTAATGAGAGCAAATTGAGATCTCAGATTGGACAGCAAAGCTTGACGGCATGATCAGCACTTAATTCTTCAAATTATTATCTTTGGGAAGCAGCGTTTAATTTGATCTGTCAGATTCGCACTTCCGAGACAAACTGTTGTCATAACGATCCAAAAATATGAAAACGATCCGAATGACTACAACGGCTGCGTTTGAAGAGATGTATGGTATTTGGTTTGGCTTTTATTATCGCTGATTTGGCTACTAGAAATGTAATGAAGTGAACGTTTCATGAATAATAGACCTTGTCATTGTATTTCCATTCCTGTGATTAAAGTTCCGCGATAGTGGAGTCATTGAAATAATCCTTATCTGCAGATTAATTGAGTGTGTATTAGCAGCAGTGGTAGAATGACTGTAACTCTCCCAACCAAAGTAAATATAGTAACGACATAAACGTAATTAGAAAGTGACACCGACAATGTTGTAATCAAATTTGTTAGATATTCTCCACTTGATAGGACTACATTATTTCTAACAATAGCAAAAATTTGAATCAGTTTGCAGAAACAATTTAACAAAATCGGACTTAGTATCTTACAAATTAGACTATTAGTACCCTAAAGAGAACGATGTATGAAAATTAACATGTCATATACGACTTTCCAATTTAGAAGACAACTTTTATCTAAACGAACATGTTTAGATTAAGAATATATATATCAATCTGATTGGAATCATCTCTAATTAACGCTACGCATTGGATCTGACGACAGGCTATTGAGACTCACCTTCACCAATAAGAATTTTGAAAGTGAAAGTAGAAGTTTATAAAATCTACATTTAACCTGGGATTCCAGTTTTCGAAATATGTGAATATCACGTACGGGTTTGTAAGCTTATAGAAACACATGAGAATTAGTTTTTTTTTCTTATTTTTTCCATTCAAAATTGAAAAGCGTTTGTAAAGGGTACTGGATGTAAACTGCCTTATCTATAAAGTTCCTCTGTGGTGTATTGGTGAAGAAGGCAGGAAAGTATTTATTGCTGCAGCGGCTTGAGTTCGATTCCAGATTCGGGCGTGACTTTCTCTTGATTTCACTTTTTTTAAAGATAGTTTTGAAACAAAATCTCATGTTCTTGTGTTCATAATATAATGGAACTTTTCTTCTAAAGAAAAAAAAAAAACATTTTAGCCAAAATCTGAGTCCAGTCCTTTTTAGTCTTATTGAAACAAGTCGTCTGATTGGTTCAAATAAAAATAGATTAGTGGGAATAAAAATATCCGATAATACAGAAGATGAATATGACTGGGCTGTCTTAAGAAGATCGGGAACTTAAGTCAGATTGGAATATATAAATAAATACAGTTTTAGCTAATATTACACATAACAAACAAAGTTATGGGAAAGGGAAAGCATATCACCAGAGACAAAAAAGAAAATATTAGTAAATAACAATTACAAAGCAGTATTTCAAACCGCATGATTATACATTATACAGAAGCGATCAAGTAAGCTTTGCTATTTTTGTGGTTGGGTTTTTAACACTAAGGCAACTATTTTATATTTTGAGACATATTTGAGGTACTGTTGCAGCATTAACTACTCCAGCGCTGGTATCATAAAAGCGGCGAATTGTAAACGTCAGTGCAAAAAAGATATATCCACTGTAAACAAGTAAACAGGCACATTAAGATTCAAATTACAGACCTGACATAGAGAACAATAAACAACACAATTTCATATTTCAGTAAACAATGTACGATCCAATTAAGACAACAGTAAACAACATAATTTCGCGGAAAGAACATAAACAAAAACGCAAAGAGATGTAAATTACATTTTGAAATTTGAAATGATAAAGTAACCACTATATTACAGAAAAAACAACAACAGAATAACGGATCACAAAACCGATAGATTTTATTACACGTAGACTATACAGTTTCTTGTGTTTTACATCCTAAAGTTTAGACACAAACTGTCAGAACGGTACATGTATAAAACAGCTAGCCACCTAACTTTTCATCAGACACGACTAATTTAGCCTACATTAGGAGGTGGAAAACAATTGATGTTTTCTTTAAAGCAGAAAAAAAAGACAAAATAAAAACCAAACACATATATAGACAACAACAAAGAATAACGGAATAAAGATAAATTATATAAAACAATCAAACCCTAATGCTCCATATTCATTTGAACGTAATTTATCAAAATATGCAAACTAAACCATATTTTTCATTCTAGGTATTCGACCTAAGCTAGAGAACGGCAAGCAGCTAATGATAACCTCATCGCTGGCAGGTGGCGCCCCAACCGATGTGTTCTGTTCAGTTCCCGGTCGTCTTTCACTCCTTAGCTCAACCTCAAAGTATAAAGTCACCGTAGCTGAGGTTCAACGAAGATTGTCTCCCCCTGAGTGTCTCAATGCATCACTTCTAGGCGGAGTTTTAAGAAGGTAAAAATATTTATCTAACTGTACAGTGTACATTGTGGTCAGAGAGGCATAAAATGGCAACAGCTGCCATGTTGCTCGACTCTGTTTGGGGTTAAATATATCAACGATTAGTGACAAGTGTAAACAGAGAGCTAAATTAATAAAACGACAAGTAGTTCGTGGAATGAACCAGGTCAGACTCCGTAGGTCGACAATATTTGTGTTTACGTAGCTATATTGCGTATTTATATCAAAGCAAAATGTTACTTTTTTGTCAATCTATCTTGTGTGAATTAAAATAAATATCTCGGCCTGAATTAAAATGCTATGATGTATATCATGTTTTTTTTTTGCCCGAAAAGATAAGAAAAGGAGTTTTTAGTAGAATTACTTTAAATAAAAAGCAAAAACCACGAATTTTCGTTTAAACAAATAGTCGTAAACTGTCGGCTTTGTGCATAATTAATTATTTAATTTTGTCTATATCTGTATCGTTAACAGAGAGATAGGAGAGAGAGAGGGGGGGAAGTATATGAAAATGATAGATACTTTACAAATGCCCTTAATGTAACAAATAAGAACATGAAACAAGTAAAGGAAAAGAAAATGCGCTAACGGTATTTCCCTGTCGCATTCCGTCGAAAAACGTTAATTTTGCAATACAGAGTAAACTATATAAGAACTTAAGATGGTTTGTATTACATAAACTGCTAACAGAATAAAGATCTAAACAAATTGCTGTAGATTGTTAACACATAGTGGCGACAAACTCAATTTTACAATTCTCAGATTAGCATCTGAAGCTTTTTGCGCCTGCTTGATAATTCATCTGAAGACTCAAACATTTTTGTATCAACTTGACCCACGAGATATCTATTTTGGGCTGACACTGAGCCCTTAGATAGGGCTTGTGATCACTTGGACAAGGTTCGAATGAAGTTTCAAATTCCGTTTCTGAGCCTCCTTCAAATTAGAACGCGCTCGCGAATTGAACTTGGTGACAAATTTCGTGAAATCTTGTGAGGTCAAATGCCACTTGAAACAGAATATTACTTTTTAGATGACTAAGAGGGAACAAAATAGCCATTACAAAACGTCCGATAACATAAATCTCGGCGACACACCAAATTGCAAAAATTGCCCATGATAAAAGACATTCTACTGCACCAGAGTCACCTTCAAGACTATCTTGAACCCTTGTTTAACAGAATATCATTAAAGGAAATGTGTTGGTTTATGGAGTGATAATACTTCTCCGTTCAAGAGCCCTTGTCACCTTTCCACTAGAATTTGATACCCTTTTAACCACGATGATTGACTGCTTGGGTATGCCCCTCTTCAGAGTTGACCTTATACGCGAGCCCAATGCAATTAAATCTGCGTTTCTTTTCTTCTATACTTTTCCGCTTTGTAGGCATTGTAATTTTCTTGTCGTTATTTTCACTGTCTTAGGTTTCCTTTTCTTCCCCCTCTCTTCCAGTCAAACGCATAGCCTTCCTGCATTAATTTATTTAATGCACATCTTTTTAACGGATATTTTTTCCCGTGATGTTAAAGGGTTTGTACAACAGCTCACTAAATGTAGATGATAATTAGTAATGCTTTGAATAAGTTATAAACCACTAAACTAAGTAACCAACAAAACGCAAAAGTTACGTGATGTTGATGACTGCCGTTGAGCATTTTACTATGCAGATATATCAGTCTATCTTTTTCATGTACAATGTCGTGATGATTTTCCCACTACATTTCTTTTTTCCATATACATGTACATATAGCTGTTCAAAATGATTTAAGTTGATATACTAGTAGCTGAGCCAAATAAGGCTTAAACTCCCCAGTGGTGTTTTTGCCACTGACTGTCCCAATCAGATGCTCCAGTGTTTTCCTTTATTTGTTTGTATTGTCCCTAATGTTTATATATTTTTCTTTGTCAAAGTATTTTATGTAGGTGATGCCAATGATCTACACTTTGTACATACACTGCTTTAGGGTGCCGTTTTGGCTAGCTGTATTCTTAAATATTTGACAGTTTTGTCCATGCCGTTCTCTCAGTTTTCTTGGTATAACAAAATGTTGATGTTTAATTTGTTAACATGATTTCACATTGATATCAATTCGATGATGATACTTAAGCTAACTGTTGGTTCTTTTATTGGTGTTTTCAAAGTTCCATTTAACAATCGATGCATTTGATGGTGTAATCGCCAGCACAGTAAATACAAATAAATGTCATTTTACAATAGAAGTCAAGTTGTATAATTCTGTTTGGAGAGGAAGATTAACGTTGTAACACCTGTCTCTATCGTATCTTTGACTGCATCTGAGAAACAATTAATACAAGATTTAATTAAACACATCAAAGCTAGAGTGCGGAGACCCCCACTATTTTATTCTGCAATGAAACATTTAAATCTATACAAAATGCCTCTGCAATGTATACGGATTATTCAATACTTTCATCATGAAGATTTTTATTATTGGTTGCAAGATTCCCAATGCCGATTGTGTGAAGTAAATAAGAGAGCAGTCTGTATTATCAACAATACAACATCTTTTTATTGTGACATTCCGCGCATTTCCCGACTTGCGGAATATATTCAGTAGTAGTAATAGGTCTATCAGATCTGATAAGGCAAGCCGTTTTCCCCGACTCTTTTGCGATTGCTTCACACTTAAACTTTATTACATAATCATGTGTACGTATTTACGCAGTACAGTAGCAAAGTTAAACGTGTGGTCATAATTTTATGCAGTGTCTGCTACGAAATTAAAAGTTCAAATCTATCTTGGCACTTTAAACCACTCGTTCAATCCAACCTTTATCAAGTTCCTTACCATCTAATCTGGGGCGTTAAATGCTCACTTATTTGGTGCCGTGACTCGACTTGTTTTTTGATAACTGCAGCTCATTTCAGACAAATGACTTTTTTTTTTCATTTTGTGAGTTAAAATGTCCGAATTCCAGTGAAGATGTAGAACTGTTCAGTTTATGCAACAGATATTGCAAATTGAAAAACAATATATGGTCACTATTAATTCTACTGGAACTTAACTGTCTGCTCTTCATTTCTGGGGAATTAATTGTCATATTTTAGAAATGTTTCAACGGATGTATTCGAACATTGTTTATAGCATCCAGTAATTACATTTCCCAGTACGTTTTATTTGATATTAGCACGCATTTTTCATAGTACCTATTAAGTTAAGGAATACCATCAGATAAAAACAATTCTACTCTAGATATGGATGTCAGTTTCAAGTAATTAGTTCTTGGTATATTATTCGTAGTAATATTTGTTTAAGTTCTTCTGACGGCAAGGAATTACATGATTCTTTGTATATACACGCTCCTAAATATGTAGCCGTTTGCTTCCTCCTTTTAAATGTTCTTATAATACCCAATACTGTTGTCCAAGTCTTTATCAAGACACGTTTCAGTGGCCTTTAGATTGACTGATGTCTTCAAGTGTTTATAATTGCCAAGTTTGTTTCATTCTTCAGTGCCGGCAGGTGACAGACGGTAGCCAGTGGGAACCATACACGCATATCTTTCATGATTATCCCGCACCTTTAATGCATTAATGCTTTGAGGACTCGGATACTTTACTCCTTACAATACTGACAGTTTTGCTTAAACCAACTACTACAGATTTTACTTCATTAAAATTTTACACACTTTGAACTGGTATTGTCACCAACCTGCGCCCCACTGAGAGGCTTTGATCACAAGCTTTTCAATATGAATATTTTGAAGGCTCGCCAGGAAGACTGGTATCCGAATGCTTTAATACCCATTCAGTATTTATTAGCCAGTGATTTGGTGTTTAAATGCCCTTCCATTTGGTGGTATTTAAACAGCGTCTTGTACGGCCCTCGCTTTTAAGATAATATCAGTTTCTACCAATTTCATTAAAATGTTAATGTTAATGGGGCCCAATGTTTGTTTAAAATTGATTCATGGCCAACTGAAAGGAGTTTTAATAATTACAGAAATATGAGCAATCAGTATGCATACCGCCGTATTTCAGTCCATATGAACTTTGTCTGAAACGCATACTTAGTCTAGTAGATTTGATTGTAGTTTGAGAGATGACCTTTACACAAATGGTCATGTCTCTGTCCACTGTGACATTTATACCATCGTAATATTTAATTGTGGTGGGATCACAGTACATTCGTATCTAGGTCAGAATCTATATCATATTTAATGTATCCTGAAGTCTTTGTAGTGAATTGTCGGTTCGTACACAGGGAAGTTATCTAGCTGGGACAATGATAGCAACATGAAACAGTACTGCTGATTTATAAATACTAAACACAAATATAAAACATGTCTCGCGTATTATGAAAATGGCCATACTTTTGACGGCCAACTCTTCATTGAGAAGTTGTTTTCCTTTCCTATATATTTCATAATGTAGGACTCGTCTGATCTATTCATTCATTTGTTCACTCAAGCGAATCGGTTTAGTTTACTTTATTTGATGCTGTTCCTTGTGATAAAATACTCTTTTGGCTTTTCTGGTAGCTGCAGTTCAATGTAAATTACAAAAACTACAGCATCCGTTTCATCCCGTCCTACAACAGCAAAAACACTACCATTTCTTACAGACAAAGAGCTTTGCTTCATGCGCAACTCTATTAGCTTAAACACATTTCCCGTGCAAAATTAAATTGCTTTTTACAGACACTTTGCAAAAGTCTGAGAGTGAAGTGTTAAATCTAAGTAAACAAAGTCTTTTACAGAATTATACTTTGAATGATTAAAATGCGGAATGTCGAATCGCATATAACAAAACTAAGACAACATGCAACAGCTCCCTCTCTGCTTAATTAGACTCTATTAAATCTAAATATTTCCTGAAGCCACAAATGCTAATGAAACATTTAATATAACACCTTCATTTTCAGGTAAAAGTACATATAAAGTGTTGTAGTTGAGACTCTGACATTTTTACAGCGATATTTTTTCTCATCACAGAAGAACTTAATGGAACTTTTTCTGTATGGTTGTCCACAGCGAATCCTCTTTCATTCGTCAACAGATTGACACATGGTTTACTTTCTTGGCATTCTAATTTAAAATAATTACATGTTTTGCTTTGTTAGACAATTTTCTGTCCTGAGGAGGAATTAAGAGAAACATATTTGACTTGTTTAAGTAATCGTTTACATTGATGCGGACAGAAATGGAACATATTCCCAATCAAGAGTACAGTCCAACGATTCTGACAATTAAACGTCGTTATTAAACAAATTTTAAAGCCTTTTCGGACGCTGTGTAACTTACTGTAGCAACTGTATTTTATTGGCTAGAATTAGATTTATTAGGTTTGTCTTAATGAAGACATAGAGGTAGATGTTCTTGGCAAACCTTTCGCTTTATGGGGTGATTTTAATGACGTGATTCCACAAAAAAAGGTTAGATTCTGTCTGTTGTTGGGGAATAAATTCTAATAACCCGAACTATTTGTTCCAAGTACCTCATATGTGGCTTTCCTTCGGCAAACACATTTACATGTACGTCTTCAGTGTCGGCTGTGTTTTCTGATTCAAAATTCATTTTATCTGATTGTTACTTCTTTGCCAAGCCATCATTCTAAATATAACGGAGTGTCGTTTGTTTCTAATGAACTTTCACATTCCACATTCGTTTTCTTGTGGATAAAATTTATTTGCAGTATAAGCCATACATCTTTCTCTCCTGTAAAACTATGTACGTGTTCTTGCAAGCAGAGCGTGTAACCTTTGTTGTGGTTATTTCGCTTACCGCAACACTAAGTTATTAAATGATGAAAGAAAATTATGTGTAGTTTTATAACAGCAATATGCAAGTTTTGGCATTGCCTGTGTTCTGCTAATATGTGAAGCAGGGCTCAGATTTCATTGCTGTATCTTTGTTGTAATCTTTCGAACTATGTTCATCTGATTATGAAAAGGATATCAGTTTCCAGCAATCTTATTTTGTTCGATGGTTTAATTGTTCCGATTTTTTGAAATTTTGATCAATATGAGCGCTGTGTCATAACTAAAACATTTTCATCTGAATGTAACTTATTTCATAATTTATTTGAATGTATCTTTTTTTGCAAAATATAACATGCCTTTTGGAGATAATTCTCCCGTCTTGAATTTCAAAGACATTTTTGTCACAGCGTCAAATCTGACTCCAGCGAAGACAGTTGCTGGCATAACCGTGAATTCCGAATGAATTACGTGTACATTTTTGTTAGGGAAGTAGCGTTTTCTCATTTTCCTTGCAAAAGGAGTAACTTGTCTGCCTTGTAATTAATTGTTGGGGCGTGCCTCAATTAGCATCCGTGCCTCGGCCTCTGCGCTCCCATTGTCCCGTGCAAGGACTCGATAAAGAGAGGCCAGTGGATGAACAATAGAGAATCATATGTCTCAAAGTTTATATACAATCCCATGTCGCGGTAGCTTTGTACAACCTGTCGTCTGCTGCGTATAAATTCACACACTCAGACACTGGCAATCCTCAAGCTCTCTTGTATTGATTAACTACCACAAAATCACAGCTTTTAACAATTAGATACAAATTTCTCTGTTTTTCTTTCTTGAAAATGATATATTTTTACTTGCTCCATGCTTGCTTTGAGAATTGTATTGGCTTCGGTTTTGAAATCATTTTCTCTCTTTGCATGTAATTGGTATGGTTAAAGCAGTGCATTTTAGCAATATGGAGCAAAAAGGGTGGTATCTCTGCTTTCTATGCATTGACGCCATAAAGAACTAACTACATTCTTTTTTCCTAATCACTTACTTGTTTCTAACATGTGATGGGAAGTCATGACAAATGAGTTTTTGGATGTGTCTTTCCGAAAAAAAAATACAAACCAAGTTTGGTAATTAGATGTAAAGTAGCCATTTTGGTCTCATTATATGGGAAAATGCCTTAACTTAATAGAATGAGCATACTTGAAAGGTTTGAACTGAAATGGCGTATGTTTTAATTGTTTACAATGGAACATGTTTTATCCTTGTCCGAGAACGAGACAAGAAATCATACATGTGACTGGCGTAGTGTAACAATGTTGTATCCATTAGACTTTTATCGTAGCGGACGGGATTTGAACCGGCGTCCTTTGAGATGTCAGAGCGGCGCCGTATGCCTACACCTCTTGGCTTCCCTAAAGAGAATATATCAGCGAATGCTACGGCCGTGATTGATATTTTGCAGTACATGTCGTCCACCCTCGCAAAAGATATTGACGTTTCATTGTTGTATTTTCAGGGCAAAGTCAAAGAATGGAGGGCGGTCGTTAAGAGAAAAGTTAGATAAAATGGGTATGAATTTACCTGCGGGTAGAAGAAAAGCAGCCAACGTTACATTGTTGACGTCTCTAGTCGAAGGTAAACAAAGATATGTTGATGTATGGTTTGATAAAGACTAGTATATGATGAATAGTTTTATACATATCTGTTAGTAAAAGCTAAATCTGGCTACTGGCAAGATAATCTTTACACTCTGTATAAATTATATCCCCAGTTATTCTTTATTATTTTAAATCATATGTATATTACTGGGTGATTTTGTATTAAATGTTAATTAAAACGAAGACACGAAATGCTTGAATTTTATATTCACGCAGAGTTTTTAAGATTGAAAGTGACGCAAAATAGTCGTCGCGTTTTCATGATATTGTTTTATAAAGATGGAATACCAAAGTTTAGGCAATTGTTTGAATGATTACGGACAGAAGCATTAACATGTTAATACATCTTAAATAAAATTACCGAAAGTTTAAATAAAATTATCATTTTACATTTATAAATGTTAAAATAACTCTTCAGTGTTCAATCTTGGCAAATATGCTAAATAGAAGAATAAAGTGTATTTGATTTTTACCTATGACGTAACACTTGATTTGCATGTTTGGCGTGTCATAATAGTGCGTTTGCGATATTTATAGCCCTTTAACATTTTAGTTCCAAAACAACAGAATTATCATGATTTAGTTAAACGTTGCCATTTTTATTACAAAATTGGTAGTCTTGTAAACAGAAATTTTATATCCTTCTCCAGCTTAGTGCTTGTAATTTTCTTTATAAAAAGACATTTTACGAGACTTTAATGTAACTTGTGTGATGTAATCTATTGTTGAACGTCATTTTCAGTGGCCTTTAAAATGGCCAATCTGTTTACTGCGGTGTCCACCTTAATTACTATCGTGGTATACATTCTTGTACCCGTATGAGACATCGTTTTAACCTTCCTATTTTCCGATTGACAGCTTTTTCAATCTAATATAAATAATGGTCCACCAAACATGTAATTTATTTCCAAATGAAGGCCTATTTATCTGGCGTAAGAATTTCAAGGTCCGCATTCTGAGTTATCAGTCATTGTTAAGTTACGTGTGACACCTGAATAGGAGGAAGGATTCTTGTTTATTTGTGTTAGTAGGTTTTCTCCATGTTAAACATTAGGTCTATAGAGATTGTGTCCCTATATGTGGGGTAATGTTTTGATAGTAGATTCATCTATCTATATTTGTTGTCATTTCTACAATACCAACTACATCAACAATAGACAGTGACATGTCAGAATCTAATTTCAAAAGAAACCATGTTTAGCCAGCGAAACTGCCAAATTTAGTGATTAACATATATCCAGATTCCGAAATCGACCAGTATATGGTACAGTGATTTGTAGGGACTGATGAACAAAAGATTAAAAACTTCTTGAAATAGCCTAGGCTCCGTGCTATACCGTACCGCCTTCCTGAACAATTCTTATTCCTACAGTAAAACACGATATTTCTGCTTCTTTTCCTTCACTGTAGGTGAACATTTAAGAGATCTTCTTTTGAATAAACTTTGTGGCCAATTGTGAATATTTAAGCTTTGATTTGAGCTTAAATTAGAGCTTTAATTTATTGTTAACAAGAAACTGAATTCAAGTTTTATTGTTTCCTGGTCCACGTAGAGGGATTACTGCGAACAATCAAGTGAATTATATACTTTTTATTCAAATTCACCAGCTGAAATAAATAATAAAAACTTGAACACGTAAAACAATTAAATGTTTTACTTAAGCCGCGATTCGAATATTAAAACGACGTACACATCTGCATTCCAATTATTGTAAATCTAAATGTTTAATTAAGACATTTTCATATTTCTCGCCGCGACGCTCGCTCAAGCGGAAAGCAATTATTTTCATATCTGGTGCAATTTAACAAATCATTTTCCTCATGATATTCTACCGCTTAGCACAATATATATAGCTAGTTAATGCACATTTGTAGGTTGGATATATGTTCAAAGGGAATTTTATGTACCCGCACAGCAACCATGCTGGGTCGCTTATGACTCTATAAAATTTCAATCTGATATTATTTCACGTGAGCGTGATTTCTCTGTTGTATCTTGCTAGGAACCAGTAGGCGTTCACACATTACCAGACAGTCTTTCATTGCCGAAAAATACCTACACTTTGGTCGGAAAACAATCCACAATTGAAAACTGGATTTTAAAAGAACTACTTTTTTTAAGTCATAGTATCTTCCGGTGAAAAAGTTTGCGCATCGGCCTACTTTCTGAGGTGCACAAGCATGTGTTATCAGAAATCTCCTGCTTGTTTAATTACTAAATATATTAGCCTGTGAAAGTATGCTCTTGAAGGATCAAAGGAATAATTTGTTGGGATTTTACTTGATTATGATATTACTACTTAAAATTATTGCGCTACATTGTGATTTCATTTTGTATTAACGCTCGTTTAGTCGGACTGTGGATTTTTTTTTTAAAAAGATTGTATCATTTTATTATATAACACTTGATATCTGTTTCACCACAAGATATTCAATTTTAAAAACGCACATAAGATTTATATGAAAATAAGACACCATTTGATTTGATTTATTAAGAGACAAACGATCAAACTGATTTAGAATAGATTTTATTTGTTATAAGTACGCACTGAACAGAACATTAACTATATTTCATATTTTTCAAGATAACTTTCCATGCATTGTTGCAGTACCTAGTTCATTGTATGTGACGCGTGATGCCCCTGATTCTTTTAGAAAAATATTGGAAAGAGCCCTCTTGACGATGTCATTACTCAGCGTATTTGATTCATATGTATTAATTGATTTCAGTTTGTTCTCTTACCTCAATATATGATAAAATATTTCACGTTTTCTTATACTTTCAGGGGAGGCAATTCGTCTTGCACGTGATTTTGGATATTTATGTGAAACAGAATTTCCCTCACGTCAGTGCGCTGAATATAACACTCGGCAGTACTCGGATCCTACCGACCAAATGACCAGAAAAAATATGATTCTTGCCACTAAGTAAGTTAACTAAGCTTTTGTCTGCTTTTGAATACCTAAGACGCAAATTAAAATGACTTTATCAGTAGGTTGTTGAATAAATCAATTAGTCATGAAATGTTGGAAAGGCAATAACTTTTGAATGCTACTCCTAATGGCTTTAAATGAATATTTAATAAGATCATATTTGTATTGGTATGATTTTATTGGGAAATTCGTTGTCATGAGCGCAGGTTAATCTTGAAAATCATTAGACATAACAACATTGTTTTATGATAAATGAAATGTATATACGGAATGTATTCTGTAAAGCACTTTTGCATAATGTACATACGCATGAAAATAGTGCTATATAAATGTGGTAAAACAACAATAACAACAACAACAACAACAGTAATAATAATAATAATAATAATAGTAATAGAAATAACATTTTTGTTTTACATATGCCATATAGAGATTTTTATTTCTTTCAGACAAATTTTGAAAGAACTTATGGACTTATTAAATCAAGACAGATCACCACTTGGAAATACACGACCTCAACTTATCTTAGAGCCCAACATACAAAGACACCTATCACATTTCAGTTTAATAACGCACGGGTTTGGTTCTCCGGCAGTGGTAGCCGCACTTACGTCAGTACAGAACTATCTTAACGAAATGTTAAAAATAATGGACAAAAGTTTCACAACGCCAAATAATATGGACCC
This sequence comes from Mercenaria mercenaria, assembly GCF_021730395.1. Taxonomy (NCBI): domain Eukaryota; kingdom Metazoa; phylum Mollusca; class Bivalvia; order Venerida; family Veneridae; genus Mercenaria; species Mercenaria mercenaria. Next base: position 51,675,231 of record NC_069363.1, read on the forward strand.
TAAAAAAACAGAAAAGGATGAGTGACTGTGAATCTAGTATCTTAAGGAATTATGGCATTATTTGAATGGTGCAGTCACAGAAAGAAACGACGGAGAATTAAAAACACCAAATAAGAATATAACAGCATTAGCAGCGTAATCGTCTTACAATTTGCCGTTCCTCGTGGACTGTAACAGGGGTGTTCAGTTTACCCTATTTAGTTCCATCAAATTGAAAAATAAAGAAATATGGGACTACATAACTAGAAATATAGCTAAATGAGGTGTGAAAACCCGGGGGACATCACGTGATTTACAGGTGTCTGTTTACGCGTGCAATCACATTGCTAATGATGATTGATTGCTTTTCAATCGATCATTGATCCCCGACCAGATACCAGGAGTTGTGTGCAGACATACGCACACATACTTGTGACATGATTCCGATGACTCATTCAGATACATGGATGATGTATTGTTGATGGATTGTGTCTAACACAAATACTTGCCGTTAAACAGTTTTATTGATATTGTTTGAAACAATGTTTTTGTTTGCGCTAATTTTGACCCAAGTAACTTGCTTGCAGAAATCCACAAGTATTCTGTTTCTGATATACGGAGACATTTCGAGGTTTTGATACAAAAACAAAATCATGATAAAGACATTTACTTTGTTTAGGTCTTATAGCTAAATTCGTTACTTAAGAGCACTTCTTACTGGACAAGAAAATATTCGTTTTTAGATAAAACCACATTTTCACAATACATAGATTCAGTTAAAGGGAGGTAATTGAAGTGCCTTGCCAAAATCACGTAGAGGTTATTCAGTCTTGCCAGTTCTGTTTGCCAAATAAGTAAAATGAATATTCAACAAAATAAACCATAAGTTGTCTCTATTATAAAAACATATATCTTCTAGATAATTTTGATAAAAAAGAATTGCCATAACAAGAACTCGTTCATAATTCTGGTAATGAAACATTCTTAAAATGACGCAAATATTTTAGAGTCTATCAAATTATTTTCTGCAATCACATTACATCAGTTTTGACCATTTCCGAATAAAACTCGGATATTGTTTTCAGTAATCCTTTAAGTTTGTGTCTGGATTTCCTGCAGGAGTTTCTCACTGTGCTGAAGTATATACATTTGTTTAACCAAAACTCCATCCATTCTTTCAATAAATCAAAGTCGTTGTCTGCAGGTTTTTAATTAATTAAAAACTGTCAAACGTTTGTTATGGGTTTGTTTTGTTGAATATTTGAAATTATCAAATGAACAAGAGTAGATAATCCGGTCATGTGTTCTCCTTATGTACAGTTAATATATTATATATAAATATGGCTATATAGAATGTACTATTTATTTTGTTTTGTATCACATTTGAGCATATTTGTATTTAAATCATGTCTCATCTAGATACTTCTGACGGGTCTTTATATGTTAAATTTCTCCTACATTGTCATATTTTAGTACTTATTGGAGGTTGTCATAATTTTTATAACTCATTCACAAGTCTTAACACATTTGTAAAAAAAAAACAAATGCGATTTTTTTTTTTTAAAATTCGCAATCAGAACCAAAATCTAGTCTTGTTCATAATTACTACGCATTGCTTGTATTATTGCTTATATATACTTTCTTCATGTTTATAGCTCTCAAACAGAGTTGTCGGTCTTTCGTAATTATTTCAAGGGCCGCAACTCTGGAGTACATGTCTATGTCACACAAACGCAACCGTTGTATTGGTTGATAATCCTATGGAACAAAATTTATGATAAAACATTCTCATCAATTTGTTATGAAAACTACGGACGCTCGGAGGTGACAAATATGCGTTTTTATCTCGCGACCACGAGTGTGAGTATCTCGTGCTCACGAGAAAATTGCATACTTGTTTTATTGTAATATTTGATAAAAGCTGGCGAATTCCACCAAATTTTTTGCTTTTATTTCTAACGAATCAAAGGGAGAAAACCTGTGTCATTATTTAGTTTTAAAAATTGTTTTCAAACAGAATGACTATTAATGATTTATTGAGAAACGATTTAAATATATTATCGTCGAGTTACTGATACTATCTTTGTTTTTGAAGTGTAATGGCGTATAACTCCGATGGGTGACACGATTTGATTCAAACGATTTTTCATAACTTACTCATTCTTTTTTTTTTTAGAGCATGCGACCTTTATGCTGAAACAGAACTAAATTATTTTTCATCGGATACCATTTGTGGACGTATTCCGCTGCGCTTTGTGACGTTGAATGAGTCAGTTGCATATATATTCGGCCTACCGCAGACTTTGATGCAATTAGATATGTTGTTTTATTTCCCCTCTGATTACATAAAAAGTTCACCATTCAAAAGTATATATTCATTAATTTAAAAAGTTGCCATTAATATGCTTAATCGGCATTTCAGATCGCATCATTTTATTATCCATGTAAAATATTTCTTGATTCGCATTTACCATACAGTTTGACAGGGACTACTTTTTGTCCTTAAATTACTAAAAGTATTTACATTCATTAATTTACGAGGTGTGTATTTTACTCAGTTCGATTCTATTTTTTTCTTTTCTCCATGGATAAGATCAAACCAACGTCAACCTTCTTTGGTATGAAGAATAGGCGTTACATTTTTTTTCAAGGCTTTTAGTATTTGATTAAGTGTAAATATATATACTCACATTTTTATTTTTCATCTCGGAAGAAAAATATTAGCACCGCAGTATTGTTTAAAACATAAACGAAAGCGTGTTACTTTTCTTACAAAACCTCTTGGTGGCTTTAAACAAACCTTATACCATATTCGTTAATTTTCTGTCAGTTTCTGTTTTGCATTGCACTGATTTTACTTAAATTTTGAAAGAATGTTGACATTTGGTTATAAGTCACTTCTAAGTTTCCTGGGGAAATGCAGTGAATTGATAATTAAGATTAAGGATGATGAAGAATGTTTCAGATCATTTTTTTGTTGTTTATTTTAACTTCAGTGGTGTGTTACGACATATTTTTCATGGGTGCAAATTGAGAACAAATTAAGAACGAGAATTCAAATATAGAATGAGAAATCTATACATAGACCACATATGAATGCTTTTTTGAGGACATTTTCTGTTGTTAGAATGTCAGGTTTATACGAGGCCATTTTTATAAGTGTGCATTTTGTTGTTTGTGTCAAATGTTATGTGGTAGAAATGATTAAAATTCCATTTCAAAGCAGTGTTTGTTTGTTGTGTGTAATCTATCGGCTTAATTCATCGACCTTCTCAGAAATGTGTGCCTCAAATATAACATTATTACTATAACCCGAGTATGATAACCAATGAGAAAATTTAATGGTACTTTTTACACTGTTGCTGTATACACCAAACAATAGAGATGACATTAACTCTTATCATGCAGGACACGATTGATTCTGCCTTTGCGGCAAGCGCAGATTATGATCAGCCTGCACATCCGTGCAGTCAGATCTTGACCTACACTGTTCGCCATTCAGTCATTATCGTTTTGGTAAGCACCCCTTTAAACAGTTAAAAGTACTGTCCAAATTGAAAGATGGACACGTTCATAATAGAAATTTTGCAGGGCAAGAGTTAGCATCTTAAAGATGACAAAATGCCAAACAAAACAATAAAAATATTTGAGAAAAAATAAACACAAACAGGCTAACTATCTACTTTTCCCAAAGAGAATTCCTGAGCAAAGAATCATCAACGCATAAGTCTGAAGTTATTTTACTCAGTAGACCTTTAATGATTGAAAATGCTGTATTAGTTTTAAAATGCATCTATACCGTTAACAATTGACGAACCATTTTGAAAATATCTGAGTTATCTCCATGAAAACCCTGCTGTCAAGTAAGAAAATACAGCGAATTGAATACTAAACATTTCAGAGAGTACGTTGAAATTTGTAAATTAAAGCTCGTGCTATCTTTTGGTTACCTCCCTTCATTTGAATTCTGTACTTTGTAGATCATAACTATTCAGAATGTGTATACCTAATTGTTTAAAACAAGTACTGGTAGATGACTTTTTCTGGACAGATTTCTGCCTGTGGAAAAGTAAATTTTGCCTGTAATAGCACATTCTTTGTCTCTTCACGGTGTATCTGTAGGGAACACAGGACTTTATTATATCAAAAATATATTTTACAATGTTTTTTTCTTGTGTCCGACAGATACATCTAGGTACACTAAGTAATGTATAACGAAACGTAATTTTGTTTAAATACAACATCATTTAGTAATTTTGTAATGCATTTCTAGTTTCAACATTTAATGTAGAAAAAATCATACTAGTAGTTTTTTGGAATGAACATGATCTATAATCTTCATCTATAGGACAACCTGGAGAAGTATACAGGAAAGGCTTTACAACGATTACTCAATACCGTGTTCATATATTTCCAATGCCCACAGTCCGTTTTGTGTACAATATGCAAACAACGTTTTAGCTCGACTATTTGATTAAAAAAAGACACCCCCAACCAAATAAAAAAAAAACACCCAAAAACCAACACTTGTTTTATTTATTTTTTTTTCAAAAACAGGCTTTGTTTATGCTCACACTAATTGTCTAACATATTAAAAAAATGGTCCCACTGGTGAAAGTGTTACAACAAACGTTCATTTTAAATACGACCGACCGTAAAGTTTTCAAGTAAACTGTCTCAGATACCAAATGCTGCTATATTTAAATAAGATGAAAGTGTTTTATGTTTCGCTACCTAAAATTACATGAACACAATATTTTGAGTGAAAAAAAGTTACGTGTTCTCTACAATATAAACTATGTCAAAGTATATCAAACATTCATAGAAAGCCTCCTCTACTTGTTCTGAACAAGTTTATATATCTGTCCTGAAGAGCAATGACATTACACTGAAGGGGAGGTAACCAGGCAAATAACCGAAACAGTAAAGCTTTTATGAATACTGAACTTAGGTATGTGTTATGGACCGGTTTAAAATGCATAACATTTCTCTTCGTCGAACCAACTGATCAAATGCTATAGTTCGTTGACTGGTCTATAGAAGTTAATCGTTATAGTGTCCAAACCACAATGGTGATAAGAATTTGCTGAAAGCTCTGTGTATAATCAATTTTCGCCTCTCAATTTTTGGTTAAGTTTTTGTATGTAAGCTGGTGTCTCAATACCCACTAATGAAATTGTATTGAAACTTAACACTTGTTCACTGTGATGATCTGACATGTTGTACACAGGTTCCATAAGTTTACTTAGCATTTTTACAAAATTATAACACATTTTCGACTTTAATATTCATTAAGTTGACAAGGCTGTTGAATAGTCTAGCGTTGCTGTCCTCCGGCAGCCCTTGTTTTGTTTTGTTTTTTGTTGGGTTTAAGGAAACGCTGACAAAATTATAGGCCATTCTATGTTTTTCCAGCTTTTCGTGGAAGAGGAAAACCCCAGACGCCCCTATGAGCATTACTTCAGACACGGGCGGGCACCTCGGTAGAACCACCGAACTTCTGCAAACCAGCCGGATAGTTCCATCGTGTAAACGACTCATAAACCTCAAGCAAGGTATCGAACTCATAGCGGTGAGGGATGACTGCCATTTGAAAACTCGTTTAGTACGTATACACATTGTCAAGATACGAGTTATATGACCCAGGGAAGTGCCTACGCCTTTAGTATCTTGAACAATGAATTGGGTCCTATCGCTTCGGTGACTATGTCTTAGACTAGCTGACAATCGATGTAGAATGTCTTTTGTTAAAACGTATAAGCTGGTGAGACCAAATATCTCATATATAGAATTTTCCTCTGGCTACCTTGCCTAAATGATTCGTGTACCAATGATTTGTGAATGATTTCTATTATGCAGGGATCAGGCAAATCACTAAATGTTTCAAACTAACAATCTTCAATTAATAATGATTAGCTCAAACTCCTATAGGCTGGAGACTCTACTTGACTAGTCTTTTTGTTGAAGTTCCCGTCAGACAATGTCTTTGAATCAACAACATACGAGTCCTATCGTATAGATGCTCGGCCGATGTCCTCTTACTTGAAGTTGCAACTCTATATAATTGCCCTGACTCCTGGATGCTCAGAGCCTATATGCTATCACATGAAGCATTCAACTACCATATAGGTTTATCCCGATGCCTTGGCTGTACTTCGCCAATAACGCTGAACCGTCTATAAGCTGGAACTCTCCTACTCTCAGTAGATTACCAAACTCTGGGTCTCTGTCTAAGCTTTCCGATGTTCACCCTATATTTGCTATAGTCTATAGCATTCAACTACCATAAAGGTAAAACTCCTATGCGCTGACCCTATAGCTGGAAACCTTGTTGAAATTCTGCAACTCTTCTTTAGTCTATGAACTTCAAACTTTTTTTTTAATAATTTATCCGCCCTGACAGGGTAGTTGCAATAACTTCCTTCTCAAGGTACTGGGATAAATTATTAGTTGAATCCTCGATGTGTCTTTTTTGATCGTTGGATACCGAATGAACTCTCTGTCATCCATCTGCCTATTTATACCATAGCAGACGTGCTATTTATAGAACTTGTTTCTGATTGGTCCAAATTTAAACATAGCGTTTTATCAAAAATCTGGTTCCCTTTAACTTTTGTTTATGACATAATGTGTGGTGCTGGGATCCAGCTATCCACATAATGAACCCAAACCAGACATACAAATTATTCTGACACACATGTGTGTGTTGAGGTGGAGAGGATGGAGGGGGTGTGGCTTCGCTCATTTGCACATGATGTATCTCTATGAGAGCAATTTCGAATTGTCCGCAAATAGAAAAAGAATCTCACTTTAACAAGTAAGATACTATGAAACACATTCCAGTAGCCACCTTTTTCTAAAAACAGTATTCAGATTATGAGATTGAAATCTATTTATGCATTTTATGCATGTATACAATTTGGTGAATCACGTGCAAATGAAAGTACAAAATGTATGGAAAATTCGAACGAGACTTTACACAGATTTATATCAAACATAAAACTAAAACCAAAACATTACAGAATGAATCTTTATAATTCCGATTGAACAAATTATCGACCACCACTCTGAAAATTTAGTTAAAACACTATTGTCATATCTGCAAGCACACATAATTATACAATAACTGCAAACTGCATACAGGATTGAGCAGAAAGCTCTCAGCTACATCAGTACGGTGTGGTACGGTACGGTACGGTACTGGCTGTTGTAGTCGCCAGTCGCCGCATTATTTGCTTTTCCCTATCTCTGTTTGAAATTTGCCGTCAATGTGCTTTTTAAACATCTATTTATTACAACACGTGGATCTAAAGCTTTAGTCTTGGAAGGACAGATATAAAATTCAGATTGACTTGTCTTTGAAGTATAAAAGCTGAGCATGTGCGTAATGAATGTTCAACGCAAAACTTCAGGTAGAGAGAGAAAAATTATCAATTTTAAGTTATATTACAGCTCATATAAACTTGTTTTGATTGTTTTATTCCATTTTGTCAGTATTCACCCAACCGTGGTTGACTCTACCCCGCCTTGGCGGCGTTCTTCGTCCTTTATCTAGTTTTACACCACGTGACGTCCTTGTTGTTTGCATCCAGTATCTAGGTATTTCCAACTGTAAATCCCTTTTTTATTGATCTTCACAGTCCTTCACTGTCAGAACGCGGAGCCAACTACAAATTTGTTGCCAGATGCGGCCTTTCTAATAGTCACTATAGGGTGTTGGCATCATTGCCAGGCATGATGCTGGTGCCCAGTAAAAGTTGATATATGCATGTAATTTGTAGTACCGTCCTCTCGATATAGGGAACCCAAGAAGCCGATCAACATGAGAGTCATTTACAAGCTCCCTCAGACAAGCAGCTCTGCAATGTCACGCAAGACATTCATGCCAGATACAAGGACCGGATATTTGGCTTGATAGTGAATCTTCACTTTGCCATCCAGACGGAAGACTGTGAAGCGGGTATTTTCTTATAGAAAATGGGCAATTATCAGGAAATATCAGAAGACCGAGTGCAGTTCTCCACTAATTTCAAATTCAGACATTCTCCGTCCATCCCAATTTGCAGAAGTGCGACGAATCCTTTGATATCCATGCTCCTTGCAAGATGACATCAACATATTTTGACAAAACCTTCGTCTGTCAAGAAGGAAATGAGCCGTGCCATGAGAAAACCAACATAGTGGGTTTGCGACCAGCATGGATCCAGACCAGCCTGCGTATCCGCGCAGTCTGGTCAGGATCCATGCTGTTCGCTTTCAAAGCCTATTGGAATTAAAGAAACTGTTAGCGAACAGCATGGATCCTGACCAGACTGCGCGGATGCGCAGGCTGGTCTGGATCCATGCTGGTCGCAAAACCACTATGTTGATTTTCTCATGGCGCGGCTCAAATGAAGAATGAAACATTCAAGCAGGTGTCGCTGTATTAAGACTGTTGCTGACTGGAAGCGTTACCGAAACTTCCAGCACAACACCCAAGCCACATGCCACAACATGAAAAGGAATATTGTTAGTGAGGCATGAAAGCTCTGCTCCTATGTTAAAAGCACGGTGTGTATCACCACAAACAAGATGACGTCATTCATGCAGAAACCCAAGCTAAGCCTGAGATACTGAACCGTAAAGTCTTATCTGTTTTCACTCAGGAGGACTACGCACTAATGCCATAAAATGGACAGCCCTTGCCTTCTACAGTTCCACCTCCACACATTCATGTTAGAAAACAGAAAATGATCTCAACACGTATAAAGCTACTGAACCAGAAATGGTATCTTCTTGCTTCTAAAGGAAAATGATATCCCCGCTGTCACCATTCTTGACTCTTATCTTCCAGGCACCACATAGTCAAAGAATAGTCAAGGCATGTGTCGTGTCCCAGGCGGCTGAAAAGAGGCTACATCCACTCTACAATAAGGTGATAAAAGCAAGGCAGCGAAGTAACTGTTGCAAAGTCATGGAACGTATTGTTCACAGTCACATCATGCGATCAACAGCATGACTGTCTTTCGTAAGGAGAGATCAAGTGAGTCTATACTCATCAATACAGACCATGATCTTCCATCAGGATTAAATAACATACAGGAAATTGATGACATCTTTCTTGACTTGAGTAAAACATTCGGTAATTTCCAAAACTAATGCTTGCTAGAGAAGCTACACCACTATGGCATCCAAGGGAATGCCTTATCGTGGATCTAGAGCATCCTCTCCGATTAAAGCCAACAGGTTGTTTTAGATAAGAATTGTCATCAGCGTCCCAGTCACGTCAGGTGTCCCCCAAGGTACAGTCCAAGGACCTGTTGTGTTCTTGCCTACCTTTTAGTGTCAGTTCTACAGCTCACCAATTTGCTGTTAAATGTTTATATATAGTCATCAACAGAATTATCTAAACAACATCCAGGATATAGAGTGACTGGCATAAAGAGGTCAACTTAGACAAATGTGAGCACATCCGCATCACCAGCAAGAAACGTCTTATCATCAGTACCTTCTATATCCACAACAAGGACCTGTCAGAAAAAACACAGTGCTGCGTACATTGGTGTCATCCTAGACAGCAACCTGACCTTCAGTAGTTACATCAATATTATGTCCAGGAAGACTAACAACAACATTTCTACATATGCAGCTGTCTTTTGCCCAAAGGATATCAAGGCACCTTGATACAACAACTGATTCGCCCCAGCTGGAGTATGCACCCATCCTCTGGAACCCGATTACCAAGACCAACATCAACAAGGTAGATGTTGTTCAGAGTTCTGCTATATTCTGTCACACTGCAGTCCAAGTACTGCAGTCCAAAGAATTCAGCTGGGAGGAATTCCATGTGAATATACTACAGTTAACCAACTTGTTAATATGCCAACTGCTCGAATGTCCGATGCAGTGTAACCAATTCATTGTTGGAGCACCGTGCCAACGATCTCAAAGCATCATTCTTTTCGACTACCCCAAGTACTTAAAAATCTCATTCAAAATAGTGCCATCTCAGCGCCATCTACTGATGCCTTCAATGTATGTATTAGCGCATTTATCAACAACCAGTAACCTTAGCCACGCTTATTTTAACTAGCTTTTAACTGAATGTTCGTTGGGACCTTCTTAGTCCATTATTGTTCATCGCAGTGCGACTATGGTCATCTGATCTTACAACTTACTGGAAGAAGAAAAAATAACAAGAAGAAAGAAGAAAAAGATTTATTTCTTAAATGGGCGGGTTGCTTTAACGGAAATTGACAACAAGTAATTGCGTTTGCAGCATTGCACATAATTCTTTGAAATTCTTTATTTTCAAGTAATCCTGACTAAACTAGGTGATGTAAAAGATAGAAAACGGGGTCTAGTGAAAGGTTTAAACATATGGAATGCAACGTTAGAAAATTAGTTGGAATAATTATCATTTATATATCAGTATCAAACAAAAATATGTGGTCATAGGAAAGACAGCCCGACATGGACCAGTAGTGTAGAGTAACTGAAGAGATATAATTTATTAAATGTTTAAAGTTGGGTGTATTTCGGATTCTTGGTAGTATACAGATCTATGTTCTACCCACTATTTAGTTTCTAATGAACAAGAATATAAATTCCTTTTTTTCATGCGTGGTTCATATGCCTGTTTTACTCAAGCTTTTCCGAAATATATTATAAACTCACTTGCATTGTCAGTGACGTATTTTTTCTATTTTTTTGTTCCACATGTCTTTAAAGAAGTTACCTAGCGGTGTGGATGCCGAGCACTGTGCAATTTTCAGCAACGATTCTTAGAGCTTCAAAAGAAGAAAAACTATGTATATGTACGTCCCTGCATTGCACAAATGCATCAGCACATGCTGCCAGTCAGTATAATTCAACAAGTAAAGCGGTGTACGCTTACATTGCCAAGAAAGATCAAACTTTAAGTCTACACCAGAAGCTGTTCCAACAAACAGCAAAGATATCTTTCTAGTCCTTTGAAAATTGATGCTTATCAACGTAATTTAATACATCAGATACTAAAGTTGTCTGATTCTAACGCATGTAATTTTCGTTTCAAAGTAAAAAAGAAAATACACTTTTTTTATATCTAAAAATAAAATGTTTGTTTTCATTTTGTTTTGCGTTCAGTCGAAGTTCCGTACCAGTGACTTTATAACTGATAACATCACTATTTGAAACAGCGAAACAATATAATATTGAGCCGCGCCATGAGAAAACCACCATAGTGCATTGGCGACCAGCATGGATCCAGACCAGGATCCATGCTGTTCGCTTAAGGTTTCTCTAATTCCAATAGGCTTTGAGAGCGAACAGCGTGGATCCTGACCAGACTGCGCGGATGCGCAGGCTGGTCTGGATACATGCTGGTCGCAAATGCACTTTGTTGGTTTTCCTCATGGTGCGGCTCATATAACATCCACCATACCACTAAACAGTATGAAAAGAAAAAAAGAAAATTTCATGGTGCGGCTTCGACATTGGTCAAGTTCGAAATGTTTGTAAGAAATAACCAATCAGGTGCTGTAAAACCACATATACTAGCATTGATTATCAATTTTTTCATATTTTTTTTTCAATTACATTAATTATTTGTACCAAAACAGACCCAGCTGCCGCGATCTATTGCCCCATTATTTATATTTATTACATAAAACAACAGAATCCTGTCGGCACTAAACTGCCTCGATCAATTTTACGAGCTTTGAATTATTGAAATAAAAGTGAAACATGAATAATGTGTTTTGTCCCGGTTGATATGTGTCAAGATAATCGAGAAAATCACACAATTTTTATAACTGATCTATTTATAAAGCAAACTTGACTGATTTCCACCGCGCATTAATTTACGAACACGCGCACTAAATTTTGAGCGGCTCTTAGTCTCCTGGTATTATTGATGTTTTTCTAATGTACGGGCCAGGTAAGCTGAGACAATACAACTAAATATCTGCTAGACTGTATTTACTTTTACTCTTAACTAAAAAAACGAAAAATAATGCAAATAATCAAATATTAGAACAGGGTACGGAAGTCAAACTTTTATGCAGGGAAAGTGGAACTACGTCTTTGCAGTGAAGCTAACATATTCAAATAGTTCCCACTAAACATAATCTATTGGCCGTATCATTTAGTGACGTGATAAAACATGTTATTGGTTAAGGCCAAATATAACGACCATTGAAACACCCGACTGTTAAATAAGTTTTGATTGCATATTAAGTGTGCGCGCAGTGTATTATGACAATCAGTAAAGAAGACCATATACCATTGAATTAAATATCAAATACTTATCAATGTTCATTATCAAAAACAGACAATTTCGTTGCTAGGTATTACACTTCTATGCTCTACTTGTAATAGACTTCAGTTATTCATTACGTCAGATTGTGGCTTATATTTCAACGTTTTTTACAGTCTCTGTATTTAGATTGATAAAACATGATATTATTTGCAATTAATGTTTAACTGAAAAAAAAGTTTAAAGCACAGGTACATGCGTTTTTACGTCACAGAAGATAAATGAATTTTGACTGGCAGAGTCTTGAATAAAAATACATCGTTTAAATTATAGTCTTAATTGAACAGTATAAGATATCGTACCCCGACTCCTTTTTCATAATGCCGTATTTTCTACTGGGCATACATGGATCTTGATCGGAATAATCTGACCTAGTTTTTAACCCTAAATGAACCAGTTTGAAACTTTGATTTGAAAGTTTGATACATATTTTGAAGAAATTTCATTAAGAATGGATAGACAATTTGCCCTTTATCTATGTTAACACTGCAACATGTTTTTCTTTGATTTGACCTAGTGATATTAGTTTCAATTCAAAATGATTCAGTTTCAAACTTGATTTAGAATATTTTGAATAAGTTTAATATTGATCAAGTGGAATGGCATCTGGCGTGTTAACAGGGTTTATATAATTTTACCTACGGAGTGAGTTCTTGATCTCAAATGACCAAGTTTCAGACCTTATTTAGTGTTCATAAAACCAAACAGTCTGACCAGATTTCATGCACGTCAGAAAGACAATGAGGCCTTTATAGAGCATAAACAAGGATTTTGTGTGAATGGACCTCTACCTACATGTACTGAAGAAGCTCCATTGGTTACTGTTGAAATACAGTGTGCAGTACAACGTTCTGTCACGCAAATGCAAAGCCATCGGCCTTTAAACGATAAAAGAGTACAGATTGGTTAGCAACCTAACAGCACAAGACACGCTGTCGTTCGTTGTACCAAAGGCTTTGTTGCAGCAAGGGACTTGAAGCTAATAAATACATGAAATTTGCCTTAAGTATAAATTATGCAAATCAAGACCCTCAGTGTTGGAAACAAGAACACAACTGTTTGATGTATATATGCTTATTCTTTTTATGAAAAAATTACAGCAAGAGCTTGTGCTAGGATAATGTCCCTGTTGATTGAATCTCTACAAAGAAACTTAACCGACGTAAAATTTTCTTTAATATATATGATAAATCAAATATCGGTAAAACTAATGGATGTTCCACCGAAATATGCTTATTGCATTTTAAAAGCACAAAAGCAGAATACATCGACTGGGCACATACCTCGTCTTTGAAGTGAAGCTTCCGAATAAGTTTCTTAGAGCTCCAACAAGTGGTTGTTGAGAGAACGCACGCGCAAGATATGTGTGTCATGAAGCTTTCCATATATCAGCCATTTGTTGCTTTGGAATACTCCGGACAATAGAGCTCTATAGTTTTTGTTGCTCTGTCTTCTGAAAAGGCATTGAGTACATACGTTTTTGGTTCTTAAGGTTTTTTTTTTACATATATTTATGCACGAGCATTTTTGTGTTTTACATGCCATGTCTTTTTGTTTCCATTACGTGTGTTAGAGATTCACTTGGAGGGGATTACTTTTATTTACACTGTCCCGTGTCTTTGGAACATGGTGGGGGTAAGAGTGAGGTTGGGTGCGCAACATAAACCGGTTTAAGCTCCCCAGTGGTGTTTTTGCCATTGACCGTTCCAAGGCGGTGCCCCATTGTGTTCCTTTGTTTGTTCGTTCGTTTTGTCCTCGTGTGTTGGCTTTGTGTGTGTGTGTGTGTGTGTGTGTGCGTGCGTGCGTGCGTGCGTGCGTGCGTGCGCGCGCGTGCGTGCGTGCGTTTGTGTGTGTGGAGTGCACGTCTGCGTGCTGTGGGTTTCGTTTTGGGATGGCTGCGGTTTTGGTACGTGGCATTCCCTGTTTGATATTTGTCTTAGTTTTCTAATGTTGAATAATCAAAGGGCAATAACTCCGCAAAATTCATTGGACCGATACACGAAGATAATATTATGTATCTCCTCTTGAGAGTGAAGCTCCCAATGAGTTTTCACTGAATTCCAGTAGTGGTTGCTGAGAAATACTGAGACAAGGATGGTACTATAGTTTGCTAATGTTAAAACCAAAGAGCAATACTTCAAGAAGACCGTAAGATGAAGACAACATGCGCATCCCCTTTTGAGAGTTGAACTTCCTGTGAAGTTTCGTTGAATTCTAACTAGTGGTTGCTGAAGAATACCCCAGACAAGAAATGATGCTATTGTTTACTGACGTTGTAAAACCAAATGACAATAATGTGGTGAAAAATCATCGGACCAAACATGAAGGTAATATGCGCATTTTCTCTTGTAAACGTTCGTTGAATCCCAGCCAAAGGTTGCTGAGAAACGCCAGGGATAAGGATGGCGATACATTTTACTTTGTTAGATAGGATCATACGACCGGAAGGTAAAGATATCATGCGCATCTCCTCTTTGGAGTGAAGCATGGTGTGAAGGTTCGCTCAGCTCCAGCGAGTAGTTGCTGAGAAATTCTCCTGACAAGAATTGCAGGACGGACGCATTAACGGACGGACGACGCGGCGACATAATTATATGCTTCCCTTTTCAGGGAGCATACATAACATTACTCAACACATCGCGGTGTTAAGAGGCCCTGTGGGCATTTTATTATGGTCGCTGACTTCTAATCATTTACCCTTCATCGCTAAAGGTTAGAAACCTCGCCTAGGGTATACATGTATTTCATGTGAGAAAGCCACCCAACTTGACTTACGAGAAGGTAGATTATGATTACCCATGTGCCAGATCGTGCCCGAAATAATGTCCGGGTGTTCAGTTAAATTAACAAAGAATTAAAATTTCTTTTGAAAATGTAATATTCATGGTTTATGTTGCATTGTAATAGCTTAAATTAATTATATGTACATATTAAATGTAACTGGACAAAATGCGTACATAAATTGCTCTAGATATACGAATAAAAGCAGGTATTATTCAACTTGTACAATACAATAATTGCCAATTATTGGCTTTCAGTGGGGCTGATATATCCTCATATTGACTTGACCGTAAAGGCAATAATTGTTTTCGATCAGTGTAATTAAACCCAATCATTCTAAGGTTACTTTTGGAACGGGTTGCACACATTTGAAAGGGCTGGTGTTTTTTTTATGTTACTAACTTAATATTTGATGATGTCACAACATGGTGACGTCACTGTTATAGATCAATATGAGTATAAGACCTCTCCGTCGAGTCAATAATCTTGCAACCGTGTTTAGACCAATGGAAATTACTATAAATATAGATTGAATAAGAATACATTAGAATTATTCAGTATTATTTTAAGTTAAATTAATATTACATACAGATAGACCATCATATAGAAGTGGAAGATGGGTTTTTAGGTACGAAACGAAATTTTACAATTTTATCATTTTGTCTATTTCTCGTAAGTTTAATCTTCGACGTAAACTTGTTGGTATTTTTGGATAACGTAATTTGTAGAGTTTCTCTTTTTGTGATACAATGAGGTTCTATTATGCAACATACTTTCTTTGGATTTTGGAGAAAATTAATATAATTCAATGATCCTGGAGATCCGGAATGGAATTTATGTAATTACATTCTGATTTGACCTAGAAAAACGTATACATTAAAAATGAATACGTTAGTGTATTTGTTTTGGTACTGGTGAACCCTTTCCATACTCTATACGAAAAGTAAACAATAGAGATCAGTGTCTCCTAGCTCAGTAGAAAACAATAAATACAAACAGCTGATCATTCTAGGTATTTATGAGATAAAATGCCGACGATCTCTTTGAAGCTAAAACATATTAGCAGATTCATGCAGTATCATGAAACTGAAATACCATTGGGAGGCTGAACATCGCACACGATGACAACTTGGCACGATATCTCGAGCTATAAAAACCAAGAGAAGCATACGGTAGCATAGAAAAATAAATAAATTGGTTTCTAGAGAAATTTTGCAAATTGATAAAATATTAAAAACAAAATTCCGTAATAACATTTAGTAATTTCACAAATAAAATTATTTTAGTTCAGCATTTAGAACTTAAAAATAAATGATTTTATAGAAATGGGTGTTAGTGTCAATGAAATGAACTGATTTTATATTACAAAGTAGAATCTAAAACAAAAACATGTAATCTAAATTGTCGAGAGAACTAGTTCTAATAAATAAAAGAGTTGTAAAAATTTTCGTTACCATAATAAAGTTATGAAAGAAAATGAAACGAACAAATAACAGACAAGCTAAACTTAACCGAAGGAAAGGGTACGAGTTCGTGCTATGTATTTGCTCGCTTGTAAATTACTAAGAAATTTATATATCAAAATAAAAGGATGACAAAAGGTTTCTTATATGAGCCGTGCCATGAGAAAACCAACATAGTGGCTTTGCGACCAGCATGGATCTAGACCAGCCTGCGCATCCGCGCAGTCTGGTCAGGATCCATGCTATTCGCTAACGGTTTCTGTAATAATATATGCTTTGAAAGCGAACAGCATGGATCCTGACCAGACTGCGCGGATGCGCAGGCTGGTCTGGATCCATGCTGGTCGCAAAGCCACTATGTTGGTTTTCCCATGGCGCGGCTCAATTATGACACCTTACTAGTAATGGTTGCAGCTATAGTTCGAACATGATTGATACTTGCCTACTCAACAAAGAGAAATATTCAATTATCCGAACACGTGCCTGAGATCTTTTGATATTCCTGTTTTTCTCTATCGGAACATTATCTAAATCAGCGTGCGCGTAAGTGACATCAGTACATATAAGCTTTATAACATGATGTCGGGTAATACCCAAATCTATTTAAGAAATAATGTATAGAAACAACCTGTTTAAACGTTATTAATACATGAAAAAGAGGTTTTATGTCCGCAAAATAATTTAACAAAGGCGTAGCCCCAGTGAATTATTTTGGCGCCGTTGGCTGATATTGATTGTATTAATCAAGTAAAACGCAATTTTGCTATATTCTAATATTCCATTTATCTAAAAGCGCCCTTTCTTGGTCGCGAATAAAACATTGACATCATCGTCCGTTGACGTGACGTCATTTCAGTGTTAGCGTGAATGCACTTTGTGTATTTGAACATATTCATTATTTCGACTCTAACCACGCAAAATCGTCGTACTTTACAGCACTACATTTTAGCTCGATCAAATGCTATTATTAACACCTTTATATGATTGGATAGCGTTGACTAACGGAATTTTCCGATATTAAGTAAATTTTAATTAAAGTATTAAGTAGTTACTGTTGTGAAAATCACACAAGTCACCTATGATGACAGTGCAATATACACACCAGAAAACCATGTAAACACTTGAGTCTGGGAGACTGGAACATGAATTGTAAGTTATTTACTGTTCAAGTATAATCTTGTTGACATATGTGATGCCTACAACGCAGAAATTATAAAATATGTACACGACCAGATATAGATGCACTGATGTTGAACTTGAAACTTATTGACACTGTCTATACTGGCTGAAACATTTTCTTACGGTAAAAATATAAACAAATAAATTTATAAGTTAGAAATAATTTGTCTCAGAAAATTTGATGTACTTTTTATTACTACTACTAAGCACTGAAAAAGTCGAGTATTTAGTCGGCATATAACGGAAGCAGAGTAGAATATCACAGTCATGTCGCTATAAACAATGTTAAAAATTACACTCTGTGACTCGATGTCGCAGTCCATCAAGTCTCTCCAGTTCATAAAAAAATAGTCATGTAAAGTATAGGGTATGTAATTTTGCGCTTGTTAATAGGAATTCTCATAAGACCTAATTATGCACCACTTGTCGCAGATTTGTTGTTATACTGTACTGTCAATAAGAGCTTTTTTTTTACAGATCAGCAAGCAGGTGATATTACGACATTT
Source organism: Mercenaria mercenaria (assembly GCF_021730395.1). Classification (NCBI taxonomy): domain Eukaryota; kingdom Metazoa; phylum Mollusca; class Bivalvia; order Venerida; family Veneridae; genus Mercenaria; species Mercenaria mercenaria. The sequence goes on from NC_069363.1 coordinate 51,693,416, forward strand.
TACAATTAATCTGCCATATAATAGTATTTGGATGGTATTCTAAGTACGGATAAAACGTGTTTTGTTTCAGTTGTTGATCTTACTTATTCCCAGGAGCTCTGATTAATAAAGCCAGTTTCTGTTTTATGGGACTTGCATCTCCTAATATATTGATATTATGCATAGAAAAATTAATTGATGATAAGAAAAATAAATGGATTTTTATAGTAAGCCTTCAACATTTAGACAGTGATTAATCGCGTGTAACATGTTATTGGGTACATATTTCGTAACAAAGAAGATCTGGTAGAGAGTGTAGTTATGCTGAAATGTTCAATTAACATAATCAATATATTACCTACATCATCTTTCAGCAGCGCTTCATTATCCTTAAACAGAGAAAGTATTTTACAAAATTTTATTATTGTGGACGGATAGCTCAGTGGTTTGCACACTGACCTTCCAATCCTGAGGTCGGGGGTTCGATCCCCGGCAGCTACTCCGGAATTTTCAGAAACGCTTTTCAGTGTTTCCCACCCAACTAGAGGTGTACTGGTCAGGAACCCAGGCAATCCTTGCGCGTGTCAGTGCTATACACTGGGCACGTTAAAGAACCAGGCTGTCTATTCGCAACGATCTAGGCTAAGTTAGCCGGACAAGCCTGTATCTGATTTCTGATCTCTCTGTCGTGGGGGGCTTTGTCTCACTCTCTCCCTCTGGTCAGATCGCTCTGTGTCTGTACTAGTAGAGGATGAATTATGCGCCCTGTGTGGCTGCATTTGAACTATGTAAAGCGCCTTTGAACGTGAAATTGATCATGAAAAGGGCGCTATATAAATCTGGTATAATAATAATATAATAATAATAATAATAATATTGTAAACAAGTTTTTTGTTTAATTTAATAGTACATGCAATTAAAGAAGTTTTTTTTTTCAACATATCATATCAACTTCTGAATGGTATGGAGTTGGGCCAAACTGCTTCAAGATCTTTAATTAAAACATGCGTTTCTGAACGTTTGCACCAGCAGCATATCAAACTCGCTGTCTGAAAGAAACGTCACCGAATCACTGTATCGAACATATTAAAGACTTCAAATTCCGACCGTAGAGCTCTGTGTTGTTAAAGGAATGAGACTAAAACACGATTCGAAAATACTGCGAGCTAATGTTGTAAATATGAACCTTGTCATCGGATCGAATCACGAATACATCCTGTAAACGAAACAAAAATTAAATAAAAGATTATGATACTGAGTACAAATCCTATGATATGAACGTATCGAATATAAGCACTTTAATATGGTCTAATTTAGAACCACTATATTACACCGCTGAGCGTGCTTTAAGTTATTAAGGAAAAATGGTGGCTCGGATCCAGAAAGTGGAATTCGACCGCGGTCTTCACAAACTCTGAAATCCAGAAAGTAAAATAAATAGGTGTGCAAACAACTAATGTAGAATAAACAGGTTTATATATCTTAACTGGAAATTGGCGTTATTTCAAGCAAAAGTAGAAAACTGTTCTTTTGTTAGGAGTTTTCAAATGTCAATTTGTCATATGTCCGATTTATTTTACGATATTACATAAAGACAAAAAAATCAGTGGCTCAATATTGTTGATATTTCCTGTTAATGCATGAGGAAAGTATCTGCATATTGTCCAGAATGTTATGGCAAACAAAATGCTTTTGCTTGAAACTTTATTTACTCAGTCCTAAATTATTTTCATTCAAACGACTTACTACATGATACAATACAGTATGTGAAACAATTCATTAAATGAAATGTTTTATAGCATACTCCAACGTTACAAATTACACGATAGCACTACAATCTTTTCCATGGAATCAAATTACAACTATAACGGAAAGCATGAAAATCGCGTTGAAAGGGGAAATAAATCAGAGGAAAAATAGAATTATTAAGAAGACTTCAGAGAGTTCCCGTTTCATTATCTAAGGAAAATATTTAGATCATTGATAAATTTCACGAAGACACAGAACATCACGAGATACTGTGGTCTTTTAGTTGAATAAAGACAAAATGTCGACAATAAAACGGCTCATCAAAGACGAATGCATATAAATAAACACGCAGTCAGTACTAAACGAGAGTCTGACACGTAACAAGATCAGATTGTAAACTCAATTCTTGGAAGGTAATCTATCTCGACGAAGTTGATATTGAAAAGAAATACCGTTACAAACCCGCAGAAGAAGTCTTTTGCGAATGATGCACAAAATTCATACTAAAAAGTAAACATTTAAAAATGAGGTAGGTGTTGGTAATTTACAATTGCATTGTTACTCTGAAGATCTTTGAATTAAAGATAGTTAAGCTGATTATGTTAGGCAGCGCAATATTTCTTTTCTCTCCTTTAAAAGGGATATGTGTGTTTTTTCTAACAAATATGTCAAGAAAACAATGAATACAAAAGTTAAGTTCACGTAAACTTGAATATATAGACACGTTTGAATTGTTAGGTTAGATTCGGTCAACGGTAACTGCTTTAAATGCGTTTACATTTTAAAGTAACGTTTGTCACCATTCAGCTACTACCTAAATGCTTCATTGCAATAGCTGAGGGTGTCCTTGGGCGTTTATTCCCCGGATGGAATTGAGTCGAGTCGGATCACGTAGCTCGAGTAAAACGCTCTAACACCGGGAACCGGAAGTGGAGTTTTGTAGTCTTGTTTACATTATCAACGGGGGTAGACCAACATTTCTACAAAAGTAGTGTAATTTCTTCATTCAAATAGTATTTTATTTGGTCATAAATTTATCATATGTTTATTTCGCTACGATGTTTCTTTGATGTACCTTCTCATTCCGCCATATTGTTCTCGCATAGTTCGCGCGATTCTATCTCGGGTCGGACACAGAAGAACAAGCAGAATGAATGTCTTAATGGCAACGTATCTCAATAATTGCTTGAAAACACTACCAATGTAAACAAAACGATTAATTTCTGAGCATGTACTGAATTCTTCAACTTTATTTACAAGTTAGTTTCATTACTAATCAAATCTGTTATACGACTACAAACATATCTAAGCTTTTAATTTCTTATGTAACTGTTATAACAGTCCACATGATATGATCTTGTGAAAAAGAACACGAAAACGCCCGAAACACATGCACTGGTCAAAGTAAAAATACGGTGAAATTCTTAGTCAATGTAAAATTCAGTACATACGATTTTTTTTACTTTATATGCCACTTTGCAATACAAAATAATAAATAACAAACTTTCTGTTTTCATTGAAAAAGTTTTGCATGGGATAATGCTGTTTTTCTTGCGTGTCGCTTGTAATATTGTTCAATATTACACTATGTTGCCCTATGTCGAAGTTTGTAAAGTCTCTCCATTTTATAACACAACATTTATGTATTATTTTAGTGAAGGGAATCAAGTTTTTAAACAGGTAACTTAAATTCTCATGAGAACTGACTGTGCACCACTGATGACAGATTTGTTTTTATATTGTAACGATGTTAACCAAGCAGATGAAATAACTGCATTTTACAATTAATGACACTCTGGTGTTTGGACGATATTCTTATTGTGGACAATCCGTATATTGTTCCGGTTGTTGATATAATTTATTCCCGAGAGGTCCAGTGAATAAATGATAAAATCAGAAAGAAGATAAAGCCAACAATGCGGATAGTTTATCTTTTTTTGGACATGCATCTAATTCAGTAACTCTATATTGTAGATATTTCTCGATAATGCAGAGGGAGGAAAGTATCTGCATTTTGTTCAGAATGTTATACAAAACATGTTTTGCTTGAAATTTTATTGATCCTGAATTGTTTTCATTCAAACGACTTACTAAATAATACAATGAAATAATATGAAATAAATCATTAAAAGAAATACAAAAAAATATTGTTTTATAGCATCCTCAAATGTACTAAATTACATAGTAACACAACAACCTTTTCCATGGAATCAAATTACAGCTGTAATAGAAAGCGTGACTATCGCGTTAGAAAGGGAAATAAATCAGAGGGAAAATAGAATTATTAAGAAGGCTTCAGAGAGTTCTTATTTCATTATCTAAGAAAAATACTTAGATCATTGATAAATTTCACGAAGACACAGAACATCACGAGCTATTGTGGTCTTTTAGTTGAATAAAGACAAAATGTCGACAATAAAACGGCTCATCAAAGACGAATGTATACAAATAAACACGCAGTCAGTACTAAACGAGAGTCTGACACGAAACAAGATCAGATTGTAAACTCAATTCTTGGAAGGTAATCTATCTCGATGAAGTTTATATTGAAAAAAGCTTTTTGTTGCTAACCCGAAAAATGTGTCTCTTGTGAAATGATCCACAGAACTCATATTGGCGCACATGATTGAGGTAAGGATGCGTAATTAATAATTGCATTTTGACTCTCAAGGTGATTTAATTTATGATATGATCATGTATTTTAGGCAGAGAATTGTTCTTTATCCGTCTTTAAATGTGATATATATGTCTGTTAAAACTCGAAGTTAATCGCTTGAACTACAAGCACACGTAATTAAATGAAGTTCTAATATTTGACTTTCAATCTAAGAATGCGCAGCATACGGTCAAGTTTCAGTCCTATTTGTCCACTTTTCTTCATCCAAACAAAATTTGTATCAAAGCTGTACGCGTCAGACGTCATCTGTGTATTCTCATGCAAGTGTTCGTCATCTATACAGAAATACATACACTGTTTTAGTGATTTGTTATTGAAGTGCAACATTCTTAGAACGTGTCTGTTTAAGTTTAGGAACTGATTGTCTAGTATAATGGCATGTCTTAGAGATTGTGACCTAGGTCTTGTTTACAGCCATCATGCTTTTATAATGATGATTATGATGTGTATTTTGGGATTTTCTTTACTTATCTAAACCTTTAAGGATAAAAGCGGTTCGATAGAAGAGGTTGTTCAAAGAGATTCTTTTCCTGCTATCAGGCAGAACCCTATTTGCAAACATTAGGAAAAGGTCAGCACGACATTTATGTTGTGTAAGTGTACTCTTTAACTTTTCAGCTGGACCACTTCGGGTTGGGTGGCTCCAATTTTCCCGTTTAACAGCCTTGGGTATTGTGCCTGCTTTTTAATTTTGCCTTTTGACAGTTTCTGTGATATGCAGACCCCAAAGCCTCAGCTCCCTTCTATAAATTCCAGTTTGTTTAGTTCTGCACATTGTTTTCTCGTTTAGGACAAAACCATTATCTTAACTGGGGACCATACGCCGCTGTTCATGGAATTGCACTCTGTGTATTATTGAAGGTTCCATGTGCATCGCCGTTTGAATACATCTTCGGATGTCTCTAAATTATATGGTTGTACTTATAATATGTGCAAATGTTGAGTTCTCTCAACCTGGGGCTAAATGGCGTGGACGGTAGCTTGCATTTTCACTACCGTCCATGAACAGGCTCAATCAAACCGAGCATCAACCCTTTTATTTATGTCGTTATGGGCGACCTGTGGTTTTTCACTTTTTCTATTATATACAATGATGCTTCATATCAAGATTCTTGAAGATCCTTATTCATTAGAAGAACGGTTCAGAGTTTATTCTAATTTAGCTTAGACGGCTACTAAATGCGTTAAAGTAAAACCATTTGAACGTGAACGATTTCTGAGAGGTCCCAGCTACAGAACAAGTTTAGCATAATTCTTTCCTGTAGTTTCAGAAGATTATTTTAGTAAAATACTGTCAAATGTCTACGGGCGATCGAAGCCTTGCCACATGCTTATGCTTATTCTTAGGTTCAGAATAGCTAAACCGTAAAATTGGTGAATTGGTAGTATACATACTGTTTCAAATAAAGAGCCTGATGAAGAATGCATTGTAGTCAGAAATTATTATAACTTGTATGCATGCAGATCAGCTATTTCGTACGGTTTGTAATACATAACCCAAGTTTGAATGTAACAAAACTAATGAGAGAACATTAGTTTAATGTTTTAGCTCTGAAGTTCGTTTACTGGAATTCAAAAAAGAGAAAATCATAATTATTTTCTATAATGGTATCCTTTGGTAGACATAATTCTGTAATTTCAGTTCCGTGCATAAAATTTACTTTAAAATACATATACAAATTCTTATGCATGCTTGATAGCATGCAAATGTGCTTTTGTAATAAGAATATAGTAATCAGTGCTAAACCGTGTCTCTTGAAAGTGTGTGGAATATTTATCTACTCACTTAAAAAGTTCTTCGGTCAAGAAAAGTTTTAAGTTTGCGGTCTTTATTCAAATGTTTGAATTGAGAGTGAAAACGACGCTTGGGTATTAATACTCAATCGTTTTCAGGTATTTTGATTAAGATAAACATGAAAGCATTATTGCCTTAAAAAACGAATACGGCCCTTTGGTAATACCTAAATAGCTCAAGAAAAGGAAACCTTTCATAGCTCAACAGGAAACAAATTTATCAAATGAAATGCTGACGATCTCTTTGAAGCTAAACCATATTAGTGGAAACATACATTATGTTATACCATCGGGAAGCTGAAAATCGCAGAAGATGACATCTTGCCACAAGAACTAAAGCTACAAGGGTAGTCTACGGTAGTATTGCGAAATGACTAAATTGGTGTCTAGAGAAATTTTGCAAATTGAAAAAGGTTAGGAAATACCGATCTGTTGTACCACTTATATTGCATAAGATTTAATCATTTTATTTCATCATCATGTTTTCCTACGAGTGCTGAGACAGAGGATTTAACTGATTTTAATGTCTGCATATGCGTACTACATTGTCAAGGGAATTGTTAATAAAGCTGTTGTAGACATTTTCTGTTCTAGCACAATGATGTTCTAAGACAAACGAATGTCATGGCAAACGCTAATCTATTAAGAAAACGTGTTGATACTTGATACTTTATTAATGGCTGTAGAAGCAAGTATATATGAGCCGCACCATGAGAAATCCAACATAGTGCATTTGCGACCAGCATGGATCCAGACCAGCCTGCGCATCCGCATCCGCGCAGTCTGGTCAGGATGCATACCGTTCGCTTTCAAAACCTATTGCAATTAGAGAAACCGTTAGCGAACAACATGGATCCTGACCAGACTGCGAGGATGCGCAGGCTGGTCTGGATACATGCTGGTCACGAATGCACTATGTTGGTATTCTCATGGTGCGACTCATATATAGATGTGAAAAAGTCTTTCATTTATACAAATATTCATTAAGTTTGGCTGTCACAAGGAACAAGGCAATCTGTAAGACAGCTTAACCCCCGCCACTGTTATTGATAGTAAAAGGGTAAAACTTTGACTTGAGCTGTGACCTTGACCTTGAACTGACATGGCTGGCTCATGAATTCTGCACATCGTCTTGATGAGGTGATCATTTGACCCAAGGTTCATGAACATCCTTCAAGGGGTTTATGAGAAACAGAGCTCAAACTCTGACCTTGAGTTGTGACCTTGACCTTGAGTTGAGATGGATGACTCATGAGCTCTGGATGAGGTGATCGTTTGATCGAAGTTTGATGAAAATCCTTCAAGGGGTTAAGGAGATACAGAGTGGACACAAAATAGAAGGCTCGAACCTTTGACCCTAAGTTGTGACCTTGACCTTGAGCCGGTATGGCTGACTCATGAGGTCAGCATATCGCCTAGGATAGGTGATCATTTGACCTAGGTTTCATATGAATCCTTCAAGGGGATTAGGAGATACAGAGCGGACACAAAATGGAAGGCTCGAACCTTTGACCCTGAGTTGTGACCTTGACCTTGAGTCAACATGGCTGACAAATATTCTGCACATTGCCTTGATGAGCTGATCATTTGACCCAAGTTTGATGAAAATCCTTCAAGGGGTTTAGGCGATACAGAGCGGACACAAAATGGAAGGCTCAAAACTTTGACCCTAAGTTGTGACCCTGACCTTGAGCCAGCATGGCTGACTCATAGGTTCTCCACATTATCTTGATGAGGTGATCATTTGACCCAAGTTTTATAAAATACCTTCAAGGGGTTTAGGAGATATAGAGCGGACACGAAATGGGAGGCTAAAACCTATGACCTTGAGTTATGACCTTGACCTTGAGCCGACATAGCTGACTTATAAGTTCTGCACATTGTCTTGATAAGGTGATCATTTGACCCAAATTTCATGAAAATCCTTCAAGGGGTTTAGGAGATATGGAGCGGACACGGAAGTGTTACGGACGGATGGATGAGGACGGAAGGACGGAGACCATTCCTATAACTTTCTCTCTCTCCCCCCCCCCCGCCCCCACCACCACTCGTGGCGGGGGATTAATGAAAAGTGCCATAAGCAAAATCAGAGTGAAACTTATATTCAAACGAATATACTCTGTATGAAGGTTAAAAGTAGCCAGGAAAGATTAGCCTATACAAACTAAATGTAACATCTTATTCTCCACAATACTTTGACCTGGTAACATTTTTCAAATTTATTAGGAAGTAGGCAAACTACAAAGCAGTCTTCAAAAACCATTTGTACCACGATACTTCAAGAAACATTTGCTGCAATGCAAGCTCATTCCCAGACAAGCGCTAAATCTATTTAAGAAAATGCGCTTATATACTTGTTACTTTATTAATGGCTGTAGAATTAAATGTATAATGGATATGCTTCAATAAAATACATGTACATGTAAAAAGGCTTTTATACAAATATTTATTAAGTTTAGCTGTTACTAAATGATCGAAAAGTACCATAAGCAAAAGTAGAGTGAAACTATGTACAAAACGACTACACTCAATATGAAGGTTAGAACTAACCAGGAAAGATGTAGTCTACACAAACTAAATATAACAATCTGTAGAAGACTGCTTTGTAGGCCTGCATCTTAATAAATTTGAACAATGTAACCAGGTCAAAGTATTGTGCAAATAAGTACCGGACTCAAATAATTTTACCGGCAGTTTTCTGTCTTGTTTGCCGAGATGTTTTGCATTGTATAGTATAAGAAAAGTAGAAAATAATTTGGAGAATAAGGTGTAGATCTTCTAAAACCATTCGTACCACGAGACACCCTACTGAATGCGAAACGTTTGCTGTAATGCATCCACATTGATAAGGATTTTGAATTGATTCAAAGTGTTGTCCGGAAATCTTTTCATGCAAACGAGTTACTCAATACATATAAGACTTCTTAAGCCAAATAAATTTGTGAAAACATCTTTAGCACCATCAAAAGTATTTAACTTCACAATTCTGTAACGTTTTAAGATAACAATGATAACAAAAAATGGGAGCGCGTTGGAATAGTAAATGAATAAAACATAAATTATATTTATTAATGCAACATCACAGATTTCCTCATGTCATATAAAATATACCTCGAGCGTTAGTAGATTCGACACAGACATAGTACGGCCAGTAATTTTTGTCTGAAAGAAAATATGGGTAATAGTATGTATAATCAAAAACAAATGCACATACATGTATATATAAATACAGTAACTAGTGGATGACCAATTGACACGAAACAAACAAAAATTGTTAATTTTGATTCTGGGAAACTAATCTATGTATACGAACATCGGATCTGCATTCACAACGCATACCTGTGTATGTATGAAGGGAGGTTATTCTAATGCAGTTTGTCGTGGAAGCTCACAAAAGTGGTGTAACTTCATTGTTAAACAGGTTTCATGGTTGGGAAACGTTACTGCTAGGCCAAGACTGAGCCGCTACAAAACGCTAACGTTAATAATTTCAGAAGTATTAAAGTAATATAATTTACAAATATGAGAATACAGGAAACCTTTATATCTAATTGATATTCATTTAGTATGTATCATATCTGTGCTCTTAATGTACTAAATCATCAATAAAATGCAGTTAAATGAACTCGTTATCCAAGAATATTAAATACGAATTATTCAACTACATTAAGATATTTAGGTCATAATTCAAAGCCTCCATTAGAATACACGTCAAGTGCCATCAACTTTGCATAAGCAGTTTAAGACGCCTAACAATGATAAGCCTCTGTAGCCTTGTGGATACTCCATAACTTTACAATCTTTTTGACTGTTAAGATTGTTTTGTTGAAAATTGACAGAAACATTTATAATCTATTAAAATGATAATGAAGATGTAAATTATAGACCAGGGGCCGTATTCATAAAGCATCTTAAGTATAAGTTGTGACTTAAGCTGAATATTTTACTTAAGTTTGTGGTGATTTCAGCTTAAGTCTAAGTAAAAAACTTAAGTCCTATTCATAAAACAGCTTAAACTTAAGATACGTAAGAAATGACTTAAGTCAGAAAACAAAATGGCGTCGTGAGTACGATTAAAGTGTTGTTTTTTTAGATAAAAGCGCTTTAAACATAATTGTGCATGTTGTATCTGTCTGAAATTAATGTTTTTTTTTAATGTTTTCGTCCACAATAAAAGCCAAGAATTACTTATTAAGTTATTTTATGAATAACAAATATACTTAAGTAAAATAAATTTCTTACCTAAGTAATACTTAAGTAAATAATCAATTTCTTATACTTATACTTAAGATGCTTTATGAATACGACACCAGGAATAAAAATATGAAGTTTGATTATTTTTAAATCGAGTCGATATTACGACAGGATAGAGCGTAGGATTACTTTCCTGGAGGTCTCTTGTTCGAATCCAGAATGCGAAATTCGACCGCGGTCTCCACAGTCTTTTACTAAGGCACGGGACTGGTCTGACGTCCAAGAAGTAAAAAACTGAATTGGAACTATTTCTAACACAAGTAGAACATTATTCCTTTGTTAGGGGCTTTGAAAGAAATTGAAATATATCGTATGTGCTATTCATTTAACGATATTATTTAATGCTATTTAAAGAAAAAATCAGTAACTCAATATTGCGAATATTTCCAATTAATGCCGACGGAGGAAATATCTGCATTTTGTTCAGAATGCTATGCAAAAAAAAAAAGGAACAAATGTTCCGAGGACTTACATTACAATTATAACAGAAAGCGTGACTATCGCGTTGGAGTAGGAAATAAATCAGAGGAAAAATAGAAATATTAAGAAGACTCCTATTTCATTATCTAAGAAAAAATGTTAGTTCATTGATAGATTTCATGCAGACACAGAACATCACGAGATAGTGTGGATTTTTAGCTGGAGAAAGACAAAATGCCGACAATACAACTGCCCATCAAAGACGACCCTTATAAAAACCACGCAGTCATTAGTAAATGAGGTGCTGATACGAAACAAGCTCAGACTGTTAACTTTGATTCTCTGAAGCTAATCTATCTCTTGAAAAGAAAATTCCGTCAAAAACTCGCAAAAGAAGTCTCTTGTGAAATGATCCACAGAACTCATACCAAACTTTTGGCATACATGGATGAGACATGGTGGGTAATTCACATTTGCAATTTAGCTCTAAAGATCGTTTCATTAATGATATGTTTATGCAAGTTTGGCAGCGCAATATTTTTTTTCTTCCCTTTAAAAGTCATGTATGCCTCATGCAGAACTTTATTTACAAGCATAAGGAAACGTCTATTCAATGATGCTTCGTAACAAGTTTCTTGAAGATCCGTATTTATTAGAAGCTTTTTAGTATTTATTCTGTTTCAGCCCTGACGACCGCTTAATGTGTTCAGGTAAAACCATTTGAACGATTTCTGAGAGGTCGCAGATACAGACCAAGTTTAGCATAATTCTTTCTTGCAGTTTCAGAAGATGTTTAAGAAAAAATGCTGTCTAAGGACGATCGAAGCATTGTCACTGTTTATGCAAGTTCTTGGGTCCAGTTTAGCTAAACCGTATGCATTCTGTTTCTCCTGAAGAGCCTGGTGAAGAATGCATTGTAGTCAGAAATTATTATAGTTTACACACATGCAGATCTGCTATTTCTTACGGAATGTAACACATAACCCGAGTATCTCTTGGCCGTTGCCTGTCAGTGAATGTAACAAACTTAATGATGGAAGATTAGTGTAATGTTATAGCTCTGAAGTTCAAAAAAGAGAAATCTATAATCAATTTCTATAGTAGTATCGTTTGACAGACATTACTGTGTCATTTACTTTTCCCTGTTATAGCGGTTAGAAACGTATCTACCACTGAAGTTATAACTCAATTTCAGTTTCCTGCACAAAGCATAACTTGAATATGCATATACGAATTCTTGTCCATGCTTGACGCCCCTAATATGCTTTTGTAATAAGAAAAGAGTACTCAATCATTTTAATATAAATGTAAAGTTTATAATGTTTTTGTTTTAATAAATGATCTGTTAAAATGTCTCTAATGCGTGAAAAGCGTTTATTGCTTGTATAAACAAATGACACTATAAGAATAATTCTTGTGATAAACCGTTTTACATGTATTATTTTGCTGAAAGTGTCAAAAAATGAAGTTTGTGGTCTTTATTCAAATGTTTGAAATGAGAATGAAACCGACCCTTAGGTATAAATGCGAAATCGTTTTCATGTAAATATTGTAAGATAAACATTTAAACATTATTGCCATAAGAATAAGTACGGCCCTTGGGTAGTATTTGAATAACCCTAGAAAAGAAAAAGTTTCATAGCTCAGTATGAAACAATAAACACAAAAAGATGACCATGCTAAGTATTTATCAAATGAAATGCTGACGATCTCTTTGAAGCTAAACTATACTAGTAGAAACATGCATTATCTGATACCACTGGGAAGCTGAAGATGACATCTTGCCACGAGATCTAAAGCTATAAAAGCACCAAAGGTAGTCTATTGCGAAATGACTGAATTGGTGTCTAGAGAAATTTCACAAATTGTCAAAAGTTACGAACCTCCCATTTGCTATACCGCTTATATTATATAAGATTAAATCATCTTAATTCATCATCAGGAATAGCTAATTATAAAATGTTTTCCTAGTGCTGAAGACAGGGCACTGAACTGATTTTAATATCTGCCCATAAACACACATATGCGTTTTGAATTATCAAGGGTACTGTTAATAAAACTGTTGTAAACTTTTTCTGTTCGATTACAATGATTATCTATGATGTTTATAGAACTAAGTATTCCTGCGTACAAGTAATTATTGTGTAAAACAAATATGTGCTTAAATCGATTTTCCTAGCTCGTGTAGACGGCAGGGTCTGAAATCTTACCTGAGATTATCTATGATGTTTATAGAACTAAGTATTCCTGCGTACAAGTAATTATTGTGTAAAACAAATATGTGCTTAAATCGATTTTCCTAGCTCGTGTAGACGGCAGTGTCTGAAATCTTACCTGAGGTAACGGAAGTCAGACGAAATGGATACGGTCATCCATCCAGATTCAGCTCAAATTTGCGGAAAAAGTAAACGGTTAAAAGACGCTTTTCTTCCCACCATTATTGTCGTGTGGTCACTTGCTTTAAAGATATACATGTGTTTTAGGTCAGTCATTTGCAGATAATGCGGTACAGGTCGCGAAAGGTGTGCATTTTGAGCCATTTTTGCCTCAAAATTTAGTGTCCTGAAACCGGCGTTTTACTCATTTTTATCACAGAAGCAACAGAATCGGCAGGCTGAAAATGTCACATAATGAAGTGCTAAGTATATGCAATACATCCGCTCAACACTTGCCTTGAATTTATCAAAATTGGATTTTTAATGACATTTTTTCGCACTGGTTCCAGCGCAAAAATGTTAAATTTTTAAATCTACTGTCCCTTGCCCCCTTACTTTTTTATGCGAGCAATTGTAATATTGTGGATATTTAATGTTAATGCAGAGGGAGGAAAACATCTGCATTTTGTTCAGAATGTTATAAAAAATGGTTTTATTTAAGATTTTTAATTATCTTGAATGTTTCATTCAATCGACTAGACTAATGAATAATACAATGAAATATGACTTGATTTATCAAATAAAAGACAATACATATTGTTAAATATCATATTCAAACATACGAAGTTACACGATAACGTTACAACCTTTTCCAAGGAATTAAATTACAACTGTAACAGAAAACGTGACTATCGCGTTGAAAGGGGAAATAAATCAGAGGAAAAATAGAATTATTAAGAAGACTTCAGAGAACTCCTATTTCATTATCTAAGAAAAATACTTAGATCATTGATAAATTTCACGAAGACACAGAAAATCACGAGCTATTGTGGTCTTTTAGTTGAATAAAGACAAAATGTCGACAATAAAACGGCTCATCAAAGACGAATGCATATAAATAAACACGCAGTCAGTAGTAAACGAGAGTCTGACACGAAACAAGATCAGATTATTAACTTCGATTCTCTAAAGCTAATCTAACTCGATGAAAATATTGAAAAGGAATTTTCATTACAAACATGCAAAAAGGAACCTCTTGGAAAATGATCCACAGAACCTCTACCAAACATTGGAATATATTGACGAAGTAGGGGAGAGTATCTCACAATTGCAATTTGACTCTGAAGATCATTGAATTAATGACATGCTCATGTAAGTTCTTTTTCTCTTTTTCTAAAGTGATGTGTGTGTCCCTTTTAACAAATCAAAATGAATTGCTTGAATTGCAAGCAGACATAATAATATTATATTCAGGGATCGAAACGTATCTACCACTGAAGTTATAATTCAGCTTCAGTTTCGTTCATTAACATAACATGAAAATGACTATACAAATAATTATTATGCGTTCTGAATAGCTAAACGACACCCCTAATATACGTTCGTATTTAGAAAATTGTCATCAGATATTTTAATATAAATTTAATCTTTATAATGTTTTTGCGTATCCTCAATCAATGTTCTGTAGATGATGGCCTGTATAAACAAGTAACACTATATAAGAATAGTTCTTATGCTAAACCGGTGTTGAAAGTATGTGTTTATGTACTCACTTCAAAAGTTTTTCGATCACAAAAGTTTAAGTTTGCGGTCTTTATTAAAACGTTTGACCTGAGAGTGAAAACGAAACTAGGTATTAATGCCAAATCATTTCCAAGTCATTGTGTTAAACTAAAAATGCCACATCATCGCTATAAGAATGATTAAGACACTTGATTAGTATTTGAATAGCCAAAGAAAAGAAAACGTCTCGTAGCTCAGTAGGAAACAATAAACATAAAAAGTTAACCATGCTAGGTATTTATCAAATGAAATGCTGACAATCTCTTTGAAGCCAGGCCATATTAGCAGATACGTGCATTATGTAATACCATAGGGAAGCTGAAAATCGCAGACGATCTTGCCACGAGATCTCAAGCTATATAACACCAAAGGATTGCGAAATGACTAAATTGGTGTCTAGAGAGTTGTTGCATATTGACATAGTAAGGAAACACATATTTGCTATGCCACTTATATTGCATAAGATTAAATCGTTTTTATTTCATCATCAGGAATTAACTTATAAATGTTTTCCAACGACAGCTGAAGACAGAAAATTTAACTGATTTTAATATCTGCCTGTAAACACACATATGCGTTTTGAATTATCAAGGGGACAAGCGAATTTCCTGACAAGCGCTAAATCTATCTAAGAAAAGACGCTGATACCTGTTACTTTATTAATGGCTGTAGAATAAAATAAATGATAAATATACTTCAACAAAATGGATGTGAAAAAGAGACATACCGCATGTTTAGTGTTCAACCCGTTTACAGTTTGACACTACGCTTCCCTGTTTGATTGTGTCTAACGGAAGAGGGGGAGGACTCTATGATAAGCAGTTTTTAAATCCTACCAGGACTGAAATGTTTTGATATCTGTCTTCTGGCCTATTTCGTCGGGCCCTTAAGGGTGTTTCTCTAGTTGCTCTGTCTTCTGAAAAGGCATTGAGTACATACGTTTTTGGTTCTTAAGGTTTGCTTTTTATATATTTATACAGGAGCATTTTTGTGTTTTACATGCCATGCCTTTTTGTTTCCAGTACGTGTGTTAGAGATTCACATGGAGGGTTTTACTTTGATTTACACTGTCCCGTATCTTTGGAACATGGTGGGGGTAAGAGGGAGGTTGGGTGCGCACCATAAACCGGTTTAAGCTCCCCAGTGGTGTTTTTGCCACTGACCGTTCCAAGGCGGAGCCCCACTGTGTTCCTTTGTTTGTTCGTTTTGTCCTGTGTGCAAGTTTGTGTGTGTGTGTATATGTGTGTGTTTGTGGTGTCCATGTCTGCGTGCTGTGGGCTTCGTTTTGGGGAGGCTGCGTTTTTGGTGCGTGGCATTTCCTGTTTGATATTTGTCTTTGTTTTTTCTTTTCGTTTGTACAAATACTCATTATGTTTGGCTGTTACTAAATGAATGAAAAGTGCCATAATCAAAAGCAGAGTAAGTCTTATCTACAAAACGAATACATTTTGTATGAAGGTGAGAACTTACCAGGAAAGATGTAGTCTATACTAACTAAATATAACAATCTGTAGAAGACTGCTTTGTAGGCCTACTTCTTATTAAATCTGAAAAATGTAACCAGGTCAAAGTATTGTGCAAATAAGTACCGGACTAAAACGGTTTTACCGGCAGTTTTCTGTCTTGTTTGCCAAGATGACTTTTCATATAGTATAGTATTAGAAAAGAAGAAACTATTTTGGAGAATAAGATGTACGTGTTCTAAAACCATTCGTACCATGAGACACCGTACTGAATGCGATTAATCCTCAAGAAAAGTTTCCCGCAATGCGTTCACCTTCGTAAAATATTTCGAAATGATTCGGAAGTCTTTCATGCAAACGACTTAGTCAATTATATAACATTTCTTACGCGAAATAAATTTGTGCAAAACAATAATATTTTGAGCGGATTCAAAAGTATCAAATTTCCGAGAACACTGTAACGTTTTGAAATAACAATGATAACAGAAAATATAGCAAACGCGTTGGAATTGGAAATGAATAAAACAAACATTAGATCAATCAATACAACATCACTGTTCCTGTGTTATTACATACAAGATATACCTCGATTATTTTTTTTTTGTTTTCGTTGAATTTAACGTCGCACCGACACAAGTATAAGTCATACGGCGACTTTGCAACACCACTAGTGAAGCTCGAACCCACATCGACGAGGGGCAAGTGATCTGAAGTCAGCTCAGTTAACACTTGGCCACGGAGGCTCTTACCTCGATCATTAGTAGATTCCACACAGACACAATATGTGATTAAGGAGGTAGGTTACCTTGATATTTGTAAGTGCGCATGTCCAACCGGAAGCTAACGTGACGATTTACGACGACGTTTACGACAAACTAAATGTGTTTGTATATCCATTCTTCTGGAAATAAATCTTGAACCTGCCTCCGATCTTATGTTTAATGGTTTAATAATGCAGAAAAAATGAAAGAATTGCCGCAGAAACGCTTCAGAACATTGTTGCCTTAAAATGACGTCATTGACGTCATAACGTTACGTGTCAGTTACCGCGCAAAATTAATAGCTTTTATTTTGAAAGTACGTTATTCTGTGCTTTTTCTTTATTTGAACTATTTTTAAACAGCCATTATTTGCTGAAATACTTTTTATTAGTCTTTTGCTCTGAAAAATGATCAATATTTTGCTTCTTTTATGTAATTATATTGAAATGTTATGCGGAATGTAAGAAAATGGATGCTGGTAACTGATGTGATTGGGAATATAGTTGGCTGAAAGGTAACTTATTACGGTCATTTACATATAAAAATTGGGCAGTTTGATTTGTTATACCTATTTCCCAGTTTCCGTGATAATTTGTTACTTAAATACTAAAACTAAGCTCTAAAATTGTTCAAATTTCAGTATAAAATTGTGGTGTCTTGAAATAAATTGATGTTACCATGGAAACGAAGCCCGTGACCTATATGTCTAATTGTAAAATTCAAAAGCGTTGACACTGGTCTATTTAAGGAACACAGCTTCGGCTTTTTATTTTCATTTCAACAATATCCATGAGAATAATAGCAGCATGCAGAACGATTTTTCAATAAAAATGTCAGACGACGGGCACTGCTGTAAGTATTTCAAGCTGTGAAATTTGTTAAATTAACTGCAATTCATACGAAAATATTACTAACGTTAGAAATAAAATGTTTTTAAAGCTACATTAACAAGAAAGATAATTTTATATAATATTTTTTATAAGAAATTACGATAAAATGCAACATATAAGCTATTTTAAACATCTCTGTTGCCATGGTTACTCTAAACTTTAAGAAAAACATAGTACCATGTAAAGTTCTTGGTATTTTGCTAATCATATTACCCAAATATTCCATGTTGGTCAATAACAGAATGGCACTGAAGCCGTCGAAAAAACCCATTTTCATTCATAATTGTTGAAAAATTAGAGAAAATGCGTTACCATGGAAACACGAGCCCCGCGACATGTACATTTTAAGCTTTTATTAGAAAGCTAATGCGCATACTAGTAAAACTATTAATTATGCAGACTTATACGGATAACAATGAAACCAAAATACACTGAAAAGTGTTAAATATCCGTATTTTCCTT
The DNA here is from genome assembly GCF_021730395.1 of Mercenaria mercenaria. NCBI lineage: Eukaryota > Metazoa > Mollusca > Bivalvia > Venerida > Veneridae > Mercenaria > Mercenaria mercenaria. Next base: position 51,711,803 of record NC_069363.1, read on the forward strand.
CTTCTTTCTATATAAAATACCTTAAGAGGGCCATGTATTTCAAACCTGGATAAAAATTGTACTTGAAGGGACAGAGATAAACGGAACTGAGATTGTAGCAATTAAAACATTAAATTACACGAAATACAAAAAATCACTGCGGTTCAACTAATTTGAATTTACCCTGGTAACAAGGTAACCTACCTCCTTAATAGCACGTATAATCAAAAGCAAATGCATATAAATATAAATTCAGTAAGTTGACACGAAACAAGCCCAGATGAACGAAGGGAGGTTATTCAAATGCAGTTTATCATTGAAGCTCACTAAAGTGATGTAACTTTATATTAGTGCGATTGTAATAACAATGTGACGGTTGTTTTAATTTCTTTTTATAGTCCATTTTATTTGACCTGGTGGGGCGGAGTTAACCTCTGACTTAGCAAATAATGATAATCTCAAAAAACGAGCAAAATAGGTAGAGCAAACCGATGACTAAAATTCAACGCTACATTAGTTACAATGTAAGGTAGATGACCACTGAATAAAAAATCTGGTTGCCGATTATACTACACAATAATGCAGACGACCGTCGCGAAGCCCCGCCGCGCGCCGCGCCAGGTCGATTAAAACGCACTATAAATCTGGTGATTGGAAACGTTATTGCTAGGTCCTGACTGAGCCGCATGTAAATTGAATCCTTTTTGTGTAACTGCTCGGTGGTATGCCAGTATATATATTTCGTAGATCTTTCAGTCTCTATTATGATGAGCATTAGCATAATAAACGGTCCGTAAACTAGCTTTTACAAAAAGCTAACTTTTTTTGCAGAAATGTTACCCCAGACTATCATTCATTCTTGAATATATGACGACGTTTGATTGCTATGCGATTTTGCGATCCTAATGTTTTTTTTTTACAGTACTGTACATAGTTTAGGATGAATCAGATGCCTTCCTTTCTCAAGGACTGTGACTGAAGAAATTAATTAGCTTTTTAAAGAATAATGATGCAATTTTCATGTCTTGACAGTTTTATTTCAACAAAGTTAAAAGTAAGCATTGTTATCTGAAGTCCAGTATATCGATAAAAGATTTTTTCATAAATATCAAAACTTTCACAATCCTAGAAACCGAATGTCTTTAAGATGTGACAAAGACAGTTCCTTGCTGTAAACGAGGAAGTGTCAGAAACAAGCTCAGATTGTTAACTTTGAATTTCTGAAGGTAAACTATATCCACGAAGTCTATAAATAATACAATAAAAAGAGATATCCGTATGAACCAGCAAAGGCGGTGTTCTGTTAATTTATACCGAAATATTTATACATATATAAGGATGCATTGGTATAATCCAAGTGCAAAAATGCACATTTCGTTAACGCTGTGATCTTTTAAAGTGACAGAAGTTACATTTTTAAATTATCTTACTAAAACGCTTGAGTAACAAGCAAATCATATATTCATTTTTTTGAAGCTTAACATGAATGTCGAAATTAAAATGCACAGTACCTTGTCAAGTTACAGAGCAATTTATAGATATTGTAATACAAGACAAAGATATTGTCTGGAAAATACACTGGACCTCCGATAAGTTATCTTATGCTTTAGATTTAGGGGTATGGCAGTTTTTTGTGACAATGTCACATTGTATAAGATGTTTATGTCAAATAGTTTACCAGTCACTATCTTTTGGTAAACATTCTTGACAAAAACGTAACAGAATTACGGACTCGACAAAGAATTGAAACTCGAAAACCTGTAACTGTGAGCTAGAGACCTGAAACTTGTACACGATACATCATCATGTAATGATGAATGATTTGCTTTTATGTTGGAATGTCTTGGTGAACCCTGATCACAACTGGTTCATAGCGGCATTGGTAAGCATAACAATAATACACAAAGGTTGCTTAAGAAAACTTAAAACTCGACAGAAGACTGTTGTTATCCACGGTGTATATATTTAAAGCTTTGAATATATTTTAAGTTCTAGTGACGTGTTCAGAACATGAAGAGTACTAGTCACTTGTCTAGAACATATCGAGTGCCAACATCCATGTCATAAATGAAGTTAAACAGTCCAAGCATTCAATAAATGAAATTTTGACTCTGAAGGACACGAGCAGATTCCATTTGATATAATATTAGGTAATACTCGTAATCAAATCATCACTCAGTACATAGTCTTTTAAGTAAATATACTTTAAAAGATCAGCGAGAACCTTTAGCGACAGAGATTGTTTCAACATTTGTTTAATGTTTTGTTAATGGTTAAATTTCTTATTCATATTAAAGTGCCTAAGGGCTTTAAATTCAGACAACCGATGTTTTAATTCAGTAGAGTTACAAGAACAGCTGCGTAAGTAAATCGGAAAAAAATATTACAATTTTTAACTTAACATTCTAATTCACCAGAAAAGAAAAGAAACTAAGATCGTTTGAATATTGAACGCAAACACATGTTAAAACGTGACAATGTGTTCTTTTTGCTGAACTGCCACGAGACACAAGATTGCATCTTTCAGTTCACTGGCAGAACTCTTTAGCCATGAATTCTATAGTTCAGGAAAAAATGCATATGTAGTGTGCGATGTATAAAGAGAGTTAATGCAAATACAATTTGCCTCTAAAGTTTGCTGAATTCATACTTGCTCTTCTGTGTGATTTAAATCGTTTTCAAGGGGTTCTTGTACCCTGTTTAGGACATGTTACTGTAAGATTTTTATGAATACTATGGAATCATTTGACTTCGCAGGCACGAAGTTTAGTGGTTTTCTTCAAAAGGGCCATTTTATAATGGGTCATTGTTCAGCAATCCAGATCATTTTTGAATGTAAAATGAAATACACCCACACAGAAAATATCCAAGTTGACAGATTCAGTCAGCATCTATTCAGTAAAATGTAGAACTAAGATTAGCGTTTGAAAATCTCGAAAGAAGCTTAAGTCAGTCGTTACATATCTAATTATTACCATATTGAAAGAATGAAAAATAGGTACATCGGTTCTAATTTTTTTAATATAATATTTTAATATGAAGAACATGGGCATGATTAACTACCTTTGATCACTTCAGCGAACGAAACTTTTATTGTTAGCTTTATATGCAACTACAAGGGCAGAAATAAACGTTGTTTCTGTTCAGGTTCAAATAAATGTTATTTGAGTCTGTCCTTTGCGCTTAACCCTTATTATGCTGGACTCGATTGTTTCTGCCTTTGCGACCAGTGTAGATCATTTAACAGTTAATGGTACTGTTCAAATTGAAAATTGGACAAGTTCATTATAGAAACGCAAGGATTTTTTAAATGAAATACAAACTATTATTATATATCATTGTTAAATATAATAAGGTATACGTTAACTCATTATTCTTTTCACAGAGTCAAATTACAATGATAACATTAAGTGTGACTATCGCGTTAGAAGGTGAAATAAATCAGAGGAAAATAGAATTATTGTTAAAGCTACTCAAAGTTTCTATTTTAGTAGATAAGCATTAAAGTTAGAGCATTGGTCGACGTAAATACAGCCCACCATGAGACAGTCTGGCATTTCCGCTGAAGAAAGATAAAGTATCGGTAATAAAATCTGTAAAAAGATCCTTGGAAGCAAATAATGCAACCAAGAATGATAAAAGCAGACTCGGTTTGATTGAGTCTGTTCACGAGAGGTAATGAAAAGTGCAACGCCTCTCACGCCTGCTAGCACCGCCTTAAGCGGAACTCTATTACACATTATATTGAATGGACTCCATGATCCCAAAGGACCAGAAAATATAACAACACTGAATCCAAGTACGGGGAGACGTTTTACAGCTTACAGTCAAAGACAAATGCACAGAAATAAACTTGCAGACAGTGATAAATGAGCAATTGTACCGTGTAAGCTCTGACTCCCCGAAACTCATCTGTATCGATGAATACCGTAGATATTCTCTGAAGCTTAGTTATAAACAACATAGCAACATAAATGAAGGGAGCTTAGTCTAATGCAGTTTGACTCTTGAAATAATGTAACATGATATTATCACAATAATGTAAACACTTTAAAGTTCAGAGGTTTTTCTTGTTTTTCAAGAGGTCTGGGCACAATTGATCCACAGAAATGCACATTTATTCAGTGTCGTTATTGTAGAGGTATTTTAAGTAACATCAATCACAAAGTAAACAATTCATGTCTAACTGATATTCAGTAGCCAGGTCATGTAAACATTCATCAAAAACTGATTTTTTTGGATTGCTTATTTGCTTCATTTCTTGTGTATTGAGAAAGAGATAATGAGAAAGTTATTTAAAGACAATGGGGTGGGTTGGGGGAGGAAATTCAGGTAACGCACTATTTGAATCTGATTCTTCGAAACTCAGCTGCTACAAATGCCAATACTCCTTGCTCCTTGTAGAGGAGTAATAAAATCAAATGCTCGAACATAGGAAAGCCTTTGTTCATTCATTACTTTGTAATAACTTTTTACTCCTTTTCGCATCCTTGTGGCCATTAAAGGCTGTTCCGGCTATCTTATAAGTACCCTCCGTCTAAACGATTTATTTAGTCTAAGATACACAAACATGTATAAAATCACTGTTAATATTCAATTATTGGAGAGGCAGACAGATACGGAAACAGACAAAGTACGGCCAACCAGGAAGTGTTGCTATATGTACATACGATATTCAACACTTACAGGCAGTGACCTTGACCCATTTACCATGGTGACATAGGTACACACGTACCTGTATTTATCAAACCATTAACCCATGATATATTCTAGGTTTATTATCATCCTTATTGATTATATTCGATCATTTATTTAAAGATATGGATTTTCAAACTGACACGGCTCCATTATTAAGCGTGGGTCGCAAGCTAGATGGCTTGACCCGTAACACATATAAAGAAGTACATACAAATACAAATACAAATACATGCCATTTATATAGCGCAAAAATTATAAAATATTCTATTGCGCTTTACAATTACATAACACACATTTAACATATATACATACAAAATATGAACAGGATTCTAGAACTTAGATTTAAAGATTTGGACATATATAAATACTATTTTACACCACTTCTGAATATTTTGTATTTTAACAAGACTACACTCATTGTTCATAAAACTGCCTAAATAAATGTGTTTTCAGTTTTGATCTAAAGCTGGCTTCAGACTGAATGTTTTTCAGATAGCTAGGCAGAACGTTCCACCATTTGGGACCAACGACTGCCATAGATCTGTCTGCTAGTTTTGTTCGCCGTCTAGGGATGTTAAAGTTAGTGTCACTTTGTGAGCGAAGTCTGTATCGTTGTCGAGTAGGTACAAACATTTCCCTCAGATATACTGGAGCTGTACCATTGATGACACGGAAGACTATTACTAAAACTTTGAACATTACTCTAGCCTTAACTGGAAGCCAATGTAATTCTTTCAGAAGTTCGGTACTTGGTTTTTCATAGGAAGCATTCTTGACTACTCTAGCGGCATGATTTTGGACTCGCTGTAGTTTATTGATTTGGTAGGCTGGAATTTCTGTAAATAAACTGTTGCAGAAGTCAATGTGAGAATGAACCAATCCATGCACTAATGATTCAGATGACTTCTGTGTGAGATGTTTCCGTATAGCCCTAAGGTTTCGTAACTGTACATGAGCTATCTGACACTTTTTCTTAATGTGATGGTCAAAGTTGAGTGTATTGGTCATAGTTACACCTAGGTCTCTGACGTGATTGAAGCATTTTACGTCACACCCACCAACGTTTACACTTGTGATGTCCAATTTCGCTAACTGTTGTCTTGTTCCATACATAATAATTTCAGTTTTAGACTGATTCATTTTCAGTTTGAAGGTTGTCATCCCTTTTATGATTTCATTTAGACAACTGTCGAGTTGTTGAAGAACAGTTGTCTCATTTTGAGAATTTCCCGCTTGAATTTTTAACGCAATCTTGTGGTCGTCCGCGTATCCATAGAGATCAGCTGGATATTTCTGCACCACTCGGTTAAGAGCCGATATATACAGGGTAAAGATCACAGGTCCGGCACAAGAACCCTGCGGGACACCAAACCTTAGTGGCTCCGTCTCAGATGCTGACTGTTCGACTAAAACCTTCATTGTTCTGTTCGTGAGATAAGATTCTGAGTATGAGTAAGAGTATGGTTGCTAGCAACGGTGTGGCGACTGCTAGCAACCCAAATGTATATTTGACAAATTACACAGTGTGACATTATTGATATAGTCTGACGCTGTTTGCACACAACTAAGAAGGTACTTATTTTTGGCACATTCCAGACTGTCAACAAAGTAAACATGTTTCACACTGGAGCCGCATCGTTCTGTTAAGTCTCTTTTGATGCTGAATCCTGAAATTGACAAAAAGTAGCAGCAGCAACGTCTCTCCAACAATGTTTACATACTTACCATGACTATATATACTTGCATCTTCATACAATTAGATAGTAATGTATTTCTTTTTTGTCTCTGATGCATCAAGAAGTAACCCTTTTCTTTGCATTAACATAATTTTGTCTAGATTTAAAATAAAACAATGCCAGTACTCCTTGCTCCTAGGGGAGTAACAAAATCAAATGCTAAAAAAAACCGCATCACCTGCGGATCTCATATCTGTTATGCTGTTATGAATTTGAAATGAATATTTTTCCTTGATACACACTATCGCTGTACATGTACGTGTGTTGTATACTCGTGATCCAGCTAGTTTTGATTTCGGAGATAGAATATAGAGCTTCTTTGGTCAATTAAAGGACAAAACGTAGCTGTGGATTTGTGAGACATGACACATCAGATAGTTGAGCGTAAATCTGCAGGCTGAACCAGTTCCGATGTGTAGTGCATTTTCGGGTGCGGGTGCTTATATAAAGCAGTATTAAAACTTTAATTACAGTTTTAAATGCTCACACCAGTGGTTGGAAAGGTTGCATGCATATCATGACTTCTTAAACAACGAGTTGCTTATATTGATTAATTGTAAGTAGCACAAATATAGGTCATATAAAGTCTTCGGTGAAAGACCCCAAGTGCACCTCTGAACAATTTTATAAAGAACATGCAGGCGAGTACTTGGCTAAAGCCGCCGGTATTATACCTTCTTGCTAGTTGCATACTTTACCTCATATGAGAGAATGGTTAAATCCGCAGATATGCGAAGCAAATGTAAAATAACTACGCCCTAATTGTGTTTCAGTTCCGAGTTTTTGAAAAATTCTATTACAATGAATTGCAAAGTTTTGCTTACATCAATTTTAAAAATAATTTTTGGGTAGTGTCACGATGTTAACTAAAATTCTATAGATAAAGGACTGAAAAAAGAACTCTATGAATATTATTATTAATATTTAGAAATAGTACATTATGAATTATTTTGTAGGAGACATTCCAACGACAATATAGAAATTTAGACAAAGTTCTACCAAACCAAAAACTAATCCCCTTTTTCATAAACAATTCTCCACTAAACTAAATACCAGCCTCACCATATGAATACAATAAACATTCAGTAACTCCAAATTAGAAGTTCGAAAATACTGAGAAGTACGTTTGATCATTAAACATCTAGTCAACGCTCAAAGACACGAACATGCCGAATATTAGTCCCTTAATTTGAGCTCACTTAGAACTAGCCCAACAATTTCAAAAATATCGATCAAAAGCTATGCGATGTGAACAGATACCAAGTACGACCCCTTACCACACTAAACACCAGACATACAGTCTAATACACCGTAAATAAAACTGTAGTTAAGCGTCGATCTCTTGTAGTGGTGTTTCTGGGTTCTGATCCCTTTAAAAGAGGAATTCCATGGCGGCCTCTCAAAACGCTCGAGTATTTGTACGAAATCCAGGAAGCAGATATAAAACATATTTGTAAAATTTAATTAGTTGTAATAATTACTTATCAATTTATTGTAAGAAATTTTACAATAATTGATGAGATATAAACATTTTAACTGAATTATCTACCGGCCTGTTTAACAATACATTTCACTTAATAGCGAAAGACAAACCAAGACTATCGCTTTGGAAGAGGAAATAACACAGAGAAAAATATAATTATTTTTAAAGCAGCACAGAATACTCATGAATCTCTTCAAAGTAGCCTGACTGAAACACGTGTGCCACAAACTTAAGGCGACAATTTTTTTAATCTCATGATATACAAAGATATTGTCTAGAAATTAAATTGGACCTCCGAGAAGAGGTATGATGTGACATAATGCAGTACTATAAGACATGTTTAGACCTATGGACCCTGGTATATTGTATGGCATAATGTAGCACTAAAGTATAAGACAAGTTTAAACTTATGGACCCTGATATCTTGTGTGACACAATGCAGTACTATATAAGACATGTTTAGACTTATGAGCCCTGATATCTTGTGTGACACAATGCAGTACTATATAAGACATGTTTAGACTTATGGACCTTGATATCGTGTGTGACACAATGCAGTACTGTATAAGACATGTTTAGACTTATGGACCCTGATATCTTGTGTGACACAATGCAGTACTGTATATGACATTTATTTAAAATCGTTTACATAAATCATCATTTAGATCATTTCATTGTGAATAAAGAACAGTAGATTTTTCCACCATGACAATCACGATGAAAGTCTCTTTTATGACCGAGTTGTCGTTCCTAAAAATGTTGGAGCACTAAGTCTTCTGAGTGTGACATTAACCTTAGAGCTAGGGGGTTTTTTTTGTTTCAATGAATTAGCTTTATTAGTATAACAATGATGTGAATTTGATTGATTTGCACTATCATTTTACCACGGCTTCATTTCTTCTAAGTCTAATAGATGCCTCTTCCACTCAGCAAATTTCTTTCAAATCATGCAGTTTTTCCTTTACATTGACTTAACAAAGGAGTTTTATTTTCCTTTGCCATATACTAGGAACACCGTTCACAAACACACACGCACGCACGCTCGCACACACAACCATCAAATATCAGGCTCCCTTTCCTCTTCATTTTAAAGAAAGCCCGGTGGAAACGTTATTAAAAATAGAATACTTTAAGCACTTAAGAGGTAGCCTTGGAAAAAGATTCTTTTATAAAAGGAATATATTTGAAAATAAATAAGCATAGTGTTGTTTTATAGGCGCTGCTCTCCCTCTCATCTATCTCCATTTTACATTTCACATCTACGGAAGCATGGAGGGGATATCGGATTTTTATGCCCCTCTTCGAAGAAGGATGCAGATGGTCGGTTGGTCGGTATGTAGACCAATCCGTTTCCGGATGATAACTCAAGAACGCTTGGGCCTAGAATCATGAAAGTTGATAGGAACGTTGGTCATCAATAGCAGATGACCCCTTTTGAATTTTAGATCTGTATGTCAAAGGTCAAGGACACAGTGACCCTGATTAATAAAACCGTTACCGGATGGTAACTCAAGAACGCTTGGGCTTAGGATCATGAAAGTTGATAGGGAGGTTGGTCATCACCAGCGGATGACTCCTATTGATTTTGAGGTCAGTATGTCAGATGTCAAGGTCACAGTGACCCTGAACAGTAAAACGGTTTCCGGATGATAACTCAAGAACACTTGGGCCTAGGATCATGAGTGTTAATTGGGAGGTTGGTCATGACCAGTAGATGACTCCTATTGATTTTGGGTTAGTATGTCAAAGGTCAAGGTCACAGTGACCAGGAACAGTGAAATGGTTTCCGGGCAATAACTCAAGAACGCTTAGGCTTGTTATCAAGAAAATTGACAGTGAGGTTGATCATGACCAGTAGATGACTCCTGTTGATTTTGAGGTCATTAGGTCAAAGGTCAAGGTCACATTTGCCAGGAACAGTTAAATGGTTTCTGATCTTCTTGTGCAAAAACACAGGGCCTAGGGCTTTGATATTTGGTATGTAGCAAAATCTAGTGGTCCTCTAGCAAAATTGTTCAGATTATTTCCCTGGGTCGAATATGGCCCAACCCCGGGGGTGGTTTATAAAGACTTTTATAGGAAAAACCTTGAAAAACCTTTTGTCCAAAACCACAGGTCCTAGGGCTTTGATATTTTGTATATGACATCATCTAGTGGTCCTCTACTTAGATTGTCCAAATTATTCCCCTAGGGTCAAATATGGCCCTGCCCTTGGGGTCACATGGTTTACATAGACTTATGTAGGGAAAACTTTGAAAATCTTCTTGTCCAAACCACAAAGACTAGGGCTTTGATATTTGTAATGTAGCATTATCTAGTAGTTATCTTCCAAGTTTATTCAAATTATCCCTCTAGAGTCAAATATGGCCCCACCCCGGGGAGTCACATGGTTCATATAGACTTATATAGGGAAAAACATAGAATTTTCATGTCTATAACCTACATCATTCAAATTTGGACCACATGTATTGTTTTAAGTGGCAAGATGAACTTTGGCATGAGTTGACCTTGATCTTGACCTAGTGACCTACTTTCACATTTCTGTAGCTACAGCCTTCAAATTTGGACCACATGCATAGGTTTGTGTACCGAAACAAACTTTGACCTTGTAATTGACCTAGTGACCTACTTTCACATTTTTTAAGGTACAGGCTTCAAATTTGGACCACATGCATAGTTTTGTGTTCCGAAATAAATTTGACCTTGATTTTGACAAAGTGACCTACTTTCACATTTCTCAAGCTACAGCCTTCAAATTTGGCCCACATGCATAGCTTTTTGTACCGAAATGAGCTTTGATCTTGAGATTGACCTAGTGACCTACTTTCACATTTCTAAAGCTACAGGCTTCAAATTTTGACTGCATGCATATTTTTGTGTTCTGAATTGAAATTTGACATTGATTTTTACTTAGTATCTGCTTTCACATTTCTCAAGCTACAGCATCCAAATTTGAAGCACATGCATAATTCTGTCTACTGAAATGAACTTTGACCTTGAAATTGATCTAGTGACCTACATGCACAGTGTTTTGTACCAAAATAAAATTTGACCTTGATTTTGATCTTGATCTAGTCTTGAAATTTGGAACATTCAAAAATGGCTCAGTGGTTGGTGCCAAGACCACTCTGTGATCTCTTGTTTGGTTAAAAGGTCAAAGGTCAAGGTCACATTGGAACAGAACAGTAGAACTTTTGTTTACAGGGAGCATATAATTTCTGTTCCTTGTGCAATTACTGAATGCATGAAGGGGGGCATTTCGTGTTCGACGAGCTCTTGTTTTGTCTTTAAAAAACGAAAAACAAAAAATGTTATCTCGTGGCCACGAGATATAACTAAGAAAAAAAACAACAATTTTTTAATTCGTGGCCACGAAATATAACTAAGAAAAAAACAACAACAATTTTTGCTAATTCGTGGCCACGAAATATAAGTAAAAAAAGGAAACAAAAAACGATTTTTGCTAATTCGTGGCCACGAAATATAACTAAGGAAAAAAAACAAAAAACGACTTTTTGCTAATTCGTCGCCACGAAATGTTACTAAGAAAAACACGAAAAAAGATTTTGCTAATTTGTGGCAACGAAATATAAGAAAGAAAAAAAAACGAAAAACGAAATACTCTATTACATTTCGTGGCCACGAATTAGCAAAAATCGTTTTTCGTTGTTTTTTCTTAGTTATATTTCGTGGCCACGAATTAGCAAAAAGTCGTTTCTTGTTTTTTTTCTTACTTATATTTCGTGGCCACGAATTAGCAAAAATTTTTTTTTTCTTTCTTACATATATTTCGTGGCCACGAATTAGCAAAAATTGTTTTTTGTTTTTTTCTTAGTTATATTTCGTGGCCACGAATTAAGAAATTGTTTTTTATTTTTTTCTTAGTTATAACTCGTGGCCACGAGATAAATTAAAATAGAAAAATCCGATGTCCCCTCCATGTTTCCAAACACATCTTTAGCACTTTAAAAACATATATAGATCTGGACAGGGAAAGACGAAGTACAAGAGGGAACTAAGTACTAATTTGAACATTTTAGAAATTGGTTATGGCTCTTTTGTTCTGCATTCATTCTATGATCATTTTTCACTAAAGTCTGTTTAGTTGTTTTTTTTTTTCTTTTTGAAAATTCTCCAAACAAGGAAGAACAAAATACAAAAAGGCAGATACTTTGAAGATATTAAAGATATAGTTATGTTAGCTCTGCAATTCCACTCATTATTGTGCATCTGTATTTGAAGGCTCATTATACCTTTGTTTAAAATGTGGCTGCCATATCATTCATTATGAACATAAAATAATTATATTAATTTCTTAGTCAAATAAAAAAGTGGAAAACCAAAGGTTGCTCAACACGCCATAAACAAATCCTATTTCCAATTCTTGTTTCCTTGAATACTTGTCAAAGGTTTGAATGTTAATTAACATTGTAGAAAGTTTTATTATATATTGATATGTTCCATGTAGACATAGTTCATTACGAGACACTGTGGTCCCTTTGCTGAGGAAGTCAAACTGATGATAATAAAAACGACCAGTCATACAAATATACGCACAGTTAGAAGCAACCGAGAAAATATCATGAAACAATCTCACTTCGATAACTTTGATTCTTTGAGATGCAGCATACTAATAGGCGAATTCGGTACAAACCAGCACAAGCGGTCCCTTGTGAACTGGTCTAGAATGCATAGCGAAAATTCGATAGTGTACCTATAGCTACAATGTTTGTATCGTTGTGGCTGATAAATGGTAATTCAGCTTCAAATGCCGCAGCCAAGTGAACTGAGGTTTCTTCATTTGTGACAGGTACTGAGGTTTCTTCATTTGTGACAGGTACTGAGGTTTCTTCATTTGTGACAGATACTCTGTATAACGAACTGGTAAATGGTAATTCAGCTTCAAATGCCGGAGCCAGGTGCACTTAGGTTTCTTCATTTGTGACAGGTACTGAGGTTTCTTCATTTGTGACAGATACTCTGTATAACGAACTGGTAAATGGTAATTCAGCTTCAAATGCCGGAGCCAGGTGCACTTAGGTTTCTTCATTTGTGACAGGTACTCTGTATTACGAGCTGGTAAATGGTAATTCAGCTTCAAATGCCGGAGCCAGATGCACTGAGGTTTCTTCATTTGTGACAGGTACTGAGGTTTCTTCATTTGTGACAGATACTCTGTATAACGAACTGGTAAATGGTAATTCGGCTTTAAATGCCGCAGCCAAGTGAACTGAGGTTTCTTCATTTGTGACAGGTACTGAGGTTTCTTCATTTGTGACAGGTACTCTGTATAACGAGCTGGTAAATGGTAATTCAGCTTCAAATGCCGGAGCCAGGTGCACTTAGGTTTCTTCATTTGTGACAGGTACTCTGTATAACGAACTGGTAAATGGTAATTCGGCTTCAAATGCCGGAGCCAGGTGCACTTAGGTTTCTTCATTTGTGACAGGTACTCTGTATAACGAACTGGTAAATGGTAATTCGGCTTCAAATGCCGGAGCCAGGTGCACTGAGGTTTCTTCATTTGTGACAGGCACTGAGGCTTCTTCATTTGTGACAGATACTCTGTATAACGAACTGGTAAATGGTAATTCAGCTTCAAATGCCGGAGCCAGGTGCACTTAGGTTTCTTCATTTGTGACAGGTACTGAGGTTTCTTCATTTGTGACAGATACTCTGTATAACGAACTGGTAAATGGTAATTCGGCTTCAAATGCCGGAGCCAGGTGCACTGAGGTTTCTTCATTTGTGACAGGCACTGAGGCTTCTTCATTTGTGACAGATACTCTGTATAACGAACTGGTAAATGGTAATTCAGCTTCAAATGCCGGAGCCAGGTGCACTTAGGTTTCTTCATTTGTGACAGGTACTCTGTATAACGAACTGGTAAATGGTAATTCGGCTTCAAATGCCGGAGCCAGGTGCACTTAGGTTTCTTCATTTGTGACAGGTACTCTGTATAACGAACTGGTAAATGGTAATTCGGCTTCAAATGCCGGAGCCAGGTGCACTTAGGTTTCTTCATTTGTGACAGGTACTCTGTATAACGAACTGGTAAATGGTAATTCGGCTTCAAATGCCGGAGACCGGGGGGAATTAGATTTCTTCATTTGTGACAGGTACTCTGTATAACGAACTGGTAAATGGTAATTCGGCTTCAAATGCCGGAGCCAGGTGCACTTAGGTTTCTTCATTTGTGACAGGTACTGAGGTTTCTTCATTTGTGACAGATACTCTGTATAACGAACTGGTAAATGGTAATTCAGCTTCAAATGCCGGAGCCAGGTGCACTTAGGTTTCTTCATTTGTGACAGGTACTCTGTATTACGAGCTGGTAAATGGTAATTCAGCTTCAAATGCCGGAGCCAGATGCACTGAGGTTTCTTCATTTGTGACAGGTACTGAGGTTTCTTCATTTGTGACAGATACTCTGTATAACGAACTGGTAAATGGTAATTCGGCTTCAAATGCCGGAGCCAGATGCACTGAGGTTTTTTTCATTTGTGACAGGCACTGAGGTTTCTTCATTTGTGACAGATACTCTGTATAACGAGCTGGTAAATGGTAATGCGGCTTCCATTGCCGGAGCCAGGTTCACTGAGGTTTTTTTCATTTGTGGCAGGCACTGAGGTTTCTTCATTTGTGACAGGTACTCTGTATAACGAGCTGGTAAATGGTAATTCGGCTTTAAATGCCGCAGCCAAGTGAACTGAGGTTTCTTCATTTGTGACAGGTACTGAGGTTTCTTCATTTGTGACAGATACTCTGTATAACGAGCTGGTAAATGGTAATTCGGCTTCAAATGCCGGAGCCAGATGCACTGGAAAAGAAACTGGGCCTCGGCGCACAGTGGCACAATTGAACAGAATGTTTTATTGTAAAGATGTATGTTGTCTACTTTAAAAATATGAACGTTAGATTAAAAGACTAGAAATAAATATGTGCTGTCGGAATTGGACCTCTAGGTGTCTCTGATGTAAGAAATTGAATGTTAATTTGCGCCATAAATATTTCAGAACAATATTTGCCAATATACAAGCATTAATGAAAGAGCGCTAGAGAAATTGGAATTTGGAAGTTTGTAAAATGTTGCAAAATATATCATACTACTAAATCACACAAGAAATTGTCTTCAGTTCAACTTGTAGAACTAAAAAAAACACATACACAAAAAGTTCATTTGTTACCATCGGTTTTTATTTGATATATCATAGAGTAGTTTTTCGTAAAACTCCAAGTAATGTAAAACAGACTTTGGCGAGAAACGTTTATTTAGATACAACATGTGTTTGTTTAGAGTTTTGATTTTGATGAAAATAATTCTCTCACAAATCTGCCCTAAAGCATTTTGATTCAAGTGACTGATAACGAAATTAAAACGAAATTCCAGGAACGATTTCCTAACGAAATAAAAGATATTATTTTATATCTAATCAGTCGTATTGACACTATGATGACACTTCCATCTCTCCATGAAACCAAATTACAATGTTAAAAAGTATGTCTAATTTCCCACTGGGCTCTGTAATAAAGTAGCAGAGAATAGAGATATTAATCAAAGCCCTGAGAGGATTGTAGGGAAGCGTAGCTGAACCGGTATGCATTTTAATGGAGAAGCCAGCCAAGATCCAAACCATTTTTTATTTAAAAATTGTTTAGTGTTCAAATTTATTACATATCCATAATAAATTGCATCGATCTGTTTACTCTTATATCTTTCAATTCCTTGTAAGTATTGAACTAATTTTACGGCGCATGTATGGTGTAAGGTAGCGCTGAACCGGAACCATGTGTTCATGGTCTTGATCACGTGATAAATATTTTCGTCGTAAAGTAGTACAACGCATAGGCAAACTCTTTACAAGAACTTATAATCTCTGTCATATTTTTCTTTTACAAATCATAAGTGTTCACATTGATTGCATATGCTAAATAAATGGTATCGATCTGTTTGCTCTCAGACCCTTGAATTTCATAGAAGTACTGAACTAGTTTTATAGCGTATGTATGGAGAAAGGTAGTAACGGCATTTGTAACTACAATTTCACCAATGTTTTTACGAAGCTTGGCGACTTTGGGAAGGCTACGCTTCCCAAAAAACAATGCCAAGTTTCTGCATGTTTCTTTAGAAAAGATATATGTCCAAACTATTGGTAGACTTAGAGGAAAAAAAGAGAAATTTTAATGCAACAAATAGATCGAAACTGAAAACTAGTGTTAACGTAATTGTGCTCTGAAAGTATATAGAAAGATATTGCAAATACACTTTGACTCTAAAAACTGTTAACATCTTTTAATTGTAGATTGAATTGTTGTAGTAATACCAAACCTAAGCATGGAACCTTGCGGTCCTAAATCTGAACATTAGCACAATAGTATTTTTCTCTCCTTTTAAAGCGATATATATATATATATTTCATAAAGCTCAACTGACTTTAAAGTTTTGTCAACTAGCAACGCACACACACACACACACATTATAATACACACATTTCAAGTATGTAACAAGATCTTAAAATTATGTCGGTGCGACGTTAAACCCAACTAAAAAATAGATCTTTGAGCTTGGGATGTGTAACATGTTGTCAAGGCGCGGTGGTAATTTATGGAAATTGTTTACTTAATTCCTTCATTAAAGGCGGGGGTGTCGTCTTGAAAAGAAGCAGGACTTCAAAATGCCTTAGATATCTTAGGTTTGAGCTAGGTACGAACATTCATGATGCGTATTTCATTAAAGAAACCGTTTCATTAACTTAGAGGGATTCATATATTTTCCAGAAGTCCCAATGTGGTTTATAATCAGATAATCACACAAGGATACAATGTTGAATGGTCCAAATATGTTGCTCAATTCATATATGTTTAGACGTTTGACAGGATTTAAGAAGGTCTAAACCAAATGTTTTAACACAATGTGTGTTATAATAATGTTTTAGAATAATTATATCCATTTATTTATGATGGGCATGAATTAGGATGTGTTTTGCTATCAAACGTGTAGACATGAAAATTGGTGTTTAGTTATATCCGATGTAGATAGTTTATTCATACTATAAACATGTAATGTGAAGATGTAAATTTTAAGTAAAGCTACGGTCTATTTTGCTACTATACATTGTAAGTAGTGTTAAGATAAACGTATTATTAATTGGTGATGGAAAAGTCGTAAGTACATCTGTAGCATATTGTGCCACTATACATCATAAGTAGTTTCCAGGTAAACGTATGTACATTTGCAGCGTTTTGTGCTACTAAACATAGTAAGTTATGTTGAAGTAAACATATTACGAAAAGTGATAAAATTATTTTTGACTTGTGCAGACAGAATCGTGTGTACACCAGCCCTCTAGCATATTCTGCTACTAACATCGTAAGTATTTTTTTAAATAAATGCATTATGAACTGGGGAAGGCTGAAGTTGCTCACGGTGATACTGATGCTAAGACTTTGGCATAAGTCTTTCGTACTGAAACTATAGCCTCGAATTGTTTGCATTCAAAATGTCAACTTTCATAAATAATTTAATAAACGGAACGATTTTTATGAAATACAAAACAATATTCATTTATACCATAGTCTGAAATATTTAATTACACAATAATATTGTAACCTTTTCTCGAAATCAAATTACTACGATGAAAACAAGTGTCACTATCACGTTGGAAGAGGAAATAAATCAGGAAAAAATGTAGAAATATTAATAAAACATCACAAAAATTCTGTTTTATTAGATAAAAACTTCTTAGATCATTAATAGAGTCCACGCAGGCACAGTACACCACGAGCCATTCTTATCTTATTGCCGACGAAGTACAAATCGTCAGTAATAAAACGAACAATCAAAGACAATTGCACGCAGCTAGTATTTAACGGGAAAGAGTCACGAAACGAAAATGCTCAGATTGTCAATTTGATTTTCTGAAGCCAGTCTATATCGCTTCAGTTCCTATAAGGAAAAAAACATCCTGCAAAATTGATCTTTGTTGTTGTTTTTTTAAGTATCGTAGCAAGTACTCGGGGAGGGGGTCATTCGAGTTAAATTTTACTACTGTGTTCACTGAGGTTATGTTACTTCGTTTTGGTGAGATGAGATTTTTGAAACAGTTTCAAGATTTTAAATCTAATTTTAGATCTGGTCCATTGAAAGTTACAATAGCTTTTTTATAAAGAGATATGGTTTTTATTCAAGTGAGATTTAAACCTACCAAACCCCGGTTCAAAGCCAAGTATTTGCAGCACTATGGTCTGTTTATAGTGACAGTTATATTATAAAAATGCTTGAGAAACTAGCAATCGATTTACCAGTCACTCATGCACACAGTTTTGAATGCCTAACTTGACTTAAGATCAATTTACGGTAATAGTTTTCACATCTCATCATACGAGACGACAATATTGTATGGATAATACATTGAACTTTTGAGATTTCTAGATTGTGATCCCTTGATATTTATGCCAGCTTGTTTACCTGTCATCATGTTTTGGTTAACGGTGAAAACAAAAACGTTCAGAGGCCTTTTAGAAAACAGAGTTATTATATCAACAAGACACTGGTATTAAATAAAATCTGTGGAAGTAGTACTCCATAACACAGCTTTTAAAGTGGATATATAATCGAATATGAATTTACACTATTTAGAAAAACTTGAGGAAATGCTTAATTTCACATTTCCACGATATGAAATCAAAAGATAATATCGCGTCTTGGAGAATAATAAATTTAAAATTAATATGAAAAAGAAATATTACTGAAATATCACACAGTTCTAATTTCATAAGAAAAGTAAATTCTAAGAATTTTGATAGATTTAAATCATGCATATGATATGACGCGATACTGTGGTCTTTTTGCTAGGGAAGACTAAACATTCTAAATGTCAGTAATAAAAATGATCACCAAAGACAGAATCTGGTAAATAGACACTAAATTAGTAGAAAATGAGTCACGAAACATCAGATTGTAAGTTTTGATTGCCAGGAACGAATCCATAACCATGAATTTTATAGGGAAAGAAAATTTCAGTACAAAGAAAAAAGGTCCACTTAATAAAATCTGTAAGAAGATCCTTTGGAAGCACATAGTGCAACTAAGCAAGATAATAGCAAACTCAATTTGATTGAGTCTGTTCTTCAGAGGTAATCGAAAGTGCAACACTAGTGACATCACTCCCCCTAGCATCAGCTTAAGCGGAACCCTACAAAGAATCTGAAGAGATTCCATGATCCCAAATGACCAGAAAATATATCAACACTGATTATTTGACCTATATAATTTAGAAAATGTTCAAATTGGAGATAACTGATAAAAAGTATACATCGTTTGCCACCAGAATGTTTATCTTGTATTTTGTTTTTTAAACCGAATTATTACTTTATTTAAAATACGTCCCTGAATATTGCTGAAATAAAAAACATATTTTAGAAAATATGTATTTTGCAAACTTTTGGGGATATAAGAATAGTTTTATATCTGAGCACTATAGATAACCATGAAATATTTTGATTACAGGTACATCATCTTTCTGGTCATTTTGGTTTTGATAGACATATATGTCCAATTTCTTTAAAAAAGAAGAAGGATTCCGATAACCTAGGATTGAAAGTGTTTCTGTTCACGTCAGAAATGATATTCAGTAATAGATTTATTGGAAACTATTGCAAACAGTTTGATAAAACAATAGTTCTTTTGAAAAGTTTTGCATTTACTTTAAAAAAGTGGGTGGGGAAAGGGGATTCTTACATAATGATAACTGTAGTTCAGTACCCTACATTGTACATTTTACCAGTTCTCTTTTTAGAAAACTACATGTAAAGTCTTTTGCTTGAGATACCTCTGAATGTAACTCTTAATTTCTTTTCCGTTTTGAGAAATTAGAATATTACTATCTCAAACGCATTACAACCTAATGCCCGCCATGAAAGAAAATTTCACTTGTATCGGATGTTTTAATTGAAAATGGATGCTCTAAAATTATTTTGATGGTAGGAATGTTGACTAAGGGTATTTTAGGCGCTGGTTAATTAAAATTGTTTTGATGATTTATTCAATCTAACCTCAAGTTTCGTTGACACATAACAATTTAAAGTGCAACATTCAATGCACTTCCATTTACTAAAATTAGTTGAGCCCTTTTATATACTCTATCAGAAAAACAGCAACAATTTCATCGAAGGTTACTGACTCCTAGCTCAGTAGAAAGCACTGAATACGACAAAGATCAATTATTGTAAAGATTTTATCAAGACAAGACAAGACAAGACAAGACAAATATTTATTAAGACTTGCACAGTGTACATCGTCTAAACAGATGAAAATTTTACATATATTTTATCAAACTGAATGCTAGCAATTTCTTTAAAGCTAAATCAAATCAGTACATTTTGTGCAATACACTGCACCTGAAATACCACTGGGAGGAAAGACACATTCGCACGATATCTCGGGCTATAATATCTAAAAGCAACATATTGTAGCATAGTAATATGATTTAATTTGTTTCAAGATTAATCTTATAGATAGACAAAAAAGGCAATTGAAATCTTAATTTATTTATTTTATCACCTTAAATCTCATTAAATTTAATATTACTTTAGTTTAATAATATTAAGTACTAAAAGAAAATTATTGTTGTGATAAACGGTCTATCTCAGTATGAAATGAAGGCCACACGGGGTGTTTATCAAATGAAATCACATTTAATCTAAAACATGTTAATAGTGTTCATGCAGTATCATGTAACCGAGAGAGAGGTTGATGACGCTTTTACACCATATCACGGGCATTAAAACATAGTGTCATAATTGTTCGAGAGCCATTACGAAATTAGGCGTGTCATTATGGCTAGCAGGTCAATTATCATATGTATAATTTAAGAAAAAGGAGACTAAGTTTCCAAATATACATCAAAATGCACCACAATTCAAAATAGTTTTGTGTTCTCTTTTAGGTAGCGATCATACGTTTTCAGCTTTGAACCATTTTGCTTAAAGAAGTATATAAGAGAAATATAATTTGGGCTAAACTACGTCTTACCTAATAATATATTTACAGAAGGTTGCATTTACCTGTGACATGTACTTAAGCGTATTACCAAATACAGGGTGTATAACTTTGTTCGTACATTTGTTTTTGAATTACGACATTAATAAGAAAGAAAAAGAAAAATAAGAAATTATGTTTAGTTTACTATGGACGTGTGGTAAAGAAGACTGGCAATTTAAAACGCGACAAAAAGCTCTCTATAATAAGTTTTCGCTAGGGGGCGTGAGAGGCTTTGACTATTTCATTACCTCTTATGAACAAGCTAAATCAAACCGAATCTGTTATCACTTTTCTTCTTTGCCTCCAAACGGTCTCCTTTTCAACTCAGCAGAAATCAAAGACACTGCATTATCCATTTATTTGCTAAATTGTCACAGAAGCATTACAGAATATGTCTCTTTCACAGAAAGATGTTTGTGTTAACACAAAATTGACTAATACAGGAAAATATTCAGATAATCGTAAAGTATGTAACGCAAAAAAATAATACTTAATCACAAAACAATTGAATGGTTCATCGTCGTAGCATTCAAGCTATATAATTGAGCCGCACAATGAGTAAACCAACATAGTGCATTTGCGCGCAGTCTGGTCAGGATCCATGCTGTTCGCCTTCAAAGCCTATTGAAATTAGGGAAACCGTTAGCGAACAGCAGGGATCCTGACCAAACAGCGCTGATGCGCAGGCTGGTCTGGATCCATGCTGGTCGCAAGTGCATTATGTTGTCACGGTGCGGTTCATATATAGAGGATATTTGTTTGTTTCGGTGTAAGATCGAAAATTTATTTCATCGAGTGAACATCACATGAATATTTTCACGAGTGGCGAAGCCACGAGTGAAAATATTAACATGTGATGTTCACGAGATGAAATAAATTTCGATCTTTCACCGAAACAAACAAATTTTCTGTTTATTTCATGCTTATTCAGTGGTTTCTTTTATAAAATCGTTTTACTTTTTAAAAATTCCCCCGCAGGGAGCCCCACTGTTTACGACTGTCAGCGCTGTGTTATGCGTCCCAAATAGTTCTACAAATTTGGTCCAGGTTGTGTTTTGTCTAACAGAAGAAAGGAGATTAATTTATTTGTAAGGGATATAAATAATATATTTGGTACTTCAAAAATTTTATTCATGTAACTTCAGATATATTTAAACAAACAATGTGTGAAATTCATACGCGCAGATACGCGCACTTGCGCTTGTCAAAATTCGAGTCCGCCATTTTGTTTTACTTCAGTCAATCGGTAAACAGTTAGAACAAATAACTGGAGAAACAATACGAACAGTGTAACAGTGGGATTTTAAATGGACTTATATGTAAACTCTCGTGTCGTGAGTGTTACAGTTAGTCACTGTCACTTTCTGGAATCATTCTTATTCGTTTGAATGGTCTGGCAGTGGCAACTGGCGAATCGAGCATGTTGGAAACGGACTCTTCAGCAGTTGCATTACTTCGGCCTACGTTAACTGTGGACATTTGTGACAGTGTTTCCGATACAGATGTACTGTGGAAATTGAAAGTCACAGGTCCGTGGAAAGTGCTGCTTGCAAAAGACTGCGAGAGCGATTGGATCCGAAAGGCCCAGTCCATGGCTCCGGAGCACTGGCAGCACCACTTCCTTGAGTTTGAAGGTTGGTTTCATTTCTCTGATTCGACAGTATTTTAGAAATATTTCTCGACTGGTCGTTGTTGATTTTACTGTAGTTGTTTATAGAATTCACATTCTTGTGACCAGAAATTTGCATGATTTGGTTGGCAGGGACCCCAGCATCGTTTAGAGTTTGAACCAGATGTTTTCTGGAGCTGAAAAAAAAATGAATGGAATTTTCATATCATTGACCTATGAAATTATTTGAAGGCATAAATTATTTTGTACAAGTGCATTTTCTTTAGAATAAGTATGCAGGCATAAGTTCGTTTTTCTAAGTTGGCTGACATGGGAGGGCTCTCGGGTTATTCTCATTCTGCATTCTAACACGATCCGATTCATTTTACTATTAAACAAAGAAGGCTGGAATCAGTGAATTATCAAACAACAATTCACTGTTCTGACGTCACAATTATTGCGTCAAACGGCGTAGCAGCGCGCTAGAAAGAAACCGATTGAAAACGGGCAAATAATTAATGAATGCCGGCAAAGATGTACTTTAAAGTCCTTGGGGCTAGAATGCGCTTTACTGGTACGCACTTTTTGCTAGGATTGTAAAAGGTAGGATGTGCTCGTTACAATCATTTAAATAAATTGTAACAATAATCTATTCATTAAAGAAAACAGAAAAACGGGGGTGTGGGGGCAGTAGCCCCCATAAGAATAAATGGGGAGTGTTTATTTAATGTGCGTACTGGTAAAGTGCAGGTGTCCCGTCCTTGGTAACGTGTTAGAATCAAAATAATACATCTCATTTAGTGATTTGCTCTTGAATAAATCAGTGTTTGTCGTTCAGCTGCGTAGTATTATACAACTCGGGCTCCGCCCTCGTGATATAATTCCTTCGCATCTGAACTCCAAACAGTGATTTATTCAGCGACAAATCACCGATGAGATATATTATTTCTTAAATAAACCACTCGCGTGCAGTGACGTTACCGATCCAGGTGCATAGCACGGTTGTAAAAAGTAGTTTTTTTCTTACACTGTTGATACTAGTATGTAGTGTTAGAATCGAAATAACAAGTTCCCAAGTGTGATTTATCGTAGAATAACACGAGTTTTTCGTTCTTATGCGAAACAGTATTTAAAATAATACGGCCTTCTTGATACATTCTTACATGTACGCATAAGAACACAGAAAACACGGGTTATTCTACGATAAACCATGTTTGGGAACTTATTACTAAAATTTTCTTAATTTCACGGCTAATTCAAGTCAGCGATAAAATCTTAATCGTGCCATTTATTAGCTTGCTAGAATGATATCACCTTCTAAGAAATGTCCTTCTATGGTTAATTTTATGACAAGAACGGAAAAAATCTTAATGAAGAAATCGCAGGTGGAATTGTACCGGACATCATAACAAATGTCATTGATTCTGGTTGGAAATAGCCCATGATGAATAGCGAAATACTAAAACGTAACAGAAAAATTACTAAAGTCATTGAAAACGGACAAAAAATGATAGATGCACTCCCTCCAGCAAAAAAAAAAAAAAAAAAACTAACTAAGAAAGATTAAATGTTTGCGATGCAAAACTAATACTGATTGAATTTGGTTGTGAAAAAACAAAGAATTGAAACACTAATTGCATGAAAAATGATTAAATGTTTGCGATGCAAAACTAATACTGATTGAATTTGGTTGTGAAAAAACAAAGAATTGAAACACTAATTGCATGAAAAATTATCTGGAGGCCTGGGCTTACAGTCTGATAAGTACTTGAAGATTCTTGTTATCAAACTACTTTAAATATACTGAATTTATGCAGGTATGACTTTGGTAAGGGTATTTCAAAAGTAGATATTTTACAGTTTTAGGGTGTTTCTTTTTTTCAGAAATGAATTTGAAAAGGAAAGAAAAGATCAATAGATGTCAGATTTGAATTTTTTTGATTGTCGGAAAAAGTTTTAGTATCCATATGACGGCTTATAATTTACGTACTTGACATTCCAGTAAAACTGTCGTTTTAAAGCTCTGAATTGAAAATGTTTGCAGAAAAATGGGGGGAAAAATTTTCAGTTTGGAACTCAGAACAATATCGGCTATAAAATCAGGCTTATAAAACGTTGCTATATCAGGATATTTTCAGCTGTTCATTTATTATATCTAGATAAACCATGGAAAAGCATAAAATAAGAATATAGATGTATAATATGCACACCTGTAAGGCGTTATTCTGGGATTTTCAATTCCTGCTTCAGCCTTCATGTCTCTCATAATGTTGTAAAGTTTATTTATTCCAAGTGGGGTTTTTTTGAACCAGCATCTCTGTGGTTTATCATTTGGTGTAAGGAAGAATGGGCTGTCAGGTTTGCACATTTCGTCCGGTCGTTTCTGGCTGTACAGCTTGTACAGATGTACAGGATCTCTCTGGGCGTCAGCAGTGGCATAGGCTTTGGGTTTTGTACCTCTGAAGTAATGAAATTTACACTGTTATACATCATTAAAACATTTATCTTTATTACAGTCTCTAACCTTTTGACAGACATTTTACAGAAAAAATGCAAGTCTAAAACTCTAAATCGTAATGGTGATTGTAGCAACATACAACAGTTGTGCATCCAAATAGTCTAGCGGAAGGACGGCTGTTACTAAGTAGCAGTAGGCCTGGGTTCGAATCCCAGTTTGGATAGCTGTTTTGTTGTTTATCGTTATCATTACAAATAATCTACCATTATATTTCAGTAAACGCGTGGACGTTGTTTATAGTATAGGAGACGTTAGTCAAATTGACTTATTCATATAATCTAGTAAAAGAAAGTAGAATTTTTGATGTTTCGCCAGGGAAGGTTATCATGTGGGGAAAAAGAATATGACATTTGTGACTTTCCACATTGAGTTTATTAAAGGGACTGGCCTCCAGATCATTCTACTAGTCTACTAAAAGATTTTTTAGATATCTGGAAATAAATGCTATATTTCTTAAGAAGGGTTAAAACTTAATTACTGACAAACTATATCATGTTACGGAAAACACATTAGAATTTGCTGTTTTTTTCTACTTTTTACGATGAAAATCGAAATGCGTTTGTAACGCATTACTCCAGGTAAACTGTCTCAATTATAAAAATCTGTATTTTGAAATCATAACTCACTAATTCCTCAATAGCTTTATTGGTTACGAAGACGGGAAAATGTCTTTATTGCCGTGGTTGTCCGGGGTTCGATTGCCGAGACGGTCATCTTTTTTTCTTGAATAGGATTTTTAAATTATTTTAGAAACAAAAACTCATATTCTAATGTTCGTAATATGACCAAAGTTCAATTTGAAAGAAAAAATATTATTTATCCAAATCTGGAGGTCAGTGCCTTTAAACTCGATGAGTAAAATTGATAAAATGCTCTGCAGAGCCTCGCATTTTATTATTTTATTCAACTTGTTTAATAAATTCAATATGAAAAGACACTCCTGTAATATCAGATTTCACATATATTTTTTTTTTTATTTCACAGATTTCACATTTTCACAAGGAAAGCTTGTGCAATTTTAAAGATATTTTAAGATGGTATCAAAATACAAAATATTTAAAGCATTTTGTGCATGAATAAACCGAAAAGAAATATTCAGTGGAAGAATGAGATATTTCAATTTGTGACACAATTTTGAAATTACTAATTTTAGTGCTCATTCAGTGACACTGAAAAAAAACAACACAAAAATTATGGTAGATCTACTGTATATGAATTAAATTACTTTATCACATGTTCGACTTTGCGGGAGTGTAATAAAGCCATTAAATAAAAATGATAATACACTAGTGTATAACGCTTTGACGTCGACGTCGTTTACAGTATAGGAGACGCTGGACAAATTGACTTATTTGTATAGTAAAAGAAAGTTGAATTTTTGATGTTTCGACATGAATAGCTAACATGTGATGAAAAGAATATTACATTTGTGTCTTTCGACATTTAATTTATTAAACTCGTTGAATAAAATTGATAAATGCTCGGCAGAGCCTCGCATTTTATCATTTTATTCAACGAGTTTAATAAATTCAATATGAAAAGACACTCATGTAATATCCGCTATTTATCACATGTTCGACGTTGCGGGAGTGTAATAAAGCCATTAAATAAAAATGCAATTGAAACGTACCTAATGTCCGAGGATTTGAACCAGATCTGGTTTTGGTTTGTCTCTCTTGGTCATATATAGATACTCCTCACCAGAAGTTTCGTCCATTCTAAGATGAATATCTCCCCAGCAGAGATCACGGCATTCTTTGCCTGTCCGCATTCCAAAATGGTTTGTGCATACAAACCACATGGAGTGTAACAAAGACCTTGGAGTGTAGTCACCTAGTGTCCTGGCTTCATGCATCTGGTCAATGATAGACTCTGTCATGGGTTCTGCAGCTCTCGGCTTATTGCCAAGTCCCTGGCCTTTCAGCTGTTGCTGTTTTCTTGAAAGGACAGCTCGTGTTTTGGAAAATTCTCTGTCCTTGAATATGGCAACATTGCTGTCACTTGCTTTTAGATATCTGTCAACAGAGCTTATAAAGCCCCGCAAAGTTGTAGGCTCATATTCCCTGCCATCTTTCTTGGTAACACCCAAGATAAATTCACACAGTAATGAATTAAGCTGATATGGGGGAATGTATTCTGGTTTTCTCATTTCATTTTTTGACATCAGAAAAGAGAAGAATAACTTCATGTCACTCTCTGTCTTCTTTTGGGTATTTTTATTTTCATTTTCTTTAAGAAACTGGTCAGCATCTACTTGTCTAAAGTTCCTGTCTGCAACCTGAAAGTCTCCATATTCCTCCTGGTCAAAGAAATTTGTGAAAATGTCATTCAAGACCTCTGGATCCAGTTCTTCTACAGACATCTTGATTGTATACTAAAGCAGACGTCAGATTTGACAGGTGTTGTTGTTGTTGTTACAAACATGTAAACAAAGGGAAGCTACTACAACCAACCTGTCACCTCATGTATATACATGTACATAGAGAGGTGTCCAATTGGGGGAAGAAAGTAGTCCGGCACAGTGAAAATTATATTTTGATAAATTTCACTGTGGGTTTACCAGGATATAATCTACCATTATATTTCAGTAAACCACTGAAAAGCATGAAATAAAAGTGTGTATTCAGACCGTACGTTTTGCTCATATGAGATAACTGCTGAAGCTTTTAAAATGTTCGATAATTATGTCCCATTTCTTTTAAAAGCCGCAGATAGTAATAGCGAACAACTAAAAATGAAGAACAATTTTTCTTAAAAATTAAAGAATGTCTTTGTAGGCGGTAGCCAGCTATCAAACAATGTAAAAATAAGATTATACGAGTGCAACTCTACAAGTGTGGTAATGTTCTAAATACGAATATGATATTTTTCATATATGCAGTGATGATTTTATATTTTAAAAAAGTGAATAGTTTTGGCATTTGAAGAACATTAATTAATTATTATTATTATTATTATTATTATTATTATTATTATTATTATACCAGATTCATATAGCGGCCTTTTCATGATAAGCTCGTTCAAAGGCGCTTTACATATATCAAACGCAGCCACACAGGACGCGAAAATCATCCTCTACTAGTACAGTCACAGAGCGACCTGACCAGAGGGACCGAGTGAGACAAAGCCCCCAGAACAGATAGAGAGAAATCATTTTTAGATACAGGCCTGTTCGGCTTACTTTAAAGGTCCGTCTATATATAAAGTCTACACAATATACAATATAAAATGTTTAAGGTGTACAGACACGGTTACGAGTAGGATTTATTCTTCATTTCAATAAGCGTCGGAGATGCATTTCTAAGAACATTCGAAAGTACACATCAAACTAAAATATTGTGTAGGTTAACGTGTACAAAACTACGTGATCCCATTTTTGACCAACGCACAACAGAAGTTTATTTATTGGTTTGAACTGCACATAAGCGCCAGAACTTCAATCCATTCCATCTCGAGATGTATTGTACTCTTGATTAAAACATTACTGGATGCTTTGATTTTTATGCTTTCTATACGACGGTGTTTGATAGTGTAGAAATAGGTACATTCCGGGTACGAGTTTCATCATCTGAAACGAATTCAAGCACATGTTGAGTAAATTATGTAATTTTCTACTATCTGTGATATGCAATTTACCTGATTGTGTTTCTAAGTGTTATTATAAAGATATAGTACACAATTTTTATTATATCATAATTGTATTGGCATAATTTTACCACCACTTATCAACGTAGCTAAAGTTAAATAACTTGACAGCCAGATGTTTGAGCTCCGTGGTTTTGCCAAGGTGCCCGCACGTGATGAAATAATGCACGGAGGGGCACATAGGGTCTTCCTCCGCCATCAAAGCTAGGAAGTCGCCGTATGACCTATAATTGTGCCGATGCGACGTTAAACTTAACAAAAAAGACGCTTAAGCTACGACCTATATATTTTGGATGGCTTAGACAGACTCGAAGCATGTATTCGAGGTATAATGTCCTGATCAGTTCCTTAGAAATATACTTACTGTAGTTGTTTTGTGGTGTCACCCGAAGATTTGATAGTTTTCTTACAATCATTACGATTGAATAAACAAACCCATAACAAATGGCTCCAAGAATGCCAAGTCCAAGAATACCTCCGATTACCATCCCGGTAATAATCCATTTTGTCATATCGCTGAAGTTAACAAAAACAACGAATTAGTAATAAGCTGTCGGTTTTTAGTATATTGTCTGTGTTGGAATACTTCACATAGTATGGCTCACCAGTGGTCTGAAAACTAAACATTGTATAGTTTATAATTGCTGTTGTAAGTAAACCTAGTAAATTTACTTAATGCGCCTGTTAACTAAAATTATTGTCAGTTCTAACAGCGTTTTTGTAGACTGAAGTCATGTTCAAAGGTCGTTATTTACAAGTTGTGACAACTTATTTTAAGAACGCTTTCTGAACTAGTACGAATAAAAAATGTGATCAGCTTCTTCCTTTTTGAATAAATGAGGTTTTAAGTAAAATTTAGTTTCTGTTAGTATGGAATAATATATCCCAAATAGTGATTTTGTCGTTGAGCAGCCCGAGGTTGATATAGCTTTTATCAGGTCGATAAATCCGCATATCGACCGGACCTAAAAGGCAACAATTGTTTTATTATTAAATCTAGCCTACTTATGAGTATAAAAATTCAATTTGTTTGTTTCAGTGTAAGATCGATATATATTTCACTGAGCGAACACTATAATGCAACATTTTCTCGAGTGGCGCAGTCAAGAGTGAAAATGTAAATTATGGTATTCACGAGTGAAATATATGTCGATCTTACCCTGAAACAAGCAAATTGTCATTTATTTTATGCATTTTTTAATGGTTTTAGTCAAATTGTATCTATTTTGTCCGCACAACGTCACATGCATCGCATCATGACGTCATAATACCGTGACGTCAGGATGTCTCTGTAGAAACTGTTACGTTTCCTTGCTTATATATTGTATTATGATAGAACGTAAATATTTATGATCCTTTTATTATTTTTGTACATCTATACCTTGCACTCAAATGTAGTTCCGTATCAGTGAAAAAATAAAAAATTGATATTTTACCGTTTGAAACAATGAAAATATTAATTTTGTTTCACTGATAAATTTCACTAAAGAGCATAAAAGAAATAGAAATATCTGCAGCCTTTGGTCGTTTTTGTAGTAAATTGTGTACGACATCGCATTATTTTGACGTCAAACCGTGATGACGTTACAGCTGGAGGTCAATACGTGTTTTCGGCTCGGCTTTTGAGTCAATACAACTTTTTTATCATTGATCGTGTTAATACATCTGGACCAATTGAAAGGACTATAAATAAGGGTTTAATAGTTATCTTGTTTATTGACTGTGACAGACAGTCAGACAGACAGACAAACAGACAAACATAGTACATACCAACATAAATCACCGCAACAATATGACCAATCTTCGCAATAATACTCGCCAAACTCAGTTGTTTCACATACATCTCGGCCAGTCACGCTGTAACTCACTGTAATAAGTTTTAACTCATTTAGAAAAACAAGGGACAAATGAACATTTAGTTTCATATGCAGCGTAGAAATATTTACATACAGTCGTACTAAGCAATGTCACATATTAGAGAGTTTGGTATTTCAAACTTCGCCTTCCCCTTCAACGTCTCTCATATATATTTTGGGTAAAACGTCACCGATATGCGTGTAGTTTATTTATATCACACGTTGCTACTAAAGTTTTCCATGTAATATCACGTAAGCCTAAGACTTCTCTTTAATACTATGCGAAATAAAAAGCTTAGTTTCAGGATTTCTGCTTATTAAGTTATTTGATTATCCATATATATAATTAGACTAAATTTGATGCGAAACACTATCAATAGGTATAAGAATAATGAAGTTTTGAATGGCTAATGATTTTAACTAAATACATTGAATTGAACCTGGAAGTATGAAGTTATCAACTGATTTTGAGAAACTTTGAGATTTTGTTCAAACTTTAACTTCTACGGCATATTTGTGTCCCTAGGCGGTATCGATTATACCAGATGGGCCTTTTTGTCGCATGAAGTGAAGTTTTGAACGTCCGAATATGTGATATCACGAAAGTCGAAACTTCATTCTTTTTACATCTACTCTGTCCACATACACGGTATCAAAGACTGAAATCTTGATGGAGGCACATGGCATGACAGTCATTTTACTTGAAAAATAAATAATTACGCGCGATTATCATTTGGTGGAATATCTTATTTTCACATCCAAATAAAATCACTCTGTTTCTGTCGGACACTTAATACGACAACTGCGTTTTAATTATAAACATAAAATGGTATTAGTAAGACGGAGAATTCTTCTGAAGCATCAGACACTTTCAGATCTATGATATCATGATGAGAGACGTTTCCTGTTAGCCGTATGGGATAACTCCATTCTTGAAATGCACGGAACCAGAGCCTGGCAGAAGAAAATTGTGGGTTAATTCCCCTTTTGATTCTTACATTTTACAAAGAAAGTCGGTCTTGAAACTCGGTGTGACCCTACCCTATCCCTACCCCCCCCCCCCCCCCCCCCCCCCCCCCACCCCTGAAATGGCTGACCCCCTCTTTAATGTTGGTGTCCATCTAACCAAAATTTCTGGATCCGCAGATGCTTTACTTATAAAATAGTATATTAAAATCATATTGTGCTGTCTGAGAGTTTGGCATTATACAGAGTCATACATAGTGTCATTATCATGTCGATATGATCATTATAGGTTATTAACTTTGTATGTGGATATATGCACGAGTTCCGCAGCGGTAATATTGCGCGACATTAGGAGCGCAATATTGTCCGTGAAAGAACGATGATAACCTTTTTATTACATATCCACTATCAAATGATTAATTTGTATGTAAATTATCGTTCTGTCACGAAAGACAGGAAAAAAATACGGAAAAAAAAATCTCCGAAAACGCAATAAACAAATCAAACTGACGCGCATTAATATTTTCCGCGAAAATGACGTCAACTTGTCGCAACGTGCGCTTGGACGCCACGGACGTCACGCGATTCTTTCCATTACAACGTTAAGAAAACACTCCACGTCCTATATTAGTCCAACTCATTTCAGTCTGATAAATTACTACGTGCCAGTATCTAATAGGTCAGATTAATCAAAGTGTAAAAGTAAACAAAATGTTGCATACATTACAAATTAAACAAACACACAATAGCAACAAAAATCTAAAGAAACGAAATCCGCAATGGACGGACCGTCAGGGTAGGTAAATAGAGTCACGGATTGGGACTAGTCCGATATGAAAGCGTTCAACGTCATGATATGGAAAAATATTGCACGATCGCTGTCCATTGAAACCCAATTGAAAATAATTTTAGGTATGTAATAATCATTTTTATTTCCTCTCATGTATGATTTACAATCGTGCATTGTATACTGACTATACTAACATAATTTTATATAAAACCTAAATGTTTGGAGCAACACTAACGAGTTTTTACATTGTTCACATTGTTTTATCGTTTTATTTATTTATTTATTTATTTATTTTTGTTTGTTTGTTTGTCTGTTTGTTTTTGTTTTTTTTTGTTGTTGTTGTTGTTGTTTTTTGGTAATCGCTCTGATATAATATCCATGCGACGATTATATTAATTGAAATGTTTTTAATTTTTTCAAACCACTTGTAAAATTCCTGCCATTTCGGACAATTGGTATCAAAATGCACGAAAAACACGATCATAATTACAAATAAATTGAATGGGCGGATTAAAGGTTCATTCTGATGTTTGTAATCTCGAGGAATTTTAATCGAACTTCAACTTCATACGTTAACTTCGCAAGAGACGTTGAAGGGGAAGGCGAAGGTTGAAATCTCAAACTCTCTATTATATTAGGAAACACATACGTGCTAAATTATGTGGTCATTACTATTGTTACCATTATTACTACTGACAAATATACATATTCTAATAATTCTCTTGTTTTCTGTTATTATTTTTCTGATCATTATCATTACTATTTCATAATGTTGATAATAAACAGAATGTTATGTTTTGTCAGAAATTACAGTCACGCCAAGCAAAACACACAAATATGCCAATTTTAAGACAGACACGTGGTATTCGAAAATTGAAATTAATTTAACTTTCATTGTAGAAGTCTTAACGGTATCTGTTATTGCACCGTTTTCCTTCTTAAAAAGATCTTAAAGTTTGAAAACAATCAACGTGATGTAGAAGTTTTTTCAAAACACTGCTAAATATGTAGTCATACGGTCAAGACATTGAAGAAAACTCGCGATAAAGACAAGAAAATGAAACAAGTACTTGTTAAACAAAAGCTTGTTTTCGTTGCATTAAAGATGCATTTTTGAAATATATTGCTTTCAAGCCTAAATTCATTTTATCAATAACAATAAGTATTAACAATGTCTTACCTATAAAGAGTAAAAGGATATATGTGAAACCAGTCTTTGTTCTTAAATGTTCCATGCCTGCTCTTTCGATAACTGTGGAAAACGTTTAACGCTACTCTATTTAATATGTTAAGATCTGCAACCGGTGCCAAAACAGAATCACCGATAGCGGCGTTTATCTATCAGGAAGTTACTTATATGTATGTAATATGTTTTATATTAAGTAATGTTTTGACCTCAATGAGAGACTTAAAAATACCTTGAGTCAATTTTTAATTCGTTTTTCGGTAAGAGGTGTCCCAACCACATCGAAAATCATCATTATGTAGCGATTTACAAACAAAGATATGAAGTTAAAAAAAACTTTGATATGCATGCAAATGTCATATATTTCTGAAAAAAATATATCGTAGAATAATTATTAATTCTTATTGATTTTATAATATTTTGACCACAAATACGTAGGTATGAGAGTTTAATATTTTATATATTAAAAACAATGTGATCCAGGAAATGTTACTCATCTTGGATATATGCAGCAGAAGTATTTAATACTTCCTATTTTGGTGTATTTTTTTTTACATTCAGCACAGATCTAGATCGCTAAGATAATGGTTCAATATTAAAATATAGAGCAGTGTCCAATAAAATATTTGAGGCCTGAACGTGACTCGAACCCATGACTTCTAACAGAAATTCCCAAATTTCTCTGACGTGTTTTTACACGACAGTACCAGGGAAACATAACTTATCCCGAATACTATGTGAAGAATTCTTAGTACGGTCTGTACTGTATGTTTTAGTCGTGGTTTCGCGAGACACATCTTTCATTTGAAATAGTATCTTTATGTCGTAATTTGTTTAAATTCATATAATAAACAAAATATTAAATGCAGGTGACATTGAGATAGATCAAGGCAGGTATTTTGATAAATATACCTCATGGTAAACACATATTTTCTTATCACTTTGGCACTTAAAGGAACGGCTACTTCCTTCAGATTTACAGATAACTTATCGATAGCTATTTAAAAAAGATGTATGACGCATATCATTTCATTGACTTGGAGTTTGTTTTTATACGGATTCAATCTAGATATGTGAAAGGGAAATTTTAGCCGTGAGTGCAAAATGATAAAGGTATTTCAAGTCATTGTAAAAACACCTGAAAATACCGACAAATGGGAAATCACCGTACGGTGGGCATTCCTGGATTCTGTACCAGTATAAACCTGTTCTCCGCAAGTAACTGCAAAATTCCCCACATGATTCAGAGGTTGATGACAAATGATTTCAGACACAATGTCTTTTTTTTATCAAATCGTCACGGAGAACATATGCCTCGCCCGGGGATCGAACTCATGACCACTGCCCTCTCCGTATTGAGCTAAGTGGGCGGACATTAAAAAAAAACTATGATAGCAGATAAACATAGTATTAGGCTAAAAATCATACAAATGCATAACATATGGACTTGAGTTAAATTGTAAATTTTCGTCTGAAAGTTCAGTATTATTATGGAATGATGTGTTGCTCTACGATATACATTTCCTGCCTTTTCATGATGCCTAATGTAAATCGTCTATGTCTTTCAAAATGGAGAAAGAGCAGTCTTGGTCAACGACAAGATTCATATTGTTACCGCTATGCTGACGTACAAAATTTCTAAATATTTACACCAAGAAAATAATTCCACTGTTACTATAAAATGTCGCCGTATCCTGCGTAGCTTTGTATATATAGTGCATGTCATCTTTGATTATTATATTTCGACCAAAAGTGCCCATTTTGCTTGCTTAAATTTTCACAAAATAATCATTTCTACTGACAAAAATGCTATCCAGCCACACTCTACTTTGCCAACATTATAATACTTAAGGGTGCAGCGACCTACTTTACTTTATTCAATGGAGATGTTAGCTTAATTGTAATTTTATTATAACGTTACGTGTTATTTTAAGTAATTCTTTAATGATTTTTGATTTAGCTCTCACATTCTTGCCAACTCATGGTGCAGCGCTGCTATTAGTTTCTGGATGTTGGCAGGCTGCGACTGACGTTGACGTTAGCGCCGTCCAAGGTAATCCAAGGCGTATTCAGTTGGATTGCACTCCGATGAGCATTTATATGATGAGAAATGCAGATAAAATGGAGCCCCGGCAACAATCCGTTTGATTTCAGACATTTTCATTTGTCTAAACTATAAGTCAGTATCGACGTGAAAACCATTCAAAACAAAGCCTTCCAACCAGAATTTGAAAATGAAGAATGTATGCAATCCATCATGTCTCTCTACCAGGCAACAGGAGCTCTTTGTTTCAACTGATCGATTGGATTGACTATGACAGAATACGGCTACACTCTCTGGGGATTTGATCTCACCGCAGATCAAGGATGCAAGGAAGGTCGAATTCGGGAAGCTGAGAATAGATCTTCAGTTTGCACAACTACTTCCTACCGTCGTGAACGTGACAGTGTACGCAGAATTTGACAATCAAATTGAAATTAATGGGCTGGGAAAGGTCTTCACAGATTAATACAAAAATGGAAGGTCATGCCTATGCCAGAAAACTCAGAGAAGATGCTGAGAAAGTCAAATATGACCAACCGATAAAAGAAAACTGAAGAATATGCGAGATACCTTAAACGACTGTGTTGTGGAAGAACTTCAAACACACATCTTCGATGAATTGCATTAGAACTGTTTTGGATGTCAAGTGGATCATCCTAGTCAATTATAGCCTGGGAATCCAGTCTGACAATTTCTACCTGCAAATTGACACCCTGGGAAACCTGTATTCCGAACGCAGCGCCACCTATATTACACCCGAAATATGTGGGTGTCTGATAAAGAGCGATAACTTCTGAAAGCAATAATCCATGGCTTTAAATAGAAACGGAATACTTCCGAAGGTTTCCGAACATTTCCTGACCATAGACAAGTACCAGTTTCTACCTCCCATAACTTTTCCAGCAAGATATAATAATGCGTCATAGCCAGCAAGATGTTATATAAATTCAGACCTAGTGATCTACGAAAATTGCCTCGTTTTCGTTTCAAACAAGCGCAGATATGACCACATGTTAATTAGGCTAATTATAGAAAATCGATAATCAGTAGTGACATGGAAACTCCTTCAGATTTCCCCAGGCGTTGATAATATCAGAAACTCGATGAATGCCAATTAACACTAATTAGCGCAAATTAAGTCGGATCTTTAATGCATAGATTTTGTGTATTTATTTCACGGCCCATCAGGGCCGGGCATATAGAGATGGTTTAAGGATGTGCCATGGTTCGGATTTGACAATTTTTTCCCTTCGAGTCATATTTTTGTTAAATTTTCGTTTGACACTTGGAAAGTGAATACTCTAACGTGTAATCGCAACAATAATGGAATTAATATTATTTGATTCTGTTCCTTCTGGTTTATATTTTGCAATATTTGCAAATTTGCATTATATTGAATGGAATCTGATCATTTTCAGCCTTTCAAGTTATTAGCGCATGCGCAGTGAAAATTATGTCATTCTTTTGTGGTCAGTGTAACGTCTTTTTTTTTTATTAAAATATTTTGAAGTGGATTTTGTGAAGAACAAGGTAAATTGTTACCAACAATTTTGTTTTTGATAACAATGCTTTTTGAGTGCCAATTCACATGCGTTGAGCTAATTTGTAGAATAAACCAACTCATAGCGAGTCACCCTAAGTGATGACCTACTTTAATAGATATCTACTGTGTTAAAACAGATGGGGCTAATTCCTTGGACATCTGAGTGATAATTTGTTATATATGTAATGCATTTTTAGTGCCAATTGAATATTCACATGCGTAGATCTAAACTGTAGAATAAACCAAATTTTAAGTCCTAGCAAGTCACCCAAAGTGATCACCTAGTTTAATATTGGAAAAATAAATAGCATGATTTAGAAGACTTTTTGCTCAGTAACGGATTTTGTATAGGTTTATAGAGATGAGTTACAGTCAGAGTAACATTTTGATGTATGTTTTTTAGACCATGTGACTTATGGCGCGAATTTACTACACATGTACATAATACTACATATGTTACACTCGGCAGGTGGCGTTGTTCAAGGTTTTTTCCAATTATTAAAGCGAGCTATTTTTAAACATATTCCAATGTCCTGCACATGGAGGCATTTCGTCTTATTATAAGGGCCATTGATAGTCCAGATAATGGGCGATTTGAGACCTCGTGATAAATTTTGACTCGCTGTCTTCTGGTACATACATCCTGATGATAAATAACAACCACTACTTTTGACTACAAGATGAAAATTGTGTTTTGGACACTTGTATGTGTATGAATGACAAATCAATTGTGCTTTTGGCATAAAATTTAAGTGATAAAGATTTATACGGTATTAAAGTCAGTGTCCTAGATTATGACACTTACGAGGGATGTTCGAAATGAACTGCTTATTTCTATCTAGAGACTTTAAATTTCAAGTTAGCCCAAAAGGGCTCATTTCAAGCCCTCGAAGTACTCCCCGTGGCTAGAAATGCAAAGTTTCAGCCGATGCATCCACTTCTTGAAGGCGTCACGGTACGCTGATTTGGGCACAGTAATAAGGTACTGATGAATGGCAGATCCAAGTGCCTGTCGGGACTGGTATTTCCGCCCAGCAAGGAATGATTTCAATTTCGGAAACAAAAAGAAATCACATGGGGCAAGGTCTGGGGAATACGGGGGATGAGGCAAAACAGTTACTTTTTCTTTCTTCAAAAACGCCGTAACTCTTTCGGAGGTATGAGCGGGGGCATTGTCAGGTAGAAGACGGTCATGTTTAAAACCAGTGGCAGGGCGTCGTTTCTGATAATACTTTTTCAGTTTCTTCAGTACTACGTCTTTGTAGTACTTTCCGGTGATGCTTTTGCCCTTTTTCACCGGCACTTTTATTGCGACTCCTTCACCAGAGAAGAAGATTGCATACAAAACCTTCTTTGCACTCAAAGAACGTTTGGCAATTATTGGACGTTTGCTGTGTTTAGTGGCCCAGATCTTAATGCTAACCTTTCTGACGGGCTCAAAATAATGGACCCAGGTTTCATCACCTGTGACGACATTGGCAAACGGCTTTTTGTCATATTTTGGAAACATTTGAAACAGCTTTTTGGCCACTTTAACCCGTTGCCTCTTTTGCGCATTAGTCAACAGATGTGGCACCCATCTAGCAGAAATCTTTCTTTCAAATGCTTCTTCAAAATAAGGTGAACCGTTGATAGTGATATGCCTACCTTTCGTGCAGTATCACGAACTGTAAATCTGGCATCTCCTTCAATGATTTCCTTTATTCCTTTAGAGCATCAGTAACAGGGATATAAACTAGCTATTTTTATTTAGGGGCCCTGACTGTCAAAAATAAATGTTTAACATTAGGTATATGGTCATTTTCTCCAACAATTTAGGGGCCCAGCCCAAAATATAGGAACCATGGGCTACTGGGCACATGGTGATACAGCTGCAACGATACGGTACATATCGGGATACGAATTGAGTACCGTAAGTAAACATTCATGTGACAAAATGAAAAAAACAATCAGTGTCTCTACTCTTGGAAAGTACTTGAAATTTTGCTTTAAAGTTTAAGAAACTGTAATAGATGATACATTTCTTTAGTTATCTTTAGTTATTATCTTTAACACTGATTTATGAAAGATATCATTCAATATTTCTAGTTTTCACTTATCGTTTCTGTATCGTGAAACAGGCCTATGATAGGATACGCGTATCGCCAAACTAATGTATCATGATAAAATGAATTTCGATATATCGTTACACCCTTAGCCCCTGCTAGTTTATCTCTGAGTAAGTTGATCTCTAACATCACTGACCATGTTTAAAGCACATAAGTGCAGTTTTTCAACTTTTTGTTAAAACATTTGAAGAAAAAACTTCTCCAAGGCAATTAAAAAAGTATTAGGGTCCGGCCAGAAATTAAGGGTAGGTCGGGATACCGGAAACAAACTTTTTTTCTAACCTAATTTGTATTTATTTGTGACAATGCTTGTTAAATATTAAAAGAGGATTTTAATTAATATTTTTGAGAGAATTTCAGCAGGCTCAATAGAAAAAGGTGGTAAATCAGCTTATATGAAGAGCTGACTTGGTAGAAAACTTGAATGATTACTAAAATCCCCATTACCATTTTTTCACATTTAAATGCTCCCTTTCAATTTTAAAAACCAGAAATCGAAAAATTATCTTAAGTGATATTGCTAGCATATTGCAGTTCCACTGGCCAGATAGCTCAATTGGCAGAGCAACCCAAAACTGAGGAAATTATGTACGGTAATTTGTGTTTTGGGGAGGTTCCAGGTTCGAATCCTGGTCTGGCTGTGCAAACTGTCGCTTTGTGAAGTTAACTTTTTCCAGTTTTTATAGAAGATCTACAGATAAAATACAAAAATGCATTTTATTTACTTATATTGCTGTAATATAGTATTTACCTTGAAATAAATTTATTCCCTAATATTTTGTTTAGTCTTGGGGGCATATTTGTACTCTTTGATTTTTTAGCTCAGCTGAGCAATGCTGTATTTTTCAACTGATCTTCGTGAAATTTTGTCAGAATGATTACCTTGATGAAATCTAGGCCAAGTTCAAAAATAGGTAATCTGGGGTCAAAAACTAGGTCACTAGGTCAAATCAAAGAAAAACCTTGTGTATGCGATAGAGGCTGTATTTTTAAATTGATCTTCATAAAATTAGGCCAGAATGATTGCCTTGATGAAATCTAGGTCGAGTTTGAAAATGGGTCATCTGGGGTCAAAAACTAGGTCATAGGTCAAATCAAAGAAAAACTTTGTGTATGCGATAGAGACTGTATTTTTCGGTTGAACTTCATGAAATATGGTCAGGATAATTGCCTTGATAAAATCTAGGTCAAGTTTGAATATGGGTCATCTGGGATCAAAAACTAGGTCACTAGGTCATATCTAAGAAAATATTTGTTTAACCTCAAGAGACCACATTTTTGGTCCGATCTTAATTTAAATTGGCCAGAATACTCGTTTGCATGAAATCACTAGGTCAAACATGTTTACACTGTTATGGTGTGTTTCTCAGGTGACCGACATAGGGCCATCTTGGCCCTCTAGTTTTTAATTTCTTCAGGTGACAAGTTTTTAAATCTGGCATGAGTAGCAGTGTGCCACATTTACAGATCTAGCTTTAACAGCTGCAGTTTCTGGTTGTTCTGTTTTATTCTCTATCATTCCACTTTCACTATCATCTTTGGTGAAATATACTCTACCCAGGTGCCCGCCCGTGATGAAATAATGCACAGAGGGGCACCTGGGGTCTTCCTCCACCATTAAAGCTGGAAAGTCGCCATATGACCTATCATGTGTCGGTGCAACGTTAAATCCAAAAATAAACAAAAACAAAAAAGAAATATACCTTCACTGATACAGAAGATTATTATAAACCTTTTGTTTTTTGGGCCGTGCGACCATCTATTTGCTGCATCTTGCAGCAATATTTTACTTGTTTCTTTTGACAAAGCACAAAGATTATCAACGGCTTCCCAGGCTAAGTCAATTACAGCATCAAATGTGTTTCTTCACATCTACGGACGAGTAGAGTTATACATTGAAAAAGCCTCTAATCAACTGACTCTCTACAATGTCATGGAAAAGTGGTATCCAAAACTAGAGCTCATGGACGTCCACGGCTGTGAGAAAGTACAAGCCCTACATATATGGCTAGATATAAAGGAGAAGTTAGCCCGTCATCAATTAGATCCACGGAAAGCTGGATGAGTGTATGGGCAGAACGAGTGTAAGACGCCTGGAATCATGGATACCCATCAACTTCAATAAATCTTGGATAAATCGTTTATATTGGGAAGACTTAATTGAGAAGTGTGTCCCAAGGATCATCTACCAAAGCAGAAACGGAACACACATGACTCAGATCAACCATGAGAACATTGGGGGGCTATTTACTTCAGAGAAAATACAGCCATCGACTTTGTCTCTTATGGATTACCACCCTTAGAAAGCTATTCGACCCTTCTTTGACAATATCCGGAGCTGGACTAGGAACAACATACGACTTCAAAGTGGAAGCAGTGCTATGTGTGTTGTTTACAGCATATTTGTTCTGGACGCTTTAGCCAGAGGATATGATTTAGATAATATGTTGACAATCAAATTTCGTTTAGATATTGACACATCCATGACAAAGGCGTTGGAACTTGGTTTAAACAATTCTATGAACACTTTTATGCAAAAGCTAGATCTCAGCAAAACCTGAACATTGTCAGTGTTGTACAACAGATCAATCTGATAAGTTTGCTTTAGCTTTGTTTAAATTATAGTGTTAGACCATGATTATTTGTATCCTTAATGTTCTTTGCTAAAACAGTTACTTGTTCAATAAAAAATGTGTACACACAATATTCTTTGTTATTTTTTCTCTGTCTAGGGGTAGTAGTAAAGGTGTCATAAACTCATCCCTCAAAAAGACAAGAGGTCCTGGTCTTTTTCAACTTAGCCATCTAGATGTTGGTTCCCAATGTAAGATCAAATCCCACTGGCTAATAATTATATTGTTTCTCTATCCGGTCCGCGCGATCCCCATATAAGCAAGTGCATTGACCTACATTCCATCATTAGTTCACAATGGAGTCTATTGCCAAGCAAATTGAAGAACTGCAACAACTCGAAGCCAGAGCTGCTGTTCTTCAAAAATAAGCATCCTAAATACACTTAGGGGAGACTAAGAGAGGTGGAGTGACACCCAACGTAGGACGACTGAGGCGTTAAGGATCATTCGATCAATTAAAGATAGAGAGATAGAGAGCAGAGGAGATGGGCAGAAAGGAAAAGAATGGAAAAGAGATATAATGGAGGACGCTACATGAGGGCTGTAAAAGTTCACCCCTACATCCAAAGAGACCCTGCTGATAGCACCTCTGAGATGGATGCTACTAAAAACACAATGGCCTTTTTAGGGCCACTCCATGTCTTTACGCATAAAACATATGCCACCGTCCTGTATGGTGATCTGGCACCCTCCTCCCTCCTGGATGGTGATCTGGTACCTGGATGGTGATATGGTACAGGTACCAGACAAATCTCTCCAAGTAGGGAACCAGAAATTTCCCTGGATGACACTCTGGTACCCTACTGGGAGTGATATGGTACCAGTACCAAGTCACCACCCTTTACTACTTGTATGACTTGGTTGTTCCTCCTTGTCATAATGACACACCTAGTGTCATAATTGCCCAAGAGCCATTACGAAATTAGGTCTGCCATTATGGCTAGAAGGCACAAACACGTTTAATGATCTTTTTTTATCATATACCTTCTCTTCATATATATGTTGGTAATTACATTTTTCCTATTGTCCACAAGTATAATTTGTATTGCTTGTTTTAAACAGCAATGCCGTCGTTGCACGAGAATCGCTCAGAAAATTCAACACCCTTTTACGCGCCATAATGACGTTGCAACATGACATCAACTTCAGAACGTGTTGACGTTCTAGTTACCTTGGTGTCCTCGGTGTACATATAGATCCACATCTAAACTGGAAGCATCAAATTGAACATACACTCAAAAATGTAATTCTTTACTTTATCTCCTTTTACGCATTAGAAAATTCCTAAATATACACTCAAGAAAACTGTTTTTCAATGCCTATATACTTCCTCATATTGATTACTGC
Organism: Mercenaria mercenaria; assembly: GCF_021730395.1. Lineage (NCBI taxonomy): Eukaryota > Metazoa > Mollusca > Bivalvia > Venerida > Veneridae > Mercenaria > Mercenaria mercenaria. The sequence continues at coordinate 51,754,986 of NC_069363.1, forward strand.
TGTACAATTTGGGGAGCTTGCAGGCAAAGCTTGCTTGATAAAATACTTAAATTTCAAAAACGTGCTGCACGTATTATCCTGGATCAACCATTCGATGCACCATCGGAAGAACTTTTCAAGGAGCTCAACTGGATGAAATTCCATGACCGAATTGACTACAAAAAAGCAATCTTGATGTATAAATCTTTAAATGGGTTGAGCCCTGATTATCTAAAAGTAAAGTTTACATACTCTCAAAATAAGTCATTACAATCCTTTAACAATAAGCTCTTAAATATTCCAAAACCTAACCTGGAAATCTTCAGGAAATCCTTCTCTTATTCAGGACCCAAAATTTGGAATGAAATTCCCCTTCAAATTCGAACTGCAGAATCTTTAACTTCCTTTAAGAAACTCTACCAGTCCTGGAAGTTCTCTGGTGGATGTTGAATTCCTTATAAATTCTATGTTTGTGTTTACTTAAAATAATTGCATGTCTTTTTTCTTTTTTGTCATTCATGTAGTAGAACATTTTATGATGTACACTTGTAAATACAAATTATAATATTGTTAAATGTCATGAGGCCCACATGGAAGATTGGGCACACCCAAATGTGTAGCCTCTCAAAATAAAGTCGTTATTATTATTATTATTACTATTACAAATCTATGCTAAAATTTCTCATGTCATCCTTTTACTCGATGCATAAGCTGAAATCCAGTAGAAACCAGACGACCTCTTAGTATAAACAAGATATTTTGCTTCTTCTTTCTGTCTACTCGTGCCTTGCATTATATCTACATTGCAAAGTTTTGGCTAACTTTGTCCAACAATTTTGCTTCAATTTACTTTAGATTAGCCATACAGTTATGTAGGGTAGCCATTTACATAGTAACCTATTAGGTCCAAAGACCCGACATGCGCTTGATTTTCACACGTATGATTTATCATATTCATAATTTAACGAGAAAGGGAGATTAAGTCTCCGAATATACATCAAACTGCACCAGAGCTGTTCCAAAATTCAAAGTATTAACTGGGAAGCATGTGCCATCAATTGAATTCTGTTTAGCTTAGTTTACTTTGAAAAAATGTGATTGCCTTCAAGTTCGGAAACAAGTACCGGTATTCTGACTCTCATAGAAAGCTAAAACAATCATGACTTCAAGAAAACTCCAAGCAACCTCAATCCAACCTCCTGAAGTTCAAGTGACTGCCTCAAAATAAGGATTTCTATTTTAAACTGAAAATATGGACGTGTGGCAAAGACTGATAATTTGAAAAGAGCTAAAAACCTTTGTATAACAGAATGATTGTCACAATATTTCAACTTTTGTAATTTTTCTCTTATTCTATGTAAAAGTGACAAATGCAAGCCTAATTTAATGAGTCTTGTAGGGAACTGGCTCTAATGTGATATTGGACATAGGATACAGACTGGCTAAATTCATAATTAAAAAATGAAAATTAATATAGAAAAATATCATAAAGCTAGTCTTTCACTTTGCATCTGTGCCTCCAAAAGATTTTCTAAATGATCTTTTAGCAAAAAACAAAGGCACTATCTTATCCATTTATTTGCTTTTTTCATAAGGCTGCATGCTATAGCTTTAAACAATAAGATTACAGAATATTTCTCTTTTGCAGAAAGATACTTTATCCTAACACGCACAACTTACTAATACAGGGGAAAAAAAGATAAATTGTAACAAATGTAACGCCAATTTTCACGCTGGCAAAATGTATCTACTGTCGTTTTTCAAGCAAAAAGAAAACAATAAAACTGCCCTTTATTTAACAGATTTTACTTATTAAACAAACAACAGTGGTTAAACGTCATAGCATTCATCCTATGCATTAGTCTGTATTCGGGCTCTACGTTTTGTTCACATGAGATGACTCCTGACGTTATTGAAATTTTGTATAAATATGTCCCTTTTCTTTTAAAAGCTAAGGGAACCATTGCTGAGATAGTTGAAGTAAAAAACTAGAAATGAAGAAAAATGTTTCTAGGAAATTAAAGAATGTGGTCGGTAACCAGACTAACTATATATTTAAACATAGGGTATAGGTGTGCAGCACTACAAGTGTGATAATATTCTAAATAGGGCACAATATTATGATGCAATTTATATTAAATTTGCAATGAAGTTTATAGAAAAAAGTATATATTTTGGCATTGAAGAACTTAAAGGTCCGTAAATATAATTATAAAGACTTAACAGTATTATACAATATAAAAGGTTCCATGTGTACTGATACGGTTACATGTCAGTGTTTATTCTTTATTTCAAACAGGGTCCGAGATGCATTTCAATAATATTCGAAAGTGCACATGAAACTAAAATATTGTCTAGGTTAACCGTTACAAAACAACGTGATAACATTTTTGACCAAGGCACAGAAACTTATGATTACATTCTTGTTTTCTTTTAACTACACACAAGCGTCTTAAAGGCTCATTCTATTTCATATATCGAGATGTATTGTACTCTTTATTAAAACATTACTGGATGCTTTGTTTTTATGCTGCCCGTTCGTCGGTGATTGATAGTGTAGAAATAGGTACATTCTGGGTATCAGTTCCATGATCTGAAACGAATTCAAGCACATGATGAGTAAATTATGTCATTTTTGCAATATCGGCTATTTGCAAATTATCTGTGGAGACCGTCTTTTATCATCTGTTTATACTTTAAATGTCAGTGTCACATAGTTTATGTACATGTACGATACATTACCGGTGCTTTTTACTGAGAGGATTTTATCTGTTTTTAATGATATCTCATGTTATCTAATGTGGCAGTCACCTTGATTTCTATGTTAGGAACTGATTTAAACCAATACTCATGCCTGTCACCTCATTTTATTGATGTAAATGCTGTTTATTTTTACTACACATGTTGTCGATTTATACTGTCAGCCATTTGTCGCTTTGCATTGTGGTTAGTGACGTCATAAAGGTCATATTTGTTTATGAAGTTTATGTCAAAATTCGAGTCATTTTCAACTTCAGATCAGTTTTTCACACTTTCTGTACAAGGATCGGAGAAGACAATGTAAGGGTTATGTAATTTAATCTTTATTCTTTTGATTCATAGTAATTTTCATGCAAGTTTAATAGAATTTAATGGTTTAATCGTTGTTTAAGTGAGGAAATATATGTTTTCGTCCGGCATATTTTTATGACGGATTCTGTCAAACCCGCAGTTTTTTGTGACGGATTCCCTCAGCCTGCAGGGATCCGGCGGATTATTATGTTGGTTTTCCCTCACTTTTTCTTGTGTGATTGCCGGATTTCTGGAGAGTATATAAGGGTTCCCACTCAGATTTTCGAGGACTTCGACCTCTTTGGCTTTAGGGTAAACATAGATTATTTCATTATTTTTTTAGTAATAATTTCATTGAGAACTTGGATTAAGGACGTATGCTAGAATTTGGTGCGAAAATTTTCCCAATAACAGAATTTCTTCAAACTTTGAATATTGAAGGACAATCATCTAAGAAACAAACAAATGCAATAAAAATCATAGGTCACCGGTATCGAAAAAGAGTTATCTGCCCTTGAAAACGGCATTTCCCCCAAAAATGACTTTTCAAGGGCAGATAACTCTTTTTCGAATCCGGTGACCTATGATTTTTATAGCATTTTTTTGTTTCTTAGATGATTGTCCTTCAATATCCAAAGTTTAAAGAAATTCTGTTATTGAGAAAATTTTCGCCCATCTCATATACAGGGAATTCTAGCGTACGCCTTTAAGTTAGGCATTTGTTCAATTTAAGTGCATTTCGGACATTTTTGAGAGGTAAATTTTTGCTTTTGATCAAAATTAGTATTTTTAAGTGGGAAACCTTGTAGACTCTTTTTATTAATTTTGAACATTGTTTTAAGCACTGACAGACTTTAAATCCATACTTTGTGCATTTGTGCCATTAATTTATTGATATTTGCTCATCCATTATTTATTAGACTGATACTTTGTTAAGGGAATTTATTAAAATAAATTCTTTGTTTTAAATTGACATTGATCTTAGTCTTCTGTTAAAGTTTACTTAAAGACAATTCCCCCCCCCCCCCCCCACACACTTAAAAGTTTCCCTTTATTTTACCGAAGTCCAGCCTTGGTTTAATATTGTGTTCACACATTTTCTGTCCGTCCGTCTGTCTGACTCGTGACATAGTAACCTAGTATCCTGGTAATAGTAACCTAGTGGAGCTCACTGGAGCAGTGGAGTCAACAAGGTCCAGACTTGTTGCTGAATTATTGTGATTGTGAATTGTCCGTCCGTCTGTCTCATCATTGTAACACGGTCATCTCGTGGAGCTCACCGGAGCACTACATTTTCTTGGTGTCAGAAGTGGGATCTGTTTTTCGTTTAACAGATCCAGTGATCGGACCATATCATGATGTTACGGAAACGATACCCGAATAGGCAAGCAGATGTGGAGACGCAGTCAGAGTTAGAGTCTGACCCTGGGGAGGAGCATGAGAATGAAGGCAATGCAATTGCGGATAGGGAACTGGATGAAAGGTCTGAGTACCATTGTGAGGATGCTGAGTTGCAGGGAGATGTAGCCCAGCAGCATGGTAATATAGGGAGACCTTCTAGTGGAGTTGATGTTTCAGAGACAGGCGAAGCCTCTGAAGATATGCGGGCGCTGCTCCAAGGTTTGTCAAGAAACATGGGTCATTTTACTGGAGTACTGCAGGAGGTAGTGACTGTCCTACATAAAAAAGACAGTGGCTGCCATTCGGGTGGACAAAATTGCAATGATCATAATATTGATAATAATGTAAACGATAATTTTTCATTACAGGATTCAAGAGGTGTGGCATCTAGAACAAGAATGTTGGGACGTCACGGAGAAGAGGAACAGAGGAACACACAGGAGTTTCCAAATTTTTCACATATGGAAAGGGGTGATCTTGGTCTGCGGCAGGGAAGGAATGATACTTCTGAACAGGAAGCCAGGAACAATAGGGAACTTAGACAGAAGAATATTAAGGTACCTCCTTTCAATGGTAAGGAAGATTGGAAGGTATGGCGGAACAGATTTGAAGTAATTGCGCGTAGACAGCGGTGGACTGATGAAGAAAAACTTGATAATCTGTTACCTAGGTTAGAGGGTGCAGCAGCTGAGTTTGTTTTTGCTCAGTTGCCTCATCATATTTTATATAACTATGATAGGTTAGTAGGGGAGTTAACTAACAGGTATAGGGTTGTTGAAACTCGTCAATCTGAGTCTGCAATTATTTTACACATTTGTGTCCTATATTTCAAAGGGGTCTTCATGGTCAGTATAATCAGAGTTGCTATATTTTGATCTTTTCAGATCGTTCAGCACGATATTTATGTTGTGTTAATGGTACTGTTTAGCTTTTCAGCCTGAACATTTAGGCTTGGGCGGTTCCCACACCCTCGCTTTCATATCTTTGTGTACAGTTTGTTTAGTTCTTCCATTGTTTTAGTGCAAGCCAATTATTTAAACTGGCGACCATACGCCTCTTTTCAAGGAATTGCACGCTGTGTATCATTGAAGGTTCCATTCATTTAGTCCACCGTTTGAACACATCTGCGAACGTCTATAAATTGCGGTACTTGTAGCGTGTTCAAACGTTGAGTTCTGCTCAATCCGGGACTAGAGGGCGTGGACGGTATTATGCATATCCACTACCATCATTGAAAAGGCTTAAGCAAACCGAGACGGCAACATTTTCATTTGTATCGTGTTAAACGAACTTTGCAGTTACCATTTTTCTATTTTCTTACGTTTTGTTTAATAAATTTGTTACAGGGTTTTCCGTTAATATCGGATTTATTTTGAAAGATCCAGAGATAATGCATATATCATTCATAGGTCCCTAGGAGCGGTAAAAGGAATGTTTTAAGTTTTACAGTTATTTTTAATAATGCTTGTGTTATAACCAAAATATATTACTCTGGTCTGAAGACGCCTCAAGTGTATCAAAACTAAGAAAACATCGTATATTTAAGAATAACTTTAAATATGATGGTTACATTATAAATTGAAGTGAGAATGAACGCTCAATATTTTGCCAATTCAGAACTGGTATTTTACAATTTGGAATTGAAACAGGAAGGTATGCTGAAGAGCAGCATAACCAGAGACTATGTGGACTTTGTTCATCAAATTTAGTAGAAGATGAGAAACTTCATCTATTCTTTCAGTGTATATTGTATGTAACGATCTAAGAGGAAAAACTTTCAGAGATTTATTTGTTAATACTGGTTAAATGTATGTTAATCAGAGTCCTTCATATATCTTATCGGTCCATACAAGATTACTTGCAAAATTTCTAGTGTGTACTTTAATATTTTTATTTTCATACTTTTTACTTATATGATAATCAAGACATGTTAAGTATATCTCTTATATCTGTGTATAGCTGTTTAAAGTGCATTTTAAGCTGTTTTGCATTTCATGTTTGTACAGATAGTCTACAGATAGTTACTTACACTGTATCATACCTCTAGCGGAGTGAAGCTGAGAATGGCGGCATCAAACAGTTTACGTTCTGACAAATTGACAAAGAATCCTATCAGTTAATTATTTTTTGAAATTTATTGATATATATACTATCTATACTTTATACATTTTGATAAGAAAGATGGACAGCTTCAGTTACTTGTCAAATTAACTTTCACAAACCGTAGACTTGCATGTGTTTTTCATGTTTTTGTAAACATTGTTACAAAAGTTATATTTACCAGCATTCATATAAATCACATATTAAGTAATACACAGTATTGTGGTTTCTTTTGTGGTACTTATTGCGTGACCGTTGTCACCTATGTACGTGGTGCGTGTGCTGTAACTTATGCAATTTAAAATTTAAGATTTAACTTTAGTATGTAGGTTGTTTCCTTTTGACTAATTTTTGGGTGAAACGGGTGTTTCTAATCTTTGATTTTAAAGGTCTTAAGTTGCGATATATATATCTTCCTATCTACATACTTTAGTTGTAAAAGTATGTGTCTCATGTTATTGTAATTTATAAATTTGAAAGTATATGACCTAAGTTATGATATATTTTCCTATCAGCTATTATAAAAGTATTTGTCTCATGCGATGTAGTTTATGAAAGTTGGAAGTATATAACTTAAGGATATATCCAGGACAAAAAAAATGTATCATTGACTAACCTTGACACTATTTACCTCAGACTGTAAATACGCATCTATTCAATTCGAAGGTATTCTCGTTAGCCTATTGTTCTACATCATAATTAATTAAGAAACTTGACATATTCAGAATATACCCATATAAATTGTTACAATATTGGGAGTTTGAAACACATCTGAAATGTATAATAGATCGGATTTCAAAATAGCATGAACAGTCCCCAGATATGTAAATAGAAATATACTCACAAGGTAGATAAGCCCTTAAAACCACTTATTCAATAATGTTTTGATTCTAAACATGATATTAAATATATCTATTTGAAAGTCAGATCCCCGGGATGGTTGAATGTTTTCTGTGACGACTTGACAGAAGACAATACTTTTAAATTTTCTGTTTGTGTAAAACAAATCAGAACTGGTATATAACCCAGGGACTGATGCGAAACAGTGTTAAACCCAAATAAATCAAGATGATATAAAATGCTTTAATGTAGCATGCACGTAAATTTATGTACATTTACCAACTTTGAATTGAAAGTGAATAGGCTATATTGATGACATGTATGTTTTGTTTTCGTTCGTGTTTGCGATATAAATAAATTGCTTTAGTATAGATGTATGTATTTTGTATTTTTTTCCTCAAAATCAATGGTAATTTACATAACTAATTGTCCAGAATGTCGAATTAGAGGAGGTTACTCCGGCCCAGCTCGACGGGTAGGTTTGATTACATTAAAAAAGATAGTGGCACTCGTCTCCTAAAAGATTAGAATTGCAAAGATGACAATCACACAAACCTCTATCTAAAAACATAAACCGACTATTTTCAGTTAGTAGCCTAAGGTTCATACACCTGAATTTACATAAAGTAAACACTAAGCTAGAGTTCAAATACTGTTCAATGCAAATTTTCTTTTATATATACGATAATTCAAACACTTTGACATATTTTGTAATTTGCTATTCCATTCTTTTCAGTCTTGCTTTAACAATTGGTATGAAACTGTTGTGGGAAACAGCAGACTGATTCAACCAATAATTCGACAAACCAATATTTTGTAATTGATGTTTTACAAATGTAATCCACCTGTTACTTAGATTATTATTTTCACTAAGATTACAGATGGTATCGTATAATACCTTAAAAATATCCTCATTCTCAGCTTTCAACAATCCGCTCCAATATTAAAGAATTCTGCACTTAATATCTGCATTGGTAATAGGGTAACCCAAAGGTCACTATATACCATCCAATTAGGTGTACTTGTCTTAAGGTACAAAATTTTAACTGAAACTGATCAATCTGATAAATAATAGTACAATCGTCGAAATCCCAGATTTCCGATCCATGTAATAAAATAGGGGCTAACATAGCATCAAACAAATGTAGCTGAAGATCTAAGCGTAATAGCATGAAAGGATTTTTGTTCAAAAACAATGAAAAAAGACCAAGCTATCGAGTACCATGGATGTTTTTACCTGGCTTTCTGGGCAGTAAGCAAATGGTAAGCTGAGAACCTGCTAACCTATTGCAATTAGCCCAAAGACTCTTTCTACATGAAAGTTGTTTAGTTTATCATGATGTGTTGCGATACCTGTACTATACTTAAGAAATAATATATCTCATCCAGTGATTTGTCATTGAATAAATCATTGTTTGGAGTTCAGAATCGATGGAATTATATCACGAGGGCACAGCCCTCGTGATATAATAATACGCATCTGAACGACAAACAATGATTTATTCAAGAGAAAATCACTAAATGAGATATATTATTTCGATTCTGACATATTACCGAGGATTTTAAGTACATCCTGGACGACATTCATTAAATATTTGCCCGTTTTCAATTGGTTTCTTTTCCAGCGCGCCGCTATGCCGTTTGACGCTATGACGTAATAATTGTAACGTCAGAACAGTGATTTGTTGTATAATAATTCTCTGTTTTCAGCCTTCTTTGTTTAATAGGAAAATGAATCAGATCGTGTTAGAATATGTGTTTTGACCATGGATTACAGTAACATATCATTGAAACTAAATCAGGTTACATCTGTGAAAAAATATAGGTAGGACGCTTGTTCAACACAATTACCTTAATCAAAATCAAGTGGGTTTTATTACATTAGGCCTATTTATTTGATGACTGTCTACATGTGCCGTTTCCCTGGTCTTTGAAGTGAATGCAGATACTGTTCAAAATTATGTCAAAGCCACAGCTCTTTCAGTCTCGCTTAAAGTTGAACAGTAGCATAATAAACGGGCTGCTGCATACCTTTTACAAAAATACATAATAATTCATATAAGTCATATAAATGTCCAGCTGTATTTATTAGCGAAATATTCAAAAACCTACCAGGTCTAGTAATCTACCCTCGCCCACTCCCACATCCACACGAACATGGAAATCATTCTGATACAAATACAGTTATAACACAGCTAAACTACAAAATGCAGGGAGTGCAATTTAAGGCCCTTCCAGAGATACTGTATTTTCACAACATTTTCAGCTTTTTTTGCAGTAAATTATTTCTTCTAGTATGCTTTAATAGTTTAAGCAACACTATATAAATATTTTACAATGCAGAAATAATGTGTATTTTGTGAATAAATCAAATAATGTGCATACGCCTACGTTAATTCAATAAAACGTTTAGATAGTAAACTCGTAAGTCCTGACCTCATAAATGTCTAAATGTCACTGTCAATTTGTAACTGTAAAAATTGTGTTTCTCAATTTTTCGACGCAAATCATGTATAATTACCATCAAGGAAGCACAACAGAATATCGTAATTCTGCGGTTGTTCTTTAATCAACCGCACTGCACTGTAGTGTTACTGATATCATTCCATGACAAAGTGGTACATAGTAAGTAAAATAAAAAATCGTAGGATACCTATTCATCGATTTAATATCCACAAATCGGTTTCATAGATTTAAACAAGGAATCAGTCTATTCTAGGAAAAACGTTTCCTTGTCCAAGCTAAGACGAGACTGATCAACCACATCTAACTGAAGTACGTTTGCAAAATGGTATACTAAAGAACTGCAAATAAAATATTTATCGAAAAGCACCAAATTGTTTTTCAAAAGAGAAAAGATTAACAGCATTGCTGATAAGAGGCGAAATTAAAAACTAACTTAATTCGTATCAACTTACATATAAAACATATAGATTAATAAGATATCGCAGCTGTATATGTATTTTAGAGGAGTTTATATTAAATTGGTTATTCAGTATAAAGATTCCGACGAGTAAATAAAATCTGCAAAAAGATCCTTTGGAAGCAAAGAATACAACCAAACGGAATAATAGCAGACTCGGTTTGATTGAGCCTGTTCATGAGAGTCTCACGCCCCCTAGCACCGGCTTAAGCGGAACTCTATTACACATCTTTTGAATGGACTCCATGATCCCAAAGGACCAGAAAATATAACAACACTGAATACAAGTACGTGGAGACTTTTTACAGCCACCACACGGCACTTAAAGGTAGCTTTTGTGATAATTAATAAAATCTGTAAAAAGATCCTAGTTTTTATGTGCTCATTTTTGCGGTCATTATTTATTTGTTGTTAAACAGATATACTGAATCAGAATGTGTAACTAACGTTAATTTACAATATATTTTAATTCTATGGTTTTATCACTTAAAGTGGAATTATGCGCATTTTTTCAAGTAAAAATCCAGCTGAAATAGATGTGTGTGTAAAAAGGGTGAAGGAAATTACAGCTTTTAACCCAATATAATTATCAAATTCTTCCTGTTACCAGTACGAAATAATGACTTTGCAAACATTACTTTTCTTCAAGGGGGTGATGGGGGAGAGTGGGGGGCAGTCATTTAAAGAAAAGTCAAAATGCACGCAGGAGTTGCTTCCGTTGAACTTTAGAAATCTCTACCTATAGGTAAAGGAAATCACTGCATAGAAGATTCAAGAAAAGAACTGTTATTTTATTAGTCCGATATCTGTAATCCTAAAGCATCAACTTTAATACTTATGTGGCATTATCGTTAACTTAACACATTTAAATGCAAAGCAACCGAAAATTGCTTTTATAAAGCATTCGCCAAAAGCACACTATGTGCAGTAAGATGCGCATGATGCCACTTTAAATTGTCTTTAAATCAATTAGATATTTGAACAATTAATGCTAGGTCAAGTGTTCGATTGCATTAAATAATAGCGCGTATGAAACTGTGTAACTTCCTTTACTCAAACCTACGAATTAACTTCCTAGTTTATTTATTGTGACGGGAAGTTTTTCTTAACAATTAAATCAGAAGTTTTAATCTTCATTACTTTGTTCATAGAAGATACAAATAATATACAGAAACATTGAGTAAGCAAAGACTATCAAATGATAAATGGTCGATTTATTTTAGTGACAAGCATCCCAGTTCAAATTAGAAATCTATAAAAAAAAAAAAGATAGTAAGTAACTGATATTGGATACCGAACATGATAAACCAGTATTGTTTTAAACAGATTATAAAAGTATAGTATAAACTACAGCTGAACACCATTGGCAATAAATTATATATCAAATTTAGATAACATGACATGTTTTATTGACTTTAAGGGTGTTATTGTAGATAAAAAGTTTCGAACATCACTAACTGATAGAATTTATAAAGCTTGCAGTTGTAAGAGGTACTTACGCGGGCTACAGTGAATATGGGATCATAACAGAAACAAACAGAAATGGAGGTGTCTGGACGGAGTGAAACGCCAAGGAAAAATATATATCATGAAAATATTCAATGCCAGCCGTGTCAGGGAGAAGGTGACGAAGTGTCAGCGGAAGGATACTGTGAAAATTGTAATGAGTATTTCTGTTCATCATGTTTGAGGGTCCATCGCAAACTGGCGGTGACAAAGAACCACGTGCTTAAATGTAAAGATCAAATGCCGAAAACCAAGGTTAAAATAAATCCTTCCGTAGAGCCATGCAGTATCCACAAATCTGAGATAATAAGGTACTATTGTTATCTGCATGATTCGGTTGGTTGTGGTGATTGTATGATCACAGATCATAAGTCATGTAAAGTTGGGCTTGTTTCAGATGTAGCCGCTGACTTTAGTAACAGTAGAGAAATTACAATGATCAAACGAAAGATGGGGGAAATCGAGAGAAGAATCAGTTATGTCAAGGAAGAAATGAAAGGCAATTTTAAATTCATAGCAAAAATGAAGGCAAAGGTAGTACAAGAGATAAAACTGTACAGGATCGAACTAAACTCTTATCTTGACCAAGCTGAAGCAGAACTTTTAAACGAGGTTGAACAACTGAACACGAAAGACGTCGCTATGCAAAATAACTACATGAAAGAGTGTGATTCAATTGAAGCTGAAATAAAACATTTTCAGGAGAAGATAAAGCAATATGAAACTAAGATCAATCCGTTGTTCGTAACAGTCAAACTTGCGCAGAAAAAAATGGAGACATGCCAAGAATCAGTAATTAGTTTTTCATCTGCCGCAACAATGAACAGTTCTACGTTTGAGCCATCAAAAGATATACAAGCTCTAAAGGCATCGCATTCTCTCATCGGAAAACTTGCCGTAGTAACCAAGCCATGTTTTACCGAACAGAAACGACGTATTATGGATATGGAAGCACAGTATGTGGGAGAGCTGAACGTTCAAGGTGAACAGGAGGCCGGGTGCACTATATCAGGAATGGCTATGCTTTCTTGTGAAGAAATCTTGCTTGCTGATGGCAAAAGCAAGTGTTTGAAAATTTTCAATCTTTTAGAAAATAAGATAACTTCAACATATATTACTTCTCCACCCGAAAGGCCATGGGACGTGACTGTAATCAATGCGCACAAAAATGCAGCAACTTTACCTGATGTAGGAAAGATTCTTCTCATAAATACCAAAAATGGACTGTCCGGAGCTCACTGCCTAAAAGTGCGGACAAATTGCAGAGGAATTTGCAGCATTAAAGGTACTCTTGTCGTGTCTTTTGACTCACCGGCTTCTATCCAAATACTGGATATGAAAGGATACATTTTATGTTCAGTCAAGGATACGCGTATGTTAAGTTTTCCAGGACATTTAGTTTGGAGTAAATATAGCGAGAGCATTTATGTGTCAGAGTTTACAAAGAAGACTGTCTGTGAGCTTACAGCAGAAGGACAATTAAAGGCTACATATAAATCGGATAATTTGAAAGGGCCGAGAGGTCTTACAGTAACCAGTGATGGAACTGTTGTTGTTTGCAGTGAAAATGATAGTGATAAAGTCAGCATTATGGTACAAAATGATACAGAGATGCTGCCACTGTATGTGAGCAACGTTCAGAGGCCAATGTCTCTCCTTTTTTGCGAAGACAGCAACAAAATGTATATTAGTGAGCACAGTACCCCGTATATCAAAACATTTGATTTGAAACCGCGGAATGTACACTTATGAAAGCCTCGATGATAAAAATAAAATGAAAACCGGTAACCTAAAATACATGTTGTGGAGCAATAACGAACGTGTTTTTTTTTTCGCAACATTTTGTGTTGGGTATGACAAACTACAGGCTAGAGAAAGAGAAAGCATACCCATAGTTAATGCACGAAATTTACGTACTAATATAGTTTCTGTTGTGGAGTCAAGCTTGAAGTAGTATCAAAGGACCATATTCACTATATGTAAGCAAAGTTACTTCTGAAAGTAACGTACACTTGAACTGCATTGTCACAGTGTTAGAGTTTTAATTTCCTTCTTCAGAGTTACTCAGTTAACAAATGGATAGCGATTACACTAGTGACAACACCGCTGTATAATGATGTAGAGTATAGAGATACCATATTAACCAAAATGCCAAGTTAATGTTGTTAATGTTTATAGACTACTGACTTAGTTGTAGAAAAAACAACATTACGATTACTACTCTCTTATCAATTAAGAAGCAAATTTGAAAACAAATGCTAAATTTAATATCTTTTTTTTCATATGATTTGTTAAGTAATGTTTACTTTTTTAATTTCGACAGTACATAATCCACATAAGAAACTAATTGTTTGTAAATTACATATTATGTTATATTTGTACAATATAAGATATGTTGTTCTGTTAGGGAGCTGGCAAAGGCAACAACATATGGAATTTTATTATCGCGTATTGCAAATAGCTTTTTAATGAATACGTGTCTTCTCTTTAATGTGCTGCAATTACGTGGCGTCTATTTTTTTGACCTTGCTATATCATTTAAACACTTCGGAATTCAGTCTAAGAAAATAGTGTGTTCAACAGAGTACAAATATGGGCGTCATTTTCAAGTAAATGTAAATTATATGTAGTGTAAGAGTGCTACTGAAAATCTGATAATACGAGTACAAATGTATTATATTGCATTAAATGCAGACACTTTTCTTTTTCTTCTCTTTATACCTATAATTAATCTTCAAAAACAATTTCAATTAGGCCATGCCAAATTGTTTAGCAGTTTGTCGGAACGACCTCATTCGACAAAAACAATAAAGTTCACCCATTGCATGTACAGGAAAAGTATTCCATTTTTTATTAGACTCCTAATTGATAACAGCAAAAATGTTTAGTGAACAGGCTTTTAGCACTACTTTTACTTGAAAACTGACCCTGCTCTCTTAAACAATGAACCCCTTCCGTGATCAGGGCTATTCTCTGGAAAGTGAACAGGATATCAACTTTCAAAGCAATTCACTTATAGATTTGAAAATCAAGACATCATGACCTACTTCATGAACACAATGTTCCGTAGAACCAGTAGTTTGTTGTTATCATAATTGTACAGAAAGGAACATTATTGATAAACTTGTTACTTTAAAAGAGAGGTTAAAATGCATACAATCTGACAAACGACTACGCTGGACAATGTCAACACTTTTTGTAGCCAAGTGATTAGAGAAAAGGGAAAAGAAAACTTTTAATATTTTCAGTCGACTGACATAACTGCAACTCTGTGTAGACGTGTCCTAAAGTAAAAACAAAACTTAATGAAAATACTTGTGAGATAAAACAAGTGTACCCGAATATCAAACCTAAGTTTCCATCTGCATGAGCAAAGTTATAGGCAATGATTGTGTTGAAATGTCTTTTTGTAATTTAATTGTAGAAATATATATGTATGTGTAATTGAATTCCAGCAAAATATACAAAAGGAATGAAATTTTTTAAAGGGGACGCATATTGCTACATTCTCAGTTCATACAGAAATGAGGAAGGGGTGCATATTCAAGAAATTGATGGCGGGAAGATACAAAACATATTCCTAAACTGATATAATACTGATGGACGCCTGTAATATTCAGTACTTTGTGGATAAGGATGTGGTACTATGAATGTAATAGGGAAACAGAGGTCTTTGTGAAAGTACATTCAAACCAAAATATTAAGCTTTTGAATAAGGAAAAAACAGGTTATTTACAATACCAGTGTTACAAATAATGTTGAAGGGATGAGGGATGAGATTTTCTTTCCAACTCACCAGGTTTGCTTAAACATGTAAAAATTTAACGCCACGTCATTTCAACTCGGGATGGACGCCATCTTTCTCATTGATAAAAAATGTAAACAAAATAATCAGAGTGGGATTAGCATTGCAAGGGCATAACATGACATTCTACACGATTAATACCTTAGAACAGATATGTAAGATGCTACACAGGTCTGGTGTGTTAAATGATAACGTCGATCACTTGAAATTGATCTTGAAAAGGTGGTTAATTTTAGTTTATTTACATAGTTTTTAATTTTCCCACGACTTCTCGGCGATTCACTGCAAATAGTATTAACGCGCCGGACGAACGGTAACTCTAATTGGCATACAGACACTAGATATAATGCATTATGGCGGATACAAATAGTTCTCAGTATTTTTGCTCTGTAGAGCTATTTTCCTTATTTTCTTTGCAATTTTTTTGCTAAAATCACATGACAGATCTATGCTTGACATGTAGGTAGCATTTTCATAATGAAATAACAACATGACAAAATTTTTCGTGGAAACTTAGATCATACACCACCAGTGTAATTTGGGGTCTCATTTTTAGCTGATTTTGCAGTTTGTATGTTTGACTGAAATTATTTTTCTTGCATCAAACATGACCCCCACTTTCCTTTTGATTTTTATTTAGCATTGACAATACTCTTCAAGAAAATGTAGGTTACAGACATTTAAAATGGGTCCTGATGTGTGCTGCGGCCATTGGAAATAGGTCAATTTTATAAAGAAAAAAGAACAACAACTATTTAGTGTTATAACCTAATAAACAACGGAAGACAACTTAGGTGTCAGCATGTGTATGATTTAAAAAAATGTCGATGATAATAATTTCTTATCAGATATTCGTCTTTAATATCAGAAAATTATTACTTTTTATGGACATTTATCAAAAACTATTACTTACAGTGGACTACTTTGCGCATCAAACTTGTTTCCGCTTCAGTTGTGAGGCACTTCCGTTATACTTTTTGACAATAACAAAACACAAAATGAATCAATAAAGTCACTTATAAACCGACTGCTAATTAGATCAGTGTAAGTATAATTGTTGTTATGAGATAAAGTGTTTCTTGAACTGCATAATCCATTAATTACATTTAGATGATATTGCATTTACAACTTGTCTGACCCCGTTTCTTGCGTGAATGACAGCAGTCTCGTGCAACCCGTGCAAACAGAGTTATGTAAAGTATGGTGGAGAGTTCAAGGACAAATTATAAATGACATTAAAGTGAGGATAACTGTATATTCGTCCAGTTTTGATCATTGACATTCCTGCTGTGTATTAGTAAGTTTTGTGAATAAGATTAGAATGTAACTTTTGCACATATACACATTGATTCGACCTCTCAACCAAATTTTATACCTTATTTTAGGGAATTTTAAGACAACCCATTTTCAAAAGTTTGTTGAATGTGTTTTGATCATTTAAGTGCATTGTAGTTCATAAATACTAAGTTGAAAATTAATAATGGAACCATTTTTAGGCCCTAATTGTAAGCCACCCGACTTCTGTAACGATAAATGTTTAATGTATTAAGGGGAATATACTCTTTTAGTTTTGGAATGTGGCATTCATTGACCACCATATCTTTTCTTATGCACTACTTTGTAGACAAACTAAATAATATGTTTTAGGTTACATATGCAAAATGAAAAGAAAGACAGTGAACTTATTTCACTTTTTTTCTTTAAATTAGAATCTGTAGGATATTGATAAATGTTTGGATAATGTAAAGCACTATTATTTTCGCACAAAAAAATTAATTGTTGACATTGAATGTACACAGTAAGTCGTATGTAATTCAACAGTAACTTTCTTGTTTCGGTTTTTCTCATTTTTATTTTAGTGAGCAATCCTTTGTGAACTTATAACAGTTGAAACGGTATCCATTTCATGTACAAAAGCTTTGTACTTTTTTGCAGGTAAATTTTATCATACCCCGCCCACTTTTTTTCTAATTTCAAAGTATGCGTCCCCTTAACATATTTTCGACCACAGGCACCTGGTTGCACTGATGGTAGTTTTACATAAATGAGCAAGTACCGAACTTTTGGTGCTTTTAACCTCTGAAGTAGCGCTCTCTGAGTATAAAGATATCAACAATAAGAATCTTAAAAATTTGGTCTGAGGATAGATATAAAAAGAAAGCATTGCGATCCGCCATTATCGGCAACGGAACTACGGTCGACCAAAGCTTGACTGGTTTTGCAAACGGTAGTAAGCCACTAATTTATCGTGGCGTGGTTACTACAACTACCTTTTAAACCTATTCCATGCGTTAATATTACATATTAACTCTGTATTGCTAAGCCAGATCAATGGAGCAAACTGTTAAACGAACTGGAGTACATGTCGCTTTTTGCCTACACAGCCAGAACCATAACACAAGACACGTTGACTAGGATTGTACAAGGACTATCATTACAATTTTTCCCAGACTTCATAATGGAGCTCCAAAAATTCATAATTTTAACATGATATCACCGTACGTTAGGGGTTCTAACTGACCAACTGAGAGCTGCATTTTCGATTACCTGCCAGTTTCCACTTGGGTATAACGAAGTATATTTACAATGGACATATAGTGACTTTAGAAATAAATATCACACTATTTTAGATATCAAATTAAGATTTTTCACTGCACATGCTTCAGATGATGCTACAAACAACAAAACTTTGATGTTTCGTTCAAACGTTATATGGATTTAATACCTTTATTTTAGTTTAAAGTTTGAGATTTTACACAGGTGGTCTATGATAAAGACCGAGTAAAATGTAATCATTACCAAAGTGGAATAAGTATCTTTGCGCAATGTTTTGGACATGATAAAATTATGAATAGTAATAACTGATTTGGTCTATTGCTGTACAGTTATTTTTTCTTGTCTCTTGACATGGTATTTTTCAAACATCTGATGTTGTTGGAGGAATACATAAGGTATGCCTGCAGGTATAATTTCAATAGACACCTGGGTAGAACCACCAACCTTCCATGTACCAGGATAAATTCTTCAAGTGAAAGATTTCTACACCAAAGCAGGACTTATAATCCACACTGGTGAAGACCCCTCAGTTATGGTGATAGTCTGTAAATTTTTACTTACCAGCACTATGTAGGATTATGGAATAACCTTTTTGACATTTCACTGGTTTATAAGAACACAGACGCTATAATAATCTATTTCATTTTCAAACTTATAATTATCAATCCGTATTTAAACAAATCATCACTTTATCTTAGACAAAACTGACTTCAAAAACTTAAAATTCTATAGCCTTCTGAGCACTGCCCTCATAATATCTGAAATTTCCATCGATAAAATGGATATTCTCAAATTGCTAGCTAACCTAAAACCAGACCAAGCTGCAGGACCAGACCACTTTTGTCCAGTTGTCCCCAAGGAACTTAATGATGAAATTGTTGATGTTTTATTGGTAATCTTCCAATAATCTATCTCCTTAGGCACTGTTCCCACAAAATGGAGATAAGGTTTTGTTTGCCCGCTATTCAAGAAG
This sequence comes from Mercenaria mercenaria, assembly GCF_021730395.1. Taxonomy (NCBI): domain Eukaryota; kingdom Metazoa; phylum Mollusca; class Bivalvia; order Venerida; family Veneridae; genus Mercenaria; species Mercenaria mercenaria. The sequence continues at coordinate 51,774,120 of NC_069363.1, forward strand.
GGGGACCCGCGTGACTTGGCAAATTATCTGTTATATCATTCACTGTGTAAAACACTAGAACAAATCTATGCCTCCAATGTCTCTGTCCACCTTTCTAAACGTAACATTCTTTATGACCTCTAACATGGCTTTTCTGAAGGAGATATTGTTAAACTCAACTATTTGAGTTAAAAGATGAGCTGATTAACAGCATTTCCAATCGTAAACAAACTGACTTAATTCTACTCGACTTCAGTAAGGCTTTTGTTAAGGCTTCTTCTAAAACTTCCAGATCATGGTGTCTGTCCACAAGTCTTCAAGTGGTATTATGCATTTCTACTTGATAGAAAGTCAATTTGTAGTTTCTGAGGGCAAAATTCCAAAGAAGTACCAATGACATCTGGGTTTCCACAAGGTTCCATCCTTAGACCTTAGTATTTTCTATTTTATAATAGCGATCTCCCATTTTCAAGTCTCAAATCCGACACTTTGCCGACGATAATATAGTATACATGTACCTTATTATGATATCAATTCTGTCGATGACAACAAAATCCTCCAGGAAAATCTTAACAAGCTAGAACAATGGGAAAATGAGTGGGACATGGAGTTTAATCCTTCTGAATTAGGCACTACATGTCACAAAAATCAAAGCTGTCATCAAAACCAAATATTTACTCCATGGCTATATTTTAGAGTTAATTGCCAGTGCAAAATATCTTAGTGTGACAGATCTAAAATATCATTAAAATATCATTAAATGCTAATAAACTCTTAATTTCATTATCATAAAAGGAAACATCATAACAACCAACGAAAACGTCAAAACATAAGCATACAAATACTTGTCCGTCCACAGCTAGAATATGCATATACCATCTTGCACCCAAGCAATACTATGGAATAACCTTGACCTTGTAGAATAACCTGACCATAAATTTTCAGATGTACTGTGGAATAGTCTTGACCACCCTGACCTTGAAGCTTTCAAAGTGGCTATAGCAACCATACAGTACATGTACTAGACCAGAGAGCTATGTTTTTTATCTTTTAATGCTTGTTCTTTTTTAATCACACTTACCATGCTAACATTCCTTTAGCCTTCTCATTTTAGCTTATGTTGGACCAATCAGTCTTTTAGACTCTGTTTCACCTTAACTAGCAAGTCGACGTGTATCCTATGTCTATAACAGTCGAGAGATGAGTTGACATTATGAGAGAGAGAGAGAGAGAGAGAGAGAGAGAGAGAGAGAGAGAGAGAGAGAGAGAGAGCTTACCTGCCTGTAGCCACTTATGAAGTATATACCTACCTTTCATACAGAAATACATTTTCAATTTTTATAAGTGACATGTAGATTGTCAATAAGTTTTTTTTCTATGGTTTAATGTAGTGAGCTTGTTTTTGACCTTGTATAACCCATTTATTTTTATCACATAGTTAAAAAAAGACAACAGTCATGCTCAACGCTCAAAAGCCAGAAATAATTTAGTGGTTCAAAACCTTTTGAAAAACAAACCAGTCATTACCTGTCATACACTTCCGTTGCCTTACAGAACTACCTTATATTTGAATAATATACAAATACCTAAAATTTTAACTTTATTTATAAAAGGGATTCTCTTACAGTAAATCAACTTTTTGAATACAGGTAGTACTGGTGCACGTATTAAAACCAACAAACAGTAGGTACAGGCCAATATAGGAAAAATACTTTCAGTGCAACGGAGTGTCTGTGATTTTCGACGAACTTTTGATCAATTTGACATGGCCTTAAAGAAATTGAAAAAATTGTTAGGGTTACAATTGTAGCTCTATGACGCTTTCTATGCATTTTAATTGAACGCATTTATTTAATAATAAGCGTTTATATTAGTTCTTCCGCTTATTAATGACAATGCCACTTTAAATGCCACTTTAATAAAAAAGAAAATATAACTGTCTTTATCTTACTATCCAACATAAAACTGTGTTACTTCCCCTATATTGACCTACGAAAATTTAACTTCCTGGTTTATTTATTGGGACATACACTTTTGTCATGCTAGCAGTACATATATTGTAATTATAGAAGATGCAAATTATAAAATACAGTTGAGTTGGATTAACAGCGGAAATTAAATAGTTAATTACCGTCTTAAATAAATATTAAGACTTCCTACAGCATGTAAAGACATGAAATGAGAAAATAACAAATAGAAATGGAAGTATCAGGACGAAAACATGGTAGGGATAAAGGTGAGATCTTGTGTCAGCCGTGTCATGGGGAAGATGACGAAGTTCCAGCTGAAGATTACTGTGAGAATTGTAATGAATACTTCTGTTCATCATGTCTGAAGGTTCATCGTAAAATGGCGGTGACAAAGAATCATGTGATCAAATCGAAAGCAGACATGCCGAGAACCAATGTTCAGTCAGACCCTTGCGTAGAGCCATGCGATATCCACAGGACTGAGATAGTAAAGTACTATTGTCATCAACATGATTCGGTCGGTTGTGGTGATTGTATGGTTATAGATCATAAAACCTGCAACGTTGAGCTGGTTTCTGATGTGTCCGGTAACTATCATGGTAACAGTGGAGAAATTGAAATGACCAAAGAAAATATAAAGGAAATAGAGAGAAGAATCAACTTCTATTAAGCAAGAAATGAAGGGCAATTTGAAAACTGCAGCTGACATGAAGGACAAAATCGTAGACGAAATCAAACTCTTTCGGAAAGAGCTAAATACTTACCTGGACCGGGCTGAAGCAGAACTTTTAAGCGAGGTTGAAAAACTACATGCCAAAGGTGTCTTTGTACAAAAAGAAGGGTTGAAAGAATGTGACTCAATGGAAACTGTAATGAAACAATTCCAACAGACGATAGACCAACATGAAGATAGGGCAAACCAGCTCTTCGTGACAGTCAAACTTGCAAAGAAAAGACTGATAACGTTCCAAGAATCAGTCAAACGTATATCGTCTGAGAAAATCATAAGCCGGTGTACATTTAAACCATCTAAAGACATACAGGCTCTAAAAGTATCCCAGTCTCCTATCGGAGCCATCTCAGTAGTAACCAAAGTATACGCTGTCCCAAAAAAGAATACAATAGTAGATATGAAGGCACAATTTGTGCAGGAATTGAATGTTCGAGCTAAAAATGAGAGTGTATGTCGGATAACTGGCATGACTATGATTTCAGGTGATGAAATTCTTCTTGCAGATTACAGCGGCAAGTCACTGAAAGTCATTAACGTAAGTGAAAACAGGATCACTTCAAGGTACAGCTGCTCTCATGAACCATGGGATGTTACCACGATCAACATAGATAAAAGTGCAGCCACTCTACCAGAGGTTGGGAAGATCCTATTTATGAATACAAGAGGTCTGTCTGAGAGTCACACTATTGATGTAAAGCAATTCTGTAGAGGAATTGATCATCATAATGGTAAAATCGCAGTGTCATTTACATGTTATCCTGCGGCTGTAGAGATTTTGAATATGAAAGGGGAAATTCTACATCATTCAGAGTATCCAAGGAGCGCGAATTGTTTCCCACATTATTTAGGTTATAGCAATGATGGTAAAAGCATTTTTGTGTCAGATTATATTTAAAACACAGTACAGGAGCATACTACCGACGGACAAGTAAAGACTAAAATATCTGAAAATCTGAAATTGCCACGTGGACTAGTAGTGACAAAGGATGGAACAGTTGTTCTTTGCAATGAAGGCGATGATGACTTGTTGGCCTTGATAGTTCCAGAAACAAGGAAACGGCAGTATCTCTTCGTTAAGAATGTGAAAAAACCAGTAGCTGTCCTTATTTGTGAAGAAGGCAGTAAAATGTACATAAGTGAGTGCAGTAATATGCACATCAAAGTATTTGATCTGAAGTAGGTGGGCAGAAGAAGAGCTGAGATTTAAAAAAGTTTCTAGTTTGTGTTTCATAGGTTACAACTAAAAGCTTCTTACTTTCAGAAAATTAATCTTGTGACTCAATATACATTAAGAAAGGCTTCCTTACAACTCAATTGTAATGACAGAGAGTTCTATTTTGTTCTATTTGTATTTCTAACATATCGTTACTGTATTCAGAATTTGTATATTAACTTCATATATCTATAAAACTTCTATCTGAGATTATGGTTAAATTTATGATAGATAAAATGAATATTCGGAAACACTCGCCGAAAATTTCACAAAGAAACGATTGGCGTCCTTAAAAATATTTGTTTTTCCGAAGTAGGGCCTACTGAACTAGATACTTACGTTTTAAACTGTGGTAAATAATTATCAAAACTAGTACCAAGAGCCCTCCTAAAACACTGAACATGGCCATGTTATATCAATCTTGCTTATTAAATTTGTCTTTTACTCTATATAGGCATATAACTGATTGCTTACTTGAGTGACAAGCAGGTGTTGTTTTAAGAGATTTTGCTAAATAAAGCTGTGTGGATTCTTGTATAAAAATAAAAAGAGGATATCATGAATATGATTTTAATTTTCATCGAGCGGTAGGGCGTCTTTTACAATTAAATTGTGAAGCGTTTTTCCCCGTGTTGTTTTTCGGACATAATTCGCACCATTCTAAGATAATGTTTATCGTCCTTAGGTATATATGAATATATAAGTAATTGCATTCATGATCAAAACAGTCCAAACAATCATAAATGCTAAAACAATGACCCTTTCCATTTGTAACAGCTTGCCCCAACTCCACCTTCATTGCAAACTGTAAATGAAGGGAAGCCATTGGTTTTTTGTTTTTTTTTTGTTTATTTTGGGTTTAACGCCGTTTTTCAACAGTATTTCAGTCATGTAACGGCGGGCAGTTAACCTAACCAGTGTTCCTGGATTCTGTACCAGTACAAACCTGTTCTCCGCAAGTAACTGCCAACTTCCCTACATGAATCAGGAAGCCATTGGTGGATGAAATTTAAATCAGTTGAAACACATGTCATTTACTAAACAAAAGGCGGGGTTTGAAGTTTGTAAAAAAAATGCAAAATTGTACGCGGAACATCTTCTGAAAGAGGAAGTGGTAAAATGAGTTAGGTAAAGAGATATAACAAATAATAATTCTTTATAAGAAATGTTTTTTATTTATAGGCTAACAGCTTATTTTCAAAATTTTCAATTCTAGAATGGAATCAATTCATAGCATCCTCTTATTAAAACAGTTCCCAATTATATTAGATATCAGAGAATTATAACCTAAGAATAAAACTAATTCTTCCCGAATCAAGCATGTTTCTCACGAGTAAATACATCACAAAACAGATTAATCAAAACGTTTTTGAAAATATGCTTCATTACTGGCTGAAGTACATTTGTATTTCAAGCACCCACAAGTTCCTAAACCATTGCTAAAAGACAGCTAGTTTAGCTAAGAGCAAAAAGTGTATAAACAAAACAAAGGAACAGGTATTCGTTTAAATATGTAATCACTTGAATAAAGGAAACAAACTATATGTAGGTACACTATACACGCAAACCTATGCACGTATCGGTAACAGTTGAAACTTTTCATGTTAACAGTGTTGACCAGTTACATAGTATATGATTCTATATAGAATAATGCATAGATACGAATTATGTACAATGGATTGAAGGACATTTAATTTTGAACTCATATTTAGGACAATTGGGTTGTGGTGTAAACATTCGTACAACATTGAATTTATACATGAAAGTGTTCTGTTTCGATCATCGAGATTTTTATTCCTGAACCCCATACCTCGAAAGTCGAAATCATGAAACTACGATGCTGGAAGTCGAAACTACGATGGTGAAAGTCGAAATCACGATGGCGAAAACACGAAACTACGATGGTGAAAGTCGAATTCACGAAACCATGATCTTGAAAACGCGATATCATTTCTCATTTTCACCATCGTGGTTTCTTTTTTTTTCATCATCGTGGTTTCGATTTTCACTATCGAACTTTTGACTTTCGACTTTCATCATCGTAGTTTCAACATTCACCATCGTAGTTTCAACTTTCAGTTGAAAGCCGGAAGCATGATGGTGAAAGTCGAAACCACGATGATGAAAGTCGAAATCACGATTGCGAAAACACGAAACTAAGATGGTGAAAGTCGAATTCACGAAACCACGATCTTGAATCTCATTTTCACCATCGTGGTTTCGTGTTTTCCTCATCGTGCTTTCGATTTTCACTATCGAACTTTTGACTTTCGACTTTCATCATCGTAGTTTCAACTTTCATCATCGTAGTTTCAACTTTCAGTTGAAAGCCGAAAGCACGATGGTGGAAGTCGAAACCACGATGATGAAAGCCGAAACTACGATGTTGAAAGTCGAAACTATATACGATGACGAAAGTCGAAACCACGATGAAGAAAACGCGATATCGCGTTTTCATCGTCATGGATTTGTGATTTCGACTTTCACCATTGTGTTATCGGTTTTCATCATCGTAGTTTCGTGATTTCGATTTTCGAGATATGGGGTTCAGAAATAAAAATATCGATGGTCCAAACGGAACATCGTATGGAAGGCTAGCTTCTCAAGCAGGACATTAACTTTGAAGATTTGTTCTAGTAAAAAGAAATCAAGCAAAAAATAACCTGTACACTGAACAGAAAAAACAACAACTTTGGGCTAGAAAAAAAATGTTGTCCGCTTTAAGCACTGTTTATAGATTCAGAAAAGTAAACATATGTCAGATTTATCAACTTAGTTACAAGTTAATCATATCCGCGAAATCGTCGATAGCGATCTGGGAAAATACTATCAAAATAAGAAATATAATTCAGCTCTAATATATAATTATATCGATGAAGTAAAAACCAACTCATTATCTTGTTAATTCCTTCTTTTTGTTCAAATGCCGATATATGGTATATAGACGCATCACGGTTATCTCGATTTCGAGAAAAGATAACTGATAATGCCGAGTGTAATGTTAGCCAACATTTGACAGCGCTATGAATTGTCTTGTATGCTTTAAAACAGTAAGTTTAACCTGCATATGAAAAACCTATAGATAGATATTCGTCAACAAGAAGAAAAAAAACATTCCAAACACAATGTGTCTCGGTATAGTTCGGTTTTGAGGTCAGCGATGTTTTTGTACTTTTAGTAATAGTACATTTGTACTTTTAGTAATAGAACGGTCTGTTATTTACTAAATGATTAATCTTAGCAACACAAAAGTGTACCACCTTAATAACCGTGGTACCACCTTAATAGCCGTGACAGCACAGATACCACCTTAATAGCCGTGACAGCAAAGATACCACCCTAATAACCGTGACAGCACAGATACCACCTTAATAGCCGTGACAGCAAAGATACCACCTTAATAGCCGTGACAGCAAAGATATCACCTTAATAGCCGTGACAGCACAGATACCACCTTAATAGCCGTGACAGCAAAGATACCACCTTAATAGCCGTGACAGCAAAGATACCACCTTAATAACCGTGACAGCACAGATATCACCTTAATAGCCGTGACAGCACAGATACCACCTTAATAGCCGTGACAGCAAAGATACCACCTTAATAACCGTGACAGCACAGATATCACCTTAATAGCCGTGACAGCACAGATACCACCTTAATAGCCGTGACAGCAAAGATACCACCTTAATAACCGTGACAGCACAGATACCACCTTAATAGCCGTGACAGCAAAGATACCACCTTAATAGCCGCGACAGCACAGATACCACCTTAATAGCCGTGACAGCACAGATATCACCTTAATAACCGTGACAGCACAGATACCACCTTAATAGCCGTGACAGCAAAGATACCACCTTAATAACCGTGACAGCACAGATATCACCTTAATAGCCGTGATAGCAAAGATACCACCTGAATAGCCGTGACAGCACAGATACCCCCTTAATAGCCGTGACAGCACAGATAAGTATTAGCTTTGCAGTCTTGACATTTTGTGGTTGTGTGTTCGATATTCGTCAGATTTTAGTATTTTAATTATTCTATGAATATTTATCTTTAACTTAGCGTTATGTGCATTCATATTTTCTCAAAAGATGTAGATAAAGTGAGATAATATGGATTGTAGTATCTTTTTGGAAGTAAGAATAAACTATCTATACATATGTATAGAATACAAAATAAATATTAGTGTTGTATAGACGTGCAAATAAATAAGTTATAATCGTATCTAATCCTTGGCTATAAAATGTGTACTGTGGACTCCTACTCGAGGAATCTGCTTATCCGGCTGGCTAGGCTATCATTATCAATGATATTTTGCATTGAAATAAAATCGACTTGTTCATGACAATAATAATTGAAAACTATAGTTATAAAATAACATTAAAAGAATGGAATGACTGTAGTTAACACCTCAAAACTTTTCAATGAAGAAAATGGATCGTCAGAGTATTGAACCCCAGCCGAACTCACCACGCAACCAGTAGCGGTTATAGTCTAAATAAGGCAAAGCAAATTGCTGATTTCCCTAATTGGCAGATTCTAACGTCAAAATCAAACTATATAAAGTAAGATATTGCATGATATTCAGTTCGGATCAAATAATTCGTTAATTGTTCAACAGCAAGCATTGATCTAAATGTTATACATTGCATTCTGTTGATGGTCACTAATAGGAGACGGCGGTAAAAGCAAGGATATCGTATTTGTTTAGAAAAGTTAAACAAGTGAAAAATAAATGAAACAAAAACCTTAGATATTTCTACATTCGCATAAATAAATGGGCTCAATAAAACCAAGCTTGCGATATTTTCATTTTTGCCGTGTTGGGCAAACTGTAGGTTCCCACTTTTTTTGTTTAGTATCTTCTTTAGAAATACACATACACAGTTATATCTTATTAATGTAGTTAAAGCGACTAGCCCACACATCGTGGTGTCAGATTTTAAAAATAAAACTTTTGCTATATTCGCCTATATGCTGCATATTCGATGTTCTAACAATGTATTTTTCATCAAATTCTGTTGAAAATCGTTGTTTTTCTAATAAATTTAGGATAAAAACATTCGTCTACAATTTCAGGCTGATAAAGGTTTCCCGGTTTATAAAAAAACGGAATTCCCGTCAGCAAACATCACGTGATTATCAATAGAGCTCAGACGTATAGGTATCGCACAATATCACCCTTGTTATCCGGATAATACGAAATGATGTGATAATTCCAAAATGCTACAAACTGGAGGAAATGTCAAACTTGGTATGGACATTGTTTTTGTCAATATTTTCTTATTACTCATTCTGATCGTTTAAAGTATTATAACTGATTTAACATGGTTTAGAAGCTGTACCATTTGCACTAAACAATTTGAATATGGGACATATTGTTCAGTATGGAGAGCCCCAAACAATGTGTACATTTTGCTTTTGAGAATGAGTTTGGCGATTCAAAGCGTTGTCAACCTCATTTAATGGCATTTAGGTAATGAATATTATTTTGTATTATTCAGTTTTTATATAAACAATGATATGAACATGTTCAAAAGTTTTTATTTTAGATCAGATAACTCACATTGACAAATATATAAGCTTATGTAGTAGTTGATGGATACTGACCCAAGTGTTAATAGAAATTTCGAAGATAAAGCCCGAAATGCTATTAGGATAATAGCCAATATTGTAGTTTGAAATTTTGCATATGCTGTTCTAAAGGTACTGATTGTTGTATATTGAAGAAGTACACTCGTAAAATGTGGTAACTAATGGCTGTAGCATGCCCAAGGTAATGTTTTATACACATGGTCAGTACCAGATGTTCCTGAAACATTTTATCAAAAGGGTAAATGTCTATATCTTTGTAAAACTCTGTTTTAAAACTCAAGTCCGCTGTCAGAAGGTTCTAAAGCTTACACGCCTGTGTCTTTTCTGCTAGATTTTGGTAAAAAATTAAACAAGCCAGAACAGGTAAATTTAACACCTGAATCTAAATGTGCTGAGATTGCACAGGGGGAGGGGGTACACCCATATTTAGAAATTAAGTATGCTAGGGGTCTGTTAGCATTTTAAGAGTGTGAAAATAATGGCACTTTAACAGGTCAGTTTTGCTGGCCTATGTTGAATACTGCTGTAAATTCATAGAAGTACATTCCCTTAATCCCTTAACTGATAATAGTTTGATATTGTACTTAATAATTTAGTACACTTGTTAACTTTTCCATACAAAGTTGTCCCCTACCAAACTTTCATCTGCAATACAAGACTCACATGCATTTCTATACTGAAATATAAAGAGTTGGTCCCAGTGTATAGGATAAGATCTACGTTCATTAACTTAATATTTGTTAAATATCCCCTTCCCTCTTCTTCTGTAAGTTCAATACATTAAGTTGGTGTTATGAATTGTAATTGAGATCTTTTTTTTTGCTTTGTTCCTTGGGCTATAATAACCATGGTATTTTGACTGCTATTCAAAATCTGTGGTATGTTTTGTGGTGTTGAAAATCCTGGGCATTTTTGAAGACAGTAATATACGTCTCGTAGATCTTGGTAGGATGAAGATAACCTCCAGCCAAATTCCAAAAGTAATTTCTAAAGGAGTTAAAGATCTGTATAGGTTGACTGCCGGGTACCCCCACCAGCACTGAAACAAGCGCCAATATATGGCCATATCTTTTCGGCATTCTTTATCGGGTCTTTATCCAAAGTCATCATTCGGACTATCTCTATAATTGTAAGAATTACATTCATGGAAAGAGAGTGTTAAAATTTCTTTCCGATAACATATGAGGCAAAAACTCTTAATCTGCGATGTTGCTGTGCCTGTTACCAGTATAACAAGAGCTGTCGGAGGACAGCAACGCTCGACTATTCAACAGCCTTGTCAACTGAATGAATACAAAAGTCGAAAAAGGGGCATAATTTTGTTAAAATGGGGAAAAGGGTTATGGAACCTTCACAGTGCTTATCAGCTCATGACTGATACTCATGACTGAGTGTGTGAAGTTTCAATCTTTTCCCATTAGTGGATACTGAAAAACTAGCTTACATACAAAAACTTTTAAAAACCTAAAACTGCTAAGTTGAAAAAGGGACATAATTTTGAAAAACTGCAAAACAGAGTTATGGGACCTGAACAGTGCATGTCAAATTATGACGGTGAACAAGTGTGTGAAGTTTCAATCCATTCCCATTAGTGAGTACTGAGATACCAGCTTACATACAAAACCGTAACCAAGAATTTCTAAGTCGAAAAAGAAACATAATTTTGTAAAAAGGCAAAATAGAGTTATGGAACCTGTGCAATGTAGGTCAGTTTATCACAGTGAATAAGTGTGTGAAGTTTCAATCCATTCCCAGAAGTGGTTACTGAGATACCAGCTTACATACAAAACCTTAACCAAATCGGGACGCCGACGCCGACGCATGGGTGAGTCCAATAGCTCTACTATTCTTTGAATAGTCGAGCTAAAAATCGTTAACAAGTTCATATCATCATGTTGTTACAAACTCATTCACCAAGACATGTCCACACACACAAAACTGGTCAATGTGTAATGGTATGTAAATGAAAGAAGGCAATGACGGCTATTATCCACTTTCAAAGACAACACATGTAGGCTTTCTACCAGAGGTTATTTACCATTTATATATTTGTATAATGTCAAAATCTATATTAATAGGAATGTTTAGATGACCTTGGTGCATTAACAATTTACAAAAAAAGTACATATGATGACTCGATTATATTGATATAATGATTACGAGTATATAATAGATTAAGATGCGAACACATATTCAAACCCGGAATGATTAAGACATATATCAACGTCAGTTAATTATGTCTAAAAGAATAATATGAAATAAGGCAATGCCTCAATCGGGAATCGTTACAGTCCATCAGCTTGCCCAGAAATATGCGTTTGTATCAATTTAAAGGTAGATTTTGGAATAAAAAACAATACTGCACATATTTGTACTGATGTGCAAGACGTTGCGGTTCGGACAAGTTATGTGGACGCTTATTACGCACAAGGAAAAAGCGTATCCTTCCAAAAAATCCGAAGTCAGACGCTCTGTGCACGTGCCGGAAGACAATTTTTAATTCGAAAGTATATCTCATTCAGTATATATCGCATGTTACCGCAGGGGGGTCGATCCCCTATAAAGAGAACATTTTTCACTATCCTGTAGAATTTTATGAATACATGTATTCTGAAACAAAACAAAATGTTTACAATCCAATGAATTATGATGCAATATTTTGTTTTTCATGATAGAGTTATTACATTCTCCGAAATACATATAATATGAAAAAGGCAAAGCCTCTGAGCGAGCGTAGCTTAAACGGCAAAGAAACTATTCACTGCTTAAAACAATTCCGAGAACCTATTCACTTGAAAAGAAACAAAAAATTTAGTGTCATTATACCTGTAACAGCGAATATCATACGTTGCAAAATTTATGGAAAGCCGGTGTCACGGTGACGTCATTACCTGTTTGTGGCGTTCTTATGGCTTTATGCTTATTTATGATATTTTATCCCATTTTCTGGCCAATGCTTGATCTTTTAAAAGAAAATCATATTTTTTTCTACCAACTGGAAATCTTTCTTGCATTATTTTTGAGTGATGGATAATATTCAGCAATCAAATGAAGTTCTGTATTCACTGCCAACAAAGCATTTCCTGTGAGCACCTGTCCTCTAGGGACACGTACTTTGTAAAATAAAAGCAAAATTGAAATTATTTCCATAGCATAACTTTTTTTAAAAATAAAGACACCTAATGAACATAGAGATTGTAACTCAAATACAAAATTAAAAAAAAAAAATTTTCCCGACTTTGACGGAAGTAGAACAAAATGGCGGCACCCAAAATGGCGGCGCCCAGACGAGAGGAAAATTTTTCAGCTACATCACTTTGCCCCATTCGGCACACCTTTGTTATATTCGCCTACACATTGCCGTAAGGCGAGCTACGCGCTCGCAGTTGCGCGAAGCGCAATTGCTCGCGAGCTACGCTCGCTATAAATATAATTGTACACAAATAATGGACATCATATAAATTTGTTTTAAAAAATGGTTTCTTATAGATTTTATCAAAGCTTATTATTGCGCATGTGATTTCATCAGAATAATTTCCAAAATTAAAAAGAAAATGTAACTGTCTTTATCTTACGATCCAACATAAATCTGCGTTACTTCCCTTATATTGACCTACAAGTTAAACTTCCTAGTTTATTTATTGGGACGTAGATATTTCAAGAAGTTTTAAGGTTTCGATGGAGGCCTTGAGAAACAAAAATCAAACAACACCAAATCATAGAAAGAAAGAGTTGTTTGACATGAAAATTGAACAGCATGTAAAACATGTATATTACTTTACGAAACAAGTGTCAGTATACTGATATAAACATTGAATTCCGGAAAAGGGCTGCCTAAAGGGGCTCCACTTCCGGACAGTTAAACGCCTTTAAAAACTCACCATTTTCAAAGAACTGTTACACATGTTTGTTTTGATGCATTTGCAATAGCGTGCGAGTGGTGAAATTTCACGTAACAAGGTGGAACATAGTTTTCAGCAATTGTTTACCTTTTTTTCTTTACAAATGGCATTCATTTTCAAAGGGAGACAACTTTTTCTCAAAGATTACTTAAAATAATCGGAAAAAGTTGTTTCCCTCTGAAAATGAATGCCATTTGTACTTAAAATAATCGGGAACAGTTGTCTCCCTTTGAAAATGAATGCCATATGTAAAGAAATAATGATAAACAATTCACAGGCACTTGGTTGCACTGATAGTATTTTTCTGTACCTACTGTTTGTTGGTTTTAATACGTGCACCAGTGCTCCCTGTATTCAAAAACATTATTTACTGTAAGTGAATCCCTTTTATTAAAAAAGTTAAAATTTTAGGTTTTGGTATATTATTACATATAAGGTATATATCTGACGAGGCAACGGAAGTGTATGACCGGTGTATGACGGGTAATGAAAAGGTTTTGAACCACTAAATTATTTCCGGCTTTTGAGAGTTGATCAAGACTGTTGTCTTTTTTTTTTAAACTATGTAATAAAAATGTTACACAAGGTCAAAAACAAGCTCACAACATTAAATTATAGAAAAAGAACTTATTCACAATGCACATGTCAGATATTTAATTTATAAAAATTGAAAATGTATTTCTGTATGAAAGGTAGGTATATACTTCATAAGTGGCTGCAGGCAGGTATTAAAAATCTCTCTCTCTCTCTCTCCCCCTCCCTCTCTCTCTCTCTCTCTCTCTCTCTCTCTCTCTCTCTCTCTCTCTCTCTCTCTCTCTCTCTCATAATGTCAAGTCATCTCTCGACTGATAGAGACATGGGATACACGTCGACTTGCTAGTTATGTTGAAAAAGAGTTCTAAAAGACTGTTGGGTCCGACATCAGCTAAAATGAAAAGGCTAAAGGAATGTTAGCATGGTAAGTGTGATTAAAAAAGAATAAGCATTAAAAGATAAAAAACCCATAGCACTCTGGTCTAGTACGTATATACTTTATGGTTGCTACAACCACTTTGAAAGCTGCAAGGTCAGGGTGGTCAAGATTATTCCACAGTACATCTGAAACTTTGTGGTCAGGTTATTGTACAAGGTCAAGGTTATTCCATAGTATTACTTAGGGACAAGATGGTATATGCATATTCTAGCTGTGGACGGACAAGTATTTGTATGCTTATGTTTTGACGTTTTCATTTGTTGTTGCGATGATTATGAAATTAAGCGTTTATTAGCATTTAAAGATATTTAAGTGATATTTTACATCTGTCACACTATTTTGCACTGACAATTAACTATAAAATATAGCCATGGAGTAAATATTTGGTTTTGATGACAGCTTTGATTTTTGTGACATGTAGTACCTAATTTAGAAGGATTAAACTCCATGTCCCACTTATTTTCCCATTGTTCTAGCTTGTTAAGATTTTCCTGGAGGATTTTGTTTCCATCCACAGAATTGATATCATAATAAGGTATATGTATACTACATTATCGTCGGCAAAATGTCGGATTTGAGACTTGATTGAAAATGGGAGATCGCTAATATAAAATAGAAAATACTGAGGTGTAAGGATGGAACCTTGTGGAAACCCAGATGCCATTGGTACTTCTTTGGAATTTCGCCCTCAAAAACTACAAATTGACTTTCTATCAAGTAGAAATGCATAATACCGCTTGATGACTTGTGGACAGACACCATGATCTTAACAAAAGTCTTACTGAAGTCGAGTACAATTAAGTCAGTTTGTTTACGACTGGAAGTGCTGTTAATCAGCTCACCTATTAACTCAGTTGGTTGAGTTTTACAATATCTCCTTCAGAAACGCCATGCTGGAGGTCATAAAGAATGTTACGTTAAGAAAGATGGACAGAGACATCGGATGCATAAATGTGTTCTAGTGTTTTACACAGTGAATGATATAACAGATAATTTGCCAAGTCATGTGGGTCCCCCTTCTTGAATAGAGGACAAACAAAATCTTATCTCTATTTTGTGGGAACAGTGCCTGAGAAGAAAAAATGTGGAAGATTACCAGTAGAACATCAACAATTTCATCATTAAGTTCCTGGGGGCAACTGGACAAAAATGGTCTGGTCCTGCAGCTTTGTCTGGTTTTAGGTTAGCTAGCAATTTGAGAATATCCATTTTATCGATGGAAATTTCAGATATTATGGAGGCAATGTTCAGAAGGCTATAGAATTTTAAGTTTTTGAAGTCAGTTTTTCTTTAAGATAAAGTGCTGATTTGTTTAAATACGGATTTATAATTTTAAATTTGAAAATGAAATAGATTATTATAGTGTTTGTGGTCTTAAACCAGTGAAATGTCAAAAAGGTTATTCCATAACCCTACATATTGCTGGTAAGTAAATATTTTACACAGACTATCATCATAACTGAGGAGTAACATTTACATGCTCTTCACCAGTGTGGATTATAAGTCCTGCTTTGGTGTAGAAATCTTTCGCTTGAAAAATTTATCCTGGTACATGGAAGGTTGGTGGTTCTACCCAGGTGTCTAATGAAGTTATACCTGCAGGCACACCTTATGTATTCCTCCAACAACATCAGATGTTTGAAAAATACCATGTCAAGAGACAGGAAAAAATAACTGTACAGCAATAGACCAAATCAGTTATTACCATTCATAATTTTATCATGTCCAAAACATTGCGCAATGATAATTATTTCCACTTTGGTGATTATTACATTTCACTCGGACTTTATCGTAGACCCCTTTGTAAAATCTCAAACTTTAAACTAAAATAAAGGTATTAAATCCATATAATATTTGAAAAAAATTTCAAAGTTTTGTTGTTTGTTGCATCGTCTGAAGCATGTGCATTGAAAAATCTTAATTTGATATCTAAAATAGTGTGATATTTATTTCTAGTTACTTTATTTTCATTGTAAATATACTTCGTTATACCCAAGTAGAAACTGGCATGTACTCGAAAATGCAGCTCTCTGATTGGTCAGTTAGAATCCCTAACGTACGATGATGTCATGTTAAAATTATAAATTTCTGGAGGTCCATCATGAATTCTGTGAAAATTGTAATGATAATTCTTGTACAATCTTTGTCGACGTGTCTGTGTTATGGTTCTGGCTCTGTAGGCAAAAATCGACATGTACTCCAGTTCGTTTTACAGTCTTTTCCATTGATCTGTTTTAGTAATACAGAGTTAATATGTAATATTAACGCATGAAATAAGTTAGGTAGTTCTAGTTACCACGCCACGATAAATTAGTGGCTTACTACCGTTTGCAAAACCAGTCGACCGTAGTTCCGTTGCCGATAATGGCCGATAATGGCGGAGTGCAATACCTTATCTTTATATCTATCCTGAGACCAAATTTTTAAGATTCTTTAAAAAGCGAATTTTCAACATACCATCAGTGCAACCAAGTGCCTGTGAAACAATTGCTGAAAACTGTGTTCCACCTTGTTATGTGAAATTTCACCACTCGCACGCTATTGCAAATGCATCAAAACAAACATGTGTAACAGTTCTTTGAAAATGGTGAGTTTTTAAAGGCGTTTAACTGTCCGGAAGTGGAGTCCCTTTAGGCAGCCCTTTTCCGGAATTCAATATTTATATCAGTATACTGACACTTGTTTCGTAAAGTAATATACATGTTTTACATGCTGTTCAATTTTCATGTCAAACAACTCTTTCTTTCTATGATTTGGTGTTGTTTGATTTTTGTTTCTCAAGGCCTCCATCGAAACCTTAATCTTTTCAGAACACATGAACAATACTTTTTTCATGCTAGTAGAGCTAGTACACATATTGTGATAGAAGATTAAAATTAAAAAATACAGTTGAAATGGATTAACAAAGGAAATTAATTAGTTAATGACCGTCTTAAATAAATATTACAGCTTCAGCATGTAGAGACATGAATATGAATGTGACATAAATAGAAATGGAAGTATCAGGACGAAGACTCGGTAGAGATAAAGATGAGATCCTGTGTCAGCCGTGTCATGGGGAAGGTGACGAAGTTACAGCGGAGGGTTACTGTGAGAATTGTAATGAATACTTCTGTTCATTATGTCTAAAGGTTCATCGTAAAATGGCGGTCACTAAGAATCATGTGATCAAATCGAAAGTGGACATGCCGAGAACCAATATTCAGTCAGATCCTTGTGTAGAGCCGTGTGATATCCACAAGACTGAGATAGTAAAGTACTATTGTCATAAACATGATTCGGTCGGTTGTGGTGATTGTATGGTTATAGATCATAAAGCCTGCAAAGTTGAGTTGGTGTCTGATGTATCCGGTAACTATGGTAACAGTGGAGAAATTGAAACGATCAAAGAAAAGATAGAGGAAATGGAGAGAAGAATCAGTTCGGTTAAGCAAGATATGAAAGACAATTTTAATGCTGCAGCTGACATGAAGGCCAGAATTGTAAAAGAAATCAAACTCTTCCGGAAAGAGCTAAATACACACCTTGACCAGGCTGAAGCAGAACTTTTAAGCGAGGTTGAACAATTAAATGCCAAAGATGTTGTTGTACAAAAACAAGGATTAAAAGAATGTGACTCAATGGAAACTGTAATGAAACAATTTCAGCAGACTATAGACCAACATGAAGATAAAGTCAACCAGCTCTTCGTTACAGCCAAACTTGCAAAGGAAAGATTGGTAACTTACAAAGAATCAGTCAAACGTTTATCATCTGAGAAAAGTATTAGCCGGTGTACATTTGTACCATCTAAAGATATACAGGCTCTAATGGTGTCCCAATCTCCTATCGGAGCCATTTCGGTAGTAACCGAGATATGCGCTGACCTAAAAAAGAAAACAATAGTAGATAAGAAGGCACAATTTGTGCGGGAATTGAATGTTCGAGGTGAAAATAAGAGTGGATGTCGGATAACAGGCATGGCTATGATTTCAAGTGATGAAATTCTGCTTGCAGATTACAATAGCAATTCACTGAAAATTATTAACGTAAGTGAAAACAGGATCACTTCAAGGTACAGCTGCGCTCATGGACCGTTTGATGTTACCACGATTAACATAGATAATAGTGCAACCACTCTACCAGTCCCTGGGAAGATCCTATTTATGAATAAAAGAGGAGGTTTGTCTGAGAGTCACACCATAAAAGTAAAACAATGGTGTAGAGGAATTGATCATCATAATGGTAAAATCGTAGTGTCATTTACATGTTATCCTGCGGCAGTAGAGGTTTTAAATATGAAAGGGGAAATTCTGCATCATGCAGATTATCCAATGAGCGTGAATTGTACCCTATATTATTTAGGTTACAGCAATGATGGTAAAAGCTTTTTTGTGTCAGATAATGGAGGAAACACAGTATGGGAACTTTCTGCCGACGGACAACTAAAGACTAAAATATCTGAAAATCTAAAAGGGCCATGTGGACTGGCAGTGACAAAGGATGGAACTATTGTTGTTTGCAATCGAGGCGATAATGACAAATTGACCTTGATATTTCCAGATACAAGGAAACTGCAGTATCTCTTCGTTAAGAATGTGAAAAACCCAGAAGCTGTTCTTATTTGTGAAGATAGCAGTAAAATGTACATTAGTGAGTGCAATAATATGCACATCAAAGTATTTGATCTGAAGTAGGCAGAGAGAAGAAGAGCTGAGATTTAAACTGGTGTCTAGTTTGTATTTCATAGATTACAGCTGAAAGCTACTTACTTTCGTAAAATTAATTTTGTGACTCTATATACCTGAAGAAAGGCTTCCTTACAACTCAGTTGTAATGACAAGGAGTTCTATTTTGTTCTATTTGTATTTCTAACATATCGTTACTGTATTCAGAATGTGTATATTAACTTCATACATCTATAAACCTACTATGTGAGAGTGCGGTTACATTTATGAAAGATGAACTAAATATTCAGAAACGTTCGCAAAAAATTTCACAATGAAACGATTTCAAAGAAATTTTTTTTGGCGTCCTTAAAAATAACATTTTTTCAAAGTAGGGCCTCTTGAACTACAAAAGTACGTTTTACACAGTGGAAGAGCCCTCATAAAGTAGATGAATAATTATGTAAGTAATTTTATTCATGATCGAAACAGTCCAAACTATCATAAATGCCAAAATAATCCCCCATCCCCCTCTTCCATTTGCAACAGTTTGCCACAGCTCCATGGCAAAATGTAAAAAAGGGAATCCATTGATGAATGATATTTAAATCATTTTAAACACGTGACATTTAATAAACAAAAGGCGGGGTTTGAAGTTTGAATCAAATACATATACATGTACATAGCGACAGTGCGCACATTTAATAAAACTGCAAAATTTTACGCGGAACACCTTCTTAAAGAGGAAATGGTAAAATAAGTTCGGTAAAGAGATATCCTTCAAAGAAATGTTTTTTGGCGACGCCGTCTAAATTCGTTTTCGTTACCTATGCCACGTGACTTCAGTTTGCAAATCAAACTATTTTATAACGCATTATAGAAGATTTATCAAAATGGAAGATTTATGCAACACTCTGCCTGATTGGACGAGAGTGTCAATTTCTTTCACTCTGTTGATTGTGCTACGCTGAGTGAAATGTAGACAAAGCGTTTATCCTAAACGGCGCTGTTAACAGTTTTAAAGCTAACTTTGGCTCAGTATATTTAGCAAGAATATTGATATATCTCAACATACATCAAATTAAAGAAAGAGCTGAATACGGTCTGCGTATCACATGAATAAGAGTCTTTTATGCAGAGAAGTGCTTTTTAAAAGATTTTCCTTGTTACAATTGTCGTCTGTATATGAAAGGTTTCTTGCTTTTGTGACTTATTCAGATTGCATATTAAAATGAGTACTTGTTTGCTTTGATATATTTGTTATAAATTATTTTTATAACTGATTTATTATATATGAATATTTTTCTTTAGTACGGTATGCAAATATTGAACTCAGTTGAAATCTGTTTTATTATATATATGCTATATAATGACTGAATCTCATTACACTGAAATGAAGGTACGCTGCATACAGTTTATCTATGTGATATGACTATGGTCAAACTTTGCTTATGAAACAGAAATATTGAAATAATTATAATGACCTTCACTTTTTATAGGTGTGACGTCATTGTCCAAAGATTCATGAATATTTGTTTGTTTTGGGTTTTAACGCCGTTTTTCAACAGTATTTCAGTCATGTAACGGCGGGCAGTTAACCTAACCAGTGTTCCTGGATTCTGTACCAGTACAAACCTGTTCTTCGCTAGTAACTGCCAACTTCTCCACATGAATCAGAGGTGGAGGACTAATGATTTCAGACACAATGTCGTTTATCAAATAGTCACGGAGAACATGCGCCCCGCCCGAGAATCGAACTCACGACCCCGCGATCCGTAGACCAACGCGCTTACCTACTGAGCTAAGCGGGCGGGCTGATTCATGAATAGCGAATATGCATTAAATTTTGTTAAAGCGGGATCAGTTGGCCTATTTTAGAAATAAAAATTATAAATAAAAAAAATCCTTTAATTGATTTTTTTCTCATGTATTCTAATCAAACTTGATTTGTAGCATCTTTATTAGGCCCGCAGCCAACTTTGTTCAGCTGGGATATTTAACCCCTTTTAGGGGCTGCTAGAGCTAAAACTAGAAATGCCTTTATACAGCGTCTCATGAACAGCTTGGTGGATCTTTGTCATACTTGGTCCGGAGCATCATTATAAGGTCCTCTTCCAAATTTATTCAATAAGGAACTTGGGCCCTATTAGGGACCACTATAGCTAAAAGTAGATATGCCTTTCTTCGCACCACTAAAATGTAATGGATTTTTATCAAACTCGATGTGTAACAATATCGTAAGGTCTCCTGCTATTTTGTTACAAATGGGGATAGGGACCAATTTAGCTAAAAATATAAATACGTTTAATGACCTCTTCTCATGAACCGCTTCATGAATCTTCATCAAACTACTCCTGTAATTATTCGTCTAAGGATAAACGAAACAAAATTGCAACCCTACGAAACATTTGCGAAAAATTAAAAGAGAACCATTAAAATTGTTAAAAGTGCGGTGTTTAGTTTTGCAATTTGAAAAATGTTAGATGAAAGATGAATGTTAGATGAAAAATTCATAAACTTCTTTCCTTATTACAATTCGCCGACCATCGTTTTTAAAGATATTTCTTGTTATCTATAGGTTAACAGCTTATTTTCAAAATTTTCAATTCTAGAATGGAATCAATTTATATTATTCTCTTATTAAAACAGTTTTAAATTATATCAAATATCAGATAATGTTAGACTCATAACCTAAGAATAAAACTAATTCCTCCTGAATCAAGCATATTTTTCCACGAGTTAATGCATCACAAAACAGATTAAACAAAACAGATTTTAAAATACTGCTTCATTACTGGCCGAAGTATTTCAAACCACCCACAAGTTCCTAAACCATTGCTAAAAGACATTAGTTTAGCTATGAGCAAAAAGTGCACAAACAAAGGCACAGGTTTTCATTTAATTATATAATCACTTGAATAAAAGAAACAAAATACACGTAGGTGCATAATACTAACAAAACTATGCACCTATCGGTAACAATTGAAACTTTTAATGTTAACAGTGTGTTGTCCAGTTAGGCCAGAGTTTTTTTAATTTTTTGTTACTCGTATTCTGGGCAGAAAAATGTTAACAGGAGGAGGGGGGAAAAGGCAGTAAAACAACAGACGATAAGTGATCAAAAGCTTTATCGGATGACTCCTTTGTTCGGCAGCACTTTGTTGCTCCTTGGGTCACCTCAGTATACCTCTACCCATATCATATTTTATTTCCCAAATGCATGACAAATTCACATTCAATGTTGCCATTGTTATTTACATTCGGTTACATTTAGCATATATTTGAGACACCGTAAAGTTTTTAATGCTTTCATCTTCTTGGCCTTTACAGAACTTGTGTTTCATTGTTTAAATGTCGATATACCGGATTTTGCTTTTTCATCGCATATTGTAAATGGTTCAAAGATAATCTTAAACTTCACACAATTGTTTACATATGGAAGACGCTTTCATTTGAGAGGAAATCGCGCCTATATATGACACTGACAGCTAATGCACTGACAAATATTGGAGTTGTCATCATCAGAACTCAGCAAAACATCAATCATTGTTCTTAAAAAAAAAATTGAAATTTTTGAAATTTCAATTTTTTTATTGGAAAATGACAGAAAATAGGACAGGAGGGTCTGAGTAACGAAAAATCAACAAACTCTGGCCTTACATAGTATATGATTCCATGTATAGGAACTGTGTACAGTGTATTGAAGGACATTTTATTTTGAACTCACACCGTTTGGATCATCGAGATTTTAATTCCTGAACCCCATACCTCAAAAGTCGAAATCATGAAACTACGACGATAAAAGTCGAAACCACGATAGTGAAAATCGAAATCACGATGGCGAAATCACAAAACTACGATGGTGAAAGTCGAAACCACGATTACTTTTAGTAATAGAACTTTTGTACTTTTAGTAATAGAAGTTTTGTACTTTTAGTAATAGAACGGGGCGTTATTTACTAAATGATTAATCTTAGCAACACAAAAGTGTACCACCTTAATAGCCGTGACAGCACAGATACCACCTTAATAGCCGTGACAGCACAGATACCACCTTAATAACCGTGACAGCACAGATACCATCTTAATAACCGTGACAGCACAGATACCACCTTAATAGCCGTGACAGCACAGATACCATCTTAATAACCGTGACAGCACAGATACCATCTTAATAACCGTGACAGCACAGATACCATCTTAATAACCGTGACAGCACAGATACCACCTTAATAGCCGTGACAGCACAGATACCACCTTAATAACCGTGACAGCACAGATACCATCTTAATAACCGTGACAGCACAGATACCATCTTAATAACCGTGACAGCACAGATACCACCTTAATAGCCGTGGTACCACCTTAATAGCCGTGACAGCACAGATACCACCTTAATAGCCGTGACAGCAAAGATACCACCCTAATAACCGTGACAGCACAGATACCACCTTAATAGCCGTGACAGCACAGATACATCCTTAATAGCCGTGACAGCAAAGATACCACCCTAATAACCGTGACAGCACAGATACCACCTTAATAGCCGTGACAGCACAGATACATCCTTAATAGCCGTGACAGCACAGATAAGTATCATGCAGTCTTTACATTTTGTGGCTGTGGGTTCGATATTCGTCAGATTTTAGTATTTTATTCTATGAATATTTATCTTTAACATAGCGTTATGTGCATTCATATCTTCTAAAAAGATGTAGATATAGTGAGATAATATGGATTGTAGTATCTTTCTTGAAGTAAGAATAAACTGTTTTATAGAATACATAATAAATATTAGTGCTGTATAGACGTGCAAATAAATAAGTTATAATCGTATGTAATCCTTGGCTATAAAAAAATGTGTACTGTGGACTCAAGGAATCTGCTTACACAGCTGGCTAGACTATCATTATCAACGATATTTTGTTTTAAAATGAAATTTACTTTTTCATGACAATAATAATTGAAAAATATAGTTATAAAATAACATTAAAAGAATGGAATGACTGTAGTTACACCTCAAAACTTTTCAATGAAAAAAAGTGGATCGTCAGAGCCGAACTCACCACGCAACCAGTACTGTAGCGGTTCTAGTCTAAATAAGGCAAAGCAAATTATGCTGATTTCCCTAATTGGCAGACTCTAGCGTCAAAATCAAACTATGTAAAGTAAGATATTGAATGGTATTCTGTTTGGGTCAAATAATTCATTAAATAAAATGTACATCTTGTTCCACTAAATGTTATACATTAGTTCTGTTAATGGTTCTGAGACAGCGGTAAAAGCAAGGATATCGAATTTGTTCAGAAAAGTTAAACAAGTGAAAAAATAAATGAAACAAAAACCTTTAATATTTCTACATTCGCATATATGCAGTTAAGAAGAAAAGATAACTACTTTTATCTTACAAACCCTACACGCATAGATCTGTGTTATTTCCCCCATTTTGACCTACGAGTTTATATATATAAATAGTTTATAAGAGCTGTGTATATATAGGGCATATATTTTTCAAAAACTGTTATACATGTGGATTTATTCTCAACGTAACTGTTTTACATAACACGTTCAGCGAACATATTCTAATCTTGTTATAGATCTCGATCTAGATCTACATTCGACCTGGATTTACGGCTAATTTACGGATATATTTGTCAAGTGTATTAAAATGGAAGTGTCTGGACGGAGAGAAACGTCGAGAAATGATCGGGATCATGGCGGGCAGCTATGCCAGCCTTGTCGTGGGGAAGGTGACGAAGTTCCAGCGGAAGGATACTGTGAGAATTGTAATGAGTATTTCTGTTCATCATGTCTGAAGGTTCATCGCAAAATGGCGGTCACAAAGAATCACGTGATCAAATCTAAAGATGAAATGCCGACCTCCCCGGTTAAAACAGATCCGTGCGTACAGCCGTGCGATATTCACAAGTCAGAGACCGTGAAGTACTATTGTCATCAACATGATTCGGTCGGGTGTGGGGATTGTATGGTTATAGATCATAAAACCTGTAAAGTTGAGCTGGTTTCTCATGTATCTGGTAACTATGGTAACAGTGGAGAAATTAAAATGATCAAAGAATCGATAGAGGAAATCGAGAGAAGAATCAATTTGGTTAGACAAGAAATGAAAGGAAATTTAAAAACTGCTGCAGACATGAAGGCCAAAATCGTAGACGAAATCAGACATTTCCGGAAAGAGCTAAACGCTTACTTGGACCAGACTGAAGCAGAACTTCTAAGCGAGGTTGAACAACTTAATGCTAATGATGTCGATGTACAAAAGGATCTACTGAAAGAATGTGATTCAATCGAATCTGAAGTAAAGGTTTTTCAAGAGAAAATAGACCAGCATGAAGATAAGATCAACCAGCTCTTTGTGACAGTCAAACTTGCAAAGAAAAGATTAGAGACATATCAAGAATCAGTCAAAAGTTTATCGTCAGTGAAAAGAATAAATAGTTACTCATTTGAACCATCTGAAGACCTGAAGGCTCTGCAAGTATCCCAGTCCCCTTTTGGAGCACTTTCTGTAGCAACTAAGACATGCACTGTCAAAAAGAAGAAAACAATAGCAGATATGAAGGCACATTTCCTGAGGGAATTGAATGTTCGAGCTGAAAACGAGAGTAAATGTTTGATAACAGGCATGGCTATTATTTCAAGTGGTGAAATTCTGCTTGCAGATTTCAGCAGCAAATCATTAAAAGTTCTAAATATACAAGAAAACAAGATTGTTTCCAGGTATATGTATTCACCACCAGTAGCACCATGGGATGTAACTATCATAAATGCAGATGAAAGTGCATTAACTTTACCAGTAGTCGGCAAGATCCTATTTATGAACACAACAGAAGGTCTGTCTGAAAGTCACACTTTGGATGTAAAGCCATGGTGTAAGGGAATAGACTACCATAATGGTAAAATCGCAGTATCATACACATCGTATCCTGCTGTGGTTGAAGTTCTGAATATGGAAGGGGAAATTCTGCATCATTCAGACTTTCCAACTAACAGGTCGTATTTCCCTGGTTATTTGTGTTTCAGTAAAGATGGTAAAAGTATTTTTGTGTCCGATGAAACACATAACACAGTGCAAGAACATTCTGCCGAAGGACAACTGAAGACTAAAATAGCTGAAAATCTGAAAGGACCAAGTGGACTGGTAGTGACAAGGGATGGAACTATTGTTGTTTGTGATCACGACGGCGACACGTTGAGTATGATAGTTCCAACTACAAGAAAAGTTATTCCACTCTTCGTGAAACATGTGAACAAACCAAGGTCTGTTCTTATTTGTGAGGAAAGCAATCAGATGTATATTAGTGAGTACAATAACAAGTGCATCAAGGTATTTGATCTAAAGTAGCAACAAAAGACTTGTGATTTCAACAGGATAATAGATTGCTGTACATATGTACTTATTTGAAATTAATGTGAATCGTGTGCACAGACGCTGCTTTGAAAGAACAAAGTTGTGACTCGAAACATGTTTTACCTACCACAAGTAATCCGCCTTCATAACCTTATGTTTTAATGTCAGAAAGCTTACTTTTATTTGTTCAGTAACCGGTAACTTTATTCAAATATGTGTACATTTCTGCTTATTTCATAAATCTATTAAACTCAAAACTTCTAAGATTGATGTTACAATTATTTTACATAAAAATATTACAAACGTTAATTAACATGGTCTCCCACACTTCACCAAGAAACTGTTGCAAAATGAACTGCCTTTAAATACATCTGTAAAGATGTATGTTTTACTTCTGAACCAGTTACTGAATTTTTACTGGGATCTAACTCTTATGAACAAGAGAGCCATGTAGCCCTGGGTTGCTCTTTTGAATTTGACCTTGAAGGCTACAGTTTGGTGTCAAATCATTTTAACAAATTTGAGAGCTCTATGCAAGGATGCTTAAAAGCATGTTTCATTTACTTCAATGAAGCATTTCATGTAACTCGACTGTTCGCAGTTTTTCCATTATTTGACACAGTTACTTTCAACATGACCACTTATAACTCAGTTTCCATGTTGACCATCATTTTATAAAGACAAACATTCTGGCCAGGTTTCATGTAGAATTCAGACCTGTAGAAAACGTGTTATCAGGGTTTTACTAGTTTTTATTTTTAACTAAATTTCAAAACATATTTCTACAACAAAATTAATGAAACAAAAATCATGTCCCCAATGTATGACCTAAGATGTTTTCATAGGTTTTACGCTTAAAGGTGAAGATCATAGGAAGGTCAAGGTCATCTATATATAGGTCACTTTGTAGGTATTGCCACAAGGTCTGTTGAGTGTGAGTATGAACTAAATTGGGTCATTTATGCGGGCTGTTTGGCCAAAAATGTTGTTTATTAAGGTTTTAAGTTTGAAGATGAAGGTCATATGAGGGTTAAGGTCATTTAATATAGATCAGTTTGAAGGTCTCGCTACAAGGAATGTTTAGTGCGAGCATCAACTAAATCTGGTCATAAATGTGGGCTGTAGGCAATCTGGTTTGTACTGACTGACAGACAAATGGACAGTTCAATTGCTATAAGCCTAGGACCATAAAAGATTAACACTGCTGAAATTCTGTTCAATTTATATGGAATGACAGTGTCTACTGTACCAGTAAAGGGAAGTTACACTCTGTTGGGGTATGACAATTCAGAGTTTTATCCACCTCGATAACTTGAACAATATTTCTATTTCAATATCTGCATTGACTTTGGAAAGAGTAATTTGTATCCAAACTTCAATCTAGATATTTTCCAAGAAGGGGGATAATTTTACTAAAGTTAGTGTAAAAGTTATGGGACTTAATGCCGTAACCTTGTCTTATTATTTCTTGATAAAAGTGTGTGAAGTTTAAACATGCATAGTAAAAGACATGCTATTAAAATCTTTGAAAAATTTTAACCAAATATTTTGAAGTTAAAAAGGGGCATAATTCTGAAAACATTGCAGACAGAACAGGCATTTTGTCACATTAATGTACAACATGAGCAAGTACAGCACGTTTCAACTAAATATCTTAAGTAATGAAGATGACATAGGACTTTGTAAAATTTCTTAAAAAAGGGACATAATTCTGGAAAGGATGCAGGCAGAATTAGAAGATGCTTTTGTAGAAAAACGCATGTCTCCCCCAATGCTTAGTCATACAGGCAAGAAGTCAATAGGGGCCAGGAGCAAAAGTCAAAGAGACACTGATGGTTGGCTGCAATAGGGATCATCTACTTGGCATGTCCAATCATCCCACTAAGTTTCAACATTGTGGACCTAGTGGTTCTCAAGTTATGAACTGGAAACTGTTTTCCATGTTCAATCCACTATGACCTTGACCTTTGATCGAGTTACCCCAAAATCATCATATTAAGTTTCGACATTCTGGGTCAAGTGGTTCTCAAGTTATTGATTGAAAAGAGTTTTCTATGTTCAGCCCCCTGTGACCTTGACCTTTGATGGAGTGACCCTAAAAACAAAATGGGTCATCTACTCTGTAAGTCCTATCACCCTATGAAATTTGAAGTTCTAGGTCAAATAGTTCTCAAGTTATCCACTGGAAATGGATTTCCATGTTCTGTCCACTGCGACCTTGACCTTTAATAGAGTGGCCCCAAAATCAATAGGGGTAATCTACTCTGCATGTCCAATCATCCTATGAAGTTTCAACATTCTGGGTCAAGGGGCTCTCAAAGTTACTGACTGGAAATAGTTTTCCAGGTTCAGGCCCCTGTGACCTTGACCTTTATCAGAGTGACCCCAAAATCAATAGGGGTCATCTACTCTGCATTTCCAATCTTTCTTATCAAAGTTATGGAGATTGTTTCTCCTGGTGTAGACTTTGATAGTAAATAACTATTTTAAGTTTCAAGTCAAAAGCTTTGATGGAAACAGAGATATTTGACTTTATCAAAAACTTTTAAGAAAAAAATTCTAAGTTAAAAGGGGGCATAACTTTGTCAAAATTCAAACAGAGTTTTGGGGATTGTTTCTTCTGGTGTAGACTTTAATAGTTTGACAGTAACAGAGATATTTGACTTTACCAAAAACTTTAACAGATGGCAACGGCGATGCTAGGCAAGTGCATTAGCTCTACTTTTTCTCATCCGGGATTCTTGGTTGGAGATAATTAGAGCTGTCAGAGATGACCGCCAACTACGGCATTCATTGTATAGATATAAGGAGACAGCTTGTTTGAATATTTAAATGTTTGGTAGTAAAATTGGACAAATAGGACAAATGAGCATAACAGTTTGAAGTTTTTCATAAAAGAGCTTATTTTTAAGCATCATAAAGGCATAACAAACTAGAAATGTGTCCATGGGACACAGATGCCCCCACTACATGACATTAAAATGACAATTTTTTCCTAGGTCAGGGGCAATAACTCCTACAATACTGAATGAATCCAGACGTGAAACCCCAGGTGCACAACTGCACATACTGACCAACATTCCAGTAAACTTTGGTGACTCTAGGTCAAATACTTCTGGAGCTACGCGCAACACAACATTAAAATGACCAATTTTTAACTAAGTCAGGGGCCATAACTCCTACATGACTGAATGAATCCGGACGCGAAACCCAAGGTGCACAACTGCACATGCTGACCAACATTCCTGTAAACTTTGGTGACTCTAGGTCAAATACTTTTGGAGCTACGCACGACACAACATCAAAATGACCAATTTTTGACTAAATCAGGGGCCATAACTCCTACATGACTGAATGAATCTGGACGCGAAATCCCAGGTGCACAACTACACATGTTGACCAACATTCCTGTAAACTTTGGTGACTCTAGGTCAAATACTTTTGGAGCTATGCGCGACACAACATCAAAATGACCAATTTTTTACTAAGTCAGGGGCCATAACTCGTACATGACTGAACGAATCCGAACGCGAAACACCAGGAGCACAACTACACATGCTGACCAACATTCCTGTAAAGTTTTGTGACTCTATGTCAAATACTTTTGGAGCTAGGCACGACACAACATTCTCGGAAGGATGCACGGACAAACGGACGGATGGACAAGGGCAAATCTATATGACCGCCCCCCCAAGGTGGGGGCATAAAAATGTGTTTTATCATTCTGTAATGATTAAGTTCAGAGTATTAATATTCACACAAACAAGAGGGCCATGATGGCCCTATATCGCTCACCTGTTATCATTGCACTTGAGGACAAGAAGGTCCTCAGAAAAAATATCTAAGTCCGAAGGACAGGAACAACAAAGGGAAGGAATTTAACCAGAAAGAAAAAAAAATCTTACAAGGTATAGATATGTTAAAATACACCTAAAAATTGCAGGTACCATCCATGTTGTACCACAGAAAACAGGTCTCGTGTTTTCCCTACGGCCAATAATAAAAAAGTTACTAAAACAAGAAACGCGGCAATGCCACGAAACCAGGTTTTCAACACTTTTCATAAGAATAAAGAAGTATACTGAATCACAGTGCACCACTTTAAAGTACAACCCTAACCCTAACTCTAACCTAACCCTATTTTTAGTAACAATGACCTTGAACACTTTTCATAAGAATAAAAAAGTATACTGAATCACAGTGCACTACTTTAAAGCACAACCCTAACCCTAACCCTATTTTTAGTAACAATGAACTTGACCTTGATCCCAGAAACCCCAAAATCAATCCCAAGCTACAACTTTATATAAGTTTTCTATACACCAAGTTTCATCATGATAGCTCATTCCTAAGTTAAGTTATTGACCGGAAACCCTTTTTCTATTTTAAGTAACAGTGACCTTGAACTTGACCCCAGAAACCCCAAAATCAATCCCAGCCTTTTTCTTGATATAAGCTACATACATACCAAGTTCTATTCAAATATCTTTACCGAAACAAAAGTTATTGACCGAAACACCAGTTTGACGCCGCCATCCACCCGCCTGACCAATGACATACCCCAATCTAATAACTCAGGTTTTCGTTGAAAACCTGGTTAATAAGCTATTTATAGTAACATAAAAGGGAAGTAATTAAAAAAAATAAATATTGTAAGTGGACAAAAGAAGGATCTGTCAAATAAATCTGTTGACATAAATGAAATTTCAGATCAGTATCTTCATTAGTTATGGAGATATAACAATTTTAATTTGAAATAAAGGGAGGTAATTTGATATAAAATCAGTCCATAGTTATCTACCCTGATTGTCTCAGTCCAACTAATAACAATAATGAAATTTTAAATAAGTCCTGTAAGTACTTACTGATATAAATCCATTTTGATTACAATGAGGGGAGGTAATCAGATATAAAATAACCCTGGAACATATGATTGGGTCTGATTTGTCATGGAATCCAAGATTTATTGTTGTTGAAGATATTTTGGAAGTTTGTATCAAATAAAACCATAAAAGAAGTCTCTATATGGCTGCAAAAGCCAAAATAGCCAATTTTGGACCTTTAAGGGGCCATAACTCTGGAACCTAAGATGGAATAGGGCCAGTTGAAGAAAGGAAGCAAGATCTTGTGGTGATACAAGTTGTGTAAAAGTTTGGTTAAAATCAAATCATAAATGAAGCTGCTATTGTGCAGACAAGGTCAAAATAGCTAATTTTGGCCCTTTCAGGGGCCATAACTCTGGAACCCATTAAGGGATCTGGCCGGTTCAAAAAAGGAACCGAGATCTTATGGTGACACAAGTTTTGTGCAAGTTTGATTAAATTCAAATCATAAATGAAGCTGCTATTGTGCAGACAAGGTCAAAATAGCTAATTCTGGCCCTTTCAGGGGCCATCACTCTGGAACCCATAATGGAATCTCGCCAGTTCAAGAAAGGAACCGAGATCTTATGGTGATACAAGTTGTGTGCAAGTTTGGTTAAAATCTAATCATAAATGAAGCTGCTATTGTGCAGACAAGGTCAAAATAGCTAATTCTGGCCCTTTCAGGGGCCATAACTCTGGAACCCATAAGGGAATCTGGCCAGTTTAAGAAAGGAACCAAGATCTTATGAGGATACAAGTTGTGTGCCAGTTTGGTAAAATTCAAATCATAAATAAAGCTGCTATTGCGCAGACAAGGTCAAAATAGCTCATTTTTGCCCTTTCAGGGGCCATAACTCTGGAACCCATTATGGGATCTGGCCAGTTCAAGAAAGGAACCGTGATCTTATGGTGATACAAGTTGTGTGCAAGTTTGGTTAAAATAAAATCATAAATGAAACCACTATCATGCAGACAAGAAATTGTTGACAGACGGACGCACGCATTGACGACGGACGAAGGGTGATCACAAAAGCTCACCTTGTCACTATGTGACAGGCGAGCTAAAAATGTAACCAGGTATACTCGTTTAGAAAAATGAAGTGGTCTCACTGGTCTGCTTTAGGTTTATGAAACTTTCTTCATTGTTAAATTACATTAAAAACACAACAAACCATTGTTTGGAACACAGGGGCAAATTTTTATTTCGTTTTTCTTCCAAAACGGAAGGAAAAAGATCAGCAAGTATAAAACTGGTAAAAACAACTCGGAAACTGTCCTAAATAAATAGTCAATGATGTATATACATGTAATTCTTTCTCTCAATCCCATTCTTCCATCCTTATGTCCATCATTAGCACTGTCTATACCCTTAAAGAACTAACTTAATTATAGAAAAAAATCTTTTATTCGAAAAAGGCATTTAAAGTACTTTTTTTTTCAAATATAAATTGTTGGCAAAAGTGTCCGAGCTAAATTCTGTGTGAAAATATCTTTTAGGCCCAACACCAATAATGTAAGAATCTTCTGGTACACTGTACCAACCTACTTCCTGATTATCTATCAACTACTTCCTTGCAAAAAAAACACAGAACATTAAAATGTTATAACATTCATACCAAATGTTAGCCATAGGTCTTTACAGATACAGTACACTAACCAATCATGAGGAAATGGTGAAAAACAACAGCTGTCTCCGTAGGATGACACATGCCCCCGATGGCACTTTGAATGAACAGTTATGGCCGATGTTAAGAGTTTAGGACCTTTGACCTATGGAGCTGGGTCTTGCGCGCGACACATCGTCTTACTGTGTCACACATTCATGCATAGTTATTTTAAAATCCATGCATGAATGACAAAGATATGGACCCGACATGCCCATCAATGCACTTTCATGAAAAATGATCTTTAACGTCTAAGTGTGACCTTGACCTTTAAGCTACGGACCTGGATCTTGCGTGTGACACGTCGTCTGTGGTACACATTTATGCCAAGTTATTTGAAAATCCATCCATTGATGACAAAGTTATTGGACTGGACACACGCATCAATGCACTATCCTTTAACGTCTAAGTGAGACCTTGACCTTTGAGCTACGGACCTGGGTCTTGCACACTGCACGTCGTCTTACTATGGTACACATTCATGCCAAGTTATTTGAAAATCCATCCATCGATGACAAAGATATGGACCGGACACGCCCATCAATGCACGATCCTTTACGGTCTAAGTGTGACCTTGACCTTTGAGCTACGGACCTGGGTCTTGCGCACTGCACGTCGTCTTACTGTGGTACACATTCATGCCAAGTTACTTGAAAATCCATCCATCGATGACAAAGATATGGACCGGACACGGAAATTGCGGACGGACCGACAGACTGACAGACCGACAGACTGACAGACCGACAGACGGTTCAAAAACTATATGCCTCCCTTCGGGGGCATAAATAAAAACAACTAGTTAAAATTCAAGTAAATAGATATATGAAATAATAAGACTAATTTAAGCCTCAAAAGTAGCTTTAATTTGTTTATTTACAGCTGTGACATTTTTTAAAACTTTCCATTCTCAAATGTTACCTACATGTACTTGCATACTTTATGCATATTTTGCATAGAAAACCATTTTATGTAAAAGTTACCAAAAATGCCATATTTCACAGCAAAAACCTCCAGGAATACTCCCATTATCATAATAAATCTAACAGAATATCTGACAAATCTAAATTACATATAGAATTAGTAACTGAACTTAAAATATGTGAAAATATTACAGGAAACTAAAAAGTTTTAAGTTGAAATTCCACAATCAACACCAGTCCTACTCATAAAACAATTCTCAAATTCACTTTTAAATATGTTCTCTTGAACATATGACATGCAACTTGCATATAAACTACACAAAACATAGTATGATTAGACAAAATCACAACAACAATTAAATGAGTGTAAATTTTAAAGTAACCAGCAGAATAGGCCATTTAGAACAGAATGGGTCAGCAGCCACAAGATAACTATACCAACTACAGTAAATTGAAGAAAACAGATGTATAAAAAAAATTAATATAAGCTACATAAAGATCATCCTCTAAAAGTAACTAGAATTTGTGTGAAAATAAGAAGACAGGGTGCATTAAAATACTGAACAATTCAAATTACTTCCCTATTACGAAGCTGTAAGTTGCTTTCTATAATAATTAAAATCTGTTTGCTTTGGGTTTAGTGCCATTTTTCAACAGTATTTCTATTATGTAACAGCTGGCAATTAACTTCACTAGTGTTCCTGGATGCTGTACCTGTACTAAACTATTCCCTACAAGTAAATGCAAACTTCTCCACATGACTCAGAGGTGGAGCAAGAATTGAATCGTAACACAATTTCTACTACAAAATTGTCATGGAGAAGAAAACGCACACCTCACCCTAGGATCAAACTTAAGACCCCAAAGATATGCGTACTCCCTAACAAGCTATGCTGGCAAAGAAAAAAAAACTTGTAATCTGTAAGACATACTAGGTACTAGCATACACATCCACAATAATTTCAGTCAGATCTGTTGATTAAGCAAAGACGTTTAAACAATATTTGTCAAAAATCTAAATAACAACAATTGGAATTCAAACTGCCTTTAAAACTTTTCTTAGCACAATCAATATTTATGAAATAAACAAGTTTTAAGTTTGAATGTAGAACTAAGCATAAGATGCACAACCCTAAGAATACTGTTTTTACATTATTATATAAGGTTACAATGTACTAGTAATAAGACTGTAATACCTGATCAGCTGGATTTCTTTTCTTTCTACTTAGAATACTTTTGATAAAATCATTAACAACTAATACACTTTGAATACTTTTTTTCAACATCATTTAAGCATATCTATTCTGTCATGATCAAAGCTATGCATTTTCTTAGTAAGATAAATTTAAGGCATGCTAAATATCATTCATACAAAAGTTTTGATTTTATGCTGGTGAGTTTTACTTAACATTTAAAAGAAGTAACTGTTTTCAAAGGATTGAACAATACAATGATAAAATTAGTTCAGAACTGAAACTTAAGGTCCATAGAGAAGTACTGATGATCTATTGTTTAATAGCAAAACGTCCATATTTTCTTATGATAAAACTCTGACTTAAACAAATGCAAAATGGTCAATAAAATGTCTTAAAAATCATGCAATTAAGAATGAATACAGCTTGTGAAAATGATAGCGAGATTCTGTAAAATAAATATGAGAATTTTTCTCCCTGTTGACATATCATTTTCATTAAGCCCAGGGCTTTGACCTATTGTTGACCACAGTATTTTGAACTAGGACAAATATAAAGTTTTAGTAATTTTAGTGAGTGGCGTAAAATGCCTACTTCTGACCACTGTGTATCATTTTCTCCTTGACTAAATATACTTCTTGACTAAATATACAGAATTACGTACAAGATAAAGTATGTACAATTCTGATTAACTAAACGTGAGTAGGAAAAGTTGCGTAGAATATCATGATTCTTAAACATATATCAAATACAAAATACTTTTGATTATTACACACATATATATACATGTATATAAGAGACACTGACAGACTAGATAATAACAAGTATATAAACATGTCTAAAATACATAATTAAAAGCATAATTGCATGGAATGGGAAAAAAGTTCTCTTGTTATAATTAATCTAGCAATATGAATGTGAACAATATGTAAATGAGGTTGGTAAAGATCAACTTTCATGAAATACCAAAAATAAAATACTGGCTGTTCTCAATGTAATTTTAGATGCTGACACAGTCCCTCAAAAATTAAACATTTCATAAATTTTGCTGAAAATATAACTTTCTAACCAGTATCTTATTTTTGGGGTAATAAAAATTACAACAAACATTCATAATCTAATAAAATCTGAATTTCTACTAAATATATCCAATGACATCACATTAACCACCTAACAGACTGAACACTAGACATATTCTATTTGAGCCACTTTCTGGCCAGAGTAAGCTACAGCGAAATTATTAATATTCATGGGGACTATTTTTTTGTGAACTAGTGGTTGGGTATATCTACAAAATAAAACCCAAGGAATATATCAAGTTCACTTTTATCTTTACAATATGAAAACCAAGAAATCACACCCACATACAAACTATCTTTTTAGAATAAACCATGAATTTCATGCCCAATAAATCAAAATTAAATGATTTCAAAGTATATATCTATAATTAATGTGTCAGCCTTCTTGCATAAACCAATGCGTTAAATGGCACACGTCTTCTACAGACTAGTTGAAATTGCATTTAAACAACACTTCACTATTAGGGTAATTATACACAAAAAAATCTATCCCAAACAAAACTATGGGGTACTTTTTACTACTGCCCACATAAATGTTAAAACAAAAAGATTATCTTACTTATAGTTTGACTATTGTTTAAATTAAATACAAATACAGGACAACAAAAAATGTTTCAATTGTTCATTACACAACAAAAATAACAAATGATACAAGAGGGCCAAGATGGCCCTAGGTCGCTCACCTAAGAAACACACCATAACAGTGTAAAACATGTTTGACCTAGTGATTCCATGGAAACAAATAATCTGACCAATTTTCA
Organism: Mercenaria mercenaria; assembly: GCF_021730395.1. Taxonomy (NCBI): domain Eukaryota; kingdom Metazoa; phylum Mollusca; class Bivalvia; order Venerida; family Veneridae; genus Mercenaria; species Mercenaria mercenaria. Next base: position 51,810,994 of record NC_069363.1, read on the forward strand.
TTAAGATTGGACCAAAAATTGGTCTCTTGCGATAAAAAACAAGCATTTTCTAGATATGACCTAGTTTTTGACCTAGATGACCCATGTTCAAACTCGACCTAGATTTTTATCAAGGCAATCATTCTGACCAAAATTCATAAAGATCAATTGAAAAAATACAGCCCTCTATCACATACACAAGTTTTTCTTTGATTTGACCAAGTGACCTATTTTTGACCTCAGATGACCATATTCAAATTGACCTAGATTTCATTAAGGCAATCATCCTGACCAAATGTTCATTAAAATCAATTGAAAAAAACAGTCTCTATCGCAAAACAAGATTTTTCTTTATTTGACCTAGTGACCTAGTTTTTGACCTCAGATAACCATATTCAAATTCGACCTAGATTTCATCAAGGCAATCACTCTGACCAAATTTCATGAAGATCAATTGAAAATACATCCTCTATTGCATACACAAGTTTTTTCTTCGATTTGACTAGTGACCTATTTTTGACCCAAGATGACCCATTTCGAACTCGGCCTAGATTTTATCAAGGTAATCATTCTGGCTAAATTTCATGAAGATCAGTTGAAAAATACAGCCTCTATCGCATACACAAGGTTTTTCCTTGATTTCACCTAGTGACCTAGTTTTTGACCCGAGATGACCCATTTTCGAACTCGGCCTAGATTTCATCAAGGTTATCATTCTGACCAAAATTCATGAAGATCAATTGAAAAATACCGCCTCTATCGCATACACAAGGTTTTTCTTTGATTTGACCTAGTGACCTAGTTTTTGACCCGAGATGACCCATTTTCGAACTCAGCCTAGATTTCATCAAGGCAATCATTCTGACCAATATTCATGAAGATCAATTGAAAAGTACAGCCTCTATCGCATACACAAGGTTTTTCTTTGATTTGACCTAGTGACCTAGTTTTTAACCCGAGATGACCCATTTTCGAACTCGGCCTAGATTTCATCAAGATTATCATTCTGACCAATATTCATGAAGAATAATTGAAAAATACAGCCTCTATCGCATACACAAGGTTTTTCTTTGATTTGACCTAGTGACCTAGTTTTTGACCCGAGATGACCCATTTTCGAACTCGGCCTAGATTTCATCAAGGCAATCATTCTGACCAATATTCATGAAGATCAGTTGAAAAATACAGCCTCTATCGCATACACAAGGTTTTTCTTTGATTTGACCTAGTGACCTAGTTTTTGACCCAAGATGACCCATTTTCGAACTCGGCCTAGATTTCATCAAGGTTATCATTCTGACCAAAATTCATGAAGATCAATTGAAAAATACAGCCTCTATCGCATACACAAGGTTTTTCTTTGATTTGACCTAGTGACCTAGTTTTTGACCCGAGATGACCCATTTTCGAACTCGGCCTAGATTTCATCAAGGTTATCATTCTGACCAATATTCATGAAGATTAATTGAAAAATATAGCCTCTATCGCATACACAAGCTAAATGTTGACAGACAGACGACAGACAGACGACAGACAGACGACAGACGACAGACGCCGGACATCGAGCGATCAGAAAAACTCACCTGAGCATTGCTCAGGTGAGCTAAAAACATGAACGAGTTTGCTGCCAACAAAAGTTAGTCTAGCAAAACTGATTTGGTGAAAAAAAATATAATTTAGGCCTCCAGGGAACAATGCACGCAACATCCAGTCAGCACGATTGTAAAAGCAAAACATGATTTGCTATAAAGAAAATCAACTTGAGTGAACAATGACAATTTTCCATCAGATAACCATTGTACCCACAGTAAAATAAAGAAGTTGTAGCTCTAAAAACATTTGACAAAACCACTTCATTTAGCAAAATGTCTTGTAAAGATTGTCTCCAAAAAATATTGTTCAAAATACAAAAAAACAACCCCACTCTACTCTAAAATTATATAACACTTCTGTCTCCTTTTGTCAATTCTTTTTTTCCCATAGATTTTTTAATATAATTTTTATGCAGATGTTTGTACACAAACAAGATGAAATATTATTTGACTGCAGTAATTATAGATGCTACATAACACAAATCTGCACTTTTTCTATAAGCAGTTCTTAAACATGGGATGCAAGCTCTTCAATGAAATTTCATCTAACTGAATGAAATATCTTTGAACTATCTCTTCTTTTCTTTCCAGTGTAATTACTTGTATATTGAGTGAAAGCTTTTATTTGAAAATGTAACATAAAATTTTGGCACGAAAACATATAGAAAACATTTCTGATTTGTCAAGAACATGCAAGTATTCTAACCAATGAGCTGAGTATTAAATACAGGCCTGCATTATCAAACATGTCGATAGTATCTCTTACTGACAACAGCAGATTCAACTATTTCCAAAATTTGAAAATTTTGGGAGTAAATCTATACACAACCGTAGTTTATACACATATGATAGCTTTGACACATGAACACTGAAAATCTCCAGGTCTAAAAATCTCAAAAATATTACATGAATGCAATTAGCATGAAAATATCTTGCAATCTTTCAATATCTACATAGCTCTCACCTTAAATGGAGAAACAACCAAAAGTCTATACAAACAATTGTGAAAAATCAAAAAATATATTGCTGATAATAGTTAAATTTAATGATCATTTGGTACAAGGACATAGCCATCAGCAGAAATACCTTGTCATGGGGTTTATGGAATATTCTACCTTTGCATATTTTTTTCTTTTTAATTTTTCAAACAAAAGTCAATGTCGTCCCCTCAGTGTGCTCTACCAAGCTAGATCATTGTGCTAATGATAACTGTCTGTCTTACCAGCAGATCAAGGAACTTTTGACAGAAGTGGATCCACTAACTAGAGAGGTAGCCAGGATTTTCTCTAACATACAAAATGACTCCACTAGTTTTCCATGCATTGGTATTTGTTTTAGAACAGAATGGGGTAAATTTGCTTCCACTAACCAAAAAGGAGCTATAAAAGTATTATAATATCAATCCTAAATTTTATCTCAGTATTTCTCTTAACTTTAAGGGCTGTCACATGGAAAAACATACAATGATCCGATAGTGCCAAACAGTTAATTTCAAATTACAGTTCCCAGCTCTATTAATCTCAACTCTTTTTTTCCGAATAATTCTGTCAGAGATATAATGCTAACACAAGAGCACCGCCTTGCGGGTGCTGACGCTCATCTGATTTTTTTTGTGTAATAGAAATATTGTCCTAAACACGATTTTCTAAGTCTAAAAAGGGCCATCATTCTTGCAAAAAGCAGGATAGAATTATGTTTCTTGATGTACAGTGTCCACTTATGATGGTGAAAAACTGTTGCAAGTTTTAAAGCAATAGCTTTGATAGTTTATGAGAAAAGTCGACTTAAACATAATACTCAACCAAGAAAATGATTTTCTAAGTCCAAAAGGGGCAATAATTATTGCAAAAAGCAGGATGGAGTTATGTTGCTTGCTATACAGGGTCAGCTTATGATGGTGAACAAGTGTTGCAAGTTTCAAAGCAATAGCTTTGATAGTTTAAGAGAAAAAGTTGACCTAAACATAAAACTTAACCAAGAAATCTGATATTTTCTAAGTCAAAAAGGGGCCATAAATCTTGCAAAAAGCAGGATGGAGTTATGTTTCTTGCTGTACAGGGTCAGCTGATGATGGTGAACAAGTGTTGCAAGTTTTAAAGCAACAGCTTTGATAGTTTAGGATAAAAGCTGACCTAAACATAAAACTTAACCAAGAAAACTGATTTTCTAAGTCCAAAAGGGGCAATAATTCTTGCAAAAAGCAAGATGGAGTTATGGTTCTTGATGTACAGGGTCTGCTTATGATGGTGAACAAGTATTCCAAGTTTCAAAGCAATAGCTTTGATAGTTTAGGAGAAAAGTTGACCTAAAAATAAAACTTAACCAAGAAATCTGATATTTTCTAAGTACAAAAGGGGCCATAAATCTTGCAAAAAGCAAGATGGAGTTATGTTTCTTGCTATACAGGGTCAGCTTATGATGGTGAACAAGTATTCCAAGTTTCAAAGCAATAGCTTTGATAGTTTAGGAGAAAAGCTGACCTAAACATAAAACTTAACCAGGCAACGCCGACGCCGACGCCGACGCCGACAACCGCTCAAGTGATGACAATAACTCATCATTTTTTTTCAAAAAATCAGATGAGCTAACAAGATGTAAAGCTCTTTTTAAACTAAATTTACAAATTCATTCTTTTCGGTGATTTAGAAAAAAATGCTAATGCAACCTTATTTGATTATATACAACTTCAGCTTCTTAATCTTTCTTCTTATCCTCTTTACTCTTCATTGGCATATCGTTCCTGTCTCGCTCGTCTTGAGGCTTCTGCTCGCGTACAACTGCGCGTCTTAAAGCGTCCCACATTCCGCCCATAAATATGGCACAAAACAAGTTCTCAAATGGCGCAAATGGATCATGAATTCCAAGTAGTAATGCTGACAGCTTGAAGTACACAAAGAAAATTACAACTCCGAAATAAATGAGAGGGTGGGGCGCTTGAATGTAGTTTAGCCGCTCCAATAGAAACACGATAGATGCCACCAGACAAGCCTTCGTTGCGCTGTAAGTAAAAATACATATTCGCCATCAAGTAAAACTAATTATTTTTATGAAAAAAGCATCTATTTTAAAAAGCTTTAGCCGTAAATTCATTTAAATTTTTGTTTCATTCAATGTCATTTTTGTCAAACTAACTTACTTTAGCCAAATAATTACTAAATTTCATTAATTTTATTAGATTGATAAAAACACTTTTTCTGAATCTTGTACAAATTTCAAAATCTTAAAGATAGATAGGCCTCAAGTATAGGATAGAGTTTATAAAATGTAATCTTCAGCATTTAAAAACCAAACTGGTGGGAGTGTAGCAGCTGCGGTTTCTTAATAATGAAGAATTCATATAAATTCGACAGCCTCTATTCAATTTAGCGTTTTCCCCAGCTGTTAAATAGGTCAGCCTCTTAAAACATATTATCCAGAGAAATGGCAAAATTAATATTCCAGTCTAAGGGAATAGATATTGGTAAACCCTGAAAATGTCATGTGATTGATTGGAAAAGAATGGTAAACACTTATACTGAGAGACTGTCCAGGAAGTAAGATGTTATTTCCATCGCTCAGGTTAGTCAGATATAGCACATACTATAGTGTCCTGCTTCAGGTAACAGAGTAACAAATATGTATGGTATCTTATTGCCCAGAACTTTTTTCTCGTGTTTTAAATCTAATATCAATTCTCAATTTAATGAAACAAAATACTTTTTTCATTTAGACTGTGCAGTAGAAGCATCTACATTGTAACTGAATCATATCAACATGTTAGGTAATTATCTATTAGAAATGTATAAAGAATAAAGCTTACAAAGTTGGTTGAAGAATTTCGTTGGTCCCTGGCACCCATACACCACGAATCAATCTCTCAAAGTTCTTCATCAAGTAACTACCAGCTCCTATAGGTACAATGTTAACAGTTGAATACATGTAAAAACAAAACCTGAGTAACATATTTTCACTTAAAACACCTGAAGAAAATGAAAGCAAGCGAAAACCATTGGATGAACATAGCTGTTTCAAACATAGTTATAATAGGGGTTTTATCATCACTGGTGTTCACTCTTATGTTTGAAATGCATCTTCTTTGGATGGGCACAATTCTGGATGTAGTAAACATCTTAGCCCCTTGTTTGAAACTTTAACTGTTCTTAAACTAACTGCCAGTTAAATTTTTATTCAAATGTATGGTCTTGGTGGCAAGTTGTAAGACTTTTAAGCATTCATAATCCTTGACTCTTAACATTAATTTTGTTTGACCAAGTCTTCTAAAGTGTGCAAATATAACCACCATTAGTTTAATCACCTGTTAAAATTTCAAACTGGATCCTGGACATTATACATGTTATTTTTTCACAAAAACTTTGAATTTTGTTATTGTTTAAATATGCAAATGTTAACAATAATAAAGTTCTGGCGAATTGTGTTTTAACATGTAACAATGAAAATTATTTTTTTCTGGATTTTCTTAAGTCAAAGAACACTAGTTTTCAGTCCTCTCAATCTTGCAACTCTTATTGCCATATCTTAACTGATAACCAGTTCTTCCTAAATGAAACACAACAACAACGAAAATAGCTGTAACTCATTACACTCCCTAAGAAAATGATGATGAGGAAAGCATTTACCTACCTTTTATAGTTCCTATCAAGACTATGATTAGATAAGCATTAGGGTAAAGCTTGGCAGTGTGATTGACAGCCGCGTAAATCTTGCTCGCTCTCTGTACCTCCTTAAAACCACAGATGACCATCTTGAACGGAAGCAGCCTAGCCAGCTTATACACCAAATCAAACGGTGAATAAAACACAAGGTACCTGAAATAATACATTACAATTCTGTTTACAAGAATAACTAGAACTGTCACAGGAGTGACTCATACCCCCACCATACGGTCTTGTCACAGAAGAATGGCAACCATAAGGAATCTTAAAAATACTTTGGAGTACTTCATCCTGGGCTTCCACATATAAGTAATACTAGTATAATACTAGTATAGTAATACAAGTAAATATATTAAATATCTAATATTAGAGATACACTAAAAGTTAATACAAAAAAGGGTCTTATGACCCATGTTACAACAGAAAAATGTTTTTACTTTTTACATAGAACTTATAATAAAAAAGTTAGAAAAATACCTAAAATACTGAAAATCTAAAAATAGGATTTCTAAAAATAGACTAATTCCTGGAATTTAAGGGGAAGAAACTCAGTACAAAAGTTAAAAAAAGGTTACTTCTAAGCCAATCAGAATGAGATATAGTGAAAATACATCAAAATTAACCTTAAATTCTAGGTAAAAGGGGACACAATTCAAGAAAAATTAGTGTCAGAGTTATGCACCTTGTGTCACATGATGTGGGTGATGAGGTGGAACATCTGTTTTAAGTCTGGATCAAATCCATTCAGTAGTAACTGAGATATAGTGAAAATACATCAAAATTAACCTTAAATTCTAAGTAAAAAGGGGCATAATTCATGAAAAATTGGTATCAGAGTTATGCACCTTGTGTCACATGATGTGGGTGATGAGGTGGAACATCTATTTTAGGTTTGAATCAAATCCATATTGTAATAATTGAGATATAGTGAAAATACATCAAAATCAACCTTAAATTTGAAGTAAAAGGGGACATAATTCATAAAAAATTTATGTCAGAGTTAAGCACCTTATGTCACATCATCTGGGTGATGAGGTGGAACAACTATTTTAAGTTTGAATCAAATCCATTTAGTAATAACTGAGATATAGTGAAAATACAAGAAAATTAACCTTAAATTCTAAGTAAAAGGGGACATAATTCATGAAAACTTGGTGTCAGAGTTATGCACCTTGTGTCACATGATGTGGGCACATGATGTGGGTGATGAGGTGGAACATCTTTTTTAAATTTGAATCAAATCCATTTAGTAATAACTGAGATATAGTGAAAATACAAAAAATTAACCTTAAATTCTAAGTAAAAGGGGACATAATTCATGAAAACTTGGTGTCAAGAGTTATGCACCTTGTGTCACATGATGTGGGTGATAAGGTGGAACATGTATTTTAAGTTTGAATCAAATCCATTTGGTAATAACTGAGATAATAGATTTCGGGACGCGACGGGACGGGACGCGACGCAACGGGACGCGACAAAACTGCCTCCTATATACCCCCCTCAAACATGTTTGGTGGGGGTATAATGATAGGATATTAACCCTTAGCCTGCTAAATTTCTAAAATAGACTGGTCCATCATTCAATTTGGGCAATACCATTTATTATTTGAAGGGGTGTTAAATGAAAATTTACTGACCATATAGCAAACAGTGCAGACCATCATGGTCAGACTGCATGGATGTGCAGGCTGATCTTTGTCTGCACTGGTCGCAAAGGCAGAATCACTTGCTACCAGCAGACGAAAGGTTAATTTACAGAAGAACCTTATCAACTTTCAAAGCCCCATTTCACTGAAGACACAGGTTAGAACTCTTTGAAGTGTTGTATCAGTAAAACATCATTTTGTTACGCTCTCGCCTTGCACAAACTTTACACTGCAAAAATCTAGTTTCTAGGAAGTTCTTGAAAAAATCACTGACTTAATTTTCTATGGGAAACAGATGAAATGCAATATTACCAAAGTAATCAAGAGCAATGGAAATAAGATGTCTGATGTTTTGGCACAATCTTGACAGCTGTCTGTGCAAACTGACATTTTAGACAATTTTTTATTATTTTCAGTCAATGCATGTTATATGTAAAGGCATGCCATACTGCTGTAGTTATAAGAACTGGAAACATTCAAAAGACATACCATACTGCAGTGGCTGTAAGCACACTTCTATGATCCTTGAATGGTGTGATAGCTGGCTCCCCCAGTAAAATATTGGCAATAATACTTCCTGCGAAACATAACAACATGCTTGATAACCATGTTGACAATGGATGTCGTCTATAGAACGGCTGTGTGCCTGAAAATATACCATTATGCCATGAATTCAAACACGAGTTACATAACTAGTTGGAAGATATGGAACAACAAAGCGAAGATGTGAGTACAGCTGATAACAAACAAGCTCTGTAGTCCCAATTTTTGAAAGCATTGAAAATCTTTTTGTTCCACAAAACAGCCTAAACCATTAAGCATTCTACCAGATTCCAATCCTGTGAGCAACTACGTTGCAATATTGTATATACCGGTACATAAAAGTAAGACAAAAGGGGGAATAAAAGAACAAACAAAATGAACTCGAACAGACTTTTTTTTTTCATTTATATAAGATCAATAATAAGAAAGTAGTAATAAAAGGATAAACAAAAGAGAGGCAAAAAATAAAATGTAAAATTATAAGAATCTGCTTTCTTTAAATATTTTTTTTTGACTGAACAACAGTATTGTATGGTTTTCCTGCTCAAGTAAGTTTGAAAATTTTCCAAACTATAATGTAAGCTTGGTCCTTGGAAGCAGATTAATATGTACCACTATAATTGTTTAACCATCTTTATCAGCAGTCTCTCTGAACTTTCATCAGCAGTCTCTCTGAACTTTCATCAGCAGTCTCTCTGACTCTGAGCTTCAGAAGTACAAAATGTATGTAATCTAATAAATTCAAATCAATTAACATTCTATTAAGTTCTGTGATTCCGTGAGACAGCAGGTTATCAGTGATGATCTAAACTGCTACCTGCTTTCTGCACCATTTTACTCAGTATTACAGATCTGCTATCATTTACCCCACACTATTTACAGCCATTTTTTTATGTAATAGAAAATTAAAACAATTTTTTGCAAATCTGGCACCCAGAATTTTAAATGAGGATATAAGATAAATATCCATACATAGGTGCATGTTGCTGTCTTTAATGTAGCTGTTGTTCAGTAACAGTGCAAACTGGAAAACCTATTTATTTACAAGTTATTTTTTAAGTTAACCTTCATTCTGATGACTTGAAAGCTAAACAGATGAAGACTGGGGCCAAGGGTATACAGACCAGTCTCAGAATGCAAGATTGCTATTGGTCAATTTCAAGAATGTGCTCAGGAACAATGAATCAGAAACTGAAATTCAGGACTGGTCTATGACCTTAGGTAATTGAGTTCTAAACAAAAATACTTGATCACAGTCATAATGAATGTTGAATTCATGATCTGTAACACCATAATTACAGGTGTTTTCATGAGATGTTTTACTGACGAAGTTGAATGTACATAATATTAAATGTTCCTGGTATAACCTTAGATGTTAAATCATTAACTTGATGGCAATTTTGTTGTTTTGGCTAATTATTTCAGAACATTATCTTTTTTAAATGGATATAAATCTCATTTGTTATTAAAATTTAATTTTGTGCACTAGAAAAAACAAATGAATGTGCAAAATCCATGAAAAAAAAAAATCAAGGAGTTTATGGTATCTATTGCAGGGAACATGTAATTCAAATGCATTACCTTTTCATACTTTTTAATATTCAACCTTCCACAATAATAGTACAATTATGAACACATCTTTTTGAGATATTTGGCAAGAATCAAGATCAAAAAAATTAAGCAATTACTTCTAAATGATGTTTTTTTTTTGTTTTTGTTTTTTTTTTGTTGGATTTAACGTCGCACCGACACATGACAAGTCATATGGCGACTTTCCAGCTTTAATGGTGGAGGAAGACCCCAGGTGTCCCTCCGTGCATTATTCATCACGAGCGAGCACCTGGGTAGAACCACCGACCTTCCGTATGCCAGCTGGATGACTTCCTCACATGAAGAATTCAAAGCCCCGAGTGAGGCTCGAACCCACATCGATGAGGGGCAAGTGATTTGAAGTCAGCGACCTTAACCACTCGGCCACGGAGGCCCCTTTCTAAATGATGTAATAAACAGACTGTTTTCTTCCACTAACCTGCAATTACATTCATGTGAATTCCAAATCAAACCTGCATGACTGTAAAGCTTTTAAAAATATGCTTTTGATCACAGCAAAATAATTACTGAAAACAATAATTATTCTACTTTTCCCTGAAAATGTTGTTAAAATTCCCTACTCCCACAAGGGCCCTGGCCTCATTTCCCCAATATTGTTCGAAGTGTGTGCCAAGGTTTATAACTTAACTATATACACTTTATAAATTCAGCTATGTGTTGTTTTGGTCAGCTAATCTCTTAATTTCTTGCACACACAACTTGTTCTCTACTTCCCCTAATAAAACAAAGGGGCCAAATCAAGAATAAAATGTCTTACAAGGTCATAATGTACTTATTTATAAGGCTGTGAATTATTTTTTTGTTATTAACTTAAAATATATTATTTTTTGTAAAATCCTAGTTTCTATAATGTTACTGTTTTCTCATATATTTGTCAAAGGTTGCAATATCTGATCAAAAAGCAAAAAGTAATTAGAGAATCCACTGTTTATGATTACCTCTCTTTATGACTGAATGTATAAATCCAAATGCAATATTAGTAGAAAGTGCCTTCCTAATCATGTTATTCATATTTTCTTATTTGGAGAGCTACCTTTTGCCTTTTTAACATAATATAAAGAGCCTTATGGAACTTTAAGATGTGCTCTCTGATCAATTACTTCCAGATCCAAGGATCAAGTTTGACCTCTAGATTGGTATTTCAAAGCTGCCAGCAATAAAAGCAAGTCATATTTGTTTGCTGTATGTTGAGACAATAGGAACTACTACTACCAGCCAGTTCATTTGCTAAATGAAAACATATGAAACATTTTGATCTCTATAGATATAGCTTATTCTAAACATTATCACAAATCTCAACAATACAAGCTACATCTGTTATGTCAAGTTATCATAAGTGATGTATGGGATTCCTGTGCCTGTAGTCTGCACTGTTTACAGTGTAAACCTCTTTTCCAAATAGCCAGCATGTTCCTAAGACAGTGATGTCATCAATGCAGTCATTATTCTGTCCCTATGTGTAAATGAGGCAGTATTTGATAAATGCAGTTAAAATTGACAGCGCAAGTTCAATAATACTTTTTAATGGGATTCTCCTCAGCAAACAAAACCCAGTGGAGGCCCTGGTCATTGTCTTTCTCAAAACGATATCACTGTAATATCTAAAACATAACATAGCCAAGTGAAAAAAAAAATGTTTTAATAAGTCATCTGCCATAAAATTACAAAATATGATCTTCCAACTTAAATATCCTACATCTACCGAAAACTGAAAGGACCGCATCAGTATTTTTCTAACTGGCAATACCAACTAGAAGATGCTTTTGTAGAAAAGCGCATGTCTCCCCCAATGCATAGTCGTATAGTCAATAAGGGACAGAAGCGAAAGTCAAAGAGACACTGATGCTTGACTGCAACAGGGATGACATAATTAGTAACTGGCTGTCACAAGATCTTTAGTAAGTAATTACTAATTATGAGTTAAGGAAAAAATACTGATATATGGCCCTTTCGAGCTTCCATATAAATCTACTTCAAGGTACACCCTTTATCAATCATTCACATGTGGGGGAAAACTGCTGACATAAACAGCCACCTTGCAGAAACATAATAGAACTTGACAAAATCTTCCTGAGAATCATGTTTTATACTGCATGCATTTCACTCATACCTTTGCTTGTTTACATTGCTGAATATCTGCAAATTCTGACAGATATTATTATAAACCAGTGTTTATTATGTTGTGGAAATGAGATTCATAATTATTTCAAAAATCCAATGCAATTACTGGTAGTCAGACAGTTGGAATGCATACTACCTGTTCCAAAATTCAGTCCAGAAGCCTATATAGATTTGAAAAATATATCTTGGGAGAAATGAACATGCCATGGTGGTCGTGGGGAGCTGCATTCTGTCAGTAAACTGAAGCGAGGTTTAATCTCACAACCTTTCCCTTGACTGACAGAAACCTAAATCACTACTTTACTAAATGCAAAAGACCATCCCTAGTGAAACAAGAGCTGTCCGTAAGACAGCCAAGCTCAACTATTCGAAATATTGTCACAGAAGCAGGAAATTATTACCCAAAATGTTAAATATCAAAAGAGTTTTAAGTTCGAAAGGGGACATAATTTGACCAAAATACATATCAGAGTTATGGGACTTGATGTTATCAACTAGTTTTATAACCCCGAAGAAACATTGTTAAGTTTCAATTCAATATCTGCATTAGTTTTGGGGATAGTAACTTGCATGTTAAACTTTAACCAGAATTTTCTAAGTCCAAAAGGGGGCATAACTTGCTCAAAATACATGTTAAGAGTTATGGAACTTGACCCAGTGGGGTTGGTAATTGACCTTGAAAAAGAATAAATAAGTTTCAAAGCTATATGCCTTTTGGTTATAGCTGTATGTACTTGCACGCAAAACTTTAACCAGGATTTTCTAAGTCCAAAAGGGGGCATAATTTGCCCAAAATACATGTCAGAGTTATGGGACTTGGTGCTATCAACTAGTTTTATAACCCCGAAGACACATGTGAAGTTTCAATTTAATATCTGTAGTAGTTTTGGAGATAGTTACTTGCATGTAAAACTTTAACCAGAATTTTCTAAGTCCAAAAGGGGGTATAATTTGCCCAAAATATGTGTCAGAGTTATGGGACTTGACCCAGTGAGGTTGGTAATTGACCTAGAAAAAGAAAAAATAAGTTTCAAATCTATATGCCTTTTAGTAATAGCTGTATGTACTTGCACGCAAAACTTTAACCAGAATTTTCTAAGTCCAAAAGGGGGCATAATTTGGCCAAAATACATGTCAGAGTTATGGGGCTTGACCCAGTGAGGTAGTTAATTGATCTAGAAAAAGAAAAAATAAGTTTCAAATCTATATGCCTTTTAGTAATAGCTGTATGTACTTGCACGCAAAACTTTAACCAGAATTTTCTAAGTCCAAAAGGGGGCATAATTTGGCCAAAATGAAGGTCAGAGTTATGGGACTTGGTGCTATCAACTAGTTTTATAATCCCGAAGACACATGTGAGGTTTCAATTCAATATCTGCATTAGTTTTGGAGATAGTAACTTGCATGTAAAAAAACTTTAACCAAAATTTTCTAAGTCCAAAAGGGGGCATAATTTGCTCAAAATACATGTCAGAGTTATGGGACTTGACCCAGAGAGGTAGGTAATTGACCTTACGCCAGACAGCCTGTAGCCACGCCTACCAGTTTTCAGGGGGAACAATTCATGCTAGGCCCGACAAACAAAGGAATCAAATGGCGACGGCAGAAATATTTTGCCGGACATTCTAGTAGATTTCGGCGTACGCTACCTCAATTCACACGTATTTCTAAAGTGAAAAGACAAAACACAATCGTTAATAAGTGGATGTTCTGAAGCGAAACATAAATTCTACAAAAAACAACGATAGATTGTTGTTAAAAGCCGGGAACTGCACCCGAGTATGAGGAAAACTAAACAAGGCAGGGGGCCGAGCGGAAAACACGTAAAAAAGACGGAAATCTCTGAAACCATTATAGCTGATTTTGTGTTTTTTTTAATTGTCCGTTTCTTTTTCATTATAGAAACGTCAAATTTCGATCTCCCGGAAATCATGTAGGGTATGACTATATTAAGCAGACTAGAACATTAATTGATTTTTATTAATTAAGGTTGAAATCAGACTGTGGATTCTGAATCCTATTTCAAAATAATTAGATAAATTAAATAAGGTAATTTACATGTAAAAATTGTCACTTGTGTCATTTAAGAAACGTCGGATTTCGAAATACCGGAACTCATTTAAGATGCTCATATCATTGTTCAACATTATTCAGATACATAGCATTTAATGTCTAATACTTGGACATGATAGTAAAGAAAGTTCTCTTATTAGAATTAAAACGTGTAAATGATAAATAAATAAGATATAGTCCAAGGCGATGATATAGTCCATACTCATATTTCAAGACTTATACCGGCGCATCGCAGCTTAAAATAATGTTTGAGCCTACCAAATTTCTTTATAAAGTATACAGAATGAATCACAGGTGTTTGAAGCTCAATCAATAAAAAGTATATGAAGGTTAGATCTCTTGAAGAGATCGTAGATCTCTGTACTATTTCATAGTATATTAGGTGGGTGGGATATGGTATATATGTATGTTTATATTTACTGATAGAGCTTCAAGCGCCTGTGAATGAATGCACAATTTTTTGTTTAAGAACATATCTTCTTTATACGAAATATGCTATTTTTTCTGGAATTTTAGACGAAGTTTACGCTGTCTATTAAAATTAAATTTAGAACGAAAGCACACACCGAGTGCTAAGTCAAAACTTTGAGCGCCTGGGAAATTATTGATTAGACTCATTAAAAATAGTTTTATATTAATCATAGTTTTTTATCATGTTTATTATTTGTTGTATTATCACCCAGGTATGACTTAACATACACCAGTGGGAGATTGATGTAAACCTTAAACAAGAGCACCGCCTTGCGGGTGCTGACGCTCATCTGATTTTTTTTGTATAATAGAAATATTGTCCTACCCATGATTTTCTAAGTCTAAAAAGGGCCATCATTCTTGCAAAAAGCAGGATAGAGTTATGTTTCTTGATGTACAGTGTCCACTTATGATTGTGAAAAACTGTTGCAAGTTTTAAAGCAATAGCTTTGATAGTTTATGAGAAAAGTATACTTAAACATAATACTCATCCAAGAAAATGATTTTCTAAGTCCAAAAGGGGCAATAATTATTGCAAAAAGCAGGATGGAGTTATGTTGCTTGCTGTACAGGGTCAGCTTATGATGGTGAACAAGTGTTGCAAGTTTCAAAGCAATAGCTTTGATAGTTTAAGAGAAAAAGTTGACCTAAACATAAAACTTAACCAAGAAATCTGATATTTTCTAAGTCCAAAAGGGGCCATAAATCTTGCAAAAAGCATGATGGAGTTATGTTTCTTGCTGTACAGGGTCAGCTTATGATGGTGAACAAGTGTTGCAAGTTTTAAAGCAATAGCTTTGATAGTTTAGGATAAAAGCTGACCTAAACATAAAACTTAACCAAGAAAACTGATTTTCTAAGTCCAAAAGGGGCAATAATTCTTGCAAAAAGCAAGATGGAGTTATGTTTCTTGATGTACAGGGTCTGCTTATGATGGTAAACAAGTATTCCAAGTTTCAAAGCAATAGCTTTGATAGTTTAGGAGAAAAGTTGACCTAAACATAAAACTTAACCAAGAAATCTGATATTTTCTAAGTACAAAAGGGGCCATAAATCTTGCAAAAAGCAAGATGGAGTTATGTTTCTTGCTATACAGGGTCAGCTTATGATTGTAAATAAGTATTCCAAGTTTCAAAGCAATAGCTTTGATAGTTTAGGAGAAAAGCTGACCTAAACATAAAACTTAACCAGGCAACGCCGACGCAGACGCCGACGCCGACGCCGACGCCGACACCGACGCCGACGCCGACAACCGCTCAAGTGATGACAATAACTCATCATTTTTTTTCAAAAAATCAGATGAGCTAAAAATGCATAAATCATGTTTCAGGTACATTAAGGCATACTATTTACACGTTACCATTCAAATAATATAGAACATCAAATATTTGTGTTTTATCAGTACATACCAGTTACTCTGGTAACTGACGGAATATTTTTACTATTGAATAAAGAATACTAGGCACTTTTGTTAAATAAGAAAGTTAATTTTCATAGAATTTTACACTGATTTAAATGAAATAATTAAAACGTTATAACACAATGAGTGCTAAGTCGAATTGCTTTGCTTTTAAACACTCTTATAAGATTTTTAAGATCAACTATTCTTGAGGACGTCCACAGAGCCTGATACATCGTTGACAATATTCGAGGTCTGAGAGTGGATTTGGAAAAGGGAAACGCTCTAGTATTACACTCTCTTCCCTGTGTCTGATGTAAAGGTGTCCTAACGTCACCTTTTTACCATTTTGGACGATTTTTCGGTGGTATTTATATTCTTTGACTGGCGAGTCCGGCACTAAGTTTGACGGACAAAATGGCGGCTAACAACAAGGCTTATCAGTTCTGTTATCTGATTGGTCAGTTGGAACCTGTCAATCAACACTGGCGTAAGGTCAATTGACCTAGAAAAAGAATAAATAAGTTTCAAAGCTATATGCCTTTAAATGATAGCTGTATGTACTTGCATGCAAAAACTTAACCAAGGTGTGACGCCGACGCCGACGCCAGGGTGAGTAGAATAGCTAGACTATTCTTCGAATAGTCAAGCTAAAAATCAATGGAATTCCAGTGGAATGCTACATAAATTCCACTGGAATCTGCTATGTTACTGGAATACCAGTGGAATTACCAAATATACCACTGGAACTGGAATTTGAAATACCAGTAGAGGTGGAACTCCACTGGAATTTGAATTTGAAATACCAGTACAGGTGGAATTCCACTGGAATTTGAATTTGGAATACCAGTACAAGTGGAATTCCACTCAACTGAATTTCATGATTTGTGAATAAAATAGCACCAGTTTTGGCGGAAAAATGGTTTTTATATAGTTTGAAATTCTGGACCAGATTTATGTGAATAGCATGGTATCAGCTACAGTAAGTGCCTTATATATGTTGAAAACAAAAGAAGTTTAAATCAATTATAAAATGTGATATTTTTTCTGTTTCTTTTATTCATATAATTCTAGTCAGATGCAGTCATATTTTTTGTCATTGGTTTTCATGACTTTTATTCTTATACAGTCATGTAAATATTTTGATCAGTTCTTGATTTCCATGCTTCTTACTTTGTCAAAAGATGTGTTTTTGTGCCCCCACTATGAGTGGTGGGGGCATATAATTTTAGTCTAGTGTTGTCCATGCATCTGTACGTCCATCCGTTTGTGTGTATGTGTGTAGGAAAAAAAAATGTCACGCGCCTAGCTCAAAAAGTATTTAATAAAAATTGATGAAATATTGCATAAGTCTTTAACATGATATGAATGTGTGCACCTCCTATTTCTATTTTCCAGCTGGCAATGCACCCCTCTCCCAAATTCCAGAGTTATGGCCCCTGAAATAGTGAAAAATGCACATTTTCATCTTGTGATGATGCACCTACCTCAAAAAGAATATCATATAGATTAATGAAACCTTGCATGAGTCTATAACATGATATGAACTTCCGGGCACCTACTACATTTCGTGGCCATCGCCTATTTCTAGAGCTATGGCCCCTAAAATAGTGACAAAATGCACATTTTCACCTAGTGACTCACCTGGCTCATAATGTATTTGATATAAATTGATAAAAACTAGCATGAGTCTTTATCATGATGTAAACTTGCACATCTCCTATTTTACACATGATGATGACACCAACATCCAATTAAAAGCAACATTGCAAGATATATATTTACCTAATTTTAAGTGGAATTCCACTGGAAACCTGATGGAATTCTACTGGAATTTGATGGTATACCACTAGTATTTCAAATGGAATTCCACTTGAAACTTGATGGAATTCAACTGGAATCTTGATGGTATACCCCTGGTATTTTAAGTGGAATTCCACTGGAAACTTGATGGAATTCAACTGGAATCTTGATGGTATACCACTGGTATTCTAAGTGGAATTCCACTGGTATTCTGGTGGCATTCCACTGGTATTCTGGTGGAATTCCACTGGTATTTTTCAATGGTATTTTGGTGGGATTCCACTGGTATTCCAAATGAATTCCACTGGTAAATAATCGCTATTCCAGTGGAATACCAACACTATTCCGTTGAAAAATACCAGTGGAACTGAGATGGAATCCCAGTTGAAGTTCCAGTGGTATTCCAGATGTTCATTTTCACTAGGGATGGTTTCTTAAATACTGCTTGAAAAACTTGAATACCAAGCCTAGGCCATCTCACAGGACATTAATCCTGAACACATACAAGAGTTCACGTCAAATTATTTGGGATAAGCCAGAGAATATAGAAAATCAAATTCAAAAAAAAAAATCAAGTACTAGTAACTATTTACTCTAAAGATGTATATAAACCAAACTATTTAGACTACTACATCACGGGTACTAAACAGTGCCTGCGGTACTGACTGTGCCGACGAGGATTGAAGGCACCTCGCTTCCTGTACCGCAGGTACTTCGTCAATGTTTACAAAACGAGCGAGATCGGCGAGTGATTTTTGTCATTTTTGTCATTTTGTTACTGCATGGAGTATTTTTTCAAAAATCGGGGAATGTAGCGGGGTGTAGATGTATCTTATCTACATATCCATGCTAAAATTTGTGGCAAATGATCAATTTCCTAGAAACGTAAGGACAAATAAGTTGAGAATGAAACGTGATTTTTTCACATCAGTGACTGTTTAGACTCGATTTCTTTTCGCTGACTCAAACGATGTCGTCTCTGCCGTCGTAAATTGTATTCATAAATGACATGTGATCTGCTAAAACATAAAATGTGTCCAGAAAATTCCGAATTTGAACGTTATGCCACTTTTGGAAAAGTGCCGCAGGCATTTTGACGATGCCGCAGCCCCTTCGAGGTGCCGCAGGCACTTTCAAAAAGTACCGGGACATAAATTTGGCCGAAACTAGACAAACAGACAAATGGAAGAACAGAGAAACAACATTTTCTTCAAGAAAACGAAAAGAAAAACGGGTGTGGAATAGTATGCAGTGGAATACAAGTCAACTGGAGTCAGGTACCCTCATATTGTCGCATTTCAGAAAGCGGTCCGCAGAATAAAAACCCTACTTTCGTTTTCACGTAAAACAACTCGAAAACAAGCGAATATTAGCATGAAAAGTGTCCTATTTTATGTAAAATTAATTCCACGAGTGGAATGATGCCCATTTGGCTCCCGATTTATGCGAAAATGCGCGAAAAATAGAAAACTTAAGATCTATTTATTAGGGACTTCTTTCGACTACACCTACACCACGGAAGCACATTTTTGACCAGATTACTGCATTATAACCTCTGCCACGAGATAGGTAGGTAGCTGTCAGGATACTTCAAGAAATTATCATGATAAAGCGAAGTTTTCTAATAAGAGTCTCAATAGTCAGAAGTTTCCTGTAAATATTATTGCGATGATTCACATTATAATCTCGATACCATTTGTGTAAGAGCCCATTGTGGACAGCTGACATTTACTAGCTAGACAGTTATTACGGTATAAAATCAGAAACTATATCGATGTTTGAAATTTTCTGTAGTTTTTTAATAGCCTAACGTTTCCTGGAAATATATAAGTATATCTACAAAAAAAAATATTTTAAAAATGTTTTCAGAAAAAATGAGAACTTAATAAGTATAGCTCATAAACGATCAAACGGGAGAATTTTAATAGTTTTTACATGTACGTAAAAACCTATTTTATTCCCTGCAAACAAAACTTTGAAAAAAAAAAAAAAACAAACAACAACATATCGAGCAGCATAGGGTTTTTATTCTGCGGACCGCTTTCTGAAATGCGGCAATATGAAGGTACCTGACTTCAGTTGACTTGCATTCCACTGCATACTATTCAACACCCCTTTTTCTTTTCGTTTTCTTGAAGGAAATGTTGTTTCTCTGTTCTTCCATCTGTCTAGTTTCGGCCAAATTTATGTCCCGATACTTTCTGAAAGTGCCTGCGGCACCTCGAAGGGGCTGCGGCATCGTCAAAATGCCTGCGGCACTTTTCCAAATGTGGCATAACGTTCAAATTCGGAATTTTCTGGACACATTTCATGTTTTAGCAGATCACATGTCATTTATAAATACAATTTACGACGGCAGAGACGACATCGTTTGAGTCAGCGAAAAGAAATCGAGTCTAAACAGTCACTGATGTGAAAAAATCACGTTTCATTCTCAACTTATTTGTCCTTACGTTTCTAGGAAATTGATCATTTGCCACAAATTTTAGCATGGGTATGTAGATAAGATACATCTACACCCCGCTACATTCCCCGATTTTTGAAAAAATACTCCATGCAGTAACAAAATGACAAAAATGACAAAAATCACTCGCCGATCTCGCTCGTTTTGTAAACATTGACGAAGTACCTGCGGTACAGGAAGCGAGGTGCCTTCAATCCTCGTCGGCACAGTCAGTACCGCAGGCACTGTTTAGTACCCGTGTACATACAATTATTCTATCAAAACATAGTAGTATTCAAAACTCTACCATAATATTAAACACACAAAGAAAATATTTTCAAAGTGCCAAAAACCATATCACAATATAAACTGCAGATGAGACCTGACAAATTGCTGTCTAAGGCAACATAAACCTTTCATTCCTGACTGGTTCTTAACTTCTCAGACTTTTATAATCATATCCCATAGTTTGTAAAGCATAATGGCTTAACAATTAATTACTCTTGATGTTCAATAGGTACAGTGTAGCACCTACGCTTGGCTTATCATAAACAATATACTCACTATTTTGCGGTATGATAAATGCATGCCATTCCGCTATCAGTTTTCTGACACACTTGGGTCTGTATAGTGTATGCCATTATCATTAACCCCGTGGACTCGTATCCATATGTTAGTAATTTTCAGCAAAAGAAGCCGGGACTCAAACTCAAGACCCTTGTTTCATAGACAGTGTAACCACTGGACCACTAGGTCTGCTCTTAATAATTGGGTCTGTATAGCTGCTATGCCTTTATTTTCAGGTAGCTGTGATAAAAGTGTAGCAGCGTATTATAATTGAAGTATTTTTTCAGTTATTAGGGTCTGGTGGCATGATAAATTAGGTAAGGGCAATCCCATAATACATAGGGTAAATCATGCTATAATAAAAACAATACATTTCTTGATAATGTGAACGTAAGCCTCACCCAGGGATCCAACTAAAGACCCTGTGATCCATAGATCTGCACTCTCCCAGTTGAGCTAAACAGTGGGCTGATGTTTGCTCTGGAGAGGGTGCACAGTTACATGTGACATAAAATACTTATGAAAGGTATTTTTAGGAATTATTGACACAAGAACTACCCTGCCACACTAAAGTCCGGACACAAAATTAATTCTGTGGTGTATGACCCATGTTTCCAATTAAAACATCTTTGATTGTGAAATTATTTCAACATAAATTTGACATTTTCAAAACATCTTCATAAAATCATTTCAAGATAAAAATTAAACAAATCGTAATTTCAATCATACTAACATGAACCTGCAAAATTATAGCATTATAAGCAGTAAATGATTTTCCTTGTCTACCTAATGCAATGATTGCAGTGGTTACCGTATTTTCCCGAATTAAGGCCCCCCCTCTAATTAACGCCCCCCACCCGTTTTGGAGGGGAAAAAAGTCAACAAGAACGAAAAAAAAATCACCTACCTCATTTTTATAAGTCCACATAATAAGTAATTTACAGTAAGTATCCAATCTATTAAGAATTAAACACACTTTAAAACAGTCTAAGTTCCTTAAACCCAAAACGTTTATACTAAGTACGGTACGTATCCAATCATCAAATAGAAAATTAAATTTGATTTGTTTTTGCACCAACCGGGCACAAGCTTCCTGTCGACTTTAAACAAATTTGTGGCAAAGTGTTAACCTTTTCTTCGGCAGTTTTAATAACTTTTAATTTAAAAGCCGACACATAAGCAGCGTGTCAAACCACTGACATTGTGTATTGCTACCAGCATGTACTAAGGAAAATATTATCGGAGTACACAGCTGTTTGGGTATGATGAAGTAATGTGTAATGTCGCGAGCGTGTCACAGAATACATGAGGTACCCTATTTAAATGCATAATTTTAAGACACACTGCATTAAATTGGATGCCAAATAATTACGTTTTGGGGGAATTAAACAACACAGAAACACTTTACAGTTGGTTTGAACGATGTTTTTAAGTTTTGTAAAAATTTTCATTTTTTTATTTTTTTTACCTCAAATGAACGCCTCTTTGGAAAATGTAACGCCCCCGGGGGCGTTTATTCGGGAAAATACGGTGTGTACTGTATGTATTTAACCTTTTCCTACAATTTTAAATTATTAATGATGAACATATCAAATAGACATAATAAAATTATACAATCCAGCATTTAATTTCTCAAAGCTGACATGTGTCATTATGTCTAAACTGCACCAATCAATTATCATAATAAATTCTCCTGAGGCATTATAAAAGACAAGTTGTTCTTCTGCAATCAGCTGTACTGGAGATTTTTTACCTAATTCTGACATTTATTAAATGATCTAAAAGGAGCAGCAGCTGATTGGGCCCGGGGCTATCAGGGCACTAGACAACTTTTGGGGACAGGTACCCATACCCTCAGGAAGAGGAATTTTTCGTTGTTTTAAGACAAAAAGGGGAAGTTTTAGCCATGTATATGTAACTTCTTTTCGCTCTTATTAATACTGTTTTCAATAATTTCTAACTAATGTAATTATATTGTAGCAGTAATCTTCCTTAGAGGCACTATAATTTAACTTAACAGAGAGTTCATATCTAGTTGTGTCAAACAACCTATCATCAGGGGACATTTCTTCTGAGAAAGGAGGAAAAAACATATTATTTTAGGAGGGGAATGGGGCCCATATTCGGCCCCAAAAATGGCCAAACGAGTGCCCTGGCTATGGATAAAACAACCGTTTAAGTATGATTTTTTGCTGCATGTACATTTTTTATAAATCTTAATGTAACAAATAGAAAAGCATGCGTAAGTTTTGCATGATATTTGTTAGTAACAGTTATCTATCAAAGAAGTAAAACAAATTCAACAACTTCTAAGTGAGTTGAAAATACCAAAAACATAATATTAGCATTTTAATACTTCAATCCCAAGAAAAACACAAGTTTGATAAAAGCTTCCTTAATAACTGTATGCCTGTTTCTCGTCGATTCGAGCTTTCTCATCAATTCGAGCCCTTGTGTTTTAGTAAAATTCATGCTCATGTAGCATGTTCTTCCATCAGAAACTTGGGTCATTTACATTTTAAAATGCCTTGGAAAATATTAGTCATGAAGCAGGGCTGGCGAAATCTGACTTTGACTTGCTTGTCCGTTTTTGTCAATTGCTATTTTGTACTTGTCTGTAGTGATAGTTATATAGTAAATTCTGGGTAAATTTCACTTGTCCGTACAAGCTTTGGGACAACCTGGGCAATACGGACAATTGAATTTGCCACCCCTGCTGAAGCCACAGAAAAATTGTGTAAATACCTGTTTAAATATTTTGCATCAAAAATTGCTTATTTCAAAAGGAAATTACGCAGTGGGTAAAATTGTGAGCCCAAATTTCAAATTAATTCATCCTTAGCATATTTCGACTGTTGTAACAAGTGAACAAGAATTCAATCTTGATGGAAATTTACTTTATGGAAATAGACTGTGCAAACAACACTTATTGACCTATTAAACAAAGGGCTCGAATTGATGTGGAGTTTGACCTCCGTCAGTCTGGTGCAAAAAAGTACATATATAAAAGATGATAACATTGTAATTCTTAATGTTCATTGTTAAAAGCAAATATTTTTGTAACAACAAACAAAAAATATTTAATTAAACAGGTTTGAAAAAATATGCACACCCCTAGAGATTTAAGAGGCTCGAATCAAGGAGAAACAGCATACAACAAACCAGAGTGAATTTCTTAACTTTGATAACTAATTATAGTATCCTTTCTGCAATTATCATTTTCAGAACCACACCTCAACTTGGCTCAAGACAGCCCATACACAGGTTGTGTTAGGGTCATATCACCAGACCCCTGGCAGGGTCTTTTTACCTAATATAACAGAGGCAGATTTTCAGTCTCTTCCCGAATTCGAAAAGCAGGTGAAATTTTCCAATTTCAAGTGCTAAAGTTAACAAGAGCTGTCCTAAGACAGGCAAGCTGTTAGTGTAGCAGTTTTCGTACCGGGTGGCCTCTGTAGCTCAATTGGTAGAGCGTTGGCACGATAAGCCGAAGGTCCGAGGTTCAAATCCCAGTCGAGGCTGCACATTTTTCCTGAGAATGTTACATTTGGGGGCTCGTCCGGGATGCTCATCCTTGGAGCCCATGCGGGGCGAAGCAGTTTGGCTGGGGTGTGCACCTGAATTCGGTTAACAGTCTGCAGCAGACATTGGCCAGGAGTGCCAATGTCTCGCAATAAGAGGGAAGGTGTGTAGCGGTTCTCACATCGGGTGGCCTCGGTAGCTCAATTGGTAGAGCGCTGGCACGGTAAGCCGAAGGTCCGAGGTTCGAATCCCGGTCGAGGCTGCACGTCATTTTTCCTGAGACTGTAACATTAGGGCTAAAAAAAATTCGTGACTACTGATAAATCGTAATTTCAATCGATCACAGTTTCCACCACAGTTTTGATTGTTTCTAGTTGAGACCTCAAGGTAGACAACATGAAATGAAGGTAGACAACATGAAATATCAGAATGTAAACAGGGGTCAAATTTAACAATAGTTTGTACTAGCTGAAATTAGCTTAGGGGTGGGTATTGCCACGAAAATTGGTATTGCGATATATTGCAATATTGTATGTGGATATTGCAATATACTGCGATATATTGTACCAGTTATTTAATGAACAAAAACATGACGAATCATACTGGTTTTTTTTTCAAATTTATTCAATTAAAAATGAGTAAAATGACTAGTATCAACAACACGAGTGTTTGCTCGACCTTCTCAATAAATAAAAATACCAGTAAACAAAAAAATAAAAAGTTTTGACTAGATTATGGGGAGTATTACCGAATATTCAAAAGCGAAAGTAGACTGCGTCAAAATATTTGATTTATTGTGCGGCACTACATTCGGTTTACGGATACAATCATATTACACAGGTTGCTCAATTCACCGAAATTACTAATGAGTCGCTGACAAATACAAAATTATATTTATCTAAATTTTCTTATTGGTTTTATTATGTGGAATTGGGTCTGTAAAATAGCTGTAAACCAGTCTGCTACCTGCACCGGAAATGAAAGGAGAAAAATGAAAACAAAGTTGAATCGTGCTGGCTGCTAGAAAAGGATTTTTTTGTGAATCATCTTGGTTTACGTTAGTGTTACTTAATGTTATAAAATAACCCAGCGTTTTTTTTCACCAAAATATTCGGCGAAATTCGGCCCCATTCCCCCCTCGAAATAGTATGTTTTTTTCCCCTTTCCGATGCCTAAAATTCCCCTCCGAAAATAAAAAATAAAATGCCAATTAATTAAATCATAATTCACTAGTTTATTTTATTTATTTTCATATAGAAAACAGTTCACCACGGTATCTCGCGTTTTGTTTACATCGACACCGTTTGGAGTAACTTCCCTTGATAAATCAGTATCATCGAAGCGCTTTATTATTCTGCACAACAACGCTGTTGAATGATAGTCTGTAAATGATTTGCATTCTATTTGTTTGGCCGGGTAGTGTTGAGTTTTCCATCTTCTAGTCAGTCAGGATTTGATTTTATGCTTTGGGAAGGGACTAGTCCAACGCAATTTTTTTTACAGTTTGTTTTTTATTGTGACAGGTCAAATGTAACAGTGACTGCAAATGTCAGAATTTGACAGAAATAAAAAAAAAACGGCCACTCACCGACTTGTTTAGGAAGGGACCAGATGTCTGCTGTAAATTTTGGTAGTCTAATGGATGTCTTATCCTCTACATTTGAAAAATTTATTCAGATATTTGGTATTGATATGCTACATTGTGTTATATGCATGATATGTCATGTCACAATGTTCTTATGGGCCCTGAATTTATCAATAAACTTGAAACTATAGTTTATTTACATACAAATGAAAATTCCCCTTTTCTTAGTTTTACGTCGTATTTTTCCCCCTCCAAAGGGCACCGACCCCCTTCCCCCAAAACTGAAAAAAATCACTGTAACCGATATTCGAAAATTATATCGCAATATCGTATTGTCGGGAAAAAAAACATCGCAATAACCGGTCTACCGCGGTATATCGCCCACCCCTAAATTAGCTACTGCCCTTTTTGATCACTAGCTAAAATGAAAAGCTACCGGCTAAAGTTAATAATATTTAATTACTCTATAATTAATATTTTACTGGCCAAACCTTGTTAGTAGCCAGTCACAAACAAAAATATTTTCTATTAGCTTAAAATAGCTTGTGCCATTTTTGTTGAACAATAAAATATCATTAACATAAATGATAACATTCCTTTTATGAAGAAAAATGTGTACCTTTAAAACAATTAAAGTTTATTAAAGCTCTGAAGACATTTGCTTGTTATATTATTGACTAGCTGAAATAAGCTAGTACATTTCAAACCCACTAGCTATTTCAAAATTCCACTAGCATTTAGCTTGTATGCTTGTCTAAATTTGAACCCTGGTAAAATTGGTCTACCCGAGGTCTCATTGTAGCCTAGCCACTTCCTATTTTTAAACCTCAAAACCTTTAATCACATCTATTTCCACCAGTTTTGATCCCAACTACTTAAGACATATCTGCAGATATACGGTAAATGTCAGTCTGTGAAATTGGTCTGCCTTGCAGTCGAAAAATTTTTTAGACTAAATGCACTGCCTTTCCCTAGTCCAAAATATTAGACGTGTACATGCTCATTTTACCTTCAACATTCATTATTTTATTATTTTACATTTTACTTTCAATCTGCATTGTAACGTCTAAAAGGGCCCTAATCAGTAGAATGTAGCATTTTCTCACACGAAAAATATACGATATACGCAGGTTTAGACAGTCCAGCCTACCGTTATTTATCATATTCTAGTAATATATCGTTTAAATTTACCTTTAAAAGCCCTCATATCCAATATATGTCAATTGTGTACAGTTTTCAATACACATTCCGCCATTTTTCAAGCATATTCAGCAGGTTATAATATATTTAGAATCGACTTAGACGAAAACAATTTTCCACGTGAACTGTTTGCCAATTGATCCAGAGGGAAAATATTTCGTCTAAAATTGATTCTCAAAATAAACTGTGTTTACACAACATTCGGAATAGACCGGCAATGTTGCACACCATAATACAGATACACGGCAATACATACAGTGAAAAGAAACAACACGATATTTATATATGAAAAGTAACTTTTATTTTATAATTATTCACATGTGCAGTTGAAAAAAGGCTTATTTTCGGTGTAAGTAGTGTTCTTTGACTTGGGTTATGTTGTTCATAATTTGAAGATTAGAGGCGACATGAAGTGTGTTCGCTTCTCACTACATGTTATACATGGCGATCCGATAAGACATGACATAACCGATAGACGTCAAAATGTTAAAATATGTTATGTCAGGTCTTATTGATAGGACTATGCCTTTCCCCTGCCTCTCAAATTCACTTTCAGTTTCATCACTGACATCAGTGACTCGGTTTAATTTTATAATTTCAAATTATATAAAAACGTGGACAAATGCTTTGAGAAAATGTTATTAAAATACTCACTTCCACACAACAGAGTCAATAAAAAATACCTCACAGATCACAAAACCTGCCTTGTTACGATCTGGATACAATTAGTGACAAGGGAGGTAATTCATGCCTACCTGCCGGTTGATTCTGTGGTAAATCATCTCTAACTGACATGCACATCAGCGTGTAATGAGCTATATCGAAATATGGATACATCTTCAACTTCGTGACTTTCGTCGCGATGTCCATAAACGTCTGTGGATCCATTTTGATGAGGAAATGTCACAGAAAGGAGAAAATGAGTCTGACGATGCGAGCTGCTTCCGTAATGCGCACGCGCGAAAGCTGCTTCCGTTTTACTGTAGTAATCTCCCTTATGCTCTGTGAGGCCCTGGCTGATATTTATAGCTCTTTGTTTTAAGCTTATACATGTTATAGAGTGAGGCTGTCTTTCAGTTTGTGTTACCTGTAATTTTTGTCATCAAACCGATTCCAGTTCATTTTGGAAAGGGACAATTTAATTTATCACATCCGCAAGTTCTTTTTTTTAAAAGTTGCCCTTGAAATAAAAACCAAATCTGTTGATAGGGGCT
Source organism: Mercenaria mercenaria (assembly GCF_021730395.1). Lineage (NCBI taxonomy): Eukaryota > Metazoa > Mollusca > Bivalvia > Venerida > Veneridae > Mercenaria > Mercenaria mercenaria. The sequence continues at coordinate 51,839,415 of NC_069363.1, forward strand.
AACCATATTGCATGGAGTCTGCATTTTTTAAAATATGCTAAGCTGTAGATCTAACAAAATAGTGTTCCACGATTTTGATCTATGTTCAATTTGTTTAAAAAATGCTTAAATATACGATATTCATGCACATACTCCTTGTAAGTTTAATAGCATAACACATGTTCCCGCTTCTCTCGCACGTCAACATTCGATGCCATTCTTGTGATATTAGTTTTAGTTTATTTCATTCTACTCTCAGTTTGTACATATATACAAAAACATGAGACAAATACGTTTATATAACTAAGACATATGCATAATCACGCACTCAAATGAGGACAACAATAAGAACTATATACTTTGTCAAAAATAAGGCTACACCGAGTATGGGATATACAGAATTTAATCATTATATATAATATGATCACTATATTAAACATTTTTGATGCTGTGGTCTTTATATATTATATTATATGTTATGATATTGAAAGCTGGAAAAAAACATACTCCACTCACAAATCATAACTACATTTAAAAAAGTTCTATAGAGTCTACATGTATTAGGTAAAAATTCAGGCAAGCCTTGAAAAACTCCAAAAACTTTCTGATCATTATTCAGGTGTATTAACGTTCCTGTGCGAATGAGAGTTTAAAGCATTTTAAATATTTTTAGCTCGGTTGCATGTAGCTATGGAGTGAAGAGAGCAAAACGGCCACGTTAAACTGTTAAACTTCTCATTATATATAATAAGATATATATCAGGCAAAATAATATATAAGTAGGCCACCAAATGTTCAAGCTAGCCTTCTGCAAACCTGAAATACTGGATCTGACCCTGCTTACAGTCGTGACTTATAATATGCTCCAAGTGTAGGCTGCATTCAATTATTTCTCCGGAATATTTATGATTAAGTTACCTTGAATTTTTATGAGCTGACTGTGAAGATATTAATGTAAATATTTTTGTAATTTTTATTAACTTGTCAGCATGGGTAAGTAACTGTGATTTACATTCAATATGCCTTCCCAAATGAGAGCTATATAAAACATTTACCAAAAATTATGTATTAACGGATTTGTATATCTATTACCGGATCTCTAGACTCCCGATCTAACAAAAAAGGTCTTTTAGACATTATAAATGGAAGCAAAACGAAACATCAACAGAGGGATCGTACATATGCAACAATGTGTTCTAATCGCGACTGCTGATATTAAAGCCTTATTTGAAAAAACCCTTAATCTTTTATCTTTGATCACTATTATCTGTAAATTTACGTACATCTCTGAGATTAAGCGGGGCCATTAAGGTAAAGTTTTCTTACCTGATATGGGTTCTTGACAAAAAAATCCCCGCGCAACTTATTTCCAGTCCAGTCCACTACATATGTATTTTTTTAACCTCCGGAGCATCCAGTCTAAGCCCATACCGCTGGAAACAGTACCAGTATAAGTAAATTAGTCGTAACTGGGAATCGGACCCAGGTCGCTGGTGTTGTAGTCCAACAAGCTTGATAACCATTGCGCCACTGACCCTCTGCTTAACACTGTCAGAATGCATGTGTCGAAAAATATCGACATGTACATCAACAATGTTGTCTATAATAACTGTAATGTGTGTGTGTTTTTTTGTTGTTTTTTTTTTGTTTGTTTTGTTTTGTTTTGTTTTATTTGTTTTTTTTATCAGACATGGCATGATCAGTCAGTGTTCATGTGGGATTACCGCTTTTGATTTTAAGTTAACCACTGTTAAATCAACAGCAGTTTTTCACCATTCTTGCTTTTTGAACAGCCCCCTATTGGTGTTCACTGGAAGAGACTAATGGTTTACCCCCGACCGTCCGTCAGTCAGTTCGTTAATTAGTCACACAAACTAGGATCCTGCGATAACTTCAAAAATAAAAGATTTTTTATGACACTTTGTACATATATAGGTGACAATATGGAGAATCAGCACGTCGTTTTATTTGTTGTTATGACAACAAATGCGGTTGATATGCCAACAAATCAGTGTCCAAAATATGACAGAAAAGTGGATTCTGCGATAGCATTTAAAAGACAAAAAATCTTGAAATTTGGAATGTAGAAGACAATGTTGAGAATATGCAAACTATTCTATTTTCTCCGTGTGTCCATCCGTTTGTCCGTCTGTCTGTCCTTCCGTCAGCCTAAAATGGTGAATTTTGCCATTCGTTAAATAGTACAAGGTTCTTTTCATGAAACGGTATACATGGATGGGCATATGGAGAATATGCACATTCTTTTACATTGGCAATATTCCAAAATCTGAGAAAAAAGTACATCAAGCGATAATTTAAAACGTCCAAGAAATGTTTCCATGAAACCGGACTTGTAGATGCGAGGTTTATTTGGAGAATGTGCCGATGATGCAGTTTCTTCTATTAAATTTCAATATAAAAATGTAGTTCTTATGGTAAAAAATATGAAAAATGTTCCTTCAGGTAGGGGACTTTTATTGCTGGGCAAAAGTCTTGTTTCGTGTTATTTTGCAAAGATGTATGTTCTAAAAATGTAAATAAATCAATCCTTATGTTATGCAGTCAGTTCCAGTTTCACTTAGATTAAAACCACACACGTTAACCGGTTGCGAGCAAATCATTTAGTTGCGGGAAAAACAGTTCTCCGGTATTCTTCCCGGAATCTGCAATGGGGTGTTATATTTGGTGCAAAATGTGCTTCTATAAAAACACGAACGAAGAACATGTAATGTGTTTCCCGTTTTAAACTAACGTATATTTAGTAAGTAATGGAGTGATTTTGTTGAAAAAAAGACGGAAAACGAACATTTAACGCTGTTAGATATTTAATTCACTTGTCAATTTACGGACTGTCGTACTAACGTCATCTTTAAAGATACTGTTTGCTCTGAATATTGTCCAAGTTTTAACCGTCAAAACGCAATATTCAACGAGTGATAGGCATTCAAACATGACTTGACTGGCGGCATTGCAAAGTTTTAAATTATTTGTGTGGCAAGGAAGAGCAGTTTGAAATAAATGGTCTAAGCAGTGATATAAAGCTCGTTAGCATTTTACACCAGCTTTAATTAACACACATATAATTAAACATACAACCGCCCTACAATGCGATGTACCGTCAACACGTCTTTTTTGTAGGTTTTCTTATGCTATGCAAAGTTAGTTTTTACATTATTTGCGACGTTTCTTTCAGGAACACAATGCATAATTATGTACCTGTGCTACTACGCCAATACAACATCTGAAATATATCGGCAGTTAATTTAGCACCTCTGTGGCAAATTTAAAGTACAACCAACTTGAGCTTGACTGTAATACAGGAAAACCAGGACATCGAACAAAAATGTTTGAATCTGTTAAACCCGTGCACATACTTTATCTTTGGCTGAAAATAATCATTTACACGTATCATTACTTGAAGAAAATAACCAGTGTTCCTGGAATCTGCACCAGTTCAAACCTACCCTCCGCAAAACATGCCAACTTCCCCACATGAATCAGAGGCTGAGAACGAATAATTTATGACACAGTGTCTTAAGGGGAACATACGTCTCGACTGAGGATTGAACTCACGACCCCACGATACGCGATCCATAGTTCTGTGCTCTTGGAAACCATATGCTATTTGTTGTTCCTTGACAAAATCTGAGATATAAACACGGGTTCGGTTAAGCCGTTTACGAGAAGAAGCTGATTTTTTATTTTCAGCTCTGACAGTCCCTAAAGGGGGTTAAGAGGAACCATTTGAATAGAGTCGATAGAGAATCATGCAAGGGCTCTATATACCATGTTTGTGGTAGATCCATTAAGTGGCCCATTAGAGGAACTCGATGAATTTTCTATATTTTAGTTCAAATGTCAAGCAGGACAATTTGAACAAACTTGGAAAGGTCAAGGTAAGGATGCTCTAGACCAACTTTGTTTAAATCCCACCAATCAGTTCATGAGACATTGTTCAAAGGGATAGTTTAGCCCAGACTGCTCCTTAAAAGGTCAAGCTGAAAGTTTTGAATAAAGTTTGAGAAAGGATTCTACAGACTAAATTTGGTGAAGATCCATAGAGTTGTTCCTGAGAAAACATTTAAAGGTTGTTTTTCTATTTTCATGTCTAAGCCCACCCCCACCCCCACACCCACCCCACCCTACCCCTGTAAGCGGGAAAGTGGAATCACTTAAGTAAACTTGAGAGATGACCATTCAAGGGTGCTGCAATGCCCATCATGTGATTCATGATAGGAAGTTGTTTTAAGGGTTTTCTTTATTGAGCTCTGGTAGCCCTTAAAAGGGATCAAGCATAACTATGTAAGCAAATGGAAAGAAGATCTTACAATGATGTAACAGACCAAGTTTGGTGAAGATCCATCGTCCTGTTCATGAGAAGTAGTTTAAATTTTTTTTTCTTTCCGTTTTTAGCTCTGGTGGCCCATTACAACGGGCCAAGCAGAACCGTCACAGTAAATTTGGGAGATGTCTACATAAGGTAAGTTTGGTGAAGAACTATCATCTGATTTATTAGAATAAGTGGTTTAAAGCTTTTTTTTTTCTACTGGTAGCTCCGATGGGTTTTAACGGAATAAAACTAGGAGAAGACTATCCCTTAATTGAAGCTACAGACCAAGTTTGGTAAAGATACATGAAGTGGTTCATAAGGTGTTTTGTTTTATTTTAAGCCATGTCGGCCCCTGAAAGCGGCCAAATGGAACCATTTGAACAGACTTGAAAAAGGTCCGTACAATGAAGCTACAGACAAGGACTGGCATTTGTCACTATTACATAGAATAAAAGAAAAATTACAAAGTTGAAATTTTTTGACAAATTCGTTATTATCAGTTTAGTGGCTAGTCTAATGATTACAGGTCACAAGGTCTCTGGCGTCCTCCATAAAATGGGTCAAGCGGAACTGTTTGATTAAGGACTATTACAAAGATGCTACACACCAATTTGATAAAGATCCATCATCTGGTTCATAAGAAATCGTTTAAATGTTTTTCTACATTTAATTCTGGCGGCCCCTAAAAGGAGCCAATTAGTGAACCATTTCAACAAAGAGTACTCTATAAGGATGTTAAAGACCAATGTTGGTAATATCCATTATCTGGTTCTTGAGAGTCGTTTTAAATTAAAGGTTTTTTTCTCTACATTTAGCTGTTGCAGCCCCCACATCAGTCAAGCGGGACCAAGGAAGGTGAAGATTTATCATGCAGTTCATTACAATAAGCTGCTTACAGGTTTTCCTATTTTTAGCTCTGGTTAGTCGCTAAATGGTATCAAGCAGGGCCAGTATGAACAAAGTTGAGAGAAGACATAACAAGGATGCTACAAATGAAGTTTAGTGTATATCTATCATCTAATTCATCAGAAGAAGTCGATGATAAAGTTTTTTCTTATATATCTAGCACTGATGGAATTTCTTCCATACCGAAGAATATTCCTCCGACCAATAATCGATAACGGTCATATTTTCTATATAGAAATAAGAAGGGCATGTACACATTTTACTTAATAACAAAATTACTAAAAATAAGAAACCTTAGTTGCAAAAATATTACCAAAGTTCAACATTTGATTCATCACACGGTATTTTTAAATTAAATTTTATTTTTATTTTTGATTCGTTCCTAACATGATGTTTAATGCCATCATTTCGTCATCTTTCCCCTTCTATTTTCCATATAAAATTTGTAAAAATCTCACACATGCGTTTCTTAAAAGTAATTTTTTGGATAAAACCAGTAATATGAAAGCTTAGATGCAAATGGTTTCCTACTCTCGATAAATTTGTCTTTTGAATGGTATTTATTTCATTTTTGTAAAATAAAAATTTGATTCGTTCTAAGACGGTTAATTTCCACTGATTTTGAAGAATAATTAACTTCTTTGCGAAGTTGTTGTTGTAGCGTCATGTGCAGACGACATGTAACGTGAACATGCGGTATCGTGATCAAAAGGTTAAAGTATATGATTTAATCAGTTTAGTTAATTTGTGATTGAATATTTTATTCGACACAATGAGTGTAAGTTTTAAATAAATTTTACTTCGCGAATAAGTCTTTTTGTGTTAATATCACAAATTTTACAACATGAGAAATTCAATTAAATATTGCAGTTAATATCCTAGTTCTAAGAAGAAAGAGATGCGGGTTGGGGGATGGGGACAGCGGGGGTGACCGGGTGAGTGTAAACACTGGGACAATAGTTTAGTGTATACCTATCGTCTAATTCATCAGAAGAAGTCGATGATAAAGTTTTTTCTTATATATCTAGCACTGATGGAATTTCTTCTGTAAACACTGGGACAACTACGAAGTAAACATATCAATAGGGGTTTTTCTTGAAGTTTTTCAATACATATTTTAAATGTTTACTCACTAGTGTATTGTACATTTTTAAGCCCGAAAGGACACAGTAAAATTTTCATTATTTTAAAGTAACTAAAGATACAAATATATGATAGAATAACAACACCTGAAAAGTGCCTTATTTTGGTACCACTGTGCAAGAAATAAAAATATTTGAATGAATTATGTCCGTTAAGATCCCAGGGGAATTAAGTTAGTATGACTGAGGATGTAAGCACATGTACATTATTATTTATTCTTTTGTTTCTTTTGCTGTAACTCCTTTCATTCATCATTATCGTGTTAATAAATCTGTGATGACTTAATGAAAACAATAAAATGTCCGATTTTGTAATCGGCGTGAAGTTGGCAGTACAGCAGTAGCAGCAGTAGGAGCAGTTAACTGCTGCTACTGCCAGCAGTTACAGCAGTTAACTGCTCCTACTGCCAGCAGTTACAACAGTAAACTGCTCCTACTGCCAGCAGTTACAGCAGTTCATTGCGTGTAGCAGTTATCTACCAGCAGTTACAGCAACTGATCGTGTGTACTAACACCAGTTATCTGCTCTGCCAGCAGTTACAACAATCCATAAAGTTGTATTACCAGTTAGATGATGAGAATGACACATATAGATGTCACTTACTGCAGTTTTTGGAGTTTTCTATATGATATTGAAAGCTGTTGAAATACGAATTTTTGAGTTGTTTTTTATATTTCCTATATCAGTTAAATGACGATATCTGGTATCAGTGTCAGATAGATGTTACTGTCAACAGTTACATGATGTCTCTACGATCCGCTTCATACAGTTTCCTGTTTATGTTACTACAGGTAATTAATGATGCCAGCAATAGAATGATGTTACTAAGAGCAGTATCGTCATCTTTCTTACCATTTTACTGCCAGCAGTTAAATTGTTTATGAGAACGTTCACCAGTCTCCTATATTCGTAATTGCTAGAATTTAAATATTGCTAAGAACAATTTATCTGTTACATATATGTTAATGATTTATGAGAGCAGTTTACTAGGTGTTTATATCTGTTATTGCTAGCAGTTAACTGGTTTATACGAGATAGTTTAAAATTCACCTATACATTTTGTAATACCAGCAGTTAAATTATTTACAATTCTCATTTATGTTTCTGCCAGCAGTTAAGAGGTGTATGAGAGCAGTTACTAGTACCAGACTCCTGTCACTACTAACAGTGAAATGACCAATGAAAGGAGTTTTCGAGTTTTTTGTGTTACTGTCAGCATTCAAATAATAACATCGTATAAGACCAGTATATCAGTTTTCTACATGTAACTACCAGAGATAAACATGTTTTATGAAAGCGACCAAGTTAAGAGGCTCCTGTTACTGCTAGAAGTAAAATGGTTTGTGGCAGCAATTAACAACCTCTTGTTACAGACAACGAGAGCATTAAACAGTTTCGTATCAATTTCTTAAAAGAAAGCTTCAACCCCGAGTTCCCCAAAACAAGACTTTTCCCGGCAAAAACCGCCCTACCTCGACCCGGGTTTCTCCCAAACAAGAGTTTTCACGGAATGGCGGCCACCCGTGCCTGGTGGGGGACAACCCTCTCTACAATGGCCACCCGGTCCGATCCAAAACTCAAGGTCTGGGGCAGAGCTGGGGGCGCCCAAACTGAAGAAAATGGAAAATTCCGAAAATGACCTAAAACCATCTTTGAGACCCACTCACGAGTAAACAAGAGTTTTCCCGGAATAGCCACTATGCTGGCCACCCAGAGACCGTCACCCTCTACAACGGCCACCCGGTCTCAACCCAAACTCAAGATCCCATAGGGACCTCCTATTAACTGCTGGAACGATTTTAGGCCACCCCCGACCCACCCCCGCCTCACACCTCGACCCGGGTTTCTCCCAAACAAGAGTTTTCCCGGAATTGCGGCCACCCGTGCCTGGTGGGGGACAACCCTCTCTACAATGGCCACCCGGTCCGATCCAAACCTCAAGGTCTGGGGCGGAGCTGGGGACCCCCAAACTTCTCGCTTTTACCAAATGTACATGATGCGATAGAACCGCCTGGGTAGCCTAGTGGTAGAGCGTCCGCCTCGAGAGCGGAAGGTCTTGGGTTCGATCCCTGGCCGCGTCATACGAAAGACGTAAAATATGGTACTATCAGCTTCCTCGCTTGGCGATCAGCATTAAGAGGATAGTGCTAGGTCTGGTCAGCCCCGTGTCAGTATAATGTGACTGGGTGGGATATCATGTCACGTGTCTACGGCGTGATATTCTAGTGAGGCATCACCATAAAGTTGCGCATTGTGCTCACTGCTACAAGTAGACACCGTCGTTTATATGACTAAAGAAATGTTGAAAAAGACGTTAAACCCGAACACACACACACACATGATGCGATAGATGCAGTCCTAAAACCTAGTTAAGTGTCTTTACGGAGCCAGGAAATTCGATTCCACAGCATGCAACTGTTTGTTAATATTTATTCCTATCTTCACGTCAATAATCTTAAAATATATCTCACTGAATATATATGCTATGCCTATAAAATACAAGTACTCATTTTAATTAGAAAACGTGCCAAATACGAAACCATAATTGATCATACATGTAACTATCTAGAAAAGCGCGCGTTTTTCTACTTTCATTTTAATTACATCAAACTTTACCATAGGCGTAGGAGCAAGGAAGTGGGGAGGGGTGGGTGGGAGGCGGGGGTAGGTAGTGCACCCCTCTCTCCAATTTTGTGCTTGAAATAACGGTACAAAAAGGAAACATTTAGATGCACTGAATGTACTAATATAGGGATTTACTTGATGTGATGTATATTGCAAAGAAGTAGAACGTTTTTATTTACACAAAATACTTTATGTCATCAACATCATCAAACTAGTGTAACAGCTTATTAACTGCTATAACTGTTGGCAGTAGGAGCAGTTGACTGCTGTAACTGCTGGCAGTAGCAGCAGTTAACTGCTGCTACTGCTGTACTGCCAACTTCACGCCGATGATTTTGTAACAGATTATTGCGTAGTATACGCCGAATGCCTGTCCAAATAAGATTAAAATACCGGTAACAAAACACAACAGATGTTACTATACGATTCATTAAAACGATTCATTAAAATATTCAGATAAACTACAGAAATATCAAGCAACACGCAATTATAAATTACACGTTAACTACTGACAAATGGTAAAGGCTTTTTTTTAAAGTCAAAACTCTTAAAATCATAATTATTTCTTTTTCTTTCCTAAATATATTGAAATCCGAAGATTACCATGTCGAGAAAACAACTATCGTTGCATTTCTGCAAGTTTGTCACCAATGACTCCGTTTTTACTTTATGATTAAAACGTTGATTTTTTTGTTGTTGTTGTTTTTATTGTTGTTTTCTTTTTTGTGTGTGTCAATCAGGTCTCTTATTCTTGCAAAAATTCTTTTACTGAGTAATGATCTGGCATATGAAATAACGTATATGTGAGCAAACTCCGTCATGCCAGCGCCATCGCTTGAGAGTTGGATGAAAATAGTACACCTTGCAGAGTTCGTTATCAAAGAGATCAGGCTCGTTTACTCCCCAAAACGTGAATGACGCATCGGTTGGTTCAACTGAGTACTTCCACACTTTACTTCCTTCGGATCTAATGCCATCTATCCAAACACCATCGTAGTTAATAAAATGTTTTGTTAATGTTTCGTTAATGTCCTGAACTTTAGTTGCAGAGTCAATGTTCACAAGATGTCCTCCATCATGCAGGCACACCTTCTCCGCGTCATGTCTGTTTTTCTTGTCTAAGTACAATTTGATACAGAAACCGTGTTTTGTTTTGGTATAAGTATTCGGACAAGTGCTTTCACAAACCTCCGACTCGAATTCAACTTTGGGTGCAGAATGGGTTTTGCAAAGAATAGTATTGAATCCACAGGTTCTGCTGCGGTTTCGACTTCCAAATTCTCCAAATTTTCGGGTATCACACCGCGACCATTCATTCCAGTCTGTACAGTTATGTAAACGACATATTTCCTCTATCACTCTTTCGTCGTTCCGCGTACTGACTTTTTGTTCAAGCTTTATGATGATTTTCCCAATCAGCTTCAGAAATGGTTCGTCGACTTCCTGGCCCAGATCCACAAGCGTCTGTCCACTTATTGTATCATTGATAACGGTATCATCCGCAGCAACGGTAATGGATAAAGTGCATCCCGTTATCAGTGCCAAACAAATTGCGGTTAGCATCTTGGACTTCATGTACAAAGTCTAAAGTTCACTTAGGTATTTTCTGAATAAAGTGCTAACTGAAATATACACAATAAGTTATAAGAAATGAATTAATATAAGTTGAAATTATTCGTTTATAATATAGAAGATGGATCATAGAAATACTTATCATCTACAAGTGAATATAGTTCATCTGTATAAAGTCAGTGTTTATTCCAATCCTATTTTGAACTGATAAGTTTTCACGGTTAACTTCCATCTTCGCCGGCTAATGCTAACGGTCTGATTCTGTATAACATTTATTGAGAGTAACGTCATCAGGTTTGCCCGCTAGATGAGTAGGATAGATCTTGGACTGCCCAGTCCAATGTTGGTATAATGTGACTGAATGGGGTATCATGATACGTGTCTCCTGTGAGGCAGCACTATATAAAAGTTTGGCATTGACTATTAAGTTGGGTATTGTGTTCACTGCTACAAGCTGACACATTTTCAATTATCGTTTTTAAAAGTACATCTGATCATTGACTGACACGATATATTGCAGATTTTATATCAAATTTCTACTTGAATGAAAAAGCTTCTTTTTTGGGGGGTGCGGGGGGGGGGGGGTTCAATTTACTGTACCTTTGAGAAGATGATATTTGAATAAAGTTACGTCTTTTCAGTAATGAAATGATTTAATTCATTTAGTAAAATGTGTCAAGTTAAATGTTTTTTCTTTTCAATAATTTAATACCATACTGGATACAAGTTTATTCACACCATGTTAAAAAAGGGAATCATTGCTTAATTACTAAACAGATCAAACAGACGAACGAATATGAAAAAAAATAAAAGCAGTGCTCACCATTTACCAAATTATCCCGTAAATGTCCTTTTATCCTCGACCACCAAACTGTACTGCAAAGAACTTATATCTTCTTCTCTAACTTAAGAATGGAAACAATACAAAACGCTTGTTCTTAAATCTTTTCAGACAGCTTAAATAGATTAGGGAACAATTTAACTTAAAAATATGTTCATTTTCTAGTCATAGAAAGACAATAGTTTATTCAGTTTGTAAATGAAAGATAAAAATGAGATAAATACATTGTTTCGGAGCCGGAAAATAAATAAAAATGTTTCACACAGTTTAAACGACGCAATATGTATAAATAAGCGCAATGAGATTTGGTTCACATGTCTTGACACAATTTTCTACATTTATATTTACATTTTGTGACTGGTATTGTCATTGATCATCGTTGTTGATTATATTGAAATATTGATGGAAAATTAAAAATGAAAAAAAAAGAAAATGGGGGGCGGGGGGTGATGCATGATCGGGGTGATGGGCATGACTGGGTGGAATGGAGTGAGGTGGGGGAACAGTACAGCTTTGCATGTTGATAAATATTCATGGGTTTGAAAAAATAATAAGGAAAGAATTTTTTTTAGAGTGGGGAGGGGAGGGGGTGTGACCAAGGCAAGGTGGTGATCAGGTGTGGGTACACAACATCACATGTTTATAATAAATGTTCAAGGAAAAGAATGAAAGAAGGTTTCTGAAATTCTACCAATTGTTTGGTTTGTTATATACAAATATGTAGATTTTCAAACAATTAAAGGGCAATAACTCTAAGGAAAATTGACCAATTGAAAAAATAAATGACAGACATCATCGAAGTATGTTGGTTCATATTTATTTCAAGTTTCATGAAATTCTACCAGCTTGTTACTGAGAAATGGCAGCAGACGTGGATTTTTTCATTTAATCAAAGGCAATAACTCTAAGGGGAATTGACCAATCCAAAAAAAAAACTTGACGGGCATCATCGCAGTAGGTTGGTTCATATTTCTTTCATGTTTCATAAAATTCTACCACCTAGTTACTGAGAAATGGCTGCAGACGGACATTTTTCATTAAATCAAGGGCAATAACTCTAAGAGAAATTGACCAATCCAACAAAAACTTGATGGGCATCATCGCAGTATGTTGGTTCATGTTTATTTCAAGTTTCATGAAATTCTACCAGCTAGTTACTGAGAAATGGCTGTGGACGGACGGACGCACGGACAATGCCATTTCAATACCCCACTCCCGATTTCATCGGCGGGGAATAACTAGCGCGCCAATACGACAAAAACCCGTATTTGTCGTTTAGGCGTGTTTGAAGGGGATGAATATAAGGTCGCTATATATAATACTTTGTCGCTAACATGCTAAACGCCCATATTTTATCGAAGAGATATCAGATGGAATATTTCCTCAAGTGACGCATATTTTCCGGAGAATCGTAGCAAAGCTGGACAATCTGAAATTGAAAGGGTATACGATTTTGCTTGTAAACAACACGTCTTTTCATTATATGAAATTTTAACGTCGATAAGCAAGAGCCTTAATTTCATGACTCCACAATATTTCTGAGTTCTCAGAGAGTATATGTCTTCATGGTTCATATTTTTTTAATCTTTTTGTAAGAATTAACATCCAAGACTTAATTTCTTACAATGTCTCTGTAGTTATTAAGTGCTTGTGAAATTTGAATATCAGTGTAACAAGAGGGCCAAGATGGCCCTAGGTCACTCACCTGAGAAACACACTATAACAGTGTAAACATGTTAATAAACCTACTGATTTCATGAAAACAAATATTTTGGTCAATTTTCATTAAGATTGGACTAAAAATGTGGTCTCTTGAGTTTAAACAAGTATTTTCTTAGATATGACTTAGTTTTTGACCCCAGATGACCCATTTTCAAACTCGGCCTAGATTTCATCAAAGCAATCATTCTGACCAATATTCATGAAGATCAATTGAAAAATACAGCCTCTATTGCATACACAAGTTTTTTCTTTGATTTGACCTAGTGACCTAGTTTTTGACCCTAGATGACCCATTTTCGAACTCGGCCTAGAATTCATTGAAGTTATCATTTTGACTTAATTTCAGGAAGATCTATTGAAAAATACAGCCTCTATGGCATATATAAGCTTTTCCTTTGATTTGACCTAGTGACCTACTTTTTGACCCCAGATGACCCATATTCGAACTTGACCTAGATTTCATCAAGGCAATCATCCTGACCAAAATTTATGAAGATTAATTGAAAAATACAGCATCTATCGCATACACAAGGTTTTTCCTTGATTTGACCTAGTGACCTAGTTTCTGACCCCAGTTGACCCTTTTTAAAACTCGGCCTAGATTTCATCAAGGCAATCATTCTGACCAAAATTCATGAAGATCAGTTGAAAAATACAGCCTCTATCGCATACACAAGGTTTTTCTTTGATTTGACCTAGTGACCTAGTTTCTGAACCCAGATGACCCCTTTTCGAAGTCGGCCTAGATTTCATCAAGATAATCATTCCGACCAACATTCATGAAGATCAATTGAAAAATACAGCCTCTATCGCATACACAAGGTTTTTCTTTGATTTGACCTAGTGACCTAGTTTTTGACCCCAGTTGACCCATTTTCGAACTCGGCCTAGATTTCTTCAAGGTAATCATTCTGACCAAGTTTCATGAAGATTAGTTGAAAAATACAGTCTCTATCGCATACACAAGGTTTTTCCTTGATTTGACCTAGTGACCTAGTTTCTGATCCCAGTTGACCCCTTTTCGAACTCAGCCTAGATTTCATCAAGATAATCACTCTGACCAATATTCATGAAGATCAGTTGAAAAATACAGCCTCTATCGCATATACAAGGTTTTTCCTTGATTTGACCTAGTGACCTAGTTTCTGATCCCAGTTGACCCCTTTTCGAACTCAGCCTAGATTTCATCAAGATAATCACTCTGACCAATATTCATGAAGATCAGTTGAAAAATACAGCCTCTATCGCATACACAAGGTTTTTCTTTGATTTGACCTAGTGACCTAGTTTTTGACCCAGATGACCCATTTTCGAACTCGGCCTAGATTTCATCAAGGCAATCATTCTGACCAAGTTTCAAGATCAGTTTTAAAATACAGCCTCTATCGCATACACAAGCTAAATGTTGACAGACGACAGACGACGGACGCAGGACATCGAGGGATCAGAAAAACTCACCTGAGCATTGCTCAGGTGAGCTAAAAATGTACGTGAATCATCCCAATGAAGACGTAAGCTGCAATGTTGATTACACAAAACTAATATACGTGTACCTACCGAATATCAGTGTAGTAACAGAATACGTTTACATTGGTAGATCTACTTTATATTAGCTTACAGAATCGCAGGCTAGAATCTGGTTCTAGAGTTACGGATCTATACCACTAGATAATAGTGCAGAAGTTGTCTAGGATTACGGATATTCTTGGTAAGGACCTCCTTTTATCAGATGTCTACATATAGCTTATTTAATCTTCAATTTTGCTGCGAATGAAATATCAAATAAGATTAAAGCAATCACGGTTTCACCCAATCTTAAATGTATCTTTTGCATGTTTTAAACTTTACTGCTTCATTTCCATTTGTAACAAAATTGAAGATTTAATTAAGCTACAATACCTGGAAACAAGACGCCCAAATGGGCCTAAGTTGCTTGTGACTTTTAGACCTTGCTTCCGACCAAGTCTGGTGAACCTCCATTAAACAGTCGGCAATAAAAAGAATACACGGGACCAAGCTGCACCATTTGAATTCGAATTCGAGCAAAGACCATGTACAGGTGGTACAGTTCAAGTTTGGTGGAGATCCATCAATTAGTTCATGAGAAGTTGAAATTGTTTTTTATAATTCTACTTTTGGCTCTGGGGCCAAGCAGAATTATTTGAATATAACTGAGATAGGACAATACACGATGCAATTGATAATAGGTAAGGGTAGATTTCTCGGAAGCACAGGCCACGTTCTGCAATGAACGATCAAGTTGTTCATGAGAACTTTTTTTTCTATTTTCATCTTTCTTAAAAGAAGTCAAGAAGAACAATTTGAATAAATTTGAGAGAAGACTATGGAAGGATATTACATACCAAGATTGGTGAGATATATCTACTGTTTCATGAGAAAAATTCATTTAAAGGTTTGTCTATTTTTAGCTCTGGTGGCCTCTACCAGTGGCCAAGTATAACTATTTGAACATTCATGAGAGAGGATATATAATACATATATAAATTTATCAATATATAAATCTATACATGAATGCTACAGACCAAAATTGTTTGAAGTTTTTTTTTTTTCTACTTTTTTACTCTGGTGTCTCCTAAAAGGAACCCTGTGTAACCATCTGAATAAACTTGAGAGAGCAACATACATAAATGCCACAGACCAAGTTTGGTGAAGATCCATCAAGATCTCCATAATCTTGTTCATGAAAAGAAGTCATTCAAAGTTTGTTTTTTTCTAATTTTAGCTCTTTCAGCCCCTAAAAAGGAACCAAGAGGGACCATTTGAACAAAATTTAGACAGAATACTATAAAACTAGGAGTTGTGTTGTTTTATTAAGTGGTTCATGGGAAGAAAAGATTTTTTCTATATTGACCTCTAGTGGCCAATAAATGGGACCGAGCAAAAGCATTTGAAAATATTTGATAGAGATCCATACCAGGATGCTACAGACCAAGTATAGTGCAGATCCATCATCCAGTTCCTCAGATGACGTTGTTAGGTTTTTGTATTATAATTCTGATTCTCCATAGTAGTAGCCAAGCAAAACCGTTTGAACAAATTTGAAAGCAGTCCTTACAAGGATGCTACAGAGCAAGCACAGTGAAGATTTATCAAGTGAATTAAGGGAAGAAATTGTTTAAAAGTTGTTTTATATTGTTTGGCCAAGTTTAACCATTTGAATAATAGTGAGAGAGGTCCGTGGCAAGATACTACTAACGAAGTTTGGTGTAATTCTAACCAGTAGTTTAGGTAAAACTGTTGATGCAGGGTGCCAGACCATCCACCTATACTAATAGCTAACCCTGAACAAAGTTCAGGCAAACTAGGAAGAGATCCTCTACAGTCAAGTAGCGCAAGAATCTCTCTGTCAAGGTATTAGAAAGTATTCTACAGCCTAAAAGGCTTCCAAACAGGAATGCACAATAATTTGGTAACAATAACAACTGTACATAATCATGTCTCTGCATTTCTTATCAATTTCATACAATTTATTATTTTTCAATAAAGCATTGCATGTATCACAACAGCAGCTTATAAATTTAGTTTTACAATAGCAAAACAAGGGTCATACTAAAATGGCTAAATATTTCTCTCGCTTCCCATTTTATCAAACACAATTACCAATAATTTGGAAACAATAACGCCTGTACATAATAAAATTATATATCTTTGCATTTCCTTTCATTTAATTTACATTAATTTTCTAAAATGAAGCATTGCACATACCAGAACAGCAACTGATATATTTAGTGTTACAATTGCAAAAGAAGGATCATACTAAAATGTCTGGATGTTTGTAATTTATTACACATTTTATTAAACACAAAAAAAGATAAATCAAGACAAGAAGTTGTAACAAAGTTACTGACATTCCCACTGCAAAAGATTTACTGGCATCCCAAATCTAGGAATATTTCTAACATAACATACTGCAAGCCAATATAAAGTCCTCTACAAATTAAGGGGCAACATAATGGAAATGTCCGTCTCAATTCTACAAGCAAATAATCATATATACAAATGTATTATGCTATAATCAATGAAAAGATAATTAATTTGACAAAAAAACTGGAAATCTATAATTGGTAATTATTGCATTCAAATTTTAATATTAGCTGCAATTAAATACACAATGTGTATTAAAGTTCAATTTCTATTCTGAGATAAAACATCTGAAACTGTTGGTTACAACTGTTTACATTTCTGCATAAATTATTGCCTTTGGACCAAAAATGTTTCCTTAAAGGAGGTCAATCACATTTAAGCAATATTTTATGACATTTTTTCATTTCTAGTGTATTCTGTTATGAACAAAAAGACCCAGTACATAGAGCTAAATCCCTTGTTTTGTCATGTTTTATGAAATTTTGTAATTACTCCGCTTTAACATGAAATTATTCAAAACATGAACTATTTCATTTGATTTCAATATAATTTCTAATTTTACATTTGCATTGGATAGTAAGTTTTAAAATAGTGTGTAGCTTCCTCATTCATTGATTTCAAATCTATCCTGGTTGCGCAACCAAGATAGGTAAAGGGAGGTAATATTAAGTTTACAAACATGCATTTCTAATGAATTTTGGCTAAATATATATTTTTAATGTTAATCTTTGACAAATATAGTAAAATAGTTCTATATTCATATCAGTCCTTAGGCAAAGTATGCTGATTAGATTAATACATATGCTAAAATAACTATATCTTTGTTGGGCAACCAGGATAGGGAAATTAGATTTTAAAAATACTTCCAGCAAAAGCTATTTGTTAAACCTTTGATCAAATCCATTACTTTATCAAAATCTGACTAACCACCTTTAAAGCCGGGTTTAAGCTATTACAGAGTTTGTTGTATCTTCTATATGGAGTAAAGAAGGCAAAAAATGGGGAATAAAGTATTGTTTGTTATATCTGAGTTTTCATTATATCCGTGCTCCCTATATCTCAGTTTTACTGTACATACATACATTATATGTTATAATGCAAAAAGTTCGAGTCTGGGTTGGCATGTCTGAAAATCTAGAGTTTGTTATCTGCTCTTAAACATCTATTTATACTGTCTATAAAAATGTTATGATTATGATATACTTCATCGCCTTAAAAGGAAAGAAACAAAATACACCAACACAATTTTTAATTGAATCCCTATGACACATCAGCTTGTTGTGTTGAATGTTTATGCCAAGTTATCTGAATATGCAAGTAAGCCTGAACAAGAAAAATGGCCTAAATTCATTGACCTTTGATCTTGGGACCTGTGTTAAAAGGCAGATAAATTTCTTAAAACTTTATAAATTGAGATACATATTTCAAAGACTCACTTAACTAAATCATTTATCACTAATACATGAAAGTGCTTTCTAGGATTTGAAGTTGTTAAATTTATGTGATAATGAGCTGCTTTATACATCTGTATACAAACAAAAGTAAATCTGAAAATTGCCATATTTTTTCAAGGTGGTAAAGGGTCTCTCATTTGAACATAATTTGTTGGCAAGTTTCTTAAAGACTTTCCTTCTGTTTTCTTTCCACCCTGTTCATGCACTTGTCTATAAATATCTACAGCTTTTTCTTCATCATCAACATCAGTGTCTATGTCACTTCCCACTTCAACAATTTTCACACCACCCCCAAATTTTTCTTTCAATATCTGTTTCTTTTCCTCCTCCAGTTTTTGACGCTTCTGAAGCAGTGAGTACGCCCACATAAGGTCGTCTTCCCATAATTCCTTGCTACCAGGATTGAGGTGTACTGCTCTCGAGAAACTGTCTACAGCCTGTTTATAATAAATCAATATCACATGACTGAAAAGCTTTCACATAGCAAAATCTAATGTTCACTACTTTTTTAATACATCTTTAAAACTTCAGTTCTTTAATACAATATAGCTTAATCTCAAGTATTTATTTTTTACAACATAACTAATTTTTGAGGACTGTCTTTACTAGGGAGTTAAATCTTGAGTACTTAACATTTTACTTCATAGCTGAATCTCCAGTGCTTTGCTTTTTACTTCATAGCAAAATCTTGAGCATTTAACTTTTTACTACACTGCTAAATCTTGAGTACTTTGCTTTTTACTTCATAGCTGAATCTAGAGTACTTAACTTTTGACTACATACCTGGCAGCTAAATCTTGACTACCTTGCTTTTTATTTCGTAGCTAAATCTAGAGTATTTAAGATTTTACTACATAGCTTAAAATATCCAGTACATTGCTTTTTACTTCAAAGCTAAATCTTGAGTAATTAACTTTTAACTACATAGCTAAATCTTGAGTACTTTGCTTTTTACTTCATAGCTATATCTTGAGAATCTAACTTTCTGCTACATGGCAAAATCTTGAGTATTTATTCTATTACTACATAGTTATAACATAGATAAATCTTGATTACTTAACTTTTTACTGCATAGCTTAAACTTGAGAACTTTCCTTGTTTGTATGATTTAGCTAAATTTTGTTGGGTTTAACGTCGTACCGACATAATTATAGGTCATATGGCAACTTTTCTATCCAGCTTTGATGGAGGTGGCAGACCCCGATTGCCCTTCCGTACATTATTTCATCATGAGCGGGCACCTGGGTAGAACTACAAACCTCCTGTAAGCCAGCTGGATGGGATTTAGCTAAAGTAAAATGTCTGACCTACATGTATAATCTCTTTAAAACTACTTTTGCCGTTACTTTTTATGTCTAAAGGACTAACGAGTTAAAAATAAACAAAATTTAAGCTTGGAGTCATTGTATTTAAGGCTTAGCTTGGTGTCAATGTTAAATGTCATTAAAACTCAATACAGGTAACCAGATTTACGTATTTTTCACAACCAGGAAAACCATGCACGTGTTTGTGTAACTATGGATCAAAAGATTAAATACTTTCAAGGTGATTGTCTCACCATTTTTACTTCTCCCAGTCCAAGATAAGCTCGGCCTAATGTCTGGTGGGCTATCCACCATGTTGGCCCATACTCCACAGCTTTCTTAGCCGACTGCACAGCAGGAAAGACTTCACATAACTCCATCAGAGCCTGAAAATAAACTGTTATCATTGCAAACCTTTAACTAAATAAAAAGTAATCTCATAATGTTTGCAATCAAACTGTGTTTACTATAAACAACCTTCATTTCATTTAGCACAGATATAGCTCTTGGGTGTACCAGTAATTTAGCACAGTTACAGGTCTTGGCTGTTTCAGTAATTTAGCATAGATAAAGCTCTTGGGTGTACTAGTAATTTAGCACAGTTACAGGTCTTGGCTGTATCAGTAATTTAGCCCAGATAAAGCTCTTTGGTGTACCAGTAATTTAGCACAGTTACAGGTCTTGGCTGTATCAGTAATTTAGCACAGATAAGCTCTTGGGTGTACTAGTAATTTAGCACAGTTACAGGTCTTGGCTGTATCAGTAATTTAGCACAGATTAAGCTCTTGGGTGTACCAGTAATTTAGCACAGTTACAGATCTTGACTGTATCAGTAATTTAGCACAGATAAGCTCTTGGGTGTACTAGTAATTTAGCACAGTTACAGGTCTTGGCTGTATCAGTAATTTAGCACAGATTAAGCTCTTGGGTGTACCAGTAATTTAGCACAGTTACAGGTCTTGGCTGTATCAGTAATTTAGCACAGATAAGCTCTTGGGTGTACTAGTAATTTAGCACAGTTACAGGTCTTGCCTGTATCAGTAATTTAGCACAGATAAGCTCTTGGGTGTACCAGTAATTTAGCACAGTTACAGGTCTTGGCTGTGTCAGTACTTTAGCACAGATAAAGTTCTTGGGTGTACTAGTAATTTAGCACAGTTACAGGTATTGGCTGCATCAGTAATTTAGCACAGATTAAGCTCTTGGGTGTACCAGTAATTTAGCACAGTTACAGGTCTTGGCTGTATCAGTAATTTAGCCCAGATAAAGCTCTTGGGTGTACCAGTAATTTAGCACAGTTACAGGTCTTGGCTGTATCAGTAATTTAGCACAGATAAAGTTCTTGGGTGTACCAGTGATTTAGCAAAGATAAAGTTCTTGAGTGTACCAGTAATTTAGCACAGTTGAGCAGTTAATGCAACAGAAGAGTGTGATTACTTATTATACAGTATTGAAAATGTGTTACTGCTTTATACACAATAATACTGAAATTTGAATGAATAGAGTGACTGAAGAGTGATCAAGTTTGCCAGTCAGTTGTAACAATAAGACATTAGTTTATTTTATGCTTTCCAGTGAAATACTGAAATTTATCAGTGAAATAAAATTGATATTTTCACTGCTTCTGTGAAAATATCATTTTTATTTTCACTGGTACGGAACTACACTAGAATGGGAATAAATATGAACTATACATAAATTCATAAATTCCCTGCAAAATATACTTCAGTAAAGGTACAAATGCATATAAATACTTACAGGATCATTATAAGTTCCATTATGTAAAAATGTAAAAGAAATCTGGAAACGTCATAGAACTATTTGACAGTTTTTCTACATAGATATCATGACGTCATGAAATTATGATGTCATGATGCTATGCACATGTATTGATTTCCATTTGATATCATACCTATCTATTTCTATTATTATGATGTAGGTTTCAAGCCTGGACATGTTAACAGTGGTTTAGGATTTGAGAAGCCATAAACAGAGTTATTGTACTTTACAGACACTTGGTTTGCATGCAGCTTGAGCCCTATATTGTTTGTTATGTATTTTGATGAATTATTCATGCTATTTAGTGAAAATAATATCTGGGGAATTCAGTTATTTCCAAGTATTGTGGAAATATTTTTACTGATGTTTGCTGAAGACATTGCCCTTCTCTCTGACACTATTTCAGGTTTACAGCAAGAACTGAACTTGTTATATCAATTTAGTAATCAATACAAGTTAAATGTTAATATAACAAAAACAAAAGTTCTAGCATTCAAAAGCTGCGTGAGATTAAGCAGCAGAGAGAAGTGGAAATATGGAGACAGCTATCTTGACACTGTTGATGGTTTTACTTATGTTCGGAGTTTACTTCTCAAATAGATTATCTTTATACAGAATGGCCGAACGCATGTCTATATCTTTTAAATTCATTAAAGCAGTTTCAATGTATGCCATATAAGACCTATTTTAAACTATCTGATACCAAAATTGCACCTATTTTGCTGTATGGGGCAGAAATTTTGGGTTTGAAAAAGCTGCAAAGTGTTGAAAATGTACAAGTAACTGCATGTAAATGTTTTTTAACTGTTGGTGAAAATGCTTGTAATGCAGTTATAGGCGATATTTGTTGATATCCAATGTATATATTTGCTGCTGAACAATGTATTAAGTATTGGATTAGACTTTTGAATATGCAAAGTCACAGGTATATCCAACAGTACTATGAAATGTTACTGTACTTGGACAGATTTGATTATAGTAACTGGGTTACGGAGGTAAGAACTAACCTTTTTGGGTATGTTTGGGAAGAACAAACGGTTGCACATCCAGAGAAGTTTTTAATGATTTATGTTCAGCAATTAAAAGACCAGTATATACAATCTTGGAAAGTTAAATGTGAACAAAATGTAAAACTAAATACTATGTACACTTTAAAGCCTCATATACTGTTGATAAATATATATATGTTGTTGATGTTTAGAAATATAGAAAGCAACTTGCTATGTTTAGAAGCTCCAACCACAATCTTATGGTTGAAAAATGTAAGCAATATGGTACTGACAGAGAATATCGGCATTGTCCAGTTTGTGAAAGTTCACTGGAGGATGAGCTTCACTTTACTTTATTTTGTCCTCTGTATAATGACATCAGAGCAATATATATTTCTGAAATTTATAGTGCATATGCAAAAGAAGAAACATTTTATATGCTTATGTCTAATGGAAATGTCGAAACAATACAAAATCTTTGAATGTACTTATATCATGCCTTCCAGAAGAGAAAAGAATACCTGTCTATATTCAAATACCGGTAGTCTATTGTACAGGGAAACAAAACAATTTTTTGATATAGAATGACTGTAACATGCTGGCTTGTAACTGTCACTGTATAGTATTGATGTTTATATTGTATGTATATCTGTGTATGGACTGGAGGCCTTATGTACAATAAAGAATCGAATTGAACTGGTTCGATTATAAGTCACTATTAAGCATAACATATTGATTGATGGTCAGATACAAACTTTTAAATGTTTATTACACCAAATCAACATGTCATATATATGAGCATTATTAAAACAGCAAAAGCCCCAATTTCTACTAGATTATATTACGTCTTTATACACTTTTTTTTTGCATTTACACATTTTATTGTAAGCTTCTTGTTCCAAGGTTATAAAACTGAATCTGGAAAAAAGTCTCAAAATTCAGATCTTGCCATTGTTTAATTTCTCAAAATTAATTTTAAAATCAGCCAATCAGATACTGGAGTTTTTGAGACTGGTCATCAAACTCAGTTTTTTACCTTGGCACCTTATCACACTTTACCTGAGCCTTCATCTCATGTATTTTCTCATCACATGGTGTATACTGCAATGCCTCTTCCCATTTCTTCAATGCTTCCCAATATCTTAAACATAATCTGGCAGTTAGTTATCTTTTTCACAGAACTGCTTGCTGATTTTAAAGCACAAGTTTATCATTACACATTTCTGAACTCTCACCTACATGTATGAGATGTCTTTTCCCAGTGGATCAGGTTTAAGCCAGGCAATACAGAGAATTAGATGCCTGGGTCCATGGTTATAAAGCTTAGTTTGAAGACCAGTCTCAAAACCCAAGCATCTGATTGATCAGTTTTGAGCACAATCTTGAAACTGACCAATGACAAGCTTGCATGGCAGACTGGTCTCGAAAATAAGTTTTTTTTTAACTTTGGAGCTTGATTGGGTTGAACCTGCTGAGGTCAAAAACTAATCTTCTCATGAAATACCTGTACTCAATTTGGAATCAATATTTTATACACATTCATTTTTTAGAATGCGGAAACTTGAGTAGTGTCAAATTATTTATCATTTGAACAAGCATTACATTACTGTGAAAGCATTCATGTTCATGGCAGACTTAATTTTCTTGGATTTCATGGTTGCATAAATCCACAAAATTAAAACAAACAAACACATGAAATGCTCATTCATTTAACCATCAAAAGTTGAAATCCATGAAAATTTTATCAAACCCCCAAAAAATAGTTGTTTTAGCCAAAAACATGGAATTTCAAGCCCAATAATCAATTTCTAAGTTATTTTCTGATAAAATACAGACTGTGCATGTATTTTCAAAAGTAATGTACTTTGCAACAGTCACAGTCATAAATGTACATTAATTGTACCTTTCTGAACCAGCTAGAACAGTTCCTTCCTGAACAAGCCTGTTTGCCTTGGCAACTCCATCTTCTAAGCCAATCACAGTCCTTCTCTTAATTGGAGCAAGTGTTAGCCAATCAACTTCTCCATTAGATAATGAAACATCGCCTTCTTCTTTTGATTCCTCTTCAAATGCTGATGAAGCGGATTTGGACACCTGTGCTCCAATTTTTCGCTTCCACCCAAACTTCTTTACACCTTCATTGGCCATATTTTCATAGGGTCACATACAGCCCCATATCTTAAAATATAAATAATACACAATATCAAATTTGTTGAAGTTTGCTGAATTATTGATCAATCAATGAATGTAACATTAGCATTTGTTCATTAACATGCCAATGCTGCAAGTCTTCATACATATAGTTCCTCCACATTAACTTGTGTGACCAGTTCTATATTTTAGAGATATTTTTATTATGAAATTCATTAAAATAACATTAAGTCATTATTTTATCAGAGTGCCCTTACCTTTCTACAGTTTATTACTTATCTAGAAATAATTATAGCTAAACATATGTGCATTTGATTTGGTCTGCTACTTCAAAAGATATTCCAGACAGAATTTGATATGGTAATAATTTAATTAGTAAGTGTTAATTAGTATCAGAAAGTAATAAGACTGGAGTAGACAAGTACTGGTCAGGTTTTAATGTATGCATTTGTGATATGATTGGTTGAAGTATGATGCATGTATGATGTGATTGGTTGAAGTATCAAGTGGACATAAATGAATAGGTTGCAGAGTTTGGAGGGAAAGTTGAAAGAAGTCAGTTTGGAGTTTGAGTGAGACTGAGGTTTTTGTTTTAGGCACCGGAAAGTCCAAATTAGTCAAAATTGAGATTTTAATATTTTAGGCAAGAAATACTTTTGAAACTTTGAGAATAATAAATTATTATGTACTATGAATTGATAAATTGGAATTATTGAAAAGTGATGATATTATTTAGAATGGAATAAAAGAATATTAGAACTCTACCACTTGTTTAAATAATAGCTAATTCCCCCGAGAAAAATGGACCCGGTTAAACTTGCATAAAAACAACCCGGGACTTCAAAAGTATTTGACATATTATAATCTCAATGTATTAATTTTCAAAAATGTCTGAAAAATACCAGCTATATATATTGTAAGAAACTTTAAAATCTGAACAAGCAGACTAGATTATTGGTAACATTCTCAGCTATGTAAGGAGAATTTTATAGTATTTTCAGGGGAAGTGATAAAAGTTTTAAAACCTTGGGAACATTATCAAACTTAAAGCATAGAATGAAAGTAAAAATATTTTCTTTTTTTTGGTGAGTCGTGCTACCACTTAATAATAGGATCATCTGATAGCCATGGGAATTTTAAGCAAACTTAGGTCAGTTATAACATTCCTTTGCTTGGGGAATAGGGCTCAAATTATTTTCTCAAAATATGTCCATCAGTCGTCAAAGAAAGAGCTTATCATACCGAAACTGGAATATTCATCTCCTATATGGAATCCCCAGCAACAACCCCAAATAAAACATGCAGATTGAGTAAGTACAACTTAACGCAGCAAGATTTGTCACCAAAAAGCCATTTAATCCCCTGAAACCATATAGCGTCTCTTCAATCATCACAAACCTTCATTGGTCATCATTACAACAATGCCGCCAGCGCTTTGACATCATCCTTCTATACCGTGTGGTCCATGGACTTATTGCGGTGCCTGCTTCATATTTACCTACTAAAGCAATTATTCAAACCACTAGATGACCACAAGTTCTTGCAGCCTCACTGCCGTGTGGACATATACCAACATTCATTTTTCCCACGCACCATACCAGTTTGGAATGCTCTACCCATCGCTGCTGTCTTCCGTCCAGTCGCTCCCCAGACTCTCTGCTTTGGTGAAGAATAGACTGTATAGCGTATATATACATTTGGCATAAGTCATTTTAACTACACACACGTTGAAGATGCGTTCTCACTCTGCCATGTGCAGTTTTTAACCATCTTCAGACCCAGTCGATGTCCACAGAGGCGTTGGAGAGTACATATTCGAAGTAGTCGAACTAATCCGACGTATACAGTTTGTTTTTATATTGTGACGGTCAAACTGTAACTGCGGTGGCTGCAGAAGTCAGAAATTAAAAAGCAGCCGCTCAGCGACAGTAAGCTTGTCTAATATTCGAAGTAGAAGTTTGCAGATCGAAACTGAATGTAGGGTTTATTGTGCGGACAAGGGCAAATATGCGCCAATTTTGGGTAGCAGACCACAACTGACTGGCATTTCACTAGGATATTCAACCCTCATTATCTTTTCATTTTTTTGTTCATCTATGATAGAACTTTCATGAAAAATAGGTGTAGGAAAAGGTGATGTTCTATAAACTTAAAGATATCCTGGATACGTTAAAACGACCTGAAGTTGTCTTTTTTTTATATGAAACAAAAAAGGATTTCAATTTTGTAAATATAATGTCGCGAAATCAAATGACAAATTAAAATTGTCAGCAGCATGAAGTTTGTTAGACCATTTCCTATGGATATTTATTTAATTGGTTTAATTTCTAATAGGAATACATATTTTCAGCAATATCTAATGTTTAATGCTTTTAGATTTTACCAATTTCAATTAAATTCTGCTAGTTTCTTGCGTCGCCCATATTTGTTTACATTATTAACTTCATTTCTATTGGTTCTAATGAAATGAAACAAGCGTTTTGATTGGAGAAAGTATTTCCCTGATTCGTACTCGCACCTGTTTTAAAAATTGACGTCAAAACTGCAAAAGTTGTTTCAGGTAAAATGCGAAATTGCTTCTACATTTTTGTGTTTACAAATAAAGTAATTAACAAGTTTTGTTTAAGTCATGTTTCTACACACAGTGAGATCGATATTGCAAAGATTTAGCTTCAACTGTAGAAAATTTCATTGAGCAGTTTGTTACATTTTTTCGTCCAAATATTTTCGTACCCAAGAATGACCAAACTGATAAAAACAATATTACATTGTCTTTAGTCCTGTATGGTGAGCAACTAAAGCGTAAATTATGCTAATAATATCATGTTCAGGTTGCATGACTGCGACATAGAGGCTGTTCCATAATACCATTGTTTATTGTTTTAAAATCAAATCTCGAGTTGTCTTAAAAATCCAGCTCAGAGATGTTTATATGCTGTTATGGATTAATGGATGTGACCATCAGAAAATAAAAACAGCATCAGTTAAGTTATGGTAGCCAGAACTATTCTCGAGTATATCGTTTTTGTATGTTAGCTGGTATTTCAGTACCGGCACTTAGTCTAGACAAGCTTACTGTCGCTGAGTGGCTGCTTTTTAATTTCTGACGGTTTGACCGTCACAATATAAAACAAACTGTATACGTCGGATTAGTTCGACTACCACTTAGTCCAAATAATTGTACTCAAGAGTTGAATATTGTTATATTTTTTTGACTGGTCGATATCGGTGACGGGTCAAAACGGCCCAAATCCATGACGGTCCGTAACCAAAACGGCCCAAAACCAAGACGGCCCATACCATGACGGACCAGTTTTCATTAATAACCAATAATAATTAATACATTAAAGATATCGCGGTAAAAACTGTGATAAGTAAAATAATTTTTTAAGCAATTAAATGCCCGTAAAAGATAGATAATTATGTTAATTGACATAACTTATTTAAATGGTTTTGACCGTCAAATAAATTTAAGAATGTATCGCGATATAAGTAATTACTTAAAAGTAATTAATGCATTTATAGTGATTGAAGCATTATGCAGATGATTATAATAGGATTAATTACGCATATCAATAAACGGTCGATGTACTTTAAGAGAAGAGACCAATCAAACTGCGAACATAATTATACTGAATTGCAATCAATCAGAAAAAATAATTGTCCCTTAATATAATTTATTCTAAATCAACTATGATTACAAAATAGCATCTTTAATTTGTCATAACGGTATATTACGGTATATTTAATATATCTGGGCCGTCCTGGACTGGGCCGTCTTGGTATGGGCCGTTTTGGATTTGGGCCGTCCTGACCCGCATTCTCGATATCCCCCTCTAGGTAGACAATGTAAAATATCAGAATGTAAAATCGGTCTACCCGAGGTCTCATTATTTAGACTAAGTACTTATAGGAATGTATTGAAACTGGGCACATTTGCTCACTGTGATGAACAGACATGCACTGGGTTACTTTGGTACCAAAATTCTTGCTTACCTAGCAGGGAAAGAATATATTTGTCTGCGCTCACACCAGGGTTAGATATTCCTGTTTTTCCCTATGGAAAAACCTTGTCTAAAATAGCATGCACTTCTAAAGGTGATGTCACATGGTACTATAGACTTTATAGTCTCAATTTTTCGACTGCAAGGCAGACTGATTTCACAGACTGACATTTGCTGTATAATTATCTGCCTCTGCGAAGGGCATTATAGTCTCTTATATCAAAGAGCCCTTTGCACACAATTTAAGTTGAGCTAACGGTACTGGCACTATTATGACGTCATAAACTATAAAAATATATAATGCCAGGAAATATCCAAATCTGTTTGTCTCCACGACCTATATAAGTGAACGTGATAGGCAAGAAAAATGATATTACATGTCCACCTGTGTAAGACAGCTGTTTTCCTGACCCTCGGGACAGTTTGGGGAAAAACCTTGTTTTTTTTCTTACCACAATGTCCCTATGGTAGAGAAAACCCGGTCTTACACAGGCAGACGTGTAAGATCCTTATACTCTATTTTCCATTTTTACAGAAATGGAAGTAGATTGAAACATCACAAGCTTGTTTGTGGTAATGATCTGACATGCATTGTTAAATGTTCCATTGTAAACATCTTTTATGGCAAGGCTGTTGAATGGTTGAGAGGAAGTCTCCTTCAACAGCTTGTTTTTATATTGTACTGAGTGAATGGGCTCAGAAGAAACATGATTATTTAGCATGATAATTTTTCATAAAACGATGTATTATTTTGTTTTAATGCTTCTTTTAATTTTGTTTTATATATATAAGCTTAAAATATTTTAGCCTGATAGATAGGGATCATTTGAACCCTGCAGACACTACCACATTGCTATATAAAAACTAGCTCTTTGGCAAAACAGCAGTATAACTTACACTCGACCCTACTAGTACTACCATTTATTTTAGATTTTGTTCTCAAATTCTAAGAGTTTGAAGCTCTATGTGACATTCCAAGGTGTCAGTTTATATCAATTGTGGGTTTTTTACATGTGGCTACAAAGAAATTGAAAATATTTTACTGGCATTCAAACCTGGGACCTCTTAACACCTGAGATGCCACACTTCCACATCACTGATACCATGATTATAAAAGCTTGCTTTTTAGCATAGCAGTAAAAGTGCACCATTTTATCAAAACCTTAAAAGTTAAATTATCTGTCTACAGTATGTTTTTAAATGCTAAGGGCATAAATGATAAGTACTTTATAATACTGGGTATCTAGACCTACAAAAATGAGTAGAAGAAGGCCTAGCTTGTTGTCATGCAAATTATTTCATACAGACATGACTGCCATGTAAAAAATTTCTTAGAGACACAATCATGTGACTGTTGTGCAAATATGAAATGAATCATAGACAAGGTTGCTGTCTACATAGCCTCTACCAGAGCTCTTTACCGTAAATGGCTT
The DNA here is from genome assembly GCF_021730395.1 of Mercenaria mercenaria. Classification (NCBI taxonomy): domain Eukaryota; kingdom Metazoa; phylum Mollusca; class Bivalvia; order Venerida; family Veneridae; genus Mercenaria; species Mercenaria mercenaria. The sequence continues at coordinate 51,869,532 of NC_069363.1, forward strand.
GTATTGGAAAATAAAAAGCAATATACTTTTCTCCAAGTTTGTGTTAGAAACTTGTAATCCTGACCTCAGTAAATTTCAAATGAGTGCAGGGCACTAGACAACTTTTGGGGACAGGTACCCATACCCTCTGGAAGTAGAATTTTTCGTCGTTTTAAGACAAAAAGGGGAAGTTTTTAGCCATATATATGTTACTACATTTCATACTTATTAATACTGTTTTCAATCATTTCTAACTAATGTAACTATATTGCAGCAGTATTAAACCTTCCTTGGAGGCACTATGATATAATTTGATAGGAGTTGATATCTAGTTGTAATGTGTTAAACAACCTATTATCAGGGGAATTTTCTTCTGAGAAGGGGAATAAAACATATTATTTTATGAGGGGAATGGGGCCCATATTCGGCCCCAAAAATGGCCAAACGGATGCCCTGGTCAGTGACAATAATTACTAAAGTGCTGACAGCTCTTCTCAGAATATTGAAATACAACATGTTTTGATACTCAGTTTCTTTTGTTTTCCAGCTATGGATCTTCATACAATAACTTGCTCAGCAACTTTAGAGGAGTTGAATGCTAAAGGTGAAACACTCAGAAAAATGCAACATAAGAATGTAACATTCACACTAGGCAGGAATGAATTCAGAGATGTCATATTATGCGTGAACTTTCCCAGTAAACGTGAAATGAAGTACACTTTAAGAGATGTATTGGTGCACAAGAAATTTGTTAAGGATGGTAAAGCAACCATTAAACTTACCACCGATAACACACAGGTTATGATGTCAAACTGTGCTCCAGATAAATTGATAATGTTTTTAAAGACCATGACAACAAAATTAGAATGCTTGAAAAAGAAAGGATTTGTAAGTGAGAGGCTCAAATGGAAGTCCGATCTTCCAAGAACATTTGATGAAATTAGTCCACTGACTATGAGAGACCTGAAAGAAGCACATGAGGCCAAAGCTAAGTTGGCAGAAAAGTGTGATTTGTACACGCCGAAAGGAAAGCGGAAAAGATGTGCCAGTGATGATAAGGAGAACCAGCAACCGCCAGCAAGTAAAATGGCGAGGAAACTTATCTGTAATGATGGGAAGGGCACAATAGGTATCAACTTATGCGGATATACTTTGTTTATTATTTCATACTTGTACACTGATTCAGACTCTGGCTAGGTGTATTAAAACATCTAAACGTTTGGAAGTCAGAGCTCTGGCTTTGAGAAAGTTTAGGGGTTAAATGAGTTGCCTGTTTGCATCTTAATTGAAAACATATTAAATCATGCACAGGAGTGAGTGGAAGGCTTTCAGCTTAAATAAAAATCCCACCTGCCTTAGTTGAAAGAAACTTAGAAAGCATAGACTGGCTTAAATTTGCAATTTTTAGCTCTACTATTCAAAGAATAGGTAGAGCTATTGGACTCACCTGTGCATCTACATCAGCATCCCGATTTGGTTAAGTTTTTGTATGTAAGCTGGTATCTCAGCTGTTGAATAGTCTAGCATTGCTGTCCTTTGACAGCTCTTGTTCGCTCGAACTCAGACAATTTGAACACCACCCTCCTCTTGAATTCATTGTCGGGTTCCAGCAAAATTCCTGTATAATGTATATAGTTCCATGAACGCTTGAACTACTCGTAACTCAAACTAATTTTGCATGTCATGTCGAGTTTAAGGGAACAAAGTTTGACTGTGTGTGAGAACACTGCTAGAACTACTGGGTAAATCATTACTTTCAAATATTGAGAATTATAGATTATTTAAAATTTGTATTCTGTGAGATTGCATGATCTATAAATCAAAAGATTTACAAATATTTTTACAGGATTACAAGCTAGCAGTTTACCTGAGGCAATCACAAATCCTGTCAAGTTAACTAAGGAGCAGACAACGGTTCTAGAAAGTGTGAAAAGTGGACAGAACATTTTCTTCACTGGTAGTGCAGGAACTGGAAAATCTTTCCTTCTCAGAAGAATTATAGGTAAATTTGTTGCATTTATGTTGTTCTTAGAGCCCGCCTGCTTGGCTCAATATAGGGAGAACACAGATTTTTAATTATCTTTGGGAGAGGTTTATTGTTATCTGTGACGATTTGATGGAAGACAGTGTGTGTCCTCCACCTCTGGCTGAATGTTGTTTAGAAGTTGCTTGAAGAGAACAGGTTAGATCTGGTATAGAATACAGGAACAATGAATAGGCCAACTGCCTACTGTTACATCACTGGACAATACCACCTAAAAATAAACATTTAATATTCTGTTGTTTCAGAACAAAAGTAGCATTAACATGCTAGAAATGTTCAAGATATGAATATGAATGCCCAAATATTTTCTGCTATTTTTCTGCTACACTACAAGTTTAGAAGTGACTTGTTCACATAATACAATTCAAAAATTAAGATTATGAACGCGGCTCATGACAGACTTAAATTTTGATTTTTGAAAAATATCTGTGTCAGTTACAAAATCATCTTATGAAAGAGGTAAACTGCTCTGAGATGCTGGAAAAAAAGTCAACAATCATGGGTTTTACCAAGTACTTGTATTTCATAGACCAGGCGAGGATCACACTGGCTGTTTTTGAACGACTGTCTATGTAAAAGTTTTAAACAATACTTTGATAAAAGAAAATACCCTTGTTGTAATCTTGACTTAAATTGTAGCAAATGGCTTAGGTGGTAAATGGTAAAATGACCACTGGTACATTTGTTTGTTATTTTTCCTTGTCAGATTTACATTTTACTTTAAACTCTGTGGAAATGCAAAAGTAATTTTTAAAAAAAAATTGTTCACAGTTTGAACATAAATCTTGACATTTTTGTGTATGTATAATCTTGAAGACATTTATTCTGTACATGTTATAGGTGCGTTACCACCCCAGCACACATATGCCACAGCTAGTACAGGAGTTGCTGCTTGTCATATAGGGGGAACAACTCTTCATCAGTTTGCAGGTTTGTCATAATTCTCTTACTTCTATGAACACTGACAACCCATACAATCACTCATTTCATCAAACAGTTTAAGAGCATCCAGACTCTCATTTTGATTGTGATTGTAATTGATTTTTCTATCAAATTATGTTACTTTTAACCCTTAGCCTGCTGGCGGCAAGTGATTCTCATTCTGCCTTTGCGAACAGCGCAGACCATCTGTGCAGTCTGATCATGATCATCATCTGCCCTGTTCGCCATTCAGTCAGTATCTTGGTAAGCACCCCTTAACAGTTAATGGTACTGTCCAAATTGAATGATGGACAAGTTCATTATAGAAATTTTGCATGGTAAGGATTAAAATACAGACTGACATACTCATTTCTAATACATAATTCATCACTGCACTGCACAAGATGGGTAACCCAATTGATATAAAGAAGCACTTGCCTGCTTTCTGCACTGAAGTGATGGACTGTTACCATTTTATTTTCTGTGATGCAACAATGTATATTTTCTTTATTTTCTCATATGAGTTAAAGGCACTGACCTCCAAATTGTAATACAACAAAAAAAAAAATAAGGATACATTTTAGATATCAGAAAATTATTGCTATATTAAATTTCTTATGAAGATTTTAAAAAACTTTGTTACTGGCAGATTATAAGTTAGGGAAACATAAGAATTTTTCCATTCAAAATTGAAAAGCGATTAGCATTTGTAATGGGATACCAGAGGTAAACTGCCTTAATTATAAAGCTTTATTTTTAATGTCTGTTATACCAATACACCAAGGAGGAATACGTAATTATTACATATTCCTCCTTGATGTATTGGTCAAGAACATAGGACAAATTTTATATCCACGGTGTCCAGGTTCGATTCCCAACTCGGGCATGTTTTTTTTCTTGATTTGGCATTTTTAAGACAGTTTAGAAACAAAAACTCATATTCTAATGTTCATTATATGACCAAACTTCAATTTTAAAGAAAGATCATTTTTAGAGAAAACTGGAGCTGATTGCTTGGAATTCCAGATATCGACTTTCAGCTGTAATTACTGATACCAAGTCTGGGAAGCAGAAACACACATTGTGAGGGTTAGTTTAAATGGACACACTAAATTAGATCAGAACAATGGGCGGGAGGGTTCATAAGAAGTTTCCACACAACTTGCAATTCAAAACAAATGCTGTTGTGACTTATTTAGAATTTTAACCAGTCTTTAAAAACAGAGTTACTTTACAGGTATAGGATCTGGTCAGGCAGCTATAGAACAGTGTATACAGCTGGCATCCAGACAACAAGTGGCTCAACAGTGGAGAAAATGTAATCATCTAATCATTGATGAGATTTCTATGGTCGATGGAGATTTCTTCGATAAACTAGAGACTGTGGCAAGGTTTGTTTGAAGACTGTTTTATTTTATACTTTCATACTCTGTATTACTCGGTTAATTGCTATAAATTACAAAGAAAAATGGGCAACTTCTCAGTTTATTCACCATTCTCCATTTTCCAGACAAATAAAATAATTAAAAGAACTTGACTCTAGAATTGGAAAATGTTGAAATGCAAAATATGATAGCCCAAGCTTTTGCAAACATTCATTCTGGAGTACTGTCCTAAATTTGTAATGAATATGTAAGAAATAAAGAAAATTAACAGTTCTAAAATGAGGGTGATTTAGAATGGTCTCTTTCCAAAGCAGATTATAGTGCTTCTGTTTTACTCTGACATTGTTACAGTGCTCAGAATAATGGAAATACCAGAGGTAGTACTAGAGAATTCAAACTTGCCAGCTTAGTGAGTGCATAGAAAACAATACTCTGTAGGCAGGTGAGAAACAAGGCAAATATTTTGCCAGAAGACAAGTATAAAGTCATTTGTCACACAGCTATAATAAATTCATGGGTATTTTTTAAGTACTTTACAGGGAACAAGTTAATATGAGTACTGAATCAAGGAAACACTGGTTAGTGTGATAATGACTGAAAAATGATACTGAACACGTAAAACAAACATCTCAGATTTGTTTATTGTCTGCTTATTAAATCTTGCATGCATATGTCATATTTACTTCAGGGTAATCAAGAAGTCAGACAAACCATTTGGTGGCATACAGTTGATCATCTGTGGAGATTTTCTACAGTTGCCACCAGTTACCAAAGGATCTGAGAAACGGAAATTCTGCTTTCAGGTAACTGGTCATAAATTAAAGAAAAATTAAACTATGGTTTGTTAGTTTGTTGGGTTTGAAGTCTTAACTAATACCATTTAAGTAATTTTTAATGTTGAAGAAAGACCCACATATGCTCCTTAAAAAGTTATTTCAGACACATGGGCGGAGACCTTCAGCAAGTCAGTTGATAGAGCCTCTTTACACAAAACATTTCTGTTTTCCAAGGTTGGTTTTTAATCACAGTGATAGTTGCCACACTTTTGATTGACAAGTAATTCCTAGTTATTGGCAGTGGATGGGATTCTCCGTGATGTTAATTAATTGGCATTTCTTATACTATCATAGAACTTATACTGTCATAAGACACAGGTTTTCAAGAACATTAGTGAAGAATTGCAGAATGGTTAGGACTAAAAGTGAAAATATTTTTAAGATTTAAGGAATATTTCTAAGTGGTAGTTTTTCTCTGCAGTTTAGCTAGGTTCAGCAATAAAATGAACACCATTCCTGCTTTTGATGGAGAGAGAAATGTAAATCTTCTTGTCCCAAGTAGCACAGTTTGTAGAGTACACGATTATTAAATTATTTCCTTGAGTCGAAAAGGTGTTTTCTGTAAAAACTGCAAATTTAGCCTTGTCCGCTCTCTTAAGTCAAACAGTTTTCATCCAATCTTCCACAGACTTGCAGATAATGTTTATGGGCATAATATCTCAGCCAAGTTAGATAACCAGCCAAATCACCCCAGGCACTCTTGGATTATGGCCTTTGAATTACTCGAAATCTGCGCATTTAGTTTTGTCCGCTCTCAAGTCGAACAGTTTTCATCTGATCTTCACCAAACTTGCTGACAATGTTTGTGGGCATAATATCTCGGCCAAATTTGATTACCAGCAAAATCGCACCAGGCACTCTTGGATTATGGCCCTTGAATTAGGCCAAGTTCGATGACGGAGGTCTTTCATGACAGTCTGCCACTCTTGTTCACGTTGAATTTGGATTTTGTTGTGGTTTTTTTTTTTCAGTCGAAATCCTGGAGTAAAGTTATACAGCTGAAATTAGAGTTAACAGTTGTTAAACGACAATCAGACAGCAAGTTCATTGATATTCTACAAAACATTAGACTTGGAAGGTATGGTATTTTAATTCTAACTTGAGGCTGTATGGAGGGTACAAAAGTTGAAGTACTTGTAAAATTTATTTTAAGATTTCAGAAAATTATTGATATATTTCTTAAGAAAACTTTGAAATATAGTTACTGACAAATTATATGGTTGGAAACCGTAAGAATAAGTTGTTTTTTACAGAGGTTAAGTATATATTCCTCCGTGGTGTATTGGTCAAGACTGCAGGGAAATTTTTATTGCCATGGCAACCCGGGTTTGATTCCCAACTGTAGCATGTTTTTTTTCTTGATTTGGCATTTTAAAGAAAGTTTAGAAACAAAAATTCATGTTCTAATGTTTAAAAAGAATCAAGAACTTTTTTAGCCAAAATCTGAAGGTTATTGCTTTTAACAGTTGAGATATCCAGATACATGTAGTTTGCATTATGATCAGATTATCTGTATTTTACAGATGTTAAGATTATGTGTTGCATATCATTTACATGTATGTATGCATATACTTTATATTGCTGACTTTAAATCACTTGCCACTCATCGATGTGGGTTCGAGCCTCATTCGGGGCGTTGAATTCTTCATGTGAGGAAGCCATCTAGCTGGCTTCCGGAAGGTTGGTGGTTCTACCCAAGTGCCGAAATAATGATGAAATAATGTACGGAGGGGCACCTGGGGTCTTCCTCCACCATCAAAGCTGGAAAGTTGCCATATGACCTATGATTGTCGGTGCGACGTTAAACCCAACAAAATAAATGAAAATGTACTTACTACAGATGTCCAGATTATGTATACACAACATTACGTGCTACAGCAAAGAACAACATACAAAGGGAAGGAATCCTAGCAACCCAGTTGTGTACACATAAGGAAGATGTCAACCAGATCAACAACTTTCAGTTGAAAAAGCTAACAGGTAATATTTTGTCATTTTTAAGAGAGGTGTGGAGAAAATGACGAAATTAAATTTTATTTCTAGATATACATGTACTTTTATTATGACATCTAATTTTTGTACTGTTTGACTTTCCAGTGCTAGAAGAAATTGAATAGACAAGAGTCACTTGATATATCATTTTATACATTGATTAAAATTTTCAACAAATTACAACTTTCTTTTGTAAATCAGTTAAGCACTGCTGTGCAAAAACCAATGTTAGGTCTTAAGGACCACTACGAATTCAGATCAGCCTGCATATCCATGCAGTCTGATCTAGATCCTCACTTTTCGCTTATCAGTGGCATACAAGTGCTGACATTTCTGCACAAACAGTATGGATGTGAGGATAAGCATACAGTATGTGTGCGCACTATGGATCCTGGCTGGTCACAAAGTCCTTGCATTGATTTTTCACACATCGGTGCTTGCAGTAACATTGTCCTTCTTACTCAAGCTAAAACTTACCTTATATTGCTTCCTAAAGGTCCGTCCAAGAGGTATGAGGCGACGGACAGCGAAGAGGCATACCTGAAACAGATAAACTACCTCTGTCCTGTCCCCGCCACGCTGGAACTGACTGTTGGGGCACAGGTGATGCTAGCCAAAAATGTTGATGTATCCCAGGGACTGGTCAATGGGGCTAGGGGTGTGGTTGTGGGATTTGAAAAAGGAGGAGAAGGTAAGATTTGTGTTTATATTTGGGATATTCATTTCCAAGTTTTGGATTGTTGCATCTCTTTGGATGTGTGTCATTACTACAGAATATATTGCTTAAAGCTCCTGGGATGCATGTTACTGTTGCAGTTTAAACTGCTCTAGGTCATTGGGATGCATGTGTAGAGAATAACAGGTTACTGTCTTTTGAGAAAGGGTTTTCTATTTATAATGCCATTATTAACAACTTCTAATTTTTTTTGTTAAATAGGAGCGCAAATGACTGAATATACGGTAACCGATTTGTACAGATCACAATAAAGTAGGCGGGGTTTTTACAATCTGATGTCCTTGTACTTTATGATAGGTTTACACAGTGTAAAGTGTTCTCAGGTCACTGACCTGAGAAAGACAGGCTCTATCAGGCAGTTTTTATAGTAATGGCATGAAAAAATTACAGCAGTTTATACTGCTCAAATTATGCTTGAGAGAAAATAACCAGTTAGCTTGCCGTTGTGGTAGTAGCAATGACAAATATAACATTGTTAGCTTGAGACACTTCCAAGTCCCACCCAGTGCATCTGAAATCTTTGGCTGAACAAAGTACTTTAAAATCTGGTAAATAAGCGTATACGCTTATAATAATTTTAGTGGCACTTTTATGCGCCTATTTTTGATATGCGCTTATACTTAAGCCAAAACTATGCGCTTATATTTGATATGCGCTTATAGACAAGCATGTGCGCCTATTTTTGATATGTTAGAGAAATTGACAGTGCTAACCTTGGTTGAGAAAACGAAAGTAAAACATCGTCATGGACGTGCGCAGTGAACTACTTCCTTTTATTGCATACAGTATTTATACATAATGAAAGCATAATTAATATTATTGATCATGCATAATTTGCAAATAATGTTCAATCTCCCACACCATTCAATCATTGATCAACACTAAGATTGTAACATGTTATCCATATTGTTTTTACAGACTTACAAAGAACGACAAACTGTTATGACAACGCAAACAACTTTTCTGATATACAAACGTACTTTCATTTACTGAAAACATTTTCTATTCAAAAAGCATGATTATCGTAAACAATTATCATTTTATCAGACAATAGACTTTAAAATCTTTTAACACCCATCGGCTATTCAACAGGTAAGAACACTTGTCACTTGTATTTATGATAAACAATTATCACGGTATAATACCGTAATTACGTCTTTTTGCTGCATCTGTTGTTTGTTTACCAATAATCGGATATACGCCTACTTTCGATACAAAATCATGGTAAGGGCATGACATGCGCTTATTATCCCATACTGAATAATGGTAAGGCCGTATGCGCTTACTTTTGATATGCGCTTATATTCGAATATGCACTTATTTACCAGATTCTACAGCATTAACCCTTTCCCTGCTAAATTTCTATAATGAACTTGTCTATCTTTCAATTTGGACAGTACCATTTACTGTTAAAAGGGGTGCTTACTAAAAGATATTGACTGAATGGCGAACAGTGCAGATCATGATCAGACTGCATGGATGTGCAGGCTGATCATGATCTACACTGGTTGCAAAGGCAGAATCAATCGTGTCCAGCATGATAAGGGTTAAAAAATGAACATAAATGTTTTTATAATGTATAACTGGGGTAATACTGAGAAATATATATTTCAAGGTTTACCGGTTGTGAAGTTTCTATGTGGCCAGGAAGTGACTGTCAAACCTACAAGATGGACATTTAAATTAGCTGGCGGTGTTTTCTTGAGTAGAAAGCAAGTTCCTCTCAAGCTTGCCTGGGCAATATCAATACATAAAAGTCAGGTAAATGCTTACATCATCAAGTACTACTAGTTACATGATTTGTTGGATATACATTCCACAGAAAGTCCATATCAGGCAAGAGCAAAGCTGATGTTCTGCATTCGGTTACCGGTAGACTATGTTACAATTTTATTATGCTAACTTCCCTTTTTCTTCCATATTTGCGAAATTTGGACTAACATAACCACAAAATTCATTTTTGAAAATCACTAGCCGGGTATAGAATTTCAAACCAGATTTGGAATATATCAGGGTCAGCCCATATCTCTTGACCAATAGAAATGTTGGAAAATTGAAGAAAAGATAAATGTAGTTGTATTACAGGATTTAAATGAAAGTTTTACTGAAACAAAAGAAAGAGTCCATTTAGATGTATATTTGTTAGCATGATCATAGAATGTTCTTGAATTTAAGGTTTGATCCTCTCACATAATGCCAGTTAATATATTTTATATTTGTGAAAATTTGTAAATATTTATGGAAAACTAAATTGTCATGTATACAGTAATGCCTATGACTTGAAAAAAAAGGCAGTGAGGCTTGCTTAGCTTTAAAGATTTTATTTCATGTGTAATGTATACTTTAGTATAATTACTAATTACTTTAATTGTTTGTGTAGGGTATGACGCTGGACTGCGTGGAGATCTCACTGTCTAAAGTATTTGAATCAGGCCAGTCATACGTAGCACTCTCCCGTGCAAAGAACCTTGAAGGACTACGAGTACTAGATTTCGACAAAAAATGTGTTCGCTCGGATCCAGATGTACTGAAGTTCTACCATAGAATGTCATTAAAACAGAAAATGATGGACGGAAGTATAGAACAAGAAAGCGGCATGAAGCGACCTAAACATTGGTGATGCCTGGAAGTTGTGATAAAACTTTAAAAGCGTACAGTATTAACAAAAGATCTCAGTTTTTACTACATAAACACACAGCTGCCAAAGCTCTGAGCTGGGCCAAAAATACTCGGGATATGCCAGTATTTTCACTGACATTTTATCATTAAAACTTTATTGCCAGTCATTATGTTTGAGAGAAATCCTAATCATAAGGCAAGTCACATTGTCTTACTTGCTATTTTTGGTGATGACAGATGCAAAATTGTGATGGTTTTTAGTGGAAGTTGTTAGGGGCCAATAGAGTGAAATATAGAAAACCTGTTTTACAACTTCTTCTCATCAGATCCTAGACGTATCTTCATCCTTTTGGTTTTTAGCATCATTATAATGTCCATTCCCAGGTTTATTATGTCCCTTCAAAGAAGGAGGGGTATATTGTTTTGCAGATGTCGGTGGGTTTTTAGTTCACCTGAGCAATGCTCATAGTGAGCTATTATGATTATGCTGTGTCAATCATGCGTCCGTCCATCCATCTGTTGTCAACAATTTTGTTCAAAAGACATCTCCTCCAAAACCACGGAATGGATTTTGATGAAACTTGGCGTGGATGTTCCTTGGATGGTCCTCTACCAAAGTTGTTCAAACAGTTATGCTTGGTTATACATAGGGGCCGCCAGAACTATAAATATAAAAATCTTCAAACAACATCTTTTCCTAAACCGATGGTCTGATTTTAAAATAATTGCAAACAAATGGTCCTTATGTAAACCTCTACCAAAGTTGTTCAAATTATACCAATTTGTCAAAAAACATGGCCGCCAGGGGGTGTAGTCACTTTTCCTTATATGTATATAGTGGAAATAAAAAAAATCTTCATGTGTGTAACTGCTAGCCTGATCTTAAAATAATTTTACACAAATGGTTCTTGAATGACCCTCTACCAAGATTTTTCAGATTATTTTGATTCGTCAAAAAAACATGGCAGCCAGTGGGTGTGGTCACTTTTCCCTGTATGTATATAGTGGAAACTTTAAAAATCTTGTGTGAAACTGCTGGCTCGATTTTAGAATAATGGAGAGCAATAGGGGCAATATAAGAACCTTTAAAAGACTTCACATAAACAGCTTGACGGATCTTTATCAAACTTGGTCGGTAGCATGACAGGAAATTTTTTCAAATGTAGGCACATGGCCATTCTTATGCCCCCGAAGGGAAGCATATTAGTTTTCAACTGTCCTTCTGTTTGTTCGTTCGTTCCTCACAACGTTAATTTTTGCATGAAGGCACTTTACTCGCGAACCACTACACCTAGGACATTCAGACTTCACATGCTGATAGTACTTATTGAGTACACGACCCCTACTGACTTTGGGGTCACCAGGTCAAAGGTCAAGGTGCTGCGGAGGCATTTGTCACCATTAGTGACAGCTCTTGTTAGAGATCCTAAAAGGGGCCCTTTAGAGCTAAAAATAGAAATACCCCTTAAACAACTTTTTCTAATGTATAGCTTAATGGATCTTTATCAGTCTTGATCTGTTGCACCATTACATTGTCCTTTCCCAAATTTGTTCAAATAGGGGCACTTGGCCATCTTAGGAGGCAGGTAGCATTAAAAATAGAAATAGTACATGTTGTCACGGAGGTCACAAAACTATGTAATCCTTCAGATTGCACAACTTACTGCATAGTGATCAGCACCAGTTTGCACTCCCTTTGTAACTATTTTAGCTCACCCTAGCATGAAGTGCTCAAGGTAAGCTATTGTGACCAGTCATTGTCTGGCATTGTGTGTCATCTGTCATAATTTGCCATGTTAACACTCTTAGAGGCCACAGTTTTACCCAAATTTTATGAACCTTGGTCAGAATGTTTGTCTTGTTGATCTTAAGGTCAGTTTAGAAACAGGGTCATGTTGGGTCAAAAACAAGGTCAGTAGACCAGATCAAAGTAAAATCTTGTAAACATTATATAGAGTCCACAGTTTAAGTTTGAAACTCAGAATTCAGGTCAGAATGTTTGTCTTGATGTCCTCTAGGTCAAGTTTGAATCTGCCATCAGCAGTGTTAAAAATCTTGCTATTTCGCTTTGTCGCCTTGTTGCCCGGACCAAAGCGACAACGCTCCAAAAGAAAAAATCTTGCCTTTTTATGCCCCCCTTCCCCCATGAGTGTTGAGGGCATATAGATTTACTCTTTTCTGTCTGTACGTCCATCCCAAGTTTGTGACACGCCAAGCTCAAAAAGTATTTGATATAAATTGATGAAACCTTGCATGAGTCTTTATCATGATATGAACTTGAGCACCTCCTATTTTTCAACTGGCTCCGCCCCCTATTTTTAGACTTATGGCCCCTGAAATAGCCAAAAATGCACATTTTCACCTTGTGACACGCCTAGCTCAAATAGTATTTGGTGTAGATTCAAATGAAACCTTGTATGATTCTTAATAATGATATGAACTTGCCCACCTTTTTCATTTGGGTCCGCCTCCTATTTCCAGAGTTATTGCCCCTGAAATAGTCAAAAATGCACATTGTCACCTTGTGACGCGCCTTACTCAAAATGTATTATTATATAAACTGATTAAACCTTGCATGAGTCTTTATCATGATGTGAACTTGTGCACTTACTATTTTTTATCTGCCTCTGCCCCCTATTTTCAGAGTTACGGTCCCTAAAATTGTCAAAAATGCACATTTTCACCTTATGACGCACCTAGCTCAAAAATTATATAAAAAGATGAAACCTTGAAATGGATGTGACCTTGCACACTTGGCATTCTCCTTGAGAATTTTAGCGTTTATTACAGAGTTATGGCTCTTGAAATAGCCAAAATAGTGAATTTTTTGTTTGTGATGCTTATAGCTCAAAAAGTTTATGGTATAGAATAATGAATCCTTTTCATATTTTTTTATGCCCCCGAAGGGAGGCATATAGTTTTTGAACCGTCTGTCTGTCTGTCCGCAATTTTTGTGTCCGGTCCATATCTTTGTCATCGATGAATGTATTTTCAAATAACTTGGCATGAATGTGTACCACAGTAAGACGACTTGTCGCGCGCAAGACCCAGGTCCGTAGCTCAAGGGTCAAGGTCACACTTAGACATTAAAGGATAGTGCATTGATGGGCGTGTCTGGTCCATATCTTTGTCATCAATGGATGGATTTTCAAATAACTTGGCATGAATGTGTACCACAGTAAGACGAAGTGTCGCGCACAAGACCCAGGTCCGTAGCTCAAAGGTCAAGGTCACACTTAGACATTAAAGGATAGTGTGTTGATGGGCGTGTCCGGTCCATATCTTTGTCATCGATGGATGGATTTTCAAATAACTTGGCATAAATATGTACCACAGTAAGACAACGTGTCGCGCGCAAGACCCAAATCCGTAGCTCATAGGTCAAGGTCACACTTAGACATTAAAGGATAGTGCATTGATGGGCGTGTCCGGCCCATATCTTTGTCATCGATGGATGGATTTTCAAATAACTTGGCATGAATGTGTACCACAGTAAGACGACGTGTCGTGAGCAAGACCCAGGTTCGTAGCTCAAAGGTCAAGGTCACACTTAGACGTTAAAGGTCATTTTTCATGATAGTGCATTGATGGGCATGTCCGGTCCATATCATTGTCATTCTAGCATGGATTTTAAAATAACTATGCATGAATGTGTGACACAGTAAGACGACGTGTCGCGCACAAGACCCAGCTCCGTAGATCAAAGGTCTTAAACTCTAACATCAGCCATAACTATTCATTCAAAGTGCCATTGGGGGCATGTGTCATCCTATGGAGACAGCTCTTGTTTTTGAGGCTATACCCCATTAAGACTGCAAACATATAAATTATTTCCCCTTATTTGTGACATATGTACCAGTGGGGAACACACCCTGTGTCCTACAGACACATTCTAGTTACTTTGTCGCCTTCATGTAGCGCATATGCGCATCATTATTATAAGATTTGACAGAATGTATATTTTATACAAGGTATGCGCTACAGGAAGGCGACAGCAAAGAGGCAAGATTTCTGGTATTTGCAGGTCGTTGCCTTTTCGCTTTGTCACAGGCGAAAAGTTGAGATTTTAAATCTTGCTATTTCACCTTTTTGCATTGTGGTTTTTCACTTGTCGTGTTCTCAATCTCACCCTGGCACCAGGGACAAAGTGAAAAGGCAACAACATGCAATATCCAAAATTTCACCTTTACCAACAAAGAGAAAAGGCAAAGTTGGCAGAAATCAGCCACCATATGGAGACCAATGACATTGATTTGTGTACAATCTGTTTAACAACTGGAAAAGATGTATAAAATTACACTAATTCATTAAATAAGAAAATCTAACCGTGCACTAAATAAAAGCAATTTGACCATTGGTTGTGAAAGATAATCATTCTGTGTTCAATGAATTTAAATATATGCTGTTTTTACCTTTCAACAGAAACAGGGTGTTATGGAATGTGTGTGCTATATTGATGAGAAGTCATATTGCTCAGTGGCAAACTGATCTAAATAGAGCGATAGGTGTTAATTGTACCCCCCAACAACAAAGTTGTAAGGGGGGGTATACTGGTTTCAGGTTGTCTGTCTGTCTGTCTGTCTGTCTGTCTGTCTGTCTGTCTGTCCGTCCGTCCGTCTGTCCATCTGTCGGTCTGTCTGTCTGTCTGTCCGTAGACACAATCTTGTGCACACCTTCTCTCCTCTTGACATCTTGACACAATTTAATGAAACTTCACACAAGTGATCAGTAACAACAGTAGTTGTGCATGGGGCATGTTAGGTTCTTTCAGAAAAAAAATTGCAGAGTTATTGGTTATGGGGCTTTGTTTTTTGTTACTATACTATATACATAGACACAGTTTTGTGCGCACCATCTCTCCTCATCCCCTTGACACAATTTAATGAAACTTCACACAAGTGATCAGTAACAACAGTAGTTGTGCATGGGGCATGTTAGGTTCTTTCAGAAAAAAAATTTGCAGAGTTATGGGACTTTGTTTTTTTTACTATACTATATACATAGACACAATCTTGTGCGCACCATCTCTCCTCATCCCCTTGACACAATTTAATGAAACTTCACACAAGTGATCAGTAACAACATTAGTTGTGCATGGGGCATGTTAGGTTCTTTCAGAAAAAAAATTTGCAGAGTGATGGGTGTTTGTTTTTTGTTACTATACTATATACAAAGACACAATCTTGTGCGCACTATCTCTCCTCATCCCCTTGACACAATTTAATGAAACTTCACACAAGTGATCAGTAACAACACTAGTTGTGCATGGGGCATGTTAGGTTCTTTCAACGACAAAAATTGCAGAGTTATGGGACTTTGTTTCTTGTTAACATACTATGTACATACAGTCTGCATATTGAGGGCTGAGCGCGAAACTATTGTATCTTGTTCTTTATTTATATACAGTTACAACAGTTTCGCGCTCAGCCCACGAATTATTATTATGCAATCTTGTGCGCGCCTAATCTTCCGAACCCTTGCACACAATTTAATGAAACTTCACACTAGTGATCAGTACCAACCATAGTTGTGCATGGTGCATGTTACGTTCTTTTAGATAAATATTCTGCATAGTTATGGGACTTTGTTTTTTGTTACTATACTGTATACATACAGTCTATATACATACAGTCCACATAATTATGCAATCTTTTGTGCGTCAAATTGCAATGTATTGTGTCGGTGCATGCGGGGGGTACATTCATCACCTTTAGTGATAGCTCTAGTTGCACTTGTCATGATAAACTAGGTTATTTTAGAATAGTTAAATTGCTAAGCTATGTTATGTTGTAAGTTACCATTTTGTCATAAGTCTGCACTTTCCAAATGAAAATATAGGGATGCACCCCAAAGAATTATTGAAACTCAGGGCTTTTTCAGTGTGTCCCACGGGGCCGAAATTCGGCCCCATTCCCAATGGCAAATATGCATATTTTTTCCCAATAGCTGTTCAAAAATTCCCAATCAAAGCAAAAAAAAAAAAAAATTTTTTTTTTTTTTAGACCTATTTTGTTGCAAATTATAGTGGTGCAACCATTGTATTGTAGATTTTATTGAATTTTCAGCTTGAATTTGAATATAAAGCAGTTTCCTTTTATGAATATTAGCAGTAGAAATCACAGAAATACACTAAGGAAAAAAAAAGGACTGATTTTCATGGAAATACTTTCCTAATTTGGATGTTTAACCGTACATATATTTCCCAATATGACAGTATTCGCGAGTCGAAAATTCCCAAAAATCACAGGGGCCTTTTTCCCAAAATGGCCAGAAAAAGCCCTGAAACTGGACGGTATGTTAACAACTATCTGAAAGAACAGTTGTCTGTTCTGTGTAGACTGTGTTGACTCGGAGACAGAAACAAATGCCCTTTATACGTTTTCTAGCAAGATGTCTGTGAGAATGTTCATTTATTTGTAGAAAATGCATTTGATGGTATGTGTGATGATGTTTTCTCACCCAAACATGGTAAGGATCTAGGCAAGAACCTGCTGTGATATATTAAAACTTAGAAATAACACCTCATATAGTAAAAATATTCTGTAAGTAGTTATACTTAAAAATGATAGCAGTTTTTACAGCAATGGTATAAACTTTAAAGGACCATAATGCTTTAAATTTTTATCTTAAAAACAGATGAAACAGCTTTCCAAATAGATATTATGCATACATACATGGTTAGAAAAGCACTACTTCTAAATATTGCACATGAACTGTCATAGTTAGAGCATTCAGGGAGGTATTAATAAAAAACATTAGATCCAATAAGACATTCTAGTATATTCAGCAATATTTAAACCTTTGACAAATGTTAAAGAAATTAATTATCAGAAATAGGATTTAACAAGAAATTAGTGTACTTTATGTTTATAATGGAAAATGTGTGAGCCACATTTTGAACAAAGGCATTATGAGCCCTTAAAGTAAATTGTGAAACATCTTAGTGTCTATTCAGATACTTATAATAATAATAATTTGTGCATTCAGTAATAGTCCTGAACTGGTAATGGTACATGTTATTAATCTTCAATCTGACATACACACTGTATGATTGTATGGATGTCATTTCTGTATAAAAAAATAAACATTTTAATTATTTAATTTATATTTGTGTAATTTGTAACTTGGTATATCTTACATACTTGCAATGTTTGTTGGATATTCTGTTATTTTAATATGTTTTATATGTTACATGGATTAGTCTCAAATGATTTTTACAGAATGGCTATATACATATTTATTTGTTTATAACGTATATGGATGAGACTGAAATGAATAAATAAAATACAATAATCTACAGTGTACTGTCTGATACAAAATTTACGACATTTCTTACAAACATGTTTGTCTCATTCCGATTAGTGGAGGTAATCTTTTATGATGTATAACATTATTCTCAAAACATTTGTGTTCAATTATTAATAATTTATATTAACAAGCACTTTTCTTCAGTGTTTAGGTCTCACCCTTGTGTCATTGGCTGCATAAGTTTTTGAATGTAAGCTGGTATTTCAGTAACCACTTGTGGGAATGGATTGAAACTTCACACACTTATTCACTGTGAAATATTGATTTACACTGCACAGGTTCAATAACTGTATTTTGATATTTTACAAAATTATTCCCCTTTTTCAACATTGCATTTTTGAGGTTAAGTGTTTGTATGTAAGCTGGAATCTCAGTTACTGTACCCACTAATGGTAATAGATTAAAACTTCACACATTTGTTCACTGTCATGATCTTACATGCAGTGCACAGGTTTCATGATTCTACTTTGCATTTTTATAAAATGATTCCCCTTTTTTGACTAAGCAGTTTTTGGCTAACTTTTTGTATGTAAGCCGGTATCTCAGTACCCACTAATGGGAATGGATTGAAACTTCACACACTTGTTCACTGTCATGGGGTGATATGCATTGTACAGGTTTCATAACCCAGTTTTGCATTTTTGCAAAATTATGCCTCTTTTTCAACTGTACATTAATCAGTTGACAAGGCTGTTGATTAGTAAAGCATTGCTGTTGTTAATTGAAGTTGTCAATACAGAGGGAAGACTTTATTCCGAGATTTTATTGGATAAAATGCCTTCTGGTTGTACACACAATATAACATTCTAACAGTTACATGCTATTTTGATCATCAATTCACATGATAATTTATTAAAAATGAATTATGTTCAGCAATACTAAAATACATTGATTTCATTATTTTCAT
The DNA here is from genome assembly GCF_021730395.1 of Mercenaria mercenaria. Classification (NCBI taxonomy): domain Eukaryota; kingdom Metazoa; phylum Mollusca; class Bivalvia; order Venerida; family Veneridae; genus Mercenaria; species Mercenaria mercenaria. Next base: position 51,888,259 of record NC_069363.1, read on the forward strand.
ATATTGCTGTTTTCTTGTTTTATGATATCTGAAAATCAGTAAACCTTACCAAAATTTAAGTTGTTGGACAAGGCTGTTCAAATAAAACAGTTCCACACTGAGCTAAACCAAGTTTCTTGTTCAATAAATAAACTTGTACATAGGGTCATTTCGAGGCGCAAAAACAGTAATGTACTCAATTACATCACGAAAAGAATAACTTTCAAGGGTATGACTTGGCAAATTGTCAGACAAACAACCTATTAGGAGTGAAGTAAAGTTTCAAGGAGTCTTACATGCAAGAATGTTTTCACTGTGTGAAACAGATTTTGAGATGCTTGTCTAAAAATTAATCTAGATAAGTGCTATGTTATTACTGTGTTATAATGTTAACAAGAAACATTGTATTTGAAACTGACAGTCAACTAAATTATCCCCGTTTTATCCAAATTTCATAAAGCGGTAAAAATTAAAAAAAAAAATCTGTGTAACATGCATACAGAGAAGTTAAACCTGGAACGATGTAAGGGAACTATATGGAAGAGAAAGAATTGTATTTATGATAACTCCATTTGAATAAATTTGATTCGAGCATATATAAAATACAGGAACTTGATCGTCGACCAGACATTGATAGTTCCTGAAAATATTATTAAACTGTTTTTCTGAAACTTAATCATACTAAGTTTATAATGATATTATTAGTAAGTAAGCTAAGCATATCCCTTTATTGCACTTGGTCAAAATTATGACCCCTTTTCTAAACAAGAACCGCATATGTTTGAGTATAAACTATGTATTTGTCAGATATAAGTTTTGAAGCATCTGAAAATATTATTTTTACCTCCACATTTGGAGAATAGAGGTGCTGTTCTACTCGCGTCAGTGTTGGCATCGGCGTGCCCTTTCTTGGTTAAAGTTTTTCGGCAGCCTTTGTTTTTTAGCTCACCTGAGCATTGCTCATGGTGAGCTATTGTGATCACGCAGTGTCCATTGTGCGTCTGTCCTTCAGTCCTTAACAATTGTTTTTTTAAAAAAAGACATCTCCTCCATAACCACTGAATGGATTTGATGAAACTTGGCATGGATGGTCCTCTACCAAAGTTTTTCAAACGGTTCCGCTTCATTGCACACAGGGGCTGCATGAGCTAAAAATAGAACAATCTTCAAACGACATGTCCTCCTAAACCGATGGTCTAATTTTGAAATAATTTCACAAAAATGGTCCTTATGTCACCCTCTACCGAGATTGTTCAAATTATATTGATTCGTCAAAAAACATGGCCGCCAGAGGACGTGGTCACTTTTCCCTATATGCATATGTCTTCTTGTGTGAAACTGCTGGCCCGATTTTAAAATATTTTTACACAAATGGTCCTTGTGTGACCCTCTACCAAGACTGTTCAAATTATTTTGATTCGTCAAAAAACATGCTCGCCATAGGGCATGGTCACTTTTTCCTATATGTATATAGTGGAAACTTTAAAAAAATTAATCTTCTTGTGTGAAACTGCTGGTCCGATTTTAGAATAACTTTACACAAATGGTCCTAATGTGTGACCCTCTACCGAGATTGTTCAAATTATTTTGATTCGTCAAAAAACATGGCCACCAGAGGACGTGGTCATTTTTCCCTATATGTATATAGTGGAAACTTTAAAAATCTTCTTGTGTGAAACTTCTGGCCCGATTTTAGAATAATTTTACACAAATGATCCTTGTGTGACCCTCTACCAAGATTGTTCAAATGATTCCGATTCGTCAAAAAACATGGCCGCCAGAGGGTGTGGTCACTTTTCCCAATATGTATATAGTGGAAACTTTAAAAAAATCTTCTTATGTGAAACTGCTGGCTCGATTTTAAAATAATTTTACACAAATGATTCTTGTGTGACCCTCTACCAAGATTGTTCAAATGATTCCGACTCGTCAGAAAACATGGCTGCCAGAGGGTGTGGTCACTTCTCCCTATATAGTGGAAACTTTAAAAAAATCTTCTTGTGTGAAACTGCTGGCTCAATAGTAAGATAATTTTACACAAAAGGTCCTTGTGTAACCCTCTACCAAGATTGTTCAAATGATTTTGATTAGTCAAAAAACATGTCCGACAGAGGGCTGGTCACCCTTTCCTATTTGTATATAGTGTAAACTTTAAAAAAATCTTCTTGTGTGAAACTGCTGGCTCGATTTTAAGATAATTTTACACAAATGGTCCTTGTGTGACCCTCTGCCAAGATTTTTCAAATTATTTCGATTCGTCAAAAAACATGGCCACCAGAGGGCGTGGTTACTTTTCCCTATATGTATATAGTGGAAGCTTTAAAAAAAAAAATCTTCTTGTGTGAAACTTCTGGTCCGATTTTAGAATAGTTTTACACAAACGGTCCTAATGTGTGACCCTCTACCAAGATTGTTCAAATTATTTCGCTTCGTCAAAAAACATGGCCACCAGAGGACGTGGTCTTTTTTCCCTAATTAGTATAGGTATATAGTGGAAACTTTAAAAATCTTCTTGTGTGAAACTTCTGGCCCTATTTTAGAATAATTTTACTCAAATGATCCTTGTGTGACCCTCTACCAAGATTGTTCAAATTATTCCGATTCGTCAAAAAATATGGCCACCAGAGGACGCGGTCATTTTTCCCTATATGTATATAGTGGAAACTTTAAAAATCTTCTTGTGTGAAACTTCTGGCCCGATTTTAAAATAATTTTACACAAATGGTCCTTGTGTGACCCTCTACCAAGATTGTTCAAATGTTTTTGATTAGTCAAAAAACATGTCCGACAGAGGGCGTGGTCACCTTTTCCTATTTGTATATAGTGGAAACTTCAAAAAAAATCTTCTTGTGTGAAACTTCTTGCCCGATTTTAGAATAATTTTACACAAATGATCCTGGTGTGACCCTTTACCAAGACTGTTCAAATTATTTCGATTTGTCAAAAAACATGGCCGCCAGAGGGTGTGGTCACTTTTCCCTATATGTATATGGTGTAAACTTTAAAAGAATCTTCTTGATGTGTGAAACTGCTGGCTCGATTTTAAAATAATTTTACACAAATGGTCCTTGTGTGACCCTCTACCAAGATTGTTCAAATGATTTTGATTAGTCAAAAAACATGTCCGCGAGAGGGCATGTTCACTTTTTATCCCCCCCCCCCCTTCGAAGAAGGAGGGGTATATTGTTTTGCAGGTGTCGGTCGGTCAGTCGGAATGTAGACCAAAGTCGTTTCCGGATGATAACTCAAGAACGCTTGGGCCTAGGATTATGAAAGTTGATAGGGAGGTTGGTCATCACCAGCAGATGACCCCTATTGATTTTGAGGTCTGTATGTCAAAGGTCAAGCTCACAGTGACCCTGAATAGTAAAACGGTTTCCGGATGATAACTCTAGAACACTTGGGCCTAGGATCATGAAAGTTGATGGGGAGGTTGATCATGACCAGCAGATGGCCCCTATTGATCTTGAGGTCAGTATGTTAAAGGTCAAGGTCACAGTGACCCTGAACAGTGAAACGGTTTCCGGATGATAACTCAAGAACGCTTAGGCCTAGGGTCACGAAAATTGATAGGGATATTGATCATGACCAGCAGATGACCCCTATTGATTTTGAGGTCAGTATGTCAAAGGTCAAGGTCACAGTGACCAGGAACAGTAAAATGGTTTCTGGGCAATAAATCAAGAACGCTTGGGCCTAGTATCAGGAAAATTGATAGTTAGGTTGGCCATGACCAGCAGATGATCCCTATTGATTTTGAGGTCATTAGGTCGAAGGTCAATGTCAAATTGGCCAGGAACAGTTAAACGGTTTCTGATCTTCTTGTCCAAAACCATAGGGCCTAGGGCTTTGATATTTGGTATGTAGCAAAATCTAGTGGTCCACTACCAAGATTATTTAGATTATTTCCCTGGGGTCAAATATGGCCCCACCCCTGGGGTCACATGGTTTATATAGACTTATATAGGAAAGTTTTTTGAAAAACCTCTTGTCCATAACCACAGAGCCTAGGGCTTTGATATTTTGTATATGACATCATCTAGTAGTCCTCTACTAAGATTGTTCAAATTTCTCCCCTAGGGTCAAATATGGCTCCGCCCTGGGGGTCACATGGTTTACATAGACTTATGTAAGGAAAAACTTTGAAAATCTTCTTGTCCAAACGACAAAGACTATGGCTTATATATTTTGTAATGTAGCATCATTTAGTGGTTCTCAACCAAGTTTGTTCAAATTATCCCTCTAGGGTCAAATATGGCCCCGTCCTAGGGGTCACATGGTTCATATAGACTTATATAGGGAAAAACTTAGAATCTTCATGTCCATAACTTACATCATTCAAATTTGGACCACATGTATAGTTTTGAGTGGCAAGATGAACCTTGACATGAGTTGACCTTGATCTTGACCTAGTGACCTACTTTCACATTTCTGTAGCTACAGCCTTCAAATTTGGACCACATGCATAGGTTTGTGTGCTGAAACAAACTTTGACCTTGTTATTGACCTAGTGACCTACTTTCACATTTTTGAAGGTACATGCTTCAGATTTGGACCACATGCATACGTTTTTGTTCCAAAATAAAATTTGACCTTGATTTTGACCTAGTGACCTACTTTCACATTTCTCAAGCTACAACCTTCAAATTTGAACCACAAGCATAGTTTTGTGTACTGAAATGAACTTTGATCTTTTTTTTTTTGTGAAGCAGAGCTTCTTTTATTCATTTAAGTTATTTATACATACATACATACATCAATGAAACACAAGTCAAATACAGTTTCATTGACATAAATGAAAATAAATACGTATTTTCTAGATATCAACTTAGCTGTTGTCACAAATCTTATTGAAAAAAGTTATATTAACATTTTTGAACTTATAATAATGATGCATGATTTCGAATTCTGATCTAAAAACTTTAATTATATCATATTCTGTCGCCCAGTTTTCACTGGAAAAATACGATTTATAAATGCTAAACCTAACTATGGTTAAAAATATGTTAATATAAAAATAATTAGGTTCAGAAAGTTTGTATCCGAAAATTAAACTTTTTATTTTGCGCATATTTCTTTCAATTCCACACTTATAAAGCAGATTTTGTATTTTTGTCCAGAATATATCTACTGTTGTACATTTAATGAAAAGATGTTCGTAATCTTCTAGGACTCTACATTTAACGCACAGAGGAGTTTCAGAAATTTTCCAGGAGTATCGTATACGTCTTCGCTTGTAAATATTTTATTTATAACTCTAAATTTAAATTGTTTATGTCGGTTATCTGGAATTCTTTTTATAAATTGATATACACTGTCCCATTCTATTTCTTCGTTTATTTTAGTTGACCAGTACTTATGAGTAATCAGTTTTGTAGATATTGTTTTGACTAATATTTGGTAAATTTCTTTGGTATCAAGCGTTTCTAAAGATTTTCCTTTAACTTTTAAAATTTTATCAGTTTTTACTGTTGTTTTAGTCGAATTTTCAGATTTGAGCTTTTGCTTCCATAATTTTGGTATAGCCTGGAAAATCTGATTCAATTCAGCTAAACAGTTTCTTTTGTCTGTCAGCTTATTCAGTATAATATTTTGATCAATTTCTCCTTTTGTGTTTATTATATCATTCACGAATAAAATATTTGAGTTAATCCAACTTCCAAAAAATAAAAATTTATTATTTATGTGTATGAAACTGTAACCCTATAACATTTGTCTTCTTACCCAAACGAATGTCTTTATTTCAGGATGTTTTTCTAAGTTTTTTACCTTCAGCCAGAGTTCTATTAAGTTTTTATAAAAATCTGAAATATTGTTTAGTTGAATACTTTTCACACTGTTCAAATTACATTGAAAAATTAGAAAGTCTTTTCCAAAATTTTCTAAGTAGTAATTTGGAATGATTTTCCAACTTGTATTATTATCATCTGTCAGCGCTTTGACCCATTTTAGTTTTATGGCAGTAATATAGGATTCAATGTCTATCATATCTATGCCACCACATTTTTTACCACCAATAAGTGTGTTTCGTTTTATTTTTTCTCTTTTATTATCCCACAGAAACTTGAATATCAATGTATTTATATCTTTTATTATCTCTTTTGGTACAACTAGAGAATGAAATAAATACGTGAATTTTGGTATTAGTGGAGACTTTATGATCTGAACTTTGCCATAAATGGTCATCTTACGTTTACTCCATGCTTCTGTTAATTGTTTACATTCTGTTAATTTTGTTTTCCAATTTAGAGCTGAACATTCATCTTTATTTGTACCAAAATATACTCCTAATGCCTTAATTGGTTTGTTCGGCCATGTAATGTTTCCTGTGGTTTCCGTATTTGACTTAAAACGTCCTATCCACATGGCTTCTGTTTTGGTTTTATTAAGCTCAAGCCCCGAATGTTTGCCAAATTGCTCAACGAGTTTTATTGCATTATTAATGTCTCGACTTGATCTCATAAATAGTGTTGTATCATCAGCTAGTTGTGATATTTTTATACGTTTTTTACTATTTTTTATTTCGATACCAGTTATTTCTTCTGAATTCCATATTCTTAGTGCTAGAATTCCGAAAGATGACAGCCTTGTGTAATACCTCGATTTAAATTAAATGTTTGTGATTTGTGTCCATTATTAAAGATATATGACTTGATATCATTATATATTGTTTCAACCCATTGGATAAAGTTCGATTTAAATCCAAAATGTTTTAAGACATTTATTAAAAAAGTCCATTCTAAAGTATCGAAAGCTTTTCGAAAGTCTAGAAATAAGATGGCTCCCTCAGTTTGTAGCTTTTCAGAATAATCAATAACATCTTGTATAAGTCTTATGTTATATACAATGAATCTATTTTTGATATAACCCTGTTGGTCCAAACTTACAATTTTGTGAATAATTTTCTGTGATCTATTTGCTAAAGCACGAGTTCCTATTTTTAAATCTACACAAAGTAATGATAGAGGTCTATAATTCTCTAATAATGTAGGGTCACCCTTTTTGTAAGATAAGGTTAGACAACTTATTTTCTGTGAGTGAGATAATTCTTTGTTATCAAAGCTGTCATTAAAAGAATCTGTAAGAATATTTCCGATGCAAAACCAGAACACTTTATAAATTTCGGCTGGAAGACCATCAGTTCCGGGACTTTTATTAGACTTCATTTCAAAAACTGATTTTTTAATTTCATCTGTTGTAAATAAACCTTCGCAAATATCTGCATGTGTTTCAGAGAGTTTTTGTTCATATAGCGTATTGTCTAGGTATGATATTATTGTATCTTGGTCAGTTGTATTTGATGAATATAATGTTTTATAATAATTACCAGTCTGTTTTAAAATTGACGTTTCTTCTGTGACTATTTCACCATTAATTTTCAACGAGTGTATAGATTTCTTTGTTTGCCTTGAGTTTTCGAGGTTTAAAAAATATTTTGTATTCTTTTCACCTTCTTCAATGTATTTTATTCTTGATCTTATCTGTGCGCCTTTAGCTTTAATGTCATATAATTCTTGTATCATTGTAAAGTTTAGATTGTAAATTTTTTATTTCTGTTTTTGTAACAACCGTTTCTTCTTTTTCGAGTAGTAATTTCAGCTTGGCCTCTAATTCACCAATTTTGTCTCTTCTTTCCTTTGCTTTCATTTTCGAGTAGTTTATTGATGTATTTTTAATTTCAATTTTACAAAACTCCCAGAGATCAGTTTTAGATACAGTATTTTTGTAAGTGGTTTCACATTTTTTTTATTGTTTGTTCTATTAAAGTTTTGAAATTTCCAATATCCTTTACCACGTTTTGTTGCTTTTGTTATTTTTAATGAAATAGCCTGGTGATCTGTAAATTTAATACATGCAGGTCTTATATCTGCACCTAAAATCAGAGGCATTACATTTTCTTCAATCAGCCAATAATCGATTCTACTTTTTTCAAAGCCATTTCGTCTTCTCCAGGTGTACTGGATTTTATTATTATTAAAAAGTTTCCGTACATCTTTAAGATTGTTTGATTTAACGAAATCCGTAAGACCTTTTCTCGGTTTGGATTTAGAATTTTCATTTTTGTTATATCTATCAGAGAGTTGCAATGTATCGTTCATATCACCACCTGTTATGATATATCCTAGGGCATTTTCACTCAGTAATGTAGTTAAATTATTATAGAAATTATTTCGCTTAGCTTTGTCATTGTTTGCGTAAATGTTTAGAATTGTATAGGTGTCGTTGTCTATAAAAATATTACCGTTTACATCAACGAAATAGTTTATTAGTTCATAGCTCACTGATTTATTGATAAGAATAGAACATCCTCTGCTTGTTGAAGTACCGAATGAATGGAACAAGTCCCAGTCTTTAAATTCTTGTAAGATCAAATCTGTTATGTCATTTGTGAAATGTGTTTCCTTCAACAATAAAATTTGCACTTTTTGCGATATAACATATTCCAGCAGCCTACTACGCTTGTTTTTATCCCGAACGCCTCGAACATTCAAGGATAAGAAATGATTAAACTTACTCATAATATAATGTTAATCAAAAGATCGTGGACAAGATTTAAAAAAATAAAAACATTTTGCTACTAAATGTTTCAAAAACTAAGTGTTCGACAACTCCTGTGTGGAATACAAAGAACTGACCCTTACCGAAAAAAACATAAGGAAACAAGAACTTATGTATTAATCTGGTACAAAAGACAATCTCCTCCATGCATATGGTTTTAGATAACTTTCAATAAAGCGACCAAAATATGCAGAGACATAATGCTTATAACAGGGAAACTCGAAAAATAAATTTTCAGAGTGGGCAAATTCATAAGGCAATGTACTAATCCCCAATGATAACGCGATTCCCGCCGAAACGCAAGGACGAGTCTATTTCATGATAACTGATGAAATAATAATTCATAATGGTTACCCATTTACTTGACAATTAAATATTAGTATTTCTTTCATTTTAAATAGCCACTATGTATATGGCAACATAGCTCAGTTGGGTAAACTGCAGACAACAATTGGATATAAGCAAATCGTTTTGTGGGTTCGAATCTTCACGAGGGTTATTTTTTTCAGATTTTTTTCTATTCGTTTTCATTTTTATTTCATTACTTTTGTTTCTTTCTTTGATGGTTTGAACTTGTATATATGTCTTTATATAACACAATAGCATGTTCATTATTCGCATGGCTTGAGTGCATGCATTTAATCTATCATCTTTGATATATAATAAACTATTCTGATCTGCCATATCGGCTTTAGATACCTCTCTGTCGTATTGTCACAGAGCTCATGAAGGAAACTAAATTTTTATGCAAAAGTGAAATAAAAATTAATTCTCAATGCTGAGTTTCGAACCCACACGGCAAAAGATCTGTTGACCATGGAGAGTATGCTTTACCACTGAGCTAATTTGTAATTGGAACAAAATCTAGAAATATTTAGATTGTAACATGCTAGAAAAATGCTGAATACCCTATGTTCCATTTTAATCTATTTATAGTCATGTTTGTAAATATCAAGTTATCGTTGGGGCATAGTACATTACATTTAACAATTCCTTCCTTGGATAATAAAAACACTAAAACCACGTGGTCACCTGTCTTGCGGCTTGTTCGCGCCATTTTACTATAAACTGGCACGAAAAAAGCCGCTTTAAACAAGTACATATTTATACATAAAATATAAATTGTATTCAATCGCTTCCAGTATTTAAAATAAACGGACAGCATAATTAGTATTACAGTTAGTTACCGTTATTAGATTCATCACACTGAATTTAAAAAATACCAATGTATAGATACACACGTTATATAGCTTTCTAAAAAAAGCATGTGTACAATAGGCATAATTTCATTTATTTCAGCTTGAAACAAAAATGTTGAAAATGTCTATGTAAATCAAAACTTATGAATTTTGTATTCAATATACAAATCTCAAGTATTTAAGTATTCGTTACATGGGTGGATGAATATTGACACAATTTTAAACAACCCGGTATGTATAAAATTGTTTCGTTTCATTTTGCCTTTAAACAAGTTATTATTTTGACAATTCATAATAAACACATTTGTATATAGATGTGCAGTATAGGTAACTTTGGTTTATACATAATGCTGAGTTTGATATATAAAATCATATAACATGTTCAGTTTAACAATATATTTAATTGTATATATCATTCTATTCACAAACACATGTGTTTGATTTTTTTTAATTAATATACGCTGGAGACTTATTCAAGAAATCAGCATTTCGTAAAGATCCGTATGAAATCATTGTTCCTTGTCGTGTGTCCGTATTCGCTTGCCTGGTAGGTGATTGACTGGTAAATTAACACTGGCCATTTATTTGCACGCCTTTTTCGTGTTGTCACGAGGATCCTCCAGTGGTGTAGGAGGTGACCTCGTTACCGATCCTGTTCTGTTTTTGTTAGGTGTCTCGTTCGCATTTGTTCTGAAATATGTGTCAGTTTGTTGTTGTGCCGTGTGCGATATTCGTCCGTCCGACCTTCTGATTTTGCCTTTTTCTTTTTGCGTTTCACCTTGCCTGACTTAGGCGCCTCAAGGGGCATAGCCTTCTCGGGTTTGGATTGAGAATCTATTTTTGAGGACAATTGTGTCTCATCTGGTTCAGATTGGGAGTCATATCGAGTGGTGTCATGCTGAGTTTCTGTGTTGGATCCTGTGTCCGTTTCCGATTCTGAATCGTGACTAAGGATGTCACATTGCCCTTTTTTGTGCCCCACCTTCAAACACTCCGTGCACTTCCAATCATTTTTACAGTTATGTATAGACTTACAAAGTCTGTTGAGATCAAATAGTCTGTAATAATATTAATTTATTCACACTGATACTAAATTATTTTCTCAGAAAAACATTTTCTCTCTAGGCTCATCTCAACAGACTTATAAAATGCGATTCTGAGGTTATATAACATCATGAAGAGCCATTAGTAGCACCTGTCAATAGCCACCACAAACTGACCTGCAACAAGATTAATTGAATAAACTATTTCAAATGACCTGTACCAGATGTTTGATTTTTCTCTAGAATTGAAAGAAAGCCAAGCCTTTTTCATGCAGAACTGAAGTATTTGGTTAGGCATTTATAGTTGCTGAATAGCTGCTGCAGAACTTTTTTTAACACTCACATCTTTCGAAATGTTTTTTTTTTATTTGTTTACATTATTGTAGAAAATATGACAGGAGTAAGGAGTTTATGTTTTCAATATAATATTATTAAAATTGCTTTAGAAATCGCTAGTTTGACTTTAAGAATTCATTACAAATGAAAATTTCTTTTTCAAAAAAAGAAAATTGATGCATCATAACAGTCAATGCTGCGTTTAAACTGCGCATTATACTACTTACGATTTACTAATTCGATTTACAAAAGAAAATATGTCCACAGGCCCATTACAAAATCCCCTTTTCCTCTTTCTGTGACCCCTGCACCCACCCATTTACTGTGGCTTATCTCAACAGGAATTCAACATTTAATTGGTGCACTTTTGTATGTATGTTATTTGATTGGGGATAAATGATATATTATTGTACATTACATTTTCATCTGTCTGTGAAGTGTTATAACATATTTTAATGAAATTTCCTTAAAACCATGTGTATTAAAATATAAATATTTCCTGCATGAATTATTTTGACCACTTAATTTTCATTTATTTCTGTCAACATGCATAAATTTGTTAAAATTGTAATCAGAGTTATGGGGATTGTTTCTTATGGTGTAGCCTTTGATAGTAAATAACTGTTTTAAGTTTCAGGTCAATAGCTTTAATAATAATAGAAATATTGAACGTTATATAAAACTTTAACCATAAAAATTCTAACTTAAAAAGGGACATAAATCTGACAAAATTCAAATCAGAGTTACGTGGATTGTTTCTCCTGGTGTAGACTGTGGAAATAAATAACTACTTCAAGTTTCAAGTTAAAAGCTTTGATAGTAACAGAGATATTTGACTTTAACAAAAACTTTAACCAAACAATTCTAAGTTAAAAAGGGACATAAATCTGACAAAATTCAAATCAGAGTTACGTGTATTGTTTCTCCTGGTGTAGACTGTGATAGTAAATAACTATTTTAAGTTTCAAGTCAATAGCTCTGATAGTAACAGAGATATTTGATTTTATCAAAATCTTTAACCAACACCGACGCCGACGACGACACCAGGGCGAGTGCATCGTAGCTCTACATTTTCTTCGAAATGTCGAGCTAAAAACTGCAATTAACCACATTTTGTAGCAGCACTGAGTAAGCATATCAGCATTCAATATGACTGAAAACTATGCAGGTCTAACTTTTCGTGTTTTTGCTGATTTACTTTTCCAGTTGGAACAAACTTTCCTACACCCTTTATAACGTTACATGTATTCCATAATACATACAACATAAAAATGCTTTCTTAAGGAGGTAGGTTACCTTTATATTTGTATGTGCGCATGTCCAACCGGAAGCTAACGTGACGATTTACGACGACGTTTACGACAAACTAAATGTGTTTGTATATTCATTCTTCTGAAAACAAATCATAGACCTGTCTTCGATCTGACGCTTTATGGTTTAATAATGCAGAAATAATGAATAAATTGCCGCAGAAACGCTTCAAAACAATGTTGCCTTAAAATGACGTCATTGACGTCATGACGTTACGTGTCAGTTACCGCGCAAAATTAATAGCTTTTATCTTGAAAGAAGGTAGTTCTGTGCATTTTCTTTATTCAAACTATTTTCAAGTAACCATTACTTGCTGAAATATTTTTTATGAATCTTTTGCTCTGAATAATAATCAATATTTTGCTTCTTTTATCTAGTTATATTGAAATGTTATGCGGAATGTAAGAAAATGGATGAGGGTAACCAATGTTATTTGGAATATAGTTGGGCGAGAGGTTACTTGTTACGGCCGTTTTCAAATAAAAAATCTAGCAGTTTGATTTGCAATACCTATTTTACAGGTTCCGTTGATAATTTGTAACTTATATACTAAAACTAAGATCTAAAATTGTTCAAATTTCAGTAGAAAATTGTGGTTTCTTGAATTGAATTGATGTTACCATGGAAACGAAGCCCGTGACCTATGTATCTCAATGTAAAATTCAAAAGCGTTGACACTAGTCTATTTAAAAAACACAGCTTCGGCTTTTTATTTTCATTTCAACAATATCCATGAGAATAAAAGTAGCATGCTGAACGATTTTTCCATGAAAAATGCCAGACGAGGGGTACTGCTGTAAGTATTTTAAGCTTAGAAATTTGCTTGAATAAATGCAGATAACACGAAAATATAACTTACGTTAGAAATAATATGTTTTAAAGCTACATCAACTAGAAAGATAACCTTATTCAATATTATTTTATAAGAAATTACGACAAAAAGCAACATTTAAGCCATTTTAAACATCTCTGTTGCCATGGTTACTTTAAACTTTAAGAAAAGTAGGGTACCATGTATAGTGCTTGGTATTTTGCTAATAATATTACCCAAATATTCCATGTTAGTCATTAACAGAATGGCACTGAAGCCGTCGATAATCCCTATTTTTATACATAGTTGTTTAAAAATGAGAGAAAATGTGTTACCATGGAAACACAAGCCCCGCGACATATACTTTTTAAGCTTATATTAGAAAGCTAACGTGCTTACTAGTAAAATTATAGATTATGCTGACTTCTACGGATATCAGTGAAACTAAAATACACTGAAAAGTGTTAAATATCCGTATTTTCCTTCTTCTTTCAATATGAAATACCTTTGCAGGGTCATGTTCTTCAAACCTGGATAAAAAATGAACTTGAAGGGACAGAGACAAACGAAACTGAGATTTTAGCAGTTAAAACTTCATATTACACGAAATACAGAAAGATGCTGTGGTTCAACTAATTTGAATTTACCCTTGTAACAAGGTAACCTACCTCCTTAAATCATGGAAAGTTAAAATCATATTTATATTGTTTTTCCCTAAAACAACCTTATTGATTAAACAGGCTTAATTTTAACTATGATTGAATAATTTCTCTGCACATATATGACATATAAACTATCAGATTGATATGATTTTCTGAAGTTGCCACCTTGAATTATGTTGGTCAGTTTTCAAGTCATTTGTTATTGTTATTACGCAGCACCCTAGTGCACAGCATGTCTTCACTATCTAATCAGAATCATAACTGATGTAATACATTGCACAATGCCATTCACAGGGACCACTACAGTCTAATTAACATGAATCTGCATGGGGACTGTAGATAGGAAAATAATTTTGTGACTTTTTGCAGAGATTAATCTACCCTCTGACATAAGTAAAAAAACTTTGGCGGTATATTGAATAAAATGTATTTAATTCATTCACAAAAATGATTTGAAAGTATCTTGAAAAAATAAGAGATTTTTTTTTTCAATTTCAAATTTCTTCCCACTGTTTTTTTTTATCAAGGATTCAAACAATTCATAAATAGAATTAAACTGACAGTATTTTGATGTAATTTATACATTTTCAAATTTAAATTGTAATTTATTTATACTTACTGGGATCTTTTACAATTAGTGAAAATTGATTTCTCTCTCTACCTTACTCACCAAGTCATAAAAGCAAAGCACTGCTTATTGAAATCTTGGGGCAGTCAGCCAAAGGTTACATTACATCATGAACACGCCTGCAATGATCTTAATGAGATGGTGATTACTAGCGAGTATGAAATCTGTCCGGTTCAGAATCGCATTTGTCCAGTCGTTAGAGACAGAGGCAAGAGATATTGTAATTTTTTTTAGAAAGTGGTATCAGAGAGAATTGATTTTATGGCCAGGTGCTTTACATTCAATGACTCTAACGACTGATGCCAGTCTAAGTTATGTATTATGTGGCCTATTTCAAGACATTTGAACTTTGATCTTGAGATTGAACTAGTGACCTACTTTCACATTTCACAAGCTGCAGCCTTCAAATTTGAACCACATGCACAGTTTTGTGTACCGAAATGAACTTTGATCTTGAGATTGACCTAGTGACCTACTTTCACATTTCTGAAGCTACAGACTTCAAATTTGGACCGCATGCATATTTTTGTGTTCTGAATTGAAATTTGACATTGATTTTTACGTATTACCTACTTTCACATTTCTCAGGCTACAGCCTCCAAATTTGAAGCACATGCATAGTTCTGTCTACCGAAATGAACTTTGACATTGAAATTGATCTAGTGACCTACTTTCACATTTCTCAAGCCACAGCTTTCAAATTTGGACCACATACACATTGTTTTGTACCGAAATGAAATTTGACCTTGATTTTGACCTTGAGCTGGTCTTGAAATTTGGAACATTCAAAAATGGCTCAGTGGATGGCGCCAAGATCACTCTGTAATCTCTTGTTAGGTTAATAGGTTAAAGGTCAAGGTCATATTAAACCAGAATGGTAGAACTTTTGTTTACAGTGAGCATATAATTTCTGTTCCTTGTGCAATTACTAAATGCATCAAGGGGGGCATTTCGTGTCCGACGAGCTCTTGTTCCTATTTGTATATAGTGGAAACTTTAAAAAAAATCTTCTTGTGTGAAACTGCTGGCTCGATTTTGAAATAATTTTACACAAATGGTCCTTGTGTGACCCTCTATCAAGATTGTTCAAATTATTTCGATTCATATAAAGACATGGCCGCCAGAGGGCGTGGTCGCTTTTCCCTATATGTATATAGTGGAAACTTTAAAATATTTTGATCTTCTTGTGTGAAACTGCTGGTCCGATTTTAGAATAATTTTACACAAATGGTCCTAATGTGTGACCCTCTACCAAGATTGTTCAAATTATTTCGATTCGTCAAAAACATGGCCACCAGAGGACTTGGTCATTTTTCCCTACATGTATATAGTGGAAACTTTAAAAAATCTTCTTGTGTGAAACTGCTGGCCCGATTTTAGAATAATTTTACACAAATGATCCTAATGTGTGACCCTCTACCAAGATTGTTCAAATGATTCCGATTCGTCAAAAAACATGGCCGCCAGAGGGCGTGGTCACTTTTCCCTATATGTATATTATGGAAAATTTAAAAATTTTCTAGTGTGAAACTGCTGGCCCGATTTTAGAATAATTTTACACAAATGGTTCTTGTGTGACACTCTACCAAGATTGTTCAAATTATTCCGACTCGTCAGAAAACATGGCTGCATGGGGGCATGGTCACTTTTCCCTTCATGTATACCATACTTGTCCAGATTATTGCCCTAAGATTAAAAAAGATGGCCACTCCCCATATGTCTGACATGTACTAACTATAGGCTTTTATACTAGAAACTTTGAAAGTTTTCTTCTCTGAATCAATAATAGCTAGAGCCTTGATATTTGGCATGTGTTATCAGATTTGTTATGTCTACCATAATTATTCAAATTATTGCCCTAGGTTCAAAAGTTTGTGTGACATGTATAATCTATAGGCTTACATAGAAGAAACCTAACTCTGTACTTATACAAACACACTTGAAGCCTTGTACACGTGTGAGCGCTTTAGGGTCAGTGACCCTCTTGTCTTTGTTACTATTGCTTATATCTTACTGTAACTTCACATTAACAATGTTCAACATGCAAACAAAGTAGGTGCAGGGGCTAGGCCCATTATACATAAGGTCAAGGTCACCAAGGTGTTATACTTAGGTTATTTTTAAGGTTAAAGTTTTTCAGCAACCTTTGTTTTTCTGTCATACCTTTGTTACTTTTGCTTATATCTTACTGTAAGTTCACATAAACGTTGTCCAGCATACAAAGTATGTGCAAGGGCTGGCTTATTATACCCGAGGTCAAGGTCACCAAGGTGTTATACCTAGGTTATTTTTAAGGTTAAAGTTTTTTGGCAACCTTTGTTCAAAGAATAGGTAGAGCTATTGGACTCACCCATACGTCTGCGTGGGCGTTCCCATTTTGGTTATTATAATAAGATTTTAGCTCTACTATTCAAAGAATAGGTACAGCTATTGGACTCACCTAATTTGGTAAAGTTTTTGTATGTAAGCTGGTATCTCAGTAACACTTATGAGAATGGATTGAAACTTCACACACTCATTTACTGTGATAAACTGACTTACATTGCACAGGTTTCATAACTCTATTTTGATTTTTTTCAAAATTATGCCCCTTTTTCGACTTATAATATTTAGTTAAGGTTTTATATGTATGCTGGTATCTCATCAGTACCTGGGAATGGATTGAAACTCCACACAATTGTTCACTGTGATGGTCTGACATGCAGTGCACAGGTTTCTTAACTCTACATTGCGTTTTTACAAAATTATGCTTCTTTTTCGATGCAAAATTTTTTTATTAATTTTTATATGTAAGCTGGTATCTCAGTATCCACTGATGGGAATGGATTGAAACTTCACACACTTGTTCACTGTGATGATCTGACATGCAGTGCACATGTTCCATAAATCTACTTTGCATTTTTACCTCACCAGAGCACGAAGTGCTCAAGGTGAGCTTTTGTGATCGCCCTGTGTCCGTCGTCAGTCATCCGTCGTCGTCAACAATTTGACTGTTAACACTCTAGAGGTCTCAGTTTTGGCCTAATCTTAATGAAACTTAGTCAGAATGTTACCGTCAATAAAATCTGATGAATTTGATATTGGGTCATCTTTGGTCAAAAACTAGGTCACCAGGTCAAATCAAAGGAAAAGCTTGTTAACACTCTAGAGGCCACATTCTTGACCCGATCTGTGTGAAACTTGGTCAGAATGTTAACCTTGATGAACTCTAAGCCAAGTTTGAATCTGGGTCATGTTGGGTCAAATGTTAGGTCACCCGGTCAAATCAAAGGAAAAGCTTGTTTACACTCTAGAGGCCACATTATGACCCTATCTTCATGAACCTTGGTCAGAATGTTGATCTTGATGATTCCTAGATCAAGTTTGAATCTGGGCCATGTTGGATCAAAAATTAGGTCAGTAGGCTAGATCAAAGGAAAATGTTGTTAACACTCTAGAGACCACATTTTAAGTTTGAAACTCATGAGAATAAGTCAGAATGTTTACCTTAATGACCTCTAGGTCAAGACCGAATCTGGGTCATGTGGGATGAAAAACTAGGTCATCCATTCAAATTAAAGGAAAAGCTTGTTAACACTCTAGAGGCCACATTTATGACCCTATCATCATGAAGCTTGGTCAAAATGTTTATCTTGATGATCTCTAGACCAGGTTCGAATCTGGGTCATGTCGGGTGAAAAACTAGGTCACTAGGCCGGATCAAAGGAAAATATTGTTAACATTTACGAGACCAACTTTTAAGTTTGAAACTCGTGAGAAATTGTCAGAATGTTTGTTTTGATAATTTCTATGTCAAGTTTGAATCTGGGTCATGTGGGGTCAAAACTAGGTCACCCAGTCAAATTAAAGAAAAAGCTTGTTAACAATATAGAGGCCACATTTATGACCCTATCATCATGAAGCTTGGTCAAAATGTTTCTCTTGATGATCTCTAGGCCAAGTTCGAATCTGGGTCATGTCGGGTAAAAAACTAGGTCAGTAGGCTAGATCAAAGGAAAATTTTGTTAACACTTTAGAGACCACATTTTTAGTTTGAAACTCATGAGAATTAGTCAGAATGTTTGCCTTAATGACCTCTAGGTCAAGACCGAATCTGGGTCATGTGGAATGAAAAACTAGGTCACCCATTTAAATTTAAGAAAAAGCTTGTTAACACTTTAGAGGCCACATTTATGATCCTATCATCATGAAGCTTGGTCAAAATGTTTATCTTGATGATCTGTAGGCCAAGTTCGAATCTGGTTCATGTCGGGTGAAAAACTAGGTCACTAGGCCAGATCAAAGGAAAATCTTGTTAACATTCTAGAGACCAAATTTTAAGTTTGAAACTCGTGCGAAATGGTCAGAATGTTTGTTTTGGTGATTTCTATGTCAAGTTTGAATCTGGGTCATGTGGGGTCAAAAATTAGGTCACCCAGTCAAATTAAAAGAAAAGCTTGTTAACACTCTAGAGACCACATTTATGACCCTATCTTCATGAAACTTAGTTAAAATGTTTATCTTGATGACCTCTATGCCAAGTTCGAATCTGGATCATGTGGGGTAAAAAACTAGGTCACCCGGTCAAATCAAAGGAAAATCTTGTTAACACTCCTCTAGGGGCCACATTTTTTATTCAGTCTTCATAAAACTTGGTCAGAATGTTTGATATCATAAGGTCATTTATGATTTCGACTCTGGGTCATGTAGGGTCTAAAACTAGGTCCCTTGGTAAAATCAAATGAAAAGCTTGTTTATACTCTAGAGGCCAGTCTTTTGCTCCAATCTTCACGAAACTTTGTCAGAATGTTTGTTTTCATGAAATCATGGACGAGTTTTTATCTGGGTCATATGGGGTCAAAAACTAGGTCACTAGGTCAAATGAAAGAAAATGCTTGTTTACACTCGGGCCACATTTTTTGGTCCAATCTTAATGAAAATTGGTCAGAATATTTTGGACAGATTAAAAATTAGCTCCGGTTGGGTAAAAAACTAGGTGAATAGGCGAAAACAAAGAAAAACAACACTAGAGGCCAAATTTTTGCTCCAATCTTCATGAAACTTGGTCAGAATGTTTATCTCCTTGAAAACTCAGATGAGTTTGAAACTGGGTCATGTGGTTTCAAAAACTGGTCACTAGGTCAAACATGTTTGTTATGTTGTGTTACTCTGGTGAGCGACCTAGGGGCATCATGACCCTCTTGTTACAAAATTATGCCCCTTTTTCGACCTAGCTGTTTATGGTTAAATTTTTAGCTCACCTGAGCCAAAGACTCAGGGTGAACTATTGTGATAGCTTCCCGTCCGGCGTACGTCCGGCGTCCGTCATCCGTCCACACTTTCCTTTGAACAACATCTCCTAAACCACCAGGCCAATTTTGATGAAACCTCACAGGGATGTTCCTTGGATGGTCTTCTTTAAAAATTATTCAAAGAATTGAATTTTTTACTGAACTCTGGTTGCCATGGCAACCGAAAGGAAAAACTTTAAAAACCTTCTTGTCCAAAACCACAGGTCATAGGGTGTTTATATTTGGTATGTAGCATCATTTAATGGTCCTCTACCAAGATTGTTCAGATTATTCCCCTAGGGTCAAATATGGCCCCGCCCTAGGGGTTACATGGTTTACATAGACTTATATAGGGTAAACTTTGAAAATCTTTTTGTCCAAAACCACAAGTCATTGAGCCTCAATATTTAACATGTGACATCATCTAATGGTCCTCTATAAAGATTATTCAAATTATGCCCCTGAGGTGAAAAGAGGCCCCGTCCCGGGGGGTCCCAAGTTTTACGTAGACTTATGTAGGAAACAACTTGAAAAATCTTCTTGTCTAAAACCAAAAGACCTAGACCTTTGATATTTGGTATGTAGCATTGCCTTTTGGTTCCCTACCAAAATTGGTCAAATTATGCCCCTGGGGTGAAAAGAAACCCCGGCCTGGGGGTCTCAAGTTTTACATAGACTTAAATAGGATTTTTAAAAAAAAAATCTTCTTATTTGAAAGCACAAGACCTAGGCCTTTGATGTTTGATATGTAGCATTGCCTTGTGGTTCTCTACCAAGATTGTGCAGGTTTTACCCCTGGGGTGAAAAGAGGCCCCGCCCAGGGGGTCCCAAGTTTTACATAGACTTATATAGGGAAAAAAATCTTCTTGTCTGAAACTGCAAGGCCTAGGCTTTTGATTTTTGGTGTGTTGCATTGCCTCGTGGTCCTTTACCAAGATTGTTCAAATTATGCCTCTAGGGTAAAAAGAGGTCCTGCCCTGGCGGTCCCACGTTTTACATAGACTTACATAGGAAAAAACTTTTTAAAATCTTCTTGACTGAAAGCTCAAGGCCTAGGCTTTTGATATTCAGTATGTAGCATTGCCTAGTGGCTCTCTAACAAGATTGTTCAAATTATGCCCCTGGGATGAAAAGAGGCCCCACACCGAGCGTAACATAGTTTTTATATGAGTTATATAGGAAAAAATACACCAAAAATTATCTGATCATATTTCCTAGACTGTTTAATTATAATTACCTGATGACCCCAAGTAATATGGGGTCACTTGACTGTAAATTACATACTGACCTACTTCCTTGTTTTTTTAAGATACATCCTTGAAATTTGGATGACATGTACAGTTTTGCACACCGATCTTAAAACTGACTTTCAGTGACCATGAATGTGACATACTGACTACTTTCTTGTTTTTTAAGATACAGCCTTGAAATTTGGATGACATGTATAGTTTGCACACCGATCTTAAAACTGATTTCTGTGACCTTGAATGTGACCTACTGACCTACTTTCTTATTTTTAGCTCACCTGAGCAATGCTCATGAGTTATTGTGATTGCTCGATGTCCGGCATCTGTCGTCTGTCAACATTTAGCTTGAGTATGCAATAGAGGCTGCTTTTTTATGCCCCCCTTCGAAGAAGGAGGGGTATATTGTTTTGCAGATGTTGGTCGGTCGATATGTAGACCAATCCGTTTCCGGATGATAACTAAAGAACGCTTGGGCCTAGGATCATGAAAGTTGATAGGGGGGCTGGTCATTACCAGCAGATGACCCGTATTGATTTTGAGATCTGTATGACAAAGGTCAAGGTCACAGTGACCCTGAACATTGAAATGGTTTCCGGATGATAACTCAAGAACGCTTGGGCCTAGGAACATGAAAGTCGATAGTGTGGTTGGTCATGACCAGCAGATGACCCCTATTGATTTTAGGTCAGTATGTCAAAGGTCAAGGTCACAGTGACCCTGAACAGAAACGGTTTCCGGATGATAACTCAAGAACGCTTTGGCCTAGGATCATGAAAGTTGATAGGGAGGTTGGTCATCACCAGCAGATGACCCCTATTGATTTTGAGGTCAGTATTTCAAAAATCAAGGTCACAGTGACCCAGAACAGTTAAACGGTTTCCAGATGATAACTCAAGAACGCTTGGGCCTAGGATCAGGAAAATTGATAGGGAGACTGGTCATGCCCAGCAGATGACCCCTATTGATTTTGAGTTCATTAGATCAAAATTCAAGGTCACATTGGCCAAGAACAGTTAAACGGTTTCTGGACGATAACTTCATAACACTTGGGCCAAGTGTCATGAAAGATGCTAGAGAGGTTCATCATGACCAGCAGATGACTTCTATTGATTTTGAGGTAAGTAGGTCAAAGGTCAAGGTTACATTGACCCGGAACATTTAAACCGTTTTCAGACAATTACTTGAGAACGCTTGGGTCTAGGATCATGAAACCTGATAGGGAGGTTGGTCATGACCAGTAGGTGACCCCTATAGATTTTGAGGTCAGTAGGCCAAAGGTCAAGGTCACATAAACGGAGGATACCTTGAGAACGCTTGGGCCTAGGATCACGAAACTTAATAGGGAGGTTGATCATGACCAGCAGATGATTTTGAGGTCAATAGGTCAAAGGTCAAGGTCACATTGAACCAGAACAGTAAAACTTTTGTTTGCACTGAGCATATAATTTCTGTTCCTTGTGCAATTATTGAATGCATCAAGGGGGCAGTTCGTGTTCGACGAGCTCTTGTTCAATTGACCTTCATGAAATTTGGTCAGAATGATTGCCTTGATGAAATTTAGGTCGAGTTCGAATATGGGTCATCCGGGATCAAAAAAAAGGTCACTAGGTCAAATCAAAGAAAAACATTGTGTATGCGATAAAGCTGTATTTTTCAATTGATCTTCATAAACTTTGGTCAGAATGATTGCCTTGATGAAATCTAGGTCGTGTTTGATTATGGGTCATCTGGGGTCAAAAAATAGGTCACTAGATCAACTCAAAGAAGAACCTTGTGTATGCGATAGAGGCTGTACTTTTCAATTGATCTTCATGAAATTTGATCAGAATGATTGCCATGATAAAATCTAGGTCGAGTTCGAATATCGGTCAACTTGGGTCACAAAATAGGTCACTAGGTCAAATCAAAGAAAAACCTTTTGTATGCGATTGAAGCTGTATTTTTCAATTGATCTTCATAAAATTTGTCAGAAAGATTGCCTTGATGAAATCTAGGCAGAGTTTGAATATGGGTCATCTGTGATTAAAAAGTAGGTCACTGTCAAATCAAAGAAAAACCTTTTGTATGCGATAGAGGCTGTATTTTTCAATTGATCTTTATGAAATTTGGTCAGAATGATTGCCTTTGTGAAATCTAGGTCAAGTTTGAATATGGGTCATCTGGGGTCAAAAAATAGGTCACTAGGTCAAATCAAAGACGAACCTTGTGTATGCGGTAATGGCTGTATTTTTCTACTGATCTTCATGAAATTTGATCAGAATGATTGCCATGATAAAATCTAGGCCGAGTTCGAATATCGGTCAACTTGGGTCAACAAATAGGTCACTAGGTCAAATCAAAGAAAAACATTTTGTATGCGATTGAAGCTGTATTTTTCAATTGATCTTCATAAAATTTGGTCAGAAT
Source organism: Mercenaria mercenaria (assembly GCF_021730395.1). NCBI lineage: Eukaryota > Metazoa > Mollusca > Bivalvia > Venerida > Veneridae > Mercenaria > Mercenaria mercenaria. The sequence continues at coordinate 51,911,710 of NC_069363.1, forward strand.
GATTGCCTTGATGAAATCTAGGCAGAGTTTGAATATGGGTCATCTGTGGTTAAAAAGTAGGTCACTGTCAAATCAAAGAAAAACATTTTGTATGCGAAAGAGGCTGTATTTTTCAATTTATCTTCATAAAATTTAGTCAGAATGATTGCCTTGATGAAATCTAGGTCGAGTTTGATTATGGGTCATCTGGGGTCAAATAATAGGTCACTAGGTCAACTCAAAGAAGAACCTTGTGTATGCGGTAATGGCTGTATTTTTCTAATAAAAAAAGTCCTATCTTTAAATTGTTTGTTTTTTTACATATTATTTGTCACGTCCATGCAAATAAAGCCAGCAACATCGTTTCCCTGATTCAAAAAGTGCAGTGTATGCAAAATATTATTTTTTTGGTTGTAAATATTTTTAGTTTGGGGGGTGGTATTTTGTCTGTACGGTTCATGTAGGTTTTTCATTCTTCTTTCAAAAAGCATCTTTGGTTTAAAGGGTTTAAACTTTAAACTTAAACAGAATACCAAAACAAGTTCATTTAATATTGTGGATACAGCCGCGTGCCAGGGGCTTGCGGGTTTTGTTGAACATTGCAGACCAAACAAACAGCGTTCTTTGTAAACTTTTTTCAATCCAAATGACATGTGGAAATTTAAGCAAAGTTTCATTTACAAAACGAAAAAAAACTTTTTCCTTATTTATTTAATGAAAAAGCTCGTCACGACCCTCGGTTTATTATGTTAATTCACTAGTTGAATAAATTCGTAACAAAATTCACTAACGTAAGACCCTTTATATTTCACAAACACCGAAATTGCAAGTTTTTAAGACTGTCTATTTTTTCCTTTCAATAACCCCAAAAAATGAAATATTTAAAAAATTTATGTAATTCTTATTTGTTGAAAGAATTCAAATTTTTAAAATAACACCATCAGTGAAATAAAGGGAAAAATCGAATGAAAAGATGGTTGCCCAAAGAAATTTTTAAAAGTTTGTGTTTAAAAGCAGTGAATTTTTAAAAAAATTTCAAAAAGGGCTGTTTTATTAAGTTGGAAAGCATAAAAAACCCCTAGTGAACTGCTGTACTAACAAACTAGGGGGACCCCGCTATATTTCAAATAATTTGACTAAAAGAAAACACTTTAAGGTACAGTACAAAAATTTTTGTTTGGCTAATTTCGTTCAAAATTTAAATTTAAATTTACTCCCCAAAATATTTTCCCGAAGAACTGTGAATCTAACATTTTACGAATCTGAGAACTAAGTCATGGGTAAAAAAACTTTTCTCTTTTTAATTTTAAATAAAGAAATTGCAGTATAGTTAGATATCTTGGTGTTAGAAGAACACTAAAATGCATAAAATCATTTTGTAAGATTTTGAGCTTTTTTTAAAAAAGGAACGATGACAAGATGTCATTCAGCTTTTTCGCAAGGGGTAACTTTAAAAATTTTTTATGTGACGAGATAATTCCCCCCTCCCACATGCCAGAAAAAAGGAAAGTTTATAAAAGTGGATATTTTTTTTCTTGATTTTTAGCAAAAAAAAAACCACTTTTTCAGCTTATACAGTTATCACAAAAAAGACGTCATCATGACGCCACAACTAGAAAAACTATGACTTATTTCACTATGACGTTCAAACACGTTTTTATAGTTTTAGATTATCTATCAAAATATTTTTTAAATTTTTAGAATTTTGAAACTCATTGTTTTTCCCCATTTTTACAGAAAACCATACGACCCCTTTGAGAAATTTAAACCCCTAATTAAAACCCCTCACATTTGAATTTAAAAAAAAAAATGGGAAAATGGAAAATAGCTTCCTTTTTGCACTAACCCCTTTATAATCCTAAAATAAACATAAGTTTAACAACTTAAACAAGTAAAACGTTTTGGAGACCCTAAATTTGACTGAAGTACAGAATCTGTACTTTTACTTTTCCGTCCGTGTCCGTGATAAAGTTCTAATAAGACTGCAGTTGGGCCCTTTAAAATGTGTTTTTTTGATTTTTTCTTAAATATGCCAAATTCAATTTTGCAAAAAAGCAAACGCGCCAAAAATCTCAAAAATCCAATTTTAGAAGAAAAACCCCCCTTTTTAACTCAAAATTTAAGTAGCTTTTTAAGCAATGGGGTAAATGATCTGTTCCTGGAAAGGGTGGTACACTAAGACTAGATCTACCGCAGTGTTTTATGAATCTACCCCGTGTATTTTAAAGGGAGAGTATACGAGGGCCAATCCAAAATATGACATCGCACGCTTCCTGGAAGTTGACAAAAAAAAAAATTGGTTATACATGGTATCATGAAATACTCCTTTAAAATTTGCAAGTTTTATTGAAAAACGTACCTTTACGTAAAAATTTTTGTATTTTTTTTTTGTATCACTAAGTATATACAAAAGAAAAACAATGTAGCTATGAAAAGCGCCCAAAAATGTTGAAATTATAACGTACACTAAAGTACGTTGTTCTTTAGAAATACCCGCAAGGTATATTGCATACTTCATATGGTAAGTCTGCAGTTTCAGAGAAAACTGTTAACAGGTGGGTACGTAAATCAAAAACAAATGACCAGGTAGTCCTTAAAGACAGGGCTTGTCCTAAAAAAAAGTATGTTAAAGTCATTAGACATTGCTACGAAGACTTTGAAAATTTAAAAAGCGGGACACGGTGTCCGAGTTTGCGCTTTTTTTGCGTTAGGGCAAGGGGGGAAATTTGAGATTCTTACAAAGCACTTTGCTTTTAGAAAAGGTTTGTGCCCGATAGGTTCTTGCATGTTAACCTAGGAAAAAAACCCCCAAGGGTGTAAAATTTTCTAAAAGAAATGCTGAAAACTTTCAAAAAATTTAGATATCACACAAAGTCACAGCTCTTTCATTTTTTTTTGTTGTTGTTGTTTTTTTTTGTTATGCGAATAGCAGAATTTTTAACGTTGACAAAAAGAATATGTTAAAATTCACGAGAATTGTTAAAAGGTTCAATAAAAAAAAAATTTGTTTTTTTCGGGGACTACACATATTTTTTTCTTGGTAAAATTTCGCGAATTTGAAATTTTTTTAAAATTTTGCAAGTTTAAATTCGCGATATTTGAAATGGTATCCTATAAATTTTAATTACACAAAATTTTAAATATTTCCGAGGGTATTTTTTGCGATATTTGGGCCCCGCGGAAAGCCCAAAAATTTAAAAACCTCGCGGAGAAAACCCCCTTGCAAGTTTTCACAAACCCAAGTTGAAAATGTAACTGGGGTTCACAAGTAAATGTTTTTAATCTTTTTATTTAAAAAAAAGAACGTATTTTCTTTGGAATTTTGATACCAAATTTTTTTTAAAAAAGTTATATCAAAATTTAAAAACCCGCGCATAATCATTACGTTATGATTGTTTTGGGGAAAATTTTCAAATAGACCTTTTACATTTTATTACAGTGGGCGGTTTTTTCTTCATGTTCTTTTAGGTATTTATATACATCTTATCTTTAATGAAATAAATTTTTCAATAATTCCCAATTATTAATTATTTTAATTCTTTCGCAAGGGGACTTTGTACCGTGACAAAAAAAAAATTTTCAAATGTCTGTAAAAGGAAAATACCTTTTATATTTCACTGTCTTATTTCTTTACTTCACGGAGAAGCATATAGTGAAACCGAGTCTACTATCTTTTCTGTTTTCTATGGTTTTTAAAAATCCAAAAGCAAACGGACGCACGTCGTTTTTTTTCGTCATGGGGAGTTCAAGCATTTTATAAAGCTCACGGAAAATTAACGTTGAACGTTTTAAAAACTCACCCAAACCGAGCCGGCAATTTTTTTTTCTTTGGTTTGTTCCGCTCCAAAAGAATATTTTTGTAAACTTGATTTTTAAGAACTGAGAATGGTCATAATCTGTTTTTAGATTAGGAAGTGTTTCCATAATGTGTTTGTAAATTATTTGTGACTCGTTATTAATGTCTGTAGCGTATTTTAGCCAGTGCTTTAGCAACTGGCTGTAGCTCTAAATCAACTACCAAGTTTCAACCTGGCGTCGTTTGCGTTTTCCTTCCTTTTCTATGTGACCGCATCACGCAAATTTCTGGACTTTTAAAAAAAAGGTCCCCTATTTATTTTTTTAAACTTCGATGCGTAGTGTGTGAGCAATGAGGACTACTGGTTTTAAACAACAACAAAAAAAAACAAGCGCAACGGATTATAGAATAAAAATGACTTTTTTTTTCAAAACGAAATAGTCGGAATCACTCCCTCTAGGGTTAGGGTTTGGGTAAGGGTTGAAATTGGGCCCACCCGGGGCAAACTTAGTTTACATATGTTTATAGGAAAAACCTTTAAAAAAATTCTATGCCAGACTTAGATATTTTTCATGTACATTTTATGGCCCCTTTCCAAAAACCGTTCAAAACAAGACCGGTCTTGCACAAGAAAGTTGACTTTTTAGGGGTTTTCGGATGAAACACAAAATCACTGGCTACAGTCCTTTTACGGGTTTGATTTTAAAAACGGGAAAATAGTTCTCGGGATGGAACACAATTTATTTACAGGGATACGCCCCCACCCAAACACACACGTCATTGACTTAACTTTTCCCTTTAGTCATTTTAATTTTTTCAAAAAATAATTCTATTTTAAAAATTTTTTAATTTGACACTTGTCTATGCATGTTGCTTTCGTTTAATTTATTAAAAAAGGTAATTATGTTTCTTTTTAAACCTTTGTAAATAAAAAGGCGCGGTTTTTGTTTACCGTGTTTTTTCCCTTCTTATTTACTCTGATTGTTGTCTTTAAACAGGGGATAGCTCTATGGCATGGATGCGGGGTTGGGCTCAGTTCTCTGGCGCTACTGGTAACAGACAAGACAAGGCCCTTTAAAATACCAGTTTGGAACCCTTGACAAAAATGTTTCACTGACTCAAGGGTTGTAAAAGGGAAATTATCAGGTATAAAACGGGTTGTAAAATTCCTCGCAACTTTGAAAAGCGTTGTAACAAAAGCTTCCCTGTGGCTGTTTGAGGCCAGCGGGGATGTAATTTTGTATACTGAAAAATTTAGGAAGAGAAATTCCCACACAACATACTTTTGTACATAGAAGGTAGGGGTAAATAGTGGGTCGGTATTCAAGGGTCTGGTGAAAATAGGACGGGAAGGGAGGTAATACCACCAATATACAAGACAACATACATAACATATAAAAGGGTACGAACAAAAAAACGAGTTGAAAATAGGGCCTCCGCCTTGATAAGAGCAGTCGTCTTTGTAAAAGGAACATGGAATTATGCATGCATACAAACACAAATGCACTTGTACAATGAAATGTAGGCTTAACGCAGGTTTATTGGTGTAACAACATTTGCAGAATCAAGCGAGACTGTTTGGTGCACGGGCCCTTACGGCTAGCGCATCAACATAGCCCGAGGGAATCTATAGATTTTGTTACATGAAATAAACGTGTGTTTTCTACCCTTGCTTCAAACATTTCAAATGTGCTGGAAATAATAAAAAACATAAAGAAATTCTGCTGACTTCAGCTGCTCGAATTCGGCCGTTTCACGTTGGTTAGCATGTTAAATTTCTCGATTCAAATAACGAAAATTGTATTTTTTGTACATGCTGTTTATCTATCATTTTCAGGGGTTAAATCGCAACGTGTAAAATTACTTTGAGTCAAACACGCGTAATAATACAATAAAACGGAACGTCACTGCAGCCGCGTATCAAGAGAGTAAGCACTAATTGCAACTTGAAGTAGAGTTAGGTTGAAAATTATATTTTTGATCAAAAGACAGATGAACAGATTACATAAGTCTCGTACATTTTGCCTTTGGCGAATACTGATTCAGGGTCCATTATTTTTTTTACTGGACGCAGAACAGCATATAAAAAACGTTCATCATTACATTAGCGCGTGCTAACGAGAATTTCCTTGTTTGTAAACGATATTTTCTCTGTTTGTGCATGCCCAAAACCGGCATAAAAACCAAGATTTTAGGCAAGAATGAAAAGCAAGTCAAAAACATCCAAAGACAGAGAAGCATGAAAAATCCCTTTAAGGGCCAGACGAAATAGGCAATAAAGGTAAGACAGATATCAGATCAGTTCAGTCACGAGGGGCTTCTAAAACCTGTTAGTCACGGAGTCCTGCTCTCCAACAGACGCATCTATATTCCCGTCAAAATTGGGGAAAGTGATACTACTAAAATCAAAGGTAACTTTAGTGAGGCGGTTAACTGCAAATGTAAACTTGTCATATGATCTGTGAAATAACAGATCACTTTGTCTCGGAAAAAATCTTGCACTTGCTAAACCGTTCTCAGACAGAATAACGAATCTTTTATTCTAGAAGAAGTGTTTAAGAGAGTAAATGTAATCTATGTAATTCAATTTCTGTATCTACATATAAATAATTTATTTCAATTGCAGTTGACGGCGGTTTCGGTGACTGGAGTACTTGGTCGTCTTGCACACTGACGTGCGGCGAAGGAACACAATTCAGAGCACGAGCTTGTAACAATCCTATACCACAGCATGGCGGAAAAAATTGTACTGGGCCGGACAGTGAAACAAAGCCCTGTTTAGGGAATGCTCAGGTATTTTCCTCCGTGACTTTTTAAATTCAAGAAATGAAAACCTTTTAATGAACTAGCTTTTCGTTAATTTGTAACACTATCAGTGTTTATATTTCCGTTTTGTTAACTTTCAAAGTTAAATTTGTATACATGTTATCTAGTTGACACTTCCACTTGTACTTACTTTCCTTTATTACATTTTACAAGCAAAATTGATATTTAAATGTAATTTACAATGAGCAGTTAAGTCAAAAATAATATTTCATTAAAATGTTTGTGAAAAAACAAACCCTTTTAGATAAATATATATGTAGAGATAATACGTTTGTTTATATATCATTGAAGTCTGTTTTAACTAACAGAACAGAATAGAACAGAACAAAACGAAACATATTCTTTTATTTCACCAAGGCGTTTTACAATATAACATGGGTTTATATAATAGTATAGATGTAACATAAAGATTGAGTGGTTATGTGGTTAAACAATAATATTAACAGTAATAACAATTATTGATATGTAAGGAAATAAACATTAACAGAAAGAGATGGAAACACATATAATATTTGCTTATCAGGTAAATGGTGAGCACTATTTAGTGGTTAGAAAACATTAATATACCATATAAAAAAAAGATTTAAGTGAATGTCTATCGGGGGTGGGGGTACTTTAGTGTAAGAGAGCATTAGGTACGCTCATGTCATGTTACCAAACCTGACAATCAATTCTCCGCAAAACGTAGTATCTTTAATTTTTAATATGTGTGTTAACAATATTAATGAAAATAATAGTCTATGAAAACGCCGTTAACATATAACAATTATGAAAATAATTATAACAGTAACAGTTATGGTACATGATATATATATAAGTTTTTTACCCAAAATAAACGTACAATGATCAGACACTGTAAACGATTCCCAAATTTCATAAGCCGAAATGTTTATATATATATTTGACATTATGAAGGCGATATTAGCTTCTTAAAATTGTTGTTTTTTGTTTGTTTGTTTTTTAAATGTAGTAGTAGAATACATGGAACACAAACTGTATGCAACAGAAATTTCAACGTTTAATTCAAAGGTCAAAGAACACCTGATTACTGTTATCTGAATTTGTAATTGTTTTAATAATTTCTTAGGTTCCAGTAGGATTTTATTTTGATAGATTTATTCTCTGTCATTTTTTGTCAGATGTTTTATGGCATGATTTTACCATAGTAAATTTCATATCTTACATTCGTGATTTAGCTTCAAGTATTACATAAGGTGCAGAACTGCGCGCTTGGCAGCGTACTTGTAACCTTATTTTACCAGATAACTTAGCAATATCAGTTATAAAATAATATATTAGATGATGATCTATAATACTTAATCCATCTATTGTGATAATGTTAGTCTTTTATAATTTAAGTCTATAAAATGTGATAACCTAAGTCTTTCGTTTTTTTCTGCGATATGTTTTCCCATGTCATACCATATTATACTACACAAGGACCAATCTGACTAAAGTACATCTCCAATTAACGCTACGCTTTGGATCTGAAGACGTGCTATTGATAGACTCGTTCTGATGACCCTTCCGCTAGCCAGTCAGAGCCTTGCTTTCAACATTTAGAAAGTGAAAGTAGAAGTTTACAAAATCTATATTTAGCCTGGGTTTTTCATGTTTATAATAATAATTCTTATGACGACCACACCATGACTGCGCCCTCGTGTTTTGAGAGGTATCATATGTCACGGTACGGACTTGGTCACGTGAGGGGAGAATATGTGTCAGGCAGCCGGTTAGCTGAGTCGGTAGAGCACTCGCCCTGTAAGCGAGGGTCCCGGGTTCGGGCCCCGGATTGACTGCACATTTTTCTCACCCTGTGACATTTGACGCTATTTTGATGGTTCAGCAAAATGCTTCTTGAAACGAGTCGTCTGATTGGTTCAAATAAAAATAGATTTACGAAAATGAAAATAGCAATATCGTAAATCCAACTATACAGAAAGATGAATGTGAATAGGTCATCTTCAGATCTTCGTTTAGAAGATCAAGTACTTTAGTCAGATTGCACAAGGACCACAATGGAATGATTTCTATCTCTTTTTTTTTTGTGTGTCATAGTATATGACATATCTTTATTTAACACGCATGCTTGTTCATTGTTATCTCTATGTTGTTATATATATTGCCATGAATATGTACATTGTACAAAGAAATAAGTCTATCTATCTAACACAGCATAGGCATTTGGAGCAACTCCCTACACAGCCGGTAAAGAAGACTTCCGAATTGGCACAAAGATTTCTTCATATAAAAAACACGCGTTATATTTCATACTGGCGTATCTTTTCATTGTTTGTCTGATTTCATAAGTTCTCTCAGCACGTTATATTGTTAGGGACCTTTCTTATTAATTCTAGAATGTAGTAAGGCAACGGCGACTTCCGAAAGCGCGAATAAGTTGAAAGAAATTGTAATTCAGAACGTTGTGAATTTTTTGTTTTAGTGAATGGAAACTATAATACATGGTCAAGTTGGTCCATTTGTACACTTACGTGTGGGTCTGGGATTCAAACCCGTGCACGAGTTTGTAACAACCCAACACCTGTACACGGGGGAATGGATTGTATAGGAGAAGATACGGAAATGCAGTCATGTAACAATGAAGTCTGTCCAGGTATGTGTTAACTATTTATATGTAGTTTGGACGTTTCTCTTCGAACTTTATCTGTAATTATGTTTTTACTTTGGTGCAAACTTTAGTTAAAATACGACTCTCAAATGTAGATAGTATACGTTTCATTTGCATTAAGTCAAGTCTAGTAAGTCACACGATTTTAGTAGTTCTTCAAGTGACACGAAGATGTAAGATAAACATAATAAATAAAATGTGGTTTCTTTTTCTGGTGTATTTTACTTAGATTTCAATGGATTAGCACTGAGCATATGTAAAACTAATAAAACATTGTTTTGCGTACATTTACCATGCAACAGTCATACCTTACGGACAAGGATGTAAACTCAACAGCGACAAGTGTGAGGGTGAAAATATAGAGTGTTCTCGTGGGAAATGTCGCTGTACAGCACATCATTATCATGATGGGGATACATGTATTTCTAGTAAGTGTTGTTGATAACACGTATAATTACTCCAAACAAAATTAGTGTAAGACTATAAACAGTTTTATACCTAAATATAGCAATTGTTTTACGCTATATGTAGTAATTGAATTGATCAACAAGTAAGCATAAATACATTTAAACAGTCTGATTATATGTCCGATCTGATTAAAATCAGTACAACCATTTATATGTCTATATAAATACTAGTTTAGCAATGATAGAAATTGTAACGTGCAGTATTACATTCAACAGATTTGTAACAAAATATGAAGACACCCTGTCAATTGAAGAATGGTTTAATCTAAATATTTCTTCCAGAAACAAGCATTTACCCTTCGACCGACAGAGTTACAATTATTGTAGGAAGCGTTTCTGGTGTCATAATAATCATCTTGGCAGTTTTCGCCATCTTCATTACAGTGTTATACAGACGGAAAGCCAATAAAGGTAATGATAAGTTCTAATGGAAAATAGACACCTGTAAATCTATTGAAAAAGGACAGTCTTGGTTTATATATTCAGCTGGCAAGATATTTTGAGAAGGCAAATGACTGTCCTAGACTTTGTTTACTGAACACTTTAACACGTTTATTCATTATGGTTTGACATTAAGTTTCAAAAATATATATAAAGGATTTCTATAACTCGAATCAAAATGCAGTGCTAAACAGCCGGTTAACATCCTAATATAGTATTAAAGACTTGTAGACTCTCATGCACATTTGAGTGGAGGGGGATTTGATTACCTTCATTCATATAGAACTGATATATAATTTTATCCTGACTTAGCGAAAAAATGTAGTGAAAATCGGAATCAGATATTTGTAGGAATCCATGTATAATGTAGATTTTGTTCATCATTTCAAAAACGACCGTTTCGAAATACTTTTGGTTTCATTCTTTATGCCGATATAGTGCGATCAATTCGTAACAGAAAATGCCAAAATACTTCAGAAAATGGGAAAAGCACCAAAATTGGCACAGCTATTTATTAAAGCATTAAAAACATTTTTTTCATGGGACCCATTTGATATCTGTCAAGATGGCCGATATGGCGGCCATTTTCCAAAATGGCCGCCAAAACTCAATATTTACCTTAGAAGATTCTAATGAAAGGTCATTATATTTACATTCACCCCCAAAATGCACTAACTATAAATGTATATAATAAAATAAATCCTAAATTTGCATCAAATGCAAAAATAACAATTCAAATGATGTTAGTTTCTTTCTGTTTCCATGGTAACGGCAAAAATCTAACCTTTAAAACTTAGTTTAATATTATCATTGTGTAGTTTTCATATTTTAAAGAATATTTTGTTTTAATATATGTAATTTATATTATTTCACTTGAATTCCCTCCACAGCAGCATATTGAAACATTGTTGTTATTCCCTTACCAGTATTTAGCCAGATGGGGCTTATGGGTTGCCCCTGTATGCATGTCAATACGTCAGCCATACAGAGTGGGATACTAATAACTTTGAAACTACAGCAGAATTTTTCATGATACATGGTACATGGATAGATGGCAATGCAGAGAATGCCAATGTCATTTAAATTTGTTCCTATGGCAACAAATAGTGCACGAATATGACACAAAGTGTCATCCTGCATTTCTTCAAAACAAGGAGAGATTGTTTAGTTTATACATAATTTATTTTAGGTCGATTGTGAAGGAAGTTCTACAACTTATATTAATCACTCTCGACACCTCATTCCTGATGGAATCCATCGCCACGAGGGTATGAGAGAAGAGGCCAGTTTCTGCCCTTTTAATGCTGAGCGCCAAGCAAGGGAGCCACTGGTACCATTTTTCACGTCTTTGGTATGACGCGGCCGGGAATCGAACCCACGACCTCCCGCACTCGAAGCGGACGCTCTACCACTAGGCTATCGAGGCGGTTAGAGATTGTTTCTTGAGAAATTTTACAGAGGGACAAATTGAGAACATGCTTGTTATCTTATTTTCTCTTCTTGTACATCATTTTGTCCGTCTGTATGTCGGTCCATCATTTGCAAATGGCGGATTCTTCAATAACTTCAAAATTGCAAATTCTAAAGACTTCTTTATGAAACCTTGTTTATAGATGGTAAGTAATATGGAGAATCAATCTGACTCAAGTACTTGATCTTCTAAACGAAGATCTGAGAACGACCCATTCACATTCGTCTTCTGTATATTTTGGATTTCCAGTATTGCTATTTTTATTTTATCCAATCAGACGACTTGTTCGAATGTCAAAGAGTAAGAAAAATGTGCAGTCATTCCAGGGCTCGAACCCGGGACCCCTCGCTTACAAAGCAAGTGGCCTACCGACTGAGCTAACCGGCTATCTGGTACATTATGACATAAAAATTGTAAATATCAAAAGTCAAGGCTACAGGTAGATTTGCAAGATGTTGTAAGTTAGGCTCTGATTGGCTAGCGAAAGGGTCGTCAGAACGAGGCAATGAATAGGTCGTTCTCAGATCCTATGCGTAGCGTAATAGGATATGTACTTTAGTCAGATTGTATGGAGAATGTGAAGGTCAATTAACTTAGTTGCTATATAAAATTGTAGTTTCTTTGACACCAAGTACGACAACTACCCCTTTCAGTTTGGGACTTCGAAATGCAAGAATAGATTATAGCGACGGGCTAGTAGGATCAAATGAAACAATGTTCCTTATTATGCACCCGCAGTCACAATGTCTGCGTAATAAATTGCTAACTGTGTAACAAAGAAGAGTGAGGCTGAAAATATAAAAGTTGCTTTCATGGACAACACTTAGTAACTATTCTGTGAAATATATTACTCTGAACAGTGAGCTGAAATCTGAAATAAGGTACATGTCAGATACTCTTGTCAGTACACACAAGCACGAGATTGTCGACAACTTTAGTTAACTTGCATAAGGCAGTGCAGAGCATTTCAGCACGTTTGACAAATTACGTCTTCCTCGACAGACTTTATCGAGGTTGCAAATGCACTTGAGGAGCTATCGGTACGAGACTCGGGTACTTGAGACAAAAACTATTGGAAAGGTTCCAATATATCAAAGATCTCTCTGGTCAGCCTTATTATCTTGACTAGGAATTTTAGGAAAGTGATAGAACACCCGACACCCATATGTGCCCGACCTAATGGGCAACCTTTTTTAGTATGTTCAAGACGTGTAGCAGACGATGCAGGAATGCACATTATAGCCCTAATCTATATGTGAACAGATGGTTGATCAAGCTACTTGACATGTTTTGCTGTAAAGAAGAGTATTGAAAGCCTCCATTTATACCCCAGAAATATAATACGAACAGTTTGCTTGTAGGAAGATGTAGAAAATGCATTTAAAAGCTTGTTTCCCACCGGTAAGCACGAGCTGTACTGGTTAGTTTTGTTTGACAAGACAGTGTTATTCTTACATTGGACTGCTTAACTGGAAGTATAAATGGTAATATTTGTCGTCTTAAAACTAGTAATTTAAATTGGTATTAAAATTGTGTTTCGAATGTACCTGTGCTCATTAGAAAAATCCTCAAGTACTGACATTTAATTTAATTTTAATTTCAGTGAAATGTCCAGAAATTAGATATTAAGCACATTTTTCTTGTAGAAATGATAGATTCTGCTCTTAATTTATACCCCCGTTACACTCAGCCACGTTCCACTACGTCGTAAAAAACTAGCAAGGACGCAGTAAAGAACTTGTACAATGTAGAAGAAAAACAGTAGACTCTGATAAGAACATGATAATTAATAATTATGGTCTCCATGAGTGTAGAGAACGCGGTCGAATTTTGGACATGTTCAAAACAAATGTAGTGAGAACGCGGTCTAATCAGGAAGCAGGAAGGACTTAGTAATGATTAACTAAAACCTAGTAGGACATAGTACAAGCGTGGTGCGGACGGGAAAGGCTGCATGGCGTGCTCACTGCGCTGTCATTGGGTTATCATTGCATTCTTGCTACGTCAATGAAGTTCTTACTACAAAATCATCTACGCTGTGTGCTATGACCATGCTACGTGCATGCCACATTGTAGTATACCGCATAAGGTTATTAATACGTTCTTTCGGTTCTTAACACATCTATGTCACGTTTGCAGCAGGTTCTCGCCATGATTGGTTCAGATTCTGAAAATTAAGTATGAATACTGGATCCAATTCCCAATCACTTCGTTTTCAATCAGCAGTGGGTATCGAACATCATCAGGAATTGCCACATAATCATGGACTCAGCAGCAGTGGCAGCTTGTAGTGGACTTTTGGACCTCCGTATATCCTTCACACTGCTTTTGCTTATTCCACCGCAGTCTCTCTATAAGACTGCTCTTTTTTCTTCATTGGGGCGTTGGGGTGGGGTGTGGGGTTGTCGTTTATTGTAATTTATGGTTGTTGAGTGTAGATGCGGACACAATTATGTCAATATAACTTGCAGAAGGAATGGAAAAAAAGAGGCGCATGGCGTAGTATTTATAAGTAGCCAATGAATGCAGTGAAAAGGTGATAAGCGTATGGTTAAAGCATGGTAAGCGAGAGGTGCAATCTGACTGATCGTACTAAGAATGTAGTAAGAACACACTGGACGTGAAGAAGCGCGTGGTAAGAAAATTAGTGTAAACGTGTTAGACGCCGTGAGAACCTGGCAAGGATGTTAAAAGCTCGCAGTATGAACTTTAGAACTGCACATTTTTCGAGTTTGATCCCCGTCCCCACCGCGTCAAAATTTTCAGGAAGCAGTATGATCTTTATGGTCTTTGCCTGAGAGTGATCAGGGCATTAGTGACTGTACATTATATGCTTATGACATTAAACTATAAAACCATTGTTATGGCACAATGTGCTACAATTTGACAAAAACAGAATATTACAGGGACATGCAAATGTAAATTTGATTACGCTGATCAACCGGCAATGACTTTTTCCCAAAGAAATCATGATGATCTGACAGGCCAGGGATGTTCACATGGTCTATCACACTAACATAATGAATGAATTATATAGTTTTATTAAGTGTCATTAGTTCTCTTAGTGTAAATAAATTGAAATGAATACAGCAACACTTACAAATTCTGAGTCACGAAAACTAATGACAAAGTGAAACACATGTCATTTATTCACTAATACACATTACAGACTAAAACTTCGTTTGCTCAAACTCTGATAATTCGAACACCTATCTTCAATTAATCTATCGTCAGGTCCCAAACAAATTCCTTTATAATATATTTTTCGATCACTCATACTACCGATAATTCGAATAAATTTAGTCGGTCCTGATTGGTTCCAGTTACCGAAGTTCGAATGTATTTATAATTAATTAATTTACAATTGTTGTAAAGTTCTGCACAGGACTGTTGCCATTTTAAACATTCTTGATATGCCATTTACCATTATATACTTAATTTTGATTCATTATAAATGCATTATGACTTTTCTTCTGCTTAATAGCACATTTTATCCAAGGGAGACAACTTTTTCATTTTTGTTGGAAGAGCGGTATTTTTGTTAATATAATGTTTGGATTTATTCAGGCAGGTGGTTTTAGCTTATAATACTGATGACTGTAAGTGTCAATAGAAATTTTATATATAATATTATGTATTTTTGAAAATATATACATATATGACGGCCATCTTGGATTTTTCGGCCATATTGGATTTTTCGGAGTGGGTCTCATGCTCATTTTTAGTATTTTGCCCTTAAGTAGTTATGTACCAAGTTTCATGCTTTTCCCATTTTCTGAAGTATTTTTACACCATTTTACTGTACTAATAACAAAATATTTGTCAATAAGTTAATGAATTCACTTGATTACTGCTATTGTCGTTTTGAAAAACTATCACCAGTTTGTAACATGTTTTTTGTATCTTTTGTCTTTCAGAGTTGACACGTAATGAAAGGTATGTCGTTATTGCAGCTGTACGTAGGACTGGATGTATAAAGGCGTTATATAAAGTGTACATTTTACTTAATTAAATATGAATATTCCATAAAATAAAAAGGATTTTAACAAATTTTATTTCTTTGTAAGCGACGTTATTCCCTTTATTAAGTAATCACTATATACCAAGTAATGTTATCCATTTTCGAGTAAGTAATTCTACGTTGCTAACCTTGCAGACCATCAAATCCAGTTTATTACAACACGGATACCTCCGAATTTAAAGTTATATCAACGGCTGTCGTAAAAAAAAACGTCTCCAGGGAAGGCAGCACTAATGAAAGTCAGTACACTAGCTTGGATAGCGACCTCAAGGACACAGGTTCACCATATGATGTTATTAAAGTTAATTAAGACGAAATTGAACTTTGACATGTTGTTAGACACTAAACTATGGAAGCACAAAACGCAACCATGCAAAGCGAAGCCATATAATTTTGATTATAAACTGATTAAAAATTTGCATTGAGACTTGGCGTGCCTCTTTAGAAAACAGAAAGCAAAAACGGAGTAATTAGCGTTTTGTTGAAAAAGGCACATTTTATCATGTAATGTCTGAGGCGAGCGTAGATCTAATAACATTATTACTTTATTTTTTCAATGCAACAGCTATTTTGATAATAATATATATTGCGATTTTAGACGATGCTAGGGGCAATATTTCATTATATCTCAAGAACAAACCCGGTCTGACTGGGCTTGTACAAAAACCTGGAGTGGAGTGAAATGGAGCTGAATCATAGAGTATGGTCTTGGGGTAGAATTTGGGAGTGGAGGTATGGAGAGAGAACAATTGACTTTTAAATGCAAACATATCTTTAAAAAAATATTTTAAAAAGTTGGATTACAGTATATTTCAACAAATACATGTGTCAGTCTAAGGAAAATGAACACATTTGCTTTTTATGACGTCTGAAGACAATAAGGAGGGGTTTTAGAGCATTTACCAGGTTAATGATTCCTGTTGTCGATATAGTTTGTTTGTGTGTTTGTTTGTTTTGGGTTGAACGCCGTTTTTCAACAGTATTTCAGTTATGTAACCGCAGGCAGTTAACCTAACCAGTGTTTCTGGATTCTGTACCAGTACAAACCTGTTCTTTGCAAGTAACTGCAAACTAACCAACATGAATCAGAGGTGAAGGACGAATGATTTCAGACAAAATGTCTGTTATCAAATCGTCACGGAGAACATACACCTCGTCCGGGGATCGAACTCCCGACCCCGCGATCCATAGATCTACGCTCTCCCTACTGAGCTAAGCGGGCGGGTTATGTCGATAGAACAGTTTAATTGGATGGCAGATGTATGATCTAATATGTCAACAATACACATGATTTTATCATCCCGGAACATTAATTACTCTCTAGAGGTCACTTATAACACTACTGATTTTTGGTATTTAGAACCATATATTTTGCCGTACTTTTTACGTACCATTAACCATGTGTACATATTTTCGCTTTAATCTACCCATACAGTATTATAGTTAAAATTCCCTGTTTTCCTAAATAATATCAATCTATGTTGATCCTGTTTTATCCTAAGAAATATTAGTGTTTGAAATTTAATAACCCACACTCAAGTTACTACTCTAAGACTCCACTCAAAAATTTAACATCAGCACTCCACTCCAGGATTCCAATCCACGACCCCACTCCAACATTCCACTCCAGATTATATATATATATATATATATATATATATATATATATATATATATATATATATATATATATATATACCGTCAATCTGAGTCTGCTATTATTTTACACATTTGTGTCCTATATTTCAAATAGAGAATAATAGGTTAGTGCTGTAGATGAGAAAGTTTATCTGGCGAGGTGGAGGAGGTTATCGGGTGAGCCGAAGGCGAACCTGATAACGTCCGGAGCCGAGCCAGATAAACTTTCTCCATCTTAGGCACTAACCTATTATTCTATTTATCTTGTCATTACTTCATTTTTCGATATTTGGCAATTTATTTTACAAAAATAAGTGTGCGACAACCGTTTTAATGACGTCATATTCGTAACGACGTCACTTATATAATGACGTAATCACCGACAAAATCGCAATAACTTCTTCGTTTTTGAATAAAAACTCATTATTTGACCACTCATTTTCTTAGTTCGGACATTTCCAACACAATGGTGATGGTTTCAACGCAAAATTTCTTATGACAACAATATCGATCATAAGGTCACATGATCAACTGACCGTATATCACTGGTCACGTGTCAACTGACGTTATATCAAGAAAGATATACGGCATCCTGATATCGGGTCGAAAATACTGCAAGTGACAGAATAAAGGGGTCTTCATGGTCAGTATAATCAGAGTTGCTATATTTTGACCTTTCAGATCGTTCAGCACGATATTTATGCTGTGTTAATGGTATGCTAAGCATATTACATTAACAGCTAAGTTAAATGTTGCACCAGCAGCTAATATTCGTGTTTACGCAATTGTATTGTATGAGGAAACAGTTGAAATAAAAACTATTGGAAATGAACTTGTTAATGTTTAAATAAAATTAAATTAAAATATCACCATATCTTACACCTAATCAAAGAAAGCAACTAGTAGGATCTGGAGTGATTAAATTAACACAAAAACAGAGACAAAATGGTGGCTTTTTGGGTATGCTGGCCACTAGTCTATGGATACCTTTGATTACATCTTTGTTAAGCGATAAAGGTATACAGATTGATTCTCAACGGAGACCTTACAGACGAATTCCTATAGTAAAAAAAATAAAATTTATAAACAAACCAATATCTAACTTTGAAATTGAACAATGGGTTAAACAACTCGGTATAACAAACTTTAGGGGTGTATTTAGTAGAAATAATTTACCAAAATCAAAGTTGAATAATGAATGTGGAATTATAAATTTGGACGACTCTGTTGGGTCTGGAACACATTGGGTATGTTATGTAAATAAAATATATTTTGACCCGTTCGGACTTCCTCCATCAAAAGAAGTAATTAAATATATACCCGGAGTCAAGTATAACAACATACAATATCAAGACAAAACAAGTACGCTCTTTGGATATTATTGTTTATTTTTCATAAAAATGTTACAAGGTGGTATAAACATTTATGATTTATTGTATAAAACACTGAGAGTAAACAATGTAAAACATAATGAACAAACAATCACTTCCTATTTCATGTTTCATTAACTAACATTGATATCCTGTAGAAATTGTAAAACAATCCTACGCATAATGTATTCGGTAAAACTTTTTTTATTTGATCAAAGGGACAAAACTCAACACGGCTTAACTTATATAGTAACTAAAATCAGGAACATTAATTCTCACCAGTGAGAATCATTCTTGCGGTGAGAATTGCCACGCTGGCAAAAATGATAGTTAAGTTCCACGTTGGCAAACATGACGCGGGCGGTTATTGATTTCTCCCTAGAGAGAATAATTCTCACCGGGGAGAATTGCCACGCTGGCAAAAATGACGCGGACGGTTATTGGTTTCTCACTAGAGAGAATTAATGATAGTGTGTAAAGTTAATATCGGTTTTAAGATATTTTTTTAAAGTTAAATATATATTTTTTAAAGTTAAATATATATTTTTCAGTACTTTATTTTAATCTAAAATCTTCTGGGGACGCTTTAGTCCACTTACGTTCAATAAAAAACAAAAGTGGTTTTTTTAATTGTCCGGCATTCGATTTTTAAAAGAGGGGCAAGGGGTCAAGCGAGGTCAAATTGACCTAGAAGCGCTATATTTAATACTACTAATATAGTAATCGAAAGTTGTGTCAAATTTGGACCTCTTCAGATGCATAATTCTGTTATTAAGGGTTGATTCCAGAAATCCGCAGTTTCGTATATATTTTTAACATTTTACCTCAAAAATAGACATTTTGCATCATGATACTTTTCTATGCTTTTTATATGTTGTTACATACATCTTGAATAATACTTACACAAAAAAAATCAATTCTTTGCGAGTTTTTTCCTTTATTTGGCATTTTGGCCATAAATGGCCTTTACTATAAGACTGAAAATGTTTTGCGAACACGGGACCTGGTTACTCTGGCCTACTCTGGTTGAACTCTGGCTACTCTGACCAGCCAGAGTAACCAGAGTTCTGGCTACTCTTGCTGAACTCTGGCTACTCTGGCCAGCCAGAGTAACGAGAGTTCTGGATACTGGCTGAACTCTGGCTACTCTTGCTATACTCTGGCTACTCTGGCTTAACTCTGGCTACTCTGGCCAGCCACAGTGACCAGAGTTCTTGCTACTCTGGCTACTCTAAATAGCCACTTGAAAATAGTTATTAACTTGAAATTCAGTTTTAACCATGCTGTTTAGATAGAAATGACATATGAGCCGCGCCATGGGAAAACCAACATAGTGGGTTTGCGACCAGCATGGATCCAGATGTGCAGGCTGGTCAGGATCCATGCTGTTCGCTAACAGTTTCTCCAATTCCAATAGGTTTTAAAAGCAAACAGCATGGATCCTAACCAGACTGCGCGGATGCGCAGGCTGGTCTGGATCCATACTGGTCGCAAACCCACTATGTTGGTTTTCTCATGGCACAGCTCAATTATTAAAAATCATTATCAAATTCAGCTTAGACTGAAAAACGTTTGTGAACATGGGACTTGGGTTCTCTGCCTACTCTGGCTGACCAGAGTAGCCAGAACATGTTAAAATCATAGAAACTCTGTCTCCTCTGGTCAGCCACAGTAACCAGAGCTACTCTAAATAGGCACTTGAAAATGGTTATTAACTTGAAAATCAGTTTAAAACATGCTTATAGATATAAATGACATATTAAGTTTCATAATCAAACTCTGCTAAGACGGAAAATGTTTTGTGAACACGGGACCTGGTTACACTGTCTGGTTACTCTGGCTGACCAGAGTAGCAAAAACATGTTAAAATCCTAGAAACTCTGGCTACTCTGGCCAGCCAGAGTTACCAGAGCAAATGAAATCCTGGTGACTCGGGCTACTCCAGATACTCTGGCTGACCAGAGTAGTCAGAACATGTTAAAATCCTAGAAACTCTTGCTACTATGGCTGAACTCTGGCTACTCTGGCTGAACTCTGGCTGAACTCTGACTGAAATCTGGCTTAACTCTGGCTACTATAGCCAGCCAGAGTAACCAGAGTTCTGGCTACTCTGGCTACTCTAAATAGCCACTTGAAAATAGTAATTTCCTTGAAATTCAGTTTAAACATGCTATTTAGATAAGACTGAAAATGCTTTGCGAACACGGGACCTGGTTAGTCTGGCTTCTCTGGCTACTCTGGCTGACCAGAGTAGCCAGAACATGTTATAAATCTAGAAACTCTCCCTTCTCTGGTTGAATTCTGGCTTCTCTGGCTAGCCAGAGTAACCAGAGTTCTGACTTTTCTGGCTACTCTGGCCAAACTCTGGCTGAACTCTGGCTGCTCTGGCTAATTTCACGCACATCTATTTTATTTAGTTTTGTTCGGTCTAACCAAATTATATCCTGTTCGTCCGCGCAACGTCACGTGCATTGCATCATGACGTCATAATGTCGTGACGTCAGGTTATCTTAAGTTGGAGAAAAACTGTAAATAGTTCTATTACGTTTCCTGATTTCTTTTACATTTTATTGTGACAGAATGTATATATTTATGATCCTGTTAGTATTTCTATACATCTATATCTTTACTGAAGTATATTTTGCAAGGATTATTATTTATAATTCATATTCTTTCGCATTCAAGTGTAGTTCCGTACCTATTTGAAACAGTGAAAATATCAATTTTATTTCACTGATAAATTTCAATTCTGAAGAGCATAAAAGAAATATCAATTACGTGTGTAACGTCTCAGTAAACCAGAAGTTCTACCATGTTCATTTGTGACTAAAATATATCGTCATTAGATATTAGTGAAGCACAATTACCTTGACTATTATCTGAAACTATAGTCCCGGGAATAAAGTAGTAGCATAAGCTATAGATGGAGAAGTAACTTGAGGCACAACTGCTGCAGAAAGTGTAATTGGTGGTTGATCCATTGTAGTAAATGAAGTGTTGGCCTCTGGCGAAACCATTGAGATCTTTGCGCATGCAGACGACGCTGGTACCTCCGCAGCTACCCCCTTCGCCGCTATTGCGTTGGACAAGTTTAGCGGCGCCAATGCTAATAGTGAACGCTTTATTCACCCGCGGCTATTGAATTAAAGCATGTAAAACGAAAATAAAAACACTAAAAAAAACAACATGAAAACGAAACAAAAACAAAACATTTAAATATTATTATTAGCTTTCTTGTTATTATTATTATTATTATTATTATTATTTCAAGGTGTCACCGATCCACTTGAACGATAGCCCTTTCCTTAGAAAAAAATCGATAATTAACCCCATTACAACAAAATCATCTTAATTTTTCCTCAGTTCGCGTACAATGATCCACGGTGTTATTATGACAACTCCAATTAATGACTGCTACCGATAAACGATAGCCGTTATTTAAATCATATCTAGAAAACCATCATTACTGTACATGTATAATTGACTTGGCCAAAAATATCAACTAACTGTGCATGTAGAGCTGCAATTAAATGACATCTTGAAATAGTCATGTGTTTGAAGAACTTTCAGTTTTTGTGGCATTACATACATTTATACATTTACAGTGTGTAGTATTTTAAACATGATACACCGTTCTAATATATAAACAAGCGTGTTTATGGTACATTTACACCCCAGAAAAAATCTTTACGCGATATCTATAATATATTTGCTATTCTCGCATCGAAATATTCGGGTGGAGGATACTACTTTTTCACCTTTCGACTTAAACTTCTTACATAGAAAAACATGTATTTTTATCGACAAGGATTCCTAAGCATCTGGGCTAATCTTTTACTGCGAAGACGTTGGAAACTTCAAAATCAACTTTAATTGTTTCTTCTCTAAAAGCAGACGCCCCAAAGCTTAGATATTTGGCATGTAGTATTGCCTAGTGGTCCTGTCCTCTACCAAGATAGTTTAAACATGCCCAGGGTCAAAATGTAGTCGCATAGCAAGGGTCACGTAATTTTACATTGGTTAAGACATGAAAAACTTCAAAACTTTATTGTTCGAAACCTACATTGTACACAGTTTTGCATACAGAGTTTGGGACGTTTGCTGATCTTTAACTTGACCACTTTCTATTTTTGAGGCTAAAGCAAGGAAATTTGAAACATATGTAAAATTTCGTTATGATAACATGAATAGGGTGACTCAGGCGGACGATAAAGGGTCATCATGGCCCTCTTGTTTGGTCAGAAATTTTAAAGCTTCAACCTGCTGCGTCTTTATGGCTCTATATGTGTATTGGGCAGAAATATTCTCTGACTATCTTCCTGTCGTGCTGTCGGTCTTCCTTGATGTGATGTGCTGTGTTGTATGTCTGTTTTTAGCCTCAAGAGCAAGAAATTAGGTCAAAAGATCAAGCTCAGTAATGGTCAATGCTGAAATCTGCATTTTATACAGTACTTTAAATTCATATTTCATTGCTGTAGTCTCAAACAATAGGTATGCAAGTCAACATGTAATTACAAAGTGTTCGACAGACACTACATCATTAAGTTATAGCAAAATAATTAATCAATTGAACTACTATTTTCACGCAGGTATTCCTCGAGTGTTACTACTTACAAAATGCGACTTGGAGTGTGAACTTGTTGAAGGTAACGCGGAAAACATATTTCGGAGTAGACAAATTAAAAAATGTGTGGAATCTGCTCATGAAAAACTCTCAATTCCGTCGGGCTATATTCATCCTGTCGTCAATTACGGAGAAATTGGAATTCAGATAGATGCAAAAAGAAATATTCCTATCTTGCTCGCGCTTCGGCAGATGGTTCATTTTGCCGGAGGTTATCATGAGAACCAGGAAAATGCATCACAGGAAATTATTATAGGATCAGATTTTGCAACAACACTGTCTGAAAGAACTGACTCATTACCTTTTTTGGATGTGAAGTGTGGAAATTCCGACGCAAAATGAACGCAAAACAAAGAGAGTGAGTTTGTTTCGGTCTTTCTGTAAGAATTCAATAAACAGGCAACATAGTTCCACACAGAGATGGTTACTCTTATATGTATAAGATTTACAGAGAAAATTGGTTTCTTTACACAAGAACTTTTGAAAGTGGTGAAATAAGGCCGATCAAAACGAATGTTGGCGTTTAACAATATTTCCATGCCAATTTTTACAATCTAAGAATTTCATTGGAATAGTACCGTTACTTTATCACCAAATGAATTATATTGGTCCGAGAGCTCACGGACTTTTATTGCAACAATTGAGGCCAAAAGAAGTTTATACATTTTTGGAAACAATATTTCATATCATCCATGAAAACCCATTTCCTAAGTGTCAAAGCCGTGCCTATCTATATTTTGTTCACTTATGTTTGCAATAGGGGAGGTAAAACTCACTTATAAAAATATTAGGGGGTACGGTAAAGTTTACCTCTACCAGTTTTTTCACTGTTTAATTACAGTAACTATCTGACTGTCAGTAAATGAATATATGTCAAACATGACAGCAATAAGAAATTCATCGAAAAGGAATGAAGAGCAAACTGGATATTCAAGGTCAAAGGTCAAATTTATGTAAAAATCACAAAATTTGGCACATTTGAAATTTATTTTTATTCTTAAAAAAATAGTTTGTATCAGAGGTCAGTCATCTTTATTTATGTAATGTGTATATATCAGCCAAAGTCATAAATGCAAATCTTATTGCAAAAAGTCAAGGTCAACCCTGATAACTGAAGGTCAAAGTTCATGTTCATACAACAGTGTGAAAATTTTACCTTTACTTTTTCTAATCTGTTTAATATGTCTTCACATTATTAGTAGCTGAAGTTAATTCCTTTTAATGTTTATATGTCAGGCAAAGTCAGCAGTGCATATGTAACCCTAAAACTGCCAAGGGTAAAGCTAATATCAAAGGTCAAAGGTCAACTTTGTGTGAAAAATCGCATGGATAGCTTCCTGTTTGAAAAATAACAGATATTTTTAATCATTATTAGTAATTGTTCGTGATTTATTTTAATGTATATAAGTCCCACAATGTCAGTAATAAAAATATAGTCTGGAATGAGTCAAGTTCAAAAGTGATATAAAGGGTCAAATGTCATTTTCAAGTAAAAAAATGAAAAAAAAAAGCTCTTTAACTTTTCTCTTTGTTGATTATATCTTGTCGATATCAGTTCATTTTAATGTATAAATGTTAGGCAATGTCTGGTATGCACATATAATTTCAAAACATTCAATGTCAACTACAATATCAAAGGTCAAAGGTCAAAAAAGTGAGTAAAATGTGCAAACCTGGTATTGAAGGTCAGGGGTCATTTGTGTATAAAAAATACAAATGTACCATACTTACTCATTACTTTGTTCAAAAATAGCTTCTTGTTGTAATTCATTGTTAGCAATTTATTTTAGTGTATACATGTCAAGCAAGGTCAGCAATGTAGGTCTTATCCCAATAAGTCAAAGGCAAACCTATTGTCAAAGGTCAATGGTCAAATTTGTGAGAAAATTCGCAAAAACAACATTTTTTGCAATGATTTTTCTTTATTGTTTTAGCGTATTTTTGTCAAAACTAGGTACTGATCATTATTCATTTTAAAGTATATATAACAGATGATATCATTCTTTCTTAATAATGAAAAATTAGTCAAGGTCAAACCTGACATTAAAGGTCAAAGGAGAGGGTCTTCTAGAAACCGTTATGAAACTATGGCTAGAACAAGTTGGGGAGCAAATGAGCAAGTCTAAAAAGGCACCGTACGGCCCATAGCAGAGTACGCATCCATCTCATGGGTAACTGCTTCCAAAACCAGTAATGATAAACTGGACATGGTTCACAATTCAGGCCTAAGGATAATTCTCGGAGCAATGAAAACAACTCCAATAATGAAATTAAAACGACAGCCAGCCTTTAGCCATTAGAGAAAAGACGAGAGTACAAAGCCCTTGTGCAGGCAGACAAGGCAAATAGACTACCTTCACACCCACTCCACTCAAAACTCGAGAGCAGAACCAAGAACAGAGTCTCAACCATATCGTCAAAGAACTACAAAAAGGGAAAGCAGCAGCACTGGACACAGAAGCAGAGACGCTTGTGTCCGATGAATGAGTTTCTAGACAATGTGCTCCCAAGATCAGATTGGAGGTGCCAGGAGTAGAAGAAAAAGGAAAACAACATCAGGCTTAGCAACAATCTCTTATTTAGAAATGATCAATGGCCGCTATCCAGCACACTCTTGGATCCTAGCATATATCGATGGATCAGAAAAAAATAGCAGTTAAGAATGCTGGGAGTGGTGCCTACATTAAATTTCCAGACAGCTCCACTCTCACACTCTCTCATCCAGTCGGCAAGAGATACTCCAACTTTAGAGCCAAGATGCAAGCCCTCACATCGGCCACACTCTAACTGTATGAGCGAGGAGAAAATGGACAAAATATTGTTTTCCTAACAGACTCCAAATCTGCTCTTTAGGCTCTCTCAGCAGGTCCATCAGACGTCTTAACGAGACAGCTCTGGAAAACATCAATCTTCTGTCTGTGCACAACAATGTAATATTTCAATGGATTCCTGCTCATGTGGGCATAGCCGGAAATGAAGCTGAAGACAAACTTGCAAAGGAAGCAACCAAGCAAATACAGTTCCAACCTCCAACTTCATACAGAGAAGTTTAGACTCTAATGAAGAACAGCTTTGCGTCAGACTGGAAGAACATAAATGGGGGCTACCTGCCCAATCATGACAGTCTACACGATGTAATCAGGCACAACTAAACAACTATCCTCTGTCTGCGCACTGGACACTGTGGCCTGAGAAAACATATAAAGAAGCTGGGTGTTGCAGAGACAGCTAAATGTCAGTGCAGATCAGAAGAACAAACACCATTCCACATCCTGCAGAGCTGTTCCTATCTGGAAGAAGCACGCCAGAAAGTTTGGCCCACAGACATCCCATTTGAGACCTAGCTGTGGGGAGATGCCAGCGACCTGCAGAATACGGTGCAATTCATTGCCGCATCTAATCTTAAGATATAAAACGGCCATAAGAAGATGGAACGCAGTAAGTAAGTAAGTAAGTAAGTAAAGGTTAACATTAAAATGAATTAAGATAAAGTTATAAGTAACGACAAGATATTTTTGAACAAGAAATAGAATAACAGCGCTATCTTTTGAATTTTTACCCGGAAATGAATTTTAACCTTTAACATCAGGGCTGATCTAGACTCATGTCTGATGATATCTGCATTATTGACATTGACCCATATATACATATATATGAAACTTCAACAACTATAATACTAATAATGATAAAATACCTTAAAGAATGAATGAAAAGTATTGCAAAAATGCTATTTTTGCGATCTTTCACACAAATTTGACCTTTTACCTTTGATAAAAGCTTTACCAATCACTGCTTTTGAAATTAGATCTGCACTGCAGACATTGCCTTACAAATATACATCAGAAAGAATTATTTTCAATGAAAAAAATGACAAGATAATTTTAAACGAAGTACAAATTAAAAATGCTGTATTTTGAAGTTTCACATGAAAATGACCTTTGATCTTTAATGTCAGGTTTGACCTTGAACAAAATATAGATAGGCACGGCTTTGACACTTAAGAAATGAGTTTTCATAGAGAATATGAAATAGTGTTTCCAAAATAGTATAAACTTCTTTTTGCCTCAATTGTTGCAATAAATCGATTAATTTCACTAGGACATGATATAATGAGAGTTATAGAGTAACTTCTACCTGTGCATTTAAACGTAAATAAAGAGGATATTTGTTCAATGTAAGAGCAAAATATTTTCACTAAGTGCACATATAATGCTGTAATATATGCTATAATTTAACGAGTGGCTAAGCTGCTATGTAAAATTTAAATCTGGTGTTCACGAGTACAACTGTTTGAAGTTGGCGCGAAGTTAAACATTTGACATTGGAATATCATTCGCAGTTGTTAAAGTTAAGTCCAAAAGTGGGACTTTGTTAAGTATTAATTCTTTTAGATATATGTGCTTTACTACGTCTGAAAAATATAGGTTCACATTGAATTTTAAAATATCAAAGTACCTTTTCATTAAAACTTCAATAATGTCAAGCTGAATCTCAGGGGACAATTTCATTCATAACAGTACTATGAAGATAAAATCAGCAATACGTCAGGTGCAGTTAGTCCTCATAGGGATGCCAAGTGGCACCAGTAGCTCCCTTGCTTGGCGCTCAGCATAAAAAGGGAAACTGGAGAGTGATTGATATAAGTTGTAGAACTTGCTTCACAATCGACCTAAAATAAATTAGTATAAACTAAGTAGTTGTCAACATGCTTTATTGCCAAATTTGATAAATATATTATCCAATATTCACCGCAACGTTTCACATTCCTTATCACAAATGCACGTGTATATCAAAGTACTTATTTCCCCTTTCAATAAAAAAAAATCGTAAAAAGAATCGTTTTCATCAGGACCATGGTGATTGTCTCTACACGTAATGAGATCATCGTACAATATGTCAATACCTTCAAAATACCACTTAAAATGTCACAGTTTGAGTCCAGTTTCTATCAGTCATTAACACGTTGATGAGCGCCTTAGATTGGTCATTTAATTATAATTAAGTATGCTTCTCAATATAAAACGGTATTATTTCTCTGTAATCCTTAACTTGCACACTTCGGGGTAGACTATCTTTCTAAATCGACTTTCGTTTGTAATCTACTACTTTTCTTTCAAATGTGCTCATGTAAAGAAAAACGTTTTCCCAGTATATCTGTCTTCATATATATAATAATAATTTCTTAGTGGAACTACATTACACGTTTATTGTAATATGACTCCAATTTGTAACAGAAAGAATAAAATACTCCGCCTTTGTTTGTATGTTTTGGGACCATTAGCGCCGCCTCGAAAGTATCATTCTCACCTCCATGAGTAGTATTTAGGACTTGATATAAGAACCGATTTATTAGGATTTGTACAAAACACCGGAAGAAGTAAAAGCATCTCGCTAATACTACTACTGAATATGTGAATTCGTTATATTTTGCACAGTTCTATCATTTTCGGGAAGATTCACCATATAAAGTTGAAACTGCGCATATGTAGTTTTGTCTAACTTCATTATTTTTGTTATCATTTTGTCAGAGAGAAAAATAAGATGTCAAATATGAGCAAAACTGATACTTGCAAACTCTGGAAATATTAATAAATTCAAAAATAACGTTAGTTCTGAGAATTCTGTCAGACTAGAGGTTTTTAAAACCCATTTTGTAAATATTTCGAAAGAGGCTCAACATATCAATACCAGTTTGATATTATTGAATTTACGGCTTTACGTGATGATGATGTATACATAGATACATTTGATAAATCGATGTTTGTTGATGAAGGAAAAAGACTGTCATGAAAATAATGTCGCTTATTTCTTTATAGATAGCAGTGATTTTATATCACCCTATCTTTGTTCAATTTAAAATAACATTTTTGACAATTGCATATACGCGAACTCTTGGTAAAAGGGAGAATCTGATTTATAAAGAAAAGGTGATAAAACATTTCTTCCTGTTATGGAGGTATTACTCTGTTGAATAAAACTGATACTATTTTCTCTTTGATTTTAAGGAGCCGAATAAATAAATGGTGTTTATCTAAATATATATGCAACGTTACACAGTATGGTTTCCGTGATGGTCGTTCTACGGCTGATGCAATTTCCCTATTACAACAACCTGTCCAAAAAGTCCAATCTTTGACTACCAAGAGCCTTTGACACGGTTACAGGGATGCGGTATGGACCAAACTTATACAGTAGGGATAAGCAGTAAAATGATCATCACGATAAAATGCATTTATAATGATGTTTAGTCCTGTGTTAAGATATCTAGTATTTTACATTTGTCTGAATTGTTTCAATTCAATTAAAACGAGGGGAGTCATTATCTCCCCTACTGTTCATTTTGTTCCTAAATGTTATTCTCCACTGTATAGATTTTGACAAACTGTAAAGGATTTAGAATTGTTATCTATGTATGTTATTTTGTTTGCTGATGATATTGAGTTATTTACTATGAGCCATAACGTTTACCATCATAATTAGATAAGATCTACTCAGGAATGTGGGATCCGAAGATAAATATACGTAAAATCAAATTATATGTATTATAGAAACGTAGATCCATCGCTATAAATGTAAATATTTTATGTAGATGGTGAGAAATTAAGCAGGTACAAAGCTTTACTAATTTAGGAGTTAAGTTTATATATACAGGTCTTATGCTGTGAAGGCTCTTTATGACCAAACAGTGAACGCTTACTCTGTTTGATTGTTAAAATTGAAAGTGCCATTGATACTATGGTAGAGCCACTATTCGTGTATGGTTCCGAGATTTGGGGAGTTTACAACTATATAAAGATGTAAACAAATTATATTTTAGATTATGCAAATGTTTTCTTGGTGCGAAACAACGGACTCCGAACTATGCTGTTCTTGGCGAATTTTTAAAAAAAAATATCGCAACCTGTTATATGTAAGGAACGCTCTTTAAACTTTCGGTTGAAAATTATGTAACATACCAATGTACTATAGTACAGATAGCAGATAGCGTATACACAAAAAATATTTCAAGTTGTTGAATAACTCGTATAAAGTCTGTTATTGATAATCTTGATTTCACTCATGTTAGATTGACTTTATATAACAACTGTGAGTATATTTCAGTGTATAAGAAACGTATCTTTGAACAAAAAAAAATAGTTTAGATTTGAAAACTTTCTATTTTTGAAAATGACGGACTTAGGAAACGCTAAGCTCGTCTAAGATTGTGGTTCACAAAATTTAGAAATTGAAGCCAATCCGTATAACGGCATTGATAGAGCGGTGTAAATTATGCATGAAATTGACTTTCTTTTTATGGTATGTCGTACTACATATAGAAGCCTTCGAATCATATAGGAGAATGGTTCATATCATTGTTATGTATCTTAGCCTTGTATCAATATATCTAATTGTTTAATTCAACTCACATAAGAAAAGACTATATATCTACGCAAAATATATCAAAGATGCTTTTAAACTAAGAAACAGTATCCTGGAAAATATTACTGTTTCTTGAAGATTTGAAACTTGAAAACAATATGTTAGAGTCTTTTTTTCATTAAAGAATGAATTGAATGTAATTTTTTGCGCTGTAGATTTTTGGATGATTTGCAAAAAAGTCCCAAATATTATTATTATTATTATTTACCAATTTTTTATAGCGCTCTTTTCATCTATAAAATAAACGTTCAAAAGCGCTGTACAAACTACATATCACAGAATGATATGGACACACAGTGCTACACAAAAATATATTTAAAAATAGTTCAACATTAAAAGGTAGTTAGCTAGAATCTACATATCAATTATGATATCATAAACAACAGTAAATAACTTCTATTGCACAGTCATACAACAGCTTGTTTTCCAGTACAAAGTTAGTTTCCAATATGGTTTATACCTTTCTTAATGCACCAGATAATAGCATTCAGTACTTGCTTTTGTTTACAGTTTAGGGTAGCTTGCTACAAAATTATCTGAATTCTATGAGTATCAGGAAATCAAAATGAATGTCTGAATAGAACAGCCAAAAAGACCTACCCATGTTAAATTGTTATTCGCCTTCCGATACAAATACTGTTTACTCGTTTTTATTTCAAATATCATAAAGGTAGTTCTGGGTCAGAGGCCACCAATTCAAAAACGCACAAGGAACTAACTGGGAATAAGGTAAGTGTATACCTGGAAATAAGGTAATCAGTGTGTACAGACCACGTGGTTTGTGACATCATTTCCGGGTATTACGGCAAGAAAATTAATAAACAAATCCGTCGATTCAGAACTTAAAAACACCGTAAGTGTTTCATTTTTTGACCGATTTTAATAATTCTTTTACGAGGCTCAAGCTTTAAACGTAAGGCAATGATTTTCTGAAATTCTAAGCAGTTTTTGCAAAGGTCCGTTCCAACCCTGAAATGCTGCAAATTCTTGGAGGGTATTACGCCAAGAAAATCCTGTGTTTTACAAAATAATGCAGGATTGCTTTCCTTTACATTGTTGTGCCTTTCACCGCTGGTTATTTCAGTTCCAAGAACACTCGCGAACCACTTTACTTAAAATGAAATGGTAGGTATCCGTGAAAAAAAAGTGTCTTCGGAAAATGCTAATACGGCAAGAATGATATGACGGCAAGCAGATTTATGAATACACTTATTGTTCCTTTACGAACAGTCTCGCAGATTATTGTGTTTGAGATTCATTTCCTCTTGAAAAATACCTGTTAACAGATTTCTTTAGCGTTTAATATTTATTTCGGTATGATGTGATATGAAAGAACTTTTTTTCAATGCTTCTTAAAGATCGTTTAGTAGATCTATTTTTTCTGTTTCATTACTTGTTATCTAATAATTTCGGGCTTTCAGAAGTTTCCTAATTTTTACTTTATTTATAATCTCAAGAGGTATCTTAAAGATGAGTCCCTATGTACCTATACTGTTGCATCCAGGAATGCTAACAACTAAATTGCCAAAAAGTGAACAAAAAGTATTAAAAATTAAAAAATATATCCTAAATGTTCACATTATATGTTTCCTTATCAAGCATTAGTGAGAGTTAGGCCTCTGATCAATACCTGATAATGTATCGCAACTTCATATAGGATAAGTCTTTGAGATTTCGAGATTACGGTGATAGATCTACAAACATTGATCAATACGAAAAACCTTGATGTTGAAGACGAATACTCGGACGACGTATTTTAACTTTTTAAGAGTAATGACGCGAACAAAGACTAAACTTAAACTTTGGAAACGATCTAAGACGTCAGAGTTCAGACACAGAAACCAACAAGCGAGATCAAATGTAAAGTTTGTTACCTCATTGATACATACAGAAGTTATCAATAAGGTGTTTTACTATAAAAAATAACACATTAAATTATGATAGTATAAGCAGATAATTACACACTTTTAAAAATTGATTAAACATTTTGAAATGTAAAACATAACAGTAAAATTTAATTAAGAAATGAAATGATTTTTTCGGTGTTCATGCGAAATGAACGACAGAATAAAATCGGCAATTTAATAGGACCGGCAATATGATAGGATCGGCAAGTTTAATAGGATCGGCAAGTTTAATTTCTTATAATTACATTATATTTTCTTTCCATTTGTAAACTATGTAATATTATGAATTGCATATGATTTGTAGCATTGAGCATTAAAATCAACTTTCCGGCGATTCTGTTCCCCAGACGGAACAACTACGATGTCGTCTAAGGAACGTTCTTCCTGACTATATGCGGACGTCGTAAAAACAGCGGTAGGTTATCATTAAGCAGCGACTTTCCTTTTGCTGTTCTTACGAAATGAACGTCAAATGTAAAAATGTAAAATTTGAAATATTCATTTTATCAGACCCAACAAAGCAATGGCAATACAATAAATGCAAAATCAACAAAAGGCCACCAAGCCAGATTTGTAGTTTCCATATACGCAACGATATATCACGCACATTCAAACTCATAAATGAAGACTGTGCGGCATCCTTTTGTGATAAATTTGTATTTCAAAATTATCTTTTATGTAACCAAATAGTTTTACTGACGATGGGGAAACTATGATGAACGTATATGATATATTATTGTAAGAGCAAAGCTTTTCCATTTCGACTTTGCATCTTCCGTATCGTCCATTAATCGCAGTTTAAAAAATTGTAAACCATATAATTGTAAATAACAGAACTATGCGTATGTATGCAGTATTTCCTGTATGTCATACTAGAGTGTAAAATGCAGGTGCACCTTCAAAAATAAAAAGAATATAAAAAAACATATATCACAGTAATGTGTTAGAATATTTTCTAAAATTGGACACTTCCATAGCGTAAAACAACGACTAGAAGAATCTGATAAATTCGATTTTGAGTAAAACATTTTTGTATCTCATAAAAACCACACCGAACTTGAGACAAAGAACTATTGCTTTGAATAAAGCGTTAATGATAAGACAAAGAGCACATTTAAGTACGATATTGATCTGCTCCTGTTGGTTAATAAAACATAGTTGTCACGGACGGAATCAAGGGTCGGTGTAATATCCTCAAAATACAGGTCATGTAATGAAACTGTTGTTTACCAAGATTTGATCAAAGTTATGGTAAGGATCGCAGAATCATTACTGAAGATAACTTCGGCTTATCATGAAACTTAATTAAGAATCATGTATCCAGTCATATAAAGATGAAACCATAAAGTGGTAAAACTTTATGCCCTAGAAAGGGAGCATATAAGTAAAAGTATAAAAAGAAAAGAAGGTTTATCCTGCTTGATAAACGTAACATTGTAAATGTGAATATTCTTAAGAGTTTGCATTATCTATTATCAAAATTGTACAGTAAAACATGCATTCTTCAGACCCCTATAAGTATGTTGTCGTAGTATAAAATTATTTTTTACAAACAATAAGTATCTTTAATGAACAATATTACAGTCGTTTAAAATATCGTTTCAGAATCATGTCCATGGTCGTAAAATGGAATGTAAGACTATGCCTATACAATCACTTAACTTGCCAACAATATAAGTAAAAGGTATTTTCAAGTTGTGCTAAACAGACTTTAAAAAGTAATCCCGAGACGACTATGAAAGTCCTATGTCGCTGACATAGTACAACTGTTTGTACAGCAAAGCCCCCATCCTTCCTATGGTCGGAAAGTGCATGAAAAGGTAACAATAACTTTGAAAACAGACCCCTGAATTATTCTTTCTAATAAAGAAAATGTTTTGTCAACACTTCAAAAATCAAACAGTGCTTCACTGTTTATAAACGGTTCAATCTAGTTTAGCATACCATGCACTAAGTAGGTAGGCCCTATTTACTTACCTGCTGACGGAAGTAAGTAGTTTTAGAGAACCAAATCTCAACTGCTGTTAGGGACAATAGGTGTTTAAATGAATCTGCTTGCCGTCATATCATTCTTGCCGTATTAGCATTTTCGCAATACATATGTTTTCAATGAGAAACCTACCATTTCATTTCCAGTAAAGTCCTTCGCTGGTCTTTTTGGGACCGAAATAAACAGCGGTGAAAGGCACAACTATGTAAAGCAAATCAATCCTGCCATTTGTTGTAAAACACAGGGTTTTCTTGGCGTATTACCCTCCAAGAATTTGCAGCATGTCAGGGTTGGAACGGACTTTTGCAAAAACTGCTTAGAATTTCAGAAAATCATTGCCTTACGTTCATAGCCCACTATTCTTGCTTGAGCCTCGTAAAAGAATTATTCAAATCGGTGAGAAAATGAAGTACTTACAGTGTTTTTAAGTTCTGAATCGACGGATTGTTTATTAATTTTCTTGCCGTAATACCCGAAAATGACGTCACAAACCACGTGGTATGTACACACTGTAATGCTTGTCCATTCTGATTGGTTAGTCATTTAAACAAACCCAGACCTTCTGGACGTTTGGTAAACTGGAAGTAATTGCGTAACCATTTATCCGGATAACGTAAAAAATGTCTGGACTCGATATACGGAAATGATTTGTTTTTGGGTTTAACGCCGTTTTTTCAACGGTATTTCAGTTATGTAACGGCAGGCAGTTAACCTAACCAGTCTTCCTGGATACCGTACCTGTACAAACCTACTTTCCGCAAGTAGCTGCCAACTTCCCCACATGAATCAGAGGTTGAGGACGAATGCTATCAGACACATGTCTTTTATCAAATCGTCACGGAGAACATACGCCCCACCTGGGGATAGAACTCGCGGCCCCGCGATCCATAGATCTGCGTTCTCCCTATTGAGCTAGGCGGGCGGGCTATTCGAAAACGAAAAACGTTTTAAGAATTTATGGCAACCCATGAGTTTATTTATTAAAACGGCTACGTTATTACCTTATTAAAGGAATAAATATGATACTAAAAAGTTTGACACGTTAAATAATTTCAAGCAACTTTAATGGGTAAAGTACAAATCTCTTTAATTATGGACAAATATCTCAAAAACAAGCTCACGGATTATGTTTTATTACACTATATTATATAATAGGACATATGTTTTTACGACTGGGAGAGGTTTCATTAAAAATCTACAATGTAGCATTATTTCTATTTGCAAAAATGATATCAAACTTGTAATTTTCCTATAGATGCCCATGGTGAAAACTTGTGATGACCAAATATTTCAAACACTCCAGCAAATAATCATTTCATTTGCCAAATTTTACAAGAATATTCCCAGACTTTGAAAATCATGGTTTAATCAAAATCTACGTTGTAGAAAAGCTTTGATCTGAACAAGCAGGACTACCTTAAATATAGGGAAAACTCATACAGTCGTGCCGATTCAATTTTGATCTTTACCACCAGCAGACTTAGTTTTAGCTATAACGTCAAGCTCTTTTTGAAATGTTTGTGTCCAATTTTGAAAGATTTATTCCAACGACGTCATTTTTG
Source organism: Mercenaria mercenaria (assembly GCF_021730395.1). NCBI lineage: Eukaryota > Metazoa > Mollusca > Bivalvia > Venerida > Veneridae > Mercenaria > Mercenaria mercenaria. The sequence continues at coordinate 51,947,850 of NC_069363.1, forward strand.
TTGTTGATGTTGTTGATGTATGTGTGTGTGTGTGTGTGTGTGTGTGTGTGTGTTTTAGCTCACCTGAGCAATGATCAGGTGAGTTTTTCTGATCGCTCGATAGCCGGCGTCCGACGTCTGTCGCCTGTCTGTCGTCTGTCAACATTTAGCTTGTGTATGCAATAGAGGCTGTATTTTTCAACTGATCTTCATGAAATTTGGTCAGAATGATTACCTTGATGAAATCTAGGTCGAGTTTGAAAATGGGTCATCTGAGATCAAAAACTAGGTCACTAGGTCAAATAAAAAACCCTTGTGTATGCGATAGAGGCTGTATTTTTCAATTGATCTTCATGAAATTTAGTCAGAATGATTGCAATAATAAAATCTAGGTCAAGTTTGAATATGGATTATCTGGGGTCAAAAACTAGGTCACTAGATCAAATCAAAGAAAAGCTTTGTGTATGCAATAGAGGCTATATTTTTCAATTGATCTTTCTGAAATTAAATCAGAATAATTGCCTTAATAAAATCTAGGTCAAGGTTGAATATGGATCATCTGAGGTCAAAAAGTAGGTCAAAGAAAAACCTTGTGTATGCGATAGAGGCTGTATTTTTCAATTGATCTTCATGAAGTTTTGTCAGAATGATTGCCTTGATGAAATCTAGGTCAAGTTTGAATATTGGTCATCTGGGGTCAAAAAGTAGGTCACTAGGTCAAATCAAAGAAAACCTTGTGTATGCGAAAGAGGCTGTATTTTTCAATTGATCTTCGTAAAATTTAGTTAGAATGATTGCCTTGATAAAATCTAGGTCAAGTTTGAATATGTCTACAAACATCCGAGTCCAAAAACAAAATACAATATATTGGGACAATTGGAACAGAAAGGGAATATATATTGATCAATTATTTGATTTCCGAACAAATAGGTTTTATAAATTTGAAGAAGCAGAACGAATACTTAACTTGGAAAAAAGTGATTATCTCAAACACTACCAATTGGTTACAAAGATACCGGAAATATTAATAGAAAGCATCTCTGGAAATTTTCTGTACGGAAATAAAACAAACATTCATATAGAAAAGCTTAAAGTTTGTAAAACACCCAACCAGTATCTTTATAAATTACAAGCAACCAATGTACCATATGAAAAACCAACTGCTGCTGTGAAATGGGAAAAGATTTTTGAAAATGAAAACCTAAATTGGAAGAATATGTTTAGCGTACCATTCCTTTCTACCATTGATACAAATCTACGCAGTTTTCAATACAAATTTTTAATGCGTCTGTTGCTCACAAATAAATATCTATTTATCTGTAAGCTGGCCCCCAGTAACCTATGTGACTTCTGCTGCATGAATACAGAAACAATTGAACACATAATGTGGGAATGCCCCAAAGTACAAGCCTTTTGGAACAATATTCAAAATCTATTGACTACTAAAGGAATTGACGTGAAACTGAATATCAAAGACATATGTTTCGGTGTAACACAAAACAATGAGAAAAATGATGTTCTAAACATTATAATAATATTATGTAAATCACAGCGCCAAGGTGGTCTAGAGGATAAATAAATACATGTGGATATATTGCTGCTATGTATGTCCAAATAACAGTATATATTTCATTGCCAACGGTGTTTCAGGATGCCGACGGCATACGTCCAAAGAAGACCTCATCACGAAATCGAAACACGTTTTGGTGCCCTGTTACTGCTGTATTCTGCGTCGAAACGATGCCCTTAAGCCAATATTTGGGCAACTCAGGTCATCGTTGAGACTTTCATAATATATGAAATAAAATTATTTACGTTTTTCGCTGTTACTAGTATGTGGTTGCTAGTCTATTTTGGGTTTTAAGCTAGTCTATGTTTTTCAAGGTTTGATAGTTTCGCGCTTCTTTGTTTCGATTGAGCGATTTTCTATAGCGTTATTTTTTGGGGATTTCGCCTTTGTCAATCACTCGAGGCTAGGTATTTGGCAGTTACACACCGAAGTTGTTTTTGTTGTATACTAAATGTCGGCCGAGGAAAATTCACCACGCCGAAATTCTCGTCGCTCACCAGATAGAAATCGTCATTCAGAATCTGAGATTTTCAATGAGCTGAAAGGTTATTTTGACGACAAGTTCGACACCCTGTAAAGAGATGCGGAGTGGATGACGGACACATTTGCAAAAAAAGGTAAAGAAAGATCATTCTTTATCTTTTAAAAACTTTGCTAACAAAAGACAATACGAATTCAATATCACGTTGTTAGATAATGTAGAAAGCATTGAGAGAGCAGGTAATTTGAGACAAGCAGACAAGGCGCTAAAATTCGCTGAAAAACTTAAAACTGCTATTGCCCACAGGAATAAGGTCATCTGTATTGCAGATAGTTCGGATGCAGGCTGTGCTACCATCGCAGAATATGAAAAGCTTGATGTCGCAGACAATTCCGATGATGATCGCAAAATCCGACGTACAGAGGAGCGTGCTAAAAAGAAGCTTGAAAGTAAAAAATCTGTTAACATGTCTTCTGATACTTTTCGTTCCTCAACCTTTAAAAGCAGGTTCAGCAGACCGTCTATGGACAAGCAGCCCTTGGGAAAGCGCACCTTCGATCGCAACTTCCAGCGTGAAGTCGTCTGCTACAGATGCGGGCAATTGGGGCATTTTGCAAACGGATGTGCCAGTGGATATCCAGAACCCGTCGGCAATGCCAGACATGGACCAGTGGCTACCTCAGATTCAGCACAGTCAAGTATTTCCGAAATTACCACCAAACAGTAAACCAGACGACTTTTCAACAGATGATAAGTATTTATTTTTGAACCAACATAATGATTACTTACATGAATCATCTGTTTTTTGTGAATTTAAAGATAATGACAGACTTTCTGATATTTCTGTAAAAGATAGATTGAAAGAATCTTTGTCATTTTGGAAAGATACAATTCAACCTTCAAGTACTGAAATTTTAACTTTTATAGACAATGGTTACACTATTCCTTTTATAGAAAACCCACCTCCTTTTGAGATGAAAAACAATCAATCTGCTTTAAAAAACAAAATTTTTGTTGAATCTGCTATTCAAGATCTTAATCTTAAAAATTGCATATACCAGGTTTCCTCCAAACCAAGAAATGTCAGTCCCCTGTCGGTAGCTGAAAATTCTTCAGGCAAAAAACGCCTAATTTTAGACCTCAGTGTATTTAATCAGTATGTGAAAAAAGATCACGTAAAGTTTGAAGATTACAAGGTTGCTTTGGAGTATTTGATCCCTGGTGGTTATATGTTTAAATTTGATCTGAAGTCAGGATATCACCATCTTTCTGTTAATCAAATACACCATACTTACTTAGGTTTTTCTTGGAATATAATGGGAAAAAAGAAATATTACGTTTTTTCTGTGCTAGTTTTTGGTTTAAGCAGCGCTCCGTTCATTTTTACAAAATTACTTCGTCCTCTGGTCAAATACTGGAGATCTGCTGGTTTACGAATTGTTGTTTTTCTTGATAACGGCGGGGGGGGGGGGGGGGGGGGGGGGGGGGTAAACAAAAACTTCGATCTGGCACAAAAAGACGCTTTGTTTGTTAAACAAACATTGTATAAAGCTGGTTTTGTTATAAACATTGAAAAGTCTGTCTTCATACCCGTCCAAGTGTTAGCATGGGTAGGTTATGTCTGGGATTTAAAAACAGGTTTTCTGAAGATACCAGACAGAAGAATTAAAAATACGTTAGAGTGTATTCATAATACAATTTCTAACCTACCTTGCTCTACAGCTAGAAAGTAAGCGAGGCTGTCTGGGAAAATCATTTCCATGGCTCCTGTGTTAGGTAGTAGCGCTCTTTTTGAGACTAAAGTGTTTTACAGGTTCATTGAAAATAGGGTTTCTTGGGACAGGAAAATGGTCATAGAAAACAATGTTGTTCAGGCGATTCTTTTTTGGCAACGTCAGCTAAAATCACCGTTTGCTAGAAAATTATTTGTTGAACCTCTACCTTCAGTACTAGTGTACTCGGACGCATCTAGCTCAGCTGGTGCAGCTTACATTGTCGAATGCAATCAGACAGTTGCCCATAAATTTTGGTCAGAAGATGAAAAAATGCAGAGTTCTACAGCGAGAGTTGCTGGCTATTAAGTATTCATCGCAAAGTTTAATTGATAAGTTAAAAGGAAAATCTGTGGTCTGGTTTACAGATAATCAGAATTGTCTACATATTTTTGAGAAGGGTAGTATGAAGCTCGACTTACACGACATAGCTGTCGGCATTCATTCTTTATGCATTTCACATAGCATATCACTTGAGTTACAGTGGATTAGAAGAAATAAAAACACAGTTGCTGACAGTATTAGCAAAATGGTTGATTATGATGATTATGGTGTTTCAGATACATTTTTTCAGTTTGTTGATCAAATGTTTGGCCCACACACTATAGATCGTTTCGCAAATGATTACAATACCAAACTACCAAGGTTCAATTCCTTGTACTGGACCCCTTCTTCAGAAAATGTTGATGCCTTTTCTTTAAACTGGCAAAATGAAAATAATTGGTTGGTACCTCCAGTAGTTTACATACCCAAAGTTATCAATCATTTAGTATTCTGCAGAGCAAAAGGAACGTTGATAGCTCCGTACTGGCCATCTAGTCCGTTTTTCCCTCTATTGTTTGGCCCGAATTCAGTAAATAAAGATTTTATTAGAGATACTTTAGCTTTTAGAAATAGTTCCGATATTTACATTCAAGGTTAATTCAAAAACACTATTTTTGGTTCTGAAAAATTTACCAGCAAAGTATTAGTTATCAGGATAGAGTGTGACATATAAGGGAGATAACTGCGTTATGACTGAGAATGTTAGCCATTGTATTATATACATGTATTATGTTTACTTAGTGAAAATATTAGCTGCATTGTGTTATCTGTATTTATTTCTTTAACAGGACTTTTTAAATCCAACAGATGGGATGATGTTATGGATAAATGTAGTAATCCGGCTCTGCCCTCTTGGATGTTTTCAGAAGTGAAAGAAGCTGTTTTATCGAGCAAGGAAAAGTCTACCGTATGTCAGTATAAGAACTGCTTTAGTAAATTCGTATCATGGTGCAAAAAATGTAAATTTTCATTCCTTCCGGCTTCACCGGTCACGGTAGCCTTATATTTAGTATCTGTTATGCAAAATACAAATACTTCTTGCAGCAAATCTAAATTGAACTCAATTTTCTACGCTATAAAATGGGCACATTTACTTAATGGCGAATTTTCTAATCCTTCTTCTGATGAATGGCTTAAACTTTGTTTAGAAGGCTGCTTGAGGAAAGTTTCTAAACCTCTCATCAAAAAAGAACCTATAACTGTCGAAATTTTATCGACTTTAGTAAATAAATTCGCTTCTGAAAATTGCACGCTGGCAGATTTAAGGCTTATTACACTTTTTGTCATTTCATTTGCTGGTTTTCTTAGAATCAGTGAAGCTTTAAATTTAAAAGCATGTAACATTAATTTTTTTGATAATTATTGTTATATCAAAATTGAAAAATCAAAGACAGATATATACAGAGATGATCAGCATGTAGTTTTGGCACGGACAGGAAATATCACGTGTCCTGTAACTTTATTGAATAGATACTTTTGTGCAGCTTGTTTAATTAAGGGCTCTGGTCAGTATCTTTTCAGAGCAGTTCAGTTTTGTAGTAGTACTAAACAGTTTGTATTACGTAAAGCTAATGAGCCATTATCTTATTCTAGAGTCAGAGAAATATTTATTGAAAAACTGGACCAGCTTGGGTTAGATCATAAGTTATTCGGACTTCATTCATTTCGTTCTGGTGGCGCAACTTTTAGTGCAAATTCCGGAACAAAAGACCGTCTTTGGAAAAGACATGGTAGATGGCGATCTGAAACCGCAAAAGACGGTTATATTAAAGACTCATTGCAGGATAGACTTTCAGTAACCTTAAATTTAAATCTTTGAACTTGTTTCAGTGATATTCTGCATTTTAATTTCGTAGACAGCGAACAGTTATGATCGGTGGTTATAAGTGGACAGAACTCTGTTGTGCACAGAAGATTTGTGTGTAATTGTTTATGAACTTAGTACAGTCAGTATTTGTGAAATATTCGTTCTTACACATATGTGTACTTTGAATCGTGATTCATTTTAGAAATGCTTTATAAGCATTTAAATTTGTCGCACAATTAACTTTTTAATTGTATGCCCATAAAGTAGCATGTCATATTCAAGTACATATATTTGTGATAAATAAATGATCAATTGACTAATTTTGTATTTTTTTAGTCTAGGTTTGCAGTGTTCTTTAATATAGCACAGAAAAATCATTGTTTCAGTGAGATTTAAAAGTATTCAGCCTCTTTTCAATTTCAATACACAAATCAGTACCTTTTAGATTTAATTCAACGGGGAATTAATACAGTTTAAAGATGATTCACTTGGCAGGACAAATGTTGGACAATGATGGATCGATTTGTGATTTACCGTGTATTGTGAGGAATTTCCAAGATCGATCATTACTTATTAAAGATGTATCTCTACCTTATAAGGAGTATGCGAAGATGGACTCAACAAACAAAGATAAGTGTTTAGATTTATATGTTGATCATGGGCTGTACTGTGATCGTGTCATTTATAGCGCTGACTATCAAAAAAAAATTGTGGCTGTGCCGTTTTGTGGCGTTTGCCGTTGATCGAACTGTGGTCGTGCCGTTTATGGCGTTGACCGTTGATTGCTCTGTGGTCGTGTCTTTTGTGGCGTCGACCGTTGATTGAACTGTGGCCGTGCCTTTTGCGGCGTCGACCGTTGATTGAATGTGGCCGTGCATTTTGCGGCGTCGACCGTTGATTGAACTGTGGCTGTACCGTTTTTGTGGCGTTGGCCGTTGATAAAACAGTGGTCGTGCTGTTTATGGCATTGACCTTTTATTGAACTGAGGTCCTGTCCTCTATGGCATACTGTGGTCACGCTGTTAATGACGTTGACCCGATTGAACTGTGGTCCTACAGTTCGTGGTGTAGAACGTTGACTGAACTGTGGTCGTGCTTTTTGTGGCGTTGACCGTCGATTAACTGTGATCGTGCAGTCTGTGGAGTTGACCGTTGATTGAACTGTGATTGTGGCGTTGACTGTTTATTAAACTGTGGCCTTGCCGTTTGTAGTGTAACTGTCGATTGAAATATGATCGTGCCGCTTATGGCGTTGACTACCGACTAAACTGCGATCGTGCAGTTTATGGTGTTGATCATTGAATTATGGGAGCGTCGCTTTTGTCGATTAAACTTGGGTTTATTATAGTTGCGTTGCCTTTTGCGTTCGCCGTCTATTGAATTAAAATCGAGCTGTCTGTGATATCGGTATTGAGCGGTGTTCGTGTCGTTTATGGCGTTTACCTTTGACAGATCTGTGTTATTCGCCTTCTTTGACATTAACCGTTGATTGATTTCTGGGCGTCTCTTAGTATCGAGTTGACTGTTAAATGAACAGGGAATGCTTCGTTTGTGATTAAATATGTTCATTTGTTACAGGTTTAGATGACACATCTTCAGTCTCATTTCGTTTTATGAGGGGTTGTCTGAAATTCCATCTTTTGCATATATCGTTTTCCACATCTACTATGCGGAGAACATAGAACATACGTACTCAATAAGTATCATTTTTTCCATAATAATAGAAATAATATTTATCACTAAAGTAGCTTTCCTCTTGTAACGATTAAATTGGTCGATTAGCATGTTTTTATTTTTCATCATCTTATAAATTACTTATAAAAACCTTAGTAACTTCTTATAAAGTAAGTCGTTTATATTTAGATTAAAATCATTTACCTTCTTTGTTTGCTCGATTGAAATGCTGCCAAATACTAATGCCTGTTACCTAAAACCTGTTGTTGTTGTTGTTTTTGTAGTATAGGAACACGAAATTAGTAAATAATTGATTTACTCACAGTGAAATGTGAGTAAGTGAATTTAGTTATAGCAATTTATGCAAAATGTGCGACGAAGAGAAATGTATTGAAAATCTTGATTTTAAGCAATTTTTAGGTGTCCGAAAATGGGCTCGAATCCTCGTTTCTGCTGTGATTCACAGCGTTCATGAGGACTTGAGGATGAATAAAACTATGTGGATATTTTGCTGGTATGTATGTCCAAATAAAAGTACATATTGCATTGCCAGCAGATTTTCCGTATACCGACGGCATACGTAGAAAAACGCCTCATCACTAAATTAAAACATATTTTGGTGCTTAGATGCTGCTGTATTCTGCGCCAAAACGATGCACATGAGGCACGATTTGGTCTCCTAAGGTCATTGATGAAGTCTCTATTATATACAAAATAAAATTAGTTTTAGCAGTTTATGGTTTATATAACTGCGAAGAACGGTAAAACCTGTTGAAAATCGTAATTTTAAGAATTTTTCAGACGTCCAAAAATAGGCTCGAATCCTTGTTACTTCTGTAATCCACAGCTTCCAGGAGGACATGAAATAAATCAAACTATGTGGATATATTGCTGGTATGTCAGTCCAAATAAAAGTACATATTGATTGCCGACCGATTTTCAGGATGCCGACGGCATACGTAGAAAAAACGCCTCATCACAAAAATTGAAACAGATTTTGATGCTTAGATGCTGCTGTATTCTGCGCCGAAACGATGCACTTGAGACACGATTTGGTCTCCTAAGGTCATTGATGAAGTCTCTATTATATACAAAATGAAATAAGTTTTATCAGTTTATGCCTTATATTCCTGCGAAGAGCGGTAAAATCTGTTGAAAATCGTAATATTAAGCATTTTGCAGATGTTCAAAAATGGGCTCGAATCCTTGTTACTGCTGTAATTCACAGCGTCCTGAAGGATTTGAGGATAAATAAAACCATGTGGATATATTGCATGTGCAAATGTTTAAATGATAGTATATACAACATTACCGGCGGATTTGAAGAATGCCGACGGCATACGTCCAAAGATGACCTCATCTGTAATTTGGAACATGTTTTGATGGTCAGTTATTGTTGTATTCTGCGCCAAAACGACGCCCTCAAACCATTATTTGGTCATCTAATATCATTGTTGAGGCGGAGAATGGTAAAACCTGGTGAAAATCGTAATTTCAAGTATTTTTTCAGGTGTCCGAAAATGGGCTTGAATCCTTGTTACTGCTGTAATCCACAGCGTCCAGGAGGACATGAGGATGAATCAAACTATGTGGATATATTGCTGGTATGTATGTCCAAATAAAAGTACATATTGCATTGCCGGCGTATTTTCAGGATGCCGACGGCATACGTCGAGAAAACGCCTCATCGCAAAATTGAAACATATTTTGGTGCTTAGATGCTGCCGTATTCTGCGCCTAAGGTATGCACATGAGACACGATTTGGTATCCTAAGGTCATTGATGAAGTCTCTAGTATATACAAAATAAAATTAGTTTTAGCAGTTTATGCTTTATATTACTGCGAAGAACGGTAAAATCTGTTGAAAATCATAATTTAAAGCATTTTTCAGATGTCCAAAAATGGGCTCGAATCCTTGTTACTGCTGTAATTCACAGCGTCCTGAAGGACTTGAGGATAAATAAAACCAGGTGGGTATATTGCTTGTGTATATGTTCAAATGATAGTTTATAGAACATTGCCGGCGGATATGAAGAATGCCGACGGGATACGTCTAAAGAAGACCTCATCTGTAGTCTGGAACATGTTTTGGTGGTCAACTACTGCTGTATTCTGCGCCGAAACTATCCCCTCAAATCATTATTTAGTCATCTTATGTCATTGTTGAGGCCTTTATGAGATATAAAATGAATTTAGTTTTAGCAATTTATGCAATATGTGCCGACGAAGAACAATGAAATATGTTGAATATCGTAATTTCAAACATTTTTCGTTTGTCCGAAAATGGGTTCGAATCCTTGTTACTGCTGTTATTCACAGCGTCCAGGAGGACTTGAGGATGAATCAAACTATGTGGATATATTGCTAGTATGTATGTCCAAATAAAAGTACATATTGCATTGCCGACGGGTTTTCAGGATGCCGACGGTATACGTCCAAAGAATACCTCATCACGAAAATGGCACATGTTTTGTTGCTCTGTTACTGCTGTTTATTGCGCCGAAGCATTGCTCTTGAACCAATATTTGGTCATTTTAGGACATTGTTGGGGTCTTTATAATATACGTAATGGAATTAGGTTCAGTGCTTTATGCATAATGTGTCGACAAAGACCTGAGAAATGTGCGGAAAATCTCCATTTAAAGCATTTTCCAGGTTTGAATCCTTATTACTGCTGTTATGCTCAGCGTCCAGGTTGACTTGAGGATGAATCAAACTATATGGATATATTGCTATTGAAAGAACGCCTCATCACAAAATTGGAACAAATGTGGTGCTTAGATACTGCTGTATTCTGCGCCGAAACGATGCACATGAGCCACGATTTGGTCTCCTCAGATCATTGATGAAGTCTTTATTATATACAAAATAAGATTAGTTATAGCAGTTTATGCTTTATATTCTAATGTAGAACGGATAAATGCTAATATTCGTAATTTAAATCATTTTTCAACTGTCTGCAAATGGGCTCGAATCCTTGTTACTGCTGTTATTCTCAGCGTTCTGAAGGACTTGAGGATAAATCAAACTATGTGGATATATTGCTTGTACTTATGTTTAAATAATAATACATTTCACATTGCCGACGGATACGTCCAAAGAAGACTTTATGTCTAAGCTGGAACATGTTTTGGTGTTACTTCTGCCCTGAAACCAATATTTGGTCATCTTATTTTTGAGGCCTTTATATGGTATAAAATGAATTTAGTTTTAACAATTTATGCTTTATGTGCCGACGAAGAACGTTGAAACGTGTTGAAAATCGTAATTTTATGCATTTTTCAGGTGTCTTAAATGAGCTCGAATTCTTGTTACTGCTGTAATTCACAACTTCAAGGAGGAATTAAGAATAATCAAGAAACAAGATACTACTTTTCTTTATATTTATTTAGCTCTGAAATGCTCTTCAAGAATCTGTAAAGCACATGCAGACATATAAAACGTGTCCTGTTGTGTACTTCCAATTTTATCAATGTCATGTAGAATGAATACTTTTTAGTCTATTCATCCTTTAAAACATGTCAACAATACGACACGCATATTTGTCTCCTTTTTTCATCAATTTTAATGTAATAGAATTTAATTAATTGATTAATTCGGATGTTTAAACCACACCCGAGTTAAAACGAAATGGAACCGGAAAATTACGGCATGGAACAGATTTTACTGTTTTCCGCCGTTCTGTCCTTTTTACGCGATTAAATATAAATTGAGATATGACTGATCTTCAGGTTAATTGCTTGAATTTCATCTATGTATTGTACTCAATATGACTGACTGATACAAATATTATAATCTTATACGCAAACACACTTTCTCAAAAAGATGCATTGAACGAGAATGTCTTTATAAAAATATCGTAATTGACCGCCGTTATATAAAGGCAGTGGCTTGCTGTCCGGTAACCGGACCCGGAGTCTAGAGGTCCGGTAACCGATATACTTGTACTATTATGTACTGTGTTATCAATGTATAAGATTATTGCCAGGGAAAGGTATAATTTGTTGTCATGAAGTTGCCTTTAAGTATTTTTTATAAATATTTTTGTAAACAGCTCGCGCTCGCACATAATTATATTGAATATCAAATTATAAAATAATTTTGGCGATTTCCATAAGTTACTGTTACTTACTTTAGCAGTACAACGAATTCAGCATTTTATGACCACAAAACAGTCTAAGTATTAAAGTAAAAGCATTTATTAAGTTTATTATTTTAATCCTTTGATCCTGTAAAAAAAAAACCCACAAAATTGATGAAAGATTAGACCTACATTACTACGCACAGTAGCTAATTACTATTAATAATCAATTTAATTAGCGATAGTGTTTTTATAGCCATGAACGGTTTATCATTTCATTTTGTTTCTGGTCAGTTGCAATGTACAATTGTATTTAGAACAAGAAAAAGAAAGCGAAATCTGTTTTTGATGAATAAATGAACTTTGCAAATAACATTTTCGGAAGTATTCATTATTTATCCTAACTATTACTGGAGCTCTAGCTAGACGTTGTCAAATTTATAGGTTAGCAATTCATAATGTGATATGAACTAAGGTGGACGGATAGCTCAGTGGTTTGCACACTGGCCTTCCAATCCTGAGGTCGGGGGTTCGATACCCGGCAGCTACTCGGGAATTTTCAGAAACGCTTTTCAGTGTTTCCAACCCAACTAGAGGTATACTGGTCAGGAACCCAGGCAATCCTTGCGTGAATCAGTGCTTTACACTGGGCACGTTAAAGAACCAGGCTGTCTATTCGCAACGAGCTAGGCTAAGTTAGCCGGAAATACCTGTATCTGATTTCTGATCTCTCTATCATGGGTGCTTTGTCTCACTCTGTCCCTCTGGTCAGATCGCTCTGTGTCTGTACTAGTAGAGGATGAATTATGCGCCCTGTGTGGCTGCATTTGAACTATGTAAAGCGCCTTTGAACGTGAAATTGATCATGAAAAGGGCACTATATAAATCTAGTATAATAATAATAATATAATAACTATCATTATGTATATTATTGTTTATCCTCCTTCAGGATGCTGTGAATTACAGCAATAACGAGGATTTTAAAAATCTGAAAAAAATGCTTAAAATTACGATTTTCAACACATTTAACCCTTCTTTGCCGGAATACAAAGCATAAACTGCTAAAATTAATTTTATTTTGTAAATAATAAAGACTTCAATGATGACCGAAGAAGACCAAATCGTGGCTCAATCTAAGCACCAAAATATGTTTAAATTTTGTGATGAGGCGTATTTTCGACGTATGCAATCGGCCTCCTGAAAATCCGCCGGCAATGTAATACATGTATGTACTATTATTTGTACATACATACCAGCAATATATCCACATAGTTTGATTCATCTTCATGTCCTCCTGGACGCTTTGAATTACAGCAGTAACAAGGATTCGAGCCCATTTTCGGACAAACGAAAAAGACTTAAAATTACAATTTTCACCACATTTCACTGTTCTTCATCGGCCCCTATTGCATAAATTGCTAAAACGCAATTCATGTTATATCTCATAAAGACCTCAACAATGACATTAGATGACCAAATAATGGTTTGAGGGGATCGTTTCGGTGCAAAATACAGCAGTAACTGACCACCAAAACATGGTTCAGATTACAGATGAGGTGTTCTTTGAACGTATCCCGTCGGCATTCCTAAAATCCTCCGGCAATGTTGTATATATTATTATTTGAACATATCCACAAGCAATATATCCACATGGTTTTATTTATCCTCAAGTCCTTCAGGACCCTGTGAATTACAGCAGTAACAAGGATTCGAGCCCATTTTTGAACATCTGAAAAATGCTTTAAATTACGATTTTCAACAGGTTTTACCGTTCTTCGCAGGAATATAAAGCATAAACTGCTAAAACTAATTTTATTTTGTATATATAGAGACTTCATCAATGACCTTAGGAGACCAAATCGTGTCTCGTGTGCATCGTTTCGGCGCAGAATACAGCAGAATCTAAGCACTAAAATATGTTTCAATTTTGTGATGAGGTGTTTTCTCGGCGTAAGCCGCCGGCATCCTGAAAATCGGTAGGCAATGCAATATATACTTTTATTTGGACATACATACCAGCAATATATCCACATAGTTTGATTCATCCTCAAGTCCTCATGGACGCTGTGAATTACAGTAGTAACAATGATTCGAGCCCATTTCCGTACACCTATAAAATGCTTTAAATTTGGATTTTCCGGACATTTCACCGTTCTTTGTCGAAACATAAAGTGCTGAAACTAATTTCATTTCCTATCTTATAAAGACCCCAACAATGACCTCAGATGACCAAATATTGGCTTTAGGGCATCATTTCGGTGCAAAATAAAGCATTAACTGAGTATGAAAACATGTTCTAATTTCACGATGAGGCCTTCTTTGGACGTATGCCATCGGCATCCTGAATATCCGTTTATGTTATATGTACTATTATTTTTACATACATACCAGCAATATATCCACATGTTTTATTTCATCCCAAAATCGCACTGGACGCAGTGAATTACAGCAGTAATAAAGATTTGAACCTATTTCAGACATCAAAAAGTCTTTAAAAATAGGATGACACTGGGATAAATTATTAGTTGAATCCTCGATGTTTCTTCTTCTACCGCTGGATACCGAATGAGCTCTCTGCCATCCATCTACCTATTTATACCCAAGCAGACGTGCTATTTTTAGAACTTGTTTCTGATTGGTCTAAATTCAAACATAACGTTTTACAACGAGTACTTGCTCTATCAAATATCTGGTTCCGTTTAACTTTTGTATATGACATAATGAGTGAAGCTGGGACCCAGCCATCCACATAATGAACCCAAATCAGCATAAATGACCCAAATTCTATTATTAACAGCAATTCAACAATAATTATAGCAATGATAACCTGAAAAGGGAGTCAAGCACTATCTGTGCTTATGTGTTACGTTATCAATATATTAAATATACAAATTATTCTGACAATAGCCCCCTGCTCAAGAAAATACTTTCAGTTTTTCAAACACTTAAGGAATAATCTGTGTACAAATTCTCCTTTTCTTTTTACTATTTCTCGATTTTTTACAAATCATGTATCACTGCTATCATTAAACCCCCAACTGGGATATAAAATCAGGAAGATGGCACTGGGGCAGGTTTCTACATAAAATATGCATGGTAAACATCAGAGAACCCTTTTTTGAAATCCTGAAAAAACTCCTGAATGAAAAAAAATTAAAACATGCACATTTATACTTTGATATGTATCATTTCTATTGGTGCATTTAATTTTTTTCAAGTGTCAAGAAAGTATACTTATAGATTTTTTTAAAATCTCAACTGTCAAAAATTTGAATTTCCTGGGGGAGGCTTAGAGGTCATAACCTCAGAGAGCAGAGAAATGTAAACAGAATAAGCACGTGGCTTTGTTTATCAACAAAAATACTGCAGCAGAAGATTATTCACAACATTCATTCACCTCTGTTTACCTGCTTTTTATCACCTATGTGTTTATCTCAGAAAATGATTTACACTTATTATGTGCATGAAGTGAATAAATACTTATTATATAACTAGTACATGTAGTACATAAGTGTTTATTTACTGAAGCTTGTGTTAGATAAATAAGTTGTAGTTTCTGACTGTTCTGTTTCCACAGTAACTATGTTCCATTTTCCCCACTCAATGCATTATTTTCAATTGAATTTGGGAATAATCTGGTATGAAAGTCCAGTTGCAAAGTGCCACAAACTTATCAGTAAATTTGATGCGCCATGAATGTGTATTGTTTTGACAGTCCTCTCTAATTGCCTATTATCTTGACTTCCTTGATAATACATTGTCAGACTGAAACAGGCCTCCAAAAATTCCGCCAAATTTTCATTTTTATGTCTTGACACTGTGTTTCACAGTCCTAGTGTTACATTCATATTGATTAATTTGGATTTAATTAAATAATTTCCCAAACGAAACAACATATCAAATGAGAATAAGTTTTGCTTTGTTGACTGGAATGATAACATTGATAGGGAATATATTTCCTATAGAACAATGTCTTATAAAAAAATCCCACAAAACTTATCAAGTACCTGTGAAGAAAGGAAAACTAGTGATTTTAAAGAAAATATTTACAAAAATTGGATTAATAACTTTTACAACTGAAAACAGCAAGTAAGCTGCATGCTCTTCTGTTTTTGAAAGATCGTCTGCTACAAGCTACCTGTGTTTACAATGGTTATTTTTAGCTACTGCTTCTGAGTAACAAAATGTAGCTCCTCCCACTATTTTCTGTCTGCCCCGGTAGGAAATGTTGGGGGTTTAACATACATTCAGTAATATACTGATTAAATTAGTATCAAAGAACAAACATCTCTAAAAGACTCAGCAGAAAGTATATGATTTCAAGAATATCATACAACGATCATCTCCTGACCTTTTTATTTTACTATCATCAAGAATGATATTCATTTGTTTCTCTGATCGTAAAAGTACTTGTCATCTTTTCTGTTGACAATAATTGTTATCACCAAAACCTCCTTTTACACGATAGCTTCTGTCAGACCTACTATAAACCCTTTACCGAGATCATTTCTCATGCCATTTTGTCTCCATGACTGCTTATGCTCAGATTTATTTTGGCCATGGTCTTTATAACCCCTATCATCTCGCCTGTTAATATCTCTAACATATATACCCTTTCTGTTATGCCAACGTGATCCTCTGTTCACGTACTTAATAGATGACTTCTCATGATACAGGTTGTATCCTTGATTATCAAAATTGTGTGACTCTGGTCTGTCATCAGATTGTCTCCAGTTTCTTTCTGTTCTATCATGATGCCTATAGTCTTGCAAACCATGTCTACCGTACCTGCTCTTTGATGCCAGGTCAGTCTTTACTTTCTGGCATACATCACATGACCGGCAAAACCTTGTTACTTCATTTGTGATGCCTGGTCAATGAAAACTCGTTCGTTTTTTATCAAGTGTCTCTTTAGCTGATAAGTGTCCCCTGGCTATTGACTTATGAGCTGATGTCATAACACTTCTCCTGAACTGGGTTGGGACTACTACCTGTTTAACAACTCTTCCCTATTTCTCCTCGAAGATTCTATATAATATGTTTTTCCTCATTTCATAATGAAACCTGAAACCTCTTTTTGTTTTCAGTTTCGCCTTATCCTTAGCATAAATCCAAAGTTTCTTTAATGTCTCATCATCTTTCTGAGCAATTTTGATTTGCTCAACATCAAACGTTTGCTCTTTGACTTCGCAAACCTCAGAGGGTTCCGTAATACCCACCTTTATTGCATGCTGAGTTTCCGTCATCCCAGTTGCAGCAATATCTTTGCCGGATGAAAACTGTCTTTCATCTCGGGTTTTCCAGTTTATGTCTGGCTTATCTGAAACTCCCTTTATATTACCGATTATCAAATCGCATATCATGTTCGGCACAACCATTGCCTCAATTTAACCTTTAAAATATGGTGTGTCAACCTGTATCTTTGCTGCAGGAACTGTCCTTGAACGTCCATCGATCGCAACCATAAGGTACCTCTTATCTAACATTTGATTCTTTGATACAAGACCTTTCTTGACAGCTGCCAATTCACACCCTGTATCTCTCAAAACCTGAACTTCATTATCACTTATATATCCTTTCTTCAATGTCAAGTTCCTTTCACCGTTTGTTGAATCAATGGTACGGGTGCTTGCTATAACCGAAATGGATTTTCCATGTGCTAACATAAGTCGTCCATCTTCTATGCAGTCTTTTGACCGTTCGTCATCTAATGATATTGCTATAACTGAGGCTGCAACTTTTCTGTCATCCGAATGTGTGTCTTTCTGCGCTTGGCCTTCCCTTTTCCAGTCTGTGGGTGTAGACTCTTGCATTCCATGCCTATTTCTCTGTCTTTCCTCATAGGATCCCCTACTAGCTAAAGCTGCACTGCTTACTTTCCTCTTGGATAGGTCTCTGCATTCTCGTTCTATATGACCTTCCTTATTACATATGAAACATATGGGCTTCTTAAAAGCTCGCTTTTCTCTTTGTGTAGGCTGAGACACTGGCTGAACCTCAGTCGAAGGCTGTGGCTCTTTGCTGCATGACAAATTACTTCTATTCAACTGGTTAGATGTGATAGAGCCGCCATGAGCTTCAATATATGGTTCTGCCAACTGTGTAATCTCAGCTCTCGACTTTGCAACTCTTTCCTTTAAGAATAAAGCAAGGTCCTTGGAACAAGTTTGGATGAACTGTTCTCTGATCATAACGTCTTTCAGCATTTTAAACGTATTGTCAACTTCTGCCATCTCTGTCCATCGACTGAAATATCTGTCCAGCCTTGCCATAAACTGGAAAACAGTTTCACCACGCTCTGGTTTGCATTCCCTGAACTTCAATCTAAAACCTTCCTTTGTCAACTGATAACGTTTCAGCACTGCTTTCTTCAATGTTGGGTAGTCATTAGCATTCAGCCTTTAATTTAAGCATTTCCAACTCCTGCTGTTTCAAAACTCGTTCTTCTTCGTTTAAAGATCGTTCTTCTTCTTTCAAAGCTCATTCCTTTTCCAAACGTTCCAACTCAAATAACCTTTTCTTCTCAGCCTGTTCTAGCTCGAACAATCGTTTCTCCTTAGCTTCATGAGCCTCAAACCTACGTTGTTCATCATCATGACGCCGCCTTTCTTCATCTCGTCTCAGCATCCTCTCCTCGCGTTCAGTATTCTCTTTCTCTTTCCTATCCATAAACTCTATGAGCTCTGATCCTGAGAGACCCATACGATCGCCCGTCTCAACCCATTTATCGTAGTTCATCTTTAAGCTTTAGGCTGGAACTAACTCTAAAATTCCACTATATGTGACTCAGACTTCCTTCAGTCACAGCGCCTTCTGGTATACCAACAGAACGTTAAAACCACTAGTCTCTGTACCTCCTTGGATATAGATCCCGGACGAGCCCCCAAATTGTCAGGATACGGTTATATGGCCCAGGGAAGTGCCTACGCCTTTTGTATCTTGAACAATAAAATGGGTCCTATCCCTAAGGTGATTATGTCTTAGACTAGCTGACAAACGAAATAGAATGTCCTTTGTTAAAACGTATAGCTGGTGAGACCAAATATCTCATATATATAGAATTTTCCTCTGGCTACCTTGCCTAAATGATTCGTGTACCAATGATTCGTAAATGATTTTAATTATGAGCTAGACAATTTTAGGGATCAGGCAAATCACTAAATGTTTCAAACTTACAATTTTCAATTAGCTCAAACTCCTATAGGCGGAGACTCTGTACTTGACTGGTCTTTTTGTTGAAGTTCCCGTCAGACAATGTCTTTGAATCAATAACATACGAGTCCAATCGCATAGATGCTCGGCCTCTGTCCTCTCAAACTCTATATGAATGCCCTGACCCCTGGATGCCCAGCGCCTATATGCTATCATATGTAGCATTCATCTACCATATAAGTAGTATTAAATATAAGGCTTCTGGGCCAATCTGACCTCACCTGACCCCTTGACCTCTTCTAAAAAATCCAAAGCCGGCCAATTCAAAGTTAAAAATTCCAAAACCAACCAGTCGTAAAATACTAACTCAATGCATTTGTACCCTGAAAATCTTTAAGAGAAACTGAGTTTCTATCTTTGATGAACGTAAGGTTGAAGGGTCAATCTGATCTTATTTAACCTATAACCCTTGACCAGCCCAGACAAATACCGGACAATTAAACAAACCACAGGTTTAAACCCAATTAAAAGTTTTAAATACATATGATATGGATGAGTTTACATAATAAAATATATTGTTTGAAAGAAAGAAGATTTACTGATTATATAAACCCCAATTATGTTACAGCAAAAAACGGGAAAAGAATGATAATGGCCACCTGTTCATCTTGTGGAAGAATGAAATCAAAGTTTGTTAATAGTACTATCAAAGCAGGTAATTTAGATATCCATAAAGCAGTGTTACCTTTATTACCTAAAAAAGGGTTAACACTTCCAGGATATAACTATTGTGGACCAGGAAATCCTTTAGATAATGGACCTCCTGTCAACGAACTGGACGTAGTATGTAAGACCCACGACTTTTGCTATGACAGCGGTGTAAAAAAGGGTATATGTGACAAACAAATGCTTTCCAACTTAAATAACACCAAATCAAAAACATTTGGAGAAAAGATTACAAAACATTTAGTTGTAAAACCTGCAATTAAAACGAAATATAAACTTGGTCTCGGACAAAACCGAAATTCAAAAAACGGGAAAAGGGGGTAGAGTATTTACTTGGACGTAAGTCCTTGGAAGCTAAGAGCTTACTCAAAGAGACTCCCGAAATAACGTGGAGTGATGAATTAGCAGAGGAATTACACAAACCAATTAAAAGAAAATTTAGGAAACGACGGGTGATTGTTAATGACATTGATGATATTTGGTCTGCTGATTTAGTTGATATGCAAGCCTTTTCAAAATATAATAAAGGTGTAAAGTACTTGTTAACCGTTATTGATATATTCAGTAAATATGCTTGGGTTATTCCGTTAAAGAATAACACTGGAGAATCTGTTACTAAAGCGTTTAATAAAATAGTTTCAGAAGGTAGAACACCAACAAATTTATGGGTAGATGAAGGAAAAGAATTTTATAATAAAAAGTTTGAATCATTTTTTAATAAAAATAAGATTAATATGTATATACATTTAATGAAGGAAAAGCTGTCGTAATCGAAAGATTTAATAGAAGTTTAAAAAGAATAATGTGGAAATATTTTACAGCAAATAATACTTATACTTATTTAGATAATTTACAGGAAATGGTTGATAAATGTAACAAAACAAAACATTCTAGTATAAAAATGACACCAACCAAAGCCAGTAAAAACTTAAATAAAGGTACTGTTCACTTTAATTTATTTGGTAATTTATAGATACCAAAGAGTAAACCAAAATTTAAAATTGGTGATCGAGTTCGCTTAAGCAAACTTAAAAGACATTTTGAAAAAGGATATACACCAAACTGGACAGAGGAAATATTTATAATTTATAAAATTAATTATACAAATCCCAGAAAATACACTATAAAAGATTCAAATGATGAAATAATTCAAGGATCATTTTATGAACAAGAACTTTTACCTACTACACAAGAAGTTTTTAGAATAGAAAACGTTATTAGACGAGACTATAAGAAAAAACAAGCTTTCGTAAAATGGAAAGGTTACAATGAAAAATTTAATAGTTGGGTTCCGTTTAATGAATTGGAAGAAATTTAAATTGAAAATATATTATATAAATGAGTAATAAAAATCTAATTTCTAATAATGGAATAGATCAATTAATTATTCACCTAACTAAACTAGCTGCTGTTTACAGAAAAAGTTATACATTTTGTGGGAGAGTAAGTACTGGGTTATATATTACAAGAAGTATCTTTGGTTGTTCAGCTGCATTAGCACTTGTTCCAGCTATTCCTATATTTGTAGCAGTTGTTGATGTTGTTCCACCAGTAATTACCATATTTACTAATAGACTAAAACTTGACGACAAGAAATTTATTTAAAAACACATCATCACAAAATAAAACAACTAATAACAAAAACACGGATTGCAGCTTTAGCTGTTCATAACCCTAATGATCCTGGAAAAGTAAATAAAGAAGAAGAGAAAAGTTATTCAAGATATTTTTACAATACTGTTAGAAATGCAGAAAGAAAAAATTATTTAATGCCCTTTGAAACATATATGAAGGAATTTAAACTTAACGGATATAAAAGTAAAAAATAAGAAGAGTTATATTTAAGATTTTTTCTATAAGTATTTTATATAAATGAGAAAAATTATATCAGTTGAAGGTAATATTGCATCAGGAAAAGTACGTTTTTAGATATTATTAAAGAATATAATCATAATTTTAAAATAATTCCAGAACCAATTCATGAATGGCAAAATGGACTGTGTTGTCTATTAACTGAAGAAGAAAATGTCGAAAGGTTATGTGATTGTCCCAGACCAAATAATCATCGAAACAACCCTAAAAGAGTTATTGCAACCGATTGTGACACTAATGAAGAAAAAATATATAAAAGCACTTACACAGCATTTAAAGACCTTGATATTAATTCAGGGTTAATAAAAATGTGCTGTGAAGGGAAAAACAGAGTAAAAAGTGGAATATCAAAGACTAATGGAAAAAGATATAAATTTAAATATTTCATTTCTTCTTAAACTTTATTTATTTTATTATTTTTTAACCCTTTTTTGCTTATTTGTTTTTCTAAATATGATATATAGATGGAAATTGAGAGATCTACAAAGCAATATTATAAGAAATTTGAAATTAAAAATTGAATATAGACAAGATCCAAAAAATCAATTATATTAAATATAAACGACTCTTATGGAATACTTGAGTCTGAACTTAAAGCTTTAAAAGGTATAAAAATAAACGTTGTTTTAAAAATAACTTTTGTAAAAAATGAGTGCAACAGATACAATATATAAATCAGCTTATTTTCAATCAAAGGCTTTAGAAATTATTAACACAAACGAAATAAAAAACACTTTACGTCAAGCTTTTGATGAAATAATAAATAGAATTGGTAATTGGATTTCAGAAGGAAGTGGTTGGAGAATAGAGTCAGTTGATGCTCATTATATAAATAGATATAAATATACACCACTAGCTGCTTCGAGTTATTTAAAATTACCAAAACCATTACAAAATCCAAAGAAAGGATTGATAAATATAAAGAATGATGATAATGAATGTTTTAGATGGTGTCATTTAGCTTACAAATTTCCTGTAACAAAACATTCTGAAAGAGTTTCCAATTATGAAAAACATATAAACGATCTTGATTATACTGGAATTAAATTTCCTGTTACATTAAATCAAATACCTAAAATAGAAGTTTTAAATGATATTTCATTTAATATATTTGGTTATGAAGAACCTACGGGAATCTATCCATTGTACATATCAAAATATCAATATTCCGAAAGGTGTGACATGTTGCTAATTAATAATAACGAAATAACACATTATGTTTGGATAAAAGACTTTAATAGATTAATGTTTAAGAAAAAAAAAATGTAAAAATAAAAAACATTTTTGTAAAAGCTGCCTGCAGCATTTTACTGAAGAAAGAATATTAAATGAACACATACCAAATTGTTTAGCTATTAATGGTGTTCAAGCTGTAAAAATGCCAAAAAAGGGAAGTAAAATACAATTTAAAAATTATTATAAGGGTTTAGCAGTACCTTTTGTAATTTATGCTGATTTCGAATCAATAACTAGAAAAATATCAACTGCTTTACCGTCTAATAAATCTTCATTTACCGAACCGTATCAAAATCATATAGACTGCGGCTATGGTTTTAAAGTTGTTTGTTGCTATGACGACAAATATACTAAACCAACACAGGTTTACAGAGGACCCAATGCAGTTTATAAGTTTATTGAAAAAATGCTTGAGGAAGAGGAGTATTGTAAGGAAATATTTAAAGAGCACTTTAACAAAGAATTAAGAATGTCTAAAAAAGACGAAATTGAATTTAAAAAACAAAAGTTTTGTCATATCTGTGAAAAAGAATATATAGAAGATTCAATCAAAGTACGTGATCATTGCCATATAACAGGAAAATTCAGAGGAAGTGCTCACTCAGAATGCAATATTAATTTTAGACTAACACACAAAATTCCTGTTATTTTTCATAATTTAAGAGGTTATGACGGTCATTCTATTATGCAACAAATAGGAAAATTCAAAAAAGAAATTAATGTTAGTCCTAATAATATGGAAAGATATATGGCATTTATGATAAGTGATTTAATTTTTATTGATTCATTCCAATTTATGTCTCAATCATTGGATAACTTAGTAAAAAATATTCCAGAATTTAAATATTTATCTCAAGAATTTAATTGTGAAAACATTAATCTATTAAAAACAAAAGGTATTTATCCATATGATTACATGGATTCATTTAAAAAATTCAAAGAAACAGAATTACCTCCTAAAAAAGAGTTTTATTCAATTTTAAATGAAACACACATATCTAATGAAGAATATGAACATGCTAAAAATGTTTGGAATACATTTAAAGTTAAAACAATGGGAGAATATCACGATCTATATTGAAAAACTGACGTATTACTTTTAGCTGATGTATTCGAAAATTTTAGAAGGTTGTGTTTAGAGTACTACAAATTAGACCATTGTTATTATTTTAATAGTCCTGGTTTAGCTTGGGATGCAATGTTAAAAATAACTGGAATTCAGTTAGATTTAATAACTGATATTGATATGTATCTTTTTATTGAAAAGGAACTCAGAGGAGGAATAAGTTATATTTCAAACAGATACAGTAACGCAAACAATAAATATATGAAAGATTATGATCCTGCATTAGAATCTAAATACATTATGTACCTCGACGCCAATAACCTTTACGGTTGGGCCATGTGACCTTTACCCTCTGGAAATTTTAAATTCATATCCGATTAACAATTCAAGAAATTAATTGCAAAAGGTAAAACTAACTTTATAGTTGAATGTGATCTTGAATATCCAAAAAAATTACATACTGTACATAATGATTATCCTTTGGCTCCTGAAAAAATTAAAATACCAGACGAATGGCTTTCAAATTATAGTAAAAATATTAAAACTGAATTTGAAATAGGAATAAGCAATGTAAAAAAATTAGTTCCAACTTTAATGAAAAAACAAAATTATGTTGTTCATTTTAAAAATCTTGAACTATATACACAATTAGAGTTAAAAGTAACAAAAATACATAGAATATTAACTTTTGACGAAAGTCCTTGGTTAAAAAAAATATATTGATTTTAATACTCAAAAAAGATCTGAAGTAAAAAATTCATTTGAAATGGACTTTTTTAAGTTGATGAACAACTCTGTATTCGGTAAGACGATGGAGAATTTACGTAAAAGAATCAATATTAAGCTGACACATGATGAAAATATTTTATAAAAATATATTGCCAAACCTTCATTTGTTAGTTCAACGATGTTTAACAAGAATTTATTTGGTATTCATAGAATAAATAGAAGCTTGTTATTAAACAGACCTTGTTATGTTGGAATGTGCATTCTAGATTTATCAAAATATCTAATGTATGATTTTCATTATAATTACATTAAGGAAAAGTACGAGGATTTAGCAAAGCTTTTATTCACTGACACTGATTCATTATGTTATGAAATAAATACTGAAGATGCATATGAGGATTTTTATAAGGACAAAGATTTATTTGATAATAGTGATTACGATAGTAATTCAAAATTTTATTTCAACAATAATAAAAAGTAATTGGAAAATTTAAAGATGAAGCTGCTGGCATTCTCATTGTTGAATTTGTTGGATTAAGAAGTAAAATGTATTCATATTTATTAGAAAACGAAGTTAATGTTAAAAAATGTAAAGGAATTAAAAAACATGTTGTAAAGAAAACAATAGTTCATAAAAATTATAAAGATACTTTGTTTAATTCAACACGAAGTAGTCACACCTTTAAAGTTATTCGTTCTGATAAACACAATCTTTTCAATTATGTTATAAATAAATTATCTTTATCATGTTATGACGATAAAAGATATATTCTTGATAATGGTATTGACACATTAGCTTATTCTTAAATAATAGAACCTTAAAATGTTAATTGAATATTTTTAACGTTTAAAGAATCAATATAAATTACATCATTCATTTTAAATTTATTAGCATAATTAATAGAAATAGATTCGTTTTTTTCTGTTTGTTTGTGCATTGTAACTTTGAAGAATTACATTTTCTTTATTTTTTAGTTGTAATTTAACTTCTCCTTTATCTAATTTAATTGCATCGACAAGAATAATTAAAATACAATTAAAATTAATTCTTACATTATTACCATTTTGAACTAAACCAGGACTAGCATTTACAACTTTCCATTGAAATAATCCACTATCGGTATCTTCAGTATAACATGTTAAAAACAATGGAGGTTTTCTTATTATTTGTCTTTCTATTTTACTTACTTTTTCGTTTATATTATTGAATATTCCCATTATATTAAGTATTACAGTTAAATAAAAATACAATAATTAATTAAAGTTTTAATTAAGATTTTAATTCAAAAGTTTACTTTCTTTATAATTAATATATTCCTCCAATATGTAGAATTTGACATAACTATCCGACATAAGAATAAATGATACTTCTGTAGATGATGAATCGTCAAAAGGATGAATGTCAAACTTTGTCCTTTCTGTTAAATAAATTTTAATTTTTTTCTGATACACACATACATTGTTCGATACGAGCCCATTTTCATCGATCTTGGATGTTATATTTATACTCCCACCAGGAAATGTACCTGTAAAACCATCTTGCCACCACCTAAAAAGAAAATGTGATATTTTGTATTTTTGCAACTGTCCGGGCGCCACTATAAAAAACCTGATATCTATTATATAAGTTTAGTTAAAACACATTTTTTAATAGTACATCCGGTACAGCTAGTTTATATTCTTGGTTTGTGTTTATAAAATCTCTATAATCTACGATATTTCCTGATTCCAAATTAAATGCATTAAAATATCCCATACCACTTTTAATCATATTTTCAT
Source organism: Mercenaria mercenaria (assembly GCF_021730395.1). Taxonomy (NCBI): domain Eukaryota; kingdom Metazoa; phylum Mollusca; class Bivalvia; order Venerida; family Veneridae; genus Mercenaria; species Mercenaria mercenaria. The sequence continues at coordinate 51,974,099 of NC_069363.1, forward strand.
ATAATGAATATATCCAGACACCGTGGCGATCAAAATACTTTTTCATTTTTATGTATGAATGTGTTACAAAGGATTTTGGTTCTCCTTCATTATTACCGCTGTTATATTCAAAAAGAAACACTTCACGTCTTACTTTTTCCAGTTCAGATCTATATTCTGCAAATTTATTTTCATGTTCGAGAATTACTTCAGCTAAATCATCAACTCGTTTTGTTGTAGCAACTTCAGAAGCAGACAAATTGTCAACAACACCTTTTGTTCTAGCTAATTGTGTTTCTTGTTTTAAGAAAACATTTTTTACTTCTGTAATTTTTTCCCAATTAGTAGAAATTGATTGAGTATTAGTGGTGTTTGCTTTAGTATTAGCAGTAATTAACTCTCCTTATTTAACTGATTTTTCAACTACAAAGTTCAGTTCATTTTTATTTTTTTCAACTTTAGCATTAAATTCGTTGATATCTTTTTGTAATAAACCTGTAAGTGTATTTAAGTCTGCGTACTTTAAATTGTGACGTGTGTCGACATTACTAATCAAAATCCGAAGTTGTTTCTTAAAGTTTTCTATTTTAGAATTGAGCTCTTTTTTAAGGTTATTTAATGTAGCGTCATGGTCATCACCTCTTTGCGAAGCAGCCTTTTCCAGTTCAGATTTATATTCTGCAAATTTATTTGAAAATGTATCGAGTAAATCTTGGTGTTTTTTTGTAAAGCCAGTATTTAGTTTATTTATTTCTGTTCTGATTTCTAACTGATACATATTTTGTAACTTTTTCTCAGCTTCAATAATTTTGTCTTTTAGTTCTTCATGTTTAATCATGCTATCTTTTAATTCTTGAATTTGAGTGAATAAAATGTTTAAATTGACTCGAAATACTTCTTTTATGTTTTCGTCTGTCAAATCAGATTTCTCTTCAAGTTCTTTAATAGAATCAACCATAGCTTTCATTTCTTTTTCAATTTTATCTTGTAATTGAATTATTAATAATGAATTCTTTTTAAAATCTTTTGTTAATTCTTCAATATTCTTTACTTCTGTTTCTAGTGTCTGTTTTATACTTTTGATATCTTCAAGATTATAGTCATCTATTACACTTTGAACTTTTTTTAAACATAAACCGTCTTGAAACTGCATCGTTGGGTTTATCTGGATTTCTTAGGTTAATAAGGTTATTACCTCCCATATCTAATGCTCTGATCATTGTGTTATCAAGTTCTTTATTTCTGTGAAGATACGATTCCGATTCTTTTTTAAGTTTTTTGAATTGTTTTTAGTAGCATAATCACTTAAATCAATATCAAATTTAACTTTACTTATACTGTCGGGTTGATTAATTTGTTTTACATCATTAAAAACTCCCATCTATATATTACCAGTAAAGTTTTTTCTTAAAAACTTCCTTGGTGTGTCAATATATAAGAAATCATATTTTTGATTTGTTGCATTAGCAAAGGAGTTAGGGTTAATATTTTGTTCATTACAAATCATATCATTTTCCCGTTTACCTGGACTTTCAAATAAAATATAATGTGAACAGTTAATCCGAATATCTTTTGGTGCTTTATAGTTAGACTGACTTAAATAAATAACACAACAGTTTTTGTGACGTCCCTGAATAAAGTATTTGTTATTTCATTCTGAACCTTTTTATCTTCACATACAAAATCATCAAATATTACTACTTTTTGTTTTTCTGACTCAAGATTCTCACAGGGTTCAATTTGGTTGGGATCAGCCGAATATTCGAGTATTTCATTTGGATTTATTTTATTTTTTCTGCAATTCCATTTAAGAGTTTAATTAAATCCTGATATTACGATTGTTCTAGGTTTTTAGCATAAAGGTATAATTTATCACAATATATAAGAGGTTTTCGTATCATATGCATTAATGTATTTGTTTTGCCAGATCCAGAAGATCCACATATTAACATTCTAAAACATGAATCCGGCATAAAAGGATAATGTTGTTTAAAGTTATGGTGCTTGGCATTACTTTTTGTATCATAATTTGGAATTTCCATTTGTATATTATATAATATAATAATATTACATTATCTTACATTATCTTACATTATCTAACATTATTATATAAATGCAATCAAAACTTAATGAAATAAGAATAGGAAAAATTTAATCGGACAAAAGATGAGAAATTTAAAAGAAGAAATAATGAGAGAAAAAAATTTAAAAAGCTACAAATCGGGATATCTACACTGAAATTTATAAACCAATTACTGAAGGAATAGAAAGTCAAAAAGAACAATTATCAAGTCAGTTAAAAGCATTACCTGGAATTAAGGAGCAATTAGCGTTACTAGGTGATGAAATGAAAGACATACAAACATATCAGGGTTTACCACAGCTATTCCAAGAACCACTACCAATTACAGGGTCTCCTGAAGATCATGTGGGTTTGGATATGGATAGGGATGATGGTGATGAGTTTGAAGACACTGAAGAATTTCCTGAAGAATTTGCGGCAAATTTAGATATAAATATCGATAAAGATGTATTATCAGAATATGGATTGCCTACATTAACAGAGTTAGCAATAAACAAAGATAAAGATGATTGGGTGCAAATAAGAAAGGGGGTCACCGAGAAATTAAAGGTCTTTACTCGTGATATAAATAAATATAGTAAACAAGAACCAGACAAAATAATTAAATTTTCAATGCAGAACCTATGGCTGCAGGTGAGTATGTTTCAGAGTTAGAATTACATAGAGAAAATCTTAAAAGATACAGTGAACGCTTATCAAAAATGATTAAAGACTCAAAGGTATTTGGAAAGGGAATAAGATATCATAATTCATATAAAGTTTCACCAAATGGACATTATGTAGCGATAGGAAATAGGCGCTTCCGCATAATCGGTATGTGTCGCGCACTAAACTGTTTACGTATGCACCGGTTAACAACATCGATGTGTTCCGGCACTCGCAGTCAGAAAGGTAAGTTTTATTTCTCAAAATATTCTGTTAAGTACTATTTGTCAACGTATAAACACATGTTCAGTCCAAACTTACGATATCAAAGATTGAATTTAACCCGGATTTTTTAGCGAAGCCATTTGAAATCATTGATTTTAAAGGTGTGTAGTTCTGTTCTGTCATTCTCTATTCATAACTTGTGTTTACACGAATCTTCAAAATGTGCATATTTATGTGGGTTTCATTGGTGAACCAGTGGCGCATGGAAGCTCAATATACTGTTAATGGCAGTTGGTAAGTGGGAATGGTCAATTATTTATGGTTTGTTTTTGGTTTGCAAAATAATCAAAATGTTAGTTTGACAGACGACAACAACAACAACTCGTTATAGTTTGTTTCAAGACATCTAGAAAATAGAATAATAGAATCATTTTGATTTTGTTCGATGATACAAACTGGAGCATATTATGATCTGTTTGTTGGATGATTTTAACATAATGTTTTAACTGAAAATTGTTTTATGGTACTAGAAAAGGGTATTGCAGTTTTTCCTTGAGTACCAATACTTTCGGATAAAATTTATTTCGGATGTAATATTTGGCTACTGTAGTATTATAGTTTTCAGGGTACAAATGCATTGAGTTAGTATTTTAAGACTGGTTGGTTTTGGATTTTTTAAATTTGAATTGGCCGCCTTTGGATTTTTTAGAAGAGGTCAAGGGGTCAGGTGAGGTCAGATTGGCCCAGAAGCCTTATATTTAATACTACTCATATAGGTATATCACCGATGCCTTGGCTGTACTTCGCCAGTAATGCTGAACCGTCTATAAGCTGGCACTCTCTTACTATCTCAGTAGATTACCAAACTCTGGGTCTCTGTCTCAGCTTCCCGATGTTCAGCCTATATATGCCTATATATGCTATCGTATATAGCATTCAACTACCCTTAAGATAAAACTCCTATGCACTGGCCCTATAGCTCGAAACCTTATTGAAATTCTGCAACTCTTCTTTAGTCTATAAACTTCCAAAGTCTTCTTTTTAATATTTAACGACACAATATAACAAAAGATGCACAAAATGTAAAGATAAAATAATATATGACATGATATAATATAGAACGGACACAATGTAATGAAGTATGGACATAGTATAGAATGCACATATTTCCATCCGATTCGTAAACACATGACTGATATTTTTTCTTACATATCGTCTACATGTTAGCATTTTATTCTGGCAGATTATTTTTCTTGCATACCGTATTTTACAAATAACAGGTAGAAATATTTCCTTTGTAGCACTCTTCCTTATAGTAGAGCGCGGGAAATTAACGTCCGTAAGCAGGAGTGACGTCATGATGTTTTGCGTTACGCACAATAACAAATAGTTCCACTTAAGTTTTATCGTTTGTAGAGTAACGTTATGTTCTTATGGTAAACTAACGTATTTTGAATCGAGAAATATACTATAAGGAACGGAGATTATCAAGGTACCTGCTTTTTTCGTATTTTCGTATTTTTACATAAACAATATATTATCAGTGCATGAACTACTAGTTGTCATTAACAGCACGAGAGTCATCTGGCATGGGGGGGGGGGGGTGCCAGATGGGTTTTGCCGGCATGGGTAAAATCACTGGAAACGCCAGTCCGGCGTGCAAGAAAGATGTTTTTCGTAATATAACCAAAAATATCATAATATTATTACAAAAACACAACATATAACGATATAATCACATAACATAAATATGTTTGCACAACATGTAAATATTTCGGTATATAATATAATAAAAAAACTTAATAATAGAATTTCATGACTACAAAAGACCATGCCGGCGTTCCATACGTGTCTTTATTTCCTATAAACTCATGCGGTTCTCCTGGGCCTCCCTCGTCATCGGTAGATTTATTGGTTGTAGTGTCATAAAACGGTCCTTTCTAATACACAGCTGTACAGACATCTTGTTAATATTTGGTTCCATATATTTTTGCATAATTTGGGCAAGATCAAAATTATACGTTTGCCATCTGTCAAATAATTTCTAATTGGTCAAAATGGTGGAAAACAAAATGGCCGCTGAATTAAGATATTACATGTAGGGATATTACACGTTTTTGTGTATTAACGGCTGAAGACGCTCGCGTGAATGTTTGTGACCTTGGTCACAGACATATCCCAAGGGCTTCTGCAAACGTTAATGTACAAAACAAACCTGTATTGTCGCTTTTCTTGCCTAAAAAAGATGCCATGAAGACTAAATGTATTGTTTTGTGATGACTTTACGATTCCGGTACAATTTATAATTCCCAATATGTTGTTCTTCAAAACGGTAACCATGATTGTTTTAGATATCCATAACCGGGGCCCACAAAATCAACAACACTACCAAGAGCATGTATTGAAGGTATTTAAACGATGTTTCTCATTTCTCGTTATTACATGACATTACGCATAATTTTGCATATTATAATTTAAAAATTGAGCAGGAACACAGTTTCAAGAATGATAACTTTACATTCGAGTTATTTTGAGTAAGAACACATTTAATATACATGTATTTAAAATGATAAGTATGAAAAGTTTTCAAGATTTATATGAATTCTATGAGAAATCAAATAAAAACATACCGACTGATACTTTCAAAAATCATTGCTATGATTCCTAAAAACGAACACTCGCATTATAATACTTTCACGGTTATCGTCAAAAATTGAACCGATATTGAGTTCAAAAGGGAGAAAACAGAGGGAGAAACCGGTAAGCACATTGTTGACTCCGTAGGGGAGAGGGCAGTGCGTTTTGGGTGGGTAACTGATACAGCAAAACAAACCGTAGTTTAAATTGCAACTGTTATGCTACAAAAATGAGGTTATTATGGAAGAAACGAGACACAGATATCAGATGTCCATATGCCCTTAATACACATACGCCCCTGGCAAATCATTTTAAAAATAACAAGGAATCGGTAAAATCGAATGATGCTCCCAAATGCATGTGCTTGTCCCAATATGGGGAATAACGTATAAGAAACCAAAAAAAAAAATGGACATAATAGAAAGGAGAAAATTGGATAAAGGGAGATAAATCAAAAACTAGGTAAGGTAGAGTTATTATTATTATTATTATTACTATTATTATTATTATTATACCAGATTTATATAGCGTCCTTTTCATGATCAATTTCACGTTCAAAGGCGCTTTACATAGTTCAATGCAGCCACACACGGCGCATAATTCATCCTCTACTAGTACAGACACAGAGCGATCTGACCAGTGGGACAGAGTGAGACAAAGCCCCCACGACAGAGAGATCAGAAATCCGATACAGGCTTGTCCGGCTAACTTAGCCTAGCTCGTTACGAATAGACAGCCTGGTTCTTTAACGTGCCCAGTGTATAGTACTGATACACGCAAGGATTGCCTCGGTTCCTGACCAGTACACCTCTAGTTGGGTGGGAAACACTGAAAAGCGTTTCTGAAAATTCCCGAGTAGCTGCCGGGGATAGGACCCCCGACCTCAGGATTGGAAGGCCAGTGTGCAAACCACTGAGCTATCCGTCCATTATGATCAATGGCCTCTATCATTTTGTGAAGATGCAATGAAATGCCTTTAATACTTTTCAAGTAATGCTCAGGACAAGCCTTATTTTGTACAATAAAGGGAGATAATTCAAAAACTAGGTAAGGTAGAGTTTATATTCTTTCACACTGCACTTTGTCTCAATGGCCTCTATGATTACATGATGTTTCAATCAAATGCCATTAATACTTTTCAAACTATACTCCGGACATAAGTGTGACGGACGGACGGACGGACGGACAAAACGGCAACTATATGCTCGCCCTTCGGGGAGTATAAAAATAATATATTAACAGCACGTGAATTGCCTTGTTTGTACACGATTTTTCTTCCGTTAATCCGTGGGCGAATCCAGGGAAAAAAGTAATTTTTGTGCAAGAATGAACAAAAAAGTTAGATGAGAAGTTCCGCTGTAAGTATTTTAAGCGTATTTTAAGCGTTGGTATTTGTTTAAATAAATGCAAATAAAACATATTATTTACTTTATTAATAAAATGTTTAGAAGCTACATTAAACGAGAAAAATAAATTTAATTATCATTTTTCATAAGAAAGTACGATAAAAAGCAAGATGTAATACTTTAAACATCTCTATTGCCATGGTTACTTTAAAGGTTACGGTAAATAGGGTACCGTGTAAAGTGTTTGATATTCTGCTAATAATATTGCCCTAAAATTCCACTTGGTTATATCAAGAATGGCACTGAAGCCTACGAAAGGAAAACGTTATAAAATGAGAGAAAATGCGTTTCCTGGAAATACGAGTCCCGCGAAATATACATTTTAAGTTAATATTAGAAAGCTAACGCGCAGATGAATATAATTATCAACTACGCAGACCTCTACTGATAATAGTAAAACCGAAATACAATGAAAAGTGTAGAATATCTTACCGTTGTCAACGGTGAAGCGAAGTCTGATATTGCTGAAGTATTATTATTATTATTATTATTATACCAGATTTATATAGCGTCCTTTTCATGATAAACACGTTCAAAGGCGCTTTACAGCAACTGCAGCCACACAGGGCGCGAAATCATCCTCTACTAGTACAGACACAGAGCGATCTGACCAGAGGGACAGAGTGAGACAAAGCCCCCACAGAGAGATCAGAAATCAGATACAGGCTTGTCGGCTAACTTAGCCTAGCTCGTTGCGAAAAGACAGCCTGGTTCTTTAACGTGCCCAGTGTATAGCACTGATACACGCAAGGATTGCCTGGGTTCCTGACCAGTTCACCTCTAGCTGGGTGGGAAACTCTGAAAAGCGTTTCTGAAAATTCCCGATTAGCTGCCGGGGATCGAACCCCGACCTCAGGATTGGAAGGCCAGTGTGCAAACCACTGAGCTATCTGTCCACCCATATGAAGTAGCTCCGGATGTGTTCTGGAACGTGGTAGCGTTCCATAGCCTTGCATATCAGTTGGTGGCCGATAGAGCTCTAACGTTGGCCAGGTCTAGCCACACCATTGTCAGATTCTCCTTCTCCTGTTTTGAATCTCTCAGTAGTTGGCTAATTGCTTTTGTGTGTTCCACACATCCAGAGAAACCAGGAATTCCGCCTTTCTGCACGGAAGTGTCCACATATTGGCCGTTGACCATGTACGCTGTCAGTCTTTTGGTTAGGATATACAAAAAGGTCTTGCCTTCTACACTAAGGAGTGAAATCTTTCTGCACTGTGACAATTCTTCTGATTCTTCACCTTAAGAACAAAACATCTCTCTGACATCTGCCATGACCTTTCCTCAAGACAATCCGTAGCAGTCTCGTAAGTAAATCTGGACACTTCTTGTATACTTTGTACGGTATCCCACTGGGCCCTGGGGATGGCTTGGCTGTTGCTTTCTTCACAACGTCCTGTACTTTTTTCTATGTAGGCTCGGCAATATCCAGGTTCTCTGCAGATGGGTCTACATCTTCTACTCTGGGATACTATTATTATTATTATTATTATTATTATTATTATTATTATTATACCAGATTTATATAGCGCCCTTTTCATGATCAATTTCACGTTCAAAGGCGCTTTACATAGTTCAAATGCAGCCACACAGGGCGCATAATTCATCCTCTACTAGTACAGACACAGAGCGATCTGACCAGAGGGACAGAGTGAGACAAAGCCCCCACGACAGAGAGATCAGAAATCAGATACAGGCTTGTCCGGCTAACTTAGCCTAGCTCGTTGCGAATAGACAGCCTGGTTCTTTAACGTGCCCAGTGTATAGCACTGATACACGCAAGGATTGCCTGGGTTCCTGACCAGTACACCTCTAGTTAGGTGGGAAACACTGAAAAGCGTTTCTGAAAATTCCCGAGTAGCTGCCGGGGATCGAACCCCCGACCTCAGGATTGGAAGGCCAGTGTGCAAACCACTGAGCTATCCGTCCACCTGGATACTCGCTAAGAGATTCGCCTTTTCGCTGTGCATTTCATGGAGGAACCCTTCTACCTCTTCTTTAGGTCTGATAAGCCTTTTTGATTTTTGTCTCCAAGCAGTTTGGATGCGAACTGGAAAGGGTTGGCTAGGAAATGTTCCGTCTTCCTTTTCTTAAGTCGCCTTGTCTTCCTGAGCTGCTCTGCTTTCCTCAGGTCTATAAGCCTAACCCGGAACTGGTCTGTCAGATTCTTGAGGCCGAATCGTTCCATTTCCTACGCATGCTTGAACCTCTGGTTAAGTCCGCGTATCTGTCTTCTGAGTTCCTTGATCTCTTTCTCCCTTCTGTTTGACAGAAGAGGTGTCGTTTAGTGACATCTCTCCACAAGCCCAAATCGCTCTCTATCCATACCTTTTAAAGGTGTTCTGCTTAGACTATATATTCCCATATCCTGCTGTTTGGAAAATGGAGTCTGTGTCATCATCGAAGAATCATTCATGGCAGGCCATTGACTCATTGCATCATTGCAAGTCTTTGCGGTGTGTCTAGCTGTTGGGTTGGTATCAAATTTTGTGAAGGAGGGTTGTCTTCCTGTTGTGCTTCAGGAACGTGGAGATTCTCAGCGGTGGTAAACCTGACTAGGATTCTCCTGCGCCTCACCAGGTTGTCCTACGTTTTGTTGCTGCTGCACTCCAGGCCTACAGCCTTCCTTTGACTGAATCCGCAAACCTCTGATGTTGTTGTAGACCTTCCCGCAAATACAAGTTGAACTCGCTATTCCGCCTGTCAATGTCCGTTGTACTAGCCGTTTCATTGCCTATTGTTCTGTCCCAATGGGTCTTTCATCCTCTCCTTCCCCCTATCCCGCCACTCTCGGTAGGCACTGGGGACTTTGCTCTTCTTCATCTAATGCATCTTGTCTGTAGGGCTGATTCGTGCAGGTCTTCTAAACACACTGAATTTTGAATGCAAATGACAAAAATGGAAATCTAGGAATAACTATAAATTTGGATTCAGTTTAGTAACCGAGCACAGCCTACCACCTAATTTTCAAAACAAAATACTCCTGTATAATAATTTCCTGCTGTAAGGTTCAGTCTCTATCCTTTATTATTCTGCAGTATATGTGAAAAATAACAATTTTTGACCAGTTTTGATACCAACATTTCTTTATTAAAAATGTCGATTATACAGTCCCAGGTGACCAAGCACTAACAGCATTTACAGTTCATCCACAGCTGTCATCCGTTTAAGGCCGAGTTTGCGATCCACAATTATGTTTGCAATCGATGCTAAGATAGTTCCTAATGAACAAGCACTAGAAGACCAAACTGTATACATACAGAAACGTCCTGCATCCAGAAAAAAAGATTGCCATAGTTCTTTCTGAATCTATCCACTGTAAAAAGTAGTGGTCTTTGACCGATTGTTTGGACCGATAGTTTTCTATACATTTGATACAAGGACAGTGTATCACAGATTTTGTTGCATATCCGCAGAAAGGAGCAGAAATGGCACACACAAAAATCTTCCTATTTCCCTAGGAGGGACCGGTACGAAGTGAAAACAACAGTTTTTAGCGAATTGTGGGACCTGCAAATCATGTGTGCAGTTGAAGCCATGAATGGACACAAATGACAAAACACTAACAAACACGAAAAAGGTCCAGAAATGACACGCTTAAGCTTCTACATATTTTTCAAGGAGGGTTACACAATTAAAAGCTAAACATTTGTTTGCAGTAATGTTAGGATATTCCAAAAATACCTCAAACTTTGTCATATTTCTCTCTGTGATGATGTGTTTGAAAAGTATCGCTTTCGGGTCCCACACGGCTCATGCACCAAGGCTTGTTGTCTCCAGTCGTTTCTCTCATACATTCTTTGTTTGGATCGATTGATGTCTTGGGCACCAGGAGCAGTTTGCCAGTTTTACCACTCCCGACTTCGAGTGCTCGGTTTTTAAAGCATTTCTCTACGACAGGATATTTTCTACCACATTTTATGAATCGAGTATTTTGTTTGACTTTTATAGGATCATAATGACCAAGCATTAGCAAGCAGGAATGCGTGATTAATTTAAGAGACATTGAAACATTGTTTGATTCCATTATGTATGTACATTTTAATAAAAAAAAATGTAGTTTTAATGCATTTTTCAGTTTTTCTACTTCATATATTCTATCAATTACATACAGTAAATAAAGATTTGCTTGAGGCCGCAAATACTAGGTCTTGTTCAAGTTTTCGAGCAGCTCAAACAAAAAATATACGAAAAATGACAGGGAAATACTTGAGCAAGGTCGGTTGCTTGGGTCATTAATGCTCTGGTAAATGGTTTTTCACTGTAGTTTAAACTTTTTGATTTTCTTATCAGTAACAGGGAGATAAAAAAAAACATACTGAAGATAATATTCTGTAAAACTTTAATTACAAATTTGAGATGAATTGTCAGTGGTGTAATTCAGTACCATAGTATTCAAATAATGAAGGTTCAGCTGTATTGCACATTTATCATAATCACAAGATGTACAAAAACCACATGTTACAAGGTTTGCATTTTTGTGCAATTGATTATCATTGTTTTTCAAGTATTTATGCAAATTGCTTGCGCAGCATGCCTTTATCTCATTGATCCATGGCCTGCGTTAAGATGTGCAAATGTTTTATGTTTACATTCTGTTACATAATGGGTATAAAATAAACACTAGATTTATCAGTAGAAAAGTAAGTGCTCTTAAACTTCACATGAGATTATAGAAACAGGTACATGCATTTTTAAGTTATTAAGTAGGTGGAAATATTCGCTCCCTATTGAAAGCTTGAACTATCTTAAATGCCCTGAAAAAAAAATTATGATATTTTTTGAAGCAGGTTAATATTTATACTACAAAAATAGTATTATTCTTGCATGTATATACATGTTCATTGAAAAGAGCCATTTTTCCACTTTAAAGGTTATTATTGTCATATGAAATGTACACGGAATCTCAATAAGATTGTCACAGCAGTTATAATACACTTGTATCAAGTTTGACAGTTAATTAAGAGGAAACAGCATATGTTCTAATCATGGGTATATTCATTTAGATTTCAGTGTGTCATGTTTTACAGTTCTTTAACCTTTAGCCCGGCTGGCAGCAAGTGATTCCGCAAGATCAGCCTCCACACCTATACAGGCTAATTATGGTCTGCACTGTTCACTATTCAGTCAATAAATTTTCAGTAAACACCCTTTCGATTAATAAATAGTATTGCATAAATTGAATGATGAATCAGTGCATTTTAGAAATTTAGCAGGCTAAAGGTTAAATACATTTATATATATTTAGAATCATTAAATTTTGCTGGCATGAAATCTTGTGGTTTGGGCCATAACAGCTATTTCAAGGAGGTATGAATTTGTGGATGTGAATTTTTTTTAACAAAGAATTAATGTGAGTGTTAGGGTTTGTTTAGATTTTATTTTGTTGATTTACTCAATCACTAAACCCATGAAAATTATGCCCCCATGAATATTATTGATTTCACAGTATACCGTCCCAGCTTCTTTACAAGAAGGTACATTTTCTTCCACTGTCTCTTAAATGTTGATTTGTGTGGCTGTACTATTGAAATCTAGGAGAAAAGTTAGCGTGACTACTTGTAGAAAATGGTCATATATAAAATCAAACTTATTTTGAACCACGTTAGTGGATGAGACTTCTATTCTTTATATGTCATGTTTTAAAGATACATGATATTAGATCAAGTTTATCCACAATTTTCCTCAGAAATGATATAATGCAATTTATATTTTATGAAAGTACATCGATGAGTTCATTGAAAGAATTTTCAGAATATGTTTAGTAAACAATGCAAATATAGATGCTCTAAGTATTGAAGTCCTTACTGACTGATATTTTTCTATTTGTAAAAATGTGTGATGTTGTTTAAAAGTTATATAATTTCATGTAGATATTTGGTATGTATGAGATCATAGTAAAAGGTGAAAATCTGCCAAATGTCTTTCACAAACTGTTGCTGTTTTGAGAATTGCGATAAATCGCTTAATTTATTCCATAGTGATGATCAATAAATGCATTAGAAATGAATTTTTGTGAGTTGTTCATTAGCTAGAAGCTTTTCAGGTCCACCTACTTAGCTCTGACCTACGGAGTGTGGGGTTGAGAGTTCGACACCAGGGCAATGTGTATGTCCCCTGTGACGTGTGATAAAAGACATTTTTCTTTAAAACATTCATTTTCCATCTCTGATCCATGTGAGGAAGTTGGTAGTAACTTGCAGAGAACCAGTGAGTACTGGCTCAAAATCCGGGAACACTGGTTAGGTTAACTACCCATTTCCATGTATGAAATATTGTTGAAAAACCATGCTAAACCCAAAACAAAGAAATTTATCAATATTTTATATATATAAAGTTGATAATAGCATAAACATCTATAAAATGGGCATTTTAATGCCGCTGTATACACTTACTTTTTGTTCATTTTGAAATTATCAAAATGCCATTGTACACTCACAAATATGCATCTGAAATTTTTTGTTCCTCCTCACAAAAAAATTTGATGGGAGGAGGAGGATGGGATGCATAGATTTACCCTCATCCAGATGTCTGTCTGTCCATCCAAATTTGTGCTGTGAATGTCTCAAAAAGCATTTGATATAAGCTTGAGTCGCCGAACAGTACAGGATTGTTATTCAGCTCGTGAAGTTGTGCACCTGGGGTTTTATTGGGGTTTTCACTCGGTGAGACCGTGTTATCGCCCTTGATTTGATAACAAATGTGTATAAAGGACCTGCAAGTTTGTGTTGCAGATATCACAAAAAAAGTATTTGACCTCCGTGAAACCTTATAGAATTATTATTCAGCATATGAAGTTATGTACTTTGGGCAAGACCATAGTTATGGTTCTTGACATACTAAAAATATGCATAAAAAGCCTAAAAGTTTGTGTCACACGTACCTCAAAAGTATATGACCTAGAGTCATGATCTTGTGACCTGAAGTTGTCCACCAGAGGTTATAATTGGGATTTATCCCTCCTCCCACTCCCCTACAGAATTTTTTTTTACTATCAGTCGTTTGTATCCCGCATACCACCCCTCCCCCTCCCCTATTTATGTAAGTTTACTAGTCTTGTATTGTCAACAAGCATCATATGGCCATACAGTGACAGTAGAGGAGTGTCCAGTGAACACATACCTAGTTTATAGTCTTGTATTTGGTCGAGTCTCGATACTGCTTTTCAATATTTGGTACTGGTTGTAACCTTATGTGATGGATTTTGAGATATCCATATATGTTCATCACAGTCCATATCAGACTCGTGCTTATAGCTCACATACATGTATCCAGAGTGTATTTGCGGGACAATTTTTTCTAGTATATAAACCTGGGTCACTGGTTGACTACTGAAAAATGATGTGAATCACATACCAGACAAACATTATTTTCATTTTCATTGCTTTAAATTAAACATTAAAACTTCTGTTACAAATGTATTGATACAAACAAAGCTATCATAAATTTCACATTTGTAAAATCACTTCTGATTATTTTAAGTACTTTGAAATCAATGTCTAGACTTTATTTAATGTATTTCTATCATTGAAAATTTTAGGGTCTATCTCTATATAATTTCTTGAAAGTATGCGTCACATAACTCTTTTTACATTCCATAAGCTGTAGCACACTATCATGGTCATTTTCAGGCACGAACCTCAAGCACTTTTGCAATAACATTTAGATGAAATGACATGACATGCTTCAATGCAGGATGTCATGTATATGGTCTAGGAGGAACCATATAAGATCAAGTCCGTCATTCTTAGGTAGATCTTCTTGTACGAATCATTTTTTTTACAATGTTACGAATGTAGTGTATGATGACTTGAATACTGCTATTTTCGAAATTGTACACTTTGACATGGGTTATCTGCCGCGATTGCCTCCCGGGCGCTACATTACTTCAACAGATTTTATCAGACTTGTATAGTTATTTTTTGATACATTAGACTAGACATAATCGTCAAGTTATTTGCTTAAGATAACGTTGTACATGAACTGCACTGGGTAACATTGTTGTTTTCGGTTCGCGACTGCTACTAAAACAATCGTTCAATGAGTTTTACTTTACACCACTTTTTTCTTATTCTTTTATATGTAATACCCGCATAATTATTGTCTTATTTAATTCAGTTAACAACTTTTACTGTTATACCTTCCACATTTTTCATATTCTTTTGCATACGTAATATACTGCTCAAAATTTCAATACCCTCACGTCTTATTTCCGTGAGCTTAGCAGATTTGGCACTGTCGTCTGCCGCCCTCTCAAACATTGGCATAAGTCTGCGCAGCTGCTCGGTGGCTATAAAACGCTGTGCTGGCGTTCCATACCTTTTAATTACATCCATTTCCGACCTGCTGAATTTCATGGCCTCTCTCAAGCTGTCGCATTCTGTAATTGTGCTGTTTTGATATTGTGTAAACCTTGTTTTATTTTGATCTCGAAATTCGGTACTAGACAGTTCCAGCTGCATTTCATTAAGTAATAAATCAACTTTATTTCGAAGTTGTAGCAGACGTAACTGAAAATTATCGACCTTGTCCCCTACAGCGTGGATATTTTTCCTCATGGCTTCAGCGGTATTCTCTAGCTTTTGGTGTATGTCACGAAACTGGTTTTCAATTCTTGTGGTATTATTAGTTATAGCTTCATCTAATGCTAACGAATCGAATGTCACAACTGTGCAGCCCCATCGATGAACAGCATTTTTACATTTTTCACAAAGGATTGCCGAGTGTTCGCGACAATAAAACATAAACTTGTTCCCAGGATGCATTTGGCAATTTTCTATCTGTTCACATTCTTCAAGGTCTCGCGCATTCACTGAATTCTGTCCACCAACTTCGCCTTCCGTCTCGGGGACGACGGAATTCGCTGGATAATTATTCAATCTTTCAATAAAGCCCATCAATGGCCAGTTCGTCGGCAGTTGTCTAGCCCACTCCGTCGGAGCAACATTTTCCGGCGGTGTCGTCTGCTGTCGACATTCTGGACATATTATAGATCTTTGGCGTCCGTTCATGTTAGCATTTATATTCGACTGAATACATTCCTCGCAGAAAGTATGAAGGCACGCGAGGGCCTTCGGTGACTTTAATATATCCAGACATACTGAGCATTTCAAATTCTCCCGAAAACTTCTAGTTGCAATATCCAAAACGTTTCCCGAGCCCGTGGCCATTTTAGTCTTAACTAAACAAGAAAACGGTCTCTTTTTATATTTAGTTTTGTTTAATTCCCAAAATCATCCTGATTGTATTTAATTGGTTGGTTTTTATCAAGTTGACATCTTCGTCATCCAAAGTGTGTATATTTAATTGTGTTGGTGTTTTATCAAGATAATAATTTAGATAACTTACTGATGCAGATACTAACAATTGATTTGAAGTTTTATAAAACAAAAAGAAAAGTATATATTTGTTTATTATTATAACAATATATACAATGTATATGCAAATCTGCACGTTTCCTAACAGGGGAGATGATGTCGTATTTGGCAGCTGTGTGTATACTGTCGCCAGCATCAAATAATGTCATATCACTTGAACATCATAGTATGTATAAAAACCAGGAGCAACTTTAGTAAAACATCTCTCGCACCCTATAAGATATCTATATACATGTAGTAGTTCAATTAAAATGCCCTAGCTAGTATTAAATGATTAATGCATTCGAGCTGTTGTTCCTCGAATGTTTGAGGTACAAAAGTGCTAGTAGTATAACATGCGATAGTTTCAAAGCTGTATATACCGAGTTGCTAGATTCAATACTTGAGACGCCGAGTCGCTTGAATAAATATCCAGCCACACGGCTGATTGAAAAATAAATATTTTAGACACTGAGTTCTAAATGAATACTTAAGAATCCGTGCTGCTAGTAGTAAATTCATGTGGCACTGAGTTGCTAGCGATAAATACTTCAGGCACTGAGTTGATAGCGATAAATACTTCAGACACTGAGTTGCTAGCGATAAAGACTTCAGACACTGAGTTGATAGCGATAAATACTTCAGACACTGAGTTGCTAGCGATAAAGACTTCAGACACTGAGTTGATAGCGATAAATACTTCAGACACTGAGTTGATAGCGATAAATACTTCAGACACTGAGTTGCTAGCGATAATGACTTCAAACACTGAGTTGCTAGCGATAAATACTTCAGACACTGAGTTGATAGCGATAAATACTTCAGACACTGAGTTGCTAGCGATAAAGACTTCAGACACTGAGTTGATAGCGATAAATACTTCAGACACTGAGTTGATAGCGATAAATACTTCAGACACTGAGTTGCTAGCGATAAAGACTTCAGACACTGAGTTACTAGCGATAAATACTTTGGACACTGAGTTGCTAAGACACTGAGTTGATAGCGATAAATACTTCAGACACTGAGTTGATAGCGATAAAGACTTCAGACACTGAGTTGATAGCGATAAAGACTTCAGACACTGAATTGCTAAGACACTGAGTTGATAGCGATAAATACTTGAGACACTAAGTTGATAGCGACAAAGACTTTAAACACTGAGTTGATAGCGATAAAGACTTCAGACACTGAGTTGATAGCGATAAATACTTCAGACACTGATTTGATAGCGATAAATACTTCAGACACTGAGTTGATAGCGATAAAGACTTCAGACACTGAGTTGATAGCGATAAATACTTCAGACACTGAGTTGATAGCGATAAATACTTCAGACACTGAGTTGATAGCGATAAAGAAAGACTTCAGACACTGAGTTGATAGCGATAAAGACTTCAGACAATGAGTTGCTAAGACACTGAGTTGATAGCGATAAATACTTCAGACACAGTTGATAGCGACAAAGACTTCAAACACTGAGTTGATAGCGATAAAGACTTCAGACACTGAGTTGATAGCGATAAATACTTCAGACACTGAGCTGATAGCGATAAAGACTTCATACACTGAGTTGATAACAACAAAGACTTCAGGCACTGAGTTGCTGGCGATAAGACTTCAGACACTGAGTTGATAGCAATAAAGACTTCATACATTGAGTTGATTGCGATAAAGGCTTCAGACACTGAGTTGATAACGATAAAGACTTCACATACAATGATTTGCCAGCAACAGATACTCCAGACAAGTTAAGAGAATTAAATAATAAAGATACATTGTAGATGCATTAAGTGCTTTAAGTGCTGAGTTGCTGATTGCTAGCATTAAATGGCTAAACTATAGATTTGCTAGCATTCAAAGTTTGGGTTTCGAGTCGCTAGTTTTCAACACTGGAGTACTCAGTCGTTACAGTATTGAATGGCTTCATGAGCTAAGTTTCTCTTAATCAATGCTTGCGAAAATGTGTCGCTAACCATTAGTGCTTAAGGTGCCGAGTGGGTATCATTCAATGTTTAATGGTGGGGGCGGGGGGAGTAATTCGAAGTCAGCGACCTTTTTCGACCCGGCTATGGAGGCTCCTATATCAGACTAGAGTTACCGAGTTGCTAGCTGTTTTCAACATTTTCCTCCAATATCAGTTACTTTGCTTTCATTCAGTATTGCTTGGATTCAGCACTTCTATCTCTGTAATCGACTTGAGTTACTGTTCGTTTATCTGGATCAACTCAAGTTACTGAGTAGCAGCTATCCAGTATATTCTATATTCAACTTGAAATACTTCAGTTGCAGCCATTCAGTACTTTTGCATTCGGCATGAGTTATTGTGTTGCTTGCATTCAGTACTTCTTGTCCGACTCAAGTTACTGTGTTGCAGCTTTTCAGTACTTCTGTATTCGACTTGAGTTATTGTGTTGCTTACATTCAGTACTTTTTATCAATCTCAAGTTACTGAGTTGCAGCTATTCAGTACTTCTGTATTCGCCTTGAGTTATTGTGTTGCTTATATTCAGTACTTTTTATCCAACTCAAGTTACCGAGTTGCAGCTATTCAGTACTTCTGTATTCGACTTGAGTTATTGTGTTGCTTATATTCAGTATTTTTTATCCAACTCAAGTTACTAAGTTGCAGCTATTCAGTACTTCTGTAGTCGACTTGAGTTATTGTGTTGCTTACATTCAGTACTTTATATCCGAGATGCAGCTATTTCAGTACTTCTGTATTCGACTTGAGTTACTGTGTTGCTTGCATTTAGTACTATTTAACCGACCCAGGTTACTGAGTTGCAGCTATTCGGTTCTTCTATATTCGACTTGAGTTACTGTGTTGCTTGCATTCAGTACTTCTTGTCCGACTCAACTTACTGAGTTGCAGCTATTCAGTACTTCTGTATTTGACTTGAGTTACTGTGTTGCTTGCATTCAGTACATTTTATCCGACTCAAGTAACTGAGTTGCAACTATTCCATACTTCTATATTCGACTTGAGTTACTCTGTTGCTTGCATTCACGGTACTTTTTATACGACTCAAGTAACTGAGTTGCAGCTATTCAGTACTTCTGTATTTGACTTGAGTTACTGTATTGCTTGCATTCAGTTTTTCTGTATGCGACTTGAGTTATTGTGTTGCTTATATTCAGTACTTTTTATCCAACTGAAGTTACTGAGTTGCAGCTATTCAATTCTTTTGTATGCGACTTGAGTTACTGTGTTGCTTGTATTCAGTACTTTTTATCCGACTAAAGCTACTGAGTTGCAGCTATTCAGTACTTCTGTATTCGACTTGGGTTACTGTGTTGCTTGCATTTAGTACTTTTTATCCGACTCAAGGTTTTGAGTTGCAGCCATTCAGTTCTTCTGTATTCGACTTGAATTACTGTGTTGCTTGCATTCAGTACCTTTTATCCGACTCAAGTAACTGAGTTGCAGCCATTCAGTACTTCTTTATGCGACTTGAGTTACTGTGTTGCTTGCATTCAGTACTTTTTTTATCCGACTCAAGTAACTGAGTTGCAGCTATTCAGTACTTCTATATTCGACTTGCGTTACTGTGTTGCTTGCATTCACGGTACATTTTATACGACTCAAGTAACTGAAATGCAGCTATTCAGTACTTCTGTATTCGACTTGAGTTACTGTATTGCTTGCATTGAATGCATTCAGTACTTTTTATCCGACTCAAGTAACTGAGTTGCAGCCATTCAATACTTCTATATTTAATTAGAGTTTCTGTATTGCTTGCACTCATGATACATTTATATACTTTTTATCCAACTCAAGTTACTGAGTTGCAGCTATTTCAGTACTTCTATATTCGACTTGAGTTACTGTGTTGTTTGCATTCATGGTACTTTTCATACGACTCAAGTAACTGAGTTGCAGCTTTTCAGTACTTCTGTATTCGACTTGAGTTGCTGTGTTGCTTGCATTCAATACTTTTTATCCGACTCAAGTAACTGAGTTGCAGCTATTCAGTACTTCTATATTAGACTTGAGTTACTGTGTTGTTTGCATTCACGTTTCTTT
This sequence comes from Mercenaria mercenaria, assembly GCF_021730395.1. Lineage (NCBI taxonomy): Eukaryota > Metazoa > Mollusca > Bivalvia > Venerida > Veneridae > Mercenaria > Mercenaria mercenaria. Next base: position 51,994,457 of record NC_069363.1, read on the forward strand.
TTATACGACTCAAGTGACTGAGTTGCATCTATTCAGTGCTTCTGTATTCGACTTGAGTTACTGTGTTGCTTGCATTCAGTACGTTTTATCCGACTCAATTAATTGAGCTGCAGCCATTCAATACTCTGTATTCGATTTGAGTTACAGTGTTGCTTGCATTCAGTACTTTTTATCCGACTCAAGTAATTGCGTTGCAGCCATTCTATACTTCTGTATGCGACTTGGGTTACTGTGTTGCTTGCATTCAGTACTTTTTATCCGACTCAAGTTACTGAGTTGCAGCTATTCAGTACTTCTATATTTGACTTGAGTTACTGTGTTGTTTGCATTCACGGTACATTTTATATAGGACTCAAGTAACTGAGTTGCAGTCATTCAATACTTCTGTATTCGATTTGAGTTACAGTGTTGCTTGCATTCAGTACTTTTTATCCGACTCAAGTAATTGCGTTGCAGCCATTCTATACTTCTGTATGCGACTTGGGTTACTGTGTTGCTTGCATTCAGTACTTTTTATCCGACTCAAGTTACTGAGTTGCAGCTATTCAGTACTTCTATATTTGACCTGAGTGACTGTGTTGTTTGCATTCACGGTATATTTTATATAGGACTCAAGTAACTGAGTTGCAGCTATTCAGTACTTCTGTATTCGACTTGAGTTTCTGTGTTGCTTGCATTCAGTACGTTTTATCCGACTCAATTAATTGAGTTGCAGCCATTCAATACTTCTGTATTCGATTTGAGTTACTGTGTTGCTTGCATTCAGTACTTTTTATCCAACTCAAGTTACTGAGTTGCAGCTATTCAGTACTTCTATATTTGACTTGAGTTACTGTGTTGTTTGCATTCACGGTACATTTTATACGACTCAAGTAACTGAGTTGTAGCTATTCAGTACTTCTGTATTCGACTTGAGTTACTGTGTTGCTTGTATTCAGTACTTTTTATCCGACTCAAGTAATTGAGTTGCAGCCATTCAATACTTCTGTATTCGATTTGAGTTACTGTGTTGCTTGCATTCAGTACTTTTTATCCGACGCAAGTAATTGAGTTGCAGCCATTCTATACTTCTGTATTTGACTTGAGTTACTGTGTTGCTTGCATTCAGTACTTTTTTTCCGACTCAAGTAACTGAGTTGCAGCTATTCATTACTTCTGTATTCGACTTGAGTTACTGTGTTGTTTGCATTCGGTACTTTTTATCCAACTTAAGTAACTGAGTTGCAATATTCAGTACTTCTATATTCGACTTGAGTTACTGTGTTGCTTGCATTCAGTACTTTTTATCCGACTCAAGTTACTGAGTTGCAGCCATTCAGTACTTCTGTATTCGACTTGAGTCACTGTGTTGCTTGCATTCGTTACTTTTTATCCGACTCAAATTACTGGGTTGCAGTCATTCAGTACTTCTGTATTCGACTTGAGTTACTATGTTGCTTGCATTCAGTATTTTTTATCCGACTCAAGTTACTGAGTTGCAGCCATTCAGTACTTCTGTATTCGACTTGAGTTACTGTGTTGCTTGCATTCAGTACTTTTTATCCGCCTCAAGTTACTGAGTTGCAGCTATTCAGTACTTCTATATTCGACTTGAGTAACTCCAGTTGCAGCCATTAAGTACTTTTTATTCAACTCAAGTAACTGTGTTGCAGCTATTCAATACTTCTGTATTCGACTTGAGTTACTGTGTTACTTGCATTCAGTACTTTTTATCCGACTCAAGTAACTGAGTTGCAGCTATTCAATACTTCTTTATTCGACTTGAGTTACTGTGTTGCTTGCATTCACGGTACTTTTTATCTGACTCAAGTAACTGAGTTGCAGCTATTTCAGTACTTCTATATTCGACTTGAGTTACTGTGTTGCTTGCATTCACGGTACTTTTTATCCAACTCAAGTAACTGAGTTGCAGCCATTCAATTCTTCTATATTGCTTGCATTCGGTAATTTTTATCCGACTCAAGTTACGAGTTGCAGCTATTCAATACTTCTGTATTTGACTTGAGTTACTGTGTTGCTTGCATTCAGTACTTTTTATCCAACTCAAGTTACTGAGTTGCAGCTGTTCAGTACTTCTGTATTCGACTTGAGTTATTGTGTTGCTTGCATTCAGTACTTTTTATCCAACTCAAGTAACTGAGTTGCAGCTATTCAATACTTCTGTATTCGACTTGAGTTACTGTGTTGTTTGCATTCGGTACTTTTTATCCGACTCAAGTTGCTGTGTTGCAGCTATCCAATACTTCTGTATTCGACTTGAGTTACTGTGTTGCTTGCATTCGGTACTTTTTATCCGACCCAATACTTCTGTATTCGACTTGAGTTACTGTGTTGCTTGCATTCAGTACTTTTTATCCGACTCAATTAACTGAGTTGCAGCTATTCAATACTTCTGTATTCGACTTGAGTTACTGTGTTGCTTGCATTCCCGGTTCTTTTTATCCAATTCAAATAATTGAGTTGCAGTCATTCAATACTTCTGTATTCGACTTGAGTTATTGTGTTGCTTGCATTCAGTACTTTTTATCCAACTCAAGTAACTGAGTTGCAGCTATTCAGTACTTCTGTATTCGACTTGAGTTACTGTGTTGTTTGCATTCAGTACTTTTTATCCGACTCAAGTTGCTGTGTTGCAGCTATCCAATACTTCTGTATTCGACTTGAGTTACTGTGTTGCTTGCATTCGGTACTTTTTATCCGACTCAAGTTGCTGTGTTGCAGCTATCCAATACATCTGTATTCGACTTGAGTTACTGTGTTGCTTGCATTCAGTACTTTTTATCCGACTCAAGTTGCTGTGTTGCAGCTATTCAATACTTCTGTATTCGACTTGAGTTACTGTGTTGCTTGCATTCCCGGTTCTTTTTATCCAATTCAAGTAATTGAGTTGCAGTCATTCAATACTTCTGTATTCGACTTGAGTTACTGTGTTGCTTGCAGTCAGTACTTTTTATCCGATTCAAGTAACTGAGTTGCAGCTATGCAGTACTTCTGTATTGCTTGCATTCGGTACTTTTTATCCGACGCAAGTTACGAGTTGCAGCTATTCATTACTTCTGTATTCGACTTGAGTTACTGTACTGTTTTGCTTGCATTCGGTACTTTTTATCCGACTCAAGTTACTGAGTTGCAGCCATTCAGTACTTCTGTATTCGACTTGAGTTACTGTGTTGTTTGCATTCGGTACTTTTTATCCGACTCAAGTTGCTGTGTTGCAGCTATCCAATACTTCTGTATTCGACTTGAGTTACTGTGTTGCTTGCATTCGGTACTTTTTATCCGACTCAAGTTGCTGTGTTGCAGCTATTCAATACTTCTGTATTCGACTTGAGTTATTGTGTTGCTTGCATTCAGTATTTTTTATCCGACTCAATTAACTGAGTTGCAGTCATTCAATACTTCTGTATTCGACTTGAGTTACTGTGTTGCTTGCAGTCAGTACTTTTTATCCGATTCAAGTAACTGAGTTAGCTATGCAGTACTTCTGTATTGCTTGTATTCGGTACTTTTTATCCGACGCAACTTACGAGTTGCAGCTATTCAATACTTCTGTATTCGACTTGAGTTACCGTACTGTTTTGCTTGCATTCGGTACTTTTTATCCGACTCAAGTTACTGAGTTGCAGCCATTCAGTACTTCGACTTGAGTTATTGTGTTACTTGCATCCGGTACCTCTTGTCCGACTCAAGGTATTGAGTTGCAGCTATTTAGTACTTCTGTATTCGACTTGAGTTACTGTGTTGCTTGCACGCAGTACTTTTTATCCAACTCAAGTAACTGAGTTGCAGCTATACAGTACTTCTGTATTCGGCTTGAGTTACAGTGTTGTTGCTTGCGTTCAGTCCTTTTTATCTGACATTGCTTTCAATTAAGTGTTGCCGACTTACAGTACACTTTTTATCTGACTCGAATTTCTGAGATACTTTCATTCAATACTTCTGTATCTGTTGCTGGGCTGATTAGTTATTGAGTTGTTAGCATTCTGTGCTTTTTGGCCAACTTTTGTAACTGAATTGCTTTAAGTTATATTCAGTACCTATTTCATGCAACATGAGTAACATCCAGATATTCAGTACTTTTTATCCGACTTGACCGAGTTATTTTCAATCTGATTTGTAGTTTTATCCAGCGGCTTTTTTTTATTTTTCAGTTCATTTCATATGACTTGAGCTAGTCAGCATATTTTTTCCGACTTGAATTACTGAGATTTTTTTCTTTATTGTACTTTCGACTAGATTTGAAATATTAAGTAAAAATCAAACAATTTTGGTTTAAGAGGCAGGGTTGACGGCATACAATGTGTAATTTTGTCCGTTTAAAGATATGTAACTTTTATTTTATCTCTCCATATATTAGTTATAAACGGACGTTTATGAACTTCGTTACTCATAACACAGCCGCTTTAATAGCAATTATGACATTGTCATATCTGCACAAGATGGTGACAGCTAATTAGTGGGTTCTTTCTCATGGTAACGATTGCATGTTTGTGAAGTTGTCCAGGGCATGTGTCATGTTTGTACAGTGAGTATATCTGGATTAAGTGCCCTCAAACACTCTGTATCATTAATCGTCTATACAGGAGGGAGGGACAGGCTCGAATTGTTTCCGTTCCAAGGTGGGCAAGAATTTCAGCATCAAAATTGATCTTTTACAGCTGGCAAAAGTTATCGTTGCATGAGGATACAGATTTTTATGTCCTTAATCTAGTGTCTGTAAACAAATATTGGCACACAGTTCAACAGAAATGGGAAAAAGAACTGCAAATTAAAGGATATTGTTTGCATGTTTGTTATCAGCAAGAAATAATTACAACGTGTAGCGTGTTTCAGTTTTTGGCGGAACTATTGATTGTGGAGGAGGTTTTTTGTAGGCTTAAAGTTGATTTCTAAAAGTTAATCAAGTTTTTTAGTCGTTGAAAAGATATTTTGTTGTTTTAAATTATTTGTTGACCATAACGCTTGCATCCAGTTGAGTGATTGTTGCTTAAAGTTCAGTACTGAATTACTTATGGAGATAGATACAGGTATAATGCGAGACAATATTCACTAAACTCCATAAAATAAGTACTGAAATAATAGGAATTCAATAGTCTTTTTATCACCTACGCAATAAAACGAGGAAAATGGTGCGTAAGGAGTGTGTGTAGGGAGAGAGGGTGTGGAAGGAGTATGTGTGTGAAACACACTACACAATCTTAAAGAGTAGTTTGGCTTTATAATCTTCAGGTCAAAATTAGTTCCATTGACAACGTAATGTATAAAACAATCAATATTACGTGACTCTTTACATAAATCACCTGTAAATTGTTTCTGCTGTATGGACGGTCTATATTCAACACATATTGACGGGACTAATAAGTCAAAAAAAAAATCTGAGACCATGTAATGAAACACTTATTGCATGGCTTGTCGGTCAATAGTCAAAATTATTGGCAACGAACTATTCACGTCAAACTTAACATACTTAAAGCAAACTTAAATCAGTTTTGCATGTTTGGATTTTTTTTTCTAGAATGCAGAATTTGGTTAAACCCTGATTTTTTCAAAACTTAAAATCCGGCAAATAAAAAGGGTAGTGTGCTTGATTTTTTTACAAAATTTGGACATCACACAAGTTTTCATAAATGGGAGCCTATGAGAGGATCATAAACTCGATAATAATTTCTCAAATAGTTTTTTTCCACAATGTAGATTTTCATGAAAATTCTTGCAGCCGTAAATACTCATATCGTAGTTAAAATATGCAGGACCATGTGCTTGTTCTTGAGATATTTGCCCATGTTTAAAGAAATCTGCTTATCTCAAGCTACTTTTAAGACATTAATTTGAATTGCTGAACATGTCAAACATTTTGATATCGTACTTTATCTTTAGAAAGATAGTTATGTTGCCGTTTTAATAAATTTTTTCACGGGTTGACATTAATTCATGAAATGATTTTTTCATGTCCGTATGCCGACTCAGGGCTTTATTCTACGATATCCGGATAAATGACGTTACGCCATTATTTACGGTTTATCAAACGTGCAGAATTACCTTAAGAATCAGTAATTCAGCACTTCCAAGTAAAGGTCAGCTGCTGTTTTAAGACAGCGCCACACAGAAGGTACCACTTCCAAGTAAAGGAATTTACATTGGTGTCAGCTGCTGCACAGATGGCGGGATCTGTTGAGATCTCGCAAATGGGAACATAATTAAATTGATGTGAGATGAATTTTGTGACTGTCAGATATATAATTATCAAACATACCCAGAAATCTAAGCCAATTTGCTGGCTTATTGGCGAAATTGTCTCCCTTGAAAACAGGTTATCGGGTGTATCGATTAGCCATTATCGTTCAATTTACGCCTATTGAAATATAGAAGGAGAAAAACTTTAACACATCAAATGACATCAAAAGCATCATCTGACAATATTTATTAAGTTATTGAAGTAGTCTGCAATATTTGCACTTTCTTTCAATATAATTTTTAATAAAATAAAATATGATCTTCTTGCGTTTGAAATAAGTAACTAATTTTGATCCCGAGTCCCACTGATTTCTGTAGGAAATGACAGATTTTAAGCTTTACATGGTCTTTTAGAATGATTTATTCTTATATTTATAATCATCTCACAACATTTATTAAGTTATTGAAGTAAACTAGAAAAGTTAATCTTTCTTTCAATGAGTTTATTTTTAAACTATTTTTATGTCTTCTTGCTTCCCTAAACGTTTGAATACCACTGATTTTACTAATTTGGAAAATTTTGCCAGTCACAGTACACGTGTACTGATGACACCGGATAAACTGACATGTGTGTCAATCTAATTCCGTGTTTAATGTCATTACTTTGTCAGATTAAATAAAAATAAAGTTATTTTAAATTACATGTTTAAATAAAAATATTCCATTTTTTAATTCATTTAATACCATTTTCACAACTAGAATTATTTATTGCATTAAAACGTAACATAACATAAAGTTGATTAACATATAGAACTACATGTTCATATTTAAACTTGAATATTGTACATGTAAATATAACAAGTCCATTGGGTCGGGTTTAAATTTCATGTTTCTTGTTTGAAAGAAATAGATAAAGCGAAGAACTTACTCCAGAAATATACTTTTTACTTCAAAACTAACATGTTTCGTCCATTGGACTTCATCAGAGTATAATAACAAAATAGTATGACGTCACAGGAAAGTACGACGTCAATGACGACGTCAAAAGACGTTACCCATTTTGGCGTAATATTCACATATAGTATAGGATCAAAAATAGATATTTATTCCCTGCAAAAATTGCAAAGCAAAAATAATATTAATACAGGCAAGGAAAACTAACTTATATGCAAAAATACATTAGGAAGAATCTGTGTGAAAAAATGAAAGACTAAAATAATACTTTAGCATTCATGCCATGAGGCCAGGCTGTATTCAATGTATGAATCCAACGAGTCTCTTTCAAGAGCCTAAACCAGTCATTTTTTACCAAGTCGATTGGCATGAAAGAAAAATCGCTAACAGAGTGATTTTCAGAATTGAAATGTTCAGATACATTTGTAGGAGTATCAGGAAAATGTCTGATATCAAATTTATGGCTGTTCATTCTTTGAGAACATTTCTGATGTGTTTGTCCCACATATTGTAACTTACACTTTTTGCATGTGATTAAATAGATAACATTTTCAGACATGCAGTTAAGATTTTGTTTAACATCGTAAGTTTTTAAAGTTTGAGAGCTTGTAGACTGTACAGATTCAGTGATATTAGCGCAATGAGAACATCGTGTTCTATAACATTTAAGAACACCACCATTTACATCCGAAGACATCAGGCTACTGTGAACCAAGATATCACTAAGATTTGTAGGTCGCTTGTAAGCAATAATTGGTTTGCATTTAACCAGGTTGCGTACACTGCTTTTCTCAGATAGTTCAAAAAGCCCCCAATATTTATTAAGGATCTGACCAATGTTTGGTAGGGATGGGTTGTATACGCAAACAAAGGGGATAATATCATCTGTGTTCTGCCTGTGATTGGTCATGGCTTCTTCGGTTGACAATGCTGATGCTTTATCTAAAGCATCATCAAGGATATGACTTGGATAATTACGATTTTGGAAATACGTTCGCAATTTCTCCAATTCATTTGTGAACAAATCATCATTAGAAGTGAGACGCCTGTATCGCTTAGCTTGGCTATACGGGATCCCTTTCTTGCATGAAAGAGGGTGACAGGATGAAAATTCAATGTATTGATGTGTATTGGTTGCTTTTTCATGAACAGAAAAATCAAAATTACCATCTCCTGTTCTACCAATATTAACATCAAGAAATGTAGCTGTATCTCTTGAATAACTGTGGTGTCATTCATATATAATTTCTTAGCTTATCTTTTTGTAATGATTATATTAACACTTTACACTTTATTAACATAACATAACATAACATCTTGCCCAAAATTCATAAAGATATTAACTCAGAACTACCACTTGGTTACCCGGGACGGCCAGTTGTATCTGGGTATAACTCTGTTACTGAAGGCATATCTGAATACATTGATAATATCTTGAAGCCACACATGGAAGCCCTGCCCTCATATGTTAAAGACTCTACTGACTTCATTAAAAAACTAGGGTCTATGCCTAATATCTCCCCTAATGCATTTTGGTTACTATGGATGTTTCATCCTTATACACTAATATTCCGCATGATGACGGGATAGAGGCTTGCCGGGAATATTTGGACAAAGCTCATTCATACTTGTCACATCAGTCAGTCAATGATATTTGCCAGCTTATTGAACTAGTCTTGACTAAAAACCATTTTCAGTTCAATAATGAAAATTATGTTCAAATTTTAGGTACTGCTATGGGTACACGTATGGCTCCTACTTATGCTTCACTTTTTATGGGTAAACTGGAAAGCGATTTCCTAGCTAATACTACTGTTAAGCCATCGCTTTGGTTACGTTTCCTCGATGACATTTTTTTTATATGGGAACACAGTGAAGCAGACCTACTTAAATTTATTGACAGTTTAAACAATGTCCATCCCAATATAAAATTCACCCACAGTTATTCAAGAGATACAGCTACATTTCTTGATGTTAATATTGGTAGAACAGGAGATGGTAATTTTGATTTTTCTGTTCATGAAAAAGCAACCAATACACATCAATACATTGAATTTTCATCCTGTCACCCTCTTTCATGCAAGAAAGGGATCCCGTATAGCCAAGCTAAGCGATACAGGCGTCTCACTTCTAATGATGATTTGTTCACAAATGAATTGGAGAAATTGCGAACGTATTTCCAAAATCGTAATTATCCAAGTCATATCCTTGATGATGCTTTAGATAAAGCATCAGCATTGTCAACCGAAGAAGCCATGACCAATCACAGGCAGAACACAGATGATATTATCCCCTTTGTTTGCGTATACAACCCATCCCTACCAAGCATTGGTCAGATCCTTAATAAATATTGGGGGCTTTTTGAACTATCTGAGAAAAGCAGTGTACGCAACCTGGTTAAATGCAAACCAATTATTGCTTACAAGCGACCTACAAATCTTAGTGATATCTTGGTTCACAGTAGCCTGATGTCTTCGGATGTAAATGGTGGTGTTCTTAAATGTAATAGAACACGGTGTTCTCATTGCGCTAATATCACTGAATCTGTACAGTTTACAAGCTCTCAAACTTTAAAAACTTACGATGTTAAACAAAATCTTAACTGCATGTCTGAAAATGTTATCTATTTAATCACATGCAAAAAGTGTAAGTTACAATATGTGGGACAAACACATCAGAAATGTTCTCAAAGAATGAACAGCCATAAATTTGATATCAGACATTTTCCTGATACTCCTACAAATGTATCTGAACATTTCAATTCTGAAAATCACTCTGTTAGCGATTTTTCTTTCATGCCAATCGACTTGGTAAAAAATGACTGGTTTAGGCTCTTGAAAGAGACTCGTTGGATTCATACATTGAATACAGCCTGGCCTCATGGCATGAATGCTAAAATATTATTTTAGTCTTTCATTTTTTCACACAGATTCTTCCTAATGTATGTTTCTTGTTTGTAAGTATTATAATATTGTTGTTAAAAATTTCTTATCTTATCTTTTTGTAATGATTATATTAACACTTTACACTTTATTAACATAACATAACATAACATAACATAACATATATTTTATTGGCATAAAACTGCAATTGCACATTTATAGCCACAATATTCATATTCATACATGTAATGTGTAAATACATAATCAAGTTTCACAATTTCTATAACCGTTTTACAGAGAAATTCATATTAATACACAGACTATTATGTCATCGAGACTTTATGAACAACAAACATAATAGGAATACTCAGTAAAAGGTAGTATACCGTATATGATATTAATATAAGTATATCAAAATCAATAGAGAATTTCACATTATTACACAATATTAATATGATGTAACCCACTGTAGTCATATCTCAATGTATTACGACATTCAAACATGACGCTCTTTAAACGCAAAATATAGATATTTCGCAACACTATTTAAAATTCTTTGATTTTTGGAAGACATCAATAATTCAAATTTTGTTAATGTTGGCCATCTACAAAAATAGGGTTTGAGGAATTGTTTACGTATGTTGTAATACTTTGGACATACAAGCAAAAATGGAATTCATTTTCTATTACATTCATATTACACTGTATCTGGAACAACTGATACGGGGACTGGAAACCGGCATTTATCTTATCTGATTCTGTCGTCCAATCGAAGCGTATGCCGTAGGTTATTCTGCTATTACTCAAACACTTACGCCTTACAGTTTAACTCGTCCTTTCAGTGAAAATCTGGGAAAGCATTTGTTGAATTTTTTGTTGAAAACAAAAGTTCTGCCATGAAATTATTGCCTGCATCTGTTTTTAAATGGAAAATATCTACATTAATGTTACTTTTCGCCCTGTGAAAATGGCTAAATCTAGACTTGTCTTACCCAGAAAGAAAGATGTCGTTTTTTACATGATATTTGCCTTGTTGATTCAAAGTATTTAGAATAAAACAATTAGGACATATTTTAGTGAAAATAGCAAGTCAAAACTGTAAACTGTTGCCTGAAAATATTTGTTTATGATATTGCTCTGTTCTTCACCATTTAAATGCGTGTTAAACCTAGATGATTTTCTGCAGTTTTATCCAAAAGTTCGGAATACTAAATGTGACTTCGTTGTCGGCCTTTTTTTTAAAAAATATTATTTTAATTTAAATACATTGTATTTTTCACACATCAGTTTTAAGATTAAATTTATTAAACTAATTTTTGGAGTTTAAACAACAATTACGTTTGATACATTCCCTACGTTCAAGAAGAATGTTTGTTTCTGTATGTAGAAATCTGACATTATAAACACTAATTATGACTCTACAAGATTAAGAAAAGTGTCAGCTTTCTGTTATTTTCCATTTTTTTTATTCAAATCCAACAAAAATCGGCCCTTTGATAAAGGTTTGAAGTTACGTGGTAAAATATTTCTTCAGGGAAGTGAGCTCGAGTTAATTCATAATAATTAAGCATATCACCACATGCAGTCGCATGCTGTTTTTGCTTCAGAATCCCTTTAGATCAATCTCTGATCATCTAATTATCGCCACTTAACATGTGACTGGTAAACCCTTTGAACAATAAGTGTTATAGCTCCATGATTAACATGAGGTAATATGCTAATTACGCGCTAATCGATAGTGGCGAAAACAAAATATCGATCGCTAACGACTGGTCGATATTTACAGGTATGGACGACAGCATAGTACAGATAAATGTATTGATTTATACGGAGTTTCTACTCCCCGTATTAGACCTTCCTGACTGTATACATTTTCTATCTTCTCTGGGAATGTTTTCATATCTACCCTTTTCAACAGCTAGATTGTGCTATGAAAGTCTGTATTTTGTTAGAATTATCCTATATTTATTTAAGTATGTGGCAAAAATACAATAGAAAAGTTTCATAACGACTTTACATTTTTAAATGTTGCGTCTTTGATGCTAGGCATATCAAGTACAAATGTATTTTCTTTTTCTGGTTCTTAACATCTCGTGTTTATCACTGATGTTAAATTCGAGTATAAATTTCACAATTAAAACTAGCTCATGTAGTCTTATGATGGAATGTGCTTGATAATTTATGTATTTTGAAAGCTATCACATTTTCTGAGTCTATGTGATGAATTTCCATTCGGAACTCCTACGAACTTTGACTAGTATGTTAACCTCGAGAGTACCGGACAGTTTAGAGAATCAAATATGTCGTAAAGCTAAAATGAATGAAACACTTAGACTGGCTCCCGTCCCTATGTTTGTTCTTGTTTTCTTCATTAAGAGGGAAGTAACTCCAGAAGGTTGTTTCTACATTGACATTTTTATTGCCCCTGGCTCCAAACATAGGTGTATGGTTCAGCCATCAGATAAAATTGTGCTATTTTAGAGGCTTAAAATTTTCTTATAAAATGTTTCCAGTATTTATATAAAAAATAGCCATGCAGCCAGGGAGCCAAGCTAGAAACATTAAAGAACAGTTCGACCACTTCATCATGTTTAATTCAAACTAGATCGAAGAATGGGAACCTCTGTGGCTGAGTGGTTAAAGTTTATGACCTCTGTCCACTTTTTCTCGACGTTATGAGTGCGAAATCCACAAGGGATGCAGATTCTTTCACTTGGTAAGAAAGATACCCAGCCGGCTGCAACTTGCGGAAGTTCAATTATTCTGTCCAGATGGCTGCAATTTTATCACTGGGAGGAGCACCTGGGGTTTTCTTCCACTATTAAAGCTTTAAAGTTGCCATGTGACCTACATTTTGTCCGTTCATCCATGTAAACGAAGGCAAAGATTATATATTTTAACAAGGCGAGGCAAAATAATGTCATGATACTCCAAATTTAATATATCTTTAATGCTGAGCTGTAATTTCAAGTTAAAACAGCATTCAGCTCGAAATGATTTCATTTCTAATTTCGATCTGCAATTTCAGGCTAGCACAACTTTTTAATAGCTCGACATTTCATTTTTTAATGTCTAGCTATTATGTTAAGCTAGTACGTCATTCAGCTCGACATTTCCTTTTCTTATGTTAGTTTAAACATATTTATTCCCAAAATAGAGTACATGTAATACTGTGGTGAAAGCAGAATAGGAAAGGATAAGAATGAAAGACAAGTCTTATCTATAGACATCTTCTCCCGCGGACAAAATATAACTGTATGAGCATACCGAGCTTAAATCTGTAATGGGGCTAGGAATATAGTCTTAAACTACGAGAAATTAAATCGTTATTAATGTAAGAAATGGAAAGGGGACAATGTATGGTAGAAGAAAGGTATTTACATTAATATAAAAGTTGATTTTTTGAAAGATAGAACAAGCCAAAGGTAGAACAGAGGAGAGAAAGAGGGGAGAAATGGGAATGTTTCAGGGTTGCTTAAAGAATCTCTTATACTTTCGGATATGTATGCCTGTACAGGAGTGAATATAGACATGTTATCCTGATCAGAGAGGTCTGGGTTTCTAAATAGAGCACTATCCAAGCCAATTAGGAAATTCCGCAGACTATTGAGAAGATCGTTTCGACAAGTGTACCGTACTATAACCATAGTTTAGTTTAATCATATTTTATTGCTTTCTTCAATACAAAATTTACAAGACAAGCATACAAAAGTCGAACTAAATTTAAAATTATTATAAATGCATATAACCATACACTTTAAAGTATTGACACCATTGTTATTTATAAAAAAACAGGAAAGTTCATGGTCCACTATTCATTGGCTTAATTATGTTTTAAATAAACATTAGGGTATCACAGAATTTTCTTGGAGGTTCTTTTTGTATAAATCAATACAATTTTGTTCGACTCAGCCAGTGTGAAGGAACTTTTGAATCACATCCACATCCGCCTTGTCGAAAAGTCAACACTGGTATCATATGGGAAGGCGCGTTGATGCCCAGATCAGTCCGAACCCGATACCACTGGGTTGAGCTGCCATCGCATATCAATCAGACCTCCCCGTTTCCCCTTAACTTCTTGACATTCCACTGAATCGGTTAATCAACGAGTATTTTACTCCGTTTAAACTAATATATATGAACTTTATCAATGGTAAACTGGTTATATTAACAGTTTGATAGCATAACATGCAACATTTTGTTACTGTCAAAGGGCCCGTAAGAGCCTGCTAATTCTTTTATTTGTTTAAACCTTACGCTATGACAGGTGCTCTTTTATGTTTCATGTACCTCGTCGGGCATTATCTAAAGTCCCTCTTAGAACGTATTTAAATGTATTTGATTTAACAGTTCTCTATTTAACGATGCAATTACTTTACTATACATTCATCAATATGAGATACCTTTGACAGTATTTCAATGTTTGTTTAATTGTTAAGATTTGTAAACGCTCGTAAATTCTTTTTTCCACGACCTCTTTATGCTCTAAATCTTGGAATAATCCATTGTTAGAGCTAGGGATTTTTTTGGAAAGAAAGCGTTAAGAACGGGACAGACAATTTAAATATGGTTATCTAAAATTAGTTTTGTTACATGGTAGAATCAAAATATTGATAAAATATAATAAATATCATTATTTCGAATTATTAGATTTAAATAGTCTATGTCTATATTAATTAGTTTAAAGATATTAGTTTAAAGATATTGCCTTACGGTATCGCAACGTCTGAATAGATAGATGTTCTGTCAATGTATGTAATTTTAACGCATTGTAGTTTTTACCTGAATGGCATGTGGATGAATAAGATATTTTTAGTTTAATATGCAGATGAAACTTTATACGACAACCTTCTCAACTTACGACGTTATGCTTGAATCGATACTCTTTCAGTCCGCAGTTGTCGTCTGCAACGGTTGAGAAAACATCAATACATAACTCCCCCATTGAATGGAAGAGTCTAAGTTTTTACCTGTTCATTCACCTATGAAAGGTGTATTGTGTTGTAATAAACGAGAAATAAGCAATTATTATTCAAAAACCGGACTTGTGGAATTTCGTTGGTGTTTATTTTTCAGTGGTGTGGAATTACAGAAAATATACGTGTTTTAAAATTGAAGAAAGTGGTTTTGGGATATAAATATGGTGACAGTTTGGTAATTTCTACATTACGGCGAAAGCGAAAAAACCGCCCAGGTGAGTTTTGTAGTTGCTACGACTGAAAACCCTGCCCCTTTTGCCAGTCCTCGATCTATATCAGTTTTCTCTTTGGCAGTTGGGTGTTATAAAAACAGCATGTTGTTGTTGTTGTTGTTGAATTCTAAATAATTAATACGGAAAGCGATGAAACAGTTGTGTTTATTACGCTTGTTGTATTATGTCAATTACAGAGACTTCCTGGAAACAGAGGTATAAGTCGCCGTATCATTGTCTGATTGTTGGTACTTTCATATCCAGAGGTGGAGGGGGTCTGAGACCATGCCATCGCGGAGCATCAGTACTGTTTTCTTTAAAAAGGAAAGATATCTGGCATGACGAAAAATCTAGCACAGACACTTTGGAATCAGCTTGAAAAAAATTTTAATGATTAAATAGATGAAATTATCTTGCGGATACATAGCCTTACTTATTTGGCTTATCGGGATGACTTATTTATGATCTGTTATTTTATAGTTGGCATCCCTCTAACGACGGGACAGCGACAGTCAGTCAAAAGTTGTTACGTTGTCCCAAAACGTCCTATTATTTGGACTAGCGGTACAGTGCTTATCTGTAATTGCATACGATTGCGAAGGTGACACTATTCAACAAAATTCGCTATTTTTAGTAAAATTCAGCTTTAAATGCATGTGTGTATGTGCAGTGACGCAGCATTTTTGAAATGGCCGTCTCAGTTTCGTACGTAAGATGCTGTATTGACGAAGTTTTCCGATATCCCGTGTACGCAATCTTTGATCGATCCATTACATTAGTAACCTGTCATGTCGACGAAGTGCGATCCAGTTAAGATGCAAATAACAACACCTTCAGCTGTCAGCCTGTCCAGCATGAAACTTCTCACAGGCGTTACAAAATGATCCGTATCGTGTTACTAAGTTCATTAACCATAAACCGATGTAACTTTAATCGATCTGTGCTGGTAGTTATGCATTACAACTGGAGTTCAATGATAAATATGCATGCACTTATTATGTGGATGGTGAATAATTAGCCGGGTAAACAGTAAACAGAAAACGTTACACTGTTTCAGTATGTTTTTTTTACAGCAATAAGGAGTCTGCACGTATGTGGCAGCTTCCACACTTCATATAGAGTAACTGTTGAGGAAATAAAGACATTCGATAAAATCCATAGACGGCGAGCTGGATTAGAAGTCCGAAAATAGAAGTGTTCAATGTCTCAAGCTAAAGATTTGAATGTTATTTAAATTCTGAATAGCATCGTTTATGTCGTAATTAAAAAAAAGATGTATAAATCTGTCGTGAGCAAATGTAACAAATCACATACGTTTCGCGTACTTGTTGAGAAAGTTTCATACAAATCGTCATTTCTTTGAAACGGTCACGGATCACATCATCACGTGCGCAGTATTCAAAACAACAACAACAACAACAACAGATAAAAGAGTTTTAGCAAGACTTAGTTTGTATTCTTGTCCAGAATCCACTGACCAAGCGTCCAGTTTGGCCTTTTAAAACCTTGTAATTACTTCAAAATGGCTCAACAAACTGTCTTTAATAAAAGCAAGTTAATAAAAAGATAGCATGTTTACTGAGTCAAATGTACATATAGTACTGTGACCTCCTTCTTGTATATAATAACATTATCTATAGACAATAGTATAGTATTTAAGTGCATATCTCGTTCCAATCAATAATGTTGATTCAGAATAATGATAGCCTATATCAGATATAGCATGGTGCCACTGATATTTCACTTCAGACCTCAATTGAAACCTCGAAGTATAGAATCCTATAGCGTACTTGAATTGAAAATAATCGCATAAGATATTTTATCTGGCAGTTCATATTTCGGTCGCTGGTTTAAGTTTTGATAGTTGTATATTAATATTTTTGTCAGTTTACTTAACCGGTGTTTTCGTTGTATCACGTTTCAAGCGAAAATCGTGACCTTCGCACAATTGAAATCAAATAAGAAACGCGATTTTAGGAAAGACTATTTCATTATTAGCCCCTAATTATAGCGAAATAGTTCTAAATGGTTCTTTATTTATATGCATTTGGTCCATTTTCGTCCTAACTCCTTGATACAGACATTGAAGAAAACCTGTTTCTTTCTAAAAAGAAAAGGTGTCAAAATGTATGCCACATATGATCGCGAGTCATGAGTATGTTCAAATTGTATGTACTTTTACAAAGTTGAAAAATCGGTTTTGTAGTAAACGTAGCTGATGAAAAAGAGATCTCCGCTCAAGAACTTTATCCACGGACATTGAAAATGCTATTGCATATATTTGCCGAAAAGCTTTCGTATCAGTGATTGTCTGGTAGGAGTTTGTTACTTAATCACCGCAAACATGTTTTCCGTTTAGGAACACTTCAATATTGACCTGAATGCTGTTGAAAATCACGATAACACAAGTATGCATATTTCTGAGTGCACGGCTATTAGACATTTACGGATTAAGTCTACGTGGACTGTGGACACCTAAGGCGATAGATTTTTCAAGGGGACCGTCTCAACATAGTTTAATTATATTATGCGCGATATGAAAAAGAGTTTATAACGGCAATAGGGTTTGAGTTATTATATCATCACTATGCGGTAGGTGATATAAATTTGGATGTGCCTGTTTTTAGCTCGACCTTTCGAAGAAAAAGTAGAGCTATTGCACTCGCTCCGGCGTCGGCGTCGGCGTCTCCGTTGGGTTAAAATTTTTGATAAAGTCAAATATCTCTGTTACTGTCAAAGCTATTGACTTGAAACTTAAAAAGTCTACACAAGGAAGAACAATCCCCGTAACTCTGATTGAATTTTTACAGAATTATGCCCCTTTTTAATTTATCATTTTTTGTTATAGTTTTTGATAAAGTCAAATATCTCTGTTACTATCAAAGCTATTGACTTGAATCTTAAAATACTAATTTACTATTTAAGTCTTCACGCGTAGAAACAATCCCCATAACTCTGATTGAATTTTGTTAGTATTTGTCCTTTTTTAACAGAATTTTTGGTTAAAGTTTCTGATAAAGGCAAATATCTCTGTTACTATCGAAGCTATTGACTTGAAACTTGAAATAGTTATTTACCATCAAAGGCTTCACCAGGAGAAACTATCCACATAACTCTGATTTAATTTTGATAGAATTATGCCCCTTTTTATCTTAGAATTTTTGGTTAAAGTTTTTGATAAAGTCAAATATCTCTGTTACTATCAAAGCTATATTGACTTGAAACTTAAAATAGTTATTAACTATCAAAACCTACACCAAGAAAAGCAAACCCCATAACTCTGATTTGGATTTTGGCAGAATTATGCCCTTTTTTAACTTAGATTATTTTGTTAAACGTTTTGATAATTTCAAATATCTCTGTTACTATTAAAGCTTTTGACTTGAAACTTAAAATAGTTATTTACTATCGAAGTCTACACAAGGAAAATCAATCCCCATAACACTGATTTGACAAGAAATTATAACTCTGATGTTGCTCAGTTTAAGCTCTATATGGAGGCACTCACGACAACGACTTTCAAGAACCGTACATGTCTGTGCATCCCTTGTGTGTAGAAGAAAACATCGGATTGATTGTATAAACTATAAACTGAAAACTGTCAACAAGAAATGAATTTCATTTCATTCATGTTTATGCCATAATACAGTATAGGTGGGAAGATTTGTTTATTTTGATTATTTTCCTATCTTCCGTTCATTTATCTAGTAAAAAGGCTGTCCATCTCTTTGTCCATCCACTACTGACAAATTAAAACAATAAAGTTATACGAATACAAATTCTTTAACGCGGCTAATACAGAAATAACAAGTGCTCCGCCAAGCGAGGCAATATACGCTCGAAGAATTATATCAGGGGATGGGAGCAAAATTTAAAGAACTTTACTGTTGAAGCCCAAACGAAAAGGACAACAAAGGGAAGAAATTCCCCGAAAAACTCTAAGTCCACTAAAATCATTACCAGGTACAGATAAGTCAAAATACACCTTAACTTTGCAGGTACCATCAGTGTTGTACCACGGAAAAGTGGTATTGGTTTTTTCCCTACGGCCAGTAATAAAAATGTTACAAAATAACCTATTTATAGTAACATAAAAGGGAAGTAATTCAATAAACAAATATTGTAAGTGAACAAAAAATGGATATGCCAAATAAAACAAAGAGCACCGCAATGCAAAGCAACTTAAACACAAAACAAAGTCATGTGACATTTGACCCCTAAGTGTGACCTTGACCTTGAAGCGAGCCATGCGCTCTGCACGTCGTCTCAATGTGGTGAACATTTGTGCCAAGTTTCTTTAAAATCCTTCAAGCAGTTCAACAGTTACACATCGCACTCGAAACAAAGTTATATGACCTTTGACCCCTTAGTGTGACCTTGACCTTGTATCTAGCCATCCAAAACATGCGCTCTGCACGTCGACTGGATGTGGTGGACATTTGTGCAATGTTTCTTTAAAATCCCTCATACAGATCAAGAGTTACAGAGCGGACACGATGATGACCCCTAAGTGTGACCTTGACCTTAAAGCAAGCCACCTGATACAGGCGCTCTGCACGTCCTCTTGATGTGGATAACATTTGTTTCAAGTTTGTTTAAAATCCTTCAAGGAGCAGAGTCGACACGAAATTGTTAACGGACAGACAGACAAACAGACAGACAGACAGACAGATGAACACCTGTGTTATCCCAAAATACGTCCCTTCGGGCGTATAATAACAACAAAGGAAAGGAGACGCAAGATATTACGTTTTCTACAGTTTTCACAATGTTTTACCTGCTGACCTACATTTTGATTCCAACTGACCCAGTTTAGATTTTTTCATGTTGGACGACGACGACGATGGAATACGGATACATTGCGATCAGACTAGCTCATCTTTTCAACTTTGTCGCAGATGCGCAACTTATAATATTGAAGAACATTTCAGGAAAGTGTTTTCCTACCAAACATAAATTAAAATTATCATGTTGAGACGGTCCCCTTGAAAAATCGATCGTCTTAGGTGTTCACAGTCCACGTAGACTTAATCCGTAAATGTCTATTAGTAATTCAGAGACTGTCTATGGGACAGCGATCAACAGTGATCAAATCATAAATACCAACTTTGTACACCGCACTTCTAACTTTGAATCCCGGTTGTATCGTTTCCTCACATGAAGGAACCTTATACCGGCACAAGCGGGGTTTCGAACCCACAGCGATGAGGGGCAAGTGATTCGAGATCAGCAAACGTTCACCGCTCGACTACTGAGGCCTTTTTACTTTGAATGGGTCACGTATTTGCACACCGCCGTGTTTGGACACCAGTGTTTGCACACCATCGTGTTTGTACACCACCGTATAGACTCTTTGTAAACATTCGAGCAAATATAGAAAATAGACCTTCCATTGAAATAGAGCTTTCATTGAAACTCCGTACATGTCTCGATAAATGTGCATATTATATGTTTATAATTTTGTAAATGTAGAGTAAAACGTTGGTATGAGCACAAAATAAATTTACCAAAGTTACTTCGATGAAAATAAATCTGAGTGGAATATTATCTAACTCGAAATTATTTTGTAGGCCCACTTTAACATCTTTTCTACGTATAATTTTAAAAGTTATTCACGTTTGGTTACTATCGTGACGAACTTTAAAAAGATCTGCATCACTGCGATCCAATTAATCAAAATTTACCATCTCAAAGTAATCATCTTCACCAGCAAGTTTATCATTACAGTCGATGGAGGCAATTTTGCACTATATATAATGTTAAAATTTGTAAGGATTTTAGAGAAAAAAAATATTGTCACGTGTTAGAAGTTTTATCAAATTCACTAAATAAATAATTATTTTTAATGTTTTCATGACACAAAATAAAGACTAGATAATGTTTTGTATTAACATTGCATTTAACATGTTCCCTTTCAAAATGATCATGCTGCGGTCGTCACTGTTAAATTGCCTTCAAAGGACTGTAGGCTTACATAATTTATATGGTGTTTTGCTCATGTACATGCAAAGTTTCATGAAATTGTATGTATTCAAAGATTGTGGGAGTAGGTAGGGGAGATTATCACATGGATCTTATTCTCTTATTCAGTTAAAGGTCCGATACTAAGGAAAGTGAACATTTTAATTTCTTTTAAAAAGCACAGAAACTATTTCATTTTATTGGAAAATGAAAGTTAGTATGTAGAAATTCGAAATAAATCGCAGTATATGTACTTTTTTTTCTATGAAGTATGAAGAAAGTTAAAAAGACCTGGGGGGTCATTCTGTCGATTCATTGAAATTTCAACATAATACACATACATTTCTTTGAGTTCCAAAGACCTTCTGTAAATTTTGACATGCCAATCTTCATTATTTAGTGTCTTGCAGAAGTCTATGCACTGGCTATGAAAAAAATTGCCAACTCACTTTCCCTTAGTAATGGACCTTTAAAGGACATAAGAATGCGTACGTCCGACCTTTTCTTTGCCAGTGTTTAAAATAATACAAAATGACAGACAAACTCATCAAAGTATCTTGATTTCTCCCAATAGAGAAAGGTCAGCGTTGTTGGTATTTGCCATTGCTCTTAGAGCAAGCATATAACATTTATGAATTATTAATAACATTTTAGATTTCTTAAGTTTCGAGATCATCATCTTGTACGTTATATATCAGTAAAAGTATGTCGTGTTTTAAATGAGAAAAAAACCACTAATTTCCACAACTTAAGTACTTAAGAAACTAAGACATTTATTTTCATTGTTTTCTTTCTTAATTTCAGGTAAGCAAGATTTTAGAGTACTGCCAATTTAGCGGAAGCATTCAAAATGGCGACCATGGCAGAAACCGATTCTATTGAGAGAGGTTTCCGGCGCCTCTCGTCCATTTTTAACCCGCCTGTGCTGGACGCTCATAAGTGTCATAGGTGCAAGAACGCAGTCTACCACGCAGAAAGGATGGGGCCAGTCCACGAGGTCATGTATCATAAACACTGCTTTAAATGTGTCGTCTGCGACCAACATTTGACAATGAAAAATTGTTTCACTAGCCAGGTGGACGCTGAAGACAGAGAAATATATTGTTCCAATCATTACCCGCGTGTCGGTGCAGCTAAATACGGACAGAACGCTATTGGTATACGTGGCCCTGTGAAAGCTCAAGAAAATTATAGAAAAATGAGCAAGAAATTAGATAATCAGGTTCGTAAACCCGGAACTGTTCGTATACCTTCATACGACGCTCAGGCAATAGCAATTAAAAGGATTTTAACATCACCAAAGGCGCAGGAATACACGGCTGCTGTGAATGCGCAGGCGCAGAAGAGCCTGCCTCCGGACGCCATGGGTATCAAGCAGCCCCTTGCAGCACAGAAACTCAGCAAAGTATACCAACCTAACCATCCAGGACACATGTACCAACCAAAGGTAATTGTCATTTAGCAAACTTTTACGACCGGTAGCAGTGTTTAGAATACATCTATTTTTCTGTTCAGCCGAAGATATAAATTGTAGTAGCAATATTTACTATAAAAAATCTTCTGTTATAATAAGTTTAAAGTGATTTGGTATTGTCCAATCGTCTGTCAAAGATGTGTTTTTAACGTGCGATAATAGAGAATGGAGGATGCCCTCCCGCCTACTAAGATAACTTTTTTTTATTTTTTTTCACCTGAGAACGAAGTGGGCGAATCGTGTTATAAGTAGTTTCCAATCTATACAGGTCCGAGTCATATTTCAGAACTGTCTTTATAAAATCTTAATGTCAATTAGAATTTAATGTAGGATGATTCAAATGCTTTAATGCAGCAAAATGTGTTTATTTCTATGGAAACGTTATCCCAATGGCGAAATAACCTTATACAAATACACAATTCATTTTGTATAAGAATAGCTTACTGCAAGAATTTGATCTAAATCATTTAAATGTAGTAGTTCTCTTTATAAAGTTTGAAGATTATACAAACACATAAATTTGCTTTCAAATCCTGTCTCGTCCTAGGTTAAGGAGCTTAAGTAGCAAAGAATTACATTACGTTCTGATCTTATTCAAAATGTCTACACTTACACATTATTGACATACCAGCATTAGGTAATATTGCATGTATGGTATAATAGTCCTTAATGGTACATGTTTATATATAAGCAATTATCAGATGCCTTATAACATATAACAAGGTTCTTTTCATTTTTGTTGATCTATCATTCTCTGGTTTTATAAAAGGAACGTGTTCACACACCGAACCTTTAATCAATAAATAACCAATTCAGGTCGATATAACGACTATAGCAAAACAACGAGGGTAAAGTAGTAAATATTAGTGTCATATCACAGCAAGAGTCCTCACAGCTTAGTGGTAAGTGTACAGGACTCGCTAGCTGAAGGTCACTGAATCAACCCCGGCTCCCCAACCCCCTCCAGCTGAGACTAAAGTCTTATATCTCTGTCCGAAATTATTACGACTTTCAATCGAGGGTCAATGTAGGATGCTTAACACCTTGTATTTTAAAGGGAATATAATTATGTAGAATTGTAGCATCTTCTGTATCTGTCGCTGTGACTATCCTCTATAACCTAAAATGACACATCCTTCAAGAGGAGGCGCTGGCGCTCACATGAGCAACCGATATCGAATATCAATAAGCTTAAATACACACGTATACCACAGCAGTTACCAAAATAATGTACATATATTAAAATGTCATATTTTGATCGAAACAACACAGAAAAGGGTAAGAATGGAAGACAAGTCTTATAGAATTCTTCTTACATGGTACAGGACAAAGTTAAATTGCATGTTACATTACAAATAGTGAAAGTTAGAAAGTGAATTTATGACATGTGCACTTGAATTGTTCATAATAACTCTTCTACCGGAGGAAGATTTGACCAAACATATTACCTCCAATGCCTAATAGGTCATTCGGCTTCCTCCCCTATCTTATCTGGAAATAACCCTTAATAGGCACTGCATCAGGGCATTTAATTTATTTGAAGACACATATTAGACTTGCTTGTAACGGTTCTCACACGCAGGGAATACTGTACAAAATGCAATAAAACTTTTGTGTTCAGGGAGGCCGAGGGTGAGGGGTGGGGCGAGAGGGTGGCGGGATCGGATATTGATAATGGGTAAGACATTTTGATCCCTTTAGTGACATATATTATAGGGCTATCTTCAGTTCACATATCTGTACAACCCTTTCCTATAGAACATACTTTCATTGTTTTTTTTTTCTGTTTTCAATGAGCTGTTACTTATGTGTGGGTTTTTAATATACCAAAACACCCTATGACAATTTTTTTCGTCGTAGATCAAATGAGGCAATATAGGTGGAGAGTGATTTATCCCGAGGTTACTGAAATGTGTAAGACATTTAAAAGCCTTCTTAATTGATTATATACTATGACTGCGCAAATTCGTTTAGATTCAAATAAAATACGATCTAAAATATTCCATTTTATGGTGCATAATGTTGAATGGGGGTAGGTTGTTTAAATCAGATTCAAATAAACTTCATAATATTTACGAAATATACGGGTGAAAGTTGAGAAAATGTAAACATCAGCAAATTTGGAATGCGTGAGAAAATATAGAAAATATATTCAAGTTCTACGTATGAGGTGCTAACTGAAACAGAATATTCTTTGATTTGATTTTTTTAATGAATTTCATGTTGAACACTGTCAAGATTCAGTATAATAATTATCTATCAACTTATGTATCTCTTTTCTCTTTACACTTATCGCGGTCATATCCGACAATCACCACACTAAATGCGACATGAATGGACCTTGATGACTCGCGGTGTGTAGTTAATGAACTTATGACACTGAAACGCGATGACTTTCATGCACTGATGGTCTATGAAAGAAAATCTCTTATTTTGAAAGAAAACTCATTTGTTATCATCATGGAAAAATGTTCTCAATAAACTCTATTCTATCACATTTTCAGCATCTGCCTGCCGTTAAAGTGTACCTACCATGTCACTGCCGATCTGACTTTAGTTTGCATAATTCATATTCGTCATGACACGATAGTTTGCCCCTATACCTATCTACTTTTATCTGATGGGGGTATCCTTTTAGTTTTCTAAAGGTCGATAGATCTACTTTGGTGTCTGTCTCGCCCAAAGAGACGCTCCAGGTCTAATATGGAAAATATGGCACGGCATTTTGTAAGTTATCGCATTTAGATTCGGTGAATATATCAGCTTCCGTGATATCAAAGTAGAGCAAACTTCATATATTGTTATTTTCAATCATGTTTATTTCATTCGGTGACCTGCAAATAGACTTGCTATGCATTTACACCTTTCTGCAAATTACATAAAAGAAAAATCATGACTGGACCTGACATTACTTCAAATTTAATATTTTCTCCGGATGGTAAGGTACATTATTGCTATATATCAGACTGCTATATCAGTGATTTTCAGTTTGTAGTTTTTGACCTGCCTGTTGAGTCTTCGATCAATATTACTTTCAGTCGTCAAACTACATATTGACCGAAACCTTTGTCTGCAGTCGTTATATAATATACACGATGCAGTACCTAATGCGATATCTCTACGAATAAAATACGGTCTCTTCCAGTCCGGCCATGCAGCGCTCTCGATCTGTCAAATGAGCTTGTCTCGGCAGGGTATATGATATGAAACTTATATTATAGCCGAGAGTGCTCGCGGACACATACACTTTAAACTAAAGTGATTCGTTGACATAATGTGTGTAAATATGAAATTATATCGAAACTTTAACTAGTCCTCGAATGCTAATCCACCACATAAGAGCTCATTTGCGTCGGCTCAATAACTTTAGGATGACGATATCTAAATGCAACTTGGTATGTTGGTTACATTTGCATATTTCGCACGAGGGACAATATCAAGGTCATAGTTAATTGAGAAGACAGAATGCCTGTCAATAATTCGAGTAAGGATGAAAAGAATCGACTGAAATTTGCGATATGGGAAACTTACATAAAAAAGCCATACTTAGTACGATACTATTGCGTGACAGTTTTATGTTCCATTCCTCGTTGTTTGTAAGGCAGGCTGATTAATATATTAAATGGAATATTGCTTATCATGCATGCTTGAAAGATTTTTATAAAGTTTATCGTGCATGAAAGGACCGGCTATTGCTTATTCATGAGTACATTTGTTAATATAATTAATGCATCTCGTAGAATAATGAATAAATATAGTGTACGAAGAACAGACCGAGATCAATTTTCGCTGATCATTATAGTTCAAGCAGTTTTGTCCATTCTAAATGTTGATGGTTTAAATTAAATCCTCTTACACAACGCACACATGATACTTATCGCTCAAGTATTATTTTACATTCTTAACTAATTTAGGATTGTGTCGGTGTGTGCTCCCGTCAGACAGATTTTAACAATGTGCAATGACCCGCTAAGGTTTGTTTTTGTCAAACTATAATGCAGATATCTCATGTGTACTTCACGCGGTTACATCCTGGTATAGACATGTACATAGGCCTGTATGTTATTATGTCTGCCAGTGACGTTAAATTGGAACGTCACCGACGTGCCAAACAAAATCTGAGTCCCCCGCATTTATAAAAATCATTACCTGCAACTCTCCCGAAGCAAGGCGGTAACCATGAATTAACCACTTGTGATAATTGTAATTCGTGTCCAACCGCAAAATATTGCTCACGGAAACCTAAGTCTTACTGTAGTACTTGACACCGGAACTATATAGAACCAAATACAAAACATAAACGTTATAACCAAAACATATGCTTTGCTATTTTAACTCTGAGTATACATAGAATGTGCTAAGATATTATTGCGAGCCTATTAAAAAAGTTTTTTTTTCTCATTAGTAGGCAATTTCTCCGTCAAAAAACGTCTTTATATTGATTAGATATGCAGAAATATGTAATTTTAAAATAAATTCGCGCACGGCTCGGTAGTCTTAAAAGCCGCGACCAGCGTCATCTTTATATGACAGACGAGTCATTATCGTCGTCATGTCGGCTGATGAAAAGATTGATTGATGATGATTACTAAAAATAGAAAATTTTGTCAAAATTGCATTGTTAAACTCTTATACGCCGTAAAATTTTAAGAGAGTGGTTGTAAACAATGCTACCTTTAAGTTATATATTTTGTTGTTTGTAGCTTTGTGTGTAGATGATTTTTAATTTATAGTCGCTTACACGAATGATAAAACTTTCCACGTTAATATGACAATAAAAGCCTGAATGGACTTCCGTGGCTGAGTCGTTAAAGTCGTTAAAATTTGGATCAGAATCCTAACGACGCAATGGGTTCGAAACCTCGCATGGGGTGTAGAAGTCTTTCACGCATACCTACTGAAAATCCAACTTGCTACACACCTACAGGCATTGAGCAACATTTCGTTCTGATTTCTTAATACAGGGCATCAGACAGACGGACAATCGATAAATACTCTTTTATCGACCTGGCGGCTCACCAACTGGTCTCTGCAGTAACAAGACCCGCCTCTTACTGGACTCGAACCTTCGACCTCCCGGTTGCGGTGCAGGCGCCTCATCCATTAGGCTACGGTCTTGATTATCAGTAATGGCACTTAGTTTTTCTATGTGTTTTAACAATTTTAGGAAATACATCTGATTTTGTCCCATTTATTCACAGCTGCTTTATCGACCATCTTCTATCTAAATACTTCAAAATCCTTAAAACCTGATATACAAATACCATACTTGTTAGCGAATTACCAAGTGCATGTTGAGGTTATGTTTACACGGCCTTTAATAGACCCATCCGAATACAATAACACTCCCCGCTAATCTTTCTGCGTACAAGTTTTCAATTCTCTATTGTATCGTTTCCCCATTGACATCTGTTGAGAGGGGGGAATAGGAAAATATTAAATATTTTATCTTTACACAGAAGTTATAACGTAATACCATTTCGTGTCATTTAAAATGTCTTAGTGCCAATCGAAAAAGGGATGTGAATTGAATGACAACTGATAAGACGATTAAGGCTCATACGAATTTAAAAGATTAACAGAACATATTGAGTGAAAAACTAAAATCAACAATATCTACAATGCAAAAGACTTAGCTCGGGAAGCTGACATTGACGGCTAGTCTAAAGGTCTGCACGCAATGAGCGAGTTCGGCTCACGAACCTGGGTAACTCTGGTAACTATATTAGCCTCATAGAAGAGCTACTTACCCTGCTCCGAGACAGAATTGACTTGTTCCCGGCTTGTCTTGGTCGGGCAAAAATAAGGTAGTTGACCAAGACTGCGACTGTTCAGTTACTTTACAGATGGGAGTGACAGCCTACCCTGCAGTGCCCTAGAGTATCCAGCTTAACGAGAGGAGTGTGTGTATTACTGACACTTACCAAAAAGTTCTCTGTAAGTTACCGGACGAGACCTTGATCCCGTGGTTATAAAAACTGAGATTTTGAACCAGTCTTTATGTACATCCTGACCTATTAGTCCAAGACACAAAGAAGCTTTAGATTGAGTAGGCTTTTCAGTCTCGTCCTGTCATACCACCACCTTCCTTGCAAATTGGATAAATACTGGTTCAGGGGTATTGGGTAGGTTAAAAGACCGCTGTATGACACGGTGAAAAATGGCATTTATCCTGTATCAAAAAGTTATAAGGGCTTTCTTTTTAACAACGTCAAAAAAAAAAAATAGATAAATTAATTTCTAAATTATTCAAGCGGTATTAATGGCGTGTAGAATTTACCGAGATTAGTGTCTGATCTATCAATAATTGACATTCTACACGGTTTACTTGTATAAACTATGGCATTTAAAAGTTATTAATAACTTTATACATCTGATCTGAATCATAAACATGTATATAAGATGTGTAACGTTAAAACCTATAGTCAATATATATAGTCATGCCTGATAAATTTGTAATGCGATTATAGCTGAGCAAGCGAAGATTAAAGTTTTAGCACATAACATAAAGTCATGTTGTTGAATGTCGAGTCTGGTCTCGGGATTAAATGTAATCCAATTAATTCTTTGAACCAAGTAATACACCGACACACTTTTCTTGAAAGCCAACAAGTATGTGTTGAAAATTCTGTGAAAAAGAGTATATTGAACGCCTTCTCATTTATACGGTTTTCCGTTATTTCGCCCCTTCGCCCTGTAGTTTGGCACCTTCGCCCTGTAGTTTGGCAAGGGCGACAATGCGATAGCGCGAAACGATTTGAATGATATATTTTGTAATAATATCTCACTTTTGCATCGTATTTAGCGTTTTCGCATCGAATTTTCGTACTATCTTCCATTCGGTCCATGGGCGATAAAAATATTACGAAAGTACGATAGTTTGATTTCGCAGATCGTGTTTTCGAGTTTTTGTGACCGCCCCACGGTAGTGAGATGTTGATATCGCACTTCGGAATCGTAACATCGTTATTTCACACCTAGATCGAATGGGGAATATTGTGATAGTACCATGTGAAAACGCATGAAACACGATATGGAAAGCGCGAAATCGGTATTGTGTCTTAGCATCGTGTTTTCGCATCGTATCATCGCGCCATAACTCTGGCAAACATTTTTCCATGTCAGAGTAATACCCCCTTTTTACTTAGATTTTCAAGTTAATTCACTCTTTATTTCGGTAGTTATAAATGGAATTGATTCAAATATAAACTGTTGACCTATATCACCACCTACATTGGTGGTATTAATCACTACAGTTATAGCTCTAGTTTCCTCACATATGATCTATATATCATTATTAAGATTCAAGCTCTTGTTATTATACGCCCGAAGGGACGTATTATGTTATGACGTTGGTGTCCATCTGTCCGTCCGTCTGTCCGTTAGCAATTTCGTGTCCGCTCTGTAACTCTTGAACCCCTTGAAGGATTTCAAGGAAACTTTACACAAATGTTCACCACACCGAGACGATGTGCAGAGCGCATGTTTTGGATGTCTCGCTTCAAGGTCAAGGTCACACTTAGGAGTCAAAGGTCATATCAGTCTGTTTCGTGTCCGCTCTGTAACTCTTGAACCCCTTGAAGGATTTCAAAGAAACTTGACATAAATGTTCACCACACCAAGATGACGTGCAGAGCGCATGTTCCGGATGACTTGCTTCAAGGTCAAGGTCACACTTAGGGGTAAGAAGTCATATCAGTTTGTTTCGTGTCCGCTCTGTAACTCTTGAACGGCTGGAAGGATTTCAAAGAAACTTGGAAGAAATGTTCACCACATTGTAACGATGTGCAGAGCGCATGTTCCGGATGACTCGCTTCAAGGTCAAGGTCACACTTAAGGTCAAAGGTCATATATGACTTTGATTTTTGCATATTGCTCTGCATTGCAGTGCTCTTGTTTTTATTTGGCAGATCTCTTTTTTGTACTTACAATATATATTTTTTTAATTACTTCCCTTTTATGTTACTATAAATAGCTTAATTGAAACTTTTTTATTATTGGCCGTAGGGAAAAACCGAGACCACTTTTCTGTGGTACAACATGGATGGTACCTCCAATTTTAAGGTGTATTTTTACATACCTGTACCTGATAAGGATTTTTTTTGTAGACTTTGAATATTTTTTTGTGGACTTAGATTTGTTTTTTGAAGTTTTCCTTTTGTTGTTCCAGTCCTTTGGGGCTACAACAGTCAAGTTCTTAAAATTTTGCTTCCATCCTATGATGTAAGCCTTCGGGCGTATATTGCCCGGGCCGCTTGGCGGCGCTCTTGTGCTAACGTGTAAAGCTCATATTTTCTTTAAAATATCACTTCTCGCACACGTTCATATTGAAATGATGACAGTTATGTTCTTGTGAATTTTAAGAAAAGCAGAAAGAAAGTATATCTAAAACTTAGAAGCCAGATGAATGATGTGCATCTTCCTGTAGTGTTCTAAAGTTGTTTGCGTAATTCATAATATGCATATGCTTTTAGCTTTACAGACAAGAGCTTTTTTTTCCTCTTCATTTTAAGCTACTTGCGTCCCACCTTATTATAACAAGGTTTACATTTGACAAATATTTTCGTGTAAGGATTTTTGTCAGAATGAGAAACAGCAAGTTTTGCACGGTAAATGAGTAAAAACATAAAATCGGTGAAAACTTCAAGTGCCAGGATGATAAACTAACTGGTTCAAAGCTTTTTATAGTGTAACGTTTTTGTGAAAATTTCCGGAACGACATTTAGGTAATAAAATCACAAATTACATCTGAATTATATATAACCCAAATGGCCATCGACAAAAACACGAATGTATAATTTCTGCTGTTACATATAATAATATAAGTGTTGCAATCAGTAACTCGGGGTTGCTACAAAACTTCCGCCATGTAGATTATATTAAGTAATTATGTTATTAAAGTGATTATTTTGATCATGAAACCTTATAGAAAATATAGAATACACACACGACCTTTTAAAAGCACATCATAATACCGTTAGGTCATCTAATAATACTGTAGCGCATACAACTTCTATATTTGATTGAAGTGTACTATTGTGTCCAAGAGAGGTTTTTTACAAAATGTCTGAGCCTGTAATTCAGTCAGAAATGTATACTACAAAATTTTATCAGAGTCGAATCCGCAGAAAATGATCTAAAACTGTAATTTACCATTGAAAGTGTGCGTTGTGAGCAATGTGGATACATTTAAACAGCCGCCGAAAATGAAAGACTTCCCAATATAAGAAAGTGGTAAAAATGAAATTACCTATAAATATTGATGACAATAAAGAGAAACTTGAACGGTTTGCATAATTTCTACAGGGTATGAAAGGCATAGACAGTCTTCACGCACTATACATACGCCTAGTCTGATTCATACCCTAATAAAAGAAGTAACCTTATACTCTTCACCTCCCTCCCTCTCTCTCCCCCCCCCCCCCCCCCCCCCCCCCCCCCCCCCCCAACAACAACAACAAAAAAAAAACACAATGTTACAGGATACATTACGTTCAAAAAGGTTCCGCAGTATAAGTCGTATCATGTCATGATTAACAGAGTACATGTATGTTTTAATATTTTCAGTACAAGAAGAAACTTGTCGAAGCTCAGGTTCAGCTTGAACATGTCCATCGGGAAGAGGAAGACAAACTGCTCAAGAATTTCCAGATGGAGAGAGAGAAAGAGAAGAGAAAACTGACAGATGAGTTGAACAAAGAATGGGAGGTGAAACTGAAAGAACTCACAGATATGTTTGAAAAAGATATGTCCAAGAAAAAGAAGAAGATGGATGACAGAGAGAAAAAGGTAAAGAGAAAAGCTATGATAATGAGCCGCACCATGAGAAAAACAACATAGTGCATTTGCGACCAGCATGGATCCAGACCAGCCTGCACATCCGCGCAGTCTGGTCAGGATCCATGCTTTTTGCTTTCAAAGCCTATTGCAATTAGAGAAACCGTTAGCAAACAGCATGGATCCTGACCAGACTGCGCGGATGCGCAGGCTGGTCTGGATCCATGCTGGTCGCAAATGCACTATGTTGGTTTTCTCATGGTGCGGCTCAATTATGAATTCTATGAAACATCAACTGTTAAGAGTGGTGTATATATTAATACCCGTCTATTGAATAAGAATGAAAACTGAAAATCTGTAAGCGGATAGCAAGGTTTACAAATCCTTGGAATCAATTATAGCTTTTTGGGGTCACAGATTATAGAATACTGTAACACTGCCTGTGTTAGATTGACAGCTGTCGGGAGGGGTGTTCATTATGTGTGTCATTCATACTTGAAACATTTAAATACATCTCGATCTGATCGAGGCTGGTAAATATGTTCTCGCACAACAAGTTATGTAACTGCCTTCTATAATATATGTAGATTTTCTATATAGAAAACAGAATATAAACATCTGTTGACAATGAATAAAATCTTTATCCTTTCAATAATGTAGAACAGGTAACCGATAACAGCTTTTACATCCTCTTAGAATATAGACAATTAAAATTACAAGTAAATATTATTGCTATGTCAACCAGACCCTGGGGGAAATATACACATTATTTCTGTGTAGACTAGACGTCGTTAACATTGTGCTTTAGATGCAATACAATACAATATCATTTTTTGAAAAATGTAAGATCTAAGAAATAAGTTTCCATAAATATTGATACACTTCTAGAATTCTAATCCTTTGAGGTCACTGCATGGTAAATAGAATATTAATATGATAAAGATATCCCGGCATGCTCAGCCCTGCTATCACACCCTTATGACATTTGACATTGAAAAACAATGTTAACTCTAGCAAATAAATATGATCATTGAGTTACGTGATGTTGAATTAAAATTTGTATATCTAGGTGCAGCTTTGAATTTTTAAGGCATATATGTATATATAATATGTCAACAGTATTGGCTTTCATTGAGACAGGACACAGAAAAAAATATCTGGGACATAGACGGAGACATTCCATTTAACGAGAGTATTAAAGAAGCTTGTAAATAAAGTAGTCAAAAGATACTTCAGTAATTGCTCGAGCCGAGACTGTCGCCAATGCTTGACATGATAGCACGCACAGAAACAAAATTGCAGTGTTTATTTAATAATTGATTTGAAAAAAATAGGATTTGTGTTGTGACGTTAAAAGGGACCGGTCGTTGAACAACTTCGGTTTGTTTTCATAGGTTTTTAGATGAGTCTGTAGGGTGGGGTTCCTTCTTCAGTTTTACAACTAAATACACGTTTAGATGGTTTATAAGTAAACAATTTATTATCGATCTACAACAGGTCAAATTTCAGCCGGACAATCGTTTGGTCGATAAGGAACATATACGCAACTGCGTAATTTGAACCCGGTAATAGTTTTGCATGGTTTATAAATACCGGGAGATGTTTTATGATACTTGCATAACTGCATAAAAACACTACCAAATGGTTCTTTTCGACATGATGGCTCACAATGTGACATTAACTATAGAGAAAATCTCCTGTCTGGCACCTTAACAATGTCTTTGTCAGGTTAACAGTGTCAATATTTACATTTGATATATACTGGTTTTTAATATTCAAACATCGTTAAATACGGCTCAAGGGCGTTGTTCTCCAAAGTATATATAGTTTTTACGACAAATTTGAATTTGATGTATTTGTACAAACTGTTTTGATGTTTCGATTTTGTCAGTTTTATGTCTAAAGTATGTCCTTAAAAGAAGTGTCCATATTTTTTTTTTATCTTTTTTAACTGCATCGTTTTTGTTTTCAGTAGCACAAATAACAGGTTAATGGTACAGTTAGGTATAAACAAGGGGCACTGTGTTTCGCTTTATTTGCAAAATTCCCACTGTAAGCACAATTTTCAGGAATTTATGGCTGTTATATCAATGTTAAGTAGTTCTCTGTGTTTACCCTTGAAATCAGTAGCGTTTCAGACCATGCGAATAAATCATCTTTCACTTTAGGCCTACAAGGAATTCAGAAAAAAAAATCACTTTGAATACCCATCTGCTAGAGGTTTGTCATAACTGATCAAAAATTGACTTAGACAAACTATTGTCCACTATCATCATCCGCATTGGAGTCATTAATGTGCGCTATTTCACTATTCAGCATCAAACTATTCGAGCACTCTGTCTCTTGTGACAGCTCTTGTTGATATAAGGGAAGCGAGCCGAAATTATTACATGTTTCTTAAATGACTGAGGTTTCAATTTTAGGTTACCAGAATGTAGGCCCTATCCTCGTTGGATTATAGAGTGGGCGTCTGGTTTGCTGGATCTGCTTTTGATCTAGGACATACGCGTCAGACAATAGCTATCACCCCAGTCTCGTTTTTTCCCCAGTGGATTAGTACTTTCAGGACTTCAGTCCTTCGAATGATTGGTTAAAATTTGTGAACCTCTATTGCAGATGATGACGATACAGTTTGAAACCCAGAAGAAAGAGTTAGAGAAATCATTGACAGTGAAGAAAGAGAAAAAGAAGGAATCCATGACGTTGAGATTGAAGCAGAAAGAACAAAATATGACGTCATCACTCGTGACGAAACAGAGCGAACAGATGTTGGATCTTCTGGCACAGAAAAAAGAGGAACTGAGAAAAGATCTGGAAAAGGAATTGGAAGCTCAAGTATGATGTTAAAAACAATAAAAGATATTGAGTGTGTTGCATGACGTCGTATATGACGTTGACTTCCAATGACTTATATGACCAATTTATACCTCAACTGTAAAAGAAGTTAATGCAATTTAGACTTACTTTATAATACTAATTAATCAAATGAACTTTTCCTTTTGTTTAACAAAACAGTGTATCAAATAAAAACACGTTTTTTTTGCAATTCATTGGTTGACAAGAAATTGGACAAAAACTTTACGAGGTATGTTAAACGGTGCTTTGTTAAGTTATATCGACAGATTTTGTTGCATTTGATGCTTTAGATGTTATTTAATATCCATGGTGATGATCCGATAGAATTATAATTTATATTAAAATTGGTGTCAAACTGATACTCAGCTGAATGATATACTGATAGCTTCCAGCAAAAAAATAAATTGAATTTCAAAATAAAATAGAAAATCTTTAGAATCAGAAGCAACGTATCGAAGCCCCCTCGGCCCCGCCATTGTCTGCGCTACTGCCAATGTCGTCTGTCATTGTGGTCGTACTGCCAGTGTGCTTTGTTTATATATCAATGCTAGTTAGTTACAAGGGCTGCCTCAAAAGCTCAATAGCAGGTTGTCTGCTTCGAGTGCCAGAGGTCGAGTGTTCAGACCTTGGCCGCGTCATACAAAAGACGCAAAATCAGTAATGATAGCTCCCTTGCTTTTCACTCAGTATTTAAATGGTTGTACCAGGAGGTAAAATAAACCCAGATAAGTATCTGTTACTGGATTTCTAGTCTGTCGAACAAGAGCTTTGTAGCTTATGTTTTCTATTGATTATATATTGCACTCGCCCCGGCGTCGGCGTCGCTGTTGGTTAAAGTTTTTGATAAAGTCAAATACCTCTGTTGCTATCAAAGCTTTTGACTTGAAACTTAAAATAGTTATTGACTATCAAATTCTATTAAAGTTTAGCTTTACCTTTACCTTTACCTCTAAGTGATTTGGAACATAAGAAAAGAAACGTGTTGTAAGTTAGAAACCAGCATTTACGCTTCAACATATAACTATAATTACACGTTTACAAGTCTGACTGTGATTTGCCATTCTCTTCTAGCCGCCCACAATGGTTGATCCACAGAATGAAGAAGTTGTGAAAGAGATTATCGAGACAATGGAGGTGTTAGAACAAACAAAGAAGACCGAGCTGCCTGCTCCACACCCTCCTGCCTGCAGGAAAAACGAAATTTATACAGATCCTAATGTGTTCGATGCCCTAGATGATAAAGTTATTCAGGTAAAAATATTTGACCCATTTAAAGACGGAACACTAATGTATCAATTATACAGCTGGAACAACCTGACGTGTCCGGTTGTAATGACACAGGATACTGCACTTTTAATATTTTATCCATTTAACAAAAATTGAAAATCGTTTGAAATACAGCTTGAGCAAACTTCTATGCCTGTTATACATAGTTCGCATACGCATCAGACGATCATATTATATTGGTACATTTATTTCTAATATTTCTGTTAATTAGTTTGTAGCTATGTCGACTATATCTGGTGCACGCGAATATTCACTGCGTCCTGACGACTTATCCAGGTCTCTGTTTGATATTGTAGAAACCAGCCATCTAAACATCTGCACAAGGAATGCATTGATTCTTCGTACTATTGGTTTGATTATTATATAGTAGACGTCTTCCTTCTGTTGAAAAAAAATAAACGCTCCTTCAACCATACATAAAATTAATGTTTCTTTATGTATACAGGTGTTATTCTAGCCTTTTGTATAAAAATAGCGGTTTCTCGTTATTACATGAACACCCTTTGCTGTCATGTCAAGTCGTCCAACCTATATTGGCAACTTCCAGCTCCAGGCACATTCAGAAATACTTCTTTTTGCTAACATCATTAATGTGAAATACTGGGCGCTTTAATTGCAAACTAATGATGGAACACATTTTATGGGGTCATCATGTTTTATAAGATATCACAAAATTTTATAATTTATTATATTATTTATAACAAATTTTGTTCGGTTTATGTTACCGTACTTCCTGGAATATCCGTTCCTAGTACGAGCTGTTTCGGCCCACTTGTGACAAGGGTACACTATTGATCGGACCACGAAATATCAAAACACATACATCTTAATTCAACTTGATCTTTTATCTATGAATATGGATAGAAAATACATAATTTCCATTAATTTTACATCACATTTAATTCGTGTTTAACGTAGAAGAAGGTACTAAGATATTTATTTACATTTTGTTAGATTTTAATACATTACCAAAATTATCAAAATATAGGCTTTTTGGAAAATATAAACCTGCGGATTAAGGTCACAGGGCAGTTTTAGTTTTGCGCTCCATGGTGACCTATTGCGAACGCTCTTCGTTCGTCCGTTGTTCGTCCGTCATCCGTCAACAATATTCCGGATGTTGCCATAAAAATTATGTTTAACTTGTTTCAGTTTGGTCTTTTTTTACATCTATTTGCAGGTAGCCCAGAATGAGCAAATGACCTATACTGACCTCGTACACGAACTGACGGACGGTCTGCTGACAGACTTGGAAAAGGTCAGGTAAGTCAATTAAAGCCGTTGCAACAAAAGCTGATTTGGATATTTATCAACTTAGAAGTTCTAAAAAATATATCAACATTTATTCTTTGAACACAATGTTTGCTACAGGATTGCGTTTAACCTTTACCTTGCTAAATTTCTAAAATGGACTGGTCAATCATTTTTGGCCAGTACCGTTTATCATTTGGAAGGGGTGTTCAATGAAAATATACTGACTGAAATACGAACAGTGCAGACCATGATAAGCCTGATATTGGTCTGCACTAGTCGCAAAGGCAGAATCATTTGCCGCCAGCAGGTTAAAGGTTAAATACATGACATTGTTCTTCAAATCTATGATGGAAACAGTTACTGAACCAGTCCCATAATTTTGCACCTTAAGAATCAGTTAATCCACATACAAACCTTGTGACCATTTATCGTCTTGACCACTTGCTCGGAGAGAAAGAAATAAAAAATATTTACGCACTTGGGAGGGAAATATTTTGAATGTTTCTAACCTGTTTGCATTTGTGGTTGAAAGCAACAAAACAAATAACAAGGACAATATATATACACATTTAGATTACACGAAAACCAAGACAAGCTGTAGCTTTTTATACAGATGTTTATTCGGTAGTTCATTTAATTACAAAAGATACAAAGGAAACACTTAACATAACAATACAGTATAATAGATAACAACATTTTCTCCCGCAAAAAAACCTCTACATGAATGCAAAAAGCATATACCATTGAGTGTATATATATATAACAAAAAGCCATTTGATCCGGTTTGATAAAACATCAATTTGAATGACTAAAATGCATAGCTATACACGTCTTTTTCCTACTTTCATGCAACATTAATTTGTCAAACACACTGAAGTGAGCCTTTTTGTTACCTACGTAATAAAATAAACCACATAATCGATTGTAAATGTTACAACTGGTATTTGATCAACAAAAACACTGAAATTAAGTGAACCAGAGATGTGTTTTCTTTGTGATGCACATATGTATGCTATCAGTAGGTGATGAGGTTTGATAAATAAAGTTGTGACAGAATCCTAAGTGTTTTTTTTTTCAATTTAAATTCGAGAAAGTAAAGTAATAAATTTTTCGAACCAACCTGACCGTGTTTCCAACAGGTCTTCTTCAGTAGGACAGTCGTGGTCGTCCGTCCATCCGATTTCTGTCTTATATAGTATATATGCACGTTGAATTGTTTTACTATCTACAATAAAGATAATGTCACTAGATGTACTTATTACAAAATTCGACAATACCCAGAAATGTGGGTAGGACCTAATTCGTTAAAAGGGACCATATCATTGAATTCCAAAATTTAGATTTTTAACTTAATGAAATATGATTGTTCTGTATCAATGGTATCTTTGCATGTATTTGGGTTTCTAGAAAAACCTTCAAACAAATAGCTTTTTTTCTTCAAATAGACATGTAGGTAATTAAATTATATAATTTCATATGTATTATAGTAATAATATAAGACTCGTAGAAATAATTACCGTAATTAACATCTCAATATCAAAGATGATTTACTTCCTACAGTGACATTTAATAAGTTATATAATACAGTGTGAGTTTTCCATTAGATTTGCAGCCTATAAATATTCGTAAAATCGATTAGATTGTCGTGCAGTGCCATTTATCACTTAAACTAGCAATTATTTACGTACAAAACGATGCATTAAATACGAGGCAAATTGATATATCATGCATATCTTTATACCACATTCCTAGGGTAAAAATTTGAAGCCGTTTTGTCATTAATATAACAACTATGTTGTTATATATTTGAAAAATATCAGTTCGGGGAAAGGCTAAGTAAAAGCAATAAACTATCTTACGTTTAACCCTGACGTCACGGGTTCGAATACACACGTGACCATACCACCTCGTATGGCATTAATTACGTCAGTGCTCTCTATCTCGACGTCCGGATGTCTTCGGAACCAAGCTTGAATTGTCAGCATTTCTAAAACAGAGTCATGCTACGTATACCGTATTTTTACATTCATCGAAAATAACAGCTTTCTTTGATTCTCTGTTTACTGGTTTTTGTTTGGCTAAATGGAACAATTTTAAATTTCCTGTTCGGTATGTGATATGAGGACATGGAAATGGGCCCCGCTGTACTCTGTATGCGTTAGAGGAATTCGCTGGGGTTTCCTTTGTTCAGTTTATGTACTTATCTTGTTTCAGGGCGATATTTCGTTGGATCACGGTAAAAGATTTGAACGTGATGGACTTTATGGAATCCACTGACGCCGACACTCCTCTCGGTTTGCTGAGAGGTATAAAGTACGGCACAGAGACGTACCATGTCCTGTTTATGAGGCTTTGCAGGTAATTTGTAAACGGTCATTAGATTTATAATTCTTTTCGGTTTGCCGTGATATATCAAATAAATTGCAATATTATTTGCAGGTAATAAGATACCCGGATGAATGAAACTTGTATAGGGAACTTAAATAATGAGAAGCGATAATGCCACCGTGAAAATTACTTGATATAATGCGTATTTGGATTGTATTGCCATAAATATTCGAATGCCAGAAAATGAAAACTTACGTCGGTATTCAAAGTTCTGAGTATCAGTTACTTTAGATGTCATTAGCGTATTTTATTTGAATGGCTATAATTGCAGTAATAAGAAACTGAACGCTGGAATATAGAAGGATCATATGATTTCTTTGTTATATACAGGTGTACGGTATTAAATGAAAATCGTCGATCGTTATTAAATGCAACAATTTGTATTGCGCAAAACATTTTTTTGCCATTTTATCCGGTTTTAAATTGCTTGCGCCATGAGATTACTCTATGTATTTTGCCTTTGATAACTCGACAGAAATATAATTATTAGAGATCTTTTCATGCGAATGGCTCGGCAATTACTGGGGCTAAATACAATACGACATCTTCTCCAACCGTCTTTTAAGGCAAGAGATATATGTTAAACCATAAATAAAGTCAAAGCTATTTTTAAAATTCAGCTTTAAAAGGTTATAACGTCAAATGTTATATGACTAAAATACTGCTGAAAAGTACAGTCATGTGATAAATATTTACGACTGCAGAATGCAAAAGGTTCATATGGTATAATTTAGATTTCTCTCATATATATCTTCATGCAGGGAAGCGGAAAGTATTCGTGATACTAGAAGCAAACAAGTTTTGACATTTTATGAAATACAATACAACATCTGCTACAAGAAGAATCTTTGATGTCGCATTTCCATTTCTAATATTTACATTGCTGACTTTTCCAGTTACGCCGGTCTGCACTGTGTGGAAATCAAGGGCCATTCAAAAAGTGTTGGATATGAACCAGGAATGAAGATTCAGCCCGAGATGTTCCAAAATACGTGGAACGCTGTGCTGATTGACGGAGACTGGAGGTTGGTGCAGTGTAATTGGGGTGCTAGGTAAGTTTTCTGAATACTCCAGCAATGAAAATATGCTTAGATATATACGATGAAGTCTTGCAATTTCTGTACGTATAGGTATTCTTAGTAAAATCGTAACGGTGCCTCCGTGGCCGAGTGGTTAAAGTTGATGACTTCAAATCACTTGCCCCTCACCGATGTGGACTCGAACCTCACTCGAAGTGTTGCATTCTTCATGCGAGGAAGCCATCCAGCTGGCTTACGGAAAGTGGTGACTCTACCCAGAGACTTAGCTTGGCTCTACCTCTACCATAAAAGCTGGAAAATCGCCATATGACATAATATTGTGTCGGTGCTACGTTAAACACAACGAATAACAAAATAAAAGAATCATAACATTTGTAGGCGTTTTAAGTCACACCAACTTCCAAGGCAGCATTGCCAACGAAAGCACCCCAAAAACGGAACATTGTTTTAGTTACCTATCGGCACCAGGGTAGAACAGATAGTATTTTGCAAGTTAGCTGGATGCCTAACATTTAAATTGAAACTTACCGTCAAACATTGTTATGCTTGCCTGTCACAACTTTGATAAATTTCGATTTACGTGACCTCTCTAACGCAAAAGGATACGACTTAATACTTATGACTTGATGTCTGGATGAAGGAATAATAATTGTTTTCTCTTATTTCAGGCATTTAGTACTTAACAAAGATCGAAAGAGAGGTGGTTCGTCTAAGAACAAAGAGAATGGGGTTAAAGAAAACGACTCTGATAAGAAAGATGACAAATCTTCAAAAGCCAAGGACAAAATCCGTTACCAGTACGATGAGCATTACTTTTTGACCGACCCTGACCAGTTTATTCAAGAATTCTGGCCAAAAGAGAGCGAGTGGCAGTTACTTGAGGCGCCAATTGCCCTCGAGGAGTTTGAAGCACTTCCGTTTGTCCGATCCGTGTTCTTCCACTTTGGGATGAGATTTGATCGAACCATGCCTTCTGTAATCGAGACAAACGAACGCGGAGGAGCAGATATCCGAATTAAGATTCCAGAAAAGTTCGAAAATGACTTAGTATTTTATTATCAATTACGTTTCGGTGACGCGGAGCGAAGGCTAGAGGCAACGTACCGCGGAGCAGCCTTAGAGAGATTCGTATTTCAGACTACCTTGGATAATACGGCAATGTTTAGTATTCATGTGCCAACGACAGGAGAATACTACTTCGAAATATTTGCCAACAAAATCGACGAAAGCAATAAAATTGGTGGTAGTTTGGATGACACTATTTCGCCGTTCAGGCTTAAATGCGCATGTAAATTCAAAATCAGGTGCAAATCTTTGAAAGGCAAAATGCATCCATTACCAGATTGTGCTGCAGGTGAATGGGGTCCAAAGAAAGCTGCCCGCCATTTTGGATTACAACCGATCTATATTGACCATTCTGACACGTCATCTGATACCGGAAGTACGTCAAGTAATGATTCACCGGAAAATCCCAAGGCAGGAATTTTGAATGTGGAAGATTCCGTTACGTTAAAGTTCCGAATGCCGTTGCCGCTACTGTTCGTTGTAAAACTCAAAATCAACAATGTGGAACAAAAGCCCTTGGATGCATTCGTTTACCATACAGTAGATAATAACATTCTCACGGTAACAGCGACCATGCCGCAACTTGGACAATATGGCCTTGACATTTACGCCAAGCCGAAAACTTCAGAGGCCAAAACGCTCTCTCACGCCTGCAAATACCTCCTTAACGCTGTAAAGGTCTCGAACCCCGTAGAACTGCCGAAAATTAATCGCTCATTTGCGCGTAAAGGAACCGTAGGGCCTTCGTCATCATTTGATGAAATGGGAATCCGACTGAAGTCCCACTTAGATCCTCAAATCACGATGGAAGAGAAGGATTCCGAAACTCAGATCGA
The DNA here is from genome assembly GCF_021730395.1 of Mercenaria mercenaria. NCBI lineage: Eukaryota > Metazoa > Mollusca > Bivalvia > Venerida > Veneridae > Mercenaria > Mercenaria mercenaria. The sequence continues at coordinate 52,037,596 of NC_069363.1, forward strand.
AATCGAAGTCCCGGAAGATATCGAAATTTCACATCATCTCCTCCGGGAACCAGATGAAGATTGTAAAGAATTTGTTAAAATGGTGAGAAACGGAACCCACGTGAAATATAATGTGAATCTCGGAAAGCACGGGAACTATTTGTTCTGTATCTATGCGCGGCGTTCAAAGAGTAACGATAGTTCAATGGCTAATGTTTTCAACTATGTGATTGCGCACAAGAAAAAGAACCCATTATTCGCCTCCCAGCAGAGTAATGGCTCTGAACAGCCCCAAGTTGTGTTCGAAGAGAAGAAATCGCATGGTCTTCTGAGGAAATCCATCTTTGGGTCTAAAAAGAAAGACAAAGATAAGGAAAAGAAAAAGTAAATCTCAAAAAGCTGAACTTGGACATTCGTACATAGGCTCATATAAAAATCAGGAGGGTAGAATATTGTTCATTTCGTTATTTTTTTACAGAAAGAAGTTGTTTTTTTCTTGTGTTCAAGGAATATCCATTTTTACTTTCCATACAGTACATTGATGCGTTCGTATTCTCCATGTTTATTGTTAGACTAATGGCAAATCTTACATCAGATTAAGTATTATAAGTTAACGATGCCGGGAAGGCTCGACAGTTTTTGGCACCGTACATAAACGGTTATGATATAGAAACATATCCAAAAAACTTCTATTCTTTCTAATGCATATATCACAGATTTATTATAGTTCTCTTAGGGAAAAAATGTGTTCTTATTTTGCAGACTGCTTTTTATGTGTGAATTTAATGCTTCTTTCCTAATATATTTCGCCCCACTTTGTTAAACCGCTAACAAATCCATTCATTACTAAAAAAAGAATTACAAACACCGAGGGCTTGGTGCGAAACTATTTTAACTCCTTAATTTCATACGAGTTACAACCGATTCACACTAAGCCCTTGAAATGCTGCGTGAATGTTGCTTTGTCTTGATACAAATACATGTATAGTATATAAAATATATGCAAATGAATATGCATATATTCCAACAGCTGTGTTGCATTTTGTTTTGTGTATTGTTTATAGTGACAGAGTGGTTGTTTTGTAAATATTTGCTTGTCATTTTCGTTGAAAATATGTGATCATTGAGGAATGAAAGTTTATAAGGTACCAGAGTTTCTGTCCACTGGTGCAAAACAAACAGAGAGTGAAAGGTACATTTACAGTCCTGTGTGTTAATGATATTAGATATTAATATGATATTTTGTAAGTTATAATCAAAATATAATTTATATTTTCATATCTTGTGGCTTCTGATTTTTATTCCTTCATGCCTCAACCTATTCCGGAGGAGACCTCCGTAGCCTTGTGGTTAAAGTCGCTGACTTCAAATCACTTGCCCTTCACCGACGTGGGTTCGAGCCGCATTTGGGGCCTTGGAATCTTCATTATGAGGAAGCCATCCAGCTGGCGTGCGGACGGTCCCGTTTCCAGATAACACATGCGTTTAATATATTTACAAGGTAAAATTTCCTCGAACAACTAATATAAAGCTGATAACCCTAATTAGAGGGTAATGTCACACGTGCTCGGCGCGTTGCAAGGTCCGAACCCAACTCCCCACCCTCCAACCCCGCCTCTACAATCCTACAATCTTCTGCTGTCAACTGATCCAGTCACATGTAAATACCATTATTATATAAAGCAACAGTTTCATGATAAATTGAAATTTATCGGAAAGAAAAGAATGTCGGAAAGTTGTGGTAATGTCAGTCTAGATCGTTAGAAGAGGAACTTCAATCTACCCAAGCATTGTAAACTAAAATGCAATAAAAGCAAACGGATCAAAGGAAATTACAAAGTCTGAACTCGATAATTCCTAGTAAATTTCGCGAATATCAAACCTCGCGAACATACTCAAAACTTCAAATTCGCGAAATTTTGACCCAGCGAAAAAATGTGCTTTTACAGTAGTAGTCCCTGAAAGAGAACAATCGCCCCCGTAATAATGATGCTACAGAAATTCCGATTGGCCTGTACATACACAAGAGCTACCAGAAGTCACAGCGAGCTCGACTATGATGGTAGCGAATGTCCTCATTGACATAATTTGCTTTTGAATTATCCGTTATGGGGTCGTAATACGTTTGCGCTTTGCCACGGAACATGCATGTGAAAAATGGTGTGTTAACAGAACGCGAGTTCGAGAATCACCACTTGAAAAAAACCCACAGCAGTCTGATGCTTGAACGAGTGTTTTCCTTTGAGTAGAAGCTGTCGACCGAACGATCCATACTGATCTTGTATTGCGTTGTATGCACAGTCCTCTGTCACGCGCCCTAAAATATGTGGGAGGTGGCTAATTGTGCTGAACGACAGGGAGGGTATGGAAGGGGAGTTCCGTCTCGTAAAGATGTAACATAAACGGAGCTTCTTCCTTTTTAAAAGAACAAAACCTATACTGGCACCCAGTTACTATGTTTATTAAAAAATAGCCGTCGACACTGTACCCACAAGTTCTCCCCACATTGATCAATCTACCACAATATATTCGGGTAAACAAAATAACCAAATGGGATTACACAAATTGATGACACGGTAGCGGAGTGGTGAGATATCTGGCTATTGTTTTCGAATTAAGTTCAGTACCAAGGTTTCATGATGTCACATTATTTTACGTAGTTTTTGTTATATTTCTTCCTGAAAATACTGCTATGCGGGCGACATTAGGAATTTATATTTACTAGGGATGGCAACGAATATTCGAATACCGTTTTACTATTCGAATATTCGAATGAAATTTTTAAAAATTACCTCAAATAAATAAAAGCTTAATAAAAGAATAAAAATGGTTGTTAATTAATTTTGTCAATTCCCAAGTCGTTAAAAAAGCCCGCGAAAATGGTTTCGGGAGTTGTCAGACGTGTCACTGTGTATATTTGCAAGCCGAGATTGTCCGTCGCTATGGTGATGGCAGTGTACCCCTTAGATAATACCGCTAATTGCTTGCCTTTAGAAAACTTTAACTGTCATAAATTACTACAAATCGGTTACGAATCGTTTTGTTTACGATGGGTGCGAAACGCCAGTAATTAAAAACGCCGACCAGCAATTGATCTAAAGTCTCGTATTTTAATTAAAGATGATCAAAGATTAACTGAGTAAAGGAAAACGCCGAAAAGTGATAAAAACAAGTCTAGGGTTATTTTTTCAGTGAAATGCAAATTAAATTTCCTTACGCAAATCGCATCATCCAATAGACATGTCCGGAAAAAAATAATTTACCCAAAATATAGAGTAAATGCATTTTGTATGGTCAGCAATTTAATTAAGTACTCAATATTCAGACAAAGAGTGTACTTAAACCTAATATTTCTTTATTTCACCCTCAATTAATTGAAAAAAAATATTGTTCATGCTATTACGTTCATCTACTGTCAAAATGCCACCTACGCCTTCTGCCGTTTGGAAGTATTTCACGCGATCATCCGATAGGAAGTCGGCTACTTGTAATTTGTGCGGGACTATCCTTACTTACGTAGGAACTACATCCAATCTTCTGAATCATGTGAAAAACAAACACCCAGCATCACTGTCTAATGGTGATGGCAGTGATAATAAGAAACAAGTGTCAATGTCATCGTTTGTTAGTACGCCTAAGAAAGTGTCTGCTTCTGAAAGTGAAAGGATTACTTGTGCTATTGCAGATATGATAGTGAAGGATTATGTGCCGTTGAGTCTTGTTGAAGGTGAAGGTTTCCGTAAACTCATGCAAATAGTGGCTCCGGATTATAAAGTTCCTTGTCGGAATACTGTGCGCTCCCGCATCGTTAGACAATATGAGTGTGAGAAGGACATTCTTACTTCAGAACTTGAGTCCGTTCAGTCGGCCTCTATCACAACCGACACATGGACACATGGACTTCTAACTCTACGGAAAGTTACATTACCGTCACAGAACACAAATAAAAGACGAACGTTTACATGTAAATGCGCTACTTATGTGTATCTTCACTATCTTGAAATGAATGATATATGTTTCATGTTTACAGTGTCATAAATTAATATACGTTTCTTGTTTAAATGTATCTTGTGATGTACATGTATATAATGTGATGTTCTTTGTTTCGTTCTCTTCTTGTTTAAATGTTTCTTGTGATGTACATGTATATAATGTGATGTTCTTTGTTTCGTTCTCATTGAACTATAGTTAACAATTGCAAAAGTTTTATTCGTCATATTAAAATTTGAAAAACTATTTTGTCTTTATTAAATCGTAACATTTACGTGAAGCTTTCAGCATTTTAATGAAAAGAAAATTTCTTATTAAAGTATTTAGCAGTATAAGTGCTGAAAGCTATACGTGATTGTTACTGTAGTGTTCTCAACCCAACCCATCCCTACCTCCCTGAAAGAAATAAAACTAATAATCTTATAATGAAGTCAGACTACGGAGTTTAAAATTTAGTGAACAAGTGACGAGAACGATAAGTCCGTATTTATTCGTTAATGTCTGAAGTATTTCCGGCGAAAACGAAAGTAGAGTTTATGCGAGTCTCAATCAGAGTATGATGAAGAAGTAAGATTTTTTAGTTGTTCTGTTGATCATTTATGACCGAATATTCGAATATTCGTTCGGAAGGTTGATCGAATATTCGAATACCAAAAATGCTATTCGTTGCCATCCCTAATATTTACATCTGAGATGCTGGTCGACATTTACTACAATGATTTACATGTGCTTGAAAATGCTGCAAACCTCAATTAGTATATTTTTTCAATAAATGAGCCATGCCATGAGAAAATCAACATAGTGGGTTTGCGACCAGCAAGGATCCAGACCAGCCTGCGCATCCGCGCAGTCTGGTCAGGCTCCATGCTGTTCGCTTTTAAAGCCTATTGGAATTGAAGAAACTGTAAGCGAACAGCATGGATCCTGACCAGACTGCGCGGATGCGCAGGCTGGTCTGGATCCATGCTGGTCGCACACCCACTATGTTGGTTTTCTCATGGCACGGCTCAAATGCACATTCAAAAATCTTGCTAAAAGTGGCATTTTCAGCATATAGTTAGTTATGCAAGATCACATGGTACTTTGACACGATAGCATAGCGTTTAAATGTAAATATTTAGACACGGTTTTGACAAATTAACTCCACATTTTGACATGATAACATGCCTAGTTAATTATAATATTCACTATTTGGACAAGTTAACATCGCATCTTGACATAATAGCACATCATTTGAAAATAAAATAACAAGACGCTGTTTTGACAAGTTAGCATCGCAATTTGAGAAGATAACATAGCTTTGTAACATAACAGCATGTTCGGTAGGAATTTTAATAAGATAACGTTCAACATAATAGCACGGTAGATAAAATAACACGTAACCATAACAAGATAACATAATTTTTAACATAATAACACGTTCTGTACACAAGACCACGCGATGCTTTAACAAGGTAACATAACGTTTTAACATAATAACATACTTTGCGGACAAGATCACACTTTGACAAGATAGCATGGCTAGCATAAGAAGATGCTGTTTCGACAAATTAACACCACATTTTGTCAAGATAGCATGGTTAGTTAATACCCCCTTCACATCTACGATTTTTTCTTACGATTCCTTACGATTTGCCAACTCGTAGGCAATCGCACGCAATCATAAATAGCTCGTCGGTAACCGTAAATAGCTCGGCACTACTCGCAGACGATCGCAAGCAATCGTGAACTTTGAGGTAAAATTTTTGACATGTCAAAAATTTCTTACGATCGTCCGCGATTTGAATTATCGGTGAATAGCTCGTAAATAGCTCGTAACAAGTCGTAAGTATCGTAAACAACACAAACCACTCGTAAGCGCTCGTAAATGTATCGTAAAGACTTTGTGTTTACGATTAAATACGATGTGTTTACGAGTTCTTTCACGATGCGGTACGAGGGTTTTACGATTTGTTACGGGCATTTTACGAGTACGTACGTATGCCTTACGATTTATGAGAGGTATAAAAGCTGCCAAATCGAACAGTTACTTTCAGTTGTTGTCAATACGTGAAAGGAGTGAGACCTCAATCATTTCTGCAACAATGCCACCTAAAAAGAAGGTAGTCAAGAAGAAGAGGAGAACACGCTCGCCTTCACCACGACCACAACCAATGTTAAATGTCACTAAAGTAGAAAAACATGATATTCGTAAATACTCGTATCTAACACGCAACTACTCGTAACAACTCGTAAACAAATCGTAACGTACTCGTAAAGCCTTTGGTGTATCATGATACTCCGTAATTCACTCGCAACAGCTCGTAAATAACTCGTAAATAGCTCGAAAAACGATCGGATTGATACGTAATTACTCGGAACAAATCGGTAATTTTAGTCGTAAATGCATCGTAATAACTCGAAATAAATCGCAATTTGATCGTAAACAGCTCTTAAATAGCTCGTAAATGTGGGGAATCAGTGAACTTTTACGATTTTGTGCAACCCGTCACAAATCGTAAGAAAAATCGTAGATGTGAAGGGGGTATAACATAATAGTATACTGTTTCGACAAATAAACACCACACTGACAGTATAACATAGCCCTTAAACATAACACTCGGTTTTGACAAGTTAACACGATAACATGATATGTCCCAACATAAGACTGCTGCGGCGTTCCATAATTTTCTATTCTGTACCGTGAAATTGGTCTTGTCAACATTCATGTTTACACCTGTTATTAAGTTATTAAGTAAAACATTGATAAAATCATTGTCCAGCGGACTCGCTACATTATCTGTTTTCTCTGGTGCTCGTGTGCCTCTCCGGATCCGGATGGTCGACGAAGGAATTTAGCTCGAGTCATAGGGGGCACATGGGTATCGGAGGGACCCTTGCAGAAGCACATGTGTGTTTTAATTGCGATATACTTGCAACATCAATTGTACTTTATTGTCTTATAATGTATTGACTTACTTGAATCGTGAAAAAACTTGACAAATATGGAGTGAAACCAATTCTGCAAATATATCTATAGTTATATTTTGTACAAGTTAAAGGTAAATAATTAACATACATGAAAAACAATATACTAGTATCAGTAGGACCTTAAACAGAGGTCTGTAAAACACCTGCAACAACGGTTTCAGATACAGATTTGAATCCGAATTTGGTATGTCCTTTTTATCAAGAAAACACTAAGTAAATCATAGCTAAACAAATTCTGCTCAGAGATGTTTATATGCTGTTTTGGATCTCTGTTAGTAGACGCGACCATCAGAGTATAAAAATAGCGTCACATAAGTTATGGTAGCCAGAACTAAGTAAATCATAATGATACACTTTAAAGTACTTTTATCCGCTACACCCTGATTTTATCAGAGATTTAAGCTAGTCCAGGCAGCAAATTGATATATCGCCGATTCCATAATTTTTGTATGTCGTCCTCGGCGTAAACTAACCCCTGTCTGCCTTTAACTATGTCGGTAATAGCCTGCAATAGGTACTCTTCATATCCGGTATAGTTGAAGATAATTATTTCCGATCGAGCAATGTCGAAGTGGGCGGAGACAAATCTAGAATTTAAGGACACTTGGTCTAACTCGATTCTTGCACGCAAAACAAATTCGCCCGATTTTTCAAAGTCGCCAGCTTCAGCTGTCAACAGTGCCAATCTAGAAAATTTCAAAGCATTGAAGAATGTTTTATCATAGTCATTTTGCATTTCATTTTCCAACATCTGCGTTATACTTTCCTCGGTTTTCGCACATGAAAGGAATGGGAAGAAAGCAAAAGCAACTGCCACTGTTTTATCTGTTATCCTTTGTCGCTGAGCTGTATTTAGAGGCGAACATTGCTGTAGATCTAGTCGCATGACTTCAGTTTGCCGATGTAAGAATGAACTGATATTATCTTCAGCCAGATCTATCTTCTGAATCGAACGGGTGACCAAATGCCAGTGGTTTACCATTCCAGAATTATTTGGTAAATCCCGTCTCTGGGGACTGGCTGGTACCCGACTGTATTTGTCTGTCATCAATGCCCAATACAATTGTTTAAATCCGTCACTATGCAGCAATAACGCCAAATCCAAAAGTGTCACTCGAGGATCAATACTGACAATATCTTGAACAACATCTAGGTAAGATGCAAATCGTTCAATCGTTGCTATCAATTTGTTTAGGTCTACAGCACAAACTTTGTCAGGATGACTGTTGAAAACATTCTCAGTTACAGTGAAATCATCCTCATTCATTGCCTTTGCAAGACTTAATAAATGAGGCTTAGATAAATCCATCTCTATTCCGACAGAATTAGATAAATCCATCTTTATTCCGACAGCATTCCTCGTGTTTTCCTTTTTGTGTCATATGTTACTATTTTTTATTTTTATCTGGTTTCCCTTTGATTTACTCCGCGCTAACCCTAAGGGACGGAGTTTGTCGTCAAACCAGCAAGCAAGAGGGAAAGAGTGCCTTCCCTTGAAACAACGAAAATGTGGGATGGTGAGTCGGTAAAAACGGCCCCAGAACGTTTTTTATGTCGTTTTGTCGCATATTCCACAACACGATAAAATAGCAGTAGCTCTATGTCGTGCTGGCGATAGCGTCAGGCAACAAAAGGAAAAATTATATTGTTTTTGTTTTTTTATGTTGTTGGTTTGTAAGTCACTGTGACCGACACATTTTATGCACATAAAAGAATATCTCAGTAGCTGACGGAACGATGCTGCTTTATACACTCTTTGATGGAATATATGTAAAGTGGTGTGGTTAGTCTAAAGCGTGATTTGCTAGCATTAAGATTCCATTATATTTCACTATGATTCGTAAATTGTATTGAGAGGTGTGCATAATATATTTAATATTACAATCCAAACAGACCTAATACTATACAAAGTTGAAACAGACAGACGGACGGACGAACGTACAAATCGCAATATTGCTCTTATAAGCACATACCTCGGACTCCAGATCGTGTGAAATAAAAAAAAATGCTATATTTGTTAAAAAGGCTTTGAAACGCAGTTACGGACAGATTATATGTTATGGAAACACGTGAGAGTTGGTAAGTTTGCTATTTTTCCATTCAAAATTGAAAAAAGTGTCTGTAACGGAATACCCGAGGAATTAAACTTTATATTTACTGGTTTGTTTGTTTTGGGTTTAACGCCGTTTTCAACAGTATTTCAGTCATGTAACGGCGGGCAGTTAACCTAATAGTGGTCCTGGATTCTGTACCAGTACAAATCTGTTGTCCGCAAATAACTGCCAACTTACCCACATGAATTATCAGAGGTGGAGGACAAATGATTTCAGACATAGTGTCTTTTATCAAATCGTCACGGACCCGGGAATCGAACTCCGCGATCCGTAGACCAACGCTTTCCCTACTGAGCTAAACGGACGGGCTGCTTTATATTTAACGGTCGTTAAGTACGAATGCAGTGGTCAAGAAGTTAGGAAAGTTTTTGCTGCCGAGATGGCCCTGGTTTGATTCCTGACTTGGACACGTTTTTTTTTCTCTCAGGTTTTCGCATTTTTAAAGATACTTTAGAAACAAAAATGTCATGTTATAATGGTCATAATATCAACAAACTTCAGTTTTTAAAGAAATATCATTTTTAGCCAAATCTGGATTCCAGTGGAAGATTCTACCATTTGTGACTGATTGAAGAACAGACAAATGAACAAACAGGCGGACAACAGGAGAAAACTAGAAGATGCTTTTGCAAAAAAAGCGTATGTCTCCCCCAATGCAAAGTGGTATAGGCAAGAAGTCAATAGGAGTCAGGAGCGAAAGTCAAAGAGACACTGATGGTTGGCTGCAATAGGGATCATCTACTTGGCATGTCCAGTCATCCTGCTAAGTTTCAACACTCTTGGCCTAGTGGTTCTCAAGTCACTGTTCAGGCTCCTGTGACCTTGACCTTTGATAAAGTGACCCCAAAATAAATAGGGGTCATCTACTTTGCATGTCCAATCATCCTATTAAGTTTCAACATTCTAGGTCAAGTGGTTCTCAAGTTATTTTCCGGAAATGATTTCACATGACCAGGCCCCTGTGACCTTGACCTTTACTAGACTGACCCAAAAATCAGTAGGGGTCATCTACTCTGCATGTTCAATTATCCTATGAAGTTTCAATATTCTGGATCAAGAGGTTCTCAAGTTATTGATCGGAAATGGTTATCAATGTTCAGGCCCCTGTGACCTTGACCTTTAACGGAGCGACCCCAAAATCGATAGGGGTCATCTACTCTGCATGAACAATCATCCTATGAAGTTTCAACATTCTGGGTTGAGTGGTTCTCAAGTTACTGACCGGAAATTGTTTTCCATGTTCAGGCCCCTGTGACCTTGACCTTTAATAGAGTGACCCCAAAATTAATTTAGGTCATTTACTCTGTATGTCCAATTATCTTATAAAGTTTTAACATTCTGGGTCAAGAGTTTCTCAAGTTATTGATCAGAAACGGTTTTCAATGTTCAGGCCCCTGTGACATTGACCTTTAACAGAGTGACCCCAAAATCGATAGGGATCATCTACTTTGCATGTGTAATCATCCTATGAAGTTTCAATATTCTGGGTCAAGTGGTACTCAAGTTATTGATTGGAAATGGTTTTCAATGTTCAGGCCCCTGTGACCTTGACCTTTAACAGAGTGACCCCAAAAACAATAGGGGTCATCTACTTTACATGACCAATCATCCTATGAAGTTTCAACATTCTGGGTCAAGTGGTTCTCTAGTTATTGATCTGAAATCATTTTCAATGTTCAGGCCCCTGTGACCTTGACAATTGACAGAGTGACTCCAAAATCAATAGGAATCATCTACTCTTCATGACCAATCATCCTATTAAGTTTCAACATTCTGGGTCAAGTGGTTCTCTAGTTATTGATCGGAAATCATTTTCAATGTTCAGGCCCCTGTGACCTTGACCTTTGACAAAGTGACCCCAAAATCGATAGGGGTCATCTACTCTTCATGACCAATCATTCTATTAAGTTTCAACATTCTGGGTCAAGTGGTTCTCTAGTTATTGATCGGAAATGGTTTTCAATGTTCAGGCCCCTGTGACCTTGAACTTTGATGGAGTGACCCCAAAATCAATAGGGATCATCTACTCTTCATGACCAATCATCTTATTAAGTTTCAACATTCTGGGTCAAGTGGTTCTCTAGTTATTGATCGGAAATGGTTTTCAATGTTCTGGCCCCTGTGACCTTGACCTTTGACAGAGTGACCCCAAAATCAATAGGATTCATCTACTCCAGCAGCCCTACAACCCTATGAAGTTTGAAGGTTCTAGGTCAAATGGTTCTCCAGTTATTGCTCGGAAATGAAGTGTGACGTACGGACGGACGGACGGACAGGGCAGAAAAAACAATATGTCTCCCCCAGAAGGGGGGGGGGGGGGGAGGCACATAATGAAATAACGTGCCTGTTCGCAACACATTCCGAAACAGTATTCATCGGTTGTTGGCACATGAATACTGAACATTGCCATACTATCCAATCTAAAGTACAAATCTCTCTAAGGCTGATCAGCGGTACGTTGCCTCTAGGTTGCTCTCCAAATCGTTACTGATATTAAAACAGCAAAAACAATAAAGTCATTTCAAACTTTTCGGGAATCTTCGTTCGAATATCCTAACTTGTATAAGGCAGTATCTTCAAAGGGAATTACCTCGTAATACTGTTCGTGTTATCGCATTTCACATCTGTTGTTGGATTTTAAGACACACACCATTAAGACCATGCGTGGACTTTACTGGTTTAACGCTGGGACCCAGTATTGACTCCCATCTGGACATTACTTCCGGTATAGGCGTGAACCTTAGTAAACTTATTATCTCCCACAAGGCAAATTAATATAGCTGCACATCACTCGGTCTAAGCCAACACACTACTGCAGTATATCAAATAAACAAAAGACGTTGAATCGATCACCGTCTTTCATTTCAGCAGGTGAAATTTACTAGGAAGACCCATCATTTCTTTTGATATTTTTATTTCATTCTTGAGCAAATAAAATGCAGTGTTATTACACTCAGTGAAAATTGAAAATATTAAGTAAAATTGTACTTTTTTTACAATTTCATTTTCTAGTTATTTCACTATAAATCACTTTGAAAATTTAAACAAGCTTACATAGACTTTTGGAAACAAAAATTCAACGAGTGTATAATTATATAAAATGAGATCAACATACAGAAAAGGAATGTAAAGAAAATGATTAGGAAACAGTTAGAAAAGTAGGAAAAAGCTTCTGTTTTCAGAAACATGTGAGAATTAATAACACATTGGTTGTCATAGCACTAAACATTTGAAGCCCCACCCGTATTCGTCAATGTTCTTGGCAAATAAAGTAGTCTTATATATCAGCAAGGGTTGTGATGTCTGGACCCTGTAACTGAAACAACCTATACAAAATTGCAGAAGACTTAGACTTAAAACAAACATATGATCATTTTAATATCTGTTCACTTTAAACGATTTTCAACGTTAACGAATAAGAGCACGGGTCATGTGACAGATTTGGACGAATTCAACTAACACACTGTTACTTTCTCTCCTTGTGCCGGGTGATATTCCAGGTAGCAATCTACTTGGCATTTTCTGTTTTCAAAGAATGCTTATGAATATTTTTTTTTTCAAAATAGTGACTTGTTCCATTTATTGTCTAAGTATATTAATGACTTCCAGGAGTGTGTTCGAGGACAACGACAACTTGTTGAAAATATATCTGGTATTTCAGAGTATCGCCATGAACAGTCGTTGACGTCAAAGTTTTATCTGATGTATTTTAACATGTTGAGGGGTGATTTGTCCCAGTGTGTCCAAGTGTGTCTCCGCGACCTCCTCGGGAATGTGTTCCACAAACACAGAGCCTCATCGGCGCCCGCAGACGCTGGAAGGAAACAAAAATCAATTCTATATTGTTTTAGAACTGAACAAAAAACACTATTATAGATCAGAGGTTATTTTTTTTACTGTGCAGGTCTAGGCCTGGAAAATATGACAATTTCTTGGTTTGTATTAGGCGGTCAGTGAAGCTACCAAGATAAATCGAATTTGTATTAAGACTATCTTGTTGTCCACAAGTAACAGACAATTTCTCAACGCGAGTCAGAAGCTTTTGGCGACTGACCTCAGATGAAATGTGTTCGTAAAATATACAGCATTGTTCCAAAATGTTTGAACTAACCGGTCGGGCTTTAAATAGATTACGAATAGATATAGCAAGGACAAATATCATCTTTACTGGATTGAAATTTTACAACTACCCAGATATATAATGAACATTTCTGTGCAGCACGATGCATTGCATTATCCAACATTCCTAGACAAATCAACCTTATAAATATACATGTATCTATAACAAGAGCTGTCCGTAAGACAGCCAAGCTCGACTATTCGAAATATTGACCCAGAAGCAGGAAAATATTACCCAAAAAAGTTAAATATCAAAAGAGTTTTAAGTTCAAAAGGGGGAATAATTTGACCAAAATGCATATCAGTTATGGGACTTGCTGCTATCAACTAGTTTTATAACCCCGAAGGCACATGAGAAGTTTCAATTCAATATCTGCATTAGTTTTGGAGATAGTAACTTGCATGTAAAACTTTAACCAGAATTTTCAAAGTCCAAAAGGGGGCATAATTTGCCCAAAATACATGCCAGAGTTTTGGGACTTGATCCAGTGAGGTTGGTAATTGATCTAGAAAAAGAAAAAATAAGTTTTAAATCTATATGCCTTTTAGAAATAGTTGTATGTACTTGCACGCAAAACTTTAACCAGAATTTTCTAAGTCCAAAAGGGGGCATAATTTGGCCAAAATGAAAGTCAGAGTTATGGGACTTGCTGCTATCAACTAGTTTTATAACCCCGAAGACACATGTGAAGTTTCAAATCAATATCTGCATTAGTTTTGGAGATAGTAACTTGCATGTAAAACTTTAACCAAAATTTTCTAAGTCCAAAAGGGGGCATAATTTGCTCAAAATACATGTCAGAGTTATGGGACTTGACCCAGAGAGGTTGGTAATTGACCTAGAAAAAGAAGAAATAAGTTTCAAAGCTATATGCCTTTCACTGATGGCTGTATGTACTTGCATGCAAAAACTTAACCAAGGTGTGACGCCGACGCCGACGCCGACGCCGACGCCGACGCCAGGGTGAGTAGAATAGCTAGACTATTCTTCGAATAGTCGAGCTAATAAAAATTCTGGCTACAAATGTATACCTATTGTGGTTTTATCTGGACTGAGCGCTATGTGTAAAGGACGTGCGATATGCTGTCTGAGTTTGGCCACGGCTTCGAACTCGAACTTCTTCATATTCCAGACAATCAGGTCATTCTTCTCGGGAGTAGGGGACCCTAGGGCAGATACTAGTTCATTGTACTCCTCTGACCACAGCAGGCCACAGATCTGAAAATAAACCATTTACAACACGTCTTAAGAAATCGAATGAAATATCTTTTTATCTGCACATACATGACAATTCTTACGAAGCAGATATGCATTGGTCCGCTTTATTCTATCCCAACCCAACTTTTATACTTCTAGCAAAGTTTCTTACAACTCAATTATACTTTTTGAAACAATGTTAATAGTTCGGCTATAATTTTGTTACGTAAGCTATTTAAACTATATTTTCAAATAATTATAACATAAGGAGACGGTTTTCAACGCATACATCAATGTTTCAAGTCCGAAGTTAATAACATTTCGTTGTGCTCTGTTATTGATAGTTTACATGAATGTGAAGACAACTTCAACAAACGTAAAGCAAGACATGTATACATTTATTACATGCACAATCCTAGCAAACTGAACATCGAATATGAATTTAGTCCACGACGTCTGAATTTTAGACTCGGAACAAAAACGAATTACGGGACCGGGATTCAAGTTTATAAAACCAGAGTTTAGAGACCAATTTTACATTTTGAACTGACCAATAACAAAGTAGATTACCGAGACTGGTCTGCAGCCTGTCCCTAAATTAGTTGAATACTTATAACATTGTAAATGTTGAGTTCTGCTTAACCCGGCGCTAGAGGGCGTGTACGGTAGCTTGCATCCCCACTACCGTCCCTGAACAGGCTCAAACCGAGCCTGCAACATTTTCGTTTAAGTCGTGTTGGGCGACCTGTGTTTTTTTTACTTTTTTATCTCATCTATTCTTTTATTGATTATAAATCGTTCGACATTTTATCAAATAGTCTCTTTTTGTCAGATTTGTTTAGATTTTTTTGTTTATAATCTTTACAACGAATTTGTTTTGTAATATAAAGTGACAGAATTAAAAAACCCCACACAAACCTGTGATTTTGTAAAAGTCTCCCCCAACTGTTCTCCCGTGTGTGCGTACCACAGACGTATGTGACCGTCATTCGATCCACCGCCGGTTGCTATGACACCCTGCCTCCACGGACACCACGCCAAAGCCTGTGGAAATTATATACTTGTCATCACTGGTATTGTAAATTAAATAAGTACGTGTACTACTTATGAAGCTGTGATTCCCGAAACACTATCTTTTTTAATGTATCACGAAAGGACACCACGAAACATCTTAAAGTTTAAACACAGTTCGGTGAATGATTTATTGTAAATTTAATTGATCTAATCAAACAACTTCATTTTATGACTGAACAACAATGTATGTATGAAATTTAAACAGCTCAGGAAAAAAAAAATACAGGATTCAAATCCATTAAAATAGTTCCATATGTTACTTCTTTCAGAACAAATCTCAGCACAGGGAAGGGCCTCATCACGCAATATTCACCCTGTTAATTACATTCACCCTTATAAGAATCTTCCAGTGGTTGAAGGTGCGGATGGAAATATTAGGCTGGAGGGTAACTGTTACAGCATTTTTTCCCAAACATTTATCCGAGAGCCAGATACTTCTACCAGATATTTTCTTCCATGCCGTATACTTTAATTAATAGAAGAAACAAAGTAGAACAAATGTTTCTCTTTTAAGCACTATCTTATTAAAGTTGTGCTGATTCATAAAATACAGCACGTGAGTCACCTGACACCCCAGGGTGTAAGACGAGTTTTTTTTTCCAGCACCGGCAAAAGCACGAGAAAATCCAGTCCGGCATGAAAGAATACCACTTTCTGAATGTTTAGAACCGCGTGCCGTGTCTTTTGTTTAACCACTTTTTTCAACAACTTTTCTGTTATGGTGACGGTAGTACCGTACTACGTATACTGGTAAAAGGATTACGTCACTATTACTTTACTGAAAAGTAGTTGAAAAGAGTGGTTAAACTAGCTAGTACAGTAATCAATAGCTTCGTCAGTTATGACTATGAAAGCATTTAACGCAGTGATCGAACTTGCTATGAAAAACTCCTACCTTAACACAAGCCGTGTGGGCCTTAATATTTTTGCAGTTTTGCATCATTCGAAGATCCCAGACATTTACATGACCGTCATCTCCGCCACTTGCCAAGTAAGACGTTCCGGGTGCTAGCCTCAAACCACAAACTTCTTTTAAATGGTGCCCGTTCATGTATTTCATTGCGGAGCTGTCCTTGCATCTATCATCGTGCAGAGTTATCTCCCCCTTTCGGTTACCGCTGTTCAAAGAGACAGAATAGTAAAATAAGACTTGTTACAGCAGGGACATTAGTTGTCGGGTCCTATTGTGGGGTGGGAGGAATGAGGCGGACAATTACATCTCCTCGTAAGACGCCAATTATGGTGTTTTTCAGGAAGCTGACTGCGGCCGAGCATGACCAGGTGTATGATCTTTATCAACTCCAAATTTTTAAATAATAGCTCAAAATTTTCTCAGTTAACGTTTGTGAAATGTTCGAGATACTTATCTCGAAATTTTTAATTATTAAGTCGAAATATCGAGTTCCTAACTATCATATAATACGTAGATGTATAGGTCTTGGCCAATAATAAGTACCTTGTGTGGCCCTCGGGAAGCCCTAGAGGATCATAATTATAGGTAACCAGGCAAAGTTCACTCTGGAAAATATCACTGTTATATCCGTGTTTAAGCCTGAAAGGTTCTCGACCCATTTCGAGCCCAATTGGCATGGAAATATAAACATAACCTACATGAACGCATAGTGATAAAATTATGTCCTACCAAGGTCTGGTACCTGCATGGGTAGCTCTTGATTTTGAGGGAAAGGTCATAGAAGGTGACCGAGTACTTGTAGCTGAAGTTAGAATAATTCACTATTTCACCATAACTGGAAGGTATTCGGCCTAGCCCCTAACACCAGAACATGATATAAATGTAAATGTAAGAATATGCATGGATACAGTTTGAAATTTGGAGTAGCTCTAGGGGTTAGGGTAGGTTATACATCGATGTACATGTATATTAGTATATGTTCAAGACCCTAAATGCTGGGTACAATATATTGATGTGTAGGTAGATGTAGAGTCAATAAATGTAGCCCATTACATTGTTGGCCTTTGACAGACGGGCAGACGTTTAAACATTTCCGATAAAAAGGCAAGATACGGAAGCAAATTTTCGACACCTGGCACCAATGCTCTTCCGTAGCTTACTGAGGGTGATTTAAATAAACATTAAACTTTCTTCATTATTATAGCTGATCTATGATAAATACTGCTCCAGAATGGACTGACTGAAAGCTTTCGAGTTTATAGATACCTTATGATTCCAAAGTCTGTCCACTGAAGGGCTCCCACTGAACATTTCTGTCTTAAAGGCACAAACTTTCTCTTTGATTGCATCTTTTCAACGTCACAAATCTACAACAGCAAAGAATTCCATACTGTTACTTGTGCATTAAACAAATGAGACTTGTCTCGTCCGAAAAATCTCCTATGATTATTTGTTTTTAAAATTCTTAGTTTTACCAATTCCTATATGAAAAATTTCTGGTTTATATTTCAAGATTTTTTTTCAGTTGGGTTAAATTTTAGCTTGATCTTTAAACCCAGTTTTGAGTAAAACAGAATAAAATATTTTTCTGTCAGGGAAACCACCATGATAGGACCGCTGACCGGGCAACCATTCGCACGTCGCCTGGATGTAACTCTTAATTATAAAAACAGAAAAAATACCGTAAGCTCTCCGTCGTTGTCGGAGATGGCCAACAATTTCTCCCGTTGACTCCAAGACAGTGCCGATATGTAAAAGTTTGGTTCCGGAAAATGTATTTCAATTCTTTGACAATCTTTGGAGTCGGCGTTCCATACATATGCTGACTGGAAAAGAGCAACTGCAATCAAGTTTCGATCGCTCCAATCTAATAAATTTGTATCTGAAAATTAAAACAAAATACATAAAACTAAGAAACTTTATCTACTTAAATTTTACATATTCTCATATGTTTCCTGTCAGTAACTAATTTGTAAAGTCTTTATAATTTCCTGATTTCTTAAAACTGTCTTCTTTTCTTGTTGTCGTGCAATCTGGATGCCAGTCCCTTTAAAGGGGATCAATCACATTTTACTTTTCACGTTTCCTTTATTCTGTAAGATATTAATTTAAAGAACAAAAACACCCATTACACTGTGATTACATAGAATTAGATCCCTATTAGAAATATGTTTTATCCGGTTTTGCTTTGTTTTTCCCACCCTTTAATATAAGCTGAGTATTTGTAATTTCTATAGCTTTATATGTGCATTTGACATGTTTGATAGGAATCTGAATATGAACCAAAAGACAAGTTTTAAAACTGCATCTTTGGAATTGAAGAAGATAGAAGAAAAAGGAGAGTGGAAGAAATATTGTCAATGGATCTTACAAAAATCGTCTCTCAGTCCTGGCATGTCCATTATACATTCTGGTGACGTCGGGATTCTCCGGACTCTGTCTACTGTCGGAGAATCATATCCTTCGTCGGGACTGGTCGGAAACAGCTGGTTCATCCGGCTTTTGAAAGGACCTGCAAAATAAGGCGAGCGTTGGCGAGCGTGTTAAAGCGAAAGAAGTATTACTGAATACGGTAGTTAAAACTGCAGCAAGCATGGAACACGTATAACTGGTTTGATTCAATTTAGTAACTTGTGTAGTTTAATTTAAAACAGTTTATGAAAAAAATGTTTATAATATACTATATTTAAATATAGTGGACTCTGCTATCATTATGGTTGCGACATACAAAGACTCTCTGAAAGACCACATTAACCAAGAGGTTACGGGGAAATTTCTTTCCAATCACATTTTGGTTTAGAGAGCAGATTGAAATTAATTGGTTAATTTACAGTATGCATAAATACAGTAAAGGTAATCTGTGAGTTTCAGCCACTTTTTGTTGACACTGAGCTTTTTTTGGCATTTTTAGAAAAATCGAATTCAACAGAAATTACTGAAATTTACAGTTTACCTTGATTTATGCACACAATTTGAAGCTGCGATTTTGAGTCCAGTTTTCAAACACTCAGTCTGTAAGTCTAGATTATAGACTGAAAAATCTGTAAATTTATAGATTACCTATATATTTACAGATAATTTGTAAATAATAAATATACCGCGTTTTTAGACCTGAATTTTACGATTCATTTTCTCCTACGGTCCTACAATGTGCATTTCAATTTCAGAAAGTCATAATTATTTCCGTTGTTGTCCCAGTAGACCCAATGACTATTAGCAAATTCAATTTGAAATTGCTCGATTTTGTTGAAGATTCACAGTAACACAAACTACATACGATCTATCTTGTACATGATAAAATGTACATGAAATGCAAAATCTTAAAAATATGAAATTTCAAAAACAATCAATGGAAGTCTTACTTGAAACTGGTGTGCTGCATATCGGTAAAATTTTGCCATCTCCAGCGTGTGTTGTTTCTGACAAAAGCCTTGTATACGATTTTGTGACCGGGCTCTTGAGCTGTGCAAGTTCATTCTCTGTACAATCGGATGAACAAGACATGAGTCTAGCATGTGATGTCTCAACATCCAAGTTCGGTCGGAAGGGTATGAATCTATCAAACGCCGTCCTGTGTGACACTGAGTGCCTTCGTTCAGCCATATTGGTATAAATAACACAAATCCCTAACACCTTTTTTATTCGAGTATTAAATGCTATTGTTTGTGAGATTTAGTCAGATGAAGTATATACCATCCCACGCGGTACACGAGATTATCGTGTATCAATTTAGGACAACAATGTTATGATCTATATTTAGCAACTGCGCAAGAGGTTCGAACTTGTGTCATCCAAAAAACTGAGATACACGATTGCCGATCCCCCGCCGCGAAAGCGAGAGGAGGATATAAAAAGCGATCCGTCCGTCTGTCTGTCTGTCCTGTCTGTCTGTCCCTCACACATTTTGTCCGGATGATAACTTTATATCTATCGGACGGACCGCTTTTCTATATATAAAAGTGGTCCGTCCGTATGTATGTCTGTCTGTCACGCTTTTTGTCCATACGATGATTTTAAATTTATCTCTGAAAGGATATACATTGTATAATGAAACTTGACATAGTGATAGGCAGGGCGCAAGAACCATAATCTTGTCTTTAATCGTTTTTAAATTACCTCCCATGTTGTTTTCTATTCTCACAATAACTTAGCAGCTACCAATAAGAATTTCAAGAAATTTGTTATAATGATATAAGCGGCAATGAGTGAAAGTGCAGAGCAACAGAAACCATAGTACCATATCTCTGGGAAAAAGTGTTGCCACTACTTGGATGTATTAAATAAAAACCTTGTCATAATGATAGCACAGTGTCAATAAACTATTACTGTACCTTTAATAATATTTCATCAAGCTCATTTTTTATACTATATTTTCTAATGTATGCGCTGACAATAACATTGCAAGTACCTAATCTTATTTATAGAATCTTGTAACAAAAAGGGAAGCTCTAAAACTCTGTTTTTGGATAATTTTTAATTCGTCTTACTTTTTCAAATTCTTGTAATACTGTGTCAACCATATTAAAGACACTTCACAACGGTATGTGATGCAGAGTGCAACTCCTATCATTATTCACTCCTATCATTAATATTTTTTCTCCATTTTTGTACTAACGCCACTACATTGTTCATGTATAAGGTAACTGAATAATATCAAAATGATAATGACAGGTGGGAATAAATGCCATTACTTCAGCTTGACTTATCTCCCTCTTAACTATAATATAGAGTGAAGTCGATATTGCACACTAGTACACAAAATACCTTAAAACATTACATTTTTAAATAGGCAAACCGGCCCTATTATAAAGTATGCATTCCTTTTTGTATTCTGTATTTTTATTTCATTTTTACTAATTGTATACTGAACAAAACAGCTAACCTGCTATTAGTTTTTTTTGCCAGTAATTTAATATGAAATAAGGCACTGCCTCAATCGGGAATCGTTACAGTCCATCAGCTTGCCCAGAAATATGCGTTTGTATAAATTTTAAAATTAGATTTTGGAATAAAACAAAAACAATACTGCTTATATTTGTACTGATGTGCAAGACGTTGCGGTTCGGACAAGTTATGTGGGCGCTTATTACGCACAAGGAAAAAGCGTTTTTTCCAAAAATTCCGAAGTCAGACGCTCTGTGCACGTGCCGGAATATCACATTTTTTAATTCGATAGTATATATCATTCGGTATAATAAATGTATCGCATGTTAACGTAGAGGGATGGGGATCGATCCCGATTTTCGTCGCTTCGCGGCGAAAATCGGTAGGATCGATACTATGGGCGGCGGTTATATGGGCGGCGGTTACCGCCAAAATTAGTAAATATACAACCCACCCATAAACAAGTCAGTCAGTGCAGTGCATTTCAATGCCGTCTAGTCTAAAACTCCATCCCGTCCAATATATTTACATTCAACGCATTGTATTTTGAAACCATTTAATACAAAACTTCATTCCATCCATTTAAACATGGAACGATGTATTGGAAAACTTGTTGCGATGCACCGTAATATGAAATCATCCAATAAAACATGACGCCATGCAGCCCAGAGTGAACCCGTTTAACGCAACATGAGTACGTGCAGTGTAAGATGAAATGATTTACTACAACTTGACGCTGTTTAATGCATATTGACACCGCTTTGTGTAATTGAGAGTGGTGTATTAAAACTTGATGCCAAGCAGTCCAATATGAAGACGTTTAACGCAACATGAGTTCGTGCAGTGTAAAGTGAAACGATTCATTAAATTTTGGCGCCGTCTAATGCATACTGAAACCATGTCGTGTGATTTGGAGCAACTTATCAAAATTTGATGCCATTTACACTGCACGAACTCATGTTGCGTTAAACGTCTTCACATCGGACTGCATGGCATCAAGTTTTTATACACCGCTCTCAATTACACAAAGCGGTGTCAATTTAGGGATAACGCATGTTTTTTCATGTTATAACATCTGCAGAATCCCGATGGAATGGTTGGTACCCGAGCCCGTTTGGTAACCGCCAAAATTAGTAAATATACAATCCATTCATAAACAAGTCAGTCAGTGCATGCATTTCAACGCCGTCTAGTCTAAAACTCCATATCGTCCAATATATTTGCATTCAACGCATTGTATTTTGAAACCATTTAATACAAAGCTTCATTCCATCCATTTAAACATGGAACGATGCATTGAAAAACTTGTTGCGATGCACCTTACTATGAAATCATCCAACAAAACATGATACCATGCAGCTCAATGTGAAGCCGTTTAACACAACATGAGTACGTGCAGTGTAAAATGAAATGATTTATTACAACTTGACGCCGCTTTGTGTAATTCAGAGCGGTGTATAAAAACTTGATGCCATACAGTCCAATTTGAAGACGTTTAACGCAACATGAGCTGTGCAGTGTAAAATGAAACGATTCATTAAAGCTTGGTGCCGTCTAATGTATACATCTAAAAGATTTTTAGTGTTTGTTAATTTTGTCATTATTATTTCTAGTACTGAGTCTGTTTCACGAAGCTTACTTCTGACAAAGCTTAAACTAAGAAGAAAGATGATTTACGAAAATAAGGTCCCTTTTAATATTCAGATAAATCGCAGAAACTGTTTAAAATTAAATGTTAGAATTTTACCACAAGGTCGGTTTTAGGACAAATTTTAAGATATTTTTTTGTAAAACTGATCCAGAATCTGTATTTATAACAGGTCAAACTTATGAACTGATAATCTTATTAACCCTTTACAATGCACGTACTCGTGTTTCGTTAAACGGCTTCACATTTGGCTGCATGGCATCAAATTTTGATACGCCGCTCCAAATCACACAACACGGTTTCAGTATGCATAAGACGGCGCAAAGCTTTAATGAATCGTTTCATTTTACACTGCACGAACTCATGTTGCGTTAAACGTCTTCACATTGGACTGCATGACATCAAGTTTTTATACACCGCTCTGAATTACACAAAGCGGTTTCAATATGCATTAGACGGCGTTAAGTTGTAATAAACCATTTCATTTTACACTGCACGTACTCATGTTGTGTTAAACGGCTTCACATTGAGCTGCATGGTATCATGTTTTGTTGGATGATTTCATATTACGGTGCATCGCAACAAGTTTTTCAATGCATCGTTCCATGTTTAAATGGATGGAATGAAGTTTTGTATTAAATGGTTTCAAAATACAATGCGTTGAATGCAAATATATTGGACGGGGTGGAGTTTTAGACTAGACGACGTCGAAATGCACAGCACTGACTGACTTGTTTATGAATGGATTGTATATTTACTAATTTTGGCGGTAACCACCGCCTATACGATTCCCTAAAAATTACTGAACGTACAATTTTAAAATTTAGTCTACTCTTAGAACAATTAGTGTTTGAAATTATGTTTTTGTCCAATGGCATTGCAGTACTTTTCAAATTTTCGGGAAATTTACTTTAGTAAATCAGCACTAACTTGCAGTCGTTTATCAAATCAAGTTAGTCTTGTGTATAGAAGGCTCAAGAGGTGTGTTATTGATTTTATTCGTTCTGACGTCATCTGGAAACAAAAAATTAATATCAAACACAAAGTAGGTTAGTGTTGTTTAATGTGCATTACAAAACTTAATCAGACTCGGGGCTGCGCCGCTCGTAGCTGATTAAACTTTGTAAATACACATGAATAAACACTAACCTATACGGAGTGAACCCACACTGATAGAATTAAACTTAGAACATGTTTGCCTTTCAGTTTAAAGTAACACTTCGTCGGAATTTAACAATTATTCTTTTACTTTCGATACAGGGGACTCATATCCGGGCTATACTTAGTTGCTGCGACGTGTTCCATTGATATGACACCAGAAGTTACATCACTACGTCACATTTTTGCGCATAGACGGTGGAACAGATCAGGTCGTTCTTTTCCAGAATTGTTAGTATATTCCCCATCAGTAGTTTCATTGGTCGACACCCAGAGCATAAGTGGAACACGACTTGAATCACAATCATTTGAAGTACTAGTAGCCTACTCTTTTTTTCAAAGCTTATGAACTTTGAAGATGCCGGTGTGTCCCAGTCAGCACATTGTCCTTTCTGGTCCGGTTTGTTTGATCTCAAACATCATTTTCATTTTCTGCATCCTTTGTCACACATTTTAAGTAAGTTTTATTTTACGCGGTGTCTGGTATAGATTTGCTAGCTCAACTGATAAACAATGCGATACAAATTTGATTTGCGCTAGTCTCATTACCAAACGTACACTTTAAAACTATATTAATATATCATAACTATTCTTTTTATTTATAGGGGGCCTCCGTGGCCGAGTGGTTAAAGTCGCTGACTTCAAATCACTTGCCCCTCATCGATGTGGGGCGTTGCATTCTTCATGTGAGGAAGCCTTCCAGCTGGCTTATAAATGGAAGGTCGGTGGTTGTACTCAGGTACCCGCTCGTGATGAAATAATGCACGGAGGGGCACCTGGGATCTTCCTCCACCATCAAAGATGGAAAGTCACCATATGACCTATAATTGTGTCCGTGCGTCGTTAAACCCAACAAAATAAAATAAATAAATAAATAAATTTTATCTATCAGAAGCCTTTTTTATGATTTGTTTTTGTAAATCTATTTTATTTATCCAATCGTGAATGTTTATTTGCAACACCATGACCGTACAATATAATAGGGTTATTATAACAGTAGCTCGATCTGGGATGCTGTATTCGGTTCGAGTGGATTTCTCACGAGGCGCGCAAGAGCCGGGTGTGATCCGTCTTGCAAAATCCACGAGAGCCGAATACAAAATCCCAGATCTAGCTACTGTTATAATGACCCTTTTATTATATACCTCTACCTTTTTGTTTGTTGCTTTGCTATTAAACGAAATCTTCAATGTTTATCGATATTAAAATGGATTCAAGTGAAGTTTTTATGTGCGTTATTTATAGAATTGTGTCAGGTCATGCATATTAATGAAAGTAGTCCGAAAACATACAATACGAAAGGTAAAAAATATGGAATTTAAAAGGTACAATACGGATTTTTTTTCTGCCTGTTCATATTTAATTGTGAAATGCAAGCCGATTTTTTTTACAGAATTTATATAGGTATAAAATAAATAAAAAACCTGAATTTCTCCCGTATTTGGACAGTTCAACAGTCCCATGTTAAACATACGATAAAGCCCGAAACGAAATGTAAATCGGGTGAAGATGCGTCTGTATAATACAGCTCAACGCTTGTGCGAACCGGACACGATAATACAAGCCTTAGTGTTATATGGCCACAATGACTTAAGTGTTTGTCGCTCTATTATAATGAAAATTCATCTGTGTATTAAGTTTGTGAAGTACAATTACCGATGTTTCTCTGCCTAATCGCTTGGGTGCTTAGGGCAGGATAACGTTATCAATTTGGACAATAATTAATCCCTTACATTGCAAAAGTTTATATGTATATCATCTGAGAAATGCACGGCTTTGGTTGAATTGTTTCAGTTCGTCTGTGAACTCATCATTATACTACGCAACGCAAATTAGAACCGCACCCAATATAACATGCCTTAGTACTATCGGGCCACTGTGTCTTAAAGTGTTTGTCGCTCTACTTCGTGTGTATTTAGCTTGTGAATTACAATAAGATGTATCGCTTTGAAATCGGTGCAGTGGTAAGGACAGGATGACGTTCTCAATTTAAACAAAAATTAAAGTTTGACATTGCAAAAGTTAATACACATGACCTATTAAATACATTTGGTGCTGGTTGAATTGTTTCATTGCGTCACAGAATTCATCCTCATACGACTCAACGCAAGTGAGAACCGGATACTGTATTACAAGCCTTAGTAAATTAAGTATTTGTTTCTATATTGCAATGAAAATATATCTGCGTAAATTATTAAGATTATTTTTGCTCTCGGAAAAAAAGCACGTTTCCCACAGGGTCCGTTACAGGTATACAATGTATGGAGATTTTTGGAACTTCGTCAAATCGTTCATAGGGTCCTATTTGACGTTGTCTAAAGTGTCAGTTTATGCCCCGGATGTCAGATGTTTTCGTATTTTAGAGCTGCAGACCTAGGCATTTCAGAAATATTTTCAAAACGAATTTCCTGTTATAAATGTTGATTCTTCGGCAGCGTGAAAGGGCCACCAGAGGCTTATACGTTTTAGTACGTTACGGCTATGGAAAGGATATGCTATGAAAGTGTGTCTAGAATGTGAAAACATGTTGTAAATGGAAATGGTGGAGCTTATGTTCAGTCACAATGATCCGCGTAGACATGTATTTTGCAATTTACTTGCTTAGATATTCAAGCATCTGTCAATATGACAAAAGTTTCTTGCACATCTGTCCAACTGACATTTGATTCGTTTTTATCAGATTTTGTTGCCGTTTTACTATCGCTTATCTGTATTCAAATGCCAAATGTAATATACTGGTGGAAAGATCGTCACTTTAGTTTTACAACGACACCCTGATCTTAAAGCTGGTTTGTTTGTAGAAGTCGTAGAGGCTCGTTGTCATTATACTGTTCAGGAGCCCAGTTAACAGATTTTTGTGACCTACCATAATAGAGCTGCATCGTTTCTGAATGATTCTGTGGTAAAGACAGGATGAGGGTCTCAATTTAGATAAAAAATAAAATTTTCCATAGCAAATGTCAATATACATGACCTTTAAAATATATCTGGCGCCGGTTTAATTGTTTCAGACTATAAAAGAAATCATCTTATTATAGACATTTGCGAATTAAGACGACTGTGGACACCTAGGACGATCGATATTTTAAGGGGGACATCTCGACATTTAAATCATATTATGATAAGGTTTGTCTTATCATCCCCTGCAGAAGATGAAGGGATATTATTTTGGCTTTGTCCGTCCGGATGTTCGTCAGTCCGTGTGTCCGTCCGTCCGTGCATGCGTGCGTCCGTCCGGAATTGAAAATGCTTATAATGCTTATGATTCAAAACGTGTTTAAGTTAGAATGACAAAACCGCAGATACTTATAAATAAGCACACGACCTTTGCCCAGTTTTAGAATTATCCCCCTTGACCCGTATAAACAGAGTTGCCCCCTTACCCCTTAATTTGTTTAAAAAAATAAAAACACTTTAATTCAAAAAGTATTTCAGCTAGAATAACCAAACACTCATATGATTATTCATTAGCACACGACATTTGCTCGCACGTAATGTCATCTGCCTTGACCCAGTAAAAGCAAATATTTCCTCATTGGTTTGTTTGGAAAAAAACTGGAAATGCTTACTAGTATATTGAGTATTTCAGCTAGAATCATGTAGCCTCACATAGTTATTAACTAGCATATGAGGCTTTGCTTACACATAGTATTATACCTTTTTAGTTTAATAATATTTTATTGTATTTGTTATTAGGCATATGTACAATAGTATGAACACAAAAGTAACATATACAAATGGATTGGGCCACGAGTTATATCAACATCAGCAAACGGCCCGTTCCACAAATTATACCTTTTTACCTGGTAAACCCTCACATGATTGTATCTAAGTAACTTGTTGATGGATCTGCATGAAACTACACAAATATATTATCACTATAGGGCAGTAGTATATGAAACTACATAATATATTATCACTATAGGACAGTAGTGCGCACGCAATTTTGTCAGGATCTCTTCGTTAACTAGAGTTATTGCCCTTTAATTATTTTACAAGCCATAAATTCCAACATAACAAAGTAACGAATTGATGGATCTTCATGAAATTTAACACAAATATAGATCACTATAAGGCGGCGATGCATGCGTATCTATGGTCAGAATCTCTTCAGTAACTGCAGAGTAATTGCCATTTAATTGGTTTAGAATTAATTCATTCCCATAAAACAAAAAGTAATTCATTGATTGATCTTCATGAAACTTATAGACCACTACAGAGCAAGAGTTTTTCACCTTGCTTTTGTAAAACTAATAGGAAACAACAAACCGTGTTTATCTGCAAATAAAATATCTTTCAAAATATTCCCCCTCATTCACAAAACAAATTTGGCGGAATGTAAATTCATTGACTTTGTTATGCCAACATTTTGCAGGGATATAGATTTGGCTTTGTATGTCCATCGGTCTGTCAGACGGACAACGACGGACGAAGACCGAAAATGAACACGGCGCTAAAACAACAGCACACTTTTTAAAGCACTTTGTGCTCAGGTGTGCTAAAATCTTGGATGCCCAACTCCTAGTGTTGAATAACATTCCCCACACAAATTCATGACGGTCGTTCAATACTTCTTGCGGTATGTGTATTTTTAAAATGCTCTGACGGACAGACGAAGCAAAATCTACATCTCCACCGCATAGTGGTGGCATAATAAGCCAGGCATATCATTATTTACGCATTTTTCCTACCACACATGATATAATAAAGTAATGTTGAGATGGCCCCCGAGAAAAATCGTTCGTCACAGGTGTTCACAATTCCACTTCGTCTTAATTCGCAAATGTCTAATATATATTTGCACTCAGGCAGAAATACAATAGCCAGTGAATCATTTTTAATTTAAACTATAGAATTAAAAGGATATTTAACTTTGTTCTGTACAATACGGAGATATATTTGGACGAGTACCCAGCAGAGAAAACCATATTGGACTAGCGGCTCGTCCAATATGGTTTTCTCAGCTGGGTACACGTCCAAATATATCTCCGTATTGTGCAGAACAAAGTTAAATAATCTAACTTTATTTGTCTTCTTGTCGTTCGCAAAACTTTATTTGTAACTCTTTGGGTGTATTACAAATGCAGTTCCAATATGACTGACTTTCGCTCCACATGAACGCTTCGGAGAATTTTTCTTTATACCGCGTATTTATTCCGTACTGTAGAGTTTTTAGTTTAAACATATTTTATTGCTCATTCAGTTTTTACAAGAATATATAGCAATGTTACAAACACAAACAAATAAGCAAATGGGTCGGGCCACAAGTTCTTACAACATCAGATGACGGCCCTCCCCAACAGATATAATACGAAACAAATTGACGGGAAAATTTGAAGATTTTGTAAATTTGAGAGAGAGAGGTCCAGCTCCTTGGGAAGTAAATCTTATATATAAGACATTCCACTATTCTCAACTTTATATTCTCATTCATAAGAAAGTACATTACTATTTGAATCTTGCAGCCTGTTTTATGTATTTTTGAACCTGTAAGAATATAAAATTGTTCTCTGCATCCGTGAATCTATCGCTACCAAAGAGCAAAACTTCTATATTAAGCGGATGAAACATACGAGCATCGCGAAATAAGTTAATTCTCTGAGTTTGAAAGTTGAAGCATCCTCATTTTGATGACCACATTCGCACATACGATTGTTACTAAGATGATTATGAAAAAGATCACCATTTAGGTTACTACAGTAATTATGCATGCGTGCATGATATACTAAAATTTGTCTGTCACATATAGAGTAGTACTTAGGAATGGTATGCGCTTTAAACTTTGTCTTTAATTTAGTTTTAAAAATATTAATTGATTCCGAGTTTCTTATGTCTGGTTCAAGATTATTCCAAAGAGAAGATACTGATGGAATAAAAGATGAACTGTATATCTGAGTACGACGAGCTAATGTTTCATAGTCGTTGTTATTACGAAGGGGATAAGGAGTAGATACAGAAATAGTTGCAGGAAGTACATCTGCTAGATAATTTGGCAAGTAACAAAAAATTGCTTGTCTTGCTTTATAAACAGTTACAAGCTTTTGAATAGTGCGCTTGTATTTTAATGAAACCCAACCTATTTCCTTCTTTAGCCGTTCAGTTGAGACTGATCCGGTTAAGCCTGTTACAATGCGTGCTTCTTCGTACAGAATCTTTTCTAAAGCTTGTTTCTCGTAGTCGGCTTATCCATCATATACAACAGATGCATATTATTCTAATACGGATCTTAAGTAAAATATGTATATCTGATTCAATGAAATACGATTAATTTTAAATTTTAGTGATCTCTACTGTAGAGTTCGCCTCGGCGGATGAGTAAACGAGCATTGGTACTGATGGTGAGAATTTGCACTTTTCTATAATTTTTGCGAACTGAACATGAGGAAATCAAAACCCGTCCTACAACCAGACGAAATCATCATGTGTCCGTCAACTAGCACTGTCAATATAATCTCAAAGGTGTGTTTGCTGGGGCATACGTTTCTGACGTAAACGAAGTGTACCTACCTTTCTGAGGCTGTATGTCAACAAATAACGGGCTCAACTTTGTTGCCCTTTGGTTTTCAGCATCCTAGTTACCATCTAATATAATAAGAGATATGCATTTTTCAAATGTTGCTTGAATGTGTTTTTTTTATGTAATCTTACAAATATGGCTCTTGGCTATAAAGAGGATATTTGTTTTCATCTAGTAGATATGGGATAAACATTATCGGCAGATAGTTTCTATATAGCTTCCATATTTTCACAGGCGCGTAGGGTGAAAATGCGAGATGCATCACATTCGTGACAAAACAGACATTTTATTTCATGCACCGACTTTAAATAAAATTTCTATTGTACTTGTATGCTAACTGATCGCAAAACAAGCAAAGAAAACAAAATCATTCGAAGTGCGAGTGATTTGAATTTTATTTCATTTTGTCAGTTTGCTTAAAACTACTTCATAGTATATTCCGGGTATATCGTAAGCGGATACATGTGCAATACAACACTTACCTGCTGCATTTTAGATAAATCATATACCCGGACACAGGACGGTACTGATACGGAACATACCACCAGCAAAATAGTAAACTTCCGTTAAGACATGCGCAGTAAGGAAAACTCGTGTTTTGCCGGAAAATCAAATAATTTTAGTTAGAATATCGGTTTATTTTGAATCTTCAATGCCAAAATGGTGAAACTTACAGCAGAACTGATAGAACAGTCCGCCCAATATACAAATCCACTTCGAGACAGAGAGTTAGACTTACGTGGTACGTTGTCAGTGTGTTTATCTTGTAAAATTCCGCGGGTGGGGTAACAAATTAGAACTGTTCAATATTCAAACACAACAGCAGTATCCAGGAGATTAGACGCGTTTAGAAATAAGAGTATTATCCTGTTACTTGAACCCCGCAAAGAAATATAAAAATACACAGAATGGCATAAGCTCGTGTCAGCCCGTTATTTTATTCAAAGCGTTTGCCGACTTGATCAGTCATACTTATTACAAGATTAAGCTTACCAAAAGGTTCCTTCTAGCGCACATTTAATATTCTTTTTAAGGAATCTTTAATAAAATAATTATGAACTATGTTTTTTGCTAGTTTACGTACATTCTTATCTATTTATTTTAAGAATACTTAAAGTTATTTCACACAAACATTTATTTAACTAAAATAATAAACAAACACCTTTAGATGAGCGATCCTACCTAAATATTATTAGCGGACAATAAATACCGTCACTCTGTCAAAATTTAGGGAACCAATATCGACACCTGTCCTAGTGGCACAGATCAGAACTTGGTCGTATGTTTGCCTAATTTTAATTAGCAAAACAATGGAAGAATAGTTTGCCATATGCCAGTATTTGCATTGCATGAATGGATACTTACAGCTCCAGAACGACTAAACCAGGAGAAAAAGGGCTTGTATTAAGTCGGCACCAACAAACTGATGGATTTAAAAAAGTGCGTATAAAAAGTTCACAACTTGACCATTACAAAACAATTAATCAAAAGGTATGAAATCACCAAGTTCGAAATATTTATAGCTCAGTAAAGTGAAGAAATGCATTATACATGCAATTCTAGATAAAAACAAGGGAAGTAATTGAAATGTTGTTATCCGGTGACGGTACGTATCGTGCACAAGTAAAAAATCTCGAATAACTTTATTAGTACAGTATGTTTTGATGGTTATACTTAAAATGTTAAAATATTAAAGTTGGTATGAAATAAAATCGTAAAAGAACCTCTGGAAGCAGCAAAGAATGACACGGAGAAAAATAATAGTAGACGATATTTTAGGCGGGAGTCTATTTTTAGATGATGAATATTCATTTAGTTAATCTCGATTCTACAATATGACATGTAAGATTTAGGAGTTAGATAGTTTAAACTAAATTATTGTTTTTGTAGGTCTGTTTATTACGTAGTTGTATTTCACTAAAGATTAACTTAAAGATGCGTAAAAACACATTGGCAAAGAGGCTGTTTGTAATGAATATGCATGAGTACAAAATGGCGGCGCCTACTGGAATTCGGATGCCTTTGATGATACCCTTGTATCCATTATCTGCTCAGTCAAGTGTGACATGTTCACCATAAGTGTTCCTTCTGATGAGAAGGAACAATAAAGTATTACATTGGCGGTACGGCCGGAATCGGGTCCAGTTTTCAAATGACAACTGTTGGTTTCTTAGACTTCCAATCACAGTATTTTTTTTCACCAAAATATTCGGCGAAATTCGGCCCCATTCCCCCCCCCTCAAAATAGCATGTTTTTCCCCCTTCTCGATGCATAAAATTCGTCTCCGAAAAAAAAAATCGCCAATCAATTAAATCGTAGTTCACTAGTTTATTTTGTTAATTTCAATATAGAAAACAATTCACCATGGTATTAGCGTTTTGTTTACATTGACACCGGTAATATACGAGTAACTTCCCATGATAAATCAGTATCATTGAAGCGCTTTATTTTCCGCACAATGCTAATTCTCACACTGTTGAAACTCGCATTCTGTTTATTTGGCCGGGTAGTGTTGAGTTTTCCATCTTCTGGTCGGTCAGGGTTTGATTTTATGCTTTGGGAAGGGACTAGTCCAACTAATCCGATGCACACACCTTTTTTTACAGTTTGTTTTATATTGTGACAGCTCAAATGTAATGGTGGCTGCAAATGTAAGCAGGGTTTTCCCGGACGCAGGTTTTCTGCATCCCTGACACGCTTTTACTGCTTTGAACTCGCATTTTTAGCGCCTCTGCGTCCACTGGACCCGCAAAATCGGTCACGAAACTCCTTTGCGCCTTTTAGTACTCTTTTTGCGATCAAAATTGTTACGCCGCTTGTGCTAATATAATTATAATACTGCATAATTTAAAGCGTTTGCTTGATGTATTCATGGCTTCCCAAAGCGGCGACGGTCGCCAAGATTCTATTGCCGATATGTCATAGAGACAGTAAGACTATAGTCTAGGTTTCTTTTTTACAGTCAGATCTGTCATCCATTTATAGTGAATGTGATGAAATAATCTGATATTTTAGAAATCAATTGTCTGGGATTTTAAAAATAAATTTATCGTTATTTTATTGGATAATGTCTGGTTAACAAATGGATTTCAAGCAGGAATCATCCTACAAGGCGATTTGTGCGATATCGTCCCTGTAAAGTCGGCCACTTCGCCTAATTATCACCTCCAGGCGAAATCCAAATCACCGAGTTTTTCAGAGTGTTGTAATCTATTTATTTAAAGTTGTAAAACTTGATGCATCAGTGATTTTTTTGCGATGATTTGACTCCGAAATTCGGCGTCTTCCCAATTGCAGGGATCACTTTTGGCAGATACTATTATGAGATTAATTCCCATTTGCCTTAAATCAATGAGATTTTTGACAAAATGAATGGGATTTTTTCTTTTTATAATGGGATTTTACATCGGCAGACAGCTTTTATTACACTGAAAAACAAACATCTGTTTATTTGTAAGAACAATTATCTTGTAAATAAACAAAACATATCCTTTTAGAGACACCTTTTATAACTCTAAATTTCAGTGCCAGGAATTGCTGAATAGGTTGATGAAAGTTGTAACCAAGTCTTTGGTCCACATGCCTTATTCCCCTAATGATTTTACTTCAAAGCTGCTTTGTCAAAGTTGAAGTTCAGTTAAGTTTTAATCTTTCTGGACTTGATACACTTCCATTAGGTCAAAACAATGTTAAAAATCAAACTTATTTATGACCCTACCGTCAACCATTTCGTATTGAAATTCGGGCGTTCAGCGTTTTTTATGAAGGGACTTCAGCGGAAGTTTCTCCACCATCTTGTTATTCTCATCGCTATTCGTCCGCGCGAATGGAGGCAGCAAGTTTGTCCTTCCAAATGCTTAAATTTCTGTCAATGGTATTTTGAAACATCGCGAAAACGATTATTTTTGTCTGGTAGTCATAATCATCGGACGCTCTATGGAGATAAAACCGAAATTCAAGCGCCTAAATGAACGTCACACGAAAATGAAGTAACGGCAAGACCACATTTCAGCGAAAAGTTGCAATTTCGGCAAAAGATCTACGGCCACGCGGATGCGATTTTTAAGCGCATTTGAGCAAAATTTATGCGATTTTCGCCAAAATAATGCGAGAATATCGCGGAATCGCGGCCAAAAGTGATCCCTGCAATTGACAAAAATGGTCAAAATTCCCAAAAAACGAGATGATTTTTCCCAATTAGATTGATTTCTTGTGAAAGTTGAACTAAAACGATGCAAATAATCATAAAAATTTACTCATTGTGGTTTATTCGCAGAATTTTGTTGCCAACTCGAAGCACGTTGTTTACATAAAACGGGTCAAGGCATAGTACGGCATTTAGTATGACTTTGATCACAGTCGCTAAATGCTTTTTCATGCGTCAAAATGAGTCGGAAAATAAAATGTTAGAAAATTACCTAAATTATCGAAAAATGTCGCATAATTCCAAATATTATAATAAGAAAATAAAACTTAAACACGCCATCGGTACTCCGGACATTCGAACATCTTTTGGTAAAGTTAAAGAGAAATTAAATTCAAATCAAATGTCAGAAAAGCAAAGTGATTTGTCCAAGAAATCTGAGTCCCCACAAAATGACCCTCAGGCTCAGAAATCAGCAGAAGCTCATGGTGACCCTAAGTTATCTGAGCCATCAGATCCTGTGACATCAGAAAATAACCTGTCTATTCAACCTCAGTGCATATTTGAATGAAATAAATTTACCTTAAAATAAAACTTTTCAAAATGATTTCTTTATTAAGGTTTGTTAATTTTTCCCAATTTTGAAGTTTATCGTGCTAAAAATTCGCAATTGAAAAGGCATTGGCTGTTGCCAAAAAAAGTAAAAAAAATCACTGTGCATATTCTAGGTTAAATTACCAATAAATCCATGGTCGGCCCCGCCTACTCGT
The DNA here is from genome assembly GCF_021730395.1 of Mercenaria mercenaria. Taxonomy (NCBI): domain Eukaryota; kingdom Metazoa; phylum Mollusca; class Bivalvia; order Venerida; family Veneridae; genus Mercenaria; species Mercenaria mercenaria. Next base: position 52,073,075 of record NC_069363.1, read on the forward strand.
CTGTCAAACTTCAACCAATCGTAGCATTGTTATCCCACTGTTAGTAATCAATGATATTTTAAGCCGCCGCCATTTTGAAAATTTTCAGTCGGCATGTCACATGCTCTAAGTATATGGGCCCTGAATTTATCAATAAACTTGAAACTTGTTTATTTCAACACAACAAAAATTCCCCTTTTCTTAGTTTTATGTTGTTTTTTTCCCCCTCCAAAGGGCACCGACACCCTTCCCCTAAAAAGTGAAAAAAAAACACTGAATCATAAATTTATTCCTTCCCCATGTAGTTAATACTAATAACATTAAAAAAACACCATTATCATTATAAACAAACTATCTGATAGAAAGTTTTTCATGACACAAATTTTTATCCTTCTGCTGTCTGTTTTATACCAGGGTTTTTTCTAACTAATTTGGGAACATAGCCTATACCTCCAAAATTGGGAATTTTGACGCGTAAATGTTTCAAATTGGGAAATATTTAGTCCCATAGGATATAGTAAAGATGTGTTTAAGCACTTTCTCATACACTTGTTTCACATTGTACAACCTCTTTTAACATACTTCCATTACAAAATTGTCCATAATTTGGTCAATGTTTGTGCAATTTTGACGAAATTTTTTTCAGAATGTAGATTGGGAATTTTTGCACTCATTTTGGGAAAAATGCATACTTTTTGGCATTGGGATTATAGCCAAATAACGGCTATAAAAACGGCCGAAAAAAAAACCTGTATACAACGGTAAAATGAGATCTCAGGTGGTTTTTTCGGCCGTTTTTATAGCCGTTATTCGGCTATATTCCCAATGCCAAAAAGTATGTATTTTTCCCAAAATTAATGCAAAAATTCCCAATCTACATTCTGAAAAAATTTCATCAAAATTGCACAAAAATTGACCAAGTTATGGACAATTTCGTAATGGAAATATGTTAAAGATGTTCTACAATGTGAAACAAGTGTATGAGAAAGTGCTTACACACATCCTTACTATATCCTATGGGACTAAATATTTCCCAATTTGGAACATTTACGCTTCAAAATTCCCAATTCTGGGGGTATAGGCTATGTTCCCAAATTAGCTAGAAAAACCCCTGGATCTCATTCAGTTCCTACGTGATGTTGGCGAGATAATGCTGTGATTTGCTGTAAATGCCTTTCAAGTTGCTGATCTTTTTATTTTTATAGCTCGTTGTACCGTGGTACAAATAAATTCTGGCCTGCTTTCCAGGATAGAATTTGACTGGTTTACGTTTTATTCCGTCAATGTTAGCAGATGCTTGGTGACTATCCAGTAGTAGTTGATCTCTCATATCAATTTAATTCATGCTATCTTTTCTCTTTTCAGGGTACAAAATTCCAGTCATTGAAAATATGGGAGCCACATTGGTAAGTAAGACCATTCATGCAATAGAAGGGGAACTTGTTACATGTAAAAGGAGTGTATAATAACTTTCCTGCAGTTTTGTTCAGAACACATGTATGTAACATTGAAAACCATATCTAGGAGCAGTTCAAATGAAATGCAAGGATTTACCTGATTTTGCAAGTTTTTATGAAAACAGTAGTTAACATTGTGCATGTTTGGAAAAAGCTTATGTGTTTGCTAACTTTGCTTTTGCTTGGTTGTAAGTCCCTCTGGTACAGTTTTATGTCTCATGGGGAATTTGAGGCTTTAGCTATGGAGGAAGAGTTTCTTTGACAGATTGAGGTTGTTACGGTGTATTTTGTCATTTGAAAGATTCATTTTTCCCATAAAATTGACTTCACAGAGCTCCAGATAAGATGCGTATTAGCGTAAATTACGCTTTGAAATAATGCATATACGCATGTCTGATAATTTTTAAGCGTATAAAAACTTATATGAAATTACAGAAATGTACACACACATTGAATGGTACTCTATACACCTAGGTTAAACTATATTATACACTCCATGTGTGCGTAAATCAAATAGTTGGGAATAGATATGGATGGTACAGTAGTGTATTTTAAAGCAGTGTCGATTTAAATAATCAACTTTCAGTGCCGAGTAAACAACAAAAATGTTTCTTTCTATGAATGTAAAAGGTGAACAAACTCTCTATGCATTCTTTAAACCAACTAAAATGATCCACAAAACATAGTTAAATGTATATTGAATATTCTGTTGGATTCAGTAGCGAGGGTGAAGCCAATTTAGCACTGGAATGCTGAATATTGAAACCGTAGTGAACTGCAAACAAATTCATGGGGGTTACACCCAGTAAGTATGTTATGAAACTGATTTCTGTTTGTTCACATTTACAAATCTCAGGAGTAAAATTACTCCTAGTCAATTTCAGATTTTACCATTTTACTCATTCACAAATATTATGATGAGCAAATACCCGTAGGCCAAAAAAATTATCTGGAGCCCTGACTTCACATTAGAATTTTCATTCCCCACTGCTCACATAGGGAAAATAACAGGCTGTTGGCCTTTCCCCTTTTTATACACCCATCTCTGAAAGAGCGGGGCTTACTATGTGAAAACCCGTGGCAGGCGGGAGGTCGGCGTCCAAAAGCATGTCCGCACTCTATGTCCAACAGTTTTCATCCGATCTTCACCAAACGTGGTGACAATGTTTGTGGGCATAATATCTCGGCCAAGTTTGATAACAAGCAAAATTGCCCAAAGCACTCTGGGTTATGGCCCTTGAATTACTCAAAATCTGCAAATTTAGCCTTGTCCGCCATCTAAGTCATTCAGTTTTCATCCGATCTTCACCAAACTTGTTGACAATGTTTGTGGGCATAATATCTCGCCCAGTTTCAATAACCAGCAAAATCGCCCTTAGGCACTCTTGGATTATGGCCCTTCAATTAGGCCAAGTTCGATGATGGGCGTATTTTGTGACAGTCTGCCACTCCTTTTTGCGTTTATTGGAAAAAAAAACCCCCAAGTTTCATGTATGATGATATTCCAAAGTCTGCTTTAGAAAGCTTTATGTTACTCATTATTGCTATTCCATGTATTTTTCAGGATCAGTTTGACACAATAGACTTTTCAGACAATGATATCAGAAAGATTGATGGGTTCCCATATTTACCCAGGCTGAAGACGCTACTTTTGAATAACAACAGAGTTGTGTAAGAAAAATTTTCTATCGCTAAGGTCTTAATCAAGTTAATGTTAAGCTTTATATAATTCAGGATAGTTCAGTGCTATGTTTGAAGAATGAACAGTTGAACTTCTGAGAGGCCTGTACTTGTTCTTAGCAGGAAATAAGGCCTCACAAGTATCTGTGATTTACACTGGACACTTTAAAAACCAGGGCCTGTCTCTTTCAAGATTTTAACTCTGAAATGCTTAATTTACCTTTTGCCCTATATTTTTGTGTTCCCCAAAATAATTGAAGAGGGGCACTTGTAGTTGTCCTTTTCCATCAGGCAGTCCTTCCATCCAAATTTGTGATAAAAACATGTTTTGACTGCAAAGGATTGCTATTCATCATGTGAAGACAGAAGTTGTGCACCTGGTGTTTTAATTGGGATTTCACACAGCCAGACCAGAGTTATGGCCCTTTACTTAGTCAGAAATATGTACACAGTGACAGGAGTGGAGGCACCAGTGTCCTATGGACACACATGGAGTTAAATCTTGGACGAAGTTTTAATGAAAGTTGGCCCAAGTATGGCAGATACTACAGTAGAAAATTCAGTTAAAATTATGTAATAGAATATACTCAAAAAAAGACATTCTAAAATTGTGCTTTTAAAATCAAAGCTGTTTATAGCTGGTTCAGTATTTTCAAGTAGTTTTTGGTCCAAGGTGGACACTTTTTGGTCCTGTTGTTTGTTCCAAGTCAGAATTAAAAAAGAAACAAAAATATTTTGTATCTTAGTTACATTGTGCAAGTCGAAATTTGAAAATATGATTACTTAATTACATTGTCATTTCTTTGTAGGCGTATAGCAGAAGGTTTAGAACAAGGAATACCAAACTTAGAAACATTAGTGTTAACAAACAATGGTTTACAAGAACTTGGAGACTTGGATGCATTAGAATCTCTGAAAAGCCTCAAATATCTCAGGTTTGCACATAATCATCTATTTAGTTGGTGACTCTGTGTCAAGTAGGATGCAGGTGAATTTTGTTCTTTTAATATGTACTTACAGTATCATTTCAACATTATTTCTGTAATCAGTACTTGAATAGCATTCATATAAGCTAATTAGTGTTTCTGGTCAGGGTTATTTTCTGTTTTATTAGCTCACCTGTCACATAGTGACAAGTTGAGCTTTTGTGATCACCCTTCGTCCGTCCGTCCGTGCGTCCGTCAGTCAACAATTTCTTGTCTGCACAATAATGGTTTCATTTATGATTTTATTTTAACCAAACTTGCACACAACTTGTATCACCATAAGATCTCGGTTCCTTTCTTGAACTGGCCAGATCCCATTATGAGTTCCAGAGTTATGGCCCCAGAAAGGGCCAGAATTAGCTATTTTGACCTTGTCTGCACAATAGCAGCTTTATAATTTGATTTTTACCAAACTGGCACACAACTTGTATCACCATAAGATCTAGGTTCCTTTCATGAACTGGCCAGATTCCAATATGGGTTCCAGAGTTATGGCCCCTGAAAGGGCCAGAATTAGATATTTTGACCTTGTCTGCAGAATAGCAGCTTCATTTATGATTTTATTAGCTCGACTATTCGAAGAATAGTCTAGCTATTCTACTCACCCTGGCGTCGGCGTCACACCTTGGTTTAGTTTTTGCATGCAAGTACATACAGCTATCATGTAAAGGCATATAGCTTTGAAACTTATTTATTCTTTTTCTAGGTCAATTACCAACCTCACTGGGTCAAGTTCCATAACTCTAACATGTATTTTGAGCAAATTATGCCCCCTTTTGGACTTAGAAAATTCTGGTTAAAGTTTTACATGCAAGTTACTATCTCCAAAACTAATGCAGATATTGAATTGAAACTTCACATGTGTCTTCGGGGTTATAAAACTAGTTGATAGCACCAAGTCCCATAACTCTGACCTTTATTTTGGCCAAATTATGCCCCCTTTTGGACTTAGAAAATTCTGGTTAAAGTTTGGGTGCAAGTACATACAGCTGTTACTAAAAGGCATATAGATTTGAAACTTATTTTTTCTTTTTTTAGATCAATTACCTACCTCACTGGGTCAAGTCCCATAACTCTGACATGTATTTTGGGCAAATTATGCCCCCTTTTGGACTTAGAAAATTCTGGTTAAAGTTTTACATGCAAGTTACTATCTCCAAAACTAATGCAGATATTGAATTGAAACTTCACATGTGTCTTCGGGGTTATAAAACTAGTTGATAGCACCAAGTCCCATAACTCTGACCTTTATTTTGGCCAAATTATGCCCCCTTTTGGACTTAGAAAATTCTGGTTAAAGTTTTGCGTGCAAGTACATACAGCTATTACTAAAAGGCATATAGATTTGAAACTTATTTTTTCTTTTTCTGGATCAGTTACCTACCTCACTGGGTCAAGTCCCATAACTCTGACATGTATTTTGGCCAAATTATGCCCCCTTTTGGACTTAGAAAATCCTGGTTAAAGTTTTGCGTGCAAGTACATACAGCTGTTACTAAAAGGCATATAGATTTGAAACTTATTTTTTCTTTTTCTAGATCAATTACCTACCTCACTGGGTCAAGTCCCATAACTCTGACATGTATTTTGAGCAAATTATGCCCCCTTTTGGACTTAGAAAATTCTGGTTAAAGTTTTGCGTGCAAGTACATACAGCTGTTACTAAAAGGCATATAGATTTGAAACTTATTTTTTCTTTTTTTAGATCAATTACCTACCTCACTGGGTCAAGTCCCATAACTCTGACATGTATTTTGGGCAAATTATACCCCCTTTTGGACTTAGAAAATCCTGGTTAAAGTTTTACATGCAAGTTACTATCTCCAAAACTACTACAGATATTAAATTGAAACTTTACATGTGTCTTCGGGGTTATAAAACTAGTTGATAGAATCAAGTCCCATAACTCTGACATGTATTTTGGGCAAATTATGCCCCCTTTTGGACTTAGAAATCCTGGTTAAAGTTTTGCGTGCTAGTACATACAGCTATTACCAAAAGGCATATAGCTTTGAAACTTATTTATTCTTTTTCTAGGTCAATTACCAACCTCTCTGTTTCAAGTTCCATAACTCTTAACATGTATTTTGAGCAAATTATGCCCCCTTTTGGACTTAAATTTTTTTTTTAAAGTTTTACATGCAAGTTACTATCCCAAAACTAATGCAGATATTGAATTGAAACTTAACAGGTTTCTTCGGGGTTATAAAACTAGTTGATAGCATCAAGTCCCATAACTCTGATATGCATTTTGGTCAAATTATGTCCCCTTTCGAACTTAAAACTCTTTGATATTTAACATTTTGGGTAAAAATTTCCTGCTTCTGTGACAATATTTCGAATAGTCGAGCTTGGCTGTCTTACGGACAGCTCTTGTTTTAACCAAACTTGCACACAACTTGTATCACCATAAGATCTTGATTCCTTTCTTCAACTGGCAAAATTCCATTATGGGTTCCAGAGTTATGGCCCCTGAAAGGGCCAGAATTAGCTATTTTGACCTTGTCTGCAATCGTAGGTTCCAGAGTTATTTTATATCTGATTACCTCCCCTGATTGTAATCAGAATGGATTTGTATCAGTAAGTACTTATAGGACTTATTTGAAATTTCATTATTGTCATTAGTTGGACTGAGCCAATCAGGGTAGATAACTATGGACTGATTTTATATCAGATTACCTCCCTTTATTTCAAATTAAAATGGGTATATCTCTGTAACTAATGAAGATACTGATCTGAAATTTCATTTTTGTCAACAGATTTATTTGGCAGATCCTTCTTTTGTTCACTTACAATAAATATTTTTTTTTTAAATTTCTTCCCTTTTACGTTATTATAAATAGCTTATTTTTAGTAATTTTTTTATATTTGGCCGTAGGGAAAAACTGAGAACACTTTTTTTGTGGTACAACATGGATGGTACCTCCAATTTTTAGGTATATTTTGGCATATCTGTACCTTGCAAGAATTTTTTTTTCTTTTTGGTTAAATTTCTTCCCTTTGTTGTTTCTGTCCTGTGGACTTAGATATTTTTTCTGAGGACCTTCTTGTCCTCAAGTGCAGTGATAACAGGTGAGCGATATAGGGCCATCATGGCCCTCTTGTTCATAAATGCTAATGCATAACTGCTAATGTTTGGAGAGTTAACTGCTGAACTAGTTTCATTCTCTGGTGGACTGTCTGCAGTCGACAAGGAAAGATTGTCAAATTATTGATTCTGGGGTTGTAAACTCGACCCTTGTGCATTGCAAGTGTGCTAGTAAGGCCACAAAATTTATAACATCAAAAATTATTCATTTGTTTCTTTTTAGGTATAATATGCTATTTACTTGTAGAAAGTATGGATTTCGCAGGTTAAATGCAAGAGGGGGCTTCCGTGCTGAGTGGTTAATGCTGCTGACTTCAATTCACTTGCCTTCAGCGATGCGGGTTAGAGGCTTGCTCGGTGCATGAATTTTTCATGTGAGGAAGCCTTTCAGCTGGCTTAGGGAAGGTCGGTGGTTCTACTCAGGTGCCCGCCCATGATGAAGTATTGCATGGAGGGGACACCTGACCTGGGGTTTTCCTCCACCATCAAAAGCTGGAAATATAATTATGTCTAACAGAAAGAATGTATGGTAACTTTAAATGAACAGCATTAAATTACTACTAGTACAGAATGCTGCAGATATTGGTTTATCTTATACTAATTTGTTCTAGCTTGATATGTGATGAAAGCTTGAAAGCATATTTGAACCACTCTTGAGTCGGCTTCTTGGAAAAACTAGTCCTGGTTACCAGGTATCATTTGAGGTGTGGTTGTGACCCCAGTTGGGCATGAACCGACAACACTTGGGGTTGAATAGCTGACACTTTAACCACTAGACCACCGCTTCTTAACATATCATATTACATGACTTAAATTTACATGTACATAGGTTTTTCTTGACTCAGTTCAGATTTGAAAATTTGAAGTAAAGGGAAACATGATGATTTTGTAATCAGGATACCATAGAATGATATGCTTTACTTGTACTTGACAGTTTGATGAGAAATCCAGTGACAACAAAGAAACACTACAGATTGTATGTATTACATAAAGTACCAACAATACGAGTGCTAGATTTTCAAAGAGTTAAACAAAAGGTAGGACATAATTACATGACAATATTTTATCATTTCAGGATCTTTTTGCCCCCTCAAACAGAGGTAGGGCATACTGATTTGTGTGCTTGTACCTTGACCCAAACTTGAAGTTTAATGTTTAAAATACACCCTTTGTTATTTCTTCGTATCACATGTATGTTCACAACTCCCATTTTCTTTTCGATTTTGTAACAGCAACACAGCAGCAGCATCTATAAAACTAACACATTATTGTTTATCTTTTAGCAGTTTCCACACTTAGACTGATTGCAAGTTGTATGTAAAAATAATTTTTCGGGACCTTATTTTTCATATTTGTATACATTAATTGATTTGTAGCAACACTGTTTAAATGAGACTGCTGTTTCAGGGGATACCTTTGTGTAGTGGACAGTCTTTTAATGGTTTGGTACACATATATCTTAAGTCAGTGAAAAATGATAAGAATTCTCTCAGCATACACTATGAACTAAAATTAGTGTAGTATTATTTACATGTTGCAACTTTTCAAATGTTTTATGAAAAAGGATTTAGTATGGGATCACCCATGGTGGGCTTTGAGCTATCCACAAAAGATGTCCACTTTGTAACTTGAGCAGTTTTTATCTGATGTTCAACAAACCTATTCAGAATGTTCAAATGGTCATATTATCACGACTAAGTTTGATAACCACCTGGATTGTCTGTGTCCAAAATGTGTATGGGGTTTAAAACTGGACCAAGAATTATGGCCCTTCTTAATTTCACAAAATAGTCCATAGTGAAAAAATAAGGTGTGTTCAACTCCTTATACACTTTTTGATAGAATGGATTCAAAATTGCTCAGATGCATAACCTTAGCTGAATATGACCATAAAGGATGGCGCAGTATGTTGGGGCATCCATGTCCTATGGATACAATTCTAGTTTTAGACATTTTGTACTGTATCTATAGATATTATGATGAAGGGCCTATACATTATGATGAAGGATCTATACATTATGAAGAAGGGCCTATACATTATGATGAAGGGCCTTTACAGCATAATGCATTAGTAGAGGCACTTAAGTTTGAAGGACAGACTTAAAACCCTCTACTGTTTTCAATAAAATTTGTAGTCCACAAACCTGAATGTGTCCCATATGTTTTTTGCCTTTGTAAAGTGCTCTGTTAAGCAGAAAGGGGTGGCACCAGACTCGTGACAAGAAAGTAAATTGGTTCACTAGGCTTGGTTTGGAAGTGGTGAAAGCTCAAGTTCGCATAGCATTTTGTTATTCAGTCCTCACTTTTTAGTTCCCTACCCGTGGAACACCGGAGGGGACTCTAGGATTGCCCTCTGTCTGTCTGTCTGCAAAAATGGATCCTGTGTTAACTCAAAAAATATTCAAGCTAGATTCATAAAACATGGTATGTGTGAATAGAGGGAATTATGTAGATTATGCACGTACATGACTTATGCTTGTAGATCAGATTCTAGGTCACTATTGAAGGTCAAGTAAAAACTGTTTCTGCTCCATAACTTTTATATGCATTGATGGATTATCTTAGTGCTACACACAGATATTCCCCATGATGAGACAATGTTTCTATACTTGTCATTTAAAGGTCAAAGTCACTGTTCAAGGTCAAGTAAAAGTTTTTGCTCAATTACTTTTAATTGCATTGAAGGAATTTTTTAGTACTACACAGAGATGTTTCCCATGATTAGACTATGTGTCGCGCACATGACCAATGTTTGTTGGTCAAAGGTCAAGGTCACTATTGAAGGTCAAGTAAAAAAAATTTTTCACCAGTAGGGTACTTTTGTATTGCCACTGCATTTCTCAGTCACTTCTTTATTTATAATCTTCAGTATTCTGCATGATGTTGCACCACTTCCAATTTACAAATGTATGTTTTAAAGAATGGATCCTAAGGTATTGTTTCCCGGTTGAGAGCTGATCTTACATTAACGCTAGAGCCAGGTATGCTGATTTCTTGCAATAAAACTGACATTAATTATTTCATATGTTTAGGAACGAGATGCAAGTGTGAAAATGTTCAAGGGCAAGAAAGGTCAAGCATTGGCAACAGACATTGGGAAGAAGAGTAAAACATTTGTACCAGGTGAACACTTACCAGAGAAACGTGTCGATGGTCCATCTAAAGAAGATGTTGCTGCAATTAAGGTAACTAATATGAGCTAAAATGGCTTCTCCTGTGTTCTGAAAGACTAACATCCATTTTGTATTTAGATGATACATGAATTGATGCTGTTTGAAATTAGGTCAAATTTAGCATTTTTAGCTCGACTATATGAAGTATTAAGGAGAGCTATCCTACTCGCCCCGGCGTCGGCGGCTTTCCGCGTCCCCACCTTGGTTAAAGTTTTGGTGCACTTTCTCTTTTTCCACTTTATCTCTGTAATTACTTGATGGATTTGATTCAAACTTGAAATACTTATTCCCCATCATCATCCACATCATCTGACATAAGGGCCATAACTCTGGCACCAATATTTCATGAATTATCCCCCCTTTTCACTTAGATTTTCAGGTTAAAGTTTTGATGCACTTTCACTCTGTCTCTGTTATTACTGAATGGATTTGATTCAAACTTAAAATAGTTGTTCAGCATCATCACCCACATCATATGACACAAGGTGCATAACTCTGGCACCATTTTTTCATTAATTATTCCCCCTTTTTACTTAGAATTTCAGGTTAAAGTTTTGATGCACTTTCACTCTGTCTCTGTTATTACTGAATGGATTTGATTCAAACTTAAAATAGTTGTCCAACATCATCACCCACACTATATGACACAAGCTGCATAACTCTGGCACCATGCAATATTTAATGAATTATGCCCCTTTTTGCTTAGGATATACTTATATAGTGTTTTGATACATTTTATCTTTACCTCTCTTATTACTTTAAGTTGATATTTTTGACATAGACTCAGGCTATTGTGCAATATCTTCATCCACAATTGGAGTCATTAAACACTCCAGTGACAGCTCTAGTTTCCTCAGATGTGCCCAGTTTCACTATCCAGCATCGAAATAGTTGAGCGCGCTGTCTCCTGTGACAGCTCTTGTTAGACATTTTTATAGTCGTCAGTAAATTTTTTCTCCTTGATATGCCTGTGAAATGGGACACATTATGAGATCAGCTGTGAGGGAGGGTGGGCTGCATCAACTTTAATTGTCTGCTTTCTTATTATCCAATGTTCACCAAACTTGATCACCATGTTTATGGGCTTAGTAGCTCGGCAAAGTACAATAATCAGCTGGATTGTCTCAGTGGTTCTAGAGTAATGGCCCTTGAAATAATAAAAAAATGCAAATATTGACAGTATCTGCTCTCTAAGCTGAATAGTTTTTATCCAGTGTTCACCAAACATGGTTACAATATGGGCATATTATCTTGGAAGAGATCATTTACCAGTTGGATACTCTGAGTAATTCTGTAGAGTTATGGCCCGTCAGTTACTTAAACTTTTGAGAATTGACTGTGCCCACTAAATTACAGAAACTTCCATTCTAATCTTCCCCAAATTTAGACTGTTTATGGACCTATTATCTTGGTAAAGTTTGATAGCCAGCCAGAAAGCCTTGGTTGCTATGGAGTAATGGCCATGGATTTAGTGGAAACTGAAAAAATTAACTACTGGTCTGTTCAGTAAGTAGATATTTTTAGAAGTCAAAATTAATTTGCTGTAATTGAGTTTGGCTCTGTTGTTTAACTGTATTTTTGATCAAACCATTTTGTGTTAATAAACTTGGTTTTTATATTGAGAATGTGATGTAAATAAGGAAATGGGACCAGTCTAGCCTTTTGACTTCTGAGATGACACACTGCACTAAGTAAGGAAATGGGATCAGTCTAGCCTTTTGACATCTGAGATGACACACTGCACTAAGTAAGGAAATAGGACCAGTCTAGCCTTTTGGCTTCTGAGATGACACACTGCACTAAGTAAGGAAATGGGATCAGTCTAGCCTTTTGACATCTGAGATGACACACTGCACTAAGTAAGGAAATGGGACCAGTCTAGCCTTTTGACTTCTGAGATGACACACTGCACTAAGTAAGGAAATAGGACCATTCTAGCCTTTTGCCATCTGAGAGGACACACTGCACTATGTAAGGAAATGGGACCAGTCCAGCCTTTTGACATCTGAGAGGACACACTGCACTAAGTAAGGAAATGGTACAGTCCAGTCTTTTGACATCTGAGAGGACACACTGCACTAAGTAAGGAAATGAGACCAGTCCGGCCTTTTGACATCTGAGATGACACACTGCACTAAGTAAGGAAATGGGATCAGTCTAGCCTTTTGACATCTGAGAGGACACACTGCACTAAGTAAGGAAATGGGACCAGTCCAGCCTTTTGACTTCTGAGATGACACACTGCACTAAGTAAGGAAATGGGACCAGTCCGGCCTTTTGACATCTGAGAGGACACACTGCACTAAGTAAGGAAATGGGACCAGTCTAGCCTTTTGACATCTGAGAGGACACACTGCACTAAGTAAGGAAATGGGACCAGTCTAGCCTTTTGACATCTGAGAGGACACACTGCACTAAGTAAGGAAATGGGACCAGTCTAGCCTTTTGACATCTGAGAGGACACCCTGCACTAAGTAAGGAAATGGAACCAGTCTAGCCTTTTGACATCTGAGAGGACACACTGCACTAAGTAAGGAAATGGAACCAGTCTAGCCTTTTGACATCTTAGAGGACACACTGCACTAAGTAAGGAAATGGGACCAGTCTAGCCTTTTGACTTCTGAGATGACACACTGCACTGAGTAAGAAAATGGGACCAGTCTAGCCTTTTGACTTATGAGATGACACACTGCACATTGCAAGAAAGCTACTACAGTGAGTGTGAAGATGATGAGTCAATAGCTGTTGTATTAAATGTAGATTTTACAGCATTTATATCATATTTTACAGGCTGCCATTGCCAATGCTAAGACACTAGAAGAAGTTGAGAGATTAAACAACATGTTGAAGACGGGACAGATTCCTGGCAGAGCTGCACTCAACAGATTAGGTATACTTGTCATATTTCCTATGGAGTGAAGGGAAGTAACCATTCCACAGATTTGAATAACCCTGTTTTGATTGAACAGCCATTTATTAGCTTACAGTTTTGTTGTATGAATATTTTTGAAAAGCTAGATAATAAGGCATTTATCACTCTGCCAATGTTCAGTACATTTGCAACATTTTGGCTTTGTGTCTTTAGATTCATTACATTTTCGTGTTTATTTATTTCTGCCCCTCAAAAATGGTTCGGGAACTTTGGTTTTCTCTGGTTGATATATATGTAAAGAGTAAGAGATATTCTTTAGAAAGGACCCTAATTGTTTATTTTAAATAGTCCAGTTGTAGACAGATTGCTATTTCATAATGGTAAACAATTCGTATTAACTTAAATATAGTTGTTTAATTTTATGTTTTCAGCGCGAGGTGAGGATGAGGAAATGGAGGTCAATGGCACATGATCACCATGACAACAACACTTTCATAGCTGACATTCATTATTATTAATAGACTTTCATCAACATTATCATCATCATCATCATCATCATAATGTGCTAAAAGCCTTTATAAATCAGTCTGGGAGTTGTTCCCATATAGTAATACAAAGTATGCCACAAAGATTTAAAACACTATAAATTCATTGAGCCGGTCCAACTTCCTTATGCTTAAAACAATCGAGATTCATTGGTATTAGAAAAATAGTTGAATTAAAATACAAATTTATTTTAGTATTACTTGCTAAAAATATTAAAAGGTGATCTTAATTTAACTTAATTAATTCGATATGACAGCATGATTTCTAAATTTGGATTTTTCAAAAACTGCAACATATACATATAAAGATCAACCAGAATTAAGTTGGTATTTAAAAGTTTTGACCTACATATTAGGGCTGAGTGAAATTTGGTCAAAACTGCAGTAGCAATTTTTATAAGGATTTTTTTTCTGTTCGAAATAACTTTCATATACATTTGTGAAAGTTTGTCCAGACTTGAATTGTATGTTGTTTTTTTTTCTGTATATGTTATATATGTATCAGTTGTTATAACTGATAAGAATGGTACACTATACACACAAACAATGGTTAATTCATACAAATGTAAAATTTGCCAGAAAGATGTTTGCTGTTGCATTTTCAAAATGTTTGGAATTCCGTTTCTATGGAAACTGGTATTTGGATTTCAAGTGAGTGATATTATAGTATCACTTTAAAGTGTAGTTCCTTAAGAAAACTTGCTTTGTAATTTACATCCTTGATTTTTGGAACATATCTGAATATCTTGGGAGAGAAAAAAATATGCAAATTTATATGACTAATATGTTAAGAATATTTAAAGTTCGAAGTATGCCTTGCTTTCTGGCACATTTAAATTTTTTATTACAAAATATATTTTGCAGTATACGATACACTTATGAATAAAAAGGTTGAGAAGCGATTTCAGTGTTTGTTTTCTATCTCTAGTACAAATGTATCTAATATAAATGCTTTATACATTTCAGAAGAAGTGAACCATGCGGAGCTGTTGGTTTTAATTTGCGATGACAACCTTCTTCAAGTTGTCTTTCTATACTGTTTTCATATTTCCTTTCTTTTTCTGAAAACAAAATGCTTGCAGAAATGAAATAACCCACTATAAAATACTAATGGAAGTGATACATATGTCTGTAGATGCTTTGACATGAGTGGTGGGGGCAGGTTTGGGTGTGTGAAGTAGCAGTTCAGCGTGGTGAGTAAAGTAATAAGAACCTTCAAACATGCCACCATTTCTTGAAATACCTTTTTAGCTTGACTATTCAAAGAATAGGCAGAACTTTTGGACTTTCGCGTGTGTGGGCATCCATGTCGGTGTCCTGATTTGGTTAAGTTTTTGGTATGTAAACTGGTATCTCAGTAACTACTTGTTGGAATGGATTAAAACTAAACACACTTTTTCACTCTGATAAACTGACTTACATTGCACAGGTTCTGTAACTGTTTTGCTTTTTTACGAAATTATGCTCCTTTTTTTGACTTAGCAATTTTTGGTTATGTAAGCTGGTATCTCAGTACCCACTAATAGGAATGGATTGAAACTTCACACACTTGTTTACTGTGGTGATTGGACATGCAGTGCAGTGTCCAAACTCTGCATTTTTACAAAATTATGCTCATTTTTAAACGCCCGTCTCTGAAAGAGCGGGGCGTATTATGTGAACACCCATGGTGGGCAGCGGGGGACAGTCGGTGTCCAAAAGCGTGTCCACACTCTGTCAGTTTTCATCCGATCTTCACCAAACTTGGTGCCAATATTTGTGAGCGTAATATCTCGGCCAAGTTCGATTACCAGCAAAATCGCCCCAGGCACTCTTGGGTTATGGCCCTTTAATTACTCGAAATCTGCAAATTTAGCCTTTTCCGCCCTCTAAGTTGAACAGTTTTCATTCGATCAACACCAGACTTGGTGACAAAGTGACAAAGTTTGTGGGCATAATATCTCGGCCTAGTTTGATAACCAGTCAAATCACCTATAGGCAGTCTTGGATAATGGCCCTTACTGCGAATTTAGCCTTGTCCTCACTCTAAGTCGAACAGTTTTCATCCGATCTTCCACAAACTTGCAGATAATGTTTGTGGGCATATTAATATCTTGGGCCAAGTTTGATAACCAGCCAAATGGCCCCAGACACTCTTGGATTATGGCCCTTGAATTAGGCCAAGTTTGATGACGGGCGTATTTTGTGACAGTCTGCCACGCTTTATAAAATTTTGGTTAAGTTTTTGTATGCAAGCTAGCATCTCAATAATCACTAATTGGAATGGATTAAAACTTCACACACTTGTTCACTGTGATTATCTAACATGCCTTACACAGGTGCCATAACTCTACTTTGTGCTTTTACAAAATTATGCCCCTTTGTCAAGTTTTGTATTTACTAGTATTCAATTGACAAGGCTGTTGAAAAGTGAAAAATTGCTGTCCTTTGACAGCTCTTGTCCGCATAAGTAAGACCTTAATATGTGGAAAATGCTTTTGGAAGTGACAAGGGTATTATTTACTATCATAAGGGAAAGAGTTAAGCAGGGTATACGACCTGTAGACCAAGGAGACTAACTAGGTTTACACAAATTTTGAGCTAGGATCGACATTTCAGTGCATCATACGTTTCCTCATGTATTTTTCTTTTTTAGCACATTAGAACTGCTACAGTATAATAGACTAAGCAATATTTCAGCCATGCAGTCAGATTCAGAAGTTGAGAGTTCATCGGAGGAGACAGATGTTCAGTTCTGTGCGATGTAATGAAGAAACAGCTGAAGAAATTAAACACAAATTACTGCCGGTCAGAAACCCAGGAAATAGACTGCCGTATAGTACCAAATTTCTGTTTAGATAGACGGTTCTTTGTGAAACATTAGATACTTTCCTGGAGGACAATACCAGCTCTTTTACATGAAGATTGCCTACAATTGTACTCGACCATGCAGGAACAATTTCACTACGCTTGTATACAATTTTATTTAAAATATATAGATGAGAACTCCAAATAAAAACTTATGTTGAATGCCGATTTTTGTTTGTTATATTTTAAGTGTTGCACAAAGAAAAAAATCCATATATTAATGTAAGGTCTTCAGTTACATACTTAGTGGAGTTTTATACTTTTTTGTCTATTTACATTTAAGTTTTATATACAGCATTTTTCAGAACAAGTAGGAAAGTTCTTCATTTTGCCCTCTGTATTATTAAACTACTGATGAAATGTTTCCTTTGATTTTTGTGATGAAAGTAACACTGATGAACAGCTTTGATGTCCTTGTGTGTGTTATATTTTACAACTACAAGATGCATTTTGCATCATGTTTGTTACATAAGTAGTTTGCCCAGCATGTGAGCTTGCAGTAAAGTAATTTGTGTGGGGGCTTATAGGTACGGCTTTGTTTGGGATCAGTTTTCTGGATAGGTAAGAGAGCATGCCTGGTTTAAGAGTTATGGCCCTTTAAAATTTTACAAAAATGCTGTGTATACCGCAATAATAATGAAAGCCTTGTCTGAGTAACTCCTCTTTCAGTTTTCAAGAGATCTGGTTCAATCTTACTGAAAATATACGAGTATCAAGTGAACTTCTGCACCATGTCCGGTTTTGGAGCCTATGGCCTTCTGAAATTTTGTGGAATGCTGTATTTTGCTTTCTAGATATCTACTGTAATAGTTAGCAAGGAACACCATTCTAACAGAAATGCATTACTACAGATAAGTGAACTTGAGAATAATATGATTGTGAATAGTTTTTCATTTACCTTCCCTTTTGTACTTGTATGCTCCCCAAAAGTTTTCCGAGAACATATAGTTGACATTTTGTCCGTGGGTGCCTGTGTCCAGACATTCTTGTGTGGTTTATTTTCTTAGGAATCATTGGCTACAATTCTCAAACTTTCATAAAAAGCTTCACTACCAAGATGAAAAGCGCATATCATTGACATGTCCTTGTTTGAATTTTAGCTTGACTGAAGAATAGTGAGAGCTGTTCTACTCACCTGGGTAGCAGCATAGGTTTTAAACCTTGGTTAAAGTTTTGAGGGCAAGTTCATATCGTATTACATGTTTTGAATTGAAATTAAGTATCAACTTTCAAGCGGCATCTCGGTAACAGCTTTTTGTATTGGACTTTAACTTCACACAATGCTTCTCGCATGTCAGACCTACTGACATTACCAAAATCAGATAACTCTTGCTTGTATTCATTCCAAATTATAACTCCTGAATGACTTAGAAAATTCAGTTTCAGTTTTTAGCTTGGCTTTCTGAAGAATGGCTATTTTACTTACCCATGCATCGGCTCGACACCTTGGTTTAAGTTTTGTATGCAAGTTTATATTCCACCTACTGAAACAACCAAGTTGGATAACTCTTGATTGACAAATTCAGATGATGGCCCTTTTTCGAATTAAGAGGTTGAATTTCCTGTCCTAACCAAGAAAGAGTTAGTAAGTTTTATGTATAAATTTAATATACTTATTTTGCCCTAAGAAATCATATGAAGTCTATAGTATAATATTTATCAAATATTTTACATTGACAATATATATATATATATTTTGCCAAAATTCATTAGAAATGCAAGTTTGTAAAATTAATATTACCTCCCTTTACCTATCTTGGTTGTGCAATGAGAATATAAGGATCTTACATGCCTGCCTGTGTAAGACGGAGTTTTCCCTACCCGAGGGACAGTGTGGAATGGAAAACCGAGCGTTAGCGAGGTTTTTTATCCATGCTGTTCCGAGGGTAGGGAAAACAGCTGTCTTACACAGACAGACATGTTAGATCATTTTTCTTGCCTATCATGTTCAAAATAGATCGTGGAGACAAATAGGTTTGGGTATTTCCTGACATTATAATGTTTATGATGTCACAATGGTACCAGTACTATGTGACGTCACCTTAGTGCACGCTATTTTAGACAAGGTTTTTCCCTAGGGACAGACAGGAATATCTATCCCCGGCGCGTGCTCGGATAAATGTATACTTTCCCCGCCAGGTAGGCAAGAATAAACTAGAAATAAAGAATTCCAGAATTACACACTCGCATTTTAAAACTTATCTTTTTGTTTAAGATTGTTGAAATATACCAAAAACTAGAAATTAGGCCCAAAAAAATCTTTTGTTTCCGGTTACATGCTCGCAAAAATTAAGGTAGGTAGGTTGGATTTTTTTTTTTTTTTGAATTTATTTTTATTGAGACTTTTCGGAAATTATTTTTATACCCCCACCAAACATGTTTGAGGGGGGGGGGGGGCTATATAGGATGCAGTCTTGTCGCATCCCGTTGCGAAATCTATTATCTCGGTTATTATTAAATGGATTTGATTCAAACTTAAAATAGATGTTCCACCTTATCACCCACATCATGTGACACAAGGTGCATAACTCTGACACCAACTTTTCATGAATTATGCCCCCTTTTACTTAGAAAATAAGGTTAATTTTGATGCATTTTCACTATATCTCAGTTAAATCTAAATGGATTTGAGCAAACTTAAAATAAATGTTCCACCTTATCACCCACATCATGTGACACAAGATGCATAACTCTGACACCAACTTTTCATGAATTATGCCTCTTTTACTTAGAAATTAAGGTTTATTTTGATGCATTTTCATTATATCTCAGTTATTTCTAAATGGATTTGATTCAGACTTTACCATTTCTAAATGGATTTGATTCAGACTTAAAATAAATGTTCCACCTTATCACCCACATCATGTGCCCCAAGGTGCGTAACTCTGACACCAACTTTTCTGAATTATGCCCCCTTTTACTTAGAATTTAAGGTTAATTTTGATGCATTTTCACTATATCTCAGTAATTATGTCTCCCACCACACAGTGGTGTGGGAGACATACTGATTTACTCCAGTCTGTCTGTCTGTCACAAAGCTTGTCCGCACTCTAAGTCGAACATTTCTCATCCGATCTTCACCAAACTTCAATAAAATGTGTCTGCCAATAAGTGCTCGGCCAAGTTCGATAACTAGCCAAATCGGCCTAGGCACTTCGAAATTATGGCCCTTGAATTACCAAAATCACTCAGATTTCTTGCGTAGTTTTACCTCCAAACCGACCCCTATACTACTAGTAGTATAGTGGTCCTTTTGGTGTCAAGAAAGCGCATGCACATGTGGATTCAGTAAACTGTATATAAAGACTGACTTACTATTTTAGATGATTAGGCAGTTGTGGGAGACATGCGCTTTTCTCAAAAGCATCTCTAGTTACTAAATGGAATTGATTCAAACTTAAAATAGAAATTCCACCTCATCACCCACATCATGTGACACAAGGTGCATAACTCTGACACTAATGTTTCATGAATTATGCCCCCTTTTACTTAGAAATTAAGGTTAATTTTGATTCATTTTCACTATAATATATCATTCAGATTGGCTTACAGCCAAAGGGAAGTAACCTTTTTTTTAACTTCTGTACTGAGTTACTTTCCCTTAAATTCCAAGAATTAGTCTATTTTTAGAAATTGTATTTTTACCTCACCTGAGCAATGCTCAGGTGAGTTTTTCTGATCACTCGATGTCCGGCGTCCGTCGTCTGTCTGTCTGTCCATCAACATTTAGCTTGTGTATGCGATAGAGGCTGTATTTTTCAGCTGATCTTCATGAAATTTGGTCAGAATGATTACCTTGATGAAATCTAGGCCGATTTCGAAAATGGGTCATCTGGGGTCAAAAACTAGGTCAAATCAAAGAAAATCCTTGTGTATGCGATAGAGGCTGTATTTTTCAATTAATCTTCATGAATTTTGGTCAGAATACCTTGATGAAATCTAGGCCGAGTTCGAAAATGGGTCATCTGGGATCAAAAACTAGGTCACTAGGTCAAATCAAAGAAAAACCTTGTGTATGCGATAGAGGCTGTATTTTTCAATTAATCTTCATGAATTTTGGTCAGAATGATTGCCTTGATGAAATCTAGGACAGGTTCGAATATGGGTCATATGGGGTCAAAAAGTAGGTCATTAGTTCAAATCAAGGAAAAACTTTGTGTATGCGATAGAGGCTATATTTTTCAATTGATCTTCATGAAATTAAGTCAGAATGATTGCCTTGATGAAATCTAGGTCAAGTTTCAATATGGATCATCTTTGGTCAAAATTTAGGTCACTAGGTCAAATCAAAGGAAAACCTTGTGTATGCGATAGAGGCTGTATTTTTCAATTGATCTTTATGAAATTTTGTTAGAATGATTGCCTTGATAAAATCTAGGTTGAGTTTGATTATTGGTCATCTAGGATCAAAAAGTAGGTCACTAGGTCAAATCAAAGAAAAACCTGTGTATGCGATAGAGGCTGTATTTTTCAAGTAATTTTCATGAATTTTGGTCAGAATGATTACCTTGATGAAATCTAGGCCGAGTTCGAAAATGGGTCATCTGAGGTCAAAAACTAGGTCACTAGGTCAAATCAAAGAAAAACCTTGTGTATGCGATAGAGGCTGTATTTTCAATTAATCTTCATGAATTTTGGTCAGAATGATTGCCTTGATGAAATCTAGGTCAAGTTCGAATATGGATCATCTGTGTTCAAAAAGTAGGGCATTAGGTCAAATCAAAGAAAAACTTTGTGTATGCGATAGAGGCTATATTTTTCAATTGATCTTCATGAAATTAAGTCAGAATAATTGCCTTGATGAAATCTAGGTAGAATTTTAATATGGGTCATCTGTAGTCAAAAAGTAGGTCACTAGGTTGAATCAAAGAAAAACCTTGTGTATGTGATAGAGGCTGTATTTTTCAACTGATCTTCATGAAATTTTGTCAGAATGATAGCCTTGATAAAATCTAGGGAAAAATTGAATATGGGTCATGCTGGTTCAAAAACTAGGTCACTAGGTTAAATCAAAGAAAAACCTTGTGTATGTGATAGAGGCTGTATTTTTCAATTGATCTTCATGAAATTTGGTCAGAATGATAGCCTTGATGAAATCTAAGTCAAGTTCGATTATGGTTCATCTGGGTTCAAAAACTAGGTCAATCAAAGAAAATACTTGTTTTTGCTCCAATTTTAATGATAATTGGTCAGAATATTTTTTTCCATGAAATCACTAGGTCAAACATGTTTACACTGTTATGGTGTATTTCTCAGGTGAGCGACCTAGGGCCATCTTGGCCCTCTTGTTAGATTTTCAATATTTTAGGTATTTTTCTAACTTTTTTATTATTAGTCCTATGTGAAAAGAAAGACATTTTTTCTGTGGTAACATGTGTCGGTAAGACATTTTTTTTTGTATTCATTTTTAGTATATCTCTAATATTAGATATTTTTATATTTACCTCATCCTGGGCACATAAACTAGTAATACTTACATGTGCCGAGGAAGCCCAGGATGAAGTACTCCGAAGACGAGTAAATTTTTTCGGCGACGCCGTCTAAATTCGTTTTCGTTACTTATGCCACGTGACTTCAGTTTGCAAATCAAACTACTTGATAACGCATTATAGATAATTTATCAAAATGGAAGATTTATGCAACACTGTCTGATTGGACGAGAGTGTCAATTTCTTTCACTCTGTTGATTGTGCTACACTGAGTGAAATGTAGACAAAGCGTTTATCCTAAACGACGCTGTTCACAGTTTTAAAGCTAACTTTGGCTCAGTATATTTAGCAAGAATATTGATATATCTCAAAATGATAAGTAAGTTTAATAAATAAGATAAAAACCTGTTCAAATACCAACATGTATCAAATTAAAGAAAGAGCTGAATACGGTCTGCGTATCACATGAATAAGGTTGTGATAAGAGTCTTTTATGTAGAGAAGTGCTCCTTGTTACAATTGTCGTCTGTATATGAAAAGGTTTCTTGCTTTTGTGACTTATAGATTATTCAGATTGCATATTAAAATGAGTACTTGTTTGCTTTGATATATTTGTTATAAATTATTTAACTGATTTATTATATATGAATATTTTTCTTTAGTATGGTATGCAAATATTGAACTCAGTTGAAATCTGTTTCATTATATATATGCTATATAATGACTGAATCTCATTACATTGAAATGAAGGTATCTATGTGATATGACTACGGTCAAACTTTGCTTATGAAACAGAAATATTGAAATAATTACACTTGTATGTTTTGCTTGACCTTAACTTTTTTATAGGTGTGACGTCATTGTCCAAAGATTCATGAATAGCGAATATGCATTTGTTAAAGCAGGATCAGTTGGCTTATTTTAGAAATAGATAAAAAAAAATAATAAATAAAAAAATCCTTTAATTGATTTTTCTCATGTATTCTAATCAAACTTGATTTGTAGCATCTTTATTAGGCCCGCAGCCAACTTTGTTCAGCTGGGACATTTGACCCCATTTAGGGGCTGCTAGAGCTAAAACTAGAAGTGCCTTTATACAGCGTCTCATGAACAGCTTGGTGGATCTTTGTCATACTTGGTCTGGAGCATCATTATAAGGTCCTCTTCCAAATTTATTTATATAGGAACTTGGGCCCTATTAGGGACCACTATAGCTGAAAGTAGATATGCCTTTCTTCGCATTAACCACTAAAATGTAATGGATTTTTATCAAACTCGATGTGTAACAATATCGTAAAGTCTCCTGCTATTTTGTTACAAATGGGGATAGGGACCAATTTAGCTAAAATATAAACACGTTTAATGACCTCATGAACCGCTTCATGAATCTTCATCAAACTACTGCTGTAATTATTCGTCTAAGGATAAACGAAACAAAATTGCAACCTTAGAAACCTTTGCGAAAAATTAAAAGAGAACCATTTAAATTGTTAAAGTGCGGTGTTTAGTTTTGCAATTTGAAAAATGTTAGATGAAAGATGAATGTTAGATGAAAAATTCATAAACTTCTTTCCTTATTACAATTCGCCGACCATCATTTTTAAAGATATTTCTTGCTTTAAAGTATTAAGTTTTTTTACGTTTAATATTATTCTAAGTATTCTTAAAGTTTCTTATGGTTGCCATTCTGCTGTGACAAGACTGTATGGTGGGGGTATAAGTCACTCATGTGACAGTTCTAGTTGTGTCAAAAATGAATACAAATAAGGGGGTTATGCCTTTAGAGCATCAGTAAGTTGATTTCTAACATTACTGACGTTGTTTAAAGCATAAAAAGTGCAGTTTTGCAACCTTTTGTTAAAAATTTGAAAAAAATATTCTCCAAGGCCATAAAAACATTTAGGGTCGGGCCAAACATTTAGGGTAGGTCGGGATACCGGAAACATAATTTTTTACGTCATATTGAAATCAAAAGCAGTAGTCCATGTTTTGAATACTTTCATCATAAAGGTCTGTATATTACAAAAGGTAACAGTAATAAAACATACAGAATTTCTAACGGGGATCTAATCTAGTCTTTTTGTTCTTTAAAGCTGAAAATGAAACATGTTGCCTAAATTTGATTGACCACATTTCAAGTGTTGTGTTAATAATGTCATTATTCACTTACCGGGTATTGACTGACAAAACATTCAATAAATGTTTTATCATATGAAATCAGAAATTAATTTTCTAAGATTTATTTTTTTTACTTATTAGCCCAGCAAATCTGTGTTGAATACAGATCTGTCATATAGCACAAACTGTAGACTGTCTATTATAATGTAACCAACCCGACTCGAGTTTTTTGTTACTTTTCAGCTTAAAAGATTTCCATATGTAGGCTATATTATAGCTGTAAATATGTACAAGCGAGTAGGATTTAAGTAGACCCTTGACTATAATATGGAAATGTTTGTTTCCTTACTTATGCAATAAAATGTTTTACAAAATAGTAGGAATTTGTTGCCAAAGTAGTGGCTTCCCTGTAAACATGAAGTCATCGGGCCAACGACGGAAAACCGTTAAAGGATAATCGTTGTTGGGCCACTGTTGGCCCAACAATGATTAATAAGTATTGTAAATACAGCGGTTGGGCCAACGTTGAACCAACCTTAAATTTCAGTCAAAGATATCTCTGCATTGGCCCAATACTGATTTTCAGGGAGAGACTTACACAGAGAAAACATCGTTGGCCCAACGTTGGCCCATTAGAAGTAATAATATAATAATTATATATTTTACATGTCACTGTTTTATCACAAGCACCTACAGGTGAACACATTGTGTAGGTGTAACATGCAGTATTTAATTAATAATCAAATACTTTTCTGCACCAATTCGTAATCTGATAGTTTGGACTAATTAAACTTAATACTTATCTGCAGCCGTAATGATATTTTGAACTATATATATTTCAAATCTTCTACCTGAAGAATCTAATTTTTGAAAAAAATATTGAAGAAAAAAACTGCTATAACAATATCTAATTTTGTACAAACATAAAATGTTTACAATAAATCTGTTGAATATTCCAGAACATGAACTCTCGTTAACCCGAGTTATGTAAGAAATCCCAGAAAATGTGGTTAATTTTACTCTCTAGGCGAGATTTCTAGCTGCATAGACATGTGAAGTAAAGGAAACTATTATACATATAACAAAACCCCGGTCTACTAGCTATTAACTGTAAGTAGATGTTTTTGAATATTTTTTGATAAAGTTGTTGAATCTTATAGAGAATTTCTTTTTATAGCCTGTATTCATGTAGTATATATGTGACTTGAACATATGATGAATACTTTTATCTAAAACTGGCGGATGGCACTAGTGTTGAGTATTTAATTCTGTAAATAAAATAACTCATATTTACGTTAATTTTAACATATTTTTCTCGGTTAAATACAGACAAAAATAAATTTCATACAGTTTATGTCCAGAGGTTTATGTGCATCTGTATAGTTATTGTTATCAATATGACGTAGATGGTTTAATCAACATTATGATTTTCGTTTTTTACAGGATGCTGTTCAAGAGAGTAATAATTGGGCGCCTAGCACTGTGGGGCACAGGAAAAAAAGAAAAGATAGAAAGCTGCAACTTGAGTGAGAAAAGAAAACAATCAGACAGAACTTGGATATATAATGAGTTAAAAAACAGACAGTAATTCATTTTAATATGATTTGATCAGTAACTGAAAAAAGAAAAATAGATTTATATATGGCTGGAATAAATATTTGACATGTTGTAGTGATGACATATTCGGTTATATTTCTTCAGGAGACTTGCAAACAAGCTTTAAATAAATGTTAGATTTCTTCTTGTTAAATGTTAAACAAAATCACAATTATTTGAAAATAAAATGTGTACTAAATAATTTTAGTTTTAGTCTATTTTTTTCAAATTCGTTATCGTTGGAATAGCGTTGGCATCTTTCTTTCGGCCAACAAAGAGATAGAGTTGGCCCAACGTAGGACCAACCATAATAGACGAAAAAATGTTGTTGGCCCAATGGAGGGCCAACGATAAGTGTAGGATACCAGTAGTTGGCCCAATGGAGGGCCAACGATAAGTGTATGATACCAGTCGTTGGGCCAACGGTGTACCAACCGTTGGGCCAACGTTGCGCCAATTAGCAAAATGGCGTTGGGCCAACATTGAAAATCTTCGTTGGGCCAACGAAGAGTCTGCCGTTGGGCCAACGTTGGGCCAACGCATGTCTGCTATCTGGGATTGTTGATATCGAAGTTTTGATGTTTATCATATACCGGTATATGGTAAAGAACTTATGGAGTCCGTTCATAAGAGCGAGATTGTGGATAATCCATCGATGTTGACATTCCCACTACCTCTGACTAGTTTTGTTTAGCTATTAAGACCTTGATGAAGATCGCTTTGAAGCACGGAACAAAACTAAGCAAAATGATAGCAGAGTCGGTTTAAATGTCTGTTCATAAGAGGTAGTGCAGTGTGCAACACCTATCGTGTCGAAAGAATCGGCTAAACACTAATCTCAAGGACCAGAACATATGGTAACACAGATTCCAAGTATTTAGAGACATTATACGGCCGACTTAGGGCACGTCAGTACTGCTGTTGTGATAGCTAATGGAATATATAAGATTATAATTTGGAAGGCTTTAGACTGCAACCAAGCAGAACACTCGTTACAGACATTAATTAGAATACTATTTGAACATTCATTCTGATTAAAAGGTTGGTTATGGTATTGGTTGATGCGAACAAGAGAAAGGCGAGATTTTTTTTGTCCATTGTTGCACGCCTGACCTATGGACACCGAGTGTCTACTATCTGTCTACGAACCAATTTAACCGTCGTTTTGAAATATTGAAGGGATCTTATTGCTGTGGCATTATGTTCATGCACAGCTTCCAGTTGTATATCTATCTTATTTTCAACTCGAGGTTTTGAACAAACAACTTTATTTTGTTGTAGTAACATAAAATGTACATAAGCCTATCTTGAATATTTACGATAATGTACTTTAAAGGGAACATTTTATATTGGAGCGTGATAAACAAGAACAAACAGCTATTAATCTTAAGAATGATTTTAAAGAATTCAATTCAAATCTTGCAAACGTTACCCTCGTTCGAAGGCTCTGTCGCATATGTAAGGCATTTTCGATACCACTCTGCTGTTAATCAATTTGTTTATTGACAGAACGAGTAATACAGGGTCACATTAAACAGTCTGTATTAGATGATATGTCCTTGAACAAAATTCAAAAGTACTTCTTTGCTATCGGTTACTGGTCCGTGACCTTGTTCGTCTTTAATTCCATACTCCTTGGCAAGTTCAAAAGTTGGAAGTGCTTTTCCTGTCTTTTCCATGATAGATGGATCGCTTGTCAGGGAAACCACACACTTCCCAACAAAGTCAGGAGTCTCAGCCTTTTCAACAACACTTTTGTAGTCCTGAACGTTTTCTCCACGATCCTTTGCTGCCTTTATCAAGGTAAAAACTGTTTCTGAGCTCACAGGCCCCGGCAACAAACTCACAAAAGCAACATTATGTTTCTTCAGTTCTAAAGCACAGTCAGCAGCCATGCGATCAACACCAGCTTTGCCTATCCCATATGCTGGGTTAAACATGCACATAGAACCTCCAGCAGAAGAAATATTTATTATTATACCGCTTTTCCTGGGAACCATCAATCTTGAACCGTAAATACTACATAGATACACATTTCTTAGCCCAACGTTATTGATATCATCCCACATGCTCAATGGGTGGTCCCAAAAAGACTTTACACGTTCCTTAATCATAATATCATTTCCGGAAAATGCATTGTTTACAAGAATGTCCAGCTGTCCACCATTTTCCTCCTTCACACGCGCAAACAACTGTTCAGTATCCGAGTCTTTAGAGTGATCGCATTGAATTGGAACGCACACGCCACCTTGAGAATGTATTTCACGTGCTGTCTCCGCTAAAGAGCCCCGGCCATCTTCTTGCAGATGCAATGTTCTTCCGGTAATGTATACCTTGGACCCTGCTGTAGCCAGTTGAACAGCAATTCCCTTACCAATGCCCCGAGAAGCTCCAGTTACAATACTTATTTTTCCGTTTAAAAATGGAGTAGCCATTTTGATTTTCAACGCCGTAAACTGAATGTATGACCATACACTATGCACAGAGTTAGTTTATCTGAATTGCAGTTGATAAAATGAAGTAATAAATCCTGACGAAACATGTTTGTGCATTCAATCACACAGACAGTTAAAAGATTGTTATAGTCATTGTGTAATATCTACTGTACACATCCGAATAAATGCCCATTTCATATTTCTTATATATAGTTAAATCATTATCATTGTTGTTGCCTTATATTATGCACAACTATAATTCCATCTTTGAATGAACCTACTTAAACTATAACAACACTAACTTCGTATACATGTAAATGGGTAATGCATTAAAAACTGTTGAGGAGGCGATATATTAACAACAGGGGTGCGTCTTGTAAGTACTCTGCATCTGGACATTTAGCCACCGTGTTGACTAACCGCCATGGTTTGACCAATATTTCTGCTATTTTTTTTTTACATTTATAGTCACCAAATCAATGGGCAGGACGTGAAGTGGTTGCACACTTGGTTCAAGCGAGCGAAATGGTTGCAAACTTACAAAATGGCGGATATTTTCTGAAATCATTGCGTGGTCGTTTGTTTTTTATCAGGTAAGTGTGTTTTTATGTTATTTTGAACTCTATGGATATGTGCAAGCATCAGATCTATGTCTACGTCACACTCGGTTTTGCGTTTCAGCGTTGTAGATTTCGAATTCTCGAAGTTATTGAAGTTATAAAATGGTCATGTTCATGTTTTGATATTTGAATTACGTCGTTTCTTGCCGTTTTTATATTCTAATGATCAAACTTGCCTGTTTCGGGGCCCTTAAACGAGACAAAACAATTAATTGTGAAGAATTCTATAAACGTTTGGCTCTGCATGTTTTAGTGATAGTGCTATACCCGAATAAATCTTGTTCAAGCTCTTTTTTGTTGCAAACTTGTACTTCAAGCAATCTCTGTTGCAAACTTCTTTCTGAAAAAAAAACTAGTGTCCAACTATCAGAGAATGTTTATTGTGCAACTCGTGTACATTTCTTTTCTGTTTAGGGTCTTACATTTTTATAGCATTAAATGGCCCTTTGATATTTTAATATAACTTTTGATAAAAGAAAAAAACTTATCATGTTTTCATGAAATCTGGTAGGATTAGGGTTAGTGTTCCTACATAATTTTTACATCTTCCCTGTTTATAGATTCAGCTGTCTAGACTGCAAGCAGAAATAAAACTAAACTTTCAGAGATATTGTCTACAGGTACATTTTGTCTTTTGGATCTTGTCTAGCTATACACACTATACAGACAACGACTTTAACATGCAGTTGTTTTCTTTCAGATCTTTTCAGGTCTAGATGCTATGAACATCAGACGCTATTGTGACCCGAGAGCATGAACATGAATCTTCATTAGTTGAACAAACTACGCTAACACGTACATCAGAAATAACCGTTAGGTAAGTGTTATTGGTATTAAAGACAATTTGTAAAATTTTGTAAGCCTATTCTTATTTTCTATTCCTATTCTGAACCAACAATTTTAGCAACCTAAAGTCAGATACATTTTTTTGAGTAATATTATAGTGAACACAAACAATGTTGATTACCAACCAGTAATGAAAAGTAAAGTAATTGCAGTGCCATAATACAGAAGACATATAAGTATTGCTACAGAAATGAATGGCAAGGACAAACATTGAAATGCCGTTTACTTGCAAAATTTATTTTAATTGTTAGAAACAAAACAAAAGCGTCAAGTGCAACAGTGTATAATGTTGTATGTTCAGTTCTTTATATCATATCAATTTTGCATTACATTGCAATATATTACACAAATTACCAGTGTTACTTTTTATTGCAGAGATCACGAGTTCAACCGAAGGAAAGGAAGCGTACCAAAGTATGGAACATTAAGACAATTGAATGATAAACCAAGAGGTGTTCGACCAGTTAAGTCACATTACAGAGTTGACGAGTCCACTAAGACTATATTTTGAACGAACTCACAAATTAAAATACAGCGCAACAGTTACGCTGTATACAGTGGATTGAAATTGATAAACTATAACAAGAAACTGTTCGGCTGCTGAAAATTAACAAACATAATTATGATGTTTTCTGTTGATGGCCACCACACATTTAAATGCTAACTCTACTGTTTCCAATTTTGCCGTAATAACGTTGCTTGTGTCAAAGATTACATCTTTTTGGATACCGTGCAACTTGGGTTTTGCCTTTTCCGAAGTTGTATGTGGTACTTGTTCTTTCTGTTTAAAACCATTCAATTTTCCAATCAGAAGCTTTAAACGACAAAATTAAGCGCGTGATAAAATGATGGGAACTACATTCATGTTTCAGCAGATGTTACACTGTGACATAGATGAGTTAAACATTTTATCTCAGTTTTACTCTCATTGTACAGCGTCCATGTGTTTTAGTGTTAGTATTGAATTATTTATTGTTTTGATACACAGTAGTATGTCTCATAAGATATTCAAAGACGACGATAACGGATTTATGTTTCAGAAACAAAATATGAACTACGCCGCATGTACGTAAAGGGGTATATTACATGTACCTTAACACCATGATCATGTTATATCGTCACAAGATTGCGCAGGAGGATAAACAACTACTATAACTTCTAATGAGTTCAAAACATTTTTCGTCATAATCATATCTTAAGACTGGGATATATTATTTTTGTACATTTAATCTAGAAATGAAACATAACGTATGCATTTATGTCATTGTGTTATTACATCACTGTTGTATATAAATGTGTTGTTGTTTTTTTTTCTATCAAAACTACATGTGATAATATTTTACGAAAAACAGTTTTTATGAACAAATCATGTATCCTTGTAGTTTGTTGTTTCACGTGATGACAAATGACGTTAAGCACAAACCGTGAACGGAATTTCTTTTCGCAAGTACCACATTCCAGAGGAGAATTCCCATCGCTGTCCCAGTCTTGCATTTTTGCCTGAAAAATAAATTAAACAAGGAAATACAATACTGTAGATTTTAGATCGATTGAAATTAAAACACAAGTTTGCTTTATATTAGTTCGATTATAATATTTCTTTTATGTAAAATATCTTTTACAAATTTTCTGTCAATTATAAATACAGGTAAATGAAGATGGGAACTTAGAATTGGGACTAAGAATTGAGACGAGAACTTGTCAGATTACACGGTTTGCATTAAGTAATTTCTTGGGCAAGATACACACAAGGCTAGTACACACCATAGTAAAACATCGACCATATTTCACTGATCTTCCAAAATCACAAAAAGCTAAAAATAAGGCTCTGTTTAGTGCCCAAACGTCGTTATACGTGATTAGAAATAGAATTATGAAATTTCGCACTATCTGCTACAACTTTGAGGAAATTTATGATTTGCCTCTTCAACCGGTTGCACAATAAACATTCTCTGAGAGTTGGACACTATTTTTCCAGAAAAGTTTGCAACAGAAATTGCTTGAAGTATAAGTTTGCAACAAAAACTAGCTTGAACAAGATTTATTTGGGTATAGCACTATCCCTAAAACATGCAGAGCCAAACGTTTATAGAATTCTTGACAATTAGTTGTTTTGTCTCGTTTAAGCGCCCCAAAACAGGCTAGTTTGATCAATAGAATGTTAAAAACGGCAAGAAACGACGCAATTCAAATATCAAAACTTCAATAACTTCGAGAATTCGAAATCTACAACGCTGAAACGCAAAACCGAGTGTGACGTAGACATAGAACTGATGCATGCACATATTCATAGAGTTCAAAATGCCATAGAAACCCACTTACCTGATAAAAAAAACAAGCGAACACGCAATGATTTCAGAAAATATCCGCCATTTTGTAAGTTTGCAACCATTTCGCTCGCTTGAACAAAGTGTGCAACCACTTCACGTCCTGCCCCTTGCAAATAACCCAGCACTTGCGATTTAAATGCTTCTAATAAATATTCAGAATATGCCTATGAAATAATAAATGACAAGGTATTTCTTATCACTTTTTTTCAATCCACGGACGTGGATTAAATACGGCTTGGCAATGAAAATGGCGAAATCCGCATTACTGGTAGATAGAGCGAGGTTCCTGGCGTGCTCAGGCGTTTTGATTGCTAAACCGAGCTCAATCCACTTCCGTTCGCTGAAAAAAAATGCGTGATAACTACCTTGTCCTTGTTTTTAATTAGGCCAAAATTTGGAACAATACAATATGACCCATTTAAAACTTGCTTTTATTTACTTGTATTTTGATAACAGCAATCTTAACCTCCCAGCGTTAAAGTAAGGTTTTCATATAACACCTGGTTTGGTGACAGCATGTCAACCAAATATAGTGATCGAAAAGCCGCCCTCCCGAACTCCATATCCCAGTCCAAAATCTAAAATTTTCAAATTTGAAATCGCTATATAAATGATACTCATCGTCACAAGTTCCATAACGTTACAAGATGATATTTGTCAGTGCGCAACTTGTACACAAAGACAATTATATATTTTATTAAGGATGTAGGATCCATTTTTTTCTATAGTTAAGAATTTTTTCATACCCTGTGAGCTTGAAGAACATGAGGTTTTAGGACAAATAAGAGCATAAAAAGCACATTTATAGGGCATTGTCTTCACCCACTGTTTTACACTTCTGAAATATTGAAGTAAAATTGAAAAACAAAACGGTACTTTATGATTCATAATATCCCACTTAATGTTAACAGGTCACTATGAATACATGGCCAGTGATATCAGTATGATATCTAACCAAATCTCTAGCTCAAATCTCTTTCATTTTTACACGTTGACAGATTTACACGACCCACATTTTTCAATGGAAAAATGTATTTAAATATGAAAAAAAAAAAAAAATGAAAAGATTTTAGAAATATTTTGCTAGTTTAATGACACTCAAGAATGCTTCAAAATGGAAAGAAAAATTGCTGCGTCACCGTGCATCTAAGATATATATATATATATATTTTTTTAATTTAAAAACTGATGATTTTTGATATTTTTAGGTTTTTTCGCTCTAATTTATACTTCCTAGATTATATAAAGTGCTGTGTTGAAAACTAATTTATTTCTAGCTTATGTCATTATATGTATCAATCAGAAAAATATCAGAATCAAACCAGATCTACTTAAATAGATATTTGAAATTACCTACCCTTAACCCATTATGCATCGTACATCAGATTAAGGCAAATGCCGGTGTAATGAAGTATTTCGACCCCCATAGAATAATGACCCCCCGGTCATTATTCTATAGAAAAAGTGACCTCCGGTCATAGTATTATGACCTCCAGATCATAGTACTATGACTCCCCCACGTGAAGTAAACTGAACCTCACGGAGAATATTGACTCCCATAAAAAACGACCCCCGGTCATTTGGTCAAATTTAGTGATAACTCATGTATCTAAGGCCTAATTGCTGCATTTTATGCCCCCACTTGGGGGAGGGGGGATATAGATTTGCCCTTGTCCGTCCGTCCTTCCGTTTGACCATTAGCCCCAGATACCATCACTTGACACAGAAATCAGAGCATTCCGCAACGGGAAAAGGGATTCTATTTCTAGACGCTGTATCTTGGTGTATACATTTTTTCAGGAAAATAACAACTCACAATACGTTCACAAAACACACCAGTGTCAATAATCCCTGCAAACTTCGGTATGAAGTAATTTTTCAGAAGAAAACTGCACAAGAAACTGCTAGCATAGAACTTAGTATTAATAGAAGTTGCAATACTTAGCAGTGGCAGTAAAGTACGGTAGCGGCAACAATAGAAAGTAGTAGTAGTAGTAGTGGTAGTGGTAGTGGTAGTGGTAGCGGCAGCGGCAGTGGCAGTGGCAGCGGCAGCGGCAGCAGCAGCAGCAGCAGCAGCAGCAGCAGAGGAATAAGTGACAGCAACAATAGCAGCAGGAGAAGAAGAGGTAGATGTACAAGACGTATTAGTGGAAGCAGGTATAGTAGTATCAGTAGTAGCAGTTGTAGTAGTAGTAGTAGTAGAAGTAGTAGTAGTAGTAGTAGTAGTAGTAGTAGAAGAAGAAGTACATGTAGTAATAGCAATAGAAGTAGCGGCACCAGTAGTAGCAGTACAATCAAAATGTTAACTATTGGCAATGGAGGGTATTAGAGTTGTAGATCTAGTAAAAATGTCCGTTAGGTTTGGTGGGGATCACTTTTTAATAGATATTATCGTCGAAAGTCTTTTTAGGAGCCGGTGTTTTACACGGAAAGAGTAACTTTTTTAAATAGAATAATGTTCGGGAATCGATATTGTATGAGAGTTCGAATGTAGTAATTTCGGCAGTGAGTATTTTACATGGAAGGAGTCACTTTTTCTATAGAATAATAACCGGGGTCGTTATTCTATGAGATTCGAAGGGAGTCATCTTTAGGGAGTCAGTATTTTAATTGGAGGGGTCAGTTTTTCTAGTTCAAGTGGCTTAAACTGAATATATGCATACTGGCACCGTGAGTTAAATTGAGTCATAGTAAGTCTATTAAACTTTTTGTCCAGGTATCCAATTAAAAAATAATTACACAATTAAAGATATCACAAGAAAATGTGTCACTGTTGATGCTTCAATAAAAATTGCAATACCGGGATAATATAAGCCCTTGATAAGAATTATATCGGCGTGTTTAGTGTTACAAATGAACATGTATTTTTCTTGATTGAATATGGATTGTACGTTCTGTTTCTCTACAATTAGTCAGTTAGAAATCTGTACCATTTTTGTCTTTTTTTTTTAATTTTAAATTTTCGCCTCAAAGAGAATTTTTCAAACAAGACACCCAAATAAATCTACTACATCTCTTCTTTCTAGCATATTGATCTAGAACTAAATGAATCCAACAAAAGAAAGTTTCTACACTGTTGACTAGATGTTGTATTATTTTCTGTTGTTCGTTACAAAGAGGATATTATATTACAATAGTTTCTCGCTTGATTAATGTCTTATATCAATCTGAATTTTGGCTCCTCACCGGTGTGGGTTCGAAACTTCGTTTGGGATTCTTCCAGTGGGGAAGCCACCCAGTTAGCATACGGGAGGTTGGTTGTTTTACCCAGGAGCTTTCCCATGTCTGAAATAAGGCCCGGATGGACACCTGGGGTCGTCCTTCACCATCAAAAGTTGGAATAGTCA
Source organism: Mercenaria mercenaria (assembly GCF_021730395.1). Lineage (NCBI taxonomy): Eukaryota > Metazoa > Mollusca > Bivalvia > Venerida > Veneridae > Mercenaria > Mercenaria mercenaria. The sequence continues at coordinate 52,108,423 of NC_069363.1, forward strand.
CCATATGATCTAAATTTTGTCGGCGTGACTCTAGGCCGACAGACACAAAAACAAACCACGAATTTGTATTGTATTGATAGTATAATCAGCGATTCATTGTTCTTTCTTCTGATTAACATGCTTGAAATATTTCAGTTTCTGCACCTAATCTGTGGTGATTTAGACAACAAAATAACTTGCTATTTTCCTAAGAAATGAAATGTAAACAAAGTATATGGGTTAGCATTAGACACTAAACCAGCCCTTTGTTATTTAGGTTGCTCTTGCCGAAAACAGACAGTATAGTGTCAACAGGCAATGCCGATATCTTCGTTGTGACTACAGTCGTGGACGCCCCAGTTGTTGTGACTGCAAACCATCAGACTGTTCTCTTCTCCGGTACACGGAACCTCGTCGAGATAGATGGAACCTGATCCTGCATCAACTGAAACTCGTCTGGCATTCGATCTGTTTTAAAATATGAAATGACGTTGTATATTAAAGAAGTCTTGGCTACTGGGTCTGACAATGTACCTGGCAAATTAATGTTTAAACAACTGTTCGTAGTTACAGTACATTAAAATCTTTTTTAAAAATGCAACAGCAAGAAAAAATATAAATGACAACAGATATAGATTTTACATTATATGAGTCGCGCCATGAGAAAACCAACATAGTGTGTTTGCGACCAGCATGGATCCAGACCAGGCTGCGCATCCGCTGGTCGCAAACGCACTATGTTGGTTTTCTCATGGCGCGGCTCATATATGAACTATAATGAAGTGAAGTGTTAAATTTGGTGACACTGATTTGATACACTCTCTTTGTGCTGGAAACGCAGAACAAAAGTCATGACTACAAACAGATGTCATGTTACTAAATAAACATTACAAAGTTGAGAAGCGATTACCTAGAAGGGATATCAAAGCTATGTTAAAAATATAGTTTTAATTTCCAAACTAGAAAAGCTGTAGAATTAATGCCATACTGACAAAGAAATGTGATTTCTAGAACTGAATCAGAAAATTTGTTCGCCTAGGCTATGCCTTATTCCAACATATATTAGTATGTAAAATTAAATACATGTTTAATTTCAAATCCATTTAATGTAATTGATTTTGAGCTTCTAACGTGGAAGTTGTCCTAAACATTATAACAACATTACCTGCAATAAAGAAAAACACGCAAAAGTAACATTGACGACGTTTGATACTTTTGTTTTGTACTTTGTTTAAGTGATTTTGGTAAAGTATGATACAGCTGTCCTCATGATTATAAATGATAAAGAAAGAGACCTTATCATACAACTTCTCCTTCCCTCCGGAGCGTGCACGTCGCGGAGAAGGCACAGGGCATCGACAGAAGTGGAGCCAAGACAGCTGTCGGTGTCCTGACTAATCCGGAGGAAGCGGCCCTGCAAAGGTTGGGACGACGAGGATGGGCCATGCAGACTTCCAACGACTCTACCCTGGGGAGCCAACCTACTCAACTTCGGTTGTTTTATTAACAAAAGGCTTCGGCCACTCGGCTCCATTCAACTCGGGTGGTAATGATGGAACTCCTGCATGGCGATAGACGGCAAGAACAACAGAACGCTGCGGCAGATCTTCGCGGGACACTTCTGTGTGGCACAGTCGTGTAGACCAGATAGAAGACCTGCCAGTACATCGCTGCATGCGGAGAAGACCCTGAGCTACTCAAACTTCACGCTCAACGTGAGGGGCGAGTAGGTAGGGGCATCAACACCACGGGAGACACCTTGCACCAGAGGCCTCAACCGCCCTTTTAAGGGCGACCCTTGCCACACCTTCTTCTCATATTGTCTGTTGGCTACCATGGGGGAGCTGTCATTTTGGTCTCATTGGCCGCGACAGTGACCCACTTTTGGCATCAAAATTACTTATCTTTGGCATATACTCTATGGAAATTGCGTAGAGGTAAATTCTCACCACTTTGGCTTCAAAAAGCATCTTTAACGACATACCTGGTGACATGCCGGGGGTCTATACTCTACATAGCGAAAGCTATACTGTGCCTGAAAGGACCCTTATTAAACTTAAAATAGATGGATAGACTTATCATACAAATAGTATCTCTTAATATACACACACAGACTCTTATAGTACAAAAACGTGTTGATTCCAGATAGCCTAACGTCCTTTACAAAGGACACAAAGTAAAATTTTCAGTTCTCGACTGACCAGCTATCATATGTTATCATATGAAAAACAAGGACAGAAGTCAGTCAGGAAAAGCCACATTGAACAAACGTAGCTGTTCATATGGCATTCCATAAGAAAATAGGAATATGTGTAAATGTATGCACGTACACAGCGGCTGAGCACATGCATACATTTACACAAACCAAACGAATGCGATTATATTAACATAGAATAAAAAAAGCAGACACTTTGCACGACGTTTGGTTTCCATTTATATATCTTAGCGTGTATTTAATACATTCAATGGAAGGAAAAAGCTGTGACGGTAACTTCAGATCTGATAATTTAAATAGCTTAAATCGGTCCATACTCTTAGCAAGGGTAGGTCGAAAGACACATTTCCATTCGCATATACATTTATCGCCATTTTTATTTTCCTGTTCGGTCACTCGAATTCCTTCATGAGACTCTGAGACGATGAACATTCGATCGTCACGTAGTATTCTGTTTGGGATGCTGACAGAACTCTTGAATTATAGGTTTGCTTTATTATGATAAAGAAACTTCATCACTTCTTTACATGAAAATGTATGAAGTACTTTGATAATGTCTGTCTAACTTAAAAGTATATGCTTATATAATATGTACACTGGCTCTAATATGCCAGCATGTTGATCAGGCAGCTATCATTTTTATCAAAACCATTTAATAAGGCATCCGATCCACAAATAGGTAACATTTTGATGCCTGGGGACCCCGTGTATTTTTGGTATCATTTGAAAGATTTGTGTCTGCTGAATAAGAATTAGTAAAAAAGATGACCATAAATAATATACAGAAATCACTTCAGTCATGTTTTTGACTGCGAAATGATACATCGTGCACTGTAATATCTGGATTTCTGTTGAAGTATCTTTGAAAATGAAAACTATAAAGTAAACAAATACAAACTCTCTAACATATTTTTGTCATGCAATTTATATTTTCTTTTTCAGTAGACAATACACTTTCAAATGATACCGAAATTATATGACCTTACCAGGCATCAATATTTGATATATTATGATAGCATTGTTTTATAGAACTTGCTTATTTGTGGACCGGATACCTTAAAGTAAACATGAAACTAACAAAGGAACGCTTACATTTGATTATTCAAAAGTATTCTGTATAAAACGGCAACATATTCATAACAACTTTACTAACTGCAAACTTGGATTTTTGCTGTTTACTCTGTAAAGCAACGAAACAATCAGGTGCAGAAATAGAGAAGTTGTCGAATACTAGTAGTATTTGGACGAGTATCCATTCGAAAACAAACACATTAGACAAGTCAGAACAATGTTAAATTCCCTTATTTGGTGCTTGTTTTCCCAAGAACCGTAAAACGTAGATAATCGTGTCGAACGTATTTGATGATCACGTTCATACGTTAATGGTTTTATGTAAATACATTTTGTATAACTAACAGTCATGTTGTACAAACGCAAGCTGCTATTTGGAAGAGAAAAGTCAATTTAAACAAGGCTTGAACAGGTTGCACTTACGTGGAATATCCTAGCATTCTAGCATACCTCTGCCACCGAGTCAGTATACTTATCATCACATACAGTGCCCCATGTCTCATTATCAACCGAGACTTCCACACGTCCATTACTTTCATTAGTACCTCCAACAAGTCGAACATAAAGGTCTTAAAATGAAATGAAAATAGATCATAGAATAATGTAGGAATTGCACATTTTACATATATATTTGAAGGGCTAGATCTTATTTTGATTTTGATATATTCTTAAAGAAAAGGCACATTCATTCTAAAACGTATCTTGTTAACCTTTAGCCTGCTGTTGGCAAGTGATTGTGTCTTTGCGACCAGTGCAGACCAAGATCAGGCTGCACATCTGTACAGTCTGATCATGGTCTGCACTGTTCGTTATTCAGTCAGTGAATTTTCAGTGGACACCCCTTTGAATAATAAGTGGTACTGCCCAAACTGAATGATGGACCAGTCCATTTTAGAAATTTATAGAAGCAATCAATACGTCATACAAACGAATATAAGAAACTAATTTCTTAAAACAAAAAAAATGTTTATGACATGCATGATAATCTAATCAGTAAAAATGGAAATTTTCCACTGTATTTATTATTACTCCTAGTGCTGTGCAAACTGGACTAAATCACAAATTAGTATTAATTGTATCAAATCTTTTACAATGTAGGGTTTTGCATACTTAGAACATGACTTATCATATAGAGCCTTTTTCCTTCGTTTTTAAATCTTCTTTATTGTGACAATAAATTGCCTTTACATCTTTCCAAGAATCCAAGCAGGGTAAAATATCTACGGATAATTTGCAATGGCACACCATTTAATATACAAGTAAATATCAAGGTGTTTTGGTCTCGGTCTGGAGAAATCATGGTAAATGATGTTGCAACTAAGGTCAACTCACATTCTAAAGCTGAACAATACTAGTATAAGTATTCTGACTTATACAGCGGCCCTTGGATTACATATTGGTATTTTGAAGTTCAAATGTGCAAAATTGATATTTTAGATTACTAAGAAGATGAGAACCAGGGAATGTATTGAAGGTGGTTGAAGTTCTTAGTTTCAAACAGAAAAACAAGGCAGTGGCGAGTATATTATATCTAAAAAATAACAATAAATATTCATCTTTTATGAAAGAAAAGTTTGAACTCGTGTTAAGATACATATTCAAACTTCCATTTTTTTTAAATGATTTAATTTTCTTGATATTACAAGAAAGAACTAAATACTTATTCACTGTTGACTAGACATACGTTTCTATGTGGAACTCAAAATGATATAGATATTAATAGTATTGTTTTGTTTTAAAAAATATTATAGCAACACACCAATTAAAAAACTTGATTTTCAAATGTTAGTTATTTTTCTGTTTGATTATATTGTACTTTCTTTTGCTCATTACTACGAACTGTAAGAATCGTACTATATTTCAGGACCTCAGTGGAAATAAGCTTTCGAGCTTTCACGCCCATCTAATAATTTCATCACATGTTTTCAACCTGAACATTATTCTTGGTCATGTTCAACAATCCTTAATTTGCACGATTAGTGTCCATGGCATGCGTGATAACATTTGTTTGTATTTAAACTTATTTACAGTCGCCACTAGTAGTCCACATGGACGACGCCTCTAAAACACTGTTTGTAATTTCAGTTGGAGAATAGTACAAGACAAAGAAGACGCTCCAATTAAGGAAGATTCCCTGCTTCTTGAGAGCACCAGTTGTAAAGCACCAATACACGGTACTCTCATACGAATATTAAGTATTTCAGTCGGAGGTGCGAGGGACCGAACTCACAATTTCTGGTTTGGTAGCCAGGCAGGATAAATGTACCACTGCTCTGCTTCTACGATACGGAATGAATAGTAAGCTTTTAGTCTCTTAACCATATAAACAACGGGGTGTTATTTTATTGTGGGAATTGTTGCAACAAATACTTGAACTTTAAGATGCAAATAACCAGCACTGGTGAGGATTGATAATTTTCAATGAATATGTTCTTAAATTTATAGCAATATCTTTGCTTTAATAATTTGTAATGCTAATAAGTAGTACATGCGTGTTTTAACCTAATAAAGTATTTTTCGATAAAATCATTTTGTTTTTGCAGTCAAGTAAACTAATTTTATTTTTGTCGAGATTCCCTGTATGCATAAACAATTCATAAACAACTCTTACACGTACCTATTCCAAAATGTCAAGAAGGAAATTCATTGATGCAAGCATCAAAGACGCCGCCAAGTGTTGTGTCTGAAGTACATTTATTGCAATATGAGAAATCACCTAATTATTAGTTTGGTTAGTCTGACTGGTTACAAATTATCAACATTAGCACATAATACAATATATGTTGTAAACTGTTAAAAGCATGAAAAATAACCATGATAGAAAAGTATAACCATGCAATACAAATCCTCTACCTGCAATGACAATGACATTGCGAGTAGGTGGTCCCTTTACATATAAAATTAAAGAATTTATTTCACCAACTAAGGTCAGCACCTGTGAAAAGTTCTTATATACAGGAGTATGTGTATGAAGTTTCACAGAAATGCAGTTAGTTGGGAAATGAGGAAATGTTGAAAGATAATTATTTCAAAGCTGTGGTTAACAGAAACCATTATTTTTATTATCATATAATGTTTAATAATGAATCTTTTCTAAGTTAGACAGGAATTGACAGATACAAAAACAAACTATCTATACAAGTTTAAAAAAAAGAAAGAAACAAGTAACAAAATATTATACAAACGGAGCAACTGACTAGTCATATAAAATTAATGAAATTTTTAAATATAAATTCAATAAGGAAATCTATTTGAAAATCACTGTTGCTTTGATAAGTTATGGTCCCATGGCTTTTGATATTTCGATCTAACCACATTTTAAAGAAGTATTAACTTGTCACTGACAAATTCAGCCAAATGATGGCCCTTTATTGCACACCTTAGTTGACAGTGAATATCTGTAAACAATAAGTATATCACACATAAGCAAAAAGAAAGTCAAAGGTTAGAATTAAGATGAGTTTATAAACTATTTAGAAATATTCTGACCAGTTGTACATGTGGTCACAAATGGGAAACTCTATGCTTCAAAGTTAAGGTAACCATAACAATTATATAAATATACAACGGTAAAAGGAATCTGCAAAAATGTGCGCATTCTGAAATTACATCACTGTACCTATCAACAAAGAAAATAAGACAAAAGATAAACAATAAGTTAACAGCGGCACTTCCTACGTTCATTTAAACATATATATGCTTATTGATTTCTTTATTTAATTTGTTAATACGTTTTTTCAAGGAATTTTATGCAGGCAAAGTGTAATTCTCCGTATTTTTATTTTTTAATATTCTCTTCGAAGTTTACTGAAAGGTTATTGTAAAATGCATGAACGCATTCTTGTCCGCAAATCACGCGTTGCAGTATGGTATATCTGCGGTGTGTTCTATTTATAGAAAATGAGATAGGTTAGTAGGTCATGCTAAGGTCAGAAATAGAAAACTTGACATACAGAGTAACCTCCCTTATCAATAAATCGTTAAGAAAATATTTTCTGCTCTACAAATAAGGAGAGGAAAGACAGATAACATTGTTTTATATCACATAATAAATTGCATTACATACATTTCTTATGTTTTCTTTTTGCCATTTTTTTGTTTATTCACTAAAATCTACCGTGCAATATCGAGGGTCCTTTTACAAACTATTCACTGTGTTCAGTTTATCATTCCGAAACTATTCATTACCATCTTTACAGGGTCCAAAATAAAAGTGTATCCCATATACTCGACACCGCTTCCTGGCGGCGTCGAATAAAGTGCGACGGTCATGAAACATATACGAACGAAGTAAATAATCGACATATTTACCAGGACATGCATCCGTATTACATTCAGAAGTTTCAAGTGAGCTTCCTTCACAGTAACGACCTTGTACTGATGGTGTAGGGTTCGTACAATTTCGTTCACGTGAATATATCCCGCCCCCACAAGTCTTGGTACATGAACTCAAGCTCTCCCATTCTGTCAAACCACCATCTGGAGAGAAGACTATAAACTGTACATTTATAAATAACTTTTGTTTTCAAGAACAGCAAAAATGTTATGTTGGACAAAAATGTGTCCTCTATGGCCCGTTCCGCCACCCCTCCCGAAAATCTCCATTTCTAAAAATTAAATTGCACCGTGAATGGTACACATATCTGAAGCCTTATTGACATTTGAATGGTGTATTTGTCTATGGTATGGTAATAATTTAGCTTCTCAAAAACACAGGAGTCGGAATAAAATCCAATCAGATACGAAAACTATGACCAAAGCAAGAAAAAATAGACAGATATATGGTGCCGTTAGCATGAACAAATAAGTTAAGGCATACAGTCACATCATAGGTATCAATAACAAGATGGTCAATTACACTTTAGCAACCTTTCATGATATCCTTTTCATTTCTTGTTATTCTATTCAATATTTACTTAAGCAAGACACTTTCGAGAGGTTTAACGAAGGATGCATCTTATCAATTTAGACGAAACGCTGTCATTCAGTTTATGAGAAGAAACTGTTTAATGGTTGTTTTCTCTTTCAATGATTAGCCCTGAAAGCCCCCAAAACGGAATAATTTGAACATGGAAAAGGTCGTAGTCGTAGTCGTTAGGTGTTACCAAATAAAACCATTTGAACAAAGTGAAGGAATATTCATCCAAGATTGAGTAACGACATGGTTGAACACCTATATACATACTTAAGCAGTTCATGAGAAAAGGCTGTTGAAATGATCTTTTTTTAGCTTTGGTGATGCCTAAGCACAGTCAAGCGGAACCATTTGAGCACACTTTGAAAGGTCTTTGCAATGTACTTTTGACAGGCTTTGTGAAGCAGTTCAGGAGTATAGTATAAAGGTTATCTTTTTTTCTACTATAGCTTATTGGTCCCTACATGTGGTAAAGCGAACAATTTTATTTCATTGTATGATCTTGACATTTAGCGGACAAGATTGAGTGTTGCGTGCTGCACCTCACCTCAAAGGGCAAACATTTGTGCCCAGTCACTTAGACATCAGTTTCAAAGTGGTAAAAAAATGTAGAGTGAGTAAGAAATACGGCCTCTCTGAACATCGATAACACCATATGGCCTTGGACTGGAATGAAATGTCTGATATCTTTATGCCAATTTTTTTTTGAAAACTCTTCAGTGGGTAAAAGGCGTAGAGCTGACACAAAATACTGCACACTTTACCTCTGATTCCATCGTGCAACTATTGTCTTGAATCGAAATAAATGAAAATTGTGTCTGGCATTGCCGGCACATTATAGCAAATATTTTTGCCAGATAATCTGAAAACCCTTCAAGAACAGAAACGGTACATGGTGTACTCTAATGCACAGACAGACGAAAGATCAGATCAAAATCAATATGGCTTTCATAGAATTAAGGAAATATAATTATTATATTAAAAGGTAAAAGATCAAGGTTACTGTGGAGCATAATGTCGAACCAACCTGTTGATGATCACTACCTGGTTTCTTTGTTTAAATGAAAACTATTAGTACCATTCTTCGGTGGAGGATTAAACCCCCTACCACGAAAATGTCTATGCCCGCCCGCTTAGCTCAGTAGGTAAGAGCGTCGGTCTACGGATCGCGGGGTCGCGAGTTCGATCCTCGGGCGGGGCGCATGTTCTCCGTGACTATTTGATAAACGACATCGTGTCTGAAATCATTAGTCCACCACCTCTGATTCATGTGGTGAAGTTGGCAGTTACTTGCGGAGAACAGGTTTGTACTGGTACAGAATCCAGGAACACTGGTTAGGTTAACTGCCCGCCGTTACATGACTGAAATACTGTTGAAAAACGGCGTTAAACCCAAAAACAAACAAACGAAAATGTCTAAATAAAGGAAAGCAATTTAATTATAATAAAAGAACATTCAAGATATAAATTGATAGAAATTTGTTCATTCGGTATTATACAGTAGTGCGGATTTGAAATAAGAAGCAAAATCTGTCAATTTTTGGCTGCACAGACGGGGCTTCCGTAGACGGATGGTTAAGGTCGCTGACTTCGAATCACTTGCCTCTTACTGATGTGTGTTCGAGCCTCATTTTGGGGTGTAGAAATCTCCACATAAGGAAGTTATCTCGAGCTAGCCTAACGTAATTCAGTAGTTCTACCCAGCCCAGGTGCCCGCCCAAGTCTTAGCAATTGTCTCATTTTGATTCTAAACCCAACAAAAATGACTGTCGTCAATATGTAAAACGTCCGCGCAAAGGAAAAATCCTCCATAACTCCAGGTATTATTCTGTCAAACATCCAAGATGGAAAATGCACCACTGGTTTTTCCAAATCATAGAAGTTGTGCATAGATGCCGGTAAAAAGATTTCAACAGGATTTGGTAAACATCAGTAAGACAAATTTGTTCAACCAACGTTAACTGAAAAAATGTGAACCACCAGTTGATAACCTAAATGTACTCATTTTCTGATAACTGAAATATCTATCTCATGTGTTGGATGAATTTTCAATAAAGGAAGTGTCCAGTTACCCATTTTTCTAAGTTATGAATCTGTCGAACTGTAGTCAGAAATCTGGTTGTAATAAAGAAACAAGTTGAGTATTTATTACATCACCGGCAAAAGTCTAAAGGGGAAAATGTAAACTATTTATTCTTGGCAAGTGTTTTTTTTTTTTAAATTATATTTGTTATTAATATCTATCTATATTTTAAATGCATAAATAGCGTATTAGTCTCTTTAATCAATTTTAGAATTAAAGCATTTCTATCAAGATCGAATGATAATAACATCGGCAAAGCTAAAATGACTATAATATTATTTGCAAAAGATAAGACTCCTTTTTATGCTTTGTTGAATATTTTTCACTCCTGTGAAAATTCGCATTTTCCCATTTATTTATTTTGTTGCAATGCGTTTACTTATATTATGAAGGACTTTAACATAGTTGTGGATTAATTGGTTTAATGTATCACCGACACAGTTATAGGCTATAGGCTGTCCAGCCTTTAATAGTGGAGGAAACGCCAACGTTCCCCTCGGCACGCGCGGACACTTGGGTAGAACTAACGACCTTCCACAAGCCGTATTCCTCACATGAAAAAAAGAATTACACGCAATACATACATAATACAAGCCATCAAAAGGTATAAAGTTTAGACCTCTGTGAATATTTTCTTCACAGTTCTACTTCACTTTTTTCTCTCTAAATGTGTACTTCACGAGGCTCTTATATTTAACTGTATTTCATTTACGTCAAGAAGATGTTTAAAATGATGTAATATAATATATAGGCAAATGCGAACAATTAGTGAAAACACATTGCTTTTAAAGATGGTTGAAAACATCTTATATTAAAGAACTTAGTGAAAATATCTTATGTTTAAAAAAATATTGAAAATTCCCTGCGTTTAAAGTATACATACTTACCACTATTTTTGGAAAACGCAAACACAAAATACGCTAACGACTATCATAAATAAGAACAGAAGAGATATCCCTTGAAAATATTTAGCGAATCTTGTAATCCCAAATTTGTTTGCAATTTCTTTCGTTTTTGTATCTTTACTAAGGTTGTCATGTTGCTCGAGTTCAACATGTGCTTCACGGGCTTGCGTAAAGCGCTGGAAAGTAGATGATGTACATCTCTCCGTGGAGCAGTATTATCCGGCAAAGGCTCAACTCTTGTTACTTGCTCACTCTGTGGTAAAACGTCTTCTGACAAGACCGGAGTATTTCTAATTGGTTTATAATGTTCTTAGTCTTGCAATAGAGTTCTTTGTGTCCCGATGCTAGTTGCAGCAGCCATGGAACTTTCATTTGATCTGTTCTCATATGGTTTCTGTGACTTTTCGATTCGTTCCTTAACATACATTATATGCATGACTGCTGGCGTTTAAATTTCAACGACAAATGGTCGAAGGCAATACAGCTTTTTTTTGTTTGAAGGAAATTTTATGTGTGCGCAAATGCTTAGTATATACTTAATTTTGTATTTAATCTTGTATTTTTCATTTTTGCTTTGTAATACAAATACAGTCAAAGTTAACTTACAGACAAAAACCAAACCATTTCATTAAGGTTCAAGGTTCAAGGTTTATTCGGCAAATTCGGCATTACACATGCCTTTGGCCATTAACAAATATAATAGGAACATGGCATATTAACAATTGATACAAATACGTGCATACATATACAGTTCAAAAAAGTAAAAGTGTATGCATACAATAAACAAACATATAAATTACAGAAGAAAAACAAATATGTCAGGAAACATCTAAACAAACAGAACATATACAATATTCTACGTTACATTATGTAGTATTGTTTTTAAGTGTATCAACTCTATATTGCGTGGCTTCTTTAATAAACTTAGCTAGCTTAACAAGCACCTTCGCATTTTTTGAAGACATTAGATTATTAAATTTTTGGACAGTGGGCAATTGTGTATTACCAAGGTGCTTTTTTCTAATATCAGTATATTTACTACAACAAAGAATGAAATGATATTCTGACTCCACAACATTTTGGTTACAAATCTTACATAGTCTGTTACTTCTATCTATATTATTATAATTAAGGAGTAGTACTTGAATGGATAGTACCTGCTATATATAGTAAAAGGATTATCGACTATTGTTACAGCGTACATTGTTTAAACATCAAAATTTAAAGGTTTAATCCCCCTATTATCAGGTGCGTTTGTTTAATAAAAAGGTCATTTTAACCCGACTTTACAAAAGATATTGACCTGAATATTTTTGTATCAATAAGCCCGGGTTACTGATTTTTCTCGACTAGCCACACTTACACATACTTGATATTTAGCAATAATGCCAGTTAAATATCTCAATTTCAGGAAAATCGCACGATGCTATTCAATTCCCTATTCAATTCCCCAAAATCACAACAAAAACACAAATTTATAAACGAGTGAACCATGACCACTGGCACCAGATCAGAAGAAAAATCCCTCCGTACGTGTTATACCCTACCCCTAGGTATTCTATAAGAACCGTTACCTAGGGGTAGGGTATAACACGTACGGAGGGATTTTCTTTCTGATCTGGTGCCAGTGACCATGACATAGCAGATAATTCAATTTATATCAGATATTTTGATGATTTTATTCGTGAAAAGACAATACTTTTCTCATTTCAGAGAATGTTTAAAATTTTTGGTAATGTTGAAAACATTAGAAAGATATGACTATGAGAAATTTCAACATGTTACTGTCAACATATTGCACTAAAGTATAGTGAATTTCAAAAGGTTCAACAAAATTTCTTTGAGAGGTTAGGAGTTATTGTCGCAACAAGTGTTCAGTAAACTAGATAAAGAGGGATAATCCAAAAGTAAGAAAGAAAACTTATGCTTTTTGCTTCCTGCAGTTTCCCTGTATAACATCTGTATATCCTCTGTGTATGTGGGAAAATAAATTCCATTCAGCACACTTAGATTCATGTCCCGGACAACTTACGTTGATAAAGGAAAGTAAACATTGCAGAAGTATGGTTCTAGTACAGTGCACCCCCGCTCAATTAGGTCTTTCTATTTTTAGCCCAGGAGGTCCCTAAACTCTCAGAATTGGAACCGTCTGAAGAAACTTGAGAGAAGCCCTTATAAGAATGCCACGGACCTAGTTTGGTGATGTTCTTTAAAGTGGTTAAAGAGAAGTTGTTTATATTTTTTCTTGACTTTTATGCTCTGTCAGCCCCTAAAATAAGTCAAGAGGAACCGTTCGAACAAAATGTGAGACAAGAACATACAAGGATCCGCCGACTTTCTCATAAGAAAAAGTCGTTAAACGAAGATATTTTCTTTTTAAGCCCTGTTGGTCCCTTAAAATTAGCCAGTCAGAAATATTCGCACAATCTCGAGAGAGGAACTAAGAAGGATGCTACTGACCAAGTCTGGTGATGATACTTCAAGGGGTTCAAGAGACGTTGCTTAAAAGTTGTCCTTTGTTTAGTTCTGACAACGCTTAAAATCAGTCAAGCGGAACCATTTGAACAAATCCGAGAGATGACCATATAAGGATGCTACAGAACAAGTTGGGCGATGATCTGTCAATTGACTGAGAAGTCTACATAAGGTTTTCCATTTTTAGCTCTGTCAAAGATGCTACAACTTAATGAGAAGAAGTTTTAACGTGTTTTTTTTTGGCGTGGACGACTGGACGACAGACGGACCTCAGACGACGCATGATTCTACTCAGCTGAGCTAAACATTGACTTTAAAGATAGGGACACGTGAAGTGTAGCAACACTCTGTTTCAATAAGGCAAATTATCTACAAAATAAACAGAAAAGCACAATACCCTTATGAAATAATATGACGTGAATTAAAACACAACACCCATCTATAGTAAATATTCCATAGATATACAGTCCATAAAATAAACAAACGTGTTTGTAAACATGAACGGATCCAAACGGAAGGGGAAGAAGCATTTTATAGAAATATTTCGATGGCAAAATACAATACATACCGTAGTCCTGACCAACCTATAAACCGGGTCAGTCTAGTTTATTAGTACATCAACACGGCTGACCCATTTAAACGAGCTGTACTACCTCGAAAATTAACATAACAATTGTATTATAATCTATTTATGTATACATGATAAATCAAAACATTAGGAATGTCTCCCATGAAGAAATATTTTATAAACTTTAACTGTTTCGTTTTCGACTTTCGTCAGAGCATAAAGCCGAACTATTCAGTACTATACGCATGTCCGTGAAACACATCATCACATATTTAGTGCTATACCCAAGACGGTGAAGACCATGGTTAACTAATCAGTATACGCAAGCAGATGAAGTACACAATGAACTATTCAGCGCTAAACGCAAGTATGTGAAACACATCATCAACATTTCAGCGCTATACACAAGCCGTTGAAGCACATTGTGAACTATTCAGCGCTATACACAAGCTGGTGAAGCACATGGTGAACTATTCAGAGCTATACACAAGCCGGTGAAGCACATGATGAACTATTCAGTGCTATACACAAGCCGGTGAAGCACATGGTGAACTATTGAGGACTATACGTGAGCCGATTAGCACATGTTATACTATTCAGGGCTATAAGCAAGCCGATGAAGCACAGAATGAATTTTTCAGCGCTGTAACGCAAGCCCGTGAAGCACATCATCTACTTTCCAGTGCTTTACGCAAGCCCGTGAAGCACATGTTGAACTATTCAGGGCTATAATCAAGCCGATGATGCACAGAATGATTTTTTTCAGCGCTGTAACGCAAGCCCGTGAAGCACATCATCTACTTTCCAGCGCTTTACGCAAGCCCGTGAAGCACATGTTGAACTATTCAGGGCTATAATCAAGCCGATGAAGCACAGAATGATTTTTTTCAGCGCTGTAACGCAAGCCCGTGAAGCACATCATCTACTTTCCAGCGCTTTACGCAAGCCCGTGAAGCACATGTTGAACTATTCAGCGCTATACGCAAGCCGATGAAGCACATAATGATTTTTTTTCAGCGCTGTACGCAAGCCCGTGAAGCACATCATCTACTTTCCAGCGCTTTACATGGTGAACTATTCAGCGCTATACGTAAGCCGATGAAGCACATATAGTTTCTTGACATTCAACCAGTCTCTAAACTAACACCACAGATCTAATAAAGTAAACAGACCTTTAAACTAATGACACCTACATCACAGCCCTAAAATAATTCACCAATCACTAAACTAACTGTAACACTTAAACCTAAAATTGTTCACTGACTTCTGAACAAACTGTATTACCACTGAACCAACTGTATTACCATCACAGCTCAAAATTGGTTAACCGACCACTTTTAAAAAAATAGCTGTCACCATCACAGATCTAAAACTGTTTCAGAAGAAATGCCTGTAAAAAAACATTTCAGTGAAGGGAATCACACCAATGGCACGCTAATGATAAGACACTATCAACTACAATGTATTAATCACTTTGATAGTTTTTAACCAGTGCCTAAACATTCTATGTATTATTTAAAGACTAGCTTCTTTAATTTTAATGCATGATATAACATGTTTTCTTTCATTTTCAAGATGCATACTACTTTTTGTGTAGATGATTAAACTCTATATTGATCATGTTCATTTTTAGTTCATGTGTTTTCGTATGCGGACAACTTTAATGAATTTATTTAAGTTTTGTGACATATATAAATATAATTTATATGACTACAAAACAGTCTGACAGCCTAAGTTATTGATAAACTTGAGTAAACAAGATATATTCTTTGACTAGTTCATTACGCCATCGTTTATTTCGGTCTGCTGATAACGGATTGGGTCACAAAATATATTACTTGACAATATATATACAAATAGAGTAAATGCCGGAGAAGGGTATTATTTTTTGATTGGTAGATTCGATACTTCAAACTAACCTTATTAGTATTACTACGAAGACAGAATTGTATTTGACGGTCTGACATATTGCATAAAGTCATGGAATTTAGTGATCTAAATGGACAAAGTGTGAGTGCAAGGACTGGTGAAGGTGTAGTGAACTCTAGAACAAACAAGGCCTACGAGAATACATCAATTATATCAGGAAATATCATTCTGCAGAATGATTTAGACTCAGGAATCTATGAGACTCTTAGGCGAAGTGTTGCACCAAATGAAGTAATTCATGGGCCTAGTAGTATTACAGATGAAACGGCCATTACTGAAAAAGTACCTATTAGAGTTGAATTAAGAAAATACTGTGGAAAATATTTTCATTTAATTCTTATAGGAGCCTTGTATATAACGGTTTTTATTGCTATCATTGTTTTTGCCACTACAAAAACAAAAGGTTAGTATGGTTTGTTTTCGAACAATTACCAATAATTTAGATACATATTTTTGAGTATGTATTCAGCTTCAACATGAACCTAAAGCTTAGCTGTCCAAATGATCTTTCGTTCAAAGAATCTCATTAATGATAATAAATGTTTTGCGTGTTTTTGATCATTTTGAAAGTACCAATGTGACCTATAATTATTGTGTTTGAATTCCTCTCTTGCCCATACAATAGCAGTTATGTACCTTATATTTCTATTATTGTACTCATTTTCTCATCGATTGGTTGACCGTCTGTCCTTTTGTCTGCTCGACTAATATCAGCTGTACATAACACGATGCACATGACACTCATTCAACCAGCCTGCCAGCTACACAAACATTTAGTTATTAAGTACTTGAAGACGAATTGGATTTATACTTTTCACAAATCCTTTGGTATCATGCAGTTCATGCAATGTATCTTTAAAACTGAGTTCCGCCAAAGGAGGGGGTTGCACGTTTTACTACAAGTCAAGACCAAATCGAATCGAGTTCACTATTTATTTGCGTGTTTACGTTTCATGCTTCTAATTTTTTTCGGCGACGCCGTCTAAATTCGTTTTCGTTACCTATGCCACGTGACTTCAGTTTGCAAATCAAACTGCTTGATAACGCATTATAGATAATTTATCAAAATGGAAGATTTATGCAACACTCCGCCTGATTGGATGAGAGTGTCAATTTCTTTCACTCTGTTGATTGTGCTACGCTGAGTGAAATGTAGACAAAGCGTTTATCCTAAACGACACTGTTCACAGTTTTAAAGCTAACTTTGGCTCAGTATATTTAGCAAGAATATTGATATATCACAAAATGATAAGTAAGTTTAATAAATATGATAAAAACCTGTTCAAATACCAACATATATCAAATTAAAGAAAGAGCTGAATACGGTCAGCGTATCACATGAATAAGGGTGTGATAAGAGTCTTTTATGCAGAGAAGTGCTTTTTAAAAGATTTTCCTTGTTACAATTGACGTCTGTATATGAAAAGGTTTCTTGCTTTTGTGACTTATTCAGATTGCATATTAAAATGATTACTTGTTTGCTTTGATATATTTGTTATAAATTATTTAACTAATTTATTATATATTAATATTTTTCTTTAGTATGGTATGCAAATATTGAACTCAGTTGAAATCTGTTTTATTATATATATGCTATAAATACTGAACCTGAATCACTGAAATGAAGGTACGCTGCATACAGTTTATCTATGTGATATGACTACGGTCAAACTTTGCTTATGAAACAGAAATATTGAAATAATTACAATTGTATGTTTTGCTTGACCTTCACTTTTTAGCTCACCTGTCACAAAGTGACAAGGTGAGCTTTTGTGATCGCGCAGCGTCCGTCGTCCGTCCGTTAGTCCGTGCGTGCGTGCGTAAACTTTTGCTTGTGACCACTCTAGAGGTCACATTTTACAGGGGATCTTTATGAAAGTTGGTCAGAATGTTCAACTTGATAATATCTAGGTCAAATTCGAAACTGGGTCACATGCGGTCAAAAACTAGGTCAGTAGGTCTAAAAATAGAAAAACATTGTGACCTCTCTAGAGGCCATATATTTCATAAGATCTTCATTAAAATTGGTCAGAATGTTCAACTTAATAATATCTAGGTCAAGTTTGAAACTGGCTCACGTGCCATCAAAAACTAGGTCAGTAGGTCAAAAAATAGAAAAACCTTGTGACCTCTCTAAAGGCCATATTTTTCATGGGATCTGTATGAATGTTTGTCTGAATATTCATCTTGATGATATCTAGGTCAAGTTTGAAACTGGGTCACATGCGGTCAAAAACTAGGTCAGTAGGTCTAAAAATAGAAAAACCTTGTGACCTCCTAGAGGCCATACTTATGAATGGATCTTCATAAAAGTTGGTCTGAATGTTTATCTTAATGATATCTAGGTTAAGTTCGAAAGTGGGTCATGTGTCGTCAAAAAGTAGGTCAGTAGGTCAAATAATGAAAAAACATTGTGACCTCTCTAGAGGTCATATTTTTTCATGGGATCTATATGAAAGTTGGTCTGAATATTTATCTTGATGATATATAGGTCAAGTTTGAAACTGGGTCAACTGCGATTAAAAACTAGGTCAGTAGGTCTTAAAATAGAAAAACTTTGTGACCTCTCTAGAGGCCAAACCCTTAAATGGATCTTCATGAAACTTGGTCAGAATGTTCACCTTGATGATATCTAGGTCAAATTTGAAACTGGGTCACTTGCCTTCTAGGACTAGGTCAGTAGGTCAAATAATAAAAAAAACCTTGTGACCTCTCTAGAGGCCATACTTTTCATGGGATCTGTACGTCTAAATGTTCATCTTGATGATATCTAGGTCAAGTTTGAAACTGGGTCAACTGCGGTCAAAAACTAGGTCAGTAGGTCTAAAATTAGAAAAATCTTTTGACCTCTCTAGAGGCCATATTTTTCAATGGATCTTCATGAAAATTGGTCTGAATATTCATCTTGATGATATCTAGGTAAAATTCAAAACCGGGTTACATGAGCTCAAAAACTAGGTCACTATGTCAAATAATAGAAAAAACGACGTCTTACTCAAAACTGGGTCATGTGGGAACAGGTGAGCGATTCAGGACCATCATGGTCCTCTTGTTTATAGTTGTGACGTCATTGTCCAAAGATTCATGAATAGCGAATATGCATTTGTTAAAGCGGGATCAGTTGGCCTAGTTTAGAAATAAATAAAAATAATAAATAAAAAAAATCCTTTAATTGATTTTTCGGCGAACGCCGTCTAAGAACGAATTCGTTACCTATGCCACGTGACTTCAGTTTGCAAATCAAACTACTTGATAACGCATTATAGATAATTTATCAAAATGGAAGATTTATGCAACACTCTGCCTGATTGGACGAGAGTGTCAATTTCTTTCACTCTGTTGATTGTGCTACGCTGAGTGAAATGTAGACAAAGCGTTTATCCTTTTAACATTGGCTCAGTATATTCAGCTAGGATATTGATATATCTCAAAATGATAAGTAAGTTTAATAAATATGATAAAAACCTGTTCAAATACCAACATATATCAAATTAAAGAAAGAGCTGAATACGGTCTGCGTATCACATGAATAAGGGTGTGATAAGAGTCTTTTATGTAGAGAAGTGCTTTTTAAAAGATTTTCCTTGTTACAATTGTCGTCTGTATTTCTTGCTTTTGTGACTTATTCAGGTTGCATATTAAAATGAGTACTTGTTTGCTTTGATATATTTGTTATACATTATTTAACTGATTTATTATATATGAATATTTTTCTTTAGTATGGTATGCAAATATTGAACTCAGTTGGAATCTGTTTTATTATGTATATGCTATATAATGACTGAATCTCATTACACTCAAATGAAGGTACGCTGCATACAGTTTATCTATGTGATATGACTACGGTCAAACTTTGCTTATGAAACAGAAATATTGAAATAATTACAATTGTATGTTTTGCTTGACCTTCACTTTTTTTTATAGGTGTGACGTCATTGTCCAAAGATTCATGAATAGCGAATATGCATTTGTTAAAGCGGGATCAGTTGGCCTATTTTAGAAATAAATAAAAAATAATAAATAAAAAAATCCTTTAATTGATTTTTTCTCATGTATTCTAATCAAACTTGATTTGTAGCATCTTTATTAGGCCCGCAGCCAACTTTGTTCAGCTGGGACATTTGACCCCTTTTAGGGGCTGCTAGAGCTAAAACTAGAAATGCTTTTATACAGCGTCTCATGAACAGCTTGGTGGATCTTTGTCATACTTGGTCTGGAGCATCATTATAAGGTCCTCTTCCAAATTTATTTACATAGGAACTTGGGCCCTATTAGGGACCACTATAGCTAAAAGTAGATATGCCTTTCTTCGCATTAACCACTAAAATGTAATGGATTTTTATCAAACTCGATGTGTAACAATATCGTAAGGTCTCCTGCTATTTTGTTACAAATGGGGATAGGGACCAATTTAGCTAAAAATATAAAACGTTTAATGACATCTTCTCATGAACCGCTTCATGAATCTTCATCAAACTACTGCTGTAATTATTCGTCTAAGGATAAACGAAACAAAATTGCAACCCTACGAAACCTTTGCGAAAAATTAAAAGAGAACCATTTAAATTGTTAAAGTGCGGTGTTTAGTTTTGCAATTTGAAAAATGTTAGATGAAAGATGAATGTTAGATGAAAAATTCATAAACTTCTTTCCTTATTACAATTCGCCGACCATCATTTTTAAAGATATTTCTTGTTTCTCATGTATTCTAATCAAACTTGATTTGTAGCATCTTGGTTAGGCCCGCAGCCAACTTTGTTCAGCTGGGACACTTGACCCCTTTTAGAGGCTGCTAGAGCTAAAACTAGAAATGCCTTTGACTGCATCTAAGTGTTGTAATATTTTCTGGTTCTTCGGGATCATTGATTTCAATTCATTTAGATTTGAAGATTGAATACCGCTTAAGCCGGTGCTAGGGGGCGTGGGTAGTGTTGCATTTTTCATTACTGCTCATGAACAGACTCAATCAAACCGAGTCTGCAATTTTCACTGTTTGCCTTGTTTTCGGTGCTTCCGAGGGATCTACTTTCCAGATTTTATTTATACAGCGTCTCATGAACTTGGTGGATCTTTGTCATACTTGGTCTGGAGCATCATTATAAGGTCCTCTTCCAAATTTATTTATATAGGAACTTTGGCCCTATTAGGGACCACTAACGCTAAAAGTAGATATGCCTTTCTTCGCATTAACCACTAAAATGTAATGGATTTTTATCAAACTCGATGCGTAACAATATCGTAAGGTCTCCTGCTATTTTGTTACAAATGGGGATAGGGACCAATTTAGCTAAAAATATAAACACGTTTAATGACCTCTTCTCATGAACCGCTTCATGAATCTTCATCAAACTACTGCTGTAATTATTCGTCTAAGGATAAACGAAACAAAATTGCAACCCTACGAAACCTCAGTTGCGAAAAATTAAAAGAGAACCATTTAAATTGTTAAAGTGCGGTGTTTAGTTTTGCAATTTGAAAAATGTTAGATGAAAGATGAATGTTAGATGAAAAATTCATAAATTTCTTTCCTTATTACAATTCGCCGACTATCATTTTTAAAGATATTTCTTGTTTCCTATATATCTTATTAAAATTCATGTTTCAATGTCACCTTATGTACTGCAACTGTTAATCAAACTCGGTAACATGTCTTCCTGGTTTGTGTAAACAATCTCGTAACAAAAAGTGTTATAAAACTAGCGTGACAGTTTGATTATATAAAGTGTTTTCTACGATAAAATATTTTTACATAAAATCAGATCAGTCTTGGTATTTATCCCTTTAATAATTTTGTTCGATGTCCTTAAGATAAAATATGATGTATAACAAAATTTTGAAATTTTCTTTTCAGTGAATGGAAACTGGACGGAATGGTCGTTCTGGTCAAGCTGTGACGTCACATGCCACAAGGGTGTCAAAATGAGGATCCGAAGTTGCACAAATCCCTCTTCGTTAAATGGTGGACTCAAATGTGACGGAAATAATACGGAAATAGTTGATTGTCAAAATGCCCCGTGTCTTGGTAACTGATAATCATAGTTATAAAGGCCTGTCAATAATACCCTACATTTAGAAGGCCACGTTACCAAAGTCATTAAGGTTTAGCAGGACATTCTTAATCAAATTACAAGAGGAAATAGTTGTTTTGTTGATTTATATGTAAATTGAACATAAAAACAACATGTCATGTAAGATAACATTACTCAAAACTCAAATTACTCCCAAAATATGTTCCTAAAGAATCTTTAACTATATATTATAATTCATACATTCTTCCTCTAGTTGATTATGGCGTTTGGGGTGGTACTTCTGCCTGCAACATAGACAGATTGTCTAAACTTCAAAAACGTGCTGCTAGGATAATCTTTAAAGCTGACATTATGGCACCATCGGCGGACAAGTTCAGGGACTTGGGGTGGTTGTCGATCACTAAACGAGTGAACTATCACACATGTCTACTAACTTATAAATCACTTAATAATACGACGCCGCAATACATTGATATTGATCATAAATGTTTCCTATTTTTACAGTAGAAGCCTAAGATCGATAACAAATGAACAATTCTGTATATCTACTCTAGTTCCCTAATCAAAGATAATTTACATGTTTTCCATACTTGCTGGTACATGCTCCACGGGTGTCCGTAACCTTATGGGGTAGTGTTTATTTTTAATTATAAGTGATAGCACCATTAAACTTGAGGTTTGAACCTCTATATGCAGCCCGTCTGGGCGTACCATGTAAGGCTTTAAACACTGGTATCCGGCAATAGGGGTATGATAGCTTCAGGGGGAAGGGTACTGTTATTTATCGTTATTTTCTTTCGTTCTCATTTGTGATAGTTTCTCACTTAATTGTATTTAATGACATTGCTTTCTCTTCTCACCTGTTTAGTTGTGTATTATTCATATGACAATTTTGTCACATCTCTCTCTCTCTCTCTCTCTCTCTCTCTCTCTCTCTCTCTCTCTCTATATATATATATATATATATATATATATATATGTAATAGTCTTGCAGTGCTCACATTTTTTTATTTTTTTCTTTGTTTTCCTCTCTTATTTATTTCTTCTCTTTATGTCTTATCACAAAGTGTAATAGTCTTGTAGTGTTCACATTTTTATAAGATGTGTTTTTATGTTTTCTTTAATTCATTTCCATAATCACATTTGTTTAATTTCGTGCAGACATAATAACAATATTTTAATGCAATCTAACGCTTTCCCGTACTTTTCTAACATAAGAATGTTTAGGGGTTTTGTGCGTGGATTACAAAAACACTCATTCTTTAACCACTTGTCTAGATTTTAAACTCTTTGCATCGTACTACATACTGTTTATGCCGATAAGGATTAATTTGTTCATAACAACGTTATTTTAATTCATGTATTTCACTACACTATGTTTTACATACTTAATAGAATAATTTTTACAGTATTATGTTAGAGGACCATGTTTTAGACTGGCTATAGCCAAATATGCTATCCTCTTTGAATAAAGTTCTTCTTCTTCTTTTCCCTCTTCTTCTTCTTCTTATCATTATGTTCATTATTAATTATTATTATTTCTTTTATTATTACAAGCCGGAATATATTGAGCTTTGCCAATTTCTTTAACATTCGAAATCCCTACCGTACGTTCTGTTTCTCCTGCTGATATAAATCTAAAATTTGTTGGCACATTACAGTTGCAATAAATAATTTCCTTTTATGTTGAGCAGTCTCTGGACAATGGAGTGCGTGGTCTCCATGGGACTCATGTTCAGTGACATGTGACGTTGGCATTCAGAGTCGAACACGATCATGTTTACAGCCAATCACTGGCCGGTCCTTGGACAACTGTTCCGACAAAAGAAGTGTTTACATAATCTGCATCTACAGACAAAGTTTATTTGAACATATCTGGCGGCAGCCTTTCGTACTCTTTCAGTTCCATTTGTTAGAGATTGTTGAATGCCAGTTGAGCAATATTCCAATTATGGCTGAACATGTTTTATACGGAGTTTCTTAAATTTGTACATTTATCATTTGTTTGATCATTTCTTTTCATGTATTTTAGGGTCTTGTTTGTCTTTTTGTGATCTAACACTGCTGGTTCGCCTAAACATTAAGCATTTTGATAGTTTTAAATTCATGGATATGTAGCTTATAGCGAAAAGCAATGTTTTTTTTTATTTCTTTTTGTATACCCTAATCACTTCGCATTTAATTTATCGAAATTCAACTCCTTTGATCGGGTCTTTTTCCAAAGCTCTAATTTATGGAGGTACTGCTAGAGAGTCTCACAATCATGCATGATATTTATAGTGAGATAAACTACTGTATCATCAACAACGAGTCTTACGGTGCTTTTAAGTGAGCCTGGCAGGTGACTGATATGTTAAGAAAAGGCAAGGCCTAAGGACCTACCCTTGCGGTACCTCTGATACCAAATGTGGTATATCTGATTGAAGACCTTTTGTGTTCGTATTTAAAGGAAATATTTAATCCACATGGATGTTTTCCTATATATACCTAATTGAAATACATGTAGCTTGTAGACCAGACGATTGTGATCGACTTTGTCAAACGATTTGATAATGTCCATTACTATTAGGTCTGTCTATTTACTAGCTTCAAGGTAATCAAATATTCTTGACTAAAATTTAATAATTGAGATTCACAACTGTGCTTTGAGCGGAAGCCATGTTGGAAAAAATTAAGCAAATTTTATTATCTAGATGATTAATAATATTTGATACTAAAACATGCCCCATCAGTTGGAAGCAATTGCAAGTAAGAGAATAGGTTTTTGATTGCTGGCTTTGCTTCGTGGGCTCTTTATATATACAGGGGCGATAGCCGTCCTCCAATCTTGTGGAACACTGCCGGTACCAAGTGAAGACATGTAAATTTTAGTTTCATTTTTAGAGAGAGAAGACTTGTTATTGTTAATAATTAGTTCCAGTCTTATCAACCGAAATATGAAAGAAAAAGTAAGCATATTACATGATATTCAAACGATGATGTGAACGTCTATAGATGACATTTTTATTATTCACTATTCTTGCATATGTGTCATACGATGACATCAATATTGCACGCAGACATAAAATTAGCCTTTTTTCTATATTCGAAATCATTTTCTGTTTATGTGCGACTGAAAATTAAAGAAAAGTAAAGAAATCTGTTGAAAACATATCAGTTGTCATGAATGACTTCAGTACAATGTAATACAAAACTGCCGTACGAATAGCCACATGCAGTTTATTTCACTATTCATACGGGACCGTACGATTAGCCACTTCCTTTAGCGTAGTCACGGACGTAACCGAATGATGGCGGTTGTGTCACTGAAACCGAAAGTAACATTTTTTATATATCCGTCTCCATCGGTGGAATCTATCAATTTACAAGTAAATTTATCCAGCCAATGTCCTCGTGAACGGATGTTTTATGCGTTGCTGTAGAAAAATTACCTTCCTATTACTTTCGCTACGTAATCTTATCTGGCCAGTATTATAACTTTAAAACACGTCATATATCGATATCATTGGCTTATTTTGAAATTAATTTTATTTTAGTTCAGATTTTTAATTCATTAGCCTACTATTCCGGTAGAAAATATAATTTAATGAAATTTATTGTTGCTGATATTCAGTGAGAAAATTTGATCCTGTCTTTGAAAAGAGACACATTTTGAACGAGTCAGGTTAAAAAAAGAATCTACTTTTATTCTACTATGATATGTTCCTTGCTACTAAAATATCTCCTTACATACCATGTTAATGTCAAGTCACAATAAAAATTATTACCATGTGTTTTTTTCTTGATAGAGACATTAAACGTTTAAATGAATTTATGTTTTCAGAAAACAATTTAAGATATATCAATATCGACGGAGCTATATATATCCTGATTTATCTTCTTAAAATATGAATCATTCTAATATGCGTGTCTCTGTTAAAACACGCTTACGCTAGAATGACGTCACGTTTACGTGTGGTGACGTCAAAGTTTTTGTTGCGACCAAGAAAGAGCGCTACTTTACTTTATATACTGTTTTAGCGTAAGGGCATATTAGAATCGAAATAATTTGTAGCAAAAGGGTGTTTTAACACTATTTATGCACGATGGGCGGTTATACGTCGGGCGTAATAATTTCACGAGAGCGCAGCCCGAGTGATATTATTTGTACGACGTATTACCGCCCAAGAAAGAGCGCTACTTTACTTTATATACTGTTTTAGATTAAAGGCATATTAGAATCGAAATAATTTATAGCAAAAGAGTGTTTTAACACTATTTATACACCCGGGCGGTAATAAAATAATATTATTACGCCCGACGTATAACCGCCCATCGTGCATAAATAGTGTTAATACACTCTTTTGCTATATTTTTTTTTAATCGACCTCGTTTTATACATGTTTTTACTAACCCGTTTCATTTCAAGATGGGGGATGGTCAGTTTGGTCGAGATGGGGTTCCTGTAGCAGCACTTGCGGTGGCGGTATACGTTCCCGTAGTAGGACATGTTCCAATCCAAAACCGTCTCTGGTTGGACGTTTCTGTGATGGCAATCCAACGCAAACTTCTGCATGCAGTCAAACTCAATGCCCTGGTATGTATATTCATTTTATTTTCTTATAGCACCAATTCAATCCTGACGTCCTTTTTGTTTTAATACTTAACATTTACGCCTCTCTTTTTGCAGAATGTGTGCATTTTAGTCAAGTCAATTTGAGTCAAATGACAAATATTTTATTGGCATAAACATACATAATTATGTCCATCGCCAAATTACTGTGTGGCGGTTTATACATTTATGTACAATATTATAAGAACAGAAAAGTGTAGTATAAACAATTTTCATGATAACATATCTCTATGACATAACTTTAACACACATAAACAAAAAATCAAGTATAAAGTTAACTAATTTCATTTCTTTTTTGAGTCGCCATGTATATAAACTTTGCTAAATTAACAATCACATTTCTCTGTGTAGATTTCATTATTGCTTTATATTAGGCCAAGAACAATAATATCTAGGTAAACATGTTTTTCTCAAATTATTATATAATGGACACACTAATAAAAAATGATACTCTGTTTCAACTTGTTTCATATTACATTTAGTACAAACACGTTGGTTTCTTTCAATATTTCTAAATCTACCTTCTTCAATCGCTAATTTATGTGAAGAACACCTAAACCTTGATAATGCTATACGATGTTTCACATTATTAACACAATCTAGATATTTTTCATGAGAAAACTCCTGTTTAAATAAATTGTAACTTTCCAATTTAGAGAGGGTACTAAGTTCTGCACACCATTGTTGTAATTGTTGATCATATATTCTTTGTTCAATATTTAAGATATGTGTATTTGTAACAGTTTCAGCATCCCACAAATATAAAAATCCTAAGTCTGACAATAATTTTTTTTTTACATTTTTTGGCCAGTCATTCAACAGATTTCCATTTGCGTCTTTTAAAAACATCAATCTGTACAATAGGGGATTTCAAAATTCGGTACCAGTATCTAATGATTCTGACTTTTCGTAATACTGATAATGGGAATCTTCCAAATTCGCCGAGAACTGCAGATGTTGTAGTCTGTTGGCGTACACCAAATACTTGTTTTTAAAATTTTAAATGAACTTTTTCAATGTCTGGTGCTTTGTGAAAACCCCAT
Source organism: Mercenaria mercenaria (assembly GCF_021730395.1). Lineage (NCBI taxonomy): Eukaryota > Metazoa > Mollusca > Bivalvia > Venerida > Veneridae > Mercenaria > Mercenaria mercenaria. The sequence goes on from NC_069363.1 coordinate 52,136,247, forward strand.
ATCTCTGATCCATATGTAAGGATCGGTAAAATCGAACTATCAAATAATTTTGTCTTTTCTGTGATATTCAAAGCAATAGCATCAAATAAAGAATTCAAAGAGTAAAGTGCGTTTAATGCTTGATTAGACAAAGCTAGTTGGGCTTGGTAAAAATTACCATTGGACGTTAATGTTACACCAAGATAAGTGAACGTCTTAACAACTTTAAGTAATATATTGTTATAATGTACTTCAAAATTTTCATTTCTGTTTCCGGATTTAAAAACAATAGCAACGATTTTATCCACATTCACAACAATATCCCATTTTGTACAATAATCATGCAGTTTGTCAAGGAGGGTTTGTAATCCTTCCTTGGAATAGGAAAATAATACTGTATCATCAGCAAAATATCAGTAAAAATATCTGTATCTCTTCCAACGTAAATGTATCAATATTATCAGTCTGCAAATTTTCATACATATCATGTACGAAAAAAAAAACCCAATAAAGGTGAAAGTGGTTCACCTTGTTTTAATCCAATAAAACTGTCGAAATAGTCTGTCAGGGAGCCATTTGCTCTAGCGCAAGACATTACACAGCTATACATACTACGCAAAATTCGAATTACTTTTAAAGTCACACCTGACTCTATTAATTTAAGCCATATTCCATTTCTATACAATAAATCTATAAAGGATGCATACAATTTTTTCTTTTCATGTTTTATTATTTTATTAATAATCGAACTTAAAACAAATATGCAATCAAAAGTACTTTTGTCTTTTCTGAAACCAAATTGAATATCGTTCACCATTTCATTACTTTCGGCCCATTTGCGCAATCGCATGTCTAACATTATTGAAAACAGTTTTGAAAAAATACTAGTGGGAGTGCAGGCCTCTATCGTTATTCATCTCACTTGGATCAACTTTTTTGGGCACAGGTACAATGACACCCTTGCACCATGATTCGGGGTACGCACCTGTATCAAAAATATGATTAAACAGTTTACTAACACTGGTGCTAAAATAGTTTTACATTCAATAAATATTTCAGGAATAAGTTGGTCTACTCCAGCACTTTTACCACTTTAAGGGAAGAAATAGCAGTAATAACATCTACGGTCGTGAAATCAATGTCAAGTTGATCAACATTACTAAAAGCAATATCACTACTATTCAGCTGTTCCTCAACAAAATCTTTCTTAAATATTTCTTCATTAAAATGCTCATAAAATTCATCCGATGACAATTCATTTTTATTAGCTTTTTTTCTCATTTTTTTTAATTTCTTTCCAAAACTTTTGCGGATGTTTACCAGCTAAAGTAGTTCTATATTTTGATTCGATCTATTCTTAGAATAATTCTTGTTTGCCCGTTTAAAGTCTCTTCTAGCGTCCTCACATTCCTGGTTCAACCAAGAGCTTTTATGTTTTTTTTCTATTATTTTTCGTATTTCCTATTGTTTTAGTTTCTCCAAAAACACTAAACGATTTTTTTATGCAATATGTCAGATATTCTCTGTATACCTATATCAAACTCAACATCATTTGTAATTACACTATTTACAATCATATCAATATTAAAAATTTCATTTACAATCATTTCTCTATAATTACGTATCTTTACGTTATTTTCACTGTCCCATTTCAAAACATCAATATTAATGCATTCACTTTCGTTGATTAATGGTATACATCTAAAACTAAAGTCAACCTGTACAGGTTTATGGTGTGAAAAAGTGTACAGATCATTAATAGTAAAACTACTTACTAAGGGAAACAACTCGTATTGCAAGAGTACATAATCTATTAAACTTTTACCTGTATTGGACATAAAATTTCCGATACCTGCGTCACTACCTAATCTCCAATTGGCAATTTTAAGATCAGTACAAAGACACAAATCTAAAAGCTTATTTCCTGATGAATTTACAATACTATCCATCGATTTTCTTTCAGGCAAAATATTACTAATATCATTTAAATCGCTATTTTCTATTGAGTGAATATAACGGTCTAAATGATCATTTTCTTCTAAAATATCGGATTTGTCGCCGTATCTTGCATTCAAGTCTCCAAAAACGGATATTTTACCATATTGACAATATTTTCGCACACCATTTTCAAGTGTTTCAAACAAACCACATTCATGCATATTAAAATAAATAGAATTACTAGGAGGTATATATATAAAACAAAGAAATACATCATAATCGTTGTGAAAAAAGTCCTTGCTCAGTTTTACCCAGAATATACCGTTACTGTCAGTTTCCACTATTTCGATACCATTTTTTAAAGAAAATCTCTGTAAAACTGGCACACTCCACCGTGACCCCTTTTATTTTGATTTGAATACGATTCTGTTCTATGTATTGAGAAATATTCATAACCATCTAAGGAAAAAATATCATTGCGGCGTTACCAAGTTTCACTTAGAAAAATTATGTCATAGTTGTAAACAAAATCTAAAAGTCTTCATTTTCAAAACAGGTGGATAATTCTTCGATGTTCCAGGATAAAACACTTAAGTCACACTTTTCTGAATTTTCCTAACTGGTATCGATTGTTGTGGGGTCAGGTTTATGATGAAGAGATTGTCCCTGACTAGTACGGGCTTTTTTCCTGCCTGCTTTGCGCTCTTCCAACATCTTAGGATTCAATTCACGCCTGCGTTGCTGGATTTCGGGAGGAAACTGCTCGCTCACATTGTACGGTGTAGGATATAAATTGGTACCCTTTAATGCGTTTTTCACAATCAGTTTTGATTCTGTATTAAATTTAACAACGATAGGGCGGATTTTATTTGGGTTTTGTGCACCTACCCTATGTGCTCTGTCAATTTGAAGTGAAGTGTCTGGATTTTTTATTTTATATTTAACACTTGTTTACAAAACAAATTGACTTTTGCGACGCAATCATCCGTATCAATACTTGTAGCAGTACTTTCCGCAACTAGTGGGGTATCTTTTGGGGGCTCTAGCGGGGACTTGTGAGTGTCTGGAACACTGTTTCTGTCAGATGTTGATATGTGCATATCTTCCGAGTAAGGTCTATGTGTAATCTTATATCCCGACGCAGATCCCTCTGGGATACCGAAAAATAAAAGACTGTCTCTCATTGACCTACATTTGAGGTCAATAATGGACTCGGCCATAGATTCACTCGCTGATTTCAACTCCGAGTTCTCCAACTGTAACCTTTTCACCTCTTTTTCTATTGTTTGTACACTCTTTTTGTTACTGTTTGTGCATTGTGATAGTGTTTCGTACTGATCACATTAAATTTCTGGCTACACTCAATTTCACATACCTTTTTGTCCATTTGATCGATTCGTACCGTTAGATCGCTCACTATTAATTGAATTTTATCAAGTTGTCCTAATTTCATGTCAATATGTTCTAATTTTTGCATAATTGCCTGCAAGGGGTCTATATTTGTGTTGTTTTGCTGGGCCGAAAATTGTGATCCTGAGCTAACCAAATTGTTTACTCCTTGTACAAATGGTGGATACTGCCATCTTGCTACGCATGCGCACAGTAAAATCATCTAAAAAGGTATTTTTCACATATATGCAGTTTTAATGCTCTTTTTGTGTTTAATCTAGATGTAAAACATGCTGATTCTACATGCTCACCGATTTGTTAAGGGAAGTGGGAGTGGTGTGTGTGGGGGGTGGGGGTGGCTATTGTTACCACTCTCCTAATGGCGTGTGTCCCTGTCCGTCAACCATTCCATTAAAGTAGTCATATGGTGGAAGTTGATGAAACATACCTTATTTTACAATTTCGGTGGTCCTTTTATAAAGTTGTTCAAATTATTCCGTTAGGCTGCACACAAGGGTCACCACAGTTAAAAGTAAACATATTACTGGACATATTTTGAAATTATTTCACAAAAATATATGTTCATGAAAAAAGAAAGAAAAAAAAAAACACCAAAAAAACCTAAAAAAAAACCCAAACAAACAAACATGGTCGACAGGAAACGTAGACAGTTTTCCCAATATGTATCCAGTGTTTACATTTCAACAATTATATTTCCAAGGTTTGTTAAGTTAAATGTACTTGCTGGTACAGGCTATATGGGTAGGGTAGTATGTAGTTTTTCTTTTTTTTTAATAATAAGTGATGGCACCAATAACAAGGGAGTTTGAACCTCTATATGCATCCCGTCTGGGCGTACCATGTAAGGCTTTAAGAAAATGGCCTCATGGGGCAGGGTGCAGTCATAACTGTTTGTTTAAATAAAGTTATTATTATTATTATTATTATTATTATTATTATTTACAACGCCATTGAATATGTCATTATATAGAAATAGGCGTTTAATCAAATTAACCAGTTTCAGTTTCAAGTTTAAACTATTCTCTTTAATTGTCTGATTTAAAAATAGTTTTATACAAATATTCGTTACACCAAATTGCTCAGATTATACCAGTTTGTTAAACAAACAAGCATGGCCTTCAAAGCTAAAAATAGAAATAATATCATTCCTACAAATCACTGGTCGCATTCAAAATAATTTCACTGTAATGATTCTTCGACGACATTCTAGCAAATTTTATGAAGTCGTCTTAATTTCTAAAATTACACATGGCTGCTGGGGAATGGACTAGTTGTTCATATATGGCTCATGACCCTCTTATTTACAGTCAACAATTTTCCGTCTGCATGACAAAACTTATCATGTTTGTTTTATTTTTCTATAGTCTCGAACGATATTTGGTCCAGATGGTCATCATGGTCAGCATGTTCAGCTCAATGTGAAAAGAAAAGAACACGAGCTTGTTCGAAACGTAGCACACTAGGGAAAACCTGTACCGGAAACTCGATGGAGAGGGTAAACTGCGATCTAGTCTCGTGTTCATTTATACGTATGTTAAGCTCAATATTTCTTTGTACATTGTACTCCTTACGTTTCTTATTCAAACATAATTCAAACATAATATCTGTAATTATTTGATTAAGAATGACGAATTAAAACTTCTTCTGAAACTCCCTAAAAGACAGAAAACTCGTTATCAAATTGAAAGTTTGCTGTGTCCGTCTTTCCCCGGTGATAAATCCAAGAGGGATTACTCTGAGAGTTATACTTGATGACTTCATTAGTCTGTTGTAGTGAGCAAATTGTATCTCGTGGATTTTGAATACAGTTGATTCCTTAATCTAGATGTATGTCCATAGGACACTGGTGTCCCCCTCCCCCTTCCTGTCACTATACATGTACATGGTTTCATGAAACACTTTTTAAGATAATTGCAACATAAGCTTTTAAGCACTTCATGCGTAGTTCTAACTAAGTCAAGGACCATAACTCAGGTCTGGCTGAGTGAAGTCCCGGACAGAACACTAGGTGCACAACTTCCCATGTTATATAAAAATCCTCTAATATTTTATGATTGGTAAAAATGCCGAATCATAGAGAATTTATTCAAACTGCATACAAAGAAGGAGGATATTTCAGAAAAGTTCACTGTACTAGCATCTTAACTCTATCTTGCGTACTTTTTGCTATCTCTCTTTATTAATTTAAATTTTTATTATGGAACAGAAGTGAAAATCTATTCAGGGGATTAAGCTGACATTTTCAAACAATGACAGAGTGCATTAAGAGGAGGTATAAAAAATTATTGTTTTTTTGTTTTGTTTTGGAGAACTGATGTTCTGGGTTTGTATAATTTGTGTCACAGTTAGGTGTAGAAGTAATTATAATAACATTTGTTTTTTCTAACAAGCGCTATACATTCGTCTTGCTGGAGGAAGTAGCGCCCGTAGAGGTCGTGTTGAAATATCACTAGACCGTCTGGCATGGGGCACAGTGTGTAATGATTTGTTTACAACTGCAGGGGCACAGGTTGTTTGTAGAATGCTAGGATACCCTACGTATGTATAGTGTTTGTATTATTTTTAGAACTTCGGTAATAAATGCTCTTTATATAAGAAGATAGGCAAATGTGAAATTGAAACTTGGAAACAATAGTCAAATCAACTTTTAAATTAGCACCAACCTATTAATCCCTGGTATCAGCCTACGGGTCTGTAACTATTCCGTCAAATGATACCGTTTTCAAGAAATCAATAACTTTCATAAATCAATCAGTTCCGTGGAATGAATACATGGTGTATATATGCCATAGGCCGGCAGAGCTGCGTACCATTTCACACGTTTCAACTTCGTTGAAGGCTTAACATTACTAAATACGAGATACCTTTATATGATATAAACTCCACTTACGTTATTCTTAATTCGTTATATTAACGTTATTTCGAATATCAGATTTTTCAAAGACTTCTAAAAAAATATATATCGCTACTATTAAAATAAAAATAAAAAGGTGTGTTAACTTTTATAAAAGAAAGCTACACTTTATTAGATACTAGCCTCTGAATTTACTCATTTTCGCTTCTTTCAATGTCTCTTTTCGAGACATACAGTTCTTACTCTGCAATTTTTATCTGGCATGCGATAGGAACATGCCGATTTCAATACATATAATTTGTTCTGTATTAACACAATGGGAACTGAAAAGTGGTTTATTGATACCAGGGGTCTTTTAATAGACGTGTCCTCTTGAGCTGTCTTGACTCTAGTTCTTTTGCAAATAATATTGGAGAAGCCGTACAGTTCAAGCATCGCATACATACTGTGGCATCATCTTTTATTTTATTAAATCATCTGTTCGGTGCCATAATGTGACGAAAACCGAATAAATTTACATTTTCTCCCTGGAAATATTTCTCTGCTTAAATATTTCAATACTGATCGTCTTGTAAAACCTTGAAACTAGTGCTTTGTATTACAGTGGTTCAAAGATGTCAGGCTTGCTTTATATAATTTTTGCATAAAAAAGCCTCAAAATATTTCTTTCTCCTGCAAAGTTTTACATCTTTTTCCTTTAGAGATTATTCTACCATGAACATATTCCCCATAGATAAATAAATGCCCTGTAGTCGCTAATTTCCGATTGAAGTAAGTTAACACATTATACCTGATAGTACCGTGTTTGCTATTTCGTAAACTATTCTCTGAAAACCTTTTATACTGACATATCAAATATTTTTATGTACATTTGTACAGTAATAGCCTGAATGCCATTTTTACGTTTTGAGGTTCATAACAATTTTTACGAAGTGTTAGTGTAAAAAAAATCAAACTAGACATTTTTATCATCAGAGGATGAAAACAATTAGTTTGACCCCAAGTTAAAATAAAAATTCAGCCATGCTTAATAATTGCCACTTGCAACACTGAGTTCATATTGATGTATTTCCTCCGTGTCAATGAGTAATTGTTATATTTTATCTTATTTTGTGCTAACTGGTGAAATACTGAAAATTATCAGTTAGACATTTCTCTATCTCACTTACAGTGCCGAACTTCTTTTTTTCTTCAGAAAAAGTATATCCCCTACAAACAATTTCATAATTATCTCCCTTCGTTGCCTTTGAAAATAATTACCACCCTATGGATATACTAAAAATCAAGCTGTAAACGAGTCATGCACAGCTAGACAACCCTGTATAGAACAATTTAGCTATACTTTCAAAGAAATGATATACTGTAATGCTCTAGAAATGTTACCTTCGTTGCTTGTTTTTTCAGCTGTTTACTATCGTACTGGCGACATCACAGTGGGTTGTTGTCTGAGTAAAGTACCACAAGACTACACCTCAGCTTCATTTTCATCGAAGTAGTTTTCTAGTCTCCTTAACGACAATTTACAGCTGTAAAAGATCTGTATTATTGACCAAAATTACAGTCACGATTATTTTACATTTACACCTGTAGATGTTATATAACAGCTGTAGATTTCAATTTAAGCTGTAAAACGACTGTAAAAGAGGTCGAATTATGCAAATGAGATACAGCTGTAAAAAATCTTACAGCTGTAAAATGGAGAAAGTTACAGCTGTAAATATGCCTAATAGTTACATGTAGAAATATTACAGGTGGTGAAAAAGAGAGCATTATTTTAAGGGACGAACGCAGAGGTACAAAAAGTTTTAAGATGAATTGTAGTTCTCTAGAAAGGATATCAATTATTATAAAAATAACACAATATATGATCTAGTAAGTACAGAACAATATAAAATATGGAAACAGCATAGCAAGTGCAAAAATCAAGAGTAGGATACAAATCTACTGTAAAAACTATGCATCATATCTTGTTTATTAAACTTTCTTTGTCACGAAAACATATGATTATCTTGTAATTATTTCTTTTAAACTTATCAGCTTCAAACATAATGTAAATAGTTAATGTTTGTACTTATACAATCTTTTTTACAACTGTATTAGATAACTAAAACCTTGCACTTACTCCCTAACGGTTAAAATTCCAAAATTTTCGACGATGTGTTCAGTTACATCTCGCCAAAATGCATTAAAGATGGCTGACAGTACACATGTTCCCCTCCAAAAAAGTTACAGCTGTATTTTTGAGACATGATCATTTTACAGCTGTAACTTTCAACTATAATTTTTTACAACTGTATTTTTTGAGACCTGTATGTTTTACACCTGTAAATTTCAACTATATTTCTGGTATTTTTCCACTTACAGGTCTTCTACAGCTGTTAATTCAAAATACAGGTCTTTTACATTGCGTACAGGCAGGACCAGCTTTCCCCCCGTTGCGTGGTTCTTTCCCATTTTTTCGTCATTTTTGTTACGCCATGCAACTCCTAGAATAATATTTCCTAGCTATCTCTATTAAATCCATGAAAATATTACATTCTGCAGCTTGATCCATCCAGGCCTTCGAGTTATCCCTCCATTGTTTACGTTGATCATGCTGTTTTTAATCTGACCTTCAGCAGACACGTCAGCTGTCGACAAACAAGCTCCCGGTGTAGCGTGAAATCCGTCAGCCCATGAGATCTTCCAGACATTATAAAAAGGCATACAATATCACGAAACTATCGGCATTAGTTGATATCTATCAGCTGTCTTGTATATAAATAATAAAAAAAATAAGAAATGCATTTCTTTAAAACAAAATGGCGTCGCGTTGATTTCAGAGACCTAATCGCCAAAATTCGATATCAGTGTGCGTAAGTGTCCATGGCTATTTAGCGGATGTGTCCGGGCGGGCAAATGCATTTTTCCTAAATCAATGTTTTGGTTGTATATACATAATTATGATACTGTATTAAACAAGAAGAGAGAAGCATTCTCAATATATAGCACTTTTGTCTGTTCATGAGAGGAAATTATATCAAACAGCCGTTGTTATGGTACCGAAATCCTGAATAATATCCATTATTTCAAGGGACCAGATGAAATAACAACCCTGTCCAAGTAGGATGCGAGGTCTAATTGCTAATACCTGGTATTTAAGACTGCTGTTGTCAGTGTAATCAAAACTATAACAAGATTCTTTGGAAGCATATAATGTAACCGTGCAAATTAGACTCGGTTGGATTAAGTCTATTTATAAAAGGTAATAAGATGAGGGCAACATCCCAAGGCTTACACCAATAACCCTGACGAGAGAGTATCTTTTTTACAGTGCTTTTGAACTAACTGCGTGACGACGAAAGACTAGAAATAATTACAACACTGCAAATAAAGCTGTCAGAAAAAATGGATGTTCTGTAGACTTCAGTAGTACAAATGTTTACAATAAAAAAAACAACATAAATGCGCGTTTTGTTTGCTCTTGCTTATGTTATCTTTGTACTTTTAATCCATAGATCGCATGCACGTATCATCAGTGTCTCTGCTGGGACAGGAACAATATACCTTGACAATGTCATCTGTACTGGATTAGAGAGGAGTTTGGTGTTTTGCAAACATAACAGTTGGGGCCAGAACAATTGTCATCATCACGAAGACATTGGTGTATCCTGTTAGCTCAACTTTATCAATGTTAGACTGTGCTTAGATTACTAATATAGGTACAAATTATATGAAAGGATCTTTTGACAGATTTCATTTGCAACCTAAATTGAATTAAGCATAATCACATCCTATAAACGACTGTACTCCCCCTCTTCCTCTTGCGAGTGATCAAAACAATAAACAGACACGCGAAAGGTAAGAATTCGTCTTGAAATTAATGATTTTGCTTTACACTGTATGTGTATTTAAGTTTAACGATAAGTCTAACATAAATATGTGTATATGGTGATATAATAGATGAATCTGACAGGTAATGTTTACAAAATGCTGCCAAAATGTTGACTGATCACATCTATTACATGAAAATTCACACCACCAAGTCACGAAACTGATGAATAATACGTCAAATTGATTTGTAATCCAATAATCCATGATGTTTTCTGAAATAAGTATGCATACTCCATTAATATATGTAAACAAGATGTTTCATATCTGTTGCGTTATTGAATGAAATTAATTTTCATCTAGTCGGTGAAAAAACATTCACTGTATGCCGACTTGCCAATTTTGATATTTGATCTGAACGCGTATTTGCGAGTGACACTGTATTCCATCTTGCGAGTACAGTAGGCGATTTATGTCCTTTAAAGGCGTAAATGAAATAAAAAAAATGCATACAAAATTGTCTCTTTTCATCAGTCGTCATGTATATAATGTCATTTAATGTCGAACCCACATGCTTGTACTTATCCATTGATGGTGGGGGTGGAGGGTCTGTGACTCGCTATCCTAAGTATACACAGGGTCCCTACTATGCCATGCAAGAAAGTAACCTATGGAAATCACGCGTAGAAATGTTACCTGACGATTTCAAAATATCGATGAGATGGACAGGCGGGGACTATAGGTTGACCCCCGTCTGTCTGCTCGTCTGCCAGCAAAATGATCCTCTGACTTTTTAAAAACTATTGCACCCACAAGTATCTTGCGAATGGACGTATAAATAGAAAATGATAAAGAAAACATTATCGGAAAAGTCGATTAAGTCCTTATTAGTAATTCAGAGTTTACTTCATGGTAAATCAGTCAACAAGATTCAAAAGTAGTACTGGTAAATCAGTCAACAAGATTCAAAAGTAGTACAACTATTTTGTCACGAATAGCCTAATGGCTTCACTACCCGATTCCCCTTCCTCAGTAATAATATAAACATTTTATCGTTACAAATACCGTGCGCGAGTAGTACAGCCGCCGTGTTTACTACCTATTCTGGCCAAGTTTCATTAAGATTGGGCCAAATTGTGATCTCTAGACTGTTAACAAAATTTTCCTTTGATTTGACCTGGTGAACTAGTTTTTGAGCCCAGATGACCCAATATCAAACTCGTCGAAGATTCTGTTGAGGGTAACATTCTGACCAAGTTTCATTAAGATTGGACTAAAAGTGTGACCTCTACAGTGTTAACAGTCAAATTGTTGACGACGGACGACGACGACGGGCGACGGACACAGGGTGATCACAAAAGCTCACCTTGAGCACTTCTTGCTCAGTTGAGCTAATAAACCCTCATTATTCCTCTAATGGCAATTCTGCTTGTAAAATGGGGACTTATTTCATTCGCAAATTTTTTTTTCAGTAAAATAAGACAAGTTTCATGTTAAATTTCGTGTGTTTATGGCAAATACAAAGACAAAACTAAAATAGAGCTGTTTACTGTGCGACGCTGTCAAGAAAGCAATCTACAGAGAATTAGTGGATTCAATCTGGTGCCGTTTTACTACATATTTTCACACCTTATTAACTGTAGTTGTGATGATATATCGGTTTCAATGGGATGAAATTCTAGAAAAAATAGTCTTGTGTGCGACACATCGTCTCATTGTTGTCTCATGATGGTGAATATTTGTGCCAAGTTATTTCAGAATCCCTTAATGCATAAAGAAGTTATGGCACGGACACGAAAAACAGACCCTGTTTCACCTTTAAGTGGCACTTTAAAAAGAAAAGGAAAAGAATAAGACGGACATTAACTACATATTGCCGATGTTTGTGTGTAAATTTTGAGAGAGGTAGGTGTAATAGTATCGAAGTAATTGCACGACCAAATTTATGAGGACACATAATACACCGAACAGACAGACCGCATGGTGACTGCTACATACCACCCTCTTTCAAACTTTGTTTGCGGGTTATAATTATGAAGAAATACTACAGGAGCATAGGAAACGCCGAGTCACTCGCAAACAGGCATACAGTCTTTTTTACGAAACTCGCAAGCACTTGTACAGTACTAATGCAAGCATGCATACAGTCAGGAAATAACACCGAATCTTCATTCATTGACGGTTATAAACAAATTGGAGAATTAATCAATGATTTTATTTTATTTTACCACAATAGTATTGTTTCTTTATCCATGAAACAGTGGAGTTTACATGTAGGTCATTCTTCAAGCAAGAAAATATGTACTTTTGACGCCGACAATGTACAATTTCTGGACAAAATCAGTGATCAATCGAGTTTTTTTTTTTTTGCTATAATTCTATCTGTAACCAGACTAACACATTATATACAGAAACAAATCATGTTCAGCTTCCAATAAAATATAAATATACATACCTTCAAAAGCAAATCAGTCACTTTAAAATGGTGTCTTTCAACCTTTAGCTGTCAGTTTATTGTTTTGATCACTCGCAAGTGGAAGATGGGGAGTACAGTCGTTTATAAGGTGTGATAATGGTCGTTAGAAATTTAGAAATTACATTATATCACAGAATATGTACCTTTGTGTTGCCATTAAAAATCATTTGTATTTGTTACAATTAAAACATTTAGTGATTTATAAATTCGGACCTCACTGAATAAAAAACTTCGCGTTAATATGACATTGTATAGAAATGAAAGCCACTAATTCGTGACAACACGAAACAGACATTTGTTTTGAAACCACGAAATTTCATGCAATCGGAATTATATGATATGACAGTATAACATGTTTTTACAACCATAAATTGTATTTACGCATTTAGAAATGTAATGCAATTTATTGTTTGCCTAGGTAAATTCGAACAGGAGACAAAAGAAGCACGCGGTTTGCTGACCAACGTTAAGACTAAGTACTGTCTGATGGCAGTCTGCTTTAGAGATGGGTGGTGGGATTGGGTGGGGGGGGGGGGGGGAAAGAAGACGTACAGTGGTATGCTGTAAGGATTAAGTGAGCGAAATATCTCACCGTAACAAAAATGTCCGAATCGTAAACCGAAAGTGCATGTGCTAAAGGATTTTTTGACCGGTAAGTGGGTTGTTGCGTTACATTTCACAAAATAAATGTGACAGTGTTGTTCTTTAGCAACATTGCATTTATATTCGAATAGCTGTAAAGACAAAAAAAAATTTGATGGAAGGTTTTGGGCTCGGGTGCAATGTTTACAAATAATTGTCTTGAATTTTGTCGACATTTGCCCAATTCCCCTGTAAATATGACACTTCTCTGTATGCTCTAAAAGCTCTTTCATGTATATATGCCAGTTTACCAAAACTGATGGTTCTACTTCAACAACCCACAGATTCTGACCATTTTCTTTTACTATAAGCCCTTTTTCGGTAGAGTAAAACACATTAAGCACATTTAGTTTGACTGTAAACATATATTTGTGAAAGCGGTTAGGTTTTTGGGTATTCTTGCCATTTCCAATAATAATTATTGATCATTTTCCATTACACGATAATCTGTTTTATTGAAAACAGAGATAAACTTGATGATAACAAGAACTAACGAGAAATATTCATTGTCTATAGTGCGATCGTATGTGTGTATTTTATCAGGGAGACTGGTCTCTGCTTTCCTGGCAGAATAAAGACAAGATAATACCAACGCAAGTTGTGATTAGTGAGTCAATTTCCTGACCAGAAAGCTTATCTTGCAAATTGACATGACTTTGTAACTTTGTATCATGGAAAAGGCCCGCATATTTGTGTAAAATTTCTGTTTGATACTTTGTCAAAGAGCCAAAGTTATATTAGAAATTGTAACTCCCTTCCTGTTGCGATCTTCTCTAAAGCTGATACATTGTCGACTTATGTAGGTGTCCTCGATGTCCCATCTAAATAATCAGAAATATGTATGCAGAAGCATTTTATAGGTCTGTTAATTTCCTACTAGTTTTATCTCGTTACAGATATACTTAAACTTCCTTTAGCTTCAAATAAAGAATCCAGCATTTTATCTGTTTTATGTAAGTGCTGACTTTATTTAATAAGGGAAACTTATAATTATACATGATACAAGAACATGTAGATACTTTAGAATATTTCAATTGCAAGAACTATTTTCTGACAAACATAAAGTATTTAACATAAGAATAAATTAGTAAAGCATAAATAAGCTCACCAAAAGCAGTAAAATCCGAGCAAAGCAAAAGTAAAAGTTTTAATTGTAACCTATTCCAATTTTTAGGGACATCTATTCTTTTCTCAGAAAATAGCAAAAATATAGGATTTTATTAACGTCATACTGTTTACCGAGTTAACATTTTTATTAACATCCAGCCTAATATTGTCCTAACCCCCCTGTATTGCGATCGTCATATACTGCTGGTCGTGAATATTATAAACATGCGCAATGAGTGATAATTAAAGGAATTATTTCAGGTAAGGAAAATATTAAAGGGCAAGACAAAATGAATCTTGCACAGATTTACTAAACATCTAAGATTTGCGTACATTCATCCTCGGGTACATATGAATTTATTACTATTATTGTCTGCCTCAGGTTAAAGCTATAGGAGTAGTTTTAATAACTCATATTATCAATGTGAGTTAGAATTTTCATAAACGACCCCATTTGTATTAAATAGGTTGATAAAAAATAATGCTATGAACTGATAATGAGAGGTCACAAAATAGTTCACCAGGAGCACTATGTAAGCTCATTATTCGCATACATAAAAATGAATGCACATTTAATAAAATGTCATTGCCATTTAATTATGAAACTAAATGCTAAATATATACGTTAATAAAGTAGAAGATCTAGCTATTGTATTTATGACACCTCAAATAAACAAAAATGATGAATGTTCATCGCTGGGAATAAAAGGAATATTCGAAAAACAATACCGCTTTGACAAATGTATTTACAGTCGAACTAAATGTGCTTAATGTGTTTTCACTCTATCAAAAAGGGCTTACTGTTATAGAAAATTGCCAGAATCTGCGGGCAGTTGAAGTAGTACCATAAGTTTTGGTAAATTGGCATATCTACATGAAAGAGCTTTTAGAGCATACACAGAAGTGTCATATTGACAGGGGAAAGGAGCAAAATTATGTCAGAATTCAAGATAATTATTTGTAATCATTGCATCCGATCCCAAAACCTTCCATAAAACTTTTTTTTGTTATTATAGTTATCCGGCTGTAAAGACAATGTTAATCAAGAACAAGCTTTGCGCCACAGCGCTGGCACATCTATTTTATGAAATGTAAAGCAAAAAACCATTTACCGAGGACATGTTCTTTCGATTCAAAATTCGGCCATTATTGTTACAGCCAGATAATCCTTACAGCATACCACTGTACGTCCCCCAACAAATCCTGTTCAGATCAACAAAATGAACACATCATATGAGATAATCGAAAATATAAGAGTGTATCGTACGTGTGTCGTCGTTAACAAATCTAATTTTAATATTCTAGATATCGCAATTGAAGCCAAACCTCATACTGGATTACGTAGAGCCAAAAACTGGATCTTTATGAAACTTGGTCAGAATGTTTTATTTTTATATGTTATCTAGGTAATTTAGGGGATAAACTCTAGATCAGTAGGCCAAATCACAAATTACCTTGTATGCCTTGGTTTTTATTAGTTTTCATTGCACAAACTGCTACTTTACATTCTAGATAAGCATTGCCATGACTTTGCCTCTGGCTCTGTGCGTTTTATTTCATGTTTTGTTTGCGCGAGATAATTATGACTTTCTAAAAGTTCTCTGTTTTCTAAGGTGCAGAGTTCGTCATAAAAGTTAACGTCCTGCTTCAAAATGTCTTCGATTTTCGAATAAATTTTTCCATTTCTATTTATTTTACTTAAAACTTGTTTCTTGTTTGTCTCGACTGTTCCATGCTTAAGTATTTTGTATCTTTTTTACCATGTTCAATAAAGTCTTTATAGAATTTGCGTTCCTTTAGCTTTAGACTTGATTTGAAAAGTTCATGTAATTTCTTATCGGTGTGTTTAATGAAGTCAAGATTGGCAGGATCACTGACGAGAGCTTGTGTTGTAATTATCTGTGGACAGTGGTATCAAATTTCATAGAGCAGTGTCTGTATAAATATAAGCATAATAAAAGATACATAAAAGTACGTAAACAAAGTAAAATAAAGTATCATAGACAAAACAAACAAGGGAAACAGTAGTCAGAAGACAGTATCGTTCAGTCACGTTTTAGAAATTACAACTCCATGATATGGATCGGTGAATCACAGTTGAGTGTCCAATTTCATCAATATCACAGGAGTTTTATATGAACAGTTTTTATTTGTTCGTAGGAAAGTAAAGAAAATACGTGAAATGCCGATAAACATTCAACCACTGGTAATCACAAGTTGTAATAATTATTTTTGTTTGATATGACATCGTCATAATAACATTGGTCTGGTCAAGTGGTAGTGACATTGCCTTAGGAATGGTACTCAATTTCTGAAATCTGAAATTTAAGTATTCACATGTAATATATTCTTTTCTGTCATGTTTTCAAATTTCAGAAAAATAGAACCAGAAATAATTATATTGAGTGTACTTTTCCTGGTATTTTAAACACCCCTCATACAATATGAAAACTTTCTACAAAGTATGGTATCTGGTCTAGACAAACCCAGAACAGGGTATCAAACCTTTACGTTGTTATTTTAAGTCTAAGTCCTCAACTGGAAGAAAGCCCGCCCGCTTAGCTCAATAGGTAAGATCGTTGGTCTACGGATCTCGGGGTCGCGAGTTTGATCCTCGGGCGGGGCGTATGTTCTCCGTGACTATTTGATGAACGACATTGTGTCTGATATCATTAGTCCTCCACCTCTGATTCATGTGGGGAAGTTGGCAGTTACTTGCGGAGAACAGGTTTGTACTGGTACAGAATCCAGGAACACTGGTTAGGTTAACTGCCCGCCGTTACATGACTGAAATACTGTTGGAAAACGGCGTTAAACCCAAAACAAACCAAACCAAATCAACTGGAAGATTTCTCAATTGGTGTGCCGATGCAGCTTTGGGAGAAGGTGCGTCTTTGAAATATGTCAGACACATGTGAAATATGTAATATATTTCATTAAAAGACGTTTTCTTGAACTATAGCCGATTAAAATAAGAAAAATATATTACTTGTCAAACAAGTTAGTGCTAATGTATTTTTTTCTTAGACATCTATGTTACATTGACCTCGTTTAACTTTGACATCATTTCCTCAATCATGCTTATTTTGTACCCGGAGGAAAGCTAATGTAGTCGACAAGTTGGCTATAAATAAAAAAAGGTGTTAAAAGTGCATTCCCTTCAGTCAGGTAAAGCATTTTTGGCGTCTTACTTCGGACAATACCATTTTTGACCAGAAAATTTAGTCAAATCTTACAAGCACGTAACTACCTTGCATGAGTTATACATTTCAAATGAAGCATGAAAGATCAAAAAGTCCCCTCTCTCACATGCAAGAATTCATTTCTTTTTTATATACCTACTACCCATCTTTGCCTATCATTGGTAAAATTTAAACTTTTTAGATATTCTCAACATGGGAGTGTGACAGTAAACCTATTGTTGCTTACAAAAAGACCTAAGAATATTCAAGAATTTTTCAGTTCATTTTAAGCTGAGCACGAAAGACAGAAATGTTTGTTTAGTGTATGTAAATGTCACAGATAAATGAATCTAGGTACTGTGTCTCCGCAATGAATGAATTCAAAAATTCTGTAATAATCCTTTTAAAGATATTTGTTATATACTTTTTTGTGCTAACTGGTGAAATACTGAAAAATTATCAGTGAGACATTTCTCTATATCACTCACAGTGCCGAACTTCTTTTTTTCATATAAATTATCTCCCTTGAAATATATTCTTTAATTAACTCTCTTTGTTGCCCTTAGATTTACTGGTAGATCTATCCTATGATTATCCTAATATTCAAGCCATACAGGAGTCATGTACAGATAGATAATGCTATATAGAACAAGCAAGCTATAATAAAGTTTGCAAAAAATAATAGTAATGCTCTAGAAATGTTACCTTGGTTGCTTGACCTTGCCATTCATGTAACTATAAAATAAAAAGAAAATGTGTTTGTTTGCGGTGTGATATCGAAATATATCTTCACCGATAATGAGACAATTCTGATATTTTCAGAGGCTCCGCCTTCGTGAAAATATTCAATTGTCTCTCTTATTGGTGAAGATAAATTTCGATATCACACTGCAAACAAACAAATATCCTCTGTATAAATTAATGTTGTATATATTTCATTATCAGTTCTAAATGGTGCGTTTAACTAACCAATCACTTATACTGCTTCCTTCATCGTATTACGTTGTTTATGGTTTTTCCGCAAAACTCTTTGCTACATTTTGAGGTCCTCGTCATTTACATTACTTGACATGGACTTCATTTCCTTTATCATATTTATTTAGTACCCTGAGTTGCCAAAACGTTGGCGATAAATGAAAATGACGTGCAATATTTTGTAGTTTTGACTACTTTTAGTACCTATATAGTTATGCTAATGTAAAATACATTCTCCCCTAAATCACATGTAGAGTAAAGTCTCCAGAAGCGGATAAGTAATGAAGAACCGTTGGAAGCAGTCCTTATTGTATTTGTCTGTTTGGAATAGCGCTAAGATGTTGCATATACTGTGACGTACTTTTATGTGAATGAAACATCAGAAAGATTTTGAATTTATTTATTTGGGTTTTATGGCGCACCAACACAGTATAGGTTATATGGCGCCAAACAGGACTACAAATTTTGGTTTCACATCTCATTTACACCGAAATAAAAACATGAGGTATGGAATCAAAATTTGCATACCTGCTGGAATCACAGTTACAACAAAACCAAGTGTTAAGACCCTATTAGTCGCCTCTTACGATCATGCAAGGGTAAGGCAGTGGTTCCAATTCTTTTCATACACAGATCGTCCCAGAACCACATCGGGCGAAAGAAAGAAAGATTTTGAATATATTAGTTTATAGTTTATACTAATTTATTCTAAAATAATTATGAATGTGAAAACAGAACTTTTTAATGTATACCAATCACTCTCGACACATCATTCCTGGCGGAATTCATCGTTAAGAAGGTATGAAAGAATAGAAGCTAAGTTTCCCTTTTAATGCTGAGTGCCAAGCAAGTGAGCTTCTGTTACCATTTTTTGCGTCTTTGGTATGACGCGGCTGGGGATTGAATCCACGATCTCCCGCATTCGGTGTTAGGGTATCGAGGCAATGAAATATATGATACATGTATAAATAAATGGAAAAAATACTGCATAAAGAACACTGTACACGATATTAAACCTTTTTTAAAACAAGACATCATATTATTTAATATATGTAAACTCACAAACATAATAGAATAACTCGGTAGCTGCTGGAACGAAGGTAAATATACTTTATACACCCTTCGATAGAATGTAATTGCATTTCCTAATGTAAAGTGATGCGGCTGATTCACTAGCTTAATTGTCAACATCCGCCATATTCCGCATGGTTTCATAACATTGTATTGGGTCCATTGTCTATAATACATGAAGTAAATATACTGTCATAACAGACCTAATGCAATGTTAATGTTGGCTATATATTTTGCGAACGTTTTGTACTCGCGCAATGTCCCAGTTACATTTCACACTATGATTGGCCAAATATTATTTTTGCTAGTAGTATAGTTATCCTGAATGTAGTAGGAGACTAAAAACGTCTACCATGCGCTTTCTCTTCCCCCACGTAGCAAGACTTTTTTCATACGTACCTAATTGCTAATTGTTCGACAGGACCAACTCTTTTATGTTTCCATGCAAAACTCTTATGAGCTATATTGATTTCACTGTTTCCGTGGCAACTGGACAACCATATAGATGATAATATCTTGGTCAGTTTTAGCGATAAAACAATGAAACTGGTGTCCAAATTGAGCTGAGACATTGACCTTTTATCAAAATCATTTTCATGTTGATTAACTAAATTGTAGTTATTTTTTTTTGAATCATTTACAAGAATGTCAGAAAGTGTGAAATTGAAACTAGAAGTCGTTTTCAAATGTTAAACATATTGTTAACGAATCTGGTGCGTTTAGCGGCTTTTGATACCTAACACTGGACAGTTGCTTAGTCAAAGGTAAAAACTGTTTAGTTTTTTGTTTTTACGTTCTTGTGGTGATTTCACACATACCAGCGCCCAAATGTCTCTGCTATTATCTTTATATCAAAATAACAATGTATATCATCTTTTATCAGCATTTCCAGCCTTTCATTTCGTGTAAAGTTTACTGTCTATTCGCAATCGAAAATATAAACAAAAATATGACTGAGACACCTGACAAAAACGCTAATACAGCGTGGGTAGACATCAGAAATTACCGACTTTTACTTTCATTTTACCAAGCAATTTCAAAACAAAACCTTAGAAGCACATAAAGTAGCTTAAAGGTATCAAAAAAACATTCATCTTAATAAAGCTTATATCTAGCAAGAAAACGGTCATTTATAGGCGTGCAAATTTCATTATATACATGTACTGATATGAACCTCTGACGAATTGCAATTGTCGTACCTATACTAGTAATTTAAAAATGTTCAAAGATTAAACAAGTCAAAGCATTTTCATCATATTGTTATTATTATCTGATTGTGTATTTAATTTACCGTTTAGGTTAGTGTGATCTTTTAGTGGAATTCTTATTTTAGAAAAATTTGTTTTCAATATAATAACTAAACAATTCCAATTTTCAGTTCCAAAACAACTGCTACCAGATTCTTATTTACGTTATTTATAAAAAAAAACAAATAGATATTGATCGCTTTCTGTATGCGTAAAAATTGTACTTTTTTCAGCAAGTAATAAAGAGTTAAAATGTATTAGTTTTACCGTCGTTCTTTATTTTAAAATACATTTTATGAATAATGCGCTCGAGTAGTTATACAAGAAATAGTAATAATAATAATGATAATGATAATTATACCTTTATATAAAGAGAAATATACAAACAATTACATACATGTTAATTCAAATGTGGCATTCTGAAATTTAGGGAAAATAACACCATTCATGTACAATAAAAAATGTAACATCAGTCTGTAATCACTAAAACAGATAAGGAAACTTATATACCATCGCCATTTACACATTATATTATCAGATGATTTACTCATTAATACATATTACGACAGACACTCGTATTTAAAAGAAAAGCTATAAAACAAACAACATATGAGCCGTGCCATGGGAAAACCAACATAGTGGGTGTGCGACCAGCATGGATCCAGACCAGCCTGCGCATCCGCGCAGTCTGGTCAGGCTCCATGCTGTTCGCTTTTAAAGCCTATTGGAATTGGAGAAACTGTTAGCGAACAGCATGGATCCTGACCAGACTGCGCGGATGCGCAGGCTGGTCTGGATCCATGCTGGTCGCACACCCACTATGTTGGTTTTCCCATGGCACGGCTCATATTATGCAACAAATTCTTTCATGTCGTTCTCATCCTATGTACATTAAATATTTCATTTTGCATCATAGGATATCAAAGCGACAAACTGTATTACATATATATTTAACATTATATCAAAAAGCATAAAACTGAAAATTTCATTTTGTCTTTCTAAATAAAGAAATGAGCCGTGCCATGAGAAAACCAACATACTGGCTTTGTGACTAGCATGGATCCAGACCAGCCTGTGCATCCGCTAATGTAATAAGCTCTGAAAGCGAACAGCATGGATCCTGACCAGACTGCGCGGATGCGCAGGCTAGTCTGGATCCATGCTGGTCGCAGAGGCCACTATGTTGGTTTTCTCATGACACGGCTCAAATGATTGTGACACTGAAAAACATTTACAAGCAGATTGTTCATTGTCACCAAGAGAGATTAATAAAAATCAGAACCATAATCTCTATTAAAACAACAGTCGCACAAAATTTGAAATTTGTTCGTTTACGGCTTGATGTTAAGGGATCCGGCAGTATTGTTTCATATTAACTGAGTATATAATTTATATGGAAAAAAAAACACATTAGAAATACATACTTTTCTGATGGTTTGTCAAGAATTAACAAGACAAAATGTTCTTGTCCGACTAGTTGTTATAAAACTGGTATATACAATTAGAGAGAAGTTCTGGGGGTTGCTTTTTTGAATAATCAAATATTGTATATAAACTTCCTTAATATTAGATCTGCTGGTACCCGTTCTAAGTCAGAGATTTTGATGACTACATCATGTGCACTAAATTTAGCTGTTATCGCGATGTAAATTTGCTGATACAAAGGATGAATAACTCTTTCAGATCCTTTCTAAAGTTTGTTCCCGTAAAACAATAAAGCAGGAAATTGAAACTGTTGTTTAAAAAGAAACAGCCTACTAACACTGCAAACAATGTTGTTATAAATGCCAGATAGTTTTCAATTTCACCAATGTCTTCAAAATCAAATTTATCTTCATCAGAACTATTAAAAACCCTGTAAATATAGAAGATTATTACTGCCAATGGCAACACAGACACGCAATGAAATATGGCGATGCCAATACATAGTTTAGTAAATGTTTGAAGTGTATCTCTTCTGTTAGTACTGTTGAGTTGGAGATTAGATTTTTTCTCCATGCAGAGTTTGATAGCAATGACAATGTTACAAAATGTTACTGTTAGAAATGGAAGGATACACAGAAACAAAGCTATTGTAACTAATTTAAAGGCATCTTTACCGCTGCCAGTACATGTACACATCGTTATACCTAGTTCATGATCCGCAACAACATCGCTACAAAGAAACATGTCGTAATTAATCCCGGTGAGGAGGATAATGATTACAAAGCAGGCTATCCAAGCCCTTAACCTGAAGCCTTTCTTGTGAAATCTGAAAGGAAAACACAGACTTAACATCCTTTCGACTGAGATGCTAACAATAATCCAAGCTGATAGCTCTGGTGCTAGAGGTAACAGAATATTGTCAAGTATGCCTATGACAGAACAATATTCTGTTTGAATATTGTCGAAGAAATAGGGAACCACAAAAAAAGAAATGCCAGTTATAAGTGTAAGAATATCGCTTGCAGCTAGTATTTTGAAATATGTGGAGCACGCTAATACACTGCTTCTTTTCCCAATGTTCCAAACTATCAACGATACTATATTCCCTAAAATTCCAATACAGCTTTCGATGATTATAATAATTACTGCGACCCGCCATGCCCTTGCAAACATGTATGTTATAAGTTCATCATACGACGAAAAACCATAATCATAATAATAATAATAATAACTGTTGTTTAGTGTAACTAAGTTAGAATAATTTAAAACCAAAGAAGTAAAATTCATTTTGTTGCAGTAATTTCTTAAACGTGTATCAATATTGGTTAGTGTATAAAAACAGTAAATTATATAATGGTTTGTCACTCAGTCAGTTGAGATATTATCATCACAAAATTACACGTTAGCACGAATGTACATATGATTATCTTCTATATACACGAAACGTTTATGCATACATGTACACATATCTGTAATATCCTGTTTGACACAATGCAGAATCTTCAAACTGTTTTTAACGTTGATTTTATTTACCGTCTTGACATTTTAGCACAAGTTCTTTAATCCAACATGTCCAGAGCAAAGAGCAAAAGTATTCTTTTGTCTCTTTCATAACTCTTTTAAACCTCGCGACAAAAGCACCTGTACAAGCGTATGAAAATATCGTGTTTTGCAATTAGTATTTTTGTTTCTCATGTTTTATTGTCAGAACAAATTTCTGCATTATGTTGATCTCTTTGAACATTAATGAGAAATTCTTATATATTTCATTCACGCTAATACAATCTTTAACTTTATAATTAACTACTTTTCTTGCGTATCTTTTTTTTTGCCCTAGATCCTTCTACAGAAACATATCATCAGGGTATTTTTTTCGCGCTTGTTAATGTCCAACAACCTTGGCCTTATGCCATTTTAGATTAGAGGATTGTTCTGTCAAACACTTAACACAATTATATCCTTTTTATAGTTTTATTTGGCATTTTGTGCCAAGTCACATGTCACTTTAAGAATATACTGTACTTGTACAATATGGTTTGTAATGAGAGTATTTAGAATAAATCTTAATATCCACATCAACAATGTTCCACCACGTCCATCTGCATATCGTAGAAAAGATAAATTCTTATTAAGATAACAAAGTCCATTTATATATTTTTATTTTTAGTAGATTTAAATGCAGACGAACTTGAATGAAACTTTAGTCAGTACAAATTTTCATGTCTTCCAACCTCAAATATTTGCTTTTCTGTGCCGGTGTGTGCTTTCCATCTCGTTTCCTTAGTTAAATATCAAGTTCATTTACTTCCTTAATCATTCGCTTGCTAAAAAGTCTCTTCATATTTGTACGAGGGACATCCAGAATTAAACGATATATTTCAGTGAAGTTATTATCTTCAGTAGAGCTTCTGAAATTTCGGTTATAGACTTCCATCTGTTGGCAAAATAATGACATAATATCGAATTGGTGGTTGCTAAGGCAACACAAGAATTTTCGAGGCGGAGCTAAATAGTATTTTTGTCCAAACAAATACCAGATACATGTGACAATTTATCCATATGTATTGATAGAAAAGCTATGAAAACTTTTGAGGAAATAATCAAAAACTTTTGAGGAAATAATCAATAAAGATGTCTCTAGATGACGATGTTAGTCGTATGGAGACTTCGTTCAGAATTGGGCAGCAGAGCAGTATGCGATTAGTTTTAAAGAAAAAGAGTTAAAAGAAGAAATATGTAATTTAAATTATTTAAAAGGTATGTCGAACATCAAAGAGAATATGTATTTATGAATAGTGCAGTAGTTGTTAAAAGGGAAATGCAAGTTTTACTGACTTTACTATTGAAAGAAAAACTGAACATGCGAAAAGTTGTTGCGGGTAGGTTTCCAATGCTCCTTGTCGATGAGCAAAACAGAAATCCTTTTCAGTATTGATCCTAATGTGTCCATCTGCTAACTATTTTTGTTCAAGTATATTGTGCGAAACCGATATTTCGCTATTCGATCAGAAAATTCTTTTATGTAGAAAAAGCCGTACTAATAACCCCTTGTCCGTTCAATATGGTAACATTACTTAACACGGTCATGTATAGAATGAAAAATAGAAAATGGCGCCACTAAACGACATTTGACGAATAGCACCACTTTGTGTTACTAGGGTGTCGTTTTGTTGATTCGAACTGAACTGCAGTTTCGATTTACAGGCGTTTTCTGTATAATTCTGGATTACCCGCAACAGTATGTGACGTCATATATTCGTTTTTATTATTTTAATCGGCAAATACTTTTGCCTATGATTATTGATATATCGGAGACCGCTTCACTTGCCCTTCAGTAGGTTCAGACTCCGCTATTGCCATGTCAGAAAAAAATATTAATTTGGGTTGTAAAAGGTCGATGGCTCTACCAACGTTCCCGCTCGTACCTGTAATATTGTCAAAAGGGGAATCTTAGATCTTTCTCTCAGCCATTAGAATCTGGAAACTCGCCATATCACGTGACTTGAATTGTGCCGTTGTGACTTAAACCAGTTGCAGATTTATACATTTATAATCGTAAATACGAAATATTGTGATCCACTTATAAATGGTGTTGGTCTTTCAAATACATTAATGGGGTAATTTGAGAAATGTTAAAAATACATAATTAACGACATTATAAGTATTAAATGTGTAAGCTAATTGCTCAGAAAAGATTCCATTTATACAAAATACCATTCAATTTATTGTTTCTCATAATTTGTATCCGATTAGGTTTTGTTTGACATTTGCAGTAAAAGAAGCCTACATTAATCGCAATAATCTTACTGTAACAATAGATAATTTTTCAGAACTGTGTATCACTTGACTTTTCCCGTCGGCTTATTGTATTGTAAAAATGCGTTACCAATATTGTATTTTTGTTATTCTGGGATCTACTCTCCGTGCGGTTCTACAAAATGTATGTCATGGCAGACAGGCGGGAATATCAAGTTACAAAAAGGAAAGGCACATAATTAGAGAATCCCTTATGACTACAGTATACCTAAAATGAATTGAATTGGTGTAAAAAGGCATTACCAAGAGATCTCCTTTTTTTGTTAAAAATGCTATTCTCTTATACTAGGACTTTGAATTGTTTATTTTAACATTACTTTTGTCTTCTTCTTTTTTTTTGCAGCGTATCTTCATTTATCTTAGAACGAACTGATTATTACAACATTACTTTGCCTTTGTACTTTACATCAACTTCTTGCTTCTTGATCGTGAAAGATAGACGTAACTATTGCCTTACGTACTGTGTCCTTGCACATATAACAGAAAGAACATAAAATATTGGCAATGTATGATGGGTGAATAAACAGTGTAATATCTTCTGTTGTACCGCATGGGATGATATTAGCTTCATTATCTTTAATAATATTGTATAACGCATTAATAGGCGAATTTGAGAAATGTCAGAAATACATACATTTTATAATATTTTCAGTATAGTATCAGATAATTACTCTAATTGAATCCATTTATGCAAATACCAATCCATTTCCTGCTCGCAAAACATCACCATGTCATTTGAATTGTATTGCATTGTGTACTAGTATAACTGATATAGGGTTTGAGTTGATAAAGGTATGTTCTGTTCTGTTCTCATTTTATTTTGACGATTTTGAAAGCAAAATATCACCTGTATTAAATCGCAAATTGTACTTTGTATCAAATCACAAACTGTACTGTATATAAAATAGCAAACTGTATCTTTATAAAATCGCAGAACACTGTATTAAGAAATACATAATTTACTCTGGACGTTCTGACTTACTTGATTATTCGCGAGTTTTTTTTTCTTTTCTCCAGGTTTCCTTTTTTGAGATGGAAGGAGAAACCTTTTATCATATTGCATTTTGACTGAGTTTTGGTTAACTATGTACCTTTCTGTATACTAGGATTGTACATGTATATTGTGAAATGCATCTAAATAATTCACGGTTCGAAAATGATTTAAAGATAGATCACCTCACTTTACGGCTGTATATATTTTATAATTTAGAATTTCTGTAATAAAACAAAAACCATTCCTTTTGACATACTGTAAAATCATTTAATTTTGTGGGCATGAAATTTTGTGGTTTTGGTCAAAACGGCAATTTCGTGGGGATATGAATTCGTGGATTTCAACTTTTGAACATAAAATGAATGGGAATTTGACTTGTTCGTTGGGATTAAATTTCGTGGATTACCTCAACCACGAAATCCACGAAAATTAGTCCCCCATGAATATTAATGATTTCATAGTAATTGTCAAGCTTATTCATATTTATCACCTATATTTGATACAGCAACCCGGCAGTTAGTGCGACTGAAATTTAAGTTTAACTTAAGGAAATATTTGATAAAAAGGTAAGCATAAAATTTAAACAATGTTTTGCTGAGCTCATACATGTCACGTTAGTTTTTCTTTTGTTTTAGTCAAGTGTTGCTATGGTGGCCTTTTTTAAAAAAGTAAATAGTTTGAAGCAGGAGTTTTCCAGCAGGCATTAGCTTGATTCGTCTTTGAATGATATATCTCCTTCGATATTGAAATGGTGCTTTTCTGTGACAAGGACACATTGCTCATACTTGTTTCTTTCGCTGTGCAAGTGCATAAACCAATCGCACAATATTTGCAAATTGTCAAAATGTAAGTTTATTGTCACAAATCTGTTACATTTATATACCTTTCGTCTGGATATCAGTTCTTCTTTTGCTCCGATATCTGTTACAGTTTGAAATTAAACAGTTCACAATTAGATGTCAAAGATTTTATGTCGTTTTGTATTGTCTGTCCTCTAACTTTAATATGCAAAAAAAAAGAATATTTAGATAAATTACTACAAACTTTCAACATAGCAAGGCGATGTAATATTTAATTATCTAAAGGTGAAATATTTTTTTACAGTCATATTTCTTTCTCTGTCCGTAACTTCTGTATTACACGATTACTGTCAAAGTACCTTTACTCACAGGACTCATCATAACATCGCACTTCGTGGACGTTCGTGTCTTATGGACTAGTTTTTTCATTCATTGTTTTCATTCATTTTCATCTAGGCGTTAAGTTTACGGAATAATAGAGAATTTTTGACAAAGCGTCATGGAGTGTATAAGAACAATAGAGACACAAACGATAGCTAATATATACTCAAGAAATATGCGCAGCAGTTTTTTCATGAGTATAAAATTATATGCCACGCTCTTTACCATTATCAAAAATATCATAAAAAGCTTGTACATTTTTAATAATTCGGTTTTGTCAAAAAGTCAGGAGATTCAACACAAAGATGCAGAATATATGTTAGGAATCCAAGGAAATACACTGTACATAGCAATCAATTTTATGTAAGGCGTAAATAGTAATACAGCTGCGCACTTTCTTGTAAGTTTTTACTTTGATAGAATTAGTCGGGCAAAGATGTCGGAAAAAGGGAAAAGATTACTGGCTTAGTTAGCCATAAGGTTTGTAAACTAAAACAGCTCAAGAAGAGCTGGCAATACAGAAGTGGTTTCAACGGAACCCCTCTTGTGTTTCTAAAAATAATTTGGTGTGATTGCATAACGTATTTAACCATAAAAATATTAGACCCCTTTGAAATAATGAATGCAGCAATGTTAAATAATAGAAGCAAAGGTTTAACTTCGTTTGTTCATGAAATAATGAAATGTGCAAACCCCCTGGAGCTTACCATACACTGCCACTGGTTTAATCGGATAACAAATTGATAGAATCATGACCAGAATTAGTAACAACTCTGAGGCCAAATATGGGAGGACGGAATGGTGAGGTATCGGGAGATTATTACTAAAGCCGCGCAGTCCTTGAAGACCGTTGTTGCAACTGTTTATACAATTTGCCTTTTCTAAACCATGGAGCACAGCATCTCTGTGGGGAATCACATGATCAAAATAATCTCTTTGTCAAAATAACTTTATAAATAATATGGGATAATTTTGAAGCGACTTGTGCTGTAAATGTAAAATATAACCTATAATATGGCAACATAGATGTATCTTAAAACTACATATATTTCAATTACAACAATCTTCTGATTATCTGGAACACTCCAAGAAACTGAGACTTCTCATTTTCCTTAGTGTTTGTAATTACATGATGTCTATTATTATTGTCAACGACATAATAATTTAACGATTTTCATTAGTCATATGTTATGAAGATATTTCATTTTCTTCAAAATATAACTTTGGTTTAGGGATTATTTTGATCATGTGATTCCCCGCAGTGACGGCAAAATACGAACTGACTCGGTTTGATGCAGTATAATGAAATCATTCGTCCTCCGCCTCTGAATCTTTAGGGGAAGTTGATATTTACTTGCAGAGAAAAGGTTTGTACTGGTCCAGAATCCAGGAACACTGATTAGATTAACTGCCCGTCGTTACATAACTGAAATGCTAGTGAAAAACGGCGTTAAACCCGAACAATTAAAAGAATGCATGGTGAATTAACGTAATTTCGCTGGCTTCCTCTTCGAATGTGGTTGTTTCATAATTAATTAAAAAGTAAAAGTGAGATAATCAGCATAGATATGATGGACGGGCAGATTGAATGTAACTTAATTTTCCAACTACATAAAATGTTAACACTGTTAGTTTCAAACTATCTAATGCTTTTCTTTTTTGTTGGGTTTATAGTCAATAGTAGAATATCTGGAAGGCTTCCTTATATGAAGAATTCTACACCCCGATAGAGGTTTCGAACCCACATCAGTAACATTCAAGTAAATTGAAGTCAGCGACCTTAACCACAATATTGAGGCCCCAAACCAAAATTCTCCACCTAAAACCGAAACATGGAAATCATCATTGTGTTCTCAACAGACACAGTATGACAAAAAATATCAAAAAAGAAACAACACTTTTTTAAAGACGGCTGTACCAGAAATGATAGTGAAGTTTAGATCTAGTTAATAACACATAAGCAATGTTTACAAACTATTGAACTAATGAACACATCTTCAGCAGCCACAACCGTTTCAAAACGTACAAAACCGGGATATTAATCGTCATTTAACCATGCTTTACTCGTCGTTTTTTCATGCCTCTTATTACCTAGTACATCCCTTGTGATTGGTGATGTTGTGATTTGTTGTTTTTGATTCGCTGAGATATTATTGTAGTTATAATGTCTTGTTCTGCATTAATTATCACACATGGAACTGCCATAAAAGAATGGTCTCATAAAGCATTTTGATAAATTTAGAAAGACAAACAAAATGTTTAACTGTTGATACACCATACAACGTTGAAACTGTAATAAATATTGTTCAAGATTTTTTACTTTTACTATAAAATAATGAATGACAAAATACCCGAAGTGAAGTTTTAGCTTAAATGAATCAATTACAGGTATTGTAGACACCAACCAGTTTTACTTTGAACCCGTTTTCATATTACAAAGGACTTTAAAGTACATTAAATTTTTATCAGTCACTTTGGAGTATTTATAATTATTTGTCAGACTCCTATGATTCTATCATTTTCTATAGGATAGAAAATTTTATATGCAACAGTACTAATGTTTAATATTTCAAAGGGTGTGGCACCCATACATTGCACCATTCTCCGAAAAGCAGTTGCATGCCTATAGAAAATAAAAATAAAATATGTTTTTGACAAAGAATACGGTCGTTATCTCATCCACGAGATCAGCAGTCAAAACGGAATCAGACGTATAGACAGATAAAATTTATCATTTGTAGTGTAGTCTTTGTTGAGCAAAAGTTCTATTGTAATATCAATCGGTTGCACAATGATAACACCGGTTATTCCATTCATTAAACGGGTCTGGTAGATTACCGTCTTATAACTTATTAAGCACAATTTCGAATTAGAAAAATATGTAGAATATATAAAGGAAAGAAAGTATCAAATTGCTCTTTCTCAATTTCGATTATCGTCGCATAAATTGGCGATAGAAACGGGAAGATAGGACAACATTGATAGACAATATCGTTTATGCTATCATTGTAATATGGGTATGGCAGAAAATGAATACCATTTCTTACTAGTCTGTCAGAAATACAGAAATATAAGAACGCGATTATTTAATCCTTATTATTATAGATGGCCAAACATAACTTTTGTAGAATTATTAACATAAGAATCTAGAAAGAAAATTGTTAATGTAGCTAAATATATATATTTTGCTTTTCAGCAACGTAATACAAACGATGTTAATTAATGATCGTACAATATCTAGCATTGTTTACCGAAGAAACTTCAGCATTGGTTACCACACAATCATTAGCGTCGGTAACAGTACAATTCCTCATTGTTTACTATACAATCTCTAGCGTCGTTTACCATGCAATCTCTAGCATTTTTACCGTACAATCTAACATTGTTTACAGTACAATCTTTAGTGTTGTTTGCCGTAAAATCCTTAACATTTTTTACCATGCAATCTCTAGCATGTTTTACCGTACAATCTAGCATTGTTTACCATGCAGTCTCTAGCATTTTTTACCGTACAATCTAGCATTGTTTACCATGCAATCTCTAGCATTTTTTACCGTACAATCTAGCATTCTTTACCATACAATCTCTAGCATTTTTTACCGTACAATCTAGCATTGTTTACCATGTAATCTCTAGCATTTTTTACCGTACAATCTAGCATTGTTTACCATGCAATATCTAGCATTTTTACTGTACAATCTAGCATTTTTTACCATGCAATCTCTAGCATTTTTTACCGTACAATCTAGCATTTTTTACCATGCAATCTCTAGCATTTTTTACCGTACAATCTAGCATTGTTACCGTACAATCTAGCATTATTTACAGTACAATCTCTAGCGTCGTTTACCATGCAATCTTTAGCATTTTTTACCGTACAATCTAACATTGTTTACAGTACAATCTCTAGCGTTGTTTACCTTACAATCTCTAACAATGTTTACCGTACAATCTCTAGAATTGTTCTCAGTGCAATCTCTAGCATTGTCTATCATACAATCTGAAGCGTCGTTTACCGTACAATCTCTAGCATTGCTTACTGTTTACCGTACAATCTCTAACGTTGCTTACCGTACAATCTCTAACGTTGCTTACTGTACAATCTCTACTGGTTTCCCAGTAGTTTCCGGACCCAAGTAGTTTTCCGGACCTTTTATATTTCGTGTTGTATAGACTTTACGCCGCCGTAAAGCATCAGGGTAACAATATCATGTTGCCTTTACATAGCAGCGAAAACCTAGCATTACCGAACTTATTTATTTATTTATTATTTGAATATCCCGGTTGTTTTAACTTACTTCGATGTAATGTTTACACAAGAGATTGGGAACTGCAGTGGAATTCCAGTTACAGTGCGCATGCGCAGAAATTGAGGCCCCTTGAAGGTAAACATCAGTCAATTGATGCTCCCATTTACAGTAGAAACATTCCGATAGTAATAAAATAAAACAATGAAAGTCAGAAAAAATCGATCTATTCACTATACTACGGCATTAAATTATCGATTAAAAATAAGGACCAAAAGAGACGGGTATTTACCTACGATACCGTAGATCAATCAAATGTTTAGCAGCAGTGTCCATGCCCTAGTGGTCAGAACGTTAGACTACCAATTTTAAGACCGGTCTTGTTTGTTTTGTTTTTTTAAATGTAGTTAAGCTCTTAATTTTTTTTAGCTCACCAGTCACAAAGTGACAAGGTGAGCTTTTGTGATCGCGTGGCGTCTGTCGTCCTTCCGTCCGTCCGTAAACGTTTGCTTGTGACCACTCTAGAGGTCACATTTTTCACGGGATCTTTATAAGTGTTGGTCTGAATGTTCATCTTGATGATATCTAGGTCAAGTTCAAAACTGGGTCACGTGCCATCAAAAACTAGGTCATTAGGTCTAACAATAGAAAAACATTTTGACCTCTCTAGAGGCCATACTTTTCAATGGATCTTCATGAAAATTGGTCAGAATGTTCATCTTGATGATATCTAGGTCAAGTTCGAAACTGGATCACGTGCGGTCAAAAACTAGGTCAGTAGGTCTAAAAATAGAAAAACCTTGTGACCTCTCTAGAGGCCATACTTTTCATGAGATCTTCATGAAAATTGGTGAGAATGTTCACCTTGATGATATCTAGGTTAAGTTTGAAAGAAAAATAATAAATGCATTCATATGAACAGATTTATTCTAAAAAAAGTCTTGTTTTAGTTTGAAATATGCTGACGTAAATGTGAGACGGGTATACCCGTCATACATGTAGACAGCGAAGGGGCTAGATGGGGAAAAATCACCGTAAACAGCTATAAATTTTTGAAGAATCTACTTGGTTTGTAAATCTATATTTAGAAAATAAAGCAATATGAAGGACCTAATTTCCTTATCGAATCTTCGGCGTTTATTACAGTTGTTTTGTCTACTTTATCACGCAGTTGAATCGCCGTCCACCATTTTGAAATGTGGAAATTTACCAGGTCACTTAGGTCATTATGGGCTTTCCTGTGTACAGTATTCTAAAAGTACAACAGCAAACACAGATGGAAAACATTCTTTAATATGATTGGTTGCTCTGGGATAAATTCATGTGACGTCATTTGAATTGTTTATAGGTTGGGGAATGTTGGGAAATTCCAAGACGGGTAAACCCGTCTTGTAGGCAAATAGGCTGACATAGCAGTGGGACGGGTATACCCGTCTTGTAGGCAGTGAAAAGTGATTAAATTTGTGTAGGAACTGTTCTATCAGTTAAATGATCGTAAGCAAATTTGTTCGAATATATTTACTTATTAAATATATACTATACCATATTAGTAAATATTGTCAAATAATTAAAATGGTATCTTTGTTCTTTTAGCTCTAACTTTATATCTGTTTGCTAAACATGACAAGGAAAGACGATTGTACGGCATAACTGAAAAGGAATCAGGCATTAATCGTAACCAATACAATAAAAATATATTACATATAAAATAATTATAATAATATAAATTATTTATTCAAAGAATAGGAATAGTTCAGGATAATCAAATTCATTTTTTTTTTTTTTTGCACAGACGAAGCACATTCTCCAAAACAGAAAGATATGAATAGTGTAAAAACTATAATACCCCAAAAGAAAAACAATATCGGCATGGCGATAAATTCATTATGACTGTCTTTACTGCACAGTACATGGTATTATATAACACTACAATCTTTTAGTCTCATCCTCATATCCAACCTAAATAGCCGTCATTTCGTCTTATTTGTGGGTTGTCTTCCGTCCACGTTTCGTGGGACCACATGGCATTCTATTTACATGAAAATGTACCTTGCCGAGGGATTTATCAAGATGTATATCTGCTGTACCTTTCCGAATATAGATAAGGCCGAACTTTCAATGTCCAATGCTTTTAGGGATTGTCCCCTTACATTTTATACTTTGGATGTAGTTTCGGACTACTGAGGTAGAAGTATGTCTGCACCGTATTATTCCTGCTCATTCTTAATTTTTATTGAACTACGGGCCTGTCCATTTCATATGGTACTCCAATGCTAATATTCTAATGCAGTTTGTTTAGTTAATGATATACTTGCATGTATTAAATTTGTTTGTTTGTTTCGAGTATTACGCCGTTTTTCAATAGTACTTCAGTTATGCAAAGGTGAACAGTTAACTTTACCAGTGTTCCTGGATTCTGTACAAGTACAAACCTGTTCTACGCAAGTAACTGCCAACTTCTCCTCATGAATCAGAGGTGGAGGACGAATGATTTCAGACACATTATCTTTTAACAAATCGTCACGGAGAACATATGCCTTGTCCGGAGATCGCCATCCTTGTCTGGCTTCGTTATTGTCAATGTGATAGAAAAAACTGAGTTGTGTTTATTTTTGTTGGTGTTTTTGGTCATTTTATAGAATCATATTTATATAGCACTACTTTAACTTACAGATTTTTGTGTTTTTGTGTTCCTTAAATCTACGCCCTTCATACTGAGCGGGTTTTGCATATATTGAGAAAGGTCTTTATGATTTAAGTAAAGTTATGGGAATCACCTTACAATCTTGGCAGCATTGCTTCTGACCTTAGGCAACGCAATTTATTTATTTCTTCAATTCTCCCTTCTATAGTCAACTGAAACCATTCTGGCACTAAAGTGTTCAAATATTTCAAGGTTGTCTCCCAATATCTTTCATCTTTTAAGTATTCCCGTTGCAGGTCCTCCACAAATGTGCAGTCTGATATCAAACTTGCGTCATAGTGTTCTAGCCTCTGCATTACCTGGGTAAATATTGCCTTTTCCGCCTCAAATCTCCATTCCTTAAAAACCATCCTCTCCAATGGTGTGTTATTATAACACATAAGTTCGCGAAGTTCTGGACTTCTAAGAATTATAGCTCTTCCGTCTTTCAAACAATCTGACAAAAAGCGTACTACCCTTGTTTTATAATGACCGAATACTACATTCAGAAGATTTCTATCCGTTATCATATAATTTGGAAAATGATTATTTTCTACACAGTGTTTTAGGAAAAACAATGACTTTTGTACTAGCTTCAACAACAGCTCTGGAGAAAACGAGCTTTCCTGGTTTGTTTCTACAACCCAGAACACAGTATTTTTTACTATGTAAGATGTAATATCCTTAAAAACAGGTTTCAATATTTTCTTTCCTATAAGTTTTAATAATACATATAATTTAACTTGAACATCGTTCAGAGTTGATATCAATTTCTTTTCTGCAGTAGTGTAACATATCCGCCATTCCAAAAACTGGCTGTCACTTAATTTATCCCCGACAGGCACAATATAACCTTCCATCTGAGAAATTTCCTGAACTAAATCAAGTGACGGCCAGGTGTTAAATCTCGTTCTGTCTTTCCATTTACTTAGCTGTTCACCACCAAAATAATATATAGAAGAAACTATATCACGGCTTTCCATGGTTGTGGCTGGACCGTTGTTCGAAAAGTTCACAGGTTTAACATTCGCAATGAAAGCCCATTTCATTTTAGTAAACCAATGAACATAGTTACAGAATACAGCACTAGATATGTAAGGACATCTTGTCTGAGATGAGTACATATACGATGACTTAAACAAAACATGGCTGTAACTGTTTTCATCTAAATAAACAGGAACTATTTTTGTGTATCCGGTAGGAGAAGTTGCATAATCTGCCTCAAGTATATTAAATTGGCTTTGAGCACTTGCTTTGTCTGCACATATGGTATCACTAAATATTGACATTACGTCAGCATCACTATCCTTTAGTGCCACACCTTCGCCTGCGCTACCCACATAGACAAGAGAAAATGGTATTCCTTCCTTAGAATTGCTAAGTGTTGCTAGATTTGAAATATGATCGTAGACTTTTGAACGAAAGGATACGGATTCCAGTTGAAATCCGAACGTGTCGAGTGTTGTATATACCAATCGGGAAAAGTCTTCGTCTGCGTTTCTAAACATATTCTGTACAATTATATAGTCTCTGTCCAGATTGTTGTCCTGGAAGAAAGATTGTTGAGAAATTACTTCAAATTAAAAGTTTTAATACACATTTTATGAATTTAACAAATTTTCATATCTATTCCCTGTAGTGTCTTCATTGCAGTTCACATTACGTCTATGGAAAACAAAGCACACCAGCTTTATAAAACAAAGTCTTGCTAAAAAGGTCATTTTATTTTATTTTATTTACTTACATTAGGGATTCTCTTATTTTGAATGTACTTTTGCTACAACCAAGATTTTATAAACATCAATTTAAATAAAGACTAATAACCTTACCCTAGAGTGATACAACCAAAGTATTTCATGCATATAAACGTAAACTACAGGAATTTGTTCTTATGAAATGCCTTAGGTTTCTCCTCTACTTTGATGTGATTTTAATTGTTTTCATTTTCTATTGCAGTGTTAGTTTTACTTTACTTAATGAGCTGTTTTGTAATTATTTTTGATGGATTTTACAAGAATTGACTTTTTACTGGATGATGAAATAAGACTACGACTACAGTTGTACCAAGCATTGATATACATTGGTTTTTCCAAGAATGACATTTTGTTAAGTACCTATGAAATACTGTTTTTAAGAAGAATTAGTCAATTGTCGTATGATGCATGTTATGTTAACTAAAGTAGACAAAAAGTGGGTTTACATGTAAATTCAAGTAAGTGTTTCGATAAAGCTAAAAAATCCGTTTATAATTAAAAATATTAGAACGACCTACTTATTTTAATAGTGTTTCGTTATAAAGCAAGCATAGTGCCAATACGGGTGGTGTTAGGTGACGCTCGTGCTGTAAATGGCGCATAATGTCCACTCATCCAAGCTTTAGTGATGGTTAAGGGTCATTATTGAAGTAAGGTCGGAGGCCTAAGCATGTATACAAATAGCATGTCTATCGAGAATCGCGAGAAAGCACCGCATTTTAAAGTAAAAAACCGATTAATAAACCAATAGAACTACGTCATTCGCATCATGCTCACTCAGGCGCTACTAACTTCATAATTTTAACGCAGTTTTGTTTCCGCAATTAAAAAATCCCTTACCAAGGGAGGGAAAAAACAAAACAGAGGTGGGTAATGCATACATGCTTAGGCCTCCGGCCTTACTTCAATAATGACCCTCATCCATCACTAAAGCTTGGATGAGGGGACATTATTTTCCGTAAGGCCTCCGACCTTGCACATGTATACAAATAGCATCTTTAAAGGCGAGAAACAAAACAACCAACATGAAATCTGAAGGTATTTTTAAACCATACTTATACCCACAAACATTGAAAAATACAAAGGAAAATCCCTATAGCTTCAAGTACAAGAACAATACTTCTTAAAACTTGAAATCACAAAGTTTTTATAATTTAT
This sequence comes from Mercenaria mercenaria, assembly GCF_021730395.1. NCBI lineage: Eukaryota > Metazoa > Mollusca > Bivalvia > Venerida > Veneridae > Mercenaria > Mercenaria mercenaria. The sequence goes on from NC_069363.1 coordinate 52,174,196, forward strand.
TCAAAACAGCTCGGGAAAAGTCTACATGTACATTATCTTTAATCTACAATTTCTATAATAATATGTATAGAAATTTTTGTCACTATTCCATTGCGCAGTTTCAAAACACCCCCATGTGTAGGCTGCTGAAACGGCAGCTGATCTATAAGAATGCGCTTAAAAACCCTTGTATCAATAAGAAATTAATAACTGTTTACTTTTTCTTACACTTTCTGTCCTGCTCAAATAACACAATAATGTATTAACAACACACAATTTCCTATCCTGGTAACTGTCTAAAACTAAAGAATACGCACTGTGTCCCACTTTACTAGTTTTCAGTAAAGGTGGAATATAAAAAGTAATCCTTTCATTTGTACAGTCCATGTGATCTATATCTAAGGAAACCAAAGTCTGTGCCCTCGGAGCAGTACAAAGAGAAACCAAAGCTGTAAGCTTTAAAGTTAATAATTTTAAACTCAAATCAGTTAAAGGATACAAAGTCCTCAAAACATTTAATACAACACTCACGTCCCATGTGAAAGAATACCTAGGTTTTGGAGGGGTTCTATGAAAAACACCTTTCATAAATTTACTAATCAGAAACGGTTTATCACACCAAGAGTTCTTGAAAAAGGGCAAAGTCTGAAGAAGCATAGACTTATGTGTAATTAAAAGTGAATAAGATATGTATACCTTGCTCAAGCAAATAGGATAAATAATTCACTACAGTACCTTCAGAGGCTGAAAAGGGACTTTTACACTGTTTATTACACCAAATATACCAGCTTCTCTAGGCAAATTCATACTGTTTGATAGTTCCTTTCCTCCAAGCTTGTATGATGACAAGAGCAGTTGATCTTGAAACTCCTTGACTATGTAAGGCTTCCCGGATACAGCTACAGCGACCATCGTCAAAGACTACAACAGAGGATGCCTCCCCATTGTGTTCTAACAATAACAGATCCCGATGATGTGGTAGTCTAATAGGTAAAGAAGATATATTATATAAAACCATTGGAAACCAAGTTGCCGATTTCCAAAATGGAAAAACAAGTATACCTTCTCTACTCCATCAGATATAACTTTATTCATCACCTTCCCAACCAAATTGAAGGGATGAAATAAATAAGGTGTAAACTCATTCCATGACAAAGAAAAGGCATTGTGACAAAATGAAGGATTTCCTGGGAACTAGGAGACATAATTGTCCCATTCAAATCTGATGCAAAAAGATCCATGTCTGGATGGAATAATTGCCCACAAATTCTAGAGAAAATATCTTGTTTCAATGACCATTCGGTACTTTTTGAAAATTTTCTAGAATAATAATCAGCATGAACATTATCCACCCCAGGAATGTAAACTGCAGAAATAAAAATATCACCCTTTAAACACCATTTCCATAGCTTTTTTGCTAACAGATCCATGGAAATGGAAGCCATTCCTCCAAAATCATTGACATAAGCCACCGCAGAAATATTGTCAGACCTTATCTCAATATGGGATTTTCGTACGTCTGTGTATAATACACGGACAGCATTAAAAATTGCTAACAATTCTAAGTAATTAATAGACTTATCAGACACGGAAGAATCCCATTTTCCATTGGCAAAACGATTTTGTTCCTCATCATAACAAACCCAACCTAAAAGGCTGGCATCGCAATGACAATAATACTCTACTTGCTGAGGCCTTGTGTGTTTTCCATTCTTTTCTCTTACACAATTTATCCACCAATGCAATTCCTCTATACTATCATTGCTAAATATAACATTTCTGTCAAAAATTCATATCAGAACCAAGCCCTAACACTTTGTTTGTCTCCAAACTTCTATAATGCAGTGGTGCTTCAAGAATTGCGTAAAAAGCATTTATCACTAAACCAATAAAAGACGCCAATTCTCGTAACAACACAAACTGCTTTTTAAGAAGTTCAGAAGCTAAGGAAATAATTTTTGAAACTTTTTCTTCTGTAAGAAAACTGAATCTAGAATAAACCCTAAAAATACTATTCTCTGTGTTGGTATTAAAACTGATTTCTTTTTATTCACCTCAAATGCTAATGACTCTAGTGTGTCACACATTAATATTGTACTGTTTTCACAAATATCCTTGTATTTGTTCATGTTCAAGGAATCATCTATATAGTATGAACACCGTAAACCCTGATACGTAAACCAAGCATAAATTTGTTTCAGAATCTTGGTAAATACCCTTGGTGCTGATGATAGCCCGAAACATAGACAAACAAAATGATATAAAACTCCATTCCACATAAACTTCAAAAAAATTCTAAAATCTTCATGAACTGGAATTGCAAATTATGCATCAGTCAAGTCTATTTTACAAAAGAAATCAGACTCTTGAACAAGATCTAACACCAACTTGAAATGCTCCTGTTTAAAATGTTCGTACTTCACAAATTCATTCAAGTAATTTAAATCAATTATAGGTCTAAATTTACCACCAGGCTTTGAAACAGCAAAAATATTTGAAATAAACTGTCCAGGCTCTGGTATCGAAAAACACAATTGCTCCTTTGTGTAAAAGATCTTGTACTTCCTTGTTTACAATTTCTTTTTGTTCATTGTTGAACTGAATTTGTCTAGAAATCACGTTTTGATAAGGAATGGAATGAAAATCAATACAATATCCTGCGATCGTTTGTAAAATCCATGGATCATTAGAAAAACGTTTCCATACATTTAAACAAAACGTAAGCCCAACTACATCAGAGGTGGTGTCCAGTCTATCTAGTTTGGGGCAGTAGAAACAGCAGCTGAGCCGTTGCTCTACCTCTCCGGAAATTCTGCTGGCCATACTGTTGCTGATTGTACTGATTTCTCCCATACTGTTGTCCATATGGACTAAATCTACTGGGTCTCATAGTCTTGAAACCAGAATTCCTACCCCGAAAAGGTCTATGAGAACCACTAGAGCCATAATATGAGGCACTTACAGACATATCTCTAGCTAGTGAAAAACCAACTTCGCAATTCTTCACTTCCTTGGCGATGTCATCGCCAAATAATTTTGTGGTAATGGGAACATTGACATTGCAAAGATTGCTATATTTCCTATTGAGAAAGGGTCGACACTGATATCTGCGTCTTAAGGAAATGTTGTACTGAACCGGACCAGTTAACCTTATCAAATCGGTCAAAATACCCTTTGCCTCACTATTACCAGTGATAATATGCTTCAGAACCGAAGTCAAATTTATGACTGCAACCATTGCAGCAGCAACAATACTTTGAATATTCACAAAACAACGTTCATCAGTCTCACTGTATGGTAACTACACCGGTAGCCGTGTGTTTGGATCTGTCCAATATGGCCTCTTTTGAGCAAAAATGTCAAAAACATCACGTAAGTTTCGATATTTTGTGCGATTTAACACATCTTTGTACATAATTTTTTTTTTCATTCTAAGGTGCAAGTTATTCGATATAAAAAGATCAAATCATGTCAGTTCAAGTTAGTAAGTGATAAAAACGTGCAGATTATGGCAATCAAGAAGCGAAAACGAAACTTTTAAATGATCTTATCAAAACTCTTGTAATTGTATTGCCAGAAAAATGAGTTAAGAAGAAAGAAGAAACATTTTCACATATCTTGTCATCGGTCTCTAAACTAAAAGTATAGTACGTTTGCGAAAAAGTACCATCCAAAGTCAGTCACATATATCAAGTGTGTAACGGTTTGGATACAAGTAAATGAAAAACTGTTAACGGTTTGGAATTAGTGTATGCACCAGTTTGGATCGCAACTTAATTCACATTCCTGTACGATAGACTGGTATCAAAGTTGATAAAACCACATCTATCTCCTTCAATTATTTTTGGGATATCAGAGGTAACTTTTTGTAAGGATTGCGTAAAATCTAAAAAAGAAATAATCTGAAGTTCATAAAACTAAATATCTAAGGTAATAGGAAGAACTGTGTATAAACGAACACTGTACCTACTGTTATTATTTTTGTTACCGGTGCATAATAATGTGTTAGGTTTTATAACGAAATTATTTCCGAGAACATTTTCAAAATGAATCACCATATAACCTGATATGTACGATAACACGACTTTAACAAATAGCAGCGTAAGTACGTTTGAGTGTCAGGTTGGTTAGATATCAAATTCGTTCGTTTTTGAAGCCCTGCCATCTGCCATCTCGAGGGTAATTTTATTTCTTTTCTTAATAAATACTCATTTGTTTATCCTATTTGTCAACTGCTTGTTTAGAAGAGGAATTAGTAAATGCTTAGAAAAAGACCCAAAATAATAATAATAATAATAATAATAATAACGTTTGTTTGTCTTTTCATCAACCAACTTAAAAGCAACCCCTTAAAACATTAGTTTTATTTCACCATTCCAAAAGATTATTTATCTCGACTACTTGAAGAATACGAAAGGCTATTGTTCACATCCGTTCGTCAGCTTCGGCAAGCTCTTTGTTAATTATTTCTAAGCTGTCATATCAGTAATGACTACTATGAATTTACTGAAAATAAATTGTTCAATGTGATGATCTGATATGCAATATACATGTTCTATTATTCTAGTTTGCTTTATACAAAGATATTACCCTTTTTCCAGTTTACAAAATTGAGTTTTGTAACTTTTTTGTACCTACGCAGGTATCTCAATAATCAATAGTTACAGTGATTCAAAACTTCACACATCTCCGTGATGATCTAACATGCAAAGTAAGAGTCTGATGAAAGTCTGACTTCATTCTTCCTTTAGCTAAGAAATACTGGTTTAGCTTTGACACTCGAGTACTATTTGGTATGTAAGCAAGAACTTCATTTATCACTTTTAAGAATGAAATGAAACTTCAAACACTTATTATTTACTCTAATGTCAATCTCCGTACATTAGCAGTTGGGAAATCATGCTTCAAAGATATCATCCTGCCTTATTTCATTGTAGCCTGCTGATCTTTGACTTAAACTTGATGTTTTAGATCTAGGAAAGAAATTTCACTGCTATAACAGCGCTGAAGAAAAGAAATTTTAAAAATTGGGGAAAGACACTTCTTGAATAAGGGGACAATACCAGACTGTTAGTACGCGAAAGATCAAAACTTTCTAGAAATAGATATCTGATAACATTAACGTCAGTGTATGTATGGATGTGTACATTATTAAACTATTCTCAAAATATAAAGACAGGCTATAATGTAGTTTTGTAAAGTAGAAGAAAGAAACAAACAATCATCTGGGCGTCGCCTTGGAACTGTCATTGACAAAATCACCACTAGGGTATACACTTGTTAGTACATACAGGAAGGTGATAAGGTGTACAAGTCGTGTGTTAATTAAACACTATATATTAAACCGGTCGCTTAACGTGTTTTCGGCAGATCATGGAGCATGGTTTCCACGAGGATGTTCATTTGGGCAAGTGCTAACGCATATATGACTTGTGAGGTGTGCGTCAATGTCTACCGAACTGAAGCAGTCTTCAGCATGCATTGATCATTTACTCAGTTTTAACACATTTTTTTCATGGTCATCTGCAAGGATATGTGTATACTCATTTCAAATATTATTGATTTCAAAATTGTTAGCAGTAACAGCCTTCGTATTGATCAACATATGAGTGTATTCCTTTAAAGTATACATCCCTATTTTATAAGAATATTTATTTAAAATAATCTAAAATAAATGCTTGATGACCATGCTTGGTATGCCGGAAGATATATTTGAACATGTGCCATTGTAAAATATGAAAACATTACTTAGAAACAAACAATATTTCAAAATTAGCAGTTAAAAGTGTTAGTTCAAACCGCAAACATCCAAGGAGATTAAGTCATCCAAATCGGTGTACACTTGTTATCCAAACCGTTACATTCATGTTTTTACTACACAATATGTTTTGTGTCCTTTGAATCTTAGGTGTTTTGTACATATCACAGTTTATTCATACTTATACTAGAGATTATCCTAAAGTATATTTAAATCCATTTAGTCCAAATATTTCAATTTAACAGGCAATAAAAATGAAATTTTGGAACATCTGATCGAAAACTGGACAATTTCCATGAGTTAATAAGATAAATTTATGCTAAATATGATTCCGACCGCCATATCAGTCCGGCAATTACTTCTTTAGACATTACTGCGATTACTGAACAAAGTTTGGTAACGTAACCTAGCAAGGCGTAGTAAATATCTTCAAGAACTTACACGAAGTTCCACTGTTTTTCTATGTGAGCGGCCATATTGGACAGATCCAAACACACGGCTACCGGTGTAGTTACCATACAGTGAGTCTGGCCTCTCTTGCCAAGAACCTTCCACACATCCAAATTAACGGAAGGTGGTGCAAGCAAATCACAATTTTCCGGCAACATATACTTTTGTAAAATGTCAGAAATATTGCTTTGAGATGTACATGACAAATTTACTAATTTTGCTAAGGCCTTATCAATAGAAGGACTCTTTTCTGAAACAGGAATTTGGGGTAAATCCCAATCATCTTCATTATAATCAGACTCATCATGATCATCGCCAAACATAGCCTTTCCAATGTCCTTTGTAGCATTATCAGGGGGAAAATTCTCCTTGAAACCAAAACTATCTGAGCAATCATTATCATTACCACCATAACTCTCCGAGTCAGAAATGTCACCAGGATTAACTTCTACCCGTAAATTGGGTCTACCACGAAACTCTGCGAGCTTTGTTCATTATTCAAACCTAATTTAACTCTCAAAACATCTATATCTTTAGGAGTTAATCCCTCAAAATTCAGATCCTTTTTCTTTTTCTTGCTTTTGTTGGTTGTCTTGGATGTATTTTTCTTTTTTATGACAACTGACTTTGTTCGTGCTTGCAGCACGTGTCTTGCCAGATTTACCTTTCTTCTTGGACGAAGATTCACCTACCTCAACCTCCGCGCCGACTGGAGGTGTCGAAAGAACTTGAGAATTTATATCAACTTCTTTGAAGCCTTCAAAATCTTCACCCGACGTTAAACTGAGGACTTCTCCTCGTTTGAGCTCAGTTTTACCAAATATTAGGTAAAAAAACAAAAACTAGAAAACATTATCGACACTACGTGCCGATATGAGCTAAAAAGCTTACCAAAAAACAAAGTACAAAAAATGTTTACAGCTGAAAAGCGTGCGCCATAAAACGTGCCACCTTACTCGTCTAACGCTTGATAGCGCCTGAGTGAGCATGATGCGGATGACGTACTTCTATTGGCTTATTAATCGTTTTTTTTTTACTTTAAAAGCGGTGCTTTCTCGCGATACTCGATAGACATGCTATTTGTATACATGTGCAAGGCCGGAGGCCTTACGGAAAATAATGAACTACATTTATGTAGCCGATTCGTGTAAATTAATGATTATTAATTTTACCTAAAACCGGGTAAAAATTGAATATGTCGCTGGTTCCTCTGTGTTCCTAATAGTATATTTCTCGATTCAAAATCATTATTTTACAGAAAAAATCGGGTAACTGCACATGATAAAACAACGGAACTCTTACGTTGCTGTTTGCCTTTGTAACGTCAAGACATATTTCATGTTTACGGACGTAAATTCTCCGCGCTTTGTTTCAATACATTGCTGCAAGAAAAAACGTGAAATAAGAAAGTCGTTTGTTTGATTTTATTCATACTATCATTTGTTGAATATAGTTTGCAGAAAATAAATCTATCACAAGTTGTATGTACAATTGGGCATATCCGACATTCAGGTAACTGTTTACGCGGTAACTTCGACAGAGCCTCATGTAACAGTTTACACGACAAAGCATCGCTACCGCCTAAACTGTTAACCTCGGCCGGATATTCCAATTTGCACCGAAAACTAGTGAAAAAAAATCTTATTGTCTTCTTTTGATAAAACTATGAGATGACACTATCTTCTTACAAGTATTATGCAATTGTTTAGCTCAAATAATACAGTATATTATTAGAGAAAAGATACAGCAGTAATATTTAAGCAAAACTGATTCAACAGATGAGCCGTGCCATATGAGAAAACCAACATAGTGGCTTTGCGACCAGCATGGATCCAGACCAGCCTGCGCATCCGCGCAGTCTGGTCAGGATCCATGCTGTTCGCTTTTAAAGCCTATTGGGATTGGAGAAACTGTTAGCGAACAGCATGGATCCTGACCAGACTGCGCGGATGTGCAGGCTGGTCTGGATCCATGCTGGTCGCAAAGCCACTATGTTGGTTTTCCCATGGCACGGCTCAGATTATTCGCAAGCTGCCTTTTGCCACATACGTGAGCGTAGCCGAAGCAACGCATTTGTGTATAATTATATAACTCATTTTTTATGTAAGGCAAATGAAATAATTCCCATCAATGAAATTAAGTAAAACTGCAGCTCAAAGGCCGACCTTTTTGGGAGTCTCAACGCTCGGTCGGATATGACTGTTTACACGTTATGTCATGCTCATGCGATATGTGCATCATAATGATAGTTAAAGGCAAAGAAAATCTCCTATATAAGTGACCCCCCCCCCACCCCACCCTCACTCCCAAATACCAGACATCTTAATCTCCAATAAACAAGATCCTCTCTGGTCCAGTCTGATAAGGGTCCATAAAACCCCTGTAGACTTGACATGTAGTCTAATTATTGTCAGAGGATCATGAATTTTATTGATATGTACAGATAAATTGGTTATTTCCTGTATTTTGCATTTTATTAATTTAAATGCAGTCCCCCCCCCCCACCCCAAGAATTTACACAAACTTATTTTAATTGAAAATATACTAATTTTGATTGCTCAGTCATGTTGTGTGAGTAATGTGCTGACTAAATAAATTATAATTCTTACAGCAAAGCAATTCTCGCCCCTTTAGAAAACTCTCACCTTTTTTCATAAAAAATGAAATAATTATTCAAAACTTTAAAAGAGAAATGACAAATTTTTTTATTCAGTTATTATGATATTTTTATCTAAGTAACAAAATAAAACCAGAAATATTGATCATTGCTGGATTTTATTACAAATCAAAGAAGCGTTCAGTTGCATTTTTGATAGGAATATGGACAGATAGATTTTATATATTAAAAATGCATTCAGGCCACACTACGGGAAAGCGCTTCTCTCCCACACCACGGGAAAGCGCTTCTCCCACACCACGGGAAAGCGCTTTTTCCACACCACGGGAAAGCGCTTCTCATCATGATCCACACTTTGTTTTTACAATGTGAAATGTGTTATGTGAACTGACTTATAAGAAAACTGCATTAATTGCAGATAGTTTTGATTTTAGTATAAGAACTGTGATTTGGGGATAAATAATTCCCCTTGTGTGGCCTTAAATAAATACATTTTCTTTTATTCATAATAAAATCCAGCAATAAAGAGATAAAATTATTCAAAATACACATAATTTATTATTTGTAGAAGCTAGGTTCCTGAATGCATTTTCTTTTATTTTTTATAAAAAATCCAGCAATGATGAGATATAATTGTAAAAACAAAAACTTGGTTTATTTGAAAAATAATAGAAACACTGTTGTATCTTATTACTTTGTTTGTTTAGCCCTAATTTAATCAGACTTTCTAAACTCGTTATAAAGGTGAGAACTGGTTTGCTATAAAGGTGAGAAATATCACCTGCAATTTATGTACTGCACAGTAGCTATACAGTAGCTTATTATGATAAACAGAAGCAAGTCTGTCAATGGTTCAGTCTTGTGTATTGGCCCTTACCGCCAATACGCAGACCTAATCATCCCCATAGGCCACATACCTGGTATACCAGAATCAGTGTTTTTAAATGTTAGAAGCAATAGATACAGATATTAGGTCGATTTCATTGCCCTTAACATTTAGCCTGCTACATTTTTAAAATTGGCTGGTCCATCATTCTATTTGGGCAGTACTACGTATTATTGGAAGGGGTGTTCAATGAAAATTTACTGACTGAATCGCGAATAGTGCAAACCATGATCGTAAAGGCTGATCTTGGTCTGCACTGGTCTCAAAGGCGGAATCATTTGCCGCCGCCAGCAGGCTAAAGGTTAAGAGACATTTTACTCCAAAAGTGCGCTGAAACAAACAAAACAATGTTGGTAAAAGAGAATAAAAATCTTGATTATTGTTGCTATTTTTTTTTCATTAGGGTATGAAAGACATCGGTAGTCTTTAAAGAATGTGTGGAGGCCTCAAAAGAATTCAACACAGTTCTTTGTTGTTGTTTTTTAATTACCTGAATGTGGATAAAACAGTTGCGACCTATGAATCATCTTTATCCATATACAGTCGAATACCGTTATCTCGATATTCAAGGGACTGTAAAAATTGCATCGACGTATCCGAAGTTCGACGTAACGATATCGACTATTAGGGACTACTTTGTACTTGTGTTGGACGTCTATATTAATTCATTATATCTAATGCTTTTTTCCAGAGGGCTTGAAAAGGGAAAGAAATAATATTAAACGTAAATATGATTTTCATTTTATTGACAAATAAAACATGTTAATTAAATACATACATATAACTTTTTAATTTTTGAAAATATACATTTAAACATTAGCATTTTGATTCCTTCCCTAAACAAGTCTGAATGCAGCGGTAAAGTTCCTAGTTGAGTAGTCATTTTGACTGTGCTTCGACAACGAAAATTTGCCAGTTAAATACGCATATTGTTACTCAATCCTAAATGGTAGATTTTTACTCCGTCAAACAGAAAATATTTCATCCAAATTAGTTTTTATATTGGAAAACAGCTTTCCTGCTCGCATGGTGTTTTATAAGACTAATTATTGGGAATTAAATGCAAAACTTCCTGACATTTAAATTGGATTAAAGATTAAATAACAAACAAAACAAACACACAAACTAACTTGAATATAATTAATATATCGCCGGACAACAATAGGTTGATTTTCATACCTTACAAATAACATGGATATTTTTTGACAAACTGTGATATCGACGAAACCAGGTGTAAAAACAGTACAGGTAAGTTGACGAGACTGAAAAATCTCACCGAGCTAAACGAAATATCGAGCTAATCATATCGAGGTAATGATAAATAATTACATTAAGATAAATAGGGAAAAATCGGGACCGACTCAAACACATCGTGCTAACCGGAGTATCGAGCTAACCGATATCGAGGTAACGATATTCAACTGTATATATGTACATATATCCTAATGATGGAAATGAGAATACAGTTTCAGCCTAGCGTGCTAATTTCATGATGCTCCTTAAAATATTATTACACTTGCCAACTGGCTTTAAGATTCACATTTTATACCCTAACCCTACCCCATTTGTCTTTTGGAAAAAATAAAAAATATGGTAAAAATAGTACAACAGGAAAACTTTTACATACGAACATAGAAAAACCTATTCAACCAATAAGTACAGACATATATAACCTCCCTATCGGCTGTGCTTACTTGATGGAGGTAAAGAATATCATTAAACTGGCGATTCTATTTAAAAGACATTAACATTGTAATTCTTACGTAATATTGCAGAGAACAACAAATAAGCAACACACGCACAGCACCGAGCTACTAGTGGCGTAGCATCAGACTAGTTAGCTGCAAATGCATTTGAAGCAAACATGCCTGTGTCCTGTGAATCGTCAGATAGCTGCGCAAGCAATACTGAATGTACAATAAAACCTTTAAAGTAAGCTACAGTAGAGCAACAGTTGAATGATAATCGGTACAAAAATCTAGTGGTGTTATGTTTACCTGTGCTTTTTTGTGACATCAAATCTGTTGGACGGGCTACCTGGTCAGTAACTGCCCTACATCTTCAAATCTACAGTTATATATTTACTTGTTTTGCTATTCATTGGTGTAAGCTGACTCTTATGACATGCAATGATCGTTTAAGACCCTTGATCATTCGACAGCTAAAACAACTGCCAGTAAAAAGCAGTAAATGACAAGTTACACTTCTTGTAAATAAAAGGCAGTGTACGTACGAGTCTCCCCCTTGAGCTTAGCTCGGAAAAGATGTTTATAGTATAAACATATCAGTTGGCTTGCATAGAACTTCTGTTAGTTTCTATCTATGTAAAACAAATGAAACCAGTATTTTAACTAATTTCTGAATAGTAAATTTGGACTATCGTGTATTGTATAATGCCTACGAGTTAGCAGAGCATGCAAAAATGTTACTTTTAGTCTGAAATGATCGCCTCGGAATTCATAGAATTTCGACAAATATTGGTATTTATATAAAATATTTTGAATAAATAAAAAAATCTCTGAATGGTACGATTTCACAAGCAGTGGCCAAACTGTTTTTGTTGAAAAATCTGGCTATATAACTTTTAAACTGTTAAAGATATACCTTTTGAAATGTATACCCTAATGTCCTGTGGATAGCCGTATTATGTTCTGAGCATAGTTTCCAAGTTGACAAATGCGTAATGAAAATAGCATGTAAGAATAGGACAAACCTCCAGTATTCTGATTGAGTCTTGCTTTCAATAGTTTGAATGTAAAAGTAGAAGTTTAAAAAAAATCTGTATTTAAACTGGGATTCCAGTTTTCGATATGTGATTATCACGTACGGATTTATAATTCTAACAAGAAAGCTTATAGAAACATAAGAATTAGTTGTTTTTCTTTTTTCCCTTCAAAATTGAAAAGTGTTTGTAAGGGGTACCGGAGGTAAACTTGCCACTATTATAAAGCTTTATATTTAACCATATACAAGTATAAGTACGTGTTCCTCTGTGGTGTATTGGTCAAGAAGGCAGGAAAATATTTATTGCCGCGGCGGCCCGAGTTCGATTCCCGACTCGGGCGTGATTTGTTCTTGATTTCACATTTTTATGCCCCTGAAGGTTGGCATATAAAAATCGCACTGTCCGTCCATGAATCCTTACGTCCGTGCGTGCGTCTATGCGTCCATGTAAATTCTTGTCCGGGCTGTAACTCTGTCATCCATAAAGGGATTTTGAAATAACTTGGCATAAGTGTTCACCATAATGAGTCGACTTGTCATGCGCAAGAGCCAGACTCCTAGCTCCAAGGTTAAGGTAACACTTAAGAGGTCAAAGGTTAACAGAGTCTGTTTCATGTCCTGTCAATAACTCTGCCATTCATCAAGGCATTTTGAAATTACTTGGCATAAATGTTCCACATAATAAGTCGACCTGTTGTGCGCAAGATCCAGACCACTAGCTTTAAGGTCAATGCCACACTTAGAGGATAAAACGTTAAAATGGTCTGTTTCTTGACCGGTCCATAACTCTGCCATCGATGAAGGGATTTTAAAATTACTTGGTATAAATATTTTATATAATGAGATGACGTGTCATGTGTAAGACCCAGACCCCTAGCCCCACGGTCAAGGTCACACTTAGAAGTCAAATGTTAACATGGTCTGATTCTTGTCTGGTTCATAACTCTGCCATTTATCAAGGGATTTGAAAATAATTTGACACAAATGTTAACCATATTGAGAAGGTGTGGAGTGCTTATGACCCGTGTCTCTCAGGTCTAGGTCAAGGTCACAAAATGATTCAACCTAAACTATTCCGGCATATTTTGCGCAGACAACTGTAGCATTCTTTGGCACGCTTCGGGGGCATTCTCACTAATAGTGACAGCTCTTGTTTTAAAGACAGTTTAGAAACAAAATCTCATGTTCTTTTTTTCATATTATAATTAAACTTTTATTCTAAAGACGAATTATTTAAGCCAAAATATGAGTCAGTCCCTTTTAGCCAAACACTTGTTGAAACGAGTCGTCTGATTGGTTCAGATAGCAAGAGCTGTCTGTGGACAGCGCGCTCGTCTTTTCGAAGAATTGATGGAAGTATGGGGTCAAAATTTTATCAGAGATTTTCAGACAAAAGAAGAAAAATAGATAAGACAAACAATGTACCTGTATTTGTGGATTTGGATAAGTCTTGCACTATATGGCAATGTGCGACCATGATAGTGAGCAAGTGTTCAAAGTTTCAAAGCCATATAACAAACAATTTAGACAAAATATGGAATGGTATGCGAAACTTTTACTAATTTCTATGTCAAAAAGGGCCATAACTGTGCAAAATTCATTGTCTTAGTTATGAAGCCTTGCCTACATATGTAGACTATGATGGTAAACAAATGGTCGAAGTTTCAAAGCAATATGACAAACAGGTTAGGCAAAATATGAACTGGTATGAAAATTTTAACTGATTTCCAAGTCAAAAAAGGGCCATAATTCAGACAAAATAGTTGATAGAGTTATGTACTCTTGCCTACCGATGGACAGCATGGTGATAAACAAGTGTTCCAAGTTTCAAAGCCACAAGTCAAATATGTTTGACAAAATGTGGACTTGTACGAAAACTGAACCAATTTCCAAGTCCAAAAAGGACCATAATTCAGACAAAATACTTGACAGAGTTATGTAATCTTGCCTACAGATGGAAATCTTGATGATAAACAAGTGTTCAAAGTTTGAAAGTCACACGGCAAACAGATTTTACAAAACATGGACTTGTACGAAATCTGAACCAATTTCCAAGTCCAAAAAGGGCCATAATTCAGCCATAATAATTGACAGAGTTATGTACTCTTGCCTATGGGTAGAGACTGTTATAATAAACAAGTGTTCCAAGTTTAAAGTAAATATCTTTGATGGTATACAAGATATTACCATTTCATACAAACTTTAACAAACTCCGACGCCAGCACTGACGCCAACACCGACGCCGGGGTGAGTAGTATAGCTCTCCATATTCTTCGAATAGTCAAGCTAAGAATAGATTGGTGGAAATAAAAATAGCAATATTGGAAATCCGATTATACAGAACGATCTGTCTTCAGATCTAACTTTTAGGAAGATCGAGAAATTTAGTTAGATTGGGACAAGGGCAACAACTTTTGATGTCATCTGCGTTAACAGTTATTCGATTATTGTTTAATTACCAAGTTACTTTTTTGTCAGAATAACAATGCTGAACAGATACAAAACCATGCCAATGTGATTAACAAAGAAATAGTATATATAGCAAAACCCCACATACTTTCTAAGGGTCAGACGTTTTGTGTTGATTTAAACTTGAACGACCGCATTTCCCTCGACAAGCTAACATTTCGATTGTTAGATTTGACTCGAAACGAACGGAAAGACGTATGATTATGTTGATCATTGATAATCATGTATACATATGCCATCACAGGCACTTTTGATTCGGACAGGCCAGGTGAGCGGCGCTGGACCCTATGAAACATCTGACTCAACTTCCCTATGAAACATCTGACTCAACTTATCTTTCTTTAAAGTCATTCCATGTGTATCTAACAAGTATAATCAGTGTAGGGCAGTATTTTAAAACAATGTCAAAATGTATCATCAAAGCACAAGTCACTATAAGATACCAACACTTCAAAAATCAGCTTTGGATTTGTCAATATTTGTGATTTCAGACTTCGTACCAATTTTTTAAGGTGGTTGATTTATTTCCAGTCATTTGAATAAGTAAAAATCAGCTTCAGAGATGTTTATATACTGTTTTAGATCTCTTATATGATGGTCGGGACCATTAGAACATAAAAATAGCGCCAGTTAAGTTATGCTAGTCAGAACTATATTTGAATGTGCCATTGAAATATTTTTGAGTCGGAAGTTGATGCTTGTGAAAGGTTAAACTGGTAAATAAACACTGGTTAACTAATTTATACGAACGCAATATTGTTTAACCATACTTTTACTGATTTGAAATAAAAGTATACTTACTTTTGTGTTAAAGGAAAGTAAGTAAACCATTCTATGTTTACATTGAATTGCGATTTCAGATTAGAAACTGAGGGAAGTCACTTAAACCATAAGAACTCCAGTATCTGTGTATGCGATATCAACTCAATATGACCAACATCTGGAAGGACGAACAAACAGACAAGCGGGTGTGAAGACAGTCGAGATATCGATGGTTCAGAGCGAAAGTGTTTTATATTAGTAAATATAGATAAAGAAGCACCTAGGACAGTTTCGCTCTCATCACTCGATATGGGCACCGTCGAAACCATATCCCCTCGACTTTGCGTAGAGGTAAAAAGGAATGCAATAGATAATCTTTAAACCAGTCACATTGCTCAATATACATCGTTACTATCCTCAGGCCACTTAAAAGCCATCCCCTGTGCAGTAATTTATTTGCTTCGTCTATCCTCAGTACACCTCCAGGCCATCAAAAAGTATGGATATCTCTGTAACAACAAAACATATCGTATTGATATCTTACCCAAGTTCAAACTGTGTAATTACAATAAAATCGATCGATTCAGTTTTTATTCTTATCATCTATTTGTTGTTACATTTTTGAAAACCTACCATCTTACTGAACATTTGTGAACAATCATGCAAATTTCTAGCGAGATTGTGTCATCATATAAGAGAAGAGGCACATTTCTATCATAGTCTAACATTTCATAGGATCAAGCTATTTATAACTCTTTGAATTTGGATAAATATCACTTCATAAAATACAAAAAAGATTAAAAACTTACCGTGTACCAAATCAAAAAACGTGTATAAATTTATCGCTTTCTTAGCTACATCCAGTGTCCGTTTCCCCATCGTGTACCAGACTGAATGTGCTTTAAAATAGCTTACAGCGGCGAATGATATTTTGATAAATTTCATTCTCTAAAATATTCAAAGGTTTGTATCTTTAAAATATATAAATCTATCCATTTTGGAAAGCTCTATTAATTTAAAGCGGCATTATGCGCATCTTATTGCACATAGTGTATTTTTGGTGAATGTTTTATAAAAGCAATTTTCGGTTGTTGCTGTTAAATTAACGATACTGCCGCATCATAAGTATTTGAAGTTGATGCTTCAGAAATAAAGAAATCGGACCAATGAAATAGTAGTTCTTTTCTTCAATCTTCTACCCAGTGATCTGCCTTACCTATAGGAAGAAATTTCTGAAGTCGAAGGGAAGCGAATCCTGCATGCAGTTTGACTATTCTTAAAAAGACTGCCCCAGTCAAGATAAGAAAAGTCATGCTTTGAAAGTCATTATTTCGTTTGTTTGTTTTGTTGGGTTTAACGTCGCACCGACACAATTATAGGTCATATGGCGACTTTCCAGCTGGATGGTGGAGGAAGACCCCAGGTGCCCCTCCGTGCATTATCTCATCACAAGCGGGCACCTGGGTAGAACCTGACCTCCCGTAAGTCAGCTTCCTCACATGAAGAATTGAACGCCCCGAGTGAGGCTCGAACCCATATTGGTGACGGGCAAGTGATTTGAAATCAGCGACCTTAACCACTCGACCACGGAAGCCCCCTATTATTTCGTAATGGTAACAGAAAGAGTTTGGTATATTGAGTTAAAAGCTATAATTTCCTCCAACCTTTTTACATATACATCTATTTCAGCTAGACTTTTACTTGAAAAATGCTCATAATTTTACTTTGAATACCTTTACACATCAAACAAATTTCATTTAGGGTTTATAACTTAAAAAAGGTAAAGATCGCTGTTTCCCTGTATTTTATACACAACACCTTGTTTAATGGTGACCGTGATGTGTTACAGATACTTGCAAAAAAAACATTTGTTTCAATTTTTTGAACACTTTTTATAGCTAAAAGGCTATAGCCTACTGCCAATGCGTATATAAGTGTATAAAATCAATTTAAAGACAAACATTAAAATTTTGTGAAAGTATTAGGTCAAGCAGGAAGTACTTAATACAAGATCAGCCTGGACGTGCACTGGTTGCAAAGGCAGAGTCAGTTGCAACTCGTCTATAATCCCATATTCTTTAGTTTATAAGAACAACCGGTGAACCTAGGCAAATATCATTTTTATTGTACATGGTTTGAGGTTTTTGTTTTACGGGATGCTATGTAGTGGTTATACGAATTCATGTTGTATTATATATCTGTAAATTTTCTATCTGAAACGCAGCATGTATTATTAATGAATACAAATTCTTGTATTCAACTCCTATCGGATAAGGAAAAATATTCAATGTTGGAAATGTACATTCTTTAGCTGTAATGTCAAATATGCCGAGACGGACAACTGGGTTTTCTCAACTATTAAAGCTGAAATGTATGGAACAATATTAAGGCAAAAATTGTATGTTGCTTTCGTACTCATGTAAGCCATTATTTTACACAGTGGCATCAACATTTTGACATTTGAAAATGCATCTTGCATTCTTATATGCCCATATCTCTATATCATACTAGTATAGTTACATGTGACCTTCTGCATAAGTCGGCAATATTTATCTTGTTTTTGGACATGCTGTAGAGTGACATCCAGCATTCGATGCATTGGCAGGTGGTAAACTTACATCGTGCATTATGCATGCATTTGTGTTGTATATTTGCAAACGATAAGAAATAAATTGATTCCTGCACTGTGTGGATGAAACATTTTAACTTTGGCGAATGCGCTTACGTATTGCGACTTTTTCTACCTTTGCACTTCACATGTCGCTAAGCCGAATACAACATAGCATAACGCAGCATGCAATGTAGCATGTCACGTTCTCGCACCAGAGGGCGCTTCGTGCTCGGGAGCTTCCGCTAAACCACGGAAAAATACGACACTGCGTATCGTGGCTACGTGTCCGGTAACCGGACCTTTAAACCTGTTTGATTTGTCGAGGCGTCCATTAATCAAGTTTGAAAAGTTCGGTGTATCATCAAGCCTGTGCACATGTTATTTTATTGCATAAAATAAAGATTCTTGTATGTTATAAGTCTTATACCGTTCTCTAAAAGTAGAATTAAAAGCTATAAGATCCATCAACTTTTTTTTTCATCATTGAAAGCCGCCCTTTAAATTTAATCATGTTATATATCTGTATTTCGCGATCTATAAATAGCTGTTACATCATGGTGTAGTGGATGCAATGCCCGCCTTTTAAGCTATATATTGCGAGTTCGAACCGAGCTGACGACTCATTATTTTTTTTAGTTTTTTTTTTAGTTTTTTTTTCCCGGTTTCTTTTTAGTTCTAAAACAAGATAAACATTATGGAAAATGAACAAATGGATTAAACATCTGGTAATGAACTATTGAAGGCTTGTCGGCGTTTGTCACATCTAAAAAGAGCAAAGATTTAGTTATTTGGTTCACATTACAGGTATACGTTAACATTAACTTAGGTTTGTAAATGATTAATATTAAATATGAAACCGTCATTAAAATGTACATGTATAGTCTATTGTCTCAAAAATTGAAAGGTCTTGATGATAAATGGGCTATATATGGAATGGAAATGCTTGTGTCTACATACAATTTCTCTCTATACATAAATCAATGGCCTCATAACATTGTATGTTCGAGACCCACTCGGATCGTCATATGAGGTAGCCGTCCAGATTACCTACGACTGGTAAGCGACCGCCCGTGCTCGAGATATTGCCTGGCAGGGCACCTGCAGTGTGGTATTCCCTACCACTAGAAAGAAGTTGTCATATGGCATTAAAATAAAAGTTTAGTGATTTTACGGGACAGGGGGAGGGGAGTAATCATTTTGAAACTATTCAAGCTAGGGTCTTTAACTCTGTAAATTTCTTTTTTCACTATTTATCAGTGTGTAAGGAGTCTTGTCTTTATCAGTGTGAAAGACAGTTATATCCCCCACCGCTGCTATGGGTAGTGAAAAGGTTGATAGTATTGAATATCAAGTATATTTTATAATAACCTTGACCTTGAACATGAATGGTTGACCCATGGGTTTTGCGAATTATCTCAATAAGGTGAACACTTGGCTAAATTGCAAGAAAATCCTTCAAGTGGCTTAGCAGAAAAGGAAGGGACAGGATATTGAACATTTTAGTTGTGACCTTGACCTTGAGCTGGCACTGTTGAATTTTGAATTCTGCACATCGTATTGATAAGGTGAATATTAAAGCCAAGTCATATTAAAATCCTTCACGTTGTTAAGTAGATACAGAGCGGACACAAAACGGAAGGCTCAAAACTTGATCTTAGAGTTGTGACCTTGATCTTGAGCTGACATTGCTGACATGAGTTCTGCACATCGTCTTGATGAGGTGATCAATTGACCCAAATTTCATGAAAATCCTTCAAAGGGTTTAAGTAATAATGAGCGGACACGATTGTTACGGACGGACTGACGGACGGAGACCATTCCTATAGCCCGCACAGCCCCCAAACCCCCGCCACCACTCATGGTGGGTGGATTAAAAATGTCAACTAGCAATGGCTGCGTAGCTCTAGTGAGCAGTTTTGGAACCTACAAACAAAATAACTTAAAAGACATCGTGAAGGCGTTACTGCACAAAGCTTCATTCACTTGATAATGTTTCCACTTTTGTACATGTATCTGGGAACTTTAAGTAGACATTTAAGATTAAAGAATCTCGAGTTTCAATTGTCTTTTCCTTGTAATTCATCTATTCAGAAGGTAAAGTCTGTTCTCGATTACTTCATACTGCCAGATTCTAGATTTGATGAAACAAAAAGTTAAGGAAATACGTCATCTTTATATTTTTATATTCATAATTGTTTATTATGCCAACACAAACAGATAGTTAACAAATAAAAGGAAACACATATACATTCTCTTTGAAAATGACATAGCATAAATCTATTATTATACAGTATGATATAAATGAATAACTTCTTAAAATCTATCTTTTATTTGCAGACTGTTAAAGATATGCATGCTCATTTAAGCAACATTGCAGAACCTTTTTCGCGTATCATATACTTTGTCCGAGATAAAAAGGTCCATCACATAAAGTTAGATCCCGACAGAAATGTGTGTTGAATTGTCTTTTATAAAATTGATGGCACTGACCTCCAAAAATACTTTTCTTTACCTCGAGTAAAGCGTAACAAACGCTTTTCGATTTTCATCGTAAAATTAGTAAAAACAACTATTTCTCACATGTTTTAATGACAGTCTGTCAGAATTAAGTTTCAAAGCATTTTTCAGAAACATAGCATTAATTTCCAGATATCTAGCAAAAACAAGAGGGCCATGGCCCTATATATCGCTCAAAAGAGTTTATCTGGCCTACTGACCTAGTTTTTGACCCCACATGACCAAGAGTTGAACTTGACCTAAAGATCGTCACAAACATATTGATTAAATTTCATTAAGATTTGGTTACAACTGTGGCCTCTAGAGATTTCACAAGCTTTTCCTTTGATTTGACCGGGTGACCTAGTTTTTGACCCAACATGACCCATATTCGACCTTGACCTAGAAATGATTAAGACAAACATTCGACCCAGTTTCGTAAAGATTAAGTTACAACTGTGGCCTACCGCCTCGGTAGCCTAGTGGTAGAGCGTCCGCTTTGTGTGCGGGAGGTCGTGGGTTCAATCCCCAGCCGCGTCATACCAAAGACGTAAAAATAGTACTAGAAGCTTTCTCGCTAGGCGTTCAGCATTAAGAGGATAGTGCTAGGACTGGTCAGCCCGGTGTCAGTATAATGTGACTGGATGGGGTATCATGCCACGTGTATACGGCGTGATATTCCAGTGAGGCAGCACTATAAAGTTAGGCATTGTGCTCCCTACTACAAGTAGACACTGTCGTTTATAGTTTTTGACCTCACATGACCTAGATTCAAATTTGACCTAGAAATCATCAAGTCAAACTTTCTGACTACGTTTCATAAATATTGGGACACAACTGTGGCCTTTAGAGTGTTCACAAACTTTTCATTTGATTTGACCAGGTGACCTAGTTTATGATCCAACATGACCCAGTTTCGAAAATGACCTAGAGATCATCAAGACTAACATTCTAACAAAGTTTCATAAAGATTGGGTCATAAATGTGGTCTCTAGAGTGTTCACAAGGTTTACCATTGATCTGACATACTGACCTATTTTTTGACCTAACATGATCCAGATTCAATCTTGACCTAAAGATAATCAAGACTAACATTCTGACCAAGTTTCAAAAATATTGGTACACAAATGTTGCTTTTCCTTTGATCTGACCTGGTGATCTAGTTTTTGATCCCACATAATCCAGTTTCAAACTTGACCTAGAGATCATCAAGACTAACATTCTGACCAAGTTTTATAAAGATTGGGTTAAAAATCTGTGGTCTCTAGAGTGTTAACAAGCGTTTTATTTGATCTAACCTACTGACCTAGGTTTTAACTCCACATGACCCAGTTTCAAACTTGACCTAGAGATTATCAAGACTAACATTCTGACAAATTTTCATAAAGATTGGGTCAAAAGTGTGGTCTCTAGAGTGTTCACAAGCATTTTCTTTGATCTAACCTACTGACATAGTTTTTGACCCCACATAACCCACTTTCAAACTTGACCTAGAGATCATCAAGACTAACATTCTGACCAAGTTTCATAAAGATTGGGTCATAAATGTGGCCTCTAGAGTGTTCACAAGGCAAATGTTTACGCAAGACGCACGCCGACGGATGCCGGTCATTCACAATAGCTCACCAGCACTTTGTGCTCTGGTGAGCTAAAAAAATCTTTTCTTTTTTTTTTTTCGTTGTTGTCGAACGGTCTGGAACCCAGGGTCATGATTCAATATAATTTCACGTTGTTTTTATTTCATTTGTTTTTCATAGCTTTTTTGTTGTTTCTTGTACTCCTCAACATCTTTAGATTTGGGTAACCTCCAATTCTGTTGCCGTCTGCTCTGAAGAAAATAACAGGAAGGAGAGTTAATCAGAAAGCGACAACACCAAGTTTAAAAAACTAACATGTCTTCATACTGAAAAAGGACAAACTTAAAGTCTCCCTCACATTGGCAATAACTCCAGAATAAATAACCGGACATAGAAGTCTCGATAATATGCAAATGTCCACTTCATGCTGATGGTGTATATGAAGATTCATTTCATTGGAGGAATAAAAAGAATAAATGGGACATGGTAATACGGAACTCATATCATAAAGAAACATGTTTTGCCGAACTGATTCCTTTATACCTGATATAAGTGACTTCGGTGTGTTCGTATCACATAATAGTCGTTAAGCCTCTACCTTTAATTCAGTTATGTTAGGAGCGGAGAACATTAAGTACCGGTACAGAACCCAGAAACACTGTTGAGTGAATAAATTTAATACAGACCCCTAGCTTTATTCTACTTTTTCGAAAGTTAGAAAATGCATGCGGGCTCTTCTAATACAGTTCATGTTAAGAAACGAAGAACAGCAAGAACCGGTACAGAAGCAAGAAATAGTGATTAAAGTTACATGCCTCCAGCTTTATTTCATTTTTTTCGAAAGTTAGAAAATGATTTCATTAAAAAACACTTCCACAGTGACGCCGTTCATATTTCAGAAGATTTTGTTTCACAAAAACACTCTTTAGTGAATAAAATATATAGAAACTTGTGGCGCTAGAACTGAAATGTGATACAAATAGAAGAATTTAAGCTGTACATTTTTTTTTTCATTAACATTAAAACGTTTCATTGGTTAATCATTTTTATTTTCTCAATACTAGTTAAACATGAGAGCCAAACTGTCACAATATACACCCGTCACAAAACATTACTTTTGACTTTTTGAGTACTATTCCTATTCAGCAGACTAGTTGTCAGTTTTCTAAATGTTGATGGATTCCAGAGCCTCGAGGACTATTCTGTTTGTTATTGAACTTGGCCAATATAACATGCCCATAAACATTATGCCTAAGTTTGATTAAGATTGGATATGATAAACAAGGGACACTGCCAATATTGCGATTTTCTTGTTAAAGGGCTATTATTCCAGAGTGCCTTAGAGTATTATTAGGTTATCGAATTTGTCTGAGATTTTATGCTCATTAACATTGTGGCAAGGTTGGTGAACATTGGATAAAAAGTACCTAAGTAACAGTTTACACTCAGTCTGTCAGATTTTTTTTTAGTTTAGTTTAATTAAGTAAACCATCGGCCGTGATACAACAGACACTGGGATAATCCAGCTGACTGTCAAACTTTACCGAGTTATGATACCAAGATACACTGTAACGTTGGATTAGAACTGCCCAAGTTAGAAAGCGGACAACTTTAGTGATCACATAATACGTCCCGTTTCGAAGCGGGGGTATAAAATGATATTTTGATGTTATTCATCCTTCAGTACGGCCATTTTTAGTTTTTTTCTCCATAATAAAACTAAATGCTGTTAAAAATATTCATTAAAGCAATACTTAACAAACGCATACTTAACAAATGCAAAATGCTTAGAACGTTCGTTCTTTTAAGAATTATCTAAAGGCTTTAACATATTTATATAAAACATACACACCTTGTAGATATCAAAACATCAGCACTTTGTGATGAACTTTCAGCTACAGTATCCAAATGTCTCCACAGTTCACGTGAGACAAATGCTGACCACAGTGCTCTGAAGAAGAAAAAAATCCTGTAAAATACATATCAGGTACTGCAAAACACCAAAATTCAAAGGCACAAAGAAAATTTGACAGATATTCATGGCAGGTTTCAGATAAGAAAATGTCATATTCTTTCAAATCAAGCAGTTTCTCCCCAAAACTCACTCATTTAGTTCAATATTTATAGTAGGGATCATAGCACAAATCTACTGATTTTGGGTTTTTGAGTTCGATCCCCAGGCGGGGCGTATGTTCTCCGTGACGATTTGATAAATGACGTGTCTGATATCATTCGTCACCCATTTCTGATTCATGTGGGGAAGTTGGCAGTTACTTGTGGAGAACAGGTTTGTACTGGTACAGAATCCAGGAACTGGTTAGGTTAACTGTCCGCTGTTACTCTGAAAAATGGCGTTGCAAACGAACATACACTTTAAAAATATTTTGCACAAATCTTTTTCGGAATTTCGTCTGAAACTCTGCAACCAAGTGGAGGAAGGAGTTGGGAGAGGGAAGGAGGTAGGACACGGGTTATCTAGCACTGGATCGGGCTTGCCACTCCGCTACCCCAAACCTCCCCTACGTAAACTCTCCAGAAAATGTAATGAATATTTGTGTTTAATCAGCCCCATATCATGACAATAGGTTGGGTGAGGTCAAACGTTTGTTTACATTTGAAATTAACTGAATTAAAATAGCTAAAAGTGTACTCACATTTCTCAAAATGTTCAATATCATGTCTCCTTTGAATAAGCAACAGTAGTCCAACTAATTTGACGCGATCCTAGGAAATATTGTGATTTTTTTTCATATGGGCAATATCCCCATTTAGATTGCCCGTCAGCGTCACAAATATAAAACAATACATGTATGAACGTGTAATTATTTCGACCAGTATTTAGATGATGACATAATTCTGTTCTGTAGGCTATTTATAGCGCGCTATTTATATATCCGATTAAAGGTAGAGTCTCGAAAGATATACTCATTTTACTTGGATTCAAATAGGAATATATGGTGTTTAGTGCGGTTACCGGACGTGTAGTCTTAACACTCTCGGTACAGTTCGTGTGTTTCCGTAAAAGGGGTTATCTCCACCTGAACAAGAATTTAAGAATGCACTGAAATTATTTCATAACCCAGCTCCTTGCAATCACATAGTTAAGGAACCGCTCAAGTTGTTTTCACCAAGAAGTATACACCATTGACGCTCCAAGAAGGCACGATGTAAGTAACCACTAGTTGAGTATGATGAAGTAGTATGTCAGATTACAGCATGTCCGATAGCTAGATGTTATCTTCGTCAATAAGTATACAACATTGACGGTCCAAGAAGGCAAGATGTACGAAACCACTAGTCAGTATGATGAAGTAGTATATCAGATTACAGCATGTCCGAAAGCGAGACGAATATATGAAGCAGGCAACATCAAAAAAACTGAATATCAAATAAAGGCATGTACATGTAAGAATGCAAGATGGGATTCCGAATGTCAAAATCAAGCAGTCAACTTGTCAGACAGAGACACGTGTACGCAAGAAGGCAATATGCAATTTTTGCCTTAATATTGTTCCATAGAAATGCCATCATATCAACATTGTGACATGAAACAATAATCATTTAAACAACAAACACGTGACCCGGATTCAAACATAGATATTTCAAAAATTATTTTACACAATACAATCTGACGTCTTTCAGCATTGGTATTACCTTTTCTTGAAATTGATGGTTAAAAGATATTATTTCTTCCATACGTTATACAAATACGTACCAAGCTCATATTTGTTTGACTCTTTGTTTTAACTTTTGTGTAAAACCTTTATCGTTCTGACTATTTCAAAAGTTTTAGTCGAAATTATATGATCTTGACAAATCGATGGAACTGGAAGCATGATTTAACATACAATGTACTTTTATTAACAAGTATTTATTATTTTCTATTGCCCCGTCATCAGTTTTCATGTAATCAATGAGATAGCCAAGTCTTCGACTACACACAATCTTTAAAACATAGATATGTATAGATAGTTATAACGAAGGCATTGCTCGCAATCGGAAATAAAACAGTTCCGTTATTTTTTCTGTTTTTCCTGTAAGTATCAGGTCTATCCATTCCGGCACTACAAGGTTATATAGTTTTATCCACGACTCCCAGTACTTCTCATCTTTGTAATACTCCCATTCTAAATCGAGCAATAATGTTCTTCTAGACATCATACCTAGATCATAGTGTTCAAGTGTGTATACTGCCGATGTAATAGACAGTTTCTCTATTTCATTTCTCAGGTCAAGGTATAATTCTCTATTTGGAAGGTTTGAGATGTGGTTCATGCATAAAAGTAATTTTGGAATCATAAAGATTATCGATTCCACATTTCCCAAGCAGGTTGACAGGAAGCGTATTGTTTGTTGTTTTTCTTGATAATCTACCGCGACGCCAAGCATATTTCTCTCAGGTATCATATAGTTAGGAAAGTGATTGTTCTCTAAACAATACTTTATGAATATCATCGATTTCTGCAATAGGTTCACTAATGAATTTGGTGAAAACTGTTGTTCAGACTGAGTTTCCACCATCCAGAAAATAACATTTTTCACAATGTAAGAAGAAATTACTTTACAAAATGGTTTCAGTATTTCCTTAGCCACCATTTTAAGAAGTACATACAATTTTACTTGAACATCGTTTAGCGATGCTACCAGTTTCAGTTCTGCAGTAGTGTAACATATACGCCACTCGATATTTCGGGTGTCGCTGAACTTATTGCCAACTGGTACAATATAACCTTCCATCTGCGAAATTTCCTTAATTAAATCCGTTGACGGCCAGTTATGGTATCTTACCCTGTCTGTCCAGTCACGTAAATGAATGTTTCCGTAGAAGTACACAGCAGAGACATAATCAAAACTGAATTGAGTCCCAATTGTTTTTGTTGCTGCTGGTCCGTTTGTAGTGGTATTTTCATTTTCATTTTCATCG
Source organism: Mercenaria mercenaria (assembly GCF_021730395.1). Lineage (NCBI taxonomy): Eukaryota > Metazoa > Mollusca > Bivalvia > Venerida > Veneridae > Mercenaria > Mercenaria mercenaria. The sequence goes on from NC_069363.1 coordinate 52,201,449, forward strand.
GACTCATATGAGTATGCAGATACAGATGACGCTTGCACGCTTTGATAGATAAAGTTTCTGAAAATTGCACTAGATATGTATGCACGTCCCGCTGAGGACGTGTACATTTGAGAATTATCAAATGCGAAGTGAAACAGACTTTCTTCGTCTAACTTTGCAAGAAGAACTTTTGTGTATCCTGGAGCTGTGTTGGTATAATCAGTCTCAAGTAAAGTAAAACAACCACTTTCGTTTGCGTTATCAACACATATGCTATCTGTTATTATCGCCATAACGTCTGCATCACTACCTCTAAGTGCAGTACCCTCACCCGAGCTACCAACACATAAATGTGTTAATGGTATCTCATACTTGGCAATGTTACTGGTTAAGTGTTCATAGACTTGTTTATAGGCTTTTGACCTGAACGAGACACATTCTCGCTGAAATCCTACTGTATCAAGTGTTGTATAGAGCAAATATGATAACAATTCTTCTTTGGATTTTCCACTCATTTTATTTCTTGAGATAATTGTTATCTGTTTGGTTCTGTGAGAAAAGATAAAGAAACAAAATATATATGGATAGTATTTCGAAATATTTCATCAACAGAAATTCAGATTGCAAATTATTTGTTGCATTAATTAAAATTTAGTAATGATAGCCCAGACAGGATCTATCTGTGACATCATGCCTTTGCCAGAGAATACATACCGTTAAAAGTAAAGAATTTTCTATTCAATTCGATTAAATACAAAACTTTTTTACATTTAATGCCCCATCCACCCCGTCAATATATTAGCAGTATCTGTCATAATTTTAAAAGTACATTTATAAAACTTATGAAATATCTCACACAATTAGCCAACTATATTGTGAATCAGTGTATGTGTGTGTGTGTTCGGGTTTAACGTCTTTTTCAACAACTTTTCATTTATATAAACGACGGTGTCTATTTGTAGCAGTGAGCACAATGCCCAACTTTATATTGCTGCCTCACTGGAATATCACGCCTGATATCCCACCCAGTCACATTATATTGACGCCGGGCTGACCAGTCCTAGCACTATCCTTTTAATGTTGAGAGCCAAGCGATGGAGCTACTAGTACAATTTTTACGTCTTTGATATGACGCGACCAGGGAACGAACCAACGACCTCATGTTGTGAATGGTATATTAAACTTTTAACAAAGTGAAATTGTACACATGTGTATTATTTTATTATACCAGCTTTTTATCGCGCAATTTCCATGATAAACAAGTTCAAATGTGCTTTATATACAAGCACAGCTACATTCATAGTCTACTAGCACAGACACCGAGTGATCTGACCTGAGCACAAAGTAAGACAAAGCCTCCTGAACAGAGTCACAGAAAGAGAGAGAGAGAGAGGGAGAGAGAGAGAGAGAGAGGGAGAGGGAGAGAGAGAGGGGAATAGAGGGAGAGAGATATGCCTCTCTAGTCTTTTGCGAGTAGACATGTTTTTAACACGCCCTATGTGTAGCACCGATACAAGCGAGGCAGTATTTTTCTGGGAAGAACCAGTACTGACCTGTTAGGTGGGAATCCAGTTTCTGGACAGGGATTCGAACTCTAGACCTCTGGGTTGACAGTCAAGCGTGTTACCACAAGACCACCGGGTTTTTATGCTTAACTTAGCCTAGTATTTTGCGGGTAGACATGCTGTTTTGAACATGCTCTATGTGTAGCACCGATACACGCGAAGCCGAATTTTTCTGAGAAGAACCAGTATTAACCTCTTAGTTAGGTGGGAGTCCAGTGTCTGGACCGGGATTCAAACCGCGGACCTCTGGGTTGACAGTCAGTCATGTTACCACAAAACCACCCAGTTTTTATTCAACGATCAGATATAATTCATAATGGCACAGATGTGGTGATATTAAATTTGCTGTGGTATATAGCCAGATAGTAAACAAATATTTTGTTAAAAATATGACAGGATAGAGAAGTTATATACTAGTAGTTTTATTCACGTTTTTCCTGCCTCATAACAAAATGCGCTCGTTTGTAAATTCTAGACATTTAGATTTGTGTGTTTGTTTGTGAAAGTAAAAAAATAATATCATAGCATTGCAAAGATCTTGAGGGAGCATTAGAAGTTTCGATAGGTGTGTTAAATTTTGTATAAAATTAGTTAACGCGTTTTGCAAAAGCTTGCTCAAAGTTAGAGGGTTTTAATGATAGAAATCTACATATCACCAAAATATTATTATAACAGGGTTACCGATATCATAAACTACTGATTAGAAGGCTTTCACTAAATTTTACTACAGATCGTCTGAACTTTTAAAGAAATATAACACAAACCTTAAAACACTTATAATACTTGGTCTTACACACCGGTATACTATGGAGATGTAGTTGATAAAATTCGAAAAATTAAACATAATGCTTATTTTAATCAAATATTTGTAGAATGTGTTAAAACATTTATCAAAAGAGGATACAATGCGAAAATCGTTAAGCACAGTGCTTGGTTGGTAATTGACCCCCTTTGGTTTTTACAGTAAAATCATTAGATAAATTATTAACAAGTAAATAAATAAATAGATTAATAAATAAATAAAACATAATAATTATATATCGCGCACCAAGTTATATTTAAAGAACAGCGAATTTTTTAATGGCACGAATTTATCAGATTTTACCACTGATGCTTCTTGGCCTTCACTGTATCCCCATGTATATTTTTATATAAGATAATTAACAAAAAGTTAGTTACTTTTTATTGTCGAGAAAAGTGCATTAATCTGAAAGCGTGTCTCCTGAAGAATACAACTAATTGAACAGTGACTTGATGTTTCCCAGATCTAATGATGACAGTTTACATATAAGTATGATAACTGTATAATTGGATCTGTGTACCATTTTCTTCCCATATGTCCTAAGTACAGGTATCTCAGAAACAACTATTTTTAAAAGTATTACTATATTACACGTGGCCAAATATACAAATATTCACAAATCTTATGTCGGAAAAATTCTGAATGATAATAAGAAATTTAGCAAATTTATCTATTTCGCAAATTTGTTAGGAGACCAAAGCATCTGATGTAAATTATATTGAGGACATCTTGCTCTGTAAAATGTTTGCATTTTGTATACTTAGTGATGATTTGTAATTTTAGTTGCTATAAGTATTGTATAATGTTTTCTGCAATAAATTATTTTGTTGTTGTTGTTGTTTTTGCGTAAGATTATAGTGACGAAGTTTTGATTTGTTCGGTGAGAAATATATAAGGAGAAAATTGCTTTCGCAGATATAGATAAAATACGGATATCATAAGCGAAAAGAAATTATTTTTTTTTACTTTCTGAGGCTATTTTAATGTAGAATAATAAGACAATTTTATCATTGTATTATTTACACGTATCATGAGCACATCTGTCATTGTCTGCCAATTCATGTTAGACCTTGCTTCGAAGTTAGGCCTATTCGAAAACCAAGTAACATGATATTATGATATAATGTATCGTTGTCTAGCCTAAATTCGTGGATAATGTAAGTTCGTGTATTCCTCATCACATATGACGACACACTCCAGCTTTGGCGTACGCGCGCACTTTCAAACAGAAAATCAGTAAGTAAACACAAACATTTATCAACCACCAAAAAAGGCAAAATAAGAGGTTTTCGCAGGTAAGAACACCAATAAAAGCCTAAGCATGCAGAAATACCTTGTATTTACTAATCCCAAATTACCCATAACTCAAAACCCCAATAAATACCAGAGAATGAGATTTTTATTTCTCAAATATCATCTCGTCTGCTTTGCTTCCATTTTTACTTGACAGCCTCGTTTTGGTTTTGACAATATCTCGTGAGCACATAAACTGATGACGTCATCCACGACCTTGCATGAAGATGAAAGTAGGTTAACTTGCATACATGCATGGTTTGTTCTGCATATTTCTGGAAGGTTTATCGTATTTTTCATGTTTTTTGCATGTCTTTTAAAAGGATATAGAATGTTAAATTGTCAGTATTTGTTTGTTGCTGTTTACTAATTTTATTCAAATATGAAATGAGTGTTTCTTGTATCCACGAACTTTGACCAAACAAGGATAATTAGCAGTCACTCAAGAATATCCGCCATATGCCTCGAAAAGAATAAAACCAACACAAATGTGTACTCCGCTAATTAGGTTTCATCTCACTTCAATCCAAGCGATATTTTCAAATAGGCCTAATAACTTGACGTACAGAACCCAGCTGACCAACAAATTACAGGCATGTTAGAGTATATGAATAGTGCAACACGTTTTAAGCCCGCTAACATCGGCTGAAGTGGAACTCCATAATAAAAGGCTATTCAATAAACTCAATGACACTGAAAGAACGGAAGAAGATATAAAAACCTGAAATGGAAATAACTGCTTAATTTGAAGTAAAATGTTAATCCAGGGTCTTAAGTACAAAATTGTACAAAGTTTGCTTTAATTTTCCATGTCAGTTATTCAACAATAAATATATCAGACGTCGCAAACTGTGAGCAAACCCCCAAATGAATCCAAGAAGGGGGCGACTTTTACTAAAATACTGTTGTGATAATACATGTATGTATTTTAACCAATAACATTGAATAAAAATAGTTTACGTATGGTATAGCGTCATTTCTCGAATTGCTATTGAATCGATCGAAATCTTTTGTTAAATAAGTGTTGTTATATTTTCTGGTCCTTTGGGGTCATGGAAAACATTCAATTTTATTTTAATAGTTTGCGAGCTGTGCGCAAACCCACCCTTGTTATCCGGATAATACGAAATGATGTGATAATTCCAAAATGCTACAAACTGGAGGAAATGTCAAACTTGGTATGGACATTGTTTTTGTCAATATTTTCTTATTACTCATTTGGATTGTTTAAAGTATTATAACTGATTCAACATGGTTTAGAAGCTGTACCATTTGCACTAAGCAATTTGAATATAGGACATATTGTTCAGTATGGAGAGCCCCAAACACATTTTGCTTTTGAGAATGAGTTTTGCGATTCAAAGCGTTGTCAACCTCATTTAATGGACTTTCGGTAATGAATATTGTTTTGTATTATTCAGTTATTATATAAACAATGATATAAGCATATGTAGTAGTCGATGGATACTGACCCAAGTGTTCATAAAAATTTCGAAGATAAAGCCCGAAATGCTATGAGGATAATATCCAATATTGTAGTTTGATATTTTGCATATGCTGTTCTAAAGGTACCGATTATTGTATATTGAAGAAGAAAACTCATATAATGTGGTAACTAATGGCTGTAGCATGCCCAAGGTAATGTTTTATACACATGGTCAGTACCAGATGTTCCTGAAACATTTTTCAAAAGGGTAAATGTCTATATCTTTGTAAAATTCTGTTTTAAAACTCAAGTCCGCTGTCAGAAGGTTCTAAAGCTTACACGCCTGTATCTTTTCTGCTAGATTTTGGTAAAAAATTAAACAAGCCAGAACAGGTAAATTTAACACCTGAATCTAAATGTGCTGAGATTCCACAGGGGGAAGGGGTATACCCATATTTAGAAATTAAGTATGCTAGGGGTCTGTTAGCATTTTAAGAGCGTGAAAATAATGGCACTTTAAAGGTCAGTTTTGCTGGAATATGTTGTATACTGCTGTGAATTCATAGATTGTACATTCCCTTAATCCCTTAACTGATAATAGTTTGATATTGTATTTAATAATTTAATACACTTGTTAACTTTTCCATACAAAGTTGTCCCCCTACCAAAATTTCATCTGCATCTGCAATACAAGACTCACATGCATACTATACTGAAATATAAAGAGTTGGTCACAGAGTATAGGATAAGATCTACGTTCATTAACTTAATATTTGTTCAACATCCCCTTCCCTCTTCTTCTTTAAGTTCAATACATTAAGTTAGTGTTATGAATTGTAATTTAGTTCATTTTTCTTTTGCTTTGTTCCTTGGGCTATAAAAAACATGGTATTTTGACTGCTGTTCAAAATCTGTGGTATGTTATGTGGTGTTGAAAATCCTGGGCATTTTTGAAGACAGTATTATACGTCTCGTAGATCTTGGTAGGTTGAAGATAACCTCCAGCCAAACTCCAAAAGTCATTTCTAAAGGAGCCAAAGATCTGTACAGGTTTACTACCGGGTACCCCCCACCAGCACTGAAACAAGCGCCAATATATGGCCATATCTTTTCGGCATTCTTTATCGGGTCTTTATACAAAGTCATCATTGGACTATCTCTGTAATTGTAAGAATTACATTCAAGGAAAGAGAGTGTTAAAATTTCTTTCCGATAACATATGAGGCAAAAACTCTTAATCTGCGATGGGTTTCATATGCTCTACTTATTAGGTTGCTGTGCCTGTTACCAGTATAACAAGAGCTGTCGGAGGACAGCAACGCTCGACTATTCAAAAGCCTTGTCAACTGAATGAATACAAAAGTCAAAAAGGTGGCACAATTTTGTTAAAATGGGAAAAAAGGTTATGGAACCTTCACAGTGCTTATCAGCTCATGACTGATACTCATGACTGAGTGTATGAAGTTTCAATACTTTCCCATTAGTGGATACTGAAATAAAAGCTTACATACAAAAACTTAAAACCAAAAACTAATAAGTTGAAAAAGAGACATAATTTTGAAAAAAATGCAAAATAGAGTTATGGGACCTGCACAGTGCATGTCAAATCATGACAGTGAACAAGTGTGTGAAGTTTCAATTCATTCCCATTAGTGAGAACTGAGATACCAGCTTACATACAAAACCTTAACCAAGAATTTCTAAGTCGAAAAAGAGACATAATTTTGTAAAAAAAGCAACATAGAGTTATGGAACCTTTGCATTGTAGGTCAGTTTATCACAATGAATAAGTGTGTGAAGTTCCAATCCATTCCCACAAGTGGTTACTGAGAAACTAGCTTACATACAAAACCTTAACCCAGAATTTCTTAGTCGAAAAAAGGGCATAATTTTGTAAAAAAGCAAAATAGAGTTTTGAAACCTGTGCAATGTAGGTCAGTTTATCACGGTGGATAAGTGTGTGAAGTTTCAATCAATTCACACAAGTGGTTACTGAGATACCCGCTTACATACAAAACCTTAACCAAATCAGGACGCCGACGCCGACACATGGGTGAGTCCAATAGCTCTACTATTCTTTGAATAGTCGAGCTAAAAATCGTTAACAAGTTCAAATAATCATGCTGTTACAAACTCATTCACCAAAAAATGAAAGAAGTCAATGACGGCTATTTTCCACTTTCAAAGACAACACATGTAGGGCATTATCCATGGTCATTTTCGGCTATTATCCATTTTTCACACAAGGATCAATATAAATGGTTTTGACATAAAAACGGCACATGTAAACAACTTACTCTAAACTATGTCAGATAGTGAAATTGTAGAGCTGTATATACAGTGAATTACAAGCATAAAAACAATTCTAAATATTTTTCATGAATTTTCACACTAAACTCACATGGATTTTGTAAACTATTTCACATACTGTGTATTGTATTCACAAAAATAAAATAAAATAGTTTGAGTTCCATGGAAACAAATCACCATTCGTTCTTTTTGCAAAATCTGGTAGTTAAAATCTCTTATCAATCCACAGCAACTTACCGAAAAACCTGAAATTTTCAGAAGCGTTCATCTGTCATTTTGTAGCATTTTGGAATTATCACAGCATTTCGTATTATCCGGATAACAAGGGTGAACCCCCAAATAACGTTTCTATGGACGTCGCCATCTTGGAATGGACGTAACGTCATTTAACAACGCAAGTCTATGGGAAAAAAACATTAAATCTTGATTTTTAACTTCATTTTACATTTTTTCAAAAACAAAAAAAATGAAAAAAGGTGCCTAGAGATATTAACCTCTGGTATTAACGATGCTATGTTTGACAATTATATATACAGTTTAAATAAATTATCGGAGATCGAAAATTAGATGGGACAGACTATAATTTGAAATATCAGTTAATTTATAAGAACTTATTTTTGTTTTAAACTTAATTGTAATAAATTAGCTCTTGTTTGATACAATTGAGAGAAGACCTATAACACTTTAAAACCATGTTTACACAATTATTTCGAAAAAAAGAAAATTATTTTATGCAGCTATAAAACAAAAAGTTATATCTACGTACCATATACCAATGAAGATTTATTTCCTACTTCCTAATCAACCTTACTTCAAGTGTGTATCATCAACAAACATCCCTTGAAACGATTGTTTAGTAATTAACTGAAGTGGATGGGATTGTGGTTTCTCACTTATCGGACAGAAAAATCTCTATTTTTAGCAATGCTGGAAAATCTTATCTCACATGGGTTATCCCACACTCCTGTGACGGACTACTTCATGCACTGAATATTCATATTACTTATGTAAAATAATTAAAAATCAGGTACCTTTATCTTTTCTCTCCGTTCCTTATAGTGTATTTCTCGATTCAAAATTCATTACTTTATGATAAGAACGTACCGTTACGCTACAAAAGATAAAATTAAAGCGGAACTTTGTTATTGTGCGTCGCTGAAATGTCACGACGTCACTTCTGTTTCCCGCGTTTTAAGTAGTTTCATATTTTTATGCTTGTTTTTATTGTTTCTGTTGTGGTAAGTGAGAAATAGAATCCATCATTGGTGTTCGTTGAAGATCGGAAATCCCAACCCTCGGGCGCACCGCTCAAGTCTTAAACTCGGCTCAGCCTCGTTTAAGACTTGAGCGGTGCGCCCTCGGGTTGGGATTTTCTGATCTTAACCGAAGACCAATGATGGATTCTCTATGTGACTTTCTTGTAGATCAGATGAGATCATTTGTTTCGGTCAGACTCATTTATAAACTGACGTAGAGGTTGTTTTTCCAGAAATACGTATGTCTCCCGCCACGTACTATGCAGAAATTGTAAAATGCGACAAATTAACCCTTATTTTTCCTTCAATATGGACAGTACCATTATCTGTTAAAAGGGATGAATACCAAAAAGATACTGACAGAATGGCAAACAGTGCAGATCATGATTAGACTGCACGGATGTGCAGGCTGATCATGATCTACACTGGTCGCAAAGGCAGAACCATTCATGTCCAGCATGGTAATGGTTAAGTGCGATACCTCCAGGGATATATCACGGAACCTTAACATTCAAACGAAATACAGCTAGACTTGGCAGCGGTAAAACCTATCAAGTTTCAATGGTGTAGACCTAGCATAGATAAAAGAACTTGGCAAATCAAGAGTCATGACTTCACTAAAATCAGTTAACTAGAACAAAACGATAATATGCACAGCTATGCTTCATACTAATCACTTATAAGTTTTGGTGAAATTCAGCCTAATTGTATGCAGCAAGTAGTTTAAACAACGTAAAATATGACACTTAAACGGAACATTCCGATGATATGTATAACTAGGTGTGGCACTGATAATTCCTGTAAGGTTTGGCGGAAATGTGCCTAAATATAAAATGTGACATGTTGGAGAGTTAGTTACTAACCTCATATTCTTAAATTACCCCCCAAAATAACAAACAAAAAAACAAACGATCAAACAAAGAACACAAATGTAGGGCTCATGCGTCTTCTAAGAAATAGGCATGAACACATGTATAACAAGCTAAAGCATAGCAAAAGTTCCTTCTAGGGCAAATCTATATAAATATATAATGACCATCTTCATGATCTTGTAACATTGTGCTTGCAATGTCTGCTTTAAATATTGTTTATCAGTGTGTGGTACCCCAGGATTGGACGCAAAGACAAAACCATTCTTCCTTCTTGACATATATTCGTTGTTTTTCTTCTTCTGTTTAACATAATAATGTAATGATTTGATACGCTAACTGTCTACGTCTCCGAACACAGCAAACTTGGTGGTCATTGATCATATAATTTAGTAGTATATGTCCTAAATCTCGAGAGTGTGACATCCGGGATCGATGCGTGAGTTTTTTGCGCACAATGAGAGGGTCGCAATGGGTTTGTTAATTTTCACATATTAAACATGCATTCGAAGGTAACGACGTATGTTAACCTTTTTGACAAATGACATGCTTGGCCTGTTTCAACAACTACACTTTTCCATCCTCGGGTTTAGTAATGTGTGATCCACAGAACGCGTTCAGCCAGAAAGTCGCCTCAGTTAGGAAATAATAATTTTAGCGTCAGAGGTTATTTCTAAGGTCACGGAGTTTGATTGGCTAGCTTGTAATGACAACAGCTTTCTCTCAAGAGAAGAAACAATAAAGTTTATTTACATTTCTATAAGATTATACTGTAAAAATCTCATTGAAAATGTTGCACAATGAAATAAAAGCAGAAACTGGCTTACATAAAACATGAAAAATGCTACCAGGAAGAAACTGAGGTTTCTTTCTTTCCGCCATTAATTGACAAGCTTGGAAGTTCTGCTTAAATACTTAATAGTAATAGTAATTACCTTTAGTACTGTGATACCTTATAGATTCTATGGTTCGACTGTTCTACTAATGTGCATGTATTCTTCCGTTCTCTAATCTGCATTTATGTCTTTTAAATAAACGCCATAGCCGTCGTTATCCAAATGTAAGAGCCCTGGAGTTAAAATGCAGAGTCAACAAAGTGCAGCGCGGTAAAAATTCTTCGCTGGTAACCTACCTATGACTTAAGGTATGTATGACTTACTAGGTCAGGCGTTGTCTTAGTTAGCGATATATGTTCTCTCTCCAAGACGTAAACGTACCGTGGCCGAGGTGGGGATGGGGAGGGGTAATTAGAAGTGTGCTTTATGCTTTAAGCGTTCGCGCTATTTCTATCTGGTTCGAGCCCATGGTTTCGGATTGATATATATGGCAGGTTTAAGGATAAATGCCACAGTTGCCTATATGTATATAGGGTAAAAATTTTCCTACTGGCAGATTTTTTTTAAACATTTGTTATACATATAGGCAACTGTGGCATTTACCTTTAAAAGCGAACTTCAGACAAAAATCGGATAGAAAATTAACCACTTGAATGAGGATCGGACGCAGTGGTCTACTGGTTACCCTGTCTGACATTGAAACCAGGTGTCATGAGTTCGAGACCCAGCTCCTCAAACTAAACATTGCTAGCATTTGGATAATAGTTAGAGTATGGGTGCTTTGCACCTGTCACACCTAAGAACCAGGGTAAGAACCAGGGAGACTTCTGGTATTTGAGCGTTTTCTGTATCTTCTTCTATCCTGCCATTGAAATTACTAACAGTCGTCTGGAGGAGCCACCCATATAGGTGTTACCGGGTGCGAAAAAAACTTACAGCTGGTTCGCTACCACATAAATGCATGGGTATTCATGGAATAACGGACGTAAATAGCAAATACGGTTTTTAATTAAACTTAAAGTTTACTGTATTTGTTTTTTTATTGTCTTTGACAATCATGTTTAAATAAACTTGCAATGCTTATTGATTAAGTAGGACAGAGACTGAGATCATGGTAATGACAGTGGTCCTCTTTGAAAAGTTTTGTATACTTATAAAAGATATTTTTTAAATATTGTAATCAAAACGGCAGGAAAGATAACACGATTATTAATATTGAAATACTACAAAAACAAAATACCTTCACCAGTAAACATATTTCTAAAATACAACTCGGGCTTTGAATAAAGGCTCCATATGTAAAGAAAGAATGCCATATAATACTTGAACTGTATCCAGGCATCGACCTAAAATTGAATACAGGTCTCAAAAATCAAATTAATTGATTCGCAGTGGCTGGATGCAGCGCCATGTAAACAAATAAGAAAGGATAAAACAAGCAAGCAAAGAGAAGAAGTTGTCTGACTGGAACCGAGTTCAATTCCCCACTCATGCAACATAAACGTACTTACATTTGTATAAAAGTCACGTGAATGGGTGCTTTACACCTGGCACGCTACAGAACCAATGAAGCTTCTGGAATCAGAGCGGCTTCTGTATCCTACGCTATCACCCCACGGAAATTACTAACTGTCTTCTGGAGGTGTCGCCCTTCTACGTTTACCGGTGGCGACTAAAGGTAAGTCTAAATACAAACATTTCCGAGCGGACCGTCAACATAATTTGTCGAATGCATATCTTGGCTAGCATAAAAAGAAAATATTACAGCCATGAATGAAATAAAATTGGAAATTTAGCAGAGTAAATACATGCGAGGGTCCCTCATATTTTCGGCATCTATTCATGCATGCATAGTCCTTGTAATATAACCTCCGGTTCACAGCTTTGGCTGGTCGTTAAAGACTATTAAGCTGAACAAAGGTAGTGTCTTAGACCAAGTTTGAAACAGAGGTCTGTGGTAAACTGTATTAGTTTCAAGAATTAAAATAGCGATTTGTAGGTAGACTAATTTGCTTCAAATGATACAATAGTTGCAGTTTTGGACTTAGGTACGTTTTGGAAGAGACAGTCCCAGATCATTTCATAACTTTATTTTAAACATTTCCAGGGGAAGACTCCCCTTACATAAGGGGATGCCCCCTCTCGTACCTACCCCTTTTTTGGCGCTTTGCGTCTCGTCGATAACGCCTCCATTCTAAACTTGTGTCCCTCTACCCCCCGCCCCAATTAAAATTATCTGGATCCGGGCCTGGTCCCTTATGCTTGCAACGAAAGCTCATGCCTGCAGTGTTCTCCGATATATATTCCCATAGTTTCCAGAGGTGAAGTGGTTCATAAAAACATATTGACTAGGTTTGGTTTGAGATATCAACTGAACATCCAAACGGCAGGACTTGTAAGTTTTCGTTGAAGGGAATTTCATCCAAAAGGCTAGATATCAGCCTGTAGGAGCTTAAGAGTTTCAAACATATTTAAGACATCTCGGCAGGGAACTTCACCAAAAGACAAATTATGTAGGCCTATAGTTCTAGCCTAGGAGTTAAGTACAGCATCATTGGTTAAATGTTTTTTTAAGTTATGTTTGATGCATTTTGTAATTTGTTTGATCCCTAAAATTATTTTTCAGTCTAATATATAAATCGTTGAATGGCATTGGTACCGGGAAAGTTGCTTGAGTAAAATTATAAATAAGTTATATAGGTCTCATCTGCTTTGTAGATCTGACAAAAGACATTCAAAATAGACATAGTCACCTAGTGATAGGACCTGTTTCCTTGTTGTATAAGGTGATAGTCAGAATTAGTGAACTTTGTGAGCTCAGTTTTTATGAAAATTATCAAAACATGACAATAGAACGCGTAATTTAGAGAGCGAGCTCAGCACACGGGCTTATAAAAACTAGCAATACCCTCCTCATCGGAGAGCTGAAGTCTAATAACTCTGTGGCAGAATTGACATGTTCCCGTCATATAATGGTCGTGCAGAATGAGCAATATTAGAGCAGTTTTATTTATTGCCTGGACCAAGACTGTGATTGGTCAGTTCCTTTATTGTTGAGAACAATTAAACTAGCGTGACTGTCTACCCTTCCGTAGAGACTTTTTTATTTTTTTTTATTTTTTTTTTCCTTTTAGCTGAACCCGAGAAGTAGTATTATTAAAACTTTAGTTTACCAATACAATTTACACAGCCGATTTTATGCGGAGTCTACTTAGAAGGTCTGTTTAACTTTCTGCTTGTTTACATGACCCTTTGGAAAACCCGCATGGAAAGTAGAATTCCCCCGTTTGAGAAAGATATCTAGCTTGCTCGTAGAGGGCCGATCGCTCTATCCAGGTGCCAATCCGTGTTTATATAGTCCAGGGTGTGAATTAGAACCCTACAAACAACCAGTTCTTCTAATGTTACCAGTACATACGTTATTTTTGAACTGGTGATGTAACTAAATTGTCAATACATAATCATGTTCTGTTGAAATTTGCCCGAAACCAATGTGTAATAAGAGCTATCGGAAGAACATCGCGCCCGACTATTCGAAAATAGGTTGAGAGTTATGTGTGAGGATATTAGAGGATACTACATACACAATAAATTAAGCGGATGAATGTAATAAATATACAAAACATGTACAAAGTGTGATTTTTAAAACATTTACTTATTTCTTTCTTTGTTAACTTACAGTGAAGGGAGCGGGGGTAAAAAACAATGAAAGGTTAGAAAACAAGAAACAGAAAGAGGATGGAAAAAACGAACACAATGTCTTACTTAGAAGTGATTGAAATGAGAAAGTCTTTTATATATATAAAAAGTAGCATTAAAGGAAAACGGAAATAAAAGGAAAACTTCAGATTTAAATCATTTTTTATATTTTAGTCCACTGTATTAAAAGTAGAATACAACGTTTTATCCGGATAACCATGGTAGACCTCTGGTATGCGAGAATGCAATAATTGCAATTGTCGTATATAGGGACATTTCATGAAATCATGACAGAGCGTGATGTTCTGTTATTATGTAAAATTGTGGTGTTAACCGTGTCTATATAGCGTGTTATTATGTTAAAAATCTTTGTTATTTTGTTAAGTACCGTGTGAGTATGTCTACCGAGCGTACTGTCATGTTAAAAAGCTATGTTATCTTGTCAAAGTGTTGTGTTACCTTGTCAAAACAGGGTTTTATTATGTCATGCTGATCAGTATATGTCTAGAGGCATACGCCTTTAAAATGCGCACGTTAATCACTGTTCTGTAAAGATTAAACTAATAGATAGTAGCAAAACACCTAAAGTATCGAGATGTTTAATTGTTACTTTGACGCATTTATTATTAATATTTTAAATAGCTGACACAGACATGAGAGTAAATGAAAAGTGAAACACTTCTAACGCCGCGTAGCATTGGCTTGAGTGGAACTCCACTTCCATAGACATTTAAAACAAACACTCTATATAACCCTAACGAATCAGAAAAAAGAACAACACCTGGTTCAAGCAGGATGTACTGCTGTATCATCTGCAAAGAGGCGGACTTTGGAGTTAATTTTTTGTGAGAGGCCTTTTATATAAGCTAAAAGAGCAGAGGGCCAAGGACTGATCCCTGCAGAACACACGATGGGACTGGGGTGCTATTCAGGACAACTGATCTGATACGGTTATCAAGGAAACCTTTAATCTAATTGAGAGTTTGACCCCTGACTCTATAATTATGCATTATCATCTTGTTTCTTATCATAGACTGCATTTACCAGGTCATTAACTAACATTACTAGTTGAGTGACACATGATCTTTTTTCACGAAACTCAATTGTAGGTCGTAGAGGATACTGTGGCTGGTCAAATTTTACAATTGAAGAGGAAACAATGTGTTCGAATACTTTGCACAGAACATATGTTAGAGAAATAGGCCGGTAGTTGGCAGGGTTTGATTTTTCACCTTTTTGTAAACAGGGTCAACATTAGCTGACTTCCACTGGGACGGTAGGAATCCCTCATCAAGGAATTTCTGGAATAAAACCTCTAGGACTGGGGTAAGATTTTTAGATAAAGATTTAAGTATGATGGGTTTTAACTGATCAGGGCCACTAGCCTTATGAAGGTTTAGGTTATTGAGAAGTTTCTCTATCCCATTTGAGCTAACATTACTATCTGGCATGTCAGGGATGAAATAATCATTCTGATTAACGTTCTGATTAACAAACATGTCTCGCAATTTCATTTTACTGAGTGAGGAATGTCTTAGGGGAGATTTAGGGCTGAAGACTGACTGAAACTGCTTGTTTAGTACTGTGGCCTTAGCGTTTTCCTCATGATGGAGTTTCTTATCATACTTTAGGGCTGGTATGGAAGAAGAGTCTTGTTTGGAATGTTTAATTAATGAGTAAAGTTTCTTAGAATTTGGTCTACTTGGAAGGTTGGCATCAGTACTATGTAGATTTAAAATTTCTTCGAGATATTGGTGATAAGCTTCATTGACCTTTTATAAACTGACAAGGTATTTTTGGTTTGCATATTTTTGATGATGCTCGACAGATGTTGTCCATAATCAATACCCCTTTGATTATTTGTATATTTAGCCGTTGGTTGAAACACAATTGTTATGTCGTATAGCGTGTCATGACTTATGTACCTATGACTGATCCGTGATGTTGTCCCGCTTCGTCCGTGTTTTATACGAGTTAAAACTCTTGAAGTTGCCTCCCTTGAGTGGATATTTTGCCATGTGTAAATTTATGATTTTAAGCCTAAGTATGTCTCCATGGTTTCTTCGAATTTAAACTTTGGCGAATACATAAGCCGCACCATGAGAAAACCAACATAGTACATTTGCAATCAGAATGGATCCAGACCAGCCTGCGCATCCGCGCAGTCTGGTCCGGATCCAAGGCTGTTCGATAACTGTTTCTCTAATTGCAGTAGGCTTATGGATCCTGAGCAGACTGTGCGGATCTGGATCCATGCTGGTCGCAAATGCACTATGTTGGTTTTCTCATAGTGCGTCTCATATATACGATGCCGAAAATGGACTGTTCCGCGAACATTTGTCTACATATGTTTATATACTATACATCAGGGTGGCCAACCAACGTGACTTTTGAATACCGTAGGCACGGAGAAAAAGTTTCAATTCAAATAACCTTTTACCTATATTTTACACTTATTAGATGACGAATTATTATCCTCTTACTGTCAAATTCGATCACAACTTAAATATTCGATCGGCCCCGGAAATGTTTTATATCTTTCCTTTTTTACCTTTACACCGGTTGCGCGCGCACCATTTGTTTGCACGGACAACTACAACTGTCAAAAAAGTTGTCTTCGCCGGAATGGAGATAAGAAAGGTAAAAAAGCATTATTCTTTTAAAAGAAAATTCAAAATGGCTGGAATTTACTATGTCCAAAAATGCAATTTATAATCGCCCTTTATTAGCTATATATATGATTTTACATTCCGTCTGCTTAGAACGCATAATTTCCAGGGCAGAAATGTCAACGCATATGTCCCGCAACGTATACTTACCGAAAAAAGTTACATCCACATATATGACTATGCTTATCATTTATTTTCCTAATTGGAATTTAATTGGATAATAAGTGGATGCAATTCCAGTACACCTATCCTGCATTTGTTTGTTTTTTCAGCCTCCTGTATCTGCTAGAGGACCTTATAGGTCATATGACACAGATGACCTTACTAGAGCCTTCCTTGCTGTCAAAAATAAGAAATTGTCTATAAGAAAGGCTTCAGTAACATATGGTGTACCTTTTGTAACACTTGCAGATAGGACTGCTAGAAGGATCAGTGTGGACACTGTCAAGTCAGGGGTGTTTCCAATCTTTAGTCAGCAGCATGAGTCTCTTCTGGCTCAACATCTTAACACTATGGCAGAAGTGGGATATGGTTATACCCGCCAAGAAACCATGAACATAGCCACAGATTATGCCATTGAACTTGGACTTAGAACAAAGGATGACAGACCTGTATCTGACAAGTGGCTTTATAATTTCTTGTGACGCTGGCCAGAACTTAAATTGAAAAAGCCAAGAGCATTGGAGATGGCCAGAGCAAAGAGTGCAACTAGACATGCAGTTGACAATTATTTCACAGACCTTAAAAGAATTTCAGTGAAATATGATCTTGAAGATAAACAAACAGAATTTCAATGTCGATGAAAAAGGACTGAATATTGACCATAAGCCACCAAAGTTTGTCGCTGGAAAATTTTACAAGTTTACAAGACACAGGCTGTAACTTCAGGCAAGTCGCAGACATCTACTCTCATTGGGTGTGTCAATGGGATTTGACAGCAGGTTCCGCCCTTTTTTCATTTTCCCAGGCGCACGCATGATTGATGGATTGATGGACGGCTCTACTCCTGGATCAAAGGGCACAGTCTCACCAAATGGATGGTCAAATACTGAAATTTTCTGTCAGTACACGAAAGACCATTTGCAGAAATACCTTTCTTCACGTGATAATGACTATGTGTTAGTCCTGTATGATGGTCACAAGTCACACTGCTCTCTTGGGCTAATAGAATGGGCCAAGTCTCAGAAAATCATATAGTTTGTTTTGCCGCCTCACTGTTCGCACATTCTCCTGCCCCTTGACGTGAGCTGTTTTGGCCCATTCGAGGTTGCCTGGAATTCTGCTTGCCCAAAGTACATGAAAGTGTCAGGCGGGCGATTAATAACCAGATATGATGTCAACTAGCCTGCAAGGTATATTTATCTACCCTCAATGTGCCAGATATTGTTGCTGCTTTCAAGAGATGCGGAATCCATCCATTCAATTCAGCAGTTGTCATTGATTCAGTAGTAGCACCAGCTACTACCTTCAAATCCCAGAATCCACCAACAGAAAGTTCAGGAAACTCCAATGTGCCAAAATCAGCTGAAAATGTTTTATTGTGTAAAGGTGGCAAAATTCTTGAAAATGTTCAAACTGCTGAAAAAGAAAGAAACACACTCAGCAAAGTTATTGGTGGAAAACCTATCACAGAAGATGAAATTATAGACAAAATCAAGGACCATAATGACAAACAGAAAAAATATAACAACTGAAACAGTACAACTGTAAAGTCTCCTGTGGCCAGTACATCCGGTCTTTCAGTGATCAGGGGCAGGAACTCTCAGCATGCTGCTAATAAGACTTAACAGCGACAGTGAAGAAGAAATTGATGAAGAGGAAAAATGCATAATTTGCAAGAAGTTCTCCCCTGACGCAACTAAATTTCTCTACATCATTATTGTAAAGTGGGGGTGTTGTAACAGGTGTAATGGGTGGGCCCACCTTGCTTTCTGCACCCCTGTAAGGGTTTTGAGGTGTGGGGCTCCATTTCTGTGCCCCAACTGTGAAAACATAGAAAATGAGCAGTAAACTTAAAGCCAAAAAACTGTAAATATGTTTAAGACTGTTAAAATAGTTTTCAAATTACATTTTTCAAAAGTTACACTTGTTTACCAGTTACAATCAGTTTAAATTTGTGTGCAGCGCTGTTTTATGTGTGCAGTGTAATTAAAACAGACTGATTATTGAAGTAGCTTCCCTTGTTCGAAAATAGGTCGTGACCCTGGAGTTTAATCAAAATGGCAACCGGATAAACTTTTGCCGATGCATTGTTTTGGTGAGTACTAACTTCATATCTTGAATTTATTGTAAAAATGGTTACTTTTTACAATTTAATCGTTTGCCTTGCAATATTTCTTTGTATAGAAATATGCGTACGACGAATTCAGTTAACTGATCGAATTTTGGCGGTACGGGAATATAGGCTAAAAGGCGTTGATAACAGAGAAAGTGTATTCCTCCGCAGAAAACGACTGTGCTCAGTTCTCAGTACTTTTCTCATACACTTCGCGAATACATTATCTACACAGTTACTCCAAGAAAAACAGTTGGACGAGTAGAAGTACTGAAAACTGATGGTTGACGCTTTGTGTGGAGGAAAGCACTCACTTTGCTGTCTTCGACGCACTTTGTTTCATAAAAAGCCATAAAATAGTAAAGAAAATTATAGGCAAAATGTTACCTGAATCAAGACGTTTTCTCCTTACACAGTATTCAAAACTCACGTGGGATTGCTACCTTGTACCTGTGTACTTTATTTATTTGTTAAAAACTATAATTAACTTCGGGAGCAATACATATTTTATTGATGGCATTTATTTGCATAATCATCAGCACCATCAATAATCAAACTATTCTGTATACTAACATAATGTATCATACTTGTTGTCCGATATGTTGCACTTTGATAAATCCAGAAACATGTTTACTTGAGGTAACCTGCCGTTAAAACACATAATACCATATATAAAGCTTCATTGCCTATTTTTGCGAAGTTTCATTGATATCAGACACAACACGCCAATAACTTTATATCAGAGAGTATGTGCGACCGAAATTACGTTTTAGAAAATACCACTTTACCGGTTTCGATTGAGCGTTATTTATGACAACGCTTTTAGTAACAATTATACCATTTATTGTATACCTATATAAATTCTGTAAAAATTCAGCTTGTATTTCATAATTAGAGAAAGCCACAGGGTACATTTTGAAATCCGTATTGTACCTTTCGTATTGTATGCTGCCGGACTACTTTCATTAATATGCATGACCTGACACAGTTCTATAAATAGTGCACATAAAAACTTCACTTAGTTCCATTTTAATATGGATAAACTTTGAAGATTACGTTCAATAACAAAACAACAAATAACAAGGTAGAGGTATATAATAAGAGGGTCAATATAACAGTAGCTAGATCTAGGATTTTGTATTCTGCTCTCGTGGATTTTGCAAGGTCGGATCACTCTGGGCGCGCATCCCAGATCGAGCTGCTGTTATAAGAATCCTTTTATATTGTCTGCGTCTTCATAATATACTTCTGGCGACACAGTTATATCGAATTCTGTGTAAGGTTCTAAGCTGGCATTGGTTTATTGATTGAACAGATGCAAAAGCCAGAATACCAAACGTTCCAGTAGGTAGTGACATCAAGTCATTCTCTTCACTTTTAGTTAGCTTAGCTTCCCTGGTTCTTTAGCGTGTCAGGTGTAAAGTACCCATACACGGGATTCTTATCCCAATGTTAGTAAATTTAGTTGAAGAAGTGGGGGCTCGAACTCCTGACCCCTACTTTCGTAGTCAAACAGTGTTACCACTGCACTGTTGCGTCCACTGCACTATTAGAAAAATACATGAAAATTAACATATCACTGATGATTTAAAATTTTTGACCGTTTCCATGGTGATAAATAGTGTATTTTTAAAACCTTTGATATTTGTCGAAAGGTATCGCTTTTGAATATAAAACCTCGGCTAAATGGGATAAAGTGAGAAATAAAAAGTTCACTTCAATTGCACAATGTGTAAGGCATTCGCAAATATATAAAATTTCAGACTATCACGCTCAATTTTCTTGCACTCAAATAACCGCCTACACTATTTAACAAATATTTTTAGAGGACCTCTCATGCACACTGAACGCGCCCTCAGATATTGTACGGAGTTTTATGATTACATTTTCAAAAATAATAACATTTATAATGCATGTTAATTGTTTGAAATATCACATTGTTTGAGACTCGTATCAATTACGCACAAAATCGCGTCGACTTAGCGTTTGGTGTTATAGCTGACGTAAAGAGAAGCATGCATAAATAATTTTGCATCACTTGAACTTGACACACGTTTAGGGATTAAATAATCAAACGTTTAATTACTTTTTCCCCTAGACATCGGCGTCACAAGTTCTTAAAATCTTGAACGATCCTCGTAAATGGATGAAGCAAGAAGCAACTGATGTATTTTCAACAAATATGCTGTATATGTATTTTGCCGCACTACACCTACATAGACTTTAGAAATGGTAATGTAATGGGTAATTGCAAAACAAATCTCCGTTATAATGAAGGCATTGCTTGCAATCTTTTGAAAAACAGTTCAATCATTTCTCCGATTTTTCCTGTAAGTATCAGGCCCATCCACTCTGGTACTACCAAACTGAAAAGCTTGATCCAAGTATCTAGGTACCTTTCGTCTTTAAAATACTCCCATTCTAAGTCGCCAAAAAGTGTGCTTTTGGACAACATTCCTAAATCAAAATGATCAGATTTGTATATTGCCGAAGCAATCAGAAGTTGTTCTACTTGATTTCTCCAATCTCTGTAGAGTACTAAATTTGGGACTTTTAAGATACGGTTCATGCATTCCTGTAATTCTGGTATCATGAGGATTATCGATCCTCCTTTTTCCAAGCATTCCGACAGGAAGCGTATTGTGTGTTGCTTTTCTTTACAATCTACCGCGTTGCCCAGCATATTTCTTTCAGATATCATATAGTTTGGAAAGTGATTGTTCTCTAAACAGTATTTTATGAAAATCAAAGACTTCCACAATAAATCAACCAATAAATTTGGACGAAACTGCTGTTCATGCTGAGTTTCCGACACCCAAAAAATTACATTTTTAACTACATAAGAGGTCATTTCTTTATAAAGTGGTCTTATCATTTTGGTAGCTACCATTTTAAGTAGGATATACAATTTAACTTGAACATCGTTTAGCGATTCTACCAATTTCATTTCTGCAGTAGTATAACATATGCGCCATTCGATGTTTTGGGTGTCACTGAACTTATTGCCAACTGGTACAATATAACCTTCCATCTGCGAAATTTCCCGAATTAAATCCGCGGATGGCCATTTACAAGACCTTAACCTAACAGCCCAGCTACGTAAGTGACTGCTGCCGTAGAAATACACAGAAAAGACATTGTCTACATTTAAAGCATACCCAATTTGCAATGTCGTCGCCGGACCACTTGTCTTAGTACAGTCATTTTCATTGGACTGGTGAAAGTATGCAGACACAGGTATCGCTTGCGCAATTTGATAGTGAAAGTTTCTGAAAATTGTACTAGATATGTATGCACGCCCAGCTGAGGACTTGTACATTTGAGAATCATCAAAAAAGATCTGAAACGGGCTTTCTTCATCCAAATTTGCAATAACAACTTTTGTGTATCCCGGGGCTGTGTTGGTGTAATCAGCCTCAAAAAAATTGAAGTAACCACTTGTGTTTGCTTTATCAACGCATACGCTATCTGGTATTACTGTCATAAAGTCGGTATCGCTATTTCCCAGTGCAGTACCTTCACTCGTGCTCCCAACAAACAAATGTGTTAATGGTATCTCATACTTGGCAAAGTTACTGTTTAAGCTTTCATTGATTTTTGTTTGGGCTTTCGACCTGAATGTGACACATTCTCGCTGAAATCCTACTGTATCAAGAGTGGTATAGATCAAACGTGATAACTCTTCTTCTCCAAATTGCCTATTCATTTTACTTCTTGGGATAGTTGTTATCTATTTAGCTCTGTAAGAAAAGATAAAGAACCAAAATATATATGGATATTATACTGAAAAGTTAATGTAATATTTCATCAACAGAAATTCAGATTGCGGTTTCGTTGTTGAAATAGTTGAAATTTAGGAATGGTAACACAGACACGGTCTATCAGTGACACCATGACATTTTAAATAACATTCTATTAAATTCGATTAAATGCACAAAACTAAACGTATAACACCCCCTCTATATTTTTGGCGATTTCTTTTATAATTCTAAAAGTACATTTATGAAATGTCTCGCACAATTTGCCAAGAATGATCTGTTAAACTTGTAACAGTCAAGTTGTACAAATGTGCGCACCATTTTCATGATAAACACGTTCGAAGGTGCTTTACATACAAGCGCATTCACATTCATCGTCTACTAGTACAGACACAGAGTGATCTGACCATGGGGACAGAGCGAGGGAAAGCCCTCTGAACACAGGGAGAATTTCATTCAATACATGCCTGTCTTGCTCTTTGCGAGTGGACATGTTCTTTAACGTGGCCTGAGTGTAGGAAACGAGAAGCCGTCTTTCCTAGGAAGGCCCAGTACTGGCCTACCTCTCAGTTAGGTGTGGTCCAGTGTCATGACCGAGGTTCAAATACCGGACCTCTAGATTGACAGTCAGGCGTGTTACCACTAGACCGCCGAGTTTTATTCATTTATAATTACAAAGTCAGGTATTAAACAAATTTATTTTGTTCAAAAATATGGCAGAATAAAGACTTTATTTCGTCAGGTTTATCTTGCCTTATAACATAGTGTATTCGTTTGTAAAATCAAGACATTAACATTTGAAAGTTTCTTTCATGAATTTTTGAAGTTGAGATTAGACCGTGAAATAAACAAAATAATATCATGGCATTATTTTGTTCTTAACATCGAGTTATTTTTCAAAATGTTTAAGAAATTCCAAGAAATTATACTGTCAGTAATAAGAAAGATATTGCAAAGACCTTGAGAGTGCATTAAGAGTTTCGAGAAGTGTGTCCAATTTTGAATAAAAGTAGTACAATATTGGGTCGTCGCCACCTACCTATATGCCGTGATTGATTTCAATGCCTTGAATGGTTATAAAGTTATGCTCTGGACACATAATATAAAGGACAAATTTAACTTTTGAGCTCCATTTGTGACCTTGACCTTTGACCTTCTGATTTGGTTTATGCGCTCATGATGGGCATACAGACAGACAGACAGACGCATGCGCCATAATATAATATGTCCGTCTTTCCAAAAATGGTATATAAAAAGAAGTTTGCAAAGTATGATATCTGTCGACCTTGTGAGTACATACATGTATCTAAGTCTGTCTGTCTAACAGTTAATATATCTATCTAACTATCTACATTCATAATCTGTTGGATATTTAGCACTTGAATGATTGTGTCGTTAGTAAATGAGAAACTTATCAGAAGATTACAGGTGTAAACTTATGTACTCATTGCAAAATATATACATGTACAAATCCTCTGATAATGACTAGTTCAGTTTCATGAGTTAACTGAATTTCTTCGAGTTACTTCAAGAAATTACTTGACGGAACTCCGAGTCGAAATTATACAGATAACACTATAATATGCACTAATATTTTATGACCACTTATAATAAATAATTAATCAAATATTTCGAGTGCCGAATGATGATGCGATGAAACTTCGATTTAAGTTTTCCTTAAATGATTTATTGTACTGTGTGAACTAAATTTTTTTGCGACTTGTACGATAATGGATAAAAAAATTAAACTTTAAAATTACGTCCGTGGACGCACTTTGGTTTTTACAATAAAATCATTAAAGAAATTATCAATAAGAGAATAAATATAAATAATTTTACAGAATAATTATATATCGCGCACAAGTTATATTAAAAGACCAGAGAACTTTTTTAAGCGCACGAAAAAATTAGACTTTAGCCTGGCCTTCACTGTATCCCTAGGTTAATATTTTACATACAATTATAAAACAAAAGATGGGTTACTTTTTAATGTGAAGGAAAGCACATTACTCTGCAGGCGTGTCCTCTGAAGAATACAAATATTTGAACAGTGACTTGATGTTTCCCGGATCTAATGATGACAGTTTACATGTAAGAATTAAATCTGAATAACATTTCTTCCAATATGTCCCAAGTACAGATCTCTCAGAAAAAAAATATTTTAAACGGTATTATTAAACGCGGCCAAATATACAAAAATTCACAAATCTAATGTCGGAAAATCTAGAATGATAATAAGAAATTTAGTCAATTTATCCATTTCGCAAATTTGTTATATTTTATACTGATGCCATTGCCATCTTGTTCTTGTAAAATACATGCCTTTTGAAAACTTGTAATTGTAGTTGCTATAACAATGTTTATTCAATAAATTTTATTTTTCGGCGAACGCCGTCTAAAAACGAATTCGTTACATATGCCACGTGACTTCAGTTTGCAAATCAAACTATTTGATAACGCATTATAGATAATTTCTTTCACTCTGTTGATTGTGCTCCGCTGAGTGAAATGTAGACAAAGCGTTTATCCTAAACGACGCTGTTCACAGTTTTAAAGCTAACCTTAGCTCAGTATATTTAGCAAGAATATTGATATATCTCAAAATGGTAAGTAAGTTTAATAAATATGATAAAAACCTGTTCAAATACCAACATATATCAAATTAAAGAAAGAGCTGAATACGGTCTGCGTATCACATGAATAAGGGTGTGATAAGAGTCTTTTATGTAGAGAAGTGCTTTTTAAAAGATTTTCCTTTTTACAATTGTCGTCTGTATATGAAAAGGTTTCTTGCTTTTGTGACTTACCCAGATTGCATATTAAAATGAGTACTTGTTTGCTTTGATATATTTGTTATAATTTATTTAACTGATTTATTATACATGAATATTTTTCTTTAGTATGGTATGCAAATATTGAACTCAGTTGAAATCTGTTTTATTATGTACATGTATATGCTATATAATGACTGAATCTCATTACACTGAAATGAAGGTACGCTGCGTACAGTTTATCTATGTGATATGACTACGGTCAAACTTTGCTTATGAAACAGAAATATTGAAATAATTACAATTGAATGTTTTGCTTGACCTTTACATTTTTATAGGTGTGACGTCATTGTCCAAAGATTCATGAATAGCGAATATGCATTTGTTAAAGCGGGATCAGTTGGCCTATTTTAGAAATAAATAAAAATAATAAATAAAAAATGCTTTAATTGATTTTTTCTCATGTATTCTAATCAAACTTGATTTGTAGCATCTTTATTAGGCCCGCAGCCAACTTTGTTCAGCTGGGACATTTGACCCCTATTTAGGGGCTGCTAGAGCTAAAACTAGAAATGCCTTTATACAGCGTCTCATGAACAGCTTGGTGGATCTTTGTCATACTTGGTCTGGAGCATCATTATAAGGTCCTCTTCCAAATTTATTTATATAGGAACTTGGGCCCTATTAGGGACCACTATAGCTAAAAGTAGACATGCCTTTCTTCGCATTAACCACTAAAATGTAATGGATTTTTATCAAACTCGATGTGTAACAATTTCGTAAGGTATCCTGCTATTTTGTTACAAATGGGGATAGGGACCAATTTAGCTAAAAATATAAACACGTTCAATGACCTCTTCTCATGAACCGCTTCATGAATCTTCATCAAACTACTGCTGTAATTATTCGTCTAAGGATAAACGAACAAAACTGCAACCCTACGAAACCTTTGCGAAAAATTAAAAGAGAACCATTTAAATTGTTAAAGTGCGGTGTTTAGTTTTGCAATTTGAAAAATGTTAGATGAAAGATGAATGTTAGATGAAAAATTCATAAACTTCTTTCCTTATTACAATTCGCCGACCATCATTTTTAAAGATATTTCTTGTTATTTTTGTTGTTGTTGTTGTATTTTGCTTACATGTTATTTGTTTCTATAATGATAAGGTTAACGTGACATATTTTAGATAATTTGTTCGGTAAAATATATAGAGAGAGAAATTTACTGCCACAGACATGAATACAATACGGATATCTTGAGCGAGAAAAAGATATTTTTTTACTTTCTGTGGCTATTTTAATGTAGAATGATAAGTCAGTTATATTTTTGTATTTTTACATATATGATGAACACATATATTTATCATTTCCTGCCGATTCATGTAAAATCTGGCTTCGAAGTTACTCGAAAACTAGTAACATTATATTACTATATAATATGTTATATCGTCCAGGAGTCATTCTAAAATATGCGTCATGTGCCTCGAAAACACAGATGTGTATTTCGCTAATAAGATTTCATCTTGAGCAAATCCAAGAGTTTCTATTATTCCTTCTAGCGTCCGTGCGAGCTTGCAAACGTGTGCATTTAGGGGAAACTGAGATTTTTCCTGTTCGATATTCATTCTTGATTTTTTTCCTGTAATCCCCCCCCCCCTCCCCCCGAATTAGAAATCGAAATTCCTTCAAATTACCGACTCGATGAAACTTCGAGCTGAAGTCTTTGTACTTATTTTAATCATCCTCGTAGGATCGGAAAGAATGGGTTTTCGAGCTGATATATACTTAGTAGAATTACCGGTCTTTAAGGCAAGCTAGCTGAGTAGAAATAATGTTATGCAGGTGCTTTGATTAGTATAATTAATTCATCACTGGTTCGGCTCACCATAAGTAGCTTATAACGACGTAAGACTAGCATAATATCGGCTAAAGTGGAACACCATTATAAAAGGTTTTTCAATAAACTCAATGACACTAAAGGAACGGAAAGGGGCGAGTTTTTACTATGAAATGTTGTTATGAAGTAACTGTTATGAAAAGTATTTTAACCAGTTACATTGAAAAGAAAAAATTGTAGTCTATGGTATAGTACCATTACTCGAATTACTATTGAATCCATCGAAATCTTTTGTTAAATTAGTGTTGGTATATTTCTGGTCACTTGGAATAATGGAGAACATTAAATTCTACTGTAGGGGAGAGAGGAGAGGGGAGTTGCAGATTTCATTACCTCTCATGAACAGACTCTACCGTTTTGCTTGGTTACGTTCTATGCTTCCAAGGATCTTCTTACAAATTGTAGTAATAATGTTTTTATATCCGTTAGAACAAACTGGATTTCTTTTTATGCCAAAATGGGAACTAATTGGAAACATAAGTTAATTTATTATACAGTTATTGACTTATGTTTCGGTCAATATGTATTTTAACGGACCTGTAAAAATGATATTGACCGAGGACGCAAAAAATACATATTGACCGAAACAGAAGTCTATAATTATATGCCCTTCTCAAATGCACTCATTTGACTGGCCCATATTTCATACACATAAGAAAAAGTGATATCACAAGAGACATTGTCACCTTTGTGGGTCAATATCGCTTTTTGCAGACCCGCGCGTGCATCCCTTTCGACCAATGAGCGCAGTTGAGAAGGGTATATAATATTAGTATTTATTTTTGTTTACAGCTTATTTGTAATAGATTAGCTTTTGTTTTATAGAATTAAGAGAAGACATCAGACCCTTTAAAACAATGTGTGCACATGTTTTTCTAAAAAAGAAAATTATTTTATGCAGCAATAAAATAAAAAGTAATATCTACCTACCATATACCTATGAAAAGTTCTGTCCTATTTCCTAATCAACGTTACTTCAATTATTTAAACGAAAATAGCGTTATCATAAACAAACTGATACTTGTTTTACTAAAGTCCATGATATGACTTAATTGTAGATAAGATAAGATAAGATAATTTATTTCGGTCAGACTCATTTTAAAAAAAAGAAGTAGAGGTCGTTTAACAGGAAAAACGTATAGTTCCCATCAGTACTATGCAGAAATTCTAACAAAGCGGTCTAGGAGAGGTAGCACAGATCAAAGAATTTGACAAGTAACGAGTCATGATCATTTCATCAGAACATGAGAATAATATGCAGAGCTATACTTCACACTAAGCACTCATAAGGTTTTGAGAAATTCAGCCTAAATGTATACAGGAAATAAGTTAAACAATGTAAAATACGACGAATCAAAGGCCATAAGTCAGATGAAAATCACTAAACAACATGAACATGCCGATATGTATAGCTGGGTTTGGCACTGATAACTCCTGTAAGGTTTGTTGGAAACCTGCCGAACGGTGTAATAGAAGTTGCCAAAATGTAAACATGTGGGAGATATAACTACTAATCTTATGTTTATACATTAAACGACAAAAAAAAGCACACGCACACACACACACACGTGCGCGCACACAACCAGGAAATGTAAGGGTCATGTATCTTTTGACTATTTCAGGGGCCATAACTCTAAAATTAGGGGGCGGAGCCAGACGAAAAATAGAAGGTGCGCAAGTTCATATCATGATAAAGACTCATGTATGGTTTCATTAATTTATATCAAATACTTTTTGAGCTAGGCGTGTCACGAACTTCGGACAGACAGACGGACGGACAAGAACAAATCTATATGCCCCACCACTCATGGGGGAGAGGCACCAAAAAAAATATAAGTGAGTAATTAGCCCCATTCAAATACATGGTACTTTCACTTTCGAAAACAGTGTATAATTTGTAATCTGCACATTTTTAAGTCTTAAAATCATACATTTTTTAAAATACCTTCTACGCAACATGATAAGATAGGTTTGAAAAGTGAATGCGAGTTTTGTGGACACATTTTTTGGAAATCATGAATCTGGGCTTTTGCAACAATGCAAGAGTTATCTTTCCTGTGGTTAATTTCTACAACTGTTCTAAATTACTTAGGGCTGCTCAAAAGCTTATGTTCAATGTTTCAGAAAACGATTATAGTAATATTTTTGTACATAAATTTTAATTTTTCTTTACTAATTGGCAATTACTACTATTATAAAGTCCGAAACCGAAAGTAGGAAATCAATAATTTTCTTAACTATGCCATTCTACATGAAATAACTTTTGTTGTGTTCAAACGTTTTCTTGAATAATATATAAACATTGTACGAACCGTTTAATTTCCTTATCAATCATCGTCTTCACTCTCCCTGAATTGACAGTTCGCCTGTTTGTCACGTGCAGATACGTTGCAGATAACATAACCGGTGTTGACATACAAATCTCATACGACGCGGTATTATTTCCCCTTACAGACGAGCGGGTTTTTTTTTTTTTTTTTTTTTTTGGTTTCTTTTTCCTTGTTTTGCAGAAATCCAATAATAACTAATTAGCAGTTTTTTTACGGCAAATTGAAGAGATATTTTTAAGTCATATTATTTTAGAAGTTTAGACAACAACAATTCAACCAGAAATGATTCCATGATACCGCGGCCGAAGAGCTGGGCAACACACATTATTATAGGCGTAAAAAAAAATTGTTTGTTTCCGGTATCCCGACCTACCCTAAATTTTTGGCCTGACCCTATATGTTTTTATGGCCTTGGAGAATATTTTTTTTCAACTTTTTAACAAAAAGTTGCAAAACTGCACTTTTTATGCTTTAAACATGGCCAGTGATGTTAGAAATCAACTAACTGATGCTCTAAAGGCATAACCCCTTAATTTTTATTCATTTTTTGACACAAAATTAATTTCCGAAAAGTCTCCCTTGATAAAAGAAAATTCCAAAAAAAAAAAATACCGACCTACCTAACCCTAAGTTTTTTTTTAGCATGTTACCGGAAACAAAGAATTTTTTGTAGGCCTTAACTAAGTAGGGTCAACTGCCGGCAGCCGAGTCACGGTTAGCGATGCTTGCCCATGAACTTTGTGGGTTTGAGCACTCACCTGTGGTGATTGATTCACCATGCGAAGAAATTGTACATTGTCAGTTGTTCGCCCATGCATGAAATATGAGTGGAAATGCACCCGGAGGTATTCCTAACGGTCAGTAAATTATTACTACTGACTTATACAATGGACTGATTGCTTATATATGACAATTGTTGTATTTAATGACTCAAATTCGGGACATTGTAACAGACGATTTAATTCTCTGTATTTTGTCCACTCACCTAAATCCCATCTTCAGGACAGTTCTATGAATGCTAGATTTTGAAACGTTTATATCAGCTTCCTTCAACTTTTTCATTAATGCTCTAACAGGAATATGCTTGCTTCTACCATTCATGCCATAAATTACTCTCCGCACCACGCCTTGGTCGAACTCGTCTATCTTGCAACGTGCTGTAGGCCTGAGATATACCGTAGATGTGTTCTGCAAAGAAATATTAAAGGTCCGATGCGATACTACATGATAAAATATTTATTTTTGAATGTCGATCAACTATTTCCGTTGCATACATGACAATCGTTAAATACTGATAAATGTAGATGTGTTTCCACAGGTGTGTAACCTTGGGTCCATACATTTTTACAGGATACAGCTCAGACATGCATAAAACAATTTCTGATGTATAAAAAAGATATTCTGGGTTTGTTTTAAGTTCTAAGTTTTGTTCAAATTAAGCATATCGCTAACAGAAAATTTTCGTTCTCTAGATTCTTTTTAGTTTGGATCAATGAAATACATAGCATCGTGTTTACACTCAAACATTACAGCATTGCACAATAACAAAAGCACCTTGTTAATATAATACATAAGGCATTAAGTGACCATTATTTCTTCAAAAGTACGCTAAAATTTGATGCGAAACACCACGAGTAAAATATTCAAAGTTTTTAACATAATAAATGGAAACATCTGCATTTCAAATGGTAATGGAATAGGAATATTCGGAGAATTTTACCATTAAGGTGAAAAATAAACTAAAGTCTTGTTAAAATAAGATATTTTTTTTTTTGGTCTGAATGTTTCCATTCTCGTTCGTCGTATTATTGTTTCATTTCTGGCGATGACCCATATGAGCCGCGCCATGAGAAATCCAACATAATGCGTTTGCGACCAGAATGGATCCAGACCAGCCCGCGCATCTGCGCAGACTGGTCTTCGCTTTCAAAATTTACTGGAATTACAGAAACTGTTAGCAAACAGCATGGATCCGGACTAGACTCTGCGGATGTGTAGTGGGGCGGGGGATGGGAGGGGGCGACCGAACCCTTAGTATGACAAAAATGTGCCTTTATACAGTAAATAATTTGATTTTTTTTGTGTGGAAGTTACCCATTTACAAGTACAGTGTTGTCAATAAGTTTTTGTTGAACATGCTGAAATAGAAAAGTTGCCGACCAGGAAAGGTGTGCCGGGGGCATGGCTCCCACGGAAAATTTTAAAACTCTGCGATTCAATTCCTGCATTCTGGGACATTTAAGAACATTTTTCCACTGCAATTTTATTTACAATATACAGTACCCCTTATTTTCACATTTTTATGAGCGCACTTGTTGAATTTGTGGAAAAATAATACAGTTAAGTTTTCGTAAAGGTAAGTCTTTGTTTCTTTGAGATAATTAACATAAATATGAATTACGTTGAGGTCATATGCAGCAGCAGCAACATACACTTTAAATGCGGTCCTAATGTAGCCTTTTCGAAAAATCATTTTCTTTACTTATTCTCTTCTTTCCTTTTTTCAGGATTATCCAGGGAGGGGTGAATCCCGAACTGCCCCCCCCCCCCCCACCCCCGCTGGATCCACGCGTGGGCGTACACAACCCCACTCTACTTTCAGTTATATCACTTAACCCAAATTCTCATTTACAAATACGCCTGAGTAGAGCTAATTCATGAAACTTCTGGTCTTAATTCCGCAAAGAAATTTTTAAAAAGTCTCTTTCATGTGTAGACTATACTTTAACCTTAAATTAATGAATACGTCATCAATACATGTGCCCTCTATGCAGTTCTCGGTACTATACTATATGACGTCAGTTTCAAACTGCAGATCTGATTGGCTACATGTCATTGTGCCACGTAAAAAGTTCTGTGTTGGACATTATTTTGAAAATTTCAAGTGTTGAAGTGGAAATGTCTTCCAGTCAGACCAGTGGAATTAAAATGAATTAAAACGAGTAGAGTAAGACGAACTACGATGCAGGTCTTTTTTGAATTATGCATTTGAACAATACTGTATTTTATGATATTGTTTCAAAAGCATAACTCACTTGATGCCTGAATTTCTTCGAGACAAGGGAAAAGATCACGGATTTTCGAATAAGCTGGGTTGTACTCAATTCAAGTTGTAGTATTTTCGGACGTGAACATTTAAACAGAGTGGATATGTAAACAAAATTATGATGAGTTGATACAAGGATTTTAGGGGAAATGGATAAAGGCAGGTTCCATGCAAAGTAAGCGAATTTGTATTTAATTTTAATTTTATACCTTCTGCTTGCTGCTAACATTAACAAGTCTCATGACAGTTGTTTTCGGGAGTCCTGTGGCAACTTCAAGTCTTTTCGTTATATTGCCTAAATACCATGGCTTCCCGGTCTTCTTTTCCTTCTCGAAAAAGGTTTTTACGCTACTGACGACTTTTCTTACGTCCATCATTATGTCTATCAATTTCAACGAAAAACTGACCGTCTTGCAATACTACAGCTTTGAACAACCGGAATTTTCAAAATGCGCGTGAAAACATCCATTAAACGTTCGGAAATCAACTATGCATTATAAAATATTTTCATTCATTACACCATTGACAGCCTTCACAATAAAAATAAAATATCCCGGCACAACCAGTTTTCAACCGCTTAACAAGTTTTTTTGTGCAGTTTTGGACAACTGCAAGTCCAAATCTTTGGTTTATTGTCTAACACTTTCTATCAACATAAGTGCTACAAAAGCATACAATTTAAGTTTCAAGTTTCTAACTGATCGAATCCCTGGCAGGATGATTTTGAAAGCCATCAGTAGGAAGTCATGCTGAAAATTTACAACCTAAATTCAACCACAGGTGGTATTTTCCTTCCAGCAAAATGAAACAGCACTAAACTTTTACTGTAGTTTCATTACAACATGGCAAATATAATACACCCAAAATTCAAGTCTGGCAACAAACACTAAAACCAACATGGCAGATCAAAATACTGTAGGTACACTTGCCTAAATTGGCACCTAAATTACAGGGGGTAGGGTAAAGTAAATGGCAGCCAAAAGTTAGTGCATTATCTAAAGAAATATATATCATGTGCTCAATTACTCAAGAGAACCAGGGTGTCACATCTGCTACATTGATAGTTGTCACATATGACAATGTATTATATAATTGCTAAGCTTTTGACACTCCAAATATTTCAAATTGCTTAGAAAATGAAAAAAAAAATGTTGCAAGGACAGGCATCATGATTGCATTTTCAAAATAATTTAATAATGAGATGCTTCACAATTCTGGCAGTAAGCATGTGTTAAGCAATAAACATTTAGTGCAAAAGATATATAAATACTGATATTGGCTTAAGCAAGAATAGGTAGTAGACAAGGAAATATGCAGGTTTTTTAGTAATAAGAAAAACCTCATGAAAACATAGTACTGCTACATAAATGTAATTTATGTAATTTTCTAAGTACCAAAACTGAAGGCGAATAGGTTCCTAACATGTTCTGTCTCTGCTGTAAACAGTGAAACAATCACAACTGATAAATTTGGCTTGTAAAGATTTTTATCATACAAAGTCCTAGGCGGTCGAAAATAGATTGTGTTTGAAAATAGGTTGTGTGGGGATACAAATTGGTTTCAACACTTTTATTTTGAAAATGTTGCATAAAAAGTAATTGTGAAACAACCCCGATGACCACATGTGTTTTTTCGAATCAAAACACGAGAGATTTGCCGTAATCCTCCAATTTGGAGATCTATCGGCAATGGCGACCAGAAATAAACAAAAGGGATTTCCCATAGAGAAAATAAATTTCAGCCACACAGGAAAACCAGACGATTTTAACAAAAATCCTTGAAATTCCAGAGGGTGACTTTTTTTTAGTTTACAAAAACATATTTTGTTCCTTTGGATCGCGTTTCAGTAGGTTATATCGGCCCAAAGTTGAGGTCCAAAATTAGGTGGGACAGACTTTAGTTAGAGATATACGTTCACTCTCCAAGACGTACAGGTTCCAGGGCCGAGGTGGGCGGAGGGGATGGGGAGGGGATGGGTAGTGAGAAGAGTGCATTATGCTTTAAGCATTCGCGCTATTTCTATCCGGTTTGCCCCTATGGTTTCGGATTGATCGGCAGGTTTAAAAGCGAACTTCAGACAAAAATCGGAGAGAAAATTAACCATTTGAATGAGGATCGGACGCAGTGGTCTACTGGTTACAAGAACAAGAACAACAAGAACAAAGTTTATTTTGTAAATAAAGGCCTCCGGCCCATAATACAATATTACAATAAAACAAATATAATAATATGAGTTGTGCACAGAAATGTAACTATTCATTATCCTTTAGCTTCATAATAGCGTTAACATAAAAAGCAATGTATTTAATTCTATCATCATTTGAAGATTGCATGAGATTAATAAAATGAGGGAATTCATTTCCACCAGCATACCAGGAATATATAAAAATTTGTCTTTCTTGCCTATATTTGTAACATTTAAAAAATACGTGGAATTCATCTTCTATGCATTCAATATCAAAATTAATGAAACAGTATCTACATATTCGATCTTCTCTTGGAATTGCAAAATGGCGACCAGTCTCGATAGCAAATTTATGGCTAGAACATCTAAATCTTGCAAGTGATTTTCTAACATAAAAAGTTCAAGCACAAATACCTTTCGGGATTTAAACAAGTTTTAAAATGTTTGTATGTATCACAACGAGT
The DNA here is from genome assembly GCF_021730395.1 of Mercenaria mercenaria. Taxonomy (NCBI): domain Eukaryota; kingdom Metazoa; phylum Mollusca; class Bivalvia; order Venerida; family Veneridae; genus Mercenaria; species Mercenaria mercenaria. Next base: position 52,236,879 of record NC_069363.1, read on the forward strand.
CGAGCTATGAATATTATCATGCCACATTTGATTCATACAGTCAATTAATCTTTGTTTAAAGACACAAATAAAATTGCTAACATCACCGACCTCTTGACTTAGCCATACAAAACCAAAGCCATAGCGATACAACAAATTTTTGACAGCGCTAGCCCAATTCTGTCTTCCTATTTCATCGTGCCTTTTCAACATAATATTACACTGTCTGACAATGAAACCAGGTGTCAAGAGTTCGAGCCCCAGCTCCTCCAACAAAACATTGCTAGCATTAGGATAATAGTTCGAGTATGGGTGCTTAGCACCTGTCACACCTATGAAACAGGGAAACCTCTGGTATTTGAGCTTCTTCTTATCTTCTTCTATCCTGCTATTGAAATCACTGAATGTTTTTCATATAGGTGTAGTGTTACCGGTGGCGACTTTAAGGACACGTCATCGCATTATTGTAATACACAATTGTTATTAAAATTGTGTTTCCAATACATGTGCTCATTAGAAATCCTCAATATCTATATGGAAATAAGGGATGTGTTTTGTAAGATTGCAACCCTGTGAGTTGCTCTAAGTAGTGACAAATAAGTGAAACAATAGGAATTTTTACGTGATTTGGATAGAAAAAAAAACGACTGTAAGGTAACAATATATTCTTTTATTGTTTTAATTTGTGAATTGTAAGCTACAATATAAAATATCAATTTTAAGAAAATAAGTCTGGAAGTTAGAAATAACAGCAAACTTTTAAGCAGGTCATGAGTCATCATACACCTGTCAAAATTTGTCATTAGTTTTCACGATCTGTTAAAATAATTTTTATCTCTCCATTCTGCATATGCATTATTTTTGTAAGTATCTTGGTTGGATATTGTAGTGTGTAACTTACTTTACATTCCACATATTTGTGCTTGAGAATACTTTGTTGAGCTCACTGAGGTCACGTTAGAATTTGTATTGTTTTAGTTTATTGTCTGTAATAAAGGTACCAAATCTCAATATCAAGATATAAGAATTATTCCATTCTATTAGGAAACGGAAATTATTTGGTTAAATCATAACATAACGATTTCTGAAAGGAACTGAACATTCTTTCTTTTGTCATTCACCGGAAATTCAAACGTGATACTACCTTAAATAGTAAAATCTAGAAAGTAGATCCCTCGGAAGCACCGAGAACAAGGCAAACAGTGAAAATTGCAGACTCGGTTTGATTGAGTCTGTTCATGAGCAGTAATGGAAAATGCAACACTGCCCACGCCCCCTAGCACCGGCTTAAGCAGTATTCAATCTTCAAATCTAAATGAGTTGAAATCAATGATCCCGAAGGACCAGAAAATATAACAACACTGAATCTGCTCAGAAAGTTAATTAATTATACAGTTATTGACTTATGTTTCGGTCAATATGTGTTTTAACGGACCTGTAAAAATGATATTGACCGAGGACGCAGTACATTTGAGAAGGGCATATAATTATAGACTTCTGTTTCGGTCAATATGTATTTTTACGGACCTGTAAAAATGATATTGACCGAGGACGCACTCGGTCAATATCATTTTTACAGGTCCGTTAAAACACATTTATTGAGTTTCAGAAAAGCGCTACCATATTACTGTATGGATATACAGGGAATTACGGACGTAACGGTTTTTAAACTTAATGCATGTTGTTTTTGTAAAAATCAAATGCATTTTTTGTCAGTCATGTTAAAGAAACTTGCGATGATTCGTGTTTATTAATTAATTAAGTAGGACATGTATGGTGGCATATTTCTGCCACGAGATAGCTAGGTAGCTATCGCGATACTTCAGACAATTATCTTGATAAAACGAAGTTTTCTGAAAAGATTTTCTCATTAGTGGAAAATTTCCTGGAAATATTATTGCGATAATTTACATTATTTTCTCGTTACCTTTTGTGTTATTGCCCACAACTGCCATTTATAAGCTAGATAAGCTTTCTCGATACCTTCAGAAATTATCTTGATATTTCGACTTTTTCGGAAAAGTTAATCACAATAGCCTAAAGTTTCCTGGAAATAAAAAGCATATCGAGAAAAAATAATTTATTGCGATTGTGTTTTCAGAAAAATGCAAAACTTTGCTGGAAAGTTTAGAATATCATCGTCATACTTACCGAGCATCTCGTGGCAGTTCCCAGCATTAACGCAAAATTTTGCGCTAAAACATTTTCAGGAAATAAATAAAAATGTCGAGAAAGTATCATGTATTGCTGAAATGTGTTCATAAAAAAAGCACTCATTTCCTGGAAAGTTTACAAATTATAGCGATAGCTACCTAGCGATCTCGTGGCAGAAATATGCCACTATAGACATGGTAGATCATGGTAGTGACAGTTGTCCTTTGGATGTTTTGTGTGCAAGTCAGGGAAGAAAGCCGTAGATAGTTTGGTATACTTATTAAATATATTTATTAAATATTGTAATCAAAATGACAGGAAAGGTAACACTATTATTAATATTGAAATATTGCAAAACAAATTATCCTCACCAGTACACATATTCCTAACATACAACTCGGACTTTGAATTAAGGCCCCATTATGTAAAGTAAGAATGCAAAATAATACTTCGGTTGTATCCAAGCATCGACCTAAAATTGAATACAGGTTTCAACATTCAAATTAATTGATAAGCAATAGCTGGATGCAGCGCCGCGTAAGCAAAAAAGAAATGATAAAACAAGCAAGCGAAGAGAGAACGCTGTGGTCCAGTGGTAACACAGTCTGACTGTAAAAATACTAACATTTGGATAAATGTCCCGTGAATGGGTGCTTTACACCTGGCACGCTACAGAACCAAGAAAGCTTCTGGAATCGGAGCGGCTCCAGTGGCGACTAAAGGTTAGTCTAAATGTAAAACATTTCCGAGCAGACCGTCGACATAATTTGTCGAATGCATATCTTGGCGATGATAAAAAGAAAATATTACAGCTATGAATGAAATGAAATTGGAAATTTAGCAGGGGAAATTCAGGCAAGGGTCCCTCATATTTTCAGCATCTGTTCATGTTCGCATAGCCCTTGTAATATAACTTTTGGTTCACAGCTTAGGCTGGTCGTTAAAGACTATTGTGCTGAACAATGGTAGTGTTTAAGACCAAGTTTGAAATAGAGGTATGTGCTATACTGTATTAGTTTCAAGAATTAAAACAGCGATTTGTAGTTAGACTAATTTGCTTCAAATAATATATGAGTTGTAGTTTTTGACTTAGGTACGTTTTGGAAGAGACAGACCCTAGGCCCCGATCTAGTTCATTTCATACCTACATTTTAAACATTTCCAGGGGAAGACTCCCCTTACATAATGGGATGCCCCTTCTCATTCCCAACCCTTTTCGGCGCTTTGCGCCTCGTTGATAACGCCTCCGTTCTAAACTTGTGCCCCTCCACCCTCGCCCCAATTAAAATTATCTGGATCCGGGCCTGGTCCCTTATGCTTGCAACGAAAGCTCATGTGTTCAGTGTTCTCCGATATATATTCCCATAGTTTCCAGAGGTGGAGTGGTTCGTGGAAACATATTTGACTAGGTTTGGTTTGAGATATCAACTGAACATCCAAACGGCAAGACTTGTAAGTTTTCGTTGAAGGGAATTTCATCCAAAAGGCTAGATATCAGCTTGTAGGAGCTTAAGAGTTTCGGACATATCTAAGACATCTCGGCAGGGAACTTCACCAAAAGACAAAGTATGCAGGCCTATAGTTCTGGCCTAGGAGTTAAGTAGAGCATTATTGGTTTAATGTTTTTAAGTTATGTTTGATACATTTTGTAATCTGTCTGATCCCTGAAATTATTTTACAGTCTATTATATAAATTGTTGAATGGCATTGGTATCGGCTCATTGAAAGGGTATTGTGGGTAATCAAAGATGGCGGTTTGAAATTTTCAGTGGGACAAAGGATTTAAATATTTTGGTATGTTGTTTAATATTCGTCCAAGGGAAATAACTCCATAAACTTATACATTACGCATATCAGATAATAACATGAAAATACTTATGGGTGAATTATACGTCAAGTGATCTGAAATAAAACATTTACGAAATGTGAATTTTAACAAGTAAAGCATAGCAAAATTTCCTTCTAGGGCACATCTATATAAATATAAAATGACCATCTTGAAAAAATTTGGTTGCAATGTCTGTTTTATACTGCCAAAAAATGTCAGGTAAAGTATTTACGCTAGTTATTTAACATAAATTGTTAAATCCAACAACAAATTTTCAGTAGAGTAAATACGGCAATAAGGCATTGACCCGGTCAATCCATTACGGTTCGATGCGTGAATTTGTTGCGCATAATTAGAGGGTCGCAATGGGGTTTGTTTTCACATATTAACCATGCATTTAAAGGTAACGATAATATTTAGTTGCTTACATTTAAACTTGCTGATATATGTCTATCTGGTCGACTGAATGTACATATGTTATGTTCTTCAAGAATGGAGGAAATAAAAGAATCAATCAATCATCCTCGGGTTTAGTAATATGTAATCCATGGAACTCGTTCAGTCAGAGAGTCGCCTCAATTAGGAAAGAATAGTTTAACGTCAGAGGTTATTTCTAAGGTCACGGAGTTTAATTGGCCAGCTTGTAATTACAACAGCTTTCGATATCAGTAGCTCAGTCAAGTGTGACTTACCGAATTAGCATGTTGCTTCTCAAGATATCTCGATGCATACATCGGCTTTCACATATTTGTAACAGTAACAATGGAGCCTTTTGTTTGTGTTGGGTTTAACGCCGTTTTTCAACAGTATTTCAGTCATGTAACGGCGGGAACAATGGAGCCTAATTGAGATAACATTTCATGGGGTTTTAGTCTGCCGATGAGGAAATTTAGGATTTTTATGTCTCCCCCAGGAGACATATTGTTTTTGCCCTGTCCGTCCGTCCGTCCTTCCGTCCGTCCGTACGTCACACTTCATTTCCGAGCAATAACTGAAGAACCATTTGACCTAGAACCTTCAAACTTCATAGGGTTGTAGGGCTGCTGGAGTAGACGACCCCTGTTGTTTTTGGGATCACTCCATCAAAGGTCAAGGTCACAGGGGCCTGAACATTGAAAACCATTTCTGATCAATAATTAGAGAACCACTTAACTCAGAATGTTGAAACTTCATAGAATGATTGTACATGCAAAGTAGATGACCCCTATCGATTTTGGGTTCACTCCGTTAAAGGTCAAGGTCACAGGGGCCTGGACATTGAAAACCATTTCCGGTCAGTAACTTGAGAACCACTTGATCCAGAATGATGAAACTTAATAGGATGATTGGTCATGCAGAGTAGATGAACCCTAACGATTTTAGGGTCACTCTGTTAAAGGTCAAGGCCACAGGGGCCTGAACATGGAAAACCATTTCCAATCAATAACTTGAGAACCTCTCGACCCAGAATGTTGAAACTTCATAGGATGATTGTTCATGCAGAGTAAATGACCCTTATTGGATGGGGTCACTCCGTTAAAGGTCAAGGTCACAGGGGCCTGAACATTGATAACCAGTTCCGATCAATAACTTGAAAACCACTTGACCCAGAATGTTGAAACTTCATAGGATGATTGAACATGCAGAGTAGATGACCCCTATTGATTTTGGGGTCAGTCTATTAAAGGTCAAGGTCACAGTGGCCTGTTCATGTAAAATCATTTTTTGGAAATAACTTGAGAACCACTTGACCTACAATGTTGAAACTTAATAAGATGATTGGACATGCAGAGTAGATGACCCCTATTTATTTTGAGGTCACATGATCAAAGGTCAAGGTCACAGGAGCCTGAACAGTGAGTTGAGAACCACTAGGCCACGAGTGTTGAAATTTAGCGGGATGACTGGACATGCCAAGTAGATGATCCCTATTGCACCCAACCATCAGTGTCTCTTTGACTTTCGCTCCTGACCCCTATTGACTTCTTGCCTATAGGACTTTGCATTGGGGGAGACATGCGCTTTTTTACAAAAGCATTTTCTAGTTTTCTTTCTTTTTTTTTTTTCTTTTTTTTTTTTCTTTTCCTTTTATTAAAGTTGGAATATTTTATGGTTTACATTTATGGAAAATGAAGGATATACTATAACTGTATGTGAAGCGTTTGCATGATATCCCCACTGTTTAGACCATTACTGTGCAGTGTTTATAGCGGCCATACTAGTTTATGCTTTAGAGAAAACAATTGTTCTAGTTCTATGATTCTGCCTTCAAGTATTTACTGAAACCATTCCGGCACGAACATGTTAAAAAGTTTCAAAACTGTCTCCAGACACCTTTCATCTTTTAAACATTCCCATTCTAAGTCATACAAAAATGTACTCTTTACCATCATACTTGAAGTGTTCAGCTTTTTGTGTCATATATTTAAAATATCTTTTTTCTGCCTCATTTCTCCAATCTAGATAGTTCTCTCTATAAATGTAAAGTTGCAATACATTAATTCACGCAGTTTTGGAACCCTAAGAACTATAGACCCTTCCTCTTTCAAACAATCGGATAAAAAACGTATGACCTTTGTTTTGTAATGACCGAATATGACATTCAGAAGATTTCTGTCTGGTATCATATAATCTGGAAAATGATTATTTTCTAGACAGTGTTTGAGGAAAAACAATGATTTTTTGCACTAGCTTTAACAACTCTGGAGAAAACGAGCTTTCTTGGTTTGTTTCTACAACTCAGAAAACAACATGTTTACTATGTAAGAAGTTATATCCTTACAAACAGGTTTCAGTATTTTCTTTCATATAAGCTTTAATAAATACGTATAATTTAATCTGAACATCGTTTAGAGTTGATATCAATTTCTTTTCTGCGGTAGTATAACATATCCGCCATTCCAATAACTGGCTGTCCCTTAATTTATCCCCAACAGGCACAATATAACCTTCCATCTCAGAAATTTCCTAAACTGGATTAATTGATGGCCACGTGTTACGTGTGGTTCTGTCTTTCCATTTCCTTAAATGTTTCCCCAAAACAATATACAGAAAGAACTATATCCTGCTCGCATGAAACCATGATTTCAAACGTTGTAGCAGGACCGTTCTTCGTCACCTTTCCATTTTTAAAGCCATCATATTTTTTACAGTATAATATTTCTACCCACTTATGAACATAATTACTGAGTACAACACTAGATATATATGGGCACCCTGTCTGATATGTGTACATATATGAAGACTTAAACAAAATATGACTCAAATTATTTTCATCCAAATACACAGGAACTATTTTTGTGTATCCAGGAGAAGAAGTTGCATTATCCAGCTTCAGAATATTGAAGTGTCCTTGAGCGCTTGCTTTTTCTACACATATGGTGTCACCAAGTATTATCATTCCATTTGAATCGCTGTCTGATAATCCAACACCTTCACCTAAGCCACCCACAAAGACAACTGAATGTGATATTCCTTCCCTAGAATTACATAGAGTTGCTACATTTGACAAATTATCATAGACTTTTGAACGAAAAGACACGGACTCTAGGTGATACCCGAACTATCAAGTGCTGTAAATACCAGACATTTTCTATGAATTGTGCTATCTCTGTTTAGATTATTTTCCTGGGAAAAAAAGATTGTAGATATTTTACTTGAACCGGAAATGCTTTAATATACAAATATTTTTGTTTTCGTATTGATTCACTTACTTTGATATTCATGTAGTGTCTTTATTGAACTTCGAGCTAGGTCTATGAAAACGAAAAGGCTATTGTATTTCCTCTTATTCTAGTATTTAATTTCAGACATTTCAAATTTGATTTTGCTTTAACGAAAGATTTTGATGAAATATCAATGTAAACAAAGGAATAGTATTTTGACAATTTACAGCATTTTCTTCTTGCATATACATATGTTTAAGGAAATTATTCGCAGAAAAACCCTAAGGTATCTCCTCTATCTACCATACTTCCTTTTATTTTGATTATCCTAACAACTGAAGTGTTGGTTTTATTTATTGTAATTTCTGTTGATGGCATATTAAAAGAAATTATGTTTTAATGGATGATGAAGTAGGAATACGTATACTGTTTACCAATCGCATTGACATGTCTTGGTTTCTCCAAGAATGATGTTTTGTTTAAGTAGCGGTAAATTACTGTTTTATAAATATTATAATTTAGTTGTTGGGCGATTCTATTATATTCTGTACTGATCGGCTTACTTTAGTTATAGTGGAAAAATAAAAGATTTCGTGTATTAGTTAAGATATAAATATGAGCTGTTTTATTGTCTGTCTTACACATTGTCTTTGTCATTGAAAAAAAAAAGACATGCAAGTTACATATTTGCACCTAAGCGGTACTCTATAACAGTTCCTTCCTTAGTTTTGCGGGTTAGGAAATTAGGCTTGATAGAAAATTCTTAGCAATGGCTTCTAATAAGTATTGAAAAATGATTGATACCTCGCACTAGACTTTGAAATTCTAATTTAAATAATGCGGTTTTCTGTAAGTCTCAAGAAAAGTACAAAGTGTATTTCAACTGTACAAAAGAATGCACATGAAACTACTGTCATTACATTAATGGATTTTTGTTTGGTCTGCCAAATATTTCCTGATTTCGCTTCGTGTGTAACTTACTACAGAATCACGTCATATAGAACAATTTCCACCAATAAAACAAAATAGAACTTTATCTGGGTTACATTATCTTCACAGGCATACATTATCTTCACAGGCAGAACATGTTGGATTCGAAGGCGCCTGTAGACATATTATATCACATCTTCATATGCTATACATCATATATCAAGCGCGCATTATGACTCAATGTTTTAGTATCTGTTCTTTTAATGTATGAAATACATCGGTTTGGTTGAAAAGATGTGCGGAGACCTCAGTTGAGCGGTTCATGAAAACAGGTTTTAACAGTTTTGGCTTTTGACATCAACTGAACATCCAAACTACATTGGCTAAAGGGACTCATCCAAAAGGCGAGTAACACCCTGTAAGAGGTTACTAGTAAACTGAACAGGCCGATTGGTTCTTACATATTTGACATCTTCCGCAGGGAACTTCATCAAAAGACAAATTATGTAGGCCTATAGTTCCAGCCTAGGAATTTAGTAGAGCATTACTGGTTTGATGATTTTAAGTTTTGTTTGATACATTTTGTAATTTGTCTGCTTGCTGAAATTATTGTTCAGTCTCTTATATAAATCGTTGAATAGTATTGGTTGTCTGAGAAAACTTACATATATGAGCTGTGTAGTTCTCATCGGCTTTGCAGTTTTGACCAAAGACATTAAAATAGTTTATCAGATAGTCTAAGACACCCTAGTAATAGGACCCGTTTCTTTGCTCAAAACATAAAGGCGTTTCATACGGTGTTCCGTTTGGAGCATCGAGAATTTATTCCTGATCCCATACCTCGAAAGTCGAAATCAGGAAACTACGATGATGAAAGTCAAAATCACGATGGTGAAATTCAACATAAAGGACGGCGAAAACACGAAACAACGATGGTGAAAGTCAAAATCACAATGGTGAAAGCTCATTGTACTTTCACAATCGTAGTTTCAATTTCTAGTCGAAAGTTGAAAGCATGACCGTAAAAGTCGAAACCACGATAATGAATGTCGAAACTACAATGCTGAAAGTCGAAACTACGATGACGAAAGCCGAAAGCATGCTGATGAAACACGAAACGAAGGATGGCGAAAACGCAAAATGATATTGCGTTTACATCATCATGGTTTCGTGTTTTCGACTTTTACCGTCGTAGTTTTGAGTTTTCACTATCTTGATTTCGACGTTCAACATTGAGCTTTTGTGATTTCGACTTTCGAGATATGGGGTTCAGAAATAAAAATATCGATGGTCCAAACGGAACACCGTAGTTTCACTGATCATATTTCAATAGTTTAACATTTTCTACCCTAGTATATCGATAGAAGTGTTTAAATAAAAACGAAAGTATTAGAGTTATGGTTGCTGATTTGTTCTTTCGCAGCGACAAAACGACAAACATCGCCCCACCAAATGTGGCCTCGCCAAACGTCGTCCCGCTGAACGTCATACCGCCTAAGGTCACCCAACCGAACGTCATTATGGCGCCCATCCAAACGTCGCCCTGCCGAACGTCACCCCGATAAAACGTTGCCCCACCGAATGTCGCCCCTCCAAACGTCGCCCAGCCGAATATCGCCCTGTCGAACGTCGCCCAACCAAACGTCGACAAGTCTGGATTACCTGTCCCTTAACTGCTACGTAATAATAGTACAGGCCGGGAACCAAGCTATACGTCGCCAGGCTGTATGTCGCATCGCAAAACGTCGCCCTGACAATCGTCACCCCGTTGAATGTAGCCTTGCCTAACTTCGCCTCGCCGAACGTCGCCCTACAAAACGCCGCACGTTTGACTTTAGGGCCTGAGTTTTGTATGGCACTAACTATGTTATTGAGGAAGTAAAAAATGATTTCTGTACGAGAGTTAAGGTTTCCCTCGGACAAGATCTGTCATGACACTTGCCAAACGTCTACACCCAAGTATGGTATTGACCTTTCAAATAGGGATCTGGTTTTTGTCCGAACGACAATCCATGTCACTGAGGCAAGCTTAAAGTGATTTTCCGAAGTTAGACAAATTCATAATATGGACAAAAGTAGACGAACGGACGGAAGGACGCACGCACGTACACATGCGTATTGCCCTCTATCTTCATTTCATGAAAAATATTTTTTTGTAATTGTTACAAATATTTCATTAATATTAAACTCTTACTTACTACCTTTTGTCTCCAATTTAGTTAATACTACCGTGTCATTCTAGAAGGCGAAAAGACGACGTTTGTCAGGGTGGCGTTCAATGGGGAAGGGGGTGCAAACACCGTTAGTCGGGGCGAAGTTTGTTGGGGCGACGTTCCGATGGGTGCCGTCTGTCGAGGAGACATTTGTCGGGGGCGTTTGGCGGGCGCCATAACGACGTTTGGCGGTGCGACGTTTGGCGGGACGACGTTCGACTGGGCGACGTTTGCTGCGACAGAACGAAATAACAAAATAACACAAATCAGCAACCATAATCAGTCAATGTAATGAATGTGATACAAATAACTATATACCTATGCATTTACTGTATGAAATGCAGTCTGTTAGTTGCAAAAACAAATACAAAACACTGTATTCAATTTTAATCGGATATGGGAAACTATTCAATGGAGTAGTGTCTTGATTAATTCGTAACGTCAAGTATGACGTCAAAATGATGTATGGGGTAATGTAACAAATTGTCAGTACAAAATTCATGTTCTTTTTGAAATGTGCCCTCAACCAAAATGTTACATGAGCTGCGCTCGATTTTTTGAAAAAAAGGTTAGAAGTTGTTTACTTAATGGAGTAGAGTGCTTAAAATATTGGTGTACCTTAATACAATGTGAAGAAACACAAGAAAAATAGGGTGAATGTAATAAATGTATAAAGGGTGAACAAATTATTGCGTATTACTATTTTGTTCACTTTCGGGGAGGGGGATGGGTGGCGTTATTAGAAACAGCAAAACAATATCGAAAACAATAAATCGAAAGGGATTGGAAAATGAACACAATATCTTACTAAAGCCTAAGATGAGAAATACGTCTTTAATGTATAGATTTAAAATATTTTAGGAAAAAGGAAATAAAGTGAAAAGTTCAGGTTTAAAGCATCTTCTCTGTTTTTTAAATCCTCTTTATTTCAAGTAGAAAGCAACGTTTCAATGTGTAAACAGATTCAAGTGTTTCGAGGTATACAAGTACTTGCATATAAGGACCAAAAGTAATAACAACACTGACATATGACAAAGTAAATTTTGTATTTCAAAGTATATAGTTTATATATGTCCAAGGAAGAAAACTCCATAGACATAAATATTGCGTATACCAGATTATAACACACAAAAATGATTATATGATGGCTAAGATTCATACTATAGAAGGAAAGTACATTTGATGTATTTTCAATGACATACTTATTTAACATTAAGCGTTCGGAAATAAAACATTAACGAAATGTGAATTTTAAGGATTTGATAATTAATCAATTAAGTGAAAAGAATAATTAAAGCAACTTCTTTCTGGGCTAATTTCAAATACATATATATCATTGCATACTTTGACGTTCACATACTCTGTTACAGTAACAATGTTTGTTAGGTTTTCTGGCTTCCTGCCATTACCTTTTATCAAAATTATCCTTTCATATGGTTTTCGTATAGGAATGGTAAGATAACATTTTTGTTATTAAACATTTGTATATACTTTGAAAAGTTTGCATGATTTAGTCACAGTTTAGACCATTACTATACAGTTTTTATAGTGGCCGAACTAGTTTATGCCTTAGAGAAAACAAGTCTTCTAATTCTCTGATTCTGCCTTCAAGTATTAACTGAAACCATTCCGGCACGAACATGTTTACAAATTTCAAAACTGTCTCCATATATCTTTCATCTTTGAACCATTCCCATTCTATGTCATACAAGAATGTACTCTTTAAAATCATACTAAAAGTAATGTGTTCAGCTCTTTGTGTCATATATTTAAAATATATTTTTCTGCCTCATTTCTCCAATCTCTATAGATAGTTCTTTCTATCGTTGTAAAGTTGCAATACATTAATTCACGCAGTTTTGGAACCCTAAGAACTATAGATCCTTCCTCTTTCAAACAATCGGATAACAAACGTATGACCTTTGTTTTATAATGACCGAATACTACATTCAGAAGATTTCTGTCTGGTATCATATAATTTGGAAAATGATTATTTTCTAGACAGTATTTAAGGAAAAACAATGATTTTTGTACTAGCTTCAACAATAATTCTGGAGAAAACGAGCTTTCCTGATTTGTTTCTACAACCCAGAAAACAACATTTGTTACTATGTAAGAAGTAATATCCTTACAAACAGGTTTCAGTATTTTCTTTGCTATGAGTTTTAACAATACATATAATTTAACTTGAACATCGTTTAGAGTTGATATCAATTTCTTTTCTGCAGTAGTGTAGCATATCCGCCATTCCAAAAAATGGCTGTCACTTAATTTATCCCCAACAGGCACAGTATAACCTTCCATCTCAGAAATTTCCTGAACTAGATTAATTGATGGCCACGTGTTACGTCTGGTTCTGTCTTTCCATTTCCTTAAATGTTTTTCCCCAAAACAATATACAGAAGGAACTATATCCTGCTCGCATGAAACCATGATTTCAAACGTTGTAGCAGGACCGTTTTTCGTCACCTTTCCATTTTTAAAGCCATCATATCTTTTACTGTATAATATTTCTACCCACTTATGAACATAATTACTGAGTACAGCACTAGATATATATGGGCACCCTGTCTGAGATGTGTACATATATGAAGACTTAAACAAAATATGACTCAAATTATTTTCATCCAAATACACAGGAACTATTTTTGTGTATCCAGGAGGAGAAGTTGCATTATCCAGCTCCAGAATATTGAAGTGTCCTTGAGCGCTTGCTTTTTCTACACATATGGTGTCACCAAGTATTATCATTCCATCTAAATCGCTGTCTGATAATCCAACACCTTCACCTAAGCTACCCACAAAGACAACTGAATGTGATATTCCTTCCCTAGAATTACATAGAGTTGCTATATTTGACAAATTGTCATAGACTTTTGAACGAAAAGACACGGACTCTAGGTGATATCCGAACGTATCAAGTGCTGTATATACCAATCGAGAAATGTCATCATCCGCTTTCCCAGACATTTTCTATGAATTGTGCTATCTCTGTTTAGTTTATTTCCTGGAAAAAATGTAGATATTTTACTTGAACAGAAAATACTTTAAGATACAGATATTTTTGTTTTCATATTTATTCACTTACTTTGATATTCATGTAGTGTCTTTATTGAACTTCGAGCTAGGTCTATGAAAAACGAAAAGGCTATTGTATTTCCTCTTATTCTAGTATTTAATTTCAGACATTTCAAATTTGATTTTGCTATGACGAAAGATTTTGATAAAATATCAATGTAAACAAAGGAATAACTTACCCTTGACTGATTCAGCAAAAGTATTTCGGCAGTTTACAGCATTGCCTTCGTATATATACATTTGTTTAAGGAAATTATTCGCAGAAAAGCCCTAAGGTATCTTCTCTATCTACTATAATTCCTTTTGTTTTGATTATCTGGAAAACTGAAGTGTTGGTTTCATTTATTCAATGAGATGTTTTGTAATTTCTGTTGATGGGAGTTTAAAAGAAATTACGTTTTAATGGATGATAAAGTAGGAATTATATTGTTTACCAATCGCAATGGCATGTCTTGGTTTCTCCAAGAATGATGTTTTGTTTAAGTAGCGGTAAATTACTGTTTTATAAATATTATAGTTTAGTTGTTTGGCGATTCTATATATTCTGTACTGATCGGCTTACTTTAGTTGTAGTGGAAAAAATAAAAGAGTTCGTGTATCAGTTAAGATATAAATACGAGCTGTTTTTTCTTACATATTGTCTTTCTTACACACTGTCTTTGTCATTGAAAAAAGACATACAAGTTACATATTTGTACCTAGGCGGCATTTTATAACAGTTTCTTCCTAAGTTCGGCGGGTGAGATAGTAAGACTTGATAGAAAATTCTTCAGCAATAGCTTCTAATAAGTATTGTAAAATGATTGATACCTCGCACTAGACTTTGAAATTCTCATTTAAATAATGCGGTTTTCTGTAAGTCTCAAGTACAAAGTGTATTTCAACTGTACAAAAGAATGCACATGAAACTATTGTCATTACATTAATGGAATTTTGTTGGGTTTGCCAAATATTTCCTGATTTCGCTTCGTGTGTGACTTATTACAGAATCACGTCATATAGAACAATTTCCATCAATAAAACTAAATATAACTTTATCACAGGCAGAACAATTTGGATTCGAAGACGCCTCTAGACATATTATATCATATCTTCATATGTAATACATCATATCTCAAGCGCGCATTATAACTCAATGTTTTAGTATCTGTTCCTTTAATGTATGAAATACACCGGTTATGTTGAATGCATGTGCGGAGACCTCGGTTGAGCGGTTCATGAAAACAGGTTTTAACAGTTTTGCCTTTAAATTAGATATCCATTGAACATCCAAACTACATTGGCTAAAGGGACTTTCATCCAAAAGGCGAGTAACACCCTGTAAGAGGTTACTAGTAAGCTGTACAGGCCGATTGGTTCTTACATATTTAAGACATCTTCCGCAGGGAACTCATCAAAAGACAAATTATGTAGGTATATAGTTCCAGCCTAGGAATTTAGTAGATCATTACTGGTTTAATGTTTTAAAGTTTTGTTTGATACATTTTGTAATTTGTCTGCTCCCTGAAATTATTTTTCAGTCTCTTATGTAAATCGTTGAATAGTATTGGTACTGACAAGGTTGTCTGAGGAAAATTATATATATGAGCTATGTAGTTCTCATCGGCTTTGCAGTTTTGACCAAAGACATTAAAATAGTTTATCACATAGTCTAAGACACCCTAGTAATAGGAGACGTTTCTTTGCTCAAAATATAAAGGCGTTTCATACGGTGTTCCGTTTGGAGCATCGAGAATGTATTCCTGATCCCATACCTCGAAAGTCGAAATCAGGAAACTACGATGATGAAAGTCAAAATCACGATGGTGAAATTCAACATAAAGGACGGCGAAAACACGAAACAACGATGGTGAAAGTCAAAATCACGATGGTGAAAACTCATTGTACTTTCACAATTGTAGTTTCGACTCCCAGTCGAAAGTTGAAAGCACGACCGTAAAAGTCGAAACCACGATGATGCAAGTCGAAACTACGATGCTGACAGTCGAAACTACGATGACGAAAGTCGAAAGCATGATGATGAAAACACGAAACAAGGATGGTGAAGACGCAAAAAGATATAGCGTTTACATCATCATGGTTTCGTGATTTCGACTTTTACCGTCGTAGTTTTGAGTTTTCACTATCGTGATTTCGACGCTCATCATCGAGGTTTCGTGATTTTGACTTTCGAGATATGGGGTTCAGGAATAGAAATATCGATGGTCAAAACGCAATACTGTAGTTTCACTGGTCATATATCAATAGTTTAACATTTTCTACCCTAGTACATCGATAGAAGTGTTTAAATAAAAACGAAAGTATTAGAATTATGGTTGCTGATTCGTTTTTTCGCAGCGACAAAACGACAAACGTCGCCCCACCAAATGTCGCCTCGCCAAACGTCGTCCCGCTGAACATCGCACCGCCTAACGTCACCCAACCGAATGTCATTATGACGTCCCTCCAAATATCGCCCCGCCGGACGTCGTCCCGACAAACGTCGTTTCGCAGAATGTCGCCCCGCCAAACGTCGCCCCGCCGAACATCACCCAGATAAACGTTGCCCCACCGAATGTCGCCCTGACAAACGTCGCCCAGCCGAATATCGCCCTGCCGAACGTCGCCCAACCAAACGTCCCCTAGTCTGGATTACCTGCCCCTTAACTGCTGCGTAATATTAGTACATGCCGGGAACCAAGCTAAATGTCGCCAGGCTGTATGTCGCATTGCAAAACGTCACCCTGACAATCGTCGCTCCATTGAATGTAGCCTTGCCTAACTTCGCCTCGCCGAACGTCGCCCTACAAAACGCCGCACGCTTGACTTTAGGGCGTGGGTTTTGCATGGCACTAGCTATATTATTGAGGAAGTCAAAAATGATTTCTGTACGAGTGTTAAGGTTTCCCTCGGACAAGATCTGTCATGACACTTGCCAAACGTCTACACCCAAGTATGGTATTGACCTTTCAAATAGGGATCTGGTTTTTGTTCGAACGACAATCCATGTCACTGAAGCAAGCTTAAAGCGATTTTCCAAAGTTCGACAAATTCATAATATGGACATATAGTAGACGAACGGACGGAAGGACGCACGGACGGACGCACGCATGTACGTACACATGCGTATTGCCGTCTATCTACATTTCATGCAAAATATTTTTTGTAATTGTAGGTCGTATATTTGGATGTGTAAGGGTTTGGGGTAAGAGTGGGCAGTACGCTCTGGTAACACTTCATTAGGGACTTACAAATATTTCATTAATATTAAACTCTTACTTACTACCTTTTGTCTCCAATTTAGTTAATACTACCATGTCATTCCAGAAGGCGAAAAGACGACGTCTGTCAGGGCGATGTTCAATGGGGAAGAGGGTGCAAACAGCGTTAGTCGGGCCGAAGTTTGTTGGGGCGACGTTCCGAGGTGTGCCGTCTGTCAAGGAGACATTTGTCGGGGACGTTTGGCGGGCGCCATAATGACGTTTGGCGGGGCGACGTTTGCTGCGACAGAACGAAATAACAAAATAACACAAATCAGCAACCATAATCAGTCAATGTAATGAATGTGATACAAATAATTATATACATATGCATTTACTGTATGAAATGCAGTCTGTTAGTTGCAAACAAATACAAAACACTGTATTCAATTTTCATCGGATATGGGAAACTATTCAATGGATTAGTGTCTTGATTAATTCGTGACGTTAAGTATGACGTCAAAATGATGTATGTTGTAAAGTAACAAATTGTCAGTACAAAATTCATGTTCTTTTTGAAATGTGCCCTCAACCAAATTGTTACATGAGCTGCGCTCGATTTTTTTGAAAAAAGGGTTAGAAGTTGTTTACTTAATAGCGCAGGGTGCTAAATGGCGTTGGTGTACTTTAACACAATGTCGAGAAACACAAGAAATTTGAATACGGTGAATGTAATAAATGTACAAAGGGTGAACAAATTATTGGGTTTTACTTTTTTGTTCACTTTCGGGGAGGGGGTGGGTGGAGGTACTAGAAACAGCAAAACAATATCCAAAACAATAAAACGAAAGGGATTTGAAAATGAGCACAATATCTTACTAAAGCCTGAAATGAGAAATACGTCCTAAATGTGTAGAATTAATATTTGAGGAAAAAGGAAATAAAATGAAAACTTGAGATTTAAAGCATCTTCTCTGATTTTTAAATCCTCTTTATTCCAACTGGAATGCAATGTGTCATTGTGTAAACAGATTTAAGTGATTCGAGGTATACAAGTATTCGTATATAAGGACCAAAAATAATAACAATACTGACATTTAACAAAATAAATTTTGTATTACAAGTATATGGTTTAATTTTGTCCAAGGAAGAAAACTCCATAGACATAAACATTGCGCATACCAGATAATAACACACAAAAAATGATTATATGATGTCTTAAGATTTAAACTATATAAGGAAAGTACATTTGATGTATTTTCAATGACATACTTATTTAACGTTAAGCGTTCGGAAATAAAACATAAACGAACTGTGAATTTTAAGGATTTGATAATTAAACAATAAAGTGAAAAGAATAATTAAAGCAACTTCTTCATTTGGCTAATTTCAGATACATATATTTCGTTGTATTCTTTGACGTTCACATACTCTGTTACAGTATACGTAACAATGGAGCCGAATTTAGGTAACGTTTTTGTGGTTTTGGGTTGTTGGTTCGGATGTTTGTTTGTGTTTTCTGGCTTCCTACCATTACTTTTTATCACAATTATCCTTTCATATGGTTTTCATATAGGAATGGTAAGATTTTTGTAATTAAACATCTGTATCTACTGTGAAAAGTTTGCACGATTTAGTTACAGTTTAGACCATTACTATACAGTTTTTATAGTGGCCGAACTGCTTCAAGCCTTCGCAAAAACAATTCGTTGATTTCTCTTATTCTGCCTCCAAGCATTAACTGAAACCATTCCGGCACGAACATGTTTACAAATTTCAAATTTGTCTCCATATATCTTCCATCTTTAAAGAATTCGTATTCTAAGTCATACAAGAATGTACTCTTTAACATCATACTAAAAGTAATGTGTTCAGCTCTTTGTGTCATACATTTAAACAATCTTTCTTCTACCTCATTTCTCCAATCTCTATAGATAGTTCTCTCTATCGATGTCAACTTGCAATACATTAATTCACGCAGTTTTGGAACCCTTACAACTATAGACCCTTCCTCTTTCAAACAATCGGATAAAAAACGTATGACCTTTGTTTTATAATGACCGAATACTATATTCAGGAGGTTTCTGTCTGGTATCATATAATTTGGAAAATGATTATTTTCTAGACAGTATTTAAGGTAAAACAATGATTTTTGTACTAGCTTCAACAACAACTCTGGAGAAAACGAGCTTTCCTGATTTGTTTCTACAACCCAGAAAACAACATTTTTTACTATGTATGAAGTAATATCCTTACAAACAGGTTTCAATATTTTCTTTCCTATGAGTTTTAACAATACATATAATTTAACTTGAACATCGTTTAGAGTTGATATCAATTTCTTTTCTGCAGTAGTGTAGCATATCCGCCATTCCAAAATTTGACTGTCACTTAATTTATCCCCAACAGGTACAATATAACCTTCTTTCTGAGAAATTTCCTGAACTAGATTAATTGATGGCCAAGTATTCAGTCTGGTTCTGTCTTTCCATTTACGTAAATGATCTCCACCGAAAACGTATATAGAAGGAACTATATCATGTTCACCTAACGCTTCAATTGTCCTTGTTGTTGCTGGGCCATTGTTCGTCATCTCTGTTTTGTTTAAGCCATCATACCGGTTAGTGGATATTTTTTCTACCATCTTGTAAGCAGTTTTACAAAAGACAGCACTAGATATGTATGGACACCCTGTCTGAGATATGTACATATATGATGACTTAAACCAAGCATAGCTGTCTTTTTCTTTATCCAAGCTCACAGGAACTATTTTTGTGTATCCAGGAGGAGAAGTTGCATAATCCAGCTCCAGAATATTGAAGTGTCTTTGAGCGCTTGCTTTGTCTACACATATGGTGTCACCAATTATTACCATTGTATCTGTATCGCTGTCCGATAATCCAACACCTTCACCTAAGCTACCCACAAAGACAACTGAATGTGGTATTCCTTCCCTAGAATTACATAAAGTTGCTATATTTGACATATAATCATAGACTTTTGAACGAAAAGACACGGACTCTAGGTGATACCCGAACGTGTCAAGTGTTGTATATACCAATCGAGAAATGTCTTCATCCGCTTTCCCAGACATTTTCTGTGAATTGTGCTATCTCTGTTTAGATTACTTTCCTGGAAAATAAGATTGTAGATATTTTACTTGAAAAGGAAATGCTTTAATATATAAATATATATTATTTTTTTCATTTTTATTCACTTCCTTTTATATTCATGTAGTGTTTTTATTGAACTTCGAGCTAGATCTATGAAAACGAAATAGCTATTGTGTTTCATCTTATTCCAGCATTTGATTTATGACATTTCAAATGTGAGTTTGCTATGACTAAAGATTTTAATAAGAAATAACAATATAAACAAAGGAAAACTCACCCTTGACTGATTCAGCAAAAGTATTTCGTCAGTTTACAGCATTGCTTTCATATAATTATATACATATGTTTAAGGACATTATTCGCAGAAAAGCCCTAAGGTTTCTCCTCTATCTACTATGATTCTTTTTGTTTTGATTATCTTAACAACTGAAGTGTTGGTTTTACTTAACTTAAATTAATGAGATGTTGATGGGAGTTTAAAGGACGTTTCATCTGGTGATGAAGTAGGACTACGTATGCAGTTTACCAATCGAATTTATATGTCTTGGTTTCTCCAAGAATGATGGTTTGTTTAAGTAGCGGTGAAGTACTGTTTTATAGATATTCTAATTTAGCTTTTGGGCGATTCTATATACATGTATTCTGTACTGATTGGTTTGTTTTAGTTGTAGCGGAATCATAGAAAGTTGATTCATAAGTGAATCTACAAAATAAAAGATTTCGTGTATCAGTTAAGATATAAATACGAGCTGGTTGTTTCCTATATTGTCTTTCATACAGATTGTCTTTGTCATTGAAAAAAACATGCAAGTTACATATTTGCACCTAGGCGGCATTTTATAACCTTTTCTTCCTAAGTTTGGCGGGTAAGGAAATTAGGCTTGGTAGGAAATCTTTCAGCAATGGCTTCTAATAAGTATTGTAAAATGCTTGAAACCTCGCACTAGACTTTGAAATTCTCATTTAAACAACGCGATTTATTGTTAGTCTCAAGAAAAGTACAAAGTGTGTTAAAATAGTACTAAAGAATGCACCTGAAACTAATGTCATTACATAAATTTGGATTTGTGTTGGATTAATTGTGGGCTGTCTGTCAAATATTTCCAGATGGCTTATTACGGAATCACGTCATGTAGAACAATTTCCATCAATAAAACTAAATATAACTTGATCCGGGTTACATTATCTTCACAGGTAGAACAGTTTGGATTCGAAGACGCCTGTAGACATATTATATCACATCTTCATATACTATACATCATATTTCAAGTGTGCATTATGACTCATTGTTTGAGTAAGGTATGAGAAATATCGGTGTGCGGAGAATTTTTCATACCAAAAAACTCGACTTAATTCTTATTATTTATTTTCGAATTGTCCGCATTTTGATGAATAGATATAATAGGATGCAACATACAAAAATACCGATACACAAGTGCTCATATAGCTTAATGTCATCGACTTACGTATTGTCAGATGCAGTTAATAAACTAGTTCTATAATCTTTAAAGAAAGATTAGATAAAATGGTAAAAGTAGAAGAACATGAGACGTTTATATAAGATACAAACAAACCGTCACACCATAAGGATAATCATATCTGACCTAATCCCTATCAGCCTAGTCTTGATAACCTAGTGTTATAGCGCCCGCTTCGAGTGTGGGAGGTCGCTCCCCGGCCGTGACATGCCAACTACGTAAAAATGGTTCTAGTAACTTCCTCGCTTGGTGCTCAGTATTAACAGAGGTCGACCCGGGATAAGTATATTGTGACTAGGTGGGGTATCATGGCGTGACGTGTCAGTGAGGTTGCATTATAAAGTTGGACATTGTGCTCTCTGTTATAAATAGACACGTCGTTTAGACTTAAAAAATGTTGAAAAAGACGCTAAATTAAATCAAACACGCACACACTGTTCATTTTAATATTGCTTCAGAATTCGGCCTTGTAATTGGGTTTTGTTACGATATCTTAAGGTTATACTACGAACATGACCTTTAAGCTAATGCTTTAGTAAGAAAGTTGTGTATATCGCATTCAGTTAATATATAATAATGTATGTTAGCATAATTTCCAATTTAGCACCGTCAAATTAAATATTTTGATACAAAAAACAATTTGAGAAATTTAAAAATAACAAGAAATAGAGGAAACTTCACACATGCATTATTATATCAACACCTCTAAGGAATGGAGTCTCAATTCAAGACCCTTTTTTTAACATATTCCTGCTGATATTTTGATATATACCACTGGCATCAGAAAGAAAAAATAAACCGTACATGTTATACCCTACCACTAGGTATACTATAAAAACCATGCTTATGAACGGGAAAGTTTACTATCCCTTTTCAATCAT
Organism: Mercenaria mercenaria; assembly: GCF_021730395.1. NCBI lineage: Eukaryota > Metazoa > Mollusca > Bivalvia > Venerida > Veneridae > Mercenaria > Mercenaria mercenaria. The sequence continues at coordinate 52,259,356 of NC_069363.1, forward strand.
GCATTTCTCACCTACAACGGACAGGTCGGTAAATGTTGTTAATTCAGTGTTGTTTGATCAGCGTTGACGTCATTTTCTTTTCAATTATCTGTCATGGGACCGTAATGCAATTACTCTTTGCCACGGAACGCGCATGTGTAAAAGGTGTGTTTACAGTAAAACACGCTGGCTCTCCTGTTAAAACACCGCCTGAAAATGGCAAAACCAGCAGTTTTATGAAAGATATTCCTTTCACGAAATAGTTTTTTTTTTGTAAATTTATATAATTATCATATTAAGCCTACGTCTATTGTATTCATTCTATTTGTTCTGTTTTTATTTCTCCTATTTTTATACAAATATTGCATTTTAATATCGTAATATTGTTAAATTTTGTGAGCTTTAAAAACCTGAAAATTTTGTTATGAATATTTGAAGGGAAAGGCCACCATTAAAGTTTTGTTAAACTTGTGGTCAGTTCCATTTGCTTTAAACAAATGGCATTCTGTTTTGTGTATTGGATGTACATATTGTGTCACGTTCACAAATCGCATAGCATTCTAAAACACTAAAGATTCAAACATATGTCTAATCGTTCAGAATTTTTCACATAACAGGAAAGACGTTTTTAAATAATGCTTAGGGAACTAAAGGAAGAAATTGAAAGAATAAGGAAAATCAAAGTTTAATGTTGCTCCACATTGATATTATATTTTACTTACAGTCTGTTTAAGAGGCAACAGCTTACATTATCCGACTGCATGAACAAGTGAAAGCGACCTAGTTTTGCCCCTTGTAGAAAACAATATTCTCATCTTCTAATTTGATCTGGAAATGGGCTCAATCGAGCATATGGGAAAATTAGACCCTTGAAGTTAAAGAGATATGCATAATATTTCTAACTACGTCAAAACTGTTGCTATGACAATACGCGTAGTCTATCATTTGGTAATTTAAACTGAGTTTCTTTTCAAAAAAACGTGGTTCATAGTCAGATATTGTTGAAACATGTACATAATTTCATTTTCGTTTCTTCTGGCCATTCGTCCGTCCGACATTTTCAAGATACTTTATTCGTTGATGGATATTTTGGAGAATTTATGTTATCTAAATTTTTCTAATTGTTTGTGTTTTCGTCCGTCTGTCCGCGTCGCAACAGATGGATAAAGTGATAAACTTGCCAAGTACGAAATAATTTACATTTTACCATGCTTTCGTCCGTCTGTCCGCGTCGCAACAGATGGATAAAGTGATAAACTTGCCAAGTACAAAATAACTTACATTTTACCATGCATATACTTATACTTAGAGTGTTCTAAAGAGAATATGAAAATTATTCCACTGTTTCCATTGTCTTTCCGTTTGTACGTTCATCTATTCTACCGTCATCAGTTATGTAACAACTTTAGAATGAACCCTGGATTATAGTAAGCGCGTTATTCGGGATAATATGGATCTACATGTAACTGAATGATATTGCAACGTTTAAAGATATACAATATATATAATATGCAGCCCATTTGGATAGCTTTTGGTACATCTAAAATCATAGGTACTATAGCAAAAAATGTCTTCTGGCAGTAGACTTTAAATGTTTGTCAAACATCTGCTGTTCAGTTGTATAACGTGAGCTAGATATTCACTGCATATCTCGTTTTGGCGAATATATGATATTTTATTTTCATAAAATATTGAATGACCCTCAATACATGTAATATGCATTTCGGTAAGGCATATTATAAATCTTAATAGTATGCATTACATTCGTATAAATACATAGTTATCATCTCATTTCCTAGGGATCTCTGAGAGCATGTTCGTCTCGTTTTCTCTTTAGTGAGAATAACTAGAACCTTCAATTTCCTAATAGGTCTAATGTATTCTGCGCTTATTATCATAGTTTTCTGCACTTTCATGCTGCTATGTTACTTCCATGCATCTTAGCTGGAGCAGTGTCTTTTACATTTTCTCATTATTTTTCTATATGCCATGTTAAATATTTACAATATGCCATAATTTACATTTGAAAATTTATAATAAAGTCACAGCCTTATCCCACATAATCTTGTTTGGTTATTTGTTCTATTACTTGGTAATTTAGTACGTCTTAAGAAGTGATGAACTCCCTTATCCAACTTCCACTGCAAAAACGTCGTTGAGATATCGAATATCAATAGAGCATATGCTGCTCTTTCTCCTTAACAAATACAGTCAAACCCGTGCTGTAGACAACCTCTCACTAAATGTCATAAAGCTTGCTTTCAAAAGTCACTAATATCTCTTTCCATTTAACCAAAAAAGTTACTTTACCTGTCTTGAAAGACCACCTGTTCATTGAGACCAGCATTTTCAGTTCCAAAGGGAGGTTTTTGTAGTCAGGTTTGACTGTATATATCCTAGCACCCACCAATAAACTGATAAAGGGGTCTCCGTAGCCGAGTGGCTAAGGTCGCTGACTTCAAATCACTTGCCACTCATTGATGTGGGTTCGAGCTTTACTTGGGGCGTTGAATTCTTCATGTGAGGAAGCCATCCAGCTGGCTTACGGAAGGCCGTTGGTTCTACCCAGGTGCCCGCTCGTGATGAAATAATGCAAGGAGGGGCACCTGGGGTCGTCCTCCGCCATCAGAGCTGTATGACCTATATACGGTGGCACAGAGGTGACATGCACTACTCTTTTTTTCAATTGCACTTCTCTTTTTTTTATGTCGTTACCACGAGATACTAACTCGAGGGAACGACTTAGTATGTCGTGGTAACGAGTTACTAAGTCGTGGGAACAACATAAAAAAAGAGAAGTGCAATTTCAAAAAAAAGGTATTGCATTGAGAAAAAAGGAGTAGCGCAAATAAAAGAAAAGTAGTGTAATAAAAAAAGAGTAGTGCGTGCTAGCTATGTCGAGGGAACGACTTACTAACTCGTGGTAACGAGTTAGCTATGTCGTGGGAACGACTTACTATCTCGTTCCCACGACAGAGTAAGTCGTTCCCACGACATAGCTATCTCGTTCCCACGAGTTAGTCAGCCAATCAAATTGTTTGTTTTATTTATTATACCTGTGATTATCATGGACGACCTAGTAGGGGTTTGAGTGGGTCGGACCCCAGTCGGGTGGTATGAACTGTTCCGTCGGGAATGCTCTGGCATACCGACAGCAGAGGTCCGAAAGGCCCCTGACAATATATGTGGACTCGTGTCCGGCTTTTTTGTCACCTTCAGTCAATCTGCGGTTAGAAAGGGTCTGACCACTCGTCGGCTGGTGTTAGTCATTCCGTCGGAATTACTCGTGATTGCCGACGGCGGAGGACAGAACGTGACCCAGACACTGTCTGTGGGTCAATTACTAGCTGGGTTTTGCTGAGTCAATCCCTTCGGACTCGACTGGTGAGCGTTGGAGAATGTCGGATCCCTCGTCGAATGGAGTCGTTCCCTCGGGGTTACTCCGATATAGCGACGGCGGATGCCCGAAAATGGACCTGGACAATATAATATAAGGTGACAACAATCAGCCGGAGATGGGCGTACGTATAGGTGACATTTCAGGTATTCCCGACGGAACGACTCATACCAACTGACTGGGGCCCAACCCACTCCAACTCACATTAGGTCTAGTGCGGGTGGATTAACACCAAAGGGGACACAAACCAGCCGTAGATTTGCCTACATGCAGTGTCAGAGGGTATATGGGGCCTCTACCGTCGGCATACCAAAGCAAGCCCTTACGGAACGGCTCATACCAACCGACTTGGGGTCCAACCCCCACTGTTACCGACGGAATGACAGATACCACCAGTTGGAAGGTTTGACCCACTCTAAACACCACCAGACCGAGTTCGGGCGGATTGACTCTGGATGAGACAAAGACCAACCAGAGATGGGCCCACATACAGTGTCAGGGTTGACTAACCCGTGGGAACGAGATAGGTATGTCGTGGTAACGACTTACTTTCTCACGGGAAAGAGATAGTAAGTCGTTCCCACGACATAGCTAACTCGTTCCCACGAGTTACTAAGTCGTTCCCTCGACATAGCTAGCATGCACTACTCTTTTTGTAATTGTACTATTCTTTTTTTTTTATTACACTACTCCTTTTTTTGCGCTACTTTATTTTTCAATGCAATACTTTTTTTTTTAATTGCACTTCTCTTTTTTATGTCGTTCCCACGACTTAGTAGCTCCTTACCACGACATACTAAGTCGTTCCCTCGAGTTAGTATCTCGTGGGAACGACATAAAAAAAAGAGGAGTGCAATTAAAAAAAGCGGAGTAGTGCATGTCACCTCTGTGCCAACGTACCTATAAATGTGTCGTGCGACTTTAAACCCAACAAATAAATAGATAAATATAATAAATTGAGAAAGAGGTACAAAGATGATAATGTTTTATTAACGTTTCAGTTTAGTATTTTCAATGATAAAATGTATACAAATATATTAGATTAACAGTTAAGCAACCTCTCAATACTTCTAAGAATATAATCGAATGCATATACAATAGCGACATGAAGTCCATTCAAATCAAAGTTTAATGTTCATGTCAAAAATGTTTCTGTCTTAGAGGAATATCTTTAAGCAGATGAGTTTTAATTGCAACAACAATTACTAAATGCCTCATAGAGTTCACATGCGAATCCTATAAAACAAAAAAAAGTAAATTTGCAAAACTCTTAAAGTGGATTTACCCCTTTAATTCGAGATAGATATCGATTCATAATTTCTCCTAGCTCTCCTGCACGAAGCAGATCTATATGTTCTGGTACTACCAGATTCATTATACCTCTCATCTTTCCAATATTCCCGTTCCATCTCAATTATAGATGAAGGAAATGAAATCATGTTATCATTTTGTTGGAGTAATGAAATCAGGTATAAGATTTCAACTTCATTTCTCCATTCACCATACGAACGTATTACTCTCTCTGGTTTATCAAACATACATGAAACACATCTGTATAATTCTGGAATCTTGAGAACTAACGACACTGTGTCCTCCAAACATTGTGAAAGAAATTCAGTTGTTCGTTGTTTTCCGTAGCCAACGACCTCCAAACCAAACATATTTCTTTCCGGTATCATATAGTTTGGAAAGTGATTGTTTAACAAGCAATACTTTATGAACAACAAAGACCTTTTCAATAAATTTACCAGTAATTCAGGAGCAAAATGACAAGCGGCTTGTGTTTCCATCATCCATAAGACAACGTTTTCCACAATGTAAGAAGTAATTTGCCTACATACAGGTTTCAATACTTTCTTTGCAATCATTTTTAGCAGGACGTATAATTTTATTTGAGTATCACTAAGTGATGATATGAGTTTCATTTCTGCAGTAGTGTAACATATTCGCCATTCAATGTTTTGGCAATCACTTTGCTTATACCCAACAGGTACAATATAACCTTCAGTCTGAGAAATTTCGTGAATTAAATCATCAGATGGCATGTTCGAATACCTTACCCTGTTGGCCCATTTACTTAAATAACTGCCTCCGTAAAAATACATAGACGGAACAAAATCCACGTTCAAAGTTCCCAATTCTTTCGTTGTAGCGGGACCATTAGTTGAAGTACGCTCGTATATACTGGTATTGTACCCAGATGAACTAAAAACGAGTAGACTAATATTCTCCGAACACACTCCTTGTTAGCAAAAATTTCTGAACATTGTGCTTGAAACATACGGAGAACCAGCCACGGAATTGTACATGCAGAAATTTTCCAAATCAATTCCTGCATCCAAATATTTCAGAACTACTTTTGTGTATCCGGGAGTAGTGTTCGAATAATCGGTCTCGAGTACGTTAAAGTGTCCGGTAAAATTTGCTCTGTCTACACAAATGGTGTTTTCAATGACAATCATAAAATCACAATCACTTTCTGTCATTTTAATACCTTCACCCTTGCTTCCAGCCATTATCATTCGTTAACTTTTTATCATTCCAGATTTGCGTTTTCTTTTCAGCAACTTTTGAGCGAAAAGTCACAAACTTACGCTGAACTCCAGCTACATCAAGTGTTGTATAAATCAAACGAGAAAACCCTCTTTCATAATTCCAAGGCATTTTGTATCCCTCCAAAACTTTTCTTAGTGAACGGTCCTGAAAATAAAGTAAATGGAGAATTCGATCATAAAACATACATTCTACACTTACTGAAAATTCATGTTAGTGCACTTTTAACATAATCAAAAATAATAACAAAAATAGATATGCTTTTATGCTTTTAGATGTGTCCAGTTCTCTCCTGTCATGATCTAAATTGTTTCTTCCTAAACATCCTTACAAAATATATCTATATGCTGAGCATGCGCAAAGGTTGTAAAATGTAACATTTTAAACATAAAGGAAACGAAACTCGTAATATGCTGAAATTCAACAATATTTATCATCCTCATATGCATGTAACAAAGTTTTTAAAGTTTCGTTCATTCAATCACTTTTATAATTTTTGCGGATTTGAGTACTTTTCTCTTCTTGAGACATTGTGAAAGTGGTTTATCTAGGTGATTTTGAAATATTCAAACGCAACACTCGTTACTTTTCGAAACAATACTTAATGTTCAAGATACATGTCGGACAATACTTTGTGTGAATGACAATTCCAACTTTCGCAGAATCGAATTATAAATCACGGACCTTTGATAGTTTGTTATGAAATTTAGAATGTTGAATCAATTACAGTCATTATTCTAATGCTGTTTGTATCCCCGCTCGAAAATGATTGAGAAATGAAGCCACATATACCAAATTATTCATTGGTCCTAGGCAAAAACAATATACATGTATGTCTTCTGGATCCGGAAATGATGTCATCAATATGGCAACCGATAATAAAATTAATACTGTATTTAATAACTGTATTTAATCCATTTTACCAGTAAAATTTATATCCTACCAACCACGGCAGGCAAATAAAACACAGAAATGCTGTCAATTCAATCACCATTACAGAATTACGCTTTTAAAAGCCGGAGATAGTGTGTATGAGGGGTATTGAACATATTAACTTTACCTCGGAACAGACTCGAAATCGAGTCTGCTAGTATTTTGCTGTGATACGTTCTATGCTTCTAACGGGTATGTTTAAAGATTTTATTAACGAATCATTTATGCATGTACTTCATGCCGTTGCAGAAGGCAGAGCAAAAAGGCAGTGCAAAAACAGAAGAAACACCAGTGTGGATCCGACGAAGAAGGGCAGCAGACAAATATCGAACCAACTCAGTTCAAATGGGCTTTAAGTACTTCCTATGGCGCCTTTCGCCTATTTGGTTAGATACAATCAAAGAGGAAAGTGTAACGTGCTGAACAACAAATATGCACTATATCTCTAACATAAACCGTGTTTAAACCCCTTGTAATGAAACGTTTTGTTATTTTACCAAATGCAACTGGAAAATTGCCATGACCAAGAGTGTTACAAATGCTCAATAAGGGACATATTTTGATAAACCTTGTCACAGAATATTGATATTAAATTACAAAAGAAAATCTGAATTACGACAGTAATATTTAATAGAACATTTCTACAGTGGATGACAACGGCATTCCTTCTGTAGGACTTTATTTAGTAAGGTTATTGAAACATAAAAAGGTGAGGGTAGATTTCCCGAAAGCACAGAACACCCAAACAAATCTATAGAGTCATACATCGCAAAGTAGGCCCGCAACGAAAAAAAAACTCTAACGGTAAAGTAATAGCAGACGGGTTGCTTCAAATATCCAACAAGTACATTTTAATTATATGAAGTCTTCAATACCACTACCCTGATTTATGGCAAAAATATGTATTATAAGTAATACAATTACATAAATGAGTAGTTGTATAAGAGTTTAAATTAGCTAGGAAACGAGCTTAATGTGATTGTATATGTAATTTAGGAATCCGGTACATGTTTGGAAGTGTTATCTTGCTGATCATCTAGTATGCAAACATTGAAAGTACAACAAAAATAAAATCTGAAAGGCAGACCCCTCGAAACAAGACAAACAGACTCGGTTTGATTGAGTCTGTTCATGAGCAGTAATGGAAAATGCAACACTGCCCAAGCCCCTTAGCACCGGCTTAAGCAGTGTTCAATTTTCAAATCAAAATAAGTTGAAATCAATTATCCGGAAGGACCAGAAAATATAATAACACAAGAGATGAAGTAGGGGCGACTTTTTTTACGGCCGCCACCCGCTGTTGTGAAGTAAATAAATCTGAAAAGTAGATCCCTCGGAAGCACCGAGAAACTCTGATAATGTGACTGGGACCAATTCCTGTTCAGTGGAAAGGCACAGTGTGTAGTATTATAAATGTCCTTACGTGAAACAAAAAAAAAGCACTGTAGACGTCAAATGATGATGGTAAAATATGCCTAATAGTCTGCTGGCACTAAAGCATACCTAGAGAGCAATTTTTATGTTTCCTATCTAAAATGTCTTCAAGTAATCTCAAGTTTAAATGGAATATGTATTCATTAGACTTATATATTTTAATAGGAGAATCAACGCATTAACTTGAACTTACGCAGACATACAGACGAAAAGGTATATAATTATGCTATTTGACGACAGAAGTGCTAGATATTAACCCTTAGCATGCTAGATAAATTGTCGTCTGCTGGAAATGTCATCTGCTAAAATAGTAAAGTTCATTCAATTTGCTCCAAAATTGGAAGAAATATTGTCAGAGTAGCAAACAGCTTGGAACCTGATCAGACGCCGATTTAATCGGCGTCTGATCTGGTTCCAAGCTGTTTGCAAAGGCTGTTAAATTCGCCTGCAGCAGGCTAAGAGTTAAATCAAACTTGTAGCGCCATATAACAGAAATTCGTTGACTAAGTACCTTTATTTAGTCTTTTTCTTACCTCTTTGAATATTTGTGAACTTTTCATTTTGAGCATAAGATATTTTATTGTTTTTCATAAAAGCGCTTTGATCTGTTAGAATGAACATTTCCGCCATTATGTATATCAATATGACAATTAAAACTATTCAGCAGTCATGAATTTTCTGCTGTTCTTATTTCTCTCATAATTTATGACGTCATAACTTTTTTTCCAATCGTGTGCACTGAAAAAGATTCATGGGAAATTTCGATAACTTACTTCAATCTACATTTGGTATAGGTTTCTATATTTCTCAGTATTTTTCTCAAAACGATCAATATCCCTACAAACCGCAATGCACTACATCTAAAATTGGTGTTTTACCAAAATCAATCAGTATGGTTTGATATATATATATTATTGTGGGTCAATTTATTGGAACATTAACTTAGTGATATGTACGTATTTTCAATTTTAAGTCGTTTTTCTTTTTCTAATTTTTACTTTTTTAGCTAATCTCAAAAGGGAGAAATCGCGGGGTCGTGAGTTCGCTCCTGTTCTCCCAGACGATATGCTGTTGGAATTAAGCTGTATATATATATATGTCTTTTGGTCTGTTTCGTTTGACCTTTATTAATGTTTCTCTTGGCGCTCTGCTTTCTTGAAAGTCATACAGTACATGTGCATATGGTTCTTGGGGGCGTTTCTGTTAGATATTTTTACACCTGAATTTTTATGTTTACATACCTGTTAAAAACACTGTACCTCGTATTACAATTACATGTTTAAGGGATTCACCTGACAGGGATAATGTTTATTTACACTGTCTTGTAACTGTGGAACATGGAGGGGTTTAGAAGTCCGGGTTTGTGTACGATTAAGCAGTAAATTCCCCAGTGTTGTTTTTGCCTCTGATCATTATAAAGCGGCACACAAATATGTTCCTTTTTGTATCTGGTTTATCGTCTATGTATTTTTTTGTAAAAAATATATCACATACACATCCGTAGATACACTGCTGACGGGATATCCAAGGTTGAACGCAATATTTTCTTAAGCCATTCTTTGTTTGATAGGATTTACGACAGTTTTGCGTTCAACCTTCGGTATGTTTTGGGAATATGGCGTTCTGGTAACGTGGATATCTCTTTTTAGCTAGTGCTTTAGCAACTGGCTATAGCTCTAATCAGCTACCTAGTTTCAATCTCGCGTCGTTTGAGCTTTCCTTTTATTTATATGTGACCGCATCACACAAATATTCTGGACGTGTAAAAAGTAGTCCCATATTTATTTTTTATAATCTTGGTATTGTGTAAGTGTGAGAGCAACTGAGGACTACTGTTTTAAACAACAGACACAAGCAGCAACGGATTCTAGAATAATTATGAACTTTATATTTACTTTCGAAATATTCTGAATTACTCCGCTCTAGGGTTAGGGTTAGGGTTAGGTTTAGGTTTAGAGTTTAGGGTTAGGGTCCCCGCCCCGGGGCAAACTTAGTTTTACATAGAGTTGTATAACAAAAACCTTTTGAAATCTTCTTGTCTTGAACCACAATGCTCAGAACTTAGATATTTGGCATGTATTGTCTAGTGGACCTCTGCTAACATCGTTCAAGTCATGATCGGTCTATGCACAATGAAATGCTGATTCTTCAGGTGTATCGATTGAAATATAACTCAATGAGCACTGGTTCTCAGTCATTTCAGGGCTTTGATTTGAACTTGTTTTTACAGTCTATTGTGCCTGCACAGCGATTTTCGTCATCATCCAGCATAATGTACTTCAACCATTGTTGAATTAAAAGAATTGTATGACAAACAAATATAGCTGCATAATTCAGTCGGCTTTTCCAGGGATTTTACTGCAAAGTTTTAGGATACATGTACAGATGTAAGTGCAACGTTAGTAATCGTCTTTCTTTGAACATACATGTACTTAATATAGATCTAGTGTTGAAAGTAAAATGTATTTTCAAACCAGCCTGGGAAGAACTCAATTTCCACTTTAACTGGAAACTAAAGCGAAGAAAAGAAACTTAGATAGACAAAAGAATAGAAACTGTCGGGATATTTCACTTATTTTTTTTATATAATTTTCCTGCATTGTAGCATGCAAAATTACACCACTTGGCAGCTGTGGTAAAGTTTTAAGCCACATGGACATTTCCTTGAAAATTAAATTGTAACATTAAAGAGAAACTTGTGGTTTTTTCAATAAATACATTCATGATTTATCCATTCTATTTTACTAAATTAATGAAGGAAACAAAAAGTGGGAGTTTAATCTAATTAGATCTTGCTTTCGTTGCCACTATATGACTATATGCGAACTCGCTGAAACTAAATCAAGAATTTGATCATCAAGCTCTAATTATCTTACTTTGGCCATGGTTAAAATAAGATTTTTTTAAAGTGGAATGTTACATTTTTAGCAGATTTAAGGTGTTATCCTAACCTGGCATACTCGAGCCATTTTATCAAAAGCATAAACATTGCGCAATCACACTGTCAAAGTAAGAAACCATATATCTATGCTAAGCATGTCAGTAAAATTTGAAAATATGTCCTTTCTACAATAATTTAAAGAAATTAAATTTTACGTCCACAAGTTAACATGCATATCCCATAAAAGGTTGCGACAAAAAATTGGGATACACCACACTTGTGACTTTGTCCCAACGATGTCGTGATATTTACAAACATGACTATAAATAGATTTAAATGTATCATTTTGTCTAACTTGTCAATCTAAATATTTCAGGTTTTACTATCAATTACAAATTAGCTCAGAGGTAATGCATACAATCAATTTTATGGTTAAGAGGTCTTATGCCGTGTGGGTTCGAAAACCAGGGAGGGCATTTAATTTTCTTTTCATTGTTGCATAAAAAATTTAGATTCCCTCGCCGTCTCTGTGACACGACAGAGAAATATTTGCAGCCGGTATGGCAGATAAGAAAGATTTAGTACCATATCAAAGATGCATGTACTAAAGCGAATAATGAACACAATATCATGTGATGCAACTATAAACAATCAAACAAAAGAAACGCAGAATACGGGAACAGAAATGAAAATGAATAGGAAAATGAAAACAAAAATTATCTGAAAAAAAATCCTGATGAAGATTTAAACTCGTTCAAAACGATTTCTGAATTCCTGTTGCTATCTTCACTTTCTTTGACTGAACTATTTTGCCGTAGTCTTAATAGACAGTTAAATTGAAACAAATATTGATATTTACTTGTCAGGTAAAGTACAAGAAATATGAATTGTTGTTTAGCTAAATTATACTTGGTTTGGAGTATTTGTCTGCAATAGCCTACTTATTTCAGTCATGCAAATAAACTATTTCTATTTAAGCACGCTACAACAAACTTATATTTCTTATTTCTATGCTTCTTTTTCTGTAAATTTCAGAATTGTTGTGCTTTGATCTATGCAACAGTCATATACAGTTCTTATATAGATGAAACAGTCAACAATGAAGATGCGTGATGGGCAAAAACAAGCATTTGAAATAACAGACTTAGCTAAGAAAATACGTTTTTTCATGAAATTATGGCCGGATGTCAATGAATCATCTGTAGCTTCTTCTTATAAAGATGTATAAACATATCCCAGCACCCACAAATCAGTTAAAACCTACACAGCCATTTCACTGTAACTGGTTGATATGGGCAAAATAGAATAACACGTAATGAATTATACTGTTTATGTTGTAACACTATAGATATTGAAGACAAATATCATTTCATTTTAACATGCCCATGTTATATAGATATTAGAAGAAAATACATTAAGAAGTACTATTATAATAGACCATGTACTTTTTTTATTGAACTTATTACTACAAATAAAAAGAGTATATTATTAAATCTTGTAAAGTTTATTAAAAATATGTTAAATGTGAATGCTAACAATTAATATTTGCGTCTTCTATTAGCAATTTTAACGACATTTTTAAGCCTACTTGTTGATAGAATTATTATAAATATATTATGAATGTTATATAATAACTGTCCATCTTTCATCATTAAACATTACTATTTGTTGAATAATTATTATGATATTTTAAAAAGATCATGTTAACATGACACTGTATTATAATAATATGTTGTTTATTATGCATGACGATGTACCGTGACAAGTGTTTAATAAAATTCTGTTCTGTTCTGTTCTGTTACAATGTTTATTTTGATGTATTTTCATCAATGTATTAATTATGTGTACATACAGAATAAATCTATTCGCCGGACAGCTTACCAGTAGAGAAAGTTTTGAGCAGCTCGGTTAAAATGGCTTTCATCTATTTTGTTTGAATTTCTGTATGGCACTTTTCGCACAATTGTATTGACGCCGTCAAAATATTTGAAGTGTACGATTTGACGAAATAATGAGCATTATATTTTGTTTCCAATACCTTCAACATGAATTCATTGATTAATTAAATGTCGTCATTCACCTTCAGGAATGTTTTTGACACAGGTCTTGGTCAAACGATCACATTCTAGCCAGTCAGACGTTCTACTTCGAATGTGTATCAACCTACCATTTAATGGTATCCCTTCGGATACGAGCTTCACTTTATCTTCAAGGTTGTCAGCGTATATACGTCACATACTGCGCATCCTCTGTATCCCTTTGATGTGACCAGCATCAATTCGTTCTCAGGTACAACTTGATACAACCACAGATGGAAGAAACGTGCATAGGATAGTGTATCAGTCTTTGAAGCCATATACACTTAAATATAATTATTATTACAATAATAATGTTTTCTGAGAAAAAAGGTACATTTCTTCCAGGTCCGCATTTTTTTCTGAGTAGTTGCTGAAGTCACCTTTTGACTTGCTTAAATAATTAACAAAATTTGTAAATTTATAATTCTTCAACCAATAGAAACAACGGGACTGGACCGAAATTCAACAGTATAGTCCTGTAGCAGTAGATACTGTATCTAATGACGTTTACCGGAGAAGCACAAAATATTACTGTACAAAAAATTAAACACGGAATATTATGACGACTGGTTTTTTAATACACGAATCTTGGAACTCCAAATTTTTGTAACTATTTATAAATAGTGTAGTTGGCGGTGAGCTCTGCTATCTCCGTTAACTGTAATGTATTTGCGCCGGATTGATTTCCACCGCTTGATTGAATTAATAGTAATGAATGCAAGACTTAGTGTCATGACTTTGAATCAAAACGTGATTTTATTAAAACTTTGCATGGCTAAAGAAGACATTGCGAAAACGCATGCTCAGTATGAAAAAAACAACCTTTATTATACTTCTTTACTCATACTACACTCCAACAGTTTCAATACATTAATCCCCACAGAAGCCGAATATCCTTTGAAAATATTTGAGCCGTGCCATAGGAAAACCAACATAGTGGCTTTGCGACCAGCATGGATCCAGACCAGCGCGTATCCGCGCATTGTCATGGATCATCTGTTCGCGTAAAGCCTATTGGGAAATTGACAGAACTGTTAGCGAATGCATGGATCTGCCAGACTGCGCGCATGCCAGTGGTTGGTATTCCCTCTGGGCGCAAAGCCACATATGTTTTCATGCAAAGTCATTTCGTTAAAAATATTTTCTTATAAATGACTGACCGTCTTTTAGGCAAGATAATTTTAAAAAGCAAAACAGTTCAATAGCAAACCTGTAACTTGAACCTAGTATTGTTAGTTTGCATTTAGCTTTTTCTGACCACTTGTAACGCTATTTTTAACTGATACGGTGTACTTGATTTTTAGGGAGAAGACTTTGATGCAAAATTGTACGAGAGAAAACCACCGCTTTGCACGACGTTGCTCGCTTGTTGTGCGTAAAGGGTTGTCAACTAGGCTGCGAAGTAAGATTTTTCTGAAAGAATATTCACTTGTCGTCGAAAAGACAGCCAATCATTGATAAGGATTTAGATAAAAAAAGAAGATAATTTGGGCCTGGAAGCAATGTACATGTCAAAATGTTGATTTTCACCTTGCTAATGGTTCATTGTCACAGGGGCAATAATTTTAAAAATGACTTTTTGGCATATTTTTTCTCAGAAAACATTATTATTGTACTATATTTAAGTGTTTATGTATGGACCCATGATGTATCCTAGATAAGTTATTTCCACATATGGATACGACTCGACGTGTGACAGCAACTCGAGGGTGTCTCGGACCAAACAGACTTATCCCATCCATGTATACCAGCGGTACAGGCGTACTAGCCGTGCTTACATTGTCGATGCTGACACTGTCCTCACGTTGTTCACGAATTCTAGCAAAACAGGACAATAACCTGGATCAGCTATTCAATATATCCTAATATTTAATCCTTTGTGAACACAATTCACAATATATCATGACACTGTTTCCATACAGATTTTATTGTCTTTTTACAAAACGAGAAACAACACCGCCATTGAGATATCGCTTTCACCATTCTATCCCCATTCATGACAGGTATTAGCGCAAATGTACGGATCTCAGGGCCGAGAGTTCGATCCCGAGCGAGGCGTATATATGTTTTCCGTGATGATTTGATAAAAGATACTGTGACTGAAAACATTCGCCCTCCACCTCTGATTAATGGAGGAAGTTGGCAGTTACTTATGGAGAACAGGTTTGTACTGGTACAGAATCCAGGAACACTGGTTAGGTTAACTGCCCGCCGTTACATGACTGAAATACTGTTGAAAACGGCATTTCACCTAAAACAAACAAACATCGTGGCAGGTATTATCAATGTTTACGGAATTAAATAGAATATTTCATATATAACATGGAAAAGAAAACATGACACATAATTGATCATTTACGTCTGTTCATATGACAAGTATGTTTAACAAAAACAATGTCTGGATACTTGCTAGAATATGATTTTAGAACATTTGTTCGTAGATAATGTAAAAGGTTTTGCTATCTACAGTGTATCCTTTTCTAGCTTTTCTAATATTTCAGTAAATTCAGAAATTCCTTTGATATATGTTCTGTCCACACAACTGCGAATTGCCCTGCATATGAACTACCTGAAATTCATATTATCAACACCGAGTTTAACGGGAAAAAAACTATCACATACGTTTTCATGAGTTATGGGAAAATTTGTATATGGGAGAAACATTATCAACAACAACAACAACAATAACAGCAACAACAACATTACCTTTATTAAATTCAAATCACAACGTGTCACAAGAGCATACAGTAAGACATTACATATCTGACAAATGTGACATAGTGCGTTAAAAAAGAAAATTTACGTAGAACTGAAATATAATATAGAAGAAAAGAAAGTACAAAAGTACTAAAGAGCGGTTTTCAAGGAAGGGGGGATGTCTAATTTGACATATTTACTGCATATGAAATGCCTGCACGCGAGTGAAATTGCTGGATGAACACCGTTTGTCAACTCTTATACAGTCCATGTTATATCAATGCAATGGAAAAGTAAGTTATCAATATTACCTGCCGTACAGGATAACACAGTCATGTATCTAACAGTCCTGAAAATGTTGCATTGATTTTCTCATATTTCTAGATATTTTCCCACACTGAAGCATGTGTATGTTTTTTTATTCCAGCAGTAGCTTTCTCAACATATCTTACCGTGTCAAATTCTGTTGGTTTTGAATTTTTCCAAAACATAATCTGTTGACAAATTTCACCATAAAAATGTCACACTTACATCAGGGCATTAAATGATTTAATCTTTACATATATTTCCTTTCAAACCGCTGACCGTTGTAGTAATCATGACAATATTATATTTAGATCAACTTAACACCTGATATAATTAAAGTTTTCGTGACAATGTTTCACGTTGAAATATACAGAAACAGATATTGAAATATAAAAATAATTAATGATGATAATGATATACAGAGTTTTGGTTTAGAGGGGTAGCGAAATTTTAGCGGGTTCCGGGGACATGCCCCTTGGGAACAACGTTCCCAAATATACCACAGAAGTTTACGTAATATGGCGCATAAATTTTGATGCAATGTCATCTTATAAATTTGTAAATCAATAAAATGCAATTCGATTAAAATGATGGCTTTCAAATTCCACTGTCATCCCGTCCCGCCGCTCCATCAGTTATGAATACTATTGATATAATTTGTTTAACGAGCGAAGCGAGCCGAAAATTTCTTTTCCTTAATAAGTGATGAGTAGATGTGTTTCGGTGTTGAAGCGTTTTTTTGTGCATGTGCAGAAAAGGAAAAGGATTATGACGTAATCGATTGAGCAACCTAATCCTATTAATAAGCGGATTATCACTTAAGTCGGTTTGATTGCGCAACTTAATCCCCATTGAGACTTAAGTAGCCATTGAAGCGCAAATTAAAGCTGATTACTAAGTAAACAATTGACAAACAAATTCTAAATATTTGATCAAAACATTATTGAACAATCATTGGATTAAATCGTAAAGTTTAATAATTAGAATTGTGTATCCCAGGTAACAAAGATTAAGTAAACAATTGACAAACAAATTCTAAATATTTGATCAAAACATTATTGAACAATCATTGGATTAAGTCCCAATACACATCAACTTTCCCTGGTAATACACACTTTAAATACAGGCTTCAACTGTCATTGCCTAGGCGCGAATATTATATATTAAATACATTTTGCGACGATCAGAAAACATGGATTCGGCAACAGCGGAGTTTAATAAAGGTTTAGAAGTAGCTCAGCAAAGGGTCGTCTGCATGCTAGAGTTTTCATCGCAAATACATTACGCCAAAGCGATCACCAACAAGTCGGAGAAAGTTGGTCGCATTTTGTTTTGCGACACCGCCAAAGTGTTTGTATGTTAGAATTTTCTTTACAGTTAAAGTATGCTAAACTTGTAGTTTCCGCTTGGCGGAAGTGTCTCGGGTGCACTGAAGGCTGGCTGTCGCAGAGGGACCATATCTGCTTGAACGTTCACAATAGCGTTGGAGAGTATAATAGCTGTACCAGGAAATTAGATAAGCTGTTCACTTACTTCGACGAAATAATGGACGAAACTGATGATGAAAAGCTAATTTAACGTTTCGGGCATGTATGCGCGGACGTTATAGATATGTTTCTGTTAAAAGTGAAATGTAAGGACTACCGGGAATCTTAATGTGGATTTCAGAAAAAAAAAACACATGTTTCTTTAACGAACTTACTGTACAAAAGATAATTTAATATGCATAATGACGTCTTTGATAAACATTACGGGCCATGCGGGATGGTGTACTTATATATCATTACTTCAGATTCCATCCGACGTGTCTGCTATTTTTGACTGGTTGCGTTATATGATTCAAGCTGATATTCTTACAGATTTAATAATTGGTTGATGGGAAATGTTCAAAATTAAGGAAATATGGCTGTCTCGTTTAAGGTGGAACAAGTGTCATTTGCTTACATTTTAAAAATATCCAATGGCCGTCTTTCACATTTATATTTTATATTTACTTGAAATATATAAAATCAGCTTCAAATGTATTTAACTTTACTAAAAATACAATTAAGTTTGTATGTTAATATATTGAGCCACATAAAATTAAGCCTTTATTTCAGCGGTTGTACACGTTTATTATGTATTTATTTATACATGTATGCAGTGTGTACAAGTTTAAAGCTAATGCATAGTGCTGTTCATACAAACATAAAACTATAGGAAGTAATTGTTCATGTTTTAAATACGAAATTTTGAGCTGATATACCTTTAAGTATTACCAAATTAAGACCTTACAGGTTGCTTTTCGAGCCTTTTTACAAAAACAGTCTGCCTCGTGGGAAACCTATATCCCTTTTCTTGATATCACATGATTTGCCAGTGGCATTTATATGATTGTCTGAAAAACACATTTAGTGCAGCGCAACCTAACTAAAACAAAATGTCTAAAACGCATTGAATGTTTCATTTCTAGATCTATTACTAATAGATTTTACGCCTCCCTATAGATATATTAACGACATCTTTTCATTCAAATTAAGTTTTGATTTCACCATCCAGAGTGCATACATTTTATTAAGCGTTGTATTGTAAAATGCAATAAATTCGGGTATTAGAGAAAATTTCCGCTATATTGTAGAAGACAAGAACAATATGTAAAACACTGCACGGACTGTTGTTGAAGTAACCCCGTAGTTTTTCTATTTTACAAATTACTATACAGTTACAATAATTTACAAAAGGTAAACTTTGTGAAAGTCAAAAAAGTATTTTCCGAAGACGTCAGATATTGTCTTAAAAAGTAGAACCTGGTCATCCTTCCACTAACAAACACCTTCTCTATGGAAGAATTTGTAGCAAGTATTGACATTTATCATGCTGTATACGCTAACCTCAGGGGAAAGCAAACATACTCATGACAATTCATGCTTTCGGCTTCCTTTGCTAGAAAACTGCAACTAAAAACGAATTATCATACTAAAAATGAAATCTATATAATACCCTTTCAACTTTCACAGCGATTAGCTCCTTCAGGGATATCTTTTCGCCCAAAGTTATCATAATACTTTCAAGTTATTTGACAGAATAAATACTAAGCTACATATTTATAATCTAAGAAACGTACGCATTGCTAAGACGATGCCGCTGTGTGCGTTAGGCATATCAACTTGTACGTGTGATATTGATTTTATGTTAGAACGCGTGCAACTAAGCTTAAATATATGCAAATGTAGCTCAGCGCTTAGTTTATTTATCGTTGCTTATCACCGATAAACGATTCCATCCCGCTCAGATAACGAGGCCAGGGCCAAGAACGAAAAACATATCGTGATCTACTTTTGGACGGCCTGCAATATTTGCTGATCGATTCTTGTGACGTTTTGAATTTGTTTGTTCTTGGTGTCACAGCCTGACATACACATTGTTGATCAGTTTTCAAAACATAGTCATGAAGCTTTCAATACGCGTAACACAGCACAGAGCCGTACAGGTATACGATAATGCCACGATAACGGATCGGTTCAGACCGTTGATTATCGATCTTATCTCTCGGATCACAAGCTTAGTTCAAACGTTTTACCTAAATAACTGTCCGTCATTCACCAGCTTGAATAGGTGCAGTACGTACAATTTGTACCAGTCAGTCAGTGTTTAAGTTTAATGACGGTCTATCCGCCCTTTCAGACACAATGAAGCATAAACCATGCCACGTAGAGTATAGACCGAAAATTTACCACGAGTATAGAATTATGCATATAGTTTTAGGCTCTAAACGATAACAATCGATCAGTCGTCGTATATCGGGTAAATCTGCGAGAGCGCATAGTTGCGGGTGAGAACAATGTGAAGTTTTGTTGGATAAAAGATATTCTGCTGCTAAGGCGTTGTACGAACGGAGTGCGTTCCGTTAATCGCAATTATATGTATATAGTGTTGGGCGCCATGCGACAGCTATACCTTGTTGTGATGGTCCAGATAAAGAAAGCAGTTTCTAGACTTGTAGACAACAACAACAACCAAAAATGACATTTCACAGACCAGTCTACATCTGTTGCAAGGAAATATCGAAACCGACATTTTGCAGCACAATCAGACATAAAACACTGATGAAAACTAGCCATTTTGATTTTCGATGTGTACTTTTCAAGAACATATTGTAGATTGGTGTTCGTTTGCCGTTGCCACTGTACGTAGACCTATGAAAACTAGTTGATCTAGTGTAACAGTTTAAGGGTCATGGCTTCGTCTATGTATGCAGTTACTGACAAGCGAAAACGCTTAGAAACAAACCCACGCCATTTATGTGTTTGAATTTGCAGATCTGTGATTATCTCCGGTTTTGAATAGTATTGCATCCCGGTCTTTCGTATTTTTGCTTATGTTGCATATACAATTCCATCAGAATCGTATGGAATCGTGGGACATCGCTACAGTAAATTAATCAACCACATGCTAACTGCAACCGTTAATGCACAAGGAACGCAAATCTGTTACTGGAATTTTTAATCGCCATGCTCCGCGTGTGCGAGCTAATCTATTAGAGATTACGAATTACATTAAGGGATTAAAGGATCTGCGATATAAACAATATCCGTACATCTACTTTGATAACTGGTCTTCATGTATCAATGAAATGTCTAAACTAGAATATTATGTCAAATATAAAACTTCATTTTGCTATGAGCTTTATCTAGACTTTGTTACAAATGATAGTTTGCGTAAGCAACTTACATGTTTTAGGTTAAGTTCACACCATCTTGAAATTGAACTAGGTAGATACAGTGGTATTGATAGAGAAAACCGCATTTGCAAGTGTTGTAATCAAAAGAATGTTGAATCTGAGTATCACTTCTTGTTATGTTGCCCACTTTATTCTGAAATTCGCCGAAAGTATCTAGGGCCAGTATCATGGCCAAATCTGAATAAATTTACACATGTGATGTCAACAAATAGTAAGCGTATGTTGTTCAAATTATCAAATTATGTAAAAGCTGCTTTTGTTAAAAGATCTCATACCCTAGATAGCATGACTGTTTCTTAATGCATGCATGTTTGTGTTTCATTTTATTATTGTACTGTCATTGTATTGTATGTCTTGGCCATATTCTCTTTACACTTTGTTAGATGGCCAAAGGCAATATATTTTGCCGATTTGCCGAATAAACTGAACTGAACTGATAACTTAAAATATGTCTTAATCGTGCTGTAATGAATAGACAATTGTCGGCAGTTTTCCCTTTTGCTTGCGATACTGGACATTGTAGCGATCGGCGCAGAGAAACGAAATAAAAATGAAAGCGATGCCCTCTTGGAGAAGGTTAATCCAATACTCAGGGATTTACCGTTAAATACGCAAGTGGTAGTTACGGAAAACAACAGAATGAAAATGGTATGCTTGAAAAGAGAAGCAAACAAACGGACCCTTGAAGAACAATACCTTGGCTCCGCATTGGTTAAGGTAGCCAAGGTAACGCCATTTCGCCGACCAAGAGCAGAAGAAACACGTAAGGCTTTTTGGAAATGAAAATAAAGAAGAAGAAATTATCATCAAAGTCAGATTAAACATCTCACCCCTTTACAATTTAGTAAAACTCACTAAAACTAGAGGAAAATTGATAGATACACAGTCAAACTGTCATAGCATCGATTAGTTTTCTACATCAATGATGTGGGAACTCCCTTTTCACATGTCTTTTTATTAAAGTAACAAAAACCAGCAATAAATGGATGCATTTGTTTTTAAACAGAAGTATAACAAAATCATATTTTATCAGTATAATTTACGCGGTCCACATCTTTCTAAAACATATTCCGAACGGTTTCGACAACCGATATTTTCATAGGACAAATGTAGCATCGTGCTTAAATTTAGCAGTGCGCTTATCATACATGTTATTACTTTTCGAGACCTATAATAATTCTTCGGAGTAATTTTCTCATGCTTTCAATAGCAATAATGTGCGATTATTACAATAATGACTGCTCTTCTAACATAATTTCGAAAAAAGAAAACACAAATAATATTAATGATGATAATAAGAAATGACCCATTTGAAAATAAATTCTGTCCTGTCATATTGCAATATCCTTTAAAACCAGAGCTAATACAACCAGAAGAAATAAATTAGCTATTGAATTATAAACTTGTCAGTAGTAGAATATTTATACTCTTTCGATGTCCAACGGAGACTGCATTAGTGTTTATTTTTAGATATCATTTCTTGATGTTAACATTTATTATATCAAATAATAAAAAAACACGTTTGATTAAAATTTGAAGTTGGCAGCCGAAATGGTAGTAACTTTCATAATGTACTATGCTTTAAAATCTTATAATTATTACACGGAAGATATTGATTTAAATCTGAAAAGAAAACTGCAGTTACAGTTACAATTAAATGTCATAAAGTGATAGCCATTTGTTACAACCTTCCAGGTTTTGTTTTGACATTACATATTCACACTGTTTCACATGTACATCTAGTAATGTTTAGCATTTTAAAGGCAGACAGACAGTCGGGCTACTTTATTGACGTAAACAATATAACAATGCTACGCACAGCCTCAACCATTCTCAATTGACCCTTTGCTAACATTTGATTATGACTTTCGGGTACTAACAAGACTATGATGATACAAATTACTTAGATTCTGACATTAATTGGTATATGTCAGTTGACCTTATCTGGCTGATCATTTATTGATATCTATAAGGTATACATGTTCATTATCGGTCGAGAACGGCATGGGTGGAGCCTAATATTGGTGTTATATAAAGGCGATTTAAAACTTAAAACCGTTCGATTTATCCCGTTCTACGCTTAGCGTTGGAAAGCAAAGAAATTACGTTCGCTGACATTTATGGGGCTTATCCGCCCCCGTCTAAACGTCCCGTACAACGGGTACAGCTCTCTGACCAAATGTTGAATAATTACATATTTAACGTGTTTCTGCAACCCGTAGGATACCCCAAAGAACTTGTACACTCTAATATCCCGTTCGTGTATAGACGAGAAAGTTACTGGAACGAAGAGAAACTTACAGAGAAGAGGTGATAATGATGTCTTTATCAGACCAAAAACGTCATACCAGTGCGTCTTTAATCACCTTTCAGAAATAGAGGCCGCTGTGGGAAAAACCAAGTTCTAACTTAAACGAGAGACCGAGAAAGCGAAAAAGGAAATAATTCGGCTTGTGGATGTTAAGAAAAAACAAGACTCATTTGTACGGACTGGTTTTGATATGCCGGAAGTCAAGGCGACATTTGCTTGGAATAACGTGAACTTTTTAGGACGGCAGAAACTTAAGTAAACTTTACGACACTGAACAAACGATAAAATATTTACCTCACAAAGCACATTCCATGCACTGAAAATAACACTGCGGGATCAATTTTCACGTATATAAAGAGTTGAAACTCTAATATGTAAAATACAGTGCGTATTACGCTTTTTCGAATACGATAAGGTATGACAATGTGTTCACATTATCGTTACACTAAATATTGACACGAATAACATTATTTAGTTGTACTGTATTGAATGAAAGTTTATGGAATACAGTCAGAAACATGATAAAATGTATGTAATACATCTGTAATAAACCGTTCAAAAGCTAATTTTCTTTGCTTTTGTTTGTTGTTGTTGTTGTTGTTCCTGTTTTGTTTACATTATGTTTATCACAGATGACATGGAAAGGAATGAAAGGCACGTCAAACCCCGGCTTTACATGCCGTATACACGCGTATAAAATGGGTAATGAAATAGTAAAATGTTGTATCAAAATTAGTCAAAATAAAGTCGAAAACTGATGGAAATTATTTACTAAGGGACTATAATCTTTTTTGAAAGTAGTTTCTCTTAAATTATTCTGACCACATCAGTCTTGGGTTTTATTATGTTTTGAAAAGGGTCATAATTATACAAAAATATGAATAGCCTCAGGAGTGATCTCCTGTAAAAAAGCATTGGGTCTGAAGAAAGACTAGTCAAGTTCTTGTTGTACATTAATACATTATGAAAGATCCTTCTCTTTGTTATTCTTCTTATTATTTCTGATTATGGGAATATCCTCCTCCGTAAGCATTATTTCCTTTTATAAGTATATTAAATAAAATTTTCATTCAATTAAGAAGAAACAAATACGTAAATAATTAACGGTGACAATAGCTACTTTTTAACGTTTCCCAATATTTCTAAACAGTAATTTGGGTACAAAATTTAAATTTATAACTTTAATAATGTTGAATATCTTATTATTAGCCTATTCAGTGAAATGACTGT
The DNA here is from genome assembly GCF_021730395.1 of Mercenaria mercenaria. Lineage (NCBI taxonomy): Eukaryota > Metazoa > Mollusca > Bivalvia > Venerida > Veneridae > Mercenaria > Mercenaria mercenaria. The sequence goes on from NC_069363.1 coordinate 52,283,875, forward strand.
GGGGTCCATTGGAACCCGATTCCGGATGAGTGTAATCATCTTTAAAAGTACATGATTATTTGAATATATCAATGTTTTTACATGTACAGTAATAAATTTTTATTTACAATTTCCGATTTCCACGAACTTAACAAACGGTTGATCACGTATGACAGGGCATTACCGCACACGGGATAGAAAAATAAGTAGAAAGACAAACAATAAAACATTCACTGGTGATCCACAGTTTTTCGTGCGCATTTTCATTAGAATCCGTATTTGCCAGTCTGGTCCCCGAATTGTGGCAAGGACAAGTTGTGCGATGTTTGATTTAGTTTGTCTCGTTTTTCATGACACAGAAGCATAGTAATATAAAACAATGAGCTGTCGAGAAAAATTCGACATTAAAAGAAATATTTAAAAGCCTTAGATACAGTTAGCACTTCATTTTCTTTTCCGATGTCTGTATACATTAGCATTGCTACAGTTGAAAACCCTCTATCACTTTCGTTTTCGCTTGAATAGATGATTATTGGCGTCGTGGTTATCTTTCTTTAATCTTGGTTTTGTGTCGAGAGATACAGATGTGTACACCTCCAGTTGCAAATGACCAAATGATATTTCTGCTATAGATGCATTGACACAAAAAACGATGGTTTAAGTATGTAATCAAACCTTTATTGAAAAGTAATATTGTCTCAAATGGTGATAAGGATACTTAGTATATCTAACAAATATAATACGGAATGGTGCTTGAAAACAGCACATGATTATTTGTAAAATGTTACATATGTTAGTATCAAAACCAGTGGAACCTACAAAATGATATTTAATCAGTTTAAATGTCATTTTGTGTTTTATTGAACTAATATGCTATGAAGTTTCTCTAAATAAATACACATATTAGAACATGGATTGCTACTGATTATCTTACTTTATACTTAATAAACTACAGTTAAATCTCTCATACACCAACAGAATACATCTAGACCACTTTGTCAATGTAGTATTAGTTTTCATCAGCAGTGGTCAGCAATTAGGTATGGCCACTTCATGCTTAGAATATAACAGTATTTAGGTGATAACATGGCTCTATAGGCAGTATATCGTTTCACTCTGCTGATTGTGTAACGCTGAGTGAAATGTCAGCCAAGACGTTTATCCATAATGACGCTGTTTACAGTTCGCTCAGTATATTTAGCAAGAACATTAATTTGATATATCTAAAAAATAACTTAAATAAATATAATAAAAACCTGTTCAAATACCAATATTTTCAAGAAACTGAGACATTAACAACAAGAGGTGCAGTGAGATGTACATAATGCATTTTTTTTTCAGTCCAGGAGATTTAGATTCAATTGATTTATTCCGTTTTCAACAGTACACTGCAACCTGCGGTAACTGTAAAAGTATAAGTTATGTTGAATGCATAGAGGGCAAATGTTAAGTGAACATGTGTGTCTGTTATTTCTTATTTTATTGCTGTGTCAAAATATTGAAATCAATGACAGATAGTAGTTAAAACCTATGACAAAAAGTGGACCCTGTCAAAGTACAAACGCAAATTGGTACAGAATTATGAATAAAACTGAAAATATTTATGTTGATTACTTTTCTCTGTTTGTACGCCCATTCGCCTGTCTGTCTGTCTGTCTCTCTGCCTGTCTATCTGTCCATTGGTCAAATAATGAAGACATTGCTGTAACTTTAAAACCGTTTTGGTAGTATGAAAAAAGAGTATCGGTATATTTACACTATTTACACACTCTATACACTATGTGTCTTTTGGCCTGACTGTCAATTTGTTTGTCCGTTTTGATAAAAGATGAATTCATGACACTGCCTCCTTGTTGAATTTTGAATAATTGTACAGTTAAGCCAGATTTTATAAGTATTTTATTATATTCTGATAACTTTAAAGATGTGTATGCTGATCTCATCGATAAAAGGGTATAAGTCAGTGTCTTTTTGTTCTTCCTTGAAAAAATATTGATTATGAAAGTCCCGTAAATATGCACAGTTTCTCTTGATGATGTATACTTAGTTTCTTTCAGTTGCATGGAAACTAGCATGACTACACAGTGTTCTGAAGTGGTTGTAATATTTCAAAGTTATCTGCGTTTTGGACTTCTATTGTACTGATTTATGGCAGGACGAAATCGCAGTGTTTCCGGCAAGCACTTGATAAAGGGTGATTGAATATGTTTCAATACATTCAACCCATGTCGTTCAGCCAACAGGTTTAACAAGCCAGTGGACAGAAAGAAACATTACAGGCCTCTGTATAAAACTAATTGCCAGTCGATATTCGACCTTTTTAAAGATAGTTTAAACAATATGCACAAAAAGATTATTTTCATAACAAAGTTTTATACATTTACATCATACATATCAAGGAAATGCAGAGAAGGAAATGAACTTATGTATTTTCATTTTGATTGGTATATTCATGAATATAATTATCTATTCATATTTAGTAGAAATTTTGTTAGATATACTAAGTATCCTTATCACCATTTGAGACATTATTACTTTTCAATAAAGGTTTGATTACATACTTAAACCATCGTTTTGTGTGCCAATGCATCTATAGCAGAAATATATTTTGGCCATTTGCAACTGGAGGTGTGCGCATGCAAAAGTCCCGTATATCTCTCGACACAAAAACAAGATTAAAGAAAGATGAACTCGACGCCAATAATCATCTGTTCAAGCGAAAACGAAAGTGATAGTGGGTTTTCAACTGTAGCAATGCTAATGTATACAGACATCGGAAAAGAAAATGAAATGAAGTGCTAGCTGTATTTAAGGCTTTTAAATATTTCTTTTAGTGTCGAACTTTTCTCCATAGCTCATTATTTTATATTACTATGCTTCTGTGTCATGAAAAACGAGACAAACTAAATCAAACATCGCACAACTTGTCCTAGCCACAATTCGGGGACCAGACTGGCAAATACGGATTCTAATGAAAATGCGCACGAAAAACTGTGGATCACCAGTGAATGTTTTATTGTTTGTCTTTCTACTTATTTTTCTATCCCGTGTGCGGTAATGCCCTGTCATACGTGATCAACCGTTTGTTAAGTTCGTGGAAATCGGAAATTGTAAATAAACATTTATTACTGTACATGTAAAAACATTGATATATTCAAATAATCATGTACTTTAAAAGATGATTACACTCATCCTAAATCGGGTTCCAATGGACCCCACAGTCATTTCACTGTAATACCCATAATCCCCAGACTGGAATGGAACAGATTAACCGCGTTTGAATAATAGAAATAAGCTAATAATAAGATATTCAACATTATTAAAGTTATAAATTTAAATTTTGTACCCAAATTACTGTTTAGAAATATTGGGAAACATTAAAAAGTAGCTATTGTCATCGTTAATTTTTAGCTCGACTATACAAAGTATAAGGAGAGCTATCCTACTCGACCCGGCGTCGGCGTCGGCGTCTTTCCGCGTCCCCACCTTTGTTAAAGTTTTTTTTTTACACTTTCGCTTTTTTCAACTTATCTCTGTAATTACTTGATGGATTTTATTCAAACTTGAAATAGTTATTCCTCATCGTCACCCACATCATCTGACATAAGGGCCATAACTCTGGCACCAATATTACATGATTTATCTCCCCTTTCCACTTAGTTTTTATTTTAAGGTTAAAGTTTTGATGCACTTTCACTCTATCTCTGTTATTACTGAATGGATTTGATTCAAACTTAAAATACTTGTTCAACATCATCACCCACATCATATGACACAAGATGCATAACTCTGGCACAAATTTTTCATGAATTATTCCCCCTTTTTACTTAGAATTTCAGGTTAAAGTTTTGATGCACTTTCACTCTATCTATGTTTTTACTGAATGGGTTTGATTCAAACTAAAATAGTTGTTCAGCATCATCGCGGATGCCATATGACACAAGGTGCGTAACTCTGGCACCAATTTTTCATGAGTTATTCCCCCTTTTTACTTAGAATTTCAGGTTAAAGTTTTGATGCACTTTCGCTCTATCACTGTTATTACTGAATGGATTTGATTCAGACTTAAAATAGTTGTTCAACATCATCACCCACATCATTTGACACAAGGTGCATAACTCTGGCACCAATTTTTCATGAATTATTACCCCTTTTTACTTAGAATTTCAGGTTAAAGTTTTGATGCACTTTCACTCTATCACTGTTATTACAGAATGGATTTGATTCAAACTTAAAATAGTTGTTCAACATCATCACCCACACCATTTAACACAAGGTGCATAACTTTGGCACCGATTTTTCATGAATTATGTCCCCTTTTACTTAGAATTAAAGGTTAATTTTGATGCATTTTCACTATCTCTCAGTTATTATGATATGCATTTGATTCAAACTTGAAGTAGTTGTTCCACATTATCACCCACATCATATGACACAAGATGCATAACTCTTGCACCAATATTTTATTAATTATGCCCACTTTTTGCTTAGGCTATACTTATAGTGTTTTGATACACTTTGTCTGTACCTCTCTTATTACTTAATATTTTTGACACAGACTCAGGCAATTGTGCAATATCTTCGTTCACCATTGGAGTTAATAAACACTCCAGTGACAGCTCCAGTTTCCTCAAATGTGCCCAGTTTCACTATCCAGCATCGAAATAGTCGAGCACGCTGTCTCCTGTGACAGCTCTTGCTTACCTATTTGTTTCTTCTTAATTCAATGAAAATTTTATTTAATATACTTATGAAGGGAAATAATGCTTACGGAGGAGGATATTCCCATGATCAGAAATAATAATAAGAAGAACAAAGAGAAGAATCTTTCATAATGTATTAATGTACAACAAGAACGTCTACTTTTGTAGAATATCTGTATATGGCATATCTACCTCGCTGTTAAGTTTTTTAGTGACTATCGCAAACCACGCTTTTACCGTATTCTTTACCTAAAACATTGAATTTGAATAGACAGACAGCGGAGTGCCTTACATATCCTTTCTACAGCCTACATTTGACTAGTCTTTCTTCAGACCCGATGTTGTTTTTACAGGAGATCACTCCTGAGTCTATTCATATTTTTGTATAAATATGACCCTTTTCAAAACATAATAAAACCCAAGACTGATGTGGTCAGAATAATATAAGAGAAACTATTTTCAAAAAAGGTTATCTAGTTGACCTTTTATCAAGGTTTGGTCCCTTAGTAAATAATTTCCATCAGTTTTCGACTTTATTTTGACTAATTTTGATACAACATTTTACTATTTCATTACCCATTTTATACGCGTGTATACGGCATGTAAAGCCGGGGTTTGACGTGTCTTTCATTCCTTCCCATGTCATCTGTGATAAACATAATATAAACAAAACAGGAACAATAATAATAATAATAATAATAACAATAATAACAACAACAACAACAACAACAACAACAAACAAAAACAAAGAAAATTAGCTTTTGAACGGTTTATTACAGGTGTATTACATACATTTTATCATGTTTCTGATTGTATTCCATAAACTTTCATTCAATACAGTACAACAAAATAATGTTACTCGTGTCAATATTTAGAGTAACGATAATGTGAACACATTGTCATACCTTATCGTATTCGAAAAAGCGTAATACGCAGTGTATTTTACATATTAGAGTTTCAACTCTTTATATACATGAAAATTAATCCCGCAGTGTTATTTTCAGTGCATCGAATGTGCTTTGTGAGGTAAAGATTTTATCGTTTGTTCAGTGTCGTAAAGTTTACTTAAGTTTCTGCCGTCCTAAAAAGTTCACGTTATTCCAAGCGAACGTCGCCTTGACTTCCGGCATATCAAAACCAGTCCGTACAAATGAGTCTTGGTTTTTCTTAACATCCACAAGCCCAATTATTTCCTTTTAAGTTTGCTTTCTCGGTCTCTCGTTTAAGTTAGAACTTGGTTTTTCCCACAACGGCCTCTATTTCTGAAAGGTGATTAAAGACGCACTAGGATGACGTTTTTGTTCTGATAAAGACATCATTATCACCTCTTCTCTGTTTTCTCTTCGTCCCAGTAACCTTCTCGTCTGTACACGAACGGGATATTAGGGTGTACAAGTTCTTTGGGGTATCCTACGGGTTGCAGAAACACGTTAAATATGTAATTATTCAACATTTGGCCAGAGACGGTACCCGTTGTACTGGACGTTTAGACGGGGGCGGATAAGCCCTATAAATGTCAGCGAAAGTAATTGGTTTGCCTTCCATCGCTAAGCGTAGTACGGTACGGGATAAATCGAACGGTTTTAAGTTTTAAATCGCCTTTATATAACACCAATATTAGGCTCCACCCATGCCGTTCTCGACCGATAATGCACATGTATACCTTATAGATATCAATAAATGATCAGCCAGATAAGGTCAACTGACATATACCAATTAATGTCAGAATCTAAGTAATTTGTATCATCATAGTCTTGTTAGTACCCGAAAGTCATAATCAAATGTTAGCAAAGGGTCAATTGAGAATGGTTGAGGCTGTGCGTAGCATTGTTATATTGTTTACGTCAATAAAGTAGTCCGACTGTCTGTCTGCCTTTAAAATGCTAAACATTACTAGATGTATATGTGAAACAGTGTGAATATGTAATGTCAAAACAAAACCTGGAAGGTTGTAACAAATGGCTATCACTTTATGACATTTAATTGTAACTGTAACTGCAGTTTTCTTTTCAAATTTAAATCAATATCTTCCGTGTAATGATTATAAGATTTTAAAGCATAGTACATTATGAAAGTTACTACCATTTCGGCTGCCAACTTCAAATTTTAATCAAACGTGTTTTTTAATTATTTGATATAATAAATGTTAACATCAAGAAATGATATCTAAAAATAAACACTAATGCAGTCTCCGTTGGACATCGAAAGAGTATAAATATTCTACTACTGACAAGTTTTTAATTCAATAGCTAATTTATTTCTTCTGGTTGTATTAGCTCTGGTTTTAAAGGATATTGCAATATGACAGGACAGAATTTATTTTCAAATGGGTCATTTCTTTTTATCATCATTAATATTATTTGTGTTTTCTTTTTTCGAAATTATGTTAGAAGAGCAGTCATTATTGTAATAATCGCACATTATTGCTATTGAAAGCATGAGAAAATTACTCCGAAGAATTATTATAGGTCTCGAAAAGTAATAACATGTATGATAAGCGCACTGCTAAATTTAAGCACGATGCTACATTTGTCCTATGAAAATATCGGTTGTCGAAACCGTTCGGAATATGTTTTAGAAAGATGTGGACCGCGTAAATTATACTGATAAAATATGATTTTGTTATACTTCTGTTTTAAAACAAATGCATCCATTTATTGCTGGTTTTTGTTATTTAATAAAAAGACATGTGAAAAGGGAGTTCCCACATCATTGATGTAGAAAACTAATCGATGCTATGACAGTTTGACTGTGTATCTATCAATTTTCCTCTAGTTTTAGTGAGTTTTAACTAAATTGTAAAGGGTGAGATGTTTAATCTGACTTTGATGATAATTTCTTCTTCTTTATTTTCATTTCCAAAAGCCTTACGTGTTTCTTCTGCTCTTGGTCGGCGAAAATGGCGTTACCTTGGCTACCTTAACCAATGCGGAGCCAAGGTATTGTTCTTCAAGGGTCCGTTTGTTTGCTTCTCTTTTCAAGCATACCATTTTCATTCTGTTGTTTTCCGTAACTACCACTTGCGTATTTAACGGTAAATCCCTGAGTATTGGATTAACCTTCTCCAAGAGGGCATCGCTTTCATTTTTATTTCGTTTCTCTGCGCCGATCGCTACAATGTCCAGTATCGCAAGCAAAAGGGAAAACTGCCGACAATTGTCTATTCATTACAGCACGATTAAGACATATTTTAAGTTATCAGTTCAGTTCAGTTTATTCGGCAAATCGGCAAAATATATTGCCTTTGGCCATCTAACAAAGTGTAAAGAGAATATGGCCAAGACATACAATACAATGACAGTACAATAATAAAATGAAACACAAACATGCATGCATTAAGAAACAGTCATGCTATCTAGGGTATGAGATCTTTTAACAAAAGCAGCTTTTACATAATTTGATAATTTGAACAACATACGCTTACTATTTGTTGACATCACATGTGTAAATTTATTCAGATTTGGCCATGATACTGGCCCTAGATACTTTCGGCGAATTTCAGAATAAAGTGGGCAACATAACAAGAAGTGATACTCAGATTCAACATTCTTTTGATTACAACACTTGCAAATGCGGTTTTCTCTATCAATACCACTGTATCTACCTAGTTCAATTTCAAGATGGTGTGAACTTAACCTAAAACATGTAAGTTGCTTACGCAAACTATCATTTGTAACAAAGTCTAGATAAAGCTCATAGCAAAATGAAGTTTTATATTTGACATAATATTCTAGTTTAGACATTTCATTGATACATGAAGACCAGTTATCAAAGTAGATGTACGGATATTGTTTATATCGCAGATCCTTTAATCCCTTAATGTAATTCGTAATCTCTAATAGATTAGCTCGCACACGCGGAGCATGGCGATTAAAAATTCCAGTAACAGATTTGCGTTCCTTGTGCATTAACGGTTGCAGTTAGCATGTGGTTGATTAATAAATAATAAGTTACTGTAGCGATATGCGATGTCCCACGATTCCATACGATTCTGATGGAATTGTATATGCAACATAAGCAAAAATACGAAAGACCGGGATGCAATACTATTCAAAACCGGAGATAATCACAGATCTGCAAATTCAAACACATAAATGGCGTGGGTTTGTTTCTAAGCGTTTTCGCTTGTCAGTAACTGCATACATAGACGAAGCCATGACCCTTAAACTGTTACACTAGATCAACTAGTTTTCATAGGTCTACGTACAGTGGCAACGGCAAACGAACACCAATCTACAATATGTTCTTGAAAAGTACACATCGAAAATCAAAATGGCTAGTTTTCATCAGTGTTTTATGTCTGATTGTGCTGCAAAATGTCGGTTTCGATATTTCCTTGCAACAGATGTAGACTGGTCTGTGAAATGTCATTTTTGGTTGTTGTTGTTGTCTACAAGTCTAGAAACTGCTTTCTTTATCTGGACCATCACAACAAGGTATAGCTGTCGCATGGCGCCCAACACTATATACATATAATTGCGATTAACGGAACGCACTCCGTTCGTACAACGCCTTAGCAGCAGAATATCTTTTATCCAACAAAACTTCACATTGTTCTCACCCGCAACTATGCGCTCTCGCAGATTTACCCGATATACGACGACTGATCGATTGTTATCGTTTAGAGCCTAAAACTATATGCATAATTCTATACTCGTGGTAAATTTTCTGTCTATACTCTACGTGGCATGGTTTATGCTTCATTGTGTCTGAAAGGGCGGATAGACCGTCATTAAACTTAAACATGACTGACTGGTACAAATTGTAACGTACTGCACCTATTCAAGCTGGTGATGACGGACAGTTATTTAGGTTAAAACGTTTGAACTAAGCTTGTGATCCGAGAGATAGATCGATAATCAACGGTCTGAACCGATCCGTTATTGTGGCATTATCGTATACCTGTACGGCTCTGTGCTGTGTTACGCGTATTGAAAGCTTCATGACTATGTTTTGAAAACTGATCAACAATGTGTATGTCAGTCTGTGACACCAAGAACAAACAAATTCAAAACGTCACAAGAATCGATCAGCAAATATTGCAGGCCGTCCAAAAGTAGATCACGATATGTTTTTCGTTCTTGGCCCTGGCCTCGTTATCTGAGCGGGATGGAATCGTTTATCGGTGATAAGCAACGATAAATAAACTAAGCGCTGAGCTACATTTGCATATATTTAAGCTTAGTTGCACGCGTTCTAACATAAAATCAATATCACACGTACAAATTGATATGCCTAACGCACACAGCGGCATCGTCTTAGCAATGCGTACGTTTCTTAGATTATAAATATGTAGCTTAGTATTTATTCTGTCAAATAACTTGAAAGTATTATGATAACTTTGGGCGAAAAGATATCCCTGAAGGAGCTAATCGCTGTGAAAGTTGAAAGGGTATTATATAGATTTCATTTTTAGTATGATAATTCGTTTTTAGTTGCAGTTTTCTAGCAAAGGAAGCCGAAAGCATGAATTGTCATGAGTATGTTTGCTTTCCCCTGAGGTTAGCGTATACAGCATGATAAATGTCAATACTTGCTACAAATTCTTCCATAGAGAAGGTGTTTGTTAGTGGAAGGATGACCAGGTTCTACTTTTTAAGACAATATCTGACGTCTTCGGAAAATACTTTTTGACTTTCACAAAGTTTACCTTTTGTAAATTATTGTAACTGTATAGTAATTTGTAAAATAGAAAAACTACGGGGTTACTTCAACAACAGTCCGTGCAGTGTTTTACATATTGTTCTTGTCTTCTACAATATAGCGGAAATTTTCTCTAATACCCGAATTTATTGCATTTAGGGAGGCGTAAAATCTATTAGTAATAGATCTAGAAATGAAACATTCAATGCGTTTTAGACATTTTGTTTTAGTTAGGTTGCGCTGCACTAAATGTGTTTTTCAGACAATCATATAAATGCCACTGGCAAATCATGTGATATCAAGAAAAGGGATATAGGTTTCCCACGAGGCAGACTGTTTTTGTAAAAAGGCTCGAAAAGCAACCTGTAAGGTCTTAATTTGGTAATACTTAAAGGTATATCAGCTCAAAATTTCGTATTTAAAACATGAACAATTACTTCCTATAGTTTTATGTTTGTATGAACAGCACTATGCATTAGCTTTAAACTTGTACACACTGCATACATGTATAAATAAATACATAATAAACGTGTACAACCGCTGAAATAAAGGCTTAATTATGTATGTGGCTCAATATATTAACATACAAACTTAATTTGTATTTTTAGTAAAGTTAAATACATTTGAAGCTGATTTTATATATTTCAAGTAAATATAAAATATAAATGTGAAAGACGGCCATTGGATATTTTTAAAATGTAAGCAAATGACACTTGTTCCACCTTAAACGAGACAGCCATATTTCCTTAATTTTGAACATTTCCCATCAACCAATTATTAAATCTGTAAGAATATCAGCTTGAATCATATAACGCAACCAGTCAAAAATAGCAGACACGTCGGATGGAATCTGAAGTAATGATATATAAGTACACCATCCCGCATGGCCCGTAATGTTTATCAAAGACGTCATTATGCATATTAAATTATCTTTTGTACAGTAAGTTCGTTTTTTCTGAAATCCACATTAAGATTCCCGGTAGTCCTTACATTTCACTTTTAACAGAACATATCTATAGCGTCCGCGCATACATGCCCGAAACGTTAAATTAGCTTTTCATCATCAGTTTCGTCCATTATTTCGTCGAAGTAAGTGAACAGCTTATCTAATTTCCTGGTACAGCTATTATACTCTCCAACGCTATTGTGAACGTTCAAGCAGGTATGGTCCCTCTGCGACAGCCAGCCTTCAGTGCACCCGAGACACTTCCGCCAAGCGGAAACTACAAGTTTAGCATACTTTAACTGTAAAGAAAATTCTAACATACAAACACTTTGGCGGTGTCGCAAAACAAAATGCGACCAACTTTCTCCGACTTGTTGGTGATCGCTTTGGCGTAATGTATTTGCGATGAAAACTCTAGCATGCAGACGACCCTTTGCTGAGCTACTTCTAAACCTTTATTAAACTCCGCTGTTGCCGAATCCATGTTTTCTGATCGTCGCAAAATGTATTTAATATATAATATTCGCGCCTAGGCAATGACAGTTGAAGCCTGTATTTAAAGTGTGTATTACCAGGGAAAGTTGATGTGTATTGGGACTTAATCCAATGATTGTTCAATAATGTTTTGATCAAATATTTAGAATTTGTTTGTCAATTGTTTACTTAATCTTTGTTACCTGGGATACACAATTCTAATTATTAAACTTTACGATTTAATCCAATGATTGTTCAATAATGTTTTGATCAAATATTTAGAATTTGTTTGTCAATTGTTTACTTAGTAATCAGCTTTAATTTGCGCTTCAATGGCTACTTAAGTCTCAATGGGGATTAAGTTGCGCAATCAAACCGACTTAAGTGATAATCCGCTTATTAATAGGATTAGGTTGCTCAATCGATTACGTCATAATCCTTTTCCTTTTCTGCACATGCACAAAAAAACGCTTCAACACCGAAACACATCTACTGTGATGTCTCAGGTTTATGAGATAGATATGTATGCCCGTCAGATTTCAGAAGGGAGCGCGTGCTTAACCATATGGGGAAAGTGTGTCACGTTTATGACTTGGGTCTCTCGGGTCAAGATCAAGGTCACAAAATGATATGTGATTTTTGCGAAGACAAGTGTAGCATTCTTGGGTTCTTGATTTAATTTAAAATGATCTTTTAGATTTTATTTACTGCACTTAACTTAAACATTATCCGGAAGCATACCTGTGTTCGAGTGCCTCGCACGAGCTACAGCAGACGACATCATGATCTCCGCAGTATACATTGACGACTTCACCAGGATGTTTCAAGCATCGCTTTGTCGGAAATGAAACAAGTTTAGACTGGGCCACTTTCACAAACTGGCTTTGATCCAATAATTCGTGTCTTTTGTGTAGCGGAAATTTGTTGTGATTCCTGACACAAGAATCACACATGTAAACGAAACATTCTCCGCAATATCTGATAGCTTCAACGTGCTTTCCATCGGTTTCACATAACGAACACGGAAAATCATAAAAAGGTTCATGTCCGCCCTCTAACGTTCTAGAAAAGCAACACTAGTCGCCATTTGCATACGCCAAAAGATAACAAAAAATCCTGTTCTGTTATGTTTTCATATAATTACAAATATATAATTTATGGCACTGTATTCAGTATTCTTATAACTGATAGAAAACCTTTATTTCTAATAACATAATGCAACACACATGAGATTCTTAGTTAACAAATTATAAAAATACAAAACATTTTTTAACTTGTTCAAAATGCGAAATATTGATTGAAATCCTATTGTAGTTTTATCTATTGACAAAATGAAATACAGTATTAAAGTATGTTTACAGTTGATCAACTATCTTTCTCCCTGTTTTTCATAATTGTTAATGCTTTATTCTTTAACAATAATGTCATATCATATATAACCACCATCATGAACATACATCATAGACAAATAGACACCACAAAGACAGTCGAGGGAGAACGTCCGTCCGTCCGTTATCAATTCTTGTTTTCGCAACTAGTCAGAAACTACTGGGTGGGTTTCAATGACAATTGGCCACTAACGCCCCCCCCCCCCCGCCCCCAACCCCCACTTACCTTGTTAGTTCTAAATGAGAATGAGGTCACTATGCCAAGGGTCAAGGTCACAGTAACCTTCAATTGAGTTTTCGGCAAAATGTTGTCATTGCATCTCGTCTGAAATTACGGGGTAGATTTCAATCACACTTTGCCATAATGAACGGCCCGTATTATAGTTCGTCCTTTGTGAGAATAATGACACTAGGTCAAATGTCAAGGTAACAGAGACCATCAACTGGAAATTGTGATAACATTTTGTTATGGCATCTCCTCTGAAACTACTTGGTGGATTTTAATCAAACTTGGCCGCAATGATCCCCGGTAGCCTAGATGTTCATAACTGAGAATGAGGTCACTAGTTCAAAGGTCAAGGTCGCAGTGAGTTATGTCCCTTTTAACTTAAAATTTTTAGATTAAAGTTATTGTTTATGGCATTATCTCTGTTACTTTGAAAGTTATTGATTTGAAACTTAAAATATTTCTTTAATATCAAAGATTACACTAGTAGAAACAATCTCCATAACCCCTAATAGAAGAGAGAGTTATGCTTCTTTTGCACCGAGAACCTTTATGGTACAGTTTTATATAAAGTTCAATTTATCAGTAACTTTCAAAGGTATTGACTGGAAACTGAAAATGGATCTCTACTATAACACTTTACACTAGTAACGATTTCCCCCACAACTCTGTTACGAGTTGTTTTTTTTACATATTTATGCCACATTTTAAGTTAGATTTTGTTACATATAAAAGTATTGTTAAGCTCTTATGTACGTATATTTCTGCCTGCCAGGTTGTGCGTGTGCGTGTGCGCGTTCGTGTGCGTGTGTGTAAATGTTCTTGTGTATGTGTGTCTTTAACTATTTGCATCTGTCGCCTGCTTTGACTCAGTATGTGAATCGTGGAAGACGTTAGGTGTTGGGGTCATTAGAGTCAAAGACACTGACATGACTGATACTAAAAGCTATGTTGTAACCCTGATTTTGTAGCATTGTGCCTTATTTCATGCCTGCTTACGATACTACGATACTTGTTGTGTAATTCTGCGTTATTTGTGATCATGTGTCTTTAAAGGGTCTAAAGGATATAGACCTAATAAATTTAGCTAAATCTTAATAAGCTTGTTATTTGATTATTTCCTACATCAAATGATTCTGCTGAAGTCCAATATTTGCCATTGGTGTTCGTGTCTATATCCATGTGTCAGGTAAGCTGTAAGAGTATAGGCTTAATGCAAAAACGACCTTTCACTAAAGATGATCTTGAATACCCCAAGACGACAACTGTTTACAACGGGATTAGGGTCATTTAGAATTAGAAGTAGATGGTATTTATGAAATTTTGAGGAATTAATCCCTACAGAAATTATTTTGCGCATGTGTGATATATAGCTACGAATTAGCTTACATAAAGAATCTACTAAAATCTGCTGATATGAAATAGCTTTTGTTTACAGGCCTTTTGGCAAGTAAAATTTGTTTGAAAAGATAAATATACGTAAGAATTTCTGGAATAGATTCATAACTATTTTCCGACATCTTCTATCAAGCTAGAACCTTTAAAAATGCCAGTTCAGTGTCTTAGGAGATTTCAAGTAATACATTTGGAGTTCTTAAATGACCCAAGAGAGTTCAATTCAACCTGCACGTGCTTTATAACGCATGCATAAGCTTGAATACCACGTGGGAAAACACATCTCCCGAAAAAAAAGTTTGCGATTTTTATTACAAATCTGGTTATTACAAATGTGGTTGAACGTTTGCAACAACTTTTGTAATAAAAACGAGAAATGTAATAATTTTTAAAAGTAAAATAGGTCCATGAACAAGGATTTCAGGTAAAACATTTGGAGTTCTAAAATGACCCAGTAGAATTCAATTCGACCTGCACGTGCTTAATAACGCATGCATAAGCTTGAATATCACGTGGGAAAATACATCTCCCGAAAAAAAAGTTTGCGATTTTTATTACAAATCTGTTTATTACAAATGTGGTTGAACGTTTGCAACCACTTTTGTAATAAAAACGAGAAACGTAATAATTTTTTAAAGTAAAATAGGTCCATGAACAAGGATTTCAGGTAAAACATTTGGAGTTCTTAAATGACCCAGGACAGTTGTATTCGACCTGCACGTGCTTAATAACGCATGCATAAGCTTGAATATCACGTGGGAAAACACATCTCCCGAAAAAAAATGTTTTCGATTTTTATTACAAATCTGGTTATTACAAATATGGTTGAACCTTTGCAACAACTTTTTTAATAAAAACGAGAAATGTAATAATTTTTTAAAGTAAAATAGGTCCATGAACAAGGATTTCAGGTAAAACATTTGGAGTTCTAAAATGACCCAGTAGAATTCAATTCGACCTGCACGTGCTTAATAACGCATGCATAAGCTTGAATATCACGTGGAAAACACATCTCCCGAAAAAAAAGTTTGCGATTTTTATTACAAATCTGGTTATTACAAATGTGGTTGAACGTTTGCAACAACTTTTGTAATAAAAACGAGAAACGTAATAACTTTTTAAAGTAAAATAGGTCCATGAACAAGGATTTCAGGTAAAACATTTGGAGTTCTTAAATGACCCAGGACAGTTGTATTCGACCTGCACGTGCTTAATAACGCATGCATAAGCTTGAATATCACGTGGGAAAACACATCTCCCGAAAAAAAAAGTTTGCGATTTTTATCACAAATCTGGTTATTACAAATGTGGTTGAACGTTTGCAACAACTTTTGTAATAAAAACGAGAAATGTAATAATTTTTTAAAGTAAAATAGGTCCATGAACAAGGATTTCAGGTAAAACATTTGGAGTTCTAAAATGACCCAGTAGAATTCAATTCGACCTGCACGTGCTTAATAACGCATGCATAAGCTTGAATATCACGTGGGAAAACACATCTCCCGAAAAAAAAGTTTGCGATTTTTATTACAAATCTGGTTATTACAAATGTGGTTGAACGTTTGCAACCACTTTTGTAATAAAAACGAGAAACGTAATAATTTTTTAAAGTAAAATAGGTCCATGAACAAGGATTTCAGGTAAAACATTTGGAGTTCTTAAATGACCCAGGACAGTTGTATTCGACCTGCACGTGCTTAATAACGCATGCATAAGCTTGAATATCACGTGGGAAAACACATCTCCCGAAAAAAAAGTTTGCGATTTTTATTACAAATCTGGTTATTACAAATATGGTTGAACCTTTGCAACAACTTTTGTAATAAAAACGAGAAATGTAATAATTTTTTAAAGTAAAATAGGTCCATGAACAAGGATTTCAGGTAAAACATTCGGAGTTCTAAAATGACCCAGTAGAATTCAATTCGACCTGCACGTGCTTAATAACGCATGCATAAGCTTGAATATCACGTGGGAAAACACATCTCCCGAAAAAAAAAGTTTTCGATTCTTATTACAAATCTGGTTATTACAAATATTGCTGAACCTTTGCAACAACTTTTGTAATAAAAACGAGAAACGTAATAATTTTTTTAAGTAAAATAGGTCCATGAACATGGATTTCAGGTAAAACATTCGGAGTTCTAAAATGACCCAGCAGAATTCAATTCGACCTGCACGTGCTTAATAACGCATGCATAAGCTTGAATATCACGTGGGAAAACACATCTCCCGAAAAAAAAGTTTGCGATTTTTATTACAAATCTGGTTATTACAAATGTGGTTGAACCTTTGCAACCACTTTTGTAATAAAAACGAGAAATGTTATAATTATTACAAATCTGGTTTTTATTACAAATGTGGTTGTAACATCGCAGACAAGTGCGAATGAATTGGAACCTGTTGAGGATGTCTTTAGGATGAAGAACTTTGGCATCGCCTCCTGAAAGTCTCGAGTGTTCCTAAAATGTTGCAGACCTATGCAAATGAATTTGAACCTGTAAATGATTATATGTCTATGAGAGGAAGAATTTGTTTGGCATCGCATCGTATATCTGTTTAAAGCATACACATTTTGAACGCATTGCAAAAATGAATTGTTTAAGAATATTTTGCAAACATGTAGTTTATTCTATTATATCAAGAAAGTTTAAAAGTGTTTGTAGTTAAGAAATGAGTAGTTTGCCAAATTTGCCAAAAATGAATTGAACCCGGGGCCTTTCACATGCAAAGTGAACGGTCTACCACTAAGCCACATCCTCTACACAGGTGACAGTTGATTTTGTATTTTATTCATCACTAAGTATAGTCATAATGAAACTACTATTTTACGCAGCAGAGTTTCACGACATTTGGACAATTTCATTATATATATATAAAACACTTTTTTTCAGTTTACCAAAGTGAACACAGCTGGTTTTACCAATGCTATGGTTAACCACGAGTTTTCAGTTCCACTGATTTTATTATTTGATGGATTTACCAGCATGGAACCTATTATATAGAATGAAATACATCAGCGAGAACTAAATGCACGTTGAAAGCTTCCATAGTTCAGTTCTGTCAAATGTCAGATTCGCCTGATTGGACATTTAAGTATATAGAAATTACAACTAGTGCAACATTATGAATTTATGGGTGTTATGTTATATACTGTATATTTTAACATTTCTTATATCATTATTTTCACCAGTGATTACTGTCGAACTTGCTATCCCTTGAAAATCTGAAAATGCTTAAAATTTAAAAAGTATTTATTCCCCTTAACCCAGTAAAAGCACTTTTCCCCTTTGATTTGGTAAAAAAAAGTATGGACTTTTACTGTATCTAAGTAACCTGCTGATGGATCCTCATGAAAATTTGCACAAATGTTGATCACTCGAAGATAAGGGTGCATGCGCAACTTTCTCATTACATTTCACATTTCTTTTTTAAGACAGTGTTGTTACCATAGATGATAGTATGTTTTATTTTTCTTTATTTTATTTTATTTTTTTTGGAAAATATAGTAATACTTCTTTTCTAGTTTAATGATGTCAGAAGTTCAGAAAGCAGAAAATCGAAGGGGATGTGGCTCAGTGGTAGAGCGTTCGCTTTGCATGTGAAAGGCCCCGGGTTCGATCCCCGGCATCTCCAGCTATGTTTTTGCTCCGTGGCGCGTCTATCATAACTTCTGTAGCGTCATGTGTACACCTAACAACTGTAGATAATTTTGGAAACAGGATACTGTTATATATATTTTAGAACAGCAGAACCTTATCGTAGGCAAACATACTATTACAAAGTGTTTTCCCGGAAAAAACAATGTCAGTTTTTAATTAAGATATAATGTAAAGAAAATCGTGTTTTAACGTAATTAATACATGAAAGAGGTTATACGTCCGCGGAATATCTTTCAAGAGGGCGTAGTCGGAGTGAATTCTTCAGGCGACGTATAACAGATTTTGAGTTTATTATTTTAAGTAAAACACGATTTTGCTGTACATATCATATCATTTAATTCTAAATACAATACGTAAATCTTTATTTGATAATCTTAAGCATGTTGCATCAGATTTGTTCAAAGTTCTTATTTAATTTCCGTGAAGCTCCCCTTGCAGAGTCCCATTAATTTCGTGAAGGACGTATAGAAAATATTTTTGATTTTAATAAAATAAATGAAGATCCGCTATATAAGCTAAATATTTATTTATTCATCTTGTTGGGTTTAGTGACACCTGGGTAGAAAACCACCGACTTTTTGTAAGCCAGCTGAACGACTTCATCACATGAAAAAATCTCGAACCATCCTCTGTAAGGATCAAGTAATTCATTCAACGGCCTTAACCAATCCTTAGACATCCCTAAGCGTGAACTTTAGGAGAAACATAATCAAACGCCTATGTAACAATCAAATATATCTTAAAATAATGAAGGGATAACTAGTTTGAAAGGAGTATCAGTTAAAGTAGTGACATGGTTATATGAAAAATATATTGAGCAGGATTCTATTATACAAGTTTGTGTTTATTAACAGGAACCGGAAATTCTATCAACAATCAAGCCAACACAAGTCTATATAAAAAGACGCCCTTCTATTTAAATTATATAGAGGGAGGGGTCTTTTTTTATAGACTTGTGTTGGCTTGATTGAATTATATAAAGGGGGGTCTTTTTATATAGACTTGTGTTGGCTTGACTGTTGATAGATTTTCAGGTTCCTGTGGTTTATTGTAACGTTGCATAATCATTTCGAAATTCGTCCGGGACATTGACGTAATTAAAAATATTGAGGTGTTTGTGTGGGGGGGGGGTTTAACGTGGATTGTTGCCCACTGAAAACTGACTAATCACCACTCACCTTTATTCCACGATTAAAGTCAATACATTGAAAGTGTTGAAGTTTTCCTTTATACACAAAAATTTATAGGAAGGAAACATTAGACATTGGAACTAAATTTGTGTCCTTGACCTTTAACTTACCGATCAAGTTCATGCGCTCTGCATATTTCTATTCGCCACCTACCTATATGCAACTTTTAAAGTCAGTATCTTGAAAATTTATTTAGTTACGCTCCAGACATGTAATATAACAGAAAAAACTTGTCCTTTGAGCTCCATTTTTGATCTTGACCTTTGACCTACCGACCTGGTTCATGAGCTCTACATATCATCTCATGGGCACATACCTACAAGTTTAAAGTCAATACTTTAAATGGTAACTATGTTTTGCTCTGGACTAGGGATACAATGGACAGACGTACGCTCGCCCGATCACTAAATGCGTCCGTTTTTCCAAAATGGGCGTATAAAAATCAAGATGATTTTTTTTCTGTTTTTTTTTATTAATACATGTACGCATGTTTGAGTTACCAAGTAAACAATACTTAGTTAATCAAAAAAAAGTAAAATATGTTAACATACATTTAAAACATATCATTCTGACAACATCAAAAACAAGGAAGTATTAAATTGCACATGTGAAACAAGAGGCCTTTACGGACTGATACGCTCACCTGGTGCATATAATACATACAGTTTGATTTAAGCAAAGAAATAGCTTTTTGATTTAAGTCACAATTCCTCCTTATTATGCAAGTTCATAAATTGGAAATTTTGATAATATGGTAACAGAATCATATCAAATTTAAACTCAAGACTACTATGTTATAGTGGTGTCCAGCTTTTGATGGTGGAGGAAAACAATTATTTCAGGCATGAGCAGGTACCTGGGTAGAATCTCCGACCGTCCATATACCAGCCGGATGGCTTCCTTATATGAAAGAATTCTACATCTAAAGCAAGATTTCGAACCCACAGCAGTGAGTGGCAAGTAATTTGATCCGTGCCATGAGAAAATCAACATTGTGGCTTTGCGACCAGCATGGATCCAGACCAGCCTGCACATCCGCGCAGTCTGGTCAGGATCCATGCTGTTCGCTAACGGTTTCTCTAATTGCAATAGGCTTTGAAAGCGAACAGCATGGATCCTGACCAGTCTGCGCGGATGCGCAGGCTGGTCTGGATCCATGCTGGTCGCAAACCCACTATGTTGGTTTTCTCATGGCGCGGCTCATTTGAAGTCAGCAACCTTGACCTCTCGGCCATGGAGGCCCCTTACAACGATATATAACCTCATAGATCACTGATGTGTAAAAAGAAAGATACATAAAAACATATTAAGAAATAGTTTCACAAACATGAAGTAAAAATGACTAGAAAAAAAGGCTTGCCGGACAAATACAATCACAATTTGGCGAGTATTCATCAATATTTTACGACTTACTGTCTGATACACATTTTCCGTTGCAAAGGTTTTCCCTGACCTCTTTCTATATAAAACATTAACACTGATATTATAAATCATTCAAAAGAACTATGAGAGTGGTAACAGGATCCTTTCAAATCTTCAAAATATCTTGGTAAGTTTTGAATTCATCGCCAAGCAAGAGCAGTCAGAGGAGACAGCGGGCTCGGCCTCGACCATTTCAATGCTTGATAATGAAAAAGGGCATATCTGCGGAAAAAAGAATTACCACTGGAGTAATTAAGGCCACAGATGTGGATGTTGTTGTTACACGAGTCAAATCTAAGTAATTTGAGCAATAACAGAGATAGAGCGAAAATGTATAAAAAAAGTAACTAAAATTCTAAGTACAAAAGGGACATAATTCATGGAACATTTCTGCAAGAATAATGTACCTTGTGTCATTTGATGTCTGTGATGATGTGGAACAACTTTTTCCCATTAAGTAATAACCTAGATAAAGTGATGGTGCATCACAACTTTAACCTGAAATTCTAAGTAAGAATGGGGCATAACTCATGAAATATATCAGCTGGAGTTATTGACTTCATGTCATATGATGCAGAACAACTATTTTACGTTTGAATCAAATCCATTCAGAAATAACTGGTATATAGTGAAAGAACATCAAAATTTGCTAAAAATTCTCAAACTCCAACACAGTGTTACTTCCCCTTATCGGTACATGATTGACAATATTCCTGCGCGGAGGTTGAAAAATTCTAAGTAGAAAGCGGGCATAATTCATGAAATATTAGTGACAGAGTTATGGACCATGTGTCATATGATATAGGTGACAGGTGATGATGTGGAACATCTCTATCTAAGTTTGAATCAAATCCATTCTGACATTACTTATTTCAAAACATCAAAAAGATCCTACTCTATCCTCGCATATGTTTACAGTATAGTTAATATCTGGATCTTGCACAATAAGTCCACAATCCTGTCACAGATTAGGTTGATCAAAATAGAAGATTTAACAACAAAGACTTTATAAAAAATCCTCTGCCCATGGGGTATTTTTTCCATGCAAACTTTCATCAATTTAAAGCAACTGAAAAGATAGTCATCTCTGTCTAATATCAGACTCAGAATGCTGAAAAAAGTCAGCACTTCATGATACAGCCTTTGGATTAGAAGAGCACATTCAAGGGACATATTAAAGTTACATAAATATCAAACAAAAGGCAGATATCACTTTCAATAAAAATAAGCATGTTGAGAGTGTATTCGTGTAGTCAAAACTACTGGTGAGCATTGTGTGTTATATAAATTATAAATAACAAATTCTACAAAAAAGTTTTTCTATGTATGATTTATGAGAATTTGTCTTTACATGCCTATAAAAAGGGAACTAAATTTATCCCTCAATAAACATTCTTTAAGAGATGAACACAGCATTCCTATTTCCTATTAAGTCTGCTTTCTTAGAGGAACATAGCACCATCTCACTTCTGATCATATTTAATTTAAAAACTCACTGAAATCTTAAAAGACACAAACATTAACTGAAATCCTTTTAACAATGGATGCAAGGGGAATCAAATCAGTTTCTCACATGAAAGCTTTTTACTAGAATGCTTATCCATTTAATATGTGATACATGCATTTTGATAAATCATGCAAAATAATGTGAAAAATGGATAATACTTTTACTAAAAGTTTTATTTTAGTTTGTATGTATGATCTCAGTTGGGACTTGACAAAATTTCTACAATTATGTTATAAGCTTAAAGCTGTTTGAAAATGGATAT
Organism: Mercenaria mercenaria; assembly: GCF_021730395.1. Lineage (NCBI taxonomy): Eukaryota > Metazoa > Mollusca > Bivalvia > Venerida > Veneridae > Mercenaria > Mercenaria mercenaria. The sequence continues at coordinate 52,306,672 of NC_069363.1, forward strand.
GCATGTTTGTAGAAAACTTTGGAATCTGTATTGAAACCTTTTGAATGCCCCTTGTACATGATAAGTCAGACAGCTCTAGCCAACAATAATGGATAAAATTACAACCAAAAGCTGCATTTTAATTTATATGTATGATCTAGGTGGGACCTTTACAATATTTCTATCAGTATGTTACATTTAAGTTTAAAGCTGTACCTAATATGAAAATGGATATGCATAATTGTAGAAACCTTTGCCATTTGCATTGAAATCTTTTGAAAGTAATATGTACATGATAAATCAGACAACTCTAGCCAACCTGTGGCATGAAACATTAATCAGTTATAAGCACATTCTAAAAGCAGTCTATTCCTCTATGGCACTATAGATATAAAAAAAAAAATCATATTTACAGAATAAAGATATATCATAACTATTTACAGAAACCTACTTTTATAGTAGATTAATATTGCATAAATTTTAAACTAGAGATTTCTTTTGACAAAAACACAAGTTTCCCCACTTATACCACTTCATTTAACCCTTACCATGCTGGGCACGATTGATTCTGCCTTTGCGAACAGTGTAGATCATGATCAGTTCATTATAGAAATTTAGCAGGATAAGGGTTAAATTCTGTAAGTCTAGTACCATTTGAGCCGTGCCATGAGAAAACCAACATAGTGGCTTTGCGACCAGCATGGATCCAGACCAGCCTGCGCATCCGCGCAGTCTGGTCAGGATCCATGCTGTTCGCTAACAGTTTCTCTAACTGCAATAGACTTTGAAAGCGAACAGCATGGATCCTGACCAGATGCGCGGATGCACAGGCTGGTCTGGATTCATGCTGGTCTCAAAGCCACTATGTTGGTTTTCTCATGGCGCGGCTCATTTATTGAACACAACTGAATCAGCACCTTTAGCTATGAAAACATAATGGTAAATTTGCGTAGCTGTAACATGTACCATATTTCATCTGTATTTGTAATTAAATAGGGAACATGATCCTTCTTTGTTAAACTAAACATTTGGAACTAATATATATATATATCAAGTATTATACTAATACACAGAAACCTTTATTATTGCACATGTTGTGAGTTTATGTCTAACAAAGGCTAGCAAAGTCAGGTAAACAACACAACATACATCTAGAATTACTTTCGTGTGATTTTTTTAACAGTTATGAATACTTAATCTTTCAAAAAATCTTTTAAAAAAATGTTCTACTCTATATAGCAGAATAGGTCTGCTGAAAAGTATTCAAATTATGTGCTACAGAATACAGACAAATCCTCTTGGACAAAATAATCCCTGCTTATTTTTGACCAAGGCAGACACAATCCATCCTTTGATCTGACATTCATCTGAAACTAACAAGTTTTAAACACTTTACAAGTAAAGTTTGCATGCGTGCAGCTAAATTTTGTCTACTGCACTTTACCATCTGGAGAGAAAGACAGAGCACTGACACACCTTTGATTCTATACCTACATGTTTAAGATTAAAATCTCAACCTCTACAAAAAGCAGTTAAAACTAACCCTGTATTTCTGTCATGTTGCAGGCTGTTTTTCAAATGCTCTGTTATTCTTACTGAAGTTAAAAAAATGTCATGGAATTCAAAGATCATTTAAAAAATAATGGAATAGTTTCCTTTTTTTTCAGCACATATGGCTTGGCTCACATCTGACCAAATGAGGCATGTAAAAATTTCCATGGGACTACCGGTAAATATCACTAAAATGATGTAAGGTAGTAAAAAATCAAACATTTTATGAAACAAAATTAATTAAATGTAAAAATCTTTATCAAATGAAAGAACAATGCATGTTACATTCATAGCATCTTATTCATAGGGACATTTTTTCTTTTTAAAAAGCTAATAAAGAAAGTACATACCGGTAATATCACAAACACAATCACAAGAAAAAGAATTTTTCAATAGAACTACTGTTTTATCTTAACCTTTAGCCTGCTGGTGGCAAGTAATTCTGCCTTTGCGACCATCAGCCTGCATGAATGGTCTGCATTGTTCGCTTTTCTGGCAGTAAATTTTCAGTGAACAACCCTTCTAATAATAAATGGTACTGCCCAAACTGAATGATGGACCAGTCCATTTTAGAAATTTACCAGGGTAAAGGTTAAACAAAACTTAAAGCAAGCAACAAAAAAAAAAACAACGAAAAAAACTCAACTCTTGTTAAAACTGACTGATTAGAGCATTTCTCAGCTGAATAAAATTATTAGAGCTATATGTACAACATGTATTAAATAAAGCACCTTCATGTTAGAAAACATTGCACAGATATTTTATACTTAAGAATAACATGTTGTAACAGAATACATAACAAAAGTATGAAGTGAGATAATTACAAATATTACCCGGCTGTCAAAATTCCAGAAGTTTCCATGGAATGTCTTTGAATTTCCGTGGAAGTCTGGACTCTGGAGTATTCGGACAAACTTTCCGGAGCTTGATATGGAATACTGCGGAAAAATGTCCAGGGATTTCTGGAGAACTTTCTATGGACAATTTTCCGGAGTGATTTCACGGACGTCCATGAACAATTTTCCGGAGTTATTCCGCAGTCATCCAGGAAGTTCTGCTGACAGTATTATTCAATAGCAATAAATGTGATTTATAGACTTTTTTGCAGTACATGTATAGTGAGCAATAATTATAACACTTCAGTACAAGCAATATGATTTTGTTGCATGTGATCACTTTTGCAGTTTCAGACACTATATGAACAAGGAAAATGAATCTTTACCAGTTTAAAGTGACTGATCAGAATTTTTTAAGCATATACATACATGTAGTTTCGAACAAAGATTAGTTACATTTAAATAATGATGAAATCATTCAAAGAAAGTACCTAAACATATCTGTTTTCATATATGCATATTATTTATAAAATCTTTGTGAAGCCTTTGGTTATACTCTAGCATTCATTGTTTTATGCTATAGAATGACTGATGTACAAATATACATACATGTGTTAATTAGCATAGTTACAAACATTATGTACTGTTTCATTGGTCAGTTATGTAAACAAACTTACTTGAGCAATTTCTAGAATCCTCAATATTAACTTTGAACTGAATTACCGCACATAATAAAGTTTCACTAATTTTTACACAACTTGTTATCATCAGACTTCCAGTTACACATTTTGAAAATTCCTCTGTAAGATGAGTTCATCTAATTGGCTGAGCTTGATCACATGGTATTCCCAGTCTGATGCTAATTGTTTCATGATGTGTTTAAAATCCCTTAGAAAATGACAGAGTTATTTTCCAGAGTTAAATGACCAGAATTTTTTCAAAGTGCTACATTTCCGCAGTGTCGGTGAATATTCCATGAACATTTTGATAGATGTCCAGAGTAATTTCCAGAGATGTCCATGGAAAACATTTGCAATCACTCTGGACATGTTATATAACAGGTGACTTTTCCGGACTATTCCATGGAAAGTACCTACTTTCCATGGAAGTTTTGCATTTGTCTGCAATTTTTCCACAGTTACTTTGGAATATGTACAGCCGGGTAATCTTGAAATACAGTGACACATTTCAAAACTCAGTATTTTAAAGTCAGTGACCTTAACTACCCGACTACAGAGGGCGAGCACCTGGGTAGAACCACCCACTTTCTGCAAATCAGCTGGGTGGCTTCCTACCATGAAAGAATTCAACACCAAAAGCAAGGTTTTAAACCCAGTGATTTTAAGTCAGTGACCTTAACCACTTGGCCACGGAGGCCTCGTTCAAATTAATAAAGTTAGTACATTCATTTTCATAGACAGTATAATTATACATATACTGTGTAAGTACATAATTTGTAGAGTGAAAATAGCATAAAATGTTGACAATTACATTTTGTAGAACATGACAGCAATAATTGTCAAGTATTATAAAACTAAAAAAGTAACAGCCTATCAGCAAATACAAAATGACTTTTTGCATAAGCAAACATTAAGGCCATTTTAACTTATTTTCTTAATTTTCATCCACGTCTTACACCTATTTGTTTTCTTTTAGAAATATTGTAAAAGTAATACTTGTATTTCAATTAAATCTTTTTTTCTGTTTTATTATCCTTTTATATAAATGATACAAACTGTACAGTATATTTTGCTTTTTAATTTTCACCCGTCATATTTTCTGTTTTCATACACGATTATTGTGACGATACTACAACTGTTTTCATACAGAATACAGAACTACCAATTATCAGAAATAAATAATGAAAAATTTCCCCATCCCCACCACATTTTCAGAAAAATTTGGATGATTATCTTCCATGTCCTAAAGGTCGTTCATGAAACAGATCAGTAGTTACTTTCAACTGAACAAAACAAAAAGCATCTATATTGCTGAATTAAATCTATCTATAATTATTGCTATTCAACTACATGTGAAGTTGCGAAAACATGTGACAAATCATCAGACAAAAATAGTGACAGTCTCTAATTATGTTACTTCGTATGCTGTAAAAGTAAGTTACACAGGATAAGAAGAATATTCTTCCTGAATATCATAGAAATAAATATCAATTGTACAAATTGACAAGGACAATGTTTTTTTAAAGCAAACTTCTGTTCTGATGTGCAGAAAGTAATGGGAAACAAAAGCAAAAAAAAAAAAAAAAAAAAAAAAGAAAGAAGAAAATTCAATCATCAAGTTACCTGAATAAAATATTCCATCTAATATACAATAGTAAGTTAATGCCACAAGAAAAGTTCAAACCTGAATTTTATACCCATGATAGAATGGAGAAAAATGAAAATAATAAGGAATACCTTGAGCATTAACAAACGAGTCGTGCCATGAGAAAACCAACATAGTGCGTTTGCGACCAGCTTGGATCCACCATGCTGTTCGCTTTCAAAGCCTATTGCAATTATAGAAACTGTTAGCGAACAGCATGGATCCTGACCAGACTGCGCGGATACGCAGGCTGGTCTGGTTCCATGCTTGTCGCAAAGCCACTATGTTGGTTTTCTCATGGCGCGGCTCAAATTATTCCTTGGTGTCTTAATCACCAATTTACAACAACTGAATTATGTTCACCCTCTAATGAAAATGTATACACCGACAGTTTAACCCTTACCATGTGGACACGACTGGTTTTGCCTTTGCGACCAGTGCAGATCATGTTCAGCCTGCACATCCGTGCAGTCTGATCATAACCTGCACTGTTCGCTATTCAGCCAGTATCTTTTTGGTAAGCACCCCTTTTAACAGTTAATGGTACTGTCCAAATTGGAAGATGGACAACTTAATTATATCCTCGATGTACCAGTTTCAGTGACCCTAAGAATACCACTGGCAGAATTAGATAAATTCTTGGAGAAGAACTAGTGTCATTTATGGATTACTATAATGTAGCCTTTCCCCAATTCAGAGGATGTAAAATAGAGTGGAAAATCTTTCAGCAAAAATATTTGGTACTGTTTATCACAACCAACCCTGATCTGCCTTACAGATTTTCTGTGGGACCTGTTTCAGTGACCTTATTTCTAAACTAGTCAAGGTAGCCAGTAATTGGCCTTTAGTCAATGTTAACTTACACAAACTGAACAACAAACCAAGTAAAAACAATGTTAGGCCTTGTTCATAATAAAAGTACAGAGCAAAACAGTTATATTGGTTATGCGGCATAAAAATTCTATAAACTATAAGGGGGTGGGATTCAAAGACTTGGTATTATATGCACATCTGTTGGTAATATTCAAACATACTGTGTTGTATTATTCAACAAGATGCTGTTATCTCATTTGATAAAATATGGAAGTGCTGGCCACCTCATGTCAACAGTATCAGAAGAGAAAGTTAGTTTTCATTTTTCAGATTGGCTATAATTTCTGCCAGGTTAAAAGATATATAAGCCAATCATGGATTTCAAAGCTGTATATTTCCTAAAAGTAATTGTTGGAGTGTTCTACCTGCATAAAAATCAGACAGAAAACAAGATGACATTTGCATAAAAAAAGAAAATAAATCAAAATGTTCCTTATAACTAAAGAGCTAGATCAGAATTTGAGAGCATAAAAAAGTAATAAGAAAAATGTCTTATAATTGGGGTTACCATGGAAATAACAATGCCACCAAACTGTCATTGTCAGCACAACATTTTCTTTGAACATATCAAAAGCTAAAATGTTACTGTTAACAACCCTACTATAATTAGTTGCCTAAATTACTGCACTTGGAAATGGCAGCAGATTTTCAGAAGGTCACTGAAACAGGTCCTCCTACATAGAAATTTAGCATGGTAAGGGTTAAGGACCAAAAGCCATTTAGCAGCCCGAGGAGTGATGAAATATATGAATGTCCAGATTTAGGCCAGCAAAACAATGCACCATTTTATCTTTACATTTATGTGACCGTTAAATGAATCTCATAGCTAGAAATTACCCCCAATGTCTTAGAAGGGACATGCCTCCAGATATAGGTCTTATTTCAAAGTTCTCTTAAATGTTTGTGTGATATGAAACAGACTAAACCATTTCAAAAAATTATTAAATAATAAAGTGAAACTGGAATAGAAAACATAAATGTATGCACATTTATTTCATTACATAAAGCAACGAATCCTCATGGGCTTATGGAAAAGTAAAAGTTAACCAGTTCCCCTATTTTATATAATTTGAAAAAAACTACTAAATTTACTTATGAGAATAAAACAGTTTTTTTTTTTAAAAATGTGCATACATGAAAAATGTTTTTCCATGCATACATACCTTTCTCATTTGGACTAACATTGCATTATTTTGGGAAATTGAAACTCTAAACTTCTTAATAACATGACTGTACAAATTTCAAAAACAAGCAACTCAAATCATTCTAGATATTTTGATATGCCAACTCATTTTAGACTGTCTGCAATTTCCAGACAGAGTCATTTACAAAACAACCATTTTAGTTTATTAATCTCTAAACAATCTACTTCCTGATTATATGGAAAAACTGGAGATACCAGTAGAACATTGAGATCATATGTGCAAAAACTTCTTACAGTTCAAAAACCGAAGACTTGACTTTACTGAAAATCTTTGGTTTACTCAGGATCTAAACTTTGAAACTCACTACCTTTTGATAAATATTATATGAAATTCTGAAAACTAAACTTGTTGAAGAGTAACTACCTAAAATGGTGGTTCTCTGGTGAGCAACAAACTGCTACAGTTCCACAAGTCTTTAGTATTTATTATTGTTCATTCATTTTCAGAAAAATTTATCATGTTGTGTCATGTCTTTGAAATGTTATTGTTTATTTATGTCTTTTGCTGTATATACCTGATTCTCATTCTCATTGTATACATTCTTGACATTTTCAATTTTGTAACTGTATATACATTATGTAAATCTTACAGAGGCTCACAGGGAAGACTGGGCATGCCCCCCAACTTTGTTGAAATACAGTCATTATAATTATCATAATAATATTGATGGTTTAGTGCCAGAAGGAAGTAATTACATATAAATACAGAAGGCACATACTACTTTCAAGGACTAAAGCCTCGATATTATTATATTGAAAAACATGTAACATATTCTTAATAAAATTTTCTATAATGCTTTACATGCTATTAAAATTGACATCTTTGTGTGAAAGTTCTAATTAAAGAATCTATTATTTAGAATTTATTTGACTGCTTAGTGCAGAGAACCCCCATTTTTATTAATATTTAATATACTCTTTGGTCTTAATCTTTAGAAATACATATTATATCACAGATATAATATGTTTTCAATGTTAGCTACATTAAGATGTTAAATTCCTAAATATATCAATTCATTTATATTTAAACTTCATTACAGTTTATACTTACTTTAATTAAAGGTCGATTGCAATACAAGTACTACAGTTTATAATAATCACTCTCGACACCACATTTCTGATGGTATCGTCAACATGTGGTTATGAGAGAATAAAAGCCAGTTTCCCTTTCAGCTTCATACATGACCACCAGACTTTCAGCCTTGTCATATTTGTTACTTTTCTCTCAATTCCTGACACAGGCAAACAGTCTTAAAATTTAAACAAAAAATACTGATTTAAATCTGGAAGCATGTCCCTTAATGACAAAACTACCCATATATATACAACTATACTCAAAACTTGGACATCTGAGTATCCTCTTTATTCATACCAGAAGCTATATCAGAAGTTTTAGGCTTTTGTGAAAGCTTTAAGGTTTCTACCTTCTTCAAACCTTCATTATTATACTTTGGGGATTTTACAAAGCCATTGCTTTCATAACGAATATATGACTCTAGACTTGCAGGTCCACTTGTACTCTTGATTTCCTCCGACATAATTTCATTATGCCCAGTGTTACCTGAATACTTTAAATCATCTTCCTTTGCTGTATCTTTGACTAAATTATTTAAAACAACATCATGCAATTTCTCGCCAACCCCTGCATTATCCTGTTTCACTTCACAAGTCATCATTCTATCATCACCTTCTACTTCACTATCCACTTTCCCTTTATCTTCTCCAATGTCATTTGTTTCACACATTTCTGATTCTTTGTCTTCAATTTTGTCACTTAAGTCATCTGAGTTCGTACTCTCAGAGTCAGAAACATCACTGACTGTTGATCCATCCCCTAAAGAAATCTGATCTGGATTTTTGTAAGGACTATCCCATGAATCTTCAACATTTTCATCAAGATCAGAAAATGCTTTGAGTTCGTGTCCATCTGAATCTAAACCCTCTAAATTTTCATCTATTACTAAATGCTCTTTCTCAATATCTTCAGGATTGGCACTATTTTCAGATTTATCGCTCATTACATTCTCATTTCCAAAGGAATCTTTGTCATTAATTAATGCTTGGTCAAAATGTATCAATTCAGTATTTTTATCTTCTTCCTGCTCTGTAAGTTCAAACACTGACAATACAATTAGCTTATCTCTTGAGCTTTCATCACTTTCGTGCCTTTCATTGGCTGAATTTGTGCTAGTTACATCTTCTCCATTTTGATTTTCAGGAATAGCTGCTTTGCTATAATCCTTACTTAGTTTATCACAATCAGCAGACAGATCATTGCTATTTTTCTCATTAATACTGTTCAGTTTATTAACCTTGTTTTCCTCGGATATTTCAGATTCTTCATCACTTTCATCATCAGATATTTCCACTGTGCACTGACCATTGCTGGAACCCCCAAAAACATTGTTACGGTATCCAAACAGAGTAGGGGACATTTCCTGTTGATCTAGAGCAGGATGTTGTTTATCACTGCCACCATCTGTATTTGTTGAACTTGTTTCATGGGGCTGATCATCCACACTTTCTATCACTTCTTAAAAGGAGAAAAAAATGTTTATTATCATTTTTCAACTAAGTTTTAGTTATCCTGTGTTATGTTCAGCTAACCTATCAAAATATCAACTGATTCTATATCAAATTCATCTTCTTCCCCCGAAGTAAATAACAATAGCCCCACAGGACTTAGCTATGTAGGATAAACAAGTGAATGAAGTATTGCCATGCAATACAAAGTCCACTACAGGAAGGCTTCTAATTTTCTCTGCTGTTCTTTATAGTAACAACAAGGGGAAGTTAATCCTAAAACAAGAGGGCCAAGATGGCCCTAGGTCGCTCACCTAAGAAACACTCCATAACAGTGTAAAACATGTTTGACCTTGTGATTTCATGGAAACAAATATTCTGACCAATTTTCATTAAGATTGGACCAAAAAATTGGTCTCTTGCGATAAAACAAGCATTTTCTTAGATATGACCTAGTTTTGACCTAGATGACCAGTTCAAAATCGACCTAGATTTTATCAAGGAATCATTCTGACCAAAATTCATGAAGATCACTGAAAATACAGCCTCTATCACATACAGAAGTTTTTTTTGGATTTGAACCAATGACCTAGTTTTTGACCTAAGATGACCCATATCAATTCGACCTAGATTTCATCAAGGTCAATCAACTGACCAAATTTCAAAAATCAATTGAAAAAAACATCTCTATCGCATACAAAGATTTTTCTTTAATTTCAACTAGTGACCTAGTTTTTGACTCAGATAACCCATATCAAAATCGACCTAGATTTCATCAAGCAATCACTCTAACCAAATTTTCATGAAGATCAATTGAAAAATACATCTCATTGCATACACAAGTTTTTCTTTGATTTGACTAGTGACCTAGTTTTTGACCCAGATGACCCAATTTCGAACTCGGCCTAGATTTTATCAAGGCAATCATTCTGGCTAAATTCATGAAATCAGTTGAAAAATCGCCTCTATTGCATACACAAGGTTTTCTTTGATTTGACCTAGTGACCTAGTTTTTGACCCAAGATGACCCATTTTCGAATTTGGTCTAAATTTCATCAAGGTAATCATTTGACCAAAATCATGAAGATCAATTGAAAAATGCAGCCTCTATCCATCAAAGGTTTTACGTGATATGACCTTGACCTAGTTTTTGACCCAATTTGACCCATTTTCGAACTCCTAGATTTATCAAGGTAATCATTCTGACACAAAATTCATGAGATCAATTGAATAATACCAAGCTTTATCGCATAGACAAGGTTTTCTTTGATTTGACCTAGTGACCTAGTTTTGACCTCAGATGACCCATTTTCGACTCGACCTAGATTCATCAAGGCAATCATTCTGACCAAAATTCATGAAGATCAATTGAAAATACAGCTCTATCGCATACACAAGGTTTTCTTTGATTTGACTATGTACTATTTTTGACCCAGATGACCCATTTTCGAACTCCTAGATTTCATCAGCGATTTATCATTCTGACCAATTACTCAAAAGATTCTGATAAATCACCTTCTAAGCCCATACCTACACCTTATTTTTCTTTGTTTGACCTATGACCTAGTTTTTTGACCCCAGATGAACCCACTTTCAACTGCTTCATTTCATCAAGATATCATTCTGACCTATTCATGAAGATTCATGAATAAATTTACAGCAACTCTTATCGCATACACAAGGTTTTTCTTGATTTGACCTATTTGACCTAGTTTTTTACCCGAGATGACCCATTTTCGAACTTCGCCAGATTTCATCAAGGTTTCATTCTTCTAATATTCATGAAGATAAATAAAATATTCTGCCTCCGATATCCGCATCACTACTAAGGGTTTTTTTTGTTTTGATTTGACCTATGACCTAAGTTTTGACCACAGAGACCACTTCGAACATCGGCTTGATTTCATCATAGATATAACATGTTTGACCAATATTCATGAAGATTATTTGAAAATACCCTCTATCCATACACAGGTTTTTCTTTTTGGGACCTAGTGACCTAGTTTTTGACCAGATGACCCATTTTCTGAACTCGGCCTAGATTTCATCAATATATCATTCTGACAATATTCTGAAGATTAAATGAAAAATCACACCTCTATCGCTACACAGAGTTTTCTTTGATTTGACCTAGTTGACCTAGTTTTGTACCGAGTTTGACCATTTTCGAACTCGGCCTAGATTTCATCATGATTATCATTCGACCATATTCCAGCGGATTAATTGAAAATACAGCCTCTAGCTACACAAGTAAATGTTGACAGACACGGACGCAGCAACAGACGACAAAGAGGACGACGATTTCGGACATCGAGCGATCAAAAAACTCACCTGAGCAATTGCTCAGGTGAGCTAAAAAGAAAAAAAATATAATAAAAGTCCACAAGAAACTCTTTATCAGGTAGAGATAGGTCAAAATACACCTAAACATTGGATGTAACATGCATGTTTTACCACAGAAAAGTGGTCTTGATTTTTCCTTATGGCCAGTAATAAAAAAGTTACAATATAAGCTATTTATAATATTAACAAAGGGAAGTAATTCTAAACAAGAGGGTCATGATGACCCTGGATCGCTCACCTGAGTAATATGAGCTACATGTTTCAAATGTAAAAATGATGATAAAATATTAAGAAAGTCATAGGTCACATTCATGGTCAATGAAATTCAGTTTTACGATTTGTGTGCAAAACTGTGTAGGTCATCAAAATTTCAAGGCTGTATCTTAAAAAGCAAGAAAGTAGGTCAAGGTCACAGTCAAGTGACATCATATTACTTGGGGTCATCAGGTAATTATAATTAAACAGTCTTGGAAATAGGATCAGATGATTTTTAAGTATTTTTCCTATATAACTCAAATAACTACTAAGTGACCCCAGGGCTGGGCCTCTCCTAACCCCAGGGGCATAATTTGAACAATTTTGGTATAGGACTACCAGACAATGCATCATACCAAGTATCAAAAGCCTAGGTCGTATGGTTTCAGACAAGAAGATTTATAAAGCTTTTTCCTATATAAGTCTATATAAAACTTGGGACCCCAAGGGCAGGGCCTCTTTTCAGCCAACAGGTACAATTTGAACAATTCTGGTTGAGGACCATAAGACAATGCTACAAACCAAATATCAAAGGTCTAAGTGTTGTGGTTTCAGACAAGAAGATTTTTAAACTTTTTTTCGTATAAGTCTATGTAAAACTTGGGACCCCCGGGGCGAAGCCATATTTGAACCTAGGGGGATAATTTGAATACTCTTGATAGAGGACCACTAGATGATGTTACAAACCAAATATTAAAGCCCTAGGCCATGTGGTTTTGTACAAGAAGATTTTCAAAGTTTTTCCTTTCGGTTGCCATGGCAACCAGAGTTCTTAATGGAATTCAATTCTTTGAACAATTTTGAAAGGGGGCCACCCAAGGATCATTCCTGTGAAGTTTGGTGTAATGCTACCTCGTGGTTTTCAAGAAGAAGATTTTTTTAGAAATTGTTGACGCACGACGGACGACTGATGACGCATGACGGACATCAAGCGGTCACAATAGCTCACCTTGTCACTTCGTGACAGGTGAGCCAAAAATCCCTTTATGAATGACAGAGTTATGGACTGGACATGAAATTGCGGACAGACGGAATGATGGAATGACAGAATGACAGATGGAAAAGTGCATTCCTATAGTCCACAAAACTGGCTTTCAACCAGTAGGTGACTAATAACTTGCTTACAACTACAAACAGAATTTTGTTGAAAAAAAAATGGGTACTGAATGGGAATAATAGTGCTCCCACTTGAACAAACTTTGCAGAGAACCAAATAGTGATGTTAAAGACAAAATTTGATGAAGATCCATCAAGTTGCTCATGAGAAGAAACTGCTTTTCTATTTTTAGCTCTGGCGTCCCCTAAAAAGGCAAAGGTTAATAATTTTAGCCCTTACCATGCTGGACACGACTGATTCTGCCTTTGCAACCAGTGTAGACCAAGATCAGCCTGCACATCTGTGCAGTCTGATCATGGTCTGCACTGTTCGCTATTCAGTCAGTAAATTTTCAGTAAACATCCCTTCAAATGATAAATGGTACTGCCCAATTTGCAACATGGACCAGTCCATTATAGAAATTTAACATGGTAAGGATTAAAAAAAAAAAATACCATTTTGCTGGTGTAGAGGATCTATTTGACCAAGACTGGAAGCTGGACTGTCTGAACCTTTACCACTATCGTGGTCATCTGACAACTGCAAATACAGGAACAAACTGATTATAATACACCTATAAATTATGTTGTAAAACATACTGCTTGTTCTTCACATATGTAAGAACTTATAAACATCAAAATCTGTATCACACTAGATGGAAATCTGTTTCTGTATCATGCCTGTGCCTAGACTATTAACACCAATATACATGACCAAGTAAATAAACCAAATTTCATAAACAAGAGGGCCATGAAGGCCCTGTATCGCTCACCTGACCTATTGACCTAAAGATTAACATTCTGACCAAGTTTCATTAAGATATGATCATAAATGTGGCCCCTAAAGTGTTAACTAGCTACTCCTTTGATTTGACCTGGTGACCTAGTTTTTGACCCCAGATGACCCAATATCGAACTCATCTAAGACTTTATTAAGGGTAACATTCTGCCCAAGTTTCATTAAGATTGGGCCAAAAATGTGACCTCTAGAGAGTTAACAAGCTTTTCCTTTGATTTGACCTGGTGACCTAGTTTTTGACCCCAGATGACCCAATATCAAATTCATCCAAGATTTTATTGAGGGTAACATTCTGATCAAGTTTCATTAAGATTGGGCCAAAAATGTGACCTCTAGAGTGTTAACAGTCAAATTGTTGACGAAGGAAGATGGACAATGGACACAGGGTGATCACAAAAGCTCACCTTTGAGCACTTTGTGCTCAGGTGAGCTAAAAATGAGGGGAAAAGGTTTATACCGAAAGTGCTTTTGAAAATGATGTTGTGGACTGGATGTTGAGATATTTTTTTAAATTCTGAGACAATACAAAAATATAGTTACTTTGGATGAAATGTTTTTAATGACAAGCTTTTGTGACATAAATACATGAAAATCTGCTAAAAAATTGAGGCTGTATAATGTCCTACAATAGCAATATATATGAGAAATCAATCTGAGTTTTTGGGTGCTGATTCATTATTCTGAATTATTGCTAATTACTGTCATACATTTTGTGTCTTTGAAATGCTACATATTTAACTGAAAAACTGTATTCTCTTTATTAATTTGGCCTTGTTTTATCAATGTTAACAAAAATTTTACAACAAGAGGACCAAAGGGTCCTAGGTCGCTCACCTTAGAACAGCCAGAACAAGGTACTTCTTTGATTTGACCGGTTGACCTATTTTTTGACCCAATATGACCCATATTTGAACCTGACCTAGATTTCATCAAAACAATTGGCAGGATAAAATTTCATGAATATCCAGTCTAAAGTGCAGCCCCAAATGCTTAGCTTACACAAGGTATTTCTTTGATTTGACCGGGTGACCTAGTTTTTGACCCAACATGACCAATATTTAAACCTGACATAGATTTCACCCAGACAAACAGCCTGATAAAATTTAATAAATTTCAAGTCTAAAATGCAGCCCCTAATGCATACACAAGCTATTTCTTTTATTTGATCGGGTTACCTAGTTTTTGATCCAAGATGACCCATATTTGAACCTGCCCTAGATTGCATCAAAAGAAACATTTTGATCAAATTTAATGAATATCCTGCTTAAAATGTGACCCCTTTTGCATAGGCAAGGTATTTCTTTGATTTGACCAGGTGACCTAGTTTTTGACCAAACATGACCCATATTTAAATCTGACCTAGATTTCATCAAGACAAACGTTCTGATAAAATTTCATGAAGATCCACTGAAAAACGCAGCCCCTATTGCATACACAATGTTATTCTACGATTTGACCAGTTGACCTAGTTTTTGACCCAACATGACTCATATATAACCTTGACCTAAATTTCATCAAAGCAAACATTTTCATCAAATTTCATGAACATCCTGCCTAAAATGTAGCCTCTATATTTTTATTATTTTAATGGGTGACCTAGTTCTTGACCCTAGATGACCCCTATTTAAACTCGACTTAGATTTCATCAAGAAAAACTTTCTGATCAAATAGCACGAATATCCAGTTTAAAAATGCATCCATTATTGCATACACAATGTTTTTCTTTGATTTGGCCGTGTAACCTAGTTTTTGACTCCAGATGACCCTTATTCTAACTTGACCTAGATTTCATCCAGACAAACATTGTGATCAAATTTCATGAAGATCCAGTGTAAAATGCAGTCACTATTGCACACACGAGGTTTTTCTTTGATTTGACCTAGTGACCTAATTTTTGACCCCATATTATCCATATTCAATCTTGAGCTAGATTTCATCAAGGCAACCATTCTGACTAAATTTTATGAATATCTAGTGTAAAATGCAGTCCTTATTGCATACAAAAGGTTTTTCTTTGATTTGACCGGGTGACCTAGTTTTTGACCCCAGATGACCCATATTCGAACTTGACCTAGATTTCACCCAGACAAAGACTGTGATCAAATTTCATGAAGATCCAGTGTAAAATGCAGTCTCTATTGCATTTAAGGTTTTTCTTTGATTTGACCCAGCAATCTAGTTTTTTACCCCAGTTTACCCATATTCGAACTTGGCCTAGATTTCATCAAGGCAACCACTCTGACTTAACTTTATGAATATCCACTGTAAAATGCAGCCCTTATTACATACTCAAGATTTGACCCAGCGACCTAGTTTTTGACCCCAGTTTACCCATATTCGAACTTGGCCTAGATTTCATCAAGGCAACCACTCTGACTTAACTTCATGAATATCCACTGTAAAATGCAGCCCTTATTACATACTCAAGATTTGACCCAGCGACCTAGTTTTTGACCCCAGTTTACCCATATTCGAACTTGGCCTAGATTTCATCAAGGCAACCATTCTGACTTAACTTTATGAATATCCACTGTAAAATGCAGCCCTTATTACATACTCAATGTTTTTCTTTGATTTGACTGGTTGACCTAGTTTTTGACCCCAGGTGACCATATTCGAATTTGACCTAGATTTCATCCAGACAAACATTCTGATCAAATTTCATGAAGATCCAGTGAAAAATGCAGTCATTTTTGCATACACAAGGTTTTTCTTTGATTTGACCTAGTGACCTAGTTTTTGGCCCAAGATGAACCATTTTCGAACTTGACCTAGATTTCATCAAGGCAATCATTCTTACCAAATTTCAAGAAGATCAATTGAAAAATACAGCCTCTATCGCATACACAAGCTAAATGTTGACAGCCAAAAGACGATCAAAATAACTCACCTAAGCATTGTTCATATGATAAAAACAACTGCCTATTTTTTTTATAAAACAACTTTATATTAAATACAACAATCTTCCTGCTACATGTACATACATGAATTTATTTAAATGTTAAATCAGATCAACTGTACCTTCTTTATATCTTTTTCAGAGTCTGTTCTAGTATAGGAACCATTCAACATAGCTGCTTCATCCATATCCTAGAATACATTGCAAGTATTGTTAACCTTAAACCTGTGGCGGCAAGTGGTTCTGCCTTTGCGACCAGTGCAGACCACGATATTGAAGATCAGCCTGCACGTCCATGCAGGCTGATCATGGTCTTTTATTCAGACAGTAAATTTTCAGTGAACACCCCTTCAAATTATAAATGGTATTTTCCAAGTTGAATGATGGACCGGTCCATTTTAAAAATTTAGCAGGCTAAACATAAACTGAGCAAAAAATAACCACTATCTACACAGGAAAGAGAGCACAGGGACATAGTGTACAAATACTACAGCAGGAGCTAGAATTCAACACCCCTTCAACATGATATCAACACCTAGCAACTAACTAAGACCTCTGTTTTTTATCAAACTGTCACTGACTTTGGGCACAGACTTGTATAAAACTAAACATAAACATAAAACCAAACAAACCAAATATGGTTTACACTAAAATCTGTATTAAGCTAATAATGATCAGTACCATAAACATCTGCATAATTTTACTAATTGTAAGTTTGATACCTACATGTAAAAAGGAAATATTATTTAGCAGTACATACACAACTGCATACACCAAGCAAGATTTACTAATTGTAATTTTGATACCTATATTTATGCAGGTAAACCAAATATGATTTACTTACAGACTGGTATAAATCAAGAATGACACACAGATCTGTATTCACCAAATATGACACACAGATCTGTTTAAACCAAGTATGACACATAGATCTGTTTAAACCAAATATGACACATAGATATGTATACACCAAATATGACACACAGATCAGTTTAAACCAAATATGACACACAGATCTGTTTAAACCAAATATGGCACATAGATCTGTATACACCAAACTTGACACACAGATCTGTTTAAACCAAATATGACAAACAGATCTGTATACACCAAATATGACACACAGGTCTGTTTAAACCAAATATGACACACAGATCTGTTTAAACCAAATATGACACACAGATCTGTATACACCAAATCTGACACATAGATCTGTTTAAACCAAATAAGACACACAGATCTGTATACACCAAATATGACACACAGATCTGTTTAAACCAAATATAACACATAGATCTGTTTAAACCAAATAAGACACACAGATCTGTATACACCAAATATGACAAACAGGTCTGTTTAAACCAAATATGACACACACATCTGTTTAAACCAAATATGACAAACACATCTGTTTAAACCAAATTTGATGCACAGATCTGTATACACCAAATATGACACACAGATCTGTTTAAACTAAATATGACACACAGATCTGTATACACCAAATTTGACACATAGATCTGTTTCAACAAAATATGACACACACATCTGTATAGACCAAACTGACACATAGATCTGTTTAAACAAAATATGACACACAGATCTGTATACACCAAATATGACACACAGATCTGTTTAAACCAAATATGACAAACAGATCTGTTTAAACCAAATATAACACATAGATCTGTATACACCAAATTTGACATACAGATCTGTTTATACCAAATATGACACATAGATCTGTATATACCAAATTTGACACATAGATCTGTTTAAACAAAATATGACACACAGATCTGTTTAAACCAAATATGACACACAGATCTGTATACACCAAATCTGACACATAGATCTGTTTAAACAAAATATGACACACACATCTGTATACACCAAACTGACACATAGATCTGTTTAAACCAAATATGACACACAGATCTGTATGCACCAAATATGACACACAGATCTGTTTAAACCAAATATGACACATAGATCTGTATACACCAAATCTGGCACATATATTTGTTTAAACAAAATATGACACACACATCTGTATACACCAAACTGACACATAGATCTGTTTAAACAAAATATGACACACAGATCTGTATACACCAAATATGACACACAGATCTGTTTAAACCAAATATGACAAACAGATCTGTTTAAACCAAATATGACACATAGATCTGTATACACCAAATTTGACATACAGATCTGTTTATACCAAATATGACACATAGATTTGTATACACCAAATTTGACACATAGATCTGTTTAAACCAAATATGACACAGATCTGTATACATCAAATTTGACACATAGATCTGTTTAAACCAAATATGACACACAGATATGTATACACCAAATATGACACACAGATCAGTTTAAACCAAATATGACACACAGATCTGTTTAAACCAAATATGGCACATAGATCTGTATACACCAAACTTGACACACAGATCAGTTTAAACCAAATATGACACACAGATCTGTATACACCAAATATGACACACAGGTGTGTTTAAACCAAATATGACACACAGATCTGTTTAAACCAAATATGACACATAGATCTGTATACACCAAATCTGACACATAGATCTGTTTAAACCAAATAAGACACACAGATCTGTATACACCAAATATGACACACAGATCTGTTTAAATCAAATATAACACATAGATCTGTTTAAACCAAATAAGACACACAGATCTGTATACAGCAAATATGACACACAGGTCTGTTTAAACCAAATATGACACACATCTGTTTAAACCAAATGTGACACACACATCTGTTTAAACCAAATATGATGCACAGATCTGTATACACCAAATATGACACACAGACCTGTTTAAACTAAATATGACACACAGATCTGTATACACCAAATTTGACACATAGATCTGTTTAAACAAAATATGACACACAGATCTGTATACACCAAATATGACACACAGATCTGTTTAAACCAAATATGACACACAGATCTGTATACACCAAATCTGACACATATATCTGTTTAAACAAAATATGACACACACATCTGTATACACCAAACTGACACATAGATCTGTTTAAACAAAATATGACACAAAGATCTGTATACACCAAATATGACACACAGATCTGTTTAAACCAAATATGACAAACAGATCTGTTTAAACCAAATATGACACATAGATCTGTATACACCAAATTTGACATACAGATCTGTTTATACCAAATATGACACATAGATTTGTATACACCAAATTTGACACATAGATCTGTTTATACCAAATATGACACATAGATTTGTATACACCAAATTTGACACATAGATCTGTTTAAACCAAATATGACACAGAGGTCTGTATACACCAAATCTGACACATAGATCTGTTTAAACCAAATATGACACAGAGGTCTGTATACACCAAATCTGACACATAGATCTGTTTAAACCAAATATGACACATCATAGATCTGTATACACCAAATGTTACTTACCATACAAAATCAATGTTCAATGATTGATACACACATCTGCATAAACCAATTAAATGTAACATATAATTGTTTGATCCAATATTAAAGTCAAACCTCTTACAAAAGCATTCAAGCTAAAGACTCCAACTGTCCTTGCGGGCATTATTTCAGGCACCAGTGTAGAATCACTGACCTGCACGGCTTAATCAGAATTCTACATCCCTTCTAGGAACTTACACTCATAGGTATAAGGAACCAGTGAGTCAGCAACCTCAAAATTAGATCTGTATAAACCAAGTATGATTTACTTTTAAATCACTTCCAAGAAGACATCAAACTTATATATGATTAATAGACAGATCACTACCAACAAAATATCAAACTCAAAAAATAAAATTAAAGTATAGCTAAAAACTTACTGGTATTTCTATTTTGGCACCGGCAGTCCACTGATTGTGTTTTTTTCTGCACCTTAAAATTAAATCAGAACAAAGTCAAAGCATTCAATACTAACTTGAAATTTCATTAGGATAAAAACCTGCTGATTTTCTTCTTTCTTAAAACATTCTTTTACTGTTTTGCCTTATTCAATAGATAAATGTTTGATATATTTTACAGAGAGGAAGACAGTGTTCCTTTATTTGTTTGTTTGTTTGTTTAGTCCTACTTGTCTGCTTTGTCTATACATGCACAAGTGTGTAAGTGTGTGTGTGTTGGTTGGTTTTGTGCATGTCCATGCTTACGTTTCTGTGGTTTGTTGTCTCGGTTACTAAGGTTGCATTTTTGGAGCATACATTTCCATGTTGAATATTTACCCTTGCTTTTTTCCCAAACACCCCCACCTTTTCCTCTACCCTACCCCAATTTTTTCTATCTTTAATATAATTACAAGTATGCCCACGGGCAGAATGTTGAGCCCGCCAGCTGTCAATTGTGACCTTGACCTTAGACCTAGGGACCTGGTTCTTGGGCATGACACTCCGTCTCATAATGGCGAACATTCATGCCAAATTACATCAAAATCTCACCATGCATGAAGAAGAAATGCTCCAGACAAACTTCAATTTGACCTTCGACCTCCAACTGTGACCTTGACCTTTGAGATAGGAATATGGGGTTTGCGCATGACATGCCTTCTCATTGAGGTAAACATGCATGCCAAATATAAACAAGATTGGTCCATGCATGTCAGTGTTATGGTCCGGACAAAATCGGAAGGACGCATGCACGAACGGACGCATGCACATACACCGACCCGCCAAAAGTGACAACGAAGTCGTGCTCACCGCAAGCAGGCTCGACAAAAATGTACTTGTTGCTGGATTTTTTGGCAATGTCTTTCCACTATAGTTTCTGCTAGTGGTGGGCCTACATTGCGATATATATGCCTCTGGCTGTGTTTGCTGTGCTCTGTGCTTCTAGAAAATCTACCCTTACTGTTTAATTTTTATAGCTAAATACAACCTGTAACCCCCTGTATCTCTTTGTTTATATGTCTATATACAGTCTATAGCTCACAGTATCACTTCATTTTTATGTCTATATACAGCATATAGTTCACAGTACCACTGTGTTTTTATGTCTAGAAACAGCTTCTAACTCACTGTATCACTGTGTTTTTATGTCTATAAACAGCTTATAACTCACAGTATCACTGTGTTCAGGGTTTTTTTTCGGCCGCTTTTATAGCCGTTATTGGGCTATATTCCCAATGCCAAAAAATATGTATTTTTCCCAAAATGAGTGCAAAAATTCCCAATCTTCATTCTGAATTTTTTTTTTATCAAATTTGCACAAACATTGACCAAGTTATGGACAATTTTGTAATGGCAGTATGCTTAAAGAGGTTGTACAATGTGAAACAAGTGTATCAGAAAGTACTTAAACACATCCTTACTATATCCTATGGGACTAAATATTTCCCAATTTGGAACATTTACGCATCAAAATTCCCAACATTGGGGGTATAGGCTATGTTCCCAAAACAGAAAGAAAAAACCCTGGTGTTTTTATGTCTATATACAGCTTATAGTTCACAGTACCACAGTGTTTTTATGTCTGTAAACAGATTATAACTCACTGTATCACTGTGTTTTTATGTCTATAAACAGCTTTCCATTTTAGGATAACAAGGTAATTATAACACTTTCTAAATCTGACATATCTCTGGAGGCATTTTAAAGTTAAAAGAGGGAAATATCACACCCCAGAAATTTGAATGTCTGTTTGTCAAGTTGAAAGTATTTTAGTTCTATCTTCTCATATTTTTATACAACATGCAAGCATTAAATTTTGTTGGATAGAGGCCAGTTATCATGAACAGGAATTTACTTAACCTACAGATAAAAGTACTAACAAGAGATCACAGAGTGATCTTGGCACCCACCAATGTGCCATTTTTCAGTGTTCCAAATTTCAAGACTTATTGACTAGCTCAAGGTCAAATTTCATTTCCGTACACAACACTGTGCATGTGGTCCAAAGTCGAAAGCTGTAGCTTGAGAAATGTGAAAGTAGGTCACTAAATCAATTTCAAGGACAAAGTTCTTTGTACACAAAACTATGCATGTGCATCAAGTTTGAAGGCTGTAGTTTGAGAAATTTGAAAGTAGGTCACTAGGTCAATCTTAAGGTCAAAGTTTATTTCAGTACACAAAACTATGCAAGTGGTCCAAGTTTGAAGGCTGTAGCTTGAGAAATGTGAAAGTAGGTCACTAGGTCAAAATCAAGGTCAAATTACACTTCAGAACACAAATCTATGCATGTGGTCCAAATTTAAAGCCTGTACCTTCAAAAATGTGAAAGTAGGTCACTAGGTCAATGTCAAGGTCAAAGTTTGTTTCGGTACACAATCCTAAGCATGTGGTCTAAATTTGAAGCCTATAGCTACAGAAATGTGAAAGTAGGTCACTAGGTCAATCTTAAGGTCAAAGTACATTTCGGTACACAAAACTATGCAAGTGGTCCACATTTGAAAGCTGTAGCTCGAGAAATGTGAAAGTAGGTCACTAGGTCAAAATCAAGGTCAAATTTTATTTCGGAACACAGAAGTATGCATGTGGTCCAAATTTGAAGTATGTACCTTCAAAAATGTGAAAGTAGGTCACTAGGTCAAAATCAAGGTCAAGGTTCATCTTGCCACTCAAAACCATACATGTGGTCCAAATTTGAATGGTGTAGGTTATTGACAAGAAGACTTTAAAAGCTTTCCCCTTTATAAGTCTATATGAACCATGTGACCCCCAGGGCAAGGGCCATATTTGACCCTAGGGGGATAATTTGAACAAACTTGGTAGAGAACCACAAGATGATGCTACATTATAAATGCCAAAGCCCTAGGCTTTGTGGTTTGGACAAGAAGATTTTCAAAGTTTTTCCCTATGTAAGTCTATGTAAACCATGTGACCCCCAGGGTGGGGCCATATTTGACCCTAGGGGGATAATTTGAACAATCTTAGTAGAAGACCACTAGATGATGTCACATACAAAATATCAAAGCCCTAGGCCCTGTGGTTTTGAACAAGAGGTTTTTCAAAGTTTTTCCCTATATAAGTCTATATAAACCATGTGACCCCCGGGGCGGGGCCATATTAGACCCCAGGGAAATAATTTGAATCATCTTGGTAGAGGACCACTAGATGATGCTTCATACCAAATATCAAAGCCCTAGGCTCTGTGGTTTTGGACAAAAAGATTTTCAAAGTTTTCCCCTATATAAATTATAAAAATAAACAAGAAATGCAGCAATGCCACGAAACCAGGTTTTCAACACTTTTCATAAGAATAAACAAGAGTGCCAGAATGTCACAATATACGCCCATCACAGCAAATTTCTTTACTCTAGCACCTGTATTTGCAGATGTAATTTTAATTTTGTGGTTGTTTAGTAATCATTGTAATTCTTTTGTTTTTCTAAGTCCACAAAAAAACTCCTTACCAGGTAGAGATACCTTAAAATACACCTAAAATTAGAAAGTAACAACTATGTTGTACCACAGAAAAGTGGTCTTGGTTTTTCCCTACAGTCAATTATAAAAAAAGTTACAATATAAGTTATTTATAGTAACAACTAAGGGAAGTTAATCTTAAAAAAAAAAAAAAAAAAAAAAAAAAAAAAAAAATACAATTTTTTTTTTAAGTCCACACAGAAATCCTTACCAGGTAGAGATTGGTCAAAATACACCTCAAAATTGGATGTAACATGCATGTTGTACTACAGAAAAGTGGTCTCGATTTTTCCCTACGTCTAGTAATGAAAAAGTTACAATATAAGCTATTTATAGTAACAACAAAGGGAAGTAATTCTAAAGAAGGGAACTGCGCAAGACACTTCGTCTCATGATGGTGTATAATTATGCCAAGTTACATCAAAATCCCTCTATGCATGAAGAAGATATGCTCCGGACAAAGTTTTCATTCTTGTATCCTTTGACCTCTAAGTGTGACCTTGACCTTAGACCTAGGGACCTGGTTCTTGCGCATGACACTCCGTCTATCCTTTGACCTCTAAGTGTGACCTTGACCTTAGACCTAGGGACCTGGTTCTTGC
The DNA here is from genome assembly GCF_021730395.1 of Mercenaria mercenaria. Classification (NCBI taxonomy): domain Eukaryota; kingdom Metazoa; phylum Mollusca; class Bivalvia; order Venerida; family Veneridae; genus Mercenaria; species Mercenaria mercenaria. The sequence continues at coordinate 52,331,381 of NC_069363.1, forward strand.
GCATGACACTCCGTCTCATGATGGTGAACAATTGTGCCAACTTTCATCAAAATCCCTCCATGCATGTAGAAGATATGCTAACCCTAACCCTAACCCTATTTTTAGTAACAATGACCTTGACCTTGAACTCAGAAACCCCAAAATCAATCCCAAGCTACAACTTTATATAAGTTTTCTATACACCAAGTTTCATCACGATAGCTCATTCCTAAGTTAAGTTATTGACCGGAAACCCTTTTTCTATTTTAAGTAACAGTGACCTTGACCTTGACCCCAGAAACCCCAAAATCAATCCCAGCCTTTGTCTTGATATAAGCTACATACATACCAAGTTTTATTCAAATATCTTTACCGAAACAAAAGTTATTGACCGGAAACCCTTTTTCTATTTAAAGTAACAGTGACCTTGACCTTGACCCCAGAAACCCCAAAATCAATCCCAGCCTTTGTCTTGATATAAGCTACATACATACCAAGTTTTATTTAAATATCTTTACCGAAACAAAAGTTATTGACCGGAAACACCAGTTTGACGCCGCCGCCGCCACCGCCGCCGCCCGCCCGCCCGACCGACATCTACCCCAATCTAATAACTCAGGTTTTCGTTGAAAACCTGGTTAACAAAGGGCCATAACTCACTAAAAAATTGTTGAACCAGTCTGATTTTCAGGGGGACACAACTAGGGTACCAATACATCATTCTGACAAAGTTTGGTCAAAATCCCCCTGGTAGTTTCTGAGGAGATGCGATAACGAGAAATTGTTAACGGACGGAAGGACGGACGACGGACCCAGAGTGATTTGAATAGCCCACCATCTGATGATGGTGGGCTAAAAACATCACCTCTTTACTTAACTCTTATCATGCTGGTCACGGTTGATTCTGCCTTTGTGACCAGAGTAGATCTTGATCAGCCTGCACTGATGTGCAGTCTGATCAAGATCTGCACTGTTCCCCATTCAGTCAGTATATTTTTGATAAGCACCCCTTTTAACAGTCAATGGTACTGTCCAAATTGAAAGATGAACAAGTTCATTATAGAAATTTAGCAGGGTACGGGTTAACAAAGAGATATAAAAGACTGACATAAAATACACAAATTTGAACATAGTTTCTTAACTATAACATCTACAAAGTACTACAAATTTTATTTCCCCCTAATGTTAGGGTAATACAGTATATACTTACAGAATTATCAACACACCAACAATAACTATCAGAAAAAGTGATCCAAAAACTGATCCCAAAACTACTGCAAGGTTGGAGGAATCACCAGCATTTGGAAGCCCTGAAAGCAAAACAAAAATATGTAAACTTTTCTGTCTATAGTTGAGGAAAATCTGATAATTAATTCATTGTGATAATACAGAACATGAGCTTTATTAAAACTGAGAATGCCAATGACAACAAATGCCAAACTTCTACCATTTTTAAGTTGAAACCAGCCATATTTTGAATTAAAATCATCCAGGAGTTACCTAACTTGGTTATGTCAGTAGGCCTGATGACTGAGACACACTTATTTCTATCCAATACATATAGTTGTTACTGAGAAACAGTTTGACAGTTACTTGCATGAAAAACTTAACCAAGTTTTCTTAATGTAAAATGGGCCTTAATTTGAAATAAATTTAACCAATAGTTATCTAACTTGGTTATTTCAGTATGTTTGATGACTAGGAAGGTTGAGTAAAGTTTCAATCCAATATGAGCTGCACCATGAGAAAACCAACATAGTGCGTTTGCGACCAGGATGGATCCAGACCAGCCTGCGCATCTGCGCAGTCTGGTCAGGATCCATGCTGTTAGTTATACATACAGAGCCTGTTTCAAAAGGTCAAATATTTTGTTTAATATATGTTTGCATTTAATATTTAAAATAAGTCTTAAATGCAGACTTCTGTATAAAAGTTGTCATTTTCTTATATTGAAACAGGGAGTGAGATGACTGTCGACAAGAGACCGTCCTTGATACAGAAGCAACAACACAAGCCTGCGAAGAAGCCAGCACAGAAGCTGGATGTCGTCAAGGAAGTACCAGACCTTGAGGACGAAGATACACAAATGCCAATGACAGAACCCAATTTATGTACTATTCAGAATTCACGTGCTGTCATAAACTGTACAGAATGTTGTAAACCAAGAATCATCTACAAAAAACACAAATTGTCTGAAAGACAAAAGGTGTCTTTAGCAATTGCCTTGAGCGAATACATATACAGCTGTGGTGGTCCAATACTGCCTCCATCAATTTCATTATTCAAAACTTGTATGTGCAGACATAATCTGTCATGTGACACACCAACTGAGCTGTCGTGGAAGCGACTTGGGAAGAAAGGATTTGTGTTGTTTCTGCAGTGGAGAAGATTGTATTGCTGACCAAAAACTAAAGAAAAAATACAAGACAGTTTTACCATGTTGTGATAACTGTAGAAGTACTGGCAAAAATCCAGTTGTTATGAGACCATTTGGAAAGGCAAATTGAGAAATTGTATCTGTCAGACAGAAGTTATAGAACTAGACGTGTTTTGTGCACATCATGTATCAAATATGATATAATAATAGTTAATGATGTTCGCAATATCTACCGGTATTATTATTAAATCATTTATAATACAAATGTAAATGTGTGTTGGTACTAATACATGTAATTGGTTAAGTGGAAATGTATTTTTTTGTGCTTGTTTTGCCTTTAAGTTACACTAAGGGGGAGCACATTACATATTAAAACCAAAGTTCCTGGGAAGGACCAGTACTAGATTGTAATCACCTGTAAGAATTGCAAACTCTCTCACATAGAGACGTTGTCGGTAGCAGGACTCCAACTCATGACTCAATTTGACAGAGAGGTAATATTGATTTACAGTTGGCGACTTTAACCGCTCGACCACAGAGGCAGTGTAGCTATTGCTATACTACATGAATATTTTCTTAATTGTTTCCATGTGTCTGGGTGAAATGAACTCCAAATGCATTTGAAACTAAACCAGCAATGTTATTAATTCAGTGTGTGAATTTGTGCACCTGATATTTGTTTGTGATTGCATACAGTTTAATAGAGCAAAGTTATTACGCCTGACAAAATTTGGGCATGTTATTAAGCATCACATACATACAATGTATGATTTTTTGACAACACTGAGATGCACTTCTTGCGAAATCATTTTGAGATTTAAAGCCTTTTTATTTCAGAGTATCACAAAACTACATACATTGTACACATGAGAATCTGACAACACAGAGATGAACTTCTTTCAAATCATATAGAGATATAATTCTGCTTTTATTTCAAAATATTACAGGTATACAAGTACATGCACTAAATAATGAGTTTGACTTAGTGTTCTGTTTATATTTTTGTATTTTAAAATACATGTTTGCAATATTAATCTATTTCTAATATAAAAGATAGTCAAATCTTACTTCAGTGCCTAACATTTTTGCTATAACGACAGCAACAACTAAAAAAAAAAATTCCTACCTACCTACCCTCCTTTTTTTTTTTTTTTTTTGAAGGAGACCAGAAACAGACCTTTTTTTTTTTTGGTCTTATGGTTTCTCTAAATTGCAATAAGCTTTGAAAGTGAACAGCATGGATCCTGACCAGACTGCGCAGATGCACAGGCTGGTCTTAATCCATGCTGGTCGCAAACGCACTATGCTGGTTTTCCCATGGTGCGGCTCATATGGCATTTGGTACTTTTTACAAACTCTCATTTTTTTACACAAAGGTTTACATATCTAATATATGTGCCATAATGCAATTTCTTTTACATAGTAAACCCATAATGACAATCGGTAATTTCAGTGAGATTACGAATCATTGTAAGCTATTTCGGCATCCTTCATTGCTTTTCCAAAACAGCCAAAGAATGCGGAAATCTCATACAGAGGAAGTGTAATAAAACGAAAAACACCAACTTTCATCCCCACTACCTTAAAGCTATAATTATCTTGTACCTGTAACTTTAGATATATTTCTAATTATCAGTTCACCATCTACGCTTTTTCCAAATCTATTCTCAGATGTTACATAAACGCTGTATTGGGAACCAGGCTTCAAGTCATTAATCGTGTAAACTGGCTTTGTGAAGTTTGCCATAAATTTCTTTTTAACACCTCCACCTGGAAAACAATAAGAAAGGTTATGTACATTCCCTAGTCCTGATCAACAATTCTCTACAATTATTAGTATGTTACTAACGTGAAACAAATGTGTACATGAATGGTTTGGAAGCTGAAGCAAGCTTCTATCAAACACCGTATTTTCTTTTGTTGGGTTTAACAGCATTTAATTTCAACAGTGTTTATTTTTACATTTTAGTACAAGACTAATATACAAAATGCTGTAATATAACATGGGAAGTATGAAACAAAAAATACGTTTTTACACAAAAAACTTTATATTAATCCATCTCCGATTTTCTAAATGTGAAATGGCAATATACAGTTGAACCTCAATTAGTGGCCACCCATTTTAAGCAGCCACTTGCCTTAAGCAGTCAGTCAGCTCACTTTTCAATTTGACTTTCTGTCCAAATTCAACTTGTCTAAAGCAGCCACCCTGAAACTCCCTATAGGCTGGTGGCTTAATATGGGTTTGACTGTATTAACAAACTGAATGTGATAAATACTTATTTAAGCAAACCAATCTTCTTGGATTCCTTACAAGTATTACCCTCTACCTATGTTACTGACAATTTCCCCCACATGAACCAGGGACAGAGAAACTAGATGCCCACGGGCAACATGTCAAGCCTGCCCTTTGACCCATAACTGTGACCTTGACCTTTAAGATAGTCAGTCTCATTGTGTTAAACATTCATGCAAAATATAAACAAGATTCCTCAATGCATGTCAAAGTTATGGGCCGGATAAGATCTGACATGACTTTTGACCTCAAACTGTGTCCTTGACTTTTGAGATAAGAACCTGGGGTATGCGCAAGACACTCCGTCTCACTGAGGTTAACATTCATGCCAAATATAAACAAGATTCCTCAATGCATGTCAGAGTTATGGACTGGACAAGATCTGACATGACCTTTGACCTCCAACTGTGACCTTGACCTATGAGACAGACACCTGGGCTGGGGTTTGCGCAGGACACTCTGTCTCACTAAGGTTAACATTCATGCCAAATATAAACAAGACTGCTCCATGCATGTCAAAGTTATGGTCTGGACAAACAAATCTGGTTTGGACACATGCACCAAACAGTAATTTGGACAACTATGTCTTCGCATCCGCAAGCGGGTTCGACAAAAATGTCCTTTTACATAAAGTATTCAATCATAATTTAAACAACCTTAGCCAGCATAATGCCGGTCTCACCAGACGTTCCAACATCTGACTGGAGCAGAATTTTGACCACTGCTATTATCTTATCATCGCACTGTACAGTCAAAATGTTCAAAATATAATTGCAAAACTTAAAGCTTAAAACTGTACAATTTCGAAATCTCAAGTCATTAAAGCACTTGGAAGTTATATTGTACAAATATAATGGATATATTAAGCAAAAATTAATTTCTTTTGACAGTATTATAAACATTAGTAAATTCTAATTTCTTGTAAAATATTTACAGTGAAACACTGCACCCTTGAGCACAAATGACATGAGCACCCATGCTCAAGCTTTTCCTGTGATCCCAAATCATTCATTTTCCTCACTTTTATTTCTATCACAACAAACCCTGGATAACTTGAACATTTCAATCATCCCCTTAATAAAAACATCAAGTGATCAATGGTTTACTGCATGTATAACATAGTTTCATACCTGAATAACAGCCCATCCCCTGCAGACATTCACTGTATACAACTGAGTACTGTTCGGGTCTTCCACCTTCACTGTTGTAGTACACCGCATATAGAATCTCAATGATCAAACTAGTACCTTCAGAGTTGACACTGTACAGCGGCTTCTCTGGAACTAATTTCAAATACCAACATTTTTTATATGCATGTTTGAAACACCAGAAATGATCGCATAATATCTTTTATCTGTAAAACCTGTCTCTATAATCATAAGCAAATATTTCAAAAATTTGTAAATAGACCAAGACATTTTACTCAATCAAAAGAGAGACAATAAGTCAATTTCCAACCTTAAAAATTTCATTAAAATCTATATTGTAGAATTTTATGTCCACAAAAATTTCATCAATATTCTGATTTGCGCAAAGACTACCATTATGAAAATTTATTTAAGGTACATATTTTTCAAACCAGTCTTACATAAAAATAAAACACACAACCCTATTTTTTTCATTAGTGGAATTTTCTTAGCATATCCATATATTCTGAAAAATAACAGTTTAATCAAATTTTACATTGTAGAAAAAAATAATGAACATTGCAGAACTACTCTGAAGCCCTTATTAAATCTATATAGCTTTCAAATCTGGTTCAACAATGGCTTCACATATTCCTAACTTTCTGAACAATGCCAGTAATAAGAGATCATCAATGAGATAGTGATTAAAATTTTGTTCAAGGCAATGCAACCTGTATAATTCTTTTAAAGTGAAACTATGAGCATTTTTCAAGTAAAAATCCAGCTGAAATAGATGTGTGTGTAAAAAGGGTGGAGGAAATTATAGCTTTTAACCCAATATACCAATTTTTGAAAGTCTTCCTGTTACCAGTACGAAATAATGACTTTGCAAATATGACTTTTCTTATTTTGAGTGGGGCAGTCCTTTAAAGAAAAGTCAAAATGCACGCAGAAGTTGCTTCCTTTCAACTTCAAAAATCTCTACCTATAGGCGAGAGAGATCACTGGATAGAAGATTGAAGAAAAGAACTTTTATTTTATAGTCCGATATCTTTATTTCTAAAGCATCGACTTCAAATACTTGTGCGGCATTATCATTAATTTAACACATTTAAATGCATTGCTTTTATAAAACCTTCACCAAAAACACACTATGTGCAGTAAGATGCGCATAATGCCACTTAAATTATTACTTAAATTTGTAGCATTTTAAAGCAAAATTAAAGAAACAATTAACTCAAAAAAGAGAAAGCATTTAACAGTGGAGGTAAATAATTCTATACCATCTTGTTTATTGAAGCGAAATTTTTCCCACATCAGTCCACCACTGACTCCATCAGTCTCTACTGAAACAGCATATTTTACATCAGAGTAGTCATGTGATTTCCCTATCTTGTGAGCAGTCTCATTTCCACAACCATTTGTAATGTTGAACGTTAACCAGTCAAAGTTCTCCTGTAAGAAAAAGATATTCTGAGAAACAGAAAACCTCTAGATCCAAAAAAATACACAGATTCTGTTGTTGTTGCTGCTGCACAAGCAAATAGAAAACTTGCCTATCACCAGTGAAAGCAGTGGGTTTAAGCCAGACTTCACATCAGTCCAACACTAGGTCTTCTTGCTTGCGTAAATACAAACAACCAAAATTTTTTCCTCTGCTTGCTTGTGTTAATATGGACATCACTCAGGATTTTTTCCTGCACACAAATGGACATACACTCTAAACATTAGCTCTTTCTTTTTGTGTAAAAACAGACATCAACCCAACACTAACTTTTGTTGCCTGTGTAAAAACAGACATCAACATAACACTAGCTTTTGTTGCCTGTGTAAGGACAGACATTAATTCAACACTAGCTTTTGTTGCCTGTGTAAGGACAGACATTAATTCAACACTACCTCTCCTTGCATGTGAATAGATGGACATTAATCCATCAATAGTTCTTATTGCCTGTGTACAGAAGAACATTAACCAATCATTAACATATTATGTATGTGTATAGATGGACATTAACCCAAAACACTAACTTTTGTTGCCTGTGTATAGGCTGACATTAACAAAAGACTAGCTTTTGTTGCCTGTGAACAGATGAACATTAACCCAACATTAGACCTAGTTGCCTCAGTAAAGATGGAAATTAATCAAAAACTACCATCTTGTTGCCTGTCTATACATCCATGGACATTCACCCAAGAGTAGTTGTTTTGCTTATATATTGACAAACATTAACCAAACATGAGATTTTGTTGCCCATTTATAGATAAACATTAACCAATGACTAGCTCCTGTTGCCTGTGTATAGATGTACATTAACAAAAGAATAGCTCTTGTTGCCTGTCTATAGAAAACCATTAAGCCAACATTAACTTTTGTATAGTGTTAGATGGGCATGACTAGAAACCAAACGCTAGTTTTTGTTGCTTGTGTATAGACTGACATTAAACTAAGACTAGCAAGCTCTTGTTCCCTGTGTACAGACTGACATTAAACTAAGACTAGCAAGCTCTTGTTCCCTGTGTATAGACTGACATTAAACTAAGACTAGCAAGCTCTTGTTCCCTGTGTATAGATTGACATTAAACTAAGACTAGCAAGCTCTTGGCTGTATTCAGATCGACATCAACACATGCTGCCCCTTCTAATCTGTGTAAAGATTAACACTAACCTTAACAGAAGAACATCAATGTAAAACCAGAAATTCTGAGCAATAGCAAACACTATTTCCAGTGATTTTTTAAAAAAATCTGTGAATGGGTCAGGTACCAGAAAAATTGTGAAAATTAGTGTTGTTTTTCTCAAAATTGTAAAAAAATTTCCCCTTAATTGTGAATTTTTTTAATACTTTGTGAATCAAAATGTTTAATGATTGAATATGAATAAATGGGTGTAAAAAGATTGGTAACTAAAACTTACATTCATAATTGATTCCAAAACAAATGAGAACAACATTTAAATGATTCATACCTAAAACGCACTATGAATTAACGTTTCGTACCCAAACGCACTATGAATTAACGTTTCGTACCCAAACGCACTAGGAATTAAACTTCAAGGGTAGATAATATAGGGTGATAAACTTAACAAATCTTGATTTCCTCGCAAAAGTCGATAACAAACTTCTTCAACTCTTACTGTGCAATAGGCGGATCGATTTTAGCCCTATTTGGCGAGCGTCCATATCTCGCAAGTGGTGGAAAATTTCGCCCTCTTGGGTACCCCATTACATCATACTCTAATCTTAGTAACAGTGTTTCCCAATGCAAATGCACAGTAAGATTACTACCAGCAGGCATTGCAAACATGGCAGCCTCCATGAAATAATGTTTTTTTTATACCTTTTTCTACTACTTTGAGTGGTTTTCACACCAATTGTGAATGGGTCTAGCCGACCCAATCTGAAAATTGTGAAAGACCGTTTGCAATTGTGAATGGGTCTGATATTCGGTACCACTTACATAAGGAAAAAAACTGATGATTTCTCACATAAAAATTGTTACAATAAATACTCACTTTGCAAGAAACAAAAGTACTGTTAAAGGGTTTATCAGCATCCAATAAGCACCAGTAATATGAAACAGTAGTAATTCCAGCACAATACTTGGGATCTATATACCAGGAGATGTACACTGATGAATCATCCATCTCCACTGATATCCACACAGGTTTAAGCATTTGACCTGCAATAATAAGTCAGCTTTTTTAATTTTCGAGTTCTAATAACACACTTTACCTTTAAACTCTATATATTTTAATTATTACTTTTTTGTGACGATAGTGGCACCATAATGACAATCAACAATTCTCCCTAGTACGTGATTTTGGCATTTTCCGGTTTAAGCGTATAAATTATGGGGTTACTCAGCTACTTCATGTCTGCCGAATGTCGACTTGCCTAACAAGAACACATCATCACACAGAAATTGTGGAGTGTCATTAAGAGTCCATAACCATATGCTTGACTCTGAACTAGAGCTTGGCCAGTAAAAACTTTATAACACTTTAACCAAAAGATTCTAAGTTAAAAAAAGGTCATAACTCTGTCAAAATTCAATCAGAGTTATGGGGATTCTTCCTCCTGGTGTAGTCTTTGATAGTCAATAACTATTTTAAGTTTCAAGTCAAAAGCTTTGATAGCAACAGAGATATTTGACTTTATCAAAAACTTTAACCAACAGCGAAGCCGATGCCGGGGTGAGTGCAATAGCTCTACTTTTTCTTCTTAAAGGCAAACTAAGAATAGTTTTTCCATAAACCAACAAGGTCAGTTATGAATTCAAATTTCAACAGTGATTATCTTTTACAGGTGTACATACTGGGAAATCTTTCATTTGTATACAGTCTAACCTGTCTTAAGCAGCCAGCCAGGGGAAGCAGACAATTTGGCCGCTTAAGCCAGGTGACCGCTGATCGGAGGTGCAGCCAGTATATGTATTTTTCAGACTTCTGACCAGTTTAGCCTTTAGACCAATTTCTTTTTCGGTTTTCTAGTATTATTCTAGTATTATTTTACCAGGATACGTTGACATGCATTTGGCTTCGCAATACGAATTGTCTTCTTAGCAATCTAAAACTCCGGCGTTATCTTTTTTTTGCAACAAAAATTGTTACAGACAATTTTCCAATTTCAAAACAAGTTTTTCAATTTTTGCCATTTTGGTAAAGGAACTACTCTCCGCGCTTACTGTCAACGCTAAAATCTAAGATTGCCGTTATGTTCCGCAAAAGATCGAGTGGTTTATATTTCGTTCAAACATAATAAATTTCGTATAAATTTGATAGTATTTTGATGAAACAAATATAAACAATCACAAATTTAATGCTACTAATTAGATAGCGAGTATTATCTTTAACCGAGATCAAACTGTGAACAACAAAAATTGACACGAGGTGACACGCTAATTGCCGATAATTACTGGCCACTTGATCGTAACATTAAAAGGGGATCACACCTTTAGTTATCAGTTTTAATTGAGAAGCTCATGTCATTTTGTCGTTCTTGTGGTGAAGTCAAACGAAACTTAGCAATCACGTGTTTCTCAAAAATTGGGTATCTTCGGCGATTATCACCTAAAAATAATTAGTTTTGGAAGAAACATGGCCGCTGAAAGGGGTCAAATACGGCGGTCGGGAGGCAATTTCAGTGGCCGCTGGCCGCGGACGGGAGGTGACCGCCGAATAAAGTGACGAAATAGAGGAAAATCCGTTTCCTGGAGAAATGACAGTATCAAATGGATTTTTTATTTTCAAACATATGAATGATTTCTTCTAACTGTTTCATTGGAATTTGATATAACTGCTGATCAACTTAACCATTAAATCAACTGTTGTTTGTTGCTCATGAATATTAATGACTTCATGGTAAGGAAATAAATAATTTCTGCACTGATAGGAAGATTTACAACAACAATGTACTACCTTTGGTCCAGTTTGGAATCAGTAATTCACTGCTACTGGCTGACACACCCTCACTGTTGATCAACATTATCTCAACCCTGTAATCTTCATTCCTCATCATGGTGGTTGTCAATGCTCCAGACACTGACATCCCGGTTATATTCTCTGAGGAAGGTTTTATTACACGTTTCAGCCTATATGCCGGCTCGTTTCCAATATGCCTTTTATTAATGTGTCCAAGCACCACAGTCTCACTGAGTTCAAACTCCTCAACAATAACTTTATAACCTGTGATAGGTCCATTCCAAAACTTCCTTGCTGGGTTCTGAAAAAATGCTATCATGGAAAATCTCGCACCACTTCCAAACTGTGGAATATGGCAACTAGGGCTTCTTTATTGATTGTTGTTGGGATTTTTTTGTTCGGTTTTACAGTATTATTTAACAGTATCTCATTCACATAATATATGGCAGTAAGTTAAACTAAGTTAAGTGTTTCCTGACTATTTACCAGTACTGACTTTAACATAACAAATAATAACTTCAAAACATGAATCAGAGGTGGCAGATGAAAGACCTTAATTCTGATCTTTTAAGCATTCATATTGTTAATATTCTTTTGGTTTTAAGTCACACAACACAAACTTAGTCGTAAAGTTGGATTCTTGACAAGATTTAACCCTTATCATGCTGGACACGATTGATTCTACCTTTGCGACCAGTGTAGATCATGATCAGTCTGCACATCCGTGCAGTCTGACCATGATCTGCACTGTTCGCCATTCAGTCAGTATATTTTTGGTAAACACCCCTTTTAACAGTTAATGGTACTGTCCGAATTGAAAGATGGAAAAGTTCATTATAGAAATTTAGCAGGGTAAGGGTTAAGAAGTTCTTTTTCTTTTGCTTGCCATGGCTATGAAGTTAGGGCAAGGAGGAGAGTGTCACAGAGGAATACTGACATACACTATAAGGATGTTGCATGCAAGTAAGTAAGAGGAATGTAAAATAAAAAGTTCTCCATGGGTGTGTATGGAGACAGGTCAAGTTAGGAGAAAAAGTAAAATAGAGTTATGGGACCTATGCATTGCATGTCATATCACTATAGTAAGAATGTGTGTTAATTATCAGTCCAACATTAGGGTCAGTACTAAAGTTAAATATTCTATAGTGAAACTAAGAAGCTTGCAATAAAAACTTTCAACATGAATGCAGCTGTTAAGCTTACGTCTGATGCTGATGTTGACAGCAAAGCCAGTATGGTTGTAACTGCCCTCCTTGTTCTTTGAATAGTCAAGCTAAAACTAGACTGGAACTTCATTTGTACATTTGGGAAAAACTCTGACTCAAAACACAAAATCCTGCACCAGTGAGTCTTTCAATGATAACAATTTCACTGTTTACAGTACTTACCAAATTTTAGATTCTTACCTTCCAGTATATTATAGGGCACATTACATGCTGTCCACAGTCTAACATCAAGTAAGATCCAGTTGCCATGGATACTGAATGCTCTGATACTGAAAATACAAGAAAAACTAATAAGAGGACCATGATGGCATGAAAGATGCTAACCTGACTTTGACCTTTGACCTTAAATGTCTGCCACACTGACACACTGTATCATTCAATGCAATATATAAAGTGAACGAAATCATCCTGAAATATGACAGGACTGTGGAATAAAAGAGTAAGTCAAACAGAACCATGTGCATACACTTGAGAGAATTGATGAGAAAAAGTTGTTTAAAGGTTTTCCTTTTGAAGCTCTAACTTAAGAGGTGCCAAAATCACAAAATCTATAAAAAAAACACTTCAAAGGAACTTGAGAGAGGAGCCAAGCAGAACCATTTTAACAGTTCTGACAGAGAACCTCATAATGATACAATGTACCAAGTTTGATAAAGATCCAATAAGCAGTTAATGAAAAGTTTTTTCCCCTGCCTTTTTTAGCTCTGGTTGCTCCTAAAAATGTTCAAAGTAGAACCATTTGGAACAAGGCAGTCTGAATGACAGCTAAATCCCCCGCCACTGCTATGGATAGTGAAAGGGTAAAACCTTTGATTTTAGCTGTGACCTTGACCTTGAACTGACATGGCTGACTCATGAATTCTGCACAACGTCTTGATGAGGTGATCATTTGACCAAAGTTTCATGAAAATCCTTCAAGGGGTTTAGGAGATACAGAGCTGAAACCTTTGACCTTCAGTTGTGACCTTGACCTTGAGTTGACATGGCTGACTCATGAGTTCTTGATGAGGTGATCATTTGACCCAAGTTTGATGAAAGTCCTTCAAGGGGTTAAGGAGATACAGAGTGGACACCAAATGGAAGGCTCAAACCTTCGACCCTTAGTTGTGACCTTGACCTTGAGGTGGCATGGTTGACTCATAATTTCTGCACATCGTTCTGATGAGGTAATCATTTGACCCAAGTTTTATAAAATTCCTTCAAGGGGTTTAGGAGATATAGAGAGGACACGAAATGGAAGGCTCAAACCTTTGACCTTCAGTTGTGACCTTGACCTTGAGACGACATGGCTGACTCATGAGTTCTACACATCATCTTGATGAGGTAATCATTTGACCCAAGTTTGATGAAAATCCTTCAAGGGGTTTAGGAGATATAGAGCGGACACAAAATGGAAGGCTCAAACCTTTGACCCTAAGTTGTGACCTTGACCTTGAGCCGGCATGACTGACTCATGGGTTCTGCACATCGCCTTGATGAGGTGATCATTTGACCCAAGTTTTATAAAATTCCTTCAAGGGGTTTAAGAGATACAGAGCGGACACAAAATGGAAGGCTCAAACCTTTGACCTTTAGTTGTGACCTTGACCTTGAGCCGGCATGGCTGACTCATGGGTTCTGCACATCGTCTTGATAAGGTGATCATTTGACCCAAGTTTTATAAAATTCCTTCAAGGGGTTTAGGAGATATAGAGCGGACACAAAATGGCAGGCTCAAACCTTTGACCTTGAGTTGTGACCTTGACCTTGAACCGACAAGGCTGACTCATGGGTTCTGCACATCGTCTTGATGAGGTGATCATTTGACCCAAGTTTCATGAAAATCCTTCAAGGGGTTTAGGAGATATGGATCGGACACGATTTTGTTACGGATGGAAGGACGGACGGAAGGACGGAAGGACGGACGGACGGAAGGACGGACGCAGACCATTCCTATAATCCCTCCGCCACGGCGGGGGATTAAAAACAACAGGACCATGACCTGTCCCCACATGACCCAGTTTTGAACTGAGTATGACGTCGTTTTTTCTATTATTTGGCATAGTGACCTAGTTTTTGAGCTCATGTGACCCAGTTTTGAATCTGACCTAGATATCAACAAGATAAAAATTCTGACCAATTTTCATGAAGATCTATTGAAAAATATGGCCTCTAGAGAGGTCACAAGATTTTTCTATTATTTGACCTAATGACCTAGTTTTTGAAGGCACGTGACCCAGTTTTGACCTGTCCTAGATATCATCAAGGTGAACATTCTCAAAACTTTTCATGAAGATCTCATGAAAAATATGGCCACTAGAGAGGTCACAAGGTTTTTCTATTTTTATATCTACTGACCTAGTTTTTGACCGCACGTGACCCAGTTTCGAACTTCCCTTTGATATCATCAAGGTGAACATTCAGATCAATTTTCATGAAGATCAATTGAAAAATATGACCTCTAGAGAGGTCAAAAGGTTTTCCTTTTTTTAGACCTACTACTACTGACCTAGTTTTTGACCGCATTTGACTCAGTTTCAAACTTGACCTAGATATCATCAAGATGAACATTCAGACCAACTTTCATACAGATCCTATGAAAAATATGGCCTCTAGACAGGTCACAAGGTTTTTCTATTATTTCACCTAATGACCTAGTTATTGAAGGCACGTGACTCAGTTTCAAACTTGACCTAGGTATCATTAAGATGAACACTCTGACCAATTTTCATGAAGATCCATTCAAAAGTATGGCCTCTAGACAGGTCACAAGGTTTTTCTATTTTTAGACCTACTGACCTAGTTTTTGACCGCAGTTGACCCAGTTTCGAATCTGATCTGGATATCATCAAGATAAACATTCAGACCAACTTTCATACAGATCGCATGAAAAATATGGCCTCTAGAGAGGTCAAAATGTTTTTTAATTATTTGAACTACTGACCTAGTTATTAAAGGCACGTAACCCAGTTTCGAACTTGACCTAGATATCATCAAGATAAACATTCTGACCAATTTTCAAGAAGATTCATTCATAAGTATGACCTCAAGAGAGGTCACAAGGTTTTTCTATTTTTAGACCTACTGACCTAGTTTTTGATTGCAGTTGACCCAGTTTCGAACTTGACCTAGATATCATCAAGATGAATAATCAGACCAACCTTCATACAGATCCAATCAAAAATATGGCCTCTAGAGAGGTCACAAGGTTTTTCAATTATTTAACCTACTGACCTAGTTATTGATGGCACGTAACCCAGTTTAAACCTGACCTAGATATTATAAAGGTGAACATTCTGACCAATTTTCATGAAGATCCATTCAAAAGTATGGCCTCTAGAGAGGTCACAAGGTTTTTCTATTTTTAGACCTACTGACCTAGTTTTGAACCGCAGTTGACCCAGTTTCAAACTTGACTTAGATATCATCAAAATGAACATTCTGACCAACTTTCATAAAGGTCCCATGAAAAATGTGACCTTTAGAGTGGTCACAAGCAAAAGTTTACGGACGGACGCACTGATGGACGGACGCACGGACGGACGCTGCGTGATCACAAAAGCTCACCTTGTCACTTTGTGACATGTGAGCTAAAAACACAAGGGAAATCCATGTAAGGATGCTACAAACCAATCCAGAATTTGGTTTATAGTAAGAAATCATTTAACTTTTGTTTCTCTGTTCCAAGATCAATATAAACTATTTGAGCAACACTGAGACAGGCCCATACAAGCATGCTACATCCAAAGTTCTGGTTCATACAACAATGTTGTTCAAAGCTTTTTATTTCTTGATCTCTAGCTGCTCCTGACTGAGTTTGTTGAAGACCTATCTTGAGAAGGAGTCTTTAAAAGTTTTTTTTTCCTTTTATTTTTAGCTTTGGTAGCCCCGAACTGGTGCTATTGTTGGAACAATTTGAGCAAAATGAGAGAAATCAACATGAGGATGCAACAGATCAAGATTGGTAATGTCCCATCAACTGGTTCACGAGGAAAAAATACTTAACAGTTTAGTTCATACAGCACCACAAGTGGACCCATTTGTATAAAGTTGAGACAAGTCTATCTTCGGATGCTACAGATCTATTTTGAAGATATAAGAAGTCTTTTAAAGAATTTTTCTGTTCTTACCTCTGGCAGCCCCTATATAAAGCCAATCAGGATCACCTGAACAAAACTGAGTTGGCCATGCAAGTCTGACACAGGTCCATGCAAGGATGCTGCAGACCAAGTTTGGTGCATTTCTGACCAGTCTTTTCAGAGATAAAAATGATTTATTTATTAAACTAAACTGCAACTTCTTATGTTTCCAGTTTTGCTTTTATTTTCTTTCATTTTGTTTTAGACTGATCAATTGCTCCATACATTTATTATTAAAGATCTCTGAAGTGGCAATATTGTCAACTATCAGCACCTTTTGGAACAGCGAAGTTCTAGGATTGCATCACAACCCACTCGTTCCATGGGCATCATCCGGTAAAATACATATGAGCCACACCATGAGAAAACCAACATAGTGCATTTGTGACCAGCATGGATCTAGACCTATTTGAGCAACACTGAGACAGGCCCATACAAGCATGCTACATCCAAAGTTCTGGTTCATACAACAATGTTGTTCAAAGCTTTTTATTTCTTGATCTCTAGCTGCTCCTGACTGAGTTTGTTGAAGACCTATCTTGAGAAGGAGTCTTTAAAAGTTTTTTTTTCCTTTTATTTTTAGCTTTGGTAGCCCCGAACTGGTGCTATTGTTGGAACAATTTGAGCAAAATGAGAGAAATCAACATGAGGATGCAACAGATTCAAGATTGGTAATGTCCCATCAACTGGTTCACGAGGAAAAAATACTTAACAGTTTAGTTCATACAGCACCACAAGTGGACCCATTTGTATAAAGTTGAGACAAGTCTATCTTCGGATGCTACAGATCTATTTTGAAGATATAAGAAGTCTTTTAAAGAATTTTTCTGTTCTTACCTCTGGCAGCCCCTATATAAAGCCAATCAGGATCACCTGAACAAAACTGAGTTGGCCATGCAAGTCTGACACAGGTCCATGCAAGGATGCTGCAGACCAAGTTTGGTGCATTTCTGACCAGTCTTTTCAGAGATAAAAATGATTTAGTAAAAATGTTGACACACATACATCTACTAGTACACTAATATCTCACCCTGAACAATGTTCATGTCAGTTAATTAAAACTGGTTTAGTGATATTAAACTAAACTGCAACTTCTTATGTTTCCAGTTTTGCTTTTATTTTCTTTCATTTTGTTTTAGACTGATCAATTGCTCTATACATTTATTATTAAAGATCTCTGAAGTGGCAATATTGTCAACTATCAGCACCTTTTGGAACAGCGAAGTTCTAGGATTGCATCACAACCCACTCGTTCCATGGGCATCATCTGGTAAAATACATATGAGCCACACCATGAGAAAACCAACATAGTGCATTTGTGACCAGCATGGATCTAGACCAGCCTGTGCATCCGCGCAGTCTGGTCAGGATCCATGCTGTTCACTTTCAAAGCCTATTGCAATTAGAGAAACCATTAGCAAACAGCATGGATCCTGACCAGACTGCACGCATGCGCAGGCTGGTCTGGATCCATGCTGGTCGCAGATGCACTATGTTGGTTTTCCCATGGTGCAGCTCATATATCTCAAAGGGGAATGTGACATAAATAATCAATCATAGCCAATCAAGCATTCTGAATTCCATACTGTTCCCTCTCAGGGAGTCAATAGATTTCAAGGCAAGTGGCATCAACAACCGTACATAGTTTCATAGAGGTAAATCAATTCTGACATTAAATGGTTTCATACTGTTAAATTAGGTTTCAAAAGTTTTACAGTAACCCCTCTGTAACTTCTCTATTTTTAATTATGCAGAGCTACTGACTGAAAACTTGAACACATAGTAATTTGCACTTAAGGCTTATAATTTTATTAAAAAATCTTGTTTTAACTGCACTAAATTGCAGGTGCTTTGAAATAATTTAGATGACCCAGTTCAAGAAAAACTGAGATTTTACCGAAGTCTGCCAAGTACATACAACTTGCTTCATCACTACACATTGAAGGCGTAATCCATTTAATATTTTTTGTTACTCAAGGAGAGTAATACCTTTAGAACCTTCAATCAATACCTGTGTTTGGTGTTTCAAAATTTACAGTGCTTCCACTACTCCAGTATATATCTCTACGAGCAGCTGTCGGTTTTGCCTGGACCATGACAGAGTAGTTGGCAAATGGTATGAAGTCTGTCAGATTGAACACTTTATGTGATTCTAATGCATTTCTTATCATCTGAAATATATTGAAATTAGAGTTAAAGTGGCATGCCTATAGATTTATTTCATTTTTAAGAGTTTCTTCTTTTGTCAGTACACATGAACCTGCCTAAGTGGTCATCTGTATTAAGCATTACTATAAATAATCCATGATGTATTCTACTTATTTCTAATATCCCATTATATACTCTATTCATTTCTAATATCCCATTATATATTCTATTCATTTCTCATATCCTGTAATATACTTTATTCATTTCTCATATCCCATAATATACTCTATTCATTTCTTATATCCTGTAATATACTTTATTCATTTCTCATATCCCATAATATACTCTATTCATTTCTCATATCCCGTAATATACTCTATTCATTTCTTATATCCTGTAATATACTCTATTCATTTCTTATATCCTGTAATATACTTTATTCATTTCTCATATCCCTAATATACCTCATTCATTTCTCATATCCCGTAATATACTCTATTCATTTCTTATATCCTGTAATATACTCTATTCATTTCTCATATCCCGTAATATACTCTATTCATTTCTCATATCCCGTAATATACTCTATTCATTTCTCATATCCCGTAATATACTCTATTCATTTCTCATATCCCGTAATATACTCTATTCATTTCTCGTAATATACTCTATTCATTTCTTATATCCCGTAATATACTTTATTCATTTCTCATATCCTGTAATATACTTTATTCATTTCTCATATCCTGTAATATACTTTATTCATTTCTCATATCCCATAATATACTCTATTCATTTGTCATATCTTATTGTTCATTTCTCATATCCCATAATATACTTTATTCATTTGTCATATCTTATAATATACTCTATTCATTTATCATATCCTGTAACATACTTTATTCATTTCTCATATCCCATAATATACTTTATTAATTTCTCACATCCTGTAATATACGCTATTCATTTCTCATATCCCATTATATACTCTATTCATTCATATCCTGTAATAAACTCTATTCATTTCTCATATCCTGTAATATACTTTATTCATTTCTCATATCCCATAATATACTCTATTCATTTGTCATATCTTATTGTTCATTTCTCATATCCCATAATATACTTTATTCATTTGTCATATCTTATAATATACTCTATTCATTTATCATATCCTGTAACATACTTTATTCATTTCTCATATCCCATAATATACTCTATTCATTTCTCATATCCCGTAATATACTCTATTCATTTCTCATATCCCATAATATACTCTATTCATTTCTTATATCCTGTAATATACTTTATTCATTTCTCATATCCCATAATATACTCTATTCATTTCTTATATCCTGTAATATACTTTATTCATTTCTCATATCCTGTAATATACTTTATTCATTTCTCATATCCCGTAATATACTCTATTCATTTCTCATATCCCGTAATATACTCTATTCATTTCTCATATCCCGTAATATACTCTATTCATTTCTCATATCCCGTAATATACTTTATTCATTTCTCATATCCCGTAACATACTTTATTCATTTGTCATATCTTATAATATACTCTATTCATTTATCATATCCTGTAACATACTTTATTCATTTCTCATATCCCATAATATACTTCATTAATTTCTCACATCCTGTAATATACGCTATTCATTTCTCATATCCCATTATATACTCTATTCATTCATATCCTGTAATAAACTCTATTCATTTCTCATATCCTGTAATATACTTTATTCATTTCTCATATCCCATAATATACTCTATTCATTTGTCATATCTTATTGTTCATTTCTCATATCCCATAATATACTTTATTCATTTGTCATATCTTGTAACATACTTTATTCATTTCTCATATCCCATAATATACTCTATTCATTTCTCATATCCCGTAATATACTTTATTCATTTCTCATATCCCATAATATACTCTATTCATTTCTTATATCCTGTAATATACTTTATTCATTTCTCATATCCTGTAATATACTTTATTCATTTCTCATATCCCATAATATACTCTATTCATTTCTTATATCCTGTAATATACTCTATTCATTTCTCATATCCTGTAATATACTTTATTCATTTCTCATATCACGTAATATACTCTATTCATTTCTCATATCCCGTAATATACTTTATTCATTTCTCATATCCCGTAATATACTCTATTCATTTCTTATATCCTGTAATATACTCTATTCATTTCTCATATCCTGTAATATACTTTATTCATTTCTCATATCCCATAATATACTCTATTCATTTGTCATATCTTATTGTTCATTTCTCATATCCCATAATATACTTTATTCATTTGTCATATCTTATAATATACTCTATTCATTTATCATATCCTGTAACATACTTTATTCATTTCTCATATCCCATAATATACTT
Organism: Mercenaria mercenaria; assembly: GCF_021730395.1. NCBI lineage: Eukaryota > Metazoa > Mollusca > Bivalvia > Venerida > Veneridae > Mercenaria > Mercenaria mercenaria. The sequence goes on from NC_069363.1 coordinate 52,352,498, forward strand.
TATTCATTTCTCATATCCCGTAATATACTTTATTCATTTCTCATATCCCATAATATACTCTATTCATTTCTTATATCCTGTAATATACTTTATTCATTTCTCATATCCTGTAATATACTTTATTCATTTCTCATATCCCATAATATACTCATTCATTTCTCATATCGATGTAATATACTTTATTCATTTCTCATATCCCATAATATACTCTATTCATTTGTCATATCTTATTGTTCATTTCTCATACCCCATAATAACTTATTCATTTGTCATATCTTATAATATACTCTATTCATTTATCATATCCTGTAACATACTTTTATTCATTTCTCATATCCCATAATAATACTCTATTCATTTCTCATATCCCGTAATATACTTTATTAAATTTCTCATATCCCGTAATATACTCTATTCATTTCTCATATCCTTTAATATACTTTATTCATTTCTCATAACCCGTAATATACTCTATTCATTTCTTATATCCAATATACTTTATTCATTCTCATATCCCGTAATATACTTTATTCATTTCTCATATCCCATAATATACTCTAATCATTTCTTATATCCCGTAATATACTCTATTCATTTCTCATATCCCATAATATACTCTATTCAATTCTCATATCCGTAATATACTTTATTCATTTCTCATATCCCTAATATACTCTATTCATTTCTTATATCCCGTAATATACTTTATTCATTTCTCAAATCCTGTAATATACTTTATTCATTCTCATATTCCGTAATATACCTATTCATTTCTTATATCCTGTAATATACTCTATTCATTTCTCATATCCTGTAATATACTTTATTCATTTCTCATATCACGTAATATACTCTTTTCAATTTCTCATACCCGTAAATAACTTTATTCTTTCCAATCCCGTAATATACTCTATTCATTTCTTATATCCTGTAATATACTTTATCATTTTCACTACCTGTAATATACTTTATTCATTTCCATTTATCCTGTAATATACTTCTATTCATTTCTCATATCCTGTATAACTTTATTCATTTCTCATATCCCATAATATACTCTATCATTTGTCATAATCTTATTGTTCATTTTCATATCCCAAATATACTTTATTCATTGTCATATCTTATAATATACTCTATTCATTTATCATATCCTGTAACATACTTTATTCATTTCTCATATCCCATAATAACTTTATTCATTTCTCATATCCGTAATATATCTTATTCATTTACTCATATCCCATAATATACTCTATTCATTTCTTATATCCTGTAATATACTTTATTCATTTCTCATATCCTGTAATATACTTTATTCATTTCTCATATCCCATAATATACTCTATTCATTTCTCATATCCTGTAATATACTTTATTCATTTCTCATATCCCATAATATACTCTATTCATTTGTAATATCTTATTGTTCATTCTCATATCCCATAATATACTTTATTCATTTGCATATCATTATAATATACTCTAATTCATTTATCATATCCTGTAACATACTTTATTCATTTCTCATATCCCATAATATACTCTATTCATTTCTCATATCCCGTAATATACTTTATTCATTTCTCATATCCCGTAATATACTCTATTCATTTCTTATATCCTTTAATATACTTTATTCATTTCTCATATCCCGTAATATACTTTATTCATTTCTCATATCCCATAATATACTCTATTCATTTCTTATATCCCGTAATATACTTTATTCATTTCTCATATCCCATAATATACTCTATTCATTTCTCATATCCCATAATATACTTTATTCATTTCTCATATCCTGTAATATACTTTATTCATTTCTCATATCCCGTAATATACTCTATTCATTTCTTATATCCCGTAATATACTTTATTCATTTCTCATATCCTGTAATATACTCTATTCATTTCTCATATCCCATAATATACTCTATTCATTTCTCATATCCCGTAATATACTTTATTCATTTCTCATATCCCATAATATACTCTATTCATTTCTTATATCCTGTAATATACTTTATTCATTTCTCATATCCTGTAATATACTTTCTTAATTTCTCACATCCTGTAATATACGCTATTCATTTCTCATATCCCATTATATACTCTATTCATCCATATCCTGTAATAAACTCTATTCATTTCTCATATCCTGTAATATACTTTATTCATTTCTCATATCCCATAATATACTCTATTCATTTGTCATATCTTATTGTTCATTTCTCATATCCCATAATATACTTTATTCATTTGTCATATCTTATAATATACTCTATTCATTTATCATATCCTGTAACATACTTTATTCATTTCTCATATCCCATAATATACTTTATTCATTTCTCATATCCTGTAATATACTTTATTCATTTCTCATATCCCGTAACATACTTTATTCATTTCTTATATCCTGTAATATACTTTATTCATTTCTCATATCCTGTAATATACTTTATTCATTTCTCATATCCCGTAATATACTCTATTCATTTCTTATATCCTGTAATATACTTTATTCATTTCTCATATCCTGTAATATACTTTATTCATTTCTCATATCCCATAATATACTCTATTCATTTCTTATATCCTGTAATATACTTTATTCATTTCTCATATCCCCCAATATACTCTATTCATTTCTCATATCCCGTAAATACTTTATTCATTTCTCATATCCCGTAATATACTCTATTCATTTTCTTATATCCCGTAATATACTTTATTCATTTCTCATATCCCTAATATACTTTATTCATTTCTCATATCCTGTAATATACTCTATTCATTTCTCATATCCTGTAATATACTTTATTCATTTCTCATATCCCATAATATACTCTATTCATTTCTCATATCCTGTAATATACTTTATTCATTTCTCATATCCCATAATATACTCTATTCATTTGTCATATCTTATTGTTCATTTCTCATATCCCATAATATACTTTATTCATTTGTCATATCTTATAATATACTCTATTCATTTATCATATCCTGTAACATACTTTATTCATTTCTCATATCCCATAATATACTTTATTCACTTCTCATATCCCGTAATATACTTTATTCGTTTCTCATATCCCATAATATACTCTATTCATTTCTTATATCCTGTAATATACTTTATTCATTTCTCATATCCTGTAATATACTTTATTCATTTCTCATATCCCATAATATACTCTATTCATTTCTCATATCCTGTAATATACTTTATTCATTTCTCATATCCCATAATATACTCTATTCATTTGTCATATCTTATTGTTCATTTCTCATATCCCATAATATACTTTATTCATTTGTCATATCTTATAATATACTCTATTCATTTATCATATCCTGTAACATACTTTATTCATTTCTCATATCCATAATATACTCTATTCATTTCTCATATCCGTAATATACTTTATTCATTTCTCATATCCCATAATATACTCTATTCATTTTCTTATTTCCTTTAAATATACTTTATTCATTTCTCATAATCCATGTAATATACATTTATTCATTTCTCATATCCCATAATATACTCTATTCATTTCTATATCCTGTAATATACTTTATTCATTTCTCATATCCCATAATATACTCTATTCATTTCTCATATCCTGTAATATACTTTATTCATTTCTCATATCCTGTAATATACTTTATTCATTTCTCATATCCCATAATATACTCTATTCATTTCTCATATCCCGTAATATACTTATTCATTTCTCATATCCCGTAATATACTCTATTCATATTTCTTATACCTGTAATTATACTCTATTCATTTCTTATATCCTGTAATATACTTTATTCATTTCTCATATCCTGTAATATACTTTATTCATTTCTCATATCCCATAATATACTCTATTCATTTCTTATATCCTGTAATATACTTTATTCATTTCTCATATCCCACAATATACTCTATTCATTTCTCATATCCCGTAATATACTTTATTCATTTCTCATATCCCGTAATATACTCTATTCATTTCTTATATCCCGTAATATACTTTATTCATTTCTCATATCCCGTAATATACTTTATTCATTTCTCATATCCTGTAATATACTCTATTCATTTCTCATATCCTGTAATATACTTTATTCATTTCTCATATCCCATAATATACTCTATTCATTTCTCATATCCCGTAATATACTTTATTCATTTCTCATATCCCATAATATACTCTATTCATTTGTCATATCTTATTGTTCATTTCTCATATCCCATAATATACTTTATTCATTTGTCATATCTTATAATATACTCTATTCATTTATCATATCCTGTAACATACTTTATTCATTTCTCATATCCCATAATATACTCTATTCATTTCTCATATCCCGTAATATACTTTATTCATTTCTCATATCCCATAATATACTCTATTCATTTCTTATATCCTTTAATATACTTTATTCATTTCTCATATCCTGTAATATACTTTATTCATTTCTCATATCCCATAATATACTCTATTCATTTCTTATATCCTGTAATATACTTTATTCATTTCTCATATCCCATAATATACTCTATTCATTTCTCATATCCTGTAATATACTTTATTCATTTCTCATATCCTGTAATATACTTTATTCATTTCTCATATCCCATAATATACTCTATTCATTTCTCATATCCCGTAATATACTTTATTCATTTCTCATATCCCGTAATATACTCTATTCATTTCTTATATCCTGTAATATACTCTATTCATTTCTTATATCCTGTAATATACTTTATTCATTTCTCATATCCTGTAATATACTTTATTCATTTCTCATATCCCATAATATACTCTATTCATTTCTTATATCCTGTAATATACTTTATTCATTTCTCATATCCCACAATATACTCTATTCATTTCTCATATCCCGTAATATACTTTATTCATTTCTCATATCCCGTAATATACTCTATTCATTTCTTATATCCCGTAATATACTTTATTCATTTCTCATATCCCGTAATATACTTTATTCATTTCTCATATCCTGTAATATACTCTATTCATTTCTCATATCCTGTAATATACTTTATTCATTTCTCATATCCCATAATATACTCTATTCATTTCTCATATCCTGTAATATACTTTATTCATTTCTCATATCCCATAATATACTCTATTCATTTGTCATATCTTATTGTTCATTTCTCATATCCCATAATATACTTTATTCATTTGTCATATCTTATAATATACTCTATTCATTTATCATATCCTGTAACATACTTTATTCATTTCTCATATCCCATAATATACTTTATTCACTTCTCATATCCCGTAATATACTTTATTCGTTTCTCATATCCCATAATATACTCTATTCATTTCTTATATCCTGTAATATACTTTATTCATTTCTCATATCCTGTAATATACTTTATTCATTTCTCATATCCCATAATATACTCTATTCATTTCTCATATCCTGTAATATACTTTATTCATTTCTCATATCCCATAATATACTCTATTCATTTGTCATATCTTATTGTTCATTTCTCATATCCCATAATATACTTTATTCATTTGTCATATCTTATAATATACTCTATTCATTTATCATATCCTGTAACATACTTTATTCATTTCTCATATCCCATAATATACTCTATTCATTTCTCATATCCCGTAATATACTTTATTCATTTCTCATATCCCATAATATACTCTATTCATTTCTTATATCCTTTAATATACTTTATTCATTTCTCATATCCTGTAATATACTTTATTCATTTCTCATATCCCATAATATACTCTATTCATTTCTTATATCCTGTAATATACTTTATTCATTTCTCATATCCCATAATATACTCTATTCATTTCTCATATCCTGTAATATACTTTATTCATTTCTCATATCCTGTAATATACTTTATTCATTTCTCATATCCCATAATATACTCTATTCATTTCTCATATCCCGTAATATACTCTATTCATTTCTCATATCCCATAATATACTCTATTCATTTCTTATATCCTGTAATATACTTTATTCATTTCTCATATCCTGTAATATACTTTATTCATTTCTCATATCCTGTAATATACTCTATTCATTTCTCATATCCTGTAATATACTCTATTCATTTCTCATATCCCATAATATACTCTATTCATTTGTCATATCTTATTGTTCATTTCTCATATCCCATAATATACTTTATTCATTTGTCATATCTTATAATATACTCTATTCATTTATCATATCCTGTAACATACTTTATTCATTTCTCATATCCCATAATATACTTTATTAATTTCTCACATCCTGTAATATACGCTATTCATTTCTCATATCCCATTATATACTCTATTCATTCATATCCTGTAATAAACTCTATTCATTTCTCATATCCTGTAATATACTCTATTCATTTCTCATATCCTGTAATATACTCTATTCATTTCTCATATCCCATAATATACTTTATTCATTTCTCATATCACGTAATATACTTTATTCATTTCTCATATCCCACAATATATTTTATTCATTTCTCATATCCTGTAATATACTCTTATTCATTTCTCATATCTTGTAATATACTTTATTCATTTCTCATATCCCATAATATACTTTATTCATTTCTCATATCCTGTACTATACTTTATTCATTTCTCATATCCTGTAATATACTCTATTCATTTCTCATATCCCATAATATACTCTATTCATTTCTTACCGTATTTTGGTGCGTATAGGTCGCACTTTTTCTATCCATTTTGCTGCCTGAAAAAGTTCCTGCGACCTATACGACAGAACATTGCCAGCAGTTTTTTTTTCGGGCCAATTTTCTGACCGTAGCTCTCGCAAAATTACGTGCATCTGTTACGAACGAACAAAATGGATAAAAAATATCAATATCGGCGGCTTTTCAACCAATAGTGGTTACTTTCAATAAAATATATCGTAAATAACCCATACAGACTATTAAAATTACGAATGACTTTAATTCAAAGATGTTTTTGCAGTCTGAATTACGTTTGTTTCTACTTTCGTTTTACTGGACGCCACTGACATGTACTCCGGGTTGGATAAAATCCGGACAGATCCGTCCTCCATTCCAAACATTGTTTTTACTAATTCTTAGCGTATTAAAAAACTTTAAAGATAATTTTTAACTTTTGATTTTTAAATAAAAGAAAAAAATCCAAAATGAGATACAGTCTAACCTGTACTAACGGTCACCTCCGATCAGCGGTCACCTCCGTTCAGCAGCCATTTTATGACGCCCCCGACGGATTTTCCTCTATTTTATCACTTTATTCAGCAGTCACCTGCCGTCCGCGGCCAGCGGCCACCGAAACTGCCACCCGACCGCCGTATTTGACCCCTTTCAGCGGCCATTTTTCTTCCAAAATCAATTATTTTTAGGCAATAATCGCCGAAGATACACGATTTTTGAGAAGCACGTGATTGCTAAGTTTCGCTTGACTTCACCACAAGAACGACAAAATGACATGAGTTTCTCAATTAAAACTGGTAACCTTTTTGTTATGATCAAATGGCCAGTAATTATCGACAATTAGCGTGTCACCTCGTGTCAATTTTGTTGTTCACAGTTTGACCTCGGTTAAAGATAATACTCGATAACTAACTAGTAGCATAATATTTGTGATTTTTTATACTTCTGTCATCAAAATACTATTAAATTTATACGAAATTAATTGTGTTTGAAAAAATATAAACCACTCCATCTTTTACCGAACGTAACGGCAATCATAGATTTTAGCGTAGACAATAAGCGCAGAGAGTAGCTTCCCTTACCAAAATGGCGAAAATTGTAAACAAACTTGTTTTTGAAGTTGGAAAATTTTCTGTAACAATTTTTGTAGTAAAAAAATCACGCCGGAATTTTAGATTGCTAAGAAGACCATTCGTATTGCGAAGGCAAATGCACGTCATTGTATCCTGGTAAAATAATAATGGGAAACCCCCCAAAAATGGGCCTAAAGGCTATACTGGCCAGAAGTCTGAAAATACATATATTGGCTGCACCTCCGATCAGCGGTCACCTGGCTTTAGCGGCCAAATTGTCTGCTTCCCTTGGCTGACTGCTAAAGACAGGTTAGACTGTATTTTGTTTATCTTTTTACTCAGAATCAAAAGAACGCGGTTAATTACATGACACGGAAAGGTGTTATAATTGCTGTGCAAACAATTCACACTTAAACTTGCATGATAACGGAATGTAAACGCAAACTGTCTGCTGCCAATTAGTGTCAAAAAGCCGCTTTTCTTTGATGTAGTCTGTTACCGATACTTAACTGTTGGTACGAAACGGTTGGGAATGAAAATAACACTGTCCAATTTCCACCAATCAGGTTCTGATAATAATTCAGTCCGCGGCATCAATATGGCCGCCGCCATAACTTTTTTGCCGGTAAATATTAAATATTGCTGGGGAAAAAATCCGAAATTTAAATGCGACTAATACGCTAGAAGTTAAATTTTCCGACCATTTCCAGAGCAAAAATTAGATGCGGACTATACATTACCGCGACCTATACACACCAAAATACGGTATATCCTGTAATATACTCTATTCATTTCTCATATCCCGTAATATACTCTATTGAATTTCATTTCTCATATCCTGTAATATACTCATTTCATTTCTCATATCCTGTAATATACTTTATTCAATTCTCATATCCTGTAATATAGTCTATTCATTTCTCATATCCAATAATATACTTTATTCATTTCTCATATCACGTAATATACTTTACTCATTTCTCATATCCCATAATATACTTTATTCATTTCTCATATACTGTAATATACTCTATTCATTTCTCATATCTTGTAAAATGCTTTATTCATTTCTCATATCCCATAATATACTTTATTCATTTCTCATATCCTGTAATATACTTTATTCATTTCTCATATCCTGTAATATACTCTATTCATTTCTCATATCCCATAATATACTCTATTCATTTCTTATATCCTGTAATATACTCTATTCATTTCTCATATCCCGTAATATACTTTATTCATTTCTCATATCCTGTAATATATCTATTCATTTCTCATATCCCATAATATACTCTATCTATTTCTTATATCCTGTAATATACTTTATTCATTTTCCATATCCTGTAATATACTCTATTCATTTCTCATATCCCATAATATTATGTTATTTAACATTGTTCTGTACAATACGGAGATATATTTGGACGAGTACCCAGCTGAGAAAATCATATTGGACAAGCCGCTAGGCGAGTCCAATATGGTTTTCTCAGCTGGGTATGAGTCCAAATATATCTCGAATTGTACAGTACAATGCTAAATAAACTTTTTATACTATATCTATTTTATCTTAGTTTAAATTAAAAATGTTTCACTGAATATTGTTCCCAGCTTGGTATGAGTGCAAATATATATTATACAGAACAATGTTAGGCCCTAAATAACCTTTTTATTCTATATTTATTTCACTTCATACGTAATTCATTTAATGTTGTATTTCTGCGTATCAGTATTAAATAAATTATATGGTGCAACCTCCCTACAACAGCCATTTGGCGATTTGGGTGGTTATAATACTTGGCTGAGATATTATGCCCACAAACAGTGTCAGCAAGTTTGGTGAAGATCTGATGAAAACTGAATTAGACAGCGGGCATGCTTTGGATGCCGACTGCCTGCCCGCTGCCACGGGTGTTCACATAATACGCCGAGATATTATGCCCACAAACATTGCCAGCAAGTTTGGTGAAGATCGGATGAAAACCTGTATTTAGAGAGCAGACAAGGCTAAATTTGTCTAGGGTTGTCTAGAGGTCTGTTAATCAGACCCCTAGCCCCTGCCATTCAAAATTTTCTCAACCTTTGACAAAATAATAGATTTTTCCAATCAATAAGATTTTCTTCCAATTATATCTGTATAGATCTAGATCTATGTAATTTCTATTTGGGAATATCCTGATTTCAAGACGCATAATCAAACTACTAGAGCGCCTACTTATCCGATTTACATTCAACACATTTTCAAAACTGTTCACGCATTTCGGGCTTTATCGTATGTTTAACATGTGACTGTTGAACCGTCCGAATACAGAAAATACAGGATTTCTTGTATGCACGTGCGTCCAAATACAGAAAATACAGGATTTTTTGTACGCACGTGCGTCCAAATACAGTAATATATTGTACGTTCACGTGTGGCAAATGAACGTTCACAATTGGATAGATAAAATAGATATAGAATAATATACTCTATTCATTTGTCATATCCCATAATATGGGTGGTTTTCAAAATAATGAAGCTTTTTCTTTTCTCTCACCTTACTTTAATTCAGTTTAGCTTTAGAATGCATTTTGGGGCAAATTATATCCAAATCAATGTAGTCAATAAATGTGTGCAATTTCAGCTTAATGAATCAAACAGTTTTAAAGTTATATTAAATTATATAGCTAATTTTGTCCCCTGTGCACCCAAAAAAGTGTGACATTTTACATGAAGTATAGTTTTCAACTGTGGCTTACTTTTAAAACCATGCTTTATTGTAACAGCTTTGGCTTTTTCGTGTAACTTAAACTCTGCACATTTAAATAAAATACTTCTTTTCATTACCTACATCTTATTGTTACCAATATTTCACATCTTGTGATGGTACCCCCTTCACAAAAAATAGTGAAAAAAATACTAAATTTAAATGTTGAACACTACAATTTCATAACCCTATTACTTTTCTAAAGTCTTAATGTTTTTCTAAGATCCTTATCCCTTCAGCTGTGAAGACACAGTATGATTTTTTTCTTTAATAAATCAACTTTCTCAGAAACTTGCTGGATGTCTATACACCTAAAAATGTCCCCTGTGCACCTTTTCAGTTGTTAAGTGTCAGATTTCTTATATTCTTTAAATAAAATGGGATTTTACTTTATTTTCCTTGAAAGGGAGTTACAACAGATACAAAAGCAGCATTCAACTTCACATATTACTGACTGTTAAACATTCACAGAGCCAAAAGTGATGTCCCCTGTGCACCCTTTTTTGACATATATCAATTTTCATAGCATTACTGTAATTTGTGGTGGCAGTTCTATATTCTTAACAGTGTGAAAGCAAAATTTAGGCATTACTTGATAATTTAGCATTATATAAGAAACCCTGGACAATTTAAAATTCATTGTTTGCATTTATTTCTGAAGTTGCCAATTTTCAAGTTTAAAAGTGGATACATCAATTTTATTGCTTCTTAAGCTCTTTAAATTTACCTAAATATCTAATGTTCACTAGTAAATATTGTGTAGTTAAAAGAATTTTACTTACCATGAACATATTCTATGAATAAATATTTTGATACAATTTGTCCCCTGTGCACCCTTTTTAGTAACATTATAAAGTATGTATGAATTTTACTATTCCATTTTATCATGCATGGCATTTCGTCATTTGTCTACTATGAATAAGCATTGCATGTAAACTAAATGATTTCAGTGTATTAGTTATGTATAAAGTCACTTATTTTTTCTTTTAAAGCATTACATTCAGTTGAATTTTCATGTTTTGTAGTGAAAATTTTCAATTTTGTAGTTATTTTGTGGAATAAATCAATTTTTTAATAGGATTTGACTAAAGTTGATCACCATTAGTCTTTTTATGAATAGAAAACTAATAATGGATAAATATTACACTGATTTTTAGTATGTGTCCCCTGTGCATCTGTACAATAACTCAATTTTGAGTTGACAATTCTAGAAATTAGAATTACTGGACATTCTTGAAATTTGGCATGTGGTTTATAAACATGCAAAGTGAGAGAAAAAAATAGGTTTAATAATTATATGTTAGTTATTTTGCATTTAGCAACAATTTTTCTAGGTAAAGTTTTATTTTCATGTCAGATTTGTGCAGAAATTGTGATTTTAAAAACCAGTGTCCACAAACATTTGAGTAAATAAGTTTCAAACCATACACATACACCCATTACTTATCATTTATGTTGAAAAAATTACTGTTATACATAATTCCTTGTCATAAAACACTGCAACATTTATCACCCATCTTACGGGAAATTCACTGAACTTTCGAATTAAAGGCTGAAATATTTTCTTATTGGCATTTCTCAACACTTTCCGGGAGTTATTTCCTTTAAATCTGAAGTATTTGCTATCATAAAAAATAGGTGACCACCCTAACAAATAAGTTTGAATTTTCAACCCCTATGTCACACTTTTGCTTCATTATTTTGAAAACCACCCATATACACTATTCATTTCTCATATCCTGTAATATACTTTATTCAGTTCTCATATCCCATAAAGTACTCTATTCATTTCTAATATCTGCTAATATACTCACTTCAGTTCTATTATCCCACTTGGATGTGACTGTAACCTTATAGTCCATAGCAAAATTCACCTCTGACTTGTAGGTAAGACCCCTTGGACCATCCCAATACAACTGAACATTACTGCTTTCATTGTAAAATCCTAGCTTAGCCACTGGGTTGGGTTTCACTGCAAGAATAGGTATGTGGCATTTTTCACAATACTGTTAATTAATATGAATAAATTAATAATCTTAGTATCATACAGTTTATACATGGATATTTATACTGAAATATAAATAGGGGGATAAAGGTATGTTATATCAGAAATGCACATAATAAGGATATTTATACTAGGCTCAGATGTATATAAATATATCATTGTAAAAGTAAAAGGTGAAAACAAAGTCACTCACCTGATCTTGACCAAACAGACCATATATCAAAAACCACTACATTATGGAAGATAACATCAAGCAATCCATAAGACACTGCTATTTCAAGGCTGTTTATTTTAAGCTCTGAGGGCTTCAAAAAGGGGTCAAGAGAAACTCTTCCAATAAATGTGACAGAAGACTTTACAAGGATTCTACAGGCCAAGCTGAGTGAAGATTTAACAAATGGTTCATTAGGAGACTTTTAGATATTTTTCTATTTCAGACTCTGGGGGCCCTAAAAGAGATTTGAACAAACTTGAGAAGGATCTTTCAAGGATGCTACAGACCAAGTTTGGTGTAGATTTATCAAGTGGTTTATGAGTAAAGCTGTTTAACTGTATTTCTATTTTAGCCTTTGCAGCCCTTAAAAGTGACAGAGTTGAATCATTTGATTAAACTTGAGCAAAGATCTTACAAGGCAGCTTCAGACAAAGTTTAGTAAAGATTAAGTGGTTCATAAGAAGAAGTTGTCAAAATACTGCCTTTTTAAGCTCTGGTGCCCAGTAAATGATGGGAAGCAAAACCATCTGATCAATTTAGAGAGAGGCAATACTAGACTTGACAATGCTGCTACACACCAAGTGTGGTGAAGATCTATCAAGTTATTCTGGAGCGGCAGTTGTCTGAATGTTTTAAAAAATTATGTATTTAGTTCTGGAGGCCCCTAAAACAGGCTATGTTGAACCAATTATAAATAACCTTGATAGAGATCTTCACAAGAGTTTGGTGAAGATCAATTAAGTGCTTTATCAATTCTAAGGTTTTTCTTTTTTAGCTCTCAGAGGGCCCATAAAAATCAAAGCTGAACCACTTGAACAAGGTCAATATAAAAATGCTACAAGTTTGGCAAAGACCCATCAACTTGTTCATTAGAAGAAGTAATTAATAGATTTCTTTATACTTTTTTCTGGTAAAACAGGCCACAGCAAACCATCTGAACAATTAAGAGAGCCTTACAGGGATGCTACAAACCAAGCAGGGTTACAGAAATTCCATGTCCGGAGCCCAGAGAAAATTCTGTTGGGCTACTAATTTTTTTTCCTAGTGTGCCCATCGGGCTACCTTAAAACTCTACATCGAGTAGCCTAAAACTCAAAAGCCTTGTCTACCATTACATCTGCAGATTTTTAATTCCCTGGACCATTAGTATGGTGATGATATATCAAGTGGTTCATGAGAAGATGCTGTCTAAAGGTATTCCTACATTAACAAGCTCTGCCAGTCCCTAAAAGAACCCACCTGAACCATTTGAAGAAATTTTGGAAAACCATACAAGGATTCTACAAACCAACTTAGGTAAAGATCTATCAATGACATGTGGTCCATGAGAAGAGTTAAGTAGTTTAAAAATATTTCTATTTTTAGCTCTGTTGGCCCCTAAAAGGCGCTAAGAGGAAGCATATGAACAAACTTGAGAGAAGACCTTGCCAGGGTGCTACAAACCAAGTTTTGTGTAATTCTGACCTTTAGTTTTCGAGAAGATTTTATATGTAAATTGTGGACAATAGATGGCAATTGAAAGATGATGAACCAGACCATCCACCTATAGATATCAAAAGCTCACCCTGAACATTCAGTTCTAAGTGAGCTAACATTTGGACAGCAAATTCCCAACAACATTTATATATCCACTTGATGTTGATGACATATAATAAGTTGCATCTGAATTGGATGGGAACTGTAGGTGGAGTTGAGTACAAATTGTTCTAGGGTAGTTGTAGTTTTATAAATTCCTACAACAGGAGATAACTTAAGAGAAAATGCTTTAACGATTTATACAAAGTTTCATCTAAACCGAATGGAAAGATATTTTATTAAATAAAGACCAAACTAAGGTACCGTTACTTGCACATCATTCTGTACCGCTATTGTACGTACCGCCATGTTGTTTTTAGATATATCTGTCTACATGTCACAACAACTATATAATCATATTAACAGGAACAGAGCCTTTTATCTTAACATTTTCTCAACTTGATGATACCAGCAAGTTATAGATCCTACTCTTAGTGGACAATGTTTAAAAGGAAAGAAGTGATCTTGGCAAATTTTAAATGTCACTTCAAGCATTTTAAAAAAAATATTTTGCTTCCTAACTTTGTCAAATCCTCACTGAAATGTCCAAAATATACAATCAATTTGTGTTGCAGTGCTTATCACAAACCAACACCAGTAAAACGAGTAAACCAGTAAATACTTCTGGACCATCACCAGCACACCAAATGTAGGATTCTGAAGGGTAGGACTCAGACCAACAGAGGAAGAAGGAGGAACCTTATCTACCATTTAAATAAACATCTTTACCATCCTTTCAAAGCCTGTTAAGACATAATACGTATTGATACCTGAAGTTTAGCAGTATCTCCGAAATCAGAGATTCTGAAGGATCCAAGATGCCAGAAATTAATATGAGCTACATAACAATGTTCTACATGCATATTTTACTAACACCGTTCTTCATTTCTCTAGTTATTTCTTAATATGCATTTTACTTGAATACAAGAATATACTGTGAAATCAGTTAATTTTGTGAGCAGGAAATTTCGTGATTTGGGCTGAACGGCTACTTTGTGGGAATTTCATGGGTTGACCCAACCAAGAAATCCATGAAATTAAGGAACCATGAATATAAATTATTTTACAGTAGTTCAATTTCATATTACATAACTTAGAAATTTTAAATTCTATTCAGAGACAATTCCATTCAGACAATCTATTACAGATTAAATGTTATGACCTAATATGGAGATCCTGGTGGCAGTTTCGTAACATGTATACACATTAAATATTCCCTGAAAGTAGTTTGCATGCAAATCTCATCAACATGTGTTTAGTATACAAAATCCAAAACATTTCAAACATTTACCTATAGACTCATTTGTTTTAACTGTGAAGGTTTTATTCACTTGCACACCATAGGTTTCATTTACACCTTCTACAAAAATCGTATATGTGTGGTAAGAAGCCCAAATATCTTCTGGGCAAGGTTCACATATGATGACCGAGTCAGAATTACTGAAACAATTCACTTCACTGGTACCCCAACCCCTGAAAATAAATATTTTGTTAACAAGAGCTGTCCGTAAGACAGCCAAGCTCGACTATTCGAAATATTGTCCCAGAAGCAGGAAAATATTACCCAAAAAGGTTAAATATCAAAAGAGTTTTAAGTTCAAAAGGGGGAATAATTTGACCAAAATGCATATCAGTTATGGGACTTGCTGCTCTTAACTAGTTTTATAACCTCGAAGGCACATGTGAAGTTTCAATTCAATATCTGCAATAGTTTTGGAGATAGAAACTTGCATGTAAAACTTTAACCAGAATTTTCAAAGTCCAAAAGGGGGCATAATTTGCCCAAAATACATGCCAGAGTTATGGGACTTGATCCAGTGAGGTTAGTAATTGATCTAGAAAAAGAAAAAGTAAGTTTCAAATCTATATGCCTTTTAGAAATAGCTGTATGTACTTGCACGCAAAACTTTAACCAGAATTTTCTAAGTTCAAAGGGGCATAATTTGGCCAAAATGAAGGTCAGAGTTATGGGACTTGCTGCTATCAACTAGTTTTATAACCCGGAAGACACATGTGAAGTTTCAAATCAATATCTGCATTAGTTTTGGAGATAATAACTTGCATGTAAAACTTTAACCAAAATATTCTAAGTTTAAAAGGGGGCATAATTTGCTCGAAAAACATGTCAGAGTTATGGGACTTGACCCAGTGAGGTTGGTAATTGATCTAGAAAAAGAAAAAATAAGTTTCAAATCTATATGCCTTTTAGAAATAGCTGTATGTACTTGCACGCAAAACTTTAACCAGAATTTTCTATGTCTTAAAGGGGGCATAATTTGGCCAAAATGAAGGTCAGAGTTATGGGACTTGCTGCTATCAACTAGTTTTATAACCCCGAAGACACATGTGAAGTTTCAAATCAATATCTGCATTAGTTTTGGAGATAGTCACTTGCATGTAAAACTTTAACCAAAATTTTCTAAGTCTAAAAGGGGGCATAATTTGCTCAAAATACATGTCAGAGTTATGGGTCTTGACCCAGTGAGGTTGGTAATTGATCTAGAAAAAGAAAAATAAGTTTCAAATCTATATGCCTTTTAGAAATGCTGTATGTACTTGCACGCAAAACTTTAACCAGAATTTTCTAAGTCCAAAAGGGGGCATAATTTGGCCAAAATGAAGGTCAGAGTTATGGGACTTGCTGCTATCAACTAGTTTTATAACCCCGAAGACACATGTGAAGTTTCAAATCAATATCTGCATTAGTTTTGGAGATAGTAACCTGCATGTAAAACTTTAACCAAAATTTTCTAAGTCCAAAAGGGGGCATAATTTGCTCAAAATACATGTCAGAGTTACGGGACTTGACCCAGAGAGGTTGGTAATTGACCTAGAAAAAGAAAAAATAAGTTTCAAAGCTATATGCCTTTAATTGATGGCTGTATGTACTTGCATGCAAAAACTTAACCAAGGTGTGACGCCGACGCCGACGCCGACGCCGACGCCAGGGTGAGTAGAATAGCTAGACTATTCTTCGAATAGTCGAGCTAAAAACATATACCGGTAATTGTTATTTGCATGTATACGCAATTCCATACGTAAATAACAACTAAACAATAAATCAAACTCAGTCAAGTCAATATGTGTGTTCTTATATCTATTAAGACATTTTTCTTGAAAAAAGCATATTTGTCCATTCAAATTATAATTACTGGTAAAGGCCCATAACGCCTCTGTTTATAATGTTGCTGCCACATTTTTTGTAATGAACACAAAATAATTGTCTCCTATTTTCAATAACTGTTTTCTCATGTATTTTGCCAAAAGTCTGAATATTAAGGAATCCATTGTTTATGATTACCTCCCTTTATGGCACTAATTTCATGCACAATAATGAAAGCTTCTCCTATCATGTAATAATACATACCATCCCACTGGACAGCAGCTTTATCTGTTTTTAATATACGATTAAAAGTCTTATGGAACTTTAATGTGTTCCCTTAGCTTTGTTTTGCCCCTGATAATTCATGCTGGTCGTTAAATGTCATAAAATATGTAAGTTCATGTATACATGCAATTACGAAAATGATATATTTCTCTCAATAAACTATAAAATAAAAGTAGAAACAAAAGTGAAATTAAGACTCACACATTCTATTAACTGTGCACTTTTGGAAACAAATACAAAAAGAAAAGAAAATATAACTAGATGTGTGTCCATAGGACACAGGTGCCCCCATTCCTGCCACTGTAACATGGTTTAATGACTCGGGTTAAACTATTTTTAAAATGTTTGCAACACAAACTTTTAAGTACCTTATGTGTATTTTTCACTTAGTTGGCTATAACTCTGACCCAGCTGAGTAAAATCCTAAAGAGAACACTTCATGGGCTATAAAACAATCCTCTAATGTTTTATGATTCTAGGTAAAGTACATTTTAACATACAAAGTCATGTTTCACAAACTTTTTTTTTTAGTAAGTCTGGACAAGAAGTCTGGTCTTGTGTAGTGAAATAATGACTGTAGGTAAAATATTTTTGGAGCTACGCGCGACAAAACATTAAAATGATAGTTTTTTCCTAGGTAAGGGGCCATAACTCCTACAATACTGAATGAATCCAGACGCCAAACCCCAGGTGCACAACTGCACATGCTGACCAACATTCCTGTAAACTTTGGTGACTCTAGGTCAAATACTTTTGGAGCTACGCGTGACACAACATTAAAATGACCAATTTTTTACTAAGTCAGGGACCATAACTCCTACAAGACTGAATGAATCCGGACGCGAAACGCCAGGTGCATAACTACACATGCTGACCAACATTCCTGTAAAGTTTTGTGACTCTACGTCAAATACTTTTGGAGCTACGCGTGACACAACATTAAAATGACCAATTTTTTACTAAGTCAGGGACCATAACTCCTACAAGACTGAATGAATCCGGACGCGAAACGCCAGGTGCATAACTACACATGCTGACCAACATTCCTGTAAAGTTTTGTGACTCTACGTCAAATACTTTTGGAGCTAGGCGCGACACAACACTAAAATGGCCAATTTTTACAAAGTCAGGGGCCATAACTCCTACAGGACTGAATGAATCCGGACGCGAAACCCCAGGTGCACAACTACACGTGCTGACCAACATTCCTGTAAAGTTTTGTGACTCTACGTCAAACACTTTTGGAGCTAGGTTATAACATTCTCGGAAGGACGGACAGATGGACGACCACGGAGGTCGGACACAGGGTGATCACAAAAGCTCACCTTTGAGCACTTCGTGCTCTGGTGAGCTAAAAACTAGTCTGAAAGGCAATGTACCACTGCAATGAATAAATTATTATCTATTCATTAAAAATTGTTAAGATAGTTGTAACTTCAAGTAACTTTAAATTTATTGATGCAAAAATTCTAAACTGAGCTGTAAGAAACCTTGATTGATGCAAAAAATTTTAAAATAGTAACTATACATGTGTGATAACTGTAAGAAACTTTAACTATCATACAAAAAATTCTTAAGATAGTAACTATATTAATTTTGATAAAAAATCTAACATTATCATAGTTAAATTACAAGTACTGTAGGTCTAACTGCCTGAATCCATGTTGACACAAAATACATAGTGATACATGTTTGTTTTCTAGAAAGAAACAAGAGCTGTCACTAATGGTGACACATGCCCCCGCAGCACCTTGACCTTTGACCTGGTGACCTTGACCTTTGACATGGTGACCCCAAAGTCAGTAGGGGTTGTGTTCTCAATAAGTACTATCAGCACGTGAAGTTTGAAGGTCCTGGGTGCAGTGATTCCTGAGTAAAGTGCCTTCATGCAAAAAGTTAACATTGGCCCCTGTGACCTTGACCTTTGACGTGGTGATCCCAAAGTCAGTAGGGGTCGTGTACTCAATAAGTACTATCAACACGTGAAGTTTGAAGGTCCTGGGTGCAGTGGTTTGCGAGTAAAGTGCCTTCATGCAAAATGTTGTGACGAACTAACAAATGGATGGACAGTTGAAAACTAATATGCCTCCCTCCGGGGGCATAAAAAAAATACAGGTACTGAAGAAAAAACTCAAACAAGAGGGTCATAATGACCCTGGATCGCTCACCTGAGTAATATGAGCTACATGTTTCAAATGTCAAACTGATGATAAAATATTAAGAAAGTCAGTAGGTCACATTCATGGTCAATGAAATTCAGTTTTACGATTTGTGTGCAAAACTGTGTAGGTCATCAAAATTTCAAGGCTGTATCTTGAAAAACAAGAAAGTAGGTCAGTAGGTCAAGGTCACGGTCAAGTGACATCATATTACTTGGGGTCATCAGGTAATTACAATTAAACAGTCTTGGAAATAGGATCAGATGATTTTTTAAGTATTTTTCCTATATAACTCACATAATAACTAAGTGACCCCAGGACGGGGCCTCTTTTAACCCCAGGGGCATAATTTGAACAATTTTGGTAGAGGACTACTAGACAATGCAACATACCAAATATCAAAAGCCTAGGTCGTATGGTTTCAGACAAGAAGATTTTTAAAGCTTTTTCCTATATAAGTCTATATAAAAGTTGGAACCCCCAGGGCAGGGTCTCTTTTCACCCAAGGGGTACAATTTGAACAATTTTGGTTGAGGACCATAAGACAATGCTACAAACCAAATATCAAAGGTCTAAGGGTTGTGATTTCAGACAAGAAGATTTTTTAAAACTTTTTTTCCTATATAAGTCTATGAAAAACTTGGGACCCATGGGGCGGGGCCATATTTGACCCTAGGGGGATAATTTGAACAACCTTGGTAGAGGACCACTAGATGATGCTACACACCAGATATCAAAGCCCTAGGCCTTGAGCTTTTGGACAAGAAGATTTTTAAAGTTTTTCCTTTCAGTTACCATGGCAACCAGAGTTCTCCATGGAATTCAATTCTTTGAACAAGTTTGAAAGGGGACCACCCAAGGATCATTCCTGTGAAGTTTGGTGTAATTCTGCCCAGTGGTTTTCAAGAAGAAGATTCTTTTTAGAAATTGTTGATGGACGATGCACAACGCATGACGGACGGCGCACGACGGACATCAAGCGGTCACAATAGCTCACCTTGTCATTTCATGACAGATGAGCTAAAAATGTTTTAAGAAATTTGTGTAAATGCAATATTATCAGATTCACCACAACAGTTTCAACTGTATGAAATTGGGACTTGCAGCCCAAAATGAATATATCTAGCAGATTGAGATCAAACAAAACTTAACAAAGTTTCATAAATAATAAGTTTGCCTCCTGTATTTAAATTAACAGTTAAAACCAGGTAATTCTTTGACATTTGCATGAAATTCTTGACTAAATAAAAAAGAACAAGTGAATGAAGTATTGCCATGCAATACAAAGTCCCCTACTGGAAGGCACCTAATTTTCTCTACTGCAGTATAACATAATGAACTGATATCTGTCAATGATGTATAAACAATATTGTACTATATATACAATATGTTATAACAAAACACTTGGATTAAAATTTATATATATAAAAACCTACAGTTGTTTTCATATTGAATTTTTTTGGCTGATTATAAAAATGTTATCATGTAAGTTATTTATAGTAACAACAAAGGGAAATTAATCTTTAAAAAAAAAAAAAAAAAAAAAAATCTATATAATATAAGTCCACAAGAAACTCTTTACCAGGTAGAGATAGGTCAATATACACCTAAAAATTGGATGTAACATGCATGCTGTACCACAGAAAAGTGGTCTCGATTTTTCTCTACCGCCAGTAATAAAAAAGTTACAATAAAATCTATTTATAGTAAAACAAAGGGACGTAATTCTAAAAACAAGGGTGCCTCATGGTGGTGAACATTTGGTCCAAGTTACATCAAAATCCCTCCATGCATGAAGAAGAAATGTTCCGTACAAAGTCATTCTTGAATTTGACCTTTGACCTCTAAATATGACCTTGACCTTAGACCTAGGGACCTGGTTCTTGTGCATGACATGTTGTCTCATCCAGGGGAATATTTGTGCCAACTGATATCTAAGTCCTGCTTTGCATGACAAAGTTATAGACCGGACAGGAAAAAAATCCTCTTGACCTTTGATCTCAAAGTGTGACCTTGACCTTTGAGCTAGGGTACTGGGTGTTGCGCATGACACGTCGTCTCATCATGGGAAACATTTATGCCAAGTAATATTGTAATCCCTTGATGGATGACAGAGTTCTGGATCGGACAGGGAAAAAACCTTATTGACCTTTGACCTCCAATTGTGACCTTGACCTTTGAGCTAAGGGTCTGGGCTTTGCGCATGACATGTTGTCTCATCATGGGGAACATTTGTGCCAAGTAATATTAAAATCCCTTCATGGATGGCAGAGTTATGGATGGGACAGGAAAAAAACTCTGTTGACCTTTGACCCCCAATTGTGACCTTGACCTTTGAGCTAAGGGTCTGGGATTTGTGCATGACACGTCGTCTCATCATGGGGAACACTTGTGCTAAGTGATATTAAAATTCCTTAATGAATGTCAGAGTTATGGACCGGACACGAAACAGACCCTGTTCATGCTATGTTAACATTTGACTGCTAAGTGTGACCTTGACCTTTGAGCTAGGGGTTTGAAAGTTGTGCATGACACATCGTCTTATTATGAGGTACATTTGTGCCAAGTAATATTAAAATCCCTTCATAGATGGGAGAGTTATGGACCGGACAGGAAAAAAGCCTTGTTGACCTTTGACCTCCAATTGTGACCTTGACCTTTAAGCTAGGGGTCCAGGTTTTGCGCACGACACGTCGTCTCATCATGGGGAACATTTGTGCCAAGTAATATTAAAATCTCTTCATGGATGGGAAAGTTATGGACCGGACAGGAAAAAAGCCCTGCTGACCTTTGACCTCCAATTGTGACCTTGACCTTTGAGCTAGGGGTCCGGGATTTGCGCAAGACACATCATCTCATCATGGGGAACATTTGTGCCAAGTAATACTAAAATCCCTTCAAGGATGGGAGAGTTGTGGACCGGACAGGAAAAAAGCCCTGTTGACCTTTGACCTCCAATTGTGACCTTGACCTTTGAGCTAAAGGTCCGGGTTTTGCGCATGACACATCGTCTCATCATGGGGAACATTTGTGCCAAGTAATATTAAAATCCCTTCATGGATGACAGAGTTATGGACCGGACACGAAATTGCGGACGGACGGATGGACAGACGGACGGACGGACGGACGGAATGACGGAAAAGTGCATTCCTATAGTCCCCGAAACTGGTTTTCAACCAGTAGGGGACTAATAATCAAATAAAAACGACTAATAACTGAACTGTACACCATGCAGATATCTATATACTTACAAAACTAAAGAAGCAGATCACCAGTGTAAGCTGCTAGCAAGTTGAAGCATGACCTGATCACACTGATAGTACTGGCCTGTCAAAGATCATATGAGCCAAACCATGAGAAAACCAACATAGTGCATTTGCAACCAGCATGGATCCAGACCAGCCTGCGCATCTGCGCAGCCTGGTCAGGATCCATGCTGTTCGCTTACAGTTTCTCTAATTGCAATAGGCTTTAAAAGCGTAAAGCATGGATCCTGACCAGACTGTGCGGATGCGCAGGCTGGTCTGGATCCATGCTGGTCACAAAATTTAATGCACTACGTTGGTTTTCTCATGGCACGGCTCATATAGCCAAGATAATCTGGCGACCAGTCTTCAGAAACAGACTGGTTGCTTAATCTAAGCACAAACTGAAAACTGACCAATGTCTAGTTGCTTTTACCATAATATTGTCTTATAACAGCAAATTCCATCACAATCAGAGTGATCAGCCTACCTGAAGCAAAGAATCCTAAGGGCTCATGCTGACTCAATTTACATCAGTCTTTCAGCAGCTAACTAAAGCCTCAAACTTATAACAATAAGTAAGAATCTGGCCAACTGAAAATGGTCAAAATTAATGATAAAAGATTTAGCCTTTCTCTGTTTCTTAAATGATAAAACACAGGATGAGCCCAGGACTGTTAACACTGCTTAAATCCAATTTTTAGCCTACACAAAAAAGCCCCAGACCAGATAAGACAAACACAATGTTACCTATGTTAGATGCGTTAATGATGCTAATACAGCTAGTTGCATTGCTAAGTCGAGTCCAAACCACTACACATATTTTATATTGGGCAGCTGGGAGGAATGTTAATGGTGTCGGCCGACTTCTTGTATCATCCAACCAGCATGTGAAATTGCTATGGTTACAGTTAGACTCCGGGAAAGTGGTCCAATTTTGATTGTTTCTGTTTCAATAAGTAAGCAGGTTTTATTTCAAGAATGCTTTTTTTTTCAGAAAAGAGCCTAAGGTTTGGTCATGCTGAACTCCAAAGCAATATAATGCCACTCTTGCAAACTCCCCTCATTAAAAGCTACACAAAACATATTGCGTTCATCTGGAAATAATGGTTGGCCTCATTCTGAAAAATGTGCACACATTTATGTGTTGCATCTTTCATATGGTTTTTAAAATTACAATTAAAAGCCAGCAAATTAAGAGCTGTTGGGAGAACAAGATGCTCAACTATTCAACTGGATATGTGTCCATAGGACACTAGACTCTCACTCACCAGGTACCCCTTCTTTTTGTCACTATACATGGTTTCGACACTAGACTTTCACTCACCAGGTACCCCTTCTTTTTGTCACTATACATAGTTTCATCACTCAAGGGGCCTCCATGGCCGAGTGGTTAAGGTCGCTGACTTCAAATCACTTGCCCCTCATCGATGTGGGTTCGAGCCTCACTTGGGGCGTTGAATTCTTCATGTGAGGAAGCCATCCAGCTTACGGAAGGTCGGTGGTTCTACCCAGGTACCCGCTCGTGATGAAATAATGCACAGAGGGGCACCTGGGGTCTTCCTCCACCATCAAAGCTGGAAAGTCGCCATATGACCTATGATTGTGTCGGTGTGACGTTAAACGCCCCCCCCCCCCCCCCCCCCCCCCCCCCCCCACAAAAAAAACAAGAGGGTCACTGACCCTAAAGCGCTCACCTGTGTACAAGGCTTCAAGTGTGTTTGTATAACGTAATGGTACAAGTACAGAGTTAGGTTTCTTCTATATTATATACATGTCACACACTTTTTTTAACCTAGGGCAATAATTTGAACAACTACTTAATAAACAGATTCAGAGAAAAGATTTTCAATGTTTCTTATATATAATAAGCCTTTAGTAAGTACATGTCATACACAGGGGCATGGCCATTTTTGACCTTTGGGCAATAATTTGGACAATTATGGTAGAAAGTCAAACCCTTATATTACATGCCAAATATAAAGCTCTAGAGAAAAAGACTTTTAAAGTCTGATAACTGAAAACCTATTTTTAACCAAAAAGACCCATATGTTCAATGAACCGGAACCATTTGAACAACATTGGAAAAGGGCTACCCAAAGATCATTTGTGTAAAGTTTCATCAAAATTCATTCAGTGGTTTTGGAGGAGATGTTGTTTAAAGAATATGTTGATCAAAAGTAACCATGCCCTCTGGCGGCCATGCTTTTTGACTAATCAGAAAAATTTGAACACTATTTGTAGAAGGTCACACAAAGACAATTTGAATGTGTGAAATTATTTTAAAATCTGGCTAACAGTTTTATACAAGAAGATTTTCTAAGTTTCTACAATATACATATAGAGAAAAGTGACCACGCCCCCTGGCAGCAATGTTTTTTGACGAATCAGAATAATTTGAACAATCTAGGTAGAGGGTCACACAAGGACCATTTGTGTAAAATTATTTTAAAATCATGCTAGCAGTTTCACACAAGAAGATTTTTAAAGTTTCCACTATATACATATAGGGAAAAGTGACCACGCCCCCTGGCGGCCATGTTTTTGGATGAATATAAATATTTTGACGCCCCCTGGCAGCCATGTTTTTTGATGAATAAAAATATTTGAACAATCTTGATAGAGGGTCACACAAGGATCATTTGTGTAAAATTATTTTAAAATCAGGCCTGCAGTTTCACACAAGAAGATTTTTAAAGTTTCTACTTTATACATATAGAAAAAAGGTACCACGCCCCCTGGCGGCCATGTTTTTTGATAAATTGGTATAATTTGAACAATTTTGGTAGAGGGTGACATAAGGACTATTTGTGTGAAATTATTTCTAAATTGGAACATCGGTTTAGGAGGAGATGTCGTTTGAAGTTTTTTCTATTTTTAGCTCTAGCAGCCCATATATGCAAACAAGCGGAACCATTTGAACAAATTTGGTAGAGGACCACCCAAGAAACATCCTGGCCAAGTTTCATCAAAATCCATTCAGTGGTTTTGGAGGAGATTTCGTTTAAACATAATTGTTGAAGACGGACGACTTGACACACGCACGAACGATGGACACAGTGTGATCACAATACCTCACCATGAGCTTTGTGCTCAGGTGAGCTAAAAATCATCACTCAAAGTAAAATATCTTTTAAGATATATGCAACATATTTTTAGCACTTAAAGTGTATTTTTCACTAAGTCAAAGACCATAACTATGGCCTGGCTGAGTGAATCCTAAACAGAACACCTGGTGCACATCTTCACAATGTCATGCTAAATCACAATCTTCTAAAATAAATATTGAATGACTCAAGATCATGTAAAATTTTAAATACATGGGAAAGAAACTTTTAAGCTCTTAATCCCTATTTTGACTAAATCAAGGGCCATAACTTTTGTCTTGCATAGTGAAATAAAACAAGAGGGTCATGATGACCCTGGATCGCTCACCAGATTTTAGCAAATTTATGAAGATTTCCCTATATACAATCAAGTGACCCTGGGGCTGGGTAAATTTGACCCTGGGGGGTCCAGATTTGAATTTTTTTTGTAGAAGTCTACTAGGCAATGCTACACGTCAAATATCTAAGATCTAGGCCTTTTGGTTTATTTTTAGAAATTTTTTGAAGATTTTCCTATGTAAAATCAAGTGACCCCTGGGACGGGGTCAATTTTGACCCCGGGGGTCATGATTTGTAGAGGTCCACTAGGCAATGCTACACGTGAAATATCTAAGCTGTAGGCCTTCTGGTTTATTTTTAGAAAATGTTTGAAGATTTTGCTATGTAAAATCAAATTGACCCCTGGGCTGGAGTCAATTTTGACCCCGGGGGTCATGATTTGAACAGATTTTGTAGAGGTCCATTAGGCAATGCTACATGTCAAATATCTAAACTGTAGGCCTTCTGGTTTATTTTTAGAAAAATTTGAAGATTTTTCTACCATTATGTACAATCAAGTAACCCCATTGGGCAGGGTCAATTTGATCCCGGAGGTCATGATTTGAACAAATTTTGTAGAAGTCTACTAGGCAATGCTACACGTTAAATATCTAAGATCTAGGCCTTCTGGTTTATTTTTAGAAAATTTTTGAAGATTTTCCTATATGTAAAATCAAGTGACCTCTGGGGCGGGGTCAATTTTGACCCTGGGGTTCATGATTTGAACAAATTTTGTAGAGGTCCACTAGGCAATGCTACACATGAAATATCTAAGCTCTAGGCCTTCTGTTTATTTTTAGAAAAGTTTTGAAGATTTTCCTATATGTAAAATTTAGTGATCCCTGGGGCGGGGTCAATTTTGACCCCGGGGTCATGATTTGAACAACTTTAGTAGAGGTCCTCTAGGCAATGGTACATGTCAAATATCTAAGCTCTAGGGCTTCTGGTTTTTGAGAAGAAGATTTTTTAAGATTTTCCTATGTAAAATCAAGTGACCCCTAGGGCGGGGTCAATTTTGACCCCGGGGTCATGATTTGAACAAACTTAGTAGAGGTCCACTAGGCAATGCTTCACACCAAATATCTAAGCTCTAGGCTTCTGTTTTTTGAGAAGAAGATTTTTAAAGTTTTTCCTTTCTGTTCCCATGGCAACCAGAGTTCTGCATAGAATTCAATTCTTTGAACAATTTTTAAAGAAGACCATCCAAGGAACATCCTTGTGAAGTTTCATCAAAATTGGCCTGTTAGTTTAGGAGGAGATGTTGTTTAAAGGAAAGTGTGGACGGACGGACGACGCACGATGGACGGACGGATGGCCGGACGCCGGACGGTGAACGATCACAATAGCTCACCCTCAGCACTTTGTGCTCTGGTGAGCTAAAAACAAGAGCTCGTAGAACACGAAATGCTCCCCCCCTTGATGCATTCTAATTTCAGAAATTGCACAAGGAATAGAAATTATTAGGTCACTATACACAAAAGTCCTACTGCTCTGGGTCAATGTGACCTTGACCTTTGACCTTTTGACCTCAAAATCACAGGGGTCGTATGCTGGTCATGATCAACCTCCCTATTAAGTTCCCTGATCCTAGGCCCAAGCGTTCTCAAGTTATTGTCCGGAAATGGTTTAACTTTTCCAGGTCAATGTGACCTTGACCTTTAATCTACTGACCTCAAAATCAATAGGGATCATCTGCTGGTCATGATCATCCTCCCTATCAACTTTCATCATCATAGGCCCAAGCTTTCTTGAGTTATCATCTGGAAACCATTTAACTGTTCCGTTTCACTGTGACATTGACCTTTGACCTACTCACCTCAAAATCAATGGGCCCAAGCGTTCTTGAGTTATCATCTGGAATGGATTGGTCTACATACCGACCGAACGACAGACATCTGCAAAACATACTACTCTTTCTTCGAAGGGGGGCATAGAAATCTCAGGTGCACCAACTCACATGCTAAATAATATTCCTACATGGTTTCATGACATATACAACACAAACTTTTAATAACTTAATATGCATTTTTCAATAAGTCAAGGACCATAACTCTTGTCTTGCTGTGTGGAATTCCACACAGACATCTGGTGCACAAGTTCACATACTATATTATAACAATTCTCTCATCTTTATGTCTCTAAGTTAAATACTTTTTGAGATACAAAATTGTACGCCATTTATGCATAACTTTGACAACCAAGGGCCACAACTATTTGATGTCTATATAATGATAATAGGTTCAGTACCTAAGAAAATATATTGAAATTAAGAGGCTTGCCATAAAACTTCAACATAAAAGCAATGGCAGCCCTGATGCCAGGGTGAGAACAACAGCACTTCTTATACTTAAAAGAAAAAACAAGTCAAAAATGAATACATTGGCAAGGAACTAAAACCACGAAAGTTATGCTAGAACAAAAAATCAAGACATTAGTAAAAGTGAAAAAATTCAAATCACTGTGCTCAAAGTTTCACCTTTACCATTTCTCTCCATTGGATAATATTTTTATCAAGAATGCCGGTGGACCTGAAGTAGTGAAGCTGACTATCAGTTTGATTCCACTTCTTAAATTATCATAATTAGTTAAAAAAGCTTTTGAGAGTTTATTTTAACTGAGGAATGTATTGCTGAATTAAAAAAAAACTCTTTATCTTGTCAATGCCTCAATTTAAAGCAAAGAAAATCAGTGAAAGTACATTTACATTGAAGAAAATTAGAAACACCTCATCCATACATGGCATGCAGTTTATATGCACATATTTAGATGTTAATTTATGATAAACCATTAAATCCGAACTCATCATTGGTTTCACTATGCTAACTAATGAAGTGTGGTTACTGTCACATGTGCATATGGAACTTGTTCCTTGATTTTGCACTTGTTAGCTGTAGAGTTTGCTCCACAAACCTTCTGTTGTGACCTGTGCACATGCAGCCTGTTCCATGATTCTGCAGTTGTAAACTGTGTACATGGAGCAGGTGTTCTGTGATTCTGCAGTTGACACCTGTGCACATGGAGCTTTTTCTGCAATTCTGCAGTTGTCTTGTGCACACAAAGCTTGTTCTGTGATTCTGAAGTTGTAACCTGAATGTGCAAATGGAGCTTGGTCTGCGATTCTGCAGTTGTCACTTATGTGCACGGAGCTTACTTCTGCAGTAACTTCACCTGTGCACTTGGAGCTTGTTCCATTATTCTGCAGTTGTCACCTGTGCACACATAGCTTGTTATATTTTTCTGCATTTTTCACGTA
This sequence comes from Mercenaria mercenaria, assembly GCF_021730395.1. NCBI lineage: Eukaryota > Metazoa > Mollusca > Bivalvia > Venerida > Veneridae > Mercenaria > Mercenaria mercenaria. Next base: position 52,382,333 of record NC_069363.1, read on the forward strand.
TGTACACAGACCTTGTTCCGTTATCTGCAGCTGTCACTTGTGCTCTCAGAGCTTGTTCCGTTTTTCTGCAGTGGTCACCTGAGCTCATGGAGTTTATTCCTTGATTCTGCAGTTGTCACTTGTGCACACGGGGCTTGTTCTTTTATTCTGCAGTTGTAACCTAGGCTACATGGAGCTTGTTCTATTATTCTGCAGTTGCCCCTGTGCACACAGAGTTTGTTCTATTATTCTGCAGTTGTCACCTGTGCACTTGAAGCTTGTTCTATTATTCTTAAGTTGTCACCTGTGCACACGGAGCTTGTTCTATTATTCTGCAGTTGTAACCTAGGCTACATGGAGCTTGTTCTATATTCTGAAGTTGCTCCTGTGCACACAGAGCTTGTTCTATTATTCTGAAGTTGTCACCTGTGCACTTGAAGCTTGTTCTATTATTCTGCAGTTGTCACACATGCACACAGGGCTTGTTCCATAATTCTGCAGTTGTCACCTGTGCACACAGAGCTTGTCATATCATTCTGCAGTTGTCATCTCTGCTTGTGAAAACGGAGCTTGTTCAATGATTCTGCAGTTGTCACCTCTGCACATGGAGCTCTGTTCTGTGATTCATGTCATACGAAATTCACAAAAATTCAGACTGAAGTCCATACTAACTCAACAACAGCCATTTTCCTCAAAACTGCCTGACTTTTCTGATATTTGTCATCTCTTAACCCTTACCCTGCTAAATTTCTATAATGAACTGGTCCATCTTTCAATCTGGACAGTACCATTAACTGTTAAAAGGGGTGCTTTCCAAAAATATACTGACTGAATGGCGAACTGTGCAGACCATGATCAGACTGCACGGATGTGCAGGCTGATCTTGGTCTGCACTGGTCGCAAAGGCAGAATCACTTGCCGCCAGCAGGCTATGGGTTAAATCAGTTATTTTGGCATGACACAAGCTGCCAAAAGTAAAGAATGCAGGCTGAAATCTGGGGCTCCATGTTTGACAAAGCTTGCATCAATTTATGTAAGTGAGAGCTCCGCAATGTATAAATCAATTAAACCATTTTTCTAAATCCTTTTTAATCGGAAACCCTAGCCAACTTACAGATCCTTAACTTTTATTGACTCTACGTATATCCTCACATGGGAAAGGGATGCTTCTAGTAGCACAGAAAAATTACCACCTTCAGTTGATAGTTTTATTTATTACATGCATATACATATATGATAAACATAATCATACTGCATTTTTTCCAGCAACAATTTCTTAACATCTATAGATGAGGTATTTCTAAATTTCTTCTGTGTAAAGAAACTGAAGCCATTTTTCAATAAAACACCATGCATATACTGCACAAATTCTGACAAATGCAATCTGTGTAAAGAAACAGAAGCAATTTTCCCTCAAAACACCATGGATATATTGCATACATTCTGACATATAGAATAAGTGTACATGCACATGTGAAATGTATATAATAACAAATTCTCCAAAACAGATCTTTCAACAATGTTAAATTAACATGAACAAGAAGGGCATAGCAGCCCCTTGTCGTTCACCTGACCTAAACTGTCTTATCTTGAATACTGTGAAATCATTAATATTCATGGGGGGACTAATTTTCGTGGTTGAGTCAATCCACGAAATTTAGTCCCAACGAAAAAGTAAAATTCCCATTCATTTTATATTCAAAAGTTGAAATCCACGAATTCATGTCCCCATGAAATTGCCGTTTTGACCAAAACCAAGAAATTTTATGCCCACAAAATTAAATGATTTTACAGTATATGTTTGACACACTGAATCATGATGGTCACAATTCGTAAAAATCTGCGACAGGACCTTCCAAGGATGCATTAAACCAGGTTTGGTGTAATTCTGACCAGTCGTTTTAGAACAGAGGATGTGTATGTAAATTGTGGATGACAGAGTGAAAGATGCCCGACAATGGATGCTGGATCATCCGCCTATACTTATAACTCATCCTGAACCCTCGGTTTAGGTGAGCTTAAAATGAAGCAAATAGTGTTATTATTATAGTATATGAGTAGGTCTATTTCATGCACCATCACAGTTTCTGTTGTTAGACAATGACCTAGTATATAGTTATTTAACTTATCTAAGGAATGGATCACAGTTATATACTTAAGTTTAATATCTGAGGAATGTTCATTGTGCAGAGGCCGATCACCTCTATTCTAGACATACTATCCTGCTTGAGTTGCATTTATGCATGTTAAGTATCAGAGTAACTCTCCTTTCTACAATCTTCTTAAAGCTTGGGGATATGAATTACTGATCTAGTGAAAACATGTCAAAACATACCATCAAAACTAAATGCTTGTTGAAAAGGAAACATTAACAAGAATTATTCTGTATACTTAAGATGCACTCAATGACATTCAATTTGGTAATTTCAGCGTGATTATGTTTCTCTCAGACAGTAATTTTGGCATTTCCTTTCTGTTGCTGAAACCATTGCGCATATGAGCTACACTTATGTCCGAATAATGATGGAATAACAGGCTTAAATACCAAATCGCATAGAAATTGCCGTTTACTATTACAGGTCCACTACCTAAAATGGTAATGGCGTGTCATCGGCAGTTACTGACATGACTAATCCTACAATGGCAAAAAGACATAGCCAGAGTGCTAATTTAATTAAAGGAGGGCCAATTACTACCAAATGCTTGTCATTGCTATTTTGATTTTTTTTGTATATTCTATACTTTAACTTACATTCTGTATTCCATTGTCCAATCAATAAGTATGTTGACAGGCTGCCGACTCAACGAAAATGAGCATCTTAAGTTGTTCAAATTCTTTGAAACACAAGTCAGGTTAGGCTCTCCTGGTGCTTCTGAAATAAGATATTAAAGGGGCATCCCTCCAGATCAACATCAAAATTTGAAAATATTTATTGCATAAGATACAAAAAATGACTGTCATATAAATTGAAAATAAACTGTGTAAAACACGAAGTACAGCTAAATTATTTCTATTTCATATCAGATTTCACTTGCATGACTAAGGCTTTTGGAAGTTTTCTATATTTTTTATTTACTAATAAAAATCCCTATAATGCAAAGAATCATTTTAAAACTTTCTATCTCAGTTACCAACTAAAAATATTTCTTCCTAAATTTACAAAAACAAGAGCTGTTTGTGAAACATGTATGCTCTCCCATGATTGTCTATCCAATTTTCGGTCTCGAGATCATGATAATCTTCACCTTTGACTTACTGATCCCTAACAAAAATGGAACAATCTAGTAACAAGAAAATATTGGTAAAACCGATGGATGCCCTGGGAAGCATGATTATTGCATTTCAAAAGCACAGAAGATGAATTCATGGACTGGGCACATACCTCGTATTAGTAATGGATCTTCCGAGAAAGTTTCTTAGAACTCTAGCAAGTAGTAATTGAGAAAACACACACTCAAGAAATGCGCATCTCCTCTAAGGGCTTTACTAGATAAAATTTTTAAACAAGTGTACCGCAATGCGGAGCAATATAAGCCAAAATGTAGGACCTTTGACCTATAAGTGTGACCTTGACCTTGAAGTGAGCCATTCAATATATGTGATCTGCACTTCGTCTCGATGTGTTGAATATTTGTGCCAAGTTTCTATAAAATCCTTCAAGAAGTTAAAGAGTTACAGAGCGGGCACGAAATTATGGACAGACGGACACCGGTTTCATAACATAATACGTCCCTTCGGCTGTTGGTTATTACTATCACTGCTTGAAAGCTTGGACAAAATTATAACTGCCTTGACATGCGATAAAAAATCAATTAAAACAAAGCCAAGAAAGTTTATATGCCATTTATCAACTGTTACAACATCGTTCCCAAACAGACTTGAACTGACTAAATATTCTATTACTTTTTTTTGACTTCTTTCACTTTTCCATAAAATTTTAAGTGCTGACCACTGACCAGAGACATATAAAACCAAAAAGACAAAAAAATTTAATGCTACTGTTCACAATACCTGTGCATACAAAGCATCATTCAAGTCATTACCCCTGAAAATTGTCTGTGAAAATTAGTGAACATTGATTTCTTAACACTTTTAAGAAAGACTGCACTTTCAGCATTTCAACAATTTCATTTTTCAAGGAAATAGTTAAATTAGTACTTTATTACACTGATCATCTTCTAAATATTTCAAGCGGGTATCTTCAAATTTATGACTACTTCTGTGAATTTCCCTGATTTCTTCATGACTTAATCAGCAGTTTTTATTTGAAATTCGTGATATTTTCAAAAAATATCATTCAACATAGCTTTTCTAGGTCTGTGCAAACATTGTAAATGTTAATTTCTTAATGGAAAACAGAAATAAAGGGGACAAGCAGATAATTAGAACAGTTTACATACATTTCAATTTTTCTGAAAGGCCAATGTCAATACTCTGAGTCAGGGCAAAAAAGTTGGGTTGTAAGGTAAGGGGCAAATACATTTACTTTTAATAGAGACCTACAGTGCCTTGGTTATAAGTTCTCCCATATCTGTAAGGATATTAGTAAGCTTCAGTTGGAGATGGAAGAGAAAGAACATATAACCCCTACTTTGTACTCTAGTGCTACTAGTATTCCTGGACAAGAGATCCAAATACTAATTTAGTGTGCCTACAGACTTATCAGTTTGTGTAAAATTAAATCTTAAACTGTAAATGAAAAGAGCTTTTCACCTCCAATATGTACTGGTCGAAACGCTTGAACTAAATCTGTGTCACCATAGCGACAAATATAAGTCCCCGAATCATTCACAGTAACATGCCGAATTGTCATCGCCAAAGTTTTCTCCTCAACATGGTAATCAAATATATCTGCTGGAAGATCCTGGTTTCCCTGCAGAGAAAACAAACCCATCTTACTGCAATACAAAACTGCTTGGAATAAAGTTCAATCACCAATAAAACAGAACAGCAGGGCTAAACAAATTCTTTGAACGCAGAATAAGCTGCCTAGAATTTACACTTGTCCTGCTAAAATTTGTACAAGTCCTGCAATTTATTTAAAGAACAAGAGGGCCATGATGGCCCTATATCGCTCACCAAAGTTGATCTGGCCTACTACCTAGTTTTTGACCCCACATTACCAAGTTTAAAACTTGACCTAGGGATCATAAAGACAAACATTCTGACCAAGTTTCATAAAGACTGGGTCACAACTGTGGCCTCTAGATTGTTAACAAGTTTTTCCTTTGATTTGACCGGGTGACCTAGTTTCTGACCCCACATGACCCAGATTGAAACTTGACCTAGAGGTAATCAAGACAAACATACTGACCAATTCTCATAACTTTCAAACTTAAACCGTGGACTCTTGAGTGTTAACAAGATTTTCCTTTGATCTGGCTTACTGACCTAGTTTCTGACCCAACATAACCTAGTTTCAAACCTGATCAAGTTTCATAAAGATTGGGTCACAACTGTGGCCTCTAGATTGTTAACAAGTTTTTCCTTTGATCTGACCAGGTGACCTACCAGTAGTTTTTGACCCCATATGACCTAGATTCAAACTTGACCTAGAGGTCATCAAGACAAACATTCTGACCAATTCTCATGTCTCAGTTTCAAAACTATGGACTCTAGAGTGTTAACAAGATTTACCTTTGATCTTGCCTACTGACCTAGTTATTGACCCCAATGACCCAGTTTCAAACTTGACCTAGAGATCATCTATACAAATATTCTAATTTTCATGAAGATTGGTTTACAACTGTGACTTCTTAGAGTGTTAACAAGCTTTTCCTTTGATTTGACCAGGTGATCTAGTTTTTGACCCCACATGACCCAGATTCGAACTTAACCCTGAAGTCAACAAGACAAACATTCTGAACAATTCTCATGAGTTTCCAACTTAAACTGTGGACTCTACAGGGTGTTAACAAGATTTTCCTTTGATCTGGCCTACTGACCTAGCTTTTTAACCCACATGACCCAGTTTCGATCTTGACCTAGAGATCATCAAGACAAACAGTCTGACCAAGTTTCATGAATATTGGGTCACAAATGTGGCCTCTAGTGTTAACAAGGCAAATGGCAAAGACGGACGATGCTGGACAATGACCGATCACAATAGCTCACCTTGAGCACTTTTTGCTCTGGTGAGCTAAAAATTATTTTTACAGACAGTATCTATGTTAAAAACTTTTTGAAAACTGGACATACCAAAATGTTATTCTGAAAATTTGAGCATTTAGCAGTGATACATAATGGAATAGGACGGATTTTAGATTTGCCAACAATTCAACTTCTGTCTTTGAACTTTTAGCATTTTGGCATCTGCACTGTTCCGTTTTAGTTGGATGCATTATATTTTTGGCCAAAAACCACACTTGTACAAGACATGTACTTCTGTAAGTTCTGCTCGCCCAGAGCTGATTTCTGCTTGTAATACGAGCAGACGAGTGGATTTGTCAGGCTCTGAACAATAACTTTCATTATCTATACAGTCATACTTGTGCTATACTTATGCATACCTGTCCATTACTTTTCATTTTCGACTTAACCCTTACCCTGCTAAATTTCTATAATAAACTTGTCCATCTTTCAATTTGGACAATACCATTAACTGTTAAAAGGGGTGCTTACCAAAAAGATACTCTTCTTTAAAGATCTTAAAGTAATAATATTATACAAGAGTGGCTGGAGTGTATTTAAGTCTGACTCTGTGTCTGCTGGCTACAGTATGTATATGCACTGTAATTAGGGATGGCAACGAATAGCAATTTTGGTATTCAAATATTCGGTCAACCTTCCGAACGAATATTCGAATATCGGTCGTCAAATGATCAACAAGTAACTCAAAATCTTATGAATTTATCGTACCCTAATTAGCAGCGATCTGCATTAATTCTACTTTCGTTTACACCGGAAGTAATTCAGACATTGACGAGTTAAGACTGACTAATAGTTCTTGTCTCTTTTTCATCTTTTTGAATATAAAATATTTGTTGTTTTCCTTTGTTTACATATAATTTATATAGGTTTTACCTATTTTTACATGGATGTAGCCCTCCCGTAAGTAAGGTTCTCTCCACAGATATAACACTTCCTATCGGATGATCGCGAGAAATACTTTAAAAAGACAGGCGGCATTGCTTGCATTTTTTGACAGTAGATTCGCATAATAGCATGAACAATATTTTCAATTAAACGAAGAGTAAGATTAAGACTGTGGGGGTGTCTAATAAACGATATATTTTGCTTAACTTTACCCTTGTTTGAATATTGAGTAGATTCTACTTTTTTTTCATACGAAATACATTTATTATCAAGAGGATGATCCGTTTTCATTAAAATAACAAAACAAAAAAAATCAAAAGCTTAAACCTTTTTTACTGAAATAATATTCATCACATTTGACTTGTTTTCAACACATTTCGGCACTTTTCTTTACTCAAATACATTTTAAATCGACTTTGATTGAAAACCGAGTCATTAGTTCAAGTGCATTCTAATGATTTTTAATTACATGCGGTTCGCACCTACCGACAATAAGGTGATTTGTAACGGAATTACATCAATCAGGGACCAATAAAATTTCTAAAGGTAAGCAATTAGCGGTACTTACTACAGGGTATATTGTCATCACCATAGCGATGTACAATCTTACGAATATACAAAGTGACACGTCTGACAGCGACTGAAGCCATTTTCACGCGTATCTACTATGAAAGCGAAGTTTGGTAAATTAGATAAACGGACATAGTGGATCTTTCATTTGGTTTTTATTGATTTCTTATGATCTTATATTTTTCCGAATACTCGAATAGTGAAATTGTATTCGAATATTCGTGTCATGAACGAATATTCAAATATTCGTTGCCATCCCTAATTGTAATGTACACAGCTGTCCAAACAAAGTATTGTTAATAAGCTGCACAAACGGACAGGGCTGGATGTGTGTGTGTGTGTGTGTGTGTGTGTATGTGTGCTTGTGTGCGCGTGTGTAGGGGGAGAGATACCTTGTTTATCCTTGTTTTGTTCACACTATAATCCTGGACACAGTCAGTACCATTACTCTGCACCCTCAGGGAGCAATTGAGCTGTAGATCACTACCAGCCAAAAGCCACACGTCATAATTAGGTGACATTGCAAAACCTGAAACCATTAAGAAACATACATAATAAAACATAAATTTGGAAAAATCACAAATGATAAGTGACATCCAGAAACACTGGATGCTCAGGCAAATGGTTGTGCATTTATTAAATCCAACTTGGGTCAGTCCACAGCTTCCTTGTAGACACTTACTGATACTAGCTTGTCCCGGTAGACTCAAACTCAAAAGTTTTACATATTTTTTATAAGCTTCAAGCATTGTATAAAACAAAGGCCAGTATATACTAATATTTTCACTCTAAGGCTTTATAAAAATACAGTTGTTCCAAGGACCTCAGGTATGGCAGCATCAGGTATGGAAGCAGTCCTGGAATAAATTTTATCTATTAAAGAACAACTGAAACTGTGATTTATTATGCAGCATATGCACTATATGAATGTCAAAATTATTACGTCACTGCGTCAGACATCAAAGTGTCGCGCTGGAAAAGAAAACCAAACAAACCAGTCAATATTTGTGAAATCAATATCTTTAAAGATGTAGAAAATAGTCCTTAATAACAAGTCATAATCAAATTAATATATATCTCAAACAGTGAATTGCTCTTGAAAAAGAATTGTTCATTATTACATGAATATCAAATGGGCTACTTCCTTGTGATATAACTCTTTCGCATCTGAACTCTGAACAAAGATTTTATTCAACAATAAATCACTGTTTTAACCTTTAGTCTGCTGGCAGCAAGTGATTCTGCCTTTGCGACCAGTGCAGACCAAGATCAGGCTGATCATGGTCCGCGCTGTTTGCTATGCTGTCAGTAAATTTTCAGTGAACACCTCTTTGAATCATAAATGGTAGATCTATTGCCAAAATTGAATGATGGACCAGTTCATTTTAGAAATTTAGTAGGCTAAAGGTTACATGACACACTCCCTTTTCAGGAGCCTGGGACTGCACCGGACTATCAATAATAAGTCATGAGCTTGTTCACCTGGAAACACATTTTGTTCTCTTTCATGACATCACAAGACCACATTATCAGAATCCTTTTAGAGACATCGTCAGTTACTTGCAGAGTATTTGTGGGCAAGAAGTTTAATATCAAATATGAAATGTAGGAAAGGAAAGGTTTAATTTTGTAAAATAACTGAAACACTGTTGAAAAATGGGGTAAACAAGGAGCTGCATTCAATAAACGCTTGATGCCCCCAGTGGCATCCTTGTCGATAAAAAGCATTTTGGTTAACCTCATACGGACAGACGGACGAACAAACGAACTGACAGGACAATCACTATATGCCTCCCGTATCAGTAGATGCCGGGGGCATAAAAATATTCAACACACAGACTAAATTGAAGTGTGTGTGTATGTGTGACATTATTTACTTAGAACTATGTTTAATGTACTTACATTTTCCGGCTGACACCTCAATTCCCAACAAGCAAAGTGCAAACAGGACTATACACAGTGTCTTCACAGTCTTTATACACATGTCCATTCCATTCATCATTAATATTTTCTTGTGTCTTCATCAATTATTTACAATTATGTTCCCATCTCCTAAAACATAAACAATATATTGTACAACAAAACCTTTTTTTTTTATATTTCATCTTATAATTTACCAACAAAGAAATGCATAATTTCTTCATATTTCTAAATTTAAATAATCCACTCTAATTTTGTTTCCAAATTTATAATACCACTGAAACCTAAAAAAAAACATAAGCAAGAAAACAGATTTGAAAACATAACTACACATGTTTAAAGTTGACGAGGAAATGAACGTAAAGTCAGAAAATATTAAGTTTACTATCTGCAGCATGTGTCAGCTTGGAAGCCTTAAGAAAACTTAAAACAATGAAGTCCTCCCTAAAAATGTTTATAATCTCTGCTGTAGACTGCATGAAGAATTACGTCCACTAAAATCCTGTTATGTGACACTTTAACAAGAAACAAAATAAGCACAGAGATTAAAAAGTAGACACCAACTTCCTGATTCAGAGCAGAGATACGCCTTCATCTATTATATTAATTTCAAAAGCATAAACACAAAACTTACTGAATTTCACAATAACTGCACAACCTGCTGCATTGTCAATATTAAAGGGACATGCCTAACAATGTACATGCCAATACTAAAGGGACATGCAAAACAATGTACATGTCAATATTAAAGGGGCATGCCAAACAATGTATGTGTATGTCAATATTAAAGGGGCATGCCAAACAATGTACATGTCAATATTAAAGGGGCATGCCTACCAATGTACATGTCAATATTAAAGGGGCATGCCTACCAACGTACATGTCAGTAATAAAGGAGCATGCCTACCAATGTACATGTCAATATTAAAGGAGCATGCCTACCAATGTACATGTCAATAATAAAGGAGCATGCCTACCAATGTACATGTCAATATTAAAGGGGCATGCCTACCAATGTACACCTCGGTATAGAAGGGACATGCAAACCAACACCTGAGTAAGAGTGGATCGACGCAGTGGTCCATTATGGTAAAACTGTCTGACTACAAAACTATGAATGAGAGTCCTGTGTATGGGTGCTTTACACCTGGAATTGGAATGTATTGTGTATCTTGCACTATCTCCCCACTAACATTACTAAAAGTCTTCTGGAGGAGTCGCCCATATGGGTTACCAGAGGCAACTATAATTAGGCTGTACAAATCAATGTAAAAGGGACAAGTATGCCAACAAGGCAGTCTGAAAGACAGTTATATCCCCCGCCACAGTTATGGATTGTGAAAGGGTTGATGGTATTGGGTGGAACCATTAAACATTCCAGTTGTGACCTTGACCTTAAGCTGGCAGGGATGAATTTTGAATTCTGCACATTTTCTTGATAAGGGGAATATTACATACAGTAATAAGAGCATAATTTGAATAATCTGCATAGAGGACCATTAGATGGTGTCACATGCCATACATCGAGGCTCTATGCCTTGCCGTTTTGGATAAGAAGATTTTTTAACATGGCAACAAGAGTTCTGTGGAATTCAATTCTTTGAACAATTTTGAAAGGGGGCCAGCCACCCTAGGATCATTCCTGTGAAGTTCGGTGTAAATCTGCCTATTGGTTTTGAAGAAGAAGATTTTTTTAGAAATTGTTGACGGACACACTACGCACAACAGCCGACAGACATTGAGGGGTCAAAAAAGCTCACCTGACGAGCCTTTGGCTCAGGTGAGCTAAAGATACAATCAATCAAAAATCATCAAGTGTTATTTGATACTTCATGAGTATTTTTTTCTGTAAAGTTATATTCATTCTATTTTACAAACGCATTAAACTTTTTGCTGTAACTAGTATAGTAGGCATCACATTTTGTGCATAATTTACCATGTTTACAGACTGCATGATGTTTCTTGAAAGTAAATGCATGTACTCTCTTGAACTTACAATAGCACTCTGAAGTAACATCATTATTACAAAAATGAATATTTAACTGACATATTTTTATACATAAAATATTTCTGTCAGGCATGTTCCTTTAAAGATATTCAATGGCTATCTTAATTTCACTAAAATATTTTGTATTTGGATATTTACTTCAAATATTGAAAATCCTCATCAAATATAATAACATTACTTAATATATAAATTCATTTTGCCACTAAGCCTCAGAAGCCAAACATGCCTCTTTAAGGTTAACTTTTTAAAAACCTTGGGCATCAAGTTGCTTTTAATGTTACAGTTTAGTATACCCTCTTATGCATTATGCACACACATCAATTATTACGGATACTGAACTTGTATAAAAGCTCAATGACATATTTACGAGTAAAATTACATTGTATCACTATTTAATACATGTACCAAAAATTTTACTCCCAAAACCATCTTCACAAATCATTTCATGTTTAACTTTATTATTCACAATGATAAAGACAACATATTTTCATTATCTAACATCACATTTGAATGTACAGTTTCTTCATACTCTCAGTATAACAAGATAAGAAAATCGTGCTATTAAAAAAAAAAATTAATGGACTGGGCAATGTGCTTATCTGCTTTTAATTTGTTCAAAACATCATTTGAAATGATAGGGAAAATCTATGTAACTTTTCTTAAAATAATTTCTAAATCCTAAAGCAAAATTTTAGACCATTTAAAGGACAGAATCTTGGAATCCTACTAAATAACTACCTGATAGTACAGTCTCTCTATATATTAATCTTGAAATCCTACTTAAATATACTAATATTATTTACTTGTTATATATTAATTCATGATTATGCCTTTACTGAAAGTGTTTATGTAACATTGTTTCGAAAATTTAGCAATAATAAACATATTAAGCAGCTATTTGTTATTTAGATACTATTCCTTTTTTTTTTTTTTTTAATTCTGATATATTTAACTTGCTAGTTATTTTCAATATAAATATGATTTTTAAATTTACAAAAAAAAAAAAGACAGAATCTTTCAGTGAACTTGATGCCTAGTCCCTTGGCTCCAACATTAAATTATTAAGGAGAGCCTACTTATGAAAATCTTTGTCTAACATTTACTCTTTTCAACACTATATAAACTGGAATGTACAAGTAATTGAAAATTGGTTATAATGCACAGATGTATGTGTTCATTTTAGAGGAGTCTTACAGAATACTAGTACATACATATTTATGATGTTCTGTGAGATTATTTTAGAAACAGATATTTTTGTCAATGTAATACAAAACTTTCCATGAAATTAAATAAAAAGTTAACATTATACACTTAAATTGTATTACAAAATTTGTAAGTTTTAAATTTGTGCCAAAATTCAAAAACAATATTTTCATATAATCTTATCCAATGGTAAAGTTAGAAATTTTGTTAAATGTGCAGATATTTATGCTGATAATGTAACCCTCAATTTGCCACATCTGGAAGAAGCTGCTGATAAGATTTTTTTGGCCCCATTATTCATCATAATGTATAGTTTTAATTTCAGGTCATTGACATACCTAATAAATAATAAACCAAAATTGTTTATGGACACCTAGGTTTTAAACTATATCTATTTTTCAGGTGTATATAAACAGCAGACATGAATGAATGGATGAATGGATGGAGATAAATCAGTTTAATGACCCAATGTGTTGTGTTCAAAGGAGACTCCATCCAACAGTTCAAAGACATGTAAGTAATTACAATAGTATTATAAATGCATGTACACACTACCATCGTTCTATGTTTGATTGAAAGTGGGCAACTGACAATTTTCCCCGAACATGACTGAATGGATCAACCTTATAATTTCCAGCAGAACCCACGGCAGGTTTTATAATTATCTCCCTTATATCAAGTCCAGACCAATATTATATTATAATGATTAAATAGTACCAAATTAAGTAATCACTTGGCAGTCAACACAACTTTAGGTGTTAGTGCAGGTAACTGGTAGAATTTAAAGCAGCATGCCTCGAGATTTGGCTAAAAAATAATCTTTCTTTCAAATTGAAGGTTTGGTCATATTACACGGTGCCTATACCACGTGACTTTTGTGGCTATGTGTGGGTATAAAAAACATAAACAGCCGTCGATTCAAGGAACATTTTTCATGATAACTTTCTTAATCCTGCACCAATTTTATTCAAATAAAGACGAGGGCCCGGCCATAAGAAAGGTACAATCACGGCCAATCAGTTTGAGAAGAATAAATTCGTATTTTTGTCGAAAAGTGCAACCACACATTTTTCAGTCAGATTGCCGACGTGCTATGTGTGGGTGCATTCTGTTAAAATCGTTTATAAAACTCTTAAAAATGCGTTCAGCGACAGGGCAAATGGAACCGAGAATGTAATTTTACCTTGTTTGACAGTTGCAAAATGATCGTTAAGAAGTATAGCGTATTCCTCTCGTTTTTTAAATAAATAAAAACATGCTATGTGTGGGTGCCGCTAAATTTATGCTATGTGTGGGAGTAAACTCATAAAATGATACCGTTGCTTGAGATACTTGCACTAAGTGAGTTTTAACTTACTCGTGTTACGTTTATAGAAATGAGTATCCATCTAGCATAACTGATCTTTTTTATTTTTTTTTTAGAAAGTGTCTGTGTTATAGAGAATAGCGCGTCAGATTCATTGTTGTTATGGATTACGAGCGCGTGTTATTAAACATAATTATTTAAACGTTAAAACTCGGAAATATGTTTGAAGTAAAATTTATGAAAAAGTTATTTCCAATCTCCTTCAGTTGTATTAAAGTGTTGTTTTTTTATCTTGATGCATAAACAACGTTTTTCGTAAACACGCAATTGAATCAGTGTCCCTAAGGTAGTTTTAAAGGGTATGTGTGACAATATAGTGTAGAGCACATATCGTAGCCTTTGATGCTGCTCCATTGTAAAGTCCACTGCTCACCTAGTTCGTGGTTAGTTGCAGCTAAAATGGTATTTATTGTAGCTTTGCGCTATACGTTTGAAACAACACAAATTACTACTATTACAGGGTTGTAGTTCAAACCACTTTTCAAGCATAAAGAAAGGGCTTCAATCCCTCCAACGAAAGTAAAGTACATGCGATAGTGCATGTAAAAAACTGCTATTAAATTCATACCACACACATAACGCATGGAGTCATTTCATCATGAGTCGTTATTCATACTTAGATCACTGTACGTCAGTATTGCGTCTTAACTGTTCACACGAAAATATAAACACACAGAGAAATGATATTTTGACAAAAGTTTATATACAGAAACAGTAAAAAGGTAAGACAATATGGTGAACTCTTCCGTGCCAAACAACAAGGTGAATCAAATTGCATGGAGAGTTTACTTGCCTGATTACCCATTTTACTATTGAAAATATTTTGTATATAAACAATGTTCAAAATATCGTCTGTGAATATAACTAATATTAGGATTGACATCTATGTTGTGATGCAGTAAGTTTGTTTGTTTATTCGTTTGATTTCAACGCCCTGTTTCAACAGCCGGAGTCATATGAAGTTTTTGAAGTTTGAATTAAGTTTATTCAAATATATTCCACTGGGCTATAAGCCCACGGTGGCACACATATACATAATATAAACGAACAGTGGTGATATACAATATATATGGGGAAAGTAAGACAAACATAATTTTCACAAATATATAAAAACGTTACGAAACAGAAAGTTGTATACCAAAAAACAAATCTATGACATCATATAGAGAAATGCATAAAACACTGGCCGTATTATGTTTGATATCCCAAATTGATCAGTTAGATCTATCAATTTAATGAATTCCATATACATAATTTATTTACAACTCAAATATAATTATAATTATGACATATGAGGCGGGCAGTTCACCTAACCATCGTTCCTGGGAAGTACCAGTATACTAGACTCCCATCCTCCGTAAGCAACTGCATACTTTCTCACATAAAGAGACATAGTGGGTAGCTGGCGCTCGAACCTACGGTCCTCTATCAATGAGAGGTTACAGTGGTTTGAAGTCAGCGACCTTAACCACTCGACCACGGAGGCAGATCACAGCAGATAAGTATAATGGAGTGTCCTTTATCACTAACAAAGTAGAAGACAATCAAAATATTGGTAAAATTATGTCTGTTAGATCATTTTAAGAGAAGTTCCTTGGACAGGTTACCCCCTTCATAACAAACAATTTTATTCTAAATTTGTTTGATAATTTCTTTGGAGCTTTATTTTCTGCAATGGTCTTGTTAGAATGAATGTAAGCGCTTACAAAACCAACAGAAAAAAGTAAAAGCTATGATAGATATTATCTCACAACAGACCTGTGACGAACTCTTCTAAAATCACAAACTGAAATTTTAATTATCAAGAAATGTAATTGATTGAGTGTTTCTTTAAAATTATTTGGCTGTACTTTTAGCGATAGACGCGCTACAGATTGGTTTTGTAAGCGCCTACATTCATTCCAACAAGACTGCGCCCTCGTGATATAATTCCTTTGCATCTGAATTCCAAACAATGATTTATTCAGCGACAAATCACTGGATGAGATATATTATTTCTTAAATAGGCTAGCGGCTCTGATGAAATGACTCCATGTGTTATGTGTGTGGTATGAATTTAATAGCAGTTTTTTACATGCACTACCGCAGGTACTTTACTTTCATTCGAGGGATTGAAGCCCTTTCTTTATGCTTGAAAATTGGTTTGAACTACAACCCTGAAGTAGTAGTAATTTGTGTTGTTTCAAACGTATAGCGCAAAGCTACAATAAATGCCATTTTAGCTGCAACTATATAACCACGAACTAGGTGAGCAGTGGAATTTACAATGGAGCAGCTTCCAAGGCTATGATCTATGCTCTACACTATATTGTCACACATACTGCCCTTTAAAACTACCTTAGGGACACTGATTCAATTGCGTGTTTATGAAAAACGTTGTTTATGCATCAAGATAAAAAAAAACAACACTTCAACACAACTGAAGGAGATTGGAAATAACTTTTTCATAAATTTTACTTCAAACATATATCAGAGTTTTAACGTTTATTCTTGCATAAAAACTACTTTTTTCACTGGATCCGCCCATGTATTAACGGGAGAAAAATCGTGTGCAAACAAGGCAATTCACGTGCTGTTAATACCCGATTTTTATTTTTGAAATGCTTTGCCAGGGACATATGTATGTATTTTTGCGCACACTGATATTTGGCATCTGCGTCTTGTTTCTTCCATAACAACCTCTTCTTGTAGCATTATAGATACAATTTAATCCATAGTATGTTTAGCTGTATCAGTTTCCAACCCCAAACGTACTGCCCCCATCAATGTACGCACTAGCTTCTCTTAGAGTTCACTCCCTTTACATAGGCGTCTGTTCAGTTATTGTAAATAACTGTGAATAAATAAGTATCGCGTGTAACTTGTGCTATTGCTCGTTTTTAGGAATCATATTTATGATTTTGGTAAGTATCAGTCGGTATGTTTTTATCTAATTTCTCGAAGAATTTATATAAACAGCTTGGAAGCTTAACACTACGTTCGTGCTCATCCGTACTCCAACTGCGTGTCCGTACTCAATATAACTCGAATGTAAAGTTATTATTCTTGAAATTGTGATCGAGTCCAAAAATTGTGAAATGATATAAACAATTTTTGGTAATTTTATGTTTGTAATAATGAGAGATAAAAAAATCGCTTAAAAACCTTCAGGATGTACTTTTGATAGTGTTGTTTATTTCCGGGCCCTGGATACGGATATTTAAAACATGTTTACCGTTTCCAAGAACAACAGGAATGGTAAATAGAAAATGTACCGGAATCGTCAAGTCATCACATATGAAAACAATACATGAATCGTCGTGAAATATTTTTTATGCAAGAACCTTCGGTCTCGGTCACAAACAATCACGCGGGCTTCTGCAGACGTTAATACACAAAAAACGTGTATTATCCCTACATTCTAGCATAAAACTACTGTTATTGTCACTTTTCGGGGGTGTTTTAACAGGAGAGAAAACGTGTGTTAACAGAGAGATTCTCGCGCTCACGAGCTGTTATAACACCTTTATATATATATGCACGTTCCATGGCAGAGCGTAACGCATTACCTGATTACAGCCCCAAAACGGATAATTCAAAATGAAATGACGTCAACGTGACAAAACAACGTAGACTTTACCGCGCATTTCATGGAAATTCAATGACATTGAGGAACAATATATTCATTTTCCCGTTTTTAACGCGTTTTATGCTAGAATAGCGTTAGCGCATATTCTTTTCGTGTTATAACATCTTTAGAATCCCTTGGAAATCGTTGGTACCCTCGCCGTAACGGGCTCGGGTACCAACCAATCCCTCGAGATTCTGCAGATGTTATAACACGAAAAAAGATGCGTTATCCCTACAAAGATGTTTGATAACACGCGCTCGTAATCAATAACAACAATGAATCTGACGCGCTATTCTCTATAACACAGCGACTTTCTAAATAAAAATAAAAAAGATCAGTTATGCTAGATGGATACTCCTTTCTTCTATGAATGTAACACGAGTAAGTTAAAACTCACTTAGTGCAAGTATCTCAAGCAACGGTATCATTTTTATGAGTTTACTCCCACACATAGCATAAATTTAGCGGCACCCACACATAGCATTTTTCTATTTATTTAAAAAAACGAGAGGAATACGCTATATTTCTTAACGATCATTTTGCAACTGTCAAACAAGGTAAAATTACATTCTCGGTTCCATTTGCCCTGTCGCTGAACGCATTTTTAAGAGTTTTATAAACGATTTTAACAGAATGCACCCACACATAGCACGTCGGCAATCTGACAAAAAAAAATGCGCGGTTGCACTTTTCGACAAAAATACGAATTTATTCTTTTCAAACTGATGGGCCGTGATTGTATCTTTCTTATGGCCGGGCCCTCGTCTTTATTTGAATAAAATTGGTGCAGGATTAAGAATGTTATCATGAAAAATGTTACCTGAATCGACGACTGTTTATGTTTTTTATACCCACACATAGCCATAAAAGTCACGTGGTATAGGCACCGTGATTATGAACATTAGAATATGAATTTTTGTTTCTAAAATATTTTAAAAATTCCAAATCAAGAAAATAAGATGACCACGTCGGGAATTGAACCCCTGACCGCCGTGGCAATAAAGACATTTTCCCATCGTCGTAACCAATAGCGCTATAGCTGAAGTAGTGAATAATGACTTCAAAATATAGATATTTATAATTGAGACAGTTTACCTGGAGTAAAAGCATGACAAACACTTTTGATTTTCATCGTAAAAAGTAGTAAAAACAGCAAATTCTCGTGTTTCCGTCATATAAAGTTTGTCAGTAATTAAGTTTTAAAGCCTTCTTAACATGCTTAAGAAATATAGCATTTATTTCAAGATATCTAAAAAACATTTTTTTGTTGCCGAACAATCTGGAGGCATGCCGCTTTAAACAAGGTCACCATTTATACAATAATAGCAATGCATAAGTTGAACCTATTGATCACTACCCCAAAACATTGAATATCTGTTTGCATGCCTTTTTTGGAACCTTATTCTACCAACATTTGAAATCAAATTGAAAAATACAGTTTCTTTAAAATATAATAAATAGAAAGACTGGAAACTCCACAGGTCGCTCAACACAACAAAAACGAAAATGTTGCAGGCTCGGTTTGATTGAGCCTAAGTAATGTTACTACTTGCTTAAATCTGCAGTGTTGCCTGTATCATGAAGATGCACTATTTTGAATACCATTTAATTTTGAAATTATGAACTAAGGACAAAACTAATGAAAAAAACTGCTTTTATGGTTTAATATCTCTTGGTTTATTATTTCAACAGGTAAATGCAGTGAGGCAACTGGTGGCAAATGATGGCTTTGTGGCTGTTAATGAAAACTACATGGCATTTTACGCTGATGGTGGCAAGCAGTGACTGTCACAGAAAATTTCTCAACCAATAGTTACATTCACTTGAAAATAATGGCATATCTTATACTGACTATACTGCAGAAGTAATTGTTGAAAAAAAAAAACAAAAAAACATTATGGCAAACAGTGGAAAACATTGATATACTACAATGACAGTGGAACTGAGTAGAAACTGGTGACATTTTAGCTCCATATTGTTTGTACTACGTATTTTCTATCATCTAGTGAAGAAATGTCAAAATTCATAAGCAGTTTTGTTATACTACAGACTATTATGAAATTATAAATTAAGATGTGACATGCATATTGGTTTCTGATTTTCATTTCAGTCCAATTCTGTCACCAACAAGTTTCCATGGTATTTCCGTGGATTTCCGTAGTTATTTGCCATGGCATGCCGTCTGAATACTCCACGGATTGCCATGGAATTTCACTGGTTTCCGCGATCATCTGTGGTGTACCACGGAAAGCTGTGGATTTCCATGGGACTTTGTGGCATTCCATTGAAATCCATGGAACTCCACGGATTTTTCTTCTTCTTATTTTTGTTTCATAAAAAGATGGTGTAACATGGTAGTCCGAATACTCCATGGAATATTTTCCATGGATTTCCATTGCAAATGTAGAGACGGAAAGTGCGTGTTCATTGTAGGTCATCCTTGGCCAATTCCCAATAACAAAGCTTTAGTAATGAAAAAACTGCGAAGGAAAACATTACCTTGGCTGGTGAAAACCACCGCAAATAGCGCCCTGCTCGCACGTAATTATGCCACCGGTCAACGCTTACGATGAGACTTTGTGTATACACTATGGGCACATTAAAGCATCATATTGATGTCTATTCACAAAGAGCTACTAGGAAATAAGTTGTACAGTAAATCATGTCTTTAATATCTATACACTGAACATCTAGGAAATTAAGTATTATAAATTATGTAAATGTACTTGCTTCGCTATACTACATTTCCACAAAACCTAAGTTTGAATGATCTATAACCTATACTTGCATACTTATCAATATAAAATATATTTAACTCAGATCATGCTGTACACGCCTGATTCTGCCTTTGCGATCAGTATAGATCATGATCAGACTGCACAGATGTGCAGGCTGATCATGATCTACACTGTTCGCCATTCAGTCGTATGCACCCCTATTAACAGTTAATGGTACTGTCCAAATTGAAAGATGGATATAGTTTATTAAAGAATTTTTAACAGAGTAAGGGTTAACATCAAAACACTCAAGTACAGTGTTAAAATGATGTCGCTTAATATATTTTTTTCCAGTTTCTATTTACAGTAAGATCTATAATTATGAATTTTGAAACAATGAATGAAGCCTTATTTGCGAGCTTTTGTCCATAATATAGTCCTTATCTTTACAATTTTAACCTTTGTCTCCTCATCTTGACATACATGGACAGATAATACTTAAAGAAGTACTTAAACTCTAGATATTTACGGTGGTTAGGTCATTGTTTTAACTTATTGAGCGGATGTTCATTTTTTAAGTATGTAAATCAATATGTCTTTGTTAATCTCGAAACTGGACCAATTACAGCTCTTTAATTTCCCTTATTTACAGTATAGGTGATATTTGCAATCAAACAATTTACAAATATCCGTCTTTTTGTAATTCAACATATTCTTAAAAGGTTCCAACACATTCCCTCACTTAGACAGGAAATTGCCTAATATTCTGACATTTCTTGATAGGCACTTGGTTACACCATCAACTTAAACTTAAGCCTTTAAACACTTCAGAATGTTTTGTACAGTCCCTCCTGCAAATCTAAAGCTCATTCACATCCAATATTATGCATTTTTATGTGTCACAGTACAATGAGTACATATTTCATTTGAAAATTCTTGACATCATGGCATCCAACTTATTTCATCTTTTCAAAGAAAAACTGAAAATGTCGCTCTGCAAGTTGGAATCTTGTCATCATAGAGTTCACATTTGCACCAAACACCCCGAGTCCAAATTGTTTTCACGGCAGAACTTAACCCTTATCATGCTGAACACGATTGATTCTGCCTTTGCGATCAGTGCAGATCATGATCAGTCTGCATGGATGATCAGTGCAGATCATGATCAGCCTGCACATCCATGCAGTCTGATCATGATCTGCACTGTTCGCTATTCAGTCAGTATCTTTTTGATATGCACCCCTTTTAACAGTTAATGGTACTGTCCAAATTGAAAAATGGACAAGTTCATTATAGAAAGTTAGCATGGTAAGGGTTAACATTCCCAGTGAGACTTGGATGTCCAGAAAGCATTCAATGGAAGCTTGGCTTTGCAGAATGACAAGGAAAAGAAGAGTTTCAAGAAGGGGATCAAATTTTACATGCAGGGAATGAGAATGAATGGCTATCATAAATCAAGCAATTTAATTTGAAATATTTTGAAAATAATATTTATAGATAAATAATAAAATACAAGAAACATCCTTGATTCACTCATACTGAAGTGTAATACCCACAAAAACATCACAAAGATTTTATCAAGAAGCATGTAAACTTTACATTAAATATTTAAATATGCATATTTATCTTACGCCAGCCATAAAAACAAAAAATATAGCATACTTAAATATATAGCTAAACAGTTAACTTCAACATATCATGCAAGTTCACAGTACGCTTTCTTTCAACTTGAAGTGCCTATATAAATTACAAAATCCCGGATATTGAAGCACAAAAGCTTGTGGACATGTACATGTAGACCACATTATACTTTAAGGAAAGTTACTAAAACTAGAGATATCTTTTAAGTAAAAGCACATGTCTCCCATATTGCTTCATTTATATGGAATGGTAAAGGATACTTCTATATTGAAGAATTTATAAATACGTCAGATGAGTCAAATGAGGCATTCTGAGGGCCCTCTTGCTTTTTAAAAAAGGATTCTTGCATCAAATTTGGGGTCATCATTAAGGGTAAAGGGTCATTGTTGTACATAGAGATAAATACGGAAAACTACAAACTCCTCTTCTTAAAATGAAAGGCTTTCACATAGGGCCTTTTGCATAATATATATATAAATACATATAGCATTGTGTACTTGTCTCAACAAGGGTCTATATTTAACAGAGAGCTACTAAGAGAACCAGACATAACGGCCAAGCACAAAATATGGCCTCTATAGCTTCAACAAGGGTTTTCTATGATTTAGCCTAGCGACTTGGTTTTTGAACCCAGGTATATTTGTAACCCATTTTTGAATCTAAACTCTTTAGGCCTGATTTCATAGAAGACAATTAAATATTCTGACAAAGATGACCAGTTTTGAACAAGTCCAAGATTTTACTTAGGAAAACATTCTGACCTAGTTTCATAAAGACTGAGCAAACATTCTGACCTCTTGAATGTTACCACTCGGTGATATATGACCATTCTGTGTCGATTCCCCGTAAAACCCAACTCACTCACTCTTGAATGTTAACAGCAAAGTGTTGATGAAAGAAGGCATACTACCATGGACAATGCACACAAGGATATCTCAGCAGCTTAAAACAGAACCAGACATAAAAGTTCAGAAAAAAATGTGCAAGTTTTCATTTTGATGATGTGAATATACCAAATTGCATTTCAACTAGATGGAAACTGTAGAAGTATATAAGAAAGATATGATGGACAGTTTAAATACTACATCAGCGCATTATCCGTCAGTGTCATACAGGCGCAATTTCCGCTCAAATAGAAGCGTCTCTCGTACGTAAACAAAAACTTGAGTGAAATTTAAGATTGTCCTTGAACGATTTATGCGCGATGGAAAAGCGAAATATTTGGTTTGTGATCTAGTATATAGACAATAAAGCAACGAAACACAAGTTCTGTAAAGGTTACGGTCAGTAACGGTGTCTCAAAATGTTAGAAAAACATAGATTTACCCAACGTAAATAACAACGGCAACACTGAATGTGAATTTGACATGCCTTTGGCAGTTATATTACATGGGGATGAGGTATAGGAGCAACAAAGTGCTGCCAAACAAAGGAGTCATCCATTTTAGATTTTGGGTTGTTTTTTTTTACCATGAGGGGAAGGGGCCCAGGCCTGTGATTTGGAGCAAAACAGCTCGGTGTTTGGGCAAAGGTGAATAAAAAACCTGATGTAAAGTCAGTTTTTGGGGAAAACTGCATAATTTAAAAGATATTTTCTGAGGGAAGGACCCTATTATGAAGGGGATAAAACCCTGTGATATGCTTATGAAGACATATATATATTACAAGTTGCCTGATTGGAGGTATTTATCTATATATTCCAATTGCATACAAATCCTTTTCAGTGACCTATCTACATTTGTAGCTACTTATGCTTTCAGTCATTTTCTGGCCATCGAATATTAAATAAAGAGTGGCCCGACTTTGAATCACTGTGGGATCGAGCCCCACTCAGGTCATCATGTGAAAAAGATATCCAGCTGGCTGACGGAAGGTAGGCCGTTCTACCCAGATGCCAATTCTTGCCTGAGATGGTGCCCAGAGGAGTACCTGGGGTCTTCCTGCACCATTTAAGTCTGGAAAGTCACCATATGACCTATAAAATTGTGTCAGTGTGACTTATAACACAACAAATAAATATTAAAATGTATTAAATAAAGATCTTGGTCAGAAAAGTTTATGAATTAAAAATAAAAGTATGCACATGCTACAAATGAAACCAGCCGATCAGACCATTGAAAATTGCTATTCAATCATCAATTTAATACCGGAGATGTTATGACCAAGGGCAAATAGTACACATGCACAAAGAGTGATTTTGTTAAAGATTTTGAAATCATCAATTTTATGTTCAAAATAATAAAAAAGTTAAACACAGAATGGTAATTTTCTTTGTTGTACTTGTTAAATGGGTATTAAAGTAGTGTTAAAATCCTTTCAGGCAACACATTTGAAGTGATCACTTATAGTCTGTTGTTTTAGTAAATTTTACTGCCGTTTTATTTTTATTTTTTCCCCTCCTCCTGTCAACATTTTTCTGCTCAAAGTCCGAGTAACAAAAAATAAAAAAACTCTGGCCTTACCAGGTAGAGATTGGTCAAAATACACCTCAAAATTGGATGTAACATGCATGTTGTACTCCAGAAAAGTGGTCTCGATTTTTCCCTACGACTAGCAATGAAAAAGTTACAATCTAAGCTATTTATAGTAACAAGGGAAGTAATTCTATAGCAGGGACCTGCGCATGACACTTCGTCTCATGATGGTGTACAACTGTGCCAAGTTACATCAAAATCCCTCCATGCATGAAGAAGAAATGCTCCGGACAAAGTTTTCATTCTTGTATCCTTTGACCTCTAAGTGTGACCTTGACCTTAGACCTAGGGACCTGGTTTTTGCGCAAGACACTCCGTCTCATAATGGTAAACAATTGTGCCAAGTTTCATCAAAATCCCTCCATGCATGAAGAAGATATGCTCTGGACAAAGTCATTCTTGAATTTGACCTTTGACCTCTAAGTGTGACCTTGACCTTAGACCTAGGGACCTGGTTCTTGCGCATGACACTCCGTCTCATAATGGTGAACAACTGTGCCAAGTTTAATCAAAATCCCTCCATGCATGAAGAAGATATGCTCAGGACAAAGTCTGTGGACGCCTGCCTTTTAGTAATAGCTGTATGTACTTGCAAGCAAAACTTTAACCAGGATTTTCTTAGTCCAAAAGGGGGAGTAATTTGGCCAAAATGAAGGTCACTCAAAGAGACATGTTTTTCAACAAAAACTTAATAGTCATCAATTGGCTACAATTTTTTATTTATTTATTTTTTATGTGTATTGCTGCACATCTAAAAAGAGTAACAAAAGTAATAAGAGAAAGTAACCCCAGTAACCAAACGTATATACAGTAGGTTACAAATGGACTCACTTGTGCAGGGGTGCCATTTTGTGCCATATCTACTGAAAACTAGCAACAAATAAAAAACATATATAAGAGCTGTAAGTAAAATAATTTCATTTGTACATTTGTACATATCTTAAAACAAATTACCACATGATAGTCTGCATACTTCATAAATACTAAAATTATTTAATACCAGGAGTTTAAATAATCAAAATATAATTATGAATTTTTAACACAAAGAAAGTATAGGAGAACAACACGGCAAACACGGTGTGGTTGACTAAACTTTTATTTGATCTTAGATTCTACCGGTTTCTGTCTTATCAAGACCTTCATCAAGTTCATCCGGATATAATTATGTTAAGATTACATAGTATCCCTACACTACACCAATTGCACAAACGAAATGCTAAGAGACAAGGCAAATAAAAAGATGGTTTTAAAGAAGCAAATATCACATGGGAGTTTATTAAATGTGAAATTATTATCAACTCCAGTACTGGGTATACTTAGAGGTACCACCAAAAAAACTTAACCATTTTTAACAAAATGCACAATCTATCACCGTTCAGCACAGTTACATTTGTTCACATGCAAGTCCAACTCTTTGGTTTATTGCCTCATACCAGGGCACTAGACAACTTTTGGGGACAGGTACCCATACCCTCAGGAAGGGGAATTTTTCGACATTTAGACGAAAAGGGGAAGTTTCATTCTCATCCATCATAGGTTCGTCAAAATCCCGAGACGAACCTCTGATTTATTTCCATCGTTTACTTGGTGAGCATGCGCACTCGTAATTACTATCAGGAGTGGTTTCAGCCAATCATTGTTCGCGAACTGAAACTTCAAAAAATATGTAAACAAGATACTTGCTTATGATGGATAAAGGCTGTATTCCATGATTGCGATAAATAAAGATTTATTCCTGTAATTTGACGTTAAGAGATTTACATCAAGAAATAATAATATTCGTCGTAAATGGACATCGTATTCCCTCTATAATATGGAAAGGAAGCGGTCACGCTTTTCACGGACAATTTTGACTGGTTCGCTACGATTTGCCGCGAAACGACGCTGATTGGCTGAAACGTTTTACCTGTAATGTAACCAAACCATAAATATCGGCTAAATGAGCAGAGGTTCATCCGGGGAACCACGGCAGACCTCTGGTATGCGAGAATGGGGAAGTTTTAGCCATGTATATGTAACTACTTTTCACACTTATTAATACTGTTATCAATCATTTCTAACTGATGTGACTATATTGCAACAGTAATCTTCCTTAGAGGCATTATAATAATATTAAAAGAAAGAGTTCATATCAATTTGTGTCAAACAACTTATCATCAGGGGAATTATCTTCTGAGAAAGGGGAAAAAAACATATTATTTTAGGAGGGGAATGGTACCCATATTCGGCGCCAAAAATGGCCAAACGAGTGCCCTGCATACTTTCTATCATCATAAGTGCTTTAAAAGCACACCATTTAAGTTTCAAGTTTCTTACTAAATCTCTGGCATGATCTGTGATTTTGAAACTCATCAGTAGGAAGTCATGCTGGAAATTTACAACCTAAATCCGACCATGTGTGGTATAATTGGTATTTTCACCCCAACAAAAAGAAACAGTACTAAACTTTTACTGTAGTTTCATTTCACCATGGCAAACAGAACAGTCACAAATCAAGTCTGTTAACAAACAGAACATAAACCAACATAGCAGATCAATATACTGTAGGGTCACTTGCCCGAATTGGCAGCTAGATTACTGGAGGTAGGATAAGGTAAATGGCAGACAAAAGTTAGTGCATTATCTAAAGAACTCTAAGACTATCATGACTCATGTGCTCAATAAATCGAGAGAACCTAGGATGTCACATCTGCTACATTGATAGCTGTCAAAGATGATAATGTATTACATTTACTGCTAAGCTTTTGACACACCGAATATTAAAAAATGCTCAGAAAATGAAGAAAGCTGAACATTGCAAGGACAGGCATCAAGATTGCATAATTGTCAAAACAATTTTGTATAGTATGCTTCACAATTTTGGAAGGAAACATGGGTTAAAGAATATACATTTAGCATGTTTAGTGCAAAAGATATATAAATATACCCAGTAATGGACATTGGTTTAAGTAAGACTAGGTAGTAGCCAAGGAAACATACAGGTTTTTTGGTAATAAGAAAAACGTCCTGAAAGCATGGTATTGCTACAAAAGAGGAATTTATATAAATTTCCAAGTACCAAAACTGAGTGAAAGTAGGTTTTTAACTTGTTTTGTCTCCACTGTAAACAATGAAACAATCGCAACTGAAAAAATCTGGTTTGTAAAGATTTTTATAATAGTTACAAATTCCCCGATGCTTTGATGTTTAACTAAACGGTCTTAAATCAATACCAGGACAAAAATAATAATATTTACATGGGATTAAA
The DNA here is from genome assembly GCF_021730395.1 of Mercenaria mercenaria. Classification (NCBI taxonomy): domain Eukaryota; kingdom Metazoa; phylum Mollusca; class Bivalvia; order Venerida; family Veneridae; genus Mercenaria; species Mercenaria mercenaria. The sequence continues at coordinate 52,410,104 of NC_069363.1, forward strand.
GAGAATTTTATTGGCTTTTAAAAGACAGTTTTTTTTATCAAGATAGGACAATAAATTTAACGTTTTATTGATTTTTTTCTACATTGACCGTAAGAAATCAGCTGTTTTCTAGATAAAAATCAGATAAGCCAGAGGCTTATCAGGGTTGCTAATAATACAAAGTCTTATAGGCGGTCAAAAATAGGTAGTGATCGTAAATAGGTACCATAATCCTAGCCTCCAGTTCTAGGCTTACGGAAGTTCCGTATTCCTAGACAACCCTATGAGAATAGGCCAGGATTACGGAAGAATTAAAGAGGTATAAAATATATGTGCGGACATGCATAAATAAACTTTCTTAGTTCACTTAATTAAAATAGCGAATTTTCATGCCTGCCTTATTATTTCGTGTTATCTATCCGTCGTTTTGGGTTAGTATAATCTTTATGGCAGTGCGCGGAAATATAGAAATACGAGTGTCAATATTAGATTAAAAAAAAAATTCTATACTTTGAATTTTATGTTGATAACCATATTGTATGTTATTAAAGACCATTTGTGTTAACTTGATGAAAAAAAAAATGCAGGTATGTACGAAACAGATAATTCTATATTTCTGCGCCCCGCCATTAGTACTAACCAAAAACGGCCAATTGATAGCACGAAATATTACTGAAATTAAGTGAAATGATTAAGTTTACAATGTCATTTATGCATGTCCTAACGTAAATTTGATGCCAGCGTTCGACACTAACTTTTTTGCCAGGTATCCCAAAGGAATACCTGCTGGGAAATTTAGGAATCCCTGCTGAAAATTAGGAGTCCCTGATAACAAAATGTGGTAAGAACATGAAAAAACTAAAATCTAACAAACACAACTGTTTACAGTACTACATGTATTTTATTTCCACTTTATTTCCATTTTACATCAATGACAACAATAGCTTGTATGACTTTTGCTGTAAAAGAATAATGTCATTTCTGTCCAAGTCCTCTTCCCCCTCATCTTCACTACCATCGCACTCCTCTGCCATTTGTTGTAGTTCGTCTAAATGTATGCCGCCTAGTTCATTCCCCCTTATTTGTAATCATTTTTTTTACATAAAAAAAAATTCCGAAGTCTCCCTTAAATAAAAAAAAAATTCAAAAAAAAAAAAATGTTCCGACCTACCTACCCTAATTTTTTGAGCATGTTACCAGATACAAAGATTTTTTAGGCCTTATTAATGCAACTCCCACAGACTTTATCTAAAACTAGTACATTGGTCATAACAGATTTTCTTAAACATTTCATATTTTAGTTGTTTTATTTTGCACAATGCCTAAAAGTGGGTGGGGTTTAGTGTTTGCATGCTTTTATTATCAGCAAATTCTTCTAAATAAGAGCTGCTTTGGGAACAGCGATCATATTTTTCGTAAATGCAGACGTTTTATTGGCTTTTTATTTTAGTTTGTACTAAAAATCTTGTAAGAAATGATAAAAATGTTCGAAAATGTCGGTCTAGAAAACGAGAGACAAATACGAAAAACAAAAGTAACAGTTAAAGTTCTTGAAAAGATAACTGTTTCAACTTTATTTTCTCATCATACCACGTATAATTTCTGCTTATTTAATTTGTTTTGCCCAAACAAAGCCTCGGCAATGATAATAAATTTGTTATAGACCGTAACGGCCGACCGGCTCATGTAATCGTATCGAGCACACAAAATAATGGTACAAACACGATAATCTAAGGCTGCATTGTTTATCAATTAACTTGTAAACATTGATCAATAAACACCTTTGATAATGACAAGGCATATTGTACTAAATACAAACCGCGAGATAAGCACGTGTCATTTGGCGCGTGGCGTGACTGACATCTGTCGGTAGCTAATTAACATACGACGCTCCGCCTACTGCCATATTTCCGCTTGTGCCGGCGAACAATATTGAAATTCACTGGGATTTTGATTGACAGGGGGCAGAACTATCGAACTTGGAACGCATCTAAGTAAATTTCCGCGAGTCAAGCCGACGCACGTGCCGTAATTTATGCGGGTAAAATACAAGTTTTTCTCGATTTTCGCGGGTCAAAACCCGGGACCTCGGGTCAACTGAACGCCCTGGCTTAGCAAAAGACCGATGTTTGAGCGAACAAGACTGGGGAATTTCATTTTTTTAGAATCATATTTTATCTGAAAACCAAGAGTCCCGACGGAACACCGAAATTGTGAACTTTAGGATCCCTTGCGGATTTTTGGTGTCCTCGGGATCCCGGGACACCGTTAGTGTCGAACGCTGGATGCCTCTTAAATACTTCTGTAATACTAGCCTATTCTCATAGGGTTGTCTGGGAATACGGAACTTCCGTAATCCTAGAACAGGAGGCTAGGATTATGGTACCATAATCGTAGCCACTGCCTATCTAAAATTATCTGTCCGCAGCATAAAGTCTACACAGCACGAAATGTAAAAGGTTAGGAAAAGTACTTGGGTCCAGAAATTACTGGAAAACCAGTACCTCAATTTCACGTTTCTAACTTTTCACATGATGTTTTTAATTCAATAAAAAGTTTAAAAGCACATCCTTACACAGGTCACGAAAACACATAAAATTTTTAGAATGGAATTACTGACCTCCAAAAATATGCCAAGACATCAATATCTACGACATGGAATATCCACAGTAAAAGAATTTAATAAAGAAATAATTATAAACCATTTATTCCAATAAAAATGACAAAAAGAACTATAAACTTAAAAAAATTGCAAAATTCCCGATTTCCTTTCCTCCTTCCTTCGGGTTCGTTTGATTATATTATTTTTGTTGAAGTGGATAACTTGGAGAACATGTTCAGAAAACAGAACATGTTCATGTTCAATTCATGCTGAAGAGTGTGTGTGTTTTGGGTTTAACGCCGTTTTTCAACAGTATTTCAGTTATGCAAAGAGCTATAAAAAATAAATTTATACGTCTACATGTGAGTTATGTAACGGGGGGAGGGGGGGAGACTTCGATGCGAAAAATGTGTGGGATTTATTCGGGTGGAGAAATCACTATCGTTTCGTATGCCGTTGCTCGCTCGTGATGCGTAAACGGTTTGGAACTGGGTTTTGAAGTAAGGTTTTTCTGAAAGATTAATCTTTTGCCGAAAAGGCGGCCAACCATTGATAAGGAAATATTGTTTTGAAAAAAAAATACGGACCTGGAAGCAATGCACATGTCAAACTGATAAGATTACCTTATTAAATCTCAGTAGTTTCTATTTCTTTTTATATACCGGTATGTCATAGCATATAGGGTCCTCTTTAGATACATATAAAAATAAATTAATTGCTTTAGATATATTTAATTTCTGAGCAATTTTATGATTTCCCGTTTTTCCAAAATGCAACTATTTCACGTAGAAAAATACGGTATTTTGACGATAAGATTACCTTATTAAATCTCAATAGTTTCTTTTCCTTTTTATATATGTCATAGCATATAGGGTCCTCTTTAGATACATATGAAAATAAATTAATTGCTTTAGATATATTTAATTTCTAAGCAATTTTATGATTTCCGGGCTTTCCAAAATGCTACTATTTCACGTAGAAAAATACAGTATTTTGACAGTCAAATTAGCCTATTAAAATTTATTTATTTCTATTTATTTTTTATATATTTGTGAGTATAGAGGCTCTAGTTATGATATTTACCAAAATTAGATGAATCCCTTTTAAAATGATTACTTTATGACCTCTTGAGGGATTTCCGGAAATTAGTCGTAATATTTCCGGGTTTTCCGGGGAATACACTTCTCCGTCAAAGAAACGGACATGTTCTTGATCACCTTTCTCATGGCTCATTGTCACAGGAGCAAAAAATTTTTCAAAATGGCTTTTTGTCATTTTTTTCCTAAGAAAACATACTAATTGTAGTAAATTTAAATGCATATGGCTCATGGACCCATACTGTATCCTAGGTACGTTACTGCCACCTGTGTACCAGTATAAACACTTCATATTTTCATGATTTAAGATACAAGATAAAAGAAACTTTATTTAACGTCGGATATGAATTTAACAATTAACATTAGCTTAAAGCTATTTTCCGACAAACAAATGATACAGTAATAACAAAATAAAATAAATAAAAACATCTGTAAAGGAAAAGCACAGTCATAATTAAAAGAGCAAGGAAAGTAACTCTGTAACAGTATATAGGCTATATACCAATAAAAGAAATTGTTCTTTGTTTCATATAAAATTCAGCTACTTCAGACCAATTTTGTTACAGTTTCTAGATTTTCACTACGCCGTAGACCTATTTTCCACAAGATATCCATACATTTGCTTCAAGAAAACGAAAAGAAAAAGGGGTGTTGAATAGTATGCAGTGAAATGCAAGTCAACTGAAGTCAGGTACCCTCATATTGCCGCATTTCAGAAAGCGGTCCGCAGAATAAACACCCTACTTTCGTTTTCAAGTAAACAACTCGAAAACATGCGAGTATTAGCATGAAACGTGTCCTATTTTATGTAAAATTCATTCCACGAGTGAAATAATGCACATTTGGCCCCCGATTTACGCGCAAATGCGCGAAAAATGGAAAAATTAGGATCTATTTATTAGGGACTTCTTTCTACACCACGGAAGCACATTTTGGACCGAATTACTGCATTATAACCTATATACATTACTGACTTTGTTACTCCCCTTAGAAGCAAATTAAGATTAATTATACATGCAGAAAAAGTTTAACTGCATCAAGTTCAAATTTATGTCCAGTCATCCTCCATTTGAAATATCATTGAGTAGATCACAACCATATGCACCATTTTTCTGAAAGTATAAAGTAATCTGGCTAATTATTGCTAAATCATAACAACTAAAATTCAATATTTACAAAAAAAAATTGTCATTTGAAATGGTATTTATAGAATACTTTGTATGTTTAGTTAGCTAGTCAGATTTATTACATACTATCCCTTAGTACCATTATAGATAGAAACAAGAACTGTTTGTTATATTAAGAAATGCATCTTAGAATTAAACATAGTGTACTTACTAGTATCATTCTCGCATACCAGAGGTCTGCCGTGGTTCCCCGGATGAATCGTCTCGGGATTTTGACGAACATCTGATGGATGAGAATGACTAGTATAAGAAAGAACTTTCATTCTCACCAACTTTTACAACTTGGACATTAAAGATGTGTAAAGCAATATCAACAGGATTGTGAGAGAATTTTGTTTGCAAAAGGAATAATAATGTACAGGATTAGGACATCGATAACCAACAGACACAAAGGGAATGCGAACAATCCCTTAAAAGGTCACACACTAATCCTGTTTATGTACAAAGAGCTTATGGTTGATGCATCATGCACTATAGTGCTTATAACATTTACCTCCAAAAACTATGACTTAATTTTATTAAATAATTATAGTGATCGATTAAAGAGAGTTAAATAGTAGATCTAGTGCTTGATCAGGGACACCATAACAACCAAGTTTCATGGGTAAACGGTCATGGGGAGGCAGTCAAAGACAATTGACAGATTCATTGAAATTGTTTGCGAAATATTTGTTACTGCCAAGAGATCTTTTCCAGTCCTCTGTTATTTCAAGGAGCATATTTTGACAACCATAACCTGGCATAAAGAAAAAGAAAAAAAAACAAAAAAAAAAAAAAAAAAAAAAAAAACAACAACAAAAACAGATAAGTATTTATTAACATGGCTATTACAAATTCCATTAACTGAGTATTAATTAACATTTAAAATATTTTGGACACAATTGGTAATATACTGACAGGCCTACAGTTTCCTTTATCAAGTGTGGTGTTTTGACATGAACTGGGGCAACCTGTACTACTTTCAAGTAATCAGGAAAGGCTGAGGTTTAGAAAGTCAAGTTTACCAATTTACCAATAGGGTCTATAACTGATTTGGAATATTTTAGAAGTTTTGCAGATATGCCACCATGCCCTGTTGATAGTTCATTACCATTCAATCTTATTTTTTAGAATTGCACTTTTTACCATCAATGATATTCATATTACAATTGAGATGGGAAACTCTGAAACTGACACATAGAAACAGTATATAGTGTACTCAACTTTTTAAATTCGAAGTGACTATTTACACGGCAGCCGTGCGAATAATTCGTCGCCTTATTTCCACAATGCACCAAGTGCCATTTTTGCAACTTTGGGAAATGCAAATCGAAAGTTTACGTATCAATAACTTTGCAACTATTTGGTCAAAAAAAATTAAAATTTCAGAACTTGTTTAGTTTGTATTCTTTAGACTTATGTAAAAAATTCAAAAGAATTAATAAAATAGAATTTTAGGAAATTAAAAAAATGATTTTAAAAAATATCATGAAAATGAATATTATAGTATTGAAAGTTAATTCCAAAATGCAACTTCGAGTTAGGCCGTTGTGGAATGAAAAGAACTTTCAAAAATAGGTAAAATTGCCTTGCAAACTGTCTTTTTCGATGTTTAACACTGACTAAAAAGGATAAAAACATTATTACGATGAATATTCACACAGAGTCATATTAAAGTATTCATGAAAACTGAAAAAGCCCTATTCAGTAACTTTCATGCATTACTTCTCACAAAGATCTATTGAACAACTTTCTATAATGCAATACTCCGAAATGATCTCCTTACAAAAATTCAACAACCTATACTGAAGCAAAACTATTGAATGACTTTCAATATTCAATGTAACCACTGTTACCTGCTAAACTAACATTCAAGAAATAACTTCCATCTCAGCATCTTTATAATGAAAATTGTAACAAAACCAAAAAGACGCAGTATACCAGTCTATAGACTTTAGGCCTATAGATTACACCGTTACCAGAATCAGCTTTTAAAATCATAATTATGTATCTTTTGATCAATTTTAGAATAAAACATCGATAGTATTAAACTTTATAGATAGTGCAGATATTCAAAATGACTCCTTAACACAAATTCGCTACAGCAGTATGAATACTGCATAATTTCAAAGTATGATACTTTAAATTAATAGAAATGTTAAGGTATACTTTACCTACCCAAATTTCATACAAATACTGGATACTATTTAATATGTCAACATAAAATCAACAAGTTTATGTGTATGAACTGTACTATGCATTAGCATAAAATAGTACACCCTGTTTACTTGTAAAGCCTAACACAGTATAAATGTGCAAGTCCACTAAAAACACAGAATGCTTTTTTAAACAGTCAACTGTAGCTACTCCAGGACATTCTGATTACAACTGTTGCCAGTGTCGTAAATGTTTTAGATATATATATAAGAAATTAACACTAGACTGTATGCTTCTTGAAACAGTAAAGTATTTTAAATGTTACTATGGACATTATTATTTTTTTTTAATAAAAAAATGGCCTGGCCAACAAAACTTCTATAATATCTCGTCATTATCGTTATCAATTATGAATATTTTCAGTGCAAATGTAATTATGTAATTCCTATTTTGGGACCAAAGTGAGTTCGACGTAATGGTTGAATGCTCTTGGACCTGTTAACTAAATGTAATACTAATACTAAAACACTGGCTATCTCATTGCTTCTTCGGCCAGCCGTCGGCATGATATGCAGTTTTATCAATAGAAAAATAAGCCTGTCAGATTGTACATGTTCAATTTTCTTTTGCAGAAAAAGTCTTAAAATTTTCACTTAGTTACAGAAAGGACATTATCTAGATAAAAAACATATAACCAAACTGTTTGTATTATTTCTACAAGCCTCTTGCTCGCCCTTTGTATCGATTTTGTCCTGTAAGTATTGTTCATATCTATGTCTAATGCTTTCATCTATATGCTCAAAGTCAAGAACCATCGATCTTCACAAATGTCACATTTGTCTTTCATAGGTATATTGAATTATATTTCATATGTTTTGGAACGTTCATTTTCAGCAGATTCAATCCATTCTATTGGCACTGAATAAAATATGTCATACATCTTAGCCACTGACAAACATTCTAGGTATTCCCTTTGGTAAATATAGTGGTTCGGTATGAATTCTGAAATTCTTTGGTCATTAACCCCATAAAAGTTATTGATCAAAAGTGAGAACTGACCGTTTATTGGACACTATTGTTTCTCTATTTATACACTATATATACCACTAATAAAAACAGTAAAACACTAGTCTTACACTGAAAGTACAATCAAGTATCCGAAACAAAAACCATCCGAAAATGTAATATACATTAACATTGAGTTTGCATCAAAGGCTGCGCTCTTTTGGCCCAAATTATATACACTACTAATTTATGATATTGTAAAAAGCAATAAATAGCAAGTAAATATTCTCTATTTGCAATAAATAATCTGCAATATCTGTTTCAAAGTATGTACCTTTTTAGTTGAAAATTCGCCATGTTCCTCATATTGTTGTCACGTGATGTGATATGACAATATCATTGGCGTTTCAATATGTGGCATTGTGGAAATTACCTATAGTGTTTTCAACGACTTAGGGCTTTGTGGAAATGCAATTTACTCTAGTTATATACGTTCCACAAGGAAACAATCAGGATATTATGATAGAGCTCGGCTAGACGAAAAAAATGATAAAACACTCCAAATTTACCAAAATTGACATATGGCGTTGTGGAAATCAAGCGACGAACTTTTTAGGGACACGGAAGCCGTGCGAATAATTTCTTAGGGACAAGGCAATCTTAGTTGGTTATTTCTTATCGCTGTACCGTACGTAAATCGTACTCGAGAATCATCGGTTGTATACGGAGAATGGCGAGAAAATATGGATTTGGCAATCTATTTTTAGATAAATTCTCATTTGGCTGTTGGAGAGTTTAACTTGTTGTTTCCGCTAAATTAATTTAAATATAAATTTTTCTTTCGCTCCATCAAAAGGTAGTTGGGGTTAATTCAAGTGAATCGGATGATGGTCGGAAATAAGTTCGTGTAAATTAATTTTGTGAAAGTCGTGTACTTTGAATAAAGTGTGTATCCCGTAAATATGTGCTTTTATACACATTCCGGAAAATAGTTCTGCAGTGCAAATAAGTTGAATAGATATGTTGATAAATAAAAATAAATAAATGAATAAATAAAACAAATGAATAAATAATGCATTTCAAATCTTATATTGTGCAGGAGGGATTATATGATACTTTCCACTAAATTCCGGTCCTTATAATACACCAAAAAAATATCTGAAACAAAATTGCGAAATCCGTACTTTCAGCAGAAAAATCCTTTCCATGAGTCTCTCCAGTGGTCCCTTTCAATTGCTGCCGTGCTAATTGTTTCTAGGGGAAACGGCTGCGATGTGAATAACGAAGTAGGGACACGGCTGCCGTGTCCGTAATATATTATTCGCATGACAGCCGTGTATATAGCCTCGGCCTTTTAAATTAGCACGGACGGGCATGTAATTATTCCTTCAAACGACACCAGTGATGACAACGGAGGTTCGATCGAGCTTCGATGAGAAATCGATTACTATTATAAATCTGTCAATTTTCATCAGTGGAGCGCTTAATTTCTAATTTTGTGCTTGCTTTTTATTTACTGTCACCATCGGTAATCCGTATGGGCAATTCCACTAGAAGATTGGCAGTAGCTTTTAGTTGAAGGGTAGTGCAATGCATAGAAATCGCTCTGATTCCAAAAGCTTTTCTGTATCTTTTGCGTGCTAGTTGTAAAGAACGGATACATGGGACTTTATCGCACTGTTAATAACATTTTGTTGGACGAGCGGAGCCGTAATAAACGACCGCAAGTTTTGTAGTCAGAATGTGTTACTGTTAGACCGCTGAGTCGACATCTGTGCATGTTTGTCTGGTTTTAAGCTGATGTGTAGTTTCCATCGGAAACTCATGTGAACGACTCCTTTAGAAGACTGTTACTGATGTTAGTAGGAGGAAGGTGCATGATACAGAAAACGCTCCAATTCCAGAAGCTTCCCTGGACTTTTAGCGTGCAAGGTGTAAGCACCCTTATATGGGACTTTAATCCCAATGTTCGTCATTTTTAATTTGGGGAACGGGGCTCTTAACTCACGACCTATTGTTTCGTTGTCAGACATAATTACCACTGGACTACTGCAAAAACGTTTCCATGTCCAGCTGCCATCATTATTCTTCATTTTTCATATATAAATATGTATGTGTTCGCCTTTTTTTTGGACAATTTGATCAACCTGTCCCACTTGGTGCAAAGGTAGCACTCCACGTTTGTTCAACAAGAAGTAACGGATAACGTAGAATTAAACCTGGACCCGGCGTGCAAAAAGTTTTATGTAGAACAAATAGCAAATTTATTTACTACTGTACAGCCTAGACATGCGATTCTATTTGTCAGAGTCGTTTATTAAACGATGCACTAGAGTTTTCGCGCCTCTTCTTTAATGTTATGTATATTGCAGTACCAGTAGTTGGAATAAAAAGGAAGAACCAGAAGAAAAATTGATGTGTAGCAGGAAAAGACCAATCTTGAGGGAGATATAATGCATAAATTTCCTCAATATGATGCACAAAACCGTGTAATTATTTTGAAGTTTCCTACTATGATGTTCCGAGCGGGACGTATGTTCTTCGTGAAGATTAGATAAAAGACATTGTGTCTGAAATCATTCGTCCTCCATCCCTGATTCTTGTGGGGGAAGTTGGCAGATACTTGCGGAGAACAGGTTTGTACTGGTACTGAATCCAGGAACACTGGCTAGGTTAACTACCCGCCGTTACACGACTGAAATACTGTTGAAAAACGGCGTTAAACCTAAAACAAACAAACAAACAAATACTATGATGCTTAATTTGAAAGATAATAATAATGTTGTGAAGGACAACGTATTGCTTAGTAATAAAATAACATAAATAAATAAATTTATGAACTAATTATTAAATTTCTCTTGTATTCCTCTACACTTTTAACAGAGTTTCCTACTAGATAGGTCGGACCTATTTTCAGATTTTATACAGAATAAAGAGAAACTGTTGAGTAAATAATGCTAACTCGATTAATACGATCACAATATAGTATTTACTTTGGGATAAATCATGTGTTTATCATATAAACAAACAAAGTAAGTTATTTTTTTTTTATTTCACTGCTGCTATTGAAATACTTTTCAGATGTATTATTTCATTTAACGGCATCATGTCATCTTTACATGATTTTGTGAAAAGTTGACATGTTTGTTTAGAGAAGCAAAAATGCCTAATGAAACACGTCATGAGTAATTTGCGAAATGACACCTAAAACGAAAGTCTATTTACTATAGCCTGGTTCCCGGCGTGTACGCGTAGCAGTTATACACACTAAATCACAGTTGGAAGTAGATCTAAAGTATTCAAGAGTATTTGTCCATTATACAATTTATATATATATATATATATATATATATATATATATATATATATATATATATATATATATTGCAATTAGCCTTACTTATTTGGCTTGTATTTATATTTAAATCGGCATGACTTATTTTATGATCTGTTATTTTATAGTTGTCATCCCTCGGGACAGCGACAGACAAAAGTTATAACACAGTCCCTAAACGTCCCATTATTTGAACTATATTACAACAAGTTAAAGCGTAGCAAAAGTTCCTTCTAAGGCACATCTATATAAATATATAATGATCATCTTGTAAAATTTTGGTTGCAATGTCTGTTTTATACTGCCAAAAATGTCAAGTAGGTATTTACGCTAGTTATTATTTAACATAAATTGTTAAATCCAACAACAAATTAAATCTGTTACCACTTTCAGTTGAGTAAATACGGCAATAAGACATTGACCCGGTCAATCCATTACGATTCGATGCGTGAATTTGTTGCGCATAATTAGAGGGTCGCAATGGGGTTTGTTTTCACATATTAACCATGCATTTGAAAGTAACGATAATATTTAGTTGTTTACATGTAAATTTGCTGATACATGTCCATCTGTTTGTACATATGTTATGTTCTTCAAGAATGGAGGAAATAAAAGAATCAATCAACCATCATCGGGTTTAGTAATATGTAATGCACGAACGCGTTCAGTCAGAGAGTCGCCTCAATTAGGAAAGAATAGTTTTAACGTCAGAGGTTATTTCTAAGTTCACGGAGTTTGACTGGCCAGCTTGTAATGACAACAGCTTTCGATATCAGTAGCTCAGTCAAGTGTGACTTACCAAATTAAAATGTTCCTTCTCAAGAGAAGGAACAATAATAATGTTTTCTGAATGAAAAAAATGCCAAACATTGAAAATGTCATTTTTGATTTTTTTTACCCCTGTGACATTGAGTCATTTAGCTCAAAATGCTGTTTTTCGCCTTGCTAGTGGCCAATAGTCACAGGGGCAAAATTTTTCAAAATGACTTTTTGACATTTTTTTCTCAGAGAAAACATAATTGTAATTATTTTTAAAGGTATGTGATACGTACAGTATTGGTCCATTAGCCACATACACTTAAAAATAAATGGCCTTCACAACATAATTATTATCTTTCTACGTTCTCCTCTATCAAGTCTATTCAAATGGTTCAGCTTGGCATGCATTGAAACGTGAAATCGCCCACAGCTAAAGATAAAAAGTAATGATATCACAAGTAAAATTATAATAAATCATTACTTATTCATTAAGAAATCGATGGATAATTGAAACGAAGAAACACGTTCTTTATGTGAGTTCGGCATTTCCGGTTTTCAACAGTTGCTTGTATGAATAATATGTACGGCCGGAGATTGCCGAAATAACAGTGGAGAATACGAAAAATGACACGTAAATTGCCGAATGCCATTACGTTAACACTACCTTAACGACTTATTTTATCGTCTGCAGTAGATCAGTTTGGTGGCAAAGATGACCCTCCAACAGACGTGGAATGAATATTGTAAAGCGTTCGGCGTGAAGCAGGATATTATAGATAAATACTGGAGTGAGATTGAATCAAAGTATACGGAAAAACAAAGGTAAACTTTGATTGGGACCCTCTAACAATTTAACTGTTATCGAACCCACTAGCTCTAAAGTACTGTCTGTCGTCGTTGAACCAGTTGTTATCTGGAAACACAAGCATAAATGAGTTGGTATCGGACTTTTTTAAGTATAACGTGTCTCTTTTCATCAAATCTTAAATCTTATGCCCCAGTCAAAGAAGGTAAACTTTGATTGGGACCCTCTAACAATTTAATTGTTATCGAACCCACTAGCTCTAAAGTACTGTCTGTCGTCGTTGAACCAGTTGTTATCTGGAAACACAAGCATAAATGAGTTGGTATCGAACTTTTTTAAGTATAACGTGTCTCTTTTCATCAAATCTTAAATCTTATGCCCCAGTCAAAGAAGGGGAAGTTTATTGTTTTGCTCGGTCGGTAATTTAGTTGTTACCATTCAAAAGTCAGAACGCTTATTCCTACTTCCCGTCAAACTGATTACATGTGGTCACATGTCAGATATTAATATTTCAGATATTACCACACTTTAAATCACTTAACACACATGTTTACACTTTTCGACGATGTCAAGGACGAGCTTTCGAGACCAGAGCTAGTTGCTATGGCCATTTTCTTTCATGAGTAAGTTAATACATTTTATATAATGCTTTCTGTTGAATGTAACTGTTGACTTGACTTCCAAATTGCCTAAGGAATAGGATCGTCTGCTTGTTTAAAGGGCATCCATTATCGAGTGGTTAAAGTGGTTGAATTCGAATCACTTTCCGCTCGAAAACTTGGTGTAGAATTCTTCATGCGAGGAAGAGGTCGGTGGTTCCGTCCAAGTGCCTACCATCAACTTAGACAGTTCCCGGCGTGAGATGCACCTTTGGTATTCCTCCGTCGTCAATAGCTGGAAATGTCACCAAATTCAAAACTCAACAAAAACTACTTGTTTAAATGCATGTTTACAAATAAACATTGTAAAGTCAATACTTACTGTAAATGTTTATGTTTATAAATACTTACTCACCAAATTACCGCAACAACTCGAAGTCTTTCGCAGAAAGAACAATTATCTGTAGCAGTTACATTTGACCTAGTGTGTTTGGTGCAAATTGCTAACAAAATCATCGGAAGTCGAGGTAATTTATGAAGGACCGACGAACGGACGCTGGACCAAACTGTAGAGTACATTTTAAAAACTTTCATTTTGTAGCATAGAATACGAACCTACAGAGAAAGATAACGAAGAGAAAAGTGCTGTACTGTTCAAAGAATTCTCAACAAATTTCGAAGCACAGGTATGTTTATTTTTTTATTTTTTATTTTCCTGTAAGTAGACACTGAGTGAATGTATACTGAATAAACTTAGAATAAAAAGCGATAGAGTAATTAATGTTAAGAGTTGTAATGGAAAGACTTTACAACAGAGATGAAAAGAAACAACAGAAAAAGCAATGGTTTATGCGGGAGAATTACACATTTGGTCTTGGAGCTGAATTAACTGAATGTAAGAACTTGTAAAACGCATAATGCATACTCGCCGTAATCAAGGCCTTGTTTATTTTTGTATTTGATTAATATTTTACCAGAACACCTGCCTGCTTTTCAAAAAATTGCTGCGATATGCAGTGTGTTACAGTAAATCCGAGATCATATATTTTAAAATAAAACAGTGCCAGATCTTAGTACTTCGTTGTCGACAATAAACTACATGTAGATAACTTCACAATGTGCATGTCTGTTTTGCTTAAAGGATGCTGAACCTCAGAAAGATAGTGCTCTTGTATTTGATTGGATAATTGAAACGAAGAAACACGAAACGGAAGTTCACAGAACGCCGGAAATATTTGGTCGGGATGATTTGCATTTTTTCTTAGATATGGACATGGCAATTTTAGGAGTCTCCGATTCAGGTGATTATGAACTTTTATTTCATTAAATTTCTTTTCCCCCTGATGTTGGATGCATATATTTTTGAAATACATGGCATTTATGAAACAAGTGTAAGATTTTTGCCGACATATTTGCACTTATGTATACTTGAAACATGGCGTTGCATGTTTTTGTAGTTTTAAGCTGGATATTTCAGACAGGAAGACCACAAGACTGTAACAGTTAGATTATTAGAAACAATCGCACATAATTTTGAATCAAAATGTATTGATACCAAAGTTCTTCTAGACGTCATATCTGCGACCTATACATTGTATTTCTGTTATTGCAGATTATAAGAAGTATGCAGATGAAATAAGACAGGAGTACATACACATTCCAGACCAGTTGTTTAAACAAGGCAGAGCAAAGGTGAGTATCAACGCATGTTTTGAAACATGAAACAGATCAGTCTCGAATCTTGCTGTTTTTATCAGTATCTAAATTAAATGGCAACATATACCCAAAGTAGTGGACACAGGCTTTCTACGCATTATGTTTGATCAAGCTTTATCTGAATGGCTGTTTTGCTCGCAACATTCACGTAGTCACGATCTTTTCCGTGACACGATTTTTTTTTTCAATGTTTAAAAAGTTATTCTCAGAAATGAACATTGTCACCAAAAATTGAAAATTATATCTAATGCGCCTTGTTGGTATGTGAATTTTTGGCGTATCCGATTTAGTTAGTTTAAACATATTTTATTTCAAACAAAATTGCAATATTTACAATTCATGATACATGGTACATAAGATAATGCCTGAAAAAGGATCAGAGCCGAAAGCAACAGCTTATAGAGGTCTTCTCCTACAGAAACATATTGTTGTAGGTACAGTACGGCAGTGTTTATGATCTTGTCTGAAATATTATCTTTAAGCAATATAATAAATCTTAGCGCTTAATCAAAGAACTATATATAAGAACAATATCAATAAAAGGGTACAAAGTGAAACAAGCACCCATGGCTAATGAGTGTATAAGTTTAAAGTGAGATAAGCAGAGAAAGAAAGAGAATGCATTAAAGTATAAAGATTCATTCGGATTTTAAAATGGTGGCAGCCAATTATATAACATAATCAAGTGCTCATGAAAATCTTCTACTTTCCATGATGTAGTTTTGAACTGCTTGAAATATCTGGAAGTTAATATCATCGCTGAGATTCCTGTCTCCATTCAGTAAGGTGTGAAGTGTTACAGTACAAAAGATGGAAGCAGTCTCAAGAAGACGGACTCTGATGTCACTATAACGGTGACATTCAAAGAAGAAATGATGGTTACTCTCCGTAGTGCCACATTGACAAAGAGGTGATGGATGAATGTTTTTTCTAAACAAATGCTGGTTTAAGGAGCTGCATTCAGTACGAAGACGAGCATGATAGAATTGCCATTTCCTGTCGCCTACGTAGAAGTATTTGGGACATTTCGATTCGTTCAGTTTAAGCTGCGTCTTGAAGGAGGCCAGGGACGGTGAATTTTGTAGCTCTCTCGGAAGTTCATTCCAATCTCTCAGAGCCGATGGCAGAAAAGCATTATAGTAAAGGGATGTCATTGTGTGGAATGACTGGATGTCGTCGGCATTGCGTAGGTTATACCGAGAAGTTTCTCCAACAGACGGTGGGACTAAGGATGAGAGGTAATCAGGAGTTAGGCCGTTTTTCATTTTGTATAGTAGAGTTAGTTTATGGTTTTGTCTTCGGCGCTCCAGGGAGTCCCAAGGAACTTCTCTGTTGAGTTCATTGAGAGACACAAGTTTAGTTGTCCCAGAAACGATGCGGGCAGCTTCATGCTGAATTTTGTCAAGTTCGATTTTCTCATACTGCGTACAGTTGATATAAACCACATCGGCATATTCAATAAGAGGTCTAATAAAAGATAAGTATATCACTTCTAATGATCTTCTGTCAAGCTGAAACTTTAGTTTACGCATGATATGTATTCTTTTCCAGGCTCGCTCTTTAATAGAGTTTATATGAGAATGCCAGGAACAGTCGTCAGAAAGATAGACTCCAAGATGTTTGTGTACAGTTACTGAAGAAATAGACTGATTATGCATAACAAGTGGTGGATGTAAGGGTTTGGATAACTTACGTGAGATGGTCATAGTTTCCGATTTGGAAGGATTAAAGGTAACTAACCATGTATCGGCCCAATTTGATATCCTATCAATGTCGGATTGGAGTATTTCTGCAGCCGAGACAGGGTGATCAACAGTTATATGCAAGCTCGTATCGTCAGCAAAAAGATGAACATTTGAACCCAAGTCGTCAACGATATCATTGATAAACACTAAAAATAAAAGGGGGCCAAGAATAGACCCTTGGGGAACTCCTGCGTTCACAGTAGACCAGTTTGACTGGGTACCAGGTAAGACAACAGACTGGCGTCTGTTGAAGAGATAATCAGAAAACCAGTTCAGTAGACGTCCATCCAATCCAGCATTTTTTAACTTGAAGAGTAGACCTTTGTGCCATACTTTGTCAAAGGCTTTGCTTATATAAAGAAATACAGTTCGTACTTCTAGTCCATCATCGAGAGCTTTACAGAAGGTATTGTACAAGTATGTGAGCTGATTCACTGTTGAATCTCCTGGTGTGAACCCAGATTGTAAAGACGAAAGAAAGTTATTATCACGTAGAAAATTGAAAAGATACTTAAATATAATGCGTTCAAATTCCTTTTCTATGCAACAAAGCAACGATATCGGTCGATAGTTGTTGGGTAAAGACGGGTCGCCTTTTTTTGAATATAGCACAGGCGTTAACGTCTTTCCAAGTTTGAGGTACCTTGCTGCATTGTAGTGAAGAATTAAACAGGGAGCAAAGAGGAAATTTAAGCACAGAAGCAGTTTCGCGCAATATACTGTTGCTAATTCCATCGGGTCCGGCAGCCTTGTTGATATTAAGGGACTTCAGGGCGTCTTCAACGTCTTGAGGGGTAATAATAATAGAGTCAAGTTTGTTTCTTGGTTCTGGATAGTAAAAGTTAGGAAGGTCCTTATTGGAATCGTCAATCGAAGCCTGGTTACAGAAGAAGTCATTCAATAGATCAGTTTTAGACTTAGAGTCAAAGACTAGTTCTTGAGTGGCTGGGTTTATAAGTGGAGGAACAGTTTGTATGTCAGATGGAGAAATGAAGTATTTAATAAGTTTCCACTAATCTTTGGCAGTAGTAGAATCAGATTTAAGCGAATCAGCCATTTTTAGGAAGTGATTTTGTTTAGCAGTGCGGATAAGTGATACTATTTCATTACGTATTGTTCTGAATTTATTCCAATGAACAGGGTTCTGAGAATGCTTAGCTCTGTGGTAGTACTTCTTACGTTTCAGAATTTGCTTTTTTATTTGTGTTGTGATCCATGGTTTATCATTAGGTTTAACATTTATAATTCTTGATGGTATACACTCCTTTGAAAGTTCAAGTATTTTGTTTGTAACAGGTGAAGTATAAGTGTCAATATCATCATTCTTTAGTTGGTCCCAGTTTATGTCGCTGATTTTACGTCTAGTGAGGTGTAGTCTCCCCGGTCGTATAGCCAAACAAACCGTTTAAAGGACTTGACATGAGGTTTAGAGAAGTTAAATAGTGAATAAACAGGACAATGGAACCGTTGGTTTTGATCTAGAACTGGTTCTCCAACACCAGAGGTAATAACTTTGTGGCTACATGAAACAAAAAAGAGATCCAGTATAGAAGAAGAGGACTCAGTAAAATGAGTTGGTTCGACAATGAGTTGCTCAAGGTTATACTGCTGACAAATAGAATGGAGTTTTCGAGTCATGTGTGGATTTGATTCATTAAAGTTAAAGTCGCCAGTGACAATGATGTCGGATATGCCTGTATCTATTGCCAACCCGAGCGAGTCTTCGATTAGATTTGTATGATATATGTCTGCGTTTGGAGGACGATAAAATACAGCGAACAAGATATGTTTAGAATGAGAAGGAATCAGTTCGATCCAGATACACTCCAAGCCCCTGGGTTCGAGATCTAGCCTCCTTTTGTAGTGCAATGTTTCCTTCAAGTAAACAATTACACCACCGTAGCCATTTTCAGTTCTATCTTTCCTCTCTGGAGTGTGAAAGTTTTGAAGTACAATATCATTATCAGAGATATTTTGATTTAACCATGTTTCTGTGAAGGCAAGAACATCAAACATATCAAACTCAGCTTCTAGAACATCAAACTTGTTCAGTAGGCTTTGAACATTGTATTGTAAAACTGAGAAGCACCTAGTGCTTGTTATGATTTCTGATAGTGTTTTAGACATGGAGGAAACTATAGAAGAGGAGCTGTTAGAGGTTGTTAGCATTGGGCCTATCCGATTTGGACTGAAACATGACAGAGCAAGAAGTGTAGGTCAGTCATGAAGTCCAAGACTGCTGATTAAAACGCATTTTTAAGGAGTATAATGTAATAAGTGTATGGATGCTGGATTTATTTTTGTTCTGAAGTGTCGAGGGATGGTTTTTTATCGTATATATAGCATCAGTATTGACCAAAAATGCTCGGGATGCCTGTGGTAGTGGAATGGTAGAATTAGTGTAATGTTTCTTTTTAAACAAGGTACGATTTTGTATTTCGGCAGGAAGGTCTAATACGTATCAGTCGTTCCAGATATCGGCTATGTCTCCAATAAACTTTAATGCGACGTTTAGTATGGTATTATGTTATAGGACAGACAGGACGTTATCATCCGGTGTATAAGTCCTATCCTGTATCATGTCTTCCGATAGTTCAATTTTTTTCTTTTACAGGTGCTGCGTTCGTTTTTGAAAGTTCCGAATATATATGCCACGGAAATATTTCGGAATAAATTTGAGAAGCAGGCACGAGAAAATATAGAGGCAGAAATTCGGAGGCTAGAAGAATAGATTTTGATATGTAATTTTATACAATGTCATCGTATGCGAACAATTTTCAAGTTAAGCTGTTGTCATGCAGTGTTTCCATTGCCTGACTGAAGACCATGATCAGCATACACGGACGTACAGGCAAATCTTGGTCTGCACTGGTCGCAAAGGCAGAATCACTAGCCAATAACAGGCTAAAGGTTAAAATATATGAACAATTTATTACTCGTTATGCACATTTTGTACACACCACTTATTTTTTTATTCATATATAGCACTTTACTTAGTTATATAGGACTTTTTCTATATAAATTCAAGTGTTTAGATTTATTTTAAAAGCTAGGTTGTGTTGTGTTCGCTGTGTTGTTTTAATTAACAATAGCATGTATTATGATATGCCATTTTACTTCTATGTATGTGACATTTTTAAAGCATATGTTAAACTTGCACGCTTTCAAAAGTTGTTTTCGGAGAGATACTGGAATCTGTGTCCAACAAAACGTAGCCACTCGGAGAAATGTCCAAGCTACCTTCGGGGAAACTGTATATTATAAAACAGAAGAAAGATCAAATACATAAAATTGTGTTACCACAAATTAAGTGTTATAAAGTTTAAAACGTACCGGGAACGTCTCACTTCCCTTTAAATACCAAGTCAGGAAGACACATTTGTGGTATGAGATTTTTAAGGCATCTTTCTAATATTACAGACATTCATGTTTTATGTTAATTTAAAAGTACATATCTGTGATAAATGACAGGGTACGCTTCTATTAATTTACTTTTTCTTCCTCAGTGACTGGACTCCAGATTCTTGTTAAAATGATGTTCCTTTAATGCAGATTAGAACATGAGTTTTTGTTTCTTAACTATTTTCAAAAAATGCTAAATAAATATAAAAAAAATGCATACCTGACTCGGGAATCGAACATTGGTTGCCTCGGCAATAAAACCTTTCCTACAATCTGGTCCAGTACACGGAGTATTTCATACTTAACCATTTGTATAAAGCTTTATAAATTAAGGCAGTTTACCTTCGGTACCCCATGACAAACGCTTTTCAATTCTGAATGGAAAAAGTTAGTAAATACAACTAATTACTAAGTATTATGCGTTTCCAGTACATATAATCTGTCACCAACTGTAAGTTCCAAGACCTTCTTAAGAAACATAGTACTGTTCCGCTGATATCTTAAAATTCTCTTTTTTTCTTTGTTGTCGTACGAATTGGAGGTCAGTCATTTTAACGTACTTTTATTGTTCATTTCTTTTTGTATGTAAACCTCTGAAATCTATCTGAAATAATGTTTCAGCTTAAGAGGTTTGGTCACGTTTGACGTCGTGGGAGTGAAATAAAGCCATTCTGCACTAGTGTAATTATTATATAAATAATCAATGCATTTGCGTTGTTTATCGTCAGATTCACCACGGTTTACATTACATTTCAGAAGTGCACAAATTGGGTTTGTTATCCAACCATCTGAAAGATGAACCGTAGCAAAACCGCAAGAAGGCATTGATTCTAATCATTCTAACATGGTGGTAAAATTATGCTGAACTTCATTATGCTTCAAATTTACGTCATAAAACAATCACTGGTCCACACGTCAACCGTTGTTCATGGCAGATTCTAATACTTGTATGACTAACAATGCTAAATAATCATCACAACGATATCATGTTGACGTCACGTCGGCCATGTACGCCTTTCAAATTTGATCAGATATATTACTTAATGAAAAACATGTTTAAAACGAAATGTCACATAGCATAACTGGTTTGATTAATTTACACACACACGGAGTTGGTTATTAGCTGTGTAGAATAATTCACCATCATTTACGCCTTAATGGAACTAGTCCGCAAGACGTATTACCATTTCCAATCCTGGCGTGTATAAACAAAGGTACTATTTAGCGCCATACATGCCCCAATGAATATTTCTATCATATTTTATCTAAATTTTACAGTTAAAGATATATTAGAATCGAAAGAATTTATAACAAAACCGTGTTTGAACACTATTTTTACACTAGGACGGTTAAACGTTGTACGAAATAATTCACTCGGGTTATGCCGTCGTGAAATTATTACGCTTGACATAACCGTTCATCGTGTATAAATAGTGTTAAAACACGGGTTTGCAATAAATTATTTCTTAAATATACAGAGCTTGGCTTCCTTCTTTGTTTAACTGACAAAAAATGAGCTATGTTGAAATAACATTCTGAGGTTGACGTCGTTTCAAGTGTAGACATTATTGCCTACCTAGCTCGGACAATAGACACTTGTCCGATTATGTGCCATGGATAGATATTCCGACGTCAGATATTACTAGAGACCAGTAGCACTACTATTGCATCATAGTCTATAAACATAATGCAATGACATACGCAAATCTTTTTGTCACAGCGATCTACTTTGAACGTGATTGATAAGAAAAGTGGTCTTACATGTCTGACAGTGAATAAAAACTGCTAACAGTCGGTTATTTATTCTGAGTTGTCTGTCTGGTTTGGGAAAACCCTGCCTTACACAAGCAAGTCATGACAATAACGTAATTTTTTTCTGTTTGAAAAAACAAAAAAAAAAACAACTGAATTTATTAATTCAAAATAATTGTTTTTGCAGTGCAATATAGATATTTACTGTTTATTTCAAACTACATTTCTTTCCTCTGTTTTGAAAGGAAATGTTATTTTTTGTAATTTTGAATAAATGAAATTATTTTATACTTGTAAGTTTTGTCATTTTCCATTATTTTAGCTTGACTATACGAAGTATATGTAGAGCTTTTCTACTCGCCCCGGCGTCGTCGTCTGCGTCCATGTCCGTATCTTGGTTAAAGTTTTGATACACTTTCACTGTATCTCTGATTCACTTGATGGATTTGCTTCACTCTTAATTAATGTAGTTATTTCTCATCATCAGTCACAACATATGACACAAAGGCCATGACTCTTACACCAATATTTCCTGAATTATCCTCACTTTTAACTTAGAATTTCAGGTAAAAGTTGGAACACAGACTTAAAACGTTTGTTCTGCATTACGCCCACATCACAAGGTCCATATTTCTGGCACTAGTTTTTCATAAATTATGCCCCTTTATACATAAAATTCCAGGTTAAAGTTTTGATGCATTTAACTGCATTACTGTTAGTGCAGAAGGGATTTGGTTTAGATTTAAATTGGTTATGCCACATCATCATCTTCATCAAATAATACAAGGGCCATAACTCTTTCACCAATATTTTATGAATTATGCACCCCCTTTTACTGAGAATTTCAGATTAATTTTGATGCGTTTTTCAGTATATTTTTGTTATTACTTAATGGATTTGATTTGGACTTGAACTAGTTCTTCCAAATCATCGTCCTCATAACATGACACAATGTCTGCAATCTTGGTCCAAATATTTCATTAGTTATGTTCCTTTTTTTTGCTTAAAACATATGTGTAATTTTAAGCCTTTTTACCATATCTCTGTTTTCATTAAATGGAATTTATTCGAACTTAAAATGGTTGTTCCGCATTATCACCCTCATCATGATCATATGACAGTTTAAAGTTGTGATGCACGGTTGCTCTATCTCACTTATTACTAAATGATTTGAATAAGACTTATTATATAATAAAGTAGTTATTCAGCATTTTCAGCCACAAGATTTTACCAGTGGTGCATTAATCTTGCATAGATGTGCAATGAATTATGTCTCTTTTATACTTAGTTAATGTTTTGTTACACTTTCCGTCAATTTTCTGTTATTTATAAATACATCTGACTCATACATAAACTTATGTAATTGTCAAAAATCACCAACACATTGAAGTCATTAAACACTCAAGTGATCATTAGCTCCAGCTTCCTCAGATGTACCCTATTTCACATCAAGCATCGAAATAGTCGAGCACGTTGTCTCCAGTGACAGCTCTTGTCCAATTTACCTGTTTTATTAGTCTCTTTTATCCGAGTCCGTCATACATGTACATCATGTTTTATATCCGAGATCGGATGTTATAAGGATTTGCTGAAAGAACTCTTGCGAGGAGTATCGTAAGAAAAAATCATTTCTAGCTCTATGAAACCTGGATAAAACCAGCTGTATTAAGATATATGTGAATATGCTTGACATTGCCAGAATTCCATTACTAATAAACACACACATAATGTCTTAACGGAAACGCACGTAGATAGGTATTTCGACATTAAGATGATGGCTTGCTTCATTGTTATTGACAGGTGAAATGCAAAATGACTAGAAGTTAGTTTGAGATTCGATTGTGGGTGTTTTAAACAGCTATATAGGCAAAGCATGGCATATTTCGTAAATTCTACCGGTGTTTCTGTTACACTCTTGTAACATTTACCACTGCCACCGTTTTAGAATGTTGGCGGTTTGTGTTAGGAAATAAATGTGTATCCTGATAAATCAGTTATAAAACGTAGGGAAACATTATTTAGTATTCTTCCCGAAAGGTTTGGTATCGAGCGAGGAGGTACCGCCTTATCCGTCCTTACATCTTTTCCAGATAACATCTCGTCAAGTTTTAAAGGGCCACAACTTTTGCAACTACGAGATAAACTGGAACATTGTCAGGTCAAGCATTTCTATTACTGTTTTTGGAAAAGATCGAGCATAATTGCAGTTGTACAAAATATATCGTATACCGCATCACAGAAATGGAAGGTTTGTCCGGTTGACTTCTTCAATTTTCAAGGGATCTGGTTCCGACAAAACCAGTGAACTAGCAATAGCATTTGTTGACATACAAGTAACATGACGTGTTTGAACTTCCGCAACAAGCTACATGATTACATGAAAGGAACGAAGGGCTTGTCCGGATAATTTTGTAAACGTTTATTATGGGATCTGGTCCAGACAAATAGACATGTACCACTGCATGAAAAGGAGTGAACCACGGGTGTTAGGCACTATTTGTTGTTTTATCAAATCTATTTACATATGATAACTGTATATTTAGTAAAACAACTGTGATCAGGATATTATGGCATGTCAAATTTTAATACGTTCAAAAGAAATATCCACCATTATGTACAAACTTAAACCTTTACAAAATAGATACTTCGATAACCCTGACCTCTTACTGATAAAAAAAACTTTGGATACCAGATAAGCAGGTCAAATTTCTTGACTTGATTAATTTCTTTTTTCATGTTTCCCTTTAAGGTGCTCAATGTCACACCATTAAAGTGGAATTTGATATTTCTCCTTTTCAGCGATTTTAGAAAAGACGTTACAAGTCAGACATTAGCTTTCTTCTAACTCAGTGATGTAAAGATTTTAAAGCAATTTTTGTTGTCCTGGATTTGTGAGTGATCAAAAGAATAAACTCTACAGCGATTTCAACCTTGATTTCACATCGTACTTTGTTTTGTTTTTTTACTATCTCAATTAGTATTAACTGAGAGGTCGTATTTTTACTTTGAGCTATAGTTATTTTACTAATACACAAGGGTATAAACATTGAATATATGAGCCGTGCTATGGAAAAACCAGCATAGTTGCTTTGCGACCAGCATGGATCCAGACCAGCCTGCGCATCCACGCAGTCTGGTCAGGATCCATGCTGTTCGTTTTCAAAGCCTATTACAATTAGAAAAACGGTTAGTGAACAGCATGGATCCTGACTAGACTGCGCGGATGCGCAGGCTGGCATGGATCCATCTCTTCAATTGTATGTCTTCAAGTTTCATCGTAACTCGCATAGCAATCGTGTATGTTTTTGTATTTTGGGTAGATATGAGAGCTCCTCGTAACTACTGTGAGTATACATCTTCACCCTTACCCTGCTGAATTTCTATAATGAACTTGTCCATCAAAAGGGGTACTTAACAAAAAGATACTGACTAAATGGCGAACAGTGCAGATCATGATCAGACTGCATGGATGTGCAGGCTGATCATGATCTACAGTGGCCGGAAAGGCAGAATCAATCGTGTCCAGCATGATAAAGGTTAAGATGAAATATATGGCTCGCTACGCTCGATAAACATTGTCAGTAGTATTCTCCTGGATTGCTGAAATAGAAGGACCGGATGACAAACCAAAAAAGCAGTCATTTTGTCAGTTGACATCGGAATATGTTAAAAATAATTAGATTGCGTCATTTCAATAACTCATGTACATTTGCCAACATCTGCGAGATAAGTGGAATTTTCCCAGATCACTCGAGAATGTTTTAGCCCCACCCTGAACCAAATCCTGTTTCCGCCCCTGCAACATTTACTTTTATTTGTTAGAACTAAAATAAGGAAAAATCAAATTTTGGGGTTTACGAAAAATTTATTTATATACACATGTACAATAATTATTATGTACAATATGTAAAAAAAAAGCTTTATATTGGGATAGTCATGCAATACAAAAATGAATTTGAATTAGGTGCAAAATATGTAAAATAAGTTTATGATTATACAAATGGAGGCCTGTGTATACATATGAATTGTGATGCTCCGTTTTCTACAAGCATTGCTATATTTAGATGAGCCGTGCCACGAGAAAACCAACATAGTGGCTTTGTGACCAGCATGGATCCAGACCAGCCTGCGCATCCGCGCAGTCTGGTCAGGATCCATGCTGTTCACTAACGGTCTCTCTAATTGTAATATGCTTTGAAAGCGAACAGCATGGATCCTGACCAGACTGCGCGGTCTGGGTCCATGCTGATCGCAAAGCCACAATGTTGGTTTTCTCATGACACGGCTCAGATAGTGATGCACCGATGTTGCAAATTTAGATATTCATTATGACCAAACCAGTATTTAACGCATGAAGAGCGCTACTATGGTTACCATATAGTTTAATTTGTATAGGTTATAGATCATTTATTGAACTTCTAATGCAATTAAGTTTGCCGAAACGGAGCGTAGTGTAGTGAAGGCAAAACTTAATGCATTTAGAAGTTCAATAAGTGATCCATAACCGGCTTATAGTTTAACGCCCCAATTTAGGTCAAAACTGCAAAAAGCTCTCTCTGAAGTAAACTAACCACGCCTTCTGTTAATTCATTGGTTAGTCTTATCTTCACTCATGGTGGAGAAGTACATGTTTACTACAACTTTATACAAGGTCATTTTAGTGCCAACCTTTAGCAAAACAGCGGTTGATCCAGTGCTGATTTTAATTTAGTTTATATCATAAATACATCAGTCTTATCGAGTACTTTGTGGAACACGATCTTATATTCTTATTCAATGGAAATATAATATGCAGGTTTAACTCGTAATGATGTAACAATACAAGTCAAGCAACTACATGTATAAATAAAACAAGACAAAGTAGAATTTTAGTGCACCCTGGTTTATTTTTAGACCAGTAGAGGTAGTGAAAGATACAGAAAGGTCAAACTTGATCTATGAAAGTACAGCTTGCATTAAAATATTTGAGCCGCGCCAGACGTCTGGTCAGGATCTATGCTGTTCGCTTTCAAAGCCTATTGTAATTAGAGAAACTGTTAATAAGCGAACAGCATGGATCCTGACCACACTGTGCGGATGCGCAGGCTGGTCTGGATCCATGCTGGTCGCAAACCCACTATGTTGGTTTTCACATGACACAGCTCATTTATCTACTTTGTCCGTTTATTAGATCTACATAGACACATTGCCTGTATGCAGTCCCTGCTTTGGTAATTGCTCCGCCTCCTAGAATGTGGGAAATCCATAATAGGCGGAACAATGAATACTCATTAATTTTGAACTACTTCATGATTAAGTGGATCAGATTCTTCAGTTATGAAACAATATGAAAATAAGTTGGTTACTTTTTTGAAAATCCCTCGCTTGTCATTGGATAAAAACGATGGTTGAACTATAAGATACAATATTAATGCATTTACTCGTATAAGTATATTACATACAAAATCATACAAAATTAATGTTAATTGAGAGTGCAAATGGATTGGGGTGCAATGCAAGCTTTAACATTAGCTCTCTCTTCCGACCCTACTCCAAGACATCTTACTAATATGTACACACTATCTTTTATACTTGAGTACCCAATCGATAGGTATCACTATTTAAAATTTTCTTTAGCATATTTTCTCAAAGATGAAACAATTAAAAATCACTGAGAAAAAAAAAATAATAGGAGAAAAGAGCAAGTTGGTAAACTTGACCTGACAATCCTAATGTCTCCTCACTAAGAGTGTCCTGCATCGAATACACTAGCTATACAAAATGAATGTTTTTTAATGAACTATTTCATCTTGAAACGATCATGTTCCGCAAAATACGGAGACCGCTCCGATGAGACTAATTATATTATTATACTCTCGGTGGCTAAATGGTCAGAAATACTGCAGAAATCCTTCAACTTAAACAAGAAGGTGTTATATTATCCGAAAACATGACATCTCGTGGACACCCAGTATGTAACTTGCGCGCCTTTCAAAGTTTTAAGCAATTTAGTAATGGGTTTAGCGCACATCAATTAGTTACTTCCCCTGATAGAAGTTCACATTTACAACAAAATAGTGCAAAATACTCTCTCGTCCCAAGCAAAGTGTTTCACCCGAATAAGGACCTTTTTCTGACTTTAAACAGAACTATCATATTTATGCGTAATTCCTTCTATCTCCAACACAGATTTTAAGAATTACATGTTAAATTACAACTTCGCCAGTTGGTTGGTCAAAAATGCTCCCTGGGTTCTTCTTGACTTCACTTACAAAAGACGACTGCCTGGGTTTACACTGCGGCTCAGACTTTCCGTATGTTTCCACTTTTATTCCCTTGTCGATATCTTGTTGGTCGTTGGGTTGAATTCTAATAGCGTCTCCAGAGCCCATGGCCGGATCTTCATCAAAGTAATTGTTAGGTATGAGTAGGAATGAGAGGTCAAGACCGATTGTAGGGGTCACGGGGAAATCCTCCATGTGAGGGATATGATGAATGCCCATTGTTACCCAGGTAACTTGGTCCTGAAAGACACATATGCCGTTAGAAAGGTTTAAGACCAGCTTAACTGGAATAGTGGCTACCAAATTAGTGTTTACTACATTAGCATATGCATTTTACGTTTCATAGAACAAGAAAAAAAAATCATTATCAATAACATGCTGATACTACGCCACTTTTTAACTGTGTGTAAATATCACGTATAACCCCATACGTAAAGTTAAATTGTTGGAATTCTTTTGAACATACGTGCACATACCAGCACTACCTTAACATCACAGTACACTTAATCCCTTCATAGCTAAGAGAAATATTAGGCACAAAGCTATGTGTTATTTCAATTATTTGAATGATCACTCTCTTGTAGGATGGCAGTGGGATAATTATGCTTTAGGAATTGGTGCGAATCAAGATTTAGCCAGATGACGGCCGACACGCGGTTTAAACTGATCAAATAGCTTACCTCGTCCTTAATTGATTCATCGTCGTCAATGAATTTCTGGAAATTGACAACTGGATCCTCAGCATCCCAGATGGCATACATGGAGCTGCTCCTTCTCTCCCCCTCTTTGTACTTGGTCACAGCTACTTGGTTACGCGCCCATGCCACTGAGGGTTCCTGTCCAGAACCCTTTTCAAATAGCTGTTGAATAAACAAGAAAAAATGTTAAGCGGACCAAGTGTGTGGTGGAAAATTTTTAAACCCCAACTGAGAATCACGACGTTGTCTTACTTTAAAGAATCAGACACTAGCTTTTCTTAAGAAAAGGAAACGAGAAACAAACATGGCTTCTGAATTTTATAAACAGGCTGGTATAAACATGTAGTAAAAAAACATCTGAATATTATACAAACACTGTTTTTACTTGTATTCAATTTACATATTGAAAACGTTATCATGCGACAGTGATGTCGATGAATTAATGTACATGCATAAAATGTATTTATAAGAAGCTGTTTCATCCAAAAAACCGCACAAATGTGACACGAAGTCCATATGAATACACTTAGCAGGAAACTAAAGTTCATAAGTTCATATAAATAAACAAGACACTTACTACCTTCTGGCACTACCTCTTCGTAATTATGGTTTAACTACAGTACTTAGTCATGTCTCGTATCTTCATAGCAATGTTAAATATTGCAATTTTGACAAAATCGGTGATCTGATGTTATAATACAATAATCCTGCCCATTTCCGAAGTTGAGCAAGGACAGGAATTGAAACATGTTTAGATGAGAATATAGATGAGCTAGTTTGGTCAAATTATGATAGAATATGACACCATTCAGTGCAACTTTACAGTAAAAATGAAGAAAAGCTAAAGGTATCACATTTTCACTGTTTTGGGTGTATTTTCTTTTTTGAAAAATGCATACTGTGAATTCCTAGGTGTTAGATGTGGGATGGTATATTTTACAGTAAAAGTGTTTAATTTGTGTTCAGTTTACAGTAAAGAATTATAAAACATGGCAAAAATATGCCTCAGCAAGAAAAAATGGTCATAAATTATGTCGCGACAGCTATTTTGGAGGAAATTTGACGCGCTAACACACGTAACTAAAAAGCCGTAGAGCTTTGAAAACTGATTGTATCGAGCTGAAACTGGTATTTTTTCATGCATTTAGGAGGTTACTAGTACAAACCGAGTGAAACGTACACTTTTATAGTACAGAAAGTTTCCCGTTGGCAAATGATCCTGTCCTTGCGACCAGTGCAGACCAGGTCTGCAATGTTCGATATTCAGTCAGTAAATTTTCAGTGAACATCCATTCAAATAATAAATGGTACTGTCCAAATTAAATGATAGACCAGTCCATTTTAGAAATATAGCAGGTAAAGTTCAAATTTGTCAAAGGTCCATAATTATTATGATGGTATATAATGATGCCTCCAGACATTTGACCTCTAATGTGAGTGGCAGTTTTGACCACATGAAAGTTCATGATCACTATCGCTACCATCAATCTTGCTAGTCATCAAACGTTCGGAGATATGCGACTATTAAAATTAAAATGTAAGTCTTTATGAAAGGTAGCTGTTAATGTATTTATAATAATTGAAATATTTTAACTTATGACTCTGTTGTAACAAAAGCAATATAAGCCTTTAATATATCATAATATGTACTGAACCGAGATCTTTATAAAAACTGCTCAAGAAATGTGTCTGCAAGCAGGTAAACAATCTACAGCAACATTGGACTTAATCTTGTTGTCACACGCATTTCTGTGCAAGTCTGTGTTAGTTTTGTGATTATTGCTCAATGAATTTAGTATAGCCTCTAATATGTTAACAATATGAACTATGTTATAGAAGCAAATTTGTCAATTTTCGTGATCTAAAATTAACACGTACCTGTTTTGACATTCCCTTTGTCATAAGTCTGTAAGCCCTTGGGACCCCAGCAGACGATTTGACATTATTGTTGTAGAAGGTCAGGTAGTTTGGTTTATCAAAATTAAACGTCAATGCCGCTTCTTTTTCTGTACTTACTACCTTTTTGACCATTTTAGTGCACGAATACTTCGAATCTTTCCTTACTGACCATTCAGAGTTATCCACCTTTGTTGGGACTATATTAAGAACTTCGAATCTATTTCCGGTTCCGTGAATATCCATGTCAACTTTGTAATGAAACATATGATGATGTAGGTTGCCAGTGATATGTTCACGTAATCGGAATCCGTAATCATCTGCAGCAGGGACACTGAACGACGTCAGAATATAGCCCGTTGAAATAACCTGAACTTCCACAGCTCCGTTTTGGTGGAAAATAAAGTCCATTATGTAGTCGTAGTTGACGACGGTTGCAATGGTGCGAACAGTGAGCACTACATCCATCATTCCTTCGTAAAACTTCGAGGGACCTTGGCTTGACAAGTGTCTTCTTAGCGGTTTTCCGGTGTTGTGTTCGAAAACACAGTAAGCTCGATCTATGTAAACTGGGTCTTCATTTCCTTCTAACACGTGGTTCATGCTGAGGTAAGTCGAATGTGAAGGACAATCACCGCCAGAAACCAGTGATCGGACTCGGGCACCAATTAAACCCACGCTGTCAACGTAGTCTGAAAATCTGTGTGCTGGACTAGCGGACGAGTAAAATGCTGCAAGTTCTTGTAGACTGAGCTCATACACAATTCTCTCATTATTATACCGTATGTCAAATATCTGTGGACCGGAAATGGTCGACATTCTTACGTCGAAATCCCAACCCATGTATTTAATATGACGGCCGTTGATTGAATATCTTTTACCGCTTGGCTCATATTCAATCGGCGGAAGTAATGGTTCGCTGGGAAACAGCTTCCCCCTTCTGTTCATAGAAGAATACAAGTTTTTACTAATTTCCGGAAAGGGAATCTTTGTTTTAGTAACCGTGCCATTGTCATATGATTCCATAAGTTCATCTAAGGAACTGAAAACCTTATCACCGTAGAAAATTTTGTCAATAAAATAGTCCTCAACTTTATTACTTGTAAGGTCCATTAACACTAGAAAGTCTAATGGATGGAGACTCCAGAACTCGACAATAGGTGTGAGCCAAAACCACTGTTTTCTTCTTTTTGGTTCACCTGTTACCGTTGGGGACATTGGGTTTGCCATCTGAAATTCTAGACAGTTCTCCTCACAGTTACCCAGTTTGCCACCATAACTCTCCTGAAGAATTTTGCTCACTTTGTTATTAATTTCACGATGCATGACAGAAACAGCGCCAACTATTTCCGGTGAGGTCCATGGACGGTAAAGGAATGGTTGTGTTTTCTGGGCTTTCTTATTAGTGGGATTTGGCAATGGCCCAACGATATATTCTTCTACAACCGGATTTGGCTTATCTCCCCTGAAAATCACAACGTACGCTTCTCTTATTGGCGCTGGTGCATTCTTATCAAGAAAGTTCAACGTGTCCTTTTTGTTTGGAATGTAAAGTTCCATTGTAAATATGTAACTGTTATTACTAAGTATGTCCGCAGCGTGTGCCAGATTTAGGTCTGTCTGCCCATATAGGAACTTCTTCAATGACCTGATCTCATTCTGAGTGAGATCATGGAAAGGCGGTAGTACCTGTGGTGGATCAAGGTTGATATTGTCACCGGCACTGCAGTCTTGTGTCTGAGCCTGTGTTTCAGTCTTTGCAGGCGTTGAACGGGAGGCGACGACGGCTAATGCTATGACTAAAGCGACTATGACCACACAAAGGAAGACGACCACAATCCGACATATGCCAATCTGGCGGCGATATTTCCCAGGCGATTCAGAGTCAGACATTTTCTAGCCTGAATATAAAGATCAATAATAATAGTTTTAATTTGTCATTTGACGAACTAAACACCATATAACCTAGCCTTACTCGTTCGGCTTAGTGGGATGACTTAGTTAATGATCTGATATTTTTAGCTGCCATCCCCTAAGCCCTATCCGTATCTGCATTTTCCCTTTAGTAAAACGAAGACATTTAAAATCCAAAAAAGTCAATAGCATACATAGGTAAGTTTTAGAGATAACACAACATACAAATTGGACATACACGTACCAGCACATTAACAAGTCAAAGTGGTCAAGGTCAGGACAAAGCGAAATACTAAACGTAAAATCATATACTGATTTTTTTTTTAAGTTTGCACTATATACAAGGCATACTAATTATAAGTTTGTTTCTCAATATTTACCAGAAACTATGTTAACATGTATATATAACTATTCTAAACTTGTTATATATGATTTCAAAAGATAGATCAATCTTAATTTATAATTTTCACTTGAATGCACTTTTATTAAAATAATTTTGCAACTCTGCATAATTAATGCATTAAGATGAACATTTTTGCTAACAACTTTGACGAGCAACACATTTTAGGGGATAATCAAGGATTTTGTTTAGAGGGACCGTGGAATTTCTAGCGGGGTGCAGGGACATGCACCGTTGGAAAATACAAATAGTGCAAGCTGATATATATGACAAACATGGGACCTAAATATTTAAACTTTGTACATAAAAAAGAACAACTTTATTCAAATAATAGCTTTAAAATTTGACTGTTGTCACGTCCCTATTCTTCAGCAATTATAAATACTATTAATATCATGTTTTGCGAGCGAAGCGACGCTAAAATTTGATTTGAGCCGTGCCATGGGAAAACCAACATAGTGGCTTTGCGACCAGCATGGATCCAGACCAGCCTGCGCATCCGCGCAGTCTGGTCAGGATCCATGCTGTTCGCTAACAGTTTCTCCAATTCCAATAGGCTTTAAAAGCGAACAGCATGGAGCCTGACCAGACTGCGCGGATGCGCAGGCTGGTCTGGATCCATGCTGGTCGCAAACCCATTATGTTGGTTTTCTCATGGCACGGCTCATTTGTTGAGTGAAACGACATCTCAGCATTACACCAGATTTTAGAGGTGGTGCGCGCCGTACAAAATTTATAAAAAAAATGGCACGGTAAAAGTAATTTAAAAATTGCAACACCGTGCAAAACGAGGTCAGCTTTAAGAATATACCAAGCGAACATGTCTATTAGGTATCTTATATACCTTAAGTCGCGCATGTGTCCGCATATTTCTCGATGCAAATATCATAACCTAAAAATATATAATTGTAGCTAAACGTAATCCCTGTTGACTTGTGTACGCACGTGCCAGCAGGAATATGCCTATCTACGCAACTGATGATCGCTAGGAAAACGACTAACATATGCATGCATTATAAAAACTCAGGTCGATCCGGACAGCTGACGTTAATAATACGACCATACTATAAAAAAGTGAAAACTTCGTAATTCGGTTTTTGTTGAAAAAAATATCCGCCAAAATCATAATGAAAAAGGTCACATACATATCAAATGAATGCGATCTAACCTTTATATTTATATACAGTATTTACAAAAAATGGTAAAAATATTTTTCATCTTAAACATGCAATCACTGTAATCAGAATATAACATATTAAACGGATACAATTTCATCTTTTCGGTTTTACATGTATAATTAAGAAATAATATATCTCATCGGTGATTTGTCGCTGAATAAATCACTGCTTGGAGTTCAGATGCGAAGGAATTATATCACGTGGGCGTAGACCGAGTGATATAATGCTACGCATCTGAACGACAAACAGTGATTTATTTAAGAGCAAATCACTAAATGAGATATATTATTTCGATTCTAACACGTTATCAAGGACTTTAAAGTACACCTTGTCGGCATGCATTAATTATTTGCCCGTTTTCAATCAAGTTCTTTTCCAGCGCGCCGTTACGCCGCTTGACGCTATGACGTAATAGTTGTGACGTCAGAACAGTGAATTGTTGTTTAATAAATCACTGTCTCCAGCCTTCTTTGTTTAATAGGAAAATGAATCGGATCGTGTTAGAACTATAAATAAACTAAAAGACACGCCTCTGCTGCATTTATAAATGAAAATACTTTTAAGTTTCTATGATATTGCAAATTCTATATACTGCAAATGTATTTACTTCTTTCAGTTTTCTTTCTAGTTCTATGTCAAAAAAATTCAAAATTTAGAAGCAGGAATAAGTTTACCTGTTTAACTCCACTGAAATTAATTAGATGTGTATAGTTCACCCACGCTGTTTCACTCTGGCTTAAAATAAGTTCAACGTTTTGTTGAGAGTAGCGCGACGCTTGTCCTCGTTTGACTCATGAAGTAAATATGTTTACCCCAGTAACCTTGAACTGTATGAATGAACGAGATTATTTGTTGAACGAGATTATTTGTAACTAGCGGGAAAATCATAAATATTTTTAAGATTGTGCGTTTATAACTTTATAGCAGTAAATTGACCCAGCTTATCGTTAAAGACAGCGTTTTTGTTGCTTTTTTGATGGACCTTGATTATCCCAAATATCGTTTTAGAAGAAGTAAAAAATGAAACTTTCAGTTACAATTTCTGATATAAACTTATTACCGTGTTTTTAGCGTTTATGTATTGCAAACAACGCTGTTCCTTGTCAACTTTTTATGAAGCATCTCATAATTCACAGTCCGTTGATAAAAAACCGAACAATATTTCTTGCGGAAAATCTGTGTTTACATATTTCAGAAAATATGAAAATATGTAAATTTATGGCTAACGCAGCTTTTTTTTCTATTTTGCAAACAATATGATGACAGATTTTTTTAGCATAATATCTGGAACAACTGATACGTATTAGACCTTCCTGGTAATATATAGAACACTTTATAGACATATATTCGTCCGAGGGAATGCATTAATTAATTCGTACTAGTGAAAATACCAGTCATCAATAATATTGATATGACTATAAAATTTGAATAAATATATCACTATTCGTGTATTTTGACGTTTTGATACGTATTTTTCTTTGTTCAAAGGACAGATAACTGAATTTATTATATACCTATATAAATTCTGTAAAACAATCGGCTTGTATTTCACAATTAAATATGAACAAACAGACAAAAATTCCGTATTGTACCTTTTAAATTCCGTATTGTACCTTCCGTATTGTATGCTTTTCATTAATATGCATGACGCGACACATTTCTATAAATAGCGCACATAAAAACTTCACTAAGTTCCACTTAATATCAATAAACATTGAAGATTTCGTTCAAGAACAAATCAAGAATCAAAATGGTAAAGGTATAAAATAAAAGGGTCATTATAACAGTAACTAGACCTGTACTATGTATTCGGTTCTCGTGGATTTTGCAAGGTCGGATCACACTCGGCGCTTACGCGCCTCGTGAGATCCGATCTGGCAAAATCCACTCGAGCCGAATACTGCATCCAAGATCAAGCTACTGTTATAATAACCCTATTTTGCTACTCTTTATTTTTGTTGATAAAATTTCTGTCGCTGTTTTGATGATACCTTTGACGATGGATGAAAATAAACAAAGATACCTACCCGTTTGCACATAGATACCGTCCTCGTTATATCAATGAACATTTATAAAACTCCCCGCAGCAATTACTTCCCCTTACGGTACATTAAAAGAAACCGCTGTGAGGAGATTGGTAATTTATAAGAACTAGATGATGGAGTACATCATGTGAAACCCGACCTTAAGTAGATCTATGTGATTGGAAAATTAACTTTTAAGATGTAAAGAAGTGAGAGTGGACCGTGTTGGCAGTATTTCACCAATATTAAGCCTTCCCTAACACCCACCCTCTACTCCTACACATTCTATCCTCTCGTCTTCTTGCAGTTCTTCTTCAGTTTCTTTCTAAAAACGACAAAACCTGTGGAAGCACCGTGCATCTGTGCGTATGGTAAGACCTTCGTTTTCCCGAAAGGGAATTCGGACCCCCTCTCCTGATCTGCGCATGAAATAATATACAAATAGTTACCTAGAACAAGCATAGGGTGGATCCAGGATTTTTAATAATGGGACCCGCCAAACTGCAAAAAGTATGTAGTTTCACCAACATCTTTCATTTTGTTTTCATTTCCCACTATTTCAGGTCCGATTTTCAACATTTTGTAATACCATTATTTATGAAAATAGATAGCATCGCCTTAAAATATCTTCATTTTCGGGACAAAAACGTATTTTATTTTCACAATTATTCATAAAAAATGAGATAGAAAATTGACATGGATATAGTTATGGTATGATCTTACACATTCAGTACTAAAACTTTTCAAATCTTCAGTAAAATACGGAATAAATGCCTGTTTTAAGTGTAAATATCCAGTACACCTACATGCATATAAGGTATCGCTCACACCCAGTGCGAACAAGCTGGATGCTATATGAGAATTAAAAAAGTTATTGATCCTTTCTAAGATATATTGACAGATAATCAAAAAATCATAATGTAATGTTTGGATAATGCCATACAGTAACATTAAGTGCTGCAGTGTTCCATCAAAAGTTCAATTTTGATTATATAGTGCAAAATTAATCAGAACGGTTTTCGAAGAAAAGTGGACAGTTTAACTCCAAAACTGTTTCAAGGAACCGGGCGACTTTTCACGGTCACTACTATAAGGCACTATAATAGTGGATAAATCTGTAAGTGAGCATGGCGCACCAGGTAAAAAGAAGTAAGGCTATGTTGATTGTGTACTTTCGAAACCAAAGTTATCTTGGACGTTTTGATCAGATGTAATTTTCCTTAAGCAGACACTGTGCCAACAGATTCCGCTCTAGCAACAACACTCCCTCTCTTAAGCTTAATACTAAGTTTGGTTTGTATAGTTTGCAATTATAATTAGTAAATGAATTAACTGTATGTTTGCTTCCAAAATGAAAAGGCTTATTTTTATGATTTTACAAGAACATTTTTGAGTTTTACATAATATGCTTTCTGTTATTTGACAACCAAAGTAAATGCACAGCATGTAGATTCATCACAGTGAACAAGTGTGTAAAGTTTCAATTCCTTCTTACAAGTGGCCAGTGAAACAAACATACATACATGCATACAAATATTGTCAAGTTCAAGACGGGCATAATACCTTTGATAATGTTAACAATAATTGAGCCGTGCCATGGGAAAACCAACATAGTGGGTTTGCGACCAGCATGGATCCAGACCAGCCTGCGCATCCGCGCAGTCTGGTCAGGATCCATTCTGTTCGCTAAGAGTTTCTCCAATTCCAATAGGCTTTAAAAGCGAACAGCATGGAGCCTGACCAGACTGCGTGGATGCGCAGGCTGGTCTGGATCCATGCTGGTCGCAAACCCACTATGTTGGTTTTCTCATGGCATGGCTCAATTATTTATATAGACTAAGTGTTAATATACTTAGTTTTACCTTTTAGTTAAAAATGTTAGGTTTTATGGCCTTCAGTTTACTTCTTTCCCCAGATCAAATCCTCATCAAAGTAACCGATTTGCAGTAAAATCCAGCTCACTAGATTTTAAACTATTCATATACAAGGCCACGCTGATATTCTAGAAATTAGTGAAGGCGATAAAAGTGGTTTGGTCTGTGGGCCAGTTTCTGTAAGCCCTCTAGTTTTTCGATTTCATAACCCAGAAATTAGGCAAAGGTTCATCCACTTCAGCCATTATAGCATTCATTCCGAGATTGTTTAAGACCGGGTGTCACTTTCTA
Organism: Mercenaria mercenaria; assembly: GCF_021730395.1. Taxonomy (NCBI): domain Eukaryota; kingdom Metazoa; phylum Mollusca; class Bivalvia; order Venerida; family Veneridae; genus Mercenaria; species Mercenaria mercenaria. The sequence goes on from NC_069363.1 coordinate 52,448,760, forward strand.
CCGTATGTCAAACAAAATTTATACTCATTTGAGTAAACCTTGCGTATAATAAACGCGGAATTCTCTCTCTTTGAAAGTATAATTGGCTACACACGAATTTTTAGTAGATTGTTTTAATACTTACTTTCTGATATTAGCGTTTTGATTATGTAACTGTTCTAAATAAATTAAAGACTCACTGTAACAAATTATTACAAATGTTGTCGGTTTTTTTCTGAATATTTTTACTTTCATTCAAAAGAAATACAGAACATGGGGGTATCTAAGAATCAAATATACGTTACCTAGATTTTAAAGGTCGCCTATTCGATTTCATATTTGGTATATTATTATTCCAGGCTAATACATAAATCATGCTTATTGGCATTGCAAAGCACCTACTCAGTCAGTTTTTACAGCGTTACAAAGATGAAATGAAACATACATTATGAAACGATACCAAGATTACACAGAGCATTAAGTATCATTAAATCTAGCATAGTTTTGGGGTTTCCATGGACTGTGGTGGTTATAAGACAGAGGTTCTTATATTTTCAATGCATTGTTTTGATATAATTTTATCGAAGGTAAGATTGTATTCATTACTGAAATTATTGGTTTATAGGCATTAAGAAAGTTGCTGATGTAATCCCTGGTGTAAATAAACACGGCACATTTTGAGCTTATAGAACATCATACATTATACAGAACAACATGGGTAGAGAAACTAAATGCCATTTTTGGAAAAACATGTAACTTCACATAATTCTGTTTCTTTGACCAGAGTGATTTTCAAATATCACTTATACTGTGGGACGGAACTTCTGAACTACGCAATCATGTTACATTTCCTTAACGAAAACATAGATGTCCATATTGTGGTTGTGGTATTATTGCTGTCAATTCTGAGTTCTTACTAAAATTCAATATTCTACTTTTAAAACTATTAGCAAATACAAACAAACTAGTTCATTCAAAAGATAATGTCTTTTAACTGTTACATATAGGTTACCTCGGTATGGAACTGTGTTTAAAACATTAAGTCTAGTAACTACTTTTATCTAAATTCGGTAACGTATGTTTCAGAACTACACAAGAGGAACATGATTACATCAATGTACACATGCATAGACAGTCTGCACCATTTGTTTGGAACACGCCAGTTGTGCTTTGATGTCTTTAAGACATATTTGTAAAAACTCTTTTTAGTTAAATGTTTTATTCCGTAGTAATATCATTAAGCTACCTCCTAAAATGGATTGAAACATACGTTACTTTAAGTATTAATTACATCAATACCAATTAGTATTACTCATACGACAAAACAACAAACAGATACGATACACGACTTCTCGATTCCAGGACTTGCTCAATTTATAGCTATGAAGCTCTAAACTACCTGTTCATAATGTCAAGTAAATGCATGACTATATAGATGTATTCATAATAGTTTGGCACTATTTCAGAGGCATACGCATCGAAAGTCTTTTGTTGAAGGATATGGAAGGGATGTAGCATTGTGATATATCTGAAAATTACTATTTCAAACAAAACAGGTAAAACGTTCAAGCACCACCAAAAGTTACATCAATATTATATGCATTGTTACACCTCAAAATGGTAGCAACGCGTTTTGGTAGTCACTACCAAAATTCGGCCGAGTTTTGGTAGCGACAAAATACGTTGCAGTGGTACATATGATGTGTTAAGGATCATGGAATGGAACGTATTTTGGTATTTTTTTCTACACCGGGGGCTGAGCTTATTTTTGCATAAGGCATAAAAGAGAGAGATAAAAGGAGTAAATGCATCCTATAAAAGTGATCGGGGATGGGGTTCTGAGTTCCCCTCCCGATAAATAGTTTTCGTATAAAAACAACCAAAATGTATATTCCTGAGAGTGTGAAAGAGGCCTCAAACGACGCTTCCTATGCAATAACATTGTATTGTTTTATTTTTTGTTATCCCCCGACGAAGTAGTTTTGGCGTTATCCGTCCGTCAGTCCGTCCGGGGCCATATTTAGGAAGTGGTTGGGGGGATATTTAAATAAAACTTCATACACATGTTCACCACTATAAGATTATGCGGCCTGTCAAGTTTCGGCCAGATTGCCCAAGTAACATCAGAGTTATGGCCCTTAGAAGTTTCTAGTGTTAACTACATAGGGCACTATAAATATGGCTATTTCTGCTTCATTACTTTTGATATATTGGACCTAGAACTATGAAACTTCAACTGAATTCAGATCATTATAATGTGGTTGTGCACATGCAATTTCGTCTGGATTTCTTTAGTAACTTCAGAGTTATTGCCCTTTGATTGTTCAAAAATATACATATTTGTACATAACAAACCTACCATTTGGTAGAATTTCATTTAATTTCTTTCATTCTTTTCCATGAAGATTTATTATAAACGTGTGAAGTTGTGTACCCCCACCTGGTCACCCCCTCCCTCCCCACCCCACCCCACCCCACCCTTTTTTTCATTCCTTATTTTAGATTTTTTTAAACCTTCCATGAATATTTATCAACATGCAAGTTGTTCCATTATTCCGCCACCTCGCATTTCCACCAAGTCATACCCACCACCGATCATGCATCCCTCCCCGCTCCCCCCACCTCAAACATTTTGTTTTCATTTTTTATTTTCCATCAATATTTATAATCAACATGTGAAGTTTTGTACCCTCACACGTTCAACCCCGCCCCTCTCCACCCCCCACAAAATATATATATACATATATTTGTCCATTCCTTTTATTTAAAACATGTTCGAACCTTCAACATGTGGAGTTGTAACCACACCCACTTCGCTCCAAGCCATGTTCAAGATATCTTACTCGATTGTGTTCTCTTAAGGACATCTGTTCCCAATATAATGTTAGAGTTACACCACCGTGTGTTCAAATGGTCTTGCTCGACTGAATATATTTTCAACATTAAAAAGTCAAGGTCAGATGAGCGATTAAGTTCCATCATGACTCTCTATAAAATAATATTGTCCATTCGTCACAACATATTTTTTGTAAATCATTAGATTTTTCTTAATACCGTTTTGCGTTGGATGTGTACATATCCTTCGCATTTTGGTACTTAAAATTTGTAAATTACCAAAATTTGTTGGGTGTAACGCATTTTGGTAGTGACTACCAAAACTCGGCCGAATTTTGGTAGTGACTACCAAAATGCGTTGCTACCAATTTGAGGTGCAACAATGCATCATAAATTGCTTTGATAGGTTTAGGCTTGTAGCCTATATGCTCATTTCCGTTTGTGTAATCAGATAAGGCTTGTCCTTTAAAAAGTGGTCGTAAATACTTGAATACCTGAATTGTGACAGAAAAATGCAATTTGCATTTAAACATTAACTTTATAAATCCTTTCAATCTTTTTAAAAGAAAGTGACTATTCATTATATATTCGATTCTCCATTTCTCGTTATTTTACTAGGATGCAGTGTATAGCCTATGTAACATCTGTCAGGCAGCCATTCTGATATAAATTAATATTACATGGTAGCTACATTCAAAATCCTTTGAATGAAACTTGAAAGTAACATGTTAATTTTAGAAGAAATAAAAGCAGCGTTTAAATTATATTATTTTAACGTCTTTTACGGTATGCATTTTGAAAATGACGCCATCGTGATTAAAACAAGAGAAGTAGCTCATTTTGGTAAAGTAGTTTTCAAAACAAAATCAGATGACTTCTATTACAGCAATGGTTACTTAGATCGTATCCATATTTATCCTGTCACTTGCAGTATTTTCGACCCGATATCAGGGTGCCGTATATCTTTCTTGATATACCGTCAGTTGATCATGTGACCAGTGATATACGGTCAGTTGATCATGTGACCTTATGATCGATATTGTTGTCATAAGAAATTTTGCAACGAAACCATCATCATTGTGTTGGAAATGTCCGAACTAAGAAAATGAGTGGTCAAATAATGAGTTTTTATTCAAAAACGAAGAAGTTATTGCGATTTTGCCGGTAATCACGTCAGTAGTATTAGAATTACCGAAGCGAACTCAATTCTGACCCCCCTGACCCCTTGTCCCTATTCTATAAGTGCACTTTAACCTTGCCCTAAACTTAGAATACTACTTAATACCCTGAAAATCTTTTAAATCTTTAGTTAAACCGAATGAAAACCTTTGGTTTAACCAAAAAAAAGATTTAGTCTTTGGTCCGGACTGACCCCTTGTCCCTATTCTAAAAAATCCAATGCTGGACAATTAAAAACCCACAGGTTTTAAACCCAGTTAAAACCAACTAAAAAGTTTTAAATACATATGATATAGATGAGTTTACAGAATAAAATATATTGTTTGAAAGAAAGAAAATTTACTGATAATATAAATCCTCATTATGTTATAACAAAAAACGGGAGAAAAATGATAAAGGCTACTTGTTCATCTTGTGGAAAAATGAAATCAAAGTTTGTTAAAAGTACAGGGGGTAATTTAGATATTCACAAAGCAATGTTACCTTTATTACCTAAGAAAGGTTTAACACTTCCAGGATATAATTATTGTGGGCCAGGAAATCCCCTAGATAATGGACCCCCTGTCAATGAACTGGAATGCAGTATGTATGGAACCATGACTTTTGCTATGACAGTGGTGTAAAAAAGGGTACAATGTGATAAGCAAATGCTTTCCAATTTAAATAAAACTAAATCAAAAACATTTGGAGAAAAGATTGCAAAACATTTAGTTGTAAAACCAGCTATCAAAACGAAATACACACTTGGTCTCGGACAAAAATCAAAAAACGGGAAAAGGGGGTAGAGTATACCCCCGGAATCACATGGAGCGATGAATTAGCAGAAGAATTACACAAACCAATTAAAAGGAAATTTAGGAAACGAAGAGTGATAGTTAATGATATTGATGATACTTGGTCAGCTGATTTAGTTGACATGCAAGCTTTTTCAAAATATAATAAAGGAGTAAAATACTTGTTAACCGTTATTGATATATTTAGTAAATATGCTTGGGTTATTCCATTAAAGAATAAAACTGGAGAATCTGTTACTGAAGCATTTGAAAAAATAATTTTAGAAGGACGATTACCAGTAAATTTATGGGTAGATGAAGGAAAAGAATTTTATAATAAAAAGTTTGAATCATTTTTGAATAAAAATAAGATTAATATGTACCATACATTTAATGAAGGAAAGGCTGTAGTAATAGAAAGATTTAATAGAAGTTTAAAAAGAATAATGTGGAAATATTTTACAGCAAATAATACTTATACTTATTTAGATAATTTGCAGGATATGGTTGATAAATATAACAAAACAAAACATTCTAGTATAAAAATGACACCAACCGAAGCTAGTAAAAACTTAAATAAAGGTACTGTTTACTTTAATTTATATGGTGATTTAAAAATACCAAAGAGTAAAACAAAATTTAAAATTGGTGATCGAGTTCGTTTAAGCAAACTTAAAAGACATTTTGAAAAAGGATATACACCAAACTGGACAGAGGAAATATTTATAATTTATAAAATTAATAATACAAATCCCAGAACATACACTATTAAAGATTTAAATAATGAAATAATTCAAGGTTCATTTTATGAACAAGAACTTTTACCTACTACACAAGAAGTTTTTAGAATAGAAAAAGTTATTAGACGAGACTATAAGAAAAAACAAGCTTTAGTAAAATGGAAAGGTTATAGTGAAAAATTTAATAGTTGGGTACCATTTAGTGAATTGAAAGAAATTTAATTTAAAAAATATATTATATAAATGGTCCATAAAAATTTAATTTCTAATAATGGAATAGAAACAATAGATCAGTTAATCATTCACTTAACTAAACTAGCTGCTGCTTACAGAAAAAGTTATAAATTTTGTGGGAGAGTAAGTACCGGATTATATATTACAGCAGGTGTCTTTGGTTGTTCAGCTGCATTAGCACTTGTTCCAGCTATTCCTATATTTGTAGCAGTTGCTGGCGCTGTTCCATCAGTAATTACCATATTTACTAACAGACTAAAACTTGACGACAAGAAAATTTATTTTAAAAGCACATCATCACAAAATAAAACAACTTATAACAAAAGCACGGATTGGAAAAGTAAATAAAGAAGAAGAGAAACAAGTTATTCAGGATATTTTTACAATACTATTAGAAATGCAGAAAGAAAAAAATATTCAATGCCTTTTGAAACGTATATGAAGGAATTTAAACTTAACGGATATAAAAGTAAAAAAGAAGAAGAGCTGTATTAAATTTTACGTGTGTTTTTAGAGATTTTTTTCTATAAGTATATTATATATAGATGGTTAATAGAAAGGTAGATAGAATGATTATGCCAAAATTATCTAGCACTTTAGGAGAAATAATGAATCCAGACAAAAATTCATATAAGAAAGTTCTTAAAAGAAGAAATGTTATTAAATCAAAACTTGATCAAATAGTTAGCGATGAATATAAAAATCATGTTATTGATAAATTACAAAATGTTATAGATCCTTATCTTCGTAAAAGAACTTTATTTGAATGGGACTGTGGTTGTCTATTAACTGAAGAAGAAAATGCTGTACCCTCGAGTACTAAAACCTCTAGTTTTAAAAAGTTATGTGATTGTCCCAGACCAAATAATTATCGAAACAATCCTAAAAAAGTTATTGTAACCGACTGTGATACTAATGAAGAAAAAACATATAAAAGCAATTATGCAGCTTCTAAAGACCTTGGTATTAATTCTGGGTTAATAACAATGTGCTGCAAAGGAGAAAACCGAGTAAAATGTGGAATATCAAAAACTAATGGAAAAAGATATAAATTTAAATATTTTATTTCTTCTTAAAGATAATTTAAAACTTTATTTATTTTATTATTTTTTAATTATTTTTTTAATCCTTTTTTGCTTAACGAATTTTATTTTCTAAATATAATATATAGATGGAAATCGAGAGATCTACAAAACAATATTATAAGAAATTTGAAATTAAAATTACATATAGACAAGATCCAAAGAATCAATTATATTTAAATATAAACGACTCTTATGAAATACTTAAATCTGAACTTAAAACTTTAAAAGGTATAAAAATAAACGTTGTTTTAAAAATAACTTTTGCAAAAATGGATAAAACTGATACAATATATAAATCAGCTTATTTTCAATCAAAGGCTTTAGAAATTATTAACACAAACGAAATAAAAAAAACTTTACATCAAGCTTTTGATGAAATAATAAATAGAATTGGTAATTGGATTTCTGAAGGAAGTGGCTGGAGAATAGAGTCAGTTGATGCTCATTATATAAATAGATATAAGTATAGTCCGTTGGCTGCTTCAAGTTATTTAGAATTACCAAAACCATTACAAAATTCAATGAAAGGATTAATAAATATAAAGAATGATGATAACGAATGTTTTAGATGGTGTCATTTAGCTTACAAATTTCCTGTAACAAAAAATTCTGAAAGAGTTTCAAATTATAAAAAACATATAAACGATCTTGATTATACTGGAATTAAATTTCCTGTTACATTAAATCAAATACCTAAAATAGAAGTTTTAAATGATATTTCATTTAATATATTTGGATATGAAGAAAATAGTATTTATCCATTGTACATATCAAAATATCAATACGAAGAACACTGTGACATGTTGCTAATTACTAATGATAAAATAAATGATAAAATAAATGATAAAATAACTGATGATGACTGTAAGCCCTCAAGAACTGTAGTCCAACATTATGTTTGGATAAAAGACTTTAATAGATTAATGACTAACAAAACCAAAGACCAACATAGAAAATATTTTTGTAAAAGTTGCTTACAACATTTTACTCAAGAAAGAATATTAAATGAACATATTCCAAATTGTTTAGCTATTAATGGTACCCAAGGTGTAAAAATGCCAAAAGAGGGAAGTAAAGTACAATTTAAAAATTATCATAAAGGTTTAGCAGTACCTTTTGTAATTTATGCTGATTTTGAATCAATAACTAAAAAAGTTTTAACTGCTTTACCATCAACTAAATCTTCATTTACTGAACCATATCAAAATCATATAGATTGTGGTTACGGCTATAAAGTTGTTTGTTGTTATGACGATAAATATACTAAACCAACCCAGATTTATAGAGGTCCTAATGCAGTTTATAAGTTTATTGAAAAAATGCTTGAGGAAGAGGAATATTGTAAAGAAATATTTAAAGAGCACTTTAACAAAGAACTAAGAATGTCTAAAAAAGATGAAAGTGAATTTAAAAAACAAAAGTTTTGTCATATCTGTGAAAAAGAATATATAGAAGATTCAATCAAAGTAAGAGACCATTGTCATATAACAGGAAAATTTAGAGGAAGTGCTCACTCAGAATGTAATATTAATTTTAAACTAACACATAAAATTCCTGTTATTTTTCATAATTTAAGAGGTTATGACGGTCATTTTATTATGCAACAAATAGGGAAATTTAAAAAAGAAATTAATGTTATTCCTAACAATATGGAAAGATATATGGCATTTATGATTTCCGACTTGGTTTTTATTGATTCATTCCAATTTATGTCTCAATCATTGGATAACTTAGTAAAAAATATTCCAGAATTTAAATACTTATCTCAAGAATTTAATTGTGAAAGTGTTGAATTATTAAAAACAAAAGGTGTTTATCCATATGATTACATGGATTCATTTAAAAAATTTAAAGAAACAGAATTACCTTCTAAAGAAGAGTTTTATTCCATTTTAAATGAAACACATATATCTGACAACGAATACGAACATGCTAAAAATGTTTGGAATAAATTTAAAATTAAAACAATGGGAGAATATCATGATCTATATTTAAAAACTGACGTATTACTTTTAGCTGATGTATTTGAAAATTTTAGAAAATTATGTTTAGAGTACTACAAATTAGATCCCTGTCATTATTTTAGTAGCCCTGGTTTAGCTTGGGATGCAATGTTAAAAATGACTGGAATTAAGTTAGATTTAATAACTGATATTGATATGTATCTTTTTATTGAAAAGGGACTGAGAGGAGGAATAAGTTATATTTCAAACAGATACAGTAAAGCAAACAATAAATATATGAAAGATTATAATTCAAAAGAAGAAAGCAAATACATTATGTACCTTGACGCCAATAACCTTTACGGTTGGGCTATGTGTCAACCTTTACCCTCTGGAAACTTTAAATTTATATCCGAAAAACAATTTAAGAAATTAATTGCAAAAGGTAAAACTAACTTTATAGTTGAATGTGATCTTGAATATCCAAAAGAATTACATAAAACCCACAACGATTATCCTTTAGCTTCTGAAAAAATTATTATACCAGATCAATGGCTTTCTGATTATAGTAAAAATATTAAAACAGAATTTGAAATAGGAAAAAGTAATGTAAAGAAGTTAGTTCCAACTTTAATGAAAAAAACAAAATTATGTAGTTCATTTTAAAAATCTTGAACTATATACACAATTAGGGTTAAAAGTAACAAAAATACATAAAATATTAACTTTTAATGAAAGTCCTTGGTTAAAAAAGTATATTGATTTTAATACTCAAAAAAGATCTAAAGCAAAAAATTCATTTGAAAAGGACTTTTTTAAGTTAATGAACAATTCTGTATTCGGTAAGACGATGGAGAATTTACGCAAGAGGGTTAATATTAAATTAACTCATGATGAAAATATTTTATTAAAATACATAGCCAAACCTTCATTTGTTAGTTCAACGATGTTTAACTCTAACCTTTTTGGTATTCATAGAATAAAAGAAAGTTTGTTATTAAACAGACCTTGTTATGTTGGAATGTGCATTCTAGATTTATCAAAATATTTAATGTATGATTTTCATTATAATTACATTAAGGAAAAGTACGAGGGTAATTGTAAATTATTGTTTACTGACACTGATTCATTATGTTATGAAATAAAAACCAAAGATGCATATGAGGATTTTTATAAGGACAAAGATTTATTTGATAATAGTGATTATAACCCAAAATCAGAATTTTATTTTGATAATAATAAAAAAGTAATTGGAAAATTTAAAGATGAAGCTGCCGGCATTCCCATTGTTGAATTTGTCGGATTAAGAAGTAAAATGTATTCTTATTTATTAGAAAATGAAGTTAATGTTAAAAAATGTAAAGGAATTAAAAAACTTGTTGTTAAGAAAACAATAGTTCATAAAAATTACAAAGATACTTTGTTTAATTCAACCCAAACTAATCACACCTTTAAAGTTATTCGTTCTGATAAACACAATCTTTCCAGTTATGTTATAAATAAAACATCTTTATCATGTTATGACGATAAAAGATATATTCTTGATAATGGTATTGATACATTAGCTTATTCTTAAATTAAAACTTAAATTAAAACTTAAATTAACTCTTAAATTAACTCTTAAATTAATTCTTAAATTAAAACTTAAATTAATTCTTAAATTAACTCTTAAATTATAGAACCATAAATTGTTAATTGAATATTCATAACATTTAAAGAATTAATATAAATAACATCATTTATTTTAAATTCGTTTGCATAATTAATAGAAATAGATTCATTTTTTCTGTTATTTTTTGCATTGTAACTTTGAAGAATTACATTTTCTTTATTTTTTATTTGTAATTTAGCTTCTCCTTTATCTAATTTAATTGCATCAACAAGAATAATTAAAATGCAATTAAAATTAATTGTTACATTATTACCATTTTGAACTAAACCAGGACTAGCATTTACAGTTTTCCATTGAAATAATCCACCATCGGTATCTTGGGTATAACATGTTAAAAACAATGGAGGTTTTCTTATTAATTGTCTTTCTATTTTATTTACTTTTTCATTTATATTATTGAATATTCCCATTATATTAATTATTCCAGTTAAATAAAAACACAGTTTTAATAAGTTTAATTTACATGTTCTTATTGGTTAAAATTATTTATAATAGTTTGTTCATTTTGTTTTACATTATTAATTTTTAGTATTTTATACAATAAATCATACAACGGTACTTTATCTTGTAACATTTTAATGAAAAATAAACAATAATATCCGCAAAGCATACTTGTTTGTCTTGATATTGAACATTGTTTGTATTTTACATTTGGTATATACTTAATTACTTCTTTCGGCGGAGGAAGTCCAAATGGATCGAAATACAAAGTATTAAAGTAACAAACCCAATGTGTTCCAGGACCAATAGAATCGTCCAAATTTATAATTCCACACTCGTCCTTTACTTTTAATTTTAATAAATTATTTCTACTAAATACACCCCTAAAGTTTTTAATTTTTAATTGTTTTACCCATTGTTCAATTTCAAAGTTAGATATTGGTTTGTTTATAAATTTTATTTTTTTTTTACTATAGGAATTCGTCTGTAAGGTCTTCGTTGAGAATCAATCTGTAATCCTTTCCCACTTAACAAAGATGTAATCAAAGGTATCCCTAGACAAGCAGCCAACATGCCTAAAAACCCACCGTCTTGTTTTTGTTTTTGTGTTAATTTAATCACTCCAGATCCTACTAGTTGCTTTCTTTGATTAGGTGTAAGATATGGTGATATCATATTTCTCTTATCATTAGCTACTGAAATCATACCATTTCCAAGTATTTTACTAACACCAGTACTGGCCAGTCCAGAAAGGGCTCCAATGCCCAGAGGGGCTAATATTTTTGGAGCTATTTTTGCTGCCATTGGAAGAATTGTTTTTCCTAACAAACCAGCTAAAGCTCCTAAAAATCCACCATTTTGACCTTGACTGGACATTTGGCTTTTTGAAATTGTAATTTCTAATCCCTTCTTATTTGCAACAGCTTTTTTAATTTGATTAATTTGTGTTTTTGTTAAAAGTAAAGGGAAGTTTCCATGTAATTGTTCATGTTTTAATCTAAAAGTATGTGGAATTTTGTTGTTGTAGGCTCGGGCTAAATTTTTCTTTTGTCCATCTGTAAGGTTAACTTTATATTCAATATAATTTGTCATTATATACTTTATATTTATTTTATTTAATTTATATTTATTTTATTTAAACAATAACAAGTTCATTTAAACAATAACAAGTTCATTTAAACAATAACAAGTTCATTTAAACAATAACAAGTTCATTTAAACAATAACAAGTTCATTTCCAATAGTATTTATTTCAACTGTTTCCTCATATAATACAATTGCGTAAACACGAATATTAGCTGCTGGTGGAATATTTAATTTAGCTGTTAATGTAATATGCTTAGGATCTTCTGTTATTACTTCCTTTTTATATTCCAAGTTAAAATGAATAAATCCAAACAATTTTTTAAAATTAAATCTATTTAAGAGACTTCCAGTAGTTTTGTTATTTTGTTTATAATAATAATTAATTACATCGTCATATATTCTTGATATACTTGTGTATTCTGTTTCTGGATAAAAAACTCCATTACCAACTTCAAGACGACAGGAGCTCAAAATGCAATTATCATTATCTGCATTAATTTTAAATGTATCTAACAAATGTGGATTATGTTCTTGTGAATTACTTTTATCAGGTCGTTGTAAATAAACAAATACATGTTGTGGTTTTGTTACACCAGCTGTTATTCTAAAGGTTATATTAGTTTGTTGTGTATCAGTTGATTGTGTCACCATTTCCCTAAGGTATGACCATCTTGCTTTTGTAAATCTTTCAGTAGCAATTAGATCAAACCCAAATTCATTGAAAATTAAACGCGGAACCCATAGAATTAATTTTGTAACAATTACTCTACCAGCATCAGCAGCATTAGCTCTAAAAATTAATTCATCATCATCTGTCAGCTGTAGTGTTATTTGAATTTGACTTGGAGGTATAATATTAGTTTCTAAACCCTGAAAAAATGAATAATTATTTAATGGAATTTTAGTATTTACCTCAGCACCACCTTGGATTAATAACTTCCTAGTAGCGAAACCACTATTATATTCAGCTTGGGCAGGTCTGAGTTCAGTGCCAGCGTTAGTATCTAAATAAATAAACTCATTTGTTCCAGTTGATTTTGCATAATCTTCAGATAGTTCAACTAATTTTTTTACATTTATTACTTTGTATAAATTATTACAATCATAAACAATTTTTCCATTTTGTTTAACCACTAATTGATCAATTAATGAAGCTGCATTATTAATTAGAGCAATTTGATCATTACCATCATAATTATTACCATTAGCAAGCTTATTTACTTTAAAACTTACTTCAAAATAACCATTAAACCAATCAAAATATGAACTTCTATCATTAATTGTAAAGTGATATCCGTTTTTTTTGTTGCTTAACATTATTTCCTAGGACAGATATTAAAGCTGTATCTAATTGAATAGGAGTTAATTCATATCTTTCACAATATTGTTTTGTTCTAAACATGTATATATTATATATTATTTTTTTATTTTATTTTTTATTAAAGTTAAAACTTTAGTTTTTATAAATTAATCTGTTAATACGTTTACGTGTTCCAGATCCTGACAATATTCTATTTATTCTCATATCAATATCCTCCTCTTTATCATTATTATTTTTATTATTTTTACTGTTATTCTTTTCTTGTAATTCCTTGGCAATTAAATTACCAACTGCCGGAGCAGGTTTCTTTTTAAGTTTTTCAACAATTTTATCAGCAGCTAAATTTCCAACTTCTGTTCCAGCCTTTTTTGTTCCACTTTCAAGTGCTGCTTTTCCTGCTGTTTCCAAAGCTTTTTTTCCAGCTGTGCCAATTGAAGATGCAACTCCGCTTGAAAACAATTTCGTTAAAGTGTCAAAGATACCTGTTCCGTGTATGATTTCTTTTCCTGTGTGAGCATCAGCATAAATAAATATTCCTTTATTTTTGTCATAAACTTTTTTGTACATTATATAAAACTAAAATTTATAATTTCATAATTAAAGTTTTAAAACTTTAGTTTTAATTAATTTCTTTTAAAATTAGTGTAAAACTTGTTTCAACCTCATTAAAATTAATTATTCTACCAAATACATCTGTAATATATATTCTAATTGAATTTATAATATATCTATTAATTTCAGAATATCCAACTCTTTGTGGTTCTTTTGTAAATGGATAAGCTCTTGTTAAATCTGCAGTACTTAAAGCATAGATAATATCACTGAAATTACCATCAACAAGTGAATTATCAATAAGATCACAATGAATGTAAATTGTATCAACAGAGTTAGTTATATTTGGTGTTGTAGTTCCCCATTCAGTATTTCTCAATTTTTTTTTCTCAAATCCAAGCAATGTATGAAAATTTGATACTTCCAAATCCAATCCAAAATTATCTGTAATTGAAATCAAAATCTTAAAACTACTTAAATCAAATTCCAAACTTATTGGAGCAATTTCTGATTTATTAAATTCAAAATCATCATTACTTATTAATGTTTCCCTAATAGAATTATTAATATCTGTGTAACTGTAAGAACCATTTGTAAATATAATATCTTTCCAATCCTTACCATTATGATAACGAATTCTTTTATTGTCATATTCATCACTAATATTATGCCAAGAGTAGGTCATAGTGTTAATACTATCCAAACCAACAACATAAGTTTTATTTTTATCTAAAATTAAAGAACGACTAAATCTGATTGTAAAATCACTCGGTTTATTTTTATTATCTTTAAACTGTTCAGAACTTAATACTATTTTTGTTCCATTTATATATTCAAGAAAAATAATTTTTATATAACTTTTCATGTTGTTCTGGTAAGAGTGAATTCATTTTTAATAGTTCATCAATTATTCTAATACCTTCATTTTTTAGTTCTTCATTAATATTTCCAGCATCAATTGAACCACAAATTAACTCCAAGTCATTAACCAATTCTTTTGGATTACATGGACAAACGTCATAACCTTGTCCTCTAATTACTTTTTTAAATTTCATAGATCTTTTATTGATAGGTAATCCTGATTTTTCTGTTAATTCTTTAAATATTTTTATTGAATGATTTGAATGTTTTTTATTATTGTTATATCTTTTATTAATCAAATCAATCAAATCATTATCTACTTTAGTGTTAATTACTTCCTTTCCAGTTATTCTATCCTTAGCAATTAACTTATTTTGACCATAAAGTTTATTTAAGTTAATAATTAAATTACCATATTGTCCATTTGGTGAAACTTTATATGGGTTATGATATCTTATTCCTTTTCCTGTATATCCGCCTGTTTCAAGAATATAATTGATCGTTTTTCTATATTTGTTATAATTTTCCGACTTAGCTTTAATTGCTTTCTGTTTCTTTAAATCAAGATCTGTGGGATTTTTCATTCTGGATATTGCACCAGATTCATTACCCAATTTTTTTATATCCTCTGATACATTTTCTATGATACCCTCTACTTCTTCTTTAGTCATTCTTTCATCAGGATTTTTAGATTTGTTGTGAAAAAAGTTAAACACTTCTTGTGGTGTGTTATATTTTTCTGTATCTAAAAGTTTTAAATCAATATCTTTATTAAAATTAACTATAAATTCTTTTGGTCTTGCTCCTGATTCTTCTTCTGATTCTTCTTCTGATTCTTTAGTTGTATCATCAGTGTCTTCAAAAGGATCATCTTCATCCAAACCCATATGATCTTCCGGCGGTATTAATCGCATTGGTTTTTGGAATGGCTGTGGTAATGGTTGTAATGGTTGTGGTAGTCCCGGAGGTGGTTGTTCTTCCATTATCTCTGCCGATTTTTGTTCTTGCATTTTATCAACAAAACTTTTTGGAAGTAACGCTAATTGCTCCTTAATTCCAGGTAATGCTTTTAACTGACTTGATAATTGTTCTTTTTGACTTTCTATTTTTTCAGTAATTGGCTTATAAATTTCAGTGTACATATCCCGATTTGTAGCTTTTCTTATTTTTTCTCTCATTATTTCTTCTCTAAGATCTCTCATCTTTTGCCCGACTAATTTTTTTCTTATTCTTATTTCATTAAGTTTTGATTGCATTTATATAATAATGTAAGATAATGTAAGATATTGTAAAATAATGTAAGATAATGTAAGATATTGTAAAATAATGTAAAATAATGTAATATTATATAAATTGAAATTCCAAATTATGATACAAAAAGTGATAAATCCAATAACTTTAAACAATTTTATCCTTTTATGCCAGATTCATGTTTCAGAATGTTAATATGTGGATCTTCTGGATCTGGAAAAACAAATACATTAATGCATATACTTCGAAAACCTCTTATATATTATGATAAATTATACTTGTATGCTAAAAACCTAGAACAATCTAAATATCAAGATTTAATTAACAACTTAAGCCAAATTGCAAAAAAAATTAAAGTAGATCCAAATGAAATACTTGAATGTTCAGCTGATCCCAACCAAATTGAACCTTGTGAGAATCTTGAATCAGAAAAACAAAAAGTAGTAATATTTGATGATTTTGTATGTGAAGATAAAAAAGTTCAAAATGAAATAACAAAATACTTTATTCAAGGACGTCACAAAAACTGTTGTGTTATTTATTTAAGTCAGTCTTACTATAAAACACCAAAAGATATTCGAATTAACTGTTCACATTATATTTTATTTGAAAGTCCAGGTAAACGAGAAAATGATATGATTTGTAATGAACAAAATATAGATCGTGATTCATTTGCTAATGCAACAAATCAAAAATATGATTTCTTATATATTGACAAACCAAGGAAGTTTTTAAGAAAAAACTTTACTGGTAATATATAGATGGGAGTTTTTAATGATACAAAACAAATAAGTGAAACTGAAAGTGTAAGTAAAGTTAAATTTGATATTGATTTAAGTGATTATGCTACTAAAAAACAATATAAAAAGCTTAGAAAGGACATGGAATTGTATCTTCATAAAAATAAGGAACTTGATAACACAATGAATAGAGCATTAGATATGGGAGGTAATGAAATAATCAACCTAGGAGATCCAGATAAACCCAACGATGCAGTTTCAAGACGATTTGTGTTTAAAAAAGTTCAAAGTGTAATAGATAACTATAAACTTGAAGATATTAAAAGTATAAAACAGACATTAGAAGCAGAAGTAAAGAATATTGAAGAATTAACAAAAGATTTTAAAAATAATTCATTATTGATAGTTGAATTACAAGGTAAAATTGAAGAAGAAATGAAAGCTATGACTGATTCTATTAAAGAACTTGAAGAGAAATCTGATTTGACAGATGACAATATAAAAAAAGTATTTAGAACCAATTTTGAAAAGTTATACACTCAAGTTCAAGAATTAAAAGATAGTATGATTAAACATGAAGAACTAAAAGACAAGATTATTGAAGCTGAAAAAAAGTTACAAAATATGTATCAGTTAGAAATTAGAACAGAAATAAATAAACTAAATACTGAAACTGAAAAAAAGCATAAAGATTTATTAGAATTAATTTCAAATAAACTTGCAGAATATAAATCTGAATTGGAAAAGGCAGCTTCACAAAGAGGTGATGATCATGACACAGCATTAGAGATTTTAAAGAAGAAATTAATTCTAAAATAGATGACTTTAAAAAACAAATTCGAAATTGGATTAGTATTGTTGACAACCGTCATAATTAAAGTATGCAGACTTAAGTAATATACAAAAAAATTACAAGAAGATATGACGCAGCTTAATGTTAAAGTTGAAGAACATAAAAATGAACTGGACTTTGTAGTTGAAAAATCAGTTAAACAAGGAGAGTTAATTACTGCTAATACTGAAGCAATTATTGCTAATACTAAAGCAATTAACACAGTTAATAATCAGATAGAAAATTTGAAGAAACAACTTGTAGACCTGATTAATAATGTTGATGCACGTCACAATATAAAGTACGAAGAGTTAAGTAAACTTAAAGGTTTATTACAAGAAGATATTAATGAATTTAATAATCAAATTAATGATAAAATTAAAAAAATAATAAATGATTTGGACTCTGTAGTTGAAATATCAGCTAAACAAGGAGAATCAATCACTGCTAATACCCAAGTAATTACTGCTAATACTAAAGCAATAACCGCTAATGTCGAAGAAATTGCTACTAATGATGAAAAAATTTCTAATAATTGGGAAAAAATTATAGAAGTAAAAGATGCTTTCTTAAAACAAGAAACACAATTAGCTAGAACAAAGAATACTGTTGACAATTTATCTGCTTCTGAAGTTGCTACAACAAAACGAATTGATGATTTAGCTAACATGGCAGGAATGTGGCAGTGTCTGCCAAGTTGGCAGAAAAATGGCAGGCTTTTGATTGGTTGAATTTGTGGTTTCCCGCATAATCATTTTTAAAAAATGCACTTGATTTACCTTTGACACAACAGGTACATAAAGGACAAGTATGTGTCTTACAAGTAGGACAAGCTCTCAATACACAATAGAATTGTATTTACTATAGCGTAGTATTTGTTCTCCAGTTAAACTGAAACCTGATCTTTATCTTGATATGCACTGTCAATCAGGAAGTAAATACCTTACGGTGTACTGTATTGATATTTAAGTCAATTTTATTTTAGCTTGTATCTTTGATAAAGCCTGTGGATTTTGAATTGTCCAGCATTGGATTTTTTAGAATAGGGACAAGGGGTCAGTCCGGACCAAAGACTAAATCTTTTTTTTGGTTAAACCAAAGGTTTTCATTCGGTTTAACTAAAGATTTAAAAGATTTTCAGGGTATTAAGTAGTATTCTAAGTTTAGGGCAAGGTTAAAGTGCACTTATAGAATAGGGACAAGGGGTCAGGGGGGTCAGAATTGAGTTCGCTTCGGTAATTCTAATACTACTCACGTCATTATATAAGTGACGTCATTACGAATATGACATCATTAAAGCGGTTGTCGCACACTTATTTTTGTAAAATAAATTGCCAAATATCGGAAAATGAAGTAATGACAAGATAAATAGAATAATAGGTTAGTGCCTAAGATGAAGAAAGTTTATCTGGCTCGGCTCCGGACGTTATCAGGTTCGCCTTCGGCTCACCCGATAGCCTCCTCCACTTCGCCAGAGTAGTAACTCATCAATATAATTGAGCCGTGCCATGAGAAAACCAACATAGTGGGTTTGCGACCAGCATGGATCCAGACCAGCCTGCGCATCCGCGCAGTCTGGTCAGGACCCATGCTATTCGCTTTTAAAGCCTACTACAATTAGAGAAACCGTTAGCGAACAGCATGGATCCTGACCAGACTGCGCGGATGCGCAGGCCGGTCTGGATCCATGCTGGTCGCAAAGCCACCATGTTGGTTTTCCCATGGCACGGCTCATTATATACATGTAACCGAGCGGTAAAATCCTCTGTAACATGTTTAAATTAATATCAGGTGATTTCTGTTATAGCTTTGTCTTTCGAAGAGCTATACCTCTTTCATAAGGACATGTTTGGTCACATTTAAGGCAGTTATTTGGAAATTTTTGGCCATCTTAATTTGAATAGTCGGTGTAACTAAATAACCTATTTTGTTGGTAGTTTAACACACTTAAATTTTGGGTGATTTAATTACTATGTACATAATGACTACTAAAAAGACATATTAAGCTAGCATAAGAGAGAATTAAAGTAATCAAAATATGAATCTGCTTCCCTTTTTATGTTCCCCATAGGGAACTTCCTTAAAATGGTACTAGTAGCTTCCTCGCTTGGCGCTCAACATTAAGAGGATAGTGTTAGAACTGGTCACCCCGGTGTCAGTATGATGTGACTTGGTTGGTATCATGCCACGTGCCTACTGCGTGATATTCCAGTGAGGCAGCACTATAAAGTTGGATATTGTGCTCACTGCTACAAGTAGACACCGTCGTTTATATGACTAAAAAAATTTTGTATTGTCTTTCGTGTGTGTGTGTGGGGGGGGGGGGGGGGGGGTTAAGTAATACATGTACGCAAAAATTAACGTCTTTCTGCTTAAAATTTTCATGATCATACAGTTCCAAGAAAGTTGACAACATCATTTAAAATATCATTTTTGCATCTTGACTGTCATTATCAACATTTTTTATCACTTAATAATTTAGACTGCAATGATTTGATCATGTTATATCCAAGCCTTTGGAAATTAGAATGATGACTGAAACGGTATAAATTGTTTAGTTTAATGGTAGAAATCAGCAAAACTTACGTGAGCCGCGCCATGAGAAAACCAGCATAGTGGCTTTGCGACCAGCATGGATCCAGACTAGCCTTCAAAGCCTATAACAATTAGACTCTAATTAGAGAAACCGTTAGCGACTCACATGATGTTTATGTCCTTTTTGCTCGGGAGACGCCATACTGGACAGATCCAAACACACGGCTACCGGTGCAGGTACCCAAACACACGGCTACCAGTGCAGGTACCATACAGTGATTTAATGGTATTAATAGCATTATAATGGACAAGTTGAACATGTCCAGAGTACGGTAGCTCTTATATCCAGGACGTCCGATCATAGTCGGATTGCCAAAGTACTCAAATAGACTCATTTGGCTACCTGTGAGATACGGAGTACAGTAAAAAAAATCTTACATACGCATTAAAGGTTCTCTGGCCCATAACAAGACAGAAGTATTTTAGGCAGATTAGGGACCTAAGATCAAAATACACTCTGTCACTTGTAGTGACAAAGACTTGTTGTACTATAACCACAGCAAAAATCTTGATCTCACTGAAAATGTAACTGGTAACGGAATATCATTTAGTTTAGTATGGTTTCTCATATCATCTTATCAGCATATCGATTCCTTGTATACAACAACACATTCTCCCCATCAATAGTAGATCTAGAAAGTGTTTGCTCTGTGAGTTTTTTTAATGTGGTTTCTCATATCATCTTATCAGCTTTCAGGGATCTTAATATCGATTCCTTGTATACAACAACACATTCTCCCCATAAATAGTAGATCTAGAAAGTGTTTGCTCGCTGCGTTTTTTGAATGTGGCATTCCCTGTGGATTTGGTCCTTTATTGGGTAACCCTTCGTTTACGACCGCAGTGTCATCTTGAATAATATTAACACATTTTGACTTCGTAATGCGTTTAAGTAGTATCTACATGTACGCGATAAAACTATATACATTAAATCGCAATTTCTGCTAGTGATTTTATAAAAGTTGAATGACACGTGACTTGTCTTATTTATAATCAAATTTAATGAAAAGAATGCCATAGAAACATTAGCTGTATCAGTTTTGAAGAAAGACATTCACAATTTTTAATATGTAAATATATTCAGTAAGAGTATTGGGGTAATAAATGTAATTGTGCATGATAAGGAGTGACATTACTTTCATGAAAATTATGAAAGAAAAATAGAATGAATTGATACGTTAATGTTGTTAAAATATGCATGATAGAAATTATACGTTTTCATATATTACAAATAAGATTTATAGAAGAAGTTATCTTTAAACCATAGATATCGAAAAGATAAAGAAACATGTCTGACCTATAAATGAAAGTCTTTTACTTTTACATATTATGAGCGATATCAGTAACTCGTAATGCTGTATACGAAATGTCAAGGAACTTTAACCATTTTACTCTTTTCCCACATATCTAAAGAAGCTTATGTTGTTAGATATGAGGGCGATTCAATAAATTCTGTCTCTGATGGTCTGTCATAAAAATTATTGTACGTAACAGCACGGGAGTTTCGTGTGCTTGAAATCAGATGTTTACTCAACACTATGAAATATCGATTTAATCCAGAACTTTACAATTGATCAAGTTATCCACTTTTTTTTAATTATACACACTCAGATAATTAATATATTTTCTGAATTGTGTCGTATCTATGATAGTCCTATGTTGGTATGTAGGAAGTGTTTTTTATGGGTTAAAACATTTCAAGGGGGTCAAAATCCTCTAGAAGACAGTAACCGTGAGGACAGGCTTGTTGTTGCAGCAACAAAGAAAAACACTGCTGTCGTTTGGCGTGTGGTAGAAAAAGATGGTCGATATACAATGTCGAAAATAGCGTATACCATGGGCATTATACCATAGGCATTTCAGGAGGGACCATCCTTCATATTCTAAATGACTGTTTAATATCAAAGAAGATTTGCGCTAGATGGATCCCATATTAGTTGACAGAAGACCAACGGTCCAAGAGTTTAGATTGCGTCGAAAAACTGCTGATGTGAAAAAATTAATGAATATTGTAATCCAAAGAAAATTTCTGAGTTGCTCACTGGGGATGAGGTATATTATTTTGTATAATAACTTTGGTATATTATTTTGGGCCCAAGATATGCATAAATAACAGTGGCTGAGAAAAAACTCATGCAGGGCCGGTCATTGCAAAAAGGACAAGAACTGCCAAGAATGTTTTATATGCGATTTTCTTCAATTCTAATGGTTCCGTTTTACAAATACTGGCACCGACTAAACTAATCACAATCAAGTTGTACAACGATAAAGTACTTACAGCTGTCAAAATAAGGGTATAAACGTAAAAGGAAAGGTTTGAAAGGCATAAAGCTAACCCAGCCTACAAAAGTCCAGTACAGTTCCTTAGAACAAGGAAAGGTTGTTCAGGCTGAGCACTAACCATATTCTCCTGACCCAAGTCCCTGTGACCTTTTCCATAGAGACAGAAAATACTCGCAGGTAAACGCTATGCAACTAGAAGTGTGCTTGGTACTGCAATTTACAGTCTCAACAGTATAACAAGGGGAGACTGCTTTGCAAAATTTAGGTCATAGACAGCAAATCTTCAAGAGTGTGTTTTGTGCATGGAGTATACTTTGAAGGAATGCGTGAAAATTGTTTTGATCTGATTGATAATATAAGCATACGAAAACAAATGAATGAATTTACTAAATGAGCCGTGCCATGAGAAAACCAACATAGTGGGTATGCGACCAGCATGGATCCAGACCAGCCTGCGCATCCGCGCAGTCTGGTCAGGATCCATGCTGTTCGCTAATAGTTTCTCCAATTCCGATAGGCTTTAAAAACGAACAGCATGGAGCCTGACCAGACTGCGCGGATGCGCAGGCTGGTCTGGATCCATGCTGGTCGCATACCCACTATGTTGGTTTTCCCATGGCACGGCTCAAATCATCAGTAACATTTTTTAAATTAAAATCTTCCCAGAAATGTTACATTTTTCACGAAATTTTGTTTTCAAGCAGTTTTCAACTCGAGTCAAAAATGAAATAATCTTTTTTTTAAGAAAACATTAAGATAAAGGCATTACATGTGAAAATAATAAAAGAAAATATGTTAATTTTTAATGACAACTAGTGTTAATGACAGTGTTTCAAAGACTTTATTTCCTGAGGTCAAACTAGATAAAAATGCCAGCAAAGTGTAGACATTTCAATATAAAATCAATAGTGTAATACACCAATCTAGGTACATAATGTAAAGAAAAGTAATGCAAAAATTTCCATATTAATATCAAATAAGGTGAAACATAACGGAAAAAATAGAAAGAAAAATGAAATATAAATTTGGACGGCAGACGCTGCTATGATAGAATAAAAGCGAAAACAAAGCATATTTGA
This sequence comes from Mercenaria mercenaria, assembly GCF_021730395.1. Taxonomy (NCBI): domain Eukaryota; kingdom Metazoa; phylum Mollusca; class Bivalvia; order Venerida; family Veneridae; genus Mercenaria; species Mercenaria mercenaria. The sequence goes on from NC_069363.1 coordinate 52,472,241, forward strand.
AAATTTGAAAATGAATGACAAAAAATAAGTTACAATAGACAATAAAGTAGACAAAGGCGACGATGCAATTCCTAGACACTGTAAACGTTTTCTCTTCCATAGACACAACAAATGCTTGCTACGAGGAACGCTGTGTTGCCGTCGTTTACGATAAACGTCCGTTTTTCTGTTTGTTGTGTGCGACACTACAGCAATATTTGCAACCACTGCGTAGTTTAAAAAAATATGATGTATGCGACAAGAATCAATTAAGCATGTTCACTATATTCATTGTTCGTTATTAGGACAACAGTGTAGATGACAATAGTCATCATTTCTATAAAGGAGTATTTTCAGGTGTTACAAGAAACATTTAGTTTAGCTTTCTTGGGTAACTTACACACATACAAGTCTTGTCCAATATTTGAGCAGGAATATTAAAAATAAATTGACCCTTTCCTTGCCGGTGGAGAGGAAAGAGTGTCTATCCGACCAAGTAAAGGTGTTTGTGTAGTGTCTGGCAAACTGGCGCTGCTGGTATGCTGGTTATCTAACTCCTGGTATACGTGCTGAAATTATAAGTCAAAGGTTAGAAAACAACCAGTAAATTTTCCTTGAAGTCATTTAATATGCAAATTCTTAACATTTCAAGAAAAAGTGCAATAAATGCCTCACTCAACATCACTTTGTGAATGTTTATCGTGTATTTCAAGTTTTATAATTCATGAAAATATACAAACCAAAAGAACGTCACCATCTTGGCGACTCAATTCTGGTCCATCATCCTGCAAATAGTAGGTGTATCTGTATTACTATTTTAGCTGGTCGTTGAACACAGCACATTTGCACGCATTATTGTTTTCAGGAAAGGTCGTATAAAATTCTTTAATATTGAACTGTTGGCTACAGGAAGCTAGTGTTGTGAAAGTACTTGCTCTGCTGACATGCCAATTCAAAGCGCATAAGTGTGACATTTCGGCTACGAGGACGATATAGTGAGCGGAGTTTGTTTAACAAAGGTATCCGTTTGCCAGTTACTACAAAACTGCACAATATATGTCACAAGTACAGACTGAAGAAAATGGAATAATTCTAGAAAATTTGACTACTCCTGTCCCGAACTTGTCGGGTCGTAGCTGCTTACTTGTACTTATAAGACTGTGATATCTTGAACTGAGAAATGTTATAACATTTACTTGTATGGCAACCTTAAGCAATTGCTTACATACCGGAATAGTGATTTGAAAATCTCTTTTGCATTTCCTGAAAGAATGAAAGGATGGTTATTGTAGGAACAATATTTGTTTTCATGTTTTTATTCATGAATACAATTTGAAAAATCACGTGCAAGTTAGAAAATGCTCGAAACATTATGTTAGATATGCATTTTTTCAAATTACAAATGTACATATAATTTATATTAAGAGAAGAAAGAAAAATAAATCCCTATACATCTCAACCGTACATATCAAAGGAACGGTGTATGTAATATGGTCTAACGCATTCATTTGAAAGACATTAACTGCCATTCAATCTTAATCCCTCTGTAAGCATTTTTATTCTATTAAGAGAAGTGTCTTCTGTATTTATTCAGACAGGGAATTAGTGACCAGCCCATGTGGCTTTTCGGTATCGTACACACGGGAGTACTAGCTCGAACCAGCTAGTATTTTGCTTATAACGCTTTTATTACTTGACGGGTTTAATATGTTAAAAAGCGCCGAAGATAAAAAGAACCGAATACTTTCCTCGGCAAAAGCGTCCGCCACACAGTCCTAACACCTTCATCACACACTTCGCACAAATCAGAGTGTTCACGTTACCTAGACTTTTGGTATATGAAAAAAAGGAACATTCGGGCCAAATGTTTGAAAAAAGTGTTGAGAATGTGTCTCGAGGAAAACGTTCGTTTTTCTGCCTTCGAGATTTATATTACTAAACAAGTTCTTTCTTTCAGCAAAACAATTACTTGAATCGAGCGATTTCACCGTGTGTACAATACCGAATTATTACGTGGATTGGCCACCCTATAAGGGTAAGGGTAATCTGAACGTTTTCCCGTGAGCAATCTCAAAGTTAACGTACTTATTCTATTTTAATTGCTCATAAAATGGTCAACTTTCTGTTCAAACTGGAAACAACTTTAAGCTCCAGCTACATTTAACTAACACTGGGATGAGAGTCCGATGTAGTGGTGCTTCACACTGGGTTCACAAAAGAATCGGTGAAGCTTCTGGAATTTGAGCCTATATTGTACCTTGCGCTATCTGCTAAAGTTTTACCAGTCTTTTGGAAGAGTCACCCATATGGGTTTTCCGCGGCGACCATAAATAAGTTTAAAAGCAAAACACACAGCATTTGCTTAAGACAGGAGGTTCTATAAAGGAATTATTTTGCAGTCTCGTACAAATGTGACATTACCTAACTAACTCTTTTTTGCATTTTACAGCACCATATACTGCACATGAGAGAAGAACGGCAGCAGCAATTACACATACCACAATGGTAAGGGGACTCGACCATATCGTATCTGTAAAAATCAAACAAAAACACGCTAGACTAGATTAGATTTAATCCTTTCCCGGTTCACAGAAAAAAGAAAAAAAATGAAGTTTTTAAATACTCATTACCTTTCTGATTATATAAACTTATTCTTCTTACACAAAAAGAAAACATATTTACATAAAAAGCATATATAGTAATCAAGTAGCACAAAAACAACCTCGGTTTCATCTAGTCTGTTTCGGCGAGGTAATGAAAAGTGCAACGCTCGTAACATCCCCTGTTAATCCTGTTAGAACAATGAATCATCTCAAAATTACAAAATACACGAATAGACTATTGCATCTAAGATGTTCAGACAGGCACTTGGCTTTTACTGTGCCCCACGTAAATTTGTATTACATCATTGCAAACTGTTTTCCTGCTTCATGGTATAGCACGTAATAAACTGTACGTGACCTTCTAACAAAAATGATAATTGGAAAATAAATTCTTACGCTGTGCTGCTGGCTGACCAGTGGTGCAAGAGCTATTGCCAAAATGTTTGCTTGATATACCTACAGCTTGTAGACATATCATGTACACTTCATCAGGATCCATATCAGTAAAAACATATGCATTTCTTCTGCCATCAACAATTGTTTTGGAAGGTGTACCTGAAATTTATACATTCAAGAGGAAATACTGTATGAAGAAAATCCTTAGGAAACCAATTGTCCAAATAATGTCGCTCAATTTTGGCTGAAAAAGTAAAACTGTATCAGTTCATCAAATATACAATAATAAAACAAGCTGACACTCATGTAGGAATTTCAGCAAGAACTTCTAATTTCAAAGCATAACATGTTTAAAACGGCAGGAGAAATGTGAGAAATGTTGCTCTTCACCTACCCAGGCATGTCTTGTCATTTTTGCCTTTAACTGTACAAAATGATATCACAAACTGGTTGGTAAAGGGGCTGGGCGGATGACTTTCACAAGGATAATTATCCCAATAGAATGACATTGACCCATCAGGTGACACAGCGTTAGATTCGAGCCTTAAACCTACTGGAGGTCGGAGATCTGAAATTTAAATAAAATGTATATTTCAACAAAAAACGTATTCTAACACGATCAGATTCATTTTCCTATTAAACAAAGAAGGCAGAAAACAGTGAATTATCATACATCAAATCACTGTTCTGACGTCACAATTATTACGTCATGGCGTCAAATGGCATAGCGGCGCGCTGGAATAGAAACCAATTGAAAACGGGCAAATATTTAATGAATGTCGTCAAGGATGTATTTAAAAATCCTTGGTAACGTGTTAGAATCGAAATAATATATCTCATCCAGTGATTTGCTCTTGAATAAATCATTGTTTGTCGTTCAGATGCGTATTATTATATCACTCGGGCTGCGCCCTCGTGATATAATTCCTTCGCATCTGAACTCCAAACAATGATTTATTCAACGACAAATCACTGGATGAGATATATTATTTCTTAAATAAAACACATTGTAACTATTCATGATCATGGATTCAAGCTACAGCTACATTGTTAGGATTTCAGTTCTTTTTTCAATGTAAAACTGTGTATTATTTTACAATTATCAGAAGTTCAACAAAGTGGCGGAATTGTAGATAAGATATCGATGGTGCTCAACCATGAAATTCAATGATTTAATTCAATTGATCAAATCTTATAGCTGTTTAACGTAACATTCTTAGAATAGCGCTTTTCTACATAAATAGTTTTTTTGTTTCTACATAAATAATCGAAGGGAAGAAGGATCGGATAAAATTAGAGAGCTCCCTTTCGTTGTTTGAACTAGCTAGTGTAGCAACCAAGTCCGTTTAAGAAATTGCAACTTTTCTTTCATTTATTAAAACATTACACAGTGTTGTGCTACCACCAGGAATAGATTTTGGCAAGTCTTGTTAAGCAGCCTAAACCGATATAAATCAAACTGATTGAATTCAATCGTTTCTGCTGTGTTACATATCTCTTGTATTAAAAAAAAAACAGTTGAGGAAACTCCAAACAAATATTTTCACCTTCAGTCTGTGTGTAATGGCAATTTTCCCACGTGATTCCGGTATCCCCATATCCTACACCGAACCGATAGTTATGCGACAGGGACCAATGTTGCACAGGGACACTGACAAAAGAAGAGTTGTTTGATACCTTGGTCCAGTTGATTGGAGACTGAGATTGAAACAGAAAATGTATAAGTTTGCAATATTGCTTAAAACTATCGATAATAAGTATGTATGTATACACAAAATGGGCATCCGTTAGAAATATTAGAAATATTGATTTCTGTAGATCCTGATATCAAATATTTTAGTGTTAATAAAGGCAACATGTAATATTCAAATGCAATGTCTGCTTATATCAATAAAAAAGTAAATTCATCGAAAACTAAAATTATACGATATTATAAACAAGCATCATTTCCCAGCTTAGTATAAGTCTTTCTTTAACTAATGATTTGTTTCTTTAGAGACATACTCATTATGCTTATTCAGTGAGGAACATTTTGCTAATGTCATTGGTTTACATTTTGTTGTATATGCTCAACGACAAAAAAGTCCAAGCTAGATCTCCACCGTTAGGCAAATACTGTTTGGTTATGATTTGAATACTTAATGGTGACTGAAAAAGCCATTTTACAACTGAGTTACCGAAAAAAAATCATTAATCCTATGAAAGCACATTTTCCCAATGTTGCGCACAATGAGAAAAGAATGGTACGGTATGGCTTTGTGCAGAGACGTATGGCATAGGTATTTGCATAATGAACACTAATACAAGTAATGACGAGGAAATCTTTTTTGTGTTTCTCTGCAGGATACTTTATCGGTGTGAATTTCCTTACCATACAGTGATTGCCAACATTCTTCAAACACCAGAACACACGGTGTTCCACTGACGACTGGGTGTCACCTTCAATGTCATTCAGCCAATACACGTGGAAGCTTTCATTTGCAATGACGGGTATGACATGTTTTATTGCTCTTTCAGAATCTACAAAAACAAATGTTGAAACGTTTGTTAAACTATATGCAACTCGTTACACACTTACTAAATATAGCTGTTAAGATGCCCTCCCTTAAATCGTATACGAAGAAAACCCAACTGATTTCGCCTTTTGGTTTATTAAAGTATCCTTTACAGTAGTAGTAGAAAAATAGTTTTGATTTATGTAAATGACCTTTAAAAAATCCATCAGACTGTGGACAGCATATTGTACCAATGATGGCATATAACACAATGTGTTTGAAACCTTGATAAACCCTTTTTGTTCACAGGCACATAAAGTTATATGCGCATAGAATGGTCTGAACAGATGAACAGATTTGTACATGGATAACCGCGACAAAAGGAAACAATTCAAATGCAAAAGTTCAATTCGGCAAAAGGCAAAACGCTTTTGGAAAATACTCCACAGATTTTATCCATAGTAACATCATAGAAGGTGAGTGTTTATACATGTAATATGCATCTAATATGTCCAACAAAACAGAACATGCCCTAAAAGCATGATCCGGCAGCTTTGGACAATTATGACAGAACTTTAAAAGTACATATGCCGGTATCAATGATGAACAAGGATACATCGAAACAATAAATGTTTGGTCTTTTATAATGTTTAGCTTTGAGACATTTTAATACATAGGAACATGTAAGAAAAACATTTAGTTAGTATCTGATGGACTTACAATAAAACTTAGATAACCTTTTACTGAGGTCGAAATGAGGACTAATCAACCTGGAAAAGTGATAATGACAACGGCGTACCAAATATAAAAGGCAACTCGTAGCCTACTAGAAAAAAAAAAGCTAAGCATATCCAAACGTAGACAGCGTTTGGTCATTCATCTAGTTGTTTGGAATTAAATTATGTACGGTGTCACATTGTTGTAAATGTAAAAATGCAATGACGTCGTTGCTTGAGGTCATTACGTGATTTTTCTCCACCAACGAGTCAATACGACATTTTATCATTAATCATGTGACTATTTTTAGACCAATAATAAGGACTATAAATATAAATATAATGACGGATATTGATTGTCCACAAAACCAGAATACTGAGTTTTCACTAAACGTAAAAGTGCAACACGCAGTTCATCGAACTTAAATGCAAGCAATCAAGCGTACAACAAAAATGATCAACACGTTGGTGTATGTTATGTCAAACTGACACTTGAACAGACAGATTATTGGCAAGTTGTACAAATTACGTCATTTATGTACATTTAATTCTCGAAAAAAAAGAGAGCAAATTTCCCATTTGACATGCTACAAATGGTTGCACTTTAAACAGTTACACAGACATTTAAACTGTTCCAGTTTAAGACTATTCATTTAACAGCAGTGACATTTCAAACCACTTATACACACACATTTAATCATGTTCGATTTGATGTTTCTTTAGTTTTTTGTAAGTAACATCTTAATGTGACGTAATAGAGGGGATTTTGTAAAAAAAAAACGGAACATTTTTACAGCACAATTTCGACCAATAGAAATATTAGTTATTTGTAAACTTTGAATGTCCGTTTTATTTCTTCAAATTATAAATTTAAGTCAGATTGAAGGTTTGCAAAATGAGGATGCATATTGACGGCTGCTTTAAACAATACGGAGAAATCGCATGTTGTGTTCACCTTATGATGTGTCTACATATTTATGGTTCCAAATAATAAGTTGCTTGTAAATGATATGGAAGAATGGTGAATATTGATGCTTTACGTATAGGGTAGAAGCTATGATGTGAACTCCTAAACATTCAGAAATAAAAAGGGGAAGAGGCAAAGCGACTAATGGTTTTAGTTAAAAGCCCCTGGTCGACTTCGTGATTTTAAGTGAATAGATATACGAAAATTCTACATATGTCTCGCGGACATGTGATTGGTCGAAAATGTAGGGTAAACAATGTACATAGTGTTTTGCCACCTCATCTGATTTCATGTACTTAAGCCGTTCAAAGTGCTATAACTCTTAAGATTTTGAAAGCCTAAGTGGTTAAAGCAAGGATAGCATAAAACTTACCTCGAGTGGTATCAGGGATGGAAAGAGATGAATATACAGATGAAATACCGACAGAGGTTTCCGCCTGGAGTCTTATCTCGTATTTTGTGTTGCATTTGAGTGTAACAAGATAATTATAACTTTGTCCATGAATTGATTTGGTAACAGGCTTTCCTGATTCAGGTAGTTCCCTTATGTCCATTAAGAAATGTGTAATAATTCCATGTTTCAGGTGACTAGGCACATCCTGTGGATGACATAAAAAAAAGATAGTAGTCTGAACACATTGAATGTCTTGTAGTTTTCAGCTCACATATACTGAGTACATCTAGAAACGCAACACTTGTTCTACAGTCAATATCTTTTAACCTGATAATTGACAAGAAAACTGCACTTACTTGATTTTTTTTATTTTGGTTTTGGATGATGGTCAGATTTCTATACGATTTTACAATACTACTACACAAAATTCAAATACACATGTACAAGGAAAGTATGCACAAAATCGGGGGTAAAAATGTTGCGTTTCTATATGTAGCCTACTGAGCATATATATTACTGTCAAGATTTTATCTATCAATAACTGTTAAGTAAAGACATACATAATGATCAGTTTTATTAACATCTTAATCTGTTAAGGTAATATGTACTTTTGATAAACTGGAAGTATTGGCGTAACTATCTTTGAACAAAGCTTGGACTCGGTATACAGAAACGAAACTCATTTTATATATAAAAAAGTAACAACATGTAAGTAAAAACGACAATGCTACTTTCTTTCTAGGGGTAAAATATGATATTAAAAAGTTTGACATGTTAATTAATTCCAAAAAAGTCTCAAAATCGGCTAGAAATGTGCGAATCTCTTTAAGCATTGTCAAATGTTTTAAAAACAAGCAGACAGACCTATACATTTTCTGCCACAACATTATAGACCATATATATGTTAGTTTATAATCATCAGAAAGTTCATTAAAATCTTTACTATAGAAAAAAATCTTTTCGCAGAAATGTCATCAAATTTGTGATTTTCCCATAGACTTCCATTATGAAAACTTGTATGCGATCCACATTTTTCAAATCAAATTAAAAAAAAAATCAAGAAAACGATCCTATCTTTTTTATTTGCTTAATTTTCTAAGTATATTATGAAGTTTTGAAAAACCAGGGTTGGGTTTAATCAAATTCTACATTATTAAAAATAACATGCAGAACTACCTTAAATGCGTAGTTGTGAAGGAACAAACTTTTTCCCCAGCAAGGCTACACTACTTATGTCATACCTTCCAATAAATCCGTATTGTTCTAATGTTTTCGTTTGTACATTTATTTTCAATCACACTGAAACCTCCACGTGCCATATCTGGTGCACCAGCAGGAACTGCGTCATAAATTGAAATAGCATGTGCTATAACTGGTATATCACGCAAAATAATGGAGTGTAACTACATATGATCGTACGAATCTGAATAATTGGATCACAAATAAATTATGAGAATGCCGATCAATAAAAAAAATCCCATAATATTCTTTAACAGATGCGATTTTTTAAAAAAAATAATCTAACCCGGTTTATTATTACTTCCCTTTTGGCTACCAATATGGGACTGAAAACAAAATATTTCTAATGCTTTAAGCAACTGAAATATCCAGATATTTATCAAATGAAAGTGTAATACTGGAACTCTGTTGAACAATTAAATTCAACAAACAGTTGTTACATAAGTGGGACCTGGATTTATTAATTTCCTAAACAAGTCGCCAATAGATTGTTCGAAACTCAGGCCACACGGCTTTTTAGCATCACCTGTATGATAGCAGTCTTTCTAGACTTTGATTGAAGAGGCTTGCTTTTTATAGGCCAAGATGGGCGTTGCAGATCTGTGACCTTTAAAATGATCAATCTTTTTCACAAACAAATGATGCGTGCGGATACTGTATATCAAATATGATATTTTTTCACAGATGTTTCAGGATCACATTTGGATGCGAGTCAATACTGCAAGAACGATTCATATTCCCGTGTAACCTGCACGTTTTCTACTTAGATAAAAATAATAATGGCCTTTTTTTGTCCAAGATTTTTGTCGTAGATATCTGTTGATGCGTAAATCGATGTAAAATAGTTCACCATTTTCAACTATATATACAAGTATGTAGGAATAGCGTGATAAGAAGGTTGAAAGAGGATAAATGTGTCCGCTTTTATTTCCTGTATTGAATAACAACGTATAAAATATTTTTACATGTCCGGTCCTTCAATTCCTACGAGACTACTCTTGTGTTGAAGGTACATTGTATGTTCTTTGAGAAGAATTCTATAAGACTTGTCTTTCATTTTTATACTTTCCTGTGTTGCTTTAATCAAAGTATGCCTTATATATTAATGTATTTACTCTATTCTGGGAATAAATATGCTAGGTCAGTCTTGAGCGCACACTCAAACTGACAAATTGAGAGACGTCCCCAAGCTAAGTTTTATAACACATAACATTGTCAAGAAGTTCATCATAAGTTTCCGCGTCATTTTCGTGGGCACGATGACATGTGTGGGGACATTCCAAATTAAACAAAAGATAAAACTAAAATTCAACGCTATGATATTTTATGAAGTTTAAACAAAGATTCTAAACAACATTTTCATACATCAATACACATTTTAAGACTTAGATTAATGTTATTTCTTGTATGACATGTATGCGCATATGTAGATACTACATGATGTGTCTTCTCGTGAATCCTAGTTTGCTCTCGCGAGATTCGGTATATTGTCATCGTTTTTCATTACGCTGTTATCTTTATCAGCGACTTTGTAAATTACCGGTAACTCATTGTGTAATACGTAAAAAAAGGAAAATAAATGAATATTAAATGAATATTTGACCTAATACCTCAAATAGCATTATTGTCAAAACACGTTACACCTATCAATTATATATCTAAATATTTAACATAATTATTCAAATTAACAGAAAGTAATATGAAGTTGACGGAGTCCAAATATACATGATTCTAAAGAATTTAGATATGACGTTGACAAGCTATAAGCTATAAGCGGCTCGTAAAATGGTTCAGAAACATGAAACAATTGGACAATGTAAACTGTTTTTAAAGACTACATATGTATCTTATCTAATATTGTAAGTAACTAAATTATTTATAGATTTATAGAAAGTTACTTACTTTCATTCTTTACCTGCCGTGTTTCAAAGAATTTTACTGAAATTCGTTATAAACATGACTAACTGACAACCGACGTTCTCGATGGTATCTTATAACTGACCTAATTTTGACCATGACACTTTTACGTCGATGACGTTGTTCCGTCATGAAAATTACGACGTCGGACAAAATGACATAACGAAAAGGCGACATATCGAACTCGATAAAACGAATACTGAAACTGTAATAATTTGTAGCATTCCAACCGCTGCCTTGTCTGTGTGGGCATCCGACTAGTTTCGTTTAGTGGCATAAGTACATATAGTGGCGTTTTAACTTGGCTGCAATCGACAGAAATAAGAAGAAACCAGTCACAATTTCGTTGACTGCTTTCTGATGTACCTTTCCGTAAACTATGTTTTTCCTTGACTTCACATTAAGTATAGGACAGGATCCGGGGTACTTACTATCCCGGGATGGTAAAAGTGACGTTTTAATTTATTAAACATATTGATTAATTTGAATATATTCTCAGAAAGTACCTTTGGGGCCACTAAACGTTTTAGAATTATAATTCTGTCTTTATTTGTTGATCGATCGTTACAATAAATTCTGGCTTTATTTATATTTTGCTGTTCCGATCAAATAAAAGTACGAAAAAGAAACAGAAAACGGAACTTTTAAAAATCGCAGGTTAGTAATTTCCACTTGAATATGAAATATATGGCTATGGTTGACCTCCACATACTTTCAACACGTCACAAATGAAATTTACTTAACAACCATTTATGAAGTAATTTTTAAACAAAATACACAAGCGAAATATACGCTTTGATCGTAAAATTGGCGTTATTAAACGTATCATTTAACCTATAATTTCTGAAGACCTTCAAAAAGAAATATAATTTCTATCTAAATCATGCAAAATAAAGATGGTATTCACGACGTATACCGATACGGAAGTGTTTGATCGAAAAGTAGATGAATAGCATTATACATAACGGGTATGTAGATTTAAAATACCAAGAGGCTGATAGAGCAGTAAGAGAACAAGGTGTTTTCGTAAATACCATCTTCAAGTGTTGTAAGTGTTGTCAGTTTGCTGTCGCTGAAATGCCCGCTTATCTGGCCTTTCCAGTCCCCGAACTTGGCCTGTATATCGAATACGTACATGGTAAATGGTTGAAGGTTACAAATGATTCGACTGGTATTGCACACTGTAACTAGAGTAGAGTTTTCTGGATCATGTGTCTGAAAGTAAAAATAACTTGATTGTTAGTATTTGGTTACATTTTTCATGTCTCGAAAAGTTTATATGATATTTACATGATGATCAATATGTTTGCTATATGCATGGGCCATAGAAATCATGGTTTAAAATACACTTTTAGGTTCATTGTCTGCTACTATTTCTTTTTTGGCTAGATGGAAATAACAGGGACCCTAAAAACTCTACATGTACAAGGTAGGGTACTAACTATGTTTCCGTTAACATAAAGAAAGAGGTCAAAGTGAGATTTCATAACCACTCAAATACCCATATGGCTAATGATTTTATCCAACTGTGCTTATCAATAATGTAACAAGGAAGTAAAGCTAAAAGATTTAAGCTTACCTTAAATTCTGTCTGAATTTTCCTTCCATAAGAAATTTGATAAAACTTGCCGTCAAAAGATGAACATTTTGATGTCTTGTTATACCACCAACTAACATTCACGCATGTGCTGTTAATTGATTCTGTCACCATGTGATCAATACCAGGAGGTTTTCCTATAGTCAAAGAAGATGTTTTATGATACAAACACATTTTTATTCACTTTTACAGTAGTTTATTTTTATTTACTTAAAATCCATTGTGAAACAAGTTCTACCCTATATGTTAATTAACCTCAATGGAACCAACTGCCGGAGAGTATAACAGAAGAGAAGACATTTCTCTGTTCATTCTAAGAGCAAAGCATGCATGATTTGTTCACGAGTTTAGTACGACATCGTCAGGGAATTAACGCTCTACCATTACGCTAGCGATCTAGTCTCGACTCACTTATCAGAGAATTAACGCTCTACCATTACGCTAGCGATCTAGTCTCGACTCACTTATCAGGGAATTAACGCTCTACCATTACGCTAGCGATCTAGTCTCGACTCACTTATCACAGCTTATCACTAATGCGTTTACCTCTTCAGCTGGTTCCGAACGGATATTTCTTATTAGGCTAATAAGGTTAAAAAGCGTCCATTTGGCCACAGCAGAAAAAAAGAGAAAAACAAAATAAGGATGGATTTTTAGGAACTTACTGCAAGCATCTGGATCCACGTCCCAATCCTTGTTAAATATCCTTTCTTGGGCTGTTTTTGTGGTTATAATGACACTCACGTTGAAATTGAAATAAAAGTTCATGGCATATCCATAATACCAGGTGCATGAAGTCAACCTAATTTCTGGACATGGACCAGTATTTTGCAGGGTGTACCTGAAAACAGATAAGTAGGAACTGTGGTCACCATTTCAATCTGACCAACTATCACGAGAATAAAGTACCATTAATTTCTTATTTCAGAGCACTATAAAAGTTATCTTTGTCCGCGATTACAGAAATGAGTGAAAAGATCAGTCTCAAAACTCCAGGAATTTTGTTGCTGTTGTTCTTTCTCAGATTAGTTTTGAGACTTACCAATGGCTAAGTGCATTCAGACACTGCTGTCTAGACTTATGACCTTCGATCCACATTGGTCTCGTATTTAGCAGTATATATGAGCCCCGCCATGGGAAAACCAACATAGTGGTTTTGCGACCAGCATGGATCCAGACTAGCATGCGCATCCGCGCAGTCTGGTCAGGATCCATGCTGTTCGCTTTCAAAGCCTATTGCAATTACAGAAACTGTTAGCGAACAGCATGGATCCTGACCAGACTGCGCGGATGCGCAGGCTGGTCTGGATCCATGCTGGTCGCAAAGCCACTATGTTGGTTTTCCCATGGCATGGCTCATATCTTCTATATTATTAGTTGCTCTACCTGCTGGGATGAAACGACACGGAAGAAATATTGCGAAATACAAAGGACTATGAACATCTGATGTATGTCTTGCCCCAAATGACCCAGTAGACAATTTGACCTTGGTTTCATTAAGAAAAACATTCTGACCATGTTTTTTTTTTGCAAATCAGACAGAAAATCTAGCTTCTGGAATGTTACACAGTCTTTCAATGTTCTGACCTAGTGACCTAGAATTTGACCGAAGATGACCCCGTTTCAAACTTGGTCTATATTTCATTGAAACAAGCATTCTGACTGGATTTCATACAAATGTAGTATTAAATGTGGCCTATGGACTGCTTAAAAGGTTTTCTTAAGATCTGACCTGGGTGATCTAGTCTTTATTCTAAGATGACCTAGTTACAAACTTATCGAAGATTTCTGACAATGTTACATGAATTACAGTCAGGGAATGTAGCTGCAAAAGTGGTAACGAGGTTTTTCTAATATTTGACATTGTGACCAAGTTTTTGAGCTCAGATATCAAAGTTTCTGACTTGCGATGAATTCAATAAATTCAGATATCCTAACAAAGTTTCTTGCAGATCAATAAGAAAATATACATGGCATCTGAGGTAAAAAAATCAATTATTTGACCTCGTGACGTAGTTTTTGTCAATGGATATCCCAGTTTAAAATTTGAACATGACCTCATAAAGGCAAATGTTTGAACCAGGTTTCATGAAGACCAAGTAGAAAATGTGGCCTCTAGAATGCAAACAAGCTTTTCCTACGGCTAGGAAAGTGTTACCTATTTTAGAAGCAATATATCTTATTTTCAAACTTTACATTGAGCTGATAAAGACGAACATTCTGAACAGGTTTCATGAAGATTAGAAAGTTCAGAAAATGTGCCCTCTAGAGTGTTAACAATGTCTCTTTTTACACCAAAAATAACCCAGTCACAAACTTGACAAAGATTTCATACATACTTTCCATGTATAACGCCTTCAAGTTTATAGATTACGATCTAATTAGAATGATTACCTACCATGTTATGTTTATTTTTAAATCTTCCGGGTCTACTGTTAGAGGTGGTATGGTCCAATTAACTGTTACACTTGCTGGCGATACCCAATTATCATACTTTATAACACACGTGAGATCATCATTAATGTCATCTGAAATTATATATATTTCATAACTCAATTCATTTTCGTCTAACCGATTCAGTTTAGAATCAAAACATTACATTTTACATGAGATATTCTAAAATTCGAGGAAAATTAAAAAAATGATTCCTATCTGAAATTTGAAGAACCAAAACCTGCTTGAATATTGTAATCGGATGGAAACAAAAGTAGCACAGGGGCTGTATTCATAAAGCATCTAAAGTATAAGTATAAGAAATTGATTATTTACTTAAGTATTACTTAGGTATGAAATTTATTTTACTTAAGTATATTTGTTATTCATAAAACAACTTAGTAAGTAATTCTTGGCTTTTATTGTGGACGAAAACATTAAAAAAACAACATTAATTTCAGATAGATACAACATGCACAATTATGTTTAAAGTGCTTTTATCTGAAAAACAACACTTTAATCGTACTCACGACGCCATTTTGTTTTCTGATTTAAGTCATTTCTTACGTATCTTAAGTTTAAGCTGTTTTATTAATAGGACTTAAGTTTTTACTTAGACTTAAGCTGAAATCACCACAAACTTAAGTAAAATCTTAAACTTAAGTCAAAACTTATACTTAAGATGCTTTATGAATACGGCCCCTGGACTAAGAAGTCAAGTGTCGTAATTATTGAAGCCTTTTAGCTTCCTATGTTTGTTAAATCCAGACCGAGGGAAACGCACTAAATAAGATTGTTTTATCGTTGTACTATACTACAGCAATTCTGTGAAGCTTTTAAGGTCTTCTAACGAAATAAAGACGCAGATACAACACATTCCATGGTAATGCCGGTGGCAACGTCAGATAAACTTAACTTTATTTATGATTATCAAAATTCAGTTATGAATTTATGAGGACCTTGCAAATATAGAAGTATATTTTCTTAGGGAATCCCGCTAATGTGTCCTCTCAATGACCAACATCGGTAAAACATGTATAGTATTTATTCTAATAAAACCAAACACAGTCCAGAAGATTCGAATCAATATGCACACTGCAAAGGTCACTAAAGTAGCAGTGCACATATATATTTACCTTAGCCTATATGATATTCAAAATATAACATGATTAATATGATAAAATGCCAGTTATACTTTTATAACTGCAACCAGTTGAACAGTTTCATACAATTGACGGTGTATTCGATTATTACAAAGAAAATACACAGAATACACAATCGACAATCTAAATCGCTTGCGTTGTAACATGTAATTTTAAAAAAATAACTTGTTGTCCTCAATTTTTTTTTGTAAAGACTTTTATTCTCAACCTGTCAGAAATACCATTCAAATTAAATCAAAACAGCGTGTTGTATCATGAACAAAAATCTAAATATTGTGAATGTTTCAAGAGGTATTCATAAATTGTTAATATTTCAATCAAACTTGTCAAAGCTATTGCGAAATCTGCAACTAATAGCTAATAAGCGTTATTATAACTTAAAGGTAATTTACAAAATTTTGCACCTTAAATGCATTTTACGAATGTGCTGATTTTAGATTAAGGATTTTTTTCTCTGTCTATTACAAGCGATATAGATAATGAACGCTAGCTAGGCAGTACAATAAAACCTCTGTTTACAACAACTGTGAACAGCAATTTCCTCTTTACTGCGATGTCTAAATTAAAAATGTATATTGCGTACCCGCGTGGCCGTGTTGCAAATACATGTAGATTACTGCCGTGATAAAAAACCATGATTGATATGCCATGTTGATGCCCAGCTGCTTTAATGCCCATTACACTGTACCCATCTTGCATCATTTCTGCCGGCAAACCTTCCATCTTGTAATCTGCAAGGGTGAAAACTGCATTTTCATTTAGGGCTTGACAAAGTCCTAGGTCGAAATTTTATATTGCAAAAGGATTTCCCCCCTCCATTTGCAGGGCTCTTTTGCAAAACACTTTCAAAACATCAGTATACCAAGATGAAATCTAATTACCGGGCTGAATCGCATGAGTTTTAATTAATAAGAAAATACACACATAGTAATTGAAAAAAATCATATTTGAATATGACCTGTGATTTTGTGTACAACATTTTATATTACAAGACACTAACGGCTTTCGTGACATTTTGCAAAAAGAGTGATCATGAAGATAAAGTTGCGTAATTTAGTTAGCCAAGTTGCTACATAAATGTTTATAACATGACATCAAAAGTCGTCATTTGCTTCACCTGTGTCGAATGTGCAAAGTTTGAAGTATATTGCCAAAGTGTTACTTTCCGCGAGTTACTTTAGCCGTGGTAACGAGGCACTAACTCGTAGGAACAGGCTGTTTTCTCTGTTCAAGCGTTAACTTCTCGATCTGATGAGTTAGTATCTGGTGGCTGTTAGTTGTTTTAGTCGTGGAAACGAGGTAGTAACTCATAGGAGTTATATGTTACCTATGACAAAGATATTTCCCGTTTTGATGAGTTAGTATCTGATGGCTGTTAGTTATTTTAGTCGTGGGAACGAGGTAGTAACTCATAGGAGTTATATGTTACCTATGACAAAGATATTTCCCGTTTTGATGAGTTAGTATCTGGTGGCTGTTAGTTGTTTTAGTCGTGGGAACGAGGTAGTAACTCACAGGAGTTATATGTTACCTATGACAAAGATATTTCCCGTTTTGATGAGTTAGTATCTGGTGGCTGTTAGTTGTTTTAGTCGTGGGAACGAGGTAGTAACTCATAGGAGTTATATGTTACCTATGACAAAAATATTTCCCGTTTTGATGAGTTAGTATCTGATGGCTGTTAGTTATTTTAGTCGTGGGAACGAGGTAGTAACTCACAGGAGTTATATGTTACCTATGACAAAGATATTTCCCGTTTCGATGAGTTAGTATCTCGTAGTCATGAGTTATTTTAGTCGTGAGAACGAGGTACTAACTCGTAGGACAGATATATTATCTCGTGACCACGTGTTATTTATCACGTACCCATGGGTTCCCGTCACAAGCGCGAGAACGTGTTTTATCTTGTGGCTACAAACTGATCATTGTGTAGCCACGAGTAAAATTCTTGTTCTCACGAGTTAGTAACTAGTCCCATTGAGATAAAAACCACACACATGTCCCTACTCATATCCCGCAGTTCAGCGAACTGTTCTTTTTTCTGTTCAAGATAATTTTTCAGTTCTTATTGTTCAGTTTATGTGTTTTCTCTCCCCACCCATCTCCATCCCCACACCCCCCTCAAACAAATCCAATTTTTCTTCTTCTGGAAATTTCGCAGGACAATATTGTTTCTCTGTTTTCTGTTTAACATCCTGAGATAAAAACTTCTCTGGTCTTCGTAAAAGAACGTTCGACTGGTCAAATAGCAACACTGTTAACCGACGATTTGTGTAAAAAAGTCACATTAAAATAGAATATTTTACACATATTTCATAAACAGTATGCGTAATATTACCAGTTGAATTTTGAATTTACGACGAAACAACTGTACGACGTGGATGTACATAATTGAGCCGTGCCATGAGAAAACCAACATAGTGGCTTTGCGACCGCGCAGTCTGGTCAGGATCCATGCTGTTCGCTAATGGTGTCTCTAATTGCAATAGGCTTTAAAAGCGAACAGCATGGATCTTGACCAGACTGCGCGGATGCGCAGGCTGGTCTGGATCCATGCTGGTCGCAAAGCCACTATATTGGTTTTCTCATGGCGCGGCTCATATGTTGATTGATAAAACAAAACACAACCGTTGCAGTGTTCATTACGCCACTATATAGAAAGTACATTAATTTTTATAGTAAGTACAATAATTTTTATAGTAAGTACATTATTTTTTATAGAAAGTACAATAATTTTTATAGACTGAACTAATACAACACAAATGCAAAATAAAATAATCATGCTCATGACAAATGTTTTATGTATTATATTTTCATAAAGATTAATTAAATGTGCATTTATCTATTTATAAGTATTTAAGTAATAAAATCGAAAGCCCTTTAAACGTAATTTTATGTATGAATAGGTCAAAGACTATTGAACTAGTAAAGAACAAATGTTTGTATGTTTATTTTTTACCTCATACATGTCCATCCCTTATTTTATATTTCACTGCTTTTAACAAATATTTATTTCCTGTACTATTTTCAAAATTTGTGACAGTCACTCAAAATTACGATCAATTTATCTGATTTTTTATAAAGATGACCTGCATACTACTATGTCATATTATAATCGTGGCTTAAAGAAATTTGGAAAACCCAATTGAATGGTCTTTTGTGAATAAATGTTATGATACTTTTACAATGACCTGGCGCGGACATGTTTGTTGAATTGGAGTTTTCAATAAATAGTTTGTGCGGTTATGTTTAACAATCAATATGGACTCCTGGGTAAAATTTTAATTGGTCTCCCTCTTTGTGGTATAATTGACGTTTCGTTCACAGCTCAATGTCGACCAAATTATGTTAAAGTGACTTATCTTTTATTAAAACATAAACAGATAAGATCACAACTGTCTAACTGAAATTTTTTGAATTTGAATTTTTTTTAGTTTAACGTCAACCCATAATCTTTAAGTGTGTGCTATCATTTTCAAAGAGATATACATAAATTAAAAAAAAGAAAGAAAAAACCTATGTAGATTTTAGCGAATAAATTTCATATTTAACGTTATAAATCACATTTAAGCATGCCTTTTAGAGGAAACATAATATCTTGTGACTGTTTTTTTTACCTTTATAATGTATAATCAGTCACATACTATTCAAGTGCAGTCCTACATAATTATGTTCGCATATGAAGTGGGCCGGTAATGCCAATCGGCAAATTACGTATTACCCGGATGAGACTTCGGCATTCTACGGAAACCATGTGCCCATAGAGCTTCATGAAGTTTGAAGAATACCGAATTGCATAATGAGAATACTTAATCACACGGAAATTATCGTCCACTACTTAAAGCCCAACCCAGAAAACCTGTGTTGAATGTTCTAAATTTAAAGTTTGTGATGGATGATCAAAGAAAAAACAACAACACGAAATTCAAAGTTTTTACAATTCTTCTTTAAAAGTCATTTTAATTAAACTAAGAAACTGAATACCCCTATCTTAGAACAGACATTTAGATAGTATATAGAATCATTTCATACCATTCAAGTATGCACGTACGTCTTGGTGTATATAGAAAACCACTAAACTTAAAACTCAACTTGAGTTGCGTGACATAAATGAATATACAGTTTATGTAAGGTTGCATCGTAACGAATGTTCTGAATATAGAATGAACTCCTACATGTACAAAGTACCTGTTTAATAGCTCTCAAACAAAATGTAAAACACATTTGAAACACATTATGATAAACGTAGTCTCGTTCAAACATTGCGGGGGCTCGAACCCGCGGTTCCTTAAATTGATACCCAACGGACGCAGTCATATTTACAACGCCGAAGTCCAATAGCACCGCTTCGATAAATGCAGCTACAATATCCGCATTTTTAGCTATTAATTGTTTAAGAGGTCACGATTTTGATTATTTTATTATTAATATACTATAAATTTGTCAAATTTGAATGCAATATAATTCAATGAGTGACATTAATGGGATATTTTCATCATATCATGGTTAACACGGCTGTTTACATTAAATTAACGTATTATAATTGAGCCGCGCCATGCGAAAACCAACATAGTGGCTTTGCGACCAGCATGGATCCAGACCAGCCTGCGCATCCGCGCAGCCTGGTCAGGATCCATGCTGTTCGCTAACGGTTTCTCTAATTGCAATAGGCTTTGAAAGCGAACAGCATGGATCCTGACCAGACTGTGCGGATGTGCAGGCTGGTCTGGATGCAGGCTGGTCTGGATCCATGCTGGTCGCAAATGCACTATGTTGGTTTTCTCATGGCGCGGCTCATGCATGAAGCTAGATTTATATCGTCGGTTGTTTACACTGATTGAAAACGGCAAACATTTAACACAGGTTTACGTCCGCTTAAAATGGCATACATGTAGGAGCATTGTACGGAATTCCGTTAGGGCCATCGCCTTTGTATGTGTTGATCTGAAACGCGATACTCGATAGTACGATGATGAAAACGCGAAATCACGAAACTACGATAACGAAAACGCGACAACACGATGATGATAACGCGATACTACGATAACGAAAACGCGATAATACGATAGTACGATGATGATAATGTGATATACTATCGCGTTTTCACCATCGTACTGTCGCGTTTTCACCATCGTACTGTCGTATTATCGCGTTTTCGTTATCGTAGTATCGTGATTTCGCAATATCATTATCGTACTATCGCGTTATCACCATCGTATTGTCGCGTTATCACCATCGTACTGTCGCGTTATCATTATCGCACCATCGCCTTCCGGTGCGCATGTGCATGCTAAAAATGAGAAAATTAGAAGTTATACTTTTAGAACTACAGCTCCTGCTCTAGCGATAGGGCGATATGCAGATTCGAACGCGGGTGCTAGTGTGTGAAAATCTTGATTTGTATTGATGATCCTTCTATAGCTACAGCTGCTAGTTAGTCAAAAGCAAAAAATAATTAACATTTTTCCATGCTTTTTTAGCTTTCGTCAATTTAAGAGTCATTTAAAGAAAATTAATTTAGGGAGACAAAGCGTGTTGGATGTTGAACAGGTTCAGAATGCTGTGCAGATATAATTTTACTGCATTTCTCATTCCTGTAAAATCATAAATAAAATGTCTGAGTAAGGGGGCGTTAACTCACTTTTGGTTGTAAACTGCTTTACTTTTTATTTTATTTTTGCAGAACATTGCCAGACTTTGACGCATTAAAAGAAACTATGTGCCATGAAAACTGCAAACAATATTCTTCGAATATTTGCGATGCTCCGATTTCAGTGTTGTTATGCGTCTTACGGAATTCAACATCAATGACCTGAGCTTTACAAGACATGCATTTGCTTTTCAGTGTTGAAATATAAACCATCATATTTGTGAAAATATTCATGTCATACCAAAATAAAAACAGACAAAAAACACCCTGATCATGGTACAATATAAATTCTTTTTTTTCTTGTTATCATATACTATATAGAAAACTCAAACCGATTGACCTGCAGAGTTTTTGCCTAAGTACATATTTGGTTTTAGCTGAAAAAACTTTTTACAACGCATTAGCAAGCAATAGAAATCATTTTTAATTTCAACAGAGCTTAAATAATAAGATAAATAGAAACCAGAACACTGGAGAGGAAATTCTTCTGTGCGCATGGGCACCGGAAGGCGATAGTACGATGATGATAACGCGACAGTACGATGGTGATAACGCGACAGTACGATGACGATAATGCGACAGTACGATGATGATAACGCCACAGTACGATGGTGATAACGCGATAGTACGATAATGATATTGCGAAATCACGATACTACAATAACGAAAATGCGATAATACGATAGTACGATGGTGAAAACGCGACAGTACGATGATGAAAACGCGACAGTGTATCGCATTATCATCATCGTACTATCGTATTATCGCGTTTTCGTTATCGTAGTATCGCGTTATCATCATCGTGCTGTCGCGTTTTCGTTATCGTGGTTTCGTGATTTCGCGTTTTCATCATCGTACTATCGAGTATCGCGTTTCAGATCAATACATTCAAAGGCGATGGCCCTAACGGAATTCCGTAGCATTGCGTTTAAAACAGATGATACATTGTAATGTATATATTAAACGGAAAATTAGCAATTTATAATTGATTGGCACGGAGTTATAAATAATTCAACAATATAAATGATGTGAACCCGGATGATTTATTAGTTTGAATACTATTTATAGTATTCATTTATATATGAATAACGTTTTACGGTTAAACTGACATAGTTTCTTGTTTTAATGAAAGTCAAGCGCAGCAACATCGTACAACTGACATAGTTCAGTGACATAATGTGCGTGCACTTATATTTGATATTATTCGTGCGTGCATGTTTTGTGCGCGTATCCGCGTAAAACACCATTGTTACATTACAAATGGTACCAAAATGCGGCTGAGTTTTAATCGTACTAAAATGCGTAGAAAGGGTTAGCATGGAATGGAACGATTTGTTTGTATATATGTTTATATCAATCAGTGCATTTAATGAATAACTTACATCATTTCTTATTATTCGACAATTTTTAAACACTTGCGCACCTGAGCACGAGCTGTTTACTGTCCGTTGCTTGTCTTACTTCTCCACATAATCATTCTTAGATTGGATAAAATGTGTATGCTAAGAAAATGCAAGTCAGTTTACATCTTGGTCTTAACATGAAAAAATCGCGTTTTACCTTTAAGTTAATTGTTTACATATGATGATGTCAATAAATAATGATCTTGACGATGATGATGTTGGTGATAAAGATGATATAATATAACATCCGTAGGTGCTAAGTCAGTAATGACCGGAAGGAGAAATTAAAGTCAACACACTGTAATGAGCAATAGATTGATAGAAATTATTAATAAATTTTCTATGTAAATAGTCCATAACAATACAACAAACATTAATATTTCTGACGTAAAACATTTCCAAGTACCTACAGTAGTCAGATATTCGTTACTATTTAAATAACTGTTTGTGGCAACGTTAAATGTCGCAACGCCGCTAAATGTCGCAACCACCGTTAAATGTCGCAAGGTTGACATTAAATGTCGCAACCACGCTAAATGTCGCAAAATCGTCTGCCGCTAAACGTCGCACCTTTAACGTTAAATGTCGCAAAAATTTGCCCACCGTTATACGTCGCAACACCAACGCTAAATGTCGCAATTCCTATTTGACACTATGACTATCAATTCCTTGTGTATATTTGCTTTTTTGGGAGAAGGAAAATTAGCAGGTTTATGTAATACAAATAATTATCTTAATGATAAGTGCTGTTACGTATAGCAACAAGAGGGGTTTGTTGGCCCTAGATCGCTCACCTGAGTTCCACACCTTGCTTGAACAGTCACGCAAGAAAAATATTTGTGAAATTATTTTGTAATAGGGCCAGTATTTTAAGACAGAAATATTCTGAGGTTTCTTCTAACTAAATACGATTTGGTAATAGTGTTGTATGTTTGTAGGGGTTTGGTATGGGTGGGGAACTGGGTAAATAACGACACAGAAATCTAAGACACAAACACACAGCACCAAGACAATTAATAGAAAATATAAATATTTACATGTCTGAAGGGGGTGGGGGTGAGAGGGGGTTATGTGTGGGTAGGCGGAAAAGTAGGATAATGAGGGGAATGAGACTAAACCAAACAATTTTAAGAGACTAAAAGTAAAAAAAATATCAAAATTCCCGCTTTACCTGAAAGAATGTACAGAGGGCCACATAGGATCTTTCTCCGCCATTGAAGCTTGATAGTCACCATACAGTTTTAAATGTAAACCTCCAAACAAAGAAATAGAACCCATGGCTGATTAATAGAAAATCTTCGTTTTCTACAGCTGGTACAAAACACAGTCTTCGTGTCGCGTAGTTAAACATCCAGTTGTGTAACAGGCCTAGATTGTTGCTCGAGCCGATTCCTCCACCCCAAACCCCACCTTTGTTGGCTTACTAGTGACTTATACTCATCAAAGTTGCACCCAACTATTTTGGAAATTATATTTTCTCAAAATGTAGACCCAAAACACCCCAGAGGCGAACATTTTATACCTATATTTCAAAATTCCCCAGGGGGAAGAACCCTTGACCCCTTAAAATGGGGGAGTACCCCTCCAGTACCTTAAAATTAAGAAAAAATGCACCAAAGGCAACCAGTTTATACCTGTTTTTCAAACTTTCCCGGGGAGAGACCCTGAGCCCTCGAAAATGACAGGGATAACCCCTCCCATACACCGAAATTTTGAACAAAAGATGCAATAAAAGTCCTCATTCCATACTTGTTTTTCAAAATTGTCCATGGGAAAAGACCCTAACCACCTAAAATAAGGGGAGTGCCCCTCTAGTACGTACCTAAAAATAGACAATAATGCACCACAGGCCAACATTTCATACCTGTATATAAAAACCTTTCCCACAAATGCGGTTTTTTGGCCCCCGGCCTGTTGTGTAACGAAATTCAGGTCGACTAAAGACATGCGATACAACGCGCGACAATACGGAGCCCGAGCTTAATGTCTCATGAGCTAAACAGGACTCATAGAATTACATAGTTCAGACCCGAAATAAATCTAGTACTGTGGCGAGTACTACGTTAGTGCTCAAACCTTTACATATGTAATATAACGTATGTATGGTGCGGTACCACTGAAAAGCAAACGTGCATATTAGAGTGAAAGGTCAATTCAGCCCTTCCCAAATCAAGCATGCATTACCCAGTCTTATCTCTAAGTTCTAAAGACTGTTTAACTTACCTTATTTTGCTGTGCGACATTTAGCGTTGGTGTTGCGACATATAACGGTGGGCAAATTTTTGCGACATTTAACGTTAAAGGTGCGACATTTAGCGGCAGACGATTTTGCGACATTTAGCGGTGGTTGCGACATTTAACGTCAACCTTGCGACATTTAATGGTGGTTGCGACATTTAGCGGCGTTGCGACATTTAACGTTGCCACACAGTTGATTCTTTTGAAACGGTAGTCATCAGATATATATTATCGTACGACTAAGTTTTACTAGTCGCGTAGCAGATCACAAAGAGTAGTTCGAGTTTTATTACTCTTACGTAGGCGTGAAGGTTAAGGTTTTCCAGTGACTCAGCTATAGTCTAACACCAATGAAATAATGTGATCTAAAGATGTTGACCAATGAAATGAGCCGTTACAAGTCAGCATCTCTGGCAAATCTATCAGAGTACTGCCATCTTGAAAGACATTTCCCAGTTAAACTATCTGTTATGATAAAATACATAAATATAAACAAATGAAAGTTATCTATCATGAAACAAATGGATACTTTGGATTATAGAATATATCTATGTGAGTTAAGGTTAGTAAAACTGCTTATTTGATCAAACACTAGTATAAGGCGAAATACTTATGTGAGCGAAAGACATTTCAAAATATGGCGCTCACTCAACTTTTGACCAGAATCGATCTGAAAACAGCCTATAATAACTTAAATCGACAAAATGATGGTAAAAACGTACTTCAAAAGCTTGAAATAATGCTTGTAGAATACTGTACAAATTGCTTGAAAACTCAGCGTTACAGACAACCGGAAGTGAAAGATTCCGCGTTAAATCTCAACATATTTTTAGGGAAATCTGAAGAAATCATGCATATTCCAGTCTATAACAAGTGACAAAATTGTCATATAATGATAATGTGACTATTTGGACTAAACTGTTATTCCAATGGAAAAGTCTCTCAGTTCTATCAAACTGTGTCTATAAAAATGTCTGTCGAAATGCCTATCGGTTCTATCGAATTCCAACATGTGAATGAAGTAGTAGCATTTTAGATCTTATTGTAAAAAAAACAACAAATAAATAAATAAAAACTGAAAATTGTTACACTAATTCTACAAGGCGCTAACATGGCAAATTTACATCTGCGAATACGTCAAGAGATTTGGTCGCATTTTTTGCCCTTGATATGTCATATTTTCCCATTTTAACGCCTGTCAAGGCGCCACCAACTTTCAATTGATAGAACATTTGTTCAAGAAGTTTGGATGAATACTTCCAAAAACAATTCAAATGTTTATTTAACCCAACTTCTGCAATAGAAAGGAGAAAAATAATGTATAGAAAGATAGTGAGTGGTCGCGATACTGCGTGTTCAGAAAATCTAGCATCAGATTATCAGTAATACTATAAACGTTATGTGTGTACCTATATAAAGCATTTTGACAGTGCAGTTTCGGGACGCGTTGTGTCTAGCGTATTTTTGGGAGCCGATCAAAATTCGGTACCCACGGCTAAAATACGTTAGTAACACTTTGTGGCGTAGCTCATCTTTAATACATTGTTTGACATCTGAGGAAAATCATTCCGAGGGTTGTCAGAATTCGCCGAATAGCTGAGGCACATTTGTCCACAGGCATTCGACACGGGGTGTTTCAGTTTTCGAACTTAGAAATATTTCATAAAATTATTACGAAGTCAACTAGTCGGTAGGATATTTATATACAATATTTGTTTCCGTTGAAATACACTTACCTGGCATTTCTACAGTGTTCCGTTAGGGTCAGCACCTGCTCCCTGTGAACGCGAAGCGCGAAGGTACGACGGTACGATGGCGAAGTACGATGGTGAGAGTCCGTCGTACTGTCGCGCTTCGCCATCGTACAGCCGCGCTTCACCACCGTAGTGTCGCGCTTCGCCATCGCACTGTCGCGTTTCACCATCGTAGTGTCACCATCGTACTGTCGCGCTTCGCCATCGTACTGTCGCGCTACGCCATCGTAGTGTCGCTCTTCGCCATCGCACTGTCGCGTTTCACCATCGTAGTGTCGCCATCGTACTGTCGCGCTTCGCCATCGCACTGTCGCGCTTCACCATCGTAGTGTCACCATCATACTGTCGCGCTTCGCCATCGTACTATCGCGCTTCACCATTGTACTGTCGCGCTTCGTCATCGCACTGTCGCACTTCACCATCGCAGTGTCACCATCGTACTGTCGCGCTCGCCATCGTACTGTCGCGTTTCTCTATCTTTTCTCTGTTTACTTAAGGGCCGACTTTAATTGAACTCTGTATTGTATAGTATTGTCAACTCTGTCCAATACGGTTCCAATGATCAAATAATTGGAACGCTTTTCGGCACGGGTAATATTGAAATGAATATCACCAGACCTGATGTTCTTCAAATGAAAATTCCCCGGCAGAGTGTCACTCAAATGAATATCATCTGGCATGATGATATTAAAAAATATCATACCTTAATATTGTTTGAAATGTATTATTCCAAAATAGGCTCCGTTGGCCTATGGCTATTTTACATTGTTTACTTGAGGGATAATAAAAACGAATATCAACCAAGCGAGTGTTATTTATGAACAAAATAACATTGTATTCAAAATTAACCTCTCTGTGGAAAATAAATGATAATGTATTTACATGTAATTAATTGTTTTGTGAGGAAATGTTGTTTAATCAGCTCATATATTTCAAGCTATGAAACGTTAAAAGTATATACAATGTATTGTAAGCTAAAAATAATAAAGATACACTGTTGTATAGATTTTGCTTATAAAGCTTTTGGGTAAATTTTATGCAAAAGTGTTAATTAGGTCTAGAATACAGTTGTTTGTTTCCGCTTATCCGGCCGACCTCGTCGTTTTACCGCTGACCCAAAAGTTTTAATTGAAGAAACGTTTTGGATAAAAATGTAGATTTATTAAACAAGATTATTAGTCAGTTAATCCAAAGCACGTCCCTCTGTCTGACCGTACAATTCTATACATTAAAGTCGGCCCTGAAGTAAAAAGAGAAAAGTTGGTGAAGCGCGACAGTACGATGGCAAAACCCGACAGTACGATGATGAAGCGCGACAGTACGATGGCGAAGCGCGACAGTATGATGGTGACACTACGATGGTGAAGCGCGACAGTGCGATGGCGTAGCGCGACAGTACGATGGTGACACTACGATGGTGAAGCGCGACAGTGCGATTGTGAAGCGCAACACTTCGATCGTGTAGCGCGACAGTACGATGGCGAAGCGCGACACTGCGACAGACTGTCATCGTCGTACTGTCGCGTTTCGCCATCGCACTGTCGTGTTGTCACCATCGTACTGTCGCGCTTCGCCATCGTACCGTCGTACTTTCGCGTTTCGCTTTCACAGATATCAGGCGCTGGCCCTAACGGAACACCGTACATTTCTCGTACATGCAAAAGACTCCTACTGCTTTTTAAAGGAAGGAACAGTGCTGATATAATATTACTAGAACTATGCACTTGTTTACGGAACTTTTGGATTTTACGCAGGTATTTACTTTGCGACACTTCCGTCACATCACTGCGTCGATTAGGCTTTAATCAAATTTTTTTATTAGAAAATTTGCTTTGTCTTGTGCGTGAACGTATCACCTCTTAGTTGACTGTTGGTGATTTTTCTACTCTGTTAATGAATCAGATGTCCGAACTGAGAAATGTAAATTGAAAACATAGGCGCTCGGCAAAATGACATTGATTACCCTATATGACTCTGTTATAAATATATTAGAGTTCGTGTTTGTAGGCAGTCTCTCTCACACACACACACACACACACACACGCACACGCACACGCACAACTACGCACACACAAACGCACACGCACACACACACACACAGACACACGCATACACTAGCACACGCACATACACACTCACTTACTCCTTGCCAACCCGCCCGCTTACCTCAATATGGAGAGCGCAGATCTACGGATCACTGGGTCGTGAGTTCGATCCCCGGACGAGGTGTTTGTTCTTCATTACGATTCGATAAAAGAAGACATTGCGTTTGAAATCATTTAATTTACACCTTTGATTTATGTGAAGTAGTTGGCAGCAGGCTAATAGGGTAAAGAACCCAGGACCACTGGTTACGTTTACTGCCTGCCTTTACATAACTGAAATACTGTGTAAAACGGCGCTAAACCAAAAACAAACAAACAAACAAACTATGCCCTATTTCATAGACATGCAATTGATCATGTAAACATAATCATTACCTAACCAGGAAGTGTAATAGATCGGCCATACAAGTACAGGTAAGCTTGTCATTTTCGGTATATCACAGTTACTCATCTTGCGATAAACATGTTATAAACTTATTAATAATTCAAGTGGCTTGTGAATGGCTAGAACAAACTTGACGGGTGTCCTAAATTGACAACCAGATTGTAAAATAACCCCCTAATACTCAGTTGTTCATATTCTAAATTTTAAATTAAAAACACTTTGATTATAATGGAGTAATGAATAAAATATCTGGGCAAAGTATGATACAGCCAAGATGTGGTTGAATATCGTAGCCCAGATGTTTTACTGGGAGACAAATGTAGATCCTTGGCAAGAGGAAATGCTATCCCTGTAGCTTAACGGGAACATTTAATTGACAAACTAGACAATATGTATGCAGGTATGCAGTTGCGTAGTGAAAATTTGGCAAGCAAAAAATTTAATTCAACTATAGTATCTATTTGGTGGTTACACTAAGGAGTCTATATATGAGACGGAGATTGCTTCGTGTGCAATAATTGCTTACTTCATATTGAAGTTTGTACCCGACTTTTTGTTTGCAATGTACATGGTCAATAAATATCCGTAATTTGATCATTCTGAATGAAAAATACCACTATGTTGCCATAAAACTAGAATGACTGAAACAAGGATGCATCTCAAAAGAGTTCGTTGTGTAACTTAATGGAAAATTTGAAATTAGTAGGTCTTTAAACGAACTAGTCATGCTTTACTTTGACTTTTGCTCATTTGTTGTGAAAAATAATTTCAAAAGTAATTTTTAGCTCGAATACCTGGCAACCGCGTCAATACTTTATCTGTTTATGGCGGTTCGACCATGTCCTTAGAATAGACCCAATAAGATTCACCAGGCGTTGCAGAAGTTTTATGTCATACAATTAGATGCATTTGGCGGTCATATACACCATTAAACGTTAGGTCTTTCAATTAAACGTACAATTCCAGTATTTGGTAATTTTTGTTGCATTTCAATTGATATATTTGTTAAGGACACGTCTAGGCCGAGATTAGCATAATTGCAATACACAATCGGTATTAAAATTGTGTTTCCAATACATGTGCTCGTTAGATAAATCCTCAATACCTGTGTGAAAATAAGGGATGTGTTTTGTATGATTGCAACACTGTGAGTTGCTCTAATTAGTGACAAATGACTGAAACAATAGGAATTCTTACGTGATTTGGATAGACAAAACGACAGTAAGTTAACGATATATTCTTTTATTGTTTTAATTTATGAGTTGTAAACTACAATATAGAAGATCCGTTTTTAAGAAAATCAAACTGGAAGTTAGAAATAACAGAAAAAATTTAAGTAGGTCATGAGTCATCATACACCTGTCAAAGTTTGTCATTGGTTTTCACGATCTGTCAAAATTATTTTTATCTCTCCATTCTGCATATGCATTGTTTTTGTAAGTATCTTGGTAGGACATTGTAGGATGTAAATTACTTTACATTCCACTTTAATATTTATGCTTGAAATTGCTTTGTTGAGCTCACCGAAGTCACGTAAGAATTTCTATTGTTTTAGTTTATTGTCTGTAATAAAGGTACCAAACCTCAATATTAAGATATAAGAATTGTTCCTTTCTGGTTGACAAAGGAAACTATTTGGTTGAAGTATGTTCACAGGCTGTGCTTACTTTATATCAGTGTTAATGGATTAGGAATTTTTAAGGCTATTACTGTAAGTTAGAACAAGAGCTGTCAGTGGACAGCGCGCTCGACTATTCTCAGTGCTTGATAGTATAATATAAGCAATGAGTAAAACTTTAACATTACAGTAAGCATATCCTGAGTCGAAAAGGGGCCATAATTCAGTCTAAATGCTTGATAGAGTTGCCTCCTCCTTTTTACAGACTGGGGTCGTGATGGTAAACAAGTATGCAAAATATGAAAGTAATATCTCAATGGACTTTGAAAATATTTGGGGTGGTACGCAAACTTTAACATTTATTCTAAGTCGAAAAGGGGCGATAATTCAGTCAAAATGCTTGATAGAGTTACCTCCTCCTTTTTACAGACTGGGGTCATGATGGTAAACTAGTATGCATAATATGAAAGCAATATTTCAATGGACTTTGAAAATATTTGGGGTGGTACGCAAACTTTAACATTTATTCTAAGTCGAAAAGGGGCCATAATTCAGCCAAAATGCTTGATAGAGTTGCCTCCTCCTTTTTACAGACTGGGGTCATGATGGTAAACAAGTATGCAAAATATGAAAGCAATATCTCAATGGACTTTGAAAATATTTGGGGTGGTACGCAAACTTTAACATTTGTGTGACGCTCACGCAGACGCCGGGGCGAGTAGGATAGCTCCCCTATTCTTCGAATAGTCGAGCTAAAAAAAACACTTAACAGTTGCACCAAGGCCAGCAGACAGATATGATACATATTGCACACATGTGCAGATCTAGTAAAGTAATCAAAACAAAATTCAAGAAAGAAAGATGTTTTCGTTCACTATTTTTACTTCAAATATATGCAAAAATGCAGGAATTGCCATCCTGACTTTAACCTTTAGCCTGCTGTCAGCAAGCAATTCTTTTGTTTTTACATTTTTATTCATTTAAGTATACACAGATTGCACATGTTATACATTTTAAACACTTACAGATATTGTATATTAACAATGTATGTTAGAAAAAATGAAAATATAAACATACTGTATAACAATACCTTAATATAACCTTAATATAACCAATATTAATATAGTGCGTCATCTGATATACTTAAAGGTTTTTGTTTGATGAAGTGGGGATAGAAAATTTGGAAAAATTACCCAAACATTTGTGAGCAAGAATGTTTAGAGAGAACATGTTTTTCGATATTATATTCTGCGCTTCTGCATATACATATACATTTGTATATAAATATAAGAGTTCAAGTTATAAAATCATTCCATTTTGTGTTAAATATATCTATTTTGTCTTTCAAAGTTGCTATTATTCGTTCAATGCCAATACGCCGTGTTAGATAAAGTTTGAAAGATTCAATTTCGGGTATATTTTTGTTATACTTGCATTTACTTATAAAATATTTGGCTAATATCAAAATGAAGTTAACAATATTTCTATTTATAGTATCCGTTTCCTTTTCTAACCCTAATGACACTGTTCTATAACTAAGGATATCTAATTGAATATTTTTAGTTCTGAGAAGTCTTTGTAGATTAACCCAGAATTGTTGTATTATTTGACATTCCCAAAAAAGGTGCCTCTGGGTTTCTGGGACCATTGAACAGAAATCACACAACCTAGAATTTGTGAGTTTGCATTTGTACAGATAATTGTTATTTGGTATTATTCTCATTAGATATTTATATTGATATTCTCTTAACTTTGAATCGATAGTACACTTTTCAGTCAGCAAGCAATTCTGCCTTTGCGACTAGTGCAGTCCAAGATCAGCCTGCACCTTCGTGCAGGGTGATCATGGTCTGCACTGTTCGATATTCAGTCAGTAAATTTGCTTCGAATAATAAATGGTACTGCCCAAATTGAACGACAGACCAGTCCAGTTTAGAAATTAGCAAGGTGTAAAGGTTAAAAAAGTTTGGAAGAGTATACCCCTTACCCACCAATACAACCACTACGAAAAAGGCCCCAGCTACGCACCTGACTTGCCAACTGGACCCAAAATTGAAACAACCAAGAACTATAGAACGATCAGAGACCAAAAAAACAACAACAGACACCTAGTTGGAAATATCAAGTACCTTCGAGCTAGACACCAAGTTCGAACAGCCTAGGACGATAGAGCTAGACACTGAGTTAGAACGACTGAAGACTATAGAGACAGACAAACTTCGGAAATATCAAGGTCTTGTGAGCTAGACACCAAGTTAGAAGGATCAAGAATATGTGAGCTAGACATCCACTTGGACCACTCACGAAACAACATTGCGTATGTGATCATAGGACTGTTCTTCCTCTTTAGTTTTATGTAGGGATGATTTTGTAAACTCGCGGATAATAAATATCTTAAAAGTTTCATATGTAATATAAGTTTAACTTCATGTTTGTTAATACATGTCTGCCTCTGTGCAAAACATTGTTGTTTTAAACACTGACAAGCTGAAGTAGAAACACGGAAATAAAAATGTAAATGATACCTTTTAGAAAAAGAGTAAAGCTGTTTTTTTCTGTTAAATATCTCACTGTGTTGTTGTGATTTTGCCCTTTTCCTCAGTACCGTGTATAAAAATGTAATTTATTTGATTTACATAAATTACAATATTTTTCACGTGTGTTTTTGGTCAAAGGTGTGAAATATAATTTTACACCACAGAAACAACAATACAAAAACATTAGTTACGCAACAAAACAGAATAGAATTTTGTCGAGACTTCTACATTGTACATCGTCTAAACAAAAATACCTACAATATAAATAGTACAAACAAGTTACAATGTGCAAACGATTCTACCAACCTATCTTCAGAAAAAAACAACATTGCACAATAATCATCGATTAGCTAACTACGTGTGCATATATCCAAGGGACGGGGGATGGTATTGCTGACAGCAGGCTAAAGGTTAAGGTCAGGTCGACAATTTAACCACTAGACCAGCGCTCCCTTGTGGTCCGAACCTACAACTATGAGAAGAATGCATTTCGTTCTTTACGCAGGTAAATTAATCCGGAATATTGGTATAATAAATGAGACAAAGAAGTATCATGACATTAAAACAGTTATTCATTATTTAAAAAATGTGGATTTAAACAATAGACAAAACCAGTAGTTATATTTTATGTGTTGAAGGTAATGCGGCAAAGCGTAACTTGTCAGGTCATTTTACTTCTATGACAGGAATATTTTCTTTCAAGCTGACAAACATGATTTATATCTGTGAGATGTTTCATTGTTTATACTTTGTTGTGTACACACGTTTGCTCATTTATTGGAGGAAAGAAAAGTACCATCACAGTATATATGATAAAGTTGGGCATATCACAGAAACGATGAGAAATTAAACTTAAGACAATTTTACATGAAATTCAAAAAAATATCATTTGAATGCATATAGAGGTGCAATCACCCTGGTTTTTGGTGCCATCTCTAATTACTTCAAACATATTACACAACACCCTTTCAGGCTACAATACCCACGTAGCCTATATACAGCAATCATGGAAATGAATGAGTTATAATAACCAGTTTCAATCTTCGTGTGGAGTCGAATTAAATAGTAGTTTTACCCAGTAGGTGTAATCATGCCATTTGGTACACGGAGTTACACACAACAGGTACTGTTTGTAGCATTTCTTTCTTTGAACAAAGGTTTAAGGTTTAAATAACATTGTTGTTTCTTGCTATAGTGATTTTCATTAATGTAATTTATGGTATCCCAACATATTAACAAAGTCTGTAAATGACTTGTTTTGTAACCACTGGACGCTATTTATAGCCAACAATAGCAATTTAGTGTCTAAACGGTGTTCACTCTGGATGAGTTGCACTGTATATTTCAGAACATTTCTCATGTTTAGATTGTATTATTTTAGTATTAAAGCAGCTGAGAGGATGCTTATGTCAAATGTAATAGATTGGCCATACAAAATACACAATGAAAATCGTCACTTTTTGCATAATAGAACAATAGAGAACTTTTTGCATAGTAGAACAATAGAGAATCACAGTTACTCACCGCACGGTAATATGACAACAATGACTGTAGTTGATTGTGACTGGCTATAGGGTCTGCTTATTTTCTTTAGCTAAAGTTTCAGACTTACCGTATTTAAGTTCAGTAGTGACATGTGATGATGTGTCCAAAACGGGCAGACAAGATGCGCAATGGCTCTAAATACTTGATATTTATAACCGAGGAACACTTTGCCTAAGTTTAAAATTGTGTTACAACTACTGGAAAAAAAAACTTTTCATTACTGCTCAGTCCATTCTTTATCACAAGTTGAACATCTAGTTTTGAGAGCATTTAATGGGGACCAAATCAGAATGCTTCTGTAAACGAATGATGCCCAGCATTTTAACTAGAAGTTTTTTTTTAATGAAAACCGCTGCTATCCAGACACCAAGACGGAACACTTACATAAGGGGTTGATTGGTGATTCTTTCCCTTATTGACAAATTGAATACACATCACACCAAATCCTTATTAGTACATCTAAATGCTCTCTCACATCGGCTTGTTTCCTTTATCTACTGTTATTTCTGACAAAAATCTTTTTTTTTTTTGGATTCAAACTTGGGAGGGGTGGCAACGCATATGCAGGCCTCCCAACTCTCAAAACTGGGTGGATGGTGGGGGCTGCTTCTACGGCTATGGCACACACATGCATAGACCCAGCAAGCATTATACATTTGTATATCAGACCGATATTGGACCCATATGGCTCGCAGGTTCAGCCCGTAAATGTTACGTAATGTCATTCCAATACGGTTGAAAATACAAAGATAAAAGTGTTATTCAAAAACTTGAGACAATATTTTGGTTAAGTAAATGATATATTAACCTTGGTTCGATGAGAGAAATTAACGACAGTCATTAAATTCTACAACTTTCAACATAGACAATTATATAGTAACTGTATAGTATCATCAAGCATTTAAATGTATAAATCGTGATTTCCTCTCATTAGGAATGCAGTGAGTAAGAAAATATTCACCAGAAGTAGAATTCAGTGCAAAATTGAGTGTGTTTGTTTGTCGGTGAATATATGTGTACTTTAAACAATGTTTACGTTATCTATTGATTTATATACTAACCATCTTATTACTTTCGTGACTAAAAAAACTTCTGTTTATCTAGTTTATGCAGTTAATATGTTGTAAATCGTTTTAAAGATTGTAAACATTTAAGCTGCACGTGTTTAACTTGTGTGTTTTCTGCTCAACGAAATTTTTCAGCGGAGCATATATTCGCCGCTTCGTCTGTATGCACATGCGTCGATCCGACATCATAGAAACCACCTGCTGGAATTCTTTGAAACTTCATCCAATATCGTCGGCACATCCCATCCAGATTATTTATTGCAGAGTTATGTAAAGAAATTGTCCGGACTAGTTCTCCTATACAATGGAATGATATTTACACTGAGTTATGGCACTTTGGTTTCTGATATATATTGTATACTCAGAAATTGTCCAAACATTCTTATCCGGATAATTTCTAAGCTACCACTGGCAATTCAACGACATTTTGCGGAAGTGTCACTACATTTAAGAAATGCGCACGGGTCATTTAAATACGGGGTTACGGTCCATTAATGGCTAATCTTTAATACTGTTTGTTCGCACTACTTCTCCTCTACTACCGGTAAAAATTTGAATGAAACTTTAATGGAATGATTGGTATAAAACCTTGTGCATATTTTACGGATTTAACTGTGAAGTGATTTTCTGTGAGTAGTAGCCCTGTTTTTTTTTTAAAAAAAAACAAAATCTTCAAGAGACATTCTTGCTTCTAAATAGCCTAGCAGGGTTTCAAAAAACTTCACGGGAAACTCAACTACCAACAGATGATGTACATATATATTATCATTCTGTTATGGACCAATGATATTTATATAGTTATAGCCCTTGGATTTTGCTACATCTAGAATATTTAGCACCAAAAGAACTTTTGAGATGTGCAGAGGGAGCATGAACCATACCCTTCCATAAGTAATTGCAGAAATATCTTTTGTCTGTCGTAATAAGTATAATTTAGGCTTGTCTGGGAGGTAAATATTCAAGAATAATGAAGGCATTTCATTGAAACTTGCAGTCAATATCCACCACAGTGAAAAGAAGTCCAGAGCAAAAGAACTATATACCTGTCACCTGTTCCTGCAGAATAACTTCCCAGTTGGTACATTTCTAAAGCAAGCTAATACAAATGATCGGTTGATAAAGAACCACTTTTCAGCGTGTTTGCCCAATATGTAAAGTGCCAGTTGAAATTAAAATATATGTTTTGTGTGAATGCGATGCTTATCACGATTTTAGAGATATACTCAGTGCTTAAGCTATTGATATTAATAATAATTATGTTAATCGTAATAACCAGAAGTAATTGAAGTTTGTGCTCTTCAACATTGATACAGTGTATAGTAAATGTTGCTGCCCAAACCTGCTGTAAACAACTAGAAATAATTTACTACACTCCTGTTGTTTTTACATGGTATAAGAATTGTCATTGCTGAGATCATGATGCAGTATATAACAATGTTTTGTTTCGGGTTGTAGAAGGTTCACTAATTTGCAGTTACTTAGGTTATTGCATAATGATGTACTATGCAATGCTACTATGAGATAATCATGCTTTTGGCAAGTACAAGTTCTTTTGCCATCCTTAAACAACTCATTTCCCATTTTAAAGGCTTTTTACAATCCTATTAATATATGTAACCGAATTATCTTAGAAAATAACCTGTTTGCCTCTAAAACACTTTTATTTATTAAAATATATGGAGGATATTTGTTTGTTTTGAGTGAATATGGAATATATCTCACTGAGAAGTGAGAAAATTTCAAATATTTAAAATGTGAACATTGTCTCATTTCGAGGTGAGATATATTCCATATTCACGAAAAACAAACAAATTTTCTTTTTATTTTATGCTCAATCACATTGAGATGTGCATTTTGCAACAATTTTTAATCTCAGCGCGGGAAACAGACGCGCGTAAACAGACATGACGTCAGACGTGTTGTGACGTTATAAAGACGCACACAACATAAAGTACTATAAAGAACAAAGTGCGACTACAATTTTCATCCAGTTTTAAGCAAATAATTTAAAATTCATACACAATGTATGAGGGGGCGGAGATATATTTCTCACAGTGTGAAAATATAGATTTCATATTTTCACAGTGTGAGTGATGAGATATGAAAATATTTAACTGATAGAATACAGTAGGCCTATTTCATTAGTTAGCATAAAATAAATGATCAAATAGTATTAAGTACAATTTAGAAACATTGCTTTATACACATTTTATTCAGTGTAGTAACACCCATTTATGTATTCAGTTTACTGTCAGTACTGTTGTACATTTGGTTGGGAGATTTATCTCATAAGTAGAAGGGTGAAATTTCTGATCCTCTCTCTTTTATTGACTATTACTTCAACTAATGTCTAACGAAAATATTTGTTTATATCTTTACATCGCTGTTTTTAATTTTGATCTCTTGTTCGTTTCGCTTTATTCATTTCAATAGGGTTTAAGGGTACTGCGATAATCTAGAAACACAGTTGCGTAGCGGTAACTCTTGACTGCGGTATCAAGAGAGACAAAAGGTTAAAGATACTCCTGCATTAAAGTTACTTTTCCACTGGATCTGGGAATGTACTTACGAGAAAAATGTATTAACAAAGCGATTGACGTGTTATTTATACGGCATTGTTTGAAATGCTCGACCTGGTCCGAAACATTATTTCCTGAAAGATTTTTGTTGTTGCATAAACGTTTCCATCTTGAAAACATGAAAGTCGCCAACTTATCGCCGCATAAGCTGCCATCAGATTCTCTAAAGCACGGTATCACATCACATAGTGACGGAGCGCCATACTAACAGTAGGCTTAAGTTAGCTTTGGTAGAACGACTGACGTCATAAAGCATAATATAATTATAATTATAAGGTGAATAAACAACAGCTTAAGTATGCCTTCTAGCCACAGCACCTAGTTTCACAATGACCCTTGGGACTTTATTGCACTAGATATGTCATTATTACCTTAAGGAACACTGCAGTCGTATATTAACCTCTTAGTTTAACAAAATTGTCATAAAATACAAATAGGAAACATTACCATTTTATGTAAATTGTAGTTACTCATCTCATGGTAATCATAATATGAGCCGTGCCATGGGAAAAGCAACATAGTGGCTTTGCGACCAGCATGGATCCAGACCAGCCTGCGCATCCGCGCAGTCTGGTCAGGATCCATGCTGTTCGCTAACATTTTCTCTAATTGCAATAGCCTTTGAAAGCGAACAGTATTGATCCTGACCAGAAGCTACTATGTTGGTTTTCTCATGGCACGGCTCATATGAATTTAATATTATCAAGTCGCTTGTGAGTGGTTAGTGTGTGATAATTGCGTCAGCTATAATGTCAAATTTACATGTAAAGTCTGTATCTTAACTGGTAGCAGGTGTCCTATCTCACAGCAGAGATACTACATAATTATTTAAAGTTGAAATTGATAGACTTTAATGAGAATGATTTTAACGATAATTTCATAATTCAGTAAATGCACTAAATACAACAGACGATTACAGTACTCTAACTTGTTATAGACATCTCATACATATATGCAAACATTTGAGAAAAAAACCCAACAGACGTGCAACCTTATAATTTGTACTTTGCATTTAACATACCTAGTGCATTGCAATTATATCACAATCAAAAGTTGGCCAAAAGAAATGCCCTAATTATGTACATATTGATCAATACTTGCAAGACTGGCGTTAATATTTTGGAGTCTAAAATGAATTACATTCCTCGTCTATTTTCGCAAATGACTATATTTTTTGTACTTTTGTGCACATTCATTAACTTTGTTTTTATCTGTCTGTCTGCCTGTCTGTCCATACGATAATTTTGAAAAGAATATGTATGCTTAAAGTCATTAAAAGTTATATTAATGTTTTCAGCATGTGAAGGAGTGCACTTAGGGCTTTGTCTGGGATGTCACTCAGTAAGACAAAAGGATATAGATACATAAAATATGCATAAAAGGCCTAGAACTTTGTATCGCCCGCATCACAAAAATATTTGACATAGATTTATGAAACTGCATAAGAGTACAAGTTAAAGCATAGCAAAAGTTCCTTCTAGGGCATATCTATATAAATATAAAATGATCATCTTGTAAAATTGTGGTTGCAATGTCTGTTTTATACTGCCAAAAAATTTCAAGTAAGTATTTACGCTAGTTATTTAACATAAATTGTTAAATCCAACAACAAATTAAATCTGTTACCACTTCCAGTAGAGTAAATACGGCAATAAGACATTGACCCGGTTAATCATTTACGATTCGATGCGTGAATTTGTTGCGCATAATTAGAGGGTCGCAATGGGGTTTGTTTTCATATATTAACTATGCATTTCAAGGTAACGATAATATTTAGTTGTTTACATTTAAATTTGCTGATATATGTCTATCTGGTCGACTGAATGTATGTTATGTTCCTCAAGAATGGAGGAAATAACATCCTCGGGTTTAGTAATATGTAATCCACGGAACGCGTTCAGTCAGAGAGTCGCCTCAATTAGGAAAGAATAGTCTAACGTCAGAGGTTATTTCTAAGGTCACGGAGTTTTATTGGCCAGCTTGTAATGACAACAGCTTTCGGTATCAGTAGCTCAGTCAAGTGTGACTTATTGAACTATAATATTCCTTCTCAAGAGAAGGAATAATTATTCAGCATGTGTAATTGACACCTAGGTTTTGTCAGTAAGGGTAGATTTCCCGGAAGCACAGTGCACCCAAACACAGCCATAGAGCCATGCATCGCAAAGTAGGCATACAACAAAAAGAAGCTGTAACGGAAAAAATATTGTAGACGGGATGCTTCAAAAATCCAACTACGAGTACATTTTAACTCTATGCAAACTACAGAAAAAAGTAGAGGGTTAAGGGTAGATAGACGGGTCGGGTGTTTTGGAAAGTGGAAAATAGCACTGATGAATATTCAACAGGGAAAGCCACATTCCTTAAACGCAGACACGCACGTGCGCACGCACGCTCGCTCGCACGCACACACACGCAGGAAAAAACAACAGTAGGCTACGCCTAAGGATTGCCGGCGGCCCAAATTATGGCGAGCACGATAACTCACTCATAGTAAAAGGAGAGGTCAACAAACAAGACTACATACGCAACACAAAATAGAGACAGACAAAAATACAAGTTGAAAAAGGGGCACCGCCTTGTTACGGTCAGTAAGCTATATTAAGGAAACTGGGGGTTTAAACGTGATTCGGGCATGCCAACCTTGTACTTACCCTATTTTCAACAAGTTAGACAAGACAGTGCCAATAAAATCACTCCCCGCTGAGAAAGGCTCTAAAATTAGTGACAAAACACCAGATCATATAAACATATGAATAGGGTCAATCTGAGGTGTAATTACACCAATGTACTCAACAACTTGTCTTAAGTCAGAGCACCAAGAACCTAACTTTCAAGGGCATGGCTAAGGAAGCTGCAAGACAAAATGCCACTCCCTCCATCCGTTCTTTGTAGGATTAAGGACAAAAACATCAAGGAGTCGTACACTTTATTAGTAATCGCATCATTAGATAAGAAAGTGTACATACTAATTGTAGAGGGGCCAAACACCAAAGCCTGTTGTAATAACGTTTTGGTGAAATGAAGATTTCTATCATTAAAATCCTATAACTTTGAGCAGGCTCTTGCAAAAACGAATAAGTTGCGAAATATAGACACCGTATGATGTCGCTCGATGGACATCTCCATCAATATGGGGAAGTTGGGGAAGTTGACAATTTCAAAATTGAAATAGTCTCTTTTAACATATAATCTTTAATCTAAATTACTTCTTATAAAGGAATTTATGTTCTCTTGAGAAATAAATCTATGTTATTTTTCAGTAGGTACGCATGAGCTATAATTTCTGCTTCTGTTACTCTAATCCAGTCCATATAATATAACGTGCCTCGATTAATCACTTTCACGCACGAGTGGTTCACGGGTTGGGTCGTTTTGATCGATTTTATATTTCAAACCGGTTCATTCCTTCACAAATAACTAAGCAGGCAAGTCGACACTTCATGTATAAAAATACCCACCCTCCTCACTCTAACAATTTTTGGAAAAAATTCTGCTGTCGTGTTATATATTTTTCAGCGCCAGTACACCAGGTCATGCCACATACTGCCACACCGGTATACAGTGCCTTTTATGGATAAAGACAATTATTCCTTCCAAGAAGTCAAACGTTCGCCACCATGTATATGAAGGCTTCATTATGGATTGTATTGCTCATGCAGATGAAAGTGCTTCATCTACGAAATTCAGCGTTTTTTCCCCAGTTTATTTAAGTATTTATCTGTATATTTAATTTGTCAAAATGTTAAGACCTGGATCATGTCCAATTTTCATTTAATACCAGAAAAACGAATGTTATAGATCAAGGAAGTCGGGGGGTGGAGACACCTTTCTGTTTGCAGCATTTGGACATCACTACCTCCCCCCTCCGCCCTTCAAATTAAGATAAATAACTAAAAGATGAGGGTAAAAAAGATATATAAATAGGAGTTAGGGGTTAGGCAGCCGGCTCGCAGTTACTCGACTTCCCTTTGAAATAGTCCTGTTAACAAAATGAAATAGATTCAGCGAAACTTTAAGGTTGTGTAACAAAAGAAACTGTTTGTTTTTATTCAGTAAAGAAAATATTTTATTTTGTAGAATATGATAGTTATGTTGTATCAAGTAAACACGCGGGCAGCAGCGGACTTGTTTATTTTGCTGCAAAATGTCATCTTCTTAAGAGCAAAAAAAAAAAACAAATCATTTTAAAGACTTAAGTTTTAATTGTTAGTCGTGACTTTTGTTCACTTTGTGGCTGATATATTGCTGCATAAACATGGCAAAAATATGGTATCTATTTGGCAGTTTTATTCTAATTATATATTCCCTTGCACATGCACCGGATTCATTTTTTTGTTTCCTTAAAATCCATTATCATGATGTTGAGAATTCGTTGAGCATCTTGGCCTCGGAATTTCGGCAGCTGGATTTGCTAGCAGAATTTGCAATTTTGCATTCTCCTTCCATTGTCTAGTACATGTGTACTTATCATAAATTTAGAGCTTCAGCATCATAGCGTTGCCTATTTTGTTTCTATGCAATTTGGCTAGTAATCTATCATTTCATGCTTCATTTCATGATACTTCTATCTCATACAATATGCCATGATATTTCATTAATTTTCTGTAATGATATTATAATAATAAAAGTCACGGCCTTATCCCATTCAATCAGCATTTGTTATTTATTGTCAATAGTCAGAAGCGACAGACTGCTCTTACTATATGGTTAAAATCTAGGTCAGTTCTCGTCATGGTTAAAACAACATGTCTGTCAGAGTGCGGGCGAGTCTGTCGCTTCTTATTTTCATGTCCTACGGATAAAATAATTGTTTTTAAATCCAAAAATCACGCTTCTAAAGCTGAGGTGTTACCCT
Source organism: Mercenaria mercenaria (assembly GCF_021730395.1). Classification (NCBI taxonomy): domain Eukaryota; kingdom Metazoa; phylum Mollusca; class Bivalvia; order Venerida; family Veneridae; genus Mercenaria; species Mercenaria mercenaria. The sequence goes on from NC_069363.1 coordinate 52,515,879, forward strand.
GGATAAGCTGTAACTCTTTTTGATAAATGTATTTCACCATTCCTGAAAAATATAGGTTGTCCACATTTAAGATATCATCAAGATACCTCAAGGTTCCATTAGAAGCTTCAATAATGTCAAATTGTGCACGCATTTAACTTAATATATCATTCTGGAACCAGTCTGTGCAAGAATATACTTAGAAGAGGCAACAATTAAATACCGTAAAGTAATTTGTAAAGAGTTTATTTTCAACGAAAATACAAACGTAGTGTAAGACAGTTCGTCTTACTTGATAGAATTTCGCGCAAACATTTTCGACGCACGTGATGGTCTGGACCGAAGGACACAAGATATTCAGCTATCACGTGGGTAAATTAGCACAAAATAAATAATAATAAAGGTGACAAAGAAACTGTTATGAACATAAAAGCGGTTATTTATTTAACAGTAGACAAAGTACAAGTTATGTTTAATGTATTTTAGTTACAACTCGGTAAAGCTGTACTTGTCAAGTCAAATTTATCTTATGACAAGGATTTTTCTTGCAAGAGAATGTAAACATGATTTATATCCCTGAAACTTTTCATTACCTTTTTTAAGTTTCGCGATTTTGATATGAAAACTTGCATTGTCATTTACTGTGTATAAAATTTTGCTTTTCATTTGAAGAAAAGAAAAAAATCTTTATAGCTTATAAACGAAAACAGGTACATGGTAATGGATTACGTAAAGTTGTCTATTAACATATGTGATAAACATGGGTTTTGGCAGTGTAAAATATCTTCAGCTCTGGGTGATTTTAATTTAGAATATACATGTATTGTAAGATTATATTACAAATTGTCTATAAAACATAGGCTTTGAGTGGATGGTTTATATCAGTTCAGCATTTTTCTTTAACATGAAACATCAATATGGCTGAGTTTATGGTATGTTAATTATGAATTATTTTCAGTTATAATGCGCCTTAATCAAAGTTTCTCATTTTGCGCAAGGCACTTGTTGATGTGCAAAGGATTACATATGTATTTTTTGTCCTGCACTGGTAAATTATTATAATACAGGCTCATATTGACCAAATTGATTGAAATGTTATATAGCTTTTACGTTGTTTACATTCTGTGGTCATGTCTTTTTGCCCTAAGCGGAGAGTGCATGCGCGAAATTTTATATCGTTATTGCGTTATCAAGGAACGGACCGAGTGTCAATTCGTCTGTAATAAGTTGACCAAATTGTAGCCAGATATTATACATCAATTAACACTCATTGAAACGTAGACATGCTCTTTTTCAAAAGCAGTGTTTTGTTCTTAATCTGACAATGTGTTCCACGATTTAACCAGCTCTAACACATTCTCCGCAAGTATTTGATAACTTCTTCTTATGGTTCAGAGGTGGGGGAAGAATGACACTGATTTCCGCAAGCGACTGATAATTTCCTTATATGTATTTGAGGTTGAGGAAGAATGACTTAATTTGTATTTCTTCAGTCAAATCAACACAAAAACGGCATGTAAACTCTAGATTTATAGTTTCAGGTGGTCACTCGCATTTTGAACATCATTTTAGCAATGTTTTTGTTTACTACATCCTGTCAAAGATTTATTTAACAACCTGGATTGTTAGATAAAGTCAAATTCCTATAAATAACATGAATTATTACAAGAGTGCTCTTTTCACTTTTATTAGATTTATTTAGTATTTCCCTTTAACCAAAAATAAATGTAAAGTGGCGTTTATTTGTTTCGATTTCAACAAGTGTTTCCGTTTCCCGATTTTTTTTTTATTGGAGAGTGATTGTCTACATTCACAGCTACTTTTGAGATGCACGTAAAACGATGGGTAAATAACTGAAAGCGTTTATTCAGTTGAAATAGTCTAGGTATGCACCCTCAGTGAGATTATGTAGAATTAAACAGAACAAATGCTGAAGCCAACGGAGGGTATTCCGTGCTGCTATTCCAGACTTTGCATCTGGCAAAAATAACTTGGCAACGTTTTGTGTCCTGTAAATTATTATCTTTTGAACCCTACGAACATTATTGCGAGAGTATAATGTCCACCTGAAACTATTTCACAATGCATACACATCTTCGAACATTAAGTTTTGGAAATAATTGTCAATTGGAATTAAAATAACGTCAGAGCAAGTTATTTTTTGTGAGAAACAACTGAAACATGGTATATACTGTGAAATCATATTCGTGGGTGGCTAAATTTCGTTAATTTTGTGGTTACGTCAATCCACAAAATTTAATCCCTGCAAACAAGAGAATTCCCATTTGTTTTCATCTTGATAAAGGGATGTAATTCTCTTTGGGCAAAACAACGAAATTTCATTCCGAAATTGAATGATATCACAATGTATACAACAAACGGAAATTTTCAAAATCTAATTGATAGGCATGTCATTTGTTACGCGGCCATGTATGTATGTATGTATGTATGTATGTATACACGCGGTGAACTCATCAGATGATTTATTAGTTTGAATACTTTTAAACAGTGTTTATCTATTTATTACTTTGAACTAATCTAACATACTTTCACGTTTAAATGAGTGTCAGTTATGCATTTTGTAATATAACAACATAACCTATTACAGAGTCTGCTATAAAGAATATATGTTGAAAATGTGTTATCCTCCAGTCCTCTGTTAACTGTTATATGAGCCGCGCCATGAGAAAACCAACATAGTGGGTTTGCGACCAGCATGGATCCAGACCAGCCTGCGCATCCGCGCAGTCTGGTCAGGCTCCATGCTGTTCGCTTTTCAAGCCTATTGGAATTGGAGAAACTGTTAGCGAACAGCATGGAGCCTGACCAGACTGCGCGGATGCGCAGGCTGGTCTGGATCCATGCTGGTCGCAAAGCCACTATGTTGGTTTTCTCATGGCACGGCTCATATATGTATCCAGTACCTGTATTTGTACACACAGCAGAATGACTTAAGGTATGTAACATGTTATATTTAAAAACAAGATCAGCTTGCAAGCCTGGTAAGCGATTTACACGTATATAGAAAAAGAATTTCATATTTAAGAACATTGAAACATTGTTTCTTTTCGTAATGTTTCAACAGAACAGGAAAGTTTAGACTGGTGTAGGAAAATGACCAGTTTGTTTAAATTGCAGAAACAAACATGATACGAATTTAATATCATGAAGTGGCTTTTCAATGGTTCCTGTCTGTTATACTGATGTCCTAAACATACATTAAAGATGCAAAATACATAATTATGCATTAGAGTTAATAACTTTGGAATACTTGAGGATAATTTTCATCATGCTCTAATCGCATTAATTACTCTGGCGACAAGTTGGAGTCCCTGCACAGACAGTTAATACGCTTTTCCTGCATAATATAATTTCTGTCACAACTTAAACAATGTGCTGCTGTTACCAGATAAAACTTTTCATATCTTTTTTGTCTACTACCGATATAATTATGTTTATACAAGGCATTTATTCATCTTTCCTGAAAAATCTTATGTTTGTCACACTTTTGAAATTTTGTAACATTTACTGGACAAAACTTTTCATTTTTGTTATTTTCATGTTCTCCCTATAAACTAAGGTGTGACAGAATGGTGTCCTGTATCTTAACTCTGAATAGGAATCCATGGACTTGCAAGTTAGATAGACAGAACGATCCCGGGCTTGCGCAATAATCACGAACTTTGAACTATTAACGACTTGCGAACTAGACATCAATTGGAACAAGGGCATTTAAGTTTGACACCCAGTCGGCCAGATAAATGAATTGCGAGTTTGACAACCAGTTAACAGAGTCAAGGTCTAGCGATCTAGAAATGAAGTTGGAACTATCAACAACTTGTGAGCAAGACACTCAGCTAAATCAATCGACTTACTGAAAGCTTGTTTTCCAGTTACATAAATCAACGACTTACTTGATACCCTGTTGCAACAATCAATGATTTCCAAGCTAGACACCCTTGTTGAACAATCAAAGACTTACACGCTAGACACCTAGTTATATGAATCAACAACTTGCGCGCTAGACATCCTATTGGAACAATCAACGACTTACAAGCTAGACGCCTAGTTATAAGAATCAAGGAATTGCTCGCTAGACACCTTGTCGGAACAATCAACGACCTGTTAGGTAGACATCAAGTCAAAACAATCAACAATTGCAAAGAGGCACCCTGTGAGTACATTCAACGACTTACAAGCTGCTACACAACCAATGGGAAAAAATAACAAATTGCGAGCGAGAATTTCCATGTGAAGTATCTAAGAACATGAAAGCCAGACCCCCAGTTCGAAAATTCAAAGGTTTGCGAGCTGGATACACAACTAGGTCAATCAACCACTAACATAAACGAACAATTAGAACATTGCGAATGTAATTATAAGACTGTCTCGTCTGCGTTTTTTTATGAAATTATATTTTAAGCAACTTGCGGAGAATATTATACGTGCATCTCTGTGATTGTCAATATGCTAAGCAAACAGTTTGAAATTCATACCAATGTGTTTTGGCTCGATCGATTGTGATGAAAGATTAAAGATTATTTGAACCACTCTCAAGTTCGCTTTCAGGAAAAAACCAGACTGGTGTCATATGACATGTAGTTGTGCTTCCTATGAGGATAGAACCAACGACCCACGTGTTGATCGGCCGACCCCTTAACTACTAGACCATCGCTCCTCTGTGAAACAGAAAAAGTAAATACAGAAAAAAATTGTTATAAAGCACATCAGTATGGCCCTATTCTTCAAATGTGCTTTTGATACATTTTCCTATAGAGCAAATTGGATAACATGTATTGAATTTGCATAAATTGCATTACTATAAACAGCAAGTTCTATGCATCATTTGGTGAAAAGGGTGATGAATGAAATTCTGCATTAATAAAACGACAGTACGAAAAAGAATTTACAAAAATGAAAACTAATGTATTAGGATATGACATCAGCAAAATAAATATGAAAAACAATCTCTCACGTCTTTATATTTTCAAATGGAAAAACTATATTCAACTAAGGGAACTCATATTTTGGGTTTGCTTTGCATTGAATTTTTTGCCGGTCAATAGTTAAAACTGTTGCCCGAAGTCCGAAGTTTTGACTATTGTCCGGTAAGCCATTCAATATATAGGTGTTTGATCACATGATAGCAGCAATAAATTTTCGTATTATTGTTCAAGTCTTTGATTTTAGCCCAGCGCAACCTATGGACATGAATCAGGTAATAAATCTTCCTATACATGTGTCAAATTGGTGTAGACACGCTTCAAAGAACTTACAACGACGACTTCAAGGAACTTACAGCGACGAGAAGGAAGCGGTTTAAGCCATCTACCAAATTAGTCCGGAATATATAATAACTAAAAGCGACGAATTTAAAGCAGTTATTTATACAAATTTTAACAATAGACAAAGCGAAAGTTATATTTTATATGTTGAAGTCAATGTGATAAAGCTTAACTTGTCAAGGCAAATTAATTTTATGACAGAGATGCCTCTTGTGAGTTGTCAGAAGAAAGAAGGTTTGATTTATATGTCTGAAACTTTTCATGACACTTCTAGGTTTTACGAAACCCATGGCTATGTTTACTGTGTTCACAACGTTGCTCTTCTATACAGTGACGCTAAGGGGACATATCAGTCACTGATTTATTTAAATTACCCCTAGCAGGTGCAAAATCAGAATGTTACTGAAATCAGAGTTTGCATGTTCTGTGATGTAAGCACATGTTTTCGAAATAAAACATTGTCATACGAAAGCATATCATTATGCAGCACTATCAAAATCTAAGAATGGTTATTCATTACTTAACAATTAAGTAGAAAAAAAGAAAGTACATCATACCATTAATACTTTGCACACACGTAATACAGTTAAACAATCATTTTACTAGTTAAGGGACACTGCAAGGCAGCGAGCTAAAGGCCTATAATGCAAGGTAAAACAGAACAAAACAATTTCACGAAATTGTTGCCTGAGTGTGTTAAGAAATACCATAATTATTTATGAAAAAAAAAAAATTGACCCAAAGAAATTTTTACGTAGAAGTAAGGTAAGATTCATTTAAAATACCTGACATAACTAGTTCATTTTCTTCCTTATTTTTCAATGCTAAAGATAAAATGCTCTTTTATCTGACAAGAGAATACCATTTGACCTAAATAAATCCAGCACATGTCCAGTAATTTTACAAACCGCTCACGATTAACTATTTTCTTTGCACCTTTAAATCTACATTATATAGATACTTCAAAGTTTAGTCTAGGCAATATGACTAACCAAATTAAAGAAGTTAATGGACCAGCTAAGTTGCTTATTTGAGTCAGATCGTTTCTTACTTGTTAAAAACCCTCTAGATACATTACCTAACGAGATGCCGCCGACTTGGATGATTGGAAACTTTCTTCAGCTTTGTTAAAATCATAAGATGCCAATTGAGAAAGGTCGATTCTTTAACCTTTAGTCTGCTGTCGGCAAATGATCCTGCCTTTGTGACCAGTGCAGACCAAGATCAGCCTGCACATCCGTGCAGTCTGATCATGGTCTGCACTGTTCACTATTCAGTCAGTTCATTTTCAGTGAACACCCCTTCAAATAATAAATGGCACTGCCCAAATTGTATGATTTACCAGTCCATTATAGAAATTTAGCAGGCGAAAGGTTAATATAGATAGAAACTTACGAGTATGTACTTTTTGTGATGCAAACCAATATGGAAATAAATTTCACTATCTCTTGTATAGTACACATTTTGTAAACAGTAGACGTAAATTTATTAAACCATATTATTATAGGTATCCTAATACATTAAATTTCTTTGGGAAGTTGGTATTAACCAGGTTGCCCCAGATCTGATCTGAAGTATTATCCGTCCTCTTAAACATTTTTAATGCACTTGTGTGCACTTCTTTTATTTTTAGTTTTCATAGTCTATGTGAACTTTCTTAGAACTATTTTTTAGACATAAACCAGTCAGGATAAATGCCAGCTTCGCAAATTTATCTTGTGTCTTTAACAAATACGTATCACTTGTAGAGTACGGTTTTTATAAATGCTTTTTAATATTTAATAGATAATTTTAATACTTATCTATAAAAGTCATTTATAAGTCTGAAAAGACTGATTGAGTACAAAGGTTTTATTTGTCTTTGTATATGAATACATTGTATATATGTATGTATGCAGATTTGACTATAATAATAAATGATAAATTGAAATTTGAAGAACTTATGAACAGTAGAAACAAAACACTTTTAAAAAATCTTGCATTGCTTTGTAAAGAAATAATTACAACCTGCAAATAATTTTGATAATGTTCTTTCATTAGTTTTCTTCTTTAGAAATTTGTTAATGATGCATAAATGTGTTTATCAGTGGTCAAGTTGTGGCTGTTTAGAGGCTAGTCATTCTCCCAAGGATTTCGGACCTTTGCTAATTGCCTTGGTCCGGAATCCTTGAATGTGAGAGAAATTATAATTATTATGTGTGCAATGTAATTGTTACTCATTCCGCTGTTACTTTGTATAATTTTCTGTGTTCCGGTTGTTACATGTTCACATTTTATATTATTTTGTATTTTATGTCACATGAACCATGACAGCATTAAATAAATCTAAAATGTAAGATTATGATAACTGGTTTGTAAGTTCAGTTCTGTTTTTAAATAATATGTTATATTTCAAACATTGAAACAGAAACTTTCTTACCAGAATCATAAACATTTTTGATTGGCTCGTCAATGAAGAAGTTTAAGCTGGCACAAGAAAACCACTTACAAACATGGTCTGTACTTGACAGGTATGGCTTAGACTAATCACTATACATAGGGTTCAGTCTTACGGTAATTGACCAAGTTGAACGCAGCCAAATAGTACAGCAGATACACACCAGAGACCTTGCACAGAGTACAGCAGATACACGCCAGAGACCTTGCACAGAGTACAGCAGATACACGCCAGAGACCTTGCACAGAGTACAGCAGATACACGCAAGAGACCTTGCACAGGGTACAGCAGATACACGCCAGAGACCTTGCACAGGGTACAGCAGATACACGCCAGAGACCTTGCACAGAGTACAGCAGATACACGCCAGAGACCTTGCACAGGGTACAGCAGATACACGCCAGAGACCTTGCACAGAGTACAGCAGATACACGCAAGAGACCTTGCACAGGGTACAGCAGATACACACCAGAGACCTTGCACAGAGTACAGCAGATACACGCCAGAGACCTTGCACAGAGTACAGCAGATACACGCAAGAGACCTTGCACAGGGTACAGCAGATACACGCCAGAGACCTTGCACAGGGTACAGCAGATACACGCCAGAGACCTTGCACAGAGTACAGCAGATACACGCAAGAGACCTTGCACAGAGTACAGCAGATACACGCAAGAGACCTTGCACAGAGTACAGCAGTTACACGCCAGAGACCTTGCACAGAGTACAGCAGATACACGCCAGAGACCTTGCACAGAGTACAGCAGATACACGCAAGAGACCTTGCACAGAGTACAGCAGATACACGCCAGAGACCTTGCACAGAGTACAGCAGATACACGCCAGAGACCTTGCGCAGAGTACAGCAGATACACGCAAGAGACCTTGCACAGAGTACAGCAGATACACGCAAGAGACCTTGCAGAGAGTACAGCAGATACACGCAAGAGACCTTGCAGAGAGTACAGCAGATACACGCAAGAGACCTTGCACAGAGTACAGCAGATACACGCAAGAGACCTTGCACAGAGTACAGCAGATACACGCAAGAGACCTTGCAGAGAGTACAGCAGATACACGCAAGAGACCTTGCACAGAGTACAGCAGATACACGCAAGAGACCTTGCACAGAGTGCAGCAGATACACGCCAGAGACGTTGCACAGAGTGCAGCAGATACACGCCAGAGACGTTGCACAGAGTACAGCAGATACACGCAAGAGACGTTGCACAGAGTACAGCAGATACACGCCAGAGACGTTGCACAGAGTACAGCAGATACACGCCAGAGACCTTGCACAGAGTACAGCAGATACACGCCAGAGACCTTGCACAGAGTGCAGCAGATACACGCCAGAGACCTTGCACAGAGTGCAGCAGATACACGCCAGAGACCTTGCACAGAGTGCAGCAGATACACGCGAGAGACCTTGTACAGAGTACAGCAGATACACGCAAGAGACCTTGCACAGGGTACAGCAGATACACGCCAGAGACCTTGCACAGAGTGCAGCAGATACACGCCAGAGACCTTGCACAGAGTGCAGCAGATACACGCGAGAGACCTTGCACAGAGTACAGCAGTTACACGCCAGAGACCTTGCACAGGGTACAGCAGATACACACCAGAGACCTTGCACAGAGTACAGCAGATACACGCCAGAGACCTTGCACAGAGTACAGCAGATACACGCCAGAGACCTTGCACAGAGTACAGCAGTTACACGCCAGAGACCTTGCACAGAGTACAGCAGATACACGCCAGAGACCTTGCACAGAGTACAGCAGATACACGCAAGAGACCTTGCAGAGAGTACAGCAGATACACGACCTTGCACAGAGTACAGCAGATACACGCCAGAGACCTTGCACAGAGTACAGCAGATACACGCCAGAGACCTTGCACAGAGTACAGCAGATACACGCAAGAGACCTTGCACAGAGTACAGCAGATACACGCCAGAGACCTTGCGCAGAGTACAGCAGATACACGCAAGAGACCTTGCACAGAGTACAGCAGATACACGCAAGAGACCTTGCACAGAGTACAGCAGATACACGCAAGAGACCTTGCACAGAGTACAGCAGATACACGCAAGAGACCTTGCGCAGAGTACAGCAGATACACGCAAGAGACCTTGCACAGAGTACAGCAGATACACGCCAGAGACCTTGCACAGAGTACAGCAGATACACGCAAGAGACCTTGCACAGAGTACAGCAAATACACGCAAGAGACCTTGCACAGAGTACAGCAGATACACGCCAGAGACCTTGCGCAGAGTACAGCAGATACACGCCCTTGCACAGAGTGCAGCAGATACACGCCAGAGACCTTGCACAGAGTACAGCGGATACACGCAAGAGACCTTGCAGAGAGTACAGCAGATACACGCAAGAGACCTTGCACAGAGTACAGCAGATACACGCCAGAGACCTTGCACAGAGTATAGCAGATACACGCAAGAGACCTTGCACAGAGTACAGCAGATACACGCCAGAGACCTTGCGCAGAGTACAGCAGATACACGCCCTTGCACAGAGTGCAGCAGATACACGCCAGAGACCTTGCACAGAGTACAGCAGTTACACACCAGAGACCTTGCACAGAGTACAGCAGATACACGACCTTGCACAGAGTGCAGCAGATACACGCCCTTGCACAGAGTACAGCAGATACACGCCAGAGACCTTGCACAAAGTGCAGCAGATACACGCCAGAGACCTTGCACAGAGTACAGCAGTTACACACCAGAGACCTTGCACAGAGTACAGCAGATACACGACCTTGCACAGAGTGCAGCAGATACACGACCTTGCACAGAGTACAGCAGATACACGCCAGAGACCTTGCACAGAGTACAGCAGATACACGCGAGAGACCTTGCACAGAGTACAGCAGATACACACCAGAGACCTTGCACAGAGTACAGCAGATACACGCCAGAGACCTTGCACAGAGTACAGCAGATACACGCAAGAGACCTTGCGCAGAGTACAGCAGATACACGCCAGAGACCTTGCACAGAGTACAGCAGATACACGACCTTGCACAGAGTGCAGCAGATACACGCCAGAGACCTTGCACAGAGTACAGCAGATACACGCCAGAGACCTTGCGCAGAGTACAGCAGATACACGACCTTGCACAGAGTGCAGCAGATACACGCCAGAGACCTTGCACAGAGTACAGCAGTTACACACCAGAGACCTTGCAAAGAGTGCAGCAGATACACACCAGAGACCTTGCACAGAGTGCAGCAGATACACGCCAGAGACCTTGCACAGAGTGCAGCAGATACACGCCAGAGACCTTGCACAGAGTGCAGCAGATACACACCAGAGACCTTGCACAGAGTGCAGCAGATACACGCGAGAGACCTTGCACAGAGTACAGCAGATACACGCGAGAGACCTTGCACAGAGTGCAGCAGATACACGCGAGAGACCTTGCACAGAGTACAGCAGATACACGCCAGAGACCTTGCACAGAGTACAGCAGATACACGCCAGAGACCTTGCACAGAGTACAGCAGATACACGCAAGAGACCTTGCGCAGAGTACAGCAGATACATTCCAGAGACCTTGCACAGAGTACAGCAGATACACGCCAGAGACCTTGCACAGAGTACAGCAGATACACGCCAGAGACCTTGCACAGAGTACAGCAGATACACACCAGAGACCTTGCACAGAGTACAGCAGATACACGCCAGAGACCTTGCACAGAGTACAGCAGATACACGCCGGAGACCTTGCACAGAGTACAGCAGATACACGCCAGAGACCTTGCACAGGGTACAGCAGATACACGCCAGAGACCTTGCACAGAGTACAGCAGATACACGCAAGAGACCTTGCACAGAGTACAGCAGATACACGCCAGAGACCTTGCACAGGGTACAGCAGATACACGCCAGAGACCTTGCACAGAGTACAGCAGTTACACGCCAGAGACGTTGCACAGAGTACAGCAGATATACACCAGAGACCTTGCACAGAGTACAGCAGATACACACCAGAGACCTTGCACAGAGTACAGCAGTTACACGCCAGAGACCTTGCACAGGGTACAGCAGATACACGCAAGAGACCTTGCACAGAGTACAGCAGTTACACGCCAGAGACGTTGCACAGAGTACAGCAGATACACGCCAGAGACCTTGCACAGAGTACAGCAGATACACGCCAGAGACCTTGCACAGAGTACAGCAGTTACACGCCAGAGACCTTGCACAGAGTACAGCAGTTACACGCCAGAGACCTTGCACAGAGTACAGCAGTTACAAGACAGAGACCTTGCACAGAGTACAGCAGATACACGCCAGAGCCCTTGCACAGAGTACAGCAGTTACACGCCAGAGACCTTGCACAGAGTACAGCAGTTACACGCCAGAGACCTTGCACAGAGTACAGCAGTTACACGCCAGAGACCTTGCACAGAGCACAGCAGTTACACGCCAGAGACCTTGCACAGAGTACAGCAGATACACGCAAGAGACCTTGCACAGAGTACAGCAGATACACACCAGAGACCTTGCAAAGAATACAGCAGATACACGCCAGAGACGTTGCACAGAGTACAGCAGATACACACCAGAGACCTTGCACAGAGTACAGCAGATATACACACCAGAGACCTTGCACAGAGTGCAGCAGATACACGCCAGAGACCTTGCACAGAGTACAGCAGATACACGCCAGAGACGTTGCACAGATTACAGCAGATACACGCAAGAGACCTTGCACCGAGTTCAGCAGATACACGCCAGAGACCTTGCACAGAGTACAGCAGATACACGCCAGAGACCTTGCACAGAGTACAGCAGATACACGCCAGAGACCTTGCACAGAGTACAGCAGATACACGCCAGAGACCTTGCACAGAGTACAGCAGATACACGCCCTTGCACAGGGTACAGCAGATACACGCCCTTGCACAGGGTACAGCAGATACACGCCAGAGACCTTGCACAGAGTACAGCAGATACACGACCTTGCACAGAGTGCAGCAGATACACACCCTTGCACAGAGTGCAGCAGATACACGCCAGAGACCTTGCACAGAGTGCAGCAGATACACGCCCTTGCACAAAGTACAGCAGATACACGTCAGAGACCTTGCACAGAGTACAGCAGATACACGCCAGAGACCTTGCACAGAGTACAGCAGATACACGCCAGAGACCTTGCACAGAGTACAGCAGATACACGCCAGAGACCTTGCACAGAGTACAGCAGATACACGCCAGAGACCTTGCACAGAGTACAGCAGATACACGTCAGAGACCTTGCACAGAGTACAGCAGATACACGCCAGAGACCTTGCACAGAGTACAGCAGATACACGCCAGAGACCTTGCACAGAGTACAGCAGATACACGCCAGAGACCTTGCACAGAGTACAGCAGATACACGACCTTGCACAGAGTACAGCAGATACACGCCAGAGACCTTGCACAGAGTACAATTTAGGCCAACGTCCGTTTGCATAGAAGAGTAGATATAGCATACTTGCTCGAACTCCGACAATCACATACAGGAACAAAGTGCTACACTTAATCGTGGAAAACCAGTTCCGTATTTAAGCCACGATAATAGATTATCATTAAGACACTCAACTTAAGACTTACTTCACTGAATGAGGGACTGTGTTGTGTTATTATCCAGAGGAAGATACTCCAGATGAGACATCAATGTTTCTTTTTTCATATGGTATTTTTACACTCCTCTGATCAAAGAGCCCATTTTATTGTCAACTACAAATTGGTATGTTTACAAACATGCAGACATAATTATAAAGAAATTGGTTAGGAAATGAGTTTGCCATATGGTGCACTTACATTTTATAATTTTAGAGTTCGTTTTACTGGTAGTGATTACATGACTAAATAACTTTTCAACAACGGCCGTTACAATACTAGTATATCTCATTGAATAACATGGACTGAAAACATAATTCTCTTTAAAAACAGAAATCTGAAACAATTTTATGAATGCAAAGAGGTTTCTGGGATTCAAACTGTCGGTCCCTGATATACAACGGTTTTACTTCACGGACAGCCCACAGACCAATTACGGCGTAAAATGGATCCTAAACACAGTTTAATTCATTCAGTTGTATGCGATTAGTTTCTTTCTCACTGAATTTCTAATTACAGAAGGTCACGATTCAGATATTAATGCTCGATAATACTATATAATCACAGTAAAATTGTCTAATTTGAAAGTTGTAGAATTTAATGACTGTCATTAATTTAACATAGTTTTTGTCAGACCAAGGTTATACCCAAACAACCAAAACCTTGACTGTAGTAAAATGGTTGGTGTAATCAATAACACATTACTTTTCATGTCTTATTCATTTCATTTTATTTTTTATTGTTTCTTTGCTACTTATTAATTCTTGACTAAATTGCTCATAACATAACGAAAAATAAGCTACTTACATAAACAGACTTTGTTAATCATTGTCAATAGTGTTTAAAGTTAACCAAAGTCGGGTAAACAATTGTTTTACTATAATAATGAACCAGTACGAATTTCAGGTAGCTTATGAGGAACTAAATTATTGGGAAACACAATATCTACTTTATTTTCTTCAAACGAAAAAGTGCTATGTTGCACAATATAGTTATATTGAAAGTTATTAAAAAATGTACAAGTTTGTTCACATATATGTTGAACAAACTGACCTAAAATTACCACAATTTAAATGTACCTAATTATGTGAAACAATTAAATTGGTCGGGTGCACCCTTTAGAAATAAACTTACCTTAAATTCAAGTGTTCCACGTGAAATTCTAACATATTTTTGCTTTAAAAGCTTTAGTATTTTCAATGATTTTTTTAACATTTGCTTTTTTAGTTTCAGCAAATCTGGAGTATCATTTTCAGTTCGACTTTTCGAGGAAAAAGTAGAGCTATTGCACTCGCCCCAGCGGATTAGGTTTTTAATAAAGTCAAATATCTCTGTTACTATCAAAGCTAATGACTTGAAATCTGAAATGGTTATTTACTGTCATAGTCTACACCAGGAGAAACAATCCCCGTAACTTTGATTGAATTTTGATAGAGTTATGCCCTTTTTTAACTGAGAAATTTTTAAAGTTTTTGATAAAGCCAAATATCTCCGTTACTATCAAAGCTTTTGAGTTGAAACTTAAAATAGTTATTAACTATCAAAGTCTACACCGGGGGAAACAGTCCCCATAACTAACTCTGATTTGAATTTGGACAGAGTTATGCCCCTTTCAACTTCGATTTTTTTGTTAAATTTTTTGATAAAGTCAAAATACCTCTGTTACTATCAACGCTTTTGAGTTGAAACTTAAAATAGTTATTTACTATCAAAGTCTACCTCAGGATAAACAATCCCCACAACTCTGATTGAATTTTAAAAGAGTTATGCCCCTTTTTAACTTAGAATATTTGGTTAAAGTTATATTAAGTCTTTACTGGCAATGCTCTAATTCAGAGTCAAGTAATGAGAAAAGTCGAGCGAGCTCTTGTTCTAACTGAAATCAATTTGTTAGCAATGTGAAGGGAAAGGCTGACAAGGAAGCTTAGATTGGCGGAAGGACAAGAGTATCAATAGAAAAGCCAAAGTGCAGAATGACCCCCAGAAATGCCATCCATCTCAGCAGGAGCAAATCTCCCAGTTCACTGCCACAACTACGGCCCAGCAATTTGCTTCGGCGAATTGTCAGGAGGACAACACTGGCAGTTTTGGTCATAAAGACGTGAACTTCTTACTGGACCATGGTAGCGGGTAAAATGAGACATTGGAGCCGCGCCATGAGAAAACCAACATACTGCATTTGCGACCAGTATGGATCCATACCAGCCTGCGCATCCGCGCGGTCTGGTCAGGATCCATGCTGTTCGCTAACAATTTCTCTAATTACAATAGGCTTTGAAAGCGGACAGCATGGATCCTGACCAGACTGCGCGGATGCAAACGCACTATGTTGGTTTTCTCATGGCGCGGCTCATTTTGCTTTCGTTTTACTGGTAGTGACTACATAATTGAAGAACTTTTGAACAAGAGCGTTAAAATAAGACATACAAATATCAAATAACATGAGCCGCGCCATGAGAAAACCAACATAGTGCGTTTGCGACCAGCATGGATCCAGATCAGCCTGCGCATCCGCGCAGTCTGGTCAGGATCCATACTGTTCGCTTTCAAAGCCTATTGTAATTAGAGAAACCGTTAGCGAACAGCATGGATCCTGACCAGACTGCGCGAATGCGCATGCTGATCTGGATCCATGCTGGTCGCCCACGCACTATGTTGGATTTCTCATGGTGCAGCTCACATGGACTGAAAATTCAAATTTCTCTTGAAAACCGAGAATCTGAAACATGTTGATGAAAGGAAAGAGGTATTATGGTTCGAACTGCCGACCCCTGATAAAAATCAATCAGTCCTACCAGTCGTATTTTGAACATAATAATGGCACTTACTTAAATTTTCAGATACTGTATTTGCTGTAATCTTACCGAATGTTCTGTTCATACGTCTGTCCGTTCGTCCGTAAGTAAGTTAATCTCAGTCAGCCACAAGTGATATACCCTCACATTTGGTCGTATTTTCGTGTTTTCGTGTCGGCAATGCGATAAAAAGAAAAATGTAAGCTCGACAAATAAGTTGTTCGTCATGTTTTCGTGTCGGCCGCACGAAGTCAGGACAAATCAAGAGCGCCAACACGACACATTCATATACACCAATACGAAAACTCGACAGAATGTCATGTTTTCGGGTAAAATGAGTCGATGTTTCGTGTTTTCGCCTCGCCAACATGCCTACACGGCATGATGTCAGGGATAATCCACCAGTTAAACGCACAAGGCAGTAGTTTGTAGACTGAGTCACGTTTTGTTCATATTATTGCACAAAACATTTAGTCTTTAATATAGGTTTGAAAACTATCGAAACGTTGGATTCTACAAAAAAATAAATTATTTCCTCGTAGAATAACACCAGGAGCATACAGAAGGGTGGTTTTAAGTGTATCTGTTCTATGGTTTGTATACCTTCGACAAAAAGCAACAACAAAATAGTAATACTAATTTTAGGATGTGTTATCAATTCACTGTCTAGGCGTTAGTTTCGCACAGCACGTATACGTTTACTTTATTTTGCACAAATCGACCTGTGTACATCTTTGGGTGCATATATTTTTTCGCAAAACAATTAAGTTCAGCAAACAATAAAAATTCTGAGAATCAAAGTTAGAATGAAATTAAGATTTGAAAATAGATATTGTCAGTCTCATTAATGAGTCTGTTAAGCAAACGTCATTCTTAAGGCTAATGAAATAATGGTACTTTTTAACATCATTTTTAAAAGGAGTTTACATAACGCCCACGATTTCCTTAGTGAATCTTCTGCCTGCGTAGACAAAAGTCAGCCAATCAATATAACGAGCATGTAATGCTAAAAATAAATCAGCCCGAAATAAATGTTCTATTTATTGTCTTCGATTTTTTTTTGTTTTACTACGTTAACGTAAGGAGGTCGCGTTATATTAACGTAACGTGTTCAGCCATTCTAATTACTCTTAACGCGGTTGTCATAAACTTTGCTCGAGGCAAAACTAGATTTGTATAACAAAACAAACGCTGTCTTATTCGTTGATATAGAAATATATATATTTGCTACAGTTCTACTGACGTTAGATAGCTTTTAAAATTAAGTATAGCTACATTTTACGTCTCTTTCAGTCATTTACGTAACGTGTGGTGAATTAGCGTTGTTATATTTGTGGAAATTAAAGTAACTTTGAAAGTGAACGCTTAAATTGATGAGCTATAAGCAAACATAAACGATGCGAAAAAGGAATTTCTTATTTGTTTGTGACCTACATAGACGATAATGTACATGAATTTGACTTACGACGAGTACCAAAACACATGTTGCGTATTCAAATTACACAAGAGATAGGATATTGGATTATTAAATGAATTTTTCTAGCGGAAGGAATAAAATATATTGCAAACTGAGTTACGGAAACCCCTTAAACAAACACTTAAGTTCTCATGAGGAAAATATAAAAAAAATCATATAAGTTTGAATGGGATAGTACTCAGTCTATTAAACGCGGTTTTGTTTTTATATTTTTTCTTAATGAGACACTTGGGCGATTCGAATAGCAGTTATTATTGTAAAGTATCGTAAAATATGCCCTGTCAGTAGGTAGGGTTTTTGTACATGCTTTATGTTTAATACTGCGTGTTGAAGTCTGTTGAAAAATCGTTTTAGTAAGAATAAAAATGGCGAAGTTTGTAACAGTGTACAAAATATTACTTTTATTTTTCGTTTTGCAATTTTTTTTCAAATACAGTAAGGCTAAGCGCTTGCGGCGAGTGCGAAGGGGTTGGCTTTCAAGCGGAAAACCAACTGGAGTAAAATGTGCTTTAAACCCGTGCTCCGTACCGGGTTTCTGCGGTACTGGACGTACTTGTGAAATGGACGAAAACTGTAGACATCATTGTGAATGTGACCAAGGTTCGACTCACGAGCTATGTGCGGAAGATGCGTTGGCACAGACAGCTACACCTAAACCTATGAAATGCACATTTAATCCATGTTCAAGTTCGGCTTTTGCATGTGACGGCGGCAGAAAGTGCGTACTCGACGACTTTTGTATGCCCGAATGTGCTTGCATGGATGGTTCTAAACACCCCTCTTGTCTCGATCGAACTGAAACACCAACTAAACGCACAGTTGAGGAAACGACAGGTGTGGACAAATGTAAAACTGGCGAAATTCCATGCATTCATGGTCATTGTGCACGTGATGGCGATCAATACATGTGTGAATGTGATAAAGGCTGGGGTGGTGACACGTGCAATGAGAGCAAATGCACGATGCAATGCCCCAAGGGATTTTACTGTCATTTTGTCACTTCGTCGGTGCAGATATGTTTGGAAAGTATTCCCGAGGAAACGACAGTGTCAACAATGTTACCGACGCCGACGACGAAAACAAGCCTCATTGCCAATGTGTGCAATGAGAGCTATACAGCACGTGACAGTGAAGAGCAAAAATGCCCGTCGGGAACCGCATGCAAGTATGGTGTCTGTATTAATAACGGTGATGAAGAGAGATGTAAGTGTGATGCTGGTTCGTCGGGAACACTGTGTGAATATAAATGCTGTCGGGAGTGTGGAGAGTTTGGTACCTGTGTTTTTGACGAAGAACTTGGTGAAACTTGTAGCTGCAATGTAAATTACACGGGAGTAAATTGCACAGACCTGAAGTCGGAATTGACTGAAGGTAAGTCGTGTTATCATGATAGTTAAATGATTCAGTTTTTTAATATATATATATTTAAAAACAACAAAAGGTAACACAACTATAATCAAAAACAAAACAGAGAGCAGTATTATTATCATACATTCTCACGAACTGTATTTGTAAACAAGTAACTCTCATGTAAACAGAAATTGATAATGAGGGAAATTTAAATATCATAAAATGTATGTAGCAGTATGTTTTTGTCGTCAAATCAGATAGTATAAAAACGAATTAGCTTGATTTTTGTTTCGAACAAAATAAAAAGCCTTGACATAAGTATGATATTTCGTTCAGAAAAATATAAATATTCTGAAATAAATGTGTAGATCAGTACGAAATTTTTAATTCACACATAAAAAACCAAGGAAATGTTTTAGTTATTGCTTTTGTGATTTAAGATTAATACACTTTAGGGGGAAATATCAAAGACTAAAAGATAACATAATCAATAATAAAAAAAAGAACGTGGTATATGTTGTACAGCAGGTACCATTAATGTACCATTAATGAAAGTGTCTTTTGGGTCTTAGGCTTTTGGGTCTGCTAGAGATAAAGTAAAGATGATTCATTGACAGGTTCTTGTTAATGTTTAAGTTGAACGTAGCAAGAATTGTGTGTTATAGATACTTTTATTTCCTCCAAAATTTGACGAATTGATAGATAAAGCAATACCGATATATGTATGTAAGATGCAAGATAAACAATTATAAAGCTTAAAACGTACGTATTATTAGTTGTATTATAAGTTGCTTATCTGCATACAAATATATTAGAACTTATAATGTTATAACATATAAAAAGTGGTAATTAAATGCATAATAATTAAAGAGAAAATCCTAATGCATGATCTTGATTATGATGTTAAAAAAACCAGACCTTTGACCAATCGAAATAAAACTTATCTGGGGATATTTGTTTAAAATGTGAACTAGTATGAATGCACTTATTACAAACGAACGAAAAATATGGTTTTACAGAATTTTTTAAAAGGAATAAGTCATCATCGTAAAAATCCAATTCCTCCAAATGGCTTTATTTTCAACTTGGTTCCAAAGTACTATCTGGTTAATGTATACACTTACTTTTTTTTTCATTTTGTATCAGTATTTCGCAAATTCTCGCCTTGTAATGAAACTGCTTTGTCCTTTCTTAGAAACAAAAACGTTGCTATAATTCTTTCTTAAATATAACCGATTTAAACAGTTTTGGGTTTTACGTTTCTTTTTTTTTTTTCAACATACATGTATTTCATTATCGTCTTACTAAAAAAGTCTACTTTAAGAATAATGCACGACAAGTCAACAAAAAAAAATCTACTGGAAGCATAGAACTCAACCAAATAAATAGCGATTCTGTTTGATTATGCGGCACTATTCATACATTCTCTACTTTCCCAAGCACCAGCTTAAGGCTCAGATTCAGGTTTAGAAATATTACAATGAGCAGAACCAAATTATATAAAGAATGCAGTATTTTATATGAAAATTTTAGACAGCAAATAAGATATGTTTAATATGCTACTAGATAACTGTTTTTTTTTATTGACATATGTCATAGAAGAGAAGTCCAGAACCCTAGCAAAAAATCATACGTCTGGGTACTTTGAAGTTTTTAATAAGATACTATAGACATAGAATTGTAAAACATTTTGCAATAATGACTGAGCCCTGAAATTGATGCGAATTTTAAAGTTGTTTCTATTACTCCTCCATCTGCCAAGATTGTCATTTGCAATTAAATGTAAGGGAAGCAAATATTGTAAAGAAATTATTACAATTAAATGGCCTTTTTGAAATTTACATGATTCATCTACATTGTATAAAAAAAGAGAGAGTGTAAATCATGGAATAAACTACTTACAAATGTTGAAAAAACAACACCATTTTACCATCATTAACCCGTCCAATGCATGCTTTACCATACCATCCCGTACTTTTACGTACAATTTAAAACATATTCATTCTCAGATATTTGCCCCCGCCCCTTTAAAAACAAATGTCATTTGCCTTTAAAGAAATGAAATAAATATTTTTAGTATTGTTGAAAACAATGATATACATAAGTCTAGTTATGCCAGTTTTAAGTACTAGGACATTATTTCAAATGCACATCGACACGGACATAATTTTGTAACAGTTCTTTGAAAACGGTGAGATTTTAAAAGGCTTTGCTTAGCCCATTTATGTAGTCCTTTTCCAATATTAAAAGCATGTATCAGTAAATTGTTAATCATTTCATAGAATAATATACATGTTTAATATCATGTTCAATTTTCATGCAAAACAACTCTTCCATGATTTTAGAGATGCTCTTAATTATTGAACAAAAACATGGAGCTAACTCTTAAGGACTACATGGTACTGAATATCAGACATAAGAGGAAAATGGTCAAAAGGTTGTGTGCGTGATTTAATTAGGTGTGGTTTCACGAAACTGGAGGATTTTTTTCTGAAACTAATGATAAATCAAGTCGTGATTTTGCATAATATATTGTCATTGAAAGAAATTAGCATATTGTTTGAAAATGATCATAACATTTTGTCCATTCTATTAAAATTACAGCCTAATTATACTGGTGACAAGGCCAATTCGCGGATTTTATAGGTCTTATAAATTGATGAGTCTATGAAATAACCACGTTCTTTAACTGAGCATTGGAACTTGTGTGTTATTGACTCAAACATTATAATTTACTGTCTTCTCTCAGCATCTAATATACACTCAACATTTTTCAAAATTAAAGAAACTCGGAAGTGACACAAATCGCAGCCACGCAAAGTTTATTTTTACCATATTCATATTTATGTATATTAAGGATGGATGGGGCTTTCATATTATAAGTCTTATAAATTGATTGGTCTATGAAATAGCCACGTTTTCTTACAGATCACTGAAATTTGCGTAATCTTGTGTTACAATCGTCTTTCGATATCTAATATACAATTATTATTTTTCAAAATTTAAAGAAATTCACAAGTGACACATGTTTGAATCACAGCTCTGCAAAGTTTCTGTTTTCAATATATAGAAAATTTTTGTATATTACATTGTGTAGACGCTGGATATTATATTTTCACGAGTGACGTGAATAATAATAACGTTTTCTATGCTTAATACTGTAGAAGCTGAAATTTTCGCGAGGGTTTAATTTTCGCTATATTCACGAAGCCCTACATCCCGTGAAAATTAATCCTCGCGTAAATATTAACCATTAGTATAATTCAAATTCAAGAAGGATACCATTTTTACAATTTCGCGAATATCAAACCTCGCGAACATACTCAAAATTTCAAATTCGCGAAATTTTGACCCAGCGAAAAAATGTGCTTTTACAGTATAGGAATTAATTCCACTCTGACAGGCAAAAAGACAGTTCTATGCAGTTGCAATCTACAAAAAAATCCGTTCTTTATGATACAGTAGCACAGAGGCTTCGTAGAAGTTCGCATGACACACAACCACAGTCTTAGCAACCAACCTTTCTCTGTTTTCAAAATGAACAATTGTATTATAATTTATGGCAAAAATTGTCCTTTATGCGAAGAAACATGCAGACAACAAGAATACGCCTCGATGATAAATCTGAGTTTATCAGATAAATTTTGTCATTGAAACTAAAAGCTCTTTTAGACACAAACTAATTAATGACAACCCTGAAAGACCCTGTAAATCAAATAGACACACTAAACGTCAGTGCATATAATGTTTTTGCTCATTTCATTTTGTAAAATGACAGTATTGTGAGTCATAATTTTTTTTAACTAGATTTGAGTGATCCTGCTAATTTTAATGGAAACGCACCGGACAATAAAACGTTAAGCACCCAAAACGGGTTTGGAATAAATGAGAACGTAATATTCAACGTGTGCAAATATTTTAGTATGCACAGACACTATAATTATGCATACTACCAGGATTTTTTGAAACTTTGAAAATATTTAAAAAAAAACCAAAAAAACTCAAAGTAATGTATCACAAAAGTTGTCGTGTAAGCACTGTTTTATCGCATGACAAACGCCGTACAAATATTTCCAAATTGCTAAATAAATATTTCATTCCAGTACTTTGTTACAAAGTTCAGCTCGGGGTGGATTAATCATTTAATATAAAACGACGTTCGATCTTCTCAGACAGTAGCGAATCTAGATAATGAATTTAGATATAGGGCCAGTGCATGAAGTTGTACAAACATGGTAGATGATAGTTTAAATATAAATTGAAACGAAGATTATGAGTTTCATCATCACACAGTTTATTCTGCCGAACTCCATCTTATATATAGAAGAGGTTAAATCCGCGTTATTGGCAAAGAATAATGGTTATACATTAACCCTTAGCCTGCCTTTGCGACCGGTGCAGACCAAGATCAGCCTGCACATCGGTGCAGTCTGATCATGGTCTACACTGTTCGCTATTCAGTCAGTAAATTTTCAGTGAAAACCCCTTTGAGTACCAGTCCATTATAGAAATATAGCAGGTTAAGGGTTAATTGTAGTTGAATGCTATACTTGTTAGCTTCATAGCATTAGTTGTACACTAGTCATGATGGCGTTGTAGTCAAAGACCTCATCGCCTCTGTAGGGTTTCACATAGGTTGTGGACAAGCCCGCGACAATAGTCACCCTAGCGATAGAACACGTTTCATTGCGCAAGATATGTATACATCAATATCTTGACACCGACCGAAGTAACAAAATGAACTGTTAAAATACGTTCTATTCCATGATTCTTAACAGTCATAATTATCTACCCTTGCAACCGTTTCGCTGTTAGTTAATTGCGTTAATGATGCCTATTCCTTTAAAATAGGCTCTGTTATTGGAGGGGAGATAACAGCATTGGTATGATCTCCAATATGGTTGTCTTCCTTTTACAGTAATGGTAAAACATACAGCGTGTAATTATCACACATTCACGGCATTGCCTCTTCAGCAAACAACGGGTAAGAAAATGATAGACATTTGATTTTTTCATCCAATTTGAGGTTTACCGATGAAGTTAAGCAAAAAATAATATGAAATAAGGCAAAGCCTGAAAGCGAGCTCAAAGAAATCAGGTTTAGCTAAAAATTTATACATCGTTTATATGTAACAAAGAAACTATTCACTACTAAAAATAATTCGCGAGAACCTATTCACTTGAAAAAAAAAAGTCTTCATTTAGTGTCATCATACCTGTAACAGCGAATATCATACGTTGCAAAATTTATGGGAAGCCGGTGTCACGGTGACGTCATTACCTATTTGCCGCGTTCCCGTATCTTTATGCTTATTAATGACATTTTTTTTCTATTTTATGGCCAATGTTTGATGTTTTAAAAGAAAATAATATGTTTTTTTCAAACAACTGGAAATCTTTCTTGCATTATTTTTGAGTGATGAATAATTTTCAGCAATCAAATGAAGTTCTGCATTCACTGCGGAGAGAAGTACTTCCTGTCAAGGCCTTCCGTTAGGGTGCGCTTTCTAACAACTTCCGACGAAACTTTTAAAGTCCATCACCAAGTGTCAAAGTATACTTGCGTTACCGTAAAGCTAATATGAACTAAGGCAAAGCCTCAAAGCGAGCTCAAAGAAATCGGATTTATCTAAAAATATTATGCATCATTTATTTGTCACAAAGAAACTATTCACTAGTCACAAGAATTCAGGAGAACCTATTCGCTTGAAAAAAAGTCTACATTTAGTGTCACCATGCCTATAACAGTGAATATCATACGTTGCAAAATTTATGGGAGCCGGTGTCACGGTGACGTCATTACCGCGTTCCCGTTTTTTTCTGCTTATTAATGACATTTTTTCCATTTTCTGGCCGATGCTTGATCTTTTAAATGCAAATAATATTTTTTTCAAACAACTGGAAATCATTCTTTCATTATTGTTGAGTGATGAATAATTTTTAGCAATTGAATGAAGTTCTGTATTCACTCCGGAAAGAAGTACTTCCTGTGAGCACCAGTCCGCTATGGTGCGCTTTTTTAAAACTTCCGACGAAACTTTTCAAATCCATCACCAAGTGTGAAAGTATACTTGCGTTACCGTAAAGCTCGATTCTCGAGCAGGCCCTTTGGGCCTGCTCTTCGAGCTCGCTATTAGAGTCTTTAAATACATAAACGTCAAAACTATCTTATGACAAATGTATTTCGCTGGATGGTTAACAACATGGAAAATCCGCCGGATTACTGGTTCTATCTTTGCTGCAGGAATCTGAAGGTCATGGATGAAAATTGTTTCCAAAAAAAAAAAATATCTAATGAAATCTCCGGCTTCATCGAATAAATCTAGATATATGTTACTAGTATCTTTCTTTTAGAGCCATGCTTTCTGTTTTTTAGCTGCTAATAGTTGATAATGGTCGGTGACGTCACAATCGGTGAATCATCTTAGATGGTATCTGACGTCACAATGAATGAATCACCTGGGTGAAAAGGGAAACTATTTGTCATAAATGTCGGCTGTAATGATCATTGAAGATAGGTTGTAACAGTACCTGCCATAGCATAATTGGTTTTAACTGTTCTTAAAAGACTTAGGGTCCTCGAAAGTAGCAATAACCACAGGAAAGATAACTCCTGCAAACACCTGATTCAGGATTTCCAAAATATGTGTCCACAAAAAAATTGGAACGCTTGCTTTAACTTTTTATACGCCCGTTTGAAAAACGGGACGTATTATGGGAACGCCCCGGGCGGGCGGGCGGCGTCCACAGACCTTGTCCGGAGCATATCTTCTACATGCATGAAGGGATTTTGATGAAACTTGGCACTGTTGTTCACCATCATGAGACGGAGTGTCATGCGCAAGAACCAGGTTCCTAGGTCTAAGGTCAAGGTCACACTTAGAGGTCAAAGGTCAAATTCAAGAATGACTTTGTCCGGAGCATATCTTCTTCATCCATAGAGGGATTTTGATGAAAGTTGGCACAATTGTTCATCATCATGAGAAGGAGTGTCATGCGCAAGAACCAGGTCCCTAGGTCTAAGGTCAAGGTCACACTTGGAGGTCAAAGGATACAAGAATGAAAACTTTGTCCGGAGCATTTCTTCTTCATGCATAGAGGGATTTTGATATAACTTGGCACAAATGTTCACCACCATGAGGCGGAGTGTCATGCGCAAGAACCAGGTCTCTAGGTCTAAGGTCAAGGTCACACTTAGAGGTCAAAGGATACAAGAATGAAAACCTTGTCCGGAGCATTTCTTCTTCATGCTTAGAGGGATTTTGATATAACTTGGCACAAATGTATACCACCACGAGACGTAGTGTCATGCGCAAGAACCAGGTCCCTAGGTCTAAGGTCAAGGTCACACTTAGAGGCCAAAGGTCAGATACAAGAATGACTTTGTCCGAAGCATTTCTTCTTCATGCATGGAGGGATTTTGATGTTACTTGACACAATTATACACCATCATGAGACGAAGTGTCATGCGCAGTTCCCTTCTTTAGAATTACTTCCCTTTGTTGTTACTATAAATAGCTTATATTGTAACTTTTTCATTACTAGTCGTATGGAAAAATCGAGACCACTTTTCTGTAGTACAACATGCATGCTACATCCAATTTTGAGGTGTATTTTGACCAGTCTCTACCTGGTAAAGATTTTTGTGAGGACTTACAATTTTTTTTTTTTTTTTTTTTTTTTTTTTTTTTTAAGATTAACTTCCCTTAGTTGTTACTATAAATAACTTATATTGTAACTTTTTTATAATTGACTGTAGGGAAAAACCAAGACCACTTTTCTGTGGTACAACATAGATGTTACTTTCCAATTTTAGGTGTATTTTAAGGTATCTCTACCTGGTAAGGAGTTTTTTTGTGGACTTAGAAAACAAAACACTTAGTTATTACTAAACAACCACAAAATTAAAATTCCATTTGCAAATACAGGTGCTAGAGTAAAGAAATTTGCTGTGACGGGCGTATATTGTGACATTCTTGCACTCTTGTTAAACCTAGCTTATTGTGTTGCATGTAGGGTATCTTAAATACTGTAAGATTTTTAAGACAAGAAAATGTGCAGATTGGAAATTATACAGTTTTTCAAAGTGAAAGTACCATGTATTTGAATGGGACTAAAATTTCATTTTCATTTTTTATTGAATGGCTGCGTAATCTCTTTATAGAAACTTGGGAAATATTCCTTTCTTGTAGATAAATAAGTCATATGAAAATAAATGGAATATAATTCAGTTTTATTTGTTACGTAATCTGTTTTCTATGATACTATAAAGATACGAAGGAAGTCAATGCAAGTTATTCTATATTCTATTTTAACTGTAATTTTAAATTCTAGTTACTTCAAATACATTATCATACCTACTTATCTCTGATCTACTAAAATACAAATCATCTGCACCCGTGTTCACAAAACATTTTCAGTCTCAGCTGAGTTTGATAATGAAACTTTATTTGTCATTATATCTAATTAGCATGTTTAAAACTGAATCTTAAGATAATAACTATTTTCAAATGCCCAATTAGTATTAATGGTCAATCTCAGTTGGAATATAACTTTGAAGTTTTAGTTAAATTGATATCAAAATTTCAAACTCAAACCAAGCTGAAACCGAAAAATGTTTTGTGAACATGCGGCCTGGCCTTACGGTATGGAACGGTATTGAACGGTTTTTGACGAAACACCTAATTTCTCACATAGGTGTATTCTTCGTTTGTAAGCCATACCAGAAGGTGTCGGCCCAGTACAATTTCTCCTTCTTTGCTGTATAGTAAAACAAGCACTTTTGGACATGGATTGTGAATTTCACAACAAAATTGCAGCATTGACAGCTCTGTATCAGAAATGACAAAAAATGTACACAGTATCAATAAATACATTTGGAATATGACATGTCAAAGTAGGGATAGCGTTAAATTGGGAACTTCAAAATTTCAAAGAACTACTTTCTATGATACAACGACCCGGAAGTACTTCTATACCGGGGTGACACCAGAAAGTCATATACAATGTTATTGAAATTGTCTCAAAACTTTACCGGTTTTGGTTTTGGTTTGTGATAAGGCCTTGTAAAAATACATTTTTGAATTTGTCCGATTTAATAACATTTATCAGCAGAAATTTCCATACAGTAAAATGGTAGAAAAGGCAATTTAACATGAGCAACGATTCATTTCCCGATGTAAATTAATAAAAATACTGTTAAAACGCATTTTAAGCTTTTGGCATTTCACTAAATTGCATAATTTTGATAATAGGAACACTTTTCACAATTTCTCATTGTTTTCGTATTTAGACTGAAAAGTCGTGCATTTTTTACCATACACTTAAATTTATGGACTGACAAAAACTTGACACTTTTACTAATGTTATACAAATACTAAACCTAATTTCATATTATTTCAATGCGTTGAAGTAATATAGGCTCCCACAGGAAAATAAAAATGTAGTTTACCATTTCACGTTTTCTTCATCATGTCTAATAACCTCTATAATTGGAGTTTAAATGAAATGAAATTGCGTTTCGCCCGCTCGCGGCAGTACAGACCAGGATCAGCCTGCAAGGACGTTGGTTTGCACTGTTCGCTATTTAGTCAATATATTTTCATTGAACACACCTTGAAATAATGAATGACACTGCCAAAATTAAATGATGGACCAGTCAATTTTAGAAATTTAGCAGGCGTAATATATAATATAACCTTTATAATATGAGTTAAAATGAAAAAATCAACAACATTATTTTGCCTTTAGCCTACGGGCGGCAAGTGATTCTGTCTTTGCGACCGGTACAGGCACGGACGTTGTTCTGCGCTGTTCGCTATTCAGTCAATAAATTTTCATTGAACACACCTTCAAATAATAAATGGTGCTGCCAAAACAAAATGATGGACCAGTCCATTTTAGAAATTTAGCAGGCGTAAGGTTAGGTATCTCGCAAACACAATGAAGGTTCCAAATCATTGGTATCCATGTACTTGGAGCCTCCGTGGCCGAGTGGATAAGGTTACTGACTTAAAATTATTTGCCATGCACTACTGTGGATTTAATGTAGAATTGTTTAATGTGAGGAAGCCATCCAGCCTGCTTAGGGAAGGCCAGTTGTTACCAAGGCGCCCGCAGTTGCCTGCGTTCTTCGTTCATCATTATTACATGGGAAAAAATCGCCATATGACATGTAATAATGTTGATTTGGCTGAACACTTATTAAAACATCGCTAGGAGCGACGGGTTTTTATTGAACAAAAAAGAACATACCTGTATTAACAACTTTTTATACGAGTATATGATATAATACATTTGAACAATTTTACAAGACGTGTACAGACCCTTTTTTCCACAGATCTTACTAAAATGTTTCTTTTAATCAGTAACTTGACAGCTGCTAATGCTGCATGTAGATTTCAATTGTCAGTGCTGTTGCCTTTTAAATTCATATTACTAACATAAAGACAAATAGGATATCGGATACACTTGTCAGTGTACATGTATATATGAAGTATCTCTGCATCGCCGAGAATTCCGTCTTAATAGCCGATCGTATGCACTGCCATGCTGCCGTTTGATTGAGGTCCAATAGGGGTAGACAAATTTGGACCTTTTTGTATAGATCTGTAACTGTGGCTGATTTCTTCGTGATATTAATTACTGCAAACTTGTAAATTATTCGAAAATATTATTCTAATGTAAGGGTACTAAAACGTATTAGCGTCTGATGGCCCTTTCACGCTTCCGTAGAAACAACATTTATTACACGAAACTTATTTTGAAAATATTTCTGAAATGTCTAGGTCTGCAGCTCTCAAATACGGTTATATCTTACATCTGAGGCAAATAATGACACTCAGACAACATCAAAAATGACATTTTGAGCGATTTGATGAAGTTCCAAAATTATCAATGTACCCTTGGTCCGTTACGGACCCCTGTGGGATTTGTGTTTATCAAGAGCTCAAATATTTTTCCATAGATTAAAAGCTGACATGTTGTACTAAAGCCCAGGTAATTTCAATTCGTAATAAAGTGCTGAAAATTGGCTCCCCGATAGCCAAAAAAAAAAAAGAAAAAAAAAAAAAAAAGAAGTCCACGCGCATACATTTAGACGGAGTGACCCCTGCGCGTGACCCCTGACTATCTACGAATCAAAATGCAGCTTTCGTTTTCAAGTTTAACATTTCTACTTTCATTTTATTCACTTCCGGAAATAGCTGAAGGTCGAGTGACGTCATTTACTGTGTTGTCAAAAACATACATATGCCTGGCGAGATTGCATAAATATGTGCTGGCCGTCCTAAGGTTATGCCATTAAAATGTGTAATATTTTTTATTCGTGAAATATCTTTCTATATGCCATTATAATGTGTAATCTTTTTCATTCTTGAAATATCTTTCTATAAGCCATTATAATGTGTAATATTTTTCATTCATGAAAAATCATTCTATATGCCGTTATAATATGTAATATTGCTCATTCTTGAAATTTCTTTCTATATCCATTATGACGTGTAATCTTTTTCATTCTTGAAAAATCTGTCTATATGCCATTATAATGTGTAATCTTTCTCATTCTTGAAAAATCTGTCTATATGCCAATATAACGTGTAATCTTTCTCATTTTTGAAAAATCTTTCTACTATGTCATCATAATGGTTACTCTTTTTTAATTATTGAAATATATTTCTGTTTGCAATCATTCTCATTCTTGAAGTTTCTTTCTATGTGCTAAATTATATGGGTTTGATTTTGCCTTATAGTATAGGAATGATTGCAAATGTTCCGAGTATCAAATTATCAATACTTGAATTTCGGTATTGAACTTAAGGTTGGTGTGCTTCTTTGAATAATATTTGTAACAAATCATAAAATAGAAACACTTTATGAAGAAAACGATCTTATTCTATACGTTTTGGACTTGTGAAGAATATGAGTTACCAAAATAGGGACATGCATCGAAATTAATTTGTATTCACCTAATTTTGTCCGAGTCTTTAATGGATCTTACTCCACAGCGATATAATTCTAAATGAGTCCTGCAGAAATCCTGCGTACGCAAGCTGACTAAACAAAAAGATTTGCATGCCTTTGAAGGTGTTTGTTGTAAATATCACATGTTTTTAATATCATATCAAGTCGGTTTGATGTTCAATTTATAGACTCGTCTGCAGATAAAGGAACATTGCCTTATTTCGGTAATAACCACTATCGTACTGAAAAACACTACCTAATAAACGGACTATTCCATTATCGAGAGTACAAAAACATCCGCTTACCTCAAAACCGACCTATAGGTAGATGCAATTATAAATTTTACTCTATTGTTGCTTTGCTCATCATTTAAATACAAACTAGTATCAACTGATTTCCAACATTATAATACTGTTCTGCATATGTTACTAAATGTGTATGCATAAAACCTACATGAAGCATTGTAACAGTTTATCTTCTACTTTCATTGATACGTTATCTATCAAAATCTGACAAAAATGGAACAATTAAGTTTGATTATAGTATATGGACAAAGCGCTGTGAGATATTTTCGAACACGGACAAATTAATATTTCATTGGGTAAAAAGATACCGTCCACAAGTGTTTTTGTATGGAATGGATTTTAGAGATAAGAAATTTTAATAGCCGCATTTCATGTAATAACTGAAATGTGATTTTCTTTTTAATTTCACCCCAAGCAATTAGATCAGTTACAAATTTTGAATAAATGTGAAGAATATGTTCAAACTCTACATTGAAAAAAAAAATAATCTCGTTTTCTTTTTCACACGTGAAGAATACGGTCGTATCTTTCACAAGTGTGAAGAATGTGTTTTGTGAATATTTGCCATTTTTTAACAGATTGGTAGACAAATTAAGATATTGTTCATATAAAAGTCATGAAGGTAAGGAATTTGGGAAGATGTATTCATTGTCTAGGTACGGGTTTTATTCTAGATTTTACCGGATAAAACGAAATTAGCGCTGTCCGACACCTTTTAAGAGGGAAGGTGAAAAACAAACTTCATTAAGACTGGCCTGCAGACGTTAACTGATATAAAAATCTGGGATTGTTTATGGCCGATTTCTTATTGTTTATTTTACCCTAAGCCATATTGCACGACTAAATTATTGAATCCATAGTTTGCAATATAAACGACAATACCCGATCACTCTGTAAATATTCTGTATTGTTAAACCTAAATAAAGTCTGTAAACATTGCCTTCTTAACGTTGAACGAAAACGGTTATAAAATAATTAACAGCGGATTTAACCTGCGAGTGACACACCTGAGAGTGACACTCCTTTATTTAAAAACTTTTTTTTTATACATTTTATGTATGCCATACATTTAAACACTAGAAAACTACGTCAGTGGATGAAATGAACCATGTTAAGTTACTTGATAGTTTAAACATGTTGTTCTGATCTACCGTGGATAAATATTTTATTAAGACACGTAGTGCATCCTTACTTTTATTGGATTCACATATAATACACAGGTTGTTTAGCTAGTAATTTGTGTTTTGTGAAAACGGATTAAAACCATTGATTTTTTTTTAAAAGTATAACATATCGTGTTAATCTACATTTAACTAGAATGGGGATTTTATGAAAAGAATGTCTAACATAAAAAATGCTACTTAAACTGTTTAACAGATAAAGTTTAGAATTGAGAACGTTCATAGAAATTCAAATAAGTTTGTATAACTTTTTGGATTTGAGAAGCAGACGAATTAAGGATGTCTGCTCGAGAAGAGCTTCTGTTTTTTCTGCTTGCCTTTTACATCGGAAATACAGATGCTGTTTGTGCGTTCGATCCGTGTACGTTGCCTGCCATTTGCAACGGAAAATCCTGCGTTTTAACCGACGACTGTGAGATGTACTGTGATTGTGATGAAAATTCGACTTCACCAAGTTGTCAAAATGTTACCATAACAACGACATTGGCCTCTGTAACCGAGAAGGGTTGTCCGTGTGTTCATGGAAACTGTTTATATGGACATAACAACGAGACGAACTGTGAATGTGAAGTAGGCTGGGGTGGAGAAAATTGTGATATTCTATGTACTTTCCCCTGTCCTGAGGGACAAAGGTGTGAGCCCTTGGGAATTCCTGGTATGACTATTTGTGTGGATATTATACCTGAAAACAGAACAACGGCCTTGACATTTAGCACCACTACTGAATATTCGTTTAATAGAACATACAATGTCTGTGACTCGGCATACACTTTGCGCCCTGACTCTGAGAAGGTGTGTAATGGTTGGCCTTGTATATACGGTACATGCGACATGGATGGAACATCAGTGTGGTGCAGTTGTGATCCAGGGGGTACAGGTCAGAATTGTCAGTACGAGTGCTGCAGGAGGTGCTTGTATGGCTCGTGTTTCTATATCTCGGAGGAGGACAGGGAGATATGTAACTGCCATGCAAATTATTCTGGACCCTATTGTGAAATTTGGGACCCGCCCAGTGAGTATGATGTAATCAATTTTTTCACCCTCCATGTTTTCCCCATTTTATTTTTTTTTTGCCGTAAAAATAGGTAAACAATGTTGTTATTATAATAACGCAACTCGTTTCTCTTCTTTTGCTACGATGGCAGACGACAATTTACTGATTAGTAAAGGGAGAAAATAATAAACCTATAAATAACGAATATTCATATTTGATTATTAGAATTAAAAGTAGTAAGTTAAGGTTCTCAAGCTGCACAGTTTAAGAGTAACTCGATCAATTTGATGCATTTGATTGTCCAACATTGCTATACAGCATAAAAGTCAATGATATCCAAAATAGCTTTCGTTTTGGTCGCTACCCGGAAGTTCATGTAGGTCAGAATTTTTACTAAGGTATTAGGCTTTTCTTAAAGTATGTACATGTATGTATGTATGATAATAAAAGTACTGCTGTTATAAACAGTAAACAGTTTAGTGTGGTTATACCTGTGATGAGTATTATGTACTATATAGCCTGAATTTATTTCTGTACTTGACGTACGGTATATCATTTACAATTTAGAATATTCAGAGGTGTGTGTGTGTATAAATGTACTGTTGTTTAACCGCGTGTATAAAATTTCGCAATAAATATGATAATATCCTTTTCTGTACTGGACAAAATATGAATTTAGGGTTCATTGCTGTGGCATATTCTTCAAAAATCACATTTAAGACTACGGACACATTCTTCAAGTTTTGAACGTGCCTCCCATCACACCAAGTTCGTTTTCAATACGTTCTTCAAAAATGTAGCCGAACGGGCTCAAACTGTGTGCCAACGGAACAGACGTAGAAGCGACGTTCTACTGTCTGTCTAAAAAATTATGGACTGGCTCGGACGGGTTTGAACGTAAGCGGTGCTCCAGAACTTTGAGCTTGCTCAAAATTTTCTGCCGATCATCCCGTCTTGCAGTTAGACAGACTGACAACGTACTTTAAACGAGATGGACTTACTAAGAACTGAACTGCCATACTTCGATCGTACTAGAGACGTGGTATGACGTAATGCGATCGGGCGTCAATTTCAGTACGTGTGCACACCGGCTGGATCCGTCTGTTGCTCGTTCAATCCGTTCACAGACAGACTTAACTCGACCGCACTACATCCTTAGTGCGTCGTTATTCCGTCTGAATACGATCAAAATATAAACAAGAAATATCTTTAAAAATGATGGTCGGCGAATTGTAATAAGGAAAGAAGCTTATGAATTTTTCATCTAACATTCATCTTTCATCTAACATTTTTCAAATTGCAAAACTAAACACCGCACTTTAGCAATTTAAATGGTTCTCTTTTAATTTTTCGCAAAGGTTTCGTAGGGTTGCAATTTTGTTTCGTTTATCCTTAGACGAATAATTACAGCAGTAGTTTGATGAAGATTCATGAAGCGGTTCATGAGAAGAGGTCATTAAACGTGTTTATATTTTTAGCTAAATTGCTCCCTATCCCCATTTGTAACAAAATAGCAGGAGACCTTACGATATTGTTACACATCGAGTTTGATAAAAATCCATTACATTTTAGTGGTTAATGCGAAGAAAGGCATATCTACTTTTAGCTATAGTGGTCCCTAATAGGGCCCAACTTCCTATATGAATAAATTTGGAAGAGGACCTTATAATGATGCTCCAGACCAAGTATGACAAAGATCCACCAAGCTGTTCATGAGACGCTGTATAAAGGCATTTCTAGTTTTAGCTCTAGAAGCCCCTAAAAGGGGTCAAATGTCCCAGCTGAACAAAGTTGGCTGCGGGCCTAATAAAGATGCTACAAATCAAGTTTGATTAGAATACATGAGAAAAAATCAATTAAAGGATTTTTTTATTTATTATTTTTATTTATTTCTAAAATATGCCAACTGATCCCACTTTAACAAATGCATTTTCGCTATTCATGAATCTTTGGACAATGACGTCACACCTATAAACAAGTGAAGGTCAAGCAAAACATACAATTGTAATTATTTCAATATTTCTGTTTCATAAGCAAAGTTTGACCGTGTTCATATCACATAGATAAACAGTATGCAGCGTATCTTCATTCCAGTGTAATGAGATTCAGTCATTATATAGCATATATATAATAAAACAGATTTCAACTGAGTTCAATATTTGCATACCATACTAAAGAAAAATATTCATATATAATAAATCAGTTAAATAATTTATAACAAATATATCAAAGCAGACAAGTACTCATTTTAATATGCAATCTGAATAAGTCACAAAAGCAAGAAACCTTTTCATATATAGACGACAATTGTAACAAGGAAAATCTTTTAAAAAGCACATCTCTACATAGAAGACTCTTATCACACCCTTATTCATGTGATACGCAGACCGTATTCAGCTCTTTCTTTAATTTGATATATGTTGGTGTTTGAACAGGTTTTTATCATATTTATTAAACTTACTTATCATTTTGAGATATATCAATATTCTTGCTAAATATACTGAGCCAAAGTTAGCTTTAAAACTTTGAACAGCGTCGTTTAGGATAAACGCTTTGTCTACATTTTACTCAGCGTAGCACAATCAACAGAGTGAAAGAAATTGACACTCTCGTCCAATCAGGCAGAGTGTTGCATAAATCTTCCATTTTGATAAATTATCTATAATGCGTTATCAAGTAGTTTGATTTGCAAATTGAAGTCACGTGGCATAGGTAACGTAAACGAATTTAGACGGCGTTCGCCGAAAAAAACTAAGCTTGCAATACTGCTCTAAACAGTTCTCAGTAGACATTGTCGGCTTAAGTTGATGTGGACAATGAACTGTGACTGTGCTGTAAATCCTGGGGGTCTTCTCAAGGCATACTTGTATTTAATTCACTGTTACAGTACCTGACTTTGTTCATGACAGAACGTCATTCAAGTATTATATAAACAGACTGAATGAAACTGAGTCCTGGTTATGTTCTATGCTTGTATAGGAAGTTATTATTTGGGACAATTTAAATGAATGTTAGTATAGGAATGTTCTCATAAGACATTAGAAGAGTTACTTTAACCAAACACGAGTAAAGTTTTTTATTAAGAGCTCTCCAAAATATACATGAACTTAGAATAAGATTTATTTTTTAAAAAAAGATAGTAATTCTACAAAAGTTCCATAAACTATGTTTCCCATTTCATTTGATACATTGTGTTTCTACCTTTGTCATATGTCCGTCTGTCCGTCTTCATATAGCCTGACCTAGCTTCTCAAAATCCTCTGCTAGGATTTAAACGGAACTTCACAGAAATGATATTATGAAGCCTTGTTGTGCGTATCCGCGTTCGTTTTTTGTGGAGTTAGGGTCATTTAAAAGTAGTTTTTGAATGAAATTTGTCCGAACTGCTATTAATTATAATTAGCAGGATTTGAAAACAATTTCATAGGAATTATCCGTTCAAATTCTTGATGAGCATGTATTACGAGGTTCATATTAAATTAAATGATCTTTTGTACTGAGTAATGGCCCTTTGATTATCCTACATAAAGTCTATGACGAGTTTTTTTCTGTAATTCATCTCCAAATTTCAGTGAAGCCTAAGGGATGTATTGAAATAAGATGTGCATATCGTTGGTACATACTGCTCGAAATATTTTTTTCGGATTTATGTCCATTATTCATTTTACGGAAAAAATGTTCGGACTACTTCTCCTAGTATACTGTTTGTGTGATTTGACTGAAACGTCATAGGAATGATAGTTGCAGGTCTATATTATTCATAAGGTATGGATTGTACGTTGAACGATTTGACGAATTAATTGTACTTCATTATTAGAAATAGAAATTATGTAGAACGCCATCAACACCAGTGGAATTAGGAAAATGCTCTAGAAAATTGTTTCATTTGAAAAAATTTGCAAATAAACAAAATCGGTGTAAAGATATTT
Source organism: Mercenaria mercenaria (assembly GCF_021730395.1). NCBI lineage: Eukaryota > Metazoa > Mollusca > Bivalvia > Venerida > Veneridae > Mercenaria > Mercenaria mercenaria. The sequence goes on from NC_069363.1 coordinate 52,553,214, forward strand.
TTGTGTAAAATATTAATGTGGGCCTACTGCATTTCAGTAAATGTTCATCATTCTAACACGATCAGATACATTTTCCTATTAAACAAAGAAGGCAGAAAACAGTGAATTATTATACAACAAATCACTGTTCTGACGTCAAATGGCATAGCGGCGCGCTGGAAAAGAAACCGATTGAAAATGGGCAAATATTTAATGAATGTTGGCAAGGATGTATTTAAAAATCCTTGGTAACGTGTTAGAATCGAAATAATATATCTCATTTAGTGATTTGCTCTTAAATAAATCATTGTCGTTCAGATGCGTATTATTATATCACGAGGGCGCATCTGAACTCCAAACAATGATTTATTCAACGACAAATCACTGGATGAGATATATTATTTCTTAAGTATAACTGTTTTAATGACAAAAATAAATATACAAATTAGCGAAACTATTTTAAACCGGCAAAATTCCTAAAACGTAACACTAATTTGGGAATGTTAAATTAAGAATTGGGGAAAATATTTTCTTTGCTTTGGGATTACCTCTTTTCACTGGAGGTAGATTTATAGGGAGAAAAGCCCTGCTAGAAAATTCTGTCAACGCTTCATTTCAAAATTCTAGTCCAGATTTCAATGATAGTAGGAAGTGCTTGGTATAAAGCCTTGTTGAGCGTATCATTGGCACGTCCGCTGGAAATACTGTTTGCGGAGTTTTTACTCTTAAAATCATTTTCGAATAAAATGAGTAGCAAAGATAGGCACGGGTCCTGCCGCTAAACAATTTTTTAAATATCTCTCAAGCATGATTATAGATTGACGAGCACTTTAATGTTTAAAAGAGACTGTCGAGAAAATAATGTAAAAAAGAGGATAATTTGTTTAGGATTGCACACTTTAAGCACATAATTGTAGTCGCTGAAAATGAATGCACGGCTTCATCTATACTTGGGATGCACATTTTGATAGTTTAAAAATCTCTACACTAACTTAAAGTGAACTTCAGATGATCATCAAACTGTAATTACATGATCTCCGATCAGTCTAATTTCAGTATGCACAGTTAATGGGTGTGACTTGTCACTGTGTTAAAGCAACTTAAAAAAAGTTTGCTCGTTACATATTAACATTTTCCATGAAAAAAACAGCAACAGTCACTTGCTGAGAAAGGGTTAACTTGTACCGGTAAACAATGCAGGAACACTGGTTAGGCCAACTGCCTGCCGTTACATAACAGAAATACTATAAAAAAACGGCGCTTACCAAAACTAACCAATAAATGAATAAATATGTTTTGAAACGCTCCCTGGACAGTCCGCATTCGGAGTTCACAGTCGGACTTCACATAAACCGACAATGTCTAGTACGCTCCGCTCGTTTTAGTACGTTTATTACGTTTGTTCGCAGTTCATAAAACGTCGATCCGTCTGCAATACAATTACACAAGGTAGGGTATAGGTCGTGTCCGTACAGGTTCAACATTTGGACCCAAGGTTTAGCCGGAACCATGGCTCAGGCTTCTGTTGTGCAGGAGCTATGAGACGTTGGGTCTTTTACTGCTTTAACACCCGTCACTGTTTGGCTAGGCTTGCCAATTTCTGTGGATTTTTGTTGTTGTTTATCTTGAGATTTTGAAGAAACAAACAAGACTGAGAATTGGCCCGTCGGGCCAGAACGTGATTGCAGTTTACGTTCTGAACGTACTAGATATGAGATGAGTTGGTCGAGTTACAAACTAGTTAGAACGTATTTCGACGTACTCGGAACGAAGTAAGACTATAGTTACGAACTGCTTTTTAATCTGACTGCAGACGGGCTTGAACTGCTTGCAAACACTGTCCAAATAAGGTGAACGAGTAATTTTTCCCAAACAGAACTTACTATAAACGGGCTTCAGACGGGATAAAGACGTGATGGACGTATTTAGAACTGTTTACATGAACTACGATCGCATTACGGATATTATCCGGCAAAAATACAGTTTTTTTTTTAAAGTTCTAGCCAGATCTCAGTCCGTTTTACGATTTTTAGGACGGGTTGGGACGTTTTGAGAACTAGTTTGGTGTGACGGGTATAGTGGCCAAAACAATCTGAAATAGGGGCTTACACAAAATTTTTCGCACGATTTAGTTGTAGTCTCGTTTGTGCAGTTTGTATTCAGTGTAATAATTCCTGTTATATATAATGTCGAAAATTATGCGCAACATAGGATTTCTAAACAAGAATTTGCATGTTGCTTTTGAAAGTGATGACTGTAATTTTCGGATGTTTTCATATAAAGTGATATGTGGCTGCATACGTATATTTTGCTCTATACGACTGTAAAACAATTCGAATTATGCAATGTAAAAATGAAAAAGTTACAGCTGTAAATATGACTAAAGGTTACAGCTGTAGAAATATTGCAGTACTCATGTTTCCATCCAAAAACATTACAGCTGTAATTTTTGAGACATGACAGTTTTACAGCTGTAACTTTCAACTGTAACGGTTATTTTACACCTGTATTTTGAGACCTGCGTGTTTTACACCTGTAAAATTCAACTGTATTTTCAGTCATAATTTCCACTTACATGTATTTTACAGCTGTAATTTCAAAACACAGGTCTTTTGCGTAAAACAGGTCTTATTTTCGTACAGGAAGGAAAAATGAAACGAACAGAAATTATTTATAATGAGAAATAGCAGTATCATTTTCTTTCAAAACTAAGTTGCGTGATAATCATTTAAATTTATGTTAAATCTATTGAAAATGCATCTCTTTTTAAAAGCACTATAAATTTGAAGTCAGGTGTACATTATAGATAAATTATTTTAGGGTATACGCTATGGGTAGATATTTATCATTTTAACCGCCAGGTTTGTTGCGGTTTCTTAATGTAAATTTAATGTGTTTATTTATCCTTGAAAGTAATGCATCAGTTCACATAGTTAAAATAAACAAACAAAAATAGTATTAAAAAATAAATGTCCGTTAAAATTCTAGTATGGGCACATTAAGATTTCTTTTTTCATTGATGATAATGATGCTGATAATGATGAAGAAGAAGATGATGATGATGCTTGCAACATTACATATATATGTATGTTACACTGAGCAATAAATATGTTGGAAAAGCATAATCCTCAAACAAGATATTAATTAAGTCACACATAAAACAGTCGCGTAATATTTAAGATATTCTTACAAAAGAAGGTTATAGATCTAGTTATAACGTGGTCTACGCTTGGAATGAAAATATCCTCATTCTTTTTTGATGGTATCAATGTACGTGAAATGTTCGTCAATGTTCTTTACTCATTTTACAGAATAAATAAATAAGGATGTAATACCATACCCATAAAACATTTTAATCTAATAAACTAATAACTTTGATTTATTTTACAGATATAATAATGAGCCGCACCATGAGAAAACCAACATAGTGCATTTGCGACCAGCATGGATCCAGACCAGCTTGCGCATCCGCGCAGTCTGGTCAGGATCCATGCTGTTCGGTTTCAAAGCCTGTTGCAATTAGGGAAACCGTTAGCGAACAGCATGGATGCTGACCAGACTGCGCGGATGCGCAGGCTGGTCTGGATCCATGCTGGTCAAAAATGCACTATGTTGGTTTTCTCATGGTGTGGCTCATATAATCTCACGTACACACGGATGTATGCTCCTGTAATAAATATATTAAAACTGTTATCAGTGGCAGTTTATCTTCATTTTATGCAGTTTATTGAACATGTGACAGAAAAACAAAAGTTTTTTTGTATAGACGGGGTCTTTTTTTATATTGACGTGTGTTGGCTTATGGATAGAATTTCGGGTTCTTTTGATATAACAGTACTTTTGTTTAACTTTTAATGCCTAGAATTTTGCCCTTTTATAACATGATAAAATAAAGTAATAAACTAAGCAATACGGTATTTGACATATTAGGCAATGGCAAAAAAAAGAAAAACCCGAGCAATTTCAACAAACTTAAAAAAAAAACATACATGTTAGTAAATCATGCACGCACATGTTTTATTACCTGGCCTTGATCCTTACTGTAAACTGCAAGGTTTTCCATAGAAATCAAGGAAAGAATCTATTTAATTATGAATAAGTTTAAATTTCTGATTTTCTTATGTGTATCATTGATCCGATCTCAGTTTTTTTTTCTTGAAAAATTAACTCTGATTTATCCTGTCTACTTATTTATAGTGTCTAAGTTACTTAGTCTTGTATAAACAATGATATACAAATATGGCATTCAGATATCTGTTTTTACTTATTATACAATAATTTTATCCGTTAAACTAAAGTTTCTTTAGTTGTAAAGGTGACTATTTTGCATGCTTTCCACGAACAAAACCGTGACTAAAGTCGAGATAATCCTACCGCGCAAACGCATGGAAAGCATGCTATTATAAATGTTTTATTTTTTGTTTGTTCTTGCTTTTTTCAAGCTTAGATTTCATTTCTAAAATAGACATGATATTGCGCGTCTGTTAATTTTCCCCTTACTTTGTACAGCGTGGAAATCTTGTTTTTTTCCTTTATTTAAATTAATGTACACCCCCCCCCCCCCCCCCCCCCCCCGCCCCTCTCACCATGTTTCGCTGATCACCTAACTTGCAATACACTATATCCTAAGAAAATTATTCTTTGACGTCGTTTTTCTCCTGTCGTCGAATGTTTCAATATTCCAAAGATATTTAGCTTTCAGTCGGAACTAATGTAATTTATGTTGATTCGTATTGTTCTCATAAACAGTTGTGTGAAAAATCAAAGCTCTGATCTATTCTGTTCTGTTCTTTTTTTTGTCTAATGAGACAATATTAAGAGGTTAATATACGGCTTGGTTGTGCCTTCTTGCCATAATCGCACACCTAGTGTCATAATTGCCCGAGGGTTTAGCCCGAGGGTTTAGCCCGAGGGCCATTATGAAACTAGGTGTGCCTTTATGGCTAGAAGGCACAACCAGCCGTTTATTGACCTTTTTATTATATACCTTCGCTTCATATTTATCTTGGTATTTTCATTTTACATATTGTTTCTACAAACTTATGGGGCCTAAGCATCATTTGTATTGATTTTTTCATCAACAGTGCCATCATTATTTGACAATCGATCTGAAAATGATTCAGCACCCTTTCACCCGCCATAATGACGTTGCTACATGACGTCAACGTCAGAACGGGCTGACGTTCGGGTTACCCGGGGCCATTATGATTATGGCATGTGAGGCGCACTGCGCCATTATGGATTCGTCAATAGAGGCCGTAATGACCGTTTTAAACGGCTTTTTAGCCCACCATAATCAGATGGTGGGCTATTCAAATCACTCTGCGTCCGTGGTCCGTCGTCCGTCCGTCCATTAACAATTTCTCGTTATCGCATCTCCGCAGAAACTACTGGCGGGATTTTGACCAAACTTTGTCAGAACGATGTATTGGACCCTAGTTGTGTCCCCCTGAAAATCAGACTGGTTCAACAATTTTTAAGTGAGTTATGACCCTTTGTTTATTTTTATAATTTACATAGGTTTATATTGGGAAAAACTTTGAAACACTTCTTGTCCAAAACCACAGGACCTAGGCCTTTGATATTTTGTATGTGACATCATCTAGTGGTCCTCTATTAAGATTGTTCAAATTATTCCCCAAGGGTCAAATATGACCCCGCCCTGGCGTCAGATGGTTTACATAGACTTATATAGGGAAAAACTTTGAAAATCTTCTTGTCCAAACCACAAAGCCTAGAGCTTTGATATTTGTAATGTATCATCTAGTGGTTCTCTACCAAGTTTATTCAAATTATCCCCCTAGGTTCAAATATGGCCCCGTCCCAGGAGTCAGATGGTTCATATAGACTTATATAGAGAAAAACTTTTAAAATCTTCTTGTCCATAACCTACAACATTCAAATTTGAACCACATGTATAGTTTTGAGTGGCAAGATGAACCTTAACATGAGTTGACCTTGATCTTGATCTAGTGACCTACTTTCACATTTCTGTAGCTACAGCCTTCAAATTTGGACCACATGCATAGGTTTGAGTACCGAAACAAACTTTGACCTTGACATTGACCTAGTGACCTACTTTCACATTTTTGAAGGTACAGGCTTCAAATTTGGACCACATGCATAGTTTTATGTTCCAAAATGAAATTTGACCTTGATTTTGACCTAGTGACCTACTTTTACATTTCTCAAGCTACAGCCTTCAAATTTTGATCACATACATAGTTTTGTGTACCGAAATGAACTTTGACCTTAAGATATGACCTAGTGACCTATTTTCACATTTCTGAAGCTACATCCTTCAAATTTGGACCATTTGGATAGTTTTGTGTTCTGAATTGAAATTTGACATTGATTTTACCTAGTACCTACTTTCACAAGCTACAGTCTTCAAATTTGAAGCACGTGCGTAGTCTTGTGTACCAAAATGAACTTTGACCTTGAAATTAATCTAGGGACCTACTTTCACATTTCTCAAGCTACAGCTTTCAAATTTGGACCACATGCGTGGACCACATGCACAGTTCTGTGTACTGAAATGAACTTGGCCTTGATTTTGACCTTCAGCTAGTCTTGAAATTTGGAACATTCAGAAATGGCTCAATGGTGGGCGCCAAGATCACTCTGTGATCTCTTGTTTTGTTACTATTTATAGTAAGGTATATAATAATGAACGTTATTATTTCATAAATCTATACGGAATCGTACGTCAGTTGTTGGTATATGCAATTCCGTAAATTAAGTATAAGTTAATAAATGGGTACTCATGTAATAATAAGAGGTTAATATTCGACATGGCTGTGCCTTCTTGCCATGATGGCACACCTAGTCTCATAAATGCCCGAGGGCCATTATGAAACTAGGTGTGCCATTATGGCTAAAAGGCACAATTAGCCGTTTATTGATCTTTTTATTATATACTTTCGCTTCATAATCATCTTGGTATTTTCATTTTACATATTTTTTCTACAAACTTATAGGACCTAAGCATCATTTGTATTGATTTTTTCATCAACAGTGCCATCAATATATGATAATCGATCTAAAAATAATTCAGCACCCTTTCACCCGCCATAATGACGCTGCTACATGACGTCAACGTCTGAACTCGCTGACGTTCCGGTTACCCAGAGCTATTATGATTATGGCGTGTGAGGCGCACTGTGCCATTATGGATTCGTCATCAGAGGCCGTAATGACAGTTTCAAACGGCTTTTTGTTACTACTTATAGTAACGTATATAATAACACCGTTTAAAGTTACATCAGTACTTTAAGAAATCCAACAGTTTTTAATTTCTTGATACACTTTGACGTTAAGTGGAAGCTTTTACCCTATTACAATTATGAATATACTAAATGTATAAAGTCAAGAACACCTACATATGTGCTAATAAGTTGTCATGTTTTGGAAAATATAATGAATGTGCCTCAAAAGTAGATAGTGATACTTTTAAAACAAAATTGGAAGCAAGAAGATGTTCAGTTAGAATAAATATTTTCACATTAAATTGAAGAGGAGAAATTGATGTATACTGTCATATCTGCTAAAATATTCACAAACCAAAAGACATATTTGAAATCAATCATTGAAAAATAAATTTCCTGTATGATTTATTGCTCAGAGTGATATCAGCAGAGAAACCAATATTGCTTATCGGATAATTTTCAAGGAAGACAACCTACTATGATATGCCAGGCAAATACAATGAAAGCTGGAGATCTCTTCAACATTGAAGTTTCTTGTTTTCGTGATTTGGATTTTTGACAATCGTTGTTTCGTAATTTCGACTCTTCAGCATCGCAGTATCGTTAGTTCGTTATGTCGAGCTCAAAATATGCGGCGATGGCCCTAACGGTACACCTTAGTTAACAAGGCGAAAAAAAATCACTACCTGAATGACTATCTAAAACCGGATATATTTTATGTACGCCGACACACTATATAAAGAATATCTGCGCCTCGGCTGATAATTTAAGCAGGTTATATTCTAGTGTACGTAAATCATATCACAAGGGAAATAAGATACGTAGAATACATTTTGATAGGATGAACGTCTGATTGAGGTTATACACAGAATTTGTTAAACTTAGTTTGCATTTACGCTCGTCGTGCGGACTTTTTCGAAAAACATTGCTATCTGGCTGGGAGCTGTAAAAAGATGTTTGCTTGGAAAGTACTTCTGGTTTTGCTACTCTTTATTTTCATTGGAAATACAGATGCTGCTTGTGAAATCAATCCTTGCACATCACCAGATATTTGCGGAGGAAATTCGACTTCACCCGATTGTGATAATGTTACCATAACAACGACATTGACCTCTGTCACAGAGGTCGTAAGTGCCGGTTGTCCGTGTATTCATGGAAACTGTTCAGTCGGATATAACAGTAAGACAAACTGTATATGTGAAGACGGTTGGGGTGGGGAAAACTGTAATCTTTCGTGCACCCTCTCCTGTCCCGAGGGTCAAAGGTGTGTCCCCGTGGAGACCTTTCCTGGTTGGGCTATTTGTGATGATGTTATACCGGAAAAAGAAACGACGACCTTGACAGTTAGCACCATTACGGAATATTCAACTAATAGAACATACAATGTTTGTGACTCGACATACATGCGCCCTGAATCTGAAAGGGTGTGTGATGATGGTTGGACGTGCATATACGGCACCTGTGACATGGACGGGGAAACACCGCAGTGTTACTGTGACCCTGGGGGTACAGGTCAGATTTGTCAGAACAAGTGCTGCAGGAGGTGCTTGCATGGCTCGTGTTTCTATATCTCGGAGGAGGATAGGGAGATATGTAATTGTCATGCTAATTATTCTGGACCCTATTGTGAACATTGGGACCCGCCCAGTGAGTATGATATCATAAATTATATGAGCTGCGCCATGAGAAAACCAACAAAGTGGCTTTGCGACCAGCATGGATCCAGACCAGCCTGCGCATCCGCGCAGTCTGGTCAGGATCCATACTGTTCGCTAACAGTTTCTCTAATTGCAATAGACTTTAAAAGCGAACAGCATGGATCCTGACCAGACTGCGCGGATGCGCAGGCTGGTCTGGATTCATGCTGGTCGCAAAGCCACTTTGTTGGTTTTCTCATGGCGCGGCTCATATAATGCTCTTTATTCCCTCAAATAGGCAGAAGTAAATAATGTTTATGTTTTGTGTATAAATGTCGTTTTCGCCTGCTCAAAAAAGCTATACCGACACGCTCTCAAAACATATGGCTAACGGTATAGCCTACTTATTTATTATTGTTGGTTTCTTTAAGTGTTTTGCTAAGTATAAACGTATGATTATTTTAGGTATTTTGACGGTAAATAGATTAGTGTAGTTAAACTTGTGATGAGTAATTCTTTACTTTATAACCTCCATTTATTTATTTATCTACATTCCTGATGGTACATGTATATGATATACTTTTAAGCTAAGCACCTTAAGAGATATGGGTATGAATTTACTGTACTCAGTATATCAAATAGCCTTCGCCAAAACATGAAATTGGGATCCATAGTTTATTCTAATCAATTAAAAGAAATTTATTATAATAATGAATTTTTGACGTATTATGTTTAAAAACAAGGGGATACAAATATTATTATTCAATTCATACGTGTAATTTTTATACATAATGTATTTAGACGCTGGATAATTTTTTCAAGGCAAGCAAAATTATTTTATTGACGTATAAATTATACATATGAGCCGCATCATGAGAAAACCAACATAGTGGCTTTGCGACCATCATGGATCCAGACCAGACTGCGCATCAGGATCCACGCTGTTCGCTAACGGTTTCTCTAATTGCAATAGGCTTAGAAAGCGAACAGCATGGATCCTGACTAGACTGCGCGGATGCGCAGGCTGGTCTGTATCCATGCTGGTCGCAAAGCCACTATTTTGTTTTTCACATGGCGCGGCTCATATAGATTTAAAAATTATTTCATAATAAAATTGTCAATACACGTCATTTGTGTTTCCCACTATTGGTCGAGTCGAATGTGTCTTAAAAGCGGAACACTTAGGGTAAAGCGTGCAAATAAGTATTTACTTCATATCATCATCATCATCATCATCATCATCATCATTTTAATTATAACTCCTTTTATATTTTTTTTGTCATTTGCATCATTTTCATTTTTGTTATTGGTGGCATTATTATCATTGTAAACAAAGTGAAGGGCCGTGAGAAATTCTACAAACTGTTATATGTTTATCACTGCCGGTACCTAATTCCTTATCATATCCATTTCTACCAGGGTTTCTGAGAAATGTAAGGAGGGACACCTGTCTATGTTTGCTACATTTCTAACATCCTGTTTCTATTATATTTGGCGATTCAGGCAAAAGATGATGGTATAAATATCTTCGTTACAGCTGCTAGTAAAACGTTGTAGATCGTGTGAACGGCCTATGCATGTATTATGGTTATTGAATAAAAATGTTATGGCATTAATGGTATATGTAGTAGAAGGGAATACCGCAGATGTGTATAAATAGTGTTAAAACACGCTTTTTTGATAAATTATTTCTAGAATATTTTACAGAAAGAGGTAAATGGTCTTCAACCACTCTTACTGGAATAATAAAGAAAACCGGATAAAATCAAATTATAAATCAATGGTAAACATTATCCGAAATAAACATTCCGATTGTTATCATTTGTTAGCATTACATTCATGCCCTTGAAAATTACTGAGTTTCCGTAAATAAACTGATAAAATACATTTGATAAAGTGCCCTATTAAAGTCTATTTTTCTGCAGGTTATGAGATTTTAGTGCTCATGATGAGACTTTGATAGCGTTGAAAGTCCGTTGTCGTCTGCCATTAGGATTTTTATTCGCTAAGCATGTGCATTTCTGACGCGATCTTAACCAAATTTAGACAGAATGTATATGATATCGGTCAAGTAGGCCTATTGGTTAGAGTTAAATCCACCCGTTATTTAGACAATTAACGAATATTATAAACAAAAATTCCTCATAAAGATGATGGCTTGGCTAGTTGAACAGAGCCCAGAGAAGGCAGTTGTTCCAGGCTAGTTAGTGTCTGGTGCTTGAAAATGTATAATATGCATAGACAATATAAAAAAAAATACATTTTTTGTAACCTATTTGTTCAAGCTGTATAAAGATTTTTGTTTGTTGATTAACAATACCCATTTACACACTAATGGGATCGGCCACATCATAAGCACAGACATTTGCGGCAAAACTTCCTCTACGATATCCATTTGGCAGATTACATTATAAGAGCCAACAACTGTTTTTATAATATCAGAGTTCCTTCTTAGGCTAAATTGTAGGAACTTATTTTTGACAGACAAAAACTTTGAATTCTTAATTAGGCCTAAAAAAATTTCTTTGTTTCCGGTAACATGCTCAAACAAATTAGGGTAAGTAGGTCGGAATTTTTTTTTTTTTTTTTGAATTTATTTTTATTAAGGGAGACTTTTCGGAAATTATTTTTATGTCAAAAAATGAATGCAGATAGGTGGGTTATGCATTTAGAGCATCAGTAAGTTGATTTCTAACATCACTGACCATGTTTAAAGCATAAAAACGGTGCAGTTTCTCACCTTTTTGTCAAAAAGTTGAAAACAATTTTCTCCAAGGCCATAAAAACATTTAGGGTCGGGCCAAAAATTTAGGGTAGGTCGGGATACCGGAAACAAACAATTTTTTTACGCCTTAAAAAAACTATGTAGAAAATTAAGTAGATCTAGTTGCTTTTTTCGTGTCGGAAACCTCCTTATCATAAATAATTTTAATTCTCTGCCTTTGATAAAGAGGCAAATCTCACTTTTTTGTTACTGTTTGATAACACAAGTCAGCGAAAACAGTTGGGCAGCACTTATAGGTTATTAGATATGCTTGAGTTCTGCAACGGAAATATTGCGCGACTTTAGGAGTGCAATATTATTCCGCGAAAGCACGAGTGCATATTTCTCGATGCAAAACTAATAATCTTTTTATTACATACACATGTACACTTAGAATTATTATATAAGTGATTCAAATTTGTCATCAAGTCTGAGTGAAATTGAAACTCTCGTCGTTTATATATATATATATATATATATGGCATACATGAAACTGACGTCTCAAATGACGTCACACACCCAGTATGAAATTTGAACGTCAGTATGGAAAAAATATTGACGTTTCAGGTTCCATTGAAACTAAATGTTTTTTAGTACGAAATAATAAACTTTATTATAGCGAACATTAAACATCAACTGGAAATAAGCTGGCATATAGTAAAAAAGCGGATGGTAAACAGGAAGTTGGTGTTTTTTCGTTTACCTAATGTGCTGCACAGTTCAACTGGGAACCAAGCAGCATTCTATATTTAGTAAACCCACTGTGCTATATACCTTATATTTTATAGGGGAAAAAAAACGAATATGATGTTTGATTGAAAACGAACAATTCATTGCACTGAAACAGGTAGTGGTGACCAATCAATGGAGTCTTAATATTTTTCTCCATGTTTTGAATTTTGTTTGCCGGCTTCTATTACACTAAGCTGCAATCGAGGATGTAAAATAACGTATAGCTATAATATGGCTTGGGGCCATAGGGAAGAAAAGGTGTGTTTTGGGGAGGGGGAAAGGAGGAAGTGGTGTAATGATGGGGGGAAGGATTGAAGTAATGGATGGGTGGGGGAAAGGAGGATGTGGAAGGTAAGAAGTATGGGGAGGAAGAAAATGATGGAAGTGATAGGGGGAAAGGTAGGGAAGAAGTGGGGAGTAAAGGGAGGCGGAAGGAAACCAGGCTAATAAATAAACTTAAATTTTCATATCGGTCAACAGTAGGCTTACAGATTTGAATAGCTTCAGGAGTTATCTTCTGTGAACAAAACCTAGAGTCTGAATAGACTTAAACCAAATCAACGAACACTTGCACTAGAAACCTAAAACCAATCAGTCTAACCCAAACTGGCTTCCTTCGCCTTTGAGACAAATAACCTGGAAAACACTTCACAAAAGTACATACCCTGTAAACATGAAGTCATCGGGCCAACGACGGAAAACCGTCAAAGGATAATCGTTGTTGGGCCACTGTTGGCCCAACAATGATTAATAAGTATTGTAAATACAGCGGTTGGGCCAACGTTGAACCAACTTTAAATTTCAGTCACAGATATCTCTGCGTTGGCCCAATACTGATTTTCAGGGAAAGACTTGTACAGAGATAACATCGTTGGCCCAACGTTGGCCCATTAGAAGTAATAATATAATAATCATATATTTTACAGGTCACTGTTTTATCACAAGCCCCTACAGGTAAACACGTTGTGTAGGTGTAACATGCAGTATTTAATTAATAATTAAATACTTTTCTGCACTTAGTCATAATCTGATAGTTTGGACTAATTAAACTTAATACTTATCTGCAGCCGTAATGATATTTTGAACTATTTTAAATCTACTACCTGAAGAGTCTAATTTGTGAAAAAAAATATTGAAGAATAAATGCTATAGCAAATATCTAATTTTATACAAGCATAAAATGTTTACTATAAATATGTTGAAAATTCCAGAACATGAACTCTCGGTAACCCGAGTTATGTAAGAAATCCCAGAAAATGTGGTTAATTTTACTCTCCATGCGAGATTTCTAGCTGCACAGGCATGTGAAGTAAAGGAAACTATTATACATGTTAACAAAAACCCGGTCTACTAGCTATAAACTGTAAGTAGAAGTTTTTGAATATTTTTTGATAAAGTTGTTGAATCTTATAGAGATTTTTTATAGCCTGTATGCATGTACAGTATCTATGTGACTTGAACATATGTTGAATATTTTTATCTAAAACTGGCGGATGGCACTAGTATTGAGTATTTAATTCTGTAAATAAAATAACTCATATTCTCGTTAATTTTAACATATTTTTCTCGGTTAAATACAGACAAAAATAAATTTCATACAGTGTATGTCCAGATGTTTATGTGCTTCTGTATAGTTATTGTTATCAATATGACGTAGATGGTTTAATCAACATTAGGATTTTCGTTTTTTACAGGATGCTGTTCAAGAGAGTAATAATGGAGCGCCTAGCACTGTGGTAAACAGGGATAAAAAGAAATGATAGAAAGCTGCAACTTCAGTGAGAAAAGAAAACAATCAGACAGAACTTGGATATATAATGAGTTAAAATACAGACAGTAATTCATTTTAATAGGATTTAATCAGTGACTGAAAAAAGAAAAATAGATTTATAAATGGCTGGAATCAATATTTGACATGTTGTAGTGACGAAATATTCGGTTATATTTCTTCAGGCAACTTGCAAACAAACTTTAAATAAATGTTAAATTTCTTCTTGTTAAATGTTAAACAAAATCACAATTATTTGAAAATAAAATGTGTACTAAATAATTTTAGTTTTAGTCTATTTTTTCAAATTCGTAATCGTTGGGATAGCGTTGGCATCCTTCTTTCGGCCAACAAAGAAATAGAGTTGGCCCAATGTAGGACCAACCATGATAGACGAAAAATTGTTGTTGGCCCAATGGAGGGCCAACGATAAGTGTAGGATACCAGTAGGTGGCCCAATGGAGGGCCAACGTTAAGTGTAGGATACCAGTCGTTGGGCCAACGGTGTACCAACCGTTGGGCCAACGTTGCGCCAATTAGCAAAATGGCGTTGGGCCAACGTTGGAAATCTCCGTTGGGCCAACGAAGAGGCTGCAGTTGGCCCAACGTTGGGCCAACGCATGTCTGCTATCTGGGTATAAATTGGACACCAAATCGCACAACAAACACCACTGTACAAACGACTGAGAAACAGATTGAAAATATAGTGTTACGGCCTCGGATTCCCAGTCACTGTGAAATAAATTTATTGCCTTTCTCTTGTTTGTGGCATTTCAACCTCGCACAATCAGTTACATTCTTGGGCAAAAAATACGTAAAATGTAAACAAAATGGTTTATGGCGTTTCTTTCTATTAGGGACACTCTATCCTAAGATGATTGTGTTCTGACATTCACCATATGTATCAATACAATAACTTCTTCTCGATGACAGAGTAAATAAAAAAAAAAAGAAATCTGGTCATAATGTATGTGCTTGTACGTTAAGGAAACAGTTATGTACATGTATTTTGTAATAATTTATCAATGTTGTTACCGACACATGATCTGTATGTGTGTGCATTAAATATTAAGTCCCTGGAGAACCTACACGTTCAGCGCCCACGGTAATTAGAAACTTGACTAAAAGCAACGTGTAGTTTTTTTCTGGTTGAAATGTTTATCCAATCATAGGACAAGCATTAAATAACGTAAAAAGTAGTTTTCGCAGTAAAAGTTGTCGATATCTATACATTAGGACTGTTAATGGCCAAAATAGATGGAAAACAAACACAACAACAACAACAACAACAAAACGAAATGGAATACCGCCTCTTTATTCTATATTGTATGTAGACAAGACGATGTCCTAAATATAGTTTTGTTCTAGTCTGTACCTTAGTTTCTTTATCATGCATTGTTCACGTAAAGAATGTGCTAGGGCAGATAAATAAGCTAAATGAGTAAAAAAGGAACAACAGATATTACTTTTTTTTCATGCCACGAAGCGGATATTTCAGTGCGCAGCTGTTTATGCCAGACCAAGATCTAGGATAAAGTTTTCATTTGAGAGGGCGGTTTTTAAAAAGTTTTCGCTGAAATTGTAAACAGATATGTTTGTCAAATGATGCAACCTGACTTTTATATGCGAGACATACGTATATTTGCGCAGCGTGAAAACTACGCTAATTTCAATGTTTGTTTTTTTTAAGAAAAGAAGATATTTACAAAAACATATTGCGGACTTCATTACCCAAGTTGTTTGCAGATATTCCATTGATGTATGAAACTGATCTGATTTATCCGCATTATATATCTAGAGATACTCTGCATGATTACGCTTAGCACGAACGACCCCCTAATATTTTGCCTACTTTATGTAAACTTTAAAAATTACGTTGATCTTCGTTACATCTAAATGTCTCATAGTTACATGCTGGAGAAGTAGAAAAGGTCACCGGGTCCGATACACCAGGGTCCACGGTGCCTGAAAATAAGTTCTGCAGGGGTTAAAGATAGGATTAGGGTTAGTGTTTGCAGTAACGAATTAGCGGTCGAATTAAGAGTTCAGCGGTTGGGGTTTCGGGTAAGGTAAATGTTGAATAAGGGTTACGTAGTTAGTTGTAAAAGACTTATGATATAGGGCTTTAAAATCGAAACAAGCATTCTGTGTGAATATTCCCGACAGCACGAACTGATATACTTATTTGAATAACTGATAGCTAACATTAATTTTACAACGTAACGATTTTGTAAGATTAATCATCTAAATGGAAAATCTGAGAGATTTAAGATAATAATTATTTTCATTCGTTATTGCGTGTAAAGCAAATGTTTTCGTTATGGTAATGTGGACACAGGTGAAAAAATGCTTGTTTAGGGTAACCCGATCCTACCGAGTTAAACTTCCCTAGCCCATAGTTTTTTTTTTTCAGTTTTATATTAAAATTTTCAAAAGTTAGTAAAAAAAATAGTTATAAAGGAGATTAAATGTAAATGGATACTTAGTCAATGCAATCTCTTATGTTTTCTGTTCATTAACTACAACACGAACAATTCTAGATCCTGACTTTTGCTAATGTCCCTTCATTTAGTGCAAAAGTCAAGACCTGTGTTCTGTACCTATAAGCGTACAATTTGTTTCTAGGCCTTAGAGAAAGTCATTCAGGTGACTTAAAATTCCATGCTTTACACGTAATTATTGATGGTCCACGGTTATCAGCCGAACATGTGAATATTTCATTTAAAAAGTAATAGACGTTGCAACCGTCCTAAAATCCATCCAAACTATTTTGACATTTTCACTTTTATTGGCTGTTCATAATTCTTTATAAATTATGCTTGTCATAGATCTGAAATAAGTTTTGAGTCTGCAAATTATTTTACCGACGCTAATAACATAACATGCGTTGGGAAAATAGAATTCGATGTGCATGCTTTGCTGTTGAAATAATTATATTTCTGTGAACAGTACATTCACTTTGTCAAAATGAATTAATCATTTTTCTTCTTCTTTTTCAGCAACTCCAGCACCTCCAGAAGAAGTCACGTGGCATTATTGGGTTGTTGGCGCATGCGCAGTTCTCCTGCTGATTCTCATTACGTTGATGGTTGTGGTTCCATATATCATGTGGCGAAATCGCGTAATTCTCGTGATGAAGGTCGTGCATTACTTCCAGGGATACGAAGATGATGGTAAGGGTTACTTTAAATCAACATACATTGCAAGACCTAAAAAAATCTTTGTTTCTGGTAACATGCTAAAAAAAATTAGGGTATGTAGGTCGGAAAACGTTCTTTTTTTTTTTTTTTTGATTTTTTTTTTTATTAAGGGAGACTTTTCGGAAATTATTTTTGTGTCAAAAAATGAATACAAATAAGGGGGTTATGCCTTTAGAGCACCAGTAAGTTGATTTCTAACATCACTGGCCATGTTTAAAGCGTAAAAAGTGCAGTTTTGCAACTTTTTGTGAAAAAGTTGAAAAAACATTCTCCAAGGCCATAAAAACATTTAGGGTCGGGCCAAAAATTTAGGGTAGGTCGGGATACCGGAAACAAACAATTTTTTACGCCTAATAAAAACACAGTCCATTTCAGTATTTTCGATATTTATGAATTTTACAACAAAACAGAGTCAGTTACATATTCCTATACTGAGCCATGTGTTTGTGTAATTCTAAGAAATACGCAACCATTTTAGAATATTGCAATATCGAAAGATACATGTACTACATGAAAATTAATCATATTACTTAATAATCGCTTATATCGAATGTTCATTTATGGAATTTTAGCTGATGTTACATCTCATCTAGTTTTCCCGACACATACACAGTTTTCAATTTGTTAATGTTTCAATTTCAAAATGTTCTATGTCGCTGTATTCAAATGTGTCTGTAATGTGACTTTTCATTACAGACGACAGGCAGTGGGATGCATTCATATCCTACAAATCAAACAAAGCAGACGAGCATTTTGTTGTAAAGACGTTGTTTCCAAAGCTAGAGAAGGAAATGGGGTTCAAAGTCAACGTTCATTTCAGGGACTTTGTTCCCGGAGAAAGTAAGTTAAAAATTCAGCAAATAAGAGATGCGGGTTTTACATATATTCAAACTCATCTATCCATCTTCGACTTTAAACTTTCGTATTTCTCTCACTTTAATTGCATTAGCATTCATTAACGCATGTTCACACTGAAGAACCTTTTTACCTGAAAAAAGGGTTTTTATACATTGTAGTTATTTCTGCAACTGTACCGGAAATACAAAATTCATGACACTTTAGGAAAACACCAACAAAATTTTCAAAACGACGTTACCTAATGCTGTAAGTGGGGAGGACAGGTCATTTTGATATACCTGATGTTTTAAGATTCATATAATTTTTTCACCAGTTAGGATTTTTTTTGCAGACAGAAAATACAATATTGTACAGAATCTTTGTCATTTTATGACATATAATCTCTCCTTCCAACAACAATGCGTCTGTTTCGCCTTTGCTGTTTTCTGTATAGACAGACACACTACTATTCTCCGATGTTAATTTGATGTTTAAATAACTCTTAGTTGTTTTGAACTTCGCTCCAGTTGTAAAGAAAATATTGAGATTTAACCGCCTCCGAAAATATGTTCAGTTGAGATTTTTTTTCGTCCGTGGATATTTGCAATTTCTCATCTTTAACACTTCTTTGATCTTTCATCTCTTACATATATAGAGGCTAGAAGTTCAGGTAAATTTTGTGTTACTGTTATCAGGGAAGAGTAAGGTGGCGGTTTGTCCATGTTGTCCTTGTTCGCTGCTTACCAAAGGTCTGTTATTTGTTCCAGTTGCATGCTATTCAAAGGGAATGAAGTATATATAATAGGCGACTTTAAAGGTCTCTGTTCCGAAAAGTATTTTGAAAACTGACATCATCTAATATGTTTCCAAGAAGCAGAGTGACGTATATATCAGATTATTTTAACTTTACTTATAGATATCCAATGACTATCTTTCACATTTAGACATTTACTTCTGTTGTGTAAATCCTCATCAGATACTATATAATATTTATCTTTACTAAATATATAAATTAATTGTGTATGGTTTAAAAAAACTTCCAGTTTTTTAGTGGAAGTTTTGAATTTTGTAATTTTGGTCTATTATACCTTTAATAATCGTGCTTGATGTAGGGATAGAACCAGCTGTTGTATGTCCGTATGTGTCGTACTTTTTACACTAGAAATTGGCGTATAGCTTACGGCAAGTTGGATATTTGTTTAGATAGACATACAATGTTTGTTGATATCAAGAAATCTTTACTTTATACTGACACTGAAATAAATTCTAGAAACCATTTTCCGAAGCTCATCTTTCTTTTGCCTATCTCAGCAAGAGGTAAATGTTACTGTAAATTAAATGATACAATGCAAAAGAAGAGATACTTAATGGCAGAGAAATTTAAGTTTAAAAAATTCTAACTAATAAACTTACACAGTTGAAATTAACCAATGCAGCCTATGATGTTGGTAAACGAATTTTGATCTTCCACGATCTACAGTAAGGACAGTTCCAACAGTCTGAGACATGTTAGAACATTATTATAAACGAAAATGATAAAAACAAGTCATTAGGAACGTTTGCTGTCCATGTAGCACGTTTTTACTCTTTAAATCTAAATAATATCACAAACTATTATTAAAAACAACAAAGAGTACAGCTATATGCTTCAGTTTACTTGGCCTGACTTAAAAGACCGGAGTCCTAAACCGACATCAACCGTAAGTCTTTCGGTCATCCATTCCTCTTCGTTGGCACTTCCTTGCCATATTTTACATATTCAGTTTCCGATGAATCTGCATGGTTTAGGGGAAAATTTCAATGTCAGTATGAAGAAATATGTAAATGCAATCAAAAGATTACTTGATGTCTGTTGAGGTCAGTGGGTATGCTGTTGGATGTAGATTTTTCTCCCAGGGAATGGCGACCTAATCATCACAGATAAAACAGACAACGTTATTGAAATAAATGCAGTTAGTGACATAAAAGTCAATGTCAGAAAGCTACCGGTTCAGTTTGTAGTTTTGATGTTGATGTGTAAGTCGTCCCTTTATTAAGCAGGCATGACATAATGGAGATGTGTGCGTTCTTTGGAGAACATTGCCTGTAATTTTGGATATGATGCGCGGAGGGCACCTGGGGTCTTCCTTTCTCGATGGGGGCACATCGGCTCTTCCTCGCTTGGAGGACCAGCTCGAGTATTCTTTGCTCGGAGGGGCATCTTGCGTCTTTTTTGCTCGGAGAGACACCCAGGGTCTTCCTTGCTCGAAGGGGCACCTGGGTGTCTACTTCGCTCGAAGAGATACTTGGGGTCTTCTTTGAACGGAAGGGCACCTTGAGTCTTCTTCGCTTGGAGAGGTACCTTGGATCTTCTTTGCACGGAGAGGCACCTGAGGTCTCCATCCGCCATGAAAATCTGGACCTACGTTGTGTCGGTGTGACTCTAAACCCTACAAAAAGTAACGATGTATATGTAAATATACATATACCTGTCACGATTTTATGCTTTTTGTAATTATGCAATTATCATAGCTAACACTTGAAAGGTATTGGTATGTAGATCGGCTATATAGATGTGCCGCCCTGTTTCAGTATATGTTCTTATAGTGTCACAAGCTGGTGACAGATATTATTGATGTCAGTCATAAAAAGTTCTTTTTTTTTAAAGTTGAAACAACTCCCGCTTTAAATGAGATTTTTACGAATCAGTTATGACAGAATTTATATTGATATTAAATGAGGAAGTTTCTAGTATGCGACTAACATTTTAAATTAATTGTTTTTTATTTGTTTTATTTCTATTATTAGGCAATTAATCACGGAGAAATAGCAACTGGAGATGGGGTAGTTTTATGATGATAAATGTATTTTACTGGCGAATTTCTGCAACTCACATTAATTTTATAGATGTAACTTGGGGAATAGAGCTATTAAATGTTATACCAAAATAGAAAATATTTGTTAAAATCGCCTTGAAATGTTAACGACGGGTAAACATAATACAGAATTTTGGTTTTTGCTGTAATAGTATGCACTTCTTCATGATTTGCGCTGTTGCTCTCACTTTTCATAAAGGGGCAGAAGATATTTCCCAAAGAAAAACGAATAGAATTTTACAAAAAAAAAACAAAACAACTGTAAGTAATGCGGTTGTGTAGACTTATTTCACGTCATGTTGAAGACAGCCAGTATTAGATACGATACGCGTAATTTGTAATATCATTTTTCTTTTATCTAGCAATTGCAAATAACATCATCTCAGCGGTGCAAAGTTCTAGGCGAACAATCATGATAATCACTCCGTCCTACGTCACCAGTGAGTTCACCAAGTTCGAATACCAGGTGGCGCAACAGGAAATGCTGAAGAGAAAACACAGAATTATTCCGATTCTGTTCGACGATATATCGGAATGCAAAGAGACCATGGACCCGAACTTAAAAGTTATTTTAGACTCTGGTAAGCGGTTTCCTACAACAGTTTGTCCCCTAATAACGTAAAGAAAAAAGATAAATTCAAATGATACTGAATTGTGTATCCGTTAATGATTTAAAGATAAAGATCACTTAAGGCGAGTTGGTATCATATCAAGATGGAAATTAGATTAAACTGGTCAGGTCAGGTTTTCTAAAAATTTAAAAGTTTAACCTTTAGCCTGTTGGCGGCAAGTAATTCTGCATTTGCTACCAAGGGAGAACCATGCACTGTTCGCTATTCAGCAAGTAATTTTTCAGTGAACACCCATTTCAATAATAAGTGATATTGCCCGACTAGAATGAGGGTAGTTAACAACGAGTAAGGACTTGGACTCATCCGGGTATTTTGAAAACCCTTCATGAATTGTGTTCAGTCAAAATTTTTAAGGAGTTAGAGGTAAAAAGCGTCGAGTTTGCTCTCTTTGGTTGAGACAGAATTCTTTTGATTCTTAAACACTACTGGAGTTAACATTTTCAGTTTTTCAACTGTTTAAGACTATAACTACGAGAGTTTATACTTGATACATTATACGACCTGATATTAATACAAGAAACCTTTCTGTTACAGTAACATACATAGAATGGCCGAAAGATGGAAATGAGAAAAAACTTGCGAAATTTTGGAAGCGGATGGAGCTGTCTTTGCCCAAAATCAAGAACCGATCTGTTGAGGCGGACAATACAAAAAGTCAAACCAACGGCACTGTAACAATGACAAAGCCCGAGGACATCAATATATCACTCTCTAATGAGAAAAGGAAATCAAAAACTGATATACAGAACACTAAAATTTATACTATGATAGACGAGAATAAACTAGACCCAGAAGAAGTGTATGATACTCTAAACGAATCAGAAATGCAATCCAAAGTGATTGCGAAGAAGGCTGACTCTAATCATAACGGCCATGTAAATGTGCTAAAGGTGGACGTCTAACTGACATTTGTACTGGGACTTGATAAAATGTTAGTGATTGGTACAGAACCGTTGAAGAAATCGGTCTGATTTGAATAACGGTCGTCCAAGAGCTTAAGAAATACCTTTTCTGTAAGCATAGTATATATGTAAGGGCAAAACGGCAATAAAGGATTTACAAGCAATTGAGGGGTGATGCAATGAACTGTGCGCCAGAAGAAATACTGAAATACAGAGAGCCGATATCATGAACACTTTGACTTCTATCTTTTCCACTCTTTTCGGGAAGATTTCACGTGCATAGTGTATTTCCTGTAGGTGGAAAATCTGCTTATGTTTATATCAGTAAGAACGTGCTAAGGCTGGAGAACAGAAGTTCGGTGATGTATCAAACCAGGTTGTACAATTTATTGTTTAATAATGTGCTGTCTGTTGAGTAAGATGAGATGTTGATGAGTGTTTTGGGGTATTGGGACTGTGTTTATCATTATTTGTGAAACATATTTACCTCTTTTGACGAATGCTTTAATGGTTATTCATGTATACAGATTTGCAAAGACTTTTGCAGGCTAAATTCCCGTTTGTTGACTGAAGGTCCAATATATTTATATAACCAAAATTGTTTTTACAATGTCGATGTTCAGAAATTTCTACACAAATTCCTATCCCAAATGAAATTTTCTTTAACAAATGTATACGAAGGAGTTTAATGACATGCTCCTGATAAAATTATAAGAACCGCGCCATGAGAAAACCAACATAGTGCGTTTGCGATCAGCATGGATCCAGACCAGCCTGCGCATCCGCGCAGTCTGGTCAGGATTCATGCTGTTCGCTTTCAAAGCCTATTGCAATTAGAGAAACCGTTAGCGAACAGCATGGATCCTGTCCAGACTGCGCGGATGCGCAGGCTGGTCTTGATCCATGCTGGTCGCAAACGCACTATGTTGGTTTTCTCATGGCGCGACTCATTTGATTTCAAGTAACACTTTTAGTTCTAGCTGATTAACACTGATCAGTCTTTCAAATCATTTTTTTTCTTTCGGCCAGTAAATAGTTCTAGGTTGTTGAAACACAAGGACCGATGACCTTGTTAAAAACATAGGAAAAAGTTGTGTTCTCGTGTGTTTTTATGTGTCTGTCCTGTAGATAATGTTTCTTTAATATGTAAACAAAAACCGTTGTGTTCTTTGCTTTTTTCTACATAAACTGTTTCCCGCTTGAAGAGAATGTTCCTTTATATGCAAATAAACATTGTATTCGTTTCTTGATTCTGGCATGTCATGCAGAGAATGTTGCTTTTATATGATTCTTTTATATGTAATAATCCATTGTGTTCTTTGGTACAAGAACCATGTCATATATGCAGAGAATACTTCTTTCCATAAATGAAAATATTGTTATATATGATTGATACCTGATTTTAGAGTCTCGAACCTTATTATCAGATTGGGTGTATTATAGTTTTAAATTGACTTTTTGCTTGACTGTGGTATAACCTGCAATCCTGTATTTACCTCAGATTCAAGCTCAGTTTCACAACCTGCGATCCTGTTTGTTAAGCCTCAGGAGAAATACAGGCCGAAGGTAATAGAAAGAGCTTCAAGTCTCGGTAAAATACAGACAGGGTTGCATGTTAGAAAACTTAGCTTAAAATCTCCAGGAAATACAGGACCGCAGGTTTGTTACACTAAGCTTGAAGATTAGCTTTGTTATATTCAAGTTTGTATATTCCTGAGACTTCAAGCTATGTTTTTAGACTGCAGTTCTGTATTTTTCTGAGATTACTACACGTTATAAAAAACATCAGGCTTTTGCTGAATTAAAAAAAAATATGCTTTTTTATATTTCATTTTATGTTGTTTTATATGATTATAATTGTTGTCATATGTCTTTTTAGAATAAAATGATGGTTATTAACATGGTTTGGTCGTATTTAGTTGTAATTCATTATTCTTTTATTTTCAAGTGTTGTCTAGTGTTGTATGCGCGTTAAGCGTTGTATTTTGATGCGCATTTAACAAATACAAATAAGTGTGCACCCCTAAATACATTTTCAGATATAAATGATATAAATATCCGGAGAGCAAAGCGTGATATTAGATGATGTTTATCAATCTTTTCAAGGATATTTCGCTTTTATTGTATGCCCTAGTGAATGCAGAGTTGCGGCTATATGTACATGTATTAGATATCATTGTCTGAGTTCAGCTGTATGGTTCGTGGGCGTAATAACTCTGCCGAAATAATCACAGAAGGAATTCGAATCTCATATCATTATCGCAATAAATCTGTATAACGATTAAGCTATGATTAACGATTAAGCTATGCCGTTCCTTAAAGGTTTACTTTCAAGATTGATATACAACTTCTCAAAGTATTCTTTGTTTTGATTGCAATTTATTTCATACAGACTCGAGTAGAACATATGGAATAATATGTGTGGAGCAAACACAATCAGATTCAGTTGTTCTAGCATATGTATATACAAAAGTTCAAAATGTGCGGAAAATAATTTATTTGTTCTTTATTCAAGAGTTGCACGAAATTTATGTGGCATACGACCGATAAAATATCGTTCAAACAGCTAGTTATTTGGCAAAGCGCTCCAAACGTGTTTCAATAAATTATGTCACTAATGGCCTTTTATAGAAAGCATTGTACCTAACAGCACGGGAGTTTACTCGATATACCTGAATATAGTAATGTTACGCGCATATAGCCAATCTGCGCATTTGGTAAATCGCGCAGCGCAAATAACCAATTTGTTATCTGCGCAACGATTTGTAAATCGGGCAACCTTATATATTTCTTATATGCGCAGGGTAACTGTCTTGCGCGTTTGGTAAATGAGTCTGCACTTTTAACATATGGATGATATCTCCCGATAAAATTGAATATCATTAGAGGGTTAGACTTGTAGGCCTACATAAAACAGTTTAATTTTAAAACTGACGGTGATCAGGCACGCGTAAAGGTGTGAATTGACTGTGCTTAATTTGTAAAGAACAAGAAAAACATTTTTTTAAAGTAAATGAGCGTATTTATGCGGTAATTTCAATGAGATGCTCACGTCCCTGGTAGTTTATGGACTAAAAATTTCTGTTGACAACGGTATTAAGAGTCATTTGTCATAGGTGTTAAAAAACTTTAAAATGATACAAAATATCCAAAGTATATTTAATAACACAAGTTTTTTCATTTATTTTTATTTTTTTTTTTAACTTTTAAACGCCGTAGCCTGTGCGGGATGTCGATCCAGCGCTAATATCAAATCCTGAAATGACACCGATATTTCAAATATATATTGATCATTTCTTACAGATCGTATTGATATTTTTTGATGTTTTGTAGTACAAAAGAGTAATTTTCACCAGAACGTGAACGAAATTTTGTTGCTGCGCAAGATGTGTCCTGCGCTAATTGAAAATCTGGAAATTACTCTGATAATATGCCATAAACCATGCTAACTTTTACATTGTTTAACAATTACAGACTGACATTGCAAATCTAGGTTTTAAAAATGTGTCATAAATTTATTTCAACATCAGTAAATTCATGGGAGTCGGTCACCAGGTTTTAATATCTGTAGTATGATACAATATGCAATAAAGCTCAAACATGCGTGAAGGTGTGATTTCCTTCAGATAGCCACATCGTCCCCTCTATTCTTTTTATAACTAAAGTATTTTTATTTCATTCGATCACACGCAGTCATTTTATACCGGATATAGAACATAAAGGAGACTTAAATAAAAGACTGAATTGCCACACACTTACCACAATTCACCATATCGCTTTTTTCATCATATTGAAAAAGCGCAATTCTTTTTTACCAACGTGAGCGTATCTCTTGACATGGCCAAGATTAAAAACAAAACAAAAATAAGTAGAATTAAAAGACGAGTCTTACAGATCTTTTATACTTATATCATTTTTTAATGTTTTATAGTGAGACAGGTAGAATAACTCTGAAAATTACTCCAATAACCTGAATATCTTTTATAAACCATTTTAACTTTTACTTCGTTTTTCGATTACAATCTAAAAATGTAGCTTTTGAAAATCTGAATATAATGTTTCATCCGTAGCCTGCGCGGGATGTTGTTCCTGCGCTAATAGCAAATTATGAACTGACGCCGATATTTCAAACATATTTCAATTCTAAAAGATACTATTTATGTAACTTCATAAAAATGTTTTGGGAGTAGAAAAAAAATAGAAAGAAGCGTGATTTCCGTCATAACGAGAACGAAATATTACATTTGTTATCTGCACAAGATGTGTTTGCCCTGCGCTAATAAAAAATCTGGAAATAATCCTGATAACTTGGATATCTTTCATATCTTTCATAAACCATGCTAAATTTAATTTTGTTTTATGGTTACAGACTAAAGTTGTAGCTTTTGCAAAGACAAATGTAATTTTAATTCTGTAACCCGCGCGGTTATGACAGAAATCTCTCTTTTTCTATTCATTTTTTTACAGTATTCATTTGAAAGTTACATAAATAGTATGTTTTATGAATGAAATATATTTGAAATACAGTGTAATTTCAAATTTTGCTATTAGCGCAGGACCGACCTCCCACGCAAGTTACAGGTATAATATTATAGATCCATTTAGAAAAATTATAGTTTAAGTTTGTAATCGTAAATCAAAGTAAAAGTTAATATGATTTATAAAAGATATTCAAGTTATCAGAGTAATTTCCAGATTTATTATTAGCGCAGACACACATCTTGCGCAGATAAAAATGTAATATTTCGTTCTCGTTATGACAGAAATCACTCTTTTTCTAATCATTCTTTTATAGTATTCATTTGAAAGTTACATAAATAGTATGTTTTATGAATGAAATATATTTGAAATACAGTGTAATTTCAAACTTTGCTATTAGCGCAGGACCGATCTCCCACGCAAGTTACAGGTGTAACATTATAGATCCATTTAGATTTGTAAAAAAAACTATAGTTTTAGTCTGTAATCGTAAATCTAAGTAAAAGTTAATATGATTTATAAAAGATATTTAAATTATCAGAGTAATTTCCAGATTTTCATTTAGCGCAGGGCACCGAACACATATCTTGTGCAGCTACAAAATATAAAATTTCGTTTACGTTTTGGTGAAAATTAGGCCTACGCTTTATTCAGTCGATTTTATACTATAAAATAATAATATAGA
The DNA here is from genome assembly GCF_021730395.1 of Mercenaria mercenaria. Taxonomy (NCBI): domain Eukaryota; kingdom Metazoa; phylum Mollusca; class Bivalvia; order Venerida; family Veneridae; genus Mercenaria; species Mercenaria mercenaria. Next base: position 52,580,892 of record NC_069363.1, read on the forward strand.
TAAGATCTGTAAGAATTTTCTTTTAATTCTGTGACTTTTTTATTTCATCTTTTATCTTAGACATGTTGAGAGATATGCTCCCGTTGGTAAAAAGAATATTATTGTGAAATTTCAAGATATTTCAATATAATAAAAACGATATTTTGCTAAGTGTGTGCTCGGGTGAAGTAGAAAATTATAAAAATAGCCTAAAACATACCAGAGGACGACGTGTGCAAGCTGGAGGAAATCACACCTTCACGCATGTTTGGGTTTTATTGCATCTTGTATAAGATCGGAGGTATTGAAACCTGGTGACCGACTGCCGTGAATTTACTGATGTAGAAACAAATTTATGACACATAATTTAAGTACCAAGATATTCAGCATTTGACATCTATATTTATTAATAAATTGACCAACTGCATGATTTATCAAACACGAAATGCAAATTTCTGATATATAAAGTTACATTTGTTATTTGCGCTGCGCATTTGGTAAATCGCGCAGATTAAATTTATCCTGCGCAACGATTGGTAAATCGTTGCGCATATAACCAACGTACAAACATTTGTTATATGCGCTGCGCGTTTGGTAAATAGCGCAGATTGGTTATTTGCGCTCAACAGTAACACTTGACCAAGTTTGAAGTGATACATTGTTGAATTATACAGTCTTACACGCAGTAGCTTTATTTCAATGCTGTAATGAAACTTAAAAAATAGAAATCAGTGCTTTCGATATAAGCCGCTCGTGATTCTTTCCGGGTATATCCAAATGAGATCTTTTCTGAATTGCGTTGTATCCATGGAGGTTCTGTTGTGACGTTAAGGACATTTGTCACTATGTCTGAAAAAAAATCAAAGGGGTCAAGGTAGTTTTTAAGTCGATAACCGTCCAGGCAGGCCTGATACAACAAAGTAAAGCGTTATGGGTATTGTAGATGATGGTCGATATACTATTTCTAAAACAGCATTTCAAGAGACACCATTCATCATATTTGAAATTAAAGAAGGTTTATGCTAGATGGGTCCCCCATTTGTTGACACCAGACCATTACTCTAAGCGTTAAGGTTACGCAAAAAAAAACTGGAAAAGAACATTTCTGACTATGGATGAAACTTGGGTTTATCATGTTGAGCCCCAGCAACGCATAAATATAGGCCGGTCATTGCGAAGAGAACAAAAAGTGTCAAGACGGTTTTATATGCCATTTTCTACGATTTAAGTGGCCCCGTTGTACAAACCTATTATAAAGAGGGTAAAACTATCATAGCTCTACAAAAATAAGGTGCTTACAGCTGTCAAACTATACGGTCAGTAAATATTGACTAGCAAAGTTCAGCTGCCCTTGTAGTTTAATTAACAAAAAGTTTTGTTCAATTTCATGACGGCATGTTGGCATAAACGTATATGTTTAAAGAAATCTGTGTGCTAGCCTGTACTTTGTTCAGTGTAATGCTTTCAGACATGCTCTTGTTTGTAAATGTAGCTGCAGAATGAAAGGAAAATGTCCAATGCAAGACGATTGTAAGCTATCGAGGATGGGAGAGAGAGAGAGAGAGAGGGGAGGGGAGAGGGCGGGGGCGGGGGGAGCGGAGACGCAGTTGCCAGAGGCGTCCTCATCGCCTACAACTACACCTTCTATATTGGTTATGAGAAGAACTTGCACACCAGCAAAGACATTTTCTCTGCGGAATATGATAATCTGACCAAATCATCATCACTTTAGTCTACAAAGACAGATGTAATATTTAGCCTGTCATTTATGACCAGCGTTTAAAAGTAGTTGGACACTCTAAAACCTTTCTCTTGTTTTTTGTTTCAAAATCAATCAACGTTGACGCCGAGGTCAAAACAGCATTGCAAAGTTAACTGTACGTTCAGCAGATGCCATGGAAAGGAGAGGAAAGAAATAAAATTAGATCGTGTCGTGGTGTTCACTACCTCTGATTACATATAAAACTGAGACCATTTACATCAAGCACACAACAACACAACAACTGAATCATTTTCATATGGACATAACTCGGTGGGTCTAGGTACAAGGTCCATAGTGCTCACTAAAACTGACGCACACATTATGTGCTTTCGTGTTGACAGGACAGATGCTCGAGAGCCAGACTAAAGGCTCCTAAAATAGCAAATGAAGGAAAACATACAGTGGGTGGCAAGCAAACACACCTTAGAGAACACTTAAATATGGATAGATTTGAAGATTGAATCTTAAGCCGGTGCTAGGGGGCGTGGGCAGTGTTGCATTTTCCATTACTGCTCATGAACAGACTCAATCAAACCGAGTCTGCAATTTTCACTGTTTGCATTGTTTTCGGTGCTTCCGAGGGATCTACTTTCCAGATTTTATTTACTTCACAACAGCGGGTGTTAAGTGCTGTGTGGCGACCGTAAAAAGTCGCCCCGACTTCATCTCAGTGTTTTTATATTTTCTGGTCCTTCGGGATCATTGATTTCAACTCATTTAGATTTGAAGATTGAATACTGCTTAAGCCGGTGCTAGGGGGCGTGGGCAGTGTTGCATTTTCAATTACTGCTCATGAACAGACTCAATCAAACCGAGTCTGCAATTTTCACTGTTTGCATTGTTTTCGGTGCTTCCGAGGGATCTACTTTCCAGATTTTAAGCATGTCTGTCAGTATTCTCGATTATTCCGTAATTCCGAAGGTAAGTCATCCCCTTTAGCTAAACCTACTCGCCTTGCCCTGAATGTAGATAAAGTCTCCGTTTCAGGATTGGAGGCAACGCTAAACTAAACTAAAATAATATCATTAACAAGATTGATGGACAAATATAGTTTAAACACAATAAAAGCAAAAACAACAGGAAAATCTTTAGTTGGAGCTATGTCAGGGTTTAAGCATAACCGCAAACCATCCACACCATTTCCTTATTATAATTACCATCCTTAATAATTATGTTATACAGTTTAGTTGCACTAAACTTGGCTCAGTCGATGATAAATTTATAACCTAGGATTCTCTGATTCTGGTCCTTTCGAATCATAGAGTCCGGCTACTATTTTTCTTCTTTGCTTCCAGAAATGACTGTGGCTAGTAGGTAGATGGGTACATGACCAAAATAAAAAGGAATGTGAGATAGTTTACTTTTGTCTTTGAAGTACAGAAAGTATGTTGAACGTTATAAAGTCCTTTAATATGTAATGATGCCGATACACGTTTTCACTTACTAACGTCATTTTATGAAACAAAGCTGCAGTGATATTGAAAATAAAGAATGGCTGTTTTGCGGTCTCTTTTAGGGTGTGAAGTATTGGAAAGATGAGTTATTTAAAGCAGCGGTAAGTAAGTAAATGAGAATGAACTTCCGATTTACATCCGGCTGGGTGTATGTGGACGTGTAGAATTACAGGGTGGATTGTTGCGCCGTTGAACAAGATTAAAATATAACAATACAAAATTACGTGAAACATACGTACGGTATTTTAAAGCTTATTAAGTTACATAATACGATATGTTTCCCTTTTGTGTATACGAGCATAAACTAACACGAAAAGGACATGAATTACAAAATAACTTGTCGTGGGAAAAATAAAACATAAATAAGACAAATATTCTATTGCTATAAATTATACTTGTTTGGCTTTGACGACTCCGTACGTGGGTAGACTTAATGCATTGTTGACAAATAAGTTGTTTCATTAGTTTGTTGACGTATGTGTGTATGACACAAATTAAAAACAAAAAACCTTTTTAGTTTGGTTAATAGAAAAATCGGAGATGGAAGCATCATATGTTGAAAAACTATACGGTATTATTAGTTCGATAACATTTTGTAAGCAACATGATACGCAGATGTTACATGACAACCTACCTTTATTCATTACCAACACGTTGATTACAATGTCACTTAATACCCATTGTTACATATGAATAAAATGGAAACAGCTTGTTCAGTGCAATTGAGAATATTTACAAGTGTCATTGCAATAAAAAGCATATTGTTTGTGCCAAGATTTTTTTTCATTTGTATTTCCGTTCATATTCCAATGGCTAAGCAAATATATCGTGATAAACATGTCTCGTAATCAGCCATTTGTTTGCACTACAGAGCCATTCAACTGAAATGCACAATTATAGAAATTTGCCTGTACAATGTTGACACCGAATGACATTCATTTCTACATCAATTTTGATTGCATTCATACAGATGAGATCTCTTTCATATTTGATAAAAGGCTAGGCAATATTGGCAAGTCCAAAGTAATGTGTTATCAAAATATGCCACGAAGAGTATTCTCAAGCACATTCCTTTTTTTTTCATCAGTTCGAATCATAGTTAAAAATCCATGTACCTCTAACATCCCGTCAGTATATACTGAACATAACAGCTAAGCCATCTTTTTTGTTATTTTGCTAATATCTAAAAAAGAAATTACTAATAATATTTTTCTAAATGTAGCGTGCATTTAGAACAATATGTTGTTGATAGATTTTAAACCTTCAAAATCCTTTTAAATTCATTTATCTCGGACTTCAATTATTTTCAAAAACATGTCATAAACATGCACTAAAATGTCTAGAATTTACAACTAGTGGTAACGTTACGACGGAAGAAAAGTGTAACAAACACAAATAATTCCTTTGTTGTACCTCATCGCAAAATATCATTTGATTTTTGTATTAGTAATAAGCATTTTCTAGCAAAAATCAAAATATATATCACTATTTTCTTGTAACTCTAGTGGTATCAATGTTTTCCTTAACATGACCCAAGCCCCGGCATTCGGATGAGCTGCTTGGTTAATTATAGACTATAGGCTAGAACGGCTGAGTATATTCCAAGTTATTTGCTCTTGATTAAAGGTTTTTACCTATTTACGCTTCGTGTAATGTTCAAATTTTGTCCCTCAAATACTAAACGGCATGCTCCTCACAAAATAGATGTCAAGTTGTTTGTTGCCTGCAATCTCAATCAATGGCAAAGTAAATAAATCGTGAAGAAAAAAAAAAAGACACATCATGAAATCAACAATATAATCTTTATCGTTTGTTTGCACTACAGTTCGCGTGCATTAAAATCAAGGTTATCTGGATATTGCAAAATGTCCTTGATAAAATACACCAAAATAAATAAATTTGACAGGTTCAGTTTAAGGCCGACAAGAACATTTTGAAACGTATAAATAACAAGAGTTAAGGTGTAGGTGGGTGTTGGGGAGGGAGCGAGGTGGGGGGGGGGGGGTGGGGTTGGCTGTCAAGAACATTTTGAAACGTATAAATAACAAGAGTTAAGGTGTAGGTGGGTGTTGGGGAGGAGCGAGGTTGGGGGGGGGGGGGGGGGTTGGCTGTCAAGAACATTTTGAAACGTATAAATAACAAGAGTTAAGGTGTAGGTGGGTGTTGGGGAGGGAGCGAGGTTGGGGGTGGGGGGGGGGGGGGGTGGGTGGGGGGAGGGGAACAGGGAATCACGTGAAATCATCTTAATGGCTTATGTCGATCAACTGATGACAAACGTTTAAGCCAGTAACTTATTAAACATGTAATGCATAAACCTGCAGTTAAGATATTCAAATGCCCGCATTAAACAATGTGTTTACAGTCTACCCTCTGTTAAGGAGGAGGCCGCTAGAGAATGAACACCTCTCTAAAATGGCATGTATTTTGTTTACTGTAGAATATCATTCCTCTCAACAAGAAATATTTTAATTCGCTCTGTGTTGATAAGTAGCAAATGAAATGACAATTGGTATTCTAACGCAGAATATTGCTTTTGTTTCTAATTAAATAATGTTTGGTACGGTTTCCAGTCTTATAGAGCCATGCATTTGTACACTAAAACTGATACATATTATACCACAGACACAAAGTATATGGCAGCTATATTGAAGTTTTACATGTCCGTTGGTCAGTCCGTCTGTCCGTCGTGTCCATTCTATATCTTCTTACCCGCTGGGACGATTTTAATAAAACTAGCAACAACTAGCAGAGCGCACAAACCAGAACTTATGTCCAATATCAAGGTCACACTTGCACGTCAAAGATCAAATAGGTTAACTTGGTGTTATATCAATATTGTCTACATCGCTTGGAGGATTTTCATAAAACTTAAAGTCAATTGTTCAGCTCACTAAGGAGATGTGCAGAGAGCATACCCAAATTACTAGGTCAAAGACCAAGGTCTCACTTGGAGGTCGAATGTCAAATAGTTTAACTGTCTACTCCATACTGTATAAATTGTTAAGAATTATTTTCATAAAACTAACATCCATTGTTAGAGGACACTAGGCTGAATGTCGAGGTCACACTTGGAGGTGAAATCCATATCGTCTTAAATGCATAAAGTATTTCCATGAAATAAGCACCAAGTATTTCAACTCACCAAGACGAACACATAACCCATGTCATTAAAGAGAAGGTCACATTTAGGGTTCAAAAAGTGAAAACGCTTTAAGTTTGGATCCGCTTTATTCCTTCTAAAACACTTGAAGATTTCCATAAAACTAAAACTATTTGTTAACCTCATGAAGACGACGTATACATTGCACAACATATGCCATTAGGTCCAAGATCAATGTCACAGGTGAAGGTCAAAGGTCTAGATTACAATATTTTACTTTCCCTGTTTCATAGCCGCGTGTATGAGATCTAGTATTAGTCAACCAACTTTCGTGATAGCTCTATTTCGATAATGATGTCATATAGAAAATGTAGATCACTAGAAAACCAAATAAATGAAGCCAACCAAACAATATCTTCACACACAGTTTTACACAAAGCGGCTTTCTCCATCTACGAGACAAATTACCTGAACAGTCTTCAAAACAAAGTCCATATAAAACTGAATACAACAAACGTACACCAAAGCCGCAACAAACTGCACTATACAAAAAAGTAACCTGTATATAGTTATGATATAACCTCTTCATGTTTATGGTATTAGCTTCATATGGTCGTGGGTTTACATTTTTATGGTTATGGTATAACTATATTTTGGCTCTGTTTTTGTTCATTTTGCGACATGTTTATGGTTATCTATGACATTACGTGGCTATGGCAACAGTATGAGGTTTATTCAATATGTGCGTTATTCGGAAAATATAATTAGATCCTACAATAAATAATTATTGTATTGCCTATAATTACATGGATGATTATGCTTACTGGGAAACCTGATTTTAGAATCTCGAACCTTATTATCAGGTTGGATGTATTATAGTTTTAAATTGACTTTTTGCTTGACTGTGGTATAACCTGCAATCCTGTATTTACCTCAGATTCAAGCTCAGTTTCACAACCTGCGATCCTGTATTTTTCTGAGACTTCAAGCTCATTTTTTATGATCCTGCATTTTCTAAAGATTTCTTAGCCTGCAAGTTTGTATTTTCTTGACCCTTCAAGCTTAGTGTAACAACCTGCGGTCCTGTATTTCCTTGAGATTTTAAGCTAAGTTTTATAACATGCAACCCTGTCTGTAATTTACTGAGACTTAAAGCTCTTTCTATTACCTTCGGCCTGTATTTCTCCTGAGGCTTAACAAGCTCAAGCTTGTAACCTACGAGCTTGTATTTCCCGGAGACTCCAAGCTCAGTTTCATTATCCGCAAGCTTATAATTTATCGATATTTCAAGCTCAGATTTTACACTATAAGTCTGTATTTTCCTTAAGTTCAGCTTTATAATATTCAAGTTTGTATTTTCCTGAGACTTCAAGCTATGTTTTATAAACTGCAATTCTGTATTTTTCTGAGATTACTACACGTTATAAATAACATTAGGCTTTTGCTGAATTTATAAAAAATGTAAGCTTTTTTATATTTCATTTTATGTTGTTTTATATAATTGTAATTGTTGTCATATGTCGTTTTGGAATAAAATGATGATTATTAACTTGGTTTGGACGTATTTAGTTGTAATTCATTTATTTTTTATATATATATTTTCCAGTGTTATCTAATGTTTTATGCGCGTTAAGCGTTGCATTTTTGATACGCATTGAACAAATACAAGTAAGTGTGCACCCTTAAATACATTTTCAGATATGAATGATATAAATATCCGGAGAGCAAAGCGTAACGTTAGATGTTGTTTATTAATGTTTTCAAGGATATTTCGCATTTATTGTATGCCTTAGTGAATGCAGAGTTGCAGCTCTATGTACATGTATTAGATATCATTGTCTGAGCTCAGCTGTATGGTTTGTGGGCATAATAACTGTGCCAAAATAATCATTTAACGATTAAGCTATGCCATTCCTTAAAGATTTACTCTCAAGATTGATATACTAGTACAATATACAGTTGTAAAAGTCTCGGAATATTCTTTGTTTAAATTACAATTTAACCCATATACAAACTTGAGTTGAACATATGGAATATCAGATTCAGTCGTTCGCAATGGAAAAAGTTCGAGCATATGTATTATATAAAAGTTCAAAATGCGCGGAAAATAATTTATTTGTACTGAGTTGCATGAAATTTATGTGGCATACACGTTTAAACTGCTAGGTATTTGGCAAAGCGCTCCGAAAGTGAATCAATAAATAATGTCACTAATGTCACTTCCATTGAAAGCACTGTACATAACAGCACGGGAGAACGGATGCTTACTCGATATACATGCATATAGTAACAACTGACCAAGTTATATTTCGTTGAATTATACAGGCAGTAGCTTTATTTCAATGATATAATGAAACACGAAGAAAAAAAAATAGAAATCAGTGCTTCCATTTAATCCGTCCGGGTTTCTTTGCTGGTATATCCAAATGAGATATTTTTATGAACTGTGTCGTATCCATGGAGGTTCAGTTGTGACGTTAAGGATATTTTGTCACAGTTCTGAAAAAAAAATAAAGGGAAGGGGTCAAAGTAGTCTTTAAGTCAATAACCGTCCAGGCAGGCCTGATACAACAAAGTAAAACGTTAGGGGTATCGTAGATAATGGCCGATATACTATTTCCAAAACAGCCTACACTAAAGGCAATTCAAGAGACACCATTCATCATATTTGAAATTAAAGAAGGTTTATGCTAGATGGGTCAGCCATTTGTTGACACCAGATCATAACTCTAAGCGTTAAGGTTACGCAAAAAAAAAAAAAACTGGAAAAGAAAATATCTGAGTTGCTCACTATGGATGAAACCTGGGTTTATTATGTTGAGCCCAAACAACGCATAAATATAGGCCGGTCATTGCGAAGAGAACAAAAAGTGTCAAGACGGTTTTATATGCCATTTTTTTCGATTTAAGTGGTCCCGTTGTACAAACTTCTTACAAAGAGGGTAAAACCATCATACCTCTACAAAAATAAGGTGCTTACAGCTGTCAAACTATCTTTCAAAATAAACGCCCAAATAAAGGTTTGAAAGGCATACATCTTATTCATGACAATGTGTTCCACTGCAAAAGTCAGTTTGTAAGTCGTTCTTAGAACAAGAACAGGTTTCTCCGGTTGAGCACCCACCTAATTCTCCTCCTGACCTAAGTATCTGTGACAATTTTCCTGTTTTCCTTGCTAAGGAAGATACTCGCAGGAACACGCTATGCCACTTGAGGTATGGCTGGTTCTGCAGCGTTTTAGCGTCTCAACATTATACCAAGTACATCATTTAGATCATGGATAGCAAGATTATAAAAGTGTGTTTCTGTGCTAGGGTTGGCGTGAAAATTGTCTTGATCCGCATACGAAATCCAGTGTTAGAATTCATTGAATCACCCTCTTAATTTATCGTCCGAACGCCATTTTCTCTTTAATCTGATGCGAATTTATTAATTAGGGAGACGCATTTGGTAATCTTTCTGGGTATTGTAGTTATCTACAGACAAAAGAACGTTGCATGTCTGTACGTTGCATTTTCATTACATTCTAAATCAATTCAAGTACAGTCTAGTGTACGTAATTGCAAGATGTTAAGTAGTGTTTTTTTTTAACATAAAGCCAAGTATTTAATCACTGTGAATAATGCTTCTGGCTAGGTAAAATTCCTGTAGTATTTCGAAATTTTCTCGTTTGTGTAACCATTTCAAGTGACGATAACATTTTGTATTTTTTTGTTCAATGGCATAAATAAGAAGGAAGTCTGATGCTGTGTATTCTGGACTAAAGAAATGACAGAACGGTGATAAAATTCAAAGTTTAAACGGATATGTCACAAACTGAGTGCGATTTAATTCTTAAAAATAACAAGCGTTTTCGTTACTTTGACGTATTTAAATCACATGTTGTCCATTAAAACTATGTAAATATGTATGTACATAAAACAGTCAAGAGTTAGGTAGCGAGGTACATGTATGTCACTGTAATTAGCTCTTAAATACTAGCCAAATATGCTCTATGTAAATGAACCTTATGCCATGATTCATGTGCCGTCCAGTTTCCCTGCTGTTCTAATAGTGTCAAGATCCGGTGAGCGGTGACATTGATCTTAACCATTACGATTCATTAAACGTCGATTTATTATACGTGATTTTTATTGCTTAAATCCTGCAGGATCGTTTTTATGCATAAAACGTTACATTGGTATCAAATTAAAATGTATAATACATGTATTATTAAAACACACTCGAATATTTGTTCTAATATTGTAGAAAATGTCGTTAAGGGTAACCTTTTGCCTGCTGTCGGCAAGTGTTTGCGACCAGTACAGAGCATGATCAGCCTGCACCTGAGTGTAGGCTGATCTTGGCCTGCACTATTCGCTACTCAATCAGTAAATTTTCAGTGAACACCTCTGTGGATAATAAATGGTACTGGCCAAATTGAATGATGGACCATTCAATTTTAGAAATTTAATATGGTAATGGCTAATACAAGGTGGTGCAATAAGACAGCTGTGACCCTAAAAGAACCTCTATAGATACTTTTGACGATGGCTGCAACTACGTCTATCAAATAATTCCGAAATGAACTTAGTAACAATCGCGTGTTCGCGTGTACTAACAATGTTCATGTTAGATGTTACGACTCAAAAGTTGCGATCAGACATAATGCTTTCTATATAGAGACAGGTCTTATTCCTACTTCGTTCTTAATACACGCAGTTTGTCCGAATTCACCTTTAAAATGCTCGTTAACACTTCTTCAGACTAGAGACTTATTGTATTTGGTACAGTTGTAATGGAGAACATAGTATAATTGTTTTATATCAGTTTCTTTTCCTTTTACTGACACCGTTTCATGCTCACTTATTTTGACATAATTAAAGATAAAACTTGTCAAACTGACAGGAGGTGTTTGTCATAAAATCTATTGGGATCTACTCATTGCCAAATGATATACAGAACATCTCCCATTTCGGTCTCTGATACAGTTCCAAAGCCGTCTCCGGGCCTCGGGACAATAGTTTTAACTGCTACATGTTGTAATTGTATATAATATCCGCACATACCTGATACAAGGGACCGTTAAAAAAAAAACAATCAGTGGACCCGATCGGGCAACAGAAAATGTCCGTACGACGTATTCTCGAACGTTATTTCGGCATCCTTCGGCCATAACAGAAATTTGCTTTTTTATAACAATCGGAGAATGTCGAAATCTCTTAAGGAGTAGACGTAAATGAACGGCAAATGCAGAATATCACCACTACCTTAAGTATGAGATTTTAACTTCAGCTATAACAAATAGTGCTTTTAAAAGCTGGTATTGTGAACACTAGAAACAAAATTCAGATTTACGGGAGTTGTTTGTGTAGAACTTTTAAATAAACAGTGAGTCCAAAGCTACAGTAAAATCTCTTTTGCCTGTTCCATCAAGTATAATAATAAGTCGTATAATAAATCGACGTTTAATGAACCGTAATGAAAGGAAAATACTGTTTCTACCCAAAGGGATATCGAATGTTCAAAGACTCTACAGTTTTCACTCTGCTTTATAAAGGAAATGGTTACGGAAAAAAGCTATGCGACACCGTTAAGACCAATTTGTGGAAATTCTAAAACTATCATCATAATTAAGTTTGATTAATTACAAATAGATGGAGGTCATTTCCTTCACAAAATGGTAAAGGGGAAATGTGAATAGGTTGTAAAATAATGTAAAATGGTTATTATTAAATAATTATGTCATAAATTTAAAAAATGTCACTGGCATTAGCTTAAATGAACCCAATGACTAATTAAGGAAAATGTGCAAATTACCTGCGCTGTGTAAAACAATTGACAAAGATCCTTGGCTCATATAACAATCAAAATATTATCCATTTTATATCTGAAAAGGAATAAATCTGTCTTACTTGATGTTTGGTCTATCAAATACTCTTCTTTGGTGAATACAGACACAACCATTAGAATGATGTTCCATAAAGACAAGGCATCTAGCAACACATCTAAATAAAATATTGAGTAAAATTAGAAGAATAGACGTCCAGTCTTGAAGAGAAAACTGATAAAGCGACCTACAACCTTATGGTGCATTTGTAACGTTGAAGAATAGACAATAGAACATACGAGTATTTATATTATACAGGTTGAACATCTCTCGCGCTAACGGATTTGTCTTATTATATCTTTGTCATATTATTTGAATATAACAGATCGAATAGTATCCGCAGCACCAATCAGCTTGTATTTTAATGATCATATTTGTCTACCCTTCCTTCCTGGATAACTAGAAATGATAGGAGAAGCACTGTAAACCCTTTAATACCTTTGTCGACGTGATCAATACGGTCAGTAAATATTGACTAGCAAAGTTCAGCTGCCCTTATAGTTTAATTAACAAAAAGTTTTGTTCCATTTCATGACGGCATGTTGGCATAAACATATATGTTTAAAGACATCTGTGTGCTAGTCTCTACTCTGTTCAGTATAATGCTTTCAGACATGCTCTTATTTGTAGATGCAGCTGCAGGAATTAAAACTGTTTCTCTTATTTTATGTTTCGCAATCAATTAACGTTGAGGCCGAGGTCAAAACAGCATTGAAAAGTTAACTGTACGTTCAGCAGAGGCCAGGGAAAGGCGAGAAAAGAAATAAAATTAGATCGTGTCGTGGTGTTCACTACGTCTGATTACATATAAAACTGAGACCATTACATCAAGTACACAAGAACACAACAACTGAACCATTTTCATATGGACATAACTCGGCGGGTCTAGGTACAAGGTCCATAGTGCTTTCGTGTTGACAGGACAGTTGCTCGAGAGCCAGACTAAAGGCTCCTAAAACAGCAAATGAGGGAAAACATATAATGGGTGGCAAGCAAACACACTTTAGAGAACACTTGAATATGGATTAAGCATGTCTGTCAGCATTCTAGATCCCAAACTCCGTAACTCCGAAGAAAAATCACCACTTACATTGCTATCAGAAGGTAAGTCATCCCCTTTATAGCTAATACTACACACATGTGCACTGAGTGTAGATAAAGTCTCCATTTTAGGATTGGAGGCAACGATAAACTAAACTAAAATCATATCATTATCAACATTGATGGACAAATATAGTTTAAACACAATAAAAGCAAAGACAATAGCAAAATCTTTAGTTAGAGCTATGTCAGGGTTTAGGCATAACCGTGAAGAACATCATTTCTTTATTATATTTACCATGCTTAATAATTATGCTATGTAGTTTTGTTAGTAGAATTTTACCTGCACTAACCTTGGCTCAGTCGATGATAAATTGTAATACAGAAATTTTATAACTTAGGACGAGGTTTGTTATATTTTCTGGTCCTTCGGAATCATAGAGTCTATTCAAACCGAATCGGCTATTATTTTTCTTCTTTGCTTCCAAAGATTGTATTGGAATGTCAAGAAAGGGCTGTGGCTAATTGGTAGATGGGTATACCAATAGATACATGAACAAAATAAAAAGGAATGTGAGATAGTTTACTTCTTTGTTTGAAGTTCATAATGATAAAATGTATATATGCTGCCGTAATGAAAGTATGTTAAATGTTATAAAGTCCTTTAAACTGTTGACTTCGGAAGCCCTGGAGGGACATTTTAGTTACTTCTTATGACTTATTTGTTACTACTCATTTGTTATTAATTAATTGTTACTATTTATTTGTTACAACATATGAAAGGCAAAACGCGGTAAACTACATCATAATGGAGAATAACCGTAGTGCAAAAGAGGTATGTATACGTCGATTTATCTGGCACAATTATTTTTAGTTTAAAAAAAGGACAGTCACGATGACAAAATTTTAATGTGTTCAAGTGTTTTAAAAACCATGTTTATTGTTTTATCATGGCTGCAGTACTAAGCATCATCGGTATACTGGGAACAATACCAAATACGTTCTAGTGTAATTTTTACGTTCAAATAATTTTCTCTGAAGATATCCCACCATTGGCACCTACTAGGCCTTCCTCCTATATGTGTACCTATGTTTATGTGTTTTAGTTCATCTTTTCGTAGAATTAAACCACATGATTTCATGTATGAATATTTATCGTCTTGTGGAATATCTTTGTGGAATTTGGAAGTCTGTTATAATGTTATGAATTTAATGGCATTTCTGTATTTTCAGAATCAAGCATGTACTAAAAGTGCAAGAAACATAGTCCAGAAGTTAAATGTGATGGGAGTATTATTCGTTTGGGAAGTACAGAAATGTGACTATTAAAATAGAGGGAGCTACCAAATTGCTGGAATCTAAAAGCCAAAGAATTATTTCCCAAAATGTCAGGGTTTTATTCATACTGTTGTTATTGTGTGCATTTGTGCCGTTGAATATTTCCCTGGCCGGAAATGATTTGACAAGAAAAACAGATTAAAATCTATTTTGCCGAATGACTAAAGTATTCGGAAATAGTTGTTTTTATTCTGTAAACACAACATTAAAATCGGCATATGTCATTTTAAACGAATCATACGCGAACTGCGTTTACGGAGACGTCCTCAGTCCTACTCCTCTGCAGAAGATGTGATGAACGCATTAAAGCTCGAATGGAGTGTTTAGGGTATAAAACTATGTGGTAAAGACTGTTAGAGAAACAACGTCGTGAAATTCATGAAACAGCTTTGTCCAGATGCATAAGAAGACTGGAAAGCATATAGGTTGAAGAGAAGATTGTATACACTGAAAGGACCTAATTATGTGTGGCATGCAGATAGATACGATAAATTAAAGCTGTATGGATTGTGTATTCATAGATGTATTGACGGTTACTGTCATTGAATCATGTGGCTTGATGTTGCATCCAGTAATAATGACCTAGCTATTGTTGCCAAGTACTACTTGGACTGTTTAAATCATGTTCAGAGTGCTCCATAAATTTTACGAGCAGATATGGGTACTGATCTTTTTGCAGCCGCATTCATTCGTTTATGGATGCTTTGCAAACCGATTAAGACAGAATTGGACAGCACTGGACACGACCACAAAACCCGATGTGTGGTATTTTGTCCCTGAATTGACTGATGCCCATGACTTTTGGTACTAATGTGGAAAGGGAGGATATGAATGCGTGCATCAGTCATTTTTTTAACGGAAAGACTTTTGCAGTAGAGAATTTAAAGCGCTTGTAAAATTTATAAAACCAGGTGTACATACCCATGTTTATCCATTTGATGCCTTAAAACCTTTCATCGAGCTAAATAGTCGTTTGGAAGAATACATATAATGAAAAAAGAAAGAAATGAGTTGCATAGCTATATTTGAGCAGGAATGCTTCTATACCAAACCTAATATGTCCTTTAAGTGTCATTTCAAAATGTGTCACCCTCCTACAGATTTTATTTGAACTGTGTTTTGGAAGTATTTGCATGTTCTGTTAAATCCATGTTCCCTGACTGTAAATGATACTCGTATAAAATCGATGGGTTTAACATATTGATATTTTCTATGTTTATAGTCTTTCCAATGTGGTAAACATGGACGTTTTCAAATAAGTGTATATAAGTACAATGCATAACGATAACTTTGCATTACAACTTCTGGGGTTTTGAACTTACATGTACTTGAAACTAAGCTTGATATGGCTTAGACTATGTTGTTATGCGTGGCTGATGGAGCTATTTTTTCACCGTGCCTACAAGAATGCAAATATAAAAAGTAATCACCACATTCTAAATTTGTGTTTTCTTAGCAATGTTACAAATATTGGTAATAAAAAGGATTATGGTGAGTACTTCAAGATTACATCATTGTTCCGATGTTGTTTATCGTCAAAGGGTGGTATACATACATGTATGTTGCGCAGTTTTCCTAGTCTAGAAAGGACTGATCAAATTAGTTCAGAATGTTATCAAACCTCCGCATTACGCATATAAAATTGATCTACTGCATATACAGGAGTTATTTTTTTATAAGTTCCATATTGCTATATAAGGAAATCTTACAATGCCCACTTGGCAAATCAAAATTCCATGACGTTTGGTGTCTAAAAGAGTAATTCTAATGTTTTTCATATGGTGATGTATATATGATAAATTTCTGTCCCCTTGTGGCTTTCTTTGGCATATCAAAATTACTTGAAGACATTTGGTAGAAATTTTACAAGTAGTTTTGAGAAGATTTTTGAAGTTTTTTCCTTTGGTTTCTAAGGTAAACTTAGCTCTGCATTCAATTGCATTATTTGAAGGAATCCTCAAAACAGCCACCAAAGCAACAATCATGTAATGTTAAGGTGACTTTATCAAAATCACCTCCCAATGTTCTTACGCAGAATTCAATATCTAATATGAACCGGACAGTCTCTCAACTGTTTCATAACTATCCGCTGTACAACGTAGTTCAATGCGGAGTTATTTTATCACCTCTGATCTTTATCACCATCGTTACAGACCAGAAAATGAATACGGAATTTTCCGGTGATGCTGAGGAGAGCTTTGCTTAAAATGAGTTCGGGGGTTTCTCGCCCAGGAAAAACGACTGTTAAAATTCTGTAAAAATGACAAGACTTATGTATGCAATTAATTTTTCGTCAGTCTTAAAACTGACTCTGCCAGAAAAAATACCGAATTGTCTCGATTTACTCAAACTAAAAAGTCACCTTCTATCAGTACGTCTGTACTTTGATTTAGGATATATTGTCTGGATGAATTGTTGACGACGCACGAGGAACACTTCACGGCAACCACTAGTCATTGGGCAATTACAATAGCTTGAGCCCTTTGTGCTCGGGTGAGCTTCTTATGTTACACATGTTCGATTCAACTCTAGTTAACCCGCAACACTTTATTTTCTCGTTTCTGTTCATGTTGTAACATGATCGCATGAGGTATAAACATGGCAGGTATTAAGTGTGATTCACATGCAAATGTAGAAATGACTACAGTGTGATTTTAAATATTACAACATTACGTAGCATTTGGACATTTGATATTATATTTGATGAATCAAGATACTAACAAGAGCTGTCTGCGCGCTCAACTATTCGAAATTTGTGGAAGTATGGGGTCAAAGTATTACCAGAGATGTTCAGACAAAAGAAGAAAAATAGATAAGACAAACAATGTACCTGTATTTGTTGATTCGGATACGTCTTGCACTATTGTAAGCAAGTGTACAAAGTTTCAAAGCCAAATATCAAACAGCTTTGACAAAGTAAGGGATGGTATGCCAAACTTAACTAATTTCTATGTCAAAAAAGGTCATAACTGAGCTAAAGTCCTTGTTCTAGTTATGTAGTCTTGCCTACATATGTAGACTATGGCAGTAAACAAGTGGCCAAAGTTTCAAAGCCATTTGACAAACAGGTTAGGCAAAACATGGACTGGTATGAAAAATTTACTGATTTCAAAGTCCAAAAATGGCCATAATTCAGCAAAAAAGGTTGACAGAGTTATGTTATCTTGCCTACAGAAGGAGATCATGACGATAAACAAGCTTCAAAGCAACATTTCAAATAGTTTTGACAAAACGTTGACATGTACGAAAAATGAGCCAATTTCAAAGTCCATAAAGGGCCATAACTCAGCCAAAGTAGTTGACAGAGTTATGTGCTCTTGTCTACTGATGGAAATCATGATGATAAACAAGTGTTTTAAAGTCACATGTCAAATAGTTTTGACAAAACATGGACTTGTACGAAAATTGTACCGATATCCAAGTAAAAAAGGGCCATAATTCATCTAAAATAGTTGACAAAGTTATGAATATTTGCCTACAGATAGAAATTATTTTAATAAAGAAGTGATAAAAGTTTCAAATCCATATGTCAAACAGTTTAAACAAAATATGAATGGTACGAAAAACTTAATCAAGATTTGTGTGTTAAAAGGGGCCATAATTCAGCTAAAATCATTGATGGAGTTACGTACTCTTGCCTCAAACTTGACATGGTGATGTTACATCAGTTTTGAAAGTTTCAAAGCTTTACCTCAAAAGGTTTTGTCAAAATGTGGACTGGTACGAAAAACTTAACCAAGGTGTGACGCCGACGCCGACGCAGACGCCGTGGTGAGTAGGATAGCTCTCCTTATTCTTCGAATAGTCGAAAAGTCGAGTTAAAATTAATTGATTAGTAAAATTTATTAGTAAATGGAATCATCAAATATGATATCAGATGTAATGCTTAGCATTATAATACGTCAGTTTGTTTTGGTTCATGCTTTACAGAATTTTGTGGAAAAATATGAGAAAAAATGTAAGAAATCATCATATTAAGGGAAAGTAATTCTGAAGAAAATACACCATTTTTACTTGGGTCCATATGACACATTAGCTTATATAAAATATTGTACATATTGGAGAGGAAAAGATCAATGTGGACTTTTGACCTTCAGGTGTTACCTTGACCTTTGCACTAGGGGTCTGGGTATTGCATATGACACATTGTTTCATTATGGTGAACATTGTTGTCAAGTAATATTAAAATCCCTTAATTGATGACAGAGTTTTCGACCAGAAAGAAAAGATATCCTTTTGACCTTTGACTTCTGGCAGTTAACTTAACCTTTGTGTCAGGGATATTGGGTTGCGTAAGACAATTTGTCACATTATGGAAAACATTTGTGAAAGGCAATATTTAAATCCCTTCATGGATAGCAGAGTTATAGATCATACAGGAAAAAGCCCCTTTGAACGTTGACCTCTAAGTGAGACCTTGACCTTTGAATAAGGGGTCTGGGTGTTGCACGTGACGCATTGTCTTATCATAGGGTACATTTGTGCCGAGTAATATTAAAATCTCTTAAAGGATGGTTGAGTTACAGACCTGACGGGTAAAAGGTCCTTTAGGCTTTTGACTTGCAAGTGTTACCTTGACCTTTCAGCTAAGGTTCCGGGTTTTGCACAAGTTGTCTCATCCAGGGTAATATTTGTGCCAACTTATATTTAAAACCTGTTTTGCATGTCAAAGTTATAGACCGGACAGAAAAAATAACCTCACCTTTGGTCTCGAGGTGGGACCTTTACCTTTATGTTAGGTTCTGGTTGTTGCGCATCATGGGGAACATTTACGCCAAATAATATTGCAAACCCTTGATGGATGACAGAGTTATGGACCGGACACGAAACATACCCTGTTCTTGCTATATTAACATTTAACTGCCAAGTGTGATCTTGTCCTTTGAGTCAGGGGTCTTAAAGTTATGCATGCCACATTATCTTATGGGTTACCTTTATGACAAGTAATATTAAAATCCCTTCTTCGATAGAGAGTTATGGACCACCCTGTTCACATCTGACTTCAAACTGGGTCCTTGACATTTGAGCTAGGGGTCTGGGTTTTGCGCATGGCACATTGTCTCATCGTTGGGAACATTTGTGCCAAGTAGTATTAAAATCCCTTGATGAATGACAGAGTTATGGACTGGACACGAAACAGACCGTGTCCTTGCCATGTTAACATTTGACTGCCAAGTGTGACCTTGACCTTTGATTCAGAGGTCTGACAGTTGTGCAGGACATATCGTCTTATTATGGGTGCATCAGTGTCAAGTAATAATAAAACCCCTTCATGGATGGCAGAGTTATGGACTGGACAGGAAAAAAAGCCCTGTTGAACTTTGACCTCCAATTATGACCTTGACCTTTGAGGTAAGGGTCCGGGTTTTGCACATGACACGTCGTAACTAAACACTTTATTTTACTTTGAAGATATACAAGAGACTAGAAAAAAAATGTGTCAATACAAAAGATTTCTTAATGTTGCAAGAAGAATACACAGAGGTTAACTTTAACCTTTTGGGCACTGAAAGATAAAAAAGGTTGCTGCAACACAAAATGACAACTTAAACAAGGGGACTAAGAGACACTAAGTCGTTCATCTGAGCACGCATTATTTTATTTTTGAGCAGTACTTCCAGTAGTTACTAAACTATACTGCAGTCTACAGAGTCTACTGTAGAATAATTGTACTTCTGAACATTTCATGTACTGAAGAATACCAACAGAATATATCATAGTATACTGTTTATACAGTAATATATTAAATATACACTGAAGATAGTGTACTGTATCTACTATAGTTTACTGTATGTACTGAATTATATTGTATGCAATGTCATATGTTGTGTCTGCTCTAGCATACGATACATGTATGTTCAGCACATGTACCGTGTCAAGAGAAGTATACTGATTCTACTGTTACCCTAGAATACTCTATGCACCATAGCATACAATGGCAACTGCATGTACTGAATTATTGTAGTAAAGTATGTACTTCAGTGTGCAAAGAATTATTTCCTGTGTTTAGAAAGAAGTCAATGTTGGGATGTGATGTTTCAGACCAAGTTTGGAGACAATGCATACACTGGTTCCCGAGCAGAAACCATTTAACCTTAAAGGTTTAGTAACAACAGCCCCTATGTGCAGTGGACCGGAACCATCTCCTGGTGTTTGAAAGATGCTGCAAACCCAGTTTGCACACAGTGCATACATTGGTTCATGAGAAGAAGCCATTCAAATGTTTATCTTCTTTAGTTACAGTGGTCCATGTGTGCTGTGGGCCGAAACCATTTCCTGCTTTTTGAAAGAGATCAATGTAAGGATTCTACAGACAAACGTTGGAGATATCTGATTTGTAGTTTCTGAGAAGAAGACATCTAAACAAAATGTTCATGATGGACGATGCGCAATGGACGACGGACGATGGACGCCGGACAACCCACCGATACTAACTGCTAAAAAGCAGCATTTAACTGTATGTTTCCCTGAAAATTTCCTCAATCCACTTATTAAGTTAAAATAGATACAAAACCGATGGACAATTATGTATGAAACAATGGTTATTTTCTCTGAGTTACCTTATTTATTTATTTATTTGGGTTTTACGGCGCACCAACACAGTATAGGTTATATGGCGCCAAACAGGACTACAAATTTTGGTTCCACATCTCATTTACATCGAAATAAAAACATGAGGTATGGAATCAAAATTTGCATACCTGCTGGAATCACAGAGTTACTGCAAAACCAAGTGTTAAGACCCTATTAGTCGCCTCTTACGATCATGTAAGGGTAAGGCAGTGGTTCAAATTCTTCTCTGAGTTATCTGCTGCTATGTGTCTGTATATAAACATGAATATGATTAAACACACAGTTCTTTTACATAAGAAGCCGTTAACACACAGACTCATGTAACAGAAAAACATTTTGACAGGCTCTATATAGTGTTACCAATATATCATTCATAGTTAAAATTGTCGCTGATTCACAGCCAGTATAAATTTTTATCTAATATTTTAAGAATGACTAATGATAACATCATGTACTACAAGTAACAAAATAACAAAAATAACATCCCATGATCACAATTTCACTCAACATTATTACAACACAATGCATAATATGTTCAAAAATGAGTGCTACTCTCGACAACTATCATTTATTTGGGGGTTTTACACCTGTTTCAACAGTATCTTTAATTTGGGTCTGACATTAAACAATGAAAACAATCAACTATTTCAAGTGTATATGGTCTGTCGCTAGCACTTTAACTTAACCCCTTATCCAAGATGGTTGTAGATTTTCCCCCTGATATCATCAACATCAGCAATGTTTGCAAATAAATCTAAATCATCCAGGTTTTGCCTTCAATTTCATTCTGTTTAATATGTACTGCACTTGGTCCTCTGAGGCGTTCCAGACAGGTACTTCAACCATCACTTCTACCAAAGTACACGCAAGCCTCCACACATCTGTTGTTGAAATTAATTTGAGCTGCTTCTTTCCAGCATCACCTCGGATGCCTGGTAAGCAGAAGTGCCAGGCTGTGAGGACCCACCAGCCATAGTTGTCATGTCAGTATTCATGCCCTTGAGCTTGCTCAAACCCATGTGACGTAACTTTACCACATGGAAATTTTGTGAAACAAGTATATTTTTCGGCTTTATATCCCTGTGAATGATTATTGGATCTTGTTAGTGCACAGTGGCTTGTGATACCTTTAATGAAACAGTCAACTTCACTGACATAGTCATGGCATTTTCTTCATTACAGAAGAGACAGTTATCCAATGTGCATCCTTCAATAAGTTCAGAAACCAGAAATAGCTGATCACTTGCTAAGGCATATGCCATCAGCAGTACACTATTTGGATGCCTTAACTTACTATGTACACAAAGTTCACGGTCAATGAATGGTTTTGCAATCACCATTCTCTTCATAACAATCTCCTTTATAGCAACTTTAGTCCCATTCCAACGCCCTTCATATACAGTACCAAATGCCCCATTTCCTATTTCTGTACTCTTTCTTAATGTTTAAATCGTTTAAATGCATCCTTGGTACACATGGAGATGCCTGAGTTTGTGACTGAGTGGTGGGTGCCTAAAGCTGGACACTTCCTCCATTTTGTATTCTCACGTTTAAAGTACGTAACAAATAAGTAATAAGTAATAACAAATAAATAAGTAATAACAAATAAGTAATAAGTAATAACAAATAGGTAATAACAAATAAGTCATAAGAAGTAACTAAAATGTCCCTCCAGGGCTTCCGTAAAATTACAATTAACGTCATTTGAAAAAAAGTTGCAGTGATGTTGAAAATTATGAATAGCTGTTTCGTGTGGAGTATTGAAAAGGTAAGTTATTTAAAGCAGCGATACATAATGCTGAACAAGTAAGTAAATAAGAAATGCACTTCCGATTTACATCCGGCTAGGTGTTTTTGCTGTTTAGAATTACACAAATATACCGTTTGGGTGGATTGCGCCGTAGTACAATATCAAAAAAGGACAATACAAAATGACGTAAAACATTCGTAAGCTATTTTAAAGGCTATTAATTTACATAATATGATATATTTCGCTTTTGTTTATAAGACCATAAACTTACACGAAAGGGACATGAATTATAAAATAATTTGTCGTGGGAAAAATAAATGATAAATAAGACAAATATTCCATGGCTTTGACGACTCTGTACGCGGGCAGACTTAATGCATTGTTGACAGATACATGTAACACTGCGTGATAATGAGTCATTAAGCACTATTATTCCAGTTATAGATTTTAGCTAATAAACATACATTTTTTTATAATTTGCTGTCGTATGTTTGTATGACACAAATGAAGAACGAAACTTTTTTGGTTTGGTTAATAGAAAAATCGACGATGGAAGCATCACATGTTAGAACTATACGGTATTATTAGTACATAAATATTTTGTAAGCAATAGGATACGCAAAAAGTACATGACAACCTACTTTTATTCATTACCAACACATTGATCACAATTGACACTTAATACCCATTGCTACATATGAATAAACTGGAAACAGCTTGTTCAGTGCAATTGAGAATATTTGCAATAAAAAAGCATAATTATTGTTTGTGCCAAGATTTCTTTTTTCATTTGTATTTCCGTTCATATTCCAATGGCTAAGCAAATATATCGTGATAAACATGACTCGTAATCAGCCATTTGTTTGCACTACAAAGCCATTCACCTGAAATGCACGTTCATAGAAGTTTGCTTGTACCAGTTTCATGCTGATTATCTCAATGTGAACATTTTCCGGCGTCTGTCGCCGTCTAAAAGTTTTTTTTTTTATCATTTAACATTCACATTTATCTAACAATTTTACGCCATATTTACATTTACTTATACACATACTTTTTCGGCAAAGTTCCTGAACCCATAGCCCAAGAATTATGGCACCTTGATTTATCAAAAGTGTTATATATAACAATGTTGACACCGAATGACATTCATTTCTACACCAATTTTAATCATATTTATACAGATGAGATCTCGTTCATATTTGATAAAGGGATAGAGAAAAACTGCAACTCAAAAGTAATGTGCCCCTGAGTTATCAAAATAAGCCACGATGTTTATTTTCAAGCACCTTCCTTTCTTCATCAGTTCGAATCATACTTAAATACATTATGTACCTCTAACATCCCGTTTAGTATATACTGAACAAAACAGCTAAGCCCCATTTGTTATTTTGCTAATATCTAACAAAGAAATTACTGAAAATATTTTCTTGAAAAGCGAACATTTAGTACAATATGTTGTTGATAACTTTTAAAACCTTTCGGCGAAATATCAAACTTTAACTTCTTTTAAATTCACTTATCTACGACTTCAACCATGTTTTTTTGAAAAGTGTCATACACATACACTAAACTGTCTAGAATTTACAACTAGTGGTAAACGTTACGAGGGAAGAAAATGGTAACATACACAAATAATTTCTTTTTTGTACCTTATCGCAAATGATCATTTGATATTTGCATTATGATAAAGCATTTTCTAGTAAAAATCAATTTATATATCTCTATTTTCTTATAAATGGTATCCACCTAGTATTTTCTTTTATCTGTATTTTTGCAAATTGTGGTAGTGATTAGTGATCAGAATCGGACGGCTGAAGCAGAATCAATAAATCGGTCCAATTTTGATCTCTCTCCTATATATCCGATTCATTGGAGAGAATCGGAATTGAAAGATCAAATTAGACTTTTGTAATGTAGCAATATGATAGTGACAGTAAATCTTTCTCAAGACTTTCTTATATTATATGACTACTTTTATTACTTTTGATGAAGAATTTCAAGACACAGCTGTAGTGTGCAGCCTTTAACAACTGCCGGGCAATCAGACTGGTACTCTGGGAGGAGCTGTTGGACCGCATGGAAAACGAACTGGAATTAATCTGTTGTCCATAACCAAGGATCTGGGGTACAAGCCATGCTAGAAGTAATGCCAAATTTGACAAGAAAAAATATAACTAGGGGACATTCCTGGCTGGTCTGGAATTAGCTCTATCACCTTTTTTTAAATTTTGTATCAATTATTTGGTATTGTAGGAATGATAAAAGCTTGTCATTTACAATTAACAGTGTGGAGTACCTTCGTTACTGTGCGCTTTAAAGCAAACCTAGTGGTATAAATGCTTTCCTTAACAGGACCCAAGCCCCGGCATTCATATTTACAGATGATGTACTGCCAGGACAATGATTTTTTATTTTATTTTTGCGATCATGAACTGGCTTTACAGCGTTCTCCATTTTTAAAAAGCAGATAATAGTTTTGAAATACTAACCCTAAGATGATGAAAGTGTAAACGACAGCGAGAGGTATCTGAAAAAATCTTGAAAGCTGGATTTTAATTTTTCATCAAAATCAACGACTAGAACCAATTCTGTGTGGTCAGAATCGATCATCGACGACAATCGGAACGTCACTAATAGTGACGTCTTTGCGTCATCGATATTTTGAAATTTTGATCTGTTGGTAACTGCACATTAATTCAAATGTATGCTGAATGTCGAAAAAGTATATTTAGTATATTTTAATATTTTGACAAAATAGCGAATAACGGATGAGCTGCTTTGTTAAGTATAGACTATAGGCTAGAACGCTTGAGTATATTCAGAGTTATGTGCTCTTGGTGAAAGGTTTTTCCCTATTTATCCCGTTTCCTGTAATGTTGAAATTACGTTTGATAGTGTTTGACCCTCAAATATTAAACAATATGTTCATTATAAAATAGATGTAAAGTTGTTTGTTGCCTGCAATCTCAATCAATGGCAAAGTAAATAAATCGTGAAAGAAACACATCATAAAATCAGCAATATAATCGTTATCGTTTGTTTGCACTACAGTCCGCGTGCATAAAAAATCAAGGTTATCTAGATATTGCAAAATGTCCTTGATAAAATACACCAAAATAAACAAATTTGACAGGTTCAATTTAAGGCTGTCAGAATATTTTGAAACGTATAAATAACAAGAGTTAAGGTGTGAGTGGGAGGGGGGAAGAGGGAATCAAGTGAAATCATCTTAAGGGCTTATGTCGATCAGCGGAAGACAAAAGTTTAAGCCAATAATTTATTAAACATGTAATGTTAAGATATTCAAATTATCGCATTAAACAGTATGTTTACAGTCTAACCTCTGTTAAGGACACCTCTGAATAATGAACATCTCTATTCAATGACATGTATTTTGTTTACTGTAGAATACCATTCCTCTCAACAGCAACATCCGTTGTACAAGAAATACTGTGTTGAGAAGTAGCAATTGAAGTGAAAACTGGTATTCATACGCAGAATATTGCTTTTGTTTCTAATTCAGTAGTGTTTGGTACGCTTTATAATCTTATAGAGCCATACATTTGTACACAGAAACTGACACATATTATACCCCAGACACAAAGTATATGGCGGCTATATTGAAGATTCGCATGTCCATTGGACCGTTTGTCAGTCCGTTTGCCCGTCCTGTCCATTCTATGTCTTCTTAACCGCTGGGGTGATTTTCATAAAACTAGCAACATCTAGCAGAGAGCACAAACCAGACCATTATGCCCAATGTCAAGGACACACTTGAAGGTCAAAGGTCAAATAGGTTAACTTTGTGTTTTATCAGTATTGTCTACACCGCTTGGAGGATTTTCATAAAACTAAAATCAATTGTTCACCTCACTAAGGCGATGTGCAGAGAACCCAATCACTAGGTCAAAGGTCAAGGTCTCACTTGGAGGTCGAATGTCAAATAGTTTAACTGTGTCTGCTCCATACTGTATATACCGCTAAGAATACTTTCATAAAACTAACATCCATTGTTTAACGTGTATAGTGCAAAACAGAGGGCACTAGGCTGAATGTCAAGGTAACACTTGGAGGTGAAATCCATATCGTCTTAAATGCATACAATATTTCCGTGAAATAAGCACCAAGTATTTTAACCAAGACGAGCACATAACCCATGCCACTAAGGTCAAGGTCAATGTCACATTTAGAGTTCAAAAAGTGAAAACGCTTTAAGGTTGGATCCGTGAGACAAATTACCAAATTCCTTAAATACTGGACACAACAAATGTACACCACAACCGCAACAAACAAATAACCTCTATATAGTTATGATATTACCTCTTTATGTTTATGGTATAAGCTGCATATGGTAATGGGTTTACATTGTTAGCTCACCTGAACAATGCTCAGGTGAGTTATTGTGATCGCTCGATGTCCGGCGTCCGTCGTCTGTCGTCTGCCTGTCTGTCTGTCTGTCGTCTGTCAACATTTAGCTTTTGTATGCGATAGAGACTGTACTTTTCAACTGATCTTCATGAAATTTTGTCAGAATGATTATCTTGATGAAATCTAGACCAAGTTTGAAAATGGGCCATCTGGGGTCAAACACTAGGTCACTAGGTTAAATCATAGAAAAACCTTGTGTATGCGATAGAGGCTGTATTTTTCAATTAATCTTCATGAATTTTGGTCAGAAGGATTGCCCTGATATAATCTAGGCCAAAGTCGAAAATGGGTTATCTGGGGTCAAAAGCTAGGTCACTAGGTCAAATCAAAGAAAAACCTTGTGAATGCGATAGAGGCTGTATTTTGCAACTGATCTTCATGAAATTATGTCAGAATGATAACATTGATAAAATCTAGGCGGAATTTGAAATAAGGTCATCTGAGATCAAAAACTAGGTCACTAGGTCAAATCAAAGAAAAACCTTGTGTATCCGATAGAGGCTGTAATTTTCAATTGAGCTTCATGAGTTTTGGTCAGTATAATTGCCACGATAAAATCTAGGTCAAGTTTGAATATGGGTTATCTGGGATCAAAAAGTAGGTCACTAGGTCAAATCAAAGAAAAACCTTGTGAATGCAGTAGGGGCTGCATTTTATACTGGATCTTCATGAAATTTGATCAGAATGTTTCTTGATGAAATCTAGGTCGAGTTGTAATATTGGTCATCTAGGGTCAAAAACTAGGTCACCCGGTCAAATTAAAGAAAAACCTAGTGTACGCAATAGCGGCTGCATTTTATGTGTTATGGTGTGTTTTTCAGGTGAGCGACCTAGGGCCATCTTGGCCCTCTTGTTATGGCATACCTATACTATGGCTATTGTATTAACTTCGTTTCTGGTTTTGGTCATTGTGCGGCGTGTTTATGGTTATCTATGACATTACGTGGCTATGGTAACAGAATGAGATTTATTCAATATCAGCATCATTCGGAAAATATAATTAGATCCAACAACAAATTATTATGGTATTACCTATAATTACATGAATGATTGTAAGATTTTTGCTTAATGGGAAACAGCTTGTTTATAAAAAAGGAAGCAGATCAGTATCAAGTGCTTTTGTCTGCAGCCCAGCTCATGTGGCGCAGTCAATGGCAAAATAAATAAAACGTGAAAAAACACATATCTCATTGATATTGCTTGTTTGCACCACATTCCATGCGCATCAGTAATCAACTTGTTATTAATGTTATCTGATTTCACGGAAAGCACTTAAATAGACTTTGTTACGGAATTTAATGTAAAAAATGATTTTTTTTTTATATATTTAGAGTTAAAACTTTGTTAGTAGTATAAGTTATATAATTTATGTATTTTATCCATATTGTCAATATAGCGAAATTCATTTGCATTGTAAGAACAATTAAAGACCCATAGTGACTTTCATGGTGTTGATGTGAGAGGATATTAGAAAATAAATGTCTGTGTTTAAGTAGCTTTAACTAAAAGACACGTGCTTGTAAAGTGGTACTGTGTTTGGTTAAGCATTATTCGGCAAGAATGCTTATGTAAATCATTTAAGTGAACTGTTAGATAGAACTTGATTATATCTATATACTTGAAGTGCATACTTATATATCATTCATCGTAAAATGTACATTTCTGTTACATTTTTATATTTCATTGAATCATCTTTATAAAATTTCTTTATAATCTTTTTTAATGCTCTTAACAACAGTCTTATTTAAATTAAAGCCGGGTCTCCACTTCGACGTTTATTCTCTTTGTTACCGGCAATACTTTACATAAAATAGCACAACAAAAAGAAATGCCATACCAGTTCTGTTGTTTCTGGCATTCATAGGTATACTCTTTACACAAGGAAAACAATCTGTTTATAGACTGAAATTATTGAGTGATCACAATTTGTCAATCCTAATCCTGTCCATGTTATATCGATGCAATGGAAACGTAGGCTATCTATGTAACCTGCTATACATGATTAATAGTGCGATCAATTCGTAACAGAAAATGCCAAAATACTTCAGAAAATGGGAAAAGCACCAAAATTGGCACAGCTATTTATTAAAGCATTAAAAACATTTTTTTCATGGGACCCATTTGATATCTGTCAAGATGGCCGATATGGCGGCCATTTTCCAAAATGGCCGCCAAAACTCAATATTTACCTTAGAAGATTCTAATGAAAGGTCATTATATTTACATTCACCCAAAAAATGCACTAAATATAAATGTATATAATAAAATAAATCCTAAATTTGCATCAAATGCAAAAATAACAATTCAAATGATATTAGTGTCTTTCTGTTTCCATGGTAACGGCAAAAATCTAACCTTTTAAACTTAGTTTAATATTATCATTGTGTAGTTTTCATATTTTTAAAGAATATTTTGTTTTAATATATGTAATTTATATTATTTCACTTGAATTCCCTCCACAGCAGCATATTGAAACATTGTTGTTATTCCCTTACCAGTATTTAGCCAGATGGGGCTTATGGGTTGCCCCTGTATGCATGTCAATACGTCAGCCATGCAGAGTGCGGTACTGCAATAACTTTGAAACTACAGCAGAATTTTTCATGATACGTGGTACATGGATAGATGGCAATGCAGAGAATGCCAATGTCATTTAAATTTGTTTGCTATGGCAACAAATAGTGCACGAATATGACACAAAGTGTCATCCTGCATTTCTTCAAAACAAGGAGAGATTGTTTCTTGAGAAATTTTACATAGACAGAGGGACAAATTGAGAACATGCTTGTTATCTTATTTTCTCCTCTTGTACATCATTTTGTCCGTCTGTATGTCGGTCCATCATTTGCAAATGGCGGATTCTTCAATAACTTCAAAATTGCAAATTCTAAAGACTTCTTTATGAAACCTTGTTTATAGATGATAAGTAATATGGAGAATGTGAAGGTCAATTAACTTAGTTTCTATATAAAATTGTAGTTCCTATGACACCAAGTACGACAACTATCCCTTCATTTGGGACTTCGAAATTGCAAGAATAGATTATAGCGACGGGCTAGTAGGATCAAATGAAACAATGTTCCTATATTATGCACCCACAGTCACAATGTCTGCGTAATAAATTGCTAACTGTGTAACAAAGAAGAGTAGGTTGAAAATATAAAAGTTGCTTTCATGGACAACACTAGTAACTATTCTGTGAAATATATTACTCTGAACAGTGAGCTGAAAATCTGAAATAAGGTAAATGTCAGATACTCTTGTCAGTACACACAAGCACGAGATTGTCGACAACTTTAGTTAACTTGCATAAGGCAGTGCAGAGCATTTCAGCACGTTTGACAAATTACGTCTTCCTCGACAGACTTTATCGAGGTTGCAAATGCACTTGAGGAGCTATTGGTACGAGACTCGGGTACTTGAGACAAAAACTATTGGAAAGGTTCCAATATATCAAAGATCTCTCTGGTCAGCCTTATTTATCTTGACTAGGAATTTTAGGAAAGTGATAGAACACCTGACACCCATATGTGCCCGACTTAATGTAGCAGACGATGCAGGAATGCACATTATAGCCCTAATCTATATGTTAACAGATGGTTGATCAAGCTACTTGACATGTTTTGCTGTAAAGAAGAGTATCGAAAGCCTCCATTTATACCCCAGAAATATAATACGAACAGTTTGCTTGTAGGAAGATGTAGAAAATGCATTTAAAAGCTTGATTCACCGGTAAGCGCGAGCTGTACTGGTTAGTTTTGTTTGACAAGACGGTGTTATTCTTACATTGGACTGCTTAACTGGAAGTACAAATGATAAATAGATAATATTTGTCGTCTTAAAACTAGTAATTTAAATTGGTATTAAAATTATGTTTCGAATGTACCTGTGCTCATTAGAAAATCCTCAAGTACTCCATTTAATTTAATTTTATTTCAGTAAAATGTCCAGAAAATATATACATTGTATTAGAGCACATTTTTCTTGTAGAAAGATAATTCTGCTCTTAATTTATACCCCCGTTACACTCAGCCACGTTCCCACTACGTCGTAAAAACTAGCAGGACGCAGTAAGAACTTGTACAATGTAGAAGAAATACAGTAGACTCCGATAAGAACATGATAATTAATAATTATGGTCTCCATGAGTGTAGAGAACGCGGTCGAATTTTGGACATGTTCAAAACAAATGTAGTGAGAACGCGGTCTAATCAGGAAGCAGGAAGGACGTGCTCACTGCGCTGTCATTGGGTTATCATTGCGTTCTTGCTACGTCAATGGAGTTCTTACTACAACTTATCTACGCTTGTGTGCTATGACCATACTACGTGCATGCCACATTGTAGTATACCGCATAAGGTTATTAATACGTTCTTTCGGTTCTTAACACATCTATGTCACGTTTGTAGCAGGTTCTCACCATGATTGGTTCAGATTCTGAAAATTAAGTAGGAATACTGGATCCAATTCCCAATCACTTCGTTTTCAATCAGCAATGGATATCGAACATCATCAGGAATTGCCACATAATCATGGACTCAGCAGCACTGGCAGCTTGTAGTGGACTTTTGGACCTCCGTATATCCTTCACACTGCTTTTGCTTATTCCACCGCAGTCTCCCTATAAGACTGCTCTTTTTTCTTCATTGTGGCGTTAGGGTGGGGTAGGGGGTCGTCGTTTATTGTAATTTATGGTTGTTGAGTGTAGATGCGGACACAATTATGTCAATATAACTTGCAGAAGGAATGGGAAAAAAAGAGGCGCATGGCGTAGTAGCCGACGAATGCAGTGAAAAGGTGATAAGCATATGGTTAAAGCATGGTAAGCGAGAGGTGCAATCTGACTGATCGTACTAAGAATGTAGTAAGAACACACTGGACGTGAAGAAGCGCGTGGTAAGAAAATTAGTGTGAACGTGTTAGACGCCGTGAGAACCTGGCAAGGATGTTAAAAGCGCGCAGTATGAACTTTAGAACTGCACATTTTTTCGAGTTTGATCCCCGTCCCCACCGCGTCAAAATTTTCAGGAAGCAGTATGATCTTCATGGTCTTTGCCTGAGAGTGATCAGGGCATTAGTGACTGTACATTATATGCTTATGACATTAAACTATAAAAACCATTGTTATGGCACAATGTGCTACAATTTGACAAAAACAGAATATTACAGGGACATGCAAATGTAATTTGATTACGCTGATCAACCGGCAAGACTTTTTTCCAAAGAAATCATGATGATCTGACAGGCCAGGGATGTTCACATGGTCTATCACACTAACATAAT
Organism: Mercenaria mercenaria; assembly: GCF_021730395.1. Lineage (NCBI taxonomy): Eukaryota > Metazoa > Mollusca > Bivalvia > Venerida > Veneridae > Mercenaria > Mercenaria mercenaria. The sequence goes on from NC_069363.1 coordinate 52,613,469, forward strand.
TAATGAATTATATAGTTTTATTAAGTGTCATTAGTTCTCTTAGTGTAAATAAAATTTGAAATGAATACAGCAACACTTACAAATTCTGAGTCACGAAAACTAATGACAAAGTGAAACACATGTCATTTATTCACTAATACACATTACAGACTAAAACTTCGTTTGCCAAACTCTGATAATTCGAACACCATTCTTCAATTAATCTATCGTCAGGTCCCAAACAAATTCCTTTATAATATATTTTTCGATCACTCATACTACCGATAATTCGAAAAAATTTAGTCGGTCCTGATGGTTCCAGTTACCAAAGTTCGAATGTATTTATAATTAATTAATTTACAATTGTTGTAAAGTTCTGCACAGGACTGTTGCCATTTTAAACATTCTTGATATGCCAGTTACCATTATATAACTTAATTTTGATTCATATAAATGCATTATGACTTTTCTTCTGCTTAATAGCACATTTTATCCAAGGGAGACAACTTTTTTCATTTTTGTTGGAAGAGCGGTATTTTGTTAATATAATATGTTTGGATTTATTCAGGCAGGTGTTTTAGCTTATATACTGATGACTGTAAGTGTCAATAGAAATTTTATATATAAATATTATGTATTTTTGAAAATATAATACATATATGGCGGCCATCTTGGATTTTTCGGCCGTATTGGATTTTTCGGAGTGGGTCTCATGCTCATTTTTAGTATTTTGCCCTAAAGTAGTTATGTACCAAGTTTCATGCTTTTCCCATTTTCTGAAGTATTTTTACACCATTTTACTGTACTATAACACAGTCATGCATCTAACAATCCTGAAATTGTTTTCTTTGATATATGATTTTCTCATATTTCTAGATATTTTCCCCATACTTTGATGCATATATATATGGGTAGCAGATATTGCTTTCTTTTCAGCAATAGCTTTCTCAACATATTTTACCTTGCGAAATTCTGTGGGTTTTAACTTGTTTTTAAAAAAAATCGTATGTTCGTTGACAAATTTCACCATACAAATGTCACACTTTCCCCAGGGCATTGACTGATTGAATCTTTATATATTTTTTCTTTTCAAAGTGCTGACCGTTGCAGTAATTATGCATGATTTTTTATGCCTAGAGGTAATAAGTGCATGATTTGCATGAGGTACTATATATATAGTCGCCCAAGCCTACAATAAAGTTTGTGCGGAGTTGTCTCCATTTTTGCCAAATATTTTACAAGGGATCATTTTTATCAGCTTGAATAACTCTTTTTTTTCAGAAAATGATATTTTAAATACTTTTCAGACTTTGTACTTTGATGCAGTTTAGATATACATTGTAGACAGTGCCTATTTGAAGTTTGTAGTTCCAGTGCCTACTAATTGGTATTATTCATGTATATAATGCGCCACACAAAGTAAACAAGCATAATTATTATTACTAAACTTGATCTGAAAGAAACACCCTGGTCTGTGTGTCATTTACTCAGTTTTAGTAATGTCATCTCACAGTATGGCAGATCTAGGATCTAAGACTTGAGGAAAGAGAGGGAGGGGGAGGGGCGGGTTTTCAAGATACTCAAAGACAAATTCTAAGCATGAATGTCATTTGGTGCAAACTGAATAATACTTTTGAGCAAGCATGCACGATGTCTCAGCTGTTCAAGATTTCAACTTTTATACCTGTCATTTTTATTTTTTAGACAAATTAGACGGGCGACCTAACCTAACAGTTATATCTCTATAACAGTTCTTCGAAAATAACTTTGATCTTCATGTAAAAGTCACAGATAATGTATGCTAGTAGAATTTAGAAGAGGACAAAGGTTCCACTTGCATATGCAGTGTCTCAATATGAGCTCTATGTGGAAGAGTTTATGGTTAGTGTTTAAGGTTAAGAGTTTAGGGGTTGGCGTTTTGGATTATGTTATTAATAATCTATTTAAAAGCGTTATTGCTAAGTAGACAATTAAGCAGTTTGTGAATAACTTCATCATACCAAAATGTTGTATCCATGGTTGACAATTTTACTAAATATAATCAATAGTGAGTACGACTGTCATATTATTATAGGTTATTTATGGAAGCCCTGGAGGGCCACTTAGAATTAATGCTTAAAATTTACAACTTAAAAGTAAATTATTAATATTAAATAATTAAAACTTAATTTTAATAGTGCATACTAAGTAAAATAAACACAAGAAGCGCGCACATGCATCTGGTGACAGTTTTCAAATGGTACGCGCATGGCCAAGAGAATAAAACTGACCAGGTAAATTGATTTTGTAATATTGTTATATATATTTAACGTTTTCAACGCTACGATTGGTTGTATAGATGAGAATGAATTAATATTACCAAAATATCCCAAGTGTTTAGCACTTACTTCTCGGTATATAGTTTCAAAAAGTGATATGGTCATTGACGTAAGAGTGGCCCGTTAAACTGTTTGAAAACCTTATATTACAAACATTTAAATGTGCACGAATTTCTTTGATCTATATGTTACAAATTGCCACCTTTTTAAATACATGTAGATACCTGCATAATATCTATAATTGTGTGATATTCATATTTCATCATTACAGAAAGAACATTAATTTCGAAGACCGATGGGAGTTTTGTGAAACCTATACGGACCGAACAGAAGACAAAATAGAGTAGGAAAAACAATAGTAATTTTATTATGACAATTGAAAATATCTGCTCTCTTCACTCTTACGGCCAAGATATATTAGTCGTGTAGTCCGCCCGTCTGTGCATCCGTCCGGAGTTTATACAGTTCACTGTCCAACACAAATTCTCTTAAAGTTTTATGATAAACGCCAGGGATTAAACAGCGAACTGTTTAGACAATGATCGGGTTGCTAGGAAGCTATGGTCTTGCACTTGTACTTAAGGACACTTTTGCACAGTTAACAAATATAAAGATGACAAGAGACGAGAACGAATATAACCAATTTTGAGGTACCAAATTCTTAACTTTTAACGCACTTTATCCAAATAATTTTATAAACGTATTTTTAACATCACCATCCCACCAGTTTTATACGATCAAAAACAATGACAGTTAATATTGTGTGTATAAGATTCGGATCAACAAGAGTTATCTGTAGCTGAAATTGCATGATACCAATACTTCATCAGTTGAGAATTGGATGCTTTGTAACAGCGGTTCTTGCAAAATCAAGTGCGTCCAGTAGACGGAGATGTATGACTCTTGTAACAAAAAAAAAAAAAAAAAAAAAAAAAAAAAAAATACAATTGTCGATTAATGTGTTAAACATGTGTTTAGATGGATTGTGTTGCTAAAAATTTGCATAAAATCTTTATGTTTGGATGAAATCTATTATCAGTTTGAAATAGGGTGTTAATTAATTGATTGGACTATAATATAATCGCATTTCAATAGTCGAAATGAATTGTTATTAGCAGTCGAATATATAATGCAATAACAGACTCATCCTCTTATGACATGCTTAAATTTTGGAGAAATTGGATCCAGAGGGATAAGTTGGTTAGTCTTCTTAGTACAGGATTAAATGTTTCGAGAAATCCAGCCCTGAAGTACAAAAGCCAGTTCCAGGAAAGTTGTGCAATACTTGTAGTTGAAAATCAAAATGTCTTGCTTACATAAAAATAGTTGTTGCTTATATAAAAATAGTTGTCATCTAATTTCAGTGTTAATCCCCGTGATCTTTTAAAAATACGTTCAGGGAATGCTTTCTTCCATATCATGATGTTGCATCCAGAACTGGGATGGCTGAGGACAAGTCCACACAGACCTCCAATCCGGAAACGCCCGTAAAACTTATGGCAACTAGAGCGAAATTGGAATCTCCAGAAAATAGATCAGGCAACAGAAAACGGCGTCTGGAAAAATTAGGAACTAAACTACAATGTCTGAAATTAAGTGCATGACGTATTTAAGTATTCTTTTATTTTTTTAGTATATATCACCATTGTAAATCACTAAATGTTATAATTTCATACGTTTTATTATTGCTCATTATTACTACATTTTTATAAGAAGTCCCTTCCTTCAATTTAGCTTCATAACCGTTGCAAAAATAACCCAGGAAGGTACATGTTAAAACAGAAACACCCCGTAAAATGCCATCAAAATCATCTGGGAAATCGACAAAGAAGAAATGACTGTCTGACTAGCTGACACTAAGCTAGAACCGGAGAAAGAAACAGACAATATCTAAGATTAGTGAGAACATAACATGGTGTACATATTTTTACTATGTTTTTAGTACGAATGAGAAAGTTTGAGTGATTCATCTTTTGAGTAATAATTTTCTCTCTAATATGAGCTGTCTCAAGGGAAAAGGGGATTAGAGCTAAATTTTTGAAATTCAAGAAAGACATGTTTCATAAAGTTTGGCTTCTTGTGAATATTTCCTGAAAATTTCATGAAGTTTTTGGTTTAGGTATGAGGTAGACATTCTGGAGTTTTCATTTCTACAGGTCTTTTAGCAGAGTAAATCTTAAAAAGCTCAAATGGATTTTTTTCAACCACTCCAGTTTAAAATATTCTTGGTGTTGTTTCACAATAATCTGGCTTGCTTCCATCACGCGTTTTAGAATCTCTTTCTGAATACTCTAGATATTCATCTCCTGTAATATTTTTTAAGTAATTTTATTACCTTTTTATGCAATTTAGTACATTTCTATAATTTACTTCTTGTTTCAGTAACACATTATGTGTTTCAAGCTGTTACTCTGCTGTGTTTACACTTCGACAACATCAGAATTTACATATTTTATAATTCTTTATGCAAAATAAGCAATTTATTTGAGACCTCAAGCATGTGAGGACATTGGAAATTTTCACTCCATCTGTGAAAGAGCATCTTTAGATATACTTGATTTATATGAGATTCTAGCATTAAAGTGAAACATAAAAAAATCAATAAGTTTACAGTTTTCAGGTCTGACAAACAAAACATTACATTTGGTTCAGCAAATTCATTTTTCAAAATAATGATGTAGTAACAATATTTTCACTGATATTTTAATTGGTTTTTACCTGCTCAGTCTTTTTTCAAACTAATATCGCCATATCTAAGCTTTCTTTGCTCATCCCTGCCCCTGAGACCGAACTGTTTACCAAACATGTAAAACAGAGAAAACTGGAGTGATTCAGGGTTACTGGACCCCATTGTTCCTTTATTGAACATTATTTCATCATCAGCCCTGTCAACTGAGGTGCTTGCCTTTGGCTTGTTTCCGTGATCTGCTTTTTTGAGTTGATTTTGTTTTGCTTTCAGTGCCTCATTTGATTTATGAAAGACCCTGTCTCTGAGGGAGATAGGATAGTTTTTTTTAGATATCTTTCCAGGGAGTAGTTTTTAATAGAATCTAAGGTAGAGGTCACAATTTCATCACCATTTGCCTGACGGATGCAAGTGTACATTTCGGCCAAATAATCATTCAAAACACACGGAATGATGTCTTCAATTGCCCTATGATAAAATTTGTGCTGCCTTAATTAACCATCTTTCAATATTGCGGATATCTTTTTCTGTTGCTCTTTTTGTGTTGAGGTTTTGCTGTGCATCAACAAAAGACTGTATATCAACCACTGTTTCGTTTCTGGGTGGGATATTTTGTTCTGACTGTGTTACATTTTGTGTAAGAATTTGCTCCTCATTTTCAAATGGAGCCAACAGGTCATTGATGAAATCTTCAGGAAGTTCTAATACATCGAAATCTGCCGCTGAGAAAAATCGTCTGCGGTAGCCATGTTTGTTTGTTTACATCGCAACGTGACCGGCTGTTTTGCATATTCATAAATTTTCTGCAAGTGCTCGTTCTGTTAATGACCAAAGCGGCTTTGCGCGAGAACATCCGAATGAGTAAATATGCAAATATCACGTGATATTTATGCATATTCATGAAATAAAGTAGTCCTCATGTAATACACACCCGACATGACATTGATTACACATCCGTTATGGGAAAATGTTGACGTTTGAGATTACATTGTAAGCAAACGGAGATTAAAAATGCGTATGTAATAAAATCAACTTATCCACCTTTTCTTACAGACGCCATTCATATCTAAGACTGACTTACAAATAAAAAAGCAGACGAACATTTTGTAGTAAAGACCTTGTTTCCAATGCTGGAGAAGGGAAATAGGGTTCAAGTTCAACGTCTACTGCTGGGATTTCACTTCCGGAGACGGTAAGTTTGTACCCATTTAAACGTAAGTAACCAACTTTCATTATTTTACTGGGGACAATGAACTTCGCATGTCTGTCACTTTAACTGCATTACACATTTTACACCTACACGTAAAAATTAAGGAAATTTTCTTTGACATGATGCATGCCGGATTCAATTAATTTGTTATAGTCCTTCTCGCTACATCTTGACTGTAATATTACCGGAAACACGAACTATCCATCCAGTACTTGTTAACAGTTAAATAAAATTGTCAACGTTATTTTCTTTAATGCTGTGAGTGGAGACACCTGGTCATTTACAATTTCAAATTTTTTTTTTTTTTTTTTTTTTTTTTTTTTTTATGGGCATACATTTTATTCCACAAATCACACACATATAATAACATACAAGCTCTATGGCTTTTGAAAAGACTAAATTAACAATGTTTGTTATGTAACTACTTAAAATATCATAACTTTACATACTACCTCTTATTAAATTTTTTATATAAAGACAACTAAATTGCTATATAGACGTAATTCTCCAATCTTGGGCGGAGTACCATATTAATAAGTATTCTAATGGGTAATTAACCAAAAAAGGTACTGGCTGAATAGAGATCAATGCAAACACCCATCAGACTGCACCATATTCTAAGGGGTATTTACCAAAAAAGGTACTGGCTGAATAGAGATCAATGCAAATAACCATCTGACTGCACCATGTTCTAAGGGGTATTTACCTAAAAAGAGACTAGCTGAATAGAGAGCAACGCAAATAACCATCAGACTGCACCATATTCTAAGGGGTATTTACCAAAAAAGTACTAGCTGAATAGAGATCAATGCAAATAACCATCAGACTGCACCATCTTCTAAGGGGTATTTACCAAAAAAGGTACTGGCTGAATAGAGATAAATGCAAATAACCATCAGACTGCACCATATTCTAAGGAGTATTTACCAAAAAAGGTACTGGCTGAATAGACATCAATGCAAATAACCATCAGACTGCACCATATTCTAAGGGGCATTTACCAAAAAAAAAAAGGTACTGGCTGAATAGAGATCAATGCAAACGCCCATCAGATTGCACCATGCTGGACGCTGTTGGCTCCACACCCGCAACCAGTGTAGATCACAATCAGCCTGCACATCCATGCAGTCCGACAATGCTCTACACAGCCAGCAAAGGTAAAACCAACCGCGCCAAGCTAGGCAATGGTTAAGATGTAAACCAAAAATATGTATTTTCAAGCAACCAGTAAGGGAGATACTAAATTATAAAATAAGTTCTTTACTATTAGACATTAATTTGTTATAAATGGTGAAAGGAGAATGATAAACATTAAAGTTGCTTTTATCTAAGAGATAATAGTAAAGCATTTCAAACTAGGCAATTTCCATGTTACTTTTGACAGATCTTAATGTTAATTTTTTATGAATAAATGTCTACCCAATTTTTACACAAAAAAGAACGGACAACATACATACACACATAAACAAGACAGTACACTACAACAGTAAAAGGATACCACTACTTCTGTCAATTTATGATATAGGAAGACATATAAGGGCGAAAAAAAAAAACACATAAAAAAAACATGTTATAAAGCAGACAAGATCAGTGAGAGTCAGTTGCAAGACTCATTTACAAAGTAAAATGGAGCCTTGAACAAGGTGGAAAACAAAAGGCAAACTATAAGTACTGGAGGTGAAAAAAGGGAGAAAAAAAAAAATAGATGAACAGAAAAAGTTCAGTGCAGCGCTGGAAAAAGATAATAGACTCTAAATATGTAATTAATCTCTATTCAAAAGCAAAGAAGCATATTCACTCCATACTTCTCTGAATTTATTTAATTTATTATCTTTTTTGGCATTAAACATCTCTGTCTTCAATAGAAATTCCACTTCGGTTCTGAACATCACTATATTTGGAAATATATTATTCATTCTACATTTAAATATTGTGTATTTAGCAACTAAAATTAGATTTGTTGTAGCTTGACTAAATTTTTCATTTCCCAAAATCACATCCACAATAGACCAGTTTGTATTTAAATTGGTACATTTTTCCCTTAGCCATCTTTTTACATCATTCCAAAAAGCAGTAGTTAATTCACAGTCCCATAGCAGATGTTTTATAGTTTCACTTTGTCTGTTACAAAAACTGCACAAATTATTGTTTTTAATGCCCATTTTTTCTAACAAAGCGTTTGTTCCTAGTATTCTATGGTTTATTCTGTACTGGAACCACTGCAACTTTGAATTCTTAGTGACAATAAATGGGAGTCTATATATAGATGACCAATTAAAGTTAACATTCAGGTTTAATTCTTCACACCATTTTCTATTAGAACATGGAAACTTACTAGATTTTAGCAGTGAGTCATAAATAAATCTACAACCTTTCTTCTTACTATTGACAATTTTGACTGACAAAGGTTGTACAGGACTGTCTTCTTTTTTTGCATGATGAGGAATTCTCAGACTGTTAAGAAAACTTCTAATAGATTCTACAATATTTTGTTATTGTAGGAAATTTGTGTTTATATTATACTTATTAATAAATTCATTAAAGGATAAAAAATTTCCATTTCCATCTAAGAAATCATTAACTAAAATAATGCCATTTCTTACAAATCTTGGAAAACAAATACTTGTTCTTCCAACTTTAAACATACTGTTATACCAGACAGGTAAGGAGCAAAATTCACTCCATGAGTTTGGGCATTGTAAACTCAATTGTGTGAAACCTATGAACACATCTTTCCAGAACATGTTTTTGACAGTAGTTATTTTATTTTCCAAAAAATCATTTCCATATTTTGTCAAATCTTCCAGGAAAGGGTATATATCTTTCACTAGATTAAAATATTTAGTATTGTAATTAAGGTATCTTCTAAGCCATGTTATCTTCAAAGCTGACATGAAAACCTCCAGATTTACCATTCGGAGTCCTCCATATTCATATGACTGAGTTATGATATTACGTTTTATTTTGTCTGGGCCCCCAGACCACAAATATTTGAAAAACATATTTTGAATTGTCTTGACAATTTCATCACTAGGGTTTGGTAGACTCATAATGAGATGGTTTATTTTTGGTAATGCTAAAGTCTTAATCACCACATTTTTGCCAATTGGAGTGATTTTTCTTTTTGACCACTGAATAAATAATCTCTTAATTTCTTCAATTTTCAACAAATAATTAGTTTCAATAATGTTGTTCAGGTCAACAGTGAAAATAACTCCAAGTAACTTAAAAGATTCCGATTCCCACTGTAAATTGAGTTCAGGGCAAATGCTTAAGTTGCTTTTTTTCATTGAACCAATCCATATAGCTTTAGTTTTTTCTACATTGATTTTAAGACCTGAAAGTTTAGCATACACATTTAAAGTTTGCATGGTATTTTTCAAAGACTTTTCAGTTCCATCTAACATTATAGTAGTGTCATCAGCATATTGGGAAAGTAGAAATTCGATGTTGTTTAATCTGATTCCTTTAATATTTTCATTTTGTTTAATTAAAATTGCTAATATCTCAGCACAAAGTATAAAAATATAAGGGGAAAGGGGATCTCCCTGACGGCAGCCACGTTGGACCCTGAACCAATCTGATAAATGCCCATTAATGGTTACACTTGATACAATATCAGTATAAAATAATTTAATCCATTTTATAATATTTTCTCCAAAATTGAAAAATCTTAGGACCGTGTACATAAATGTCCAAGAAATAGAGTCAAAAGCCGTTGAGAAGTCAATTAGCAATATTTCAAAATTTCAAAATTGATAGCAATTATCTGAGTTTAAGAATGAATTAATGCATATATAACATTCACTATTATATAGTAATTTAACTTGGCTTTTTTTCTTTTACTCTAGCAACAGTGACTCCGTTCCAAAGCTGCTATGTTCTGCATAGGCACATCGTCATGCTCCGATAATTTAGTTACAAGGAAAAACAAATATCCATTAAAATTAAAGATGAATCTTTGCATACCATATTTGAAAGTGTCTTAAACTTTGCTTATTTTTTAGAACAAAAAGTGGGATCTGACTGTCTGTGCAAGTATGAGCAGTCTTAGAAGTCTGTCATATTCTGCCGTTTCTAATCTATGATATATCTTGATAAATTGTCTACGTGTTAAGCAACACGTTAGCTTGTGGACGAATAAGGGTGAGTTGTGTTGGCGTTGGCTCTGTCAAAGGCAGGCTTCACGACGATGTTCTTCTGCTTTTCGTGATTAAAGTTTGTAATAGTTTCTGTTCGAAAAAAAAACAATGTTATAAATAGACTGGTACTTGTCTGTACTGAAAAGAAATGACATCATGCTATTTGTTAACAAGATGCAAAGTAGACGCATACTCTCACTTTAACGTTACCTCGAAAATTACACTTGTTCTAAGAAAATGACTAAGAGTTGTTTAGAACAAACACGGATGCATTGTCTCTCAAATGATGGCTTTTCATAATTATTTTATAGATAGATAAACATAAATAAAAATGTGCTGGGATCAGAAATCTTTAAAATGGCTTTGAAAATTATTGTAAAAATAAGCTTTCTCGGTCACTCAAATGTACCTCTTTAAGCCTTTCTTTGTCACTCAAATGTAACTCATTAAGCCATTCCCAGTCCCTCAAATGAACCTCATGAAACCATTCACAATCACTCAAATGCATCTCATTCAGCCTTTCTCGGTCACTCAAATGCCCCTCATTAAGCCATCCACAATGCCTCAAATGTACCTCATTTAGTCTTTCTCGGTGACTCAAATGCACCTCATGAAACCTTTCACAGTCACTCAAATGCACCTCATGAAACCTTTCACAGTCACTCAAATGCACCTCATTCAGCCTTTCTCGGTCACTCAAATGCACCTTATTAAGCCTTTCTCGGTCACTCAAATGTACCTCATTAAGCTATCCACAATGCCTCAAATGTACCTCATTCAGTCTTTCTCGGTCACTCAAATGCACGTCATGAAACTTTTCACAGTCACTCAAATGCACCTCATTCAGCCTTTCTTGATCTCTCAAATGCACCCCATGAAACCATTCACAGTACTTCATTCACCCTTTCACAGTCACTCAAATGTACCTCATTAAGCATTTCTGAGTCACTCAAATGCACCGCATTAAGCCATTTTTGGTCACTCAAATGCATCTCATTAAGCCTTTCTCGGTCACTCAAATGCACCCCATGAAATCATTCACAGTCACTCAAATGCACCTCATGCAGCATTTCTCAGTCACTCAAATGCACCTCATTAAGCCTTTCTCAGTCACTCAAATGCATCTTATTCAGCCTTTCTCGGTCTCTCCAATGCCCCTCATTAGGCCTTTCTCGATCACTTAAATGCACCTCATTCGGCCTTTCTCGGTTACTCAAATGCACCTCATTAAGCCTTTCTTGGTCACTCAAATGCACCCCATTAAGCCTTTCACAGTCACTCAAATGCACCTTATTTAGCCTTTTACATTCACTCAAATGCACCTCATTAAGCCTTTTACAGTCACTCAAATGTACCTCATTCAGCCTTTCTCAGTCACTCAAATGCACCTTATGAGACCTTTCACAGTCACTCAAATGCACCTCGTGAAGCCTGTCTCAGTCACTCAAATGCACCGCATTCAGCCTTTCTAGGTCATTCAAATGCACCTCATGAAACCTTTCACAGTCACTCAAATGTACCTCATTCGGACTTTCTCGGTCACTCAAATGCACCCCATAATACCTTTCTCAGGCACTCACATATATATCGTTAAGCCTTTCTCAATCAGTAAAAGGTAAGTGTTAATGAAAATCCAGTGGAACAATACTGTAAAAGCAATGATTATGCAGGGGTACCAGCACACACAACTTCAAATCATTAAAATGAAATGTAAACATTAAAAATCTTCTTGCCAGAAACCGCAAGGCCTAGGCCTTTGATATTTGGTATGTAGCATTGCCTAGATTGCCTAGTGATCCTCTAATAATTATTATGCCCCTGGGTTGAAAAGAGGCCCAGCCCTACGGCCACTTAATTTACATAGAGCAAAACCTTATAACTCGGCAATGCTGTGGCGTAGGACTCTCCAACTAATAGGGATGTTGGACCTGAACAGTAGATGACCTTGAAGTCAAAGGTTAAAGTCGCTATAACCTTTTGTACCAAAAAAAGCTTATAACTCTGCAATGCTTATGACTAGGACTCTCAAACTTAGTAGGGTATTGGTCCTGACCGGTAGATGACCCTGAGGGCAAAGGTCATGGTCAGGGTCACCATGCCCTTTAGTACTAAAATGCTTGATAACTCGGTGATGCTTGGGCTTGGACCTTCAAACTTATTAGAGAAGTTGGTCCTGACCAGTAGATGACCCTGCGGGCAAAGGTCAAGGTCACTGTGACCTTTAGTACAAAAACCCTAAAGGTTGGGTCTAGGACTCTCAAACTTAAAAGTAGGGAGGTTGTTGAAGTGAGTCTGACATTCACTGACCTTTACCATGACCTACTGACCTATTTTCTGTATTTTAAGCTACAGCATTGTAATTTGAACCACTTGTACGCTTTTTGCATGATAAGAAACAAATTCCGAAAATCTCCTTTGCCCGGCCTTGATTCGAACCCAGGACCTTGAGTTCTCTAAGCGGACACTCTACCACGTCGCCATAAAAGCTAGCTGATAGGCAAGGGAATAGAAGTGCCGTATTATACCCCTACTTCGCATGGCCCTCTTGTTATCTACAGCATCTTGAAATCAGAACAAAATTTGTTTTGCCTTACAGACATATCTATTGCAGTCATATAAATGTCTTTATACTTTGTGTTCTGCATATCCTGGACTTTACTTTTTTTGCCCCAACCACTCGGTATTAAATTTGGTCTTGTCCTTGCGTCCAATCCTGGGGTTGCACACACTGATGACCAATATTTAAAACAGACATTACAAGATGATCATTATATATTTGTATAGATGCGCCCTAGATGGTACTTTTGCTATGCTTTAACTTATGGAATATATATTTGATGTAATTGTATATCAAAAACATACTACAGACGCCGAGTACAACGCGTTATAACGAAATCCATGCAAAACCTAAGGGTTCAATGACACAAGTCGGAAGGAAAGAAGATGACACTTCTTATTTGTACATAATCATTTACCAATTTATGAAAATAAGGACAATAAAAGTCAAGAGTTTAAACGGATATATGATAAAGCTTGCGTCAGTTTGACTTTTATTTTTTTTAAATAATTCGCCCGCTTGTTCGTTAGGCATAATTAAACTACTAGAAAGATGGGTGTTTGTGCGTGGGAAGTGTTGTATGAAGTACGTTGTCTGTAATAATGTACATGTGAATATAAATGGAACAGTCGCGTCCTTATGTTTGTAATTTCAAAATATTTATAAGGTGCTAGATTGGCTATATGATATGGGGCTCGAACCTTCGACCTCTCGATCTCGAGGCGGACGCCTTAACCCCTGGGCCGTGGTGACCGGTCATGTATGTGTCGCCCTGTTTCCGTATTGTTCTAATTGTGTCACGAGCTGTGGACAGGTGTTATTAATGTCAGTTATATATATCCTCCGTTGAATGTTAAAAAGTGCAAATTTTCTCAGTCCAGTAGGCAGACAAACGTGAACAGTTAATTGTAACACACACGGATCAGTAATGTCAATGTGAATATTGTTATAAAATTAGAACATTTTTATTATGCCGCGCACCTTTTTATTTCAGTTACTTTTCATTGGACCTATATTTATTACAAGACTATTTGCCACGAAGAAATAGTGGCATGAAAAATATTTTTGAAAAAGAAAAAGAAAACAACAGAAACTGTATTCCATAATTTTCCCCAGTGTCTTAACGCGTCAATGCGAATTGTTTTTATGATGCATTCCCATTCGGCCTCAAAATGTCCCTAGTTTAACTGAAGTATATTCTTTTCTCAAATTTGTCGTGAAATTTTTGAGAAATATACAGTAATGTCAGTACTCTCTGTCTGTCAGATACACAAAGATCACCTTTATAGTCTAAATTTTATTATCACGCTTTGCATGTTTGCCTGCTAGATGCGTATCCAGCGTAAGAGATATTTCTCTTTTCCATAATATGAATAGAATGTTCGAAATATGCAAACTGTAAATAAAGGGGTATGAAGAGACATATTTTATGTCCTTGTCCATGTTAAAGACGACCAGTTGTAGATAATATATGCGGTAATCTGTCATATTCATTTTCTTTATCTAAAATTGCAGATAACATCATCTCGGCGGTGCACCAAGAGCGAACAATCGAATCGTGATCATTGCTCCGTCCTACGTCACCAGTTGGAATATCGGGTTGCGTAACAGAAAACGCAAAATTATTTATTATCATCACCAGTGACTCCAAGAAGTTGGGAAATTAGATGACACAACAGGAAACATAAACATAAACTTGTCGGTGATATTGGAGCTCAATTAGACATTTACAATTGCTTTCCTGGCACAAACTATACATACAGTGTATCCCAAATTGTCCAGAAAGTAGGCCCTGGAACCAAGTTTACGCACTTCAAACAGGTACTTATTTTAGTTATATGTAAAGTTTACAATATTGAAGTTCACAGTCTGAAAAAACATTATCATCTTCAGACAAGTATTGTAGTACATGAGCTGAAAAAATCTCAGGAAGCTATTTGGGAAAAATGAAAACAGCTCCTCTAATTTTTTATAGTAGTCTTAGGCTAATAGAACTATGCTGCACACTTTACCTCAGACATGGAAAAACATGTATAATTACAAGAGAAGGCTATGATTGTAGCCTTTATTTGGTCGGTCGTCGGTTAATCCTTTAACGTTATTGTAATATTAATACCACGGACAGAATTTCAGAAATATGGTATCTCCTAAAACATAGAATTAGTCAGCCTGTTGAAAACGTTAAGAATAAGCTAAAGCTCTACAAAATAAAACAGGCAACCATATATTTCGCCAAAGTCCCAGTATTAACATGCTTCAGATGTATTCAACATAAATATTCAGTAAACTGGCACAGAAAGTGGCGGCATGATGGATTCCACCCCATGACAATAAAATGTAGTCAAATACTGGGCATTAATGTCATCTATAGCATCTAAAAAGTGAAATTTGTCTAGTACATTGTACAATTATAATAGTCTTGTTACAGTGAATTAAATATCTTACACTTAGATAATACTGGCTTTTGACCTTCCTACCTCAAACATCTGCTGCCTGCCACCCAAACTTACAGACGGGGAACAAGGGAGGCAAAAAGGAGAAGCAGTGTTCTCAATTTTACCTCCTTTGAATCAATTTCAAAAGGCAGCGCACTTTCTCAGTCATTTTCCATTTCAGACTCTTAAGGTCAAGAACCCAACTATTTGCAAGCAAATAATTGGCGGCGTGATGGCAGCTTTTGGCACATCAACGAATAATATATGAATTTGTGAACAAAATGACGAATGTATCTGTATTATTCATTTCGTAGAAGTCTGGGTCTACTGATTTGCTTTTTCGAACAAACTCGCTCTTATTTCAGTATACAAAGGGCAGTGCAAAAGAACTTGAAACTCATCTTCAACACAATCCTTACACCATAGGCATGTTCTATTCTGAACAGGCAATCCCTCGTATCGACCTGATTCTACATGGATAGGCGCAACTCCAGCTCTTTACCTAGCAAAAGCAGACCAATGCATTCTGGGTATTACCAATATACAATAATTCTCATAAGAAATGACTTGTTTTAACAGCTTATAATGAAAAGACATACATAGACTTTTTTGATTTGACACAACTAGAAAAAAGGAATTTTGAAATTTTAAATACTTGAAATAAACCGGAAATAAATTTTATAGATTTATTCATTTTCAAGTTTAAAATAAAACGGTTCCAAATGTTAAAGCAAGGCTTTGATATGCATGTTTCTGGTGAATTAGAATGCGCTCTGTTCCTGATTAGTCACTGGTTTGGTTGACGCTAATGCCAGTGATGTCGTTTATATTTATGATGCACTTATCTATATTATATAATAATTATAGTTAATATCGGTTTTATGCATTTCACAATAAAATTATATTTCGTTCCGTCATATTTCTGAAGTAAATGACCTTTATTTAATGTTACAATTGTATTGTATTTAATCATTTATTCAGTGTATGATAATAATAATAGAACCTCCACAAAATAGTCGTATTTGTAATATTTTTATTTATACCAGTATTGTGTAATATTTTTTTGTAATTCTTATATAATTTCGTTCTTTCCGTGACAAGGACAAGAGAGAATAAGGCAAGAAGTTTCAGTGACTGGAGATCATTATGTAAAAATACTAAATCAACTTGAATATAAAGAGATTATTTTATACTATAAGCAAATGGCCCCTGATTAAGTGTGCAAAGCGATACAGTTCACTTTAAGATTGTGGCAGAAAACAGCTGCATGTGAAAAAGCAAGGGCATTTATCCGAATAGGAAAATCATGCTCAATGAACGCAGCCATCCATACATTACTCCACACGGAAATTTGGGTGTGTGTAAATGTAAAAATAACAATAATAAAACACAGAAATAGCAAACAGACACAAATTTACATAAATAAGAAACACAGCAAGGCAGATCCAGGAACTGTCAATGGCATATTTTGAACCAACAATGGGATGTTTAAACTAGTTTACTGGCTTTCATCCCACTGTGTTCCTATTTTATATATCAATGTAGATACAAAGTACAGACTTAACAATAGTTACAGGACACACATTTTGAAACAGGAATATGCTCATGTAAAGATATATACATCAAAACTAAAAGAACTGGAGGCAATTATCAAACCAGTACATCCCATGGAAGGGTTTAAGAACTAATTGTCGTGTTGTGGTGTCACCCACTTCAGGGTTTATGTATCTTTAGATGAAACCTCGCCAAATACTGCCCGTACAAGAAGTTGTCCTTCAAAATGATGATTTCTCTATTAATGTATAAAACTAACGAAGGTCTATTTTCATTCAAAAAATCTTGCAGGTCAGACAGCCTACAGTCGAAAAAAATAGGTATTTGTAATTTATTTCTCAGTATACCATGGAGTTTTTGTAAACTATAAAATTCAAAATCTGCTTTAGCAATTTTCTTTCCAGACACAAGTACCTCAACATGCTAGGTATTATAAATATCGTCTTTTTACGTTTTACAATGAACAACGAAACAGCATCTGGAACTTGAACAATATGAGTCGCACCATGAGAAAACCAACATAGTGCGTTTGCGACCAGCATCCGCGCAGTCTGGTCAAGATCCATGCTGTTCACTTTCAAAGCCTGTTGCAATTAGAGAAACTGTTAGCGAACAGCATGGATGCGCGGATGCATGCTGGTCGCATACGCACTATGTTGGTTTTCTTATGGCGCGGCTCACATATATAGATATTATAAGGAAAGCACAACAATTCCGCATGAGGCGGGGAATACTTTTACGGAAGGATTTTTTTTCGGATAAAAGGTGATATTCGCAGTTCTTCTGTTCAATGGCAATGACTTTCCCTTCTGTTGCAAACAAAGCAATTGAAACGTCACACAATGGGGGCGAAAGCGTCAACCTTCTGAAATGAAATTTTGAAACTGAAAATTTATGTTTGGTGTCTGCAAATGGAAGGGGTAACAAGTGCTTTGTGAATGTGATCCCGGCGCAACAGGACAAATGCTGCAAAAACATGTTTTTTTAGAGTATGAGATTATGCAGATGATGAAAAAAGAAAGATATACGTTATATCAGGCCTAACTGTGAAGATCGGATTCGGTAATGCAACGGTAGTCTTGTACCTGCATTGCTTTAGGAACTACGTCTGTTTTACTGAAAAATAAGTTAATCAGAATAATTTAAAGAAACTATTTCAATAGTAAATATTTGTCTGAAAAATGACAAGCCGAAATCTTATCACTTTCATTTATCACTTTGTTCACGATGAATTCGTCATTTAGAGCATACTTTACTGTTATTGAAACTGATCGAAAATAGAAACAAGAGGGCCAAGATGGCCCTAGGTCGCTCACCTGAATAACACACCATAACATTGTAAACATGTTTGACATAGTGATTTCATGGGGGAAAAAAAATCTGACCAATTATTAAAATTTGAGCAAAAACCTTGAGTATAACCTTGAGTATAAACAAGTATTTTCTTTGATTTGACCTATTGACCTAGTTTTTGATCCCTGATGACCCAAATTCCAACTTGACCTAGATTTCATCAAGGCTATCATTCTGACAAAATTTCATGAAGATCGGTTGAAAAATACAGCCTCTATCGCATACACAAGGTTTTTCTTTGATTTAACCTAGTGACCTACTTTTTGAACCTAGATGACCCATATTCAAATTCTACCTAGATTTCACCAAGGCAATCATTCTGACTTACTTTCAGGAAGATCAATTGAAAAATACAGCCTCTACCGCATACATAATGTTTTCCTTTGATTTGATCTAGTGACCTACTTTTTGAACCCAGATGATCCGTAATCAAACTCAATCTAGATTTCATCAAGACAATCATTCTGACCAAATTTTTTGAAGATCAATTGAAAAATACAGCCTCTATCCGATACACAAGGTTTTTCTTTGATTTGACCTAGTAACCTACTTTTTGATCTAAGATGATCCATATTCAAACTTATCCTAGATTTCATCAAGGCAATCATTCTGACCAAATTTTATGAAGATCAATTGAAAAATACAGCCTCTATCGCATACACAAGATTTTTCTTTGGTTTGACCTAGTGACCTAATTTTTGATTCCAGATGACCCATATTCGAATCTGACCTAGATTTTATCTAGGCAATTATTCTGACAAAAATTCATGAAGATTACTTGAAAAAGACAGTCTCTATTGCATACACAAGTATTTTCTTTAATTTAACCTAGTGACCTAGTTTTGGATCCAAGATGACTCATTTTCGAACTCAGCCTGGATTTCATCAAGGTAATTATTCTGACCAAAGTTCATGAAGACTAATGGAAAAATACAGTCTCTATCGCATACACAAGGTTTTTCTTTGATTTGACCTAGTGACCTAGTTTTTGACCCCAGATAACCCATTTTCGAACTCGGCCTAGATGTCATCAAGATTATCATTCTAACTAAAATTCATGAAGACTTATTGAAAAATACAGCCTCTATCGCATACACAAGGTTTTTCTTTGATCTGACCCAGTGACCTAGTTTCTGATCTCAGATGACCTATTTTCGAACTCTTCCTAGATTTCATCAAGGTAATCATTCTGACCAAATTTCATAAAGATCAGTTGATAAATACAGCCTCTATCGCATACAAAAGCTAAATGTTGACAGACGACAGACAGACAGACGACAGACAGACAGGCGATGGACGCCGGGCATCGAGCGATCACAAAAACTCTCCTGAGCAGGTGAGCTAAAAAGAAATGCGTTTTTCTCTCGTATAATTCGGTATTACATGCGAATGAATTGAAGTTGATTTCTGAAAATAATTGAGAACCTTACGGGTTCAAGAAAGTACTCTTTTCATGTCGTCTGCAATTCCATAATATTCAATGGCTAGGTAAGTACGTCGTGACAAAAACATCCCAAAATTAATGTTTATTTGCACTGCATTCGACGTGCGTCAGAATGTAAAACAAATGATAGAGATCGATACTTTACACGATCATTAATTTATCAGTGTGTGCTAGGGTATTTATATATAGTCAAACCTGCATGCGAAGACCACCTCTGTGATGTGAAAAGGTGTTTTCTTTGCTGACAGATGGTCTCTAAACATATGTAAATCCAAATTATTTACGGTTAAAGTGACATTATGTGCATTTTACTGCACATAGTGTGTTTTTGGTGAATGTTTTATTAAAGCAATTTTCGGTTGCTGTGCATTTAAATGTGTTAAATTAACGAAAATGCCGCAGAAGTATTTGAAGTTGATTGTTTAGAAATAAAGAAATCGGACTAATAAAATTATAGTTATTTTCTTCAATCTTCTACGCAATTATCTCCCTTACCTATAGGCAGAGATTTCTTAAATTGAAGGAAAGAAAATCCTGCGTGCTGTTTGACTTTTCTTAAAACGAATGCCCCAGTCAAAATAAGAAAAGTCATTTGGAAAGTTATTATTTCGTACTGGTAACAGGAAGAGTTTGGTATATTGAGTTAAAAGATATATTTCCTACACCCCTTTTACACAAACATTTATTTCAGCTGGATGTTTACTTGAAAAATGCGTACAATTCCACTTTAAGGGCAGGCTTCATGATAATAGCCTTTTTTCGAATGTGGTTTATGGCACAGGTCTGACTGTATATGCTTGTGTGATGGAGTTACAAATGCTCTATTGATATTTTGATTTAGGACATGTAGTTAGTTAAGGGGAGTTCGCCAAATGATTTACCAACTGACGTAACAAATAATCAAACATGATTATGTTGGATGAGGCCGTGGGTTTAATAGACAAGTGTAAATGAAAGTTACGGTACCATGTCAATATATTACATGGTATCTTGTAAAAACAAACAATGGCATTGCATGAGAAGATGCATGGAAGCAACATAGTAAAGACAAAAAAGCAGAAGAAAGTCTATAATCGGATAATATACTGTATACTTTTAAGAAAACTAGAGATGCTGCTCATTCTGACAATAAGGAAAACGAGACAGGTCCCTTAAAATGAGATGATAGCTATACGTTGTTAACTGAATTTAAAACGAATTCGTGTTAAACGACAAGAATAGAAAGCGACTCTGAATTTAGCTGATTTGTAGATGAAGGATTTTACTTCAAATCACTTGCCTCTCATCGATGTGGGTTCGAGCCTCACTCGGGGCGTGAGGAAGCCATCCACCGGGCTTATGGAATGTCGGTGGTTCTACCCAGGCGCCTGCTCGTGATGAAATAATGCACGGAGGGGCACCTGGAGTCTTCCTCCACCATCAAAAGCTGGAAAGTCGCTATTTGACCTATGACTGTGTCGGTGCGATGTTAGAACCAACAATAATACTTTCTATCATATAAGCTTAATGCACATGTATATTCATTTCAACATCGGCACGGATGCTATGAAATGGATTGTAACCGAAATATGACAGATTTATAACTACACACACAACAGTTGACTGGTCTAATCAACATACGTTGAACTAAAAGCAAGGATTTGGGTGCTATTATGTTTGTTTCAACATACCCATGCGTTAGAGGTTTTTAGCCAAGTGATCCGCAAATAATACCAACTTATGTACTGATCTACAGGCTAATGTAATATAACGTAACTTTCGAATGAACATTAATAATGGTAAGGTTGATAAGTTAGAAAACAAACGACCTTATTTACATAAGAATCAATCAATCAGTGAACCTAGTGAATAGCCGACCTTTAAAGGTTAAAAGGTGCCCACCTAATATCACCAACATTAAATATGATTAACGGAGTGCGAGATTGCTGCTACAAGAAAGTCAACCTAGAAAAAAGAGAAGTCTTTAATAGACATGTCAGAATATTTGCGGATCATTTTAACATTTTGGCTAACATATCATGGATAATGTATATACCAAAGCAATAAATCAAAATAAGATTTTTCGATACTATGTTTCGGACAAGGGCTACAAGTTAATTATCATAAACCACTTCTCTTAAACATCCTGTATTTTCCATTCTATTTAAACACATTTCTAAGGCTTTATATATTGTCAGAGAAAAAATATCATTTTAAAACGTCATATATTTCCATTTTCTTTATTATGAAATATTTCTCTTAAACGTTTAATTAAACACCGGTCTAAAACGTCAAACATTTCCTTCTTACGAAACATCTCTCTTAAGCGTTATATACATGTATTTTCTTTCCTTCTCGGAGCAAATGCCTCGCCCATGTATTATATATTTTCATTTTTATTATCATGAAACATCTCTATAAAACATCATGTATTTGTTTTTCAATAAACACCTTTCTAAAACGTCATATATTTTACTTCGTATTAAATACTTTGTAAAACTTTATTTTTTTTTGCTCAGAGCAAACACCTCTCTGAAACGTTATATCTTTTCCTTTTTATCAAACACATCTAAAACGTCATATATTTTCCTTCTCAGTAAACATCTCTCTGAGAGGTCATATATTTCCACTCTTCCCAAATATGTATTTTCCTTCAGATCAAACACCTCAAACACGATATATTTTCTTGTTATTAAAATCTGGAAAGAAAATCCATCGGAAGCACCGAGAACAAGGCAAACAGTTAAAATTGCAGACTCGGTTTGATTGTGTCTGTTTATGAGCGGTAATGGAAAATGCAACACAGCCCACGTCCCGTAGCACCGGCTTATAGGCCGGTTATATTACTAGACAAAATGTCCGAACCTTAAACTAAATCCAACATGAAGTTATATTGCTGATTTATAATCTTTAGTTAAGTATACAGTACAGGAAAAAGTCCTCAAAAGAAATCCAAGCCAAACTCTAAAAATTAGGTGATATTTAAGGGCAACTTCGTTTAGATTTTAATTTCACAAAGTATTGCATTTATCTACAATAAAATCAATATTAGTGTCATTTCTTTATTCATTTTTGACGTTGAGATACACATGTTTAGTGTTTAAACCTTTTAACTTCAATGCCGACGAGTCTGTTTTAGAAATACGTATGTATAAATTTGGTTAGAAATTCTATTCTGAATTTTGACGCCTATGTTCTGAATTTTAGCACCCCAACGCTTTATGACAAAGATGGTAAACTACTAAAGGTAGGCTACCAGAAAGTGAAAGATCTTAAAATATTTTTAAACTGATATTCAGAGAAAACATTTATGCTGTAGTTTACCAGTAGAAGAACAATACAGCATATTGTCCACAGTAACGGCCACAATAATTATTAGATG
This sequence comes from Mercenaria mercenaria, assembly GCF_021730395.1. Taxonomy (NCBI): domain Eukaryota; kingdom Metazoa; phylum Mollusca; class Bivalvia; order Venerida; family Veneridae; genus Mercenaria; species Mercenaria mercenaria. Next base: position 52,636,508 of record NC_069363.1, read on the forward strand.
CAAACGTTACTTTAGAATTCCAGAGGCAATATCTCATTAAAAACCTGTCTTAAACGCCTTATATTTGTATTTTCTTTCTCAAAGCAAACAACTCTCTTTATTTTCATTCTCTTTTAGCAAATCTATATACATTATATATTTTTGTTCTCATTTAACAACTCTCCTAAACATCATATATTTTCCTTCTCATTAGACAATCTCACTTAAACGTCTTATAGTTTCATTTTCATTAAATATCTCTCTAAAACGTCATATATTTTCCTTCTCAGAGTATATCTCTCTCTTAAAATATTCATAGGTATCTCCTTCTCCCTATTTAAACAACTCCCTAAAACGTCAGCATGAAATACTTCTGCAAAGTGGATCTACAGTTATGGACATAAGCAGCAAAGACTTTACATAACCCTGTAAAACATGTTTAAATGATTTTTCTCTCTCCGAGCTTGCTTTTAGACGCATAAAACGTAAATATATTCATCGAAATAAAATTGAAAACGTCAAAAGAGTTTGGTGTCTAGGAAAGCTGCATCGTCCATTTCTTTTTTTTGCATGTTCGACTGAAAAGCGTAGATAATGTAAAATGCATGAAACTTGAACGTGTTGAAAGAACAATCACTTCATCTAAATGAATAGCTTTCACTAATTTATTGACCTGGGTCTGAATTACCATAATGAAAACATTTGTTTAACACGCGCTAACAAATGATAATTATCTTTAATCCCTCATATTTTCCATTTAGACAATTAACTTTTGTTCAAACATTACTTAGTTAATGGTTGTCATCATTTATTCAAATGAATACATCATGCAGTCATGTTAATGATGCAAACAAACAGTTATAAAAGGAAACGTAGTAGAATCAAAATGAAAATAACCAACGTGCATCAATTTTATTGGCTTTTGTCGGTAATCACATGGATGCAGGTGTTGGCCTACTGTTATACCACTACAGTCGTTTTGTATATTTGTATATTTAAATTACATTAGCTATTGTTTTCTTTCCCCACTGACTTTGGCTCATTTGGACAAAATTGCATATTATTGTATTTTGTTTTCTGAGCATAATTAGCATAATAGCAGTGGTAAGCTTTAACTGCTTAGTAAACGTTTTTAGCTCCACTATTCAGAGAAAGGGGGTGATATTCTACACGCCCCGGCATCGGCGTGAGCTTTCTTGGTTAAAGTTTTTCGGCAGCCTTTGTTTTTCTTTGTTACTATTGCTCAGATCTTACTGTAACTTCATATTATCTGTATGGATTGAACCATAAATGGTAACATAAATTTAAAAAAAACAAGAGGTGTCCGTAAGACAGCGCGCTCCACTATTCGGCGATTTTAGAGTAAAATGAATTTATGTCTCAATAAGAGACCTCTACTTTAAAAGGAAGATATTAAACCAAGATATAAAAAGACCTTACTACTCAGAGGGGTTAAAGGTCAAGTATGGAAGGGGTATTGATATTCTTTAATTTGACTGAATTAAAGTATATCAGAAAAAAACATTACGATATAAGCAATAGTAACAAAGATATGACAGAAAAACAAAGGTTGCCGAAACACTGTAACCTTACAAATAACCTAAGCATAATGAGTCAGCCCCTGCACATACTTTGTTTGAATGCTGAACAATGTAAATACATTTATAGTATCAAGGGCTAGTAAAATACATGTATAATGTTCGGCTGGCGGCATCTCGGATCATTGGTAAAGGTTAACCTACGATGAGCAATTTAGGTATAAAAGGCACGCAACCCTTTGATGCCTTCGGGCAAAGTTGACCAGGATTTATTGTTACTGCATGTTTATGGCTTTCGCCACTGCCCCAAAAATGCTATTATTTCAATTACCGGGGAATTTGCCAACACAAACGTTGCATCTATGCTCATTTGTGTAATCGTTGTGTAATCGTACCAAAGTAAAATTTTTATAATAACACATATCAGACGAAATATTTCAAATAACAGGTCGGAGTCCTTGAAAGAAGTTCTCACAGAAAGTCCCAAAAACTTTTAAATTGTTGGGTCGGATCTCACAGAAAGTCCCAAAAACTTTAAAATTGTTGGGTCGGATGATAGCAGTTTTGCGGGAAATTTGTATTTAAAAGTATTAATAGGTTCTGTTTAAATGAATCTTTATAACGGCATACATTGGGCTTTTTGGAATAAACGAGTTCGTCGTGTCAATGTTGCGGAAGATGCATTATTAGAAACGTCACCGTTGGTTAGTAGTACAAAGGGAAGGAAGTCAGCATCTGCTGCAAGGATTTTCTTTGCTTGTTGTATTTCATAATCTACAAAGCAATGCCAATGTCAATGTGTTCATTGTGAAATTCATTTGAGCCATAGCCTTTACTCCTATTCAAAATAGAAATGTATTCGTCACAGTAGTTATTTGTATTTTTTACGAGGTTATTCCCCATTGTAATATTGTTTAAACGGGGTTAGAAGGAGAATAACACTAGTTTGGAGTTTGGAGCCTGCAAATAGTTAGTTAATTGTTACACATATATCAGCATTGCTTTTCCTGGTTCTTTGAAATACTTTCAGGAGGATAAAAGCATATGTCCTTGCTCAGCTATAGATTTCTTATGCAGACGGTTCTTATAAGGCTTATGACAAAGGGACTGTACTAAAACTGGCAGCAGACTATTAAAACGTACCACTGCCGACCCAATAGTGGCAACTACTGAAAAAGGAGAACTGTGTTGTTTGTTTCATTCAAAAACGAAGATTATATCTGCTCTAAGGGCGTCTTCGTTCTCTTTCGAAATTTACAAGTGTAACAGGGTGTTCAATATTTCAATTTATTTAGCCTGTTGTTTTCACTAAGAACGAAGCATGTATCTGAACTCATGGCACATAATTTGTAAGTTGTTTTCAGTATATGTAATTTTGCAACTTATTTTGCCAGTTTTATTTTCAATGGCGTTTCATTATTCGCCACCAGCCATTTTTGTCGTAACAGTTAAAGGTAGGAAACTACCTAGCGATTTTTCTCATAATATTTCGCATGTCCCATTATCGGCTAACTTATAATCATATTAAAGGACAGAAGAAACATGAGTTTGCTCTTTGGAATCCTTTAGTTGAGTTAAAGTGATCATCATCTAGAAAAGCCTAATATCTATCATAATATATTGACCATCAACGTAAAAATGTTAAACATAGAATGCATAATATAGCTCATTTTGCTTGCGACTGCTGCAGGCCGAAGATAATACAAATGAATTGATCATGGATCAGATCATATTAAGTTAGAAAATTTAAACCTGGTTTGATCTCCAAGAAACATAATCTGCGTTTTCCGTTGACCAGAAAGTTGCGTAGAGAATGGTGAGGCCAGGTTTGGGAATATTTGATAAATTTATAACTGTTTTACGAAGTTGTCTAGCATATTTGTTCAATTAAACATAGTGTTTATCCTAATTTTTGGATTTAAATTATTTTGGAGTTGTTTTTTCATGTGAAAGGGTTTTCTTTGTTCTTTGCTGAGACGCCATCCGGTTTTATTTTCATAACAGTTAATTTTTGAGGTAGCACAAAATCGTGATAAAATGTTTCTCGTTTTATCTACTTAATATGATAATCTGCGATTTGGTAAATCGCGCAGCGCAAATAACCAATTTGTTATCTGCGCAACGATTTGTAATCGGAAAAACCTTATATATTTCTTATAGCGCAGGGTAACTGTCTTGCGCGTTTGGTAAATGAGTCTGCGCTTTTAACATATGGATGATATCTCCCGATAAAATTGAATAATTCTTGAGGGTTAGACTTGTAGGCTACATAAACATTTTAAATTTTAAAACTGCGGTGATCAGGCATGCGTAAAGGTGTGAATTGACTGTGCTTAATTTGTTAAGAACAAGAAAAACTTTTTTTTAAGTAAATGAGCGTATTTTCGGTAATTTCAATGAGATGCTCCGTCCCGGGTAGTTTATGGACTAAAAATTTCTGTTGACGACGGTATTAAGAGTCTTTTTGTCATAGGGTTAAAAAACTTTAAATGATACAAAATATCCAAGTATATTTATTAACACAAGTTTTTTTCATTTATTTTTTTATTTTTTTTTTTTTTTAACTTTTAAAAGCCGTAGCCTGTGCGGGATGTCGATCCAGCGCTAATATTCAAATCCTAAAATGACACCGATATTTCAAATAATATTGATCATTTCTTACAGATTATTGATATTTTTAATGTTTGTAGTACAAAAGAGTATTTTCGCCAGAACGTGAACGAAATTTTGTTGCTGCGCAAGATGTGTCCTGCGCAAATAAAAAATCTGGAAATATTACTCTGATAATATGAAAACTGCCATAAACCATGCTAACTTTTACATTGTTTAACAATTACAGACTGATATTGCAAATCTGGGTTTTAAAATGTGTCATAAATTTATTTCAACATCAGTAAATTCATGGGAGTCGGTCACCAGGTTTCAATATCTGCAGTATGTACAATATGCAATAAAGCTCAAACATGCGTGAAGGTTGTGTTTTCCCTTCAGATAGCCACATCGTCCTCTCTATTCTTTTTATAACAAAAGTATTTTTATTTCATTCGATCACACGCAGTCATTTTATACCGGATATAGAACATAAAGGAGACTTACATAAAAGACTGAATTCCCACACACTTACCACAATTCACCATATCGCTTTTTTCATCATATTGAAAAAGCGCAATTCTTTTTTACCAACGTGAGCGTATCTCTTGACATGGCCAAGATTAAAAACAAAACAAAAATTAAGTAGAATTAAAAGACGATTCTTACAGATTTTTTATACTTATATCTTTTTTTTAATGTTTTATAGTGAGACGGGTAAAATAACTAATAAGTTTCGTCAAAATGTGAACGAAATTTTACATTTGTAGGTGCGCAAGATTTTGTGTCCTGCGTTAATAGAACTCTGAAAAATTACCCCAAATAACTTAAATATTTTTTTAAAACCATTTTAACTTTTACTTCGTTTTTCGATTACAATCTAAGAATGTAGCTTTTGAAAATCTGAATATAATGTTTCATCCGTAGCCTGCGCGGGATGTTGTTCCTGCGCTAATAGCAAATTCTGAACTGACGCCGATTTTCAAAATATTTCAATTCTAAAAGATACTATTTATGTAACTTCATAAAAATGTTTTGGGAAAGTAAAAAAAAAAAATAGAAAGAAGCGTGATTTCCGTCATAACGGAACGAAATATTACATTTGTTATCTGCACAAGATGTGTTTGCCCTGCGCTAAAAAAAAAATCTGGAAATAACCCTGATAACTTGGATATCTTTCAAAAACCCACGCAAAACTTTATCATTGTTTTTTTGATTACAGGCTGAATTGTAGCTTTTGCCAAATGAATATTTTGTTACATCTGTATCCTGCGCGGGATATCGGCCTGCGCTAATAAAAAATTTGGGGAAAAAATCCTGATAACTTGGATTTTTCTTTCATAAACCATGCTAAATTTAATTTTGTTTTATGGTTACAGACTAAAGTTGTAGCTTTTGCAAAGGGCAAAATGTAATTTTAATTCTGTAACCCGCGCGGTTATGACAGAAATCACTTTTTTTCTATTCATTTTTTTTTACAGTATTCATTTGAAAGGGTTACATAATAGTATGTTTTTATGAATGAAAAAATATTTGAAATACAGTGAATTTCAAACTTTGCTATTAGCGCAGGACCGACCTCCCACGCAAGTTACAGGTGTAATATTATAGATCCATTTAGAAAAAATATAGTTTAAGTTTGTAATCGTAAATCAAAGTAAAAGTTAATATGATTTATAAAAGTATTTAAGTTTTCAGAGTAATTTCCAGATTTATTTTTAGCGCAGACACACATCTTGTGCAGATAAAATGTAATATTTCGTTCTCGTTATGACAGAAATCACTCTTTTTCTATTCATTTTTTACAGTATTCATTTGAAAGTTACATAAATAGTTTGTTTATGAATGAAATATATTTGAAATACAGTGAATTTCAAAAAATTTGCTATTTTGGGGCAGGACCGACCTCCCACGCAAGTTACAGGTGTAAAATTATAGATCCATTTAGAAAAATTATAGTTTAAGTTGTAATCGTAAATCAAAGAAAAGTTAAATTGATTTATAAAAGATATTCAAGTTATCAGAGTAATTTTCCCGATTTTTTATTAGCAGAGACACACATCTTGTGCAGATAAAAATGTAACATTTCGTCTCGTTTAGACAGAAAACACTTTTTTCTATTTTTTTTTTACAGTTATTCATTTGAAAGTTACATAAATAGTTGGGTTTTTATGAATGAAATATATTTGAAATACAGTGTAATTTCAAACTTTGCTATAAGCGCAGGACCGACCTCCCACGTAAGTTACAGGTGTAACATTATAAATCCATTTAGATTTGTAAAAAACTATACTGTAATCGTAAATCAAAGTAAAAGTTAATATGATTTATAAAAGATATTCAAGTTATCAGAGTAATTTCCAGATTTATTATTAGCGCAGACACACATCTTGCGCAGATAAAAAATGTAATATTTCGTTCTCGTTATGACAGAAAATCACTCTTTTTCTATTCATTTTTTACAGTATTCATTTGAAAGTTACATAAATGGTATATTTTTATGAATGAAATATATTTGAATACAGTGTAATTTCAAAATTTGCAATTAGCGCAGAACCGACCTCCCACGCAAGTTACAGGTGTAACATTATAGATCCATTAAGAATTGTAAAAAAAACTATGTTTTAGTCTGTAATCCCTAAATCAAAGTAAAGTTAATATGATTTATAAAAGATATTCAAGTTATCAAGAGTAATTTCCAGATTTATTATTAGCGCAGACACACATCTTGCACGGATAAAAAATGTAATATTTCGTTCTCGTTTTGACAGAAATCACTCTTTTTCTAATCATTTCTTTTACGTATTCATTTAAGTTACATAAACAGTATGTTTTATGAATGAAATATATTTGAAATACAGTTTTAATTCAAACTTTGCTTTTTAGCACAGGACCGACCTCCCACACAAGTTACAAAGGTTTTAACATTATAGATCCATTTAGATTTGAAAAAAAAACACTATAGTTTTTGTCTGTAATCGTAAATCTAAGTAAAAGTTAATATGATTTATAAAAGATATTCAAGTTATTAGAGTAATTTCCAGTTTATTATTAGCGCGACACACCCCCCCTTTCGCAGATAAAAAAAATGTAATATTTCGTTCTCGTTATGACAGAAATCACTCTTTTTCTATTCATTTTTACAGTATTCATTTGAAAGTTACATAAATTGTATGTTTTATGAATGAAATATATTTGAAATACAGTGTAATTTCAAACTTTGCTATTAGCGCAGAACCCACCCCCCACGCAAGTTACAGGTGTAACATTATAGATCCATTTAAAAATTGTAAAAAAACTATAGTTTTAGTCTGTAATCGTAAATCAAAGTAAAAGTTAATATGATTTATAAAAGATATTCAAGTTATCAGAGTAATTTCCAGATTTATTTTAGCGCAGACACACATCTTGCGCAGATAAAAAATGTAATATTTCGTTCTCGTTTGACAGAAATCCCCTCTTTTTCTAACCATTCTTTTACAGTATTCATTTAAAAGTTACATAAATAGTTGTTTTATGATGAATGAAATATATTTGAAATACAGTGTAATTTCAAACTTTGCTATTAGCGCAGGACCGACCTCCCACGCAAGTTACAGGTGTAACATTATAGATCCATTTAGATTTGTAAAAAAAACTATAGTTTAGTCTGTTAATCGTAAATCTAAGTAAAAGTTAATATGATTATAAAAGATATTTAATTTTTCAGAGTAATTTCCAGATTTCATTTAGCGCAGGGCACCGAGCACATATCTTGTGCAGCTACAAAATATAAAAAATTTTGTTTCGTTTGATGAAAATTAGGCCTACTCTTTATTCGATCGATTTTTATACTATAAAATAATAATAATAATATAGATAAGATCTGTAAGAAATTTTTTTTTAATTCCGTGACTTTTTTATTTCATCTTTTATTTAGGGCTGTTTGAGAGATATGCTCCCGTTGGTAAAAAGAATATTATTGTGAAATTTCAAGATATTTCAATATAATAAAAAAAAGATATTTTGCTAAGTGTGTGCTCGGGTGAAGTAGAAAAATTATAAAAATAGCCTAAAACATACCAGAGGAACGAGTGTGCAAGCTGGAGGAAATCACACCTTCACGCATGTTTGGGTTTATTGCTTCTTGTATAAGATCGGAGGTATGGAAACCTGGGTGACCGACTGCCCCGAATTTAACTGATGTAGAAAAAATTTATGACACATAATTAAAGTACAAGATATTGGGTTTGACTCTATATTTATTATTAAATTTACCAACTGCATGTTTATTAAACACGAAATGCAAATTTCTGGTATATAAAAGGGTTCATTTCTTATTTGCGTGCGCATTTGGTAAATCGCGCAGTATTAAATTTATCCTGCGCAACGATTGGTAAATCGTTGCGCATATAAACCAAGTTTCCAAATTTGTTATATGCGCTGCGCGTTTGGTAAATAGCGCAGATTGGTTTTTTGCGCTCAACATTTACATATCGACGTGCTTAACTTGCATCAGGTGTACGCGCACGTATAATTGAGTTTTCTCTACTGGTCAGTTTATACAAGCATATTAATTAGTGTTAGTTTTTTATTATGACATTGTTAAGAACGACGGAAACCGTTCTGTTCTTTTCTAATTTGCAGGAACCGAAGGAAATGGTTTACTGTCATCTGATATCATGTATGCGGTACTAATGGACATAAAAAGTTAAATATAAACTGATATGTCACTCACTGTGCGAATTAAATTACAAATAGTACGAGTTTCCTTATAAGCTTGGCCTAATGAAGATCTTAGTGCGTCGGAAATGCAAATTACGTATCTACAGCTATGTTCATGTTATGATAGTTCCACTTCCTTATACTGACACAATTACTATTAGCGTTAGGTTCCACGTACATATTATAGATTTAGTTTTGTAACTTATGCATGGTCTATCTTCAAAGGTGATAGTTAATGATACATGTTAATTCATCTAAAGGTGGTTGTTTTTGTATGATCTAATCTCTCTCTCTCTCTCTCTCTCTCTCTTAAAATCACTACTACTACCATTTCTGCTGCTGCTGCTGCTACTACTAATACTATTACTACTGGTATTTACTGTGTGAAAGACGATTTTTCAGTCTTACACTTAGACAAATAAATATTCATGTTAAACAAAACATATCACAAAATCCTTTTTGAAATCTGTTTTGTATGAACAGAACACAGGAGAAACGTCATATTCAAAATTTATGTATACAATAAACCGGTCATAAATTAAGACAGAATTATTCGTTTTCAAGTATAAAATACTATTAATCGGAGTATTTTTGCGACTGAGTATGTAAATTCATTTGAACATTGCCTTTAATTAGTCGTTTGCCTCAATAAGGCGTATTGCTTATGAAAACGTTTATATTTATGACGTAATTATATAATAATATCCGTTTTTATATATTTTACAACAAGTTTACATTTCTTCTTGACAGCTTTTGAAGGAAACGACCTCTATTTAATGTTTTTAATCTTACGTAATCAGCGCATAAGTATAACCTCCGCAATTAGTTGTAAATGTATCACATTTCTTATTGGTCGTTGTGGAAGCAGTGACCTGATGTTTTTTGGAACTGGTTATTAATGAAATGCAATAGAAATCATATTGAAAAAATAATGTTTTTTTCATGTTTGTTTTGTTTAATCGAAAATGTGTCAATGCATTTTTAATTAATGGTCAATATGAAACCAGGGTCAAAATGATTCGGACTGAACGATATGGACCAAATATGAAGGACCCGAAACATATTTTACGATGACCCGGAGGTCTGAACCACGTGTTTTCGATAAAATAATGTTGTGTTGATATTTCCTCGTTAATGTTTGCGGAAATTTAACATGCGTTTTTGTTACTGAATATAATGACATGCAGACACGGAGTGCAGAAATTAATGTCCAACATATCTATTACTTAAAAGTGTAGTTTTCATGAATGACTAACTGGAGAAAGTTGTTTACGGCGGTCTTAATGTTTTGCATCTATTATCTGACTGAAAAGACGAAATGTAGAATGGGACTCAACTCACCAATATGTAATGACATTTATACATACAGTGTCATCTATTGATCGGCTTATGATAATTTCTATATCTGCCAAAAAAAAGTTACAAGTATACAGTATAAAGCTACTTTTCTTTGATTTAACATTAAAAAAAAAGGATCAGGAAATTGGACAAAGAAAGAAATAAAACATAACGTCGCCCTGTACGGCACTATTTGACGTCCCAAAGGCTTCCTTTTCCTGCATCAGGTATTTTATATTATGAGTAGAGTTGGTACTTATTGCATCGTTTCTAGCGACAATAACAAAACAAATATCGTTTATAAAACGACAGATACATTTGTGTAATCCAATAAAAGAAGATGCTTTGGGCGAACAAACAGTAAGCAAACCCAAAAGGCAGCACATTCGATTTGATTGAGTCTCTTTATGAGAGATAATGAAAAGTGCAACACCTTTCCCACTCCTAATGTCAAGTAAATTTCAGCAGAAACCTGTTGTTACTAATTACTCGTCGTTACATTAACTGAGTGATAGAAATTACTATCAATAAACAATAACATGGATTCGAGGATAAAATAGATGCCATTATTCTTGAATACATATACTCCATAACAGCAAATTAAAGTATCTAGTTTTCCGAACTTGTACTCAACAAATAATTTGCAGCAACAATAAGACCTTTATAAATATGAAGTATATGTGATATGATAAATATAGTAAAGATATATACGGCAGCCATTTAACATAACAATACTTCTTGGATACCTTACCTAAGAAGATATGGAATAACATTGTTTTAAGAACTAGATGAGGAAGCGGGCAATTACGGATGTTCGCAGCTTTTTCCACTTTTGATTGCTTCTCCTTGACAGGCAGTGTGAACAGTCCACCGAGACTGAACAGTTGTCATGGCAAACTGACCTAAAACGACGGACGGGCGCTTATTTTAGTTCCTCTTGTCGCTCTGCTTTCTTCAAATGCATTGAGTACATTTTAGTTTAGTCTTTAAAGCAGTTTTTGCGTTTTACATTGTCATACTAATTAATATGTAAGGCATTCACCGTGCAGGGATAACTTGTTTTTACACTGTCCTGTAGCTTTGTAATATGGTAGGAAAAAGTCAGAGTCCGTGCGCAAATAATTTGTTTAATCTCACAGTTAATTTAGTGGTTTTGCCAGTCCCACGATGTTTATTATGTGTTTGCTTTTTCATTGTTGCGTCTTTGTTTATACTATATCAATGTTTTAAGCGTCTCTCCATCGTTTACACAATGCATTCCCTGGTTTAGACTTCTGTTGGGGAGGCAGTATTCCTGGAACGTGGCTGTATCATCTGGATCTATGTCCTTAAGTTTTATTTCAAACTTTATCTAAATTTAAACATGATATCATATTATTTAACATATTACCGTGCAATGCGAACATTATTTGGACGTGACACTTATATGAAATATGCCGTATTGACAGGACAATGTTATATGTTTAATTTTCTTAAGAAAAAGAAAGAAACGAACAATCAGACGGACACGATTCCATCTTTTAATGTATACGAAGGTATCCATAAAGCATTTATTGATACCGATACTGACCATCGAACACATTTTAACGGTCAAGGTACGGCTTTTGTCGTTTAGTCAACAGGGAGATTCGAATCAAGTTGTTGCGTCGTTCAGTATCCAGTAGGATATACTGGACGGACACACGGTACAAAACTAATCACTAATTGGAATAGAATACTTACAGAATGTTATAACATATTAATTTCATACTTAAAGCAAAAATATCACGGCACTTTGTCTTAAGGAAGTTCTGCACGTCTGATAAACCGGAAGTGATGGCGTCATTTATCTGGAAAACGTAGAATAAAGCCTGGATTCAGCGTAGGGAAATGAAAATGATTTTATGATTTAATCGAAACCTATGAGTAAATTTATTACAATGGCACTGTTGCTATATTTCTAAAGTCAAAATATGATATTAAAACATATGATACGTTAAAAAATTCCAAATGATGTCTTAAAATTAGCGTAAAATGTACGGTTCACTTTAATCATGGTCATATTTCTCAAAAATAAGCACACGCACCTATACATATATCAAATTATAGATCATATGTTTATTTATAACTGTGAGAGGTTTCATCAAAATCTACATTGTAGAAAAATTTCTATTCGCGAAAAAATGTTATGAAAATTATGATTTTCCCATAGTTTAATCAAATTCTACCTTGTAGAAAAAAAATCGATCCAAACGTGCAGAACTACCTTAAACATACTTATTCCTAAAAATACATAATACCCATTTTGTACATTTACATCAAACAGGTTAGCCTGTTAACAATAAAATGATACTGATAGAATACTAGTTTGATAAATATTATATTCTGTTCTCTAATGGTCATTTCCAATTAGATATTTGAATTTGTTAATTATTTTTGTTTACAATAATTGAACTGTACTTTCTGTTTCAATATCTTAATCAACAAATTGGCACACTACATGTACACCAAAATGATTAAACATAACGGAAAAGACACTCAACGATCACAATATTGTGATAGGCAACACATACGTGAAAGCTTAACATGCACTTATTAACCTATTCATGAGAAATGTACTAGGAATTTGTCCACACGTTACACTTTTGTATCATTAAATCATATAATCACATCTAAGGAGAAATGACTAATAGTATATATTGTGAGTAACCTGCTCATATGCTAAATCATATTGCCCTTTGGTGGTTTTCACTGTACACAGATTAACGCGATTTTTTTTGTCGTGCAACTTTATATATCATGTGGAAATAATATGTAAGGCCCACTTCTACGGAAGTAATTGCCGTTTGATGGCTTTTGTAGATTACTCGTAAGTAATCCATTCAAACGTACTCAGATGATCCTCCACTATATTATGATATACTAACCGTGCTGCTGAAGGTAGGTTCATGTCTGCATTGTATTTATAAAGTAATGGAACTGTAATGATATTCAACAATTTACGTCTGATTGAGCATTCTAATATTTCGGCATTTTCCGGCTGCTAATGTAATTCACACAAGTAACCGGTCTAAAAATACCGAAATCACATACGGAAAATGCCGAATGTCATTACGGCGGGTCCACTACCTTAATAATGTCTCAGAAGCTGATCATTTTTGCTATTATGACAAATTAACTCTCTTCGGGACATAAGGGTTTACGTTATGAATATCAATAACGCAGAAAAAGCGAAATGTACTGGAATGGGGCTATTAATTTTGTGAAATAAAAACTATATACGTGTGCAATATCTTAACGGTTCTTTACAAATTAGAACCTGGGCCACTGGGCCAAAACGTCTCGGGCCTTGTGCTGACGAACCAGAGCACGTAAATGTGAGGTTGACATGCCCTAAACTCGTTTAAACTCCCAGCTGTTTTTATATAGGTTACTGACCATTCCAAGGCGGGTGTCCCTATTTTTGCTTTGCTTTTAGTCCGTTTCGTTTTATATGTGTTTATCTCGTATATTTGATGTGTTTCATTCCCACACCATTCCCATTTGTTTTATGACTATCCCTTCCCTCCATTTTACGTAAGCGAAACGTAAACAACCAAAATGAAAATTTGCAGTATACATACATTTAAACAATAAGACTAGAAATGATCAATGGAAGTCGACTTAGTAATAGCCGAAATGTGAAAACACACATATACACATTTTTTTTGTTGGCCATTCAGAATATCTCTTTTCGCCAAAACCGGATGTTTACTATGAGCCTTTTTGCAAAGATAAAATAAAACATAGAGCGGAAATGTCTGGTACACGACTGAAGATAAATAATCAATTACCGGTATTCTACACGTATAGTACATGCATTGACCGAATTGCACGTTTCAGATTGAAATGGGCTACTTCTTCCCCCGTACATAACAATCCCTATCATGCTATTCATACGGGATAGTGTATTTATAAGTGTAGTGCATCATATACAGTGGTACTCTATTTATGCACTTGTGCCTTATGGTGATATACCTGACTGCAATTTTATTATAATTATAAACAAACTGAAGTAAATTTTTAAAGTTCAATAATCATTAACGCTGAAGGCATGCTGCTTCAATATCAGCCAGATACAATCTAAGATAAACGTAAGTGCGGGGGCTTAACTATTCAAACTACTTAAAATTACGTCCTTTTTCTAAACGCAAGCGTGTGAAAATCTATTGTTAATAGTTCAAGGGGCAATAATTTGAAGTGTTTTGAAGACGATATCGTCCTACTGTTTATAAATACGTAAATCGAAAAATAAATAATTCAGACTGAAGCAGACAACAACACTCAAAGTACAGGTGGGACGATTACGCGCTGAGTATTGCACTAAAATACTATATGTAACAACACTGCTCGAAAATTTGAGGCAGCGACATTATAAAACTGTTCTTCTCGTAAGAGCTGTATTTCCAACAAAAAGCGACAGTGACATTATAATTTATGAAGCTCCACTCGAAACAGTGAGACAGCGATAAAACATAACAAATCTACTCGAAACAGTGAGTCAGTGACATTATAGAACAGTTCTACTCGTAACAGCTGTACTCCAAACACAATGCGACAGTGGCATTAAATGACAGCTCCACTCGAAATAGCGAGGCAGCGATATTATATAACACATCTACCTAAACGGACAGTGGCATAATATAACAGCAGTACTGGAATCACAGTGTAAAAACAGTTTTACGTGAAACACAGACGGGCTCTGGTGTAAAAAGCAACATTTCTTGAAGCATCTAAATTAGGCTAGTTCGTCAAAAAAAACAGCTTAACATAACATTGGACATGATTTCGGAACATTATGTGCTTTCGTTCTTGATATTGACCGTAAATATAGTAGATATACATACGGGAGCTATTTGTTTAGATATTTGTGTATTGATACCTGACCCGTGCGACGGAAAAACTTGTGAGCCGAAAGAAACCTGTTCTTTGGAATGGAATTGCATTTGCAGTGCAACTTCAACGTCACCGGACTGTGTTAATGTAACGACAACAACACAGTATGTTACAGAAAAAAATAAGCCCAGTCCCTGTCCGTGTATTCATGGGCACTGCACAACGCAATTTGGCAGAGTTTGTAAGTGCGACAACGGCTGGACTGGTTCTCATTGTGAGCTTAAAGATTCAAGCATTCACACGTCATACAATGTATGCGATAGCACTTATAAACAGCGACCACGTTCTGAGAGGGAGTGCTACAACTGGAAATGCATACATGGTATCTGCATAGTTAAAGGGTCACAAGTGTTTTGCGAATGTGATCCCGGCGCAACAGGTCAAATTTGCCAAAACAAATGTTGCAGACAATGTGTTTTCGGAGAATGTTTTTATGTAAAAGAAGAAGAAAGAGAGATATGTGTCTGTCATGCTGATAATTCTGGAACGTATTGTGAAAATAAGGATCTCCCAAGTAAGTACTAAAACCGCATACTTATCCGATAAAAATATTTTATCTGAGGTGTAATGTCGTAGAATAGAGAGTTAATCAAAAGAGCTACAACCTAACAACGTATTCCCATCAGAAGTAAACCCCAAACAGTGTATGGGTATGAATAGATTTGATACATCCATAAAATATATAGACAAAGACAACGCAGTTCAAAGTAAGAGCCCAAAATTCTTGTCTTAAATGATGTTTAATACTAGACCCAAATTCCATATTTGAAAATATAAACACGTGTATATAGACATAAAATCAACACGCATTAGGTATAAAATTGTACACAGTTTATTTATGTATGGCACAGTTTACATGTCGGGCCCGCCAGCTGTCAAAAGGACTAGGAGTTGCTCATGACACCCTGTCTCATTGAGGCAAACATTTATGCCAAATAAAAAATGATTGCAAAAAGTTACAATATAAGTTATTTATAGTAACAGCAAAGGATAATAAATCTTTAGAAAACTCTAAGTCCACACAAAAATCCTTACCAGTAGAGATAGGTCAAAATACACCTCAAAATTGGATGTAACATGGATATTGTACTACAGGAAAGTGGTCTTGATTTTTTTCTACGACCAGTAATAAAAAAGTTACAATATAAACTATTTATAGTAACAACAAAGGGAAGTAGTTCTAGGTTCTTGCACTCCGTCTCATGATGGTTAACAATTGTGCCAAGTTACATCAAAATCCCTCCATGCATGAAAAAGAAATGCTCTGGACAAAGTCATTCTTGTATCTGATATTTGACCTCTAAGTGTGACCTTGACCTTAGATCTAAGGTCCTGGTTCTTGTGCCTGACACTCCGTCACATGGTTGTGAACATTTGTGCCAAGTTACATCAAAATCCTTCCATGCGTGAAGAAGAAATGCTCCGGACAAAGTCATTATTAAATTTAAACTTTGACCTCCAAGTGTGACCTTGACCTTTGAGATAGGAACCTGAGGTTTGCGGATGACACTCCGTCTTACTGGTATTACTGAGGTTAACATTCATGCCAAATATAAACGAGATTGCTCCATGCATGTCAATGTTATGGTCCGGACAAACAAATCCGGACGGACGGACGCACGCACGCACGGACGCACGCACGCACGCACGCAAATATGCCGAACAGCCATTTGGACAACTATGTCTTCGCATCCGCAAGCGGGCTCGACAAAAATTGTACTCCCACTAAACAGCGTGAAGTTGTTTAATAAGTGATTGATACTACATGCCATTTGATTATGATTGTAGTTCTACATACATAATTGGTTTCCGACAATTGTACTAAATATCTTAAGATAAAACATTTCAGTTATAAATATTTAAGTCATTGATGGGCATTAGATATATTTAAAGGTGGTTAATCAGAATTTGGTCAACTATTTGATTTGTTCAAAACTTAAACAGCTGATCATTTACACTTATTTATGTTCATCAAGTTCTTAATACACATCGGATTTTCATCGGAAGTATTGTAAACATTTATTTTCCTTTCCTATTGTACTATTTAATTGACCTGTCAAAACATGTTTTTGGCTTTCATGATAATCATATATATATATGCTTGAACAGAATATAATGAAAGCCGGGAACAAGTTTTGACAGGTCAAATAAATTGTACAACATAGGCCTATTATTTGAAAATCAGCACTACTGTATTAAGGTTGTCAAAGGTTTGCATTGACAAGTACATATTTTATCAAAATTGATTGGAAATGAAAGTTCGTTAAAATATCGTTACCTCCTTTTGTCTATCTTTGTTGCGCAACCAACCAAGATAAATTGAAAACTGAATTTCCAAGCTACACGCATTAAAAAAAAAAAAACCTTTTAAATTAGTTTCAGGTTGTTAAATCATCCCAGTAATTATCAAATGCAAATGTAAAACTAAATATATTGAGATCAAAAGAAATGGCCCACTGTTTGAAAAAATATATTAAAGGAAGTAATCATTATTATGACAACATTTTCTAAAAGTGTAATAAAAAATACATCTCCAATAGGAATCCTTAAATAAATCTCCAACAGAAAACTCAGTATATTAAAACCGAAAATTGTCATAAAGTATATCTCGAATATGGTTGGCCACCTTTAACGCTCCAATACTGTTTAATAAAATCAGTTGTAGTTTTTATAAAGATTTAGTTCCAGTTATGTCATATAATCATTATCATTGCTACTTTCTAAATTAGTGCTTGTAATACTATGTAGTATAATGGACAAGACCAAATGTTGGAAAAACTTATAAAAGGATAAATCATTTATGACACATATACTGAGGTAACTTCCGAGATAATCATCAAGTAGACAATCTGTAACAAAGTTCTGGTACATTTTGCTAGAAATATATGTTAAAAAGAATCTTAAAGAATTTGACATACACGATGTTAGAGTTTTCAGTTAGCGATCTTTTTTAAGAAACATGTTATGTAATGAATCGTTTACGCGTGCGTGCGTGCGCGCGCGCGCGCGTGTGTGTGATAATGTTCAACGTTCTGTTAGCGTTAGATTACACATATGCACATTTATTTTATACGGCACCACGCCCGCATGACGTTTTCGTCCACAAAGAACCCACAGAAAACGATTAGCACACATTTTCCTAACATCTATGACCAATATATAAATGCATTAATTTCGGACGTTAGGTTAGGCCTTAGAGGGGACAATCTGGGTAGAACCACCGGGCTTCGTCAAGTCCGTCGTCATGAACAGACAGATTCAACCAAACCAAGTCTGATATTATATTGCTTGGTTGCATTCTATGCTTTATAAATTTTAATATTTAGTTTTGAATATGGTCTCATTTTATGTATTAATATAAATACCTTGTCTGGGCCTCCATGGCCGAGTGGTTAAGGTCACTTGCCCCTTATCGATATAGGTTCAAGCCTTACTACTGGTGTCGGTGCGACGTTAAACCAAACAAAAAAATAAATAAATACCTTGTTAGTTTAGATGTTAACAAACGCGTAAGATTTTTGGTCATGGCAATTTCCCAACTGTTTTGGTTCATAAGGTTTGCTTTTTATATAAAATTACAACAACATTTAGAGTTTTAAATAATTTGCCTTCTGTTACCATCGCATGTGGTAGGGAATCACCTGTCGAGGATAACTTTAATTTAAACTGCCCTTTGACTTTTGGACATGATGATGTTAAAAGTGTGGTTTGGTGCACCATAAACCGGTGTAAGCTCCAATTTGAGCATTCCAAGGTTCTGTTCCACTGTGTTCCTGTATTTGTTTGTTCTCTCCTCGTATGTTTGCTTTGTTTGTGTATGTGCAATGTATGTGGGTGTGCGTATGTGCATGTGTGCTAGTCGTGTACATGTACACGTCCCTGTGTTGGGGGAGGGAGAGGCGCAGCGTTTTTGGAACGTGGCTGTACCTATTGGATATTCATCCTAGCGTTGGTACAAGTTTTGTTGGAAGTACTTTACGCCATTCAGCTACTGTACAGACGAATTTACTACCAGTATTCATTTATATCTTTATTTTTATTGATTTGAGATAATGCAATCTAACCTCTGGTGAAAGGGTGAACACATGCAATTCCAGGGAAGATGCTTTTCTTTTGCTTTTGGTACTATCGGAAGCGGTCTCGAAGCTATTATAAAAACTGTTTGATAGATATTTTTTGTATAAATCAATTGGTAAAATAATTATATTAAGACATGTTATTAAAGAAGCCATGTGTTATCTGATCAATATATAACCGCAACAATCAGTATGTTGATTTGCATCTCATTATTTTAACATAACTTCTTTATTTTTCAGCAATAAATAAACCTATAGATGATGACGTCAAGTGGCACTTTTGGGTCGCTGGTACATGCGCAGTTCTCCTGCTGATTCTTATTACGTTAATGATTGTGGTTCCGTGTATAATATGGCGCAATCTAGCTACTCTTGTAACGAAAGCTCTGCACTCGATACAAAGATGATAGTAATGCTGTAACTTCGGAATACATGTCTTATTTACTTCACCTACGGGCTTTTAAAGTGAAGTACAAACGCAGTTGTGAAAAAAGCTGGATTTATAAACCACTAACTTTTATCTTATGTATTCCAAGAACAAAATATGTAATTATAGATAATAAATTTTATGGAATGATATCTCCTAGTTTTTTTTATTTACACAGACTCATGTTAAAATGGAACTGAAAAAGGCCTGCATTGCAAATATGTAGATTCCGGCACGGTATCATTTTGTTTTCTTTGATGCATAGAAGAACATGAATTATGAATAATATTACAGCACAATTATAGCAACGGCAGCTCCGTATATCAAGATAGAAAACAACTGTCATGGACAATGAAAGATTTTGCTATACATCAAGGTTTAAAATCCACCTTTTCATACACATCTATCATAGCTGGCCCGTTTGGAGAACTTTTTAAGAAGACATATAGTCCAAAACAACTGTTAAAGACAACAGAAATGACAGGATGTTAGTAAATATATATGTAATCTAACCAGTCAAAACAGGGTTGGCTTCAGATGTGCGACTTCACAATGTCAAAAACAAAGTACATTTTAGGATACAACGACTCGGAAGTACTTCAATCAGCGGGATAACACCGTAGTTTCTTTTTCTTTTCTGATACGTTTTAAAAAGTTTTAACTGTAAAATTGCACCGGAACTTGTCTATGCAATATACAAAAATAGAGCTATCGGTAAACTGATATATTTTCAAGGAATATACATCGGGAATACAGGAAATGCTAAGTTTCATAAAATTCTATTCTGCACTTATTATGTTATAGAAAAGTAAAACTTAATACAATCAATAGGAGTTTGCTACATATTGAAATTAAAAATCTAAATGATTCTTTTTCTTCTTCAAAAATTAGAAAACATATAGGTAATTTTCATGTTTCATATATCCAACATATTAATCAGACATTGCTGATATCTAAAAAGTTTAGAAATGCGTTTAAAGTATTGAAAAGAGTCAACATTCCATTATGTAGCTGCATTGCATTTTGGAAAGTGGACATTTATTTAGGGCAGACTACCCACGTTCGAATTTCCAAAAGAAAAAGAGCTGCATATTGAAATTACAGAACTACATGATACATTTATTATTCAACAATTAGAAAAAATATAGGTTATTTTCATGTTTCAGATATCCAACATACTAATTAGACATTGCTGATAATTATTTAAAAAGTAAAGTATTGATTTAGAAGAGAGTCGGTGCATTATTTAGAAATAGAATTAGGTAGATGACATAAGCCATATAAAATATTTTTGATCATAGAAATATGTAAGCTATGTAACAACCTTAGGACACGAATTCTATTGCTTGTTTGAATGCCACATATACCAACTGGGAAAATATCCTAAAAATTAAAGTGTATTTGATATTGTATGATATGTATATGTCACCCTTTCACATGCTTTTTGGAATTAATACATGTATATACACGATGTACTGAAAGATATAAAACATGTAGTTATATATTTCATTAGAATGATATTGTTCTTATTAGTATAGTATATAGTTCTTTTGTATGGTTCTATCAAAAACATGTTGAATATAATATACTTGATCGATGAAAAGTACAATTAAATTAAATCTTAGTGAAATTTTCGCAAATACATAATAGATATACCTGTCCTATGCTATGTGAAAATAATAAAACATTGGTTTTTAATATACATTCAAATCTGTATTCCGCTCATTATTCAACGCTATCCTAGATGTATTCCAGAGGGCATTAACGTATTCGATAACAACTTAAGAAACATTTCTGCTTTTAAGTATAGTGGCTTATTACATCTGGACAATATCTTTTTCCTGATGAATTCAAAATTAATGACGATATTTCTAAAGCAAGCAGGTCATTGACCATCGCTTTGAGTTTTCAAATTGTTTTCAAAAAAGAATGACTTCTGTATATTAAATTGAAACATCGGAAACTCGTTCGTTACAGATAAATCTGTCATGTAATATATCGATTAGAGGTGTACTGGTCAGGAACCCAGGCAATCCTTGCGTGTATCAGTGCTATACACTGGGCACGTTAAAGAACCAGGCTGTCTATTCGCAACGAGCTAGGCAAAGTTAGCCGGACAAGCCTGTATCTGATTTCTAATCTCTCTGTCATGGGGGCTTTGTCTCACTCTGTCCCTCTGGTCAGATCGCTCTGTGTCTGTACTGGTAGAGGATGAATTATGCGCCCTGTGTGGCTGCATTTGATCTATGTAAAGCGCCTTTGAACGTGAAATTGATCATGAAAAGGGCGCAATATAAATCTGGTATAATAATAATAATGAAAGAAAACAGATTGGCTTATGGTTGTCTTACTTTTTCCAAGACTTTGTTTCCTATATCATGTAAAGTCATACATACGCTGTTCACATAGCATAATATGACAGGTAATGTAATTATGACGTTATCTTAATTTTGATATTTAATAAAACACAACAATATTAAGTTGTTAATGTTTAACCTAACACAGTCAATCAGGCTTGTAAGTTTCTCGCATTGTTTCTGCTCATATGATACTGATCGTTATATGCTGAGTCGTCATATACTGAATATACTATTCATCTTAAACATAATTTATACATAGCATATAACTAATGAAGTGGAATAATATCAGTAATGTTAATATGTATTTGATATACCGTCATGCCAATACAAATTCAGAATATGATCTCTTGTAATCTCTATTATAAAAAATTACATTGTAATTGAAATTGAACGGGATATGTTCTGGCAGTATTGTATTAAATAATTGTGTGAAGGTATTAGAGCACTAATAGTAATGTTTACAAAATGGCCTTTGCTTGGTATATTCTGAAAGGTAACCGTGTTTTGCACTATTTTGCAATTTTTAAACAACTTTTACCGTGCCGTGTTTTTATAAATTTTGTATAACTTATGGTATCTCCTCAAGCTCAAGTACAGACAAATTTCAAAGTGATAGCCACTATCCAAAACGTTTGCAGAGAACTCATTTTACCATTAATTTTAATAAAAGAAACATCAAACTATTGGTAAACAATTATAAAACACAAAATAAAAATGTCAATATCATTTTTCTATGGTGCCTCAAGTAAACGGACTTAATGAGACAGAATTCATACTTCAACATTGAAAAAATAAGGTCGAATGCTGTGTTTCTGTTTTGAATTTTGCTTACTCCATTTAAAAATAACCTTAGGGCAGACGTAAAACCTACCTAAATTTCTTCCACAATATATAATCTAAGAATGAAAACAAAATAGAGAACTTTCACCATGTGTAACTCAATATTTTTAAAGATGTGTAACTCTACCCCTTCTGTTTAAGTAGTAAATTCACTTTGAACACCAAGAAATCGCTTATAAGATTCATCTTTTTCCATTTTTGTACAAGAAAACAATAATAAGTCTTGAAAGAAGTAAAAACTTACTAGAAAAAAAGGAAAATAAGGGGAAAAAAATTGGTCCCAGTAGGGCTTGAACCTACGCCCCCCTAAGAATTGCTGTCAAAGTAGGTTTATGGTAGAAATTGAATACTCTTCAAAAAGGAGGTTCTCTATTAGTGATCTAATACCTTAAGTACGGATGAAAAATGAACATATCTAAATTGTTGCAAAATTCCTGTCATCGGAATTATTGAAATGTAATGTTTGGAAGGTTGTAAATCATTATCTTTAATATGTTTAGAAAAAGAATGCTTATTTTTTAAAGACTGTATGGCTCAGCTGTGTCATTTGATTCTGGCTTTTCCTGATGGAACTTTTGTCATTGTTTTCACATAAAAACTTTTAGTTTGTTTTCTACATGAGACTCATAACGGAATTACTGAAGATTGGGTATTTTGCTGAACGTTTTATTTTGGTCTTTAATAAACCTCAGCCGTATTCACATTGCAAAGAATATTCTCTTCGTAGTGGGTTATTCATTTGGAAACACTATCGTTTAATACCCATCTGTTGTCTGAAATCGCATATCGCTCTGTTCACGAATTAGTGCGAAAACGAAACCAAAAATTAAAATAGGGCCTAATCCTCGAGACTGTTACGATATGTTAGTGTCCTTTGGTTATTCAGAAACATAGGCCTTATCTAGCTGTCTTCACACTATTCCAGACTTTCTTTTCACATGCTAATTTACCCATTGACCGGTCGGTGTTCTTGTTTAAAAGCGATCGCAATATTTGCTCCTGACCCCAAATAGTAGTATATGCCGATTAAATTGATTTTTATATATAAATGAATATTGAAAATACCAACCAAAAGTCTCAAATTCAAAATTTCATATGTTTTTCATTTGTATGTTTTGATTATCACTGTCAATTAGGCTTGTAAATTTCTCACGTTGTGTCTTACGATTTGAGTATGTACAACATGAGCTGTGTAATCATACATTATTGACATAAATTACATATTGCGTACAAAATGAAGCTTGTTTAAACACTGACAATATTATGTAACATGATGAGAACTGTGTTCGGTAAATGACATGTATGGATAATTACAAATGCAACCTCGGACAAACATGGCTGAAATACGGTTCTCTGCAAACGATTACATATCATGAGATATGAGTGAGTTAAAATATCGAGGGGACACAACTGTGACTTTACGCTTGATCTTGAAACGGTATGACTGAGTTACCGGTTTATTTGTTCCAAGTCAATCAAAACTTTAGGAAGTAAAATTTATTGGGCATAACATCTTGCATGCATAACATTTTATATTACCGTGCGACTTAAAGAAATACGTTCAGCACGTCGTTAAAATGTGACATTCAACGGCCATGTAATTTTTATAATGAAGCTGAATGAAAAGATAGGGAACAGAAATTAATATGAAACCTTCGAAAGAGAAACTGAGAAAGAATCAATACGAATTTGTGATCGAAGGACGACGGTCGGAGGACCTAACACAACTATATACAGGGAATGATTTAATTCTGTATTCCAATATGCGTGTCTACTGTATTGTATTGTGTTTATAAAAAGTATTAATGAATTCTGTAATTTTATCCGAAATAGTTGTTTTAATCAATTAGTGCTAAGGTAGAATAATTGACAGCACTAAACTGCGGCCCTGCAGCAGTTTATACGGTCCGCAAAGATACGTTGATAAACACTATTTTCCAACGAAACAATCCTATCATTTAACAAATAAACAAACAAAAAATGCGTGAAAATGCGTAATTATAGTAGCTAACAAATGTTTATTATACGCTCCCTTTCACCAGTCGTAGTTCAAAATCAGGTAAGTGTGCCCCCTCCACCAAAACGAACGAACGAACGAACGAACCAACCAACCAACCGACAAACCAACAAACAAACAAAAAACAAACAAACAAAAAACAAACAAACAAGTTTTCTTTCCGATTCCTATTCAAGGGACAACACTCATTTTAATGCTCGAAGGTTTAATGCTCGCTGGTAAGTGCGCACCGGCTTGTGTTTATCTATGGTATCACTGGTTCGACTAATTTATCCGTGTGACGTCACAAAGCTAGCTCCTTGCACAAAGGAATGATAATTCTGAAACGCATAGGCCAAAGCGAAATGAAATAATTTTGTCGCTTCTTTAACAAAGTATGCAAAGCTGTAAGAGATAAACACGTACATAGTTATTCATGTACACACAATTTATCTACGTAACCATGTTATTTTTGCATTAGCACTAAAACTGCAATGAATACATGTTTCAGTTAGAAACCTTTTTTTTTCAGTAGATGATAAACACACGTTTATAGGTTGCACGTGTATACATTGATGATTCCTCTGTAGGCATGTATATCATTCAAATAGTCAGTAAAAACGTAAAGCTAGAGACCCCTGTCATGTTTGCATTTTGTTATTCTCGGTCGTATGACATGCTTAAAGTTTGCATTCAGATTCGCTACATATAAGACCTTTGTGAGACTTGCATTTCTGCATTATATTTACTCCATTTCTGAGCACACCAGTATTTACGAATTCGCGTTTTGAAATTTTGTAGACAGACATTTGTAAAGTTTGTATACATTCTATAGTATGCACTGTCGAACATTTGGGATGAAATTCACCACGTGCAACATCATTGTTGATCAATAATTTTGGCGGCGATCCCCTTCCATACAGGTATGCGGGATACTTGACGATTTATACATATATAAATGATAATAAACAGAAATAATTTCGTACTTCCTGTTCGTTACATCGACATAAAATCAATATAAATTATGCCAAGCAGTTTTGCGCTTTGAGGCATTTAGCATTATATATCAGCTTGTTTGCGGGCCAAATATTCATATAATTTATTTAACATACACATGTACAAATTCTTTGAAAACAATAAATTGTACAAAAACAAAAATGATATCTTATAAACTATGGAAGGGGTTCGCCTTTATAGGTTCAGGTATGCGGGATACTTGACGATTTATACAGGTGTAAATGATAATTAACAGAAATAATTTCGTACATAAAGGGATTCTCTCATGACACCGAGTCGTTGATTGCTGCTGTTTCAAATTGTTTCGGAACTTTATCAAGTTTTTGTTTTCAAATGATATTCATTTCAACATTTATTTAAGTTATCGTACTAGCAATGAAAAACGCAATTAATGCGTGAATGAACCACAAGGGCGTTTGGTTAAATATCCAAGCATCTGAATGATGAACCATCGTAAATGAAATAAGAAGAGTTCTTGTTCATAGAACTATTATGATAAAAGTTAAGATGAAAATCCTCTACTTTTGAGTATAAATGAACAGGGCGTCATACGGCAATATGATGTCATAGTTGACGTCAAATTATTCTCTCACTGATCCTCTCAATAGTAGTTTGCCGGATAATATACAACGTTTAACTGCATTCTTAACTGTAAAACAGATCGAACCACGATAGAATTACATCACTTTTGCCATGCAGTTGCTAACAAATCAACATGGACGGTACGTATCTAATAATGTTGTTATCAGATTTCATACGGACCTACTATTAAGGAATTTATGTTCTCTTGAGAAATAAATCTATGTTATTTTTCAGTAGGTACGCATGAGCTATAATTTCTGCTTCTGTTACTCTCATCCAGTCCATATAATATAACGTGCCTCGATTAATCACTTTCACGCACGAGTGGTTCACGGGTTGGTTCGTTTTGATCATTTTTATATTTCAAACCGGTTCATTCCTTCACAAATAACTAAGCAGGCAAGTCGACACTTCGTGTGTAAAAATATGTTCATCACATGTTTGAAGAGCTGGCGTTTTCCAGTAATGTTGCCACAGAGAGGAGGATGCAAGAAAAATGCAGATAAGTTTTGAACAAATTGTCTTTTTCCTTTACAGTGTATTTCATTAAATTAAAGAAGGGCACAAGGCTGCAGTGGTTGGCCGCTGGGGCACATGAATGCATTGTGGTTTGGATGTTTTCATGTGTTGTTTGTGTCCAACAGTCATTTGTTGTTTGCGGTATCAGGGGCTGGGTTCTTTTCGAGGGAAATCCCCGTTTCTATTGAAAAGTAGCAGCAATCGTCATTATTTGTTTGTTGCCGTTTTGTTGGGACGTTGTGTTTTGGATATTGGGTGACAGTTTTACATGTCCCATGTCAAAGCTTTGACACGTCGCAAAATTCTAATAATTTAGGATGAAAGCTCAAAGTTTACCCTGCTTATACAGTCAAAACTAAACGACTATCCTCAACGAATAAATGAAATATCTTTGAACATTTCAAGACCGAAGGCCGCAATACGTGCATATTTTACAACAGCATTATCAACAACATTTTATTTGTTTCACTACTGCCTTAGATATACACTCGATTACAAATGAAATGCAAAAATTAAAAAACGATTGAAAATTTGAGAATGAATGAACGCATCTTTCTATGGTTGTTGCTACTAGCAGTTGAATACTTATAAAGCATAATAATTTATCATGCTGTCCATTATGGTCATGTTGCTGTCGTTGCAGATGGTTATAATACTAAGTATAC
Source organism: Mercenaria mercenaria (assembly GCF_021730395.1). Classification (NCBI taxonomy): domain Eukaryota; kingdom Metazoa; phylum Mollusca; class Bivalvia; order Venerida; family Veneridae; genus Mercenaria; species Mercenaria mercenaria. Next base: position 52,664,052 of record NC_069363.1, read on the forward strand.
TAGAACGGATTTAGTAGATTTATGTACAGGAAAGGTCGATGTTGGTGAACACGACTAGTGGTCAAGACGATTCTTATGATGATATTGGAATGAACGATTTTGATGATGATCACAATGATTATCAATTTTATTACTGACGTTGTTATTATGTCTCTCAGAGGAGATACTTGTCCAACGCACTCGTACAGGAGAATTAATTGTGTTTGTTTGTTCAAAAATGCTGTTTTTACGCTGTCCGTGTTGATCACGTGAGCTATATAAAATTTATATGATCCACAATTTTGGTATGCCTTTTAAAGGTTTGATACTGCGGTAGTATCTTAAAATTCAAGCTCACTTCCTCGTCGGCCACCAGATCAGCATCTTAAGTTTGGCGTTCGACCGGCCTTCTCTTATTACTGGTGTTAAGGGGGTGCGCTTCTTAACCGTTAGAGGGGGCCTTGACCTACATGGTCGGCCGTTCAAACAAATTCCTCGAATTGACTGTATCTTATATTAAACAGGGATTACAGCTCTTCGGCCAATTGGTCTTTGACCCGTCGAAAGTTGTTTATAAATGTGTACTTGTAAGTCAGTACATATTATATATTTTATATATTTGTGGATCACTTTGCTACAAACCTCTAACATTTGGGTATGTTTAAACAGACATCACCCCCCTGTTTATGTCCTTGAGTGCCGCTTAGTGGACGCATTGGTCGAGAGTGCTAAGACGCTTTCCCACGGAGGTGAAGGCCCCTGGTTCGGATCCTGGCTACTTCCATTGCGGTGTGTCCTTGGGCAAGGCACTTTATCATGTTTGCCACAGTCGACCCAGCTGTAAATGGGTACCAGCAAACTGCTGGGGGTAAGGTATAAATGGTTTTAACTGTTCTTAAAATAGGGTCGCTCAAAAGCTCTGCAGAACATATGTTAATTGTTTTAATTGTTTTACAAAGCGACGGTAAATAAAATTACCTTTACCTTTACCTTTTACCTTTTAGTGCAGTTGATTGCTTGGAGGGTTAACTATTGCGCGGCACAATGTGCCCGATCCTCACCTTTGCACCCGTGTCTGTTGCGTACTATGTATAACTAAACAAATTTACCAGTTTGTGGAATAGTATTCTCCAGTATTTTGTGCGTTGGATATCAACTTATCTTTTCAGTTTTCCATGTCCGCATAGTGGTGTGGGCGACATATATTATTTATTCTGTGTGTGTGTGTGATCGTGCGTGCGTGCGTGCGTGTCTGTCTGTCTGTGTGCATATGTCCGTCTGTCACAAAGCTTGTCCGCACTCTAAGATGAACATTTCACATCCGATCTTCACCAAATTTGACGAAAATGTGTCTGATCATAATATCTCGGCCAAGTTCGTTAACTTGCCAAATCGGCTCAAGCACTTCGGAATGAAGGCCCTTGAAACTTGTTTTTTTATAATCAAAGCACTGAAAGTCTGATGAGGCAGTCGCGTTATAATTAAAGCACTGAAAGTCTGATAAGGCAGTTGTGGGAGACATGCGCCTTTTTCAAAAGCATTTCTAGTTTAAGAAATATAATATCGTGGTTATTTACTAATTGTTCTAATTTTGACGGTATCCTCATGATGATGATGATGATGTTGATGATAACGTTGGGCTAGTAATCATACCTTTTAACGCAAAATTAAAATATTGTGATGATGACGATGGTGGTGGCGGTTATGATGATGATAATTAGACTATGCATTTTACTGTACATTGGGTAATAATTACAGCAGTACTATGTTGACCTTCCGAAACCGGAAATGGTTTAAAATTAATCATACATTAAGTATTAGATTGCGTCACATTTTGTTCATTATACAGCAGTACAATCTATTGTTTTGTTTTATTTTAAGCAGGTATTGAAAGTAAATTTCTTTTAGCGATGGGTAAAAAAACAGGCATGTGGACAATAGAAATTTATGCTGGTGTTTGGTAAAGTAGTTAAAATATGTTATTTGGTAGCAATACCTGAAGGTAAGTAGTCAGGTAAAAGCTACATGTTATTAAACCGTTGTCTTCGGTTCCTTTTGTTCTACCATCTAAATCGGTTTATGACCACATTATTTATGATAACGCTTTTTATCAAAATCTATTTTGATGTGGATGTTGTAGAAGCGAAAGTTAAAAAGTTGATGTTATTGAAAAGTTGTATTTGGTCCGTGTTCTACCGTATATGATACAGACTATACATGTAAATTGGTTTATGTCTGTAATATCTATGTTTACGCTTGTAATTAAATTGTTTTGCTGTGGCTTTTGTTAAATCAAAATTTCTAAGGAGGTTAATTTGATCAAACTGATTTGAACGGCATATGTCATACAAATTTTGCTTTCGAATTACGACTTTGGCTGTGTTTTCAGTGCTAGATGGTGTCTGCGCATGCATGTATTATGTAAGAAAATATTCCGTATTACACTGCCAGTGGCTTAGTCGTACAGGAATTGCAGTAACATTGATTTTTGAATATTGCATCAGTATGGTATCTTAATGCCGCCATCTATTTAATAATTTTCGTCCACAGTGCCAAATCTAGGGCTGTGCGCTTTGTGACTTTATCGTAATCACGAAATCATTCATCAATAATCAACAACTGTATAGTATTTCTATTATTAGTTATTTGAATCCGAGGGGGTTAACCCAACATAATAGATAATAATTTTGATATTATATTTACTTTTATTTAGATGCTTGTGTATGCAGCTTCTATATCCTTTTGTCACAGGCGTTGTGCTGTCGATATATGTCATTATACCGGAACCAAGGAAGAAGCACTGTCGAGTCAAACAATACACTAGGAATAGAAGGGCAGCCTGAGAGCACTGTCGAACCATTTGGTGGATTGCATGAGACTTTGCTAATTCTAAATATACACTCGGAGTGGCAGGGTGGCATGACCTCGGTAGAGTTCTTTCACCTTAGACTGGTGAAAGTAAATGGAAACTTTGCTAGCAGGGTAAGCAAAACACTATTAAGTAAAATCTTTGATCTATTAAAATATACGTAATTACATACTTGAATAATGGCTGAATCATAAAGTGCGTGTCTTATAAAGATTACCGCCTGACCTATTTCGGGTTAGATCCAACAGATTTATGAGGGAAAAAGTAACTGCTGCATATTGTTGATTAGATAAAATCAAGAGAAATAATGGGCAAATAGAGATGAATATAGCTTATATTGCCATCTTTGAAAGTAAATTATCCGGAAAATCTGGTATTATTAAAGAAATGAATGCTTGCATGTGGCTATTCAGTAATTAGATACAATATTCAATGTACCATTTTATGGACGAATTTTATTTCATAAAATATTTGGTGGCCCTCAACACACTTTGTGCATTTCGGTATTGTAAACATAATCATCATATTATATAATTTAGGCAATCAGAGCAAAATCCATTATCATGATGTTGAGAATTCGTTGAGCATCTTGGCCTCGGAATTTCGGCAGCTGGATTTGCTAGCAGAATTTGCAATTTTGCATTCTCCTTCCATTGTCTAGTACATGTGTACTTATCATAAATTTAGAGCTTCAGCATCATAGCGTTGCCTATTTTGTTTCTATGCAATTTGGCTAGAAATCTATCATTTCATGCTTCATTTCATGATAATTCTATCTCATACAATATGCCATGATATTTCATTAATTTTCTGTAATGATATTATAATAATAAAAGTCACGGCCTTATCCCATTCAATCAGCATTTGTAATTTATTGTCAATAGTCAGAAGCGACAGACTGCTCTTACTGATATATAGTTAAAATCTAGGTCAGTTCTGGTCATGGTTAAAACAATATGTCTCTCAGAGTGCGGGCGAGTCTGTCACTTCTTATTTTCATGTCCTACAGATAAAATAATACTACCATAAACAGGGAATTTTATGCAACGATTAGAAAATTGAACGTTTTTAACATTACATTTCGCAGCCTGGAGAGCCAAATTCAGAACCCGAAAATCAAAAATGAACCCGAAAATCAAAAATAGAAGTTTGACATAAAATGTTGATTGTTTGTGCAATATGGTCATCTTAAAATGTCAAAATGTTTATTTCATCATCATAAAGTGGCTGATATTTGCATCTGTTTCTTGCGTTGGCAATCTGTCATTTTACTGTATCTAACTTACCTATTAATGGATCTTCATGAAACTATATACAAATGTAACTCAATATAGAGCGGTGGTGCACACTTAATTTCGTTAAGATCCCTTCAAAAACCAAGGTAATTGTCCTTTATCTATTTTACAATCTATAAATTTCCACATTACAAGGTAACCCATTGGCGGATCTTCATGAAACTTAATACAATCATAAATCACTAAAGGGCAGAGCTTTCCCCTTTGATTTTATGTAAAGTAGGAACCAACAAACCGATGCACTGTCCTTTTATACATAACTTGTTAAGATATCTTTCAAAATATAGTCCCTTCATTCACAAAAAAAAAATATTCGGCGGGTGATATAACTTCACTGCATTTGCTTGCTTATGTCAGGACTGAACTGTATAATTAGCCCAAGCAGATGTGTGAATGGCATTTTAGATATATTGTAAATTGTTAATGCACTACGAGTTCTGGTACTAAGACGTGCTTTTGTCAAACTTTGAAACTCTCCATTAAAATCATTTGACAGGGGTTAGCGCTGCAGAAAACAGGATCATCCATAACATCTTTACAAAGTTTAAGATCGGATCTTAGTGAAATTTTCTACATTTTTATGACACATAATAGCAACACCGATATGAAAACTCAAAAGCTTTATTCAGTAATTATTTAAAAGATCCTTATTTTCTTTATAAACATTAATTGGTATGGATGAATCTTGCAATATACAGTTATCTGATAATAGAAGGGACCAATTGTACTCAGTCAAATGTGTGTTTTTAACAACGTGCATGTTTGTAAAATTCCTCATATATCTTCATACATCTATTGGTATAGCAAATGTATTGATAACATGACCTTTAAACTCATACTGTATCTTTAAGAAACAAAGAACACCAAATCAGTTCAATATACTTGTATTATTTGGTAAGAAGCATTTGGGTGATCTGTGTATGTATCAAGACATGAACATTGTCGATACATCACAATACTTAACATCAATATACATAACTTATTATCATATAAACATTATACATCATCATGATTATCATACGTCATTCAACATCATAATAATAACATATAACATGATAGGCATTCAAAGCGTTATATTCGATTAAGATCTACAGATCGTCGAAATCAATCGAGACATTTAAGAAAAGTCTTATGATTGCCCAAAGCTGAATGACAACTTTCAGGAAAACGTGAATCCCGAAACATCCTATGCTAACATAACATTTTTATGAATATCGAAATAATATTTCTATATGAATAAACAAAGCAACTTGATTTATCTCAAAAACGGCCAGTAGATAATATTTTACACAAACTAAAATGTATACGATTATTTTGCTTTCTAAGGGATAACACGCGAGCTGTTTTTTGTCAAAAGCTATATCAAGGTCAGTGTGTACATTACGGTGGTATTATTAGTTACACTGCTTGTTGGTGACATGATACGGGATATACGCTGTTGAGGAAATCCATATCAGGCGAGAGCCAACAAGCTGTGTAACGATTTTATCTTGCCGACTACCCTTTACTTACATGCTATAATCAACACATTTTGTAAATAACAAAAGCTACTTACAGTGCAGACTGGAATCCTGCAATCATTTGTTTGGTCATCATGTTTTGTTTATAGTTGATTTACACCAGCCATAAAATGCACAATGACCTGTGTTTTGGTTAAATCACAAAACACAAAAGCTCATTTACACAGGTTATGAACTGGTTTAGATCAGAAACACTAAACAAACTTTTTGTTCCATCCCTTGGAAAGTCACCAGATTTCATGATGTCACAAATGTCTTGATACTTCGGCTTTCATCCCGTTTCCTGTTAAATAATTTATCTTGCACGTAGATTAAATGATCCTACAACAAACTCCTGAGTAACAAATATCTCAATTCCTTTTTTTACGATGATTTAACTAAAACAACATTTCAACATCTGTGTATCACATACAGAGTTATTCCGCTTTTACGGCTAACTTTTGTCAAACTTCATGAGCCTCAACTTAAGTAGAATGAAATCGGCAAGAAAACACTAAATTTACTTTCGGAAACGATACTATCGCTGGAGCTAATAAATAATCTGACTTGATTCAAATACGCCAGCAGTGTGGCAGCCATTTTGTTTTAATCAAAATTCATATCTGAAATATACTAGCATGATATGGAATATATCCTGTCTCCACGTGACGTCTATTGACCAATAGAAATGCAAGAAACTTGTAGGAGGCAAGATAAACTTTGATAGGTAGTATATTTAAGATATGTTTTTATCTTTTTAAGATTACCTCGTCCGCAAGACATTTTTTCTTAATCGCACGACCTCTTATCTGGAGCACAGGACATCTTATCTCAAGCGCACGACATCTTATCTCGTGCGCACAAAATTTTATTTCGTGCACATGACATTTTATCGCGTAGTCATGATATGTTATCTCTAGCGCACAACATGTTTTCTCATGCGTTCGACATCATATCTCGAGCACACGACAACTTATCTTGTGCGCTCGACATCTTATCTCGTGCTCATGAGATAATTTAACCTTATAGAAAATGTATGCATGTCCTATAAATACCACCGTATGTATGTGATTGAAATATATTGATTTTAGCTAAAAAAATTAATGTAAGGGAGTCAATCCAATCAGCCAGAATTGCATTAACATAATTAATGATCAAGGGAGGGAATACTGAATATTTCTACTTAAAAGCTGACCTTGCGGAACCAATAGCAAGTGTCCTTTCGGTTACGACATTAAACTTATAATCAGCCAAAGAAATGCAAGAAGAAATACAGTTGGTCTACTGCAATGAACGAGACACTATAACATCCATCCCTAAGAATATATCTTAATTTTAGACGAACCTGCCAATTTTATTGTTCGACTGCGTCTGAAAATGTGGACATGAAAATGCAAATATTTAAGTGATATTTTTCAACGACAATCTGCAACCAAGAACACTGTGAAATATCTAGTGAAATAAAACGCAATCATTCAGGATATAATGTCCATCTGCAATACTGATTGCAATCTTATATTTAAATACTTAAATATCAGACGCAATTAACTACCTGTGTAACTTTGGGTACAATAGTGTTCTTACTTTTTGGTAACTTTTCCTATTCACATACGTCATATTCTCTATTTGAAAGATATAAAAAATATATGAGCTATATTTTTAAAGCTGAAATGATGTATGCCATAGATAAAAGCTGAATTCTCGCTACTTTACATTCCATTTTTACTGTGTGACTAACGCAGAAGAGTCTTTCTTCATATTTTTCTACTACTTTTTTGACTACACGACTGCTTGGTAATAATAATAAATACATGTACTGCATGAATGTCGCTAAATCATCTTTTAAAATGATCTTTTCATTATTGAATTGTCTATAATTCTAAAACATTAACACAAATATGGTGACAATTTATTTAGTAAGTTAAATATTGTTTGATTTTCAACTTCAGATAATCGTTAATTTGTATTCTTCACTCTAAATACAATGAATGTATTAGATGTAGTTAAAACCTATGAATAATATCTCAGATATTTTTCTTGCATCCAGTACATTAATTTATATTTGTATCATTGTTGTGATGCTGTAGCTGAAAGACTGATATATAGTTTTCTCTGTATTGCGGTAGGATTAGTCTACATCGTTGTCTATCAAAGCACAACGATGCACGAAGACTCTCTGACTGAACAACAACTGTTCCCAGTACTTGTTTACCATTATAATCAACCTGATACACACCTCCTTTATTGTCTAATATAAGCATAGTACCATCACCAACAATACATACATCATCTGCTTCATACCGTGGGCCGCGGTTCAAAGTGAATAGATGGTTTCCTTTGTTATCTATTGTTACAAGACCGCCATTACCAGTTGGAATATAAATACGTTCACCGTCATCACTGACAGCAATATGGATGGAATACGCTGAATAATCGTTTATGTTGTAAAGTACATGTTTCTCTAGAAAGTCTCTGCTATAGGTATATATTGTGCCATCACCTCTGACATAGAGTGTATCACCATGACAAGCCAGACCGTTACATCTGTGGTAAAGCTGTACAGTATGCTCAAGCTTCAGCTTACCGGATACATTCACATACCGAATTCTGTCAGTCGAATCGCATACAACAGTTCTATCGTCACCTATATAACACATGGCAGTCATTACAGAGGACACATCGTGAAAATCACAGTGACTGACGACGTTGTACGAACTGTCAAGTTTCTTCAGCCTATCGTTACCAAAATCAACAAGAAGAATGTTACCATCAGGAAGGCTACAGATACTGTATATTCTACAATAACCTTTATCATTGTCGTCTCTGTTCATGAAAAGATTCTTTATCTGTACATTATACTTTCCTATCTTACGCTTAACGACAAGACTTTGATTCTGTTTCTCGTAAGACCTTTCTGATACGACTTGTTTTATTCCAACACATGATCTGGAAGTATAATAAGAACGAGGTTAGGTAAATATGCAATTGTCAAATATAAACAATAGTCCTGCACATATTATAATACATATACACATTTTAATTCATTAATAAAGACATTTATTTTAAATACTTATACTAAAAAGCATTATAAAATCTTTAGACATTTTCAGATGTGTAAATGTTGTCTAATTTGCAACACATTATTAGTATGGAATGTATACTTGTCCCACTTAAATAATACATAAACTGCTCGAAAGTCATTAAGCATGTGAAGTAGTTCGTTTAAAAATACACTACATATTGATGTAATTGTTTTTATTTCCTACAAATGCATGTCTTCTTTTCCATATACTTTGAGTCGTGATAATCTAGTTTAGATAATATGAACATCCTAAATAGTTTTAAGGGTAATTATTATAATAGAGATCTTAAGATATTATATAAATGTTGTATTCCTGAGAGGGTGACATGAAGTATATTAACTTCGAGATATATGAATATCGACCGAGGCGTAAGCCCGAGGATTAACATTTATTATACCGAAAACATAGAAAGTAAAATTCTAACATGGCTCGATTTGATTTCCAGTTAAACAAAGAAGAAAATCAAGCTCTGTATATTCTGCGATAAACAACGGTTGACGCGCGAGAGCATTATGACGTCAATTATTACGTAAAATTGCCGCATGACGTCCGATACATTACTCCTCGCGTAAAGGAAGCCCAGCATAATATTTATTAAAATATATCAATGAGCATGTCAGAATGAAAACAATCAAGGCCTTCTTGTGATTTATCGTCTAATTTACCACGGTTCATCGTTCAGATGCTTCAGTATTTAACCACTCGGGCTAACGCCCTCGTGGTTCAATTCCTACGCATCTGAACTCTGAACCGTGGTAAATCAGACGATAAACCACTCGAAGGCCTTGATTATTTGTTAAATAAAGAGTATATTACATGACTGTATTGTAATACTGAATTAATCAAACGAGTTGAATAAAATGATAAAATGTGAAGTTCAATGTGGAAAGACTCAAAAATATTATTTATTTTTTTATCACAGGTTAATTGTTCCTACTGAAACATCAAAATTTCTTATTTCATTACCTAATATAGACCAAGTCAATTTCACCAACGTCTCCTATTTTCCTACTGAAACATAAACAGTTCTTCTTTCTTTACAGACTATGTCAATTCGAACAACGTTTTCTATTGTTTGAACGACGTCAACGTCGAAGCTTTATTACACTATTGTAATTCAAAATTATGGCTTTAATTCACTCCCACGACGTCAAATATGTGATAAATGTGTCTGTAGGTTATGACGTCATAATAGTGCCAGAACTATGTGATGTCACCTAAGTGCATGCTAGTTTAGACAAGGTTTTTTCCTAGGAAAACCCTTGCGCTTGCTCGGACAAATGTCCACTTTCCCGCTAAGCAGGCACGAAAAATGGGTCTAAACATTATTGGATGACATTTACAAAATGAGTTCAATGATTTATTATCATGATCAATAAAAAAGTAAATATTAACACCAATGAAATAACGAAATAACATTAGTAAATTTTAATGACTGGAGATCATACTCAGAAACTGTGATGAATTTGATTTAAGAAATTGTCCCTTCTCTCTTTGTGATAATCATGTCTGCCATTAGACGAACGCTCAATGTAAATAAGTGCCTACTAAACTAAGTCAGCTTCTGTCTTTGCAGTCTTTCACTCAATGCGAAATTATCATATTGTCTAACGGGAGAAATAACAATTAATATAGCATGAGCAGAAAGCCAACACAGCGATGTTTGGCATATAATATTAACTAAATGATAAATTAAATGTCATATGCGCAGAAAGCTGAAACAGAGGTTTGGCACTCGAGATTTTAAATCCCTGACAGATATTATACATTAATAAAGTTATTAGTAACTATATAAATTGGGAATTTGCATTGAGCATTTATGTGAGGTATAGCATTACATATTAAAAGTTGCAAATTTCAATATCTATACAATTCTTTTTGCAATAAAAGAGTAAATGTAATGTTATGTCTGAAAAAAAATCTAATATTTTACTGATTGCCCGTCGGAAACACATGTTTGATGATGTAATGGCAAGAGTGTTATGCATTTTAACACGTTTTAAAAATACTTTACTCTCGGTGGTTAACAATACAAATAATATAAAAATGAACCGTTTGCAAAGAAAACAAATTATTGCATTTGTAACTCCGACATCTGTGTACTGAGTGAGTAATGAAGACTAAAACTAACGATTTAACTTGTTACACATAAAAATGTTTTCCATACGCTTCCTCTTTCGCCATTTTTCTTGAAATACTTGATTTGTGCAATGATGTAACAGATTTAGCCTTTACTGATTTTAGGTATCTAGTTAAATCAGTTAAGAATATCACCGTGTCGAATTATCAGCGGTCTTCTGAAGAGAATATGAGGTGTCAGTATAAAGCTTACAATGGGCTAAAAAAATCCGCTATCACTTTCTACATAAAATAGCATATATCGTCTTTTTATCAGCATTTTTTGCGATACTACCTTAGTTATGAAGTTTTCTCTATAGGAAATCAAAAATACCAAAAATGGTGTAACCGTAATGCAAGAACACCATAGTCACATGACTGAGACCTGTAATAAAAACGCACGCTGATATTACGAAGGTAAACGTCAGGACATACCTTCTTTAACATTCATTTCTTTCAACAATTTAGACACAGACTTGGAAACATGTACATTCACAGACATGTCTTTTCATAATGCTATTATCTGGTGTGAAAATGACCTATACTAGTCGGGGGGAAATAGCATTTAACTGATATGGGCTGTATTCGTGTAGACCGCGAAGGCACATCCAGCGAATTTGTACCTTTGTATCCAAAACCGTCATCCTTCAACAGGAAATTAATTGCAGCATATTAAATTTCGGTTAAACAGTAAACCTGTTATCAAAAAAACAGAATATATATTTGCTACGTTTCTATTATAATATATTTAATATTCTCATTTGTGTAGATATCAAAATCATATGTCAATTGATATATTTTTCTTCCTTTTCTATTAATATAACTTTGTATTGCATGTATTTCATTTGTTTTCACACCTTTCTCATCAATATTTGAGATTATCAAAGATTTGGATATAAACTTCTTATTTCGATTACATGCTTATAAATTTCTATATCACAATATTATAGTATTTCGTATTATATCGTTTATATCATTAACTCTTTTTCTATTATTGTATAAGCTTTGGCGTGTTCGTTTATATTCATTACTATTTTATCAAAATTTTGTACTCCTAGAGGGAAACTTCATTAGAAACTAACTGCAGGAATGTGCTAGTATTGTGATTCGTCATTTACTCTTTGAGTGATACTTGTACATGTGTTGCTGTGGATTTACCAGTATTTTAAACACAAAGCCACCACGTCTGCTCTTAACTTTACTAATGTATCTGCGCCACTTCTGGAATATTAAATGCATCTACATTAACCAAAGAATCTGCACCACTTCACGAATATTCAACAGGTCTACTTTATAGACCTTGAGCTGACAATAACCCCAATACCCCCCTCTAGGGATATTTCTACGCTATGATTTTCTTAAAGCATATAATATGAGCTATCGTTCCAGAAATTCTGCCACCTGGCAGTCGGGTTCTTTTTACGTTACAGCACACATTATACGTTACCATTAATAATTTCTAGAAAATACTGACTGACACTACAGTTAGCCATAAATGGTTTACTAGCTACACAATATATCAATATATAAAGACAGAATATACAGATTTATATTTTGCAGGTAAAATTGCCACTTACAGGCATGTGCTTTACGTTATCAAATGTATGTTACCAAATATTTTAATGAAAATAGAAAATATAACTATGTGATTTTATATTTTATTAGAAGTGTCTATGTCAAAAGTGCTCTAAAAAGAGGTTGTGGTTATAACAGATACGAGCTTGACATAATTATATTGGTTGTAAAATATTTCTAATTATTAAAAAACGTAAGCGGTAATGTATAGTAAAGAAGATAAAATAATATAATGTTGACAATATGAGTTTCAAATTTATAATAATTATTATTTAAAAAAAAGTCGAAAAGTATTTGGAATGTGGTAAAATATTTTGTATAAACAGATATGTAACATGTACAAATTTCATAAATATGTATATTATAAATCTAAAACATAAATATATCACACATTATAAATCTATGTAACAAAAATTACTAAGTAGATAAATTATATTTAATTTTCTTCAAACTGAATTCACCATCAAGATTAACAAAAAGTCATTTTTCATGTGAAATGAAACTGATTTCATTGAGTTGAAAATGAAATGAAAATGAAATGAAATGAAAAGAATTATCAAAATGAAATAAATAAATGAATAAATTAATTAATTAATTAATTACAAATGTGTAAACTGATTTTCAGAGAGTGAGTGCGCAAACTTGCTTCATATATATAGATGGCACCTTCGAATTAATCAATCCGTGATCATAATGCTACAGTCCAGCATATGTTAACAAGAGGGCCATGATGGCCCTATATCGCTCACCTGTTATCATTGAACTTAAGGACAAGTCTTCAAGGTCAAAAGATCATAAAAGAAATCAATCAAAAGAATTATGAGAAAATATAGATGAAATTTTCTTTAAGTAACTTTAAAAACAAGATTTGAAAACTTTTTGTAGAGGTCCACTAGGCAATGCTACATGTCAAATATCTAAGCTCTTCTGGTTTATTTTTAGAAAATTTTGAAGATTTTTCTATGTACAATCAAGTAACCCCATGGGGCAGGGTCAATTTGACCCAATGGGTCATGATTTGAATAAACTTTGTAAAAGTCTAATAGGCAATGCTACATGTCAAATATCTAAGATCTAGGCCTTCTGGTTTATTTTTAGAATTTTTTTTAAAGATTTTCCTATGTAAAATCAAGTGACCCCTAGGGCGGAGTCAATTTTGATCCCGGGGGACAAGGTTTGAACAAATTTTGTAGAGGTCCACTAGGCAATGCTACATGTCAAATATCTAGTCTCTAGGCCTTCTAGTTTATTTTTAGAAAATTTTTGAAGATTTTCCTATGTAAAATCAAGTGACCCCTGGGGCCGAGTCAATTTTGACCCAGGGGGTCATGATATGAACAAATTTTGTAGAGGTCCACTAGGTAATGCTACATGTGAAATATCTAAGCTCTAGGCCTTCTGGTTTATTTTTAGAAAACTTTTGAAGATTTTCCTATGAAAAGTCAAGTGACCCCTAGGGCGGGGTCAATTTTGACCCCCGGGTCATAATTTGAACAACTTTAGTAGAGGTCCACTAGGCAATGCTACATGTCAAATATCTAAGCTCTAGGGCTTCTGGTTTTTGAGAAGAAGATTTTTTAAATATTTTCCTATGTAAAATCAAGTGACCCCTGGGGCGGGGTCAATTTTGACCCCGGGGGTCATGATTTGAACAAATTTTGTAGAGGTCCACTAGGCAATGCTATATGTGAAATATCTAAGCTCTAGGCCTTCTGGTTTATTTTTAGAAATTTTTTGAAGATTTTCCTATGTAAAATCAAGTGACCCCTGGGGCGGGGTCAATTTTGTCCCCGGGGTCATGATTTGAACAATTTTAGTAGAGGTCCACTAGGCAATGCTACATGTCAAATATCTAAGCTCTAAGGCTTCTGATTTTTGAGAAGAAGATTTTTTAAGCTTTTCCTATGTAAAATCAAGTGACCCCTGGGGCGGGTCAATTTTGACCCCGGGGTCATGATTTGAACAAACTTGGTAGAGGTCTACTAGGCAATGCTTCACACCAAATATCTAAGCTCTATGTCTTCTGCTTTTTGAGAAGAAGATTTTTAAAGTTTTTCCTTTCGGTTGCCATGGCAACCAGTGTTCTGCATGGAATTCAATTCTTTGAACAATTTTGAAAGGGGGCCATCCAAGGAACATCCCTATGAAGTTTCATCAAAATTGGCCTGTTGGTTTAGGAGGAGATGTTGTTTAAAGGAAAGTGTGGACGGACGGACGGACGGACGGACGCCGGACGGTGAGCGATCACAATACCTCACCCTGAGCACTTTTTGCTCAGGTGAGCTAAAAACGCCAGTAGATGCAAGTAATGAAGTTGCTCAGAAATATACTATAGTGACATGTGACTCGATTGTTGCTATGAAGGCATATTCTTTTGTTCTGCAGTCTAGAGATGGATTTGGTAACACAATTGTTAGAATGGGCGTTTTTCACACAATCTGCTCTATATTTGAGCCTGTAGGAAAATTAATGAAGGGCAATGGTCTTGCAAAACTTGTAATAGAATCTGGAATTTGTTTTAGTGGTTCATTTGATAAAGTATTACTAGGTAAACGCTACAACCATACACTAAATGAACACAGGACTGTAATGGAAGCTCTTGAGTGTTTGCTTCTATGCAAGTTCGAAGAGACAGAACCCCGCAAGGAAAGCATTTCAGAAGACACTAATATTAAAGAAACGGACTGAAAGTCTATGCAAAGAAAAGGTGTTTGAAATAATAACTCTCCTGACTTTAAAGAGTATTTCAACAGGCTCGAGCAGTTCAAATCAGAAATCAGAAAGCTTAAGGGTGAAAGTGGCCAAACTGCTAAATTTTAGTCAATGCATGTAGACCTAATTCACATGATATTGCTGCTCATCAAAGCAACAAAGATAAATGCTCTTGATTTACATATAGCATCTCTGTACAAACTGTGCTCTTTGTTTCTACGCATTTGACAACAGTAAGTTTGCTCGCTACCTCCTCGTTTACCTGTTGACATTGACGAATATTGACCCAGGTGCAAAAGAGCTACTCCGAAGTAATGATTTAAGTGTATCTGGGACTTCTGTAACAGCATTTGAGAAATGCTGTAGATATTACTACAGAGCAGACAGACATGCAAAGTCTGAGGTTGGCATACTTGGTTTTTCAGTAGGAATTATGCTGCATATTTCCACTGGTGCATGACTCGTCATTACAGAACAAGGTATGTTGAGTGTGTGTTTGTTCGGGTTTAACGTTTTTTCAACAATTTTTCAGTCATATAAACGACGGTGTCTACTTGTAGCAGTGAGCACAATGCCCAACTTTATAGTGGTGCCTCATTGGAATATCACGCCGTAGACACTAGGCATGATACCCCACCCAGTCACATTATACTGACACCGGGCTGACCAGTCCTAGTCCCCTTAATGCAGAGCGCCAAGCGAGGAAGCTGCTAGTACCATTTTTTTTCTTTGGTATGACGCGGCCGGGGATCGAACCCACGACCTCCCGCACTCGAAGCGGACGCTCTACCACTAGGCTACCGAGGCGGTACAAGGTATGTTGAAGCAACACTTCAGAATGCAGACATATATAGAGAAGACATGTCCAACCACAAGGAAGTATAACCTGCTCATGAGTGAAGAGGAAGCTAACAGGGTTATGATGGCATAGAATCCTTAAAAAAAACCATTCCAGGCTGAAAAAAAGAAAACAACAAAGATGAAATTTTATGTGTGTCGCCTGGTATTCTTGCGAAAGCAGAAGTCGCTAATGACCTTAAGGCAACTGAAATTGGTGAACAGACAATGGATGGATTATCAAAGGAAGATTGATTGAAGAATCAGCTCCTTTCCAAGACCCCATTAAGAGAAGAAAACTTAAAACATTTTCCAAAAGTAAAAAGGAAAGTAACCAATTCTCAAAACAAAATACTACAGATAAGAGCAGAACGAAACGTATATTGGCTGTTCAGCATAACATAGATCTAAAAATGACACTTTCTTTTCCTCTAGGACCTGTCACCTGGCCGTTATAACTACTGCGAATGGAATGCCAATGCAAACAGACAAGTAAAAACTACTTCACTATGTAAAGGCTGCAGCCGTCCAAAAAGATGACATTGTTTTGTTGATTGACAGTAAGGCCCTACTGCAAAACTTAGTAACTATCCCTGCAATATTCCAAGACGTGGCCGAAGCTGTGTTCAGTCAACTACCTAAGACAGCTCGTGTCGATTTTGTAACTGACACTTACAGTCCTCGTGACTGAAAATCCTTTATGTCAAATAGTGAAAACAAAACACAGTGATCAATCTAAATTTCGATCAATGAAAATGTGATTCCTATGCACCAAAGATGAAGAGAAGACAACTGTATTTTGTTAATGGTAAAAAGTGTTATTTACTCACAAGTGAAGATGGGAACAAAGTTCAAGCTAAATCAAAGTTAGATCCCCAGATAGACGTTTGTGTTATTGGTGATATCTTCAAAAACACAAAATACTGTTGTTTTTTTTACACTGGAACAGGCAATAAAAGACGCTATTTGAATGCTCACAACATCTTTATAAGCAAAGGACAAAGAATCTGCTCAATTTTGCCTGCAATACATTATCTGACTGGTTGACATAACCGGTGCTCGCACAGGAGAGTACTAGTAACACCAGTCAAATTAGTAGAGAAAAACCAGATGTATGTTGCAACATTAGCAGAAGTAGTGCATACACATCACTGATCTGATGACCTTTTCAACAGCATCGAAAATGTTGTCTGTGCAATCTATGGATTGAAGAATACAATAACATCAACAAACTTATATATGACATGTTTCTTGCAAATAATCAGGTACGTGCTGGCAATGTCCAGAGTACACGTAATGGTATGGACATGAGTCTATTTCCACTGTGCCAATTGTCACTTAGAATGCACATAACACGTGTGAACTATCAATTTAGCCAATTATACCAAAAGTAGATGAAAGTGGATAGAAATTTTGATCAGAAAATTTGTTGAAATATGACTGGTGTTCCGATAATATAGTACTACAAGAACTAGCTGAAATTATTTGTGACACATCAGCAACATATGACTCTGATGATGACTATGAAGAAGTAGAGATGACCAATATAACTGACACCATATACGAAACAGACAGTGATTATGATGACTTAGGTGACTGAACCCCGCAACTTAATTGTTTCTCAAATTTGATTTATGTAAATGTATTTGGTTTGAAAACAGATAAGCAGTTGTAAGCGTGTAGATTTTTTAAATACTAAAATACATATTCAGTAACGTATCGTAACGTAGGTTACAATGTCAGTGCTGGGCTATATGCATTTTTATATCAAACTAGTTCGAACCTGATAAGGTACTCGCATTATCTAAGTTTGAACATCATTATAAGGATTACATAAACAATCTATTGACTGAGAAATGAAAATAATAAATTGTGAATTTTAGTAACGTATATAATAATGGTAACGTACTTAAAACTGTTGAACGATAAATTCTTAAATAGTAATGTAATCTGAATCTGAAAATACTATACTTTAGACATATTTGATATCTTCTGACAATTAAACCCATTGAATTAATTGACATGAGTATTTTTATAAAACAGAATGGTAACGTAAATTACAAAATGAATTGATTGATTTAGAGAACAAAACTAAGTCGGAACACTGACAACAGCATATTTTGCATCTAACTACCCATTTGCTAATAATTTTGGTTGTTTTTACCATATAAATCACCACATTCCCCAGTTTTATCATTTATTAAATAATTGTTAAGGTAACGTAAATAACTGGCTGTAACTCAAAGAGAACCCGCTTGCCAGATGGTAGAATTCAGAAATTCGATCTACATACAAGGGGCTTCAAAAATAATGGGGTCTACAAAAATCCCTAGAGAGGGGGAGGGTTTCACCTTCCAGCGCTAGGCCTATTACTTATATATCTGCTCCTCTGCCAGAATATTCGAAGGGTCTACATTACCGAAGTATCTGCGCAGTTTTCGCGCACTTTGCTAAAGTACATGTTCCTACAAAGCTTTCACAGTATTCAACGGGTCTAGTATTTGCGCTCTGTTAGAATATTCAACGGACCTATATTATCAAAATATCTCGCTTTCGTAATATTCAACGAACGTATTTTACCATTTGAAATGTCTGCAACGCTTCCGTAATTTTCAATGGACCTTCTCTTACCAGAGTAGCTGCACCGCCGAAGGAATATTCAACGGACCTACTTAACCAAAGTATCTGCATCGTTTCCGGAATATTCAACAGTCCTACTTTACGGATGTATCTGCATCGCTGCCGGAAAACTGTAAGGATCTACTTTTTCAGAGTATCTGCACCACTTCCGGAATATTCAACGGACTTACATTACCAAAGTGTCAGCGACGCTTCTGGAATATTTAATGGCCCTATTTTTTCCAAAGTATCTGAACCGCTTACGGAATATTTAGCGGACCTACTTTACTGATGTATCAGCGCCGCTTCCGGAATATTCAACCTACATAAGCATCTGCACGTTTCCGACCTAGTTTGCCATAGTATCTGCACCACTGCCCAACTAATCAATGTACCTACTTTTCTAAAAAATTACAACCGCTGTCCGAATATTTAATGAACCTACCTTTAAACTACTAGTACCAAGATATTTTTACCGAGGTCATCATTATATCCCGCGGGCTGCTGCAGACGTTGATAGACAAAAACGTTTCTTGCATACCAGATGGGGATTTCCGGTGCTGGAAAACCCCATCTTACACCCCGGGGTGTAAGATGACTCTCTTGCTTCAAATGACGTATTACGAACTATATATATATGTAGAAGATTTATGTAATAATTTATATTTTATTTTAAAAACGGAATAAAATTTCAATACCTTGACAGTTCCTATTGGTTTCTGATAGTATATTTCTCGATTCAAATTACGTTATTTTATCGAAAATTCATAACGTTATGCTGCAACTGATAAAACAAAACTGGAACTAAACACTGTTATTTGTTTTGAAACGTCATGACGTCATTCCTGTTTACGGACGATGGTTTCCCGTGCTTTGTTTAAATACACTGCCATAAGAAATAGTTCTAAAAAGAAAGACGCTCGATTGATTTTATTTTTATTATTATTTCTTTAAATCGGTATGCAAGAAAAAGATTCTTTCACTGGTTATAGGTGCAGATGTAAATATCCGGCTCTCGGGTAACTGTTTAGGCGGTAACTCGGCGGGGAGCCTCGTTATCGCCTAAACAGTTACCCCCGAGGCCGGATATTCCCATCTGCACCTACAACCAGTGAAAGAATCTTATAGTATTATCCCTGTATTCTGGAAGTGGTACAGATACTTTGGTAAAGCGGGCTCGTTGAATATCCGACGCTGTTCATGCATTAAAACATGACACGAATACTAAATGTATTGTTTTCACAGGTTATGACTTTAAGATTTCGATGCAATTTTTATTTACCATGCAGTTGTTCCTTGAAACGGTCAACATTATTTAAATATTCATAAACATGCCGCACAAATCATCAACACTACCAGATACATTTATTCAATGTCTTACTTGAAACTTACTAATTACCATTAATACATGTACACGCTTAAATACATACAAAATAGTTTGAACACGATAAACAGGAAAGGATATGAATGCAAGACTTACAGTCTAATATATAAAATCCTTCGCGGACAAAATACCTTGTGCAGGTAGGCGTGACCAATCGGTAGACTCCTTACATCCTGCCGCTTGGATATATTCTGCTTCCCGGCACGACTACATAGGTGGGGGGGGGGGGGGGGGGCGGGGGCGGGGAATAACCGAAAACAATATATAATTTTCACCTAATTCAGACTACATTTTGATAAATAATATTTATGTCAAAGTAAATGGTTACCTATGTTTTGAATCCTTACATGTTGAGCAGAAAAACTTGTCATGGTCAGAACAATACCACGTGCACTGCGTACCCTGATGGATATCACAAATGAAGTCGGTCGTAAGGCCACGGTTATCTGTAAAGTAATTGTACAGGATCAATGGACGATTTACTTCTTATTTTGATTGATATAATAATAAAATACCATTATTTCCGGAGAAAGCATACATTTTAACCTTAATGCACAGTCACAACAATATGGTTGTTTTTTTTCCCTTGAATGCATACAATCTATTCCGTTGACATGTTATTGATATTTGTGTAATGTCCAATCATATTAGATAAGGCATATTTCGATTCGTTTACAAAAATAGCAAGCATTTTATAGTGGCATCCAGGCTGTTTCTGTTTAGACAGTCACTGTGAATTTGTGAATGAAATACCTTTTGGCAATACTAGCAAACCAAAACCTTTTCACGCCAGAGATGTTTAAATCTAAGGAAATCCGTAGTACTTAAAATATTGATAAAACATCAGCAAGGTTTCGATAGTAAAACGCTAGAAATATTGAAGGATGACTTAGATGAAATAGTGAAAGAACAATTAAATCCATCTAAGTACAGTAGAATTGATTTCTGTTATCATCTGATCAATCAAAGTAAATATACATTTTACTTACGCAGACGCTTTCTTGTATTCTCTATACATTCTGATGAGCAACTTGCTATTACATCATGTGCTTCTATCTCATTCTTTATCTTTAGACATTTTCGTAACTCATCTGTTTCTTTCTGTAGCTCGTTTCCATTGATATACTTGAGAAACTGGTCAATAGCATCACAAGTAAAGCAGTGGATTTTAATGTAGGCAGAATTCTCTGTTTCTATCACCTCCTTTATTATCTTACAGCCTTTAATGTTGGTTATGTATCCAAGAATACGGCGAACCGATTGATCAGCAGATTTATCAGAAGAAGTCATAGGCGCAGCAGGTTTGTCTTGACTGTAGTTTGCAACAAAATTCTTCATGCTGTCGTAAATGCAATGTCTCCCTTCTGCAATTGTCTCTCCTGATGATCCAATAGCTCTTATGTGTAACTCGAGTTGGAATGGCACTAAAATAATCGTTCATATACAACGCGTTAACATAAAACAGTCTTCGGAAAAACAATTTTTCTATACCTCTCGTAAACAGAGTTTGCTATAACTTTGCTCGATTACGTTCAATGTTTCCAAATGACCGTCATATATTCAATTAGTACATCGTGTATATGAAAAGGATTAGAGTAATATTCGTAAAAGATGCATAAATGTCGTCAAAGCATTGGACACGACTGTTAGCAGTAACATAATGTCTTGGAATTTGGCTTTATTATCTTCAGAAAGTGAATAAATTACAATTGTGAAAATATATTGGTATAAAATATTATAAGTTAGACATTTTTTTATTTTTTGGTTTAGGGGAGGAGCAAATGCAGAGACAAGAGGCGCAGTCATTCCATGAGAACCATTTGTCTTTTTAACATCAGTGATCTTGACCTTTCAATGACCTTGACTCAAGTAAACACCAAAATTCCCAAACATTCTGTCCACTAAAGTTAACTACATACCAAGTCCAGTCGCAATATCTCATTCCCTATTGAGCGGAAATAATATTTTATTTTTTAGTTACAGCAATCCCAAATCAAATCCAGAGCTGTTTCTTAATATCAGCATGTTATACACTAAGTTCGGTGACAGAATAGCAATCCATACTAAAGTTATAAACCGGAAACCATTGCTAATCCCAGCAAAATAAAATCAATACATCAGTTCAAGCGAAAATAGTTCTTTTTTTTCTATTTTCAATAACAATGACAATGATTTTATTGATGTTTGCCTCCGGCCCATATAAACAGTTATTTGCACATGATATATCACAAGGACAATGACTGGAACCAAAGTGAAATCAAAGTACTTATTGTGTACAACATATATACAATACATACATACAATTATAGTATAATGTTACTAAAGCTTCTTTGGTACCCTTAAATACAATCACATGTTATATGAGTATAACTATGCAGAACCTATACATGTATGTGCGTAATCTCTTGCTATATTTAGATTCAGTTGTTAAACATAAAAGCAATATTTTAAATCTTGCGGTAACATGTACATATGGTTCCTACATATAATTATTCATACAAATGCATGTACTTATCACACTATGACGAATACTAACATAAATTTGTATTATTCACTCTGTAGTCACAATAAATACTTGTTTATGAGTTCACATTTGATTCGATAAATACTATTTTACTAACGTCTATATCTACTGGACTGATGATAATATTAATGTCACATAGTACTAGTATCATGTAACAATTCACTCCTTGTCTTAAATGCATAATAAGCATATGTTGCTATGTTTTGAATAACATTTTCCGAGTTAGAACTTATTAAAATATTAAATTTATGAATGTTAGGTTTGTCATAATATTTCTTAGCGAAATACCTTGCTCTTAGTGTAGACAGTTTTTGGCATACTAATACAAAATGGAACTCATTTTCAACTGCATTATTACAAAGTTTACATATTTTTTGCTCTCTGAGTGTACTATAATACCTACCTCTTTCTATTTCAAGACTATGTGAAGAAAGACGTAATTTTGCAGTTGCGTTTCTGAATTTTCTAATCATTAAAACCTTTAAGTATTTTTCGTGTTCAAAAGTATTCTTGAACTGACGGTACACAGATAGTTTGGGACTAACGTAAATTATTGAATTCCATTCCTGCAAATATTGGTCTGTCAATTTTTGTAAAAAAGCTTTAATAAAAACATCTTCATTGTTTACCCACTGGTTGTACAAAATATACCCAAACCCATTACTTATTTCTTAAACCCGTACACCAGTTTGTTTGACCGCTATTGTCTAAGCATTAAAGTTTAGATAACATGTTTTACCAACCTATTCTGTCCCATTCTAAGAATTTTACACCAGTACCTGACGACCCGTTTTGCAGAATTTATGAACATTGGAAACCTCCCACAATCATCAAGCACTGCAGCATTTGTTGTTTTTTGTTTGACACATAAATATCTTTTACATGCATAACTATTTACTAATTCTGGTGGTGCTAACCTATATATCCCCTAACAGTGACCTTGCCTTTTCTCCACACTGGCTCCTTACGCAATCCGAAACATGGTCTTATTGTAAGCTACCTATAAGCCAAAGTTCATTTCAATATCTAAACGCTAACAAAATTATCACCCGGAAACCACGTTTCTGATGATACCAGCGTACAAATCCATTTTAGCAATTGTGACCATGATATTGGCTATTCGTTTTTTAAATGTTTCTAATTTATTACCAAAAATCCCTGACTTGTGTTAGAATCGCTACCCGTCCGCTGCCCTCCGAATTTTCTACAAAAATATACGACAAACGCCTTAGACCACTACGCCTCAATAGGTATACCACAGTATTCATAATAATCAAGCTATACTGTCCTTCGGCTGGACCTAATTGGCACATATGCAATCAAAACCTTTATTTGTCTATAAGCTACTACTAGAGCTAGTTTAAATTAAAAGCATCAACCCAAAGAAAGGTTACACTATGCTGAAACTATTGCCTTCTATTTTGTAATAGTGGCCTTGGTTCCATTATATATATATACTGCAATATATAGCTCACAATATATTGACGTTGTTCTCTTGTGAGTGTAAAGATATTTCCTATAATTGTATGATGGTGACCTTGACACTGAAGTCTTCCCCAAAATTCAGTCCCAAATTTGAAGGTTCTGTTAGCTTTCAATAGACATCAAGTCAAGTTAAAGTTATTGAATGGACATATAATTTGATTTTCTTTTTTGTATTAACACAGATATTTTCCTTTACGCTACATCCTAATGTGTAAGCATTAAAACGCACAAAAAGATGTGCATATGACACGCCTCTTAAATAATTAAAATTACCTTTATGGTCTTTTGATTCTGTACTTTTCATGTGTGTTGATCGGAAAGCATGCATTAGTTGAAGCTCTTTCTCTTTATCTGAAACATATTTTATGTGTTACTTTAAATGTAAACCTGCATAGTTTATCAGACTGCTGTGTTGTGAACATAATCTGCAATTTAATTACAAATACAAATTTGTAACACTTTTTAAAAAACAATAGGCATTTTTATGTGTAATCATGGACTGTCCCATTTTCGTTCCGGACATCACTATAACTACAGACCCACAAAACAATAGGAGGACCATACTCTGACCATATGTTATCATTCCATGAAGGTTGTGGACTGTATGCCAAAGCCTTCTTTAATGTTTGAGCTGAAACTCTTTTTAGTCGCAGAGTAACTATGACCTAGACCTCTGTACTACCGTCTCTCGAATCAAGAAAGACAGGCCATTGTCGTATCAAATTTGAAGATAATAAATCGAAATGCTCCAAAGTTACTGAGTGGAAACCATTTTTAGTCTTGAGGTCACAGCGACTTTACCATTTGACCTACTGATCCCCCGAAACAATAGGGAGCATCTACTGTCCGCAAAGGTTCTATGAAATTTGAGAACTGAATACTGAAACATTCCTTAGTAATTGAGCAAAAACTGTTTTTAGTCTCAAGGTCATTTTGACCCTGACGTTGGACCCACTGTTCCAAAACATAATAGAGACAAGTAATCATCCTTTCAAGTTTGAAGGCAAACGGATTTAAGTTACTGTGTGGAAACACTTTTCAGTCATGTCCGGAGATTACAATTGGGGTGATCTACAAGCCGCAGACAATCATACTGTGAAGTTTGATCAGTGTAGACTAATCTAAAAGCAATCTTAACTAGATGTTCGGAGATTACAATTGGGGTGATCTACAAGCCGCAGACAATCATACTGTGAAGTTTGATCAGTGTAGACTAATCTAAAAGCAATCTTAACTAGTTTTCAGTCTAAAGCTGATTATGACCTTGACCTTGGCCCTTCATTTACTGACTCTTGAAGCAATAGGTGTCACATATTGATCATAGACAACTTATTGAGAATATATATATATCATTTGCTAACAACAGGCATTCACCCAATAAAGTCCGACGACTGAAGACTATAGCGATCTTAACTCATAGAGCGGAAATCGTTTTCAGTCCCGATGCCATCCCTACTGACCTCTGACAAAAAGCGGTCATCTACTCACCGCAGGCAATCATCCTATGAAGTTTGATTTAAAGTGAGATCAAGCAATTTAGGCCTAAATCAGGAATACACAACAACAATATGTCTTATGTATATTTAAACTTCCAAGAATCGATCCTTGTAAACGTTATGATGTTATGATATACCCTACACATGACTTTATTGTATAGTATTATTATATTATACCAGATTTATATAGCACCCTTTTCAAGATAAACACGTTCAACGGCGCTTTACATAGCACAAACGCAGCCACACAGGGCGCAAAATTCATCCTCTACTAGTACGGACACAGAGCGATCTGACCAGAGGGACAGAGTGAGGTAAAGCCCCCACCCCCACGATCAGAGAGAGATAGAGAGAGAGAGAGAGAGAGGGAGAGAGAGAGAGAGAGAGAGAGAACCGTTTTAGAAAAAGGCCTGTCCGGTTTACTTAGCCTAGCTCTTTGCAAATAGACAGTCTGGTTCTTTAAAGTGCCCGGTGTATAGCACAGATACACGCAAAGACGTCTTTTCTGGGAAAAACCAGTATAGACCTCTTAGTTAGGTGGGAAACACTCAAGAGCATCTCAGAAATTTCCAGTGCATGGACCTGCATTCGAACTCCGGACCTCTGGACTGACAGTCAAGCGTGTTACCACTAGACCACCGGGTTTGTTCAATAGGAATAGAGACAGTAAGTGTTACGGAAATAACTACATTTTATAGTTGAGACTAGATAATATATTTAGAAAAAAAATACTACAGTATCTAGACTCTAAAATGAAATGGAATTTATAACAGAACTGATGTCAATATGGTAGGGTCAATTTCAGGTCATTGACGTGATAGCAAACAAACATTATCAAGCAAGGTCAACGGGCCGTAATAGTTGTATGACTAAAAAGTTTAAACATACATACGTTTCAGTTGTTCCTCTAACTGCTGAACTTTAATGTGATTCTGAAAGTAAAGGACTATAGTCTAATTGAACAGAGTAGAGAAGACTAAGTATCTATAGATCCTATCGATTATATTTTCTATCATTAACTGTAAGGATTTTGGTCAATATGCTCGGCGTCTCTACCTAAGTATAAAACAATTACTAACTTGCTTTGAAACAAGTGGATAAACTTGAGATTAAACTGTAATCCAAAACTATTTTATAAGTGATCTCATTTAAATGATTGCATTACGTATTTTTATACTTATGTAAACCTGTTTCTTAGCTTCGTCAATCTTTTCCGCTAATTCACTCTGAGCGTGCTCTTGCAGGTCTTCAATATGCCTACGAAGATCTTCAGAAATGTGTATATCAATCTGGTGTTCCTGCAACTGTGTGTAGATAAACAGTACCACATCTGTATAAAGCAATGCTTTAAACTCGATATCTCTCACTCGCATATCTAAGAATTCCGGCTTAGTTCAAATAATAGCTTATATCAGTTCGTATAAATAAATAACCATTCATTTACGAAAATACAACTGTCAAACAAGAGGGTCATAAGAATAATTAATGAAATCTGTAAAAATCCTTTAGAAGCACGGAATGCAACAAAACAACGAATAGCAGAGTCGGTCTGTTCATGAGAGGTAATGGAACGTGCAACACCTCACATGTCACATAGCACCGTCTTAAGGGGATACTAGTAGCTATTACAATGATATTGAATGGACTCCATGGTCCCAAAGCATCTGAAAATATGATAACCCAGAGTATAGGTATAGGGAGAGAATTTTTAGACTACAGGTGATAAAAGTTTATAAAATCTGTAAGAACATTTTTGGGAAAAAGAGTACAACCAAGTAAAAATAATAGCAGATATAGTTTATTGAGTCAAATGAGAGGTAATTAAATGTGAAACACTTCACACGCCCCTAGCACCTGCTACAGCGAAAAGGTACCAGTACATAAAACAACACTGAAATTATATCGCATAGCTAAGTGTTTTGATATAGCATTTCTCCCAAGAAAATTTACTTAATTTTTCAGTAGCCATTTAGTGACCGATATATTACTTTCTGGTGAATAAAATAAACTGCGTCCGTTGGAGTCTGTTTAGTTCAATGTCCATTCCCGGTTGCCTTTATTTACCCCCAACATCAGGCAACGTTTATGCCAACGCTCTATTAACGTGCGCACAGAAATAGGTATATACAAATTATCTGACTCATCTCTTCTTAGACGGACCGTTTGTGTAAAAAAGAACAGGACTAGGAGATCATTTTGTTGAATTCAAACCATCGCATTCTTAGTAGAGGACCTAATACTCATTTGTAAAACCTTTAACTTTTTAAAGGATTACCCAGTTATCAATACTGTAAATGTTAGTGTGTGTGTTCGGGTTTAACGTCTTTTTCAACAATTTTTCAGTCATATAAACGACGGTGTCTATTTGTAGCAGTCAGCACAATGCCCAACTTTATAGTGCTGCCTCACTTGAATATCACGCCGTAGACACGTGGCATGATACCCCACCCAGTCACATTATACTGACACCGGGCTTACCAGTCGTGCACTATCCCCTTTAATGCTGAGCGCCAAGCGAGGAAGCTGCTAGTTCTATTTGTTTACGTCTTTAGTATGACGCGGCCGGGGATCGAACCCACGACCTCCCGCACTCGAAGCGGACGCTCTACCACTAGGCTACCGAGGCGAGAAATTTGCTTTCTTGACAACCTTTACAATGACCTTTTTGTTTATCAGACAGTGATATAACTACCGGTACCTTATTCAAACTGTAAATGGCTTCTTGAACACCAGGTTGGTTGAAAAAACACGACCCGTCCTGTCTGTTTTTGATCTCCAGAACGCTTTTGAATAGGTCGATATAACCATAAAGTTGACTTTCAGATAGCTCAAAGTTCGCATTATGAAGAATTTCATTGCGTGCATCCTTCGCCTGTAACAGTATTATTTCGAAAAGATATGAACCGATATAAAAGATGATTATTCAGTCTTTGTTCACTGATAAGATATGGTATTTTGTAGTGTAAACAACAGACTATTTACACTAAGTTATGTTCACTGAGACCTTAATACATTAGGTGTTCACCGAAGGTATATTTAACATCTGATTTGCCTATCTTAATACCAAAATAGTTTTATTTTAGCACAAGTATAAACTTGCTAAGACATAATTTGCTTAAGGAATAATGTGATATATCGTATATTTTTGAAGATGTGCTTTAATAATTTTGTGTTTATCCGAAATTAACTAGTAAAGTAAGACTGTAAATTTATCATGACCTTCCTTAGCTTACCTCGGTTTCGCAATCAAGACATATTGGAAATGAATAGGTTTAGAAGCTACATTCAGTTTTAAAACTTGTTGAAATACCATAATGTCTGTTCAATCGAAGTTATATTGTAATCATACGTAATAATTTTATAATTTTATATGCTCTGTTATTGTGTGTTTTGGAGGGGGTACTGCGTTTTTCATAATAGAAGGAGAGAATGTATATTTCTAAACGAGATCTACTTCTATGTCATGGGTTTTGAAATAAATCTCTAATAGAACATTCAAAAAATAGAACTTATCACTTTTAAAGGAACTACCGTAAAATGTAAAAATTAATAATATAAATATAAAGACAAATAGGACTCAGAAAAAGCATTTTACAAACTAATAACATTCAAGTGAAAAATCCAAATGCTGCACGTTTTCTCTATAATAGAATAGTGGAAACTCCACAGGTCGATCAACACGACAAAAACGAAAATTTTGCAGACTCGGTTTACAAGTTAATATTAAAAATTCATTACACTGTTTTTTTTTCCAATGTCATACCAATTTAATATTGAGCAACATTCATAATGATTATGACTCAATAAATGTTGCATTAGGCTCGGTTTAAGACAAGTTAATATTAAAAATTCATTACCCCGTTTTTTTCCCCAATTTCATACCAATTTAATATGCAGCAAAATTCATAATCATTATTAATCATTAAATGCTGCACTATACCTCAAGTTAGACTAGTTCATCCTGATATCCTATAAGTTTGTATAAGATGTCACATGCTTACTGGACTAGTTCGGACCAGTTGCACTTTTGAAAATAAATCAATGTAAAACACGGTATTATAGGATATGTTTGGAGTTACAGTCAACTTTTTATTCTAAAGTTATATTTACCTTCTTAAATAGATCTGTTTTATCATTTAAATCTGTTTCATCTAGACTTCTCTCGAAGAAGCAGTTGTTAATGAACAAACTCAGCACTCCCGCACAGTCAATCTGTTTCGCAGACGATCGGCCACTGTAGCCAGCAGTGTTGATATAACATGTAGCAACACTCCAAGGATCACTGCTCCATTTTTGTATATCTGTGTTAATTAGCATTGGATCAAAGAACTGGTGATTCCAAAGTATTTGATCATAAAACTTACTGCAGAATTCGGCATTAGGACATAACTTTCTGTTACGTGATTTATTCGAACAAAAGCATACATGTTGTTGGTGACAAAGCTCCTTTTTATGCGAAGGGAGGAGTGTTTCTGAGGTACAGTTTGTGCATATCATTCCAGCAGGAGGAACTTTGCCCAGAATTTCATTGTGATGAGCTTTTACGGCAGTATCTGTAAATCCCTCTAAACCAACTTTCAAGTATTTTAGTCCAAGTGTACTTCTTAACCAGTTTTTGTACTGATTTTCCAACAATTGTTTCCTGTGTAAAAGATTGAGGTTACCTGAAACACAAAATATGTACGAAGGGTGTTCAATAAATGCCCGGAAAAGTGCTCATAATTCTTTACCTATCATTTAAAAATCGAAGAAACTATAACTACGCTTTTTTGTATGCACACTTAATTTTCAAGACATTTCGAATCAGTTAAATTTTGTAGACATACTTGTTGGAAATCCCTGTGTACCAGTTCATCTTGTATGAAATTTGATTTTTTTTTATACAAAACGTTTTAATTTGCATGGACAAGTGACAAAAGTACGTAGTTCCATTTGCCATGAACCATCGACATGTTTTATTTCTGAACCGCATATCTCGAAATTACGAAACTACGAAGATAAATGTCGAAAACACAATGGTGGAAATATAATCTGAAAAGCAGATCCCTCGGAAGCATCGAGAACAAGGAAAAAAGTGAAAATTGCAGACTCGGTTTGATTGAGTCTGTTCATGAGCAGTAATGGAAAATGCAACCCTGTCCACACACCCTAGCACCGGCTTAAGCGGTATTCAATCTTCAAATTTAAATGAGTTGAAATCAATGATCCAATAAACATTAAATCTGGTAACTGCACTGAGGATTTATAATGTACCTATCTTGATGTCATGTCGACGTGACATTTAGCGCCATGTATACATCAAGAAGTAGCGCTTTCAAATTTTATCAAATATTTTACTTAAAAATATTTAAAAACAAATGTCACACAGCACAAAGTGTGTCTTGATTAATTTACATACACACTGAGTTGATTATTCACTGTGCAGAATAATTCGACATCATTTGCACTCTTACGGAACTATTCTGCAAAATGTAATACCATTTCCTGTCCTGGCGTGTATAAACAAAGGAGCATGACGACCTACCATTTGGCGTGATACATACAAGAAGAAACAGTTCTATCATATTTGATCTAAATTTTACAATAAAAGACATATTAGAATTGAAATAATTTATAGCAAAACCATGTTTGAACACTATTTATACTCTCCGGCGGTTATACATGGTACGAAATAATTTCACTTGGGCTATGCCCTCGTGAACTTATTATGCTCAACTTATAACAGCCCATTGTGTTTAAAGTGTTAAAACATGGTTTTGCTATAAATTATTTCTTAATTGTACTATTGCAATATGAAATATCACGGAGGCTCTTACCCATGGCTTAGGTTGTGGTGTACCCATACTGTCTCTCATTGCATGCCTATCAAATGATCCTATCTCGGTATGTGAAAGATTGTCTAGGTACCTAAATGCAATTTAAAAATAACTTTAAAAAAAATAAAAGAGTCTTTATATATTGATCATGTTGATGCATATCTGAAGTCATGATTAAAGAGTGAAAAAATATAAAAGGGTCACAACTAGTGATCAGAACTTGAACAGATTCTATACAGTTGCATCAGATATGAAAAAGACATAACCCCAGACAGTCCTCAGGTGCATGCTGACTTTCCAGCTTTATATGTTGAAGGAAGCTGACTTTCCAGCTTTAAATGTTGAAGGAAGACCCCAGGTGCATGCTGACTTTCCAGCTTTAAATGTTGAAGGAAGACCCCAGGTGCATGCTGATTTTCCAGCTTTAAATGTTGAAGGAAGACACCAGGTGCATGCTGATTTTCCAGCTTTAAATGCTGAAGAAAGACCCCAGGTGCCTGCTGACTTTTCAGCTTTAAATGCTGAAGGAAAACCCCAGGTGCATGCTGACTTTCCAGCTTTAATGTTGAAGGAAGACCCCAGGTGCATGCTGACTTTCCAGCTTTAAATGTTGAAGGAAGACCCCAGGTGCATGCGGACTTTCCAGCTTTAAATGTTGAAGAAAGACCCCAGGTGCATGCTGATTTTCCAGCTTTAGATATTGAAGGAAAACCCCAGGTGCATACTGATTTTCTAGCTTTAAATGTTGAAGGAAGATCCTAGGTGCATGCTGACTTTCCAGCTTTAATGTGGAAGGAAGACCCCCAGGTGCATGCTGACTTTCCAGCCTGAAATATTGAAGAAAGACCCACGGTGCATGCTGACTTTTCAGCTTTAAATATTGAAGGAAGACCCCAGGTGCATGCTGGTTTTCCAGCTTTAAATGTTTAAAGAAGGTGCATGCTGATTTTCCAGCTTTAAATATTAAAGGAAGACCCCAGGTGCATACTGACTTTCCAGCTTTAAATGTTGAAGGAAGACCCAAGGTGCATGCTGACTTTCCAGCTTTAAATGTTGAAGAAACACCCCAGGTGCATGCTGACTTTCCAGCTTTAAATGTTGAAGGAAGACCCCAGGTGCATGCTGATTTTCCAGCTTTAAATGTTTAAGGAAGACCCCAGGTGCATGATGACTTTCCAGCTTTAAATGTTTAAGGAAGACCCCAGGTGCACAATGATTTTCAAGCTTTAAATATTGAAGGAAGACCCCAGGGCCATGCTGATTTTCCAGCTTTAAATGTTGAAGAAAGACCCCAGGCACATCCTGACTTTCCAGCTTTAAATACTGAAGGAAGACCGGAGGTGCATGCTGACTTTCCAGCTTTAAATATTGAAGGAAGACCCCAGGTGCATACTGATTTTCTAGCTTTAAATGTTGAAGGAAGATCCAAGGTGCATGCTGACTTTCCAGCTTTAATGTGGAAGGAAGACCCCCAGGTGCATGCTGACTTTCAAGCTTTAAATATTGAAGGAAGACCCACGGTGCATGCTGACTTTTCAGCTTTAAATATTGAAGGAAGACCCCAGGTGCATGCTGATTTTCCAGCTTTAAATGTTTAAAGAAGGTGCATGCTGATTTTCGAGCTTTAAGTATTAAAGGAAGACCCCAGGGGCATACTGACTTTCCAGCTTTAAATGTTGAAGGAAGACCCCAGGTGCATGCTGACTTTCCAGCTTTAAATGTTGAAGAAACACCCCAGGTGCATGCTGACTTTCCAGCTTTAAATGTTGAAGGAAGACCCCAGGTGCATGCTGATTTTCCAGCTTTAAATGTTTAAGGAAGACACCAGGTGCATGATGACTTTCCAGCTTTAAATATTTAAGGAAGACCCCAGGTGCACACTGATTTTCAAGCTTTAAATATTGAAGGAAGACCCCAGGGGCATGCTGATTTTCCAGCTTTAAATGTTGAAGAAAGACCCCAGGCACATCCTGACTTTCCAGCTTTAAATACCGAAGGAAGACCGGAGGTGCATGCTGCCTTTCCAGCTTTAAATATTGAAGGAAGACCTCAGGTGCATGCTGATTTTCAAGCTTTAAATGTTTAAGGAAGACCCTAGGTGCATGATGACTTTCCAGCTTTAAATATTGAAGGAAGACCCCAGGTGCATGCTGATTTTCCAGCTTTAAATGTTGAAGAAAGACCCCAAGTGCATGCTGACTTTCCAGCTTTAAATGTTGAAGGAAGACACCAGGTGCATGCTGATTTTCCAGCTTAAAATGTTGAAGAAAGACCCCAGGTGCCTGCTGACTTTTCAGCTTTAAATGCTGAAGGAAAACCCCAGGTGCATTCTGACTTTCCAGGTTAATGCTGAAGGAAGACCCCAGGTGCATGCTGACTTTCCAGCTTTAAATGTTGAAGGAAGACCCCAGGTGCATGCGGACTTTCCAGCTTTAAATGTTGAAGAAAGACCCCAGGTGCATGCTGATTTTCCAGCTTTAGATACTGAAGGAAGACCCCAGGTGCATACTGATTTTCTAGCTTTAAATGTTGAAGGAAGACCCCAGGTGCATGCTGACTTTCCAGCTTTAATGTGGAAGGAAGACCCCCAGGTGCATGCTGACTTCCCAGCTTTAAATATTGAAGGAAGACCCACGGTGCATGCTGACTTTTCAGCTTTAAATATTAAAGGAAGACCCCAGGTGCATGCTGATTTTCCAGCTTTAAATGTTTAAAGAAGGTGCATGCTGATTTTCGAGCTTTAAATATTAAAGGAAAACCCCAGGGGCATACTGACTTTCCAGCTTTAAACGTTGAAGGAAGACCCCAGGTGCATGCTGACTTTCCAGCTTTAAATGTTGAAGAAACACCCCAGGTGCATGCTGACTTTCCAGCTTTAAATGTTGAAGGAAGACCCCAGGTGCATGCTGATTTTCCAGCTTTAAATGTTTAAGGAAGACACCAGGTGCATGATGACTTTCCAGCTTTAAATGTTTAAGGAAGACCCCAGGTGCACACTGATTTTCAAGCTTTAAATATTGAAGGAAGACCCCAGGGGCATGCTAATTTTCCAGCTTTAAATGTTGAAGAAAGATCCCAGGCACATCCTGACTTTCCAGCTTTAAATACTGAAGGAAGACCGGAGGTGCATGCTGACTTTCCAGCTTTAAATATTGAAGGAAGACCTCAGGTGCATGCTGATTTTCAAGCTTTAAATGTTTAAGGAAGACCCTAGGAGCATGATGACTTTCCAGCTTTAAATATTGAAGGAAGACCCCAGGTGCATGCTGATTTTCCAGCTTTAAATGTTGAAGAAAGACCCCAGGTGCATGATGACTTTCCAGCTTTAAATGTTTAAGGAAGACCCCAGGTGCACGCTGATTTTCAAGCTTTAAATATTGAAGGAAGACCCCAGGTGCATGCTGATTTTCCAGCTTTAAATGTTGAAGAAAGACCCCAGGCGCATGCTGACTTTTCAAGCTTTAAATGTTGAAGGAAGACCCCAAGTGCATGCTGATTTTCCAGCTTTAAATATTGAAGGAAGACCCCAGGTGCATACTGGCCTTCCAGCTTTAAATGTTGAAGAAAGCCCCCAGGTGCCTGCTGATTTTCCAGCTTTAAATATTGAAGAAAGACCCCAGGTGCATGCTGAAGTTCCAGCTTTAAATGTGGAAGAAAGACCCCAGATGCATGCTGATTTTCCAGCTTTAAATTTCTATAATGAACTTGTCTATCTTTCAGTTTGGACTGTAACATTAAGTGTCAAAGGGGTGCATACCAAAAAGATACTGACTGAATGGCGAACAGTACAGATCTAGATCAGACTGCACGGATGTGCAGAGTAATCATGATCTGTACTGGTTGCAAAGGCAGAATCAATCGAGTCCAGCAAGACAAGGGTCAATAAGTTGTTCATATCAGCAATTTTAACTTTCCACAGAATCTTACATATACAAGCGGGCCATGATGGCCCTATATCGCTCACCTGAGTACCATTGCTCTTAATGATAAGATCAAGTTTTGGCATAGATCACATAGGCATACCCAGGATAAATATTTTCTTGTAACAGTCCCTTCTGACCTATGGGTCATGTACTAGTCACAAGTTTGAGGGTCCTAGTCTCAAATGCTGCATTTTGTACTAGCATGACTATTCCTTACCCTGGAAGACTTTAATAACATTTAATACCAATCTCATTAGAAGCTGCCAACGTATATCCATTTACATAAAAAATAAAGGGACGTAATTTGTCATAAATTCAGTCAATATGTATCTAAACTGATTGTCCAAGTTCATGTGATGGCATAAATGAAATTTCAGATCAGTATCTTCATTAGTTACAGAGATATACTCATTTTAATTTGAAACAAAGGAAGGTAATTTGACATAAAATCAGTCAATATGTATCTAAACTGATTGTCCAAGTCCATGTGATGGCATAAATGAAATTTCAGATCAGTATCTTCATTAGTTACGGAGAAATACCCATTTTAATTTTAAACAAAGGGAGGTAATTTGACATAAATCAGTCCATAGTCATCTACCCTGATTGTCTCAGTCCAACTAATGACAATAATGAAATTTCAAATGAGTCCTATATATACTTACTGATATAAATCCATTTTCATTAAAATCAGGGGAGGTAATCATGCACTGTTATATGCATGTAGAAGATACAGAGTACAAGTGTTTACAACAATATATTAGAAAAGTAAGTAAAAGTAGAAATTTCTTACCATGGAAGACATAAATAACGTTTCAAACCAATCTCATTAGAAGCTGCTAGGTATATTCATTTACATAAAAAATAAAGGGAGGTAATTTGTCATAAATTCAGTCAATATGTATCTTCACTGATTGTCAAAGTCCATCTGATGGCATAAATTTTAAACAAAGGGAGGTAATTTGACATAAAATCAGTCCATAGTCATCTACCCTGATTGTCTCAGTCCAACTAATGACAATAATGAAATTTCAAATGAGTCCTATAAGTACTTACTGATATAAATCCAGTTTGATTAAAATCAGGGGAGTTAATCAGATATAATATAACTGAATCTGACAGATTCATCATGGAATCCAAGATTTATTGTTGTTGAAGATATTTTGCACGTTTGTATCAAATCAAACCATAAATGAAGTCTCTATATGGCTGCAAAAGCCAAAATAGCAAATTTTGGACCTTTAAGGGGCCATAACTCTGGAACCCATGATGGGATCTGGCAAGTTTTCAAAAGGAACCGAGATATTATTCCAATACAAGTTGTGTGCAAGTTTGATTAAAGTTGATTGCAAAATGTTGTCTCTATCGTGTTCACAAGCAAAAAATAGCAAATTTTGGCCCTTTAAGGGGCCATAACTCTGAAACCCATGATGGGATCTGGCCAGTTTTCGAAAGGAATCGTGATATTATGCCAATACAATTTGTGTGCAAGTCTGATTAAAGTTGATTGCAAAATGTTGTATCTATTGTGTTCACAAGCCAAAAATAGCAAATTTTGGCCCTTTAAGGGGCCATAACTCTTGAACCCATGATGGGATCTGGCCAGTTTTTGAAAGGAACCGAGATATTATGCCAATACAACTTGTGTGCAAGTTTGATTAAGGTTGATTGCAAAATGTGGTCTCTATTGTGTTCACAAGCCAAAAATAGTAAATTTTGGTCCTTTAAGGGGACATAACTCTGGAACCCATGATGGGATCTGGCAAGCTTTGAAAGGAACCGAGATATTATGCCAATACAAGTTGTGTGTAAGTTTGATTAAAACTGCAAACTGTGGTCTCTATGGTGTTCACAAGAAATTGTGAATGGACAATGGACGAAGGGCGATCGCAAAAGCTCACCTTGTCACTACGTGACAGGTGAGCTAAGAAGACAGACAATACCTTAAACAGGAGTCCAAGTCATTCCTTAATGTTGACTCATATTCTTGATATTCCTTCTGTAACATCCTGAAAATGAAAGCACATTCTAGAGCATTTGAGATTTTAATATAACGTTTCGTGATTTAGATTTCAACCAAATGTTTCAATATCTTGTGAATATTTACATTAAGGATGTCTTCTAACACATTTACTCACTATACAAAGAAGGTCAAATCTGTGACATTATTCTGTAACAAAATCACTGTTGGTACATCACAATTATCTCATAGCAAT
Source organism: Mercenaria mercenaria (assembly GCF_021730395.1). NCBI lineage: Eukaryota > Metazoa > Mollusca > Bivalvia > Venerida > Veneridae > Mercenaria > Mercenaria mercenaria. Next base: position 52,701,482 of record NC_069363.1, read on the forward strand.
AGAAGTCATAGCAGCAAGATGAAAACAAAATCTATAAATTAGGGATGTCAACGGATATCCGGATATCCGGTTATTCGGTCACGGGTCCGAATATTCGGATCTAATTTAAGTATTCGAATATTCGGTAGTACTATACAGATTACTGAAATATTTATTTTCATGTTCATAGCATTATAATTTTTCGTCACGTAGATAGCGTGTCAAAACGTAATACACAGTCGCCATGGCGATGACACCTACCCAACAGGTGTGCGAAACATACTTGTCATCTTAGCTAGTCCTGTTTGATCAAACAATGCAATTATTGTCAATTAATAATTATGCATAATTTAAAACACGTGTTTACAAATCGTCGGCAAATATTGCAGCTTTAAAGAAAAGATGCAAGAGAGTGCAAAAGTGATAATTAGTGCACGTGCATTATATGCTCTTTTATTGACGACGGCTGTGACAAACATTTGCCGATAAATATCGGCGCTGCACTTGATAATGTGTTTGTGCATTTAAAGAAACAAATCCGTTTTTCATACCGAGTTTGCCATTATATAAAGCCTATTTTTGAAAGAATATATTTTGGACCCGGACTAATATAACTAATTACATATTACTGACAGAAGGGATTCGAATCCTTCCAATTTGCATAATAAAACTAAACCGAAAGTAGAAAAATCTTGTCAGAGTTATCTTTCTTCCATTTCAAAATGGCGACCGCTAATTTATTGCAAGTACGACGGGTCCTAGAAAAACGTTATAAACCTTTATATAAATACGTTTAGGTCACCAGAAAAAAGAAGTTATATGCGGAACGAATATCCGGATATTCGTTCGGATGGTTGACCGAATATTCGGATACCAGTTTTGGTATTCGTTGACATCCCTACTATAAATACAATATAAAACAAGAAAATATATGGTTACTGTCATCAAGGATTTAGATAGTATACCTTGATATCAGGTTAGAATTGAAATAACTTATCTCAGACAGTGACTTTCTCTTGAAGATCACTGTAAGTTTATCATTCAGATATGTAATATTATATCATATGAATAGTTAGCTCTCAAGATACCATTCCTTTGCATCTAAACAATAATTCTAATAAATGTCAAAATCAGTTTGGGATGTACTATTTCTTAATTCTCAAGTTATAACAAGATCATCTCACAGATTTTCATCTGTGTTTGGACTTGGTAACATATACAATGTTCATTTTCAACCATATTCCTGAACAGAGCAATGTGCAATTTCAAAAGACTTGAGAACAGTAAGCAGCGTAATTAAATGAAAATAATGTAAATTGCCTTTCAACTTTATCTCCAAATAATAATAATATAGAAATTACACAAAGTACAGCAAATAGCTGAAATTAATATAGTAAAACCTGTCTTAAGCAGCCAGCCAGGGGAGTGGGAAAAAATTGGCTGCATAATGCAGGTAATTTATAGAATGAATGACCATTTTGGGAAATGAGACACTGGCTACCTAAGACAGGTTGGCTGCTTAATAGAGGTGACCTCTAAAGCAGGTTTTACTGTATATGAGAGAGCAATTGTTCTGACAGTTCCTTTATGAACAGAACTTACACTATTCTCCTCTGGAGGAATCCAATCTGATCAGCCATTTGGGTTTTAGCATCTCTCATTCTCTCCTCGAATGCCTGTCTGGCTGCCTCCTTTAGAGTGTGAATATTCTGAACGTGCTTATAATTTTCATCAAACTGCAAAGACAACTGCACCATAAATACTACTCTAAATCACATATCTGTAAAATGGAAGTAACCTGTGAGTTAACTAGTAATATCAAAAATTGAATCAGTTATGACAGTCAACAGTCAGATATTTAGAACTCTGTAAAACTGGTAATATGCCAAGTTTTACTTAAAATTCGTGACTCAGTGGTTCAGTGGAAAGATGTCAGACAATGAGCCAAATATTCATTAGTGTGTTCCTCTATTACTGAGCATAATACCATGCTCTTGGATAACAGTGTGCTGTGATATTCAAAATAATTAATTTGAGCCCCACCATGAGAAAACCAACATAGTGAGTTGGCGACCAGCATGTATGCAGACCAGCCTGCGCATCTTCGCAGTCTGGTCAGGATCTATGCTGTTCGCTTTCAAAGCCTATTGCAATTAGAGAAACCATTAGCGAACAGCATGGATCCTGACCAGACTGCGCGGATGCACAGGCTGGTCTGGATCCATGCTGGTCACAAACGCACTATGTTGGTTTTCTCATGGCGCAGCTCATTATGTGAATATTGAGTACAGCTGAAACTTGTTATCTCAAACTCACTTATCTCAATGTCCCATCTCGAAATCACATGCACTAAAATATCATTTTAAGGAGGTAGGTTACCTTGATATTTGTAAGTGCGCATGTCCAACCGGAAGCTAACGTGATGATTTACGACGACGTTTACGACAAACTAAATGTGTTTGTATATCCATTCTTCTGGAAATAAATCTTGAACCTGCCTCCGATCTTATGTTTAATGGTTTAATAATTCAGAAATAATGAATGAATTGCCGCAGAAACACTTCAAAACATTGTTGCCTTAAAATGACGTCATTGACGTCATGCCGTTACGTGTCAGTTACCGCGCAAAATTAATAGCTTTTATTTTGAAAGTACGTTATTCTGTGCTTTTTCTTTATTTGAACTATTTTTAAACAGCCATTATTTGATGAAATACTTTTTTTTAGTCTTTTGCTCTGAAAAATGATCAATATTTTGCTTCTTTTAAGTAATTAAATTAAATTGTTACGTGGAATGTAAGAAAATGGATGATGGTAACTGATGTGGATTGGGAATATAGTTGGCTGAAAGGTAACTTATTACGGTCATTTACAAATAAAAATTGGGCAGTTTGATTTGTTATACCTATTTCCCAGTTTCCGTTGATAATTTGTTACTTAAATACTAAAACTAAGCTCTAAAATTGTTCAAATTTCAGTATAAAATTGTGGTGTCTTGAATTAAATTGATGTTACCATGGAAACGAAGCCCGTGACCTATATGTCTAATTGTAAAATTCAAAAGCCTTGACACTGGTCTATTTAAGGAACACAGCTTCGGCTTTTTATTTTCATTTCAACAATATCCATGAGAATAATAGCAGCATGCAGAACGATTTTTCAATAAAAATGTCAGACGACGGACACTGCTGTAAGTATTTTAAGCTGTGAAATTTGTTAAATTAACTGCAATTCATACGAAAATATTACTGACGTTAGAAATACGATGTTTTAAAGCTACATTAACAAGAAAGATAATTTTATATACTTTTTTTTTTATAAGAAATTACGATAAAAAGCAACATATAAGCTATTTTAAACATCTCTGTTGCCATGGTTACTCTGAACTTCAAGAAAAACATAGTACCGTGTAAAGTTCTTGGTATTTTGCTAATCATATTACCCAAATATTCCATGTTGGTCAATAACAGAATGGCACTGAAGCCGTCGAAAAACCCGTTTTCATACATAATTGTTGAAAAATGAGAGAAAATGCGTTACCATGGAAACACGAGCCCCACGACAAATACATTTTAAGCATTTATTAGAAAGCTAATGCACATACTAGTAAAACTATTAATTATGCAGACTTCTACGGATAACAATGAAACCAAAATACACTGAAAAGTGTTAAATATCCGTATTTTCCTTCTTCTTTCTATATAAAATACCTTAAGAGGGTCATGTACTTCAAACCTGGATAAAAATTGTACTTGAAGGGACAGAGATAAACGGAACTGAGATTGTAGCTGTTAAAACATTAAATTACACGAAATACAAAAAATCACTGCGGTTCAACTAATTTGAATTTACCCTGGTAACAAGGTAACCTACCTCCTTAAGTTCAATTGTGGTGATCTGTTGCAAACTGATCACCATTCTGCATAATTAAGCTATAAAATCATTTAAATTTGACGGCATGAAATTGCGTGGTTTTGACAGAAATGGCTATTTCACAGAGAGATGAAGTTACGGATTTCCATTTAAATTATATATTGTATGTTTGGACATACATAATGAATAACAAAGAGATCCAAGAAAATTAGTCTCTAACAAATATTAACTAGAAAATGCTTTTGTAAAAAAGCGCATGTCTCCCCCAATGCAAAGTCCTATAGGCAAGAAGTCAATAGGGGTCAGGAGCGAAAGTCAAAGAGACACTGATGGTTGGCTGCAATAGGGATCATCTACTTGGCATGTCCAATCATCCCGCTAGATTTCAACACTCTTGGCCTAGTGGTTCTCAAGTCACTGTTCACGCTTCTGTGACCTTGACCTTTGATCAAGTGACCCCAAAATAAACAGGAGTCATCTACTCTGCATGTCCAATCATCCTATAAAGTTTCAACACTGTAGGTCAAGTGGTTCTCAAGTTATTTCCAAAAAATGGTTTTACATGAACAGGCCACTGTGACCTTGACCGTTTAATAGACTGACCCCAAAATCAATAGGGGTCATCTATTCTGCATGTTCAATCATCCTATGAAGTTTCAACATTCTGGGTCAAGTGGTTCTCAAGTTATTGATCGGAACTGGTTATCAATGTTCAGGCCCCTGTGACCTTGACCTTTAATGGAGTGACCCCAAAAACAATAGGGGTCATTTACTCTGCATGAACAATCATCCTATGAAGTTTCAACATTCTGGGTCAAGAGGTTCTCAAGTTATTGATTGGAAATGGTTTTCCATGTTCAGGCCCCTGTGGCCTTGACCTTTGACAGAGTGACCCTAAAATCGTTAGGGGTCATCTACTCTGCATGACCAATCATCCTATGAAGTTTCATCATTCTGGGTAAAGTGGTTCTCAAGTTACTGACTGGAAATTGTTTTCAATGTTCAGGCCCCTGTGACCACTTTTCACACAGTGACCCCAAAATCGTTAGGGGTCATCTACTCTGCATGTTCAATCATCCTATGAAGTTTCAACATTCTGGGTCAAGTGGTTCTCAAGTTATTGATCGGAACTGGTTATCAATGTTCAGGCCCCTGTGACCTTGACCTTTAATGGAGTGACCCCAAAAACAATAGGGGTCATTTACTCTGCATGAACAATCATCCTATGAAGTTTCAACATTCTGGGTAAAGTGGTTCTCAAGTTACTGACTGGAAATTGTTTTCAATGTTCAGGCCCCTGTGACCTTGACCTTTAACAGAGTGACCCTGAAATCGTTAGGGGTCATCTACTCTGCATGACCAATCATCCTATGAAGTTTCATCATTCTTGGTCAAGTGGTTCTCAAGTTACTGACCGGAAATGGTTTTCAATGTTCAGGCCCCTGTGACCTTGACCTTTAACGGAGTGACCCCAAAATCGATAGGGGTCATCTACTTTGCATGTACAATCATCCTATGAAGTCTCAACATTCTGGGTGAAGTGGTTCTCTAGTTATTGATTGGAAATGGTTTTCCATGTTCAGACCCCTGTGACCTTGACCTTTGATGGAGTGACCCCAAAATCAATAGGGGTCATCTACTCTTTATGACCAATCATCCTATGAAGTTTCAACATTCTGGGTCAAGTGGTTCTCTAGTTATTGATCGGAAATGGTTTTCAATGTTCAGGCCCCTGTGACCTTGACCTTTGACGGAGTGACCCCAAAATCAATAGGGGTCATTTACTCTTCATGATCAATCATCCTATGAAGTTTCAACATTCTGGGTCAAGTGGTTCTCTAGTTATTGATCGGAAATGGTTTTCAATGTTCAGGCCCCTGTGACCTTGACCTTTGACAAAGTGACCCCAAAATCAATAGGGGTCATCTACTCTTCATGACCAATCATCCTATGAAGTTTCAACATTCTGGGTCAAGTGGTTCTCAAGTTACTGAACGGAAATGGTTTTCAATGTTCAGGCCCCTGTGACCTTGACCTTTAATGGAGTGACCCCAAAGTCGATAGGGGTCATCTACTCTTCATGACCAATCATCCTATGAAGTTTCAACATTCTGGGTCAAGTGGTTCTCAAGTTACTGACCGGAAATGGTTTTCAATGTTCGGGCCCCTGTGACCTTGACCTTTAATGGAGTGACCCCAAAATCGATAGGGGTCATCTACTTTGCATGTACAATCATGCTATGAAGTTTCAACATTCTGGGTCAAGTGGTTCTCTAGTTATTGATCGGAAATGGTTTTCAATGTTCGGGCCCCTGTGACCTTGACCTTTGATGGAGTGACCCCTAAAACAATAGGGGTCGTCTACTCCAGCAGCCCTACAACCCTATGAAGTTTGAAGGTTCTAGGTCAAATGGTTCTCCAGTTATTGCTCGGAAATGAAGTGTGACGTACGGACGGACGGACGGACGAACAGGCCAAAAACAATATGTCTCCTGGGGGAGACATAATAACTTTGCAGTGTAAGAATATATATACACAGATAAGCAACAGTCTGCCAAACTGCTTTCTCAAAAAGCAATATTTTTTCATTATAATAATGTGTGAATGGAATCTAGAAACCAAGAAATACAGGCAGTGTAATAATGCAACACAACCAGTAGGATCAGAGCTAAAACAACACTAACCTGCACTCTATCCATATCTGCAGGTTTCGGCAGAGGTCTAACGGAGATATTGTCTAACGTCATTACATTTGTAGATCTGATAATCTCAGTACGGTATGTAGGATCTTTGTCAACTGGATTACCCTAAAATAATAAAAATCTTTTTGTTTCTGCTTGATTCAAAGTTACAATGGTGGAGGGGGGGGGGGGGGGGGGGGAGGCAAGTAATTGGAAGCCAGTGTTCTTAACCATTTGATCACAGACGCCCAAACAAACTTCTCTCTTTTTGTCAATAAAAACAAGCTTTTCACAGTCACTATCAGCACAAAACTGTTTTTTTTTAAGAATGTGTGTAAAAGAATGAATCTAATATCTTGAAACTATAGAATCAAACCAGAAAGGAAGGAAGAAAAAAGTTCTAAGTTAATTATTTGCTAAATCCACTGTGACCTGCAGATTCTTTTTGAAGTGTTTAACATAGCTTTAACTGTAATAATTAAGTAGATGGACAGATTAATAGCACACTTTTAAAAAACTTAGAACATCTGGCCCCTTCCAAGTGTTTGCATATTACATAATGGTGTAACAAAATATACATGAATACTTCTACTAGTAGGTACTTCTAGCCTCCTCACATATGCATGCAAGTACATAGACTTATAATCATGTTGTGTAGCATTTTGTTGTAACAGTAATACTAACACAAAGTGTTATATGAAGGCTTTCTAGCCTCATCCCATGTGCTAGTAAACAGACATATTACATGTTACATAATAATGTATGCTGTAACAAATCATATGTGCAAAAAAACTTACACATAGTACTTCTAGCCTGTTCTTCTGTGGAAGTATACAGAAATAATCATACTGTGCAGGGTGCCTACATGTTACATACGTCTGCTGTAGCAATCATACTTACATAATGACTTCTAGCCTCATCAACTAGGTAAGCATATTGATATAAGCATGTTTTGAAGGGTGGATGCATGTTACATACGTATGCTGTATCAATCAAACTTACATAATGACTTCTAGCCTCATCAACTAGGCAAGCATATTGACATAATCATGTTTTGAAGGATGGATGCATGTTACATACGTATGCTGTATCAATTAAACTTACATAAAGACTCAGCACTTCTAGTCTCCTCAACTGGGCAAGTATATCAACAGTGTTGTGTAGGGTAGTGATGTGATTGTCTGCGACATTCAGAACTTGAAGATGGAAACAACTTGTCAAAGGCACTATATCTTCCTGAAAGTAAATTGTTAAAACAAAATTGACTATATAATAAAAAATTTTTTTTGAAGGAACACATCTGGATATCCGAAAATTGTGACTATTACATTCCTTACAATTCTACATGCAGGTATTAGATCTACTAACTGAAATTACAATACATATACATTTGAATGTATGATAGTTTGTTAACTTGTTGGTTCAACAATTTAGAGTCACTGTTATAAGGAAGATATTGTAGCACTGTCTCAAGACTTGACTATTTCTGAATACAATCTTCAAACTGACCAATTGAAAAAAATGAAAAGAAAATAGGGGGTTGAATAGTTCCTAGTGAAATGCCAGTCAGTTGTGGTCTGCTACCTAAACAATGGCACATATTTGCTCTTGTCCGCACAATAAATACCTACTTTCGGTTTTGATCTGCAAAACTTGCCATGTGGGGTGTATAAACAAGAAAACTGTCGTTCCATGCAGAATGTAATCTAGCAGGGAAAAATGTGATTAAAACACTCGTTCTACACAAATTTGCACAAAAAATGGGAAAACTAGGATCTATTTAATATTATGGACTTTTTTCGACTAAACCATGGAAGCACATTTTCGACCGAATAACTGACCTTATTCCTATAATTCAGGGTCACTGTGACCTTGACCTTTGTCCTACTGATCTCAAAATCAATATGGGTCATCTGCTGGTCATGAGTAACCTCCCTATCAACTTTCATGATCCTAGGCCCAAGCATTCTTGAGTTATCATCCGGAAATGGATTGGTCTATATATACTGACCGACTGACATCTGCAAAACAATACACCCATCCTTCTTCGAAGGGGGGCATAAAAATATAACAGTCTGAAAATACCAAATGAATACATTTGAAACATAGATCAATATTACGATGTTAATGATAGCTTCAAATCTGAGAACAGAAAATCCTGTCAGGATTTTCCCATCCAATTTGCAGAACACCTCTGGTAACTCAATAACAAAACATGTCAATTACCTCAATGGGATTACAGAGCATTTGGGCATAATCTTCACAATTACAAAAAAGTACATCTCATCCTGAAATCTTGAACAAAATTATTCCAGTCATGCTCCCAGATGGACATTTCTGTGTCAGGCCTTAAATTTATCTAGTTTTCCACCAGATAAACAGTACATTGTGCTGCCATCATTTTCTCATGGCTAAATGTTCCATCACAAAATGTTATTGCCTGACCCAAAGGGAATTGTAACCAGAGAAATAATACCAGTCAATTAATGTAAATGATAAAGCATTCCTCAAGAGAGATATGTCTTTATTTCTTTCCAACAAAACAGTTTGCATTCTATTTGTTTGGAGTCGTTACAATCTCGAGGACGGTAAAATTACCTGAATGACTGAGGTATTCAACAGAAAATTTGTAATTTTTAAGTGTTGTTAAAAGTTATAGATTTTGCGTAAACATGTTTACATCTTCAGAATCCGTACCACTAAATGTACTTACAACATTATTTCTGTGTGCATGCAGCTCGCGTAACCTGGCAAGAGACTGTACACCATCAAGAGATCTCAGCTGGAAAACAAAAAGGCAATTGCTAATTCTGGACATACATGTATACTGAAATACTTCTCTGTTTAAGTGCTGGCCAATACTTCATGACATCCTCTATAACATAAAGAAAATATTTTAGTCTACCAATATTGCATGGACAAAATCCTAAGAACATAATTATTTTGTTAACCAACAAACAAAATTTACGCTTTCTAATTACTGACCAAAAAAAAACTTACTGACTAAAAAGAAATAACTTATCAAATGAAAAATTTTCACTTTTGTAAAATAAATCAATAATAAATCTTGAAAAAAGTAGAAACTTAAAAAGATAGAATATAAGGGAAAAAAGTTTGGTCCCAGTGGGGCTTGAACCTATGCCCTCTGAAATTTAGGTATACTGTAGGAATTGAATACTCTTCAAAAGGAGGTACAATTTGTACACTATTATACTGGCCATACCTTAAATAAAGAAAGATCAGATTTCTCACACAATACTCGTCCTCCAACTTCAACTTGTTATTTTTGACAAATTTCTTATAAGATAACATGTCATCATCAAGGAGAAACTAGAGTTATCACTAAAGGTGATTAAGATCCCCCAGATGTTGCTTTGATGCAGGGAAAATGTCAAGATTATTACCTTTGACCTTCAAGTACAATCTTGACCTTGTACCAGTGACCTTGGTTGTGCAAACACAAATTTAAGCTATTTGATCTTCAACTTGACCTTGAACATAATGAACTGGGTCATACTCTCTGCACATTGTCTTGATGAGGTGAACAAGTGATACCAGTTCAAAGAAAATCTTCACAGCAATTTAGAAAATACGGAGCTGACATGAATTTAAACTAATTGACCTTTGAATGCCAAATGTGGTCCTCAGCATGTTGTTTCGATGAAGTTAACTGTGAACTGATGCTGGTTTTCAGCAGCTAAGAAAATAAGGTGCAAAAATGAAGTTAAGTTTTTTTTGGTACTTGACCTCAAAGTGTGGCCTACAAAAGTATTTCAAGTTATATTAATGATGAGAGACTTTTGACATTCCATCATGCAGGCTGATTTGAATCTTAGTCCGCACTGTTTGCTATTCAGTCAGTAAATTTTCAGTGAACACCCCTTTGAATAAGTGGTTCTGCCCAAATTGAATGATGGACTAGTCCATTTTAGAAATTTAGCAGGGTAGATCTAAAGGTTAAATATTTTGAGCAGTAAACTCTGGTTATATAATTGGAAGTGTCTAGGGGTACAGATCCATACCTCTAGAATCTGATTCTATAGAGGTACGGATCCGTACCTCTAGACAATCCTGTTAGGGGTTTTCTAGGGGTACGGACCTCCTTTTTCTAGAGATTTAGGGTTATATATATCTTAAATTTTGTTGAAAATGAAATAAAAAATATGACTTAACCAGTGTTCATTTAAAACTTGGATCTAAATGGTTTACAGATACCAGCGTTCACCCGATTGTTTACCTTCTCTTTCAAAACCAAAATAACCGAGGAACTCCAAATGAATACACTGTTCCGTGCCGATTAGTTTGTTGTAAAATAAACTGTTGATAACAGATAAATGAGTGCATATAACCCTTAAATGAATTCTATTTGAAATTCAGCAGAAAAAAATAAGCATAATAATATGCACCTATTTATTTTGTTATTTAACAAGATATAATGATAAAGTCGGGACTGGGCGTTTATTAGAGCATGGGCTATAAATAGCATTATTACGGTAATTCCTCAGCAAAACTTACTTTATTATTGCTGATATTTAACACTTCCAAGTTGATCAGGCTTGGCATATAAGACACATCAGTCAGTTCATTCATACTAAGGTTCAACTCTACAAGTGATGCACTGGCCACCAGATTCTCAATCTTGCTGATGAAATTGTGTGACAAATTTAGTGTGTACAGATTCTTCAATACCTCAATTCCAGTGAAACTGAAATTATAACGAAAAAAAATTGCAAAAATATATACAGCAGACTGTGAAGCAAGAATGAATGAATTTTTACAAGTATTTAGTTCTGTGTCTCAAAACCCAAAATAAATGCAAAGAATGTTTACAAGTTCTGTGTCTCAAAACTCAAAATAAACACAAAGACTGTGTAAAATGTAACAAGTACGGTAACAACACCATTCATTTTGGGTTAGCGGATAACTGAAGTATGCTGGGCTTAATAGTGACTGACACACCTCTAGTCACAGACTTATGTTGAGAACTGACCCTGGCATTCTATTCCGTGAATTTCAAATAAGACAAGGACTTATATCCATTAACCCTTATCATGTCGGACATGACTGATTCTGCCTTTGCGACCAGTGTAGCTCATATCAGCCTGCACATCGGTGCAGTCTGATCATGATCTGCACTGTTTGTCATTCAGTCAGTATTTTTTTGGTAAGCACCCCTTTTAACAGTTAATGGCACTGTCCAAATTGAAAGATGGACAAGCTCATTATAGAAATTTAGCACGGTAAGGGTTAAACTACAGTAAGCTGTGTGTCAGAATATTAAGGCACTTTTGTCAGACAAAGATATGTGTCAGACAAAACAAAGAATGTACTCTAAATTTCCATTAATCAAAAATAGTTTCCCTTCAGCAGATAAACCAATCCCCCTATCAACATCAATGTTTCCAAGCTCCTAGGTTTAATTTTCTACACCATTTCTTTAAACCCTTGCAGGATTTATATTAAGGAATTCTTTTCACTTGCACATCCTACCAATAAACAGATATGGATTTTCAATTTTCTGCCATTAGTCTGCAGACGCTATTGTTCTACCAACTACTTGAAAGACCCTGGCAAAAGGATACACTGGCGGAACAGTTGAAAAAAAATGCTTTTTTTATTTTACTATAGCTTTTTTAAAAATAGATTTTATTTCTTCTTTGATGGCATGGGTGCCAATTTTATTATTTTGAAACCTGCCCGTTTATCCAGGTCGGGAAATCACAAAAAAATTTAAATGAAATTCATATTTTGGTCTTCCTCTTTTAATGAAATTCATTTCCCAAGGACAACGAAAAATTTTCCTGTTCAGTAATATTGATCAGACATTTGTCATGACCTCACAGTCACATCTTGACTAACATAGCAAGATCGAAAGATAGCCTCTTTCTGTTTCCTTTGTCTGAGTAATTTAGCAAGATAGTCATGGATCTTATTTTAAAAAAAAAAATACAGGGAACCCTTTAAATGGCATTTTATTTAGGGTTTTTTAAGCTATAAAAAGTATCAAAGCATTTTGATCAAAAAGTCTTTTGTTAAGCTTGTTTAATAGCAGGGTCAAATATTCAAAAGTTTATTATTACACGCTCTTTATAAAAATTGCTGGCCATATTTATAGGTTATTAGCTTTGATGGGAAAATAGCACAGTTCGCACGGAAAGGAGTTAATATTTTCCGCAAAAAGAAGGTGAAATTTTTTCCGATGCAGGAAAATAACCTTTTATTAATATCAAAAAACATTTTTTTTGCTTCTCCGAAAAATTTTCAAAAAAAGAGATGGACCCGTTTTGCGGCAAGCCATCGAATGACACGTATAAAATTATATGGAAAAAAATTTAAAGGGGGACTTTTTCTAGCAAAGTTTATATTTTTTTTTAAAAAATCAAAAGATTATATGCAAAAATCAATTTTCCCTTAAATAAATTTTTTTTAAGTTACAGCTGACCCTAGAAAGTGGAATTATAGGCGGGAAAATGGATGCTATGCCCATTCTTTTCCTTAAATTCCCAACTTTTCCCCCAAATTCTGTGGGGGAGAAGTCACTTTCCTAAAAAATTTTTACCCAGGATGATCCCTGTAAATGTAATGTAAAAAATTTAAGTTTTTCAATACCCGAAAAGACTGAAAATTTGAACTAAAAAAAAGAATTAATGCAAAACCAAAAAATAAAACATTAAATTTCACGACCCGATATTCAGGCATCAGTCCGTATGGAAAAATATTAACATTTCCGGTTCCATTGTAATTTTAACTGGGAATAGAAAGAGTTGTAAAAAATAACTTTGGCTATAGACCAGTTAATGTAAACAAAAAATGAATGGCTTCCCGGTGAAAAAAAATATTAAACCCTTTGGGCACGGGTAAACAAATTTGACTACTGCCAGCAAAACCCTTCAATAAGTGTTTAAAAAATTTCAAAACCTTTTATTTTGTTTACAATATTTATACAAGTTCCCATTTCTACAGGTGAATGCCAGAAAAACAAGCAAAAAATTTAATGAAAAGGTTTTCCCCCCCGAAAGGGTTTTGTGGTGAGGAAAAGGCAAAAAAATTTTTATCCCGGGAAAAAAATTAAGGGTGTTACTAAAGCAAATAATTTATTAGTCAAAATCTTTTAACAGAAAATGAATGGGGTTTTTTTTTTTGCCCGGGCGGGGTGGGGGAAGGGCAGCGGGGTGACCGGTGGGGTACAAAATCTCACTGTTTATTATAAATATTGATGGAAAAAAAAAAAGATGAAAAAAAAAAGGGTGGGGATGGAGCATGATCGGGGTGGTGGGAAAAACTGAGGGGGGGAACGGTACAACTTTGCAGTGATAAATATTCTGGAAGGTTTGAAAAGAAAAATAAAAAAAAAAGGAATAAAATTTTTTTTTTGTTTTTTGGGGGGAGGTGGGGGGGTGGGGGTGACCCAAAGGCAAGGTGGTGACCAGGTGTGGGTACAAAACTTCACATGTTTAAAATAAATTTTCACGGAAAAGAATGAAAGAAGTTTTTATTAATGAAATTCTACCAATTGGTTGGTTTGTTATGTACAAATCTGTAGATTTTTAAACAATTAAAGGGCAATAACTCTAAGGAAAATTGACCAATTGAAAAAAAAAACGACAGGCATCATCAAAGTATGTTGGTTCATATTTATTTCAAATTTCATGAAATTCTATCAGCTTATTACTGAGAAATGGCTGCAGACGTGGATTTTTCATTAAATCAAGGGCAATAACTCTAAGGGAAATTGACCAATAAAAAAACAAAACTTAACTTAACGGGCATCATCGCAGTATGTTGGTTCATGTTTATTTCAAGTTTCATGAAATTCTACCTAACAGTTACTGAGAAATGGCTGCGGACGGACATTTTTGGGCATTTTTCATTAACTCAAGGGCAATAACTCTAAGGGAAATTGACCAATCAAAAAAAACTTGATGGGCATCATCGCAGTATGTTGGTTCATGTTATTTGAAGTTTCATGAAATTCTACCAGCTAGTTATTGAGGAATGGCTGCTGACGGACGCACGGACGGACTGACATTCGGACGGACGCCATTTCAATACCCCTCTCCCGACTTCATCGGCGGGGGATAATCAGAATCAGACTATACATTAAAGAACTTTGCAATTTCAATTTTTTACAATATGCAGATACTTTAATAAAGTTTAATTACCACAATTATTGAACTCACAGTCAATGTCTAAATTATTTACCATTAGTCTACAGTGCATGTTTTCTACTGATCTGAGTAGATACATAAACTATCAGATCTTGACAATCAACATGCCTTTGTGTTCAAGTCACATTTAATTCTGATCAGACATCACCTAAACACGAAACACAGACCACAAACTCTACATACAATGCCATGCAGTGTATATAGAGATAGTGGTCTTTTTTTTTTCCTTACAAATTTGATTCAACTTGTTTATTTTGTTGGTGATGCTTTCAGTCCCAAGGTTCCTGTGGTTTGAGCCCCCGAGTGTTCAAGTACTGCTAACTCGTTTAAGGGACAGGTCCAGTCGCACTATCCTAGACGGTACTTCAATTAATTGATGCCATCCTTGGTAGTGGACCTCTAAATTGATGATTGTAAAAAAATTTATTATCATTTTAAAAATTTTTACTGTCAGATCAATACAAGATTATAAATAAATATCCCTAAGGAAACTAAAATGTAACTATGTAATTTTGATATATTTCCTGTTTGGGGTAATTCGAGGAAATATTCCAACAAACAAATTAAATTCGATTAAGGCTTCAATTCTTTAAATTCAAGTTAACTTTTCATTTTGAAATTAATTCATGTCCCAACAAAATAGTTGTTCTGTGTAAACCAAAAAATTTCATTCGAGAAGTTTATTGATTTTACAGCATTTTTATGGAAAACTTCCTTTAACTTTTTATTAAATTTTTATAGCAAAAAGAGACAAGGCAACGGGGGTTATGAAAATTTTAAAATCAACTCACCAACCTGGTAAATCTTTTTGGTTATTTTGTTAAAAATTCTGGTTTCCTTGTATGAAAATTTGACCGATTAGACAATTTCATTAGATCTATATACTGAAACAGAATTTTTAATTCCCCAGACTTTTTATCTTCTAATACAACATTTTACGTTTGTCAATCTTTAAAGGTAGCAAAAATACTTTTTGAATTTTGTCACACTTTCTCTGAACGATACCTGTAAATTTACTGAATTCAAGACATGAATGGTGCATTGGTGTAATTTGTTCGTTTTTTTTTTTGTTTGGGATTTAACACTGCTTTTCAACTGCTTTATACTAAGCACTTATGTAACAGCAGGCTGTTAACTGCACCAGTGCCCCTGGATTCTATACCAGTAAAAACCTGTTTTCCACAAGAAACTGCCAATTTCCCCAACAAACATGTATTTCAGAGAGGGAGGACTTTTAAATGATGTCAGACACATGCAATGTCTTCTATAAAATTGTCACATAGAACATACACCCAGCCTGAAAATCGAACTCACAACCCAGATCCGTGTGCTCCCTGCGGGTTGTTCATTTTTTAGCGGTCACCCCAAAATCTAAGGTCAAAAATACACATAAATTTTCCTCTTTTTATTAATCAAGCCACTCACGTATCTTTTATAATGAAACAGAGGGGAAGTATTGACTTTTCACTTGTGCAATGTTTAAATATCAGACAAAATTAAATTCTCTTCTTAGATATAGACTGATGGTGGTGTTCTTGTTTAATGCCATATTCCTATTCTAAAGTTTCAAGTTTTAAATTTTAAGTTTTGTAAAATATGCTAAATTTCAAAATAAAATTTTAGTTTTTAAGATAGGCCTAAAAAAATTCTCTGTTTCCGGTAACATGCTAAAAAAAATTAGGGTAGGTAGGTTGGAAAGTTTTTTTTTTTGGAATTTTTATTTTATTAAGTGAGACTTTTCGGAAATTATTTTTGTGTCAAAACATGAATACAAAAATGGGGGTTATGCCTTTAGATCATCAGTAAGTTGATTTCTAACATTGCTGACCATGTTTAAAGCATAGAAAGTGCAGCTTTGCAACTTTTTAAAAAGTTGAAAAAATATTCTCCAAGACCATAAAAACATTTAGGGTCAGGCCAAACATTTAGGGTAGGTTGGGATACCGGAAACAAACATTTTTTTAAGCCGTATTGACAAAATAACAAAGCTATCTTTTTTGGGAATTATACCATACTTAAAGATATATTTTAAAATAAATCCACATTCTTCTTTCCCCCTTCTTTTCCCCACTGGAAGTCATACTGCATTTCTTTAAGCTGGAAACATTTTAGATCCAGTTCGTAGTACTGCCCCTGGGATCAAGTTTCCACTGCGGGGGGTATAACATTGGCAGACATGTTTTCGTCTTTCAATAAAGCCCTGCTTCAAACATTTCTTTGTATGTGTTTAATAAAAAGCTGTAATGTAAAAAAATAAATAATGCTGAATTATGCACATTTTTTAACTTTATACGTAATTACTGATGCCTTGTTAACGTCTGTAACTAGTTAACCTCAACTTAGTGATCAGAAATAAATTTTAAAATTTGACAGAATCAAAAATGATATTGCCATTATTTTTTAGTGAAAACATGTCTGTCGTATATAGTTTTGGGGTAATATAAAGACAATTGTTACGGTCGCTTACATAATAATAATAAATTTTAGCCTCAGGTTTAAAACCAATCTCTGACAACTGTGTCAGGGGGTCGACTCTTTTGCTCAGTTAGTTAAAGCACTGGCCTTCCACGTGCCTCGATCGGGGTTTAAATGCCACCTTAGGCACTTTGGGGTTTTTCATCATTAAAAAAATGCTATCCTCTTCAATATCTGTTACGCTCTTAAGTTGCAAGACAATAATTTTAGATATTTATAGTGTCTGGTTTATTTACGAGTAAATTTTAGACTCCTAATAATTCTTGATCTAGGTGCATGTGAAATTTTTTCGATATGTAACTTTAACAAACATTTTAGTATCACTGAGGTGAGGTGCGTGTTTACAATTATATATCCCATATGCATGAAAAAAGAAACAGACTATGCACTAAATTATAGTTTGGTACCTTAACTCTTATCATCCCGACACGACTGATTCTGTCTTTGCGACCACTGCGATCATGATCAGCCTGTCTGATCATGACCTGCACTGTTCACCATTTAGTGAGTATCTTTTTTGTATGCACCCTTTTACAGTTAATGGTACAGTCTAAACTGAAAGTGGGCAAGTTCATTATGACAGTTAGCAGAGTTACAAGGGTTAACTTTGTTAATGGGGCCCTTTTTTTTCTTACCCTCTAAGTTTTAGCATAGCAACATTTGTTAACTTAACCAGCATACATCCAGCTCTAATGAGAAAACTGAACTGTACCACCCCAAATTTTGAGAACAGAAGATCAAAAATTTTTATTATTCATGAATTTCATTTGACTCTGAAAATGAAATTAGATATAAAATTATCATTTTTTTAAAAAAGTTTATAAAAACATATACCGTAAAGATGTTAAAGTCATCAACAATAATGATTTAATGCAGTGTGTATATCGATCATGTTACAACTATAATCTAAGCTATGTTAGATACTTGACCAAGTATTGCAGACATGTGAGTGGTTACATTGCTAGCCAACTTTCTATGTAGAACACATCTTCAAAATATGTTGCATGGTTTATTCTATGTCAGATCAAAAGAAAACGGAAATGAAAACATAATAATTATTATAGTAAAATGTTAGTCTGTACATAGTATTTAAATTCAAATCATGAAATTATAGTGTGACATATTTCTGGCTTGATTCAAGGGCTTTGTCAGGTTTCAATACAGGGTTCTTTTCAGCTCAGAGATCCAAAACTGTACATAAACATCTCTGCAGTTGAATTTTTCAGCTATATTCACCTGTCAGAGGCTTAGTAAGAGGTCTGCAAGCCAAAAGGTCTAGAGATCCTGACCAAATAGACAGCCCTACTTGGGTGATGTAATTGATATTTTTGACAAATAGCATTTCTACATTTCTTGGGACTGAAAGATTTATGCATGATATTGTCAAATTCAGAACAGGATATTACTTTAACGTCCTGTAGAAACTGAGTGTCTACATGTACATATCCATACCTGTAGAGTCAGGTTCTGTAGTTTTAGATAAGCTAGTTTGTACAGAATTGTTTAGGATTAATGTTGTGAAAAAAGTAAAAGACAGTGAAGGGTATGGAATAATGGTCGACGCGTATACAATGTAAATGCAGGAAAAAATCTTGCTGTTGTAGGGAAGTACATAGACAGTGGAGTCTCCAAACTTGCGTTCCTACAAGACATCCAGCTACCTTAAATGGCACTGCACAAACTATCTATGGCTCCCTCCGTGAGTACCTGAACTCCTCAGAATTGAGTCTAGAGAATATGACTTTATTTGCCAGTGATGGGCTGTCAGTGATGACAGGCAAGAAAAATGAATATTAGTGCGATCAATTCGTAACAGAAAATGCCAAAATACTTCAGAAAATGGGAAAAGCACCAAAATTAGCACAGCTATTTATTAAAGTATTAAAAACCTTTTTTTCATGGGACCCATTTGATATCTGTCAAGATGGCCGATATGGCGGCCATTTTCCAAAATGGCCGCCAAAACTCAGTATTTACCTGAGACGATTCTAATGAAAGGTCATTATATTTACATTCATCCCCAAAATGCACTAAATATAAATGTATATAATAAAATAAATCCTAAATTTGCATCAAATGCAAAAATAACAATTCAAATGACGTTAGTTTCTTTCTGTTTCCATGGTAACGCAAAAAATCTACCTTTAAAACTTAGTTTAATATTATCATTGTGTAGTTTTCATATTTAAAGAATATTTGTTTTACTATATGTAATTTATATTATTTCACTTGAATTCCCTCCACAGCAGCATATTGAAATATTGTTGTTATTCCCTTACCAGTATTTAGCCAGATGGGGCTTATGGGTTGCCCCTGTATGCATGTCAATACGTCAGCCATGCAGAGTGGGATACTGCAATAACTTTGAAACTACAGCAGAATTTTTCATGATACGTGGTACATCGATAGATGGCAATGCAGAGAATGTCAGTGTCATTTAAATTTGTTCCTATGGCAACAAATGTTGTTGCTATGGCAACAGATAGTGCACGAATATGACACAAAGTGTCATCCCACATTTCTTTTAAACAAGGAGAGATTGTTTCTTGAGAAATTTTACATAGACGGAGGGACAAATTGAAAACATGCTTGTTATCTTATTTTCTCCTTTTGTATATCATTTTGTCCATCTGTATGTCGGTCCATCATTTGCAAATGGCAGATTCTTCAATAACTTCAAAATTACAAATTCTAAAGACTTCTTTATGAAACCTTGTTTATAGATGGTAAGTAATATGGAGAATGTGAAGGTCAATTAACTTAGTTGCTATATAAAATTGTAGTTTCTTTGACACCAAGTACGACAACTACCCCTTTCAGTTTGGGACTTCGAAATGCAAGAATAGATTTTAGCGACGGGCTAGTAGGATCAAATGAAACAATGTTCCTTATTATGCACTCGCAGTCACAATGTCTGCGTAATAAATTGCTTACTGTGTAACAAAGAAGAGTAAGGCTGAAAATATAAAAGTTGCTTTCATCGACAACACTTAGTAACTATTCTGTGAAATATATTACTCTGAACAGTGAGCTGTAATCTGGAAATAAGGTACATGTCAGATACTCTTGTCAGTACACAAGCACGAGATTGTCGACAACTTTAGATAAATTGCATAAGGCAGTGCAGAGCATTTCAGCACGTTTGACAAATTACGTCTTCCTCGACAGCCTTTATCGAGGTTGCAAATGCACTTGAGGAGCTATTGGTACTAGACTTGGGTACTTGAGGCAAAGACTATTGGAAAGGTTCCAATATATCAATGATCTCTCTGGTCAGCCTTATTTATCTTGACTTGGAATTTTAGGAAAGTGATGGAACACCTGACCCCCATATGTGCCCGACCTAATGGGCAACCTTTTTTAGTATGTTCAAATGGTGTAGCTGACGATGCAGGAATGCACATTATAGCCCTAATCTATATGTGAACAGATGGTTGATCAAGCTATTTGACATATTTTGCTGTAAAGAAGAGTATCGAAAGCCTCCATTTATACCCCAGAAATATAATGAGACAGTTTGTTTGTAGGAAGATGTAGAAAATGCATTTAAAAGCTGATTCACCGGTAAGCGCAAGCTGTACTGGTTAGTTTTGTTTGACAAGACAGTGTTATTCTTACATTGGTCTGCTTAACTGGAAGTACAAATGGTAAATAGATAATATTTGTCGTCTTAAAACTAGTAATTTAAATTGGTATTAAAATTGTGTTTCGAATGTACCTGTGCTCATTAGAAAAATCCTCAAGTACTCACATTTAATTTGATTTTAATTTCAGTAAAATGTCCAGAAATAGATATTAGAGCACATTTTTTTTGTAGAAATGATAGATTCTGCTCTTAATTTATACCCCGTTACACTCAGACCACGTTCCCACTACATCGTAAAAACTAGCAGGACGCAGTAAGAACTTGTACAATGTAGAAGAAATAACAGTAGACTCCGATAAGAACATGATAATTATGGTCTCCACGAGTGTAGAGAACGCGGTCGAATTTTGGACATGTTCAAAACAAATGTAGTGAGGACGCGGTCTAATCAGGAAGCAGGAAGAACTTAATAAGGATGTAGTAATGATGTTACTAAAACCTAGTAGGACATAGTACAAGCATGGTGCAGACGGGAAAGACTGCATGGCGTGCTCACTGCGCTGTCACTGGGTTATCATTGCGTTCTTGCTACGTCAATGGAGTTCTTACTACAACTTATCTACGCTTGTGTGCTATGACCATGCTACGTGCATGCCACGTTGTAGTATACTGCATAAGGTTACTAATACGTTCTTTCAGTTCTTAACACATCTATGTCGCGTTTGCAGCAGGTTCTCACCATGATTGGTTCAGATTCTGAAAATTGAGTATGAATACTGGACCCAGTTCCCAATCACTTCGTTTTTCAATCAGCAATGGGTATCGATCATCATCAGGAATTGCCACATAATCATGGACTCAGCAGCACTGGCAGCTTGTAGTGGACTTTTGGACCTCCGTATATCCTTCACACTGCTTTTGCTTATTCCACCGCAGTCTCTCTATAAGACTGCTCTTTTTTCTTCGTTGGGGCGGGGTGGGGGATCGTCGTTTTATTGTCATTTTATGGTTTGTTGAGTGTAGATGCGGACACAATATAACTAGCAGAGGAATGAAAAAAGGAGGCGCATGGCGTAGTATTTATAAGTAGCCGACGAATGCAGTGAAAAGGTGATAAGCATATGGTTAAAGCATGGTAAGCGAGAGGTGCAGTCTGACTGATCATACTAAGAATGTAGTAAGAACACACTGGACGTGAAGAAGCGCGTGGTAAGAAAATTAGTGTGGACGTGTTAGACGCCGTGAGAACCTGGCAAGGACGTTAAAAGCGCGCAGTATGAACTTTAGAACTGCACATTTTTCGAGTTTGATCCCCGTCCCCACTGCGTCAAAATTTTCAGGAAGAAGTATGATTTTCATGGTCTTTGCCTGACAGTGATCAGGTCATTAGTGACTGTACATTATATGCTCATGACATTAAACTATAAAACCATTGTTATGGCACAATGTGCTACAATTTGGCAAAAACAGAATATTACAGGAACATGCAAATGTAAATTTGATTACACTGATCAACCGGCAATGACTTTTTCCCACAGAAATCATGATGATCTGACAGGCCAGGGATGTTCACATGGTCTATCACACTAACATAGTTAATGAATTATATAGTTTTATTAAGTGTCATTAGTTCTCTTAGTGTAAATAAATTGAAATGAATACAGCAACACTTACAAATTCTGAGTCACGAAAACTAATGACAAGTGAAAAACATGTCATTTATTCACTATACACATTACAGACTAAAACTCGTTTGCTCAAACTCTGATAATTCGAACACCATTCTTCAATTAATCTATCGTCAGGTCCCAAACAATTCCTTTATAATATATTTTTCGATCACTCAAACTACCGATAATTCGAATAAATTTAGTCGGTCCTGATGGGTTTCAGTTACCGAAGTTTGAATGTATTTATAATTAATTAATTTGCAATTGTTGTTAAGTTCTGCACAGGACTGTTGCCATTTAAAACATTCTTGATATGCCAGTTACCATTATATACTTAATTTTGATTCATATAAATGCATTATGACTTTTCTTCTGCTTAATAGCACATTTTATCCAAGGGAGACAACTTTTTTTCATTTTTGTTGGAAGAGTGGTATTTTTGTTAATATAATATGTTTGAATTTATTCAGGCAGGTGGTTTTAGTTAATTATACTGATGACTGTAAGTGTCAATAGAAATTTTATATATAATATTATGTAATTTTGAAAATATATACATATATGGTGGCCATCTTGGATTTTTCGGCTATATTGGATTTTTCGGAGTGGGTCTCATGCTCATTTTTAGTATTTTGCCCTAAAGTAGTTATGTACCAAGTTTCATGCTTTTCCCATTTTCTGAAGTATTTTTACACCATTTTACTGTACTATATATGTAGCCCTGCTCAAAAAAGACAATAACAATAATACCGTCATTCCTGTGCATTGCATGAATCATCGTCTGCAACTAGCTGTATCCAAGGCCTTTTGAAGTGTCAAAGAGATAGACAACATTGATGAATTACTGACACTGGTCTGTGGAAGTACTACTACTACAGCACAGTGAAATCAGGGAGTTTGAATGCAGCACTTCTGACAGCAATCTAAGTTATCTAACAGTGAAACACCCGCTGGCTAAGCCACGAAAATGCATTAAATGATTTCAAAGTATCAGGAAACTGTACGCTCCAATCTGTCAAGACCTAGAAGATGCAGTTGCCACCAGACGACACAAAAAGTTGGATGAGAAATCAGGTCCCTAAGCAGCTGGATTACTGAAAATGATGAAGCAGTACGAGAAACTGTATTACATTCTTCTCCTGTGTTACATGTGTGCTACCTTTGCTAGTCTGACCCTACTGTTCGAACAGGAAAATGTTGACTAGACATGTGTCTATTTTCAAGTTCACTCCACCATCTATAACATTGAGAAAATGAAAAGGCACCCAGGACCCTAGCTACCTGTCCAAAGTAGACAGCATATATATGGCAGCTTCACTTATGAAAAGAAGGAGAAGGAAGTCAGAGACAAGTTTATTGTGTTAACTTACTGACCATCTGAAGGAACGCCTAGAACATAATAGACCTCACATAACGACCAACCGCACTGTCATTGTACTGAGTGTATATGGCGGTCATGTAAATACAGCGAGGTAGCCAAAATGAAACATTTAGTGTTTACGCTTGATTAATGTGTTTTACTGTTATGTTTAAATCATAAAATGATTCAGTTTTACTTTGTTTTATGATTTCATCATTTATGTATATTGCCTGATCGTGTTTTTACCTAAATCTATTTTCACCACAGAAAAGGTCTTTACTGGTTTTAATGTAGAGAGGGATTCTGCCCTATCACGAAAATATCGGAATCACTTCTGACATCAAATTATTTGGACTATCTTAGAAGATACATGACCCCTATTTTTCTCTTCATTTTATATCAGTTTTAACATAATTCTTTAACCTTTACCCTGCTGGCGGCAAGCGATACTGCCTTTGCGGCCAGTGCAGACCAAAATCAGCATGAACATCTGTGCAGTCTGATCATGGTTTGCACTGTTCGCTATTCAGATAGTAAATTTTCAGTGAACACCCCTTCGAATAATAAATGGTACTGCCCAAATTGAATGATGGACCAGTTCATTTTAGAAATTTAGCGGGCTAAAGGTTAAAATGAGGTAAGGATTTGTTCTATGAAATAGGTCTAGCTATATATGAAAGTAGGTGCTACCTAAAAGGCAGAGCTCTCATGAAAAATCACCAGTGCCCGTTAAAAATTAAAGGAGTGGTGCTGGAATTATCTGGAATTATGGATTCGTTTAGGAAGTTTATGTTCTTTAGATCTATTAAAATTATTAATGATAATTCATGATTTCTGAATGCATGTTTTAGACTGCATCAAGATTAATTCTCGACATGTGAAAACTCTACAAATATTCTGGATATAATCAAAAGAAAGTTTGGTATAGATTAACATCTGCACCAAGATAAAGAAGAAAAAAACGTATTTGAATAATTTCTGTTATTCTTATTAAAACGCACTGCATCAACAATTTTACATAACTTATTATCATACTGGAAACCAGTCACAAAATGATAACTGCTTCAAATTGAAAAGCATGAACTTTGAAAATTTCAAACCTAACAGAATCTCATTAGGCCAATAGCCAAAGGAATTCTGTGTCTTTGCGTGTGAATGTTGGGCAATGAGGACTTAATGTAAAAAGTTAATGTTCCAATTCCAAATTTAATTACAATAGACTTTAGTTATACAATATTTTCAAAACTCATAATGATACAAAAAAAAAATGAAATAAAAATTAAAAAAAAATCTGGTCCAGGTGAGGTTCGAACTCACGACCTCTGGATTACAACGCGAACTTGCTAACCACTACACCATTGTGGAGTTATGACACCATTAGACAAACATAAATATATATAATAAAATTCAGTAATGGCAGCGTGACAAAAGTCGTTTCAAACTGAAAATATTGTGTTTTATTTCTTTTTTTCTTCGTAGAAAATGTATTTAGCATTAATTTCTTATAATCAAACGCTCATTTGCATTTTTATTCAATATTCAAAGCAGTAAGCGAGACGCTTTTGTCAACCGTAAACAGTAAGCGTCTACTGACGTCTTTACTGATTAATTACTATGTGCATAATTATTATGCACATTATACACTAAATGCGTGCGGACATGCAAAAAAATGAGTATTTTTGCCGTGCGTTCCATTTGATAATAATTCCGCGCATGCGCAGAACGGCTGCACCAACTCTGCAATGAGAAACATTCTGTGCATAGTGTACTTGAAAAAATCCGAACAACACCGATTCCAAAAAGTACCACGAATTTTCAACTCGATAGTATACACAGTTAGATCTCTCTATTCATTTTATTTTTCATACGTTTAACCGTAATGCGACGCATATTTCCCTATGCAAAGATAATACCCTTTTTAATAGATCTAAAAGAACATAAACTTCCTAAAACAGATCCATCACTCCAGATAATTCAAGGGGCACTGGTGATTTTTCAAGGGAGCTCTGCCTTCTAGGTAGCACCTAAGTTCATATTAGTAGCTCTTTAAAAATGTCAGTTATTCTATTGGTTGGTGAATAATTTTGTTGGAACATTCAAGTTTGTATTTCTTGATTCAAACAACTAAAAAGAAATTTTATACAAAACTTACAAAGGCTACGTGTCCTAAATAATTTAAGTTGTTACGAAAAATATTTCCTAATGTTGCTGTTTACACAAGGGAAGTAACTACAAACTAAGTGTGTTCATTTTATTGAATATTCGTGATGATTGATAAAATAAAACACATAGGTATACGTACACCAAATTATAGAACTAAACAAAAAAATTACAGTATGCACACGATTTCATCTATTTTTGTAGTCCTGCTTTAGATGTATTTGACTCTTCTGTAAAAGTTTCTGTAGGCCTTAATGCAATGAGAACTCTGAGGCTAGGAGGAGGCCGGGAGTGGGTTGTAGTCGCGGTTTCCTCTCTGCAAATACCACTCAAGTATTCATATTAATTACCGGACCTCAAGTCAGCCCAACACGTAAACGATTTTCTTTTTTTCTTTGCAGTAATCCCAAATACCTCACAGTTATCTGGTTTGGACTCTGTTGATCACTTGCCTGTCCATTTTCGAAGAAATGCAGACCACATTTAACGAAGGCTGGTGCAAATATGGAATAATAACACTTTAATAGATATATACAATAAAAAAAAATTAGCGACGTTTTTTTCAGTCAACAATTGATATAAAGGGCCGCCCAGAACAGGTCAGATATGTGGCCGTTTGTTAGTAATGATGGATGCTTATGGATGGACTCACATGATATCGAGTTTGTGTCAGCCTTAATTGTCCGGCGAAAACTTTACTGAAGTCCATTACAATGACATCTGTTTGTTAGCCATTCGCAAGATTTTCGATTTGCTCTTGCGTTAAACATAAGTCATCACAGCTATTAAAATTCTTTGACCGGAAGTCATGTTAGTACTGACTGAGGAGACCATTTTTGACAAAGTGGAACATGGTTATATAGACACCAGAATCTGCATTACTATACTTTAAAGGCAATACAGTACATTATTAAACATTGGATATGTTGGTGCATGACCCTCCACGGAAATATCTTGGGGCAATATAATCAACTGGGGGGCGAGGCGTTATAGCCTAGCCCCATATTTATGATACTGACCCACATATTTCAGTGGAGGGTCACTAAAAACCATATAATTGATTTGTTTAGTCGGCCACATATTTTAGCCCAGAACGACAGAAAATCTACTGATCATCCACAGAAATATAGGAGTCACTGCACGTGACCACCTTTTATCCAATGAAAATGTAAGAATCTTATGGGAGATAAAACAATTAGGAATATATAAGCTTGCCTACAGTTGCTATAGCATTGGATATTTTAAATATATCTTATAGGCAGGAGTAACGATTACTCTTTTAATCTTTGTTGACCTGATCGATCATTTTCAAGAAATAGTTAGAATAACTGAATCGTGAATGGGGCTATCTCTTGTGATACTCCTTGTGTATTCGTAGGAAACATCTGTTTCCATGGTATCACGACATGTGCTTAAAATAATGGTATACCGTATACTTTGCCTGACGGTACTACGCTCATTTCAAAATATACGTTCACGTATATGAACGTATGATATTACACGTATACGCATTTATCCCCGTTTAAATGTATGCGTAATTACTTCTGAAAGTATGTATAACGTTGCACATTCTTATCAAATTTGCGTGCACATTCTAATTTACGCAATGTATACAAGCACCTACGTATTCTAGTTATTCATACTTTATACGTGCACGTATAATTTGAAAAGTAAACATTTAAAAAATACTAATATGATGTATGTTTTCCGTCAACACTAAGTGTAAGAGATCATACAATGTCTTCTCTCTTTTAAAGTACCTCTTCTAACGCTCAAAACTACATCGTACCAGCATCTAGAACTTCACCACCCCAAGTCGGGTTTCAATCAAGTACATTAGATTAGATTGTGACTATAGTCAGTTTGATATAAGTTTGGTTATACCATTTTAACTAAGGTACTTTACCGAACTCTTCTTCAGAGCATATTTTGTTTTAAATATCTTATCAGGTGCCCATGAAAGTGTGTAAGATCTAGCCGGGGTTCAAGAGTGAATTTTACACAAACGAATTTTCTTTTATATCATGTAATTTTGATGCTTATTACCAGTTTACATCATTTAAAGACTATGGACATACATCATATCTTTTCTGCATGTACTAGTATAAAATCTTAGTTGTCTTAAAATTAAGAATACATAACAGAACTACGTTCTGATATATCGAAACAATGCGAAGAGGTATTACGCCAACGGAATAATTTTACGAGTGTGTAGCCAGAATGAATTATTACTGCGGCGTATGACCGATTCGGAGTGTTTAGACAGATCTATACATGGTCCTGCAATATTTTATGTTCTTATGTAAACAGGAATGGATGAAACAGGGAAGCACTCTTTCACGGCTCCTTGACTTGACGTCTTTAAGTAGTGATGCAATGCGGGAGGTAACACGCCTTAGTAGGAATATTTTCAAGGAGTATATAGACGTCTGGTGATTTTCTTTCTACACGCCGAATAGTTGATTAAGAGTGTGCGAATGAAGTGTAACACTGCCTGAAAGGTCGTTCATGTATGATAGTAGCATACTTCCTCGGCGTCTTCCTGTGTCAACGTGACGTCAATATTGTCATGTTATAATGAAAATGTGCTAGTTCTTATTTCATACTAGAAACGTTTAACATAGAGTCAAATGGGTACGAACTAACTAATTTCAAGGTACGTTGCAATTTTATATCAATAAAACAGTATGCTATTTTAAATAACTTTCTTTTCCAGGTTTACGACCTTGGACGTAACTTACACTTTACAGACAACAGACAAACATACAGACAGTTTACAACATTGCAAAATTACCATAGACAAATACATCACTAATGCCATGCTAAATGCTGTATAGCTGTAAGAAGTGAAGAATCGTTACAATATAGTTAGAGTATTTTCAATTGAGTGGGGAAGGATGCTTCGGTTTTCGGACATGCATGATTCACAATCTAGAGAGAAATGCGTAAGCAGCCAGGTAGCTCTGTCTGTAGAGCACCGGAACGGTATCCTAGCGTCCCGGTCTGACAGAGTGGCGGAGCTTTTTTCACATTTAACAAAGAAATTTGACTGATAGAAAAGTTATGAGCCCATGTTAAAAATAGTTTTGCCTGGTTGAATAGCTACGTTGTGTCTATTTAAATGAAATATGAATTATTTTTATTGTCAAGAACATTCGCTAGTTTAATCTGCGTAACTGATAAAATGAGGTATATATTCACGTGTAACATAAATGAGAATGACTGACTAACAAAACGAAGACAAAAATGTACATGCGTTTGTTCTACTTAACGATGACCACGTCACGCAAAGTGGCCACAATGTGATAGAATACCTCATAGAAAATATAATAGCAAGACTATTTGTATACAAACAGCGTCTCTTGCGGTTATTTCCGAGGCAGAACTGAGAATAACAAACAAATAAATATCCTTAAATATTTTTACAGCGTTAATCAACGTATTAATTTCCGCAGGAAAACACAGTTTTGTCATTAAATTTCCATTTTTATATGTTGACAAAGTTATAAAAGCAATATAGGCACTGACAAGAAACTGTAATATTCTATAAAAGATAATGGCTGGAATAAGAAGATATAAAGACTAGTAACCCGTCTATCAAACATC
The DNA here is from genome assembly GCF_021730395.1 of Mercenaria mercenaria. Lineage (NCBI taxonomy): Eukaryota > Metazoa > Mollusca > Bivalvia > Venerida > Veneridae > Mercenaria > Mercenaria mercenaria. The sequence goes on from NC_069363.1 coordinate 52,731,039, forward strand.
TTTAAACACATTTCCGCAACATTTCACTAGACATATTAATCTATAATGTATACGAAGCATCCTTATTTGCAGTCGGACTTATATATTCATAGGCTGACAAAGTTTTTAAGAGGATAATAAAATACTGTCAACTTTGAAAGAGAAATGTAATGTCCTATTAAGCCAATGTTCCGATTTATTAGAGCTAGCACATGCCATTTATCAGTCTGAACGACAGCAATGGGACAGTATGTTTTCAGGGAATTCTTTTACCGAACTTACATCGCTTTGTATAAATTACTTGTAAATGGTTTGATTCATTTTCTCTCCAACAAACTAAACATAATATCTTTTAGTACAATTCGAGACTACATTAAGTAAACGAATCACAAAAAGTAAAAAAATCTCTATACACATTTCTACTTAATAACACATTATTATATTAAGAATTACCGGTACCTATGGAAACACAGAACGCAACCATGCCTCGGTTTAATTGTTCTGTTCCTGAAAGATACTATCAGAAGACGCTATTAAAATGTTGCCTTTTGTAGTCATCGGCTTTGTGATACCATAAATACTCCTATTTTCATTAGACAGAACATATTGTTAATCTCGATCACATAGCAGAAGCGTTAATCTGCAAGCTGCCATGGTGTAATTAGTATAACAAGTAGGTTATTAGATTGTCGATCAAATGTTTTTATTGTCAAGCATTGACTGCTAGATATCTAGTTACGTACCTGTCCATTCTGATCACCTATTTTTCCTACTGTTACACATGCTGCATACAAATCGCTTTCTTATTAATCTAGGACATGTCACTGACAATCTGAGAGAGATAGAATTATTTGACCGCTGGCATGTTAATTCTCAGATGATCCCATTTTGAAAGTCGTTCCTATCTACGCCCTTGATTCCCTGGAAAGCCGGTATATGCCCCAAATTCTTTCAATGTGACTTTAAGCTGTCATTTGCACATACGAATCCTCTTCCGAGACAATAACAGTTGAAATCAATCGGAAACCGGACACATTTTGCAATCCTCGCAGTAAGCAAATATGATTATGATATTGTATACTAGCATGGATTCATTCAGAATGGTTAATTTTTCTTTGAAAATTGATAGTTTTTGCTACTCATTGTGTTTATCTTTCTACAGACTTAACATAATTAGACAAAACAATAACAAGATTGTACACTTCAGTGTAAACCTTTATGATAAAATAATAAACGTCATGCACGCTCATTTAAATGTGCACTTGTTTTAGAAATACATGTACATTGTATTTCAACAGTTTTGAATATCACTGTTTTACTATATGAAAATTCAAGAAAAGATATGGACAATATTCTATCTAAAGTTATGGATTGTGACTGACCTTTGATGCTAATAACAGAAAAGAAACGTGTCTAGTTTTATGTCTGTACCAGTACTTGTGAGGTTGAATGGATATTATTTTATAAAATAAGTAGGCAAATATACCTCACTGTTTCAGCTATTTTGACTCGTACTCTGTATTCTTCTGTCTTTTTTAAGAGTTAAAGTACCCAATGTACTGAATGAATCATTTATATAAGTAAACAAAATAATAACAAAACTATATTTATCTGCTTCTGTGTTCAGACAGTCCGCTCCAATGCCGTTATAATGTCATAAAATTACAATTTTCGAAAACCTTGTATCGCTTTCTTGACCTAGATTTTGACAACAGGTCACCCAGTCTCAAGTTTCACGTAGATCAAGAAAAAAGGGGGGGGGTGTCTAGAACGTTTACAATATTTTCTTATGATCTGGCAAAGTGATACTGTTTTCGACAACAGAAGGTCCAGTTTTAAACTGGAGTTAGAAATTGAAGAAATCTCATATACTTAAATATTATATGGCCTTGTTGACTAGGTGATCCAATTTCAAACTTGATCATAGTTTCATAAAGACAAACAGTAACCAAGTTTCATATATATCAGATAAACAATTTGACCTGTGCAGTGTTACCAAGACCATTCTTCAACATTCGTACTTACTTTTTTAGCCAAGATGACCTAGTCTATATCTTGACCTAGTCTATATAATTATAAAGATAAACATTCCAACCGGGCCCTATGTTCACTAAGCATTTTTCGCCCTCAGCTGAGTTTGAGATTGTAATGTTAATAGCAAATTTTACAAGAACTTCAAGATGACTGTCTGTCAGTCCCAGTTCTGAACAGTCACTTGAAAACTGAGAAGTATGGAAAATGATTTTGAATTGCTTGCAGATGTGAGGTATTAATGGGGTCTTGAATGGATAGAAGAGTCCCAATTACACCCCAGAACCTTTCTTATGTTATTCAAGTATCCCCATACACCTAGGCTTTTACCCATCCGAAACCTTTAAATGCAATCTTTCTCAAGCAGAAATTTGTAAAGAATTTTCTGTTAATATTGTTCAAGAGTTAACCCCAAAGTCCAAAATTACTAGTAATTACTAGTACATCCGTCATATATATCAAAAATGAAGTATCTTTAATTTCATTTAAACTTCACTCTGTTGTAGTTTCAACTCATCCGTTTAAGTTTGCAAAATGTTGATGTTATAAACCTCTGAAACATTCATGGTACAAACTCCACGACGCACGCTTTCCAACAAATCAGTCAAATGCTTTTATCGAATAAAGTAACTCAACGCTGGGCAATTACACATTTCGGTCTTATCTGTATATTTCAAAGAATTTGGAATACAATACCCAGTAGAATTTCATCGCAGGAAATGAAGTTTTATAAAATGCTTCTACGCTATTGCAATAAAACCAGTGCTTCTGGAATTTATTCTGAATAAAAGCAGCACGAGTACATTCACATTGTTTACTGTTTTTGGAGAAGACTTACAACATGAAATTAAGAGGCGTGAAATAATTGTTTCCGACATTTGTACCGAAGGATCGTACGTACAATTTGGTGGCTTCATTGCTATGTAATTATATGTAGGATCACAACGATGCTTTCATAAATATCTACTCTAAAATATTTGTAACATCCACTGGATATAGTTATAATAATTCAATATGATCGCGCATATCAAATTTTGTTCTCTGCACTGATGTATTCATTAAGTGGAAATACTAAAACAGATATCAGCCGCGCCATGAGAAAACCAACATAGTGGCTTTGCGACCAGCATGGATACAGACCAGCCTAGCTGCGCATCCGCGCAGTCTGGTCAGGATCCGTGCTGTTCGCTAACGGTTTCTCTAATTTCAATAGGCTTTGAAAGCGAACTGTTGGATCCTGACCAGACTGCGCGGATGCGCAGGCTGGTCTCGATCCATGCTGGTCGCAAAGCCACTATGTTGGTCTTCTCATGGCACGGCTCATGTACCTACGCATATTCACTCGGAGTATGGGTTATTATTTGGTTATTAACTTCAACATTTACCCGTAGATGGAAGTAGACAGTAAAATTTAAGATTTGGGTAAATTTAAAGATAAAAAAAATCAGTTATACAAAATGTAGAAAATGTTTTCTTTTAATAGTCCCAATAAAAACTGTGGCAAATATAATGCAGATAATGAACGATTTCTGCTGCTGTATTTTTATCACATTTGTATAAGAGAGCTGTACATATGCCAAATAAGAGATATTTACCAGTAATCCTTGTTATTTAGTATGTATTGTCTATCGTGTTCATTACAGTAATTGCCAATTCTTAAGTGATGGATTGGTTGTCAGTTGACTGAACAGCAGTAAACATAAGAGAATTGACAAATGAGCTGAAAGCAAATGTTTCCTGGATGTAAATTTGTTTACAGACTTGTAAGTAAGAAGCCATATAAGCAAAACAATAATATAAAAATATGTCTGATGAGTAATTACGGGTAACGATCCTTTAGAAGACATAAATGTTGCCGGAGACATTGATCCCAATACATTTTCTCGTATTAGCGGGTTTTCTAGAAAATTCACTTATGGTTTGAAACCTTGTGACATTTTCATTTGTAAAATAAGATTAAGAAAAACAAACCGCTTCCTAATATGTATCTTAAAAGGTTTGCTGTTGCCAATAATGGTTTTTCTTGTACATTTGTTGTTTATGAAAGAAGTATTTTTGTTTATGATAGGGTCACTTAACGCAGAAAACAGACATAAGTATTCACTTAACAAGTCTTCGAACGCAATAATTATATCTGCCAATATCTTAAACGTTTCCTGAAGTACATTTCAAAGTTACACACATACTGAATTTTAAAACGAGTAAATATATAATTCAAAAATATACTACAAAAAAAGAAAAAAGAACACTTAAAACTAGATAGAAAACTTTTGAGCACATTTCCTTCAGGGAGCTCGGTGTCTACATTCTCATCCATATAATATCTTTCTCATTTGAAGCTACTCGCGTAAACTTTGAAACTGAAACTGTTTTATTTGATTAAACGCCTATTTTTACGTAAAACATATTCAATGGCGTTTTACAAACACAAAAAAAAATTACGTCTAAAAATTAAGACATTTTAAAGATGTCTGTAATAAATGAGCAGAAATATTATTGTGAATAAACCATTTAGTAAGTATTAAACAAAAGATCAGGGTTACTTCTTTCGGTTACTTCTGTAACAGTTATAATATAGTTGTACTCATACTTTTATTTAGATTTTATTTCTAAGATAGTAAAATAACAAATAAGTGAAATCTCGAAATAAATACCTACAAGCACACATTAAAGTTGTTTACTCACCCATTCAATAGCGTCACGGGATGCTTTACTCTTCTTTTTTTTCGATATTTCGAACTTAACGGGGTCAAATTGCTGATTATCACGTTTACTTAATGATATCTCAAATGGTATTTTTGAAAATGTAGCTTTAAACAAATGTTCGAGATTACTTTAATGAAACAGATAGAGAATAACTGGAGACAGATGCAGTTAACATATTCGTATTTTGCTTCCTGTTTTTAGAATGATATGTATGCATCATCCACTTCTGTTGTTACTGTAACAACTACATGATTCAAAAGCACTTAATAGTTTGAAAAATTGTTCTTTTAATGTAAGATACTGGTGTTGGGTTAAAGCATTTGAAAACTCTTAGTAGTATATGACAAAACGTCTAGAAATGTTAAAATGATTGGGGTTTAACAGAAAAGTTATTTTGCTAAAAATAATTCTAAAGAGACGTATTGGATGATTTTGTTGTTGTTGTTTTGTTGGGTTCTACGTCGGACCGACTCAATTATAGTTCAAATGGCGACTTTCCAACAGCTTTGGTGGTGGAGGAAGCCCCCAGAAGCCTCTTCGTGCATTATTTCATCGCTGGCGAGCACCTGGTTCGAACCACCAATCTTCCGTAAGCCAGCTGGATGGCTTTCTCACATGAAGAATTCAACGCCCCAAGTGAAGTTCGAGCTTACATCGGCGAGGGATAAGTGATTCGAAGTCAGGGACCTTAACCACTCGGCGACGGAGTCCTTAGGAAGAAATTTGTATATCCTGTAAAGGGCCGTACAGTATTTATGCATATTTAAGACTATGGCAATTTCACTCTAACATAGAAATACCATTTATAAGCCAAACAACTACTTTGTGATTGTATGAACAGTGCGTGACCCAGTTATTTCTTAATTGTCAGAAATGCGACTTTAAACACAAATTCTCACAATTTCACATATATGCACACACTGTCTCTAGAGTCACTTTCAAATACAGTCGTGTGAGTTAGGCATGGGGATTTTCTACTTTTTGTTTGGTGTAGAAAATTAAAATTGTTACATCTATTTAGTCTTTATAAGTCCCTTTAATTTCTTTTAGGGGCCGTCCTAAGGATATTTGCTCCATCTGTCGATCGTTCTGATATGATAGCATTTCCGTTACCTTTCATGAAAAGAGTTATCAAATCGGGTCTGCTATCAGTTTTGTTGCTTATATTTTATTTAGAACGAATAACGTTATTCAACCGAATCAATTCAAGATATATATTTAGTCGGGTAATACTTTTGTATCAATGGATCAAAATGAAAGGATTAATAGCGTGGATGATCGTTAAAGGAAGTGAACACGTTTGCAAACAACAAGAAAAATTAAATAAAGGTCAGACAATAATAACCAACACTATTTTACTAATAGGCGAATATGTCCTTCTGTTTGTTTTTTTTCCAAATGATTAATGTAGCCGAGTCTTGCATTTGTATAAGGAAATTGCCTATTACAAAGTTTGATTACTCATTCTTCTCCAGAAACTGCAAGATGTAATTGCACGGTGTCTAAATGTAGCATAATAAGCCTATGGTGACCATAAATAGCCTTGTTCAGACATCTTACAAATTGCACGAGACAATTGTTTCTAAATTAAATCATGGAATAGAATCTGTTTATACCGTTGCACACATTCCACATTAATGTGCAAGCACAACTGGGAAATGAAACAACATCCAAACAATATACGCACTTATGCTCGACGGTAAATGTATTCTCGAAAGACGTTCGAGGCAGTTTCCAGTTACATCGGTAGCAACTATAGGACACACGTATATTTCGTGTGCTTCTCCACAGATTATCTGACCATCCGTACACTGGGTGCATAGTTTCATCATAATCATGAAATTTTATAGCCTAATAGGAATTACAAACCAACAGTGGTGGTGTCACGAAATAAAGGAAGAGATGCTAACTGATTAGAATCAAGTCAATGCCTAATATGTATTTTGGTGATTCAAATGATACGAGTTATCAGGTTTCTGTACGCATCCATGACAATGAAATGTCATGAAAAAAATCTAATGAAAAATATTTCCTTTGTAAAGGAATTAGCCTTTAATGGTAAGGGAAAATATAAATACGTCTTTTATTTTACTAAATAAATCTGTTACTAAATAACAAATGACATAATTAAATGGATCAAAGAATCAGCTGCAGCCTGGTCAATTTGGAACGTTTTTTCTGTATACTTCAATTGTCCCCATCTCAACCATAAGTACTTATTATAAGTGAGGTAATCATAGCCAATGCAAAAAGAAAAAATGCATTGATATGAATGTTGGTAACACATTAGCATAATACGTAATTATGCTCATTATTTAATTATGGTTAATTTTACATATCTGTAAAATATTAAGCAAATCTAAATGTTTCAAAATGAAATTAGTTCAACAAAAAACAAAAAAGGAAGGAGGGCTAAATGCAATACCTATACTTATTAACAGTTAAATTAGCTTCACAACGATCTCAGTAAGAATAGATCGCGCGAGAAAAAAAAACAACATAAAAACACATTGGTCTGAACTAAGTTGTCAGTTAAATTGTTTATGAGGCAAAGTTCAACATGTTTTTTTTTCAGAACAATGTTCTTGAAATTGGTTACATATGTCAACAAATAAATATGTTTACTAAATATTCGGCTGATATGCTGGTACCTTTTTTGGTATGTTACTTTACCATTTTAGTATCCAATTTTTATAGATACTTTTATTACGGTTAGAATTGAAGATTAGCAAGTTATATCAATATTGGTCGTTGCTCAAAGATTTATCACTTTAACTCGTCTAAAGGAATGAATACAGCAAAGCAAAACATGTTCTTTTGCAAAAGTGTGATCATAATTTAGCCGACATAGGCGTATGCGAAAAATTATGAGACAAATCGCTACGTAGTTAAATTTTGAGACGGACTTTTATATGTTTCATGATGATGAAAGTAAGTGTCAATATCATTATCATTAAATTTTGTAAATTTATTCAAGCCAGGTTGAAATTATCTACTTCTGACAGTAGCTTATAATGTGAGAGAGCTAGTGAGGTGGCAGAGGAATCTGACATATGTTTGATCTTTCTATCTGAACAAACTGGTGGCATCGGGCTATCTATTACGTGTCTATCATATTTTGACATGTGGTGCCAACAAAATAACGATATCAATACTTGCTTGGCACACTTTCCGGACTTCCAATCAAATTTTCTGCTTTATGTGTAAGGAAGTAATTTCTTGAATATAATATCGGAAGTTGATAGCGTACTGTGGATACTGACGGACACATTGTTTTGATTAGTTCGATGATGTATAGAAAATGTGTCTATGTTTAAAAGAACATAAAAAGAGACAAAACCAAATCGTAAAGGGAAATTAAAAAAAGTAATGTATTTTTTTTTATATCGATTGCATCGATAACTAATTAATCTGCTTTGAATTTGTTTGTTCTGTGTGTTGAGGCTAATCACTACCAAATCCAATGAAAGTCTTCGCATGTCACAATTTTTAAGGGGCCCCTATTCTCTCCTTGTGTTCTTTTTTCAGTAGCATCGTGTTTGCCTTTTACTCTGTATTTTAGTGGTTATTTTAGCATTCTTTCGAAATATGTATGCTCGTATATCATGCTAGAAAAGAATTTCAAGTTCCGAAAAGTGCCACAGTGAAAGAAGAGAAAAGTGGTTATTTAGGGGGCTGTTGTTTATGAAGCATTTCTTTTTACCTTAAGTTTTCTTGTGTAAAGAACATTTCCTGGTTAGAATATAAATCTAGGCCTGGTCAGATTGACAATCTCGGAACAACATTCATTATCAATTAAGTAAATCACTGTGGATTTTATAAAGAAAAAGAATAGCCTGATTTCAAGTGGTGTTCAACTTTGAGTCAGCACCGTCGTGATTGCAAAGATAAGAACACAGAACAGATCTATTACAGGAATAAGGTCAAAATATGTGTATCCGTCGTGTATTCGAAAACACTCCATGGTAAATACATGTATATCCTAATTGTTCCATTGCTGCGCATTTGGGTGTTGAACGGGTGCTGCAATCACCTTTTCGCTGCTAGAATACATTCTGCATGAAATGTGCCGGTTTTCGTGTTTATTCGCCAACGATGGCAGGTTTGCAGATCCAAACAAAAGGTGCAAATATACGTCTTTTTACGTTAGCAGTTCACCATTGAGTGGTATCTCAGGAATTGTATTGTACTTTTAATATATTTCTTTCTCCAGTTAATGATAGAACTTTCATGAAAAGAAGGTACATGTATAGGAAAAAGTGATATTCTATAAAGTACGTAAATCAGATCTGAATTGGACGTTTTTATTTGAAACAAAGGAGAATTTGAATTAGTGGCCTCTAACCTGAAAATCAATGTTAATAGTTTCGTTTCGTTAAGCGCATCGACGTTTTTTTCAGGTGCACATGTACATGCGTTTGGTACTCTATACAATATAGGTGTTCTTTTGCGAACTTACAATCTAACAAATACGTACCCCTTGATTAATCAGAAGTTTAAAACGATCAAGAGAGCCATTATGTATGGTCGACTTGCCCGAAATCCCTTTATCTGTCATTATTCAATCAAGGTATTACAAATGCATTGGAAAGTGGCTGACTGGGAAAACATATACTGAACAAAACAGCTAACCCGCCACTAATTTTGTTAGTTGCCAATGTTATACAAGTGACTTTAAAATTTAGCGTACGCTTATGTTGTTGACGACATTTTAAAATTTCAACAAAATCAAATTTAAAAAAAAAACATATCATCTAACAGAATTATTCGACCCATTTTTCGAGAATTCACAAAAATACATAAATATGTCTGAATGTACAAACTGGCAAAACACGGTTTGTGGAAAGAAAATGGTAATAAAGTGAAAACATTCATTATAAAGGGTGTGTAAAAAGTTCGTTCCTATTTTCACCATAGGCTTCATTTCCAAATGAGAAGGCAAGTGCCGCTGTAATCTAAACATTCAAATAAGAACGCATATCAGTTTTAGAAAATTGAATAAAAATTTACAATATATATATTGAAATCACACAATTTCGAAAAGGCAAATATTTTCACTGCCCCCCCCCCCCCCCCGTCCACTTAATTTACATGTACTGGTCAATTAAATAAATTCATGGTTCTGGCTAAAGTAGCTTATAGGTATGTTCATCAAAAAATGAAAACGTTCAGTCAATATTAGTTACGAAATGGAAAAGCTAGCCTGTAAAATATTCAACAGCTTGATTTTATCCGAAATGGCATTATTCAAACTTGGCAAACTTTTGAAATCTAGCTTACGGTCTAAATGCCAAATTGCATTTGATGACATTCTTGTATACTAAACAGGTTTTACAGTAACAATGCAAGACGTGCAACAAAAACCATTCGACACTATACAGTTTATTAGGATAACAAAACGAATAGGAACGAATTTACTACACACCCTTTATATATACAATTCTCTATTCATATCCTTTCCGCGACCGTAACGTAATAAAACGTATTAGCGTCTGCTGGCCCTTTAACGCTTCCATAGAATCAACATTTATTACAAGAAATTCATTTTGAAAATGTTTTTGAGATGTCTAGGTCTGCAGCTCACAAATATCTTAATATCTGACATTCGAGGCATATACTGACACGATTTGACGAAGTTCCAAAAATTTCCATATACATATACCCTTGCTCCGTTACGGACACCTGTGGAATTTGTGTTTATTCCGAGTGCAAATTTTGAAAAGCTGACACGTCGTGCTAAAGCCCAGACATTTTTCAAATTGTAGGAAAATGCTGTAAATTGACTCCTCATGAGCAAAAAAAAAAAAAAAAAAAAAATCCACGCGCATACATTTTTGACGGGGTGACCCCTGCGCGTGAAACCCTGGCTATTTCAATGCAAATGAGAAATTCCTTTTCAAGTTTAGCCTGTGTACTTTCATTCTTTTTACTTCCGGGAAAAGCTGAAGGTCATCTGACTTCATTTTCTGTGTTGTCAAAAACATACGTTCGCCTGGCGAGATTGTATAAAATTGTGCTGGCCGTCCTAAGGATATAAATGGTATACTTTAGTTTTCTCGGAATGTAACTTTTAAATGTAATTTTGTGACGTTTTACGAAATGCATGAGGTACTAAAAGAAATGAAATTATTTTTGCGTTAAAACTTTAGCTATACATGTATTAAGAATATACTATTATACGCCCGTTTGAAAAACGGGACGTATTATGGGAACGCCCCTGGCGGGCGGGCGGGCGGGCGGCGTCCACAGACTTTGTCCGGAGCATATCTTCTACATGCATGAAGGGATTTTGATGACACTTGGCACAGTTGTTCACCATCATGAGACGGAGTGTCATGCGCAAAAACCAGGTCCCTAGGTCTAAGGTCAAGGTCACACTTAGAGGTCAAAGGTCAAATTCAAGAATGACTTTGTCCGGAGCATATCTTCTTCATGCATGGAGGGATTTTGATGAAAGTTGGCACAATTGTTCATCATCCTGAGACGGAGTGTCATGCGCAAGAACCAGGTCCCTAGGTCTAAGGTCAAGGTCACACTTAGAGGTCAAAGGATACAAGAAAGAAAACTTTGTCCGGAGCATATCTTCTTCATGCATGGAGGGATTTTGATATAACTTGGCACAAATGTTCACCACCACGAGGCGGAGTGTCATGCGCAAGAACCAGGTCCCTAGGTCAAGGTCACACTTAGAGATCAACGGATACAAGAATGAAAACCTTGTCCGGAGCATTTCTTCTTCATGCATAGAGGGATTTTGATATAACTTTGCACAAATGTTCACCACCACGAGGCGGAGTGTCATGCGCAAGAACCAGGTCCCTAGGTCAAAGGTCAAGGTCACACTTAGAGGCCAAAGGTCAGATACAAGAATGACTTTGTCCGAAGCATTTCTTCTTCATGCATGAAGGGATTTTGATGTAACTTGGCACAATTATACACCATCATGAGATGAAGTGTCATGCGCAGTTCCCTTCTTTAGAATTACTTCCCTTTGTTGTTACTATAAATAGCTTATATTGTAACTTTTTCATTACTAGTCGTAGGGAAAAATCGAGACCACTTTTCTGTAGTACAACATGCATGCTACATCCAATTATGAGGTGTATTTTGACCAATCTCTACCTGGTAAAGATTTTTGTGTGGACTTACAATTTTTTTTTTGGATTTTTTTTTTTTTTTTTTTTTAAGATTATCTTCCCTTAGTTGTTACTATAAATAACTTATATTGTAACTTTTTTATAACTGACCGTAGGGAAAAAACAAGGCCACTTTTCTGTGGTACAACATAGATGTTACTTTCAAATTTTAGGTGTATTTTAATGTATCTCTACCTGGTAAGGAGTTTTTTTGTGGACTTAGAAAAACAAATGACTTACAATGATTACTAAACAACCACAAAATTAAAATTCCATTTGCAAATACAGGTGCTAGAGTAAAGAAATTTGCTGTGACGGGCGTATATTGTGACATTCTGGCACTCTTGTTTCAAACCTATTTTTTGTTTACATGAAGTAATTGTTCATGTATTTGAATATGTAATTTGGTTCTAGTATACCATTAACCATTCGGATTCAGCTTTTAGCTTGATTCTAAAATATCTCTTTAGTAACGTAGTCTGTCTACGGTGATAATGTCTGTATATTAATCAACACTGATGGTTCATTAACTAGCAATGCAAACTTTACTCTCTGTAGTTTATTTTCTGTTTAAGTAGGACAAAATTATGAACCTAGGTTAAATCGCAGGCATCAGTAATAAATGGCACGACAGCAGCAAATATGTGTCTCCGTATCTCATTAATTATGCATAAGATGTACAAGGATTGTCTGAAAAGAGAGATATCAGGTTCGGAAGTAAGGCAGGTCAATCACCAATTTTCTAGCATTCCGTTAGATAATGAACAATATTAGATTTAAAACAAATCTAACTGACAGAATAAGTTAAAGAAAATGTAGACTAAGTACGAAATTAAACACATAAATACTCCGAAAATGCGAACATATATTGTGTTTGGTGGTGTTTTGTTTGGTCTTAAGATGCACTGACACATTTAATGGTACATAAAAGAACAGTCATTATTTTAAGCAGGGGAGTATAACTTGGTAAACCACATACCTTTGAGAACCGTTTAAAGCTGTCAAATCTCACCGTACCGTTGGACTCAGTGTTGTTACATTTTCTGATTCTTTGGAATCATGGAGTCTGTTCAATGTTTGATCATAACAGAGTTCATCTTAGGCCGATGCAAGGGGCATGAGGGGAGTTGCACATTTCATTACCGCTCATAATCTGACTCAGTCAAACCGTGTTCAATTTTTTTCCTGACATGTCGAAACAGTCATGTGTCAGACCAACACAAGTTATGAGAGAAAAATAACAAGCGGACTAATATTCGGTTACACGAACTATATTGTTACGAATTACTTTTTCATTTTTTCCCCAATAAATCCAATAAATTATGAATAAAATTTGGAAAATGACAGCGTCTTTTCCACAAGCTAAATTATGAGATAGTCCCCAAATATGTAGTGGCCATTTAACAAACGATACAGCAACCCATTTTAATAAAGATTCTTACAACGAATATATTGTCATAAATTAAAAGTATTACTTTTTGTCATTTGCCAGAAAGTCAGTGTGATTTGTCATTAGGAAATACAAGACAGGGATAGAATTCTGCTTGTTCCAATTTATCAATGAGAAAAAATCCCTTATAATGAAATGATTTTTACATTTAGACCATCTTTACATTAACAAAACTAAATCTTTATGCTTTTTACCACTTTCTTTCAACAGTGAAATGAACTTAACATTTTCATACTTGCACCTACAATAAACTTTCAAAATAGCTCTGACATCAATTTATAATAAGAAAACTTACATATTTACATTTTGTGCACGTCAGTTGGGAGTCAATGACGCAGAAGTTATAGGAGGTCCACATATTTAGCGATCCGGGTTCTGCTTCGAATCCCGATTACGGCTAGTGTTCATTCATGTTAATAACTAGAATTAGGTCTTTTGGTAGCAGATTCAGATTGAATAATAGGGAGGTCAATAGGTGTGTGTGTGTGTGTGTGTGTGTGTGTGTGTGCGTGTGTGTGTGTGTGTGTGTTCGGGTTTAACGTCTTTTTCAACAATTTTTCAGTCAATAGGATCCGCTGAAAACAATTTGTTGAAATTATCCCTATTGTATAAGGTCGTCGAATACCCACGTTTATGTAAGTACAAATTTTGACCTCGCCTTTTCTTTTTTCATGACACTTAATTAACAATATACATACACATTTACCGGAAAACGCCTTTACTAGTATACGGTCTTCCATAAGGACCGACTTTGTTTCACCCCATAGCCCTGTAGTTTGGTAGGGCAAAGTATGATACGAAGACCGGAAGATAAGATACAATGGCGTTTTAATACAAGCAAAATTGCGATAACACGATGTCAAGACTGGATATTAGCATCACAATTTCGCATTCGTATTAGTACCGTACTGTCGTCTATTGGACCTAAATGCCAAATTGGTTTGAACAATATTTATTGATCAAATAGCATTTAATTACAATACATATTTACCAAAGCTAGGGATCGAGTAGAAAGCTAATAAGCTTTTTTAGAAACTCTTTCCCGAAAACATGTACATATTAAATTGCAGTGACAACAATTCATTGTAAAATTAATGCCAAATTATGGAAGTGCGACAACGTGATGAAAATACTGCACTTTCGCATCTTAAGTTGGCCCTAAATTTGGTTGATGGGCAATATTGTTATATTAACACGACACAGAAACGAGAAAAACACGATGCGAAATGCAATATTGTTATCGTGTCTTCGCTTTGCATAATCGAGTCATCGCATCTGATCTTCTCATCTTTGCATCGTATAATCGCACTTACCAGACTATAAGTCGAAGTGGCGAAACAATGATGACCTTAACAGAACACCGTATTATAAGAGTTATAAGTGTTATTATCCTATAAATATACCCTATGTAACACAAACTTTACCAGGTCGTTGCATTATTCACCGTTGCTGCCGGGCTTGAAAGAGGATTTTTATGTTTCAGTTTAGCGTAACGTTTTTCCTTATTGTTCTTAATTGTTATTATAGGATAGATTGAACACCAACGATAGTTGGTGAGTGTACCTCGATGTTTAAGTAACCTATATAATTGTCAGTAAAGAAAGTGTTTCTTTCTACGGTCGTCGCTATAGTTTGTACAATTGTTTCTTCTCTGAAAGCAGTTCCCTCTACTGTAGTAGCAACTTACGTACGAATGTGCAAAATCACGTCCTGGTTGTTACTTTAATAACGAACGCTACACTAAAGTGCGATTGTCCTTTTCCACGAAAAGGCGATTATATCTAATGATCTTTATTTTATAAATTCTGACGATTTCCTGTTAAATGTCACATAAATCGCTAGCAATTGATTTACGATACGTAACATACGAGAACATGTCATAGGTTAAGAATCGATGAGTAAATATTTATTTTTGTCCTTCGAAAATATCGCATGTTAACATAAACAATATTAACGAAGGTTAAAGTAATAAAGCCTACTTCCATTACGTGTATTATTATTATTATTATTATTATACCAGATTTATATAGTGCTCTTTTCATGACAAACACGTTCAAAGGCGCTTTCATATAGCAAACGCAGCCACACAGGGCGCAACATTCATCCTCTACTAGTACAGACACAGAGCGATCTGACCAGAGGGACAGAGTGAGATAATGCCCCCATGACAGATAGAGAGAAATTATTTTTTAGATACAGGCCTGTCCGACTAACTTAGCCTAGCTCTTTGCCAATAGATAGTCTGGTTCTTTAACGTGTCCTGTGTATTGCACCGATACACGCGAAGCCGTCTTTCCTGGGAAGAATCAGTACAGACCTCTTAGTTAGATGGGAGACACTCGAGTTGTTCTTGAACCTCAAATTTCTTGCTGGCTGATAAGAGTTCTAGCAAGTCTTTAAAGATCGGTGATTGGTTATGCAATGCTTTGTATGTGTGAACTAGAATCTTAAAGTCCACTCTGTGAGCAACTGGTATCCAATGAAGTTCTTTTAATACCGGTGTAATGTAATCATAACGCGATATTCTCGTTATGATTCGAGCTGCAGTGTTCTGAAGATTTTGAAGTCTATTCAGCAAGGCCTTCGGAACACCATACAAGAGCGCATTGCAATAATCAAGGCGTGAAGTGACGTGTGAATTTACTAGCGATTTTATAGCACCATTATTTAGATATTTCCTGATTTTGCCTGTTTGACGTAGCTGTTTGTACCCTGATCTACAAACTGAGTTAATATGTTATTCCATGCTCATTTTGGAGTCTAGAAAAGCAACAAGATTCCTTACACACTTAGATGGTTTAATGTTCTCATCTCCTATTTTCACAGAAACCGATTCAATATGTTTTTCGTTTCTTTTCTTTTTTTAATTTCAGCAACCAAAGGTTGCTCATTTATTATCCCCGTCATTGTGGAGAGTGGGGTCGGAGAGCCATCCACCACTTCCCCTTACAGAATCATGTATAGCAACTACTCATATAATTTTTTTTTAACTAATAATAAATATATACTGGTAGTTAAACTTCATTTAAAAATGGGGTTTTCGTATTTTTTTTCCCATTTACAATGTGTTTGTGCTATTCTAGCCAAGCAAACTGCCCTATATTCGTTTTAACTCTTTGTTTCAAAATGTTTGATATGAACACTGGTTGCATGCATTTATATATAGTAAAAACTTTTATAGTATGTTTCAGACACGTTACTGAAATTTCGTAGCTATGCTATAGTGATCCAAGAAGTTGTTTTTTTTACATTGTAACAATATCTAACATTTTGTTTCAGTGTTCAAAATGGAGTGGTAGATTTTGTGGCTAAATAACACTATGTACCAAAGATACAAAGTCTATATTATATACAACTTAGTTTCAAAGCACAGATTAGCCTAATTTATACTAAAAAAATAAAAAAGGTACATTGTAACAAGTTTTTGTACAGAAACAAATTTGATATGAATGTAGTGTCTGTTTTGGTTTTCTTTTACTATTGTGTAAAACTACATTACAGCCAATAGGATCCTTATCTAGTGAAGGTGTACCTGAATATTTGGAGCGTTTGTAATATTATTATAATTTACATAAGTTCCATTTCTAACATAATGAGCATGCTGTAAAAAAGACATATATTTATACAAATGTGTTTCTTCAGTCTGTGTTAAATTTGAAAAAAAAAACAAAAAAAAAACAATAGAGATACAGTATCAAATTTCAAAAACCAGTGATACAGCTAAGACAGTATGCTTTTGTATCTATCAGTCTACAAAAAAAAACAAAAAAACTTTTAAAAGGTCTTCGGTGCAAACTACTGAGGTTTCCTTCTTACTGTAAGAGGCGGGGGGGGGGAGAGGGAGAAGATGCTGGTGGAGGACCTCATTGTAATGATAATGTAGGTGTTAATAACTTCAATTTTTGCTAATTCTTTCTTTCTCATAGTGTTATTAAAAATGTATTTATTTAGATACACATGTACGTGTATATAGGTATATAACTTTAAATAAAATTATATCAGACTTTTCATATAGTATGTATGCTATTCACCTATTGAGATATTTCTATAGAACTAAGTTTCTAAACTTTTCCCATGACTTTTCAAATTTTTCATGTTTGAGAGTTTGTTTAGCAACATATTTTTCAATGTTATATGTAGCAACAATTTGAGTCTTAAAATTTTCTAGACTAGGCCTTAATCTTTTCAACCTACTATAATATATATAATGTTTCGCATATAATATAAGTTTGTTTAATACATTTTCCATCTTTGTATTACCAAATAAAATATCTGAAATAGTCCAATCTTCAAAATTCAGATTACATTTATTTTTTATGTAGGACTGAAGCTGTAGCCAAAATTGTTTAATTACTTCGCAGTCATAAAACAAATGAATCAAAGTTTCTGGCTCATTCTGACAAAAAGAGCAAGAGTCTTCATTAATAATCTTCATTTTTTTCAGCAAATAATTTGTGGCAAGGATTCTATGGTTAATCCTGAATTGGAACCATATTATTTTGGGATCTTTTGTGAATTTATAAGCCATATCATATATCGAATTCTTTTGAAAAAACTCTGCTTCTGTGGTATTTCTTAGTTCATCCTGCCATTTTTGTAAAGAATTTGGATATTGTCCTACATTCTGCATTATTTTGTAAATTGATCTACATCCTTTTTTATCCTTAATTATTACTGCAAGACTTTGCGGAATATGTATATGATAGTTGATCTTCTTTGGTAGATGTTGGATATTGTTTACTTCAAGAAATTCATTTACTGCTGTCAACATACCTCTATATTCTAAAAAGTTACTTCTAATATTGTAAGTGGCTAGAAATTTATTGTATGTATAGAATTCTCCATCATGATTTAAAAGATCACCTAAAAACAGAATTCCACCTGAAATCCATCTATTTATACAAACACTTGAATTTCCAACCTTAATTCCAGGATTAAACCATAAATGAACAGAATAACATTGTTTACTATTTTCCGGTGTTGCATTTAAAGAGAGAGCATAATAACTATAAAGAACATCTTTCCAAAAAGGGTTAATATCTAAATGTAGTTTTGTTTTAATATAGTCTGTCCCATACTTAGAGATTTGCTTTACAACTGGACAAATACTGTCTACCAACTGACTAAATTTATTATTTGAATTAATGAGTCTTCTTATCCATGTTGCTTTTAAGCTATTCATAAAACATTTTAAATCTATCATTTTTAGCCCCCCAAACTTATAGTCTTGTGCTATAATATTTCTTTTTACTTTGTCTCTAGAGTTATTCCACATAAAGTTGAAAAAAAGGTTCTGTATAGTATTAATCTTGGCCAATGGTGGATTTGGTATACTCAAAAACAAATGATTTAATTTTGCAAGAGCAAGGGATTTTATAACAACTAGCTTGCCTATTGGAGACAGGACTCTTTTAGACCAACTTGCAAATAGTTTCTTAATTTCTTCAATTTTTGAATCATAGTTCAGATCTATAATTTCAGATAATTCTGTGGTAAATTTAACACCTAGGACTGTAAAAACTTCATTGTTCCATGACAAGTTATATTCTGGGCAAAGAATGGTGTTACTATTTTTTTGTGATCCAAACCAAATTACTTTTGTTTTCTCCATGTTGATATTAAGGCCTGAAATTCTAGCATAAAATTTTAATGTTAACATTGTGTTCTTTAGAGATTTATTTGTACCATCCAAAAACAGACTAGTATCATCTGCATACTGGGAAACTTTATACTCCTTTCCATGTATCATTATTCCTTTTATATTTTGATTATTTCTAATTAATATTGAAAGTATTTCAGCACAAAGAATGAACAGGTAGGGTGACAGGGCATCTCCTTGACGACAGCCTCTCTGTAATGAGAACCATTCAGACATATGTCCATTTACAATGACACAGGATTCAATATTTGTGTAAAATAATTTGATCCAGGATTTTATGGAATGGCCAAAGTTAAAGAAGTCTAAAACTTGGTGCATAAAATTCCATGAGACAGTATCAAACGCAGCCGCGAAGTCAATCAGAAGTAGTAAACCAGGCATATTATTTTTTTCTGTATAAAAAAGCAAGTCATATAACATTCTGATGTTTGATGCCATTAGTCTACCTGGTAGAAATCCAGTTTGGTCTTCATTTATGATATTTGCTAGGATATTTTTGATACGAAAAGCGATTGAAGCAGAGGCGATTTTGTAAGCAACATTTAGTAGGGAAATTGGTCTCCAATTTTTTAAGTAAAGTTTGTCTTTGTTCCCCTTTGGTATACATGTTATAACTCCTTGTTTCTGGGTAACTGATAATTCACCTATTGAATATGCATAATTCATTGACCTAACTAGTAATGTACCAATATCTTTCCAAAAGAATTTAAAAAATTCCACTGTGAAGCCATCATTTCCAGGACTTGTATTGTTTGACATACGCTTCAAAGAGTTCAACATTTCATTGTATGTGAGAGGCCCCTCAATGGATTGCTTATCATTTTCTGAAAGTTTAGGTACTTCTAAATCTTCTAATGTTACATTTAAAGAAATATTTTCTGTTTCTTCCACTTTGTATAAAAATTCATAGTGACGCTTTGTTTCGGCAAGAATTTCATTTTGTGTTTTTAAAATATCACCTTTTTCAGAGATTAAAGAGTTCATAAGTTTTGAAATATAGTTTCTGTTTTCAAGATTGCAAAAATAACGTGTAGGTTTCTCTCCTTCATGTATCCATTTAGCTTTTGATCGTATGAAAATCCCATCCATTTTTTTCTTTCTTAATTCTGCCAATTCTCTTCTTTTATTGTCTAATAATTCATAATCTATATTTGTTTCCTTTTCAATTTTCTCAATTTCTTTTAAAAAATTTTCTTCCTTATTAATTTCCGTTTTTTTCTTATGCGAAGCATAGCTTATTGTCATTCCTCTGATATTCAGCAACATTATCTCAAATAATAACTGATCATTAATATTGAATCTTATTTCTTGAAGAGGTATATTATCTATATCCTCATTATTTTCTGGGGTGTCAATTACATACTGTAGTTTTGTTTCTAAAATGATTTTCTTAACTTCATTTATATATGTCTCATCCCTTAGTAGGGAGTTATTGAATTTCCAGTAGGACAAACCTTTTTCAAATTTACCAAATTCTAATGACATAAAAATTAGTGAGTGATCAGTACGATATCCAGGTAAAATCAAAGTATCATCAAGGTCAGTATATAAATTCTCTGAGATTAGAAAAAAGTCAAGACGTGCTTTTTTGATTGGATTCTGTCTAAACCATGTATATTCCCTTTTTTCAATATTATTTTCTTTCCAACAATCCATTAAATTAAACTCTGACATTATACTGTGTAGCTTATCACGTGCATTTGGATTGTTTAAGTGTAAATAATTGAAGCAATCTATATCTGGATTAAGAATCAAGTTAAAGTCCCCAGCAAGAATATATAAAGAGTTTTCAAACTTTGACATTTTCTCTGACACCACATCATAAAAATTAGGATTATCTCTATTAGGTCCATAGATATTTACTAGAGTGATATCTTTATCACATATTTTGCAGTTTAGAATAAGTAAATTTCCTTCCTCATCTTGCTCAACATTATTCACTTTGCAATCAAAATTATTGTTGATAAATATTGCTACGCCTCTTGACTGACTAGTAAAATTAGAAAAGTATGTCTCATAGCCCCAAATAGAGCGTATATACTTTTCTTCTTTATTTGTAAAATGTGTTTCTTTGAGAGGTAAATACAACGACTTCAGTTTTATCGGCATTTATTTTCAACATGTTGCTGTTCATCCAAGACTGGATTTGTTGGTTTGAAAGATAAATAAAGCTGTCCATCGTCGGCGTAAAAATGGTGATTTAGTCCATGTTTCTTGCATATTGTACCAACTGGTTTAGTGTACATTGTGAAAAAGTTTGGCCCGAGAACGGATCCCTGTGGGACACTGTATGTCATTTGCACTGGTTTTGAAAATTCACTATCTATGGTCACAGAAACAAACAAACACACAAACGAACGAACAATAACAAAAATGGAACCGTTCTTCTTTGCACGAATGAATAACCACCAAATAAAGTAAGTAAGTAAGTAGGTAAGTAAATTTTTATTATAGTGACATTGTGTATAACATATGTACAAAGTACAAAATCAATAGAAACATTTTACAACACCCGGCCACGTTGGGCCTATAAGTCACTATAAAGATATAACTTTTTATACAATTGATCATCGCAATATTCATAATATTTAACTTATGCGTGACAAAGAATATATTCTGAACATATTTTGTTGGAAAAAAGTAGCAAATACATGTTTTGCACATAAAACTAATAATGCTGCCGACTTACGAATGCTCGACACAGTATACTAAAGCGTGATTAACTGTGACAACTATCCCTTTTGTTTTGACAAACCCATCAGTGACCACATATTTAATAGGAAGTACCGAAAGGATATTGGGCATAAGCAATTTTACCAGCAAAACTCACTTTTTAACCATGTTTAACGCAAAATTCATATATGACAGTTTACAACCAATACAGAGGTATTGAAAAGCTATGGTGATAATCTGTTTTGGTCCTTCAAGGATTCCGGAGATGATATTAAATGGCTATTAAATAAACATGATGATTACAGATGTTCGATTACTAGCACAAACGATTTTTGTAACCTTAATAATAATTTACCATAAAATTTGTAAAAAAAACTAATAGCAAGAGAAAATGCTAATTATTTGGCATGCTAGGAAACAAGACACAAGTTGAGCAACTAATCCTTGAGCGTTGCGGTTTCAATTGGATAATATATATATCAAATTTGGAAATAAAACATAGAGGTAAGTAACTTGTATCCCAATGTGGACTAACTGCGCCTCACTCATTTACAGTTATGAACAAGATTTTATGCTTCGTGTGTCCACCGAGATCGTCTGACATTACTCAAGCTTTAAAAATGGTGCCACAACTTGAAATTCCGATGAATGACAGAAACAAAAATTCGATTATTTCTAAAAGAATAATGTAAATTATATTTTTCTTTACCCACCAGAAACGAACCATTCTTATGCCTGAAGATCGAGTTTTGGTACCCCTGTTACCAACAATAAATTAAAATAATAGAAATTCTCACATTACTTCAATGAGCTCACTATATACCTATATTCCATGTTTAAAGTCAGTATCTTAGATTTTTTAATTGTGCTGCGTACACAAAATATGCAGCAGCTCAATTGGGGGAACCAGTTATTGCGCTCAGTACATTCATCGCCACCTCCTTATATGCAAAGTCTGAAGTCAACACCTTGAAGAGTTATTAGGTAACGCTCTGGACAAAAAGCATGATGGACAAATATGACCTTTGATCTCATTTTTTAACTTGACCTTGACCTTTGACCTATCGGTTCTTACGCTCTGTACATCATCTCATCGCCATATACTTCTATGCAAAGTTTAAAGTCAATATCTTGATGGTTATTAAGTTATGCTCCTGGCACGAAATAGGACGGACGGACAGACGGAGGCACGAGGAGTCACATAAATTATAAAAAGCGCCAACACGCCATTATGATGTGGTTACGGTAGTTCTACACGTTTTCTACAATGTAGAATTTGATTAAACTCGGATTTTTCATAACTTCAGAGTATACCTAGAAAATTCAGCAAATAAAAAAGATAGGATCGTGTATTTGATTTTTTGCTAGACTGATATGAAAGATTTGGACCTCACGCAATATTTCATAATGGGAGTCTATGGGAAAATCAAAACATTTTCGCGAATAGAAATTTTTCTACAATGTAGATTTTGATGAAACGTCTCACAGTTGTAAATAAACACATGGCCTATAATTTGGTGAAATAAAATGTATAGGTCCGTGCGCTTATTTTTGAGATATTTGACCATGATTAAAGTGAACCGGACATTTCACGCTAATTTTAAGACATTGTTTTGATTATTTCAACGTGTCGTATGTTTTAATATCATAGTTTGACTTAAGAAATATAGCAAAAGTGCCATTGTAATAATTTTTCTCATAAATTTCAATTAATTGATAAAATGATTTTCATTTCCGTAAGCCGAATCCAGGCTTTATTCTACGTTTTCCAGATAAATGACGTTACGCCATCACTTCCGCTTTATCAAACGTGCAGAACTACCTTAAATTAAAAAAAATATAATCATAAGGACATGTTAACGTCTGATAGGGGAAAGGGTGAACCATATATTCCTAAACCATTGGCCTAGTATGTTTAAATATCTTACGCGGTATGTCTGATTTCATCTGATCAAATCTGACAGGTAATGTCAATTCATTTTAGGTTTTAGTAAATAAAAAAACGCTACTTTTCACTGTATTTTATGTTATCTCGAAACTATGTTCCTACCCTCGGACACGTCCCTTGTTATTATATTTGATTATGAAGCATCCGATCTCTTGTCTGTATTTTATTCACTTACAGGAACATTTGTTGGAAGCTTTCCATTGCCTCTCAATTACCATAAAACCGAGTGTGCTTAGCCTATTGCTTCTTTCGGATGCGTTCCATTCTTCTAAAGATTTTATTAGAATGAATTATATAACTACACAGAAACATTTTAAAATAATAGTTATTTTGGTCATACCTTGGCATAAATGGATCAAAATGAAAACCATATTTATGGATGATCACGCAATCCCTACGGTATAGGAAACGGCACGTTTGGAAGCGACAGATCAAAATTAAACAAAGGTCAGACAAATAATATCAAATTGACGTAGGCGAATGTCTCATTTCTGACTGATTATAGCTCTGTGCTTACAACTGCATATATTATAGCCTATTGCAAATGTTGAATACATATAAATAAGATAACATTCCTCCAAAAATTGCAAGATGTAATTGCAAGGTTTCTAAATGTAACATAATAAGCCAAATGATGATCATAAATATTCTTATTCAGACATATTGCAAATTGTCCCAGACAGCTTTACAGATTCTTGGCTGTTTCAGCAATACTAATATTATCAAATGACAACTTTAATCAAGTACTCACTAACCGATTGAATATATTTTATTCTATTGTATTCAATACACTAAAAAGTTATGTTCAAAATAAAAAGTTGTATCATACCGAGTTATTTTCTCATTAATATAATACTAACGTATTTTATTTGAAACATTATATAATAAGTGATAAATATAAGCAAATGAATAATTTTCTTCAAACATGACTTTCATGAATTTAGGTAATATTTACGTAATACGATCATGCTACACTTTTATTTCATGATTTCAATCAAAACCTTAAAGCTACCAGTTTAGCCTCAAATATTTGCTGTTGATAAATATCCTCTGCGAGATTAAGATGTGTTTCGTAGAATTTGTGCATTTAAGGCTAATATTAAAAATGAGAACATGTGATGCTTACGGTACTATGGCACATTCTCCGTGGTACAAGTCTACATTATTCTAGCCATTTTGGGGACTCGCCTGGCGGGGATAACTTGATTGGTACAGCTTTAAAATGTTTAGCTCCAAATTGACGTAAAAACTTTATTTTGCCACTTGCCCGAACTGTGTTCCATATCTCCTTTTTATTAAGTTTGTATTTTTTTATATGTTGCCCATTTTCACATGCATACAAACGTTCATGTTTTGAAAGACTTGAAAAATGGTACATTTTTTGTACTGGTAGCTTCTTAACTTGGCACTCAGCATTATGAAGATAGTTCTCGGACGGCTCAGCCCGGTGTGAGTATAACGTTACCGGGTGGGATATCATGTCACGTGTCTACGGTGTGATATTCCATTGATGCAGCGCTTTAAGATGGACATACAACTAGACATCGTCATTTATGACTGAAACATTGTTGATAAAAACGCTAAACCCGCACACACACTGTTATGTGGATACCGCCTGAGATAGCATTCTTTACATGTTTTTTTTCCCTATTGGACATTTGTTTTGCTTTTTTAATTATTTACTACATTGTAATTGAAAATGGTGTTTTCTCGTTAACACTTTATTATTTGAATACAATATGACGAAAATGATGTGCATTACTTTTCATTATACTCAATGTGTGAAGCGCCAATATCATTTATAAATTGATTCAAGCCTGAACGTCGACAATGTGATACGAGGGCAATTCAGTCATTGTCACTAGTGGTCTTCCATAGAAGTCGTACTCGAAAACGGAGTTTTACTCATCATACCTATACTATGAAATATCGATTTCGTCTAGTTAAAGTTGACCAGTTTATCCATAGCTGAATGCTATAATGAAAGGTGCAAAACAGTAATCAGCGCTTACATTAAATCTCGCGGGTTTTTTTTTGCGGGTATCCCCAAAGAGATATATTTTGCTCCAACGGAAACAATGAATTGCAAAACAGCGGTGCATTTTGATGTTTATCTGCAGATATACTCCCTCCACTTTTGGAAGCTTTTTGATATAATAATTATACCTGAGAACAACATGGGCATACCCTGGCCTCTAGACCTGTGTGGCTTATCTGATGTAAATACAAGCAAAAATGTCTGATAAACTTCACCCATATAATTTATTTGAATAATAATTGATTTTGAGTAAAACAACGTTTAGGTATAACTGTTAAGACCTAAAATAAGGAACAAGCAGTCTGATTGGCAGATAAAGGGAGAAAAAGCAAAATATCTTGACTAACTAGAAGACAGTAGGTCTGTTTTCTGCTCTGCGCTCGCTGAAAATTTCAAAAAATGCTTAGAGATCTAAATAGTACACTTAAAAAATAAATATATGCTTGCAGTTTTTTAGGAACAATGGTGCATTGAATGAACCCCGGACTCAGATAGCGTATACTCAGCAATATTTATTTGTGTATGTATACCAGGGGGAAGGAGGATGGGGGAGGGAATCCCAAACTGCAATATTGTGGTATTTTAAACACTAAGTCCTTCATTCTGCTGAATAAAGTCATTTCAGTCAAGAACTGAAGTTTAACAAGTGTTTTGCTTTTTTTACCTAACGAAATGTTTGTATTTTAAACCAAATTCTTTATTATAAAGAGTTAAAATTCATAAATATTGTTATTCACATTCTTTTTTAAATCTGAAAATCTGACATAAAGCCAGAATATTTTACTGGAGTCAGATTTTCTTAATATGTGGAAGCCAAAACATTTTTTCAACAAACAAAAACAAAGACAAGATTTTTTTAAATCTCAGTTCCGCCCTCCGGATATCAATGGTTGTCCCCTTAGGGTTATGGAAGATGGTCGATATACTATTTCACTAATTGCTCACACGATAGACTTTTCAGAAGGGACTGTCAATCCAATTCTGAATGACCGTTTGAAATTAAAGATTTGTGCTGGATGCCCTCCGCCCAATTTTAGATTGCGCAAAAACTGCTGAAACTGTTTTTAAAAATATTATCAAAAGCAAATGTCTGAGCTGCTCACTGTGAATGAAACTTTTTTATCAACAGCCCCAGCGACGGCCGAGTAAGTCAGGCAAGGCCGGATACTGCAAAACAAAAGGACAAAAAATGGAAAGCTTTTATATGGCATTTTCTTCTATTTTACTGGATTAAATGTGCAAAATCTTTGCAAAGAGGATCAAGCCATCACATGCAGGTTCGACAAAAAATAAAGTACTTACAGCGGTCAACATTCTATCAAAATAACGCCAAAGTAAACGTTTGTAAAGTATACTTATTATTGACAATGCTTTAACTCAAAATATCAGTCTGTACAGTGTCAAATAAGAAAGTTGAGCTACTGACCTAAGTCCTATTTTCCTGCCAAAGAAAATCCTCGCGGGTAAACGCTATGCCTGGTTCTGCATTTTTCACTGTCTCAACAGTATACCAAGGGGAGACTACTTTTCAGCATTAGGCTCATGGATAGCAATACTCTAAAAGTGGTTCTGTGCGGGTGAAAATTTTCTTGATCTACATACGAAGACCAATGACAAATTTATTGAACAACCCTCGTACCAAATGAGATATCAGATAAAATGACAGGGATTTTGTCTTTCTATTTAAACACATCTGTGAGATTGATCTGTATATTACACGTCTGGTATAATTTGACAGTTAATGCCAACATGATAACGACATCAATATTTGCAGGATACTCCCAGTCAAATTTCCATATTCATTGAGAGGGAAGTTATTTCTAATATCTGGAATTTGATAGCTCACACTACAAATTTTGATATCGTATGCAGCTGCTTGAATTTATCAAACTATAGATATATCCCTGATATATTTCGAAAATAAATTGCACACTACTGACATTTTCTAAGGGAATAACATTCTAACGCAGCAATGAGGTCAGTAAAAATGTTGGTTTAATAAAGCCATTACATAATATTGGTATTACACTAGTGTAATAAAGCTTTAACGTTGACGTTGTTTTACGTTTAGGAGACATTGGTCGTATTAACCTGCTCTATAATAGGTAAAGAAGGCGATTGTTTCAGCGGGAAAAGCTTACATTTGATAAAAAGAATGGTAACATTTTTGTCTTTTTTTCATTGAATATATCAAACTCGGTGAATGAAATTGATAAAATGCTTGGCAGAGTCTCGCATTTTAATATTTTATTCATGTTGTTTAATATGTTAAATATGAAGAAAACATTAAATAAATGTAATAGCCTCCATATATTGCATGTAATAATAAGTAATAATCAGGAAGTGGAAACATCTTAAAGCTAAAAACATTAGAAAATCTAAATCGACAGTGTTTTTTGAATTGTTAGTGTTTAAGTCGCATCGCCATATTTCATGTTATATCGAAACTTCATAGATTTTAATTGGACAGCAGGATATCACAAGTATTATTTCAAGAATATATTGGTAATGTCAGTTGGTTCAAAAACACAAAGGTAATGGGCTAACTGCTATAATATAAAGAATACGGAGAGTATACCTAGTGTATAGTGTTTGGTAACAAGACATACTGTACATATTCCTCAGGCCTCGTGCTATGACAGCGTCTAGTCCCTTAGCCATTCAAGAGTATAGCTGGCGCACCATTAATTAATGACCCCGCAATGTGTTCTGTAATGAACTCTCAATAGATTCGAATCGTACGTGCTAGCGCTGTACCGAAATGATTTTGTTACACCGGAGTCTGGCTATATATTAATCGAAACTATTAACGCCCCTCGATATGTTTGCAATATCTATCATACTACCGGTAGTATATATATGACTTCTTAAACGTCTGAAAATATGTCGGAAATAACTTTGAAATGTCAACAAAGCAGCTGAGAAGTTCTCATTTTAGGATTTAATTTGCAACATTGCTGTCACTATTAGTAACAAATGTCCCCGAAGCATGCCCAAGAATGCCACAGTTGTCTGCGCAAAATATGTCAGAATAGTTTAGGTATGAATCATTTTGTGGCCTTGACCTAAGGCACCTGGGTCATAAATGCGGCACACCTTCTCAATCTGGTTAATATTTGTGTCAAATTATTTTCAAATCCCTTGATTAATGACAAAGCTATGGACCAGACAAGAAAAAGACTATGTTAACCTTTCACTTCTAAGTGTGACCTTGACGTTGGAGCTAGGGGTCTGAGTCTTGCGTATGACAAGTCATCTCAATGTATTGAACATTTATGCCAAGTAATTTTAAAATTCCTTTATCGATGGCAGAGTAAAAGACGGAAAAGGAACATACCATGTTAACATTTAACCTCTAAGTGTGACCTTGACTTTAGAGCTAGGGGTTTAGATCTTGCGGATGCCATGGTGTCTCATTAGGGGGAACATTTATGCATAGTAATTTCAGAATCCCTTGATAAATGGCAGGGTTATGAACCGGACACGAAACAAACCCTGTGACCTTGACCTTGGAGCTAGATGTCTGTGTCTTGCGCATGACACATTGTCTCAATATGGTAATCATTTATGCCAAGTTATTCCCAAATACCTCCCTGGATGACAGAGTTATGGACCGGACACGAAACAGACCCAATTAACAATTGACCTATAAGTATGACCTTGACCTTGGAGCTAGGTGTCTGTTTCTTGCTCATGACACGTTGACTTGTTATGGTGAAATTTATGCCAAGTTATTTCAAAATTCCTTTATTGATGACAGAGTTACAGCCCGGAGAAGAATTTACACAGACGCACGGACGCACACACGGACGGACAGTGCGATTTTATTATGCCCACCTTCGGGGGCATAAAAAGTCATCAAAATATACTTGGATGTTAATATTGAATTAATTCTGGTACATGATAAAAATATCAAGCCACATTTATTCTATTTTTTCTAAAATATAGCTAGATAATTTGTAATGATTTTCCTGCGTTATAACGAAATCAGTTTGTTAATAGATGCCTTTTAAGAATTGGACGGAGTCTGGGTAAAGAATGAAAGGGTATCATAGTCTTCTTCTGAATCAATTTCGTTGAAATTTGAATATGTCATTTAAAATAAATTGTTCTAAACATGACAGAATTTTCATAAAATACTGTATGAAAGATATTGCGGAAAATATCGAAGGGAAATCCGAGACGTTTCATTAAGTGTAATTGTCAAAGGTTAAGAAATATATAATGTTTTTCCATATTCCCCTGAATATTGTTGTCATTTGTCAGTGTCGAAGAGAAATATGCGATCAGGAAAACAAAAAGCTATCTTGATCACATTCTTCAAAAAGATCATTTACAAACATTGAGACCACATTTTACACTTAACATAGTGTTTTCCAGTCTTTACTTGACATGCTCACACATGCACCGTAGAATATGAACTTTGGAACTGCACATAAAACATATTAAAGAACTACTAGAAAGCTAGCAGAGCAGTGGTTTAATATATAGCATACTAACAGAGCCAGCTACTTAAAAAGTATCGGTCTAGAACGGGTCCCTACTTGTGGCAATGTCACTTAAAGTGACAAATCCCTAAAATATGTTTTTATTATTTTTGTTTTTATTTTGTTAAACTTGACTATTCGGATTGTGTATCAAGTAAGGTTGTTCATCCTGGATTTTTAATAAGCCTGGCGCAGAAGGTTAACTGAGCTCCATGTTTTTTCAGGTTTAGTCATGACTCTTTTAACCCTTAGCCTGCTAAATTTCTAAAATGGATTGGTCAATCTTTCAGTTTGGGCAATACTATTTATCATTTGAAGGGTGTTCACTGAAAATTTACTGACTGAATAGCGAACAGTGCAGACCATAATCAGACTGCACGGACGTGCAGGCTGATCTTGGTCTGCGCTGGTCGCAAAGGCAGAATCACTTGCCGCCAGCAGGCTAAGGGTTAATTTTAAGATCTCATTTTGAAAGGTCTTATCTTGGCAATGATAAATGAAACAGAAACAAGGAGAAATAAAAGGCTTACTGGTACAACGCATAATTGCCTTCTGTATTTGACTTTTGTTTAAATGGTCATTTATATTTGTTATAGTACGCAGCTGGAACATTATCCTCAGAGCATTGTTAAATACTTTTCTAGAATTGATTATATATCTGAAGTGTTAACAATACCACACGAATTTAAGTGTCCGGAGAAGGGTTTCCTTTCCTCGAGTAAGATTTGTAGTGAAATTGTTTAATTCTGCAAAGGGCAAGTATCAGTATAGCGGCCATTACCAGGATGCACTCACTTTTTAACTTTGTATGTAAGAGTTACATTATTGTCACTTCCATCGCTCCATGAAATGGCGTCCGATTGTATCTTTGTTGTTTTGTATCACTGAAATGATCAGCTAGTTGTATGTCTTATTCGGACTGAAATAAGAGACAACACAAAGATAATATTGGGTTTAGAATATTTCTGTGGCAATTGTATGTGCCAACAAGTGTATCATTTGTAAATTTGTTCATGGACGGTTCATATTTCAAAACGTCATTTAACTTGTTCCAAAGGACTCTTGAAATTAACTAGATACATCGTGAGATTGAATAGGAATCTGACAGGGATTTGATCTTTCTGTCTGGATAATTTGTGGGATTGAGCTATGTATTATGTATACGTCATACTTTGACAAGTTATGCCAATACGACTTTACTGATACTTCCAATCAATTTTGTTCATGCTTTATTTAAGAGGAAAATATATACTGAACAAAGGCTCAGAGGTTAATTGTCTGCAACATAAAATATTGATGTATTTTGTAGAAAAGAATTGTATCCATGTTTGATTAAGGAGACTTCTTGTCATAAACGTAAAAAGAGAACACAAGAAGTAATCATTACTTTATATAGTTTGCATTTAGTTGGCCCTGTTTGTGGGATCTATAATAACTGTTTTGTGAATTTGACGATATATCTCAACGCTTCTAGGTTATTTAAAAGCGGATATAGTTAATCTTGTCAGTGTTTAAGATTCTGCGTCAGTATTACATCACTTTGCAAGTCTCTGCCAATTTTTGCTGCAAATATTTCAAGACGAATAGGATTGTATTGATTTGGGTTTTACGACGCACCAACACAGTATAGGTTATATGGCGCAAAACAGGACTACACATTTTGGTTCCACATCTCATTTACATAAATAAAAACACGAGGTATGGAATCAAAATTTTTATACCTGCTGGAATCACAGAGTTACAGCAAAACCACGTGTTAAGACCCTATTAGTCGCCTCTTACGATCATGCAAGGGTAAGACAGTGGTTCCAACTCTTTTCATACACAGATCGTCCCAGAGCCAAATGGGGCTCCAGACGAATAGAGTAAAATAGAGTAAAACATATTTGAATTTACTATTGAGCTTAGCAGACTAACGTAGAACAGTACAGCTTGCATTAACAGACCACCTAAGAGAAGGACAAGAAATGGTGTCCTAACGCACCAGAAAGTTAGCAAACGATACACCAAAAGCTTTTTCTACAGTAAAGAATGTATGTCTAAAGACACTGACACTTACATCAGTTATGTAAATAGCATTAACTTTAGCCTGCAGAGATTTGCGTGGGGATGTTATAAGCTTATTCATAAGCTATTCAAAACTCTATTTCTAAAGAAACAATTAGCCGATGGTAAAGGACAGTTATGGCTGCTGTTGGTATTGATTGCCAGCTTTTCAAGTCATAGTATAAGAGGTGCAGCGGCTTCGAAAGCAAAAGTTAACAATGTACCAATACAGCATATACTGGACACAGCCGGTTGGAGCAATTCGGTGACATTTCTACTAGAGAGGATAGCTTCTCAACAACAGTTTTATATATTAAGTAAGGGAAATAACTTATAATTTATTGTTTAACTGCTTCATGTCCTTAACAAAAGCTTTGAATATCTCATTTGCGTACGGAAGTTATTATGACATAATAAAATCCAATTACTAATATCTATAGTTGGATTTAATAACCTGACTTGCTTCAATTAAGCCAGCGATGCGGCAACCATTTTGTTTTAATTGAAATTCATATCGGAAAATTACTAGAAGGATATGGAATATATATGGTCTGCACATGACGTCTATTGACCAATAGAAATGCAAGAAACTTGCAGAAGGCGAGATAAATGATATAAGTAATAAATTCTAACAAACAACATCATACATATTATCATTGAAATTAATCTGTTTCCTTGCTTCCCATATGTAGCCTCTTTGAAACTTTTTTAAAACTAAAAATGTTCCATGCAAGATTAAAGTCTTTGAATATTTGTATCCAGTTTAAGATACAAAAATATATCATAAATATGAAGTGCTCCTTTTCCCAAGATTTGTATTGAATTTTGATGTGCCTATAGATCATTTTTCGGCAATAGGGACACGTCACTCTGCAGATATGACGTTATTACGCACTTTTGGCCTATCAATTCTAAAGGGGTATAGATGTATTCTCGTACCGTACAATAAAGTGAATGAAACTTGAACACTTTGTAGCATATTTCATTTCATGATTTTAAAGCAATAACCTGTCGCAAATATAAGGAATTAAGAGATGGCATGGGTAATGTTTGTTTTCGGTACTCGATCCACTTTTGTGAAACGCCCACTAAGCTTTTGATTGGACGATCACAAAAATAACCGTTAGTGAAACCGATAGTGCCACAGCCGTTTATAAATGAGAATACACAGAACTTTATCGCAAGCTCCACTGTAATGATGCTACAGACCAAGTTTGATGAAGATCCATCAAGTGGTCCATGAGAAGAAGTCGTTTAAAGGTATTTCTAATTTTAACTGTAGCGGCCCTTAATAGGGGCCAAGTACCGCCATTTGAACAAACTTAAAAGAGGACTATATAATGTGGCCAGAGATCAAGTTTGATGAAGATCCATCTAGCGGTTCATGAGAATAAATTCTTTAAAAAAAATTTCTTTTTATTTTTTAGTTCTGGTGGCACTAAAATAGGCCAAAGTGAATTATTTGAACAAACTTGATAGATATCTATGCCAGGATGGGACTGACCAAATTTGGTGTAATTCTGACCAGTAGTTTCAGATGAGATTTTTAGAAAAAATGTTGACACAGAACGCAAGACGATAGACCATCCACTTCTACTAATAGCTCACCGTGAACAAAGTTCAGGTGAGCTAAAGAGCTGTGTGAAAAAACCAACATCACTTTATTTCTGGAAAATGACCATTTCAAGGTTATATACACATTAACAAAAAATAAAGCGTGTTACACTACACAAAACACATTGACAAGTGTACGACACACGTCTACTCATTTTACAGGTGCCTCTTTGTCATAAACATGGCATAGATCAACCACATTGCAATCTGAAACTCATTCCAATACAAAACAAAAAGACACACACTTCCCAATTTACAAGTCATTCTTATGAAATGCCTTTTCGTGAGTTTTCTGTTATTTTATCAGATATTGGAGACAAGTCCATTCCAAAAAACTTCAAGACATGGTAAAACTAAAAGTAAGCCATGGTATGATGATGATTGTAAGACCGCTGTTCGAAAACGTAGAGCGGCCATTCAAAAATTCAATATACATCCGACAAAAGACAATTTACAATCATTTAAGGTTCTGAGAGCAAAAGCTCGCCGAACTATAAAACAAGCAAAGAAAAAGTCCTGGCATTCATACGTTTCTAAACTTAATTCTAGGTCGTCGGTTAAAAAAGTCTGGGAAATGATTCGTAAAATAAATGGAAAAGGAAAAACTTCCAATGTTTCTCATTTAAAAAAATCAGACCATTCTATTGCATCTACCAAAGAGGACATTGCCAATAAACATAAAAACTCTTCATCAAACAATTATGATCAACGTTTTCAAAACATTAAATCAGCTAAAGAAAGTAAACCTTTAAAGTTTGACTCAAATAATGATGAAGATTATAATAAACCTTTTTCGCTCACAGAATTACTTGACTCCGTAGACAAATGTCATTATACTGCAGCTGGTCCGGACCAAATAATTATCAACTTTAAAAACACTTACCACAAGAATCATTAGACCTCCTCCTTGAAATTTACAATATTACATGGAAAACTGGTACTTTTCCAGACTTCTGGAGAGAAGCTATATTTATTCCCATACCAAAACCCGAAAAAGATAACACGAACCCCAGTAATTATAGGCCGATTGCACTTATTAATTGTTTATGTAAAACTCTAGAACATATGATTAATTCTAGACTAGTTTGGTATCTTGAATCTCAATGCCTAATTACGAACTTTCAAAGCGGTTTTCGCAAGCAGCGCAGCACAGCACAACTGATCATCTTGTTCGACTGAAAAGTTTTATTCGTAATGCATTTGTTAAAAAGAGCATCTTGTGTTTGTCTTTTTCGACTTGGAAAAAGCTTATGACACTACATGCAAATATTGTAATATGAATGACTTTGACGACTTAGATTTAAATGGTCATCATCCAATATTTATATCTTAATTTTTATCTGATCGTAATTTTAAAGTACGTGTTGGTTCAACCCTTTCTGACTCTTTTGAGCAAGAACAGGGCGTTCAGCAAGGTTCTATTTTATCTGTTACACTTTTTAGAATAAAATTTATAATATTGCAAAATGCTTGTTACCAGGTACAGATTGTTCACTATATGTCAATGCTTTTTTGATATGTTATCGTTCGAAAAATATACGTACAACTGAACGCCAATTACAGCAGTGTTTTAATAAAGTTCTTTTGTCAATTACGGAAACAGGACTGTGACCCTGAGCTTTTTCTAAATGATACAAATATAATGAAATCAAATCAATTTATAAGGACTATTTTGCAATTTACACAAACGGTTCAAAAGATAAATCAAATAATGGGTGTGCTGCTGTCAGCCACCTTAATTCATCAATCAAAATTACGTTTGCCAAATAATGCAACAATATTTTCAGCGAGGCAAAAGCTATTGATCTAGCTCTAAATTTTATATCAAAATATAGTGAAGAAAAATTTATTATCTTTTCTGACTCGTTTTCTGTTTTACAGTCAATTCATAACCTTCTCATGGAAAATCTTTTCATTCAAAATATTCTTCTCAGGGTTCATGAACTATCTTTAAAAAAGTCTATCATATTTTGTTGGATTCCCAGTCATGTTGGTATTCATGGAAACGAGGATGCCGATACTGCAGCAAAGAAATCCCTTTCATTATCACAATCTAATTTGAAATTACTACATACCGATTTTCGGCAAAATATAAACAAATACATTTTATCTAAATGGCAATCGTCATGGAACAATGCTTCATTCAATAAACTTCATGATATTAAAAACCTACCATAGGGGAATGGCACCAAGCGAACAGATCTGTTCGCAGCGAGGAAGTTGTTCTTTCTCGTTTTCGAATAGGTCATACCCATTTGACTCATTCTTATCTTTTGAATAAAGAAGATCAACCCGAATGTGTACCATGTCAAACACCGCTAACTATTAAACATGTTTTAATCGACTGTGTGGACTTTGCTCCACAACGCAGTACATACCATGACGTTCAATCTTTGAAGAGTTATTTGAAAAAGTTTCAGTCGGAAATATTTTATCGTTTTTAAAGCAGATAGGAATTTATCAAAAAATCTGAACATTTCATATTTTCATTCAAATCTTTTGCAATATTATTATGTTTGCAGCTGATATTTTAACGCATACGTATATACATTTTTACATAAATGATTTTAGATATGCTTTACAGTTTTATATAAATGATTTAAGGTAATCTTTACAATTGGCGTTTTCAATATAACTTCTAAGCAATATATGACCATTTTGTGTCGATTCGCCGTAAAACCCAACTCACTCACTTTTCGTCATAAACATGATATAGATTACGAATGTAAGTCGAAAAATATTGAAATCTGTTAAACATCCCAACACAAAAAAAACGACACACACTCCCCCTATTTCATAAGTCATTCTTATGCAATGCCTTTACAATTTACCAAACCTATGCACTCCATCTGCTTTTTTGAACTTTAACAAATGTCATACAAAATAAACCAATGTCATATTTGCCATGAGTGTCGTATTAAAATGAAAAAGTACAAAACGGTAGTTGCAAACGTTGTCAAAAATAAATATCAATGTTTTCAACTGAGAATATAATGGATCCTTAATCCAGCCCGATGAACTTACAACTTACTTGTAGAAATGGGTGCATTGTGGTCACCGTTACATTTCCTTAAAGAGATAAATGAATCTGCCTCAATATTTCAACGGTTGCCAGATGAAATGAATATACTAGATTGCAGGGAACTTACAGATATATCAACGCAGAATATAGCTCAACAGTATTTCATTAGAATGACCTTGGGCTTGTTCCTGAATAAGTACAACGATGGTGAAGCTGCATCTGCTATTCTTCTGCCAGATGCACCAGTTAATTTGCATGAACATTCTGCTTTCCTGTTTGAAACATCGTAGCAGAACGCGCAATGCATAATAACAGCAGCTCCTTACTTCGATCTATGCAATACATTTTAATTTCGTCTTGTCTTTGGTGCTGACACTGGTACTGCTAACTTTGCAAACATCGAAGCATGATTCACTGGCGTAGTCTCTACTGGTGCTAGGACAGAGAACCACGTACTAGTCTATTAATGAAGCCTTGAATGCAGGTTTATCTGACAGTGTACAGTTCAAATAGCAATAGGAATGACCGACAATCATATCCTTCCTGCAAAATTGATATTGGACATTGACGAAAATATCTTTGACCCCCCCCCCCCCCCCCCCCCCCCCCCCCCCCCACCGCCAAAGA
This sequence comes from Mercenaria mercenaria, assembly GCF_021730395.1. Lineage (NCBI taxonomy): Eukaryota > Metazoa > Mollusca > Bivalvia > Venerida > Veneridae > Mercenaria > Mercenaria mercenaria. The sequence goes on from NC_069363.1 coordinate 52,768,455, forward strand.
TACTATCTTGGCGCTCAACACGACAAAAACGAAAATGTTGCAGGCTCGGTTTGATTAAGCCTGTTCGTGGACGGTAGTGGAAATGCATGCTACCATCCACGCCCTCTAGATATAAGTCACAAGAATCACGACTTGAAGATCATACGCTGTTGACAAAATGACTTAATTTACACAGATGCTCTGATTATTGTGTTAAACCTACTGAATCAGGAAAACACGCAAAATGGAATTTGGTTCCACTGATATACTTGGTAGGAAAATAAGACACTGTCAAGCCTGAGATAATGACATAAAAAGATCTCTACATATTAACTTTTTTGGCGGCAAGTGATTCTGCCGTTCACAAGTGCAGACCAAGATCAGCCCCCACTGTTCGCTATTTAGTCTGTAAATTTTCATTTTTTTTAGCCAAGAAGTCCAAGGTTTTAAAACTTACTGTTAAGAGACATTTACTCTGTTGAAGCTTGACGTAAACTATCATCACTTCCTTTGTATAGAAGTAGTAGTACTTTTAAATATGCCACCTTATCAGGTGCATGTATACTTGAAAAGAACGGCCAAGCAATATCAAGAAACAATACACCTGATAAATAACTGTTTCAGAGACACAGACAAAATTAAATGTTTCATATGAACAGCCCGACTGGATGGAGACAGTTAAACCATACTTTGAATTTGAATGTCCAATAGCAGATTTCAGTTATGATGATGGAGTGGATTATTTGAGTTGGAGTAAAACTGAATGTCAGTATCCTGAAGATCTTGATAATTCTTAGACAAAAAGTTTGATTAAATCAATAAGCTGATGAGAATGTATCGTTAAAAACATTGCCCTCAACGGTATGAACCATGACCTGGAATTTGTATTTGATATTATTATGAACATGATTACATTAAAGATATACTATGTTCAAATTTCATATTTGAAAATAAGGAAAAATTACTAAAACATATTCTACATAAACAGAATGACCATAATTATAGGTATGAACAGTAACGTATGTTAAATTTATAAACACAGTCTGAAAATGTTATGCTACCTAAAATATGGAAGGTTGTATTAAAAAAGACAGTTACTATATCTAATTCAGGTTATTACAGTTCTAGGTGGATGTACTTTGTCTGATGAGGATACCAATATGTAATGATAAATTATTCTAGCAAAAGCTATGCATATGGTATATCGTTAATAATTTTCAGTCTTTCTTTTGGAAAATAAAAAATGGACAAACAAATAGCCATCCTTGCTACAGATTTAAGAGGCAGAGGTCTTCAAGATTACATTGCAGATAACGATTTAGTTTTAAATTCAATTGTCAAAGTCCTTGTACTGCCCTATGCAAAGACACAAATTACAAGAAAAATCTTTTCAAGACTTTCTGGCCGACATATTTTGTCATCAAAAATTATCAAAATTCTTGTTTGTTGGTATTTTCAGTCTTTCTTTAGAAATAATAAAAAACGGACAAACCAATAGCTATCCTTGCTACTGATTCAAGAGGCAGAGGTCTTCAAAACTATATTGCATATAATGATTTATCTTAACATTCAATTGTCAAAGTCCTTGTATTGCCCTGTGCAAAAACAAATTACAAGAAAAATAATTTCATTACTGGCTGACATTTTTTTTGTCATCAAACATCAAAATTCTTCTTTCAGTTTTTCTCTTTAGTTGAACTTCGCTGGCTCGAACTCGGATCTTTCGAACACCCGGGATCGCTCGAACTCTTCGCCCGATCCCGAATTTATGCCTTCTTTATTCTATATAGTTCTACATCGGATCGCTCGAACTTCGAAAATTCGAACTCTCGAACTCATTTGGTGGTCCCCTCGGCCTGATTACAGTGATAATTACACCTGTTCAGTCGAACAGACAATTTGCCGCCGGAATGGTTTGTGTTTACAAAGTTTTTCACACCACCTCTGCTTGACATTCGCCAAGCTTCCCCTTTAACCGGCGCATGCGTAATTTTCAAACGCTTATGTAATTAGCGTCTGTATACGACAAACAAATTAAACAAAGTGACTTTCGTTCACTGCAATGCTTTAATGGGGCTTCGGTTAATACGAATAAAATTATCTAAAATAATTGAGCAATGTCTGTCTTTATTTTTTCTGCATTAAAACGGGAGATCCGATGTCAACTTTCTTACTGCTTTAGCTAAATTTTAAATCAAAGTAAATGACCCGGAAATGGGGGAATAGCTAAGTCGGCTACTGGAGAGCAATATATTTGATAATATTTGTGCTGGACTGTGATTCATAAAGGTTTGCTTTTCATGTCTTTCTGTTTGATGCTGTCTTCACCAAATTCTTATAATTATATTAGTGTTTTATCTGTGTTTTTCTTTTTCGTATCTATGTCATGTTTGAAAATAAATAATAAAGCATATTTCAGCGTTCGTTTTTTATTTATCATCGTATCATACACACATTAGGTACAATACGACCATATATTACGATGTAAGGTCTGTAACACATGCCCTCGAATTCCCAAATTCAAAATGGCCGCCATTTGGATGGCTCGAACAACGGAAAACTCGAACTAATTTCCACGGGACCCTCGAGTTCGAGCCACAAATGGACAAACAAATAGCTATCCTTGCTACTGTTTCAGGAGGCAGAGGATTTATTTTTAAATTCCGATTTCCCTGTGCAAAAATACACAAATTACTAGACAGATAATATCAAGACTTTGTCCGACATTTTTTGTCATCAAACATTATCATAATTCTTGTTTCTGCTGGTAACTGCAAAATCATTGAAAAAAAAGAGAATTGTTTTACAACAACAATAAACGCCGTTACAAATACTAATGAAAGTCTCATGCACCTATAACAAATATACTTCATGCTTTTTTTCATATTGTGTTTTACAACAGCCTCTGTGTCGGTAAAAAATAAGGAACGATCAAATGTCAACATCAATTACAGCTTTTTTATAGATGATGACACTACTGAAAACGCGACATAATTTAGAAGAAGACACACCCTTATTCGACAAATATATTTCAGAAATAAATTCAAATTTTAATATACTAACTCGAACGTATAGATGTCACAGATATTTAAAGTGACAAAACAATTCTTCAATTATCAAACTTAAAATAAATTGTTTCTTCCCATCTTTACGATTAATAGTTTTCAAGTTATGCTCTGGACATGAAATATGATGGGCAAATTTGACCTTGCGGTGACCATGACCTTTGACCTACCACCCTTGTTCATGCAGTCTGCACATTGTCTGATGGCAACCTACTTATAAACCTAGTTTGGAATCAATACAGAGTCGGTTTAAATGCTCTCATTGCCATCTACCTATATGCCAAGTTTAAAACCAATAACTTTAATTGTTATAGTTATGCTCCGGACACGAATTATGACGGACAGACAGACGGACGCACCATCACATAATAGGTCCTTTTTTTCCCGGGTTAAACAGAATTCAACATTTACACATGTTACAAGTACCACAAACAATTTGGACATACGCAAATGTGTTCATACAAACCTTCAATAATACACTAGTGTGGAATTCATGAAAAGCGACGTATGGTCTCAAGTTAAAATAATGGACTTGCCGCATCCTCGTTACCATTAATACAAATAGTGACACAATACCCACAACTTTTAAACCAAGTTTTTGATCTTTGTTATTATTATTATGACATGGAAAAATACTTGCATGTTTAATGTTTTCAACATCATTAATCAATGGTATGTTAGCTAGAATGTTGGTTATTGACCTGTTTTATTTTTTGTAATTGATTGCTAAGCTCTTTTTAGACACTACTTCTATTTTAATTCCTGCATCTTATTCATAATTAATGGGATACCGAGACATACATTTTGTGATGTCAGGTCATTTAACCCTCAATACTGTACAATGCCTGCAATAAAACTCGTATTTTATCCTAACTAATTATTTATTTTGTCGAGGTAAAATAGGTCAAATGGCGACTTTCCAGCTTTGATGGGGGACGACCCCAGGTGCCCCTCCGTGCATTATTTCATCACGAGCGGGTACCTGGGGAGAGAGAGAGAGAGAGTATGTGTGTGTGTGTGTGTGTGTGTGTGAGCACAATGCCTAACTTTATAGTGCTGCCTCACTGGAATATCACGCCGTAGACACGTGGCATGATACCCCACCCAGTCACATTATACTGACACCGGGCTGACCAGTCCTAGTACTATCCTCTTAATGCTGAGCGCCAAGCGAGGAAGCTGCTAGTACCATTTTTTACGTCTTTGGTATGACGCGGCCGGGGATCGAACCCACGACCTCCCGCACTCGAAGCGGACGCTCTACCACTAGGCTACCGAAAACCACCGAGCTGGATGGCTTCCTCACATGAAGAATTCAACGCCCCGAGTGAGACTCGAACATCGATGAGGGTCAATTGATTTGAAGTCAGCGATCTTAACCACTCGGCCACGGAGGCCCCTTTATCCTATCTAAACAGAAAATAAAACTTTAATGTACATACATAAAGTTCTAATGATTTATTATTTTGATTAACATTTTCTGTCAATATTTTGATAAAGGAACATCATGTGCATTTACCGACTACGTTGTAGGACCCATGCCATCGCAGAAGGTACAGAATGTGTGGGCCGACTTTAAACACTGCAATGGTTGCCACAACTGGTGTTCATTACTGGATTTTTACCTATACTGGTATTTTGTTGATGCAATCTTTAGTAGATATTTGCACGACATTTGTATCAACTGTTTTGGTGTGTGTGTTGGGGTGGGGGTATGTAACGGTGGGCAGTTAGGCTAACCAATGTTCCTGGATTCTGTACCAGTACAAAACTGTTTTCCGCAAGTAACTGCGAACTTCCCCACATGAACTGGAGGTAGAGGAAAATGATTTCAGACATAATGTATTTCATCAAATCGTCATGGTGAACATGAACAAACGCCTCGCCCGAGGATCGAACTCACGACCCCGCAATCCGTGCTCTACCTATTGAGCGGGCGGGCTTTAGTATAAACCTGTTTCACCGCAATGAATTTGTCACCATAAATGACATGATGACATTTGTATGGCCTTCTATGTTATCTTTGTTTCTAGAGTAAGTGCACGTCTGCTGACCAATGCGCATAATTCATAATATTTAGGTTTTTTGTGACGGGGGTTACTTTTACTTAAATTATCCCATTAGTTTTGGAACATGGTGGGTGAGAGTGAGGTAAGGTGCGCACCATAAACCGGTTTAAACTCCCCACTGGTATTTTTGCCACTGACCGTTCCAAGGCGGTGCCCCACTGTGTTCCTTTGCGAGTTGGATTTTAGGGCGAATAGACATAAAAGGCCATATATTATATTAAAAATGTAAACTGCGAAGCATCTCTAAAATATATAAATGCATATACAAATAAATGGTTAAAAAATCTGTGGCAAACAATAATATAATTGCAAAATATGTTACTCAGATATGTAAAGTTCAGATTTTGGGAGCACTTGCACTTTAGTGGTCCCTAAAAGATAAAAGGAATTTTATTTTAACTTTCTTGCAAATCAAAACAAAAACAAACATCGATATAGAACAGCTGTCAACTGCCCTTCAAGCTAAGAATTTGTTTCTATAACAAATTAGCACCACTTCTTTGATAAATTGGTTATTTTCAGTTGGTTTACTGTTTGACCTCAGTGGAATTCTTTGCAAAAACTGCGAATAAAAGATCATTTTGGCCTGAGAAAAGACAGTTCATTTAGTAGACCAGTGTCGTTGGAGACGGTCCAATAAAGACTGTGGTAAAAAGGTCTCCATTAGACATAGGAGTTGGATTGACAACAGTAATTTAACGTTAGAAAATATTCGTTTTCTTACATATTTCTGCCTGTACAAAAGTGAGCAAAATTTTGTAAAACATGAACTGGACATGTGACCATACCATTGTAGACTGGTTTAATTTTTCAAGGGAAGTAAGCATTTGCATTCTTGGAAAATTTTCTTCAAAACTTGGCGGTCCAGGTGCAGTTGTAGAAATTCAAGAATCAAAATTTGGAAAAAGAAATTTCCACAAAGGCGGAGAGTTGATGGTGTTTGGGTTTTTGGGGGGGATTAAGAGGGTGACAAGTTGTTTTTTTCCGTTGCGTTGGAGACAGGATTGCCATACACTAGTAAACATAAAAGAATGCATCCTACCAGGAACCACCATATACAGTGACTGCTTCAAAGTATATTCTACTTTAAACAAAGGTTTCCAACATCTACCTGTTAATCATAGCATACATTTTCACTTCTAAAACACAGTACTACAAAATCCCTGTACGACTCGTATTTTGCCCAGTATTGTGTACGTAAGCAATTCTTATAGACCGACCAAAAGGATCCATTCCTTGAATTTCTAAAACTTGTCAAAGAAATATATGCAACTTCATTTCAACCAGCTCCTGAAGAAATCCAACAGTTTCGGGATAAAAAATACTAGATACCCAAGGATAACATGTCGAGCCCGCCAGCTGACCTTGACTTTTCAAGTACTTATTACTTATCCCTGACAGACTGTCTCATTGCGGCAAACAATTGTGCCAACTCTCAATCCATGGCTGAGTTACAGCGCGGACAAGGAAAACTGCACCATGACCTTTGACCTCTAAGTATGACCTTGACATTTGAGGTAGGGGTCTGGGAGTTAACAACAACACTTAAGCCTCATTCAGGCAAACATTTATGCCAAATAAAAAAAAATTGCTTTATGCATGGCCAAGTTACAGGCCGGCGACCTCTAAAATGACCTTTGACCCCCTTGTGACCTTAACCTTTGCGATAGGGACCCGAGGTTTTCGCATGACAATCCGTCTCATAGAGGTGAATATTTACTCCAAAGAAAAAATGATTTCTCCATACTTATCAAAGTTATGGCCCGAACAAGCGCTAAAATGACCTTTGACCTCCAAATGTGACCTTGACTTTTGAGATATTAACCTGATGTTTGCGCATGACACTTCGTCTCACTGGAGTCCAGAAAAGGTTGAAACTCCACAGGTCGCTCAACACGACAAAAACGAAGATGTTGCAGGCTCGGTTTGATTGAGCCTTTCATGAACGTTAGTGGAAATGCATGCTAAAAGTACAAAAAAACAATTTAAGCTACAGTCACACATACGGATATGTCCGTGCGTTGAGGTACGGTGTGGATAGGATAAGTCTTTGGGTGTATAACTACGGAGCAGTACGTCTTAGTACGGGGAAAATGGTGAGAAACAGGAAACAAACAAAACAATACAGGACGCGAATAAGTACGGATAGGTACAAGGTACTACGTTGAATTACGTTTTACTGCGCCTTGCAACTTGCCCAGCGCACGGACGGGTCTGCGGTAAACTACGTTGAACTTTGCTTAAGTACGAGCAGCCTCGGATAACTACGTTCGACTACGGCGAGGTACGTAACAGCACGGATAACTACGTTTAACTACGGATGAATAAGTTTCAGCCAAGTTGGACTAAAGTCACGCTCAAATGGCTACGGTTCGCTCAAACTTTTGTGCATGTTCAAAAGTTGGAGAAACTTGCAAGTTTGGAATAAGTTTTTAATACGTTTTGACCACGTTTTGGTACGGATTAATACGAATGACTACTCTGAGGTACGGCTTAGGTACGGATCGATACGGATTACTACATTTCTGTCCGTAGCTATCCGCGCCGTAAATGTGACTGGGGTATTAGAGACTTCCGCAAATGTGTTCATACGACGGTGCACATGGAACCCTTCAACGATACACTAGCGTGTATTCCATGGAAAGCGGCGTATGGTCCCAAGATAGAATAACGGGTTTGCCCTAAAGGAGAAAACAATGGACAGAACTAAACAAACTGGAATTTAGAAAGGGGATCTGAGGTTATGGAGGACAAAAGCAGGCACCATATCCAAGGGGTGATTATACAATACCCAAAGCAATGAAAGTGGGAGTATTTGAACCATCCAGGCCGAAATGGTCATGCTGAGAAACTAAACACTACCAGTAACACGACATAAAAGTCGTGCTGAACGATCTGAGAAGATCGAAATATAACAGCCCTAATTGAATGTACGGGGAGACTTTTTACGGCCGCCACACGGCACAAACAACACTGCTGTGATAATAAAATAAAAAAGTGGAAACTCCACAGGTCGCTCAACACGACAAAAATGAAAATGTTGCAGGCTAGGTTTGATTGAGCCTGTTCATGGACGGTAGTGGAAATGCATACTACTGTCCACGCCCTCTAGCCCCGGGTCACTGGCGCCAGATCAGAAAGAAAATGCCTCTGTACATGTTATACGCTACCCCTAGTTATTCTATAGGAACCATGGTCATGAAGGTGAAAATATACTTACCCGTTTCAATCGCGCATTTCATACCTAAAACACGCAGTTTGGTAAATGTATACTATGGATACCAAACAAGTGGTAATAAATCTTCCATTGTGTACCGGTCACATTTCTTAATACATTTTATCTTAGAAAAGCAACGCGTTGTTTATAGTTATTTCAACGTTACACAAAAAACTTGCTTGAACTTCCCTGGTAAAGTTCCGTTCTAGATTATAAACCGTTCTGATTGGCTAATGTGAAAATGTATGTCAATCGTCATTTTACTACACGTGTTCGCTAAAATGTAAAAATGCAGCATAAATATGCAAAATGAATAAAATAAACAGAACAGATGCAGACCAATGTACGATTTCAAATTAAGGATCATATACAAGATGAATTACATTTTTTAATCATTTCGAGTTTTATTGTAAAAATGTGCTTTTTTTTAAAGTTCTATTTGGTTGTTTACATTTCGCCAAACATGTGCACACTGCCGTGACCTCTAGACCGGATGTTCATTAGGGAAGGTCAAGCAAGTTTTTTCGGTAACATTGACGAAAGCATAAAATATGTTGGTAATCTCAGCAATATGGAATATTGAGATAATGTGACTGGTGCACGATGGAATAAAAATTATCGCTTGTTTTATATAATAGGTACCCATTCACCGAACTGCGCGTTAAGTTGAGAAATTTACGAATGAAACGGGTTAGTATATTTTCCCCTTCATGACCATGGTTCTTATAGAATACCTAGGGGGTTGGTATAACATGTACAGAGGCATTTTCTTTCTGTTCTGGTGCCAGTGCCCCAGGTTGAGCAGAACTCGACATTTACACATGCTAAAAGTAAGTACAAAGAAAACAATTTAGAGACACCCGCAAATGTGTTCATATGGCGGTTCACATGGCACCTTCAATGATAGCGTGCGTATGGTCCCCAGATAAAATAATGGGTTTGCCCTAACGAGAAAACAATGGGCAGAACTAAACAAAAATGGAATTTAGAAAGGGGATCTGAGGTTATGGAACCTGCATATCACAGGAACTGCCAAAAGACAAAAACAAAAACAAAAAAAAAACAAGAGCTGTCTCCATAGGATGACACATGCCCCCGATGGCACTTTGAATGAATAGTTATGGCCGATGTTAGAGTTTAGGACCTTTGACCTACGGACCTGGGTCTTGCGCGTGACACGTTGTTTTACTTTGCCACACATTCATGCGTAGTTATTTTAAAATCCATGCATGAATGACAAAGATATGGACCGGACACGCCCATCAATGCACTATCATGAAATATAACCTTTAACGTCTAAGTGTGCCCTTGACCTTTGAGCTACAGACCTAGTTCTTGCGCGAGACACGTCGTCTTACTGTGCCACACATTTATGCGTAGTTACTTGAAAATCCATCCATGGATGACAAACATATGGACCGGACACGCTCATCAATGCACTATCATGAAAAATGACCTTGACCTTTGAGCTACAGACCGGAGTCTTGCGCGCGACACGTCGTCTTACTGTGGTACACATTCATGCCAAGTTATCTGAAAATCAATCCATGGATGACAAAGATATGGACCGGACACGAAAATTGCCGACAGACCGACAGACGGTTCAAAAACTACATGCCTCCCTTCGGGGGCATAAAAAGCAAGCATCATATATAAGGGGTGATTATACAATACCCAAAGCTATGGAAGCGGGAGTATTGGAATCACCCAGGCCGAAATGTTCATGCTGAGAAACTGAACAGTACCAATAACACGAAAAATCAAACGAGCCTGCAACATTTTTATTTTTGTCGTGTTGAGCAACCTGTGGAGTTTCCACTTTTTCTGTTTCAAACCTTTGTTCTTTCATGTTGTCAAATAAGTCATAACCGTTTGACTCATTATTATCTTTTGAATAAAGAAGATCAACCCGTGTGTACCATGTCAAACACCGCTAACTATTAAACATGTTTTAATCGACTGTGTGGACTTTGCTCAGCAACGCAGTACATACTATGACGTACAATCTTTGAAAGAGTTATTTGAAAAAGTTTCAGTCGGAAATATTTTATCGTTTTTAAAGCAGATAGTAATTTATCAAAAAATTTGACATAACAATTTTTATTCATATCTTTTGCAATATTATTATGTTTGCAGCTGATATTTTAGCACATACGTATATACATTTTTACATAAATGATTTTAGCTATGCTTTACATTTTTACATAATGTTCTTTATATTTTTACATAAATGATTTTAGATATGCTTTACATTTTAACATAAATGATTTAAGGTATGCTTTGCAATTGGCGTTTTCAGTGTGACTTCTCGACGATATAGGACCGTTTTGTGTGGATTCGCCGTAAAACCCATCTCACTCACTCACTCTCTCACTCAAACCTTTTATAGTTGGAAGCTACGCTCCCCTCTTTGATTATGCCTGACGGAAGAGGGGGAGGACTGTGGTAAACATTTTTTCAATCCCACCATGACTGAACTCTTGGCCTGTTTCTTCCGGCCCTTAAGGGTATTATCAATGCTCTGTCTTCTGCAATGCGTTTTGGGTTAAGATTTTGTTTTTAACTCACCTGAGCAAGTGAGTCTGTGTTCGCTTGATGTCCGGCGTCTGCCGTCTGTCTGTCTGTCAACATTTAGCTTGTGTATGCGATAGAGGCTGTATTTTTCAACTGATCTTCATGAAATTTTGCCAGAATGATTAACTTGATAAAATCTAGGCCAAGTTCATAAATGGGTCATCCGGGTCAAAACCTAGGTCACTAGGTCAAAACAAAGAAAACCTTGTGTATCGATAGAGGCTGTATTTTTCATTTGATCTTCATGAAATTTGGTCAGAATGATTACATGTACCTTGATGAAATCTAGGTCGAGTAGAGTTCGAAAATGGGTCATCTGGGGTCAAAAACTAGGTCAATAGGTCAGATCAAAGGAACAACCTTGTGCATGCGATAGAGGCTGTATTTTACAACTGATCCCCATGAAATTTTGTCAGAATGATTATCTTGATGAAATCTATGTCAATTTTGAAAATGGGTCATCTGGGTCAAAAACTAGGTCAGTAGGTCTAATCAAATAAAAAGCTTGTGTATGCAATAGGGACTGCATTTTACACCGAATCTTTCTTGAAATTTCATCAGAATGTTTATCTGGATAAAATCTAATCAAGTTTAAATATGGGTCATTTGGTGTCAGAAACTAGGTCACTCTGTCAAATTAAAGAAAAACCTTGTGTACGCAACAGGGGCTGCATTTTACACTGGACATTCATAAAATTTGGTCAGAATAATAGCCTTGATGAAATCTAAGTGGTCAAGGTGGGGACAAAAACTAGGTTACTGGTTCAAATCAAAATAAAACCTTGTATATGCGATTGAGGCTGTATTTTTCAACTGATCTTCATGAAATTTTGTCAGAATGATAGCCTTGGTAAAATCTAGGTCAAGTTTGAAAATCGGTCATCTGGGGTCAAAAACAAGGTCACTAGGTCAAATCAAGGAAATACCTTGTGTTTGCAATAGGGGATGCACTTTACACTGGATTTTCATAAAATTTAGTCAGAATGGTTGCCTTGATGAATCCTACGTCAAGTTCTAATATGGGTAATCTGGGATCAAGAACTAGGTCACTATGTCAAATCAAAGAAAAACCTCAAGTATGCGATAGAGGCTGTATTTTTCAATTGATCTTCAAGAAATTTAGTCAGAATGATAGCCTTGATGAAATCTAGGTCAAGTTCGAAAATGTGTCGTCTGAGGTCAAAAACTAGGTCACTAGGTCAAATAAAAAACAATTCTTGTTTACACTCAAGAGTTTTGCTCCAATTTTAATGAAACTGGTCAGAATATTTGTTTCCATGATATCACTAGGTCAAACATGTTTACACTGTTATGGTGTATTTCTCAGATTAACGACCTAGGGCCATCTTGGCCATCTTGTTTAATATAATTATAGACTTTTTGTGTTTTACATGCCATGCTTTCTGTTGCCATTGCGTGTATCAGAGGATTACGTTTATTTACAGTCCCCTGACATTGGAGCATGGTCGGGGTAAGAGTGAGGCTAGGTGCGCACCATACACCGGTTTAAGCTCCAAAGTGATGTTTTTGCCACCGACTGTCCCAAGGCGGTGCCCCACTGTGATCCTTTTGCCTTCGTATTTCCGGTGTCATACTACTGAACGCCCTTACATTACAGCTGTTTCCATGGCAGAGTGAATATAGTAAAGCTTTTGTTTCTATGCTGGCCACAAGTGCTTCAAAAAACTAACGTCCAACCCTTTATGTAAATTATACGGAATGGGACGGAAAAATCTACATTTTCACAAGCCATTTCGCAACACGAACCTATCTATTGCAGAAACACAAGGACTCTCTTCGGCATGCCACCAATTTCTCATCGTTACAAAGGCCAGCAGCTCCGATGTCACTATTCACTCTCATTTCGTTCTCTACTGCTTCGGAAAACGAGTTTCAGCCATCGACACTGACACATGGTATGCTATTTCTACTACCATTATTGCTGTTAAAAATGTTCTTCGTGAGCATGCATTTCCACTACCGTCCATGAATAGGCTCAATCAAACCGAGCCTGCAACAGTTTCATTTTTGTCGTGCTGGGCAACCTGTGGAGTTTTCACTTTTTCTATTTAATCCAGGAAGCATTTGATAACCATCCAGTCATACCTTGCAACTCCGTCTTGTTCGCGTAAGTAGCTGTGTGGACTCTATACAACGCACTTTAGTTGTTGTCTACGCTGTCTACCGTCAACGGTAGGTTTATTCGCCAAGGATAATGTGCTCATCTACTGCGTTAGTCGTTTTGGCCATATGAATTCAGCGTATACGTAATAGAGAAAGTGGAAAACCACAGGCCCCGCTTTCAGTAACGTTCTCAAGTCAAAATTTCAGCTCAAGTCTGAGAAAAATCTCAACTTTGATTCTCAGCTTGAGAATTTTCTCAGATTGGCTTTCACAAAAAATTCTCAATAAAATCTCAACTTAGGCGCTGAGATTTTTCTCAGATTTCATGAGTCAAGGGTTGGGCTGTCTCAGAGCTTTTCTCAAAGAAACAAAATGGCGACTTTTCGACAATACAATATACGCCGCCGCCGTAGTCAGCGCCACTTTCACGTTGAGTTCACCAGCATGACATGGATGACAACAAACTTCGTCAGAGACGGTAATTTCTTTATTTCAAGGGAAGTAATCCAAGTAAAACTAAAATGGCCGAGTGTTGCTAGGGACACTGTTCACGCTTTTAAAACACATGCAGCAATTAATTTACCACATGAACAACATTTTCAAACCTTTTTACTGTCTCTAAAATGTTTCTTTCTCGTCTTGAATGCTACACAACTTTGAAGACAACATTTATTAAGTACGGTAGACGTTTTACTGTGCCTATGTTTCGTTCCAAAAACGCTCGTACCGAGATACATTGACTTGTGCAGTAACATCCCTAGAAGTCCTTATTCTTAGCGCACAACACAATTATGAAATTTCATTTCACAACTAGGGGGGTATTATCAAGATGTGATAAAAATGAGCAGTTAGTCGTTGGCTCAGAGCCGGGACCCCTTGTTCACAGGGTGTGCACACTACCAACTGAACTAACCAGCTGCTGACACAATTTCCCTTTGTGGTATTCAAGTCCTATACCATAATAAACTCCCCCGCAATATAAATGTCGTCCTGTAGTTTATAATACAGTCGCAGTCCAATATTGTGCACCTAGTTAATTTAAGATTGAGTAAAATGTGCAGTCAGTCTACTGTAGGGCTCAGTCTTGGGGACCCTCTCTTACAGGACTAGTACTCTATCAACTAAGCTAACCTACCGCTTAAAGAAAATCTCCACTTTGTAATAATCAAGTCCTGTTGCCTCAACGGCTTCAATAGCCAAATGGTAGAGGGCCCACCACTTCAGTGGGAGATTGTGGGTTCAGTCTCTGGCCATGTCAAGTGATAAAAGTTACTATATAATGGCATGATGTTATATACGGCTCTATACACCAGTTTGTTTATAAGTAATCACTCATTAATAAGCATTTGGAACTATTTTGTTCCGCATTTTGCAGTGCTGTGTTAACATCTATACTTTAGATATTTCACATTTAGCAAGTGGCAAGTAGCATGATGTAATTGAATAAGAAGTAAAACTGATGGACACAAAGACAATGAAAAATATTTAAGTTCTAATAATTTAATAAAGTTAACAGAAAGTTTTATAAGATGACAATAGTTTTATTCATTTATAAATAAATATGGCATTTCATAATTTGATCTAAAATATTGGTTTAACATTTAAAGTACAATGTTTTTCATATCTTTCCAAAAATTTCAGGAAATCTTAACTCTATGCTATTGATAAAATTGTTATTACCATTAAGTTATTAGATTTTAAGTAAAATTTTATATTTCACTGTCATTGTCTTCTCAGATAAATTTGATTTTTTTAAAAGAACTATGAAATGCCAAAGTGTACAGGTTTTCATTTCTTTAATAATTTTCATTTACTGTTCCAGTTCATTATGTTCCTTTGAAAACGTTTATAATTAACTTCTGTTCACATGTTAAAAGTTATGTTGTTGACTCAAGTTGATAGTGTTTCTCTTATTGATGAGTCCTGGAAACACTGTATGGGTCGAAAAATTAAATTGGGACGAAACACACCTGACAACAGATATTGATAAAAACAATCAGTTGCATTTATAACCAAATGAAGATAAAAGTAAGAAAATATTACAACTTAAATCCAAAAATATTTTTAAAACTTTGCATGTCTTTACATTTATCTGATTTTCAGGTGTGTCTAAGGCTGTTTTCATTCAAATGACATAGTTTAATAATTAGTTTAATAGTTAAATGTGGCATTGCCTCCCTATTCCCATAAAGGAGTGCACTGTGATGCAACAATGTTAAAATGCTCACTATTGCAATAATTATTAGTTAACCAATAATAGTAGATTGTTTTGTAGTTAACAAGAGCTGCCACTCAGGGTCAATTAAAAGAGAAAACATTAGAAATGACTTAATTACATAAGAAATTATCAAAAATACAAGGTGGTTTTAAAAGAAGACAGCTTAAAGGCCTACACCATGTAAATTTCATACTAAAAAAAAAATCCTTTAACTTTATGCAACAAACTTTCCAAGCTTTATTGCTACAGCTTTGATTTTTTTATGTAACTTAAAGTCTGCACATTTAAAGCAAAATTCATCTTACCAGTATGTCACATCTTTTGATGGAACCCTCTTCACAAAATGTAGTGAAAAAAAACAACAACTCAATTTAAATGCTGAACACTACAGTTTCATAACCCCATTACTTTTCTTGAGTCCTAATGTTTTCCCAAGATCCTAATCTTTTCAGCTTTGAAAACATAATATGTCTATTTTTTGTTTAATAAATCAACTTTCTCAGGATCTTGATGAAAGTCTACACACAATAATGTCCCCTGTGCACCTTTTCAGTAGTTAAGTGTCAGATTTCTTATATTCTTTAAATAAAATGTTTTTTACATAGTCCCCCACTTCCACAGTATATCTTGCAGCTTGTTCCTTTCACATGGCAGATGTGTTGTATTCAAGGAGGTACATCAGGAGGAGGTACATCAATCTGAAAAGGAATTGTTTTTTCTATGTTATATATAGTACACAATCACAAATTTTATTTTTGTTATGCATTTATCAAGAGAAATTTCCTTTTTTTGTATTTTGTTTCAGTATGATTCAATTTTGCCATAGTATTTCAGTCATGTAATGGTGTTCAGTTAACCTATCAAGTGTTCCTGTATTCTTTACTAGAAATGACTTATGTTCACAGACAGCTTCCCACTGTAAATGAGTAAGAAATGTTGGACAAATGACTTCAGGCATGTTCTTCTCGGCAAACTATTAAAAGACATTGCAAGCATAGCATGCATAGCCAAGGGATCAAACTCTAAAGTTTTCTTGATTCATAGTCTAGTGCTTTATATTCTGAGCTGGGCATGCAAATTATCATAAGTGAAAGTTTCAAACCAAACCAATACTTGGTCAAAATCAGACTGATCCATTTCAAATGTTTGTAAAGGAAGTGCATCCATTTAGGGTATCAATTTAGTTTCTGTATATTTTGCAAGCATGGTTTTATTTATTGTTCCTCTTTATTTTCTTTTGAGTGAAATTAAAATCTAGCATGGTTTGAATTATAATAAAGTTTGCAAATTTAGAAAACACTGAGCCCAACTTAGTCAATACATACTATACTTGAAATCACAGGCCAGACACCAGTACATGTACTGCCTTCAGTTCCATCACTGTTTTGAAACATTGGTGAATGGTCCTAGAACAACTCCGAATGGATCATCCACTGTCATTAGCATCTTTTGAATCAGCATTTAGCTCAAGCCTGACCTCTGTGTAAGCTGAGGAACTTCATCAGCAGACTGTGACCTGATATAAATTATATAAAAAATGTTTGTCTGAAAATTGCTCTGTAACCAGGTTTAAATATAACTTTTTC
Organism: Mercenaria mercenaria; assembly: GCF_021730395.1. Classification (NCBI taxonomy): domain Eukaryota; kingdom Metazoa; phylum Mollusca; class Bivalvia; order Venerida; family Veneridae; genus Mercenaria; species Mercenaria mercenaria. The sequence goes on from NC_069363.1 coordinate 52,785,287, forward strand.
CATTTATAAGAAGGAATATCAATCTTTAAATTACACAAAGATTTTGATAATATAGAAAATCTTAAACACTAAATTTGAGCCTTAGGTATACAAGATCAATGGTTATTGGGTACATAAGCTTATAATTATTAGCTATATAATTTTGATATGATCTACAAAAATCTTAATAAAATTGTGTGTGGGTGTGTATTATATAAACCACATATAAAATATATAAGATTAAATAGCATACTTTGAAACATATGCATTGACAATAAACATTTAAAACCATTATCAAAATATGTGACATTTCAGGGATGCCTTACAACTGAAATATCTTTTTCTTTCATAATGTTTTTCAAAAAAAAACAACATATTTTAGCATTCTATTGAGGAATTTCATATTCTGTCTCTATTTAGATCTACAATATACGGAAGTGTACAAAAAACGAAGGAAAAGCTTTAATATTCAAGTATAATTCTACTGATTGGAAATTTTCCATTATAAAATGCTATTATACTGTCATACAGATTTTCAAACTTCTGTTTCAAAAATATATTTTGTTACCATGCTTGTGTCAAAAATAGTTTTTATATAGTCCTGTCTCAAGTTATGATAATATTATATTACAAACCTGCAACATTTAAAAACAGGAATAAGGCTGACACCTGTAGTTTGCATCTCAAGTGAGACTAATGTTTATACTATTGTCTAACATAACATATTGGTTATTCAGGAAGTCTGGGGGTTGAAAGTGCTGCAAAAATGTAAATTAAAAAAAATGGAACACAGTTCAAACTGAAAGTGAAAGTAGAAATGAAAAGTAGAACTCTACTGATATATACATGTCAAGGATCATGTAAAGCCTTTGAGACCCCCTCATGTAAATTTTCATAAATGGAAATTATACCTGACAGACCAATAATATTCATAGCACATATACACAAGAAGCAGATACTTTCTATAAAGGTCACCTTGTTTGATTGTACTTTGTATTTTGTCTTATCTAAATGTCCACATTCTACCTTGTAGAAATTTATGTCAATCTTTTTATCAAACACATTTTTTTCTCTAAATTTGTTTTTGTTGTGTGTCTAACATATTTATCTAGGTACTCTGGTTAATGAAAACAAATCAACTTTTATATTTTTTGAAACATTGCATTTTTTTTTTCATTTTTGATTTTGACAGCTCTACCTACTTTCACTTTCATTTTGCATTTTTTAAAAAATGTACATGGTTTGTAGCAATTTCAACTCACAGAGTACCTGGCGAAATACGTCAGACACACCATTAATTTATAACCATGACAGTAATGACAAAATGCTTTTGAAAAAAGAAGCTTGATATCTTCTAAAAAATAGAATGTAAACAGTCAAAGTATTGTGAACAAATTGTGTTGTTCAAAGTTTGAAATGCCTAGAGAATGCATAGCTATTTATGTCCCTGCAAGCATTGATATGAATACACTAATTGCAGTAATTAATATGTGAATCACAAAACAATGTATACTTACGGCTGCAAAGCTGATTCCCATAAACATATGCCCGATAACATAAAATTGTCACACGTAGTGTAACAACATATAGCTGTAGAGATGGTATCTAAGGCCATGTGTTCAACGACAACAACAACAAATCATGTGCAAAACTGAAGCGCATATCGCTTATCTCACACTTGCAATAATTTAACATAGCACCGTGCAGTAAATACGGGAACTTTTGACAGCGACATCGGCTTCGTTGTTTTTAGTTGAATAGTTAATGACAGGTGATTGTCATTTCTTTTTGACTAACACTACCATTTTATTTATACTAAAGAACGTCTGTTTTATATTAACAGAAGTTTCTGTAACGGTAGATTTCGCACGGTAAATGCGATTCCGCACGCCTCGGTCAATATGCAAATTAGGTACATTTGTAAACACAAGGTGAGTGTCTTAAAAAGTGAAATAACTTCTTTCGGCACAGTTTTTGGTATGTTTTTGGTGTGACCATGAGATAAAATATACATTACCTCGACTATTCGAAGAATAAGTACAGCTATCCTACTCACCACGGCGTCGGCGTCGGCGTCACACCTTGGTTAAGTTTTTCGTACCAGTCCACATTTTGACAAAGTCTTTCGAGATAAAGCTTTGAAACTTTCAACACTTGTTTACCATCATCATGGCCAGTTATAGGCAAGAGCACATAACTCCATCAAGGATTTTAGCTGAATTATGGCCCCTTTTGACTTAGAAATCATGGTTAAGTTTTTCGTACCAGTTCATATTTTGACAAAGTCTTTTAAGATAAAGCTTTGAAACTTTCAACACTTGTTCATCATCACCATGGCCAGTTATAGGCAAGAGTACATAACTCCATCAGGGATTTTGGCAGAATTATGGCCCTTTTCGACTTAGAAATCTTGGTTAAGTTTTTCGTACCAGTTCATATTTAGACAGTCTTTTGAGATAAAGCTTTGAAACTTTCAACACTTGTTTACCATCACCATGTCCAGTTATAGGCAAGAGCACATAACTCCATCAAGGATTTTGGCTGAATTATGGCCTTTTTTGACTTAGAAATCATGGTTAATATTTCGTACCAGTTCATATTTTGACAAAGTCTATTGAGATAAAGCTTTGAAACTTTCAGCACCTGTTTACCATCACCATGTCCAGCTATAGGCAAGAGTACATAATTCCATCAAGGATTTTGGCTGAATTATGACCCCTTTTGACTTAGAAATCTTGGTTAAGTTTTTCGTACCAGTTCATATTTTTTGTAAAGTGTTTGACATATGGCTTTGAAACTTTTATCACTTGTTTAGTATAATAGTCTCTATCTGTAGGAAAGAGAACATAACTCTGTCATCTATTTTGGCTGAATTATGGCCGTTTTTGGACTTTGAAATTGGTTCTGTTTTCATACAAATCCATGTTTTGTCAAAACTATTTGACATATGGCTTTTAAACTTTGAACACTTGTTTATCATTATGATTTCCATCTGTAGGCAAGAGTACATAACTATTTTGACTGAATTATGGCCCTTTTTGGACTTTGAAATTGGCTCATATATTGCCATTTAGTGCAAGACTTATCGAAATCAAAGTAATACAGGAACATTGTTTGTCTAATCTATTTATTTCTTTTGTCTGAATTTCCGTGGAAATATTTTGACCCCATTCTTCAATCAATTCTACGAATAGTCGAGCGAGCTGTCATCAGACAGCTCTTGTTTTTATATCGCTCTGTTTTTAACTCATACATTTTGAGGCCTTGATTATTCTTGGCAAACGAATTTTGTAAATTGTTGAGGGATTCGATGTCCTAAAATTTATATAGTCTATTTATATTTTTTTCTCACGAATAATGTTTTCTTTTCTGTGATCATACCATACCTGTAAATTATCGGAAGTAATAAATAAAAAGAATGTCTATGAATAGGTTCGTTTGAAAATGAAAGATAATGCTCAACTTTTTTGTTTGAATGATTATTAATAGATCTTGAAGTAAACTATAGCTTTGGGAAACACATCCGAATCTATGCATGCTTTGTTCAGATAACTAAATAGTCCTAGAAGAGTTATCTGTCACTGGCTTCACTTTTCAAAGTAGGACCAAATTTTTTCGGATTAAATATTGCCTTTCAGCATGAAAAATGAAGTATGAAAGTTAAACCATTATATAATTGAGGTACTCCAGTATTAAGTTTGCAACAGAAAGTAATATCAGATGCAATTTGAATTTTTAGGTACCATCTCTAATGGCTGTGTTTACCTAATCCCATATTTGGTAAAGAAAACACATGCAATATGACGTAGTACCCTCGACTGTGTGTTTGATTGGTTCAAAAGTGTCAGGTTTGAAGCTGATTAATTATAATATTGAAAATACACTGCCATACCTTTGTACAAACATACAATTTGGATATATCCCGAACTGTACATGTTGTTTATGAACGTTTCTCAACGCTTCATTTCGTCTCAATAAATGAATAAATCCACTGCCCCCAACTATGCACTCGTGTTCGTGGGAAAGTTCACGCGGCTCCGCCTTTGTCTTAAAAAATTACGGCTCAGCTGAGAAAAATCTCAAGACTTGAGAAAAAGTTTAGTGAAAGCCAACTTGAGAAATTTCTCAGCTGAGACAATTCTCAGACAATTCTGAGAAAATCTTGAACTTAGAATTTTCTCACTTTGAGAACGTTAGTGAAAGCGGGGCCAGGTCGCAAAGCACGGCATAAATGAAAATGTTGCAGGTTCGGTTTGATTGAGCCTTTTCATGGACGGTAGTGGAAATGCAAGCTACCGTCCACGCACGCCCTCTAGTCCCGGGTTGAGCAGAACTCAACATTTTATACATGATATAAGCACTGGAATATAACTTAGAGACACCAGCAGATGTATTCATACGGCGGTGGAATCTTCATTGATACACGGAGTGTTATTCCATGAAAAGAGGCTTATGGTCCCTATTTGAAATTATACTTGTTTAGACCACGGATGATGCCAGATCAGATAGACTTCTTATTTTCTAGATCTGCATACGAGCCATTTTATTAGCAACTGCGAGATCCTTGCTTTTCAATACCCGAATATGTTGTGATAGCTGATTAATTTTCATTTGCTTTAAAACAATCTTACGTTTAATCCCTTTGTCTTTTTCTACGTCTATCAATTTATCGCTTTAAACATATTAGATATTTTTATGACTAAGACAGTTTACCTTGAGTAAAGCGTTACAAACGCTTTTCGATTTTCATCGTAAAAACGAGTAAAAACAACTAATTCTCACAGTTTCCGTAACATAACAGTCTGTCAGTAATTAAGTTTCAAAGCATTCGTAAGAAATATAGCATTAATTTCCAGATAACTAACAAGAGCTGTCCGTAAGACAGCGCGCTCGACTTTTCTCAGTGCCTGACTCTGAATTTAAGCTTTGCCAGTAAAAAAAAAATCCAAGTTAAAAAGGGGCATAACTGTTAAATTCAAATTATAGTTATGAGAATTGTGTCTCCTGGTGTAGGCTTTGATAGTAAATAACTATTTTGAGTTTCAAGTCAAAAGCTTTAATAGTAATACAGATATTTGACTTTATCAAAAGATTTTAACAAAAAAATTTAAGTTAAAAGGGGCATAATTCTGTCGAAATTCAAACCAGAGTTATGGGGATTGTTTCTCCTGGTGTAGACTTTGGTGGTAAATAGGTATTTTAAGTTTCAAGTCAAAAGCTTTAAAAGTAACAGAGATACTTGTATTTGAATTTATCAAAAATTTTAACAATATTTCTAAGTTAAAAAGGGGCATAATTCTGTCAAAATTCAATTAAGTGTTATGGGGATTATTTGTCCTGGTGTAGACTGATAGTAAATAGGTATTTTAAGTTTCAAGCCAATAGCTTTGATAGTAACAGAGATATTTGACTTTATCAAAAACTTTAACCAAAAATTCTAAGTTAAAAAGGGGCATAATTCTGTCAAAATTCAAATCAGAGTTATGGGGATTGTTTCTCCTGGTGTAGACTTTGATAGTAAATAACTATTTTAAGTTTCAATCAATAGCTTTGATAGTAACAGAGATTTTTGACTTTATCAAAAACTTTAACCAACGGCGACGCCGACGCCGGGGCGGGTGCAATAGCTCTACATTTTCTTCGAAAAGTCGAGCTAAAAACAATTTTTTGTTGTTGTCAAACGATCTGGAGGCCAGTGTCTTTAATATCCGTTTCAAATTTGTCTTGATTCTCTTGTCCATAACAAAGAAACGGGCATGATGATACCCTTAAAATCGCTGAAAAAAGTACAGTACATATTAAAGCAGATTTATATAAGATTAAAAAAAAATAAGTACATAGAAAAAAATACAAGAAATGTCTTTAAAGGTGGTTAATCAGATACTGGTCAACTAATGGATTTGTTCAAAATTTAACCAAGTGATCATTCACACTTATTTGTGTTCACCTTAATACACGTCAGATTTTCATAGGAAGTATCTTTAAAATTGCATTTTCCTATCCAGGTTGCTAATTTGAACCAAAACAGCGTTATTTTAGCGTAAGTTTAAATTAAATAAACATATTTAGCCTAAAGAATAATATGAATATAAGCACTGTTGTTTTAATGTTATCAATATTTGCATTGACAAAAACAGTTATTGGAAAGACAAGTTTATAAAATTATTGTTACCCTCCCTTTGTCAATTTGTGAATTGCTTAAATTCCGAAGCTACGCGCTGTTTTAGATTTTACCTTTTGTTCATGTTGTTGAAATAATCCAACATTTATAAAGTACAAATGAGAAACTAGAATGTTGAAACCTAACAGGCAACAATGTCGAGCCCATTATTTGTTGACACACCGCCTGAATGACTCAAACATTTCAGCCAACTGAAACAAGTTTAATTTCAATATATTGCCTAAAAGGTATTTAAGAGAAACGATCATCCACATAGTTACGCAAAAAATTCTAAATCCAAAAAACGTCTTTACAATGTAGGAATAGGTCAACATACACCTAAAAAATGTGACGTATCATTATGCTCTACCACAAAAAAATGGTGTTGGGTTTTCTTTATGACCAATAATATTTTTTATATAAAATAAGCAACTTAAAAGAACAACAAAGGGAAGAAATTATAAAAACATACGTCCGCAATTTATTTTTCTTTGTCAACGAAAAACCCTTACCAGGTTTAGATATGTCAAAATGCACATATTACATTTGAGGTACCATCCATTTTGTCCACAGAAAAGTGGTCTTGGATTTTCCCTTCGGCCAATAATAAAAAGGTTACAATATAAGATAGTTATCGTTACAACAAAGGGAAGTAATTCTATAAAAGTGTAAGTCCACAAAAAAAGGATCTGACAAATAAAAAAAGTTTGGTGCATGGATGTCAAAGTTTTGGTCTAAGATCTTATATGACCTTTGATTCCTAAGTGTGACCTTGACCTTTGAGATTGGGATCTAGGGTGTGCGTGACACTCCGTCTCATTGAGGCAAACATTTATGCCAAATAAAAATAAGATTGTTCAATACATGTCAAATTTATGGCACGGACAAGCTCAAAAATGGTCTTTACCCCTAAGTTTGACTTTGACATTTGAGGTAGGGAGCATGGGTTTGCGCTCGACACTCCGTCTCATGGAGGTGAACATTTATGTCAAATAAAAAGATTGTTCTATACTTATCAGAGTTATGGCCCGGACAACCTTTAAAATGACCTTTGACCCCTATTTGTGGCCTTGACCTTTGAGATTAGAACCTGGGGTTTTCGTCTCATGCATCGTTACATGCATGCCATGTTACACTGCCAAATATAAACAATATTCCTTTATTCATGTCAAGGATATGACCCGGACAAGATCTGACATGGCCTTTGACCTCCAAGTGTGATAAGAACTTGGGAGTTTGCGCATGGAATTCATTGAGGTAAACAATCATGCCAAATATAAATTAGAAGTTATTGTCCGCACACAAAAAATCCGGACGCACGCACTAAAGCACATACACCGAAAAGCCAGTTGGACGCTCCGCAAGCGGGTTTTACAACTAGAAATTATATTGAAATCCAAAGGAATAGTTCACTTTTTAAATACTTTAATATTATTATTACGGAATTTCATAAAGATTAATAAAATATTTCTTTTCAATATGGATCTATCTCTATGTAATGGGTCTTTCTTTTCCTTAAGGATAACATGGTGTAATAGCCATAGTTCATATCTTGTAACTGGATGGTAATATTCAAATGAAATTTGTTCACTTTAAAGACATTCAAAATTAAAAAGGTTTCACCGAGAGATTTTTCGAATTTGATCATTTTCGGGGGAAATAATCGGTATTGAAGTTAACATTGATGCCTATGGGAAATATATAATTTCTTTGATTATGAGAATCTGAGCTTGAGTTTCGAGAAAATGTTGCGGTAGAAAGCTGCATTATATGATTCTGATGCAAATATCAAAAAGAAACCTAAAATTCCCCGTAGGAAAAAGGAGAAAATTATTTTTAATTTTATTTTAATTTATTTTTTCTATTTTTCAGGGGAAATAACTCATGAAAAACCAAAATTATCAGGGGAGGTAATTTAAAGGAAATTTTTGAGAGCTTCTGTCACTATGTAATTTGTCAGTATGCACCTTATTTCAATTCGTTTGACATTTTCAAGGCTTACATTATCAAGTTGTACATACGCTATTGGTGAAATTTAGGCCTATTATGGGTAGTCATCCTTAAATAAATCATTAAAAGAATATATGAAAACTGAAAGACGGCATGAAATGTTGTGATCACCTTTAAAGTAATTTCTTGGACAATATATGACATTACGTTTGATTAATTACTTCATCTGCTAATTATTACATTTATACTTGGTGCAATGGGAAAAATGCATTCTTTCAAATCAATTTCTTGTACACAAGGAACACATAAATCTGTCGTTATGCATCTTAATTGACGGAAACTGTCACCGCAATCAAGAAATGTTCGTGTTCGTTACATCGTACTGGTTACTCTAATGTCAAAAGTGCTAGACTTAGCACGCTACCGTAATATGTAATTTAACGTAATTGGATATCGGGTTCTCTCCTGTACGAAAATAGGACCTGTTTTACAGCTGTAAAACGTCTGTAAAAGACCTGTATTTTGAAATTACAGCTGTGAAAGACATGTAAGTAGAGAATTACCAGAAATACAGTTGAAATTTATACGTGTAAAACAATTGCAGGTCTCAAAAATACAGCTGTAAAAATTTTAGTTGAAATTTACAGCTGTAAAATGGCCATGTCTCAAAATTACAGCTGTAACTTATTTTGGAGGGAAACATGAGTACTGTCAGCCATCTTTAATGCATTTTGGCGGGATATAACTGAAATTCACATACAGACACCACATCATCTAAAATATTGGAACTTTTGCCATTGTAGAGTAAGTGCAGACGTTTAATTATCTAATACATTTGTAAAAGGACATGTGTAAGCACATGCATTAACAATTAACTCTTTATTTGAAACTGATAAGTTTAAAGGAAGTAATTACAATATTGTCAAATGTTTTCATGACATAGAAAGTTTTATAAACAAGATATGATGCATAGTTTCTACTTTGTATCCTGCTCTTTAATTTTGCAATTGCTATACAAGAAACTTATTATTTGATATTGTTCTTTAATTACTAGATCATTGATTTTGCCATTTGTTTAGTAATTGCTACCCTTTCTAGAGAATTACAATTCATCCTAAAACTTTTTGTACTTCTGCTTTCGTCCCTTATAATAATGTTCTCTTTTTCATTATATTTCTACAGTTGTAACTTTAAGGCATAATTACAGGTGTAACTTTTTATTTTATTTTTACAGCTGTAAGTTTTTTTACAGCTGTATCTCATTTGCATATTTCGACCAGTTTTACAGTCGTTTTACAGCTGTAAATTGAAATCTACAGCTGTAAAATCAATGTTGTTATATAAAATTTATAGATGTAAAATTGAAATAATCATGACTAAAATTTTGAACAAAAACACAGGTCTTTTACAGCTGCAAAATTTCGTACAGGCTGTGAAAAAAAACGAATTATTGCAAGTAGAATACTACTATACATTTGTGGCAAGACTATATTATTAAACAGGGAAGATACGTAGTTCTACAAAACAAGAAGTTTAATACGGAAATCCACATTCAAAGATGACAGCCACCAATACAGAACTCCACACAGAAATAGGGGTATTGGTAAATGCATACACGTGCACTCTAGCTGAAACACAAATTAATGAAAGAAAGAAAAAGAAGTAAACAGAATAATGGTGCACGACTTTAAATGTATTAATTAAGTATGAAACCTATTGTCATTTTTATGGTAAGAATGATTCGTCATCTACATACGTAGGCGATTAAACTTGTTGTGTTGGCGTGATTTTTATGAATTTACTACAAATGTATGCAGTATGCTTCAAAGATTTTAAATAAATTGCATATACATGTATATTTGTATACTGTAATTGCTGCTCGTATTTCAACTGTAGTACTACAATAAAATCTGTAAAAAGGTCCTTTGGAAGCTTAGAATGCAACCAAGTATAATTATAGTAGACTCTGTTTGGCAACACCTTTACGCCCCTAGCGCGGAACTTTTCTGCAGTAAAATTATCTAAAATTCTATTTTCCAGCATGTATCAATATGTGCAGCATGTATGCAGTACCTTTCCAATATGTAAACTATAAACTATACTGCGAATCTTCTGCAAGTATGATGGAAAATACTGCCTGTATGTAGGGGCCTCCGTGGCCGAGTGGTTAAGGTCGCTGACTTCAAATCGCTTGCCCCTCATCGATGTGGGTTCGAGTTTCACTCGGGGCGTTGAATTCTTTATGCGAGGAAGCCATCCAGCTGGCTTACGGAAGGTCGGTGGTTCTACCCAGGTGCCCGCTTGTGATGAAATAATGCACGGAGGGGCACCTGGGGTCTTCCTCCACCATCAAAGCTGGAAAGTCGCCATATGACCTAAAATGTGTCGGTGCGACGTTAAACCCAACGAAAAAAAAAAACCTGCATGTATGCTGCATACACTGTCATATATTTAGATACGAAGCATCAATTCAATTCAATTCAATTTTATTCAGGTTATAAGATCATAGGAATACAATATCGCAATATAAAAACATACATCACATAAACATATACGTGTTCAATTTAAAAGACAATTGTTCTAAGAATATGAACATTAACATCAAGTTTTCTGAAAGCAAGACAACATCAAAATCCGTTAAAAGGCTCCTCCACGGTTACGGTTGTGGCTGAGAACTGTGCTAATATTGATTTTTTTTCGAATGAATTTTTGTTTTGTTGGGTTTAACGTCACACCGACACAACTATAGGTCATATGCTGAATATTTAAAAAGGGAAAATGGTAGTTACGGTTCTTGCACGCAACATGTTGTCATGTCATGCTAATCATTCATGTAACGGTTATTTGAAAAAGGACACGACATTGTGATACACAAATGGGCGGATAGAAGAGCACTGCAATTAGTTTATACAATACGGAACCATAATGACTAAATATTGTGACTGTTACATCTTTCGTGATAGACATAAAGTATATTCATTTTCTGAAATTTTCTATTTTCGGTAACATCTATTTCAGATATTTGTCGAAGGTTTGAATATTTTATGATTATAGTAGATAGCATCATTGAATTATCTCATTTACACCGTGTCCAACGTATACGTCGCATTTACGGCGGGTACGCTACATAAACGGTATATTGTACGCTCCATTACCGGCATTTCCTGTTGATTTTGTCAACATTCTGTATGGTGAGGTAAGAAAAACTACTTATTTTCATTGAAGTTCAACGTGTTTAAAGAAGCGATATATTCAGTACGAGCTGCAGATCATTCACGCTCCCCATGGTAATGTGATTTTGGCCAGTAATTCTTTCGTTACTTCAAACATTCGAGTAAACTGACGTGTGAAGTCGGTTTCGAACTCGGACGTTCACTTTCGGGTTCATTTTCTGTCTCTTAAAATCATTCTGTTAACTTTGCACCTGTTTAACGCGAGAATAGTATAACAAGTTACAAATAAAAATACATATCATGGCGTAAATTAATGTTTTAAGGGAGCTTTATGCCAAAATTAGCGATGTACGCCCTATAAAACGGCGCGTCTTCAGAAGTACGCCACATAAAAAGGCTGTTAAATTCATAGCAACTGATTACATATGTCTTCACTCGCATCTATTTTTCATTTTATTTACATTTTTAACATTTATAATTGGTTTTTGAATTACATAATGTAACAGTAATATTAATTATTCGAAAGATAAAATAAACATGCTCGTTATGTATAAACAGTACGGTATAGAATTGCCCGTTAAAGTTTTTACCCGGTAATCATGAATATTCCATATATTTTCGTAAATTTATGTCTGAACCTAAAACGAATTAAAAACTGAAAATGTATTTCACAAGTAACACAATGTTGCATTTACAGGTAGCAGTGCGGACAAAACGTTTCTCGCTCCTAATTTCGCAATTTTGTTTTTGGTGCTTACATCTGACCATATCTCTTTTTCAAATTTCATCTGCAGACTTAACAGAAAAGAAAATTCTCGTAAGGGAGGTTGAATGTGCCATTTTTCATATTTTGCCTTCTTCTCAAGCGCTGTTTCAGTTTATCAGTAAATTAAGACTATGTTTACATGAAATAGCATTTCCGTTAAAAAAAATGAGATGTAACCTCTACACCCTTACCTTACAGTATGGTAAAGCATCATAAAACTACATGGCATTTAACCTTTTCGTATTTCTGAATTCATATAACTCAAAATGCTGAATTTTATAATATATCTTATGTCGATATATCTACATCTTAACGAACTGTCAGAACACAAATGTGTAATACGTCAAAAATTACTTATAGCGGTCCAAATCGGTATTTCATACACAGTTTCGTTGTCCTTTTGTTTACAATGTTTGTGCTTTCCAAAGAAATGTACATTTTGTATTTGAAAAATGGCGCGATTAAAATATTAACAAATGACGTCTAAGCCCTTCAATAAAGATGGGAAGTCACCCGTGGCACTACCAACCCATGGCACATTCAACACCGTTCTCCCCTACTTATCTGATCAAACTAATAATCATCATTTCTTGTTTATTTCCTGAATGAATAACACTTGTATTCAAGATAACCGTAGAAGAAACTGTCGATTTTTCTTTTAAAGGATCTTAGAAAAAAAGAATGACAGATTTTGTATCGTAAGTGTTTCCAGAAAATAAAATGAGCCGCGCCATGCGAAAACCAACATAGTTGCGTTGCGAACAGCATGGATCCAGACCAGCTTGCGTATCCGCGCAGTCTGGTCAGGATCCATGCTGTTCGCTTTCAAAGCCTATTGCAATTAGAAAACCATTAGCGAATAGCATGCATCCATGCTGGCTATATACCAATAAAAGAAATTGTTCTTTGTTTCATATAAAATTCAGCTACTTCAGAACAATTTGTTACAGTTTCTAGATTTTCAATCCGTCGTTGACCTATTTTCCACAAGATATCCATACATTTGAAAACAGAAAGAAAAAGGGGTATTGAAAAGTATGCAATGAAATACAAGTCAGCTTAAGTCAGGTACCCTCGTTTCCGCATTTCAGAAGGCGGTTCGCAGAATAAACACCCTACACAAGAAACAACTCGACAACATGCGAGTATTAGCATGAAAAGTGTCCTATTTTATGTCAATTCATTCCACGAGTGAAATAATGCCCATTTGGTCCCCGATTTACGCGCAAATGCGTGAAAAAATGGAAAAATAAGGATCTATTTATTAAGGACTTCTTTCGAGTACACCACGAAAGCATATTTTTGACAGAATAACTGCAGTATAACCTGCTGATCGCAAAGCCACTATGTTGGTTTTCATGGCGCGGCTCAAATCTACAATAGAAAACAATTAAAATTCGTAAAAAATGTTACATGTACGTGAAATAATCTTAGAATAAAATCAATGCCGATAAAATGGTCCACGTCGGTAATTTGGAACCCATGGTATCGAGCGTAGACACCACTACCCAGGGGCGTCGAAACTGGGGCGGCAGGGGCCGCGATCGCGGCCCCAATAATTTTCCCAAAAACGATTTTTTGTAAACTTAAAAGTTGGAGCCGCAGATCCGCGGACCCAATTATTTTGTACAGTATATTGAATTTTGCTTTGCGTTAAACAATACACGCTGTCCAGATTAGTGTTTGGTGACAGATCCGGCGGGGTGTTAACTGGAGTCATACACACGTGTCCGTGATTGGACTAAATTAACTTAGAAAATTAAGAAAAATAATTATTTTTTTTTAATAAAAGAGGTAAGTATTAAGATTTATCACACCGCTAAGATGTACGGAATTAATTGTACAAGTTGTTTTTACTCAAAAAATGATATTTTAAACAAAACAAGAAATGAAGTTTAACTCATGTTATATCTGCAGAGATATAACAGCAGAGACTCACGTCTTACAATTTTTGGAAAGTTTAAAGAGACTGAATAAGTCCAATTACACCACTGTACATAACAGTTGACGTAAAACTGATCTCACATTGAATTGTTTTAGAATGTTAAAAACTGTTTTAAGTGAAATTACTTGATCTTTAATACGTTTATTGAATGTAACATGAATGATTATTGTTCATTATATTAAATAAAAAAACGTACATGTATTCTTTGTATTGCGTTACACATTATTAATTTTGATGAGAGTTTATTTTGCTTATAGTCATGTAAATAGTAAGAAAATACTGGAGACTTGAGATGCGATTCAGTACCCCTAAACTTTATGATCCTGTTTTTGTGTGTGTTTTTTTTTAATTTTCCGGGGGAAGACCCCCGTACCTCCCTTGCGGGAGTGGGTATCCCTCTCCCGTACCTACCCCCCCCCCCCCTTCGCGGTCCCAATATCAAACACCTTCCGACGCCCCTGCTACCCCATCGTGTAATGTGTTATATGTAATTATTTTCAGGATACGATTCTTTCGTAAGCTAACGTAAACGCCCGAAAATATTGGCGAAGATTAATAAGTGCCAGGTAAATGCTTATTGACAACTGACTGAAAATTAATATACACGATATCTTATTGTGAATGTAGCTCTAAAAACACAGTAATTTTCATATATTGAGTCAAGTTTATTTGAAAACATTCGATATTAAAATTAATATTTTAAAACAGACTATTTGCTAGGAATTTATCATAGTACGCAGTGATGGGGTTTACGTATCCTTACAATAATGATAGTAACTGTTGCATTAACGGCCTTTTTATGTGGCGTACTTCTGTAGACGCGCCGTTTTATAGGGCGTGAATCGCTAATTTTGGCATAAAGCTCCCCTAAAACATGAATTTATGCCATGATATGTATTTTTATTTTAACTTGTTATACTATTCTCACCTTAAACAGGTGAAAAGTTAACAGAATGATTTTAAGAGACAGAAAATGAACCTGAAAGTGGACGTCCGAGTTCGAAACCGACTTCACACGTCAGTTTACTCGAATGTTTGAAGTAACTAGAGAATTACTGGCCAAAACCACATTACCATGGGGAGCGTGAATGATCTGCAGCTCGTACTGAATATATAGCTTCTTTAAACACGTTTAACTTCAATGAAAATAAATAGTTTTTCTTACCTCACCATGCAGAGTGTTGACAAAATCAACAGGAAATGCCGGTAATGGAGCGTACAATATACCGTTTATGTAGTGTACCCGCCGTAAATGCGACGTATACGTTGGACACGTTGATTTAATGACCTCAACTGTACAGGACGATTTGCAGCACTAGAAATCGTGTTTTTCTAGTTTATTCTCTTTTTGGACAGCTGCATTATCAGTTTTGATATGAATAAAGACATTAAGGAACTCAAGTTCACCAACTTTAACTTTCTGGGAGTCCATTTATATAATAAGCAACTTCTTTATCGTGTTCTGCCCCAAATTGTGTTTCTCTATTGATAGCATACAGCAATAATTGTTTGGTTTTCTTTGTAGTTTTTGTGCCTTGGGGTTTTACGTGTCGTGTTACAACTCAATAAATTGAAATACAACGCCATAATCAAGACATACTTTCGTGTTATATTGGATCTTAATGGTCATTCTCATGTCAAATACGTTAGGTTGTGCTTCATTTCCTCACGCTGCCTTAATTGACTGTTCAATTATGGAACTGTCATTTAACGTAATTGGATATTGGATTTCAGAATTACTGCAGACGTTTTAGCAGTACCAAAAACCGCCTCTGCTGTGTATCTTATTTGTTGATACATAAAATATTACTCGATATATTTTGTAGCATGGATATGAATGATGTCTGTATTCATAACTGTTAGAGGGCATGTTAAATCATATGCTATCTTTACCTTAATGATGCAGATATGTTTGTGGGATCAGCTTTCTCTAAATGAAAATACTTCCACGAATGCACTATTTTATTTAACGAGGGCGGGGGGTGGGGGGTGGGGTGGGGGGCAAACATTCTCAACATTATTCTGTGTTTGAATATCGGTGAAAGCTGTTTTACATTTGATACTGATAGTTGAAATAAATGAAAAGTTATAGAAATTTGCACTTAACCCATAACCTATTTTATTGGCAAAAATGTGGTATCCAGGATTTTCTCCTATAATTTGACCTGTGGACCAAGCTGTTGACTTTGTGACATAGAACCAACAATGTCCTTAAAATAATTGAATAGAAAAAGTACCTTCCAACTATATACTGATTGAGTATTCAAAGAATGAATTGAGAAGAGACTAAGACGATAGGCAACAGACAGACAATGATTACACTTTAGTCTACATGTCTTGATCAAAGACAACCGAGTATTGACCTGAATTAAAACATCTGACACATGCATACCTAACAACACTAAATGATATTTGTTAACCTGATAAACTTTATAAAATATTACTTACATATATATCCCATAAAATACAATGTAAAGAAAAGGAATCGAGTGCGGGAGGTTTCGGATTTGCACCCTAGCTGAATCATCCAACGACGTGAAAATATGGCACTAGTGGCTTCCTCGCTTGGCGCTCCGAAATAAAAGCAATTTTTTGGACTGGTCAGCCCGGTGTTACTGGGTGTGATATTATGTCACGTGTCAGCAGCGTGATATTCCAGTAAGGCAGCTCTACAACATTGTGCTCAACACTACATGTAGGCGCCGTCGTTAATATGACTGAAAAATTGTTGGGGCTTAATTCGAACACGCATACACACAATGTGTTTCCTCTCTTTTCTTCGTTATCCCATTTTTAAAGATCTGAGTTTGTTTGAATTGTTTTGGTACATAACAATCTAAGAATTATTTGAACTAAGTTTGACCAAACAAGGCTTACTTTTTGACTAGTCTTCCCATTCTGACTCCTAGTTAATTGTACCCCAGTCTTTAAAAGATCGTGACCATCAAACCTATTTTCAAATTGACAACACCGTGAAATGATCATTTTATCAAAACTGGTACACATTAAGCCATTGTGTTTTGTCCGATCTGACTTCCTGTTACTACAATGGATATATTGTGAGCTGCATGTGTATGAATTTCATTAAAAAATACAAAAGTATAAAGATTGCGTGAAACGCAACAGAAGTATTTCACTACATTAACCAATGACATAATGATTCAACTATCAAAAAATAATACAAGGACCAATAGTTATATGTGTGAAGTCCATTGACGCTTACATTTGAAATGAAATGTGTGAAATAAAAAGCTTGTATGCCGAAGGAAACGAACTTTCTCTTTACACATGCCGAAAAAAGCTTTAACTCCAATGTGCTCTAAGGGTAGCTACAAACCAATCTAATCCTGCTCATAAAAGCATTCTAAAATCTTCTATGAATGAAGCCGACTTGAATTAGTTTAATATATAAAAGAAAATTCATTTCCGGATAGACCACATTGGACCTCCACTTCCAACACAGTTGATCAAGTTACAGTCAAAATTGCAAGGACATATAAAAATAACCTGTAGAAGTCAAACACGTGAAACACCGTCAGAGCAGTTTAGAAATAAAGGCAACAACGTCGAACTCCACTCTGAATGCAGTTATATTTTCAGTATTCTCTGCTCGAGTGAATACACATTTTAAAGCAGGAATCCCGTGTACCTTTAACTGGATCTCATAAAGTGGCCCTACCGAAAAAGAAAATGAACACCACTTGTAGTCCAGTCTTTTAAGTGGACTTAATGACGCGGAGGTGCTCTAGTGTGTTCATATCATCATTATATGCGTTGATGGTAAATCTTATTCAGAATCATAAAAAACTTGACGTAGCCATGTGCAAGAAATAATTTTCATCTTCGTGATTTAATTGTCAGGCGAACGCCGATCTTTTGTTCTAATTGTCGCTTAAGCTGGACAAACAGTTGCTTACAATTGTTCGAATGAATGAATGAATGAGTTGGGTTTTACGGCGAATCGACACAAAAAGGTCATATATCGCCGAGAAAAAAATTAAATGAATTACGTTAATTGTAAAGCATCTATAAAACTATTAAAGTAAAAAGGTATATACATATATAGCGTAAAAAGACAATTGCAAACATAAAAATGTAAAACATGTAAATAAAAATCAAATAAAGTTCAGATTTTATGATATATCCCTATTTGTTTCAAAAATTGCAAAATTTTGTCGGCAGGAACTTGTTCAAACAACTCTTTTAACGATTCTACATTATAGTATGAATTGCGCTGTGGATCGAAGTCAACACAGTTGATTAAAATATGTTTAATAGAAAGCGGTGTTTGACATGGTACACACACAGGCTGATCTTCATTGTTCAAAAGATACGAATGAGTCAACCGAGTATGGCCTATTCGACAACGAGAAAGAACAACTTCCTCCCTACGAACAGATCTATTTCCCTGGTGCCATTCACCTAAAGTAGGTTTAATTTCACGAAGTTTATTGAACGAAGCATTGTTCCATGAGGACTGCCATTTAGTTAAAATGAATTTGTTGATATTTGACCTAAAATCAGTATATGGTAATCTCAATTTAGATTGATTTAATGAAAGTGATTTCTTTGCTGCGGTATCAGCATCCTCATTTCCATGAATACCAACATGACTAGGAATCCAACAGAATATGATGGACTTCTTAAAAGATAATTCATGAACCTTGACAAGAATATTTTGAATTAGAGGATTTTCTGTATGACGGTTGTGTATTGATTGTAATACAGACAGTGAGTCGGAAAAGATGATAAACTTTTCTTCATTATATTCTGAAATAAAATTAAGGGCCAAATCAATTGCTTTTGCTTCTGCTGAAAAAATTGTAGCGTTATTTGGTAAACGTAATTTTGATTGATGCAGATGGCTAACGGCGGCACATCCAACCTTTGAATCATCTTTTGAACCATCTGTATAAATAGGAAAATGATCTTTGTAAGCCGACTTGATTTCGTTATATTTGGACTTGAATATTTCAGGGTTTGTTTCAGCCTTTTTCAATGCGGTTTTCATATCAAAAAGAACTGTTGGAGAATTAAGAATCCATGGTGGTGTATTCAGAACTAAATTATCTTTTACATCATCAAACTCAAAATCTGTTTCCTTCATAGAATTATCAATGCGAAATCCAAAAGGTTTAATTTGTTTTGGTTTTCTGTCATACGAATCATGGTATTTGGGTTTAAATATGATTTTATGAGCAGGGTTGGATTTGTTGGCAGCTACCCTCAGAGCATATTGCAATGACAGTTTTTCACGTCTCGTGTAAAGGGAGGGTTCGTTTGCTTCAACATGTAAGCTTTCAACAGGCGATGTTCTAAATGCGCCAAGAGCAATACGAAGACCTTGATTATGAATAGTATCCAGCATCTGTAAATACGATTTTCTGGCTGAACCATAAACAACACAACCGTAATCTAGCTTGGATCGAATCAAAGCTCTATACAGTCTTAACAAAACCTTGCGATCTGCTCCCCAATCAGTATTTGAAATTACCTTTAAAAGATTCAACGATTTCAAACATTTGGCTTTCAGGTATTTTATGTGTGGTATAAAAGAAAGCTTTTTATCAAAAATAACACCAAGAAATTTTGCTTCGTCAACAACGGGTATTTTTGTACCATTTAGAAAAAGCTCAGGGTCACAATGTTGTTTCCGTAATTGACAAAAGTGAACACACTGAGTTTTTGATTGGGAAAATTTAAAACCATTTTCCATGGCCCAAGTTTGAACTTTGTTCAAACACTGCTGTAATTGGCGTTCAATCGTATGCATATTTTTTGAACGATAACATATTAGAAAGTCATCAACATATAATGAACAATCTATCCCTGGTGACAAACATTTCACAATATTATTAATTTTGATGCTAAAAAGTGTGACAGATAAAATAGAACCTTGTGGAACTCCCTGTTCTTGCTCAAAAGAGTCAGAAAGGGTAGAACCAACACGTACTTTAAAATTGCGATCTGATAAAAATTGCGATATAAATGTTGGAAGACGACCTTTTAAACCTAAGTCGTTAAGATCATTCATAATACCATATTTCCATGTAGTGTCATAGGCTTTTTCTAAATCGAAAAAGACAGACACTAAATGCTCTTTTTTAACAAATGCATCACGAATAAAATTTTCCAGTCGAACAAGATGATCAGTTGTGCTGCGCTGCTTGCGAAAACCGCTTTGAAAGTTTGTAATTAGGCCTTGAGATTCAAGATACCAAACTAGTCTAGAATTGATCATACGTTCTAGCGTTTTACATAAACAACTGGTAAGTGCAATCGGTCTATAATTACTGGGGTTAGTGCTATCTTTCCCGGGTTTTGGTATTGGAATAACTATAGCTTCTCTCCAGGAATCTGGAAAAATGCCAGTTTTCCATGTAATATTATAAATTTCAAGTAGGAGGTCTAATGATTCTTGTGGTAAATGTTTTAAAAGTTGATAATGAATTTGGTCCGGACCAGCTGCGGTATCGTGACATTTATCTAAAGCGTCAAGCAATTCTGTGAGTGAAAAAGGTTTATTATAATCTTCATCATTACTTGAATCAAAATTTAAATGTTTACTTTCTTTAGTCGATTTTATGTTTTGAAACTTTTTATCATAATTGTTTGATGAAGAGTTTTTTGAAAAAGTTTTACCAAGTGTATTGGCAATGTCCTCCTTGGTAGATGCAATAGACTGGTCTGACTTTGTAAGATGGGAAACATTTGAAGATTTTCCTTTTCCACTTATTTTGCGAATCATTTCCCAGACTTTTTTAACCGATGACCTAGAATTAAGTTTTGAAACGTATGAATGCCATGATTTTTTCTTTGCTTGTTTTATAGTTCTGCGAGCTTTTGCTCTCAGAATCTTAACTGATTGTAGGTTTTCTTTCGTCGGCCGTATATTGAACTTTTTAATGGCCGCTCTACGTTTTCGAACAGCAGTCTTACAATCATCATTATACCAAGGCTTATTTTTATGTTTACCATTTCTTGAAGTTTTAGGAATGGACTTGTCAGCAATATCGGACAGAAGAACTGAAAACCGATCAATAGGATCATAAAAATTAGTAAAATTCTCCAAAGTCAGATCATTTTTACATAGCGTTTCAAATTGCTTCCAGTCAGCTTTATTAAATTTGAAATATGAAGGGTGGTCTGATGGCAGATTAGAAGTATTTGAAATAATAATTGGAAAATGGTCACTACCATGCAAGTCATCCAGTACTTTCCATTCAAAATCCAGAAAGATGTTCGGTTGACAAATTGTCAAATCAAGCGAAAAAAAGTAACCTGTTGCAGGATGAAGGTAAGTTTTGGATTTATCATTTAATAAACAGAGGGCATTTCTTTCAATAAAAGTTTCAATAATTTGACCTCTAGTGTTGCTGTCAGAACAGCCCCAAAATTCATGATGACCATTAAAATCTCCCATAAGCAAAAATGGTTGTGGTAATTGTTTTATAAGATCATCAAGATCTTCAAGATTTAGTTTAAATTTTGGAGGTATGTAAATCGAACAGATAGTAATTGGTCGATGTAATGTTACGTTTATTGCAACTGATTGAATACTTGTATTTAGAACAATTTGTCTGTGCGGACATGCATTATTAATAATAATAGATGTACCACCGGAAGCTCTATCAGTGTTAGTATTTATGAAGTTATACACTGAATAATTTTTGAAAGCTATTTTGTCCGTTTCCTTTAAAAAGGTTTCACTAAGGCACATAAGTGAAGGATTATATTTTGATAAGAGAAGGAGAATTTCATTATAATTTGCTTTAAGTCCACGGCAATTCCACTGGATAATTTTACTTTCCATTTACACTGGTAAACAAAACTTAAACGACTGGAAATTTAAAGTATTAGTGTTGCATTGATTCAGGAGGTGGGAACCTTTTGATCTTCCCCTCCTTTGTGCTAATTACACTGGACGGAGCAGATAATGGCGGATCGTCATCATCCTCCCCCGTCAACCGGTTCATATCAAGAGGGAACCGGTTATGAGTTTGAATGGGATCGTTTGATCCCTTTCCAAACCCATCAGTTTTCAAGTCAATTTTTTGTTTGGGTGTTTGACTCACCCCACGTTGATTAGAATTTTGCTTTGACGACTGCGAATTTGTGTAGTTGGGAACATTTTGTACAGCTGGTGGCAGCCTTGGTTTAGCAGCTGCATTTTGAACTACTGGTGTCTGAACAGGTTTTGCTGGTAGTTTTGGCTTTTCGTTTTGAGCATTTGGAATAGGCACAGAATCAGTTTGCGTAGACGCATCAATACATTGAGTAGATTTGTTTGAGTTAGATTTTGTTATGGAAGAATATGTTGCTGTCAGTGATGGAGATACGAATTTAGCATTGGCAATTTGTCTAGCTTCAGGAAATCCAATGCCCTGTGTGAATTTGACATGGAGAACTTCCTTTTCGATCTTCCATGTCTTGCAGTCTCGAGACTTGGCTGAATGGGGCTCGCCGCAATTCACACAACGCAATGGATATCTGCAGGTGTCATGTTCATGAGAATAGCCATCTTGGCAGCATTTTGGGCAAATGTGATCAGCTTTACAGTTCTTTTCATTGTGGCCAAACTTGAAACAATTATAACATTGAAGAGGATTTGGAATGTAAGTTGAAACTTTTGTACGAAGATAGCCAATGTTGATAACAGAAGGAAGAAATGGAACGCCAAATGTTAGGATGATAGTGTTCGTTTGGATTTCTTTGCCTAGTTTCTTTATTTTGATGCGTCTAGCAGCAGTGACATGTTGCGCAGCAAGTTCTCGCACAATTTCCGTCTCTGATACTCCTGCAAGATCAGGACAACGAATGATCCCCCTTGAGGAGTTCAGAGAACGGTGTGGGATACATTTGCATGGGTGGTTAAAAAATGACGTCATGCCAAGTAAATTATGTGCATGCGCTGCTTTGTCAACCTCCACGAGCAGGTCCCCTGTACGCAGTTTCTTAACTGATTTTGGAACACCAGCGACACTCTCGAGTGTTTTCTCAATCACAAATGGAGAGATACTTGACATTTTAAATGTTTCGTCGGTGGACTGAATCAGAAGAAATCTAGGGTAAATAGTGTTTGAGCCAAATGGTCGGTGAGAAGAATTCTCACCTTCTTTGTCGTCAGAGTCTGTTTCCGAATGCGGTCGTTTATTTTTATTTGAATTTTCCATGCTTAAATGTTTCAGATTCATCACTCGCAGCCCCCACCCGCCGCGGAGTCCAACAAGGGAACATGTAAACAAAGCGGATATCCAGCTTATACATGTTAGGGATACTGTAGTGATATACTCGGCCAGGTATTTTGCAATCTTATTTACATCACCAGCTGTACTGCATAAATGCAATAAGGGTTCGAGGGATTGCTACTTTACCCAACCAATTGACCCTAAGCCACCGCCTTCTAGGAAATTGAAATTAAAATGTATATTGCGATAAAGTGATCAATGAATTTGTGTGAGCATACTATGAATTTTGCTGAACGCCGTAGAATATGACATGAGAAGGAAAGAACATTCGATGATGTGTAACGTCCGTTTGACAAGAAATAACAGAAATTGTGCAGTGTAGAAAAGAAAACAGATAGATGCAGTTTAACGTGAAAAATATTAAGATGTAAGCGTAATTAAAGTGAGATTTCCTAGGGCTTGGCATGACTAGCCGATTGATCGTATCGGGCCAATACGACCGCCAAAACGTCTACACCGAATTAGAGGCCAAAGATGTGTATTGATATCCACATCCCGGAAAGAGGACGCGAACATGAAAACAAGCACGCATCATCTCCCCGGGATGCTATGGGGCACCTCAACACCCAGGACCCTCCTCTCCGGCTTACGGGCCGCCACCCACGGCAAACAGGTGGCTCCATTTTCGGGGGAGTCGTACCCCTCTGCATGGAGATACAGCCGGCATTTTCTATCCCCCCGCCGGCAAGGGGCATACAATTGTTCGAAGCACAGTATACTTGGTCTTTCCGGCCAACTGTCTTTTGAAGTAGTTTCGAAACATTAGTGAAAGGTTATTCCCATTATATCTCGAAAAAACTGCTATGTTCTATGCTTTAGAAATTAATCTTAATGCTAGTGTCATCTAAGTGTAATTTAATGTAATTCAAGCGTAAGTGGAGAATTGTATGGCCTCACATTGCCCTTAGGCGAAAATGTTCTAAGATTTCAATGTTAAGGGTTTTTTATTGTAATAAAGTGGCTGAGCACATATAAACATTAAAATGTGTTCCTATTACAAGACAGTGTAAGTTAAATTACTTCCCGCAAATAACCAAAAACGTAATCACAGGAGCACACTTTAAAACACAAAATATGCTCATATAAAGATATATCAATCAAAAATTAATGGAACTATACATACGTACTCAATTACTTCGAAGAGTGTGTGTGTCTGTGTGTGTGTGTGTGTGTGTGTGTTCGGGTTTAACGTCTTTTTCAACAGTTTTTTAGTCATATAAACGACGGCGTCTACTTGTAGCAGTGAGCACAATGCTCAACTTTATAGTGCTGTCTCACTGGAATATCACGCCACCCAGACACATTATACTGACACCGGGCTGACCAGTCCAGCACTATCCTCCTAATGCTGAACGCCAAGCGAGGAAGCTACTAGTACCATTCTTTTACGTCTTTGGTATGACGCGGCCGGGGATCGAACCCACGACCTCCCGCACTCGAAGCGGACGCTCTACCACTAGGCTACCGAGCCACTGCACCAAAGGAACCACTATTAAAGAGAATTCCTATAGTTTTTTTCCTTTCATAGAATTTTTTAAATTCACATATATGATAGGACAATTTGTGCTGAAAACAATGAACAAATAAGAACAATAGGTCACCAGGCTTGTTTTTGTGAAAAATTGTTTTGAACACACCCACTGTTGCTGAAACTGTTAGCGATTTTTCAACATTTTCATAATTTTCTGCTTTTTTATAAATACCAACCAAAATATACATCAAAACAGCACAATAAGATTTTTTTTCTTTTTACAGATTTTACTATATACTTATTTGATTTCATAGTCATATTTGTAATACTCTATCCTTACAATAATGGGTACAAATGAAAAAAAAATTGTTTCGTATTTACTTTTGTGAACTTCTTTCAGTGAAAAATACCCATAGTGAAGAATATTTTTTTAAATTTTGAAAAATTTCTTTCATAGAAATTTTTCCAGTTATTCTTGTGTATAGATGATTGTATTGTGAGCATAAAAATGGCTAAAAATGTATGGGTCACCAGGCTTAATTTTATGTTAAGACCGCTAGAATACAACACCTGTTCGGACGAAAATGGCGCGAACTTGGCCAAATTGATTACATGTATGTCTGCTAGAAGTTAAAAAAATGTTTTAAAACTTTTTAATTCTTTCTATAATTGAATACCAAATAATCTGAAAGGTGATATTGTCTTATCAGTACTATGTCAATTATCTTACATTATATGAACAACACTGTCTTTGTACCAAAATGCGATGTGAAAACACAACCACAAAAATAGCAAGATACCTGTCAGGCATGATACTTGTCAATACAACATAAACCAGTATCAACATTTGATTACTGATAAAACTTATCAAAAATGTTATTTCATTCAAGATTCCTCATATCTAAGACTGTCTGTAACATGTTTCAACAAATGTTGACTTCAATTCAGTTTTTCATAGAAAGTGTCGGCTGCGCAGAAAGATGCACATAAAAAACTATCGGAATTCCCTTTAAGGGCACGACGATAAAGGACATTCTGACAAGTAGGGCCAGGTCCAAAGTTTCTAGTAAGATTGTGTACCAATGATTATACCCAGTTTATACAAAATCAGCCAATAATTGTACCTAACTACATTCTAACAAATAAGAACTCAAAGCAAAGGCATCCGGCCAATTCCAGAGCTTCTGAAATGCAAACTCTACGAGTCGCCTCATTGAAACGGTAATCTGCAATTGTTTCAAAATAACACAGGCGTATAATTTATATGTTGTAACTGTTTATAACTTTATTTAGTTATTGCTTTAAATAATTTTATGACCGAATCTTTAAGGGAAATATAAAAAAATCAAATAACTATATATGTGTCTTGAAATTTATTTCAAAACGCAAGGTAATGAAACAGAAAGAAAATAACACAAGAATGAAATTGTTCTGATTATCAGACCATGTTTTAAAACAGTATTTGGAGATTATAACTAGATCGTCAGTCTTTGGTGAGAAGCGGTTGTACAAACAACTCAATTTAGAAACGTCTTGTGCAGTAATCAGAAAGACTCATTCATTCACTCTACCGGTCTATTATTTAAAAAGAAAAGATTAGTCATTTTTATGTTTTTCCTGTTTGCATGGTCTTTTCGTGTCAATTTCCAGAAAGCCATCCCAATCATTCATTTAATGGCGTTAAAATATTTATTTTTCCGAAATATTATGCACATCACGAGTCGGTGCTCGTTCTCATTTGATCGATTAAACATCCAATTGCTTTGAGTGGGAGTAAACACACAAGCAGATACCACAAGAATTCTAATATACCTCATCAAATTATTTTTTTCTGTTTTTAAAGTTCGTATATTTCGAGAAAATACAACAGGAAGACTAAGTAAAATTTGATTTTTTTTAATAATCTGCATTACGCATTGTACTTAGACTATTATGTTAGCATTTTTTAAGAAAGAAAAGGTATTTTGAATGTTTGCACTTATACAAACAGATCCAGAACAAACACGTAAGGAACAGGGTGACCTATATCTGTTTTAATACATTGATAACGGTCTACAAATGAGTGAGTTCTAGAAATTTCATGAATTTCAAAGAAAAGAAACTATAAGAAAGCTTTTACAAAATTTAACACTATGTGAACTAGACACAGAAAGTGATTTTTATTGAAGCACTGTATTTGCAATATATTACATAATTATATATGCGATGGGTCAAAAATGTCTCTACATTCGAAGTCCTTGCAATTAAAAAGATAGCATTTAAAGAAAAACATTTATTCAATGACTGAATTCACAATATACTACATGTATATGAGAATTAGGGCAAAGCTGTCTCACAATATCGTAGTCCATGCGGTTCAAATGAAAGTATATATAAAGAGAAACAGTACTGACATGTAAACTATGCAGACTACTTGTATATGACTTTCTGTTCTTTATAAGAGGCATTCTCTTGACATATTTATGTGGCAGAGCTATAAAATGAACCAAAATGAATAATTAAAGAAATTTCACATGCAACGACACTCCGTTTAATATTGAGTTGAAACTTCTTCATGGAGAAAATTCGACTCCAAGAGAATGCCAGTGCAAATATTGACTAAACTTGAGCATTTAAATTATTTAAATCGCTCATATTTCAAACGCTGGGAAGCATTATCCAATCTAAAGATGTTGAAGTTTTGTAGAATGAATATCATTGCTCCGTCCTTGCGATGTGATATATTCTACACAATACAAATAGATTTTGGAGATTTCATTGATGCGACTTAGTGATATTCTATCCGAGCATGATTATTCCTTCTCTTGAGAAGGAATATTATAGTTCAATAAGTCACACTTGACTGAGCTACTGATACCGAAAGCTGTTGTCATTACAAGCTGGCCAATAAAACTCCGTGACCTTAGAAATAACCTCTGACGTTAGACTATTCTTTCCTAATTGAGGCGACCCTCTGACTGAATGCGTTCCGTGAATTACATGTTACTAAACCCGAGGATGTTATTTCCTCTATCTTGAGGAAAATAACATACATTCAGTCTACCAGATAGACATATATCAGCAAATTTAAATGTAAACAACTAGATATTATCGTTGCCTTGAAATGCATAGTTAATATATGAAAACAAACCCCATTGCGACCCTCTAATTATGCGCAACAAATTCACGCATCGAATCGTAAATGATTAATCGGGTCAATGTCTTATTGCCGTATTTACTCTACTGAAAGTGGTAACAGATTTAATTTGTTGTTGGATTTAACAATTTATGTTAAATAACTAGCGCAAATACTTACTTGAAATTTTTTGGCAGTATAAAACAGACATTGCAACCAAAATTTTACTGCTTGAAATTTATATAGTTTCCAACGACAACTTCAAAGACATCGCCTCCAGTATAATACATTAGCGACGTCTGGCCAGTTTGAAAAATCTTAACGCAAAATAATTATAGAGAAGACTGGAAGTTAATAAGAATGCTGGGAATGTTGATAGCAGTAATTTTGAGATAATCATATTCTTATAATATCCTCCGTTTTTGTAAATTACAAGCCTTTAAGAATGCTTATTATGTCCGCCACATGTAGTGGGGGAGACATATTGATTTAATGCTGTCCGTCTGTCTGTATGTCAAAACGTTTGACCAAGCAACTCCTTCGACAACACTAGAGAGATTTACACCATACTTCACAAGAGTGACTTACTCGCGCTTGAAAACGTTTCACAGCATAAAATGAACACGTTAGAGTATAGCACGAGTAAGTAAGATCGAAAAAACCCAAATGAAGAATAAGGAACTGGTTCCCTTTTCCTTTTTCAAAAGTCGACTAACGAGTAGAACACAGAAAATGAAAATATTTTAATCGCAATAAAATCTTTTCAATAAGTGTATGTACATTGTCGTCGTAAGATAAAGGATATAAGTGGTACTAGTATTTTCTACGGAATTATATATGAGCAAGTAGGATTCAAAAGTGGTACAAAGTTCGAATAAGGAACTGGACATTTTTGAGACGACTTGGTAAAAACAGTGAGATAATAATCCTGACTCACGGTTGAAAACGTTCCCAAGCATAACATGAACACGTTAGATCATAACACGAATAGGTAAGATATAAAACATACGAATAAGGAAATGGTTCCCTATTCCTTTTTCAAAAGTCGAATAAAGAATAGAACATAGAACATGAAAATACCTTTAAATATCATCGTATGCTTATTCTTCATCCTTCGGCCACGAATGCTTCTTCTTTATCCCTCGGCCGGTACTGCAAAACAATTGAACTGGAGAGTTCCTGAATCACAAATGGGGAATACGTTATCGGACGTAAAATACTGATTTTACGGGTCTCTACATTGAGATAGAAAGCACAAGGTAATTTTTTCTACAGGACACGAAGGATCCAGTTTATCATAACAATATTTAAGGACACTTTCTTTTTCGGATGCCATTTTAGATGTTTCTAAACAATATTTTTAACCTCCCTTAGCGGATAAATACATTCAATCAGTTCGTATGTCAATTATACATTCTGGCAGGGCAATTACTCTTGGGAAGAAATGGAACTCCATGTGATATAATACCATAAATTAACAAGTGTTTTTTTTAATTGTTTGCTACTATTTTGGTTTCATGACACCATATATAACTAGAAATGTGTCACAGACACGGATGCCCCGCAACATGAGAAAGGTCACAGGCATGGTACTGCTAAATAAAACAAAAAGAAGGACCCTTGGCCAAGGAAAGTTTATCTTAAAAAATAAAACAATTCTAAGTCCACACAAAAATCCTTACCAGGTAGAGATAGGTCAAAAAACATCTCAAATGTGAATGTAACATGCATGCTGTACTACGGAAAAGTAGTCTTGATTTTTCCCTACGACCAGTAATAAAAACGTTACAATTTAAGCTATTTATAGTAACAACAAAGGGAAGTAATTCTAAACTAGGGACCCGGTTCTTGCGCATGACATTCTATCTCATGATGGTGTACAATTGAGCCAGCTTACATCATAATCCCTCCATGCATGGAGAAGAAATGCTCAGGACAAAGTCATTCTTGTATGTGACCTTTGGCCTCTAAATGTGACCTTAACCTTAAATTTAGGGACCTGGTTGTTGCGCCTGACAAATTGTCTATCCATGCTTACTATTTGTGTTAAATTATTTTGAAAAATACTGATTTTACGGGTCTCTACCTTGAGATAGAAAGCACAAGGTAATTTTTTCTACAGGACACGATGGATCCAGTTTATCGTAACAATATTTAAGGACCCTTTCTTTTTCAGATGCCATTTTAGATGTTTCTTAACAATATTTTTACCGCCCTTAGCGGATAAATACATTCGATCAGTTCGTATGTCCATTAAACATTTTGGCAGGGCAATTACTCCTGGGAAGAAATGGAACTCCATGTGATATAATACCATAAATTAACAAGTGTTTTTTTAATTGTTTGCTACTATTTGTAGTTTCATGACACCATATATAACTAGAAATGTGTCACAGACACGGATGCCCCCGCAACATGAGAAAGGTCATAGGCATGGTACTGCTAACAAACAAAAAGAAGGACCCTTGGCCAAGGAAAGTTTATCTTAAAAAATAAAACAATTCTAAGTCCACACAAAAATCCTTACCAGGTAGAGATAGGTCAAAAAACATCTCAAAATTGAATGTAACATGCATGCTGTACTACAGAAAAGTAGTCTTGATTTTTCCCTACGACCAGTAATAAAAAAGTTACAATTTAAGCTATTTATAGTAACAACAAAGGGAAGAGTAATTCTAAACTAGGGACCCGGTTCTTGCGCATGACATTCTATCTCATGATGGTGTACAATTGAGCCAGCTTACATCAAAATCCCTCCATGCATGGAGAAGAAATGCTCAGGACAAAGTCATTCTTGTATGTGACCTTTGGCCTCTAAGTGTGACCTTAACCTTAAATTTAGGGACCTGGTTGTTGCGCCTGACAAATTGTCTATCCATGCTTATTATTTGTGTCAAATTATTTTGAAAAATACTGATTTTACGGGGCTCTACCTTGAGATAGAAAGCACAAGGTAATTTTTTCTACAGGACACGATGGATCCAGTTTATCGTAACAATATTTAAGGAGACTTTCTTTTTCAGATGCCATTTAAGATGTTTCTAAACAATATTTTTACCGCCCTTAGCGGATAAATACATTCAATCAGTTCGTATGTCCATTAAACATTTTGGCAGGGCAATTACTCCTGGGAAGAAATGGAACTCCATGTGATATAATACCATAAATTAACAAGTGTTTTTTTAATTGTTTGCTACTATTTGTAGTTTCATGACACCATATATAACTAGAAATGTGTCACAGACATGGATGCCGCCGTAACATGAGAAAGGTCATAGGCATGGTACTGCTCACAAACAAAAAGAAGGACCCTTGGCCAAGGAAAGTTTATCTTATAAAATAAAACAGTTCTAAGTCCACACAAAAATCCTTACCAGGTAGAGACAGGTCAAAAATCATCTCAAAACTGGATGTTACATGCATGTTGTACTACAGAAAAGTAGTCTTAATTTTTCCCTACGACCAGTAATAAAAAAGTTACAATATAAGCTATTTATAGTAACAACAAAGGGAAGTAATTCTAAACTAGGGACCCGGTTCTTGCGCATGACATTCTGTCTCATGGTGGTGTACAATTGAGCCAACTTACATCAAATTCCCTCCATGCATGAAGAAGAAATGCTCAGGACAAAGTCATTCTTGTATGTGACCTTTGGCCTCTAAGTGTGACCTTTACCTTAAATTTAGGGACATGGTTGTTGCGCAAGACATATTGTCTATCCATGCTTATTATTTGTGTCAAATTATTTTGAAAAATACTGATTTTACGGGTCTTTACCTTAAGATAGAAAGCACAAGGTAATTTTTTCTACAGGACACGATGGATCCAGTTTATCGTAACAATATTTAAGGACACTTTCTTTTTCGGATGCCATTTTAGATGTTTCTAAACAATATTTTAACCGCCCTTAGCGGATAAATACATTCAATCAGTTCGTATGCCCAATATACATTTTGGCAGGGCAATTACAAACAAAAAGAAGGACCCTTGGTCAAGGGAAGTTTATCTTAAAACATAAAACAATTCTAAGTCCACACAAAAATGCTTACCAGGCAGAGATAGGTAAAAAAAACATCTCAAAATTGGATGTAACATGCATGTTGTACTACAGAAAAGTAGTCTTGATTTTTCCCTACGATCAGTAATAAAAAAGTTACAATATAAGCTATTTATAGTAACAACAAAGGGAAGAGTAATTCTAAACTAGGGACCCGGTTCTTGCGCATGACATTCTGTCTAATGATGGTGTACAACTGAGCCAACTTACATCAAAATCCCTCCATGCATGAAGATGAAATGCTCAGGACAAAGTCATTCTTGTATGTGACCTTTGGCCTCTAAGGGTGACCTTAACCTTAAATTTAGGGACCTGGTTTTTGCGCCTGACAAATTGTCTATCCATGTGTCAAAATATTTTGAAAT
Organism: Mercenaria mercenaria; assembly: GCF_021730395.1. Lineage (NCBI taxonomy): Eukaryota > Metazoa > Mollusca > Bivalvia > Venerida > Veneridae > Mercenaria > Mercenaria mercenaria. Next base: position 52,817,517 of record NC_069363.1, read on the forward strand.
CGGACCATGCATGTCAAAGATATGGACCGGACACGAAGACCACATTATCAGTATGTATGAGTAATTCTAAATCAGACCGGATCTGGATGACCTTCGTCTAATGATGTGGTTAAATTCTAGCAACTTACATCAAAATCCTCCTGATGCAAGATGGAAATTGCTCATGCAAGTCATTCTTGTAGGACCTTGCCTCTAAGGTGACCTTACTTAAATTAGGACCGGTTTTGGCTGACAAATTGTTATCCATGTGTCAATATTTGAAATCGACATGCATGTCAAAGAATGGCGACACGAAGACACATTATCAGTAATGTATGTAGTGAAATTGCTAAGTTCACAAGGACTATGACTGTTTAGATCTAGCGCAGTCTGGTACAATATTCAGTAACGTCTTGGATATTATGCAAGTGCAATTTTGTTTGCAATTCTTCTGAAAGGCACAGTGAATACATACAGGACTGAAAGACGTGATTTGATTGTGACAGAAATTAAACAACTTAGGATATTCAAGTGTTCTGAGATAAAGGAATTGATCAAAATAAAAATGATCATGTTAGATTTTTAAGCCATTAACAATTAAGATAACTTCTTTCATTTTCATGAAGTTCTTGCTTTCAAGTCAGCATTGTGTTTGTAGAACGTATAATATCTATGTTAGGATTGTATGCGAGTGTTCAAAGAATATGAAAGACGGACTGACGCAATGATGCTTCTAGGTGTTATGTCAAGCATTCTTAGCATGACTTTGTCAGCTTCTGTACATGCATTTATTTGTGGAAGAAGGTTAAACTCATTCCTATTTGCGCGAACAATGAACAAACAGACGAATAATAAAAACAAGAAACAAAGAAATGAAACTAAACTGAAAGACATTAAAGCATTGTTAAACAGGAATTCTCGCAAGAATTTTACCATTCACAACTCAGCGGATGAAATAATTTGGGTAGAAGAAATGATAAAACACATGAATTCATGAAAAGGACAAAAAAGGAATACAGTATCTCGTTGTAACACCGTACACTAATCAACAAATATAACATTTAAACGGTTCTATTGTAGAGACGCTGTGTGCGTTCTTTGGCAAAACTTATAGTGTTTGAGATTTCCATGTCATATCCACATGTTACAAAGACCTCTAAGTGATTAGGCGGAAAAACAAATGCACATCAAATCTGTTTTGGTCACACTTTTATTCATACAAATATCTCAACGAAGACATACTCTGCTGCACATAATTGCAGACAACTTTAGTGACAAAGATAGTTTCCCTTTTGACTGGTAGAAAGGAAGGATATGCGTCTAAATCAGCTATTTAACGATGTTTTCCTGGTTGCACTAACGTTCTGTGTACACGGCAGGAACAGAACATGAAATGATTGATGAAATATTTTTGTTTGTTTTAGGTTTAATGCCGTTTTTTTTCAACAGTATTTCAGTCATGTAACGGCGGGCAGTTAACCTAACCAGTGTTCCTGGATTCTGGATGGAAAGCAAAGGCATAATCAAATAATATAAAGGAGTATACAATTTTCACTGACAAAATATTGATCAACGTAATATGAACAATTTAGACCATATTATGACAATAAAGTGTTAGGTTTGCTGAATGAACATAAACAAGTGAATGAACATAAACAAGTTGGCAACTCAATATATTGCGCAAGAATTGCCGAAATTGAAGCAGAGTACGATAAGTGAAACCTGTAAAGGATATAAGAAACGAAAGGAACTATCATAATATTCAATATTAGATCGACATTGAGCACAGGACCAGTATAATTTAGGAAGAGCGAGACAGAAGAATAAATTTGATAGACTAGAAAATTAAATCCCAATCTACTGAGGGACGAAAAACAGTCCTAAGAACTCCGTCAGCTGGCAAAAAGCCAAACCAGTGAAGCGAAAAAGTTCAATAGCACCAGTTTAACATAACCTTATTTGTTAAAGACGGTAAAGAACGGTCTGCATGACCTGGTATGATGAACATTGGCAAATACTGACTTTGAACTGTGCGTAAAATTTATTAGCGTTTGTGTCATCGTTTATATGAGATCATGTTGATAATACAAACATAAGATTTAAGAAATAATAGATCTATATCCCAAACTGTGATTTGTCGTTGAATAAAATCATTGTTTTGGGGTTAGATACGAAGGAATTATAACACGAGTGATACGCATCTAAACGACAAACAATGATTTTATTCAAGATCAAATCACTGTTTGAGATATATTATTTCGATTTTAACACGCTGTCGAGGATTATTATGTATATTATTACGATATCCATCAAATATATGTCTGATTTCTGCTGATTTCTTTTGAAGCGCGCCGCTTTGTCGTCAAACGCTATGACGCTATGCCGTACTAATTGTGACGCCAGAAAAATGAATTGTTCAATAGTAACACACAGTTTTCAGCTTCTTTGTTTAACAGGAAAGCAAGTCGGGCCGTGTTAGAATTAAGTACACGTATATATGCATTCATTTATATCACTGATAATGTAACGTCATTTCGTATCTGTACCTTTTGTCGTGATGAGGTTTGTCAGATAAACTGACATAGGACGATCTGCCTGACAACATTCGGCATAAATCAAGTTTGAACTATGCATGCAATAACAGCTGTCTGAGGACAGGGTAAAACCTAAAGTAAGTATGTAAGTATTGTAAAACTTTTCTGTATTCCTTAATAACAAAATATTACCAATTTAGACATTTAACATTTGAAGGATTTATATTCTTTTGGATATATTATAATCAATTTGGATATTTGAATAATTTGGAATTAATACTTATTGGATTTAAATAGACCAGGATAGGATTTGGACTATTCTTGCATATTAGAATTATACAATATTTTTACGGTATCTGAATAAAATTGTTTTGTTAATAGTTGCTAATTTGTTTTTCTGTTACCTTAAGTATTTCAAGTAACAAGCAGTTGTTACTATTAGACCTGCTTGTTACTATTAGACCTAACAGAATTTTCGTTAATACCATCAAATGATGTTATGTTAATATTTAGTGTGATTTGGTTAAATTTTTACATGACTTTTGTTTGAAGGTAATTTTTAATACTTTATTGTCATAGTGATATAGGCATGCTTACTTATCTTATCACATCATTGAGTGGACATCTGATAACACTATCAAAATTCTAAAATTAATATTTCTTAAAAAGGAAAGCCTTTTTAAATACTAACAGGATTTTTCTTGTAATTGAAATTGAAAACATGTTAAACACACTTTTTAATTAATTAAAATTAATAAGTACCAGATATTACATACTTAGTCTAATAAAATATATTTTTCATACCTTATTAATCAAAGTTAGACTGATTATTATGTATATGCCGCTGAAGATACTTTTTGAATATTTGTTCAATGAACTGAATTGATTTTATAGTAAAACGAAAACAATTATTTTTATATGCCATTGGTATTGGTTCTGTTTCGTAGAAAATTATTCAACAGAAACCTAGAAATGAAATAAACATTATAGACAAAATAAATGTCCATTTTTCTTTTCCTACGGCGAGATATCAGTAAGTTGTAATACTTGAAATATATACATTATATCAGGTAACATTATCGAAAACTTCTATACCATTGAAATTAAAGCCAGAATTTAAATAATTAAACTCATATCCGTATTTTGCATTTTCTATGAATCTTGATATGTGGTAAAAAAAGAACAAACAGTGACAATATATCTCATATCAATAATAGTCATTATTGAAAATTTCCGTCATTGAACTTAAAGGCATATTTAAATAATGAAACTGTTTTCTGCAACAATTTGGCAAGAAAATATCCATTTTGACAAGAAATACTGTTGAAAACCGGCGTTAAACCTCAATCAACCAAGTTTTAATGTAGGAAAGAAATTCTGCAGAGAGTGGTGCTAGGCCATGTAAGAACTATTGTGCACGTTTCATTACATCTGGTATTATTTTTGCTTGGTAGCATTCTTTCCTATTAAAATTTTGTTTTGTTTAATACAGCTTCAACAAATTTGTTTGCCACACTTTTTCATGTTACAATACTCAGTTATTAAGACACAACTTTCTTCATTGCATGTCTTTGTGCAGTCTTCAAATGCTGCGCTGCACTTACGTTGTTTTATTCATATGTAATTCAATTTTCCGCCATGCCGCAAAGCAATCTTCCAGTAACATCAATAGAATAATGGTTCAATTATAGGTTATTTTCTCGGAAACATTATATGGAAATAGCGAATGAGATTGCAGTTTCTATACCTAATACAGTGATTATTCATAGTCACATTTAATGACATACATATGACAATAAAGTCGTATAAAATATTACAAGTTACTGTATCTTATATCAATAGCACGTAGTATTACGATGCTCCTGCTTGTTTGACTTTCATCTTATATTTGCAGATACAAATATATTAGGCTCATTAAAATAATACTGACAAAGTGAAACAAATTCAATGCATCTTAGTACGGAATATGCCCCTTAGGAGAAGGGATTTATTGTTTTGTTGTTTTTGTTGGGTTTAACGTCGCACCGACAATTATAGGTCATATGGCAACTTTCCAGGTTTGATGGCGGAGGAAGACCCTACTAGAGGTGCTCCTCCGTGCATTATTTCATCACGAGCGGCCTCCAGGGTAGAACCACCGACCTTCCAGCTAGATGGTTTCCTCACATGAAGAACTCAACGTTTCAAGTGAGGCTTGAACCCACATCGGCGAGGAACAAGTGATTTGAAGTCAGCGACCTTAGCCGCTCGGCTACGGAGGCCCATGGGTATATAGTGTTTTCCTCATTGCCTGTCTGTACGTTGGTCGGTTGACCATTTAATTTCCGATCTGTAAATAGAAAATGCACGGTCTCACGACAGTCAAACATCATAGAAAGATTACGTAAGCACGCTTTTATTAGCGTATTAAATCTGGCTTTTTTCTCTTATAACTTGTACATCAAGTCTCGTGCGCATTCAGTTGTTCTAATAACATTTAATTTCATTAGTTCGCGCACGTGCAACGTCCAATGATTGCTACAAAATTACCCAATGTTCATTTCTATTACAGACATTGCCGAATACTTGTGATATTCAGTTGCAAAGTGTTACGACTTGATTGCTTTCATTTTGCTTGTAAATATTCGGCGTGCATTAAATAATGTTGTAAACTTCAATAGAATTATGGGTGAGTCACATCCCAAGTTAACACTAGGGCTGTCTGGCAAGAGTAGGGATTCAAACATCCTTCAGCCCGTTATAAATGCAATACGAAAGATTAAGTACATCTTGTCAGGAAGTGTGACAAATCCAATTAGTTATCTGGAAAATATTGATTATTTATACAAAGTAGGATTGATCAAAAGGGTGACACTTGTCATTAACAAACATTTGAATACTTCCGATTATTTGTGTGAAAACTTATGTGATTCACGTGCTTGAAAATGATACAAAGTCAGGATGAACCAGCCTAAACAGAGATCTCTTGTAAAAGCAAACAAAGTTCGGATAAGATTAAAACGAACATGGGGATGTATATGTGATTGGTCGGTCATGTAATGTAGACCAACACATGTGTACAATTCCATGTTTCGTTACGGTCAGCTTGTTAAAAAATATCAATGAACAGTTCAAACCAAAACCAATAGCAATGACCTAAGCTCATCAGCCAAGTAAACAAGGAAATGGTAAGGACGTAAGAAACACAACAGGAACATAATAGTACGAGTCCTTTCATCTGCAGATACACGTTACGTTATTTTCTTAGAACTACGTTTTTTTTTCATTGAGAAATATATTATAAGGAATACAGATGAACTAAAAAGGTTTTTGATTTTTATCCGATTTTACGTAAAAAATATTTAACGAAATTGATGTAGTCCAGTTTACATAATTTACAGAACGACACTCATCTGACACCACTTGATATGGAGTTTAACAGCACCGGTGAAATCACCAGAAATCCCAGCCCGTTATGCAACAAGAGCACCGTAATGCGGAGCAATATGCGTGTATTTCGACCCCTAAATGTGACCTTGACCTTGAATCGAACCATCCGAAACATGCGCTCTGCATGTCGTCTTGATGTGGTGAACATGTGTGTCAAGTGTCTTTGAAATCCTTTAAGGGGTTCAAGAGTTACAGAGCGGACACATAAACGAACGGACGGACACCGGCGTCTAACACAATACGCCCCTTTGGGCGTATATAAAGAAGTCATTTAAAAACAAAGATTCCAGATAATATGCTGTCCGGTGTTTTAATTAATGCGAGTGATTTAGACGTAGTTAATTCATAAATGTTCTCTACTAAATTTTAAATGGTCTTCTAATAAAAAAAAAGTCATGACTGAAATTTATTTATTTCTTTTGTTCTGAATGTTTCATATGTTACCGGGAATGGTGCACCACATGTTTTCATTTAATTCGTAAAGCATTAGTAAGTCTTCATAGTACACAAATGAAATAGGTTGTGATTAACAAATTAAAAACTTTACCATTATTTGTGTTTAGACTGTCAACAATGGGCGGATTCAACAGGACAAAAGGCAAAAGAGTGGTAAATCGCCATTCAGACCAATTTTTCTAAGTGCATTGATGCAAGACAGTGATTACAGCTCTAACGAAGATTTAAAAACAGCAAAGCAAAATCAATAATACCATCCAAAAATTATTAATTTCATTGGAAAGAATAATATGCCTTTGTATCCCGTGTGGAGTGGCAGTCTTCTCGCGGAAGTGGATGATGAACAAATAACTAGGGACTCAAATGCACTAGTAGAATCATGGATGAAGGTTTTAAAACAGATCATTCTTCAGAAGGAGAGTGGCATGCGCTTAGGGACATTCGTTAGAAAACTAAGACCGGTAATAAAATGGCGTCTGAAACATTATGTAGTCAACAAGGAGAAGAAACCAATGCCAAGAATGCAAAATCATAAAAAGACTACGAAAGTCAGACATGAGAAGAAAGCTGGAAGAGGAAAGGTAAAGAGAGAACAAGCTTCTTCTATTCTCCTCCAAAGAACGTGCCTACCTTGAAAGGCAGCAAAAGAGAAGGACATGGTAACCGTAATATCTCATTTGATAAAAGTACCAATGGAATGAATAAACAACGTAGATGTCCATCTGTCCCGGGTCTTGTTAACGTCAGAAATACATTGAATTAAAACTTTCATACATTCAGTTTTAAAGAGAGTAACTAAACAAACGTATTCTTTATAAAAGTTTCTTCGACTTAAAAGCAAAAATTTCAAGAACTTTCCAAGTGCATGAACAGTTGTTTTCTTTTTTATTTTGTCTCATGAAAGCTTACTTATGACACGCAATTTGTGTCGCGATATGTACCGTATCGTTGCATCTGTATCCCGATATATATTGTATCGTGAGACTAGCATATCGTTACACCCCTAAATCTTGTGAAATAAGCTGAACTTGGCTATTGAAATTGTTTAAAGGGTTGTATTATTTACTGCTAATAAATGTTGACTATCTATTTCGTTAGGTGACGATGCTGTTTCCAGAGAGACACAGGAAGTTCTTTCACTACTAAGAAAGAAGACTGGGAATATTGAGACACTTGATGTCAAAGATCTAAGGGTAATTAAAAGTTGCACTATAAGTGTACTGTGTATCCAGGGATATAGTTTTGGCATTGTCCGTCCGGAGTTATATATATCAATAGGTTAAAAGTATTTGCATAAAACGCAGTTAACTGTGAACCTGCAAATTTTAGTCCGACTGCATTAGCAACGCTAGCTATCTTGCATTTTAATAATAATTTTACATATAAATTATATATAAGAAAGTAAGCTATAAAATTTTACTTTAAATTGATTGTCAGACATTTTATTTTACTAGGAGGAAATAAGCTAACGTCTTTCTACTTAAGTTACTCAACTATCACCATTAATTTCGGTGTTGTTGACCTTGAATTAGTTTGTTCTGTGAATAATCAAACCTCTGTATAAGATGGTTACATTTAAGTAAAAACCTAAATATGATATGTACATATTTTATTTAATATTTGGTTTAGTATATCTGTTGAAAAACGGCGTAAAACCAAAAACAAACATCTGAACGTTGTTGGAGGTCCTGTCCTGTCCCCGTCTCATCAGTATGGCTCGTAGGTACATAAGAACATATCACATACTAGTTCCCCCAACAATGACTTTTTGTTTTGACAACATTATCTCCCCCTTTTACTTTTGGTTCAATATTTCTTAAGGTAATGCGTTTGATGGAAATTTCACACAGATATTTGAGATCATAGTATAAGTTGACAACATGAAGTTCCATTACTCTTATCTATTATCTTATCTATTATTTTGACTTTGAAAATGTTGCAAAATTTATGTTTTCTTCGAAAATCTCTGAAACAAATGTAGATATTGCATTTGAACTTCACAACATGTTGAAGGATAATAAATAAAGCTCATATTGCAGGTTCCATAACACTGACTTACGTTTCGACATTATTTAATTCCCCATTTCACTTTGAAAATGTCCGGAATTTCAACATAACTCTTGTAATATTCTGAAGCATTTTCATGCATTTCATTGAAAATTCCCACAAATCTTTAAGGTCATAGCGTTTGTTTACATATCAAGTTGAATAACTCTGCGCTATATTTTGTCAAATATATTCACATTTTTATCTAGAAAATGTAGCAAAACTCTTTGATTTCTCTGAAAAAGATCTCTGAAACAAATGATCTTGAGGCAACTGCCAGAATTCTGTAATTTATTTTTACACAAACTCTCGCTGGTATACTTTTGAGTTTAATGAACAAAAGGAAAATTTGGATATATATAAATAGCAACAATAAACCAACTGGCTTTAGTTTACTTCCCGTTCAATGCTGTATAAAAATCGTGGAGATAATACAGAGAGTGAAAAGTGCAGAAAGGTAAGACCTGAACTATGAAAGTACGGGTTGCATTAAAAAGAAGAAAAAAAGGTTATTTATATACTTGGTCCATTCATTATATAGACACATTATTTCTTGTATGCAGTCGCTGTTTTGGCAGTTGTTCCGCCTCCCTAAATGTGGGAGATCCATAGTATGAGGAACAAAGAATACTTATTAGTTCTGTATCACTTCATGATTAAGTGGACCAATTTTTTTCAGTTAAGAAATAATATGAAAAGTAGGTTATTTTTTTGAAAATCCTTCGCTTGTCATTGGATAAAAACGATGTTTGAACTACTAAACCAGCTTTCAGGTAGCAGTCGAAAAAAGCTTGCCACAATTCTATATCGGGCAGCAATATTATAGTGCTGAATTTCTCCAGCTGCTTACACAGAATGTTGTCTTTGGATTTGAAATACAGTACAGACGGGTATGCCATATGTGCAGTCGTGTAAGTCAGTAAATACAGACACACTGACATACATTGTTTTATTGTGCATCTACTAATACCTCATAATGTTAGTTCCCTGGCAAATAACAGCTAGTCTTAGTTCATATGATAAGCTCTTTTGTATTTCTTTCTTTGAATATTGGTCAACTACATTGTAACGTAATCTTTGGACGAAATAATATCCCTAGGTATATTATGATGAAATGATTGACACTGAGTAAATTTATTAAGTTAGTAAACTTTTTTTTTCTATATCTTGGAGAAGTTCCAACACAGAAAATGTTGCAGTCCTGCGCGTGGAGAGAGATCCCTTGCCGAAGTACAGTTTCTATAAAAGATTGCATAAATGAGTACTGCAAGCAAGAAACATTAATGGGAGAAAATGCAATGTATATTTCATATATGATTATATAGTTATGGTTGGTAAAAATAAATGAATGAACATATGTTCATGCAATACATTTCATTAAATGCAAGGTCGACGAAAAATATTTTAAGCATTTCTTGTCTGCACATTTAAAAAAAATAAGTCATTAGAAATTATAAAAAAACGGCTTTTCTCATACTGCTGATTTCAATGACAGTGCGTCCCAACGTTGGGCCCAAAGATACATCGTAGAGGTACTAGGAAAATGCATGCTGTGCCTTTTACTTTATCACACTTTCTAACAGTTAGGTTAGTCACGTTAAGTGAATTTGTAACGTAGTTTTGTTAACAGTTTGGAATGTATACATGTAGTTTAGTTGCAATTTTATCTTGCTTTTCGTTACAAATACTGATCTTAAAATAAAGCAAAGTTAAGGTTCACGAAGCATGTTGATTTCAAAGCAGAACAGCAGGGGTGGTTTGTGGAAATATTTTGTCAGAAATGAAAATACAAAAACTTACACAAAATAACTAACCATAAGGAAGTGCTTCTTCGATGTGGGTTCGGGCCTCACTCGGGGCATTGAATTATTCATGTGAGGAAGCCATCCAGCTTGCTTACTGAAGGTCGGTGGTTCTACCCAGGTGCCGGATCGTGATGAAATAATGCACGGAGGGGCACCTGGTGTCTTCCTCCACCATCAAAGCTGGCAAGTCGCCAGAAGACCTATAGTTGGTCGGTGCGACGTTAAACCTAACAAATTAAATAAATAAATTTCCCCAGTGTATTCAAACAATATCTTTTAGATTTGCATGAATAACTGGTTCGATTCAGATTCGAGCGTTTTGTTTGCGTGCCTTTTTTAAAAGAAATTTAAGAAACTGTCAATCAGAGAAACGATAATTTTTTTATGTTGAAAGTTCAATATACAAACTAGTCATGAAAAATATGGTATGTCATGGATTTAAAAGTAATAATAATTGTTTGAAACACTATAATCTTATTAAAGTCTGCACGACACCAGAATATACTCCCTCTCAGCATCTCAAATGACATATTATCCTTAATTAATAGAAGATGACTGAAATAGGATGTAGCAGTTTTTGTCGATTTAGCACGCGATGTTTACGCTGAGAACAACTTGGAAAATAACGACCGTGTCACGAATGTTCGAATAAAACGTCTCACCTGATGTTCTACGTTTGTTTTGGATTTAACGCCGTTTTTCAACAGTATTTCAGTCATGTAACGGCGGACAGCAGTTAACCTAACCAGTGTTCCTGGATTCTGTACCAGTACAAACCTGTTCTCCGCAAGTAACTGCCAACTTCCCCACATGAAACAGAGGTGGAGGACTAATGATTTCAGATACAATGTCGTTTATCAAATAGTCACGAAGAACATACGCCCCGCCCGAGGATCGAACTCACGACCCCGCGATCCGTAGACAGATGCTCTACCTACTCATGAGCTAAGCGGGCGGGTTACGTAAATACGACTTCGTAAAAATATTTTCATACAGGAACGGCCAACAGATGTGCATGACTGAAATAGTTCTACGTAAATTTTATTTATTTTGATAGGTTTAACGTCGCACCGACACAATTATAGGTCATATGGCGACTTTCCAGCTTTGATGGTGGAAGAAGACACCAGGTGCCCCTCCGTGCATTATTTTATCACAAGCGGGCACCTGGGTAGAACCACCGACCATCCGTTTGCCAGCTGGATGGCTTTCTCACATGAAGAATTCAATGCCCCGAGTGAGGCTCGAACCCACATCGATGGGGGGCAAGCGTGCAGGTACATACAGAAGACAATACAAACCCTGCGAGTCGTTTGACTAAACCGGATAAACTGCCTGAATATTTCCAAAATTCAGATTGTCTAAAAAAATATGTGAAAAAAATACTTTGGAAGCACAGAACTCGACCTAACATCATTATAGCACATTCAGTTTCATCGAGTCTGGTAGTCAGAAGTTATGGAATGTTGAATATCCCTCAAGCTCCCTAGCACCGGCTTAAGCGGAATTTTATTGCAATAAAAATGAAGGCTCTTCATGATCCCAAAGGACCGGAAAATATAACAACTCGCAAGTCTAAATACGGGGAGACTTTTTAAAGCCGCCACCACTGTAGGTATATTTAATAACATCTGTGAAAAGATTCTATGAAAGCATATAACGCAACCAAACAACTTAATAGCAAAATTGGCCGTAAACCAAAAAGTCTCCCCCGTACATTCAGTCAGGGCTAGTTTTTTTATCCACTCAGATCGTTCAGCTTGACGTTTATGTCGTGTTATTGGTACTGCTTAGTTTCTCAGCTTGAACATTCGGCCTGGATGATTTCAATATTGGGGGCCCCTGTGGCCGAGTGGTTAAGGTCGCTGACTTCAAATCACTTACCCCTCATCGATCTGGGTTCGAGCCCCACTCGGGACGTTGAATTCGTGTGAGTAAGCCATCCAGCTGGCTTACGGAAGGTAGATCGGTGGTTCTATCCAGATGCGCGCTCGTGATGAAATAATGCACGGAGGGGCACCTAGGGTCTTCCTCCACCATCAAAGCTGGGAAGTCGCCATATGACCTATAATTATAATAATATAATTGTGCCGGTGCGACGTTAAACCCAACAAAACAAGAGCTCGTAGAACACGAAATGCCCCCACCCCCTTGAGTGACCAAAGCATTCTCTAGTTATTCGGAAAAAAAGTTCTACTGTTCTGGGTCAATGTGACTTTGACCTTTGACCTAATGATCTCAAAATCAATAGGGGTCATCTGCTGATCATGATCAACATCCTTATCAAGTTTGATGATCCTAGGCCCAAGCGTTGTCAAGTTATAGTCCGAAAACTTTAATTGTTCCGGGACACTTGTGTGTGTGTGTGTGCGTGTGCGTTCGGGTTTAACGTCTTTTTCAGTCGTATAAACGACGGTGTCTACTTGTAGCAGTGAGCACAATGCCCAACTTTATAGTGCTGCCTCACTGGAATATCACGCCGTAGACATGATACCCCTCCCAGTCACATTATACTGACACCGGGCTGACCAGCTACTAGTACCATTTTTTACGTCTTTGGTATGACGCGGTCGGGGATCGAACCCACGACCTCCCGCACTCGAAGCGGACGCTCTACCACTAGGCTACCGAGGCGGTTGCGGGACACTTGTGACCTATGACTAACTGACCTCAAAATCAATAGGGGTCATCTGCTGATCATGTCCAACCTCCCTATCAACTTTCGTGATCCTATTCCCAAGTGTTCTTTAGTTATTATCCGGAAACCATTTAACCATTCCGGATCACTGTGACCTTGACCTACTGACCTCAAAATCAATAGGGGTCAAATGCTGGCCATGACCAACCTCCATATCAGCTTTCATTATCCTTGGCCCAAGCGTTCTTGAGTTACCATCTGGAAACCGTTTAACTGTTCCAGGTCACTGACCTTGACCTATGACCTACTGACTTCAAAATCTATAGGGTTCATCTGCTGGTCATGACCAACGTCCCTGTCATCTTTCATGATCCTAGGCCAAAGTGTTTTTGAGTTATCATCCGGAAACTGTTGTACTGTTCAGGGTCACTGTGACCTTGACCTACTAACATCAAAATCAACAGGGGTCATCTACTTGTCATGATTAACCTCCCTATAAACTTTCATGATCCTAGGCCTAAGCGTTCTTGAGTTATCATCCAGAAACCATTTAACTGTTCCGGGTCACTGTTACCGTGACCTTTGACCAACTGACCTCAAAATCAATAAGTGTCATCTGCCGGTCATGACCAACCTCCATGTCAACTCTAATGATCCTAGGCCAAAGTGTTCTTCAGTTATCATCCGACCGACCGACAGACCTCTGCCATAAAAAGATTCCAATATTCTCGCTTTCATAGCTTTGTGTATTGTATAGCGTGTGTTCGGGTTTAACGTCTTTTTCAACATTGTATAATCACCCCTTGGATATGGTGTCAGCTTAAGTTCCTGTGATATGCAGGTTCCATAATTTCTAAATTCCAATTTCTTTAGTTCTGCACATTGTTTTTTCGTTTAAGGCAAACCAATTATTTTAACTAGGGACCATATGCCGCTTTTCATGGACACACTAGTGCATCATCGAGGTTCCATGTGCACCGCCGCATGAACACATCTGCGGATGTCTCTAAATTGTTTTCTTACTTATAACATGTGTAAATGTGGAGTTCTGATCAACCCGGGGCTAGAGGGCGTGAACGGTAGCATCAATTTCCACTACCGTCCATGAATAGGCTAAATCAAACCGAGCCTGTGATATTTTCGTTTTTGTCGTGTTGAGCGTCCTTTTTCTGTTTTATTAGGTCTGTTCGCGAGAGGTAATGAAATGTGCGTCAAAAAAAACAAAGACAAATATCAAACAGGGAATGCCACGTACCAAAAACGCAGCCTCCCCAAAACGAAACCCACAGCACGCAGACGTGCAAACCACAAATACATGAGGACAAAACGAACAAACAAAGGAACACAATGGGGCACCGCTTTGGAACGGTCAGTGGCAAAAACACCACTGGGGAGCTTAAACCGGTTTAGGGTGCGCACCCAACCTCACTCTTACCCCCACCATGTTCCAAAGACACGGGACAGTGTAAATAAAAGTAATTCCCTCCAGGTGAATCTCTAACACACGTAATAGAAACAAAAAGGCATGGCATGTAAAACACAAAAATGCTCGTGTATAAATATATAAAAAGCAAACCTTTAGTGCCAAAAACGTATGTACTCAATGCCTTTTCAGAAGACAGAGCAACAAGAGAAACACTTTAACCTCACGTTCCCTAGCACCGACTTGAGCGGAATTCTGTTGTGTGTAATCAAAAAACTAAGACATTTGCAGGGTTGTGTTTTATACTTCCAAAGGATCTTACAAATGTTTGCGCCTAAGAACAAAACACTGATATATGGCCGTTTTGTGTCGATTCGCCGTAAAACCCAACTCACTCACTCAAAACACTGAAGTTATCAGTCAATATTCTTTGGAAGATATGCAGATCAAATTGCCCTTTCGTCTTTTCTAAAATCGATAGACTTGTACCTTTACGTCACAAAAGCAGCGATGCTGAAGCTATTTTTGGATCTCGTCTATACAGGTAACTCCGCCTTTCCGATACGAGTAAGATACTGAATGAACTTGTTTACATTGGTTGTATCACCGAGAAATGATGATTTAAATGCTCATAAATACTGTTGGAACGGGTGTTTAACCGGATTGTAACAGATGTATCAGATCTAATCTTCATTTATAATTTAAATGAATCTTGCCACAATGCACACTACAGTACATTTAGGTAGCGTGGATGTGAAAAAAGGACACCCTCTTATACATTACAGGTCTTTTTCTGCCTAAATTTCAGTACCTTTTGCTACAGAATTTTCTTTTAAATAATGTATCTCGTGTTTAGTTTTCCCTATAATTATAAAACGTGCCTGACTCGAGTTGTTGGATTCGCTCATCATTGATTGAAGGGCATAAGTTCGAATCCCGGAACCGACCATGCCTCTTTTGTTGAAGAAAGTCGGCAATTTCTTACGGAATATGTGAGTCTTAAACAATGGTCACATTTACGTTTACGCACGTAGTTGGTCGTAGTTAATTTTAAACGTAGTTTGTCGTAGTAATACTACGGTCAGCTAGGTTGAAGTACGCTCGAACTAGGTTTAAAAGATGAAATATGGAGAGTCTAAGTACGTTGAAGTACGTGTAAGTACGAACAGCTACGTTCAACTACGAGTAAATCGGGTAGGATTAACTAGGGTATCACTACGTTTAACCACGAGTTACTACGTTACACTACGTATATACTACGATCGAAGTACGAACAACTACGACAAATTACGATTAACTACGTTGAGCTACGGAAAAGCGTTGTGGTTGCGCCTGCGCAGGACGGGAAAGCTACAGTCATTTTGCTCTAGGAAGTTGACGAGACAGCATCATTTAAGCTTCAGTATGCCGCATAGGAAAAACCATGTTATAAAACTAGTGCTAAAGTAGCAGATACGGTAGATTTAGAGGGAATGAATAAGTCAGAGACGATAGAAGAACCTGTGGAGAGTCAGGAAATTGATACTCGGGATACGCGAGATACTCCCGACGTCCGGAGTTCTACTGAGGAGCCAGAGAGGATAGAAGAACCTGAGGCTGTTACCGAAGATAAGCGAGGCACGCCCAACGATCTTCCTTCTGTGCCTTCCAAGGAGAAAAGACCACCCCACAAGCTGAACGGAGATCAAGAAGTGGTGTTCGAGTTTGTAGAATCCCATCCGGAACTGTACAGCAAGGGGCACCAACATTTCATGAAGACTGGACACAAACAGGCATTGTGGCAATGGCTTGCTAACACCTTGAATGCCACTGACTTTGATGATGGGTAGCACATTTTTATATTTACATTTTTCCTAATCTTTTCCTATAAAAAACTGACGTTCATTTCTTATGAACATCAAAAAAATGTTACGTCAAACTGCTTAGCAGACATTACAAATCTGCGCTTGGCCAATGCGAACGGTTCTCGATGACGCAATATATATTTCGTCTTGTCTACAGAATGGCCGAAAAACTGAATTTAAAAGTAAAATGCATAAAAATGCGCAATTTATACTATAGATTTGCTAACTAATGCAAAGAAAATATAATTTAAATGCAATATATAAAATTTTTCCCGGTCTTCATGGTAAATGACCAGTTGATTGCTAGCGCGATTCATGTACATGTATTTGCCGATCCAAATCTGTTGTTCATTTTTAAGTATTTATAATTACCGATATTATCATACTAGAATTGAAATTAATTTATATAACAGTAAAGTTTTTGTGTAATCGGCTCTCGTTTCATATCATGTTTTTGAGTATGTATTCACACATATTTCTTGTTTCATTTTTCAGGTTCAACTGCGAATGGATCCCGTATAATGACGTGGTGGAACAGCCAGAGGTCGACCTATGGCAAACTTACCCGAAGTGTGTCTGGCCAGGGCGCCAAACGGCTGACACCTCGTGAAGAGCGTTTGAAGGAACGCCTGACATTTTTCAGCGGTCATGTGTACAGAGTGCCCAAACGAGCCGGGGTTAATGTAAGTATTCTATTTGTTTATGTCATCTAACAATACAATTGCATTCCGTGAAATCTTGCTGTGATATTCTTAAATTGAGAGACGAGATATTATACCAAGGTAAAACTTTTATTGTGACAATGCATGTATAAAACTTTTAGGATTTTACTAGGATATAGATTACGTTGTTTTTTATTGTAATGAAAGTTATATGAATGTATAGATAGCCTGTTTTTATAAGTTTGTGTTGGATATGCACAAAGGTGACATTGGTTTATGGAACAGTTTTATTTTAAGTCATTAAGACAAACAAATTGAAAGTTTTCAGTGTTTGTACGGTTTAGTATGTTTTTATATACTTTAATGAATATTTCAGTTCAAAGATTGATACTGGTCAGCTAACTTGAAGTAGGAACTGTGTTTTTATTAACCAGTTTCTTTAATTATAATTGAGTGTTCATGTGCTTCAATGTTATGTTTAATATATATAATGTACATAAAAGAGACTGAAATTGAACGTAAATAATAATATAATCGGAATGAAAGGTCCCTTGGAAGCGAAGAATGCAACCAAATGAAAGTAAAAGCAGACCCGGTTTGATCGAGTCTGTTCATCAGAGGTACTGGAAAGTGCAACATCTCTGACACCCTCCTAGTACCGGGGCCGTCATAATATAAGTATTATATATTTCTATTTATTTATCAAATCGCATAACTACAAGAAAGTTTTAATGTTATATTTTGGGTGCTCCTTAGCCTACAGGACGTAGAAAGCTACATGCTGCCGAGACCTTCCATGAACAAACCGAATTGAACAGCTTATATGTATATAGTTTGCGCGATTAGCCTTTCCAATGGTTCAATACGTGTAATACTATACTGTTGAATGTGTATGCTCGAATAAGTTGAATGTGAAGTTTTAATTAACCCTCTTTTCTACTTTTAGCTCATGCAACGACTTCGTGAAAAGCATCCCGATAGATTCAACGAACCCGCATCTCCGGATATGCCGCAACGGGATTCAGACACCGATTCCGAGCATGAGCAGACCACTCCTACAGTCACGCAGAAGGAAGAAAACGTCCGTAACTGCAACAGACAGCCGTCAGCTCCACCTCTAGGAAGCACCTTCTTCTGGAGAAAATCGAGAAGAGAATGGCCGCCAACCAGCAGCAAATAAGCCAGATTATCCAGCAGGTAAAACATTCCATACACATTTTACACAAATCATAAAATAGGGTTATTAATAAAGTTGTGTAATACAAAACACCGGATTCTACGAGTCGCAGACGGATCATACGGGTGCTCAGCACGAGTTTGATCCGTTCGCGACGAGAATTAATCCGGTGTTTTGTATCACATTACTGTATAATCTTTTTTATTATAAACTATGACTATAAATAAAATCACATATCTAAAATTCATAACATAAAACTATTTACATTTGCAGCAATTATTTTCAGTTAAAGTTTTTGGCGCACGAAAGTAGTCCCGGCGATTAAATACAGAAAATCATCACAGTGCCGAAATATAAGATGTAGGATTTTACGCCTAGTTTTAACGAAAAATCTACATGAATAAACGTTAGGTATATAACAAAAGTGCTTTTCATACAAGCTGCATTTTTTTTTAATTTTATAATAGTAATAACTACGCTCCGAACAGTTCTGGCTATACATGACGTTCACCTTGAATGTGCGTTCATGTAATTAATCGTGTGTCTGGTCAACATCGTATTGGCACTTTGGAGATTTACTTGACATAATCATCTCATCGAACCTTTGTGCATGTTTGTTTTAACAGTTTGCATCCTAGGTTATTATCAAAAAGGTCAAATGTCACAAATAGGCCAAAGATATAGCAAGGGTATTCAAGAAGCCATTGTATAGTCATTCATCTAGTTATGCCAGAAAAAAATATCGGAATATAGAATTGTCCTTCAGCATGTACGAATGCCGATGCGTGCATTGATACGTCCGAAGGTTTTGTCCTGGCTTTTTTTAAAGGAATTCTCAAATCCTCACGACACATTTCACATATTTTTGTTCATTTTATCTATAGACAGTGGCTCTCTAGAACTTTTATTTTTTGGCCCTTTATTTGCATAAAAAGTACTTGCATAAGATAGTGATATAGGGCTTGTGTCTCATTTTTTTAAAATATTTCTAATTTTTGTGTTGTTTCAGGAGGACAACCCACGAGCGGCTTTTGGTCGCATGGTAGGGCTTTCGGCGGCACAGATGGACGACGAAGCATTTGAGGGACTACAGTTGGAATTCAGGGTTCGACACTAACGGTGTCCCGGGGGCCCGAGGATCCCAAATTTTGAGGAGGAACACCAACTTCTTAAAGCTGGGATTCCGGCTGGATACCTATTTTTTTGTCAATGATATCCAAAAAGTAAAAGATAAATACCTGTTTGAAAAATATTTTATGTTATTTTGCTTATAAACAGTTGAAAATATGTACCGAAGATGGTAAGTCAGGTACAGGTGCGAAATCAATAGTTTATAGACGCTTACGAATCGAGTGCACGTAAAGCGTCTACGCGATAAAAATTTGTCCTAAGTATTCGCGATTTGTTTGACGCAATATTTTGCAGCTATGTGGCGGTATGTCAGCGGCGCCTCACCTCCCCCAGTAAAAAAATTAAAACCAGAAAAGAAAGACTGCAAACACAAAGGCTGTATGACAAAGAAAAGCGTGATCGTGGATATTCAGATGGTTGGATTAAACAGTTTGACTGGCTGCAATATGATGCTACAAAAAAGGAAATGAAATGTTCTGTCTGTTCAATATATGAAACTGAGGGTCCGTATGCCACAGGATCTGTAAACTTTAAGATTCAAGCTGTAAAAAAAAACACGATGCAACAGAAAGTCACCGAAATAATATTTCTAAGTTTAAAGCTAAGAACTCAATGCCTGGAACTTCACAGGCTGAAAAAAATATCCAGATGCTAAACAAGTCTGCATTTCTAAAACTAACTTACCTGTTTTTTAAAAATGCCCATTACATTGCAAAATCTGGGAGGCCGTACACAGATTATGTGAGCCTATGTCAGCTTGATAAAGCCAAGGGTCTCGACATTGGTGACAGACAAATACTGTAAAACATTCATACGTGCAATTGCTGATACCGCCAAGCAGGAGCAAGATAGTATTATCAAGTCAAGCAAGTTTATTTCCATAATAAGTGATGGACCTACCGACACTTCATCTAAAGAGGTTGAGATTGTACTTGTTAGATCCTCATATAAATGCCAGGTAATATTAAGATTTTATATTTTAAAATATATGAAGAGAAGTCAAGAATTTCAAGAATTTTTTTTTGATATGATTTTTTAGTGGTTGTCACAATAGACTTGACAATGATTATATCTATAAGATACAAGTGTCTCCAAAGTCGAGACCTTGTCTTGACATTGGCAAACATGTGAATTGATATCAGTTTGGATACATTCTTCTGTAGGAGTTAAGGTGTCAGCCACTCAATACAGAGGTTGCGGGTTCGAATCCCACTGGGGTCACGACCGTAACTTCTCATAAGACACCAGTACTGGTTTATCCAGGAAGCAGACCCAAAAGTGACTCGATCAGTTTCAAGCTTTCTTCTCAGTCGAGCTAAAATAAATTAGTATAAACTAATATTGCTGAAGTTTTACTTTTCCAGTTTGTCTGTTAGTCACAGTGACTAATTATGTCACTGTTTTATGCGGTTGTGAGCATTTGTATGTATTGTATATGTATTAATACTAACTGCTTCTAAATCTTAGACCAGCACGCACTTAATGGGAGTGAAGAATGTGCCTAAAGCCGACTCAGCCCATATTTGCCAGGCCATTACAAGTCTTGACTGAACGTTATGAAGACAGCTGGAGAAGCAAAGTAGTTGCTGTGGGATGTGACGGTGCTTCGGTGATGTTAGGCAGTAAAAATGGAGTGGTGCAGAAACTTAGAGAGGAACTTGACAACCCCTATATCCATGCTATTCACTGTTCAGCTCACAGGTGGAGTTTTCATAAATTATTTAACATTTTTGGAATGAAATTCAATGTAAATCCAAAGTGGGTTAATATTTATTGACTGTATTTAAGGAATTTTAGTACCTGCTGAACAATAGCATCATAACCAGGCAATGTCATGTTATATTTTATAGTAGTTTTTATATCCACACTTGCTGAACCTAAATCTAAATGGTATATTTAATCAAACTGATAGATGTATCTACATTAAAATAATAAATGAAAAAAGCTTACATTTTATGATTACTCTCTATAATTTATTTATAAATAGGTTAGAACTGGCATACAAGGATGCAGTGAAGAAATTACCAACAGCTACCCATCAGAAATGTGAAGCTCTTCTTTTGAACCTGTATCTTTTTTACAAGTAAGCATTATTAATAATATCATTGTTCATGGTCATGCTATTAATAAACAATTTATATCAGAAGAATCTGAGCAGTAGTAGTGTACAAGAAAAAATAATTATGAATTTCCTGTAGTACATAGTTATATGAAATAGTCTATAATAATAATAAAAAGATATTATATTTTCTTTTTCAGGTACAGTTCCCTTAATAGAGCCAATTTGATGTTGTCTTACAACAGCTTTGGTATTAAATCTAAAGTACCCACCAGAGTAGGAGGAACAAGATGGCTACCTCATACTAAGCGTGCTCTCACAAACCTATTGTATGGTTATGATGCTATTGTTCAGCACCTGGAGCAGGTACTATTTTCTTTTTGCAAGGTTAATCCCAGTTATTTTCAACATAAATAAAATGTGACATGTGCATAAAAACGAAGACAAATATCAAACAGGGAATGCCACGTAACAAAATCGCAGCCTCCCCAAAACGAAACCTACAGCATGCAGACGTGCACACCACAAACACACACACAAAGCCAACACACGAGGACAAAACGAACAAACAAAGGAACACACACACATACGCGCACACACAACACACAAAGCCTACACAAGAGGACAATACGAACAAACAAAGGAACACAGTGGGGCACCGCCTTGGAACGGTCAGTGGCAAAAACACCACTGGGGAGCTTAAACCGGTTTATGGTGCGCACCCAACCTCACTCTTACCCCCACCATGTTCCAAAGATACGGGACAGTGTAAATAAAAGTAATCCCCTCGAGGTGAATCTCTAACACACGTAATGGAAACAAAAAGAAAAATGCTCGTGTATAAAAATATAAAAAGGAAACCTTTAGAACCAAAAACGTTTGTACTCAATGCCTTTTCAGAAGACAGAGCAACAAGAGAAACACCCTTAAGGGCCCGACGAAACAGGCCAGAAGACAGATATCAAAACAGTTCAGTCCTGGTAGGATTTAAAAACTGCTTATCATAGAGTCCTCCCCCTCTTCCGTCAGACACAATCAAAGAGGGAAGAGTAGTGTCCAACTGTAAACGGGTTGAACACTAAACATGCGGTATGTCTCAAAACAGTTGGGTCGTAACCTCTTTTAATAAAACGTTTTATAATTTTACCAAATACATTTGGAAAATTACCATGACCCATAAAGCTCATTTGCAGATGAGTTCTAATCAAATAAAGCTTGAAATGTTTATCTGTAAAAATCTTTCAGCTACCAAATCCAGGTGATGCTGCTTCTAGAAAGGATTCAGCAGCCAAGGCCAAATCTTTCTTGAAACTCCTTACTGATAAGAACATGCAACTCTGGTTTCACTTTCTGCTGGATGTTGTGGTGTGTCTGAGTATGTCATCAGAAGCAATACAAAAAGAGAACTCAACTCTTGCCGACATTTGGAATGAACTTGAGTCTGCAAAAACTATTCTCCAGAAGTACAAAAGAAGGTATTACTTAAACATCAATTTCAGCTTCAAAGTTGGTAGTTTCATAGTTTATGTGCAATAGTGTGTAAAATATGCTTAAATAGTTGGTTGATGGTTTAGTATATGTGCCTTATAACCTTAATACACCTCTTTACTCTTTGTTTACTTGCTCACGTAGCCTACCTAGATTGTATTCATGTGTTAAACATCGCTGTTACAGTACAATGAACTAGCTTATAAATTATTTTCAATATGTAATCTGCGGTATATTATTTGCTTAGTGCTTCGCTAACATGTATGATAGTTGTTTATTCCCAACAATAACCCATTCCTTATTCTTATGTGTATGCTTTCATGTTTTAAAGGACTTCGGACACTATCATATGCTTCTAGCCTACATTTTGAAGACAAAATTCTCATTAGGTATTTAAACAATACCCAAATCGTTTCGAGTCAATGATAAACCAATGTGTTAGTTAACTTATTACAGCAGAAACTGGTTTGTATCTGTTCCTATCAAGATGTTTTTTTCTTATATTATCTAGGCCAGGGTATATTTTCTTGAAAAAATAAAATGTTTAATTTCCGTAAAAATATAATGTCATCACTTTACAGAAGTTTTAAATATATGAATTCCAGTCGAATAAAGTGACAAAATCATTTTATTTATGGAAAAAATAACATTTTAAGATTAAAATCCTATTAATAAGTAAAAAATAGAACGATACTTTTGCAAAGAACCTGTACTTGATTTATCTATACACTGTTCTTAATGTAAAGTTATTCATGCATTACATGTGTGAAAGGTATACATGTGTAAGTGACCGGTCAGTTTTATTACAGTGGTTCAGGTAGTTATTTAAGTACATGTACATGTCTGTATAGTTCTGTTATAAGTGATGGCAGATAGTTGTGTGCTGCATAACATTAATACTAAGAAAAGGCAGTCATTTTATCAAGGCCGTAGGGTTTGTTCTTGTTTGGGATAAGTACCAGTGGCATAGATAACATTTGAGCCGCGCCATGAGGAAACCAACAGATGGCATATATAAATACAGCTAGACGCGAAAACGAACTAAAAGGTCCAGCCGAGTTTCAGATGGATTTTTTATGCAGCGACTTGGATACATTTTTATAACATGTTTAAGCCAAATGAGCCGTGCCATGAGAAAACCAACATAGTGCAATTGCGACCAGCATGGATCCAGACCAGCCTGCGCATCTGTGCAGACTAGTCAGGATCCATGCTGCTCGCTAACGATTGGTCTAATTCCGATAGGCTTTGAAAGCGAACAGCATGGATCTTGACCAGACTGCGCAGATGCGCAGGCTAGTCTGGAACTATGCTGGTCGCAAAGCCACTATGTTGGTTTTCTCATGGCACGGCTCATTTGGCTTAAACATGTAACATAAATGTATCCAGGTCGCTGCATAAAAAATCCACCTGAAACTCGGCTGGATCTTTTAGTTTGTTTTCGCGTCTAGCCGTATTTATATATGACATCTGCATGGAAAGCGACTTGACACATCACTTTCGTGGCATCACACTGAATGTGAAACCGTCACTGATATGACCTGCCATGAAGCTACTGTTCTTGACCTATGCATCACAGGCATATCAATGCCAAGCGTTAAATCCGTTAAATCTGTTGGATAGACTATAGTCAGGATCAGATTAACTGTTGTGCACATATTGCCTCTTTTTTGTGGTGTTTAGGCCTAATCCGCCGCAAAGAACAGTCTTCAATTCAGTTTTCACAGAAGGAAGAACTTGAAGTGATGATTGCGTGTGACATTTAGTATGTGTCTAAAAATAATTATAAACGCACTGAAAAAGATAAAAAAATAAAGAAATGAAAAATATATAAGAAATACAAAAAAAAAAAAAATAATAAAAACAAAATGGAAAACAAATTACATCATCATCGCTAGTGGCGTGCGCGTCGCGAAGGGGGTGCGGGCATGCAGAAGATTACCTGGTGAGTTAAAGCACATATTTGTCAGTCTACTGCAACAAACAACCAGGAAAAGCCAATGAAAAGTTAACCCAACGAATAATAATGAATTCACAGTATTTGCTTCTTTCACTACTTTACATGTATAACATGCCTATGTGTACCCTTTCAAACATTTGTATAGTACTTGAGTTACAAATAGATGTAAAAATACGTGACTATCAATTTATTAAAAATTAATATAAAAAGTATTGGTTACTTTACATTTGGGAACACCCTGTAGTTATATTTTTTTTTTTTTTTAAAGTACTGTTCCACCCCTTGCATCAACACAATAGTCACAGAAAATGTGTATAATTAATATCTACATATGCTGGCCAAATATGGTTTTGATGCATGGGTGGGAACAATGTTGTATAAAGCAAAACACTTTTTATATATATATAACAGGGTACGTAATTCTAATTAGAACAAAAATTACTGTTCTATGAAACAAATATTGAAAATTTGACTTTAAGAAATAATCTCAAATATGTATTTTGATGGCATATGTAATTAAATACTTATTTCTTAGTAGTTTATTGTTTACACTTGGAGTAGGCAAATTCATATATAATGTGTCCGAAGTCCTTTTCATCATAATTGCTTATTCCTAGCAATAACCACATTTATTTCTTTCCTGATAACATCCTTCACGGTGGGGAAACCAAAAATGCAACGTCATCAAAACCCAACGCAAATGATCTGTCCACACCAGAATTAACGTCGATTCAGGTAAGAAAGGTCTTGTAACTTTTTTATTACTGCAGCTTTCGACTCCAGATAAAGAGCACCGTACCCGGCCCGGAGCATACTTTTTCGCGGTAGTGTTCCATGCTGTACGTATAGCTTGGTTTTTTCCCCAAAACGCGAACAGTTGGCTGAGAGGGCATGAGCTGTTCCACATTTTTGTCTAAGAAAGTGAGTTTTGACCGTATTTTTGCGAAATGAAGACATATTTGACGCTCAGTAAATATCAGCGACTAACATAATACTCAACCATTGTTTTATTTTGCTGTTTTCAAGGATATCGGACGATATTTCATTCAAAACAAGAAGCATTATTAAAATGAGAACATCCACACTCATTTATAATTATTTAAAGTATTCTTCCTAAAAGATGTCTCTTAGACAGTCACTACGTTGTTCAGTACTATATATCGTCTATATACATACAAACAATATGATATGTGTTGATGTATGATTATACAGTTATATGCTATGTTGTTCAAGGTTTTTTACCCCGCAGAAGCTTCGTTTTCAACTACTTTCTTTAAGAAATTTTTAAAGTTGATTCATTTGAATAACTGAATGCAATGTTTGAATGGAAAAAAAACTGATAATATTTTTTCATGGCTATGTAAGAAAGTAGTTGAAAACATAGCTTCTGCGGGGCAAAAATCCTTGTCTAGTGAGTAATTATATTATTATGATGTTTTTTTTTTCATAATTATGACTCTCGGACACAAAAATAAGTCAGTAAACTTAATCCACTTATGTGCCGGACACCTTTGGTTGTTCATGCTTTCTTTCCAATAAAATTTTCACAAAGGAGATAAACTCCATTTCACTTGCTGCCTATCTCATTCACTAAATAATTACCACTTTAACCTAAATATATATAATGCGGATATCAGGATCGCTTATATTTTTGTGCTTGTTTTGCCTTAGTTGCCTTTTTGAAAACGTAGACTCTATAAACGTATTGTTATCTGCATCATAAGACTACTCAAAAATTTGATATTTGATTTTTTTTTCAGATTATTGACAGCTATGAGAAAACGAAAGTCTAATCTGAACCTGCACAAGACTAAAACTAAAAGAAAGCAACCGAAAGTCAAA
This sequence comes from Mercenaria mercenaria, assembly GCF_021730395.1. NCBI lineage: Eukaryota > Metazoa > Mollusca > Bivalvia > Venerida > Veneridae > Mercenaria > Mercenaria mercenaria. Next base: position 52,843,990 of record NC_069363.1, read on the forward strand.
CTTATACCAGTATGTATTGAAAATGTGGAAGTAACAACCCTTTCATTAGCTAAAAGAACACTCACTTTGACACCTAAAAAATCTACAAAAAGAAGATACTCACCATTTAAATCTCCGGCATCATTCAGATCACCTTTATATAGAGCTTCACCGAAGCCAAAAAAGCTAAAATATTGACCTCCGCGCTCATTATTTAGTTCAGTTGAAGACAGTAATTTTAATGTGCAGAAGGCGTCCAACAGTTTTGGTGACAAATGTGAAAATATAAACCTAAAAGCGGAAAGTAAAAGTTGTATCCGAGGAAGAAAGTGTAACATTTGACCTCACATTTTTGAACTGGGGTGATGCAGACGATTCTGAAAATATCTATAATATAAGAAGAGAGCCGTGTAATATCATAAGCGATGGAGATGATAAAACGAAGATTGCTGAAGAAAAAGCTTGCAATGTTGATACGTGTCTGCCAATTTACGATACTGAATTTAACACTTCATGTAATTTTAGCGAACAGACTTTAAGAGGACATGAATATATTGCTGAAAAAAGTGACAATTTATGTGCAAATAACGACTCCTATGAAGTTCATAATGCGTATACAAACAACTTGAGTGATCAAATTAAGCAATCTCCAGGTAATAAAGATACATATAAAAGTGTTTCAACAACAACAGAGGAAATGCAACGGCTTTTGCCATCTGTAATGCAGAAGTTGTCTGAAGAAAATTGGCTGGACGAAGTAATACTTGCATTCTTCCAACAAATACAATCAGGGATGTTCCCAACGGACAATATTGCTTTCTTGTTATGGACTGATGTCGTGCGATGGTATCAGTGTCAGAATACTACACACATGCGCTATTCATCTGACACCAAGATGTTCTGGAAGCTTGGTTGGAAAATCTTTGGTGGACGTTTTGTCCGTTTCATGGGAGGTTTTAAGAACGAGGCAGAACTAGTACAAGAAAAGTCAACAAAAAGCAAGCATTCTCATATTAGTTCGAAAGTTAACTTCATCGCCCCAGACCAGAAAGTATTGCGTCGCTTTGATCCATTTAATGTTGATGGCGAAAAACAACCAGGAATATATACAGATGTCATGGAAAAAATAAGCCTGAACATGAATCATCGGTCAGCATGTTTGACATTTGATGGAAAAAAGATAAAGCAAGGACTTACGCCAAATTCCGGCGAATGTTAACTTACTGGGATTTGAAAATGGAATGTCGCTTGAAGACCGCCAGTGTAATCTTCAGATGAAACTGGATGAAATTGATGTATTAATAAATCAGCTTAATTGCTTAAAAGTTGGAATGTTGGATGCTCGCCAACTGCCAGAAGAAGCGACTTCAGATTTAATCAAAACTTTGCTGACACAGTTGAAGGCTATTTCAATAAGTATACATTCTGTGAAAGACATTAAGAAGAAAAAGATACTGCAAGCTGAAACTTATAGAAAGAGGAGGAGAAAGTGACTGGAGAAAGGGGAAGTACGTGTACGCTATAAGCGCAATTATAGCCTTCATTCATGACATTGACGAGTTCCTGAGAAGAGCTGCTACGGCAATAGACACCATTTGCCGCTGTGTAAGTTTTCTTAATGGTGCAAAGTATGTGACAGATTCACATGTTAACTTAGAGGAGTGTTCTACTTACTTTGAAATACAAACAGACGATATAGATGAAGGTAATAGTCAACTTATAAAGCAGCGAAGTGAAAAATTGTTTCAAATTCGAAGTCTCGCAAAAGTCACAGGAAGCACTTTGTTCAAAGCACTTGGACTCGATGGACTACAGAAACAAAAAGAACAATTCGAAAAGGTAGTTTGCAATGTTCCAGAAAAAGAACCGTCACCAGAAGTCGAAGCTGCCATGAAACATGGAACTGAAAATGAACTGAATGCTGTAGCGACAATAATCGGTAAGATCATGTCTGTCATATGCCCGGAAGTCGTGTTCTGCGAAGAAGGATGTGTCGAAGTTAAAGGTCCAGATAACAAGACATTCATGGTTGTGTCACCAGATGGAAGTCTCCGCACTGACACTCATCTACATTCAAATAAAATGGCAGTTGAAATTAAATGTCCCGTTTATAAGGTTCATACTGAATTTCCAGCGAGATACATGTTACAGTGTTTGTCTGAGATAGAGGTTCTAGATGTAGACAGTCTTTTTACATGTCAGCTGGACTAAAGATGAAAGTACAGCCTTCCGGATAGAAAGAGATTCAGCTCTATTTCAAAAGGCAATGCGGCTGGCATTACAGATATATGGTGCGGAAAATCACAAGAAACCGACAAAAATGTACGAAGAAGCAAAGGTGATAAAAGATGAAATAGTGACAAAAAGCAAACGTGTAGAAATGATTGGACAATTTCCTTCAGTGTCAGTTGGAACAGGTGTAAATGATTATGCAGTCGAAACTTTTAAGTTAGAGGATTTAACGAAAGTGCTAGAAAGTATAAAAGAAGTTACATCTCAGCATTATAAATTGACGAGAGAAAAGGCTTCTGAAGCTATGGTCTTTTTGTCTTCGGATTTAGATCGGAGTTGGAAGAAAGAAGAAGTAGTATCAGCGCCAGTGGCGTGGTTTCCGAAAGGCTACAGCTTACAGACTGAAACACTTAGGGTAATTGCAGACAAGGTTCAACAGCTGGAAGTGCGTAGTATAGACTCTACACACCTTCTTACACGCGCAAGACGCAAGAGTAATTTAGAGTCAAGCACTGGGAAGAGTCGAGTGCGCTGTCTAACGGACAGCTCTTGGTGAAATTTTTATTTTGATTTTATATATTTACTCTTAGCATAAAGAACCGACAATAGGCTTACTTTGCATATTCATACAAATATCTTATGATTTTTCTAACATTTGCATGTTTCAGAAAATTTACATATCGTACATCCAAGTCTACAGCGTATAAATTAGTTGAAGACATAGACGAGTTTGTTCCAGAGGTACAGAAAGATTCCTGTGACGCATGTCAAAATCGAGGCTCAACAACTATAAAATCCATAATTCCGAGGTATGTTGTTTACATTTTTTATTGTAGAGAAGAACTGGTAATAAACGTTTTGATAATGTCAGTGTAAAGAATTTCTTTACAAGCCATTCTTTTTTACAAATATAGGATATTACATGAATGTTATTTCATAATAAATTTATTAAACGAGTTGAATAAAATAATAAAATGCGAGGCTCTGCTGAAGATTTTATAAATTTTATTTAACCTGTTTAATAAAATTAATGTGGGAAGTCACAAATGTAGTATTCTGTTGATGGATCTTCTTTAAGTATAAAGCTTCTAAGTCACTTGATGATAATGTAAGGTAAGGAGTTATCAATATGTATGGATCAATTCGTTAAAACTTCATCTCGGGGCATAATCAGTAACCTATACATTGCAATCAAGCCTGTGTTAAAGACCACCTTTGGGCAGAGACCACCCATCTGGCTCTAAAGACCATATGTTTTTCCCATTTTAACATTTAAATTATATCTAACCTGTGAATAAAGAACACCTCCAAATAAAGACCATATTTTAGCTCTCCCAAGGGTGGTCTTTACAAACAGTTTTGATTGTATTAGCCAAGTAATAATAACACTTACAAAATCAAGTGCAATATAGTCCCAGTCATTCGATATTGTTCTAATTTGGTCGGACAAAACCAAACGCTGGCATTACCCAAAATATACAGATTATACGCACAGGCAGGGTAACATTAAAATTCGGTTGCCCAAAGTGAGTGTATGTTAATATATTATAAATTACTTTCAATCATTTTACAGGAATCACTTTTTCGATTCAGAGGAGAGACGCAGAGTTGCTGGCAGAAAGAAAGAAGCAACTGTCTCCCTGGAACGAAACGCTATACAGAGAGACTCTCTTGGTGTACGTTGGGAGTCAGCACGCCGAAATGAAAGTAAAATGTTGCTTACAAAGAAGGTGGGAATTGACGATTAATTCAGATTACAGAAAACCACAATATGTTTAACTTTCGCTATTTCTTTAGTTATAATTCAGCAAAGGACAAGTGTATTCCAGGATAACAAACTTCTGAACGCTTTAGATCTTTTCCTCAAGTTAACGGTTTTTGTATGTGTTCAGTAAAAGAACATTATTGCTGTCTGTTGAGTAATCGTTTGCTTCAGTCTTGTAAATATTTACATATATTTAGTAGTAGCTACCAGAAGTGTTTCGAACCATTGAAAGAAATGAACAAACAGTCAATGAATAATTTGGACAGATCGAGCTGGATACATATTAAAATTGAAACTTCGAAACTTACTAAATATCAAAAATCACAGATATCAACAAAATAATTCTAATGAGCAAAACTTCTTACAGAACTGTTGATAATATGCAATTGCATTTTTAATTCAACGTCATAAAACGTAACGTTAGATATATCAAACATGAACTATTTTTGTATTGACTAAAAGTAAAACATGCTCTTAAATAATCTCCTTATTGACTACGAAATATACGTGTAGCTGTGCAGTGCACGAATTTTGCAAGATCATGCAAGTTGATATCAATAGAGACACAGACTTTTTAATACTCTCATCCAGCTCTTACGTCTTCATTTTTTTTCACTAAGACTAAAGTGTTGTTTTTATTCATAAAATTCCGTATTATACGGTTCACTTAAAACGTTCAAACAGCCAATTTAAAGTCTAGTCTAGTAAGAAGCTTTGATCAGAATATGATTTTATATCTAAAATATATTATTCATAATTATCAAAATAAAAATAGAATCACAGATAAAATCACATGTATAAATCACAGATTAAATCGCATTATTGTAGTAATTAGAACACAAACAAATGAACACAACCGATATAAAAATAACATACATATGTAAACTTCCATTTATCTAAGAATCTCATTTGGTATACAAAGAAGTCTTGAACGACTCAACAATATAGACGTATCTAGGAAACTATAGGCCTAGCTAAAAGTCTTCCCGATGCATTAAAGATGGACTTGTGACATATATGAAAGGTAATAACCTACTTTTTTGTCAGCAGTTCTAAATTTGAACGGTTACAATGATAAACAGCTTAATTCAAAACAAGATCTACATAAACGTACGGGTTGACATTTTTCATGAATTTTTCTATCTTTTAATTTTCTGTCGAAACATATCGACATTTTAACCAATAACTCCGAAAATCGGAACATTGAACGCCCGAAATTTAAGTTCATTAGTGGAGGCATACAAATTCAAAGAAAAGTGGAGGGGCATATATAATATGTCAGTGGGTGTGTGATAGCTCTTTTCTGCTGTGACGAGATACTAAGGTAAAAAAACTGAGGTGATTTTACGAACCGGGATGGGAGGTTTATGTAGTTTGGGGGAATGAGTAAGGTGAATTAATTCAGTCTGCACACTGTTTCATCCGTCTATCTGGAAGTTTGGGGTCAACTTCTTGAATAATTTTTAAGTTATGCTCTGCTCTGGACTTAAAATATTACGGACGAACGCATGTACGCACCCGCCATCATATAATACGTTTGTTTCTATATTTCAAATACAAAAAGTTTAAAAAGGTACGAATTTAGAAAATAATGATCACAACAGTCTTATTGCAAATACAAATTATCTATCAGATAATCAATAAACACAACTAAATAAAAAAAAACACACAAAAAAACGAACAAGAGAATCATAAATGCCCTACGTCTGACATTGAGTATTTGCTCTTGAGTATGTTTATATATTATGTCACACACCGTTTCATAGATACAAACATTTTGTATTCAGAAAACATGAAACAGGTCAGTCATGGAAGTCTCTTTATCATACACAACCGTACAACCTAAACTGATCAATACAAAAATATCACTTAAGGTAGCTCTGCACGTTTGATAAGTTGATAACCCAGAAAGGCATACAGTGTATCATTACGTAGACTTAAACATGGATTCAACAAGCGGAAGAAAAGTTCATTTCTTGAATGTGAAATCCGAGATCAAAAAATGAAAACAATTCTGTATTCCTATAGAAAAAAAAATTGAAAAAATCAAAAATGCTAAATAGATAAGAAAGTACATCACGGACATATACATTCTTTTTCATCATATTTAAGACAGTAGCATATATTAACGACTGAGGTTCCTATTACGATAACTTTCTGTCAGATTAAAACATTCTATCCAGCGAGAAAAAGAAATAACATGATCCTTCCGCTTTACATGTACCAAAATTTGAGATTTTTTTTTTTTGATTTTTTTTTTAAAATTCGAGGTTTACAAAAAATTTAAATTGTATTAAAATGAATCCGGACGTGCAAAACTACCTTAAGCACCATGCGGGAAAGAGATTCTAATCCTTCTTGTGAGATTTCATGTGCCGGCTTAGATTCCGTCGGTATCTGTAGACCCGTCCACATTCCTCACATCTATGGTTCTTCTTCCCGCTATGGCTGTCTAAATGTTCTTGAAGATCAGTTTTTCCGGCAACTGTTACACCACAAATATCACATTTCAAACCAATTTTCTTCTCGCGCTTCTTATGGCGGGTCAGGTCGGCATTTGTAGGAAATGCCTTGTGGCACTCCACACAAACAAATGTGCGTACTTCATCATGCTTTGTACATCTGAAATGAAATTTATATTATCGTTATTAACAGCGACACGTGCGAATGCCACTTAAAAGTGGAACTAGTTTTAATATTTTCAATGAAAATGTAAAATTCCCTTTCATTTTATGTTCAAAAGTTGAAATCCACGAATTCATGTCCCCACGAAACTACCGTTTTGACCAAAACCACGAAATTTCATGCCCAAGAAATTAAATTAATTTACAGTATATCTTTGAGACACAAGCCGTAGTTGAAATACATTATAGTAGAAACAACATCACATCTCGTTATGTGTGTTTATTTGCCCTGGAAAAGCGTCTTTATACAACATTTATTGATATAAACGACAGTGGTTTAAAGTTTGAGCAGTGAGTACAATGCCCAACACAAGAATATTGCGCCAAAGACACGGGACATAATACCCACATTGTCACATTTTACTGTCACTGGATTGACCACTCTCAATGCTGAGCGCACAAGTGATGAAGCTACTAGTAACATATATTTGTTTGGTATGACTCATCCAGGGTGCTCTACCTCTTGGCTACTTCTGATTTATTTCCTAAAAATCTTCATTTTTCAGTAAGATAAAACCGTAGTTCGGTAAACAACAAAGCGTGGCGGACGGAAGGACGGACCGACCCTGTACATGCAGATGGGGTGATACAAATCTAATATATACTGATAAATAAGAGCATAATATTTCAATCAAGTACCCCAGTCACACATACGGCGCGGAAAGCTACATCTAGCCACAGATTGAAACGTAGTTATCCGTACCTGAGACGTACCTTAAAGTAGTAATTTGTATCAATCCGTACCAGTCTGTACGGCTCAGGTACGGATAATACGTTTCTATCCGTAGCTAGACGTACCTATCCGCGCCGTATGTGTGACTGGGATATAATAACCGATGTTTTACCGGGATTTTCTGACGTGAAAGGGAAAAGCGTACACAATGAAATAGGACACATTTGAAAATAATATGAATGTCCAACTTTTACAAAAAAAAACAAATATTGCTGTACATACATTAAATGCAGTCAATAGTGCGTGACATGTTCATTACACTCACACATTCCAATAAAATCAATTAGTACAGTTTGATACATATTTCTATGGAACTAATTCAATGCCATACTGACATATTTTATTTAGAAATGACAGCTCTGTTTGATAGCAATCAACACTTACTGAGAGATAAGAAGTAGAACTGACCTGTGACGTGTTAAGTTAGACTTGCTGTGAAACACTTTCTCACAGCACTGGTAACGGCCAAGTCCAGTGTGAACTGCTTCATGCTGTCGAAGCGCTGATTTGTTTGACAATACCTTTCCGCAGAATCTGCAGACTTGAGCAGAATTCTGGTCCATTTCTTTTCCTGAAAAATATGAATCTACAATAATTACAAAGTAAGTGGGAAATAAGAGTTTTATTTGTTCATTTTTTGCTGCATTAATCTGTCGCATATTTTTGCAATAACCTATAGAACGACAGCCAAGTTGCATTAAACAACACAAGCAATGTTAAAACATTTCTGCTTATAAAGATTGCCTAGAAACCATAAAGAAAGAAAAGAAAAGCATAAATATCAAAGTGCTACCATGGGCAGGCTTACACAGAGAGTGTAGATATTGACTCAGTGCACAATTTATCAGACTTTTGTTCCACAAAATGTGAATAAATGGTCAATAAGGTGAAACAAAGAAGGAAAAAGATTTCTCTTTCTAAATGCGAGTCAGCTCTGTAGTATTTTACCCGTTCTCCACTATAGTTCAGGTGAAATTTTACTTTACTATATCAGTAGTAGGTCTATATCGCTGGGACTAAAAAAATGTAACTCATTTGGTGGCTTTCGCACTTCGATAGGAGAATTTGCTTGTAAATTATTTCCAACACAAATAAAAATGTGGATGTTCTCCAACAAAGTCGCAAGTGTGGATGTTCTCATTTTAATAATGTTTCTTGTTTTGAATGAAATATCGTCCGATATCCTTGAAAACAGCAAAATAAAACAATGGTTGAGTATTATGTTAGTCGCTGATATTTATTGAGCGTCAAATATGTCTTCATTTCGCAAAAATACGGTCAAAACTCACTTTCTTAGACAAAAGTGTTGAAAAGCTCATGCCCTCTCAGCCAACTGTTCGCGATTTGGGGAAAAAACCAAGCTATACGTACAGCATGGAACACTACCGCTAAATAGTATGCTCCGGGCCGGGTACGGTGCTCTTTATCTGGAGTCGAAAGCTGCAGTAATAAAAAAGTTACAAGACCTTTCTTACCTGAATCGACGTAAATTCTGGTGTGGACAGCTCATTTGCGTTGGGTTTTGATGACGTTGCATTTTTGGTTTCCCCACCGTGATCCTTGCTATGTGCATGCTTTCCCTGTTTTAAATTTGTAGTAGTGGTCATCACATGAAAAAATTAGTTGCTGAAAAGCCTGAAGGTGACTTTGAAGGGATCATGAAAAGCAGCAGAGAAAGCTTTTTAAGTGAACTCATACAGGCAGTTACTCATCGTTTTGAAGGAGATCTTCATTTGTTCAGGGAGAGCTCTTTCATGAATTTCAATAATTTGCCACCACAATTAACTGAAGAAATAGGTATTATTGACAGTTAGATCAGTAACAGATTAATTATAAAACAGCAATATATGTCAAACTATATGTAAATAATTAATTATAATATTTTATCAATTTATCAAGAATGAACATTTTCATTAAAATATAAAGTTGGTGTAGACCATTTTAGTATTAAGTCTTACAGTTGTATTTGTTCAGTACTATACTTTTTACCTAGGGATTAATTCATTCATTTTCATTTCAAAAGCATGTTTTTGATTGAACTCTGCTACTTCAGTTGATTTTGGAGACAGTGCTATTGCTGACAGTGTTAAAGTCAGTGAACCTGCATTGAAGAGAGCAGTTCCAGACATAGATGTTGAAGCCATAGAACCCGAGTGGTCAAGACTGAAAACAGAGGTGTATAACAGGTACTTAGATATGCTCCAAGCTTTTATTTCAACTTTAAAACGATATCACTTGACTTCTGCCATTTGTAAAAATTGATCTTTAAAATTTCAATTCTTCATGAAAACAGTACAGAGTACGTAATTCTTTAACTTATTTTCCAGTAAGAAAAAAATCCAGTCTTTGACTTGGTCTCAACTGTATGATACAATGAGCTCGAAGTATTCAAATCTGCTTACATTGGTCACATTTGCTGTGCCTGCCATCCAGCTCTGCTGATGCAGAAAGAGGATTTTCAAGGTAAATATATAAGTTAACAGACATGTAATTGATATTAAATTTTGATAGAAGCTAAATAAAATGTGTGTTCATTCAATCATACATTCTATCTATAAAAAATGGACCTTGCAGCAATTTGCTAAATTTCAGGATGAAGATGGTAAAAAATGATTGGAGATCACGCCTTGGGGACCGCCGATTAAGTGAACTGATGATTATAAATGCAGTTTCCCAAAGTGTATCAGAGTATAACCCAGAGCAGGCAATACGTCACTGGAACTCTAATGGTACGAAGAAACGGCGCCCATTCTTTAATGATGAGAAAAAGGTTAAGCTCTGATTTATACAATTTTTTATTACATGCTTATATTTAAATATCCATACAATCACATCAAATATCTGTTTTGTAAAAGGATTTGATTTCTAAGAATGCCTTAACATTTCATCTACACAGCAGGATGTAAAGTCATACAGTCATATAGCAATGCAGGGTTATGTCTTATTTACTTTTTAAAGTGTTTAACATATTAAAGTTTAACATTTTAGCCTGTCAGTGTAGATGAACCTCTTCATGCTGATGTGACCAACACTGAAGATGACCTTCCTGTTCCAGACGATGACATATTCATCATGGCTGAGAACATGGAGGCCAGTGCAAACAGTGATCATGATGATGATGATGAAAGTTCAGATGATTCAGATCCTGAATTATATAAAGACATTTTACAAATGCAAAATAAGGCATACAAGATGATGTTAGATTTGATGTAAAACAACAACTCAATAAATGATATTAAAAACCTGTTGCGATTGTTGTTATATATCATATTATGAGGGATCCCAAAGCCTGAGGAGGACCCCAAATTTAAAAAGTAGAGATTCCTTTGGGAAACTTGTTCAAATAAGTTAGTGTCTAACCCTGTGGATGTCACTAATTTACGGGTGAAGTATAAGCGGGAGTCCAGGGCCAGGGCTCAGGCTGCATTGGTGAGCCAGGCCCAACCACGTCAGCCGCACATGTCCAGGCGCAGCCAGGTGCCAGCAACTATCAGACCGTTGGGGACGTACAATTAGCATCAGCCATTGCCGTACAACAGAACCAGCGGTGTCCCGATGGCTTCCTTCATAACTGGTAGCGCCAGTACCAGCAGCAGGCAGATACTCAACAGACAGACCAGCCGCAGCGCTCAAGCAGCGCTCCTATGGAATTCTTTTCTCTTTAAATGCATTGTTAATAAATGTGTCATCTTGCTATGAGTTTAAGTCATGACTGATGGTTTATGACGGGGTGTGAGTTGGTTTTACGCCTGGCACTAATTTCACGAAAATACTTAAGTATTTTACTCAACTGAGTCTGTTATTTTCAAATGTATATATGAATGCATAATTCAACATTTTTTTTTAATTTCACATTTAACAGAACATAAACTTAAAATTTATATATTTTAAGCACAAAGAATCTGATTTTAATGAAAATGTGCTTTAAAATTCAGAAATAAACTTGAACAAATACTTAAGTCTCCTATATCGTGCTTAAATTAAAATACCATATTTTTGTGTCTGAAAATAAAACTGATGACAATTGTTTCTGTCCATAACATAATTTTGCTAGATATTGATATGAAGCAATAGAATTTAATACGAATCCACAATAAATTAAGTCATGGCATGATTTGAAAATAACAGACTCAGGTGACTATATACTTAAGTATTTTCGTGAAATCGAGGCTAGGCCTGCAGTCTCGTTGTACTCGCAGTATGATCAGGTTCCAAACTTATTATATTTCACCGACTGACGGCTTAGGTTCGAGCCCCGCTGGTGACGACTAAGCTTTCAATGAGGGACAGTTGGCAGTTTCTATAAAAGTCCAGTACTGGTTTATCCCATGAACGATGAGTAGGTAAACTGCTCACCTGTATACAACTGAAAAATGATTGAAAAAGGTGGTTTAACCGCTATAACAAAACAAATTACAATGTAAGCAAATAAAAAAGATAAGTGATTGAACACAATAATATTAAGCAGAATTTATTGTTGTAATTCATTATGACACTTAACAGGACTGTTTCCCTTATGCCGATCAGCCTAGATATGACTGAGACTGGTTCTGCCATGAAACTGAGCCAACTGGTGACGTCAGGTAGTGCTTGAGGTACAGCCTCTGCAGCTTTGCTTCCCTGCTGTCGTGGTTTCCACTCTGCAGTTGAGAAAGATCCGACATATTTGCATTGGCTCGCCATGCACCATCAGTGACGTTGTGCTGAGCATCCTCCTGGTCCAGAAGATGCTGGTCTGCAGCAGGGTTTCTCACCCTCAAGTAGTTGTGCAGTGCAACACACGATCTCACTATAAGGGTTGCCCTATCCACTTGAACCTTGAGTGTAGAGAGGAGACAACGAAAGCGGTTTGCAAGTATGCCAAAAGCATTCTCCACCACACGACGTGCTCTGGACAGCCGATAGTTAAAGACCTGCTGGCCATAGTCTAAACCGCGTCGAGGAAAAGGTTTCATCAACTAGGTTCTCATAGCGAAAGCATCATCCCCTATGATGTAGTAGGGAGTGTCAACATCATCCCCTGGTAGCGGGTCTGCATCTGGAACGCCAAGGACACCATCTTCCAAGTGTTTGGCGAAGGTCACAATGGTTCCAGATCTGGCTAGAGCCCACGTCTCCAATTTGTGTCCATAGGAAGCGGTACTTGGCATCCACCAAGGCCATGAGTACAATGGAGTCAAAACCCTTATAGTTATGGTAGATAGAACCTGAGTGGGGCGGCTTCTTGATTCGAATGTGCTTCCCATCAAGAGCACCAAGGGTGTGTGGGAACTGCCACTTCTGCTGAAAGGTCTGAGCCACCTGCTGCCATTCTTCACGTTCTGTGGGAAGCTTGACAAACAATGGTTCAATGACATCAATCAGAGCCTGACACACATCAACAATGAGGCCTGACATGGTGTTATGAGCTACTCTGAATCCGAACCGGAGGTCTCGGTAGGCGTTTCCGGTGGCAAGATACCTGAGGGTGAACGCCAGCTTTAAAGCAGGAGAGATGGGGTACCTTAAGGCGGTGGTCTGCTTGGTGATTCTTCCCTCAATCCTGGCCAGGATATCATAGGATGTGGCCACATCTACACGCAGAAATTGCTGGAAGGCCTGGGGTCCTCCACTTGAAGTTCTGCCATCAGAGCCTCATACTGACCGTGAATGGGTCTACGTAGCAGCCAGTCTCTGGTCCACCATCTCCTTTGTCTTCTATTTTCCCTTTTTTCCTGTTCCTCTAGGTCCTCTAAATCCACAAGATTTCTTGCCAGACCCACAAGTTCTGTATTTATCTGACACAAGAACTTCGCTACCGTGACTTTGTCACCCATTATTTACGTCTATCGTTAAAACTTAAATCTAAAATCACAATGAACGTAAATCCCAAAGAACTACATTGACCACGTGCCCACGAACTCCTAAAAATATAAGATATTATTTGACCCTAGTTTATTCGTACTATGAACCTACTTCAAACGTAGTGTAGCCGTAGTGGAGCCCTAGTTGATCGTAGTTGAACCGTACTGTCGATGTGATTTTCTTGTACTACGATCAAAAACGATACACACTACTGTTAAGTACGATCAAGTACGTTCAAACTACGGTCACAGTAGGGTCAAAACATCGTAGTTAATCGTAGTCAGATTTTGAACATGTCGAAAAATTATTTGCTTACTACGGACAAATCGTAAGTTCGAACTACGATCATTGCTACGTTTGACTACGATTATCTACGTGTAACTACGCTTAGTACAATCAACTACGTTGATTCCTTACTACGATTAACTACGTGAAGTGTGACCACGCCTTTAGTCTAACTAATCTGACGCGATCCTAGGAAACAGTTAAGAGTTATTTTCTCCACTCGAAAGAAATTGTCATCGCTAGATTTGGCTTTAAATGCTGATTTTGTTGCGAATATGAGATAAATTCAAATAAAACTTACATGTATCGAAAGGAAGTCCAAATAATTGTACTCAATCGTTTAATATCGTTTATTTTTTGACTAATCGATATCCCCTTTACGTAGACAACGTAAAATATAAAATCGGTCTTCCCGAGGTCTCATTATTTAGACTAATCAAAAGGGATTCAATTCCTCATTAATTTATGTAAAAGTTATCATAATTCCCTTTAACACGATTAACGTTACACATAATATGCAAGCTAACTTGAAATGACTGTGTACTGTTATTTATCCTAAATTATTTTGGTCCTTTTAGAGTGACTGTCACAAATATAAAACAAACTAAATATCGAATTATTTTGACTTATAAATGTGATTCTATAACTGGTTGTTTCCATGAACGAAGACGAGGCTTATCAACTGCCAGTATGTAAATAACTGAAATAGTGTTTTAACGACTTCAAATAAATAGATCTAGTAGATAAATTCACATAGGGCCTATACGTAAACCCCACCAAAAATTTTAAAAAAACTAGATCTATAATGGAGTGAGATTTGCGATAGTTAAGCTACGCAAGACTCTGCAAAAGTTTGAATATCAAAGAAATCAGTTTTTATGGATATGACAATTAGATCTACAAGTGTTACGTAGCTTGAAGGTTCAATGATACCTTTCTACTAAAAAACAAAGACAAATATCAAACAGGGAATGCCACGTACCAAAATCCCAGCCTCCCCAAAACGAAACCTACAGCACGCAGACGTGCACACCACAAACACACAAACCTTGTATACCTTGCGTGGTTGGAAATTTCGTCGATAACAATTGTCATAACAAACAAAAAACGCTGTTTTCATTTGAACGTAGTTGAAATATTCTATTCTACTTTTAAAACATATCCAATGATTATCACCTTATTGCACTTTACAATGTATGCAAGTACGGCGATACTTCAAAGATAGAGTCAGAGCGCGCGCTTTGTGTGACGTCAAGATAAAGAAAAAAAGTTTCACGACAAGGTGAATGAATAATTTATTGTGGATGAGGCGGGGTTAACCTGTCAAAAGTATTCCAAAAATAGCTTCAGCTTCACAGTTGTGACGTAAATATGCAACTCCAGGGTGCATGTACCACGTGACTTTTTCGCTAATCTGGGGTGCCAAAAACATGGCGGATACCTCGGTAAAAGTGACATTTTCTTAAATATCTTTTCGGCAGCCTGTTCAAATAAAAGGAAACATAGATGAGTGCCGTCTCATATGAAAATCTGACACTCGGCTACAAGTTTTTTGTTTCTAAGTCCATTCGTTTTCTCTAAAAGTGCAGCCGCGCAACTGAAGTGAACAAATTTGATGATGTTAAGAAGGGGGACATTTTCGCAAATTCAATTGATAAATCCTTTAAAAGGCCGTAAAAGACTTTTTTGCGACACGGATATTTGTACGAGTATTGTCTTGACATATACAATTTAAGAAATTACAAATTACGAGCCTTCAATAGCTTCGTAGGCCGGATTTATCAAATTGCTAAGCAGGGGTCCGTTTTTCTTGATACTAAGACGGGGGCGTGATTCAATGATTTGGTAATGGAAGTCTTTTGTATTTCATTAACCCGCTTCATTTAAAAGTTTTTCCATGTTTATACTGCTTACTATAAGAAAAATCCGGTTGTATGTATGTTAAAATTCAAATGGTCATGACAAATAAAAGCTTCTTACCGACTGTGAACTGTGAAATTTTACCTAAGGTGAAATACTTAATTTGACTGATTTAATGAAAAATCACCAACTTTCACTCTATGGTGTCGGCCCGGTACAATTTCTCCTTTGCTGTATAGTAAAACAAGCACTTTTGGACATGGATTCTGCGGCGAATTTCACAACAAATTTACAGCATTGAGAGTTCTGTATTTCTGAAGATGAATAATGTCAATAAATCATAAAGAAACACTGTCATCAACAACGAACGTCTTTGCTACATATCAAAGTATTCAGTCACTCTTTATGATTTCCAACCCACATCTGTCATGGCCGCCAGTCTGGAATAGTTTTTAATCCTTCCGCACAGAAATGTTGTCCTGGAAAATACACGGACAAAACAACTGTTAAAGACATAGGAAATGACACAAAATGTTTAACAAGTCAAAGCAGAGATGGCTTCAAATCGGAAACTTCAAATTTCAAAGAATTAACTGCTTCCTAGGATACAACGACCTGGAAGTACTTCAATACCTGGGTGACACCCTATCTTAATAGTTTTATTACGTTTCCAGGTAGGCTTTGGAAAAATAGTAAGTCTGTTTTTTATCGCATTGGTTTTGTCTTCATTGTTTAAGTTAGTTTGCTTCTGTTGGTTTAACTTTCGATAACCTGACATAACCAACTTCAAACAAAAATGGAAGCAATAAGTTTTTGTATCACAGCGATTAAAGATATATTGAAATAAAGGGCAAAAAATAAAGATTACTTCACGAGGTTATAAATTTTTTTTAAATAACGATAAAAATACGTTTCTAATGTTTGAAATTATTTTTCTAAACAAATCTATAGTAAAACTGTTAATTGATAAAGGTTATCGGGACCGCGATCCGTGTATATTCAAGGGAGACTACTTTTGCCGAAACTACTGGTCAATGTATTGGAATGTTGGCCATGCTAGCTGAAACAGGTCTCTAAAGTTCTTACTTTTGCTTTGCTTCTTAAGGCAACCACTGAAATGGTTGAGAATCTGCACAGCAATGTTAATCTCATTTTTTTCTCTTTAGATCATAACTGTGCTGTTTTTATCGCTTTTGTTGGAATACATATCTGAACTTCAGTTTGAAATAAATTATCATACTTTCGAATGTTATTTAGATACATGTATTGAATTATCAGTCTTATGTGCCAGTAATTTCTTCACATGTGTTGTGAAATCATAGTAAATGTTCGAAGGTTAAAGTTTAAAGAACTTTTTTTTTAAGCCATTGAATTACAACAAAAGAAAACATAATTCAGAGCCAATATTTATCATAAAACATAAAATGGTTTGATAGACGCAGTGATCATTTTGATACTTGATCATACTATAAAGAGGTCGACCGCCTCAATTGTCGAGTTGTAAGATCTCTTTCACAGACGACCATGATTCGAAGCCCGAAACCGACTATGTCTCTTATGAAAGAAAGTGGACATTTCTTTTAAGAAGATCTGAATATGGTGCCGGTTCTTCCCAGGAACAATGGTTCGATAAACTGATCACAATACAACTGGCGTTAAATTTCATAAAATGGAAAGTAAATAAAGACAAATAAGTTGTGAGTAAGGTAAAATTATTTATGAATGCATGCAAAAACGTTAACACTGTCAAGTTTCTCACTACGTTGTTGCAAAAAATAATGACACAGAAAAAGAATTAAAGCCTTCATGTCGATCTGCAAAAAAAGATGAGTATAGGCTAATCGTCGTATTCGATACAACAAAATGGGAAGTTGGACCCCAAAGCATACTGTATGGGAATGATTAAGGGTCATTGAAACACAGGACCAAAATATCCACCATTTACGGTCTCCTGCAAACCATGGCATATCAGCTGTGAAAGATGTAAAGTAATCCACATTATAGTCAAAACAATTTCTAGAAGTAAAAAGGAGATGGACAAAATGAGCAATGCTAATGTAAAGTCGTAATATACTAGTAATAATATTATAATATACATTGTACTAGTAATAATATTATTAGTCTCACCGGGAAAGACCGATTGCCGCAGTTATAAGATCCGTGATTTCTGTCGCCTCTTTCTGGAAATAGAGCCACGTAGACGGCTTTTTTTCTGGACTTATATGTCTTTCGACATTCCTGGCACACAAATGTCTGAAATGTAAATTTATGCACTTTACTACTACATTGATAATAATATTTCATATTTTTTAAACCAAAAAGGACATTCCGAACAAAATGTCGTAAAATAAGAGATTTGGAAATAACATATACATTTTATGACCAACGAAACCAGTACAATTTCCGATTTCTTTTGACAACTGTTACTGACGCTCATGTCAGATGCGCAAATGTATTTCATTCAGCCGAAAAAAAAAAGAATTCAAAGTTAACGCGACTGAAATAGAATTAAATATGAACAAACTTAACAGTATTTGTTACAAAGGTTACACATGCCATTTTAGTCGACCTAGAAATATAGTACATAAATGGAAAGTTGGTGCATTTTCAATAAAATCCGTCAAATTAAGTACTAAGTAGTTCACCTTAGGTAAAATTTCACATTTTACTCTCGACGAAAAGCTTTCAAATGTCATAACCATTTGAATTTTACTACACATATAACGAAATTTTTCTTACAGTAAGCAGTATAAACATGGGGAAAACTTAAATGAAGTAGATAGACTTTTAATAACAAATCTTTAAATCGAGCCCCCGTCTTAGCATTAAGAAAAACGGACCCCCGCTTAGCAATTTGATAAATCCGGCCTACGAAGCTATTGTAGGCTTTTAATTTGTAATTTCTTAAAGTGTATATGTCAAGACAATACTCGTACAAATATCCGTGTCGCAAAATAGTCTTTTACGGTCTCTTAAAGGGTTTATTTATTGAATTTGCGAAAATGTCCCCCGTCTTAACATCATCAAATTTGTTCACTTCAGTTGCGCGGTTGCACTTTTAGAGAAAACGAACGGACTTTAAGACAGAAAACTTGTAGCCGAGTGTTGGATTTTCATATGAGACGGCACTCATCTATGTTTCCTTTTATTTGAGCAGGTTGCTGAAAAGATATTTAAGAAAATGTTACCTTTATCGAGCAGTCCGCCATGTTTTTGGCACCCCAGATTAGCGAAAAAGTCACGTGGTACATGCACCCTGAACTCTATCGAATCGAAAAGCGTTGAAGGGGCAATTTGATCTGCAAACAGTAGTATCCCTGTGTAAAAGAAATAATCGACCTTAATGTATCGATTCGCCGTGAAATCCCAACTTACTCAAAATGCCATTTTGATGCGGACCTTGTAGTAAGAGTTGTAAAAAAGGTAGTGAGTGAGTTGGGTTTTACGGCGAATCGACACAAAATGGTCATATATCGCCGAGAAAAAAAAGTAAAGGTAAACTAATTTAAAACACTGAACACAGAACAGCACATCAGCTGATTAAAATTGATCAGAATTTTCTTCTTTGCGGAAATTTGACTCCCAAGTAAGTGCATTGCAAATATTGACTAAAATTTAGCATGCTTTGAAGTATTTTCTTACAAATGTTATTACATGTCAATTTCTATGAATCTCTCGTATTTCCAAAGTTCATCTTATAGGTCTATTACTTGAAAAAGATTTAAATATACACGAGTTTTATGAGAATAAAATGACTTGTTTGTTGTGTTTGCAGTTTGATACACGGTAGGGTCATATTACATTCTTAATAATACAAATGTTTGAGTATAATGTAGCTTCTAGTGCTAGAAAAGCCGACAGCAGTAATTTAGAGAAGATCATAATCGTACTTTTATCCTCCCTTTTCAGACAGGAAGACTTCTGTTATGCACAAAATAGTAAATATTTGTATTTACAGCAAACATAAATGACTTCCTTAATAGGAAATTTTGATGAAATGGCGGCTAAACCTAAATGTAACGATCTCCTAGCACACCTAAAAAGCGAGTTTTCTCTTTTTTGGTGCTTAAAGATACAGTTTAAATGGTTGTGTTTCATTTCCATGATTAATCCAGAAAAGGCGAATTTGGCCAAGAAGGCAAGTGGCTGCATTTGCATATACTATGTAACCCGAGTTGTCGAACTGTTGACCACTGACTACAGCAAACACTTGTGTAGATTGTTCGCACATTTATACTAGTGGTAACAACTTTCTAGTGTATTGGCAGTGGTCGTCCCATTCCGTTGCTTGTGCTACATTTAACCAAACAAATGTCATGAAAAATAAGGTTAAGATAACTCAAACATAGTTGTCCGTTTCACATTCTAAATCAAAATTCATCGCGCAATTGTGCTTTATTGCTAAGTAAGATGACAGGGGCAGATTCAAGTTATTGCCAATTTAGGAAACCAGGCTATAGGTACTGACGGGTTGCTAAGCACCGTCAGAGTACGCCACATGCAATTTCTTACAATCATTGAAACGAGTACCCGGACTCAATAGATGAATGACCTAGATTTTGTTAAGAACGAACACAGCGTCATATCCTGTTAATAAAATCTGTAATACTATGTATTGCAAGACAAGATGTGATACAATTAAACCTAAGCCTCCACGCGCCAATGGCTTACTTCAAATAACTTTCCTTTCACCACTGTTGGTACGAAACCTTTTTAAGTGTTGTAGAAAATTCTGTCATGAGAGGAAACCTTCCAAGCGGTTTGCAGGAGGTCGGTGATTCTACCAAGGTGCAAGCACGTGCATGAAATAATTATTGGAGGGGCACCTGGGGTCTTACTCCACAATGAAAATCCGAAAAGTTGCTGATTGACGGACTCGGCAACATTAAGACGATAGTGCTAGGACTGGTCAGTATAATGTGACTGGGTGGGATATCATGGCATAAGCCTACGGCGTGATATTTAAGCGAGACAGCGCTATAAAGTTGGGCATTGCGCTCACTGCTACAAGATAGACACCGTCGTTTATGACTAAAAAATAAGGATTAATATCAAACAGGGAATGTCATGTTCCAAAAACGCAGCTTCCCCAAGCGTTCACCCAGTACGCGGACGCGCACACGACCAACACACACACGCACACTCACACAAACATACTTACACAAAGCAGACACACTAGGACAAAACGAACAAATACAGGAACACAGTGGGGCACCGCCTTGGAACGTCAGTGGCAAAACCACCATTGGGGAGCTTAAGCCGGTTTATGGTGCACACCCAACCTCACTGTTACCCCTAAACATGTTCCAAAAACACGGGACAGTGTAAACAAAGTAATCCCCGCCAGGTGAATGTCTTAACACCCGGAATGGAAACAAAAAGGCATGGCATGTAAAACACAAAAATGCGCCTGTATAATTATATAAAAAGCAAATCTTAACTAACAAGAGGGTCATGATGGCCCTATATCGCTCACCTGAGTACCATTGCTCTTAATGATAAGATTAAGTTTTGACATAGATCACACAGGCATACCCACCTCTGATAATTCATGTGGGGAAGTTGGCAGTTACTTGCGGAGAACAGGTTTGTACTGGTACAGAACCCAGGAACACTGGTTAGGTTAACTGCCCGCCGTTACATGACTGAAATACTGTTGAAAAACGGCGTTAAACCCAAAACAAACAAACAAACACACAGGCATACACATTAAATATCATCAGGATAAATATTTTCTTGTAACAGTCCCTTTTGACCTATGGGTCTATGGGTCACATACTAGTCAGGGCCAATCTCCATACCAAGTTTGAGTGTCCTAGGCTCAAATGCTGCATTTTTGTACTAGCATGACTAATCCTATTCCTTACCCTGGAAGATTTAAATAATATTTAAAACCAATCTCATTAGATGCTGCTGAGGTATATTCGTTTACATAAAATAAAGGGAGGTAATTTGTCATAAATTCAGTCAAAAGTTATCTTCCCTGATTGTCCGAGTCCATCTGATGGCATAAATGACATTTCAAATCAGTATCTTCATTGGTCACTGAGATACACCCATTTTAATTTGAAACAAAGGGAGGTAATTTGACATAAAATCAGTCCATAGTTATCTACCCTGAATATCTCAGTCCAACTAATGACAGTAAAGAAATTTCAAATGAGTCCTATAATTACTTACTGAGATTAATTTTTATTAAAATCAGGGGAGGTAATTATGCATTGGTATATGCATGTAGAAGATACAGAGTACAAGCCTTTACAACAATATATTAGAAAAGTAAGTAAAAGTAGAAATTTCTTGCCATGGAAGACATAAATAACGTTTCAAACCAATTTCATTAGAAGCTGCTACGTATATCCATTTACATAAAAAATAAAGGGAGGTAATTTGTCATAAATTCAGTCAATATGTATCTTCACTGATTGTCCAAGTCCATCTGATGGCATAAATGAAATTTCAGATCAGTATCTTCATTAGTTACGGAGATATTCCCATTTTAATTTGAAATAAAGGGAGGTAATTTGACATAAAATCAGTCCATAGTTGTCTATCCTGATTGGGTACTTACTGATATAAATCAATCAGGGGAGGTAATGAGATATAAAATAACTCTAGAACCTATGATTGGATCTGACAGATTCATAATTGAATCCAAGATTTATTGTTGTTGAAGATATTTTGCAAGCTTGTATCAAATCAAACCATTAATGAAGTCTCTGTATGGCTGCAAATGCCATAACTCTGAAACCCATGATGGGAATTGGCCAGTTTTCGAAAGGAACCGAGATATTATGCCAATACAAGTTGTGTGAAAGAAAATGTTGTCTCTGTCGTGTTCACAAGCAAGAAATAGCAAATTTTGGCCCTTTAAGGGGCCATAACTCTGAAACCCATGATGGGATCTGGCCAGTTTTCGAAAGGAACCGAGATGTTATGCCATTGCAAGTTTGATTAAATTTAATTGCAAAATGTTGTATCCACCGTGTTCACAAGCCAAAAATAGCAAATTTTGGTCCTTTAAGGGGCACTAACTCTTGAACCCATGATTGGATCTGGCTATTATGCCAATACAAGTTGTGTGCAAGTTTTATTAAAGTTGATTGCAAAATGTGGTCTCTATCATGTTCACAAGCCAAAATGGCAAATTTTGGCCCTTAAAGGGGCCATAACTCTCGAACCCATGATGGGATTTGGCCAGTTTTCGAAAGGAATAGAGATATTATGCCCATACAAGCTGATTGCAAGTTTGATTAAAATCAAACACAAAATGTGGTCTCTATCGTGTTCACAAGGAAATTGTGGACGGACGAAGGGCGATCACAAAAGCTCATCATGTCACTGACATGTGAGCTAAAAACGTTTGTACTCAGTGCCTTTGCAGAAGACAGAACATCAAGAAAATAAAATTATTTACGTTTTTCGCTGTTAGTAGTATGTGGCTGCTAGTCTATTTTGGGTTTTAAGCTAGTCTATGTTTTTCAAGGTTTGATAGTTTCGCGCTTCTTTGTTTCGATTGAGCGATTTTCTATAGCGTTATTTATTGGGGGATTTGGCCTTTGTCAATCACTCGAGCTAGGTATTTGGCAGTTACACACCGAAGTTGTTTTTGTTGCATACTAACCCTCCCACCCTCCCTCTTTCAGCATCAAGCAAGTCTACAGTCTCTTCAGTAATTATGAAGTTTGTTTCTTTTTCAGTTGCAAAGAACTGCTGCATACGTTTTGATATTGTGTCTTTTCTTATTTTTGACATTATAGTTAGTCTTTTTCAGATACTGATGTCAGACACATCGCATTGGTCATGTTCCTACTATTTATATCTCCTACAGAACAAATAACAATAAACTTGAATGGAATTTTACGTAATAAGTAGTTTGAGAAGCAGTTACTATTGGAACATTTGCCGCCCTCAGGATCTATATAATGACGCAGAACATTCATAACCTTTATGGATAATGTGAACAATTCTCATTCGGATACATGGAGTTATGTACGTTAAAATAACATTCAAGTGCTGATGTGTTAAAGACACTTCGCTACTTAATATCTAAGAAGTAGCTTTATGTACCGCTTGTATATAATATAATATATATTTTTTGCTGCCAATACATGTCGACTGAAATGCTGCCAAATACTAATGCCTGTTACCTAAAACCTGTTGTTGTTGTTGTTTTTGTAGTATAGGAACACGAAATTAGTAAATAATTGATTTACTCACAGTGAAATGTGAGTAAAGAAAACACACTTAAGGGTCCGACGAAACAGGCCGGAAGACAGATATCAAAACAGTTCTCCCTCTTCTGTCAGAAAAGTCAGAGGGAAGCGTAGTTTACAACTGTAAACGGCTTGAACACTAAACATACGGTATGTCACAAAACAGTTGAGTCGTAAAAACAAGGTAGAATATCCAACAGAGAAAGCCACGTTCTAAAATTGCAGCCTCCCCAAACGCGCACACGATCAACACACGCACACCACACACACACACACACAAAGCAAACACACATGGACAAAACAAACAAATAAAGAAATACAGTGGGGCACCGCCTTGGAACGGTCAGTGGCAAAACTACCACGGAGGAGCTTAAACCGGTTTATGGTGCACCTAACCTCACTCTTACCCGCACCATGTTCCAAAGTCACAGGAAAGTGTAAATAAAAGTTATCCCCGCCAGGTGAATCCCTAACATACGCAAAGGCAACAGAAGGCATGTAATGTAAAACACAAAAATGCTCTTGTATATATATAGAAATGCAATCCTTAAGAACCTAAAACGCATGTACTCAATGCCTTTGCAGAAATAAAATCTGGAAAGTAGATCCCTCGGAAGCACCGAGAACAAGGCAAATAGTGAAAATTTGCAGACTCGGTTTGATTGAATCTGTTCATGAGCAGTAATGGAAAATGCAACACTGCCCACGCCCCCTAGCACCGGCTTAAGCAGTATTCAATCTTCAAATCTAAATGAGTTGGAATCAATGATCCCGAAGGACCAGAAAATATAAAAACACTGAGATGAAGCCGGGGCGACTTTTTACGGCCGCCACACAGGACTTAAGACAGAGCAACAAGGGAACACCCTTAAGAGCCCGACGAAACAGGCCAGAAGACGAAAAAAAAACAAAGAAAAATATCAAACAGGGAATGCCACGCACCAAAAACGCAGGCTCCCCAAAACGAAACCCCCAGCACGCAGACGCGTGCACCACACACACACACACACACACACGCACGCACACACACACACACACACACACACACACACACACACTCAAAGCCAACACATAAGGACAAAACGAACAACACACACGCACACAAAACCAACACATAAGGACAAAACGAACAAACAATTGGAACAGTCAGTGGCAAATACACCACTGGGGAGCTTAAACCGGGTTATGGTGCACCCAACCTCACTCTTACCCCCACCATGTTCCAAAGACATGGGACAGTGTAAATAAAAGTAACCCCCTCCAGGTGAATCTCTTACACACGTAATGGAAACAAAAAGGCATGGCATGTAAAACACAAAAATGCTCATAAAAACAAACCTTAAGAACCAAAAACGTATGTACTCAATGCCTTTCCAGAAGGCAGAGCAACAAGAAAACCTCTTTTAATGAAACGTTTTATAATATTACCAAATACAGTTGGAAAATTACCGTGGCCAAGATCATACAAAGTTTGTAAACCACTTCCCCATAAAAACGTGTTTTTAAATACCTTCTCTAGTAGAAATGTCTTTAAATTACTATTGAATTTTGCTCTGGCAAACCGAATTAATTGAGAAATATATACCCAAAATGATGTAGCCTGAGGTAAATCCCATCAAAATGGGGGAAATTTACTAAAATTAAAATCATCCCTTTTGTCATAAATTTTGGTATGTATAATATTGTCATAAAAAGATGTATGTAAATCTAAAAAAGAAGCATCAGTATCCGAATTGTTAGTTTTAATTAGCTGAAGCTCCCTTGGATAAATAGTATCCACCAATTGACCAAAAGAAACCACATTTTCCGTATTAAGAATATCATTCAGATAGCGATCATCTAGATAGCGTAATGTATTATTAAATGCATTTATAATGTCTCCCTGCGTATCTGGATTTCGAAAGGCTCAACATAAAGTCTCTTTCATAACAATTTTAAAACAAATCTGGGACAAGGGGTGCACAATTTGTTCCCATGGGAATACCAATTACTTGTCTGAAAACTGCATTGAATTTATCAAACCTGATGTAAATGTTGTTCAATAAAAAAGAAAGGGCTTTACAAACTTCGTAACAGGTGCACATTGTATAATGTTAATAATACTGCTAGTGAAAAAGCTTTATCAAAATTACAAGGTAGAAATTTAGCATTCTCCCTGGCAAAAGTCTTGAATTAGGGCAGTTAGTTTGTCATTTATTAAATAATGTGGTAAAGTGGTATACATGTGGTAAAATGGTATACAAGGTAGAAAAATTGTAGATACCTTGTAATTATTAATTTTAAACTTGTACAGGATTTCGCTAGAATTAGCCATGAAGCGAGCTTTACATGTTTATTTATGCAATTTAGGAATCCAGTACATGGTTGGAAGTTTAAATTTGTTGGTCATCTATAAGAACTTTTAAATTAGAAATTTCAGTGATATGATCAGTGACCAAATGTTTTTCAACAGGACTCGATGTATAAGCTTTAGTGCTATTTAGTTCGTTTTGTAAAACATTAATATAATGAAGGCGTCAAATGATAATATTGTTGGCCGCCTTGTCTGCTGGAACTTGGACATACTTAGAATGAAATTCTTGGATTTCCTTTTTCAAATGTCTTAAAGGTCTTAAAGTAAACTTGGGTTTTGGTGGAAGTAGGTGTTCATTTGTTTAATAAAATTTTATACTAAAATCAACAATATTTCAAGTATTTCGTTTCCAAGACGTTAATGCATTGGGATCAGCATTCTCGCGACGGTACCATTTAACACAAAAAGTTTCGATGGATTCCGCAGTCTGATCACTACAAGCATCAAAATAATTAGCTGAAGGAATTCTATATATCTATTAGTTCAACTTGTAAGCTGTACTAGGTATAACTCCTGTTAAATCTGCGTTTTTAAGACATATATGACGTTCGATTTCTATTGACGATTGTTAATTCCATTTCGTCGTACATATTTCGTGCTAATGTCATTTACCGGCGTCTTCTTTACACTTGAGTTGACAGATTATAGTGCGTATGTATGTTTGGTTTACATTGTCCCGTGTCCTTCGGAGCATGGTGCGGGTAAGAGTGACGTTTGGGGCGCACCATAAACTGGCTTAAGCTCCCCAGTTGTGTTTTTGCCACTGACCGTTCCATGGCGGTGCGCCTCTGTGTTCCTTTATTTGTTCGTTTTTTTCCCTCCTGTATTTGCTGTGTTTGTAGTGTGCACATCTGCGTGCTGTGAGTTTTGTTTTGAGGCGGCTGCGTTTTAAGAACATGACATTCCCGGTTTGACATTTATCCTTGTTTTAGCGGGTTTTTTTTCCAACAATTTTTCAGACATATGGAATATCAAGCAGTGATACCCGCCCTTGCACTTACTCGGGGCTGACCAGACTTGGTACTACATAATGCTTAGAGCCTAACAAGGAAGCTACAAGTACAATTTTCACGTCTTTGGTATGACGCAGTCAAGAAGCAAACCCACGACCCCAGCACTTCCAGCGGTAACTCACACTAGGCTACCAGGGTAGAGTGTAGAATACATCAATATCACTGGCGCCAGACCAGAAAGAAAAATCTCTTACATTTGGGAAGTTCATACAAGTTTTTCTCGTTCCGTTGAAGAAAATACAACGCAGAGTGTCTGCGATAAGAACTATTAAGGCAATGTGATCGGTGCACAACGGAAGATAAATTACCACTTGTTCAGTATGCTTTTTATACGGCCGACCCCCGATGTCAGTCTGTCTGTCTGTACATCCGTCCGTTAGCAATTTCGTGTCCGCTTTGTAACTCTTGAACCCCTTGAAGGATTTCAAAGAAACTTGACACAAATGTTCACCACACTGAGACGATGTGCAGAGCGCATGATTTAGATGTCTCACTACAAGGTCAAGGTCACACTTAGGGTTCAAAGGTCATATGAGTGTGTTTCGTGTCCGCTCTGTAACTCTTGAACTGCTTGAAGGATTTTGAAGAAACTTGGCACAACTCTTCACCACACTAAGACGATGTGCAGAGCACATGTTTTAGATGTCTCACTACAAGGTCAAGGTCACACTTAGGGTTCAAAGGTCATATGAGTGTGTTCCGTGTCCGCTCTGTAACTCTTGAACTGCTTGAAGTATTTTGAAGAAACTTGGCACAAATGTTCACCAAACTGAGGCGACATGCAGAGGGCTTGTTTCGGATGACTAGCTTCAAGGTCAAGGTTACACTTATGAGTCAAATGGTCATATATGACTTTGCTGTGTCCGCTCTCTAACACTTGAACTGCTTCAAGGATTTCAAAGAAATTTGGCACAAATGTTCACCACACTGAGGCGACATGCAGACCGCATGTACTGGATGGCTCGCTTCAAGGTCAAGGTCACACTTAGGGGTCAAAGGTCATAAATGACTTTGCTTTGTATATACTGCTCTGCGTTGCAGTGCTCTTGTTTTTACTTGGCAGATCCCTTTTTTGTTCTCTTACAATAATTTTTTTATGAATTACTTCCCTTTTTTATTACTAAAATAGCTTATTTTGAAACTTTTTTTATTATTGGCCGTAGGGAAAAACCGAGACCACTTTTCTGTGGTACAACATGGATGGTAATTCAATTTTTAGATGTTTAATTTTTAGATGTTTTTTAAAATTACTTTACCTAGTTAGAATCTTTCTTCTTTTTTTGGACTTAGAAATTTTTTTTGGATTTCTTCTTTTTGTTGTTCCTGTCCATTTGGCCTCAACAGTCAAGTTCTTTAAATTTTGCTCCCATCCTCTGATGTAACCCTTCGGGCGTATATTGCCCCGCTTGGCGGCCCTCTTGTTACCTATTTACCGAACCGCGTCATAGTTAGAAATGGGCGATTGAAATGGGTTAGTATATTTTCCCGTTCATTCCGTGGTTTTTACATTAAACCTAGGAATAGAGTGTAACATGTAATGTGACATTTTCTTTCTAGTCTGGTGCCAGTGAACAATACCACATGAAAAATATGATGTGCTAATTAAGTTTTCTGCTTGATCCATTAGTCATAAACGATACATTTAAGCTCAAATTTAAGAATATCTAATGACCATCTTTCACTAACATATTATATCTTTAGACATTTACTTCGAATTTGTAAAATCCTTAACTGTATTAAATATTTAAATTAAGTTTGCTTATAGAACTATATTCATTGTTAAATGTTCTACAGTAACAGTTGAATGATTAAAAACATTCAGTTTTTCAGTGGTAGTACACATTTATACTGTGTTCAGTGTTGTTAATACGCATAAACTTGTTAATTTTGTGTTTACATAATCAGTATAAAGTAATTGCTCATGTTTTTAATATAAAATTTAGGTCTCTTATACCTTTTAACAAAAGGAACCAACAACAGAGACTCAACTTTAAGAAAAGGTATAACGAAATAAACACTACAGCAATTTAAAGAAGCTGACAACTACCTTTGTATCTCATTCGTTCCCTTAATAGTGGCCAAGTGAACATAATTATTACGGTAATAAAATTTCAGGTTTATTTGACACAAAGGATACACGATTTCTTATTGCTTCATGTATTAGCTCTTTTAATGAGTATCATTTTGTTTTCTCATTACATAACAACGATCCGGTAAAAAGTAATTTTAAATACTGCCGAGTTTGACATCTATGTACCCTTAACTTAAAACTAAGAGTCTAGCATATAATGTTCTTTTTCAACTTTGCTGTGAAGCAAAGTGTATTTTCATACGAATAGAGGTGTTTTTCTTTTCTCTCACCAAATTAAGGATTTATCTCTAAAAGCGACTATAAGTTCTACAAAAGACCAGGCTCATTTCACTCGGTGCTTAGATGAACCAATTCGTGATCTATCCTAATCGGTATTTATTTCAGTTCAAGTATACATGTACAGTATGTAAATGTTGAGTTCTGCTCAACGCAGAGCTAGAGGGCGTGGACAGTAGCATCCATTTCCACTACCGTCCATCAACAGGCTCAATGAAACCGAGCCTGCAACATTTTCGTTTTTGTCGTATTGAGCGACCTGTGGAGTTTCCACTTCTACTCAAAAAGATCAGATTCGAGAGAATATAATTATGTTGTTGTAATAGGTTGTTACAAAGTTGCAATTTTAATAAAAAAAAAGTCGGATCTATTTTAAGATATAAATACTGCCTGAACCACGAGTGTTAAGCCAGTCTTAATCTAAATACGCATTAACAGCCACATCCTATTTAAGACAAAACATTTTTACATGTTTGGCAACTGTTATCGCTCATGATATTTAACCCAGATTAAGGCTTATATATGAATCGGTTTTGTATTGATTTACATTTGTAGAAGTATGAATTAGCGGGATATCAAATTACATCTGAATTATGAAACAACATCTTTTGAAGTTGCAAAGGCATGCATACTATGCAGCTTAGTGATGCAAAAAGTCGCATTTCAGTGAGTTGGGTTTTCCGGCGAATCGGCACAAAATGGTCATATATCGCATTTCATCCAAGAAAATGTGACATTACAGAACTAAAACATGCGACTTTTAGAACTCGTGACTTAAACAAGCAAATTATGTGTAAAATAATAATCTGAATGTGACACCAAATTAGCTGAAGTTTTGAACATGAGATCAACCAAACATTAAGGACAAAATTCCAACAGGAAAAGGCCACATTCAAAAACGCACTGCCTATAATTACGGCTAAGCACATGTGCCCGTTAACACGGACAAATGCAATGATAAAACAACAGTAAGAAACGGACACAAACATAAACGAAAAAATACAGTAGGGTTCCGCATTGGAACAGCTTGTGACAGAAAATTAACTAGTTAATTGGCGCCAGCCCTCATTCTTTAACCCTTATTTTACTATATTACAGGACAGTGTAATTAAAATTACTCCCCGCCAGGTGAATCCTTACACACGTAACTGTATATAACCACATGAACGCATTGTAGAACAAAATATGCTTTAAAAATTGGTCTGGCTTTTGTACAACACTGTCTATAATTTATGTTAAATATTTAAGTGCGCAATAAGGATAACTGTTTAACTATTCACTTATTTTTCCTTCGATAATCATATATCATGATATACTTGATACAATTTTGCGGAAAGAAAGTCATGCAAACCATGTAAGTAAAAATTACAAAAACGGTGTTTACAAATAAATCATAATACGTATAATGTGATCGCTTAGAGCTATATTTTGTGTCCCGTGCGATTGGAAAACAAATATCTGTTCCGTAATGCCTGAAGTTCATTCTAAGACATTTCGCCAGTCAGTCTGAATTCTGCGACTGGACAGAATTATGACGTCATCAAAATGGCGGCCATCTTTTAAAATTAAATCTATCATCATCTTCAAATGACTGTTCGGAGTTGTTTGTTTTTTATGCTAAAAGTTAGATTTTCTTGTTTACATCGTACACATACATAATTATTTAGCCATATGTTACCTTAAATAAAAAGAACGTCATTTATATATTAAAGATATATTATGCCCCTATTTCATATTTGAATATATGAACAATGGTCGCATATTATTTATGGAATGATAATATAAACATATTTGTGTGTATGAACGGTAGTATGTAAGGTTTAAATACTACATAGTAATTATTGTGTAAGTAAACACAGTATGAATATGTTAAGCCATAAAACTCTGAAAGTTTGTTTGAAACAAATGGTTGTTACTTTATATACATTTTCTTGTGATTCCAGTACATACAGTTTATATATGTAGCTAAGATAAAGATGTTTAATGAGATATTCTAGATTTAGATCAATATGCAATGACGAAATGTTTATGTAAAAGATTAACATAGTACATCTTTAAAGGGACGTGAAATAAAGCAAAAGCTTTGGTGAGGTAATTTCTATCCTGCATTGTAATTAAATGTACATCAAAAATAGAACCCTGTTGATAATTATCTAAAAATAATAATCTTACATAATTGAACAGTAATAATAGATTAGAAAAACTTAAAGCCAAAATCAAAATCACCTCGCAAGGACTTGAACTCGCGACCATTCAAAAATGCATACTGATATACTGTAATATTATTCTACATTTGGACTTTTACTTACTTTCTGAATGAGTGAACTCTTCTTTCTGGTGATCTGCTATTTAACGCAAATGAACACAACTATAGAATAGTAGTGTATAACAATATCTAATTCATTTTTCACATTTAGAAGTTACTTTCTACTGTTGTTGCAGTTGTTGTGGCATTCATATATCTTCGCTACTGACACTACTGGATGCACATGCCATTAAAAGGCTTATTAAATTGGCCTTAATTTTTTCAAACATTTTTAACAGAGTTTTAACAGGTCACCATTAAAATTC
Source organism: Mercenaria mercenaria (assembly GCF_021730395.1). Classification (NCBI taxonomy): domain Eukaryota; kingdom Metazoa; phylum Mollusca; class Bivalvia; order Venerida; family Veneridae; genus Mercenaria; species Mercenaria mercenaria. The sequence goes on from NC_069363.1 coordinate 52,875,893, forward strand.
ACCTCATACTTTTTACTATTTAATGGCATTTTCATGACCATAGCTTTAATGCCATATATTAAAAAGCCATGAAATAAGTACATTAAAACCATGGTAAAATATACCGTGTTAAAATGACTTTGAGGGCCATGAAAAGCTGCTAAAAACAAACCATTAGAATATTTTAATTGGCTCCGCAAAACCCCATGAAAAATTCTTAATTGCTATTAAATTAATGTGCCATTAAAAAAAGGTACCCCTTAGTTTCACATTAATTAGTAAATACTAAGAGGGCCATTAATTTTGTTAATACTCTGTTAATGGCTGTTAATTATTAAGAATTAATTAATGGGTCTCATTAAATATGTCAGATTCAGTTTTAATGTGTTTGTAATATTTTAATGGTATATCAAATTAAGGGCCATGAAAATTTACCACCAGAATTAGACATCATTAAGATAATCAACTTCATATTGAAATTTGCCTTATTGATTTAAACTAAGTATTACTACACATGTAATAGTATCTATACATATATACTGTTTTGTAAAATGCCAGGAGAATATTTGATTCTTTTTTTTCTCATTTTGTAAATGTAAACACGTAACAGCCTTGTACAAAAATTTGTCATATTGTATCCTCATTCTGTCATATGTTCATATGAAATGAGAAAATAAATGGATATTGTATTGTATTATGTTGTACTGAGAAGGGTTTACAGGTACTGGTTTTACTATTAAGATGAATTGAACATGTGGTTAGTTTTAACTAATCAACATTTTTATATTGACCACACACTTTGATTCATTGAAACGAAGAAGCCGTTAGTCTGTCCATGCCCCAAGTGAATTTAAATCAGACTGTAAATCTTCACAATCATGTGTACTGTTCACTTCTATATAAACCTTAGTTTCTACTCGAGGATTGGAAAATTTAAACTGGTCTGAACACAAATCATAATGTAAATTCCTTACCCCACCCACTTTCGTATACAAATGCTGATTATTTGGACAGGAAAAACAGAAAAGTGGCATCAATACGTATTTACCCTTACCAAAATAATGTAGACTGGTGTTATTAAATCAGTTAGTATGTTTTCATCTGACTTTCATTGAAGTAAATCCGATTTTTTGTAGGAATACAATTTAGTAAACATTTGACGAAAATGGCGTAACTGCATCAAGAGGAAATAACTTTAATGCAACTAAATGTAACATCATGATATATATATTTTTTGTTGGATTTAACGTCGCACCGACACATGATAGGTCATATGGCGACTTTCCAGCTTTAATGGTGGAGGAAGACCCCAGGTGCCCCTCCGTGTATTATTTCATCACGAGCGGGCACCTGGGTAGAACCACCGACCCTCCGTAAGCCAGCTGGATTGCTTCCTCACATGAAGAGTTCAACGCCCCGAGTGAGGCTTGAACCCACATCGATGAGGGGCAAGTGATTTGAAGTCAGCGACCTTAACCACTCGGCCACGGAGGTCCCCCTCATGATATATTATAGACGATGTTTGCGTAGTATGTATTTATTGTGATTAAAGTCCATTTTAGAACAACATGGGACTGGAATAAAGCATTTGTACACTTTAACGTCCGTAAAACGTAGCGCACCAAATAATTTTTGCTTGATTTTTTTTTTCAATGGGACGAGCGCAAGCCAAAGACACAAAAATTTAACAAGATGCCATGGAGAGAAAATGTCACATGTGTTTCTTGTTTCAAAACACACTATTCAGTTTGGCATATCAAAGGCATATTGTACAAAATGTTCTCTGTAAGTCATCAGTGAGTCTTGTAACAGTATTAATGGTAACTAAATTCTACATTCTACTGAGGTTTTTGCAAAAACATACTTTTGTGGTATTTTAGGTCTTGTAGGTTTAACTTTTTTTGCTTTCAAGATGTACAGTGTAATCTTTACAAATTATTCTAATATGACCAGGCAATGCTTAAATCATCATAACGATATGTGACGTTAACGTGATATTCAGCGCCATGTACGCATCGAGAAATAGCGCTTTCGATCAAATATTTTTCATAAAAACGCGTTTTAAAACGATATGTTGCATCCCACAACTGTTTAGATTGATTTACACACACACTTAGTTGGCAGTACGTTGTGTAGAACAATTTGCCATCATTTGCAATTTAATTGAATTATTCCTCAAGACGTAATACCATTTCCGGTCCGAAGGAGCGTAACGACCTACCATTTGTTGCATAAATCCAAAAAGAAACAGTTCTATCACATTTAAACTAATTTTTACAATTGTAATAAAAGACTTATTAGAATCGAAATAATTTATAGCAAAGCCGTGTTTAAACGCTATACACTCGGTTATACATTGTACAAAATAATTCACTCGGGCTACGCTCTTGTGAAATTATTACACTTGATCGTTTATAAATAGTGTTAAAAGGCCCTTTTGCTCTAAATTATTACTTAATTATAACATTATTTATAAAATTGGTAATTAAAGAATATGTACATATTTTAACGCAAACAGTGTAAAAATACAAAATACCAACCATTACTGGTATTGCAAGGTTATGTAAACTTAGCAGCTATCATATTTATTTTAATGGCCATTAGTTTTCTGTTGGAACAAATTGTACATGTACACAATGTAAGATTTAATGGGCATCCAATGGCATTTAAGGACCACACATGATTTTGTAGTAGTTTGTCTAACAGATATCATAGTAATAATGGCCATTATTTTTTCTCTTTGAATCACATTTTACAGAATGTAGGATTTAATGGGCATCACACTGCTGTTAAGGGCCATTAATTTTACTCTTAAATGAAATCGTACAGAACCTAAACATTTAATGGGCATTAAATCAAAGGGCCATGAATAATCCTGTTAAATTCAAAATATACAGAATTTCATTGTTTTTTCCAAGCCATTAACTTTTTTAGCTACCAAACCAAATTTTTAATGGCATGATTCATTGTTAAAAATCGGTGTTTTAATGGTATTTTAACATGTAACCCATTAATATTGTGAAACCTGTTAAATAAAGTGATGCAAGAATTAATGGAGCTAATTAACGGTTTTTCCTATTTTAATGGATATTTTACAGGGTTTTAAACCATGTTTAATTTATATGTGCATCCAGTAGTGTGTCCCATTCAAATTGATGTGTCGCAAAACACTTTAACCATGAAATATTGCTTTTCTGTAAAATATACGTACGTCAGCATTCAGTGAAAATGACCTGATGTCTGTGGAGCATTTACAATCGTTTCAGAAATGTTATAGCCACTGAATGAAACACATCAATAAATTTGTTTCTAACATTTTATTGACAGTGTTTTAACTTCTGTTTGTTAATATCTTCTCGGTAATGTTGTTTAAGTATAATAATTGTTTTACACTTGTAAAGATGTATCGAAATGTCTGATCACAAAAACACTAAGCCTCAGTAGCACAAATTTGCACGATATGGAAACTATGTATGATATGTTAAGCGCTTATGCAACAGGCAACTGTCTTTTCTACCATTCGAAAACGTACTTAACATGATAATCGTGATTTCTCTGACAGTAGGGTCGCAATGGATTGCGCTAAAATTAGATACGAAACGATTATTGTTGCTATTAAACAATGTCAAATGTGACTGAAAATAAACAAACGACCTTAGTACTAACTAGAACTTATAATCACCCTTTAAGGATAAAAGGCCATTTTGTTTAGTCTGAAAGAGGCAAATGCTCAGTAGGTGACAAATTACAGACGGCAATCAAAAAGTCTTACAATGTTCCAAATACGTCCAAATTACGGAAATAAACACAGAATATGCACAGCTATTAGCAAAGAAACGAATACATAGCAATTCAGTTTTTGGGCGGAAAGGTAACTAAACATTCAAGAGCTTTCCTCTACAGATTAATTCTTTAGAGAAAATGATAATCATCCCTCAGGCTGAAACTTACAGGATCAGTAACAGTTACTGCTAATTATCAAGATCTTCTTGGAAAGTCCATATCTACTTCATTGCACGTTTTCTACGATGGGTGGTTCCGGGTTCTTACGCGGAAAGCGAGAGTGACAATTTGAACAAGTCATGGACAGTCACTACTTTTAACGCATTAGAATCAGATAGCTTAAAATAATATACAGCAACTGTTCTCTAATTAGTGTGTCTTTATTCCAAGAAACTTTTACAAAGAACATGAACAATGACAACTTTCACGGTGGGGAAACCACGTGACTAACTCGGATAACGTGTACGTAAAAGTGCTAAAAATAGGCCCGCTTCAGGTATGGTTTTTCAATATAACTTTCTTGATCCGCAATTGTTTTAAACGAGATAACGTGCATAAACCCCGCAATTAAAAGCTCTTTCAGCGGATGTATGTAACTTGATGAAACTCCCTCCCGTTATTTCGTAATCCTTGCCCAACCGATTCGAAAGATGCAAAATATTTTGGTAACGAACACGTCTGTTCACCAGTTACGCACCTAGCACAGATTCTGCAGAGAATTTTCGCTGAAATTGGGTTTAAAATAAAGCTTGTCATTGTCCAAAGTCCTGTACCAAATATTTAACATGACTATACAGGAATATTAAAGATATCGTAAGACAAAGGGTGCGGTAACGTACACGTTGCGGTTTTTCAGGAGGTGACGTATACGTCATTTTTCCCCAGAGGGTAACGTACACGTCAAAGACTATTTATCATGCATGTGGAACATCTTTGTCTTTAAACGACTGAACTGTAAACATTTTGATATTGTTAAAAAAAGATGCAGATGCTGGGATTAATAGGCTGTTTTTCTTTCGATAGGTTAGTATATACAGAAATGCTACAGTGAAAATGAGTAGCGTCGGTCCAAATAGGTAAAATGATATAATTTTAAAATTATTTTTCTCTAAATCCATCATATGCGCAACCGACCATGTATCTTTGAGTGAAAAAGTTGACAGTTGCTTACGGGGGATGGAAGCCTAGTCACGGGAGGGGCTCCAACATATGTATTCCCAAAAGGGCACCGCTTAAAATCATATGTTGTGCTTCCGGTAGTACATATGTGTTGTGAACATTTCGCAGAAAAAATAGGTGAGATTTTTATTTTTGATTCAATATTGTGAAAATGAGATTGTTTTGCCAAAAAGTCGCGATGCAGTGCAACCGAGTATACATTACCAAGCACGTAAGTGCATTTACCTTACCTGTATTTGTAGAAATGACAGAGAAAAACGTATACTCTGTGAAGCGGTATAACTGAATAGCATCATTTTTATCAACAGGTGGAAATATGTTGTTTAGTTGCCCTGCGACCACAGTTAACGATTCAAAATACCGCAGAAGATATGTATAGAGGCGCACATGAACAGGTAAAGCAAACATGAAAAGAACACTAGGTTCAAGAACATATAATTACGCAGACCGTATCGGCAACTTACATACTACACACAAAACTATACGTGCATATTTCCGACATTCACAGGTCAACACACAACAACAACACATTAAAGCCTTCGGATTTAGGAGAGATGCGTTGACTCCTAAGTGGAAATGTTCTACAACATCTAATATAAGCTTAAAGCTGTGCTCGTTTATAAGTTATCATTTTCAAACAAATGTATATAATTTTTGGACTGATGTGACATATACCTGGCACGTACTTCCTGTTCGTTTCTTTATCCAGGTACCATTTAAGCTCAAAACCTGTGGAGTTCTAAAAAGTCTTATGCACCACATATGTAGCCCATGCACAACATATGTATCCCATTCGGTTTTTCGCCCAAAAATATTTTTCTAGCAAAGTGATCACCATAATTTTCTTTTTCTGGGTGGGGTTTTGCATATGGAAAGTTTCGAGGGCAAAATTTAAGCAAGCGCAGGTCAATTACAACATATTTCCATCTGTTGATAAAAATGTTGCTAATTTTCAGTCATACCGCTTCACGAAGGATAAGTTTTTCTGTGTCATATCTACAAATACAGGTAAGGTAAATGCACTTACGTGCTGGTTGATGTATACTCGGTTGCACTACATCGCGATTTTTTGGCAAAACAATGTCATTTCCCAAAAATTCAATTACAAATAAAAACCTCACCTGTTTTTCTGCGAAATTTTTACCACATATGTACTACCGGAAGCACAACATATGAATTTAAGCGGTGCCCATTTGGGAATACATATTGTGGATCCCCTCCAGTGCTAGTACCTGTTCTTTCCAGTAACGATAGTTAGTTTAGTTGTCCGCACCATATGATTCTGACTTTTGAAAGAGGACGTAAATCAAAGACAAACAAAAAGAAGTATTAAATACGCATATAGGTATCATTGTTGTACCGAGAGTAACAGCAGTAAAACTATTATCTATTTATAGCACGGAGAATGAATATATGTGCCAGGAGTGCGGAATGTCTTTTCGGAGAAAAAGTAATTTAAAGGCTCACGAGAAGCGACATAGTGGAGCGTGAATCTACCACTGTTGTGGGAAAAACGTTTTTTGGACGACCCATTGTCTAAAAATAACAACAGAAAAGGCTGAAAAATGGGAACACCTAGAGTAATGGTTCTTCGATACTGCACATCCTCTCACTGTGTTCGATCACTGTGTGAAGTAACAAATTAGCACCTTTATTACTTCTTGAGTTATGCTCCGGACAAGAAGCGTGACGGACGCCAGCCGGTCGCCAGACGGACAGACAGACAGACGACGGAAAAGTGATCCCTGTATGTCGCAGCTACTTTGTAGTAGGCGACACTAAAACTGTCTAAGTCAACTGTACTTGTTATAAAAAGCTCACAATTTTTGCGACATTTTCTAACTTTAAAATGGCAAATGTAAAATCGCAAACCAATATAGCTTAGTTAATTATAATCTCGTTAATGCTTATACCTGTACAATAAATTATATAATAATGAAATCATTATCAACATATATAAGGTATTTGATTTTGTGAATGAACAACCTAAACTTAACCAAGGCTGTTATTTTAAAGCTTTGGATGTAATTGACGCATTTATAGATCTATATTATCAGAATATGTCAGCATTTATAATTTAATCAACCATGGAATGGCTATAGTCCTTAGATATGCAAAATTTAGTTCAATACTGATATATTGTTTCAGTAAGGTCTAAATGAATAACTAGCTGACCAACAAACTGTCACTAACCTACAGAAAGAATAACATATTACTCCCGCATGATAATTTAAACGACAACGTGTTTATATTATTGGTTGATTATTATGGTCCCATGCATGATATAACTCAAAAAGTTTGTTAATGATACAAATAAAGTGCATGCTGTCATATTTAAAAAAAGATTTTATGTATTGTAACGTTTTAATGAAGAAAAATCATGGTTATCAAACATGCTATCGTTAGAGTTATCGTTCAGAATTTATACTAATTCCAGCATCTTTTTAACAATATAAAAATGTTTACAGTTCAACGGGTCATCCAGAAGATTTGAACATATGGATTTGACTAAACCCTGCTGACAGACAGAACTACATGGTTTATTCCCAGAAACCTAATTAACTTTTGATATTTGGAGAAAAAAAGTTGACATTTAAAATGGAAACTGCTAACAATGTCTACTTGTCAAAATAACATACCGCCTCGGTAGCCTAGTGGTAGAGCGTCCGCTTCGAGTGCGGGAGGTCGTAGGTTCGATCCCCGGCCGCGTCATACCAAAGACGTAAAAAATGGTACTAGCAGCTTCTTCGCTTGGCGCTCAGCATTCAGGGGATAGTGCTAGGACTGGTCAGCCCGGTGTCAGTATAATGTGACTGGGTGGGGTATCATGCCACGTGTCTACGGCGTGATATTCCAGTGAGGCAGCACTGTAAAGTTGGGCATTGTGCTCACTGCTAGTAGACACCGTCGTTTATATGACTGAAAAATTGTTGAAAAAGACGTTAAACCCGAACACACACACACACACACACACACACACGCGCGCGCGCGCGCGTTTAGACCATAGAATTCCAACTGCTACTCATTTTCACTGTAGCATTTCTGTATATACTAACCTACCGAAAGAAAAACAGCCTATTCCCAGCATCTGCATCTTTTTTAACAATATCAAAATGTTTACAGTTCAGTCATTTAAAGACAGATATTCTACATGCATGATAAATAGTCTTTGACGTGTACGTTACCCCTCTGGGTAAAAATGACGTGTACGTCACCTCCTGAAAACCGGAATGTGTACGTTACCGCATCCTTTGTCTTACGATATCTTCAATATTCCTGAATAGTCATGTTAAATATTTGGTACAGGACTTTGGACAATGACAAGCTTTATTTTAAACCTATACTTATTCCAGCGAAAATTCTCTGCAGAATCTGTGCTAGGTGCGTAACTTGTGAACAGACGTGTTCGTTACCAATATATTTTGCATCTTTCGAATCGGTTGGGCAAGGATTACGTAACAACGGGAGGGAGTTTCATCAAGTTACATACATCAGCCGAAAGAGCTTTTTATTGCGGGGTTTATGCACGTTATCTCGTTAAAAACAATTGCGGATCAAAAAAGTTATATTGAAAAAACATACGGGAAGCGGGCCTATTTTTAGCACTTTTGCGTGCACGTTATCCGATTTAGTCACGTGGTTTCCCCACCGTGATTTTGTTAGCAAGACATCTGTCGTAGAACTGTTTTGAGAATTCTTGAAAAATATTTAATGTTTTGCCAGCCCTTGTCCATTGATAAAATTATCCCAGAACTTTCAAGAAATATTCAGAATGTCAGACGATGGCAAATGTTTCATCACCCATACGTGATACCCATCATGAAAAGTTTCCTTACAGACTGGGCTAAAATGACCGACATATTCTAAAATGACGGTAACAATCGAAAGTATGGACTATGTAAAGTTTATTGTTTAAAGACTCAAAATACATTTCAATAAAGTTTTGAGATCCAGGCCTTCCTAACTTTTGAAAGGCTTCTATCAAAGGGAAAGAAACAGAAGAAAGGTAGGAGTTCTAATTAGGTGCTCATGTCACAGGGTGAGAAAAATGTGCAGCCAGACCGGGACTCGAACCCGGGGCCTCGGAATACCGTTCCAATGCTCTACCGACCGAGCTACCCGGCCGCCTACACATTTTCTCCCCGTTTAAATATTCAAGTTCTATACCGTGACATATTTCCCCACCATTTTGAAATTCGTCCTCGAATTTCAGCGGGTACTTTATATATAAGCAATTACAGGCGTCGGAGACTAACCAGTGTAATGCCGTCACGGTCCCACGTTAGGCGCCAAATGTCACAGGGTGAGAAAAATGTGCAGCCAGACCGGGACTCGAACCCGGGGCCTCGGAATACCGTTCCAATGCTCTACCGACCGAGCTACCTGACGTCTAACGGTACCTTACTCAAGCACCGGCTACTCACCCTACTTCCTCATGTTTGGTAGGCAACCGAAGTTAGCTGTAGATGCTCTTCTAGGTCTTAACACTGAAGATATTAGTGCGAAGTCCAAGAATGAGTATGTACGGAAACTTCGGGATCGACTTTCAGTCGCGTACAAGAAAGCTCGTGAAACGGCAATTAGTACGGCCGATACCAATAAGAGGCATTATGACCTCAAAGCGCGCGCAGCGAAATTACAACCGGGTGATTTGGTGCTTGCGAGAAACGTGACTTTACGTGGCAAACAAAAGATTGCTGACAAGTGGGAACAGGACCCTTATGTGGTGGTAAGTCAGCCGTTTTCAGACCAACCGGTATACGATGTCAAGAAGGACATTCCGCACTCCAAGAAAGTAAGGCGTCTACACAGGAACCTTCTACTACCTCTTGGTGTAACGTCTGAACAAGAAAAGGTTGAGCCAAGATCCGAACAGGCAGCGAAATACGTTATACCCCAGCGAAGAAGGACCGACACTAGCTCACCACCAGATAGTCCATCTCCTTCTGACACGGAAGCTGACACAGGCCGACCAAAACGCACCATCAGACCGCCCAAATGGAGACAGTCAGATGATTGGGTTTATAGTTAATGAGTAGGTCAGGTATACAGTTGTATATAGTACACATATTTCATATTCTTTATACCTATATATATGACTTTAACATATAGTTAATCTTTGTAGAATTTCCTTGTGACAAGCTCCAATTCCTTGTCACATGTTGGTTGTTCTGTATGCACTCGTTTGTACGTCAGTCTGCACGTCAGTCCGTCTGATCGTCTGTCTGTCTGGAGCCCATAATCCTGACATAACTTAAATAGTAAATCTTGTAAGCAGATTATTTGCTGACTCGATACGAGTTTCATGAATCTAATCGCAGAGTAATTGTGTATTTTGCATAATTATATTGTAAAATGTCATTTGTTATTTGTGTGTTTTTTTTACGTGTATTCTGTACATTTATGCATTTTGGTGTTGAATTATATTTCAACATTTCTTTTGTTTAGCGTAATGTTGTTATTTGAAATGTCGGGACGACATTTCTCCACCGGGGGAGAATGTGTCATAGGTTGGAAATGAATAAACAAATAAACTATATTGATGATACATATTGTCTATTATTTAGTTTTCCATCTTAACGGCAATCTAATAAACACCTCCGATTTGTAAATGTAGTGTAGCAGTATTACAACAGTAGCTTTTACTATAGTTTAGTAAAATTAGTCCTTGCTTCCCTTTGACCATAAACAGATACGTACTGTTGACCCTCTACTCGGACAGTTAAATCACATGACCTAAACTGACCATTCACAACAAGTAAACATTCGCATTCGCCATTTTTTAGCAAAACATCAATAACGCCATATTTTCCGTGCTAACAGAAATCCAATATTTTGTAGTCATATATACATATTTCTGCAGTTTATTGATGGTTGATCGATTGGTTGATTCATCGATATATATTGGTTTGAGACAATACATGACAGAACAATTATGAGGTGTTCCTCTTCTATTGTCAAGCCCAAACCCCGACCAAACCCCTAACTGGCAGCCGGCGACACGCATGTATAAAAACACTATACAGTTCAACGCGATCCTACATTTTGGTACAGAATAATGTTTATGTGTAGCAGAGAATGAGCTTTGTTTCATTTCAGGCTACAGAAATTAACAAGTGTACATAACTTCGACATAGTTTAAAGCACACATAAAAAGTAACAACACTATTGGAATATGATGTTATTCGTAATAAATTATGAAATACGCGAAGTTACATTTTCAAACTTGGCCGCCGTTTTGATGACGCCATATATGTTCCGATCGCACGGGGTTCCCGTTCTGCATACACTAATACAAGTGTACAAGTAATGTCATTGGGCTAGCCTGTCCGATTTGGCCTTTTTTGCCCCGTCTAACAAAAATAAACTGTTAACGGGTTGACAACTAAACACGCAGCGTCTCCCTGAATAGTTGGTCATAACCTCTCAATTAAGGTAGTTCTGCACGTTTGATAAACCGGAAGTGATGGCGTGACGCCATTTTTCCGGAAAACGTAGAATAAAGACTGGATTCGGCGTACGGAACAGAAAATCATTTTATGAATTAATTGCAACATGTGAGTAAATTTATTACAATGACACTGTTGCTGTATTGTTAAGTCAAAATATCATATTAAACATATCACTCGTTAAATAATTGAAAATAACGTCTTAAAATTAGCGTGAAATGTCCGGTTTACTTTAATCATGGTCAGATATCTCAAAAATAAGCACACGGACGTTTATATTTTATTTCATCAAATTATAGGCCATGTCTTTATCTACAACTGTGATAAGTTTCATCAAAATCTACATTGTAGAAAAATTTCTATTCGCGAAAATGTTAAGAAAGTTATGATTTTCCCATAGACTCCCATTATGAAATATTGCGTGAGGTCCCTATATTTCAAATCAGTTTAGCAAAAATTCAAGCACACGACCCTATCTTTTTTATTTGGTTAATTTTCTAGGTATATTCTGAAGTTTTGAAAAATCTGTGTTTAATCAAATTCTACATTGTAGAAATAATTTCGATCCAAACGTGCAGAACTACCTTAAAACGGTGATTATTTAACCGAATACAGTAGGAAAAGTTCCATGACAAAGAATCATATACTATTAGTAGTCATTTCTCACACTTAAGTACTCCTTGAAATCAAATATATTTCTCGTATTCCGAACTTAACTTGCCGGTAAGTCGGGGAGGTTTTAACGAGATGGAAGTAGGTATGTGCGAATTTGACAATAAATACCGTAAAATCATTATTTTGCGATAATATTACAAACCGTTCAAAAAATATGGAGTAAGGTTTTCAGTTCAAACATAACAGTTCAAAAATAACTTTTTCTAAATACGGTTGTTTGGCAGATGTTTCGGTAGCACAGCTGATGTAAGGTACTAGTCAGATTTGACCTGTCCGACTAAGTAACACTAAAATACGTACCGAAATATCTTGCAAACATCTGACAAAGTCACCAAGCTAACTATTTTAAGGTTGTGTAAGGATGAGATATTCTACATCCATCGAGCACAACATACAATTTAAGTCAATTAAGTACAGTTGCACATCCCGCCAGTTAAATCAATGTGTGTAGACAATATTCTTCTGAATGGATAACCGGCTCCAAAAAGAACGCACTTAATGTGCGCAAATATTGACAGAAAGTAAAACTCAGTCAACACATTAAAAATTCAATCGTTTCTAATGTTATCACGTACGGGCAATAGCATTTTAAGGAAATTTCAGATACAAACTCATTTTCCTTTCGAGGTTCAGATTCTATGTGTCATCGTCCAGTAGAACTGAACTTTTTTCTGTTTATAAATAATTTAGAACTGTATTGTATATATGACCGTTTTGTGTAGATTCGCCGTAAAACCCAACTCACTCACTCACTCACTCACTCACTGTATTGTATATATGGTAACGGATCAATTTATTGTGTCATTTATTGTGCGCAAGATACAAACCATGGTGTATGTAACTTTACTTACACAGCTCCAAGACTATTGAACGCTCTTTCAAGCAAAATATCAAGAGACACCCATACACTGCTTGTTAAATGTCTAAAACATTTTGTTTGTAACACATTTTTCAAGTTGACGTCATTTAATACTTACAATGATGATACTATGATAACAGTCATGCCGTTTCACTGGCCCGCCCGCTTAGCTCAATAGGGAGAGCGCATATCTACGGATCGCGAGTTCGAGCAATGGGCGATGCGTATGTTCTCCGTGACGATTTGATGAAAGACAATGTGTCTCAAACCATTCGTCCTCCACTACTGATTCATGTTGAGAAGTTGGCAGTTACTTGTGGAGAGCAGGTTTGTACTGGTACAGAATCCAGGAACACTGGTTAGGTTATAACTGCCCGCCGTTACAAGACTGAAATACTGTTGAAAAACGGCGTTAAACCCAACACAAACAAACAAACTCTCCAAAGCATGAAAGTATCCCTTAAAGCCGCGGACTGTGTATTTTTTACACAAAATATTTAAATGCAGTTTTTGTTTTTAAAAACAAAATGGCCTCGTGTTGATTAAATGAACCTAATTACCAATATTCGATATCAATGTGCCTAAGTGTCCATGGTAATTTAGCGGATGCATCATAATGTAACACGGTAGCCTAAATAAATCCGAATTTGGTCATGAAATATTGGATTTATTTGAACATTTATGCACATAATAAACAGAAAATTCGTTGATCTTCACAAATTAGCATAAAATAAAAAGAAAATTTGTTTGTTTGCAGTGAGATATCGAAATATATCTTCACCGATAAGGGAGACAAGTCTGATATTTTCAGTCAGGCTCCGCCTTCATGAAAATATTCAATTGTCTCCCTTACCGGTGATGATATATTTCGATATCTTTGCAGTGAGATATCGAAATATATCATCACCGATAAGGGAGACAATTCTGATATTTTCACTCAGGCTCCGCCTTCATGAAAATATTCATTTGTCTCCGTTATCGGTGATGATATATTTCGATATCTCGCTGCAAACATACAAATATCCTCTATATACATATAAATATTGTCATGTGCTTTTAAACAGTAAACATGTTTAAATAATTATTCTTTTATCATGCAACATCCTGTCCCGAGTGAAACTGTCGTCATTGTCTTCTTGTCTATTGTTCTGAGCAGCTGTGCTGTCTTGATAATCTTCTGTTCAATCCCGGCAACTTTCTGTTTGAAGACGCGAACATAAGCCCTGTTTCTCTCCATCATTGCGGACAATTCTCCAGATTTTGATAAAACCCAGGCTTTTCCTTGCTTCCAAGGTACAAACTAATTTCTCTAACCATTTATTTACAAATTAATTTCCGTAAATCTTTATGAGTCTGTTGCGGCTGCTCCACCACAGGGTGTCTTCTTTATCTTGATATTCCTGCCATGGCTACGCCGTGTGCTGGGGCAAATGTTTCCACAAAACACACTTTCTCCATTGAGTACCCCAGCACCAGACAACATTCTTAGCAGAGTTGTATGTTGAAAGTCGATCCTTAAACTCAGCTACATCATCAGATCAATAGCAGAGTCACTACAAAAAATATAAATTTTGTATGTCTTTGACGCTCTTTATCTTATGAAAATCAGTCAAGTAATTAGGCAAATATATGCAAAATACTACCAAAAAGGGGACGTTGCGTGGGTTGGCCACCCTGGATAAACATTTTACATATAAATTGTGAACGAACAGTTCAACCCTACTTTAATTAGTAGTTACAAAGTTAGACAATGCATATAACCATCTTTATAACAATGGTATTTAGTTAATAATTTTATTACCTTAACATCTTTAAATGGATCAAGTACCAATTTAACTAATGTTTACAAACATTTGTCACAGTATTCACTGTATCAGATTTAACCATTTTATAACGTTTGTGTGTAATTTTTGCTACAGATGTGCATCTTTCTCTTTACTTGCAGCTGACGTCAAGTTCAGTGTTGTAGTTTCTAACGCTTTTTTTGATTGTAGGAACTTTGCAAGTAGGGTTTTAATAATTATTAACCAGGTTTTCGTAGAAAACTGTATATTAGATTGGGGTAAGTCGTTGGGCGGGCGGGCATGCTTTTGGGCGTACGTCAAACTTGGTTTCCGCATAATAACTTTAGTTTGGAAGAAGCTATAGACACCAAACCTGGCCTGTAGATAGATGGTAAAGGCTTTTAATTTGCAGCACTCACTATATTAACTTGAGAATAGTTATGCGTTATTATGCATATCATTTGTAGAAAAATATCTTTTAACATATGTGCACGGACATTTTGGCATTTAATGTAGCTTTCTTGTTTGTGCTTGTTTATTTCTAACATAAAACGTCTGTTACATACTTAATTAAGTTTTGCTTCATAACACGGAACAAACCTTCATGAATATTAAAAGTAAGATATGTACAAATTGGAATCTCGAGTGCTATTGGAATGCATATCTATAATCTCGGGAAATCCTAATTGAATCAATAATATATTGTTGCATCTTTCAAAGTGATTTAGTATCCGACGGAAAATTCAATTACATCTGAATAATATCTTAATTCTTTCAGAAGGTGAAAAGCGTGCAGCATATCAATGCATACTGCGAGTCTCCAAACATAAAA
The DNA here is from genome assembly GCF_021730395.1 of Mercenaria mercenaria. NCBI lineage: Eukaryota > Metazoa > Mollusca > Bivalvia > Venerida > Veneridae > Mercenaria > Mercenaria mercenaria. The sequence continues at coordinate 52,891,433 of NC_069363.1, forward strand.
TGTTTTACACGGTTACTCAAGACATAATCGTGTGATACATATCATGTAAGTAAAATGTCTGTTGAATTTTGAGTAAATTTAAGGAGGTAGGTAACCTTTACTTTTGTAGAGCTATTTGTATTTGCCCAACCGGAAGCTAACGTGACGATTTACGCCGACGTTTACGACAGACTGAATGTGTTTGTATATCCATTCTTCTGAAGAAAATTAATGAACCTGTCTCCGATCTGATGCTTCATGCTTTAATAATGCAGAAATGATGAATAAATTGCCACAGAAACGCTTCAAAACATCGTTGCCTTGTGCTGATATATTTTTACGGGTCTTTCGCTCTGAATAATGATCAATATTTTGCTTCTTTTATGCACTTATATTGAAATGTTATACGGAATGTAAGAAAATGGATGATGATAACTGATGTTATTTGGAATATTATTGGATGAAATGTAACTAATTACGGCCATTTTCAAATAAAACTTTGGTTCTTTGATTTGTAATATTTATTTTTAGTTTCCGTTGATAATTTGCTACTTATATACTAAAGCTAAGCTCTAAACTTGTTCAGATTTCGGTAGAAAATTGTGGTTTCGTGAATTTAAATTGATGTTACCATGGAAACGAAGCTCGTGACCTATATATCTAAATGTAAAATTCAAAAGCGTTGATACTGGTCTATCTAAGGAACACAGCTTCGGCTTTTTATTTGCATTTCAACAATATTCATGAGAATAATAGCAGCATGCGGAACGATTTTTCCATAAAAATGTCAGACGATGGATACTGCAGTAAGTATTTCAAGCTGTGAAATTTGTTTAAATCTATGCAAATAACACAAAAATATTACTTACGTTAGAAATAAGATGTTTTAAAGCTACAATAATAAGAAAGATAATCTTATTTAATATTCTTTATAAGAAATTACGATAAAAAGCAAGATATAAGCTATTTTAAACATCTCGGTTGCCATTGTTACTTTAAACTTTAAGAAAAATAGGGTACCATGTAAAGTGCTTGGTATTTTGCTAATAATATTACCAAAATATTCCATGTTGATCATTAACAGGTTGGCACTGAAGCCGTCGAAAAAAAACTAGTTTTCATACATAGTTGTTTAAAAATGAGTGAAAATGCGTTACCATGGAAACACGAGCCCCGCGACATATACATTTTAAGCTCATATTAGAAAGCTAACGCGCATACTAGTAAAATTATCAATTATGCAGACTTTTACGGATAACAATGAAACCAAAATACACTAAAAAGTGTTAATTATCCGTATTTTCCTTCTTCTTTCAATATAAAATACATTCGGAGGGCCATGTACTTAAAACCTGGATAAAAATTATACTTGAAAGGACAGAGATAAACGAAATTGAGATTGTAGCAGTTAAACATTAAATTACCTGAAATACAAAACATTGCTGCGGTTCAACTAATTTGAATTTACGCTGGTAACAAGGTAACCTACCTCTTTAACGGCTCTTTAAGGATTAAAACTAAACAAACAAATGAATGAAGTATTGCCATGCAATACAAAGTCCCCTACTGGAAGGCACCTAATTTTCTCTACTGCAGTATAACATAATGAACCGATATCTGTCAATGATGTATAAACAATATTGTACTATATATACAATATGTTATAACAACACACTTGGATTAAAATGTGCATATATAAAAACCCAGTTGTTTTCATATTGAATTGTTTTGGCCGATTATGAAAAAAGTTATCATATAGGTTATTTATAGTACCAACAAAGGGAAACTAATCTTAAATGAAAAAAAAAACTATATAAGACAGGTCAACAAGAAACTCTTTACCAGGTAGAGATAGGTCAAAATACACCTATAAATTGGATGTAACATGCATGTTGTACCACAGAAAAGTGGTCTTGATTTTTCTCTACAGCCAGTAATAAAAAAGTTACAATAAAATCTATTTATAGTAAAACAAAGGGACGTAATTCTGAAAACAAGGCTGCCACATGGTGGTGAACATTTGATCCATATTACATCAAAATCCCTCAATGCATGAAGAAGAAATGCTCTGGACAAAGTCATTCTTGAATTTGACCTTTGACCTCTAAATATGACCTTGACCTTAGACCTAGGGACCTGGTTCTTGCGCATGGCAATCCGTCTTATGTTGGTGTAACGTTAACATTTGTGCCAAGTTACATCAAAATCCCTCCATGTATGAAGAAGAAATGATCCAGACAAAGTCATTCTTGTGTCTGACCTTTGGTCTCTAAGTGTGACCTTGACATTAGACCTTGGGCCTGGGTTTTGCGCATGACATGTTGTCTCATCCAGGGGAATATTTGTGCCAACTGATATCTAAATCCTTTTTGCATGACTAAGTTATAGACTGGACAGGAAAAAAGTCCTATTGACCTTTGATCTCAAAGTGTGACCTTGACCTTTAAGCTAGGGTACTGGGTTTGCGCATGACACGTCATCTCATCATGGGGAACATTTATGCCAAGTAATATTGTAATCCCTTGAAGGATGACAGAGTTCTGGATCGGACAGGAAAAAAACCTTATTGACTGTTGACCTCAAATTAGGACATTGACCTTTGAGCTAAGGGTCCAGGATTTGCGCATGACACGTCGTCTTATCATGGGAAACAGTTGTGACAAGTAATATTAAAAACCCTTAATGAATGTCAGAGTTATGGACCGGACACGAAACAGACCCTGTTCATGCTATGTTAACATTTGACTGCTAAGTGTGACTTTGACCTTTGAGCTCTGTGCATGACACATCGTCTTATTATGAGGTACATTTGTGCCAAGTAATATTAAAATCCCTTCATGGATGGCAGAGTTATGGATCGGACAGGAAAAAAGCCCTGTTGACCTTTGACCTCCAATTGTGACCTTGACCTTTAAGCTAGGGGTCCAGGTTTTGCGCATGACATGTCGTCTTATCATGGGGAACATTTGTGCCAAGTAATATTAAAATCCCTTCATGGATAGGAGAGTTATGGACCGGATAGGAAAAAAGCCCTGTTGACCTTTGACCTCCAATTGTGACCTTGACCTTTGAGCTAGGGGTCTGGGTTTTGCGTATGACACGTCGTCTCATCATGTGGAACATTTGTGCCAAGTAATATTAAAATCCCTTCATGGATGGGAGAGTTAAGGACCGGACGGGAAAAAAGCCCTGTTGACTTTTGACCTCCAATTGTGACCTTAACCTTTGAGCTAGAGGTCCGGGTTTTGCGCACGACAGGTCATCTGATCATTGGGAGCATTTGTTCCAAGTAATATTAAAATCCCTTCATGGATGACAGAGTTATGGACCGGACACGAAATTGCGGACAGACGGACGGACGGAATGACGGAAAAGCGCATTCCTATAGTCCCCGAAACTGGCTTTCAACCAGTAGGAGACTAATAAAGTCGTTTATGCAAGAAATACGTATTGAACGTAATGTTACTGGTAATATTTTCCGTGTCAATTTATTAACTTTGTTTTTTCACACGTTCAACCTGTGTTTATAGGAGTGTTTCTAGATACATATATCCTTAGAAGATGCTTATCAATAGTGCCTCATACTATAAATTGTACAACTTCTAAAGCTTATTTGTTCTTTGTAGAATTGTATATTTCCTGTTTCGAATCCTTTTAAGTAACATCTCAATGACTTAGAAATTAATTTTCAGAAATGCATCTTGCATATAGAATTTAACCTGTTTTTCAGCAATAGACAGATAATAAGAAACAACAGTATTATTAATACAGTGTTGAAATGCAATGTATAACATTTGATCAAAAGCAAAACATCAAGACTCTAAAATGAGTTTTTCGTAATTTGTAAGAAAAATACAATTCTTGGAGGAAAAATTCGTGCACTTAAATTTAACCCTGAAACAGATCAACTTGATCAGACATGATTTAAGTGTAGTACTGAGACAGATTTGATGAAAACACTAATATATTTTTTCTTAATTCGGTTAGTAAGCATCATAATCTTTTCCAGACTGAACGACATTACTTTGAATGATTTTTTTTTAAATATGTGAGAAATATGTATTTATCATAAATCACAAAAATGCAAACCTAGAAAAGTGTTGTACATATTTAATGTACTAGAATATTGTAATTGAAAATTAGGAAATTACATGTATACTACAGCACAAATTGTTCTGGAACATGCTGCTTCTACGGAAGTACACGGCTGCAGTCATTTTTACAATAAATTCAAATCTGGAAAATACATTTTGAAAATTCAAAAGCAAGTATCATTACCACCTTGAGATTTCTTTAAAATGACAAAAACATCGATGCTATTATCTGATATGAAATGAAAAATCAATGAAAATCCTGAGTACGAAAATATACCCTTTCAACATAGAATAAAACAAAATATTTCCCTTGAAATCACATAAAATTCAACGAGAACAGCAATCGGATTTGTCTACTTACAGAACACAATAAGGCTTTAATTAGTTAACACAGAACACAAGGACTGTTAGCAATTATCACAGACGCCGATTATCAGATGCAAAGCATTTGCATAGTTTTTTTTTTTTTTTGAACAGCGCATTTCATTCAGTGGCCGGTAACAAAGGCACGGACGAACACCCAGATAAAACCACAGGATGTGAAGTATTGGTATAGTTTGTATGAATTAGCGGATATAATTGCGTATTTCAGTAGCGACTACAAAGACACGGTTGACTACCCAGATACAATATAGAACCGCAGACGCCGATTATCAGATGTAAAACATTTCCATAGCTTTTTTGTATGTAACGTTTTTCCGGACTAAATACATTGTAGTATGCCGCCTCTACAAGCCTTAGGATTATTTAGAAGAAGATTATTTTAAATGGAATGTTGCTACTCATTGCATAAAGATGAGTTAAAATATTAAAAGAAACAGCCTTCATTTACTTCAGAAAAAAACTTTACTTTCACATGTTTTGTAAGTGTACGTTAAACAGGGATGAAGATTCAATATGGTGAATGTAGGTATTCTTTGTGAAACAACAGTTACAATATTTAAGAACATGGCCTTCGTTTACATCAAGAAAATAGACATTATGTTTACATATATTGTAAGTGAACTGTATACAGGGATGGAGATTGCCTATAAATTAGCATTTTTAACACGGAAAACTCAGCTTTTTACAGTGTTACTGTGCCGTCTATGTTTTTCCCGGTTTTCAAATCTTGTAGGTAGCGCGTAGAAATTTAAAAATATATCACGGCCAGTCGGTGGGGGTAAATGACGACTTCTTACCGCAAAAGGCAATTCCTTATTTAAGTCATCATCATCTGCTATTTCTGTTTAGGTTATAAAGATATTCTTTAAGACGGGGTCTCTATAGAACTTAAACTTCAGTCAATTTAATGTTGTCATGGGATTTAGTCGTCGGAAAGACACTTAAGCCTTTGCCTGACAGTATGCAAGCGTATACACTTCATTACATTATTTCTTGGAAGATGAATCTCATACCGTTTTCCTCATGTAAAGTAGATCTAATGCAAATAACATAATGTTGCAAGTACCAACAATTCTAATATGCTTGTTTCTGTTAATACACGCTTACGCTAAAATGACGTCAGGTTAACATGCGATGACGTCAATGTTTCTGTTGCGATGAAGAAAGAGCGCTTCTATATTTTATCTACTGTTTTAGATTAAGGGCATATTAGAATCGATATAATATATAGCAAAACCGTGTTTTGCCTAAATCAATACACTTAAAATCGGTTATACGTCGCCAGAATAATTCACTCGAGCTAAGCCCTCGTGAAATTATTCCGCGGACGTATAACCTCTTTCCGTGTATTAATAACGTAAAAAGCACGGTTTTTCTATTATACATTATTTCTTAAATATAGAATTGAGTATTAACTAAACACTTTATATCGGATCCAAAATGTAAGTATTTCCCACAGAAAATAAATAAATATATCTTACAGGTAATCTTTGAAATATGATAGTTATATTATGCATTCGTGTGTTTTTGAGATGTATAACGTTTCGATCTTAAAATATGAAAACACGAAGACTACTAATTTCTTCCATAAAAAGATTCAGTTGTATTGTTAAATGCATAAAACATTCTGGCGCAAGGGTATGTTAGTGGAGATGTTAATGTGCTTACAATATCTATAGTCATTGATAGAAAATTAGCGTTGGGCAGATTTTTACAAGTTGTACCATACTCATAACTCAGGCGATTATTGAAACTGATAAGACGCGTCCCTAGCATTCACGTCATACTCGCATCATTGTTCAGTTTAAAGTGAATTCACGTAAAAAGCATACCCTATTGGAGGAAAGGAAACATAAAAATCTCAAATCGCTGGGTCATTCCAAAATGTCCGTTAGTGTCCCTACTTGCTATATTCAGTGGTACCAAGGTGCTCGTCCGTGCCTGAAATAATGCTTGGATGGACAGGAGTCTATCTTCAACCATTACATGCTGGAAAGTCGCCATTTGACCTATAATTGTGTTATTGTGACGTTAAGCCCAACAGAAAACAAATATAATAAATCCGGTTGATGGCACTATACAACAGTGGACAAAGAGCTCAAAATCAAGAAGGCCGTGTTTGGCCTGAACGCAAATGTGCATAAATACAGGGGAATATGCATAAACATGTTTGCAATGTTTGCTATTGAAATTCTGATGCTGGGTTTGATAGTAATTATTGTTATTTATTGTTATTATCATTTTTTATTTTTATCGTCATTGTCATCATCATTTTTCTTGAAATATTTATTATCATAGTAACATGGACCAAATTTATATAGCACTCATTTCACCTTATGGAAGCTTTTCAAAATACAATACAAAAATAAAATGCAAACGATTACAAATATAAAACTCCGCAGTCACTTAACATGAAAATGAAAGACCGTCAGATAAAAATACTCCTGATGGTTTATGAAGTATTGTAAAAAGCAGTAGATTTTAAAAGTATTCAGTCTATAGGTTTCCCTTCTTTTGATGGCGAGGAAAGAGTTCCCGAGTCTGTGGGCAGCGTACACTAAGCTACGAGTGTCATACATAACAATTCTAGTTTTCACGAGTAATTCTATGCTTTTCGCATAATATGCTAGGACTTTCGCGTCTCTCGCTCTTCAGTGCAACTAAATATCATATGATCTTGATACATTTGTACAATACATTGGCAAGGTTTCATTAGTCAGTAGAAATGACTTTTAAGCCGTATAATACATATTCATGTGGTAAGCCCATATGTATTATGAATGACTATAATTATATATTGTGGCATTTTACAAAACAAATAGATCATAACATTTACACCTTCAAGAGATATTGTTATATATCGGCGGCGGGTCTCCCGGATTCCGTATATCATTAAATACTCACTCTATAATACCTGATTTTTGCAAGGAACTGTCAATTACTCCAAATGAATCATATGTGGAGGCCGACATGAGTTCAGACACTGTGTGACAACAAAAGTATACTAGTATTTCATAAAATCGTCATGGAGAACAACGCATCTCCCGGGGATCGAACGAGATCTGCGCTTTCCCTACTGAGCGGGTTGGCCTTAAATCAAGAGATCCTCGCAAACTTTATAGAATATAACTTAGCTTATGCTTTTCATAGACTTAAACCTAAAGGCAAACGCATTTGTTTACCACGCCTTTCAAAGTCTTCTTTATTGAATGTCTTTGTGCAGTCATAATAATCTGCGTTTATATGATTTGTAAACATATTTTCAATTTCCCAAAGTCCCTCAAAAATCTAGATGCATCTAAAGAACGTTGTTTCAACTATTTGCATCTTTCGGGATACATGCATGACAATATGGAACGAATTTGCAATTTCTGTACGTAATAATGTGGTAACTCGTAGCTATAGATTTCAAAACTTCAATTAACATCATGTTTCATAAGTTAGAAATATCAAGTATCAAGTACAGATGTACTTCTAGTATTACACACATTATGACAGAGCATTATTGCAGATGTTTTGCTCCGTAAGAACATGCATAGCAGAAATATTATATAATCAATTTTCTGTAAATGTGTGTGTTTTCTGTACCCACATATGCCCAATATCAAATCTCTTCCAAATCTTTTCTTTTGCAATTATAATATTTAAAGAACCCATATGTGCAATACCTTAATTCGAGCTCCAGAAAATATCATTAAATTTAAAGTTTTTTTGTTTTGTTTTGCTTCAAATAGATGTTTGCAAACATTGACATTTTCCCTGCTTTGTTCCAATAATAGCTTTTGCTTCCGTACATTAATTAATTCTAATGAGACAGGACTTTTTATAATGACTTATACGATCGCTTGAAGTTTTGTTACTTTCTTGTATGTTGGATATCCAGTATAGGTCGTAAATATCTATGAAGGGTATTGTATGTTATTATGCACCTGCCCGTAGGCCTAGTGCCAATACAAGCTGAGAAGTGGTAATGACCACTTGGGGAACGGCATTGCCATTTAATGTACCTAATCGCAATAACGATCACTCTGTTGTTCGAATCAGTTAATGGTATCTAAATATAGATGTTAACTAATTTTTTATCGCGACGGCATAAGGTAAAATGGCGTTACACATCCCTGGTGATCCGATAACCGGTTAATTTGGCCGGTCCTTGTTTTCGTGCCCGCTTCCCGCTATGGTTACGGGATTGTGTCCTGTATAATTTCATTACCATATTAGTAAGGTACATATAATCATGATTTATATTTTATAAGAACTATTTGAAACACTGGAAGTCTATTTTATGTCTGTATACATGTACTCTTGTACCTCATGACAAGGTGGTTAAAATTGGATGTAGCATTTTAGGCGTTTGGGCAGGCTACGTTTACAATTACAACAATTTAGAAAATGACGACCGTGTCACGGACGTATGAAATTAAACACGTGATACATAATGCCTTTAGTTAAACTGAAATGTTTTGCATAAAATAGACAATCATAAATTCAATAACAAGAACAATAAAGCAAGTGAAATGCAAAAAGGTAACTGTATTCATTTACTCGATAAGAACATGCTTGGCCTTGAGCTGTAAATTTAAAGATGATATTTATGCAGAAAATGTCTAGTAAATGAATAAACAAAGAAAAAGTATATTTAATAAAGCATTCGATTCGAGTCCATAACAGAATATTTTCTTGAGAAAAGTGTGTCAGAAAAAAGGTACAAACTAAAATTATAAGTAATAAAATCTAAGTGTTAACAACAAAAGGAATTTGAATCGGGATTTCATTACTTATTTACGAGTTCTTGCCATATGGAACAACGCCTGCTTAATGCTTTTAACGCTGAAATGATAAAAGCAAGCCTACTGGGGCCGTAAAGAGAAAGACATAAGTATCGGATATTTTCCGTGTAGTGTTCAATAATGAATCGGCGGATTCTTCAGTTAGCATTCGATCTCAGTAAAACTATATGGGAGTGACAGTAAATTCTTTACATTCTTTAATATCTGCGAGTTTGATATAATTTATTAGCTAAAAAATAAATGCAACTCTTATACGGTATACTGCAACAAATTCAATGGAATTAAAACTGAATTTATATTAAAAAAAATGGAAATTTTAAAGAATAAAAATAAGTAGGATTCTTCTGGGAAAATAGTAAAAAATATGAATATACTGGAATAGTGATTGAAAATGTTCAAACATGTAAGACGACAGTGTACAAAAGTATTGTTTGAAAATACGTCTGAATGGAATTTAATACCGGAAAATATTGTAAGTTAAAAACAGATGGTTAAAATAACAAGGCATTTAAATGCTGCTGCTTTTAAGGGCACTGTGAAAAAAAATACAGAAGATCAAATACCGGGCTATTTTAAAAACATAACTTAAATATCATTGACGATTTAAATACGCTATACTGGCTATTCTAGTGACTGTGTTGTATAACAAAGGGAATACAACATATCTAAATAATGAAAAATGTTTTATTTTTATGTATGTGCTGATAATGAATATGTTTTTCCCCAAGGATCAGTAAAAGAAAGAAACAGAAAAACTGAGGTTTATTCAAGAAGTATTTTAACTTAAAAATGAACGTGAAAATAATATTACTTTGACATTTTCGATTGGAATACACCTTAAAGACATCATTAAGATTAATGCCTTTGTCGCCAGAAGCGTGTAGGAGTAATAGACGAAAGAAGCACTAGAATCCAGAAACAGCGAATGAATACGTTGCAATAAACATATTACAATATGAAATGTTAAAAGCACGAAGTTCACATAAAAGTATATAAAAATGTACACCATTTGATCCAGTAACCTTTTTTGTGGGGAAAGTTGCCGAAGAAAGTATTGAAGAATATTCTATAATGCTCTTGAACAAATATGAAACATTATCACACCCATGCGATATTTCTAATTTCAACAGAGTTACAAAAAAACAATTGAAATAATGACTTAAAAAAAGGAGAGGCTTATAAAATTAAAAGGATATAATGACACTTATATCTACGATTCTATTGTACTTCAATAAATTGTCATGAAGGATTATAATACTTGCCGCAACACATCCAGTACATGCACTCAAATCAACCAGAGTTTTGACAATTTTTTGATCGTTTCAACTGAGCAACTGAGTGTCAATAAACAAATTGCACACGAGTGTGTCGACATACAAGTGAAAGGAGAAAGACCAGATGTCGTAAATATTATGATTGGCGCGTTTTTATTTTTGTTAGTTTTACTTACTATTATAGGCAATGTCGTCGTGTTCTTGGCTGTGATATGCAATAAAAAATTGCGCACTGTTTCTAATATATTCATCATATCATTAAGTTTAGCTGACCTACTAGTTGGTACCGTTGTTATGATACCTGCGGTGCTTAGTGAGATCTTTCAGCGATGGATACTAGCACATTCATTTTGTGTTTTCTGGGCTGGCTTTGACGTAATGTTGTGTAGTGCTTCTATACTAAACGTGTGTCTCATAAGCTTGGATAGATATATCGCTATAATGTCTCCATTAAGATACAAAGTGTTAGTAACGTACAGACGAGCAATGGCTATGCTGGCAGCTGCGTGGGGAATTGCCATATCCGCGTCTTTCATTCCACTTCTTTCCGGAATCCATAATCCTGAACTTCCGTCCCTAACTAATCTTACTTTGCTGTCAGACACGCCACAATGTCTTTTTATTCCAAGTTTAATATACGTCGTAATTGCGTCTACAGTGACTATTTTATTGCCAATTATTGTAGCTTTAGTGTTGTACTACCGCGTTTCTAAGGAAGCAAAAAGACAAGCGTGCTTTGTTGGTGTGCTAATTACTCCAACAAACATGTTACTTGGAGCGAAAGTAGCGAATAAACACATCCGGGAACCTTTTACTAGAAAAGCGACGGTAACTCTAGGCATAATTGTGGGGGCGTATGTTGTGACATGGGCTCCGTTTTTAGTAATCAACGTTACAGACGCCATTTGTAGATGCGTTCCTGCAAAACTATTTACTGCTTTCGTTTGGCTCGGATGGTGCAATAGCCTTATAAATCCGATTATATATCCGTTCTTCATGAGAGATTTTCGGAAAGTGTATTCTACTGCATTACTTAAGCTGTGTCCATGTCTTAAACTGATATGTAAATACAAAAAGGACAAAGTATTCCATAGGGATTCTGTAGAAGTGACATCAACGAAGATTCATTATGACAACTCTGAAGACGCATTATAGTAATTACGTAATATGCCATAGATACTTGCACATTCTATTTATTTTTAAATGTTATGTTTATGTTGACGTAAATTAAACGTTATTAAATTTTCTAAAACAAGTTCAAGGATACGTACTTTTCTTTTCAATTCGTCTAGCGTTTGTCTTAAATAAAGTTATAATTATTCCTGACAATATTCAGGTTATAAGTCACAGGCTACAGTCATAAGTCACAGGCTACAGTTATTGTTTTTTACCATTCCGCGACTTCAGTCCTTGCAAATTTTTGTATTTTTGAAATAGAAAATATCATAGTAATGGATTTTTAATTTCTACTGATAACTTAAATTTAGTACATTATTTGCGATACGTTTGTTGTCAAGACGCATATAATTTGGTAACGTAAATACTGTGAAAGCCAATTTTTGTAAGCTGCATTTCGTGACATTTGAATGTAAATTTCAACGTGAATAGCTCGTGTTTAAAATTAATTATTTCTCAGTTTTGCGTGGAGTCTCAACAAAGCGTACAATTTATTCTTATGTATTGCATGTGTATAATTATGAAAACATTACGCATATGTATGTTGAAAAAAAATGCAACACATTCAGTTTGATACATTTAATGAGATAAAGACAGGAAAAGTACAATTATATTTATATATCTCAGGTTGTGAACTCCTAGATTTATTTACGACCTGAATACAGCTGAAACAAAAGAGAATCAAAGGGTTGTAAAGCCAAAGCTAGTAATGAAGACGTTTTGGTATCGTTAATCTGAGACTGATTGATAGGACGTTAAAACATAATTGGATTGTTTCTGTTTCCTGTGGTGTTTTGATCAATACTAATTCCTGTTAAAAGCCAATGTGCTCTGTTTTCTTACACATTTTTTATCAGAATAAAACTGGAAACGATTTTATGTCAAATTGAATGCAGCTTTATTCGTATGCACGGTTACTACTATTGCTTACTGGTTGTTTATATATAAATGTATATCTGCACTAAAATATCGTTTATAAGGAGTTTTAAAGGAACACGCTCGAGATTTTGTAAACTGATAAATACTTTCCATACCATACAATAGTTACATTATAGAGATCGATAACAGGACATCGATTTGCAAAAGGTGAGATTAGGTTATTAGCCATTATTAACCGAGACTCATAAAGCGTCATGTCGACGGAACTTAAAATGCAAAAATTATTTATCATTGAATCCAACAACTCGCAGCCAATCGCAAAATAGAGTTACCAAATCAAAACCTTATAACTTCTATGTGGCGTAATATTAATTTGAGATCATTGCTAAAATGTAGTGAAACTCGTGAGGATAATAAGTGTCTAAGGTATACTCATTGATTATGAAGCTGCACTTAGACTAACTGAAGTCAATGAGTTACAACAGTTATTATTAAAATCGTAAAGTCAGTATGACCTAGTGAGTTGTAAGCTATATTTTTACAAACATACTTTTGAAGTTGTTAAATGCACAGAGCACCTGTTGATCACTTGAGAAACGCAGTAAAATGGCAGTGAAAAGTAGTAGCTCTTAGCTTTGTAGTTTACATGTACATGAAGAATGAAGTTTTTTTAGTTTGTTAAGAACAGTAGGGTATTTTTCACTCTTATCCCTTGAATATGTGTAATCTGTTTATATATCCACTGAATTTTAATTACTTAAGAAATTGGATCCGTAATGACACCCGGCTATTTCCGTGTTTTTACGTATTCTCGTTAAGCTATTCGGTATTCTTCGGAAGTAAAGTAGCGCGCACATCACTTTATGAAACAATCGGAAAATACCGAAATTAAACACAAAAAGTACGTTATTTGCCGATAGTCATAACGGGTTATCTGCCTTTAGACGGACTACTTTAGTTTTGTGTGTGTAACACATGAAGGTGATCTTTTGAGAGTTTTCTTTTCAAAAACTGAATATAAAATTCATTTAATGAGTTAAATAAAAAATAGTGAATTGCGAGGCTTCAACGAATTTATTTAATCGATGCTAACAGACACAAATGTACTATTCGTTTTTTGTCATGTAAGCATCATTTGCTGAAACTTCGAACTTTCTCTGTTTTTACCTATTACAGACAAAGTTAGTTCGATGAACGTCTTCTGTACTTGAAACGATGTAATACACTAGTGTAATACCAAATTAATCAGACGGCTTTATTTCACTCCTAAGTCGTCAATCATTTGATAAAGTATTTTAAAGCACAGGTTGAGAATACGTTGGCATTTTGGATTATACTAAGTTCTGACGTACAGTGTAAAGGCTTGCAAAAAAGTAACTGAGCTCAGACAAATTGAAATCATTGAGCAACAACCGTAATTATAAAAATTATAATGAAATCATTGTTATCTAGTGAGTAGCAAGCTGTACATTAAAACACCAACATACTTTTGAAGTTTTAAACTGCACAGAACACATGTTTTTTTACTTGAGAAATGCAGTGAAAATGCTATGAAAAGTAGAAGGCTCTTAACTGTACTTTGTGGCATACATGGCAAATCAATATTCCACAAAAACTTTAGTTTGCTTTGAACATTAAGACCATTTTACTGTATTTTAAAATCAAATTCATCGAATTGTCTTTACTTAAGGTAGTGGAGGCGTTATGACATTCGGCAATTTCCGAGTGATTTCGTATTCTTATTTGTTTTGTGAAGTATTCACGATTTTTAAAAAAAATAATTCTGAAATGATGAACACAACATTAAATCTCTGTTATTTTTTTTTTCAATGTTACAACATTTATAATACATTCTTATATAAAACAGAAAATGCGCGTCTAATGTAAAATAGTAACTATATCATTAGAGATACATATGTACATGAACAGTTAAACCATTTAAATTAATCTGGTTTGGTAAATATATTTAAATATTTTTTTATGATGACAGTGGTGGTGTGTCTACGAAAAAAACGTTTTGAATATTATAGCGACTTGATTTTGAAACTGCTGATTCATACTTGGTACTATTTCTCCAGACGGAGTAAGTCGAGACGCAGTTTACCCTATATTTTCATTTTGCACAGTACTATTCCTCTTCAATACTTGCTCATTGTAAACGTTTAGGAAAGAAACTTAAACGTAGTGCATTTGATTTTTTCTGTCAATGAATTAAACAAAATTTTATCAGAGGTGTATGGCTATTACCACCATCTTGCATATATAGTATACACACTTGTGAAACAGTTTCTTACCAATATTGGCATTGCGCATGATCACTAGTGTAATTAAGATCAAGTAGATATGGACTAGCGGCAAGCACTCCTTTAAATAATTATATTGATGGGAGGGAGTGGTGACATCAATTTACTTTTACACGTAAGGGAGTATGAACTGCATGTTTTCACATAAAAATAACAAATTCCTACATTTTTATATTGTTTTGACAGCTGAAAAAGAAATTCTTATTGTGCTCAAACTATAATTCCAGTTATAATATTACATGTACTCAAGTTCTCTCATTTCTTTAAAGTTAAATAGAACGCTGGGCTATAGACGCAAAATAACTATAAAAACGAGTTGAATAAAATAATGTAATGAGAGGCTTCAGCGAGTTTAATAAACACAAATGTAAAATCCTTTTGAAGATGCGTTAGCTTCATCTGCTAAGACAACATTTTTTTCTTTATTCACCTATTGAGCCGTGTCATGGGAAAACCAACATAGTGGCTTTGCAACCAGCATGGATCCAGACCAGCCTGCGCATCCGCGCAGTTTGGTCAGGCTCCATGCTGTTCGCTTTTAAAGCCTATTGGAATTGAAGAAACTGTTAGCGAACAGCATGGATCCTGACCAGACTGCGCGGATGCGCAGGCTGGTCTGGATCCATGCTGGTCGCAAACCCACTATGTTGGTTTTCCCATGGCACGGCTCTATTACATACAAAGTCAGGTCGACCACTGTCTTCTATACTTGAATCAACGCCAACCTCAAAATATTACTATGCTAGTGCGATATCACATTGATCATAAGATTATTTCACTCCCATGTAGTCAATCATGTGATGAAAATATTTTAAGGCACGTGTTCATACTTTGTAGTACTACGAGAGTGTCATTTTGAATGAGAAGTTTTATGAACATTTTCCTTATTTTATTTTTCTCTGAATAAAACCCTCGACATATTACATATATTCCCCCCTGGCATCAGAAATTTGTCCAACAGGTTTATTTACCTGTATGGAAATAAGTAACTGCCATCTTACAAATAGTATAAAATATATATATAAAAGCAACATATAATGGTGCTAACCCCCAACGCTCTGTAACAGAAGCTTTCAATTTATTTTGTCTGACTATTGTACGAAAAACAGACGTGTAAAATAAGAGGTTTTAGTACACTTCTACACAATATCTAATTTACTTTAGAGTTATACAATATCTGTAGTCCCATAGAAGACCATATTTTCGTTTATTTTTTCCCTTTTAATTAGTTCTGGCATGCAGTGTTAAGACTTACAAAAAAAGTTTCTTACACGCAACAATGCGATGTTTTTGTTGCGCAAAATTTTAATGCTATTTTCTTGTGTATCGGTATTTGTTTAATTAATTTATATCAATTTCCCAATATTCAAAACGTATTACTAGATATAATTTGTAAATAATTAATGATAGATTTAGTGAAGTAAAAAACAAACAAATTAGGATACCTGTACATATTGAACTTCGTTTAAGATTCAAATGATATAATCTGAAACTAGTTACTGAATCATACTGAAAGGCCAAGTGAATCTGTAGAAATTTGCCTCTGGCTTGTCTGTGACATTTGCTTATTTCATATACATCTCGGCGTTCATTTCGCATACAGCTTGAGACATAAGTATGTTCTTACAAAACGCTGAAGTTAATCCGACTTACTTACAAATAGCATGTCTTGCGCGTAAATATCTGTTATAATTATATCGTAATGTATATGTGTAAGATCGCAAACAAAAAAAATACATTAAAAGCAACATAAAATATTCCTTATTCATACATGAAATTATATCTATTTTAAACAAGTACGAGGTTCCATATATTGGATATACTTAAACAATCTTAAGTTCAGACAAACTTGTAATAAACATGTGATGTGGATCACCTGTCCCCATGTGAACGGTTTACAAAGTAATTGCGTTATTCTTTGAGTTTTATTTGTTCTTGGTGTTCATTTAGGGAGTTCAACTTTTTCTTATGTAAAATAAATAATATCTGTTTCCGTTGTTGACGATATGCAGATACTTCGTTTGTAAATGGAATCTGAATCATAACAAGCAAATTCTCTTCTCAAAATACCTAAACTACCTAAACTGAGTATTCTTGCCTCTTTTGATCAAAACGCATTCTATTAGTTTGTTTGATTTAGAATGCACAACAGAATATATCTCTTTACATATTTTCCATTATACATGAATTCAATATTTCTCATTTCGAAATTGTTCGCAAATGGATTACCATTTAAATCAATATTTCAAAAGAGTTTTACATATTATAATGATGATTAAACACATTGTAAAAGAATATTTTAACATCATTGCACAAAAAGTATCATTTGCAATACTGACTGGTCTGTAAAATGGTAAATAGATATACATAAAAATGTAGTTTTAATATTTTACCATTCTTTAAAGAATAGTTTGTCTGTCATAACGTAGTACACCATCTGTTAAGAAATGTGTTGTGTCATACCAAGATACCAAAAGGCTCTAAATAACACGGACACTGCATATTTAAACGGTCTCAACAATCTGACTAAAATACATCTCCTATTACGCTACGCATAGGATCTGAGAACGACCTATTCATAGCCTCGTTCTGACGGCCCTTTCGCTAGCCAATCAGAGCTTAACTTACAACATTTTGCAAATCTACCTGTAGCCTTGACTTTTGATATTTACAATTCTAATGTCGTAATGTATCAGATAGCCGGTTAGCTCAGTCGGTAGGCCACTTGCTTTGTAAAGCGAGGGGTCCCGGGTTCGAGCCCTGGAATGAATGCACATTTTTTCTTACTCTTTGACATTCAAACAAGTCGTCTGACTGGTTAAAATAAAAATAGCAATACTGGAAATCCAAACTATACAGAAGACGTATGTGAATGGGTCGTTCTCAGATCTTCGTTTAGAAGGTCAAGTACTTAAGTCAGATTGCGTCTCAATAGACTGTCTAACACAGTTAATAGGCAGGAGAGTTTTCGTTGTCGTCATTTGTATTCTACGATTACAATAACTGATTCGTTAAATGTACTTTGATTTTACATACAAATTATGCATTTGATTAGCAGATAAGCACCATTTCATTTTAATTCTTATTCATTATAAAATAGGAATATTTTAAAAATCGATTGATTTTTGCCTACTACTTAATATAAATACGTCAACATAAAACATCGCAACAAAATATAGTGTCGTTGCAAAAATATTTTAACGCATGTTCATGCTTTCTTATCTTTAATACATTTAGCTATACATTTAGCTATGTTTTGTACACCCGCCCGCTTAGCTCAGTAGGGAGAGCGTTGGTCTACGGATCGTGGGGTCGCAAGTTCGATCCCCGGGCGGGGCGTATGTTCTTCGTGACGATTTGATAAATGGCATTGTGTCTGAAATCATTCGTCCTCCACCTCCGATAATTCATGTGGGGAAGTTGGCAGTTACTTGCGGAGAACAGGTTTGTACTGGTACAGAATCCAGGAACACTGGTTAGGTTAACTACCCGCCGTTACAAGACTGAAATACTGTTGAAAAACGGCGTTAAACTCAAAACAAACAAACAAATGTTTTGTATACGCCTAACGGCCACCGGAAGCGTATCAAATTTAGTATATCTGCGAAAAAGAGTTTGTTGACTGTTCACCATGAGACCGAATTTCATTACTGGCAAATACAGAGCTAGTATTCAGCATTGCGCTGAACTGAAAATGATTAAATAATTGTTAATTTAGTAAAGTTTTGTTGTTGCGCTGCTAATTATTGATTTATAAAGCAGACTTGGCAATCTTCTTCGTGTATCACGTTGTACTTTTCTGAGAGCAGATGAGCTATTTTAAATCGGTATGTATCACACGTATTTTAAATCCATATGGGGAATATATGTGATATTACAGCGGCCGTTGCAGCTAATGATTAATACTTACATATCTATATTGAATAGTTAATGATTAATACTTACAATCTATATTGAACTTGATATGAGCCGCGCCATGGGAAAACCAACATAGTGGCTTTGCGACCAGCATGGATCCAGACCAGCCTGCGCATCCGCAGTCTGGTCAGGCTCCATGCTGTTCGCTTTTAAAGCCTATTGGAATTGGAGAAACTTTTAGCGAACAGCATGGAGCCTGACCAGACTGCGCGGATGCGCAGGCTGGTCTGGATCCATGCTGGTCGCAAACCCACTATGTTGGTTTTCTCATGGCACGGCTCATATCATGACCGAAATAAGTTTTTAAGAATTTAAACATGAAGTCTACAAAATAAGTTGCATGGCTACGGTTTAAGAATTAGTACCGTGCATATACAAGATCTTAATGTCAATAGGGAGCGGTGTTCTAGTGGTTGAGATGTCGGCCGCTCAATCTATGGGGCTCCACTGGGGTCATTTTGTGTCGATTCGCCGTTAAACCCAACTCACTCATTCACTCACGTTTTCTCATATGACACCAGTACTTTTTGTCAGGTAGCAGACTCGGGTGATTCATATAAGCTTGTATGGGCGGAACGTGGCTTTGTCTATTGGGTTTTTAATCATGGCCTTGTTGTTTTTTTTTTCTCGAGATTTTATCGCAATTGAGCTAACATAGATTTGTATAAAATAACGCCAAGACTATGGTACTGAAATAATTTTCCGACATTTACATAATACTGAAATATTTGAAGAAAAATATCTTCGTATTAATAACATCCTTACTAAGTATGCCATTCATGGTGTTGTGTTTTAATAATTAAATCTGAGACGGATTTTAATATACATACCATTGAACAGTTCTAGGAACATTGTGTAACAAAGAATAAATACATAAAATTCTTTGCTCTTTTCTTAATTATGCTGTTAGTTATGTCTCCCACCACACAGTGGTGTGGGAGACATATTGATTTACTCCAGTCTGTGTGTATGTCTGTCACAAAGCTTGTCCGCACTCTAAGTCGAACATTTCTCATCCGATCTTCACCAAACTTGAAAAAAAAATGTGTTTGACCATAAGACCTCGACCAAGTTCGATAACTAGCCAAATCCGCCCAGGCACTTGTGAATTATGGCCCTTGAATTACTGATTGGGTCCACTCATCAAGCCATCGAGAGAAACTAGACGTTTTTCAATGGTGTCCACTCATCAAAACCATCGAGAGAAACGTTTTTCAATGGGGCAGTTGTGGGAGACATGCGCTTTTCTCAAAAGCATCTCTAGTTTTAGTCGAGTTCTGTTAAGTTTGTAATGAAATAATTCTTTACCTATAATTGCATTGATAAAACGCTACATTGATCTGTTAATATATATGTGGTTACAGTTTCTACTATTGATACATTGTATACTCTTCAAAGGAAAATATTCTTTGTTTGCTTTGCCTCCAGTAAATCCTGTCGTTTCATACTTAAGAAGCAAAGAGACCATGGTAACCATGGTGACGGATCAGTGCACGTTTTAATATTTGATGTAGATGAAAATGATGACATTGTTTACTACTGTTTTGATTTACTTAATCAGTTTTAAGTATATGTAAGCAAGTATTGGTAGCTTTATGGGCAAAGTGAGTTCTGTTTTTTCGCACCTTTGTAATTACAGATTTTATTATTAGCTTTGAGACTAGAAACATTTGTACATGAACAATGAGGTCGATACATTTACTCTATACATTCGTTTCCAAACGGACGTTACTTCTTTCGAAAATGAAGATGTATAAATAATCCCTAAAATAACATAAAAGCAACAGCGCAAACAGATATGAGCCGCACCATGAGAAAACCAACATGGTGCCTTTGCGACCAGCATGGATCCAGACCAGCCTGCGCATCCGCGCAGTCTGGTCAGGATCCATGCTGTTCGCTAACAGTTTCTCTAATTGCAATAGCTTTGATGCGTAGGCTGGTCTGGATCCATGCTGGTCGCAAAGGCACTATGTTGGTTTTCTCATGGCGCGGCTCATATATTGCTTTCATTTCATTAAAATTCATTTCATTATAAACACAAATGAGAATAAAGTCGATATACATTTCTTCAATCACAGATCTAAGTACATGTATTTTGTTGAAATTATATTATATAACATGCACTTGAACATATAAAACAAGGATAAATATCAAACAGGGAATGCCATGACCTCACAGCACGCAGATGTGCACACTACCAACACACACACACACACACACACACACACACAAAGCAAACACACGAGGACAAACGAACAAATAAAGGAACACAGTGGGGCACCGCCTTGGAACGGTCAGTGGCAAAACACCACTGGGGAGCTTAAGCCGGTTTATGGTGCGCACCCTAAGTACTACTTAATCTATGTAATAACATTAACGGACAGTTAAACAATAAGAATAGTTTCAGTGAAATATTTAATATAATAAGATTGTTTTGGTTGAGTCATTACCATTTTAACTTAATAAGGGAATAAAGAATGGATGTACGACAAGAGCGATAGGAATACAAGATAATGTTTGAGTATTCGTCTTTTATTTACTAGACAGACATGCTTTTGCCCAACATGAATATACCTAATGCTTTGTAATTGTAACATGTGTATTTCAAGGACAAAATATTAAACTACAGTATTATTTATTATGTCTGTCCAAAACAATAGAACACTAAATTTTACATTTAGTATCTGAATTCATGTGTGTAACACTCGGCGCAAATGTAGTGATTAATTGTCAATATTTCTCTGCACGAGGTAAGATATTGTTAACATGAAACATATATGATACCCTTTTGAATTTTCGTTGCACAATAAAACTAATTTGTTCTAATTTGTAAACTCTTTGCAGCAGAGCTATCAAATTATACATTCGGAAATTGTAATGGATTATTCAAAGGTGTACAATTGGCATAAATCACATGTTTAATAGAATTTTACAGACTGGCGTGGTTTTCCTTTCTATTATATAAGAGAACTTTTGAAAAGCGTGGGTGGAATTTTAAATGCATGGCGAACTGTTTGGACAATTTAAGAACTGGTTGGTTATAATGAAATATGTATGAAGTGGCGAGTATATTGTTAGACACCTATCTTTGATTTTATATGAATGAATGAATGTAAAAAAAAAAGATAAATTTGAGTCCCACGTTCTTGTCTTATTTAACACGTTTGAAAATATAAACTTCGTCTCTGGGAAACGATTGATGAACTGAAAAAGTAACAGCTCTTTGAAGTTGAATTTAAAGCACTTGATAAAAGACATTGTGTCTAAAATTATTCGCCCCACCGCTGTTTCATGTGGGGAAGTTGGCAGTTACTTGCGGAAAATAGTTTAGTACCGGTACAGAATCCAGGAACACTGTTTAGGTGAACCTGCCTGTCGTTACGCAAGTGAAATACTGTTGGAAAATTGTGCAAACAAACATACTGACATGTATCGTACTCTTGTATTGAAATCTGGATGCGTGAAACAGTTACTGAAACATGATCTCCTTTGACAATGAATATGATAATGCTACACAATTAAAATAATTTAAATGGTAGTAGTTTCCATTATTGTGGATTGTCATATTTTTAGATGCATGTACGTCGAATGGTGGTTAATATTTGCAAGAATGTTTCAAAATTTTACATGTCTATAGGTAAATGTCGCATACTTCTTCGCATACACATATGTAGGCTACGTTGTTGTCACATCGAAGTATATGTGTTTTTAAAGAGACATATTTTTGCTTAATGGATTTCATTAGATACATTAAAGTGGTATGTCACTTTTAATAGCTGATATTTGATTTATCGATTCTAAATACTTACTTCAGAAACATGACATACCTCTTTTGGGAATTAACCAGTTTTGGTACAAACCAAGCATACTGTTTACTAAACTAGAGCATGTTAGATAGATAGAATATGTTTGTTTTACCATCGTAAAAAATAATAAAGTTTTCTGTTACCTTAAAATATAATATTAAGAAATAAGCTCCGTAATCCTTCTCAGCAAAAGAAATGATTTTAAGGAAATTTCACTCCGACAAAGCTCAAAAGTATAGTACGGGGTAGTGTGTCGTTTGATTCAAAGAAATATGCTACAAAACGTTTTCAAACTCAAGAAAGAATTGTCTGTTATCAAATATTCTTCTACTAATTTTCTGATGAATATTTAATGAAAACGTAGATTTTTTTCTCGACGATCTAAACAACGTTCGACTCCTAAGTAATTCAGATCTTATTTATTGAGCAATGCACTTAGTTTGGATCAGGACAATCATACATTACATAATTATGTAAATATATTGTACTTTTAAAATAATTTATCACGTTGACTCCTTGTAAGGAATCTCTAGAGTAAAAACATGCTTCTTTTGCGAAGACAGTTCAAGTCCTTTAATGTTATAATAATTGAGCCGACAATAGAGATATGCGAAAATTTATTAGAAATTTACCCATTTTTGAAAATTTTGAAAACGGATCTGAAGACGCTGACGAATGTCATCGTTTGCATTAGTTTGTTCTGGTGCTAATGGTGTCTTCCTAACGCTTTTATATAGGTTGCGATATTGGAGATATAGAATTAAGGGTTTCAATTTTTTTAAGATCGTGATTCTTAATAGTAAGTATTGAAATGAGACGCATCATGAGAAAACCTACATAGTGCATTTGCGGCCAGCATGGATCCAGACCAGCCTGCGCATCCGCGCATTCCGGTCAGGATCCATGCTATTCGCTAACGGTTTCTCTAATTGCAATAGGCTTTGAAAGCGAACAGCATGGATCCTGACCAGACTGCGTCTGGATCCATGCTGGTCGCAAACGCACTATGTTGGTTTTCTCATGGTGCGGCTCAAATGATGTTTTAATAATAATGCACTCGACTTATATTCACAAATATTCTCATGAACTAGTCGGAAATCGATCAACAGACGAAGATTTAGCTTGAAATATGTATTAATATATACGGTTTTGTTTTCTTTAAAGATGAGTTATACTGGCATCAAACAACAGATAGTTATATTTGCATATGTCTTAAAACTATAATGAGGTATGTATATATCTACCGATAATGCCGATAGAAAAGTTGCAAAATCATACAGTGCTCGAAATATTAAAGTACATCCGCATTTCTGTCACCATTTTCGTTACAGCATGCTTCGAAATTCATTACATGCTTTGAAAAAATATCATAAACTTTAAGTTTATCCAAGTATAATTTTATTTGGACTATTATGACGTTATTATTCGAATCATGGTATTACCACTGAGGCAAATGATTATATACTTTTAATCATCATAGCTTTAAATTATAACACGATTCAATTCCAACATCACACGTTTTCAATGAAAACAGGTGTAGGCGGCACAGTTTTTCTTTTTTTTTTCTATTGTTTTAATCAAGTTACCAGTAATACGACATAATCACTTTACAGTAAATATTAACGAACGTGATGTCTTAGTTTTTTTTTTCATGTTGTACTTTGTGAGCAAATGCGTTCTATGCACGTAACTGTTCATTTTTTTTTTGGGCTGTTTCGTTTGACCTTTGCATACGTTAAAGAGATAGCGCATATAACTGAATAAATAAGAATATGGAAACTAAAACAGGAATACCTTATATATTACTTGAAGAGTTGTATGTTACATCTACGATATCAATGGAAATAATTGACTGTGTAAAATTATATCAGAAATGTTATTGCTGGAATGCTCTTTTTGTCACGTCTTTTTAATTGCCTACACGTTATTAAGTAAGCATTCCAAACCACTTCTTGACGCACACGTATATGTCCCTGCATAGTATCTGATTCAGTTACACAAATATGTTAATCGCCTTGACCTATTGCAACAAGCTAGCCGTTTTTTTTATCAATAACTTGCCTGAAACCTTATGTTCGGTACTGTTGCCGTCTTGCTTTTGTGTCGTCTATGAAATTTATCAAAATTCAACATTATCACACACATTTATTAATAAGATGTTACATGACAAGTTCTTTGCATAATCACCACATATTTTGCATTATTATTTTGACAGCTTTGGATTTATTATCATTTATGCTGTTGTTTCAACAGTCTTGACGAGGAATTCGACTTACATGTATATATTTCAGTATCTGGCTACGTATATGGTTCTTAAAATGGAACAAAAGATAAGGCTTTCTCAAAGAACAAATTTGTTTCCTCTCCTGTACCTACCCACTCTCGGGCTATAAACTAATAAACCAATAAACAACTAGTAAACTGATAAATAGCATATTGTTGTATGTCATTACTGATGGTTTACTGATTGCTTTTCAATTACAAAAATTATTGTATCCGACCATATTAGACTAGGATAACTACCCAAATTATCTTTGTTATCAATAAAACTTTTTCTCAAAATATGAAAGTAACTGATAAATAGGGCTTGGACCCCACTAGATTGCCTCGGTCAAAATTTGTGTCTGGCTACGGCACTGGTGACCTTGACCTTTTAGCTAGCGGTGTAGGTCTTGCGTGCAGCATACTGCCTACGAATTGTGAAAGTTTCGTCAAGGAACTTAAATATCCAACCATTCATGCAAACCTTATTGACTGAACAAGAAATATCATGTGATATATTTTTGACCTCCAAGTGTGCGTTGACCTCAGATCTTAAACGTGACATTCGTCATATTATGGTGAACGTTTGTGCCAAGTTATCTAAATATCTTTGCATGCATAAAAGTTATAGAGAGGATAGGAAACATGTCCTTAAATCTTTGATTTCTAATGGTGACCCTGACCTTTAGGGTGTATGCATGGGTCTTAAACGCGACATATCGTCTTGTAATAGCGACCAATTATATATCCATGCATGCATAAAAATTAATAGAGCGGGCAGGAAAAGTGACCTTGAATTCTTTTACCTCTGCATGTGACCCTGAATGTTAAGGTAGGCGGACAGGAAAAATAACGTTAAATCTATTATCCTTAAGTGCCACCTTTTAAAGTAGGGTCAGGATTTTGCACGCAACACGTTGTCTTTTTATGGTGGTCCTTTGTACGAAGTTATTTCAAAGCCGACATGGCACGATAAGGTTTTACGCCGGACACGGTTTTATGCGCACACGTCCACACACACGGACGCACGAGCACACGGACAGGGATAACAATATATGCCTCTCCCCACTTTTTTTATAGTCGGGCATAAAAAACGTTGGTTATTAAGTCATAAAATCATTTTAACGAGGTAGTCCAATTGCTAGATTAAATAAAACTAAAATTTTAAATTTAATTTGCATGCGGAATATTTCAGTGAATTTTAGACGTAAGGCGAAAATTTATGACTGATCTTTTACATTCTATAGGAATAGCAATGAAGGCCAAAGCATGTCTTTTGTTTGCCAGATGAAGTGTAAGACAGCAAATAAACCATGTTAGCGTGACTTGTCATTTGTAAATAATATGTATTCAGTTTTAAGTTAAGTTTAAAACACAATTGCCAAAAGGAAGAATCTTTACAGTATCAAGCAAATATTTTTGCAGAAGTGTTTATGATTTGAAAAACATTGAAAAAAAACCGCAACAGAAAAATCAAGGACAAAATACTAACAGGAAATGTCATGTGACTGTCAGAAGCCTAGTTTGCTATTATTTTGGTTGCGTTCTGAGCTCCTAATCGGTCTTTTTATTATAGATCTGATCAACCATAACAACGTTAGTCTTCAAGTGCTGTCATGTTCTGCTCCTTTTGGTCTCCATTCAATGTATTCGTTTAAGAGCAATTCGCCTATGCCTTTATTACAGGGCGCGTAAGGTGACGCACACTCCTACCTCTCTTAAACAGAAGCAATCATGCTATCAAAATAATTTTGCTTGACCGTTTTCAGTTTTAAAGATATAAAACAATTAATTTCGACAAAAAATAAACGCTTGTCGGAGGGCAAATTAATGTAATATAATTCAGTTGCTAAAATATCTGAATATTATTCTTTTTTTAAAAAAAATATCACATATTAATTACCTGTTTTCAAATATACATTTACTGGAAATGCACTCAAGGGAATGTACCAATTAAGATCGTTTTAACACTTTACAATTATCTCATAGACAGAAATATAAAATCGATATATTTTGTATCCCCAGTATAAATTTCATAAACATAAAAAAGAAGAAATGAAGATTGAAAGACAGTAATAAATACGTGTTTGATTATCATTAATCTTGAATTGAAAATAAACGATGAAAATAAATTGGATCGCCTCTTTTTGATCAATATTTGTTATTGTTAACCATTAGCTTGCTGACAGCAAGTGATTTTGCCTTTGCAACCAGAGCAGACCAAGATCAGCCTGCACATCCGTGCATCCATGCAGGCTGATCATGGTCTTCATTGTTTGCTATTCAGTCAGTAATTTTTCAGTGAACACCCCTTTAAATAATAAGTGGTGCTGCCCAAATGGAATAATGGACTAGTCGATTTTAGAAATTTAGTAAGTCAATGGTCTCTGTTTTTATTACACGTATATGTGAACATCGTAGCAATGATTAGATATTGATGCAACTATGGTAGAATGCGTCGGTGACGCTTATTCACTGTTAGTAATCAATATATATAAAACATTGAAAATATACAATAAGCTTGACAAGTTTTGTTTTGTTGGGTGTGGGGGGGGGGGGGGGGGGGGTGCGTGAGGGGATCTGCACATTTCATTTCCTTTCATGAACGGATTCAGTCGAACAACGCTACTAATACATTTCTTTGTTGTGTTCTACGTTTCCAAATGATCTTTCCACAGATTTTATTATCAGTATCTGTAATCTTATGAATAATCATTAGCACATTTCTTGTGTATATGGGGAGACAGAGCCCTCAAAACTTCTATAACATATAACTTCTAAAAATCTGTCAACGATATGTTATTATAAGACTTATTTTAAGATTGTTTCTAAAAGGATATATATATTTTTTACCTGTATCATCTCGTCTTTAGAACGGGCATTTAAATCTGCAAACTTCATAATTCGTACTTCCTTATGAAGACTGAATAATGTAGAAAGGTGCAGTACATTTGCTGTCTTTTGTATTTGCCTTTTCATAGACTTGTTCGTCAAAGAAAGAACATTTTATTTTTAATGTCGAATATAGTTTATTACAAAATAATATGTACATGGCCTTACCGACATCTTGCACAAGAATGATGCAGTGTTGTGTAACAATCTCCTACCAATATTACTTGATGACTATTGTAATTAAGATCAAGGACAGTGACAATATTGGTAGGAATTAGATAAGGACTGAATTAAATAGACTGATGGGAGGGAGTGGTGGCATAAATTTACTTTTACACGTATAATACCAGCATATCTGCATTTGCACATCAAACTATAAATTCTTTTATCTAATAATTTAAATACAAGTACGGTAAGTGTAGCTATGGCTTCTGTATATTTTACAGGTTATTCGAGTACAGTTTAAACGTAAACTGAACTAAACACTGGACACTAGAGGTCTGTTAGATAATTTAAGACACGTTCGTGTCTAAACTTTGTATTACAGCATTTGGAAAGAGATTCTTTATGAACAACTAAATAATAAACATTACAATATTCATTTAACAACATCAGTATGTTACGCATTTCCCGCAAATTTATCCCAGACGTATTTTTATAAGGAAAATAAGTAGTATTGCGATTACAAATGTACTTTGAACCAGTGTGTTTGGCATAAACTCCCACCCCTCCCTCTTTCAACTGAAAGCTATCAAACTCATATTATCTAATGTTTCGGAAACCCAACGAACAAAATAACACATGTTACCATATTTCTTTACTGATGTGCTTCGTGAGAAATATTGTCTCCTTTTGATTTTTCTCTTTTATTATTTCTGAAATGCAATGTGAAAAAAATGGTGTATCCAACCAGTGTTGTTTTCGATTGTAAACGTTTAATTGGACTAATCAAATCAATTTAAATCAAATATATCAAAATTAATGAAATGTAAGTTTTCATACAAGTTACAATTTATGAAGTCAAATCAAGTGTATGCATTGAAAATGTGTTTCATGTAAAACTAATATACTCTGAAACAATTGTTAGAAGTGAATAAAAGTGACCAAAAGCGATAGACAGTACATGCATGTCAGTATGTTCGTGTTACATCTTTTCCCTATATAGAAATAAGCAATAGTAATTAAACTATTATGTGAAATGGCTTCTTGTCTGTCTGTGACATTTGCTTATTTGATAGCAATTGTCGTGTTTTCCTTACAAATAAAACTAGAGATGCATACGTTCAAGTAAATCGGCAAATGGGTTAATACGGCTACTTTAAAAATTGCAAGTCTCGCTGTATACTGTATACATCTTTTACAACAATATCATCAAAATAAATTATGATATTTGTAAAAGCGCAATAAAATATAATAATATCCAACATTAAATACTAGTGGTTTATATGAGGAGGGTTTGAAAAGTAGTGGCAACAGTGGTGGGCTATCCATACCTCCGTCATTTTCCAAGAAATGACTATGTGAGACATTCAAAGTACTCTCCAGCTGACTGTACACACTTTTTCAGGCTCAAAAGCCACTCGGAAAATACCTTTTGGGAGCGCTCTTTAGGTGTACTGTTTATACACTAGTATAGGGCGCTTCCAACTGCGTTGTGCGTTTTAAAGCGGCGGCGCCCCCTTAAACATGATTAAATGTATGTGTTCAATCAAAAATCACAAGGGGAGATAACAGGGCTATATGTAGGGTGTGGTAAAACCTCAATATAATTCTCCTTGAGGAATTCCTGTATACTATGGCTGAAAGTTGGGATAGGGAGTTGTCATGTAGCAGCTTGATGCCACGCCCTCTATACTTAGGCGCATTGCTGTGTAGTGGTCGAGAAAAGCAGAGAGGACATTTTCTTTGTGAAATGTACCAGTAACATTACTGTGTTCAGGGACAGGGACTCGAGCCACAATTCCATTGGAGTCACAAAACAGGGAATACATAACCCGCCTGACGTTTCTGCTCCGCCTAGCAATAACGGGCCTCTCGTTATTCACCTACTCACATTTTATTTTTTTCTGTATTGTCAGGCTCAAAAATGTACAGACACGTCTCATCACCTGAAACAATTTCTTTGATACGCCTAAATTCCTTGTTTTTATATTTGATGAGCAGAGTGAAAGCTTTTTCTACCCTCTCCCCTTTTGCCCCGGGGTCAATAAATTCGGTATCCGGCGTGCACAAACCTTACGCAGATTTAGCCTTTTTTTAAATCAGAAATCCACTGTCTGCTTCACTGTGCATCTTGCATCTTTCCCGATTATTTCACAGCATCAATGTCTTGGTCAGATACAGCAGTCATAGGGCGCCCATGACGGACATCTTTGGTGCTGGTTATCCCCTCTTTAAAGAGAGATACCCATCGGGCAATAGTTCGGTATGGCAGCGCACTGTCCACGTACACTTTATCCAAGTCGGCTTTAATTTCTGATGCGCCGATGCCAAGCAGTCCGCGTATCTTACACAACGCTAACACAGCAGCTAGATTCAGCCATTTTTTCACCAGTATGATATACTACATGTATTTCAACACCTGATAAAATGTGCTTTAGCACGTGATTTTAGTGTCATTTCCGGTCAGTTGGACAGAAAACTCAATATTCTTTCCATTGATATGCCACACTTGTGGGTGCACGTGCAAATGGTGAAAAATACTGGACTGTTACCACTACTTCCAAATACTCTACGCATTTATACACGCTGTACATAGTTGTAATTTTTAAGATAGTTCAGGTTCTAGTTTGTGTAAAATGAAAATAGATCTGTATATTAGGCTGTGATATGGATCGCCTGTCTTCTTATGAAAGGATAACAAGCGGATTTGTTTGTTCTTGATGTAGATTTGTTATGTCCTTCATTATTCTTTTGTAAAATAATCCTGTTATAACGATTGATCTTATACAGAGTCTTGTTGCGGGAAGCTAGACGTATTCTGTCTTTGAATATTCTCTTCTCAAAATGCCTTAACCATCTAGAGTGAGTATTTTGTCACCTTTAAACAAAACTATTAATTTGATAAATTTTCGATTAATATTAGCTACTTCAAGCCAAATATTTTTTTTCAGATAATATATATTATAAGTAAGTGTCATATAACAAATTAAAGGGTTTAATGAGACAAATTCAGAAATGCAACAAATTTGAAAATTGGTTGAGTAAAACCAGAGTTATTGCCCTTGGAAGTTTATAAAAAGTCCAAATTTTCTGCCGCATAGGATAACTAAATGACATTTTCAAATGAAAATGTTGTACATAGTTGTAATATATCAAATTAAAGTGTATAATGAGCCAAATTCAGAAATGTAATAAATATGAAAATTGATTGGGACAAACTCGAGTTATTGCCCTTGGAAATTTACAACAAAAGTCCAATATTTTCTGCCGCATAGGATTAACAAAATGACATTTTCAAATGAAAATGGTGTACATAGTTATAATACATCAAATTAAAGTGTATAATAAGACAAATTCAGAAATGCAATAAATTTGAAAAATGACTGAGTCAAACCAGAGTTATTGCCCTTTGAAATTTACAAAAAAGTCCAATATTTTCTGCCGCGTAGTATAACAAAGTGACATTTTAAAATGAAATAATGTACATAGTTGTAATATATCAAATTAAACAAAAAGTCCAAATTTCCTGCCGCACAGTATAGCAAAGTGACATTTTCAATGAAAATGATGAACATAGTTGTAATACACCAAATAAAGGCTGTTTAACCTGAAAAAAAACCATTTACAATGATATACAAATAGTATAAAACTGACTTCGTAGCATAATAGCAACTTCAGTGTTACAGGTAAAGAAAATCCCATTCTACTTGCTTTATCACTTTATCACTATAAGATTAGTTTCAGTTCTGTCACAAATACATACCACCATTATTAAGGTCAGTTTCCGCTGTCGCAAATACAAATTACCCCCAATTCTTCAACTTTAATTATAACATCACCCGCCGCATATTCCTCGCCCAGTTTCGCCGTGTAAATATCTTCATCATCCTCGTACAGAATATTAAACCAGGCAGGAAAACCTGGAACCTGAAAATACACAATAAGAAAGACATACTTTAATATCTTGTATCAATAATTTTGCAAACATTCTTAGCATATGTAATAAAATAACTCAAATTGAATACATGTAGTTAGAACTACCATGTGATGTACCTAGGAAATTACTTTGCCTGTGTACCATTTTGAAGAGCCGTCTTCAAGGAATCTATGATCAATATTTTTGCCCATAAGTAAATGAGGCTCCTTAGGTGAAGGACAATTGAAACTCTTTTGGATTAATATCAAAACATTTCTTTTTAATTCATCAACACTCAACATAATTCTTTTTCCATCTATAACTTTACTAAATGAGTAAACATTGTCATCACATTTTTGATTGAACACATTTTTTCTGAACCTCAGCTGAACTCTAAGGGCCTCTTCTTGCTTTTTCTTTGACTTTATTTTGCCTAATGCAGTTATAATTTGATTTTCTATTTGCCATAAGCCATCATATGTCATATCTCGTTTCTTTCTGCAATTTTTCAATTCTTTTTCTTTCCAATTCTTCTTTTCTCCTGAATTCTTCATTTTGTTTCTCAATGCGTTTTGCTCGAATTATTTCCTCTCTTTGTTTGAATTTTGCTTTTTTCAGATAAGACTTCTTTTCTACTTTGTTTAATGATTTCAGAGACATTTTCCTGTTTTGATAGCCACTCACTCGCGTTTTATTTAAGGAAAATGTTATGTGGGACTTCATTGTCAAAGTAGAAATATTTGGTTTTGACGAAATGATGTGGTCAACATATGAAAACACTCTCTTTGGAAACATTCTGTTTATCTACGCTTGCAGTTTCTTGGTCACTTACCTGCCGGGCAAATGGTCAATGTATTGTCGTTTTATAAGTTTTGCTAACGCTGGTAGAACTATTGAAAGAATAACGACGACATGATTATTATATTGACTTTTCTATTAACCGGTCATGAATAACATCTTTTTTTACAGGAATATTATTAAATAAAACCAAACTACCACTCATAAAATCATCCAGATTCAGTGCAGTGTCTTCCAGGTACTTCAACAGTTTATGATATCTTTGATTCATCATTGAAATGTTAACTTCTTTATTTTCTATTACTTTCCACAGTGGCGTTGTAACATATTTGGAAATCAAGCCTAATGCTTTACAGTCAGGAAGAAAAAAACGGTTCAGACAAATCTTTTTGAACGGACGAAAACAAATCATTTAATGACGGACTTCTGTCTAAAAAGTCTTTCATTTTTTCTTGAAAATAATATATTTACCCTGCGTTCGTGAACAGAATATTGAAACGATTACCTTTAAGGGGTTGCAACGGGAAAGACATTTTATTTTGTTTTAAAAAATCAGTGATAAAAGTCATAAAATTTCCATGGCAACCATTTTTAGCATCACCCCGACGAGCAAATGCTTTGCATGCAGTTAGAATTAAACGTATTGTACCAGGCTGCCCTTGTTTCTCAAATGCTTTGTTAAAAATAGGAATATTGCCATCAATAAAATGAAGCTTTTCGATTTCAAAAATAGCTTATTGTGAAGTGTTTGCCATATGTACCAAAGTATGCAACCCACAGAAAAAATTGTTCATTCTAAAAATTGAAAGTTTTTCTTCTTCACAAAGTTGATTGTAATTTTCAATAACCTGCGGTACAATTTCATTTCTGTACTCTTGCAGCAATTCATTAAATTTGGTTTCCGTTGAAGCACGGTCGCTCATTGTATTTTTAATGTTCATTAATATTTTGTTACCGGTACCATCACCTGCCACATCATTTATGTCATTCAAAATGTCTTTAAAAGTATCTAACGTGCCATGACTTGATTTAGTAGCCATATCTTTCAAAACTAACAGCGTATAGTTTCCCTCAGAATCTCTAGCAGCAAATGTCCCCCATTTCTGACCATACTTAGAAGCTTCGTCTGTATGTAAGGTAGTATTTTCATTTGTTGATGTATCTGATATTTGTCTTTTAGCAATCAATCCCCTTACAATTGACCAATTATGAATTGTTCCGACTGATGGTAATTTGTTTGGACTTTTATTTACTAGTTTTAAAACACTCGTAATAACTGCTCCTACGTTTTCAAAGGCAACATGATTGTCTAATAAAGAATAAACACATGCATGTAATTTCAAACTATACGTTAAACTTGTTTCATCGAAAAACTCTGCATTGTTAATCTTTTTTAAGTCATTTTCAACTCATCTTTTTCTTCAATAATAAGATTCAGTTCCTCCCTGATATCTTCATTTTCATTTTTGGCTGCAACAAGTTCACTTGCAAGTTTGACTGCAACATGCTCAAATGTGCTTTCTTTAGCAACATTTGAATCACAGGCTAAAAAACCTTTTGATGCAGACGGAACAGGGACACTCTATGCATCAGAATCTTTTGGCACAGGTAAACTATAAGATTTTTTCAAAAATCTATCTAAATTTTCCTTTCACTTAACACGTGACTTACTTTTGTAAAAAAATGTAGTTTTGAGAGCACTGATGGTAAAAAATACATTTTTTAAAACACGCTGAAATGTTAGAAAATGCGTTTTATGATCGTCATCTAAGCTCAATACATGGTAAAATGCTAAACACTATTGGCTAAACTTAATCAAGGGCGGAGGAGAGTGGGGGTGGGTTGGGGTAAGAACCCCAAGTGTCTGTGTATGCAGCGTACCTTCATTTCAGTGTAATGAGATTCAGTCATTATATAGCATATATATAATAAAACAGATTTCAACTGAGTTCAATATTTGCATACTATACTATAGAAAAATATTCATGTATAATAAATCAGTTAAATAACATATAACAAATAAGTCAAAGCAAACAAGTACTCATTTTAATATGCAATCTGAATAAGTCACAAAAGCAAGAAACATTTTCATACACAGACGACAATTGTAACAAAGAAAATCTTTTAAAGTGCACTTCTCTACATAAAAGACTCTTATCACACCCTTATTCATGTGATACGCAGACCGTATTCAGCTCTTTCTTTAATTTGATATATATTGGTATTTAAACAGGTTTTTATCATATTTATTAAACTTACTTATCATTTTGAGATATATCAATATTCTTGCTAATTATACTGAGCCAAAATTAGCTTTAAAACTGTGAACAGTGTCGTTTAGGATAACCGCTTTGTCTACATTTCAATCAGCGTAGCACATTCAACAGAGTGAAAGAAATTGACACTCTCGTCCAATCAGGCAGAGTGTTGCATAAATCTTCCACTTTGATGAATTATCTATAATGCGTTATCAAGTAGTTTGATTCGCAAACTGAAGTCACGTGGCATAGGTAACGAAAACGAATTTAGACGGCGTCGCCGAAAAAAATCATCATTGGCATAAATCTGATGGATAATTATCAACGGACTGAATATGAATCAAACATCAAACAAAAATCACCTTGAAAGGCTAGAACAAGGAATACGGTCATATTGCAGGTGCCCGTTTTAATTTTACTTTCGATTTGGCATTACGCACTTCCTGTATAATATTTAATGAGAGAGGCACCCTACGGGCAAAAAATAGGTGCGCGTTCTTTTGCGCAGCCCATTTGCATTTCAGAAGTCGTCTGGCAAGAAAGAATAATGGTGAATCTTTCTAAAAATATAAAAAAAAAATCAATGCCAGCTCATACAAAAAAAAAGTCATTAAAATGCAATTTTCCTTCACCTGAGGACTTCAAATAAGGTTTTTGGGGGTCAAAAAGGGTTAAATTACGACAAAACTGATGTAGGTCAGTGCGCACATCTGCTGACGACAGCGGGTACCTCGTATCTTCCCAGAATTCAATGAAACGACGTTTCCGGTGATCTTCATTTAGGGTCACCATGATAAACAAAATGGCGGTTTCCGAACCCGGAAGCGATTCTTATCGATGAAACTTTTAGATATATGAAGTAAACAAGCAGCTGATATGATTATTAAATAAACCATTAAATGGACATAAAAACATTTATAACTGACTGGTTTGTGACAGCGTTAAAGTTTATTTCTTATATTTTCGGTGTCTTCAGTTATATGGGTAAAATAGTACACTTTCTTTTCAGAAATATATCATTTCAAAAGTCATAGAGTAATGAAAATACCAACACTGTTGTGGCGGTTTTCTTCAAAGATCCAACAACAGGTACATTTAAAATATATACAATATATGGAAACGGGGATGTGCTAGTGAAAGAGGGTTGGTGCTTGGGAGATGGAAAATAGCAAGGATGAATATTCACAATGTTAACATGGATATCGTCTCTCATATCATATATATTTGTTTCTTAATTTATTTACCATTCACAATTATAGTAAAATGCAAGATCAATACGGAATCTAAGGCATTATCTTTGTTATGTTGTAATTCATTTGGATAAATATGGATAAATATCTTTCACCATGCCTGAAATGCCTGAAAAGTCTAGGTTGTTCATATTTAAGATATATCAAGGTCCCTCGAGGTTTAATTAAAAACGGCTTCACTAATGTCAAACTGATTGTCAATGGTCAAACTGAGCCTAAAGTCTTTAAAGTTATTCATAACAGTATAAGAACATATAAGCAATGAGTTGGGCGCAGTCAGCAGGGATGCCAATTACTTGTCTATATGTTTTATTGCCAAATTTGATAAATGTGCTATCCGGTAAATACCACAACAACTATGCATTTTTTTTGTGTGTGTTAACTTTTATGCTCGAGACAAATGCTGTTGTTTCATTAATTGCCAAATAGGTAACCTTTTCTCTTGAACTGAAGCTATCAGTTTTAATTCAGTCAAATTTGTAGTAAATTAATATCAATCGTAAGTACTTACAATCGAACATTTGTCGTTTATTCCAGTCTTTTGATAAAATCTACGGAATTCTTGACATACCTAAAAAAATTAGCACTAAAGTTTTAATATACTTAAGAACTTTGCCTTTGCGAGTGGATTTTTATTGCAGGTAAACCAGAATTCAAAGGTAGAGAAATATTTCTGTAATACATAACGTTGAACAACAATGTACCGAACTTTATACGAGGTTTTGTGTAATTTAAAGATCCAATAAAGAGAGAAGTTATTCAACTGATTGTCATCAGGTTTGACATTAATTAACACGATCTTTCTAGTATTAGTCTCATCTCGTGACGATAATTGATAAGTTTTCATATGTTTCAATTTATCTTGTCATATATCTGTATTGTAAAAATAAAACTGTAAAAAATTGTATGGTTAGAATTACTTTTTACAAACAAAATTACACAGCTGGACATCGCCTTAACAAACACCGCCCCATCGAATGACGCCTGGTCAAACGCCGCCCCGCCAAACGTTGCCCTGAACCTCTCCGACAAAATTTGACCCGTCAAACGTTGCCCAGCCGAACGATGTTTCGGCAAATGTCGCCCCGCCGAACATCGCCCCGCGGACATCTCCCTGACAAACGTCGCTCCACCAAACGTCACCTCGTCCAACGTCGATCTGGGAACCGTCGCCCCGCCGAACGTCCCAACAACAAACGTCGCACCCCAAAACGTCGCATTGGCAAGCATCAGATTCCTATTTGAAAAGTCAATACCACACTTTGGTGGAGGTATTAGACACGAGTCATTTCAAATCATATCAAAGCAGTAATTTTAACACTCGTGGAGAAATACTTTTGTATTTTCTCATTAATAAGGCTAGTGCATGCAAAATGCGGCCCAAAAAAACGGGCGTAACGACATTTCGCAGAGCGCCGTGCGAAGGGGCGACGTTCGGCGGGTCGACATAACGATGTTTGGAGGGGTGACGTTCAGCGTGGCGACGTTTATCGGGACAAATTTTAGCGTGGTGACGTTCGTGGGGTTAGTGGGGATTGCGGAGGTTGACATTTGGCGGGGCGCCATACGGACGTCATGGCGTGCGAAGTTGTGCGGGGTGACATTCGGCGGGCGCCATAACGACGTTTTTCGTTTTGTCACTGCGACATAACGAAATCATAAAATGGCACAAATATACTATCATCATTAGACGATGAATAAATAATTTTGGTTTCAGCATTTTTCATACTCAGTATAACAAGCAAATCGGCATTTTGAATGAAATTCCGTATGAAAAACTGAACAACAAACAAACCGTTTATTTCCATTTTCTTTATCTTCAGAGCATACATCAAAAAAAAGCCTTGACATATTCCAAATTTCACCTGCTGGCATCAGACATTTATCCTAGATGTTTTCTTGTCCATACGGCGGAAATAACTAAGTCTAGTATTTCTACCATATTGAAAATACGTAATAATATGTATATTAAATCAGTATATTTGGTATTTACCTCCAACACCCTGTCTAAATGAAGCCATCAAACTTATATTGTCTAATAAATTATTTGACCTTTATATAGAAGAGTAGTACGACGTCTATAATAACATATAATCACACTTTTAGACAATTTCTAATTTACATTGAAGTTGTTGCAGACTACTTGTAACCTCATGGGAAATCTTGACTTCGTTTAGTTTTTCCACTTTAATTGCATGTGACATGCAGTGTGACGACTTTCAAAAACATCGGTCGTTGCACGCAAAGTTCAATATTTTTACTGTGCATCGTCCTTTTGATGACTTTTTCCGTGAGCGTACATACTGTATTTTGTATTTCAGCGTATCTTTGTTTAATTAAGTATTCGAAAAGACATCAACTTAAATTAAGTAGATATCTAAATATTAACAAACTTACCAGAGTAATTTTGTAAATAATGTATGACAGATTTATTGAAGTTTAATCACATGTATACACTGAACTCTTGTTTTATACAAAAAATAATAGATATAATCTGAAAGGAAAATCATAAACCTGGTAATTGCAGCATTCTAAAGGTTAAAAGGTTAGTCTGTTGACATCACGTCTCGATTCAGATTTAATCATCTTAAAAAAGCACTAAGTCTGCGTCTGATTGGTCTGTGACATTTGCTTTTTCATAGAGATCTTGCTTTTGGAAAACCCTATCCCATGTTGAGGCGTATATGTGTTGATAGAAACAAAATTGCGACATATTCCGACTACTTGCAAAAAGCAGGATCCGAGGTATCTACATCTGAACAATTATCTCGCATGATATAGGTAGAAACGCAACAAAAATATGAATTGATGGCTCAAGCGCAGTTTTCTATAAAATAAATCAGATAAAAATGTTCTGACAAATAAACATGTGATGTGGATCGTTTTGTCCTCTTTAGAACAGTTTAACTAATTGCTTTATCAATGAGTTTTATTTGTTTTCATGTACCTTTGTGCATTACTACATTTTATCATGTAAAATAAATAACATCTGGCTCCAAGCCAGTGTCGATATACACTAAGACTTAACTAGTTAAGGGAAATTCATATCACGTATCCGTAATCGCTTTTTGCAAATTCCCATTGAAAATCTAAAGCAAGTATAGTTGTCACTTTTTATCAAGTCACAATAACGTAGTTTTCTAATAGAACTGCAGAATTGTCTTATTTGGAATGTCTGTGCAAACCAGTAAATTGTTCCAGGCAAGACATTATCTGCATTTTCAGCATAACACAAATATGATACACTTGTTAACTTTCATTACACAATAAACTGATTTGTCAGACAGTTATGCATTATAAATATAATCCGACTAAATAGTTTCTATTGAGATATCAAATTGAATGATTAGATATTTATGAAATACGTCATTGACAGTGGCACAGCTCACGTGAATGACACGCTAAATATCAGTTTACATCAACTGTCATACGTGGGTATTTGTACAAAGAATTTTTAAACAGTTTGTGAAGAATTTTAAATGACTGTTTGGTGCTGTAGTTTGCAAATTAAAGAGCTGATAGTGCAGACCCGAAAAAACACCCGAGGGAGAATTTTCGGGAGAGTGTTGCTTACATGGGTTTAGGTAAAAACTTGGATTTAACAAGTCAACATTAATTTTGAACTTGTTTTTTCCCACCCTATATAAAGCATATGGAATTGTGGAATAAATTATAACGGGGGTCCAGGGGTCCTCCCTGAGAAATTTTGTGAAATTCTACAAGATAAATGTGTGCATTTGCATTTACAGATAACAAGTTATGAGCAAATCAGGCTGACAATTACGTCCTTATAGCTTGGATAACTTCAGGTATACATGTAGGACTGCCGGTTAAGGAATACTCCCCGAGAAATTTTGAAACTCTGTGACAAAAAGATGGATTTTAAGTAATTTTAGTTAAAATAGTTTGAGAAAATGAAGTTGAAATGTAAACACCACTTGCTTGAATAATTAAAGTACATGTTGGTGCTCGGGTAGGTCTTTCCCAAGACAATTTTGAAATTATTTAAGACAAAATGGTGCATTTTAAGCCATTTCTATAAAAAAAAATCTGAGCAAAGCAGGTTGAAATTCACCTTCCACTTGCGTGCACAATTTGATAAAATGAGCCGTGCCATGGGAAAACCAACATAGTGGGTTTGCGACCAGCATGGATCCAGACCAGCCTGCGCATCCGCGCAGTCTGGTCAGGCTCCATGCTGTTCGCTTTCAAAGCCTATTGGAATTGGAGAAACTGTTAGCGAACAGCATGGATCCTGACCAGACTGCGCGGATGCGCAGGCTGGTCTGGATCCATGCTGGTCGCAAACCCACTATGTTGGTTTTCCCATGGCACGGCTCAAATTGTGATTTGGGGTCTGGGTCCACCCCGAACAAATTTTGAAATTATACTGGACATAATGATGCATTTTAAGACATTTCTAACAAAATAACTGAGCAAATCATGTTGCATTGTACACACAACTTGCCTGAATAATTGGAATACAAGTAAAGATGTGGTTTGGGGTTCTCCTTGGGAAATTATGAAGTCATACAAGACAAGATGATGCATTTGGTATTTCTCTCAAAATATCTGAGTAAATTAGGTTCACATACTAGCGTCGATAATTGGTGAAAAGATAGGGAGCTCAGAGGACCTCTACAAGAAACCATGAAATTCTATCAGACAGTTGTAAGCCATATTAGACACCATATTGTAATCAAAACGTACATTGTAATGTGATTTATTTTGAAAAATAAACAATAAAGTGATTAAATGAGAAGTGCTTGGAGAAAAACATATGAGTGACTATTTTTGGGATTGAGTTTCTGTTGACGCTGCAAACACTAAACAAACGCAACTCACTTTGCCTCTACCCTAAGTCAGTCAAACAAAATCAAGGCTAGTATCATTTCCATTGAAATATGTATGATATGAGCATTATTTAATGGAACACGTTAACGATAACTTTATATTATTCCCTAAGATGATCATTTAGTAACTAACAACATAATACGAAAACGAATACGAAAACCAAAGTCATGTTTTAGAAACTATTTACAGGCCACACTTTACTTGTCTTTAATGATATATTCGAAATACATACTTATGTAGATGCATATTAGTTTAAGAGTATTTGGCGCCATTTCGAAATATAGCTAACTGTACCAATGAAACAGGAAGAATTTGATGATAATACAGTGATTTTAAAGTACATGTAGTTATTATTGGACCTGTCCTTTTTTCCCCACCATTAAAGCTGGAAAGTCGCCATATGACCTATAATGTGTCGGGTGCGACGTTAAACCCAAAAAAAAAACATTGTACTCAAGGCAAACACTAACAACAAGCTATAGACACTGATGCCTCGACTATAAGTATAACATTACTAAATGAAGCAGTGCGAAGCCATATAATCGCACAACAGTGGACAGGTGATTGGACACCTTTTCTCTGCTTGGGGTGGCCAGAGAAGTAAATATTAAAGCTTTCAACTTGTAAATGTGGATGTATTTTTTGCATTTTAGCAGAGAAATGAGAGAAAATTTATATCTGATAAAATAGAATTAATTTTTTTAATGATTAGTTATACTAAGTCATAGCTATTGCAGTAAGCAACACTGCCACTTAAATTTTCCCTAAGAATTAACGTCACTGCTACTTTTTTTCATTTTATGTGAGTTTTGATATATTAACTAGAACTCCAAAACCTGGCTATATGAGACAAGACTGTAAACAGAGAACGTTTTAATATAGAATACACAAACAGAAGTATTTGGTGTAAATTTTTTGGTAAAATTTGGACTCCGCAGAATATGAAGGGATTTTTAATAAGTATTTTACAGAAAATAAAAATTTCATTGTAATTTCCTGCAAAATTGATAAAAACCAAACAAATAACATTTTCACTATTCTGGCTTTATTTAAAATGTACATATTCAGCCCCTTTTTAGCTGTCATGGGTAGATAGATAGATAGATTGATTTATTTCAACATAAAATGTCCAATTACATGGTAAGTATGACATCAATACATACAATAAACAATAAACTATGTATGAATTAATAAAGCCATGTCAATCCACATTATATCAAGGATAACACAAAAAAGAGTTTTAATAAACTCTTATTTCCATTGTGGTCCTTGAGATGTAGTGTTGTGTGACAAAGGAAGAATCAATGAATGAGAATTTTTCTGAATTGCCGAGAAACATTAAAATGACTAGGATATGGCTAGACTATACTAAAAATGTTTAAAGCACATGTAAAAAACAAACATTTAAATGACTAGACTATCTATCTGAACAAATTATAGCACATGTTGAAAAAGTTAGATAGAATTTAAAAAATGTTCCTTGACCCTGGATTTAAAAGAAGAGGTAGTTCTAGAATCCCTGATATATTGAGGCAAACCGTTCCACAGGGTGCACCCCATACAGGCAAAAAACATTTTGCCAAAGCCTTTGAAAATAGGAATAGCATATCTCTTGCTCTCTGACAATATATCACATGGACTGTCGGAGTTGGAACCAACCTTTACCCTGAACCTAGTAGAGTAATTATGGACAGCACTGACAGGGGTAAAATTATCACTCATATATGAGGGAGCAAGGTTTGAATTAATTTTGAAAGCATGGCAAAGAATAATTTGGTTCACTCTATCTGCAACAGGTAACCAGTTAATATTTGAAAAATGTTCTTTACCTATATGTAACCCAGGGTGTAAGCTTAATACAAATCTTATGAGCTTATTTTGAGTGACCTGTAACTTTCTTGAGTTACACTGTTGAACAAAACAGATGAAGCATAGTCAAAATGACACTGTATAAGGGAAGAGACTAAAAGTTTTTTTGTGTGTCGGGTGAGAAATTCACTTTTACGATACAAAAATTGTAACCTAGCATTGGATTTCTTGATTACAGATCTAACCATAGCATCAAAGGAAAACACTGATCAAGGGTGGCATCAAGATATTTAACTGATTTTTTGGATTCGATTGTTTGACCATTGCAGTTTATATCAAGATTGGTCTTGGATATTAACTTTTTTTGGGACACAAATAAAATAGATTCTGTCTTGCCAAGATGCAAAGACAGCTTATTACAAACAAGCCACTGACTGACAATATTCAAGTCATGACTCAGAATCTCTTCGATGTCTCGCTTGTTTTTGGCTGAGACCAGGATTGCTGAATCATCCGCATAAAGTAATAGCTTGTTCTTTATAGCGACAGACATGTCATTCACGTAGATCAAAAAAGTAAAGGGCCTAAAATTGAACCTTGGGGACACCACAGGATTCTTTGGCTGTTGAGGACAGAACACCTGAGAGCTCCACTAGTTGGTGTCTGTCTGACAGATAAGAAGAAAGTCATTGCAGGGTAGTTTCAGAGAGACCTATAGCTTTCATTTTCATTAAGAGAATGGAATGATTAACTGTATCAAATGCTTTTTGGAGATCCAAAAGAACCATGCCAACAAGATAACCTTTATCCATTTGAAAACGGATATAATCAATGAGATGAACAAGACACGTATCGGTGGAAAACCCATGCTGGAAACCAGAATGAAACTCGTACAAGAGCCTATTTTGGATTAGGTATTCCACTAATTGATCATAAATGACCCTCTCTATGACTTTAGACACAACACTTGATATGAGCTGGACGGTAATTTCCAACATCCGTCTTGTCATTCTTCTTGTATAAGGGGACTACTCGGGCAGACTTAAGGCGATCGGGAACCACACCCTGTATAATACACAGTGAGAGAGGATCAGCAATAATTGAGGCTGAGTCCTTTAAAAAACGAGAGGGGATCCCATCCAACCCTGTAGCTTTATTTGGACGCAGATTGTTTAGATACTTAAAAACTTTGCTTTCAGATACTGTAGAAAATGAAAAACTATTCGACTGAATACCTTCTAAAGAATAAAAATTGAAAACAAAGCTCTTACCAAAATTATTAACAATATTTGGTAATTTTCTTACTAGCTTGTCAGCAACAGAAGTATAAAAAGTATTGAATTTTTCTGCAACTTTCAGTTTATCAAAACAAATGCTACCATCAATGTTCAACCCTATGTTACTTGAGCACTGGGAATGTTTATTTGGTAAGCTTAGGTGTTTAAGACACTTCCAAAGAGACTTAGAGTCATTCTGATTATTTTCAACAGAAGATCTAAAAAGTTCTTTTTTGCTTTATTCATAACATAGCTAGCTTTATTTCTCATAGCCCTGAAGTGATGTAAATTTTCATCAATTTT
This sequence comes from Mercenaria mercenaria, assembly GCF_021730395.1. NCBI lineage: Eukaryota > Metazoa > Mollusca > Bivalvia > Venerida > Veneridae > Mercenaria > Mercenaria mercenaria. The sequence goes on from NC_069363.1 coordinate 52,935,820, forward strand.
CTCTCTCTTGAAATTGTGGAAAGCCTTATCTCTAGCCTTAATAGATTGTAGAGCTTCAGAGCCAACCCATTCTTCAGTTCTTTGTTTAATACGCACAGATTTGACAGGAGCAATGGCACCAAGGCAGATAAAAAGATTAATTTGAAGTTATTCCAAGCAGTGTTTATATCTTCACAACATAAAACTGGTGCCCAATCTGATCCTAAAAGAGACTGTTGAAAACCTTATTTTGTATAGTGCTTTTGAGATCGAACAGTAACAGTGTTGTGCTTTCCTATTGATTTACGAGTAACCTTCCTGGTGCAAAATAATATGGGTGAGATTGGGTATATATACATTTTAACTGTGGCGACTGTGTAATTGATTGCAATAAGAAAAAACATATAACAGGATATGGCAAAAAGTTTAGAGAACTGTTAAAGGTTTTTCGCGACACCTATTTTGGTTGCAAATTGACACATTGACACACATTCCTTAAATTCCATAAATCCTTGAAACCTAATTTGATCGAGCTTAAACTTGGTATGCCTGGTGTTATTTAAATAAAACTGACACAGTTATGAATCCGTTTTTATACGTCTATAATTAATAAAGGAACTAAATGCTGTGTGCCAAAATGGCGGGCATGCTAGGGAACATTAGCTGTTAACTTGAGAAGAATTAAAATTCGTTTTTGCTTAAATTCAATTGTGGGTGCACAAGTATTTTTACATTTTGGTAGAGCAAATTACTGAGAATGCTATATCAAGTGTAACTTTGCTGTTATTTTGCAGTAAGCTGATCTGACAGTAAAATTCTCTCTTGGAAGAGACATACATCATACCTTTCACTTTATCTGTCAGTTTTTTTAAAATAAGGTAAGGATCTATAAACTTAAAGGAACCTGAATTTGTGTCTAACAATGTGAACATAGTAAATTTAGATTTTGTAGAAAAGTATTTAGTGTATTACAATCAATAGACGGCACAAGGAATCAACAAATAAAAATGTTTTAAATTTCGAAAATACGTTTTAATAAATACTTCCAACGTGTAAAGTTTTAACAATTTAAAATCGTTTCGCTAAAACTATAACTCTATGTGTTACATATGTTGCGATAAATGACACACTCCGTAAAAGCTATTCTCTCATTTGTTTTCTAATTTAAACTTTATTATTATATCTAAATATGTCAGCATTTTGAATGATATTCCTTGTCAACAATTATATAACAGATAAACAATGTTTCACTTTGATCCACCATAAATAAAAATCTCAGAATTTCACATACTTGTAACGTATGTTTCATACACACAGTTCTTTCACCGCTTTCGCTAATGGAAGCTTTCAAACTTATCTTGTCTCATCAATTATTTGACTTTTGTTTCGAAAAACCGACGTATAAAAAAACCCAAATATTATCACATTTCTAGACATACATCAGAGTTGATGCACTATCCTTGTAACCTCAAGGGAAATCTTATCTTCGTTACTTTTTCACTTTTGTTAGTTCTAACATGCAGTGAAAAGATCTACAAAAACGTTCTTTGCACGCAAGAGTGTCATACGTCTGTTATTCATCCTTCAAATGCTGTTTTCTTAGATATTTTTATTTTAGCGTTTCTCTTTAAACATCTTAAACACACCAACCTCAGTCAAATGGATATTATACCAATATAAAAAACGTACAAGCTTACTAGCTTTGTAAATAAAGCTAGTATGTGGCCCGTTGTTTAATTTGGTGAGTTACTTTAACAGGTTTTAAACTTTTGGAAAGTTCATTCAAATGTAATTTTATGATATGAGGATTTGCTTGATTTTACCAGAAATATCGACGCTCATCGATTACAACGTGTCAGACGGTTGTTCCCCTTTACATGTATAATCAGCACGAAATTACTATCTTTTACACTAGTTCATTTAAGGTAAATCCTGAAACATATTCTACCAATTTAGACATAAGTCTTGACATCTAATTCATGCGAGATTATGTGTCTGAGAGAAGAGCCTGTTCTATCCGCATAATGCTGAGCATATTAAGGGAGCAATTGGTACCATTTTTCGCCTCTTTGGTACGCGACTAGGGATCGATTCCGGGACCTACCGTACCGGAGGCGGACGCTGTACCATCAGACGAAAATACCTCACTTATAGCTGAATCGTGTGCAATGATAGAACATTTTAATCAAGTTTCTTTTCTCCACAACCAAGATTTTCGGACTTTATCGTAGATTTACATATGAAATTCCTGTCGCGATATCGTCCCGCCGAGGCGGGCCAAAATAACTAGACAACTTGATATACTGAACTTCCGTTTTATATAGAAGCGATATCCTCATTCCAATTACTGTAAAGAGAATGCTGAAATGTCTGTATATTTCATTTCCACATATACATGGGACATCAGCGGGCACGTTTGTTTAAGTGGTTGACTTAGAATCTGTTGCTCATCAATGCTGTGATTTCGAAACATTGATTGTGTGAAGAATTCTTTCATGTGAGGAAGTCATCCACATGTCTTGCAGAAGGTGATGTTTCTATCTGCTTGGAGGTGCATCTGGGGTCTTCCTCTGCTATGTAAAGTATGTTCATGATAGTAGTGTTACGATTGGCAGTTCTACCTTATTGTTTTATTGATGACTTGTGTGTGTTTTTGTCCATTTGTTCTGTCCTACATTCTCTTATATAAAACAGATAGCATCTGTTTCCTTGACTGAGTATATACAGGTATATGCAGAAACTTGAATTGTAAAGTTTAAGGTAATTTGTATTCAAGACACGTATTCGCTCTTCTCATATTTTCATCTAAGACGCCTTAACCATCTACGGGGGTTAATCTTGTCAATTTTGATCAAGGTCCATTTACTTAGTTTTCTAGTCAAATTGCCTTATTTGGAATGCAGACTGTAATATCCTGTTTTATTAAATCCAATTCATCTTAGTTCAAGATTTATGTTTTCGAAATGGGAAATTTGATGATAACTGTTATTCAATTTTTCAACATCATTTTATGTATAAGGTGATGTTTGACATTTAATAAATATCAAACATTAATCATAACAAAATGGTTTGGTTTCTGCAGGTGGTAAGAGTCATGAGAAATAACCTTTTATAGATGAAAAACAGTGATTTTATCCCTTTCTGTTTCTACTTTTTATCCAGAATACAACAACAGAATACCAACCGAAAAACTAATGACGTCGATTTAAGCCAAAAATCTCGCATTTTAACGCTGGCTTATTTTCGATATGGGAATAAAATCTTTTCATATGAATTTTTTTATAGTTCAAACATATTTTTCAACCGATGACAAGCGAAGGATTTTCAAAAAAGTAACCTACTTATTTTCATATTATTTCGTTAGAAAAAAATGAGTCACTTAATTACGAAGTGGTTCAAAATTAATGGATATTCATAGATACGCCTACTTTGAATCAACAACATTCAAGGAAGCGGAACGGCTGCCAAATACAGGGACAGTTAATAAAATTAAAGTGATCTTTTAATAAACATGTACCACCTCGATCATGAGTGAAGATTAGACGAGCCAATGAAATCCAAGAGACTTAAGAAGGCGTGGTTTATTTTACTTTAGACGGAGATTTTTGTTGTTTTAACCTTTCAATGAAATGAAACGGGGCGTTTTAACTATAAGTCGGTTATAGATGATTTATTGACATTCTAATGCATTAAGTTTTGTCTACATTACGCTGCACTCCGTTTTGGCAAACTTAATTGCATTAGAATGTCAATAAATGATCTATAACCTATACATACACTGAACATCTTAGTAAATCCGAATATAGATTTGAACTTAAGAACATATTTTTATGCGTTAAAAACAATGACAGATAAATATTATTACTGGCAAATTCAAGCGCCAGTATTCTACATCGCTCTGCATTGAACATCATTCATGGTGAAATAATTGTTGTTTTAGTAACACATTGAATTCTAAAACTTGTTACTAATATATATCACAATTATTAAATACATTATTCTCAGACACAAATGCGCTGAACACACTTAATTGACCTCTCTCGGGGAAATAACTGAGCGGTTGTTGTCATTAATGATTTCAATTAATCCTCCACTAAGAACATTGTTTCATTTAAAGTTATTTTGACTGAAATTTAGAATTTACACTTGCTTTTAATAGGACCCTTGTCATCTGAGCAACACTGCACCGAAACAAAGAGGATTGCTGCTTGCAACGTATAAAGTCCCTTTGGCAGACATTTTAGTGAGAAACATAACGTCAGTATTTCATTTTTTTCGAACTATGACCTGGAGAAAATATTCTGTAATACGTTAAAGCCGTAGTGTTGTACAGTGCACGAAACATCAATATTATCAGTCATTCAGCTATTCAGATATCGCTAGATATAAACTGGTATTTTCTTGCTATGTCAGATTACATTTCAAATGTGCTTAGAAAATGGATGTAGGCTGCAGAGCACTCTTGACAGTAATGTAAATAATTGATAAGTATAATTCTCTACAGAAAGTGTATCGAGACATTATATACGGCATTGGAAATATGCTGATTCACGACGCTAAAAGTATATAAATTTGATCAGAAATGATTGAACAATATTTGAAAATCCATCTCCCTCTCTAAAATAAAAAAAAAGCCAGATACAGTTTAAAACAAAGACGGAAAATATTTTTAGACGTTATATTCTCCTACCAGACAGGCAAGTAAAGATATCCTTTCCGCGCCTGTAACGTAATAAAACATATTAGCGTCTGATGACCCTTTCACGCTTCCCTAGAATCACCATTTATTATGAAATAATTGTGAAATATCTAGGTCTGCAGCTCTCAAATACAGAAATATCTTAAATATCTTTACGAAGTTCCAAAAATCTCCATATACACTTGCTCCGTTGCGGACCCATATGAGATTTGTGTTCATTCCGAGTTCAAAAATGGTTTCGTTGATGAAAAGCTGACATGTCATGCTAAAGCCAAGGTATTTTCAAATCGTTAGATAATGCTGATAATTGACTCCCCATTAGCAAAAAAAAACGAGGTCTACGCGCATACATTTAGATGTGGTGACCCCTGCGCGTGACCCCTGACTATCGATCAATGCAAATGCGACTTTCGTTTTCAAGTTTAGCATGTTTACTTTCATTTTCTTTACTTCCTGAAGGTTGTGTCACGTCACTTTCTGTGTTGTCAAAAACATACAGTCTGTGTCTGGCGAGATTGTATAAAAATGTGCCTGGCATCCTGTTTGGAGTGGAAGATATATAAAAAGACTTTTTTAAAGATGAAAATTTCATCTGTTAGATTAAAACAATATTTTGATTATGTTGTGATCTATAAATTGCAGAACTTCAATAAATCTTGATCTGAAGATCATTTATAAAATAGTATTAAAGCAATTAAACTGAGTTTTGCAAGTGATACCCGACTTCATAAGACTAATTTTCTTCGCACACCTTTGATCATTTACGTGATATTTTTATCTATTATACTAATCATCATTTCTGCACTAAGAGAAAATGTTTTTGCAATGTCCTTAACATATACAGTATATTTTGTAACTTTTATAAAACACTAAACTCATTTGTCAAACAGACAAGTATCACTGATTTTGTGTTATAAATTTAAAAATAGATACAATATGTACCGTTACCTGGTCTAAGTTCTGGGTTAATGTAAGTTCGTGAATATTTTATTTGGACTGATAGCACGCGATATGCTTTGATCTTGCACGCGCTTGAAAATGAAGATGAGGTTTTGAACGCCTGAGATTACGATTCACATGCATCATGCATAATAACCATTATTGACATATTTGCATCGACGCTCACAAACATACTAATTGAACTGTTCTGAGATCGATAAATAAGCTAAGCGTTATGTGAAAATTCATATCAATATAAACGGTTTTGTTTCATCTATGGGTAAGTTCGGCTTTCAGCGCAAACATGTAGCACTTACTTATGTCTTAAAGACATAACGCGGTATGACAATTTTTTAAAAAAGTATGTCGATACATGCATTACATTTTAAGTCAAGCAGACACTCAGTTTTCATTTCTGTATACATATATCCACGAGAATGCTACAATAAGCATTCAATTTGTTAGAAAACAAATTATAATATGTGACCGAGAAGTATTTAATTGTACTAATATGCCGCCATATGTTACTGGAATATTTGAATTTGAAATACACGTGACTTATTTAATACCTTAACATTTTGTATTGTTGAATGAAGACAGAAATGTTGTCGAATATTTGGTGCTTTTGGATCAAAGAATCCATTTAAAATGTACAGGTACTGAGTTGCGCTTACGACGGTGATTCGGAACATAACAAGTGTTGTACATTGTTTATGTCTCATAAACAAAGCCATAAAAGAGGTTTTGTTACCCGAAATGATGAAATTCCATATGCCCTACTTAACTTCTTAATTTACAAAATACTGTGCGATACGTTAGATTACATCTTTGTAAGAATTTTTAATCATCGTAAGTCATAAAACAAGTTATTATCTACATCGTATACCTTATGCCATTCTGTATTTAATTCCGCTATAATAAAATAAATAAATAAAGAAATAAATTAAAATATGTTTTACGAGCCATTTAGGTAATGGAAAGGGATCAAATACTAACGGCAAACAAAATATAATAACGTTGTTTTTTTTTTTTTCATTCAAATAAAACAGAACGTTAAATATTTTTATGTTGACGGCCATATTTGCTGCCATCTTGAATCCAAGCGGATATGAACGGTAAAGATCCTCGCTAACTTTTTGGTATATAACTAAGCTTATGCTTCTTATAGACAACATCAACCTGTCTGTACACCTATTTACAGGAGTAGAAATAGCAATAAGAAAGACACTTTGATATCATTAAGTTGACTGCATAGTTGGATTTCTTCAGTGCTTTGATCAATACTATATTGAATTTCATAATTCTATTCAAAGCAGGTAATCACTGCGTCCAGAAACCACTGAAAACGATTTCCTATCGTTGCAGCTACATAATAACATTATTATTAATTGAATGTAACTGCGATTTTCTTGCATGTATATTAAAGACCTTTATTGGAGGATTCCATACGCTCACGCTAGTATTAACATCGCAACGTTAAGAGAACTCCCAGATGATTTTTATTTTTGAAGTTTGGCCTGTCAAATGTAATTCAACTGCAAGAATATGTGTACATTGCGTGGAACAAGCCCATGTCACCCAAACATGTGGCCAAACGTTACTTTTTTACAGTGCAACACTCAATATTTTTTTTAATTTATCTTCATGAAAACAACTGGAAAAGTGAGGTTCATAGAAGAAATGAACGTACTCAAGTGTTATTGAAATCGATAAAAAATTAATTTCATATTATTACTGCCATTGCTGATTATATAAAATACTACATGATCAGACAAAATGGTACGAATTAAATTTAATATATAAACAAAACATCGGACTTTAAATCGAAATGTCCGTTACCTGTATTATCTATATTGTGTGTAATGGTCCGTGGGCCAAGGCCAAAGTATTTGAAAGTCGTAACCCAGAAAGTAGGCAAAGGTTGATCTTTATCATGATGTTATACTATTATTCAGGAAACTTTTAAGGGTGGATGTCGGTCTGAGCAACATGTCAGTAAAATTTAATGACGATTTTAAAAACGTCGGTGTCTGTTGAATACAATTTGGCATTGCATAGAAATAACGCTGATTTGGATGGTAAAAAAGAAATTTATGTAACATTTCTTATAAGAAATCTTATCTTTTAATGCCTGAAATAATTAAACATTTACTTTGGTTGTCAAATAATGTTACGCTATGTATTATATACTGAATAAAATGTAAAAAGTAGGGGTTGATGTACCCCACCCACCACACTAGTACATAAACTTACGCGAGAAATATTAAGTACTTCTAATCATTTATAAAGGAACAGAATCCTCACATGTTTACAATAAAGAAAACAGTAATCAACGAAGAAATCAGATACCTTTGCAACCTAATGTCAGTTGGCCAGACCTATGGTTCGTGTTTCATTTCTTGGCGATTTGCATACCGACAGACCTATTCTTTGCTAGTGGAGTACAAATGATGAAAGTATTGCAAAAGCTGATACGCCGCAAAATTGTCAAGGAAGTTCCCTATTTTGAACATCAAAAGGGAAGCAAGTTATTTAGTTACACAGACTATTCAAATTAAGATTGCCACTATTTTCCAAATTTCCAAATAACTGCCTTCGATCAAACATGTACATAGGAAAGAGGTACAGCTCTTCAAAAGTCAAAGCCATAACATAAATCACCTGATATTGATTTAAACATGTTACAGAGGATTTTACCGCTCACAAAATGACCACCTGAAATCGGTTGCACCTACAAAAATTGATGACCTACTACTGTTTAAATATTCAGTAATTATAAGACAAATCAAGTAAGTTTGCAAAGGATTTAAGTTTGGTTATTCAGATAAATCTAATAAAGATACTGTCCATTCATTTTTAAACTGGCCGCTAGAAATAAATTTGCAAACATACAAAATGTACATATGGATAAGATCTAAGTAATCATTGCTGTAATAGAAGTCATCTGATTTTATTAAAATAATTTAAATTGAAAACTACGTTACCAATATGAACTACTTCTCTTGTCTTAATCATGATGGTGCCAAAGCGTACCGTAAAAGACGTTACAATAATAAAATTTAAATGCTGCTTTTATTTTTTTAAAACTAAACATGTTACTCTCAATTTTTATTAAAGGATTTTGAATGTAGCTACAATGTAATATTAACTTGTATCAGAATGACTGCCTGATAGATATTACATATACAATGTATCCTAGTAAAATAAAGAAAATTGGAGAATCGAACATACAATGAAATTGTTCTTTTAAAGTCAAGTGAAACAAAAATATTGTACAAACAGTTTTTTTTTAACATTTGAAAGGATTTATAAATTTTATGTTTAAATGCAAATTGCATTTTTCTGTCACAATTCAACTAGTCTGGTTAGGATCCATGATGTTCGCTAATGGTTTCTCTAATTGCAATAGGTTTTGAAAGCGAACAGTATGGATCCTGACCAGTCTGCGCTGATCCAAGCTGGTCGCAAGTGCACTATGTTGGTTTTCTCATGGTGCGGCTCAAATTATTATACACTTCTAAACCTATCAAAGCAATTTATAATGCATATATACTGATGTACCTTTTGGTTGTGCTTGAACGTTTTATCTGTTTTGTTTGAAATAGAAATTTTCAGATATATCACAATGCCAAATCCCTTTAATATCCTTCAACAAAAACCTTTCAATGCTATTATGAATACATCATATAGTCATGACATTATGAGCAGGAAGTACAGTGCTTCACAGCTATAACTTGAGCAAGTCCTGGAATCAAGAAGTCTTGTATCGTATCTTTTTGTTGTTTGGTCGTATGAGAAATACTAATTGGTATTGTTGTAATTGATTTATAAAGTAATGTATGTTTCGATCCATTTTAGGATGTAGTTTAATGATATTACTACGGAATAAAGCACTTAACTAAAAAGAGTTTTTACAAATATATCATAAAGACATCAATGCACCACTGTCGTGTTCCAAATAAATCGTGCAGACTCTGTAAGTATGTACATATGCATCTATGCATGTATGATGAAATTATTTTGATACTGATACCAAAAAGGGACTTCTCGCAACCTCTCACATCAAATCAAATTTATGAGTTTATTTCTGTCATATGGTGTACATAGGTGTTATAATGTGTCGTCTTGTTCTGAAACATACGTTACCAAATTTAGATAAAGGTAGTTACTACACTTAGCGTTTTAAAACAGTTCCATTTCGAGGTAATCTATATGTAACAGTTGAATTACATCATCTTTTGAATGCACTAATTTGTTTGTATTTGTTAATAGTTTTAATGTAGAATATTGAATTTTAGTAAGCACTCAGAATTGACAACAATGATACTACAACCACAATATAAACAAAGAGCCTCATCTATGTTTTCGTTAAGGAAATGTAATATGATTGCGAAGTTCAGTAAATGATATTTGAAATTCACTTTAATCAAAGGAACAGAAATATTGAAGAAACTTGTTTTACCAAAAGTGACATTTGTTTCACTACCCATGTACTGTATATGTATGATGTTCTAAATGTGCCGTGTTTACTTACATCATTAATTACACCACCAACTGTGAACACACAATACCTATAAAATGATAATTTCAGTAATGAAAACAATCTTACATTCCATGAATATCAAAACGACGCATTGAAAATATAAAAACTTCTATCTTGAAACCATCACAATCCATCGAAACCCAAAAACTATCCTAGCTTTAATGTTATTTAATGTTTCTGTGTACTCTTGGTAACGTAATGTTTCATAATGTATGTTTCATTTCATTTTTTGTAATGCTGTAAAAACTGACTGAGCAGGTGCTTTGCAATGCCAATAAGCATAGTTTATGCATTAGCCTGGAATAATGATATATGAAATATAAAATTGATAAGGTGACCTTTAAACTAGATAACGTATATTTGATTCTTAGATAACCTCATGTTCTGTATTACTTTTGAACGAAAGTCAAAATATTCAGACTGCGCAATACTGTAACCAAGTTTACTGTAGATTATCAATATGCTATCTATATTTGAAGCAGAAGCCACAGAAATTGATAATCTATGCTATCTTTATAGTGATGCTGAAAGAGACATCATTGTTTACATACGTCTGTTGACGTCATATATTTGAGAATAGTAACAGAATCAATTCCAACAAAATTATAACGGCCATGTGTGCATGTTCAGTAAATATGGTTTATTCAAATTAAAAACATACAAATGCAATTGTTGGAGTGTTTTCATTGTTGCTAATTCTTCAAGGTTGAACATTTGAGTGGCGACTGTTACGTATGTTACATTTTAAAGTATCTTTATCAACTGAAAGTCAAAATTATACAAATAAGCTTACTTTGACATCTAAAATACAAAGGAACTATTGGTACCCAAAACCTCTCTGAATGAAACACAAATAGGCTCGATTTATTAAGAAACAGCTTGTGATTTACACGTATTACATCTGTATGCACGTTGTCTATAACCTAAATTAATTGCAAAGCATTATATTTTCTCATGAAAATAATATATAAAATTGTGAATCAACACAATTATCTGATGATGTCTTATTAAAAAATACAAAAAGTTTGATAATTGTATGAGTGATTAAAAATGGCGAAAATGTAGCTCATGTGGGTGGGGTATTTCACCTCCTAAATTTTGGTAGAAATCGTTAAAATTTGGAATAAATTGTTACAGTGAGCCTTTAATTGATTAAGAATAATTACATATACAAAACGCTAATATCTGGAAGTCAGTATTGAAAAAATCTACCATATATTCGTGTGTAACTATTAATACTTTCAAAGAGAGATAATTCCGCATTTTTTATAAACAAGGTTTACTCAAATGAGCATAATTTTTGTTTGACATACGAGAAAAAGCGACATCCGGTCTTAAACAATCCCGGAATGAATGTATAATGGCTGAAGCGAATGAACCTTCTGGGTCACAAAATCGAAAAACTAAAGGACCTACAGAAACTGGCCCACAGACCATAAAGTCATTGTCTGTTTTAGGCTATCAACAAATACCACTTCCGTAAACAGTTGAAAAGAAATGCCAAATGTAAACCTGTGAAAAAGCAACAAAAAACAGGATTTGTTACAGAATATTCTAAACTGACGTTCATGTTTGCTAGTTTTAGAACATCATGATGACGTCATTCAGTTTTAGTAATATGGCGAAATCAGATGGCAGTTTAACAAGTATTGTCTTGAGAGAATAAACATGACTTTTTGCAGTTTTCGTTTTGAACATGTACAATATTAACAATTCATATTTTTGTCTTTACTGCATGTATATGAAAATTCCTAAGCATAAACTCTTGATTTCACCCAGTGACTTACAAAGGAAAACTTATTAACTGATTCACTTAATAAAAAATTTAAATAACGTTTTCGTGTAGAAAAAAGATATTGAAAAGCGACTTCCAAGATAACGTTGTCGCATTGCTGTATGTTATATAGTACACGTTCTGCTTTGGAATCTTTTAAACCTCTCATGAATTTTAATGCAAAACGGCATAAAGGGAAAAACCTAACTTACGCTGTCTTTTGATTCTGGGATAAGTGTAAAATATTTGAACGGTCCTATACTTTTTAATTCATCCGATAGAAAATAATATACTATACAGCGGATTCAATCGTCATTGTTATAGATAAAAAATGGATTTTATTTAATGATGCTCAGATTAAACACGAGGTCCATGACATCTTCCTACTGCAATACCTAGAGTAAAACAGAAAAAGAATAAAATCACATTCTAGGAAAGCTGCAATCCACACAGCACGTACTCCAGATAGAAATATGGGAATGTTTATATGTATACCCGCACAAAGCACGTTCATATAAACACTAAGGAATGTAATAATATTAATAATATAGATGTAACATACATATACATAAAAAAAGAACGCATCATGGATCGGTCATTGGCAAACACACCATTAGGTGTTTATACTAGAGTACTGTACTGGCACAAAACCTCATACTTCAATTCCTACCATATTTCTTTATTACATGTACAAGGCATTGTAATGAAAGTACCCCATTACAGTCTATAACAGGTCCGTAAAATTCATTGCGCTAGCATTATTCTGCATCGACGATGTCAGCTTTAATGAAATAGCTGCTAATTTTGAAGTATTTCTACTAGCAATAATAAATCTCTGCCAGCAGTTATTGATTGATTTTATATTCCTCTTCATTTATTAGTTTGTATTTTTCTCGAGAGGAGATCAGTGTTTTACATGTAATAGGTGTGTATTATCATTAATAAATGCCAGTATTCTCAGATGCGAGCACTAATGGAACTTTTAGCTGAACTCTTTCACACTCGTCACATGAAAATCGTTAAAACAATTTTGGCCTCACTAATTAATAATTTAGAAAACTCTTCAGACAGACAATTACCTAAGTTGGAATGGATACAATTTTAAGAATTACAAATCACATTGTTTTCACAAGACGGGTGGCATCGGCACATACTGTAGCTAAACAGAAAGAGGGCCTATTTTTTGTTTAGCACGTCGTTTATTTTTGGTACGTTTCAACTCCGATTACCTGACCCTTGCCACAAAAGTAAAAAGAAATCATTGGTTAAAATTTTCGTATAAGACAATGCATAATTTGTTTTACTGGTACGAATCTGAGCGGACGAAGTTGACAATCTGTTCCAGAGATATGTACCCAAATGTGTCCGTAGAAGGCACTTATATGTTTACTTCACATCCATCTTCAAAACGCAAAATTCTTAAAAAGGTTTTTTCCACTGAGATAATTTCTATCCATATTATATATACTTTATATATCAAATGATCATATCACTGCGTGCCTCTAGCAGCCTAGCAGCCAGTTAAGTCACCCCCACATGTCAAAAGCACCCCCTCATAACATAATGAAAACATCTCCACCACATAGCATTTTCTTTCAATCGCCCGGAATTGCCGAAAACTGGCGATTTCACTTGCTAAACTTCTACAACAGCTTTGGAACATGTCAAGCCCGGTTCCGCCCTACAAGGTCAGAGACCACCAATTCAAAAAAGTACAGGGAACTTACTGGGAATGAGGTAAGTGTATACCTGGGAATAAGGTAACGTCTGTGCGTTCTGATTGGTCAGTCATGTAAACAAACCCAGGAAGTGATTATTTTTTCGAAATTGATATTTTTTCACTGCATTTACAGTATTTTATTATACATTTTGACAAAATTTGCTACATTTTATGTGTATTGAAAAAAAGTTTTATCAAACGAATTTCTCCCGCCATGTCAATGATGTAAACAGGGGGTCATCTCATTCACACGAAAATAACTTAAAAAAAGTATCACTATTCATATGTTTTTCGTCCGATATTTTGGTAGAACTAAGGTTGTTCTTGAAAAACTTGTAATTAGATGTACCTGTTTCGATGTATAGAAGGCCGTATACGCCATAATGTTACAATGTAAGTCTATTGGAAAACAATTGGTGGTCTCTAACCTATAATAGAGCTAAAACATGACTTTCGTCGGAAGCCATCACAGGCAATGTAAATGGCCACACATCTGTTGTAAATGATGTAGAAAGACGTTTTCGTGCAAAAATAAGCGTGAAAATTGTGTCCTCTTTTTTAAACAGGTGTGCCCATTTTTATCTGAGCTTTTGGGCCAAATAGGATCATTTTTATCTCTGTAATGTTAGAGAATGATCAAAATTATTAGACATTATTTCTATTTTTTTACGGAATGAATTGTATTTCAGCTTCATAGTCAAATCAAATGCAGATAACTGAAATTTTCACGAAAAAATGCAATCTGACGACGGCAGGGACCGAGTCTGGGCATATAAATCGACATGGGGTGACCTCAGTAAACTGTCCATATCTTTCTTAAAACTGAACATTTCTTGATGAAACTTTGTAAGACATTTGGTATTGGATAATGTTTCACAATATCACTGTAAAATTGGAAAACGTGATACGAAAAATTCATCTATAGGTCAAAGACCACCAATTCAAAAAAGTACAGGGAACTTACTGGGAATGAGGTAAGTGTATACCTGGGAATAAGGTAACGTCTGTGCGTTCTGATTGGTCAGTCATGTAAACAAACCCAGGAAGTGATTATTTTTTCGAAATTGATATTTTTTCACTGCATTTACAGTATTTTATTATACATTTTGACAAAATTTGCTACATTTTATGTGTATTGAAAAAAAGTTTTATCAAACGAATTTCTCCCGCCATGTCAATGATGTAAACAGGGGGTCATCTCATTCACACGAAAATTACTTAAATAAAGTATCACTATTCATATGTTTTTCGTCCGATATTTTGGTAGGACTAAGATTGTTCTTGAAAAACTTGTAATTAGATGTACCTGTTTCGATGTATGGAAGGCCGTACACGCCATAATGTTACAATGTAAATCTATGGGAAAACAATTGGTGGTCTCTAACCACAAGCCGTTTTTCGAAACACACGGGGATAGCTGGTTTAGTCATTTTCATAAAAATGCTGCCCCCCCACCCCACCTCCACCCCCTACATAGCAGTTGCATTTTTTTCCGTCAGAATGCGCCGTTGCACTTTTCACAAAACCTACGAAACTCAGGAGCCCAAGCTTTATAGCCGAGTGTGTAGTATTCTTATGAGCGGGTACTCGTCTTTATTTCGTTAAAATTTGTTAAGTATTAAGACAGTAATAATGAAAAATGTTACCCGAATCGAGAGATTCCGCCGCCATTTTGCACCCCTGCATACCCAGGGTATCGCCACCGTGTGCATACAATACAATGGGTTAATCGTTAATCGTTAATACCCTAAGACGATGTCACACTAAGTTATTTGTCAACATGGAAAGTGCAATACCCGACAGTTATCAAAATTAGAAGTGGCCGAAATACTTTGTTATTTAAGGCTAAAACATCCACACTTTTTTTTGCCCAGCAATCACATAAAGCATGTTCTTTACATACTCGAAACGAGAGAGCTAAATGCTTGGGAATGGTATTGCTCGATGTACACTATGGAGACTGGTTGTGCTGCACATATACTCTCCCACTCAAGATGTAATTCGACAATGTTGCAACAGCTACTCCGATATAGTTAAGATATCATATAACAGCTATTATGTTCATGACATACAACTGTTGCCTTTCAGAGAGGTCGATATGAAGATTTATCGACATGGTACAAGTGATATCGACCGAAGCTCCAGCCTGATGTTGATCTCGATTTTCCTAGGTCGATAATTTGTCACATTGATCGAACCTTTAGGCAACAATTATTTTATTAAATTTATTAATTCGAATGGTACGTTTGAAAAGAGATATTCATATTCAAACATATTTAGCATTTGGAATATTCCTTTGCTTCAAATGGTCTTAGATTGTGAACGACGTCACATTGTTATAACGTCAGAATGCTACGATGCCACTGACAGTCAATAGGCAGTTTTATCATTAATATCATTTGATTGTGTTCAGACCTATGTCGTTTTAAAGATAAGCTGTATGATGTTAAGGCTATGGGAAATAATTGTTATTAAGCTATGAATATCAAAC
Source organism: Mercenaria mercenaria (assembly GCF_021730395.1). Lineage (NCBI taxonomy): Eukaryota > Metazoa > Mollusca > Bivalvia > Venerida > Veneridae > Mercenaria > Mercenaria mercenaria. The sequence continues at coordinate 52,951,965 of NC_069363.1, forward strand.
GTAGTGTTACAATAATATTATATGCAAACGAGTTCCTCAACCACAAAATCAAAGGTATCTGTATGAAGAAACATAAACGTAAACTATTATGTCTTTGTGAAAATGAAAATATAAAGATATAAAAACATATATAGCCACTGTAAATAATATACATCATATCTGCCAAAAACATTCTATAATTTCAATTTACAAATGATCTGTCAGACATATTTATATAAAGGTTTGCATTAACAGGGCCGATACATTCTTTGAGTTCGTTGATCATTTAACGTGTTGCAATAAGTCCAACGTAAACAAATGTACATTTAAATAAAGGAAAACATGTAACTGTATGTTAACACGGTCAACAACACACTTTAACTACAGTTCATACGAAATTTAAGCTGATAAAATGTGTGCAATTCAGTGATTTATTATTATTGAAACGAAGCTGTATGTAACTCTCATAGTACACAAGTTGATAAACTAGTTGATGTTCGGATGGACGTACGGTAAAATCTATAAGAAGTTTCTTTGGAAGCATGCAACACAATGATTCTTTGAAAGCTTAGAACGCAACGATCCTTTGGAAGCATGCAACGCAACTATCCCTTGGAAGCATGGAACGCAACATTCTTTTGGAAGCATGCAAAGCAACGATCCTTTGGAAGCATGGAACGCAACGTTCTTTTGGAAGCATGCAAAGTAACGATCCTCTGGCAGCATGGAACGCAACGATCCTTTGGAAGCATGGAACGGAACGTTCATTTTGGAAGCATGCAACGCAACTATCCCTTGGAAGCATGGAACGCAACGTTCTTTTGGAAGCATGCAACGCAACGATCCTTTGGAAGCATAGAACGCAACGATCCTTTGGAAGCATAGAACGCAATGATCCTTTGGAAGCATGCAACGCAACTATCCCTTGGAAGCATGGAACTCAACGTTTTTTTTGGAAGCATGCAACGCAACGATCCTTTGGAAGCATGCAAAGCAACGATCCTTTGGAAGCATGGAATGCAACGTTCTTTTGGAAGCATTCAAAGTTACGACCCTCTGGCAGCATGGAACTTCGATCCTTTGGAAGCATGGAACGGAACGTTCATTTTGGAAGCATGCAGCGCAACGATACTTTGGAAGCATGGAACACAACGATCCTTTGAAAGTATGGAACACAACGTTCCTTTGGAAGCATGCAAAGCAATGATACTTTGGAAACAGGGAACGCAACGTTCCGTTGGAAGCATAGAACGCAACGATTCTTAGGAAGCATTGAACGCAGCGTTTTGTTTTGGAAGCATCGGACACACCGATCATTGGAAGCATGTAACGCAACGTTTTATTTTGGAAGCATCGGACACACCGATCATTGGAAGCATGGAACGCAGCGTTTTTTTTTTCTTTGGAAGCATCGGACACACCTATCATTGGAAGCATGGAACGCAGCGTGTTTTTTTTTGGAAGCATCGGACACACCGATCATTGGAAGCATGGAACGCAACGATCTTTCAGAAGGATGGAACGCACAACGATCCTTTGGAAGCATGCAACGCAACAATGATTTGGAAGCATAGAATGCAACAATCGTTTGGAAGCATGAAACGCACCGATCCTTTGGAAGCATGGAACACAACGTTCCTATGGAAGCTTAGAATGCAACGATCCTTTGGAATCAGTTTACTTGGAATCAGTAAACACAACGGTCGTTTGGAAGCATGGGACGCAACTATCCTTTGGAAGCATGGAAAGCAACAATCCCTTTGGAAGCATGAAACACAACTATCCTTTGGAAGCATGGAACACAACCGATCCTTTGGAAGCATCGAACGCAACTATCCTTTGGAAGCATAGAACACAACTATCCTTTGGAAGCACGGAACACAACTATCTTTTAGAAGCATGGAACATAACGATCCTTTGGAAGCATGACATGCAACTATCCTTGGAAGCATAGAACACAACTATCCTTTGGAAGCATGGAACGCAACTATCCTTGGGAGTATGAAACGCAACTATCTTCCAGAAGGATGGAACGCACAACGATCCTTTGGAAGCATGGAACGCAACAATGGTTTGGAAGCATGACACGCACCAATTCTTTGGAAGCATGGAACGCAACGATCTTTCAGAAGGATGGAACGCACAACGATCCTTTGGAAGCATGCAACGCAACAATGATTTGGAAGCATAGAATGTAACAATCGTTTGGAAGCATGGAACACAACGTTCCTATGGAAGCTTAGAATGCAACAATCCTTTGGAATCAGTAAACACAACGATCGTTTGGAAGCATGGGACGCAACGATCCTTTGGAAGCATGGAAAGCAACAATCCCTTTGGAAGCATGGAACACAACTATCCTTTGGAAGCATGGGACACAGCCGATCCTTTGGAAGCATGGAACGCAACTATCCTTTGGAAGCATGGAACACAACTATCCTTTGGAAGCATGGAACACAACTATCTTTTAGAAGCATGGAACACAACGATCCTTTGGAAGCATGGCATGCAACTATCCTTGGAAGCATAGAACACAACTATCCTTTGGAAGCATGGAACGCAACTATCCTTTGGAGTATGAAACGCAACTATCTTCCAGAAGGATGGAACGCACAACGATCCTTTGGAAGCATGCAACGCAACAATGGTTTGGAAGCATGACACGCAACAATCCTTTGGAAGCATGGAACACAACGTTCCTTTGGAAGCGTAGAATGCAACGATCCTTTGGAATCAGTAAACACAACGATCCTTTGGACGCATGGGACGCAACGATCCTTTGGAAGCATGGGACACAACTATCCTTTGGAAGCATTGAATGCAACGATCTTTGGAAGCATACAAAGCAATGCTCTTTTGGAAGCATAGAACACAATGATCTTTTGGAAGCATGAAATGCAACGATTCTTTGGAAGTATGGAACACAGCGACCGGTTGGAAGCTTCAACAGAATTAGAGGCTTTGTTTAACTGCGTCTGTTCATCGGTATTAGTACACGGTAAAATCACTCACGTCAATTAAAATTCAGGCTTTCTGATAATAACGGAATATTTAATGGACTCCATGAAAGCAAAGTAAAAAAGCAACACTGAACGAAACGACTGTGTTATTGAAAAATTTTATCACGTCTTTCAAAGTTTGCAATCATTCAGGTATTTTCTTAGTATACATGTAGTACAACTTTCCGTTTCTAATCAATACACCCTTGTTCTAGTGATCATTAACGAGAGAAATGTGTAATTTGTCGTTTTGTAGAAAACACGTATCTACTGTTGCAATAAGTTTAGAAACTGACTGGCAGGAATACGACAATTTTAATCTGATACGATTCCGAAAGGAACTAGCCTATTTCCATTCATTAGAAACATACGATTTATTCTCCAGAAGAATATTGATTATAGATTAAATCTTGATTACTCGTTGCTTGAACCCTTAATGTTCTGTGAAAATGTTGTACATTTAGTGAAATATAGAATTAACAAGAACTAAAAAACAAGTATAAATATCCAACAGGTTATGCCACGTTCCAAAAACGCAGCCTCCCCGAAAAAGAAACTTACAGCACGCAGATGTGCTCTAAGTCTAGTTTATCACATCTGCTGAAAATACCGTAGCTGGAAATTACAGCATTACCATAAAAGCGGTTAAAAAGAAGATCATTAAGCACGATTACTTCTGTCACATGAGAGATCATGTGAGAAACTGTACATGATGTAACAGCACTGCCTAAGGTTAAGAAGCATTAATGCTAAATACTTCTATAATCATATATCAAAAGGTATCAGACATTAAATCTCGAACAAATGAACATTTGTAGCTGTTAACTCAATTTTATTATAACAAGTGTCGCCAAAACACAGACATTTCGTATGATTTGGATAATATAACGAGTAGCAAAAGCTGAGAAATATGTGTGGGTAAGGGGATAAAAAAGAATCAGTAGGCTGTAACATAAGAAAGTCACGAGTGAAATGATTGCAATTAAATGGAATAAAAAGATACAATGTACATTATATCACATAAGAGTCGGATGTGAAAGTTTTAAATGACCTTGTTTGTTTTGTTTTGGATTTTAACGTCGTTTTTCAGCAGTATTTCAGTTATGTTACGGATTTTGTACCAGTACAAACCTGTTTTCCGCAAGTAATACCAACTTCCCCCACATGAATCAAAGGTGGAGGACTAATGATTTCAGACGCAATGTCGTATATCAAATCGTAATGGAGAACATACGCCTCGCCCAGGGATCGAACTCACGACCCCGCGATCTGTAGATCTGAGCTCTCCCTACTGAGCGAGTTTTATACAAACTCTTGGGGCCCCTGGTCAAGTCGTAGAAATAACAGAATAACACTCTAAAAATCTAATTTTCTACTTGGTTATTATGTCACATAACCAAAATGTTTGTCTATATGAATTCTTGATCAAATTTGATACTTAGGCTCAGATTTAAAGGAACAAAGTCATTAACAAAATCCTTATTGTCACTATAAAGGCCCAATCTCGCGTACATAAAACCTTGTTAAAATATCTTAACTGAGAAGTTCCAGGTCAAGGCAGAAAAATAGCAAAACAAGGTCAAAACATGACTTATTTTCACTGTTTGCCTTGTTTTCGGTGCTTCCGAGGGATCTACTTTCCAGATTTTATTCTTAACACTCTATATAGTTTCCACAGTTTCTACTTGATGTTTATCATGGAAAATCCATTACGAAAACCAGGTCAGAATCAAAGCTTGGTTCAATATGGTTAAAAACTAAGTGACAATGTAACATCAAAGAAAGACCTTAACTCTCTAGAGTCAACAATTTTTACCTGAAGTTGTTGAAACATGGTAAAAATATTAATTCTAATATGCTTGTCTCTGTTAAAACACTCTTACGCTATAATGACGTCACAATAACGTGCGGTGACGTCAATATTTTTTGTTGCGACAAAGAAAGAGCGCTACTATATTTTATCTACTGTTTTAGATTAAGGGCATATTAGAATCGAAACAAATTATAGCAAAATCGTATTATAATAACAGGTGATATGCCCGACATGTTTTATATGATTGAATTGAATTTTTTATTTTCAGTAAATAAGGTCACAGAATATTCCTCCCGTATGAGGAATATATTTCCTCCCGTATGAGGAATAGATCTATATCTTTTTTTTTCAAATATTTTTTCTTTCTGGATTAGAATTTTCTTTACAACTGAAACCAAAAGAGAAACGTAAAACATACCTTCGTGGATAAAAGATGCTGTTCTTCGGTTTATTTGCCTGCTTTGTTTCATCTTACACTAACATAATATAGGCTCATATTATGACCTACAAGTTTTAAAAAAAGAAAAGCAAGAGCCAAAAGTGCCTCTCCTGGAATTATTTCATGTTCCCGGGTACCTACTTCCAGCAAGCTCATTTGAAGAAGATATCGACAGAGCTAGAATCCATAGCATATAGGTGAGGTGCAAACCCTCATGAAAAAAATGTCTGAATTGGTCTGAAACTGGATCTGAAATTAAGCTCACCATTCAAATTCAGAAACCATGTCCTTAAAATAGAACGCTTTCAGACGAATTCAGCCAGTTTTCAGAAAAATTCTGTTACTGAGATTCAGAACTGTTCAGACTACAACTGGGAAAATTTCAGCCAAAATTCAGAGACATTCAGATGTCTGATTTGTCCTTAAAATGGAACATTTTCAGACGAATTCAGCCAGTTTTCAGAATTATTCTGTTACCGAGATTCAGAAGTGTTCAGACTACATCTGAAAAAACTCAGCCCCAATTCAGATACTTTCAGATGAAATGTTCAGATATAATTTGTGTTGATTTGAGTACTGTCAATGCTATCTTCTACTTTTGAAACACTTGGGCAAAAATTATCTGATTAACAACAGACAACAGATGATCACAATATTAAACTGGTCTAAAGCACTAGAGCTCAAGCGAGTAAAAGTAAAATTTTTATTTATAATGTGATATCAAGATCGTAAAAACTGATGACAATTGTGTCTTCACAAAACTATTGACATTTACTATCAAAATACAGATTAAAAAGCACTCACTACACTAAATCATTCCTTTCTACAGCATTTCAATGTGAATAAATACACACTGCAGCTACAAATAATTAAGAACAACAGTAGTATTAAATATACCGCTTTTGGCGTTTTGACCCCACTTAACCTTTTGACCACTTCTAAAAAACCGACCAATGCCGGACAATTTATAATCCACAGGTTTTAAACCAAGTAATTAACCCAACCCTAAACTTATAATACTAACTCGCGAAGCCGAAACCTTCAGGGTCTTTGACCCAGTCAGACCTACAGTCTTCGGTTGCACTCGGTACACTTGTACCCTCAAAATCTAACGACACCGGTGTCATTTTCTTTAACAAGTTTATCAATTTATATCGTTTGTGAAGCGACGAGTTTAAACAAATATTGACTCAATGTAAAGCGACACCGGTGCCGCTTTATTGGATTTATTTTCATTCATAAAACCGATATGTTTACATTTGTAGTACAATTCGTTTAAACTTCCTTGTGATCGATTTACGTTTTACAGCTGATTTAATATAAATGTCAAAGGTAAATCAAGTGCATTTTTTAAAAATGATAATGCGGGAAACCACAAATTCAACCAATCAAAAGCCTGCCATTTTTCTGCCACGAAGGCAGCAAACTGTCATTTGCTTTTACTTTGGCCGAATCTTTGGCCGAATCTTTGGCAGAACTTTGGCAGATTATATTTATTAATAAAATGTAAGGTATTTGATCTTATTTTCAATTAGTAAGTATATTATCAGGGTACACATAGTAATTAAAACTTTAATTAAGCTTTTAATCCAAAAGTCTGCTTCTATCAGAGGATATAGGTTCATCCGATATGTAGAATCTAATGTAACTACCTATCAAAAGCATAAATGTTACTTTTGTAGATGCTGAATCCTCATAAGGATGAATATCAAACATTGTTCCTTGTGTTAAATAAATTTTATTTTTTTCTTATACATAGATATTAACCGATCAGTGTCAAAGTCCTCAGCTGCCTCAGCTGTTATATTTACATTATCAAATATATCAAAAAGTAAAACATCATCCTGAGGCCTATTATTTCGCCACCTAAATATAAAATGTGATATTGGGCTTTTAGTCGGTTTAATACGGTTCACTTAAAGAGCTCACACCCTTTAATAAAAATTTAATATCTATTATATAAAGTTCCGGTTTTTCTGACTATAAACACACCACTCAAAAGCATATCTAGTACATCTATTTTATATTCTTGGTTTGTGTTTATAAAATCTTCATAATCTACGAAAATTCCAGGTCTTACTTCAAATTCATTTAAATAATTTAAACCGGCCATATTTTCATATGTTGAATGTACCCAGACACCACGACGGTCAAAATACTTTTTCATTTGTATGTAATCAAAAGGATGATTATAATAGTAATTCAAAGAGAAACACTTCATGCCCTCACTTCCTCTACCCTTTTTTTCTATTTTCCTGTCTTTCTTTTTAAGTTTAAGAATTATTTCAGCTAAATCATCAAGTCGTTTTGTTGTAGCAACTTCAGAAGCAGATAAACTATCAACAGTATTCTTTGTTCTAGCTAATTGTGTTTCTTGTTTTAAGAAAACATTTTTACCTTTGTAATTTCTTGGGTATTAGTGGTAATTTCTTCGACATTAGCGGTTATTGCTTTAGTATTAGCAGTAAATTACTTGGGTATTAGCATGATTGATTCTCCTTGTTTATCCGATATTTTAACTACAGAGTCTAAATCATTTATTATTTTTTTAATTTTATCATTAAATTCATCATTAAATTCATTAATATCTTTTTGTAAATAACCTTTAAGTTTACTTAACTCTTCGTACTTTATATTGTGATGTGCATCGACATTATTAATCATGTTTACAAGTTGTTTTCTCAAATTTTCTAGCTGATTATTAATTATGTTAATTGCTTCAGTATTAGCAGTAATTAACTCTCCTTGTTTAACTGATTTTTTAACTACAAAGTCCAGTTCATTTTTTTTTCTTCAACTTTAGCATTAAATTCATTAATACTTCTTGTAATTTTTTTGTAATATTACTTAATTCTGCATATTTTAAATTGTGACGGTTGTCAACAATACTAATCCAATTTCGAATTTGTTTTTTAAAGTCATCTATTTTAGAATTAATTTCTTTTTTAAAGTCCTCTAATGCTGTGTCATGATCATCACCTCTTTGTGAAGCTGCCTTTTCCAGGTCAGATTTATATTCTGCAAGTTTATTTGAAATTAATTCTAATAAATCTTTATGCTTATTTTCATTTCAGTATTTAGTTTTATTTATTTCTGTTCTGATTTCTAACTGATACATATTTTGTAACTTTTTCTCAGCTTCAATAATCTTGTCTTTTAGTTCTTCATGTTTAATCATACTATCTTTTAATTCTTGAATTTGGGGGAATAAAATGTTTAAATTAACTCGAAATAAATTCTTTTATGTTATCATCTGTCAAATCAGATTTCTCTTCAAGTTCTTTAATAGAATCAACCATAGCTTTCATTTCTTCTTCAATTTTAAACCCTTGTAATTGATTAATTAATAATGAATTCTTTTTAAAATCTTTTGTTAATTCTTCAATATTCTTTACTTCTTCTTCTAATGTCTGTTTTATAGATTTGATGTCTTCAAGATTATAGTCATCTATTACACTTTGAACTTTTTTAAACATAAATCGTCTTGAAACTACATCGGGGATTTATCTGGATTTCCTAGGTTGATTATTTTATTATCTCCCATATCTAATGCTCTGTTCATTGTGTTATCAAGTTCCTTATTTCTGTGAAGATATGATTCCATGTCCTTTCTAAGCTTTTTGTATTGTTTTTTAGTAGCATAATCACTTAAATCAATATCAAATTTAACTTTACTTATACTGTCAGGTTCACTTATTTGTTCTATATTATTAAAAACTCCCATTATATAATTATTATATATTACCAGTAAAGTTTTTTTCTTAAAAACTTCCTTGGTTTGTCAATATATAAGAAATCATATTTTTTTTTATTTGTTGCATTAGCAAAAGAATCACGATCTATATTTTGTTCATTACAAATCCTATCATTTTCCGTTTTACCTGGACTTTCAAATAAAATATAGTGTGAACAGTTAATTCGAATATCTTTGGTTTTTTTATAGTAAGACTGACTTAAATAAATAACACAACAGTTTTTGTGACGTCCTTGAATAAAGTATTTTGTTATTTCATTTTGAACTTTTTTATCTTCACATACAAAATCATCAAATATTACTACTTTTTGTTTTTCTGATTCAAGATTCTCACAAGGTTCAATTTGGTTGGGATCAGCTGAATATTCAAGTATTTCATTTGGATCTACTTTAATTTTTTTTGAAATTTGGTTTAAATTGTTAATTAAATCCTGATATTTATATTGTTCTAGGTTTTTAGCATATAAGTATAATTTATCATAATATATAAGAGGTTTTCGAAGTATATGCATTAATGTATTTGTTTTTCCAGATCCAGACGATCCACATTTTAAACATTCTAAAACATGAATCTGGCCCATAAAAGGATAAAATTGTTTAAAGTTATTGGATTTATCATTTTTTGTATCATAATTTGGAATTTCCATTTATATAATATTACATTATTTTACAATATCTTACATTATTTTACATTATTTTACATTATCTTATATTATTATATAAATGCAATCAAAACTTAATGAAATAAGAATAAGAAAAAACTTAGTCGGGCAAAAGATGAGAGCTTTTAGAGAAGAAATAATGAGAGAAAAAATAAGAAAAGCTACAAATCGGGATATGTATACTGAAATTTATAAGCCAATTACTGAAAAAATAGAAAGTCAAAAAGAACAATTATCAAGTCAGTTAAAAGCATTACCTGGAATAAAACAACAATTAGCGTTACTTCCAAAAAGTTTTGTTGATAAAATACAAGAAGTAGAACAACAACAAAAATTGGCAGAGACAACCGCTTTAATGATGTCATATTCGTAATGACGTCACTTATATAATGACGTGATTACCGGCAAAATCGCAATAACTTCTTCGTTTTTGAATAAAAACTCATTATTTGACCACTCATTTTCTTAGTTCGGACATTTCCAACACAATGATGATGGTTTCGTTGCAAAATTTCTTATGACAACAATATCGATCATAAGGTCACATGATCAACTGACCGTATATCACTGGTCACATGATCAACTGACGGTATATCAAGAAAGATATACGGCACCCTGATATCGGGTCGAAAATACTGCAAGTGACAGGATAAAATGGAAGAACAACCACCTCCGGAACTACAACAACCATTACAACCATTACAACTATCACCACAAAAACTAGACGAAAAAGAGGTTGATAAAATACTGGAAGATTATTATAACAGAGAAAAGGAAATACCTGAAGAATCAGAAGAATTTCCTGAAATTGTTGAGACAAGACCGAAAGAAAAAAAAATATATACAGTAGATTTAGATGCTTTTATAGATAATGATGTTTTAGAAGAATATAAATATTTCAAACCGTCTGAAATGTTTGACTTTTTTACTGCAGATGAATCTAATCCAGATAAAATAAGTAAAGACGATCTTAAAGCTACAATAGATAAGGTTACTGAAGATATTAAAAAATTAAATGGTCCAATAACTGGCAAATCAAATTCAAAAGATCCAAATAAACGAGAAAAAGCAAAAGAATTAAAACATGATCAAGACGAATTATTAAAGTACAAAACACGATTAAATCATATTCTTGGTACGGTTTCTACATATAAAAAAGGAAAAGGAATAAGATATCATAACCCATATAAAGTTTCACCAAATGGACAATATGGTAATTTAATTATTAACTTAAATAAACTTTATGGTCAAAATAAATTAATTGCTAAGGATAGAATAACTGGAAAGGAAGTAATTAACACTAAAGTAGATGATGATTTAATTGATCTAATTAATAAAAGATATAACAATAATAAAAAACATTCAATTCATTCAAGAAAAATATTCAAAGAATTAACAGAAAAATCAGGATTACCTATCAATAAAAGATCTATGAAATTTAAAAAAGTAATTAGAGGTGAAGGTTATGACGTTTGTCCATGTAATCCAAAAGAATTGGTTGATGACTTGGAGTTAATTTGTGGTTCAATTGATGCTGGAAATAATAATGAAGGACTAAAAAATGAAGGTATTAGAATAATTGATGAACTATTAAAAATGAATTCACTATTACCAGAACAACATGAAATGTTTTATAAAAAATATTTTTCTTGAATTTAAATTTTAGTTATATATAAATGGAACAAAAAATAGTATTAAGTTCTGAAACAGTTAAAGATAATAAAAATAAACCGAGTGATTTTACAATCAGATTTAGTCGTTCTTTAATTTTAGATAAAAATAAAACTTATGTTGTTGGTTTGGATAGTATTAACACTATGACCTACTCTTGGCATAATATTAGTGATGAATATGATAATAAAAGAATTCGTTATAATAATGGTAAGGATTGGAAAGATATCATATTTACAAATGGTTCTTACAGTTACACAGATATTAATAATTATATCAGGGAAACATTAATAAGTAATGGTGATTATGAATTTGATAAATCAGAAATTGCTCCAATAAGTTTGGAATTTGATTTAAGTAGTTTTAAGATTTTGATTTCAATTACAGATAATTTTAAGTTGGATTTGGAAATATCAAATTTTCATACATTGCTTTGATTTGAGAAAAAAAAATTAGACAAAACTGAATGGGGAACTAAAACACCAAATAAAACTAACTCTGTGGATACAATTTATATTCATTGTGATCTTATTGATAATTCACTTGTTGATGGTAATTTCAGTGATATTATTTATGCTTTAAGTACTGCAGATTTAACAAGAGCTTATCCATTTACAAAAGAACCACAAAGAGTTGGATATTCTGAAATTAATAAATATATTATAAATTCAATTAGAATATATATTACAGATGTATTTGGTAGAATAATTAATTTTAATGAGGTTGAAACAAGTTTTACACTAATTTTAAAAGAAATTTAATTAAAACTAAAGTTTTAAAACTTTTATTAAATCTTAGTTTTATATAATGTACAAGAAAGTTTATGACAAAAATAAAGGAATATTTATTTATGTTGATGCTCACACAGGAGAAGAAATCATACACGGGAGACCTGAGGTCTCCGAGGACGCAGTCCTTGGAACAGGTATCTTTGACACTTTAACGAAATTGCTTTCAAGCGGAGTTGCATCTTCAATTAGCACAGCTGGAAAAAAAGCTTTGGAAACGGCAGGAAAAGCAGCACTTGAAAGTGGAACAAAAAAGGTTGGCACAGAAGTTGGAAATTTAGCTGCAGCTAAAATTGTTGAAAAACTTAAAAAGAAACCTGCTCCAGCAGTTGGTAATTTAATTGCCAAGGAATTACAAGAAAAGAATAATAGTAAAAATAGTAAGGAGGAGGATATTCATATGAGAATAAATAGAATATTGTCAGGATCTAGGACACGTAAACGTATTAACAGATTAATTTATAAAAAAATAAAGTTTTAACTTTAATAAAAAATAAAATAATATATAATATATACATGTTTAGAACAAAAGAATATTGTGAAAGATATGAATTAACTCCTATTCAATTAGATACAGCTTTAATATCTGTCCTGGGAAATAATGTTAAACAACAAAAAAAAACGGTTATCACTTTACAATTAATGATAGAAGTTCATATTTTGATTGGTTTAACGGTTATTTTGAAGTAAGTTTTAAAGTAAATAAACTTGCTGATGGTGCTGAGTATGATGGAGCTCAAATTGCTTTAATTAATAATCCCAGCTTCATTAATTGATCATTAGTGGTTAAACAAAATGGAAAAATTGTATATGATTGTAAAAATTTTAAATACAAAGTAATAAATGTAAAAAATTTAGTTGAACTATCTGAAGATTATGCAAAATCAACTGGAACAAATGAATTTATCTATTTAAAATACTACTGCTACTGCTGCTGCTGATGATAATTCGGGGTTTGCTATTAGAAAGGATTTAATCAAGAAAAATAATGAGGTAAATGCTAAAATTCCATTAAATAATTATTCATTTTTTCAGGGTTTAGAAACTAATATTATACCTCCAAGTCAAATTCAAATAACACTGCAGCTGACAGATGATGATGAATTAATTTTTAGAGCTAATGCTGCTGATCCAGGTAGAGTAATTGTAACAAAATTAATTCTATGGGTTCCACGTTTGGTTTTTAATGAATTTGGACTTAATCTAATTTCTGAAAGATTTACAAAAGCAAGATGTCATACCTTAGGAAATGATGACGCAATCAACTGATACACAACAGATTAATACAACTTTTAGAATAACAGCTGGTGTAACAAAACCACAACATGTATTTGTTTATTTACAACGACCTGACAAAAGTAATAATCAAGAACATAACCCACATTTATTAGATACATTTAAAGTTAATGCAACAGATGATGCTTGTACTTTGAGCTCTTGTCGTCTCGAAGTTGGTAATGGTGTTTTTTATCCAGAAACAGAATATACAAGTATATCAAGAATATATGATGATGTAATTAATTATTATTATAAACAAAATAATAAGACTACTGGAAGTCTGCTAAATAGATCAAACTTTAATAGTTTGTATGGATTTGTTCATTTTAACTTGGAATATAAAAAGGAAGTAACTACAGAAGATCCTAAGCAGATTACATTAACAATTAAGTTAACTGCACTTCCCGCTGCAAAATATCGTATTTACGCAATTGTATTATATGAGGAAACAGTTGAAATTAATACTATTGGAAATGAATTTGTTATTGTTTAAATGAACTTGTCATTGTTTAAATAAAATAAATATAAATTAAATAAAATAAATATAAATTATATATAATGACATCAAATTATATTGAATATAAAGTTAACCTTACAGATGGACAAAAGAAAAATTTAGCCCGAGCCTACAACAACAAAACTCCACATACTTTTAGATTAAAACATGAACAATTACATGGAAACTTTCCTTTACTTTTAACAAAAACACAAATTAATCAAATTAAAAAAGCTGTTGCAAATAAGAAGGGATTAGAAATTACAATTTCAAAAAAACAAATGTCCAGTCAAGGTCAAAATGGTGGATTTTTAGGAGCTTTGGCTGGTTTGTTAGGAAAAACAATTCTTCCAATGGCAGCAAAAATAGCTCCAAAATATTAGCCCCTCTAGGCATTGGAGACCTTTCTGGACTGGCCAGTACTGGTGTTAGTAAAATACTTGGAAATGGTATGATTTCAGTACTAATGATAAGAGAAATATGATATCACCATATCTTACACCTAATCAAAGAAAGCAATTAGTAGGATCTGGAGTGATTAAATTAACACAAAAACAAAAACAAGACGGTGGGTTTTTAGGTATGTTGGCTGCTAGTCTAGGAATACCTTTGATTACATCTTTGTTAAGTGGGAAAGGATTACAGATTGATTCACAACGGAGACCTTACGACGAATTCCTATAGTAAAAAAAAAAAAAAATTTATAAAAAAACCCAATTTCTAACTTTGAAAATTGAACAATGGGTAAAACAATTAAAAATTAAAAACTTTAGGGTGTGTTTAGTAGAAATAATTTACCAAAATTAAAAGAAAGGACGAGTGTGGAATTATAAATTTGGACGACTCTGTTGGTCCTGGAACACATTGGGTTTGTTACTTAAATAATATATACTTTGATCCATTTGGACTTCCTCCACCAAAAGAAGTAATTCAGTATATACCAAATGTAAAATACAACAATGTTCAATATCAAGACAAAACAAGTACACTCTGCGGATGTTATTGTTTATTTTTTATTAAAATGTTACAAGATAAAGTACCGTTGTATGATTTATTGTATAAAATACTAAAAATTCATAATAAATAGAGTAAATGAACAAACTATTATAAATTATTTTAACTAATAAGGACATTTATTTAACTGGAATAATTAATATAATGGAATATTCAATAATATAAATGAAAAAGTAAATAAAATAGAAAGATGGACGTCGACACAAATTAAAAGAAAACCTCCATTGTTTTTAACATGTTATACCCAAGATACTGATGGTGGATTATTTCAATGGAAAACTGTAAATGCTAGTCCTGGTTTAGTTCAAAAAGGTAATAATGTAACAATTAATTTTAATTGCATTTTAATTATTCTTGTTGATGCAATTAAATTAGATAAAGGAGAAGCTAAATTACAATTAAAAAATAAAGAAAATGTAATTCTTCAAAGTTATAATGTAAAAAATAACAGAAAAAATGAATCTATTTCTATTAATTATGCAAATGAATTTAAAATAAATGATGTTATTTATATTAATTCTTTAAACGTTATGAATATTCAGTTAACAATTTATGGTTCTATAATTTAAGTTTTAATTTAAGTTTTAATTTAAGAGTTAATTTAAGTTTTAATTTAAGAATAAGCTAATGTATCAATACCATTATCAAGAATATATCTTTTATCGTCATAACATGATAAAGATGTTTTATTTATAACATAACTGGAAAGATTGTGTTTATCAGAACGAATAACTTTAAAGGTGTGATTACTTTGGGTTGAATTAAACAAAGTATCTTTGTAATTTTTATGAACTATTGTTTTCTTAACAACAAGTTTTTTAATTCCTTTACATTTTTTAATGTTAACTTCATTTTCTAATAAATAAGAATACATTTTACTTCTTAATCCGACAAATTCAACAATGGGAATGCCGGCAGCTTCATCTTTAAATTTTCCAATTACTTTTTTATTATTATCGAAATAAAATTTTGAGTTGTTATCGTAATCACTATTATCAAATAAATCTTTGTCCGTATAAAAATCCTCATATGCATCTTTGGTTTTTATTTCATAACATAATGAATCAGTGTCAGTAAACAATAATTTACAATTACCCTCGTACTTTTCCTTAATATAATTATAATGAAAATCATACATTAATAATTTTGATAAATCTAGAATGCACATTCCAACATAACAAGGTCTGTTTAATAACAAACTTTCTTTTATTCTATGAATACCAAAAAGGTTAGAGTTAAACATCGTTGAACTAACAAATGAAGGTTTGGCTATGTATTTAATAAAATATTTTCATCATGAGTTAATTTAATATTAACCCTCTTGCGTAAATTCTCCATCGTCTTACCGAATACAGAATTGTTCATTAACTTAAAAAAGTCTTTTTCAAATGAATTTTTTGCTTTAGATCTTTTTTGAGTATTAAAATCAATATATTTTTTTAACCCAAAGGGCTTTCGTCAAAAGTTAATATTTTATGTATTTTTGTTACTTTTAACCCTAAATGTGTATATAGATTCAAGATTTTTAAAATGAACTACATAATTTTTTTTTCATTAAAGTTGGAACCAACTTCTTTACATTACTTTTTCCTATTTCAAATTCTGTTTTAATATTTTTACTATAATCAGAAAGCCATTGATCTGGTATTTTAATTTTTTCAGGAGCTAAAGGATAATCATTGTGGGTTTTATGTAATTCTTTCGGATATTCAAGATCACATTCAACTATAAAGTTACTTTTACCTTTTGCAATTAATTTCTTAAATTGTTTTTCGGATATAAATTTAAAGTTTCCAGAGGGTAAAGGTTGACACATAGCCCAACCGTAAAGGTTATTGGCGTCGAGGTACATAATGTATTTGCTTTCTTCTTTTGAATTATAATCCTTCATATATTTATTGTTTGCTTTACTGTATCTGTTTGAAATATAACTTATTCCTCCTCTAAGTCCCTTTTCAATAAAAAGATACATATCAATATCAGTTATTAAGTCTAACTTAATTCCAGTCATTTTTAACATTGCATCCCAAGCTAACCCAGGACTACTAAAATAATGACAAGGATCTAATATGTAGTACTCTAAACATAATTTTCTAAAATTTTCGAATACATCAGCTAAAAGTAATACGTCAGTTTTTAAATATAGATTATGATATTCTCCCATTGTTTTAATTTTAAATTTTTTCCAGATATTTTTAGCATGTTCATATTCGTATGTGTGTTTCATTTAAAATTGAATAAAACTCTTCTTTAGAAGGTAATTCTGTTTCTTTGAATTTTTTAAATGAATCCATGTAATCATATGGATAAACACCTTTTGTTTTTAATAAATTAATGCTTTCACAATTAAATTCTTGAGATAAATATTTAAATTCTGGAATATTTTTTACTAGGTTATCCAATGATTGAGACATAAACTGGAATGAATCAATAAAGACCAAGTCAGAAATCATAAATGCCATATATCTTTCCATATTGTTAGGAATAACATTAATTTCTTTTTTGAATTTTCCTATTTGTTGCATAATAAAATGACTGTCATAACCTCTTAAATTATGAAAAATAACAGGAATTTTATGTGTTAGTTTAAAATTAATATTACATTCTGAGTGAGCACTTCCTCTGAATTTTCCTGTTATATGACAATGATCTCTTACTTTGATTGAATCTTCTATATATTCTTTTTCACAGATATGACAAAACTTTTGTTTTTTAAATTCACTTTCATCTTTTTTAGACATTCTCAAATCTTTGTTAAAATGTTCTTTAAATATTTCTTTACAATATTCCTCTTCCTCAAGCATTTTTTCAATAAACTTATAAACTGCATTAGGACCTCTATAAATCTGGGTTGGTTTAGTATATTTATCGTCATAACAACAAACAACTTTATAGCCGTAACCACAATCTATATGATTTTGATATGGTTCAGTAAATGAAGATTCAGTTGATGGTAAAGCAGTTAAAACTTTTTTAGTTATTGATTCAAAATCAGCATAAATTACAAAAGGTACTGCTAAACCTTTATGATAATTTTTAAATTGTACTTTACTTCCCTCTTTTGGCATTTTTACGCCTTGGATACCATTAATAGCTAAACAATTTGGAATATGTTCATTTAATATTATTTCTTGAGTAAAATTCTGTAAACATGATTTACAAAAATGTTTTTTATGTTGATCTTTGGTTTTGTTAAACATTAATCTATTAAAGTCTTTTATCCAAACATAATGTTGGATTACAGTTCTTGGGGGTTTACAGTCATCATCATTTATTTTATCATTTATTTTATCATTTATTTTATCATTAGTAAATTAGCAACATGTCACAGTGTTCTTCGTATTGATATTTTGATATGTACAATGGATAAATACTATTTTCTTTCATATCCAAAATATTAAATGATATTTCATTTTAAAACTTCTATTTTAGGTATTTGATTTAATGTAACAGGAAATTTAATTCCAGTATAATCAAGATCGTTTATATGTTTTTTATATTTTGAAATTTTTTGAGGGTCTTTTTCAACAGGAAATTTGTAAGCCAAATGACACCATCTAAAACATTCATTATCATCATTCTTTATATTTATTAATCCTTTCATTGGATGTTGTAATGGTTTTGGTAATTCCAAATAACTTGAAGCAGCCAATGGACTATACTTATATCTATTTATATAATAAGCATCAACTGACTCTATTCTCCAGCCACTTCCTTCAGAAATCCAATTACCAATTCTATTTATTATTTCATCAAAAGCTTGATGTAAAGTTTTTTTTATTTCATTTGTGTTAATAATTTCTAAAGCCTTTGATTGAAAATAAGCTGATTTATATATTATATCAGTTTTATCCATTTTTGCAAAAGTTATTTTTAAAACAACGTTTATTTTTATACCTTTTAAAGTTTTAAGTTCAGATTTAAGTATTTCATAAGAGTCGTTTATAGTTAAATATAATTGATTCTTTGGATCTTGTCTATATGTAATTTTAATTTCAAATTTCTTATAATATTGTTTTGTAGATCTCTCGATTTCCATCTATATATTATATTTAGAAAAAATCTTCAAGCAAAAAAGGATTAAAAAAATAATTAAAAAATAATTAAAAAAATAATAAAAAAAATAAAGTTTTAAATTATCTTTAAGAAGAAATAAAATATTTAAACTTATATCTTTTCCATTAACTTTTGATATTCCACATTTTACTCGGTTTGTCCCTTCACAACACATTTTTATTAACCCAGCATTAATACCAAATTCTTTAGATGCTTTGTAAGTGCTTCTATATATTTTTTCTTCATTAGTATCACAATCGGTTACAATAACTTTTTTAGGATTATTTCGATAATTATTTGGTCTGGGACAATCACATAATCTTTCATCATTTTCTTCTTCAGTTAACAGACAACCACAGTCCCATTCAAATAAATTATTTTTTAAAAGATAAGGATCTATAACATTTTGTAATTTATCAATAACGTGGTTTTTATATTCATCGCTAACTATTTGATCAAGTTTTGATTTAATAACATTTCTTCTTTTAAGAACTTTCTTATATGAATTTTCATCTGGATTCATTACTTCTCCTAAAGTGCTAGATAATTTTGGCATAATCATTCTATCTACCTTTCTATTAACCATCTATATATAATATACTTATAGAAAAAAATCTTTAAAAACGTTTACATTTATATGTTTATATTATCTATATCTTTTGAATAAGATTTTAAAGTCATTTTGTCTAAATTGTTATCAACTGTTAAAATTTTAATACCTTCTTGAAACATTCTGTTTAACCATTCTTCGTGTAATTTGTGTAGTTTTTCTAAATAATCTAAACCAACTTTGTTTTCTTCCGTTCTGTTTCTTTTTTGAAGTCTTCTAAAACATATTTCTGGGTTGGTTTTAACATAAACAAATCCATCAATTGGGTTTTTTCCATATGGTTTTATAATATGATCAGTTAAGAAAAGATTGTATACTGCCCACTCGGGGTCATTTATAACACCGTTGTCGTGATGTTGTTTTGTAAAAACGTTACTGTTAGTTAAATAACAACGTTCAAGAACAGAAACACCATCAAACTGTTTAGCAGAAGATAACATTTTTATATGACTGTTTAAAGTTGTTAGCTGAAAAGGAAATAAATATTTGGAAGGTTCTTGAGCAGCAAGTTCAAAAAGGTTATATGAATTATAATCAGAGTCAGAGGCTTTGTCTCCGAAGGGCGTAGCCCTGTCCATAACATTTTGCCATTCGTGAATTGGTTCTGGAATTATATTAAAATTAGGATTATATTCTTTAATAATATCTAAAAACGTACTTTTTCCTGATGCAATATTACCTTCAAACTGATATTAATTTTCTCATTTATATAAAATACTTATAGAAAAATCTTTAATTAAAGTTAATACAGCTCTTCTTCTTTTTTACTTTTATATCCGTTAAGTTTAAATTCCTTCATATGCATTTCAAGAGGTGTTGAATAATTTTTTTCTTTCTGCATTTCTAATAGTATTGTAAAAATATCCTGAATAACTTTTTTCTCTTCTTCTTTATTTACTTTTCCAATCCGTGCTTTTGTTATAAGTTGTTTTATTTTATGATGATGTGATTTTAAAATAAATTTCTGTCGTCAAGTTTTAGTCTGTTAGTAATATGGTAATTACTGATGGAACAGCGCCAGCAACTGCTACAAATATAGAATAGTTGGAACAAGTGCTAATGCAGCTGAACAACCAAAGACACCTGCTGTAATATATAATCCGGTACTTACTCTCCCCCAAAATTTATAACTTTTTCTGTAAGCAGCAGCTAGTTTAGTTTTAAGTGAATAATTAATTGATCTATTGTTTCTATTCCATTATTATTAGAAATTAGATTTTTATTGCTCATTTATATAATTAAACTTTTATTTCTAAATTAAATTTGTTCAAGATCGCTAAATGGTACCCAACTATTAAATTTTTCACTATAACCTTTCCATTTTACTAAAGCTTGTTTTTCTTATAGTCTCGTCTAATAACTTTTTCTATCTAAAAACTTCTTGTGTAGTAGGTAAAAGTTCTTGTTCATAAAATGAACCTTGAATTTTTTCATCATTTAAATCTTTAATAGTGTATGTTCTGGGATTTGTATTATTAATTTTATAAATTATAAATATTCCTCTGTCCAGTTTGGTGTATATCCTTTTTCAAAATGTCTTTTAAGTTTGCTTAAACGAACTCGATCACCAATTTTAAAATTTTTCTTTACTCTTTGGTATTTTTAAATCACCATATAAATTAAAGTAAACAGTACCTTTATTTAAGTTTTTACTAGCTTCGGTTGGTGTCATTTTTATACTAGAATGTTTTGTTTTGTTATATTTATCAACCATATCCTGCAAATTTTCTAATAAGTATAAGTATTATTTGCTGTAAAATATTTCCACATTATTCTTTTTAAACTTCTATTAAATCTTTCTATTACTACAGCCTTTCCTTCATTCAATGTATGATACATATTAATCTTATTTTTATTCAAAAATGATTCAAACTTTTTATTAAAAATTCTTTTCCTTCATCTACCCATAAATTTACTGGTAATCGTCCTTCTAAAATTATTTTTTCAAATGCTTCAGTAACAGATTCTCCAGTTTTATTCTTTAATGGAATAACCCAAGCATATTTATTAAATATATCAATAACGGTTAACAAGTACTTTACTCCTTTATTATATTTTGAAAAAGCTTGCATGTCAACTAAATCAGCTGACCAAGTATCATCAATATCATTAACTATCACTCTTCGTTTCCTAAATTTTCCTTTAATTGGTTTGTGTAATTCTTCTGCTAATTCATTCGCTCCATGTGATTCCGGGGTAGTAAAAGTTTGCTCTACCCCCTTTTCCCGTTTTTTTGATTTTTGTCCCAACCCAAGTTTGTATTTCGTTTGATAGCTGGTTTTACAACTAAATGTTTTGCAATCTTTTCTCCAAATGTTTTTGATTTAGTTTATTTAAGTTGGAAAGCAATTTTTTGTCACATTCACTTTTACTTAGTTCTGAGTCATAGCAAAAATCATGGTCCATACATACTGCATCCAGTTCATTGACAGGGGGTCCATTATCTAGAGGATTTCCTGGTCCACAATAATTATATCCTGGAAGTGTTAAACCTTTCTTAGGTAATAAAGGTAACATTGCTTTATGGATATCTAATTTACCTCCAGTTTTGTTTTTAACGAATTTTGATTTCGTTTTTCCGCAAGATTTACATTTTGCTTTTATCATTAACCTCCCGTTTTTTGTTGTAACAAAGTGAGGATTTACATTATCTGTAAATTTTCTTTCTTTCAAACAATATATTTTATTCTGTAAACTCATCTTATATTATATATATTTAAAACTTTTTAGTCTGTTTAAAATCTGTGGATTTTAAATTGTCCGGTATTGGTTAGTTTGGACCGAGGGTCAAAAGGTCAAGTGGGGTCAAAACGCCAAAAGCGGTATAGTTAATACTACTAACAACAAAAAAGAAAGACCTACATTTTTTTGCGCCAAAACATAGTGAACTGTGAAATTTACACATTGTGAAAATTACAATCTTGGCTTTCTTAAAGTCTGAATTGTACAGATTATTGTATTACCAGTGTACAACCAGTTTTGTCAGTATCTGGTTTTAAATTATCAGTAAATTAAAAAGTAAATTTATATCCAGTGTTAATATTATTGTCAGACAGGAAATTCTTACCAGTGCAAGGTTATTTGCCATTTTTAGTGCCTTGGTCTACCATGTTTGAACATGTTTAAATTTATTTTATTCCTTGTTATTTCTATTGCATTACAACTCCCTCTGCCCCTTTTGAGTGCTTTATTTTGCTTTAGCTCTGGGTTTAAAACATAGGAAAGCAGTTTTTAAGAAAAAATATTTTTTGAATTATCATGGTTGAACATGGTTGAACAGTTTGCCATTTTTCTGATTGCTTGCTGTATCTGAACACTGCATCAGTTTTAATTTAGTTCTTGCTGGTTTAAGGCTTAAAAACATTTTTGGCAGAAAAAAAAACGTTATGGATTTAAGATGTTTGATGGTTGAACATGTTCATAAAACATGACAAGTTAACATGATTGTGGATACAAAAACATGTTTCAACATGTTTTAACACATTTAATTATTTTAAAATCATGATCCATATTTCGCTATGGAAAGTGTCCACAGTCTGCCACAATCCCTTTAACCTATAACACACAATATCTGTTGTAATGCCAATAAGGCCAAACGTCAATTTAAATATGTATAGATAAAACCAGTTAACTTTATTGCTTCATCTGTGTCTTAGAAATTTTTTTACAAATATGTCTGAAAATTCTGACAAACTCTGATGACTGAAAAATTCAGTCTATTGGCACTCAGAATAATTCAGATAAAAATGTTATCTGAATAATTCATACTTTTTATTCATATACTTTCAGACATCTGTATTGTTAATATCTCATTCAGAAATATTCAGCAAATATTCAGAAATGTTCTGACAAACTCACATGACTGGAAAAATCAGTCTGTTGGCACTCAGAATAATTTAGATAAAAAGTCATCTGAATAATTCATACTTTCTTATTCATGCATTTTCAGTCGTCTGAAAAGTTTATATCTCATTCAGAAATATTCAGCAAATATTCAGAAATGTTCAGTTCTTAAAATACTTGATTCAGAAATATTCATATAGAAGATTTTTGTGCAGAAATATTCAGTATAAAATCTGACAAATTCAGAAAAATTCAAACCGATTCAGACATACTTTTTCATGAGGGAATGATTCAAAGTTATCTAGATAGTTTAACCATTTGGCAAAAAGCTATCATTTATATATAAGTTACTGTGACAGTCAAAGTTCACAAATTCGTAAGGTTTTTTTTTGTATTTAAGGACTCTGAAAACATTTTATTTATTGTTTCATGTTTTATTAAACACATGACATGGAACAATGACTAAATTATTGCTAAATATAGCAAAACTATTCCGTAAATGCGGAAGGGATCTAGTGTAATTTATTGTATCGTAAGGAACAGCTGCTGTTGTAATTTATAAGTAGATAATGACTGTCAGGTTAAATCTGTTACTATTTCAAAAGAAACTAGTTTATTTCTAATGATAAGTGATGTCAAATTTATTCCCCAAAATAATACTGATTTCTAGGTTAAAATGCAATCTGCTTTAATCATTGATATTCTGTTAAAAAGTTATATATTTTGTAAAAATGTAGACTCGACAAGAACTACGTCTGACTTATCATAACTGCTGAAAATGTTGGAAAAGCCCGAATTAACATAACATTCAATATGATCCATCTAGATAAGAAATGGGTATCAAATCAAAGAATATCTGAGATAAAATAGAACTTGTATGATAATAGATTAAGATAACGTTTTATAAGGAAAATTGACGTTAGGTAAAATGGAACTAGTAACAATAACTGTAACAACATTAAAGCTTGATGTATATATCAAAAGTATTGGGCGTTAAGCGGCGTATAAGGAACAGTTGTGGAGTTTAATTCCTTTTTATTGTCACAAGAAAAAGACATCAATTCCATGGAAATACAGTATTATGGAACCGATTATTCTTATATATTAGCTGCAAGGAAGAACAACTCACCTCGTAAAGTCAGTTAAAAGTATATGTAAAACTATAGAATAACGCGATAGACTATTCGAAAATGTGTGAAATCTACAGAGAAAACGTCGATGAAATAAAACAATTGTAGACAAATTGCTGTTACTTTCAGAAAGGTGGACGGAGGTTTGTGTGAAATGCAGTGTAAGGAACAATATAAAGAATAGGAAAAAGAGATTACATATTCCTACAGAATATGTATATATTGGAAGGGAGTTAGAATCGTTTTAAGTGTGTGAGATATTAACAAGTACAATATTAATGTTCTGCATCAAAGCCGCCTTAGAAATTTAAAATTTCTATCTTCTCATTGAATTAAATCCGCCAACATTTCACATCAGAATGAAGAAGCACCAGTTTTCTGAATTGAAAAGAAATCAAACAGGAAGATAGATAAACATAAGGATCAGAACATAAGGATCAACTAATATTTAGACCTAATGGATTACCTTTCATGAAGTATGCAATGGGTACTACAGAGGGCGCTATGAGGACAAGTAAATACAGGAAAACGTGTGTATTTCCTGTACAACAAAAAAAAACGTCGTTAAAAAGTAATGAAATTCAGTTGTTAACGCATTCTTAATCGTGTCATACTATTATCTAAATAAGCGTAACATTTCAATAGTTTTAGATATTTGGCAAGTAGACATGTTATACTAAAGGGACCTCCGTGGCCGTTTGGTTTATGCGACTTGTATCACTTTTGCTCCACTGATGTAGATTTGAAACTTCGGTTAGAAAATATTGTGTTTAAATTACTTAGGTACTGTTGTTGATATTTTCAATTTTATTGTACGTTTTATCTTCCTAATATCATACAAGCTTCAGTTCTAAAATATTACTCTCCTCTCCTTTCGTCGATAAATACAACGCAAATGAACAACGATGATCTACGCTCGAATAAATAAACATTTTTAGAAAGATTTTCATGCGAGAAATATTAAATCACATGGTTATGGCGCATATAAATAACCAATGAGATTTTAAACAACACTACTATTGAAGTGCAATTTCATTCTCAAGCAAAGCCAAGCCGTGCATAAAGCCTATATGAGGAAATCAATGCGGTAGTATAACTTATTGAAATACATGATGGTGGTGTAGAAAAGGTCTGAACATTTAATGAATGATATATTAGGTATGTGCCATTTTCTGTAATTTAGAAGGGTGACTTTTCCATCAAAATTTTCGTACAAGTCATTTTGATTTTATCTTTTCACTGAGGAGAAAGTTTGCCAATGCCCTTTTTCTCATTATTGAAATAAATTTAACCACTTAAGGTGTGTGTGTTTTTTTTTTTTTTGTTTTTTTTGAGAATCGTGTGGAAACATGAATGATCTGAATACTAACATAGAATAAGACCTGGATCAGACATACGGAAACGAAAATAAATGCTATAAATAAATCATATGTACTACCCATTTTGTATTGGTCAAACTGGCAAAATAGCATGATGACATTTTCATTTTTAAGACTGCAACAGTTATTACAACAGATCTCTCCCTATGCATATAAATTATAAAAGGAAATTGAATGTGGAAATAAAATGCTAATACAAACTGTGGTACGAATACTTAACAAGTGACCGAGTATTTCACGGCAATACAGAAGTCCTCTACCGGTGGAAGACTTAGTTAGTATTGTGATTGTGTTTGAAGGCAAAAGTGATAGGACTAAAATGCTTGAAGGCATTTAGGAGCTAAGAAACACTTAAATTTAAATAGTGGTATTGGCCTACAAGCTTAGATCATGTACGTGACACATTGTCTCATCATGGGGATGTTTGCAGTAATAAGACATTCCATCAATGCACATAAAAGGTATGGAGCGGAAACATTTTTTCTTGGCCTTTAAAAGTGACATTGACTTTGACCAACAACCATTGGTCTTTCGGTATATAGGGTCACCAAACTGCTTCTCGGCTAACACATATGGAAGCGTTCTTGTCTGATGATTGTTTCGGTCAGTTGTGAGTTTTAAACGTCCCGCACCGAGCATAGTAATTACACCTGTAAGATCAGTGCATTTTTTCATCAAAAACGATTTCTTTTTAATTTTATGAAAAACAATTAGGTTAATATCATACAAAATATAAAATGTATTTTTTAAATATGCTTTATTTTTCAATATCGCGAAGATCCACATTAAAGCGTCTTTCAGTTTAATTATAGATAATGATTGTGTAGTTGCATTATACATTTTATGAATAATTACAAAATTAGAAAAAAAGTCTCACACTTCTTTTAGAGATATGAATCATATAACTATATTTCATTGTGATTGTTCTGTTTAAATAGTCGCTCAGTACATGTAGATACTCCGATTTTGAAAGTCAGTAATTAGTAAATCCAGTTTCAGATTTTAATCTCACTCACTCAGACCATAAACTGTAAGGTAGGTTGAAAAGTCAGTTTGAGTTCAGCATACACCGTTATGATTCCTGGTTTAAACCAAGGTTTACGTAGATCTAGTTCAGACATCGAGTCTGGGCTTGTTTTAGAAAGTGGACAAATGTTATTTTTGCTCCTTTGACAAAAGGAATTGACGGACGCAATAATATCACAGGTTGGGAAGTACACTAAGTGAAAAATGAGAAAATACAGACATGTAAATAAGGACAAACAATGATACTCATTGCATGGCAGCAATTTTAATTAAACACCCACACATTACCTGTCACGCTTCTATATACTATTCTATATACAGCTTAATGTTTTTAATAACTACGAAACTAGAACCACACCATTAATGCTCAATTTGCCTTGAAAATCCTCGTTTGCTACAGTAGGATTTCCAGCATGAACCTTATCATTACAATCTCAATTAGATCACAACATGAAATGTCGGCGCTGATGTTGATCTCGTAATTGAACTAATTCTTTCAATTTTTATCAAAAGATCATTAAAGTACTGTCACATTTGATGGTATCTTCTCTTTTTACGTGAACTGGCGTAAACACGCTAATGAAAACTTGATATATCACGTGGCTGTTAAAACTGAAACAATAGTCCACAGTCCGCTAAAATAGCAAAAGAATAGAAAATATACAGTCAAAGAATTTTGATATTTTTCTTGTAATGTACAACATGGTTAATACAACACAAACTATAGAAGCCCGTTTCTCTACCAAAAGGGGTATTTTTTCTGTACTGCAATAAGAACCGTTTTCCATATTATACATGCACATTCTCGAAAGAATCCAACATTATAAGTATGGTCAATAGAAATTCTTGGTATTCGGTTACCAACCTTGCTTTAAATGCAAAAAAAAAAAAAATAAGAAAAAATAAATAAATAAGGATATGTCACAAGTATGTCAAAAAAAACAAACGTTATTTTCATGTTCATCCATACATTATAATGGAAGTAAGTAATAATTAATGTAACGCTGCTCACTATTTCAATGTTACCTTTCATAGAGCATGTAACAAGAGTGAAATTTATCTGAAGAAAATTGACAACTTAACGGGTTGAGGTCGGGCGGGGGGAAGGGGGGGAGGGGAAGAGGGGGATTGGGCGTTGGAACATATATCGTAGTTACCTACCTGCTCCCCTTTCCTACAGAAACATGTCGATTTCTATGAGTGCCGTTCCTTTGAGATTCTTTTTTGTCAGTATACAGCAAAATGTTTAAGTGTGTTGTTATCCTTGCCTAAACTGCATTGACATGATCAGAAAATCCGAAATGTTTTTATGTAATCATGCAACTACTAGAAAAATCTGGCGATTTCTCCCGGTGAGTGTGTTGGAGCTTGGTAATTGGAGACAATCAATGCCAGTTACGAAAGCATTTTGCAACGTAATAAAGGACTCAGACTTTCATTACTGGAAATTCTGGCCAATATGTTTATCCTTTAACGATGTCACCAATTGAATGTCTCTACATCCGAAAAAAACTTACCGAATACGAGTTTTCTGAACGGTAGTCACGCTTCAAGTAGTACAAAAATTGATACAATGCAGGTATCATTCACTTAGTTTACGAAACGCTTACTGGAGCAATTTTATTGTCGAGCCCGCTTGCGAAAGCGAAGACATACTCGTTCAAATGGCTGTTCGGTGTATGTGCGTGTGTCCGCGCGTCCCGACGTGCGTGCGTGCGTCCGTCCGGATTTGCTAGTCCGGATCATAACTTTGAAATGCATGGAGCAATCTTGTTTATATTTTGCATGAGTGTTAACCTCAGTGAGGCAAAGTGTCATGCATAAACCCCAGGTTCCTATCTTAAAGGTCAAGGTTACACTTAGAGGCCAAATGTCAAATTCAATAATGACTTTGTCCGGAGCATTTCTTCTTTATGTATAGAGGGATTTTGATGTATCTTGGCACAAATGTTTACCACTATGAGACGGAGTGTCCTGCGCAAGAACCAGATCCCTAGGTCTAAGGTCAAGGTCACACTTAGAGGTCAAAGGTCAGATACAAAATGACTTTGTCCGGAGAATTTGTTTTTCATGCATAGAGGAATTTTGATGTAACTTTGTTCAATTGTTCACCATCATGAGACGGAGTGTCATGCGCAAGAACCTAGAATTACGTCCCTATGTTGTTACTATAAATAGCTTATATTGTAACTTTTTTTATTTCTTGTCGTAGGGAAAAAATAAAGACTATTTTTCTGTAGTACAACATGCATGTTACATCCATTTTTTAAAGATTTACTTCCCTTTGTTGTTACTGTTATGCTGCTCACTAATTCAAAGTTACCTTTCATAGAGCATGTAACAGGAGTGAAATTTTTCTGAAGAAAATTGACAACTTAACGGGTTGAGGTCGTGGGGGGTGGGGGGGGGGGGAGAGAGGCGGGGGGGGGGGATGATGCGTTGGAACATATATCGTAGTTACCTACCTGCTCCCCTTTCCTACAGAGATATGTCACAAGTATGTCAAAAAAAAACGTTATTTTCATGTTCATCCATACATTATAATGGAAGTAAGTAATAATTAATGTAACGCTGCTCACTATTTCAATGTTACCTTTCATAGAGCATGTAACAAGAGTGAAATTTATCTGAAGAAAATTGACAACTTAACGGGTTGAGGTCGGGCGGGGGGAAGGGGGGGGGGGGAGGGGAAGAGGGGGATGGAGCGTTGGAACATATATCGTAGTTACCTACCTGCTCCCCTTTCCTACAGAAACATGTCGATTTCTATGAGTGTCGTTCCTCTGAGATTCTGTTTTGTCAGTATACAGAAAAATGTTTAAGTGTGTTGTTATCCTTGCCTAAACTGCATTGACATGATCAGAAAATCCGAAAACGTTGTCTAAATATGTTTTTATGTAATCATGCAACTACTAGAAAAATCTGGCGATTTCTCTCGGTGAGCGTGTTGGAGCTTGGTAATTGGAGACAATCAATGCCAGTTACGAAAGCATTTTGCAACGTAATAAAGGACTCAGACTTTCATTACTGGAAATTTTGGCCAATATGTTTATCCTTTAACGATATCACGAATTAAATGTCTCTACATCCGAACAAAACTTACCGAATACGAGTTTTCTGAACGGTAGTCACGCTTCAAGTAGTACAAAAATTGATACAATCAGGTATGATTCACTTAGTTTACGAAACGCTTACTGGAATTATTTTATTGTCGAGCCCGCTTGCGAAAGCGAAGACATACTCGTTCAAATGGCTGTTCGGTGTATGTGCGTCCCGACGTGCGTGCGTGCGTCCGTCCGGTTTGTCATTGACGGAGTGTCATGCGCAAGAACCTAGAATTACCTCCCTTTGTTGTTACTATAAATAGCTTATATTGTAACTTTTTTATTACTTGTCGTAGGGAAAAAATCAAGACTATTTTTGTTTAGTACAACATGCATGTTAATCCATTTTTTTAAGATTTACGTATACCTCCCTTTGTTGTTACTGTAAATAACGTATATTGTAACTTTTTGCAATCTTTTTTTTTATTTGGCACAAGATTGCCTCAATAAGACAGAGTGTCGTGTGCAACTCCCGGTCCTTTTGACAGTTGGCGGGCTCGACATGTTGCCCGTGGTCATCTAGTTGTTTTAATGGATATTTGTAATGTTTTTAATTTTTTAAGGCAGTGATAACAAATACGCTACCAAATACAGGAAGCTTTGTACTAATTTTAGTTTGAGTGATGAGAAATCGAACCTACAACTCCTGGAAGTTTAGTCTGGCGATTAACCAAAGAATTTCCGCGTCCCTGTGAAACACTCGATAGAGATACTATATAGTAAACACAGCGATTCACCTGAGGCGCAAAAACAACAAATGTATATTTGTCACATGTCTGACGCCGTAGGAGTAAATTTCTCGCGTATTAACATGTTGACGTTATGTTAAGAATTGAAGAGGTTTGTTTAATTGACTATATGGAATGAAGAGGTTTCAGTAGAAAACGTTAACCTATGATAAAACAAAGATTGCATAATTGTGTTTATCGCTCTGAATTTGTTTTAACTCCTTTACATATCGCGCTATCATTTATTGCATTTTATTTTAACAAACACTCAAAACTGGGTAATTTGTGCAAAATGGCGTTTTCATTACAAATAAGGCTTTTTTTGCACGTCGATGAAATTTCTTATACGTCCTTTCCTCACGTTGCGATTGGCAGTTGTATCTGATATCTTCGCAAAAGACGCGGGAACACTTAACCTTTTCGAAAATGACTTAAAAATTTTGGTTCGTCCTTTTCTAATGAGGCCGACGCTAGGCAACGTCAGTTTCTGGTTCATAGTTTACTCACTGGTGTAATAGTCATTCTTTTTACATTTTCAAACATGGTTTGTTTTGAAAAGAAGTTTTAATATTAATACTAACAAGAAATTCTAAACTGACTTTAGACAGACAAATGATTTCCTTAATGATATGAAGTAGAGTAAATAATCTAAAATAAATATTATTTTAATTTTGTTCACTAATCAATTAATAATTTCAGTCAAAATAACAAAAATATTAAATAGAAAAACGGCAGCTTGCAAAAGTGTTCCATGAAAACAGCATTACATACATGTTTTAAAGTAAATTAGAGAAAATATGACCTGCTGTCAGGTCAGAGCGACATGAATTTCTTATGCATTTTGTAGTTCGATATTTTCTAATCTAGGTAATTACCACTTCTTAGAAATAAAATGATAAAGGTTTACTTATGTCATTTGTTTAAAAGACTCCAAATAACAGTCTGAAAATTCTACACAAGATATATACAATGTAGAATTCTAATTTAATGCCTGGTGTGCTTGATTGTTTTTTTTTTTGGCATATTTTGCTTGATTTATGCATGATAGATTTTTCATTGTTATGAATCCTCGTTTAAGAGAAATAGCTGTATTCCACTGCAGCACTTTTTGACTGAAAAGAAACGAGAAAATTTTGCCTAGTTCATGCTAAAGGTGACATAGATATTTTTACTTAATACTTATATTTTGTTTCGTATTAAAGTTCATTACTTTTACTACGTCAGAAAAGAATGATAAATGTTTTACTTTGAATTTTTATTGGTTCACATTAAATAACATTATAAACTGTTAACAGATTCTGTAATAGTCATATATAAAAATAAATTTCAGAATGTGTATTTATTATTTGATTATCAGTTGATATATGCATAGTATATTTTCATCGACTAGAATCTTCATTTAAATGCAACAGCTGACAAATGCTTTTCTCAAAATACGTTACCGTCTTAGCTGAAATTACCTAAATGAACAAATATGACAGTTAAGCTATATACAACAAAAAGAAAATATAGTAGGATAGTATTTCTTGAAATATTAAAATGTACACTACTATCCCAGTAGTTTCTCTCTTGACTTGAGAACAATGAGAAACATGTGGCATGTTTCAAGTCCAAAGTGACGTGGACTTTTTAAATCTATTTTATAGTTCGATCTAAGTTCAGATCTTGTACAGTGACATAACGGCTGTCAAATTTAAGAGTCATATTGCAATATGCATAAGACTGAAGTATTTGAGGAAGATATTGCCTAATGCAAGCCAAAAGCGATACGATGACTTTATTTATCTACTGTTCTAAGGCTAGTAAGTTTTCGTATATAAATTCATACATTTTACTACAAAATAAAAGGAATAATAAATGTTTCACTTTAGTAATGAAGTTGTTATTGGTTACAGTCCACGCAAATCATATAATATATGGTACAAAAGTCTAATTATTCGTATTTTTTTCATCGGACATAGCATTCATATCAGAACATTCAGCTTATATTGTCGGATGTTAAAACGCATCATTTCGTACATGTATATAAAAACATCAACATAAGTATACTTAAAGAAAATTGTGAAAAAGAAGCTAGAATTCGAATCTAAAATGACATAAGATTTAGTAGTCAAATATACTCAAGAATCAATTTGCATACCATAAACTTCAAAGCAATAGGAATGATAAATGTTTCAACATATATCACAACATATTAAAATACTACATTTCTCAATACTTAAGTAATGTATTACTTTCATAAATAACGTTCAATCCAAGGGAGACGACAGCAAACTTCCATTCCTGTTTAGTATGCTTTCACATGGAGAAAGGCACAATACGCCCCTATAGGTAGTCTTTTTTCAACTGATTTTGTAGTGTTATGTATCTATTGCATAACCTTTATATATTTCATAATTAATATATGCATTTCTTGAAATATTACAATGTACACTACTATCACACTGTATTTTCTTTTTGTTGTATATAGCTTAACTGTCATATTTGTGCTTTTATGTCATTTAAGCCAAGACGGTAACGTATTTTGATCCTTTTTTTAATAATATGTGCGTCCATCGCAATTAAAAAAACTCATTTATATTACCAACTAATTGAAACCTTTTGAATTATCTTTTGGCATCCGATGTACTTCGTTGTAGACGAAATTTCTGCTTGCCGTTTTCTGCCATTTACGATAGTATGACATTGTCTATGTTGACTAGGTCAGCCGTGCATATCAATAACATATTTCTGCTTGATATGTTTCCAGTGGTTCCAATGCTGTAAAATCTTTCACTGTGAATGTTCCGAAAAACGCCGAAAAAGATTTTACAAAATGTGTATTTTGCATTGTTCACGTGTGTATTTATAACAAGGAATAAACAGTTCAGAGCTTTTATTTATAAATAAATACTATAAATGTTCTTAGTAGATGGTCAATGTGTAACTGCGAAATTTGGTAACAACAGTTTCTGACAGGAAGAGTTTTTAAAACCCATACAACATAAATATAGGTAAACTGTTTGACATGTTTTTGTCGAATCAGAATAATTTGAACAATTTTTGTTGGATCTTTAAAAACTATTACTGTGATATGATTTCGAATGGTTGTGTTGACAAACAATATAGTTGGCACACTCTTTGCTCTAAATCTGTTAGAGGCTTTATATGCTATGTGCTAAATGTGAAATACTAAATAAATGAAACAACGTCATTCTTAAATATATACAACCACCACATTGATCTCTGGGACTTTTTAAATAAAAGACGGCTAAATCAGGAAAATTTCAATGCCTTGCTGAATCAAGTTTACTATTTTGGGTATCGTCGCATTATTTTATAAGTAACAGCAGTAATTTCTCTTCTACTGTCAAAACCTACCCTTAGACTCATTTTCCCATGACGAACTGGCGCTATTTTAATACAAAATATTAAAGTGGAACTTATGTAGGCAAAAAAAAAAGAAAGAAACAAGGAAGAATATCCAACAGGGAAAGCCACGTTCTAAAACGCAGCCTCCCAAGCTTGACTATCGACCAGAAAATTTTGTTGGTGTGTCAATGTTAACAATGAAAAGGTTTCCGCTGGTGCAAGGGGCTGTCATTTCAGTACTTATGAGTTCAAACAGTCTGCTACAATCGGTATACGTCTTGGTTGCGGTTTACGCTTCCAAGACGTACTTCTTAAAGATTGCAGGCAATTGTGCATTATGCGTAATTTATACACTACGAATAAACTGCTTAATGAACACAGCATCTAGCGGAAAAGTTATAAAATCTATGGCTATGGTAAATTGCAACGAATTATTATTCTCGAGAGAACCCTAAGACTCAATAAACATTGCCGAATATGTAATTGTTAAAATGTGCATATTACAGTATATCAATACAATATCACCAATGTTTAAGACAGAGTTTGCAACGACAATGATTGCGCTAGAACAGAGTCTATGTTTATGTCTCTTTATAAAGAAATTAGTATCAGTTATTGTGTTGTTGCAACCAATGATTAGATTTCTAACCTTATACCGACGTGATCAAATTTATTAAGATAAAACGGTTAAAACGCAAAAATGTACTATTTACTAGTAACTCGTTATTCTCCCTTCAGACTCGTCATAGAAGTAAGGCGGTGATCGGCTGCGTCCACTTTGGTATATAAGAGTAGGCATATGACTCAATGAATCTTTTTTAGCAACTATAAGCTTTCTTTAAAATGACAGTTTCACTTTACTTAGCTAGCTTAGAAGTGAGGACTCGGGACTCCCAGTCTAGAGATCCCAAATAGTACCCAGACTGTCTTGAAATTTGCTACTGAGTTTGGATTTGACAGCCCGCTGGTCAGACTGAAATCGAAATTGACCGCAGATCCGCATAGTAATGCGTGCACAGATTCACTTAAATGTACACCCATAAGTACGAAGAATCCCTCTAGTCTAAACGTGACCAGTATTAAACTAGTGCGCATTCAAAACACTTTAGTAATTAAGTTTTATTGTAGTAATTAAGTGCTTTCTATAATGGAAAAAATAAATTTTGAAGAAAAGATCAGTAAAGAGTTGCTTATTAGTTGATATTTATTGTGAAAATTGTGCTGATTACCCCATTATACAAGATAATAGTAACCAATATCATTTTGACCCTTCGGATTCCAAGTCTCACCGGCACATTTATTTTGGCATTTCCAGCTTTTGATGGTGGTGGAAGAAACCAGATTTCCTCCGCGCATTATTTTATCACAGGCGGGCACCTGGGTATACCAACCGACTTTCCTTAAACCAGCTGGATGGCTTCCTCACATGAAGAATTCTACACTGTAAGCGAGGTTCGAACCAACATTTGTGAGAGGCAAGTGAATGCAGGTAGGATTCAATAGTTAAAAAACTTACATTTTCCCCTATCAGTCTTATTAATTGATTTCGATGATACAACGTGGATATTCAGTGTGAGTAAATGTACAAAGCTTTTTACCTGTAATCTAATACTGATCTAACTGTTATTCTCGTTGTGTCCTATTTAATTCTCTATGAATATTATAATTTTCTGTATAAATAAATCTTTATTGACATATCTGTATGTCCTTGATAGCCCTTGGCAAGTTGTTCGTACTGTTAATGGATTTTAACCACACCATGCCTTATTTTTAATATATCATGTTATGCATGATTGTACAGATTTAAACGAAAAGGACATCTTAAAACAGTCTAAAATAGCAACAC
The DNA here is from genome assembly GCF_021730395.1 of Mercenaria mercenaria. NCBI lineage: Eukaryota > Metazoa > Mollusca > Bivalvia > Venerida > Veneridae > Mercenaria > Mercenaria mercenaria. The sequence continues at coordinate 52,987,931 of NC_069363.1, forward strand.
ACTGAGTTAAATTGTTACAGTTACGTTGAAGTGTAACTGTGATGAAGGAACGTAGCATTCCCTTTGAATATTCATCCTTGTTCTACTTTCCCATTCAACCACCGCCCCCCTTCCTCCACCCTCCCTCTTTTTACCCCTTACCACTTCCACCCCATCTATCTATATTTGGCATAAATTTATATGTACTTGTTAGATTTTTGAAGCAACCCGTCTATAATATTTTTCCATTACAGCTTCTTTTTGTTGTGGGCCTACTTTGCCAATACGTGGCTCTGAGGCTGTGTTTTTGGTGCTCTATGCTTCCGAGAAATCTACCCTTACCTATTATCTTTTGTGTTTCTACAGGGAATACAGAACACTTCTATTATCCAAGGTTAACATTGACCTGATAAAAAACACTTAATCTGTAAGAACTAGAATTTCCGCCGCCAATAAAAAGTAACATGTTTCCGAAATAATTGATCTATTATTCTTACCACGACATGTCTGATAAAGCGATGTAATATATAGCTTTTTGTCCGAATATACCACTATGGTTCTGTCAATTCTCACCGGACTTAGGCATAATAAAGTATTTTTATGATAAAGTGTAGATCAGAACTATAAATATATCATCTTGGTAAAAACATTTTCCTTAGGGAAGAAATAAACATACCAGACGTTCACACTCGACTACATTTCCAGCGTGTTCCGAAAATACGGTAAGACATTTATATCTGTATCATATAAGCGGTAGAAACGCACATTAAATACATAAACAAATTCACTCGTAATGAAGTATTTAGTTGGAAGTGGGAGATTCATACAGGCAATTTTTTTCATCATTGCTAAACCTTTGAATTTGGCATATAGAGTTTTGATCTGAAATAGCAAAAGACTGCATTATATAATCTTACATAAAATCTTGATGATCAAAGAGCACATCGGAGAAATTGTATTTCATTTTCAAACTGATCAAACCAGTTGCGTAAAATTACAAACAATTGGGGCTTCTTTCATAAAAACCATAATTGAACGGCAAGAACATTATGTACTATGTAAAGTTTCCATGTTTTTTCATCATTTACTAGTAATACACTATCATGATTAATTGTAATATTCTTGTGTTGAATAGTTTCTGATGTACGCAATACTTCCCTTTTTACTCTACAATAAGCACAAAGTTATCTACCTTACTCAATTTCACCTCTGTTAGTACGTTTATAGAGACCTCTGTCTGCCGCGTCGGGTATCTTAGGAAAAACATAGAAATTACATACATCATTATATCTGTTTGCTAAAATGGTATTGTGGAACTTTTATTACTTACTTTTTGGAAATGCTTATAACATTTCACTAGTTTCGTCGATTCGCTTTATTCCCGTTTTACCATAAAATAAATTCAAAGGTAAATAACGTTACTCATTTTTTTGTCCTTACATTAATGCATTCAAGGTCAAGACATCTCTGTGATTTAGCGGAAAACATGGTTACCGTTATCCGCATGTACAATGTATTAATCTGCAATATAAAATGATACTATGACACTTTCATTATTAACTCCTTGCATACATTTGTATTGTCTAAGTAGTTTCGGTGAATCGCTTTTTTATAAAGTTATGAGAATTTAAGTAATTAAGAAAAGTACTGTTTGGAAACAATGCCCTGTGGGGAAAGTTTTAATTTGGTGTAGAATTAGTATGGAAACAAAAGCAACACTTAACATGCCAAAAGAGTGTTTCGTCCCATTGTTTTTTGCTAGATAAATATCGCAATCCAACGACATGAAACATATTTATACCTTATGATATGATGTTCATTCCACGTAATTACTTTTTCTAACTTGTTCAAATGGCAAATCACAAAATTGCAATTTTCAACTAATGTATATATATTTATATATTTATCAAAGACTCGGATGGGAAGGCTTACGGACGAAACGAGGCGGGTATATGTTGATTGTGCCACCTTTGATGCACATATTCATTGAGAAAGGCCATTTACAGAAGGACCAACCAAGTATCTAAACAACACTCGCGATTTCAATAAGCTACCAAGATCTTTGTACTTTAAAAGCCGATATCTATTTCAGTTTCACACAAGTTTTAATTTTTAAAAACGAACATAAGAGTAACGCTTATGTTATAATAGAATAAGTTGGTTTTAACCTTTCCTCATCGTTTAGGTGACTCTTTTTCTTTTGAAGACCTCTGTCTAATCATAGGTTTGATATTACATACGTTAGAAATATATTTACTTCACCGTATGTAAAGGGTGTATGAACGGATTTGACTCGTTCTTTCCCGGACAAAATGCATAATAGTTGAACAATCAAAACGTGCGCTAATCTTCTGAAGATGCAGGATACATTTATTTTTCTGTAAACTTTTACATAGTTTTTCAGTTGTTTCTTGCTTTAAAGACTTGTTCTACTTACCATAACACCACAGTTACACCATTGTAATACTGTTGAAAATGCGTTTTTAAGGATATTGCCCCATTGTTATCCTGTGCGTGATTCAATATATTCCCAAATGACATGTAAGAAGATGTGGTTGTTTATCTTTAATTGCAATCATAATAAATGCATAAGCGGTGTTTGAAGAAGTGATAACTGAAACAATACTAAATTAGCTTTAATACCTTATGTCATTTTACTGGTATAATTCTGACAAAGACATGTACTTCACAACGATTTATTGCTTTAATCATTTAAAGTAATGATAGGGTCACAGAAATTACTTGCTGGGGATAAAAGCTGTCTACCATAATGCATTGTGATGTATTTGTATGTAGGTCATAATTATTACTATTATTCTTATTATGGTATTGCTTTTGTTATTAGGGTCTAGAACTCTGGCTTGAAGTCCATTTGATGCTAGGAAGGAAACGTCATGTCTCTATTTAAGATTTGTTGAGATACTGTTTGCACTGGTACAGAATCCAGGAACACCGGTTAGGTTAACTGCCCGGCGTAACATAACTGAAATACTGTTGAAAAACGGCGTCAAACCTTACACACACAAAAACAACAAACGAACACCTCCCTCCACCAAAAACATAATTTCTTCAGATAGTTGAAGTTATAAGTTTAAAGTTCACATGTACAAATGTATTATGCTATTATCTAGAGATTGCCAATTAGATCACTGGACAGGTAATATTTTTCAATTAATGAAAATCTTAAATGTTTCACTTAAAGAGGTTTGATACACAAAATGTATTTCTCGCAGTATGCCCTAACATTTGTTTGATAACATTTTCTAATGAATAACAACTTCAAACTTCTTGATGCAGTGTTTAAAAAACCACGGAAAATAAATCACTGTGCCGCCGAGACGATGGAAGTTTTCAAATCAAGCCACATATAGCGAAGGGAGGTATAGTATTTTGACCGGGGTACCACATTTCCAATGTAACCGACGTGTTGTACTATTTATATCAGAATATTTCTTATTAAGCAAATTATCAGCACACATTCATTTTTACCCGTGGTCATTGTTAATTGCCTTCAGTATCATAATATAGTTTTCGTTCGTGGCAACAACACTGTGTGCCGTACGCATGGGCGATACTATGTCTTTTTCAATATTTGATGAAAATATGTTAGTATATATCGTTCTAGCAGAGTTCACTGAGTATGTCCCATTCACAAAATGCTTTTCAGCTGAAGTAATATAGTCGATAGAGTGTGGGAGTACATTTAAACTATAAAAAGGCTTTTATAACTATGCGGTAATGTGTCCGCATTAGCTGTAAGCGATCCGGGTCAAGATTTAAATATTCACAACGTGCTTGATCGTTCTATCATTTCTATATGGCTTTATTCGACAACAGTTTATCGGCCCGCGACATTGTTGAATATCAAAAAATAAAAATAAAATAAAGGCAAAGAGAAAATGTATGATATTACTAGTCTAGTTATCTATGATGAGTTTTCTTTGTTCACGTAGCGAATATTAAAACATCAAATACTATTAACAATGCAGTTGTATTTGAAATCCTATAAATATATTTGTTTCGAGAAATATTGGGGCATTTGCATGTGTATGATTCTTTTTTTAAATATCATGATATATGTATATTTTGGGGGAAAAAATAGACGTCGAAGATTATCAAATAATGCCAGCAATTCGTGACGCTTAAAAAAGAAAGCGTTGAAGGTTTCCAAATGTTTATCATTAAATATCCTTTTAATTACTAAAATTGTCCTATTTTGTAATTTGTCAAGCCAATATTATTTAACTGTCTTTTTATGCAATGTTATGACTGGGATTGGAACAGACAATATTTATTGCAAATTGTACGACGGACGATACTCCAACATAGAGTTTTTTGCAGACAGCTTTGTTGAAACAAAAGCATTACTTTCCTGTGTAAGTACTTGTCCAGAAACGGACACAGACATTTTCTTTAACATTCATAGTTTTCAAATATAACTTCAAGCTTCAGAATGTTCAAATGAAAAAGGACTTACCCTAAATCCTCTTTACTCAAGGTAAACAACCTGCTCAGAGACTGAATGTTAATTGTTGAGCGTTTATCAATCATATTTATATCCATGTTATTTCAGTACATCTTTCTATGTTATAACTGTACTTGTAATACAGGATAACACAATTTGTTTGACTCATATTTCCAGACATTGATATAATTTGACACACAGAGACTTCTCTTCCCATCAGTAGCTATATGAACATATTTCACCTTTTAAAGTTCTGTGGGTTTAAATTTCTTTAAAACCCGTCTGTCTGTTAATAAACTTTATTACAGAATACGTTAAAAATTTCCCCAGGGCATGTCTATATTTGATCTTTACATATTTTTTTTTTTCAAATCATCGATAATTTTCCTACTTAGGCTGTTCTGTCTCAATCATGTTTTTTTCCAAAAATTCCTAGTCACCTAAGCCTTAGATAGAATTTTTGCATAGCTTTCTCCATTTTTCTGAAATTTGTTACCCAGTTTTTTGGGGTTTTTTGGGGTTTTTTTTTTTTTTTTTTTGCTCAAACCCTTTTTACCCACTTATCCCTTCTTTTCGGAGGATTGTGATTCTTTGTTAAATTTACTACACAAATTTTTAAATAAGCAGAGCCCTTTCTTGTATTTTTACCTATAGTCACCCTTTGAAATGACGTATCAAGTGTAGATCTATTTGGATCTTGAAACAGACAAAACAAAAAACGTTTTAGAAAATACGCTGTTACATGAGTATCCACTCAAACAGTACGTATTACATTCCTGAATTAATTTGTAGACCGCAATTAATAACTTAAAAAATGTCTGAATCTAGACTAAGACTGTGTCCGCGCCTAAGCCATTAATGACTTAGCGTTTTAGGCAGTTTTTACAGATCAATACATGTATGTTTGATATAGTTATGTATTTCTGTTATTAGTAGACTTTCTTGTGTAGCATATACCATTTTGAAGGTACACAGATTATTTTTATAAAATTGTGAATGTAGCCAGTCTAGTTTACATTCTATGACCAATAATTTTACTATCAGTTCACTGAGAAAATCTGTAAGATAGCCTTGCATATGTCACTATATAAAATTATAAAGATCTGAAAGTCGTGCCAGTTCTTTTATTATCAGTCAAGTTGCTAGACTAAGTCTAGCTTTGTGTATACAGGTTTTCCTTTACATCGGCAATTCCAGCATCTACTAAGCTAATATTCTGTGTATTTGCATTCTACAATATTCCGACCTTTATGTTAGCATAAGATTTCTGTTATTACACGTTCCATATTAAGTATTTTTCATGAATTCCTATCAGATATTTAACATGTTTCTGATAATTTTATTACTGGAAAAGATCTTTAAGAAATATTATCAAGGCGTGCAATAAATTTATAATATGCTGTTTTGTTTTTCTTTCTTTTTGGTGGTGGGAGGTCGGAGGTTAGACTTACAAAGACTGCTGAGATAAGTAATCTGTAATAAAGTTTATTCATTCTTCTCAGAAAACCCTTTTCTCTCTAGGCTCATCTTAAAGTCAGAGGTTAGAGATATTGTAAATTATCTTCAGAAAGTGCTATTTAAGAGGGTTTTACTGCATAGGCGTTTATTGTAAAGGACTCTAACGGCTGATGCCAGTCTAGCTGGAGTTGAAAACTCATTGTTGCTGATATCGATTCAAATAATTCTCCTAAAGCTTTTACCTTATTACGTTGTGCGATGAAAACAAAAACTCAGTAACTATTTTAATGAATTTGCCAGCAAAACCGATCTTATAATCAAAGACAATCAGTCGAAATAAGCGTTGATATTGTGCAAGACTGTGTTGATTAGGCATATCTATATTTTCTCCAATGCACTTTGTATTAAAATACAATTTTGACAACTTTCGTGACAAAAGCATGATTCGAAATTACACTACTATCTCTGATTTATAAGGTTTAAAATGCACGTGACAAAGAAATATTTCGAGAGGGAATAATTGCATTGTTTCGTGACTTGTAATGCATAATCACTTAATGTAGAAGAAATGAAGCTTGGTTCAGAATAACTTATCGCATCGCTGTAATGCGTCTTACATTGTACATTTCGGAAGTACATTTCGTAACCTTTGATGTCTCTACAAAAACACACACGGTATAACGGTGTACTTTTGGTTACAAACAACATATTATTTTATCTAAAATTTAAATTTACATACGTTAATATTGAACCATCAAAAAAGGGAATGTAACCTTTATTTCCATTGTGATCCTTGCTACTGATGGCATGACATAGGGAGACATCAGGAAGTGCATATTGAATATAAATACAAAGAACAACTTGGACAAAAAAACTAAAAATGTTAGAACCTAGAAAATGTATCGCAGTTTCTTGGTTAAAAGAAAAAACACAACCATAATGGAAGAATTATAGAACAAGAAGCTTACAACATTGAACATTATATGTTTTATAGTGTACAAATTGTACCGTTGTACATAATAACTAAAACAATACATTATTTTATAATCTGTGTTGGTAGTGTAGTATGCCGGTCCATCTGTATAGCTAGGCGCCCTGCCGTAATTGGATACTAACCTTACAGTGCTTTGTAAAACAATACATTTTGATTAATTTGACTTAACAAGTGTTTCAACGGCAACCTTGAACGTAAAGCGTTGCGTTGTATAAGTAAAGGTAGGCGGTAACACAAGTCACTGTGAACAGCCCAAGAAGGCAAAGATTATCTGTTAGTGGATAATGGGGTCGTGACTGCGATCCCTATGCAAGGCATATGTTCTCCTCTACGATTTGATAGAAGACATAATACAGTCGACATGTATTAAGAGACCACGCAAGGGACTGCTAAGAAGTGGTCTCTTAATGGAATGGTCTCTTAATGGATTTCAGTTTTATGAAAAGAAAAGATATTTTAACTGTTAATGTAACTGTATTTATTATGAACATACATGTATGGTTTAAAAATCTATTTTAACATCGTGAACACTTTTCCAAGTCCACAAACAGTATAAATTATGGCTAGATTGTTTGTCAGTTCGACTGATACAAAGGTTAATTGCATTCAATCACGTGCAAAACGTACTAGCTAATTACACAGATGAAGAAATGCCCGGTAAAATGTGGTACCCGGTCGCTTAATATATACTTTTGTCGAATATTTTACCTGTCGGGACTTCTTTAATGTGGTCGCTAGTCGTTTAATAAAAAAGTCGTTTAATGGAATGAATTTATGTACTGAACACGTTCGGGAGGGATTTTGACCGGTCGTTTAATACAAAAATAGCTTAATAGAGGTGGTCGCAAGTACGATGTCGACTATATTTGAAATCGCTGATTCGTGCTCCACTTTTGTTAGTACTAGTACAGAATCCAGGAAACTAACACATTGGCTGGAGGAACTCCCCGCCGTTAAACAAATGAAATTCTAAAAGCGGCACTAAACCCCGGCATGCGGCCTTCACAGAACGGGCGAACAAACGAATTTTGTTGATTTTACGCCAAGAATAGATAAACTATTTTGCACTCTTAATATTGAACATATGTCAACTTCGTTGAAAGCGATTGCAACGAACAGACCCTCATAGGCGAAGTTTTGTTTCTTCATAGAATAAATCCTTTTAACATGTCAAACTATATAAAAAGTATATGTTCAACATTAATCAGCTCAAAACAGTTTTTTAAATGGATATTTTGATTCTGTTGCTATTAGATTTATTACTGTTAAAATTATAATAATAGTTTTACTGATAATCAAACCGAGTTTGCTGTTATTTGCTTCGATGTATTCCATACTTCAAAAGAATCTACCATTAAATTTCATTAACCCTGACACCAATAGTAGACTGCGGCCGAATGACTCAGTGTTGTTATATTATGTGGACTTTGAGATCATGGAGTCTTTCATTTGTTTTTCGGCGAACGGCGTTTAAATTCGTTTTCGTTACCTATGCCACGTGACTTCAGTTTGCAAATCAAACTACTTGATAACGCATTATAGATAATTTATCAAAATGGAAGATTTATGCAACACTCTGCCTTACTGGACGAGAGTGTCAATTCCTTCACTCTGTTGATTGTGCTACGCTGAGTGAAATGTAGACAAAGCGTTTATCCTAAACGACGCTGTTCGCAGTTTTAAAGCTAACTTTGGCTCAGTATATTTAGCAAGAATATTGATATATCTCAAAATGATAAGTAAGTTTAATAAATATGACAAAAACCTGTTCAAATACCAACATATATCAAATTAAAGAAAGAGCTGAATACGGTCTGCGTATCACATGAATAAGGGTGTGATAAAAGTCTTTTATGTAGAGAAGTGCTTTTTAAAAGATTTTCCTTGTTACAGTTGTCGTCTGTATATGAAAAGGTTTCTTGCTTTTGTGACTTATTCATATTGCATATTAAAATGAGTACTTGTTTGCTTTGATATATTTGTTATAAATCATTTAACTGATTTATTATATATGAATATTTTTCTTTAGTATGGTATGCAAATATTGAACTCAGTTGAAATCTGTTTTATTATATATATGCTTTATAATGACTGAATCACATTACACTGAAATGAAGGTACGCTGCATACAGTTTATCTATGTGATATGACTACGGTCAAACTTTGCTTATGAAACATAAATATTGAAATAATTACAATTGTATGTTTTGCTTGACCTTCACTTTTTATAGGTGTGACGTCATTGTCGAAAGATTCATGAATAGCGAATATGCATTTGTTAAAGCGGGATCAGTTGACCTATTTTAGAAATAAATAAAGATAATAAATAAAAAATCCTTTAATTGATTTTTTTCTCATGTATTCTAATCAAGTTTTATTTGTAGCATCTTTATTAGGCCCGCAGCCAACTTTGTTCAGCTGGGACAATTGACCCCTTTTAGGGGCTGCTAGAGCTAAAACTAGATATGCCTTTATATAGCGTCTCATGAACAGCTTGGTGGATCTTTGTCATACTTGGTCTGGAGCATCATTATAAGTCCTCTTCCAAATTTATTTATATAGGAACTTGGGCCTTATCAGGAACCACTATAGCTAAAAGTAGATATGCCTTTCTTCGCATTAACCACTAAAATGTAATGGATTTTTATCAAACTCGATGTGTAACAATATCGTAAGGTCTCCTTCTGTTTTGTTACAAATGGGGATAGGGACCAATTTAGCTAAAAATATAAACACGTTTAATGATCTCTTCTCATGAACCGCTTCATGAATCTTCATCAAACTACTGCTGTAATTATTCGTCTAAGGATAAACGAAACAAAATTGCAACCCTATGAAACCTTTGCGAAAAATTAAAAGAGAACCATTTAAATTGTTAAAGTACGGTGTTTAGTTTTGCAATTTGAAAAATGTTAGATGAAAGATGAATGTTAGATGAAAAATTCATAAACTTCTTTCCTTATTACAATTCGCCGACCATCATTTTTAAAGATATTTCTTGTTTGTTTAATCGTGTTCTGCTTAAACCAACACTAGGGAGCGTGAGAAGGTGTTGCACTTTTCATTTACTCTCATGAACAAGCTCAGTTAAACCGTATCCGCTATTAGTTTGCTTGGTTGCATTCAACCTTTACAAAAGATCTTGTAATAAATCTTGGAATATATCAAAACATCCACTACAGTGCTTATTAAAACAGCATTAAAGATACACAACTGCGATCGTTCACTAAGATATTTTATCTTTAGGTAGTTACTTCAAATGTGGAAAATCTTCATCAATGCATTTAACTTTACTAAAAATATAAATCAACTGTGTGTCAAGGGTTATTTTCATTCCTAAATGTCATGCAGCTACAGCCGATTGTTAAAAAAAAACTTCGTTTTTAGTCGATGTACGCATTAAAACTGTGCTTAGCTGTACGTGTATACAGTGTGTACTGTTTTATCCCTAATGCATAGTACTGTTAATTATATGGAGTAACTGTTCATGTTTTCAGACACAAAATTCGCGTCTAATATACCAATAAATATGAGATGAGAATAAAATCTAGTGGTTTTGTAAGTGCAACCATAACATCATCTTTATATATATCTTCAAAAGCTGGGAAGTCACGATTTGACTTACAACTGTTACTCTGTGTGTGTAACTTAAAGGCAAAGAAACTCTCCTATATAAGTGACCCCCCCCCCCCTCCAAATACCAGACTTTTTAATCCCCAATATACAAGATCCTGTCTGGTCCAGTCTGATAAGGGTCCATAAAACCCCTGTAGACTTGACATGTAGCCTAATTATTGTCAGAGAATCATAAATTTTATTGCCTACAGGTAAATTGGTTATTTCCTGTGTTTTGCATTTTATTAATTGATTTTTTTTTAGTCTTTTTTTCAGAATGTACACAAAATAATTTTAATTGATAAGATACTAATTTTGATTGCTCAGTCATGTTGAGTAATGTCCTTGCTAATTAAATTATAACTCTTATAGCAAAGCAATTCTCACTATAAAATAATTATTCAAAACTTAATAAGAGAAATTACAAGTTTGTTTATTCAATGATTATGATCTTTTTATCAAAAGTAACAAAATAAAAACGAAAAAAAGATAATTGCTGGATTTTATTAGAAATTAAAGAAACGTTCAGTTGCATTTTTAATACATAAAAGAGTATATAAACAGAAGGATGTTATATATTAAAAATGCTTAATTCCTCTTGTGTTGTCTAAATAATGTTAACTTTCTTTTATGTATAATAAAATCCAACAATCAAGACATATCATTGTTCAAAATACACAGTTATTTATTACTTCTAAAAGCTATGTGTCTGAATGCATTTTTTTATATTTTAGATAATAAAAAACAGCAATAATGAGATGTATAAATTGTTAAAAAACTTACTTTATTAAAAATATGATAAAAACACTGTTGTATCTTATCACTTTCTTTATTTAGCCCTAATTCTATCAAACTTTCTAAATTCGTTATAAAGGTGAGAACTGATTTGCTATAAAGGTGAGAAATATCACCTGCAATTTATTTACTGCACAGTAGCTATACAGTAGCTTATTATAATAAACAGAAGCAAGTCTACCAATGGTCCCGACTTGTGTATTGGCCCTTATCGCCAATACGCATACCTTATCATCTCCATAGGCCACATACCAGGCATACCAGAATCAGTGTCTTTAAAACAAATTTTCTGTATCTTTATGGACTTGATCAAACCAGCTACAATTTTGTAAGAATTGACTATTTACGTTTTCATATTTTCGACGACGCATTTTACTAAAACCAATTATATACTTACTATTTCAAACTCTTCAAACAACCTCCGCAGTTCACACCCAGACAAAACAACGTTTTGGCGTAGTAATTTGCCGTTTATAAACGTCATCGAAACAGTTCGTAAGATAAATGTGATAAATAAGCTTAGCTAACTAAGTTTACAATCAATGTTATTTGTAAAACGAATAGAAACAAATTATTGCTCTGACGACCGTCTGAACAGATCATGTTACAATATGCTCTTCAATAACAAAAAGGACATATTTGTATCAGTTCTATAAACAGAGATAGAGTTTTGTAAAAATATTTTGCTTTTAGTTACAACTGTAAAAATTAGGTTTTATACCAATGTTTTAGATTTAAATGGAAGAGAAAGAGCCAATGTCCCTTCCAGACATTACTGTAGGCCTGGCTACTTCGGAAGGACGGAAGGAGATTTAACACAAGAGGTCGCCGGGTTTCGAACTCACAGTATCAAGGGTAATTAATCCGCCGGCAATGATAGTAACCACACAGCACAGAGCCCCCCCCCCTACCCCCGCAAATATTGAGGATTGAACAAATAAAAACAAGCAGTAATTAACCTAGTACTCGTACTACCCAACAACACTTGCATTGAATGGTTTTGTATCTTATAGAACACGCTTTGCGTTCTCATATCTAATATATTACCAGTCACTTTTATTTCCCATGCGATTGTTACAGGTAAAACAATCTGTAATCTGAAATGTATGTGTCTTATTTTGGTGAATTACCAGCGAAAACGAAAAGAAAATGAAATAAATTAAAGATAGAATATTTCGCAATGTCTTGTAGGTTTTCCCTGTTTATTTCAAACAACAAACTGGAGAAACAAATCCGTTTTATTCCGAATTACTTTTACTCCGTCTATAAAAGGTTGATATTTACGAATATAGAGTTTAATCATACCAGGCGATTTTCTTGTATTACATGTATATCCAAACCAGACATTTATTGATCAAATTCGCTAAAGTACGGAAATTTCGCACTCACGTCATCATAGAATGAAATTATTTATTTCTCTCAACTATATTGTAAATAAAATAAGAAATAAAATGTTCCTGTAATACACTATTTTTTACCTCTTTATGTTATTTTACAAGGACATATGTATTGTGAACAGCATGCGTTCATGATTTCATTATGATTATAAATTTGACTTGAAAATAATTTTGGTTTGTATTCGTAAATATCAACTATTGATTTGTAAAGTTTTATGAGAGAGTATATAGCATATAAAGCTAATCGTAAATAGCATATTACAAAAATGTAAGAGAGAAGAGCAACATAAGCTCTGAATAAAATCGTATCACGCCATACCAAATGCAACAGCACTCACGCCTGATTACAGTCAGTCTATGTCACTATATGATTAACCATTGATGAATATATTTCTACTTCAAGAAGTAAGAGAAATGACTATCATGAAATTATCTAATGCACATGCCACTTGCCAGGAAACACCGTGCTTATTGATGGATTGATAGTCGCGTCAAGTTTCCGTTCTTGTCGCATTGAATTTGAGCCGATATACCTATTGCTATGACTACAAAACAGAAAAAGTCGTACAAGAGCAAGAGAAACCAGGATCATATAATTATGTGACTGAATAATGCCTTTAAAGAAATTACTTAGTAAGTAAAGATATTCTACTGATTGAATTAGAATAGTAGCGAGTACGCCAGTGTCTTTGTAAGAACATTCAACGAATTGATCGCATGCACACATGCACACGTTACAATGAATGGTTTTGTTCGCTTCCATCCGCCCTTCTTGAATAGATAATGCGTTTGCGTGTGCTACCTATTTTCAGACGTTGTAAATTGGGTTCACTGCAAAGTGCGCATCAGACAAAGCCTCTAACAATATTTTCAGTGAAATGGAGACCGGTTAGGTGTTGTCCCTGTACATTTGATTTTGCATATATGCGTTAATAACCAATTTTTGTAGTAATTTAAAAAAACACCTGTTACCCAACATCTTTACGTTTTTTCTCCGAACGATGTGAAAAGTTACTAACATATCATTCATATCTGCACCTCCCAAGCATGAAAACATTATTATTCTTATGAATCATTCTTAGTTTAAACATATTTTATTTCAGAAAATCATGAAACATTTACAAAACATTAATTAAGGAATTGGACAGAAAGCTATAGTGTCCATATTTTGGGTCCCGTGCGATTGGCAAAAAGATTAATGGCGACATATAACAATCAATCTGTTCAATAATGTCTGAAGCCATGTCGCCAGTCTGAATTCCGCGACTGGACCGAGTTATGATGTCATCAAAATGGCGGCCATTTCTTAAAAATAAATCTATCATTATCTTCAAATGATTGATCAGAGTTGTTTGATTTTGATGCTTAAAGTGAGTTCTTTTGTAGTTAACATAATTGTACATGCATCATTATCACGCATTTTGTTAATTTTTAAGAAAAAAAACTCATCTATACAATGTTAAAGGTATATTATGCCCAAATTTCAATTCATAATATATGAAAATTACCATATACTATCTATGTGATAGTAAAATAAACATGTTTTTGAGTTGTATTAAAATACTAAATACTGATAAATGTGTAACAAAATCTATAAGAAGATCCTTTGGAAGCACAGAAGCAACCAAGAAAGGCGATAGCAGACTCGGTTTGATTGAGTCTGTTCATAAGAAGTTATAGAAAGTGCAACACCCATGACACGCTCCCTAGCACCGGCCTAAGCGGAACTCTTTCAAGTAAGTATTGAATAAACTCCATGATCCAAAAAGACCAGAAAATATAACAACCTTGAATCTGTGGCCGGGCTCATGTATGAACAATATACAATATAAATATAATAGTTCAATATTTATTGTATCATGTTTGTGGTACAGTAAAAGATTACTGTAAGAGCCTGTAACAATAAAACGTACAAAAATATGGACACAATACTCATAAAAAATTCTAAATGCATACAATTGCGTGATTATCATTACAGGAAATCGAAAGGGACGGATATAGGATGGTGCGCTACATTGCATGTATCTAAAAGAATATAATATTTGATCTACCATTAAGAACAAAGTTCTACCATAATATAACCAGGGCTACAAATCCAAGTTATATACTGAACAGCAAAAGAAACTATCCAGATGTATAACTGGTATATTTTGAAATAAAAAAAAATAATTTTTCGCATTTGAATTGTCTCTTCATACCAAAATTACACTTGAAGATCTTCAAGTGATAAATTTTTAAAAATCAATCAACCGTGAAGTCAGCAGTCCCACAATAGCCGTTTGAAAGGCTATATCTTCTGCGCGTCAGTTGCATTGTAACATTCCAATTGGGCGCTCACGCTAAATTTGATTCAGTCGTGCGGTGCAACCAACATTTTTTTAAACTTTATGCTGTTTTTCAAGTTAGCCAATTATCAATATTTCCAATGACAATAAAATTTCACAAAGAAAATTGTTAATTACAGGCGCACGTGAATTTCGTGCAAAACGGCTATTGTCGCACTACTGACTTCACGGTTGATTGATTTTTTTAAATTTTACACGGGAAGTTCTTCAAGTGTAATGTGATATGAAAAACACAAGTGATTTATAAATAAAAGTTTTTAATTAAAAAATACCCCAGTTATAAAACTGGATAGTTTCTTTTACTGTTCAGTATAGATAGAGTTTATGACAGAAGTGAATTCTTCGTGAAAAAGAAGCCGATAGGGAGGGTTCTTTTTCTCGAAGAATTCTCTTCATGCACTCTATCTGACATAGTGTGAAATCTACGTTTGACCAAACAGAATTGCAGAGTCAGTCGTGCCGACGCTCTTCGAAAATTACTGCTACAGTCACCTTGGTCTTTAGGAATAAGAAGCCACATTTTTTGAAAAAAAAATTTCTCTGGTTGGTCAAAAAAGTAGGTTGCACACTATGTACTGGGAGACGACTATATTACGCCACTCAAAATCTGGAAGTTTGTTTGGAACAAATGGTTGTTACTATACAGACATGTAATTGTGATTGTAGCATGCACATTTAGTTTATATATTTAGCCAAGTTCAAAGAGGTTTGATGAGGATTTTCTCGATTTAAATCAATATGTAATGATGAAATATTTACGTGAGCATAGTACATCTTTAAAGGAACATGGAATAAAACAAATGCTTTGATGAAGTCATTTCTATGCTGTATCGTAATAAAATGTAAATCAAAAATAGAATCCCGTTTAATTATTATAATAAACTTATATAACTGAACACAATATTAATAACAAAAAAACAAGTTTATACCAAAAAACACCATCACCTGGCTGGGGCTTGAACTCACGACCCTGCAAAAATTGTATATTAATATACTGTAATGTAGTTCTACATGTTGGCTATTTCACGAATCTTTCTTAGTGAGTGAACGCTTTTCTTTCGAGTGAACTCTGTTTTCTATTTAATTCAAATGGACACCACTATAGAATAAAACAGAATACTAAGTATAACTAAATTTGATTTCACTTTTACATTTAGTTATTGCTTTCTACTTTCGTTGCTGTTATTGTGACATTCATATATCGACGCTATTTACCCATATAAATCGGTGTGTCACGAAACCCTTATACCATGGTTGTGAAATATTTGGTTTCGAAAATCTCTCCGCTTTGGAACAAGTACACAATAGCTTTCTAAGAAAAATAACGAAAACTCGTACAAGTACGCCGATGTACATGCTTTACGCCGAGTTAGGACGATATCCGATAGAGATTACGATTAAAACAAAAATGATAAGTTTCTGGAATAAAATTATTACACAGAAAAATACTAAACTCTCTTCTTTATGTTATGAAGCCATGTTATATTCTGCAGACTCTAATAAATTTAAATGGATGAATCATATATGTGATATCCTTAACAATACAGGATTTTCCTATGTGTGGCTACAACAGAGATCAATTACAAGTAAAAATATAGCAATTAATATTAAACAAACGCTTATTAACCAGTTCTTTCAAAAATGGTCATCAGATCTAACAAACTCATCCAAAGGTAGAAATTATAGTCTTTTTAAGAAAGATATTAATTTTGAAACTTATTTGAAAATTCTCCCTCGAAATCAAGGCCTCAAAATCTTAAAATTTAGAACGGCGAATCATAAACTTCCTATAGAAACTGGTCGCTGGAAAAATAAACATAAAGAATATAACAATAGAAAATGCGTAAACTGCTTCCAGGACCTCGGTGACGAATTCCATACTTTGCTAGTTTGTAAACGTTTTAAAAACATCCGAGAAAAACTGATAGATCCGTATTTTTATACTAGACCTAATGTTATAAAATTTAACCATTTATTAAATACAAATGATGAAAAGGCACTTAAAAACCTTTTTAAATTGATCCATTATGTCATGAAAATAACAAATAAACAATATAACTAAACTTACCAAAACATGCAGCACATTAAAATCTAAAACAATCCCATGTCCCTTTGATCAATAAATCCTATTCACTAATATCAAACGAATATTTCACTTTCAGTTATTGTGACCTTAAACTACGTTAAATGAAATTTTCATGCATTTCAATTCGACACAGTTTATATCATATATAATTATGTCAGTTCTTTCAAAACAAGAGCTTTAAATTAGCACGAGTTCCACGGGTTTTCTTTACCTTTATCATTACAGGTAAAAGTAACTGTTACAGGTGTACACTGCCATAGTAGTGTCCCGTTTGTGTTTTTACAAGTACTGTGAAACAACCTAAATCAGCATAAACATTATTGTTTCGGTTTTTTGTTTCATACTATTTTTATTCAACCAAAGTGTGAAATTACCTTTTTGGTAATCATGACGATACTTTATAAAGAACTGGATTTCTTTTTCTTTTCATTAAAAAGGAAAAAAGAAACGATATTTAAATACGAAATACTATTTTTGAGTTACCCCCGTAGATAACAAAAATATTATTTATGTTGATGTAATTATTCATGCTAGATCTACTATACATCTTCAGAAAAAAGTCAATATTTATATATAATATTGTATTTTCAAACCACCCAGTTTGTATATATTATACAATGTATTTGTTATCATGTTGTTATACCATGTAATTTTCATGTGTGTAACCTGATTATAGAAAATAAAGGTATCTATCTATGAAATATCGCTGTTTCGTAAAATAGACATAGCATCCAGTGAAAACAGACATGATGTCTATGGGGCATTTACAGTCGTTTCAGAAATGTTCTAATTTCTGAAAAACACCAATAATTTGTTTTTAACATTTTATTGAAATTAATTTAACTTCTGTTGTTAATATCTTTTTAACTAATATTGTTTTGTACCTGTAAAGATGTATCAAAATGTCTGATCACACCGACACTAAGCTCCAGGAGCACATCTTTGCAGGATATGGAAAGTATGTACCATATTTTAAACGTACGGTGATAAAATGTGTGCTAGCGCTTCTACAACGGTCTTTTCTACTATTCGAGAATGCATTTAATATGATGATAGTGATATGACAAGATAAAGTGACTCTGAATCTTGGTAAAGAGATTGTGATAGAGCCGCGGCAAGTAAGGAAAGAATGGTTCCCACTTAAATCAGGTACGAGCCGATTATTGCTGCAAAACCAGTAGAGTCAAATGTGATTGAAAATAAACAAACTCCCCTAGTACTAACTAGAAGTTATGATGATCCTTTGTTTGTTTTCTGTCAGGAAAGGCAATCGCAAATATTAGTTGTTCAAAGAGACCAATGCTCTGTGGGTAAAAATTACTTTTTAAATCTTAACACTTCAAATACGTCTAAATTCAGCAATAATCACAAAATATGCTGATGCTAATAATATCGATATTGTAAAAACTATTGGGGAAAACAATGTTACTAACTGCATAACTTGAAGAATACAAAATAATCACACAAATTTCACAAATAGAGTTATTGTCGATGAAACGAATATATTGCAACTCAGTTTTTGGACGGAAAAATATTGTACAAGAGCTTTTCTCTACAGCTATATACTTTAGGGGAAAATGATGCTCAGTCCTGGTATTTACATGATCAGTAACAGTTACCGCTGATATTCAAGATCTTATTTGGAAGACCATACCTATTTTATTGCATGTTTACCACGTTGGGTGATTCTGGGTCCTTCCGCGGAAAGCAAAGTTGACAATTTGAACATGTCGTAGACAGTCGCGTTCTCAACTCGTCACAGAATCTTACGTGCTCGACCCTTACATGTACGCAAACATCCACAAACCTTCTGCAGCTGTTCGTGGTCATAGCTAATAACATTTACAACTTGCAGTGAACAGTGCAATGTATTATGCATTCAACATTAAGAAGTTCTGAAATAAAAGACTATTTTAAGCCAATCTAAATCAGATTATAACCTACAATAATAACGTATAGCAATCGTTCTCTACTTGCGGTGAATATGTTTCAAAACAAACTTTGTAAATGATCGCCATACGTTCTTAGCTGTTGAAAAATTTGATTTCAAGAAGACATTTTTGATAGTAAGAGCGCTGTCATAGAACTATTATGAAAATTCTCTAAACATGTTATAGGATATTATTTGCAAGCCCTTGAACATTGATAAAGTTATCTTAGACCTTTCAAGAGTTAAATTAGAATGCCAGACAATGGCAAATGCTTTATCACCCAGCCGTGATACCAATCATGAAAAGTTTCCTTTTCACAAATTGCATGCCACAGACTGGCCTAAAATGGCCATATTATTCTAAAATGACTAACAATGGAAACTGCGGACTAAGGAGAGTGTATTGTTCAAATACTACATTATTTTTCAATAAAGTTTTGAGATCCTATGGAAACCATCAATCTAACACTTGAAAGGCTGCTATCAATATAAAACATATCTACCGGGAACGAAACATTATAGGAAAGGTAGAGGTTTATTTGCGTGAATGCTAATCATTACATTTAATTAAGTGCGGATGTTTTAAATCATTGCGCAGTTCAACGCGATACGAATGCTGATCCGGCAAATTGGTACAGAATAATGTTTATGTGTAGCAGAGCTTTGTTCAGTTGCAAGCTACATAAATATCGAAATTGACATGTATACATCACTTTTAGGTAGTTTAAAGCATATATAAAAACATCACCACTGTTTGAACAAAATTCGTATATTTTAATGGTAAAGCCTACACGAAACAAATATATTCAAAAAGAAAAAAATATGTTGAAATATAAAGTGGGTGGGGTAAGATATATTTTTATTATTTCACATCATTTAATTGTTTAATATATACTTCAATATTGTTATTATTTTGACAGCAGATATTCTAGGATAGAAAATTAAAGAAAATAATATGAAATATTGCTGTGTAACGTAAGTATATTTTAAGATAAGCAAAGTTATATTTTCAAATTTGGCAGCCATTTTGATGACGTCATAGATCGGTCCAGTCGCGGAACTCCAACTGGCGACATGTCTTTTTGTGACCTTCAGACATTGTCTAACAGTTTGGTATATGTCGCCATTAATCTTTTTTCCAATCGCACGGGATTCCCGTTTTGTATACACTAATAGCAGCTTACGGTTGTCCTCTCCTTATCATTCTTTGTTTCCACATTACGTCTTTTCGTACTTTCATAGTGTGATATACAAATACCAATCTAACTGTCTTTTTATAATGATCTTAATAATATTACGCTCAGACTGTTTCCCTTTCTCATGAACACAGACTCATTTTGTGCGTAGACTGTCATTAATAGCAATTAGCATTCAATTTGGTCTTTGTCTTCTCCAAGTACCCCTTAAGTACATTTTTTATGAAGTCGGTTGCTAGTCGCACTGAAGAGAGAAAAATATGTCACAATAAACGTAATAGATCAGCTGCCGAAAGAGGGTCCATAGACGTCATTCTTTGTCCGGATCTGTGTCCTGCCTCTGTTACATACACTGCGTGAAATATACCAGGTGACGGGTTCTACTAGGGTTCTACTAGTATCAAGAATATTTGCATCATAACAAGATGGGCATTTAATTAACAATCTGTCAAAAAAAGGTGTACAAATTCTTATATCCTAGGTTGAAGTGATGATTTTTGGGTCCAAATTTAGCCGGCGGATGATAGTGATGTCTTAGTTCAGGCGCTGTACCGTTGTTTACAACATGCCCGAATTTCATAATATTTTAAAACCTTTTTTTCTAAACCCAGCCGTATCTTGACTTTCCTTTCCAGTCTGCAAGTAATGGAAAACCGTAGCCCTCTTTATAAATCCAACGTTAAAATTACAAGTTCTTAGAAGTATAAGATCGTAAGTCTATAAAAATTATAAAGCAAAAAGGTATATGTTATATAAAACAAACTAATTTTATATAAAAAACAAGATATTAAGATATAATGCAAGTATGTTTTGATTCAAGCAATTTGAATGGTATACTTGCAACATCCATGCTTTGATTACTCTCTTGGTTTGTTTGTTTGTTTGTTTGGGTTTAACGCCGTTTTTCAACAGTATTTCAGTCATGTAACGGCGGGCAGTTAACCTAACTAGTGTTCCTGGATTCTGTACCAGTACAAACCTGTTCTCCGCAAGTAACTGCCAACTTCCCCACATGAATCAGAGGTGGAGGACTAATGATTTCAGACACAATGTCGTTTATCAAATAGTCACGGAGAACATAAGCCCCGCCCGAGGATCGAACTCGCGACCTCACGATCCGTAGACCGACACTCTTCCCTACTGAGCTAAGGGGGCGGGCTTTACTCTCTTGGCCACTTTTTTGCATTCGTACCCAAATGTAATGCCCGCTTAGCTCAGTAGGTAGAGCGTCGGTCTACGGATCGCGGGGTCGTGAGTTCGATCCTCGGGCGGGGCGTATGTTCTCCGTGACTATTTGATAAACGACATTGTGTCTGAAATCATTAGTCCTCCACCTCTGATTCATGTGGGGAAGTTGGCAGTTACTTGCGGAGAACAGGTTTGTACTGGTACAGAATCCAGGAACACTGGTTAGGTTAACTGCCCGCCGTTACATGACTGAAATACTGTTGAAAAACGGCGTTAAACCCAAAACAAACAAAACAAATGTAATGTTGCACTATGGCCGAGTCAGAGTAAAATTAAAAGTAACATTTTTTTCACTAGTTGAAATATATTTGACTGTAAGCGTGAGCACTTGTATTCTTAGTTACAGTGTTCCTATCCGTTAATCATGCTTTCGACTCAAAATTTGGATAACAATTGTTTTGGTGCCGAAATAAATTTCCTTAAAAGTTGAAAAAAAATGACGGCTTAGAATGACAAGGACTGAATTCGTAGCCAATTGTGTCCATGTATGCGTAAAGAAAAGCATTTATTCAACCTGTTGACAAATTATTTATGGAGGATATCTTTTGCTTCAGTGGGTGAACATAAGACGCATTATTTTCACGGGTAGCGTACGCCAAGATTCGGTGTTACAAGCGAAAGAAATATTTGATCTTACAAGCAAAAAATATATTTTTCAATAAATGTTTGTTTCCAATTCGGTATATTAAATACTTGTCTTTGAGAAATCTGCAGACACATATTTCACTATGTGTTATTAATTCCCTACAAACATTTATTAAAATACTGTAATAGATATATGCTAGAATATACTTATGTTAATTAAATAGTCAGTTTCCATCAATAGGTCATACACAGATATTATTCTAATAGTCTACATGTATATCAATATTTACTCTGCCTGGCTACCTAACTGACTAAAAAAGTGTTGTAATGAAATAGGTCAAGCAGACATTTAAGCCTACACTCGTTTGGAAACAACATAACAGCACTGGGTCTACTGTGAATACCTTTAGGTACGAGTACCTTTCGTAACTTTCATACATCTGTATTACACTGATTGCTTTTTAGAACCCATTTCCGTTACAACGTTTTTATGTAAACATCCCTTTTTCAATTATCGTTGTTCTGATATGATTTATAGATATATACGGTCAAGTCAACCACGACATTGATCAACAAATTCTCTCACAGGCCCGTTATGGTATAGGTATATTGGAGAGTAAATTTAAAACAGTTACTCTAGTTATACAGGAAAAGACTCTTTGCGGTTTAATATGCCAGGAAAAGAGTTTTTACAATTGCAATTATAATACAGAAAAATAGCACTAGATCTATTTATCACAAGTGACAGTTTTTCTTTTTTCATTGTAGTTGGGCTTTACTTCTGCCAAATTTTGTAATATACTTCATGTGGTATGTTAACGCAGATACAGGTCAAGCTTTAACAAAGAGTACCAAAAACAAACACAGGGCAATGCTCATTTAGTGTTCAACAGGTTTCAGTTGATCTTTCTTCTATTTTCGTTTGTTTCCTCTCTCTCTATTGTCTTCACAGGTGTTTGTTTGTAATATGCTATTTTGTACTAATCCTGTGCTATAACACATAGATCTTTATATCGACCTCAGCTGAAACTGGTATTTAATTGTCAAAATATCTAAGCGTTTCCCAGCTCGAAACTAAAAATTACTTAATTTGGATAAGAGTCTTGTGTACGGGTACGAGTTGTTTACAACATTACTGGCATGCAAAAGATCAAGGGAATCTTCTGGACTCAGAGCGTCTTCTGTATCATGCACTATCCTTCCACTAATATTTTTCACAATCTCCAGGAGGCGTCGCCCATGTGGGATACATGTGGCGACTGTAAGTATAAATGCAAACTAACAGTATTAATACATATTCACATACACATGCGGAAAACATGCACACATGGGCTATACAGACTTCTAACCTCGGATTTTATATAAATATTAAAAACTACAAATTAATGTGGCCCTCTGGCATTATTAAGATACAACGATTTCGTAAAAACTATATGAATATCTTTTTGAGTCAATCAGGTAAAATAATAACCTACTCGGTTTGAAATGTTCATGATAGGTAATATAATATTCAACATTCCTCATGCCATTCAGCACCGACCTAAGCGGAATTCCGTTATAGTATTACTGAATGTACTCCACGATCCAAAAGGGCCAGAAAATATACATGTAACAATATATAGTCCTAACTTAATTGGCCGCCATGATACGCAGTATTACATCTCTCTTGTACTTTTGTATTTCTTATAATCTGACGGATCAATATAGATATCTGAAGTACCGCCTACTAGTATTGACATTCCATTAGCAAATCAACATTTAAATAATGTATTTCTAAAAACACATACTTTCCTAAATAGTTCGTCGCAAAATTCATGCACCGTTGGCATGAGGCTAACTGCTTCATTGATCTTATAAAACTGTATTAAATGTTGAGAGGGGTCAACATCTTACACAATTCTTAAAAAAACAACTGTTAAACCTGAACAATATTTTAAGGGACGTTGTTGCTGTAGGAAGCTGTCGTTTAGACCAAGCCGACGCATGCAAAGTATTGCACAATTCTATTAAAAATTTATTGCGATTACTTCGGTTTTGATAAGGGATTCATAAGACTATACTTTTTGTACTTTCAGTTTCAGTGTTTTTATTTTATTGGACTGCTTTCAATCGGTAACAATAATGTATTTTCCATGTGGAATACAATTATTTCAAAATGTTGGACTACACATGTAAAATGAATGTGTTTGTTAATCGTTTTCTTATACATGCATTTTCCTCATGCAGTCTAATACTAATTATAATAAATAGTCCAATATTAAAACAATATTGGACTCCACGTGAAAAATACAGCACTGAGTGTCCCATTGAAAGCTGTCCAATATCAAAATTAAAGTACCGAGTACAAGTATAAAGGCGATC
This sequence comes from Mercenaria mercenaria, assembly GCF_021730395.1. Taxonomy (NCBI): domain Eukaryota; kingdom Metazoa; phylum Mollusca; class Bivalvia; order Venerida; family Veneridae; genus Mercenaria; species Mercenaria mercenaria. The sequence goes on from NC_069363.1 coordinate 53,012,385, forward strand.
ATCATTACAGTGTTTTAAAAACTTCATATAATTAGCTGATTTCCTATTCATTTTTAATAACGAGGGAAAGTACTCTCTTAATTTCTACAGAAATAATACTGACATAAATCTGTAGACTTACCCCTTCTCTTACAAGCACTAATTTGGTACTTTTGAAACCAAACAAAATGATAGATCTTAGATGAGAAAGTTTGCAAAGCTTCAACATATTCCCTAGAATTATCGTTTAAGACATTTAACATGTATGTTGTTTTATCAAGATTTCATGTTTCAAAATATCACAACAAAGCAACAAGATTATATCAAAATAAAACGAAATCATAAAAAAATAAGAATTTATATTCTATGAGAATGCTACAAAGGCCGTGTTATAACGTTTTATATATCTTTAATCTTTGCAACTGAAGATTCTGGAGGCGTGTCTTTTAAATGGTTTTGTAAAACCACAATTAAAGATTAAAGATTAAGTATAGCCAAAGCTTACAAAAAACTTCTTCTGTCTTTTAGCATTCTAACATATTGAAAACACCATCGATCTTATTAAAGCTTTGATATAATAGAAAAGTGATATATTATAAAATGTGTGGGTGATAGAACTCTTTGAGGTATTTTAATAAATATATATATTTGCATCATATACCACATAAAATTGTAATGGTTTTCCGGCAAAACGTCTGGGTGTGTAAAAGCTTCAAGCGTCTGTTTTATATCGAACGTTCCCTTTTGTTACACTTGACTGTTCAGTGGCAATTTTTTCCCACAAACCTTTACTCCTTTCATTCTGTTTCAGTACTGAATTGAAGACGATTCGTTTTTTTTTTCTTCGAATCTCAATACCAAATGTTCATGATACGCCAAGAAATGAAAAGAATACAATAAGGTTCAACCTTTAACGATACAGTCGTTCAGTCTCACCAGTTCAGTTTTTCTTCACTCTTGTTTTTTTCGCATCAAAATTAATCTCAAGGCTGTGTTACTATTTAGAATACCACTTACACGATAACGCCAAATTATTTCTCGTATACCATCCACTTTAAACATTTAAGTGTCTTTCCGATTTTGATGACGTGATTTTCAAAACCAAAATAAAGCACGAAATTGCGTAAAACGATTTTGATTATAACTGGAAGCTCACACGAAATATTTGATTGCTTATTTCAGTTATCTCAGATCAATTCTTGGTTACGTCACGAAATTTTAATTTGACATGGCAAACAACCTGTCAGCTGTTGATGGATAGCGAGATCGAGTGGCGTAGAGCTATGACTGAAAAAAATTATGTAAAAATACTAAAGCTTGCAGAATTATGAGGGACACTACTGATTAAGCTACCCCTCTTCCCCCAGAGTGTCACCGGAGTCCTGTCAGTCCACTCGGTGGTCTAGTAGTTACACGCTTGACTGTCAATCCAGAGGTCCGGGGTTCGAATCCTGGTCCAGGCATTGGGAATTTCTGAGATGTTCTTGAGTGGCTTCCACCTAACTTAGAGGCCTGTACTGTTTCTTCCCAGGAAAGACGGCTTCGCGTGTATCGGTGCTATACACCGGGCACGTTAAAGAACCAGACTGTCTATTCGCAAAGAGCTAGGCTAAGTTAGCCGGACAAGTCTGTATCTAAAAAAGGATTTCTCTTTATCTGTTCTGGGGGCTTTATCTCACTATGTCCCTTTGGTCAGATCGCTCTGTGTCTGTACTGGTAGAGGATAAATTTCGCGCCCTGTGTGGCTGCTATTTGCTATATGTAAAACGGCTTTGAACGTGTTTATCATGTTAATAATAATAATAATAATAAAATATGATCCTGTCCACTTAGACCCAAATTCATGTTTAAAAATACGAACATTAACTGCATTTTATCTCATAATGATAGTATATAAACATAAAATATCATGTTTGTGTATACAAACAGTAACGTGTAAGGTTTAAAATAGTATATACACCTAATACATAGCTTAGCAAATTATAGATGTGTACTGGACAGTTCTACTAACAACTGACTGCTTTACATATCGTAGCTCTATGAACACAGTTAGTTAATATATTTAATCAACTTCAATTAAATTCATGAGTATTTTCTACATTTGAAGGTAGTATCTAAGGTGAAAGATGTGCATTTGGTATTTTTAAAATTTCTGAACCCGTGTAGATCAATGACTGACATTACGAAGAATATGTACGGTCTTTCATTTTCATAAAAATATGGTTTCTATGACAACAAATTTGTAAAATGTAGCTGAGTGGATCCTTCGATAATTGTGAAATATTTACATTAATCCTATTTCCCTATGCTAAACATGACCCTTAGAACGCAATATATTTCTCAAGAAAAAGACAGTGTTAATAAAAAATATTCCCTGATAAATTCCTTTCATAAGTAAAGTCTATAAATCAAAACCATAAGAAATGTTAACTTGTTTGAGTTGTCAAGCTGTCCGAGTTAATATTGTAAAGCTATATTAGCTATCAAATCTGTCTGATCTTACATAAAGCAAATAATAATTTTTACCAATTTGATATAAAAAAAAAAGGATGTGATTACAGAATTTATTAAGTTCATATCATTTCTATCATATAAACACGTTTAAAAGATTATTAGCAATAAAGAGTGTCGAAGATGCCTCAATACTGTAAAACACTTTAAATTCGCGAGATCTTTATTTCGCGAAAATTAAATTCTCGCGAATAAAAGGTGTTTTACAGTATATAACACATGTAGAATATAATTGTAATAAAACTTGCAAGAGATATCTACCTGGTCAGGACTACTAACAATGTGCAAAATGTTGGATGATAGGTTTTGAGATCAAAAACATACTGTGTCTTATTGCAATTTTAACCCAAAAGCGTGTTCATGTATTGGCAGATAAGTGGCAACACAGGAGTTTTATAATAACACCGATGTATTACCTCTTATTTACACAAAACTTTAAATGCATTACCAGCTGTCTGGTCGTTGATATCTCAAAAGACTGGAGATCCATATTCAAGCTTTTTGATGTCTGAGAAAGCCCAAAGTGCCAGTCTTGACATTATTTCAAACTGGTGTGAGGGGGTGGGGGGGGGAGAGAAGAGAGAGGTGTTGCACATTTTATAACCTCTCATGAACAGACTCGATCAAACCGTGTCTTGCTATTGTTCTTCTTGGCTGCATTCTTTGCTTCCAAAGAATCTTTTTACAGATTTTATTAAGATAACAATCTTTTGATGCATCTGTATTAACCACATGTAAAACCCACACATCGTCAAATGGGAATAAGTGCGCATTTATTGAAAAGACGCGAAAACAAAAAAAAAAAAAAATACATTGCCGGCTTTAAATTCAATGTCATCTGCAGACAACTGTTATCAAATCGTTGATTCTGAAGAAGATGTTTTTTAGCTGCGGCTTTAAATTACAGTACATGTACACTGCTTTAAATAATTCACAGGAATTGGTTCAGGAGTTTACACATTAAAATTGAGATATTTAAAGGGAGAGGTGCAAGTACATATCATGCAGTGACATAATCAAATATGCACGTCAAACAGTGCCTAAGGATGATTCTATAAACTATTGGATGCCAGTATTTCATCTAAAATGATTGGCAGTTATGCAAATAAAGTTTGCTATTTTATGTAATCTAAATAAAATTGAATAACAAAATCATATAAAACAATTTGTTTGTAACAGCACGATGTACTAATAAGTCAGTCTGTAAAAATGTCAGCAATGCTAAAATTTGACTAAATCCATGGCTTTTACAACTTTTTTACAACTTCAAGATACAGAAAACATAAATAAAGAGGGTCATGTGCTTGATTTCTTTTGCTTGACTGATTTGAAAACAACAGACCTGGAGCAAGTTTTAAAACTGTTACAATATCGGAAGTCACAAACTTTATTTCAAGACATTTTCGTTTTACACTGTAAAGATATATAAAAAAACGCAGCATCATAGATAACTCAGTGAAAATTGCTTTAACCCAGGCAAGACAGGAATTTTCTTACCAGAACTAAGTGATAAACACACTTTTTTTCACTTGGTATATCACTTTCATATTTAGGGCAAAACTGAGATTTTTGAGAAAAGTAGGCTAAATCCTGATTTTTAAGGAGATTCCCCACACTTTGGTTTCACATCAGGTACATCAATTTAGATACAAATAACAGAAAATGATAACTTTTCAAGTATTTATAGCATTCTCTTGAAAACAAGTATTAGAAATAAAAAAATCAAAGACATTTGATGCTCAATTTAATGAAGTAAACGGTACATTCTATACATTTGAAACGGTTATTTCATGTATGATCGGCAAATCTTAAAGAGACACAATTGCGGCAATAGCCATACTATCATACTAAGCTGTTTACAATTGATTTACTTCCAGTAACTGATTGATTTAGAAATCTTTGAACGAACTTCAAGGTTTTAATTTGCCAAGTACCATGATCTATTTGTGGTATTTTCTGAAAATATAAAAAAAACAACTTAATATTGAGATATCGACAAATACGGGAAACATGGTAACCGCCATTGCCACACACCAATGACGTAATTGACAGCAGATATTATTTCATTAGGCAATAACAAACCTTAACGTTATGTAGTAATTCAGCCTGCACCGAATCTATTACTTTTTAGCGGCCGACTGCAAAAACAAAGACGTTACTTCAACTCATTATAATTCATTATTATTCTATTAGGCGTGTTTTTGTTTTCAGTTTGTGTTTGTCATTCTTTTTTTCTCTCTCTCTCTCTTTCTCTTTATATATTAAGCGGATGGTATATTTTACAGCTCTAATTAATACTAAATCGAAACAGCCAAAGAAAATATTATAACATGCCTCTTATGTCAAGTCTCCACTTCATAGTTTGTGCTATTGCCCGGTCTATACTTCAACACAGGTTTGCTGAGCTTAAATGAAAACATAGAAAAATATCTTGAAATTCATTTCTAATGTAATATTTTAATATTAAAACATTCATTCAATGGCTCGCCAGTCAATAGTCAAAATTATAAGCCATCGGTTTTTCTGAAAGGCAAGCACATTCATTAATTATATAATTTTACGCATTTAAGAATGGAATTAGCCAAAATCTAGATACTACTTCCGTAAAATATAACAATGGGTAATTGTACAATTGAAGCAGTGTCATTGCTTCCTAACCAAACTTCATTGTAGTATGTTACCTCCTGAAACCATTTTTTCGAATCAGCGCAACTACGTATAAGTGAAAATTTTCGCCGTGACCTCAAGTTTTTACGGTATGATAACATCAAATTTATGCATTGAACTCAAATCCAGACAGATTTCATTCGGATATATTGTACGTTCTGACTGTCACATACAAATTATTTTCATTAAAGACGGGCTTACACATTCAGTAATTGTAATTCTTACACGTAGTATCAAACAGCAGCACGAGAAGATCGTTCATTAATTTAAAACCAGATACGCAAGACAAAAAAATGTCTTGATCAGCATTTTGGTTTTTACTCTTTTTTTTTTACATAAAAAGTTCCAGTTCTTTGAGATCATGGTATTTTGTTACAGGCAATAGCTTCCTCATGGCAATGCATTTGAAGGTGTTGTGCATATAAGCGTCTGGTCTACAGAAGCAGTAAAGTCTGTATATTGTTGGAATGTTATATATACAACTACTTGGTTGAAATAAATCGAGTATTAAGTTTGTTATCTTCAAATATTCATAAAAGCTTATGAGTCAGATTTCAAAAAGAAATCGGTTAATTTTAAGTATATTGGCCAAAAATTCAAGGTGTGCAGAAGTAGACTTGTCAAGTTATGCAAAAATATTAATCGAAACAATTTCTTGTCATTGCTAAAAGATTTACCCTGTCTAATTGTGTCTATTGATGCTGATTTTGTTGCTAGTGAGCGAGGATGGATCAGAGTTTTGTAACTAAACATCATTTTATAGTTGTGTCTAAATTTATCTGGTCTGGCTGTATAGGAAGTACTGGATATTTCACTGCAGTGTGACAAATTTAAAGTTTACCTGTGAAACGAAAACATATATCAGATGAAAATGTTTCTCTTACTATGTTTCATTGCTGGCACTGAAAAGGAAATACCTTATTTTAAAATGACTTTAAAACGTCTATACTTCACCAACGTTATATGGCGCCATTGTCACACTTTCGTCTCGAGTTACCGATTAGGATGATATCCGAGCCAAATGTCAAATATTCGTAGTATTCTTCTAGCTATAGTTTTGAAAAGACTTTGCGTCATAGAATAATAGGAAAGAAGATATATATATTGCGCGTCTTAAACAATTTAACAACCTTCCAATACAAAGAGTACATATGGAAACTAAAAGGGCATGTAGGTGTAAGTTGTGTTTTTGCAAGGAACAAGTTTTCACAAGTACCAGAATAGAAAATTTCTCAGATATTCCACAGTGATGTATTTTTGTTATTTTGTACTATAACAGAACGCTTTATGATTGAACTATAACCGTGGCAATTGAAATCAAATTTTCTTGTCTGTTCGACATTTTCAGCTAGGAGAAATGTTTCCCACGTTTTGTCTCATAGGACATTTAATAAGAGCATAATTTATCATTTACCAGGAGTCATACGGAGATTTTGCTATTTTTGGTAGTTAATTTTCCATTTTGCATGCAGTTAGATTCAATTGATATAATTATCTGCCCCGTTTAATTATCGACAATCTTTAGCTTACAGCACGACATATTCGTGTGGTATCAACTCGATATGCCGAATTAAAGGTTTCATTGTTCTTTAAAATAAATATGAATAGCAAAATTTTGTCAAAATTCCGTACTAATATGCTCTTTCACTCGTATTTTGTTTCGTTTTTACATAATAAACAAAGGGTCACAAAGATAAATAATCGTACAGTTCGTAGAAAGGTATTCCAACAGAAATTTTACATCTTAAAATGAGGATTTGTTTTCCAATTTTTCAGAAAAGTTGATGACGTCATCGATTATGAACGTGCATAATCTTTACCTATGCTGATAAAAGGCGCGTTGTTATATCCGCTAGGCCGGTAGACCGCCAATTATAGGAAGATGCTGTATAGACAAATGTGAATTAATAAAAAACAGCCTAAAGACAGCATTACCATTACTTTGTTTTGAAAGGTCTAAAGAAGTATGTTATGCCTTTATGTAACATTAATACACATGGTTTAAGGTATTGGACCCGTAATAGAGTACCTCCTTTTTGAAGAGTGTTCAATTCCTACCATAAACCTATTTTGACTGCAATTTTCAGGGGGGCGTAGGTTCAAGCCCCACTGGGATCGACATTTTTTTCTCCATATTTTCCGTTTTTTCTAGTAAGTTTTTACTTCTTTCAAGACTTATTATGGATGTATTGTACAAAAGTGGAAAATTTTCATTTTCATAAGCGATTTCTTGCTGTTCAAAGTAAAATTTATGCTGTAATGAATTCTCTGCAAACGTTTTAGATAGTGGTGGCCATCATATTGAAATTTGTCTCTACTTGAGCTTGAGGAAATACCATAAATTATACAAAATTTACAAAAAAACGCACGGTAAAAGTTATAATGGGTCCAATACCTTAAAAAGAATCATTTCTGTATTTTGAGTAAAATGTTATGGAGATATGTATGGCAAAAAAAGTTAATGCAATAAATGTGTTTAAGAACATTTTATTTCTGTAATGCTTTTTCTGCAGAGTGAAACAAACTCTATACACTATGTGTCTTGAAATGAAATGACAGAAGACAACTTTATCAATATATAACTAATAGATATTCCTACGATATTGTTATTGCTGCCTTGTGGCATTCAACGGCAAGTAAGCAAACGATATTCTGTCACAATATGAAATCTCAAATTTTCCATTAGTTGATTTTCAGTTTGATGTTAATATGTCATTATCAAAGTCATGGAGATAGTATACGTTTCCCCAGAAGATTTAAACATGATAAGAATTAAAGGTAGGAATATTTGTTGCAGATACATTACTTTTCAAAAACGATCGAATGACAAACACTGTATTACCAACATGTTATACCAGTAATCTATATTCCTTTTTCACAACGGTATTGTTTATCGCTGAACCATTGAGCTGTTCTTTACATACTGAAAATAAATTGCTTTTATTATAATTTGCCAGGAAAATATATATTGCTGCCTCTAGGGTAAGGCAATCTTATAAAAGAAGCATTCGGAAGTTTAAAACTCAACAAAGCCAAATTAAATCCGAATCTGTTAACAAAAACAAATGTATGGTCTACATCCCTTACGCATTCAAACACCGGCTTAAACAGAATTATATCATACATGCACATTTAATACACTTCCTGATTCCAAATAATCTGAAAATATAACAACACTGTATTCAAGTACTAGAACTTCTTTGCCTCTAGTGTTACATAAAACACAACAAAACCACCAACATTACAGTTGAAAACTGATAAAGGCCTATAACTGTACAGCCGCAAGACTGTTGTGGTGATAGTAAGTAAAATGTACTGAGACCCTTCAGAAGAAACAAAATGATAGCAGATACGCTTTAAATGAGTCTTTTGTTTTTGAAATGTTATGAAATGTAGTACATTGTGCACACCTCACGTTCCCTAGCACCAGCTTGAACAGAAATCTGTATGGCGGATACAGACCACAGACTTGAAATGATTCGAGCAACGTTGAATCGTAATGTGGCGAAGTCCTCAGACTGGCTTGTCGATGGTCGTTCGTTATATCCAGGTGCCTACAGGTGCCTCAAATTTATTTCTTGGATCTACCTGAAACAAATCAGAGGAGTAGACATATGACCTAGAATATGTCGGTGTGACAACGAAACCAATCAAACAAATAAAATATAACTACTGAGTTTGGAAATATACTTTAAGTAAAGTGAAATTCGTATATTGTACACAATTTAATATAATCTTGTTTGAATATATATACTTTTGGCCACATAAAATAAAGAATCAACTCAAACACATATAATTAGAAATCTTGGTTAATAGAATGTGTTTGTCAATTAACAATGTCCTGACTTTTGCTGACATCAGATAGTCAACCCCGGCAATTAAATATCTGCATATCCTAATAAAACTAATCCAATTACGGGTTTCACGAACAGTAGAAACACCATGGTGTTCTTTCTGAAAATGTTGACTGTAGTTCTATATAACAATATTGCTATGAAAACACCATATTTGAAGAATAGTGTATCTAGTATACAATATTTACATAGGAGTTGCAGGAACGAAATACTTGCCATAAATGAATGTTCTCCAGTTTTCAATTTTAATTTTGAATTTCTTGAATGTCATATCACTATACAATTTAAACTAAATTATAATATTTTATTATATGATGTAACACTAGTCCAGTAATGCTAATTAGGACTTTAGTTGAATTCACATTGTAAATATTTGGAATGGCAATATAATATATAATGAACAATTTGGTTTAAAATTCTATGCAGGAGCTGGTTTAGTTAGATATACAAGTATCATAAGGTACACTAGGAGAAAAGCCAGTACTTGCTTTATGACCACTTACCGTAGTATGTAATACTCTTCTTTTCTCCTGGAGAGCCTTTTGTTGCCAAGTTGTTAAGGTCGCTGAATTAGAATTAGTTGCCAGTACCATTATGAGTTCAATACCACTCTTTATCTGTTGGATTCCCCCACTGTGTCTAAATAGTGTTTGGTGAGAGTGTGGTTTGGATTTTCTCTCAAATGCCGCCACTAAAACCTTTGTGTGAATTCAATCAATAAAGGAAATATAAACATTTAAAAAGTGATCTGTCATTGCACTTGATTTTATTGATTTGAAATAAAAACATTTTTAATATTGAAGAGCATTGGAAAGCAAGGGTTGTTAAGATGGCCGTCAGGGAAATAAATTGATTAAGGTTGAATTACAAATTGCCTTGATTTTTAAATTTAGCCGGCAAAGCATTTTTATCGCATTCGTCGTCTGACCTCAGGGGTATTGAAGACATAAATTGATGGAAAATTACAATTATGGCCTAGAGTTGACAAAACGTTGATTAGATGAGAAGCAAACCGCGGAGGTTGTATATTTCATTAAAATTAAAGGCTTGACACACTTAGTGTAAAATTGGTTTCAAGTAAAATGCGTTGGCGGAAAAGGTAACAAATTAATTGAAACCAATTTCACTTTGACAGAGATAGTAATTCCAGCATGTTAGATGTACGGCGTTTAAAGTTAGTCGCGAAATACAAATTGTTTCTTTTAAGTGTTTTGAAAATGCATTTGATGAGATACAATATTTGGAATAGCTAACACATGAAAGCAAGTCGAAAACAAACTGTGAAATAGGGATGAATTTTCGCCTACATATACATGCAATTTTCTCTTTAGCATTACCTTTTATGTTTATGCAACACTCTTGACTTTTCCTGACAAAAACTTAATTAATATACAATATACTTTTCAATATACTTTGGCAAGCATTAAAATATTTTAACTAATAAATTAAATATGTTTTGTTTTGATTGGATATATCGGTATTAGTTAATTTTGTAGACTTATCTTGAACAACTGTTTTATATTTGTTAAATAAAGTGAAATTGTAGATTATCATTTATTTATTTATTTATTTGTTGGGTTTAACGTCGCACTGACACAATTATAGGTCATATGGCGACTTACAATTCAGAAATGAACATGAAATGATTCTGTGTCTGCTCTAAGTATATTAAATGCTACGTTGATGTAACTGTTTTCACATTAATTTATTCAAAACTGTCTCTATAAGTAAATTATACGAAAACCCGAGGGCCAATAGTGTTGACTAATTCCATAAGTGTTTAATCATAACACATCAGATATCAGTTTCACAGTTTTGACTAATAAGCGTAGAAAACTTATGTTTAATGTAGCACAGACTGAACATTGGTGATTTATGTAAGGAGTCGTGTAATGATAATAGTGAGTTATTTACTTCTACCGATCAAAGCATATGTTACTAGATGTGATTGGTTAAAAGGATATAATATTATTCTCCCGAGAAACAAACATAAACTATAACATGTTTGTCAACTGTGGTCAATTTCTATTAGATTGACCATTGTTAAAGGGATACACTGGTATTTTTTAAGACATAGATCCATGAATTATCTATAATCATACTAATTTACTCAGTCAGTTAAAGGAAAGATGTTGCTGTATCATATTGAATCATGCCGTTATAGTCGATATATGACTATATGAGAAGTTGCGAAAAAATTTGGCAAATTGTCTGAATAATAATCTGACCATTAAACTCTAGTCATCTAACATGTTCCGCGGTTAAATGAATTTCACCAAAAACATGGAAAGTGAATCATATAGAAATATATATGAAACATATAGAAATTTTCAAGTGTTGTTAATATTCATTCCCTCATTTTATATTTCAATTTTCTGTTGTATAAGTTAATAAAAAGTACAAGAAATTAAACAGGAAAACAGAACAAGAAAATCTGCATCAATGTCAAGACTGTAAATTCATATTTGCGCAAAAGAATAAACACAATAAATCAGTTGCACTCTAGAAATAATTTTATTTTTGTTATAAGGTGTATGAAAAGAAATAATTGTATAATTCAACACAGCACAACTTGGGCATTTCTAACTTGATTTACCGTTCGCCCAAGTTGCTCTGCCAATGGAATTGCTCCATTTCGTTAAAATCTGGCCATTCTATTTCACATACAGTTGTCACATCAAATGTATGTATTAAATTAAACTGTTAAATGTTACGATTTAATAGACTGTCCAATAACACTGTATCTGTGTGTCGGCTCAGGTACACTGGGCGGGGCTAACTGACATTGACGTCAACACACGTTAACGTGACGTCATTTAAGTGTGAGCGTGTTTTAACAGAAGCAAGCATATCAGAATATGGTATATATGTATATATTAACATTTGTAAAGTGAAGTTTAATCACAAATTAATATAATAATATTCTATGAGAGATATATTTCTTCCTTTTCTCTTACGCGACTAACTCATTACAGAATTTCCAGAATGATTAATGCATTAAAGTCTGTAATCGATATGAGACACTTTTCTTTAACACTATTGTTTACCGTAACGTCTAAGTATCTAATTATGCATACGTTTCGGGTCATTCACTCGCAGGTAGTTAATTTCATACTGAAACCGATACTTTACTTGATTTTATCTAATCAGTTGACTGAAATTCCCACACAATCAAGTGATAAGTGTATATGATACATAAGGTGACATTTTTTAAATTTTAATTTACCCACAATGGTGTCAACGAATTTTGTGTAAATGCTTTTTTTCTTTAGTAGTAAAACAGAGTAGTAAATTAGATTTTTATTTACCTTGTTCACAAATGTCAATCACGTTTTCGGAAAATACCTTATCACAAAACGACAATATCCGGTGTACCATGATACAATAATTGTCCATCTATATTTCGACATATTGCCGTGTAAACTTATAGTATAGTATTCGCAAGAAGGTTTCAATTTTTGATTTCCACTTTAGTAACGGTATCCTTCCTGTATAGTTCCAGTCTGTCTGTGGACTGTCTTTGTGAATTAGGCCTTTTAACAGTTTGTTTTCCAGAAAGGCAAATTCCTCCATATTTACAAGATTACAGTCATCAATTTATGGCCATTATTATGAGAGCGTTATATTCATAAGGCTGTTTTGGTCTTTCTCTTTTGCTTAGCGACAAACCATAGGTGGCTGCGTCTTTGCAGTGTGAAATCATGATAAATAAAGCAGTTTGGCCCAGATACGTTTTCTGAATAGAAGAGATGGGTGTTTTTATATGCATTTGTATTCAATCGGTCATTCATTACGTTTGTAGAACTAAGAATTTCTACAAATGAGTAATTGTTGTTGCCTAGCTCCCTGAAAGAGGACAGGTGTAAAATATTTCCACATGTATCGGAATGCAGTCAGAAAGGAAACGGTCATACATCCATCGTACATGTACTAACTAAAATTCGAAAAAAAAGGCTGACTTGCAAATCTTTTGTTAACTGAATTTTGAACATGACTGTATAGGATATATGCGTAAGGAGTTTTTCAAAGTTTCTTGCCAAGAAGTCTAAACTAATAGTCTGGTACCGAGTAAATCTGATATGGTATTATCATTCTTCAATTTAAAGTGTTTTTCATTAATGGAAAAAATATAACAAAACATATTCTGTATTGTATTGCTGTGTCACAACATATACGATGTCCGTGCGACAACTAATTTAACTTCGCAAACTCCTTAAATTCGCAGCGGATTACAATTGTCGCAAATTTAAAACTTTTGTGAAGCAGTAGCCACTATCCCGGAGGTACCTTAAGTCCTAAGATGTTCGTAAAGGGTTCGTAAGGTATTCGTAGCCGATATTTTCTCTATCTCGAAAGCCTCGTTATTTACGACACTTCATAAATGTCCTCGTAAAGTGTGGCTGAAAATCTTCGTAGCATATAATAACTTACATTTTTCGACCTATCTGAAGATGAATCTTATTGCACCACGCTGAAACTAGCGGAAATATATCTATTGAAGTTGTCTTTCCATCCAATCGTGTCAACAAACATGAATTTATTTCGTATAGATGGATAAATTTAGTGGCTTTAATCTGTTTTATAGATGGAAACGCACAGTTTTTTGTGCCCCACAACAGAGTGTAGGGGGCATATAGATTTGGTATTGTGCGTCCTGTCGTCCGTCCGTCCGTGGGTCTGTCCGTCGTAATGTTGTGACGCGCCTAGCTCAAAAAGTATTTGATATGAATAGATGAAATCTTGCATGAGTCTTTATCATGATATGAACTTGCGCACCTCCTATTTTTTGTCTTGTTCTACCCCATATTTCCAGAGTTATGGCCCCTGAAATTGTCAAAAATGCACATTTTCACCTTGTGACGCTCCTGGCTCAATAAGTGTTTTATATAAGTTGATGAAACCTGGCATGAGTCTTTTTCATGATATGAAATTGCGCCCCTCCTATCATTTCGTCTGTCTCCGCCCCCTATTTCCAGAGTTATGACCCCTGAGAGTCGAAAATGCGTACTTTCACCTTGTGACACGCCTAGTTCAAAAAGTATTTCATATAAATTGATGAAAACTTGGCTTTTACCACAGTTACTGCTGTATATATTCACTGGCGGGTTCTATTCATCAAATGGTGTTGGAAAAAATGCAAACATTATAAAGCTTTAGAGCAGTACGAAACACGTTGCGTTTATATCACAGATATACATGTAGTTGAAATTTCCTATCATACAAATACTGGAATCTTAGACATTTAGCCCGTAAACTGTAATAACTGGTGAGACTGAATTATGTTTCCGTCATTATTTTCTGAACTGACCAATAATGAAAGGAATTGCATTGTGCAAGACTATATATGTATAATTACGAAGAACCACTTCTGTCCGATCAACATGAACTTGTTTTTTGACGGTAAATATTTCACAATAAGAGTCGCCTCCTGAGAAAGTAACAAGACTAAAAACAGGCTGAAACGTCTATATAAATTACAGATGTATAGAGGATATAGTACATGAGTGTCTTTTCATATTGAATTTATTTAACTAGTTGAATTTTATTCAACGAGTCAAATAAAATCAATGTGGAAAGTCACAAATGAAATATTCTTTTTATCACAGACAAGCTTTTCCTGTCGAACATTAAAATTTCTACATTCTTTAACAATTATAAACAAGTCAATTTGACCAACGTCTCCTATGCTATAACGACGTCAAAGCTTTATTACACTAGTGTATTATCATTTTTGTGGGCAGCGAAGCGTGACCACAGATTTACCATACCACAAATTTACGGTCAAAATGCTTATCCGAAACCGAAGAACAAGTAGTTCCATGTCCTCCATAAATTTTACGTAATTCAAGTCTGTTTAACTTTCAGAAAGCTTCTGAGATTCAATTTTATCAAAAAATGCACTGCTTAAGTATAAATTTGTCGTAATCTATATTTTATAACAACAACAACGCGTATGAAAGTGAACATGCTTACTTTGATCACATGACCAAAACAATTCTTCATCACGTGACCAAAATAAACAATAAATAACCTACGAAAATAAAGTAGGCTGCTTCAGCACCATCCGCGTACATCTATAATCGGTATTAAAACCAAGATGCGTCTTTTGTGAACGTTTTAAATTTAAACTTAGTTCCTGCTAGAAAAGTTAATCGAAATTTTATTATGATCATAACAACACCAAAGAGCTTGTTTTGGTCACATGATCAGAAAACATCTAACTAGCACTAGTGCGTTCTATTTTCGGATAAAATTCCACTCAAGTATCCGTTGAACTTTGTAGCATAGAAATGGGTTTATGGAAAGATATATTGCATGAAATCAACAGAAGAGGTGTTAGCCTATTTATTTTTCATAGAGAAAGATACGTTCATTTCATAATATTTACGTAGATAAATTTTATTTGCACGACTTAGGAAAATACTTGCAGCCGTAACGGAGGGGGCGAAAAATTCGTACCTGTTTCCCGAAAATACGATCGTATGCACTTCAATTTGATTTAATATTCCAGTTGGTGTTTGTGATTGACATATCATTAAAGGGTATAATTAATTCAAAAGAAACATTATTTTTAACAAATTCGCCTTTTTAATCGCCGGTAGATTTGCGGTGTTTTCTTCCCCAAGTATTCACGTTCTGGCGTACGATTTCTTCTCGGATAATTATACAATAGCGGGATTCAGAAGACTGCAATGAAATAATTTGAGATCATTCAAACTAAGTTAGAAAAATTCCAGTTTTCGATATTTGAATTTGAACAATAAAATTCGTAAAAAGATCCTCTGGAAGCATAGAATGCAGCCAAGAAGAATAATTGCAGCTAGACTCGGTCTGATTGAGTCTGTTCATCATGAGAGGTAATGAAATGTGCCCCTAGCGCCAGCTTAAGCAGAACTTTATTACACATATGTTGAATGGACTCCATGATCCCAAAGGACCAGAATATATAACAACACTACAACATGCATATTGACATGATTATGAGGCATATTATATTGATCTACAGCTGAAAATTGACTAAATGCAGCCCGAAGATCATGATGTGTGCTGATATTGGAGATAGTAGTAGTTGTTTTGGTTGTTTCAGAATTAAATGAAACATTTAATTTCATTGTAAATATTCTTTTATGGTTGTTTTTAGTTTAAGAACTATTCTGAAGTGTCTTTTATCCATGTTATTTATGTATAATATATTCATAGCCTGCTTTTACCAAGATGAGATCTCATTTCGAAAAAAAATCACCTGTCAATGTCACAGGGGCCTGAACATGGAAAACTCGTTTCTGATCAATAACATGAGGACCACTTGACCCAGAATGTTGAAACTTCATAGGATAACTGGACATGTAGAGTAGTTGACCCCTATTGATGTTGTAATCACTTGATTAAAAGTTAAGGTCATATGAAAACAGTTTCCAACCAATAACTTTAGAATCATTTGACACAGAACATTCAATCACAATGATAGGAATTACAAAGTCGATGACCCTTAATGTTCTGGGGTCATTTGACATAAGGGAAAGGTCACAGAGGCATGAAGATGGAAAAACTCTTTCTGGATCACTAACTTGAGAATCACTTGACCCAGAATGTTGAAACTTCATAGGATGATTGGACATGCAGAGTAGATGACCCTTGTAGATTTTGGACTCACTCGATCAAAGATCAAGGTCACAGGGGCCTGAACATGGAACACGGTTCACTTGTAGTGAGAACATTTGACCCAGAATTTTGTAACTTCATAGGGTGATTGGACATGCCAAGTAGATGATCTCTATTGCACTCAAACACATTAGTGTCTCTTTGTCTTCCGCTCCTATCCTCTATTGACTTCTTGGCTAGTACGCTATGCATTGGGGGACTAGGGAGACATGGGCATCTTCTAATTTTAAATTTAATTGTCCTCATTCGAAGGAGGAGGGGTATATTGTAAATATTAATGTTTGATGATAGATGTTGGTCGGTCTGTAGACAAATCAGTTTCCGGATGATAACTGGAGAACGCTTGTGCCTAGGATCATGAGATCAGGAGATTTTTCATGACCAGCAAATGACCCCTATTGGTTTTTGAGTTCAGTAGGTCAAAGGTCAATATCACATTGACAATAGAACTTTTTTGCCAGAAAACTATATTATGCTTTGGTCTAAGATTACATTTGATACGGAGGACATTTAAGACTGGTAAATGACCCATGATTATTGATTTAAGATCAATACGTTAAATGTCCACTACGCAGTGACCAAATTATTTCTATTCCTTGTCAGTTAAGTCATGCAAGTGTTCTTCAAGCTCTAGTTATAACAAGAATCTCCAAATAACACATAATTATCAATTAGTCCATGACCTTTGCTCACATTTACTGTTATTGCCCTTGTTCTAGTAAAAGCAGAGTGTTTCTCATTGTTTTGTTTAAAAATGCTTATAATTTAAAAAAAGGTTTTGAGCAAAATTAACCAAACCTCACAAAATTTTAATAAGCACACGAGCTTTGCTCATATTATTTTATCCCCTTTGACACAGTAAAAGCGGAGTTTTACCCCTTGATTTTGGTAAAAGAAAGGTTGAAAATGCTTATTAATCAAAAGTAGTTTAATTAGAATCACCAAACTTAAGCTAACTGTTTATGCCCATTACCAAAAGCTGTCAACCGCTGCCCACATCAGTCCTCTCAGTGCTTTGATTATGTAATGGCTTTATATACTCCCTCGACGTCAAACATGTGATAAATTGATTTTTAAAATTGAACGCGACACACAGATTCCAGCTCAGCTGGCATAATACATAGAACACACAAGATCTCAAAGTAGGTTCGATTACCTGGCGAGGCGTTCTTGTTCTCCGTAATTATTGTCTAAAGACAATATATCTAAGGTCATTCATTCTTCACCTCTGACTTATGAGGGGGAGTTGCCAGGCATTTGTGGAAAACAGCTTAAGACTTGTAAAGAACCCAGGGATACTAATGCAGTTAACTGACTAATTGTATCACAGAAAAAGGCGTGAAACTCTACTTTCTCATCAAAAGTTTGACATTGTTTATTGCAAAACAGTTTTCTTTGCCTTATCGGTACAGTAGATTGTTTCGACAACACTCCTGTGCAGATGTTGGGTATCTTAAGGCAAAGTCGATACAGTTGAAAAGATGTTTAGTAGAAAGGTTCTTTGAATACAATTATGTATGAAATTTGTTCTTTGAATACCCTAGTCTAAAATAATACCGTACATTCCTTACAAAACTTGGTTTATGTGACCAAAAGTTCAGAGTTGAAGTTGAACGTAAAGCAATAGGCATCTCTAACATTTTAGAAGTCATCGCTGAATAAATATTAGACAATAAAATTATTGTTTTTATTTTATTACGGAATAAAGTCTGATGAAATGTAAAATTTAATACTTTTTAGTAGGCATTTTACCGTTGCAAGTGATAAAATTCACCTAATATGGACATATTTATGATGTTCAGCAACAGCTTGTGGGCCATCAGATACACGTGCAGTTGGTCGAAAATGACGTCACTAAATGGATTATCCACGACTACGATATCGTAATTATAACTAACAATACCTTAAGTTACGAACCTTTTACGAGGGCGTTAAGAGGTGTTTGGAGATGAATAACGCTACCTAAGTCTTACCTTAGGTTTATCGTAAATCATACCTTAACTTACGATTCGAATAAGTTTTCGAGATAGTGGCCCAGTTCTATATCGTACGAAATGCGTAAGAAGTTCGTACGATAAAAAGTATCATGCGAAGTTATGTGAAACACGCCCCAAGTCTCTGGCATACACATGCTATGTTGGGATAATAAATTTCGTCCCGGTAAAAGTCGTTATGGATACTCATTGGAAGTTCCCGTGCGAAATGCTGCCCATCTAACGTCGCCCCCTCCCTTGCCAACATCAGCACGCCGAAAGACACCCCACAAGGTGGTAGTGGCGCCCCGCCGAAAGTCACTCTTCTAACGTTTAAACCGTCAAACGCCGTTATTAAGCCACGCTACATTTTGTTCGCAAAATGTTGCACCGAGGGACGTCCTCTTTTTTTCATACCATAATGAAATGTATCAATCATTTCCATGACCGGAAGGGATTTATGCGCCATCCCTCAGTCTGTCGGTAAGTCCGCCAGTAATGCATTGTGCACATTTAAAAGTACATGCTATGATTTTTAAGAAACTTTGTACATAGATAGAGAGTTAAAGGGATAATACAAATCATTTCTAGCATACTTACGTTGAGCGCGATATATTTGTAGAAATGTCTCTTCTCTTCATTGTATTGTGCGTGCTCCCGCTCGTCTGATTTATTCCGGATTTTACTTGTGCCATGCATGGTATCGCATGGCACAACATTTTTTTAACTTGGCACCAATGATTACCTGGATGACACGGAGTATTGCGCGCAAATTCTAGGTCCCGATCTCAATGTTCAATGTCAAATTTGTTTGTGGGGATGGGGAGGAAGGGTACTCAAGGTACATGCCTGACCTTGTGCGGGCAGTAGCTTTGACATGCATTGAGATTTCTGTGCGTGCGTGTTGCTTCTTTGTTTTGAAAATGTTTGCCTTTGTAAGACGGATTGTACCACAGAACATGTATGCCCCTATCTCATATGTTGAAGATTTGAGTTCAATGCCTCGATTATCTACTCGAGTAGAAGGACGAGGGGCCGTAAGTCAGTTCTTGCGACACACCAGTACTGTCAAATATGATATTCCTGAAAGCGAATAGACGACGTTCGGCGAGGAGCCATAACGGCGTTAGGCTAAGCGACAATTTCAGAGTGACATCTTGCGAGGGGACGTTTGGAGGTGCGCCATAAATTTGTTCGGCGGGGCGACATTTGACATGACGACGTTCGGCAGGCGAGTTTGGCGGGGCGATGTTCAACGTAGCGCGAGAACCATGTTTGTCGTGTCGCTAGGACAGATCAATATACAAAATGTTACTAAATGTTATAAAGCTGCCGCGGCCGTACTTCACGGTGCGCCTTTTTAATTCTAAACCATTCCCTCTCAACAGAAGGAGAATATATGCTTTACATATTAGTTTCTTTGCATACACATCAAAAGAAAATCATTCTGTGACTTTAATCTTAGATCAGGCCTCTTATTTCAAATATAGTTGGTAACACCCATATGGGTGTCAGTTCTTCTAAACAATAATGCATTGCACGCACCTAGATTTAACTGTTATGCATCTCAGGTCACGAAAGAATGTAATTATTCACGCTTTAAATATTTCTGTAAAACGTGTCATGTTTCCCTTTGTATGTGACGGATAGTGAAATCTTGAAACAAGCTTTTCCTGTTCAAGTTGTCAATATTGTGTTTCAGTGTTGTATCACAAATAATAGTACATCGGAGAAACATTAGATACGCCTAATCAGTGCGATCTTGATTGAATTACATCGCAAAATATCACCGCTTATTCCGAGCTGATTGTCTTTGATTTATTACTTTTTTATCTGGTTAATCCGAGCAAATTCACTAACTAGGTTGTCAGTTTGATAATATCTTACAACATAGTACGTTTTTGTGTTAACTACTAACAAATGAGAATTGCAATTTCCTATTAAGTATCGAATTACATAGGCGTTCTACATGTACACTAACACTTGTATACTTTTCTCTAAAAATAGTATGATATTTTCGCCATATTTTAGAATGAAAGGTTCTAGAATGTCCTTGGTTAGTTTAAGTTTGAAGGATAAATATTGGTAATAAACCTCGGAGTCCGTAGATTTTGATTGTGCAGTGAACGGACGTTATTTCTACTCTCTAAATTTAACTCCGCTTTTCTCACTCCGGCAATAAATTACGGTGGCATAGAGGGGACATAGGAAATGTTTTATTTATCACGTGCGCACGTGTTAGCTACCACGTGCGAATTACCACGTTCGCACGTGATAGCTATCACGTTCGCACGTAAAAACTATCACGTTTTCTCACTGGTCAGCTAACACGTGTGAACGTGATAGTTATCACGTGCGCATGTGTAAATTACCACGTTCGCACATGGTAGCTAAAACGTGCACACGTGATGCTAACACGTGCGCACGTGATAAATAAAATATTTCCTATGTCCCCACTATGCCACCGTAGTAGGTATCATTTTTAAACAATGCGGCGTCTTTTATGGTTCGTCACAATATTTGCTAATAACGATGTTTCAATCACATTATACTTCTACAACGTTTCGTAAAACTTTATGTCTTAATAATTTTACGAAGTATACCGAATATTGATGCTTTTTGATATATTCTTGAGTCCAGCTCAAACGGGCCTTTTTCACCAACATCAACTCCCTAACATCAAGGTTACGTAAATGAACATGCAAATACTGAACAAAATGAGTATCACGAGATAATACCTACATGCGTTACGGAAGTCTGTCCGCCAAGTGAAAATTGCCTCAAAGTGAACACAAGTGGTACATTGTAAAATTACAGACTGCCAGACGTGTGCCTTCGTTAAAGTGTATATGCAACCATATGTCAAGAAAAGATTCGTTTCGGCCATTTCAAACATTACAATGTTTAACAAAGCTCTGCTTGTATCTAGTTACTGCAAGTTGACCTATTTCTCTGAGTGTACCAACTTCTAAAGTCGACAATTTGCCCAAACATTCACATTGTAGTCTTCGTGTAACATCAATTTATTAATTAATCTGGAAAACACTTAAAGAAATATCGAGGGTTTACATCTACTATTTGATCCATCCAAGGATATTCGTGAATTGTAGCTTTATGTTTCGTAAGATTCAGACATAAATTACACATTCTAAACTACTCGAAGTGTGGAAGCAGGATCTTTTCACATCTTTAAAATGTCTTTAATAATGTCAATTTTATGGTTAAAAATGTTAACCCAAATAAAAATTGGACACAAGAACAATTTGGAAAGAAAAATTGGAAATTTTACAATATTCTCCCATGGAAATGTTGCTTATATGCTAACTTAGATATTTTAAAAGTTTAAAAACAATACGTTAATCATATTTTATATTTGTGTTTTGAAATGCAAATGTATCCAGTATCAAAACTGGGGCTGGAATACAGAAGAAATTGCACTCATCAAAATTATTTTTGGCGACAAATTTAAAAGTAATCAAAATATTTTGCTAAATTAAGTACCACCCGCGAAGTTCCTAAGAATGATATGATATCTATGGTACTTTAAATTTAAAGTAAAATGAAATCGGGGGAAACTCATAGTACGGGAAATCTGAATCAGACGGTAGTGTGTTCATTCCTTCTTATTCTTTCCATGAGGATAATGTTTGCACAATGATCATGATAGGTTGGTATTTTTTTTTTTATATATATTTATTCAGTCCTAAAATACCTTATTGTGCTTAATGCAAAGCTTCTTACAAGATGTATGACAAATGACAGGAGTATAGTGGTAGATTCTTCTGTAAGCAATGAGGCAAATCGTATAAAATACATTATATCGCTTGATCGGACACAGTGGTATAAGAATAATTGCTGACACAATTGTATCAAAAGTAATGTTTAGAGTCAAGAAGACTCCGTGTATCATAACTAATTTTAGTTTTTATCGTTGGCCATTGATCTTATATCTTCGCGCCAGATTCAGTTCATCAGTAAGTAATGTCACTGGTTTAATTACAAGTATGTACTTTTATTTAATAATGAGCATGTAGAGTACAATTCCTTGACATACTAAACGTATTCATAGTCACCGTATGATTACCACTAATAGATAAATTAAGTTTGACATAATATCGAGTCCCACCTGAACCTTATCAGTTCTCGCCGGTTCATGGATTTATGTCGTTAACTGTAATCGTTGACTGTTAATATAATACAAGATTTTGTTGTTAGAAAATAACTCGTAAGACTTAAAATTACCTAAGAAATCTGTAGATTACCTTTTACAGAATAGAAAGCACTTAAAATATATTTAGAACGCTATCGATTACCTCTTAGTAAAATATAGAAAGGACTTGAAATAATCTTAGACATTTATCGATTAGTTCTTAGTACAATACAGAAAGGACTTGCAATAAGCCTTAGAGATCTATCAATTACCTCTAAGTACAATTTAGCAAGCACTGAGAATAACTTCAGACATTTGTTGATTATCTCTTGCAATAAAGCAGCCCCTTAAAATAATCTTAGAAATCTATCGATTTCGTCATTAAGGTAAGCGCTTCAAATGACCTGGCTGCACCCACTATCATGTAATCTTCTGCTACGTCGACGATTTGTTTAGCTTTTACTTAGAAAACTTGTTTATTAATTCGTTGATTTTATTAAATAGATCGACAGAGTAAAATGTATTCATCTGCATGTCAGTGGTCAAAGCAAACGGAACTGATTTTTTAATGCTAATTATTTCAGAACTGCTTGGTCCAATGGATCTTTTTTTTTTTATTTATTAAATAAACTTAATGTTTATCTTATCTCATGTCACTATATCACACTGTTTCACTTTCTTTCTTGTATAACATTAGTGTAAAATGTCAAAATTGAGTTCGTATATATTCAAGAAAGGAATTGTTTAATAAATGAGCCGTGCCATGAGACAACCAACATAGTGGGTTTGCGACCAGCATGGATCCAGACAAGCCTGCGCATCCGCGCAGTCTGGTCAGGATCCATGCTGTTCGCTTTCAAAGCCTACTGCAATTAGAGAAACCGTTAGCGAACAGCATGGATTCTGACCAGACTGCGCGGATGCGCAGGCTGGTCTGGATCCATGCTGGTCGCAAACCCACTTTGTTGGTTTTCTCATGGCGCGGCTCAAATACATTTGACATTCGATAACTCAAACTCGCTTATCTCAAACGTCCGGTCCTTCCTGAAAACACGTATAAGTCGAATACAGGTTATCTGGAAGAAAACACGTATAAGTCGAATATAGGTTATCTGGAAAATTTCAAACCTTGTATATGGGTCACCAGGACTTTTATATTTCGATCTTCTCAGACCGTTCAGCAGGACTTTAATGACGTGTTATTGGTACTGTTTAGTTTATCAGCTTGAACATTTTGGCCTGGGTGGTTCCAATACTCCCGCTTTCGTAGCTTTGGGTATTGTATAATCACCCCTTGGATATGGTGGCTGCTTTTTAATTTTGTCTTTTGGCAGTTCCTGTGATATGCAGGCTTCTTAACCTCAGATCCCCTTTCTAAATTCCAGTTTTAGTTCTGCCCATTGTTTTCTCCTTTAGGGCAAACCATTTATTTTAACTGGGGACCAAAGGCCGTTTTTCATGGAATTACACGCTAATGTATCATTGATGGTTCCATGTGCACCGCCGTATGAATACATCTGCGGATGTCTCTAAATTGATTTTTGGTTTAAACAATATTTTATTCAACAAATAGCATGTGATTACAGTACATATACAAAAGCAAGGGATCGAGTAGTAAGCTAATTAGCTTTTCCGATTAAATTAATTTTTGTAGTTGTAGCGTGTGTAAATGTTGAGTTCTGCTCAACCCGGGGCTAGCTAGCTAGAGGGCGTGGACTGTAGCATGCATTTCCGCTACCGTCCATGAAAAAGCTCAATCAAACCAAGCCTGCAACATTTTCGTTTTTGTCGTGTTGAGAGACCTGTGGAGATTCCATTTATTTATTTCATAAGCAAAATGAGTGACTGCTATTGTTTCTGATTACAAGATTAGATAATATTCAAATTCTGTAAATGGACTCTGATAGGAACAGACAGTTTAATAACTTTTAATGTTTACTTGTTTAACACTTGAAAGCCCAATACGACCTAATAAGACTGAACACCCACAAAACAATGACACTGTACAGGTAGAGAAGATGATAATTAAAAGCATTTTAAATTTTACAAATACTGGAGATAATATTATTGGCAACCATATGATAAAACAAAGCAATTTTGAACCTTTGATGTGTACGCGCTCTTTAAACAGACAGTAAAGGTCACTTAAAATAATTATTCCACGAACAGCATAGTTTCATAGGTCTAGCTGTCTTGTCTTCTCTTTATCTCATACTATTTTTTGGTAAAAAGCCAATGATGGTTTTGAATAAAAGGCTAGCTCAGTGATGTTATACAATGCATTTCTATCGTGTGAAAACTTTCAAAGTGGTTTCGCGAATAGATACTGTATTGCACAGAACTCAGTTCTTCGAATCTTTTTTAATTTATTTTTACTTTTTTCCGTTCTTATAAGCTCGAGGCGTTCCCCATATAACATGGAAAAATCTAACGCTTGAAAAAGCCTACTTTTGTCTTTTTACATTTTAGCATACCAGTTACACCATCTGTCTTTTAAAGTATTTAAATCGAGTCCTTGATATGACAGAAATGTCAAATGTTAATGTGTAGGCGGTTAATATCAAATAATGGAATTGTTTGAAATATTGAATAAACTAACAGATTGGTTCCATATGTCACATTAAAACTATTATGGTTTTCCAACAATACGCGCGGGTTTCACTATTTTTAAATAAATGTTTCATTTATCCACCGATCCAGTTAGACATTTTCCGGTTAATTTGAAACTTCCACTTTTTATTTATTTTGATATTTGCTCATATGCATCTTCTTTCACAAGTTGTTTCTATTTTTGGTCTTGTCAAGATATCTGAACACAAAAGATACTTGCTTCGTTCTATATTAAAAAAAAAAACAAAAAAAAAACCTTGTATAATACTATCAAATGTGTTTGTACAGAATAAGAGCCATTCAGGCTCATTTCTGAAATGAATAAAGTATATGTTCTGTTCTGTTCTGTTCTGTTCTTAATAATGCACGTGATGAATTACACGTCCTGAAAGATAATAGAAAGTGAATAAGAAACAATCGATACGGAGTACTCTCGTCAGTGCAAGTAAGTAAAAGAGAACATTGTATGAAAATAAAGGAAAAGAGTGATGCCGTTTTTGAAAATCAAACTTGCGAAAATGGATTTTCTTTCAGTATAGGTTCACGTTCTTCTGCTGAACCGACTGCACTAACAGCTATCGGCTATATTCTATATAGCATAATTCCTACAAGGTTAGCTTTTATATTATTGTCCAGAAAAATAAATACAAATACACATGTAGTATGCTTCCATGCGCACATTCAAATTTTTTTATATACTTCTTTCTTTAAATATTTCACGTAAACTTGTTACACATTAAATTATTTCTGAACGTTTTATTTACCGTGAGCTACGACGTTACGTTATTAGAATAATGCCTGATAGCAGTTGTACGGGTCGCTGAAATGTTGCCTGGAATATTTTGCGTCCCGCATATTACATGTTAGAATGTAAGTAAATGTCAATTTTGACAATATGATAGGTTTTGATGTCAAACATATAAATACAATGACTTAAAATAAGCAGCAATGTAAGGACTCCGAGTTGATTTTTGGCGAATTGTGAAAATTCAAGCACCCGAACCTATACATTTCATTTGGTGACTGATTCGTTGATTGAAAACAGGTAATTCTAGAACTACGAAAAGATTCATTAAAATCTACATTGTGTAACTATTTCTCTGCACAAAAATGTCACCAAAAGAGCAATTTTCCCATTAAAGCCCATTGTGAAAAATGACCGGAGAACCAATGTTTAAAAATCGGTTGAATAAAAAACAAGCACACACCAAATCCCTTTTATTGACACAATTTCCTGCGGATACTATGATGCTTTGAAAAAAATAAAGACATCTGGAACAAAATTTTTTTCAAATGTGCAAAACTACCTTAACACAAAAGATAAAAAAGGAAAAAAATTATAGTATGTAGTTGTACTATTTGAAAGTCTGTAAATTAAATATAATTTTGTTTCTTTTTTTCTCTGTTAATCAAATCAACTGGCATGAAGCAGAAATGATGATAGATGTTTCTTATCCAAACTTTCTAACAGATGTAGAAGATTTGAATTCCTTATGTCCTTGCTTTATGTTATTTTGGAGCTATAATCAATGTATCATGCGGCTACAATACAAAATATTTAAGGTAACTCTTTAATTCAGTTGTATTGCTTCAAAATGACAAACACCATTTGCATAAATGCCAATAGTTTAGATAAAATACTGGCATTGTTTAAGATCAAGCCTTTACTTTTCATGGATAGCATAATTATCCAGTCAAAATATATCCAAATTCTTAAAATGCGTATTGAATTATGTAAATGAATGGTTTGTTGCCACTCTTTAGGATCAAAGAACAAATTGAATCAAAGTGTCTATGAAAAAGAAATGCTAATGGAGCTTAGGGGCACTGTACATAAAACCGAATCGCCTGTAATATTTTGCTTTGATCCAAAAGACATTAAAGAGTTTATGTATTTTGACGACCGTACATTTTGAATGTCGCATTGTAGCTGTAAAATGTACCCGTTACTTTAATTTAAAGTAATATTTATGTTCCGCTCAGAGCATGTAGTACGTTTGATATTTCTGTGTAATAGAGTTCCTCTTAGGACGGTACAAGCCGGCGTGAGGGATGTTGTGTATTTCGTTACTTCTCATGAACTGACTCAATCAAACCGGGCTTGCTATAGTATATGCTTTGTTCAAGTCTCTTCTTAAAGAGTTCTTTAGACTTAACTATTCAATATACGATCTCCCGCAACTAACTTGATATCAATGTTACAAGATATGATATAAATGAATTCCGTGGACTCCAACTTCTAAATACACATATGCATGTTTAGCACTCAAATTCGGCCAGATTTAATGCTAAAAGTACAGTTGTTTACTAGTTTGATTTTTAAATATATTTTTAAAAAATAGTATTATATACCATGCCTTCTATTTTCATTATCTGTATTAGAGATTCACCTGCCGGGGATACATTTTATTTATACTGTCATGTAATTTGACAAGTGGTGAGGTTTAAAAGTGTGAAGGGGAGATTTATTGCGCACCATTAGAGTATAACCCGATTTTTCCAATGACCTTTCCAAGCCGGTGCCATTTATGTTTCTTCATAAGTTTGTCTTGCCATTCACAAATCGATACAAACACCGCTGAAGGGTATCGTTTTGATGAGGTCAGGATCTTGGAACATAGCTTCTCTATCGGGGTGTATGCTTTTCTTTTTTTTTTGTTGTTACTGTTTTTCTTCAAATTTACGCCACACCGGCTTAGCTATAGATCATGTGGCGACTTTCCAGCTTTTCATGGTGAAAGAATGCCGCTTTTAATATTATTTCAGACACGGGCGGGTACCTGGGTAGAAAAACTGACCTTCCATAAGTCAGTTTGATGGCTTCCTCTGCAGTCTTTGCAACAATGAGTCACAATGTTTAAAGTTTGGTATTATTAGTATAACGGCTGTTTGTGTTATTAAGGAATCCAGAGCACCAAAGGTAGTTAATCCTGCTTATCATTAGTCGAGTCTCTATGCTGAAAGTCTTAATATGATCAGCTATATGTAAACTTTTATGTTCATAGTGTATAACTTGGTAAAACTTTATTGTTAAAATCATTTACTTTAGAAGACGTATCAATTTGCTGCTTTATCTAAAGTTTGCGTGGAGTTCCTGCTTTCAATCCATTAAATATCGAAGGCTAATACTCTTGGAGAATTAATAAAAGACCAAGAACAATTCATTTTAAGACCACTGTCCATGTTCATGCTTATCAGTTCGAATATATTTTGTTTCAGTTAAAAGAAGAAAAGGGTGCATTTTAAGAATAAACCTAATACATTTTTATTGTCTTCATAACCATCATATACAGTTCAATACAATTTCATCATAAGTCTGTACACTTGGAAAATTAAAAGCGAAAGTGTTAGTTTTGTATTCGCAACGGACACATACTTTAACAAACACAACACAGAACATTACTTGAAAGAGAAAGAGATTTTAAGCTGTGAAACATTGGTTTTACTACTGCTTTAAGAAACAACGATGGACGTGCAATGTGTAATCAAGTTGTCTATTTGGCATTTTGGCATTTACAACTAGAAAAATGCCTCCATTGTCTGTTCTCGTAGGATATTAAATAGGAACGTAATTTGTCTTTCACATAGAGTCTTAGGGAGAGTTTGCTTTTTAAGGTAGTAAATCGTCCAATCCGCACTCGGTTTCATTAAATTTTATATCTTTAAGCGCCTTGTTGTGGTCTATAGCCTTTCTGAGTTGTTACAGCGCACGCAACAAAAATACATGGCTGGTACTAACTTGCTTTTCTGAAGGAGATTATGTATCACATTTTGATAAAAGGCACTGTTTGATATATATGAGGTAAATGTATCATATATTGGAGAGTTTCCTTTTAATAGTCCAATATTGACCAAACTACATCGACTCAGAATGCTTCAACTATACAAATGTTCCTATTGCTTTTTATAGACCTTTCGAAGGATAAAATTTGCCATGACATTACCGTTAATTTCCAGTGTAAATTACCTGAATTTCCACGCAGCAGGATAGAGGTTTTTGCCATAAATTTCCAGCAATGTAATTGAATTGTCCGAAATGCGTTTCATGTGACACTTGCTGATTTAGAGCACCATATGATACACGCACAAGTAAGATTTTGTAAAATCTAAGACAAATGTAGCATTTAAATTTATTTTTCATGTTAAAAATTGATAAATTTAATGGTATATGTACATTTGAAAACAACGTATATTTACAACTGAAAATCCCTCTCAGACTATAAAGAAACTCATATAATGAAATATTTTACTATAAAGGCTTTTCATTAAAAGACATTTCCTTGTCTGTCACAGGGCATGTTGCAAAGACATTTATTCCAAGGTAAACATTAATGCAGTAAAGTTGTTCAAGAAACTTCTACTTCCGTTTACAGATATGAGATGCTTTTTCACAGAGGGAAAGAAACTTCATACATCTGCTTTTATTGCCTTTGATCACGGAAAAGCACCGCATGAGACTAATGTAACTACAATGTAACTGCAAAGCGGTGTGGAATTTTCTGTTGCCGTTGCGTTTGTTAGGGAATTAACGGGCGGGATAACTGTTATTTACATTGTCCTGGGACGAACTTTGGAACATGTTTGGGGTAAGTGTTTGGTTAGATGCACAACACACCATCAACCGGTTTAAGCTTTCCTGACCAGTAGTGCTTTTGCCACTGACTGTTCCAAGGCGGTGCCTTACCAGTTCATGTTTGTCGCCGTGTGTTTGCTTTGTCTGTCTGTGTGAGTGTTCTTGCGTGTGTTTATGTGTTAGTCGAGTGTATGCCCACAAGATGTGAGTTAAAGTTTAGGGAGGCTGTTTGTTTTAACGTGGCTTTCCCTCCCTGTTGGAAATTTATCTTTTTTGACAGTTGTTTTATGACATTCAGTAGTAGTATCCTGGGGCCTATATTATTTTTATGTTATGTAAATGGTATGATCATAAGTATTGATTGTAAAGTAATTTTATATGCCATTTTATTTGCACACAGAGATCCAAGTGTAATCTCTACAAAACTTAGTGCTGTTCTTGAACAATGCTCATCATGGCTTGTTGAATTGTCTTTACATCTACTAGGCAAAACCGAATACTAGTATTTAATTTTTGCTACCAAAAGCAAACTAAAGCAGGTTGAAGATTTAAAATTGTCTGCATTGTACATAACATTTTATCTTCTAATGCAGTAAATACCTAGGTCTCAAGATTGCTATTTCTTTGTCCGGTGAAACCAGTGTGAATGATACTGTAAAGACTCAAATATCTATATAGACAAGCTAAGCATTTTAGACCTACTCTGCACTGATACAGTGTCACCTAGATTAATAGTACGCATATTCCTCGTGATACCATAGCTTGAATCAGTGTTCAAAAGATAAACTTATTATTATTAAGAACATTGGACCCAGAGAAATTGTAAAAGCTTTCGGAGTTGGGTCTTTTGAATGTAAAAAATAAAATCAGGCAGCTGTGGCTGAATCATGATCTTAAAATTTTTAAAAACCAATGTCCACCATACATGAAAGAAAATTTTGAGTTGGCTATTTTGATTTTGGGGAAAATACCGTTTTCAAGGGCAGATAACTCTTTTTCAATACCGGTGACCTATGATTTATATTGCATATTTTATTTCTTACATGATTGTCCTCCAATATCTAAAAGTTTGAAGAAATTCTATTATTGGGAAAAATTTCGCTCGAATTCTAGCGTACGCCCTTAACCAGAGACTTGTGATATTATTTTAATTGTCATAATATTTTATACAACTACTAGAGTCTTTAAGACACAGTGATCTAGGCACTTTATTCTTGTATATAGTGTTTTAATAATTTGCAATGTCAAATGCTTTAACTGAACTAAGTGCAATAATTATTTTACTATGTACATTAGTGTGCTCATAATTTGTAATTGTGTGTTTTAACTTGAACAAGCCTGTCAATAAATTTTAACGTGGAAGAAAATTAATTTTTGACAGTGGAACAACTTTAAATATTCTATTTATTCACATTTATTTTACAATCATTATCCGTTTCTGTTTCCAGCCGGACACAGATAAGCAAGAGCTGCCTTTTCTGTGTCGGACATATAGATTCATCGTTCTTTGATGCTATTACTCCCCATTCATTACGTTTAAAAACGAGTATAATAGTTAAATATTGATCAAACTTAAATAACCTTTTAGAATCGTATTATAATTCTAAGTCAGAGTCGACCTCTCCAACACCACCACCGTGCCCTACCTAACCTGAACAATAGCGAGAAATAGGGAGCATGGACATTCTACGAAAACCAGATTTTCAAATTTTGTCATGTTATGTTTTTGTAATAAAAGGTCATGTTCTGGTATACATATTTGATTACATCGAATCATGCCATTCAGAAGTACAAGTATAACACGCAAAAATATTTTGTTTCTAGTTATTGAGAGTGTTTTCTATTGTTAGTAACGATGACTTTGACCTTGATCCTAGTGACCCTAATGCAATCTCAAACTCTATGCAAGCCACGTACGTACCAAGTTTATTACAATTGGCCACTTTTAACTCAACTCAAGTTACTGAGCGGAAACTGTTTGGGTTTTTTTTTCTTCGTAACGCAGACTTTGATCTTGATCCTATAGCATCTAAATGCATTATAAATGCTACAATTGATCAACGCTTTAGCCTAGTGTGCTAGGTTGAACTTTCAAAGTATGTAGATAAACTGATTCAATTCATTTCATTTGTAAAGTCATTGAGCAGAAGCAATATTTTCTACTTTTAATGAAAGTGATCTTAAGCTTGACCCGAGAGACCCACAAATACATTCCCAACCTTTATCTCTATCTGCACACCAAGTTAATTTGCTGATGATACATGTACTAAGACTAAAGATATTGAGTGGGAACCATTTTTTCTGTTCTTGGTAACATTTACACCAAATACAATCCATATCCAATTTTTGTTCGTAACGGTAAGTCATCTTTATTATTTTTTTTAAATTATTAAAATTGTAAACCGGAAACCACTTTTTGATGATCACAGTGAAAAACAATCTGTTTTAGTAAATGTGACCTTGACCTTGACCCTACGACATCAAGATGATTGTTTTTAGTTACTGAACTGTCAAGGCCCGCACCAAGAGTTGAACCGTGACCCATCTGTTCAACATTGCAAAAGAAACGTACTTAGTCAAACGTTTTAAGCGCTTACTGCGTCATGGTGGAATTTCATAAGAATGTATATTAAGTAAGATGTGAATTCCTTTGACATTGACCCAATTGCCTTGGATTTTCTACAAGCTACCTATAAGCTAAGTTTAAATTCAATACATCAATGCAACCTGAACTTACTGAGCGGAAACCGTTTTTGTCTAGTTTTAGTAACAATAACATTAACATTGATTCTAGTGCAAGCTACCAATATACCAAGTGTCATTGAAATTGGTCACTCCTAATAAGTTATTGAGCGAAAAGCAAAGTTTGAAGACGCCACAAGCCCGCCAAATGGCGGTTTGCCAGTCTAATAACCAGTGTTTTTGAAATCTGAAGTCTAGTTAAAACGTAATATATCATCCTGATAAAATATAATTTTTATTTCACCTTTTTCTAAACAGACCAGTTGATGACTGCAACTTCATTCTACATACCTTCCGTTTTCCCCTAATTATCTTAGATCTCTAATAAATAACACTCTATACTGGTACTTTAGAGCTAATGCAGCTTCATCTGATTTAAGTTTCCTGTCGCCGGATTTATTCATTGGAGACGTTTTAAATGGCTCTAAGTTTGCTAAATATATGGTGAACTGTCACATATACAGGTTGTACATTTTCTTCTTTCTTACTGTTTTTATTTAAGAACTATAGTTCGTGATCTGAGGAAGCTTATTAAAGTAAACACGTTTAGACAAGATTGTGTTGCTTTTGACAATTTATGCAGTTATATACGAGTACAGACAGAGAAATGCTGACCTAAAATTAGATGATTTAGTTTTTACTTGTATTAACACTTCATTTCCAGATTTCATGTTACAAAATCCATAAAAGCGTTTTTTATTGGTTGTTACTTAAAAGGTCAAAGATAAATGTGAATATTTGGTTCTAGAGTGTTATATTATAAAAGGTAATCTACGGATTTCCATGTGACATACTTACTAGTACATGAGTACGATTTAATTTTATCACAAGTATTACTTCGTTCATCTACTTTCAGTTCATTAAGTTGTGTTCCATGAACAAAATTCACTATTTCCTGTTGCATTAACCGTCCTTCCAGTTCCTAGCGTTTCTATAGAACTGTTTCAATTACCAGTACTTAACTGAAATGTACCATGCAATTTTCCAAATATATTTAGAATGTGGTTGTGTAATGGAGGAGTATAGGAACTGAAATGCCGTCAAACTACAGTACTGTATTTCTTTTAGTATGAAAGCATTTTTCACTTCTATTCATTTTTCTTTTCTAATGATACACACACAATTTGTAATAAACATAGTAAAGGATAAGATATGATTGTCTTTAACTTTCAAAACTTCAGCGTCTAATATCATTTGGTAATGCTGCAAAACTTTAAAAGCCATCTGCCTTTGTTAAAGATATCCAATGGCTATATTTCACTAAAATATCTTATATTTAGATATTTACTTCAAATGTAGAAAATCCCAATCAAATATACTTAACTTTACTAAATAAATACATTAATTGTTTATGTAGAGCTACATTCATATTTAACTCATGCAGTAACAGCTGATTTTTTTTTAAAAATCCAGCTTTTTAGTGGTGGTACACATTTATACATCATTCAGCCATACATGTATACTGCGTGTACTATAGTTTAACTAACATATCAAAGGTGCGGCGATTATCAAAGTGAGAATATGTCATACTTGTTTGCACGTGCCATAATGATAATTGTTTGATGTAAACATTAGATTTCATAGTCAGCGGTCATTTGTTTTTGAGACGTTATGAAAATTGCTTTTAATGTAAATTAAATGAATGAATTAGTTTGAACAGTTGAGATCTTTAATAAGGATTGATTAGAGGTAATCGCGATGAGACTGTATAAACAATTCTTCCTGGCGGAAAGCATCATTTGTTCAAAATGTCAGATCGAAATGCTGTCAATCCTCCGGGAGAGAAACGTGGTACAAAAAGGAAACTTGACTCAAAAACATTTGAGGTTAGTATCATTTTTATTCTTCGTAAAACTGAAAACTTTAATAAACACAAACTGTACGGAATCATGTACGCGTAAAGTGCCGAGAGCGTATACATGGCATCAAGGAAACAGTTTTTAGAGATACCGAGTTTCGACTGTTTATACTTCTGTGAATACACATTTCTTATTAATTTTATGTTTACATAAACTATATGTAGTTTCTGTTTATGCTTCAAATACGTAATTTGGGTCTAGTATACCTTTAATAATATCCACCAAATTCAAGAACTCATGCTTTGGCGTAACCACATACCATTATTGTGTTGATTCGCTTTTAAACGACATAACACAATCTTTCACTTTATAGGCAAAATTTGATTGTTTAGTCCGTCTATACATAATACATATTTTAATTACATATATCAGAGAAAAAAGAAAAATATTGCTAAAATTCTAGGTCCTGCTGTATTTGTTTTTTATTAAAAATGTACCTGTTGTTAGACTAAATATGATCGATAGAAATTTTAAAAACCATTTTTATTATAGAATTCCTATGATAGAATAATGCCGTTTTCAATCACATATGGTTCTCCTATTACAACTTAAAGCAGCATGCCTTCAGATCGTTCGACAACAAAAAACATATGTTTTTAGATATCTTGAAATAAATGCTATATTTCTTAAGAAGGCTTTAAAACTTAATTACTGACAAACTTTATGTTACGGAAAAACATGAGAATTTGCAATTTTACTACTTTTTACGATGAATATCGAAAAGCGTTTGTCACGCTTTTTCTCCAGGTAAACTGTCTCGATTATAAATATCTTTAGTTCGAAGTCATTATTCACTATTTCAGCTATAGCGCTATTGGTTACGACGACGGGAAAATGTCTTTATTGCCGCAGCGGTCCGGGGTTCGATTCCCGGCGCGGTCATATTTTTTTCTTGATTTGGAACTTTAAAAGTTTTTAGAAACAAAAATTCATATTCTAATGTGCATAATATACCAAACTTCAGTTTAAAAGAAAGATTATTTTTAGTCAAATCTGGAGGCATGCTGCTTTAAAATATATTACAAAAGTTCAAGAATGCCATAATACACACATGTCATGAAGAAGCAATCGGAGTTGCAAAATTCACGTTGCACACAAAGTACTGTCTATGTAAAATTATTAATTTTGATAAATATTAATTAAGAATCATCGCAAAATAAAGCGCGAGTAAATCTTTGTTTTTGTGAATGAACGTTGTCTATATCGTACAGTGAACATGGATGAGATCAAAGAAGAACAAGAAGAATTCTGAATAATACGTGGACACAAGAGTTTTGCAACTTTGGTTTGAAGTGGCTCTCAAAATTAGTGATGCAATTCAGCTCTTTAGCAAAGACTCCGTTAATACTGACAACTGCGTCTCCTATAAGGTAAATTACTCAAGAAATTATAGTTTGAACTGACATGTTTTCGGTTTTGACCGAGATGTTGTAGTGTACCTTTCTGAATAAGTTTGGCTTAGTTCCTATAAATAATGAACTAGTTATTAAGCGAACACTATAAATTTGACTTACTCAAGGGCTGGGTCGAACTGACCGATTACCTGATTTTGTATAAAGTTTGTTTTGTTTATACATCTTCAGTATAAGTTTATCTTAACTAAATGAAAACTAGTTACCGAGCGGACACTGATTCCAAACGCCCTTCTTCCGGACCATTTGATCACCCACCAATCTTTGCTGAAAAATGGTAGTATAACATTCGCGTACGTCATCATTCTTTATTCCAGCGACTTCAAGTTTTGGTCAATGTTAGACAGATATTATCAAAACAGGAAATGAAAGAACAAAATCTGATATATTTGTTGAGATATGTCATTTGACAAGCAAGTTTCAAACGAATAATGAACAAACAGCAATTAAAACTAATCCTAAAGTTAAGCAGTAGCTGATGCGGATGACTCTGACGTAGACAGAAATGTACTTACAAAGTATAACATGTACTTTAAGACTTTAAGTGCGTTCTGAAGAAATACCAGTTTTGTATTTATCTCCATAAATAAACACGATGACAGAACGATGCATTACAAATGGGCATTTCTCTTTCATAAACTCTCTCAAAGAAGGAAAATCAATGTAAATTATCACAGTAATGTCCAAAAGCATGCCTGAAATAGAAAATAAATTGTAACGATTCCTATGAGGTCACACATCATTTTCTATATGTAAACACAAATAAAGCTTCCTGTTCCGATGTATGTGTCTGCTAAAATAGAACGAATGGTTATAAAATATAAATGGTTGTTTGGAGGTGTTTTCAATTATTTCACTTTCTTTAAGAGTCTGATAATTTTGACAGTTCCGTCTGCTATAATGCTAGTAACACAACTATTATTGTTTGAATTGACTTCATTCAAACTTGACTCATCGTGACACACTTTCTGAATAAATTTGATATAGTTGTTACTGGTTGGCGAGGAAACATCCCCGTATAGATATCCCCACCCCCACTTAATTAAATTAGCTGAACACTCCATCTTTTAAAATCAAGTCCACCATCGATGAGAAACATTCAAACTCTACAAGTACTGAAAATCTTGTTTAAATTGGTAAATATTAATTTTAATGTTTTAACAATTGCTTGGACTTTTTTATACAAAAATAGTTGACAAATTAACCATGGGTTTCTTCAAGCGTATGGTAGCTCAAACAAACACATAGCTATCCTAACCAGCCGCGAAATACCAATATCGCATACGGATAATGCGATTACTACTAATCAAACGGAAATTGCCGATTACAATTACGGGTCCGCTATCTTTAACGATATTTATACCTATCAAGAATGTAAATTCTTTTACATTTGTCTCGACAAAAACAGTGATTTACAAGTATTATTGGTCGTAAGCTTTTCTGTTGCCTCTCATTTGTTTTAATAATACAGCACTTAAAAGGTTACATGAACGTCCCAGAAATAAAAGGTATTAAGTGAAAAAAGTACTTTTGAGAAAAATGGAAAAAGCTATATATTTTGTTTCATAGATTTCTAATCGACACCGTTCATATCCGTATTGTAACCGAAATTACCAATTTTCATGTGCATGTACTTATCGAGCTGATGATATTTAAGAAATTGTCTATTTGCCAGTAGTCAATAATGAATGGTCATATCTGCTACTTACGACCTATTTACTACATAATTGTTGTTTCAAAAATCATTTAATATTCATTTTAAAATCTTATAGGTGGCAGATACGACCTTTTTCAGTACATATTTCTTATGAAAACTCGGGAAAGAGTTTCTAAAAAAGCTTATTAGCTTACTACTCGATCCCTTGCTTATGTAAAAATGTATTGTAATCACATGCTGAATAAAATATTGTTTTAACCAAAACCTTGGTATTGAGTGACAGACATGTCTTTATACTATTAACACAATGTGTTGGGGTATTTTTTGCTCAATAAACAGGGTCACACAATTATGCTTTTATGTTCTAGTTATAGCCCTCTAAATATGCGTAAACCATAAACGGTTATAACCTTATATTTCTTGGACGGCGATATTGGTTGATTAATCACATTGTACAGTTCTTCTGTATGTGAGGATTAGGCTTATGGAAGTACTCCTACACACATCTTGATTTACATTTTAGCTATGATACTAAATACGTTGCTTACACAAAGATCTAGATGACAAGAAAGATGCTATGCAATTTTAAGCCCATCCGCTTAGCACAATAGGGAGAGTGAAGAACTACGGATCGTTTGGTCGTGAGTTCGATCTTCGGGCGAGGCGTGCATTCTCCATTGCGAGTTTATAAAAGACATTGTGAGTGAAATGATTCGTCCTTTACCTCTCATTTGTGTGGGGAAGTTGGCAGTTACTTGTGGAGAACAGATTTGTACTGGTACTGAATCTAGGAACACTGGTTAGGTTCACTGGCTGAAAAACGGCGTTAAACCCAAAACAGATAAAGAAAGAAAGAGAAAGTTATGCATTTTCATTTTCAGTCTAAAGGAGGACCCGTGTAGTTACGTATTCTTGCAAGCTTCGGTCATAAGAAAACAATATGTTCATACCAACCGAAGAATGCAGAATTCGCGTCGAATGGAATAGTCGATTTGTCAAATACGTTATGTTTTCAATTGCATTTACATTCTGCTTTATGACATTATTTTATATATCAATAAAATAATTAAACTTGGCTATCAATTAGTGTAAGCTGATATAAGCACATTTATCTCGAGCAGAATAACTGAGCAACGGATGGGGGTACACAAGTAATTTACAAACTTAAATTAAAGTTGGAATATTTTATTTTGACCTCACATAAACAATGGCAGTTAGTAAAATTAATACATTACGTGAAATTTAACAAAACAATTCAAAATTTAGTACCAAGAATGCAATGATTTTATTTGAGATATTTTAGGAAAACAGCAGAGTGCAATTTCTTTTGCGGTCTATTTTGCGATATCTTAAAGCAGAAACATAAACTTGGATATGCACACAGTTTTTCCAAAAGTGAGTAAAACTGACACTTACTGAACGTAGATCCTTATTTTATTTGCTTATTCATTTAATATATGTCTTTGATCGATTAAGGTGGATGGAATGCGCCTAATTTGAAGTTGTTGGGTTCCGTTTCGACATTTTGTTTAATTTAAAATTCAGTATATTTCTCATAGAATGCGTATTTTCCATTTTTGATATTTCTGTAACTTTTTTCTCTGCAAACCTATCAACACGACCATTGACGTTCATTTTTGATGAACCGTAATTTCACGTCCGTCAGACTGTTTTCGAAAATCGTTCTGTTCAGTCAACAAGTATCGATTTGTTTGTTTCTCATCATATTTTCGTTTAAAAATGTCTTTGAAATGGTGTATAATTTGTGGACATCATTTTAACGTTGAAGTCGATATTTACGTTAAAGTGACGTCAGAGCGACAAATATGACGTTTAGTTTTGAATAAAAAGTTTGCGTTAATCTGGTCTCATGTAAAACCCAAACGATAGAATTTGAAAAAAAACTAACATGGTCATGAAAACTTTATTTTCTGTCGACTGAAGGAATAAAATTATGGGGTCACCGAATTAATTTTCGCGTAAAATTACTTTACGCTACCCCTACCCCCAAATCACAACATAGCTTAATTTGGGTGTTTTTCTGATATAAATCTTTTCAAAGCTCAGTATTTTACATTCTCATTCATCAGTTGTTCACTACAGGCGTGAAAGAATGATGGAACGTGAGAAAGAGTGTTTTCTTTTCAAAAGAGGTCTTTATAACTGTAAAACTGGCGACTTCATTGCGAAATCGTTCGAATGCAAAATGTATAACATACGACAACTTTGCTTAAAATACTGATCATGCTATTTTTGAAAGTCGCTTTAAATATACTTTTTATATGATAAAGCTTATTTTTTCATATTTTACTTATTCAAAGTACCAATAAACATGTTTTCCGTTGTAAAACACTGCTAAGTTAACATGAAGACTATTTGCAATTGTGTATATTGTTCAGAGTTTTCACACTTGAAACAAAGAGAAAGCATCATTATTGTACAATATCTTGATCAATATTATACAACAGATTCAAATATTCTAAAGTTCTAAATTCCAAGGGAGTAAAGGTTGTTTGTATCTTGTTTTTCTTAATATTATCCCTATCCCTCCCTAAGTTCTCCGTGACGATTTGATAAACGACATTGTGTCTGAAATCATTCGTCCTCCACCTCTGATTCATGTGGGGAAGTTGGCAGTTACTTGCGGAGAACAGGTTTGTACTGGTACAGAATCCAGGAACACTGGTTAGGTTAACTGCCCGCCGTTACATGACTGAAATACTGTTGAAGAACGGCGTTAAACCCAAAACAAACAAACAACAAAGTACGCACATACGCACGCACGCATGCACATCCCAAGATCTTACATTTTTACTATTTCGTTTCTTACCTCACCACCCAAGTAACATCTGACCATAAGATAAGTTGCTATGGGTTTGCCCGATTAATTACCGCTCCACGAATATGTTCACATAATTTGACGGCGGAATTTGGCTTTACAGGTCAGAGTTAATTTTTCATTACTTAGAAATTTTATACCACAGACGCATTTTGCAATAAATTCTTACTGCTACAAGTTCATTATTCATTACTCTTTATTTAACCCAATCCGCTTAGCTTAGTAGAAGGAGCGCAGATCTATGGATCGAACACTGGTTACGTTACCTGTCACGAGTTACGTGTTATGTTAAAATGAATATTTCCCATTTTCACCTACGTTTTACTTTTTCGTACTGTACCGAGGTTGGCCAGGTTCTGTTTACCACAGTATTATTTTCTGAAGACTGGTTGTCGTTCGAATCTGCTTCATTAAGAAGACACCTATATTAACTAATAAGATATTTATGGCATACATTTATAATGTGGGCCTATATTTGTTTACCTCAGTGCTATTAGATGCATAAAATGTCACAATTTTTTTACGCACGGAAATAGCGGCCTGTGATGGAATTCTATACAGGTAGTTGTTAAAATTAAAAGGTTGAAATAATTAAAATAAAGGATTTTCACTTTGTTCTGTTGTTTTATTATTATTATTATTATCTGTAAATGCTAACAATGTAATGTGCATCAATACATGAGTTTTCATGTATTATTATTCACTTGCGAGATAAATCATTTCACTTGTAACGTTGAATGAAATTATTAATAGTTATAAAGGTCTCTTATGATTAAATTCTACTTAAAATAGATTAAAAATGAGTTCATCTTGATCACGAGAATCAGAAAATCCATTGAATTACGCATTTTTATCTGGGATAGGAGAAGAGTAACGTAATTCAGCGCAAAGGGTAACGGGGTGTTGATTTTGTCGCATTGTCATATATTAAATATAATCTAAACATTAAAATCTGAGTTCTACACAGAAATTATTTCGCTAATGTAACATAGTTTTAAAGGCTTTTTTGATTTAATTTTACTAGGAAAAATTAAATAGTTAGAGTTTATCATAAAAGGAGGGGATACATGTAAAAATACTCAATTGCGCTATCTTATGATTTGAGGAGTAGGGGTAGCGTAACGTACTTTTACGCGAAAAGGAATTCGGTGACCCCATAATTTTATTTCTTCAATCAACAGAAAATAAAGTTTTCATGATCATGTTAGTTTTTTTGTCAAATTCTATCGTTTGGATTTTACATGAGACCAGATTAACGCAAACTTTGTATTCAAAACTAAACGTCATTTTGCCGGACGTCACTTTAACGTAAATATCGACTTCAACGTTAAAATGATGTCCACAAATTATACACCATTTCAAATTTAAATGAAAATATGATGAGAAACAAGCAAATCGATACTTGTTGACTGAACAGAACGATTTACGAATTCAAAACAGTCTGACGGACATGAAATCATGGTTCATCGAAAATGGACGTCAATGGTCGTGTTTGGAGGTTTGTAGAGAAAAAAGTTACAGAAATATCAAAAATGTAAAATACGCATTATATGAGGAATATGTTGAATTTTACATTAAACAAAATGTCGAAACGGAACCTAGCAACTTCAAATTAGGCGCATTCCACCTTAAGCAACCAAAGATTGCCAACGAAAATGCACTTTGACTATAGATATATAATTGTTTGTTTGTTTGTTTTGGGTTTAACGCCGTTTTTCAACAGTATTTCAGTCATGTAACGGCGGGTAGTTAACCTAACTAACGTTCCTGGATTCTGTACCAGTACTAACCTGTTCTCCGCAAGTAACTACCAACTTCCCCACATGAATTATTATATATAAAGCACTTAGCTGCTGTACATGTATATAAGCCATTGTTATAATTTGGGTCTGGTTTCTTTCACATTGGAATTGGTTTCTTAGGCAGACCCTAATAAACTAACTCTTTAAGTTTGCAATTAAACGTTTCTATCCTTCCTATATAAAATACTTTCAGAAATGACAAAGTGTAAATATCTCCGAATCGAATCGTCTTAAAAAAAAGTACGCGAAAGTTACATTTCCTAGAACAACCTCACTTCGTTTGTTTAAATTTGTCATAAATATACAGTTTGCTAATAGACAGGGAGATAATGTGAAATTAGAAATCATTTTATCACAAGTGTCATTGCAGCCGGTTTTGTTTCCAAGAACAGCGATAGCAGTAACAAATGTTTCTTTTCAAAAACAGAGATAATAGTAAAAATAATGTGTCTTTCCAAGAACAGCGATAACAGAAACAAATGAACAAATGTGTCTTTCCAAGAAAAGCGATAACAGTAAAATATGTGTCTTTCCAAAAACAGCGATAAGAGCAAGATATGTTTTAGACTGACAAGTTACTTGTTTCTATCTTAATGATCTCACATGCATCAGAAAATATTTATGCTCATATATACTCTATATTTGTTTATGGTGAAAAGCAGTTTAGATTATTCTTTCAGTCTACTTTCAAATATGACCGTAAATTAAATTTTGTACAAAAAGGAAGAGTTAAAATTTTACTAAAATAGGTAGGTACTAAATCATCACTTGCCATCCATCGACCAAATACGTAG
This sequence comes from Mercenaria mercenaria, assembly GCF_021730395.1. NCBI lineage: Eukaryota > Metazoa > Mollusca > Bivalvia > Venerida > Veneridae > Mercenaria > Mercenaria mercenaria. The sequence goes on from NC_069363.1 coordinate 53,055,469, forward strand.
ATAATAAAATTCTGTTTAACAGAACGTAGGAAATTAGTCCTTTGTGAGATATGGATTGTAACGAAGTTGTCAACAACCTAAGTTAAGGTTTTTAGAGAATTAATGAAAAGAAATACGATATGAAAACAGCGTATACAATTTCAAGTTTAGAAATTCTCAAAGTTGCAATACTTTGTCTTTATGCACTGGACAGCACTTACGATTCGCCAGTCAGTGTAAATCATGGAATAATGGATTTAAGCATCTTGTTGGTCATAGCAGTCCCTCACTATGGACTGTTGTAAAGAGAATTGGGAAAGATGCAGCTATGGAGACAGCTGACATTGTTCGCTGTGAGACAGGACTGTGTTATACTATTGTATAGGTTTTTGATTACCCGTTACAAATCATTGGACAGGAATGCTAATGACGCGTCAACAAAAATTCCTATCATACAAAATGGAAATATTACAACCTTAAATAGCAAACATCACGTTAGCGTCTGCATAAATGATAAATTACGATCGTAGTGTGGTAGTGACTGTGAGACCGACAGCGTATCCTTTCTTCTAAAGAGAAATAAAAAATTATTTCATACACCTACTATTAAGTATATGTATGAGATTTGCTGTGTGTCAAAAAGCAAATTTCATACAGAAGATTTGTCTTCACACATCACTCCTTTTTTCATTCTCTAGTTCTGCTGAATTAAATAGTCACTGAAAGGGACAGGTTTTACCGCGTTTTCCAAATTATTCTTTTATTTCTTGTTTTCAGATTGTTGTGAGAATAAAACATAAATTCATATAAATTTTGGAATATATGAATTTATCAAAATATACTTTTATATGGACGGACGCGGAACATTATAACTTGTAAATAGAATATATTCTTAAGTAAAGACAATTATAGGACTGTATACATGCCTTAATTAATCTAAAATCGTACGATGATGTCAAATGCATAAAGTTCATGGAACTATTTTAAGTATTACGTGCGTGATAGTACGTTCTGTGCGTGGCCTTGTACATGCAGAATTTAATAAAAACCACCGTAAAGACACAAATAGTGAAGAAACATTTGTTTGTATGACACATTATATTGAAATATCATTCATCATTTTATATTTCCACCTGCAGCTGTGACACTGTCTCCTTTTTTTCTCTTGGTAGCTGATATTTATGTATTTAACGAGCGCAAAGAATTTTCCCCTAATTTTTTTTAGAACTGGTTAAATTCATGGTCAAACTGGTGTAAGAAGATTAAGAGACTGTTATAAATACGTGCAGCGTACAACAGGGTATAAAACATTGGAAGATATTCAATACCTAAATCAGGACGTATCAGGAACTTGACAACGAGTTCAATTCCTCTCTTCTGTTTAAGGGAACTGAGAACTTACGAAGAAGAAGCATGTAAGCACCTTTTCACGTATTTTCCATTACTGTGTAACAACATTATTGACCTGGACTGGATATTTTGTGCCAAAGATGTACTATTAATTGGAATTGTGGTGGCAATTACTTACTAGGGCTTCTCCATATAACAATCAGGTAGGGGGAATGATTTAAAGCCAACAACCACGGGTACTTTGCTGTGGAAGTCCCGCTGTTTTGTTTTGTTAGCGCTACTGGTGTGTTTATCCAAGATCTGTCAAATTGCTTCATTTTGATAAAAACAAACTATGAATTTCCATGTTAGGAAAATGTTATTTATTATGCCATGCACATTAATGCTGTTGCAGAAATCTCTTCTGTAAATTTTTCCACACCAGTCTCCAATTAATGTTATACGACTACATACGCAGATTTTATGTCTTCAACTTGCGCTATAGAACGATGTTTTATAATTGAATCAATTGCAATAGTTACAACTTGGCATACGCCGTGGTTAAAATAACATCATTTGAGCCGTGCCATGGGAAAACCAACATAGTGGGTATGCGACCAGCATGGATCCAGACCAGCCTGCGCATCCGCGCAGTCTGGTCAGGCTCCATGCTGTTCGCTTTTAAAGCCTATTGGAATTGGAGAAACTGTTAGCGAACAGCATGGATCCTGACCAGACTGCGCGGATGCGCAGGCTGGTCTGGATCCATGCTGGTCGCATACCCACTATGTTGGTTTTCCTATGGCACGGCTCATTTGTGCAATTTAATGTCTTCTGTAATCTCAGCTTTGCCAATTTCGACAGACACTTTACATTAGATAAAAGAAGACAAATGAATAGCGGTACTTCCATTTTGAGTAACCTTATTTGAACGGCAATATTCGAAAAGACAGAAACGGAATTGAAATTTTATAATGGGATCTACGCAAAGAAATTTCTTTGTCATTTAAAGTCCTATTTAAGGTTTAGTCAAAATTGAACTTTTGCTCGTTTATTTTCCTGCGGTTTAGTATACACAGGCGTCTAAATTGCAAGACGTTATATTTGAGCTAATCAAGAATTCACGAGAGCATCGATATCATCATTCGATGGTATTACGCAACTAGTCTCAAAAAGCAATAATATATTAACATATCAAAATAAAATTTTGCATTTAACGTTAAAATAAAATAAAATCTGTCATATACTGAAATACTTAACTCTGGTGGTTGTTTCATACTGCACTTTATGCACTGCAATAGTACTTATTTTGCTATTTGCACCAGTAGAAACCTACTGTGCCTGTTTATAGGTTTTCATCAAACTTTTGTCAAGTTCGTAAACTTTATTCCCTGTATTATGTTTATTTCATACGATAAGCACGTAAAGAAGGCTTATCAAAACGATACGTTTTTAATGAATGAAAAATGAATTGTTTTACCACCTTCACTACCTAATGCTACAGCTTTAGGGACATTAACATTTTTTTAAAATAAAAAATTGAAGAGTGCAGAGTGAAAGAACCCCTATAGTGCTTCCTTATATTTTTACAGAATTATATTCAGTCGATTTCTGTCATTATTAAGAAGTATACCCGTAATGAAACTTTTAATTAGTCAGTTTTAATTCTTAAATATTAAATCAGGGTGTATATTCTTTATATTTGTAATCGCTGTTCTTTGACGAAGACCGGAAGTATTCATTTACTGATTAAAGTCATATGTTCATGAAGTTGCCACGATAATGTAGAACAGTTCTGCAGTAACTGTTCATACAAAAAAAAATCAGTTGCAATATTTGGAAAACATTTTGTTTTGTTGAGTTAAACGTCATATTGACGCAATTATATGCCATACCTGAAGATGACCGAAGACACACAAAGGGAGCCGAACTTACATTTATTTCAGGCACCTTGGTAGAACCAACGATCTTCCATAAGTCAGTTGAATGGCTTCCTCTTGTATTTAGCCGTAGATACAGCTATGTAAAACGAAACCAACTGTTAGATTATACAAATATGTTACGATGCACCAAGTGTTTTCAACCTATAGAGACCATGCATGTTCCTTCGAAACATAGACATCATGCTAAAATGCTAAAAATTCAGACTGATGTGTGCATCTATTTTTTTATAAATGATATTATTTGTGCAAATATTTTCATCTAAATAACACTTTAAAAAGGCATTCGATATGTAAGAGCTGTTGCATTGCGTAGACATCTTGAGCAAAATGTATCATATTGTATCCTTTATATTTGGGTTTAAGTCAGTTATCATCCATCAGTGTTCCAAATCGCCAACCATTTATTCAACATAATTCAAAAAAGAAACATGATACAGTCTGATTAACAAACCTATGACTAACAAATAAACGATTCTGTGGCAAGGGTAAAAGTACGCCAGGTATATCGCGAATCCACGACGGATTTAATAGTAAGCAAAAGATATACACCAGTTGAAAGTTTTGTTTTCGGTGAGAAATGTTTAGTGTGTATTAAATTAGATCATATTGATTTCATGTAATTTATAATAACACGTTTTCACATGCTGTTTTACTTAATGAGGTCTAATGTTCAAAGTTTGCAATTATATTAACAGTACATGAACAAGAATCTTGTTATTTAAGAATCCAGAGCTTTGAAGGATATAAATTCTGATTATTGTAAGCCGCAACTCCGTGGAGTCTATGGATTCCCTCCATTAAATATCGATAACAAACACCCTAAGAGGAAGATGTTCATTAAATCAATAAAACTTATGTGTAAGTTTTTTAAGACTGCCAGTTTTAATGCTTATAATATTTCCAAATTTCGGTTCATAGAATAATAGGAAAAAAAGATACATTTTGAAAAAGCAGCTGTCCTCATCAACACAATAAACAAACAACTGAATACAATTCAACAGAAGTCTACACTTGGAAAATTGAAAGTGTATGCGGTATTTTGCAACCAGAATATGCTTAAAGGAATACTGCTCAGAACATTACTTCAAAGAGGTTTGTGGCAATGAAGTTCTGTAGTGAATCATTGAATTTTTTCACTGTTTTGAGATATAACGATGAACGTGACAGATGTAATCAAATTGTCAATATGACATTTTAGACTAGATAAAAATGTTTCCAGTCTCTGATCTCATAGGATATTTAATAGGGACGTAATGAGTCTTCGGGAAAGTTTCTATTTTAGGTTGTAAAACTTCCATTTTGCACACGGTTAAACTTTGGTTATTTCTTTAAATGTCTTGTTTTGTGGTTTCTATTATTATAAAAGCCCCCAAAAATTAGATGAAATATATCAACTAGGATTTCAAAAGTTTGATTTAAAAGGATTGTTCAGTATTCATTCAGGCAATTATTTCGTATTAAAAGGTGTTCAATTCAAATATATCTTCTACTATACATATGTTCCTATTACCCTTTTTACAGATCTTTTTATCTTTAGAAGGGCGTATAAACATTGGTATTTTGTACTATGTAATAGAAAATAATGCCACGATATTACCGTTCATATTGCGTGTTACAGCTTACCTGCAGGATAGTTATATTTATCTATTTAAACGAAGATGTTTGCGTTACATTTCCAGCAAATGTATTTAAACTTTTAGCAATACGTTATGCGTGACACTCGTTGATGTAGAGCGCAATGTAATACTTGTAAATGTACGATTTTGTCAAATTTTCTAGCATTTTTTTTTCGGGTTCGATGTGATAAATTCAACGGTATTAGTATTTCTGGAAACAAAGCATACAACTGAAAACCTCTGTTTAACTATAAGGTAACATCAAATGATATCAAATGAGTCATTTCCTTGTCTGGCGCAAGACATTTTGCAAAGATACTTATGCCAAGGTAAACGTTTAAACAGTAAAAATGTTTAAGAAAATTCTACTTCCGTTTTCAGATATGAGATGCACTTTCACAGACAGAAAGAAATTCCAGACATCAACTTTTATTGCCTTTTATCATGACATTTTCTGTTGCCGATGCGTGCGTTTGTGATACACCTGGCGGAGATAACTTTTAATTACACAATGCTGGGACCTTGAAACATGTTGGGATGCACACAATAAACTGGATTAAGCTCTCTGCTGGTATCTTTGCCACTAACACTTCCTAGGCGGTGCCTCACTATGTTCCCTTATCTGTTTGTTTTGTCTTCATGTGTTTGCTTTCCTTCTCTAATAATAAAACTGGATGCCCACGGGCAACATGTCGAGCCCCCAAGCTGTCAAAAGGACTAGGAGTTGCACATGACAACCTGTCTCATTGAGGCAGACATTTATGCCAAATAAAATGCAAAAAGTTACAATATAAGTTATTTTTAGTAACAACAAAGGGTAGTAAATCTTTAAAGAAAATCTAAGTCCACACAAAATACACCTCAAAATTGGATGTAACATACATATTTTACTACAGAAAAGAGGTCTTGATTTTTCCCTAAAACCAGTAATAAAAAAGTTACAATATAAGCTATTTATAGTAACAACAAAGGGAAGTAATTCTAGGTTCTTGCACTTGACATTCCGTCTCATGATAGTGAACAATTGTGCCAAGTTACATCAAATCTCTCCATGCATGAAAAAGAAATGCTCCGGACAAAGTCATTCTTGTATCTGACTTTTGACCTCTAAGTGTGACCTTGACCTTAGACCTAGTGTCCTGGTTCTTGCGCATGACACTCCGTCACATGGTTGTAAACTTTTGTGCCAAGTTACATCAAAATCCCTCCATGCATGAAGAAGAAATGCTCCGGACAAAGTCATTATTGAATTTAATTTAACATTCATGCCAAATATAAACGAGATTGCTCCATACATGTCAAAGTTATGGTCCGGAAAAACAAATCCGGACGAACGCACGCACGCACATACACCAAACAGCCATTTAGACAATTATGTCTTCGCTTCCGCAAGCGGGATCGACAACATGTGTCTATAGTTTTTGGGAAAAGTGGACCTAAACAAATAGTTTCCTGGTTATAAACGTAACATATTTTCTTTCTAAAATCTGATACTCATTACATACTAAACAAAGATGATGACTGAAACATAATCTTACATAGATTTTATCCCTAATCGCTTTGGTTTTTTAATGAAAAACACTCTCAACTGGTGCTTTAGAACTAATGCAACCTGATTCGAAATTTCTTTCGACTGATTTATTCATTAGAGACGCTTAAAATGGATCTAAAATTGCTTAATATGTGGTGATCTGTAACATGTAGATTGTACATTCTCTTTTGTTCTTATTTTTAACATTTAAGAAATATTGTGAACTGAAGACGATTATCAAAGCGAAGCATGCATAGAAATTCTGATTATGAATGGTCACTTTATTTCCGCAATTTTAGGGGCTGTCTGAACTGGCTCTAAAATTAGTGATGTAATTTAGCTGTTTAGCAAGGACTCCGATTTCGTCTGCTGTTAGGTCAATAACTGAAGGAATTACAGTTTGAACTGACACGTTTTCGGTCTTGACGTAGATATTACAGTGATACTTTGTGAATAAATTTGGCTTAGTTCCTATACATAGAACACTACTTATTTCGTTTTATTATGTAAACGGACACTATAAATTTTGATTTTATCAAGGGCCTTAACTCTAAGATGTTGGTGCGAACTTACTGATTACCCAGTTTTGTACAAAGCTTTTGATACACATCAAATATAAGTTTAACTTAGCTGAAAGAAAACTGAATTATTGAGTGAACTATGATTGCATACACCCAATTCCCCACCATCTTATCACTCGCCGATAAAAGTCATCCAAATCTGTCTTAATTCCAGCGACTTCAAGTTTGGGTCAATGTTAGACAGATAATATCAGAAAATAGAATGAAAAAAGATATAATTGTGAAGATATGTTATTTTACAAGTATGTTCCAAAAGAATAATGAAGATAAGCAGTAGCAGATGCTGATTATTCGGACGTATATTGAAATGTAGTTTATATGTTCTGCACATTAGATGCACTCGGATGAAGTGCCGGTTTTGTATTGATCTCCATAAATAAACTCCATTGCAGAACGATAAATTATGATTTAGCATTTCTATTTCATAGACTCTCCATCGAATCAGAAAATCAATATGAGCCGCGCCATGAGAAAACCAACATAGTGGCTTTGCGACCAGCATGGATCCAGACCAGCCTGCGCATCCGCGCAGTCTGGCCAGGATCCATGCTGTTCGCTTTCAAAGCCTATTGCAATTAAAGAAACTGTTAGCGAACAGCATGGATCCTGACCAGACTGCGTGGATGCGCAGGCTGGTCTGGATCCATGCTGGTCGCAAAGCCACTATGTTGGTTTTCTCATGGCGCGGCTCATATAAATTATCACAGTAACGTCTCAAAACATGCCTGAAAAAGAAATAGATTGCAACGACACCTACAAGGTCACATATCTATTCCTGTACGTAAACACAACTAAACTATCCTGTTCCGCTGTCTGCTCAAATAGAAGCAATAGTAATGAAAACATAAATTATTGTTTGGAGGTACTTTCGGATATTCAAATTTCTTTGAGACTTTTATAATTATGAGAGTTCCTTCTGTTACAATGCCAGTAACACAACAGATTATTGTTTTAACTGACTTTCAAAATTGTCGAACTTGACTTTAATCTTATTGTGACGCACTTTCTAAATAAATTTGGTTTAGTTCGCACTACCGCATGGGTAACCTCGCCTTTTCGTGATTAAATCAGTTAAACAATTTATCTTTTAAAACCAAGTCCACCTTCAATCAGAAACATTCAAACTCTATATTAAGTACTGAAAACCTCGGCAAATATTAATTCTTATGTATTTACACTTGCTCGGGATGTTTGATACATACACAAATAACTGAACAAAATAGCCAGGGGTTTCTTCAAGTGTATTGTTGCTCAGATATTATAAACACATAGCTCCCCGAACTAGCCGCTAAATACCAACATCACATGCAGAGAATATGTATCATAACTACTTATCAAACGGAAATTGCCGATTACGATATAAGCTCTTCATTTGTCTCGGCATAGACAGTGATTTATGTGTATCATAGATCGTAAGCTTTTAATACTGCATTTAAGGTAGTTCTGCACGTTTGGATCGAATTTTTTTCTACAATGTAGAATTTGATTAAACTCTGATTTTTCAAAACTTCAGAATATACCTTGAAAATTCAGCAAATAAAAAAGATAGGGTCGTGTGCATGATTTTTTGCTAGACTGATTTGAAAAATTTGGACCTCACGCAATATTTCATAATGGGAGTCTATGGGAAAATCATAACTTTCATAACATTTCCGAGAATAGAAATTTTTCTATAATGTAGATTTTGATGAAACTTCTCACAGTTGTAAATAAACATATGGCCTATAATTTGGTGAAATAAAATGTATAGGTCTGTGTGCTTATTTTTGAGATATTTGACCAAGGTTGAAATGAACCGGACATTTCACACTAATTTTAAGACATTTTTTGAATTTTTTAACGTGTCATATGTTTTAATATCATATTTTGACTTTAGAAATATAGCAACAGTGCCATTGTAATAAATTTATTCACAGTTTTCGATTAAATCATAAAATTATTTTCATTTCCGTACGCCGAATCTAGGCTTTATTCTACGTTTTCTGGATAAATGACGCTACGCCATCACTTCCGGTTTATCAAACGTGCAGAACTACCTTAAGAGATTATATTGGCGACCAAGGAATGAAATGTCGTAAGTAAAAAACGGTACTTTTGAGAAAAATGAAAAACAACTATCTATTTTTTTGCATAGATTTCTCTTCGATATATCCATATTGTAACGTCGTAGCGAAATGTTTAAAATTATGTAAGTACCATTTTTTTCATGTACTTAACGAGCTGATGATATTTAAGAAATTGTTTATACGCCTTTTTACAGTCGTAGATAATGTAAGGGGAGCGGTGGTCTAGTGGATAAGGCGTCGGCCGCTCAATCCAGGGGTCGTGGTTTCGAGCCCCACTGGTGTCATGACCATGACTTCTCATATGACACCAGTACTGTTTTTTTTTCATGAAGCGGATTCGAGAATGGTTCCAATAAGCTTGAAGCTTTCATCACAATCGAGCTAAAATAAATTACTAGTAGTATAAACAAAATAATAAAAGGTCGTATCTGCTGCTTACGACCTATTTACTATGTAGTTGTTATATTTTGAATCACATAATATGCAGTTTAAAAATCTTGAAGGAGTAGATACGACCTTAATCTTTTATACATATTTCTAAAACCTATCAAAAATTGCGTCTTAAATAACAGATAAGTAACAGATAAAAGACGATTTACAGGGTCAGACAATTATGTTTTTATGTTCAAGGTATGACCCTTACAATGCAGTTTCCAAAAATGTATAAAATGTTTGAAAAGATCATAGGTAACTGTTAGGACCTTATATTGCTGGGACTGCAATATCTATGGATCATCAGACTATAAAGTTACCTTGTGTTTAGAGGATTAGGCTTAGGGAAGTACTCCTACATATATCTTCATTTACATTTTACATCTCGCGCAGTATAAAATGGTACCGGTTGAGGTAAACAAGTTACCAATTAAAAATAAATCATTAAATTAAAATTGAAACATCTTATTTCGGCCTTCGTTCTTCGGTCAGCGAAATTAATAAAGAAACAATGGCAGTTGCAAAATTAATATATCAAGTGAAATTTATTGAGGCTTCAAAATTCAGGACCAAGAACAATTTTATTTGTTTAGCAAAATAGAAATATTCCAGGAGAACAACAGAGTGCAATTTCCTTTGCGACGTATTTTGCAATATCTTAATGTGGAAACATAAACTTGCATATGTACATATGCTTTTCCGAAACTCAGTAGAATTGACACTAACGTATGAACTAACATAGATCCTTAGTTTTTTATTCATTTTAATTTTTATAATTTTATTTTTTTATTTGTTTATATATTGTTGTTCGATTAAGCATCCAGAGATTGCAAAGATACTATTTTTAAATAAAATGCACTTAGACTATAGATATATAAAGCACACATCTGCAGTTCATATTCAGGTTTCTTTCACATATGAATTGGTTTCTCAGACAGACCCATAAAAACTAACGCTTTAATTTTGCCATTAAATGTCCGTTGAAAATACTTTCAGAAATAACATGCAATGGATAAATTTCTCCGAACCGAATCGTCTGAAAAAAAAGCTATCCATTACTTAACGCGGAAGTTACATTTTCTGGAACAATCCCACTTCATTTGTTCAAATTTGTCATAAATGTAACGTCTGCTTTAAGCAAAGGAGTAATGTTAAATAAGAAATCATTTTATCCCTCGTGTTAATATAACCTAAATTACATCTTGTTATGACAGACAAATATTGTCTTCAAGAACGGTGAAAAGAATAACAAATGTTATTTTCCAAGATACGAGTTATACAGATGTAAAGCGAGATAAGTTTTAGACTGACATGTTTTACTTGTTTCTATCTTAATCTCACACTCACTAGACAATATTTATACTCCGACTCAATAGCTTGTTTATTACGAAACCCCGGTTTAGATTATCCTTTCAGACTATTTTTAAAATTATAATTCCAAAGATGACATTAAATTAAAATTTGTACGTATTTATTTAGGTTGACGTGGCCCTTATAGACAGGGACCCTCACCCTGTATTCGTGAATCTTGCAACATCAAGCCGTAATAATGAAATAAATGAACTGGCACGCAGAAAAGTGCCATTCAAATATTCCAAATTTAAATCATGTAAACACAAAGTCACCGCATCCGAATGTTCAAATGAAGTAAGTATAATAGTTGAGCACTACCACACTAATGCATCAAGCACCACCACCACAATCCGATAATATTGTAATAAAAATTAATTCAGAATCAACAGTTCTATCAATTCAGTATTCACTATAATATTCAAGAATTTTAATGGTGGCAGTTTACAGACAGCGATCTGCATACATTTTAAGGTATTGATATTAATATTTAAAGTAGCAGTGCTAAGTTTTATATATTTTAAGGTATTAATTTAATAGGAAACGAAAATAAAGTAAAATAAGGTGTCATGCATCCTTAGCCAGCACTACAGACACTATATTTCGGTTCAGCCTGTGCTGGAAAAAACCCAAGAATATATGACATTATACATTCCTTGTGAAAATGTAGTGGTGCCTTAAACATGTTTTACTCAGCTGAAACACACGGCACTCTAATGTCATACATTCAAAATGCAATCAGCACAACATACATCACTGACTAAGGAGAAGACACAAACAAAGGATAATGTAATATTTAAATAAAGTAAAGATTCTATCTATATTGTTTAGTTTCTTTTACATCAGTCAGTTTTCTTATCATAATTGTCATTTCCTAATGATATTTTGTAAAAATTTTATATAGACCCCTAGGTCAGTATACAGTTTACTCATACTTAAATACGGTTGTGGTACGGCAGGAAAGCTACACTCCGTGCCTTCCGGTGTACGAAGCAGACGAAAGAAATGATCAAGTTTATGTATAGTATTATGAATTGCATGGTTTTATTATGATTTCATTGCTATTTGCTCTAATTATTATAGTCAACTTTTCTTTAGAAATATCTATTTAGACTGTGAAATGTGCATGCTGCCTCTGTGAACACTGCGCCGTAGTGTAGTCATGTTCGGATATAATCCGCCAAGAAAGGATACATTATAGAAATGGCCTGTATTTCATGATATAGAAATTAAGAAGTAAAAGTGTCATTGGAAACTGTTCAGAGGTATGTGCCATTTCTTTTATTAGCTATTTAATTAGGACTGGGATGAAATGTTAATGTAAATATTGTGAAAATCAAGAATAATCAACAGGCTACATGGTTACATTCGTTTCTTGGATATGTGTTTGTCACAAATTGACATACGGGCCTTATTTTATCTGTAGTGTAAATGCAGGTATTGCATCATCTTTTTTGTAAATTTTTGAGTTATTGAGGTAAATGTCAGATTTCACGCATGAAATACCTCTCATGTTTTTCTGTATTTCATAACTTAAATTTCCATGTAAATTTCATTAAATTCTGTTCAGTAATAAGAAAGTTGATATTTTATAAACTTCAGTAATTTATGTTTTTATCCCAAAACCACTATAATGGGCCTCAAATTGTCAATTTAAATTCGCGCCAAAGTAGTTAGATTTCCCGGCTATATCGTGAATCCCGTGAAAATGACAATAGTCGGAGCTCACGGCTTAACCGTGAATCCCATGAAATTTAGAATTTGGCGGGACATTATCCTTTAAATAGACTGGACTAGTATCCCCTTGGCACCCCACCTTACGTTTTATAGACGAATCAGGGTCTAAATTTATTTTTTGCTAGAAATTTATGCTCGATGGGGGGTAAAAAAATTTATTTGTTAAATTTTGTATGTTTTTTTCCCTTACGATTTTTTTTTGGGGAATTTTTTTTTTGCTTTTAAATTTTTTCTGTAACATTTATTTTTTTGGCACATGTTTTTGGTATTTTTCGGGAGTAGGATAATTTTTTAAAATTTTTCAGATTTTTTGTAAAATTTTTTTCGAAAGGGAATTTTAAAATGTTTCATTATATAAAAATGAAAAATTTGGGTTGAAATTTGTAACATGATAATTTTTTAAAGCCACTTTTTCAAAAATTTGTCAAACATTTCTTTTGTTATGGAAACGCCATCACTGCACTGTTTGTTTTTTGTAAAAACTCATAGGGGAAAGTCTAGTACCATGTATGAATTTTTAAATTGTAATTTGAAATTGTGTGCCGTCTTAGCACATCAAATTAATGCCCTTGTAGTTATGGCATTTGATTTTATATGGTTTGCCAATATCATTTAACGTTTGTTTTAAATTGAATTTTTTTTAAATTTTAATTTGTAGTTTTTAAAAATAGCTGCAGTTTATCATGCCCCGTATTATAATGTTTCTTCATATACTTTTCATATTTTTTTTCATACTTTAACTTTAGTCTTTTAATTTAAGTAATCTTTGTAAAAAGGGAAAGTAATAAGTGACGTATTTTAATCATGTGACGTTTGAACTTTTTTAGACTTATGTTTTGTATAAGTAGAAAGTATTATTTAGGGGGCCTCCCGGAGGTATGGTGCCCCAAAGGAGCAGTTTTTTGCCCGATTTATTTGTTTTGCTAGGGGTGCTTCCCAAATATGTTATATATTTTAGCTTCTTCCGCCGGGACGTTTTTTCCTGGTTGATGCCCAAACCCGGAAGTACAATCCCCGAGGTTCATTTCCACTCGCGGATGTGATTTTCCCAGCGCAGATTTTTTTTGTCCCATGGTTGGGGCCGAAAACCCGCAAAGAGGGATGTTTTTTGTTTTTCCTCTAAAAGTAAAGCTCGGGTTTGCAACCCACCTACCACCATAGGAGCCCCCAGGGGAATCAACGTATTCCGGGTTTTTAAAGGGGAAAATTGTTTTTCAGAAAGCTCGTTTTGTTTTTTGTTTATTTAAAATTTTCAAAATTACATTAAAGCCCTGTGTCACGTCAGTTTAAAAAAGGGGATTAAAAGAAATTTTGTTCTAGGGGGATACGAACTTTTTTTTTCTTTTAAAAATCAGTTTTTTTTTTTTTTCATTTTTTCTTTTTAAATAATCTCTTATGTAAAAAAAATTTGAAATATTTTTAAAGGGATTTTTGTTTTGGGTTCTGATGGTTCTGTCCCCCGGTACGGCCTTTCCCTGCCCAAATGGTGTCAAAAGGGTGGGTTGGTGACCGGCCCAAGTAGATTTCGAACATTATTAAAAACCCATTTAATTTGCAGAAATAATTTGTAAAGGATTCCTCTTGTTTTGTTTTATTGTTACAAATTTTAAATAGTTTTTTTCATTTTTCAGAGTGACGTTTTACCTCAGAAAAGGGAAAAGGGGACAGTTTCCATAGTTCCCGCAAAAACCGTTTTAGGGGTTTCACAGACTGATTAGACCGTTGCTTACGACACTTGGTTTTGGGGGTGAGTTCTTTCCTTTTTATTTTTTTTTTTTTTGGATTTTTTTTGTGTCACTTATGATTAAGCCACCATTATCGTGTTTGGGGAGTGACCCCCCTTGAAAAGGAGAGTTACCCTTTACCCCACCTTACTGGTGCTTTCCCCCTTACTTTCCGTGATTTTATTTTGTATTAGGTACTTTTATACATACTAGAACATTTTTTAAATTTGGGGGTTTTAGCAAGCTTGTTTACTTGCATATATTTTTAACCTATCTTATGTTTTAGTGCTACACTTTTGTGTTATACCTATTTTTTTATTTAGGTTTAAAGCACTTTGGTTTATTTTTTTTTTTTTATTTGTTACCAAAGTGTTAACCCCAATTTTCGTTAAATTGAATTTGAAAAGGCTAAGGAAATTGTTACACCCTACGTCACTTTTCTTTGTTGTTTGTTCCCTTTGAAAACCTTAAATTGAAAACAAAAGAATGTTGCGAAACTTAGTGTATTATTTTATTTGGGGGCGTTTTGGGTGTATAAGTAGAGTATATTTATTTTGTTTTGGTTCCCGGGGGGAAACTGGGACCCTTTAGTGAAACCCGGGTGTCTAGTATTCCCACGTTTTTTTATTTAGTGTCTCAGGTTTTGTTTTTTAGTAGCTTTTGTGCTTTAGTGTTTTTTTGTTTTAAAAGTAGTGTAAAAAAACATGACTGTGTGTGGGAGAAAAACAAAGGGTTTAGGACAGGATTTAGGTTATAAAGGAAAGAGGAGTTACGAAACCTTTTTTAAAGGGAAAGACCCGGCTGGGGGAAACGGGAGGAAAGCCCTAGTAGTAAGAGGAAAGGAAAAAGGTAGTTAGAGGCAAAAAAAATTAACACCCGAGGCAAAAAAAAGGGATAGGTTAAAAGCAGAAAAAGATGTTTTAGAGTTGGGAAGCTGGGTTGCGGGAAAAAAAAAGATAAAAATATGAACGACGAATTTGTTTAGAAGCTGAGAAGGAAAATTAGAGTTAGAGGCTAGGTTCCCGAAGGAAAGAGGGAGTTTAAAGGGAAAGTTAAAATTTAGTTTAAGTTAGATGGCCCGAAAGTTGAAGGATAAGTTAAAAGGGGGAAAAAAGGGAATTAAAATGTTAGTAGGATTTAGAAACAGAGAAGGGGAAAAGCGAAAGGGGAAAAATTAAAAACAGAGCATAATTTTAAAGACACCCTTAGAAAGGGAGTAAAAAAAAGGAAAAGGGTTTAAAGATGTCCCCTTTGAGGGAAAAAATTGTTTCCCCATGGAGGGGTATTTGAATGGGTACAAAAAGTACGCTGTTGCGCAGGGATGGGATAAGGATAGGGTTTCATTTTAAAAAAAAGTTCCTTCAAAAGGGTCGGAAAGAGAGGTTTTTGATAGGCTTCCTTTGGAAGATGGAAGGATTATGATAACTGAAACCCGTTTTTGCTACGTCATTTCCCGAATCACTGCGATGGTTTAAGAAAAATTTAGAATGAGAGGCCTGGGGGATAATGAACCTTTGTGATGTTTCTAGCCGGGAAAAAGTAGATAAATAGGGGTTTTGGTTAGATTGAGTAAGGTAGAGAAAAAGTACGAAGGTTATTAAAATTTTTTTTATTAGGGCCCAATTTTTAGATTTTAAGAAATAGAGAATATACCAGAATTTGGTAGAAAGAGGTTATTTAAAAAAGTGGGATGTGCAGAAGATGCAGTTTGTTTGAAAAAAACTGTGGAGGTCCCAAGTATGTCTTTGGAATCGAACCAAAAAGGGCCCGGAGTATAAACCATTGAAATACCTCAGAGACAGTTTTCCTATTTGTCGTATGTAGGCATAGTAATGAGGTTGCAAGGGTTGTTTAATAGAGGTAGAGGTTTTCAACCCTTTGGTGTACTAAAGTGTATTAAGTTTTGGTGGGAATTTAGGGCCTAGTCTATTACTGTAGGAGCAAAAAAGTAGGGTTTAATAGTGAAATTCCCGCAGCGGGATTTTAAAAAGTAGAGAAAGGGAACGGGGAAAAAGTGAAAAGGGGAGAATAAAAATTAGTAAGGAAAATAGAAATGGGGTAGGGGCCCGTGCCCGTTTCGGAGTAGGGTAGAGGAGAATAGAGTGGGAGATGGGGTTTAAGTCAAGTAGGTCAGAGAGGGGGAAATTGCATTTTAAAACCCAAAGTGATGTTGAGGGTTAGGTTGTTAGTGTAAGTAATGTCCTACAAAACCCGGTCTTTTTAATGGTATCTATGCGAGTTAAAAGGGGTACATGTGTGATGGGTAAAAGGGAAACTTAGTAGAAGAAATTCATTTTTTAGAAAAAAACCCGTAGATGTAAGTACAAAGATGGGAGTGAAATAGGCTGATTTTAGCTAAAATTTAGTATTGATTGTCCGTATTTAAAAGGGTACAGTAGGGGGCTTTGGGTTGTGTCCCCCCTCCCCAATTTGATGTTAAAATTTGGTAAGTAGAGGGAGCTTTTAAAACCTCATTTTTGTAGTTTAGCGTCGGGCAGTAAAAAAAATTTAGGGGGCAACCCCAAAATTTAAGAAGCAAGTAAAGTTTAAAAGTTCCGTCTCAGATTTTAGTGTATCTGGAGAGGAATTCTTGAAAAGAAACCCGAAAGATAGCACGTTAGTTTTGTGTAAAAAAAAAGGTGAGGAAAGGTTTACGGTTAAAACAGTGTGAGGTAAAAGGGTTTAGGAAGTTTTTAGGGTAAAAAAATAGATTGTTATATAGAGAGTATACCGCCCCGAATTTAGACAAAGTAGACAGTTGATTGTACCCAAAAAGTCTTAGAGAAACTGTGTGGGGAAAATTGCACATGACTCGTTTTTGTCAGGCATTTTTGGGGATAAGGGAAAAAGAGTGTTTGGGTATTGGCAATTTTACTGGCCAGGAAATAAAAGGGGAGGTTAGAAAGGGATTGTCAGTCATGTAGTAATTTTTCAAAAGTAATTTTAGCTAAGGGGAGAGAAAAATAAAATTCCGTTAGGAAAAATGCCTTTTTTTTGATACTCCCTTTAAGGAGTTTTCTGTCGATAAAGTTGGTCCCATCGAACCCATGGGTGATAGGAAAAAAAGGTTTCATTTTGAATATGGTTTGATTATGCTACTAGTTCCAGAAGCCTTTTGCACTACCCAGTTTTTGAAACTGAGAGAGTAGCAGAGGCCCCCGTGATTTGTCAGTAGATTGGAGTGCCAAAAGGAAATGCTTAAACCCATTGTGGATGGGAGTTTCGTCAGCCCTTATGGGGAGAAAGTTAGAGGTTTATTGTCTTAAGGGAGTTAAAATACAACCCCGTATCACCCTTTTGTGTTACGGTTTTTGTAGAGAAGTTTAACGGTAGTTTGAAGCAAAAGTTGAAGGTATGTGTAGTGAGAGACCTGAGATTGGGATAGGGATTTGAAATTTTATTTTTGTTTGCTTACGTGAAGGGTTTTTCAAGGGAAAATTTGGGGTTTTTTTTCCCCTTTTAGTTACTTTATGGTAGAAAAAAATCCCCTGGGAACCCATAACTGTGCTTTAAAAGGGGTTATGGGCTGGTAAGACGGAGAAGGAAGAGGTTTTTAAAACCCCCCTTACCAGTAAGTTAAAGGATTTGCAAGGAAAAGTTTGGGGGATACTTTTAAGATTTGCTCAGCAACAGTTAGCAAAAAGTGTGCTAGATACAAAAAGTATTAAATAGGAAGGCTAGGGGATAGGAGGGGTTTTAAGGGGAGGGGAGTAAAGGGACTTGTATTGTAACCCACGAAACATAATTTAAATTGTTGTTAAAATTGGAAGGGTCCTTATGTAGTTTAGAGGTAGTAAAAAAGGGCTAGAAAACAGGATTTGATGAAAAACGGAAAAATTTAAAAAATTTTTAGGCAAAAATGCTGAAAAAAGTAATTTGAAAGGAAGGGGTGATAGTAAGTCATACCAGATAAGGGGATAAATAAGTAAGGTTGGGGGCAGCTATTGTAGAGGAGGGATCAGGAGATTTTTGACCGTTTTGATCCCAAAAAATTTGTGATGAGTTTTTGAGGAGAGTAGAAAAAGGGTTTAGTTTTTTGGGGCCCATAAAAGGGGTGCAGGGAAAGTTTCAAAGCTGTAGAGGGGAAATCCAGAGTTACCATTTGCATGTAAAAAGGAAGTACTAGATTTTTTAGAAAAATTTCTTTAAATGGGGATTGACAGACATTTATTTTGTATGTGTAATTTTTTTTGATACTTTTTAAGTTTATCTCAAAAATTTTGGCGCCAAATTGGGAGTTCCCCTCACAGGGTTTTACGAAAAAAAGGGGCAGCCAAAAAATTTTTAGGAAATGGGGTGAAGTCAAGAAAAAAACTTTCCAGACTTTGAAGGCTAGTTAAAGGGTCCCCCTATTTTTAAGTTGCCCCGATTTAGGAAACAGACTTTTATATTGAGAGTAGATGCTTCAGATGTAGGTTTAGGCTCAGTATTTTCTTCAGGAAAGTGAGGAGAAAAATTACCTGTAGGGGTTTGCTAGTAGAAAAATTTCTAAACCCCAGGGAGGGAAAAGTACTCAGTGATAGAGAAGGAAGGGGTTTTGCGATAGTTTTGGGCAGTAGCCCAAGTTTTTACCCGGGATTTGTTCGGTAAAAAACTTTTTACTAGAGGGGCGGTCATCAGCCGTCAATTATTTGAATAAAGCGAAATTAGGCCCCTCCAGGTGAGAGAAAGGGCATTAGAAATTTCAGCCCTAGGATTTTGTTTAGAGCAATTTTCCCGGTTGAAAAAAATGTAGGCGCCCGTTATTTGGGGTGAGTGTAGAAGGGGGCTTATTATATGGTGTACAGGGTAGTGGGCAGTGTGTGTTTTTTTTATGTGTTGTATTTTTTAGTATGTCTTTTTTTTCTTTTTTAAATTTAAAAAAATTATAAATTTTCTTTTTAAGGGGGGGACGTGTTTTCACAAATTGACATACGGGCCTTTTTTTTATCTGGAGTGTAAATGCAGGTATTGATATCTTTTTGTAAAAAATTTTTGGTTTTTTTGAGGTAAAAGTTTAGATTTCAGCATGAAATACCTCTCCTGTTTTTCTTTTTATTTCATAACCCTTAAAATTTTTCCCGTAAATTTTATTAAAAATTTTGTTCAGTAATAAAAAAGTTTATTTTTTAAACTTCAGTAAAATTTTAAATTTTTTTTTTTTCCCCCCCCCAAAAAACTATAATGGGGCCCCAAATTGTCAAATTTTAAAATTTGCGCCAAAATAGTTAGAAATTTCCGGCTTTTATCGTGAATCCCCTGAAAAAGAAATATCGGGGCTAAGGGTTAACCGTGAACCAAAGAAATTTGGGATTTGGCGGGAAATTCCCTTTTAAAAAGGGCTGGGTGATATGCCTTGGCCCCCACACCACCTTTCATTTATAAGACGAATTTGTCTGAAATTTTTTTTCTTGGGTTTGAAAATTTATGCTCGATCGAGGTAAGAAATTTATTTGTTAGATTTTTGTATGATTTTTGCATTACGATTTTTATTTGGTAAATTTTTGTGCATTCTACAGAATTCTGTAACATTTACTTTTTGGCACATGATTTTGGCTAGTTTCAGTATGTCAGGATAATTTATTAAATTTTTCAGACTTTTGTAAATTATTTCGAAAGAGGAATCTAAAATGTTTCATTTATATAAGATGTAAAATTTGTACTGAAATTTGTAACATGATAATTGTAAAGCACTGTTTCACAAACTTATGTCAAACATTTCGTTGTTATGGAACGCCATCACTGCACTGTATTGTTATGTATAACTCTATATGGCAAGTCTAGTACCATGTATGTAATATATTATTGTAATTTGTAATTGTGTGCCAGTCTATAGCACATCTAATTAATGTCCGTTGTAGTGTATGGCATTTGATATTATATGGATGCCAACTATCATATAACGTTTGATTTACATTGAATTTTGTTAATGTTAATTTGTAGTTGTAAATAATAGCTGCAGTTTATCATGTCCGTATCTATAATGTTTCATCATATACTTTTCATATCTTTTTCATACTTTAACTTTAGTCTTTTAAGTAAGTAATCTTTGTAATAATGGAAGTAATAAGTGACGTATTTTAATCATGTGACGTTTGAACTTAGTAGCACATATGTTTTGTATAAGTAGCACGTATTATTTATGGGAGCCTACGGAGGTATGGTGTACCCAAAGGAGCAGTTTTATGCCCTGACTCATTTGTTTTGCTATGGTGCTTACCATATGTTATATATTTTAGCTTCTTCCGCCAGACGATTTTTCCTGGTGATGTCATAACCCGGAAGTACAATGCCCGAGGTTCACTTGTCTTCACTCGCCTGGATGTGATATTCCCAGCGCAGAGCTTTCGTCCCATGGTTGTGCCGTAAACCGCAAAGACGATGATTTTTGTTATCCTCTGAAGTCAGCTCAGGGATGCAATCACCTACCACCATAGGGAGCCAACACGGAATCAACGTATTCACGGTTTAAAGGGACTGAATTCAGAAAGCTACGTTTTGTTTGTGCTACTTAAAGTTCACAATTACATTAAAGACCTGTGTCACGTCAGATTAGAATGGACTATAAGAACTTTTGTATCTAGAGATACTGAACTTTTTTTTTTCTTTCTTATAATCAGTTGTTTTTTTCTTTTCATATCTATTCATTGTTAATAATCATCTTATGTAAATAAATTTGTAAATATTGTAAAGGGTGTTGATTTGTTCTGATGGTTACTGTCGCCGGTACGGCCATTCCTGTCACAGTGTTCTAATACAGCAGACTGGTATTTAAGTTTTCAT
The DNA here is from genome assembly GCF_021730395.1 of Mercenaria mercenaria. Lineage (NCBI taxonomy): Eukaryota > Metazoa > Mollusca > Bivalvia > Venerida > Veneridae > Mercenaria > Mercenaria mercenaria. The sequence goes on from NC_069363.1 coordinate 53,076,519, forward strand.
AGTGTCTGTACACATGGCTAAAATATTTTTATAGATGGATGGACTATCATTTGTTTATTGTGTTAATACGATAAGGTTTCATCAACAACACTCCCACCTGTTTTATTTTCAATAGAAACTAAAAAATATAGATAGTAATTTCAACTGTTATTACCCATAAAACTTGAAACTAAAATTAAAAAACAGCACAGTCTGCACTAAGATAAACTAAATTTTATAAAACAACATTCCCCCCTGTTTTATTTTCACGAAAAACTAAAAAAATACATGTATAGTAATTTCAACTGTTACTAACCATTCAAGTAGAAACTAAAATTAAAGAACTGCACAGTCTGCACTTAAAAGAAACTAAATTTTATAGACCAACACTCCCCCCTGTTTTATTTTCAAGAGAAATAAAAAAAAAATATAGATAGTAATTTCAACTTTTATTGCCCATACAACTGGGAACTTAAATTAAAGATAAGCACAGTCTTCAATAAAAGAAACTAAAAAACATAGATAGAATATTTACTTTATTAAAATATTCCATTATCCTTTGTTTGTGTCTTCTCCTTGGTCAGTGATGTATGTTGTGCTGATTGCATTTTTAATGTATGACATTAGAGTGCCGAGTGTTTCAGCTGAGTAAAACATGTTTAAGGCACCACTACATTTTCACAAGGAATGTATAATGTCATATATTCTTGGGTTTTTTCCAGCACAGGCTGAACCGAAATATAGTGTCTGTAGTGCTGACTAAGGATGCATGACACCTTATTTTACTTTATTTTCGTTTCCTATTAAATTGATACCTTAAAATATATAAAACTCACTACCTTTGTGTTTACATTTAAAGTTGGAATATTTGAATGGTACTTTTCTGCGTGCCAGTTCATTCATTTCATTATTACGGCTTGATGTTGCAAGATTCATGAATACATGGTGAGGGTCCCTGTCTATAAGGGCCACACCAACCTAAACAAATGCATACAATGTTGTTCGAACATGATCTTTATACAATTTACGTTATTATAACATTATTTTAGCTTGGTACGTAAGTACAGGTACATGAAATGTGCTAAATTTTTATTTTAAACACGTAATTTGTTTAATACCTGTGTTTATTTGATTTCATTTATACATACACAAAATCTAGTATCAATTTTACCATGATTTGTTATGAAATAAAAGAATGAAATACTCCAGTGCCGTTTGATGCAATTAGTGTGTAGGACACGGCCCCTTGTGGTAGTAGGTGTAAACTAGTCAAAATTACGATACTTTGTGGAAATATTTGTGCTATTCCAACTACCTACCCTGATGCATAAGACATTATAGAGTATAAAAATTATAAATAATTTTCATTTCCTACCGCTTCATAAAATGGCATATGTTTAGGATATGTGCGCACTTTATTGTGATTATGCTGAGGATTTATATTTCGCCAGACAGGATTGTGTTATGCTATTATATAAGGTTTGTATGACCTGTTACAGATTATTAACAAAAACAGGAATACTGATAACGTAAATTAAATTTACATCATACAAAATGGACATTTTACAACCTTAAATTGAAACTGCACGTTACCCTCTGCATAAATGAAAAATTACGATCATCGTAGCGTGGTAATAACATCCTACTGTGACCGGTAGTGTGTCCATCATTTCTCCAACAGAGAAATATAAAATTATTAGATACACCTATCACTAACTATTCGTATAGGACTTGTTGTGAATCTATAGGCTCACTTCCTACAGCACCATTTTACGCTGTTTTTCAATCTGTAGTTCTGCTGAATTGCGTCTTTGGAAGGGATAGCTTTTACCATATTTTACCAAATGTTCTTTTTATTTCATGTTTTCAGACCTTTATTAAGATATAACACACAATATACTTGTTCTATTTGGAATTAATCAAAATATACTTTTATGTAGACGAACTACCCTTGAGCGCGGAATAATATATCTTGCATTAAAATTTAAAATCTTTTTTAAAGACTGCCAATAGTCATGCTTATGATATTCTGAAATATTTCGGTTCATAAAAGAATAGGAGAGAAAGATACATTTTGAGAAAGTAGCTAATATTGTCCATATCAATACAGTATCATAAACAACTCAGTACAATTTCACAGAAGTGCACTTGGAAATTTGAACGTGGTAGATTAAAGTTCGCTACCAGCATATCCTTAAAAGAATGCTACCCAGAACATTACTTCAAAGAGGCGATGATTAATTGTAGTAAAACATTTAATTATTCACTGCTTCAAGATACAACGATGAATGTTACAGATGTAATCAAATTGTCTGTTTGACAAAATCCTTACAATTAACGGCCTCGTAGGATATCTAATCGGAACGTAATGAGTTTTAGTAAAAGTCTGCTATTGTAAGATGTAAAGCTTCCATTTCGAACACGTTTTAATTTAATTGTTTTCTTTAAACGCCTTGTTTTCCAGTCTGTAGCCTTTCTATATTACAAAAGACAAATAAATCATATGCTTGGCATCATCTCGGTGTGTTAAAGGAGATCATTTATCACAAAATGGTTTGATTAAAAGCATTGATCAATATTCAATCAGGCAAATATTTCATATATACGGTGTTTCCTTTTAGTTTAATTTTGACCAGATAACAGTGACCCAAAACGTTGTTCCTACTGCCCTTTTTATTGACCTTTTCAGGACGAATAAAACACTGATGTTTGGATACTGTATAACATAAATAATGCCATGATATAACTGTTAACATTAGAACAGCGTGTTACAGCTTACCCAGGCCAAAGGATAGAAATAGGTACATAGACTCAGTGTTGCTGTAATTTCTTGTTCTTTGGGATCATGGAGTACATTCAAAACCTTTATGAATATGTCTGCTTAAAGCGGTGCTAGAGGGCGTAAGGGAATTCCCTCTCATGAACGGACTGATCAAGACGAGTCTGCTATTACGTTGCTTGGTTTCGTTCTCTGGTTCCAAAGTATCTTTCCACATATTGTATCATAATATTTATCTATTTAAAACGAAGATGTTTCCCTTAAATGTCGAGCAAATGTAATTAATCTTTCGGCAATGCTTTATGTGTGACACCTGTTGATGTAGAGCGCAATGTAATACATGCACAAGTAAGAATTTGTCAAATCTAAGGCATTTTCTAGCATTTATTGATAAAGTTGCTTTTCTTTCGCGTTCAAAGGTGATAAATTCAAATGTACTTCTGAAAACAACGTATACACCTGAAAACCACAGTGTAACTATAAGTAACATCAACTGATATGATTAAATATTTACTATAAAGTCGTCCAAATAAGAGTCAATTCATTGTCTGGCGTCAGACATGTTGCAAATATATTTTGTCCAAATTAAAAATCTATGCAGAACAGGTGCTCAATAATTTCAGACATAAGATGCTTTTTCACAGATGGAAAGAAATTCCAGACAATCATCTACTTTTATTGCCCTTAATCGTGGGAAAGCATCCCGTGAAAATAATGTAGCTACGATTTTTATGACCTTTTCTGTTGCCGTTGCGTGTGTTAGGGATTCACTTGTCGGGGATATTTGCGTGTGTGTGTGTGTGTGTGTGTGTGTGTGTGTGGGTGTGCGTTTGTGTGTGCGTGTGTTTGCTGACAACAGTTCCCATGCTAAAGATATTGAGTGGAAAACATTTTTCTATTCATAATAACAGTGACCTTAATTACAGTCCAAAGCCATTTCTTCATGTAAGCTTGCTGTACATCAAATTTGTTACAGTAAATTAATCTTTATTAAAAGTATAAAATGGAAACCACCTTTGGGATGATTATAGAGATAGTAAGTGTGGCCTTAGCCTTGATCCTATGTCATCAAAACCCCCAACTGACGTCTTATACAATCCAAACCTTTGTTTTACTACCAGCGATCTATAAGCCAAGCTTAATTTCCATATTTAATGCAAACTGACGTTATTAATCGGGAACGGTTATTTTTCTATTTTAGTAACAAAGGCATTGAATATTTTCCTAGTGACCTTATAGGGAATCCCAAACTCCGTCTCTGTGCAAACTACCTATGTACAAAGAACCTTTGCAATCTGTCACTCCTACCTCAAGATATTGAGCGCAAAGCAAATTGTGACGCCGACTGCATGCCACTCACCTTATGGCATTTGCAAACAAATAACAAGGTGTTTTTAAACCTGGTTATAAATTTTATATATGTTCATGCTTAAACATGACATTTCTAAACTATTAATTGATTACTGCGACTTTATTTTACATAGCTTTCTTTTTTTCCTTGATTACTTTAGATCTCTAATGAATAATACTCTCAACTGGTGCTTGAGAACTAATGCAGCTACATCTGATTTCAGTTTCCTGCCGATTGATTTATTCATTGGAGACGCTTAAAATGGATCTAAGATTGCTTGATATATGGTAAACTGTCACATTGTACTATCTATTCTTTCTTATTTTTATATTTAAGAAATATAGTTCGTGAACTGAAGAAACTTATTAAGCAAAACTTGTTTAGAAAATTCCAAGTTGCTTTTTTGAATTTACGTTATCATATACGAGTTCAGATTGTAAAATATTGGCCCATGAATTAGATTAATTTATTTTACTTATAGTATTCACACTTTATTTCTAGAATTCATGTAGAGGCAGTTTTTATGAAATCATTAAAAGCACGTGTTTGTTGACTCAAAATTAAAGATCATGGGTAATCGTGAATATTTTTTTCTAGGGTTGTTATATATATACGGTATACTGATGAACACGTATGCAGTCTCCTAGGCATACATTTTAATCTTATAAGGAGTTTCACTTCTTTCATCTGCTTCCAGTTAATTATATCGTAGACACAATTCACTGTTCCATTTTGTAGTAACCACGCTTCCAGTGCCTAGTGTATCTATAAATTTGTTTCCATCATCAATACTTAAATTGAATATACCATAAAGATGTATCTCCTATGTTTTGAAATATTGCGAATATATTGAAAATGTGATTGGTGTAATGAGTGATTATAGGATTTTAGGGACTGAAGTCCATCAAACTATTGTATTTCTTTTAATGTTAATGTTTCCATTCTTTCCGTTATTCTTTCTACCCACAGTTTGTAAGAAACATAGAAACGTATAAGAAATGACTGTCTTCATTTATCAAAACGATAGCATTTAATGTAAATCTGTCAACCTACAACACTTATGGATTAACAAAGGTAATTTGCCTTTGAAATGTTGCCAGTCAGGAATATAGTTATATATATCAGGAATCTAGCTTGTGTTGCGGTTTGGAAAGCCTGCGGTTTTGGAACGTGACTTTCCCTGATGAATGTCCATCCTTGCTTTTGTGAGTGAACCTTGTCTGTCCACATTGAATGAATAAAGTTCTTTTCTATTAGTATGATTTAGATCAAAGAAAAATATTTTCTGAACACTACTTTCTCGCAATTTAAGAGTCTATCAAAATTAGACATTCTAATTATGTAACCCTGACTCAGATTAGCAGAGACTCCGACACTTTTTTTGCCATTTAAGGTTAATAACGCAAGAGGTTATAGTTTGAACTGACTTATTTTCGGTCTTGGTCTAGATATTATAGCGACACTTTCTGAAAAAGGTTTTGATTAATTTCAATATGTAGTACAATAGTTATTAAGAAGACAATGTTTAAATATTGTAGAGACCTTACCAAAGCACTTCGTGTACTTTGATTTTTATAAATATAGTGGTTTTAACAAGTGCACCGGTAACGAGTAAAATGTAAACAATGGATCGGTGTCAAAAATCATTGTAAAGAATGAATGACTGTCAGTCTTAGTCATAATACTGACTGACAGCGAATGCTAATGACTTCACGTGATACAGAAAGGTATGTAGTTGAAACTGTAATATCCTATCGATTGAAATTCTCTCGAAACTTGTAACATTATTGCTTGAATTTTAACAAAGCTCTCTGTCTTTGCCGTTCGCCTGCTGCTAAAGGGGCAATTATAAAAGAATCGGTGTAAGTTATATTCTCTGGTACTACCAGTTAGTAAGTCCATACTCTGAAAATCAATCACTTCAGAGAAATTTGGGCGATACGCAGATAACTCAGTACACGTAATGAAGTCGGGTAGAGAATGAGGTTGCACTTCCACTGCCGAGCTATATATACTGCTGTTATGACGAAGTGGTAGAGTGTCTGCCTACCGTGTGAGAGGTCCTGGGATCGAGTCCCGGTCAGAACTTAAATTTTTGTATTCTGTTACAGCATGTATTCGAAGGTTATCTGACTGTTCCAGATGTTCTATATTTTTGTGAACAGTATTATGGATCATTGTTTAGCAATCCAGATCACTGTTGAATGTAAAATGAAATAAACCCAAAGAAAAAATATCCAATATATTATGTCCCTTTGATGTTTCTGCTCTACATGTCCAAGAAGAGTTACATTTCCTTGATCACAAAATTTTCTTTAATATAAAAATATTAAGTATTAAATGCTCATAACTACACACTTCTGGCTAACATATTGTATATATATATGTATTTTTGAGAAATATATGGACGTTGCCTGCTTTTCAAACCACTTTATACGCCCGAAGGGACGTGTTATATTATACCGCGGTGTCCTCCGCCCGTCCGTGCGTCTGTCCGTCCGTCCGTTCGCAATTTCATGTCCGCTGTGTAATTCTAGAACCCATTGAAGGATTTCAAAGAAACTTGATACAAATGTTTACTACATCGAGACGACGTGCAGAACGCATGTTTTGGATGGCTCGCTTCAATGTCAAGGTCACACTTAGGGGTCAAAGGTCATATCAGTTTGTTCCATGTCCGCTATGTAACTCTTGAACTGCTTGAAGGATTTTAAAGAAACTTGGCACAATTGTTCGCCACATCAAGACAACGTCCAGAGTGCATGTTTCGGATGGCTTGCTTCAAGGTCAAGGTCACACTTAGGGGTCAAAGGTTATATGACTTTGTTTCGTGTGTATATTGCTCTGCATTGTGGTGCTCTTGTTTTTATGTGGCAGATCCTTTTTTTGTTCACTAATAATATTATTTCAATTGCTTCCCTTTTATGTTACTATATATAGCTCATTTTGTAACTTTTTTTATTATTGTCGTAGGGGAAAACCAAGACCACTTTTCAGCGGTACAACATAGATGGTACCTCTATGTTTAAGGTGTATTTTTCATATCTGTACCTGGTAAGGATTTTTTGTGGACTTACAAATTGTTTTTGAAATTTCTTCACTTTGTTGTTCCTGTCCTTTGGGTTTCAACAGTCAAGTTCTTTAAATTTTGCTCCCATTCTCTGATATAACCCTTCGAGCGTATATTGTCCTGCTTGGCGGAGCTCTTGTTAACATCATACCTATGTTTTGAAAAAAAGTAGGTATTATCTGTAAACATTGACTAACTCAATAATCTTAACTCTAACATGCTGGTTCGAACTAAATGATTACCTAATTCTGTACAGAGGTTTTTGAAACACCTCCAATACACGTTTGAATGAGATAAAAGAAAACTAGTTATTGAGTGAACATTGATTTCATACGTTCTTCTTTCCGACATTCTGATCACCTGACACAAGACTGAACAAGTAATTTTACGGACGTGTCAAGTCATCCACAGTGTTTATTTTTCTTGGTCAATGTTAGACATATACTATTAGAAAAGAAAATGAAAGATATTATGTATATTTTGAGGATTTGTCATTTTACAAGTAGGCTTCACAAGACTAATAAACAAACAGCATCATATCTTCGCTCATCTTTAAGATAAACAGGGGCTGTTGCCGAGGACTCCAAATCAGATAGAAACATAATTGAAATGCATACTGACGAAGTGCCAGTGTTGTATTGATCTACATAGATAAAGACCATTGTAGAACGATAAATTATAAATGGTCATTTCTAATTCAGAATCTCTCTTAAATAAGGAAAGAATCAATGTATCACAGTAACATCTCAAAACATGTCTGAATTAGAAATAAATTCTAACGATTCATGCAAGGTCAGATATCACTTTCTGAACGTTAACAAAAGTACATTTTCTTTTTTCCGAAGTCTGCTCAAACGAAACCATACGTTTTGATATTTTAAATAGTTGTGTGGAGGTGCCTTTAGATATATTTCTTTAAGACTGTTACAGACTCTGTCAGTTCAGTCTGCTAATTCGCTAAAAGTACAACATAATTTTGTTTGAACCGGTTTACTTTCAGACTTTGATAAGATTTTGTCGAGACAAACTTTCTGAATAATGTGGTTTAGTAGCTACTTATTGATATGACAACATTGCCACATAGAAAACCTCCTCTGTCGTAACTCAATCGATTCAACACTTTACCCTTAAAATCAAGTCGAAAATTGGTGTGAAAAATTTAATCTCTACAAGTACTGAGACGCCAGAACCTGTAAATAATAATTTGAATTCATCTACAATTGCTTGGTATTTTAGCTACAAAGTCGCAGTCAGAATGACCAAGGGTTTCTTTGACCATTACTGTAGCTCAAACAAACATATAGCTTTCCAACCCAGCCGGGAAATACCAATATCGCAAACGAAGAATGTGTAATTCTAACCAAACGGAAATTGCCTAATACCTCAAAGGACATATATACCTTTCAAGAATGTTACATTTGTGTCCACAAAGCAGTGATTTACATGTATGATCAGTCATAAGCTTTTCGATCGACTCTCGCGTTAGGAGTAATACAGCACTTCCGACATTATAATTATATGGATGATTTATCACATAAACCAGTTCCCCTCTGTTACAGGATTAGGCTTATCAATGTTACGGAAACACTCCTACACACGACTTGATTTACAATTTAGCTACGATATTAAAATATTATGCTGTTTCCAAAAAGTATAGCTAGCTCAAAAGCAAAGAAGTTATGCTTTATGGTTTACTTTTACTCACTTTAAACCTTAAGGTAGACAATCAGCAATTTCGTGCAAATATATATTCTCGTTTGCTCTTTCGGGATCCTTCGGTCATGAGAAAACAATATTTTAACAACAACCGGAGAATACGTAATCGAACGGAAATTGCCGATTATCATTTTTCGTCATTTGCCTCCAGATTTTGACTAAAAATGATCTTTTATTGAAATTGAAATTATGTCATAATTTGAACTTAAGAATATGAGTTTTTATTTTTAAACTATCTTAAAAATGCAAAATCAATAAAAAAAAAAATAGCATGCCCAAGTGGGAAGTACAACTCGGGCCGACGCGGCAATGAAAACTTTCCTACGTACTTGACGAACACACAGAAAAGGAATACATGCATAACAGTCGTTAAATATAACGCTTTATAATGAAGGCAGTTACCTCCGATGCTCCATTACAAACGCTTCTTTTATTTTGAAAGGAAAATTATTAAAAACAATTTATTCTTATGTGTGTCTATAACATATATGTTAGTAACCAAGTTTAAAAGCCTTCTTAAGACATATTGCAATATTTTGTGATATTTAAATTTTTTCTCTTTTTTGTTGACGAACGATCTGGAGGTCAATGCTTTTAAGTGGTATATTGTATCTACACACTATTTTATGACACCATTTCACATGTCAGAAAATTAATTAAACTTGATGGTACTTTTTTTGTATGGATTGTTGACTCTCCATGTACGACCACAGCTTGCGTTAATGCAAGTACTGATACTTCGTAACATTTACCTCGCGCAATATGGAAAAGCAGCGGATGGTGTTAACAAGATATTACTGACTAAAAGGTAATAATTAAATTAAAAGTTGAATATCTTATTTCAACCTCTGTTTTTCCGGGGACGAAATTATAATAGAAGCAATGCAAATAAGCAAAATTTTACATCACGTAAAAGTTGATAAAGTGCTTCAATATTTAGTACCAGTAATGATATAATTTTATTTGTTTAGCAAACTAGAGACGTTGTCCGAAAACTACAGGGAGTTTACGATGTTTAAAGGTTCGCTTATACACAAATACCCGTTTTGATAAGTAAAACTGACAATAACTTTATGAACGTACATCTTCATATTGTTCGTTTTGCTGACTGATAAAGCAACCAGAGATTACAAATATCCTTTTGTCAAAGAAAATACACTTTGACTATAGATATATATAGCACTTATCTGCAGTAGATGTATATAAGTCATTGTTAACATTTTGGTGCGGTTTCTTTCATACTGGAACCTGTTTCCTTCTGTAATCTTAAAATACTATCTGCTTTGTCATACAAAAGCTGTTTTCAAATACAATGATAACTGTAACAAATGTTTGTATTTTTCCAAGAACAGTGATAAGAGTAAAACAATGTAAAACGAGATATGATCTTAGAATGACAAGTTTTCCTTGTGGAAATACATGTTTTTTTTCTGTTTTAATGATCTCACTTCCACAGACAATATTTATACCATACAGCTTGTAAATGATGGAAGGACTTTTGGTTTATTCTTTCAGACTATTTTATAATACCGAAGATGACATTAAATTTAGTAAAAATAGAAAGATAAGAGTATAATTTTCCTGAAATACATAGCCATCAGTCAAAACAGGTAGATAATCAAGTTCCATTACACAGAACAAAGGAAAGCATATAATATTACTCCTTCGTGAGATATGGATTTTACCAAGTTTTCAACAACCTACATGCAAATATTTAGGGACTTAATGAAACAAGAGGGCCAAGAAGGCCCTATGTCGCTCACCAGAGTAACACACCATAACAGTGTAAATATGTTTGACCTAGTGACCCGGTTTTTGACACCAAACGACCCAGCTTCAACTTCGTTCCAGTTTTCAAGGAGATAAACATTCTGACCAAGTTTCATGGAGATGAAGCAAAAATGTCGCCTCTGGAATGTAAACAAGTTTTTTCTTCGATTTGGCCTAGTGACCTAGTTTTTCTTCCAACCTGACCCAATTTTAAACCCGTCCTAAATTTCATAGAGACAAATACTCTGTCTAATTTTCATTAAGATTTGACCAAAAATGTGGCCAGAGTAGAAGTAGAATATCTTAACTTATATAATGCTGGACACGGCTGATTCTGCCTTTGTGACCAGTGTAGATCACGATCAGCCTGCACATCAGTGCAGTTTGATCAAGATCTGCACTGTTCGCAGTTCAGTCAGCGTTCTTTTGTAACAGTGAATAGTACCGTCCAAATTGAAATTGGGACAAGTTTATTATAGCAATTTAGCATAGTAAGGGTAAAACTGTATATTTCAACATTTTGAGAGGCTTAAAATTGAGTTGATCTCCTTTTGAATATTGTTACTCTTTTTATGAAAAAATAAGTTCACGGAGTACATAGGGACGGGAGAGTAGAGGTCGAAGGTAGGCAGAGAAGAAACAGTCAGTTACATCGAGTTACCTGAAACAATGCCTACAGAATGTTTGCTTTGCATTTCATGCATTCACATTTACAAACAGAAACTGACTTTTTTCGGTCAGCTATGTTTTGATGTATTTTGTGAATATGTGTTTCATTCTGCAAACTGTTCTCCTTGAATATGGAAATTATTTTTAATAATTCATGATACACAGTGAGTAAATAAATCATAAAAGTCATCAAGACAAACATTCTGACCAATTCTCATCAATTTGCAAACTTAAAATGTGATCTCTAGAGTGTTAAGAAGATTTTCCTTTAATATAGCCTAGTGACCTAGTTTTTGACCCCACATGAACCAGATTCAAAGTTGGCCTAAAGATCATCAATCATTAGATAAACATTCTGACCAAGTTTCGTGAAGATAGGGTCATAAATGTGGCCTCTAGAGTGTTAACAAGATTTTCCTTTGATCTGGCCTACTGACCTAATTTTTGACCCTTATAACCCAGTTTCTTACTTGAACTAGAGATCATCAAGACAAACATTCTGACCAAGTTTCATAAAGATTGGATTACAACTGTGGTCTCTAAAGTGTTAACAAGGCAAATGTTGACGGACGACGGTTTGTTATTTAATTTGACTGGGCTACCTAGTTTTTACCCCACGAGATCCAGATTCGAACTTTACCTACAAGTCATCATGACAAATTTTCTGAAAATTCACATGAGTTTCAAACTTAAAATGTGGTCTCTAGAGTGTTAACAAGATTTTCCTTTGGTCTCACCTAGTGACGTAGTTTTTGACCCCATATGACCCAGATTCAAACTTGGCATAGAGCTTATCAAGATAAACATTATGACCTTGTTTCATGGAGATAAGGTTATAAATGTGGCCTCTACAGTGATAAAAATCTATTCCTTTAACTTGACCGGGCAACCTAGTTTTTGATACCACACGACCCAGATTTGCACTTGAACTAGAGGTCATCAAGACAAACGTTCCGACAAATTCTCATGAGTTATAAACTTAAAATGTGGTCTCTAGAGTGTTAAAAAGATTTTCCTTTGGTCTCATCTAGTGACCTAGTTTATGATCCCACATGACCCAGATTCAAACTTAGCCTAGAAGTTAACAAGATAAATATTATGACCTTGTTTCATGGAGAGTTATAAATGTGGCCTCTAGAGTATTAACAAGCTTTTCCTTTGATTTGACCGGGTGACCTAGTTCTTGACCCCACATGACCCAGATTGATCTTACTCAAAAGATCATCAAGATATAAATTCTGACCAATTTTCATGAACATAGGGTCATAAATGTAGCCTCTAGAGTGTTAACAAGATTTTCCTTTGATCTGGCCTACTGACCTAGTTTTTGACCCATATAACCCAGTTTCTAACTTGACCTAGAGATCATCAAGACAAACATTCTGACCAAGTTTCATAAAGATTGGATTACAACTGTGGTCTCTAAAGTGTTAACAAGGCAAATGTTGACGGACGACGGACACCGAGCAATGACTGGTCACAATAGCTCACCTTGAGCACTTCGTGCTCTGGTGAGCTAAAAATACGAGATTTGAACAGCAGAGACAATTATCAAGTTCAGCCTTTCTCAGTGTTACAATATTTGGTTTTTTATTTACCAGGATTTATAGTTCGCCAGACAAGATTGTGTTATGCTATTGTATAGGTTTTTGATTACCTGTTGCTGATCATTAAGCAGGAATATTGATGACGTCAATTAAATCTACATCATACAAAATGGAAATTTTATACCTCAAATAGGAAAATGCACGTTAGCCTCCATAAAAATGATAAATTACGATCGTAGTAATATCCTCTCATTTCATTTCTCCACAAGGAAATATAACGTTATAAGATACACCTGTTACTAACTATTCGAATGAGATTTGTGTGTGTCTAAAAGCAAAGTATATTTCCTACAGGAGCATTATAACCATAAATCACTCAAGCTGTAGTTCTGTTGTACTGGACAATTATTGGAAGGGATTTGTTTCATAGAGTTTTTCTCAAATATTTGTTTTTATTTTATGTTTCCAGTTTCACTTATTAAGATACATCAAACTGTTATATCTGGAAATTATCAAAATATACATTCATATGGACTAACTACACTTGAACGCGGAGCAATATAATTTGTACTCATTAGAGACAATCATACATACATGCCACCATTAATATAAAATCGGACGCTAACGTATAAATAAACAAATTTTATGGAACAATTTTAAATATTGTCTGCGGTATATGTCGTTTAGTGCGTGGTCTTACACGTGTAGAATTTAGTACCACTGTAAAGGCAATTAAAAAAAAAAAGAACATTTGTTTGCATAAAATGTAATATTAAAACATCCTTGATCATTCCTGGATGTGATACTTGTTAAAAATATTGCATCTCCTTGTTCTTTTGGTAAGTTACTGGTATTTATGTATTGGCAGGCACAAATTAATACCATCTTCATTTCTTTTCAAAGGAGGGCTAAATGCAAGGCCAAACTAATGTAAGAAAAAATAAAATCTGGAAAGTAGATCCCTCGGAAGCACCGAGAACAAGGCAAACAGTGAAAACTTGGAGTCTGTTATAAACACATGTAGCATACAACACGGTATAAGTCATTGGAAGGTATTCAATACCTAAATCAGGACGTTTCAGGAACATGAAAACGAGTTCAATTTCTCTCTTCTATTTCAGGGAACAGAGAAAATAGAAAGAAACATACAAGCGCATTTTCATGTATTTTCCGTGAAAGAGTTATTGACCTAGATACCTTTTGCAGAAGATGTACACTTATTTTTTCGGGTTTGTGGTTGCAATACAATTGACCGGTTGACAGTTGACTTACGAAGGCTTCTTAACATAAACAGAGAGGAGGAATGATTCAAAGCCAACAAGCATATGAACTTAGTCATGGAAACTCACCGTTTTGTTTCTGTTAGCCATATTGACGCGTGTATGCAAGATCTGAAATAACTTTTACTTGATAAAGCAGACTTAACTTATTCATGATTGGAATGTTGTTGCAGAAACCAATTTTAGGGCTACTTCTACGTCAATCTCCAATTAATTTTATACTGATCTTTACGCAGATTTCACGTCTTCAATTTGTACCAAAGAACGTTGTTTCATAATTTAATCAAATACAATATTTACAATTTGGTATACGACGTGATTAAAGTAACATCATTTTTGCAGTTGAATGTTTCCTGTAATTTCGGTTTCGCCAATTTAGACAGCTATTATACTTAAGATAAAAGAAGACAAAAGAATCATACAAAAATAAAGTTTTACAATATTTGCATTTTGATTAACCTTATTTGAACTGCAATATGCAAATGGACAGAATAAATGGAAATTTTATAATGAGATCTAGCTAAAGAAATTTCTTTGTAGTTCCTCTTAAAGGTTAAGTATACACGTGCGTCTAAATTCAACTTTTCTTGTTTATTTTCCTACGAGATGGAATATTTAAGCAGAAAACTGCTTCGCGTGAACATCGATATCATGCGTGAACTAGGTTATACAATTAGTCTCCAAAAGCGATGAGGCGATTATCTGTTAAATATTTTCTTCAAGCACATTAGTAAACTGAAGGTTTATATTTTCATGCAATATACTCCAACAAGTGAGGCGCCTTCAGTATCGAAATAATTAGTACCAACTTCATCGGAGCTTAACATTTTAAAGTAAATATTCGGTATTTGAATCGAGGTAAAATAACTAGAAAAGGCACAATTATCAGTTTACGCTTCTGTAGAAAAAGCAATGTATATATTACCATTTTCATTTAACCTACAAGTAATTTGGTATCAAGACCATTAAGACGATTTTGTTACACATTTATGGAAAGAAATTAATAGAATGTAGTTTTAATTAAACCCGTTTGTTACGTTATACCATAGAAATGATTGATGAATGCAAGACACAATATCATTTATTAAATAAATCATTGAAGTTTGATGTTCCCGTTTGACTTCTGGCCCTCCTGTCGGTAGATTTTAGCAAGAAATAAATTTAACATACCTTTGTTTTCGCCATGACACAATCACTTTTGTGATGTAAACATACATCAATGGGAACGGTATACACCATCTTGAGAACGTAGAATTTTCAAATTTCATGTATAACGGTTTGAGCGTTTTACCTCGAAGAATTGTATTTTTTAAATCAAAATGGTCCCAACACATTAAGTACTTACAAACACGTAACTTCACTGAATATTTGAAACAACATCTTACAAAAACACCTTAACAATTTTCAAAATAAAAAAAAACAAAATTTAATAGTCATAAATTTGACATCAGTCAGTTAACAGAAGCAGTTATTAATATTTTCAAAATTTTACTTTTTAGGACAAAAATACTATTCAGGATTCTCTTTTATGTATACTGCTAAATCCTTGGAAAGTGGTTCTAGTAGAAAAGACTGTGTCCCGATAAACAATAAATTGATGAGAAAGTTCGATCTTAAGTGAGTTTTATACAAACCTATTACATACTGAAGTACTTCATTTTGGTTGTTTCATAATGCCGTTTTATAGATTGCACTAGTTACATTGCCCTTTTCAGCAGTAAAAAATGTAATAGACTAATCTATTAGCCTGTTTATGGGTTTCCACCAATCTTGTGTTAAGTTCGTTGGCGTCATTTCCTATGTTATATTTTGTTTTATGTGCTATTGACGTAAAGTTGTTTAATGTACCAAAAACGTTTCTAGCAACTGTTGTAGGGACATGACCGTAATTTAGAAATTTGCGAGTTGCATAGTGAAAGAACCATAGTTCTTCCTCCAGTTATTGAAGAATTATCTTCTTTCTTTTTCTCCCTATTTTAATAAGCATAAAGTTTTTTAACTTAACAAAATTTATAATAGATCCGTTTCAACTCCAAGAAATTATATCATTATTTATAGGACGGCGATATATGGGTCATCACATTATCAAGTTACTTTGTGTCGGGAGGTACACCTACATACATCTTGATTTACATTTTTTATCTATGATACTAAATATGATGCTTACATAAAGATCCAGATCACAAGAAAAGATGTTATGCAATTTGGTATATTAAATTTCATTTTAAATCTTAAGGAAATGGACACGTAATGACAATTGGAAATATTCATGCAATTACGTATTCTCGTAAGAGAACAATATGTTTATATCAAACGAAGAACACAGACTTCGCATTCGGAAAATACGTCATCGATTGAAAATTGCCAATTGTCATTACTGGTCAAATACCTTTAGTAGTCAATTGAATTTACATACTGTTTTATGACATTATTCTATATAGAAGTAAATTCATTAAACACGGCAGGACTTTTGTATGCATTGTTGGCTGTGCGACTATCATTTGCGTTGATACATGCAATGCCATTTCGTCGCATTTATCTCGCGCAGTATAAAATGGTATCGGTTGGGGTAAACAAGTTACCAATTATAAATAAATCATTGAATTAAAATTGGAATATCTGTTCTTCGGGCAGCGAAATGAATACAGAAACAATGGCCGCAGTTATCAAATTAGTATGTAAATTGAAATTTAATAAAATGTTTCAAAATTAAGTACCAAGAATAATAAGATTTTATCTGTTTAGCAAAATAGAAATATTTTACGAGAACAACAGAGAGCTGCAATTTCCTTTGCTACGTATTTTGCAACATCTTAGTATGGAAACATAAACTTACACATGTACATATGCTTTTCCGGAACTGAGTAGAATTGACTTTAACGTATGGACGTACATCCTTATTTTTTATTTATTTGTTTATTTATTTTTATTTTTTATGTTTTATTATTCGTTTATATATTGTTCGATTAAGCATCCACAGATTGCAAAGACACTATTTTCAAATAAAATACACTTAGAATATAGTTATATAAAGCACATACCTGCAGTTCATATTCAGGTTTCTTTCATATAGGAATTGGTTTCTCAGACAGACCCATATAAACTTACTCCTTATTTTTGCCATTAAACTTGCTTTGAAAATACTTTCAGAAATAAAAGGCAAAGGGTAAATTTCTCCGAATCGAATCGTCTGGAACAAAAGCTTGTTTATGATGAAAAGGGAGTTTAGATTATTCTTTCAGACTATTTTATAATTCCAAAGATGTCACTAAATTAAACTTTGTACACATAAGAAATGAAGAGCAGAATTTTCCTAAAATATGTCGGTACTAAACATTACATGCCATCAATCGTTCACATACGTAGATTATCAAATTCTGCTTATCAGAACGTAGAAAATTAAAATTAGTCCTTTGTGAGATATGGACTTCAACTGAGTTGTCAACACTCAACAGCCTAAATTTAGGTATTCTGGGAATGAATAAAATACAAGATTAAAACGGCGGAAACAAGTATCAAGTTGTTAGTGTTACAATATCTCATTAGACAGGATTTGTAATTTGCCAGACAGGATTGTGTTATGCTATTGTATAGGTTTTTCATTACCTGTTACAGATCATTAACAAAAGCAGGAAAACTGATGGCGTAAATTGAATTTACATCATGCAAAATAGACATTTTTCAACCTTAAATTGAAAATGCACGTTAGCCTCCGTATAAATGATAAATCACGATAACACCCTCCTGAGATCGGTAATGTGAATCATTTCTCAAACAGAAAAGTATAAATTATTAGATACACCTTACACCTATTACGTACTGTTCGTATGAGATTTGTTGTGTGTCTAAAGACTCACTTCCAACAGCAACTTTTTCACGCTGTTTTTCAATCTGCAATTCTGCCGAATTGAACTGTCGTTGGAAGTCACAGATTTTACCATGTTTTCCCAAATATTCCTTTTATTTCATGTTTCCAGATCTTTATTAAGATATAACACACAATATACTTGTTAAATATGGAATTTATCTAAAAATACTAGTACTTTTATGTAGACGAATTGCCCTTGAACGCGGAATAATATAACTTGCATTAAGATTTAGAAACTTATTTAAAGACTGTCAATAGTCATGCTTATAATATTCTGAAATATTTCTGTTCATAAAAGAATAGGAGAGAAAGATACATTTTGAGAAATAGCTTATATTGTCGATATCAATATCATATACAACTCGGTACAATTTAACAGAAGTACACTTGGAAAATTGAAAGTGTACGTGGTAGATTAAAGTCCGCAACAAACATATGCCTAAAGGAATGCTACTCAGAACATAACTTCAAAGAGGCTTGTGGAGATGAATTATTGAGGTAAAACATTTAATTATTCACTGCTTCAAGATAGAAAAGATTAACGTTACAGATGTAATCAAATTGTCTGTTTGACATTTAAAAGAGAAAAAATCCTTACAATCTCTGGCCTCGTAGGATATCTAATGGGAACGTAATGAGTTTTAGTAAAAATGCTATTGTAGGATGTGAAATTTTTATTTCGCACACGTTTTAATTTAATTGAGTTCTTTAAACGCCTTGTTTTATTGTCTGTAGCCTTTCTATATTACAAAAGTCATATGCTTTGATTAAAAAGCATTGATCAATATTCAATCAGGCAAATATTTCATATATACGGTGTTTCCTTTTTATAGTTCAATTTTGACCAGATAACTGTGACTCAAAACGTCCTCACCTAATCTGTTCTTACTGCCCTATTTATTGACTTTTACAGGACAAATAAAACAGTGATGTTTGGATACTTTGTAATAAAAATAATGCCTTGATATAACTGTTAACATTAGAACACCGTTTTACAGCTAACCCACGCCAAAGGATAAAGATAGGTACATAGACTCAGTGTTGCTATATTTTCTTGTTCTTTTGGAACATGGAGTACATTCAAAACCTTTATAAATATGTCTGCTTAAAGCAGTGCTAAAGGGCGTCATGGAATTCCGTCTCATGAACGGATTGATCAAACCGTTGCTTTGTTGCGTACTATGGTTCCAAAGTATCTTTTCACATTATTTATCATAATATGTATCTATTTGAAACGAAGATTTTTCCCTTAAATGTCGATCGAGCAAATGTAATTAAACTTTTGGCAAAGCTTGATCTGTGACACCAGTCAGTTCATTGTCTGGCGCCAAACTTGTTGCAAATATATTTTGTCCAAATCAAAAGTCTATGCAGAACAGGTGCTCAAGAATATCTTACATAAGATGCTTTTTCACAAATGGAAAGAATTCCAGACATCTACCTTTCTTGCTTTTTATCATGGAAAAGCATCGCGTGAGACTAATGTAGCTACAACTTTTATGACATTTTAATTAGGGATTCACTTGACGAGGGATAATTTCTATTTACATTGTGTCGGAAACCGATGAGTGTGTGTGTGTATGTGTGTATGTGTGTTTGCTGACAATAGGTGTACCCAAGTCGAAACCATTTTTCTATTCATAGTAACAGTGACCTTAATTACAGTCCAAAGTCATTTCTTCATGTAATCAAGCTGTACATCAAATTTGTGACAGTAAATAAATCTGAATTAAAAGTATAAAATGGAAACCACCTTTGGGATGATCATATAGATGAAAATATAATTTTAGTCAGTGTGGCCTTAGCCTTGACTCTATGACCCCTAAACTTGACCCAACTGACGTCTTATAAAATTCAAACCTAGGTTTTACAATCAGCTAACTATAAACCAAGCTTAATTTCCATATTTAATGCAAACTGACGTTATTGATCGGAAACAGTTGCTTTTCTAGTTAGTAGTCAAGGCATTGAAATCTATCCTAGTGACCTTATAGGGAATCCCACACTTCGTCTCTATGCAAATTACCTATTTACAAAGAACCTTTACAACTCAAGATATATTGAGCGCAAAGCAAATTGTGACGCCAACTGCATTTCACCCACCTTATGACATTCACAAACAAATAACAAGGTGTTTTTAAATCTGGTTATAAATATAATACATTTTCATGCTTAAACATGACATTTCTAAATGATTAGTTGATTACTGCGACTTAATTTTAATTAGCTTTCGTTTTTTCCCCCGAATACTTTAGATCTCTAATGAATAACACTCACAACTGGTGCTTTAGAACTAATGCAACTACATCTGATTTCAGTTTCCAGTCGATTGATTTATTCATTGGAGACGCTAAAAATGGACCTTAGATTGCTTGATATATGGTAAACTGTCACATATACAGATTGTACTTTTATTCTTGATTATTTTCTATATTTAAGAAATATAGTTCGTGAACTGAAGACACATTTTAAAGCAAAACTTGTTTAGACAATATTGCGTTGCTTTTTTGAATTTACGTAACCATATACGAGTTCAGATTGTAAGATACCGACCCATGAATTAGATTAATTTATTCTACTTATAGTATTCACACTTTATTTCTAGAATTCTTGTAGCAGCAATTTTTATAAAATCGTAATATTAAAAGCACGTGCTTGTTGACTCAAAAATTAAAGATCATGGGTAATCGCGAATATTTTCTTCTCGGTGTGTTATATGTATACGGTATACTGATTAATAAGTATGCAGTCTCCTAGGCATGTATATATGCGTGCGTGTTAATCTTATAAGGAGTTTCTCTCCTTTCATCTGCTTCCAGTTAATTATACCGTAGACAAAATTCACTGTTTTCTGTGGTATAAACCAAGCTTCCAATGCCTAGTGTATCTATAAATTTGTTTCCATCACCAATACTTAAATGACATTTACCATACAGATACATTTCCTATTTTCTTGAAATATTGCGAATATATTGAAAATTTGGTTGGTGTAATGAGGGATTATAGAATTACAGGAACTGAAGTCCATCAAACTATTGTATTGTTTTAATGTGAAAACACGTTTCCATTATCTCCATTATTCTTTCTCTAACTTAAAAGATGCCCACAGTTTGTAAAACATAGAAAAGTATAAGTCTTATAGAGATGACTGTCTTCTTTATTCAAAACGATATCATTTAATTACACTCCTGGATTAACAAAGGTAATTTGCCTTTAAAATGTTGTCAGACTCAGGATACAGTCGAGCTTGTGTTGCGGTTTGGAAAGGCTGCGTATTTTGCAACGTTACTAGTCTTCTCTTGTTAAGTGTCCATCCTTGCTTTTGTGAGTGAACCTTGTCCATATAGAATAAAGAATGTTCTCTTCTTAAAGTATGGTTTAGATCAAAGAATAATACTTTCTGGACACTCTCGAAATTTAGGAGGCTATCAAAATTAAACATTCTAATTATGTAACTCCTAATCAGATGTAATACAGCTTTTTAGCAGAGTTTTGGACAATTTTGTTTGCAATTTAAGGTCAATAACGCAAGAAATTATAGTTTGAACTGACTTGTTTTCTGTCTAGACCTAATTTCATGGACGTGTAAAGTCATCCACAGCGATTATTTTTCTTGATCAATGTTAGACATATACTATCAAAAAAGAAAATATATTTTGAGGATATGTCATTTTACAAGTAAGCTTCACAAGGCTAATAAACAAACAGTAATTTATCTTCGCAAATCTTTAAGAAAAACAGCACTTGAAATGCATACTGATGAAGTGCCAGTTTTGTATTGATCTCCATAAATAAAGACCATTGCAGAACGATAAATTATAAAATAATAAAAGGATATTTCTAATTCATAAACTCTCTTAAATAAGGAAATAATCAATGTAATGTATAACATCCAAAAGCATGACTGTCTGAAATAGAAATAAATTCTAACGAATCATGCGATGTAGGTTACATATCACTTTCTGTACGTAAACAAAAATACATTTTTCTTTTTTCCAAGTCTGCTTAAACGAAACCATACGTTTTGAAATTTTAAATAGTTGTATGGAGGTATATATTTTTTTTTGTTTTAGACTCGGATAATTCTGTCGGTTCAGTCTGCTATTATGCCAACATTACAACATCGTTCTTTTGTTTGACTTATTTTCAGACTTGAATAAGATATTGTCGTGACATACTTTCTGAGTAATGTGATTCAGTTGCTACTTATTGGTGTGACAACATTGCCGCATGGGAAATCTTCTCTGTCGTAAATAAATCGATTCAACACTCTACCCTTAAAATCAAGTCGAAAATCGATCTGAAACATTTAATCTTTACAAGTACTGAGATATTGTCAAAACCTGTAAATAATAATTTGAATGAATTTACAATTTATCGGTATTTTATCAACAAAATCGCAGTCAGAAATACCAAGGTTTTTTTAACGTTTCTGTAGCTCAAACAAACACATAGCTTTCCGACCCAGCGGGAAATACCGATATCGCATACGGAGAATGTTTATTTCTAACCAAACAGAAATTACCGGATACAGATCCGCTAGCTCAAAGGACATATATAGCTTCCAAAAATGTAAACGCTCTTACATTTGTCTCAACAAAGACAGTGGTTTACATGTATGATTTATGATTTGTCATAAGCTTTTCTTGCTTAAGGAATAATACAGCACTTCAGACATTATAATTATATGGATGATTTATCATATTAAACAACTCCATTGTGAGAGAGGATTAGGCTTATCATTGTTACTCCTTGGAAACACTCCTACACACATCTTGATTTACAATTTACCTATGATACTAAAATATTATATTGTTTTCATAAGGAATAGTTCACAAGCAATGATGTTATGCAGTTTGATTTAATTTCACATTAAACCTTAAGGTAGACAATCAGCAATTTCGTGCAAAAATGTATTCTCGTGCCTTTAAGCGGTCTATTGTATTTACACGCACTTTTATGACATCATTTCATATATCAGTAAATTAATTAAACTTGGCGGTATATTTTTGTATTGATTGTTGATTGTACGGCCACATCTGCGTTAATACAAGCACTGATATTGCATCACATTTACCTCGCGCAATATAGAAACGCATCGGATGGGGTTAACAAGATATTTACCGACTAAAAAGTAATAATTAACATAAAAATTAAATATTTTATTTCAACCTCTGTTCTTCTGGCAGCAAAATTATTACAGAATCAATGCAAATGAGCAAAATTTTACATCACGTAAAAGTTAATAATGTTCTTCAAAATTTAGTACCAAGAATGATTTAATTTTATTTGTTAAGCAACAAGATGTTTTCCGAAAAATACAGTATGCTTGCAATATCTAAAAGTTGGCTTATACACACATCCGTTTAATTAAAAGTATGTAAACCTGACAACAACTGTTTGAACGTACATCTTCATATTGTTCATTTATTCATATACATGTCGCTGATTGATTAAGCAATCAGAGATTGCAAATGCCCTATTGTCAAAGAAAATGTATAAAGCACTTATCTGCAGTAGATGTATATAAGCAATTGTTAACATTTTGGACCGGTTTGTCTCATACTGGAACCGGCTTCCTTCTCAAGAACAACCATATAACTTTTTCATTTGCAAGTAAACGTTACTATCCTTCTTCTAAATTACACGCTAAACGTAAATTTCTCCGTTTGAATCGTCTGGAATAACTCATTCCATATCTTAAAAGCACAAAAGATACAATCTCGAGAACAACCCCACTTCATTTGTTTAAATTTGTAATAAATATAAGTCTGCTATAGACAAAAGAAAAGTAATGTGAAATCAGAAATAATTTTATCACATATGTTAATGTAACCTTACAATACAATCTGCTTTGTCATACAAAAATTGATTTCAAGTACAGTGATAACAGTAACAAATGTTTGTATTTTCCCAAGAACAGTGATAAGAGTAAGAAATGTAAAACGAGATATGATCTTAGATTGACAAGTTTTCCTTGTGGAAATACATTGCTTTTTTACTATTTTAATCATTACGATCTCACTTTCACCAGACAACATTTATACCCTACAGCTTATTAATGATGGAAGGCATTTTGGATTATTCGTTCAGACTATTTTATAATACCAAAGATAACATTAAATTTCGTAAAATTAGGAAGATAACAGTATTTTTTCTGAAATACGTAGCCATCAGTCAAAATAAGTAAATTATCAAGTTCCATTACACGGAACGTAGGAAAGCATCTTATATTATTCCTTTGTGAGAAATGAATTTCAACCGAGTTGTAAACAACCTACATGAAGGTATTTATGGAATTAATAAAAAAAATACGAGCTTGAAACAGCAGAGACAATGTTCAAATTCAGACGTTCTCAGTGTTACAATATTTGGTCGTTATTTAATACCATAATTTATAGTTCGCTCGACAAGATTGTATTAGGCTATTATGTAGGTTTTTGATTACCTGTTGCTGATCATTAAGCAGGAATATTGATGACGTCAATTAAATTTACATCATACAAAATGGACATTTTATACCTCAGATAGGAAAATGCACGTTAGCCTCAATACAAATGATAAATTACGGTCGTAGTAATATCCTCTGAGTTCGGAAGTGTGAATCATTTCTTCGACAGGGAAATATAAAGTTATTACATACACCTGTTATTAACTATTCGAATGAGATTTGTGTGTGTCTTAAAGCAAAGTATATTTCCTACGGGAGTATTATAACCATAAATCACTTCCTGTTTTCAAGCTGTAGTTCTGCTGTACTGGACAATCATTGGAATGGACTGGTTTCACAGAGTTTTCCTCAAATAACTCTTTTTATTTCATGTAGAATTTTGTAGACAAGAAACAATTATAAAAAAAAGCATTTGTTTGCTAACCTTTAATGTTAAAATATCCTTTATCATTTGCGGATCTGATGCTTGTTAAACATTTCGTTTGGTAAGTTACTAAGACAAAGAGGTTGTTATAAACACATGTAGCACACAACACGCTATAAGTCATTAGATGATATTCAATACCTAAAGTATCAGGAACATCAAAACGAGTTCAATTCCTCTCTTCTATTTCAGAGAACAGAGAACATACCAAAAAGTATACAAGCGCATTTTTTATTTATTTTTCGTGAAAAAGTTATTGACCTGGGTACAAAAGATGTACAACTAATTATTTTCGGGTTTGTGGTTGCAATACAATTGACCGATTGACAGTTGACTTACTAATGCTTCTTAACATAAACAAACAGAGAGGCGGAATGATTCAAAGCCAATAAGCATCTATAGGTACTTGGTTACGGAAACTCACCGTTTTGTTTTTGTTAGCCATATTGACGCGTGTATGCAAGATCTGAAATAACTTTGACTTGATAAAGCAGACTTAACTTTTTCATGATTGGAATGCTGTTGCAGAAATCAATTGTATAGCTATTTCTACGTCAATCCCCAATTAATTTTATACTGATCTTTACGCAGATTTCACGTCTTCCATTTGTACCAAATAGCGATGTTTCATAATTTAATCAAATGCAATATGTACAACTTGGCAAACGACTTGATTAAAGTAACATCATTTGTGCAGTTGAATGTTTCCTGTAATCTCGGTTTTGCCAATTTCGACAGATATTATAGTTAAGATAAAAGAAGACAAATGAATCATATAAAAATGAAGTTTACAATATTTGCATTTTGATTAACCTTATTTGAACTGCAATATGCAAATGGACAGGAAAAATGGAAATTCTATAATGAGATCTAGCTAAAGAATTTTTTTGTAATTGTAAGTCCTCTTAAAGGTTAAGTATACACATGCGTCTAAATTTTCTTATTGATTTTCGTACGGGGTGGAATATTTAAGCAGACAACTGCTTCACGTGAACATCGATATTATGCGTGAACTTGATTATACAATTAGTCTCCAAAAGCGAGGAGGCGATTATCTGTTAAATATTTTCTTCAAGCACATTAGTTAACTGAAGGTTTATATTTTCATGCAATATATTCCAACAAGTGAGGCGCCTTCAGTATCGAAATAATTAGTACCGACTTCATCGGAGCTTAACATTTTAAAATAAATATTCGGTATTTGAATCGAGGTAATATAACTAGGAAAGGCACAATTATCAGTTTACACTTCTGTAGAAAAAAGCAATGTATATATTAACATTTTCATTTAACCTACAAGTAATTTGGTATCAAGACCATTAAGACGATTTTATTTCACATTTATGGAAAAAAATTAATAGAATGTAATTTTAATTAATCCGTTTGTTACGTTATACCATAGAAATGATCGATGAATGCAAGACACAATATCATTTATTAAATAAATCATTGAAATTTGATGTTCCTGTTTGACTTTTGGCCCTCCTCTTGGTAGTTTTTAGCAAGAAATAAATTTTACATACCTTTGTTTTCGCCAAGACACAATCACTTTTGTGATGTAAACATACATCAATGGGAACGGTATACACCATCTTGAGAACGTAGAATTTTCAAATTTCATGTATAAGGGTTTGAGCGTTTTACCTCGAAGAATTGTATTTTTTAAATCAAAATGGTCCCAACGCAGTAAGTACTTACAAACACGTAACTTCACTGAATATTTGAAACAACATCTTAGAACAACACCTTAACAATTTTCGAAATAAAAAAACACTTACTAAATAGTCATAAATTTGACATCAGTCACTTATCAGAAGCAGTTACTAATATTTTTATATTTTTACTTTTTAGGACATAAATACTATTCAGGATTCCCTTTCATGTATACTGCTAAATCCTTGGAAAGTGGTTCTAGTAGATAAAGAATAAATTGATGAGAAAGTTCGATCTTAAGTGAGTTTTATACAAACCTGTTACATACTGAAGTACTTCATTTTGGTTGTTTCATAATGCCGTTTTATAGATTGCACTAGTTACATTGCCCTTTTCAGTAGTAAAAATGTACTAGACTAGTCTATTAGCCTGTTTATGGGTTTCCACCAATGTTGTGTTCAATTCGTTGGCGTCATTACCTATACTATATTTTGTTTTATGTGCTATTGACGTAAAGTTGTTTAATGTACCCAAAACGTTTCTAGCAACTATTGTAAGGACATGGCCGTAATTTAGAAATTTGCGAGTTGCAGACTGAAAGAACCATAGTTCTTACTCCAATTATTGCAGAATTATCTTCTTTCTTTTTGACTCTATCTTAATAAGCATAAAGTTTTTCAACATAACAAAATTTATAATAGATCTGTTTCAAGCAATTATATCATTATTTATAGGACGACGATATATGGATCATCACATTATCAAGTTACTTTGTGTCGGGAAGTACACCTACATACATCTTGATTTACATTTTATCAATGATACTAAATATGATACTTACATAAAGATCCAGATCACAAGAAAAGATGTTATGCAATTTGATATATTAAATTTCATTTTAAATCTTCAGGAAGTGGACACGTAATGACAATTGGAAATATTCATGCAATTACGTATTCTCGCATGCTGTTTCAGTACCATTTGGTCATAAGAGAACAATATGTTTATATCAAACGAAGAACACAGACTTCGCATTCGGAGAATACGTCATCGAATGAAAATTGCCAATTGTCATTAATGGTCAAATACTTTAAGTAGTCAATTGCATTTACATACTCTTTTATGACATTATTGTATATATAAAATTATTGATTAAACACGGCAGAATTTTTGTATGAATTGTTGGCTGTGTGACTACCATTTGCGTTGATACAAGCAATGCCACTTCGTCACATTTATCTCGCGGAGTATTTTTCCAAAAATGTATAAAATGTTTGAAAAGATCATAGGTAACTGTTAGGACCTTATATTGCTGGGACGGCAATATCTATGGATCATCAGACTATAAAGTTACCTTGTGTTTAGAGGATTAGGCTTAGGGAAGTACTCCTACATATATCTTCATTTACATTTTACATCTCGCGCAGTATAAAATGGTACCGGTTGGGGGTAAACAAGTTACCAATTATAAATAAATCATTAAATTAAAATTGAAATATCTTACATCCGCCTCTGTTCTTCGGGCGGCGAAATGAATACAGAAACAATGGCCGCAGTTATCAAATCAATATATTAATTGAAATTTAATAAAATGCTTCGAAATTAAGTACCAAGAATAATATGATTGTATTTGTTTAGCAAAATAGAAATTTTTATGAGAACAACAGAGTGCTGCAATTTCCTTTGCGACGTATTTTGCAACATCTTAATGTGGAAACATAAACTTACACATGTACATATGCTTTTCCGGAACTGAGTAGAATTGACTTTAACGTATGGACGTACATCCTTAATTTTTATTTATTTGCTTATTTATTTTTATTTTTTATCTTTTATTATTCGTTTATATATTATTCGATTAAGCATCCTCAGATTGCAAAGACACTATTTTCAAATAAAATACACTTAGACTATAGTTTTATAAAGCACACACCTGCAGTTCATATTCAGGTTTCTTTCATATAGGAATTGGTTTCTCAGACAGACCATTACAAACTTACTCCTTAATTTTGCCATTAAACGTGCTTTGAAAATACTTTCAGAAATAACACGCAAAGGGTACATTTCTCCGAATCGAATCGTCTGGAAAAAAAGCTTTCCATTACTGTAACGGGGAAGTTACATTTTCTAGAACAATCCCACTTCATTTGATGTGTTCAAATTTGTCAGAAATGTTAAGTCTGCTTTAGACAAAGGAGTAATGTTAGATAAGAAATTATTTTTTTATTCTTGTTAATATAACCTAAAATTACAACCTGTTACGTCAGACAATTATTGTTTTCAAGAACGGTGAAAAAAAGAACAAAACATTTCCAAGATGCGACTTACAGATGTAAAGCGAGATATGTTTTAACAAATTACTTGTCTCTATCTTAATCTCACACTAACATGACAATATTTATACTCTGGAGTCTATAGCTTGTTTATGATGAAAAAGGACTTAGATTATTCTTTCAGGCTATTTTATAATTCCAAAGATGTCACTAAATTAAACTTTGTACACACAGGAAATGAAGAGTAGAATTTTCCTAAAATATGTCGGTACTAAACATTACATGCCATCAATCGTTCACATGCGTAGATTATCAAATTCTGTTTATCAGAACGTAGAAAATTAAAATTAGTCCTTTGTGAGATATCGACTTAACTGAGTTGTCAACAGCCTAGGTATTCAGGGAATGAACAAGTGAATGAAGTATTGCCATGCAATACAAAGTCCCCTACTGGAAGGCACCTAATTTTCTCTACTGCAGTATAACATAATGAACTGATATCTGTCAATGATGTATAAACAATAGTGTACTACATATACAATATGTTAAAACAACACACTTGGATTAAAATGTGCATATATAAAAACCCACAGTTGTTTTCATATTGATTTTTTTTGGCTGATTATAAAAATGTTATCATGTAAGTTATTTATAGTAACAACAAAGGGAAATTAATCTTTAAAAAAAAAAATAAAAAAGAATAAAAATAATAAAAGTCCACAAGAAACTCTTTACCAGGTAGAGATAGGTCAAAATACACCTAAAAATTGGATGTAACATGCATGCTGTACCACAGAAAAGTGGTCTCGATTTTCTCTACCGCCAGTAATAAAAAAGTTACAATAAAATCTATTTATAGTAACAACAAAGGGACGTCATTCTAAAAACAAGGGTGCCTCATGGTGGTGAACATTTGGTCCAAGTTACATCAAAATCCCTCCATGCATGAAGAAGAAATGTTCCGAACAAAGTCATTCTTGAATTTGACCTTTGACCTCTAAATATGACCTTGACCTCAGACCTAGGGACCTGGTTCTTGCGCATGACATGTTGTCTCATCCAGGGGAATATTTGTGCCAGCTGATATCTAAATCCTGCTTTGCATGACAAAGGTATAGACCGGACAGGAAAAAAATCCTCTTGACCTTTGATCTCAAAGTGTGACCTTGACCTTTAAGCTAGGGTACTGGGTGTCGTCTCATCATGGGAAACATGTGTGCCAAGTAATATTAAAATCCCTTCATGGATGGCAGAGTTATGGACAGGACAGGAAAAAAACTCTGTTGACCTTTGACCCCTAATTGTGACCTTGACCTTTGAGCTAGGGGTCCGGGATTTGCACATGACACATCGTCTCATCATGGGGAATACTTGTGCTAAGTGATATTAAAATCCCTTAATGAATGTCAGAGTTATGGACCGGACACGAAACAGACCCTGTTCATGCTATGTTAACATTTGACTGCTAAGTGTGACCTTGACCTTTGAGCTAGGGGTCTGAATATTGTGCATGACACATCGTCTTATTATGAGGTACATTTGTGCCAAGTAATATTAAAATCCCTTCATAGATGGGAGAGTTATGGACCGGACAGGAAAAATCCTTGTTGACCTTTGACCTCCAATTGTGACCTTGGCCTTTCAGCTAGGGGTCCAGGTTTTGCGCATGACACGTCGTCTCCTCATGGGGAACATTTGTGCCAAGTAATATTAAAATCTCTTCATGGATGGGAGAGTTATGGACCGGACAGGAAAAAAGCCCTGTTGACCTTTGACCTCCAATTGTGACCTTAACCTTTGAGCTATGGGTCCGGGATTTGCGCATGACACATCATCTCATCATGGGGAACATTTGTGCCAAGTAATACTAAAATCCCTTCAAGGATAGGAGAGTTGTGGACCGGACAGGAAAAAAGCCCTGTTGACTTTTGACCTCCAATTGTGACCTTGACCTTTGAGCTAGGGGTCCGGGTTTTGCGCATGACACGTCATCTCATCATGGGGAACATTTGTACCAAGTAATATTAAAATCCCTTCATGGATGACAGAGTTATGGACCGGACACGAAATTGCGGACGGACGAAATGACGGAATGACAGAATGACGGAATGACGGAAAAGTGCATTCCTATAGTCCCCGAAACTGGTTTTCAACCAGTAGGGGACTAACAAAATACAAGATTAAAACGGCGAAAACAATTATCAAGTTGTTAATGTTACAATATTTGGTCCTTACTCATTAGACTGGATTTATATTTCACCAGACAGGATTGTGTTATGCTATTGTATAGGGTTTTTATTACCTGTTACAGGTCATTAACAAAAGCAGGAAAACTGATGGCGTAAATTGAATTTACATCATGCAAAATAGACATTTTACAACCTTATATTGAAAATGCACGTTAGCCTCCGCATAAATGATAAATTACAATAATAACATCCTCCTGAGATCGGTAATGTGAATCATTTCTCAAACAGAAAAATATCAATCATTAGATACACCTATTACGTACTGTTCGTATGAGATTTTTTGTGTGTCTAAAGACTCACTTCCTACAGCAACTTTTTCACGCTGTTTTTCAATCTGCAATTCTGCCGGATTGAACTGTCATTGGAAGTCACAGATTTTACCATGTTTTCCCAAATATTTTTTTTTATTTCATGTTTCCGGATCTTTATTAAGATATAACATACAATATGCTTGTTAAATATGGAATTTATCTAAAAATACTAGTACTTTTATGTAGACGAATTGCCCTTGAACGCGGAATAATATAACTTACATTAAGATTTAGAAACTTATTTAAAGACTGCCAATAGTCATGCTTATAATATTCTGAAATATTTATGTTCATAGAAGAATAGGAGAGAAAGATACATTTTGAGAAACAGCTTATATTGTCGATATCAATATCATATACAACTCGGTACAATTTAACAGAAGTACACATGGAAAATTGAAAGTGTACGTGGTAGATTAAAGTCCGCAACAAACATATGCCTAAAGGAATGCTATTCAGAACAAAACTTCAAAGAGGCCTGTGGAGATGACTTATTGAGGTAAAACATTTAATTACTCACTGCTTCAAGATAGAAAAGATTAACGTTACAGATGTAATCAAATTGTCTGTTTGACATTTAAAAGAGAAAAAATCCTTACAATCTCTGGCCTCGTAGGATATCTAATGGGAACGTAATGAGTTTTAGTAAAAATGCTATTGTAGGATGTGAAATTTTCATTTCGCACACGTTTTAATTTAATTGATTTCTTTAAACGCCTTGTTTTATTGTCTGTAGCCTTTCTATATTACAAAAGTCATATGCTTTGATTAAAAAGCATTGATCAATATTCAATCAGGCAAATATTTCATTTATACGGTGTTTCCTTTTTATAGTTCAATTTTGACCAGATAACTGACTCAAAACGTCTTCACCTAATCTGTTCCTACTGCCCTATTTATTGACCTTTACAGGACGAATAAAACAGTGATGTTTGGATACTTTGTAATAAAAATAATGCCATGATATAACTGTTAACATTAGAACACCGTGTTACAGCTAACCCACGCCAAAGGTACATAGACTCAGTTTTGCTATATTTTCTTGTTCTTTGGGATCATGGAGTACATTCAAAACCTTTATAAATATGTCTGCTTAAAGCAGTGCTAAAGGCCGTCATGGAATTCCCTCTCATGAACGGATTGATCAAACCGTTGCTTTGTTGCGTACTCTGGTTACAACGTATATTTTCACATTATTTATCATAATATGTATCTATTTAAAACGGAGATTTTTCCCTTAAATGTCGAGCGAGCAAATGTAATTAAACTTTTGGCAATGCTTTATCTGTGACACCAGTCAGTTCATTGTCTGGCGCCAAACTTGTTGCAAATATATTTTGTTCAAATCAAACGTCTATGCAGAACAGGTGCTCAAGAATATCTTACATAAGATGCTTTTTCACAAATGGAAAGAAATTCCAGACACCTACTTTTCTTGCTTTTTATCATGGAAAAACATTGCGTGAGACTAATGTAGCTACAATTTTTATGACATTTTCTGTTGCCGTTGCGTGTATCAGGGATTCACTTGACGAGGGATAATATCTATTTACATTGTGTCGGAAACCGATATGTGTGTATGTGCGTGTGTGTGTCTGTGTGTGTGTGTGTGTCTGTGTGTGCGTGCGTGCGTGCGTGTGTGTGTGTGTGTGTGCTGACAATAGGTGTACCCAAGTCGAAACCATTTTTCTATTCATAGTAACAGTGACCTTAATTAAAGTCCAAAGTCATTTCTTCGTGTAATCTTGCTTTAATTTGTGACAGTAAATTAATCTTAATTAAAAGTATAAAATGGAAACCACCTTTGGGATGATCATAGAGATGAAAATATAATTTTAGTCAGTGTGGCCTTAGCCTTGACTCTATGACCCCTCCTCTGAACTTCACCCAACTGACGTCTTATAAAATTCAAACCTAGGTTTTACAACCAGCGAACTATAAGCCAAGCCTAATTTCCATATTTAATGCAAACTGACAAATAAAGTATGATTTAGATCAAAGAATAATATTTTCTGGACACCCTCGAAATTTAGGAGGATATCAAAATTAAACATTCTAATTATGTAACTCCTAATCAGATGTAATACAGCTTTTTAGCAGAGTTTTGGACAACTTTGTTTGCAATTTAAGGTCAATAACGCAAGAGATTATAGTTTGAACTGACTTGTTTTCGGTCTAGACCTAATTATATGGACGTGTTAAGTCAGCGATTATTTTTCTTGATCAATGTTAGAAATAAACTATCAAAAAAGAAAATATATTTTGAGGATATGTACTTTTACAAGTAAGCTTCAAAAGGCTAATAAACAAACAGCAATTTATCTTCGCAAATCTTTAAGATAAACAGCACTTGAAATGCATACTGATGAAGTGCCAGTTTTGTATTGATCTCCATAAATATAGACCATTGCAGA
Organism: Mercenaria mercenaria; assembly: GCF_021730395.1. Lineage (NCBI taxonomy): Eukaryota > Metazoa > Mollusca > Bivalvia > Venerida > Veneridae > Mercenaria > Mercenaria mercenaria. The sequence goes on from NC_069363.1 coordinate 53,110,323, forward strand.
ATGATAAATTATAGAATAATAAAAGGATATTTCTAATTCATAAACTCTCTTAAATAAGGAAGTAATCAATGTAATGTATCACAATAACATCCGAAAGCATGTCTGGAATAGAGATAAATTCTAAAGATGCGAGGTCACATATCACTTTCTGTACGTAAACAAAAATACGTTTTTCTTTTTCCGAAGTCTGCTTAAACGAAACCATACGTTTTGAAATTTTAAATAGTTGTATGGAGGTATATATTTGTTTGTTTCAGACTCGGATTTTTCTGTCAGTTCAGTCTGATATTATGCCAACATTACAACATCGTTTTGTTTGAATTATTTTCAGACTTGAATAAGATTTTGTCGTGACATACTTTTTGAGTAATGTGGTTCAGTTGCTACGTATTGGTGTGACAACATTGCCGCATAGAAAATCTTCTCTGTCGTAACTAAATCGATTCAACACTCTACCCTTAAAATCAAGTCGAAAATCGATCTGAAACTGTTAATCTCTACAAGTACTGAGATATTGTCAAAACCTGTAAATAATAATTTGAATGAATTTACAATTGATTGGTATTTTATCAACAAAGTCGCAGTCAGAAATACCAAGGTTTTTTTAATGTTTCTGTAGCTTAAACAAACACATAGCTTTCCGACCCAGCCGGGAAATACCGATATCGCATACGGAGAATGTGTATTTCTAACCAAACAGAAATTGCTGGATACGGATCCGCTAGCTCAAAGGACGTACATACCTTCCAAAAATGTAAACGCTCTTACATTTGCCTCAACAAAGACAGTGGTTTACATGTATGATTTGTCATAAGCTTTTCCACCGATTCTTGCTTAAGGAATAATACAGCACTTCAGACATTATAATTATATGGATGATTTATCATATAGAAAAACTCCATTGTGAGAGAGGATTAGGCTTATCATTGTTACTCCTTGGAAACACTCCTACACACATCTTGATTAACAATTTACCTAAGATACTAAAATATTATGTTGTTTTCATAAGATATAGTTCACAAGCAATGAGGTTATGCAGTTTGATTTAATTTCACATTAAACTTAAGGTAGACAATCAGCAATTTCGTGCAAATATGTATTCTCGTATTTAAGTGGTCTTGTGTATTTACACACACTTTTATGACATCATTTCATATATATCAGTAAATTAATTAAACTTTGCGGTACATTTTTGTATTGATTGTTGCCTCTCCATCAGTAATTGTACGGCCACATCTGCGTAAATACAAGCACTGATAGCCACATGTGCGTTATAACAAGCACTGATAGCCACATCTGCGTTAATACAAGCACTGATATTGCATCACATTTACAATATAGAAACGCATCGGATGGGGTTAACAAGATATTTACCGACTAAAAAGTAATAATTAAAATAAAAATTGAATATTTAATTTCAACCTCTGTTCTTCTGGCAGCGAAATTATTACAGAAACAATGCAAATTAGCAAAATTTTACATCGCGTAAAAGTTAATAAAATTTAATACCAAGAATGATTTAATTTTATTTGTTAAGCAAACAAGATGTTTTCCGAAACCTACAGTGTGCTTGCAATATCTAAAGGTTGGCTTATGCACACACCCGTTTAATTATGTAAAACTGACAATAACTGTTTGAACCTACATCTTCATATTGTTCATTTATTCATATATAGGTCGCTGATTGTTTAAGCAATCAGAGATTGCAAATGCCCTATTATCAAAGAAAATGCACTTTGATTATAAATAAACAAAAATGTATAAAGCACTTATCTTTTTTTCTAACATTTTGGTCCGGTTTGTCTCATACTGGAACCGGCTTCCTTCTCAAGAAGACCCATATAACTCTTTTATTTGCAAGTAAACGTTACTATCCTTCTTCTAAATTACACGCTAAACGTAAATTTCTCCGATTTGAATCGTCCGAAATAACTCATTCCATATCTTAAAAGCACAAAAGATACAATCTCGAGAACAACCCCACTTCTTTTGTTTAAATTTGTAATAAATATAAGTCTGCTATAGACAAAAAAGTAATGTGAATTCAGAAATAATTTTATCACACATGTTAATGTAACCTTAAAATACAATCTGCTTTGTCATACAAAAATTGATTTCAAATACAGTGATAAAAGTAACAAATGTTTGTATTTTTCCAAGAACAGTGATAAGAGTAAAAAAATGTAAAACGAGATATGATCTTAGATTGACAAGTTTTCCTTGTGGAAATACATTATTTTTTTTTCTATTTTAATCATTACGATCTCACTTTCACCAGACAACATTTATACCCTACAGCTTCTTAATGATGGAAGACATTTTGGATTATTCGTTCAGACTATTTTATAATACCAAAGATAACATTAAATTTTGTAAAATTAGGAAGATAAGATTATTTTTTCTGAAATACGTAGCCATCAGTCAAAATAAGTAAATAATCAAGTTCCATTACACGGAACGTAGGAAAGCATCTAATATTATTCCTTTGTGAGAAATGGATTTCAACCGAGTTATAAACAACCTACATGAAGGTATTTATGGAATTAATAAAAAAAAAATACGAGCTTGAAACAGCAGAGACAATGTTCAAATTCAGACGTTCTCAGTGTTACAATATTTGGTCGTTATTTAATACCATGATTTATAGTTCGCCCGACAAGATTGTATTAATCTATTGTATAGGTTTTTGATTACTGATCATTAAGCAGGAATATTGATGACGTCAATTAAATTTACATCATACAAAATGGACATTTTATACCTCAGATAGGAAAATGCACGTTAGCCTCCATACAAGAAGCATACAAGCGCATGTTCATGTATTTTCCGTGAAAAAGTTATTGACCTGGGTACTTTTTGCAAAAGATGTACTATTAATTATTTGGTGGTTGCAGTACAATTGACCGATTGATAGTTGACTTACTAAGGCTTCTTAACATAAACAAACAGAGAGGCGGAATGATTCAAAGCCAAAAAGCATATATAGGTACTTGGTTACGGAAACTCACCGTTTTGTTTCTGTAGCCATACTGACGCGATGCAAGATCTGAAATAACATTGACTTAATAAAGCAGACTTAACTTTTACATGATTGGAATGCTGTTGCAGAAATCAATTGTATATCTATTTCTACGTCAATCTCCAATTAATTTTATACTGATCTTTACGCAGATTTCACGTGTTCAATTTGTACCAAATAGCGATGTTTCATAATTTAATCAAATACAATATGTACAACTTGGCATACGACGTGATTAAAGTAACATCATTTGTACAGTTGAATGTTTCCTGTAATCTCGGTTTTGCCAATTTCGACAGATATTATACTTAAGATAAAAGAAGACAAATAAATCATACAAAAATAAAGTTTTACAACATTTGCATTTTGATTAACCTTGTTTGAACTGCAATATGCAAATAGACAGAAAAACTGAAATTTTTATAATGAGGTCTAGCTAAAGCAATTTCTTTGGAATTGTAAGTCCTATTAAAGGTTAAAGGTTAGGTACATGGATACACGTGCGTCTAAATTCAACTTTTCTCGTTTGTTTTCCTGCGAGATGGATACTTAAGCAGAAAACTACTTCACGAGAACACTATAACCCTATTATCTATAAAATATGTTTCAGAAGCATATTAGTAAATTAAGATACATATTATCGTGCAATTTATTCCTACAAGTTTCGAAATAATTAAAGAATGTTAATGTATCCGAAACGTATCTAGCAACTGTTGTAGGGACATGACCGTAATTTAGAAATTAAGGAGTAACAGAGTGAAAAAAAAACCATAGTTCTTCCTCCAGTTATTGCAGAATTATCTTTTTTTCTCCATCTTAATAAGCATAAACGTAACAACTCCAAGCAATTATATCAGAAAATACATTCTTTATATAATTATCTTTGTAGTGTTTTGTTCTTTTATGAAAACTGATAAAATGATCCTTTGCAATCATATATATGTAAGTGTGAACTATTCCATAAAGTCACGTGCATATAGTACAGTTCTGCAGTGTCTGTTGAAATTTTAAAAAAGAATGTTGTCATATTTCTAAAACATTTTGTTTTGTTGGGTTTTACGCCTCACCGATAGGTCATATGGATACTTTCAAGCTTTTGATGATGGAGGAAGACACAAACTGAGGAGATTTCTCAGCTAAAAAATATACGCCATGTATTGGACTGGTCACGATACCTATATGTTCGTTTTTCAATATATGTTATATGTTTCGTTAAAGACACGGCCACTAAGGTTGAAATAGTAGACATCTTAAAATGACATCTTGTTTTGATATAAAACTTAGTACCTAGATATGTTTCCAAGGTAACCTTCTACCGAGAATGTTCCTGATTGCCAGAGGATGCAGACGCTCTTTTATATCTCATAATTAGATCCATAATAGTATACTTCCTGTTGAAGAGTATTCAAATCCTACAATAAACCTACTTTGACTTAAATTTTTCATATTGTGTAAGGTGTATAAGTAGGTTTTACTTCTGCCCCAAGGTTATTTTTAATGAAGTGAGCAAAATTTAAAATAGTGCCAGAAGACTCGACGTTGGAATTAGAATTGTCTCATTAAATCACCCCAGAAAAAAATGATATTGACAGTTTTATTTTTTGTTTTACAATTGTTCACCAATAGTTTGACGTTGTTTCTTTTATCAAAATTAATGGTAAAATGAATTCTCTGCAAACGTTTTGGACAGTAGCCATCACTTTGAAATTTGTCTCTACTTGAGCTTGAGGAAATGTCATAAATTATACAAAATTTATAAAAAAAATCGGCACGGTAAATGTTGTTTAAAAATTGCAACATAGTGCGAAACAAGGTCAACTTAAGAATATACTAATCTTAGCGATGGCCATTTTTTAAACATTACTATTAGGGTTTAATACCTTAAGTTAGAAACTCGAACCCTTAATTACTTTTAAATCATTTTCATTAAGGTAACATTAACTAGTTTTACTTGAATTTAGTGAACTCAGTTACAATATATCATATATCACGTGATCATAATTCCTCGAAGATCCGTGCATAAATTGGCGGACTTCAGAAATATAAATCAGATAGTACAATTTTTTTCTGCACATTACGACAGCCAAGCTACGACTCGTGTTAAACCCGCAAAAGTAACTTCCACAATATAAAGTGCTTTGATGAAAACATCTTGGGCTAATTGATAACAATAAAAGATGTTTACTTTGAATCTTTTGCATCTCATTCCTGACATACAATACAAGGAAACAAGTCCAGTAGAAAAAAAACAATCAAAGAAGGCAGTCGCACCTCACATGAACACGTATATTCTTGTAGTCAGATTTTGTATACGTATAAAAAAATAGAGTAATGAAATCACAGTTTAAAAAGAAACAGCTGCAAGCAAACACGAAGAAGTAAAACAACAGACTTTTTAAAACTACTGATTGGAATCGGCCTCATAAATGATTGGGGTTATATCTCAGACTGACCAATATTCGGCTATTAACTGGCTAATGACCAAAGGATTTTTTTTTACGATTAACGCATATCAAAAACACTTTAAATGTAATTAAATCGTCTTACTCAACGAAGAAATCTCCCAATGTATAATGTTCAACGTACAAAGACAAAACATTTTGTGCAATTTAAAATAATGCTTTCCAAAATGAACGCTCAACACGCAATCGAATTATGTAACAACTTAAATACAAATGATCTCCCAAATTTACGAAATTGATTGTAACAAGAATATCAAGAATATCGATTGTTAATTAAGAAAAGTTACATTTAACGTATCTCATGCAGACAGCTGGACAATATCATTAATGACATCAGTGAATTTTCACAGCACGAGAAATGGAAAATTAACAACAAATATCCAAATATGAGAGCAAAGTCACCTCATCTTTTGCATCAATGATAAATTGCTTTCCCTATAATATCCAGCGAGACAAGAGGTGTGAAGAAATCCTCCAAGCTCCAAGCTCCAAGTCTCTATATCTTAGGCATAATTATATCATGTGGAAATAATGTACAGCCGTATGTGTTTTAGGCATGTTTATACAAAATAAAACTACCGTGTTAAAATGCTAGTTTCAATCGATTATTCTGCGCAGTTTGATGTAGTATAAAATAACATTTCGAATAATGTTGTTTAAGTTGCTCAAGGTGGAGTTCTATTTGAAACAGCGTACTTCTCTAAGACATATCACCATTTTTTTAAGTTGCTCAAAATGGAGTTCTCTGTGAAACATCGTCCTTCTTTGAGACATAACACCATTGTTTAAGTTGCATAAGATGGAGTTCTCCTTCTCTGAGACATAACACCATTGTATTCTGTTTATCCCTGAACATTTTACCTTTAAGTTTAATTTGCTCACCTTGACAACATAATTGAAAACAATATATAAAACCAAGGAAGTATAAAATACACAGAATGGCAACTGGCTGTAATCTCGCGTGAGCTCGTGTCAGAGCGTGATTCGGCGTTATCTTACTAAAAACAAACATCGGCGAGCATGGAGTTACAATTTGTACCTTTAAAACTACATTTAAAATACATGTTAGCTTCTAAAACAAAATTAGTTTAATTTGAAATGGTCTTAAGACACGAAGTACACGTTTTTTTTGCCATCGAAAGAAGCGTGGCCATACGGTGATAATTATTTTACCGATGATAATTGCTTTCGTATACAAAATGGCGCGTGGAGAAAGCGCCACTTCCGGTAAACGAGATCTCGTTTTTTTGTCACGGGAGGTTTGCGAGATTTGCTCTATATGCCTTTCAAGTTGCCAATCTATTTATTTTTATAGCTCTTTGATAAAACGTGTTACTCCAAAACAATCTGTTGGCAATCATAGTGTTTTGGGGAGAAAACACATTCATGACATGGCCAGGTGAAACATGCTTCTAATGGATCAAACTCTTTTATTGAGGGTGAGTTAGGAATGTTTGCCTAGATACATTTGTACATAAAAACCATGTAACTTAGTTGCATGTTTTAGCGTTTACTTCATACTCAACAGATTATTTTAGCTCTGCAGTTCCTTGCTTACGGGTGAATGTAAATTATGTTTATTTACACTTAATTGTACCATATCTTTGATAGCCTACACACTAGGTATTTTGGATTGTGTTTGAGTTGTATCAATTCAGATTCATTTGATTCAGTTCCACGTATGATGTTTAATTGAAATGACTGATGTTTCTTTTTGTGGGGTCGGGGTGCTTTTAATTGTGCTATGCAGGGGACGATTTCCCATAGTTGTACCTTTCACTTTCATTGAGTGTTTTACAAACACAATGTTTTAATAAATACTTTTTTTTCAAGCGGAAGGCAAGCAATATACCCCCGCATGTTCGCGATTTTCACAACAATACTTTAATATTTGTGAAATACCAGTCATAAAATAACGTTTCTTTCGTGACCTTTACATACAATTTGAAGGTTTTGATTTTGTTAGCAATAGATTTTGGTATTATTGTGAATAATTATACCAAGTATTTTCAAAATATGTTCCTGCAAGAAACATCTACGGACTGGAGAAAAAAAAGTTGTAAGAATTTGTCCATGGATTCGAGCTTGAAAGTATGACAAAGTCCAAATTTAGTTTTTTCCTCTTTTTATTCTACGCAAAAGAGATCGCATGTGGTTTTTGTGTATCGAACCTAAATAGGTCGGATCAAATATTTAGGTCGTATCTAATGAACGTAATTTGCGACATAATGAATAGAATACATTACGCTAGGAAATTCAGCCTGGAAATCGCTTCAATGCATAAATCATTCGACAGTAAAAGATTTAGGTATGATGTTGGTGCTTAATCAGAAAATGACGATTTTATCGTCTAGTCGCCTTGATACTTACACGGTTACTAAACCACCATTAAATTACAGACACGTATTATTTGTATTATGTAAGGCAAAACCTTTCATTTAGCATCGACTTATACAACAGCTGTTGATTAGTCTGAACCAGTACTTTCATTTTGTTATATAATTAAGTAAGCCGTCCAAATATGAAGGATTAAGCTTTGGGCTTTGATAGGTCTGTTCGTTAAGGTGACTACGACAAATGAAAATGATAAATGTTATACAGAAGCTAGTCCTTCATTTGAATTACTTTTGTAAATTTATTTGAACAGACTGAATAAAACCAATATGCGGGTTTACAGATGGCACCTTCAGTAAAGCAAAACCCTATATAAGTGTTTGTATGGTCTCATTTCTCTTCACAACACTGCGCAATCTGATATGTTAATCACTTCGTCTAAACGTGTAAAGGAGCGTCTAGTTTTATTCTATAAATCCTTTATGGTTTTGGACTAATTTCGGTAAATAATCGAGTTATGTGAAAGTAATAGCAGCTAAAAATGCTGAATCTTGTCTGTTTGTTTGGATTGAGCGCCAAGTTTCATCGGTATTATTGGGATTCTGGACCAGTACAGACCTGTTCTCCGCAGGCAACTGCCAACTTCCTCACATGAATCAGAGATTACGGTCGAAATGACTTCATACTCAATGTCTTTTATCAAATCGTCACGGAGAACATACGTCTTTCCCGAGGATCGAACTCACGAACGGTTAACCGTAGATCTGCGATTTAACTATTGAGCAAAGTTTCTTTTCCATGCGTGCAATAACATAGCCATTGAAGGAGATAACATAACGAACATTTTAGATGGTTCAATAGTGGCTGCATCTTAAACAACAATGATGCCATTATCCTTGCAACTACACATTGATTAGCATATTCTCTCTTTCCAAACCGTCTACGGTTTTAGTCTAATTTTCTTTTTGGCGTACATCACCGTCAAAGTCGAAATACTTAATTCTAGTTAAGTAGGATCCAACTAAGTCCTGTTATATTACGAGTAAGCTATTTTCAAATTAAAACAATATTCGTATGGGTCATCTAAATAAATAAAAGGAAGTAATTGATATAAATAAAATTACATTAGTAATCAGAGAAAAAATGATTACCGTTGATGATCCATGACAATTTGTCCTCATGGAACACTGGAACTATTAAAATACGATGAAGTGTTTTATGGCAAACAAAAATGAAATTATTGTTACAACATTCGAAAAAAAAAATTGACAAAAATGATTGGTATATAAAATGTTTTACGAGCTATGATTTTTTCTGTTTCGTGCTATTTCATTTGGAGCGTCAAAGTAATAACGCGACTCATTAGATTACTTTCATTCATAATGCATTTTTATATTCTGGAGTTAATTCAAAAACAGAAACGTGTTAAACTTTCTTAAGCGAATTAAATTGTATGCTATTTTCTTTTAACGTTTAAAACATTTCAAATTGTGAAGATGCTTAAAATTCAAATCAGATTTATCTAAGTATGCTACCCCTGTTTTAAACTTTGAAGTCGCTAAACGTAAGACCATTGACGTATTGTATAAAGCATTAAAATAAATTTTGGTACCAAATAAAATTTAATATATCGTCAACTTAGCAAATAGAAATTTATAGGCACTTGCCGACATGTTGGGGGACTTGTGGAGTTTCTACGTTTTTTCCGTTGTGTATGAACAGGACAAATAGTGCCTATTGCTAACATGTGTTTGAATCCTGCAACACTTTCATGTGTCTCATTTGTTCATATGTCAAGTTGGGCGACGTGTGGTTATCCACTTTTTCGTTGTTGTTGTTGTTTTGTGGGGGTTTTTTTGTATCCTAGTCTAGAAGAAATGAGTACCGCCAACGCGAATAAGATATGTACTGGTCAAATTTCTGTATCCATTATTGGTCAGATCCACGTTTATCTTTGTATCAGTTTTGTTAGCTCTTAAACAGTACAAAAAAGAGTTTCCATACGATATCACGACAACTCGACAAATACAGAAATTGTCGTTCTGTGCTTCGGTCGTGTTTGCGGCTTTCAAATTAGCTGGACGAAGGCAAGACTGCACGACTGCACGACAAATAATTGGTGACTATATATACATTTTTATATCCGCAAACACAGAAAAAAAATCTTTCGAGTTAGCAGCCTTCCGTACAAATTCTAGAGAACTGTCATATTGCTGTGTTTTCGCCCCGCCAACAGAACGACACTGCATAATTATGTAAAGTACCTTGTCAGCACAACAAATCAGCATGGCAGAAATAAGCTGCAATATATTAGAGTGAAAACTTCTATATATAACGATGCTTTGTACAAGCGACTATACGTTTTTCCAATCCAAGTATACAGTCAATTCTCTGTTTCGAAGTTAAAAAATGACTTATGACACTGGCTGAATTACAGAAACCCTCTTCAGGTAGACATCAACATCAGAAAGATCAACGAACAGTCGTGCCTATATGTTGTGACTGCTTGTACGGCTAGATGTATGATAAACGTTATATGTGTTAAATGGTCACACAATGCAACAAGACATACAATTTCAGCAAGCGCTAAAAATAACTGTAAGGCGAGTGTTTCTAACAATGATGGTATCAGATCACTACAAATGAAACAAATGAAATATGTAGCTCATGTTTTACACCAAGCAGAACAGTTTCCCATATATGACATGTGTAGAATTAACCCATTTAGGTTCCTGTGATGGATTGTTATGTCCGATTATTTCATATTGGAAACTACAGACTGTCATTTATATTTTTAAACTTCCAGAATATATTTGTATCTACATTTCCCAGCAGAGATGACCTATGGTATTTGTTTTTGTAATCTTAATGAAAACATTATCGGGCGTCATTAATAAATTAGATTTATACCCTAGGTAATTGTACAATATATAATCGGCATAGTATAGATAATCTTCTATTCATTTATTATGGGTCCCTTAAGGGGGGAAAAAAAGGGAATTAAATTTAAACGGTTTCCAAAACAAAAAAAACATTGTTTTCAAAACAAAAAAACCCAAAACAAAAACCAAAAATTGTTTAATTAAATTGGTGCAGAAATAATTTTAGAATCAAAGAAAAATTTAAAGACCAAAAATTCCTTAGGAAAAAAAAACCCCAAAAAAATTTTAAAGGGGAAAAGAATCCCAAAAAACCCCTTTTTCGGAACTAGGAAAAAAAAAAGCCCGGGGGGACCTTTTAAAAGGTTTTAAAAAAAATTTTTTAAAAATTTTTTGGAAATTTCCATTATAAGTTTGGGTTTAACCTGGGACCAAAAATTTAAAATTTTACCCCTAAATTTTTTTAAAGGAGGGTTTTGGGGGGAAACAAGAATGAAACCGGGTTTTCCGTTTTTTTCATAAATGTTTTTGCTTTTTTGTTTAAAAAATTTTTTTTCGTTTAATTTTAAAATTTTTTATTTTTTTTCCCCCCTTTTTTCCCCTTTTTTTAACCAAATATTTAACTTACCCTAAAAAAACGATTTTCCTTTTTTTTTTTGGGGAAAATTTAAAGTAAAAGAAAATCAAAAAAAAGGTAAAAAAATTTCGTTCAAAAATTTTTTAAATTAAAATGTAGGGATTTTTTAAAAATTAAAATTTTAAAATCCTTTAAAAATTTATTTTTTTTAAGGTTTGAATTAAAAGGGGGTGCTTTAAAAATTTTTTTGCAAAAATTTTTTCAAAAAAAAAACCAAAAAAAATATTATGGGAATTTTAAATTTTAAACTTTTTTTTTTTTTTAAACGGAGTTTTTCATAAAATTTCCGTTAAAAAAAATTTGGTTTTTTTTCCTTTCTTTCAAATTTATGTTTATTTTCCTTTTTAAAAGTTTTTCCCCTTTGGCCCAAATTTTCCCTGTTTTTAACCCCATTGAGAAACCTTGGTTTGGAAAATTGTTAAAAAAGGTGCTTTTTAAATTAAATTTTAAACAGAACTTGTTAAAATTTCGGGAAAAGGGGTTTAAAAAGTTTTTGGGTTTTTTTAAAAAAATTTTAAAACCTTTTTGGAATTTTTTAGTATTTTGAAAATTTTGTTTTAAAAAATTCATTTATCCCTTGCAAAAAATTGTTTTTTGCCCTTTTTTAAAAATGTTTGGGGAAAACCCCCAAAGAAAAATTTTTTAAAAGTTTTTGGTTGAAGTATCTTTAATTAATGGAAATTTTAAAAGACTTGTACAAGGACAACAACGGAAAACCCAAAAGATCCCTTTTTAAACCCGGGTGCTTTTTTTTTTCTAATAAAACCCCAAAAAGAGAAATAAATAACCCGAGTATTCCCAAAAAGGAACAGGGAAAAGTGAACATTTTTCCGAATTGAAATTTTTCCTTTTTGGCTTTTAAATTTTTCCCCTCTTTTAGTGAAAAAATTAAATTGGGGCCTTAAAGACCAAAAAAACCCCAAAAAAGATTTTTTAAAAAAAACTTTTTTTGGTTTTTTTTAAATAAAAAAAAACTTCTATAAATTTCCGGAAAAACGGAAAATTACCTTTCCCCAAAAATTTTAACAAAAAATTTTTAAAATTGTTTTAATTTTTTTATGAATAACTTTTTTTGAAAAAAGGGAACTGTAAAAAACCCTGGTTTGATTTAAAAAAAAATTTTTAGAATGATAAAAAAATAAAAATAAAAAAAGGGGTTTTCAAAACCCCAAATTACAACGAAAAAGCAAAAAAAAGCAAAACGCTGCAGTTATTGTCTTTACAAGGGATTTATTTTTTATTTTTTCATTAAATTAAAAACATATCAACTTTAAAAACCGCTGAAGTACTGCTAAAAGTTTTTTTTTATTTCTTCAATATCATAATCTTAATCTTTTTTTAAAAGAAAAGTTGGCAGCCAACGTACACCCCAAAAAGATTATTTTTTTGTATTTTCTCTGACGGAAATAAATTTTAAAAAATTATACATTTTTTTATCCTTAGGGTTCTGAGCGTTTTGCATATTCCTTTAACCACTAAAAACAAGACTAAATCAAATCGGGGTTTTTCTTTTAAGGGTTTCCTTGGGTTGCGCCCCTTTATTTTCCCAAAAGGATCTTTCTTACAAATCCTTTAATAAACTGTCAAAAATGCTTTTAATAAAATCAATGGGTTATTGAACATCCGCTATGGATTTTTTCATAAGCACTTTTTGTTTAAAGAAATTTAAAACGATAATGACAAATTTCCCATATCCCATTCCATCCCTTATAATTTATTTTAAAAAAGGGTCTAACCCCAAAAATTTGAACCCAAACCCCAAACCCGTGTTTCCCGAGTTTCAATACCCCCAACAAACGTAAAAACATATTGTGATTTTTTTTTTAACTAAAAAACATTACCATGAAAAAAAAGGGGCCCCCCCTTCTTCAATTTTCAGATTTAAAAGATTTTTTAAAAAGGGATCACCGAAATTTATAATTTTAATAAATCTTTAAAAAGTGGGCAATCACATCAAAAAACCGCCCTTTTTATTACATTTCCTTTTTAAAAGTGTCGCCGGGTTAAGGGGTTTTTTTTCAATGAACAAAAAGCCCAAAAAACAAAAACTAAGATCCCCAATTAAAAATGTAGGGCTTCTTTACTTTTTTAAAAAAATTTTTTGAAATAATTTCACTTTCAGGAATTATTAAAAAAGTGGGTTCAATATCATTTTCTGGGGTTTTACATTTCAGGGGGTTAATACTAAATAATTTAAAACCCAAAAAGACAATTTTAAAATAGTTTTAAAGTTTTTCCAAGTTATATATTTTTTCCAATCTTAAAGGTTTTGTGAAACTATTAGAAAAAAAGGAGGCCATGAAAAATTTTCCCAAACTTAAATTTCTAAATTTTTTGGGTTAAACTTATTTTTTGTCAATGTAAATTTTTGACATTATAATACATTTTTCCTAAATTTTCATTTTAATTTTTAGCCAAAAAATTTTTACTAAATAGGGACAAAAACCTCTAATTGATGTATTTTAATGGGTTTTTAGTTTTAAATGTTTTTTTTTGTTAAAATTTCAACAAACCCCTTCACTTTCTTCAAAATCTGATCAACCGCTTTTTGGAAAGAGCGGGTTTCAGATGTTTTAATTTATAAATTACATTTTTATAAGGTTTATGCTTTTTTTTTTTTTGGGGAACCCGCCGTCAAAAAGAACAATTCGGGACTGGTTTAAACCCCAATGCCACGTGATTTTTAAATTTTTTGAAAATCAGTTTAATTTTGAAAACGAATTATAGATGATTTAATCAAAATGAAGATTTAAATGCAACACCCCCTCCCCCTGTTTGGGACGGGGTGCCTTTTTTTTATTTCACCTCCTACGGTGCGAACTCGTGTGAAAAAACAACAAACTTTTTAAAAACTACGATCCCCAATATTTTTTGCAAAAAATACAAAAAAATTAAAATTGATAAACAAGTTTAATAAATATAAAAAAAAAACCTTTTAAAAATCCCAAAAAAATATCAATTGAATACGGATCACATAAAAAAGGGGTGGTTTACCAATCGATTAAAGTCTCTCAAAACCACGGGCTGTAATTTTTCGCCCGTAAAAAAAACGAAACAAAAATGCACCCCAACAAACCCTTTTGTAAAAAATTAAAAGAGAACTTTTTAAAAATTTTTTAAAGTGTCGTTTTTTATTTTTGGGCTATTTGCAAAATTTTAAAGATAATAAAATAAAACAAATGATTGAACATCCCCCCCAAAACCTTTTTGTCTTATTATCATTCGCCGAAAAATTTTTTTTAAAAAGTTTTTCTTTTTTTGGGTTTTAAAAAAATCAAAATTTAATATTTGTCTTACCGAATCAAAACTTTATACCTACTGGAATCCGAGAGATACAGCAAGACATGCAAGGGTAAGACACTTAATCCAATTCTTTTATAAACAAGTTATACCAAAACCCTATACCAACAGTTTGAGATTCGGTCAACTGTGTTCGCTCGAACTCGATTGGATCTAAAATTTGTATTATTATACTTACGAAGGATGTTCCCGGGGACTAGGGGGGGGGTTTAAAATTTAAAAATCGAGTACGAGCGAAAAAAATTTCGACAAAATTTTCGAAATATTAGGGGAAAGAAAAATTGAAATTTAATTTCCACTTCAAAGTTTAAAATTTCCCAAAAAACGGGCCCAAAATTTTTTAAAAAAACTTCAAAAAAAATGCCTTTGGTGACCCTACCAAGATTGTTTAAATTTTTTAAATCTTTTAAAAACCCAGGGACTCATTTTAACAAGGTATGCTTAACGAAAGTTAGAGAAGTTTTTTTTTTGTTATTTAAATTATTTGGGCCAAATTTTGGGGTAAAAATTTCTACGGGGTCCCCCGACCCTTTTTTTCCCCTCAGATTTTTTCTGATTCGTCCAAACAAGGAAAAACCCGACTAAAGGTAGAAAAAACGGGGGTTTTTTAAAATGTTACCTACAGCATTTAAAGAAAACTTTAAAAATTTCTTTAATCTCTTTCTTCCCGGGTCAGTTTGAAACAATGTTTTCAGAAATTTTTTTTTGTTAGCCCTTTACACAGCGCAAAATTCTGGTGAAGCTATAAATCATCACGAACCTCTTGTTTTAATAAAATTACATTCTTACAAATTTGACTAGTAAAATCGCTTATCAAAATTTTGTCAAAAAAAATGCAAAACAAAAAAAACAAAGTATGATAACTTTTATGCATTTTTTCGAAAGACAAATAAAGGGAACAGAAAAAACTTGAATCCAAAAATTCTGGAGTCAAGTTGCTTTTTAAAAATTTCTATTTTCAATTTGAATTTCTCTGAAAAATTTTTCCCTACGAGTTTTAAAAAAATTTATATGTTTTAAAAAATTTTAAAATCCCAATAAAATTTGGGGAATTTTCCCATGATAGATAAACACTTCTTTCCCCCATCCAGTTTGGTAAAAAAAAAATTTTAATAGATTTGAAAACGTTTACAGATCATCAAGCAAAATAGTTATTGACATTAGATACATGTAACGCTGTGTGGTAAGGAAGGTTTGCTACTGCAAAATCTCCATAAGTCTCCATCTGATGGATGCCTTTTAAAACATATACAGGGAATATAAAGAAAAAAATACAGGGAATATAAAAGGGCCATAACAGGGAATATAAAAAATAAACAGGGAAAAAATAAAAACAAAAAAGGGAAATATGAAAAACAAATTCCCCCGGAAATATGAAAGGACATATACAAAAAAAAAACCGGAATATAAAAAAAAGGAAAAAAATATTAAAAAATGGAAAAAGAAAGAACTTTTCCAAAAAAAAGGGGGGGAAAATTAAAAAAAAGAAAAAAAAATTTATTCCTTTTAAAAAACCCAAAAATTTTTTAAACAAAAATAAATGAAAAAGAACCAAAATTTTTTTGCCTTTAAAACTTTTTTTTAAATTTTTTATTAAATTAAATTTTTAAAAAACCAACAAAACCCAAGCAATCAATCAAAGGGATTTCAACTTCCGCGAGTGAATTTTTTATCACGAAAAAGCATCAAATCGTGCGGGGTAATGTTTTTTTTAAAATTTTCAATTTCATTTAAAAAAAACACTAACAAATGTTTTAAAAAATTTAAAAAGGCTCACAAATGAATAAGCAGGTACTTCTTATGCATTCAAAAAAACTCCAGGTCTAAAAAATGGGGGGAAAAAATTTTGGGTTTTTATAACTGATTTTGGGGAATTAAAAATTTTGTATTTCAAAAATAGCAAACTGGTACTTTCCCAAAAATTTAAAAAACAAAAAAGGTTTTCTAATTTTAAACAAAATTTACGAAGTATTAAAACCTCCTTTTAATTTGATCCCTTTTTTCAAAAAGGGTTCAGGTTATTTCCCCAAAAAAACTTTATTTTCCCTAGTATTTTGGGGGTTATTCCGGGACAAAAAATTTGGCCCTTCTATAGAAAAAACATGAAAACCGACAATGCTGTGAAATTTTTGTTTACTGATAAAAATATTTTTCTTGTTTTGTTGTTACAAAATTTCAAGATTTTTACAGTTAAAAGGAAAAATGACCGGGTAAAAATACTACTTTTTGCAATCTACTCAACAAAATCCAACTTTTTGACTTACAAAAGGGCTGTAAATTTTTTTTTTTTTCTTTTTTTTTTTTTTTTTTTTTTTTTTCTTTTTTTTTTAAAGGAAGATAAATAATAAAAAGATCGAGAAGTATCTATCGGGACATTTAAAAAATCTTATTGAAGGGCGGGCTGGGAAAATGGAATCGTACGCAAATTGGGAAAGGACGAACCTACTTTTCAAAGTTCAATTTTGGAATGGTATTAGATTATCGGTGGGTCCCTGGCATATTAAATTGCGGGCCCAAACAAAAATGTCTTGTTTTTACTTGGTTAAATGCTTGCCCCTTACCACCATGTAAAGGTTCTGGTAAACTTTTTCCCCAAAACCCAAAGGGGATAAAGGTCATTGATACGGAAAAACGATAAATTAGTTTAAAAAATCTTTACTTATTTCCTTTCTCAAAAAAGGCTTTTGCCCGGGAAACCCATTGGGTTAAAAATTTTTCACGAAATGAAATAAGCCGTTAATAGGGTTTTGGGCACTGAAACAAAGCAAATAACAAAAATTTGCCATCCCTTTTTTTAAAATTTTTCTCTAAATTAATTTTCTTCAATCTCCCAAATTAAAATAGGTTGGGAATTTAAAAGGGAAAGCTTAAACTTTATTTTTTTCCCCCTTGAAAGACCCTTATTTAAAAACATAACACTCTATTTTGAAGCAGAACCCCAAAAATATCAAAAGGGGGGTTTTTTTTTTACAACGCGAAAAAAATTAACAGAATGTGCACTGTACAAAAAACAAAAGTTATCCTACTTTTTTTAACCACTTTTTAAAAAAATTTTTTGCTAAAACCCTTTTCGGGGTTTTTTCCAACTGAAACGAAAAAGCATACTTTTTTCGCTTTTTTAATTTTTTAAGAAATTCTTTCTTTTTAAAACGGGTTATTCAATTTTTTCATACTTTATACATTTTTAGAAATATCTTTTGCTAAAACCTTTCGTGTTTTTTCCCCAACTGAAACATCAAATAAAAGAAACTTTTTCGTTTCCCTTATTTTTAAGAAAACTTTCTTTTAAACGTGTTATCAACTTTTCATACTTTTCTCCACCCCTGTTTCTTTACTGATTTACATCAGCACGGCTTGCAGCAATTTTTCATTAAAACCCCTTTATCTTTGTCAAGGGGGTCTTTGATTTTTTCCCCAATAAAAAGTTAAGATGGTTTGAAAATTTCAGGGCTAAAACTTTCTCTCGAAAGGGGAAAAATACGAAAAAAAACAACCCAAAAAAATTTCACAAACAAAAAAAGATTTTAAATAGAATTTTTTTTCCCTTTTGATCCCTTTAAAAAAAAATTAATAGTATATATCCTGAAAAAAAATGCATAAAAATTTTTTCCTTAAACTTGACTTAAAATCTAAGGCAAAATTAAGCAAAATTTTAAATTTTAAAACGTATGAGCAATAAAATTGTATTTGTAAAATATTTTTGATTATATTTTCTGCAGCGAAAACAATTTTCCAAATTTTAATTCCATCAATTTGCTCCCCGTTTTTACGCCCTTTCACGCAAAAAGCTGTAACTAAAACCATTACTGAGCTTTTAAAAATTTACACAAGATATTATCATATAAAAATACTGTTTTTTTTAGCTTTTGGGGAGGGGGGGGGGGGGGGGGGGGGGGGGGACGGGAAAAAACACTCAAACTTCAAAAAGTATCTTTGTATTTGGAACCAAAAATCATGTTAAAATTTCAATTAAACAATTGGTTTACAGAAAAACAAAAATATTAAACCCCTTTTAAGTAAAAATTAACCAATGAAATAAAACATGCAAAGGTACATCTGCAAAAAAATAAAAAAAAAAAACACAATTTGCACTGACAGCAAAACGGCAATAAAACCCCCGGGTTTAAACATAAAATTTTTAAGGGGTTTAAATTCCTTTGACGATCATGAAAAAAACAATTATCTAGAAAAAGATGGAAGCTTTTCCCTTTTTATAGAAAATTTTAATTTCGCGATTGTGCAAAAGTCTAACTAAATTTTAAATTAATTGCCCAAAATAAAAAAAATTAAAAACTTTTTCTCAAAAATTTAAAAATAAAAAATTAAATTACAGTTGTCACAAAAATGCAATTTAAACTCCAAAATTTACATAACACTTTTTATTTTAAAATTTAAAGGGTTTAGATAAAAAAAAAAAAAACGGTTTTAATTTTTTTATGATGGGAATTTTTTTCTTTCTTAAAAACTTTTGGATCTTTTTGTTTTGGTTTAAAAAATTTTTTGCCCTTCCCTCAAAAAAGGGTTTGATGTGAAACTTATTTTGGGGGGTAAATTTAAAAATTTAAAAATTTCCTACCCAAATACGGTAAAAACGATTTTGGGATTTTTTGGGAAAATTTTACAAATCGCGTTTAAAATTTTGAAGGAAGTCCAAAAGTTTTTATACCCGTATAAAACCCAAAAAATGGCACAAAAATTTTTATTTTTAAACATTTTACGTAGTTTGCAAAAAAAAAACTGGTTTGCTTTCAAGGAGAAAGGGAAAATCAAAAAAATTTGCCCAAATATCGATCTTTCCGTCATTTAAAAGAACAGACAAAAAGATCCGCCCAGGGTAATTTGTTTTTTTCCCCTTTCGATAAAAAAAACAGATTGGGGTTTTTAAATCTAAAATATTGTTAAATCCAGGGGAAAAAAACTACGTTGAGCAAATTAAAATTTTTTTTTCCCTTTTTTTTTTGATTTTTAAAAAAGTTTTCGAACTTCCCCCGTTTTGTTGATGTTTTTCGTGAATGACGCAAGATTTTCCTTGCAACCCTCGCAAAAAAGACCCGGCGTTTACAATTATCACACCAATGTTGAATATACAAAAACAAAACCCAAAATTTGTTTTTCCATTTAAAGTGAAAACATTAAATTAAAAGTAATATTTAAGAAAAAAAGAATTTTCCCAAACTGGTTTATCGTAAAAATAATCCGGGGTTTTGATTTTTCTTATGTTTAAAAATATCACAAAGGGGCCAAAGGGCCTGAGTTTAATTTGGTTTCGCATAAGAACAAAAAATGGGGTTTTATTCTACAAAAATTTCACCCCTTGGAATTTATTATTTCGATTCTAACACGACACCAAAAACAACAGGGGTTAAAAAAAAAAGGGTAAAAACTTTTTACGACCTTTTTTTACCGCCGGGATGGGGATGACTTCTTTGGAAACGCAAGTTTTTTAAATTGCAGAATAACCCGAGAAGTTTTATGCTCTACATGTATGTAGGTTATTTGCTGGTCGGGGAAAGAATAAAAAATTTGACCGAAACTTGGGGTTTAAGAGAACCCCAAAGAAAATAAAGTCCGTTGTCTGTTACCCCCTGCCTTTTTCCAGGCAACTAATTTTTAATCTTATCTGTTTTCAGATACAACGAAATGTGACAAAGTTTTTGGGTGCCTTTGGCAAATTTCCATCCATTAAAAAAGACATTTTTTAAAATCACAAAAACAAATAAAAAGCTTACTTTACCAAACCCCTTTAGTGAAATGCATTTCATAATCGGGGGCAATAAATTGGGGGTTAGAAACCCTTTCCCAAATGTGCCCAATACAGGACACAAAATTTGTGAAAAAAGAACAAAAATCAAATGCGTACTAAATAGCCTTTTAAGGTTTTAGACAATCAAAAAAAACCCAAATGGGGCATTAAAAGACATTTTTTAAAGACAACTAAAATTTTTTTTAAACTTGCCCTTCAAACGAAGACACTTTCATTAAAAACTTTTTTAATTTTGATTGTCTTTTCCCTTTTTTTAAAGTTTAGCCCCGTTTTCAACGGTTTTTTCATTTGTGTAACGGGCAGCAGTTAACCTAAACCTTTTTTTTTCCTTTGTTTTTTTTACCATACAAAAGAATGTAAACGCTATAACCCCAAATTTTTTCGTATTAAAAAAGGGTAAAATAAAAATTATTTCAGACACAATTTTTTTTAATAAGCCCACCACGGGAACAAAACCCCTTGTCCGGAGAAAGAACTCCCCCAAAACCCCTGCGACCCCGTAATTTTTTCTGTGCTCTCCCAAATGGCAAAGAAAACCATTAGAAACATACGTTTTTTCCCATTAAATAAAAAAAGGGGTACAAAAAAAAAAATATCAATAAAAAAACTTACAATAAAATCATCAGCAAACTGTACAAACAAAAAAATTTCCCTTAAACAATACATTTTTTGGGGTTTACGAAATAAAATAATTATTTTAAAATTAAAAAATTTTTCCACAAAAGTAGGTAACTGAACGACAAAAAAAAATATAAAATAAGTAACAACTGGGAAAATTTAGCATTTGTTAGCAATAAATTTTTAAAAAAACGACCCCCTACCTTTAACTTTGTTACACTACTCAATTTAATTTCCAAAACTTACAAAACCCTTTATCCAAATTACAAAATAGCAGAAAGGGGTAAATTGGAAAGGTTTTTTGGGCAAATTTAAAAGAAAAAAAACATTAACCGAAAAGCAAAGGGAAAAAAGGATAAATCAAAAAATTTTTAAAACCCCTTCAAGAGTTTTGGGAAAATTTTCTTAATTTACACATTATTCTTACGGAGTCGTTTTTTCATGGGAATAAAAAATACTCTAACAGAGCCCTGTGAAATAAGGGTTTTATAATCTATTTAAATGGGAAAAGAATATAAAGGGTTGCTGCTAAAATAAAACTGTCTAGGCCAAAGACTCATGATTAAAACTTGCATCACCTAGGGAAATAACTGAAATTTAAACCCTAGACTTTTTTAGAAAAAACGTCCCGAAACCACATTAACTAGAATTTTCCCTTTTTTGGTATTTTCATCATCTATGGACCTGTATAAAACTTGTGAAAATCACGACCTCGAGGTCAAAAGTTTATAAATATACAGCTATTCTAGCCGTAACATCTCCGTGTTTGATATGCAAGTGTTTTATTTGCAAATAATACAAGATACCATAAAAACACAAAACCTGTTTTTACTTTTTTTTATATTTGTTTAAAAATAAACCTTTCTAAAATATATAAAAGGTTTATAAAGGTTTTCCCTGCTAGAAACCTTTTTTCATTTATCAAAAACTGCGCGACAATTACCCAAAACATAAAAGAGGAAAGTTGTTTCCCCTATTTAATACAAAATTATTTAAAGTTTTAAATTTTTTAATTCCCTTTTTCAGGGTTTAAAACTGCGACTTTTGGGGCACCGGGGAATAATTAAATTAAGTAAATAATATATATTTCCCTTTTCTTACAGAAAAGTCACAAACCCTTTCAGATAAACCGGGTTTTTACTTTATAAGCCAGTTTTCCAAAGCCATCTAATGAGATAAAATTTGTTTCCCGAAAAGCAAAAAAAATCCTTTTTTTTAAATTTTGGGGGTATTAAATCAATCCTCCTTCAATAGATCGACCGAGGGGGAAGGGAATTTTTTTCAGAAAATATATAATATATTTAACCTTAAAATTGGATACACAAAGTAATGAAAATTTTTTGGGTTAGATCCTACATTAGATCTCCATTTTTTGTCTATTTGCATATACAATTTTTTAAAAGTAAATGTTTAAACCCCTTTAAGGAAAAGGGTTTTTGCAACGTTAAATGTCGCAACGCCGCAAAAAGTCGCAACCACCGTTTTATGTCCAAGGGTTACGTTAAATTGTCTCAACACCGCTAAAATTCGCAAAAAAACGGGCTCCGCTAAATTCGCACCTTTAAAGGTAAAAAGTCGCAAAAATTTGCCCACCGTTTTAAAAGTCGGGAACTCCCCAAAGCTAAAAGTCGCCCCAGCAAAATAAGATTTTAAACATCCTTTTCAAAATTAGAGATAAAATAAAGGTAATGCAGCTTCATTTATCCGATGGAAATTTTTTGATTTTGGAAGGTGAAAAGAAACCCTTTTTTCTAAAACGCACTTTTTTCTTTTCAGTGGTCCCCCCACCTTTCATACCTATAAATTCTATAACTAAAGGGTTTTAGCACTAACTAGTACTCGCCACGGTAAACCCAAATTTTTTTTCAGGGCGAACTAGGAAAATTTTATGGGGTCCTGTTTACCATGAGATTTTTAAGCTCGCGCTCCGTATTGTCGCCGTTTATCGCATGCTTTAGTCGACCTAATTTTTGTTAAAACAAAAAGCCCGGGGGCCCGGGGAAAATTTTTGAAAGGGGGAGGGGGTTGGGGGGAGGTGGGTGGGGGCCCAGTTTAAAAAAAAAAAGCGCCCCGGCGACGGCGGTAGGGACGGGTTCCTCCACCTATTTTTGGGGAAAAATTTTTTTTTTACGGGATGAAATGCCCGGCCTTTTTGGGGCATTTTTTTTCTATTTTTTTTTGAGGTAGTACTAGAGGGGGACCCCATTATTTTTTGGGGGTTAGGGTTTTTCCCCCTTTACAAAAATTTTTAAATACAGGGATGGAATGCTGGCTTTTATGCATTTTTAATTTTAAAATTTCGGGGTAAAGGGGGGGTTTTTCCCTGCCATTTTTTGAGGGGTCAGTGGCCCCCCCCCCCCCCGGGAACTTTGAAAAACAGGGTTTTAAAAAAGGTTGCCCTGGGCTTTTTTTGTCTTAATTTTAAAAAAACGGGAGGGGGACTTCCCCCTCTTTTAAGGGGTCAAGGGTTCTTTCCCCCTGGGAAAATTTTTAAATAAAAGTTTTAAAAAAATTTTCCCCCTTTTGGGGGGGGGTTTTGGGGCACAAATTTTAAAAATAAATTAAAACCAAAGTATCGGGTGCAACTTAGATAAATAAGTCACCCACAAAACCCAAAAAGGATGGGGTTGGGGGTTGGGGGGGATTTGGCTCGGGCCGCGAACCGGGGCCCTTTTCACAACGGGGGTTTTTAAATACGGGGACACCCCAAAAACTAAAATGTTTTTTTACCAAACCCTTTAAAAAAGAATAAATTTTTATTAAAAACAGCCAAGGATTCTATTTCTTTTTTTGGGGGTTTACAATTTTAAATCATAAGGAAAATATCAAGCTTCAATGGCGGGGGAAAAAATCCTAAGTGGCCCTTGGGACATTTTTTTGGAAAAACGGGAATTTTGAAATTTTTTTTACTTTTGTCCTTAAAAAGGTTTTTGGGTTTTTTCTCATTTCCCCAATAACCTACTTTTTTTTTTTCCCCATCCCACACATAAAACCCCCCCCTCTCCTCCCCTCCCCCCCCTTCAGAAATGTAAATTTTATATTTTTTTAAATTTAAATTTTCCCGGTTCTGTGGGTTTGTGTCTTAATTTCGTGTCGTTTATTTACCCCCTTTCCCCCCCCAAACCCCAAACCCCCCCCCAAAAATCCCAAAATCATTACCCAAAACGTATTTAGTTAGAAGAAAACCTCAAATAAATTTTTGTCCTAAAACACGGGCCCGTTAAAAAAAAATAAAATTTTT
The DNA here is from genome assembly GCF_021730395.1 of Mercenaria mercenaria. Taxonomy (NCBI): domain Eukaryota; kingdom Metazoa; phylum Mollusca; class Bivalvia; order Venerida; family Veneridae; genus Mercenaria; species Mercenaria mercenaria. Next base: position 53,134,577 of record NC_069363.1, read on the forward strand.
CTTGCGTGACTGTTTAAAAAAAAGGTTTTGAAAATCCGGTGACGACTAAAGGGCCAAAAAGGCCCGCTTTTTTTTCTATACGTAACAACACTTTCATTAAGATAAATTTTTTGTATTACATAACCCCCGTTTAAAATTTTTTCCCCCTCAAAAAAAGTAAATAACACAAGGAATTAAATAGTCAAGTCGGACATTTTGCGTTGGTGTTTGCACATAAAAAGGGGGCAAATTTTTTCGACAAACCCTTTAAAGTGAAAGGTGCGACAAATTTTGCGGGAGGAAAGATTTGCGACATTTTGCGGGGGTTTTCGACATTTAACGTCAACCTTTCGACATATAACGGGGTTTTCGACATTTAGCGGCGTTGCCACAAATTTTAACCCTTGCCACAAAGGGCCCAACCCAAAAAGGGAAAAATTTTTGGAAATTAGTTTAAAAACCCTTTAAAGGCACCTATTTGAAAATTTTTATTCTTTTATTTTAAAATAAAAAATGTCTGGCGGAATGAGCAAAACAGACATTCCATTTTTTAAAAAATTCTATTTCAAAACAAGGCGAAAGCCAAAATGCAAAATAGGATCGGGTTTTGTAATAAAATTACGTTTTTTAGGAACGTACAATCGCAAACAAAACTATCTAAACGATGGGAGACGATTCCCCAAAATTTGGGAAAATTTACAGGATATTTTTTGCAACCCTTTTATAGGTGCATACTAATAAAAAAATTTAAGTATAAACAAAAGGGGGTTTTTGCATTCCAAATTTTTAGTAATTAATTTTCACAGACCGCTTTTTAAAACACTTGTCAAACGATAAAAATTTTTAAAAAAACTTTAAACCCCCAAAAATTTTTTTAGATAGCAGACAATTAAAATTTCTAAAATTCTATGTAACGGAAAAAAAATGAAATTACTGTTTTTGTTATTTTTTTTTTATTCAGATTTTTTAAAATCTTTGTACCCAAGGGAAACCCCAGGGAAACTGCCTTTAATTTTAAACTTAATTAACGTTTTTTTAAAATACGATTTTCTCCGGGTGATTGTCCCAAAAAGGGAAGAAAGTTTTTTTAAAGCCGAGGCACCCCTTTTTTTCGATTTCCGACTCAAAGGGATGCCAAATTTTCCCTTTTTTTCGCTTTTTTAAAAATTTAGAGACAAAAAATCAAAGTTTTTAAAATTTTAAATAAAACCAAAAAAAAATTTTTAAAAAAAAAAAAATTTGACTACACCTTTATTTAGTCTCTTTTAACTTTATTGCATTAAGCCCTGGCCTTGCAACATAGGGTTTAAAACGGAAACGAATTGCATTACAACCCCATCCCGGGATCATTTCCTTTCTTTTCTGTTTTAAATTACAAGCCCTTGCATTTAAAATTGGGGAATTTCACAATAAAATTCATCAAAGGCAGCTGTATTTAATTTAAATTTTTAAAAAATGTCCCCCAAAACAATCAAAAGGGATTTTTTATTTTTTTGAGTGTAAGTAGGATTTTTAAAGGGATGACAACTAAGAAAACCAAAAAAATGCCTGAGCACTTTCTAACCGAAAAAAAAAACCCCAACAAAAATTTTTCCCACGACACCCAATTATAGAAACTTCCCCTTTGTCAAAGTTTTACACGATTTTTTTTCTTTGAAATTTTTCTCAAGATTTGAATTTTTTTTTTAAATTTTTCTTCGGGAAAATTTTTTGGGGGGAAAAAAGTCCTTTCCCCGTTCCAGGAAACCCCAAACAACCTATTTTTCCCACCGCCACCAAAATTTGCCGCTTAAAATCTTTGTATATAAAATATTTTCAACCCAAAATTTTTTTAGTTTTTCGAAATTTTTTCGTTGTTTACACGGGAAAAGAACAAGTTAGAAAAACCGTTCCCCCCTCATTTTTGGGTAGTTTTAAAGTTTAAAATAAATTCCTTTTAAATACCCGAAATATTTTTTAAATTTTTTTCGTATAACCCAAAAAAAACCGCACCTTTGGCAAAAACCTATTCTTATTTAAAAAAATACCCCTTAATTTTGAAAACCTTTTTCACAAATGTAATTCCCCTTTAAATCATGTTTCCCACCAAACTTGAAAACATACAAAACAAAATGATTTTGAAAGATTCGGAGTGCAAAACTTTTCAGTAATGTAAAAGACACTATCGACACCGATTAAAAGTGAACATAAACCCGTTCTTTAGAAAATGGGACTAAAAAATTTCTGCAATTTTCTTTTAAAACCCCAAACCCCCTGTTATCTAACTGTCATTTTTTAAAAAAAAAGTACCACAGTTTGGGTCTGCATCATGTTGGTTTTTGAGTTTGTTTACCCCGACTTTTTAAATTTTTGGGTTTTTCAAAATTGCCATGGTGAAAAAGAAAATACATGAAACTTATGCATTAATTTTTTGGGGGGCGAAAATTTTTACATTTTTTAGATTTTGGTTTTAAATTTTCCCCTTTACTTTCCACGGGCGACTTCAAATAAAAAAAAATCATGCCAGAAGTCAGTAAGAAACTTTAAAATTAAATGGTAAGCTTTAACAAAAAAAGGGTATAGAAAGTTAGGCAATAAAACCCAAAGAGCTGGACTTGGGAATTTTAACAAAACTGGGCAAAACCTTTTAAACGGGAGGGAAACCCGGGTTTACCGGGGTAAAAAAAAAAAAACTTTTTGCTACAATCACATCTTTTTAAAAACTTTCTTTAAAAAACCGAAAGAAAATCCCGGGCTAGTGTTATCAATAATCTTTATATTTTTTTTAAATTTAAAACCTTTTTAGCCAGGAGAAGTGATTTCACATTTGGTCTCAAGGGTATCACTTGAACGTGGGGGTCTTTTGGAAGCGTAAAATACATTTTTCCATCGAGGGAAATAAACTTTTCCCTTTTGTAAAGGTGTAAATTTAACTGACCCTCAAAAGAAAAACCCGTTTATAATCGCAACCAAAATTTTCAGGAACCCCCAATACATTTTAAAATAAATTTTATTCAATCCCCTTTTGATTTAATTGGGCTTTTTTTTAAAAAAAATTATTTCAACACAAAATTAATTTTTAAAAATTTCATCCTAACCTTTTTTTTAGTTTTTTAAAATAATTTTTTTTTTTTTTATACATATTTAAAAAATAAAATTTTTTATGGGGTTTGGAAAAATCCCAACTAAAAAAAAATTTAATTTTTACATTATTTCCACTTTTTTTTAAAAGAATTGAAAAGCCAAACCCTTAAACTAAAAAAAAGGCACTAATCCTTAATTCCCAAAGGATCCAAAGAAATTAAAAATTTAAAAAAAATTTGCCTTTCGTTGGAAAAATTGCCCCAGAAAATAAAATAAAATTATTTTAAAAACAAAATAACCCAAAATCAAAAAGAACAAACGAACTTTTAAAGACAGGTTATGGTTTTAGTATCTTCTATCAAAGGGCAAAAGTGTTTTTTTGGTGAAATTTTTTTCAAAACCCGGGGCGCTAGAACTGCAAAAGATTACCCTTTTCATAAAAAAAGGGAAACCAAAAATTGGTATTAAAGGAGATTTTCGTAAAATAACACAAAAATATTTTCCCGAGGAAAAAGTATAACCAAGGGAAAAATTTCCTTTCCCTTAAAAATTTTTTTTGGTTTTTTCCCCCGCACTTGCAAAAATTATTTTTTTCTTAAAAACCGTAGGGTTTTTCCCCAAACCAAAACATGTAAAGAAAAAATAAATCGTATTTAAAATTTCCTTTTACAAAACCTACTTTTTGAAAAACCCAAAAGCAGAAAATGTGGGTTTTTTAAAAAAAAATGGGTTTTTTAGAAAATTTTGGAAATTTTTTCGGGGGAAAATTAAAAGAAAATAATCAAACTACTTTAATAATTAAAGGGCCCGAAAATAGTTTGGAGGGAAATCAAGGGGAAAGGGAAAAAAATTTTTCAACGAGATTGGCCTCTTTCGCGGGGAATCTATATTTAAAGAGAAACTTGGATCCCCCACTTTCCCCACTGGGGATATTCAAGAAACTTCTGTTTTCATCTTTTTTTAACAAAAGTTTCCGGGTTTTTTAACCCCAAAAATTTTCATAATAAAGGATGCTTGATTGGGGAAATTTTTTTTTTTGGGGGGCATTTAAAATCATAGGGGACACATTTCCCATATTTAAAAATCCCCAAATAACTCATCATTTTGGGTGAAATGAATTTAAAAAAAACAAGAAAAAGGGATTTAATGTTTGATAATTCTATGGACTATTGCAATGTTATGTTGTATGGTATAGCCGCAAAATGCATCATATCAAAATAGATATCCAAAATTTATAACAGACCATGAGAAATTTGTTAGTTCTATTTTCAATGCAGCCTCTATATGATCTGCATTGGTTTCGTATCAAAACTAGGATTAGATTTATATACACTAGTCTATTTGCATGAGTTTTTATCCCTATATTATCCCAACAGACATGGTTTGCGGTCTTTGAACACTACGGACACTTCGGGGATAGGACTGAGCGCTTTGTTGTTCTGTTCAATATAAGAAAGGTTTTTAATGGCAGAAGTTTAGCTCTGTAGGTCCATAACTTTGGAATGATATACCTTTGAGTATGAGGCAGTCTAAATCCTTAGATGATTTTAAGAAAAATCTGAAGAATTTTTATTTTATGCATTGTTTTAGGACAGAACATTTATATATAACTGTGGTTTGCGAAGCTATGTCAGCGACGTAAAATGTATATTTTATTGTATTTTATGATAGTCAAAATGTAATGAAATTTCTCATGTTTTAAAACTTATCAATGGATATATACAATGCCGGTTGTTCAAGTCAGTAAATGTTTGGTAGTTCAAGGTTAGGGAATCGTCAGCAATTCTGAAAATTGCAAATTAAAACAAAAACAAACTGATTTTCCAAAAGTCAAAAGAAAAAAATAACGAGCCGAGTTTGAAATTCAAGTTTTAATTCAGGCAAGGCGATTTCAACATCTTAAACACTCGATCGCTCATGATGCTTACGTTTAAATTTAAAATAGTTGCATATATACAGTCAAACACATTCACTTAGTCTGGCTACCGACTAGATAAATTATATCAATCTTATTTTTTTTAGAAAAAATAATTCTGTTATATATTCCGACTTCACCAGTCTTAGCTCTGATAACCTGTGTTTTGAGAAGACAAGGGACATAATTATACAGAATTTGAATAGCCGCAGTAGTTATCTCCTGTGAACAACACACATGGTCTGAACACAGACTAACATTCACTCAATGACGCGAAATTCATCACTTATCGCTGCATATACAGAAGGATCGAAACCAAACCCCTAGAACATGCAGAGAATTTTAAGATGCAGACATGTCTGATTGACTTAGTCTGAGTCTTTGTGAACAGATAGTTTTGACTCTTTCACATACTTGATGAAGAGCAGCGATATACATGAAATCTTCATTCCCATGAAGAACAGAACATGCCTCTTCGGTGGGACACACTCAAGAACGTCTATGAAATTCCCTGTGACTTGACGGGTTCGAACCCTGGACCTCTAGATTGATAGCCAAACGTGTTACTACTAGACCACAGGGTAAATTGTTGTGATTAAAAAGATTATAGAAAGTATTTGAGTGTAAAGAAGGGAAAGGCCGATAAAATAAGCTGATATTGATCAGTGCAATGGAAAGGTCAGGAGATTTTCATTGCTCATGTTGATGTCAGCCCTGATACAGCTTAAAACAGAATAAGAATATATATATGAACGAAAATAATATAAGATCCAGAACAAAAATGCAATTGCCATCATTTAATTCATAGCGCACAAGACAACTGCAAGTCCCTTTAACTATTTTTACCAATATTTTGTCTATATTGGCTGCGCAACTAAGAAGATAAATTCACAGCCGTTTTAAATATTGCATATTACTTTCAGATTATTGATATATCCCAATAGATAAAAAAAGCAATTTTACTGAAATCAAAATAATACGCGAGACTTTATAAATATTTTTACCAGAACGTGAGGTAATTACAACCATCTTATAAAACCCAGTAAAACACCAATGTTCGAACAGGTATATCTGCTTCTATGTTATGGACATCTTTTCTGTGACAAAATCTTGCTTAAATATAACGGATCACGGAGGGCCTGAAAACGAAATTTTATAATCGAATTGCAGAACGTCTGTTATACCCTTTGTACTTTGCATTCACTTTGCTTTTGAATTTATAGAGCACAACAAGTATGACATTTTAGATAATATATAATATTAAGAATAAACGTGGGAGTATTTTTTGAAGCTAACACTCTCAAACCAGGAAACTGCATCATAAGATAAATCATCTGTACATTATCGACAGCCATTTGGAAAGCTTAAGCTTAAGCCACTGTAGATGTATTTCCTGGTTTAGTGTGATAAATGAGCGTAATCATTATTTTCTAGATGTGAAAGTGAATCACTGAAAATGTATTTAATGTGTTTAAGGCCTACACTATTATGTCTCGTAAGAGAACTTTGCTGTTTGCAGAAATGTCATGCAATCTTGACCTTAGTACTTGTTATGCTACATAGAACAATTTATATACCACGCTAAACAAAACGTGTTCTATATTTATTAGCTTATGACATCACAAAACTCCTTTAAATGAATTTAATTCCTACATTAGGGTGAATGGATTTATTAAAATATGATATTAAAGAAAATAAACTCGCTACGGTACCGACAACAAAACATATGTAACCGTTAAGAAGACTATCTGAATTAAAAAAAAAACATATATCTAAAGCAAAATGAATTAATAAAAGTGCCATAATTTCCGGATAATAATGGTATTCAACCGGTTCAAAGAAGGAATAACTAACTTTGGTTATATTACTTATATGTAGTTTCGTTAAAATATTTTAATTAATAGAAGTTAGTAAACAACAGTGAACAACGGATGTATAGCATATCATGCAAATTTGTTTCGGGAGAGCTTCAGCTGGAACGACTATAACCGCCCCCCACCACCCCCACACACACACCACACACACAACGCGCGCACACATGTTCGAAGACATAATTTAGTGGTCTGATCACAATTGCTTTTTAGCTCACCTGAGCTCTTGTGATCGTTAACCGTCCGGCGTCCGTCCGGTCCCTCGTCCGTCCGTCGTCCGTCAACACTTTTCTTTAAACAGCATCTACTAAACCACTCGACCAATTTAGATGAAACTTCACAGGGATGTTTCTTGGATGATCTTCTTTAAAAATTGTTCAAAGAATTGAATTCCATTCTGATCTTTCGTTGCCATGGCAACCGAAAGGAAAATTTTTAAAATCTTCTTGTCCAAAACCACAGTTTATAGGGCTTTTATATTTGGTACGTAGCATCATCTAGTGGTCCTCTACCAAAGTTGTTCAAATTATCCCCCTAGGGTCAAATATGGTCTGGGGGTTACATTGTTTACATAGACTTATATAGGGAAAATTTTGAAAATCTTGTCCAAAACCACAGGTCATAGGGCTTTGATATTTGGTGTGTATCATCATCTAGTGGTCCTCTACTAAGATTGTTCAAATTATCCCCCTAGGGTCAAATATGGCCCTGCCCATGGGGTCACATGGTTTACATAGTCTTACATAGAGAAAATTTTGAAAATCTTCTTGTCAAAAAACACAGGGCCAAGGGCTTTGATATTTGGTATGTGACATCATCTAGTGGTCCTCTACCAAGATTGTTCAAATTATGCCACTGGGGTGAAAAGAGGCTCCGCCCCGGAGTCCCAAGTTTTACATAGACTTGTATAGGATATTTTTTAAAAAATCTTCTTGTCTTAAACCACAAAATCTAGGACTTTGATATTTGGTATATAGCATTGCCTGGTGGTCCTCTACCAAGATTGTTCAAATTATTACCCTGTGGTGAAAAGTGGCCCCACCCCGGTAGTCCCAAGTTTTACATAGACTTATATAGGAATTTTTTTAAAACATCTTCTTCTCTGAAAGTTCAAGGCCTAGGCCTTTGATATTTGGTATGTAGCATTGCCTGGTGGTTCTCTAACAGAGAAAAGAGGCCCTGCCCCGTGGGTCACATGTTATATGAGTTATATAGGAAAAATACTGTAAAGATTTTCTGATCGTATTTCCTAGACTGTTTTATTATAATTACCTGATGACCCCAAGTAATTAGGGGTCACTTGACTTTGACATTGACTTACTGACCTACTTTTTGTTTTTTAAGATAGAGCCTTGAAATTTGGATGACAAATACAGTTTCGCACACCGCTCGTAAACTGACTTAGATACAGCCTTGAAATTTGGATGGCATGTATAGTTTTGGACACTGGTCTTAAAACTGACTTTCAGTTACCATGAATATGACCTGCTGACCTACTTTCTTTATATTTTAGCATCAGTTTGCCATTTGAAACATTTGGCTCATATTACTCAGGTCAGCGATCCAGGGTCATCATGACCCCTTGTTTATATTTGAGATAATTGAAAACATTGGTGAGATGATATTGTTAATTGGCCCTATATTTATTTTAAAGCAACCAGATGTTTAATTACTTGACAATGTGTTATAGCATGGTGCAGCTGGGAAATATATTATTTTTTGATGTTGTCTCGTCTTTGGATATGTATTAGGTTGGCTAGTCACAGAGGTTTATACGGTCTTAGTTTCCGCATTTTTAATGAAATGGATTGTTTCAATGTTTTAATTAGGCTTTAAGCATGCTGATCGTGCTCTGTCCTTGTAAATCTTGTTTCATAGTATTCTGTTCTTATAGAATATATATCCAAGCTGAAATTTGGTTAAGCTTGTGGTTTGTTTACAAATAACACCCGTAATGTTTCGTGTGTTAGTTTCAGATCTGCTATTTTGTATGTTTTTGATTGTACGCCCCAGCCTCGCCCTATATATACAAAGACCTTATCACTTTTATATGGCATTACTTTTGTTTGTAGCCCCGCACCATATATACAGACCTTATCACTTTTGTTTGTATCTTGTTATCTGTTATGCGACGCCCTCCGTCCGTTATGTTTACGTGTGTGTGTGACTCCATATAACGGAGTGTGGATATTGTTTTACCGTACTCAAAGCTTTCAGGGACTCATTTTGCACTTTGTATTATTGTTATTGTCATCATCATCATTATTATTACTATGACTGTAATTACTATTATTATTATTATTATCATAATCATTGCTATTGTTGTTGTTTGTTGTACCACACATAAATAGCAGTCTTTTCGCACATGTACACGTCCAGATGTGCTTTACAGAGTACATTTCAAAGGACTTAAATTGCAAATTAAGGAAAATTAGATTGACAAAATTGGAATATTAAAATACAGATACATTTTATGACATTACGGGAAAGACTGTTCAGCAATTTCGTATGAAGAAACTAACAGTCCGTTAGTTAGTCCTTCATCTTGACGGGAGAAGAGTTCCAAAGACTGATGCAATGAATGAAAAGCTCCTACTGCAATTAATCACGACTTTAGTCTTTCGCGGAGTCAATGAAAATATGGCTTGTGGTTTTAGTTTGTTAACACTATACACTTCTATCATATCCCTAATATAGGCCTGAAATTTATAGTATTTGCGGAGGGGTCAGAACATTGAACTGTATTATTTGTTTTACTAGTAAACATTACAGCTCCTTCGGTACGGGTGTAAGCGAGCCATCATGCTTTGGATATACATTCAAACTTGTCTATAAAGACCACCCTTGGGAGAGCCAAAATGTGGTCTTTATTGGGAGGTGGTCTTTATTCACAGGTTAAAATACACTGTAAATGTTAAAATGGGAAACAAAACATGTGATCTTTGGAGCCAGGTGGTCCCTGTTCAGATGTGTCTTTAACACAGGTTTGACTGTATTGTAATTTTCCAGTGTGATGTTTGGCATACCTCTCCGCGAAGCATTATCATAGTTTCATATTGAAAATTCTGGTGAGCGCTATAGTCATCATGAACCTCTGTATTTTTTATTAAATATCGCATTCTTCTACATGCTGTCTAGTGTATCGCTTATCATAATTTTGTCTAAAATTATGTAGACTTCAACTACAAAGTATGAGTTACTTCATGCATCATTCTAAAGATCAATATAAACGGAGCAGAAACATCTGAATCTTGAATTCTCTATTAAAATCTTTCCCCTACTGAGATTTCAAAAATATAGATCTATGTTTTCAAAATTTTATACAATAAAAATTGCGTTCTTTTCATGGTAGATGATCACTTCTTTCACCATCCAGTTTGGTAAGGAAGAAAATTGTTATGATGTTAAGGTAGTTCTGCACGTTTAATAAACCGGAAGTGATGGTGTAACGTCATTTATCCGGAAACCGTAGAATAAAGCCTCGATTCGGCGTACGGAAATGAAAATCGTTTTATTAATTAATGACAACTTGTGAGAAAATTTATTAAAATGGGTCTGTTACAAATACACCTATGATTTTATCGGCCACCGGGTATTAATGACTTACACAATACATGATCTAAACAATGCATTGTGTTATAAATTTAATTAGCAGAACGACGTGACAAGATGTGTTTGAGGCAGGAATTCTATTGCTTTTAAGGTTTTAATTTGTCCAGGGCTTTAAAATTCAGTACAATATGCATTGTTTTAAATGTTTTTTATTCCAAAGTACATGTATGTTTTATTGCTATTACATGTGGAAATAAATCTGCTATGTACACGTTGGTAACTTTTGCCATCTTATATGGTGTCCTCACAAAATCATTGATACTATTACTGAGAATATGTGAATGGCAGTCGCTTAGCTCAGATGGTAAAGCACTCTCCCTGTAAGCGAGGGACTCCGGGTTCGATCCCCGGACTGACTGCATATTTTTCTCACCCTGTGAAGTAGTGAACCGGGACTCTATAGGTAATTGCTTCCGTATATATTCTATATAAAGCCGCCATTTTGTTTTTTTGTGGTGTCAATTTTTGAAAAAATCGATAACTTTTGTAGCAGACGATTACCTAACAATAAGGAGTTGTTGTACGTCACGGTCCAATTTCTTTGAGATCGGGTTACAAGGGGGTAATTTTCCCAATGACTCACGCCACTCCCTGTTTTTTCCTATGACGTCGCGGAATTTTCCCAACGACTCACGTCACTCCTTGTTTGGGGCAATAATGAGTGAGAGGGGCAGGTCCAGACACGTAAGAAAAGTGATTTAGTGTAAATTATGACGTTCTAGGTATTTAATAGTTTTGGTAAGCCCGAATGATGTACATTTCGAAAATCTGATTCCCGACCGGAAATGACGTCATCAAAAATAAAGTCATTGTAGAGGCTTGTGACCGACATCATTGGAAAGGTCTTGTTGAGTAGGTTCAGAAAATATATACTTTTATGAGTCTATCACGTATGATTTTCGAGATATCGGGGTTTAAAAAACAAAGAAAAATATCAAACAGGGAATGCCACGCACCAAAAACGCAGCCTCCTCAAAACGAAACCCCCAGCACGCAGACGCGTGCACCACACACACATACACACACACACACCCAAACGAACAACACACACGCACACAAAGCCAACACATAAGACGAAACGAACAAACAAAGGAACACAGTGGGGCACCGCCTTGGAACGGTCAGTGGCAAAAACACCACTGGGGAGCTTAAACCGGTTTATGGTGCACCTAACCTCACTCTTGCCCCCACCATGTTCCAAAGACATGGGACAGTGTAAATAAAAGTAATCCCCTCCAGGTGAATCTCTTACACACGTAATGAAAACAAAAAGGCATGGCATGTAAAACACAAAAATGCTCGTGTATAAATACATAAAAAACAAACCTTAAGAACCAAAAACGTATGTACTCAATGCCTTTTCAGAAGACAGAGCAACAAGAGAAACACCCTTAAGGGCCCGACGAAACAGGCCAAAAGACAAATATCAAAACAGTTCAGTCCTGGTAGGATTTAAAAACTGCTTATCATAGAGTCCTCCCCCTCTTCCGTCAGACGCAATCAAAGAGGGAAGCGTAGTGTCCAACTGTAAACGGGTTGAACACTAAACATGCGGTATGTCTCAAAACAGTTGAGTCGTAACCTCTTTTAATAAAACGTTTGATAATCTTTCCAAATACATTTGGAAAATTACCGTGACCCAAGATCTTACGAAGTTTGTAAACCACATCCCCATAAAAACGGGTTTAGAAATACCTTCTCGCAGAAGTGTCTTTAAATTACTATTGAATTTTAAAACTAAATCAGAATTACGATAATAAAATTTAGCAAAATATTTACGCAATTTGTAATAACGGTAGCCTTGCTGAAGAAGTTTACCTGTAATATATTGATTACGTTCATTGAAATGCTTGACATGACTACACGCTCTGGCAAACCAAATTAATTGAGAAATATATACCCCATAAGATGTAGCCTGAGGTACATCCCCATCCAAATGGGGAAAATTTACAATACTAAAATTAAAATCATCCCTCTTGTCATAAATTTTGGTATGTATAAAATTGTCATAAATAGAGAGATGTAAGTCTAAAAATGAAGCATCAGTATCCGAATTGTTAGTTTTAATTAACTGAAGCTCCCTAGGATAAATAGTACCCACCAATTGACCAAAAAACGGATTATCCTAAGAGCCTATCGGATTATCCTAATGATTAAAACCAAATCATTCATGCGTTATAACCCGGTTTTTCTCCTTCGATATTGGACAGAAACTAAGCATGTAGGGTATCTAACGAAATGTCTCGATGAGCGCTACCTACTTTGAGAATCGAATCGAGATTAACATCACTCTTGCGTAAAAACCACTTTGGAAACCAAGGATGGGTTCGAACCTAGTGAAGCGTGAAGCTATTATAAAGAACCGTCGTGTGTTAACTGCTCTTAGGATCCATTTCTAATATTTTCTGATGTGGGAGCTATGGCTGCTGCTGCTGCTTATCGAACACCTATTCCTGCTGCCGCCACCGCCGCCGCCGCTGCCACCACCGCAGCAGCCACCCCAGCTGCCACCGCCGCCGCCGCAGCAGCATCAGCAGCCACCACAGCAGCCACCAAAAGAGGAGAAGAAGGAGAAGAAGGAAGAGGGTTAAAGTATATATTTCCTGAACCTACTCAACAAGACCCTTCCAATGATGCCGGTCACAAGCCTTTACGATGACTTTGAATTTTGATGACGTCATTTTCGGTCGGGAATCAGATTTTCGAAATGTACATCACTCAGGCTTACCAAAACTGTTAAATAACCATGACGTCAAAATTGACCCAAATTCACATTTCTTACGTGTCTGGACCTGCCCCTCTCACACATTATTGCCCCAAACAAGGAATGACGTGAGTCGATGGGAAAATTCCATGACGTCATAGGAAAAAACAGGTAGTGGCGTGAGTCATTGGGAAAATATCCCCCTGTAACCCGATCTCAAAGAAATTGGACCGTGACGTACAACAACTCCCTATTGTTAGGTAATCGTCTGCTACAAAGGTTATCGATTTTTTCAAAAATTGACTCCACAAAAAACAAAACGGCGGCTTTATTTTAAAATTTATTCAGAAAACAATTCTCCTTCTTGAAATTTGAACTGTTTCGTGATTTGCGAAAGTACCAATGTGAACTTCATAAATGAATTTGAAAATGCGGTGAGTGTATTTTTAGTGGAATATGTAGTGGTTATATTAAGCGTCTTTAGTTTTGAAAGCAAAACATAAATCTTTATATTAAACACATAGAAACAAAATAGAAATTATATATTATTGAATACGATTAAAATATAAAAAAACCAATCATTGATATTAGATATATTCAATTTATTCAATACAAGTTAAATACGATACAATCAAATTGTATGGATTTTGAATATTCAACATATTGCAACAATTTAATATATAATAAATTTGACTTGTGAATGTAGATATTTGGTTGCTTTCGATAATCTTTTAAAGTTTTATTACACCAACTTGTGTAGCGTAACTAAGAATAATATTGCAATCCTAAAAAAGTTCTAACAGTTATGTAAAAGTTAAATACAAAGTGTAAAGCTTTTAAAGATTTCTATTGCGCAGTTGCTAAAACGATAAAAATATATTTCCATATACGTTTCCCATCAATTTTAGCTCACTTAAGAACGTCTCCATCTATAATTTGTTACAACTCAACCAGATGCAATCAATCAAAATGTTTTCAAGTTAAAGCAAGTGTGACTTTTATCACTAAGATAACATCTATTATGCAAGGGAATATGTTCTATAATTTTAGTTTTATCAATAACAAATGGAATTAAACTTTAAAGGCTCCTCAATTAGCATTTACTTCGTTACAAAAGCTTCAGGTCTAGACTTCTTATTTAGTTGATCATGGTAGTTAATTCGAAATAGCAAACTGGTACATTCATAAAACTTTCAAACAACAAGGTTTCTAACATAATTGACGAAGTATTCAAACCTCCGTTTAAAAGAAACAAAATTAATAACTTAACAAATATTAATCTAAACTAAAAGAGAGAATTAATACCATTTGCAGTAGTTCATTGTCGTTTTGGTGAAAAAGACCCGTTGTTTGAAAAGCTATAGATGTTTTTCATATAGTACAGGTTATTTTCCCTGGTCAGTATTTTGAAGATTACTCCTGAATAATGTCTGCTATAGATAAAACGTGAATATCTGACAATGCTGTGAAATTCTGTTTACTGATAAAATATTTTCTTGTATTGTTGTTACATATTAAATCTTGTCAGGTGTAAAGGAATATGACCGGTGTCCATATATACTACATTTATTTGATCTATCTCAATATATATCCAACATTTGACTTCCAAAACGGCTGTCAGTTCTTCTTTCTTTTTTCAAGGAAGATAAATAATAAAAAGATCGAAAACTATCTATCTATACATTTAACAATCATATTAAAGAGCTAGACTTGAAAATAATAAGGTAACCAACGTCGGATCGACCCAAGATTAGAAATGACGACTTACGTTTCAAAGTTCAATATGGAAAGGTATTAGATGTATAGGTAGTGCGTGGCATATTAAGTTGCTAGCGCACACATGTCTTTGTGTTACTTGGTTCATTGTTTGTCCCTGAGCACCATGTCAGCGTTCTGGTAAACGTTTACACAATGATAAAGGTCACTGATACGGAAAGTACAGAGTAAATTAGCTTACATCTTTACTTAGCTCCTTTTTCAAAATATACTTTTGTCCGGAAGCATTATGTTAAAATTTCACGCAATGACATAAGCCGTTCACAGGGCTGTGCACTGTACAAGAGCTATAACTTTTTTTGCCATGCCTGTTTTTAAATTTTCTCTCATGTTAATCTATTCAATCTACAAAGTTAAAAAAAGATGGAGACTATTGAAGGTAAGCTTAAATCTTTATTTATTTCCTTCAAGTTGTATTTAATTCATAACACTCTAGTTTGAAGCAGAACTTCAAAACTGTCGAAATGATTTTTATCAAATTATTTTACAACGGCAGAAAACATTAACAGAATGTGCACTGTACAAGAATCATAACCCTACTTTATACACTTTTAAGAATATCTTTTGCTACATGTTTCGTGGTTTGTTCCAACTGAAACATCAAATAAAAGCAAACGTTTTTCGCTTTCTTATATTTAAGAATTCTTTCTTTTTAAACATGTTATTCAACTTTTCATACTTTTCTCCATCCTGATTCTTACTGATTTACATTCATGCACGGCTTGCAGCAATCTTTCATAAAATTCATTATCTTTGTCATATGGTCTTTGATCTTTTCCAATGAACATGTTATGATGGATCGACAATTCACGGCTGAACTTTCTCTCGAAAGAGAAAATATAGCGAGAAAATATGAACCAAAATGTTTCACAAACTATAAAATTTAATGATATTAAAGCAATGTGTTTCATTTGATGCTTTTAAGTAAAATAATAGTATATATCACTGAAACAAAATGCAGTATAGTTTTTCTTAAACTTGAGCTTCATCTAAGTGCAAAAGTCTAGAGCAAAATGTTATTTTTAAAAAGTCTAAGGAGCATGTTTGTATGTTGTGAAAAAGGTTGATGTATAGTTTCTGCGAGCGAATAAGGAAGTTTCAAACTTCTATTCCATCAATTTGCTCCCCTGTTTGTACGTCCTTTCACGCAGAAGTCTGTACTAGACATTACTGAGCTTTTATAAATGTACACAAGATATTATCATATAGAACTTCGAAATGTATCTTTGTACTGGTAACCATCATCATGTTAAATATAGTCTACTTAAACAATTGGTTTACAGACAAACAAACAGTATTATACTCCTGTTGAGTCAAATTAACTAATGAAATAGAAATATGCAAAGGTACATCTGCAATGAAAATGAAAAAAAACACAATTTGCACTGATCAGCAGTACGGCAATAAAACGCCCGGTTTACATACATATGTACGTATAACTTTGACGATCATGAAAATAACATTATTATCTAGAAAAAGATGGAATGCTGTGTCGTTTATAGAGAATATTTCTTCGTCGAAAGTGCAAAAGTCTAACTAAAGTTAAAATTAAATTGTCCAAAATAATGTAATTCAACGTTTCTCTAAAATTTAAAAATCAAAATTAAATTACAGTTGTCACAAAAGATGCAATTTAAATCTCTCAAAAGTTTACATAACACTTTTTATTTTATTAGATTAAGGTATTAGGATATAAAAAAACGGCTTTTATATTTGTTTTAGTGATCGGTAATTTTCTTCTTTCTTACAAACTATTGGATCTTGTTTGTATTGGTTGTAATGTTGTCTTCTCAGAAAATGGTTTGATGTGTATCTTACTTTGGGGGTATATTTAAGAATTAAATGCTATCTAATACGGGTAAAAACGACTTTGGGACTTTTTGGAAATTTACAAATCGCGCTAGAATTGCAGGAAGTCCAAAAGTGGTTTATACCCGTATAAACACCCAGAAAATGGCACTAAATTCTTATATTTACATTTTACGGTAGCTTGCAAAAAAATAACTGGTTTGCTTTCAAGGAGCATCGGAAAATCAAAATAAATGTCAAGATATCGATCTTTCCGTCATGTTAATAGAACAGACAAAAAGATCCGCCCACGGTAAGTTGTAGTTTGCCTTTCGATAAAAATACAGATCTTTTTTTTTTTTTTTTTTTTTTTTGGAACCACGTTTAAGGCCCGTTTATTCATCACAAAATTTACATTTATATTTCAATATGTAACATATACAACATTAAAATATTCACATATTACATATAACATTCAAAGATTTCTCCTACTTTTAACATATATAACATTCAAAGATTAACATGTACATGTCTTTTTCTAGAAAAACGTAGTTCAACTTTACTTTAAAAGGAAAAAGAAACCTCTTTAATAAGTACTATCAGGTTATTGAAACATACAAAAGAAGTACATAGAAAGAAGAGATGATTAAGCTGTATTGATTATTCTAAATAATTGAAAAACAATTTACTAATCTAATGGCAACAGATTATAATATTAAATGTTGATTAAGTATGTGGACTGACAATAAAAAGCTGTACAACTGCCCAGTTATCTCTTTCTATTTCTTTTATATTGGTGCTTCTGTATACTTGCCAGGCACAATTCAAATAACCTTTTAAACCATAAAAACTTGGTACAATCTCTTTTCTTTTACAAGCGAAAATATATTTCTTAATTTGTAAGAACAAAACGTAAAATTTTTTAATTTTTTTTTCACAATTTCCTATAATAAAGTCTTCTGCTCTTATTTGAATAGTTATTCCATTATTCAATAAAACATTTTTCACTTCTTGCAATAAATTTTGAATACAAGTACAAGACCAGAACAGATGTATAATTGTTTCTTCCTCTTCTTTACAAAAAGTACAAAGATTATCAGTTACAATATTCATATGATATAATAAAGACTTAGTACCAATAATTCTGTGGAGTATTCGTAATTGTAACCACTGAATGTAAGAATCTCTTGTCATGAGAAATACAGATTTATAGGCATACTTCCATTCAATATTATTAAAACATTGGTTCCATTTAACTTGACTAGTAGGTATATCATTGTTTGCAATCAGTACATTATACACATGCTTATTTGCCATATTTGAAAATAAAACTTTTGAAACATAACAAGAAACAACAGGTCCATAGCAACTACAATTACCACTTATTCTAATATTACATGTTCTTAAATAGGATTTTATAGTACTTTTTAAACCTTCATAAAATACAAAATTTAACCTTTTACCAATACACTGTTCCAAGTAAGATATATCTACAAATTCACCTGTGTCTGATATTAAATCTTTAACAAATCTAAAACCTCTATCAAACATACTTTTATCAAATACACCTTTGTTACCAATTTTAAAAACAGCTGTTATAAAATAATGGCATTGCAAGAAGTTCATCTACAGTTTCAACAGGCATCTTATCCATATAAGAGATAAAACTTCTTAACACATCACACCAGAATTTGTTTCCTAGCCTTTTCATTATATTTTCGCAATACAAATTTCCAAGATTAACAATTCTATGTAAGTCAAATATTGATTTTAACAACACATAACACTTTCCAGTTCCATTAAAAGCTTTTCTTATCCATGACATTTTCATACTTTGTTCATATTTATAAATATCCACCATTTTTAGCCCTCCTTCTTCATAATTTTTGACAACAACAGAGCACTTTATTTTATATGGGCCATTCCATACAAAGTCATATAACAATTTGTTTAAATGATCCATAAATATTTTAGGTGGTGTTGGCAAAATTAAAACAAATTTGTAAAGAGAGGAACTAACAATGATTTTACAACAGTAATTTTTCCAATAGGAGTAAGTAATCTTCTGTTCCAGTAGGATATCATCCTTTTAACATTTTCTAACTTATCATTGAAATTAAGCATTATCATATTATCAAGATCTACATCAAAAATAATACAAGTACTTTAAACCTTGTAGTACCCCAAGATAGTTTGTACTTTGTCTTTATAGATCGGGTACTGTATTTCATTGCACCTATCCAAATAACATTAGTCTTCTCAAAATTAACTTTTAGACCAGAATAAAATGAAAATTCATGTAGCATATCTAGGACTGCACGTAAAGACTCTTCCGAGCCATCCAACAAGAGTGAAGTATCATCAGCAAATTGAGATATTTTATACTCAACTTCATCAATAGTTATACCTTTTATTTCTCAGAATTTCTTATTTTAATAGCAATTATTTCGGCACACAATATAAAAATATAAGGACTAATTGGATCTCCTTGGCGGCAGCCTCGTTCTACTTTGAAGAAATCTGATAGGAATCCATTAAGTTGTACTGAAGTCATAGTATTATGTAGAAACAATCTAAGCCATTCCTTGAATGTGGTTCCAAAATTAAAAAAATTGAAAGCTTTTTCAATGAAATTAAAGGATAATGTATCAAATGCTTTCTCATAATCTACTGTAATTAATAGTCCAGGAATCTTTCTTTCTTCTGTTATTTTCATTATATCATACAGTAGCCTAATATTTTCTCCTATGTATCTACCCTGTAAAAAACCAGTCTGGTCATGATTTATTAGTTTTGGTAATACAGACTTCAGTCTATTTGCAATAGATCCAGAGGCTAACTTATAGATAACATTTAACAATGTAAGAGGTCTGAGGTTTTTTAAAAATTTTCTGGGTTTATTTTCTTTTGGGATACATGTTATTATTCCTTGTTTCTGAGTAACAGATAGGGAACCAATAGTAAATGCATAATTAATAGATCTTACAACAAAATGACCAAGTTTCATCAAAAAACTTTTAAAAATTCTACAGTAAATCCATCTGAACCTGGAGACTTATCATTTTTCATTTTTTTCAGGGTGTTGAGCATTTCACTATAAGTTAATAGACCTTCTAAACTATCTGCTTCTTCTCTAGACAACTTCTTAACAGCAATATCTTTTAAGTCATTTTCTATATCATACAACTTTTCTAAAACATTTTTAGAATACATATTTTTATAAAAAGAACAAGCTTCATTTAAAATATCTGACTGATTTGAAAGCACAGTACCATCTTCTTTTTCTATAAATGGAATAACTTTGCTTGTACAATACTGTTTTTCTAGATTGCAGAAATAACTTGAAGGCTTTTCACCCTCATCTATGAACTTTGCTCTAGATCTTATTACATATCCTTTCATATTTTCTGCTCTTATTATTTGCAATTCATTTTGTAAAAAGTACAGATCTTGGTTTTTATCTAAAATATTGTTAAATCCAGTGGAAACAAACTACTGTTGAGTCGATTCAGTTCTGTTCTTTTTGATTTTAGAAAAAGTTTTCGAACGTCGCCGTTTTGTTGATGTTTTTCGTGAATGACGCAAGATTTCGCTTGCAATCTCGCGAAAAGGGCTGCGCTTACTATTATCACACCAATGTTGTATATACGAAACTAAACGTAACCATTTTTTCTTGATTTTTTTACCAGTACACAAGAATGTCACGCTAGTAACTGCCAATTTCTTCGTATTAATCAGAGGTAGATGACAAATTATTTCAGACACAATGTCTTTTATCAGACATCACGGAGAACATACGCCTTGTCCGGAGATCGAACTCACGACCCTGCGATCCGTAATTATTCTGTGCTCTCCCTATTGAGCAAAGAAGACTCATTAGAAACGATACTGTATTTTCATTAGAATAAGAAAGGTACAGAAAAAAAATATCAATAAAAAAACTTACAATCAATCAGTCTAGCAAACTGTACAAACACATTTCTTATCAATACATGTTTGCGGTTACGAAATAGAAATAATTATTTTAAAATATTAAAAGTTTCGCACACAGTAGGTAACTAAAACAAAAAAAATTGATGTTTTAAATAATTTAAAAGCTGCAACTGAGAAATTTGTTGAGCGGGATATTTAAAAAAAACGATTCCACTGCCCTTTTAATTTTGTTACACTCCCAAACTTTTTTGCAAAAAATTACACCATTTTTTCCAAATTACACATAGAGGGGGGAAAAAAATGTGATCGTTTTTGGGGGCAAATAAAGTTTAAAACTTTAAACCGAAATGAAAAGGGAAAAAAAAAGGTATACTCAAAAAATTTTTGCAAAACACTATCAGAAGTTGAATGATTTTTTTAAAATTGACACATTATTCTTGAAAAAAGTCGTTATTAAATGTTTGTACAAATACCTAACGGGCCCCCTGTAAATTTAAGGTTTCTTTAAATCTATTAAAAAGTGGAATTGAATATAAAGGTGCGTATGAAAAAAAATGTCTAGGAAAACGACTCGGGGCCCAAAACTTCATCCCCTAGGAAGAAACTAATTATCAAAATTACATAGAAAAACAACGTCTAAAAACCACATTAACAAGAACTTCCGTTTTTTTGGGTATGTTTGCATCATCTGATGCCCTGTATAAAACTTTAAAAAACACGCCCTCGGGGCCCAAAGTTTATAAATATACGCTATTTAGCCGTAACATCCCCGTGTTTAAATTTTGCAAGTGTTTCATTTCCCAAACTAATACAGGATACCATCCCAACATTACCTTTTTGCTTTTTTCTTTTTTGTTAAAAAGGGAATCTTAGCTAAAGTTATACGGGGATTTTTTTAAAAAGTTTGCTTTGCTAAAAAATTTTCCCGGTTCATAAAAATACTGCTGCGACAATTTCCAATACATAAAAGATTTTGATGTTGTTCTCTTTTTGATAAAAAAATTTTGTCAATTTTTTTATTTTTTATTTCGTTTTTAAAGCAGTTTGTCTGGGGCCTGGCTCATTTGAGGGAATTTTTACATGAAGTATAAAATTTTTATTCCTTACATTGCGGGAAGCCCAAAAACCTTGCAGATAACCCCGGTTTTAAATTTTATGGGGGCCATTTTAAGGGCAATCCCAATCTAAGGGAGATAAAAATTGCTACTGTTTAAAAACCCTTTTTAAAATTTTGCGGTATAAAAATCAATCCCCCCTTCAAGGAGATCGTTTTGAGGGGAAACGAATTTTTAAATTCAGATTTATATAAATTAAATAACCTTACTAGGTTTTCACAATTTTAATGAAAATTTTTGGGGTTAGATCCAAACGATTAGATCTCCATTTCTGTCTTTTTGCATATACATTTTTTAAGGGTAAATTTTTTTAGCCGTTTGGGAAAGGTCCAAAAAAAAGGAAAAATTTTGTGGAAATCTAGTTTACTTTTAAAAGGGGCACTTATTTTTTTTCATATTCTTTTATTTTAAAGTATAATGTCTTTCGGAAGGGGCAAAACAGACTTTCCCATTGTATAAATGATGCTTTTTCAATAAAGGGCGTATGCCAAAAAGTAAATATAGCAACGATTTGTAAAAAAATTTTCTTTTTTC
Organism: Mercenaria mercenaria; assembly: GCF_021730395.1. Classification (NCBI taxonomy): domain Eukaryota; kingdom Metazoa; phylum Mollusca; class Bivalvia; order Venerida; family Veneridae; genus Mercenaria; species Mercenaria mercenaria. The sequence continues at coordinate 53,156,867 of NC_069363.1, forward strand.
AGGAGACGTACAACCCTGCATCAATAAAAGTCTAAACTAAATGGGAGACTGATTAAAATTTGGAAAGTTTTTACAGGATTTTTTCTGCAACTAATATGGGGCCCATACTAATAAATATTTAAAGTATATGAAAAAGTGTTTTGCATTCCAAATCTTTAATAAACAGAACAACCTACAAAATTTAAAAGCCCACTTGTCGAGAACTGAAAAACCCTTTTAAAGCACTTACCCCCAGTTTTTATTTAAAAAGCAGACAATTATTGCTAAAATTTTCTATGTACGGAAACAAATGAGAATTTAGCTGTTTTTTTTTAAATTTTTCTTTCCCAAAATTTAAAAAATTTCGTTTGTCCCCAAGGAACCCTGGGAAAAATGCCTTAATTAAAAAGCTTATATTTGCAGTTGTGAAGTAACGATTTGCTCCGTGGTGTTTTTCCAAAAAGGGTAAAAAGTTTTTTATTGCCGGGGCAGCCTTGGTTCAAAAAAACCGGGACCCCAGGAAAGCCTTTTCCTTGATTTCGCTTTTTTTGAAATTTTTAAAAGGAAAAAAAAGTATGTTCTAATTTCATAATAAAACCCCAAATTTTAAAATTTTAAAAAGAAAAAAAATTTTGAGCAAACACCCCCTGATTTTGGGTTTTTTTAAATTTTTATCTGCATGATCCCGGGCCCTTTTGCAAATTAAGGTTAAGGGGAAACGGGAATTGTTTTAACAACCCCATCCCCTGGTACCCTTAAACTCTTTTTTTTCTGTATGGGTTTTCCCAAGCATTCATACGAATTGTAATTCACATTAAAATTACATCAAGGGCAGCTGTATTTTATCTTTTTTAAAAACTGGCCCAAATCTTTTAAGGTTTTTTTTTTAAATTTTCTTGAGTTTTTGTGGGGTTTTATAGGTTGACAACTATAAAAAACCAAAAAAATGCCGGGCACTACGTCCCCAAAAAACAACCTCAAAAAAAAGTTTTTCCCCGAAAAACCGAAGTTATAAAAAACGACTCTAGAAAAAGTTTTACAAGAGTTTTACTTCGAATTTTACTCAAGATTTGATTTTTTTTAAATTTTGCTTCGGGGAGATTTTTTGGGGAAAGAATGCCTTTTCTGTTTCCAGGATCCCCAAACAACCTATTTCCGACCGCCACCTATATTCGACCGTCTAAATTTTGTTGTTAAAACCTTTAAAACCCAAATTTTTCAGTTGCGATTTTTTTCGTTGTTTACAGCGGGACAGAACAAAAAGAAACCTGTTCCCCCCTCATTTTTGGGTATTTTCAAATTTTTAATAAAAATTTCCCTTTTCTTGTAGCTGTCTATTTTTTTTCAGAAGGTCTTTCGTATTACCAAAAAACCTGCACTCTTGGCTAATACCTTTTTCCTTTTTAAAAACCCAAATACCCCATTATTTAGTTTTGGGTTTTTGGGCATTTAAATGTAATTCCTTAACTCTTTTTTCCCCCACCAAATTGTGAAGCATACTATACAAAATGTTTTTGACAATGAAATTCCTTTTAGTTGCCCCTCTTTTTGAGCATTTTGAAATATTCGGTGTCAAAAGCTTTGAAAGAAATTGAAATGACACTATCGACCCCGAATATTTGTCATTAAAAACAGTTTTCAAAAATGCCTAATTTTTGTCGGAAAATTTTTTTTTCCCTTTACCCACTGTTATCTAGCTGTCGTTTTAAAAAAATTGTCCCAAAACATATTTGAGGGGGCCATCAGGGTTGGGTTTTTTTGATGTTTTTTTCCAAGATTGTTTTGGGTGGGTGTTCTTTTTTTTGCCATGGGGAAAGAAACTACAGTGAAACTTTAGTGCTTTTACTTTTTGGTGGAGGGGAAAACCCCACATGGTTAGATTTGGTTGAAAATTTCCAGCAGGGACTTCCTACAAAACAAACTTAAAATATTAAAGACCCTTTCCAAAGATTTTCAGTAAGAAACTTGAAATTTAAAAAGGGTTTATGCTTCATGGGAAATTTTGGGGCCCAAAAAACCCAAAGAGCGGGGATTTTTGCATTTGAAAAAAAAACTGGACAAAAACCTTGTTAAGCGGTAAAAATGGTTGACCGGGGATACAAAAAAAATTACTTTCTGCTAAAAAACCGACCTTTAAAATCTTACTTTAAAATTTCGTACAAATTAGTGGGAAACTTAGTTTTAATCAATAATTTTCATATTTCTTTTTTTTAGACATTTCACCCAGGAAAAAGTGATGTCATTTCGGTCTCAGGGGGATATCACTTCGAACGGGGTGTTTTTTGAAAGGCGGCTAAAAAAATTTTTTCCCCAAACGAGGAAGTAAACTTTCCATTTTGATATTTTTTTTTAACGACTAAAACAAAATTCCTTTTTGTAATCTGCAACAATTTTTATCGGGAACCTCCAATCCCTTTTAAAAAAATATTTTTTATTGCAATACCTTTTGATTAAGTGGCCCTTTTTTTAAAAACCCAAATTTAAATTACAACAAAATTTTAAAGTTGTAAAATTTCTTTCCAAACCTTTTATTTTGTTTAATATTTTTTTCTTTTTATACTTAAATTTAAAATTATAAAAGGGGGATGGGGGTTTTGGAAGTCTATCAAAAGAAAAGTAATTCTACTTTGATTTCCAAACGTTTTTTTTAAAAAGAATTTTGAAAAGTTTAAACGTTTGACCGAAGACTAAAACAAGGCACAAAACCTTTTTTCCGAAGATCCGAAATTAAAGGTTTTTAATAATATTTTGCTCCCTTTTAAAAAAATGCGCCAGAAGAAATAAATAAATATGTATATACCTATATAATAAAAAATTTTCTTTTAAAAAAGACGATTTTTAAAATGACGGGTTAAAATTTTTTCAGTACCCGCTTTGCTAGGAAAAAAGTTTTTTTGTGTGTGGGAATTTATTGTCTTTTAATTGGAATAATGTGGGGGTTCCTGCTGGAAACTTTTAAAAAAACGATTATTTGTTTTTCCAAAAAAAAAATGAAAGCCCAAAAAAAAAATTAAAAATGGGGAAAAAAAAATAATGGGAGATTATTCGAAAATTTTTTGGGACCCGGGAAAAAGTTCCCCGGGGGGAAACGATTTATCCATGAACGTTCCTCGCATTAATTGTTTAAGTTTTAACGGGGGAAAATTTGAAAACATTATTTTTTTGATAAAAACCTGAAGGGTTTCCAGGCAAACAAAAAACATGTATGATAAAAAATATACCCGTTTTTTAAATCCTTTCCAGCCCTTTATTTTTTAAAAAACCCTAAAAGCAGCCCGGGGTTTGTTTTTTTAAAAAATTTAAAACATATTCGTTAGAAATAGGGGGAATTTCCCTTCGGGGATATTTCGAAGTTTGATCTATCTATTTTTAATAAATTTTATGTCTAAAAATAGCTTAGGAGGAATTCTACAAAGGAATTTTTTTTTCAACGAGATTGTATCTTTACGGGGGTAAGCTAGTATGAAAGGGGAAACCCTTGGACCCACATTTTGGGCACGGGTGATTTTCGAGAGAAACTTTTTTGTTACATCTATGTTAATTTAGAGTCAAAATGCATTTTCTTTAGTAAAAGTTTTCTTTTTTTTTTAAAACCAAAATTTATTTGCTTTGAAATAAAGATGCTTGTTTTCGGGGATATTTGTTGATGTAGGAAATTTTACCCAGGGGGCGAACATACCGATATAAAAAGGGGTGACTTTTTTTTTAACTCAGTCAGTTGGTGCTGAAAAATGATTAAAAAACTTAAAAAATTTTAGTACTTAATTTTTGGGTAATTCAATCCCAAATTTTCTGAAAAAAAAAATTCTCTGTCCGCAGAAAATTTTGCTTTTGGGATTTTAAAAAAAAAACATAAAAAAAAATGTAAATTTCGTATTTTTAAAAAAAGTTTTAATCAAAGGTGAATTGTAAAAATTAAAAAATGAAAAAAAAAAAAATAAAATGGTGGGGGGCCCCCAATACCAAATTTTGAGGGGGTGAACGTTTTACACAAAAAATGCTTTTAAATTAATTTAAAAAATAAAATAAAATGTAAGGGTTCTAAAAATTTGACTATGTTTGGAAGTAGAGCACGTTGAGTAAAATGCGGGTAGATTTATATACACTAGTCTATTTTAAAATGAGTTTTTTTTTCCCTGTATTACCCCAACAGACTTTTGGGGGTCTTTAAAAACACTACGGACATTGGGGGGATAGGACTGAGCGCTTTTTTTGTTTTCAATATAAAAAAAGGTTTTTTAAATGGAAGAAGCTTTCTCTGTAGGTCCTTAATTTGGGGAATGGATATACCTTTTGAGTATGTACATCTAAACCCCTTAGATGTTTTTTAAAAAAAATCTGAAAAATTTTTTTTTTTTGCTTTGTTTTAGGACGAAATTTTTTATATAACGGGGTTTGCAAAGCTATGCCCAGCGACGAAAAATTGTATATTTTTTTTGTATTTTATGATAGTAAAAATGTAAAAAATTTTCTCATGTTTTAAAACTTATAAAGGATATATACAATTTTTACCAGGATTTTCTCGCTCATATTAAAAAATTTTTACAAAACGACATTTAACGTTAAGATCATAAATAAGGGGAAAAATGTCGCACCTCGAAGAGAGACAATTTTTCACTTTTTCACTACTTTGCCATATATCATAACCTATAAAAGGGAAACAAAAATCTTCTGTAAGGGAACCCTAAAATTTTAATTTTTAAATTTATTTAGTTTTTTAAATTTTTATTGCTTTTTATTACTGAAATAAACTGCATTGTCACGGGACAAAAACGGTGCATTAAAGTTTAAATACTTTTTCCCAAAACTGGGAACAACAAATTAAACCATACTTCCCGCTTGAATATCCTGTTACATTTAAAAAGTGAAAATTATTTTCAAATCAAAACCAGTTCCCTCTGGGGTTTTTTTTTTAAATTTTTAAATCAAAATTTAGAGAAAGGGACTTATTGAAAATCATTTTCAAAACCCAATTCTTTTAGAAATTTTCAAAAGGGGTATCATGCCATCGTTTGAATAATAAGGGAAAATTTAAGCCACCCCAATTACATTTTTAGCACGTACAAGCCTTATTCTTTTTTCGTTCTTTTCTTTTAAAAAAATATAAACCCATCAAATTTTGGAGATGATTTTCCGGGAAACAAGCTCACTAAGCTGTTTAAAAGGTGGGCGGGCCGAAAACGAGGAAATAAAACAAAAATTGCTCCCTTTTTTCGTTCGATCAACCTGAGAATTAGCGTACGGCCCAATCAGTTTTTTCCCAGAGAGGAAATCCCTGTTTTTCTTTGTTTTTTTTCTGTCCTACTCGTCGTTTGCTTAGTTTTGGGTCTACGGTGCGTCGTGCGTCCGAGTTGTACTTGCCCGGCCCAATGCTTAAAACTTTTGGTTTTGCGGTGTAGGGAGGGGGGGCCCCTTTTGGAACGTTTTTTTCCCCTTTTGGGAAAAAGCATCATTAACCTTTTCCCTTTCCTCAACCTCCCCTTCCGTTTTCCCCCCCCAATTTCCCCAATTTTTAAAATTTTTCCGTTTAAAATTTAAAAAATTCCCTCGTTGATGGATTTTTGAAGAAAACCAGTCTGCTTTATGTTCCCACTACTTTTTTCTTTGGGGGGGAAACTTTGTGACGTATTGCTTTTTGCTTTTGCTCATTTTCCGGGACATTCCCATTTTTTAAATTTTTTTATGAAAATCCGCTTAAAGGTTCGTAAGAAAACATCTCTCTTTTTAATGCTGTATTTTCCCTATCCCAAAAGTCAAACTAACCATTTTGAACAAAGGGAGAGACGAAAACCAAAACAACTATTGTTTTAATTCAAACCCGGTGTTTTCTGAGGAGAGTTTTTTTAAAAATTTGCTGACGCCAGTTGGGGGATGGACCAAAAACCTTAAAGACCTAATGCTAAACGTACGTTAAAAATTTCAGCGATTGAAAATTTTAAAATTTGTTATTTTTTTTTTTCCTTTTTTTTTAATTTCAACTTTGTAAAAACCCAGAACAAAAAAAGTACTTTTGTTAGTTAAAATTTTTAGCCATTACTTTTTTAACGTTAAAGAAACTATAAAACCCAAGTTTGCCCAAAAAAAATTGTTATTTTGTAACAAAGGGATATAAAAACCGCAAGGAATCCAAAATTTTTGATGTCTAAAAATTGTTACAAAAGGGCCCAAACTTAAATTCGCTACAAAAATTTTTAAAAGTGAATTTGATTTTTCCCCTTTTTAAATCTTAAAAAAACCCGTACACTAAAAGAAAAAAACCTTACTACACAGTCAGGTAATACGTTATAAATGGAATTGTAAACCTTTTTGAAGAAATGTTTTCTTTAAAAAAAAATTTAAATTTTAGACAGAATTAAAACTGCCCCTTTTTTCCGAACTTCTTTCGACGTTTAAAAAAGTCAAATGTTGGGCAAATACTGCAGGGCCCTTTCTTTTGGGCAAGTTAAAATGAGCATATTGAAATAGGTTTACTATTTAAGGGTGAAAAAGCGAAGGTTTAAAAAAAAGTTTTTACTGCGAGCGAAAAAAAATTTGAATAAAAAATTCAACAAATTTATGATGAATTGGTAGTCAGAGAGAATAAAAAACCTAAATTTAGCATATAACAGCCTGAAAAGCACTTTTGGGAAAAATTTTTAAAAAAACAATGGCAGGGCACAAGGCTCCCAAAGGACAGAAAATATATATAAAAAAAGCGTCCAAAACGGGGTTTTAACGAAAACTCCAAATCAACTTTTAAAGTTTATTTCGCGTTTTTTTTGTAATGGGTCCCCTGGTTTTGTGAAAAAAAGATAGTTTGAATATATCCATGAAAACAAATTTGGTGTAAAAGTATCCCTGTGTATATTCAAAGGGTTAAAAAATTCCCTTAACTGCAACGAATTTGCTTTTGTCTTTGTTTGGGGTTTTAAGTCGACCACACAATTATAGGTCATTGGCGACTTTCCAGCTTTCATGATTGGGGGGGAAGACCCCCAAAGCCCCCCCCTTTCATTTTTCATCAAGGGGGGGGCACCTGGGGTAAACCCCGGGTCTTCCAAAACCCGTGGATGGTTTTCCCAAAATGAAAAGGAAATTTAACGCCCGAAAAAAACAACCCAATTCGTGAGGTGCAAGTGATTTTGAAGTCGGCGAAACCTTTTCCCCCTTTGCCATGGGGGGCAGAGCAAATGTTATTTAGTGGTGACGTTTTTTACAAAATATAAAAATAAAAACAGATACCAATTTAGTAAAATGTAAATGAGTTTAAAAAATAGTTTTTGGTTTAAATTTCTCAATTATTTTTTCAAACAGCCAGGGCGTTTAAAATTTTTCAAGAATGAAAAAATTAAACCCTAAATAGTTTTTTCTTTTTTTTTAAGAAATATTTTTGTGCCCAAAACTTTTAAAATTAATGGGAAACCCTCCCAAGGTGGGGGAGGTTATTTGCTAGAAAACAAGCATTTTAAATTTATAAACAACATGCAAAAAAGGGAAAGAAAGAAAATGTCATAGGTAATCCGCCCTTTTCCCTTTGAAAAGCTTCAGGAATCGCAAGAGAAAGGGGGTTTTTTTTAAAATTACGGGTTGGTTTTTTTTTTTTATTTCAGCAGTAAAAACTTTAAAATGCACTGAAAATTTATAACCCCTAACAAACCCCAAAACCCTTTTGATATTTGCCAAAACCATTAAAAAGGGGTTTTTGGGAAAAATCGTTTAAAAAGGTTTCTTTTAAATTTTTAAACTCTGGTCGATCCTGAACAAATCAAACGGGAAACCTATAATTAAAAATTGCGAAGGATCGTACAAAAAAAAAATTTTTAAACCCATCAAGCTTTTCACAGAAGTTTTTTTTATTATTTTTTTTGTAGTAAAACCGCTTATAATTTTAATCAAAAGAACCTTTAAGAAACCTTGGGAAAAAAATGTTTAAAGGATGCTTCTGAACCCAAAATTTTGTGAATTTAAGCCAACTTTTATCAAGAAGTTTGGATAATTAAGTTTTATTAATTATAGATAGACAAAAAAACCCTTTGGTATCGACAATTATACAAAAATTTACTAAAAGTCTTTTTATTTTTTTAAAATTTCATACTAAAAGGGAGGGAATCAGATTTTTTCTGTAGTTTTTAAATTTTTAAAAAAAATGCGGGGAAAAATTTTTTTTTATAAGAAAGCAAAGAAAGTTTTCATTTAAGTTTATAAAGTAAATTGGGTCAGAAATGGACTTTCTTTTACAATTTTTTGGCTTTAAAAGACCAAAACCTGAGGCCCCCCGGGGGGAAATAAACCCTTTTTTTTATTTCAATTAAATAAATCTAGAACAAATTTTAAAAAAATTTAAATTTATTTCCTTTAAACCCAATTTTAACCCTTGAAACAAAATTTATTCAATTAGTTTTATAAAGCATTTAATATACATGACTCAGGAAAAATAATACGAGGGCCTCAAAGGGAAAAAATTTTTTAAAAATCACATTTTTTAAAGGGGAAATTAAAATTTTTTTCATTCGTTTAAAAATCATACTGAAAATTTAAAAAATAAAAAAAGAAACAGGAAATTTATGGATCTTTTAATACAATATCAAAAAGTAAAAAAAATTTTTTACATGTTTAGGTCCATGAGGTAAACTTATATATCTGGAAATTTTTTTGGGGGAATAGATTTATATAAAAAAGAAGGGGCCCTTTTAATGGAACATTTTTTTGTTACATAAAAGTATATGAAAAATTATGTTTTCAAATCAAATGATCATTCCCCAAAAAAAAAAAAAAAAAAAAACTTATATTTACACCCCTTTTTAAAAGATATCAAAAAAATTTTATTAAAGTTTTCCCCGTAAAAACTCTAATTTCATTTTTTTTTTAAAAAAATTTATATTTACATGAAAGTGTTATTGCACTTGGGATTTTATTTTGGGGTTTTTTGAATTTTAAAATAGTAAAGAAAATAAAATGTCATTAAATTTTCAAACCCGAAATTTAACAAAAATTAAACAATGCAAGGGTCACAAAATTTAAAGGAAAACAGAATTTGAAAGAAACTTTCGCGGAAAAAAAAAATTTTGGGTATCGCCCAAAAAGGGCATTCCAAAAAATCCCCCTTTCATTTCTCGTAGAGCTTTTTTCCTTCCTTTTTTTTTCTTTTCCTTTTCTGAAATCCCCATAAAAGATTGTTCCCGAAAATTTAGGGAAAAATTTTCCGCAAAAAATGGGGAAGGGCAGATTTTTTTAGGTAATGTAGGGCATACAAATTTTTTGGGATCATTTTTTAGTTGATTTTTGTAGTTAGTTTTTGGTTTTACTGGAAATACTTTAGGCCCCAATTTTTTTTTTATGGTTTTTTTTTCAGGGAGACAATTTTTCTTTTAAAAAAATTAAAAAATGTAATCTACCCCCCTACATTTAAAAAGGGCCCCGCTCCCGTGCTGTAGGGCCCTTTGAAATTTGTCCAAATTTTAACTAGAATAAAGAAGGGCCGCTATTTAGTATGTTAATACCTTAATGTCCCCCTCCCCAAAAAATGGCTTCGTATAAAATTTTTTAAAAAGTAAACAAACGGTAATTTGTTTTTTTCATTTCTATTTATTTCCTTTTTTGGGAAATAGAAAGGATCTGGCCATTTTCTGACTTTTCAGTTTTAAACCTTTTTTAAAACATGACCCTGTATTGTTCCCAAAAATTTGAAGTCACAAAATGGGGGGGCATAACTGGATGCGTGCGACAAGGGAACAATTTTTTTGCCGCGTGCTTTAAAAAAAAACATAAAGGGGGTAATCTTTTCGAGCAACCAACCTGATACACACGTTATTTTCTATAGAAAAGGGAGTTTGTTTTGTAAGGTTTGCTTCATTTTTTGGGTGTTTCCAAAAAAGTTCCTTTGTACATCCGACCCAATTCCGTAAACAAGCCGTCTTTTTGGCATAAAAAAAAGGACAAAAATTCCCAAAAGGGGAAAAAAACCCCATCCAAGAAAAGTAGGGCTTAAAGCTAAAAATTCTTTAAAAATGCATTATCTTTGTTGTTCCAAAATTTCGTTTTTTCAAGGGCATAGGTATCTTTACCCTTTTTTATGGCCCTTTTAAAAAAAATTCAAGAAAACGCAATGACAACTGAAGGGGTAGGGTTTTTTTTCATTTCAAAAATATCAAAAAGAACCCAGAGAATATTTTTCTTAAGCAATTAGACGTAAAAAAGCCCCAACCCCCCCCTTAAAAGATATTTTACGTAGGGAAACAAAAAACATTATATCAAACAGGTTGTAGACAAAGGGTTTATGTTTCATTTTGGGATTGCTAATTTTTGTCAATGGAAATGGTAAGAGAACGCTACTTGGCTTTTAAAAAAGGGAGAAGGGTTCATAATTTAAACGCTATAAGTTGGGGAAAATCAACAATGGGAACTTCAAGAATAATACAAAAATCCTATAAAAAGAAAATTTAAACCAACCTTTTGTACTTAAACATTTTGAAGGCATGTGTGCTAGAGATGAAATATGGGAAATTAAAAGATTTATTTTAAAAATTTTAAAAAAGGGGTTGGGTTTCGCCGAAAAATTAAAAAATTTTTTGTTTTGGGTAACCTGATCGTTTAACCCTTTCCTTTTAAAATTTTGTAAGTTTTCAGATACATGATATTATTTTTATGGGCCGGGTTTGGAACCTAAAACAGAAATACACTATTTTGTTTTTTTTTCAAAAGGCTTAAAAATGCCCAAAAATTTAAAAAGTGCTCAGTATATTTTTAAAGGGGACATTGTTTTTTAAACTAATCGGAATTTTTAATTTTTTTTACCCTTTAAAAAAATTTTTTTTTTCACCTTGGGGTTTTTTCCATCCCCAAAACCCCTTATTTTTGGTATGAAAAAAAAATTTCTTTTTTTTTTTCTTTGGTTTTTTCAAAAAAAATTTTCCAAAAATTTTTTAAAAAACAATAAATTTTTTAAAAATTTTAAAATTTTTTCGTTCCCTTTTTGGGTTTGGGGCTTTCCCCGTTTTTTAAATTTCCAAAAAAAGGGGGTCTTGGTTTTTTGGAAAAAAATTTTTTCAAATTTTTAGAGGGGGGGGGCCATTTAAAGGTTTTGGGAAAAGGGGCCTTTTTTTCCAAAAACAGTAGGAAGGGGTTTTTGGTTTTTTTTTCCCCCCCCCCAAAAACCGTACCCCAAAAAAATTTAAATTTCCTTTTTTCCGAATTCCCAATAACCAAAAACCCTTTTTTTTTAAGAAAGGGGGCGGAAAATCCTTAAGGCTTGTTCTAAAACTTGGAAAAATCTTTTTTAATTTAAAATTTTTCCAATTTAAATTTTAATTTAAAACAAAAAATTAAATTGTTTTTAAAAAAAATTAGCAATAAAAAATAACCCAAAAATCCCTTTAGTTTTAATTCCCGTTTCTTTTGTTGAAAGAAAGCAAAAAGATGAAACGGATGCTTTGGGTTAAAATCATTTTTGTCTCGAAAAATTTATAAATTTTTTTGTATAATACGTTTTTTCATTTAATTTTTCAATTAGTTTTATTAAAAAAAACCCCCTTTTCCCTTTTTTTACTCTTTTGAATTTCTTAATAAATTTTCATGGGGAAAAACCGGTACTCCAGTAAATTTAAATACTGAAAAATTGATTAAGAAAAACCCGTAAGTACCTATTGGGGAACTTGTTTTATAAAAAACCCCTTAATTTAAACCCCCAAAAAAGTAAAAAAAGTTTAAATAATATTTTTAAAATAATTAAATTTTTAAAAATTAGTTTTTTTTTACCCCGGGGGGGTATAATATTCAACTCAAAAAAAAAGTCAAACCTGTAAAAAAAAATTTTTAAAAAAAATTTTCCCCCCCCTTTTAAAGGGGCCCCTCTTATGTTTATTTGTCATGTCCTATATATTAAATTTTGTATAAAAAGTAAAATAAATAAAAATTTTTTGTCAATAATAGTTTTCTTTCTAGGTTATAAATTTAAACCCTTTTTGGGCATTTCTTTTTAAATTTTTTTTGATTAAAAAAAATAAAAAATAGGCCCCCCTTTTTTGGGGCCCCCATTTTTTAAAACTTAAATTTAGGTTTTGCGAACAGGGGTCTCCTCCTTTTTTTTTTTTTTTTGGGTTCGCTACTTCAAAATAGTTTTCATACAAAGTTTGGTGCTTTTTCCCCAAAAGGAAACATCTTTTTCCATAACCTACCCTATTGGATCTTTAGTTCCCAAGCTCACCAAAAGGGGAAAAAAAAGGGTTTGGGTATGCTTCACACCAAAATTTTTTGAAAATCTATCCCAGCTGCTTGCTTAACGATTTTTTCTTTCTTTTCTGGCTAAAAGGGTGCCAAAATTAATAAAAATTTTTCCCGTAAAAATGTTTCGTCAAATCAAACCCCCAAATACCTTAACCCAAATCTTGGTTTCACGATACATTTTAAAGTTGTTGCTATTTTAAGTTATTTTTTTTCTGTTTTTGGGCGGAAACAAAAATATGGGCCAAAGTTTTTTTAACCCCTTTTAAAAACAACATAACGTTGATATAATTTTTTAGTATACGAAGTGTTTTATTTCCCCTTTTTTTTAAATTTTAAAAGGTTTTAAAAAACCCGTAATTCATGTTGTTTTGTTTTTTTTCTTTTGTTTTTTTTTTTTTCGTTTTGGTTTAACGGGCCCTTTTTTCAGGGAGGATTTCAGTTTTGTAAAAGTCGGACGCTAACCTATCCCGTGTTCCTGGGAAACTGTACCCGAAAAAATCTGTTTTTTTACAAAAGCTGGCCCCAAATTCCCTTACATGAATTTAGGAAAGGGGGGGATTAATGTTTTCAGACCAATTTCTTTTAACAAATTGCCACGGGGAACCTTTGCCCCCCCGAGGATCGAACAACGACCAAACGAAGTTTAAAATTACAAATTTGCCCAAAAGTTTTCTTTCAAAAAGATTTTAGACAGAAAAATTCCCTTGTTACCCGTTAACTCAGCTTTCCCTTTAAAAAAAAAAATAAATTACTATTAAAAGGAAATGTTTATATTCAAAATTTGACAGAAATGGAATTGCGGTATAAGCGAAGACGTTCCTTTGTTACAAGTAAATCTTATTTCGCAAATATCCTCAGAGTTTATATTTTTCAGTCACAACTTTGATTCAAGAGATGTAAAAAATGTTCTTTCATTTTTAAAAACGAACCCTCAGCAAAACTATTTTGATAAAAAGAATTTCCAAATAGCTTCCTAATACAGGCCCAAAGTTTCCCCGTAATTTTTGAAGAACAAATTTTACGGTAGGTTTAAAAGGATAAGAACTACTTTATGAAAATAGGGTTTTTTATGTATTTCCCCCTTTGCCCTTAAAACTCTCAATCTTTAAAAAAACTATACGGGCTTGTTTTAGAAAAAATTTGGGTTTTTTTTTTTGAGTATATGAGCCTGCCCCTGAGAAAAAACCCAAAATAGTGGGGTTTTCGACCAGCAAGGATCCAGACCAAACCTCGCATCCGCGTCTTTGGCCCGGGTCCATGCTTTCGCTTAAAAAGCCTATTGGGGGTTTGAAAAAAAAATTAGCGGAAAAAGCCCGGATCCTGACCCGACTGCGCGGAATTTCGCAGGCTGGTTTTGGATCCTTTTCGGTCGCAAACCACTATGTTGGTTTTTTTTCTTGGCGGGTCATATTTAAATTTTACTTCAGTTTGAAATTAATAAAAACCTTTTAACCCAAAATTTTTCATCATTAAGGTACTTGTCCAGGTTAATGTACCCTACAACCTCACGTTGTCTACAACATTTCAATCAAATTCAATAAGAGGGAACTCAACTCAAGATCAATCTACAGAAAAACCCAATGTCATATTATAAGATAAACATTACGTTTTTTTCCTTGAAAATAATTTCGTTTTTATTTTAAACCCAAATTTATTATCCCCAACCAATTTGAGGCTGAAAATTTTTTGAGGTATTCCATCGGGGTTTCACAAAATTTTAAAAAAACTTTTTTCAGAAAAATTTTTTGGGAATGGCTTGTTCTTGCTTTTAAATTTTTAGGTTTTTTTTTTTAAAAAAAGTTTTTATTGAAAATAAACTTTTTTTTCCTTTTAAAAAGGTTTGATCTTTGTTGGATTTTAACCCCCCCCCTCTTTGTCCAACGTTTATTTTTTAAATTTTAAAACTAATTTTTTCTTAACGTTTTGAATTTTTTAGCGTTTTTTTCCCTTTTAATTCCAGTTTTAATCGAGTTTTTATTTGTTCATTTTTTGGGGTTTTTTTTCGTCAGATCCCGTCCCCCCCCCCCCCCCCAAAAATTTAAATCTTCTAAATACAAAAATGTTCCCTTCAAATTAAAATTTTTTTATTTAATTTTTTTTGAAAACAGTAGGTTTTTTGGGGGATTTTTTGGGGCACGTACTGGACGTTTTCGGTTCCCTTTTTTAAAATTTTTTTTTATTGTTTAAAAATTATACAAAATTTATGATGGTTCAAAAAAAATTTAAAAAAAAAAAAAATCAACAGATTTTTAAAAAATAATTATAAACAAGCCTACGGAAAAGGGGCTCGGCAGTCGCAAAGATAAAAATTTCCTTTTGTCACTAAACGACAAATGGTTCTCAAAACTCGCCCGACGAAATTTCAATTGCTCGGGAAAAAGGGGGCAAGGGCTCAGGGCCTTTTCGTTGTTTTTTTAAAAAAAAATCAAAAATAATTTATTAAAAACAATTTTTAATTTGGGTTTTTATTTTTAAATTTTAAAACCCTGGGGGTACCCGTGTGAAACAACCCCTGATAATTTAAAAATGAACTTAAATGGTTTTTTTGTCATAACCCAAGGGGAAATTGAAAAAGATTGAAAGTAAAAATGTCAAAGAGGGTTATGTAGGTCCCAAAATATTCCAATATAATTTTAAAGGGCCCTTTTTATGTAATTAAAGTGTCTTTTATTATTCTGTAGTTTATAAAATTTCGATTATTATAAAATTTGCATCATTTTTTTTTTCGGTTTGGTGACCAAACCAAAAAGTACTGCCCAAAAGGGAAAAACTTCTGACCTATTTAAAATTTTTTGGGGGAACCCCGGTATTTTAGCAATCGAAAAAAAGCCCTAATTTTTTATATTTTTATTAGGTAAAAAAAATTAAAACGCTCTGACGAAAGATCTGCTTTTTTAAAATATAATAGGGGGATTTTTATCAGTACCTTTTGGGCTGCAATGATAAAATTTTGCGGTCTGGATCCGACCTGGGGATTGCGCCCAGTTTTGATCCCGGGAAAAATTTAAAATCCCCGAGAGGGCCCAAAAAAATCATCGGAAAATTTAAATACGCTTTTTAAAACCCTTTACTATTTGTATACACATTTTTTCCTTTTTCTAGTGCTATGACAGGCGAAATTGACAATAACTTTAGATAAATAAATGCAAACCCGTTTGAAACGGTGAAGGTTTTGACGCTTGGAAAGTCGAGACGCCATAGTCATTCTGACGTCATATTTGACGTCAATCATTCATTATGTTCAGCTGAATACAGAGTATTGTATTCACTTGATTAAGATATACAGGTTGAATTCCCAGGCATATGATAAAAACCTTTTTCTTGATACGATATGATCTTTATTTATTTCAATTTACTGTGTAAAAGTAAACAGCATCTGATTATGCATGAAATCTCTGCTGATATCTTGTTAGTAATCAGTTGTCTGCCCTTCTTACCACATTTGGTAAACATTAATACTTTACATTAAACGCTAACAAGTGGTATACCAAACAGCACACTTAACAAGTTGCAACATGTCCAGAACACTGCAGCTCGCGTAATCACTAAGACGCCACGTCGCAATCATATAACACCGGTTCTGAAGGAGCTTCACTGGTTGCCAGTGAAATACAGGGTGCAGTACAAGGTTCTGACCCACACCTTTAAGGCGTTACACAATCAGTCCCCTGCCTATATTAGGGATATGCTAGAAGTGTATAAACCGGTCAGGACCCTAAGATCGCAAGACACGCTGTCACTGGTAATGCCAAAATCTAATACCATGATGTATGGCAACCGCAGCTTTTCGTGCACTGCTCCAAAGCTTTGGAACTCTCTTCCTGTCAAGATCAGGGAAGCTGACACGCTAGCTGCTTTCAAAAGCCTGCTCAAAACCCACTTCTTTGTACAATATTTTGTTAACTGACCGATACATTTTTTTTTATCTTGTTTTTTTTTTTTTTAAATTATACTTGTTTTCATTCATGATTTTTGTTAATGTGGAATGCATTATCTTTGTATACTTTTTTGTTTGTATTTTTGCAATTTATTCTGTAAAGCACTTTTGAACGTGTACAAGTGCATGAAAAGAGTGCTATATAAATGTGGTATAATAAATAAATAAATAAATAATTGTGCATACATTCAGCAATGACACAAGGACAATGTTTGTTCACTCCATTCCAGGTATTTGTGTTAAAACATAAATTAAACACGTCAGCACGGTGCAACATTTAAATGTAAATGAAAGCAGGTATTATTATTACTACTGCTACAGATGCTACTGCTACTTTTGTTACTACTGCTACTGCTACTACTACTACTACTGCTACTGCTATTACTGCTGCTATTGCTACTGCTTCTACTCCTGCTACTACTGCTGCTAATGCTACTTCTGCCACGACTGGTACGGTTTCCACTGCTACTGCTGCTACTGCTACTACTACTACTGCACCTTCTGCTATTGCTACTGCTGCTACTTCTACTTCTGCTACTACTACTGCTGTTACTGCTACTGCTGGTACTGCTATTGCCAATTTCACGTTTTTGCTACTGCTGCTACTGCCAGTTTTACGTTTTTGCTACTGCTGCTACTGCTAGTTTAACGTTTTTGCTTCTGTTTTTGCTACTGCTGCTACTTCTGCTGCTCTACTGCCACTGCCAATTTCCGTTTTAGTAATGCTACTGCTACTGCCAATTTCACGTTTCTGCTTCTGCTGCAAAGGCTACTGCCAACTTCTACCCCCCCTATGGTCTTTTTTTACAATAATCCCTAGGGAAAAATAAAACATACAAAAAACTAAAAAAGTTGAAAGACTTCCCAAAGAAAAAAAGAAACGACCACATTAAAAATAAAAAGCCGACACAAGCTTGAGAGCATGCAAACGCCAAACAAACCACAAGATTGAACTTTGAAAAGCCTATTTTGCAGATGAAATTCCTGTAGAAGGGGTAACCGTTGTCCCTTGTATTAGTTTTTTTTTAAAAACCCCAAAAAAAAATTGAGACCCTATAAAAACTTCATTCTCCCCAACAACGTTTTTAATCTAAAAAATTTTAAAAATTTTTAAACCCCCCATTCCAAATTTAAATTTATTTTAAACATTTTTTTTTTCCCAAAGTAACACAATTTCAAATTAAATAGGGGAGCCCGAGGCCCATGGGCGTGAGCACCAGGGGGCTTAAAGTTTTTAATTCTTTCCCGAAAGTAAACAAAAATTTTAATTTCCCCAAAATTTTAAATCCCGGGAAAGCAGATGCCTTTTTATTACTTTGGAAAAGTAAAGGGGTGGGGGGGTGGGCACGATTGGACAAAGTTTTTTGGGGCACCGGGAACACTGTCCCAATGTTGCCCTAGGTGTGTCCCAGGGTTGTTTTATAGCTTCGAAAGGGGTTTTTTGGGGGTCGTTTTTTTTTTTAAAAAACTTTTTAACAGTAATGAAATGGCCTCTATTTCCGGGAAATGAAAAGTAAATGCCCCAAAAGGGAACCTGCTGTGGAGATACTGAGCAGCCCACGGATAATCCAGTACCTGCCATTCGGTTTTTTTTGGAATTTGGAAGCAAACTCGAAGTATTTTAAAAGTATTTTTTGCATCAGATCACTCAAAAAGTTTTTGGGACCTCCAGTCAAATTTAATTTATCAAAAAACACGGCTACGGGAGCTCCTCCTGGTTCGTTTGGTTTGCGCTTATATTTGGGATGGTTAAAGGGAAGGGGAAAATTATATTAAGTGGTTGATTCTTTTCATTAAATTTTCCCTCCTTTTTTAATTTCAGCGGAAAAAAAAATTACTAGTTTTACGAAAACATTGGAAAATTTTTGTTTTACAATGTAAAAAATTTGGACCTATCATTTGGGTTTTTTTTTTAAACGTCCCCAAAAAAAAAAGGGGTTCTATATTCATTAAACAAGACTTCGGGGGAAAAATGTGAGGTAAATTTGTTGCTTTGTAATAAAAATTTGCCTCAGCCAAGCAAAAAAAGGGCAAAAAACAGCTGGGGTTTGACCTCGCCTAACTAAACTATTTCGGGAGTAAAAACTATTGTTGACTTCCCTTTTCTTTTTTTAAGTTGAAAAACTTAATAAAAAAGTTGTGTGTGTTTTTTTAAAAATACTATTGAATTTTTTTATCAAAGGCATAAATTTTGTTTCGGTTTAAAATTTGATCTGTCAGTTAATTAAATGAAAATTTGTTCTATCTCTGTCTTGGTGTTGATTTTTTTGAAAGTAAATTGCAGTTAAGTTAAAATGAATTTCCCTTAGATCTGTTTTTTTTTAAAATTAAAGTGTGTCTTTTTTTACTTTTTTGGAGCATAAACGGGTTAAAGGGAAGTTTAAAGTTAAAGGTAGGTCATTCATTGTTTTTAAATGGCATTTGTTAAGTTTTTTTTTGACGTTGGGTTTAAGAATTGTTATCATTGCAGTTAGTTTTTTTAAAAATTTTTTTTTTAAATTTTTTTTATTTTTTTTTTTGTTTTTTTTTAAAAGGGTTTTGCCTTGTTGAAACCCCGGGGTGCCCTGGTTTGGGGGTTACAAGGGGGCATTTTTTTCTATTCTTTTAAGTTGCTTATTAAAAATTTTTTGGCAAAAACATCCCAATTGTTTTCCCCCTTTTTTAAAACGAAGGATTATTTTTTAAAAAATATTTTTGAAAATAAAAAGAGTTTTTTCCCAAGATGATTTAGAAAAATGAAAAAATGCCCCGGTCCCCCAAAAATTTAAATTTTTTGAACGGGTTTTCGGGGGAAAGGATTTAAAATAAAAGACCGTAGTCCATAAAAATTTTTCCCCTTTAAAAAAAAATACCAAAACTTGTTTCATTGTTGAAAAGGGAAATCCCTTTATATGCAAATAGACAGAAATTTTAAATTTCCGGGGAATAACTGGGACTTTTCTTTGTTTAAAGTAAATCTCATTGAAAACCCGAATTTTAGTTAAAAAAACTTCGGTCTTATTTTAGTCAATGACTTGGGTTTTTTACAAAAATTTTGTTTTTTTAAACAAACAAAAGAATGTTCGCTAAAAAAAGAATTTGGATGTAACGGGTTTTTTTACAAAAAAACCATCCCGGGTTTTTTTTTCTCTTTTGGGTCTAGTCATTTAAAAGGGGTAATCATAGTTTTTGGTCAAAATTTTTTAAACCCTAAATTTTTCTTGGTGAAAGGGTAATTTTTTGTTAAACTTTTAAAAAAGGTTTTTTAACTTTTAGGATTTTTTTTACCTGTTGATATCGAAATTTTTTTAAAAATTTTTTTTCCCAAGAAGTAATTAGTTTTTCTAATTTTACATCTGACTTAAAATACTTGATCTTTTTAAACGAAATCTGAGAACGCCCATTACAACGTTTTTCTGTAATTTGGATTTCCAGTTTCCGCTTTTTTTATTTTTTAAAAAAAACAGAGGGCTTGTTTGAATTTCCCCAAAAGTAAGAAAATTTTGCCCATAATTTTTTTGGGGTCGAACCCGGAAACCCCCGCTTTCAATGCAAGTGGCCTACCCTCTTTAGCTTTAAAGGGCCTCGACCCAATACACTTTAATTTAAATTTTAAATATCCAAAAAAAAAAAGGCTACAAATTTGATTTGCTAAATTTTTGGAAACCAAGGGTCTTGGGTTGGCTTGCGGAAGGGTCGTCAGAACGAGGCCCTGAATAGGGGCGTTTTTTAGACCTATGCGTAGGTAATTTGGTTTTGTTTTTTTGTAATTGTACAATGTATTTTCGGTCAATTTTGGTTTAAAAAAAGGGTCTTATACGGACATTCACCTCAAACCCCATATTTCCCGATGGAAATTTTTTTCCCCGGGAAACCTGGTTTTTTTGGGGTTTTAATTTTTGCAATGTGTCTTTTTTTTCTTTTTTTTGTCTTTTGGGGGGGGTTAGACGACGTTTTTATCTTTGTTTTGGGTTTTCGTGTCCCCCTTTTTTTCGTTCTGCTGGGTTTTTACCCTGCGATAACAAGAAAAGACAAGCTTTTAAAAAAACCCTTGGGGCGCGAAAAAAAAGCAAAAGAACCCAAAAGAAGACAAAATGTTTCACGAAATAGCGAAAGGGAAAACGAATAAAAAAAACATCATCGGCTTTGCGTTGTTTCGCCTTCCCGGGAAAATGTCAGTACGGGGTTTGGACTTATAAAATTGGATGTTGAACTATGGTTTCCCGGGGTAATTTTTTAAATTATGTTTATTTGATATTGCGAAAAAATATTTTTGTTTTTCTCATATAAAAGGTTTGAAATGTTTTGGGTTTTTCAAAAAAGCCCCCCCCCGGCCAAGATTTTTAAGGGGGGGTTTTAAAAACTAAATGGGTTTTTTTAATGAAAAGGGTAATTTTCAATTTTGTGTATTTTTCTGGGCTTAAATAGGGAAAAATTTTCTTGGTGTAAAATTTTTTCAAAAAAAAAACAAAATTTTCACTAAACAGTGTTTAAAAGGGTTTCCCTTTTTTAGGGCACTTTTGAAACCCCGCAAATTTAAATTTTGGTTTCCCCTTTCCCCTTTTCCCGAAAGGGGCTATAAAGAAACTAACCCCCCCCCCCATTTAAAGGGGTATCAGACGATAAAACATTTTTTCCCCCCCTGAAATTTTTGTCTTTTCCCTTTAGGGTTTTTAAAAGGGGTCGAACAAAATACAAAAATACCCAAATTCTTTAAATTTTATTAGTTCTTTTTAAAGTGAGGGTAAAGCAAAATACATGGAAAACCTTTAAATTTTTTTTAAAAATCCGAAAAAAATATTAATTATTTCCTTTTTTAAAATCTAAAATTCAATGGTATTTCCAAGGGAAAGGTCTTTTGCTGATGGGAACTTCTGAGCTATAGAAGAATTTTCTATAATACTGGTTTTAACATAAATATTTTTTTAAAAGTCTATTTTCTTATTGCATTGATTTTTGGGACTTTAAAAAATCATATCCACAAAAATTTTTTGAACAATATTTCAAGTTTTAAAAAAACTATTAATTTAAAAACTTAATTTGGGTGTTGGGTTTTTCCCGTTTTTTTCCATCCCCCTCCAACCCCCCCCGCTTTTTTTTTTGGATTGTTTATTACATTTTTTCCCTTTGTTTTTTTAAAAATAAAGTAAAACCCTGCGCAGTCGCTAGGGTTTTTTAACTGGGGAAAATGAAGTCTTTTCCCCCCACTAGAAACAGTTCGAAGGGGAGGGGGGCCAAAATATAGTAAAAGCGGGCTTTTATTAAAAATTGGTTTAGTATAATAAACAAAAACTGATATGCGGTTTTGGGCCCCAAAGGGGAAAAAAAACGAAAACGACATTTTGTGATTTTCTTTTTACTCCTTTTGGGTTTTAAATGTCGGGCTTTGATCATAAAGTGAAAGAAATAAAACTCCCTTTTTCCAAAATTTGTTTTATCATTAAAAGTATTGTCAAGGTGGTTTGACACCTCTAACTTTTTCCCTTTAAAAATTTTAAAACGCTCATTAAAAAGGAAACGCAAGTCAGATCAATGCTACCGAAACAAAAATTTTAAAGCTATAACAAATTTGTGTTTCCCGAATTTTTTTTTTGGTTTTAAAATTTTTTTGTTTGGGAAATTAAAGTTGCATTGGTTTTTCCCCCGGGGGGGGGGGCCCAACGGTTTTACGAGTTTTTTTTAAAATTTGAAGCATTTGATTGAAACGAGAGCAAACCAAATTTTTGGGAAAATTTTAAAAAATAGATGGGAGCACTCAAAGTCAGATAGATGTGTTTTTGGGCCAACAGTACGGATGCGGTTTTTTAAATTTTAAAAAAAGCATCAGTTAAGAAGAAAATGTGTTGCAAAAAACATAATAGTAAAGTTTCAGATTTAACTAGATTTTGCTGTTTTGAAATTAAGCTCTGACTTGAGTAACCAACCAAAACGTGTTTTTTATGCGGAAAAACCGAGTTGGTATCAATTCATTTTAAAGAGGGGAGGGAAAAAAGAGGGCGGTTTTGGGCATTAATATGAGAATTATGAAAATTCTTAATTTAAAAGGGATTTTTATGATTGATAAAAAGTACAGCCCAAATTCATTCATACAGACATAACATCAGTAAAACTGGCAAAAATGTTACTGTTTTAGATTTTTGAAAAAAAGTAATTAAGTGTAAATTTTTCCCCAGAACACCCGCTATCAGTAGTCGTTTTTTATTAAAATTTTTTTGAAAAAATGATGTTACAGTAAGAACCTATCGAAACAAACCATATTATCAAAGAGTCACAAAAGTAACATTTTGTGGGGATTGTCTAGCTCTTTTACAGTCAAAGGAGCTTGACCAAAAAGAGCTTGACTGAGGAATTTGATTTAAATAGAATTTTCCGGTAATAGGTAACGCTGTTGCATGCTTTCCGATATGTTAAATATTTGTTTGTAAATACAACTTATGGGAATGGATTGTAACTTTCACTTTTCACTGTTATAATATTATGTGCAATTTACAAAATACCAAACTTGATCATAAAGTCATGCTCCATTGTGGACAAACCAATATTTGGTAAGTTGTTACATGTACGCTGGTATCTTAGTAAACGCCTGCTGGAATGAAATGAAATGTCACACACTTCTGCATTGTAATGATACAATGTTATATGTTTAAACTCCAAAACTCGGAAAGTCAGGCGTCGCTGTCCTTTCACAGTTCTTATTTTTCAGTAGGATATTGCTGTGTTTATTTTCAACGTTGATCTATTGTCAATTTTTGAGTTTCTGGGAGAGGGTAGCAGGGGTTACCAATCTAAACCTAAACCTGGTACACGTGGTCTTTTTGTATTTTCGTTATGACACATCGAGTGACTATACGATTTCGACTTTAAATGCAAATATTGGCCACTGTTATTTTTCTGAAATTCTTGGCCAGTAACGAGGTTGTAGAACAGGTTAGATTTGTCTTCCGATTAATGCATAATAAATGGTCAAGAGTAAATGTTGTACGACTTAGATATATAGTTATTACAAACAAGAATAGTCTGCACATTTGATGAATAAAAGTAATGGCGTAACGTCATTTATAATGTTGAATATAACCTGGACTCGGCATACTGACATGAAAACGATTTTATGAAATAATGACATCTCATGTGTAGATAAATCGGTATCGTTTTTATCTTTCTAAAGCTAAAATATGACGTTTAAATTTTTGTCACGGTAATTTCGAGTATTGTGTCTTAAAATCTGCTTGAAATATGCGAATTTTTAAGCATGGGCAAATATCTGACACAAGCATACATACACAAGCATACATACATGTACATTCTTTCATCATATTATAGATCATATTTCATTTACGACTGGACTGTAAGAAGTTTCATTAAAATCAACATTATAGGTCAATTTCTATTAGCTGAAATGTTATGTAAATTATGATTGTGGAACAGATTCCAATTATGAAAACTTGGGTGAGGTCCAAATTTTTCGAATCAGTCTAGCAAAAACAATGAAGCACTCGACTATTTTTTCTGTTTTTTTTTTTTTTTAATATTTTTGACCGATCTTTTTAAGTACATTCCAATGTTGTTGTTTTTTACAAAATCAGCATTTTAACAAATTCTACATTGTAAAAAAAGTTCCAACCCTAATGAGCATAATAACACATACACAGTAAATCATGTGACTGCGATATAAACTTAGCAGTTAGGTTGTAGTCCAAAGTATCTCTGAGAAGCAATTTTAAATAGTCATATAGATCTATACCAAATAGTCATTATGTCCACAATTAAGACTTTAAATTAAACATCGACACATTTTGGGTCTAAAGCAAAATATCTAAAGCATGCATATTCTTATCAATTTACACCAAGAATGAAAGACAGCGTTGAAGTTGATCACGACCCAGTGTCCGCATGCTTTGCACTTGCATACCTGGTAACATTGTCATAGAAACCATATGGTAAGACTAGTGTTATCGCCGTATGAAAACAAACTTGAGGCCATTTTATCTTTAGGCCATTGAAATGCAACCATTTACGGTGAGTAAATATTTTCCCCGTTTATACCGTCATTATACAGAGAAAAAACACGAAAAACTTTATTTTTGTTATTCAGTCTTCCACCAAAAACAACTTGAATCTTGGTGCCAATGAACTCAACATTCCAAATGATGAAATCAATTACTTTACTTACAATTTGGAATGTGACCGACAGCAGCACTGTGACTGAACTGATCTTACAATAGCATCTATTGTCCGCTCGTGATGAAAATAAAAATGCATGGAGGGTCACCTGGGATCTTCCTCTGCACTCAAAGCTGGAAAGTCGCTATATGACCTATAATTGTGTTGATGCGATGTTAAAATAAATAAATAAATAAACAAGATAACAGGAATGGATATGAAAGAAAGACTCAAAGTCTTATAGAATTCTTCTCCTTAGAAAGATACGTAAACTTGTTTCATTAATGATAAGAAATACTTTATATGCAAATAGAAAGAAATATGATACCCATATAACTGGAGACGTTTCTCTGTTAAAGTAAAACTCATTGAGGACCGAATATGTACATTTAACAAACATCTGCTCTTATATAGTCAATGATCGTACGGTGTTTTACAGCACATTAGTAAAGATAATTCTGCTGAAATGTCGTCATTCCATTTAGTTTTAGAGGATCGAACAAAACACAGAAGATACTCAAATTCTTTCATTTTCTATTAGTTCTTTAACGTGTAGTGTGTAAAGCAAACTACATGGAACCTCAACGCTTAGTAGTGTTTTGGGGTGTTTCCTGTTTGTTTCCTCCACCCCTCACCCCCATTTTTTTTCTTTCGATTGCTTCGTATATTTTCCGTCGTTTTAGAACTAAAGTAACTATGCGTCAGTCGCTAGGAAAGCCAATACTGGGGAAAATGACGTCGTTTATGCCCGCTAGAGACAGTTCGAAGCGACAGTAGTCAAACTATAGTAACAGCATTCAGTGATCAAACTAGGTCAATTTAATAAACAAAAACTGATATGCCCTTGTGTTCCGGAAAGTGAAATAACGAAAGGACGACATTTTGTGATTTTCGTTTCATTCCTTATGTATTAGTTGTCGGACTTCGATCATATGTTCAAAGAAATATAACTCTTGTTCAAAACTTAGTGCATCATTAAAGTATTGTCAAGGTACACGATACGTGTAACGTTATCCATAAACTTTTAATCGCTTCATTAATAAAGAACGCATGATCAATGCTACCGAACAAAATTTCAAGGCCAAAGTCATTAGCGTCAGGTTGGGTTTTTTTAATGTTAAATTTCGTTTTTCTTGGAATTACGTTGCATTGGTTTTTCACCGGTTTGTCGTAACGAAATGACGAGTGTTTAGGATTTGAAGCATATGATTGAACACAGAAGCAAACCTAATTTGGAATGTTCAAGTAAATGGATGGGAACACTGAAGGAGGTAGGTAACCTTGTTACCAGGGTTAATTCAAATTAGTTGAACCGCAGCAATTTTTGTATTTCGTGTAATTTAATGTTTTAACTGCTACAATCTCAATTTCGTTTATCTCTGTCCCTTCAAGTCAAATTTTTATAAAGGTTTGAATTTACATGACCCTCCAAAAGTATTTTATTTGAAAAAAGAAGGAAAAAAACATATTTTTTAAAAACACACTTTTCGTGTATTTTGGTTCATTGTTATCCGTTAGAAGTCTGCATAATTGATAATTTTTAAACTAGTAGGGCGCGTTAGCTTTAAAATAAATCTTAAAATGTATATGTCGCGGGGATCGTGTTTCCATGGTAACGCATTTTCTCTCATTTTTTAACAAGCTATGTATGAAAACGGGTTTTCAGACGGCTTCAGTGCCATTCTGTTAATGATCAACAGGGAATATTTGGGAAATATTATTAGCAAAATATCAAGCCCTTTACATGGTACCTTATTTTTCTTAAGTTTAAAGTAACCATGGCAACAGAGATGTTTAAATAATTTTAAAATTTTTTTATCGTAATTGCTTATAAAAAATACTAAATAAAAGTATCTTTCTTGTTAGTGTAGCTTTAAAACATCTTATTTCTAAGGTTAGTCACAAGTTAGTTTATATTTAGATATATAGGTCACGGGATTAGTTTCCATGGTAACATTTATTTAATTTAAGAAACCACAATTTTCTACTGAAATCTGAGCAATTTTAGAGCTTAGATTTAGTATATAATTAACAAATTATCAACGGAAACTGAAAAATAGGTATTACAAATCAAACTGCCCAATTTTTATTTGAAAAAGGCCGTAACGGGTAACTTTTCACCCGCTTATATTCCCAATAACACCAGCAATATATTGATATTTTTTTAGAGCGAAAGGCTCATAAAAAATATTTCAGCAAAGATTGGCAGTTTGAAAATAGTTCAGATAAAGAAAATGCACAGAATTACGTACTTTCAAAATAAAAGCTATTAATTTTGCGCGGTAACTGACACGTAACGTCATGACGCCAATGACGTCATTTTAAGGCAACAGTGTTTTGAAGCGTCTCTGTTTCATTAAGCATCAGATCGGATACAGGTACATGATTTAATTTCCGAAGAATGGATATACAAACACATTTATTTTGTCGTAAACGTCGTCGTAAATCGTCACGCCAGCTTCAGGTTTGGCATGCGCACATACAAATATTAAGGTAACCTACCTCCTTAAATCAGATGTGTATGAACCTTAGCATAGGATGCTAGTGTTATTTTACAGAATTATCAATTAAGAATGAAGTGTGTTGCAAAAGTATTGTAAAGTTGCAGAATTAATCAGATATTGATATTTTGAAATTAAGCTCTGACTTGAGTATTGTAATTAACAAATCTGTGATAGGCAGAAGGAATATTATCTGAAAGAGGCTGGTGTACAGGGGGCGTCATGTTATTAACATGAGAATTATGCAACAACATTTATTTAAAAAAGGGGGGTATTTAGAGTCTGATAAAAAGTACAGCTAAATCCCATCCATACTAGACAAAAACGTCTAACTAGACCTGGCACAATGACTACTGTTCACCTAATTAATTGTAAGTTTGCACAGAACACTGTTATCATGTGAGTTGTTTTGATACATTTTGTTCAAAAGTGATGTCACAATGATAACTGATCGAAACAAACCATATTGTTACAAAGTCACAAAAAGCAACATTTTATGAGGGTTGTCTAGCTCTTTTACAGTCAAAAGAGCTGGACCAAAAGAGCTGGACCGAGAAAATTGATTTAAATAGAATTTTCCGGAAATAGGTAACGCTATTGCATGCTTCCCGATTAATTAAATATTTACGTGTAAATACCATTTATAGGAATGGATTGTAATTTTCCACACTTTTTACTGTGATATTATGGTATACAATTTACTAAATACCAAACTCAGTTTTGCTTGCTTACAAAGTTATGCCCCATTCTGGACAAACCAATATTTGATAAGTTTCTACATGTACATGTATGCTGGTATCTCAGTAATCACGTGCTGGAATGAATTGAAGCTTCACACACTTCTGCATTGTAATAATACAATGTGCAAGACTTAACTTGCTTTCTTACAAACTTGTGCCCCTTTTTCGTGTCGGTGACTATGCATTTTCGACTTTAAATGCGATCAAGATAGGTATTATTTCTATCCTTCTAAAGCTAAATATGTTGTTTAAATTTTGTCACGTGAAATTATTCCAAGTGAGGTGTCTTTAAGCCTATTTGAAATATGCGGAAGTTTTTAATCAAGGGCAAATATCTTAGACACAAGCACACATACATGTATATTTTATTTCATCATATAAAGATCATAATTAATTCATTTATGACTGAACTGTAAGAAGTTTCATTAAAATCGACATTGTAGGACAATTTTTATTCGCTGAAATGTTGTGTAAGTTATGATTTTCCAATAGCTTCCAATTATGAAAACTTGGGTAAGGTCCAAAGTTTTCGAATGAGTCTAGCAAAAAAGTGAAGCACTCGACCATTTCTTTGTAATATTTTTTATCGATCTTTTAAAGTACATTCCAATGTTTTTGAAAACAAATCAGCATTTTAACAAATTCTACATTGTGGAAAACGTTTTAATTCAAATGAGCATAATTACACATACTCACTACATCATGTGTCCCCTCTCTCTGACTACGATATAAACTTAGCATTTATGTTGTAATCTAAATATTTGTGGGAAGCAATATGAAATAGTCATAAAGATCTATAGCAAAAGGTCATTATGTCCACTTAAACATTGAACATTGACACATTTTTGGGTCTAAAGGAAAGTATCTAAAGCATGTATATCCTTTTCAATACTACACCAGGAATGAAGTACAGCTTTAACTGCATTCATGTAAGTTGATCTAGACCTTAAGTCCGCATGCTTTGTACATGAATATCTGGTTACATGGTTATGGAAACCATATGGGAAGATAAGTGTTACCGTCGTACGACAACTTGACGACATGGGTAAATATTTTCCCCGTTTTATTATACAGAGGAAAAAACAAAAAAAAAATATTTTTGCTATTCAGTCTTCCATTAATAACAAATTGGATCTTGATGCAATGAACCCAACATTCTGAATGATGAATTAAATTACTATATTTACAACTTGGAATTTGAGCGACAACTGCACCATGATTGGACTAATCTTACAATAACATCTATTTTGCAGAAATGTATTTTCTCTAATCAGATGTTTCTCATTTGCTTGAGAGCATGCAAATGCCAAACAAACCACAAGATTGAACTTTGAAAAGCCTATTTTGCAGACGAAATTCCTGTAGAAGGGGATGTCCCTTGTGATTAGCTGTACGACATTTTAAACCAAAAGGCAATGGGGATCCTTTACAACATCCTCTGCCCACAATGCTATTATCTTTACAATGTAAGATATAAACCCTCATTCCTAATAAACGTCTTTATTGATATCATTATTTGTCATGAACAGAAGGATCAATAGAAGATTTTTTTGATTATGTACATCAACTGCATTCATTGCTAGAAAACCGTAAAAATGCTTAGAAAGATACCTTAGTTTAAATATATTTTATTCCCAGTAATACAAATTAAATACATACATCATAGTTTGAAAAAGATAGGGACCTCCGTGGCCGAGTGGTTAAGGTCGCTGACTTCAAATCACTTGCCCCTCATCAATGTGGGTTCGAGCCTCACTCGGGCATTAAATTCTTCACGTGAGGAAGCCATCCAGCTGGCCTACGGAAGATCCGTGGATCTACCCAGGTGCCCGCTCGTGATGAAAAAATTCACGGAGGCTCACCTTGAAACTTCCTCCGCCATCAAAGCTGGAAAGTAGCCATATGACCTATAATTGTGTCGGTGCGACGTTAAACCCAACAAAATAAATAAATAAATGAACAAGATAAGCAGGAATGGATATGAATGAAAGACTCATAGTCTTATAGAATTCTTCTCCTTAGAAAGATACGTAAACTTGATTCATTGATGATAAGAAATAGTTTATATGCAAATAGACAGAAATATGATTACCATATAACTGAAGACGTTTCTTTGTTAAAGTAAACTCATTGAGGACCGAATATGTACATCTAACAAACATCTGCTCTTATATAGTCAATGATCGTGCTGTGTTTCACAACACATTAGTCAAGTAACTAGACGGTCGCCAAACAAGAATGATCATGATAAGAAGCTCATGAGGAGTTGATGTGACTGGAAATACAGAAAACTGCATGTTTTTTTCTCTCTCTTTTCTCTTATTATTTGTAATGTGTAATCGTAGATCTATGTCAAACTATTTCAGTCTGAGTTTTATTGTTAGGTAATTTAACTGTTACTTTAAAATGACAATAAACGTAAGCTTTTTAACCTGTTGATATCGCAAAATTGTTAAGTCAATTATTTAGTAAGGCGCTTGCGCAGGTAAAGTGATACCTTTCTTTTGATAAAAAGATATTTCAAAATACCTACTCTTTGGAATTTTCTGCGGCAAACTGATGCTTCGTTTTTCTTGAAAACATAAGTTGAAAATTTACTTGAAGCTAAAAGACCTTGTGTGCATATATATTAACAAGTTTAACGTCTCAGCAAGGGCATTTAATGTGCAGCTAGACACATGTCTCTAAAAGTATATCCAAAATATTGATTTCGTCGATCACATCAGATTGAAACGTCTGCAGTTTTGATAGGCATCGTACGAACATTCTACATCACATACACGAACGAAGAAATGTAAAAGTAATCGTTTTATGCGCTCTGTTGCATTCTATTTGATAATGGCATAAACGGATTATTCCCAAAACCTTTTTTCATCCACAAGTTAAATTGAAAAAGCTGTAAATCTATTATTTATAACCAGAGAACACGTCAGACATAATTAACCAATCCCAGCAATAACGTCCTTTGTGCAGGTCAGACTCTTCTTAAATTTGGTGTTCTCACTTTTGAAGAGCATTAAACTGAAGTCGAATAAAAATTGATTTCAAGAAGTTTTTTTTTTTTTTTGTTTTTTTTTTTTTGTTTTGGGTTTAACGCCGTTTTTCAACAGTATTTCAGTCATGTAACGGCGGGCAATTAACCTAACCAGTGTTCCTGGATTCTGTACCAGTACAAACCTGTTCTCCGCAAGTAACTGCCAACTTCCCCACATGAATTATCAGAGGTGGAGGACTAATGATTTCAGACACAATGTCGTTTATCAAATAGTCACGGAGAACATGCGCCCCGCCCGAGGATCGAACTCGCGACCCCGCGATCCGTAGACCAACGCTCTTACCTACTGAGCTAGGCGGGCGGGGGATTTCAAGAAGTAATTAGTTTATACTAATTTATTTTTTTTTATCGGTTGTTCAAAAAAAGACTCTTAAACTTATCAATCACCATCAACACATCATTCTTGATGGCATTTTCCGCCATGCGAATCCTGTTTTGATAGTGGTTATTTTCTTAACAACTCTATTGTCTTTTCGCGGGTGTAAGGCGACGTTTTCATCGTAATTTTGATTTTCGTGTCTTCACTTTTTCGTTCTGTTGTTGTTTTCGCCTGTGATTACACGAAAAGACGATGATTTAAAGCATCGCCATCGTTGCGAAAAACGCAAAAAAAAACTAAATAAAGAAAACTGTTACACGAAATAACGAAAAGAAGACAAATCACAAAACATCATCATGTTTTCATTGTTTCGCCTTCCGGTAAGCATGCGCAGTGCGAATATGTACTTATAAATATGGCATGTTGAATTATGAGTCCAAGAGGTAATTATATAAGGTTATGTTGATTATATATATGCCTATAGATAATGTATTTTGCTCATAATTTATACAGTTTTTAAAATGATATGAGTTATTGAAAAACGCTTCTCAGGAAAAGGATTTACACAGCGTTATAAAAACTAAATATATTTCTTTTTTTTTCCTCCACTGAAAGAGAGTAATTTTTAATTTCTGTGGATTTTGCTGACTTAGTAGGAATCTTATCGCAATTCTAAATTCTGTGTATCTCTTTACTTTCAGAAAGGGAGTGTATAACAAACTTCCTCTTCAAAAGATATGCAGACGATAAAACATTAATTCTGCTGAAATGTCGTCATTCCAATGAGTGTTTTAGAGGATCGAACAAAACACAGAAGATATCCAAATCTTTCCTAAGTTTCTATTAGTTCTTTAACGTATAGTGTATAAAGAAAAATACATGGAACCTCAACTTAAGTCACATCCGAAAGACTATTACTTATTTCATATGAGGAAGCTAAAATCCAGTGGTGTTCCAACCCATGAATGTTTGCTTACGTATCCAGTGAGCTATAGAGGACTCATTCTGTAATACTGACACAACTTAAATACCGGAAAAGGTCGATTTACATATTCCATTCTCTTTTGAAACTGATTACAACATTATATCACGTACAACGTAGTTAAATATTGAAAATTATTGAATGTTAAGAACTATTAACGCTTAGTAGTGTTTTTGGTGTTTTCCTGTTTGTTTCCACTTACCCTCTGTTTTTCTTTGGAATTAAAGTAATTATGCATCAGTTGCTAGGTAAGCTATAGTGAAGAAAATGACGTAATGTCCACCCACTAGAGACATTTCTAAGCGACAATAATCAAATTATAGTAACAACAGTCAGTGATCAAACTCGGCCAATGCGATAATAAACAAAAACGGATATGCGTTGGTGTATCGGAAAGTGAAATAACGTGTTTTTTTTTATATACTATGTATTAGTTCTCTGATTTCGATTATATGTTCAAAGAAATAAAACTTATATTCCCAAATTAGAGCATCATTAATGTTATTGTCAAGGTACACGATACATCTAATGTTATCCATAAAATTTTAATTCGCTTCATTAATAAGGAACGCAAGTCGAATCAATGCTACCGAACAAAATTTCAAGGCTAAAATCATTAGCATCAGGGGTTGTTGTTTTTTTTTTTTTAATGTTAAATTTTGTTTTCTTGGAATTACGTTACATTGGTTTTTCACTGGTTTGCCTTAACGAAATGACGATTTTATAAAGATTTTAAGCATACGATTGGACACAACAGCAAACCTAACTTGGAATGTTTAAGTAAATGGATGGGAACACTCAAATCAGAAAAATGTGTTTGAACCTAACATCACAGGATGCTGGTGTTATTTTTTCCAGAAGTATCAGTCAAGTAGGAAGTTTATTGCAAAATAATAGTAGTGAAGTTCCAGAATTAATTAGGTTTTGGTATTTTGAAATTAAGCTCTGACTTGAGTATTGTAATCAACAAATTATTGATGCACATGCAACATACGCTAGTTGATACAAATATCATTTGAAAGAGACAGGTGTAGGGCGTCATGTTATTAATATGAGAATGATAGGGGTATTTATGAGTCTGATAAAAAGTACAGCTAGATCCTATCCATACTAGACAAAACCTATTAGACCTTTGAAAATTGATGCCTAACTCAGTTTTGCTTACCTATGAAGTTATGCAAAATTCTGGACAAATCAATATTTGGTAAGTTGTTACATGTACGCTAGTATCTTAGTAATCACGGGCTGGAATGAATTGAAACGTCACACACTTCTGTTAAGTAATAATACAATGTGAAATGCTTAAAAACTCTTGTTTGTTTTCTTACAAGGTTATGTCCCTTTTTACGACAAACTTTCCGTTAAGTTTTTTGTATTAGATCTACTTTGATTTTTGTGAGAAGACTTTTGAAAAGCCATGCGTTGCTGTCCTCCCAGTAGTGTATTCATGTGACTATTTTCAACGTAGATTTATGTCCGAGGAGATGGGTTACCAGTTTGAACAACAGGCCTAGGACACATGATCGTGTTTTTCGTTCTGACATACAGATTGACTATGCAATTTCGACTTTAAATACAAATAGTGTCCACTGTTATTTTTGTTATAAAATGCAACTGCGATTCCCGGTCCGTAAACGAGGTGGTAGAACAGGTTACTTTTTTCTTCCAATAATAGCATGAATGGTCCAAAGGACGGCTTATAAATGAATACTTATTACAAACAAGAATAGTCTGTTAAGTTCAGTTTATATGAAAATAGCTCTACTTCCGAAAATATTGTACATATACAAATCTGGAGGCATCCGCAACGTTTGATAATGGCTTAACGGTATTTATGACGTAGAATATAGCATTGACTCGGCATAGGGACACGAAAACCATTTTTTGAACTAATTGCATTTCATGAGAAGATTTGTTAAATCGGTATTGTTTTTTATCTTATTAAAGCTAAACTATAATTTTTAAGTTTTTGTCACGTTAATTAATTCCAAGTAATGCATCTTGAAATCTGCTTGAAATATGCGGAATTTTTTAACCATGGGCAAATATCACAAACACAAACACATACATGTAGATTTTATTTCACCATATTATAGATCATATTTCATTTACGTCTGGACTGTAAAACGTTTCAACAAAATCCACATTGTAGGACAATTTTTATTCGCTGGATCGAATTTTACGTACACTTATATTTTTCAACAGGTACCAGTTATGAAAACTTTGGTGAGGTCCACTTTTTTCGAATCAGTCTAGCAAAAACAATGAAGCACTCGACCATTTCTTTGTTATATTTTTGACCGATCTTTTTAAGAACATTCCAACATTTTAACAAATTCTACATTGTGGAAAACGTTTTAATTCGAATGAGCATAATAACACATACTCAGTAAATCATGTGTCTCCTCTCTCTGACTGAGATATAAACTTAGTATTTATGTTGTAATCTAAATATTTGTGTGAAGCAATATGAAATAGTCATAAAGATCTATAGCAAAAGGACCTTATGTCCACAATCAAAACTTTAAATTAAACATTGACACATTTTTGGTCTAAAGGAAAGTATCTAAAGCATGCATATCCTTTTCAATACTACACCAGAAATGAAGGACAGCTTTAACTGCATTCATGTAAGTTGATCTAGACCATGTGTTCGTATGCTTTGTACATGAATACTTGGTTACATGGTCATGGAAACCATATGGTAAGATTAGTATTATCGTAGTATGAAAACTTGACCACATGGGCATTGAAATGCAACAATTTACAGCGAGTAAATATTTTCCCCCATTTTATTAAACAGGGAAAAAAAACGAAAAAAAATATTTTTGTCATGCAGTCTTCCATCAATAACAGGATCTTGATGGATCTTATGTCAATGAACCCAACATTCTGAAGGATGAAATAAATTACTTTATTTACAACTTGGAATTTGAGCGACAACTGCACCATGATTGAACTAATCTTACAATAGACTCTGTTTTGCAGAAATGCATTTGCATTTGCAAAGGGTTCAAAGACCTGCTGACTCGACACAAACGTTCGTA
This sequence comes from Mercenaria mercenaria, assembly GCF_021730395.1. Classification (NCBI taxonomy): domain Eukaryota; kingdom Metazoa; phylum Mollusca; class Bivalvia; order Venerida; family Veneridae; genus Mercenaria; species Mercenaria mercenaria. The sequence continues at coordinate 53,191,767 of NC_069363.1, forward strand.
TCACACTGAAGAGCGAATAAGAAGTATTTTGTTGGTCCTGCTATTTGCTTTGTTTCATAAAATACACTCCAAATTCAACAGGTGTAATAGGAATGCTTTAGCAACCATATTTGCCGCTGGCAAAGTGTTTCTGTTTAGATATGGTGTTTTCTCCCTTGCAAGAATTCTTCAATAACTACTGCAATTTAAATGAAATATAGTCCAAAATTATGAAAAGGATGGCAAAGTGTTTTCTGTTTAGATATGGTGTTTTCTCCCTTGCAAGAATTCTTCAATAACTACTGTAATTTAAATGAAATATAGTCCAAAATTATGAAAAGGATGGCAAAGTGTTTTATGTTTAGATATTGTGTTTTCTCCCTTGCAAGAATTCTTCAATAACTAATGTAATTTAAATGAAATATAGTCCGAAATTGTGAAAAGGATGGCAAAGTGTTTTCTGTTTAGATATAGTGTTTTCTCCCTTGCAAGAATTCTTCAATAACTACTGCAATTTAAATGAAATATAGTCCGAAATTATGAAAAGGATGAAGCGTATTCTTGACTTACGATATTTAGTTAGTTCACAGTCTACTTCATTTATTTAAAGACACTTATTTCAGGTTATCATTATGAAAATATTAATTTGCACTGATTTTACTTACATTAAGAAAATGGCAAGAGGGGTAAAAACCGGCATATATAGTTATAAAATATTACTTCAAATACATGCCTTTTAAACAGTTTATACAACACTACGAGATCCCGGAGTCGAGTTTCGGTCTTGCACCCTGTCACATGTATATCTGTTGCGTCCTAAAAGTTTAACCAAAAAACAGTTATCGGATATCACTAACTGACTATGTCACATTACTTTTTCTGGGACGGGCATATGATTGTTACTATATTTAACGCGGATTCGGGTAAGTTTTTAACGATATTTCCATTAATCCTGAATGGCTTTTTAAAAAAATATGGAACAGAGAAGAATTAAATGTGAGCAGTTCCCGAAAAATCGGACACAGGAGTATTCAATGCATGTACCTTTTAGTTGTTTTTTCTAAACATTTCAGGGGAGTATCTGTAAAACCATCCGTAGTTGTGGTAGGGTATATTCGGTTTGCTGTATGTTTCATGGAGGCGCCAGGAAAACGTCAGGAATGTTTCATTTCAGAGATGAGCAGTAACAACACACAGGCTTTATTTCTTTGCTAGCGTAGAAGTTTTTGTTGTTGTTGTTGTTGTTGTTTGTTGTCGTTTTTTGTTTTTGTTTTTTTTTTTTTGTTGTTTTTTTATTTTTGTTGTTTTTTTTTTTTTTTTTTTTGCTTGTTTTGAACGTTTACAATAGAATAGTGCTAGTTACTTTTTATGTCCGTTTTTACCGCTGCATCTGCTTCGTCTCAAATCTACCCGGTTATTCAATTGTTTATGCTCCTCTCCGGCGCTTTCAAGAAAGCATGTAAAATATCAGTAATCTATTTGATGCGCTTTTTAGTTCTGCCGGTAATTGAGGGGAATCTGATGCTGTTGGAAAATGAAATTGGCAAATATCCTCAGAGATATATTTTCAATCACAACTTTAATTCAAGACATATGAATCATTAATTTATTGGAACTACATATCAAACATCTTATCCTATGAATAAATGATTTCTAAAATAACATCATATGTGCAGGTCAATGACTTCCGCAAGCTTAGTTTTTCTCCGATTTGAAGTACATTTAGCTAAAGATAGCTAGAAAAGGATTGGAAGTACAGGAAAATATACCAAAACTGAGTCCAAGTACGGTGATCTTTTTGTCTTCGTTTTCACGACACTCCTGTCAAATTAGTACTACAGTGCAAAAGTCATTATTATTTAGTTATCATTTAAGTTGATTAAGTGATCGTTTTTAACGGTTTACCACAAAACAGCATGCATTGAAGCTTGAAGCTATCTAGGAAAACAGTTTTGTTTTATTCAAACTAATTGATAAGAATGAGATTGTACATCTGGTGTAGTTGGTATATTATCTTATTAATACTAATACGACTGAGGTTTGGTATTTTAGCTCACCTGATCATGAACTCACCGTCGGTCCACACTTTTCTTCAGATGACATTGCCTGGACAGTATTGCACCAGCTTAATAGGTAGAATGGTCCTCTATCAAGCTTGTTTGTTCAAATGTTTCGGATGTAGACGGATAGGTGATTGTTTCCGATTTCAATGGCTCATGATACCTCAGGTAATATTTGAGACCCGTCTAGGGAAATTGGTTCAAGCATTTATTTATTTTACACAACAATTACTCATTCGTGGAAAATTTAGTTCTATAAACAATTAACCAATTTTAATGCGTATACCGATTTACAGCTGAAATCAAAGCCGCTTTGGATTCATATTTGTTTCCAGCGAGCCTTTCTGTCAGATCTGAAATCTATATTGAAAAAGAACTCAACATTTGCCACCATTATAGGGGCCACTGCCTCAGCGGTCCTCCCTGACCTAGGCTTATCCGTCACGTTTCTTCTGCTCTCCCTAATCTGTGAAACCCAGAACCTTTGAACGTGTTTATCTTGTAAAAGGCGCTATATAAATCTGGTATAATATGATATAATATATTATTTGCAGAATGTTTGAATGTAACTTAAAGAGATACAAAACAAAAGCAAACTTGGTTTGATTGGGTCTGTTCATGAGAGGTAATTAAATGTACTCCACCCATCACACCCCTAAGCACCGCTTAAGCAGAACTCTGTCGTAGCAAAATTGAATGAACACCATAATCCCAGCAAATATAATATCACTGAATCCAAGTACGGGGAGAAGTTTTACAACCACTGTAACATAAAAATGACTAGGGAATTTCAAGTGTATTCATCGATCCTGTGATTAATCCTCCGCACAAGATGGTCGGCCGTTCTCGTCAAACATCATTATTTCACTGCAGTGAAAAATGCAATTAAATATTTACACCACGACTGCACTTAAATCATCATGTCTTCCATATCAAAAATATTCATTTTTACCGCCACATGAAAATACATTTGACTGCAGTGAAAATCAATTTAATGCAACAATAATACAATATTACTTACAAAAATACATGAGTGCAGTGAAAATACAGTTAAAATACAGTGAATTTACCGCAGTAGTAATACATTTTCATCGCAGAGAAAATACATCCTAACCGCTGTGAAATATCATTCTACCTGCAGTGAAAATAATTTTGCAAGCAATGAAAATAAATTAACCTTTATTTTACTGCGGCGAAAATAATTAAAGTGTAAGGGGTGCAACTTAAGTAGAAATTTTATTTCACAGGACTCAACAGTTAGCTACCTTGCTATCACTCGACTATATTGTACCGCCTTGTACATCTGTTTTATCTAATGTATCTGCCGCTCATGTTTAAATGGAAATATGTAATATTATAAATAAAATACTCAAGCATAAAAGAAATCTAGTGTAAAGCAAAATATTTTATGCCTCCGGGCATATAGCAATTGAACTGTCCGTCCGTTTATCCGTCCGATATTACAGCCCACTTAAGTGACCCGTTTTACTTCATAATCACACACAACAAACCTTGTGGCAAGAACTACAAACTGGCCTATATATAGATGACCGTGACCTCCATATGATTTTCACCTTTAAATTTAAACATCTTTGGTCATACATCCGGGGGAATACTTTTGCGTTTTGAAAACGCAGCTCTTTGTTTCCCATGCAATAGCAAGCAATTTTATTATTTATCTATATTTTATTTACGGTTTCAGACTATGCAAATAGCAATTATTATATGTAAATTCCACTTCGTTTTGATCAGTTTTAACGAAGTGAGAACATACTGAATTCCGTTTGATCCAACTTGTGGTAGACAAGACAGGTAGTTATAGATTAAAAGTTATTCAAAGCTGTAATAATGTACATATTTTCTTTCCTCTAACTACTGACAGAAGCGTGTTTCTTACACCTCAGCAATTTCTGTTATGAATAATAAAGCATAATTTTGCAGTTGATTCAAGTTACTATTAGATGCACGGTATTGAATCATGTTTCATTTATACCCCCACTAACTGTATTCTAGTTATTCTTAAACAGTTCGCATAACTTCGGAAAAAAATGATAATTTAAACAAGAAATAAAGGCAGAAGGCGACAACATGCTCAGGAACGGTAATGGTAGTGCATGTCAGTACAGCTGGCACATTGCTATACACCAGACAAAAGGCTTCTAAAAAATAAGAAGCACATTATGAATTATGTTTCTTTTGTAACCATAGTTCCATAGAGTAAAACATGTGACATTTATAAAGGACGGAAGAAGAACTTTTAAATGCTTCTCTACTTTCTTAAAGTCGAAATTTAATTGACTTGTTCCCTTGAAATTCGAGATACCGAGTTGTGACAAATATATTAAAAGTTTAAAAAGTGGGGGTTTATGATAAAATTCAAACACCAGAATAGTTCTTATTTTACCTGTTTCTTTTCATTGTTCATTTCGGGTCTTTTTATAAACTTCGAGGTTACTCAGCGTCGTTTATATTTATTGGCCCTTTGGGATCAATGCAACTGTATAACAGGAAGTTCACTTATGTTGGTGCTAGAAAGGCGGGCATGTGGTTGTTGCACATTACAAAAGTACGCTTGTGTCGGAGCTAGAGAGGCGGGGCGTGTGATTGTTGCACATTACAGAAGTACGCTTGTGTCGGAGCTAGAGAGGCGGGGCGTGTGATTGTTGCACATTACAGAAGTACGCTTGTGTCGGAGCTAGAGGAGAGGCGGGGCGTGTGACTGTTGCACATTACAGAAGTACGCTTGTGTCGGAGCTAGAGAGGCGGGGCGTGTGGTTGTTGCACATTACAGAAGTACGCTTGTGTCGGAGCTAGAGAGGCGGGGCGTGTGGTTGTTGCACATTACAGAAGTACGCTTGTGTCGGAGCTAGAGAGGCGGGGCGTGTGATTGTTGCACATTACAGAAGTACGCTTGTGTCGGAGCTAGAGAGGCGGGGCGTGTGATTGTTGCACATTACAGAAGTACGCTTGTGTCGGAGCTAGAGAGGCGGGGCGTGTGATTGTTGCACATTACAGAAGTACGCTTGTCTCGGAGTTTGAGAGGCGGGGCGTGTGATTGCTGCACATTACAGAAGAACGCTTGTGTCGGAGCCAGAGAGGCGGGGCGTGTGATTGTTGCACATTACAGAAGTACGCTTGAGTCGGAGCTAGAGAGGCGGGACGTGTGGTTTTTGCACATTACAGAAATACGCTTGTGTCGGAGCTAGAGAGGCGGGGCGTGTGACTGTTGCACATTACAGAAGTACGCTTGCGTCGGTGCTAGAGAGGCGGGGCGTGTGGTTGTTGCACATTACAGAAGTACGCTTGCGCAGGTGCTAGAGAGGCGGGGCGTGTGGTTGTTGCCCATTACAGAAGTACGCTTGCGCCGGTGCTAGAGAGGCGGGGCGTGTGGTTGTTGCCCATTACAGAAGTACGCTTGCGCCGGTGCTAGAGAGGCGGGGCGTGTGGTTGTTGCGCATCACAGAAGTACGCTTGTGTCGGAGCTAGAGTGGCGGGGCGTGTGGTTGTTGCCCATTACGAAAGTACGCTTGTGTCGGAGCTAGAGTACACAAAAAGTACGCCTGTGCCAGTGGTAGGGAAAGGGACATCTGTATGATAGAATTCCACTTACGCCTTGCTAGAAGTGGTATGGACATGAGGGGTGTTGCATATTATATTATCTCTTATGAACAGACTCGATTAAACTATATTGATTGGTTGCGTTCTACACGGCCGATTGCTCTTCTTGTAGCTTTGATTAACTACTACAATATTAATATTTAATTTCAGTGTGGTTGCTTAAAAAACATCTGCCCGTCTTTCACCCTGTTTTGTAATAGTTTCTGGTCCTTTTAATCCAATTGTCTGTATTACAAAATTCCGCTTAAGCCGGTGCTAGACAGGCTTTTTTGCTTGGTAGCGTTCTATCCATCTAAAGGATCTTCTGGTAGACTTTATTATTTATCACATTGACACAAGACCAGAAAGAAATTGTCACTGTACATGTTATACCCTACCCCTAGGTATACTATAAGAACCATGGTCATGAACGGGAAAATGTACTAACCCATTTCAATCGTACATTTCTCACCTAAAACGCGCAGTTCGATGAATGGGTATCAAGCATTTTGTACAAGTGGTAATTTATCTTCCATTAATGCAAGATAAATTACTACTTGTTCAATATGCGTAGTACATATTTACCAAACTGCACGTTTTAGGTGAGAAATGCGCGATTGGAAAAGGGTTAGTATATTTTCCCGTTCATGACGTATACCTAGGGGTAGGGTATAACATATACAATGGCATTTTCTTTCTGGTCTGGTGCCAGTGATTTATCCTTACGATAATGCTGTTGAAAAAAAAAGTAAAACAAGATTTCTACGTATATTTAATTTTAATTATTTCTCGTAACAATAGTCATATTGTTTTAGTTACCCGTAGACTCTTTAATTTTTTATGAAAACGTCAATGTTGAAGAATTTGATTGATCTTTCGTCTTGAGGTAGGCCATATTTTGTGACGAGTATATGTAAATGGTAGATGACATAAATATATGCAGTTCTTGATGACACTTTTACAACAATTAAGTATATCAAATTGTTCTTTATGTTTCCAAAATGTTAATCTGCGTAATTAATCTGCTTAAAGTCGGAGAGTAATAGTATTTTGTTTGTGTCTCGTTAACAGTTAAAACTGATATGTTTAACAAATGTCCTGTTTAAAAGATCAGTCCGTAAGGACGTGAATAACTGGTTGTTAAGGTACATTTGACATTTCTAGATATGCCTCCTTCTCATAGTTCCGAGCTTTTTATGCTATTGCGTGTACTAGAACTTTTTATGTTTCTTTTATTTTGTCAGTTTTATTGTCGGGCTTTAACGTAACAAAAACACCTGCTCCTGATAGCTTACCTTCGCAAGAACTGAAGGAACGGATAAATAGCTTGGAATTTTGAGAAAAGGGCACATTAAACATACTAAACGTTTAGGAAAACGTGGTAATTAATCAGTTCGATATGACCCAATAACGTGTCGAGAAAATATTAACCTTTAGCCTGCTGGCGGCAAGTGGTTCTGCCTTTGCGGCCAGTGCAGTCCAAGATCACTCTGCACATCCGTGCAGTCTGATCATGGTCTGCCCTGTTCGCTATTTAGTCAGTAAATTTTCATTGAAAGTCCCATTTGAACAATAAGTGGTACTGCCCAAATTGAATAATGAACCAGTCCATTTTAGAAATTCAGCAGGGTTTAAGGTTAATATTTTATTCACTTACTGATCAGAGAAGGAAAGATGGATGTGTTCATCCTGATCAATTATGATAATAAACGTACTTTCATCTGTCTGTTCAACAGCCACGTTTTCGTGTATGATGTATAACAGTGTATTTATGTACAATTGATATGATATCATAAACAAGGTCATTAACTAGATACAGCTGCTTACAGCTGAAAGGGGTGAAACAAGTGTAAAGATATACAAAATACATTATATCACATATCAACAAAATCTATGTAGATAGAGCATTAATTCATAGTTTAGCACAGTTATTGTTCAAATTTCGACAAAAAATGGTAACAAAATTCATCTTTGTGCCTTCTAACATATGAGTCAAAATATATTTTTGCAACAAAATCGTGTCCCAGGCAATATTTGCATGACTGCAATAGATATAGAGAAACATTATAGGCTTGCAGGTTAGAGTCTATATAGTTCTGTCTGGTTCAATGAAAAAATAGTGTCAGATGGGAGAGGAAAATGTCAAAACATTTGATCAATTTGTCATAAAATGTATTTATCCAATGTCTCCAAAGTGGTATTTTGTTAATCAGATGCAATTGCACCAACTTATAGGGGTAAAATACTGTTCCTGTACATTAAGTTACTTACTTTATGCATATTTTTCTGAAAATAAAACATACAGATGTTAAATTCCTACATATTTTATGTATATTTTCCACCGAAAATCCTGTCCCCTAAAACTAGTTCAGTGCTGTAACATGTTGCAATTTTCAATAAGTACAAGGTTGCTTCCCTTTGTGATTGTAACGCCATTGTACCACCTTTTAGAAAGGAACTGTTGGAAACCATTATGGCGGGAGTCGTAGCACACTATCGTTGAAATATTTTTGTACGGCAATTTTTATGTTGATAGGTAAGTGAGTACAATTAAATCCTATCAGTGACGTAACGGTCTGAAAACTGTTTACATTTGTATGAAAGCGTGCAAGATTTTAATATTAAATGTGCTGAGCAAAATGTAAATGTTTGAGAAGAAAACAAAACACATGCAATGTTTATGGATGTAGAAAGCGGCGATATATAGTTAAATATATCCTTGATGTAACAGTCAGTGATGTTACTGTGAAAATCGTTACAGCAAGGATGGAATTCGCTACGTCAAAGAAATGATTCCAGAAAACGCTTCGGATTTTCTTTAAAGGTGGATGTTTTTGATAATGTCTATTTGTCAAGAAGTACATGTTATATATTGCAAACGTTTATGGCAAAAACCGCTCCTTGTGTTTTCTAATGCGCAGGAAATCTACACTATTACAAAAGTTTGTTACATCAAGGAATACATACTGTTACGTAAAGGAAGAAATATGGCATTCTTGGCATTATATGTTCTTCTAGTAAATACAGCTGTACAAAACAAATCACAGCCTTTGTGTGTGTCGTAGCTTCACATTTATTTGCATAAAATAGTAGAGCATAGATACGTGTGAATGTGTAATAAGCTTTGGAGATAGAAATTGTTACACCAAAGAAGAGAATTTGTTACATGATGGAAATTATCACATAAAATGTTAATACGCTAGCTACTGCATTTAATAAAACCTTAATTTGTTTCCACTTTTTTATTAAATATCTCTATATATCTATTCTTTGCAACTAAAATGGTTATTTTTGATACTTGTGTAAAGTAGAGATCTCAATTTAATGTATTGTTACACCAAAGAATGCTGTTGTTACATCAAGTAATTTATATAAAATAGTTCTGTTTTTATTGAGAAATGCAAATACTTGCAGTTATTTGTGTTTTTACGGATCTGTCAAGGGACGTTACCATGTCTTTATTGATTTGCATAAAAAATCATGGTAATGTCAATTTATGAAATACGAGAAACAGACACATTTAAAAAAAGAAGAAAAGAATAATTTAAATTCAAACTTTTTGTCCAGAACTGAATGCAAAATAACGCATCAAAAAGACATTGTGACGTTCCTGGACAGATCCCAATAGAGAAACGTCCGTTATTACAATAAAGTGACGTCACCAAATGACGTTACCGACGTCAATTAAACTGCTATGAACACCAATATTTTCCACTTACCCACAGCTCATGAATCCAAATGTTAGACTTACGCTGCACAGATTAATCAAAGCAGTTGTAGCAAATAGAGAGCCCGTGTATATTGTATGGTGTTCTAATAGAACGGGTATGACCAGGGAGCATTGGGTACCAAACCACTTTGTACCATTACTAAATTATCTTGAACCAGATTTAGGAGTTCAAAACAATGTCAATGTTGACAATATCCTTGCCAAAGAACGAAACAATGGAAATGACGAAAGGAATGATAGCGATAATGTTACAATTCATATATATATTGATGGTGACAATGTTGATCAGGACAGTGCTGTGAAGGACAATGTTAATGATGGTGACAATGTTGAACGTGGTAGTGCTGTGAAGGACAATGTGAATGATGATGACAGTGTCGAACAGGGTAGTGCGATGACTGACAGTGTGAATGATGTTGACGATGTTGAACAGGGTAGTGCTTTGATGGACAATGTGAATGGTGATGACAATGTTGAACAGGGTAGTGCGATGACTGACAGTGTGAATGATGTTGACGATGTTGAACAGGGTACTGCTTTGATGGACAATGTGAACGATGATGACAATGTTGAACGGGGTAGTGGGGTGAATGACAATGTGAATGATGGTGACGATGTTGAACAGGGTAGTGCTTTGAAGGACAATGTGAATGATGGTGACAATGTTGAACGGGTCAGTGCGATGAAGGACAAGGTGAATGATGATGACAATGTTGAACAGTGTAGTGCGGTGAATGAAGTGTGAATGATGATGACAATGTTGAACAGGGTAGTGCTTTGATGGACAATGAGAATGATGATGACAGTGTTGAACAGGGTAGTGCGATGAAGGACAATGTGAATAATGTTGACGATGTTGAACAGGGTAGTGCTTTGATGGACAATGTGAATGATGATGACAATGTTGAACAGGGTAGTGCGATGAAGGACAATGTGAATAATGTTGACGATGTTGAACAGGGTAGTGCTTTGATGGACAATGTGAATGATGATGACAATGTTGAATAAGGTAGTGCGGTGAATGACAATGTGAATGATGGTGACGATGTTGAACAGGGTAGTGCTTTGAAGGACAATGTGAATGATGATGACAGTGTTGAACAGGGTAGTGCGATGAAGGACAATGTGAATAATGATGACAATGTTGAACATGGTAGTGCGGTGAAGGACAATGTGAATGATGATGACAATGTTGAACGGGGTAGTGGGGTGAATGACAATGTGAATGATGGTGACAATGTTGAACAGGGTAGTGCTTTGAAGGACAATATGAATGATGGTGACAATGTTGAACGGGTCAGTGCGATGAAGGACAATGTGAATGATGGTGACAATGTTGAACAGGGTAGTGTGGTGAAGGACAAGATGAATGATGGTGACAATGTTGAACAGGGTAGTGTGTTGAAGAACAACGTGATTGATGATGACAATGTTGAACAGGGTAGTACGGTGAATAACAACGTAAGTGATGATGACAATGTTGAACACGGTAGTGGGGTAAAGGACAACGTGAATGATGATGACAATGTTGAACAGGGTAGTGCGGTGAAAAACAACGTGAATGATGATGACAATGTTGAACAGGGTAGTGCGGTGAAGGACAATGTGAATGATGATGACAATGTTGAACAGCGTAGTGCGGTGAAGGACAATGTAAATGATGATGACAATGTTGAACACGGTAGTGGGGTAAAGGACAACGTGAATGATGATGACAATGTTGAACAGGGTAGTGCGGTGAAGGACAACGTGAATGATGATGACAATGTTGAACAGGGTAGTGCGGTGAAGGACAATGTGAGTGATGATGACAATGTTGAACAGGGTAGTTCGGTGATGGACAATGTGAGTGATGATGACAATGTTGAACAGGGTAGTGCGGTAAATGACAATGTGAATGATGTTGACTCACAGTCTTCTGCAGATAGTAAAGGAGAGAAGTATGATGACAAAAAGAGATTGTATCTTGTCGGAGATAATGTTATCGTTGATTTTAATGGGAAACCATATGTTGGTATTGTGAGGGAAGTAATGTCACCAAACTTGCTAGTTGACTGTATGCACACAACAGGCAAAAGAAATAACAATTCTTTCAGTTGGCACAAAAAGATAAAAGACCAGAATTGGTATCATGTTAGCAATATCATTACGACTGTCAATCTTCACAAAATGTCAGGGGCTACAAATAAGTATATGCTAGATGATAAATCCTGGAATGTTTATTCATCCTATACATAAACATCCTTTATGTAACAATTCTACACAGTCAGTGACTCAAAATAATGTTAAGTTAACATTTGTTTGTTCATGTCAAGTCTCACAAACACTGACTTTGACTGTTGATTTTCTTTGGTTTCTTTCGATCTTTCAGAATGTTTCTTTGCAATAACAAAATTTTCCTTGATGTAGCAAAAAGCTTTAAAGATTAAAAAATGAAACTGTTGACATATATCATGTTAAACACTATCAGCAATTTTGAATTACGCATTAAACGACAAAGTTGGTGTTCTTTTAGTAAATACTTCTCAGTTTATTAAACTTTTAAGCCAGTTATGTGTAATTATTTTCCTTCCTGTAACAAAAATTTTTCTTTCATGTAACAAAAATTCGTTAAGCGTTTTTAAAAATGAAACTGTTGCACTATTATGTTAAACACGATTAGCAATTTTGAATTACGCAATAAACGATAATGTTGGTTTTCGTTTCGTTAATAGTTCTAAGTTGATTAAACTTTTAAGCCAGTTATGTGTAATTATTTTCCTTCCTGTAACAAAAACTGTTCTTTCATGTAACAAAAATTCTGTAAGTGTTTTTAAAAATGAAACTGTTGACACTATTATGTTAAACACGATTAGCAATTTTGAATTACGCAATAAACGATAATGTTGGTTTTCTTTTCGTTAATAGTTCTAAGTTGATTAAAATTTTAAACCAGTTAAGTGTAATTATTTTCCTTCCTGTAACAAAACTGTTCTTTCATGTAACGTACATTATTTTTAAGATTTTCAAAAAATGAAACTGTTGACACTATCATGTTAAACACGATCAGCAATTTTTTTATTACATATTATACGACAATGTTGTTGATCTTTTAGTTAATAGTTCTAAGTTTATTAAACTTTTAAGCCAATTAAATGTTATTGTTTTCCTTCCCATAACAAAAACTGTTCTTTCGTGTAACGAACATTCCCTGATATAACACATCACTTTTTCTTAAATTACATGCGTATATAACAATGTATAACTGCATTTGTATGGGAAATTTGTTAACAAATGTCCATACTATTGGACAAAATAAAAGGCACTATAATCCTGACCATACCTTTTACCCTGGAAGAAAGATATCTTTCATTTAATGAATATTATTTATGCCCTTTCCATATACATTCGCCTAAAGGTCCATAAACGCTGAATTCAAATGAAAGTGTTTAATTTTGTTAGAATGTATCCTTCTGAGAGTGGCAAGTGACAAAGAATTTAGAAATATTTGATTCTTTAACAAAAAAAAATTGTATTTTAATTCGTTACATAAAGGAAATACAAATTGCCTTATTCACTTTTGAAATAATTTTTTAAGCCATATGTTACAAATTCTCGGTCATTTTAGCTTGTTCCGTCTAGAAGAGGCATCGATCCAGCTGTTCAATGGGATGATTAATCGCTGAAAGTTATTCAAAATTTTAATTTCTAACTTCTCCATTTTGTTGCAAAAATATATTTTGACTCATATACAATAGCACCGTAAACGAGGTGTTTCGTTTACGAAAAGTTTTCATTTTCGATCTTTAATATCTTAAGTATAATGGTTGACTTGTTTTGAGGATTTATGTAGTAAATGGAAGTATTTCAGTATAAATATATATCTAAATAATCATTTCACAAGAAGATTCACTTGTACCATCCTTGTCGTTGTCCGTAGCTGCAAGATATGTACGAAGAGGAGGCTTTAAGGATAATCCGACGTTTGACGGGTCTTTTGTCGGCGTGTGTCGGACAGAACTGTATTTCTCTGTCTTGTCATTGTATATATGTTTAACCGGTTTTGCATAAACTGTTTTATCCCTGACACATTTATGTGTCGACCCACTCCAATCACTGACTGGTGTGTTTCTTGGATAAGCCGAGTCCTCAGAATCACTGAATGTTACAGAGTTGCTGCCCTTTGTTTGAACGAATGAACAGACGTCACTGGAACGTCTGATGGAATGTACACTGCTTTCGTCAATAGACGTATCGGCCACGGAACTGGAATAGTCGGCTTTAAGTGACATTTTAGATTGGTTTGTTGCTGATGTATTAATATGGCGACTATCAGTTTTTGAGGTAGAATCAGTTACTCCTATCATGTCCCTACGTCTCTGGCGAGAATACGCTTTTTCGTATTTATGTGAATATACTCCGTTTTTATCACGATTGCCTTTAGGTTTTGGCACATAACTTTTATGTCTGCTAGCACTTTTCGATGCACTATATTCACGTCTTTTCTTTCTAGTAGTTTTATATTCTGTTTCCTCAGGAATTCCATCGCGGATGCTGAAATTTCTTCTCGATTCTTCTGGACTGGATTGATGTTGCCGCATAAAAGCACATATTGTACAATCAGTTGAATCAGATGCCGTTGAATATGCGGGCTCGATCTTTTTTCTGTCAGCCATACGCTTTTTAGCAAGAACAGTCACCGGAAGCTGGTAGCTGTCCAAAGTATGGTCCGTCATGTAACCATCAGAAAAGAAACTTGTGTCGTGATCTTTTCTGATTAATGAATTCAAAATATCTATTTTTACAGGATGCTTATTGTCTTCTGCAACCTCTGAATTCTTTTGAATCAGGTTATCCCAGCTGTCCGTCAGCAGACGTGTTCGACTACTAACCAAACTCAATGCATCCATGGTAGATAACTGTGACAGTATTGTGTCTGAATTCTGGCGCCAATCTTTCTCATACACGCCACTTCCGCTCGAGATAGAATCTGTGTCTGTCATCTTTGCGATGCTAGAATCTGAGTCAAAGAAGCGTTTGTGTGTATACGTGCCAGACGCTTGAACAGCAGTATACTGCTTCTTCTCGGCAGTTGGAATACTTTCCAGATCCGTATCTCGAATTTGCCAATGTTCTCCTGAAGAGTTTAGAATTTCGGCTGCTGATTCACTACCTGAGTCAAGAAACGTATCTTGTAAAATATTTTTGTAATACTGGCCATTTGAAACAGCGTTTTGATATTGCGAAAAATATCCTGCACTGAATGGTCTTTGCATTTTTATGCTATGCTTTGAACACAGACTTAATCTACAGTTAATACAACCTTCAGATTCATAAATGTGTTCCTTTTCTGAATCGAATAACGGAACTGAAGTAAAACATATTCTGTACAAAATCAAAGATATCACTCCTACGACAAAGGCACTTGCAGATATTAGCACGAATATGTTTTTGTTAAACATGACTGTGTTATCGTCCACATGGATATACCAGACAACTGTCAGCACGATGTTCTCGAGGAACATGACGAGGTAATAGAACGAGTGTCTAAATGTTGCTTGTTCTGTGTCGAAATTTATGAAGCAGAACAGATATATGTACGTTAACATTCCATTCACAAGCACTTTGTTTGACTTAAGCGCACTTTGTTTGTTGAACAACCCGAAGTTGGTTGACAGGCATATGAACATAATCAATCCATGAAGCCCCAATATTAAAAATATCCAGTAGAAATATAATGTCGCAAACAGTGCCAGACACGTGACTCTAAACGTCACTTCCCCAGTACGCCATAACAGACGACAAATAACGCCGATGAAACTAAATTCTTGGACTTCATACTCATCCTGTCTTTTTGTTATCCGAAACGAGGCTAAAAACCAACACGTCCCGAAAAATGTGAGCAGTAGCGTTACAATAAATATCCAGTCGGTAAAATTAAAGTAAATAATGATAAAAGTTTGAATTAATAATAGAGGTAACAAAAATATAAATGTAAACACCAGCTGCAAATATTTCAAATAGTTTTTTCCTTGTGCATGTAAGTTGAGGTCTACTTCGCGAAATACAACCACATGACGCCATAGAAATCCCAGCTGGAGAAGATGAAGAACTGCCAATCCAACAGTTGATTTCGTAGATACTTTGTCTCCCTTTTCCGCAAGAAACAGAACTGCTGACACAATGTGGAGAATAATAACTGGAAATAGAAGAAACCCTAAGTATGGTAAAAACCAAGGTTTTAATTCTTCATGCGACCTTAGGATGCTTACAGAAACTCCATTAATGATCAGTGTTCCAATAAACAACGTCGCCGAAAGTGTCAGAGACAGTCCGAAACGAATATCGTACCATGCCATTGTTGTTGACAAGTCACACAACTACAAGTCACACAACTACGTCATTTCAAAAATTCTTGTCGAACTGACGTCCTTCTTCAAAAGGCTGAAAATATAAATAAAAAATAGTCATTTTTTTATCAGCGTTTTAGAATGTTGACAGTCATGTTGTTTTAAGACCAGATGAAAGTTGTACGAGTTCTTTGGAGGCGACGTTTCATATTCCTTATACGTAATTAAGGTATACACAGTATACTAATTAGTTGAGAAAAAATACACCAACTGAAAGAAAAAGTACGAAGTAATAGATGTATGCATCGAAGAGTACATGAGTGAATTTTCATACTTGATTTATTGAACGAGTTTGATATAATAATAAAATGCGAGGCTCTGCCGAGCATTTTATCACTTTATGGGACTATTTCTGACGACATATGCAGTATATAAGATAAGAGGATACAGAAAAATTGGCTCATACGTTTCGAACGATCAATTTATTTTTTGTAATTTAACGGTATAAAGTGTGTTTGTTGTCTTACCAGTAGTTGATTCCTTTTCAAAGATAATAAAATATTTTGAAATTGACATTTAAGCTGAAAGGTTGTCGTCTGCTTCGACATTTATCTTCAGATGTGGGGTAATTTTGAATAAGAAATCTAAACGTCACGTCACATCTTAATATGATCAAATTGATAAGTTTGAATTTTTGTTGTGACCTAGTATCAAATTATCAAGTAGGAATTTCGAACTGTTTGCATAGTAGATATAGACTGTCAAATACTAATTTGTCAAAGTAAATATCTAACAAAGACACAGCTAATATTTCGAGTAGATGACAGGGTATTTGAAAAATAAAAAATGAATATCAACTGCGGATTAAGCCCAAGATTTAAGTAATTCGTGTTATCTATTTTTCGGGTCATCTGCGTTACTCTTATATTTTGTTGGTGGTGGTGATTTCTTTTTCTAGTTTAATATTTTGTTAGTTTATTATACATTTTAGACTGTTCTCATAAAGTAAATTGTTCTGTGCACAGCTATTTCATTCAGTTCGTGTAGTCTGATCAAGATATGCACTGTCCGCCATTCAGTCAGTATCTTTGTGGTAAGCACCGCTTTTAACAGTTAATGGTGCTGTGCAAATTGAAAGATGGACAAGTTCATTAAAGAATTTTAGCATGGTAATTAAGGGTTAAGATTTGCTTATCTCTGTCTCATCCAAAATGTAAAATACGAAAATGTAGAAAACTTAAATGACAGGTTCTGCGATATTTAAAGTTTGGCTGTATCTGTGCGGTATTATCTTTTTCTGTTTTAATAAAACTTATTTAAACAACTACTTTTGTTTAGTTTTTGTTAACATTTTCTTCCTGTTTCTCGTAACATTGTTATATTCTAAGACTATAAGTAGCCTGCATTGTTATGGTAACAGTATATATAACTACCTATCCCGTAAAAAGGCATGAAATATATAAATTCAAAGTATCTGAAATATGAGTAACTGTATGAGAAAACATAACAATAAATGGTATGAAGGTATTTTTTACGTTTTATTTCTATACAGATCAGATTACAATATTCTGTAAAGACTGAAAAAACCTCAACATAACAGAACAGAACTGTTCTATTCTGTTGTTAAAGACACGACCACAAGTTAGCTAATGACAGGGAAACAAATTGTGCAACCCGTGGTATCAAATCCAATCAAAACAAAGTTAGGATCTTAACAACATCAGCTAGATACAGGTTTCAACGACATGAGCTAAATATGTGGGTTTTTTCTAAAATAGAAAAAAATATACACAGTTAATACAAGTGTTATCTCTGCGAACATACATACAAGTTAAAGACTCCATTGCTACGAAATATTAAGAAAATATGGAAGGGTTTTAAATATACATGTGAAATTGGCGGAGCGTTTTTCTGTTTAATTTTTTTTTTAAATAATGTTAAATTCAAGAACCTGTCGTCACCGGCACCTATCAAAATCCTGTCCAAGTACATTTTATCCAACTCGAGAACATTTTATTCTGTCTTGATTATATATCCAAGTTACCGTAATAGAACTTTATTTGAGAACAAGAGTATTTAAATCGTATAATTAACTTACTTACTTTCATCTTACTCCTTGTAATTTACAATATATTATATGAACTCTACATAGGAATGTTACGTTTGTTAAATCCTCCGTACATGATCGTATAAAGTTATGCGACTAATCTCAAAATTAAATAACTATAAAACGAATAAGCAATATTAATCCATCAATAAGTTTATTTTAATCCTATATAAGTAACGTATATCTTCCAAACTACTAGACACAAATAATATAAGTTGGCAAGTTATTTTTCGCAGCTCTGAAACTTTAATACAATATTGACAACGTGACAACACGATGTGCAAAAATGCGGTAAATGTATAAACGGTGGCGCGACACTTACAGGTTTCTTATACAGAATACATCAAATATTTCATTACAAAAACGTTTAATGCATTAAAGACGGAAAACTTAAATAATTTTTAGTTTTTGAACGGTTGTCAAAAAATGACACAAAGCAAGACAAGATAACAATAGAAGTTATAACACCGTTAAAAATTAGGAATGAAAAACTTTCCTCCAAGACAGTGAACACGTATAATATTTCAACGCCGTGTTTGACTTACGAACACCTTATTAAATTTTACAATCCCCGGACGAGCGCTGGTAGTGCTTTTCAAAACAATTGAATATTTCATTAAAATTCCAACCGCCCAAAGTTGCATTTAAATGAAAACTTAGTTATTTTGGGTTTTTTTTTTTTTTTTTTTTTTTTTTTGTATGATGAAGCATTTTAAAATACAGGACAGGTATAATTCTAAGTATAAAAATAGACATCAACCTCTTGTTTAACTATGTTTTCTTTAAAAAAAAAAACATCTGCGGAAAAAGTCCGATTTTGTTCACGGTATCCGACAAATCATATATACTGTCATATTTTTACTTAAAATAGCTTTGATCGTTATCTGACTGTCATTTCGCGTAATTATTGTACTCATTATCAAAGAAACAGAAAGTTTTTCTTATTGTAAAAATTGTAATAAAATTTATTAAATCGTTAAAGTAATTACACCTGTAATTCTTTAATTGCGTAAGTGTAATTCTTTGCAATGAAAGAACGCTAAAATTATTGAAAAACTTGTATGATGAAGGAGATAGTAGTAAAAATGACAGGAAATGTCAACCTGCACATTGTATTCAGGTTAGTCATATGAATTGATAATTACTTTAATTAGAAGGTCGACAGAAAGGTAAATCATAAAACACCACTGCTTGCATACACTTGTCAACGTATGTATTTCTCACACATGTATAACTTGCAGTCACTGTTACAATTAACGTTTAAAATCGCAATGATATTACTCTTACTCTCATAAAGGACCACAGATAGGTAGAATTTTCAAATGTCTGCAAATTGTACTTAATCACTATAGCTTTAAGGGTTTCATTGTGTTTTCTTAAGTATCTATCATTTAATCACTTTTGAACGCCGAACTAAGTACGTTCATACAAGCAACAGTAATTCCCATATTACACATTTACAAGTTCTACAGAAAAACGGATAGATTTTAACCACTCTAGAAGAGAGTATGTATATGATGTAGAAGTTTTGGGAAACATAATATTACAAAAATTAAATACAAAATTTAGATTTATATAAATCTCCGCTCCTTGATAGGTGCTATGCTATTATACTGATGTTTGAAAATGGAGGAAACTATAGACATAAATTGAGCTAATAAGTCGAAAATTTCTGCTGTCAAAAAGCACGTATTGAATGGCTTGCCGGGCAATAATCAAAACTATTGGCAGTTGGTCCTTCGGGCCTCGGGCAATAGTTTGACTATTGACCAGCCGACCATTCAATAAGTGTATACTACAGTACCACAAAAAACAATGGGCGGACGCAGTGGTCCAGTGGTAACACTGTCTGACAACGAAACCAGGGATCGTGAGTTCGAGCTCCCGCTCCTCCAACTTAAAATTAGTAACGTTGGGATAAGAGTCCAGTGTATAAGTGCTTTACACCTGGGACGTTAAAGAACCAGGGAAGCTTCTAGAATTGGAGCGTTTTCTGTATCTTGCACTATCCTCCTACTAAAATTACTAACAGTCTTCTGAAGTTACCGGTGGCGACTATAAATAAGCTTATATACAAACAAATAAACACTACAAAAATAGTGTTTATTGCGTGCCAAACTGATGCCTCAGTGTCAGAGTGAAATTTCGTTTCTTCTTTTTAAGTCAAAACGCGGACAAGAGGGTGACTCAGAAAGTTCTAAAGATTAAGGTGATATAAACGGACATATTGAAAATGTCAAAACAAAAGGTATTAAATTTGTTGTGACATAATCAACCCTTCTTTGACTGTATCTAATCTAAATGTGTGCCATGATCTAGAGATAGTCAACGCCTGTAAAGCAAAGGAGACCTCACACAGATAACCATCATTAATCAATTGGTCTCAATCAAACACGTCCTTTGATACTGACAACTTGTTTAGATATATATCAAATCGATAAGCTTGACAGGTTACTTTAATGATTCAGAAAAAAAATATAAACGCACTCAGATGAACACACGGTGTGAATATCTAAAATAATTTATAACATCAAATGAGAAAGAGATATACTAAGGATTAATTGAATAGGTGAAAAATCCAGTTTATCAAAGGTATTTATCACAGATGTTTCCGAATTCATGTGGAGCTGAATGAAAAGTGTTTGATTTTTAAACGTAAAAAAGTCATATGTCATCTTTGCAATTGCTTTACTTTCAGTAAAATATAGTTTGCCCTTGTTTCATACCTTTCTCTTTGATACAATTACGACAGATGTAAACTGTCGCGGAAAATTTTGGGAAACTGCAAAATTATGCTAAAATCTTCAGTTTGTGTGCCGGTATTTCATGATTATAATTGATTAAGAATGACTACCTTTTTAGCCTAGGACATTAACAAAAATATTTTCCCGTCTATGAATAACATTAACATAATACTGTCCAAGAACATCGCTTTGCACTCAATTGTCAAATGGCCCCCGGTCTAATTTATTCATACTATCCTAAATATTTTATCAAGTACTGTCAATACTTTTTTAACAACTAGTCATTAACTGTCATGTTTTGTTATTTTCTTACATACAACTATTGCTAAAAGGTTCACAACACTAAACAATGCGGTAGGACATATATAAACAGTTACTGTAAATTTGTTAAATATATCCTATTATGTCAGCTTTACTAGATAAAAAGAAGAATGTTAACGTTTATCTTAAATATAGCTAGATAGAATTTGACTGAGACAAATGTCAGATGAGTCTAACCGAGATGGTTTTACTTCTCAGCAATATTTTCTGCGAGTCTCTCGCCTAGCTGTTTGTTGCCAATAGTTACAGTTATTAGCCACAAGTTGCATAGTACCTCTTTCAACCTCTCGTCGTCAAAGACTTTTATAGCGATACATGTGAGCTTATACTTATTTCCATCTTAGAGAAACTATTGATTGGTACTTAATGCTACGCACCACATTTCCTGACACTATTCTCATTTCCCGCCATTTTCGCACAGAACGGAAATGGTTTTATGTATTATTAAAGACAATATTTGTAAGAACTTGGTCAAAATATTACTTAGGAAGGAATAGCACCTATACTAAATGTCAGTCTTTTCACGTACATGTAAATATGTTGGAACAATTGTCCTTTTGCTATTGTATGTGTTGCATCTTTGAAGGGTTAAGGTCACACCAGGTCATCGAAAGTTTAGATTTAAAGATTAATGGCTACAATAAAAATTCATTCATATTGACATCTCCTTGTAGTTTATTGTGTATTTTTGAAAAGGTTGGTAAAGCCTGTTTTTAAGTTTAACTTGGCGACAAAAGAATGAAATTTATTTACAACAAAGTATTTAAATTTTGTTCAGCCGGGTATTTCACTGTACATTTTAAACTGGATATACCCATGATTAAACACACAAAGTGAGCGGTAATTTTCTATTTAGAATCGTTTTTAGTTTCTATTATGGTGTAAATTCACCATCAATCTGGAGAGTTCTGTCATAAAAATGTATTAAAGTATTCATCTTCGAAATTTTGTATAACAAAATACTATTCAAAATCTTTTTATTATTTAAAACATAGGGGGAAGGGCGAATAATGTTGAAATTGACAACATTTGTACGTCAGATAATAAGTAAATATCTTCTTATTTGGTTAAGTTCCGATCCGAAGCCCCCGAATTGTGGAAAATAAACATATATCGTTTAATGTTTTGATGCATTTTTTCTGTTTATTGTTGCCCCACGTAAGAATATGTTTGAATGATGTACTGCTGTGATAGAATTTAATTTGTAAACAGTATGTTAAAGGGACGTTAATATTCTTTATGAAAATCCAAACTAAAATAACAATTAAGTTGAGACTTACATAGAAATTTTCACTCATTATTTATTTAATGGTTAAATTATACTGGTTAAAAGGAAACGCTTTTTATACACCATGATTTCACACAATGTAGAATTCGCTGATTTCTATATATATCAAATTTATAGTTAAGGTTTTGACAAAGCAAGTTGCAATATAAGGTTTTATAGTCTTTCAAAAAAAAAAACTTTCAAAAAAAGCTCATCTATAATAAAGTCCAAACTCAGTGCCGTGTATACATTTTCTAAAATATATGTATTGAAAATAGAGTTTTAAAATTACATTTTACAAACAATAAATGCAAGGAAAATATTATATGTAGGAATGTTTCAGTATACACATTGCCTTTCAATGAAACCAAGTTGGTTTCTCAGAGACATCCCACAGTTCCTGTTTTTTAAACCGATTTGGTTTCTTAAAAACATCCCACATTGCCTTTCAATGAAATAAAGTTGGTTTCTCAGAGACATCCAACATTTCGTTTCATTAAAACCGATTTGGTTTCTTAGAAACATCCGACAATGCATTTCATTAAAATCAAGTTGGTTTCTCAGATACACCCCACATTGCCTTTCAATGAAATCAAGTTGGTTTCTTAGAGACATTCTATATTTTCCTTCATTTAAATTCAATTTGGTTTCTTAGAGACATTTTACACTTTTTTCTTTTAACTTAGAGGGGTTAATCACCATCTATACTGTGTAAGGACCCTTTTCTCTCACTAAACAAAAGAAACAACATTTTTTCTTCCGCCCATCTCGTAACTATTCTCATATTACCTTTCAAAAGGCAAACATAATAGTTTTTTTTTTCTTTTTACATGATTAAACACTCGATATAATTTTCCACATGGTTTGACAACAGTATTGTTATGTCGAAACCTTTATGAAAGGCGCTCGTCATTTTTATTATTCATTAACGCCGAACATTACTTTCCGCCATCACTGTCAATTAAATAGCTTTGCAATGTTTTGCATGACACTAAATGTGACCCATTTTTTGTTTTGTACCATAAACGTGCAATGAAACTCTCTTTTTTCAAAGAACTTTACTCATTCAACGTCGCCTTCACGTTTATTACTGGAGAAATACAGTCCATATTTGGTTTATAACACTGCTGCAAAGTCAAAATTAAAGATACTTACTGTTCGTTCGTACGATAAATATAGACTTGTCGCTCTGTTACATGAAAATAAAACTTTATACACTAGCATTTTTACAGTACTTTAAATACTGTGAGTAGCCTTTTTCAAACCCTTTAAAGAACCCTTTCTCCCTTTTCCCCACGGCCACTGTTCTGTTGAACGCCCAAATAACATACTTCGTACAACGCATGCTGTCTGTATTATAAAAAAAATAAATAATCTGTCTATTTAACCGTAATATATCTTTTGACACACAATGCATATTGCTAAAGTACGAATTCAACACACTTTCTCTGTTTTAACTTGATAATACTGCATACACATTCTCTGTTTCTTTAGTACTTAGAATAATTGAACACACAGTCTCTGTTGCTACACATATAATACGTAATTTGAGACACATATTATCCGTTATTATAATACTTAATTCGACATAATCTTTCTAATACAAAATATTTTTTTTTAATTTGTAAAATATGCAAATGGAACCATATTCTATGCACATATAGTACGTATTTCACAAATTCGGTATTTCTATAATTTATTATTTAACACATATCGCCTGCCACTTAAATATGTAATTCATCACACATTTTGTATTACTGTAATTCTTTACTTATCACAAATTGGTCTGTTACTAAAATAAGTAATTAAACACACTTTCGGTAGTACCTTAATTCACTATTCATCACATATACTCTGCTACTAAAATACGTAATTCAGCTCACATACGCTATTACTATAATTCGGTTATACATGTACTATAGTTCGTTACCTATCACATACAATGTATTCTCTACCAATATAAAACGTTATTCAACATATCGCTGTTACTAAATACGTAATTTAACACACATTCGCTCTTACTATAATTCGTTATTCAGCACATATCGCTGTTACTAAAATACGTAATTCAACACACATTCGCTCTTACTATAATTCGTTATTCAGCACATATCACTTGTTACTAAAATACGCAATTCAACACACATTCGCTCTTACTATAATTCGTTACTCATCACATATCGCTGTTACCAAATACGTAATTCAACACTCATTCGCTCTTACTATAATTCGTTATTCATCACATATCGCTGTTACTAAAATACGTAATTCAACACACATTCGCTCTTACTATAATTCGTTATTCATCACATATCGCCTGTTACTGAAATACGCAATTCAACACACATTCGCTCTTACTATAATTCGTTATTCATCACATATCGCCTGTTACTGAAAATACGTAATTCAACACACATTCGCTCTTACTATAATTCGTTATTCAGCACATATCGCCTGTTACTGAAATACGTAATTCAACACACATTCGCTCTTACTATAATTCGTTATTCATCACATATCGCCTGTTACTGAAATACGCAATTCAACACACATTCGCTGTTACTATAATTCGTTATTCAGCACATATCGCCTGTTACTGAAATACGCAATTCAACACACATTCGCTCTTACTATAGTTCGTTATTCATCACATATCGCCTGTTACTGAAATACGCAATTCAACACACATTCGCTCTTACTATAATTCGTTATTCAGCACATATCGCCTGTTACTGAAATACGCAATTCAACACACATTCGCTCTTACTATAATTCGTTATTCAGCACATATCGCCTGTTACTGAAATACGTAATTCAACACACATTCGCTCTTACTATAATTTGTTATTCATCACATATCGCCTGTTACTGAAATACGCAATTCAACACACATTCGCTCTTACTATAATTCGTTATTCAGCACATATAGCCTGTTACTGAAATACGTAATTCAACACACATTCGCTCTTACTATAATTTGTTATTCATCACATATCTCTTACTATAATTCGTTATTCAGCACATATCGCCTGTTACTGAAATACGCAATTCAACACACATTCGATCTTACTATAATTCGTTATTCAGCACATATCGCCTGTTACTGAAATACGTAATTCAACACACATTCGCTCTTACTATAATTCGTTATTCTGCACATATCGCCTGTTACTGAAATACACAATTCAACACACATTCGCTCTTACTATAATTCGTTATTCATCACATATCTCTTACTATAATTCGTTATTCATCACATATCGCCTGTTACTGAAATACGTTATTCAACACACATTCGCTCTTACTATAATTCGTTATTCTGCACATATCGCCTGTTACTGAAATACGAAATTCAACACACATTCGCTCTTACTATAATTCGTTATTCAGCACATATCGCCTGTTACTGAAATACGCAATTCAACACATACCCAGAAATCTAAGCCAATTTGCTGGCTTATTGGCGAAATTGTCTCCCCTGATAACAGCTTATCGAGTGTATCGATTAGCCGTTATCGGTCAATTTGCGCCTATTGAAATATAGAAGGGAAAAAACTTTAACACATCAAATGACATCAAAAGCATTATCTGACAATATTTATTAAGTTATTGAAGTAATCTGCAATATTTACATTTTCTTTCAATATAATTTTTAATAAAATGAAATATGATCTTCTTGCTTCCCTAAGCGTTTGAAATAAGTAACTAATTTTTATCCCGAGTCTCATTGATTTCTGTAGGAAATGACAGATTTTAAGCTTTACATGGTCTTTTTAAATGATATATTCTCATATTTATACTCATCTCACAACATTTATTAAGTTATTGAAGTAAACTAGAAAAGTTAATCTTTCTTTCAATGAGTTTATTTATAAGTTATTTTTATGTCTTCTTGCTTCCCTAAACGTTTGAATATCACTGATTTTACTAATTTGGAAATTTTTACCCGCCTAAGTACACGTGTACTGATGACACCGGTTAAACTGGTACACGTCTCTGAATTAGATAGACAGGTGTGTCGATGTAATTCCGGGTTTAATGCCATTACTTTTTCACATTAAATAAAAAAATGTTATTTTAAATTACATGTTTAAATAAAGATATTCCATTTTATAATTCATTTGATATTAATTTTCACTACTAGAAGTATTTAGAGTTAAACTTGAATATTGTACATGTAAATAAAATACATGGACAATGAAAGTAATATTCACATTAAAACATACATCTGCAGTTTTACTCTTGTCCACATACTTCACTTAAAAGTAATCGGCAAATATGAAAACATATTATTCGACTGCAATTATTCGTAATTATTGCATATCTGTACAATGATAAACCCCAATCAAGCATCACTATCATATTGTCATACAAGATTAAAGTCAAATAACGCGTTTTAACAATAAGTTAACTGATTGCTGACAGATTTATGTATATTATGGTAACTAATTGGATTAGTGTCTGGTTGTCTGATTTGCTCCGCGGCTAGGGACAATTATTACAGCTTTTGTCTAAACACTTTTAAGTAAAAATCTAAATTATGGATATGAAGTTATAAATTTTGAAATTTTGTTTACTGTTCAAAATCCCAAGTTCACATTATTGTAAAATGAAATGCATTTATAGGCCACAGATCCATAATATTTAAATACTTTTTAAATTGAAAAGACACTTTTTCAAGGAGACCCGAGATACATATTTATATTTTACCCTAAAAAAAATATTGAAAAAATTAAAGGGACTAGTCTCCAGATCGTCCGAGAACAAGATTTTTTTCCGATATCTTGAAATAAATGCTATATTTCTTAAGAAGGCTTTAAAACTTAATTACTGACAAACTATATGTAAATATGTATTTTAGGGCACTGACCTCCAGATTCGGCTAAAAACAATCTTTCTCTCAAATTGAAGTTTGTTCATAATTATTATGAACATTAGGATATGAGTTTTTGTTTTTAAAATATTATAAAAAATTCAAATAAAGAAAAAAAAGGATGACCGCGTCGGAAACCGAACCAATGACCACATCGGCAATTAAGAGATTTTCCCGTCATCGTAACCAAAACCGCTATAGCGGGATAAGAGTATTATGACTTCAAAATATATTATTTATAATCCAGTCAGTTAACCTTGAGTAAAGCGTTACCCGCTTTTCGATTTTCACCGTAAAAAGTATTTAAAAATACGCTGAGGAATAGGAATAACATGCTTTCCGACAATTTTTAAACAAATACCAGATTATCATTCAAAATCACCAATTTGAAGAAATTGCAGTGTTATGTATATCAGATAATAAACATGTACGTCCATCTAATTCCGTCTTTGTCAAATTAAATAAAAAGTGTTATTTTAAATTATATGTTTGAATAAAAATATTTAAATTTTAAAAATTATATTTTTATTCATTGATTTTAAAGTTATTGTATAAATTTTGCCCTTAAAATATATAATCAAAAGATTAAATACATATTTAAAATTTACGCTGAGTAATCGGAATAACCTTCCTGGCTCTCAGTTTTGAAACAAAAACCCGATTATCATTCAAAATCACCAATTTGATGAAATTACAAAGTTATGTATACTGCAAATAGCCTCGGGCAAGTTATAAATTCCATGTCGTTACGATACCCCCAATTAACAAAACCAGCGCAAAGTCAAGATTATCAAGATAAGAAAGATTAACAAAAATCGATACTCGCGTTTAGATGGTATAAAGGGAAACAATCAAATTTAAACAATTTGGCTAATAACCAAGGGACAATACTCTTCAAAACACGGTCTCATTTCTGGACATGCACATTCGCTCTTACTATAATTCGTTATTCTGCACATATCGCCTGTTACTGAAATACGCAATTCAACACACATTCGCTCTTACGATAATTCGTTATTCTGCACATATCGCCTGTTACTGAAATACGCAATTCAACACACATTCGCTCTTACTATAATTCGTTATTCATCACATATCGCCTGTTACTGAAATACGCAATTCAACACACATTCGCTCTTACTATAATTCGTTATTCATCACATATCTCTTACTAAAATTCGTTATTCATCACATATCGCCTGTTACTGAAATACGTTATTCAACACACATTCGCTCTTACTATAATTCGTTATTCATCACATATCGCCTGTTACTGAAATACGTAATTCAACACACATTCGCTCTTACTATAATTCGTTATTCTGTACATATCGCCTGTTACTGAAATACGCAATTCAACACACATTCGCTGTTACTATAATTCGTTAATCAGCACATATCGCCTGTTACTGAAATACGCAATTCAACACACATTCGCTCTTACTATAATTCGTTATTCATCACATATCGCCTGTTACTGAAATACGCAATTCAACACACATTCGCTCTTACTATAATTCGTTATTCATCACATATCGCCTGTTACTGAAATACGCAATTCAACACACATTCGCTCTTACTATAATTCGTTATTCATCACATATCGCCTGTTACTGAAATACGCAATTCAACACACATTCGCTCTTACTATAATTCGTTATTCATCACATATCGCCTGTTACTGAAATACGCAATTCAACACATATTCGCTCTTACTATAATTCGTTATTCATCACATGTCGCCTGTTACTAAAATACGCAATTCAACACACATTCGCTTTTACTATAATTCGTTATTCAGCACATATCGCTGTTACTAAAATACGCAATTCAACAAACATTCGCTCTTACTATAATTCGTTATTCATCTCATATCGCTGTTACTAAAATACGTTATTCAACACACATTCGCTCTTACTATAATTCGTTATTCATCACATATCGCCTGTTACTAAAATACGTAATTCAACACACATTCGCTCTTACTATAATTCGTTTTCCGTCTCTAAGATACGTAATTCCCAAGAACAGTGTATGACTGGAATTATCTCTCTCCTGCTGTTGTCCACCTCCCAACCCAGGAGCAGTTCTTTTACCAAGCTATTTTTTCCTTGCTTTTAACTATCTTTTTACACTTAAGTCTTTTAATATTCTTTATGGTTTTGACGCGCCAAATGTCTACGTCCCCGTGAAGGGTTTCACAGTAACGGAAGATAGATAGAGATAATTCAACACGATTTCTGTTACTGTAGTGCCTAAATAGGTTTGTTCAATAATGCACCATATCTGTACAAAATTCATGGGATGTCTCTAGGTGTTTGCCAATGTTTTTTTCCCATAACGGACGATTATATCGCACGTTCGATTCAATGTTAAAATGAATGTAGTTTTTTTGCTTAAATACTTTACAATCAAGGGTGGCATGACACATCTCAATGACACTTCCATACAAAATGCAGTACACCGCAACCAATTATAAACAGTTATATTCATTTTAGACGAAATATTCAATACGAAAATTTTAGGAACATAAATGAAATGCCATCAGATGTGACTTTATGATTTGTCAACAAACATTGTTCCTCGTATGGGTATATAATATTGATCCAATGCGTAATAATTAAACGCTTGTGCCAATTTGATGTAAACATCTATAAACATAATTACATCATGTGCCAATAAAATTCATATCAGTAACAATCAATACAGACAATGCATAATATTCTATTGCAATCAATCATAAAATGTTTACATTAGTTGGTAGACGTGTAAAAGTTAAGCAAATGGTTCAGAAGTTAAAGGGACTGGCCTCCAGATCGTTCGACAACAAATTTTTTTTTTTAGATATCTGGAAATAAATGCTATACTTCTTAAGAATGCTTTGAAACTTAATTACTGACATACTATATGCTACGAAAACACATCGGAATTAATTGTTTTTACTACTTTTTACGACGAAATAACGCACATTAGACACTAAATCCTCTATTATAGTGGTATTGGTAACGACAACGGAAATCTTTATTGCGGCGGCGGCCCGGGTTCGATTCCCGACGCGGTCATCTTTTTTACTTGCTTTGGCATTTTTAAAATAGTTTAGAAACAAAAACTGATATTCTATTGTTCATAATATGACCAAGCTTCAATTTGAAAGAAAGATAGCTTTTTAGCCAAAATCTGGAGGTCAGTGCCTTTAATATAAAATACAAAAACATAACAAAATTAAATCAGAAGTTAAATTAAAAAATTTTGAAAGGTAAATGATTGCCGAATAAGTAAACTTGCCAACAGATTACATCCATATAAAGACTTATGAGAGAGTGAACGCTATATAAAGATATAAATTGTATAAATTATACATATATGATTTATATTATTACATTTTAATGCAAATACGGTAATTATTTTGCTTTTGAAGTTTTGCTGTGCGCTGAGAAGCATAACTGATGAACCAGTGACAAAATATTGTAACATTTCAATTCTTTTTTAAAATATAACAAATATATGACCAGCCAATTACTATGAAAATCAAAGATAAAAACAAACCATTTTAAACAGTCCATATAACACTTCATACTGTGGGCTTAAAATTCCATTGCCGTATTGACCAGCACGTTATTCAAATATGAATCTACGCGGTAGTTTTAATAAAATATCAACGAACTAAGCGCGGCTTGTCAACATCGTGAACACTTGATTGCCTCAGTGCGCACATTCATTCTCCCTCAACCAGATTATTTGCCTGTCGTTTATACCTGTGTCGCTTTAGGTCACACAATCATTGCTACTTCGGTGTCATTTGTCAACCTTAGAGCTCAAATTCGTTCTCTGTCCAAATATTTCAAATCTATCATGTTCCATCACTACAAATTTAAATTTGAGAATGTGGGAATTTTTTTGTTGCATTCTCGTGTCATGTTAACAATTAAGTAATATAGTTGTATTTAATCATATTTAATGAATCTTAAGCGATCAGATTTCTGGTTTAAAAAAAAACAACATTCTGGGTTCTTTAAGAATTGGACATGCCATTAGGAGTTTATTGAAAAATATAAATGAATTGATTCATTTTTAAACTTGTAAACAACATAGTTCTTTTTGCAATAAATTTGAAATGATAACTGCAGTGCGTGCATGTAGTGTGTTTACTATGTATTTGTAATGCAGTTGCTCATCTTCAGCATTTATCGTAACGGTGAATCGATTATTTAGTAATTAAAAATATCTGTTCTACATAAAATATTCAATAAACATACTAAAACAGAATACAAAATAAATATATGAAAAAGCCGATAGCCTTCGGGACGAAATATGAGAATTGATTTAAATGAGTCTCGACTATGGAAGATATGTACGGTTATCTCACGGGTCATCTTAATTGATCAATCGTGTATCATTTACCATTCAATAACTGACGTGTGTTAAATTCTGATAGTCATCTGTTAACGTCTAAAATATTTATAAATATGTACATGACTTTACAGTTCAGAGTAATTCATTTATTCTTGTTGTAGAGACTATATTAACTTGAAGTATTTTTTTTCTATTTAAAGGAATAGGTACATTGCCATAGCGGCTTTCGAGGCAACCGATGCACTTGTCTCGTTCATTTTTGTTCTGACCCGTTTGCCTTGGTCTGGTGTTATGGTTGATTTTTTGTCTGCACTTTTCTTCTGCCTAGGTAACTTTGTCTTTGTCATAAACATTTGTACAGTCTTTTTTAGCAAAAAGCAATACACCAGAACGCACTATTTCGTGATCTTTTCTAAAAAAAATTCTCCGGAGAGTCCCCGAACCAACACCACCAGGACAGAGAGTGGATGGACACTCCATCCAAACACTTACCCCTGCCGGCTAGTACATTCGGCATTCAAGTTACCCAAACTAATCAAGAAACAACACAATTTTCATATTGCCTTGGTTAAATTTAGCCTACCCTAACGATCACGACAGGATTGTCCCGTAAAGACAATCGGCAATTTCCGTTTGATGACGTAATATCCGTTAGCGATTTCGACATTCTCAAGTTTTGACCTAAAGCCACGTGCTCAATGAGCTTCATTGCCGAAATAGCAAAGGGAAGTACTTAATAGTTCAAAGAAAATCGCCGAGATTTTTTAATCTAGTGTGAATTCTGTATGTTTATTCTGCTGATGATTCTCTTAACTATTCCATTAACACTTCTTTCATCAATATTACATTATTTATAATTAATAACATACTGTATTGATTTCAGTATAATACTTTATACTGTGTCTCCTTTTTACGCCATTATGTTAAAAGTTTTCATTGACTTTTACTCCCACGAAGGATGTATATATGCTTTTTTATTCTGATATGTGAAATGCCAAATACATACACATGTGTAATAAATACACACATTTTATATAAAAATGAACATTTCGTGTGTGTTTGAACTAAGTCTCTAGCTCAGCTCTTCGGTACATATTTTTTATTTATTAATATCTTTATCATAGCCTCATGTACGCAGTTATCTCCAATTTTCAGGCAAAGCTGTACGCAGCAGCCATTCAGTAAAAGAATTATTAGAGTTTTATCACGGTATACATAATAAAAAAAAAACAGTCGTAAAGAAAATAATACTATCTACATGATAAATCCCACGAACAATTGCTAAAATACTTGCAGATGGCATGTTACATTTATGTTTAACCTTTAGCCTGCTGGTGACTTGCGACTAGTGTATGCTGATCATGGTCTGCACTGTTCGCTATTCGACAGTAAATTTTCAGTGAACACCCCTTTGAATAATAAGTGGCACTGCCCAAATTGAGAATGATGGACCAGTCACTTTAGAAATTTAGCGGGGTAAGGGTTAAATTGCAAGATGCAATAGCTTTTCATTAATGGAAGGAGATAAGATAAATAAGCTATGACTGTTTCTTGGACTAGCAGACAGGGAATGAGAGAACTGTGGCCAGATTCCGCTTCTATCGGTATTCTAACCCATCACCTACAGGTTTAGAGTCTGACCATAAAAACTATTTGTTAAAAGAGTTGACTGTTCACTTACATGCAGAAAATACTATAGGGCAAACAAATAAAAAAGAGATACTGTTAACATCATCAGGGGCAATATATCAAAAGTTTTATGAAGCGCATAAAACTATCTGACAAATGTATCCTTCCCTGTGTTGTCTAAGCTTTCTAGATAAAGCTTAAAACACAGTTGGATGAGACTGCATTCATATATAATCATGTAAACTCGAAAACTAATAGTCAGAATTAAAAGAGTTCTCAATATACTAGTATTTATCATTATAGTTAAGGAAAGGGCCGAGGTGATCAGATTTAAATGTTTTAAATAAAAACGTAGCCCACGGTAACAGACATGTTTTATTTTCGCATTATCACTTCGCATTTATCAGTCTCATAATTTGCAGGATTATCTCAACTTTCAACTGAAGCATGCTGTTAACTATTTGATTTAAAACGCAAGAAAATGGCAGAAATTGTAGGTTTTAAGGACAGCTGGTGTGATAATGTTATACGAAACGATATTCCCACGGTGAATATTTTGTTAAATGGTAAAATATCCTGTTTCGCAAGATCTATAAAAAAAAAGCTCAATTTGTGTCTTACAAATGGTGTCAAAAGCTAGCAAATTGTTTGTACCATATCGAAGTATTTGTCAATTTATACTACATCATAAAGACTTCGCACACGTACCAAATTCACCCTGTATATCAAAACCAGAAATATCTATGTACCTTATATGAGCCGCGCCATGAGAAAACCAACATAGTGGGTTTGCGACCAGCATGGTTCCAGACCAGCCTGCGCATCCGCGCAGTCTGGTCAGGATCCATGCTGCTCGCTTTCAAAGTCTATTGCAATTAGAGAAACTGTTAGCGAACAGGATGGATCCTGACCAGACTGCGCGGATGCGCAGACTGGTCTGGATCCATGCTGGTCGCAAACCCACTGTGTTGGTTTTCTCATGGCGCGGCTCATATATAGGAAAGGCAATTAACACCCTATATAGATTAATTTTGATAGGCTCTTAAAAGCTAAAACATGAACATTTTGATAGCGTGGACAGCTGCATATTGTTTTTTATGCATTAGGTTTTCAAAATAGTCTTTATATGAGCCGTGCCATGGGAAAACCAACATAGTGGGTTTGCGACCAACATGGGTCAGGATCCATGCTGTTCGCTTTTAAAGCCTACTGCAATTAGAGAAACCGTTAGCGAACAGCACGGATCCTGACCAGACTGCGCGGATGTGCAGGCTGGTCTGGATCCATGCTGGTCGCAAAGCCACTATGTTGGTTTTCCCATGGCACGGCTCATATATAATTTATTTGTGTATCAATGCTGTTTAATACGTGCATTTCTACTGACACGTTTTGTAAGATATTTTAAGTATACCCGGAATGAACTGTTCTAGTAATTTGGTCGAGTGTCATAGTTTCATTTAAATTTTAACATTTTCTAAAAACATGAGGAAGGACTTTGTGAAATTCGTGACATTTTATTACACTGAAAACATCATCAGATGGTCTTTCCTCTCTTTGCTTCAGCAGTTTGTTTTGTTCCTTCAGGTTGTAAAAATAAGTCAACACCGAAACCAAAAATGTAAACATGATACAAATATAAAGTTGTGTAGCGTGACAGTTCGATTTATACAAAACACATACTGACATAGTTTCTTATCTGAAATGTCCACAATTACCTGCATGTTTTCTTTTCTTGCCTATCTGATTAAGAAATCATTAGACATATTTAGGAATGCAATCTTTGATCTCAGTACAATTTGCATTCATAAGAAGAAAAACTTCCGTGACAGATCGTCATACCTTGGTTTAGTTTTCAGCTTTGAGGAAGAATTTATTTAACTACTTGCATGCAGCGTGTCAACATTCGGTTTTTTGCCTCTTAAATCTTTATTCGGTACGTCAGTGTCAATACGAGACTTTTGATTTTACTTTTACATATGGACGTACGAGGACATCCGTACCACTATGGCACATGGCAAATCAATTTGCAGCTCATGGACAAGGACAAATTGTTTGTGCCATTTTGAACAACTAACTTTTAATCCTACCTTCCTTGAGAGAAGAGCAGTACTCTACTAACTCTTCTGTTAGTCAGGGTTGGTTGGATCCCGGCTTATAATGGGCGTGCAGAATGAGCAGGGCAAGGCTGATTACTTTATTTAATAAAGGAAGGAGTAATTATATTAGCGTGTCAGCCACTCTGTCCAAGAGTTTATCAGAAGTTTCTCTCCCGGACTATTGAGGTAGCACTGCCGCCCTAAAGAAGGCAATGAAAAGGCAACAAGCTGAGCAATGTTACACTAACAATATAGTCAAAATAGATAGCCACTGACATTGTCAATGCTGCTTCGATGCAGATGCCACGGCTTTAAGCTGTGGTTGTTTTTGATGGAAGCATTTCTAACCGTACCTTTGTGGTTTACTGGATTTTGACAAAATACAATGAATATATAAAGATGATACCTTTTAACATTGAATTATACTGAACATTCATTCATTTAGATGTTACCTTTCATGGCGGCAATAAATTGCATGACGTTTCCAATTTCTTTAACGAGGGTCACACAAAACATTTAACCGTAAATTAATCTTTATGCTAAATGATTTAATTCATTGAAATAAATTACGTTTGACACTTTTTATGGCCGTTCTTTTTCTAGAGATTGAATTTTAACTAGGGAAAAGTTTGACTCGTTTTTTATTGAACACAAGAGTCAAGCGTATCTTTTATGGTTTGTTAATATTTAACTGAAGGTTAAGCCGTTCAAAAAATAAATAGTAAAAAAGCTACACTTGAAGTGAAACTAGGTCAAACATACTTGAAATATTTGTATTCATTCATTTGACTATTCATCCCTCAATTTTAATGTTAAAACTGCTAAATCGTGATTAAACTTCTTTATTATAAATGAATAAAAATACATCAGCAGCAGCTCTGACAACTGGTTTGTATGCATATTTATCATATGTATTAACAGTATTTGAATTCATCACAAACTATTTCATTAGAAATGTAAATAGTTTATACTATTCTATTTAGCTCGACTGTGATAAAACATTAAAGCTTATTTGAACCACTCTCTATAGTCCGCTTCCTGGAAAAGCCAGTACCGGTGTCATATGGGAAGGCGCTTTTGTAGCATCAGTGGACCTCAAACCCACGACCCAAGGTTGAGCGGCCGACACCTTAACCGCTAGACCACCGATCTTCTCACTGTAGAATGTAATTACAGACCGTTTTCCTGTAGAATGACGTGATGTAAACAAGTAACATTACCATCTATGTAAACAAGTAACATAACCATCTGTGTAAACAAGTAAAATCACCATCTATGTAAACAAGTAACATTACCATCTATGTAAACAAGTAACATAACCATCTGTGTAAACAAGTAAAATCACCATCTATGTAAACAAGTAACATTACCATCTATGTAAACAAGTAACATTGCCATCTATGTAAACAAGTAACATCACCATACTTCACCATCTATGTAAACAAGTAACATTACCATCTATGTAAACAAGTAACATTATCATCTATGTAAACAAGTAACACCACCATCTCAACATTTAGCTTTTCGGCAATTAATAAAATCTTTGAAAATATTGTTACGCTTGGATTATATTTTGTACTACAAATATCTCAGGTGAAAGGCCTTCTTGACTTACTAATTCTGTACGAATAGCGTGTTTGTAACTATACAAATAATTCATTTTTAACTAAGACCGTTGTACCAACAAATGTATGGGACGAGAAGGGTGCGTTTTTGGTCAAATGAGGCATATCCTCTCATTTATTATGTAATTCACAGTTGTATATAAATGTATTTAGTTCTATGAATAATCTTGTGAAGTTGTAAGTTATTTGCGGAAATACAACTTAGTACTGGTTATAGCAACCTGAAACCGGATTAACAGTTTAAAATACTATTGAAGAATTGTTAAACAAAAATCGTAGTACTGAAAAATTCGCGGACTTTTGACGTACCCTTTAAAAATCAAAGATATTATTACTTAATAATCATTGAAACTGTATGTATTTGGATTAAGAATTAAGCTAATATTTTTTTAAGCCGGTTTTCATTTTTTGTCAATCCTTGAAATACGATTCAGGCATTCTTAAGTAAACTGAATAAGCGACATTTAAAATATTATCACAGAAAACTGTTAATTGTCTCACATTATATCACAAATCTTTATAAAGAAATCGGACTATAGAATTAAGAATTAAGTAAAATTGAGTCACTATAACTGTGTAGTGTTGTTTCCAAAATATTTTCCTTAAGGATTCGGAGGATATTGTACAAATATAGGATTTTCGTAAAATTGACTTACTATAGAACGCTTGATTAAACAAGTAAACATGAATTAGCACATTACTGATTCTTTAACAGATAAATATATATATATATATATATATATATAAGAAAAGAAAATTATCAGTTAAAATGCCCCTACATACTTTTAAGAGGTGTGTAGAATGATGTATAACATATATTTGAGTTTGCTATAAATAGACAACATTCACAAACACATGATATTATGGATTTAACCCTTACCACGACAAATTTCTATAATGAACTTGTCCATCTTTTAATTTGGACAGTACCTTTTACTGTTAAAAGGGGTGCTTACCAAAAAAAAGACTGAATGGCGAACAGTGTAGAACTTGATCAGGCTGCACGGATGTGCAGGTTGATCATGATCTACACTGATCGCAAAGGCAGAATGGATCATGTCCAGCATGATAATGGTTAATGAAGGAAACATTAACATCTATAGAAATTTAACATAAGTTTAGTATAACCCGATCACAGATTTATGATTGTGACCATTTACTGCATTTGAAGGGGGTTTTGTTTTCAAACAGTAAATAAATCATAAGCTGTAATCAAATGTAAGTAAATATTTCACTGTGAAGAATAAACAATTATTTTGATAACATATCGATATAAGCAAATAAAACGAGCTATTTATGAAGCTATATACAATTTCCGTTCCGACAGAGTATTTCTATAAAGGTGTATTAAATTAGGCCAAGAATGTGGGTATAGAAAAAAATAGTTGGCATGAAAAGATAAATAAATACTTGAAGTACATGAAATCCTATTGATCTTATTAAATCGGGATTTGCTATAGATCAAGGGAACATTTTTTGAAAATGTTTATTCAGTGACTTTCGCATTCTCTCTCTTATTCCATTGCAGAGCACTCTATCAAAACTCATTCAAACTGAGTCTAGGCCAAAACTGCTGGAAAATATACCAATTTAAGTAAATCACCATGCACTGAACACTAGTCGGGATATCAGTCGCGACAGGGAACTGAACTGGAACGCAGGCGTTCTCGTCCAACCTTCCAACCACTGCGCCAATGACTGCCTGGTGGTGTTTTTTATTTCTTTTTGACAAAACAGTTTCTCCTCAGATGTTCTGGAATAACGGGGCACAGAAAAAGAGTATCCACTTTAAAAGCGTATGAATACAGTGAATATAAAATTTCCAAGCTTAAAATTCATTAAGCTTCGTACTGTGTCAACCTAAGCCTGAGTTCAGCCTTTGTTCATCAATGTTCCAAGTATTTTATTTTCCATTAAATCTGTGTACTGATTCAGCACAGATGGAATTTTGAAGCACTTTCTGTAGTGTTAATAAATCCAACAATACTTTATTAAAAACAAAAGTTTAATACTGATGCGCGAATAAACATGCCTGTGTAAATGTACTAAGA
This sequence comes from Mercenaria mercenaria, assembly GCF_021730395.1. Classification (NCBI taxonomy): domain Eukaryota; kingdom Metazoa; phylum Mollusca; class Bivalvia; order Venerida; family Veneridae; genus Mercenaria; species Mercenaria mercenaria. The sequence goes on from NC_069363.1 coordinate 53,230,528, forward strand.
CTTGCTTTTTAAAAAAAACGTGGTTTTCCGAAGGAGGCCTTAAATAAAATACAATTCGTTGCTTGTTTGAAAGTTGAGCCTTAAATTTCTGACATTAAAATTCAGAATTTGAGTGAGAGTAGTCTCAGTTTCCGTCCTTACAATTCAAGATTTGAGTGAAAGTAGAATCTCAGTTTCGGACTTTACAATTCAGAATTTGAGTTTAAGTGGAGTCTCAGTTTCAGGCTTTATAATTTAGGATCAGACTGAAAGTAGAATGCCAATTTTCAGACTTTGAAATTCAAGATTTGAGTGAAAGTAGAAACTCAGTTTCATACTTAACAATTCAAGATTTGAATGAGAACATAGTCTTAGTTTCAGACTTTACAAATCAGGATTCCATTGAAAGTTGAGTTTCATAGACAGACTTTACAATTCACGGTAACCGTTTCAGTTTGAGCAGTCTCACTTTCAGACTTTACAATTCAGGATTTGCGTGAGAACAGTCTCAGTTTAAGACTTTACAGTTCAGGATCTGTGTAAGAGCAGTCTCCGTTTTCAGACTTTACTATTCAGGATTTCAATGAGAGTGGTCTCAATTTCAGACTTTACAATCTAGAATTAGTGTGAGAGTAGTCTTACTTTCAGAGTAGGTGCTTTGCTGAGGCAATATTAAATCTAGACACAGCAATATGTGTTGAAAATTTGCAAACATTCTAAACTTATAAGACACATTTCTTTATGACTAAGGAACAAGAAATAAAACAGCTTTTGAAACTTTGTCCATTGTTATACAATACGGGCAATGTAACATGTGATGAGACCATTTTCACGCGACAGTCACACAAAAAACCTAAATATAACTTGATTGTTTGAATGGTTACTTTGTTTGAATAATGGTAACATCAAGATGCAATTATAAACATAATTGTGAATCATATGACATAAACAAATCCGTAACTCGTGTCAGACTGAATTATATCATCTTATACCTCGTAGTGGTTATCTCCCCTGAATTCAAGTAAAATCTCCGAACGTTTTTGTCAACATGAATATCACAATAGGATGAAATAAATTTTCTTTGCGTATTCCAACAATGCCGACTTTCCAATACTTGCACAGACTGTCTTTCTTTAGGCAACGTTTCTGGCATAATGATCCAATGTGGTAGATGATTTCATGACGAGCTATTGCTAGGTACAGCAGTTACTTTGCTGCTTTTGTTCCTGATGTACATGAATACTAGTGACCATATTACCAGGGTAAAGCTGAAGTAGAAATTAGATGAACATGCATGTTGCTGATTGAAACAAACATAGTATAATAAATGTCTAACACTGATAAGCCCCTTTATATGCCATTTGTATTTCAAAACTTAATAAAAGTTGATTTTGTGATCCTTTCTATATATTTACCTAAAGCCATGTAAGCGCATTTTCTTGAGGAGTGAGTACGATTTACATTTCAGTCATTTACATGCACCGTTATTGACTGATCATATTACTCTAAAGTATTTAACCTTTAGCCTGCTACTAGTATTCAGTCAGTAAATTTTCAGTGAACACCCCTTTGATAAACAAGTGGTATTGACCAAATTGAATGATGGACCAATCCATTTCAGAAATTTAGCAGGGTAAAGGTTAAAATATTAACATAAAAGGCATAAGTTACCCTCTTCCTATTGGCAAATATTTTCTTTGACAACAGGTCAAAGGCCTCATCTATATTATGATTCTTTTTGGCACTCACTGCTAGAACTGGCATATTATGAGATTCTGCAAACTGTAAAATAATAAAACAAAACTATATATCAAACCCTTATGATGCTGAACAAGATTGACTCTGACTTTGGGACCAGTGTAGGTCTTGATCAGCCTGCACAGCCGTGCAGTCTGATCAAGATCTACATTGTTCGCCATTTAGTCAGTAATTGTTTGGTAAGCACAGCACCTCTTTTAACAGTCAATGGTACTATCCAAATTAAAAGATGGACAAGATCATTACAGAAGTTTAGCAGGGTAATGGCTAAAACCACGGCTTGAACCTTAATATTGAAAGGTAAATAACTTTGTGATATAAAAGAAACGCCTCTTTAAAATAAATTGTGAGTTGAAATTATTGAATTTAGAAGATGACTTCAGTTCAGGTAATAACAAGTGTTCCTTACAATGTACGAAGTGAAATAGAAACAGGGACGAAATTCTATGCGCACATATCCCTTAAGAAGAAACCCTACAACTTTGTATGTATGGATGTGTAAATACTGAATGCAATGGCGGACAGGGACATACAAGTACAGGTACAGAGTGGGGAGAAATATTAAACTTCTTCTCTCAGCCACAAACTTGATAATAACAGGTTTATAAAGATAAACAGGGAAACGAAAAGTATAGGCATGAACTATATTGTTTCACTTCCGCAACGATTAAATTGTATGCATAATATAGTTGAATTAAAAAGTGTTATCAAAACAATTTAACAATGCATTTTGAAAATTAAGTATGTAGTCTTATAGTGTAACAAGATATAAGTAAGGTTTACACACCGATTTGGCATCAAGAGAAGTGACCTTTAAGTCTTCTAGATCTGCTTTGTTCCCAACCAACATCAACTCCGGAGTAATATCACAGTTCTACAAGCAATGTTAAACTGAACTAGGTAGGGTGGTATTTGAAATATTCATTATCATAATATACGTTTATTCAGTTACACTTCCTACTAAAATCTATAAGAAGATCCGTTAGAAGCATCAAAATAATATCAATATGTTCATGAAAGATAGTGAATGAAATGTGCAACACCTCTCACGCCCCTAGCACCGGCTTAAGAGGAATTCTATTAAATAGGTATTCAATGGACTCCGTGATTCCAAAGGACCAAAAATACAACAGCACTGAATCCAAGTAAATAAAGCATGTCGACAATATGATACAGAATCAATACTCATTATATCTTAGCAACGGTTTATCAAACTTTGCTTTCAGTGTTGGTTTATATGGATAAATTCAGTTTCATATATCATAGCAAATAGTCTCGTCTCTGAAACAGACGAGCAAAACGAGTCAGCAGAATTGCATACTGCTCTCCTCAATATGTTTACTAACATTAATCTGGTGGTGTCCGCCTTCAACTTCTCAGCTAACGAATGTAGACAATAGTTTGCAATCGCTTTCTAGAGATTTAAGGAACTAAGGAATTTAAGGGAAATAAAAACTACCATTTGAATCAGATCTATCCAATTTCGTATATTGTCGAGAGTCTTTTTTCTTGAAAAGTCAAACACTAAAAGTATACCCTGAAAGATAATTAAAATTTCAATGAACATGTATAAGTATGAAATTATAACAATCTCCAAAAAGAATACATCTTTGTCACAAAGCTAATAACTTGGACTATTAGTATTCAGGATGACCATCAAAAACTTATTTGTTGATGTAGCTCTGGTATTTTCTTATTTAACAGATAATTAAGATATCGTTGATCTGCAAATGGCAAAGAAGAGTGTTATTCTACTTCTTGCAGTTCAATCTCAAGAGGAAAAGAAACAATATTGAGAAAGGAGAGAGGATTCTACAGACCAAGGCTAGTATGTCGCTTTTAGCTTTGACAGCAATCCCTTTATACGATGTAGCAAAACGAATTAAAGGTGTTTTTTTTCTGAATGCACATTATCATACATGTGATACAAGAAGAGAAGTGTTCAAGTAACCGACCAAAACAGAACAACAATAGCAAAGATCCGAAAGAAAGAAAAAACTTGTAAGAACGCACCCTACCCCACGCTTAAATCAGAACCCTACAACGGTGTATGTAAGCATAAGGGCATGATATACAAAAACAAATATATTGTCAAGCACAAGGAAGATGGAAGAAACATATAAAGGAATACAGTATAAAGGAATACAGTGGGGCACCGCCTCTTGGAACAATCAGTAGGTGTAACACCGCTGGGGTGTTTTGACAAACCTAACACTTAGCTGCAACCATGTTCTAAAACAACTGTTATCTCTGCAAATAAAAGAAATGCTCTTGAAGCATAAATGCATGATTTTGCAGAAGACGAATGAGAAATACAATTAAGAGATCGACAATACCGGACAGAAGACAAATATTGAAAACTATTGAAGTACTTCAGTCTCATTGAACTTTAAGATTCCCGCAAAATAAATAATCAAATAAAAACGTCTATAAAAATCGTGCATATAATTATTGTGTCTATCAATCTCTGCGCTATTAAATTTTAGACAGTGTCCTATCTATTGATTTTGATTTTGATTATGTTTTGCTCACCTGTGCTTTTCTGTAGATGTTTTTGATAACAGTCCTCATATCCTCTTGACCTGCTGTGTCACTGCAAGTTTAAATGAGATGATCATACATACTATAATGAAAAAGGTGACCAGATTTTTAAAGTCAGCGTTCATTAATTTTAATTAATAAAATTGCGAAACTATAAAATTGACCAGCAAAACAAATGTGAAACTCGGTTTCAATTTAATTTCAGTAATCAAAGATAGTTGGTCAGCATTAACTTTCACTAAATAAATACACGCGTATTTGGAAGATTGACTCAAAATGGGACGTGATACATGGCTCTTATTATCTAAACTCATCAATTGTGTGAGTGTCTCGTTGATGTGCTCAGAAACCATCTTTTGAAACTGAACAATCTTATTGGTCATCAGTTGTTACATAAATGGTTCAAATAAATAATAACATTTCTTTAAATTTAATCAACTTACTAGACATAAAGCATAATGGGGTTTCCGTCGATTACAAGTTCTTTCTTCGAGTACTCAGAACCTGAAAGAAAAAAGTATATTAAGCGAATTCATGAGCATAAGTTGTATTAAAACTTCTTTAGTGCGTAAACTGAAATCTTTATAATCAACTTTCCTGTAACTGAGTTTATCCTTTTTCTTTCAGTTTTTTTATACAGCATGTAGTTCTGAATAATATGTTTCCATTTCGGACAAGAAGGGTTATTAAAAGCTCTAACTGACACCTTTTCTGCTTATGATCTAATGATTAATGAAATTCGTCTCCTATATGAAAATAAAATAGCAACTAACTTTCAGTATCGCGGACATGGCCATAATCCATGGGCCACCGGCGCCATCCTGCATTTTATATTTTGATTACATACTGTTCAGTTTCTGATAGTCGATAACTATCATACTTTCAGTATTTATGAGGTGCCTCATAAAGATACTTTTCAAAACAGAATCTTTTTTTCAAAAACCTGGTAATTTTAATGTTACAGGAAATACTTAAATATAAGTAAGATTTCTTATAATTTGTGTTAAAAGTGCCTGCAACAGCTATCATGTTATATTCGGGAAATCATTGATCAGTCATTCCTTATCTATTAAAAAGTTTTTTATCAAAAGATATACATTTGAAATCATAATATTTAAGATTTGCGCGTACGTTTAAATAGCGTACATTTCAAATGATGGATAATTGTTATCACTTGAGAAGTTGTACACAAAGGAAACAATTCAAACTTACATCCTTGACACCAATGTAGCCATAAAACAGAATTGTTTTTAAGATTAGAATATTTTCTCTAAAACTAAGCCATTTACCTTTACAATTACATCTTATTTTCTAAATTCTCAGTAATTAAGATTAAATTGATATTATATTTAATTAAAATAACCTTTTGGCAAATATTCTTGGTCATACTTGATAGATGTTTAGTATTTTAAATGCTGTGATTGGTATGTATATGTGTATATATAAGTCTCTTGTAACTCTATATTGAAAAGCAGCACTCATTGTGTTTTATACATACTATATATGCTGATGAGACTATAAGAAATAATAAATAAATAAATAGATTCCTTGTTTTTTTTTTTCATCGACAAAGATCAAATAAATACCTATTGTTTGTACATAGTTTGGACCGTATTTTCCACTCGTGTATCTCTCTATGATAGAAGATTTTCCACAGTAAGGATCCCCCATAACAACAATGTTATACGTAAGATGTGTGATATTTGACTTCGCCATCAAGAAACACTTTGCGTATCATTTTCTACAAAACAAAACACTCGAATGTAAAACCTTTACACCTACTCAAATAGTCTAAGTGCAATTTAAAGACCTTACCTGATACTTATATGAGGTGATAGCTAAAGATGACAAAACAGTATTTTTAGTAATATAGAATACTTTCATCAAAATGACAATATCTTTTGATCTTAAACTTTACAAAACATGGTGTTGTCGTGATTTAAAAAGGAAGTATTGGTTCAATGTACACTGGTACGTCACAATAGGAATTAAATGTAACTTACCTCAGGCTGTCACATTAACCATAATTATCATCCAGGAAATATAATACACTTACGTTTTAAGAGTTGTATATTTTTTAACACATCCTTTGAGATAAACTGCGTAATAAGCTATATGGTTTCCTTGTATTGACGTTAAAGTTAAACACAATATACTGACTCAGTATCACATGATAAAATCCCACCCCTGTTTAAATGTTAGTCCTTTTATCAAAATTACATCAAAACAAACAGCTGATTGTAAGGTACATTCACTAATGCACTAAGTGTCCTTCGATACAACACACATGACTAAACGTGATTTTGCTCTTACAGAAATACACGTAAAAGTTAATATATACGACGGTAAATAAAAAAGGCATGACCTTATATTAAAACGATGTTTAATAACACTTTTGTCGTATTAGTTTTTGACTTCCATGCATTTGTTCTGTCGATTGTCAAGTTTAATTATTCAAGATTGGAAGAATATCTGCTCCTCCAAAATGGTCTAACCATCATCATAACTACCAAAATGTCTTCCTACCAGTAAAGATGTCAGTTTAGGAAAGAGATCAAAGTCTGGCGGAGATATAGTATATAGAACAGCAGATGTTTGAAAAGTAAAAGTTCTAAAACCTGGGACAAATACAAAATCTGAAGAAATACTGTTACAAAACCTACAGAAAAGGTATTTAAATAAGAACTTAAAGAGAGAGAGAGAGAGAGAGAGAGAGAGAGAGAGAGAGAGAGGGGGGGGGGGGGAGAGAGAGGTGTTGGCGGTTGTAAGTCATCTGATTTTTTGGGGAGCTATAAAGCTATATTTGTTAGGAAAATCAAATAACAACCACATATTAAGAATTAAGTTAAATGAGAAATATAAAATTTTAACAGAAAAATGTTGAAGATGCTAAGGTTTTTAATGACTTTTTTACTCCTGTTGCTAAGGATATTGAAAAGGATTTTATCTTTGACTGTAATAATCATCCTATCCAGACTAAATCGGGGATAAAACAAAATCTCTAAAACTGAATTTTATTTTCAACCCACTGATGAAAACATGATTAATTGTAAGTTCTTGGGTAGATATGCATAAGGTGCTTCTCAATGTCCTATCTTAGGCTCCCTGTTGTTTAATATACTTATAAATGACATATTCTATTTTTTTAAAGAGGCACCTAATACAACTATGCAGATGATAACACGCTCTCTTGTCCCCTGAGTTTGACGAACTCGAACTGGAAAAAGTTCTCCAAGATGAAAACAAATTTTCATTGGCTGGTTTCGTTTCAATTGCATGCAAGCCATCCCTGATAAATTTCAGGCCATTGTTGTTGGCAAGAAAACTATCAGCGAATCTGCTGTTTTTATTCTAGGAAACAGATACATTTCTTAGCGGTGGACATTGACTGCAAGCTGAAATTGTTATTTTCATATTAGAAGTAATACTGTTATTCTCCACATTATTATTGCAACTTTTATACAATTGTATATATACTATATGCTATTCTTTAGTCGGTTCATAGGCTCATATGAGCTTATCTTGTACTTGTTTGCTATCTTGCCGACTTTAAATAGATCTTATCTTACCTTAAAGTAATATAGGTATTTACGTGCATTATCATGACGTAGCCGCATACACTGAGCTTCCCTCTCTTTTCTTTGATATTTGCGGCTTCGGCTTACGCTTAATCTCCATATATTGTTCTACCCATTATGACACTCTGACACTCTTGCAAACCTAAAACACAGATACCGTCTCCTTGCTTACTGATGTGATTGATTTCAACTTTATTTGCGGAAGTAAGTCATGGAGATTTAACTGCTTGCTTTGTGGTTTCGGCTCTGTGTCGAAATGTTGGACTTGTATGTCCTTCATGGTCATAATTTTCCTAAGAAATAATTCATTTTTAACTAAGACCGTTGTATCAACAGATGTTTTTTAACGACGAGGGTGCGCCTTTGGTTTAATGAAGCCTATCCTCTCATTTATTTTGAAATTGACAGTGGTATATAAATTTATTTAGTTCTATGATCATTTTTTGTGAAGTTGTCTGTTATCTGCGGAAACACAAATTAGTACTGGCAATAGGAACCAGAAACTGGATTAACTGTTTATAAAACTATTGAAGAAATGGCGTTAAAATCCAGTCAAACAAAAAGACTGCAAAATTCGCGGACATTTTATATACCTTCTAAAACTAAGGATATTATTACTTAATAATCATTGAAACTGTATGTATAGGATTAAAACTTAAGCTAATATTTACTTAAGCCGGTTTTCATTTTTTTGTCAATTGTTGAAATACGATTCCGATTTTAGACAGGCTTTCTTATTATAATTAGTAACGTAAGCGACATTAAATATATCACAGAACTGTTAATTCTCTCACTGTATAATCACAATTTTTTATGACGAAATCGACTATAATTAAGAATTTAGTAAATTGAGTCCTTAACGTTATGTTGTTTCCAAATTTTCCTTAAAGATTCGAATATTGTACAAATTAAATATTGCGTAAAATGACTTTCTTCATAAGAACGCTTGATTAAACAAGAAACATGAATTTTACTTCCGTATTCTTACAGAATTAAAAATATATATGAAAAAAAATATCAGTGAAAATGCCCTTACGTCCTTTTAAGAAGTGTGTATAATGATGTATAATATATATTTGAGTTTGCTATATTAAGACACCATTCACAAACACATGATAGTATGGATTTAACCCTTACCACGCAAAATTTCTGTAATGAACTTGTCCATCTTTCAATTTGGACAGTACCGTTTACTGTTAAAAGGAGTGTTTACCAAAAAAAGATACTGACTGAATGGCGAACAGTGTAGATCTTGATCAGGCTGCACAGATGTGCAGGCTGATCATGATCTACACTGGTCGCAAAGGCAGAATTGATCGTGTCCAGTATGTTAAAGGTTAATAAATCAAACATTAACATCTATAGAAATTTAACATATGTTTAGTGTAACCAGATCATAGATTTATGATTTTGACCATTTACTGCATTTGAAGGGAGTTTTGTTTTCAAACAGTAAATAAATCATAAGCTGTAATCAAATGTAAGTAAATAATTCACTGTGAAGAATAAACAATTATTTTGATAACATATCGATATAAGCAAATAAATCGAGCTATTTATGAAACTATATACAATTTCCGTTCCGACAGAGTATTTCTACAAAGGTTTTCGTGTATTAAATTAGGCCAAGAATGTGGGTATAGAAAAAAAAGTTGGCATGAAAAGATAAATCAATACTTGAAGTACATGAGTAGATAGATCAAGGGAACGTTTGAACATATTTTTTTTTCGAAAATGTTTATTCTGTGACTTTCATATTCTCTCTCATATGACTTGGTCTAATAGTATAGAGCACTCCACTAAATTAACTCATTCAAACTGTCACAATCAAGTTCACTTTAACACAAGGCCACCTTTACGGCTTGACAAAACAGTCTGTCGTCCGACGTTATGAAAACAAAGCGAGACAGAAAAAATATTATCAACTTTTCAAGTGTATGAATGCAGTGAATATGAACTATTCAAGGATATTCTGTGTCGATCTAGGCCCACGTTTTTACCTTTTTTCTTCAATGTTCTTAGTCAACATTCCAATTATTTCATTTTCCATCAAATCTACGAGCTAAAAATTGGAAAACTTTAAACAACTTCTCACCGAAACTTGGCCTATAACATCGTGGTAAAGTCCTCTCACAGATTCTTTAAATGGTTGTAGGTGACTGATTTTACGGGCCACCAGAGCTAAAATAGAAAAACATTTTAACGACTTGTTCTCATGAACACTTGATGAATCATCACCAAACTTGGTCGGTAGCATCCTAGTAAGTTTCTCTCAAATTTGTTCAGAGCTAAAGTAAAAACCCTTTAAACAACTTCTGCACTTGAACCACTTGAAGGATCATCACCAAACATAGTCGGTAGCATCCTTGTACGGTTCCCTCTCAGACTTGTTCAAATAATTTCGCTTGACAAATTTTAGGTGACACCAGAAGCAAAACTAAATAAAATACAACTTTAAACGCCTTTTCCTCTTGAACAACTTGAGACTCTCTGGAATTTTGAAGAACCTTCTGTAGTGCAAATACTTCCAGCAACACTTTATCAATTTGAAAACAGAAGCTCAACACAGATGCACGAATAAATATGTCTGTGTTAATGTACTTAGACTTGCTTTAAAAACTTGATTTTCTAAAAGAGACTTCAAATATTACACAGGATTTAAGTAAAAGTAGAGTCTCAGTTTCACACTTTACAATTCAGAATTTGAGTGGCAATAGAGTCCAATTTTCTGGAACTAGAATTTAAGAAGATTCAAACTTTCAGACATTACAATTCAGGAATTTGAGTGACAGTAGAGTCTCAGTTTCAGACTTTCTAATTTATGAACCAATAGATGACACTCTTCTTTATGATAAAGAAATAAAAAACAGATTTGAAACGTTTTGTTAAATTGTTGAACAATAAGAGTCATTAAATATCTGATGAAACCATTTTCACGCAACAGTCACACAAAAACAACAAACCCAAATATAACTTCGTAGAGTAGAAAAATACATTGTATAAGTAGGCCCCATCAACCCATAACTCGTGTCCGACTAAATCACATCGTTATATTCCTTGCAGTGGCTATCTCCTTTGAATCAAAATAATTCTGACTATTTGTCCCGTTCATTATTTGAATTAATAAAACAATTAGATTTATTAAATTCCCATGTGTATTTCTACAAAAGCTGCAATATAAGCTGACTTTCCAATACTTGCACAGATTGTCTTTCTTTAGGCAGATTTTTGGCACAATGATCCAGTGGAGTGAAGACCTATAACACAGTAACAACAGAAATCAAAAAAGGTCACTTTGTATGGCTACATCGAATTGCATTATAAACATGACTGTGAACATGTTCAATAAGGTCATATGATAAAAAACAAAGATATATCGTGGAGTCCGACCTTTCAACTCGTAACACGTGTCCGACTGAACTATACCGTCTTATTCCGCGTAAAGTGGTTATCTCCCTTGAATTCAAGTAAATCTCCAAACGTTCTTTGTCTTCGTTATTTGCATGAATATCACAATAAGATGAAATAAATGTCTTTGTCTGTTCCAACAAAAGCCGACTTTCCAATACTTGCACAGATTGTCTTTCTTAAGGCAACTTTTCTGGCATAATTATCCAATGGGGTAGATGATCAGAAGTGATGATGAGCTATTGCTAGGTACAACAGCTACTCTGCTGCTTTTGTTTCTGATCTACACGAATACTGGTGACCATGTTACCGGGGTAAAGCTGAAGTAGAAATTAAATAAACATTTATGTTCCTCTTCGAAACAAATATAGTATAATAAATACCTAACACCGATAAGCCCCTTAATATGCCATTTGTATTTCAAAACTTAAAACTGATTTTGTAATGGTTACATATATTTACTTAAAGCCATGTAAGAGTATTTTCTTGAGAAGTGAGTATGACTTGCATTTCAATCATTTACACGCATCGTTACTGCCATGGATTTTTGTACTGGCCATATTAATACTCTAAAGTATTTAAACTTTAGCCTGCTTTTCAGTCAGTAAATTTTCAGTGAACTCCCCTTTGATAAACAAGTGGTATTGCCCACATTGAATGATTGACCAATCCATTTCAGACATTTTGCAGGGTAAAGGTTAAAACATTAACATTAAAGGGATAAGTTACCCTCTTCCTATTGGCAAATATTTGCTTTGACAACATATCAAATGCCTCATCTATATTATGATTCTTTTTGGCACTCACTGCTAGAACTGGCATATCATGAGATTCTTCAAACTGAAAAATAATAAAACAAACCTATATATCAAACTTTAACCCTTATCATGCTGCACACGATGCGACCAGTGTAGATCTGCACTGTTCGCCATTCAGTCAGTATTTGTTTGGTAAGCACCCATTTTAACAATAAATGGTATTGTCCAAACTGAATGATGGACAAGTTCATTATAGTAATTTAGCAGGATTGAACATTAATATTGAAAGATATTGTGATATAAAAGAAACGCCTCTTTAAAATAAATTGTAAGTTGAAATTATTGAATTTAGAAGATGGCTTCAGTTCAGGTAATAATAAGGGTTCCTTACAATGTACGAAGTGAAAAAGAAACAGGGACGAAATTCTATGCGCACAGATCCCTAAAGAAGAAACCCTACAACTTTGTATGTATAGATGAGTAAATACTGAATGTAATGGTGGACATGGACATACAAATACAGGTACAAGGTAGAGATAACTATTAAATTTCTCTCTTTTAAACAGCCACAAACTTGATAATAACAGGTTTATAAAGATAAACAAGGCAATGAACAGTATGGGCATGAACTATTGTTACTTTCCACAACGATTAAATTGTATGCATAATATGGCTGAATTAAAATGTGTAATCAAATAAACTTAAAAATTGATTTTGAAAAATAAGCATATAGTTTTATAGTGAAACAAGATATAAGTAAGGTTTACACACCGTTTTGACATCAAGAGAAGTGACCTTAAAGTCTTCTAGATCTACTTTGTTCCCAACCAACACCAACTCCGGAGTAATATCACAGTTCTATAATCAATGTTAAACTGAACTAGGTAGGGTGGTATTTGAAATATTCATTATCATAATATACGTTTATTCAATTACACTACCTTCTAAAATCTATAAGAAGATCCGTTAGAAGCATGCAACCAAACAAAGTAATATCAGACTCGGTTAGCATTGCACTGTTCGCTATTCAGGCAGAAAACTCATTCGAATAATAAATGGCACAGCTCAAATTGAATGATGGACTAGTCCATTTTAGAAATTTAGCAGGCTATATGTTAATATGGATACTAGTAGATTCAGTTTCAGATATCATAGCATTATAGTTTGGTCTCTGAAACAGACGAGCAAAACGAGTCAGCAGAATTGCATACTGCTCTCCTCAATATGTTTGCTAACATTAATCTGGTGACGTGCGCCTTCAGCTTCTCAACTGACGAATGTAGACAATTCCTGACATCTGTTTAGATAGTACAATTTGTATCGTTTATAGTTTGCAATCACATTCTAGAGACTTAAGGGACTAAGGAATTTAAGGGAAATAAAAACTACCATTTGAATCAGATCTATCCAATCTCGTATATTGTCGAGTGTCTTTTTTCTTGAAAAGTCAAATACTAAAAGTATCCCCTGAAAGATAATTATAATGTCATTGAACATGTATAAGCATGTAATTCTAACAATCTCCAAAAAGAATACATCTGCGTCAAAAATGAAACTGAGTATGCTGAAACATGGACTGTTACTATTCAGGATGACCATCTAAAACTTATTTGTTGATGTAGGTCTGGTATTTTCTTATTTAACAGATAAATAAGGTATAATTGCTCTGCTGTGTGAAAAGAAACATCACAAAGAAACACCAAGAGACGGTAAATGCATTAAACTGAGTTTTGTAACGATCCATCCAACAGTTCAAGCAAATAGCAAAGAAAGGCTTTATTCTACTTCTTGCAGACTCAATCTCAAGAGGGAAAGAAACAATATCGAGAAAGGCCTTTGGGTGGATTCTTACAGACTCTACAGACCAAGGCTAGTAAGTCGCTTTTAGTGTTGACAGCAGTCCCTTAATACGATGTAGCAAAACTAATTAAATGTTGTTTTTTTTCTGAATGCACATTGTAATAAATGTGTTACAAGAAAAGAAATGTGCAAGTCAAAATAATGATAACCGACCAAAACAGAACAACAATGGCAAAGATCCAAAAGAAAGAGAATAACAAAATATGTAAAAAGATCATTTGGAAGCAAAGAATGCAACCCAGAATAATAATAGCAGACTCGGTCTCATTGAGTCTGTTCGTGATAGGTAATAAAATGTGCAACACCTCTCACGCCCCCGAGCACCGGCTTAAGCGGAACTCTATTACACATATGTTGAATGGACTCCATGAACCCAAAGGTCCAGAAAATAAAACAAAACTTGCAAGAACGCACCCTACCCCACGCTTAAATCAGAACCCTACAACGGTGTATGTATGCTTAAGTGCATGATATACAAGAACAAAATATATAACCAAGCACAAGGAAAATGGGGAAAAACGTATAAAAGAATACAGTGGAGCATCGCACTGGAACAGTAGGTGTATCACCACTGGGGTGTTTTAACAAACCTAACACTTAGCTGCAACCACGTTCTAAATGCAAATAAAATAAATGCTCTCGAAGCATGAACGCATGATTTTGTAGAAGACAGAGAAATACCTTTAAGAAATCGACGAAACCGGACAGAACACAAATATTGAAAAATACTGAAGTATTTCTGAGTCTCACTGAACTTAAAGGTCCCCACCAAATAAATAATCAGATATGAACTTTGTTTGTTTGTTTGTTTGTTTGTTTGGGTTAAACGCAGTTTTTCAACAGTATTTCAGTTATGTAACAGCGGGTCAAATATGAACACCTAAAATGGTGTATATATTTGTCTATCAATCTCTGCGCTATAAAATTTCAAAAAAAATTTTAAACCGCTGATCTTGATTTTGATTATGTTTTGCTAACCTGTGCTTTTCTGTAGACGCTTTTGATAACAGTCCTCATATCCTCTTGACCTGCTGTGTCACTACAAGTGTAAATGAGATAATCAAACATACTACAATGGAAAAGGTGTAATTTAACAAATAATCAAGGCCTTCGAGTGGTTTATCGTCTAATTTACCACGATTCAGAGTTCAGATGTGTAGGAATTGAACCACGATGGCGTTAGCCCGAGTTGTTAAATACTGAAGCATCTGAACGATGAACCGTGGTAAATTAGACGATAAATCACAAGAAGGCCTTCATTGTTTTCATTCTGACATGCTCATTGACTTGTTTTAATAAATATTATCCTGGACTTCATTTACCCGAGGAGTAACGTATCGGACGTCATGCGGCAATCTGACGTCATATTTGACGTCATAATGCTCTCTTACCGGTCCGCGCGTCAACCGTTGTTTATCGCAGAATATACAGAGCTTGATTTCCTTCTTTGTTTAACTGGCAATCAAATTCAGCCATGTTAGAATATATATTTAACCAGATTTTGTAAAATCAACGTTCATCAATTTTAATTAATAAAATTGCGAAACTATAAAATTGACCAACAAAACAAATGTGAAACCCGGTTTCAAATTGATTCCAGTAATCAAAGATAGTGTTGGTCAGAATTAACTTTCACTCATATACGCGTGTTAGAAGATTGACTCAAATGGGATGAAATAAATGACTCTTATTATTTAATCTCATTAGTTGTTTAAGTGTCTCATTGATATGCTCAGAAACCACCTTTTGAAAAACTGAACTATCTTATTGGTCATCAGTTGTTACATAAATGGTTCAAATAAATAATAAGATTTTTTTCAAAAAATTAATCAACTTACTAGACATAAAGCACAATGGGGTTTCCATCGATTACAAGTTCTTTCTTCGAGTACTCAGAACCTAAAAGAAAAGTATATAAAGCAAATTCATGTAGCAGGAAGTGATAAAACTTCTTTCGTGCGTAAACTGAAATCTTTATTATCAATTTTCCAAAAATTAACGTTTTTAATTCTGATATATTTCACTTTCTTGGTGTTAACTAGATTTTTCAATGAAAAGCTTTCTCCATTAGATTGACACCTTTGGTAATATTTTTAAGAACAACATGTAAAGACCATAATGAAGGTTTAGTGATTGCCATGAAAGTTATACCATGGACACTACAGTGGCCATAAAATAGAATGATTTTTAAGATTAAATATTTTCTAAAACTAAGCCATTTACCTTTTCAATTACATCTAATTTTCTAAATTCTCAGTATGTGTATAATTACCTATTGTTTGTAAATAGTTTGGACCATATTTTCCTCTCGTGTATCTCTCTATGATAGAAGATTTTCCACAGTAAGGATCCCCCATAACAACAATGTTATACGTAAGATGTGTGATATTTGACTTCGCCATCAAGAAACACTTTGCCTATCATTTTCTACAAAACAAAACAGTATTTAAAATGTAAAACCTTTATACCTGCACAAATACTTAACTGTTAATGTTTAGAGCAATTTAAAGACCTTACCTGATACTGATATGAGATGATAGCTAAAGATTATTAAATTGTATTTTTAGTAACATAGAATACTTTATCAAAATGACAATATCTTTTTTATCTTAAACTTTATAAAACACGATGCTGTCGTGATTTAAGAAGAAAGTACACTTTCAATGTACACTGGTATGTCGCAAAAGGAATTAAATGTAACTTACCTGTTACTTAAACCATAATTATCATCCAGGAAATATATTACCCTTTTAAGAACACATCCATTGAGATAAAATGCGTATCCTTGTATTAACGTTAAAGTTTAACACATTATGCTGACTCAATATCACATGATAATATCCCACCCCCTGTTTAAATGTTAGTCTTTTTATCAAAGTTACCTCAAAACAAACAGCTGATTGTAAGGTACATTCATTAATGCACTAAGTGTCCTTCGATATAACACACGTGACTAAACGTGACTTTGCTCTTACAGAAATACACATAAAAGTAAACATATACGACGGTAAATAAAAAAAAGGCATGAACTTATATTAAAACGATGTTTAATAACACGTTTTGTGGTAGTAGTTTTCAACATTCTAGCATAAAACTGCTGTTCTTGTCACTTTTCGGGGGTGTTTAAACAGGAGAGAAAACATGTGTTAACAAGGAGATTCTCGCGCTCGCGTGCTGTTATAACACCTTTTATATATGTGCGTTCCGTGGCAAAGCGTAAACGCCATTCGGCCCCAAAACGGATAATTCAAAACGAAATGACGTCAACGTAAATAAACAACTCAGACATTCCCGCGCATTTCGTGGAAATTTAATGACGTTGAGTGACAATGTATCAATTTATCAGTTTTTACGCGTTTTATGCTAGAATAGCGTTAGCGCATGTTCTTTTCGTGTTATAACATCTTCAGAATCCCTCGGGGTTCTGCAGATGTTATAACACGAAAAAACATGCGTTATCCCTACATAACCACCTTTGACTTCCATGCGTTTTCTGTCGATTCTCAAGTTAAATTATTCATGACTGGAAGAATATCTGCTCCTCCAAAAAAAGTCTAACCATCATCACTGACCTCTTCATAACTACAAAAGTGTCTTTCACGCAGTTAAGATGTCAGTTTAGGAAAGAGATCAAAGTCTGGCGGAGATATTTAAGGTGAGGTGAAAATTCTTAAACCTGGGACAAATACGGAATCTGAAGAAATACTGTTATATAAAACTTAAGAAAGAGAGAAGAAGAGAGAGAGGGAGAAGAGAAGAATGTGTTGCGTTGTAAGTCATCTGATTTTTGGACTTATAAGCTATATTGTTAGGAAAATCAATAACGACACATAAAATTAAGTTAAATGAGAAATATAAATAATTTTTAATGGACTTTTACGCATGTTGTCTAAGGATATTGGAAAGAATTTATCTTTGACTTTAATAAGCACCTACAGACTAAAATCGGATGAAACAAAATCTAAACTGATTTTATTTCAACCCCTGATAAAAACATAAATTGTAAGTTCTTGGCAATATTACATTAGGCTGTTTCTCAAGGTTCTTTCTAAGCCCCCTATGTTAAAGATTTCAATGACAATTCATTGTTTTTAAAAGCACCTTATACAATGCGTAATACTCTCTTGCCATCCTGAATTACGAACAAATAAACAAATTCTCATTGTCGGTTCGTTCAATTGCATGCAAGCCATCCGATCATTTCAGGCATGTGTTGGCAAGAACTATCAGCGAATCTGCTGTATTAATTAGAACAATAATTTTAGTCAACTTGGTGAATGTAAATTTTTATTTTCATATTGGAAGTATTTATCAAAAGGCCGGACAGCAGGTAATATGTTTTTAAAAGAATCGGATGTAATCCTGGTAAACTAAATAGGCTTACCATATTCTGCACTTTTATATTGTCCAATTTTAACTTTTGTTCACTAGCATGGCATTTCTACTCTGAAACTAATACTGAGAAAATGGAAAGGATTCAAGAGCGAGCTCTAAGATTTGTGTACGATGAGCATTCTTCCACATTTCCAATGTCACTTGAACTTCATGCCGTGTATGCAGAATGCAAACCATGGCCTTAGAAACTTAAGAAACTGTCTTGTCTGATCTTGTTGTTAAAAGATCTACAGATATAAATTTTAAATATTCAATATATTACAGGTGCCAGCTGATAAGAACATCTTCAGTTATGCTACGCCAGTGCTGGTGAACTCGCTTCCGGAACACTTCATTACCTGCCCTAGCTTCGATCAATTCAGAAGCTTCATATCTTCTTGGAGAGGCAGAGATTGCAAGTGCATTGCTTGTACACCATGCTAGTGAGTTGTTATAGCACTGGTTGACCCTACGTAGAGTCCAGTAATGTATGTATGTATATATGTATGTATGTGTATTAGCTGCTCGTTTGTATGTATGTATGTATGTATGTGTATTAGCTGCTCGTTTGTATGTATGTATGTGTGTATGTGTATTAGCTGCTCGTTTGTATGTATGTATGTATGTATGTATGTGTATTAGCTGCTCGTTTGTTTGTATGTATGTATGTATTTATGTATATATATATGTATATGTATTAGCTGCTCGTTTGTGTTTATGTATGTATGTATGTGTGTATGTGTTTTAGCTGTTCGGTTGTATGTATGTATGTATATATGTATATATGTGTATTAGCTGCTCGTTTGTATGTATGTATGTACGTTATATGCATGTATGTTTATTAGCTGCTCGTTTGTATGTATGTATGTACGTATATATGCATGTATGTGTATTAGCTGCTCGTTTGTATTCATGTATGTGTGTATATATGTATGTATGTGTATTGCCCGCCCACTTAGCTCAGTAGGTAAGAGCGTTGGTCTATGGATCGCGGGGTCGCGAGTTCGATCCTCGGGCGGGGCGCATGTTCTCTGTGACTATTTGATAAACGACATTGTGTCTGAAATCATTAGTCTAAGTCCTCCACCTCTGATTCATGTGGGGAAGTTGGCAGTTACTTGCGGAGAACAGGTTTGTTCTGGTACAGAATCCAGGAACACTGGTTAGGTTAACTGCCCGCCGTTACATGACTGAAATACTGTTAAAAAACGGCTTTAAACCCAAAACAAACAAACAAATTAGCTGCTCGTTTGTATGTATGTATGTATGTATGTATATATGCTTGTATGTGTATTAGCTGCTCGTTTGTATTTATGTATATGTGTATATATATGTATGTATGTGTATTAGCTGCTCGTTTGTATGTATATATGTATGTATGTGTATTGGCTGCTCTTTTTCATGCATATGCTATCATTGACAAATACTGTAAAATCCCTTCATTTTTACTTGCAGTCAATGAACTTTCTTCTTGTTTTGCTTTGTCGGAACTGCTTATGTGTTTGCTTGCTTTTGTGTTGCCAACAATGATATCACACATTTATTGCACTAAATGTACCCATGTGTCTTTCTGTTCAATGCATACAACTAATTACACTAACTGTAATAATTCTAATAGTCTATTTAAAGCTCTCTGTGATTTATTATCAACCTTTAAGTGTCATCATAGATAGGCACTTGTCATAGTTTTTAAATGTGTTTTAAATGCGTTCATTGCTATTTTTTCCATATTCCTTTCCTTAACTTGCTAGATTAAGATTATAATTATACTGTTATTCTCCACATTATTACTGCACCTTTTATACAATTGTTCTTAATATATATACCATGTTATATTCTTTATTCGGTTATTTATCTTGTACTTGTTTGCTATCTTGCGAGCTTCCCTCTATTCTTTGATATTCGCGGTCAAGATAATACACGTAAATACCTATATTCACGCCTAATCTCCATTTATTGTTCTACCCACTATGATGACACCCTTGCAAAGCTAGAACACAAATACCGTCACCTTGCTTACTGGTGTGATTAGCTTCAACTTTATTTGTGGAAGTGAGCCATGGATATTAAACCGCTTGCTTTGTGGTTTCGACTCTTGGTCGAAATAATGGACTCGTATGTCATTCATGGTCATAATTCTCCTAAGACCAGTTTCAGGGCTTTGCTGAACTTGAATCAAAAGCTCATCTGGAAATATTCCGTCTGATAAACTTTTGGTCTTGTGTCAACGTTCTGGAAACCACTTTGCAAACAAGTATTTCATGTAAAAATGTAATACAAAATTGACTGGACTCGCCAGTAACTTACGGTACTAACAGCGGCTGAATGGCAACTCTTTACTATTTTAATACAGTTAGATGGAACGTTCCAGATTGAGAGTAAGAAGTCGCATTTTTAGACGACCAGACCAAGGCTCATATTCCACGCTTAAACTGATATGATCATGCGTTTAATCTCAAATATTTAATCACTACTCTTAGACAGCTCTGCAACAAACAAACAATGTAGCAAAATACTAGTACAGTCAACATCGTACTTGCGACCACCTCTATTAAGCGATTTTTGTATTAAACGACCGGGCAAAATCCCTCCCGAATGTGTTAAGTACATAAATTCATTCCATTAAACGACTTTTATATTAAACGACTAGCGACCATATTAATGTAGTCCCGACAGGTAAAATATTCAACAAAAGTATCTATTAAGCAACCGGGTACCAAAATTCTACCGGGCATTTCAGTACCTGTGTAATTAGCGAGCACGTTTTGCACATGAGTGAATGCAATTAACCTTTGTATCAGTCGAACTGACAAACAATTCTATTTAGAATATCTGAGAAAAGATATTGATATCCTTTTATTGTATACGAATTACCGATATATTTTGTCTTACAAGCATTCTTAATAGCATTTTTAAATACCCCTTTACGTTTTATATCGCTTTTTAATGTATCTATTCAGATCTTTCGACTACCATATTTATGAACAAGAAGTTAGAATATCTGTATCGCAAACTTGTTCTTTTTTATTTGAAGTGCTGCAACTTAATTATATGCTTGCTGTCAATTTCTTGAGGTTCTGGCCAGAATTCGATAGCAGTGAAAACAGCTGTTGATTCAACGATAAACATACCCTATAATCCAGGATTTGAACCAGTGACCACCTGGTGAGGAGACAGACACTCTTACCCTGCGCCGCAAGAGGTTTACTCACCTATTTTAGAACAGGGGACCTCTATGTATAGGGAATCACAACGACATATGTTACAAGTTATTACTTAATTGAATATCTGGTATCAAAGAATTATAATAGTGATTTTGGAAACATGTAGTTTCGTACTATTGCACTCGCGAGGCTGAAATTCTATTTACGACGCACAATTTTGAATATGCACGATACGATGCGTGACTTTTTAATGCACCGCGGCAAAAAAATATCGCACGTGGTATTATACAATCATATATATATTCCAAACCATTTCAGATCCTACAATTTCAGTTTTACACGGTACTGAATTCCTTCAGTTTTCCCGGTCACCTTATTATGACAAACATGATGGCTACATTATCAATTTTTAAACCAATATAGACCTTGAGTTTTCATGAGTTTAAATCTTTGTTCAAGTTCCATGAAGCCTAGTATGTACACATACCACATATGCAAGGTACTCAACTAAAAAGGCTTTGTCAATAATGATAAATAGTCTAGTGTCGACTACTAAGCTAGTTGTATCAAATGACCAAACATAATTGCTTAAATTGTGTCATTGGAGTTGGCTAAGTCAAAAATATAATTTCGTTGGCAATTCTATGCCTGTACTGGCCATAAAACATTTTTGGAATATGATTGGAATTTTGACCTTGGCCCCATGTTCACAAAACAATTATCGGTCTCAGCTGGGTTTTAGATTGAAATTTTGACGGCTAGTTTTAATGGTACTTAAAGATCAAATTCCAGTTGAGACTGATACTTGAAAATAGTCATGAATTTAAAACGCAATTCTGATATCAGATTATGACAATACTAAGTGGCTATTTCCTTCTTGTATTTTCAAACATGTTGATACATAACTGATTCAGGATGTTTTCGTTAAATTATCGTAATCTATCGGATCTCGTTTCGACGGGGATGAAATATGCATTTATGAGAACTTCTTTTTTTCTTATTTTGTTGCTAGAAAAATAAGTCTGTGAATCGCACACAAATTAATACCAGGCATCGCGTTATCTTAAAATCTATGTTGCAAGTTGTATTTCTTAATGCATGAACATATCAAAGTAAAGTATCATCGTTGTACAGTGGATTCGAAACTTCAAATATCGTGTCGTTCGAATCGCGTGGAGGATTAGTAACGCCGTCAACACAAAATGTTAAATCATACGGATATTTGAAAACATCCTAATGGCAAGTAAAATGGGACAGAGTATTTAGCTGAATCTAGAGACAAAATCGTTAAAATATGTCGTGAACTAAAAATTAATAGAATATGACAATTGAAACTGAAAATTGCGATTCCGTGTGTTAAATATAGCCTTCACTATCCATATATTTACAAACGTATGTATTATATTAGCAGATAACTGTATCACAATACACTAATTTCTACAGTGAAAGCAAAAGTTACTTAACACATATAGGTAAAAGAAATATATATACCATTAGTATGTTTTTTTTTCTTGCGAACCTTTAAATATTTTGAGAAAACCCCTACTGTAAGGACGCAGTCCGCTGTCCACAGTCCGCGTCGAAGTAAGTTGAAAATCTTTATTATCACGGTTTGTGGACTTGGAAAAGTGTTCGCAATGTTAGAACAGATTTTGAAATCATACAAGTGTGTTCATAATAAATACAGTTACATTAACAGTTAAATATATCTTTTCTTTTCGTCTGACTGAAATTCATTAAGAGACAATTCCATTAAGAGACCACTTCTTAGCCGTCCCTTGGGTGGTCTCTTAATACAATGTCGACTGTATGTCAAATCTCTACAATCGTCACATTAAATTATGTCATTCATTTAGCGGCTTGATTATAATAAACATTGTTTCGTGTAATATGTGCGAGCCCAGGGACATTTTGATTTACCTCTTATGTGCTAAAAGTATGGGGGTAGTAAATATGTAACTTGTACATATTATCATCCTGTTATTTCGAAACAGTTTTTGTCATAATATCTTGTTATGTGACAGCTATAGTCTTGACTCCCTGGTTTGCTACTCTGATGTTGCAGACGAACCTGAGGCAATGGTTGAATATGAAACTATAATACATGAAACCTGTTTTTTCTTCGAACATATCAAAACCTAAACTGGTTACGATATAAAAAAACTTTCGGAAACAAACTGGAATTTTAAATAATTTCTAACAGCCCTAGGAATATGACCAGAAATAAAATACAAGAATACAATTTCGTCTAAATGTGTACAATCTGTAGTGTCTCAAATAAAAGTTTCAAATCATTGTACACCACAAGACTTCAACTATGACGAAAATTCAAAATCCATTTAGAATCCTTTCAGTTTTTAACGCTATTTTCCAAATTACTTAAAATAATATAAAACACTAGTAATCACATTTTGTTTATCCATGTTCAACCTTCTAATCTGCAGTTATATATTAATAGAATGGTTTTAGGTTAACAAAAATGTTGTACTCAGATTGAAGTTTCACGATACTTTTTTCTTTGAGGTTAGTTCCATCTATAAGCAGAAAAAGTGGGTATAAAAACAATGAAGACAAAACGATTTCTGGGTAATTCTGTTTTATTTAAATACATAAGTAATATAAGAAAGTTTGTTTTCGTGTATTTATAAAAATATTGATATAAACTAACTGTATAATACTTTTAGATTCTTAAGTGCTGGAAATTCGAAAGAATCTACCTAACAAACGAATAACTCTCATAATACCCTTCTTTAATTATAGCGTAGATACAAGTCTACATGGAAGGTATATGAATATATACATCCTTTTTACATGACTTGTGCAATAACAAGTCACCACTAAATTTGATATGCTGTAGGACTTTGCTCATGGAGGAATAATCTCTAATCAAAAAAGATGTACAATTCAGGAAAAAGATTATATCAATATATCAATGAACATTATTTTCAATGCAAAGCAACAATGACTAAATATTTCATGTGAAAATTATATATAAAGTAAGTCCTGTATTCAAAGACAACAGTAACACAAAGCTTTCATTTGAAGGCAATAACTACTGTTTCATCCACAGTATCACGATTTTCCCTTGATTGCTCTATGAATATCAGACACAGTCATTAATATCATACATCAGAATGTAGAACTTCAAGATAATTAATGTTATATTTAAACTGCAAGAAGTTTCTACACTCACCTGGATACCTTGGTGAATAAAACAGTAGAGACTTCAGAACGAGACCAGGGGCCGTATTCATAAAGCATCTTAAATATAAGTTTTGACTTAATTTTAAGATTTTACTTAAGTTTGTGGTGATTTCAGCTTAAGTCTAAGTAAAAACTTAAGTCCTATTCATAAAACAGCTTAAACTTAAGATACGTAAGAAATGACCTAAGTCAGAAAACAAAATGGCGTCGTGAATACGATTAAAGTGTTGTTTCATCTGTCTGAAATTAATGTTGTTTTTTTAATGTTTCCGTCCACAATAAAAGCCAAGAATTACTTAATAAGTTGTTCTATGAATAACAAATATACTTAAGTAAAATAAATTTCTTACCTAAGTAATACTTAGGTAAATAATCCATTTCTTATACTTAAGATGCTTTATGAATACGGCCCCAGGAGTGGGCTGTAACATACTTATTCATTTCTTTCTTTATTTCATATAAACGATTACATTTACGGACATCATTTTCAGTATCTTAAAGCATTCAAGGATAGAAAAACCACACATAACTAGTTAGTAAACACGTCTACTTTCAAAATGTCTATAAATAATAATATGTTATGCTCATTTTTGCTAAGAGTATATCACGAATGAACTTTTGCTTACCCTTTTGAACAGGATTTATACTCCCTATGCTTTCATATGAATGCAATGACAACTTTATTTTTGTCGTACAAGAAATACAATGTACATACGTAAGAGTGATTGTAAAGTGTATTAGATGTGCTCATAGTTATGTCTGTATAGTGTATTACCATTATGAAAGAGATTTCATTTGATTTAAATAACAACTGACCCTTTTTGTCAAGCTTTCTTATCAAATAGTTTTATTCAAACCAGAAAACTGACGCTTCTTCATTCTGAAATAAATTTTAGTTGATTTTTAAGAGAAGAAGAAATTCTTCAATTCTAATCAACTTCTTTTCGGCGGCTTTGATGCCTAGCTGGCTTCTCTTTCTTTCGAATGGGAATACATCTTTTTGCGTGACTGGTCTATCTAAAGCCCCGATCGCACTGTCACGGTTTGGTCTCCCGGTTTATCCCGGTTCAACGATCCGGGATAAACCTTGTTGAACCTGTGTACTACCTTGACGATTCCTTGAACATCCGGGAAGATCCTTGATGAACCTTGTCAAACCGGCAAACGGCCCCGGTTGTTTTAAAATGTTTAATACAACCGGGAATCACCGGGAACGATGGCTAAAACAGGCATATTCCGTGCAATATCGGCGCAATGCCGGTGTAGGGTGAAATGGGTGGACATGGAAAAAAGTGGACACAAGGTCATGTGAGCATGCGCTAATCTATATAAAGTTAATGGGCGGAGTGCGCTAAATATAATCTCAGGGTACATCTCAAAACCTAATATGACTGGTTTACTGATTGATAAAAACGACCAGTAACAAATAAATATCCTATGGATTCAAGGCATTTAAGTTACCGTGTATAAATTGGGCTTATATACTATAGCTTGCTTATCTTAATACGACGGACATTGGTATCATCATAAGGGCTAAAATAGTTTCTGTGTTTTCCGGTTATATTTTACCTATATATAATGCGCAGCATGAAATCTCCAGCGAATAGTGATAATTGTGGGTTCGAGTCCAGTCAGAGATTTTTTTTTCATTTTGTCTTTTACTTTGTAATTGTTTCGTGATCTTATAATAACTGAAATATGTAAACAGTATATATGCTTATAAAATTCCTGGGAAATATGTGGACACGACACATATGAGACACAGCTAATAAAATGGTAGACACAGTAAGAATCTCATGGGAAAGAAGCGGACACGACATTGAAACACAGCTGAGTAACTTGTAGACGTACTAAGAATCTTCTGTGAGATAAATGGACATGACATATATGAGACACAGCTGAGGAATTAGTAGACATACTAACTATCCACTGGGAAATAAGTGGACGTGTGAGGCAGAGATGAGTAACTGGTAGATATACTAAATATTCTCCTGAGAAATAAATGGACACAACACACATAAGACACAGCTGACGAAATGGTAGACATAGTAAGAATCTTCTGGAAAACAAGTGGACACGACATATATGTAACACAGCTGAGTATATGGTAGACATTATAAGAATCTTCTATGAGATAAGTGAACACGATATATAGGAGACACATCTGCGAAATTGGTAGACATAATGATTATACTGGGAAATAAGTGGACATCATATATACGAGGCACACCTGAGGAATTGGAACACAAAATAAGACATAGCTGATGAACTGGTTAACATAATACGAATCCGTAGAAAAATAAGTGGACAAGAAATATATTAGACAGAGCTGAGGAATTGGTAGATATAATAAGAATCACCTAGGAAATGAGAAGACATATGAGACTCAGCTGAGAAATCGATCGCGATAGACATAATAAGAAACCTCTGATAGAAAGTAGACAGGATATGAAACAAAACTGAAGAATCACCTGGGAAAATATGGATATGATATTTTTAAGACACGGCTGCGGGATATGTATACATGATAAGAATCACGCCAGGGAAATATGCGGACACGAAATATATGAGACACAGGAGAGGAATTCGTAGACATAACAATAATCCACTAGGAAATAAATGGAAAACATGATACTATACATATGATATACAGCCGAAAACTTGGTAGACATAATAAGAAACTTGTGGGAAATAAGTGGACATATGACACAGAACTGAGAAAGGTAGACAAAATAAGAAACTTGTGGGAAATAAGTGGACATTTTAGAGAATGCTGAGGAATGTGTAGACAAAATAAGAATCCCTTGGGAAATAAATAGACATAAGCGACAGAGCTGAGAAATAGGAAAACATAACTAGAAACTTCTGGGCAAAAAGAGTACATAATGAGACAGAGCTGAGGAAATAATAGACAAAATAAGAAACTTGTGAGAAATAAATGGACATATGAGGCAGAGATGAGGAATAGGCAGACAAGATTAGAGCCTTCTGGGAATAAAGTGGATAAATGAGACAGAGCCGAGAAATTAGTAGACAAATTAGTATACAAAATAAGAAACTTATGGGGAAATAAGTGGACATACAGAACTGAAGAACTGGTAGACAATATAAGAATCCCCTGAGATATAAGTGGACATATGAGACAGAACTAAGGAATTGGTAGACAATTTAAGAATCCCCTGAGGAATAGGAAGACAATATAAGAATCCCCTGGTAAATAAGTGGACATATGAGACAGAGCTGAGAAATTGGTAGCCAATTTAAGAATCCCCTGAGGAATAGGAAGACAATATATAAGAATCCCTTGGGAAATAAGTGGACATATGCGACAGAGCTGGGGAATAGGAGTACAAAATTAGAAACTTCTAGAAAAAAGTGGACATATGACACAGAACTGAGGAATTGGTAAACAATATATGAAACCCCTTGGATATAAGTGAATATATGAGACAGAGCTGAGAAATTGGCAGACAATATAAGAATTTCCTGAGAAATAAGTGGACATATGCGACATAGCTGAGGAACAGGAGTACAAAATTAGAAACTTCTAGGGAAAAAGTAGATATAAGACACAGAGCTGAGGAAATGTAGACAAAAGAAAGTAAGAAACTAGTCGGAAATAAATGGACATATGAGGCAGAGCTGAAGAATAGGCAGGCAAGATTAGAACCGTCTGGGAATAAAGCGGATAAATGAGACAAAGCAGAGAAATTAGTAGACATAATGAGAAACCTGAGGAAAATAGGTAGACATATGAGACAGGACTGACGAATTGGTAGACAAAACAAGAATTATCTGGGATATAAGTAGACATATGAGGCAGATCTGAGGAATGGTCAGACAATATAAGAATCCCTTGGCAAATAAGTGGACATATCAGACAGAACTGAGGAATTGGTAAACAATATAAGAATCACCTGGGATTAAAGTGGACGTATGAGGCAGAACTGAGGGATTGGTAGACAAAATAAGAATCTCCTGGGATTTTAGTTAGTGGACATATGAGACAGAACTGAGGGATTGGTAGACAATATAAGAATCCCCTGGGAGGTAAGTGGACATATGAGACAGAGCGAGGAATTGGTAGACAAAATAAGAATCCCCTGGGAAATAAGTGGACATACGCGACAGAGCTAAGATATTGGTAGACAATATAAGAATCCCCTGGGAAATAAGTGGACATATGAGACAGAGCTGAGGAAAAGGTACACAAGATAAGAAATTTCTGGGAGACTGGGCTGAGGAATAATCCACTGGGATATAAGTGGACATATGAGACAGAACTGAGGAACTGGTAGACATTATACGATTCCCCTAGGATATAAGTGGACATATGAGACAGAACTGTTAGACAATAAAAGAATCACCAGGGATATAAGCAGACATAATTGAGAGAGAACTGAGTAAGTGGTAAACAATATAAGATTCTCCTAGCATATAATTGGACATATGAGACAGAACTGAATAACTGGTAGACAATATAAGAGTCCCCAGGAAAATAAGTGGAGATATGGGACAGAACTGTGAAATTGGTAGACATTATAATAATACCCTGGTAAAAAAGTGGACATATGAGACAGAACTGAGAAATTGGTAAACAATTAAAGAATCCCCTTGGATAAAAGTGGACATATGAGACAGAACTGAGGAACAGGTAGACAATAAAAGAATCCTCTAGGATATGAATGGACATATGAGACAGAACCGATGAACTGGTAGACAAAATAAGATTCCCTTAAGATATAAGTGGACAAAACTGAGGCATTTGTAGAACAAATCAAAATATCCTTTGAAATAAGTGGACATATAAAACAGAGCTGAGGAATGTAAAGAAAAGATAAGAATTTTCTGTGAAATAAGTGGACATATGAGACAGAGACTGAGGAATTGGTAGACAACACAAGAATCCACTGGGAAATAAATGAAAATTCAAGACAGAGCATATGAATTTGTAGACAGTAAAAGAATCCCCTGAGATATAAGGATATAAGTGGACATAAGAGACAAAACTGAGAAATTGGTAGACAATATAAGATTCTCCTGGGATATAAGTGGACATATGAGACAGAACTGAGAAATTGGTAGACAATATAAGATTCTCCTAGGATATAAGTAGACATATGAGGCAGAACTGAGATATTGGTAGACAATTAAAGAATCCCCTATGACATAAGTGGACATATGAGACAGAACTAAGAAATTGGTAGAAAATTTAAGAATCCCCTATGATATAAGTGGACATTTGAGACAGAACTGAGAAATTGGTAGATAAAATAAGATACCTGTGGGAAGTGAGTGGACATACAGAGCTGGGAAATCGGTGGACAAAATAAGAAACTTGTGGGGGAAAAGGTGGACATATAAAACAGAGCTGGGGACATTATAGACAAAATAAAATACTTGTGGGAAATAAGTGGACACATGAAACAGAGCTGTGGAATTGGTGGACAAAATAAGAAACTTGCGTGAAAAAGGTGGACATATAAAACAAAGCTGGGGACTTTATGGACAAAATAAGGAACTTGTGGGAAATAAGTGGACATATGAAACAGAGCTGGGGAATTGGTGGACAAAATAAGAAACTTGTGGGAAAAAGGTGAACATATAAAACAGAGCTGGGGACTTTATGGACAAAGTAAGGAACTTGCGGGAAATAAGTGGACATATGAAAACAGAGCTGGGGAATTGGTAGACAAACTACGAAACTTGTGGGGAAAAGGTGGACATATAAAACAGAGCTGGTGACTTTATGGACAAAATAAGAAACTTGTGGGAAATAAGTAGACATATAAGATAGATTTGAGGAATTGGTAGACATAATAAGAAATTTGTAGAAAATAAGTGGACACATAAGACAGATATAAGACAAAAATAAGTGGGTATATGAGACACAGCTGAGGAATTGGTAGACAAACTATGAAACATGCAGAAAAAAGTGTACATATAAACAGAGCTGGGGAATTAGTAGACAAAATAAGAAACTCGTGGGAAAAAGGTGGACATATTAAACAGAGCTGGGGAATTGGTGGACAAAAAAAGAAACTTCTGTAAAATTAATGGAAACAATATTTATGAGACACAGCTGGTGAATAACTAAACATAATAAGATTCAAGTAAGTAGATATGATATATATTAGAAAGCTGAAAGGAATTAAAAGGCATAAAAACTTTCGTAAAAAAGTGGACAGGCTAATGATATACGAGTCATAGCAGAGGAATTGGCAGACATAAGTTGAATCCTCTGAAATATTTTATATACATCTTGTATGTTTTGGGTCTAAATTATGAGGTACTGGAGGGGTTCTTCTATTCAAATTGTTCTCATCACGACAACCATTTCCGCAGTTGTGTCAGATATATATCGAATCCACTTATTTCTATATAGAATATTGTTAAGCATAGCATTTCTCAGCATTGTTACATATATATCGTGTCCACTTATTTACCAGTTGACTTTTGTCTACCAGTTCATCAGTTGGGTCTTATTGTACATCGTTTTTATATTTCCTAGAACTTTCTTATGATGACTACCATTGCCTCAGATGTGTCTGCTAAATATCGCGTCCACTTATTTCTAAATAAAATGTTATTAAGCATAGCTTTTCTTTGCAGTGCCTTATATACATCGTGTCCACTTATTTTCCAGGCGATGATTTTTCCACAAATTCATGTTGTGTCTCATTATACCTCGTTTTCATTATTTCCTAGAACTTACTTATCATGACTACTATATCTTCAGATGTGTCTGGTATATATCGCGTATACATTTTTCTAAATAGAATATTATTATGTATAGCATTTCTCAGCAGAGTCTAATAGATGAGCCGTGCCATGAGAAAACCAACATAGTGGGTTTGCGACCAGCATGGATCCAGACCAGCCTGCGCATCCGCGCAGTCTGGTCAGGCTCCATGCTGTTCGCTTTTAAAGCCTACTGGAATTGGAGAAACTGTTAGTGAACAGCATGGATCCTGACCAGACTGCGCGGATGCGCAGGCTGGTCTGGATCCTTGCTGGTCGCAAACCCACTATGTTGGTTTTCTCATGGCACGGCTCATATACATTGTTCACTTATTTTCAAGATGGTTATTATATTTGGAAAACCATGACACTATATTTGAACTTTTCTTATCATGACTACCATTTCCTCAGGTGTGTCAGGTAAATATTGCGTCCACTTATTCCTATATAGAATGTTATTAAGCATAGCCTTTCTCAGCATTGTCTTATATATATCGTGTCCACTTAATTACCAACTGGTTTTGTCTACCAGTTCATCAATTGTTTCTCATTGTACATCGTTTTCATTTTTCCTAGAACTTTCTTATCATGTCTACCATTTCCTCAGATGTGTCTGGTATATATCGCGTCCACTTGTTTCTAAACAGAATATTATTAAATATAAGATTTTTCAGCAGTTTCTAATATATATAGTGTGCACCTATTTCCCAGATGCTTGTTATTATGTCTGGAAAACATCAAGCTAGGATTCCGTAGTTTGTGTAGTCACTTTATTTTTTCTATCCGTGTTTATTTCAAAATTTTAATAAGTGAACGGATTTTATTGGAACAAAAGTGAATTGAATCTGTTATGAACTATTGGACTTTGATTACACGGTACCAAAATTTATATTCTGGAACTTTTAAAAGATTTTTAACCCATAACTTTTAGTAACTACATGTATATAGCTTAGCCGTAACACAGTCCATCGGCCGTAGTTTACATGTACTTGGACACGTGATAACCGCTCGATAAACCTGTGCTTTTATAAAAAAAACTACGGAAGCGCATACGGATCAAAACAACACCAGGAAATATTTCTTTCGCTTTCTGCGATAACCTGTTATTCCAAAGTGACATACAGACATGGCTTTCTACAATATGACTTTTATTGCGGTCACTCAGTTTGTCTTACTAAATAGTGTACTGAATAGATTGACAGAAAATATAGTAAGCTATAACACACTTGATGCTGAATCTTTTGTAGTAAACAACAGTAAATACAAAGAATACCTACCAATAAGTGGTCTATTATTAACAAGATCTCAAACAGTGTTTATAGAGATTCATCACTACGACCCAGCTGTGCGTTCAGTTAGCATAGTTTCATTATTTAGACCTAACTCAACCAACATCTTCTTGTTATGCCTTTTAACATCTGGTGACATTGAAACAAATCCAGGGCCCGCAGTTCGAACAGTGACCACTCGACGACAGAGAATACCAAAGTTCCCGTGTACAGTTTGTTCGAGGGGTGTCATAGCAACAAGCAAGTCTGTCACTTGTGACTCATGCCACCTAAAGACACATATCAAATGTGCTGGATACATAACACCAACAGATTTAATTCCAAACGTTTCTGTTTTTCATTGCAACGAGTGCAGTCTGAAATATCTTCCTGGAGATACTTCCTCGCCTGATTCCCATGACACTCCATGTGACCCCACAAATACTTCTCCTGATCCTGATTTTGATACTTTCAAACAATTCGACGTCTTTAAGCAGAAGGGCATGCATTTCGTACATTTTAACACACGATCATTACTCTCTAAAATTGACCAAATCAGACTATTTGCTGTAGAATGCAAAGTCAGCGTAATTGCAGTAACTGAGACCTGGCTGGATGACTCAGTCCCCAACAATGAAGTGGTTATTCCAGGATATAACATTGTTCGTCGAGACAGGAACAGGAATGGTGGCGGAGTGTGTTTCTATATACGCGAAGACATTGCTTTTTCAGAAAAACCAGAGTTACAAAGTGATAAAATCGAAGCAGTGTGGGTAGAACTATATCTCGTGAAAACCAAGCCAATTTTAATTTGTTCTTGTTACAGGCCTCCAAATCAAAATGACTTTATTGAAGAATTCGAAAATATTTTGTCTAAAATCAGAAGTGATATCGAATTGTTTATTTTTGGAGATATCAACATTTGTCTTAAAAATAAAACGACTGGGTTAATCAATAAATATCGTCAGTTGTTGAGTATGTTTAATCTGAAACAACTTATTACAAGTCCTACTAGAATTACTGACACTACTCAATCACTATTGGACCATGTTCTTGTTAGTCATCCTGATAAAATATCTCAGTCTGGCACACTACCTTTGAATTTAAGTGATCATTTTCCTATCTATTGCACAAGGAAGGTAACTAGAGGTAAATTCAATAAACATAATACTGTTAATGTCAGATGCATAAAGAACTATAATGTTGATGATTTTATTATATATTTGAAA
Source organism: Mercenaria mercenaria (assembly GCF_021730395.1). Taxonomy (NCBI): domain Eukaryota; kingdom Metazoa; phylum Mollusca; class Bivalvia; order Venerida; family Veneridae; genus Mercenaria; species Mercenaria mercenaria. The sequence goes on from NC_069363.1 coordinate 53,264,390, forward strand.
CAGAAGGATTGGAACCAAATGTTCACTGTTAAATCAATACAAGAGTCTTGGTTAAGTTTCAAGGACACCTTTTTGTCTGTTTTGAACGATGTAGCTCCAATTAAAGAAGTACGCTTAAAACAACGCACAGAGCCATGGATGGATTCAAATATTTTAGAACTGATAAGACATAGAGATAATTATATGTATAAATACAAGAAATATGGTGACAAAGATTTTTATAAACAATTTTGTGCTTATAGGAATAAAGTACAAAGAGCTGTTAAAAAGGCAAAGGCAAACTATATCTCTGAATAGCTGGAAGAAAATAAGCACAGCCCGAAATCTCTCTGGTCTCAATTAAAAACTTTAGGATACAGTAATAATAGCAAATCATCATCAAATGTTGTTCTAAAGATAAAAGACCGTCTTTGTTTTGAAGCAAAATTGATAGCTGACCATTTCAACCATTTCTTCACTACTGTAGCTTCTGTGTTGGTAGACAAGCTCCCTGCAGCTCCAAATTGTTTTAATGTTGCGTCTGATGCATTTAAATACTTTTACAAAATAAGAAATCCAGATTCCAAAAGTTTTAAGCTTCATACAGTTTCCGAATCTTTTGTTTATAAAGAATTGTGTAAATTGAATTGTTCAAAAAGTACTGGATTAGATGAAATACCGGCTAGATTTTTGAAAGACTCAGCATCTTTTATAAAAATTCATGTAACGTTCTTAATTAATAGCTCAGTTGTAAACCATACCGTGCCAAATGACATGAAAAGTGCCAAAGTTAAACCTCTTTTCAAAAAGAACGATAGATCAGAAGTATGTAACTATAGACCGGTCAGTATTTTGTCCATTGTTTCTAAAATTCTTGAGCGCGCAGTATACAACCAGTTAGAAGCCTTTTTTGTAAAGAACAATATTCTGTATGAATATCAGAGTGGATTCAGGGGGAGCTACTCTACCGACTCCTGTCTCATCCATCTTACAGATCATATCCGTGAGCAGACTTCTAAGAGCCTGTTTACGGGTATGATAATGCTGGACCTGCAGAAAGCTTTCGACACAGTGGACCATGATATCATGTGTCGGAAGCTTCGGGAGATGGGCGTGGAGTCGGTGGAGTGGTTCCGCTCTTATTTGTCTGGCAGAACTCAGTCCGTTCATGTGAATGGAGCAAAGTCTGATTTCAGCTCGGTTGTTTGCGGTGTTCCTCAGGGTAGTATTCTTGGGCCTTTACTGTTTTTAGCCTATGTTAATGATATGAAAATAAGTATAAGTTCTTTTTGTAAACTAATTCTTTACGCAGATGATAGCGCCATTTTGTTTTCTCATAAAGATCCTTCTTATATCAGTCACGTCCTTGGCAAAGAATTAGAAAACTGTAGCAAATGGCTGATTGACAATAAACTTTCTTTGCATCTTGGGAAAACGGAATGTATTCTTTTTGGATCCAAACGAAAACTCAGTAAAGTCCCAAACTTTAGCATTAAATGTAATGGTCACGAGATCAAATCTCAAACTTCAGTTAAGTACCTAGGTTCGTTTTTAGACGCAGATTTGTCCGGCATATCCATTGTAGAAAATATTGTCAAAAAAGTGAATAATATGATTAAATTTTTATATCGTCAACAAAGTTTTTTAAAAAAAAATCTCTCAGAAAAACTCTTTGTAATTCTTTGATACAATGCCATCTAGATTATGCATCAACCTCGTGGTACTGTGGTCTTACTAAAAAGCTGAAGAGTAAACTACAAGTGGCTCAAAACAAAGTAATTCGTTTTATTCACAATTACCATTGTAGAACATCTCTTTGCGTCGCAGATTTTAAAGATCTTGGTTTTTTGAATATTGAATTTAGGTGTAGACAACTGAGACTGAATCATGTCCATAAGATTTTCCGTAACAAGTCTCCCAGTTACATGCATGAACACTTTACAAAATGCAGTAATATCCATTCTTACGGGAGCAGATCACATTTAAATTTTTATACACCACAAGTCGATGGGTTTACATCAAACTCATTTTATTACAATGCAATTAAGGACTGGAATAAGTTACCAGCTGACATAAAATCAGCAAAGTCCAAAGCTACTTTTAAGAAACTTTTAAAGATTCCTCTATTAACAGAAATGGAAAGAGATGAGAAATCTTTATATATATATTTTTAACTGGTTTTGTTTTAACATTTGTATGGTATTTTTATGAAATTAGTGTTTAGTATTTGTGTTATCATGTCAATTCGTGTAGAAAGTTATTAGACTCTTAGTTTCTGCGTATGTTTGTATCATGGTGTCATTGATTTTGTAAGACCTATATAATATGCTTATGACACATACACCTAAATCTTTAAAGTCACTCATAAGATCATGACTTGTTAACACCTTCGTATTCAAAAAAGGAATACAGTTTTAAAATGGAATGTATTTACCACTCTATAATATGTTATATGACAACGTAAGATCATTATCTTATGATTTCATTATCACTTTTATACCATCATGTGACAGCTCTAAGTAGAGTAATTAGTCACTTAAAATCTAAATGTGACAGCATGGACCCCGTTGGAAATAAGTTTTTGCATGTAAATGCCAAAGCTTTACGGGCAATCCAGTGCACTATCTTCTATTTGAAATTATAAATACTGGTATTACAATTATCCACAGGTGATATCGATATCTTTTACATTTTTTGTTTCAGTAACTATATATTCAAAACAAGAATAACATCCTGTGATAAATTATAATCAATATTATATGATAGATGACTTTACTATTACAACTGTGATATCTGTGAAATACTGTGATAATTTATTATGCTCTGTAATTTGTTTTGACATGAAGTGCACAAATAAAATTATTATTATTATTATTATTATTATTATTATTATTATTATGAAACTATATTAAAACTTTATAATATCTTCAGACATTTTAGCCTACATCCAACTTTGAGCTTTAGTTATTAATATATCAGTCAAATTTATACACGGAAGCTTTAACTAATGTCATGAGTCAAGCCAAGATTAATTGGTCAGTGGTCGTTGTATTAGTCAGCGAACTAGTCAAGTTAGGTTTTGAGATGCTCCCTGAAGTTATATTTAGCGCACTCCGGTCATAAGCTATATATAGGTTTGCGCATGCGCATTTGACCTTATGACCACTTTTTTCACGGATCCACTTATTTCACCCCACACCGGCAATTTCCGTGGTAACACCGAATATCCACCGTGTGTCTACCGTGATATTCCGTAGTAATCCGGGGTCACTGGCAATCACTTTATACACAGTAGAGCTACGACGAAGTACGGTCCTGGGACGGCATAGCGCAGGCGAAGCACGGTATTGCTCCGTCTTGTACCGGTGGGGTAGGGAAAGTTACGGTAAGCCTAGGTTTATTCGCCGATTAACTCCCGGTTATATCCGGAAAATGCCGGTAAACCTCCGGTTGAGTCCCGTAGAACCCCGTTTCACAACGGACTGTTGGGGTTTAACCAGTTGTGTGCCGGGTGACTCCGGTCACACGACGATGACAGGTGAGATCACGGATCTATGACGGTAACAGACGTGAAGGTGCGGTGACATAAGGTAATTATGATGATATAGTATATAAAAACATAAACAATCCTAGTTTGAAACAGTGTAGTTAGAATGTTTGTTAGAGCACAAAATGAACTATTATAATATATCAATAACTAGAACAGATACAGGCTCCATCCGTTGAAATATCAGTTACATATATTGTTCATCTGTAAGACGTAAGGGTGCTGTTTTTTTTTTTTTTGTTTTTTTTTGGCTTCTTTTTCTTTTGGTTTTGCCCCGGAGATTGTGGGGAGTGATTCAAAGGCGATTTACCATGAAGTTGATTTGGGGAGGGAGGTTTTTTGCCTTCCAGCAGAGTCTTCGTCCAAATGGCTCTATGTTTGCCTCTCAGTAGAGTCGTCTTCAAATTGGCTTCCCACTGGTGGCAATTTTCTGGCAGGTTTCTTGGTCTTCGGCATGATGTTTTGCTTCTAGTGACTACAAGATAAGTGATAGGGATCCGACGTACTTCCTACAGTGAAATGTATCGTGATACCGTGACAGTTTGTATGTAAGTACGTAAAGTATGAAAACATTTTATTATACTGGATGTTAATCAAATATTTACAAATACACGAAAGAAAGCAACCGGTCTAGTTCGCCTATATTCTACGATGATATGACGTTGTTTGGAATATTTGACAATTTCCTTTACATTATAAAGCACATACAGAAAAAGAGATATATGAAATGAAAATTTTACAGAATGAATACATATGTAATTACATATCTGATATGACAATATTATAACATTAATCAATACGCATATTTTATACTGTTACGAAACACACAGGATTTAATGCCTGCATGTGTTTAATCACTCATTTAGCACTCTTGATTGAATATATGGCATGCTATGTAAACAGTGTGAATTTTGAATTAGAATTCGGCGACAGTATTGCTCATTATATACATATCTGAAGTAAATTAAGGGTTAAATGTGAAAAGTTCTAATTGTTTGTAATTGTCAAAACATGCCGAAAAATATTAGGAATTGGTATTTCTCTTCGGCAGAAAGTTAATCTCATTGAGGAATTTAATAGGAGAACAAAGTGAATTAATATTGCAGTTACAAAACACACAACATACTGGACACTACAAGCATGGTCAAACAGTCATAATACGCAACTTCCGCTGCAGAGATGATTTTTTCTACTTTAAGGCACACTATCGCTGCCTAGGCCATAACTTGGGTTACTTCCACTTGTATCTGTCCCATTGGTGACTGTTACTGGAAATAAGTAAACTTCAGCTGTTAATTGCAAGTCCATATAATTGCTAAAAATATTGAATATAAAACGGCCATGACCGGATTTCAGTCATTATTACGGTTATACAATTTCGTTTTATTTTCATTGTACAAAAACGCGTTAACTTTTGATTATGAAAATGTATATTATCTAAACGAAATTCAGCCAATTTTCGCGCACGAAGAAAATGTAAAAGTTTGTAAAAAATAATCAAAGCATTTCTGTTATTACACGAAACTATCAAAATATTTAAAAGACAGGCGTCATGATGAAGGCCCATCAAACTGTGCAAAGCATTAAATGAACTTTGTAACAGAAGTTTTGTAAGAATAATATATAATAAGTTATACAACAGTATAATTTGTGTTCTATTCTGAAGACATCTTCATTCAGACATTACTGTTGTACGGTACTGTTGTAAGGTTAGGTACATTAACATATGAGCCGTGCCATGAGAAAACCAACATAGTGCGTTTGCGACCAGCATGGATCCAGACCAGCCTGTGCATCCGCGCAGTCTGGTCAGGATCCATGCTGTTCACTTTCAAAGCCTATTGGAATTAGAGAAACTGTTAGCGAACAGCATGGATCCGCGGATGCGCAGGCTGGTCTGGATCCATGCTGGTCGCAAAGCCACTATGTTGGTTATCTCATGGCGCGGCTCATTTCTAAATCTTTTCAAATATGAGAAAATATGGTAGTTAAAGTGGAGTGTAATGCTTTATGAAATTGTGAACGCTAAAATATTCAGCGTTTTGTATCTTTTTTAACATACTTTGAAAATATATAAACCTGTACGATTTTGGAAATGTCTTTGACATTTCTAAAGAAATAAGACAACCCAATTATAGTCCTTATAATTACAAAAACATATGTCACCAAATAGAAAGACATTTTACCCATCATTTTTTTATCAGGATTCAAAGCTAGAGGTGAAACCATATACTCAAATATTTTATTGCGTGTTATACAGTACTCACTGCTTCGAAATTCTATGTCACAAAATACTCATACCAATTTTCAAGTTAATTGTGTGCATTTGAATATGCACTGGCACAGTGTTATAATCCCTTAACTGTACCAAAAAAAATGTTATAAGATAAAAACAAATACAAACATACTTTTCTACTTCTAATTACTTATAACAGTTTTAGTTATAAGCCCTATACTATGATTCATGTTGTTTTATCTATTGACATTTCCAACAATGTGTAGGTTTCTATATACAATAAAAAAGATGAAAACCTTTCCCTTTGCAAATTTAAGTGAAGAACAATACATCAACTTAAATAATATTGCAAAATAGTTGTATGAATATCTGTCAGTCATAAGAGTCACATTTGCAAGATTTTTTTAAAATGTGGCTCAAAGTGATTGAAAATTACCATGAAAAATGCTCCATTAAATGATAGATTCATAATTACTGAAACAATAAGAAAAATTAAAAAAAAGTTCATTTTGTCTTCTGTGACCCTTTAGGATCACTAATATTATCAATCTGTACATTGAACAAAAAAACTGAAAAAAAAATACAATCACAGACAAAATGTAAATCAAACAGTTCTATACACAATAAAGGGTTTCCACATTAATGACCACATAAATATGTATTCTTCATAATATAGCGTTGTTAACGTTAAGTGTGTAACTAATGTAACTTCTATTCTAATGAGTCTTACCGTCTTTATTGTTTGTAACTTGAGTCTCATTATCATGACTTTGTGAACGACTTGATCTGTTTCGTCTGAAACAATCAAGATATATATTCCTTCTTGAACTCACTGAATATAATCATTTTTTATATTATACGCATCGGGTTTTCAAAAGCTCGCTCTCATTTGTTTTTGATCAATACAAATACCATAAGCTGGCTTGAATTCGCTATGATAGTATGATAATACGTCCTTTCAGCCTCTTGTATTATCCTTTACAGATGACAGTTGTAACAGCTGACTATAATATGAATGTAAAAACTTACTATCTAAACGCGGATGCTGTAACTTTGTAATTTGAATATAAGGGTAACAGCATACATGTGGTCATTTATGTGGAAATGAAATATGGTGCTCATAAACTGCTAATTTTTACAAATTCTCCTCAGTAAACATATAAGACCTACATGCAATATACAGTCACACCGAGACCAACCAGAACGGCAAATGTCAGAGGTATGCTAACTGCAATACCATAATTAGTCGAGGCGGCTGATGTAATATTGCCTTGTCTTTCTGAAATCAGATACATAATACCAGTGTTTTTTTTAAAGTTCCATCAGGCTTTAAAGTTTATGTTAAAGAATGAAATATTTATCCAAACAGATGCTATGTATAAATATAATTACATGGTAAGAAAAGCACTACTATCAATATGGCACATGGACTTGTACTGTCAGAGCCATAATCGAAAGGAATATATATAATAAAACTTCCTACTATGTCAATCAATATTCAAACTTTTGACAAATATAAGAGAGTTATTCAGTTATTAAAACAGAATTCAACAATATTTATATCCTTACTATACCTGGTATTTGGGAACCTAATTCTATTCATTCCGTAAAGTACCGTAGGTTAATTCATGCTAACTAGGAACTGTCATATATATCATCAACAAAAGAATGTTCCCACAAACCAGGTCGTAGTAATAATTAACATATTCATAACAAAAACTGTAGCAGCCACATTGTAAACAGATGCATTATGAGCCTTTAAACTTAGCAAGTACACTTTGGGTAGGAATTTATAATCTCTTCATTTCTAACGGAATTTAGCTTAGAATGTACATCTCACTTTGAATAATAACAAATGGAAGGAAACGAATCAGTAAAACTAATGAAGAATGTTGAATATGATCATAATTTCTAATACCTCTCAGCCGCTCCCTTACGAACTGAACAAACCACTTTAAACAGTAATTATATATAAACACATTTGTAAGAGGAATATATCACATTCCATCAAAATTAAAGGTAGCAAGAGCTTCGCAAGGCGGGGCAATATACGACCGAAATTCGAGATCAGAGGAGGAGAAGTAAAATTTGTTTGGGGGAGGGGATGTACTGTGGCGGCGGGCGGCGATTAAGGGGTTTTGTGTTTAGCGGAATACAACCTTAAAAATAACTAATAGCTAAAAGTGGAGTTTCGGGGAAAAGGGGCAGGGTTTAATGAGTGCGGGGAGTGGAAAATAATATATGTTTTTTTTTTTATTCCTCCCCCGCCCACCCACCACCAGTATTCCAAATATAAAGTCAATACCTTGTATAGTTTTGAAGTTGTGCTCTGGACATAAAATACAAAGGACAGAGTTGATATTTTAACTTAATTTGTGACATTGACGTTTGACTTAACGACTAATTTCATGCCCTCTGCACATTGTCTCATCGCGATCCACCTATATGCCAAGTTTAAAGAATATAACTTGAATAGATGGAAAGTTATTCTCCAGACACGAAATACGAGGGACAAATTTGACCTTTGAGCTCCATTTGTGACCTTTGACATTTGACCGATCCACTTGGTTCATGCGCTTTGTACATCGTTCCGGACAGGCGTCATCACATATAATACATCCGTTTTTCAAAACAGGCGTATAAAAGTGTTTGTGAATATAATACTACCATTGCATAAATAACCATGATATCCATCTGCACATCCACTACTGGAACAACGTCCAGTTTCGTGGTTGCATGTCTCAGTACTGTTACACATCCCACACTCCGTGTCACAGTGGAGACCATAGTAACCATGAGGGGCATTCTGTAATATAGATTCAATGTTTGTTACCGAAATATTGTGCAATCATATTATCATAAATCAAGAAAGAAACAGTACCGATAGATAACGTATAGTCTGAACGGCTAGATCCCACGTTTACTGTTTAAACTGTATAAATTATTTTAAGCATCTTTGATATCTTTTATACCTTTTTCTGATGTAATGGAAATAGTAACAGGAACTGGTGCCAAAATTTTTCTCGTATTTGAACTAGATCTGTTTTACCGAGATGCACACAAGATAACAGCAAAGAAATATTATTTCAAATGTACTTAGATAAGAATAGTATATTCAAATAAATGAAAAAACATCGTCGTTTTCTTTTCTAACAATACTTACTTTTGTTCAGAAATATTAACCAGCAGGAATCAGGAAAAATGTCGTCAAGTAATTCTACATAGTTCCATAAAATTTGTACAATAAAACACTCATTAAAACAACATAGTTTTACACATGATTACAGACCTTGCGTAACAGTCCCAAATCAAAGCAAAACAACAAACATAATGGCGATGCACTTCTGGCTCGGGCGACTGAGTCTACTGGTACATGACAGTGTACATGAAATAATAGACTTACTCTTGTTGCATGATTCACCAGTCCAACCAACTTCACAGACGGGTGATTCACATATCCCTTGAGTACGATCACATTCCATTTTATCTGCACAGTGACAATATTCCCGACATTCCTCACCATACCTTCCTAGAGGACAGTCTGAAAGCAAAGAAAGCATTATCGCACACTTTTACATGAAGTCAGGATTCCAGGACAAAAGACAGCATGTATGTAGCTCGATTTGTTGCAAAAATATAACTTTTTGTTGTTCAACGAAATTAGATATATTCATCCACAGTGTTAAAAACCAACGAAATATTCAGGACCCCTGTAAACAATGACGGTATTGACATTCATGAATATAAAATTCAACTGGTCAGTATCAGGTGATTGCTAGAAATAGTTGGCATGCCAGAAACTGAAAATGTGATTCCTGTACAACTATGACTTTTTAATATAATAAAATTTCAGCTACCGTTAAAACTCAAGTTACGAAGCACAGAAAATCATTCTAGTTTCAAAACGTTCACTATTATCATAAAAATGACAAATTTCAATCTTCCTAACAATGTGCAACATTTTTGTTGTTAATTTACAAAGAGAAAAAAAAACGAAATGTTCAAATTTAAGGGACATATACGTCAGCATTGACACAGTATGCGTTATCATGGCAACAATGACGTCAATGACATAGTCTGTTCCAGTCTGTAAGGTAAAGTTATGAACTTTCATACAATAACTTTTTTCTGGGACGAGAAAATCTACTATCAGGAACAAAGCTATTGAGTTATTTGATCTTTGTCGAGTTTAAAGTAAACCAAATCAAAATTTAAGACTCGACTCCAATGCCAATGGCCTAATTAAGTTTGGAGACCATGATGTTAGAAGTCCGATGATCTTATAAGGCAGAGGTCATTAAAATATCACAGAATAGAGCACAAACAGTTTTAAACCATTCTGACATTACTATTAGTGAATGTACGTGAACGGTCAAAGTATTTTTTATTCAGTACAGGCATATGAAGCACCTACCTCCCTCATAAACATTTACTTCACATATTGTTAGTTTCCCAACTCTTTCTATTTCTATAATTTTTGCAATGGTATTTGGTAGAGTCAGATTAATGTGATCCTCGTCCATAACCGTGTTGATGTAAACTGTTTCGCTTATTTCGGATGTGTCATTTCCTAAATTAAGTTTGAAACCTTGAAGCTGTTGATATGAATTCTCTGGAAAAAAACATTCCATCTTAAACATTTACGATGCATTAGTACTTAAACATAATCGAAACAAGTCTAACACAAAGTCAAGACGTTAAAAATCTTTAAAATATTTCCTTTTTGATATCCTGGAAAAACGATATTCCACGAGACAGTTATACTCCTCAATAGTGAAATTGCCAGTGAACAATGAATGGTTTTGTTTAGGTGAGGCTGTCCTTTTAAAAAGTGGATAATCCTGTCGGTTATGCATACCTTAATTCTTTTTTAGAAAAGTCAAAACTTTCATATATATACAATGTATCAATAATATCAAATATATCAAAAATAATATCAATTATGCATACAGTCAGGAATTTCAAATTCTTACCTTGCTGTCGCCCAAACACTTCGATCCTGTTTATTGGATACTTCTTTCCTAAATCTACTCTCCACCAGGATGTTTGTTCGTTTTTAGTAGAGCTGCAACACTGACATTTTACAGGATCTGGACCGATCTCACCGTCAATAGCCCTTTCTGAAGTCCAGTTCATGTGTGTGGAAGACATTGATGTGTGAACAGTCTCCTTTACTGCTTCAATCAGATTTAAAGCTGCAAAATTTTGTAGAAAATGAATGATCACATATAAACAGCAATTCATAGCCTTAATCAGCCGATTCGCTTACTAGTATTCAACACATGTATAGATAACGTTTCACTAGACAACGCGTCTTTGAGTCCCAGGGAAAGCCAATGTTCTCTACAACATAGCAGGTCAATATTCTGCTTTGGCCACACCAAATTGATAAGTTGTTCATCGGATTTTTTTCTGAAAAATTTGAAGCGGCGAGCGAAAAAATAATTTAAATATTTTTTTTGGTTTTTGAGAAAATCAGGAGCGAGCGAAGAGCGAAGACATATATTTGTCTTCATTTGGCTCTCGACTGACTAATAAAACCTTAAAATAGAATGTATAGCCCTTTTAAATTAAAAAGTAAGTCCCCAGGGATTGAGAAAATCTAACCCGCAGACGCACAACAACGCGAACTCGTGAAAAAAGGTAATAACATTGTCATACAGTACAGTGTAATCAAATATCGAATCGAATATTTTTTTGTATTTTTATATTATTTGAAAATGTAGCATTCTTAGCTGACTTTACAAAGTTTTTGATACATCAAATATCTATGTGAGTGTTGCTAGATCTATTAAAGCTTCTGATTTGAAACTTAGAACAGTTATTTACTGTCAAAGTCTACATCAGGAGAAACAATACTTTTAAGTCTGAATCTAGACAGAGTTACGCCCCTTTTTAACATAGAATATTTTTAATTAAGTTTTATATAATGACCAATAGCTCTGTACTTCAAAAGCTTCTGACTATTCTGTCCCTTTTACTGGCAAAGCTCTGATTTAGAAAAGTCGAGCATGATGTCTTATGTACAGCTCTTTTTTCTAACTTTAAACTTTCATAACATATTAAATTTGTTGAAACAAAGTCTCAATTAAAGTCTGAAATGGAGATTAACGTGCATTAACGTTAGTCTACTAAATGATTGGAAAATTTGAAAATCAAAACTGTCCTGAAAACAACTCGTAATGTAAATTCCTTACCCCACCAACTTTCGTATGCAAATGCTGATCATTTGGACAGGAAAAAACAACAGAAAACAGATAAGTGACATGCATCCATAAGTATTTACCCTTACCAAAATAATGTAGATTGATGTTATCAAACAAATCAGTATGTTTTTCTTCATCCAGTTTCAATGAAATAAATCGATTTTTTTGTAGTATGTAATTTGGTAAACATTTGAAGAAAATGGCGTAACTGCATAAAGGGGAAATAACTTTAATGCAACTAGATATAAGTATTATGATTTATTATAGACGATGTGTGCGTAGTATGTATTTATTTTGATTAAAATCCATTTGAGAACAATCTGGGACTGGAAGTATAAGCATTTATACACTTTTACGTCCGTAAAAAGTAGCGCACCAAAAAATTTTGGACTGATTTTTTTCAATGGGGCGAGCGCAAGCCAAAAACAAAAAAAATTATTTTTTTTTGTGTTTCTGAAAACATACGAGCGGCAAATCCGATGAACAACTTTTTAATTTGGTGAGGCCTTTGATACATTTATAAATTGCTTCAGAACATGCGATCTTTGTGTTAAGTCCAAAACAGTGCTAAATCAAATGACCACCTTAAAATTATTAAAATAACCTTTAAAATGTCACCAAACTAATTAGAATAAACATTGTGTAATGGTTTGCTTATATGATCATCTATTTGACAAACAGATTGATCATATAAACAACAAGAGCTGTCGGAGGACAGCAACGCTCGACTATTCAACAGCCTTGTCAATTGAATGAATACAAAAGTCAATAAAAGGGGCATAATTTTGTAAAAATGGGAAAAGGGGTTATGAAACCTTCACAGAGCTTATCAGCTCATAAAGTGAACAAGTGCGTGAAGTTTCAATCCTTTCCCATAAGTGGATACTGAAATACCAGCTTACATACAAAAACTTAACCAAAAACTGCTAAGTCGAAAAAGGGGCATAATTTTGAAAAAAATGCAAAGTAGAGTTAAGGGACCTACACAGGACACGTCAGATCATGACAGTGAACAGGTGTGTGAAGTTTCAATCCATTCCCATTAGTGGGTACTGAGATACCAGCTTACATACAAAACCTTAACCAAGAATTTCTATGTCGAAAAGGGGACATAATTTTGTAAAAAAGCAAAATGGAGTTATGGAACCTGTCCAATGTAGGTCAGTTTATCACAGTGAATAAGTGTGTGAAGTTTCAAATCATTCCCACAAGTGGTGACTGAGATACCAGCTTACATACAAAACCTTAACCAAATCGGGACGCGGACGCCGACGCGGACGCCGACGCATGGGTAAGTCCAATAGCTCTACTATTCTTTGAATAGAAGTTTCAATCCATTCCCACAAGTGGTTACTGAGATATCACATACAAAACCTTAACCAAGAATTTCTAAGTCGAAAAGGGGACATAATTTTGTAAAAATGAAAAATAGAGTTATGGAACCTGTGCAATGTAGGTCAGTTTATCACAGTGAATAAGTGTGTGAAGTTTCAATCCATTCCCACAAGTGGTTACTGAGATACCAGCTTACATACAAAACCTTAACCAAGAATTTCTAAGTTGAAAAAGGGGCATAATTTTGTAAAAAAGCAAAATAGAGTTATGGAACCTGTGCAATGTAGGTCAGTTTATCACAGTGAATAAGTGTGTGGAGTTTCAATCCATTCCCACAAGTGGTGACTGAGATACCAGCTTACATACAAAACCTTAACCAAATCGGGACGCGGACGCCGACGCGGACGCGGACGCCGACGCATGGGTGAGTCCAATAGCTCTACTATTCTTTGAATAGTCGAGCTAAAAACATGTCATCAGTCCGATAAACAATACCTATTTAATTTACTGTCTATAACTCAAAGGATAAATAGATATGGTACATATACATGTATATAGATAAATGCTTCAAATTCATTTCTGGTCGCAGTTTATGTACTGTTGATTTAATTATGTTTTAACTGGTATGAAAATTTTAGTTTCACTGTTCACTTAACACAGTTATCAATTGTGAATAACTCTTTTCAGCACTTAAGCTTAAGAGGGAGCGGACAATCGTGAGCGCGATCTTCTGGCAAGGCGTATGTTTGATAAAAGATTTCTGAAATCAATCGTCTTCCACCTCTGATACATGTTGAGAACTGGCAGTTACCTGTGCAGGTAAGTACCGATACAAAGTCCAAGAACACTGGTAATTTAAAGCTACATATCTGAAATATTATTGAAACCACGATGCAAAACAAACAAATACTTCAGCTTCCAGACTATGCACGTGTGTGACCCTCACTTTGTATGATTTATGAATACTTACATTGTGGTGAATATTTATTCATGATATTTAAATTAAATAAGTGGCGAGTAGTTTCTTGATCGCCACGAATTTATGGAACTTGCAGTTACCTGTGGAGAACAGGTAAGTAACGGTACAAAAATCTAAGAACACAGGTTAGGCCACATATCTGAAATACTATTTAAACCACGATGCTAAACACAAAACAAACAAAACCTTAAGCAATTTACAGTGCTTCTAGACTCCGCAGTTATATGATCCTCACTGTGGTAGAATCTATGACCACTTTCATGGTGGTCAAATATTTATGTACGATATTACTCCCTTGAAATCAAATATTAATGCAAGTGTAGTTTTTTGATCACCACAAATTTATGAAACTATATGATACAAAATGATAATTACTGCTTTGTAACTGAGATAGACCACGGAGATATAACTTAAAGCTTCTATCAATTTGACTAACCTTCTTTACACAAACTTCCAATATAGCCAGGTTTGCAGCCATCAGGACAGTTACCGGTGACATGGTTACAGTGTTTGTCGTCTTTACATTTGCCACATTCAAGCTGACATCTTAATCCAAACTTACCCTGACCACATTCTGTATGTATATTTATAAGTTTTGTATTGAATTATTCCAATAGAAAATGTTTGTACAATTCCATTGCGTTTGTTAATAGATATTTAATTTACTGGTATCTGGTACTACAGCAATGATGACATGAAATGCAAATACACTGACGAATCAATGTGACACAGACATTTGTTCACATCATGTTTGTGTTTGTTGCTACCTCATATTAACTTTCATCCTTGCATGGAAAGTTATTCTATTACAATACAAATGGCTTCATTTCAAAACAACTGTATTTCTACGTCATTTGTGTAGAAAGTTTTGTTTTGGAGTAAAGCGCATCTTGCCTGGCTATTGCTTTGATATGACTCCATGTGCATAGAATGAGGATTCCAGAGTTACTTAAACAAATCCTTACCACACTTAAAAAATTGCTGATTTTAGAGATGCCGCTGAAAGGCTGCTAATATTCATAGCTTTACCTAAAATCGTTTAATAATTTATCTTACCATTTTCACAATGGGTTCCTTCATATCCCGGAGCACAGTTATTCGGACAAACGCCATAGTCCTTGGAACAGTTGGCACCATTTAAACAATGACATTTGCGTGTGCATCCTTGGCCAAAGTGATGTTCCGGACATTCTGGAAATAAGTACAAGAAAGTAACTAAAGTTGCTAGAAAATCAATTATTAAACAAATGATGCTAAGATAGTTCTGTTCGGGTCAATCTATTTTCTACCATGTAGAATTTTATTAAACCATAATTTCTTAAAACTTCAGAAAATACTTAGAAATTTCGGCAAAATAAAAAATTGGGTCGTGTGCTGGAGCGAATGCTACAATGATTTGAAAACACGTTTTGAAATGCGTCCATGGGAAAATCACAGATTGGATTATATTTTCGCGAACAGCTATTTTTCTACAATGTAGATCTGAACGAAACTTCTCACAACTGTAAATAAACACATGGTCTATAATATGGTGTAATAATATGTATAGATCCGTATACCTGTTGGTTTTTTTTAGATATTTATCCATGATGAAAAAGATCCGCACAGTATTGTTTTGAATTGTTTATCGTGTCAAACGCTTTTATGTCATAATTTATTCTTAAAAAGATATTAACGTTACCTTTGTAACATATTTACTCATGGGTTGCCATCAATTCATAAAATGATTTTCATTTCCATATACCGAGTCCAGGCTTTATTCTACGTTATCAGGATAAATGGCGTTACGCCATTACTTCCGGTTTATCATGTATGCAGAACTACCGTAATCACAAAATCATTATTCAAACATCACAGTGCATCACTGCAATAAAATATAGTGTATACCAGTATCACAGGCTTCTCCATGAAAACCGATATCGCATATGGCAGACACACATGTTCCATCATTTCTATCGCAAAGTTTTTGGTCTGCGCAATGACATTCTTTACTACATTCCACACCAAATCGTCCAACACTGCACTCTGAGGGGAAAAATTTTGTTTATATGCTAAGCGCACCATATCTTTGATTCCAGGTCAGAGCAATCTTTTCTTAAACATCGCATGTGTTAACATAAACATTTTCAACTAATGTCATGTAGAATGAGTGACGTATAGCTGGCTGTGTGCATAGCATATGGCTTTTCTTATTAGACGTTTGTGCTTACCATATGAGCGTGTTATTAGTCAGATATTGTTGCGTTTAATGCATCTAATAGGTTTGATTAGTTCATCGATTGGGTCTGCAGAAGAAATGTTTTCAAACAAACACAGATCACGACCTTTCCTCCATGGTGAGTGGTCAGGATCATCATTCGTTCATTTAGACAAGATACATGAGAGTTTTTGTTTAAATATACATAAGGTTTTGCCCCACACTTAGTCCAAACGGGTGAGTGAGGTCTCTAATAATATGAGTCACTTTAGCCTTTCTTTGAATTCATTCTAGCGATTGACAATGAATTTGCTTACCTTATAATTAGGGGCCAATTCTCTGACACAAAGTATGACTGCAAAGGATGCTTCTAAAACGTTCTATATTCCTGACTGTAAGGCTCTCTCAGCCAATTTTTATTAATTTCTTCAAATGGTTCCGGATGAATAAAATATAGACAAAGATTCAAAAGGATAGCCGCGTTATCAGAACACAGCGCCACTAAAGCAAAACCTTACATAAGTGTTTGTGTATGGTTATGTATATAGAGGTTGTGTATACAATGATACAAAGAACAACAGACAGAAAAAAACGATTTCAAATGGGTAACGTCTTGGAAAAACATAACTAGGGAGCTTAACGCTGTAAATGTCTGAAATCTCCCCTATATCCAAAAGTTGATTATACATTATAATAAAACTAATCCCTAACGCACATAATGATAAGAAAAGGCACGATAAGTAAAGTACAGCTTTAGTCGTAAATACATGTTTGTGTCAAAAGAAACCACAACGAACCATACAAACATGTGCTCATCATTACCTTTGCAGAGGCAGAGCATCATTTAGGACCAGAAGACAGGCCAGAAGTCATATAAACAATTTTGATTATAATTATTGAATTCTTATATTATTTTACATAACTTGGTGCTTATAATATAAATATGACGTATTGATTACTCTTAGTCTAAATGTTCTGTCGATTACGAAAGATTCTATGTTGAATTTACCTCCTTCAATTACTTGAACTTCGCAGATTGTAAGCTTCCCCGGTCTTCTTATTTCTATAAACCTTGCTAAAGTGTTTGGTATGGTAACTTCACGTGTGTTGTTTGATACTAAAATGTTTGCAAATACTGGTTGTTCACTGTTCAATGAATCATTTTGCAGACGCAGGTCAAACCCGGTAAGTTGTTGGAATACATTTTCTGAAATAACGGCTTTAGTTGATATTGATGATACAAATAACGAAAAACATCTTAGTATAACAGATGACGCCAAACATTCCTGTTGCCTTGAAAAGTCCTTTGTATGTTTAGAATTAATTTAAGTCGGGAGAATGTATTTTTTCTGTTGAGTGAAAAGAAATGAAACCTTACACTTTTTGATAATTTTGATTTCTCGAGTTCATCCGGTGCAAGCAGTACATTTTTAACGGTTACTAGTTTTAGACTGCAAACACTTCCGGTCATAAGAACTTACAAGATACATTGTACTTTTGAGCAAAGTAGCTCTTGATTTATTTCCTGTATGACGAAGTGCTTATTACTTCTTTGTAATTTAACGCAGGTTTTTCGAACAGCCCGATGACAATTCTTGCAATTTAAATACATGTTCATTTCATACAAAGGTCATATTGTGTGCATAAGTAATATAAAGGCATTTGGAAAAAATACAAAAAAAAGATGTTATCTTTTGAGAGTTATGCGAATACACGGGCGTTTTGAAATAAAAGCAATATCTTCTTAAAAGTTATAAAAATGCAAGATTGTATTTAAAATAACATTGCCTTCCGGCGTCACTTTATTCGAGATGTGGGGCCTCCGTGGCCGAGTGGTTAGAGTCGTTGACTTCAAACCATTTGCCCCTCATCGATGTGGGTTCGAAACCTCATTTGGGGCGTAGAATTCTTCACGTGAGGAAGCCATCCAGCTGGCTTACGGAAGGTCGGTGGTTCTACCCGGATGCCCGCTCGTGATGAAATAGTGCACGGAGGGGCACCTGGGGTCTTCCTCCACCATTAAAGTTGGAAAGTCGCCATATTACCTAAAATTGTGTCGGTGCGACGTTAAACCCAACAAATTAAATAAATTATTCGAGATGTTTAAGAGCCAGATTCTCCACCTTACCGTTGACCCTTCCATAAACACTTACTTTCGCGATTGGGTGTTGTTTCTGTAAATCGATCTTCAACCACGATACCATATCATTCCTAGTTCCGCTACAGCATTGGCATGTGGTAGGATCTGCTACAAATGTACCATCTAAAGATCTTTCTGCTTTCCAGTCTTGATAAACGGACGACGTCGATACTGTTACTTCATTCTTTATTTTTGCCAGAAGATTTGAATCTGAAAAATGCAAGGTTTGTCAAATACTGTGTGTTTACATTTTTTTGTTTTGAAATCAAAGTTTCTTATAATAGTCAATTCTATTTTCTCTCTAAACGGGTTTAAAACTGTGTAAGTGAGACGTCTAGCGTAATGACAAACAGAAAGTAAGTACCTGTGTCACAACGGAGCCCGTTGAATCCGGGATGACAACCATTTGTACATTCTCCAGTAATATGATCACAAGTTTGGTTGTTCTTGCATCGTCCACATTTCCGCTCGCAGTTAGTTCCAAAGTGGCCATCACTGCATGCTATGGTAAGATTTTTTTATTTTGTCATATTCAAATTTATGTTACTAATATTACGAGAAATTCCCTTACAGTTTGCTTTGGTATTTCCCATTTCACAGTTCGACCAGCAAATAAATCATTAAAAGGGTCTGGCACGGCTTTTTCTCCTTTTAAATCTTAATTTAGACGATTTTAGCAGTATTTTGATTGAAACATTTAAGAAAAACCCCATGCTTCATAGATAGAATGTTCTCCAATTCATTATGATTTTATAGAATTTGTGATTTTACAATTTATTGCTTACGTGTTACACATCGACTACCACGCCACCCTTGACTGCAACCGTTTGCACACCTTCCACTGATGCTGTTACACGCTGTTACATTAACACAGTTACCACATTTTTCACCACAGTTAGTCCCGTATGTTCCAGGAAGACAGGCTAAATGTATTGATAAAATATTGTTGTAACAATTATGTTAACAAAAATCATTCCTGAACAGTTGAACTGAATGCAGCAGAATTCTTGGGCAAATTCCACAAACATCAGATAAATTCAAATTTCTGTACATAACGAAGAGGACAACTTTAATGCTAAACAGATATTATATGCAATCACATTGTCGAAGTTTTATTCTTTCAGTGGTCATGATCCTCATAATTCAAATGATGCCTTTGATAAATTCGTGCCAATCTTGGCATAATTTTTATCAATACTTTCGAAGACTCACTTTCTAGGCAACGATTCCCTCTATTTCCAGACTGACACCCCCTTGGACATAAGCCAGTCTCAAGGTTGCAAATATCGTTCTGAAACCATTTTCCACATCTCTCTGTGCAGTTTCTACCATATTTACCACGGTCACATTCTGACAAATATGAACGTAATAAAGACTTGAAACACGTGTATATTTATTCAATTAACGTCTGAAATATAATAGTACAGAGTAATTTGAAGTAAATGTTATAAATTAAAACGAAGTAAAGGTTTCGAGTGACATATGGTTTAAGATAAATAACAATATACTTTATGTATATGACAATAAATGTTGTTACTTACAGAATCGCACAAGTAGTTATTTAGGGTATTTTATTATTAGTGTTACTTGTTTATTACAAGTATTTATAGTCGATTCCCAAGGACGAATTTGAATTGCGTAGCTATTATATAAATATATCAACTGCTTTTTTGCATGTACCGCCTTTGTTACTAACAATGTACCTTTGGTACATAGTGGTGGCACCCAAGGTCCGCTGCATCCTCTTTTGCATTCGCCAGTAAAAACATCACACGGAGAATCTAAACAGTTGCCGCAAATTTTTTGACAAACTTCGCCCCATGATGTGTCATTACATTCTGGTGAAAAATGTACATAGGAATTTAAAAAAAAGATATTACAGTGAGGTCTGAATTAAATGCATGTTATATTTTTTTGTTCGGACAGATTTTAGATTTGTAATGTCAGCAAAACGTTCGGTTTTGGAATAGTTATACCTGGACCAACACTAGATATTTTCAATAAACTGTGCAAGATATTTTAATTGATTAAACTTGAATTTGAATTTAAATATGCATATTGAAGTTTGTTTTCGTTTTCCTTATCAGGTTTTATCTTTCATAAAACTTGACACATTATGTAAGGTATATACAATGTACAATATACTTACAGACGTGTATCGTTGGATGTGGATATATGATATCCATTAAGCATAAAAACTTTCATAGACTGTTATGGAATAATAGCGCAAACAAGGGTAAAAATGTCAAAAGTTATATTTAGTCTTAATATGCTTTTAATGCCAGTACCAGACTAGCATAAACATGTTATGATAATTCCAGCCCATGCATTTTGTCCCTGGATGAATATTATTTGACAGGTGGTCTGTAACGTTCGGGAATTATGGGTTACCACATATTGTTTGTGAATAAAGCATTATGTTTCTCATGACTTATAATTTTACAGCGCCGCTACAAATACCAGATGTTTTCTTTCAAGTAACATCAATTGATTGACATGTATCTGATTTAAACAATTTAAATTGAGCATTAAATGAAATATTCAGTACGCGCCAAAGAAACGTTATGAAAACACAGGTTATAAACATTACAGTATTTATTTGTTTTTACAGATATTAAACCTGTAAAAAGAAATGGGAATACCTGTATTACATGCTCCGTTTATTCCCGTCCATCTACCAGTACATCCGTACGGACAAAAACCGTCTATTTTCATCTGGCCTGTAATCTCATTATTGCAGTAACAGCTCTTCTCACATGTCCAGCCGCACTGATTAGGAGGGCAGTCTATCAAAAGTCAACATAGGGAAATGCTAAACCGCAAGTTATCTCGCTATATGTCTGTCTGTCTGTTTGTCTGCCTGCATATTCGTTTGTTTCTTATTTGTTTTACTGATATATCTAGTAACATTTTTCCTAACTTCCAATCCATCAAAATAGCATACGAAGCACTGTTCATAACCTATATTTATACTTAATTACTGATAGTTAATGAATCTTTTATGATAATATTAGTTACCGAAGAATAAAGATTAACCTGCATATATTTGTAGTTCACAAATTGAAAGCGAAGCTGTCTGGTTATACGGCCGTTTTTCAACTTTCACACAGTTTGTCTTGATAGCGTTCGATAATTTTGTCGTTCTAGGTTGATAGTCTGACGGTAGACTGCTTCCAACTGGATCATCGTAAAATATATCAGTTGTGGAGCTTGGACAGTTTCCAACCGATATATAGAATCCTTGAGATTGTTCTGTAGTAAACGATGATACCATTATGATATGGGACTATTTCTCTAAATGTTTGTTTAGTGCATTTCTTCCCATTAAATACAGTCAAGTTATTTGCAGGCAGTCAACTGTAGTAGAATTAGCAGTATGAACGGGTTTCCCCACATAAGTTTTAATTTCATGGCACTATATTTTGCTGAAGACAATCTTGAAAATATTTTTTATTAGTCACTGTACCACTAATCTATTGTCTCTAACTACGAGATGCCGCAAATTACCAATTTTAGTGAACTCAATAAAGTATGGGAATTGTCATGCATGCTGAATATTGGCCGCGTAGGCATTACTGTTGAGTGTTTGTATCTAGTTTAGAAAAAAAAACTTTTCATTAAGACAAGCGTTTCAAGTATATACTTAAAGTACTTATCCTTTATCAGTAACACCTAGCTACCGAGGATGTGCGTGAAGTTGGCTGCCAACTTCACGCACATCTACCGAGGCACGAAACAATGCACCGATGGTTTCCCAATTGATATATATCAGCTGATATATGTGATAGCTTGTGTTCTGGTATTGGCAAAAATTTCAATATCAAGATTAAAATCAAAATTCGATAATTCAGTGAGGTAATGTAAAAAGGAGTCCAAAGTTCTTTTCACTGAAGATCTTCCTTGGTCTACATAATTCACATATTACTTTTAAAGTTTTAAAAACAATTTTCCTTAAATAAAATGTTTAGTCTGCGATATATGTTTCTGTAAAGAAATTTGATGTGCAATTATCTTACGATAAAATTACCAAAATTATCAATATTTATATCATGTCATTTACAGTATAGATTTGTAAATGTGAATTCATAAAAAATGAGACTGAAATTATGGAAATTTACGCAAGCCGCTGAAATCTGAGAACTAAATGAATCTGCAATTCTAAGTCCTTCGCTAAAAGGGCGTATATAGTGTATAATCTTAAATGTAACATTCAATATTCAGGATAGAATTTATGTCGATAACTTAACCTACAATGTGTCAATTTGTTTTGTTTTGTTTTGTTTTGTTTTGTTTTCCGTTTTCTTTCTGTATTATGCAATATTGGAAGACCTTGCATTTTATCTATGTGACCCAATGCAAAAAAAAAAAAACAACCACAGGGCCAGCTTACTTAACATTGTCTGTACAGCAAACCGATAGCAAAATCAAAGTTTAAGCAATTTATTGATAACAGCGTTTTATAAACATTATTAAACAATACTTGCAGTCTTTTTCTACCAAAATGAGCTTACCTGCAGTTGAAATACGACCATAAAAGCTAATTTCCTGAACCATATATTCTTGCTGAAGATCGATATACCACCATGGATTGTTCTCTTTGCCACCAGTTGCAGAACATGTTGCTTCTTCTATCTGACCAACAGTATCATTGGACGTCGGAATGCGACCGTCAATGCTTTTCTGGACCACCAAGAAGAGTAATTTGTTGACTGGTCTGTCGGCATGTTGAAAGAGATCTGTCTCCCTATAAATTACAGGGGGTGTATCTTTTTTGAACGAATTCATAGAAACATATATACAGACGAATGAATTATGAAAGTTAAATTACGAAGAGAAACATATGGCAATTTAGATATCAACAATTTAAATATTATCACTTTAAGTCACTGTTGGCCACAGTTACGGCATCGTTCTTATGTGTTCTTATGTTATATATGCATTACCAAAAATAGAATTTATGGCAAAATTATGTTAAATACAATTAAACATTGAACTTTAATTCAAGGTTTATACTTCTGCACATAAGCTAAGGTTCATTTCATTTTATATTATGAGTTACAAAATAATATCCTTACAGTCGTTATTCACTGACTTATCATATAAGTCAAAAAATGTTGACATCACTGTACCCAAGATAGCTGCCGTTTCATTTCATAGATGGTATTCAAATTGCTATATCTTTTTTGTTTGTAGTCCGATTTTCATAATTATTTCGTTGGTGTTAATGTTTCACCTACTTCTTTCTAACTAAAAATGGTGCTAAAACTTTAAGTAATCGAAAATATGAGCCATGGATCAAGTTTTGGTTATAAAAACACTAGTCTATGCCTGTAGGACATTAGTAACATTTTGATAATATATCATATGTAAAATACAGATGAAATATAAATGAAGAAAGTATAAAGAAGTACAATTTGAAACTCATGACTACCTTTAAATGGTACATATCTCAAAACTTGTATCATACTAAGCCGAAACAAATTTATTCCTTAATAATTGTAAATAAAAAGTAAATCAAATTGTGCAGTATTTTTGTTATATGTGTTCGCAAGTTTGATGCATATCTGTGGAGATGCCCTGATAACTGTTACCTCCATATATCTGAACTTCGCATAATCTCAGAGCAGCATTGCGTTGTCCGAGTACTAATCTAATGTCTTTTGCCAGTACAGGCTTGATACAATTTACCTCAATCATAGGTAAGCCGGGCATATTTGGGTGTTGGTAACATACGTTTGTGAAGTTGGTTTTTGTTGTGCCTGTTTCTATCCTAAAATTCCGGAAATTCTCTGTTGACATAAAACATGAAAATATTTGAACATTAAACTTTCCGTACAATCCGATTAATGCCGAAATTTGCCAAATGTTATTACTGAAACTTGATCATATGTTCTTGCTTATACCATATACGGGTCTATATCAAGTGTGAAATTAATCAAAAGTACCTATAATGTTCTTACAGGAAAGTAATATGACATTTTACTTGAAAAATTCTTAATTATCTTATCCACAGGTAGTCAATACGGTCGTAATATTGATTTTAGGGTCACCTTCTTAATTCTGAATTTACCGATGCAATTTCATATCGTTTGAGTGTTGTTTTAAGCATTATAACTGACCCACCAAGATCATTTTCAAGTATAAAAATCCTCATGCCGACAATATGATATTCTCTGTCGAGACCTACCCTCCAAGTTTGTTTTCCGTTGTAGTTTGCAATATTTGTTTCGCTGCAGGTATCTATATCTCCGTCTACCGCATTCCTTGAGTGTTTGTTTAAGTTATTATTTTTGCCAATCTGTTCTGTCTCTAGAAAATTCTTAATAAGATCTCCTGTAATTTATACAAATGAATTACACAAGACTGTAACTAGTTATGCAGCTACATGTTACAATGAAAGTATTTTGGTAAGCTATACCCTATAAAGTTTATGGCAACCTTGTTTATACATTATTTTATTTCAAACGGCTAAAATCTAGACATTAAGATGTCGATAGAGAAATAAAAAATGTAAATGATTATTTCTTTGATTACAACGTTATGTATTATAATGGTTTATCTGTTAAATAAACAGTGTCTACGCTAGGTTCATTTGTGAAGTAAACAGTGTCTGTGTTTTGTTATGTCTGTTTGTTATGAGTTTTCGTTTTTTGAATCTTATATCTTTAGACCTGAGCTCCTGCATATGTACAGCGTTACTATGTGTCTTTAACTAAAGCCCCAAATTTAGATATTACATACGGTATTGGCATCCAGGTCCCATCCATCCAGGTGCACAGCCGTTTGTGCATTCCCCTGTGTCTGTGTTATTGCACTGTTCATCATCGGTACAATGACAGCGGAACTGGCAGTCTGGTCCAAACGTAGGTGTTTCCGGATATATACCTGAATAGTCTTCAGAAGAGTGTGTTGTTTTATTAATCCTTAATTTTCAATAATTTGATTATTATCCGGATTTATCTTTTTTTTTCAGTACCATTCTAATAAGGCAGAATATTACTAAGAACAATAAATCAAAATATGACCTAACACATTGTGTAAATCATAAACTATATATTTAGAATTGTATGAACTAGTTTAAGCTTTTTCTTGTTGAGCGACAGTAATTTCATGTAATCATCCATCGTAATGTCTGACACAAAATGCGAATTGGTTCTTCATCCCATTCTTTCGGCCTTATCCGATTTGATCTTATGGAATCAAAAAGATAGTTTTGACTCAAATTATAAAGAAAAAAATAATCCGACAGCGGACTTAATACTAGTATTATATTCTAGCATAAAACTGCTGTTCTTGTCACTTTTCGGGGGTGTTTTAACAGGAGAGAAAACGTGTGTTAACAGAGAGAATCTTGCGCTCGCGTGCTGTTATAACACCTTTTTAAATATGCGCGTTCCGTGGCAAAGCGTAAACGTCATTCGGCCCCAAAATGGATAATTTAAAACGAAATGACGTCAACGTAAAAAAACAACTCAGACATTCCCGCGCATTTCGTGGAAATTTAATGACGTTGAGTGACATTGTATTAATTTATCAGTTTTTACGCTTTTTATGTTAGAATAGCGTTAGCGCATGTTTATTTCGTGTTATAACGTTTGCAGAATCCCTCGGGATACGTTGGTGCCCTCGCCCTGACGGGTTCGTGCACCAACCAATCCCTCGGGATGCTGCAGATGTTATAACACGAAAAAACATGAGTTATCCCTACATTATTATATATATAATTTAATATTGATTTTAAACAAGACTTACTACTTTTAAACAAGACTTACCACTTTTCACGGCTCTTATGAAACATATCACAACGGATACAATGAAAACAAATGCCATTAATTCAAAATCTTCTCACATTCGAGGACCATCAAACAACGCCCGATATAAAATACCTACCACATATTAATATCATTTATATACCTACCGGTATTCTATTTTTGTAGAGCAAGTCACATAACCATATTTGGCAATAATTCTTGATACAAAAAAAAAATAAATTGATTGCTTTGTGTACATAGTGATGTTGGTATCCCGATTCTTAAATTAAGAGACAGCAAATATGATATTTATAGCAACAAAAATAACAAAAAAAACTAGAACAGGTGATGCTATGTACACATTCTAGTATAAAACTGCTGTTATTGTCACTTTTCGCGGGTGTTTTTACAAGAAAGAAAACGTGTCTTAACAGAGAGATTCTCGCGCTCATGTGCTGTTTTAACATCTTTTTATATATGCGCATTCCGTGGCAAAACGTAAACGTATAACGGCACCAAAACGGATAATTCAAAATGAAATGACGTCAACTTGAAAAAAACAAGACAGACTTTACCGCGCATTTCATGGAAATTTAATGACGTTGAGGGACAATGTATTCATTTACCTGGCTTTTACGCGTTTAATGCTAGAATAGCGCATGTTCTTTTCGTGTTATAACATCTTCAGAATCCCTCGGGTACCAACCAATCCCTCGATGCGTTATCCCTACAATTAAAATATTAATTTGTGTCAGAATTTGTTTCGAAAGTCATTTCTAGAGCTTTTATCCTTAATTTGACCAGGAGATAGAGACAGATTTACGTATGCAGTAAACTGTAGCTGCATCTGCAATTAAAACTACCAGATATTTTACGAGGAAAAAAGTACCAGATGATTTACAAAGAAACAAATACCAGATATTTACAAAGAAAACCTTCTAAGAAAAGAAAACAGAATGAATGCTCATCACATACTAAACATTGAGCTGTACATCTTCATTACCTATGTATTTTGTAAATGTTTCATAAAAATCATAAACAAATTTTATTTGCGAGTGATCAAGCCTGGGAGTCTAGTTAAATTTGGTGGTTCCAATGCGCTGTAAAGTGGAATCATCGAAAAAGAACTTCAGATAGGTCCGTCCGAAGAAGCTACATACGAGCAAGTGCCGTCTGTCTTTAGTAAAAGTTATCAAACCTTGCTCTAAAGGTTAAAGATCATGATGCCCAAGACTTGTTTGCAGTTTGAAAGTATTCAGCTCAGTAGTGGCTAACAAACCTACAAACATGCACAAATTTGTGACGAGGACGTAGGCAACAAGTAGGCAAAAATAACTCTATGTTTGTAGCGAAAAAGAAGGCAAAAATATTGACACAGGGTGATAAACAGACGGATCATTCACGTAATGTTACCCTAAAAAAGTACATTATCTCATCGATTTTTTTCTGCAATTTTCTGTAACTGATGAGCTGTCAAAATCTATTTTTAGAGATAAGTGATAATCTCAAGTTTATTCAGTTAGCTAACGCAGGTAACCGAAACCTTTCAAGTAGGCCCTAAGGTTGTACATTTGTAAATCACACTCTATAACGTGATAACGCGACACCACAAGATAACATGACACCAAATCGGACAACATGACACTTTAACGAGATTGTTGTCGTTTTGATGTAAGTATTTTCAATTTTGTCCATACACAATGTGAATCAATGAAAATCAGATTCCTACCAGTTTTCAAGGATAGAAAGAGGCATCTAAGGAATGTTTTCTGAATTAAAAAGACCACCAAATAATCACACAGATGGCTAATCCACGGCCAGATTTTCATTGTTTTGGATATTGAACTGAGGATATTTTTCTTATTTCTAAAGCAACAAACTTGGCATTACCTTCGATAAAAAGCTCAATATTCTATCTCTTTGTCTGCCAAATATCCCGGCGAAATCTCCATTACTTTCAAAATACGAGGTGTTAAAGTCGGATGTGTAGACTAAAAATGTTCTGTCTGACACCACATGATTCGCAGGGAAGGTTCTTACTAACATCAAGTTTTGATGATTAGATGTTCTGTCTGACACCAACATTTGATCATACGTTTTCTTGCCCTTATTTTGCTCGGTTTGCAGTATTTTATCGAATTTATGCATGTTTTGGGGTATAACGGGTCATTAAATTCATTATTCTAATAAGGGTTTTGGTTATATAATGTAGCAATTCACCGTAATTTGGTCGAAAATGTGCTGTCGTAGTGTAGTTGAAAGAAGTATTCATAAAAAAACTTACTTTTTTTCTTTTTGGCACTTTTGCGAGTAAAATGCAGAATATATTTCATTCGCAGAATGTATTTTCAGTAAAACAAGACAGGTTTCATGTTAAATTTCACGTGTATATGGCAAATGTTGAGATACTTGAAAATTAAAGTAGGGTCGTTTACTGCCCGACGCCGCCAACAACGCGATCCGAGAAAGTTAGATTCTTCCATGACGAGAAAGTTGGTTACTTATTCCTTATTCCTTATTCGAATAAGGAATAAGTAACTAGGTACTTCTTGTTACTTATTCCTTACTCGAAAAAGGAATAAGGAATAAGTAACCAACTTTCTCGTCATGATTCTTCCATGCGTTTAATACTACATATTAACTGTATTCGCCAAGACAGATCAGTGTAACAGACTACCGAGAAAGTGTCAGTGATCAAGTTCTACTGGTATAAAACCTTTAAATTTCAAGAGGAAATTCAGCATGATTTAAGGTGTCTCGACACTAAATGTGTTGAGAAAGAAAAATAATGTAAGGGTTTTACACCTCGGAGAGTGTCTCTGTAGTCATATTTTGATAGGGTTGTCCTGGTCAATATTCAGCATCCACTCCATGTAAGCTCTAAAAGACCTATTCAAATACTGTTGACCTATTCATATTCTGTATGATTTTTGATATTTTAAACGTGAATCTGTACATTTTTTTTACTGTTTTAGTCCAATTTTAAAATACAAAATTCATACATGTAAGAAACTTTACAAGTACGGGACACACCACGGGGTTTTAGAGTATCGTCCTATGGTGTGATACAGATGTACGGATGTTGACGATTGGTCCTAATTTTCCGCAGAATGGTTTTATGATTTACCCTATTTTTACCAGACTGATACTCTATTTTTTATGAAAGGCTTTCATAAATTCTGACAAGAAATGAATGAAGGTTTGGTCGACTGATCTGCACTATTTTATTATATGTACGTTACCAATTATAAGTATATAACTGTAATAGAGTATTCTAGAAATTTATGTTCTTCCTCTGTATATCATAATTATACATGAAGATACTAAACCATTGACAGAATATGAATAGGTCAACAGTATATGAATAGGTCTTTCGGAGCTCTGGTGGAGTGGGTGCTGATTAGTGACCCGGATATGACTCCTGAGTCCCCCTCCGATGTGCACATCCCTTACATTTTAGGCGTTTTTCTTTCCCTAAAAATTTAGTGTCGTGACACCTAAAATCGTGCTGAATTTCCTCTTGGAATGTAAAGGTTTTACACCAGTAAAAATTGACCACTGACCCTTTCTCGGATCGCGTTGTTGACGGCGTAGCGCAGTAGGTAAACGACCCTACATTCGTTTCCTCTCAACAATTGCAATATACACGTGAAATTTAACATGAAAGCTGTCTTATTTTACTGAAAATACATTCTGCGAATGAAATAAGCCCCCATTTTACTCGCAAAAGTGCCAAAAATAGAAAAGTAAGCTTTTTATGAATACTTCTTTCAACTTCACCACGAAGACACGTTTTCGACCGAATTACGGTGAATTGCTACATTATAACCAAAACCCTTATTAGAAAAATGAATTTAATGACCCGTTATACCCGAAAACATGCGTAAATTCGACAAAATACTGCAAACCGAGCAAAATAAGGGCAAGAAAACGAATGATCAAATGTTGGTGTCAGACAGAACATCTAAAACATGGTGTCAGTAAGAACCTTCCCTGGAAATCATGTGGTGTCAGACAGAACATTTTTGGTTTAACCATCCGACTTTAACACCTCATATTTTCGAAAGTAATGGAGATTTCGCCGGGATATTGGGCAGACAAAGAGATGGAATGTTGAGCTTTTTATTGAGGGTAATGCCAAGCTTGTTGCTTCAGAAATGAGAAAAAAATCCTCGGTTCAATATCCAAAACAATGAAAATCTGGCCGTAGATTAGCCATCTGTATGATTATTTGGTGGTCTTTTTGATTCAGAAAACATTCCTTTAGATGCCTCTTTCTATCCTCGAAACCTGGTAGGAATCTGGTTTTCATTGATTCACACTGTGTATATACAAAATTGAAAATACTTACTTCAAAACGACAACAATCTCGTTAAAGTGTCATGTTGTCCGATCTGGTGTCATGTTATCTTGTGGTGTCGCGTTATCACGTTATCACGTTATAGATCGAGTGTGTAAATGTCCACATTCTTGGCCATAATAACACCCTAAGGAATAGGGCCCCCGAATTGCCGGCCCGATCTGCCTGAGAAGCGAGCATTACAATATTGTTGGTGGATTTGAAAAAATTTCGCTTGAAATTTCCTATGGGCATACATCCTTTGCATATGATAGCCGGACCGAACCCCAAACCAGGCGCTGTTGCGAAGGTCAGGGCATGTCCTCATCACTGATTCAGTCACCTAGAGAAAGTGGAGGTGGATTGGTCACATCCTTAATAGAGAACAACCAAACATTGCTCACCACATTCTTGCCCGCCATGTTCTTGCTTGGAATCCACAAACTTAAAAAAGGGAGGCTGACAGCCTGGAGGAGAACTCTGGATCATAATTATAGAGCTACAGAAAGTTGGAGTGTTCTTGGATGGAGCTAAGGTCGGACAGATGGGGCGAAGAGGACTAAATAAGCTAGTTAGAAATTTATTATGTTGGCACGAAAAACCACAAATGATAATGAAAAGAAAACAACATTTAGTAATCAAATTAAATGGAATATCTCTAACATAGAACTTTAATCAAAAACATTTTTGTATAACGAGTCGTGAGAAAAAGGCATTAGATATATGTAAAACACATTTTTGGACTATAGAACAGAACGTATCCACGAGTAGAAATATGTTTTGAAAAGATATAGATTATTTAAGGTATTATCAGCTTGTTAATTGTATCCCACATATAGGCCGAAATAGATTTGTTTCATGTGACTCGATCTGCCGTAACCGCATTTTTATGTGATATTGATAGTTTTACAATCGCCCTAGATTTCCATGGTCTGCACTGTTCGCTATTCGGGAAGTAAATATTCAGTGAACACCCCTTCAGATAATAAATGGTATTGCCCAGATTAAATGATGGACCAATCAACTTTAGAAATTTAGCAGGGTAAAGGTTGAGACTAGCGATTTTTAAAATGCGGTAAAAGTTTGAAGATTTTGTGCAGGCGATGATGGAAATATAAAAATCTACATCACGTTCAACAGATTTGATAAACTGTTTTGGTATGGCTATGACATACCCTCGCCCGGTCTATTATATGAAGGATATTGCCGATGGTTTTCGAAGCAGTATGGATTTTGCCTGAAAGATGTGAATCTACACTAAAGCAATGCAACTGGGTTATCTACCCAAATACAAATGTTTTGCCCTACATCAATCTAGACTAGAACTAAAAGGTCTGATTCGTATGTGTTAAGAAGTATTTGTTAATGCAACATGAAAAATGCGATAATATCATACAAAACAGTCATATGATAGTGATTTATTTTCATTTAAAATCATTCCATAGGACTTTTATACGCATGTGTACAGCGATTACTTTATCCATGAATTCAAGATCTTTAAAATGTTAAAAACCCGATTGATACGTCAGTTAATAGTTATTAATTGTTAATACCAAACGAAAGCGTTTGAAATTTTTTGTGAAGTTTTATGACGAAAACAGATTCACTAATTAAGGAGAGGTCACTTCATATGTGATCAGTCACATCTGAGAAACATTTAAAATTGTGTAGTTTTGTAATTCTGTTAGAGGTGTCTTTTTCACTCCGTGTTAAACTCCTAAGCCGTTACGTCCTAAGATATAGTCAAATTGTATTCTAGATTTTAAAACAAAATTCTGAATGAGGCTCCCATAACCCAATCTATAAAACATTCTTGCATAAAAACTACTTTTTTCACTGGATCCACCAATGTATTAACGGGAGAAACATCGTGTTTACGTGCTGTTAATGCTTGTTTCTTTCATAATATCCTCTTAGATGCAATCTAATCCATTGTATGTTTTGCGGTATCAGTTACCAACCCCAATGTACGTACTCGCTTCTCCCAGTGTTTACTTTTTTGTCGATAACTGTGAACGTATTGAATTTCGTGTAACTTGTGCGATTGATTGTTTTTAGGAATCATATTAATGATTTTGGAAAGTATCAGTCGGTATGTTTTCATCTAATTTCTCGCAGAATTCGTGTAAATGTTGAAGGCATACAGACACTAAAAAGAAAAATGGTGCATAATGGCGGATACAAATAGTCCTCAGTTTTTTTGCTCTGTAGAGCTATTTTCCTTATTTTCTTTGCAATTTCTTTGCTAAAATCACATGACAGATCTATACTTGACATGTAGGTAGCATTTTCATAATGAAATAACAACATTACAAAATTTTTCATGGAAACTTAGATCATACACCACCAGTATAATGTGGGGTCTCATTTTTTAGCTGATTTTGCAGTTTGTGTGTTTGACTGAAATTATTTTTCTTGCATCAAAATGCCCCCCACTTTTCTTTTGATTTTTAGTTAGTACTGACAATATTCTTCAAGAAAATGTAGGTTACAGACATTTAAAATGGGTCCTGATGTGTGCTGCGGTCATTGGAATTAGGTCAATTTTATATAGAATAAAGAACAACAACTATTTAGTGTGTTATAACCGGTTTTGACATTTTCTGCTTTGATCTGCAAATCACACATTTAAACTGTTACATATGTTTACTTATACCTCTGATGGCCAGAAAATAGCAATCAGTAGGCTGTAAATATACAGTTTTTGAAAAAAATACACTCAAAACAGTGAAAATGTGATATTTTTGGGTTTTATCCTAATTTTTCAGCGAAATTGCAATAAATTTGTCATTTTCTATCAAATTCTAATCAAAGTAGCCCATTTCCACCATCATCTGGCCAGATTTCAATATTTACCAATGTCATCTTATAAGGTTGTCACAACGTTCGTACTCATCCGTATTCGAAATGTGTTCGTACTCAAAATAACTCGAATATAAGGTTATTATTCTTGAAATTGTGTTGCTATTTAACAATTTTTTTTTCAGTAATATGCAAAATTATGGGTAATTTTATGTTTGTAATAACGTGAAATAAAAACATCCTTTAAAAACCTTCAGTACATGCTTTTGGTAGTGTTGTCCGATTATGGATATTTAAAACCAAGAACAGAATGGTAATTAAAAATCGTACCGGAATCGTTAAGTCATTACATAAGAAAACAATAAATTTAGTCGTCGTGTCATGTTTTATGCAAGAATAGCAACAACACACGTTTGTTTTGTGTATTTACGTCTGCAGAAGCCCTTGAGATACGACCTTCGGTCTTGGTCACAAACAATCGTGTAGTTTCTATTATTCCTACATTGATACATTACAACTTTATAGTGACATAGATATATGCAGTCAGAATTAATGCAAAAATGAGAAACATATATGGATTTTTATGAAGTTGTTGCTGACTTTGTAAAATATTTATTTTTAGATTGATAAAGTACTCCTGGGCACATGTAATATTCCGTAGTTTGTGGTTAAGAATATGGTACCATGAAAATAGGCTTTCAAAAACAAATTATTCTTTGTTGACTTTTGATGTTCATAGTGAGTCATTTTTAATCAGCAATAACTTTCTTACTTGGGCTTTTTATCTTTATCAAGGTGAGTATTCTGTTGACTACTATTAAGCAACGAAACACCATCCATTTGATGTACTGAAACCTTGTACTTTTATCAGATAAATTTTGTTAGCCTACACCCAACCCACTTTGTTTCTAATTACAAAATCTGCGTCCCCTTAAAAGCAATTTACTTACTTCTGACTCTCTGTGACAAAATAACTGAAATTCATGCAATATAAATTTTAGCAGTTGCATCTGTCAATACTAGGTGAAACCTATCTGATAACTTTGCCGGCTCTACATTTGATGTTGGGGGGGGGGGAGAACGTGCACCAGTCTCGAACGAAGACGTCACCGTCGAGGCGCATACCGCTGACAGCCGGTAGGTATTGAATGCAAATATATTGGACGGGATGGAATTTTAGACTAGACGGCCTCGGGTGACATTCTGCCTTCGGGTTGACAATATCAATGTCACACATGCTGCCATATAATATTTATATAATATGCTTGCGACCATTTATGGAAAGGTATCATGTACAGGTTATAAATGACCTATTGGCCTTCTAAAATAAGCTGCGCAATATCTCCGACGACAAATTTCATGTCTGAGAACATATAACATTTTTTGAACATTGACAAAAATTGATGATTTCGTTTCTCGGCGGAGTAAACAACCACTTAAAAGCTATCCTAAATTAAATTGAATCACGTATATGAACGTACATAAGAACTAACATATATCTATGCAATAATAAAGAAATCGTTCGTAAGGTTGTGGACCCGTTATGACAATATCTGCAATTTCATTGAGATTTTGTATCCTCCATGTGCGATTTCGGCATCTTTCGGTCATATTAAACCGGTTATTATTTTTCATAACAACCGAAGAATGCCGAAATTGCATACGGATATTAATAATAATAAAAATAATAATATCTTTATTTATAGAAGGTAGCACATGAAGATATAGATCAGTACAAAGTACAAATGATACATCTTAATTTTATATGTGGCCTTCTGAAAAGCAACAACAACCAAATACAATTTACACTACCACATAACCTTATAAATATCACATAACCTTATTAATATCACATTCATTCTTAGACAAATACCCCTTAAAGTAGATATTGCCTTTAAGTTTCCATTTATACATTTTCCATTTAGGCAATCAATAATAATAATAATAAATAATAATAATAATGATAATAATAATTTTATTCAAAGAAGGTAACACATAAAGATATATAACAGTGTTAGAACATATTAAACATCTTAAGTTTCAATGTAAAACAGTTAGTTATAATAATCAATTATATTATAATGGCATAGTTATAATTCAGCTGATATAAACAAAGAGATTCTTTAGGCAGTCAGCTGTAAGATATACTTTTTTATATTTCTTTTCAAAAGATGTTAGAGAACATGTGGAGCGAATTTCAATTGGTTTTGAATTCCAAACATTTGCACCATTGAAACAAAAGGTTTTTTACCATAATTTGTACGATGTTTAGGGTAATTTGTATGATTAGAACGTACACGAACTGTAATTGCCGATTGTCAGTAAGGGTACACTGTATAAACGACACTAGCAAATATAGAACCGTAACGTACGTTATCCTAATGACGTTATTTGTTTAATTCGGCGTATTTATGTTACACGGCAACACTGGCAACAGAGCATTGCGCATCATTACCAAATTCAGAAGATTCCTATTAAAAGTATCAAAAATGATTTCATAAATATGTGTGCGCTACATTAGTTATTAATTAGCTTTAAACATTTAACACCAGAAAAAGGAATATTGAACTTTATTGGATTTTAAATGTGAACTCTTTGTTGCGCGCATTTGGCGTAACGATAACGTTGCCAAGATAATGCTGAGTAAATCGTCCATTGACGTCAAGTCATAAGTACTGCGCTAAAGCATACAAACAGTTGTTGCAATAGTTCTAGAAAACTATTCAAAGAAATTCAACAGCAGATTGTACTTTTATGTTACCCGGAGGTAAGTTTGCCTTCATCTTTAGGTTTTGTTTGTAATTATTTAAAATAGTTTTCTTATTACACTGAATTCTTGAAAAAATAACGCTGCAGAAATGTTTTTTAACAATGTTATTAAGTACTTTACTGTATTTTAATATTTAGTGTAAAATATCATATATTTTGTCTTACTTTTATGTGGAACGGGAGTTGTTTCTAAAACGTTACATGAAAGCACTTTTAATTGGAGCGAGAATTGTTTATAAAAAAGGAAGGTATGAAGGCGCTTTTGTACGAAGCGGGGGTTGTTTATGAAATAAAGCAAGAAAGCATTATAGATTTTGTAATGACGTGTTAATACTTTGTGATATATTTCCGAATAGAATAATTATAAACTCTTTTAATTTTATACTTTATGATAATAATAATAATAATAATAATAATAACTTTATTTAAAGAAGGTAACACATAAAGAGATATAACAGTGTAAGAACATATTAAACATCTTAAGTTTCAATGTAGCCATCTGTAATATTAATAAAACAGTTCAACACTCAAAAAAATAGATAAAAACTGATTATCTAATTATAATATAAGACAGAATTTGAATGGTTAACATCTATTACATTATTCACTCTTGACAAACACTCCATTTAATAAAAAAAAATATGTATACAATCATAAAAAAAGTAAAATCACTCAGATTCAGCAATGGGCAGAAAAAAAAGTTGCAGCTTATTCAGATCCTAATAGATATTTTTTGTATTTGCTTTTGAAAGAAGTAAGTGAATCCACACAACAAATATTCAGTGGAATGATATTCCATACTTTAGTACTATTATAGCCAAATGATCTTTTCATATAATTTGTGCGACATTTAGGTATTAAAATATCATTATGTACAACTGATCTAATGCCATAAATTTCATTGCTGGAAAATGTTAAAATATCAGATATGTAAGATGGTATAAGATTTTTTGTAGTATTATATATGGATCATTACTCCAGTACGGTATTTGCATCGTTCAGAAACTTTCATCCATCCGAGTTCTTTTAACATTTCAGATTTACTTGTCTGCAGTTCTTTATTCAGAACAATTCTAGCAACCCTTCCTTGAAGTGCAAAATCTTATTTGATGAGCCTTTACTGCCTGTATACCAAATTGTACAGCAGTAATGTAAAACAGACTCAATATATGCATTGTAGAATATTTTTTTCATTATCCTCTGTTAAAAAGTAAACAATCCTCTTTAATAGTGCATTTTTTTAGTTAACTTTTAAACACACTTTATATATTTGTACAACCCACGAAAGTGTATTGTCGATATAAATTCCTAAAACTTTTTGAACTGTTACATTTTCTATGATAGATCCGCCAATAGTTAAGTTCAGATTTCTGCAATTGCGTTTCTTGTGTTCTATACATATTAGCATACATTTTGTTTTTGATGGATGTAACAGCACGTTGTTTGAAAAGCACCATTTTTCGATTTTATTTAAATTTTCTTGGAGTTTAATTTCAACAATTTTCATATCATAATCAGATTCATATATTGTCGAGTCGTCAGCGTATAGATCAATATTACCTTCGTTTGTTGATAGTGCTATGTCATTGATATAAAGTAAAAATAACATAAGGATATTATGTAATTATCGATTGTCATTAAGGGTCCACAATTTTAAATGACACTGGCAAATATAGAACCTTAACGTACGTTATCACAATGACGTTATTTGTTTAACTCAGCGTACATGTATTTACGTTACACGGCAACACTGGCAACAGAGCATTGCGCATCATTACCAAATTCAGAAGATTCCTATTCAAATATCAAAAAAAAATTATAAATATTTGTGTACATTACATAAGTTATTTATTAGCTTTTAAACATTTATCATCAGAAAAAGGTATATTGAACTTTATTGGATTTTAAATGTGGACTCTTTGTTGCGCGTATTTGGCGTAACGATGACGTTGCCAAGATAATGCTGAGTAAATCGTCCATTGACGTCAAGTCATAAGTACTGCGCTAAAGCATACAAACAGTTGTTGCAATCGTTCTAGAAAACTTTTCAAAGAAAATCAACAGCAGATTGTACTTTTATGTTACCCGGAGGTAAGTTTGCCTTCATCTTTAGGTTTTGTCTTTAATTGTTTAAAATAGTTTTCTTATTACCCTGAACCCTTGACAAAATAACGCTGCAGAAATGTGTCGGGCATTTCATATTTTATATACTGTACCACTAGATATTTAATATCTAGATTTTTTAACAATGTTACTGAGTAAGTACTTTACTGTATTTTAATATTTAGTGTAAAAATGTCATTTATTTTGTCTTACTTTTATATGGAACGGGAGTTGTTTCTAAAACGTTACATGAAAGCACTTTTTATTGGAGCGGGAAATGCTTATAATAAAATGGAAGTCATGAAGGCGCCTTTATGTGAAGCGGGAGTTGTTTGTGAAAAAAAGCATGAAAGCTATATGAAAGTATAATTCATAGATCTATAACCAAATGCGCTGTTGAAGCGGGTTGTAAATAAATCCTCAACGCATTGTATTGCTTGTACAGTTCAGTGTACTGTACAGTTTGGTGTGCTGTACTGGTGCACATGAAGTTAAAGCTAATTTGTATTCTTCAAAGAAGAGTTGCTAGAATTGTTTATGATAAACCACTCCTAGTTTTCTGAATCAACCAACTTTGTTAAGCTTGAAATGTTAGCTAATAAATATTCATCATTGTGCTAGATCATCATTGTGCTAGGCCAAGGTAGAACCCTCCAAAAATTTGTAACACCATGCGCTTCTTTGTAGGGTGCATAGATTATTTTTATGATAGTAAAAACCAACAATGAGCTAAACACGTAAAAAAATTAGTATTTCTAAGAATAATTTGCATTTTCTACCTAAACAATAACGAAAAATAAGCGCAATGATTAATTAATTGAAAGCTAAAATGAGCCGTGCCATGAGAAAACCAACATAGTGGCTTTGCGACCAGCATGGATCCAGACCAGCCTGCGCATCCGCGCAGTCTGGTCAGGATCCATGCTGTTCGCTTTCAAAGCCTATTGGTATTAGAGATACCGGGTACTGTTAGCGAACAGCCTGGATCCTGACCAGACTGCGCGGATGCGCAGGCTGGTCTGGATCCATGCTGGTCGCAAAACCACTATGTTGGTTTTCCCATGGCACGGCTAAAATATGTTTGAAGTTGAATTATCTGCTACACTACTTTCTCTGTCATTATTTTTTCTGTGAGATTGTTTATCCGAGTTTGTTAATCATAAAAATCTGTTTTTCCCTACCAGATTTAATGAATGAATGTTGTGTTCGAATATGTGTAATACAAAAAAGATCTTTTCTTCCTTTTTATTAGAATTACATAACATAAACAATTTTACTTTTAATTATGTTGTTGTTTTTTTTTTTTTGCTTTTTATTTTTGTTTTAAATTATACGTTATTATTATTTTATTATTGTCGTCGTTGTTGTTGTTGTTGTGATGATCAGAACATTTATGAGAGGCTTTCTACAAACGTTAATTGCGGTGTTCAAAAATATATTTTCTGCTTTTATAACAAATGCTTTAACTCTAAAGAACAATACAATTCTTTATTTCAGTTTTCACGAATCTCGTCACAACTGTGTTTTGTTTAGTTAGTGAGGATAAAGAAAACGAATCTTATTTGAGCCGTGCCGTGGGAAAACCAATATAGTGGCTTTGAAAGCGACCAGAATGTATCCAGACCAGTCTGCGCATCCGCGCAGTCTGGTCAGGATCCATGCTGTTCGCTTTCAAAGCCTACTGTAATTAGAGAAACCGTTAGGGATGTGCAGGCTGGTCTGGATCCATGCTGGTCGCAAAGCCACTATGTTGGTTTTCCCATGGCACGGCTCATTTATATAATTGTAGCATTATTTGGTGGTTTTTTTTTTATTTTTTACTTTTAATTTGAAAATTTATTATGCAATTATTTCAAATAAGGGCTTACATGTATTGACATATTTTCACAGCTACCTAGAGAAATATGTTAGGCCCATACATTATAATTATCAAAAACATAGTAAGTAATATCTTAGAATTTCTGTAGTCAAAATCCATGATCAGACTTAACTTTTATGTTATACCCTGTAAAATATATTTTTCGAGATAATAGCCACTGCAGAACTGAACAATTTATGTAAATTATGAACAACACTTTTCCATGCATGATTCAAGTATATCAAATCACTTGAGTAAATCAATTTTATCCTATCACGTTACTTGAGTCTTAACTGTAGCTGAATGTCTAAAAATTCAGAAGAATAAAGACACTAATATAATTGATAAAATAAAGAAGAAAATAGGGAGAATATTAAGAATATAGCAAAAAAAAAATAACGAGTAGCAGAACATTTTAGCATTTCATTACCAGGTAGGTTAACAAACTGACCGTGTATAAACTATAAACATTGCTTGTTAGTCATATTCATTTCTTTCTTTTTCAGAAATCCGTCGGTATAAACAGTCTAGTTTTCCACTGTTGTCGATATTCGACGACACTGGACAGCTTGAACAAAGAAATCCAAAATCTCGTTTCCCGAGACTGCCAGAAAATGGCGGACTAAAGGAAACGAGGCTTCCACACATCGTGGACAAACAATCCCTAGTGGCTTCGTCTCAAGGTAATATATAACTCTTCGTTTGACAATTTTAGAACAGTTGTTGCAATAAAGTAACGGAAATTAATTTAAAAACAGATCGAAGTAACCAGGAGTAGCGGCCAAGTTACGAATTTTGCTTAGTGATAAAATTCCGCTGTTTTGACGACGTCCACGTATAGTCTGGGAGAACTTCCTTAGATGACGTCGCAGTTGTTCTGGTGAACAGAATGACCGGGAAGCTGATTATTAAATGCGTCAAAATGTGTGCAATTTATAATAAAACATTGTTTGCAAATGGAAAGAAAGTACTGTTTAGATTTGAATTTAGTTCATGCGAACTGAACGACATGATAGGATCGGCAAATTAAACACGAGTCGCTAGCGCGATTCTTGGATTTAACGATCCTATTCTGTCGTTCATTTTGCACGAACTCCGAAAAATAATCATTTCTTAAATGGCCGTTTCATGCAAAAATTACGTCACAGGCTATGTCAAAGAAATGTCAAAGAAATGATTTGGTCCTTTAGATAATACCTCATAGAAGTTTTATTATTGTCACATCGATCATGGTATTTTTACAGAGGAGAGAAATCTCATATCGAAGACGAAATTTGGTCTAACAGCACACGATTCTGAGGAACACAGAGAGCGTGCCCCAGGTCGTCTGCACCCTAACAAAGGAAAGCGATCACGTGGTAATGTTGACAGCGATCTCGAACAAAGAATTGGATTTGTTGGTATGAATATGTATTTTTTTAGAATCATAATGCATTACACGGTAGTATGTTACCACTTTGGTGTTTCGTCCTCAGTGAGGCATGCATTTGTATAAAGTAAAGAAATTAAAAAAAAAAACAAAAAAAAAACACCAGTTTACAGTTTGACAATAGACTTCATTCTTTATATTTGATTTAAAGTACGTCATTCTTATATAGTTTGTCATGAAAACATGTATATATACATGTATCTGGCGACGGCGTTCTTACTTAAAGGGAATTCCGATAGTTTTTTATGCGCATCTTTCTGCGCAGTCGACACTTTCTATGGAAAACTGAACTGAAGTCAACATTTGTTGAAACGTGTTACAGACAGTCTTAAATATGAGGAATCTTGAATGAAATAACATTTTTGATAAGTTTTATCAGTAATCAAATGTTGGTACTGGTTTATGTTGTACTGACAAGTATCATGCCTGACAGGTATCTTGCTATTTTTGTGGTTGTGTTTTCACATCGCATTTTGGTACAAAGACAGTGTTGTTCATATCATGTAAGATAATTGACTTAGTACTGATAAGACAATATTACCTTTCAGATTATTTAGTATTCAATTATAGAAAGAATTAAGAATTTTTAAAACTTTATTTTAACTTCTAGCAGACATACATGTAATCAATTTGGCCAGGTTCGCGCCATTTTCCGTCCGAACAGGTGTTGTATTCTAGCGGTCTTAACATAAAATTTAGCCTGGTGACCCATACATTTTTAGCCATTTTTATGCTCACAATACAATTATCTATACACAAGAAAAACAGGAAAAAATTCTATGAAAGAATTTTTTCAAAATTTATAAAAATGTTCTTCACTATGGGTATTTTTCACTGAAAAAAGTTCACAAAAATAAATATGAAACGATATTTTTTTTTCATTTGTATCAATTATTGTAAGGATAGAGTATTACAAATATGACTATGATATCAAATAAGTATATAATAAAATCTGTAAAAAGAAAAAAACCTTATTGTGCTGTCTTGATGTATATTTTGGTTGGTATTTATAAAAAAGCAGAAAATTATGAAAATGTTGAAAAATCGCTAGTAGTTTCAGCAACAGTGGGTGTGTTCAAAACATTTTTTCACAAAAACAAGCCTGGTGACCTATTGTTTTTATTTGTTCATTGTTTTCAGTACAAATTTTCCTATCATATATGTGAATTTAAAAAAATTCTATGAAAAGAAAAAAACTATAGGAATTCTCTTTAAATTGAGATATTTCGTAGACTATTTGTCCGGAGGTGTCGTGCATTCTAAAACACAATGTTTTAATTAGGTGGACAAAACTCAAAGCCATTGTCCAAGCAGAAGTTAAGAAAGAGGCGGAAGCGTGTTCAGAATGGTGATGACTTGCTGGACATTTTGGATGACGAGGAACTTTCTGGTCTCGAGAAAATACTTGACTCTGACAGGTATTGTGTTATAAAAAATAATCACTTTCTGAAATTGCTCTTTCTCGTACGCTCTAGTGATACTAATGATGTTTAAAATTGTCAGACAGGATCCATATTAATCAATCTTCTCATTTTACTTTTTTTGCCATATATCTGTAATTCATGTGAGGATTTTAATGAAATTTTGCTCCAGAATTAAAGCATAATCATGTGTACTACAACAATAGTGTATGCAAAGTTTCGGTATGCATGTACAACATAAAGGAAGTAACATCAATCTGCACGTTTAGAAGAAGACTAACTTTTCCATAAATATGGACACTGGCCTATAGCACTTGGCACCTTCATCGACAAATTTATATATTGA
This sequence comes from Mercenaria mercenaria, assembly GCF_021730395.1. Classification (NCBI taxonomy): domain Eukaryota; kingdom Metazoa; phylum Mollusca; class Bivalvia; order Venerida; family Veneridae; genus Mercenaria; species Mercenaria mercenaria. Next base: position 53,307,827 of record NC_069363.1, read on the forward strand.
TATAACGCGCAAATTCCTTACCGCCACTCGGTGCGAATGCTGGTCAAAAATCCAGTATTTAGTTTGTATTTATCTGGCACAGATCAACAAATTGTTACAAGTTTGACTCATGTCAATATAATCTGTGAAACTAATTGATATACATTGTAAGTTTATATTATGCTCTTCAGCTCAGACAACAAACGACCATGTGCACGCAGACGTCATAAGTCGCACGTGCGAGAGGGCCCATACTCTAGCCCGGATGTTAAACACAACAGAAGACAAAGGATAAAGTCAAGTGATCGATCTTCTACAAAACCAGTCAAAACTAAAACATGTAGGTTCCCTGTACTTTTTTTCATTTTTGAGTAAAAGTTGTAATCGTAGCTGACATACTGGCATCATAATCAGCATGGTTTGCAAATACTAAATGTCTAAAGTAAGTGTATATATATTACATTTGGTGTATTCGGTATGTTTCTTAGCTTATTACCCGTATTTTCAATAACGTATAATAAAGGGACCAATGCCAAAGCGAAGAGAAATTCAGTAAAGGTCAATGGGAACTAACTCAATTCCCAGAGGCCTATATTGTAATGTTTCCGGTCATGGCCCTTTCCTAACATTTAAACTTTTGATGCCACCTACGAAGGATGAAAGAAGTATCCTAGAACTTTAGAAAAAACTGCAAGAAATACTAAACTGACTAACTACATATTCACCGTCACTTTTGGGCACTTTTTCTCTTTGAACTCGATTACCCGTAGTCCGGTAGTGATTTTTTTTATTTTTCATGAAAATGCTCTATTGATAAAACATGCATGTTTCTCACACAAAATGTATCTTTCCATATAAGTTTAGCCAGTAATCATAAAGTATAGTTTTTTTATGAAATAAGGCAGTTTCCTAACACATCCAACATATTTTACACCAATGGGAGATCAGTTTACGTGGTAAATATACACCGCGGAATACCCTATACTTTTTCAACCAATCAGAAGCCTTGTGAGTTGCTTCCAGCTGACCTAAATAATAATTTTAAAACAAAAAAAAAACGACAATAACTTTGCAGTTCCTGATGAACGATGTGCACCGCCCTTTAGTGATCTTCATTTTCCCCAAATTCACGAAGATCAGCACATGGATTACAAGGACATAACTCTGGAGTTATACAGAAGTGATCACCAACGTCCTATAGGGCCTAGTGATCTACATCTGTTTCATGAAGATCCATCAATAGGTTACCTAGATTGCAGTCAAAGTTCCATATTTTTTTCTGGGTCAAGGGGGATAATACTATATGACTTGTGCAGATTAATAATTATGTGAGACTAACATATGTTTTGAATTATAAGCATCAATTTCGGACGGACAGACGCCCGGTGGAACAGCCGGACGGACAACGGTACATTCATATCCTACAGTCTTCGACAGAGGAAAATAATGATAAATTCAAACTTATTTAAACACAAAAAGACGATAAACAAAGAGTCTACATTTCGACACACGTATATATGAGCCGCGCCATGAGAAACCAACATAGTGGGTTTGCGACCAGCATGGATCCAGACCAGCCTGCATCCGCGCAGTCTGGTCAGGATCCATGCTGTTCGCTTTCAGTCTATTGCAATTAGAGAAACTGTTAGCAAACAGCATGGATCCTGACCAGACTGCGCGAATGCGCAGGCTGATCTGGATCCATGCTGGTCGCAAACCCACTATGTTGGTTTTCTCATGGCGCGGCTCATATATTGAACGGCAGCTCGAATGCATTTTTGACTGAATTTTGTGATTTCAGTTTCGGAGGTAAAAGAAGATTTTAAGAACCCAAAACCGATCTCGAAAAAGCGAGCTGATGATGCATCGTTAAAAGAGGAAGGAAAACAAAGGTATTTATATAAATAGCAGCTGAGTAAACTGAGTACAGGCAAATAGAGACTACCTCCTAAACACCTCAAAACTATAACCTGCCTTGAAAAATAACCATTTTCTCTACCCTTTCCCCGTAGACCTAACAGCAGTACAATTTTTCCTATCATTAGAGGTTGCCTGTGAAAAAACACTTTATCAGCAGGGTTGACTGTATGTTGCACCGTTTTATTTTCCTACTAAGAAGTATATATTTCGTAGTTTGTATTTCTTATTTTCTTTGTCATGCCTAATAAATATTTCAAAGCATGTTCGATCTTAACGCAGTCCCGCGATCCCGAGGACACCTATTTTAGCGGAGGGCCTCCTGAACTTGGAAGCTGGCTGTCCCGTTGGGACAGTAAGTTTTCAGTTCAATATCTATAGCTAAAAAAACTTATCAAAAATACCAAAATGACAGAAAAACCTTGCTTTGAAACGATTTTCGAAGTCGACATCTGCAGGGGTGTAAAATTCCACTCGCTCGCTCGCATTGGCGAGTTAAAGTCTGAGTAGGACGAGTGGACCTCGCTGTATACTCGACCGATCGGGCGAGTGGTTTTTTTACGTACTTACTTTACCAAAATTCAGAAACTACAACTCCAAAACGTCAACAAACTTTGAGATGGTTCAGTCGCTACCTGGATTGACTGGAATTTACCCGCGAATCGTAAAGATATTAAAACGTCATGCCGGTAATTTTCCATTCCACAAGCACGTGCGACCTATCGTATTAAATATCTAATTTACATCGACACGTACACAAAAACCGTGCGTAGTGCATTCATTTTTTAACATTTTCACTTCAAGTTTTCAACACCTCTTGAGAAATAATACTATTTGAATTCTATAATGATTTTAATAAGATATCGACAGAAATGTAGGCAAAATTCTATAAAAACGGTCGAATTTTCATATAATCATTTGTAAAAATTCAAACAGCGCGATCTTAGTTACTTATTTCTTTCTAAAAGTAAATAAATGATGAATACTCTGGGCATAAAATTCAGACTATTGACCAGAAGGAACAAAAAACAGAATAAAAAAATCTTAAATAATGAAAATGCGGCAGCAATTACAATACATGGAGTAAAACGATTTTTGGCAAACAGATGAGATTTCTGTTAGTGCGACAAAATAGGTTACGTGACCTCGTGAACGTAAATAAAAATGCGATTTTAAAATAAAGCAATGTGATGTCATTGCGGTTTTTAATAAGTTTTAAATGAATCTTTGTACATGTATTTTTTGACCAACAAGGCAAGTTTTTTTTTGTCAAACAGTAATGTAAATTCCTTGAGGGCAAATAGGTCACAGAGGTAGAATATCCACTATAGTAACTATCGTTTGAGACATTTACCTTTTATACGGGATATAGCACATTCGCTTTTGATAACAAATTAAAGAAGAAACTTTTTATTGATTTCTATTTCTCAGCAATTTTAAGAACCGATGCGGTACGATCAGACAGTGATGTGTCACATGGCGCGAAAACATGACGTAATGCCATGACAATCTCGAGCAAAAATACCGCTTTGATCTCCACTTCAGATGTCAAGATACTGACACACTTCTTTTAGCTCTACTTTGAGGGGGTGTAAATTGATCATGAAAACAAGGTCAATTACTTAGTTTATCAACTGAATAATTACCGATAATCTTTAACGTTTTTTCCCATCTTTTTCAACACGGGTGGATGGACGATGATTATTGTGTCCAAATATTTTAGACACTTTTCAAAATAAATATTTTTCGGGAAATAATACTATTGTACATAATACTCCTTTCATAAAAGTGACAGTATTAAAAGTGTCAGTTATTAGGGCGAGTGGCTGTTCACTAACGGCGAGTAGATATTACTGGCTACTAGTCCTGCACGGCGAGTGAAGTGAATTTTTTTTTTTACACCCCTGTCATCTGTTCTAACCACAGTCCGGATGTTTACTCTCGAATACATACATGTACGTTGACTGGTTCCGCGTTATTTTCAAAGTTCATGGCTGAAGGACTACAAATGTTAATGTATCGATTCTTTATGTTCAATAAATATAAATAAAAGAAAGATGTATTTGCTTTGGTTATATATGTTTATTGAATCTTTTTAAATAGTGTTAACAATCGATAAAATCACTGAAAATAGGAGGGATTCCTGAAATCAGGGAGGGACAGCTGAATTTGTAAGGAGGAATCCCGCCAGGATTGTTAGAAAAAAAGTAAGCATCTAACCCTGATGTATGTTTTATATCAACAGACATGTCCTTGCAACAGAGGAAGACCGTGTCCCCAAGCCTAAGGCAGACAAACGCTGGAAACACACCATGGATCAACACAGAAAGACGTCTGCTTCTAAGTTTGTAGGCGATCTTCCAGCAGACTTTTGGGAGAAAGAATGTAGAGCGGCAAACGAACTCATTAGCAGTTTGAAGCTGACCAAAACCGAGGACAAAACGAAAGTAGACGATACTGGTAAAACAGAAGAAGTGCTTGACCGTGTGGAAAAGGCAAGTATAGATTATTCTGATATATGCATAAAATTTCAAAATAGGCGACGATTTCCTACAGGCCTGAAGAAAGGCGACAAAAAGAAAGTTAGTCAGTTCACCAAACTGATAAATGATAAAGTGCGAAAGAAGAACACTGAAATACTACTAGAACGTATTTCAGACAACAAAAACAAACGTACAACGGTAAAGGATGAAGTGAATGAAAGAATATCGTCTGTGCCTACAAAGACAAGAGAAGTAAATACCACTAAACCTTTGAATGAGAAGCTATGCAAAGTTCAGAGCAAAGGTAATGGGCATGTTAAAATATCAACATTGGCAAACAAAAAGAAAGAAAACATACAGAAAACAAACAATAGTTGCAAAACATCATCTGAAAACGATATCAAGAAAGCAGAGAAGAAAACCCTAAAAGAAAAAGCAGAAAATATTAAAGAAATTCCTAAAATATGTAGAAAAAAGAAAATTCAAGTAAAAGGAAACGAAATAGATTGCAAACTTGCTGATAACATTGCCCAGACCAAAAGCATAAAGTCAAAATATAAAGAGAATGTTATTGAAAATGGCAGTGATATATATTCTGCAAAGACAGTGTCTACATTGACGAAATCAAAAAGAAACAAGATCTCAAAAACCCATTCCGATACATTAGGAAATAATTCCTCAAATATCCAGGCGCGTGAAAGACCTCCAGATGCACCTAAATATGACACTTCCAAATTGGTAAGACCAAAAGCGACAAAACATGCCACTCCCGAGACGAGGAGACCTGGCCAAGCCAAACCTGATACTTCCTTGTCGAAAAGAAAAGCCTTACCAAAACCTGACAACCTTTTGCTGAACAGAAAAACCTTAGAAAAATCTGCCTCTGATAGGCTGACAAAAGCACCTGACGAAAAAGCTCCTGATTCCAAATTAAACGTCTTTGAAAAACTTCCTACTGATGTCCAAGGAAGAAAGATCTCCACAAAGCCAGTCGTGACGGTTTCGGAAAGAGAATCCTTTGGAGAAACCTCAACTCCTCAAAAAGGGAAAAAAGCCTCAGAAAAGCCGACCGTTCCATTTTCAGGAAGAAAAACCTTAAGAAAACCATCAATTCCTGAACCGGGAAGGACAACTTTGGCAAAGATTCCGACTCATGTCCCGAGAGGACCATCTCTTACTAAGCATGCTGTTCCTGTGTCTGGTAGACCTCCTTCGTCAAAACCTGTCACCAGTGCATCAAGCAGAACAGCCATAGCAAAGTCTTCTAGAGCTGTGTCGAGAAAACAAGCCTCAACAAAGTCAGCCACGCCAGTGTCGGGAAGACCAGGTCCCACAAAGCTAGACATGCTAGGGTCAGGAAGACCAGGTTCTACAAAGCTAGACACCCCTGTGTCTAGAAGATCTGGTTCCACAAAGCTAGACACGCTAGTGTCAGAAAGACCAGGTTCCACAAAGCTTGACAGGCCACTGTCAGAAAGATCAGGTTCCACAAAGCTTGACACGCCAGTGTCAGGAAGACCAGGTTCCATAAAGCTTGACACGCCAGTGACAGGAAGACCAGGTTCAACAAAGCTTGACACGCCAGTGATAGGAAGACCCGGTTCCGCAAAGCTTGACACGCCAGTGTCAGGAAGACCAGGTTCCACAAAGCTTGACACGCCAGTATCAGAAAGACTAGGTTCCACAAAGCAAGACACGCCAGTGCCAGGAAGACCAGGTTCCACAAAGCAATACACGCCAGTGTCAGGAAGACCAGGTTCCACAAACCAAGACACGCCAGTGTCTGGAAGACAAGGTTCCACAATGTTTGACACGCCAGTGACAGTAAGACCAGGTTCCACAAAGCAAGACACGCCAGTATCAGGAAAACCAGGTTCCATAAAGCAAGACATGCTAGTATTAGGTAGACCTGCCTCAACAAAGTCAACCACGCCAGTGTCAGGAAGACCAGATTCCAGAAAGCTTGACACGCCAGTGTCTGGAAGAGCAGGCTCTACAAAGCTTGACACACAAGTATTAGGAAGACCAGATTCCAGAAAGCGTGACACGCCAGTGACAGTAAGACCAGGTTCCACAAAGCTAGACACGCCAGTGTCAGGAAGACCAGGTTCCACAAAGCTTGACACGCCAGTGTCAGAACGACCATGTTCCACAAAGCTAGACACGCCAGTGCTGGGAAGACCTGCCTCAACAACGTCAACCACGCCATTGTCTGAAAGAGCTGTCCCAACAAAGCCAGTTACTTCTATGTCTGAAAGAGCTGCTTCAACAAAACCAGTAACTCCATTGTCGGGAAGGCCTGCCTCAACAAAGCCAGTGACTTCATTGTTGGGAAGACCTGCCTCAACAAAGCCAGCCACACCATTGTCTGAAAGAGCAACCTTAACAAAGCCAGTGATTTCATTGTCGGGAAGACCTTGCTTAACAAATCCAGCCACTCCATTGCCGAGAAGACCTGCCTCAATAAAGCCAGCCACACCAATGTCAGTAAGACCTGCCTCAACAAAGTCAATGACTCCAGGGTCGGGAAGACCTGACTCAACAAAGCCTGACACGCCAGTGTCGGTAAGACTTGTCTCAACAAAGCATGTGACTCCATTGTTGGGAAGACCTGCCTCAACAAAGCCAGCCACGCCATTGTCTGAAAGACCTACTTCAACATCAACAAAGCCAATCACGCCAGTGTTTGTAAGACCTGCCTTAACAAAGCCAGACACGCCAATGACAGTAAGACCTGCCTCAACAAAGCCAGTGACTCCATTGTCGGGAAGACCTGCCTCAGCAAAGCCAGACACGCCATTGTCGGGAAGACCTGCCTCAACAAAGCAAGCCATGCCATTGTCTGAAAGACCTAGCTCAACAAAGCCAATCAGTCCCATGTCGGTAAGACCTACCTCAACAAAGCCAGCCGCACCAGTGTCGGGAAGACCTGCCTCAACAAAGCCTGTGACTCCATTGTCGGGAAGACCTACCTCAACAAAGCCAGTAACTTCATTGCCGGGAAGACCTACCTCAGCAAAGCCAGTAACTCTATTGCCGGGAGGACCTGCCTCAACAAAGCCAATCTCGCCAGTGTCGGAAAGACCTGCCTCAACAAAGTCAGTCCCACCAGTGTCGGTAAGGCCTGCCTCAACAAAGCCAAACACGCCATTGTTGGTAAGACTTGCCTCAACAAAGTCAGTGACTCCATTGTCGGGAAGACCTGTCTCAACAAAGCCAGTCACGCCAGTGTCGGTAAGACCTGCCTCAACAAAGCCAAACACGCCATTGTTGGTAAGACCTGCCTCAACAAAGCCAACCACGCCAGTGTCAGTAAGACCTGCCTCAACAAAGCCAGTTACGCCAGTGTCGGTAAGGCCTGTCCCAACAAAACCAAATACGCCATTGTTGGTAAGACCTGCCTCAACAAAGCCAGTGACTCCATTGCCGGGAAGACCTGTCTCAACAAAGCCAGACACCCCAGTGTCAGTTAGACCTGCCTCAACAAAGCCAGACACGCCAGTGTCGGTAAGATCTGCCTCAAAAGAGCCAGCCACGCCATTGTCGGTAAAATCGTCCTCACGAGGAGAACTGCCCCTAAGGTTAGCTAACGTTATACATACAGGTTTTCTCTTGTGTAATTGCAGTACATTTTGTGAAAATGCTACCAACATGTTAAGCATAGATCTGTCATACAAAATGCAAAGAAAATAAGGAAAACAGCTTTACAGAGCAAAAACACTGAGGCCCGGACTATTTTATCCGCCATTATGCGACAACCATTTTTTTCGCGCCACTTTCTTATTTAGTGTCTGTATGCCTTTTTTCTCTGACATTGTGCCAGTTTCATTTTAAATGTACAAGCAAACTAAATGCATGAACAATACAAGGTTTTAGATTGATATCAACAGTGTCTAAGGTTTTATGGCATTTTCAGTAACATAGGACAGCGCCAAAAATAGCTGTCGCGACATATTCTTTAAGCAGTTACCCTAACTGTAGCCCTGTATTGCCCTGTTTTGTCTACTCTGATCTGCATACAAATTACACATTTAAACTGTTAAATATGTTCATTTTTATCTCTCATTGCCAGAAATTAGCCATCTTTAGGCTATAAATATGCAGTTCTTTGAAAAAAAAAAAAACAACACCCAAAACAGTGAAAATGTGATATTTTTGGGGTTGATCCTCATTTACCTCAAAATTGCAATAAATTTGTCATCTTCTATCAAATTCTAATCAAAGTGGCCCATTTCCCCCCTTTATCTGGCCAGATTTCAATTTTTACCAATGTCACCTTATAGGTTACAACTCACTAAATAGCTGTTCTTCTTTATTCTATATAAAATTGACATATTTCCAATGGCCTCAGCACACATCAGGACCAATTTTAAATGTCTGTAACTTCCATTTTCTTGAAGAATATTGTCATTGCTGAATAAAAATTAAAAGAAAAGTGAGGGTCACGTTTGATGGCAAGAAAAAAATATTTTCAGTCAAACACACAAACTGCAAAATCAGCACAAAAATGAGACCCCAAATTGAAGTGGTGGTGTATGATCTAAGTTTCTATGAAAAATTCTGTCATGACGTTCTTTCATTATGAAAATGCTACCTACACTTCAAGCATAGACCTGCCATGTGATTTTAGCAAAAAAAAATGCAAAGAAAATAGCTCTACAGAGCAAAAAATTCTGAGGAGTACTTGTACGCGCCATTTTCTTATTTAGTGTCTGTATGCCTTAATTAATACATCAAGCACTGTGCATTACCGCTACATTCGTAGACGTTAAACACATTGTCTTCGCCTAATACAAAATGTATATGTAACTGTCAATTTGTAACTAAATGCTTGTTCTTCTCAATTTTCCATGAGATATCTATGCGAAATACCTACTGAAGCCAGAATTATCATTCTTTGCAATCACGCGTAAACAAGTTAATTCGAAACTTCATTTGAGCTCTGCAGGCTGGTCTGAATCCATGCTTGTCACAAAGCTACTATGTTGATTTTCTCAATGCGCGGCTCATTTCTTGATTCGTAAACGTAACGTTTGCAAAATAGTTTTTGCTTATTTCAATAACTTAGAAATCAACTTTAAGGCTTTATCTAGTGTTTTTCTATCTATCAAAATTTTAAGGGTCTTGTTTATAACTTAAAAGATCCTACCACATGCACATTCTAACACCCTAAGTTCCTATATAACAAAGAAGACTACAAATTTTGTGTTTTTATGCAATGAATCACTGTTTGTATATCCTTATTTTAACGTCACGTGGTCAAACGTCATAGCGGCGCGCTGGAAAAGAAACCTACACAAAACAGGCAAAATGTTAGAACCGAAATGATATAGATCTATCTCAAACAATATTTGCTCTTGATTTTGCACCCTTGTAATATAGATCTAATTCTTTCGCATCTAAACTCCAAACAATGATTTTATTCAACGACAAATAACTATTTGGGATATGTTATTTCTTAAATAAATTAGAATTTTGAAAACTTGAATTATTTTATAGAAGCAATTAGATCTAGATCTACTAGTTATTGCTGTGAAGAGTGTAAATACTGTATTCTAAATGAACTTCCAGGGAACGAAAGACGTCTGACAGGACAAAATCAACAAGATTAAGGACGGAAACAATGTCGTCTGCTGCCACAACTTCTGCCACTTCAAAAAGAACAAAGGTGTTGCCTGCTGCATCTGCTAGTCACGAGACCATTAGCTCACGTGCGTCAACATCATCCGCCTACAACGCAAATCATGACCTTGACCTATACACATCCGATGACGATTTTGAGTACGAAAGTGCTCCGAGTTCTTTGTCAGAATCTTATGACAACGTTAGAGAATATCAATTTGATTGAATAAAAAATTAAAATGTATATTCGTTATTATTATTTATTTTTGCAATCAAATATCTAGCAGCTTTCTTCCCTGTCTCATTGACTTACGCACAATTAGACAAAATGATAGTACCAATGCATGATTCGCTTAGACTATAATTGTTATTTTGTGTTGATTACAAAATGAGAATTAAAACACAGGACAGGTCACTCTTAACAACAACTCTTACAGTAGTAATATGTACTTCTAACTTAAAGATAAGTTACTATTCTGATGTGGGAATTTTCTAAAATTCTTGCATAAACTTCAGTCATATTGGGTCATATTCAGAAAAAAATGCAACTTTATGTCCATTTGCCGCTTTTAAGGATACAATTACCTTTTTAGCAAAAAAAATATTAACATGGTATAAAATAAACTTTCTAACATGGATCGATTTGATTGTCAGTTAAACAAAGATTCTAACATGGTTCGATTTGATTTCTAGTTAAACAAAGAAGGATATCAAGCTCTGTATATTCTGCGATAAACAATGGTTGACGCGCGGACCGGTAAGAGAGCATTATAACGTCAATTATGACGTCAAATTGCTGCATGACGTCCGATAATTACTCCTCGGGTAAATGGAAGTCCAGCATAATATTTATTAAAATATGTCAATGAGCATGTCAGAATGAAAACAATCAAGGCCTTCTTGTGATTTATCGTCTAATTTACCACGGTTCATCGTTCAGATGCTTCAGCATTTAACCACTCGGGCTAACGCCCTCGTGGTTCAATCCCTACGCATCTGAACTCTGAACCGTGGTAAATCAGACGATAAACCACTCGAAGGCCTTGATCATTCGTTAAATAAATGTAAGCTCTGTACAATTAAGAATTCTAACATGGCTCGAATTGATTTCCAGTTAAACAAAGAAGAAAATCAAGCTCTGTATATTCTGCGATAAACAACGGTTGACGCGAGAGAGCATTATGACGTCAATTCTAGTTAAACAAAGAAGGATATCAAGCTCTGTATATTCTGCGATAAACAATGGTTGACGCGCGGACCGGTAAGAGAGCATTATAACGTCAATTATGACGTCAAATTGCTGCATGACGTCCGATACATTAATCCTCGCGTAAATGAAGCCCAGCATAATATTTATTAAAATATATCAATGAGCATGTCAGAATGAAAACAATCAAGGCCTTCTTGTGATTTATCGTCTAATTTACCACGGTTCATCGTTCAGATGCTTCAGTATCTAACCACTCGGGCTAACGCCCTCGTGGTTCAATTCCTACGCATCTGAACTCTGAACTGTGGTAAATCAGACGATAAACCACTCGAAGGCCTTGATTATTTGTTAATTCTAATATGATTTTCTCTGTTAAAACACTCTTACGCTAGAATGACATCACGTTAACGTTCGGTGACGTCAATGTTTTTGTTGCAACCAAGAAAGAGCGCTACTATATTTTATCTACTGTTTAAGATTCATGCATATTAGAATCGAAATAATTCATAACAAAAGAGTGTTTAAACACTATTTATACACTCGGGCGGTAATACGTCGTACAAATAATTACGCCCGACGTATAACCGCCCATCGTGCATGAATAGTGTTAAAGCACTCTTTTACTATAAATTATTTCTTAAATAATAAGTTCCCAAACGTGGTTTATCGTAGAATAACCCGTGTTTTTCGTTCTTATGCGTAAGAATATATCACGAAGGCCGTAGAATTGAGTGATATATTGTTTCGCATAAGAACGAAAAACTCGGGTTATTTAAGAAATAATATATCTCATTGGTGATTTGTCGCTGAATAAATCACTGTTTGGAGTTCAGATGCGAAGGAATTATATCACGAGGGCGCAACCCGAGTGATATAAATCTACGCATCTGAACGACAAACAGTGATTTATTCAAGAGCAAATCACTAAACGAGATATATTATTTCGATTCTAACATGCTACCAAGGATTTTGAAGTACATCCTTGTCGGCATTCATTAAATATTTGCCCGTTTTCTATCGGTTTCTTTTCCAGCGCGCCGCTACGCCGTTTGACGCTGTGACGTAATAATCGTGACGTCAGAACAGTGAATTGTTGTTTAATAATTCACTGTTTCCAGCCTTCTTCGTTTAATAGGAAAATGAATCGGATCGTGTTAGAATCTACGATAAATCACACTTGGGAACTTGTTATTTCGATTCTAACACGACATACTAATATCAACAGTGTTAGAAGAAATGGTACCTACTTTTACGACCGTGCTACGCACCTGGATCGGATGACGTCACTGCACCCGCATGGGTTATCGCAAAATAACCGGTGACTGATGTTCTTCTATGTGTATAGGCCTATAGGTTATTTGCTGGTCGTGTTAGAATCTGCCATAAACAACGGTTGGCGCGCGGACCGGTAAGAGAGCATTGTTATTATCAAATTGCCCCATGACGTACGATTCAGCACAAATTGGATAAATGGCGCCTAGCGTAACTTTTATTTGAATATTTCAGTGAACATATAAGAATGAGAACAATCAAGTCCTTCTTGTTGTTTGTCGTCTAATTTCGCATCGTTCTGATGCTAAGATATTTAACCACTCGGGCTCGGGTTAACACCCTAGTGATTCTATTCCTGCGCATCTGAATTCTGAACCACCCGAAAGCCTTTATTATTTGTTGATTAAAGAATATTTAATTTTTTTTTCGAAATTTACACTGATATCACATATACAGAAAAGGTACAGTTGCACATTTATAAACGAAATGGGTCCGCAGTGAAACGATACACATTTCACATTTAGAAAATATTATGGTAGTTTCTTAAACACATAGGGTAACTTTTCTTCGCGTACACATTGGGTAACTTTTCTTCGCGTAGCGAAAAAGGCCGCCGACATAAAGTTGACTCGTTTGTTTAATTTTTAAAATCTAGTATCAAAACCCAGATATGTAGTGATACTGGTAATGCAATGCAGCGGATATGCAAATACGTGTCGACTTGTATCATCTACACTCTGTCAGGTCTTTTTACGGTACGTCTCTTATGGTTTAGGAGTATACCACCAAAACACAGAAATTTTTGATAAACGAACAACAGCGTTACCAATATTTTAACTGACCATTACATATTCTGCCGTACTGTCCCGTACTTAAAATATTCTGAAAAAGTTGTCCCCCTTTGAAGATGAATGCCATTTGTAAAGAAATAAAAATAAACAATTGCTGAAAACTGTGTTCCACCTAGTTATGTGAAATTTCAACACTCGCACGCTATTGCAAATGCATCAAAACAAACTTGTGTAACAGTTCTTTGAAAATGGTGAGTTTTTAAAGGCGTTTGACTGGCCGGAAGATGGACCCCTTTAGGCAGTCCTTTTTCCGGAATTCAATGTTTATATCAGTATACTGACACATGTTTTGTAGTTTTTGTAATGATAGCGTATATATAACTCTACAAAACAAGTGTCAGTGTACTGATTTAAACATTGAATTCCGGAAAATGACTGCCTTAAGGGGCCCCACTTCCGGACAGTCATATGCCTTTAAAAACTCACCATTTTCAAGGAACTGTTGCACAATTTTGTTTTGATGCATTTGCAATAGCGTGCGAGTGTTGAAATTTCACACAATTAGGTGGAACACAGTTTTCAGCAATTGTTTATTTTTATTTCTTTACAAATGGCATTCATTTTCAAAGGGGGACAACTTTTTCAGAATATTTTAAGTACGGGACAGTGCGGCAGAACATGTAATGGTCAGTTAAAATATTGGTAACGATGTTGTTCGTTTATCAAAAATCTCTGTGTTTTGGTGGTATACTCCTAAACCTTAAATCAATAAATGTGAAGCCATCTGTCAATAATAAGACCTGTTGCAATGATGTAATGATGGCCTATAGGTTAAAGGTCAGTAATTCAAATCCTTCTTTGTTTCATATAAAAAACGACAACTTCATGTCGTCTTTACGTATCTTTAGAGAACATCACTTTTTCCTACACCAATTTTTCATGAAAGTTCTATCACAAATTAACGCAAAAATGAAAAGAAAATAGGGGGTTGAATAGTTCCTAGTGAAATGCCAGTCAGTTGTGATCTGCTACCCTAAAAATGGCGCATATTTGCTCTCCTCCGCGCAATAAACACCTACTTCCGGTTTCGATTTGCAAAACTTGCCATGTGGGTTGTATGAACATGAAAACCGTCTCATTTCATGCAGAATGTATTCTAGTAGCGAAAAGGTGTGATTAAAGCACTCGTTTTACACGAGTTTGCGCAGAAAATGGGAAAATTAGGATCTATTTATTATGGACTTCTTTCGACTACACCACAGAAGCACATTTTCGACCGAATTACTGACCTTATTCCTATAAGATTTAAGAACTGTATGCGGATAGCTTCTCTAGTTACTGTGCGAAAACTGATTTCAGTTTGACAGTCAATACATGTATCGCCATAACATATTTGACCAACTAACCCCCAAAACAATAGGGTCATCTACTGGACACAATCACTCAAACTTAACAAACTTAAAGATAAGTATATATATATATATATATATATATATATATTTCTGTAATGTACTCATCAAGACCAAAAAAATTGATGTATGATATGACCCATTTCGAGAGAAAAAGTTTTTGGTGAAATTTTTCCAAAAAAAAAATATTTGTCTCCGATTTTATTTATTTTTACAGGAAATCAAGTTTAATCTATTTCATCGACGGAACTGCCTCGAAAAATAAAATATCTAAACCCAAACTAAAGTTACGGGGTGTTAACCGAGGTAGGGGTGGGCATTTTCAAAAAACTGAAAAAAAAATCAACCCCCCCCCCCCCCCCCAAAGTCGGGATCATTTTTCGTACCCTTAAAGGCAATACTAAGATGAGTTTTATATATCATTTGAAGGTATATACCTTAGGCTTTAAAATAAAATAATGATGAATAAATTTGGACACCGTCTTACGTGACCTTGACCTGATGAATATGTGCCGAAAATAACGTATTTTTTTATAAAATTTGATTGATTTTTAATTTATTCTGAGAGCAAAGTATTAGATATATCTTTATTATTCATAGAACATGTAGATATACATCCTAGCTACAAAATAAGACCCTAACCAGGTTCCTAGAGTATATATTGAGGTCACAGGACCCAAAAGATGGAGGTCCGGTAGGGTCATTTTCCTAGAAATCGACCATTTTTGACAGGTTAGTCATCTGATGTGAAGCCTAACTACCAAGCATACATATAAATGATACATAAACATGTAGAGATATACCATGGCTACATTTTAAGACCATTCCCAAGTTCCTGGGGTAGCCCTAGGGGTCAGGCCAAGCCATAGAAGGTGTTCAGGTAGTGCTCGAACTAGTAATATTGGCCATTTTTATGGATTTTTATTGGTTTTCGACCTGGTTCGAGCCTCTATGACCATAGCATATAACTACATGATACATGGATGTGTAGCTGGGGTCCTTGCTACATTTTAAGACCATTCCCAAGTTCCTGGGGTAGCCCTAGGGGTCAGGCCAAGCCATAGAATGTGTTCAGGTAGTGCTCGAACTTGTAATATTGGCCATTTTCATGGATTTTTATTGGTTTTCGACCTGGTTCGAGCCTCTATGACCATAGCATATAACTACATGATACATGGATGTGTAGCTGGGGGTCCTTGCTACATTTTAAGACCATTCCCAAGTTCCTGGGGTAGCCCTAGGGGTCAGGCCAAGCCATAGAAGGTGTTCAGGTAGTGCTCGAACTTGTAATATTGGCCATTTTCATGGATTTTTATTGGTTTTCGACCTGGTTCGAGCCTCTATGACCATAGCATATAACTATATGATACATGGATGTGTAGCTTGGGGTCCTTGCTACATTTTAATACCATTTCAAAGTTCCTGGGGTAGCACTAGGGGTCAGGCCAAGCCATAGAAGGTGTTCAGGTAGTGCTCGAACTTGTAATATTGGCCATTTTCATGGATTTTTATTGGTTTTCGACCTGGTTCGAGCCTCTATGACCATAGCATATAACTATATGATACATGGATGTGTAGCTGGGGGTCCTTGCTACATTTTAAGACCACTCCCGAGGTCCTAGGGTATCCATGTGTGTCAGGCCAAGCCATGAAATGTGCAGCGGTAGTTATGTTATGAAATTAAGGAAAAATGCAAAAATGGGGTACTTTAAAATGTTTGTTGTGAACTCATTAATTAATATAAAATTATTATTTATATATTACGTAGAGGCAATACATAGCGCTTTCCCACAATGTAAATTATATTAATATGGGAGTGTCCGTCTGTCCGTACGAGATTCCGTGTTTTTTTGCAAAGATCAATGGTCTCGTACAGACAGACGGACACACCTAAAATTATATATGTTACATTGTTGGAAAGCCCTACCTATTGCATAAACGTAGATATATAAATCATAATTTAATATTAAATAATAAGCTCAAAATGTGCATTTGAAATTACCCCTTTTTCGCATTTTTGCCGACTTTACGCAAAGTTCCGTGTTTTTCACAAAGATCAATGGTCCCGTACAGACAGACGGACACACCTAAAATTATATATTTACATTGTTGGAAAGCCCTAACTATTGCCTAAACGTAGATATATAAATCATAATTTAATATTAAATAATAAGCTCAAAACATGTATTTGAAAATACCCCTTTTTCGCATTTTTGCCGACTTTACGCAAAGTTCCGTGTTTTTCACAAAGATCAATGGTCTCGTACGGACGGACGGACACTCCGTTATTAACATTATTATTTACATTGTTGGAAAGATCAAAGTATTGCCTACACGTACATATAAAAAATTATAATTTAATATTGAAAAATGAGCTCCCAAGATGCAGTTGAAATCAACACATTTTTGCATTTAAGATGAAGTTGATGAAATTTTCGAAATAGAATGCGTCTAAATTATCGTTAGAATAACGGTTCTTTTTCTACTTCTACAATTTGAATTTCTTGGTTCAAATTTTTGTTAAGGTCCACTTCACTTGAATACTATCAGAACTTTTCAGACTTGTTTATCATCATTAGGTGAGTAAGTAGGCCAGGTGCCGTAAGTCTGATGTCTGAATTATTACTCTTTATGTACTTAAAAAATTTGAATTTTTTTTTTTTTTTTTTTTTTTTGATTTAGGTCATTTTTTCTACTTGCTAATAAATATTAAATTAGTGTGAAGGTTAAAAACCACAACTCTCTTTTGCTTTTTGTCATAATTATGAGCATTTTTAACTTAGAATGTCGGTATTTATTTGTTGTTTTTGTTCAAGTTCACTTTTTTGAATACTTTCTATAGCTTTGAAATCTCAAACATTTTGTCATCAGTTAATATGAGTAAGAAGGCCAAGAAACATAATTCTTTTTTCTATTTTTTGATAATTGTTTCAAATGCGATAACAACAGGTGTAAGTTATTAAATTTTTGTGAGTTTTTACATTTCCTCATTTATATTTTCAAGGATCGTTAAATCAAATGTACAACGCCATTGGCTATGACATTGTATAGATACAGGCGTTTAATCAAATTAATCAGTTTCAGTTTCTTTTTTAACATATTGTCCAGCACTTGCAGACGCAATGTTTTTGTCTACTTCTACGAGGCACACATTTTATAACACAGTAAAAACGCTCCTTCACTCATGAATAATAATCCGATATTTGTTAAAGTGAGATCGTAGTTACCTTGTTACTGCATTCATACAATTGTGTGTGTTTACAAGACATATACAAAATGATTTCTCCGTTGCAAAACGATCCACTTATCTTAGCAGGGAGGAGAACGCAGATTTGTGGATCATGGGGTCATGAGTTCAATCGACGGGCGAGGAACAGGTTCTGTCTGACAATTTGATAGAGGACACTGTGCCTGAAGTTAACTACTTTGACAATTACTTGCGGACTAGTACAAGTTCGAGCGTCACTGGTAAGAAAACAGCCTACAAACAACATTCATTGCCCTTGTAAAACATATAAAACAGGATATTACATTTTCTTGTATTTCAGTTCAGCGTATCAGTCTTATTAGTGGAAATTATTTTGGTCTAACAGAAATATTTTATACATGTGTCAGCCGATTCTTATCAAACATCTGTTGTAAATTTTAACTAATACATGTTCATAGTAAACTTTATTGCTCCGGAATTTTAAAAAGATATACCAGTATCAAATAGAATTTATACTGACCAAGTTTAGAAAATATATTTCGAGAAACGGTAAATGTAACGGTGTTATAAATCTTTAAAAAAGTTTCTATAGAAACTGTTTGTTTGCCACAAAATGTCTCTTTATAAAAAACATGTAACATTTTATTTCAGAAGTTTTACACAAAGTTGATATGTTGCTAAACATGGTATGGGCATGCGGTTTTGATGCTACAAAGTTGTCATCTAAAGACTAGAGAAAGAACATTGCTTACGTTATATTTAATCAAAATAAGATAGAAGTTAAAAAGAAATCGGAAAATATGGATTCCTTCAATAATACATCTTGTCGTTTTTCAACGTACTGTCTAAAATACTACATTGACGTCGCTTCCTCAATTTCAGATGTAATTTATCCCGATCAAAACCCTTGTACAAGCACACCCTTAAGAAATAGAAGAAAATGTATACCACCACAATCTTTAGTTTCCTTTGTCTCCTTAACCGTTAGCCTGCTTGCGGCAAGTGGTTCTGCCTTTGCGACCAGTGCAGACCGTGCAGGCTGTTCATGGTCTGCACTGTTCGCTATTCGGTCAGTAAATTTTCGGTAAAGACCCCTTTGATGAACTAGTGGTACTGTCCAAATTGAATGATCAATCAGTCCATTTTAGAAAATTAGCAGGCTAAAAGTTAAAATACAGTGGGCGACTAAAAACAGTTCGGTAAAAGTTATCTCCCCTTTATATTGCAAATGGCGTTGATGGAGGTAGTGGAAATTACTCTGGGCGACTATAAAACGGGTCGGTAAGAGTGACCTCCCCTTTCATATTGCAAATGGCGTCGAGGGAAGGCAGGGGAAGTAACTGTGGGCGGCTAAACAAACTTGTCGGTTACTACGATCAGTTACCTCCCCTTTATATTGCAAATGGCGTCGAGGTAGGTAAGGGCAGTAACTGTGGGCGACTACAGAGGGTCCGTAAGTGACCTCCCCTTTATATTGCAAAAGGAAGTAAATCTGGGCGGCTTAAAACGGGTCGGTTACAGTGACCTCGCCTTTAAATTGCAAATGGCGTAGAAGGAAGAAGGAAAATAACTCTGGGCGACTATAAAACGGGTTGGTAAGAGTGACCTCCCCTTTATATTGCAAACGGCGTCGAGGGAGGTAGGGTAAATAACTATGAGCGATTAAAAAGGTTCGATAAGAGTGACCTCCCCTTTATATTGCAAATGGCATCGACGGACGAAGGGGAAATAACTCTGGGCAACTACAAAACAGGTTGGTAAGAGTGACCTATCCTTTATATTGCAAATGGCGTCGAGGGAGGGAAGGGAAGTAACTCTAGCCGGCTAAAAAAACGATCGGTAAGAGTGACCTCCCTTTCTATTGCAAATAGTGTCGAGGCAGGAAGGGGAAATAACTCTGGGCGACTATAAAAAGGGTTGGTAAGAGTGCCCTCCCTTTTATATTGCGAATGGCGAATGGCGTCAAGGAAGGTAGGGGAAGTAATTCTGGGTGGCTAGAAAATATTTGTAAGATTGACCTCCCCCTTTATATTGCAAATGGCGTCGAGGGAGGGAGGGAAATAACTTTGGGTGACTATAAAACCGGTAGGTAAGGGTGTCTTCCCTTTTATATTGCAAATGGCGTCAGGAAGGGAAAATAACTCTGGGTGACTATAAAACGGGTAGGTAAAAGAGACCTCCATTTTCTATTGCAAATGGCGTTTGAGGGTAGAAGGGGAAATACCTCTGTGCGATTATAAACGGTTAAGAGTGACCTCCCCTTTATATCGGAAATGTCTACCTAGGTTCCCGCTCGTGATGAAATAATGCACGGAGGAGCACCTGGGTTCTTCCTCCACCATTAAAGCTGGAAAGTCGCCATATGACCTATCATGTGTCGGTGCGACGTTAAATCCAAAAAAAAGATAAAAAAAAATATTGCAAATGGCGTCGAGAAGGGGAAATAACTCTGGGCGACTATAAAATGGGTCGGTAAGAGTGACCTTCCCTTTATATTGCAAATGGCGTCGAAACAGGAAGGGAAATAACTCTGGGCGGCTAAAAATACGTGTAGGTTAAGAGTGACTTCCCCTTGACATTGCGTCGAGGGAGGAAGGGGAAGTAACTCTGTATGGCTTAAAAATACGTGCAGGTAAGAGTGACCTCCCTACTTATATTGCAAATGGCGCAGAGGGTGTGTGTGTGTTCGGGTTCAACGTCTTTTTCAACAGTTTTTCAGTCATATAAACGACGGTGTCTACTTGTAGCAGTGAGCACAATGCCGAACTTTATAGTGCTGCCTCACTGAAATATCACGCCGTAGACACATTACTTGATACCCCACCCAGTCACATTATACTGACACCGGGCTGACCAGTCCTAGCACTACCCTCTTAATGCTGAGCGCCAAGCGAGGAAGCTACTAGTACCATTTTTTACGTCTTTGGTATGACGCGGCCGGGGATCGAACCCACGACATCCCGCACTCGAAGCGGACGCTCTACCACTAGGCTACCGAGGCGGTATGGCGCAGAGGGAGGAAGGGGAAATAACTCTGGGCGATTACAAAACGGGTCAGTAAGATTGACCTCCGCTTTATATTGCAAATGGCGTCAAGGGAGGTAGGGGAAGTAACTGTGGGCGGCTAAACAAACTGGTCGGTTAGTGACCTCCCCTTTATACTGCTAATGGCGTCGAGGGAAGTAGAGGAAGAAACTGTGGGCAGCTAAAAAAACTGGCCGGTCACTACGATCAGTCACATCCCCTTTATATTGCAAATGGCGTCAAGTGGGAAAAGGGAAGTAACTGTGGGCGACTACTGGGGTCCGTCGGACCCCCCCCTTTTATTGAAAAGGCGGGGGTGGAGGTAAAAGTAAATCTGGGGGGTTTAAAAACGGGGGGTTACACACTGCACCAACCAAATAAAAAGCCTCTGTATTTTTTTATACCCTTCCCCTGGGGTATTCTATAAAAACCATGGCCCTGAAGGGGAAAAATTACAACCCCATTTAAATCGTAATTGCTATTTAAAAACGGCAGATTGGTGAATGCGTACCTATTTTTGAACAAGCGAAAATTTTATCTTCCTTTGGGCACCAGTCACTTTGTCTCAATGTTCCGATTGCAGAGAGCTCCACTTTTTTATGCTTTCGTCAACTTACGAAAAAACTTGGTGACTCCCCTAATGAACATCCGGTCTAGAGGCACAGCAGTATGCACATGTGGGCGAAATGTAAACAAAAAAAAACAAATGCAAAATATTCACATTTATCAATAAAACTCAAAATGAGAATAAAATTCATTTGTATGCGATTTTGAATTTAAAATCATCATTGGTACATCTTTCTTTTTTATTTAATTCTTTTTGCACATTTATCTTGCATATCACATTTTAGCATACACTGGGGTAAAAGCGATTGACATACATTTTTCATATCACCCAAATCAGAAGGTTTTTTGAATCTAGCCCGGAACTTCACCGGGAAGCAAGTTTTTTTGTGAAACGTTAAAAAACGTAAACGCGCTTTGTTTTTCTAAGACAAGATTTTGAAAAATTGACCGGTACAAAAGGGAAAGAAATTATCGCATTTTAATATCCATAGTACACTTTTAAACCAAACTGGTTTTTTATTTATAAATGCCCAACTGACAGCTCTGGCGATTACAAAAGGGGCCCATAAATTGAGCCCCTTTAAAATTGCAAAGGGCGTCGAAGGGGGGAAAAATTTTTGGGCGCTAAAAACGGGTAAAGTGACCCCCCTTTTATATTGCAAAAGGCGTCGAGGGAGGAAGGGAAAAAACTTGTATTAAAAAAGGGTAGGAAGAGTGACCTCCCTTTTATATTCAAAGGGCGTCAAGGAAAAAAATAATTTTGGGTGACAAAAAAGGGGTAGGTAAGAGGATCTCCCCTTTTTTTTGCAAATGGCGCAAGGGGAAAAACTGTGCATTTTAAACGTTTAAAGTGAGCCCCCCTTAAATATTGCAAAGGCGTCAGAGAAGGGGAAAAATAACCGGTGTTTATAAAAGGGGTCATAGGTGACCTCCCCTTTTATTGCAAATGGCGTCGAGGGGGAAAGAGGAAATAACTCGGGCGATTACAAAAGGGGTCTAAGACGACGTCCCTTTTAATTGAAAAGGGCGTCGAAGGAGGAAATAATTCTTGGTAATATAAAACGGCTAAAGTGACCTCCCTTTTATATTGAAAAAGGCGTCGAGGGAGGAAGGGAAAAAACTTTGATTATAAAACGGGTGGGTAAAGTCCTTTCCCCCCCGATATGTAAATGGCGTCAAAGGGAAAGGGGGGGAAAAAACCCCGGGGTGACTTAAAACGGGAAAATTAGATTGACCTCCCCTTTTATTACAAAGGGGCGTCGAAGGGGGAAGGAAATAACTCCGGTGACTAAAAAGGGGTAGGTAAGCCTCCCCTTTATATTACAAAGGGCGTCGAAGGGAAAAAGGGGAAAAAACTCTGGGGGGGACTAAATGGGAGGTAAGAGTTATTTCCCATTAATTTGCAAAGGCGTTAAGGGAAATAACCGGGTGATATAAAAGGGAAATAAAGAAACCTCACATTATATTGCAATGCGTTGGGGGAAAGGGGGAAATAACTGGGTGTGATTAAACTGGTCAAAGAGCGACCTTTCCCTTTTTATATGAAAAGGCTGGGAGGGGGGGAAAAAACTCTAGGCAATTCTAAAACATTTTGAGTGCCCTCGCCTTTATATTGCAAATGGCGTCAAAGGGAAAGGGAAAAAAACTCTAGGTGCTAGAAACTTCAGTAAATCCCTCCCCTTTAATTTGCAAATGGCGTAAAAAAGAAGGGGAAAAAACCTTGGCGATTAAAAAACGGGTCAGTAAGATTGACCGCCTTTTATATTGCAAATGGCTCAAAGAAAGGGGGGAAATAATCTTGGGGATAAAAAAGGGGGAAAAAGGGAAACCTCCCTTTATATTGAAAATGGGTCGGGGGAAGAAGGGGAAAAAACTGGGGACTAAAAAACGGGTAGGTAAAAATGACCCCCCCTTTATATTGAAAATGGCGTCGGGGGGGAAGGGGAAAAATTTGGGGTGACTTTTAAAAGGGTTGGGTAAGAGTATCTCCCCTTTATTTGCAAATGCGCAGAGAGTGGTGGGAAGAAATAACTCTGTCCCGATTTTAAAAGGTAAGTGACCTCCCTTTATATTGAAAATGGCGTCGAAGGGGGGAAATAATTCTTGAAACTATAAAAGGGCTAAAAGTGACCTCCTTTTTTTTTGCAAAAGCGTCGGGGGAGTGGGGAAATAACTGTGTGTTTAAAAAAACGGGTTGGGGTAAAGTGCCCTCCCCTGTATATTTTAAATGGCATCGAAGGAGGAAGGGAAATAACTCTCGGTGACTATAAAAGGGGAATAAGATTGACCTCCCTTTATTTTACAAAGGGCGTCAAGGAAAAAGGGGAAAAAACCGGGGTGACTAAAAAGGGGTGGGTAATGACCCCCCCCTTTATATTACAAAGGCATCGAAGGGGAAGGGGAAAAACCCCGGGTGACTAAAAAGGGGACAGAAATTGACCCCCCCCTTTAATTACAAATGGCGTAAAAGGGAGAAAGGGAAATAATCTGGGGACTATAAAAGGGGTGGGTAAAATGCCCTCTCCTTTATTTTGCAGATGGCTCAAGGGGGGAAATTCTCGGTTTTAAAAAATCGGTGGGAAAATTATTCCAAAATTTTTTTGAAAAAGGCGTTGGGGGAAATAACTTGGGGACAAAAAAAGGGGTGGTAAGAGCGCCCCACTTTTATATTGCAAATCGCGTTGAGGTAAAGGGGAAAAAACTGGGTGTTTTTAAACGGCATAAGAGTACCTTCGTTTTATTTTGAAAAATGCCCCGGGGGAGGGGGGGGAAATAACCTGGGCAATTCTAAACGATTTGTAAGAGTGACCTCGCCTTTATATTGCAAATGGCTAAAAGGTGAAAAAACTCTAGGACTATAAAACGGTTATAAAAAGGTGACCCCCCTTTTAAATTTTGCAAAGGCGGGAAAAATTGGGAAAAAACTTTTGGGTGTTTAAAAAAAGGGAAATAAGATTGACCTGCCTTTTATTTTGCAAAGGGCGTCGTAAGGGGGAAATAACTTTTTGGGTGACTATAAAAACAATTATAGTGACCTCCCTTTTAATTGCAAAGGGGCGTCAGGAAGAAGGGGAAAAAACTCTGGGTGACTATAAAGGGGTCAGTAAATTGACCCCCCCTTTATATTAAAATGGGTCGAAGGGGAAGGGAAAAATTTCTGGGTGACAAAAAAGGGTGGGTAAGAGTGACCCCCCCTTTTTTTGCAATGGCGTCGAAGGGGAAGGGGGAAATAACTCGGGAGACTATAAAAGGGGTAGGTAAGAGGACCCCCCCCCTTTATATTGCAAATGGCGCCCAGGGGGAAGGAAATAACTCTGGGACTTTTAAAAGGGGCCCCCCTTTAAAGGTGACCTCCCCTTTTATTGCCAATGGCGTCGAAAGAGGGGAAAAAACTCTGGGCGACATAAAACGGTAGTAGTGACCTCCCTTTTATATTGCAAAGGCTCTGGGGAAGGGGGGGGAAATAATCGGTGTTTAAAAAACGGGTAGGCAAGAGTGCCCCCCCGAATTGCAAATCCCGGGGAAAGGGGAAAATAACGGGGCGTTTAAAAAGGGATTTGTAAATGACCTCCCTTTTATACTGCAAAGGCGCAAAAGGGGGGAAAAACCTTGGACATAAAAGGGGAAGAGGGGATCCCTTTTATATTTGCAAATGGCGTCAATTGGGGGGGGGGAAATAACTGTGTGAATTTAAAAAACGGGCAGTAAGAGTAAGAGGACCTCTCCTTTTATATTGCAAATGGCGTAAAGGGGGACATAAATGGGGTGGGTAAGATGCCCTCCCCTTTTTTTGAAAAGGGGCTCGAGGGGGAAGGAAAAGCTCTGTGTTTAAAAAAGGCAGAAAAGGACCCCCCTTACATTGCAAAAAAACTTAAAAGGGGTAGGAATGCCCTTTTTTATTTTGCAAGGGATAAAGGGAAAGGGGAAAAAACGGGGCTTTATGAAAGGGGTTTTGTACAGTGCCCTTTTCCTTTTTTCTGCTAATGCTCAGGGGAAAGGAAAAACTTGTGATTAAAAAAACAGGTCAGAAAAGGGGACCCCCCCTTTTTTTATTCAAATCGTCAGCGGGGAAATAACTCGGGATGACATGAAAGGTATAAAGGACCTCCCTTTTACTTTGCAAATGGTTCGGGGGAGAAGGAAATAACTCTAGATACTAAAAAACCGGGGTTTCGTCATGACCCCGTTTTAAATGCAAAAGGGCTCGTGGGAGAAAGGGGAAATAACTAGGGGCGATTATAAAAGGGGTCGTAAGGTGCCCTAAAAACAGTTGGGAAGTAATCTCACCTTATAGTAAAAAGTGGGTCAGGAACCCCTTTAATTTTGCATATAAGGAAAAAAAATTTTTAAAGGAGGTCATATTTAATGTGGGAAAGTTTCCAAAATCAAAATCAAGCAATTTTTTGACATTTCATTTTTTTAAGTAAACAACACACCAGTGGGTTTTTATTCTTTTTTTCAAGCAACAAAAATAACAAAAAAAACATTTTCAAGTATAATTTTAGTGTTAAAAATTTTGAAAAATAGATCTTAAAATTAATACATGAATTAAAAATTCACTGAAACCAATGAAAAATAAGCTTACAAAATATTTTAAATTCTGCATTTAAAAAAAAACATACATTATAAAAAAAGTAAAAATGTATATAATTTAAAAATCTAGAGACAGACATGGGAAGAGAGGGAAATTTTTTAAATTTTTTAATTAAAATGACCTTTTTAAGTCAGGGGAAAAAGCCATGAAAAATCTAACAAAAGTTTTTACGATTGTAATTTTTAAATTTATTTTAAAAAAGAAAAATTTTAAATTCAAATTGTAAAATTGATATGTCCTCTCTTGTGATTAAAAAAATATCAAACTGAAACAACTATTTCTGTCTTAAGTGTTTAATTTTTTTTTTTCCGTTATTCCTCAAAATATTCATGTTTGTTACCTACCCTGCATAAAAAAATAGAAAGGGCATTCGTTTTTTTGTTTTTTACAAGATCGAAAATCATTTCCCGGAAATTTAAATTTTTCCCGATGCAAAAATTCAGTATTTCACTTTTTTTTATTCTTACAAATTTTGTCGGTTTTAAAACCATTTCATTTAGTTTATTGTTTTTTTCTTGTCGAGTTGCTATTTATAAATTTAAACTAAAACGTATCTTACTTTTTCCCTCGCGCAGAGACCGATGTTACGTAAATCTGCTGATTCATGAGTCAAATCTTAGTTATAGTTCCAAGATACGCTTTCGTTTTCATTTTTAAACGTTTGGGATTTATTTAGGGGTTTTGTAAGCACTACTATACATCTTTGTCTTTTGAAACAAATTTTTCCCGTCTTTTCCTTTCGCGTTCAGTTTGTTCCCATTAAAAATCATGTTTGGATTTTTTTTCCCTTTTTAAACAATGAGTTTATCATGTTATAATTTAACGTTTATTTCAGAACCCTTTAAAACGCGAACTAAAAAAAGTTTGCTCCAATTCATTAAACATTTGATCAGACACTTTTTACATCATTCTAAAAACATTTTAAAATTTAAAACATTGTTCCATAAAAGACAAAATTTCTTTAAAAACATTTCAGCCCCCAAAATTTTTTTAGTCTCAGATAATTCGGTAAAGTTATGCCAAACTTTTAAAAAAAGTGACAAGAATGAGGCCAAAAAGATTTCAAAAATACATTAGGTTTACCCAACAAAAGACGAGAATGTGGGGTTTTAATAAAAATATTCGATTTTACTGCATTTTGTTGTTTCAGATATGAAATTTTTTTTCAAACATTCAATATTCTGAAACAAACGACACATTAAGCTGAAAACCACGATTTTAAAGTGAGAAATTCAAACGCAACTTTTTTTGCACCCAACACAATCTAACGCGAAAGAATATGAAAAATTAATTACCAAAAAATCGATATTTTTTTAACAAAAAAAAAAAGTAAAAATCTTTTTTAAATGAAAAAGAAAAAGTCCGTAGAACATATTACTTTTTTCAAATATTTTTTGCCCTAAGAGAAGCAACTTAAAGGGGACTACACGAAAAATTGTAATAAAATTAAAAAAAACTTTAATTTTTAAGTAAAAATGAATTTTTCAAATTTACATTTGCGGGGGTTGAGTCTAGAATGATTCTATTTCATCTAAACGAAACAAACAAAAAGGATTTTAAATTATTCCCAAAATGTTTTTTTGTGTTATAAAAGATATACGCAATTTATTTATCTTTGAAAAACCCCGTCCAGTTAAAAAATAACTTTTTATTTGAGATGCTTTTTAAAAAATTTTTTCCAAAACAGTATTATTCTATGTGGGTTTTTCCCTTTCAAATACTGCTGCCCCGTTTTTTTTATTAAAGTCAAAGTGAATTTTTTTGTCAAAAAAGTATTTTTTTAAAAAATGCAATAAAAAAAAAAATGCATAATTTTTAAGGCCAAAAACAAACTAGCTAGAATATCGAAGTCTAAAAATAGTTCGACTTACCCGATCTTTAAAATTAAATAATTTTCAAATTACTGAAACTATTTTTCCTAAAATTTAAAAAAAACTTGTAAAAAAATATACAATTTGCTTTGTTAAACATTTAGGCCGCTTAAACATGAAGGGTTTTAAAGCTTTTATGAAGGGGATTAATACCCCCCCGACTTTGTCACCCTGCTTTTGACCTTTATTTGTGATTTCCCCCTTTAAAAACCCAATGATCACGTTAAGTGGAAATAGGTGCGGAGATGAGGGAATCTAAAACAAAAAAACAAAATGGTCAGAAATGACGAAAAATTTTCTGTGAGTGGGTAGAGTAAAAGTGATGGGAGGGGTAGGGTTATGAGGGGGATACAAATCCAAAGAAACAATGAGTATAAAAAATGTAAAAAAAATATAGAGAAAGTAGGGGGGGTTGCGTAAATAGGGGAAAAGGGGGAATGTACGTGTAAGAGATGTAAACAAAAAAACTTAAGGGGAAAAAATTTGAAATATGGGGTTGGGGTAAAAAGGGGGTATAAGGGGGTAGTTAAACATCATATAAACATATATAACAAGATTACATTAATTTACAATTAATTAATTGAAAAAAATTAAAAAAATCTTCTTTGTTTTGAGCGGAAGGGGGAAAAGGGGTTGGGGAAGTAGGGGAAGACAGGTTTTTAGTGGAGATGAGGGGAATATAAATGTAAGTTTTTTGGTTTAGGAAATTTTCTTTGGGGAGGGTCGGGGCTGGGGGATGACGTGGGGGTAGGCTTAAAAAGTGGGATATCGGGGTCCAGTGCAAAGAACAGATGATTATATGTCAAACGAAAGTTGCCATAAAACTTTAAAACCAACTTATTAAAAATCTGATCCCCCCCTTTATCTTTTACCTACCCGACTTAAACCTAAAGAGTTTCCCTTTCCTAAAGGCAATCCTTTTGTAAGGTTTGGTGATTAATTTTAAAGGGATATGGTAAAATTTAGAATTTGTCAAAATTTAACCAGCATGTTTTAATGTTTGACCCATGACCTTTTCTTTAGGAAGCCAACTCTAAAATAATACGTCTTCCCCCTTACCAAAAACTAACACTTATAGAATTTGAAGGAAGGGGAAGTAAAAGAAAATAGTGACACAAGCTGCTATAAATTTTTAAAATTTATACATCGTTGACAGTGACACCGACGCAAAGGCAAGATAACAATCATCTTTTTTATTTAGTTCGACTTTGTACCTCCAAACCCTTAGACAATACGGAGGGGCATGAAGTTGAACATATGACTTTGACCTCAAAGAAACATTAACTTTTGGGCCATGACAGGGTTTTACCAGAAAACCGTCTTGATGTGGTTAATAAATTTATGTATTTTATAAAGCGGGGCACGATGGGCGGACGGCGAACAGACTTGGGAAAACGGACCCAATTAACCCCCTATACTTTTATGGGATAGATTATAAAAAATATAGCTTATTTCTAAAATTTTTTAAATATCTTTGTCAGGGTGGGTGTGGTGGGGTCATTTAATCCTGGGCAAGGTTTTTCTGAATTCATCATACTTTTTTTTTCCTTTCCCATAATTTTCTTTTTTGGGGTTTTTAAAATCAATCTGAAAAAAGTTATAAAAAATTAAACACGGGAAAAACTTCAAGATGTAAGGTCAAACAAATTAAACTAAATATTTTTGATTTTTTTTTTCTATTCAAAAGAACACCAAAAATATATCCTCCCCTTCCTTCGCAAACAAATAAAAAAAAATTTTTGGGAAAGAAAAAAATTTAAAAAGGCAGTATATAAACAACAAGAAACTAGATATTTTACGCTGTTGTGACAGTGACCTTTGACCTATGCGCTTTGCATATTGTCTAATCGCCACAAACCTTTATGACAAGTTTAAAGTTAATAACTTGAATGGTTATTGAGTTATGTTCCGGACACGAAATACGACGGACAGACAGACAGACGCAAGCAATCATGCGCCATTATGTAAAATGTCCGATTTTTTTAAACGGGCATATAAAAAGGTATAAAGTTTCAAATCTATAGTATTCAAGCAAAGTGACCCAAAACAAAAGTAACAAAAATACCAATTTTGTCAATTTAAATGGGCTTTCATGCTACAAAATGCAAGAAAAATATTATGATTCTTGGCCTATTTACTAACTGAATAATAATAAACAAATGTATGAAGGTTCAAAGCTGTTATAGTTGCCCAAACCAAAAACAAAATAACCAAGAAACAAGCAAATTCGATGAATTGGTATCCCCCGCCGAAAGGGTCTGTGGTGAGGAACAGCAAAAAATATATCCAGCAAAAAGTTAAGAATGTTACAAAGAAGCAAATAATTTCATTAGTCAAAATCAAATTAACAGAAAATGGATGTTTTTTTTTGTGGTGGGTGGGGGGAGGGGGGGTGGTTGAGGGGTGAGGGTACAAAAGTTTACATGCTGATTATAAATATTGATGGAAAATTAATAATGAAAAAAAATTCGGGGGGAGGGAGGGGGTTTTACCAAGGCAAGGTGGCGACCAGGTGTGGGTACAAAACTTCACATGTTTATAATAAATGTTCATGGAAAAGAATGAAAGAAGTTTAATGAAATTCTTCCAATTGGTTGGTGTTATGTACAAATCTTTGGATTTTTAAACAATTAAAGGGCAATAACTGTATGGAAAATTGACCATTAAAAAAAAAGAAAATGACGGGCATCATCAAAGTATGTTGGTTCATATTTATTTCAAGTTTGATGAAATTCTACTTGCTAGTAACTGAGAAATGGCTGCCCACGGACATTTTTGTGCATTTTTCCTTATATCAAGGGCAATAACTCTAAGGGAAATTGACTAATCGAAAAAAAAACTTGAAGGGCATCATCACAGTATCTTGGTTCATGTCTATATCAAGTTTGATGAAATTCTACCTGCTAGTTACTGAGAAATGGCTGCGGACGGACATTTTTCATTAAATCAAGGGCAACTAGAAAATGCTTTTGTAAAAAAGCGCATGTTTCCCCCAATGCAAAGTCCTATAGGCAAGAAGTCAATAGGGGTCAGGAGCGAAAGTCAAAGAGACACTGATGGTTGGCTGCAATAGGGATCATCTACTTGGCATGTCCAGTCATCCCGCTATATTTCAACACTCGTGGCCTAGTGGTTCTCAAGTCACTGTTCAGGCTCCTGTGACCTTGACCTTTGATCAAGTGACCTCAAAATAAATAGGGGTCATCTACTCTGCATGTCCAATCATCCTATTAAGTTTCAACATTGTAGGTCAAGTGATTCTCAAGTTATTTCCAAAAAATGATTTTACATGAACAGGCCACTATGACCTTGACCTTTAACAGACTGACCCCAAAATCAATAGGGGTCATCTACTCTGCATGTTCAATCGTCCTATGAAGTTTCAACATTCTGGGTCAAGTGGTTCTCAAGTTATTGATCGGAACTGGTTATCAATGTTCAGGCCCCTGTGACCTTGACCTTTAACGGAGTGACCCAAAAACAATAAGGGTCATTTACTCTGCATGAACAATCATCCTATGAAGTTTCAACATTCTGGGTCGAGAGGTTCTCAAGTTATTGATTGGAAATGGTTTTCAATGTTCAGGCCCCTGTGGCCTTGACCTTTAACAGAGTGACCCTAAAATCGTTAGAGTTCATTTACTCTGCACGACCAATCATCCTACGAAGTTTCATCATTCTGTGTCAAGTGGTTCTCAAGTTACTGACCGGAAATGGTTTTCAATGTTAGGGCCCCTGTGACCTTGACCTTTCACAGAGTGACCCCAAAATCGTTAGGGGTCATCTACTCTTTATGATCAATCATCCTATCAAGTTTCAACATTCTGGGTCAAGTGGTTCTCAAGTTACTGACCGGAAATGGTTTTTAATGTTCAGGCCTCTGTGACCTTGACCTTTAATGGAGTGACCCCAAAATCGATAGGGGTCATCTACTTTGCATGTACAATCATCCTATGAAGTTTCAACATTCTGGGTCAAGTGGTTCTCTAGTTATTGATCGGAAATGGTTTTCAATGTTCAGGCCCCTGTGACCTTGACCTTTGACGAAGTGACCCCAAAATCGATAGGGATCATCTACTCTTCATGACCAATCATTCTATGAAGTTTCAACATTCTGAGTCAAGTGGTTCTCTAGTTATTGATCGGAAATGGTTTTCAATGTTCAGGCCCCTGTGACCTTGACCTTTGACGAAGTGACCCCAAAATCGATAGGGATTATCTACTCTTCATGACCAATCATCCTATGAAGTTTCAACATTCTGGGTCAAGTGGTTCTCTAGTTATTGATCGGAAATGGTTTTCAATGTTCAAGCCCCTGTGACCTTGACCTTTGACGGAGTGACCCCAAAATCAACAGGGGTCATTTACTCTTCATGACCAATCATCCTATGAAGTTTCAACATTCTGGGTCAAATGGTTCTCTAGTTATTGATCGGAAATGGTTTTCAACGTTCAGGCCCCTGTGACCTTGACCTTTGATGGAGTGACCCCAAAAACAATAGGGGTCGTCTACTCCAGCAGCCCTACAACCCTATCAAGTTTGAAGGTTCTAGGTCAAATGGTTCTCCAGTTATTGCTCGGAAATGAAGTGTGACGTACGGACGGACGGACGGACGGACAGGGCAAAAACAATATGTCTCCTGGGGGAGACATAATAACTCTAAGGGAAATTGACCAATCAAAAAAAAATTGACGGGCATCATCGCAGTATGTTGGTTTCCTGTTTATTTTAAGTTTCATGAAATTCTACAAGGTAGTTACTGAGAAATGGCTGCGGATGGACGGACTAACGGACGGACGGACGGACAACGCCATTTCAATACCCCTCTCCCGATTTCATCGGCGGGGGATAATTATAATTTCGCATACATAAGGCGGCATAATTATAACGAAATGCTTGCGAGAGATATTTCTACTTATTCACCTAATGATGATAAAAAATTGTGCACAGTTTTAAAAGTTTTCTATATAAAACAAGAGCTGTCAATACAGCCAATGCTCGCCTATTCGAAGCAAGAATATTACCCTATATGTTTAAATGTCTGTAGAGTTTCGGTCCAGTATCTGCATTGTTTTGGAGATTCAAGTGAACATAATTTTGCAAAATAAATGTCAGAGTTATCGAACTTGATGCTATCACCTAGTTTTATAACTCGGAAGACACATTTGAAGTTTCAAATCAATATCTGCATCAGGTTTGAAGATAGTAGCTTGCATGCATAGCTTTAGCCAAAATTTTCTAATTCAAAAAGAGTGCATAATCTGCCCGAAATACATGTCAGAGTTATGGGACTTGATTCTAAGAAGTTGGTTATTGACCTAGAAAAAATGTTTCAAAGCTATATGCCTTTAAACAATAGCTATATAGATACTTTAACCAGGATTTTCTAGGTCCAACAAGAGTGCCAGAATGTCACAATATATGCCCGTCATAGCAAATTTCTTTACACTAGCACCTGTATTTGCAAATGGGATTTTAATTCTGTGGTTGTGTAGTAATTACTGTAAGTATTTTGGTTTTCTAAATCCACAAAAAAATCTCCTTACCAGGTAGAGATACCTTAAAATACACCCTAAATTTGAAAGTAACATCTGTGTTGTACCGCAGAAAAGTGGTCAATTATAAAAAAAAATATAAACAAGAGGGTCACGATGACCCTGGATCGCTCACCTGAGTAATATGAGCTTCATGTTTCAAAAGTCAAACTGATGCTAAAATATTAAAACAGTAGGTCAGTAGGTCACATTCATGGTCACTGAAAGTCACTTTTAAGATTGGTGTGCAAAACTGTATATGTCATCCAAATTTCAAGGCTGTATCTTAAAAAACAAGAAAGTAGGTCAGTAGGTCAAGGTCACAGTCAAATGACCCCTACTTTGGGTCATCAGGAAATATGATCAGATGATTTTTTAAGTATTTTTTCCTATACAACTCATATAACAAGTAACTTAGAGCGGGGCTTCTTTTCACCCCAAGGGCATAATTTGAACAATCTTGGAAAAGGGCCACTAGGCAACCACGGTCTTGTGGTTTCAGACAAGAAGATTTTTAAATGTTTTACCTATAAAGGTCTATATAAACCTTGGGACCCCCGGGGCGGGCCCTCTTTTCACCCCAGGGGCATAATTTGAGCAATCTATATAGAGGACCATTACATGATGTCACATGCTAAATATCAAGGCTCTACGCCTTGTGGTTTTAGACAAGGTTTTCAAAATTTTCCTTATATAAGTCTATGTAAACAATGTGACCCCCAGGGTGGGGCCATATTTGACCTTAGAGGGATAATTATTATAACCTTGGTAGAGGACTACTAGATGATGCTACATACCAAATATCAAAGCCCTATGACCTGCCGTTTTGGACAAGAAGATTTTTTAAATTTTTCCTTTCGGTTGCCATTGCAACTAGAGTTCTGTATGGAATTCAATTGTTTGAATAAATTTGAAAGGGGATTACCCAAGGATCATTCCTATGAAGTTTGGTGTAATTCTGCCCAGTGGTTTTTAATAAGAAGATTTTTTTTTAGAAATTGTTGACGGACGGACGACTGACGACGGACGACGCACACCGCACAACGGACGTTGAGCGATCACAAAAGCTCACCATGAGCCTTTGGCTCAGTAGAGCTAAAAAGTTACAATAAAAGTTATTTATAGTAACAACTAGGGGAAAGCTATTTATAATAACAACAAAGGGAAATAATTCTAAAGAATGGACCTGCGCATTACACTCCGCCTCCTGGTGAGGTACAATTGTGCCAAGTTACATCAACTTCCCTCCTATATGAAGGAGAAATGCTCCGAACAAAGTCATTCTTGTATCTTACCTTTGGCCTCTAAATGTGACCTTGATCTTAGACCTAGGGACCTGGTTCTTGTGCACGACATTCCGTCTCATGGTGGTGAACATTTGTGCCAAGTTATAGCAAAATCCCTTCATGCTTGAAGAAGAAATTCTTCGGACAAAGTTTTCATTCTTGTATCCTTTGACCTCTGTGACCTTGACCTTAGACCTAGGGACCTGATTCTTGCGCATGACACTCCGCCTTATGATGGTGAACAATTTTGCGAAGTTTCATTAAAATCTCTCCATGCATGAAGAAGATATGCACCGGACAAAGTCTGCGGACGTCGCCCACCCGCCCGCCAGGGGCGTTCCCATAATACGTCCCGTTTTTCAAACGGACGTATAAAAAGGGAATTTCAAAGTTTTATATAGCGTATCTTTAAATGATAGCTATACGTACTTGCAAACAAAACTTTTACCAATGAGTGACGCCGCCGAGGACGCCATGGTGAGTACACAGTTCATGACAGTGAATAAGTGTGGGAAGTATCAATCTATTTCCATCAGCGGGCACTGGGATACCACTGGGATACAAAAACCAACTAAAACTGCTAAGTCGAAAAAGGAACATAATTTTGTAAAAATGCAAAGTAGTGCAACTGAGCAGTGCATGTCCGATTATTTCAATGAACAAGTGTGTGAATTTTCCATCCATTTCCCCTTGTGGGTACTAATACCAGCTTACATACAAAAACTGAACAAAACTTGGGCGCCGGCGTATTGGCGAGTGCAATATTCTCCAAGTAGTCGAGCTAAAGAAAAGGCCATAATATTTTCATTAAAATGATTTTCAGAGTTATGAAATCTATGTCATTTAGTTGGTATGAAGGTCGCGAGAAGTAAACGTGAATTTTCATTCAGTTACAATGTGTAGTTAGTAGTTACTCAGAAAACTAACTCGCCGACAATCGCAATTAGAATTTTCTTGAAAAATGTCTAAGTAATAAAGAAATATATTTTCGACAAAATAATAGAAAGACTTATGAAACCTAGGTCATTGACTTGATACTATTAAATGGAAGGAATGTATAGTTTCATTCAGTTTCGAGGAGTAAGAACAGAGATATCAGCTTGTTGAGAATCATGAATAATGTTTCCGGGTAAAAGTGGACAGTATTCATGACAGAGTGGTTCCGGGACCTTATGGCATATGATGTTGATGATGTTGAGGTTCAAGTATTTTAGATTTGAGTAACAACAGAGTTAAAGTGAAAATGCATAAAAACTATAGCCTGAATCTGAAATGGCCGCAGACGCGGACGCCGATGAAATTGTGAGTAGGATAGATCTCTACATAATTCGTATAGCCGTGCTTTAAACAAACTATTGGAGAACAGATGTCAAAAAAAAAAAATAAAAAACAAGAGCTGTCACAGAAGAACATGCTCGAGTATACCTATGCTGGATAGTGAAACTGGGCACATCTGAAGGCACTGGAGCTGTCACTGGAGTGTTTAATGACTCCAATGGTGAATGAAGATATTGCACATTAGCTTGAGTCTGTGTCAAAAATATTAAGTAATAAGAGAGGTCAAGATAAAGTGTATCATATAAACATTATATAAGTATAATTCTAAGCAAACATTGGGCATAATTCATTAAATATTGGTGCAAGAGTTATGCACCTGGTGTCATATGATGCGGGTGATGATGTGGAACAACTTCTTCAAGTTTGAATCAAATGCATTTCATAATAACTGAGAAATATTGAAAATGCATCGAAACTAACCTTAAACTAGAGATGCTTTTGAGAAAAGCGCATGTGTCCCACAACTGCCCCTTAGATGATGAAAAATGTTAGTTTCTCTAGATGTTTAAGACAAGTGGATCCAATTAGATGGTCTGGATGGGTGGATCAAATCAGTAATTCAAGGGCCATAAATGAAAAGTGCCTGGACGGATTTGGCTAGTTATCGAACTTGGGTAAGGTCTTATGGCCAAACA
The DNA here is from genome assembly GCF_021730395.1 of Mercenaria mercenaria. Lineage (NCBI taxonomy): Eukaryota > Metazoa > Mollusca > Bivalvia > Venerida > Veneridae > Mercenaria > Mercenaria mercenaria. Next base: position 53,344,568 of record NC_069363.1, read on the forward strand.
CATTTTGTTAAAGTTTGGTGAAGATCGGATGAGAAATGTTCGACTTAGAGAGCGGACAAGAGTAAACAGACGAATTTTTTCAGTAATTCAAGGGCCGTAACTCTAAAATGCCTGGACCGATTTAACTAGTTATCGAACTTGGCCGAGGTGTCATGGTCAAACACATTTTGTTCAAGTTTGGTGAAGATCGGATGAGAAATGTTCGATTAAGAGTGCGGACATGAGTAAAAAGGCCAATTTTTCGATAATTCAAGGGCCGTAAATCCAAAATGCCTGGACCGATTTGGCTAGTTATCGAACTTGGCCGAGGTCTCATGGTCAAACACGTTTTGTTTAAGTTTGGTGAAGATTGGATGAGAAATATTCGAATTAAAGTGCGGACAAGAGTAAAAAGACCGATTTTTGGTAATTCAAGGGCCATAACTCCAAGACGCCTGCACCGATTTGGCTAGTTATCGAACTTGGCCGAGGTCTTATGGTCAAACACATTTTGTTCAAGTTTGGTGAAAATCGGATGAGAAATGTTCGACTTAGAGTGCGGACAAGCTTTGTGAAAGACACACAGACACACAGACAGACTGGAGTAAATCAATATGTCGCCCACACCACTGTGTGGTGGGAGACATAATTCTAAGTAAAAGGGGGCATAATTCTTGAAAAAATGGTGCCAGAGTTATGAACCTTGTGTCATATGATGTGGGTGATGATTTTGAACAATTATTTTAAGTCTGAATCAAATCCATTCAGTAATAACAGAAATAGAGTGAAAGTTTATCAAAACTTTAACCTGAATATCTAAGTAAAAATTGGGAATAATTCATGAAATATTGGTGCCAGAGTTATGGCCTTTACGTCAGATGATGTGAGTGATGATGGGGAATAACTATTTTAAGTTTGAATCAAATCCATCAAGTAATTACAGAGATAAGAAGAAAATAGGAGAAAGTGTAAAAAAACTTTAACCGACACCGACGCCGGGTCGAGTAGGATAGCTCTCCTTATACTTCGTATAGTCGAGCTAAAAATCATTAATTGCTTACAGACAGAGCTAGTATCAAACAGACTTTTTAAAGGTATTACCTGGAACGCATCGCACTGTCATCTGTTGGAAATAACAAACACAGGACGGCATGATGATATGTTTCTGCAATCGATTCTTTTCTATGTCTTTCAGTAACGTAAAACTGTTTTCTTGCCTTTTCAAACCTGAAATAATTATACTTTGTACATCTGGTGCTACAATAACCAGTAAAATCCATGAAATTCAATTAAAATATGCTAAGAATAGCTTAATGATTGGCGACCGATTGCCAGGCATGTCTTTTCACAGTAATTCTCTTGCCTATAATGTATGAGCCGCGCCATGGGAAAACCAACATAGTGCATTTGCGACCGGCATGGATCCAGACCAGCCTGCGCATCCGCATAGACTGGTCAGGATCCATGTTGTTCGCTTTCAAAGCCTATTGCAATTAGAGAAACGGTTAGCGAACAGCATGGATCCTGCCCAGACTGCACGGATCCATGCTGGTCGCAAACGCACTATGGTGGTTTTCTCATGGCGCGGCTCATATATTGTTTAATATCGTTGACTTTGAATCATTTACAATGCTGTGGGTCCACTTTGTTTCATTGGAATTTGGTGGAAACTATATGTGAAGCTGTGTACACAATGTTCTGATCTAGTTGTAATATTTCAAAGTTTCAATGTCCGAAAAAGGACTATTACTCCAAAAGAATATGACATGAAAATCCGTATGTAAGTTAAATGTTAATGTTGTATACCAAGTTTCATCTCAATAAGATATAAACTGTAAGACCAGCCGAGTACAAAAGAAATTTGACAGACGGATGGACTGATATACCCATGAGCCTTTAACACCGTGGGCATAAAATATATCTGACAACTTACGTCGTGTCATAATTCTCCTTTAATGCGCGCAAAAAATCTTTCTATGCCTATCTGAAGAGTCTTAAGAGATAAACAATTTGCAGATAACAATGTGTATTTTATTAATCAAATACTTTGGTTTTAAAATAAAGTTCGGAATTTTAAACAGGGAGAGTATGATAAAGTCCAAGTAAAATGTTGCGATAAACCGACTGAAATTAGTACCATTTGGCAATGTTTCGGTCATATTAAAAATATGAATTACTGGTATTGGCGCCAAACCATGCCTTATGCAAAAAGTGCGGTTTATCTCCAAATAGGGAGAAAATATGTATAATTACAAATGCAGGATTTCTCAAGACCAACTGAATCAATGTCTTTAAAACCAAGTTAACGAACCAAACAAGAAACGCGGCAATGCCACGAAACCAGGTTTTCAACACTTTTCATAAGAATAAACAAGAGTGCCAGAATGTCACAATATACGCCCGTCACAGCAAATTTCTTTACTCTAGCACCTGTATTTGCAGATGTAATTTTAATTTTGTGGTTGTTTAGTAATCATTGTAATTCTTTTGTTTTTCTAAGTCCACAAAAAAACTCCTTACCAGGTAGAGATACCTTAAAATACACCTAAAATTAGAAAGTAACAACTATGTTGTACCACAGAAAAGTGGTCTTGGTTTTTCCCTACGGTCAATTATAAAAAAAGTTACAATATAAGTTATTTATAGTAACAACTAAGGGAAGTTAAAAAAAAATACAAATTTTTTTTTAAGTCCACACAGAAATCCTTACCAGGTAGAGATTGGTCAAAATACACCTCAAACTTGGATGTAACATGCATGTTGTACTACAGAAAAGTGGTCTCGATTTTTCCCTAGGTCTAGTAATGAAAAAGTTACAATATAAGCTATTTATAGTAACAACAAAGGGAAGTAATTCTAAAGAAGGGAACTGCACAAGACACTTCGTCTTATGATGGTGTATAATTGTGCCAAGTTACATCAAAATCCCTCTATGCATGAAGAAGATATGCTCCGGACAAAGTTTTCATTCTTGTATCTGATCTTTGGCCTCTAAGTGTGACCTTTACCTTAGACCTAGGGACCTGGTTCTTGCGCATGACACTCCGTCTCATGATGGTGAACAATTGTGCCAACTTTCATCAAAATCCCTCCATGCATGTAAAAGATATGCTAACCCTAACCCTAACCTAACCCTAACCCTATTTTTAGTAACAATGACCTTGACCTTGACCTTGATCCCAGAAACCCCAAAATCAATCCCAAGCTACAACTTTATATAAGTTTTTTATACACCAAGTTTCATCATGATAGCTCATTCCTAAGTTAAGTTATTGACCGGAAACCCTTTTTCTATTTTAAATAACAGTGACCTTGACCTTGACCCCAGAAACCCCAAAATCAATCCCAGCTTTTGTCTTGATATAAGCTACATACATACCAAGTTTTATTCAAATATCTTTACCGAAACAAAAGTTATTGACCGGAAACCCTTTTTCTATTTAAAGTAACAGTGACCTTGACCTTGACCCCAGAAACCCCAAAATCAATCCCAGCCTTTGTCTTGATATAAGCTACATACATACCAAGTTTTATTCAAATACCTTTACCGAAACAAAAGTTATTGACCGGAAACACCAGTTTGACGCCGCCGCCGCCGCCCGCCCGCCCGACCGACATCTACCCCAATCTAATAACTCAGGTTTTCGTTGAAAACCTGGTTAACAATAGAACCGTGTAATATGTAAAGATAAAATTACAGTTGTCATTTATTGCCAAAAGAAAGGAAAAGAATGATGTCAACATCGTATAACAATTGACCACTGAAAATGTTCTTTAGATATTACTAAGAATTTAAAACACCGACAAAACTCCAAAAACATCGGACACCGAACTCCAGAAAAAAATGAGCATGTACTTCAAGCTGATAATGTTAACCAAGTTTCATTTGAATTGTAGGTCATGAGCACACAGTGTTCTGATTTGGTCGTTAGTCCGTAATATTTCGACGTCCGAGAAAAAGGCCATAACTCGAGAAAAAAATCAGACATCGAGGTTCCGACAATATATACATCTCCACTTATGTTTCATTGGAATCGGGTAGAAACTGACAGCTGAGTACACGATGTTCTGATGTAGCTGTAATATTTCAAAGTCGAAAAAAGGACCATAACTCCAAAAGAATATGACATGAAAATCCGGACAATATGCACATGTCAGTTAAATGTTAACGTTGCAAACCATGTTTCATTTCAAAAAGATATAAACCGTGAAAGTAGCCGAGTACAAAAGAAATGTGACTGACGAAAAGACGGATAGTTCAAACACTATATACCTCATGGGCCTGACACCGTGGGCATAAAACACGTCGTATCATAATTCACCTTTAATGCATGCAAAAAAAATATTTTCTATGCCTATCTGAAAACTCTTAGAGATAAACAATTTGCAGATAATTATAGGTTATTAGCTTTGTATCGGGAAATATGCACGAGTTCTTCAGCGGAAATATTGCATGACTTTGGGAGCGCAATATTCATCCGCTGAAAAACGAGTGCCTATTTCCCGATGCAAAGATAATAACCTTTTTATTACATACGCATCTACACGTATAAATATAATGTAAATATCATAAATTTATGAAATAGCCTGAATAGAATTGACAATACTGAACTAAATAGAAACACACACTGAATTACGTCACGCTCCAGATACGAAATTCAGGTGTCAGTGTACGGAAAATTACTGATGTTTCCGGTACCATTGTAACTTAACGGGTAAAAGAAATGAGCATGTAACAACAATTTGTATTTTCTCGGATATCAGTCTGTTGGTGACATAGCCTAAGTTCAAATATGGTCTGAATTTCAGAATGAACTGTTCACTGATTTAAAGTAGCTCTACGTTCAGGTAAAACTGAATTAATTTACATAGAGTAGTAATAGAGATCTTATTTATTCTCATAATTTTGAGAACTGGTTTCTAACCAGTACCTGAACCTCACCAGATACCACCGTGACGGTCAAAATCCCCTCTTATCGTTAACATTTTCCATATTTGCCAGTCTGTGTGAGCACATTGTGTCAGATATTTTTGTGGCAATATTATTTATATAATAAATACTTGCCATAATATTTTTGCCGCAATACCGTCTACCATGTTTATGGAACTTTATCATTTTACAATCTGCACACAAATAACTTTCAAACTAACTGAACAAACGTTATGAAATAATATATTTACCTGACTGAAGTCTTCGTCTGCCCGGCCATCCAGGATTTTTTGTTTTTGTGCAAGAGGTGTTGAAGAGCTCTTTACCGTGAGTACGACAGGACAAATACAGGCGATATGTCCATCAAGCTTTGAATTCTATTAAAACCATCGATCAGTGCTGAAAAATTATTTATTACATACTCAGTTATAAACTCTGTTAAATTACAATGAAATCCGAAACATTTAAATATTTCATATTAGTGTAAATGCGTATGTAATAAAAAGATTATTATATTTGTATCGGGAAATATGTACTTGTTCTGCAGCGGAATAATATTGCACTCCTGCAGAACTCGTGCATATTTCTCGAAACAAATCTAATTACCTACAGGTCTTACATTAATTAACTTTCAATGCACAAATGACAGCATATGACACTAAATTAATTTTAGTCATTTAATATTACGAAGCAGTTGATCTATTAGTTGCTAAGTGATGTACTTCAAGACAGAGCAAACTCTTTAGTTTAGGATTGATATTTTTATTTCCGAAACAAACGCCTTACAAACTGGCATCGCCTTTGCGATCTGTATGTTATACAAGTCAGTATCAGCGTTCATGATGACGACAGTTAAGGCTCGTCTGGTAGAAGCAACTGGTGTCGTTTGCTTGATATAATTGACAACTATTTTGCATGTTATAAATCCTCTTATATCATTTAGATATTATCCTTAAATTTTCGAAATAATTATTTTGTAACATTTAAATAACTACCAGTCAATGTTACATAACTTGACAAATCTCTCAACATGTTCAGATAAGTCATGTTCGGAAAAAAATAAGGAAAGTTATGTGACAGAACCAGATATTAGTCCATATCAACAGCAGCTTTCACATTTTACATTGTTTCAGATAAGTCAATAAGCTCAAGATAACCGAATTAAGTTCCTTAACCAGTAGAATTTAGCTCTCCATCAAGCACACTGCTAAGTCAGAAACCAAAAGTGTAACATACATTCTTGATCGACTCGCGCCGCGTAAACGGCAATTCTTAAGCAAGTTAGTTACCTACCTGGTTGAAAACACCTGATCAATATGTTGACATCATGACATAAGGGGTCCAGCACACCTCTGATGATCGGCATCGATAGGGTACCAGTGCGTCTCTGGTGACCGGTATCGACAGGTACTAGTGCACCTCTGTTTATCGGCAGCTTTATGGTACCAGCAAGGCAGGCCTGTGGCAACTGTAGTTCCATTAACTAAAAGTTTCTTCCTGTTAATACAATATAATAAATGGCCGCATTATTTTTTCCTGTGTTTCTTACCAATACTTACACTAAAGTCACGTATTGAAAGCGAAGTATTCAACCCTCTTTGAAAATGAAAAGACACTTTTTACTTTTTTACTAACAAAAGATAAAATTTTGTATTTTAGAAACGCTTGCTTTATTTAGATCACGGCATTGCAGTGAACCCAGTAAAGTTTTCTTTAGGTAAAATTACGTCAATCATGAAAACCTTTGACACTTCACAGTGTAACAAAACTGAATCAACGATTTATATTCAAAGTACGTTATAAATTACAAGTCCTTACGTGTATGATCTAGGAAACTGCTACTCGTCAGATGGTTTGTGTCCTTCGTTGGTTAGTCTCTCACCAAATACTTCGAGCTTTACAATCACCAAAGCCAGAAACTGTATGCGCATGCCCGAAGCTCTCAAGTTACTCTGGAAGAAATGTCGACCTTAGCTTTCTAAAGGTTTAAAGTCATGCACTGCTAACTAAATACTGCTAGTCATTATTTAACAACTGATACGGTTACAATAAAAATAATTTAAATAATGTAGGTTTTTATGATAACCAGAATATATCGAATTTGTAGAAAAATTATTTAAATGAAAATAAATCTGCATAACTTGATTGAAAACTGCACGCCTATTACAAATATAGCTTAAGAAATAAACTAATGACATATGCAAATTACATACCCCGTTGTGCCCTAGAAAAACGACCAAGCTGCACAATCCACTAAACCATTGTGAAATCTACAAGACTTCCTTGCAGTGCTTGTGAAGTCAACATTAGTTACCATAGCTGTACCGTCCGCTAAACCACTGCGATATCTACAACATTATATCTTCGCATGTGCTTGTATTCAACATCAGCCATCAGTTTGGAAAAATCTGCAGAGAAATGTATGCAAAATAGGATAACATAGGTAGCAATATACATACCTGTTTATGATAAAGAGAAATGCACATTTTGTTTGGTCTGCGTCTCTGTATCCTGCTGTGACTTTTTTTCCCCGAGTACCCCATCATTCTAGTGGAAAAAATAGCAATACAAAACAAAACGAATAAAAGCAGATATACAATAGAACAGTTGCGCGCGCTTACCCAGATGTCGTCTGCACCTTTTACTTGTCGTCTGCACATTCATGGTACGTCTCAGCTATCTAAAATTGATAGGACAAGAAATTATATAAACACACCTCAATACTTAATTTATTCATGTAATTGTGTACATGAATAAATAGTTATATCATATCGCTAATGGTAAAAATAAAATACAATATAACGAACTGAAAGACGAAGAACCCGATTCGACAAACAATCTGCACTAACAAAAACCCCTTTTGACAAAACCATTTACAACCGAGAAAACCACACAGGCGACACCACGAACCCAACAACAAACACTAAAACATCTCCACAAAACACCACAACAAACACTGAAACACCTCCACAAAACACCACAACAAACACTGAAACACCTCTACAAAACACCACAACAAACACTGAAACACCTCCACAAAACACCAAAACAAACACTGAAGCCTCTCCACAAAACACCACAACAAACACTCAAACAACATCACAAACACAACTAACTGGCCAATGTAAACGAATACCTGACAAAACAGCGAACACCGAACACACATAATGAAACAAAAACATACAATGTAGATTGGATTCTCTGTAAGCACAACTATTATAAACTCGGATTTTTGTTTAAATTCAAGTTTTACCTGAATATATGTACAGATCTGAGCAAGGCTTATGCTATTCAAAACTAAGCGTTTGTCACGTGATCGGTTGCAGTATTTCTCTCACTGCTGTTCGGTGACTTGGACGTCGGTCATCTATTTATCTCTGGCTAGGTGTAGAGGTACATTTCCATGGTAACCCTGTTCTCTGTATATTTACACAAAGACATGTGTAAAATCTGAAATAAATATGTCAAAGTGTTGTAACAAGAAAGGAAAAGTAAACATACGAAGCCTATACACTCCAAACAATTCTGTTTAACACTGTATATCTGAACGTTGGCCATCCATTATACCATTGCCTAGATGAAGAGGTACATTTCAGTGGTAACCCTGTTGTGTGTATAGAAACAAAAGGGTATGTGTAAAAAGAAGATCAAATATATCAAAGTGTTGCCACCAGAAACAAATGTAAACATTCACACCCAAAATCTGCTAATCTGAATATTAATCAACCATTATACCATTGCCTAGATGTAGATGTAAGTTTCCATGGTAACCCAGCTGCGTGTACAGATATAGAAAGGCATGTAACAGAAAAAAATATATATCAAAGTGTTGCCACAAAATAAAAAATAAACATACACACTTTATATGCTTAAAATCTGCTTTATAACCGCCAATAATTGATTTATTTCATTGCTTAGATGTAGATATATGTTTCAATGGAAACCCTGTTGTGTGTTTAAGACACAGGACGGCATTTTTAAGAACTGAAACTAATATTTTTTTTCTAGCGGGACCCATAGAAATTCCAAAAAAAAAAGAAAATATGAAAACATACACACCATTTATGGTCCAGATCTAACAACACCTTCGTCCGTCATCGTCCATGATATGCATGCATGTTCTTGATCTTTGCCTCAGAACACTATCTTTTTAAAGCACAACCTGAATTGCACGAAGAAAGAAAACATGATTTTGTTAAACGTAAATGTCTCACTTGGCAATAAAACTATTTTACAAAACTTGTTTTCATTAAAACACCACTTGCATGAGACAAATGACTAAAATCAGTGAAAGCGATCCATAGAAAATATTACAGCCAAGCTTCAAATTGCGTATATACAAGAGCTGTCCGTAAGACAGCGTGCTCGACTACTAGACAACTAAAATCAAACAAGGGCTATTATTGACAAGATTGACATAACTAAGTCATTTCATTATGATTTATTACAAATATAATTTATCGCAAACTGAAGTTTTATTTTGGCAACAACTAGCATGCAAAACTTCAAGCAAAATTTCCAAGAGAAATAAGCGACATAATTTTAATTAATTTCAACCAAGAGCTCTTTTAACCTTGAAATTTTGATGAGAATAGGGTATTGCGAGCAGTTTCAATCTTTACTGAGATACAACTTGATACGTAGAACTTTCTAAGTAGAAAACGGGACATAATTTAAATTAAAATCAACCAAGAACAAGGAGCTGCCTTCAATAAACGCTTGATGCCCCTAGTGGCATCCTTGTCGATAGCTTTTGCACCTTAAGTTTCAAATCAATTCATTCTCGTAAGCGGTATTGATGCTATTCGAAACGGTCCCATTTGGTGAACCAAGAGATGGCCCATATAAAGCACCCTAAGTCCAAAATGAGGTCAAGGTCAAGGTCAACCTGAGGTCAGGTGATGTCTGAAGATGAGGAATGGTCACAGGTTACATCTGCATTAGTATCAAGTCATTCTAGTAAGGAATATTGATGCTAGACGAAACGGTCCCATTTGGTTAACCTCGTACGGATGGACGGACAGACGAACGGACAGGACAATCACTATATGCCTCCCGCATCAGTAGATGCCGGGGGCATAAAAAGTTGGTGAAGATTTTCACACAACATTCAAGATACGACTTGTTAGTTGTATGAAAACCTTCACCAAATTTTCTAAGTCGAAACAGGTAGATACTTTAAACTAAAATCAAGCAAGAGTAATCTCACTTGGTTACTGCTGTAACATTTATGACTGAGAAGCTTGCCAAAACACTTTAAGTATGAAAAGGGCAAAATTCTGTCAAAAATACAAATAGAGTTATGGGGATTGTAACCACACATGCAGATGATGATTATAGGGTACCAATAACTTTACACCAAGTTATAATGGGCCCAGCCCCTGCACATATTTTATTTGCATGCTAAACAATGTTAATGTGAAGTTACAAAGATATAAGCAACAGTAACAAAGAAAAACAAAGGTTGCCGAAAAAGCTCACGCAAACGCCGGGGTGAGTAGAATAACACCCCTATGTTACTTTAATCCGAATAGTGGAGCTAAAGAAGGCCACACTTTGTTCCAAATTTAACCAAGAGTTATCCAACTTAGTTATTGCAGTAGTCTGGGAAGCATTGTGTGAAGATTTATAATGCTACTGAGGTATAATTTTAGTAGAGGTCCACTAGGCAATGCTACATATCAAATATCTAAGCTCTAAGGCTTCTGGTTTTTGAGAAGAAGATTTTTTAAAGTTTTCCTATGTAAAATCAAGTGACCCCTGGGGCGGGGTCAATTTTGACCCCGGGGTCATGATTTGAATAATTTTAGTAGAGGTCCACTAGGCAATGCTACATGTCAAATATCTAAGCTCTAGGGCTTCTGGTTTTTGAGAAGAAGATTTTTTAAATTTTCCTATGTAAAGTCAAGTGACCCCTGGGGCGGGGTCAGTTTTGACCCCGGGGTTACGATTTGAACAAATTTGGTAGAGGTCCACTAGGCAATGCTTCACACCAAATATCTAAGCTCTAGGCCTTCTGGTTTTTGAGAAGAAGATTTTTAAAGTTTTTCCTTTCTGTTGCCATGGCAACCAGAGTTCTGCATGGAATTCAATTCTTTGAAAAGTTTTGTAGAACTTTATTTAAGGAACATTCCTGTGAAGTTTGGATGATATTGGCCTAGCGGTTTATGAGGAGATGTCATTTAAAGTAAAAGTTTACGGACGACGGACAACGGACGAGGGCCGCCGGACGGTGACTGATCAGAATAGCTCACCCTGAGCCTTTGGCTCTGGTGAGCTAAAATACCCATAATTTTGATAAACGTAACCTCGCTTGTAATTAAAACTACCAAAGCATCAAGAACAATTTCCATGGCAACATCCCTTGTATGAGACAAATGACTCAAAATTAATGGAGGCGATCCATGAACAATATTACAGAGAAGTTACTGAACGTTAGCCATCCATTTCTGTCATTATGTAGATGTAGATGCACACTTTCGTGGTCATCATGTTAAGTGTATGAAATACAGAAAGACACGTATAAAACAGAAAAAACAAGGAACTGCGTTCAATAAACGCTTGATGCCCCCGGTGGCATGCTTGTCGATACAAAGCAACCTAAGTCCAAAACGAGGTCAAGTTCAAGGTCAAGGTCAAACTGAGGTCAGATGATGTCTGAAGATGAGGAATGGTCACAGGTTACATCTGCATTAGTATCAAGTCATTCTAGTAAGTGGTATTGATACTAGACGAAACGGTCCCATTTGGTTAACCTCGTACGGACGGACGGACAGGACAATCACTATATGCCTCCCGCATCAATAGATGCCGGGGGCATAAAAATTAGCCGCGCCATGAGAAAACCAACATAGTACGTTTGCGACCAGCATGGATCCAGACCAGCCTGCGCATCCGCGCAGTCTGGTCGGGATCCATACTGTTCGCTTTCAAAGTCTATTGCAATTAGAGAAACTGTCAGCCGCAAACACAGAATGTTGGTTTTCTCATGGCGCAGCTCATATGTCGTTATGCCTTTAGACATTTCAGACAAAAAGGAAAAAGAAAACATACACACCCTCTATGCTCCAAATCTGAAAACACCTCCGTCAATGTTCTGTATGTAAGGTCCTCCATCTATGTCACCATGGCAACCTGAAAAAAATAAAACATGATTTTGTTAAACGTAAATGTCTTACTCGCATGAGACAAATGACTCAAAATCAATGAAGGGGACCTCCGTGGCCGAGTGCTTAAGGTCGCTGACTTCAAATCACTTGCCACTCGCCGATGTGGGTTCGAGTCCCTGTAAATGTCTCACTTGCAATTAAATCTATCAAGGCATTTACAAAACATTATTGTTATCGTGGCAATATCACTTTTCTGATACTTTCACAATCAATGGAAAGACTCAGAATCCGTGTAAAATTTAACTTCTAACAAAAATTTGTGGGCATAATCCGTTTTCGTTTCCATTATACGTGTAACCTTAATAGCTAGTAAGTAAGTAAGTAAGTAAGCTTTTTTTAAAGTCGGCAAGAGGATACAACAACACAACATAAGCTCATAAGAGCTTTTTAACCGACTACAACTTTAGCTGACCCTAAAATAATCAGTTCAGCATTTCATTGTTACTTTTCTATTACGCCTTGACAAGATACGGTGTAAAGGAACAAGAGTTACTGAAAATTATTAAACTTTATTTTAAGTCAATATATTCAAATGTTCTTATCCGATGTTAAATAAATTTTCGATGGATGACAGGTTGCTGGCACTGTCAAATAAATGAGACTTCAATATTTTCTCATCAAATAACTTCCACAATACATAATTTTATTGTTTCCTTAGCAACCGTTCATTTCAGACAACAGCAAAAATGCACGCGTGATTATTCAATCATATCTTTCCAGTTTAGGCATAATCGTGGCATCGGCCCCACGAAAAAAACCTCCAGAATCTCTTTTCACTCCCAGTTAAATAAATTAAAGCTATGAATAATCTTTGATATGAGCCGTGCCATGGGAAAACCAACATAGTGGGTGTGCGACCAGCATGGATCCAGACCAGCCTGCGCATCCGCGCAGTCTGGTCAGGATCCATACTGTTCGCTAACAGTTTCTCCAATTCCAATAGGCTTTAAAAGCGAACAGCATGGAGCCTGACCAGACTGCGCGGATGCGCAGGCTGGTCTGTATCCATGCTGGTCGCACACCCACTATGTTGGTTTTCCCATGGCACGGCTCATATTATTTATTATCAGTCCAGAGAAAACAGGGGCATCAGGTTTCCTCTACAAATAGTTTCTTCCGTTTACAGCAATTTGAATGATAATCGCAGGTAAAAATGGGTAAACCACAAAATGAGTTATTTATATGTTTAACTGAAAAAATGAGAAAAGAAAGAACGACAGAAATAGAAAGAAAATAGAAAAGGAAGCGTATGAAGAATAAAAGTACATACATTTCTTGACGTGTCCCTCTGAAAACCCACGCTAGCTCTAACGTTAACAATAGTCATGAAAGTCACGTGCAAAGTGAACTGAGCACAAATAGTGCCCCGGGAATAACGTGTTGATTAATTCACAAATGGTGAGTGAATTGTGTAGGATTATGTCAAACATGTTTTATACGAGTTTATTAGTCACCGGGTCATTGCATCGGAAGCAATTTGTATACGTTCTTAAATGATCAAGCAGATTTTTTCTCGTTATGGAGAAGGTTCATACAATTGCCGATTAAACTCTATGACTGCTAGACTTTGACCAGTAATAGCGCTTTGAACACAGTTTCTGTGTCCATACCTTTGACCTGTGCCGGCAGTGAGTTGTCTCAGGTAGCGACACGCACCCGAAGGTCACATGTACAATATCTGGATGTAGCAGCAAGTGGTCAACTTCTCTATTCTTCAGTCTTTTGTATCACACCTCTGTACGTTTGGAATTGGACCGGTTGGATGTTGTACACTTATAAAATCAATCCCACCTCGCCCCTTGCGCAGAATACTTGGTTTCTTTAGTGGTGTCACAGGGATAATGAAATGCCCAACAGCTCCCTTGCCACCGTACCCAGCTCCCAATCCAACCCCCTCCTAACATCTGTTTAACGGCAACTCTTTTACAAATTCACCGTGATCTATAAACCAGAAACTACTGAGTCTGGCTAATTCAATATTGCAAACATTCTGACGTTATAGTTCCATAGGGTTTTTGATTTTATGTTAAATCAGATAAAAGAGCTAACAAATAGATAGATGTTGCATATAATTACACGGTCAGAAAATCACGACTTTCAATATTACACATGAAAGTACATCCTTAGAGAAATAAAGGGAGATAATCGTAAACAATGAATTTAGTAATATTTGCTACCATGGTAATCAATATTCAAAGCTTCGGCAAATAATAAACAATTATCGAAAATAGAATTTAGCACGAATTAGAATGTGTCTGTAGGACACAGGGTGTGCACAACTCTAAAAATAGGGGGCGGAGCCATACGTAAAATAAGAGGTGCGTAAGTTCATACCAAATTAAGACTCATGCAAGGTTTCATCAATTTATATCAAATACTTTTTTGAGCTAGGCCTGTCACAAGGTGAAAATGTGCATTTTTGACTATTTCAGGGGCCATAACTCTAAAAATAGGGGGCGGAGCCAGACGAAAAATAGGAGGTGCGTAAGTTCATATCAAGATTAAGACTCATGCAAGGTTTCATCAATTTATATAATACTTTTTAAGCTAGGCGCGTCACGAACTTCGGACGGACGGATGCACGGACAAGAGCAAATCTATATGCCCCCACCACTCATGGGGGGCACAAAAAGACATGTTTCATGTTCATAACAGAAAAAATGTGACAGTCACAATATGAGCCTTTGTTAGGGAAATATGTCCATGTAATAATGTCATTTAGATAAAGTTAACAGGGCGGCGGAATATTAATGTTTATGCCAATACCAATACGATTCCCACAAACCCATTATAAATATCCCCCATTTTTATTAATGGACGTCTATTATCCCTTTGAATTATTAAAAAATGTTAAATATATTACAAAACAAGAACTACCTTTAAACAAGAGCACCGCCTTGCGGATGCAGATGCTCATCTGATTTTTTGTCTCTGTATAATTATACCAGATTTATATAGCGCCCTTTTCATGATAAACACGTTCAAAGGCGCTTTACAGCAACTGCAGCCACACAGGGCGCGAAATCATCCTCTACTAGTACAGACACAGAGCGATCTGACCAGAGGGACAGAGTGAGACAAAGCCCCCACAGAGAGATCAGAAATAATAGAAATATTGTCCTACCCGTTTTTATATTTTCTAAGTCATAAAGGGGCAATAATTCTTGCAAAAAGCAGGATGGAGTTATATTTCTTGCTGTACAGAGTCAGCTTTTAATGGTTAATAAATGTTGCAAGTTTTAAAGCAATAGTTTTGATAGTTTAGGAGAAAAGCTGAACAAAACACAAAACTTAACCAAGAAATCTAATTTTCTAAGTCCAAAAGGGGCAATAATTCTTGCATACTTGCTGTGCAGAGTCAGCTTTTAATGGAAAATAATTGCTCCAAGTTTTCAAGCAATAGCTTTGACTGTTAAAGAGAAAAAATGACCTAAACACAAAACTTAACCAAGAAATATGATATTCCGAAATATGATAAGTCCAAATGGAGTCATAATTCTTGCAAAAAGGAGGATGAAGTTATGTTTCTTGCTTTACAGAGTCAGCTATTGATGGTGAACCAGAGTTGTAAGTTTAAAGCAATAGCTTTGATAGTTTAGGAGAAAAGCTGACCTAAACATAAAACTTAACAAGGCAACGCCGACGCCGAGGCAGACGCGGACGCCGATCAAGTGATGACACGGCAATAACTCATTTTTCCCCAAAAAAAATCCGATGAGCTTAAAAGAAAGTAGGCGCATTTTAGATCAATCTATAAAACGCAGAATTATGAATATTTATATTGCACAACCTATAAAACTTAGCCAGAAAATCGTAATATAAAGCAGAAGTGCTGCTTTTTGTACTTATTGCCTGTAAAGAAATAGTTGTGAATCATGGACTTGCTTAAAATTTAGCAAACAACCGTTCCTTGCCACCAAATGTGAAAATATTTTTTTAGTACGTTATAAGCAAAAAGGTCGGTTTTTATCTAAAGGAAAGAAATTTGATGTTATGTCGCACCTTTAATGCTAAATGTCGCAAGAATTTGACCATGTCGCATTACCAACTCTAAACGTCGGACAGCAATAAAAGAAATTTTTGAGGGACTGGATATCATGTACAAATAAGCAGATAGTAATGCCATGTATTGAAAAATACCGAGGTTTAGATTGCGGAGTTATACACTACAAAAAGTTGTGAAAATATGCACAGCAGATTGTTTTCATATGCACCAAAAAGTACAGATTGAGTAGGAACTTTCCAAGTCTATGACACACTGTCATACTTGGAGCAAGCATTTGCCATGGAAAGTCTTTACTCTAAATTGTACAACATTTAGGAATACCTTTAACAAAAGCTGTCACAGGAGACAGCGCGCTCGACTATTTCGATGCTAGATAGTGAAATTTGGCACATCTGAGGAAGCCAGAGCTGTCACTTGAGTGTTTAATGACTCAATATGGATGCATATACTGGGCAATACTAGTAGCTTAATTAAGTCTGTGTCATATGAATTTAGTAATAACAGAGATAAAGTGTACTAAAACATTAAATAAGTATAAAGGGGACATAATTTATGGAAATTTCTGCAAAAGTAATACACCATGTGTCGTACAATGTGACTTATAATGTGGGACAACTATATTCAATTTGAATCAAATCTATCAAGTAATAACGTGCATTACATGTTGAACCTGAAATTCTATAAGTAACAAGAGCTGTCTGTAAGACAGCGCGCTCGACTTTTCTCAGTGCTTGACTCTGAATTAGAGCTTTGCCAGTAAAAACCAGAAGCTGAGTTCAATAAACGCTTGATGCCCCCAGTGGCATCCTTGTCGATAGATTTTGCACCCAAGTCCAAAACGAGGTCAAGGTCAAACTGAGGTCAGGTGATGTGTGAAGATGAAAAATGGTCACAGTTTACATTTGTATTAGCATCAATTCATTCTTTTAAGGGATATTGATGCTAGACGAAACGGTCCCATTTGGTTAACCAAGAGATAAGTCCAAAATGAGGTCAAGGTCAAGGTCAAACTGAGGTCAGGTGATGTCTGAAGATGAGGAATGGTCACAGGTTACATCTGCATTAGTATCAAGTCATTCTAGTAAGGGGTATTGATGCTAGACGAAACGGTCCCATTTGGTTAATCAAGAGATGGCCCATATAAAGCAACCTAAGTCCAAAATGATGACCCATTTGGTTATCCTTGTATGGACGGACGAACGAACGGACGGACGGGCAGAACAATCACTATATGCCTCCCGCATCAGTAGATGCTGGGGGCATAAAAATCCCAAGTTAAAAAGGAACATAACTCTGTCAAAATTCAAATCAGAGTAATGGGGATTGTTTCTCCTGGTGTAGACTTTGATAGTAACTAACTATTTTAAGTTTCAAGTCAAAAGCTTTAATAGTAACTGAGATATTTGACTTTATCACAAAACCACACAAATAACTTCTAAAGTTAAAAAGGGCATAATTCTGTCAAAATTCAAATCAGAGTTATGGGGATTTTATCTAAGTTAAAAAGGGGCATAATTCTGTCAAAATTCAATTCAGAGTTATGGGAATTATTTCTCTTGGTGTAGACTTTGATAGTAAATAACTACTTTAAGTTTCAAGTCAATAGCTTTGATAGCAACAAAGATATTTGACTTTATCAAAAACTTTAACCAAAAATTCTAAGTTAAAAAGGGACATAATTCTGTCAAAATTCAAATCAGAGTTATGGAGATTGTTTCTCCTGGTGTAGACTTTGATAGTAAATAACTATTTTAAGTTTCAAGTCAATAGCTTTGACAGTAACAGAGATTTTTGACTTTATCAAAAACTTTAACCGACGGCGACGGCGACGGCGACGCCGACACCGGGGCAAGTGCAACAGCTCTACTTTTTCTTCGAAAAGTCGAGCTAAAAAGGGGCAAAAAACTCATAACATACAGGTGCCAGCAGCATAATGGACTTTGTGTTATATTATGTGGGTGAAGATGTGGAACAATAATTTTACATTTAATTAAATCCATTTAGTAAGAACAGAGATATGGTGAAAAAGCATCAAAATTAAACTGAAATTCTAAGTAAAAAGGGGATACAATTTATGAAATATTTGCACCAGAGTTACTGACCTTGTGCCATATGATGAGGAGAACGATGTGGAAGAACTATTTAAGATTTAATCAAATTCATTAAGTATTAACAAAGATAAAGTGAATGTACAACACAGTAAACTAAAATTCTAAGTAAAAATTGGGCATAATCCATGAAATATTGGTGCAAGAGTTATGACCCTTGTGTCATATGATGTGGGTGATGATGGGGTTCAACTATTTTAAGTTTGAATCAAATCTGTTTGGTAATAACAGAGATAGTGTGAAAGTGCATCAAAACTTTAACCTGAAATTTTAACCCTTACTGAACTTGTCCATCTTTCAATTTGGGCAGTACCATTACCAAAAATATCATGTCTGAATGGCGAAAAGTGTAGATGTTGATCAGTATGCATGGATGTGCAGGCTGATCATAATCTACACTGGTCGCAAAGGCAGAATCAGTCGTGTCCAGCATGATAAGGATTAAGTAAAAATGGGTGTAATTAATACAATATTGGTGTGAAAGTTATTGACATTGTGTCATATGATGTGGGTGATCATGTAGTACAACTATTTTAAGTTTTAATCAAATCTGTTAGGTAGTAATAGAGATAGAGTGAAAAAGCATCAAAACTTTAACCAGAAATTTTAAGTGAAAAGGGGAATAACTCATTAAACACAGATGTCAGAGTTATTGCCCTTGTTCCAAATGATGTAATAGCTCATGCTGAACAATTATTGTATGTTTGAATCAAATCCCTTTTGTAAGAACACAGCGAAAACGCATCAAAATTACACAAAATCCTAAGTAAAAAGGGGTATAATTCATGACAAAATGGAGCCACAGTTGTGGACCTCATATCATAAGATGTGGGTGATGAACTGATGATGTCAAACAACTTTTTTAAGTTTGAATCAAATCAATACAGTAATAGGTAAGATAGGGTGAAAGTGTACCAAAACTGTAACCTGAAATTCTAAGTAAAAAGGGGAAATATTTCATAAAATATCGGCGTGAGAGTTATGACCCTTGTACCATATGATGTGGGTGATGATGAGGAATAACTATTTTAAGTGTGAAGTAAATCTATCAAGTAATTACAGAGATAAAGACAAAGTGCGTCAAAACTTTTACCAAGGTGCAGACGTAGAAAGACGCCGACGCCGACACCGGGTTCAGTAGGATAGCTTTACATACTTAGTATAGTCGAGCTAAAAAATCAGGATCCTATACACAAATACACTCTTAAAGTAGTAAATGTCACAATGAACTATCGCAACCAAAAAGGATCCTTTTAAGTATGTAAAGCGGTGGAAATATTAAAACAGAATTAATTTACCGACGCAAAATTGCAGCAAGTAAAGAATACACATACGCTGTAGCCATGCTAAAGTGGAAGAAAAGAGAACAGAGCAGGGGAGACAACTCACAACTCGATATGTGTCCATAGGACACAGGAGCCCACCACTTCCATGACCGTACATGGTTTTATGACTCAATGTTAAACTTTTTTCAAGATGCAACACAAACTTATAGGAACTTAATGTGTATTTTTCACTAAGTAAAGTACTCTGGCCTAGCTGACCAAAATCCCAAAGAGAACAACAGTTGCAAAACTTCACAGGCTATAAAACAATCCTCTAATGTTTTATGACTCACGGTCAAGTACATTTTGACATATATACAGCAAAAACTTATTTTTTTACTAAGTCAATGGCCATAACTCTGGTCTTGCAAAGTAAACAAAAAGCTAACACAGGAGCTGTCCGTAAGACAGCGCGCTCCACTATTCGGCGATTTGACAGTAAAATGAATATATGTCTCAATAAGAGACCACTACTTCAAAAGGAAGATACACCAAGGGGCATAATTCTGTCAATAAAACAAACTAGAGTTATTGGGATTGTTACCACACATGCAGATAATGATGGTAAAAACATATTTTGAATTTCAAATCATTATCTCATATAGCACCAAAGTTATGTCCAAAAAACAAAGTTTATCAAAATATTTAAGTATGAAAGGGGCATAATTTGGTCAAAAATACAAATCAGAGTTATTGGGATTGTTACTACACATGCAGATGATGATAATAAAGATACATTTTGAGTTTCAAGTCTTTATCTTATATTGTACTAAAGTTACATCAAGAAAGCGAAGATTGCCAAAACCTTTAATTATGAAAGGGGCATAATTCTGTCAAAAATACAGTTAGAGTTATGGGGATTGTAACCACACATGCAGGTGATGACTATAAAGAAACATTTTTAATTTCAAGTCATTATCTTTTTAAGTTCCAAAGATATGTCTATTAACGAAGCTTATGAAAAAAAAAAATTAACATGAAAATAATTCCAAGTATAACAACTTTGTGACCTTGACTTTAGGTATAATGGGCTCAGCCCCTGCACATACTTTGTTTGCATGCTGGACAATGTTTATGTGAACTTAAAGTAAGATATAAGCAATAGTAACAAAGATATGACTGAAAAACAAAGGTTGCTGAAAAACTTAAACCTAAAAAATAACCTAAGTATAACACCATGGTGACCTTGACCTTTGGTATAATGGGCCCAGCCCCTGTAAATACTTTGTTTGTATGCTGGACAATGGAAGTTACAATAAGATATAAGTAATAGTAACAAAGATATGACAGAAAAACAAAGGTTGCCGAAAAACTTTAACCTAAAAAATAACTTAAGTATAACACCTTGGTGACCTTGACCTTAGGTATAATGGGCCCAGCCCCTGCATATACTTTGTTTTAATGCTGGACAATGTTTATGTGAAGTTACAGTAAGATATAAGCAATAGTAACAAAGATATGACAGAAAAACAAAGGTTGCTGAAAAACTTTAACCAAGAAAGGCGAGTATAATAGCCCCCCTATATTGTGAATAGTGGAGCTAAACAAGAGCTGTCACAGGAGACAGCGTGCTCGACTATTTCGATGCTGGATAGTGAAACTGGGCACATCTGAGGAAACTGGAGCTGTCACTGGAGTGTTTATTAACTCCAATGGTGAATGAAGATATTGCACAATTGCCTGAGTCTGTGTCAAAAATATTAAGTAATAAGAGAGGTACAGATAAAATGTATCAAAACACTATATAAGTATAGCCTAAGCAAAAAGGGGGCATAATTAATAAATTATTGGTGCAAGAGTTATGCATCTTGTGTCATATGATGTGGGTGATAATGTGGAACAACTACTTCAAGTTTGAATCAAATGCATTTCATAACAACTGAGAGATAGTGAAAATGCATCGAAATTAACCTTTAATTCTAAGTAAAAGGGGGCATAATTCATGAACAATTGGTGCAAGAGTTATGCACCTTGTGTTAAATGGTGTGGGTGATGATGTTGAACAACTATTTCAAGTTTGAATCAAATCCATTCTGTAATAACAGTGATAGAGTGAAAGTGCATCAAAACTTTAACATGAAATTCTAAGTAAAAAGGGGGAATAATTCATGAAAAATTGGTGCCTGAGTTATGCACCTTGTGTCAAATGATGTGGGTGATGATGTTGAACAACTATTATCAAAATCAATATAAAATCCATTCAGTAATAACAGTGATAGAGCGAAAGTGCATCAAAACTTTAACCTGAAATTCTAAGTGAAAAGGGGGAATAATTCATGAAAAATTGGTGCCAGAGTTATGCACCTTGTGTCATATGGCATCGGTAATGATGCTGAACAACTATTTTAGTTTGAATCAAATCCACTGAACCAGTAAAAACAGAGACAGAGTTAAAGTGCATCAAAACTTTAACCTGAAATTCTAAGTAAAAAAGGGGAATAATTCATGAAAAAATTTGTGCCAGAGTTATGCATCTTGTGTCATATGATGTGGGTGATGATGCTGAACAATTATTAAGTTTGAATCAAATCCATTCAGTAACTAGAGCTATCACTAAAGGTGATGAATGTACCCCCCGCATGCACTGACACAGTAAAGTCCCATAACTATGCAGAATATTTACCTAAAAGAATGTAACATGCACCATGCACAACTAGGGTTGGTACTGATCACTTGTGTGAAGTTTCATTAAATTGTGTGCAAGGGTTTGGTAGATTAGGCACGCACAAGATTGCATATGCAGACTGTATGTACATAGTATGTTAACAAGAAACAAAGTCCCATATTGTACCTTACAACCTGCATCTAGGGTAAACATAATGACCACTACAATCGCCTCCATTTTTACATCTTAACCGATTATTAATTATTTCTTGTCTTTTATAACTTAAATGGTCAAGACGTATACAGAACATATTATGGCACATATGATACATGCATTTTTCTGCTCCACGATTTACACGTTACTTACCAGAATACCGGAGGTCCCACTCTACCAAAATGTGGTCTTGTGGGTGTTCCTGTAGTAGGATGGATTCGATCTTATGTAGACACAGCGTTTCATTCTTTTCACCAAAGGCGTTGGGTCGATTCTTCCAACGACCAGCCGTTCTCGGCATCTCTGGAGTTGTTCCGACCTGTATATATAAACATGTAAGAAAAGGTATGCTTTAGATATACAATTAACGCGTGTCAATACATAGCGATTTGAATAAAAAGTATCCTTAATGTATATGTTTTGTAACTATGGTAATACTAACTCTAACCTTTAGTCAGTATATTATACATATTGTACACTAAATGCGTGCGAACATGCAATAATTTGCGTATTTTTGCAGTGCGCTCGAACTGATAATCACTTCCGGACATGCGCATGCAGAAGACCGCTTCAAGTCTGCAATGAGCAACATCGTTATCATTTATTTTGTGGGTGTGGTTTCGGCAGCCGTCAGAGTCGCAACTTTTTTGCCTATAAAGTTTCGTCTTAGACACAGCGTTATGTGAATCGATATATTATCATGAGATATAGATAAAGTGACATGATATGGATGTCTGTTGCGTATTTATTTATTTATTTTTTTTTTTTTTTTTTTTTTTTCCAAATAGGCATTAAGCATTCTATAGGAATATACAATCAATGTTTTGTTTTCATCTGCAAATGAAATAAATTACAACTGTGTACATATTGTAAGGAATCTACTGATACAGCTGGTGATACTTACTTATGTAGCTTTGTGAATGCTAGATTGCATTACAATGAAATTTACCCGTACATTACAAATACAAAAGAAAATATTAAAACAAAATGAAATCTAATTACACCTTTCATTTAAAAAAAAGAGTCATCCGAGTATTGTGTGACAGACCACCAAGCAACCACTACACCATTCTAGGTAGTTATAACTGGTAGTGTTTATAACAAATTGTGCTGATTTGCCTATTCGACAAAATCAACTCATGATTTGACAATACCGTTGACACAGTGAGGATGCGTACACCGGATATTGCCATTTAGTGATAAGGTATTTTCCGACGCGATTCATTTTGTCAACAAGGTAAGTAAAACCCGATTTACAGTTGTATTTTACTACTACAGAAGAAAAGAGCATATTGTTTTTAATGACCAGATACTGTGTATATGCTCTGACAAGCGTAAAATAAGTCAATCTTAAGTAGAAAAAGCTAAAGTTTGTGATTAAATGACAATTTTGTCATTAGATAAATGCATGCCGTGAACACATTTCTCCCGATACCGTCACCTATTTGCATTGAGATGAAAATTTTGAAGCGTACAATTTATCAAGTTGTATACAAAGAAAAAATGTGCAAAAAATCAGCTTAAGCTTTCCAAGTAGATGTCAAGCGTAACACTTATTGAAACATTACACATGAACTGTTATAGTTAGAGTCATAAAGGGAGGTAATAAAAACAATAGATCCAATAAAACATTCTAGTATATTCAGCAATATTTAAACCTATGACAAATGTTAAATAAAGTAGTTATCAGAAAAAGGATTTAACAATAAATTAATGTATTTTATGTTCAAAATGGAAAATGTTGTAGCTACATTTTAAACGAAGGCATTATGAGCCTTTAAGTTTGCAGATGGCATTAGACTTCACAGCGGAGACTTTAGCAATATATATAGCTTACAATAACAGCGGCATGGCAATAGTCACCACAAGAAACTGTCTAAATACAAGGCATTGCCAAGTACAGGCCAAGCCACGGGTACACCCTTGAATATGATGACGTTAAGGATGTACGAGCGTTTTTTTGTTTTTTTTTTTTTGTTTTTTTTTTTTTTGTTTTTTTTTGTTGTTGTTTTTTTCAGAATAGGATACCCGCCATTTTGAAAAATGTTTCTTCGAATAGTACTTTCTAACAGAAGTTTTGCCAAAAATTAATGCTAAATAATTAAAATACGGCTAAAAATGTACCATTTAACCAAATAGATCATACTTTTTGCGAAAAAAAAATGTTCACCCTTATTTTTGGCTGGCATTTGCCTGAAATTTACGTAAAATTTACAATGTGCTAGGGGTAGGTAATTTCAAATATCTATTACAGTAGAACAGGTTTGGTTTTGATATTTTTCTGACTGATACATATAATAATAATAATAAGCTATAATTGAATTAGAAGTTTTCAAAATAGCTCTTTATATTATCTAGAAAATATTAATTAAAACAAAAAGAACACAAAGCATTAAAATTCACCAGTTTTTAAGTTTTTTTTCTTAATAAATCTCTTAGATGCACGGTGACCAAAATATTTTTTCTTTCCATTTTGAAGCATTTTTGTGTGTCATTAGAACTGCAAAATTGTGCAAAAGTGTGAAAAAATTTCTTGTGTAACGTATCAGAAAACTGACATGTATATAAATAAAATCAAAGTTATTTTTGTTGCATTATATTTATTTTACTTTTACAGTTTCTGAAAGGCAATCAGCTCACTACTTGTTTCATACGAAACAACAGATGTCTTATGCATTGAGCAAACAGTACCTATTGGTTATACTTAGAATATATTTTGCACAATTCAGTTACAAGTTATGTCATTTCTATGCAAACAGTTCGTTATTACTTTTATGTGACCAACTTCCCTGTTGGTCAAACTAGTATATTTCTTGTCAAGGTAAGAATGTTATCAGCTTTGAACATAATAACAATTGTCTAAGATCATTCCGATTTTATGCATGTATTCATACTGTTGAATGTGAAATGTTTATGATCTTTGTTGTTTTTTTTTATGAATTTGTGTTTACGTTTCAAGTTTGCTTAATAAATATTTTAACGAACATGATTATTTGTTCTTTACCAAAGTAAAACATGGCTTTTAAAATATTTCTAGTCAAATAATGTTTTGTAAAATAAATCTGCCACAACAGAACCTACTTTAACAATTCAGTATCAATGTCCAGTCTTTTCTGTGGCAGTAATTTTCTCTTATCACATTTATGCAGTAACTAGTTGCTTCTTTTAATGTCAATAACTCTTCGTCTGTCTGGGTTTTCTCTTTCCACTTAATTTAGCGTCAGAAATGTGGTTTCTGTTATGCAAGTAATTGTATAATTGTTTAATCTTTAGAAGAGTTTTAAGCCGGTTTTCCAAAACAACTTGTATTCTTCACTATACCTCATATTACCAAGTTGTCGATGGAAAAATTTATACTAAAGGAAACTTTCCTCGGCAAACAAACTTATTAAAAGCTATGTATTCATCTATTTTGTCACATTCTTTCAAAGATTTATAACAGTGTGTACTCTTTTAAAACCTGGTCTTTCCACGAATTGCGCTCTGTGTATCATTGGTGGTTCCGTGTAACACCGCCGTATGACTACAGCTGTGGGTGTCTCTAAATTACATTTTGGTACTGGTAGCATGTACCATATGATGTGCATGATGATGAGGAATAACTAATTTAAGTTTGAAACAAATCCATCAAGTAATTACAAGATAAAGAGAAAGTGCACCAAAAACTTTAACCAAGGTGCGGACGCGGAAGGCCCACGGCGCCGACGCCGGGTCGAGTAGGACAGCTCTCCATACTTCGTTGGGTCCAGCTAAAACATATTGCATACTATAGCACTATTTTCCCGAGAATTACGATTTTAAAGCTTATTACATTATTTCAACGAAGTAAAGGGTATAAATATCAATGTAAAAACATTACGTATCTGCAGGGCCACAATACATTACTGTTTTATACTTAAAAAAAAATGATAATTTTGTAAGATTTATTCTATAAAACTCGGGGATAATGTCAACGTCACTCGGTACAATAAAATGTGATACAAGTCAATATACACAGTACATCGTCGGCGCCCATTTATGGCCGATTTCTCCGTTCTTTGAACATTGGCAAAGCTGAAATTTTACACATTTTCTTTGTACGTAACTAAATAAGTCTTTATGATTCGGAGTTTTCCCCGCAGGGCAATCAGGGCGACGATATCAAGAACATGTACACAGCACGCATTTATCAAATGATAGTATATTACCATAAATTTTAGCGTTTCCAATTAAGATTGCCTCATTTACGCTATGAAAGCATATTCAAAGTAGTTGGTTACTAAATATAAGTCCCTTTTTTCTAAAGTAGTAAAATAGAGTAGTAAATTGAATTTTTATTTACCTTGTTGACAAAAATCATTCACGTATTTCGGACAATACCTTATCACAAAATGGCAATTATCCGGAGTACGCATCCCCATCGTGTTTGTTGTCAAGCTCAGTTTTTATATTATTGCGCGTATACACATCTAATTACTACTTCAGTACTTTAGTACTATTTCATTTTGGCAAAGCGTACTGATTTCTTGATGCAAGTATTCTGGTCCGCTGTCGTTATTTTTTGAAATACTACTGAAATATATTTTACCCTTTCTGTCATGCGTTATGGCCTGCCAAAACCAGTCATGGAAGCTCTGGATGATTTTCTTTCGCAAAGGCATTGAACATCTTTTTCATGTTGTCAATCTGTCTGTCCACGAAAGTAAAACAAAGATAAATTTACACATCTTCATTTGTAGCTATTTTGGTCAGAACTTCAGAAAAAAAACAAAATATTTCTTACATAAAATAACCATTCATAATAAGTTTTATCAGCATTTCTAGCGAGATTTCTCTTATCCTGAAGGTTTTTCTATAGCAATAAACAAGAGCTGTCACATGAGACAGCGCGCTTGACTATTTCGATGCTGGGTAGTGAAAATGGCACATCTGAGGAAGCTGAAGTGTTCAATGACTCCAATGTGGATGAAGTTATTGGACAATAGCTTATGTTTGTGTCAAACGAATTAAGTAATAAGACAGATGAAGATAAAGTTATTAAAACATTAAATAAGTACAATTCTAAGCAAAAAGGGGGCATACTTCATGAAATATTGGTGGAAGAGTGATGCACCTTGTGTCATATCATATGGGTGGTGATGTGTAACAACTCTTAAAGTTTGAAGTTTGAATCAAATCCACTGAGTAATACCCGAGATAGAGTGAAAGTGCACCAAAACTTTAACCTGAAATTCTAAGTAAAAAGGAGATAATTCATGAAATACTGGCGCTAGAGTTATGGTCCTTGTGTACTTTGGTTCGAATGTTGATACCGAACAAATATTTTAACTCTGAATCAAATCCTCTCTGTAATAAAAGAGATATGGTGAAAATGCATCAAAATTAACCTTAAATTCTAAGTAAAAGGGGGCATTATTCACGAAAAATTGGTGCCAGAGTTATGGACCTTGTGGTGTGGATGGTAAGGTGGTGCAACTGTTTTAAGTTTGAATCAAATCCATTTAGTAAAAACAGAGATAGAGTGAAAGTGCACCAAAACTAACCTGAAATTCTAAATAAAAAGGGGCATAATTCATGGAAAATTGGTTCGTTCCAGAGTTATGGACCTTGTGTCATATGATGTGGGTGATGATGTGGAACAACTATTTTAAATTTGAATCAAATCCATTTCTATTAGTAATAAATGAAATAGAGTGACTGTGCACCAAACTTTAACCTGAAATTCTAAGTCAAAAGGGGGATATTCATTACATATTGGTGCAAGAGTCATGGCCCTTGTGCCATTTGATGTGGGTGATGATGAGGAATAACTATTATAAGTTTGAAACAAATCCATCAAGTAACTACAAAGTTAAAGAGAAAGTGCATCAAAACTTTAAAGTGCGGACGCGGAAGGACGCCGACGCGCCGACGCCGACGCCGGGTCGAGTAGCTCCATACTTCGTATAGTTGAGATAAAAATAACAAATATTGTATGGTTGACCATACTGTAACGTAACCATGGTCGCGTGACTGACTATAGGGTATGTACTTTCATCTTACCCAGCAGCTTGGAAGCACGTAGTCTTAAAATCATCGTTACAATCAAGCATCTATAAAGCTTGTATCTTGCATGATAGTGGCCTTTATTACTAGGCGGGAAAACGGCACTATATGTTGATGTGGACTACATTCGAGCGGACAACTGAGGCATATGGGGGAAATTTTACTGCCATCGTACCTTACGTATAAGCAGCTGCCAGATAGCCCACTTTGCTCAATAAAGCGGGCGCAGATCTCCGTTTTGCAAGGTTCGAGTTCGGACAAAGAGCGAGACGTATGTTCTCCAGAAGGATTGATTAAAGGTATTGTGTCTGAAATCATTCGTCCTCCAACTCTGATTCATCTGTTCAAGTTGAGGAGTGAGGTTTGTACTGGTACAGAATCCAGTAAAACTGGTGGGTTAACTAAGAAAAACAATGATTAAACAAAAGATACTTTACACTATAATTATTGTATTTTATGACATACATGTACATACACAACGGAGTATAATGTGCATGTATACAGAGAATATAGAAATAATACAAAGTATGAAATACCTTTTTAAAAGCATCATACACATCGGTTGCCTTTTCTTGTAGTTGTACATTGATCCCCGACAAAGCAGAAAGACCTTGATACAGAACCATGAAGATCTCAATAAAGTCGAAGCTAGGTTATCGAGTGAAGGAAATCTGCAGCTTCAGATCGAGAATGTCCATCCCATCCATCAGACAGCTGCAAGATATGACGGCTCTTGTTTATACCATATGCTATGTAGGGCCTACTCTAGCGACTCTACTAGAAAGGCGTACTGTCGTAAAAATGAGAAAAGGCAACATGCCTCTCGACCGAGTGTGTTTTACACAAGTCGAGTTTTATTTTGTTTAGTTTCTTTTTTTTCTTTTCGTTTGTGGAGTACTGATAACTGTTTTCGCTTACAATGGAAAACTTCGCTTTGCAGACGTTCGTGGAAAATTGAAGAAAAAACAAAAGCATGTGACTGCACTTATTTTCCTTTACTCTAAACCGATTGTTCAATTAATTCTAGCAGCGGTTCTAATGATTTTATTAGTAGTGACTGGAAGGTCTTGTCATTATTAGTACTATTCAGTGTATTTTACCTACATTTATGCATGCGTTTAGGACATATTATACGGAGTCTTTAAAATTTCAACTTACCCGTCAATAGTCAAAACTATTGCTCGGGATTTCACGTACTTAAGACAAATAGCTTAGACTAATGGTCGAGTTGCCGTCCAATTAAGTGTTTAGTACTTAACTTAAAAAAAAAATTTACACAGACTTCAGTTCATCAAAGTTTGACTTTATTCCAGCAGACGTGTCTTGCATATTGACTGGTCATATAGTACAAACTATTGACCGACTATATAAGAAGTCATGTAACAGTATACTCTTACTAAATGGTCTACAGGCCAATAGTCAAAATTATAGTTCAAACATCGCTTTTATCCAATGACAAGCGAGGGATTTTCAAAAAAGTAAACAATTTATTTTCTTATTATTTCATAACTGAAGAAACTGATCCACTTAATCATGATGTTGTTCAAAATTAATGAGTATTTATTGTTCCGCCTACCATAGATTTCCCACATTCAAGGAGGTGGAGCAATTGCCAAAACTGGGACTGCATACAGGTCTAAAAATAAACCAGTGTGCGCTTACTATATATAAATGATTTTGTGTACAAGCAGTGTTGGCCACACCTCCCAGGGAAATCAAGTTCAAATTCTAAACATTTTTTTCTTAAAAGTTACCTTTACAAAATAAAACAGAAACCGATTTTTAATAAGATATTGTAAAAAGTCACTACCTACAACTCATCAAATTAAAAGAATATATATCTTACTACTGATTTAAGGTAATTTCAAAGAAGGGGTCCCTGTGTGGTTTAGTTTACTTGAGACGGAGATGTCGCTGATTGATGAAAATGGGCGTTTTAACTATAAGTCGGTTATAGATACACTTTTTGATCTTCTAATGCATTAAGTTTTACCTTCACTACGCTACGCTCCGTTTCAGCAAACTTATTGCATTAGAAAGTCAATAAATGATCTATAACCTATACTAATTGCCGAAAGTTCAAAGGAATGGGAATTACCAATAATTATAGGTTTTGATATTAGCTTTGTATCGGGTTCTTTAGCGGAAATGCTGCGCGACTTTAGTGGCGCAATATTCTTCCGCTAAAGAATGAGTGCATATTAAATAACCTGTTTATTACATAACGTACTCGTATCTACACGTTTAACTGTAATGTAAGTATCATGAATTTGTTCAATAGCATTAACAAAAAAGAACTTAATAAAAGAATTAATGCAACGACACACACTAAATTAAGTCACGCACCCGAAAAATATTGACGTCTCCGGTTCGGGGAATAGAAACGAGTATGTAATAATTCTGACTATTGACCAGCAGGTCATTCAGTATTAAGTACATTGTTTGTATCTTATTACATGACATCAGAGATTAGTTTTCATTTTTTTTTACTTATTAGCCCAGTAAAAACGTGCTGAATGTAGACAAACTATGGACCGGCAATTCATACCAGGAGTCATATTATAATAATAAGGGTTAGTTCACAACTATCGGTGTCTTTCATTGTTTTACTGTATAATTTTGTGATTTGAATTACATGATTTCCTAATCAACTTACTTTTTACAAGTGGAATACAAGTGGAACAAAGTGACTGTCCTCGATGTGACCTATTGTTATCGGCTGAACTTGATTCGTCGAACAAACTAACTCGGACTCTACAACCTCAAACCGCGGCAGTTTTTTTTTTCGCATCTTTGGAGTGCGTGATGATGTGTACGGGTTGTAAAATGAGTTCAGCAGTTGCTTTGCACACCCTAGAATCCATGACGTCGGCATAATTGGTCTGCAGCACCTGCAAGAAATCACTGTTGGATATACTGTCAGGATTGTCAGATCTCTGGACCAAATACGTAAGATAACAGATTGCTTTTGCAAGTTTATACGGACGGCGTCTGTCAGGATATTTCGTCGAATTTTTAATGGTCTCTTTATAGATTTGCATAATACTATTTTACATGACTGGCATGTATAAACAGTCGGTCAATAACTGGTCTACAGCAGCGTTACTGCTCAATATTCTTCAAATTCATGCAGATGGCTGAACATTACAAATTCTTAGAATAGGCATATTTGTTGTTATTCGTTTTCTATCTATTCTGAAGCAGCATTAAAAGAAAAGTTCACTGTTTTCCCCCATTAACACAAACAAGGATTGTCGCTATTAGTGACAAATGCCCTAGAAGCATGCCCACGAATGCTACAGTTGTCTGCGCCAAAAAAAATGCCAGAATAGTTTAGGTATGAAACACCTTGTGACCTTGACCTTGATCCGAGAGACCAGGGTCATATGCGCAACACACCTTCTCAATATGGTTAACATTTTTTGTCAAATTATTTTCAAATCCCTTGTTAAATGGCAGAGTTATGAACCAGACAAGAAACAGACCATGTTAACCTTTGACTTTTAAGTGTGACCTTGACTTTGGAGCTAGCTAGGGTTCTGGGTCTTGCACATGTCATGTCATCTCATTATAGGGAAAATTTATTCCAAGTAACTTTAAAATCACTTCATCGATGGCAGAGTTATGGATCGGACACGAAACAGACCATGTTAACCCTTGACTTCTAAGTGTGACCTTGACCTTAGAGCCAAGGGTCTGAATCTTGCGCATGACTCGTCGTCTTATTATTGGGAACATTTCTGCCAAAGTAATTTCAAAATCCCTTGATGAATGGCAGAGTTATAAACCGGACACGAAAACAGACCCTGTTAACCTTTGACTTCCAAGTGTGGCATTAACCTTGAAGCTAGGGGTCTGGGTCTTGCGCAAGACAAATTGTCTCATTATGATAACTATTTATGCCAAGTTATTTCAAAATCCCTTCATGGATGGCAAAGTTATGGACCGGACACGCAACATACACTGTTAACCCTCTAATTGTGACCTTGACCTTGAAGCAAGGGGTCTGGGTCTTGTGTATGACACGTCGTTTCATTATGGTGAACACCTATGCCAAGTTATTTCAAAATCCCTTTATGGATAGCAGATTTACAGCCCGGACAAGAATTTACACGGACGCACGCACGCACGCCCACACACACACGGACGGACAGTGCGATTTTAATATACCCACCTCCAGGGTCTGGTATCTTATAAAAATCACACTGTATGACTTCCGGTCAGTCGTATATAAATATTACATAAAGCACAGTTAATTAATTACCTCCAGGCCGCAGGTATATTGGAAAGCAACAAGTAGTGTAGCTCGCATTAATGGAACGCTGTTTTTGCAATATAGCTGGCAGACCAACATTGATGCCTAATTGTGCAAAAAGGAAGTTTTTTTTGTAAATGCTCTTTTATTTCCTGGATTATGGGCCTTCGTTGTTTTCCTCTATATGATATATAGAGAAGTGCTTGTGACTTGAATTCGTCATTCGTTATTTCATATAATTTATTCAAACTTTCAGCAATGATCAACATTGTTACTTAGTTAATTGTGCGTAACGGATTTCTTAATTGCTCTTTAATTTCTTCGATTATGGCCATGTGTTGTTTTTGCTCTATATATCAACAAAGTCTAGATGGAAGGTAAGAATCACATTTGATAGCTCTAGTTAAGTATTTCAATAGTCAAGGAATGTGACCAGATGAGCTAAAAGTTATATTATACATGAAAGGGAAATATATATATTTTTGCTCAAAACAACAGAATTAATAAATACATATTTCATAGATCTACATGTAAAACATGTAGAATGGAGTAATGCGTAATGGTATAACAAACAAGAGGGTCATGATGACCCTGGATCGCTCACCTAAGCTACATGTTTCAAATGTCAAACTGATGATAAAATATTAAGTCAGTAGGTCACATTCATGGTCAATGAAATTCAGTTTTATGATTTGTGTGCAAAACTGTGTATGTCATCAAAATTTCAAGACTGTATCTTAAAAACAAGAAAGTAGGTCAGTAGGTCAAGGTCACAGTCAAGTGACATCATATTACTTGGGGTCATCAGGTAATTATAATTAAACAGTCTTGGAAATAGGATCAGAGGATTTTTGAAGTATTTTTCCTATATAACTCACATATTAACTAAGTGACCCCAGGGCAGGACCTCTTTTAATCCCAGGGGCATAATTTGAACAATTTTGGTAGGGGACTACTAGACAATGCATTATACCAAATATCAAAAGCCTAGATTGTATGGTTTCAGACAAGAAGATTTTTAAAGCTTTTTCTATACAAGTCTATATAAAACTTGGGACCCCCAGGGCAGGGCCTCTTTTCACCCAAGGGATACAATTTGAACAATTTTGGTTGAGGACCATAAGACAATGCTACAAACCAAATATCTAAGGTCTAAGTGTTGTGGTTTCAGACAAGAAGATTTTTAAACTTTTTTTTCTATATGTCTATGTAAAACTTGGGACCCCCGGGGCGGGGCCATATTTGACCCTAGGATGACAATTTGAATAATCTTGGTAGAGGACCACTAGATGATGCTACATACCAAATATCAAAGCTCTAGGTCATGTGGTTTTGTACAAGAAGATTTTCAAAGTTTTCCCTATATAAGTCTATATAAACCATGTTACCCCCGGGGCGGGGCCATATTTGATCCTAGGGAGATAATTTGAACAATTTTGGTAGTGAAACACTAGATGATGCTATACACCAGATATCAAAGCCCTAGGCCCTGTGGTTTTGGACAAGAAGATTTTTAAAGTTTTTCCTTTTGGTTGTCATGGCAACCAGAGTTCTGCATGGAATTCAATTCTTTGAACAATTTTGAAAGGGGGCCACCAAAGGATCATTCCTGTGAAGTTTGGTGCAATTCTGCCCTGTGGTTTTCAAGGAGAATGTTTTTTTAGAAATTGTTGACGCACGACGCACGACGGACGACTGAGGACGCACGACGGACATCAAGCGGTCACAATAGCTCACCTTGTCACTTCGGGACAGGTGAGCTAATAAAAACAAGCACGCTACTCACCCATAAGTTACTTTTAGACTGAGTGGACTGAGTGGTCACACATACATCCGTAACAATTTCTGGTCTGTATAACTTCTGACCACAGGAAATCTTTTGACTTGTCTGTTTCTTTGAATGTTGACGTATAACTTCCCCACGAAAGCAATGTTTTATACCTGTAATGAGCCAACAATAACACATGGTCAATTCCATTTATTTAGCCAAGACGAACCCTAAATATTTTGTTTTATATTCAGTATTGTATAACAGCGGTAATATTAGAAAATCAGCAATAAGTGTCTGATTTCTGAGTGTGCACACTATTTTACTTCCTAACGGTAATAACGGTTTCAATTTATTAGAAAAAATAAAAATTATTTTGAATTTTTTGTAGCCGTGATTCGATAATAAAATTATAAAAAGTTG
Source organism: Mercenaria mercenaria (assembly GCF_021730395.1). Taxonomy (NCBI): domain Eukaryota; kingdom Metazoa; phylum Mollusca; class Bivalvia; order Venerida; family Veneridae; genus Mercenaria; species Mercenaria mercenaria. The sequence continues at coordinate 53,379,373 of NC_069363.1, forward strand.
AAAAGCCATGGAGAAAATAATTATATTTTGAATTATAATGTTTTTTTTTGTGTTCATGCATGTGTATGCACTGACGAGTACGAAATTCTTTGAGTTTTGTTTCAACGAGGGCGTAATTTCGGCAGGGTTTACACATCCATGAACACCAGGGAGTTAAAACGATTCCTGATTGATTGCGTATGGAATAGACAAAGCACTAACCTCTCTTACAATATGCTGAACGAATCCTCTCTCTCAGTGCCTGCCATCCTCACCATTTGTGGCACCAACAACATGAAAAAAGCAGTTCCCATCGTAGGGAACATTCTTCAGAAGACGATACCCGAAAGTTTCTACAGTTCGAAGAAGGTTGGCCAGTTACATTTTTCTGATTTTTTCTCTTTGCTTCGCGAAGAGATGAGAGCGATACCGGATCAGTTCTAGGCTTGAGAAAATCCTGGAAATGAAAGTCGTGATGTAGAGGATCTTGTTATCCGATTTTTAAGAGTTCAAATTTGAAAAATAACGCTGATCTTCATTTCAAATTTTATGCTGTCAATTATATGCATGCTTCTATCAAATTGTGATGTTATTTGTTTAAAAGATAAATCAAGCAGATACACTGGATTCTAGAGACTGCGGAGCGACACTGGATTCTAGAGACTGCGGAGCGACACTGGATTCTAGAGACTGCGGAGCGACACTGGATTCTAGAGACTGCGGAGCGCCTGTGATAAATTAGACTCTGGTATATACCTGATTCAAGCAATTTGAATGCAAAGTATATTTAATGTATATTTTTTTTTGTAACCATGGTAATTTTAATCGCATATTTTTGCCTAACATGATCACTTTCGGACATGCGCAGAAGACCGCTCTAGGTCTACAATGAGTAACATCGGATTCCAGACGCTAGTTACTGGTATAGGAATGCATGATTAAATTTAATAATAATAAATATAAAGCGACTCTATACTTATGATTAAGGACTACATGAGGTCATATAAACAATCCAATAATGCGATTCCAGCAATTACAGCAGAGCAAGTGACATTGTTTTTTAAATTATAATATCACACTCAAAACTAGTCCCTTCCACCGTGCTTGCAGACCGTGAAATACAAACCATTTGAGACTCAAATTTATAATATTTTAAATAAATAATGTAGAGAATGACTGTGTCAGGGGCTGGTATTTAATAGCTTTTGAGCATTGCCAAACAATACTTCTCAACAAGAGCTGTCCGTAAGACAGCACGCTCCACTATTCGGCGATTTGACAGTAAAATGAATATATGTCTCAATAAGAGACCTCTACTTTCAAAGGAAGATACATCAAGGGCGTAATTCTGTCAAGAACACAAATTTGAGTTATTGGGATTGTTGCTACACATGCAGATGATGATGGTAAAGATATATTTTGAGTTTCAAGTCTTTATCTTATATAGTACCAAAGTTATGTCCAGAAAACGGAGTCTGTCAAAAGTTTCAAGTATGATAGGAGCTTAATTCTGTCAAAAATACAATTAGAGTTAAGGGGATTGTAACCACATATGCAGATGATGATTATAAAGAATTTCAAATATTTTTAATTTCAAGTCAATATCTTTTAAAGTACTAAAGATATGTCTATAAACAAAGCTTTCGAAAAAAATTAACATGAAAATAATTCCAAGTATAACAACATTGTGACCTTGACCTTGGGTATAATGGATCCAGCCCCTGCACATACTTTGTTTGTATACTGGACAATGTTTATGTGAACTTACAGTAAGATATAAGCAATAGTAACAAAAATATGACAGAAAAACAAAGGTTGCCGAAAAACTTTAACCTTAACTAGAATGTGTCTGTAGGACACAGGGTGTGCCCCCCATTGGTACATTTGTCACAAATAAGGGGCAATAATTCAAATGTTTGCAGTGTTAATGGGGTTTAGCCTAAACAAACATTTTATGAAAAGGATTCATTATTCTAGACCATATATTTTTGAGCTATGAGCATTCACAAACAAAAAATCCACTATTTTGGCTATTTCAAGGGCCATAACTCTGTAATAAGCGCAAAGATTCTCAAGAAGAATGCCAAGTGTGAAAGGTCACATCATGATAAAGACTCAAGCAAGGTTTCATGAATCAACATTATATATTTATTGAGCTTAGCACATAATTAGGTGAAAATGTGCATTTTTTTACTATTTCAGGGGCCATAACTTTATACATAAAAATACTAAACCGTACAGTCTTTAGGTATGAAAGAACAAGACATATTGCAGTTAGAAACCTTGCAATTACATCTTGCAATTTTTGGAGGAATGTTATCTTCTTTATATGTATTCAACATTTGCGATAGGCTATAATATATGCAGTTGTAAGCACGAAGCTATAATCAGTCAGAAATGAGACATTCGCCTACGTCAATTTGATATTATTTGTCTGACCTTTGTTTAATTTTGATCTGTCGCTTGCAAATGTGCCGTTTCTTATACCGTAGGAATTGCGTGATCATTCATAAATATGGTTTTCATTTTGATCCATTTATGCCAAGGTATGACCAAAATAACTATTATCTTAAATTGTTCCAGTGTAGTTATATAATTCATTCTAATAAAATCTTTAGAAGAATGGAACGCATCCGAAAAGAAGCAATAGGCTCAGCACGCTCGGTTTTATGGTAATTGAGAGGTAATGGAACGCTTCCAACAAATGTTCCTGTAAGTGAATAAAATACAGACAAGAGATCGGATCCTTAATAATCAAATATAATAACAAGGGACGTGTCCGAGGGTACGAACATAGTTTCGAGATAACATAAAATGCAGTGAAAAGTAGCGTTTTTTATTTACTAAAACTTAAAATGAATTGACATTACCTGTCATGGTATGTCTGATTTGATCGGATGAAATCAGACATACCGCGTAAGATATTTAGACATACTAGGCCAATGGTTTAGGAATATGTAGTTCGACCTTTCCCCTATCAGACGTTAACATGTCCTTATGATTATATATTTTCTTTAATTTAACCACATCATAATGGCGTGTTGGCGCTTTTTATGTTTTATGTGACTCCTCGTGTCCGTCCGTCCTATTTCGTGCCAGGAGCATAACTTAATAACCATCAAGATAATGACTTTTAACTGTGCATATACGTATATGGCGATGAGATGATGTACAGAGCGCAAGAACCGATAGGTCAAAGGTCAGGGTCAAGTTAAAAAATGAGGTCAAAGGTTATATTTGTCCATCATGCTTTTTGTCCAGAGCGTTACCTAATAACTCTTCAAGGTATTGACTTCAGACTCTGCATATAGGAAGGTGGCGATTAATGTACTGAGCGCAATCCCCGACTGAGCTGCTGCATATTTTGTGTACGAAGCACAATTAAAAAAAATCTAAGATACTGACTTTAAACACGGAATATAGGTATATAGTGAGCTCATTGAAGTAATGTGAGAATTTCTATTATTTTAATTTATTGTTGGTAACAGGGGTACCAAAACTCGATCATCAGGCATAAGAATGGTTCGTTTCTGGTGGGTAAAGAAAAATATCGGGTACATTATTCTTTTAGAAATATTCGATTTGTTTTTATTTTCTGTCATTCATCGGAATTTCAAGTTGTGGCACCATTTTAAAAGCTTGAGTAATGTCAGACGATCTCGTTGTACACACGAAGCATAAAGTCTTGTTCATAACAGTAAATGAGTGAGGCGCAGTTAGTCCAAATTGGGATACAAGTTACTTACCTCTATGTTTTATTTCCAAATTTGATATATATATCCAATGGAAACCGCAACGCTCAAGGTGTAGTTGCTCAACTTGTGTCTTGTTTCCTAGCATGCCAAATAATTAGCATTTTCTCTTGCTATTATGATTTTTACAAATTATATGTTAAATTATTATTAAGGGTACAAAATCGTTTGTGCTAGTGATCGAACATCTGTAATCATCATGTTTATTTAATAGCCTTTTAATATCATCTCCGGAATCCTTGAAGGACCAAAACAGATTATCACCATAGCTTTTCAATACCTTTGTATTGGTTGTAAACAGTTATAGTTATATGAATTTAGCGTTAAAAAGTGAGTTTTACTGGTAAAATTGCTTATGTCCAATATCCTTTCGGTACTTCCTATTAAATGTTTGGTCACTGTTGGGTCATTTTAAGGGCACGGTCAAAACAAAAGGTGTAGTTATTTGGTGGTTATTCATTTGTGCAAAGAAAAACGGTTCCAGTTTTTATGCAAACATAGTATGTTAGGTTTTATTTCACCCAAATACTGTAGCCATGGTATGCAAATCCACATGTAATTACTGTACACAAGTTCTGTGTTCAATAGCAGTGTATATAACCAACTTAGTTATAGAGGGTGGCTAACGCTCCATTTCAAACGTTGTTTCTATAATGACAGTCGGCTCAGCAGCAAAATAAATTCAAGTTGTATGACTAAATACTTTTGGCACTTAGCAGAGGATAAGTAATATAGCCAGTCGTACATTATTTCTCTGTACCAACTACTAACATTACATTAAAATTACGAAAGAGATAGAATCATTGGTCATATATACATGTACCTGCGATCTGAATGTATATCCTTAACCTTTAGCATGCTAGATAAATTGTCGTCTGCTGGAAATGTCGTCTGCTAAAATTGTAAAGTTCATTCAACTTGCTCCAAAATTGGAAGAAATATTGTCAGAGTAGCAAACAGCTTGGAACCTGATCAGACGCCGATTTAATCGGCGTCTGATCTGGTTCCAAGCTGTTTGCAAAGGCTGTTAAATTCGCCTGCAGCAGGCTAAGGGTTAATACACGTAATGGAAGTAGGCTTTAACACTTTAATCTTCATAAATATTGTTTATGTTAATATGCGATATTTTCGTAGGACAAAAATAAATATTTGCTCATCGATTCTTAACCAATGACATGTTCCCGTATGTTACAACTGTACGTAGGCCTATCGTAAATCAATTTGCTAGCGATTTATGTGACATTTAACAGGAAATCTTCAGAATTTATTGAAAAAAGGTCATTAGATATAATCGCCTTTTCTTGGAAAAGGACAATTGCACTTTGGTGTAGAGTTCGACCACTAACTAATGCATAGGGGACCTGATTTTGCAAATGCGCACGTAAGTTGCTACTGCAGTAGAGTGAACTGCTCTCAGTTGCTGGAGAAGAAGCAGTCGTACAAACTACAGCGACGACCGTAGAAATAAACACTTGAGCCGCGCCATGAGAAAACCAACATAGTGGGTTTGCGACCAGCATGGATCCAGACCAGCCTGCGCATCCACGCAGTCTGGTCAGGATCCATGCTGTTCGCTTTCAAAGCCTGTTGCAATTATAGAAACTGTTAGCGAACAGCATGGATCCTGACCAGACTGCGCGGATGCGCAGGCTGGTCTGGATCCATGCTGGTCGCAAACCCACTATGTTGGTTTTCTTATGGCACGGCTCACTTTCTTTACTGACAATTACACAGGTCACTTTAACATCGAGGTACACTCGTCAACTGTCGTTGGTGTTCCATCTATCCTACAATAACAGTAAAGAACAATAAGGAAAAACGTTACGCTAAACTGAAATATAAAGATCCTCTTTCAAGCCCGGCAGCAACGGTGAATAATGCAAATACCTGGCAAAATTTGTGTTACATTGAGTAGATTTATAGGATATAACACTTATAATACGGTGTTCTGTTACGGTCATCATTGTTTCGCCACTTCGACTTATAACTAGTCTGGTAAGTGCGATTATACGATGCAAAGATGAGATCAGATGCGATGACTCGATTATACAATACGAAAATACAAAGGCAAGACACGCAATCGTGTTTTTCTCGTTTCTGTGTCGTATTAATATAACAATATTGCCCATCAACCAAAGGGCCAACTTAAGATATTACGATGCGTAAGTGCAATATTTTTATCACGTTTTCGCACTTCCGTAAGTTGGCATTTGGGTCCAGTAAACGACCGTATGGTACTAATACGAATGCGAAGTCCAGTCTTGGCATCGTGTTATCGCAATTTTGCTTGTATTAAAACACCACTGTATCTTATCTTCCTGTCTTCGTATTGTACTCACCCCTACCAACCTACAGGGCTATGGGGTGAAACAAAGTCACCGTATAAAAGCCTTTTCCGGTAAATGTGTATATATATTGTTAAGTGACTTGAAAAAAGAAAAGGCGGGGGTCAAAATTTGTACTTACGTAAACGTGGGTATTCGACGAACTTATACACTAGGGATGATATCAACAAATTGTTTCCAGTGGATCCTATTGACCTCCCTGTTATCCAGTCTGAATCTGCTACCAAAAGACCTAACTGAAGTTTTTAACATGAATGAACGGGAATCGAAGCAGAACCCGGATCGCTAAAATGAGGGCCTCCTATAACTTCTGCGTCATTGACTCCCAACTGATGTGCACAAGATGTAAATATATACGTTTTCTTATTATAAATTGATGTCAGCTATTTTGAAAGTTTATAATATTGTAGGTGAAAATATGAAAATGTTAAGTTCAGTTCACTGTTGAAAGAAGGTGGAAAAAGCATAAAGATTTAGCCTTTTGTTAATTTAAAGATCGTCTAAGTGTAAAAATCATCTCATTGATAAATTGGAACAAGCAGAGTTCCACTTTCTTGGTCTTGTATTTCCTAATGACAAATCACACTGACTTTCTGGCAAATGACACAAAGTAATAGTTTAAATTTATGACAACATATTCGTTGTAAGAATCTTAATTAAAAAGCGGGTTGATGTATCGGTAGGTAATGGCCACTACATATTTGGTGACTTTCTCATAATTTGGTTGTGGAAAGGACGCTGTCATTTTCCAAATTTTATTCACAATTTATTGAAAAAAAAAAATGAACAAGTAATTCGATTGCAATATAGTTCGTGTAACCGAATTTATCCTACCCTTATACAAGATATAGCACAAAATCGGCCTGCCTAATAAACTTTGCTTTATTCAGTCAGTGTCAAAATATCACTTTTGTGGGAAACTTTGAAATCACATATTTTATCAAAATTTTAATTTGAAACCGATACTATTTTATTGGAAATGCTTGAATTTAGGAAATGAGTGGTCAAATTTAAGGATTTTATCCAGAAACAAAAAGTTATTGTTATTTTTCACTTTCACGGCACTTCAGCCGGAAATTTTGAAAACATATTTTTTCCGAATTTTTCACTGAAGCCGATATCATTGTATTGGAAATGTTCTATCTAAGAAATAAGTGGTAATATCAAAAGTTTTTATCCAGAAACAAAAATGTTATTGCAATTTTTCAATTTTATCCAGCAAATTTTATTGCACTTGCAAACGTTATATATGACGTCAAGTCTGCACGCTGTTGCTCTTTCCATCGCTTTTCCCCCTAATATTCTGAGCACGTAGGATCAATAGAATATTAGATTACTGTCAGAATTTTTTTAATTTATTAGGCTCGTCTGCGAAAATATATAAGGCTCGGCAACAGCCTCGCCTAATATATTTTCTGCAACTCGCCTAATAAATTTAAATTTATCCGACAGTAACCTAATATTCTCTATATCAGTCCGCTTGTTATGTTTCTCTTTTCATGATTGTGGTTTACCAAGTTATACTCCCCTGCTTAAAATAATGACTGTTTTTTTATGTACCATTAAATATGTCAGTGCATCTTAAGACCAAACAAAACAACACCAAACACAATGTATGTTCGCATTTTCGGAGTATTTATGTGTTTAATTTCGTACTTAGTCTACATTTTCTTTAACTTATTCTGTCAGTTAAATTTGTTTTAAATCTAATATTGTTCATTATCTAACGGAATGCTAGAAAATTGGTGATTGACCTGCCTTACTTCCGAACCTGATATCTCTCTTTTCAGACAATCCTTGTACATCTTATTCATAATTAATGAGATACGGAGACACATATTTGCTGCTGTCGTGCCATTTATTACTGATGCCTGCGATTTAACCTAGGTTCATAATTTTGTCCTACTTAAACAGAAAATAAACTACAGAGAGTAAAGTTTACATTGCTAGTTAATGAACCATCAGTGTTGATTGATATACAGACATTATCACCGTAGACAGACTACGTTACTAAAGAGATATTTTAGAATCAAGCTAAAAGCTGAATCCGAATGGTTAATGGTATACTAGAACCAAATTACATATTTTAATACATGAACAATTACTTCATGTATTTCATGCAAACAAAAAGTAGGTTTGAAATAGTATATACTTAAAACATGTATAGCTAAAGTTTTAACGCAATGATAATTTCATTTCTTTTAGTAGATCTACCTCATGCATTTCGTAAAACGTCACAAAATTACATTTAAAAGTTACATTCCGAGAAAACTAAAGTATACCATTTATATCCTTAGGACAGCCAGCACAATTTTATACAATCTCGCCAGGCATACGTATGTTTTGACAACACAGAAAATGACGTCAGATGACCTTCAGCTTTTCCTGGATGTAAAAAGAATGAAAGTACACAGACTAAACTTGAAAACGAATTTCGCATTTGCATTGAAATAGCCAGGGTTTACGCGCAGTTGACTTCTTATTTTTTTTTTTTTTTTTTTTTTTTTTTTTTTTTTTGGCAATTTACAGCATTTTCCTACAATTTGAAAACGCCTGGGCTTTAGCACGGCGTGTCAGCTTTTCATCCATGAAAAAATATTTGCACTCGGAATAAACACAAATTCCACAGGGGTCCGTAACGGAGCAAGGGTATATGTATATGGAGATTTTTGGAACTTCGTCAAATCGTGTCAGTATATGCCTCGAATGTCATATATTTCCGTATTTGTGAGCTGCAGACCTAGACATTTCAAAAATATTTTAAAATAAATTTCTTGTAATAAATGTTGATTCTATGGAAGCGTTAAAGGGCCACCAGACGCTAATACGTTTTATTACGTTACGGTCGCGGAAAAGAAATGAATAGAGAATTGTATATATAAAGGGTGTGTAGTAAATTCGCTCCTATTCGTTTTGTTACCATAATAACCTGTATAGTGTCGAATGAATTTTGTTGCACGTCTTGCACTGTTACTGTAAAACCTGTTTAGTATACAAGAATGCCATCAACTGCAATTTGGCATGTAGACCGTAAGCTAGATTTCAAAGGTTTGCCAAGTTTGGATAATGCCATTTCGGATAAAATCAAGCTGTTGAATATTTTACAGGCTAGCTTTTCCATTTCGTAACTAATATTGACTGAACGTTTTCATTTTTTGATGAACATACCTATAAGCTACTTTAGCCAGAACCATGAATTCGAAATTGTGTGATTTATATATAGTAGACAAAGAATCCAGTTTGTCCGTGGAAATTGTAATATTTTTAACTGATATGCGTTCTTATTTGAATGTTTAGATTACAGCGGCACTTGCCTTCTCATTTGGAAATGAAGCCTATGGTGAAAATAGAAACGAACTTTTTACACACCCTTTATAATGAATGGTGTTACTTGAAAATGGACAAATCTCGCAAAATATAAACGCCCTTTTAGACATAGCAAGGCAACATTTTTTCACTTTATTACCATTTCTTTCCACAAACCGTGTTTTGCCAGTTTGTACATTCAGACATATTTATGTATTTTTGTGAATTCTCGAAAAATGGGTCGAATAATTCTGTTAGATGATATGTTGTTTTTTTTAGATTTGATTTTGTTGAAATTTTAAAATATCGTCAACAACATAAGCGTACGCTAAATTTTAAAGTCACTTGTATAACATTGGCAACTAACAAAATTAATGGCGAGTTAGCTGTTTTGTTCAGTATATGTTTTCCCAGTCAGCCACTTTCCAGTGCATTTGTAATACCTTGATTGAATAATGACAGATAAAGGGATTTCGGGCAAGTCGACCATATATAATGGCTCTCTTGATCGTTTTAAACTTCTGATTAATCAAGGGGTACGTATTTGTTAGATTGTAGATTAAAGTTCACAAAAGAACACCTATATTGTATAGAGTACCAAACGCATGTACATGTGTACCTGAAAAAAAAACGTCGATGCGCTTAACGAAACGAAACAATTAACATTGATTTTCAGGTTAGAGGTCACTAATTCAAATTCTCCTTTGTTTCAAATAATAGAAAACGTCCAATTAAAAATCTGATTTACGTACTTTATAGAATATCACTTTTCCCTATACCTTCTTTTCATGAAAGTTCTATCATTAACTGGAGAAAGAAATATATTAAAAGTACAATACAATTCCTGAGATACCACTCAATGGTGAACTGCTAACGTAAAAAAGGCACATATTTGCTCCCTACCTTTTGTTTGGATATGCAAACCTGCCATCGTTGGCGAAAAATCATGAAAACCGTCATATTTCATGCAGAATGCGTTCAAGCAGGTGATTGCAGCACCCGTTCAACACCCAAATCCGCAGCAATGGAACAATTAGGATATATTTACCATGGACTTTTTTCGAATACACGATAGATACACATATTTTGACCTTATTCCTGTAATTGATATGTTCTGTGTTCTTATCTTTGCAATCACGATGGTGCTGACTCCTATCAAAGTTGATCACCACTTGAAATCAGGCTATTCCTTTTATGTCCCCGAAAGGATGCATATTAGTTTTCAACTGTCCGTCCGTTCGTCACAACGTTAACTTTTTGCATGAAAGCAACGTTAACTTTTTGCATGAAGGCACTTTACTCACGAACCACTGCACCCAGGACCTTCAAACTTCACATGCTGATAGTACTTATTGAGTACACGACCCCTACTGACTTTGACGTCAAAGGTCAAGGTCACCAGGTCAAGGGGCTGCGGGGGCATTTGTCACCATTAGTGACAGCTCTTGTTCTTTATAAAATCCACTTACTTGATAATGTTGTTCCGAGATTGTCAATCTGACCAGGCCGAGATTTATATTCCAACCAAGAACTGTTCTTTACACAAGAAAACTTAAGGTAAAAAGAAATGCTTCATAAACAACAGCCCCCTAAATAACCCCTTTTCTCTTCTTTCATTGTGGCACTTTTCGGAACTTGAAATTCTTTTCTAGCATGATATACGAGCATACATATTTCGAAAGAATGCTAAAATAACCACTAATATACAGAGTAAAAGGCAAACACGATATGCTACTGAAAAAAGAACACAAGGGGAGAATAAGGACCCCTTGTGACCTGCGAAGACTTTCGTTGGATTTGGTAGTGATAAGCCTCAACACACAGAACAAACAAGTTCAAAGCAAATTAGTTATCGATGCAATCGATATGAAAAATATAAATACATTACTTTTTTTTAATTTCCCTTTACGATTTGGTTTTGTCTCTGTTTATGTTCTTTTAAACAAAGACACATTTTCTATACAACATCGAAATAATCAAATCAATGTGTCCGTCAGTATCCACAGTACGCTATCAACTTCCGATATTATATTCAAGAAATTACTTCCTTACACATAAAGCAGAAAATGTGATTGGAAGTTCGGAAAGTGTGCCAAGCAAGTATTGATATCGTTATTATGTTGGCACCACATGTCAAAATATGATAGACACGTAATAGATAGCCCGATGCCACCAGTTTGTTCAGATAGAAAGATCAAACATATGTCAGATTCCTCTGCCATCTTCACTAGCTCTCTCACATTATAAGCTACTGTCAGAAGTAGATAATTTCAACCTGCCTTGAATAAATTTACAAATGATAATAATGAAATTGACACTTACATTCATCATGAAACATATACAAGTCCGTCTCAAAATTTAACTACATAGCGATTTGTCTCATAATTTTTCGCTTACGCCGATGTCCGCTAAATTATGATCACACTTTTGAAAAAGAACATGTGAGCCGCGCCATGAGAAAACCAACATAGTGGGTTTGCGACCAGCATGGATCCAGACCAGCCTGCGCATCCGCGCAGCCTGGTCAGGATCCATGCTGTTCACTAACAGTTTCTCCAATTCCAATAGGCTTTAAAATCGACCAGCATGGATCCTGACCAGACTGCGCGGATGTGCAGGCTGGTCTGGATCCATGCTGGTCGCAAACCCACTATGTTGGTTTTCTCATGTCGTTCTGCATGCAAAAAAGACGTCTTTTAAAAGACGTTTTTATTCCGTCATAAAGACGTTTTTGCAAAAATAGCATTCAATTTTTATTCTTCTTAGGTGCAATGATAATACAGCACAATTTGTTTGAAAAAAAAAAACAACGAAAATCTGTTATCAGAAATGAAATGCGATCGTTGTAAACATTTTCAAAGAGAGGCAACTATACACAAGCCCTGTACATAACGATTTACCTCCCATGCCTTAAATAAATTCCAACTAGGTGCGGGCCAATCAAAATCCAGCATACCACGTGTTTACATGTAGACCGCCATTTTAAACGGAAAACGAGGAAATGTAAATAGCAATAGTTACTTCTTGGATTTAATGCTTCAAAGTTTCAGTTGTTTTAGAAAATATAGCAGAGGTGTGTTTTTTACAGTATAAACATGAGTGGGTATATGTATCATGTGGAATCATCAGTTGTTAAGTATATGTATCATAACATCATGTGTCTTGGCTAACACTGGTTTGATTTTGAAAATGTAAATATTAAATGTTTAAAGTGAACATGTGTTTTATCTTTCTGTTGTGCTAGTTTTAATTTTTAAATGTTTTATGGGGAGTTTCTGAAGTCGTCACTAAAAGACGTCTCTAAAAGACGTGAACGCAGCTTTCAAAAACAACCGGAAAAAGACGAGAAAAAGACGTCACTAAAAGACGTCTTTAAGACGTCTCTAAAAGACGTGAACGCACCTTTCAAAAACAACCAAAAAAAGACGTCATAAAGACGTCTCGGAAAGACGTCATAACAACCAAAAAAGACGTCTTTTGTTTGCTGGGTAAGTATAGGTAATGCATTTAGCCCTCCTCCTTTTTTGTTTTTTGTTGAACTATTTTCATCTTGAAACATTTAGATTTGCTTAATATTTTACACATATGTAAAATTAACCATGATTAAATAATGAGCATAATTAGGTATTATGATAATATGTTACCTACATTCACATCAATGCATTTTTACTTTTTGCATTGGCTATGATTACCTCACTTATAGTAAGAACTTATGGTTGAGATGGGGACAATTAAAGTATACAGAACAAACGTTCCAAATTGACCAGGCTACAGCTGATTCTTTGATCCATTTAATTATGTCATTTGTCATTTAGTAACAGATTTATTTAGTAAAATAAAAGACGTATTTATATTTTCCCTTACCATTAAAGGCTAATTCCTCTACAAAGAATATATTTTTCATTATATTTTTTTCATGACATTTCATTGTCATGGATGCGTACAGAAACCTGATAACTCGTATCATTTGAATCACCAAAATACATATTATGCATTGACTTGTCAATGATTCTAATCAGTTAGCATCTCTTCCTTTTTTCGTGACACCACAACTGTTGGTTTGTAATTCCTATTAGGCTATAAAATTTCATTATTATGATGAAACTATGCACCCAGTGTACGGATGGTCAGATAATCAGTGGAGAAGCACGCGAAATATGCTTGTGTCCTATAGTTGCTACCGATGTAATTGGAAACTGCCTCGAACGTCTTTCGATAATACATTTACCGTCGAGCATAAGTGCGTATATTGTTTGGATGTTGTTTCATTTCCCAGTTGTGCTTGCACATTAATGTGGAATGTGTGCAACGGTATAAACAGATTCTATTCCATGATTTAATTTAGAAACAATTGTCTCGTGCAATTTGTAAGATGTCTGAACAAGACTATTTATGGTCACCATAGGCTTATTATGCTACATTTAGACACCGTGCAATTACATCTTGCAGTTTCTGGAGAAGAATGAGTAATCAAACTTTGTAATAGGCAATTTCCTTATACAAATGCAAAGACTCGGCTACATTAATCATTTGGAAACAACAAACAAACAGAAGGACATATTCGCCTATTAGTAAATAGTGTTGGTATTAATTGTCTGACCTTTATTTAATTTTTCTTGTTGTTTGCAAACGTGTCACTTCCTTTAACGATCATCCACGCTATTAATCCTTTCATTTTGATCCCGGTTGATACAAAAGTATTACCCGACTAAATATTATCTTGAATTGATTCGGTGCAATAACGTTATTCGTTCTAATAAAATACTAAGCAACAAAACTGATAGCAGACCCGATTTGATAACTCTTTTCATGAAAGGTAACGGAAATGCTATCATATCAGAACGATCGACAGATGGAGCAAATATCCTTAGGACGGCCGCTAAAAGAAATTAAAGGGACTTATAAAGACTAAATAGATGTAACAATTTTAATTTTCTACACCAAACAAAAAGTAGAAAATACCCGTGCCTAACTCACACGACTGTATTTGGAAGTGACTCTAGAGACTGTGTGCATATATGTGAAGTTGTGAGAATTTGTGTTTAAAGTCGCATTTCTGACAATTAAGAAATAACTGGGTCACGCACTGTTCATACAATCACAAAGTAGATTCTAGTTGTTTGGCTTATAAAATGGTGTTTCTATGTTAGAGTGAAATTGCCATAGTCTTAAATATGCATAAATACTTTACGGCCCTTTATAGGATATACAAATTTCTTCCTAGGGACTCCGTCGCCGAGTGGTTAAGGTCCCTGACTTCGTATCACTTATCCCTCGCCGATGTAAGCTCGAAATTCACTTGGGGCGTTGAATTCTTCATGTGAGAAAGCCATCCAGCTGGCTTACGGAAGATTGGTGGTTCGAACCAGGTGCTCGCCATTGATGAAATAATGCACGAAGAGGCTTCTGGGGGCTTCCTCCACCATCAAAGCTGGAAAGTCGCCATTTGGACTATGATTGCGTCGGTCCGACGTTAAACCCAACAAAACAATAACAACAAAAATCATCCAAAACGTCTTTAGAATTGTTTTTGGCAAAATAACTTTTCTATTACAAACTTTAAAAAAAACCAATCATTTTAACATTTCTAGACGTTTTGTCATATACTACTAAGAGTTTTCAAATGCTTTAACCCAACACCAGTATCTTACATTAAAAGAACAATTTTTCAAACTATTAAATGCTTTTGAAACATGTAGTTGTTACAGTAACAGCAAAAGTGGATGATTGATACATGTTATTCTAAAAAAAAAGAAGCAAAATACGAATATGTTAACTGCATCTGTCTCCAGTCATTCTCTATCTGTTTCATTTAAGTAATCTCGAACATTTGTTTAAAGCTGCATTTTCACTGAAAAGTGGCATTTGAGATATCATAAACGTGATAATCAGCAATTTGGCCCCGTTAAGTTCGAAATTATTATATCTAAAAAAAAAAGAGTAAAGCATCCCGTGACGCTATTGAATGGGTGAGTAAACAATTTTAATGTTTGCTTGTAGGTATTTATTTCGAGATTTCACTTATTTGTTATTTTACTATCTTAGAAATAAAATCTAAATAAAAGTATGAGTACAACTATATTATAACTGTTACAGAAGTAACCGAAAGAAGTAACCCTGATCTTTTGTTTAATACTTACTAAATTGTTTATTCACAATAATATTTATGCTCATTTATTTCATACATCTTTAAAATGTCTTAATTTTTAGACGTATTTTTTTTGTGTTTGTAAAACGCCATTGAATATGTTTTACGTAAAAATAGGCGTTTAATCAAATAAAACAGTTTCAGTTTCAAAGTTTACGCGAGTAGCTTCAAATGAGAAAAATATTATATGGATGAGATGTAGATACTGAGCTCCCTGAAGGAAATGTGCTAAAAAGTTTTCTATCTAGTTTTAAGTGTTCTTTTTTTTTTCCTTTTTTTATAGCATGTTTTTGAATTACATATTTACTCGTTTTAAAATTCAGTATGTGTGTAACTTTGAAATATACTTCAGGAAACGTTTAAGATATTGGCAAATATAATTATTGCGTTCGAAGACTTGTTAAGTGAATACTTATGTCTGTTTTCTGCATTAAGTGACCCTATCATAAACAAAAATACTTCTTTCATAAACAACAAATGTACAAGAAAAAACCATTATTGACAACAGCAAACCTTTTAAGATACATATTAGGAAGCAGTTTGTTTTTCTTAATCTTATTTTACAAATGAAAATGTCACAAGGTTTCAAACCATAAGTGAATTTTCTAGAAAACCCGCTAATACGAGAAAATGTATTGGGATCAATGTCTCCGGCAACGTTTATGTCTTCTAAAGGATCGTTACCCGTAATTACTCATCAGACGTACTTTTATATTATTGTTTTGCTTATATGGCTTCTTACTTACAAGTCTGTAAACAAATTTACATCCAGGAAACATTTGCTTTCAGCTCATTTGTCAATTCTCTTATGTTACTGCTGTTCAGTCAACTGACAACCAATCCATCACTTCAAGAATTGGCAATTACTGTAATGAACACGAATAGACAATACATACTAAATAACAAGGATTACTGGTAAATATCTCTTATTTGGCACTATGTACAGCTCTCTTATACAAATGTGATAAAAAATACAGCAGCAGAAATCGTTCATTATCTGCATTATATTTGCCACAGTTTTATTTGGAGTATTGAAAGAAAACATTTTCTACATTTTGTATAACTGATATTTTTATCTTTAAATTTACCCAAATCTTAAATTTTACTGTCTATTTCCATCTACGGGTAAGTGTTGAAGTTAATAACCAAATAATAACCCATACTCCGAGTGAATATGCGTAGGTACATGAGCCGTGCCATGAGAAGACCAACATAGTGGCTTTGCGACCAGCATGGATCCAGACCAGACTGCGCATCCAACAGTTCGCTTTCAAAGCCTATTGAAATTAGAGAAACCGTTAGCGAACAGCACGTATCCTGACCAGACTGCGCGGATGCGCAGCTAGGCTGGTCTGTATCCATGCTGGTCGCAAAGCCACTATGTTGGTTTTCTCATGGCGCGGCTCATATCTGTTTTAGTATTTCCACTTAATGAGTACGTCAGTGGGGAGAATAAAATTTGATATGCGCGATCATATTGAATTACTATAAATATACCCAGTGGATGTTACAAATATTTTAGAGTAGATATTTATGAAAGCATCGTTGTGATCCTACATATAATTACATAGCAATGAAGCCACCAAATTGTACGTACGATCCTTCGGTACAAATGTCGGAAACAATTATTTCACGCCTCTTAATTTCATGTTGTAAGTCTTCTCCAAAAACAGTAAACAATGTGAATGTACTTGTACTGCTTTTATTCAGAATAAATTCTAGAAGCACTGGTTTTGTTGCAACAGCTTGCGTAGAAGCATTTTATAAAACTTCATTTCCTGCGATGAAATTCTACTGTTTGTTGTATTCGAAATTCCTTGAAATATACAGACCGAAAGGTGGTAAAATAAATCTGGTATAATAATAATAATAATAATAATAATAATAATAATAATAATTCGCCTTATTGACCTAACGTTGAGTTACCTTATTCGATAAAGGCATTTGGATGTTGCTCTTGGAAAGCTTGCGTCGTGGAGTTTGTACCATGAATGTTTCAGAGGTTTATAAAATCTACAGTTTGCAAACTAAACCGGATGAGTTTAAATTACAACAGTGTAAAAAAAGAAACAATAGTTTAAACGAAGTTAAAGATACTTCATTTTTTGGTATATAGGACGGATATAATTAATTTCGGGCTTTTGGGGTTAACACTTAAACAATATTATAACTAACATTGAAACAGAAAATTCTTTACAAATTTCTTGTTGAAAAAGACTGCAGTTAAAGGTTTCGAATGAGTAGAAGACAATGTGTATGGGGATACTTGAATAGCAAACGAAGGTTCTGAGGTGTATTCACGACCCCATTAATATCTGACTAATATCTCTGCAAACAATTAAAAATCATTTTCCATACTTCTCAATTTTCAAGTGACTGTTCAGAACTGAGTGACAGTCTCAACTTTAATTTAATCTTGAAGTTCCAGTAAAATTTGCTATTAACATTACAATCTCAAAACTCAGCTGAGGGCGAAAAATGCTTAGTGAACATAGGGCCTGGTTGGAATGTTTATCTTTATAATTATATAGTCTGGGTCAAGATATAGACTAGGTCATCTTGGCTAAAAAGGTAAGTTAAAATGTTAAAGAATGGTCTTGGTAACACTGCACAGGTTAAATTGTTTATCTGATATATATGAAACTTGGTTAGAGAATGTTTGTCTTTATGAAACTATGGTCAAGTTTGAAATTGGATCACCTAGTCAACAAGGCCATATTATTTAAGTATATGAGATTTCTTCAAAATAGTTAAAAATATAATTTCTAACTCCAGTTTAAAACTGGACCTTCTGTTGTCGAAAACAGTATCACTTTGCCAAATCATAGGAAAATATTGTAAACGTTCTAGACCCCCCCCCCCCCCCCCCCCCCACTCCCCTTTTTTCTTGATCTACGTGAAACTTGAGACTGGGTGACCTGTTGTCAAAATCTAGGTCAAGAAAGCGATACAAGGTTTTCGAAAATTGTAATTTTATGACATTATAACGGCAATGGAGCGGACTGTCTGAACACAGAAGCAGATAAATATAGTTTTGTTATTATTTTGTTTACTTATATAAATGATTCATTCAGTACATTGGGTACTTTAACTCTTAAAAAAGACAGAAGAATACAGAGTACGAGTCAAAATAGCTGAAACAGTGAGGTATATTTGCCTACTTATTTTATAAAATAATATCCATTCAACCTCACAAGTACTGGTACAGACATAAAACTAGACACGTTTTTTCTGTTATTAGCATCAAAGGTCAGTCACAATCTATAACTTTAGATAGAATATTGTCCATATCTTTTCTTGAATTTTCATATAGTAAAACAGTGATATTCAAAACTGTTGAAATACAATGTACATGTATTTCTAAAACAAGTGCACATTTAAATGAGCGTGCATGACGTTTATTATTTTATCATAAAGGTTTACACTGAAGTGTACAATCTTGTTATTGTTTTGTCTAATTATGTTAAGTCTGTAGAAAGATAAACACAATGAGTAGCAAAACTATCAATTTTCAAAAGAAAATTAACCATTCTGAATGAATCCATGCTAGTATACAATCATAATCATATTTACTTACTGCGAGGATTTGCAGAATGTGTCCGGTTTCCGATTGATTTCAAATGATATTGTCTCGGAAGAGGATTCGTATGTGCCAAATGACAGCTTAAAGTCACATTGAAAGAATTTGGGGCATATACCGGCTTTCCAGGGAATCAAGGCGTAGATAGGAACGACTTTCAAAATGGGATCATCTGAGAATTAACATTGCCAGCGGTCAAATAATTCTATCTCTCTCAGATTGTCAGCTGACATGTCCTAGATTAATAAGAAAGCGATTTGTATGCAGCATGTGTAACAGTAGGAAAAATAGATGATCAGAATGGACAGGTACGTAACTAGATATCTAGCAGGTCAATGCTTGACAATAAACAACATTTGATCGACAATCTAATAACCTACTTGTTATACTAATTACACCATGGCAGCTTGCAGATTAACGCTTCTGCTATGTGATCGAGATTAACAATATGTTCTGTCTAATGAAAATAGGAGTATTTATGGTATCACCAAAGCCGATGACTACAAAAGGCAACATTTTAATAGCGTCTTCTGATAGTATCTTTCAGGAACAGACACAATTAAACCGAGGCATGGTTGTGTTCTGTGTTTCCATAGGTACCGGTAATTCTTAATATAATAATGTGTTATTAAGTAGAAATTTGTATAGAGATTTTTTTTTACTTTTTGTGGATTTCGTTTACTTAATGTAGTCTCGAATTCGTACTAAAAGATATTATGTTTAGTTTGTTGGAGAGAAAATGAATCAAACCATTTACAAGTAATTTATACAAAGCGATGTAAGTTCGGTAAAAGAATTCCCTGAAAACATACTGTCCCATTGCTGTCGTTCAGACTGATAAATGGCATGTGCTAGCTCTAATAAATCGGAACATTGGCTTAAATAGGACATTACATTTCTCTTTCAAAGTTGACAGTATTTTTATTATCCTCTTAAAACTTTGTCAGCCTATGAATATATAAGTCCGACTGCAAAATAAGGATGCTTCGTATACATTATAGATTAATATGTCTAGTGAAATGTTGCGGAAATGTGTTTAAAGATGTTTGATAGACGGGTTACTAGTCTCTTATATCTTCTTTATTCCAGCCATTATCTTTTATAGAATATTACAGTTTCTTGTCAGTGCCTATATTGCTTTTATAACTTTGTCAACATATAAAAAATGGAAATTTAATGACAAAACTGTGTTTTCCTGCGGAAATTAATACGTCTGATCTAACGCTGTAAAAATATTTAAGGATATTTATTTGTTTGTTATTCTCAGTTCTGCCTCGGAAATAACCGCAAGAGACGCTGTTTGTATACAAATAGTCTTGCTTATATTTTCTATGAGGTATTCTATCACATTTGTGGCCACTTTGCGTGACGTGGTCATCGTTAAGTAGAACAAACGCATGTACATTTTTGTCTTCGTTTTGTTAGTCAGTCATTCTCATTATGTTACACGTGAATATATACCTCATTATATCAGTTACGCAGATTAAACTAGCGAATGTTCTTGACAATAAAATAATTCATATTTCATTTATATAGACACAACGTAGCTATTCAACCAGGCAAACTATTTTTAACATGGGCTCATAAATTTTCTATCAGTCAAATTTCTTTGTTAAATGTGAAAAAAGCTCCGCCACTCTGTCAGACCGGGACGCTAGGATACCGTTCCGGTGCTCTACAGACAGAGCTACCTGGCTGCTTACGCATTTTCTCTCTAGATTGTGAATCATGCATGTCCGAAACCGAAGCATCCTTCCCCACTCAATTGAAAATACTCTAACTATATTGTAACGATTCTTCACTTCTTACAGCTATACAGCATTTAGCATGGCATTAGTGATGTATTTGTCTATGGTAATTTTGCAATGTTGTAAACCTGTCTGTATGTCTGTCTGTCTGTCTGTAAAAGTGTAAGTTACGTCCAAGGTCCGTAAACCTGGAAAAGAAAGTTATTTAAAATAGCATACTGTTTTATTGATATAAAATTGCAACGTACCCTTGAAATTTAGTTAGTTCGTACCCATTTGACTCTATGTTAAACGTTTCTAGTATGAAATAAGAACTAGCACATTTTCATTATAACATGACAATATTGACGTCACGTTGACACAGGAAAACGCCGAGAAAGTATGCTACTATCATACATGAACGACCTTTCAGGCAGTGTTACACTTCATTCGCTCACTCTTAATCAACTATTCGGCGTGTAGAAAGAAAATCACTAGACGTCTATATACTCCTTGTAAATATTCCTACTAAGGCGTGTTACCTCCCGCATTGCATCACTACTTAAAGACGTCAATTTAAGTCAAGGAGCCGTGAAAGAGTGTTTCCCTGTTTCATCCATTCCTGTTTACATAAGAACATAAAATATTGCAGGACCATGTATAGATCTGTCTAAACACTCCGAATCGGTCATACGCCGCAGTAATAATTCATTCTGGCTACACACTCGTGAAATTATTCCGTTGGCGTAATACCTCTTCGCATTGTTTCGATATATCAGAACGTAGTTCTGCTATGTATTCTTAATTTTAAGACAACTAAGATTTTATACCAGTACATGCAGAAAATATATGATGTATGTCCATAGTCTTTAAATGATGTAAACTGGTAATAAGCATCAAAATTACATGATATAAAAGAAAATTCGTTTGTGTAAAATTCACTCTTGAACCCCGGCTAGATCTTACACACTTTCATGGGCACATGATAAGATATTTAAAACAAAATATGCTCTGAAGAAGAGTTCGGTAAAGTACCTTAGTTAAAATGGTATAACCAAACTTATCTCAAACTGACTGTAGTCACAATCTAATCTAATGTACTTGATTGAAACCCGACTTGGGGTGGTGAAATTCTAGATGCTGGTACTGTAGTTTTGAGCGTTAGAAGGGGTACTTTAAAAGAGAGAAGACATTGTATGATCTCTTACACTTAGTGTTGACGGAAAACATACATCATATTAGTATTTTTTTAATGTTTACTTTTCAAATTATACGTGCACGTATAAAGTATGAATAACTAGAATACGTAGGTGCTTGTATACATTGCGTAAATTAGAATGTGCACGCAAATTTGATAAGAATGTGCAACGTTATACATACTTTCAGAAGTAATTACGCATACATTTAAACGTGGATAAATGCGTATACGTGTAATATCATACGTTCGTATACGTGAACGTATATTTTGAAATGTGCGTAGTACCGTCAGGCAAAGTAAACGGTATACCATTATTTTAGCACATGTCGTGATACCATGGAACAGATGTTTCCCTACGAATACACAAGGAGTATCACCAAGAGATAGCCCCAATCACGATTCAGTTATTCTAACTATTTCTTGAAAATGATCGATCAGGTCACAAAAGATTAAAAGAGTAATCGTTACTCCTGCCTATAAGATATATAAACTATCCAATGCTATAGCAACTGTAGGCAAGCTTATATATTCCTAACTGTTTTATCTCCCATAAGATTCTTACATTTTCATTGGATAAAAGGTGGTCACGTGCAGTGACCCCTATATTTCTGTGGATGATCAGTAGATTTTCTGTCGTTCTGGGCTAAAATATGTGGCCGACTAAACAAATCAATTATATGGTTTTTAGTGACCCTCCACTGAAATATGTGGGTCAGTATCATAAATATGGGGTAGGCTATAACGCCTCGCCCCCCAGTTGATTATATTGCCCCAAGATATTTCCGTGGAGGGTCATGCACCAACATATCCAATGATTAATAATGTACTGTATTGCCTTTAAAGTATAGTAATGCAGATTCTGGTGTCTATATAACCATGTTCCACTTTGTCAAAAATGGTCTCCTCAGTCAGTACTAACATGACTTCCGGTCAAAGAATTTTAATAGCTGTGATGACTTATGTTTAACGCAAGAGCAAATCGAAAATCTTGCGAATGGCTAACAAACAGATGTCATTGTAATGGACTTCAGTAAAGTTTTCGCCGGACAATTAAGGCTGACACAAACTCGATATCATGCGAGTCCATCCATAAGCATCCATCATTACTCACAAACGGCCACATATCTGACCTGTTCTGGGCGGCCCTTTATATCAATTGTTGACTGAAAAACACGTCGCTAATTTTTTTTTATTGTATATCTATTAAAGTGTTATTATTCCATATTTGCACCAGCCTTCGTTAAATGTGGTCTGCATTTCTTCGAAAATGGACAGGCAAGTGATCAACAGAGTCCAATCCAGATAACTGTGAGGTATTTGGGATTACTGCAAAGAAAAAAAGACAATCGTTTACGTGTTGGGCTGACTTGAGGTCCGGTAATTAATATGAATACTTGAGTGGTATTTGCAGAGAGGAAACCGCGACTACAACCCACTCCCGGCCTCCACCTAGCCTTAGAGTTCTCATTGCATTAAGGCCTACAGAAACTTTTACAGAAGAGTCAAATACATCTAAAGCAGGACTACAAAAATAGATGAAATCGTGTGCATACAATTATTTTTTTATTTAGTTCTATAATTTGGTGTACGTATACCTATGTGTTTTATTTTATCAATCATCACGAATATTCAATAAAATGAACACACTTAGTTTGTAGTTACTTCCCTTGTGTAAACAGCAACATTAGGAAATATTTTTCGTAACAACTTAAATTATTTAGGACACGTAGCCTTTGTAAGTTTTGTATAAAATTTCTTTTTAGTTGTTTGAATCAAGAAATACAAACTTGAATGTTCCAACAAAATTATTCACCAACCAATAGAATAACTGACATTTTTAAAGAGCTACCAAACAATATCATAGATAGCTAGACCTATTTCATAGAACAAATCCTTACCTCATTTTAACCTTTAGCCCGCTAAATTTCTAAAATGAACTGGTCCATCATTCAATTTGGGCAGTACCATTTATTATTCGAAGGGGTGTTCACTGAAAATTTACTATCTGAATAGCGAACAGTGCAAACCATGATCAGACTGCACAGATGTGCAGGCTGATTTTGGTCTGCACTGGCCGCAAAGGCAGTATCGCTTGCCTCCAGCAGGGTAAAGGTTAAAGAATTATGTTAAAACTGATATAAAATGAAGAGAAAAATAGGGGTCATGTATCTTCTAAGATAGTCCAAATAATTTGATGTCAGAAGTGATTCCAATATTTTCGTGATAGGGCAGAATCCCTCTCTACATTAAAACCAGTAAAGACCTTTTCTGTGGTGAAAATAGATTTAGGTAAAAACACAATCAGGCAATATACATAAATGATGAAATCATAAAACAAAGTAAAACTGAATCATTTTATGATTTAAACATAACAGTAAAACACATTAATAAAGCGTAAACACTAAATGTTTCATTTTGGCTACCTCGCTGTATTTACATGACTGCCATATACACTCAGTACAATGACAGTGCGGTTGGTCGTTATGTGAGGTCTATATGTTCTAGGCGTTCCTTCAGATGGTCAGTAAGTTAACACAATAAACTTGTCTCTGACTTCCTTCTCCTTCTTTTCATAAGTGAAGCTGCCATATATATGCTGTCTACTTTGGACAGGTAGCTAGGGTCCTGGGTGCCTTTTCATTTTCTCAATGTTATAGATGGTGGAGTGAACTTGAAAATAGACACATGTCTAGTCAACATTTTCCTGTTCGAACAGTAGGGTCAGACTAGCAAAGGTAGCACACATGTAACACAGGAGAAGAATGTAATACAGTTTCTCGTACTGCTTCATCATTGTCAGTAATCCAGCTGCTGAGGGACCTGATTTCTCACCCAACTTTTTGTCTCGTCTGGTGGCAACTGCGTCTTCTAGGTCTTGACAGATTGGAGCGTACAGTTTCCTGATACATTGTACTTTGAAATGCATTTTTGTGGCTTAGCCAGCGGGTGTTTCACTGTTAGATAACTTAGATTGCTGTCAGAAGTGCCCAAGTCCTATATTGCATTCAAACTCCCTGATTTCACTGTGCTGTAGTAGTAGTACTTCCACAGACCAGTGTCAGTAATTCATCAATGTTGTCTATCTCTTTGACACTTCAAAAGGCCTTGGAT
The DNA here is from genome assembly GCF_021730395.1 of Mercenaria mercenaria. Taxonomy (NCBI): domain Eukaryota; kingdom Metazoa; phylum Mollusca; class Bivalvia; order Venerida; family Veneridae; genus Mercenaria; species Mercenaria mercenaria. The sequence goes on from NC_069363.1 coordinate 53,404,519, forward strand.
ACAGCTAGCTGCAGACGATGATTCATGCAATGCACAGGAATGACAGTATTATTGTTATTGTCTTTTTTCAGAAGGGCTACATATATTCATTTTTCTTGCCTGTCATCACTGACAGCCCATCACTGGCAAATAAAGTCATATTCTCTAGACTCAATTCTGAAGAGTTCAGGTACTCACGGAAGGAGCCATAGATAGTTTGTGCAGTGCCATTTAAGGTAGCAGGATGTCTTGTAGGAACGCAAGTTTGGAGACTCCACTGTCTATGTACTTCCCTACAACAGCAAGATGTTTTCCTGCGCTTACATTGTATACGCGTCGACCATTATTCCATACCCTTCACTGTCTTCTACTTTTTTCACAACATTAATCCTAAACAATTCTGTACAAACTAGCTTATCTAAAACTACAGAACCTGACTCTACAGGTATGGATCTGTACATGTAGACACTCAGTTTCTACAGGACGTTAAAGTAATATCCTGTTCTGAATTTGACAATATCATGCATAAATCTTTCAGTCCCAAGAAATGTAGAAATGCTATTTGTCAAAAATATCAATTACATCACACAAGTAGGGGCTCACAGTCTAGTGGTCAGGGATTTCTAGACTCTGGCTTACAGGACCTCTAGCCTCTGACAGGTGAATATAGCTGAAAAATTCAACTGCAGAGATGTTTATGTACAGTTTTTGATCTCTGAGCTGAAAAGAACCCTGTATTGACAGGGTTTTTCTAGCTAATTTGGGAACATAGCCTATACCCATACATGTCATACGTCCCGGATAGGCTATACCCCCAAAATTGGGAATTTTGACGCGTAAATGTTCCAAATTGGGAAATATGTAGTCCCATAGGATATAGTAAGGATGTGTTTAAGTACTTTCTCATACACTTGTTTCACATTGTACAACCTCTTTAACATACTTCCCACAGGAGCTCGAGGTCGGGAAAGCAGATTTTTCTGCCTTATCCGGCCTTTATGTATTGACAGAGCTTACGGCCTTTACGAATATGATCCAAATTTTCCAATATCTCCACTTTTAAAAATTACTCACAAACTCGGGTATACTAAAAAAACAAAAGGAGTGACATCCGCCATATTGTAATGGAAGTATCACAGGAGCTCGAGGTCGGGAACGCAGATTTTTCTGCCTTATCCGGCCTTTATGTATTGACAGAGCTTACGGCCTTTACGAATATGATCCAAATTTTCCAATATCTCCACTTTTAAAAATTACTCACAAACTCGGGTATACTAAAAAAAAGTTTTTCAATATACCCGAGTTTGTGAGTAATTTTTAAAAGTGGAGATATTGGAAAATTTGGATCATATTCGTAAAGGCCGTAAGCTCTGTCAATACATAAAGGCCGGATAAGGCAGAAAAATCTGCGTTCCCGACCTCGAGCTCCTGTGATACTTCCATTACAATATGGCGGATGTCACTCCTTTTGTTTTTTTAGTATACCCGAGTTTGTGAGTAATTTTTAAAAGTGGAGATATTGGAAAATTTGGATCATATTCGTAAAGGCCGTAAGCTCTGTCAATACATAAAGGCCGGATAAGGCAGAAAAATCTGCATTCCCGACCTCGAGCTCCTGTGCTTGAATCAAGCCAGAAATATGTCACAAGTTATAATTTCATGATTTGAATTCAAATACTATGCAGACTAACATTTTACTGTAATAATTATTATGTTTTCATTTCCTTTTTCTTTTGATCTGACATAGAATAAACCATGCAACATATTTTGAAGATGTGTTCTTCATAGAAAGTTGGCTAGCAATGTAACCGCTCACATGTCTGCAATACTTGGCCCAGTATCTAACATAGTTGTAACATTGATCGATATACACACTGCATTAAATCATTATTGTTGATGACTTTAACATTTTTACAGTATATGTTTTTATAAACTTTGTTAAAAATGATAATTTTATATCTAATTTCATATTCAGAGTCAAATGAAATTCATGAATAATAAAAATTTTGATCTTCTGTTCTCTAAATTGGTGGTACATGTTCAGTTTTCTCATTAGAGCTGGATGTATGCTGGTTAAGTTAACAAATGTTGCTATGCTAAAACTTAGATGGTAAGAAAAAAAAGGCCTATTAAAGTATTAAGCAAAGTTAACCCTTGTAACCCTGCTAACTGTCTATAATGAACTTGTCCATCTTTCAGTTTAGACTGTACCATTAACTGTAAAAGGGGTGCATACAAAAAAGATACTCACTGAATGGTGAACAGTGCAGGTCATGATCAGACAGGCTGATCATGATCTGCAGTGGTCGCAAAGACAGAATCAGTCGTGTTCGGGATGATAAGAGTTAAGGTAGCCAGAACTATACTTAGTGCATAGTCTGTTTCTTTTTTCATGCATATGGGATATATAATTGTAAACACTGCTACCTCACCTCAGTGATACTAAAATGTTTGTTATAAGTTACATATCGCAAAATTTTCACATGCACCTAGATCAGAGAATTATTAGGAGTCTGAAATACTCGTAAATAAACCAGACACTATAAATATCTATAATTTATTGTCTTGCAACTTAAGAGCGTAACAGATATTGAAGAGGATAGCATTTTTTTAATGATGAAAAATCCCAAGTGCCTAAGGTGGGATTTGAACCCGGATCGAGGCACGGGTGGAAGGCCAGTGCTTTAACTAACTGAGCCAAAGAGTCGACTCCCTGACACAGTTGTCAGAGATTGGTTTTAAACCTGAGGCTATAATATTATTATTATGTAAGCGACCGTAACAATTGTCTTTATATTACTCCAAAACTATATACGACAGACATGTTTTCACTAAAAAATTATGGCAATATCATTTTTGATTCTGTCAAATTTTATAATATTTCTGATCACTAAGTTGAGGTTAACTAGTTACAGACTGTTAACAAGGCATCAGTTAATTACGTATAAAGTTAAAAAATGTGCATAATTCAGCATTATTTATTTTTTTACATTACAGCTTTTTATTAAACACATACAAAGAATGTTGAAGCAGGACTTTATTGAAAGACGAACACATGTCTGCCATGTTATACCACCGCAGTGGAAACTTGATCCACAGGGGCAGTACTACGAACTGGATCTAAAAATGTGCCAGCTTAAAGAAATGCAGTATGACTTCCAGTGGGGAAAAGAAGGGTAAATGAAGAAATGTGGATTTATTTTAATATATATCTTTAAGTATGGTATAATTCCCAAAAAAGATAGCTACTTTAATCCATTGCATTAGTTTATATCCCATGACTGTTTTTTTTTATTATTATTTTGTTCAGCCAGTTTGGGTCTTTTTTATATATTGTTATTTTGTCAATACGGCTTAAAAAAAATGTTTGTTTCCGGTATCCCAACCTACCCTAAATGTTTGGCCCGACCCTAAATGTTTTTATGGTCTTGGAGAATATTTTTTTCAACTTTTTAAAAAGTTGCAAAGCTGCACTTTCTATGCTTTAAACATGGTCAGCGATGTTAGAAATCAACTTACTGATGATCTAAAGGCATAACCCCTATTTTTGTATTCAGTTTTTGACACAAAAATAATTTCCGAAAAGTCTCACTTAATAAAAAAAAAATTCAAAAAAAAAAAAATTTCCAACCTAGGTACCTACCCTAATTTTTTTTTAGCATGTTACCGGAAACAAAGAATTTTTTTAGGCCTATCTTAAAAACTTTAAAATTTTATTTTGAAATTTAGCATATTTTACAAAACTTAAAATTTAAAACTTGAAACTTTAGAATGAAGGAATATGGTATTAAACAAGAACACCACCATCAGTCTATATCTAAGAAGAGAATTTAATTTTGTCTGATATTTAAACATTGCACAAGTGAAAGGTCAATACTTCCCCTCTGTTTCATTATAAAATATACTGTGAGTGGCTTGATTAATAAAAAGAGGAATTTTATGTGTATTTTTCTGACCTTAGATTTGGGATGACCACTAAAAATGAACAAGCCCGCAGGGGAGCACACGGATCTCTTGGTTGTGAGTTCGATTTTCAGGCTGGGTGTATGTTCTCTGTGACGATTTGATAGAAGACACTGCATGTGTCTGACATCATTTAAAGTCCTCCATCTCTGAATTACATGTATGTTGGGAAGTTGGCAGTTTCTTGTGGAAAACAGGTTTGTACTGGTATAGAATCCAGGAACACTGGTGCGGTTAACAGCCTGCTGTTACATAAGTGCTTAGATATAATGCATTTGAAAAGCAGTGTTAAATCCCAAACAAAACAAAAGAAAACGAACAAAATTACACCAATGCACCATTCAGTGTCTTGAAATTCAGTAAATTTACAGGGTATCGTTCAGAGAAAGTGTGACAAAATTCAAAAATGTATTTTTGCTACCTTTAAAGATTGACAAACGTAAAATGTTGTATTAGAAGATAAATGTCTGGGTAATAAATAATTCTGTTTCAGTATATAGATCTAATGAAATTGTCTAATCGGTCAAATTTTCATACATGAAATCCAGAATTTTTAACAAAATAACCAGATAAGGTTTACCAGGTGGTGAGTTGTTAAAGTTTTCATAACCACCGTTGCCTTGTCTCATTTGTGCTATAAAAATTTAATAAAAAGTTAAAGGAAGTTTTTCCATAAACTGCTGTAAAATCAATAAACTTTCTCGGAATGAAATTTTTTGGTTTACACAGAACATCTTTTTTGTTGGGACATGAATTATTTCAAAGATGAAAAGTTAACTTGAATTTAAAGACATTTGAAGCCTTAATCGGAATTTAATTTGTTTGTTGTGAATATTTTCCTCGAATTACACAATCAGGAAATATATCAAGTTCCTTAGGGATATTTATTTATAATCTTGTATTGATCTGACAGTAAAATTATTAAAATGATAATATTTGTTTACAATCATCAATTTAGAGGTCCACTACCAAGGATGGCATCAATTATTGAAGTACCGTCTAGGATAGTGCGACTGGACCTGTCCTTAAACGAGTTAGCAGTACTGGAACACTCGGGTCTCAAACCATACAGGAACCTTAGGGAGCTGAATGCATCACTCAACAAAATAAGCAAGTATGAATCAAATTTGTAAGGAAAAAAATACAGACCACCGGTGCCATCTCTATATACACTGCATGGCATTGTATGTAGAGTTTGTGGTCTGTGTTTCGTATTTAGGTGATGTCTGATCAGAATTAAATGTGACATGAACACAAAGGCATGTTGATAGTCAAGATCTGATAGTTTATGTATCTACACAGATCAGTAGAAAACATGCACTGTAGACTAATGGTAAATGATTTAGACATTGACTGTTCAATAATTGTGGTAATTAAACTTTATTAAAGTATCTGCAGATTGTAAAAAATTGAAATTGCAAAGTTCTTTAATGTAGTCTGATTCTGATTATCCCCCGCCGATGAAATTGGGAGGGCCCGGGTATTGAAATGGCGTTGTCCGCCCTGACATCCGTGCGTCCGTCAGTAGCCATTCCTCAGTAACTAGCTGGTAGAATTTCAAGAAACTTGAAATAAACATGAACCAACATTCTGCGATGATGCCTGTCAAGTTTTTTTTGATTGGTCAATTTCCCTTAGAGTTATTGCCCTTGATTTAATGAAAAATGTCCGTCCGCAGCCATTTCTCAGTAACTGTCAGATAGAATTTCATGAAACTTGAAATAAACATGCATCAGCATACTGCGATGATGCCTATCAATTTTTTTTTTTGATTGGTTAATTTCCCTTAGAGTTATTGCCCTTGATTTAATGAAAAATCCACGTCTGCAGCCATTTCTCAGTAATAAGCTGATAGAATTTCATGAAACTTGAAATGAATATGAACCAACATACTTTGATGATGCCTGTCATTTTTTTTTCAATTGGTCAATTTTCCTTAGAGTTATTGCCCGTTAATTGTTTAAAAATCTACAGATTTGTACATAACAAACCAACCAATTGGTAGAATTTCATTAAACTTCTTTCATTCTTTTCCATGAAAATATATTTCAGACATGTGAAGTTTTGTACCCACACCTGGTCACCACCTTGCCTTGGTCACCCCGCGCCCCCCCCCCCCCCCCCCCCCCCCCCCCCCCCCCCCCCCCCCCCTCAAAAAAAAAAAATTCATTCCTTTTTATTATTATTTCTTTTCAAACCTTCCATGAATATTTATCAGCATGCAAAGTTGTACCGTTCCCCCACCTCAGTCTTGCCCACCACCCCGATCATGCATCCCCATCTCCCATCCATTTTTTTTTTCATCATTTTTAATTTTCCATCAATATTTATAATCAACATGTGAGATTTTGTACCCTCACCTGGTTCCCCCCGCTGCCCTTCCCCCTCCCCACCCCGCAAAAAAAAAAACATTCATTTTCTGTTAAAATGATCTTGACTAATGAAATTATTTGCTTCTTAGTAACATCCTTAACTTTTTGCCGGATATATTTTTTGCCATTCCTCACCACACCCTAAATTCGGCGGGGGATACCAGTTCATCGAATTATTTGCTTGTTCTTCTTGGCATTCACCATGTAGAAATGGTGAACTTGTATAAATATTTGTAATACAAAATAGAAAGGTATTTGATAATATTATACACTTATTGAATGGATTGCTGGTCAGTAGTCAAATTTGTTTACCCAGTGACCAAAGGTTAATAGTTTTGATTTTCACCTGGGAAGCCATTCATCTTTGTTGTACATTAGACTGGTCTATAGCACAAAGTTATTTATTACATCATACTCCTTTCTATTCCCAGTTAAGTTACAATGGAACCGGAAATGTCAATGTTTTTCCATACACTGATGCCTGAATATCTGGTGCGTGACGTTATTTAATATGTGTTCCTGCATTAATTATTTTATTTAGTTCAATATTGTCAGTCTTATTCAGGCTATTGAACAAACATTACATTTATACGTGTACATATGTATGTAATAAAAAGGTTATTATCTTTGCATCGGAAAATATGCACTCATTCTTTAGCGGAAGAATATTGCACTCCTTTCCCTGCAGAACTTGTGCATATTTCCTGATACAAAGCTAATAACCTATAACTATAGACCAGCAATTTGTATAAAGAGTCGTGTAATAATACAACTATTTGAATATTAGACCCTGCTATTAAACAGAGCTTCAACAAAGACTTTTTGATCAAAATGCTTTGATACTTTTATAGCTTGAAACCATAAATCAAACCATTTAAAGGGATACCCTGTAATTTTTTTCAAAATATAGATCCATGATCTATCTATGCTAAACTACTCAGACAAAGGAAACAGAAAGAGGCTAATCTTTCGATCTTGCTATGTTAGTCAATTATGTGACTGAAGTCATGACAAATTGTCTGATCAATAATCTGAACATTGAACTATTTATCTTACGTTGTCCATCGTGAAACTGAATTACATTAAAAGAGGAAGACAAAACATGACATTTCATTGAAATTTTCTTGTGATTTCCTGACCTGGCATAAACAGGTCAGGTTAGCAAAATAATGAAAGTTGCGCACCCATGCCATCAAAGTAAGAAATAATAGATCTATTTTAAATAAGCTATCAGTAAAATATAAAAAGTATTTTTCATCCACTGTTCTGCCAGTGTATCCTAAGACTTAACTGCCAGGGTCTTTCAAGTAGTTGGTAGAACAATAGCGTCTGCAGACTAATGGCAGAAAATTGAAAATCCATATCTGTTTATTGGTAGGATGTGCAAGTGAAAAGAATTCCTTAATATAAATCCTGCAAGGGTTTAAAGAAATGATGTAGAAAATTAAACCTAAGAGCTCGGAAACATTGATGTTGATAGGGGGATTGGTTTATCTGCTGAAGGGAAACTATTTTTGATTAATGGAAATTTAGAGTACGTTCTTTGTTTTGTCTGACACATATCTTTGTCTGACAAAAGTGCCTTAATATTCTGACACACAGCTTACTGTAGTTTAACCCTTACCCTGCTAAATTTCTATAATGAACTTGTCCATCTTTCAATTTGGACAGTGCCGGCCATTAACTGTTAAAAGGGGTGCTTACCAAAAAAGTACTGACTGAATGACAAACAGTGCAGGTCATGATCAGACTGCACGGATGTGCAGGGTAATCATGATCTACACTGGTCGCAAAGGCAGAATCAGTCATGTCCAACATGATAAGGGTTAATGGATATAAGTCTTTGTCTCATTTGAAATTCACGGAATAGAATGCCAGGGTCAGTTCTCAGCATAAGTCTGTGACTAGAGGTATGTCAGTCACTGTTAAGCCCAGCATACTTCAGTTATCCGCTAACCCAAAATGAATGGTGTTGTTACCGTACTTGTTACATTTTACACAGTCTTTGTGTTTATTTTGAGTTTTGAGACACAGAACTTGTAAACATTCTTTGTATTTATTTTGGGTTTTGAGACACAGAACTGAATACTTGTAAAAATTCATTCATTCTTGCTTCACAGTCTGCTGTATATATTTTTGCAATTTTTTTTCGTTATATTTTCAGTTTCACTGGAATTGAGGTATTGAAGAATCTGTACACACTAAATTTGTCACACAATTTCATCAGCAAGATTGAGAATCTGGTGGCCAGTGCATCACTTGTAGAGTTGAACCTTAGTATGAATGAACTGACTGATGTGTCTTATATGCCAAGCCTGATCAACTTGGAAGTGTTAAATATCAGCAATAATAAAGTAAGTTTTGCTGAGGAATTACTTACATAACTGTTATTTTGATGATAGTGGGAATATGATATAATACTGCTCAAAATATATAACCAGAGTTTACACTGCTAAATTTCTAAAATGGACTGGTCCATCATTCAATTTGGGCAGAACCATCTATTATTCAAAGGGGTGTTCACTGAAAATTTACTGACTGAATAATAAACAGTGCAGACTAAGATTCAAATCAGCCTGCGTGATGGAATGTCAAAAATCTCTCATCATTAATATAACTTAAAATACTTTTGTAGGCCACACTTTGAGGTCAAGTACCAAAAAAAGCTTAACTTCATTTTTGCACCTTATTTTCTTAGCTGCTGAAAACCAGCATCAGTTCACAGTTAACCTCATCGAGACAACATGCTGAGGACCACATTTGGCATTCAAAGGTCAATTAGCTTAAATTCATGTCAGCTCCGTATTTTCTAAATTGCTGTGACAGTGTGCGACATTAACTTTTTAACACCGTAGCCAATGGGGCTACGGACATCCATTTTTTTGTAGCCCAACAGAATTTTTCTTAGCCCCACTAATTTTTCGCTCAAGAATGAACAAGACTTTCATTCTAGTAATATTTTATTTTAAAATTAATTTCTTTCAATATACTGCTGTAGGTTGGTGAATATTGATATATTTCAGGAATTTGTATGAGTTTTTCAGAATTGATTTAGAAATCTGAAATAGTGTTCACAAAATTGTGCAGAAAGTCAAAGACACAGAGTCATGAAACGAGATCTAAACAGCTTTGTAGACAAGAAATAGCTTGGCAGTAGACTGACCAGGGGTCTCGCTAGGCCCATTATCTTTTGGGAAAAGTCAATTCTCCCTCAAACTGATTTAGGGAGAAGTGGGGAGACTTTAGGGAGAAGTTGGAAGACTCCATTAATTTTTATATTTCTGCCTCGACGCTGTGGATTGATTCAATGACCATTCATTTTCTTAGTTACATCATTTTACCATATACAGTGATTATCGTTTCAATACAAAATTCTGAAAAAAAAAAGTTTTCTGTTCAAGACGGTGCTGAATCTAACACGCCGATTTTTTTGTTGCTATATCGTGTAATATATGAATGCAGGATGAAAAGGGGTTTATTATTAATACAGAGTCACCACTTGTGTGAACAGTTTCTCATCCGAATAAAACTGAAGTAAACTGTGTCGAACTTAGAAATACATACCAGTATTCAAATCAGTTCATCCATCAAAGTCAGTTTTACGAAGTTAATACTTTACATGTCGTTCTTTTACCATGGATACCAAATATTTGTGTCTATAATTCCAATTAATCGCATATGTAATTGACAATTTCTTTAGAAAACGACTAGCATGTGTTGACTATTAAATGTTAAGTGTCAAAGACGTAACCGCGGTGCTGATTGGCCTATCTGGTGAAACCGATAATTTGATTTGCTTTCACACTTCTCGCGAAAATCTCACAAGTACCTGAAGTAGGCGGAGCATAAATTATGCTATCGGCATGTGTGTATGTGCGTTCAACACACATTATGACATGGTGCAAATTGTCAAAAGATTAGCTAGTGCGCATCAAAGAAAAAATTCGCGCAAATTGAATTCGTTGTGAGGTTAGATTTGAGCGAAGTTTGAAGCTTCAAAGCAACTATTTTGCTCCCACGTTTGCAATGATCTTTTTGGTAAATTTATTCCTCAGAATTTTTCATAGACCGACGGGCCACAGTCTGCCGATTTTCTGTCGCCCGAGCCGATTTTTCATAGCCATTGGCGATCGGGCTACCGTTAATGTCGCACACTGCTGTGAAGATTTTCTTTGAACTGGTATCACTTGTTCACCTCATCAGGACAATGTGCAGAGAGTATGACCCAGTTCATTATGTTCAAGGTCAAGTTGAAGATCAGGTAGCTTAAATTTGTGTGTGCACAACCAAGGTCACTGGTACAAGGTCAAGATTGTACTTGAAGGTCAAAGGTCATAATCTTGACATTTTACTTTCCCTGCATCAAAGCAACATCTGGGGGATCTTAATCACCTTTAGTGATAACTCTAGTTTCTCCTTGTTACATGTTATCTTAAAAGAAATTTGTCAAAAATAACAAGTTGAAGTTGGAGGACGAGTATTGTATGAGAAATCTGATCTTTCTTTATTTAAACTATGGCCAATATAATAGTGTACAAAATGTACCTCCTTCTGAAGAGTATTCAATTCCAACAATAAACCTAAATTTTTCAGGGGACATTATAGGCTCAAGCCCCACTGGAACCCAATTTTTCCAGTGGGGTCAAAAACTAGGTCACCAGGTCAATTCAAAGGAAAAGCTTGTTACCACTCTAGAGGCCACATTTATGACTGTATCTTCATGAAACTTAGTCAGAATGTTAATCTTGATCATCTTTAGGTCAGATTTGAATCTGGTTCATGCGGGGTCAAAAACTAGGTCACCGGGTCAGATCAAAGGAAAAGCTAGTTAACACTTTAGCGGCCATATTTATGACCATATCTTAATGAAACTTGGTCAGAATGTTAATCTTGATGATCTTTAGGTAATAGATCAGGTGAGCGATACAGGGCCTTCATGGCCCTCTTGTTTCTAGTAAGTTTCTACTTTTTTCAAGACTTATTATTGATTTATTGTACAAAAGTGAAAAATTTTCATTTGATGAGTGATTTCTTTTTAGTCAGTAAGTTTTTTTTTGGTCAGTAATTAGAAAGAGTAAATTTTGTTTGTTGGGTAACAAAATATGTTCTTAGGATTTTGTCTACAGATGCAATATTGGTAGACTAAAATATTTTCTTTATGTTATAGAGGATCTCACTAAGTATTGTTCAGAGCTTAAACAAAGGAGCATTTCAGTATTATAACAATACATGTCCAGAATTTAATAGCAACTGTGTTTTTGTTTTCCAGCTGAGATCTCTTGATGGTGTACAGTCCCTTGCCAGGTTACGCGAGCTGCATGCTCACAGAAATAATGTTGTAAGTACATTTTGTGATAAGGATTTTGAAGATGTAAACATGTTTACGCAAAATCTATAACTTTTAACAACACTTAAAAATTACAAATTTTCTGTTGAATACCTCAGTCATTCAGGTAATTTTACCATCCTCAAGATTGTAACAACTCCAAATATTATTGAAAAGAATGCAAACTGTTTTGTTGGAAAGGAATAAAGACATATCTCTCTTGAGGAATGCTTTATCATTTACATTAATTGACTGGTATTATTTCTCTGGTTACAATTCCCTTTGGGTCAGGCAATAACATTTTGTGATAGAACATTTAGCCATGAGAAAATGATGGCAGCACAATGTACTGTTTATCTGGTGGAAAACTAAATAAATTTACGGACTGACACAGAAATGTCCATCTAGGAGCATGACTGGAATAATTTTGTTCAAGATTTCAGGATGAGATCTACTTTTTTGTAATTGTGAAGATTATGCCCAAATGCTCAGTAATCCCATTGAGGTAATTGACATGTTTTGTTATTGAGTTTCTGGAGGTGTTCTGCAAATTGGATGGGAAAATCCTAACAGGATTTTCTGTTCTCAAATTTGAAGCTATCATTAACAATCTAATATTGATCTATGTTTCAGATGTATTCATTTGGTATTTCCAAACTGTTATATTTTTATGCCCCCCTTCGAAGAAGGATGGGTATATTGTTTTGCAGATGTCAGTCGGTCTGCCTGTTGGTCAGTATATGTAGACCAATCCATTTCCGGATGATAACTCAAGAACGTTTGGGCCTAGGATCATGAAAGTTGATAGGGAGGTTAATCATGACCAGCAGATGACTCCTATTGATTTTGAGATCAGTAGGACAAAGGTCAAGGTCACAGTGACCCTGAATTATAGGAATACGGTCAGTTATTCAATCGAAAATGTGCTTCCGTGGTTTAGTCGGAAAAAGTCCATAATATTAAATAGATCCTAATTTTCCCATTTTTTTTGTGCAAATTTGTGTAGAATGAGTGTTTTAAACACATTCTTTCACTGCTAGATTACATTCTGCATGGAACAACAGTTTTCATGTTTATACACCCCACATGGCAAGTTTTGCAGATCGAAACCGGAAGTAAGTATTTATTGTGCGGACAAGAGCAAATATGTGCCATTTTTTAGGTAGCAGACCACAACTGACTGGCATTTCACTAGGAACTATTCAACCCCCTATTTTCTTTTCATTTTTTCTATTGGTCAGTTTGAAGATTGTATTCAGAAACAGTCAAGTTTTGAGACAGTGCTACAATATCTTCCTTATAACAGTGACTCTAAATTGTTGAACCAACAAGTTAATAAACTATTATACATTCAAATGTATATGTATTGTAATTTCAGTTAATAGATCTAATACCTGCATGTAGAATTGTAAGGAATGTTATACTGGGTAGTCACAATTTTCGGATATCCAGATGTGTTCCTTCAAAAAATATAGTCAATTTTGTTTTAACAATGTACTTTCAGGAAGATATAGTGCCTTTGACAAGTTGTTTCCATCTTCAAGTTCTGAATGTCGCAGACAATCATATCACTGCCCTACACAACACTGTTGATATACTTGCCCAGTTGAGGAGACTAGAAGTGCTGAGTCTTTATGTAAGTTTGATTGATACAGCATACGTATGTAACATGCATCCACCCTTCAAAACATGATTATATCAATATACTTGCCCAGTTGAGGAGACTAGAAGTGCTGAGTCTTTATGTAAGTTTAATTGATACAGCCTACGTATGTTATATGCATCCACCCTTCAAAACATGATTATATCAATATGCTTGCCTAGTTGATGAGGCTAGAAGTGCTGAGTCTTTATGTAAGTTTAATTGATACAGCCTACGTATGTAACATGCATCCACCCTTCAAAACATGATTATATCAATATGCTTGCCTAGTTGATGAGGCTAGAAGTCATTATGTAAGTATGATTGCTACAGCAGACGTATGTAACATGTAGGCACCCTGCACAGTATGATTATTTCTGTATACTTCCACAGAAGAACAGGCTAGAAGTACTATGTGTAAGTTTTTTGGACATATGATTTGTTACAGCATACATTATCGTGTAACATGTAATATGTCTACTTACTAGCACATGGGATGAGGCTATATAGAAAGCCTTCATATAACACTTTGTGTTAGTATAACTGTTACATCTTACTTACGTAACATGTAGCCATGCTACACAACATGATTATAAGTCTATGTACTTGCATACACATTTGAGGAGGCTAGAAGTACCTTCTAGTAGAAGTCTTCATATACATTTTGTTACACCATTATGTAATATGCATACACTTGGAAGGGGCCAGATGTTCCGAGCTTTTTAAAAGTGTGCTATTAATCTGTCCATCTACTGAATTATTAAAGTTAAAGCTATGTTAAACACTTCAAAAAGAATCTGCAGGTCGCAGTGGATTTAGCAAATAACTTAGAACTTTTTTCTTCCTTCCTTTCTGGTTTCGAGATAATAGATTCATTCTTTTACACACATTCTTTTAAAAAAACAGCTTTGTGCTGATAGTTACTACGAATAGCTTGTTTTTATTGACAAAAAGATAGAAGTTTGTTTGGGCATATGTGGTCAAATGGTTAAGAACACTGGCTTCGAATTTCTTGCCCCCCCCCCCCCCCCCCCCCCCCTGCTCCACCATTGTAGCTTTGAATCAAGCAAAAACAAAAAAAGAGATTTTTATTATTTTAGGGTAATCCAGTGGACAAAGATCCTACATACCGTACTGAGATTATCAGATCTACAAATGTAATGACGTTAGACAATATCTCCGTTAGACCTCTGCCGAAACCTGCAGATATGGATAGAGTGCAGGTTAGTGATGTTTTAGCTCTGATCCTACTGGTTTTGTTGCATTATTACACTGCCTGTATTTCTTGGTTTCTAGATTCCATTCACACATTATTATAATAAAAAATATTGCTTCTTGAGAAAGCAGTTTGGCAGACTGTTGCTTATCTGTGTATCTATATTCTTACACTGCGAAGTCATTAACCTTTAGCCTGCTAAATTTCTAAAATGGACTGGCTCATCATACAATTTGGGCAGTGCCACTTATTATTCAAAGGGAAGTTCACTGAAAATTTACTGACTGAATAGTGAACAGTACAGACCATGATCAGACTGCACAGATGTGCAGGCTGATCTTGGTCTGCACTGGTCGCAAAGGCAGAATCACTTGCCGCCAGCAGGCTAAAGGTTAATATTTGTGAGAGACTATTTTTCTTGGATCTCTTGTTATACATTATGTATGTCCAAACATACAATATATAATTTAAAATGGAAATCCGCAACTTCATCTCTCTGTGAAATAGCCATTTCTGCCAAAACCACGCAATTTCATGCCATCAAATTTAAATGATTTTATAACTTCATTATGCAGAATGGTGATCAGTTTGCAACAGATCACCAAAATTGAACTTAAAATGATATTTTAGTGCATGTGATTTTGAGACGGGACATTGAGATAAAGGAGTTCGAGATAACGAGTTTCAGCTGTACTCAGTATTCACATAATGAGCTGCGCCATGAGAAAACCAACAATAAGTGCGTTTGCGACCAGCATGGATCCAGACCAGCCTGCATATCTGCGCAGTCTGGTCAGGATCCATGCTTTTCGCTGACGGTTACTCTGATTGCAGTAGGCTTTGAAAGCGAACTGCATGGATCCTGACAAGACTGCCAGGGGGCACAGGCTGGTCTGGATCCATGCTGGTCGCAAACACATTATGTTGATTTTCTCATGATGGGGCTCAAATTAATTGTTTTGAATATCACAACACACTGTTATCCAAGAGCATGGTATTACGCTCAGTAATAGAGGAACACACTAATGAATCTTTGCCTCATTGTCTGACATCTTTCCACTGAACCACTGAGTATCTGACTGTTGACTGTCATAACTGATTCAGTTTTTGATATTACTAGTTAACTCATAGGTTACTTCCATTTTACAGATATGTGATTTAGAGTAGTATTTATGAGGCAATTGTCTTTGCAGTTTGATGAAAATTATAAGCACGTTCAGAATATTCACACTTTAAAGGAGGCAGCCAGACAGGCATTCGAGGAGAGAATGAGAGATGCTAAAACCCAAATGGCTGATCAGATTGGATTCCTCCAGAGGAGAATTGTGTAAGTTCTGTTCATAAAGGAACTGTCAGAACAATTGCTCTCTCATATACAGTAAAACCTGCTTTAGAGGTCACCTCTATTAAGCAGCCAACCTGTCTCAAGCAGCCAGCGTATCATTTCCCAAAATGGTCATTCATTCTATAAATTACCTGCATTATGCAGCCAATTTTTCCCACTCCCCTGGCTGGCTGCTTAAGACAGGTTTTACTATATTAATTTCAGCTATTTGCTGTACTTTGTATAATTTCTATATTATTATTATTTGGAGATAAAGTTGAAAAGCAATTTACATTATTTTCATTTAATTACGCTGCTTACTGTTCTCAAGTCTTTTGAAATTGCACATTGCTCTGTTCAGGAATATGGTTGAAAGTAAACATTGTATATATTACCAAGTCCAAACACAGGTGAAAATCTGTGAGATGATCTTGTTATAACTTGAGAATTAAGAAATAGTACATCCCAAACAGTGATTTTGACATTGATTAGAATTATTGTTTAGATGCAAAGGAATGGTATCTTGAGAGCTAACTGTTCATGTGATATGATATTACATATCTGAATGATAAACTTAGAGTGATCTCCAAGAGAAAGTCACTGTCAGAGATAAATTATTCCAATTCTAACCTGATATCAAGGTATATTATCTAAATCCTTGATGACAGTAACCATATATTTTCTTGTTTTATATTGTATTTATAAATTTTGTTTTCATCTTGCTGCTATGACTTCTATTGCTATGAGATAATTGTGATGTACCAACAGTGATTTTGTTACAGAATAATGTCACAGATTTGACCTTCTTTGTGTAGTGAGTAAATATGTTAGAAGACATCCTTAATGTAAATAATCACAAGATATTGAAACATTTGGTTGAAATCTAAATCATGAATCGTTATATTAAAATCTCAAATTCTCTAGAATGTGCTTTCATTTTCAGGATGTTACAGAAGGAATATCAAGAATATGAGTCAACATTAAGGAATGACTTGGACTCCTGTTTAAGGTATAGTCTGTCTTTTATATGTAAGATTCTCTGGAAAGTTAAAATTTGCTGACATGAACAACTTATTGACCCTTGTCTTGCTTGACACGATTGATTCTGCCTTTGTTCGCCATTCAGTCAGTATCTTTTTGGTATGCACCCCTTTTAACAGTTAATAGTACTGCCCACACTGAAAGATGGACAAGTTCATTATTATAATAGAAATTTAGCAGGGTAAGGGTTAATCCAAGTTCTTACTGGATACTCAGTTTGCTGCTTTATTTCTTATTGATATAAAATTTTGTACAAATTATACCTAAAAAATAACCACCTGATTAACTTTTTCAAATGTAACATATTTTATTATGATTATGTCCCTCACTTCTGTGGGTTTGAGTCCTGCCTGCTATCATGTGAAGAAGCTACCCTGCTAGCTTGCAGGATGTTGTACCAAGGTGCCTGGCTGTGCCGGAAATAATGCCCGGTAAGGCACCTGGGGTCTTTCTTCAACATTTAAACCTGGAAGGTCAGCATGCATCTGGGGTCTTTCTTCAACATTTAAAGCTGGAACTTCAGCATGCACCTGGGGTCTTTCTTCAACATTTAAAGCTGGAACTTCAGCATGCACCTGGGGTCTTTCCTCAACATTTAAAGCTGGAAGGTCAGTATGCACCTGGGGTCTTCCTTCAATATTTAAAGCTGGAAAATCAGCATGCACCTGGGGTATTCCTTTAACATTTAAAGCTGGGAAGTCAGCATGCACCTGGGGTCTTCCTTCAACATTTAAAGCTGGAAAATCAGCATGCATCTGAGGTCTTCCTTCAACATTTAAAGCTGGAAAGTCAGTATGCACCTGGGGTCGTCCTTCCAATATTTAAAGCTGGATAATCAGCATGCACCTGGGGTCTTTCTTTAACATTTAAAGCTGGAACTTCAGCATGCATGCACCTGGGGTCTTCCTTCAACATTTAAAGCTGGAAAGCCAGCATGCACCTGGGGTCTTCCTTCAACATTAAAGCTGGAAAATCAGCATGCACCTGGGGTCTTCCTTCAACATTTAAAGCTGGAAAGTCGGCAGGCACCTGGGGTCTTTCTTCAACATTTAAAGCTGGAAAATCAGCATGCACCATGGGTTTTCCTTCAACATATAAAGCTGGAAATAAGCATGCACATGGGGTCTTCCTTCAACATTTAAAGCTGAAAAGTCAGCATGCACCTGTGGTCTTCCTTCAACATTTAAAGCTGGAAAGTCAGCATGCCATGCACCTGGGGTCTTCCTTCAACATTTAAAGCTGAAAAGTCAGCATGCACCTGGGGTCTGTCTGGGGTTATATCTTTTCCACACTTTTTAGCTCACCTGTCACAAAGTGACAAGGTGAGCTTTTGTGATTGCGCAGCGTGCGTCGTCCGGCGTTCATGCGTCCGTCCTTGCGTCCGTCCTTGCGTCCGTAAACCTTTGCTTGTGACCACCCTAGAGGTCACATTTTGTATGAGATCTTTATGAAAGTTGGTCAGAATGTTCATCTTGATGATATCTAGGTCAAGTTTGAAACTGGGTCATGTGCGATCCAAAACTAGGTCAGTAGGTCTAAAAATAGAAAAACTTTGTGACCTCTCTAGAGACCATACTATACAATGGATCTTCATGAAAATTGGTCAGAATGTTCACCTTGATAATATCTAGGTCAAGTTCAAAACTGGGTCACGTGCCTTCAAAAACTAGGTCAGTAGGTCAATAATAAAAAAACCCTTGTGACCTCTCTGGAGGCCATATTTTTCATGGGATCTGTATGAAAGTTGGTCTGAATGTCTATCTTGATAATATCTAGGTCAAGTTCGAAACTGGGTCAACTGTGGACAAAAACTAGGTCAGTAGATCTAAAAATAGAAAAACCTTTTGACCTCTCTAGAGGCCATATTTTTCAATGGATCTTCATGAAAATTGGTCTGAATGTTCACCTTGATGATATCTACGTAAAATTTGAAACTGAGTCACGTGCGATCAAAAACTAGGTCAGTAGGTATAAAAATAGAAAAACCTTATGACCTCTCTAGAGGCCATATTTTTCATGAGATCTTCATGAAAATTGGGTAGAATATTCACCTTGATGATATCTAGATCAAGTTCAGAACTGGGTCACGTGCCTTCAAAAACTAGGTCATTAGGTCAAATAATAGAAAAACCTTGTGACCTCTCTAGAGGCCATATTTTTCAATGGATCTTCATGAAAATTGGTCAGAATTTTTATCTTGATGATATGTAGGTCAAGTTCAAAACTGGGTCACATGAGCTCTAAAACTAGGTCACTATGTCAAATAATAGAAAAAACGACGTCGTACTGAGTTTAAAACTGGGTCATGTGGGGACAGGTGAGCGATTCAAGACCATCATGGTCCACTTGTTTCATATCTGATGCAACTGTATAGAATCTGTTCAAGTTCACTAGTTTTAGCAAAGTTGTGACCCTTTTTAGCTCACCTGTCACATAGTGACAAGGTGAGCTTTTGTGATCACCCTTCGTCCGTCTGTCCGTCGTTCGTCGTCTGTCCACAATTTCTTGTGAACACAATAGAGACCACATTTTGCAGTTGATTTAAATCAATCTTGCAGATAACTTGTATAAGCATAATATCTCAGTTCCTTTCGAAAACTAGCCAGATCTGATCACATCATGGGTTCCAGAGTTATGGCCCCTTAAAGGGCCAAAATTTGCTATTTTTGGCTTGTGAACACGAAAGAGATCACATCTTGCAATCAATTTTAATCAAACTTGCACACAACTTGTATTGGCATAATATCTCGATTCGTTTCGAAAACTGGCAAGAATCCATCATGGGTTCCAGAGTAATGGCCCCTGAAAGGGCCATAATTTGCTATTTTTAGCTTGTGAACACGATAGAGACCACATTTTGCAATCAGTTTTAATCAAACTTGCACACAACTTGTATTGGCGTAATATCTCGGTTCCTTTCGGAATCTGGCCAGATCCCATCATGGGTTCCAGAGTTATGGTCCCTTACAGGGCCAAAATTTGCTACTTTTGGCTTGTGAACATGATAGAGACCACATTTTGTAATCAATTTTAATCAAACTTGCACCCAACTTGTATTGGCATAATACCTCAGTTCCTTTTGAAAACTGGCCAGGATCTATCATGGGTGCCAGAGTTATGGCCCCTTAAAGGGCCAAAATTTGCTATTTTGGCTTTGGCAGCCATATAGAGACTTCATTTATGGTTTGATTTGATACAAACTTGCAAAATATCTTTAACAAAATAGATTTTGGATTCCATGATGAATCTGTCAGATCTAATCATGGGTTCCGGAATTACGGCCCCTGACTGACCCCTGAAAGAGACAAAATTTGTTAATTGATAGAAGTGACATTTTACATTTGATTTTAACCACACTTACACACACCTTAAGTCACTATAAGATCTCAGTTCCTTTTGAAAACTGGCTGGATTCCTTCATGGATTCTAGAGTTATTGTCCCTGAAAAGGGCAAAATATTCTATTCTGACCCTTTCAGCCATATAGAGGTTTCAGTTATGCATTGATTTGAAACAAACTTGCACATAATTAATGTTTATCTTGATGATCTCTAGGCCAAGTTCGAAACTGGGTCATGTGGGGTCAAAAACTAGGTCACCAGGTCAAATCAAAGGAAAAGCTTGTTAACACCATAGAGGCCACATTTATGATCATATCTTCATGAAACTTGGTCAGAATGTTTATCTTGATGATTCCTAGGCTAAGTTTGAAACTGGGTCATGTGGGGTCAAAAAGTAGGTCGCCACGCAAATCAAAAGAAAAGCTTGTTAACACTGTAGAGGCCACATTTATGACCCTATCTTCATGAAACTTGGTCAGAATGTTTATCTTGATGATTCCTAGGCCAAGTTTAACAGGTGAGCGATAAAGGGTTATCATGACCCTCTTGTATATTTTTTCACTCTTTAACCATGAATTCAGATATGCATCAACATGATCAATGTATAAAGACTCTTTTATTTATTTTAAAGTTATTTTTAAATTGCATTTAGGTACCTAGACAATCTTTCACATACTGAGATTGGATCATTTGATAGGCATGCAATGAGAGACAGTATGGGTACACCACAACCCAAGCCATGGGTAAGAGCCTCCGTGATATTTCATATTGCAATAGTACAATTAAGAAATAATTTATAGCAAAACCATGTGCTATGTGACATTTGTTTTTAAATCTTTTTAAGTAAAATATTTATAAATCCTCTGTAAAGTTACCATATTTAATGTTTATTGGATCATTGTTTGTTGCATCAACAATTCCTCTATACAATTGTAGGTATGTGACTTGAATATTCTGTTCAAAATAAAAAAGAGACATTTATGTAGTAGTTTTATGTTTTTCTTAATTTTGCTGATGTTTCATAATTCATATCAAATATTTAAATTGCGTTTATTATCATACACTGATACAACCTTGTATATGTTTTCAGCACAGACATCAAAGATCTCGTGCAGACAGGGATAGATCTGACTACTCAAATGTGAAACAAACAGAACAGGTACAGTACTACAGTTTCCATCCTTATATCCTCAAGCTAAAACATAATTTACATCTTGCATATTGAGTGTCAATGCTCATTGTTAAATAACGAAAAGTGCTTACTTAAGTAGTGTTAAATAATTCATTCAGTACATTTTTCCTAACATACTGTACATTGTATGTCTTTCAAGGATAGTGGTAATCTAGAATAGCAGGTAAGATGTCAGCAGCTTCACTAGTAGGTGACCCTCTGCCTCGGAATTGTGTAGAGGTGACAAGCACACCTTGTCAAATTGTACCTGTATGGGATTTCTCAGGAGTCAGACTGAGGTGTGATATACAAGCACATAAACTTCTTGATTTCTCTACAATATAGCTAAACTTAAGTAGCACAAACTTAATGTGTCATCTATTTTGAAAACTGTTCATTGCAATAATTTCTGGTTGTTTGCTGTTCCGTAATTTTAACCTTTGTAAATTTCATGACATATAGATTGTATTAAGCAGATCAAGTCAAAATATGTTTAAAATATGCACTAGTAAACACATTATAGCTAAACAGCAATCTCTGAAGGACGCGTTTTTGCCGGAAGTTCATATTATCATATATGTCTAGGTGGAACTTTTATCCATTTGTTTATGACATATTCTTTACTTTGATTAAAATAAGCACTTAACTGTTTTCTTTTATGTAGGTTTTGAAGTATGCAAGCATGGAGCTGAAAAAAGGAAATTCTTGATAAAGTGACAATATTCCATTAAAGAACCAGACAAGTGCGGAAAATTGTGTTCAATTTCACATTCTATTGCTGGGAGACATATCAAATTGCATTAAAGGCAACAATATTATGTCTTTTATTCATTTCTTGACATGTTATTTGTACATTTTTTATTTCCAGTAATGTCATCATTATGTAATGGTAAAGCCCGCCCGCTTAGCTCAGTAGGTAGAGCGTTGGTCTACGGATCGCGGGGTCGTGAGTTCGATCCTCGGGCGTGGTGTATGTTTTCTGTGACTATTTGATAAACGACATTGTGTCTGAAATCATTAGTGCTCCACCTCTGATTCATGTGGGGAAGTTGGCAGTCACTTGCGGAGAACAGGTTTGTACTGGTACAGAATCCAGGAACACTGGTTAGGTTAACTGCCCGCCGTTACATGACTGAAATACTGTTGAAAAATGGCATTAAACCCAAAACAAACAAACAAAAATGTAATGGTAAATCTTTTATTTTCTAAATTATTCATGTTTCTTGCTAGATACAAATGAAATTCTGGTAATATGACAGATAAAATGTAGATGATAATTATTATGCTTTAAGCGACAAGTTGCCATTATGTGATATTTGTCCAAGTTTAGATAGACTTTGTTTGTTATTGTTGCAAAAAGGGTGTTAAATCCAAAACAAAAGACATTGTTTACCAATAGTAGCAATTAACATGTAGGAAAAAAAGATTGCATGTCTCAGTTCAAGGCAGTAGCTATTCATTTAAACACTGAGTAGTCTTCTAGCTTATTTCACACATTAACCATTATCATGCTGGACACCATTGATTCTGCCTTTGTGACCAGTGTAGATCTTGATCAGACTGCACATCTGTGCAGTCTGATCAAGATCTGCATTGTTCACCATTTTAGCTCGACTTTTCGAAGAATAGGGGAGCTATCCTACTCGCCCCGGCGTCTGCGTTAGCGTTAGCGTGAGCGTCACACAAATGTTAAAGTTTGCGTACCACCCCAAATATTTTCAAAGTCCATTGAGATATTGCTTTCATATTTTGCATACTTGTTTACCATCATGACCCCAGTCTGTAAAAAGGAGGAGGCAACTCTATCAAGCATTTTGACTGAATTATGGCCCCTTTTCAACTTAGAATAAATGTTAAAGTTTGCGTACCACCCCAAATATTTTCAAAGTCCATTGAGATATTGCTTTCATATTTTGCATACTTGTTTACCATCATGACCCCAGTCTGTAAAAAGGAGGAGGCAACTCTATCGAGCATTTTGACTGAATTATGGCCCCTTTTCGACTTAGAATAAATGTTAAAGTTTGCGTACCACCCCAAACATTTTCAAAGTCCATTGAGATATTGCTTTCATATTTTGCACACTTGTTTACCATCATGACCCCAGTCTGTAAAAAGGAGGAGGCATCTCTATCAAGCATTTTGACTGAATTATGGCCCCTTTTCAACTTAGAATAAATGTTAAAGTTTGCGTACCACCACAAATATTTTCAAAGTCCATTGAGATATTGCTTTCATATTTTGCATACTTGTTTACCATCATGACCCCAGTCTGTAAAAAGGAGGAGGCAACTCTATCAAGCATTTTGACTGAATTATGGCCCCTTTTCGACTTAGAATAAGTGTTAAAGTTTGCGTACCACCCCAAATATTTGCAAAGTCCATTGAGATATTGCTTTCATATTTTGCATACTTGTTATCCATCATGACCCCAGTCTGTAAAAAGGAGGAGGCAAGTCTATCAAGCATTTTGTCTGAATTATGGCCCCTTTTCGAACTAGAATATGCTTATTGTAATGTTAAAGATTTACTCATTGCTTATATTATACTACCAAGCACTGAGAATAGTCGAGCGCACTGTCCACTGACAGCTCTTTTTTTTTTGGTATTACTAAGCACCCCTTTTAACAGTCAGTTGAAAGATGGACAAGTTCATTATAGAAATTAAGTAGGCTAAGGGTTAAAAATATGGCTGTAAGTAGTCATTAAGTGCCTTGTAACATCCATAAAAATGCTCCCCATACTTGGACTCAGTGTTGTTATATTTTCTGGTTCTTTAGAATCAGGGAATTCATTCAGTGTTCATGCATGATAAAATTCCTGTTAAGTCAGTGCTAGCGACATGAATGGTGTATTACATTTCATTACCTCTCGTGAACAGACTCAAACCAACAAAGTCTGCTATTATTTTGCTTAGCAGTGTTCTGTGCTTCCAAAGGGTCTACACATATGTTTAGCTATACGACCAGATGCAAAACATATGAACTAAAATAATATTGAATATGACTTTTTGATACTTTATAGATGTGTCCACACAAAGAGAACGGTTAAAAGGTGTTTTCTGGTCATTTGTAGAGCCTAGAGAAAGTCTTAATAGTTCAGTTATGCTGACCTTGAAAATAGTAGGTTTGTAACAATACTGACCAATGAAAGGACATGTTCTTAGTATAAATGTTCTAACCAAATACTTGCTAAATGTGTACAGTGGCAGTGAAAGAAGAATTTGTAAATGTAATTTAATTACGATTTCAGATATGTTTTGCATTCCATCCACTTATTGCCAAAGCCTGTGATAGTGTAAATGAATTATTTATTAGACATCGTTTTGTACTTTTATATTTGTCTTTGTATTATATCTTTTTACTGTTTGTTTATGAAAATTCTTTGAATAAACAACTGTTATTCTCTGTTGCAGTCTGTCATTTTGTCTTCTTATATATTGAAGGAACATATGGGTTTGAGACATGCTAAAACAGAGTAAAATTCTTTTTTTTAGCTGTCCTGTACACTTATTTTTCCAGCGTGACCTATATTCGGCCACCACTGTTAGCAATTCTTTTAACGATCTATAAAACTCAACCAGAATATTGTTTCAGTACAAGGGTCCGATAAAAATCAACAATAGTAAATATTGTTCAAATAACTTCAAGTTGAGAGACATGGCCCTAGAATTAGCCGAAATTGACATATTTCACACTGTTAATACATTAGAGGTAACATTACCATGAAACTTAGTAAAGCATAATATGCATATTGCCACAAGATTTCTGACGAGTTCCGTAATAGGTTAGAATACGATACATGAAAAGACTGCTAAATTTACAGCAGAGACATAACCGTTTTTATATGTCAAAATTTGGCATTATTTGATATTGAAAACTAGTATGCTACAGGTGAAAGAGTTTCAGCAAAACTAATGAAATTTACACATGGTATAGAGGGTGGAACCTATGCTCGCGGTATTCCGATGAATACGCTCTCTGCAGAAGCACAGATAAAGATATTTCATCATGCTATGTTCAACACCGACCAGTGGTGAAATGCCTTTACAACAAACGTAGCGATAGCCGCGGGTGCCGCTCACGTAACGTATACAGCAGCCGATACATTTTACGCAATCTATATCCGTCGCACAAATCACAGACAAATATGTCAAAACAACCCAACTAAAGTTAGTTTTTTTTAGAAATCATGCATTACAGTCAGATGTAAGATACATTTAAGAGCAAGATTTGACGAATGTGACGCCTGGCTACACTACGAGTGCCTGCCGAACCACGAAAAGATCGATGTTGATCTTAGTATTTTGACACAGTCAAAATTGCTCTTTCTGAGATGTAGGGAGGAGTAATTTTCATTAATACTTGAACATTCTGCTTTTATATAACATTATTATACGTTTTTAGGCTTTGTTCTAATAGTGAATCCATTTCTGTAAGGGAAATATACACATAGAAGCACATACTAAATTTTATCCTCATTTCTTTTGTTTTTTCGCATAATAAATGAGTAATGTTCTAAATATTATATTCGCATATGCTTGTTTGTTCATTTTTAGCCTGCTGAATTTTTTTTCGCCCATAGTTTAATAGATATAACATACCGCCAGCATAGGTTCCCTTCAGGGCGAATTTTCAGTTTCACGTATGCCGTGTCAATAGCTCACGAGACGACGCACATCAACAATATGTTTCGATAATAGGAGGATAACTTTATGTTTTTGTATAGGCAAATCGAAATAATTTTTTCTTGTTTCTTAGAAAGATAATATATGTACAAAATACGCGAGCATAGGTTCCACCACTCTATATTTAACAAAAAGATCCGATAAGTTTTATAATAAAGGACAAGATTGTCTGTACAATTTATTTGCTATGGTCAACATATCTATGGCAATATTCATTTGCTTACTCGGCAGATTTTGCATACTCCGGCAATGAGTGAAAAAGAGGAGTTTTGAACATGTGAGGTATTTTCCTCCGGCGTAGCTTTTAAAGCAAACCTTTATAATCCGTTTGAATGTTAGCCTTTATAGACCATGGGCTAAATAATTCGAGGCTGGTGACATAAAATGTACAATAAACAAACCCGCCTGCTTAGCTCAATAGGGAGAGTGCAGATCTACGGATCGCGGGGTCGTGAGTTCGATCCCCGGACTAGATGTATGTTCTCCGAAAGACATTGTTTCCTCCATCTGTTATTTTGGCAGTTCTTTGCGAAGAACAGGTGATACACTGATTAGGTTAACTGCCCGCCGTTACATTATGCTGAAATACTGTTGATAAAGTGGCGCTGAATCCAAAACAAACGAGTACTAAACACACTTGTGTCGTCTTGTAGTGAGCTATACATAGTTGTCAAAATGGCTGAGTCAGTTCGCGCATCAGTGTGGCTATGATCATATCTTGCCCGGACTAGAACAGTTACTTTGATATACATAGAGCAGAGATGTTAACTCAAGAAAACTGCGTATCTCATCGAGACCTGATTCCCTGTCACTATGCGTCAAAGATCGAATCAAATATTGTACTACATAGAGCAGATAGGAATGTTTGTTGACAGTGAATTGGAGTACCGCATGTCAGCCTCAGACAGTTATATCAATTTTTATATACTAAAGCTTAGATCAGATAAAATCTTAAACGATTGACTTAGTTTAAGAAGCTACATTTTACAAAATTCTTTTTATTATTGTTTTAACTCCCATAAATTCATTCTGACGCACTAAAACCATAGTGACGTTCAAAGGGACATTACAGTTTTAGGTAAAATGCAACCTTTAAGGAACAGTTATACTTCTTGAAGTTGTCGCGGGTTTGTAAAATTGTGCATGTACAGCTTAAAATGTCAGCTTCAACTTTGTTCAACCAAATTCCAAAATTCCGTCAAAGAAGCAATGATTCAATTCACGCGGGTTTGCTTCCTGCTGATGTCGGTCATAAGAAGAAATGATTTTTCACGATCATAGGTAACGCATATCTGAGCAAAGTGTCACGGATCTTTGCTATTAGCCGTCATTGAAAACGGAAGTAGGTTGACATTTTACAAACTTGATATTCAGTTCAATATTTATGTTGTTGTGTACTACCAAAACCCTACTGTGTAACTCTGTATGGGAAAATGATGACATAACAAGTGTTTGAATTGAAAATGGGCAATTTTTATTTGCCGGATGAAAGCATGTTTAAGTAACAACATAAAAGTAAGCATATGTTAATGCCATGAAACTGACCTACAATCATTATTCCCATATCTGGGCAGCAAGAAATCGCCAGCAGTAAGAAATTAACATAAAAAATATATGTACATACATGGGAAAAGTGTGGTCTTAACAACAAATTGATAATATTGAGACACATAAAATATATATACATACATGGAAAAAGTGTGGTTTTAACAGCAAATTGATAATAATGAGACAGTCCGGCAGAAAGCGTATTAAAATAAACCAAGCGTTTGAGTGGCTATACTGGTGAAGAAATATGGTATTATGTAAACGTTGAAATGAAGACGTGGAGGAGGGGATGGATGTGGTTTTTTCTAGAAAACTGAAATACTTCTTTGTATTGTGAATTTACAACATATACGCTATCTGATTGGCTGGCTCATTATTTATTCGTGTATGTGAAACAATAGAGTTGTAAGAATGACTTTACTGGCTTAAGACTGCTAACACTTTATCGGCTTAAGACCACTAAATGAAATTAAGTATTGAAAGTGATACCTAACACAGGTAGCACTCACATAAATTATTTTATTTAACAATAAAATGCATTTATGTTGT
This sequence comes from Mercenaria mercenaria, assembly GCF_021730395.1. NCBI lineage: Eukaryota > Metazoa > Mollusca > Bivalvia > Venerida > Veneridae > Mercenaria > Mercenaria mercenaria. Next base: position 53,432,677 of record NC_069363.1, read on the forward strand.
TGTGTACTACCAAAACCCTACTGTGTAACTCTGTATGGGAAAATGATGACATAACAAGTGTTTGAATTGAAAATGGGCAATTTTTATTTGCCGGATGAAAGCATGTTTAAGTAACAACATAAAACTAAGCATATGTTAATGCCATGAAACTGACCTACAATCATTATTCCCGTATCTGGACAGCAAGAAATCGCCACTAAGGAGACAGGGATTGCACTGTTGACGCCGCCCAGAAGTTCAATATTTAACATACATTTGACAGTGCCATTTTGTATCAAATAAGTGACAGTCATCGAACAGATTAAGTAAACAGCAAAATAATCGTCATGCCATGAACAATGTTACAGATTTCCTGACGACCCATAAATCTATGCAACGGATTTCTGTCTACAGTGTAACATTTATTACGGCAGTGTTGGATTAAGATATACAGTTATTATGAACATTATGTTTTTTGGAAATTAGTACATGACATTTCATGTATCAGTCATTCTCATCCACCAGAGTCTCGTCAAAATCACGAGACGAACGCAACCAGGGAACCATTGTAGACTTCTGATGCAATGCAAGAATGGTATCAGTAAGTTCGACCATTTTGGTTACCAGCAGCTCGTTAACGTTTTTTTTTATGTATAACATTGAAGACTTTGCATACCCGGATCAATTATCTCGTCGATAGGTTTATGAAATATTTTTGCCATATATCAATGATTTCGTAGTTGCCAGTGGTGCGTTTAAAATCGCTTGAATGTTTGACCGAGTAACATTCAGAATCTTGGCGGTTGGCGACAGTCAATGTTGATTTTTATGTCAGATTCAAAATGTTGCTGCGACTAGTGCAGTTACTAAGGTAGACGGTTTCAATATGTTTTGTCCTTCTTTCTTTAGCTGTTATTCATGATAGCATTTGTACAGACATAGAAATATTGAAACTTTTGTTCTTATCTAATGCATTCGTATTATCAACCTATGAAGATTTTGACGATGTTAATCACAACTTGTTTAAACTTTATACATTTATCTGTTTACTACATTATATTGTGTCACACTATCTAGAAAGAAAAAGAATAGATAATTTATATACGCTTTAAATGATAAAAGATATCTATTATATACCGCTATAAACTCTGTCAAAAATACGGTTTGTATTTCACAAGTAAATATGAATAGGCAGAAAAACAATCCGTATTGTACCTTTTGTATTAAATGTTACCGGACTACTTTCATTCAACATGCATGACTTGACACAGGTCTATAACTAGCGCGCATAAAAACTTCACTCACTTCTATTTTAACATCATCGATAAACATTGACGGTTTCGTTCGATAACAAAATAACAAACAAAAAAGTGGAGGTGTATAATAAAAGGGTCATTATAACAATAGCTAGATCTGGGATTTTGTATTCGGCTCTCGTGGATTTTCGTATGATCACACTCGACGCTTGCGAACTTCGTGAGATCCGATCTGGCAAAATCTACTCAAGCTGAATACCCCCAACATCTTCCTATGTTACAAGACAGTGTAAATAAAATGACTCCCAACTAGGCGAATCAGTTATCATTGAGCAACAGTGGGAAAACAAAATATGCTTATGAAAAGATATATAAATCAAAACCTATGGAAACGATGGTTTTGCAGGAGCCAGAGCACCAATTAAAACACCTTTAACGGTACGGCGAAGCAGGACAGGGACTAAATATCAGAGCAGTCCGTGACAAGAGGTATCTGTCATGCAGTTCCCAACGCACAATCAGAACGGAAAGCGTAGTGACCAATAGTAAAATGGTTGAACAATAAACATGCAATGTGTCTCAGAACAATACGGTCATAGCATTTTGAAATAAAACGCTAGATAGTTTTAATAATGGTCGAAAATGTCCGAGAGTTAAAAAGTGTAAATCACATCTCTATAGAAGTCAGGTTGTCGTAAAAGAGCCTTTAGATTACTTTTGAATTTACTCACTAATGATAAGATTTAGCAAACGATTTACGAAGTTTATGATATTGGTATCTCTGCTGAAGAAGCTTCAGGCAGTATCAGCATTACGAAGATTAAAGTCTTGTACTCAGTCAGTGTTTATGCTTAATAAGGGCCCATCACAGTAAAGCATTACGCTGTGTAAGAGTACGGACCCCTGGAATGTCACCAGGCATGCCGTTAAAGAGAATGTTGAAGCCAAATGGTAAAGAGAATTTACCTCTACTCAATTTCCGTAGAGGATAGGCCAAACATCTAAATAATTCTGAAATAAAAGTGTGACACTGTCACGGCCTATGAGACCGAAACGACAGAGATAAGAGACGTAGTTGCTGACAGTGGAGAAGGTAAACTAATATGGAACGCCGGGACTGTCAGATGTGATCAACTGTAGTTTTATTATGTTAACATACAGTATTAACTTGTTTAAAGCTGTGTTTTTTTTTGTTAGTTTGCTGTACTGTCTTGTCTACTGACCATATTATTTTGTCAAACGGACATGCAATTATGTTTACATACAGTATTTATTTGTCTGTTTGCTATACTGTCTTGTCTAGTTGAGTTTTGTCCATTTGCTATACTGTCTTGTCTACTGACCATATTATCTTGTTAAAAAGACATGCCATTATGTTTACATACAGTATTAACTTGAATGTTTAAAGCTGTGTTATTTTGTCTGTTTGCTATACAGTCTTGCCTACTGACCATAGTATCTTGTCAAACGGACATGTCATTATGTTAACGTACAGTACTAACTTGTTAAAAGCTGTGTTATTTTGTCCGTTTGCTTAATACTGTCTTGTCTACTGACCATATTATCTTGTATAACGGACATGTCATTATGTTTACATACAGTATTAACTTGTTTAAAGCTGTGTTATTTTGTCCGTTTGCTATACTGTCTTGTCTACTGACCATATTATCTTGTCAAACAGACATGTCATTATGTTTACATACAGTATTAACTTGTTTAAAGCTGTGTTATTTTGTCCGTTTGCTATACTGTCTTGTCTACTGACCATATTATCTTGTCAAACGGACATGCCATTATGTTTACATACAGTATTAACTTGTTTAAAGCTGTGTTGTTTTGTCTGTTTGCTATACTGTCTTGTCTACTGACCATAGTATCTTGTCAAACGGACATGCCATTATGTTTACATACAGTATTAACTTGTTAATAGTTGTGTTATTTTGTCTGTTTGCTGTACTGTCTTGTCTACTGACCATATTATCTTGTCAACCAGATAATATGGTCAGTAGACAAGACAGTAAAGCAAACTAACAAGAAAACACAGCTTAGCTTTAAACAAGTTAATACTGTATCTTAACATAATAAAACTACAGTTGACAGTTGATCACATCAGACAGTCCCGGCGTTCCATAAGGTAAGGTGGAAAGCTTGTACTCCATCGCTGGTGATGATGCCCCTCCGTTCTAGCACTCCACGTTGAGCGTAGGGATGAGAAGCATGGGGACTTTTCCGCACGTCGTTTGATTAAGTGCCGGTGTACTGGTAGGTCTTCTATTTGGATAACACATCCGTACCACTCGAAGTGTCCCGCGAAGGCGATTTGAAGTTCATTTCATTATATAGGACATAAAGTTGTTTTGACCCTTGTTCGAGCTCCGACATGCCGGGTACCTACCAACATTACAAATATATGTACAGGTAGATGTTCCCACTTTGTGGGGAGGCACAGTAGTGCAGGATTAAAGTGTCGAACTTCTGATACAGGGTTGCGGGTTCAAATCCCGGTAAGTGCAGTTTGAAAGGCGGTTTCTCACTTAGGCCTGAGTACTGATCAGAACTCCAGCAAGCGGTAATTGGGCGTACCTCGCAAACTCAAATTTTGTTTTGAGCAATCGATGCAATATTAAAGGTTTTAACTACATGTGGTACAGTGATTGTCCTGACAGCGATGGGCATAAGGATGCTCCAAATAGATTATTAAGTCGTTTAATCCACGTGACCAGGCGCCTTTTAAATGCCAAGTTACGTTTATAGTCTTTGCCTATATACAAATTATATTCTTTGTAAGAGAATTAGGTAATATCCCATGATACTAGTTATACCCAATATATTTTTCTCATTAGAACAAAAATATTACTCTTGTATTAAAATATCCTAAAGATAAGTTTGTTTTTTCTCCAGTAAACTAAACTGCTGCTAGAATACTGTTTTCATTTAAAGCCACTAACCCACAGTTTGGGTGAAATAGTTCAACATGTTCCTTTCCACCAAGTTACCAAGATTCTAGTATCTTTATCAAATTTACATGTTCATGTCATATTTATCAACGTGTACGGTTATCAGCACAACCTAAATTTTAAACTCCAGCGGACTTTACGCTTTTTGGTGCAATATACGCCTCCCCGAGACGCGCATTTAAACAGAAAACAATTAGGAGGAGATATCGTATTGATCGGTAAGATTTATACATAATTTAGATCATTAGTTGTTCTAGTCTGCCTTGATGTAAGATTATATTAATAATATAGTGTTAAAATGGGACGATTGCCTGCTAAACTTTTATAAAATGGTATGCTTTAATTTCATTTGTTCTAAGATAGCATTGTCTACAGTATATAGTATAGAAAACAGGATACATTTATATTAATTTTGCTTTATCTTGTCAGCGTCGTAATAAAGCATCGTTGGACATCTTTTGACCCAATTGACGTTGAATTTAATTGACAACTAGAACTGAAAATTGAAAATATATAGCCACATGTAGAAAATTATATTTTCGTGGTTAAATATTGTTTTGTTTTTGCTTTTCTTCAGGCTAACGCCGTGTTAGGTGACTGCTGTTAGACGGTGTTGTTGATGTTGAAGGCCACACTGATACGGGGCCTATAGTATGAGTGTATCGCTGCTGACTAAATTGTAAAATTTATCAAAAACTAAAATATCATCAATTAAGTGTACGTTCGGTACAAATGACATTAAAACGGACTAACCATGCAAAATGTCACTGAAACCAGTTATGGAATTACGCAAAAAGCATTATACCTTTCGTATAATATCATAGATTAGCAAAACTTTAAAGGGAAATAACACATTTATTCAAATTGAAAGGTAATTCTGCACAGACTAAAATATTATATTTTGTAATGACATTTCAGACGTAGATGTAAATGGCTGAAAGAATTGGGACCGCTGAGGTAAGCTGCTTAAATTAAATTAATTTTTGTATTTGGTTTTGTTTTTCATGTTTAAATAATCAAATGTAGAAGCATTCTATGACGAATATCCACCTAAATATCGTTGTAAAACCAGAATTTTAGCGGACTTACCTAAAGTTTTTTCAAAGCGGAATTTTGATATTAAGTTATGATTGCAGTTTAGGAGATAAGCAATATATGACTTGATTTTGTATGGACTCCGTGGATGGTCAATTTTGCGTTTTTACGTACGAGTGTTTTTGACCTTTACACTATGGAGTATATCTAAGCACGTGTTCTAGAAGCTGACAGTTATTTGCAAGACGGCAAATTCGTTGGCCTCAGGTATATAATACACATTGTAAACACCTATTTTAAGCACATACACTCAGAATTTAAAGTGTGTCCAATAGTGTACTTCATATACTCCAGATAACATGTATTGAATATGGTTTATATGGGGATGAGGGAGTGGGGATGGAGGAGGAGGTTCGTTTATTTCGAAATACAAGAAACAAGTGACGATGATCTGTTTGATGAAGAGTGGAGAAAACAACTATTACTGGACTACCGTAGTATTAAAAGAAATGATACCAGGAGGTCAAAATTTGCTATAATCGGATATGGGACTAGCACATTTTAGCCAATGGATATGTGCCCACACATCTCCGACTGAAGATGCCACAATTGCATGAAGTGAAGCTGTTCCAGAAACGATACTTAGTCTGTTCTAGGTACCCCGGAATAACTTTTATGCTTTGAAAATTACAGGTTTCTGTGATGACTGCGTCACACTCCCAAGCCTTGGCATTGGAATCATCTGAGTACATCAGTCGAATTGTAACTATTTGAGATCGTTTTGCAATAGTTTGTAAAATGTTGTTTTTATGATGTGTAATATCAAAGCAATTTTGAAGTCCATTGATTACATTTGTTTTCCTTCTCCCATGTGGCCATTCTAAAATTCATAACTGCAAGCATTTTGAGTTACCTACTGCTGGAATAACGGAGGGGACTAAGATAATGCCCTCCGTTCGTCCGTCTGTCTGTCATTCCGTATTGCTTATTGGGTACTTTCTGTCGCTTGTTGGGTACTTTATATCAAAAGAAATGCCCAATAAATGTCTACTCGTCCGTCCGCAAATCGGGATCCTGCAAATACTCAAAAAAAGTATTCAAGCTAGAGTCATAAAACTTGATATATGGATAGAGGACAATATGCACGTACATGACGTATGCTTGTATGTCATAGATAAAGCTCACTCTTGAAGATCAGGTAAACTAGTTTCCGCTCTATAACTTTAATATGCATTGACGGAATATCTTATGTTTTACATAAAACATTCCTCAGGATGAGACAATGTGTATACACATGAACTATGCTTGTCGGTAGAAGGTCAAGCTTACTGTTTAAGGTCAAGTAAAATTTATTTCTACTCCGTCACTTTTGTATGAATTGAAGGATTTTCTTACCACTATGATACAATGTTCTTTCTGACCAGAAAATATGTCGCATACATGACCCATGCTTGTAGGCCAAAGGTCAAGATCATTATTGAAATTAAAGTAAATATAGATTTCGTTCCATGACTTTTAATTGCATTGAAGGATTTCTATAACTACAGAGAAATGTTCCCCATAATTACTCTATATTAGTAGTATATATGTGTCGCGCACATGACACAAAGGTCGGTCAAAGGTAAAGGTCACTATTGAAGGCCAAGTAAATATCGTTTCCGCTCCATAACCTTTATATGCATTGATGGATTATCTTAGTGCTACACACACGTTCCCCATGTCAACACATGATCCATGCTTGTTGGTTAAAGGGCAAGGTCACTGTATAAGGTCAAGTAAATATTTGTTACAACTCCGTAACTTTTATATATGCATTGAAGGATTTTCTTTCCACTATAAGCAAATGTTCCTCATGACCAGGACCAGACAACATGTCACATACATGACCCATGCTTATAGGTCAAAGGTCAATGTCTCCAATGAAATTAAAGTAAAAATGGGTTTTGCACCAAAACTTTTAGTTACATAGGTCTTTTCATAACTACACAGAAATGTTCCCAATGATTAGACTATGTGTCGTGATCATAACCCATGGTTGTCGATCAAAGGTGAAGGTCACTATCGAAGGTCAAGTAATATTGTTTCTGCTTCATAATGTTATTGTGCATTGATGGATTATCATAGTACTGCACACAAATGCTCCCCATGATGAGACAATGTGCCGCATTGATAATCTATGCTTGTATGTCAAATCTCAAGGTCACCATTGAAATTAAAGTAAAAATAGTTTTTGCTCCATAACTTTTGATTGCATAGAATGATTTTTATAACTACACAGAAATGATCATGACCCATGGTTGTCAGTCAAAGGTCAAGGTCACTATTGAAGGTCAAGTAATATTGTTTCCGCTTCATAACGTTAATGTGCATTGATGGATTATCATTGTATTGTACACAAATGTTTCCCATGATGAGACAATGTGTCGCATTAATGATCTATGCTTATATGTCAAATCTCAAGGTCACCATTGAACTACACAGAAATGTTCTCAATGATTAAAATATGTGTCGGTCAAAGATCAAGGTCACTATTGAAGGTCAAGTAATATTGTTCCCGCTTCATAACGTTTATGCGCATTAATGGATTATCTTAGTACTGCACACATATGTTCCCCCATGATGAGACCATGTGTCGCATTCATGATCTATGCTTGTAGGAAAGGTAACTGTTAAAATATAAGTAAAATAGTTTTTGTTTCCAACCTCCTAAATGCCTTGAAGCATTTTAATTCCTTGCACTGTTGCCAAAAACCACAAGGGACGAACACTAACAAAGGTTTGTACCAGTAGAAGACTTCTGTTTTGCCACTGCAACACTCGCTTATTTGTTTATATCTGTCATGCTGTTAGATTACTGAAGTTCTTTTTAAAGTCCAAATGATAAGAACATTTATACTTGCACTCATAGCAGCCATATTGAATTCTACAATGGCAGATCATATATTCTTCGCAAGGCAGTTTATCGCATATATGTGGCAAGTTTGGAGTTTATTTTAGAAAGAAAAATTAAAATTTTACATTGCATGCCTATAAGTCTAAACTGTTATTTTTTGAGAGAATTTTTATCACAATTTCCGTTTCAACAGCCTTGGTAAATTTTAAACTGGGGGGCCGGCAAATTAAGAATCTACATTCACAAGCAAATATCACAAATTCACTTCTTTGACAATTTACCTCAGACTATAAACATAATAAATCCGATGGCATTAATTTCCGTTACAAAGAACTGAGCACTCGACCTACCGGTATCGTGCAGGTTGAAATCTAATACCTTGCATACGCTATTAAATATATTTTTATAAAACTGTATACATAAAACTCATGTAGCGAGTAATATTATTGATAAACAGGTCTTTGAGGCACAGCAAACTAACTGACAACAATAAAGATGAAAAGTTGTATGGTGCTCTATGTCTGCATTGTAATATTACTCGAGACTGTGCTAAAATCCTTTCGTAATATCTATAACAGACAAGACCACCATCGTAGCCGAGAAGTTGTTGCCTTTTTATACATCTGACATGGTAGTGAAGATGATATTACAAACGGCGGGATAGAATATATACTCATGGATGTTAAAAATGCTAAGCTGAACCCATAATTTCAAATCGCCTCGGACTATATATCATTCTCTGATGATTCTAATGACAAGCCTCGTGGATCTATAATGCAATTATAGCCGAAGCATGTATATTCCAAAAGGATATAATTCCAGGATACCTATGAATAGACTGGGTTAACTACGGCGATCTAATTATTTCAGTTTTGCTGGCCTGTTTTTACTGTGAAAGTTTATGATTTTACGTAAACCTTTACGCAAAGCAAAGTAACGTTTTGCCGGTGGGCTTATAAGGATCGTTTCTTGACCAGCTTCACTTTCTGAAATCGTGGCATCTTTAGTCGGAGATGGTGGGTACAGACTATCCCATTGACTTAAATACATTCTTGCATAAAAACTACTTTTTTCACTGGATCCTCCCATGTATAAACGGGAGAAAAATCGTGTGCAAACAAGGCAATTCACGTGCTGTTAATACATGAATTTTATTTTGAAATGCTTTGCCAGGGATATATGTATGTATTTTTACGCACAATGGTATTTGGCATCTGCGTCTTGTTTCTTTCTTAACAACCTCATCTTGTAGCATTATAGATACAATGTAATCCATAGTATGTTTAGCTGTATCTGTTTCCAACCCCAAACGTACTGCCCCCATCAATGTACGCACTAGCTTCTCTTAGAGTTCACTCCCTTTACAAAGCGTCTGTTCAGTTATTGTAAATAACTGTGAATAAATAAGTATCGCGTGTAACTTGTGCTATTGTTCGTTTTTAGGTATTATATTTATGATTGTGGTTAGTATCAATCGGTATGTTTTTATCGAAGAATTTATATAAACAGCTTGGAAACTTGACACTACGTTCGTACTTATCCGTACTCCAGCTGCGTGTCCGTACTCAATATAACTCGAATGCAAAGTTATTATTCTTGAAAGTGATATATGTCCAAATATTTTAAACAAGTGAGAGAAATTCTGTAACCAGTAATATTTGACTTTATATAAATGGTTTTGGATTATGATTTTTTTTTCGTATTAGACATTAATAATTATCTTTAAACAATAATATAAGAAACATATTGCATAAAGCATAAGATACGTTATGCTTGTGACGGTCATGTTATATCAGATTTGAAAGGTTTGCAGAAGAGTTTACTTTCAAAATTTGAGTTGCAATAAATAGATGCACAGCGTTGATTGATTTTGATATAAAATCATTGGATAGATCTTTGTTGAAAATATGAAAGCTTTTAGAAATTGAAAGTAGTAAGTTAAAAAAATCCACCTATCAGATCTTATATTTGAAATATTTTACTTTTATTGCAAAATTTCTGATTTAATTGTTCATTAAGCCATTTCTTATAGAACTTTCTTCTGAAAAACACGAAAAACAAAATTTTGCAGCATATTTTAGCCTTGAGGAAATGTGTATCATTCAATATAACGTATCTTACGCTGTGCCTTCTGAGTGTTTATTTCTTATTTTCTGGTACAAAAATCTGAAGGATGTTAAGGTCCTGTGACTTCAGATGTTGACTGTTGAAACATTGTTCAATCAAATAAAAAACACTAAAAATCCATTTGAAGATTGTATAATGTAATATGTCTTTTAATATTCAGTTTCATTGTGTTTCTTTACGATGTCTCTTAGTATCCCATCTTATCCCGCCTACTTTCCCATACACATTGTTTAGTATATTAATATTATATATAATATTTAGTATCTGTTACTTGTCTGTCTTGATATAGGTTCGTGCTGCTTGTACACAGCAATATTTTATAATAAGATTTATATATATATATTTTAGTTTCAGATACTTTAATTTCTTGATACTGTTTTTTGTTTTGTTTCAAAGTATACTGTCTCTAGCCTTCTAGCGTAACCCTTCCCAACTTTGTTTCTACTTTGATATACTTTTTAGCTCACATGTCACAAAGTGACAATGTGAGCTTTTGTGATAGTGCAGCGTCCGTCGTCCGTCCGTGCGTCCGTGCGTGCGTACACTTTTGCTTGTGACCTCTCTAGAGGTCACATTTTTCATGGGGTCTTTATGAAGGTTGGTCAGAATGTTTACCTTGGTGATTTCTAGGTCAAGTTCAAAAACTAGGTCAGTAGGTCTAAAAATAGAAAACCTTGTGACCTCTCTAGAGGCCATACTTTTCAATGGATCTTCATAAAAGTTATTCAGAATGTTTATCTTGATGATATCTAGGTCAAGTTCGAAACCGGGTCACGTGCCTTCAAAAACTAGCTCAGTAGGTCAAATAATAAAAAACCCTTGTGACCTCTCTAGAGGCCAAATTTTTCATGGGATCTGTATGAAAGTTGGTCTGAATGTTCATCTTGATAATATCTAGGTCAAGTCCGAAACTGGGTCAACTGCAATTAAAAACTAGGTCAGTAGGTCTAAAAATAGAAAAACCTTGTGACCTCTCTAGAGGCCATACTTATGAATGGATCTTCATGAAAATTGGTCAGAATGTTCATCTTGATGATATCTAGGTCAAGTTTGAAACTGGGTCACATGCCCTCAATAACTAGGTCAGTAGGTCAAATAACAAAAAAACCTTGTGACCGCTCTAGAGGCCATATTTTTCACGGGATCTGTATAAAAGTTGGTTAAAATTTTTATCTTGATGATATCTAGGTCAAGTTGGAAACTGGATCAACTGCGGTCAAAAACTAGGTCAGTAGGTTTAAAAATAGAAAAACCTTGTGACCTCTCTTAAGGCCATACTTTTCAATGGATCTTCATGAAATTAAGTCAGAATGTTCACCTTGATGATATCTAAGTCAGGTTCGAAACTTGGTCACGTGTTATCAATAACTTGGTCAGTAGGTCAAATAATAAAAAAAAACTTGTGACCTCTCTAGAGGCCATATTTTTCATGGGATCAGTATGAAAGTTGGTCTGAATGTTCATCTTGATGATGTCAAGGTCAAGTTCGAAACTGGGTCAACTGCAGTCAAAAACTAGGTCAGTAGGTCTAAAAATAGAAAAACATTGTGACCTCTCTAGAGGCCATACCTTTGAATGGATCTTCATGAAAATTGGTCAGAATGTTCACCTTGATGATATCTAGGTCAAATTCAAAATTTGGTCACATACCATCAGTAACTAGGTCAGTAGGTCCAATAATAAAAGTCTTGTGACCTCTCTAGAGGCCATATTTTTCAATGGATCTTCATGAAAATTGGTTAGAATTTTTATCTTGATGATATCTAGGTCAGATTCAACACTGGGTCACATGAGCTCAAAAATTAGGTCACAATGTCAAATAATAGAAAAAAACGACATCATACTCGGTTTAAAACTGGGTCATGTGTGGACAGGTGAGCGATTCAGGACCATCATGGTCCTCTTGTTTATGTTCACTTTCTTGTGTTCTGAGTTTATACGAACCAGTTACTACCACATTACACCAGACTAATCACAGCAAATCGCCTATATACAGATGTATACGTATTAATACATAGAATATCATGAAATAAATTGTTAAAGCGTTAAAGTTATTACCTTGGTGCAAAAATATGTATACATGTATTTAGATCCAGATTATGTACGATATTTTTTTTGTTAATTAGTCCCCTACTGGCTGAAGACCAGTTTCGGGGACTATAGGAATGCGCTTTTCCGTCATTCCGTCTTTCCGTCATTCCGTCCGTCCGCAATTTCGTGTCCGGTCCATAACTCTTTTATCCATGAAGGGATTTTATTATTACTTGGCAAAAATGTTCCCCATGATGAGACGACGTGTCAGGTGCAAAACCCGGACCCCTAGCTGAAAGGTCAAGGTCACAATTGGAGGTCAAATGTCAACATGGCTTTTTTCCTGTCCGGTCCATAACTCTCCCATCCATGAAGGGATATTAATATCACTTGGCGCAATTGTACCTCATAATAAGACAATGTGTCATGCACAACTTTCAGACCCTTGGCTCAAAGGTAAAGGTCACACTTAGTAGTCAACTGTTAACATGACATGAACAGGGTCTGTTTCGTGTCCGGTCCATAACTCTTTCATCCATGAAGGGATTTAATATTACTTGAAAAACAAATGTTCCCCATGATGTGACGACGTGTCATGCGCAAATCCCGCATCCCTAACTCAAAGGTCAAGGTCACAATTGGAGGTCAAAGGTCAACAGGGTTTTTTTTCCTGTTCGGTCCATAACTCTCTCATCCATGAAGGGATTTTAATATCAATTGGCAAAATTTTACGGCATAATATGACAATGTGTCATGCACAACTTTCAGACCACTAGCTCAAAGGTCAAGGTCACACTTAGTAGTCAAATGTTAACATGGCATGAACAGGGTCTGTTTCGTGTCCGGGCCATAACTCTGTCATTCATTAAGGGATTTCAATATTTCTTGGCACAGATGTTCTCCATGATGAGACAACGTGTCATGCGCAAATCCCGGAGCCCTTGCTCAAAGGTCAAGGTCATACTTAGAGGTCAAAGGTCTAATTCAAGAATGACTTTGTCTGGAGCATTTCTTCTTTATGCATGGAAGGATTTTAATGTAACTTGGCACAAATGTTCACCACCATGAGACAAATTGTCCTGCGCCAGAACCAGGTCGCTAGGTTTAAGGTCAAGGTCATACTTAGAGGTCAAAGGTCAAATTCAAGAATGACTTTGTCCGGAGCATTTCTTCTTCATGCATGGAGAGATTTTGATGTAACTTTGCACAAATGTTCACCACCATGAGGCACACTTGTTTAGAATTACGTCCCTTTGTTGTTACTATAAATAGATTACATTGTAACTAGTAGTATTAGAATTACCGAAGCGAGCGTTATTTAACCCCCCCTGACCCCTTGTCCCTATTCTATAAGTGGACTTTAACCTTGCCCTAAAATTAAAATACTAACTTAGTACCCTTGATACCCTAAATTTTTTTTAAATCTTTAGTTAAACCGAATGAAAACCTTTGGTTTAACCAAAAAAGGATTTAGTGCAGCGAGCGTTTTTAACCTCATTTGACCTTTTGACCCTCGGTCCAGACTGACCAATGCTGGACAATTTAAAATCCACAGGTTTCAAACCCAGTAAAAACCAACTAAAAAGTTTTAAATACATATGATATAGATGAGTTTACAAAATAAAATATATTGTTTGAAAGAAAGAAGATTTACTGATAATATAAACCCCCATTATGTTATAACAAAAAATGGGAGAAAAATGATAAAAGCTACCTGTTCATCTTGTGGAAAGATGAAATCAAAGTTTGTTAAAAGTACAGGGGGTAATTTAGATATTCACAAAGCAATGTTACCTTTATTACCTAAGAAAGGTTTAACACTTCCAGGATATAATTATTGTGGGCCAGGAAATCCCCTAGATAATGGACCCCCTGTCAATGATCTGGATGCAGTATGTATGGACCATGATTTTTGCTATGACAGTGGTGTAAAAAAGGGTACATGTGATAAGCAAATGCTTTCCAATTTAAATAACACTAAATCAAAAACATTTGGAGAAAAGATTGCAAAACATTTAGTTGTGAAACCTATAATTAAAACGAAATACACACTTGGGTTGGGACAAAAACAAAAGTCAAAAAACGGGAAAAGGGGGTAGAGTATACCCCCGGAATCACATGGAGCGATGAATTAGCAGAAGAATTACACAAACCAATTAAAAGAAAATTTAGGAAACGAAGAGTGATAGTTAATGATATTGATGATACCTGGTCAGCTGATTTAGTTGACATGCAAGCTTTTTCAAAATATAATAAAGGAGTAAAGTTCTTGTTAACCGTTATTGATATATTTAGTAAATATGCTTGGGTTATTCCATTAAAGAATAAAACTGGAGAATCTGTTACTGAAGCATTTGAAAAAATAATATTAGAAGGACGATTACCAGTAAATTTATGGGTAGATGAAGGAAAAGAATTTTATAATAAAAAGTTTGAATCATTTTTTGAATAGAAATAAGATTAATATGTACCATACATTTAATGAAGGAAAGGCTGTTAGTAATAGAAAGATTTAATAGAAGTTTAAAAGAATAATGTGGAAATATTTTACAGCAAATAACACTTATACTTATTTAGATAATTTGCAGGATATGGTTGATAAATATAACAAAACAAAACATTCTAGTATAAAAATGACACCAACCGAAGCTAGTAAAAACTTAAATAAAGGTACTGTTTACTTTAATTTATATGGTGATTTAAAGATACCAAAGAGCAAAGCAAAATTTAAAATTGGTGATCGAGTTCGCTTAAGCAAACTTAAAAGACATTTTGAAAAAGGATATACACCAAACTGGACAGAGGAAATATTTATAATTTATAAAATTAATAATACAAATCCCAGAACGTACACTATTAAAGATTTAAATAATGAAAAAATTCAAGTTCATTTTAAACACAAGAACTTTTACCTACTACACAAGAAGTTTTTAGAATAGAAAAAAGTTAATAGAACGAGACAATAAGAAAAAACAAGCTTTAGTAAAATGTAAAGGTTATAGTGAAAAAGTTAATAGTTGGGTACCATTTATTGAATTGAAAGAAATTTAAATTAAAATATATATTATATAAATTGTCCATAAAAATTTAAATTTCTAATATGAATATATCAATAGAATTCAGTTAATCAAATTCACTTAACCAAACTAAGCTGCTAGTCTTACAGAAAAAGTTATAAATTTTGTGGAGAAAGTACCCCGTGGAATATTTATTACAGCAGGTGTCTTTGGTTGTTCAGCTGCATTAAGCACTTGTTCCAGCTATTCCTATATTTGGAGCAGTTGCTGGCGCTGTTCCATCAGTAATTACCATATTACTCAAACAGACAAAAACTTACGACAAGAAATTTATTCAAAAAGCACATCATCACAAAATAAACACCTAATAACAAAAGCCGGATAGGAAACAGTAAATAAAGAAGAAGATAAACAGATATTCAGGATAATTTTTACAATACAATTAGAAAATGCAGAAAGAAAAAAAATATACAATGCCTTTAGAACGTATATGAAGTGAATTTAAACTTAACGGATATAAAAGTAAAAAAGAAAAGAGCTGTATTAAATTTTACGTGTTGTTTTTAGAGATAAATATTCTAAAGATATATTAAAAAAAGATGGTGTATAGAAAGGTAGATAGAATGATAATGACAAAATTATACTAGCACTTATTAGGAGAAATAATGAAACCAGATAAAAATTCATATCAGAAAGTTCTTAAACGAAGAAATGTTATTAAATCAAAACTGAATCAAATAGTTTAGCGATGATATAAAAACCAAGTCCATGAACAATTAACAAAATGTTATAGATCCATCATCTTCGTAAAAGAACTTTATTTGAATGGGACTGTGGGTTGTCTATTAACTGAAGACAAAAATGCCTGTACCCTCGAGTACTAAAACCCTCTAGTTTTAAAACGTTATGTGATTGTCCCCGACCAATAATATTAGAAACAACCCTAAAAAATTTATTGTAACCGACTGTGATACAATGCATAAAAAAATATAACAGCAATTATGGCAGCTACTAAAGACCTTGGTATTAATTCTGGATAATAACAATGTGCTGCAAAGGAGAACACCGAGTAAAATGAGAATATCAAAAGATAATCGAAAATAAGATATAAATTTAAATATTTTTATTTCTTCTTAAAGATAATTTTAAAACTTTATTAATATTATTATATTTAAATCCTTTTGCATAAACGAATTTTAATTTCTAAATATAATATATAAGATGGAAAATGAGAGATCTACAAAACAAAATTATAAGAAATTGAATTAAAATAACATATAGACAAGAACCAAAGAATCATTAAATATACTAATAAAACGCTTCTAATGAAATACTTAAATCTGAACTAAAACATAAAAGGTATAACAAATAAACGATGTTTTAAGAAAATAACTTATTGCAAAAATGGATAAAACTGATACAATAATAAATCAGCTTATTTTCAATCAAAGGCTTTAGAAATTATTAACACAAACGAAATAAACAAAAAAACTTTACGTCAAGCTTTTGATGAAAAAATACATATAATTGGTAATTGATTCTGACGGAAGTGCGAGAATAGAGTCATTTTGGAAGCTTAATATATAAATAGATATAATTATAGGTCCATTGGCTGCTTCACGTATTAGAAAATAACCCAAAACCAATACAAAATTCAATGAAATGAATAATAAAAATAAAGAATGATGAAACGAATGTTTTAGAAGTGTGCAGTATAGGCTTACAAATTTCCCTGTATGAAAAGACCCCCAAAAAAATTCAAAATATCAAAAACATATAAACGATCTTGATTATACTGGAATTAATTTCTGTTACTTAAATCAAATACCTAATAATAGAATTTTTAAATGAATATCATTTAATAAACTATGGGATAAAAGAAAATATATTTATCCATTGTACAAATCAAAATATCAAAACGAAGAACTCTGTGGACATTTTTGTTTAAATTACTAATTAATAAAATAAAAATAAAATAAATGATGATGACTATAAATCACCAGAGACCCCAGTCCAACAATATGTTTGGATAAGAGACTTATAGATTAATGACTATCAAAACCCAAGACCACATAGAAAATATTTTTGTAAAAGGTTGCTTACAAACTTTACACGATAAAGATATTAAATAACATATTCCAAATTGGTTAGCTATTAATGGTACCCAAGAGTAAAAATGCCAAAAGAGGGATAAAGACAATTTAAAAATAATCATAAAGGTTTAGCAGTACCTTTTGATAATTTATGCTGATATTGAATCAATAACTAAAAAAAGTATTTTTAAACTGCCTTTACCATCAACTGAATCTTACATTACTGAACCATAACAAATCATATAGATTGTTGTTACGGCTATAAATATGTTTGTTGTTATGACGAAAAATAAACTAAACCAACCCAAATAATAGAGTCCCTAATGCATTTTATAAGGTTATTGAAAAAATGCTTGAGAAGAGGAATATTTGTAAAGAAATATTTAACAGATCACTTCACAAAGAACTAGAATGTCTAAAAAAGATTAAAGTGAAAATTTAAAAACAAAATTTTGTCATATCTGTGAAAAAGAATATATAGAACATACCATCAAAGTAATAGACCAATGTCAAAAAACCGAAAAATAAGAGGAATAGCTCACTCATAATGTTATTATTAATTTTAAACTAACACATAAAATTCAGTTATTTTCATAATTTAAGAGGTTTATGACGGTTCATTTTATTATGCAACCAATAGGGAAATTAAAAAGAATTAATGTAATCCTAACAATAGGGAAAGATATATTGCATTTATGATTTCTGACTAGGTCTTTATAGAATCATATTCAATTTATGTCACAATCATTGGATAACTTAGTAAAAAATATTCCAGAATTTAAATACTAATCACAAGAAATAATTGTGAAATGATTGAATTATTAAAAAACAAAAGGTGTTTATCCATATGATTACATGATTCATTTAAAAAAATTTAAAGAAACAGAATTACCATCTAAAGAAGAGTTTATCTTCCATTTTAATGAAACACATATAACTGATCACGAAGTACGAACCACATCTAAAACTGTTTTGGAATAAATTTTAAAATAAATACACAGTAGTAAAATCATGATCTATATATAAAACTGACGATTACTTTTATCTGATGTATTTGAAAAATTTTATAAAATTATGTTTAATAAGAACTACAAATTTAGACCCAGTCCATTATTTTAGTAGCCCTTGTTTTAGCTTGGGATGCATTGTTAAAAATTGACAGTAATTTAAGTAGATTTAATACTGATATTGATATGTATCTTTTTAAAGAAAAAGTACTGAGAGGTAGGAATACGTTTATATTTCAAACAGAATACGGTAAAAGCAAACCATAAAAAATTACAGATTAACAAATCAAAAGAAAAAGCAAATACATTATGTCCCTCGAAGCAATAATCATTACGTAAGGGCTAAGTGTCAACCCTGTTCCCGCTGCAAACTTAAATTTATCATCCGAACAACAATTCAAAAATTAATTGCAAAAAGTAAAACTAACTTTACATTGACATGTTGAATTTCATGAATATCCAAAAGAATTACATAAACCACAAGATTATCCTTCTGCTCCTGAAAAAATTATTATACCAATCAATGCTTCAGATTATAGACAAAAATAATACAACATAATAAGAAAAAGAAAAAGAGTAATGTTAAAGAGAAGTGGTTCCAACTATTAAAGAAAAAAACCAAAATATGTAGTATCATTTTAAAAAATCTTGAACTAAATACACCATAAGGGTTAAAAGTAACAAACAACAAAAAATAATAACTTTTGACGAAAGACCTTGGTTAAAAAAGTATATTGATTATAATACGTCAAAAAAGATCTAAAGCAAAAAATTCATTAGAAAAGGACTTTTTTTAAGTTATTAACAATTCTGAAACGGTAAGACATGGAGAATTTACGCAAGAATGTTAATATTAAATTAACACAATGGAGAAAAAATTTTATTAAAATACATAGCCAAACCTTCATTGTTTAGTATCAACGAAGTTTAACAAGAATATTGTTGGTATTCATAGAATAAAGAAAGATTGTTAATTAAACAGACCTTGATTATGGTTGGGTAATGTGCATTTCCTAATTATAATCAAAAAAATTAAAGTAAGATTTTCAATAAAAATAACGTAATGTGAGGAAAAGTACGAGGATAAAAGTAAAATACAATTCGCAGACACAGAATTCCATATGGTAATGAAATAAAAACCAAAGATGCATAATAGGAATTATATAAATACAAAGATTATTTGGATAATAGTGATTAAAACCCAAAATCATATTTTTATTGATAATACTAAAAAAGTAAATGGAAAATATACAAGATTGAAGCAGCCGGCATCCCAGTGATGAATTTGTCGTATTAAAGAAGTAAAACGTATTCATATTTAATTAGAAAATGAAGTAAATGTTAAAAAATGTAAAGGAATTAAAAACTAGTTGAAAAGAAAACCAAATTTCATAACAAATACAAAGATACGTTTGTTTTAACTTCAACCCAAAGTAATCACTACCATTAAGTTAATCGTTCTGGATAAACCAAAACTTTCCTATTATGTTATAAATAAAACATCTTATATCATGTAAAGCTATAAAATATATATTCTTGATAATGGAAAAGATACATTAGCTTATTCTTCAATTAACCTCTTCTATTAAAACTAAAATAAAACTGAAATTATAGAAACCAAAAAATGGTAAAACAGAATAATCATTACGTTAAAAGAAAATTAATAAAAATAACATCTTTATTTTAATTCATTTTTGCATAAAAAATAGAAATAGAATATTATTTCCTGTTATTATTTAATGCATGAAAACTTTTAAGACATAACATATTCTATATTATTATATTTGTAATTATAGCTTCTCCTCTTCTAATTTAATTGCATCAACAAGAAAAATTAAAATGCAATAAAATTAATTGTAACAATATTACCATTACACTAAATCGATGACTAGCATTTTACAATTTTCCATTGAACTAAACCACCAACGGTATCTTGGGTAAAACAAAAAAAAAATTGTTACAAACAATGAATGTTATTTTCTTATTATTGAGACTATCAAATTTTTTTAACTTTTCATTAATATTATGAATATTCCAATATATAAATTTTCCAGTAAAATTTCAGATAAATAAAAGTCCTTATTAGTTAAATAATTATAATAGTTTGTATCAATATTGTTTTACATTATTAATTTATTAGAGTTTTATACAATAATGTCATACCACGGAACTTTATCAGGTAACAATTTAATAACAATAAACAAAAATTATCGCACAAAGCATACTGAATTTGTCCTTGATATGAACATTGTTGTAGTTTACAATATGGTATATACTTCATTACTTCTAGGTGGAGTGAAGTCCAAATGGGACGAAAATACAGTTATTTACATAACAAAACCCAATGAAATCCAGGACCAACAGATGACGATCCAAATTTATAAATCCACAATCCACTTAACTTTTAATTTAGTAAATTTATTTCTACTAAACACACCCTAAATTTTTAATTTTTAATTGATTTTATACCCAATTTTTCAATTATCAAAGTAGAAATTGGTTTATAAAAAATATTAATTTTCTTTTTACTACATATTATTTTTTTTTTACTATAGAACTCGTTCTGTAAG
The DNA here is from genome assembly GCF_021730395.1 of Mercenaria mercenaria. Taxonomy (NCBI): domain Eukaryota; kingdom Metazoa; phylum Mollusca; class Bivalvia; order Venerida; family Veneridae; genus Mercenaria; species Mercenaria mercenaria. The sequence goes on from NC_069363.1 coordinate 53,453,642, forward strand.
TCTCCGTTGTGAATCAATCTGTAAATCCTTTCCCACTTCAAAAAGATGTAATCAAGGTAATCCTATACTAGCAGCCAACAAACTAAAAACCCACCGTCTAGTTTTGGTTTTTGTGATAAATCTAATCACTAACCATACCAACTACATTGCTTTCTTTGATTAGTGTAAAATAATGGAGATCTCATATTCACAGTAATCAGATACTACTGAAATCATACCATTTTCCGAAGTCATATACTAACACCATTACAGGCCCTTCCAGAAAGGTCACCAATGCCTAAGGGCTAATATTTTATGTAGCATTTTAGCTGCAATGGAAGAATTGTTTTTCCTAACAAAACCATGACCAAAGCTCCAAAATAATTCCCCCCCCCCCCCAACACACATATTGACCTTAGACTGGACATTTGACTTTTGAAATTGTAATTTCATAATCCTTTCTAATATCAACAAGCTTTTTATTAATTTGATTAATTGTGTATTTTATTTAAAAAGTAAAGGAAGTTTCCATGTAATAGTTCATGTTTATAAATCTAAAAAGTATGTGGAATTAATGTGTTTGATGGCTCGGTCTAAATTTTCTTTTGTCCATCTGTAGGTAACTTATAATCAATATCATATAGATGTCATAATAATATTTATATTTATATTTATTTAATTTATATTTATTTTAATTAAAACACTGACAAGGTTACATATTAAACAATAACAAGTTCATTACCAAAAGTATTTATTTCAAACTGATTTCCTCAAATATACCACAAGCTAAGACACAATAAAAGCTGCTGAGGAATAATAAATTTAGCTTTAAATGTCTAAATCTTAGGATCTTCTGTTATTACTTCCTTTTTATATTCAATTAAAAAAATGAATAAAATCCAAACAATTTATGAAAATATGATCTATTTAAAAGACTTCCATTAAGTTTTGTTAATTAAGTTTAAAAATAAAAATTAATTACATCATCATATCTTCTTGATATACAAGTGTAATCTGTTTCTGGATAAAAAACACCATTACCAACTTCAAGACGGACAAGACACCAAATGCAATTTTCATTTAGCTGCATTAATTTTGAAATGTCTCTAATAAAAGTGGGGTTCATGTTCTTGTGAATTACTTTATCAGTTCGATGAAAATAAACCAATACATGATTGTGGTTTTATACACCAGCCGATAATCTAAAGTTATATTAAGTTTTGTTTGTATCATAAGAATGTAGTACCATCATATCCCAAAGGTATGACCAACTTGCTTTTGTAAATCTACAGTAGCAATTAGATCAAACACAAATTCATTAAAACCAAACGAGAACCCCATAGAATAAATTTTGTACAATTACCCTACCTGTGTCTCCGCCAGCACAAAAATGTTAATTTCATCATCATCTGTCAGCTGTAGTGTTATTTGAATTGACTTGGAGGTGAAATATTAGTTTTCTAAACCTTTGAAAAAATGAAAATTATTTAATGGAATCTTAGGCATTTACCTCATGATTTTCTAGATTAAATCCCTTCTAATATCAAACCCCGAATTAATCATCACATCATTCAGAATCAGTAGTATCTAAATAAATAAATTCATTTGTTCCAGTTGATTTTAGCATAATCTTCAATAGTTCAACCAATTCTAATACATTTAATACGTTAATAAAATTATTTACAATCATAAACCAATTTCCCATTAGATTAACCCACTAACTGATCAAATAATGAAGCTGCATAATTAATTAGAGCGATTTGGGCACCATCATAACTCAGCACCATTATCAATCATATTTACTTTTTAAAACATACTTCAAAATAACTGTTAAAACCAATCAAAAATGACTTCTATCATTAATTGTAAAGTGATATCCGTTTTTTTTTTGTTAAACATTATTTCCAGGACAGATATTAAAGCTGTATCTAATTGAATAGGAGTTTACTCATATCTTCACAATATTGGTTTTGTTCTAACCATTATAAAATAATATATTATATTAATTTTTAATAAATTTAAAACTTTATTTTATTAAATCATATATTTAATTTAGTTTTATATTTAATTTTAAATTTTATATTTTATTAAAATGTTAAAACAATACTATTTTTCATAAAAAAGATAAAACTATATTATTTATTAAAGTGAAACATTATTATTTTAATAAAAATAAACATATAAAACGATATTTTGTTGGACTAAAGTCCCAGAACCAGACACTAATCTATTATTCTATAAATGAAATAACCTCCCAAAATCATAAGACATATTAATATTAATTATTTATATTATTCTTTCTTGTAATTACTATGGCCATATTAAATTACCAACTGCCGAGCAGGTTTCTATTTAAGTTTTTCAACAATTTATAAAGCCAGCTAAATTTCCACTCTGTTGCCAACCATTTTTGATCCACTTTCAAGTGCTGCTTTTCCTGCTTGTTTTCCAAAGCTTTTTTCCAGCAGTGCCAATTGAAGATGCAACTCCGCTTGAAAACAATTATCGTTAAAGTGTCAAAGATACCTGTCCGTGTATGAATTCTTTTCCTGTGTGAGCATCAACATAAATCAAAAATTCCTTTATTTTTGTCATAAACTTATTTGTACATTATATAAAAATAAAATAAATAATTTAAAATAAAAGTATTTTAAAACTTTCAGTTTTATTAATATTCTTTTAAAAAAAGTTGTAAAACTTGTTTCAACCTCAATTAAAAATTAATTATTCTACCAAATACAACTGTAATATAAATTCTAATAGAATTCTAATACTATTTATTAATATTTCAGAATAACCCCAACTCATTGTGGTTCTTTTAGTAAATGGATAAGCTCTTGTTAATCTGCAGTACTTAAAGCATATATAATATCACTGAAATTACCATACAAGTGAATTATCAATAAGATCACAATGAATGTAAATTGTATCCACCGAATTATTTATATTTGGGTGTGGTAAGATACCCCATACCGTATTTTCCCAATGCTTTTTTCTCAAATCCAAGCAATGTAGAAAATATGACATTATTAAATCCAACATAAAATTTATCAGTAATTGAAATCGAAAATCTTAAACTACTTAAATCAAATTCCCCAAACTATTGGAGCAATTTCTGAGTTTAAAAAATTCAAAATCACATTAACTTATAATGTTTCTCTAATATAATTATTAATATCTTGTAACTGTAAGAGAACCAGTTTGTAAATATAATATATCTTTCCATTCTTACCCATTATAGTAACGAATTCTTTAATTCGTATTCATCACTAATATAATGCCAAAGAATAGGTCAAAGTGTTAAACATCCAAACCAACAAGATAAGTTTTAATTTTTATCTAAAAATAAAGAACTACTAAATCTGATTGTAAAATACCTCGGTTTATTTATATTATCTTTAACTTTTTTCAGAACTTAATACTATTTTTAGTTCCATTTTATAATTTTAACATTCTTTATAATAAAAGTGTAAATTCAAGAAAAATCATTTTATTTACCAATTAGCAATGTTGTTCAGGAAAATGTGAAATTCATATTAAATATATCATCATTATTCTAATACCTTCAATTTTTTAGTATCTGTCAATATTATTACCAGCATCCAATTGAACAGAAACAAATAAATCTCCAAGTCATTAAACCAAAAAAATCTTTAGGATTACATGGACAAACGTCATAACCCTGTCCCTAATTACTTTTAAATTTCATATTTTTCTTTTTTAATAAATAGGTAATCCAGATTTTTCTGTTAATTCCATTAATAATTTATTGAATGAGTTGAATGATTTTTTATTATTGTAATATCTTTTATTATCAAATCAACAAATCAATATCTACTTTAAGTGTTTGAATAACTTCATATCCAGATGTATTATATCCTCGCAGGTTAAACGTTTTTTGACCATAAAGTTAATTTAAGTTAATAATAAATTACCATATTGTCCAATTTGGTAAAACATTATATGGTAAATGATTCTTATTCCTTATCCAAATACCCTTTTGGTCATTAATCATTTTTGAAAACGTTTCACCATAGCTATTAAAATATTCTCTGTATAATTTTAACCATCCAAACAACTCACCTGCAGTCAATAGTCTTTCTGTCATTTGTAAATTCAAACAATTTATATCTGGTTCTTCTTTACATATTTATTATATCAAAAGCAAAGCCTTTAATTTCTTGTAACCTCTATTTTACTAGTTATTATCCAATCATCTTTATCTTATGTTTAATGATAAACTCAGATAAAGGTGGGCAATTCATATATCTGATATTAAATCATTTATCAAAATTACATAAATTTGCCACAAAATTCTTTATTCAGATTCTCATGAATTCTCTAGTGTATCAAACACATCATCTTCATCATCCAAACCCATATGATCTTTCGGTGGTGTAATAATCGCAATGGATCTTGGAATAGCTCTTTCCAAACCATAGTATCTTCCGGCGGAAATGGATGTAATGGTTGTGGTAGACCCGAGGTGTTGTTCTTCCATTATCTCAGCCCGATTTTTGGGTTCTTTTATTTTATCAACAAAACTTATTGGAAGTAACGCTAAATGCCCCTCCTTAATTCCAGTAATGCTTTAACTGACTTGAAAATGTTCTTATTTGACTTTCTATTTTTTCAGTAAAAGGGCTTATAGAAATTTCAGTATACATATCCCGATTTAGTAGCTTATCTTATTTTTTCTCTCATTATTTCTTCACTAAATCTCTCATCTTTATGCCCGACTAATTTTTTTCTAATACTATTTCATTAAGTTTTTGTGATAGCATTAATAAAAAAATTAAGATAAAGTAAGATATAGTAACATAATGAAAGATAATGTAAATATTGTAAAAAATGTAATATAGAATTTTAAAAACTTAAGTTTTTAATTATATAAATGGAAATTCCAAATTATGATACAAAAAGGATATATCCCAAATAACTTTAAACAAATTTTATCCATTTATGCCAGATTCATGTTTTTAGAATGTTAATATGTGGATCTTCTGGATCTGGAAAAACAAATACATTAATGCATAAACTTCAAAACATCTTATATATTAGATAAATTATACTTGAATGCTAAAACCCTAGAACAATCAAAATATCCAAGATTTAATGAACACTAACGTCAAATAGCAAAAAAAAATTAAAGTAGAATACCAATGAACTACTTGAATGTTTCTAATAAATGGAAAAAATTGAATGGTTAATGTAATTATGAATCAGAAAAAACAAAAAGAATTTATATATGATGATTTGTATGTGAAGATAAAAAAAAAAGTTCAAAATGAAATAACAAAATACTTTATTCAAGGACGTCACAAAAACTTTTGTGTATATTTCTTTAAGTCATGTCATCTATAAAACAACCAAAGATATTCCGAATTAACTGTTCACATTATATTTTATTTGAAAGTCCAGGTAAACGAGAAAAAGTAATGATTTGTAATGAACACAAAATAGATCGTGATTCAATTGCTAAACAACACATCAAAAATATGATTTCTTATATATAGACCAACCAAGTGAAGTTTTTAAGAAAAAACATTACTGGTAATATATAGATGAGGAGTTTTTAATGATACAAAACAAATAAGTGAAACTGAAAGTAGTAAGAAAAGTAAAATTTGAAATTGAATTAAATGATTATTGCTAACTAAAAAATAATAGTACAAAGCTAGAAGGACATGAATTGTATATTCAAAAAATAAGAACCTTGATAACACAATGAATAGAGCATTAGAAATGGGAGGTAATGAAATAATCAACCTAGGAAGATCAGAAAAACCCAACGACAGTTTATCAAGACGAATAGTGTTTAAAAAAGTTCAAAGTTTAATATATAACACAAACTTGAAGATGTCAAAAGTAAGAAAACAAACATTAGAAGCATAAGTACAGATATTGAAGAATTAACAAAAGATTTTAAAAGATTCATAAATAATAGTTGAATTACCAGGTAAAATTGAAGAAGAAATGAAAGCTATGACTGATTCTATTAAAGAAACTGAAGAGAAAACTGAATTGACAGATGTACAATAATAAAAAAATAAATTTAGAACCAATTTTGAAGTTCAAGAATAAAAGATATATGATTAAACATGAATAACTAAAAGACAACGATTATTGAAGCTGAAAAAAAGTTACAAAATATGTAACAGTTAGAACAACAGAACAGAATAAAAAACTAAATACTGAAACTGAAAAAAGCATAAAGAATTTATTAGAAAAACATTCAAATAAACAAGCAGAATAAAAATCATAATAGAAAAGGCGCGTACACAAAGAGGTGAAGATCATTACAACAGCATTAGTGATTTTAAAAGAAGAAATACAATTCTAAAAAGATGACTATAAAAACAAAATCGAAATTGGAATAGAATAGTGACAACCGTCATAATTTAAAGTATGCAGACAAAGAGTAATATTACAAAAAAATTAACAAGAAGAATGACGCTCTTAATGCTAAAGTTGAAGAAACATAAAAAGAACTAGGACCTTGGTATTATAAAATCAGTTAAACAAGGAGAGTTTAATTACTGCAAATCCTGAAGGAGCACTTATTGCTAAACTACTAAAGCAATAAACCAGTTTAATAATCAGATAGAAAATTGAAGAAACAACATGTAGACTGATTAAATAAAGTTATTCAAGTCACAATCATAAAGTAGAAGTAGTTAAGAAAACTTAAAGGTTAATAACAAAAAGATATTAATGAATTAATAAACAAATTAATGATAAAATTAAAAAAATAATAAATGTAATTGGAACTCTGTAGTTGAAATATCAGCTAAACAGGAGAATCAAATTACTGCAACTACCCAAGTAATTACTGCTAATACTAACGCAATAACCGCAAATGATCGAAAAATTGCACTAATGATGAAAAAAATTTCTAATAATTGGGAAAAAATATAGAAGGTAAAAGATGCTATTCTTACAACAAGAAACACAAGTATCAAGAACAAAAGGTGTGTTGACACTTTATCTGCTTCTGAAGTGCCACAACAAAAGACTTGATGATTTTAGCTGAAATAATTCTTAACTATAAAAAGATAAGACAAAAAAATAGAAAAAAAGGGTCTAAGAAGTGGGACAAGAAGTGTTTCTTATTGAATAAAACAGTTTTTTAAATACATATGTAAAAATGAAGAAGGTATTTAAAACCGTCCTTGGTGACTTGGAAACATACAACATGAAGTATGGAATGATCTGAACTATTTAAATGGAATGGATTTAAGAATTGGAAATTTTCCGTAGATATAAAGATATATATATACATAAACCAAAGAATATAAACTATCTAGTAAGCCATACATGAGTCTAGAAGGGTGTGTTTGTGCCTCGAAAAAACAGAAAAAATAAAATAGATATTATATATATTAACGGGGGCCCATACCCATAGGTGGAACCGTGATAAACCGATTAAAAGTACCAATATCGCAGTATATATTATTTAGGCTTTGGCATGATGAACATGATCTAATTCTTGTATATTTGGCATAAAATAATATATATAGTTTGCTGAGGACTATTACAACAGATCGATAATATCTATTTAAAGAAAAGAATAAAGTTACTCTATTACATGAACAATGTTTGATAATCATCCTTATAACTGAATTCAGAATCTGCAGAAGTAACCTTTTACGCTTTTGCCGGGTTAGTTACATCATATTATACATAACGGTATGAACTCTTCAACGAATACAGTATCCGTATTGAACCTATACCGGATTGGAATCAGTATCGGAATGAACCTATACCTGAAGAATCTGTATCGGATGAATCATACTGGATGAACATGTATAACCTGTATCGAATGAACATGCATATTGAAAATAAGATCAAATATGTTGTATAAACAACTGAAATCATTCGACGATGCATGGTTGAACAATATATGAAAGTGACATGCGTTTACATTGTAAACGTTACTATAAATAAAAGTATAGACATAAAGAAATTCCACTAATGTTAAAAATAAACTTGAACGGAAGTGACATGCGTTTACATTGTAAACGTTACTATAAATAAACACAAACATTGTGCACGGTATTTCAAATATAAAGATAAGCGTTTACATTGTAAACGTTACTAAAAATAGGCGTTTACAATGTAAACGTTACTAAAAATAAATGTTACTAAAAATAAGCGTTTACATTGTAAACGTTACTAAAAATAGATGTTACTAAAAATAGCCGTTTACATTGTAAACGTTACTAAAAATAGGCGTTTACATTGTAAACGTTACTAAAAATAGATTTACTTTATTTTACTATAGGTTTTAACAATAATTTGTTAAAATCTTTTTTTTCTTTTTTTTAATTGTCTGGCATTGGTCAGTCCTGACCAAGGGTTAAAAGGTCAAATGAGGTTAAAAACGCTCGCTGCACTAAATCCTTTTTTGGTTAAACCTAAGGTTTTCATTCGGTTTAACTAAAGATTTAAAAAAAATTTAGGGTATCAAGGGTACTAAGTTAGTATTTTAATTTTAGGGCAAGGTTAAAGTCCACTTATAGAATAGGGACAAGGGGTCAGGGGGGGGGGGGTTAAATAACGCTCGCTTCGGTAATTCTAATACTACTGTAACTTTTTTATTACTGACCGTAGGGAAAAATCGAGACCACTTTTCTGTGGTACAACATGCATGTTACATCAAATATTTAGGTGTATTTTGATCTATCTCTACCTGGTAAAGATTTTCTTATGGACTTACATTTTATAGATTTTTTTATTTATTTTTTTTTTTTTTGATTTTTTTTTTAGGATTAATTTCACTTTGTTGTTACTATAAATAACTTTTATGATAATTTTTTGTATAATCGGCCCAAAAAATTCCAAATGAAAACAACTGTACGTTTTTATATATGCAAATTTTAATCCAAGTGCTTTGTTATATTATTGTATATATAGTACAATATTGTTCATACATCATTGACAGATATCAGTTCATTATGTTATACTGCAGTAGAAAAAATTAGATGCCTTCCAGTAGGGGACTTTGTATTGCATGGCAATACTTCATTCACTTGTTATTTCTGTTTTATACTTTATGACTTAAGGAGGTTTGTTTGTTTGTTTTTGGTTTAACGCCGTTTTTCAACAGTATTTCAGTCATGTAACGGCGGGCAGTTAACCTAACCAGTATTCCTGGATTCTTTACCAGTACAAACCTGTTCTTCGCAAGTAACTGCCAACTTCCCCATATGAATCAGAGGTGGAGGACTAATGATTTCAGACACAATGTCGTTTATCAAATAGTCCCGGAGAACATACGCCCCGCCCGAGGATCGAACTCGCGACCCCAAGATCCGTAGACCAACGCTCTTACCTACTGAGCTAAGCGGGCGGGCTTCCTTAAGGAAGTAGGTTACCTTGTTACCACAGTAAATTCAGATTAGTTGAAACGCAGCAATTGTTTTTGTATTTCGTGTAATTTAATGTTTCAACTGCTACAATCTCAACTTCGTTTATATCTGTCCCTTCATGTACAATTTTTATCCAGGTTTGAAGTACATGACCCTCAAAAGGTATTTTATATTGAGAGAAGAAGGAAAATACGAATATTTAACACTTTTTAGTGTATTTTGGTTTCATTGCTATACGTAGAAGTCTGCATGATTGATAATTTTACTAGTATGCGCGTTAGCTTTCTGATATAAGCTTAAAATGCATATGTCGCGGGGCTCGTGTTTCTATGGTAACGCATTTTCTCTCATTTTTAAACAACTATGTACGAAAACGGGGTTTTCGATTGCTTCAGTGCCATTCTGTTAATGACCAACATGGAATATTTTGGTAATATTATTAGCAAAATACCAAACAATTTACATGGTGCCCTATTTTTCTTAAAGTTTAAAGTAACCATGAAAACAGAGATGTTAAAGATAGCTTATATCTTGCTTTTTCTTGTTATTTCTTATTAAAATATTAAATAAAATTATCTTTCTTGTTAATGTAGCTTTAGAACATCTTATTTCTAACGTAAGTAAAATTTTCGTGTTATTTGCACATATTATAACAAATTTCACAGCTTAAAATACTTACAGCAGTACCCCTCGTCTGATATTTTTTATGAAAAGTTCGTTCTGCACGCTGCTATTATTCTCATGGATATTGTTGAAATGCAAATAAAAAGCCGAAGCTGTGTTCCTTAAATAGACCAATGTCAACGCTTTTGAATTTTACATTTAGATATATAGGTCACGGGCTTCGTTTCCATGGTAACATCAATCTGATTCAAGAAACCACAATTTTCTACTGAAATTTTAACAGTTTCAGACCTTATATTTAGTATATAAGTAACAAATTATCAACGGAAACTGAAAAATAAGTATAACAAATCAAACTGCTCAATTTCTATTTGAAAATGGCTGTAATAAGTAACCTTTCACCCAACTATATTCCCAGTAACATTTCAACATAACTACAAAAAAAAAGAGAAAAATATTGATCATTATTCAGAGCGAAAGACTCATTAAAATATTTCAGCAAATAATGGCTGTTTAAAAATATTTCAAATAAAGAAAATGCACCGAATTACATACTTTAGTGTTCAACCCGTTTACAGTTGGACACTACGCTTCCCTCTTTGATTGCGTCTGACGGAAGAGGGGGAGGACTCTATGATGAGCAGTTTTTAAATCCTACCAGGACTGAACTGTTTTGATATTTGTCTTCTGGCCTGTTTCGTCGGGCCCTTAAGGGTGTTTCTATTGTTGCTCTGTCTTCTGAAAAGGCATTGAGTACATACGTTTTTGGTTCTTAAGGTTTGCTTTTTATATATTTATACACGAGCATTTTTGTGTTTTACATGCCATGCCTTTTTGTTTCCATTACGTGTGTTAGAGATTCGCCTGGAGGGGATTACTTTTATTTACACTGTCCCATGTCTTTGGAACATGGTGGGGGTAAGAGTGAGGTTGGGTGCGCACCATAAACCGGTTTAAGCTCTCCAGTGGTGTTTTTGCCACTGACCGTTCCAAGGCGCTGCCCCACTGTGTTCCTTTGTTTGTTCGTTTTGTCCTTGTGTGTTGACTTTGTGTGCGCGCGTGTGTGTATGCTTATTGTTCGTCTTGTCCTTATGTGTTGGCTTTGAGTGTGTGTGTGTGTGTGTGTGTGTGTGTGTGTTGTTCGTTTTGTCCTGATGTGTAAGCTTTGAGTGTGTGTGTGGTGCAAGCGTTTGCGTGCTGGGGGGTTCGTTTTGAGGAGGCTGCGCTTTTGGTGCGTGGCACTCCCTGTTTGATATTTTTCTTTGTTTCAAAATCAAAACTATTAATTTTTGCGCGGTAACTGACACGTAACGTCATGACGTTATTGACGTCATTTTAAGGCAACAATGTTTTGAAGCGTTTCTGTGGCAATTTATTCATTATTTCTGCCTTATTAAACCATTAAGCATCAGACCGGAGACAGGTTCAAGATTTTCTTTCAGAAGAATGGATATATAAACACATTTAGTTTGTCGTGAACGTCGTCGTAAATCGTCACGTTAGCTTCCGGCTGGGCATGCGTACATACGAATATTAAGGTAACCTACTTCCTTAAGGCCCGGAAACAAACTAAAAACACAAATACCAAGTCAGGTAAAATTCTTCTTATATGGTCGGCACCAGTACGTCATGGTAGATGCGGAAACATCAGATGAAGCCCGTCAAAGTATCATCTTGCTATCGTTTCATCTTAGGTTCTCTTCTCTTACTGTTACATATAGATTGCCTGCCTAAAATATACTTTCGCAGATCCAGTTATTTGCCGATGACATTACTGTGTACAAGACTGTCACTAATATATCCAATGAAACTATCAGACAACAACATCTTCTGGGAAAAGATAGAACATGGAGTCTAACTCCACAAAATGTACAGTGCTTAACATAAAAAAGTCACCAAGCCCACTGAAGTCAAAATATTCACTCCATGGCCAATTTCCTGTAAAAGTATGTGATGTTCCTCAGTATCACTCTTTCACCAACCTTACTTGGATCAAGGTATCTCCAAAGCCAGTCATACCCTAAACCTACTTAAAAGAAATATCGCATTCAAAATTCAATCATTAGAAAATGTCCTATAAAATTTTGACCCAAGCTTGAACGTTACAGCTCAGTCTGGGGTCCATATACCCAGCATAATGTTGACAAAATTGAACTGGTCCGGCGTAGAAGTACGCAGTGGATTAAAAGGATTACTCCATATACAGCAGTATCTCTTACATGTTACAGACTTAAGAGGTTAGCGCTCCCAAGTAAATAGGAAATCTGATACCAGACTTCTAATGTTCTACAACATAACGTATGGACAGTTTGCAGTGCCAGTGTCCACTTACGTTGAGCCCCCTCTCCGTTTTATTAGATACTTACACCCACTTTTCTACAGACAGATACTTACTCTTACTCCATGCACTTACAACAAGACAGTTCCGAGGCGGTACCATACAGCTTTCCTTTTTTATATGTATTTATGCCCATATGTAACTTCCATGTTATCATTTCACTCGTTTGTGTTAATGTATTCATATGTTCATTTACTGTGTAGGTGCATACAGTTACCCGTACTACCATGTGGAGTGCTGTATGTGCGGCAACGTACTTTAAATGTGGCTTTTGTTGTTGTTCTTGATATATGGGACTCTCCACCGGTCGAGCTTGTGCAGGTCCCTACCCTGGAAGTTTCAGACTGGATGTGATCACACTTGTCCTCTATAACTTACGTGGGAACTATTATTTTTAACTGTTTTTTTTACAATATATTCTCTTCTTTTAATCAACATTGTCGTCTTTGATTTCAAATTGCAAATACATATTAATACTTTTACTCTGTGCATTTATGTTTAAAACCATAAAACAATAGTGAACAATAAGAAAGTAAATTAATCAACTTGACGTGATAGTTAGGATATATGATTTGGGAATATTTAACATTCATGTTTATTTTATGTTTTCCAGTGAATTATAGAGTTTTCTTAGTGAAATAAAAATGATGATCCACAGTTTTGAAACAGTAGATTATCATTTTTTTATTTTTTCACTGTTTTTGCCGAACTAGTTCCGGTCCTCCGTCGTGACTGAAGTCAAATTGTATATCGAGCGTTATTAATACCGGGAACCTTTCTCGCGATTTTCGACATTTTATAAATTACGCAACAAAAGAAGAGTTTTACATATAAAATAAAAAGAAAATTTGTTTGTGTCAGTGAAATATCAATTTTATTTCACAAGTTAGCATCAAAAACTGATATTTTCACGAGTGGCAAATATCCTCTATATCTCTACGAAATAGGCAATTTTATATCATTCATATATTCAAGACCTCCGCTGTAAATGAAAATAATCTATTTTAATCTATTTAAGATACTGTTTTTAAGAATTACCCGATATAACTATTGTGCATATATAATAAGACAATCTGTGAAATAAGACAAGACAGTTGTAGTAATGTTTATATGTATATATATTATAAATGTGAGAAAAAAGTCACATATACGGGAATAGAATATAGAATGAAAAGTTGACGACAAGCGCTTTATATAAATTGTATATTTATTTTTCCTCTACCGTAGCTCTTCGGGTGTTACGTCTACTAATTGTAACCTCCTGAAAATCTGTTGAAACCGGTAGAGGAAAAATAAATATAATATTTATATAAAGCACTGACGTTTCTATATTCCATGCAGTTATGATAAATCCATGCTGACTTCCATTGGTATTCCTTTGACACATAACTACTATACTTTTTAAAACTATAGGATGTTTGTAATTATATAATATGGCAATCCCGATGTTCTACCACAATTAATTTAGCAAAGAAAATAATAACATTTCTATCAATTTTGATATGGGAACTTGGCATGTAGTTTCTCGATAAGATCCATGATCATTATTATAGTAGCTCTGGTGGCGTTATAGATACATTTTTAAACAGTGGTTAAAATTTCTATATCAGTTATCTATCATATATTTGGTAGGACATGAATATGTAAGGGGCGGCTAATTAAATAACAACGTTGTCGAGAAAGTGCAAGCCGAATGATGGCAACGGTAACGTCACTTTAAGTCTTAATATCCCGCCTTTATTCGTAATAGTGTGTTTAGTAGCTTACAAATGTAAGACAAAAAACTGAAATAAAGACAGAAACAGTTATAGCAATAAAAGGTTACTAGGCTAAATATGCATAATAGGCGTAAATAAATAAGCTTATATGTGTACAACTTTTACTTAACAACATAATTTAAAAGTCGGTTTATTGTGCAAATGTACTAACTCATTGTTTATTATTGTGTATGTGTATGGTACTTGCTGTTCGAAAATCAAGATGAGATGTTTAATTTTAAAGTATTATCCGTAGAGCGAGGATGATATTACAAGGGGTCATGAACTTCACGTTCGACATCTTTTGCTTTTGGGACAAGCTGCACCAATTGCTTTAAAGGCAGTTATAGAAAGGGAGGTTAACAAACGCAAAACAAATATTGCCAGTCTTATAGCTACGAAGAAAAATACTTCCAATAAATACTTCAACGCAGAGTTTCAGCAGTTGTTTCAAGACGATGTAATGAATACAAAGATTGATTCGTGGGATACACGTTTGCTTTGTGTTGTAACACTGGTCCTTTTTGAATCATATTTAGACAGCAGCGAGATTCAAGCAGTAACATGCATAAGTGAACAGAGGAAAGACTTGGATAACTATGCTCAATCTGCTTCTCTAAACTACGAAACATTTCAGAGAAAATGGGATGAATTACATGCAGCATTACTTGAGCTTATCAAAGATATCGAAGGCAAAGCCAAATTTGAATGCACACAAATGATTCACTCGTTTAAATTAGAAAATATCTCAGTTAATTTAGAACTGATAAACAGAATGAAACAAACCAAGGACGTCAGCTTTCATGTCCAAATGGCCATACAAGATAAAGTCGTTCGAAAGATACATGGAGATAATCAATATGGTCGTAAGTTTTCTCCTAATAGTATTAAATGCATTCTTTAGACTACCAATTATTAATTAAGCTAAATGCCGTTCGGTATTTATAACTAGTACTATATTTACCCTTACCAAATACAGAATGTGGACTTTAAAGTATAAATATAATGTCTTTGTTGATCTCAGTCAGACAGATATTTGCTCCTAACAGACGCAACGCACTACTTTTGCTGCAAAGGCAGACATCCTATCTAGTTTGCCCCTAACAGGGAAGACTATTTGATTTACGAATGTAATTAAGATTTATCTCAATAAAATAATACTTTCCTTTCATAACAATTAAGAGCTCTGGCGATTTATCTGTATACCATCGAAATAAAATATTTGACATACCAAACAGTAAATTATTTTACTTCAAATATACAGTAATAATTAACATTGTCGAATTTAATACTGTTTGTTAGATATTCAGTTGTTCGTATTGTTTTCGTTTTATGTATATGAACTTGTCGATTGCTTTTGCATTTATTACTGTTTGCTATCACATTTTGTGTTTTTAAATAATACTTTATTCATATATATCTTTCGCCGTGGGAAATATGATTTGTATTATAGATGAGCCAGTATTCACAGAAAAGCTGAAATACACGTTAGTCTATATCAATGAACCAACCATTCTTGCTTGTAAGCTCAGTATGCCTGATAAATCAGTCACATGGCGACATGATAACAAAAAGGTAGAGGAAACAGAAACCGTAAAGTTTGTTGACAAGAAATGTAACCACTGGTTAGCAATTTCTCAAGCACACTCGACAGATACAGGACATTATTCTTGCTCATGTGGCAAATCTTCAACAACAGCGTTCCTTCAAGTTTTAGGTATTGAATTTCTTTACATATGTATGTAAATGGTCCAAGGCTTTACCCACGTCTTTAAGTATTTAAAGTTTTATATACATCTATAATGTTAAAGTAAAATCAGTGATCATTATTTTATTATAATGTAATTTAAAAGTGTTTCATTATACACACAGAGAATCCTTTGAAGATTACCGAAGACTTACATGTAGCTACAAAAGACAAAGATGTCAGGGAAAATATGGACATCATTCTTTGTTGTAAGATTAACCTACATACAAATAAAGTTATCTGGCGACATAATGGCAAAGAAATAAAATGTGATAGACATCATGCCTCATTTCGGCAACAAGAACACCAGCTGACCATCCAAAATGCAAAGTTTGAAGACGATGGTAAATACATGATTGACTTTGGTGCTGTTACATCATGTACAACGTTGTACATAAAGGGTAAAATACTTTATGCCAATAAACAGTTGCTACAAAAACATTTTAATAGTAATGTTAGAACCTGTATTATTCTCAAAGGACATGTACGATAATTTCACAAGATTCCGTGTCAATTTCCAAGCAAAGATGTGGATTTAAAATCCACTTCGGATTTAACATTCTGCCGGCTTACTGAATGTTGGTGGTTCTACTTAGAGACCCGTCCGTGCCAAGAATAATGCCCTTGATAAAACATGAAAACATTTTCCTTTCTGTTAACTAACAACTCATTTATCTTGCCTTAAAGAAAACGGGGAATGCATCATACAGTGTTCGTGGTACCCTTTGTGAAGTTGTGAGACCTTTAAAATTTATGTTTTAGCTCATTGCAAATAGGACAAATTATCTAACTAGAACCTGGTATAATATGTTGAAAAGTATGTCATTATCATAACTATCATCTGATTATACCGTCACATCGACCATGCTTTTTACTTCTGATCTTTTACATATTAACTTTAGACTGAATATTGTGATTGGAAATAGTCATGTAGGTAATTATTCATAATACAATGGATGCCACGTTGCAACTAAACAGCACTAATTTTTCAGGAGACATAACTGTTTTGAAATGATATGTGATAAAGCATACACCATGCGGCTTATACAGCCACTGTATAATTTTCTTTTAGGTAACCTCAATCTTTTACTCAAAAACCAACTTGCAGAAGATCTCTACAAAAACTGGGTCAGAGGTGCGCTTGGTCTGAAATATTTGAAATTAGGTCTGGAAGCGTTTTCTGATAATATTGTAGAAAATCATCACTCTAAAATTTTAACAACACTTTTGAGTACTGGAAACACATGTGCGAAATGTTCATTAGAATTTCTCCTTCCTTTGCACAAAAAGGAACATTGTCCTAAACCATCCAAGTGCCTGTGTTCTAAGCAACCACGTAAAAGGAATAAGTGTCCTAATGGAGGATTTTGTAGTAAGTTTTATGATCTTATACTTTGGGATCATCGATTCAAAGATCCATTACTGACGAACACGAATATACAGAAGTGGAGCAGCGATCCTTGGAGTGTTGCTACATGTTATATCAGTACTCCTGGCTATGAAGACAGAAAGTCCGCGAAAGAGGTTGACTGTGCAGGACTACTAAGCATATTTATCAACAACATCTTCTTCCACAGAAGTCTCGGTGACGTCGAAATAGATGGTGAAACCGATCTATTCAAAAAGGTTCATGTTAACATACAACTTCGTTAAATTATTACCACACCCGCGTGATATTTTGAAATGACTTGCACACAACGATCATTTTCTAAGAAAGATAACTGCACAACGAGGAAAAGACAATGTTTAACATGCGTTATTTCTACAATACTGATGCAGTATAAAGGTATTTGTAATCGTTATGCCACTGAGGTCAGACAATTTTTTTTTACCTTAAATAAAACGAATTTTCTTGATGGGTTTGTCAAGTTGTAAATTACTACAAAATATATGATACCATATTTTTGATATCTATACAGTAAGAACGGTAAAGATGTTTCATTCTATTTTCTATTTTCGGGTAATACTGATAGATTTTGTTCCTAACTAGTTTTGCACCAAAACATTGTTCTGTTGTTGCATTTCTATTACTTCAACTCTACAGACACATGTTGACGTAATAAGACATTGTGGCGTTCAAAAAAAGCAATAAAGCAGTAAAGGGAATCGACCTGCAGACAGTTCAGAATGTTTGGAATTTCCAGTGTCTGATAATAAAAAAAATTGCGTCAACCAAAATTGGCAAACAAAATCAAATCATATAAATCTACACTCGTCCGGGCGTATGGAACTCTGAAATTTCAAAACAAAATGAAGAGGTAGACAGATTATAGTATTTATGATAAATCTTGTTTCGTAATGTAGGGATAACGCATGTGTTTTCGTGTTATAACGTCTGCAGAATCAGCGATATAAGTCTTTATTCAAGATGACAGCTATTTCAAATTAATCCGAAATTATTATACAATTGAGCTAATGCATCCAGCGTTCTTATATTTTGATGACTTTAATTCTCTTCTGTGCTAGCTTGGATCTTTTTAGTAGTCAATATGTACGTAATAATTAAATCACCCAAAATTTAAATTTGTTAAACTACCAGCAAAATAGGTTATTTAGTTACACAGAGTATTCAAATTAAGATGGCCACCATTTTCCAAATTTCCAAATAACTACCTTAAGTTCGTTTAAACATGTGCATATGAAAGAGGTATAGCTCTTCAAAAGTCAAAGCTGTAACAGAAATCACCTGATATTGCTTTAAACATGTTACAAAGAATTTTACCGCTCACAAAATGACCACCTGAAATGGGTTACACGTACAAATATTGATGAGCTACTGCTGTTAAAATATTCAGTATTATAAAACAAATCAAATACGTTTTCAATGGATTGAAGTTTAGTTATTCCGATAAATCTAATAAAGATATTGCCCTGTCATTTTCAAACTGGCCGCAAGAAATAAGTTTGCAAACATACATATGGATAAGATCTAAGTAATTATTGCTGTAATAGAAGTCATCTGTTGTTTTTTTTTTAAATAATTGCAACTGAAAACTATGTTACAAATACGAGCTATTTCTCTTGTTTTAATCACGATGGCGCCATTTTCAAAATGCATACCGTAAAAGACGTTACAATAATATAATTTAAATGCTGCATTTATTTCTTTTAAAACTAAACATGTTACTCTCAATTTTCTTTCAAAGGATTTTGAATGTAGCTACAATGTAATATTAATTTGTATCAGAATGGCTGCCTGATAGATGTTACATATACAGTGTATCCTAGTAAAACAACGAGAAATAGAGAATCGAACATATAATGAAATTGTCATTTGCTTTTAAACCTCAAGTGTAAAAGACCATAATTGTACAAACAGTTATGTTTTTTAAACATTTGAAAGGATTTATAAAGTTTATGTTCAAATGCAAATTGCATTTTTCTGTCACAATTCAGCTAAGACCTCTTTTTAAAGGACAAAGCCATGATTACACAACCGGAAATGAGCACAGACAGTTCTAAACCTATCAAAGCAATTTATGATACATGCATTGTATATTTCTGTCATATGGTGTACATTGGTGTTATAATATGTCCTATTGTGTTGTTCTAAAACATACGTTACCGAATTTAGAAAAAGGTAGTTACTAGACTTAATGTTTTAAACACAGTTCCATACCGAGGTACTCTATATGTAACAGCTGAATAAAATCATCTTTTGAATGAACTAGTTTGTTTGAATTTGTTAATAATTTTAAAAGTATAATATTGAATTTTAGTAAGAGCTCAGAATTAACAACAATGATACCACAACCGCAATATGAACAAAGAGTCTCATCTATGTTTTCGTTAAAGAAATGTAATATGATTGCGTAGTTCAGTAAATTCCGTCCCACAGTTAAATTATATTTGAAAATCACAACGGTCAATGAAACAAAACTATTTGAAGAAACATGTTTTACCAAAAGTGACATTTGTTTCACTACCAATGTACTGTATATGTATGACGTTCTATAAGTTCAAAATGTGCCGTATTTATTTACATCAGGAATTACATCCGCAACTTTGAATACATAATGTATATAAACCGATACTTTCAGTAATGAATACAATCTTATCTTCCATAAATATCAAAACAACGCATTGAAAATATAATAACCTCTGTCTTGAAACCACCACAGTCCATCGAAACCAAAACACTATCCTAGCTTTAATGTTACTTAGTATTCTGTGTAATCTTTGTAACGTGTGTTTCATAAAGATGTTTCATTTCATCTTTGTCATGGTGTAAAATCTAATTCAGTAGGTGTATTGCAATTCCAATAAGCATGATTTATGACCCTTACTGGGAGAGAAAACTTAACACATATCTGTTGTTACATGGTCATGGGATGACCTTATTTATTTGTACAACATGTAAGAGATAATCATTGAATTGTAATACAAAATTAATGTATAAGCGTTGCATTGGAAATCATTTTTCTATAAAACAGTCAGTGAAAACAGATGTATAAGATTAACGAATGGTAACGAAATGTGAAGGGTTCGTTCGAAATGGCAAAATTGTAAACCAATGTATAAAATTTTTGAATGGACACAAAATGTAGGGGGTTTGTTCAACAATAACATTTAAAAGTTTTTGACATGGGTACCTCCTTGTAGTTTTAATAACTATAGTGGTGTAGGGGATGGCGGTGGGCCAAAACGCGTATTTTTCTTTGTATTTATCTAACCCACGCTAAAGTAGACTGGTTAATCCGGTTCTGACCAGTTTTGACAGAACTAAATTCCTGACCATTTGCCGTCATATTCCTGACGGTTAGTCCCTCCCAGTACATGTCATAAAATACGCTACACCGTGAAGTGTAGCTTCCCTTTATGACCCTTACTGGGAGAGAAAACTTATCACATATCTGTTGTTAAATGGTCATGGGATGACCTTATTTATTTATTTGTACAACATATAAGAGATAATCATTGAATTGTAATACAAATGTATAAGCGTTGCATTGGAAATCATTTTTCTATAAAACAGTCAGTGAAAATAGATGTATAGGAATAACGAATGGTAACGAAATATGAAGGGTTCGTTCGAAATGGCCAAAAAGATAGATATTTTCTAAATTTCTATCTGCCCCACATTTCGTCCAGGGCGGTTCTGTATGATAAGGAGGCACCCAGTTAAAGACATGATGTAAAATATTCATGTAGTAACAGTATACATGATTGACTAGAACAGATTATACTGGCATGATGAGCATTCGGAAATACATATTTACAACAAAAATATAATTATCAAATAGACAATCATGATGTTAAGCTCAAACTTTACAATGAAATACACAAACGAAAATAGACATTACACCTATTTGGCACACATATTTGGCACATCAATGTAGAAAAAGGGACCAATACTAGTAGTTTAAACATATTGCGTAAACTGACTTTAAACATGAAAGTCTAACTTTAGGGTTGAAACCCTTAATACTGGTACCGAAAGGGAAAATTAATATGTACATCTATATGTATACATAACCTACGTTTATGGATTTCGTATTCGAATTAGAAATGTTAAAAACAGTGAAACATTCATCACTCATGTATGTGTGAATTGAAATATAATCAAGTTATCAGTATCATATGTTGTCTTGAACTACTTTCCCTTTGTTACTGATATCATCCTGCATAAGCAGAATGTAATACACGCGATTATGAAATCTGTCTTTAACAAGGCTAAAACACAAATATATCTGATATCAATGTAATACATGTATGCTATGTACAAGATACAACTACTGATGAAACTGTAAGAAGAAAGTTAATAAACATCTGAAGGTATCAAGCCCTAGCATGATTTCTCCAGAAAAAAAATTCTATTATAAATTCTTACATCGGACGAATTATCTAATCATACGAAGTGTGTATCGTTTTCAACAAAATAGCGACAATTACATATTTTGTACAGAACCGACTGCATCATGCTAAAACTACAGACTCTTACTGACAAGACTGAAATTTAAAAATGTGTTTTAACGGTTATAAGCCCCTGCACTTAACTTTTAAACCTTTGTGTTTTAAACTTGAATGAAGAAATAGCGATACCGTTAAAAGTCACAAAATGATATACAAAGTAAGTAGAAGATAGAACCTAATGTTAAAAGCCTAAGCACATAGCCATACATGTTAAACTGACAATATAGTGTGTTATAAACCATTACATACAACTGAAATATGAAACAAACAAACATATATAATACAAGCAATTGGTAATAGTACCTGATAACTCTGGGTGTATAGTACCTTACGCATGTAATAGACATTGTCGGCTTAAGTTGTTGTGGACAATGAACTGTGAATGTACTGTAAATCCTGGGGATCTTCTCAAGACATACTAATATTTCATTCACTGTTACAGTAGCTGATATTGTTCATGATAGAACGTCATTCAAGTATTATATAAACAGACTGAATGAAACTGAGTCTTGGTTATTTGCTATGCTTGTATATAGGAATGTTCTCATAAGACATTAGAAGAGTTACTTTAACCAAGCATGAGTAAAGTGTTTTATCAAAAGCTCTCCAAAATACACATGTATTTAGAATAAGATTTCTTTAAAAAAAGATAGTAGTTCTACAAAAGTTCCATAAATGATGTTTCTAATTTCATTTGATACATTTTTTCTGCCTTCGTCGTATGTACGTCCGCCCGTTTTCTTCATATAGCCTGATCTAGCTTCTCAAAATCCTCTGCTAGGATTTAAACAGAACTTCACAAAAATGATATTATGAATCCTGTTTTTTTTTTTTTTTTTCTTTTTTTTTTGTCAGGGTCCCTTAAAAGTAGTTTTTGAATGGAACTTGTCCGAAAAATAAAGAATGGACATTTAAAGGTATTTTGATATAATGACAAATGGAAGCTTTGCCGAAAAGGTAGTGCTATCGCACCCGTCGCACCCCTCCCTCCCCCCTCTGGCTACGCCCTTGCAGTATATGTTTCTTTGTTGTAAGTTAACATTAACTTGCCCGTTTTATTCTCAGCAAGGGAGAAAAATCGTTTTTGAAATATCTCTCAAGTATGATTATTAATTGTCAAGCACTTCAATGTATAAGAGACTGTCGAGAAAATAATATGAAAAAGAGGATAATTTGTTTAGGATTACGCACGTTAAGGTAGTTCTGCACGTTTGGACTGAAATTTTTTCTACAATATAGAATTTGATTAAACTCTGATTTTTCAAAACTTCAGAATATACCTAGAAAATTCAGCAAATAAAAAGGATAGGGTCGTGTGCTTGATTTTTTGCTAGACTGATTTGAAAATTTCGGACTTCACGCAAGTTTTCATAATGGGAGTCTATGGGAAAATAGCAACTTTCATAACATTTTGGCGAATAGAAAATTTTCCACAATGTAGATTTTAAAGAAACTTCTCACAGTCGTAAATAAACATATGGCGTATAATATAGTGAAATAAAATGTATAGGTCCGTGTGCTTATTTCTGAGATATTTGGCCATGATTAAAGTGAACCGTCTATTTGAAGCTGATTTTAAGACATTATTTTGAATTATTTAACGTGTCAGATGTTTAATATCATATTTTAATTTTAGAAAGATAGAGACTGTTACAATTTAATAAATTTATTCAAAGGTTGCCTTTAATTCATAAACTGATTTTCATTTCCGTACGCCGAATCCAGGCTTAATTCTACGTTTTCCGGATAAATGACGTTACGCCATCACTTCCGGTTTATCAAACATGCAGAACTACCTTAAGCACATAATTGTAGACACTGAAAGTGAAATTCACGGATTCTACTAGTTTCATCCACTAGGGATACACATTTTGATAGTTTAAAAATCTCTACACTAGCTTAAAGTGAACTTCAGATGATCACCAAACTGTAATTCCATGGTCTCCGATCAGTCTAATTCAAGAATGCACAGTTAATGGGTGTGACTTGTCACTGTGTTAAAGCAACTTAAAAATAGTTTGCTCATTACATTTTAACATTTTCCATGAAAAAGCAGCAATAGTTACTTGCTGATAACAGGTTAACTTGTACCGGTAAACAATCCAGGGACACTGGTTAGGCCAACTGCGTGCCGTTACATAACAGAAATACTGTAAAAAAACGGCACTTACCAAAACAAACCAATAAATGAATAAATGTGTTTTGAAACGCTCCCTAGACAGTCCGCATTCGATGTTCACAGTCCTACTTCACATAAACCGACAATGTCTAATAATAGGCTATAAGCCCCAGCATATAACCTTGGCGCATATATGAAAATGGGTCTATGTTTAAGAAACATTATTTATTGTGAAAAAAACACATACCGCAAGCCCCAGCATGCCGCATGCTATTTTCATGAGCCCTATTCAGAGTTTCGTATATATTTTTGGAAGGCATTGCTGTTCCACCGACCCAAGGACCTAATTTTTGCATCAGAATAGCCTCTTTGGGCACAGGCAGTAGCTTTTCCTATCCTAAAACTGTGTGTTTTGTATTTCATTCCGTCAAGTCCGCAGAAATTGAATGTGGACGCAAGTTTTTTTTTCAAACATTTTGTGTGGGACTGGTAGGCCTGATGTCAAAGCACACAAAGGACCGTCATTTCTACCTCGTAGAGTAAGGTAATCATGCATTGCGACAGGTGGTGAAATATTCGTATGCCCGTGTGAGAATGAAAGTACATGAGGTTTACCATAATTGTGCTTGAAATATCTAAACGTAACTTGACTGTTGTTGGCTTCTTTTCTTTATAGGTTAACTCTACATCAGCTAACTTTAAGATAAAAGACTTCGTGCCTGCTTTTTATAGAGTAATCTCGCTACATCGGGCTAAAGCATTGAATGCAAACAGGAACATGGCTATGAATAGCTTTTGTTGATAATAGGTTTCGCATGTATGTTGCAGCGCGTCCGTTAGTTTGTTTAACAATGTAACAGTGATTGGTAACCGTAGGTCATCAGAAGGAGCTAGACGTTGTGTCCCTTTAACGAGGCTTGTGACCAGAAAGTTTGTGGATGTAACTTTATTTTTTTTGGATTTAACGTCGTTACGACACATGATAGGTCATATGGCGACTTCCAGCTTTGATGGGGATGTAACTTATACCTGACAGATATGGATTTAGAGGTCATTGGTATTTGATGCAAGAAAGCTACAAAGAGAGCCATTTTAGATGCAGAAATTGGTATTTTTATTTTACCGTCAAAAAATAGACCGGAGAATTGGGAAAATAGTTCCCATGCTCGCCTATAGGTCGCCAAAGTAGCCGGAGCTAGTGATGCACTTAACAGACTTTCAACTCCTTGCATAATGTCTTCGGCTGAAGGGATTGGCTTATTGTTGCTGGTTCCTGGTTACAGAATGGAGCTAACTGTCTGAAACGCTGAATCTGAAAGCGAGAGAGAGCGTCAGCTATGCTATTGTCTTTGCCCTTTACGTGCCGAGCTATGAAATGAATATTTTGCTGAAGACAATACAGTACTAGTTTCCTTAATAGAAAAACATAACGGCATTCAATTTTGAAGACTGTTTGTTGATGATAGCTACCAGAGCTTCATTGTCAGTGCAAAAAACAATGGTGTGATTTTTCCAAAGATGCCCCCAAGTGAAAACAGCTAAAAGTATTGGATAAAATTCAAGGAAGGTTATGTTGGCTTTATGCCACTCCTCAGGAAAAGCCCCAAAGAACCAGTTGCTTTTATAAACAGCGCCATAACCTTTCGCTCCAGAGGCGTCAGTATACAAACAGAGGCTGTCGCTTGTCAGTAACTTGTCATTGATAAACACTGATGCCCCATTGAAATCATGCAGGAACTTTAACCACATTAGCATATCTGCTTTGGCAGATGATCTTAGTTCTGCTTTAAAATGCAATAAGCATGATTTATTGACAAGTTTATCAGTCTTCGCAGAAAGGCCCTTCCGGGTTTGACAACCGAACATGCAAAGTTAAGCAAGCCTATCAGGGATAAAAGAACTCTCAATGTGCAAGTATTTTTGATGCACAATTCCTGCAGAAGAGACGCTGCTTTGGCCAACTTATCGTCTGGTAGCCTTGCCTGCATTAAAACAGAATCTAATGTGATCCCAAGAAAGGTCATGACTGTACTAGGGACACCTAGTATATTGCACATCTTACAGAAAGAACTGAGGGCTTTTTGTGCCTCGGCGAAAGTGGGCGCTATAAAGAGGAAGTCATCGAGAATTTTATCTATACAGCGAATTCCAAATTTGTTTTAGCTATCCATTTGAGCGTTGTGCTAAATGTTTCAAAGATCTGGCAGCTAGAGGATGCACCCATAGGAAGACATTTATCATAGTAAAACTGGTTAGACCATTTGAAACCTTAAAGACTGCTGTCATCCGGATGGACAGGTATGATTCTATAAGCTGACTGTATGTCTGTTTTTGCCATGAATGCACCTCTACCCATAAATTTTAAGTTAGCTATAGCATCCTCAACAGATTCATAGGAAACCTCTGTAAATGAGAAAGGTATCTGATCATTAACCGAATTACCGGAGTTACGGGGATATGACAGGTGGTGTATCATTCTGAACTCTCCCGGCTGTTTTTGGGTACAACGCCAATTGGGAAAACTCTGAAATTTTCTAACGGTATTTCAGTAAAAGGACCTGGAATTCGATTTGCTTCGAGTTCTTTTGAAAGTTTTGCAGCAACCACCGAAGCATGGTCTTTTGCAGATTTGAGGTTTGGGTTGTTTGAGCTGGTTCTGGAACCTTGAAAATTTACATTGAACCCACAGCGGAAACCGTTGACAAGATATTCATTTAATTTTGGATCATAACCACTGAGTAAGTCTGACAGGTTTTTCCAATGAACCGGTGTAACAATATCTCTCTGATCATTTCTGAAAGAACTTATTTGCTTGAGGGGTTGGCCTACTTGAGGGGGTTTGAACTGAGGTACAGGTGGGGTTTTGCTGGGATGCTTCTCCAGACTTTTTCCAGCACCTAAACTGGGGGTGGTTTCCAAAGCAATTCCTACACTTGTGGGGGTAATTGCATCCCTGACAGTGTTCGCCCCTGTTGAATTTGTGGCAGGATTTTCTTGGATGGCCCATTTTTGGGGCCCGTGAAGCGAAAGGGCTGTTTTTGATTGTGGGCCTTGATAAAAAGCTCGTGGTGAATTGAGTCCCAAGGGACAGGGTGGTGTTGCCGGAGCTAGCGGAAACTGGTATCATAGAAATGCCAATTACCTCTTGCTTTTGCAATTGACCTGTTAGTATTGCTATACTGTGCTAATTGCTCAGCTTGTTCTGGATATTTTTGTTTGTAGACAGAGGGAAATATAGCGAATGTGTCTGTCCATTGTTCAATGGTTATGAACATTTTAGCGTGTGTTTGGCTAATGGAGGAAACTTCCCTGTGAAATTGTAAACTGGAAGGATTCGTGTGTCTTATTAAATGCAATGGAGAAATCTAAATATTCATTTGACCAAATTTTTTCTTTGATTTTGGTGGGAACCGATGCATAGAGTGGGACAGTAGGTGATGTTTGTAATGTTAATGAGCCAAAACACCCAGAGTCACCAGTACCTGACGTAGATAAGCTAGACGTAGATGCTGAAGGCTGGTTGTCTTCCCTTGACTTATCTTCTTACCCGGATGGAACTGTGAGGCTGTCCTTGGTAGGTTTCGTACATTTTTGTGTGGCATCGGAAAGGGTTTCGTGGTCCAGTTCAGCCAGAGATCTTTTCACAATGTCATTTATTTTTGACTCTGTAAGTTTTTCTAAGCCTTCTGACATAATGTCGCCGTTCATGGCATCAAGTTCATTGTTAGCATCTTGATCGCGATTTGGATCTTCCACTACCGATTGCCTTTTTGGCTGTTTAGGCTGCTGTGCAGAATTTGTTGCCACAGCTTTCCTTTTCACAGTGGACCGTGGTGCGCTTTTCGACGCCATACGCTGTAATTCGAAATTGTAGGAAATAACCAACTATCAAACGTATTTAATATTTAATCGACTGCCGGCTTCAAAAATATCATCAGGCCGATTTTAAACAATGTGACGTCGTCATTTGATAGTTGGTTATTTCCTACATTTTCGAGTTATTTTTCACCCGTACCGTTGATTTATTTATGTTTAACAATATATATATATATATATATATATATATATATACGAGGGGTGTTCCAAAAGTAATGTCACTTGCATCGGTTCTCCTATACTGCAAATGTTCTGATCATTTTAATTTGCTCTGCCCTTCAAAATACTCTCCGTCAGCCTGAATACACCTTTTGAGCCGGTCAATCCTCTTTTGGAAGCATTGTTCATACTCTTCTATGGGAACACCCATCAGATACTGATAAACAGCAGATCCAAGGGCATTTCTCGATTTGTATCTCTTTCCAGACAGATGATATTTAAGTTTGGGAAACAGAAAATAGTCGCAGGGGGCCAGGTCTGGCGAAAACGGAGGGTGTGAAAGGACGATAACCTTCTTTGACTCCAAAAACTCGGTCACAATGCGTGCCTTGTGAGCGGGTGCATTATCATGCAAAAATCGGAGGTACTTAAGTCCTGTTTGGGGGCGACGACTTTTGTAGTAGTTCTTCAATTTTCTTAAAACAACTTTTTTTATAGAATTTTCCTATGACCGTACTGCCTTTTGGTACCGGAATTTGAATGATTGGACCCTTATGAGTGAAAAAAATACATACAAAACCTTCTTCACCGTTCGTATTCGTTTGGCAATACTTGGGCGTCTCGCATTTTTAGTGACCCAAATTCGGTTGGAATACTTCCGCTTTGGTTCAAAATAATAAACCCAGGTTTCATTACCAGTTACTATATTATCAAAAACCTTTTTGCTGTATTTATGGTACATGTTCAGAAATTTTTTGCCATTGTTACACGGGTCCTCGTGAACATGTGAGCGCGATATTTACCTATGTTACGATTCAGAGATCATTCTATCGACACGAGGTGGTTTTGTGTACACATGACACGATTTCCGCGAAATAAAACACAAATGACATTATTTTTGGAACATCCCTCGTATAAATGCCTTAAAAGCTGTAAGTTCACTATAAATGAGATGTTATATTTATTAGACTAAAATATACATACTCATAACTAACCCTCGTAGGAAAAGAAATAAATTTATGTTATAAGATGCAATTATGTAATTAATTTGTTTTGGTAAGTAACGAAAGGGGGACAACTTGTATCGATTTTTAAAATTTCCACATTGGAGTTACTTCCCCCAACGAGATGCACGATATCATTTATCCGAATAAATTCTGTAAATACATGCAATGGTTTAAATGTGTAAAATTGTATACATCATATGCTGTGAAATGAAATTCACATGCTGTGAAAATCAAACAGCATTTTATAATGTGTCACAAAATATATGTAGATAAGTATACCCACATCAAAAGAATGTAGCATAACAAACCTTTTATATGGCAAAATAATAACAATGGGTCTTTCTAAAGATCCCCATTGTGGGTAAACTTAAGGCTATTTAAAATCATAATAAGCATAAGTACTATGAAAGACACCATAGCGTTTAAGTCTATGACTCGCAGAAAAATTATAAATGCAAAAAGTGCCACTGCGCTTAAGCCAATCAATGACTCGCAGAAAATCATAAATACAAGATGTCGCTGCGCTAAAGTCTAAACTTAAGGCTATTTAGAATCATAATTAGCATAAGTGCTATGAAAGACACCACAGCGTTTAAGTCTATGACTCGCAGAAAAATTATAAATGCAAAAATGCCACTGCGCTTAAGCCAATCAATGACTCGCAGAAAATTATAAATACAAGATGTCGCTGCGCTAAAGTCTAAACTTAAGGCTATTTAGAATCATAATTAGCATAAGTGCTATGAAAGACACCACAGCGTTTAAGTCTATGACTCGCAGAAAAATTATAAATGCAAAAATGCCACTGCGCTTAAGCCAATCAATGACTCGCAGAAAGATTATAAATACAAGAGCTTAAGTCTATGCCTCGCAGAAAAAGATAATAGCAAAATGCCACTGCGCTCAAGTACAATAGCCAATGCGCTCAATATAATAGTCGCAGAAAATACAAATGCAGACATCACTGCGCTTAAGTGTACAACTCAGAGGAAACATGAATGCAAAATGCACTGTGGTAAGTCTATGACTCGCAGAAGGTTATATCTGTATTGTAGATGCCCCTCACATAAACATTATATCATTGCACGTGTGTTTTTAGATGAATTGGATGAAATCTTGTGCAAAGTGATAGAGGCTAAACAATACAATGGCTTAAAAAAATATATCTTTGTCGGATACCTAAATAGTAGCTTGTTGATTACTACTTTTGGGTACAATTTTTTAAACCTATTATCAAAAGTAACCTCTGTAGTCCAGGGCAAAAATCACTAAATATAAGTGCTTAAATATCATGATAGGCCATTTTAACCAAAAAGCATAATAAAGAGCGTAGCCGACATTGATATTTAACTTAAATAGGACATTTTGTTTAAAGCAGATTGCATATATTACTTAAAATGCATGTTAAGGAGTTAGTTTTAAAAAATACTCCCCTACGAACGTTCAGTAGGAGCTTTTTATCGCAGTCATGATTGCATGTCGTAAGGACCTGTAAAAGCGTCGTTGTCCAAATCGGCTGAGGTGGACCCCGTCAGCAGCAAAAATTGGTGTTTGAGCCTGGAATATCCTCTTGTGAGTCCAGAAACGTACCGCATTATGCGAATCAACCAGTGTGCGGGGAATGCGATTAGCCAAAAGTCGTTTTTAATGATATAATTCTACCGACACGTTGTTTGGATTCCTCCTAGTAAAAAGTTCACAAATAAACACTGACTTTACTCAAAAATCTTTGACCAGCATTAGACTGATTTCTTCCAGCGCATTGGCTATAATTAGGGGCTCCGCCGGAGAGTCCAGAACGTTCTCCCCTAGCTGCAAGATGACGACTGTAGGTTTAATGTCCAGGAGATATTCCCTAAACCGATCCTTGAATAATGTTGCCGCATCTTGGTAACCATTATGTGAATCGCACGCTTGTAGTTTCTTGCAAAATTTAGACGAGTAAATTCTATATTTAGTCGTCGAATAAAACTATGTCCGATTACTGCAACACAAAAGCGGTTGTCAGCCATTCACAATGATTTCTGTACTTTGTGACAAAGTTTGTCCTCAAACGACACAGTATATATAAAACATATAAATCGTCAGTAAATTCAAACCTTGTTTATGTATTACGAATCCAAATTCCAATTAATTAACTGTATAAAATCAATATCAATAGACTTCAAATATGATAAAAATGCTAATTTCCTTTGTATATCAACCAAAACGCGTATTTTTCTTTGTGTTTATCTAACCCACGCTAAAGTAGACTGATTAATCCGGTTCTGACCAGTTTTGATAGAACTAAATTCCTGACAATTTGCCGTCATATTCCTGACGGTTGGTTTCCCCCCCCCCCCCCCCCCCCCAGTACATGTCATACAATGCAATACACCGTGAAGTGTAGCTTCCCTATATGCATTAGCCTGGAATAATAATATACAAAATATGAAATTGAATAGGTGAACTTTAAAACCTAGGTAACGTATATTTTATTTTTAGATACCCTCATGTTCTGTATTTCTTTTGAATAAAATCAAAACTATTCAGATTGCGCACACACTGTAACCAAGTGTATCAATATGCTATCTAAGTATGAAGCAGAAGCCATACAAATTGCTAATCTATGCTATTTTTACAGTGATGCGGAAAGAGTTTTACTATAGTTTGTCGACTCCTATAATTGAGATTAGTAACAGGGTTAAGCCCAAAAAAAGAATAACAGTCATGTGTGCATGTTCAGTAAACATGGTTTATTCAAATTAAATGCATACAAATGCAATTGTTGGAGTGTTTCCAATGATGCTAATTCTTCAAGGTGGAAAATGTTAGTGGCAATTGTTCCGTATGTTATATTTTAATGTACCTTTATCAACTAAAAGTCAAAATTATACAAGTAAGCTTACCTTGACATCTAAAATAGGAGGAAACTATTTGTACCCCAAACCTTTCTGAATGAAACACAAATAAGCTCGATTTGAGAAATAGCATGTGATTTATATGTATTATATTTGTATGCACGTTATCTATAACCTAAACTGATTGCAAAATATTATATTTTCTCATGAAAATATATAAAATTGTGAATCTTAACACAATTATTTGATGATGTCATATTAAAAAATATAGTAATTTTGATAAAATATAGTAATTTTGATAATTGTACGAGTTATTGAAAATGACGAAAATGTAGTTCGGGTGGGTGAGATATTTTAACCCCTAAATTTTGGTAGAAATCGTCAAAATTTGGAATATATTGTTACAATAATTGATTTGGAACAGTTGCATAAGCAAAACGCTAATATCGGAAAGTCAGTATTGAAACAATCTACGTGTGTACATTTTTCATACACAAGGTTTACTCAAATGAGTACATTTTTTGTTTGACATACGGTAGAAAGCGACATCCGGTCTTAAACAATCCCGGAATGAATGTATTATTGTCTGAAGAGGATGAACTTTTGCCTAATTTCTGGGTTACGAAATCGACAACTAGAGGACTTACAGAAACTGGCTCACAGATCAATAGCTATAAACTGTAAGACAATAAATGCACTTGACAAATCTTCTAGGCTAACTGTAAATATTACACTTTTCCCAATACCCGTCAAATAACTATATGCACATGTTTTAAATTTTAGACTCATTCAGAATAGTCTCTTTCAAAAGAAAATGTCAAGTTTACAGGAAAATCGAATGATAAAAGTACATACTTTTATGAATTTCAATACCTCGACCTATTTAGAAAAAGTCGCAAAACACACATCAGTAGTGAATTCATATTTACTTAAGTAACTGACTAAAAATATTATTGTAAATTGGAGTCATTTAAAACATTTGGTTAAAACTGATTTTTTAAAGTGACATGTGAGATAATTGTTCTGACATGAACTATGCAATTTGACCCCGTTAAGCTTTGAGAAATGGGGGTGACTCATCCCACTAAACCTTTGGAGGCATGAATAAAATGAAACTTTGTGGATGTTTGACAACATTTCATAATAGGATTTCAGTTGTTGTTTTTTCAATATCAGAGGTACATTTTCTTGTCATATAGTTTCAATTTGTAGATACTTACTTTTCTCAAACGATGCTCTAAGAGATTACCTTTTTGTCAAGCTTTGTCAAAGCAGTGTTATTGTACGTGTCATGATTTTTATGTTTTGTATTACATTGAAACTTACTTGTTTAAAAATATATTATTATATGTGTTTTGTAACGTTTTTAATATTATAATATGGACAATATTGTTATAAATGTACATAATGTAATTTACATTGTATTTCTTCTTGTTTTCAAAGACAGATACTTATTTGTTAAAGCGACTAACCCACAAATTGCAAAATGCCGCCACTGTTTCATAAATGACGTGAACCTTAATGGTTGAACAGTTTTAAGTTTCCAGAATTACGGGAAAATTCAAGTTTAAGCAGTGCACTTTTATAAACCGTTGCAACGATTTACTTTTATAAACACTGACGAATGTAGAACGAGACGCAACAATATTTGTTGACACTATTATCGTTTGAGTAGCAAACCAAAACGCGTATATTTTGCTTCTATCACTAATAAGCAATAGAGCGCACACGTATAGGTATCGCACAGCATAATGACGTTTTGAAAACAATAATATTAAAATAAATCATTTTATGTTATTGTTTTGTTTGTTAATATTTCAAAACGCCAAAATACTGTGTGATATAGTAGTCGCAACTTGACCGCGATAGTTGACCTTAGGCTGATTATTCATATAAGTTATTTCATTGTAGAAATTTGGTGTGTATAGGGTAGCCGTGTATTTAAATTTATGAATGCAATGAGATGAAGCGTTTTACGTACACATCTTTTCAATAATAGGTTGTGCCTCATTATGTATTATAATACAAAGGTCAACCATCGGGGTCAAGTTGCTTCCACTATACATGTACGTGTGCGCTCTATCTGATGATCATGGTTGGTGTTATTTTGTCTGACTGTCACGTGATGTTTGTAAGGTGCTCGCTGAATGGAATTTCGTGTTGTTGTTTTTTCATAAACCGGGAATTCCTTATCATAAATCGTACTCGAATGTTATTAGGAAAACAGCAGATCGATGAAATTGACATTGTTTGAACATCCAATATGCGACATAAAGGTGAATATAGCAAAAGTCTGATTCTCACACCACGATATGTGGTTAGTCGCGTTAAAACGAGTGTTTGAACAGTATATATATATATATATATATATATATATATATATATATATATATATATATATATATATATATATATAAGTGAGATATTAAAGAAAAAACATCAACGAAATGCCTTTCAAACACACTGAAAGGATACAAGAACATAAAGATAGAATTGTAGAGTATGAGAAAATATATGTTCAAACAATGTCAAAAGTGCTTGGCATGGTAGCGCATGTTTGGTATCTTGGAGCACAACAAGGACCTGACTGGCCTGTACTGATTGTGTCTGTAGCTGACTTGACTTTGGCGCGACCAAGAATGTCTCGCAGACTTTTGGGCCTTCTATATGCGATGAGGTGTTTCTCTGGGAACATTCGACTGAGCCTCTGTGATGTCTCAATTGTAGGCCAGTGTCTGTCTACAGATGCTCGTATATTTGGCAGATTTGGATGGTACGTGATCACAAAAGGTGTGCTTTTGTTTGATTCAGTTGTTTTGTGTCTGTACTGTAGCAGTTATACCCTTGAAAATGCACATGCTTTTTCGGTAGCAGCGATAATGGAATCTGACGAATAGCCTCTTTTAGGAGGTGTTTTGATAACTCCTCTGTTCTTTTCTGACACGTTTCTGTGTCTGAGCAAATTCGGTGGATTCGCAGTGCCTGACTATAGAAATGTTTTTGCAACAGTGTTTTGGATGACAGAATGCTCAAAAGATTTACTTCAACAATTTAAAATAATGCCAATTTATAAATTACAAGAAACAGGCAGATTTAAAAGAAAGAGAAAAGAAACTTTATTACTTAATACTTTTTGTCCAGAACTAAATGCAAAATAACACATTAATAATTACATAGTGACGTCCCTTGAAAAACTCCGAAGAGTTACGTCCCTTATTACAATAAAACGACGTCGTTACCAAGCGACGTTATTAACGTCAACAGTATCGTATTACTCCTGAAGATCCCGTAAACGGGTGAAACCGGTTGAGTTACATTATTTTATACAACTTACTTGGATTAGAATTATTAAATATGTAAAAAAATTCAAGGCATCTTGATTCATCTTTTTTCCGCTATATATATATAAATATATATATACATTGCTTCTGCATTATTATATAGCAACGATAATACTTTATTTTTTCGCGCGTCTACACTCATTGCTATACGTCACGTAAAGGCAGAATAATCTAGAGATCACAACGTTTGGTCGCCAACAATTACATACATCTCGACGTCATGACTTTGTGATATATATGTATGTTACCGAAAGTTACCAAGGCGAAACGTGCGTTGTGACACATCGCCGTTAGAACCGCCAGGCTTCAAAGGATTGTAACATTCGACAACTTTAATAATCTTAGTAGTATCTTAAGATATATACATCATCATCACATTTTAGAAATTTACTTTATGTTTGTGTTTAAAGAGCGCGTGTAAATATCGATATGTTATTGCGCTAAGTACAGGCTGTATTTTCGCTGACATTGATTTGATTATTTCTCGAGAATTTCTAGACATATTTATGTGAAGGTAGTCTTGAGTGTGTATTAGTCTATTGTGAGGAGACTGATGTAAATAGATTTGTGAAATATTGTAAAAAAATTACATTTTGTTTGTGTTGTTTTTTCAATTTATGTTTGCTTTGTTTTCAGAATTACGTTGAATTTCTCTTCTCACACAATGATTGACTAATTATCACTCGTAGCTTTTCGTGTCAAACTCCAATACAATATATGAACTACTTGATATTGGAAAGTATGCCCGAAGGTCAGATGTTACTCTTCTAACTACAATAAAACTGTTGGGTATTTTGAAATACAGAAGTACAAGATGGGGTAAATATAGAGTTAAGTCAATATGGGATGTCAATGAAGGGGTCCATTTGTATAATTTGCAAGTACTGCCTGAAGCAATCACAATCATAGTTCGACCACGAAATGAAATCTGTACAAACATTTCAAATTGTATGGATAGCCAAAATCTTGAAATTCAGCAGCATCACATCAGAAGTGTTACCAAAATTAGATATGAATCCATTACACCAGGAAGAAGTGGGAAAACAATTCGTGTATGCAGTTTCAAACCAAGATCTGTCGAAAATAAGACAATTTCTCTGTGTGATTATATAGTTACAAACTATTTTGATTTCATAGCCCTCACTGAGATTTTGGTCAGAACTACCCTGGATAAAACGTGTATTGGCGAACTTTTAACGAACAGTTATTAATTAGAAATGTTGCAGAGTGTAGAGATAGTACCTAAAATTTTAGATTATGGAAAACAATTAAAAAATAATGCTTGTTGCTGATACGAAACATTTAAGACTGAATATAATACTTAGGTCTTGATTTGATCATTTTGAAGCATATTATTCAAGATTTTCTGAAACTTCTTATTTAATTTCCATGTAGCTGCTCTGGCAGATAGTCCTACTTATCAAGTCATTGATAAATATCTAATTCCCAATTATACCGGGATTATTGCCGGAAGAATTTATCTCAATGTAAAAAAAATGTCAAATACATGATTATTGTGTGACATCAGAAAATGTTTTAAGTCTAATAAAATAAATTCAGATCCACTATTTAAGCTGAAATTGAGATATAATGTTATTTGTACCACTACACACATTATATATAAAAACAAGAAAAAAACTCTTCAGTATTTACCATGAAAATTGACATTACAATGAAATGACTTATCACTTTAAACCATACATTACTTCCCTATGCCTATTAACTTGTGTCATGCAGGTGTACAGGTAAATGCAGGATAGGATTAATATTTGTTTCATTTAGCGATCTCTAGTACTATGTCTACACAGTGCAGCGTCAGTTGTGGAGGTGTGGCTCTCATTCATAAATATGCATTTACTCTTCGTGTTGTTGCATTTAGTAACAAAGATTTTAAACAATTTGAATACATGGATTGTAATTTGAGTATCAATGGTTTTCTGCAGGAGTGAAAGTCATATATAGACCATCACCAACAAAACAAAACGGTTTCAAGAGTAGTGTGTTTTTAGAGGAAGAATGGCCTACTTTCTTGGGCAGATATCCTACAGCTGACAAAGGCATCATCATGGTGGGAGACATAAATTTCCATCTCGATCTTCCATCAGACCGAGATGCTGTCAGAATTAAAAGTGTACTTCAGTCCTGTGGTATGCATCAACATGTGAATGGACCAACCTGTGTCCAGCAGTCATACATTTGATCTTGCAATAACCAAGAACGACAGCAAAATAATATCAGGTGTCGAGGTCATCGATCTAGGTCTTTGCGATAATACTGGTAATATGTCAAAAGACCACTACGCAATTCACTTCAACGCATGTACCACAAAACCAGCTTCGGTGCGGAAGTCGGTTTCTTTTCGGACACTACGCTCTATTGATGTAATTAAGTTCTTTAAAAAAATACGTTTCCAGAAGGCACAGACGTGGATCAGCTAGTGAGTGCATATTCAAATAGATCATCCTTACTGATAGATACACATGCTCCCTTACACACAAAAACTATCGTTCTTCAACTAAGCTGTCCGTGGTTTACAAACGAACTTCATGAGGCTGAACACTTAAAACGCAAGCTTGAGCGGAAATGGCGTAAATCTAAACTAACAATCGACCATCAACTTTATATGGAACAATGTGTTACCGTAAGAAAACTCCTTATTCAGGCCCGAACCGACAACTTCTCTGATAAAGGAAAGTCGTTTGGTACTGATCAAAAAGGTGTGGCCAAGATAACCAAAAATCTACTGGGAGACAGTCATGATGCTGCCCGTCCCTGAAACTCGGCCTCAAAGGAACTTGCGCAGAAGTTTTCATCGGGAAAACTGAAAACATTAGGAATGCCATTATTTTGCATAGCTAAACGGATTGTGATTCAGCAAACTTGCATTGTTCACAACACCAAGAAGTAGCAAATTGTCATGTTGATTTGGCTCCTGCAACGACAGAAGAGGTAAACAAATCATACAGAAAATCTCCAAACAAATCCTGTAAACTTGACCATTTACCAACATAGCTTTTGAAGAAACGTCTTGACGAGCTCTTGCCGTGGATAACAAGCATCATTAATACATCAATGGAATTAAATTATATACTCAAAGAGTTTAAAAGTGCTAGGATAAGACCTCTGCTTAAGAAACCAGGCCATGAACCAAATATTCTCAGAAACTACAGGCCTGTGTCTAATCTCCCTTTCATTATCAACAAAAAATAGAAAAGTTAGTAGATGCGCGTCTAGAGCGGCACTTGAGTGAACATAAGCTACTTGAGGGACTGCAGTCTGCATACATAAAATTTCATTCAATTGAGTCTTTGATAAAGGTACAGTATGACATCCTTCCATCTCTCGACCAAAATTCTGTTACAGTCCTCGTGTTACTCGATCTGTATGCAGCTTTCGACACAATTGACCACTAAACAGTGTTACACCGACTCGAACATCATTTTGGAGTCACAGACTAAGTACTTGCATGGATGTCATCATTTCTTAGTGACCGCTATCAAACTGTGTGTGTTAATGGTGAGTGTGCCCCAGGGATCAGTACTTGGTCCAAAGAACTATACAGTGTAACTTCCGAAAACCGGACCTTCTGAAAACCGGGAACCTTTGAAAACCACACGAAACTCAAAGTCCCGTTTTTTCTGTTCTTATTTCTATATATTTTTAACTTCTGAAAACCGGAACTTCCGAATTCTGAAAACCGGACGAGTTTTGAAGCACGGTTTATATTTTAACACTAAGACTGACTTCCGAAAACCGAACAACAAAATTTTTGCTGGATTAAAAGTGTCACCTGATAATCCAAAAACGCTGTCAACATGTTCTTTTGTTTATCTATTAGCGGCGCGTGTTTATTTTGACATGCTATATAATCACAATGATCACTTGATGCTAAAGTAAGGAAGTATTAGCGAATATTTTCATTTGTATTCAATTTATGAAAACATGAAGAATTAAATATCTTACGTGTTAAAAACTTTCTTAATGTTTGAAAGAAAGAAAGTTAGGTGCTTTAACTGATTTAGTTACATTGATTAAACTATGCATTATCAACATTAATTAAAATTTAATGCTGACAACTCAGGACTCCAAAGATGGTAAAATATAAGTGGAAAATGTTTGCGTAAATGCTATTACTAAAGTTATGTTGTTTCTTTTTATATTTGTTATTTATGTATTTATTATCCTTAATGTTTGTAATTAATTATTAATTAATTAATTTCTTTATGTGAAATTGTAAAATTAAAAAGTATAGTAATCTCCTTCATCCTACGTATAAGAAAACATAACTCTTTGTGCACCATATCCACTTTGCCTACATACTTCCAAACTTCTGAATTCCGGAAACTTCCAAAAACCGATCTTTTAGGCAGGTCCGGAGGTCGTTCGGTTTTCGGAAGTTACAGTGTATCATGTACACTATACCCGTTTGTGCCATATGCAGACGTCATGGACTTCTTCATCATTTCTACACCGATGACTCTCAATTATACCTGTCTTTTCCGCCGATAGAAACTGCGGTTATAAGTGAGGCTTTGCGCCGCATTGAGAGTTGTCTGGCTGAAATTGTCTCGTGGATGCATTGCAACATGCTGAAGCTCCGTGCTGATAAAACGGAGGTAATGTTATTCATATCAAAGTATAACTCCAGGCAAATTGATGACGTTTCGGTGAAGGTCGGTTACTCTGTGATAAAGTCCACAAAATGTGTTAGGAATCTTGGTGCAGTATTTGACAACAGTATGGAACAACAAGTCAGCTCTGTGTGCCGGTCTGGATATGCACAACTACGCAGAATAGGTCACATCAGGCGGTATCTTACCAGTGATGCCACAATGACCCTTGTCAACAACCTGG
The DNA here is from genome assembly GCF_021730395.1 of Mercenaria mercenaria. Lineage (NCBI taxonomy): Eukaryota > Metazoa > Mollusca > Bivalvia > Venerida > Veneridae > Mercenaria > Mercenaria mercenaria. Next base: position 53,493,567 of record NC_069363.1, read on the forward strand.
TTACCTCACGGTTAGACTACTTTAATGCCTTGTTAAGTGGTGTTCCAAACAGCATACTTAATACGTTGCAACATGTCCAGAACACGGCAAATTAATCGCCTTTCCACTAAGACGCCCCGTCAGAATCATATAACACCGGTTCTGAAGGAACGCCATATGACCTATAATTGTGTCGGTGCGACGTTAATTCTAACCAAATAACAATCCATTGGTTGCCAGTGAAATACAAAATGCATTACAAGGTTCTGACCAACACCTTTAAGGATTTACACAACCAGTCCCCTGCCTATATAAGGGATATGATAGAAGTTTATAAACCGGTCAGAAACCTAAGATCACAAGACACGCTGTCACTGGTTATGCCAAAAACTAAAACCGTGATGTATGGCAATTGCAGCTTTTCGTTCACTGCTCCAAAGCTTTGGAACTCCCTTTTATCTTCCATAACCGTCCAATCCCTTGCGGGGACGTAGACGTTTTGCGCGTCAAACTCATAAAGAGAAAGAATATAGTGATAAAAATTTAGAGTGGAAGAAACTCAAAAAATAACTTTGGTGAAATAAAAGGTTAAAACTTGAGTTAGCAGGATAACTAGGGCGAGACATGTTCAAGGCTGCAAACTGCGGCACTGAACTGCTCTAGGGTAGGGAGGTGGGCGACACAGGGGGGAAGTTGGTTCCAATGGTACACCATTCTCGGAAAATAAGAAAACTTGTAATAGTCAGTGGTTGCAGTAATTAACCTATATTTTAGGGAATGGCTATAGCGGACACATCGGGTCATTGGGGTAAGGTAATCTACGATTGGGATAGCAACCAGATCTTTATGAATCTTATAGAAGAGTGATAACCTAGAATCTATACGCCTTAAATCCAGTCGACGAATGTTTAGGGAGTGTAGCATAGGTCAAGGTCAGGGAAGCTCACATGCTAGCTGCTGAAACCCCACTTCCGTTAACTGATCAATTCATCTTTTTCTTTTTATAACACATCGTAGAACAGTTTTTTATCCTTGGGTCACTTAAATCATTTTAAATTTGTATGAATGTGTGTCTTGTTTTATCGATATGTTTTACATTCATGATTGTTAATGTGAAATGCTTTCTTTGTGTTGAATGCGTATTTGTTTGTATTGTTTGCAATTTATTCTGTAAAGCCCTTTTGAACGTGTACAAGTGCATGAAAAGAGTGCTATATTTAAAGTGGTATAATAATAATATCGATCTCCACAAACTAAACATGCGCATTGTTTCATACCTAAATGTAAACTGCTAACGCGCGGCCTTTTTTAATTAAAATGATTGTTAGATGGACAAACGCATTTTACTACACCACTTTGTATTCTAAAATGATTGTGTAAGATGAATAAAATGAAATTAAATAAATAGCTCTTCCGGAGCCTTGTTCTTTGGTTGACATTCCAAAACGGGGCTCGAGAGGTAACAAAGATTGGATGTACGATTTTTTACAGACGTCACGGCCTCAATAATTTCGATACATGCATTCTATAAGAAACTTTCCATATGATGTGACGATAGTACGTGTGTTTTTAAGAAATAATATCTGTAAAAACTATAGCGTCAAAGTATGCAACTATGGATCAGTTTTAATAATGTTAAAGAATTCATTCTTTACGATTTTCTATCATTTAATAACAATCGTTTCATCACCTCAGTCGTTTTAGCAGTACCCAATGGTGTTGCTGTAAATGTTTCGGCACTACGAGTTTAGTCTGCTGTCTAGATACTTTTATTTTTATATAATTATGACAAGTGAGGGCCGCCGTTACCGTGTGGTTTAGGTCGCTGTCTTCCCGTAATCGCTATGGGTACAAAACCGTGCTACATGTGTAGGATGTTTTCATTTGAGAAAAGAACATTAAGGACTTATCCGCTATCAAAAGCTGGAAAGTCACCTAATGACTTAAAATATTGTACCAGTGTGACGTGAAACCTAGCAGAAAGCTAAACAAAATATATAACATTTGCTGTGGTATAGGAACATAAAATTAATACAAATTTGTCTCATTCAGGATTTTTACAAATATCCTAAACTACCGACCCACATCTGACATTGAAATTGACCTTTCATATGCATGCCCTATTTGAAACTGTATGTGTTCTTATAATTGGTAACAATGCATTTTCTGGTTATAGTAAAAAAGTAACTAGGACAATAAACCCAGAATTGATACGAAAATGTCTTTCTTAGTATTTGTTTCCGGAATGACTTTGTATTAAAACAATGCGGGCCTAAATGATTGTGCTGAAACGAACTGGTAGCGATATGGCTCGTATATACATGTTATAATACGTTTGGTCTGTGGGCCAGTTTATGTAAGTCCTCTAGTTTTTCGATTTCGTAACCCAGAAATTAGGCAAAGGTTCATCCACTTCAGCCATTAATATATTAATTCCGGGATTGTTTAAGACCAGATGTCGCTTTCTACCGTATGTCAAACAAAAATTATACTCATTTGAGTAAGCCTTGTGTATGAAAAATGCGGAATTCTCTCTCTTTGAAAGCATTATTGGCTACACACGAATCTTTAGTAGATTGTATCAATACTGACTTTCAGATATTAGCGTTTTGCTTATGTAACTGTTCTAAATCAACTATAGGCTCATTGTAAGAATTTATTCCAAATTGTGACGGTTTCTACCAAAATGTAGGGGTTAAAATACACCCCCAACCCCCATCCCCAAGATATTTTTTCGCTTTTTTTAAATATAAAATATCAAAATTACTGTATTTTTTAATAAGAAATCATCAAATAATCGTGTTATGATTCACAATTTTATAAAGCCTGTTATGTTCTAGTTTCCATCCACTTAATACTTCCTTCCACGAATGCGCATTACCACAGACATGTGCGAGGGACAAAATTAGGTCAAAGTATATTTAGGGCATTCCTTAAAAGATGTAAATAGCTTAAAACACAAAGCAATATAGGACCTGAATATTATGCATACATGGAACCAATCATGTCATCGGTCTGGATCACTAAAGAGCTTTCTTGTTAATTCGCACCCTCTGACTGCAAATGTGTTGAAAGTCTTGTTAAATGTAGAAAATTAGTATTTACAGCACAGTTCACTTTGTTCATTCCACCCTGAAGCCATTTGTATGTAGAATTGTAAAATAACGATGTACAAACACGATAAGTGTAACTTTTTAAAAACACATGTCAACTGGGATTATTAGTTTCTGAACGAAGAAATCAGTTTTAGGCACTGCAGCCTTATTTCGTTTGACCCTCTATAAGACACCAATTAGTTGGCTGAAACAAAAACAACAAAAATACTGGTATTATGCAATAAAATGTATTATTAAATAAGCTTCAAAGCAAAATCAAGAAATTTAGTGCAGGTGCGCGGACCAATTGCATGACCCAACAACCCGCAAAATCGTCGGCCGCTCACCTCATTTTGCATTCAAAAATGGCGGACCATTAAGTATGAATCTAACGGTAAAATACGGGTTTTTGGAAGGGAAGCAACTACCGGCTGAAAAATCAATACACACCTGCAAGCGTCCGGTTGTGTGGAAGAAAGTTTGGCGAAAATTAAATGGAAACTACGAAGATTTAATGGCAAATAATCGGGAATTTAGGTGAAATTAAGGTCGAATATATACTGTGGCAACTATTTGTTTGATGATTTACCTGCTTTTTGCGCATGTTAAGTGATAAATTCACGTTTTACGCTTTAGAAAATCTTCGACGTATCGAACGTAACCGGTACTCGGCTGATGTCAGATGCGTCTCGTGCGTTATTTTGGAAAATGCTAAAGGATCGAAACCACAGGAATGGTCGAATAGACAAGAAGTAGGCATTATACTTTACAATCAGTTTAGGTTATAGACAACGTGCATACAAATGTAATACAAACAAATCACATGCTGTTTCTCAATAAATCGAGCCCATTTGTGTTTTATTCAGAAAGGTTTGGGGAACAAATAGTTTCCTTCTATTCTACATGTCAAAGTAAGCTTACTTGTATAATTTTGACTTTCAGTTGATAGAGAAACTTTAAAATGTAACATACGTAACAGTCGCCACTCAAAATTTTCCACCTTGAAGAATTTGCAACATTGAAAACACTCTAACAACTGCATTTGATGTTTTTAATTTACATAAACCATGTTTACTGACCATGCACACATGGCCGTTATACTAGTAATTTTGTTTGACTTAAACCTGTTACTATTCTCAGTTATAGGATGTCGACAAACTACAGTAGAACAATAAGTAATAGAAAGAGCATTGAAACTCGAGGGTAAACTATTTGTACGAGGGGGCGTAGCCCCCGAGTATAAATCGTTTACCCGAGAGTATTAATGTTCTTTCTGTTTTGTATCATAGCAATCCATATATGGTAGTTGTAGGCGTTCCACAATGCCATATACAGCAGTTCATTGAGTACTTAAAATCCTTGCTTTACAAATGTGTAAAGCCCAGGTAAAATAAACCAATGCTAGAGCAGAAAATCAATTAAATATACTTCGCTGTCTACTGTTCCAGACACGCTGGCTATCCAACAGTGCGGTAACTAGCGTGCGGGTATTAAATACCTGCACACTTTTAGTTATTGCACCCTGTACTCAGAGTATACGAATTACCTGCACCAAATTTGTTAAGAAAAAACACAGAGCTATGATACAATGCCTCTTTCAGCATCACTGTAAATATAACATAGATTAGCAATTTTATGGCTTTTGCTTGAAACATAGATAGCATATTGATAATTAACAGCAGACTTGGTTACAGTGTGTGCGCAGTCTGAATATTTTTGACTTTCATTCAAAAGAAATACAGAACATGGTGGTATCTAAGAATAAAATATACGTTAACTAGATTTTAAAGGTCACCTATTCAATTTCATTTTTCGTATATTATTATTCCAGGCTAATGCATAAATCATGCTTATTGGCATTGCAAAGCACCTACTCAGTTTTACAGCATTACATTACATAAGATGAAATGAAACATACCTTATGAAACATACGTTAAACAGAACATTACGTAACATTAAAGCTAGGATAGATTTTTGGTTTCAATGGGCTGTGGTGGTTTCAAGACAGCGGTTTTTATATTTTCAATGCGTTGTTTTGATATTTATCGAAGGTAAGATTGTATTCATTACCGAAATTATCGGTTTATATGCATTATGTGTTCAAAGTTGCTGATGTAATTGCTGACGTAAATAAACACGGCACATTTTGAACTTACAGAACATCACAAATATACAGTACATTTGTTGTACTGGGTAGAACCACCGACCTTCCGTAAGCCAGCTGAATGCCTTCCTCACATGAAGAATTAAACGCCCCGAGTTGAGGCTCGAACCCACATCGGTGAGGGGCAAGTGATTTGAAGTCAACGACTTTAACCACTCGGCCACGGAGGCCCCATCATATACAGTACAAGATGGGTAGTGAAACAAATGTCACTTTTGGTAAGGTTTCTTCAAATAATTCTGTTTTTTTTTTTTGACAATAGTGATTTTCAAATATCACTTATACTGTGGGTCGGAATTACTTAATTACGCAATCATATTACATTTCCTTAACGAAAACATAGACGAGAGTCCGTGTTCATGTCATATTGTGGTTGTGGTATCATTGTTGTCAATTCTGAGTTCTTACTAAAATTCAATATTCTACTTTTAAAACTAATAACAAATACAAACAAATTAGTTCATTCAAAAGATGATGTATTTCAACTGTTACATATAGATTACCTCGGTATGGAACTATGTTTAAAACATTAAGTCTAGTAACTACATTTATCTAAATTCGGTAACGAATGTTTCAGAACTACACAAGAGAACACGTTATAACATCAATGTACACCATATGACAGTAATATACTCTAAAATTTTATGTGAGAGGTTGCGAGAAGTCACTTTTCGATATTAGTATCAGAATAAGTTCATCATACATGCATAGATGCATATGTACATACTTACAGAATCTGCACCATTTGTTTGGAAGTCGCCAGTCAGGTGCATTGATGTCTTTATGACACATTTGTAAAAGCTCTTTAATAAGTGCTTTATTCCGTAGTAATATCATTAAGCTATACATCCTAAAATGGATTGAAACATACGTTACTTTAGATATTAATTACAACAATACAAATTAGTATTACTCATACGACCAAACAACAAACAGATACGATACACGACTTCTTGATTCAAGGACTTGCTCAGTTTATAGCTGTGAAGCTCTGTACTACCTGTTCCCAATGTCAAGCAAAATGCATGACTATAGATGTATTCATAATAGTTTGGCACTATTTCTGAGACTTTTGCATATGTTTTGAAAGGGTTTTTTTTGAAGGATATTGAAGGGATTTGGCATTGTGATATATCTGAAAATTTCTATTTCAAACAAAACAGATAAAACGTTCACGACATCAATATACATGTATCATAAATTGCTTTGATAGGTTTAGAACTGTATATGCTCATTTCCGTTTGTGTAATCAGATAGGGCTTTGTCCTTTAAAAGAGGTCGTAAAAACCTTGCTGAAACGGAAAGAAAAATGCAATTTGCATTTAAATATAAACTCTATAAATCTTTTCAAATGTTTAAAAAAAAAACATACCTGTTTGTAAAATGATCTTTTTCATTTGCCTTTCAAAAGAAATATGTTCGAGTCTCCATTTCTCGTTATTTTACTACGATATACTGTAAATGTAATATCTATCAGACATCCATTCTGACACAAATTAATATTACATTGCAGCTACATTCAAAATCATTTGAAAGAAAATTGAGAGTAACATGTTTAGTTTTGAAAGAAATAAAAGCAGCTTTTAAAATGTATTTTTGTAACGTCTTTTACGGTATGCATTTTGGAAATGGCGCCATCGTGATTAAAACAAGAGAAGTAGCTCATATTGGTAATGTAGTTTTCAATTGAAATTATTTTAACAAAATCAGATGATTTCTATTACAGCAATGATCACTTAGATCTTATCCATATGTATGTTTGCAAACTTATTTCTGGCGGCCAGTTTGAAAATGACAGGACAGTATCATTATAAGATTTATCTGAATAACCAAATTTCAATCCCTTTAAAACTTATTTGATTTGTTTTATAATACTAAATATTTAAACAGTAGATGCTCATCAATATTTGTACTTGTAACCGATTTTAGGTTGTTATTTTGTGAGCGGTAAAATCCTTTGTAACATGTTTAGATCAATATCAGGTGATTTCTGTTATAACTTTTATTTTTGAAGAGCTATACCTCTTTCATATGTACCTGTTTGGTCGAATTTAAGGCAGTTATTTGGAAGTTTGGAAAATGGTGGCCATCTTAATTTGAATAGTCTGTGTAACTAAATAACCTATTTTGTTGGTAGTTTAACAAACATAAATGTTGGGCGATTTAATTTCTACATACATAATGACTACTAAAACGACCTAAGCTAGCATAGAAGATAATTAAAGTCATCAAAATGTGAAAACTTTGGTGGCATTAACTCATACGTATAATAATTTCGGACTAATTTGAAATGGCTGTAAGCTTGAACTGATATTGCTATATCTGCTTCCCTTTTGATGTTCCCCATAGGGAACTTCCTTGAAAATGTTGTAGTCATATCAGTTTTTGCAATATTTTCATTATTTCTACTACTAGCAAAGAATAGATTTGTCAGTATGCAAATAGACCAGAAATGAAACACGATCCGTAGTTTTGGCAAACTTTCATTAAGGTGCAAAGGAATCTGATACTTTAGTTGATTATTCATTTATTTTGTTTTCTTTATTGTAAACATGTGGGTTCTGTTCCTTTATAAAGGATTAGAAGTTCTTAAGATTTCCTGCGTAAGTATATGTACTAATGAGGTGGGTGTGGTACATCAACCCCTGCTTTCTATATTTTATTCGGTATATAATATATAGCGTAGCACTATTTGACAACCAAAGTAAATCATTGATTATTTAAGGCTTTAAAAGATAAGATTTATCATAAGAAATGTCACATAAATTTCTTTTTCACCATCAAAATCAGCATTATCCCTATGCAATGTTAAATTGTATTCATTAGACACCAACGTTTTTAAAATCGTCATTAAATTTTACTGACATGTAGTTCAGGCCGACATCCACCCTTAAAAGGTTTCTGAGTAATATATAACATCATGGTATATCTCAGCCTTTGCCAAATTTCTGGGTTACGACTTTCAAATTTTTTGGCCTTGGCCCACAGACCAATTTCTTTGGTTAGTTACGGTATTCTTGTACATTCGGTAAACTTAATGTTATCCGAATATATATATTTGAAACTCAATATCTCGAAATTCAAGGAATCAAGTGTTTTACTCCAAAATAACCGAAATTCGACTTAAAATTAGATTTTGTGCACGTGAGTTTTTAACAGGACTTGAACCCGTTTTCGAGATAGCCGGTATTGTGAGGTAATCGAGCTCGAGTTATCGAGTTTCAGCTGTATGGCTTGCATACATGCTTGAAGTTTCCGGTGATTTCAACGGTGGTGGAAATCTTTTTGGATGACTTTCGTGCTGTAAATGATGTATAATGAATTACACCTATGTAGTAGATTCGTGCAGCAATTATATTATTCGTCATGCTGGATTAAAACAAAATACCTTGATAGTTCCTTTTTGTTCCTTATTTCTCGATTAATAAACTTTATTTAATGAAATATTAATGTTTCGCTGCAAATGATAACACAAAACCGGAACTATTGCGATGGTTTTGTCATTGTAACGTCATGACGTATAACCGTATTACGGACGTAAATTTCCCGCAGTTTGTTTAATACGCTACTGCAAGAAAATGTGCTATGAAAATAATTTATTTTATTTTTATTATTACTTGTTGTATTTGGCTTGCAAAAAATTGATTCTATAACTCACTGTACGTGCAGATGGGAAACTCCTGCTCTCGGGTTAATGTTAATGCGATAACTTAGCATACAGTTACCCTTGAGCCGGATATTCGAACCCATGCTGACAACCAGTGAAAGAATCTTACAGTAATTTGTTTTTGAATAAAATATGTGTGTTCCATTACTTTGTATCATTTTCCCTTCAACAACATAAATATTTCAGAGCCTTTCGAACTGGAGTTACATATAAGCGTTGTTGGATCAACGAGAGAGACAAGTACTGAAGGAAATCAACGTATACACAAAAGCATGAAAGATTATACTAACAATCTCAGTTTTGACTCAGATGCGCCTGTACACTCTACTGACCAATCTGTTCACCGCCTTCTTGATTACATCAATACCATTAAAGACTGTAGGATCGTTGATGTGTTGAACACAGAAGATTGTGTCAACATAAAAATCCATTGTTTTACTTGCAAGGCCGTTGAAGATTTTCTTAAGTCAGTAATTGGAAACGAGTTTCAGAGAGAAACAATTGTCCTGAGAAAATGTTTAGCGATGCAGGAGCACATAAAGGTGCATGATGTAGTAGCAAGCTGCTCATCAGAAAGTATAGAAAATACAAGGAAGCGTCTAGGTAAGTAAAATGTATACTAGTATTTACTTTGATTGATTGGATAACAGAAGTAAATATTATTGTAATCAAATGTATTTAATTGTTCTCCTACTATCTGATCTACATCTTCCTTCAATATTCACGGAGTTCTGCAAAAGTAAGTAAAACTTTCAAGATTCTTGGCAATCTTTTATTGATATTATCAATAGTACGCAGTTTCTATGATTTAAACATCTCTGGCACGCTAAGCGGTATTATATGTCTTAATTTCAATTTGGTTCGCAAGTATCGCTAAAAAGTATTTCTTATAATTAAATAAAGTTCTGGCTATTTTTATAAGACATTTTCGACTGCAAAATAAGCTTATTGATGACAGTAAAGTTGGTAGGCAGTTGGTAGTTGATAGTTGAACATTCGAATAACCAACTACTTACTAGTTGCCAGTTGGTTATTCAAAATGTATAAGCAAGTCTGATTACCTTTTAAAACATAATGATAAAAAATCATTCTAATCCATGTTTTGTTCTTTAATATTAATCTTCATTTCTTAAAATGCATTCAGCAGTCACAAAAAGTACCTTGAGAGCCAGTTGCCAATTCGCGATATGTTTCAGAAAAGCTTCTTTATTTCAGTCACAAATGGATAAAATCATTCAATATGATATTTTATATTGTTTTTCATATCAATATCTGACACTTTCAACGTAAAGATCAGTCTTGGAAACACTAAGGAGAGCCAGTTGCCAATTCGCGTGCGAATAACCAACTGCCTACTGGTTGGCAATTATTCAACATTTTACTGACAGTCATTGTTTCGGGAGAACATGATAAAAAATTCATTCTAACCTTTGTTTTGTTCTTTTATGTTAGTATTTATTCTTTTAAATGCATTCAACAGTCTCAAAATGCTCCAGGAAAGCCAGTTGCCAATTCGCGATATGTTTCAGAAAAGCCGATTTTTCAGACACATATGCATACAATAATTCAATTTTACATATATTTTGTTCTTTCGTATCAATATCCGACACTTTCAACGTATAGGTCCGTCTTGGAAACACTCAGGAGAGCCAGTTGCCAATTCGCGTGCGAATAACCAACTGCCTACTGGTAGGCAGTTGGTTATTCGACATTTTACATACAGTCAGTGTTTTGGTAGAACATGATAAAAAATTCATTCTAACCTTTGTTTTGTTCTTTTATGTTAGTATTTATTCTTTTAAATGCATTCAACAGTCTCAAAATGCTCCAGGAAAGCCAGTTGCCAATTCGCGATATGTTTCAGAAAAGCCTTTTTTCAGAAACATATGCATAAAATAATTCAATTTTACATATATTTTGTTCTTTCATATCAATATCCGAAACTTTCACTGTATAGGTCAGTCTTGGAAACACTCAGGAGAGCCAGTTGCCAATTCGCGTGCGAATAACCAACTGCCTACTGGTAGGCAGTTGGTGATTGAACATTTTACAGACAGTCAGTGTTTAGGTCGAAAATGATAAATAATTCATTCTTATCCTTGTTTTGTTCTTTAATGTTAATTTTTATTCCTTTAAATGCATTCAAAACAAACAAACAAAAACAACAATTCTTTTTACGCCACATGTCTGAAAAAATGGTTTAATAAACGACAACTTGCTCCCCTGGTCTTGCAAAGACTAGGGAATGTATTTAAACCGATTTATATTTATATTTGGTTTTCGACTGAAAAAATGACTTTCTGAAAATGGCATCAACAATCTTACTGCTACATGTACGCGTCAACATTAAATCGCCCCTATTTAGTATACGCACGTATTGTGTGTTCTATATACTGACTAAAGGTTAGGGTTAGGTTTAACATAGGTTTTACTAGTATACATTCAATGTATGCGTAAACTCAATGCGTGAGATTTAATGCCGACTACAAGTAGGTAGTTGTTTTTTTTTTTGCACGCCACAGGCTCTCCTGAATGTTTCCAAATGAAAGTGTCAGATATTGATTTGTAAGTACAAACTAAATGTTTAAATGGATATATCTATTAATATTGAATACTTCTATGACTTTCGACCGAAATAGTGAATTTTTGACAAATGTAAAATAACCAACTGCATACCATTAAATATATTCACATGGCAGCAAGTGACCAATGAAAATCCTCGGGGAAAACAAAGCTGCAGGTCAAGTTCAATAACACCGTTCATGAGATCGAGTTTCAAGAAGTTTCAAGTCATAAATCAAGCTAGACGAGGAATCTTAGGTCATAAATCGGTTGTGCTAATGGGGATATTACGCATCGGAATTTAAACAATGTGCAGAGTTCATCAGGGCTGAACATCTGACTGGGGTTAAATGCCTAAGTTCATTTCAGGACAGGTTCAAAGGCATTGTAAAATTGAAAGATTTTCAGTTAAAGACCGATCAAACCAGTTGCTCAACCCACGAGAAAATTAACTTTCCAAATCGGAAAAAATGTTGAAAACGAAAAAAGACAAAAAAAAAGGATAAATAAACAAAAAACTGGTCTTCCTGAAAAATGCAGAAAAACAAACTGTTAGTAGAATTTGTAGTCTACATATTGCTAATATCCAGCAATATGTAGACTACAAAAGAGAAAAAGAGTTATATATTTTTCATTGATTATTAAAAGAATCAGTGCTTTTGTTATATGTATAGTATATTATAAACAAGTCTGATATGCAACACTCATTTACCTTTCTGTGCGTCTGTTTTACTTTTAGTCATAATTTAAATGTAATTTAATTTACAAGATTTTGGTTATTGCTTTGATATTTGCAATAACTAAATGTTTCAAATTCATGATTTATATATATTCTACTATATCATAATGAGCCGCGCCATGAGAAAACCAACATAGTGGGTATGCGACCAGCATGGATCCAGACCAGCCTGCGCATCCGTGCAGTCTGGTCAGGATCCATGCTGTTCGCTAACGGTTTCTCTAATTGCAATAGACTTTGAAAGTGAACAGCTAGCTTGGATCCTGACCAGACTGTGCAGATGCACAGGCTCGTCTGGATCCACGCTGGTCGCAAACACACTATGTTGGTTTTCTCATGGTGCAGCTCATATAACAATGTTTTTGTTTTACACATTCCTTCTAATTATTTCACACACTGTCTAGTGTAATTACCAACGTTGACCACAGCCGTAATCTATAGTCCCGCTGCTGAGTGTTAATGTCCATTTTATTGACTTGGGAGTAATATTAATGACATGCATCGTCTTAGCAATCTAGGACCTGATATATGATATGGTAAATGCACTTCTGCATTTGACCTTTTTATACAAAGACATAACTACTCTATATAATGAACAATCCACTACGCATAATGACATAATGATTATATTATCACATATCCTCTTCATATAATCTAATAACGACCCTATTATACGGCAGCGCAAGCTTCGTATGAGGATTTAGGGACCGTTTTTTTCTTTTTAAAAAGTATCCGCTTTATATAAAGAAGTACTTACTTTATGTAATGGTATTTGAACGAACTCCATTGGTATTTGAACGAACTCCATGTAAAGAAATATGTATTATATATAAGGATGAAACCACTTAATATAAAAAAGTTTGCACTTTAAATAATGCCAAATATGCAAGCAGTTCTTTGTTGCATAATAAAATTTCAGTTGCTATTAATATTTTTCTTGTTTTGTTGCTTCTATATAATAAAGTGAATAACGTGTTATTGATATTGTCAACCCAAAAACTGAATTTTCATCCGAGCCGATGCAGTGATGGTGTCATTGATATTGTCAACACGAAAACTGTATTTTCACCCTCAGCCGATGCAGTGAGGGTGTTATTGATATTGTAAACCCGAAAACTGTATTTTCACCCTCAGCCGGTGCAGTGAGGGTGTTACTGATATTGTCAACCCGAAAACTGTATTTTCACCCGCAGTCGATGCAGTGAGGGTATTATTGATATTGTCAACCCGAAAACTGTATTTTCACCCTCAGCCGATGCAGTGAGGGTGTAATTCATATTGTCAACCCGAAAACTGTATTTTCACCCTGAGCCGATGCAGTGGGTTGTTATTGATATTGTTAACCCGAAAACTGTATTTAAAACCGAGCCGTAAATATCAATAAAACACTCACTGCCATGTATTATTTGAATATTATGGGGCGTTTAAATTGAATCACAGTTTTCTAGCACATAGTATGTTTATCTAGCTGTATTAAAGTTCGTCGTTCCGCTTAGGTAAAATGACAATCTTTAATGTGGCTAAGTAATACATATTTCAACTATATCTGTATGTTTCAATTTGAATGCTCTATATATGTAGCTTTCTTTTAAAATCTGCCAATTAACGTTTTTCAAATTCTTTTCCTATTCAATTAAAAAGGAAAGATATTAAATATTTTCCAGTTCCTTACCTCGCGCATAATCAGTCATGTAATATTCCTATGCATTTATGTTTTGTTTTCCGTTGGCCTGGCTTGCACTTCTTTATTAAGGCAAACTTTCATAGCATAATACATACTTTCCTCCATACATCGTTCGTCATTACTATATAGTACTACAAGGGCAATATCCATATGAAAATGAAAGCTGATAAAAAGCCAACAAGTTTGAATTTTTTGTTCGTTCCGCGCGCAAATCCATTAAAATTAACCGTCTTAGGTCATACTCTTGGCGAAAAACAAAGATTTCAGCACACGTAACATAATCGTTATTGGTGGTTTGGGAGATTTAAGCTTAAAGTGTGAAATTTCCAGCTCCCTTCGCTAGGCATGTCTACATTTAGTATTGCATAGTTATAACATAAGGAAGGTACCGAGCAAAACAGTCACGAGAAACATTTCCTTGTATATTACACATAAATAAACAAGATTCAGACCCCTCCCTGCCCCTCCAACAAAAATAAAATCTACATGCAATATATTTATCTAACAACATAAAGTATTTCCACATTATAACAATGTTAATGCTCTTGAATCTTATCTCAATATTATCAAAATATATTAATTCTATTGTCTGTGCATTAGTATCATATTTTCATGAGCCAATAAGAAAATAAAATTAAAAGAAAGCAAGTTTTTCAAAAGGCTGCAAACAGGAAAAATGCATTTCTCACCATGTATTTAATCTTGGTTTTGCAGTTTATTATGACAAAATAGAATCTGAAAGTACATTCAAATAGTACTATATATATTTCAGATAATAAATAGTATCAAATATCAGTGCTTAATTAGAAAACACAAAACGCATAAGATATATATATATATATATATATATATATATATATATATATATATATATATATATATAAACACTTACCTTTCATTTGCGACATTATCCCCGAAACACATTCTAGCTGTAACAATACGTGTTCAGATCAAAATCATCCAGATACAAAACATAACAGTATCATAATTGTGACGTCCTGTGACCCTATAACTCTACAGGGGTCTGGAATTTTACTGCTATGGTGATAAGTTAATTGTTTCAAAAGTAGGCATGACCCCTAATTACTTTCTTGTAGTTTGTCAGTTCAAAATTCAAATTTCAAATCGTTGAATTTGAAGCTAATGTTAATTTTATTAACGAGATGTCGAATAAGCAACTGCGCACGCGAATTGGCAACTGGCTCTCCTTAATGGTCCCAAGACTGGTCTACTTGGTGAAAATATTTGATATTGATAAAAAAAGATAATAACAATAATTAAAACATTATTGTATGTTTTATGTGTGTAAAAAAGATTTTCTGAAAAATGTTGCGAATTGGCAACTGGCTCTCTCCATGCCTTCGAAGACTACTGAATGCATAGATTTTAATAAATAAAAAAATGCTTCAAAGACGATATTTTTATCATTTTAGACAAAATTGGACTTTCTTGAAAATGTCGATTTACTAACTTTCTGCCAGTAGGCATTTGGTAATTCACAAGCGAATTGGCAACTGACATACCATGGTGTTCCCTAGATCTATCTACTTGTTGAAAATATTTGATACTGAAAGAATATATGTAAAATTGAATTATTTTATGCACATGTGTCTGAAAAATCAGCTTATCTGAAACATATCGCGAATTGGCAACTGGCTCTCCTGGTGCATTTTCAGACTGTTGAATGCATTTAAAAGAATAAATACTAACACAAAAGAACAAAACAAGGGTTAGAATGAATTTTTTATCATGTTCTACCAAAACAATGACTGTCAGTAAAATGTCGAATAACCAACTGCCTACCAGTAGGCAGATGGTTATTCGCACGCGAATTGGCAACTGGCTCTCCTGAGTGTTTCCAAGACTGACCTATACGTTGGAAGTGTCGGATATAGATACGAAAGAACAAAGTATATGTAAAATTGAATTATTTTATTCATATTTGTCTGAAAAAAAGGCTTTTCTGAAACAATTCGCGAATTGGCAACTGGCTCTCCTGGTGCATTTTGAAACTTTTGAATGCATTTAAAGGAATAAAAATTAACATTAGCAAGAACAAAACAATGATAAGAATGAATTATTTATCATTTTCGACCAAAGCACAGACTGTCTGTAAAATGTCGAATAACCAACTGCCTACCAGTAGGCAGTTGGTTAATCGCACGCGAATTGGCAACTGGCTCTCCTGAGTATTTCCAAGACTGACCTATACGTTGACAGTGTCGGATATTGATATGAAAGAACAAAATATATGTAAAACTGAAGTATTTTATTCATATGTGTCTGAAAAATCGGCTTTTCTGAAACATATCGCGAATTGGCAACTGGCTCTCATGGTGCATTTTGAGATTGTTGAATGCATTGAAAGGAATAAATATTAACATTAAAGAACGAAACAAGGACTAGAATGATATTTTTATAATTCTCGACCAAATCTATGACTGTCTGTAAAATGTCGAATAACCAACTGCCTGCCAGTAGGCAGTTGGTTATTCGCACGCGAATTGGCAACTGGCTCTCCTGAGTGTTTTCAAGACTGACCTATACGTTGGAAGTGTCGGATATTGATACGAAAGAACAAAATATATGTAAAATTGAATTATTATATGCATATGTGTCTGAAAATCGGCTTTTCTGAAACATATTGCGAATTGGCAACTGGCTCTCCTGGTACATTTTGAGACTGTTGAATGCATTAAAAGGAATAAATATTAAAATTAAAGAACGAAACAAGGACTAGATTGATTTTTTTTATCATTTTCGACCACAACTATTACTGTCTGTAAATTGTCGAATAACCAACTGCCTACCAGTAGGCAGTTGGTTATTCGCACACGAATTGGCAACTGGCTCTTTTGAGTGTTTTCAAGACTGACCTATACGTTAAAAGAGTCAGATATTGATACGAAAGAACAAAATATATGTAAAATTGATAAAATTCAATTATTTTATTCATATTTGTCTGAAAAATCGGCTATTCTAAAACATATCTCGAATTGGCAACTGGCTCTCCTGGTGAATTTTGAGACTGTTGAATGGATTTAAAAGAATAAATACTAACATAATAGAACAAAACAAGGGGTATAATGAATTTTTTATCATGTTCTACCAAAATAATTGAAAGGAATAAATATTAACATTAAAGAACGAAACAAGGACTAGATTGATATTTTTATCATTTTCGACCAAAACTATGACTGTCTGTAAAATGTCGAATAACCAACTGCCTTATTCGCACGCGAATTGGCAACTGGCTCTACTGAGTGTTTCTAAGACTGACCTATACGTTGGAAGTGTCGGATATTGATATGAAAGAACAAAATTTATGTAAAATTGAATTATTTTAATCATATGTGTCTGAAAAATCGGCTTTTCTAAAACATATCGCGAATTGGCAACTGGCTCTCCTGGTGCATTTTAAGACTGTTGAATGCATTGAAAGGAATAAATGTTATCATTTAAGAACAAAACAAGGGTTAGATTGATTTTTTATCATTTTCGACCAAATCCATAACTGTCTGTGAAATGTCGAATAACCAACTGCCTACCAGTAGGCAGTTAGTTATTCGCACGCGAATTGGAAACTGGCTCTTCTGAGTGTTTCCAAAACTGACCTATACGTTGAAAGTGTCGGATATTGATACGAAAGAACCAAATATATGTAAAATTGAATTATTTTATTCATACGTTTCTGAAAACTTGGCTTTTCTGAAACATATCGCGAATTGGCAAATGGCTCTCCTGGAGCATTTTGAGACTGTTGAATGCATTTAAAAGAATAAATACTAACAGAAAACAACAAAACAAGGGTTAGAATGTATTTTTTTTATCATGTTCTACCAAAACAATGACTGTCAGTAAAATCTCGAATAACCAACTGCCTACCAAAATAGCTGATTGGATTGTATGCATTCAAAGGAAAATAACAACCGCCACATTGCTGTGATTGTTCTAATCCCCAATGATAATGAGATTCAGGCCGAAACGCGAGGACGAGTCCATTTTATGATTACTGATAAAATTAAAATTCACAATGCTTGCACATTACTTGACAAGTAAATATTAGTATTTGTTTCATTTTAACTATCCAGATAGTATACTACAACATAGCTCAGTCGGATAAAATGCAGACCTATTACAATTGGATATAAGCAAATCGTTTTGTGAGTTCGAATCCTCGTGAGGATTTTTTTCAGATTTTTGATTTTGTTTTTCCTATTCGTTTTCATTTTTGTTCCCATATTTTCGTTTCTTTCTTTGATGGTTTGTATTTGCATATATATGTCTTTATATAACATAATAAAATGTTCATTATTCGCTTAAGCGCATGCATTTTATTAATATCATCTTTGATATGATGCTAAAACTTTCTCACCTGCATTATCGGCTCTGTCGTGTTGTCACAGAGCACATGAAGGAATCTAAATTGTTTATGCAAAATGAAATAAAAACAAAATGTCGATGCTGAGTTTCGAACCCACACGACCATAATTCTGCTTAACATGGACAGTATGCATTACCTCTGAGCTGATTTGCAATTAGTACTAAAACTAGACATATTTAGATTTTAACATGTTAGAAAAATGTTGAATTCCCTATGTTCCATTTTAATCTATCTATAGTCATGTTTGTAAACATAAAGCTATCGTTGGGACATAGTATGCATTTAAAGGAAAATAGCAACCGCTTAATCGCTGTAACGTTTAAAGCTTTCTCTTGAAAAAAAAAATCAAATTTATATTTCATTTTATCATGCCTGTCCCCATAAAGACGTAGAATGATCTTTGGTCAGCTTACAATATTCTTTACAGATAAACGGGGTTCTACAACTGACTTCACTTGTCGTAACCATCGGAGTACACAGTTAGATTTTAACATGTTAGAAAAATGTTGAATTCCCTATGTTCCATTTTAATCTATCTATAGTCATGTTTGTAAACATAAAGCTATCGTTGGGACATAGTATGCATTCAAAGGAAAATAGCAACCGCTTAATTACTGTAACGTTTAAAGCTTTCTCTTGACAAAAATTCAAATTTATATTTCATTTTATCATGCCTGTCCCCATAAAGACGTAGAATGATCTTTGGTCAGCTTACAATATTCTTTACAGATAAACGGGCTTCTACAACTGACTTCACTTGTCGTAAGCATCGGAGTACACAGTGCACATGGTATTGTTCTGACGATGACAAATTTTTCTGCTCCACGTGTAAGGACTCAAACCATAGGTAATCATTTACCTTTACATAAATGCTATTTATCAAACATGTAGTCTACGGTAGGAGAAAACCAGTTTGTGTTACTGCGATTATTTGTCCTTGTGTGTGTGTTATACTATTACTGTAGAGGGTACATAGGTGCAAGGAGTAGAGCATCGAACCCTGCTCCGGAGATCGTGGGTTTGAATCCCGGTAAGAGCAGATTTGACCAGTGCCTAGATGCTAGTACTGGGTGCGAGTACTGAACAGAAATCTAGGAAGCAGTCATCAGACGTAGTTAACAATATTATACAATGTATGTGAACTAAATAAAACTTACATGTACTTAAAGTTACCTACTAACTTCCGTCATATTAATGTAAACAGGCAATGGTCTTGAGCAGAAGGTTATTGGTGTTGCATTTTTGATAACCTGTCATAAACAGACTTTATTAAACCAAGTCTGCTATTATTGTATCTAGTGAAAACTACATAATGCCGAAACATCCTCTTATTTTAAAAAATCCTCCGATATTATACTTGACAGACTTTTTAATTCGTGATTTCTTCTAATTTCTTATCTGGAGTTTTTTTCCATTAGCAAATTTTTGCCGGAAGCATCTTGAGCAATCCTCTTGGAGTTTTAACGAATATATTCATACCTTTCTGTTTCTAAGTTGCCGAGTCTTATTCTTCATAAAAGTTATGAAAATTAGTTAATGTAAATATGGGATTCAGCTATGACTGTAATTAACGAACAAATCGACACTAAAGTACCTAAACACTTGTTATTTACAGCAGTTCAACTGTAACTATAGCAATAATAGAATGTAAAAGCAGTCAAAAACAATCTTTGCTTACGTATTACATAAGTAATTCATCAAAACTACAAATTATTCTGATAATATGCTCCCTTTATCCGAATACACTTCCTATGGTGTGAGTCTCAGACCATTTTGTTTAAAATGTCATTATTCCAAGATTGTTCAAACGATGGCACAATGCGTTGTCTTTCTAGCTTAAGTTTAGTCACGAAATCGACATTTGTACGTCTTAGTTGCTTTTTAAACTTGGAAAATACACTGAACACCATTAGCGGATGGTTTATTAAATCAGACCTCAGAACATTAAGGCTCTGTTGCATTTATGTTTCATTCACACATTCTCTACTAAGTTTACCGTCTTGGTCGATGTTTCCCTAAACCGACAAAAGTTTGATCACATGCACTAGAATCCAGGCATGCAAACGCGTTTAGTTGTTACAAAGAAGAATCCCATGACAATCCTTTCAATAACCTCTATTCTTTTTATACGCCCGTTTGAAAAACGGGACGTATTACGGGAACGCCCCTGGCGGGCGGGCGGGCGTCGTCCACAGACTTTGTCCGGAGCATGTCTTCTACATGCATGGAGGGATTTTGATGTAACTTGGCACAAATGTTTGCCATCATAAGACGGAGTTTCATGCGCTTGAACCAGGTCCCTAGGTCTAATGTCAAGTTCAAACTTAGAGGTCAAAGTTCAAATTCAAGAATGACTTTGTCCGGAGCATTTTTTCTTCTTGCATGGAGAGATTTTGATGTAACTTGGCACAAATGTTCACCATCATGAGACGGAGTGTCATGTGCAAGAACCAGGTCCCTAGGTCTAAGGTCAAACTTAGAGATCAAAGATCGATACTTTGTCCGAAGCATTTTTTCATCATGCATGGAGTGATTTTGATGTTACTTGGCACAAATGTTTACCACAGATTGTCACGCGTAAGAGCCAGGTTCCTAGTTTAAGGTCAAGGACACACTTAGAGTACAAGAATGACTTTGTCCGAAGCATTTCTTCTTCATGCATGGAGAGATTTGATGTAACTTGACACAATGTTCACCGCCATGAGACGGAGTGTCATACGCAAGAACCAGGTCCCTAGTTTAGAATTACTTTCCTTTGTTGTTACTATAAATAACTTATATTGTTACATTTTTATTACTGGCCGTAGGGAAAATTCAAGACTACTTTACTGTAGTACAACATGCATGGTACATCCAATTTTTAGGTGTATTTGTACTTAACACTACCTGGTTAGGATTGTTTTAAGATTAATAACTTCCCTTAGTTGTTACTATTAATAACTTATATTGTAGCTTTTTTTATAATTGACCGTAGGGAAAACCCAAGACCACTTTTCTGTGGTACAACATAGATGTTACTTACAAATTGTAGGTGTATTTTAAGGTATCTCTACCTGATAAGTAGTTTTTTGTGGACTTAATAAAACAAAATATAGTTTTCTTGGGGACGTACTTCCCTTTGTTGCTACTATAAATAGCTTATTCCTGAAACTTTTTAACCTGGTTGTTAGAATTGGATATGTCATTTTTTGGGCTTACTGTCTACCAAACTTATACAGAACATGTTTTACTGTAACATCTACAAGACGGGCGTATATTGTGACATTCTGGCACTCTTGTTTAGTTTGAATTCAGTAAAATAACCAGTTATATTTTTAGCTTTCGCTCATGGTGAGCTATTTTGATCACGCTGTGTCCGTAGTCCGTCATGTGTACGTGTGTCAGTCATCAACAATTTTGCTTGAATGACATCTCCTCCACAACCAATGGATGGATTTTGATGGAACTTGGCCTGGATATTTCTTAGGTTATCCTCTGGAAAAATATTCTTCTCCTAAACCGCTGATTCTATTTTGAAATAATTTCACAGAAATGGTCCTTAT
This sequence comes from Mercenaria mercenaria, assembly GCF_021730395.1. Lineage (NCBI taxonomy): Eukaryota > Metazoa > Mollusca > Bivalvia > Venerida > Veneridae > Mercenaria > Mercenaria mercenaria. The sequence goes on from NC_069363.1 coordinate 53,515,383, forward strand.
GTTACCGCCTAAGTTTATATAAATTATTCTGATTTGTCAAAAACATGGCCGCCAGGAGGCGTAGTTACTTTTCCCTATATGTATATAGTGAAATTTTTAAAAATCTTCTTGTGTGAAACTGCTGGCCCGATTTTAAAACGATTTTACACAAACGGTCCTTATGTGACCTTTTACTAAGATTGTTCAAATTATTGTCAATCGTCAAAGAACTTGGCAGCCAGTGGTCGTGGTCACTTTTCCATATATGTATATAGTGGAACTTTAAAACATCTTCTTGTGTGGATCTGCTGACCCGATTTTATAAAAATATTTCACAGTCTAATGGTCCTTGTGTGACCCTCTACCAAAATTGTTAAAATTATTTTGATTTGTCGAAAGACATGGCCAGAAGCGTGGTCACTTTTCATCAACAATCATTTCTTTAAGGTTTAACAGTATATCACCAAACCAAAGAAATATTTGGTAAACGAATATCTTTTCCAACAAACTACCTGTCAATTATATGATTTACACTGTCCCATACTACTGGATAGTTAAAATATTCTCAAACAGTTGTTCCTCTTTAAAAATAAAAGTCTTTTGTTAAGAAATAAAAGGAAACAATAGCTGAAAACTACGTTTTGTTACATAAAACTTCAGCGCTAGGACATTATTGCAAATACATAAAAACGAAGGTATGCAACAGTTCTTTGAAAATGGTAAGCTTTTAAAGTCGCTGAAATGTGCAAAAGTATGGCCCTTTTCATGAAGCCCTCTTCTGGAATACAATGCATATAGAAGTAAACAGATATTTATTTTATAGAGTTATTTACGTGTTTTAAATGCTGTTCAATTTACATGTAAAACAACTCTTTCTCTCTATGACTTGGTGTTGTTTGATTTCTTTTTTCACAATATGGACCTAGCCGTTAAACGACATCTCCTCCAAAACCACTGAATGGATTTAGATGAAACTTAGCATTATTGATCTCTGGGTGTCCCTCTTTCAAAGTTGTTCAAATGGTTCTGGTTTATTGAATATATGGGTCACTATGTTTAAAATAGGTTTTCAGCTATCAAACTTTAAAAATCTTCTTAGGTGTAAAAAAAATAAAAATATTTTTTGCTCTTAAGGCATACCCTCCCCCCTTATTTGTATTCATTTTTTGACACTAAAAGAATTTCCGAAAAGTCTCACATAATAAAAAAAAATCAAAACAAAATTTTTCCGACCTACCTACCCTAATTTTTTGAGCATGTTACCGGAAACAAAGAATATTTTTAGGCCTTACGTATCTGAAGCGATAACAGCGAGAATCCTAATATTTGGCATGTAATAAAAGATGTTGACTCTCTACCATAATTGTTCAAATTATTGCACTAGGGTCAAAACATGGCCACGCCCCTGGGAGTGACATGGTATATACTATATGCTTATATATAGAAACTCTGAAAATCATCTTCTCTGACGCCATAATAGCTAGAGTTTTGTAATATAATGGTTTGACTCTCTACCATAAGTGTTCAAATTATTGCTTTAAGGTCAAATATGGCCACGCCGTTATGTGTGACATGTAATTACTATAGGCTTACATATAAGATATTTTGAAAATTTTCTTCTCTGAATCCAAAATACCTAGAACAGTAATATTTGGGGTGTGAAATCAAGGTTTGACTGTCTTCTCTAATTGTTCAAATTATTGTCCTAGGTTCAAAATTTGTGTGACATGTATATAATATACGCTTATGCAAAAGAAACTTTGAATATCTTCTTTTCTGAATTTGTAAAAGCTTGAACCTTGATATAAACCTAACTCTGCACTTGCACTATTACGTTATACAAAGACAAATGAAGCCTTTTACACAAATGAGCTCTTTAGGGTCAATGACCCTCTTGTTTAAATTTATCTGTCCATCGTTTTTTTTTTGTATATAACTATTCGTGGGTGAGTGGTTTTGATGTGTGGCTCTGTTTGTTTCCATAGACGCCTTTTTAACACTTTTTCTCTATTTTGCAAACCAATTACTTAAGTGTTTTAAAAAAGTAGAAAAGAAATAGAAGATGAACAAACAATATTAGATTTATCATGGTATTGATTCTAACCGATTCCAATTCATACAGAATATGCACGTACCAATCTAACATAGTTTATGCGACACAAGAAAACAAAATAATAATAACCAATCCGTGCGAATTTCAAAGATATTTATTACTTGGTTGTTGCGACCTTGATCCATTTGATTTTTTAAATAAAATTCTGTGGCTTGCTTGATATATCAATAGATCAGTTGTGTATCAATACGTCGCACATTTTATTTTGTGAAACAGTCCCAGACAAATAAGTGCAGCACATCAAAATATATTTATGTCATCATTTTATTCTATTTCTTGAGTATCAAAAAAGGCGGTACATTATAAATTTATTCGCAGTTTTTATCCAGTTAGATATTATTTTCATTTATCTATTACAAGGATAGCTCTATTGAAACAGGTAAGCTGTTTGTTTACAACAATATGTAGGGACATCATGCCAGAATCAAAATGTCTAACATTGTATCATACCGGCACACGTCGCGGTACAAAATATCGCTCGTCGTATCAATCCGTCACGCGTCGTTTGACAACACGATACTGTATGTTGTCCCTATAAGAATTTTGTACAAAAAATAGCATTTTTGTAAGTTATATATTACAGCAGTATATTTTAAAGGTAATTAAGTTATACATTTTTCCTAACAATTTATAGAAAATTAACACTTTATAACATATTTATTAGCATTTCTTTAAATACTCTTCTTGTCTTGAATGTGTCTCTTTATGCTGTAGAGAAGCATATATGGAGTTGCAAAAATTTCTCTAACACAACAAAAAAAAAAAACTATAATGTGTAGTATGTTGTTTTCTAGCTCACATGAGCACGAAGTAAAATTATTTTTCACAAATGGTCCTTGTATGACCCTCTAGCAAGATCGTTCAAATTATCCCGATTCATTTAAAAACACGGCCGCCAGAGGGCGTGGTCACTTTCCCTATATTTTGTCTTGTATAAAACTGCTAACCCGATTATAGTTAACCTGAGCAGGAAGTGCTCATGCTGAGCTATTGTGATCACGCTATGTCCGTCCTGTTTGCATGTGTGCTTGTGTGCGTGTGTGCGTGCATGCATATCCGTCCGACGTAAAGAATTTCTTAAAAGGATATGTCCTCCAAAACCACCGATAATTTCAGAATCGATTTTGATGAATTTGACACAAATGATCACTAGGTTACCCCGCTTTCAAAGTTTAAACTGTTCCACTTCATTGAACATATACCGGTTTGTCACTATAGTTAAAAATAGGTTATAAGTTCTAGATTAAACTGGTCACTTCATGTGACAATCTACGTGTTTAAACTTCCTCACGGATCCAAAATAAATGATTAAATAGTACAGAAAACAAATAATTTACATCCATATTCCAAGAATAAACATTCCGTGAATATGCACTTTCTAATATTTTGAACATATTCTCCTCAAAAACATTAATTTTCACTAATTAAACTGTTAATATTTCCACGTGGCATCTCGGTATGCCCAATATTGGTCAATCAGCCACACTTTTTAAAACCGTTTCACGTCCTGCCGATTACAGGTTTCACAAATCAACACTTGGAACAAGACCTATTTTTAAAGACAAGTAATTAAGGCCAAGAAAGACCGCAGCATCAAATATGTTTAACATTGTTTCGGCCCTGTATCATTTTCTCCTTTTTTGCTGTATAGTAAAACAAGCATTTTTGGACACAAACTGTGAATGTCACAACAAACATTTCAGCAATGGCAGCTCTGTATTTCTAAAGTTTAACATTGTTCAAGTCAGTTATCACTAAAAATCAACTGGCATCAGCAATGAATTGTTTGCTACATTTCAATGTTTACAATCACTGTTAAAATCTACATACGCATCTGTTAAGGTCCTGCAGAAAACAGACAAAACAACTGTTAAAGACGTCAGAAATGGCACGACATTTACAAAATGACAATAAATACATTTCAAAGGTAACCAGTCAAAATAGGGATAGCTTCTAAATGGAGACTTCACACTTTCAAAGAACTACTTTCTAGGATACAGCGAACCGTAAGCACTTCAGTACAGATTTTAATACTCACTTTGAATAGTCTTAATCTTGACCTACTGAACTACTTTCCTGTTTTTGAAGTTACAGCATAGACATTTGGGTCACCTGTATAATGTTTGATGAAGATTTCAATACTCATCTTGGATAGTCTTAATCTTGACCTACTGACCTACTTTCTTGTTTTGAAGGTACAGCAATGAAATTTGGACGACGTGATTTTGATGTTACTTGGCACAAATGTTTACCACAGATTGTCACGCGTAAGAGCCAGGTTCCTAGTTTAAGGTCAAGGACACACTTAGAGTACAAGAATGACTTTGTCCGAAGCATTTCTTCTTCATGCATGGAGAGATTTGATGTAACTTGACACAATGTTCACCGCCATGAGACGGAGTGTCATACGCAAGAACCAGGTCCCTAGTTTAGAATTACTTTCCTTTGTTGTTACTATAAATAACTTATATTGTTACATTTTTATTACTGGCCGTAGGGAAAATTCAAGACTACTTTACTGTAGTACAACATGCATGGTACATCCAATTTTTAGGTGTATTTGTACTTAACACTACCTGGTTAGGATTGTTTTAAGATTAATAACTTCCCTTAGTTGTTACTATTAATAACTTATATTGTAGCTTTTTTTATAATTGACCGTAGGGAAAACCCAAGACCACTTTTCTGTGGTACAACATAGATGTTACTTACAAATTGTAGGTGTATTTTAAGGTATCTCTACCTGATAAGTAGTTTTTTGTGGACTTAATAAAACAAAATATAGTTTTCTTGGGGACGTACTTCCCTTTGTTGCTACTATAAATAGCTTATTCCTGAAACTTTTTAACCTGGTTGTTAGAATTGGATATGTCATTTTTTGGGCTTACTGTCTACCAAACTTATACAGAACATGTTTTACTGTAACATCTACAAGACGGGCGTTATTGTGACATTCTGGCACTCTTGTTTAGTTTAAATTTCAGTAAATAACCGTTATTTTTTTTTAGCTTTCGTCATGGTGAGCTATTTTGATCACGCTGTGTCCGTTGTCCGTCATGTGTACGTGTTTTCAGCCCATCAACAATTTTGCTTGAATGACATCTCCTCCACAACCAATGGATGGATTTTGATGGAACTTGGCCTGGATATTTCTTAGGTTACCCTCTGGAAAATATTTTTTCTCTAACCGTGATTTATTTTGAATAATTTCACAAAAATGGTCCTTATGTTACCGCCTAAGTTTATATAAAATTATTCTGATTTGTCAAAAACATGGCCGCCAGGAGGCGTAGTTACTTTTCCCTATATGTATTAGTGAATTTTTTAAAATCTTCTTGTTTGAAACTGCTGGCCCGATTTTAAAACGATTTTACACAAACGGTCCTTATGTGACCTTTACTAAGATTGTTCAAATTATTGTCAATCGTCAAAGAACTTGGCGGGCCAGTGGTCGTGGTCCTTTTCCATATATGTTATAGTGGAACTTTAAAACATCTTCTTGTGTGGATCTGCTGACCCGATTTTATAAAATATTTACAGTTAATGGTCCTTGTGTGCCCCTTACCAAAATTGTTAAAATTATTTTGATTGTCGAAAGAATGGCCAAAAGCGTGGTCACTTTTCATCAACAATCATTTCTTTAAGGTTTTAACAGTATATCCCCAAACCCAAAGAAATTTTTTGGTAACGAATTTTTTTCCCAAACAAACTACCTGTCAATTATTGATTTACACTGTCCTACTCTGGATAGTTAAAATATTCTCAAACAGTTGTTCCTCTTTAAAAATAAAAGTCTTTTGTTAGAAATAAAAGGAACAATAGCTGAAAACTACGTTTTGTTACATAAAACTTCAGCGCTAGGACATTATTGCAAATTACATAAAAACGAAGGTATGCAACAGTTCTTTGAATTTGGTAAGCTTTTAAGTCGCTAAAATGTGCAAAAGTATGGCCCTTTTCATGAAGCCCTCTTCGGGAAATTTACAATGCATATAGAAGTAAACAGATATTTATTTTATAGAGTTATTTACGTGTTTTAAATGCTGTTCAATTTACATGTAAACAACTCTTTCTCTCTATGACTTGGTGTTGTTTGATTTCTTTTTTCAAAATATGGACTAGCCGTTAAACGACATCTCCTCCAAAACCACTGAATGGATTTAGATGAATTAGCATTATTGATCTCTGGGTGTCCCTCTTTCAAAGTTGTTCAAATGGTTCTGGTTTATTGAATATATGGGTCAACTATGTTTAAAATAGGTTTTCAGCTATCAAACTTTAAAATCTTCTTAGGTGTAAAAAAAAAAAAAATATTTTTTTGCTCTTAAGGCTTTACCCTCCCCCTTATTTGTATTCATTTTTTGACACTAAAGAATTTCCGAAAAGTCTCACAATAAAAAAAAATCAAAACAAAATTTTTCCGCCTACCTACCCTAATTTTTTGAGCATGTTACCCGGAACAAAGATATTTTTAGGGCCCTTTTTTATCTGAAGCGATAACAGCGAGAATCCTAATATTTGGCATGTAATAAAAGATGTTGACTCTTACCATAATTGTTCAAATTATTGCACTAGGGTCAAAATGGCCACCGCCCCTGGGAGTGACATGGTATATACTATATGCTTATATATAGAAACTCTGAAAATCATCTTCTCTGACGCCTAATAGCTAGAGTTTTTTTAAAATAATGGTTTGACTCTTACCATAAGTGTTCAAATTATTGCTTTAAGGTCAAATATGGCCACGCCGTTTGTGTGACTGTAAGTACTATAGGCTTACATATTTAAAATATTTTGAAAAATTTTCTTCTCTGAATCCAAATACCTAGAACAGTAATATTTGGGGTGTGAAATTTTAAAGGGTTTTATGTCTTCTTAATTGTTCAAATTATTGTCCTAGGTTCAAAATTTGTGTGACATGTATATAATATACGCTTATGCAAAAGAAACTTTGAATATCTTCTTTTCTGAATTTGTAAAGCTTGAACCTTGATATAAACCTAACTCTGCACTTGCACTATTACGTTATACAAAGACAAATGAAGCCTTTTACACAAATGAGCTCTTTAGGGTCAATGACCCTCTTGTTTAAATTTATCTGTCCATCGTTTTTTTTTTGTATATAACTATTCGTGGGTGAGTGGTTTTGATGTGTGGCTCTGTTTGTTTCCATAGACGCCTTTTTAACACTTTTTCTCTATTTTGCAAACCAATTACTTAAGTGTTTTAAAAAAGTAGAAAAGAAATAGAAGATGAACAAACAATATTAGATTTATCATGGTATTGATTCTAACCGATTCCAATTCATACAGAATATGCACGTACAATCTAACCATAGTTTATGCGACACAAGAAAACAAAATAATAATAACCAATCCGTGCGAATTTCAAGATATTTATTACTTGGTTGTTGCGACCTTGATCCATTTGATTTTTTAAATAAAATTCTGTGGCTTGCTTGATATATCAATAGATCAGTTGTGTATCAATACGTCGCACATTTTATTTTGTGAAACAGTCCCAGACAAATAAGTGCAGCACATCAAAATATATTTTATGTCATCATTTTATTCTATTTTCTTGAGTATCAAAAAAGGCGGTACATTATAAATTTATTCGCAGTTTTTATCCAGTTAGATATTATTTTCATTTATCTATTACAAGGATAGCTCTATTGAAACAGGTAAGCTGTTTGTTTACAACAATATGTAGGGACAATCATGCCAGAATCAAAATGTCTAACATTGTATCATACCGGCACACGTCGCGGTACAAAATATCGCTCGTCGTATCAATCCGTCACGCGTCGTTTGACAACACGATACTGTATGTTGTCCCTATAAGAATTTTGTACAAAAAATAGCATTTTTGTAAGTTATATATTACAGCAGTATATTTTAAAGGTAATTAAGTTATACATTTTTCCTAACAATTTATAGAAAATTAACACTTTATAAACATATTTATTAGCATTTCTTTAATTACTCTTCTTGTCTTGAATGTGTCTCTTTATGCTGTAGAGAAGCATATATGGAGTTGCAAAAATTTCTCTAACACAAAACAAAAAAAAACTATAATGTGTAGTATGTTGTTTTCTAGCTCACATGAGCACGAAGTAAAATTATTTTTCACAAATGGTCCTTGTATGACCCTCTAGCAAGATCGTTCAAATTATCCCGATTCATTTAAAAACACGGCCGCCAGAGGGCGTGGTCACTTTCCCTATATTTTGTCTTGTATAAAACTGCTAACCCGATTATAGTTAACCTGAGCAGGAAGTGCTCATGCTGAGCTATTGTGATCACGCTATGTCCGTCCTGTTTGCATGTGTGCTTGTGTGCGTGTGTGCGTGCATGCATATCCGTCCGACGTAAAGAATTTCTTAAAAGGATATGTCCTCCAAAACCACCGATAATTTCAGAATCGATTTTGATGAATTTGACACAAATGATCACTAGGTTACCCCGCTTTCAAAGTTTAAACTGTTCCACTTCATTGAACATATACCGGTTTGTCACTATAGTTAAAAATAGGTTAATAAGTTCTAGATTAAACTGGTCACTTCATGTGACAATCTACGTGTTTAAACTTCCTCACGGATCACAAAATAAATGATTAAATAGTACAGAAAACAAATAATTTACATCCATATTCCAAGAATAAACATTCCGTGAATATGCACTTTCTAATATTTTGAACATATTCTCCTCAAAAACATTAATTTTCACTAATTAAACTGTTAATATTTCCACGTGGCATCTCGGTATGCCCAATATTGGTCAATCAGCCACACGTTTAAAACCGTTTCACGTCCTGCCGATTACAGGTTTCACAAAATCAACACCTTGGAACAAGACCTATTTTTAAAGACAAGTAATTAAGGCCAAGAAAGACCGCAGCATCAAATATGTTTAACATTGTTTCGGCCCTGTATCATTTCTCCTTTTTTGCTGTATAGTAAAACAAGCATTTTTGGACACAAACTGTGAATGTCACAACAAACATTTCAGCAATGGCAGCTCTGTATTTCTAAAGTTTAACATTGTTCAAGTCAGTTATCACTAAAAATCAACTGGCATCAGCAATGAATTGTTTGCTACATTTCAATGTTTACAATCACTGTTAAAATCTACATACGCATCTGTTAAGGTCCTGCAGAAAACAGACAAAACAACTGTTAAAGACGTCAGAAATGGCACGACATTTACAAAATGACAATAAATACATTTCAAAGGTAACCAGTCAAAATAGGGATAGCTTCTAAATGGAGACTTCACACTTTCAAAGAACTACTTTCTAGGATACAGCGAACCGTAAGCACTTCAGTACAGATTTTAATACTCACTTTGAATAGTCTTAATCTTGACCTACTGAACTACTTTCCTGTTTTTGAAGTTACAGCATAGACATTTGGGTCACCTGTATAATGTTTGATGAAGATTTCAATACTCATCTTGGATAGTCTTAATCTTGACCTACTGACCTACTTTCTTGTTTTGAAGGTACAGCAATGAAATTTGGACGACGTGTATCACTTTTGATATAGATTTCAATACTCATCTTTAATATTCTTAACCCTGAACTACTGACCTACTTTCTTGTTTTTGAAGCTACAGAAAAGAGATTTGGACCACCTGTATAATTACTTAACATATTTAAGTAGTTATCTTTAATAATCTTTACCATGACTTACTCACCTAGTTTTTTTTTTTTGAAGCTTTACCAAATAAATTTGTTCGAGGAAGCAACTAAACTCAGGTGAGCGATATAGGGCCATCATGTTCCTCTTGTTGAAATTGTGTCACTGTTTACTGAATATGTACGTGATATGTAAAATAAAGTTAATATCATGTTTGTAACAACGAAAACTAAAGACGTTTAAAACATTTCTGATTAGGAAAACACTATTATATTTTCACATGTACTAACCTTCATATCCGATAGCAAGAGATTCCATTAGTTTTATATGATAGTTCCCCTGATCCTTCTCTTTTCGTTCTTCTAGTTTTCGTGATGCTCTTAAAATACACGAATTGTAAAATTTTAATCACAATATTGTTGCGTTCCATCCCCTTGGAGAAGCTTTCGGAGTTATATGTGTCTATATAAAGCCTACATACTATGACAGTCGTTAGTCGCTGCAAAACACATGTACTAGTAAGTGCTATCTGCCGGACTGAGTGTGGTACTGGACTAGTCTGGAATTGGTCGCATTGAACCAATTGGTTAGGTATTAAGTTTATAGACTCCTGTAGATTGCTTCATGTAACTTGATCTCAGAATGCTGGTCAGCGTGATTTAGCGGGTGTGTGGTGACCGTAAAAGGTCGCCCCGACTGCATCTCAATGTTGTTATATTTTCTGGTCCTTCAGGATCATTGATTTCAACTCATTTAGAATAGAAGATTGAATACTGCTTAAGCCGGTGCTAGGGGGGCGTGGGCAGTGTTGCATTTTCCATTACTGCTCATGAACAAACTCAAACAAACCGTGTCTGCAATTTTTACTGTTTGCCTTGTTCTCGGTGCTTCCGAGGGATCTACTTGTCTGATTTTATTAATCTTAGAAAACTGCTTAACGCGACTGGATTTCTGTTGGAAATTTAGATGATAAATGTATAATAAAATGAAAGACTGTGAAAAGTATCTAAGGTGTTTTTAAATACAGCAACTGACAGCGTCTGAAGAGCTTCGAGGCTGATAAGCGCTTTTCCTAGTACTTTCATAATGCAGTTTTTGTGTCAAACCGATCAGCGTCTCCCACCAGCCTTCGAAGGTTCATGTCGAGGTATAAATTACCAAGTAATTCAATGTTCTGACAGTGCAGTTGTGTCATTCAAGATCTTCGCAGCAGCGTTATACGTTAGAGCATTGTCTCACCATATAACTGTTGGTGTTGATTTTCGGCTGATAAAACAACGAAAAGCTAACGTGAAGGATTCTATGGTCATATCGGGAACAATTTCAAGGTGTACTGCTTGCGTCTTTACACAAGTGAATAGACAAATGTATGTCTTTCCCATTGATCCGTCTTAATTTTTGATGTTCATGGCTCCAGTAAAGTCTACTTCTGTAATGCTAAATAGTGGTCCGTCCTGTACTCTGTATTTCGGCAATGGTGGTGGGTCTGGTACTCTGTAAGCTTTTAGCCCAAGAGATAGGTGTTATTTTACAATAAAGACTTAAAATAGATATAAAAGGGCAAGGATATTTAGAAAAAGCTATTTTCTATACAAAAAAACAATTCTCATGATAAATTTTATCAATTTTAATATAGAAAGGCCTCCTTTTGTAAATAAACGGAAATGTGAAAAACTATGGCGGCCATATTGGCGGCCATCTTGAAGATTTAGTGATTCCATCCGCTTTGACCACTAAGAAATGGATTTTCTGAAAATTCATATTATTAGCTGTCAAATGAAATAAAAAGTTTGCTTGGGTTCAAAAAAAGTAAATAAAAGTGTCCAATCTCTTGGACTATTTCCCTGTAATCTTTCGACATGTTATACACCTGTGTATAATAAATTTTACTCTTTGTTGTATTCTTGGAATCCAGAACCTCTGTCTCAGGTAGGTAATCAAACGTTCTGTATCGCAATGTAGTTGTCTTTTGTGTGTTGAAGTAATGATGAGGTATGTTAGTGCGTGCACTGTAGGTAGCCAGAATGGAAATTTTCTATTCTCATGTACACAAGCATTTGACATACGACCACCACAGCGAACCGTAGTAGAAGTCAAGTTGTCGAACCAGATTGGACTTTGTGTTTAGTGTCTTCTTTCCTCTTGTGAAAATTTCTGGATAACTTGTATGTTGCACATCTTTAATCCACGTACATAATGCGCTGTTTATTTCGTCTGCAGTAAGCGGACCTCGTATTTTCTTTGTATTTCTACAGTTATGTAAAAACCGTAGTACATATGCTGTGACGTTCAGAAGTCTATGGTAAGAGCTGAAAATATCTATTTTCGTCACATTTGAGATGGTTCATAGCTTGTCGACGTCTCTGACGGTTAACTGTGTTGTAGATTGCAATTTGTACTCTGACTTATTGTGAAATGTCGACTGACACGTCTCAAAGGTTATGCCTCTCGATAGCAGATCTGATGGATTAGAATCAATAGGGCAGTTTCTTCACTCACTATCACCAGACAATTCTTTGATTTTCTTTTTCCTGTTATTTACGAATGTGTTCTCTTGTTTTGATGATGTAAGCCATTTAAGGTATCCGATCCACAAATAGGTAAATTTCGATACCTGGTGACCCCATATATTTTTTATATCATTTGAAACAGTTGTGTCTGCTGAACAAGAATTAGTAAATAGGATGACCATAAATAATATGCACGAATTACTACAGTCATGTCATGTTTTTGACTGCGAATTCATAATTCTTACACTGTAATAACTGGATTTCTGTTGAAGTATCACTGAAAACTATAAAGCAAAAAGAAAATATGTATTACATATTTTTGTCATGTATATTATATCCTTTCGACTACCGCTATCGTACACCGACGCACTACCTGAGACGCCAAATGCAGACTATATTTTTGGGGTTCTCCATTACCGCTACTGTTTTGCAGGCGGGCTACCGCAGACGACTAATACGTACCAGAAAAATGGGGGTGCTCATTTCCATAGCGCATAATGCAGTATTTGGGTAAAAATTGTATTTTTTCGCAATTGAAAATAGAAGGAATTACCAAAAATATACTACATTTTTATGCTGCGGTAATTTTTATGTAAAACGGTTGCTACACTATGGTAGTTATGTCCATTGTGTGGTTATTGGTATAACTACGCTGTGGCACAACTTATAGTTTCTTGTTTCCTGCAATAGTCTACTATGGTATTTATATGCAGATAAAACATACAGTTAATGTTATTTATTAAAAGTCACATATTTAAACGGCCACTGCATCACTGTGACAGTACATGCTATTTTGTGTGAATATGTATTAATACGCTGCGGCACTCTCTTTGGTTTCGTATGCCCTGCATTAAACTACTGTGGTAATCGGGGGAATAAATAATGCCTACAGGATAAGTTTTGATTACTAGTATAATCCTTTCGCAGGGTAACTTTCTCAGCACTGTGGAAGTGCACTTAATTTCATTTAATATGTATAACTACACTATGGCACTGCCTTAAAATTCAAGTTTCTCACAAAAGTCTTCTATAGTTCTTAGTAACAGGACGAGTAAAACTACACTGCGGTACTACATTGAAATTCGTTCTTCCTGCAAACGTCTACTGTGGTAGTTATTTGCAGAGTGGTTTGGTTGCTGTACCACTTCCTCCCTATGCCAGCCCCTCCCCCTCCCCAATCCTGTCTAACAAGACATATGCATCCCCACTCCTATACCTAGATCCGCACTCCCTGTAATTACTATAAGTACTCGTTTTTTCCAGGCACCATAGTGCTTTGGAATTCCCTTCCAGTACAACTTGTGCAAGCCCCAACCCTGAACCAGTTTAAGCAGGGTGTAACCAAACTTGCACACAATGCTTAACATGATAGACCTGATTCTTTAAACTGCTTTTATCTGTAAATCCTTCTTGTTTTTAACACTATGAACTGTATTCATGCTTGCAATACACATCGTGTATTACTTCTATTCTCCTGTCCATTCTACTTTTAAAATTCTTGTACAGGCGCGCAGCTGCACGTAATACTCGTAAAGAGGAGTGATGCAGTATAAAAAAGATAGATAGATAAACATTTAGTTAATAGTATGTATTAAAGAGAGGCTATAAAATATTCGTTTTAGCAGATGCAGTTTCTGCATATCTTTGGAAGTTTAAAGTTTATATTAGAAGGGGAAAGAAGAAGTAGAACTAACGAGGAAGGTTGTTGAACATCTGGTTGAACCGTATAGTGCTTCTAGACACATCCTTTTGGCACAGGCGTTCCTTGCCAGCTCAACCCATCTTTGTGGGTCTTTTAATAAGGGCGAAAATTCTTGCCATATGATTTGAAACCACAGAAATTAGTCCGACAGAAGGATGTTTCGGCAGGAATAATGTAATACATTATTCCTGGTTTCGGTTAGTACATTGAACAAAGGAGAGCATATGACACGTCAAATCAAAGATGGAAACATGGTAGCTAGAGTATGGAAGGTTACCCTTCAGGAATTAGGAAACCCAAACAAACGCAGGTAGTTGATACCATTGACCGAGAGTTTGAAGACTCACATGAAATCATCTCAATGTCAGGGCGAACAAATGCTTGTCAGTTTTGCAGTATGAAGAAACTAAAGACCGCCGGTGGTCTCCGAACACCAACGTCATCATTTGGTTGTAAGCAGTGTAAAGACAATTTACACAGGTATAACAATATTCTTCTTATTAAAAGTTATATTGATCTAATGAGTAGTTTTAAAGATTTCATGGTGTTATTTAGTCATGGCTATGTTACGTGAACGTACTTTCTTTTACTCCATGTATATAAATTGGGTCTGAGTCAACAAGTCGCTCAAATCCAAAAATGTACTCAAATTATCCCTCTGGGTCAAGTTTCTCGAAAAATTTAACCATGTCAGAAGAGGAAAAGTCTGTTATTGCATTATATTTTCGACTGCTCTTAACAGGTTATTCTTCTTAGTACAGGATAAAATGTTTCGAGAAATCCAGCCCTTAAGTAGAAAAGTCAGTTCCAGAGAAGTTGTACAATAATTGTAGTTGAACATCAAAATGTCTTGCTTACATAAAAATATTTGTCATCTATTTTCAGTTTTAATCTCCGTGATCTTTTAAATAATACTTTCAGGGAATGCTTTCTTTCGTATCATGCGTCCAGAACTGGGATTTGCTAACTATAGGACAAGTCCATACAGACCTCCAATCCGAAAACGCCCGTAAAACTTATGGCAACAAGAGCAAAATTGGAAACTCCAGAAAATCGATTATTTTAGTATATATAACCATTGCAAATCACTAAATGTTATAATTTGATACGTTTTATTATTGCTCATTATTACTACATTTTAATAAGAAATCCCTTCCTTCAATTTAGCTACATAACGGTCAGGAAGGTACATATTAAAATAGAAACACCCCGTAAAATGCCAACGAAATTATCTTGGAAATCGACGAAAAAGAAATGACTGTCTGACTAGCGGACACTAAGCACAAACTGGAGAAAGAAACAGACAGTGTCTAAGATTACTGACAACATTATATGGTGTACACATTATTACTATGTGTCGTGTGTATATGTACGTTATGTTTTTAATACGAATGAGAAAGTTTGATTGATTCATCTTTTGATAATTAATTTTCACCTGCAATATGAGCTGTCTCAAGGGAAGTATAGAAATAATAATCAAACAACCGGGCATATTAAATATAGACACATAACTAACTTATTAAACAGTTCTACCGATGACATGTTTATCAGAGTGAATTTTGGACATTTTATCTTGCTATGCGTCATTAACAATGCTAATTACCCTACCCCCACCCCCTTGCCTTTAGACGGCTATTGAAAAAATACATGTATATATAGATTAACGGTTATTGTCGTAAGTTGTTGACAAAATTGTTTCATTCTTACTCAGTTTAAACGGACTACAGTACAAATTCAACAAAGAACAGGAATTATTTCATGACTTTTAGTGAACTTTTTGTGTAACATTACATATGCTGTATGTTACCTTTTGCGATGATTTGTAAGTAATGAATGATCCTCATCTGCTATAGCTTTTACAACTTGCTTTCGTTTAAATATATTTTTCTATTTTCTGTCAAATGTTTTTGTTTGCTTTTAATATTTTACTTTTAGTCTCCTACCTGTTTCTCCGGATCGGAGTATAGGTAGACTGTCTATCACGAAATTTAGTCCAAAATACGTTGTTCAGGTTGTGTAGCATTTGATATATGATTCTTCTTACTCATATCCGTTCATAGGAGATTGCCTGTACTGTAGTGTTTTCATTCAGTTGTTAATTTTATTATTTTATCTTATTATTTTCTGTTATAAAAATGTTTTTGTTGCATTTTACTTTTAGTCACCTACCAGTTATGACAGCGGATCGGACCATGTAAACGCGTCAACTATACGTTATTAAGGTTCATTTAAATTTATACATATTCATAATCTGTTTTTGTGGTGTATATGATGCAAGTGCCAAAACAAAACTAACTCAAAAATGTCGAATGACACTTCGTGGTAAAACTTATAATAGTAGATAAAAGTGTCTTTTTCTTAGTTTGTTATGCCTTATTGACTTTCAAACAGATTTTAAAATAACTGAATTTATTAATAGCATTATATCTAAAGTAGAGCGTATCCCAGTTGCGAGCTATATTCCGTTGATACTTTTCTTTAAAGTCACAATTAAGGTATCAATTGTTTAATCATATAATGAAGAATTGTAAGATCTCATTTCACCGAAAGCACATTCATGTAAGGTTTTGGAAACAGATCATTTTAGAGTCGGTTTTTGTTTGATTTTACGGCCATTTTCAACATTATTCCAGTTATATCAGGCAGCCAGTTCAACTAACCATCGTTCCTGGGAAAAACCAGTACTAGACGCCAAAGTCCGTAAGCAACTGCCTACTTTCTCACATAAAAAAATCCTAGTCGGTAGCACAGCTCGAACCTGCGAGACCCTCCGTCAGTGAGAGGATTCAGAGATTACAAGTGCACGAATGTATCTCCTACATTACGGACCCGGACTATAAATTAATATAATGAGTATACAAAGGCACATGTGAAATACTGAATACTGTACCATTTATAAAGCATTCCAGAGTATCCATGCATTATAATGCATAATGCATGGAGCTCAAAGTCAAAATTACCATTGTGTACTTTGGGATAATTCAAATGCATTCTTACCTAAAGTTTGAGTTTTAAATTTGAAAAGTACAATACTTCCATAGTGGATAAATTTACACACGTCTAGTATGCAATTGGAAGAAGCGATGTGTGCATATATATTACCGTTGCGGCGTAAAAACAATGAAGCGTTCTGTAGAGAATTACCACAGTGTATATATGTATGTTCCATGTGCAATAACAATTTAAAATATTACTGCCGTAGTGTATAACTGTACACTATTTCTGATTACCACAGTGAAATTTTGTATTTCATGGAAAAAAATCAGAACTACCGTAGTGCCACAGTGAAAATAACTGGTGAAAAGTCTACAATACGCATCAGTGGCAGACCCGTGGTTTTCAGACTCCTAGAATGCCGGAGCCGCATAATGCAGACGTAGTAAAATAGCTTTAAATACCGTAGCGTAGAAATGAGTAATTAATTAAGTTTTAAAAACTGAGTTCGGTAATTACCGCGACGAGCAACTATCAAAACTAATGGGTATTTTTGGGGAGTAATGATACCTTAATTGTCTGAAAAGGATTTTCTTATCAACAAATTGCGATAACAATGATTTTAGAACATTATTGCGCACGAGACGTTTGGTTTTGTTTTTAAATTTTATGGAGACCTGTAATTTGTTGCGTAATATTATTTAGTATGCCATATGAATGATTTAACTTATGAGTTTAACTGATTTTATACCATTTTGTTAATAACATAAATGAAAGTTTACACTTCAGATGAAATTCTGCAAAAAATAAAAAGCTTTCAAATTCCCCCCAGATACAAAGAAAAATTAAAAAATTCCGGTAGTCCTACGCTGTACGATGTCGGTAATGTGGACCCTCGTTTTGATGGTACGTTTTAGGCGTCTGCGGTAGTCAGTCGGTGTATGATAGCGGTAATAGCGACACCCGTTTTTATGGTACGCATTAGTCTGCTATGGTAGCCGAAAGGATATTTTCTTTTTCAGAAGACAATACCCTTTCAAATGATACCAACATTATATGAGCTTACCAGGCATCAATATTTGATACAGTTTAATAACACTGTTATATAGAACTTGCTTATTTGTGAATCGGATACCTTTGGTGCTACTTTGTTATAGCTCCAAAATATTATCTTTGTGCATTGGGAACTTTTCTGGATATGATCTGCCAATTTTGCGCCAACAACATCAGCCATTAGTTCTAGCTTTGGTATAGTTATAAAGTATAGTTATATAGTATATGTATATGCTTTCATACTGGAATCTGTAAATACGTGCAGTGTGGGTAAATCTTTGAAATCTTTAGAGAAATAACATATGAAGAGCTCCGTTTTGATTCCCTCATCATTATCTGCTTTCACGCTGTACCATTTGAGGACTAAACGGCAGGTAATGGTTCATCCAATTCCAGTTTATGTTGCCTTAGTGACTGCATCGATGTTTTGCTTCTAACTGTTAGTGGACTCAGTATTCTTAATGGATCGTATATGGATGAAGAATCCTTAAGTAACTCTCTTTTCGTCATAGGGACCAGACTACTTGTATAACTTTTACTTTTCGCAAATGTGATGATGTCGCTTTCAGTGTCCCATACCATTCCAATAACTATTGTAGCTCTGCAGTCGTCTGCAACATTCTCTGATCTCGCCGTTTCACGAGGAATCTCGTAATTTGAAGCCCAAGACCTCAGATTAAATCCCGCTCTCTTGAAAATATCTCTGATTGAATGGTAAAATTCCATTAAAGTGTCGTGATCAGGTAAGCTTGAAAGTATATTGTCAACATAAAGACCCCTTGAAAGCTGCTCTCAAATGGCACACTGGTTTGATGACAGTGGTTTCTGTATTACGGCGCTCAGAATAAACGATGAGCACATGACACCAAACAGCACGGATTTGAAACGGTAGATCTGTAAGTCACTTTTCGGATCGTCATGATCACTCAACCAAAAGAATCTTGTGTCGTCACGATCGCCTTCGCTCAGTCCAACGTTCAGAAACGCTTTATCTATGTCAGTCGTGACAGCATACTAGTGAATCCTAAAACGCATAAGAATCGATGACAGATCGTTCAGTATAGGCGGAGTACTTCGAAGACAATCATTCAAGCTTGCTGTCTCTTGTGAACTTCTACAGCTACAGTAATACACAATCCATATAAGTGTTATTGCTGAATCTTTCTTAACCGGGAGGTGGGGAATGTAATGCACCTTTTTGGGCGAGGTGATATCGTCTGGCACTTTTTCGATAAATCCGAGTCGTTCTTTTTCTACAATAATTTCTACGTATTTCTTTAGAAGATTTGGTTCTCTCTGTAGGCTGTTAATAACTTTTCGTGTTCGTCGGTAATGGCTTGTGATTTTCTTTCCAGGGTAATTTAGCGTAGTATTTTCTATAGTATTCGCTGTGTGCAACGCTTGATTTCTTATAGTTTGTCATATAATCATTACAGGACTGATTACATTCTTCTTTTTCTATTCCAAGCGATTCTATCTTCCAATAATAATCTGCTCCAATCAGTAAAGTTAACTCAAATAAGTCGTGTTTGTTCAACGGGTGTGCTAATTTAAGATCTTGTAAGTAGGGAATCTTGTTAACGGCACCTCTTCAACGGGACTGCTATTTCTGGTACTATCAGTTCTTTGATTTCAATATCTTCATTTTCAGTCCGTAGCGTTATCATCGCAGTTTCTATATGTCTGACTTGTCTGTTCTTCTCGCCAAATCCTGACAGGTAATGTGTTTCTCTTCCGGTTACTCTAAGATTTAATATCTTTGAAAGCTTATGTGTGATAAAAGATATCTGAGCTCCTTCGAAAATTATATTTGCTTCACATTATGTAGAGTCTGCCTGTACCTCGGCAATGGCGGTCCATCTGTATGTATATGTGAGGAATGCAGCATTGCTGTATCTTTCTTTTCAGTGTTTATATTTTCTTCGTGTGCTGACTTTTTCTCTGACTTTTAAGTTTGTCCTTACATGAGCTATTATGGTTTCTACGAGCACAGTTCTTACAGATAGACTTAAGAGTTGCAATTTGAAATCCTGTGGTTTCCAAGGCAGTTAAAACACAGTCTGTCATGTTTAACTATATCAATTCTTGTGTCATAATCTTTCGCAGTATTACAATGATGTCTTTTGCAGAAAAAGCATACTTTCGTTTTTTTTGACTGAAAACTAGATCTATGTAGATTTCCATGCCTTTAGCCCGATTTATCTGATTTATATTTGTCGCGTTTGGTCAAAAACGCTGCTGTAGCTGAATAGGTCGAAGGCTGGGGTTCAGTACCGGCTTCCATAATGGTTAACTCCTTCAGAAACATTCGTCTAATGTAACTTAAACTCAAATATGTTGAACCATGTTCACAGGTCATGTTCATTTTCATTTCGGCCGGAAGTTTCTGCATTATGACGGGTACTAGCAATGAACCGTGTGTATTTTCGCTTTGTCCTGAGGAATCTGTCTCGGGTTCATCGTTGAAATGACGAAAGCTTGCAAAATTATTTACTGGTGCAGGTAAATCTAGTAGTACTGTCATGTATGTCTGAAATATCTTCTTCCTCTGTCCAGAACGCTCGTGTAAAATCCCGACTGCTTTTTGGTAATTTACGTTTGTAAGCTCGAAGCCTGAGATGGTTTGAAGGGCCTCTCCACTCAGAAGAGATTTCAAATAATTGAGTTTCTGTGCGTTCATAAGTGACGAGTTTGCATGTATTGCAGATTCATATGAATCCCAGAAGGTTTGCCACTCAGCTGCATTTCCGGTAAATATGGGAAGGTCTAATTTCGGCAGTCTATGATAGATGTTTCCATAATGTATAGTTTGAACAATATTATAACTGTTAGTCAGCATTAATTGATCTCGTGTTGTACTGCATGAATTAATTGCGTCCGTGTTGGATCGATTTATGTTTCCACTTCCGGTACTGTATTGTGTTTCTGTGGAGCTATTACTAAATACATTTGCGGCGGCGTTGAGATTTGAATTTCTTACGTTTAATGTTTTCTTAAGTTTGTTTAATGTGCACTGTAGAGAAAAGCTGTAGTCGTGCTGCGCGATCTCCTCCTCTTCTATTTCCTCTTCATTTTCTGGCGGTAGAATTTCTAGAACCTGTGAGTGTAGACTTTCAAGTGTCGTCTGCTTCTCTTCTAAAGAAAGGAGAATATTCTCTGTTTCTTCTGCGTTGATCTCCGAATCGTCTGCATCGAACTTTGAAGTCAATGTTTTTAACTGCAGCTTTATTTCTCTAACAAGAGCTCGTAATTCCGTCAAATTCATCTTTGCGGCTGTTACGGTAAATCTACTCTTGAACAGTTACAAAAGTTTCTCTTTTAAGGCTGTGTATCCGGCTCGCGGGACCAAAATTTCCATTTTACTAAAAGTAAGTTTGGTTTCGATGTCAGTATTACATCAACTCTATTTAAGGATGTACGAGCATCTTTTTCAGGATATCCGCCATTTTGAAAAATGTTTCTTCGAATATTGCTTTCTAACAAAAGTTTTGCCAAAAATTAACGCTAAACAATCAAAATATGACTAATAATGTACCATTTAGCCAAATAGATTCTACTTTTTGCGAAAAAAATTGTTTCAGTCTTATTTTTGGCTGGCATTTGCCTATAATTGACGCAAGATTTACAATGGGATAGGGGTAGATAATTTTAAATATCTATGAAAGCAGATAATTTTTGGTTTTGATATTTTCCTAACTGATATATATATAATAATAAGCTATAATTGAAAAAAAGTTTTCAAGATAGCTCTTTTTTTATATAGAAAATATAGATTAAAACAAAAATGACAAAAATATCAAAATTCACCAGTTTTTAACAGCTTTTTCTTAATAAATCTCTTAGATGCACGGTGAACCGAACCTTTTTTCTTTCCGTTTTGAAGCATTTTTGTGTGTCATTAAAGCTGCAAAATATTTTGAAAATCTTACTGTCAGAATTTTTTTTGTAGATCTAAATACATTTTTCCCATTGAAAATAAGGTGGGTGGGGTGGTTATGTCAACATGTAAAAATGAAAGAGATTTGTTTGTGACATTTATGCTTATATGATACTGACATCACCTTGTATTCATATTAACCTGTAAGACATGAAATCCCTATAACATTAACTGGGATATTGTGTTTTATAAAGTACCACATTTTTTTCAATTTTACAAAATTTCAGAAATGCTTAGTGGGCGAAGAAAATGCCTTATAAAAATAAAACGAGTTTGGTGACCTGTGTTTTTTCTTATCTTGTTTGTCTTAGAAACAAATGTTCTTCAAGCTCACAGAGTATGAAAAATTCTTAACGTTAGAAAAAATCCGCTCCTACATCCTTAAGTACAAGCAAGTACACAGGAAGTACGTCAAAAAGTGACGTAGCGGTAAAAGGCGCCAAACGATAAACGCCAACAACGTTAAATAGATACACGCTAAATATAACAGAAGGAATAATGAGTTGCTGACACGAGTCTTGAAAGTCTTGTAAAACGGACACATTTCAAACTTTGACAAAGTTCTGACATAGAAAACAGCTTCAAAAGTGAAAGATAAATAAAAATGCTAGTACTATACGTAATGTTGGGCTATTGTCTGATGAAATACCTAAGACATTAGACAACTTCATGCATTTATAAGACAAAGTACAACAATGCACAGTAAAACCGAATTGAAAGAATGAGGAATGAATGAAAGGTAAAATTTCTAGAGCATTTCAAATTGATAATTTTTGTGTTTTTTTTTTTCTTTCTTTACATTTACATTCAATTTTAAATGTTTCATTACACTTTATTTCTTGACCCGATACAGCTCCGAGCTCAAACATAAATTTTGCCAAGTATTTTGTTCGCGAAGGACTATTCTATTGGACTGTAAGTCTTTCATTGAATTTCTGTCAGTCATATACTTTCCTTTTTATCGTGTTCAAATTATCATGTATGTATTAAATCGTGTACATATGTAAATGGGAATAGTTAGTTTCAAGTAAAACGTTGAATAACTGTATTTTGTAGTTTGTATGTTTATGAATATCTAAATAATGTTGACCGTTTCAAAGAACAACTGAATGGTAAATAAAACTTGCACCGAAATCTTAAAATCGTAACCTGTGAAAACAGTACATTTAGTCTTTGTGTCGTGTTTTTTAATGCATGAACAGCGTCGGATACCTTTTAGTATTCAACGAGCCTGCTTTACCAAAGTATCTGTACCGATTCCAGAATACAGGGATAATACACGTTTTCCGGCAGCGATGTAGATACTTTGGTAAAGTAGGTCCATTCAATATTCCGGCGGCGGTGCATCTACTCTGGTAAGAGAAGGTCCATTGAAAATTTCGGAAGCGTCGAAGACACTTTGGTAAAATATGTTCGTTGAATATTACGGAAGCGATGCAGATACTTTTGTAAATAAGTTCCGAGATACTTTGATAATACAGGTCCGTTGAATATTCTAACAGAGCGCAGATACATATGTTAAGTAGACCCGCTGAATACTGTGAAAACGGTGCAGGTACTTTAGCAAAGTACGACCGTTGAATAGTGCGGAAACGGCGCAGATACTTCGGTAATGTAGACCCGTTGAATATTCCGGCAGAGGAGCAGACACATAAGTAAAGTAAACCTGTTGAATATTCCTGAAGTGACACAGATTCTTTGGTTAAAGTAGATCCATTGAATATTCCAGAAGTGGCGCAGATACCTTGGTAAAGTTAGGAGCAGAAGTTGTGGCTTTGTGTTTAAAATACTGGTAACCCCACAGCAACACATGTACAAGTATCACTCAAAGAGCAAATGACGAATCCCACGACTAGCACATTCCTGCAGTTAGTTTCTAATGAAGTTTCTCTCTAGGGGTACGAAATTGTGATAAACTAGTAATGAATATAAACGAACACAAACGTCGAAGCTTATATTAGAGAAAGAGTTAAGGATATAAGAGATGAAATACTATTCAGGAACTGCTACAATGGTATGGTATAGAAATATATATAAACATGTAATCGAAATAAAAAGTTTGTGTTTAAATCTTTGATAATCTCAAATATTGATGAGAAAGGTGTGAAAAACGGATGAAAAAATGCAATACAAACTTATATTAATAGAAAAGAAAGAAACTATATCATATGATTTGATATCTACACAAAGGAGTATATCAAATATATTGTAATAATATATTCTGTTATTTTGATAAAAGGTTTACTGTTCAACCGGAATTTAATATGCTGCAATAAATTTCCTGTTGATGTATGACTATTTTGGATACAAAGGTACACATTCGCCAGATGTGCCTTCGCGGTCTACACGAATACAGTCCATATCAATATATAATGCCATTTTTCCCGACTAGTAAAGGTCATTTTCATACCAGATAATAGCATTATGAAAAGACATGTCTGTGAATTTACATGTTTCCAAGTCTATGTCTATACTGTTGAATGAAATGAATGCTAAAGAAGGTATGTCCTGATGTTTACCTACGCAATTTCAGCGTGCGTTTTATTACGGGTCTCAGTCACGTGATTATGGTTTTCTTGAATTACGGTTTCACCATTTTTTGGTATTTTTGATTTCCTATAGAGAAACGTTCATGTCTAAGGTAGTATCGCTTAAAGTGAAATACTGGAAATGCTGATAAAAAAGATGTGGTATTCTTATATAGAAAGTACTAGCGGAAATATTTGGCTCATTGTAAGCTTTATACTGACACATGTCGGTAACGGCAAGTTTATTCCGACCTCATATTTTCTTCAGACGACCGCTGATATTACGACACGGTGATATTCTTAACTGATTTAACTAGATACTTAAAATCAGTAAAGGTTAAATCTATCATATCATTGCCAAAATCAAGTATTGCAAGAAAAATGACGGAAGAGGAAGCGTATGGAAAACATGTTTATGTGTAACACGTTAAATCGTTAGTGTTGGTCGTCATTACTCACTCAGCACACAGATGTCGGGGATACAAATGTAATAATTTGTTTTCTTTGCAAGCGGTTCGTTTTTCATTATTTGTATTGTTAACCACTGAGAGACCGAGAGTAAAGTATTTTTAAAACGTGTTATAAATGTTTCGTACAACGCGCTTGCCATCACATCATCAAACATGTGTTTCCGACAGGCAGTCAGTAAAATATTTGAAATTGTTCAAATATAACATTACATTTAGTCTATTTACTGCAAAAAGAAATATATAAATATTGAATTTTGCAACGATTAATATGTAATGTTATACTTCACATAAATGTTCAATGCAAATTCCCAATTTGTATACTAATAACTTTATTAATGTATAATATCTATCAGGGATTTAGTATCTCGAGCGCAAAACCTCCATTCCAGCTTTCTGCGCATATGACATTATCATTTAGTTAATATCATATGCCAAACACCGCTGTTTTGATTTTCTGCGTATGCTATATTATTTGTTATTTCTCCCGTTAGGCGATATGAGTAAAATACTTGACTAGTAGGCTCTTATCTATATTGAAATTAGATATTTGAGAATTAAGTCGAAGTGGACTGTAGACACCTAGGACTATCGATTTTTCAAGGAGACCATCACAACATTATTTGTTCATATTATGTGCGGTAGGAAAAACAAGCTCATAATAGTGATGAGATCTTGCTTATTATGTCTCCACTTTGCGATGGGTGATATAGATTTGCTTTGTCTGTCCGTCCGACCGTCTTGTCGTGAGAGAACATTTGTGTTACACATATCGCTTAAAGTATTTGATCTGCCGTCATTACACTTCACTAAAATATTCTTCTAGCCTACATTAGAAATTGTGTATCTGAGAAAAAGTTGTCAAGATCAACTATAGCTAGTGTGCTCGCCCGTTGTAAATAATTTCGCTTTGAACACACAGGAGATCACATTATCTAGCCCAATAGTATTGTGACTTTGTCAACAAATTTGTCTTAACAAAATGTCGGATAAGTTAAATATTGACCTATTAATACTCATGAATATTCCGTATGTTTCCGTAAATTAATGTATTAGTGATATAACTGTTGAAAAACCAATGTAAATGAATACACATGATGTACATTTCTTTATAAAAATAATGGCGCATTTGCAGATAGCGGTGCGGAAACGTTTATCTGCTGGTCTCGAGGCTGTGGGTTTGAGTCCTGTGTCTGACCATGTCGTTTTTAATTTTATCTGTAAACTTAACAAGGGAAAAAAGTCACATTAGTAATCAACATTCTTCTATGTATGTGTCAGTAAACCATTGTAAAAATGTCGACCTAACTCTTTAAAAGTTATCAAATATTTTAGGAAATATCTGGACTGGACAAGTGTTCGTTCATTCGACGAACACTTCAAGCATCTGTCGTCAATATACAAAGAAATAAAATCAATAAATACTAAAACAAAAACGTAAATTATGTTATTTTATTTAATAAAGATATTTTCAGGATATAGATATGTTGCGTAAAATAACGAAAATGCCCGAACATGCAAGGCCGCGCTTCTATTACTTGGCTTAGTGATCTAGTATTTGATCAAGTTTCCTACATTCAATAAAGGCAAACGTTCTGACTCAATTTGATAAGATCCAGTAGAACATTAACAATGTTTTTTTTCTATGATAACACCTCGTGGCCCATCTCGTTTTCAACCTCAGTTAATTCAGTTGCAAAGTATCACGTTTCATAAGATCATATATAAATCATGGCCTCTGGTATGTTAACAATGTTTTTCTATAACTTCACCAAGTGACATTAATTTTTACCCTTGATAATCCAGTTTCAGACTTAACGTAGATTTTATCAAGACAAACATTTTGACAAAGTCTAATAAAGATCCAGGAGGAAACAATGGAATCTAGAGTGTTAAACAATGTTTTTCTATGATTTGTCACCTAATGTTTGAGCCAATTTCAAAATCTGCTGAGATTTTTTTAAGACAAACATTCTGACTAAGTTTAATTACGATTGGGCTAACACTGTAACCTCTAGAGTGTTAACAATGAAATTGTAGACAATGGACGACGACGGACACACTGCTACCACAATAGTTTACCTTGAGCAGTTTGTGCTAAGATATGCTAAAATCTTGATGCGCAACTCCTAATGTTTAATAACATACTTATGCAATTTAATGACGGTCCAGGACATTCGATACTTTTCCATATGTGTAACACTAATTTAATCTGATGGACAGACAGACGGACGAACAGACACATCCAAATTTATATCCCCACTGCATAGTGGTGGCATAATAAACCAGACCTTATCACTTACCAAACCACACAAAATATAATAAAATTATGTTGAGATGCCCCCCTTGAAAAATTGATCGTCCCAGGTGTTCACACTCCACTTCGTCTTAATTCGCAAATGTCTATTAAGCGTTCGTCTAATGGCCAGACACGATTATCACAAAAAGAGCCTAGCGGGGAAAGATTACATTTGTCCGAGCACTCGCCAGGGGTTTCCCTAGGGAATAACCTTGTCTAAACTAGCGTGCACTTAGGGGACCTCACATAGTTCTGGCACTATTACGACATCATAACTTATAGAAACATTTATCACATATTTGACGTCGTAGGAGTGAATTAAAGCCATAATTTTGAATTACAATAATGTAATAAAGCTTCGACGTTGACGTCGTTCAAACAATAGAAAACGTTGGTCGAATTGACATTGCCTGTAATAGGTAAAGAAAGAAGAACTTTTTATGTTTCAGTAGGAAAATAGGAGACGTTGGTGAAATTGACTTGGTCTATATTAGGTAATGAAAGAAGAAATTTTGATGTTTCAGTAGGAAAAATTAACCTGTGATAAAAAAAAAAAAAAATATTTTTGAGTCTTTCCACATTGAGCTTCACATTTTATCATTTTATTCAACTCGTTTGATTAATTCAATATTACAATACAGTCATGTAGTATACTCTTTATTTTTAATTTCTATGTTTTCGGTGTAATAAATGTTAATCCTCGGACTTACGCCTCGGTCGATATTCATATATCTCGAAGTGGATATACTTCATGTCACCCTCTCAGGAATGCAACATTTATATAATATCTTAAGATCTCTATTTTAATAATTACCCTTAAAACTATCTAGGATGTTCATATTATCTAAACTGGATTATCACGACAAAGTATATGGAAAAGAAGACATGCATTTGTAGGAAATAAAAACAATTACATCAATATGTAGTGTATTTTTAAATGAACTACTTATGCTTAATGACTTTTGAGCAGTTTATGTATTATTTAAGTGGGACAAGTATACATTCCATATTAATAATGTGTTGCAAATAAGACAACATTTACACATCTGAAAATGTCTAAAGATTTTATAATGCTTTTTAGTATAAGTATTTAAAATAAATGTCTTTATTAATGAATTAAGATATGTATATGTATTATAATATGTGCAGGACTATTGTTTATATTAGACAATTGTGTATTTACCTAACCTCGTTCTTATTATACTTCCAGATCATGTATTGGAATAAAACAAGTCGTATCAGAAAGGTCTTACGAGAAACAGAATCAAAGTCTTGTCGTTAAGCGTAAGATAGGAAAGTATAATATACGGATAAAGAATCTTTTCATGAACAGAGACGACAATGATAAAGATGACTGTAGAATAAGCCGTATCCGTATCCTTCCTGATGGTAACATTCTTCTTCTTGATAATGGTAGCAGTAGGCTGAAGAAACTTGACAGTTCGTACAACGTCGTCAGTCACTGTGATATTCCCTATGTGTTCTATAGTAGGCCTGACATGTGTTATATAGGTGACGATAGAGCTGTTGTATGCAGTTCGACTGATAGAATAATTCAGTATGTGAATGTATCGGGTAAGCTGAAGCTTGAGCATACTGTAAAGCTTGACCACAAATGTTACGGTCTGGCTTGTCATGGTGATACACTCTATGTCGGAGGTTTTGGCACAATATATACCTATAACAGAGACTGTCAAGAGAAACATGTACTTTACAACACAAACAATGCGTATTTCTTCCATATTGCTGTCAGTGATGACGGTGAACGTATTTATATTCCAACTGGTATTGGCGGTCTTGTAACAATAGATAACAAAGGAAACCATCTATTCACTTTGAAGCATGGCCAATGGTATGAAACATCAGATTTATGTATTGTTGGTGATGGTACTGTGCTTGTATTAGACACTGAAGGACATGTGCATCAGGTTGATTATAACGGTAAACAAGTACTGGGAACAGTTGTTGATAAGTCAATGAGTTTGCGTACAACATCGATGTGCTTTGATAGACAACGATGTAGACTATTCGCTGCGGAATACGTAGAAAACTATATACCAGTCTTTCAGCTACAGCATCACAACAATGATACAAATATAAATTAATGTACTGGTTGCAAGAAAAATATTTGAGATATGTTTCATAGGTTTTAACTAAATCTAATACATTCATTGTATTTAGAGTGAAGAATACATATGGGTTGAACAAATTAACGCTGATCTGCAGTTGAAAATCAAACAATATTTAACTTACTAAATAAATTGTCACCATATATGTGTTAATGTTTTAGAATTATAGACAATTCAATAATGAAAAGATCATTTTAAAAGATGATTTAGTGACAATCATGCAGTACATGTATTTATTATCATTACCAAGCAGCCGTGTAGTCAAAATAAGTAGTAGAAAAATATGAAGAAAGACTCTTCTGCGTTAGTCACACAGTAAAAATGGAATGTAAAGTAGCGAGAATTCAGCTTTTATCTATGGCATACATCATATATTTATATATTGATATTTAAGTATTTAAATATAAGGTCGCAATCAGTATTGCAGATGGACATTATATCCTGAATGATTGCGTTTTATTTCACTAGATATTTCACAGTGTTCTTGGTTGCAGATTGTCGTTGAAAAATATCACTTAAATATTTGCATTTTCATGTCCACATTTTCAGAGGCAGTCGAACAATAAAATTGGCAGGTTCGTCTAAAATTAAGATATATTCTTAGGGATGAATGTTATAGTGTCTCGTTCATTGCAGTAGACCAAATGAATTTCTTCTTGCATTTCTTTGGCTGATTATAAGTTTAATGTCGTAACCGAAAGGACACTTGCTATTGGTTCTGCAAGATCAGCTTTTAAGTAGAAATATTCAGTATTCCCTCCCTTGATCATTAATTATGTTAAAGCAATTCTGGCTGATTGGATTGACTCCCTTACATTAATTTATTTAGCTAAAATCAATATATTTCAATCACATACATACGGTGGTATTTTTAGGACGTGCATTTATTTTCTATAAGGTTAAATTATCTCATGAGCACGAGATAAGATGTCGAGCGCACAAGATAAGTTGTCGTGTGCTCGAGATATGATGTCGAACGCATGAGAAAACATGTTGTGCGCTAAAGATAACATATCGTGACTACGAGATAAAATGTCATGTGCACGAAATAAAATTTTGTGCGCACGAGATAAGATGTCGTGCGCTCGAGATAAGATGTCCTGTGCTCCAGATAAGAGGTCGTGCGATTAAGAAAAAATGTCTTGCGAACGAGGCCAATCTTAAAAATCTTAAAAAGATAAAAACATATCTTAAATATACTACCGTATCAACGTATACCACCGTAATGTACACACTGACCTTGATATAGCTTTTGACAAAAAACAGCTCGCGTGTTATCCCATAGAAAGCAAAATAATCGTATACATTTTAGTTTGTGTAAAATATTATCTACTGGCCGTTTTTTGAGATAAATCAAGTTGCTTTGTTTATTCATATAGAAATATTATTTCGATATTCATAAAAATGTTATGTTAGCATAGGATGTTTCGGGATTCACGTTTTCCTGAAAGTTGTCATTCAGCTTTGGGCAATCATAAGACTTTTCTTAAATGTCTCAATTGATTTCGACGATCTGTAGATCTTAATCGAATATAACGCTTTGAATGCCTATCATGTTATATGTTATTATTATGATGTTGAATGACGTATGATAATCATGATGATGTATAACGTTTATAATAAGTTATGTATATTGATGTTAAGTATTGTGATGTATCGACAATGTTCATGTCTTGATACATACACAGATCACCCAAGTGCTTCTTACCAAATAATACAAGTATATTGAACTGATTTGGTGTTCTTTGTTTCTTAAAGATACAGTATGAGTTTAAAGGTCATGTTGTCAATACATTTGCAATACCAACTGATGTGTGAAGATATATGAGGAATTTTACAAACATGCACGTTATTAAAAACACACATGCACATTTGACTGAGAACAATTGGTCCATTCTATTATCTGCAAGATTCATCCATACCAATTAATGTTTATAAAGAAAAGAAGGATCTTTTAAATAATTACTGAATAAAACTTTTGAGTTTTCATATCGGCGTTGCTATTATGTATCATAAAAATGTAGAAAATTTCACTAAGATCCGATCTTAAACTTTGTAAAGATGTTATGGATGATTCTGTTTTCTGAAGCGCTAACCCCTGTCAAATGATTTTAATGGAGAGTTTCAAAGTTTGACAAAAGCACGTCTTAGTACCAGAACTCGTATTGCATTAACAATTTACAATATACATGTATCTAACATACCATTCACATATCTGATTGGGCTAATTATACAGTTCAGTCCTGAAATAAGCAAGCAAATGCGGTGAAGTTATATCCCCCTCCGAATAAGTTTTTTTGTGAATGAAGGGACTATATTTTGAAAGATATCTTAACAAGTTATGTATAAAAGGACAGTGCATCGGTTTGTTGGTTCCTACTTTACATAAAATCAAAGGGGAAAGCTCTGCCCTTTAGTGATTTATGATTGTATTAAGTTTCATGAAGATCCGTCAATGGGTTATCTTGTAATGTGAAAATTTATAGATTGTAAAATAGATAAAGGACCATTACCTTGGTTTTTGAAGGGATCTTAACGAAATTAAGTGTGCGCCACCGCCCTATATTGAGTAACATTTGTATATAGTTTCATGAATATCCATTAATAGGTAAGTTAGATACAGTAAAATGACAGATTGCCAACGCAAGAAACAGATGCAAATATCAGCCACTATATGATGATGAAATAAACATTTTGACATTTTAAGATGACCATATTGCACAAACAATCAACATTTTATGTCAAACTTCTATTTTTGATTTTCGGGTTCTGAATTTGGCTCAGGCTGCGAAATGTAATGTTAAAAACGTTCAATTTTCTAATCGTTGCATAAAATTCCCTGTTTATGGTAGTATAATAGTAGGTCCGTATGAAATCTGATAACAGCATTATTAGATACGTCCCGTCCATGTTGATTTGTTAGCAACTGCATGGCAAAAGTGATGTAATTCTATCGTGGTTCGATCTGTTTTACAGTTAAGAATGCAGTTAAACGTTGTATATTATCCGGCAAACTACTATTGAGAGGATCAGTGAGAGAATAATTTGACGTCAACTATGACATCATATTGACGCCCTGTTCATTTATACTCAAAAGTAGAAGATTTTCATCTTAACTTTTATCATAATATTTCTATGAACAAGACCTCTTCGTATTTCATTTACGATGGTTCATCATTCAGATGCTTGGATATTCAACCAAACGCCCTTGTGGTTCATTCACGCATTATTTGCGTTTTTTCATTGCTAGTGCGATAACTTAAATAAATGTTGAAATGAATATCATTTGAAAACAAAAACTTGATAAAGTTCCGAAACAATTTGAAACAGCAGCAATCAAAGACTCGATGTCATGAGAGAATCCCTTTATGTACGAAATTATTTCTGTTAATTATCATTTACACCTGTATAAATCGTCAAATATCTCGCATACCTGAACCGATAAAGGCGAACCCCTTCCATAGTTTATAAGAAATCATATGTGTTTTTGTACAATGTATTGTTTTCAAAGAATTTGTACATGTGTATGTTAAATAAATTCTATGAATATCTGGCCCGCAAACAAGCTGATATAAAATGCTAAATGCCTCAAAGCGCAAAACTGCTTGGCATAATTTATATTGATTTTATGTCGATGTAACGAACAGGAAGTACGAAATTATTTCTGTTTATTATCATTTATATCTGTATAAATCGTCAAGTATCCCGCATACCTGTATGGAAGGGGATCACCGCCAAAATTATCGATCAACAGTGATGTTGCACGTGGTGAATTTCATCCCAAATGTTCGACAGTGCATACTATAAAATGCATACAAACTTTACAAATGTCTGTCTACAAAATTTCAAAACGCGAATTCGTAAATACTGGTGTGCTCAGAAATGGAGTAAATATAATGCAGAAATGCAAGTCTCACAAAGGTCTTATATGTAGCGAATCTGAATGCAAACTTTAAGCATGTAATACGACCGAGAATAACAAAATGCAAACATGACAGGGGTCTCCAGCCTTACGTTTTTACTGACTATTTGAATGATATACATGCCTATAGAGGAATCATCAATGTTTACACGTGCAACCTATAAAAGTGTGTTTATTATCTACTGAAAAAAAATGTTTCTAACTGAAACATGTATTCATTGCAGTTTTAGTGCTAATGCAAAAAAAAAACATGGTTGCATAGATAAATTGTGTGTACATGAATAACTATGTACGTGTTTCCACTATTTTGATGCAAACAACGTCTCGTTTTGTCATGTGTACATCTCTTGCAGCTTTGCATACTTTGTTAAAGAAGCGACAAAATTATTTCATTTTGCTTTGGCCAATGCGTTTCAGAATTATCATTCCTTTGTGCCAGGAGCTAGCTTTGTGACGTCACACAGAAAAAAGTCCCGTATAAATTAGTCGAACCAGTGATACCATAGATAAACACATGCCAGTGAGCACTTACTACCGAGCATTAAACCATCGAGCATTAAAATGAGTGTTGTCCCTTGAATAGGAATTGGAAAGAAAACTTGTTTGTTTGTTTGTTTGTTTTTTGTTTGTTTGTTTGTTGGTTTGTTGGTTGAGCGTATAATAAACATTTGTCAGCTACTATAATTACGCATTTTCACGCATTTTTTGTTTGTTTATTTGTTAAATGATAGGATTGTTTTTTTCTTTTTGTGTTAAAAATTTTTCTAAACCTTTGTTGAAAATAAGCGATTTATATATTGTATCTTTTATCCATTTTTGCAAAAGTATTTTTAAAACAACGTTTTTTTTTTAAATACCTTTTAAAGTTTTAAGTTAAGATTTAAGTATTTCATAAGAGT
Source organism: Mercenaria mercenaria (assembly GCF_021730395.1). Classification (NCBI taxonomy): domain Eukaryota; kingdom Metazoa; phylum Mollusca; class Bivalvia; order Venerida; family Veneridae; genus Mercenaria; species Mercenaria mercenaria. The sequence continues at coordinate 53,549,494 of NC_069363.1, forward strand.
CGTTTATAGTTAAATATAATTGATTTTTTGGATCTTGTCTATATGTAATTTTAATTTCAAATTTCTTATAATATTGTTTTGAAGATCTCTCGATTTCCATCTATATATTATATTTAGAAAAAAATCTTCAAGCAAAAAAGGATTAAAAAAAGTAATAAAATAAAATAAATAAAGTTTTAAATTATCTTTAAGAAGAAATAAAATATTTAAATTTATATCTTTTTCCATTAACTTTTGATATTCCACATTTACTCGGTTTGTCCCTTCACAAACATTTTTATAACCCCAGAAATTAATACCAAATTCTTTAGATGCTTTGTAAGTGCTTTATATGTTTTTTCTTAAATTAGTATCACAGTCGGTTACAATTACTTTTTTAGGATTGTTCGATAATTATTGGTCTGGGACAATCCCCATAACTTTTTAAAACTAGAGGTTTTAGTTACTCGAGGGTACAGCATTTTCTTCTTCAGTTAATAAACAACCACAGTCCCATTCAAATAAAGTTCTTTTACGAAGATAAGGATCTATAACATTTTGTAATTTATCAATGACAGATTTTTATATTCATCGCTAACTATTTGATCAAGTTTTGATTTAATAACATTTCTTCTTTTAAGAACTTTCTTATATGAATTTTTGTCTGGATTCATTATTTCTCCTAAGTGCTAGATAATTTTGACATAATCATTCTACCCCTACCTTTCTATTAAAACCACTATATATAATATACTTATAGAAAAAAAATCTTTAAAAACGCACCTAATGAAATTATATTGATTGAAAATTTGTTTATATTACTATATCTTTTGAATAAGATTTTAAAGTCATTTTTTCTAAATTGTTATCACTGTTTAAAATTTTAATACCTTCTTGAAACATTCTGTTTAACCATTCTTCATGTAATTTGTGTAGGTTCTAAATAATCTAAACCAACTTGTTTTCTTCCGTTCTGTTTCTTTTTGAAGTCTTTTAAAACATATTTCTGGGTCGGTTTTAACATAAACAAATCCATCAATTGGTTTTTTTTCCATATGGTTTTAAAATAGATCATTAAGAAAAGATTGTATACTGCCCACTCGGGGTCATTTATAACACCGTTGTCGTGATGTTGTTTTGTAAAAACGTTACTGTTTAGTTAAATAACAACGTCAAGGACAGAAACACCATCAAACTGTTTGCAGAAGAAAAACATTTTTATATGACTGTTTAAAGTTGTTAACTGAAAAGGGAAAATAAATATTTGGAAGGTTCTTGAGCAGAAAGGGTTCAAAAAGGTTATATGAATTATAACTTGCGAAGCTGGAACCTTGGGTTGCACGTGGATCCATACATTTTGCCATTCGGAATTGGTTCTGGAATTATATTAAAATTAGGATTATATTCTTTAATAATATCTAAAAACGTACTTTTTCCTGATGCAATATTACCTTCAACTGATATAATTTTTCTCATTTATATAAAATACTTTTTGAAAAAATCTTTAATTTAAAGTTAATACAACTCTTTCTTTTTTTACTTTTATATCCGTTAAGTTTAAATTCCTTCATGTGCATTTCAAGAGGTGTTGAATAATTTTTTCTTTCTGCATTTCTAATAGTATTGTAAAAATATCCTGAATAACTTTATTTGGATCTTCTTTATTTACTTTTCCCAACCGTGCTTTTGTTATTAGTTGTTTTATTTTGTGATGATTTTTTTAAAATAAATTTCTTATCGTCAAGTTTTAGTCTGTTAGTAAATATGGTAATTACTGAGGGAACAGCACCAGCAACCTGCACAAATACAGGAATAGCTGGAACAAGTGCTAATGCAGCTGAGCAACCAAAGACACCTGCTGTAATATATAATTCCGGTACTTACTCTCCCACAAAATTTATAACTTTTTCTGTAAGCAGGGAGCTAGTTTAGTTAAGTGAATAATTAATTGATCTATTGTTTCTATTCCATTATTATTAGAAATTAGATTTTTTCTTGCTCATTTATATAATTAAACTTTTTATTTTCTAAATTAAATTTGTTCAAGATCGCTAAACGGAACCCAACTATTAAATTCCTTCACTATAACCTTTCATTTTAAATAAAGCTTGTTTTTTCTTATAGTCTCGTCTAATAACTTTTTCTATTCTAAAAACTTCTTGTGTAGTAGGTAAATTCTTGTTCATAATGAACCTTGAATTATTTCATTATTTTAAATCTTTAATAGTGTATGTTCTGGGATTTGTATTATTAATTCCATAAATTATAAATATTTTCCTCTGTCCATTTGGTGTATATCCTTTTTCAAAATGTCTTTTTTAAGTTTGCTTAAACGAAACTCGATCACCAATTTTAAATTTTGTTTTACTTTTTTGGGATTTTTAATCAACCATATAAATTAAAGTAACAGGTACCTTTAATTAAGTTTTTACTAGCTTCGATTGGTGTCATTTTATACTAGAATGTTTTTTTTTGTTATATTTATCAACCATATCCTGCAAATTATCTAAATAAGTATAAGTATTATTTGCTGTAAAATTTTCCACATTATTCTTTTTTAAATTCTATTAAATCTTTCTATAACAAACCTTTCCCTTCATTAAATGGATGTACATATTTAAACTTATTTTTTTTTCAAAAATGATTCAAATTTTTATTATAAAATTCTTTTCCTTCATCTACCCATAAATTTACTGGTAATCGTCCCCTTTTAATATTATTTTTTCAAATGCTTCATAACAGATTCTCCCCGTTTTATTCTTTTAATGAATAAACCCCAAACATATTTACTAAAATATATCAATAACGGTTAACAAGTACTTTACTCCTTTATTAAAATTTGAAAAAGCTTGCATGTCAACTAAATCAGCTGACCAAGTATCATCAATATCATTAACAATTTACTCTTCGTTTCATAAATTTTCTTTTAATTGGTTTGTGTAATTCTTCTGCTAATTCAAACGCTCCATGTGATTCCGGGGGTATACTCTACCCCCTTTTCCCGGTTTTTTGATTTTTGTCCGAGACCAAGTGTGTATTTCGTTTTGATAGCTGGTTTTACAACTAAATGTTTTGCAATCTTTTCTCCAAATGTTTTTGATTTAGTTTTATTTAAATTGGAAAGCATTTGCTTATCACATGTACCCTTTTTTAACACCACTGTCATAGCAAAAATCATGGTCCATACATACTGCATCCAGTTCATTGACAGGGGGTCCATTATCTAGGGGATTTCCTGGCCCACAATAAATTTTATCCTGGAAGTGTTAAACCTTTCTTAGGTAATAAAGGTAACATTGCTTTGTGAATATCTAAATTACCCCCTGTACTTTTAACAAACTTTGATTTATTTTTCCACAAGATGAACAAGTAGCCCTTTATTCATTTTTCCCCCCGTTTTTTTTTTATAACATAATGAGGATTTATATTTTCAGTAAATCTTCTTTCTTTCAAACAATATATTTTATTCTGTAAACTCATCTATATCATATGTATTTAAAACTTTTTAGTTGGTTTTAACTGGGTTTAAAACCTGTGGATTTTAAATTGTTCGGCATTGGTCAGTTCGGACCAAAGACTAAATCTTTTTTTGGTTAAACCAAAGGTTTTCATTCGGTTTAACTAAAGATTTAAAAGATTTTTAGCTTGTATCTTTGATAAAACCTGTGGGTTTTTAATTGTCCAGCATTGGATTTTTTAGAATAGGGACAAGGGGTCAGGGGGGGTCAGATTGTGCTCGCTTCGGTAATTCTAATACTACTACTGAATTATACACAAAAATCCCAACACCATCAATTCATCCAATTTGTGTTATCTGTTCACACATAATTTACATGTATATAAACAGGTGATATTATAGGATTATGTATAGGTTTACCTGGCTACCTGTGGTCAGTAATGCATGTACAAACAACATTTTAAATTAAATTTACATGGGGTTGTCTTTTTGTGTCTAAAGCAATAACCAGGAACAATTTCGACAAAAATCCGTAGGAGTTTGCAGTATACATATTGTACTATGAAATTAACTAAATTTTGTCTTTGTAATATTTTTTATATTGGAGTTCTACTGCACATAAAATTTCAATATTTTGTGGTAAATTTTCGGTCTAAACGAGACTCAAATATTTTACAAGCGGCATATGTACTATAAATCATCATATGCTTCTTATGTTGATGATAATTTGACCAGCTGTTAAGGCTTTAGTGCAATTTTCAAGAGAAAAATACTCGGCCTGAAAATATGAACTGATACTGAGTTGTGACTGTGGCGATGCCTTAAAGCCTGGACATTTCGGGACAGTCAAGCAACAAATGCATGTGAGAAGTTGGAGAGTGAACTTCGGTCAAATTTTCAAATATAATGCACGTCTCACCCGCGGATCATACAAACCCAAAATCTATAGATCTGCGCTCTCCCTATACTGAGTGCAGTAGCAAAGATAAAGTGAAACTGAATTCAAACAATTCAAACTTTAATCCAAGCGCCGATGCAAGGGTGAGAATAGTCGAGCAAAAAGTCTGATTCGGCAACATGAGCACCATGTAAAACATCTTGTATACATACAGAAAACCGATTTAAAGACCCACCACGACCTAGTGACCTACTTTTTTCTCCCACAAAAACTTCATGAAAATCATTTATAATACAGGTAATATGCAGCTATACTACAAGTTTTCAGGTGGACACTTTAGGCCCTTCCTGAATAAATGTGTTTTCACAACTTTATCTGCGAACCTATTCAGTCAATCTCTTCTCAGCATAGTTTTTAGAATATAGATGAATAACTGTCTTACACTGTAGAAACAAAAAGTGATTAAAATTTAACTAAATGCACTTATTTATGTACCTTTTACTACATTCATTCAACAAAATGTTAAGACAGTAAACAGACTTCTTGGCATGATATATGTCACTGTCAATTTGAAACTAAATTCTCATATTTTTCATGCAAATCATGTATAATTACCATCATGGAAATACAAAAGAATACAGTTAATTTGTGGTGCCTCTTTAAGACCAACCACAACCTAGTGACCTACTCCACCCCCACCCCACCCCCACCTCACATGAATTTCTTGCAAATCATTGTGATCATACTTGTATAATACAACTACAAGATGACAGGTGGACAATTTAGGTCCTCCCTGAATTAATGTGTTTTCTGTTTCAAAACTTCATCTGCAAAAATATTCAGTCAATCTCTTTTCAGTATAGTTTTAAAACCATAGAATATAATAACTATCTTATACTGTAAAAACAAAGTGTGGTCTAAACTCACCTTAATACATAAAGTACGGTGTACTACTACATTAATTCAATTTATATTTAGACAATTTATAATTATATCACTGTCAATTTGTAACCAGATACTTGTTATTTCTTTTTTTTTTTCATACAAAGCATGTATAATTACCATCATGGAAATGCAAAAGAATACAGTTATTTTGTGGCGCGTCTCATTGTAGACGAAACACGTGCATCATGTTCATGCAGCAAAAATAATTGCGCAAAGTCAACTAAGGTTAACATTTTACGAAAAATCTTGCTTTAAAAAATTAAATGATATTTGAAAAATAGGAAAATTTTTATTAGGAAAATGTCATTGAACTACTCACAATAGAGAACTAAGAGGTATCATTTCAGTTCATATATATTATTTCAGGCCAGTTTGTTAAATTACTACAAGAAAGGTTCATAGGGTTCAGGTCTGCTTACCTGGCTTGTCCGCTCCCTGTGTCTGTGTGTGCTACCTTCTGAACGTTAAATATGGAAACAACACCTACCTTTCACAATAGGACCGACCTACATCCTGTATGGAACTATCGTCATACGAGAATTCTATGGATCGTCTCATGCAGCCGACAGTGTATGCCTATGCCTATGTGGATGTAATCGCGTGGGTATCGAACCTCTTAATCTGATTTCACGACAAGAATTCTGCGAATAGGTGAAGTTTACCGTTAATCTGAAACAAACGTAACATGTAATGTTCAAAATAAAAATAGCAACGTGCAATCTGTCAAAAAAGTAATGGTATGCTGCGAGTTTTCAAAACACGATTCCTTGTCCTATAGTTTAGTAGCGTTACATCAATAAATTGAAAATCGAGTGTTTACAAAAAAAACACGAAAATACAAATGTTTATGAAGTATGAAAATAATAAATACCTGATAATATATATGTGCAATAAAATTAGTTATTCTGAGAATTTAAAGAGATCCCTACAAAAATGGCATTTTTATTTCTCATTTCAAAATGTGACATGTAACCTGAAAGGCATGGAATGCTTGTACGTACAGAAATCAAGGAAAGTTAAATAAAACATCCACACACTTGCAAAAGCATTTGTTCAACATATGTACTGTTATACAATGAATAATTACTGAAATACTAGCCGTTCAATAGTCAAAACTATTTCCCGAGGTCCGGAGAGGGTTTCGCATGTTTGTTGGAAGCAGTGGTCTCCCTTTGGTTACATCATTTTCTGGCATCTAGTAGAGATGGTAGATTCCCAAATAAATCAAAGGGGGACAACTCTGAATTGACCAATAAACTGAAGCCAACATAAACATTGATCAAAAGTGAAACAAAAATCAGATATGTCCTTTTTCAAACAACTTATCAGGCAGACAAAATATGACCTACATTTGTTTAAATCCCTTTGTATTATATACAATATGCATGCTTTTCTCATGACTTACACTGACAGTTATTTTATAAGTTGTAGTGAGGCCCTGATAGAAAGTTTAGTAATGCATGAAGATTATATAGAATAATGCATACATTCCTTTGAAGAAAATTAACGACATTAAGAAACGTTATTAAGTTCTGATCTTTTAGCCAAAGTTATTTATTTATTGTTCTCAATGGTGATACATTGGTTTACACAACATTTATATATCAAAATGTAAAATGTATATATCCAACAATGAGAAAAACAAAAAAAAGTTAAATTCATTGTCCTCAAATATAATTACAATGTTTTAAGGTAGTGGTTGTAATTACTACATGTTAAGGTAGCTGACAGGTAATGACTCTGTGTAATGTATTTTAAGCAATTCTCAATTTAAACATTCTCTGGAGGGAACTAGCACGATCATTTGCTTTCCTTGAAAAACGAATAAATGCTGAAAAAGCATATGGAGATTACTCTATTTGATGATTTTCGTTACAGGTCAACTACCCTAAACAAACTAAAAGGTGTTTTATTTATTGTTGAAAACAAAGTAATCGGATAATTTCAGATATCAACATTAATTTAAAACTTATACTGTTTACACAACTTGAAAAAAAGGTTTTTGATGGGGCCTCTCATTTACAAATATATCAACAATTATCACCTGAATTGAGTGCATTCATGAGTGGAAATATTGATGGTAAAATAGTATAGGGGTTTGTTTACAATATAAAATCTTTAATAACTTCTTTAAGGTACATTTTTGGTATGGTTTTGGTAAGCTTATAATAAAGAGCATGTCATTCTCTTTCACTCAGAAATTTTTCAAGCATTTTAGACTCTTGGCTAGTCTTGGAATTTGACTTTATTAAAAGACAAAAGGAAGTTCAGTATAGGCTCTTTCAAAATGTTGAAAGTAGAGCAAACTTACATTATACTCTATTGAATTTATTTAGCTGTGGAAGCTTTTGATATAGACTATAATTGGGGAAGTCCTAAAATCTTTGAAAAACGGTCAATACAAAAGTTGTCCATTTTGCTTCAGATATTTTGAGAAAGTCATTTTTTAGATATCAAGTATTTCTATTTTTGACATGGAGAAGAGGGAAACCATAAATATATTTAGAAAATTGGTGCACTTAGCTATCATTCACGCTGAAAAAAACCTGTTAAGATGAATTTGAATTTTTTAGGTACCATCTCTACATCTCAGAAAACACTGTTAACAAAACACCTGCATGGAAATCAATCACTACAAGAAAGTTTGTAAGTTTCATAGGGCTCAGGGCTGCTTACCTGGCCTGTCAAAACCCTGTGTCTACGTGCGCTACCTTTTGAACGCTAAGAATGAAAACAACGCCAATTTGAAAAACAGGAAATTGTTTTTTAATAAAATGTCATTGAAATATTTACAATAGAGAACTAAGAGGTTAAATAGTATTTCAGGCCAGTATACTGTGTCTATGTCCGCTACCTTTTGAACGCTAAGAATGAAAACAATACCTACCTTTTACATTTCTATGGATCGTCTCACGCAGCCGACAGTGTACGCCTGTGTTGATGCAGTCGAGTGGGTAATGAACCTCGTAATCTGATTTCGCGGCCAGAGTTCTGTGAACAGGTGAAGGCTCCCTTTTATATTCACCATTACTGTATCTGAAACAAACATAACAAGTAATGTACAAAATAAAAAAAATAGCAACACGTGCAATATGTCAAAAAGGTAAATGGCGCGGTGCGAGTTTTCAAAATCAATAATTTAGTAGTGTTACATCAATAAATAAATTGAATATCGATAAAGTGTTTACAACACGGAAATACAAATGTCTATAAAGTGTGAAAATAATAAATACCTGATAATATATTTCCAATTTAATTAGTTATACTAAGAATTTAAAGAGATCCCTACAAAAATGGCGTTTTTTAGTTGTTTCCCTCTTTTCAAAACGTTACCTGTAACCTGAAAGGTGATAGGATAGAAAAAGTCACGTGAGAAAGACCATACAGGTAAACTTCCGGAGGGATATGGAACGCTGGTATGGACATAAATCGAGGAAAATTAAATAAAATATCCACAGTGTTTCAAAAGCATTTGTTCAATGTATGTACTGTTATACAATATATACTTATTAAAATACTAGCCGTTCAATAGTTTTCAATTGTCAAAACTATTTCCTGAGACCCAAAGAGGTCAGTGGTTTATCCCCAGAAAGAGGGTTTCGTGTGTATCTGTCTACACCGTGCACGTTAAAAGACCAGACTGCCTGTTCGCAAACAGCTAGGCTAATGTAACTAAATAGGATTTTTATCTCTCTGTCACAATCTAGGGGCTATTTGTCGCTCAGCCCCTCTGCAACTCTGGTCAGATCTCTCAGTGTTTATACTAAATCTGGTAAAACATAAGAATCATAAAGGTTTTATTACATGATATGAAAAACATTTTAAAACGATAGTTTTTTGTTTTTTGTTTCTTTTCTTTTTTCATACTATAGACAGGTCATTAACACAAACTATAGCCCCGTTATCTACATAAAGAATTTTGTAATAATACAATTGTCAGGAGGTTGCAGCATGCACAAGAATCTCTTTCAAAGTGGCTTTCTCACAAAAAGCGAATTCTACACCACAAGAGGGGGTTCAAATCAAACAGCGATGAGGACAATGATTCGAAGTCAGCGACCATAACCACTTGCCCACAGGGGCCCAACAATTTCAAAAAAAAAATATTGAATTATAGCTAACAATAACTGTTCTGACGGTGAGATCGAGACTGCGGACTGTATGATCATTTCATAGTCTGTATTGAGACACATGACTGATAGTAATGCCTAAATTACCGTGTGTTTATTTCAGTTTTGTGGGGACAGACATAGCTGTGAAGTTGTGAAAGTGATGGAGTGGTAGCTTGTCTGTTTTTAGATTTGCGCATTATCTCATAGAATTGCAACTTTTACTACAGTTCAGTACATTTAAGAGGTGATTGTAGATAATTAAGCACAAACAATCTATGAAACGGTTTGTCCACATTTAAAAACGTACCAAAATTACGAAAATTATAACTTATTTTCTAGAAAATACATCCACTTCAATGTTGTTTATGCCATGGCCTAACCATGACCCATGAAATATTGAACTTTATCCATATTCACACAACAGAAGTCTGTCAGACATTACCATAACATTAACAAGGCCATTTTCAGAACAACTGTTTTGAAATATGGGCACAGTTGTCCGATTATATATGCTCCTTTTACTCACGGAAATAATAGAGCCGCGCCATGAGAAAACCAACATTGTGCCTTTGCGACCAGCATGGATACAGACCAGCCTGCGCATCCGCGCAGTCTGGTCAGGATCCATGCTGTTCGCTTTCAAAACCTATTACAGTTAGAGAAACTGTTAGCGAACAGCATGGATCCGCGCAGTTTGGTCTGGATCCATGCTGGTCGCAAAGCCACTATGTTGGTTTTCTCATGGCGCGGCGCAATAAACGATAATACTGTTCTCTTAAGATGGACATAAATTGCTTCTTTAGCAAATCAGTTAGGTGAAAGAGACATATATATGGCAATTTTCAGTATATATTAGGAATTCACTATTGACCTTGGTTTCCTATCTAGATGTCGCGAAGCAATTTCAGGAATGCTAATGGAGCAAATGCATTGGCTGATACACATTAGCACTCTTGGATTGGTTAATGGTTCTTAGAACATTACTTCTGGTAATAGTTTTATCCTGAATGGGAAACAATCACAAGTTTGGTTAGATTATGCAGCAATCAAAACTATATACTGATGATATGAATAAACGTTTTTGCAAGAAAATGAAGACAAATATCGTTCTCTCAATGATCTTGTGTTTTTTTTTCTTCTTCCACCAGATAGTCTTGTTTATATAAAAAATAACTTTACTTCCTTTCGAAATCAATTTTACCTAAGATTCAAGAAGCAATCTTGGAACAACATTTTTCATTGTATTAACTGAATTTTACTTCCTGTCGGAGATTTTGTCATCTATTTGCCGCAAAGCAATTTCAAGAATCGGGACAAATGAATTGGTTGATAAATGTGAGTACTTCCCTGTGATAAATGTTTGGTAGAAAATTAGTTCTGATGAGAACTTTCGCCGCATTGTCGTTATTGCGGAATCTGGTATATCAACATACAGTCACAGGTTCTGTTTGATATTAATTACTTTATGTAGTTCCAAAGATGGTTGCAGTTTTGTTGGCGTAAATGTGTCGTGATGGTCTTCTATGATACAGTAAAATTGATTGGACTCCCTTCTCCCAAATATTCAAGCCACTAACTACGGAAGAGCATTAGTGCCAGGTGCGTTTTGTTTATTAACTCGACATTTCGAGAAACTAACTTGAAATTTCGGTTTATTTACTCGAAATTTCGGGTTACTAATTCGAAATTTTGACATAATTAACTCGAAATTTCGAGTGACTTAATTCAAAATTTCGAGATAATGAGTCGAAATTTCGAGTTAATAAGTCGAACTTTCGAGTTAGGTAACAAGAAATTTCGAGTTAATAACACGAAATTTCGACTTCGTATTTTGTACTTTCATCCGAAAAATATGTACGTCTGTCCGTCTGTCAAAGGTCAAAAATGTAATGGACGATATTTGACTCTTCGAAGTGGAATCTTCTATCTACACATCCATATATTGTACCCAACATGTAGATACTTGAACATATACTACCATACCTTAATGTATGATCTACCCCATAGCCTCTAGAGCTACTCCAGATTTCAAACTGCATCCAGGATATATACCTTCTCTTCTTCTTCTTGGCGTTCACCGCCTACACTGTCACTCCTGATCCAGCAATGAAGGATGCCGTCTTCTTCAGGTCCTCCTCCTTGCCGTGCACTTTGGTTTTCATTGGAGTGCTGTTTGGCCACACATTTTTTCTTTGGTTTTCCAAACGTGGACATCTCTGCAGAATGTGCTCAGCAATTTGCTGTTCCAGACCACAGGGGCACATCGGAGACAATTTAAGCTTTGTGCACATGTGGGCATTTAACCTGTTATGTCCTCTGCGAAGCCTAAAGATGATGACTTGTTCCCATCTTTCTAGTAGGTGGTAGTCATTCTTGGTTGGCCTTGGCTTTGTAAGTACTTTGATCAGTGTCACCTTCTCCTCGTGAGTAATGGAATTTTGTGGCTGGATATATACCTTTATTTACATGTATTGTATGTTCATGTGGTAGGGGCTCGAACAAGGTCGAAAACCGTCAAGATATGGTCAAAATAGTGAAATATTCTAAGTTTGAGTACTTCCCGGTTACCTTCTAAGACGTCTCTTCAAAATCTAAATTTATCCAGGTACCCAATCTTGGTCAGACTTATAACTCCTCGTTCATGAAGGATATGTATATATTTCCTTGCCATGTGGCTCAAACCAGGTCGAAAACCTTCCAGATTTAAACGACATTTTTTATGAGCAAACGCTGCCTGGTCATCTTAATTATATGACCCTGTTCGGCTCATTTCAATCATGGAATATTGACTCTGTTTTCCATCAAGATGTCGCGTAGCAACTGCAGGAATTTCATTGCAATAATTAAAATGGCTGATAAATATGAGCCCCTCTGTCATTCGTGTTTTGGTTAAGCATCAGTTTTTATCTGGGTTGAAAGGAAATCTGGTTCAAGTTTGGTTAGATTGCTGTACACTGATGCAAATAGTGTTTGTAAGCAAATGGAAATACTATTACTCTGGCAGGCATTTATTGCTATAAAGCTACGTCAAACTATGGCATGTCAAACGTTGCTAAATTATAGATGTATGTTATTATTATTGTATTTTTGTTATTGTTATTCAATATCTTGTCATTCATATTCTAAAAGTCATTATTGTTATTCTATATTTCGTTATTCTTATTGTATCTTTGATATTGTTATTCAATGTCGTGTCATTCATATTCTAAGTCTTACCATTGTTATTGTATATGTCGTTATTCTTATTGTATGTTCGATATTCTTATGGTAAAAGTCATTATTGTTATTCTATATTTCGTTACTGTTATTGTATCTTTGATATTGTTATTCAATGTCGTGTCAATCATAGTCTAAGTAATACCATTGTTATTGTATATGTCGTTATTCTTATTGTATGTTCAATATTCTTATGGTTAAAGTCATCATTGTTGTTCAATATCTGACGATTCTATTACAAAACGTGTCATTCTTATTCTATGTTATGTGATTGTATTTGTATAGCGTCGCTGTGCTATTTATATCGCATGTGCTATTTATATCGCGGGAAATCCCACATACAATAAGAATATCAAGCTTACAAAAACAATAATGAATATAATACAACAACAACGTCTTTTACAATAAGAATATCGAACATACAATAAGAATAACGACATATAGAATAACAATTGTAACACTTAGAATATGACTGATACGACATTGAATAACAATAACAAACATACATTCGCGTTTCCAGTTGCGAACTGCAAACTGGTGTGCAGTTCGCAGTTCGCAATTCGCGTTTCCAATTGCGAACTACAAACTGGTCTGCAGTTCGCGATTCGAATTGCAAACTGCAAACTGGTCTGCAGTTTACGATTCAAATTTCAAAGTGCAGTCTGATCAGCACTGTCTTGCGCATTGTGGACAAAAATGCATTTCACAGTTGGTCTGCAGTTCGTGTTTCCAATTGCGAACTGCAAACTGGTCTGCACTTCGCGATTCGAATTGCGAACTGCAAACTGGTCTGCACTTCGCTATTCAAATTGCAAACTGTAAACTGGTCTGCTGTTTAAAATTAAAATTTCAAGGTGCAGTCTAATCAGCACTGCCCTGCAAATTGTAGACTGGAGGGATATAGTTTTGGCGTTGTCCGTCCGTCCGTCTTTCCGTCCATCCGTCCTTCCCTCCGTCCGTCCGTCCGGAGCCATATCTAGGAAATGGTTGGGAATATTTAATTACTTCATATACTTGTTCACCACTATGAGTTCTTGCGGCCCGTCAAGTTTCAGTCAGATTGCCCAAGTAACACCAGAGTTATGGCCCTTAGAAGTTTCTAGTGTTAACTATATAGGGTACTATAAATATGGCAATTTCTGCATCATAACTTTTGATATATTTGACCTTAAACTATGAAACTTTAACAGAATTTAGAGCACTATAATGTGGTTGTGCACACACAATTTCGTGTGGATTTCTTTTGTCACTGCAGAGTTATTGCCCTTTAATTGTCTACAAATCCACATATTTGTACATAACAAACTTGCCATTTGGCAGAATTTCATTAAATTTCTTTCATTCTTTTCTGTGAACATTTATTATAAACATGTGAAGTTGCGCACCCACACCTGGTCGCCTACTTGCCTTGGTCACCCGGGGTGACCCCGGGTTCAAAATTGACCCCGCCCCAGGGGTCACTTGATTTTACATAGGAAAATCTTTAAAAATCTTCTTCTCAAAAACCAGAAGCTCTAGAGCTTAGATATTTGACTTGTAGCATTGCCTAGTGGACCTCTACTAAAGTTGTTCAAATCATGACCCCGGGGTCACAATTGACCCCGGCCCCATGGGTCACTTGATTTTACATAGGAAAATCTTCAAAATTTTTCTAAAAATAAACCAGAAGGCCTAGAGCTTAGATATTTCACATGTTGCATTACCTAGTAGACCTCTACAAAATTTGTTCAAATCATGACCCCAGGGTCAAAATTGTCCCTGCCCCAGGAGTCACTTGAGTTTACATATTAGGAAAATCTTCAAAAATTTTCTTAAAATAAACCAGAAGGCCTAGAGCTTAGATATTTCACATGTAGCATTGCCTAGTGGACCTCTACAAAATTTGTTCAAATCATGACCCCCGGGGTCAAAATTGACCCTGCTTCAGGGGTCACTTGAATTTACATAGGAAAATCTTCAAAAATTTTCTAAAAATAAACCAGAAGGCCTAGATCTGAGGTATTTGACATCTAGCATTGCCTAATAGACTTCTACAAAATTTGTTCAAATCATGACCCCCAGGATCAAAATGACCCCGCCCCATGGGGTTACTTCATTGTACATAGAAAAATCTTCAAAATTTTCTAAAAATAAACCAGAAGGCCTAGAGCTTAGATATTTCACGTGTAGCATTGCCTAGTGGACCTCTACAAAATTTGTTCAAATCATGACCCTGGGGTCAAAATTGACCCCGCCCCAGGGGTCACTTGATTTTTCTTAGGAAAATCATTAAAAATTTTCTTAAAATAAACCAGAAGGCCTAGAGCTTAGATATTTCACATGTTGCATTGCCTAGTGGACCTCTACAAAATTTGTTCAAATCATGACCCCTGGGTCAAAATTGACCCCGCTCCAGGGGTCACTTGATTTTACATAGGAAAATCTTCAAAAAATTTCTAAAAATAAACTAGAAGGCCTAGATCTTAGATATTTGACATGTAGCATTGCCTAGTAGACTACAAAAAAGTTTCAAATCATGACCCCCGGGGTCAAATTGACCCCGCCCCATGGGGTTACTTGATTGTACATATAAAAATCTTCAAAATTTTCTAAAAATAAACCAAAAGGCCTAGAGCTTAGATATTTTACATGTAGCATTGCCTAGTGGACCTCTACAAAACTGGTTCAAATCTTGACCCCCCAGGGTCAAATTGACCCAGCCCCAGAGGTTACTTGATTGTACGTAGGGAAATCTTCATAAATTTGCTAAAAATAAACCAGAAGGCCTAGATCTTAGATATTTGATATGTAACATTTCCTAGTAGACTTCTACAAACTTTGTTCAAATCATGACCCCCGGGGTAAAATTGGCTCCGCCCCAGGGGTTACTTGATTGTACATCTGAAAATCTTCCAAAAAAATTCTAAAAATCATCAGTTTGACATTAGAAACATGTAGCTCATATTACTCTGGTGAGCGATCCAGGGTCATCATGACCCTCTTGTTTTTCATTTTTAATTTTCCATCAATATTTATAATCAACATGTGAAATTTTGTTTCCTCTCCCGTTCCCCCGCACCCCCACACCCTTAAAAAATAAATATATATACATATATATATTTCCATTCCTTTTTTTTTTAAATGTTCAAACCTTCAACATGTTAAGTTGTGACTGCACAAGCCTTGCCCTCAGTCATGTTCAAGATATCTTACCAGTGTTCTCATAAGGACATCTGTTTTTTTAAGTTCAAATGTACATGTTAAACAATAACACCTGGTGCCAAACCACTCAAAGACAATATTTCGTTCCAGTTAAACTTCAAGCTCATATTTCAATTAACTGCATTTAATTTTGAAAGCTAAGCTTATTACAGTAAGCATATCCCATTCAAAATAAATTCTTTAGTCAGGATCAAAGTATCATACATTTATTATGTACTCTTTAAAGGTCCATTACTAAGGGAAAGTGAGTTGGCAATTTTTTTCATAACCAGTGCATAGACTTCTGCAAGACACTAAATAATGAAGATTGGCAGGTCAAAATTTACAGAAGGTCTTTGGAACTCAAAGAAATGTATGTGTATTATGTTGAAATTTCAATGAATCGACAGAATGACCCCCCAGGTCTTTTTAACTTTCTTCATACTTCATAGAAAAATAATTGTACATATACTGCGATTTATTTCGAATTTTTACATACCAACTTTCATTTTCCAATAAAATGAAATAGTTTCTGTGCTTTTTAAAAGAAATTAAAATGTTTACTTTCTTTAGTATTGGACCTTTAATTAAACATTTGTTTTCTGTTAAATTGATTTTGACTAATGAAATTATTTGCTTCTTATTAACATCCTTAACTTTTTGCCGGATATATTTTTTTGCCATTCCTCACCACAAACCCTTTCGGCGGCGGATACCAATTCATCGAATTTGCTTGTTTATATAGGAACTTGGGCCCTATTAGGGACCACTATAGCTAAAAGTAGATATGCCTTTCTTCGCATTAACCACTAAAATGTAATGGATTTTTATCAAACTGGATGTGTAACAATATCGAAAGGTCTCCTGCTATTTTGTTACAAATGGGGATAGGGACCAATTTAGCTAAAAATATAAACACGTTCAATGACCTCTTCTCATGAACCGCTTCACGAATCTTCATCAAACTACTGCTGTAATTATTCGTCTAAGGATAAACGAAACAAAATTGCAACCCTACGAAACCTTTGCGAAATATTAAAAGAGGACCATTTAAATTGTTAAAGTGCGGTGTTTAGTTTTGCAATTTGAAAAATGTTAGATGAAAGATGAATGTTAGATGAAAAATTCATAAACTTTTTTCCTTATTACAATTCGCCGACCATCATTTTTAAAGATATTTCTTGTTTTCTTGATGAAATGCATATAATATTATCTCGGCCGGTATTTTCGTAAAGGATATATATGTCTGAGACAGATATTTTTAAGATATTTTCTAAGATAGAAAAGAATAATAGGGAAAAAATGTCTTAGAAATCGAATCTTTATCCTAAATTTCAAGACGAGCGTCCTTAAGATTTCATGACATTTTTTCTAAGATACTTTTTTAAGATTCTTAGCCCGTTTATGTTTAAGATTTTCAAGATGAAAGTTTTCAACCTAAGAACTGTTTAAAATAAGATAAAAAAAAGTCTAAGAGTGCACGGAAATACGAAGCCTGTGCTAAACTTATGTTATATGGATTGGAATATTCATTGAACAATTTGATATTATACTGTGAAAATAGATTATCATCGAAAGAATATGATCGAATATCTTTCATTTAAATGATTATAGGAATAGCACAATGTATAATCATATATGATAAAGAGATATTTAAATGAAAACGAAAAAATGTATATATTTCTTAAGTATAGATTATCATTGCATACCTAGAGTCACAAGACTGTATTAATCACATAGACACATTTTTTTCTTTAAAATTCATAAGATTCTATTTTATAGAATAAAAACCTATAAAGTACATGTACCGTTTGTATAGAAAGAACAAAGATGAACAATTAAATATTTAATGATATAATATATATTAATAAAACAAGTAAATAACAGAGTCATCACATTCATGATATCTTTAGCGCAGTTCGGTAAAAAGTAAAGATAAATAATCATGTTTAACGCATTTTTTTCAAAATTAGTCTCCAATATTTATCTAAATAAATTAAATAATACTCGATGGCCCCAACGCCGGCCGCTCAGCGCCTAAAATGGAGGCCGCTAGACTGCTAGGATGCTAACTTCATGCTGCTAGGTCACACACATTGGTGACAGGAAATAAAAAATGGATGTCCGGTAAAGGAAATATTCGAAAAAAATGGGCTTATTTTGATTAATATTTCATCTGATGAGAAGGCAAACAGCCCCCTTTACACATAAATGTACTTAATATTATAGCTAAATAACATACATTTTAAGGTAGGTTAAAGGTGGAAGGATAACCCTTGAGGTCACAGGAGATGAAATATGGAAATCAAGTACAGCATAAACAATGAAACATCAGCTTTAGACCTAATTTAACAAGTTAAGACCCTTGTTCGAGCCTCTGTGTCATCACTTATACCTTACTACATATGGTCTGGCTTGTACGGGTCCTGGCTACTGTTCAAAAACACATTCGGGTATATTGGATACCATCTGAGGTCAGGACATGCAATATAATATTATGGAGGAATGTTGAGTCAAAACAGCATTACTTTTATCAATATTGGACGGGTTTCATCCCGGTTGGATGTCCTTTGACCCTGCATATACCACTATGTTATACCATAAGATAGGTATTTGTCCTTGTTATCGAATGAAGTCAAGTTTGAGTATTTGACATACCCATAAGCAATTCTCTTGTCTGCCCCGGTCGGGCCAGCTTAGGCTTGGTCAGCACACTACCGCATATATCAAGTTTGGTCATTTTCTAAAACCTGTTTTGAGCGCTGATGGCATCATATGGACTTGTAAGTAGCTTAGATGTCAACCAACATATTTACATATGGAGTAGGTAGGTACCCGGGATGTACATGCTCGAACCCGCCCCAACCCCTACGGCTATCCGAGGTACTCAAACATGGCATCAATTGATAGCCAGGACTTTATCGAAAACCTTTCCAACATGGTCAAAATAAGCAGATTTCGAACACTACCTGGTGACCTTCTACAACTTGCCCTGACCCCTCGGGCTAATGTAGGTACCTGGACTGGGTCTCAATCTGTACCTAGGACCTATACCTACCTACCTACCGACGAGAGAATTGCTCCAATGGTGTCGTTAGACTCAATGAAAATTGTATTTTCGTTTTCAGGACTGCATTTACTGCTCTGAAAAGTTCATATTTTGAGAATATTGCTGAACTTTGACCTATGACCTTGACCTTGCATCTATCATTCCAGTCTCCTCTTCTGCATCAGATATGCCCATTTGCGTTGCTGCTAATTTCGGCTGTTTATCTGTTAGCTCATTACCCATCAGGTTTTTATGTCCTGGAATCCAATGTACTTCTATTTGATTTTCCCTCTCTTCAATTTTAGATAAGTGTCTTTTTATGTTAGAGATAGATTCAATTTTATTTGTTGGTACTTCCTTGCAAAATACAGACAGGATAGCTGCCTGACAGTCAGTAAATATATGAATCTTTCTTTGAATATCAGTTTTCACCTCAGCTAAAAATTCCAGTGCAATTTCTAAACCAACTATTTCTCAAGCGTAGTTGCTGCTGTTTTTACTAACTCCTCTATTCAGTAAAATAGGTGTTGAATAGTATCCTTCCAACAACTTAAACGACACTGGCAAATATAGAACCTTAAAGTACGTTATCACAGTGACGTCATTTGTTTATCTCAGTGTATTTACGTTACACGGCAACAGCAACACTGGCAACAGAGCATTGCGCATCATCTCATCATAACTAACTTCAGAAGATTCCTATTCAAAATATCAAAAAAGATTTCATAAATATTTGTGTGCGTTACGTAAGTTATTAATTAGCTTTAAACATTTATCATCAGAAACGGTAGATCTATATTGAACTTTATTTTATATGTGGACTCTTTGTTGCGCGCATTTGGCGTAACGATGACGTTGGCAAGATAATGCTGAGTAAATCGTTCATTGACGTCAAGTCATAAGAACTGCGCTAAAGCATACAAACAGTTGTTGCAATCGTTCTAGAAAACTTTTCAAAGAAAATCAACAGCAGATTGTACTTTTATGTTACCCGGAGGTAAGTTTGCCTTCATTTTTAGGTTTTATCTTTAATTGTTTAAAATAGTTTTCTTATTACACTGAACTCTTGACGAAATAACGCTGCAGAAATGTGTCGGGCATTTCATATTTTATATACTGTACCACTAGATATTTAATATCTAGATTTTTTAACAATGTTACTGAGTAAGTATATTACTGTATTTTAATACTTAGTGTAAATAAATCATATATTTTGTCTTACTTTTATGTGGAACGGGAGATGTTTCTAAAACGTTACAAGAAAGCACTTTTAATTGAAACGGGAAATGTTAATAAAAAAGGAAGGCATGAAGGCTCTTTTATGTGAAGCGGGAGTTGTTTGTGAAAAAATAGGCATCAAAGCATTATAGATTTTGTAATGACGTGTTGATACTTTGTGATAATTTTCCGAATAGAATAATCATAAACTCTTTTAATTTTATACTTTAGATTTTTCTTGTTGTAGAATGCACTTTTGTATTTTGTGCTTCAGAAAACTTTTGTACTTTATAATTCATATAACAAAAATACACTGTTGAAGAGGATTATAAAGAAATCCTCAACGCATTGTATTGCTTGTACAGTTTAGTGTACTGTCAGTTTGGTGTAATAATAATAATAATAATAACTTTATTTCAAGAAGGTAACACATAAAGATTTATAACAGTATTAGAACATATTAAACATCTTAAGTTTCAATGTGGCCTTCTTTAATATTAATAAAAAAAAACAGTTCAGCACACAAAAATAGATAAAAACTGATTATATAATTATAATACAAGACAGAATTTGAATGATAAACATCTAAATACAACATTCACTCTTGACAAACACTCCATTTAATTAGAAAAAAATATGTATACAATCATAAAAAAGTAAAATCACTCAGATATTCATCACTGTTCATTCAACCGTTAAAAGAAAATAGATAAATAGCAATTGCAGAAAAAAAGTTGTAGGTTATTCAGATCCTAATAAGTATTTTTTGTATTTGCTTTTGAAAGCAGTAAGTGAATCCACACAACGCATATTCTGTGGAATGATATTCCATACTTTAGCACTATTATAGCCAAATGATCTTTTCATATAATTTGTGCGACATTTAGGTATTAAAATATCATTATGTACAACTGATCTAAGGCCATAAATTTTATTTCTGGAAAATGTTAAAATATCAGATATGTAAGATGGTACAAGATTTTTTGTGGTTTTATATATTATTACTCCAGTATGGTATTTGCATCGTTCAGAAAATTTCATCCATCCGAGTTCTTTTAACATTTCAGATTTATTTGTCTGCAATTCTTTATTCAAAACAATTCTAGCAACTCTTCCTTGAAGTGCAAAAATCTTATTTGATGAGCCTTTACTGCATGTATACTAAATTGTACAGCAGTAATCTAAAACAGACAAAATACCGGTATATTCATTGTAGAATAATTTTTTCATATCCTCTGTTAAAAAATAAACAATCCTTGTGCACATGAAAGTAAAGCTAATAAATGAAGATTCAGATTTGTATTCTTCAAGGAAGAGTTGCTAGAATTGTTTATGATAAACAACTTCTAGTTTTCTGAATCAACCATCTTTGATTTAAGTTTGAAATGTTAGCTAATAAAATTTGATTATTGTGCTAGATCATCAATGTGCTAGGCCAAGGCAGACCCCGCGCCCCCCCCCCCCCCCCCCCCCCCCCCCCCCCTCCAAAAAAAAAAAAGAAAAAAAGAGTTGTAACACCATGCGCGTCTTTGAATTTTCTACCCAAACAATAACGAAAAATAAGCGCAATGATTAATTAACTGAAAGCTAAAATGAGCCGTGCCATGAGAAAACCAACATAGTGGCTTTGCGACCAGCATGGATCCAGACCAGCCTGCGCATCCGCACAGTCTGGTCAGGATCAATGCTGTTCGCTTTCAAAGCTATTTTTGGTAAGCCTATAAGCAGACTGCGCGGATGTGCAGGCTGGTCTGGATCCATGCTGGTCGCAAAGCCACTATGTTGGTTTTCCCATGGCACGGCTCAAATATGTTTGAAGTTGAATTAGCTGCTACACTACTTTCTCTGTCATTATTTTTTCTGTGAGATTGTTTATCCGAGTTTGTTAATCAAAAAAGTATTTTTTCCCCTACCAAATTTAATGAATGAATGTTGTGTTCGAATATGTGTAATACAAAAAAGATCTTTTCCTTTTTATTAGAATTACATAACATAAACAATTTTACTTTTAATTAATGTTGCCTTTTCTGCTTTTTATTTTTGTTTTAAATTATACGTTATTATTATTTTATTATTGTCGTCGTTGTTGTTGTTGTTGTGATGATCAGAACAATTATGAGAGGCTTTCTACAAACGTTGCGGTGTTCAAAAATATATTTTCTGCTTTTATAACAAATGCTTTAACTCTAAAGAACAATACAATGATTCTTTTTTTTTTTTTTTCAGTTTTCACGAATCTCGTCACAATTGTGTTTTGTTTAGTTAGTGAGGATAAAGAAAACGAATCTCATTTGAGCCGTGCCATGGGAAAACCAATATAGTGGCTTTGAAAGCGACCAGCATGGATCCAGACCAGCCTGCGCATCCGCGCAGTCTGGTCAGGATCGATGCTGTTCGCTTTCAAAGCCTACTGTAATTAGAAAAACCGTTAGCGAACAGCATGGATCCTGACCAGACTGCGCTGATGCTGATGTATTTTTTTTTTGTTTTGTTTTACTTTTAATTTGAAAATTTATTATGCAATTATTTCAAATAAAGGCCTACATGTATTGACATATTTTCACAGCTGAACTACCTAGAGAAATATGTTAGGCCCATACATTATAATTATCAAAACATAGTAATATTTTAGAATTTCTGTAGTCAAAATCCATGATCAGACTTAAATTTTATTTTATACCCTGTAAAATATATATTTCGAGATAATAGCCACTGCAGAACTGAACAATTTATGTAAATTATGAACAACACTTTTCTCTGAAGTATATCAAATCACTTGAGTATATCAATTTTATCCTATCACGTTAATTGAGTCTTAACTGTAGCTGAATGTCTAAAAATTCAGAAGAATAAAGACACTAATATAATTGATAAAATAAAGAAGAAAATAGGGAGAACATTAAGAATAGAGTAAAAAAAAATAACGAGTAGCAGAACATTTCAGCATTTCATTACCAGGTAGGTTAACAAACTGACAGTGTATAAACTATAAACATTGCTTGTTAGTCATATTCATTTCTGTCTTTTTCAGAAATCCGTCGGTATAAACAGTCTAGTTTTCCACTGTTGTCGATATTCGACGACACTGGACAGCTTGAACAAAGAAATCCAAAATCTCGTTTCCCGAGACTGCCAGAAAATGGCGGACTAAAGGAAACGAGGCTTCCACACATCGTGGACAAACAATCCCTAGTGGCTTCGTCTCAAGGTAATATATAACTCTTCGTTTGACAATTTTAGAACAGTTGTTGCAATAAAGTAACGGAAATTAATTTAACAACAGATCGAAGTAACCAGGAGTAGCGGCCAAGTTACGAATTTTGCTTAGTGATAAAATTCCGCTGTTTTGACGACGTCCACGTATAGTCTGGGAGAACTTCGTTAGATGACGTCGCAGTTGTTCTGTCTGGTAAACAGAATGACCGGGAAGCTGATTATAATGTGTGCAGTTTATAATAAAACAATGTTTGCAAATGGAAAGAAAGTACTGTTTAAATTTGAATTTAGTTTTTTAGAGTTCATGCGAATTGAATGACATGATAGGATCGGCAAAATTAACACGAGTTGCTCGTGCGATTTTTGGATTTACCGATCCTATTCTGTCGTTCATTTTGCATGAACTCCGAAAAATAATAATTTCTTAAATGGCCGTTCCATGCAAAATCACGTCACAGGCTATGTCAAAGAAATGATTTCGTCCTTTAGATAATACCTCATAGGAGTTTTATTATTGTCACATCGGTCATTTTATTTTGACAGAGGAGAGAAATCTCATAACGAAGACGAAATTAGGTCTAACAGCTCACGATTCTGAGGAACACAGAGAGCGTGCACCAGGTCGTCTGCACCCTAACAAAGGAAAGCGATCACGTGGTAATGTTGACAGCGATCTCGAACAAAGAATTGGATTTGTCGGTATGAATATGTATTTTTTTTTAGAATTATAATGCATTACAAGGTAGTATGTTACCACTTTGGTGTTTCGTCCTCAGTTAGACATGCACTTGTATAAAGTAAAGAAATTAAAAAAAAACACCAGTTTACAGTTTGACAATAGACTTCATTCCTCATATTTGTTTTAAAGTACGTCATCCTTATATAGTTTGTCATGAAAATATGAACATGTATATATACATGTACCTAGCGACGGCGTTCTTACTTAAAATTGACATATTTCGTAGACTATTTGTCCGGAGATGTCGTGCATTCTAAAACACAATAATTTAATTAGGTGGACAAAACTCAAAGCCATTGTCCAAGCAGAAGTTAAGAAAGAGGCGGAAGCGTGTTCAGAATGGTGATGACTTGCTGGACCTTCTGGATGACGAGGAACTTTCTGGTCTCGAGAAAATACTTGACTCTGACAGGTATTTGGTTTTAAAAAATAATCACTTTCTGAAATTGCTCTTTCTCGTACGCTCAAGTGATACTGTAAAATTGTCAGACAGGATCCATATTAATCAATCTTCTCATTTTACTTTTTTTGCCATATATCTGTAATTCATGTGAGGATTTTAATGAAATTTTGCTCAAGAATTAAAGTCATGTATACTACAACAATAGTGTATGCAAAGTTTCGGTATGCATGTACAACATAAAGGAAGTAACATCAATCTGCACGTTTAGAAGAAGACTATCTTTTTTATAAATACGGACACTGGCCTATAGCACTTGGCACCTTCATCGACAAATTTATGTATTGATATAACGCGCAAATTCTTTACCGCCACTCGGTGAGAATGCTGGTCAAAAATCCAGTATTTAGTTTGTGTTTATCTGGCACAGATCAACAAATTGTTACAAGTTTGACTCATGTCGATAGAATCTGTAAAACTAATTGATGTACATTGTAATTTTATATTATGCTCTTCAGCTCAGACAACAAACGGCCATGTGCACGCAGACGTCATAAGTCGCACGTGCGAGAGGGCCCATACTCTAGCTCGATTGTTAAAGACAACAGAAGACAAAGGATAAAGTCAAGTGATCGATCTTCTACAAAACCAGTCAAAACTAAAACATGTAGGTTCCCTGTACGTTTTTTCATTTTTGAGTAAAAGTTGTAATCGTAGCTGTCATAATCAGCATGGTTTGCAAGCACTAAATGTATAAAGTAAGTGTATATATATTACATTTGGTGTATTCGGTATGTTTTTTAGCTTATTACCCGTATTTTCAAAAACGTATAATAAAGGGACCAATGCCAAAGCGAAGAGAAATTCAATAAAGGTCAATGGGAACTAACTCACTTCCCAGAGGCCTATATTGTAATGTTTCCCGGGTCATGGCCCTTTCCTAACATTTACACTTTTGATGCCACCTACGCAGGATGAAAGAACTATCCTAGAACTTTAGAAAAAACTGCAAGAAATACTAAACTGACTAACTACATGTTCACCGTCACTTTTGGGCACTTTTTCTCTTTGAACTCGGTTACCCGTAGTCCGGTAGTGATTTTTTTATTTTTCATGAAAATGCTCTATTGATAAAACATGCATGTTTCTCACACAAAATGCATCTTTCCATATAAGTTTAGCCAGTAATCATAAAGTATAGTTTTTTTATGAAATAAGGTAGTTTCCTAACACATCCAACATATTTTACACCAGTGGGAGATCAGTTTACATGGTAAATATACACCGCGGAATACCCTATACTTTTTCAAGCAATCAGAAGCCTTGTGAGTTGCTTCCAGCTGACCTAAATAATAATATTAAGCAAATTAAGTGAGTTTATATCCCCCTCGAAATGTTTTGTAATCTTGAAAGATATTAAATTTCCAGCTATACATAGATTACTTTGTTTTGTGAGATTTTTTTTTTCATTTTAAAACAATAAAAGGGCAATAACTTTGCAGTTCCTGATGAACGATGTGCTTTTAGTGATCTTCATTTTCCCCAAATTCACGAAGATCAGCGCATGGATTACAAGGACATAACTATGGAGTTACAGAAGTGATCACCAACGTCCATATAGGGCCTAGTGATCTACATCTGTTTTATGAAGATCCATCAATAGGTTTCCTAGATTGCAGTCAAAGTTCCATATTTTTTTCTGGGTCAAGGGGGATAATACTATATAACTTGTGCAGATTAATAATTATGTGAGGCTAACATATGTTTTGAATTATAAGCATTATCAATTTCGGACGGACAGACGCCCGGACGAACAGCCGGACGGACAACGCTACATTCATATCCTACAGTCTTCGACAGAGGAAAATAATGATAATTTCAAACTTATTTAAACACAAAAAGACGATAAACAAAGAGTATACATTTCGACACACGTATATATGAGCCGCGCCATGAGAAAACCAACATAGTGGGTTTGCGACCAGCATGGATCCAGACCAGCCTGCGCATCCGCGCAGTCTGGTCAGGATCCATGCTGTTCGCTTTCAAAGTCTATTGCAATTAGAGAAACTGTTAGCGAACAGCATGGATCCTGACCAGACTGCGCGGATGCGCAGGCTGGTCTGGATCCATGCTGGTCGCAAAGCCACTATGTTGGTTTTCTCACGGCGCGGCTCATATATTGAACGGCAGCTCGAATGCATTTTTGACTGAATTTTGTGATTTCAGTTTCGGAGGTAAAAGAAGATTTTAAAAACCCAAAACCGATCTCGAAATGGCGAGCTGATGATGCATCTTTAAAAGAGGAAGGAAAACAAAGGTATTTATATAAATAGCAGCTGAGTAAACTGAGTACAGGCAAATATAGACTACCTCCTAAACACCTCAAGACTATAACCTGCCTTGAAAAATAACCATTTTCTCTACCCTTTCCCCGTAGACCTAACAGCAGTACAATTTTTCCTATCATTAGTGGTTGCCTGTGAAAAAAAAATTATCAGCAGGGTTGACTGTATGTTGCACCGTTTTATTTTCCTACTAAGAAGTATATATTTCGTAGTTTGTATATCTTATTTTCTTTGTCATTCCTAATAAATCTTTCAAAGCATGTATGTTTTATATCAACAGACATGTCCTTGCAACAGAGGAAGACCGTGCCCCCAAGCCTAAGGCAGCAAAAACGCTGGAAAAACACCATGGATCCAACAGCAGAAAGACGCTACTGCTTCTAAGTTTGTAGGCGATCTTTCCAGCACAGACTTTTGGGGAGAAAGAATGTAGAAGCGGCAAATGATAACTCATTAGCAGTTTCAGAGCTGACCAAATACGCAAAGGGACAAAACGAAGAACAGCCGACGATACCAGTAATACAGAAGAAGTGCTTGACAGTGTGAAAAAGGCAAGTATAGATTTTTCTGATATATGCATAAAATTTCAAAATAGGCGACGATTTCCTACAGGCCTGAAGAAAGGCGACAAAAAGAAAGTTAGTCAGTTCACCAAACTGATAAATGATAAAGTGCGAAAGAAGAGCACTGAAATACTACTAGAACGTATTTCAGACAACAAAAACAAACGTACAACGGTAAAGGATGAAGTGAATGAAAGAATATCGTCTGTGCCTACAAAGACAAGAGAAGTAAATACCACTAAACCTTTGAATGAGAAGCCATGCAAAGTTCAGAACAAAGGTAATGGGCATGTTAAAATATCAACAATGACAAATAAAAAGAAAGAAAACATAAAGAAAACAAACAATAGTTGCAAAACATCATCTGAAAACGATATCAAGAAAGTAGAAAAGAAAACCCTAAAAGAAAAAGCAGAAAATATTAAAGAAATTCCTAAAGTATGTAGAAAAAAGAAGATTCAAGTAAAAGGAAACGAAATAGATTGCAAACTTGCTGATAACGTTGCCCAGACCAAAAGCATAAAGTCAAAATATAAAGAGAATGTTACTGAAAATGGCAGTGATATATATTCTGCAAAGACCGTGTCTACATGGACGAAATCAAAAAGAAACAAGATCTCAAAGACCCATTCCGATACATTAGGAAATAATTCCTCAAAAATCCAGGCGCGTGAAAGACCTCCAGATGCACCTAAATATGACACTTCAAAATTGATAAGACCAAAAGCGACAAAACATGCCACTCCCGAGACGAGGAGACCTGGCCAAGCCAAACCTGATACTTCCTTGTCGAAAAGAAAAGCCTTACCAAAACCTGACAACCTTTTGCCGAACAGAAAAACCTTAGAAAAATCTGCCTCTGATAGGCTGACAAAAGCACCTGACGAAAAAGCTCCTGATTCCAAATTAAACGTCTTTGAAAAACTTGCTACTGATGTCCCAGGAAGAAAGGTCGCAACAAAGCCAGTCGTGACGGTTTCGGAAAGAGAATCCTTTGGAGAAACCTCAACTCCTCAAAAAGGGAAAAACGCCTCAGAAAAGCCGGTCGTTCCATTTTCAGGAAGAAAAGCCTTAAGAAAACCATCAATTCCTGAACCGGGAAGGACAACTTTGGCAAAGCTTCCTACTCATGTCCCGAGAGGACCATCTCTTACTAAGCATGCTGTTCCTGTGTCTGGTAGACCTCCTTCATCAAAATCTGTCACCAGTGCATCAAGCAGAACAGCCATAGCAAAGTCTTCTAGAGCTGTGTCGAGAAAACAAGCCTCAACAAAGTCAGCCACGCCAGTGTCGGGAAGACCAGGTCCCACAAAGCTAGACATGCTAGGGTCAGGAAGACCAGGTTCTACAAAGCTAGACACGCCAGTGTCTGGAAGATCAGGTTCCACAAAGCTAGACACGCAAGTGTCAGAAAGACCAGGTTCCACAAAGCTTGACAGGCCACTGTCAGAAGGACCAGGTTCCGCAAAGCTTGACATGCCAGTGTCAGGAAGATCAGGTTCCGCAAAGCTTAACACGCAAGTGTCAGGAAGACCAGGTTCCACAAAGCTAGACACGCCAGTGTCAGGACGACCAGGTTCCGCAAAGCTTGACACGCCAGTGTCAGGACGACCAGGTACTGCAAAGCTAGACGCGCAAGTGACAGGAAGACCAGGTTCCACAAAGCTAGACACGCCAGTATCAGGACGACCAGGTATTGCAAAGCAAGACGCGCATGTGACAGGAAGACCAGGTTCCACAAAGCTTGACCCGCCATTGTCAGGAAGACCAGGTTCCACAAAGCTAAACATTGAAGTGTCAGGAAGACCAGGTTCCGTAAAGCTTGACACGCAAGTGTCAGGGAGACCAGGTTCCACAAAGCAATACACGCCAGTATCAGGAAGACTAGGTTCCACGAAGCAAGACACGCCAGCGCCAGGAAGACCAGGTTCAACAAACCAAGACACGCCAGAGTCTGGAAGACAAGGATCCACAAAGTTTGACACGCCAGTGACAGTAAGACCAGGTTCCACAAAGCAAGACACGCCAGTATCAGGAAGACCAAGTTCCACAAAGAAAGACATGCTAGTATTAGGTAGACCTGCCTCAACAAAGTCAACCACGCCAGTGTCAGGAAGACCAGATTCCAGAAAGCTTGACACGCCAGTGTCTGGAAGACAAGGTTCCACAAAGCTATACACGCCAGTGTCAGGAAGAGCAGGTTCCACAAAGCTTGACACGCCAGTGTTAGGAAGACCAGATTCCAGAAAGCGTGACACGCCAGTGACAGTAAGACCAGGTTCCACAAAGCTAGACACGCCAGTGTCAGGAAGACCACGTTCCACAAAGCTTGACACGTCAGTGTCAGGACGACCATGTTCCACAAAACTAGACACGCCAGTGCTGGGAAGACCTGCCTCCACAACGTCAATCACGCCATTGTCTGAAAGAGCTGTCCCAACAAAGCCAGTTACTTCTATGTCTGAAAGAGCTGCTTCAACAAAACTAGTAACTCCATTGTCGGGAAGGCCTGCCTCAACAAAGCCAGTGACTCCATTGTCGGGAAGACCTGCCTCAACAAAGCCAGCCACACCATTGTCTGAAAGAGCTACCTTAACAAAGCCAGTGATTTCATTATCGGGAAGACCTTGCTTAACAAATCCAGCCACTCCATTGCCGAGAAGACCTGCCTCAATAAAGCCAGCCACACCAGTGTCAGTAAGAACTGCCTCAACAAAGTCAATGACTCCAGGGTCGGGAAGACCTGCCTCAACAAAGCCTGGCACGCCAGTGTCGGTAAGACTTGCCTCAACAAAGCCAGTGACTCCATTTTTGGGAAGACATGCCTCAACAAAGCCAGCCACGCCATTGTCTGAAAGACCTACTTCAACATCAACAAAGCCAATCACGCCAGTGTTTATAAGACCTGCCTTAACAAAGCCAGACACGACAATGACAGTAAGACCTGCCTCAACAAAGCCAGTGACTTCATTGTCGAGAAGACCTGCCTCAACAAAGCCAGACACGCCATTGTCGGGAAGACCTGCCTCAACAAAGCAAGCCACGCCATTGTCTGAAAGACCTAGCTCAACAAAGCCGACCAATCCCGTGTCAGTAAGACCTACCTCAACAAAGCCAGTGACTCCATTGTCGAGAAGACCTACCTCAACAAAGCCAGTAACTTTATTGCCGGGAAGACCTACCTCAACAAAGCCAGTAACTCCATTGCCGGGAAGAGCTGCCTCAACAAAGCCAGTGTCGGAAAGACCTGCCTCAACAAAGTCAGTGACTCCATTGTCGGGAAGACTTGTCTCAACAAAGCCAGTCACGCCAGTGTCGGTAAGACCTGCCTCAACAAAGCCAAACACGCCATTGTTGGTAAGACCTGCCTCAACAAAGCCAACCACGCCAGTGTCAGTAAAACCTGCCTCAACAAAGCCAGATAGGCCAGTGTCGGTAAGGCCTGTCTCAACAAAACCAAATACGCCATTGTTGGTAAGACCTGCCTCAACAAAGCCAGTGACTACATTGCCGGGAAGACCTGCCTCAACAAAGCCAGACACGCCAGTGTCACTTAGACCTGCCTCAACAAAGCCAGACACGCCAGTGTCGGTAAGATCTGCCTCAAAAAAGCCAACCACGCCATTGTCGGTAAAATCGTCCGCACGAGGAGAACTGCCACTAAGGTTAGCTTACGTTATACATACAGGTTTTCTCTTGTGTAATTGCAGTACATTTTATGAAAATGCTACCAACAAGTTAAGCATAGATCTGTCATGTGATTTTAGCAAAAAAAAATGCAAAGAAAATATGGAAAACAGCTTTATAGAGCAAAAACACAGGCCCGGACTATTTTATCCGCCATTATACGACAACTATTTTTTTCGCGCCACTTTCTTATTTAGTGTCTGTATGCCTATAAGAAAAACTTTTTTCTCTGACATTGTGCCAGTTTCATTTGAAATGTACAAGCAAACTAAATGCATGAACAATACAAGATTTTAGATTGATATCAACAGTGTCTAAGGTTTAATGGCATTTTCAGTAACATAGGACAGCGCCAAAAATAGCTGTCACGACATATTCTTCAAGCAGTTACCCTAACTGTAGCCTTGTTTTGCCCTGTTTTGTCATTTTCTACTCTGATCTGCATACAAATTACACATTTAAACTGTTAAATATGTTCATTTTTATCTCTGATTGCCAGAAATTAGCCATCTTTAGGCTATAAATATGCAGTTCTTTGGAACAAAAAACACCCAGAACAGTGAAAATGTGATATTTTTGGGGTTGATCCTCGTTTACCTCAAAATTGCAATAAATTTGTCATCTTCTATCAAATTCTAATCAAGGTAGCCCATTTCCACCCTCATCTGGCCAGATTTCAATTATTACCAATGTCATCTTATAGGTTACAACTCACTAAATAGCTGTTCTTCTTTATTCTATATAAAATTGACATGTTTCCAATGGCCTCGGCACACATCAGGACCAATTTTAAACGTCTGTAACTTTCATTTTCTTAAAGAGTATTGTCATTGCTGAATAAAAATTAAAAGAAAAGTAAGGGCCACGTTTGATGGCAAGAAAAATATTTTCAGTCAAACACACAAACTGCAAAATCAGCACAAAACAATGAGACCCCAAATTGTAGTGGTGGTGTATGATCTAAGTTTCTATGAAAAATTCTGTCATGATGTTCTTTCATTATGAAAATGCTACCTACACTTCAAGCATAGACCTGCCATGTGATTTTAGCAAAAAAATGCAAAGAAAATAGCTCTACAGAACAAAAAAGAACTGAGGACAACTTGTACGCGCCATTTTCTTATTTAGTGTCTGTATGCCTTAATTAATACATCAAGCACTGTGCATTACCGCTACATTCGTAGACGTTAAACACATTGTCTTCGCCTAATACAAAATGTATATGTAACTGTCAATTTGTAACTAGATGCTTGTCCTTCTCAATTTTCCATGAGATATCTATGCGAAATACCTACTGAAGCCGGAATTATCATTCTTTGCAATCACGCGTAAACAAATTACTTCGAAACTTCATTTGAGCCGTGCCATGAGAAAACCAACATAGTGGCTTTGCGACCAGCATGGATCCAGACCAGCCTGCGCATCCGCGCAGTCTGGTCAGGATCCATGCTGTTCGCTAACTATTTCTCTAATTCCAGTAGACAATGAAAGTGAACAGCATGGATCCTGACCAGACTGCGCAGATGCGCAGGCTGGTCTGGATCCATGCTGGTCACAAAGCCACTATGTTGATTTTCTCATGGCGCGGCTCATTTCTTGATTCATAAACGGAACGTTTGCAAAATAGTTTTTGGTTATTTCAAGAACTTAGAAATCAACTTTTAGGCTTTATCTAGTGTTTTTCTATTTATGAAATTTTAAGGGTCTTCTTTATAACTTAAAAGATCCTACAACATGCACATTCTAACACCCTAAATTCCTATTATAACAAAGAAGACTACAAATTTTATGTTTTTATGCAATGATTCACTGTTTTAATGCCATGGGGTCAAACGTCATAGCGGCGCGCTGGGAAAGAAACCTACACAAAACAGGCAAAATGTTAGAACCGAAATGATATAGATCTATCTCAAACAATATTTGCTCTAGATTTTGCACCCTCGTGATATAGATCTAATTCTTTCGCATCTAAACTCCAAACAATGATTTTATTCAACGACAAATAACTATTTGGGATATGTTATTTCTTAAATAAATTAGAATTTTGAAAACTTTAATTATTTTATAGAAGCAATTAGATCTAGATCTACTAGTTATTGCTGTGAAGAGTGTAAATATTGTATTCTAAATGAACTTCCAGGGAACGAAAGACGTCTGACAGGACAAATTCAACAAGATTAAGGACGGAAACAATGTCGTCTGCTTCCACAACTTCCGCCACCTCAAAAAGAACAAAGATGTTGCCTGCTGCGTCTGCTAGTTACGAGACCATTAGCTCACGTGCGTCAACATCATCCGCCTACAACGCAAATCATGACCTTGACCTATACACATCCGATGACGATTTTGAGTACGAAAGTGCTCCGAGTTCTTTGTCCTAATCTTATGACAACGTTAGAGAATATCAGTTTGAATGAATAAAAAATTAAAATGTATATTCATCATTATTGTTTATTTTTGCAATCAAATATCTAACAGCTTTCTTCCCTGTCTCATTGACTTATGCACATTTAGACAAAGCATGATTCGCTTAGACTATAATGGTTATTTTGTGTTGATTACAAAATGATAATTAAAACACAGGACATGTCACTCTTAACAATAACCCTAACAGTAGTAATATGTATTTAAAGATAAGTTACTATTCTGATGTGGGAATTCTCTAAAATTCTTGCATTAACTTCAGTCATATTGGGTCATATTCAGAAAAAAATGCAACTTTATGTCCATTTGCCGCTTTTAAGGATACAATTACCTTTTTAGCAAAAAAAAAAATATTAACATGGTATAAAATAAACTTTCTAACATGGATCGATTTGATTGTCAGTTAAACAAAGATTCTAACATGGCTCGATTTGATTTCTAGTTAAACAAAGAAGGATATCAAGCTCTGTATATTCTGCGATAAACAATGGTTGACGCGCGGACCGGTAAAAGAGCATTATAACGTCAATTATGGCGTCAAATTGCTGCATGACGTCCGATAATTACTCCTCGGGTAAATGGAAGTCCAGCATAATATTTATTAAAATATGTCAATGTGCATGTCAGAATGAAAACAATCAAGGCCTTCTTGTGATTTATCGTCTAATTTACCACGGTTCATCGTTCAGATGCTTCAGTATTTAACCACTCGGGCTAACGCCCTCGTGGTTCAATTCCTACGCATCTGAACTCTGAACCGTGGTAAATCAGACGATAAACCACTCGAAGGCCTTGATTATTTGTTAAATAAATGTAAGCTCTGTATAATTAAGAATTCTAACATGGCTCGAATTGATTTCCAGTTAAACAAAGAAGAAAATCAAGCTCTGTATATTCTGCGATAAACAACGGTTGACGCGCGAGAGCATTATGACGTCAAATTGCCGCATGACATCCGATACATTACTCCTCGCGTAAATGAAGCCCAGCATAATATTTATTAAAATATATCAGTTAGCATGTCAGAATGAAAACAATCAAGGCCTTCTTGTGATTTATCGTCTAATTTACCACGGTTCATCGTTCAGATGCTTCAGTATTTAACCACTCGGGCTAACGCCCTCGTGGTTCAATTCCTACGCATCTGAACTCTGAACCGTGGTAAATCAGACGATAAACCACTCGAAGACCTTGATTATTTGTTAATTCTAATATGCTTTTCTCTGTTAAAACACTTACGCTAGAATGACGTCACGTTAACGTGCGGTGACGTCAATGTTTTTGTTGCAACCAAGAAAGAGTGCTACTATATTTTATCTACTGTTTTAGATTCATGCATATTAGAATCGAAATAATTCATAACAAAAGAGTGTTTAAACACTATTTATACACTCGGGCAGTAATACGTCGTACAAATAATCTCACTCGGGCTGCGCCCTCGTGAAATTATTACGCCCGACGTATAACCGCCCATCGTGCATGAATAGTGTTAAAGCACTCTTTTGCTATAAATTATTTCTTAAATAATAAGTTCCCAATCGTGGTTTATCGTAGAATATATCACGAAGGCCGTAGACCTGAGTGATATATTGTTTCGCATAAGAGCGAAAAGCTCGGGTTATTTAAGAAATAATATATGTCATCGGTGATTTGTCGCTGAATAAATCACTGTTTGGAGTTCAGATGCGAAGGAATTATATCACGAGGGCGCAGCCCGAGTGATATAAATCTACGCATCTGAACGACAAACAGTGATTTATTCAAGAGCAAATCACTAAATGAGATATATTATTTCGATTCTAACATGTTACCAAGGATTTTGAAGTACATCCTTGTCGGCATTCATTAAATATTTGCCCGTTTTCAATCGGTTTCTTTTCCAGCGCGCCGCTACGCCGTTTGACGCTGTGACGTAATAATCGTGACGTCAGAACAGTGAATTGTTGTTTAATAATTCACTGTTTCTAGCCTTCTTCGTTTAATAGGAAAATGAATCGGATCGTGTTAGAATCTACGATAAATCACACTTGGGAACTTGTTATTTCGATTCTAACACGACATACTAATATCAACAGTGTTAGAAACAAGAGCACCGCCTTGCGTGTGCTGACGCTCATCTGATTTTTTTTGTATAGACTAATAGAAATATTGTCCTACCCATGATTTTCTAAGTCTAAAAAGGGCCATCATTCTTGCAAAAAGCAGGATAGAGTTATGTTTCTTGGTGTACAGTGTCCACTTATGATGGTGAAAAACTTTTGCAAGTTTTAAAGCAATAGCTTTGATAGTTTATGAGAAAAGTTGACTTAAACATAACTCTACTCAACCAAGAAAATGATTTTCTACGTCCAAAAGGAGCAATAATTATTGCAAAAAGCAGGATGGAGTTATGTTGCTTGCTGTACAGGGTCAGCTTATGATGGTGAACAAGTGTTGCAAGTTTCAAAGCAATAGCTTTGATAGTTTAAGAGAAAAAGTTGACCTAAACGTAAAACTTAACCAAGAAATCTGATATTTTCTAAGTACAAAAGGGGCCATAAATCTTGCAAAAAGCAGGATGGAGTTATGTTTCTTGCTGTACAAGGTCAGCTTATGATGGTGAAAAACGGTTGCAAGTTTTAAAGCAATAGCTTTGATAGTTTATGAGAAAAGTTGACTTAAACATAATACTCAACCAAGAAAATGATTTTCTAAGTCCAAAAGGGGCAATAATTCTTGCAAAAAGCAAGATGGAGTTATGTTTCTTGATGTACAGGGTCTGCTTATGATGGTGAACAAGTATTCCAAGTTTCAAAGCAATAGCTTTGATAGTTTAGGAGAAAAGTTGACCTAAACATAAAACATAACCAGGCAACGCCGACGCAGACGCTGACGCCGACGCCGACAACCGCTCAAGTGATGACAATAACTCATCATTTTTTTTTCAAAAAATCAGATGAGCTAAAAATGGTATCTACTTTTTACGACCGTGTTACGCACGTGGATCGGATGACGTCACTGCACGCGCATGGGTTATCGCAAAATAACCGTTGACTGATGTTCTTCTATGTGTATATAGGTTATTTGCTGGTCGTGTTAGAATCTGCCATAAACAACGGTTGGCGCGCGGACCGGTAAGAGAGCATTGTTATTATCAAATTGCCCCATGACGTCCGGTTCAGCACTAATTGGATAAATGGTGCCTAGCTTAACTTTTATCTGAATATTTCAGTGAACATATAAGAATGAGAACAATCAAGGCCTTCTCGTGGTTTGTCGTCTAATTTCGCATCGTTTACAGTCAATACATGTATCGCCATAACATTTGACCAACTAAGCCCCAAAACAATAGGATCATCTACTGGACACAGGTTATAATCGTATGAAGTAATACTACTGCACACCAAAGCTTTCTCGTTAATAAGTGGAAACCTGTTTCAGAATGGCAAGATACCCATACCTACCTGTGACCTTGACTGTTGACCTACTAACCAGTAAGGTTAATCTAATAACCATAGGTAATGATCCTATGGAGTTTGACCACGGAAGGCCAAAGCGTTCACCATTTTATTGAGTGAAAACCAAAGTGTCCTATGCACTTAAAAACAGCATACTTCTTCGGAGGGGGCGTTTTTTTTTCAGAACTCAGTATAATGATTAAATTTCCAATCTGAAACGTATTTAAATTCGTATGGACACGCAGGCAAGTAGAATGAAGGATTTTATTCTTTTCTAGATAGGCGTCAGATGTATTGATATTCTGACTTTATAATTTTCATTAAATTTTCAGTACAAGTTCAAAATGTACCTGTAAAATCTACATCTGAAGTCAACGTGTAGTTCTGCGCGTATCGTAATTTATTGGACAACGTTTACCAGTTATAAGTACGCATAGATATTTAAGACATGTACGCATACATGTACAAGTAGGGATATCCGTGGCCAAATAGTTAAGTTCATCAGTTGCCCCTTTCCACTCACTAAGAACTGGTTTAGAATGTTAAAACGAAATTTCACATAGGGCGTACTTTCTGACCCCAGATGATCCAATATCAAACCTGAACCAGATGATAAAAAGGTTTACAGTCTCTACAGAATTCATGAGAATTTACTAGGATCTAGCCTAGGACCTAAATAATTACCAAAGATGGCCCAGTTTCGAGCTTTACCTTGCGGATTTTATGACACAAATATTGTGTCCAGGCGTTGTATAGGTTAGATAAAAAATAAGGACATCTAGAGAATAAACAATAATTTTTTTATGATTCGACCTGTAGACCAAGCTTTCAAGTCCCAGATGGCCGAGTTTCAAACTTGGCAATGATTCCACAAACAACATTCTGACCAGGTTTCATTAATATCAGGCCTAATGTCGTAAGGTTTTTTATGATCTGTTCTTGACCCAAGATGACCCATTTTTCAGTCAGGCTTAGATTTTATAAAGACAAACATTCTGATTCAGAAGCTGTTTCATGTCACAGGCGTAAAACGTGACCTCTAGGGTAATTACAAGATTTATCAATGCTTTGACCTTGTGACCTTGTTTTTGGTCCCCCGTCTCCTGTCACTGTATATGGTTTCTTTCGTTAAACAACATCTGCAGAATCCCTCTGGCTATGTTGTTACACGAAAATAACGTGCGTTAACCCTACATTTCTGAATAAGTCTAATGCCATAACTCTGGTCTTGCAACAAAACTCAGGTGCATAAATTCACATTCAGAATAATATTCCTACTTGGCTTCATGACTTTAGGTCAAACATTTTTAAGATATATGCAACACAAACTTTTAAGCACTTAATGCATATTTTTCACTAAGTGATGCAGCATAATTGTGCTCTGTCTGAGTGACATCCCAAACAAACACTATGAAATCCTAATACCAGATGCCCACGGCCAACATGTTGAGCCCGCCCTTTGACCCCTAACTGTGACCTTGACCTTTGAGATAGGAATCTGAGGTTTATACATGACACTCTGTCTCAATGAGTTAAACATTCGTGCCAAA
Source organism: Mercenaria mercenaria (assembly GCF_021730395.1). Lineage (NCBI taxonomy): Eukaryota > Metazoa > Mollusca > Bivalvia > Venerida > Veneridae > Mercenaria > Mercenaria mercenaria. Next base: position 53,587,912 of record NC_069363.1, read on the forward strand.
TATAAACAAGATTTCTCAATGCATGTCAACGTTATGGGCCGGAGAAGATCTGACATGACCTTTGACCTCCATCTGTGACCTTGACCTTTGAGATAGGAACCTGGGTTTTGCGCGTGACTCTCCTTCTCACTGAGGTTAACATTCATGCCGAATATAAACAAAATTGCTCTATGCATGTCACATTATATGGTCCGGACAAGCTGTCAAGAACTTTGACCTCCAACTGTGACCTTGACCTTTCAGATAGGAACCTTGGGTTTCTGCATGACACTCCATCTCACTGAGGTTAACATTCACGCCAAATATAAACAAGATTTGCATGTCAAAGTTATGGTCCAGACCAGCTGTCAAGATCTGAAAGGACCTTTGAACTTAAACTGTGACCTTGACCTTTGAGATAGGCATGACACTCCGTCTCAATGAGGTTAACATTTATGCCAAATATAAACAAGATTGCTCTATGCATGTCAAAGTTATGTTGAATGACAATCCTGTGAGGTTTGACAAGTCAAATATCTTACGAGATATATGCCTTATAAGAAATTTGGACCAATGGACAAGGGTAACTTTAAGTGCCTCCCGCACCTCCTACCCCCTCACCCCCCCCCCCCCCCCAATCCCATCCCCTACAAAAAAGAAAAAATCTGACAAGGTATTATGTAGATAAAGCTAGTTTCTTTTACCCAACATAACCCAGTATTAAACTTGACCTAAATTATGCACTGACCTCAAATCAATAATTAAGGGGCATTTACCAGTCATAAATGGCCTCCGTATCAAATATGATCTTTGACCAAAGCATTCTCTAGTTATTTGGCAAAATAAGTTCTACTGCTCTGGGTCAATGTGACCTTGACCTTTGACTTACATCTCAAATCAATAGGGGTCATCTGCTGGTCATGATATCAACCTCCCTATTAAGTTTCGTGATTCTAGGCACAAGTGTTCTCAAGTTATCGTTTGGAAACGGTTTAACTGTTCCAGGTCACTGTGACCTTGACCTTTGACCTACTGATCTCAAGATCTATAGCGGTCATCTGCTGGTCATGGTCAACATCCCTATAAAGTTTCATGATCTTGGGCCCAAGCGTTCTTGAGTTATCATCTGGGAACTGATTGGTCTACGGACCGACCGACAGACCGACCTACACCAGCAAGGTCTCATATACAGTGACTCTAGTGTACGCTGCAGTTTGTTCAATAAACTTTAGGAGATGGTGGCGTCAGCCCTTCTATCTCTACAAATACATGAAAAGTAGTTAATTCCAAGGGAGTATTGGGGCCACTGCACTCTCCACCTTTGTCTATCTCAGAAAAAATAAGTCAAGAATATCGAGACTTTTTGTTAATATGTCTATGAAGTTTTATTGGAATCCATGTTAAAATGTGAAAAAAAGCTTGCTCCACATATTTTTGCATGTAGATGATAGCCTCTGGGCCCCCAAACTTTACTCATCTACACTTCATAGTGATCTGGTTTCAGTGGAATCTGTTTAAACACACGGCCATTATTGCTCCACAAACTTCTTGCATGTGGGAATGCTGACCTCTGCATCCCCTTCGCATCCCCTCCCCAGCACTGGCGGTCATGCGTAAATTTTCACTGGAATTCCTTTAACAAGAGGGTCATGATGACCCTGGTCCGCTCACCTGAGTAATATGAGCTACATGTTTCAAATGTCAAACTGAAGAAAGTAGGTCACATTCATGGCCACTGAAAGTCAGTTTTAGGATCGGTGTGCAAAACTGTACTTGTCATCCAAATCTCAAGGCTCTATCTTAAAAAACAAAAAAAGTAGGTCAAAGTCAAGTGACCCCTAATTACTTGGGGTCATCAGGAAATTATAATAAAACAGTCTAGGAAATATGATCAGAAAGTTTTTAAAGTATTTTTTCCTATATAACTCATAAAACAAGTGACCCCCGGGGCAGGGCCTCTTTTCACCCCAGGGGCATAATTTGAAGATTCTTGTTAGAGAACCACTATGTATCAAAGGCCTAGGCCTTGAACATTCAGACAAGAAGATTTTTTTGTTTTAAAAATTCCTATATAAGTCTATGTAAAACTTGAGACCACTGGGGTGGGGCCTCTTTTCATCCCTGGGTAATAATTTGAACAATCTTGGTGGAGGACCATAAGGCAATGCTACATACCAAATATCAAAGGCCTAGGTCTTGTGGTTTCAGACAAGAAGATTTTTATTTTTTTTCCTATATGTTTATGTAAAACTTGGGACCCCCGGGGTGGGGCCTCTTTTCACCCCAGGGGCATAATTTGAAAAATTTTGGTAGAGGACCACAAGGCAATGCTACATACAAAATATCAAAGGCCTAGGTCTTGTGGTTTTAGACAAGAAGGTTTTTAAAGTTTTTTACTATTTAAGTCTATGTAAAACTTGTGACCCCCGGAGCTGGGCCTCTTTTCACCCCAGGGGCATAATTAGAACAATCTTGATAGAGGACCATAAGATGATGTCACATGCCAAATATCAAGGCTCCATGCCTTGCAGTTTTGGACAAGAAGATTTCTAAAGTTTTTCCTTTCGGTTGCCATGGCAATCAGTGTTCTGCATGGAATTAAATTCTTTGAACAATTTTGAAAGGGGACCACCCAAGGATCATTCCTGTGAATTTTGGTGTAATTCTGCCCAGTGGTTTTCAAGAAGATTTTTTTAGAAAATGTTGGCGGACATACGACACACGACACATGACGGACACTGAGGGGTCACAAAAGCTCACCATGAGCTAAAAAGGTGGAAGAAGTCCACAAACTTTTTGCAAACGGCCAAACACATGACAGATCCGCTGTAAGACGGTTCCTTTGTACTGATCACACTAAACTTTGTTGCCCATAAGCTTTGTTTATGGGAATATAACTAACAGAATTTTACAACAATATCTTCATGAGTAAAATATTAACACTATATCAGGTCAACACTATAAATTCTATATGCAGATACTAAAACAGTTATTTCATATCTGTCAATGGGTATTTTGAACGATCACCAGAATAATGAGACTACAGTTACACTAAAGGACTTTAAAAACACCTCGTCCACATATAGCAATAATTTTATTCTTGCAAAATGCATGCAAATATTTTTATATGTTCACTTACTGTTATTTATTACATCTGGTCTAATATGGGGGTGTTTTTCAACATAAAAGTCAACTTTAGCTTTTGTCACCGTAAATACTTTTTCAATATACATTATCCTCTTAACAGTGTAAGATAAATGATATTCTTTCTTGGCAACAGAATCTCTGTACATCTGAATAAAACTAATCTAAATAACACCTCTACAAGCATTGTCAAACTTTGTTTAAATACAGAAAAAATGCCATCTTAATACTCTTTTTTATCATGCATATTTCATAAATATATAAGTAACAATAATAACATGTGTCATGTATTTATGAATCAGAAAAGAAATATCCGTCCCGAGGGCACCAAGCATTGGGCGGTAACGAGGCTTGCCGAGTTACTTCCCATGCACAGGTGGCAGAGAGATAGATATTTCTACCTGATTCATAAACACATGACTGATATTTTTTCTTGCATATTGTATACATATAAGCTCTTTATCCTGGCAGATTATTTTTCTTGTATATTTATTTTTTTAAAAAACTAGAAATGTGTCCATAGGACACAGATGCCCACACTACATGACAAAGGACACAAATATTTTCCTAGGTCAGGGGCCATAACTCTTATAATACTGAATGAATCTGGACGTGAAACCCCAGGTGCAGATCTGCACATGCTGACCAACATTCCTGTAAACTTTGGTGACTCTAGGTCAAATACTTTTGGAGCTAAGCGCTACAAAACATTAAAATGACAATTTTTTAACTAAGTAGGGGCCATAACTCCTACATGACTGAATGAATCCGGATGCAAAACCCCAAGTGCACAACTGCACATGCTGACCAACATTCCTGTAAACTTTGGTGACTCTAGGTCAAATACTTTTGGAGCTACGCGTGACACAACATTAAAATGACCAATTTTTTACTGAGTCAGGGGCCATAACTCCTACACGACTGAATGAATCCGGACGCAAGACCCCAGTTGCACAGTTACACATGCTGACCAACATTCCTGAAAAGTTTTTTGACTCTACGTCAACGAGACTAGACTACCTGATTCAAACACAAATGACGATATTTTTTGCAATGATCATGGCCTTATCCTAAATGATCTGAATTAATCTACTGTGTCATAGAACAACCCCTTAAAAAGGACAAATTTTTCTAGGTCAGGGGCCATAACTCCTAAATGACTGAATGAATCGGACATGAAACCCAGGTGCAAACTGCACATGCTGACCAACATTCCTGTAAACTTTGGTGACTCTAGGTCAAATACTTTTGGAGCTAGTGCGCACAAACATTAAAATGACAATTTTTTAACTAGTAGGGGCCATAACTCCTACATGACTGAATGAATCCGGAGCAAAACCCAGTGCACAATACACATGCTGACCAACATTCCTGTAAATTTGGTGACTCTACGTCAAATACTTTTGGAGCTAGGCGGACACACACATTAAAATGACCAATTTTTTACTGGTCAGGGGCCATAACTCCTACAGACTGAATGAATCCGACGCTAAGACCACATTATGACAATTTAAATATCAGGCCAAATTCCTACATTTGTGACCAACGCAAAACTTTGGACTACTGCACATCAACCTAAAATACCTAATTTTACAGTGACCTAGTCAAATACTGACTGATCTACGGCGCAACAACATTAAAATGACAATTTTTAACTGATCAGGGACCATAACTCCTACAGACTGAATGAATCCGGACTGCGAACACCAGGGGCACAACTGCAATGCTGACCAACATTCTGTAAACTTTGGTGACTCTAGGTCAAATACTTTTGGGGCTACGTGCGACACAACATTAAAATGACCAATTTTTTACTGAGTCAGGGGCCATAACTCCTACATGACTGAATGAATCCGGACGCAAATCCCAGGTGCACAATTACACATGCTGACCAACATTCCTGTAAAGTTTTGTGACTCTACGTCAAATACTTTTGGAGCTAGGCACGACACAACACTAAAATGACCAATTTTTACAAGGTCAGGGGCCATAACTCCTAAATGACTGAATGAATCTACGCGCTACACAACATTAAAATGACAAATTTTTAAATAAGTCAGGGGCCATAATTCCTACATGACTGAATGAATCCAGACGCAAAACCCCAGGTGCACAACTGCACATGCTGACCAACATTCCTGTAAACTTTGGTGACTCTAGGTCAAATACTTCTGGAGCTACGTGCGACACAACATCAAAATGACCAATTTTTAACTGATCAGGGACCATAACTCCTACACGACTGACTGAATCCGGATGCGAAGCCCCAAGTGCACAACTGCATGTGCTGACCAACATTTCTGTAAACTTTGGTGACTCTAGGTCAAATACTTCTGGAGCTACGTGCGACACAACATTAAAATGACCAATTTTTTACTGAGTCAGGGGCCGTAACTCCTACATGACTGAATGAATCCAGACGCAAAACCCCAGGTGCACAACTACACATGCTGACCAACATTCCTGTAAAGTTTTGTGACTCTACGTCAAATACTTTTGGAGCTAGGCGCGAAACAACACTAAAATGACCAATTTTTACAAAGTCAGGTGCCATAACTCCTAAATGACTGAATGAATCGGGACGCGAAACCCCAGGTGCACAACTACACATGCTGACCAACATTCCTGTAAAGTTTAGTGACTCTAGGTCAAATACTTTTGGAGCTAGGGGCGACACAACATTCTCGGAAGGACGGACGGAGGGAGAGAGGGAGGACTGACAGACAAGGGCAAATCTATATGCCCCCCTCCCCAAAGTGGGGGCATAGAAAGAGAATAAAGCAAATAGAAATACTTTCTTTGTAGCACTCTTTCTTATAGTACAGTATGTACAAAAAGCGTGGGAAATTAATGTCCGTAAACAGAAGTGACGTCACGACGTTTCAGTGATGCACAGTAACTTAGGTTCCACTTTAGTTTTATCATTTGTAGGGTAACCTTATGTTCTTACCATAAAATAACTTATTTTGAATTGAGAAATATACTATATAAGCAATGGAGACAAACTATCACCGAAGACGATAGTTCAGTGTGCAAGAAAAAATCTTCCGAATCAAAATTTTCAATGTTTCTATGGCTCATTTTTCGAAGTTCTTAAGTGTTTTTAAGGCAGTAATAGAGTTCAAGGTTCATTTCTGCAGATCACCGATATTCTTCTGTCCTTTGTAATAGATTTTCCTCTAAATAAAGATTCATCTGGTAAAACTTCGTGTGTGTAATCATATCTGGCTGAATCTCTGAAGTAATAAATACATACAGGTTGTTACAAAAAATATTGTGTGTTAACATAAAAATAGATGGTAGAAAATAAATACGGGTCATTGCAAACATAATGTGTGTTAACATTTAAAAGATAGCAAAATAAATACACTGGAGTTACTGAAAACATAATGCCTGTTTAACATAACAAGAGGACCATGATGGTCCTGAATCGCTCACCTCTTCCCGCATGACCCAGTTTTGAGTAAGACGTTGTTTTTTCTATTATTTGACATAGTGACCTAGTTTTTTAGCTCATGTGACCCAGTTTTGAACTTGACCTAGATATTATCAAGATAAAAATTCTGACCAATTTTCATGAAGATCCATTGAAAAATATGGTCTCTAGAGAGGTCACAAGGTTTTTCTATTATTTGACCTATTGACCTAGTTTTCAAAGGTATGTGACCCTGTTTTGAACTTTATCTAGATATCATCAAGGTGAACATTCTCACTAATTTTCATGAAGATCTCATGAAAAATATGGCCTCTAGAGAGGTCACAAGGTTTTTCTATTTTTATACCTACTGGCGTAGTTTTTGACCGCACTTGACCCAGTTTCGAAACTGACCTAGATATCATCAAGGTGAACATTCAGATCAATTTTCATGAAGATCCATTGAAAAGTATGGCCTCTAGAGAGGTCACAAGGTTTTTCTATTTTTAGACCTACTGACCTAGTTTTTGACTGCACATGACCCTGTTTCGATCTTGACCTAGATATCATCAAGATGAACATTCAGACCAACTTTCATACAGATCCCATAAAAAAAGGCCTTTAGAGAGGTCACAAGGTTTTTCTATTATTTGACCTACTGACCTAGTTTTTGAAGGCACGTGGCCCAGTTTCGAACTTGACCTAAATATCATCAAGATGAACGTTCTGACCAAGTTTTATGAAGATCTTATGAAATATATGGTCTCTAGAGAGGTCACAAGGTTTTTCTATTTTTAGATCTATTGACCTGGTTTTTGAAGGCACGTGACCCAGTTTCGAACTTGATCTAGATATCATCAAGTTGAACATTCTGACCAATTTTCATGAAGATCTTGTGAAATATATGGCCTCTAGAGAGGTCACAAGGTTTTTCTATTTTTAGACCTACTGACCTAGTTTTTGACCGCACGTGACCCAGTTTCGAACTTGACCTAGATATCATCAAGATGAACATTCTGACCAACTTTCATAAAGATCCCATGAAAAATGTGACCTCTAGAGTGGTCACAAGCAAAAGTTTACGGACGCACTGACGCACGGACGGACGACGGACACCGCGCGATCACAAAAGCTCACCTTGTCACTTTGTGACAGGTGAGCTAAAAATAGAAAGGTCCATGTATTTTCATCAGTGAGACTCAGACAATGATTTTTTCATCTATCTAACAAGATCACATAAACAGATATCAAATATTTCATACATGTCTTATATTTTTCAGATTTCAACATAAAATACACATAATCAATGACAATTGTAAGCACATCTTTTATTTTCAAAGTCACAAAAAAAGAAATTAAGGTTGACTTACAACTAAAATAGATACTATTAATCAAAATCAGCAAGAAATATAAATTTTATCTACAATATTGGAAACACTGTATTTAATGCTGCAAGTAAGGATGGTCAAATGGCATGGAAATTTTGACAGGCTATGCTGCAAATAACATAATTTTAAACAAAGTTTTATGAAGATCTTTCTATCTCTAATATTCTAAATGATAAATGCACATTTATTCAACGTCAGAACTTTTGCATACATAAACCTATTTTATTTTGAAAAACTTCATGTTATGGTGAGCTTGCTGAGAGTTGTTAACAAGGTAACTACACGTAACACCAGCGCTAATGCTGCTGGTATAGCAGTAGCTCCAGTAAAATCTGTTTATAAAAGGCCTTTAACACAGTACTAGCTGTCTGTTTTTCATTTTTTTTTTTTTCACTTTTATATCTGATTCTAACTTTCAACGTTAAATTCAAATATTACATGTAACTTACTTCATAATGTACAAAGATCTTCTTTCCAAAAGAATATCAGCAAACTTTGTTTTATTCTCAGTATGAACCAGTCTCATCACACAGGGAGAGAGCAGAGATATTCCCGCAATAGTGCTGCCACAAAACTGTTCAAAGTATTATATTATACATAAATATATATTGTTTACCTATAATGTTTCACAAAAAAAAGGAACTATACAGTTCTGAATGGTTTATATAACATGAACTCTGTTTCCAATCTATGCCTTAATATGTGTCTTGATTTAAAGGTTTATGTCTAAATATTATTTATGACGAAACATATTAACATTCTATAATGAATGAGATAAGACATGTCTATGTTCCACATATCGGAAGAAAGACAGACAATGGTATCAAACTTAGTGTTATTTCACTAGTGTGATGTGAAGTCATAATATCAAGTCAGATTGTAAAGTAATATTTAATTTCGTTGCTCATAAAATCAAATATGCTTAAATTAATAGTATATCCAAAATGCATCGACACTTCACTGTCACTTCTAAGTTCTCATTAATAAGAAAGCAATACAGCAGATTGACCAACGGGCAGATGTGAGGCTGGTCTGGTCATGTGGTGAAACCTTATTGGACTAGGCGTGGTTCTTAACAATATCCTTCTCATAATGGATACATTCATGATTAATCAAAGCCAGCATGTGCGTTGGTAGAATTGTAATGCCAACAAATTAATTGAATTGAACATACAAACTGTGACCTTGACCTTTGAGATAGGAACATGGGTTTGCGCCATGACACTCCTTCTCATTGAGGTAAGCATTCATGCCAAATATAAACAAGATTGGTCCATGCATGTCAAAGTTATGGTCTGGACAAAATCAGACAGACGCATGTATGCACGCACGCACATATACCGACCCGCCAAAAGTGATGACTAAGTCGAGCTCACCACAAGGGGGCTTGAGAAAAATGTAAATTTCGGGATAGCATCATTGTATTATACAATATGTCGCAGGTTCATGTTAAAAGGTAATATATCAGCAGAACGTTTTGAAATTGCGTCAGAAAGTTTATACCTTAACTGCATCAACATGTGGTTTAATGTAGCCTTCTTTCTGTAAGTCAAGAACATGTACATAAGTCAACTGTGGAGTCCCTGGAGGAAAGGCTGCATCTCTCACACGTTGAATAATGCTTTTGTTCTTCTCTGACCAGGACTTCCTTTCTGTTTCTCTGTAACCATGGATTGCCTTAAAGAAATTTTCAATTTATTTATATTAATTGCTATGAACTATTCTTTGACTTACAATGGCCACACAATGGCTCTAAATTTGCAATTATTATCGTACTTAAAATGCTTTGAACAGTAAGTTGTACCACCTTTTTATTACTGTTGTAAAAAATTAATGTCACTAACCAGCAAAGTGTAGTAACTTTAAACAAGAATGGTGTCAACATTGTACGACACATGACCCCTGATAATGCTTGATAGAACAATACATTAAGTTAAAAGTAGAGTTCAGAATAATAATCAGACATAACTTTCTCAAGAATATGGCATGTCCACTTAATGTTGATGATGTTTAATGTATTAAATTTCATTTGAATTAGATCAAAATTGTAGGAGTAGTTAAATACACACAAAAAAAATATAGTTGTAATATTGTAACAGGGATTGAATTTAACTTCTTTTCCCACTTACACTAGCAAGTTTTTGCTAGTGCCATTTTTTGCCACTAGCAAAATGATGGGTTCCACTAGTAATTTTTTAACAGCTGTTTATGTGCTAAATTTATTAAGTTGTTTTGTTGTTGTTTGGTTTCATATAAAAGTTCATGGCCCAGACAGGCTGGGGACTTTCTGGTTTTGAAAGTACGATACGAACCAAAGTACATTATGATTCTTTGGACTTTTGGCTGGACATTGAAAAGTTTCAAGTTTTTCGCAGGTCACTGCCCCTATTGTTGCTAGCATTTTCGGTCTTTGCAGGCCTTTTTGCACCAAGAAACATGGTATTTTCCTCTTCATTTCCGCAGAACTTTGCAAATTACAGACCAAAATGGAAACAAATATTGCCTAGACGCTTACTTAGATCTCCGATAATTACTTTTGTATAAAGTGACAAGCGTCACATGATTATTGGTAAATTAACTGCCCCAAAGGAGTTTTTAAAGAGAAAAGGACAGTTTGACCGAATTCCCCAATTTTCGAACATGATCACGAAAATATTTGAGTGCCATGATTTTCTACTTGCATTTTTTCATTCCTACTCGAATTTCGCGAGTTAGCGACCGCTAAATTCCATTCCTGTGTAAAGTCAAAAGCAAGGGTAACTCAGGACAAAATACTCAGATATGGAAGTTGTGATAAAATATGTACGTGCATTGCATATGGAAGATGTATGTCGTTTCATTTGAATTTGATGGCAGCTGTAGGACTAGGAGTCCCCTACACAAGATACCAATGTAATGACTATACAAAAAAGGGCATAACTCAGTCATGAAAGTCTAACTTTTTAACTCCAGGTGGAAACTGTAGGGTGAGTAGAGTACCCCAAGTAAAATTGTAGTTGTAAAGTTGTTTAGTCATAAAATGGGGCATAACTCAGACATAACAACCACACATAAAAGTCTATGTGAATGTGTATTTGATACTTATGGTGTACATCAAGTTTCATTTGAATTGGATCTAAACTGTAGGAGGAGTTAGCTATAAGCACATAATACAGTGACAACATTATGTTATATTTTTAAATCTAAACAAAAAAAAAAGGATAAGAAAGTCCTGATTATATACGCAGTTCCACTCGATGATAAGGATGTTTAAGTATGATGAAAACTGTAGGAGTTGAATAAACGACTTACAAGAAAGTGTAACCGACAGATGGATGGGATGGAAAGACAGGCAGTTCAAACACTATATGCCTACCGGATCTCAGACACTAGGGTAATAAAAGATGCTTTTCTTCTAAATGGAAAATATTAAAAGCTTTTTGTATAACTAATTAGTGTATGTATGTCAAAACTGATATGAATTCCATGTACCTAGGCTAACACCTGTGCTTTTTAAAAACTTATATCTGCAAGTTCTTGGTTTGGTACATTTGTACATACTAGTCAGAATGTAAGTATTTTTGAGTTGAAACATGCACAAGTGATGAAAACTGGCCCAAACAGTAAAACAATATTTCTGAAATGTAAATAAATATTGTTCTTACATCATCCCAGTGGCTACTTTCATATCTTAATCTTCTTAAATAAGGTTCTACTTCATTGAAGAGATCTTCTTCCTCCTCTTCCGAAACAAAATCATAGATAACTTGCATGTCCCTCGATATTATCTTTTTGGTATCTGGATCACTGAACTCCATGCAATCATTTCGGGAAATGTCAGATGCATTGGTAGACACTGAATAAAGATTTTTGACACGAAAATTACCACAGAAATCATTTTTATGGTTGTTAAAATTTGTTAAGGATGGAATACAAGGCCTTGAATGTTGGAACAATGTTGTGTTTGCAGTTTGTTTCCTAGTGCTGACATACCTTAAAGTTGTTTGAAAAGTACTGGAGCGCCTGTTAGAAAAACACAGGCAACAATTTACTGGATGATTTGACAGTGTCCTTCTCACTGACACAGAGGACAACAAATTCGTGCATAATTTGACAAATTCTTTCCTTGTCATTCTATTTTTTTTGGTTTACACTATAGAGAGATATTGTGCAGTGTAGTTACGTTCATTTAATGTGAACACAATATTATCTGTACATTGAAAAATCGAAAATTGTCAATTTTTATTCATTTTTTGCTATCAACATTGACAGACGCTTTCATTTAATCTTATAAGCAGCTGTTTGATTTCGATGAGCCAAACAGGAAGCGGAAACTGCGCACTGGTAATCGTTGCTAAGGGTGACGTTGATTTACAAATGGTGGACATGCAAATAAATTTTACTCGTAAGTTTTTCCCTTTTCTAAACACATAAAAGCAATTTTCAGTTGTTTTAGACTATATGCAAGAAAGGTAGAGATACAGTACAGATATGTGCAAATGATTTAAGAGACTAAGGCGAAGACGAGTTCAAATGTTCAATGTTGTTTATTTCACAGACACTGGCCAGTCATCATTTTCAACTCCATCCACTCCGACTGTCGACTGTCAGCCAATATATTGTAGCCCTTTAAATAAAATTAGAATAGATGTACTCTTACCATTTCTTCAAATAGTATAAGCCACTGGTTTCTATCAATGTTTTTCGTTGTCAAAGCTGCGGGTTTGCCTCTGTTTTGGAGGGTCTTTTTTGTCAATCCTTTTTAAATTTATTCTTTTTCCTTTAACATAAGAAAAATATATTTTCACAAAGATATTATAATGCTAAAACCTTATGAAAAAATATCGGCACTAACAGTCCTGAGAAGTATTTTGGTCTTGAGAACATGATTGATGTTAAGAGTATATCATAAATACCATTTGCTGCTATTTTCGCGTTACATCTGGTCTCGCATTATTTTATTTTTGCGAGAACAACAATGTGCAGCACTCTCTACAGTAAACAAATTTGACCTACTTTGGAAGCTGATTACGTTTCACACCTTATTTTTGTAAACGTAAGTCAATTATTTTCAGATGCCCTCGTGGATCATTTGACTCAGTTAAGTTGGAAATGAATTGTGTGTTGTCCAACTATTTGACAGAATTACCCTTCCAATGTGTTAATTTTACATTGCAGTAATTGTTAATGTCTTACTCACGAAATTCATTTTGAAAATTTAGGGGTCACACGAAGCGCTGTATCAAGTCGGATGCCGTAGCACGAAATTAGAATTAACTCCATTGGCGAAAGTGAAGGTCACATGCACCGGAAACCTGATGGGTTTAAAAGTAAACAAGGACTAGAAAAATGATTTTCTGCTTGAAATAATAGTGGAAAAAGAAAAGGTTTACGAAGTTAATAGGAAATAATAGCAACATAATATTGTTTTTCTTTCCTTCATTCATTTATTCCCTTAGTACCGCGAAAATAGGTGCAGACAGGCTACAACCATAGATGACACTGTCAATATCCCAACTATATGTTAGTGAATTTTACTGCACAACACTGAGCTAAGATCAGTTCTCGTATTCCTTGGATCAGGAAATTATGTTCAAATGTTGACATAAGCAGTCTTTACTTTTTATTGATACAGGTTATTTTTAGTATCCTGTTGAAACTGTAACAAAACCTGTTTTGTGGTTGAAATTTTATTAGTTACTCCTGCAATTGGTAATGTTACAGTGCAAGAAATATGTGAAAGCAGAACACAAGGTCTCAGATTACTATTCTGATGTGAAGCCAGCTGAGCTACCAGGCCATTCTCTTCCCAATTTTATAAAAAAATAATGTACTTTAAATTAATGCCATGTGCACACAAGGTTTGAAACCTGCCATCTTGAAATAGTACCGTCTATACCAAGCACAACTATTGATATGTTTGACATGTGAGTAAGCAGATTACTCAAGATTATACATTCCTCTGATCTATGTAAGCCAGCACTTGTTTTACAGTGCCAGGAGGTAGTGTACTGTATTGAAGTTTTATCATGACATGTAAATATTATAAGGAATTGAACTGAAAATGTTTTATATTTTCAGTGGATTGCTGATTAAAACAGAAACAATGTCAATAGCAATAGCCCAGGCCAGGCATATTTTTGGCCTGAAGTCAGGTGTTAGTGGTAACATCTGCTACCATGATGAACAAACAATTGTTTACCCTTCTGGGGCAAACTGCATCTTGTTCAACATCGACCAGAAGGTGCAGAAATTCATCCAAGGGACTGATAAAAGTGAAGGAATGACAGCATTAGCTGTCAGTCCAAACAGAAGATATGTCGCTATTGCTGAGAAACTTGAGAAACCAACTATCACCATCTACGATCTGCACAGTCTTAGAAAAAGGAAGGTTCTTAGCTCCCCTGATGTTGCTTCAAATGAGTATGTCAGCCTGGCATTCAGTCCAGACTCCAAATACCTTGTCGCCCAAGGGGGAAAGCCAGATTACACACTCCTGTACTGGACTTGGGAGAAATCAAAGGTGATGGCAGTCACAAAGACCTCCAATCCACAGACCAATCCTCCGATATACCAGGTAATGTTTTAACATAGATATAGTTATCAAGTCAAACATTTTTGTGTTTCTTTTATTTAGTCCACTGCATTAGACAATATTGACTGTATTCTTATATTTGTAATATTTTTTAAGTATTGTGAGTACAGATCTTGACATGTTCAAGGCTTCAAGCTAATTGTTTTAATTATCATAAATTGAATCTGTTTTAAAATATCATTGCAGTGTATAGTTTTTTCTATAAAACTGATTAATGATTAATTATTATACATTTCAGGTTAGTTTCAACCCACAAGACAATACACAGCTGTGTGTGGTTGGCAATGGCATCTTTAAGAACTTCCGTTACAGTGAAGGAAACTTGAAAACATTTAATATTCAAAAGGTAGAGCCACAAAATTATCTCTGTCATGCCTGGGTATCAGAAGAGAGAGTCATTGTTGGAACAGACACTGGTCGTTTGATGTTGTTTGAAGCTGGTGAAATGAAACATGAATTCAACATAGCTGCTCAAGAAAAGTAAGCCTTTTTCATGTATAAGATATTTTGCTTGCATATTATTTTATTGGCTAGTCCTTAGTCTTGAACGAATTTGTGTCAAAGTCTGAAATGTCTGGTGCCTTAACCCCTTACTCTGCTAAATTTCTATCATGAACTTGTCCATCTTTCATTTAGACAGTACCTTTAACTGTTAAAAGGGGTGCTCAACAAAAAGATACTGACTGAATGGCAAACAGTGCAGATCATGATCAGACTGCAAGGATGTGCAGGCTGATCACGATCTACACTGGTGACAAAGGCAGAATCAAATTGTCCAGCATGATAAGGGTTAAAGAGCCTTACTACCGGTAATTAATATGTTAGAGATTTACTCCAATTTTCAAGATGGTCTTACAATTATATGTTTAGGGTGATATCCCTGCACTTTTAGAGATTGTAGACTTTCATCTTACTTCTTAGTTTGAGAATCATTGTGTCTTATTTCATCAATTCAGCACAAAAAATGGGTAAGTGCAGTAAAATAAAGAAGAACTTGTCCACTCTTTGCATGATGGTGACGATTATTACTAATTTCTACATTGAATTTATGAAACAGATGCAGTGTTACTGAAGCAGCACAAATATGAGTTTCATTCAGCAATTTAAAAAAGGGAAACATTACAAAAGTGAATATTTTTTACAGAAAGCCTGGAGAGGAGGATGTATCTACAGGACCACCCCAGATAACTGCTATAGTCTCCTATTCCAAGGGCTTTGCCTGTGCTTGTGGACAAGGAACTGTGCACTTGTTCGAGAAAACTGATGACAAGGATTTCTTTAAGAAAGCTAGAGAAATTAAGGTATACAAAAAAATAAAATTTGGTCTGTTTCTTAAGAGAAGTTTGTCTTTCAAAGAATGTATATTTTCATTTATTTTGATGCTGTAGAGATAATTACTATTTGAGCCGCGCCATGAAAAAACCAACATAGTGGGTTTGCGACCAGCATGGATCCAGACCAGCCTGCGCATCCGTGCAGTCTGGTCAGGATCCATGCTGTTCGCTTTTAAAGCCTACTAGAATTGGAGAAACTGTTAGCGAACAGCATGGATCCTGACCAGACTGCGCGGATGCGCAGGCTGGTCTGGATCCTTGCTGGTCGCAAACCCACTATGTTGGTTTTCTCGTGGCGCGGCTCATTTAGTTTTATAAGATGCTTTAAGTTTTGGGTATCACAACTGTACTTTTCATTTCACAAATATTAATATCAATATTTCAGATTCCACAAGATTCAAACAGTGCTGATCCCACCAAGTCACAACAGCAGATTATCACCAGCCTGACAGTGAGTCCATCTGAGGAGACTCTAGTTGCCAGCACGGACCTCAGCCAGCTCTACTACATCACCCTGTCCAGTGCTGACATTGGCAAGGTAAATGAATATGTGATTGTTTATTGATACTATATATATCCAGCAGTTACACAAACTGCACATTGAGTTGGTACTATTTGTTTTGATATTTTTGATGTGCAAAACATTAAGTGGTAAATACTTACCTCATAAGTCTAAATAAGAGAATTTTAAATATTGTCTTCTAGTAACCTGAAATTTTGTCAAGAAATATCAACATAACCAACAACAAAAATGACCCTTTTCAAAAGTTTGCTGTAGTCTGATAAAGCTGAGTATGTATGGTTAAACAGTCCCCAGAGGCTCTTTGTAAAAGTTCACAGGGAAATCTTTGCATTATTTCAATATCCAGTATTATTGTTTTGTTTCTAGGGAGATCAGGCACAGTTTGAAGTGCTTGCCCAGGCCTTCCATTACAACCAGATATTGGGTCTTGATGTTTGTGCAAGGAAACCTCTCATAGCTACATGTTCAATGGACAAGTCTGTCAGAATATGGAACTATGAAACTTGGTAAGCTTTCACATTCTATAAATAATCTAAAATCTCAGTTATAAAAAAAATAAAATTTTTAATGAAATTGACCCACAAAGCCAGCACATGAAATAAAAGCATTCATTCAAGCAAGCTATATTCAGTTAGTATAAAATACCAGTCTAAGAGAAGTTCAGTATGATAAAAAGATTGTATAAGTAATACATTTTGTGTCAGGTCAGCTTAATTGTAATGACCAAGAAGTAATACTACCATATTTTAACTACTATTTTAAAAATAAGGAATCATATTTGGCTCCTAAAGTAGCACTATTTCCGCTGCAGAACTCGAGCATAATTCTCAGGGTAAAACTAATAACTTGATTATTATATGTGTATTGTTTTCACCTTTTCCCTGTTGTTTCAGTAACCTAGAGTTGTACAGAGAGTTTGCTGAGGAGGCATACAGTATTGCCCTGCACCCCTCTGGTTTGTACATCCTGGTGGGCTTCAGTGATAAACTGAGGCTGATGAACCTTCTCATTGATGATATCAGAACATTCAAGGAGTTTACAATTAGAGGATGTAGAGAGGTAAAATATCAGGAATACCAGGATACATTTCTCATCAAGTGAATTTTAGATGAGAATATTGTATACAGTATAATACCACTCTCTTTAACTTGGTATTTGGCTCACTCTGTAATTTCAGAGAAAATTCAAATTGAACCAGATAATTTTAATCATAGGTTATAGTTTATGGTGACATTTCTACTGCTTTTACAATTGAATTTGGCTTTGAAGTAACAAATGAGATTTAGCTAAATTTTAGTACCACATGAACAAACTAATTGGAGTTTTTTTAAAACAATTTAAGTTGTATAAAATTGTTGGTTTCAGTGTGCCTTCAGTAATGGTGGTAACCTGTTTGCTGCTGTCCATGGTAATGTGATTCAAATCTATTCAACCATCACGTTCGACAATGTCGCTAATCTGAAAGGTCACAATGGCAAGGTCAGGTCAATTGTCTGGAGTGCAGATGACAGTAAAATTGTATCTTGCGGTCTCGACGGTGCTGTGTATGAATGGGAAACATTTACAGGGAAGAGAGTAGGAGAGTCTGTCCTCAAGTCCTGCCATTATACTGGTGTAGCAGTGACTCCAGATGGAAAAACAACCTTTGCTGTCGGTTCAGATAAAACACTGAAGGAAATCTCAGATTCTTCGGTAAATGTTTCTGTCTTCATAGTAAATGTCAACAACAGTATGGTTATTGTAAATGACTATAAACAAGACCCAGTACTTGTAGAAACTTACCAAACTGGGCTTAAATGGTTGTGAAAGCAGTATAAATTACATGTAGTAACAGTGCCTGAATGGTAGCTGTGACAGCTGTAAATAAAATTTGTTAGAAAAAAAGACAGTCTATCAGTAAATGATTTCCTGTACATTTTACTTTCATGAACCCCTGTGGACAGATTTATAGATAGAGTAATACAATATAACAGAGGGAAAAACATGATAAATTGAACTGATTGTGCTGCTTTACAGATTTTGAGAGAGGTAGACGCAGGGGAGGCAACCCTGACCAATGTGGCTCTGTCACGTTCTGGTCGTATGTTGTTTGCGGGTACATCTAGAGGAACACTGTGGTCCTTGAAGTTCCCACTCACTATCCCTGGTGAGTGGCAAGAACTACAGGGTCATGGAAGCACTATTTCAAAGGTACGGTATGTTTTCTCAAAAAGTTTTGTTCATTTTTGACAGTGGGTCTACCCTTGTTTTTTGAGATATATTTCAGATTGCTGGAACCTCAATTTAATTAGATCATTTGTTGATATCTAATATTTCCATTGATAGCATTTTTCTATAGAGATAGAAACTTGTATTCTTTTGCACAGACGTGACTATATGCGATATAAAAATGATTTTATCTGTCCAAGAATATTTCATACTTTAGTTTGTATGGTCTTTTGTTTTTGTCACACTTTTGTAAATGGGCGTATGGTCTTGAAATCTTTTTCTTATCGAGTAATTTTTTAACAGATAGTGGACATGCAGAATTGTTGCTGGAGCAGAACTTATTTCGAAGATAGTATTATCATTGAGTGTCATATGTTTATAATATTTATAGATGAAGATAACCTATGATGACCAGTTCCTTGTAACCGTATCCGAGGATGCTTCAATAATTCTCTGGAAGATTCAGGATAAGGAAGGTCGTGGGGTCAAACGTGACAAAGAGGTCGGTTGGGCAGAGGAAATTCTGATCACAAAGAGTGATCTTGAAGAAAAGAATTCAATGATGGCAGAGCTTAAGACACGTGTTGATGAACTGAAGATGGAGAATGGGTACCAGCTGAGATTGAAAGACATGAACTATAATGAAAAGATTAAGGAGTTGACAGAGAAGTTCATTCAGGAGATGGAATCGCTGAAGACGAAGAACCAGGTGCTGAAAACAGATAAAGACAAGGAAGAAGCAAAGCATGAAGAGGAAATGGCTGAACTTATGGAGAAGCACGGCAAAGAAATGACTGATTTAGGTATATTTTATTGGGTTTTTTTTGTGATCTGAAGTATTGTTTTCTATACAGTATTTCAGCTAAGTAGAGTACCTGAGTTTCTTGAATTTAAACAATGTTTATTTATTTTCTGCAAGTAACAGACAGAGTCAGGGGACAGTTGCCTTCAGAAATCTGTAAAAAATCAGTTAATATGTTGAATCAGTTTCATATGATGTAAACTGTCCTTGCTGCTTAAAGAGTACGCGAACAGTCGAACAATCGTAAGTTGAATCTAATTCAATATAGTTAAGCAATTTGTTGTTTTTAGAGTCTGCAAACAATCAGAAGTTGATGTTGGAGTATGAGAAGTTCCAGGAGCAGCAAGCAAAGATGATGAAGATGCAGGAAGACTATGACAGACAGTTGCAGGAGATGCAGGATAGCAAACAGAGGGCATTGGAGGAACTTACCGAGTACTACGAGACCAAGATACAAGAAATGACCACCAAATTGGAACAGGTTAGAGCAGATCTTTTTGGTCTTTGAAATTGATTGAACTGGTTTGTATTATTTTGTAGTTCTCAGAACTTCAGTTTTTTACGAAAATACAGATACTAGGGCTACTTGTCGTTTCTTGTGCTGTACTAAATAAATATTCGACTGTCACAGGCTGTTATCTTAACTGGAACAGTGACTTACTTATAAGAAAATGCTATACCTTTTAAAAGATATGAAACTAGTTTATAAAAAAGGTAGAGCAAATTGATAGAAAATGGAGCTGTTTGATAGGAAATATGTCCGTTTTGATAGAATATCATGTTGTAATACTTCAGAGTAATGATGAGACACGTCAGCAAACTCGAGAATATGAAGAGACAAAGAAACAGATTGAAGAAGATGCTGATCGGGAAATTCTGGATATCAAAAACAAATATGAGAGAAGATTAAGAGATGAGAAGGAAGCCAACATGAGACTGAAGGGAGAAACTGGTATCATGAAGAAAAAGGTAAAATACAGTCATACAGAGATTTTTGAAAAAAAATATTGAATGAGTTTTGAATTCTGTCAACTCAAATTAAAAAGGGCCAATTTTATATATCGATAGTATTAAATAATGATAAAATAAAGTTGAGTCCAGGTTTGTTTATATATTGAAAGACTGGATTTAAATGTGATTATTAGTTACTAGATAACTAAAAATGATGAAATGCTTGGTTTTAAAAAATTGTACCACTCATTCACTTGATCGTATTTTTATGCTGCATGACAAAATAGATGTCAGGTAAAGTGTAATTGTTCATTTTACCTCCGTCACAAAATGAAACTTTGGCCTATTTTCAAATCCCAAGTTAAATCTATGTCCATTTACAACACTGAAAACAGTTCACAAATGAAAACAGCTCACAAACCAAACTTGTTTTTTTTTAAAACAGTTCACAAGTCTACAGAAGGAGATAGATGATCACAAAGAAGAGATCAAGAAATACCAAGCAGAGAAGGCAAAACTTGAGAACATTATCAGAAATCTCGAGAAAGATATTCTTGGTCTCAAGAAAGAAATACAAGAAAGAGATGACACCATTCAGGATAAGGTAAATAATATAATTCTTGATTTTTACCAAAGAAACGATTTCTGAAAATATTTAATGTGCAGAGAGTCTGCCTATGACTTTAAATCAGTTTTAACACAAAGGCAAAACTTCCCCATTTTGTTGATAGATAGTGTGTGTGTTTTGATAATTTTGCACTTTCGTGTCTGGGAAAATAGAATTTGAACTACTGTTTAGTGGCTATGAATCAAGAGATTTTGAGATTCTGTTAATTTATATTTTCACTATTTTCCAGACATTCCCCAATAATGGTTTTATGCTCACCTTTGTTAGTATATACCTTATCATCAACATAGGGGGTAAAAGTTAATTTCAGGTTACAAAAAATTAGTGCTGTTGAAAAAGCTCTAAATTATGTTGCATTTTTTGATTTCAGGAAAAACGTATTTATGACTTGAAGAAGAAGAATCAAGAACTTGAGAAGTTTAAGTTTGTGCTAGATTACAAGATCAAGGAACTCAAGAAACAGATAGAACCTAGGGAGACAGATATCAAAAACATGAAAGAACAGATTCAAGAGGTAAAATTGTTATTCGGTAAAAAGTTCATTAATCACTGTATAGCTTTTAGACAAATCAAAACTGTTGTGTATAAACTTTTAAAGTTTACAATATCCTTTTTTTCTGTTAAAAACGAAACATTTATCCCTGCATTTACATGAATGGTGTAAATATTTTTCAGATGTAATATGAAAAATATCTCATAATTTCCATAAAACCTGTTCCCTGATGGCTTGATGTTAATACAACTTTTTGTATTTGATTGAGAAATGATATGTCCCAAACAGTGGCTTTGTCATTTAATAATATCATTGTTTACACAGAGTTCAGATGAAAAGTACTTGACAAGGGTGAAGCCCAAGTGATATGATAATACACATCTGAACGATACAAATAATATACAGAACGTTCATGTTGATTTATGTAATTTTCAGATGGAGAGCGAGTTGGATAGATTTGATAAGCTCAACACACAGCTTGAGCTCAACATTACTGAGCTCAGACAGAAACTCAAGGCAACTGATAAAGAGATGCACCAAGAGAGACAAAGGGTATGTTGGGGTTTTACTGAATATTGCACCTTTTTAAGTTTTTATCAAGTATTCACTAAAAGCCTTTAATTTTCATTACATAATTTTATAATAGACCGTTTTGTGTTAATTTCCATATCATATGGTATCATATTGAACATTCTTTCTATGTGTTAAGTTCCAACTACATAACTGTATGGTCATGTAGTGGCTCCCCATTTTGCTGTGGCAGAACCTTCAGAGGTGCCCCTCACCGTGTCCTGTCAGGCCCAGTGTGACCTCTGGGTGAATCATCGCTTTCTATCAGCTTTGTGTGAAAGAACTTGAACATTGTAAAGGCCAGTACATTTTAAAGGCCAATGATTCAGAATGCAATTTTTATGAGCTCTTTCTTTCTGTACACTGAAAGATTTGTTTATTTTGTAGGTGAGAGATAAGGAAGCTGTTGTCAAGAGATTTAAGACAGATCTTCACAATTGTGTGGGTTACATTCAGGACCCCAAGATGTTGAAAGAAAGCATCAAGGCTCTCTACCAAAAACATGTACAAGAAGATATTGTAAGTTCTTTCACAGTCTTTAAAATTTATGTATTCTTTTTTTCAGCTAGTCAAAAAGATTTCCGGCGATCTAGTTTTATCTATGTTCTACCAAAATAATCTCAAATATAAAATTGCAAGTCATTAAAAATTGTCTTTATAACCATGTAACATTTTTAACAGATTCACAGTTTAATTGTTTGTTTATAAAGGCTTTCCTAATTGAAAATAATTAAGAAATTATAATTATTTCCCTTTAAACAGACTGAATCTGCAAGTGTAGATGCCGACATCCAAAAGGAATACAGCCGTCAGAGAGAACATCTGGAAAGATCAGTTGCCTCCCTTCGTAAGAAACTCGCAAAGGATTCAGAAATACACAGAGCTGACAATGTCAGAATTATGCAGGTAAGTTGAATGTGGATGGTTCACAAACTGTTTCAAAGTGGTCTGAAGGATTTTAGCTGATCAAAACTTATGTTACAGGTCTGAACCCAATCTGGCTCACAATTACACTTCCTTTCAAGACACAAGTATGACTTAAAATTGAACTTCGAGCTTTCATCACGGTCGAAATTAAAAATAGTATAAACTGTGATTAGTAATTGTTTTGAGAAACATTCAAGAATACCTAGTATATTCTATAATAGTGCTGACGTAATACCAACAATTCCTGCATATTATTACAAAGGAATCAAGTTTTACACAAACTTTACCACACAAAACATTAGGGTTTTGATGCAAGATTAGAATAATAAAATTTGTCACAATTTATGGTTAAAATATTTTCAGTTTCCCACCAGTATCTTTAAAATTGCTTTTGTAATACGAGTACTAAACGAAATTTTTATTTTACAGGAAAATGTGTCTCTCATCAAGGAAATCAATGATTTAAGAAAGGAGCTCAAGATAGCCAGAACACAGATCCATGACCTGGAAGCCGCTGTCAAACAATATACAAAGAGAACCGGTGGTGAGGACTCCGACATCTATGCTGTGATGCTAAAAGCACCTAATGCATTGGTTGAAAATGAATTAGAGGAGAAAAATAAAATAATAGACATGCAAAAGTTCGAAATAAGAAAATTACGTATGGAAATAGAATCGGGTTCCCGGCCAGGATCCTCTTCAAGACTGCCCCCTATGCAAGCAGTTGAGTCTTCAGCATAATATCAGTAAACAAACTATGTTATTGCACTTGTTTCAGTAAATATAAAAAAACATTTTAACTCTGCAACTGAATCTTGTTGTTAATTGTTGAAGAATTTGTACTTTACATTTTAGTAAATATTTGACTGATTCTATTTTACCTTTGGCAATAATGCTTAAATTTCACATATTTTTCTTGTCTCTGTGCTGTCTGTTAAAATGTTACAAGAAAAATACAGGTTGGGTGTAAATTTCTTTTGTTAGAGGTATAAGTAATGAAATTCAATGTACAACTTCAGTGGCAAGACCAATAAGCTAAATTAGTGGACTGATGCATTGAATTCTTTTATATAAAAAGAACACTAAAGTCTACATGAAGAAGAAAGAATTTCAGACTTATTCCGTATGGGTTTGCCACATTTTAGCATTTTCTGAGGGTGAATTCTACTTTGTCTGTATTAACATGATACTGTATGTAGTGGTGTGGCTGGTCGTCTGTCATAAATAGTATTGTTTCATTTTATCTGACTGGTTGTAAACTTCTTCAATGGATACTTGCTTTGTTCACCATTATTTAAATCTGTGATATTTTTACCCGTCCTTATTTTTACTTAATGAAAGAAGTTATACATTGGTATATATTTTTATGTATTTGAATGTGTATACATTGAGATGATAAGAATACATGATAATCTAAGATCTGATAGTGTTTGTTATTTATCAGTGTTAAACATAACTACATTACACTCTTTCACTGGTTTTATGTGTAGATGGGAATATCCTGTTCAAGGGTAACTGTTAAGATGAGTTACCTTGTAAACACTTAACCAAGCATAAGATATTCCTTTCTTGCATACCAGACGGGGATTTCCGTTATTTTTACCGGTGCTGGAAAAATCCATCTTACATCCCGGGGTGTAAGATGACTCTCGTGCTTTAAATGACGTATTACGAACTACATATATGTAGAAGATTTATGTAGTTATTTATATTTTATTTCGAAAAAAAAGGAAAAAAAATCCAGTTCTTCTTTGTTCCTGTTAGTATATTTCTTGATTCAAAACACAGTATTTTATCAAAAATTCATAACATTACACTGCAAGCTGATAAAACAAAACTGGAATTAAACATTGTTATTTGTCTTTGAAACGTCGTGACGTCTTTCCTGTTTACGGACGTTGGTTTCCCGCGCTTTCTTTAAATACGCTGCTATAAGAAATAGTTCTAAATAGAAAGCCGCTGGACTGATCTTATTTTTATTATTATATCTTGATACCGGTATGCAAGAAAAAGATTCTGTCACTGGTTATAGGTGCAGATGAGAATATCCGGCTCTCGGGTAACTGTTTAGGTGGTAACTCAGTAGGAACCTCGTTACCGCCTAAACAGTTACCCTCGAGGCCTGAAATTCCCATCTGCACCTATAACCAGTGAAAGAATCTTATAATCTACACATAAAACCAGTAAAAAAATGTGGAATATGGCAGTTTTGACCACATGTAATTGTAGTAATCTTGCCAGTTATTTAAATTTTTGCAGATCCTCTGCTGTATATTTCCTGAAAACGGTCATAACTGCTGTGAAAATTTTGATTCCACCTTGTGAATTTTTATACAGGTAGTTTAGTAATGGTGATCTTGATCTTAACCTCATGTACAACCACGTTTTTCTATACACTACCTGTAAGCAAAGTTAAATTTCAATACATCAATCAAAACAGAAGTTATTGACTTGAC
Source organism: Mercenaria mercenaria (assembly GCF_021730395.1). Classification (NCBI taxonomy): domain Eukaryota; kingdom Metazoa; phylum Mollusca; class Bivalvia; order Venerida; family Veneridae; genus Mercenaria; species Mercenaria mercenaria. The sequence continues at coordinate 53,613,304 of NC_069363.1, forward strand.
ATTGCTTTTCCTATTATAGTAATGGTCACTGTGACCCAATATGGCATCTGGGAATTGAGCTGCTAGCTTTGAAAATTCTTACTTACAGAAACAGCACCATAGACAGTCACTTAGGTTGACTCCAAATATAATTCCAAGCTTTGTTTCTTCCTATAAGCCCAGTTTCTTTTAATGAATCAATCAATAAATTAAAGTTACAAAGCAGATATTGTTTTTTCTTTGCAGTTTTAGTAATCACGATTTTAACCTTAAGCTAGTGCATTTTGAACATGGGTTCTGCACATCGCCTCAATGAGATCAAAATTCCCATAAATTTTCTTAGTGGGGTTTACAAGATGCGAAGTGGACAGAAAATACTGGGCTCAAATAGTGGACCTTCCATTGTGACCTTGATCTTTGACTGGCAAAATCTAAACATGGGTTTTGCATGTCTTGATGAGATGACCCTTCTATCTCTTTCATGAATACCCTTCAAGGGCTTTACAAGATATTTTGCAGACACAAAATCAAGCCTTAAAACCTTTGACCTTCAGCTGCGAACTTCACCTAAATCAGAGTCCATTTTAACATGATTATACACATCCCCTTGATGAGATAATCATGGAATTTCCATCCAAGTTTTATAAATATGTTTTAGAAAATAATGGGCAGACACTTAATTTGGATGGACTGACAGATGGACATGAAAACTACTGCCCTAGTCTGTGAGGATTGTAACGAGGTGAATTATAATGTCTTTCATTAAATTTAGAGGCAAAAATGGTTTTGTAAAAGAAATTTTTCAGGTTATCAAGCTTGTCTGAATTTTGGTATTTTCAGTCTCCTTGACTTGTGACAAAAAAAAAAACAACAGCAGCCAGCTTCTGACAATGGTACTTCTTAAGTTCTACTGCTGTTGGTTATAGCATTATCCAATTAAAATTAGAAACTATTCAAAGTATCAAGGCAACAGTGACCTTATGACCCTAAAAGCAGTGAGGATCATTTAATGACCAAATGTAATTATCCTACATACTTTGAAGACCGCTGACCCAAGTACTATCCAGTTCTTGATAAGAAAGTTTATTTTATCAAGGTCATTTTGACACAAAATCACAATAATTATTCTATGAATTTTGGACACTGAAATCTGCTATTATTGGTTTAAAGTTTTCAATGTCAAGGTCATGATGACCGTACTGACCCCCAAATCAATAGGAGTTAAAACTGTCCTATAGTAATTGTGACCTTGACCATTGTTTTACAGACCCCAATACAAAAGGGGTAACCCAATGACGACAGACAATCATCCTTCACAGTATGACTGTAGATCAAAGCATTCTCCAGTTATCAATCAGAGATTCTCTAGGGGTCACTAAACTACTGACCCACAGAAATAGGGGTAATTTGAATACTACTGACTAGAGGGTTCCAGCTTTTATCAGAATGTATATGGTCTACAGACTCACACACAAACACAAAATAATACAAGAGGGCAATGATGATCCTAAGTAGCTCACCTGAGAAATGTAAGTCACATATTAAGTTTTTCTAGTTTTAACTGTTAGGGGTCAAGCTGCACCAGTCGAACAAATTTGGGAGGACTTTACATAGATGTTACAGATAAAGTTCATCAAGATCCATCAAATGTTTCATTGAAAAAAGTTGTTTAAAGGCATTTTATTTTTTAGCTATAGCAACCACTAAAATTAGTCAAGAGAAACCATTTTTAGCCTGGTGTCCCCTAAAAATCCGTTAATCAGAACCATTGCCCTTACAAGGACGCTACATATCAAATTTGGTGATGATCCTTCAAGGGGAAAGCTTTTTCTATTTTTAGCTCTGCATGCCAATAAGTTTCAACTTTCACCAAATGGTTTCAGAGGAAATGTTGTTTGAAGTGAAGTGTGGACAGATGAAAGACGGAGGAATGGTGAACGATCACAGTTGCTTACCCCAAGCTGAAGACCCATCTTGAACTTCTTATTGGGAGTAACAAGACAGTCTGAAAGACAGCTAAATCCCCCGCCACTGTTATGGATAGTGAAAGGGTAAACCTTTGACCTTGAGTTGTGACCTTGACTTTGAGCCGACATGGCTGAATCGTGAGTTCTGTACATCATCATGATGAGGTGATCATTTGACGCAAGTTTCATGAAAATCCTTCAAGGGGTTTAGGAGATACAGAGCTCAAACCTTTGACCTTGAGTTGTGATCTTGACCTTGAGTTGATATAGTTGAATCACGAGTTCTTGATGTGATCATCTGACCCAAGTTTAATGAAAATCCTTCAAGGGGTTTAGGAGATACAGAGTGGACACAAAATGGAAGGCTCAAACCTTTGTGAGCTTGAGCTGGCATGGCTGACTCATGAGTTCTGCACATCGTCTTGATGAGGTGATCATTTGACCCAGGTTTGATATGAATCCTTCAAGGGGATTAGGAGATACAGAGCAGACACAAAATGGAAGGCTCAAACCTTTGACCCAGAGTCGTGACCTTGACCTTGAGCCGGCATGACTGACTCACGAATTCTGCACATCCTCTTGATGAGGTGATTATTTCACCCAGGTTTTATTAAATTCCTTCAAGGGGTTTAGGAGATACAGAGCGGACACGAAATAGAAGGCTAAAACCTTTGACCTCGAGTTGTGACCTTGACCTTGAGCCGACATGGCTGACTCGTGAGTTCTTACATCATCTTGATGAGGTGATCATTTGATCAAAGTTTCATGAAATTCCTTCAAGGGATTTAGGAGATATGGAGCAGACACAAAAGTGTTATGGAAGGATGGACGGACAGAGACCATTGCTATAACCCCCCACCACTCATGGTGGGGATTTATAAACTTCATAAAGAGCAGCAGCACTAGGAATCTTAGGGAATTTTACTAACTCTACAACAAAACTTATTTGTATTCTAATACTAAATTTATTTGTTACAAAATCATCCTGACAAATAAATCATAACAAAAAAATGTTCTTTTTTCAGCCTTCATGACAAACACACAAAAATGTTGAGCAATGGATTTCATGAATCACACTGACTTGCCAATCAAATCAAATATTTCATTTCCAAATAACTATAATTGCAACAAAGCCTAGCGATAAAAAAATAAATGTTTTCAGTAACATGCTGGTCTTATACCTGCATTTTTCCAACTGTATTCCTTTTATTTTTAATTTTATATTACATATATCTGCTCAAGTGAAGAAGTAGAACACCATAAACACTTTCATGACTCATTTAACAAGAGCACCGCCTTGCGGGTGCTGACGCTCATCTGATTTTTTTTGTGTAATAGAAATATTGTCCTACCCATGATTTTCTAAGTCTAAAAAGGGCCATCATTCTTGCAAAAAGCAGGATAGAGTTATGTTTCTTGATGTACAGTGTCCACTTATGATGGTGAAAAACTGTTGCAAGTTTTAAAGCAATAGCTTTGATAGTTTATGAGAAAAGTTGACTTAAACATAATACTCAACCAAGAAAATGATTTTCTAAGTCCAAAAGGGGCAATAATTATTGCAAAAAGCAGGATGGAGTTATGTTGCTTGCTGTACAGGGTCAGCTTATGATGGTGAACAAGTGTTGCAAGTTTCAAGCAATAGCTTTGATAGTTTAAGAGAAAAAGTTGACCTAAACATAAAACTTAACCAAGAAATCTGATATTTTCTAAGTCCAAAAGGGGCCATAAATCTTGCAAAAAGCAGGACACAGTTATGTTTCTTGCTGTACAGGGTCAACTTATGATGGTGAACAAGTGTTGCAAGTTTTAAAGCAATAGCTTTGATAGTTTTGGATAAAAGCTGACCTAAACATAAAACTTAACCAAGAAATGATTTTTCTAATTCCAAAAGGGGCAAAAAATCTTGCAAAAAGGAAGATGGAGTTATGTTCTTGAATGTTCAGGGTCTGCTTAGATGGTGAACAAGTATTTCAAGTTTCAAAGCATTACTTTGATAGTTTAGGAGAAAAGTTGACCTAAACATAAAACTTAACCAAGAAATCTGATATTTTCTAAGTACAAAAGGGGCCATAAATCTGCAAAAAGCAAGATGGAGTTATGTTTCTTGCTATACAGGGTCAGCTTATGATGGTGAACAATATTCCAAGTTTCAAAGCAATAGCTTTGATAGTTTAGAGAAAAGCTGACCTAAACATAAAACTTAACCAGGCAACGCCGACGCAGACGCGACGCGACACCGACGCCGACGCCGACGCCGACAACCCTCAAGTGATGACAATAACTCATCATTTTTTTTCAAAAATCAGATGAGCTAAAAATGTATATTATGCTACAATATACATCTGTACAAATGTCAAATCCCTAAAGGCTGTCTTATCAATATAATTATTCCTTTATCTTTTGAACATATTTTCATAAATTAACCAGTAATAACATGAAATGAAATAAAAATGTTTTTAAGAAAAATACAGCTAGGCTTCCACATGAATGCAGCAAATTTTGAACATATTATGACAGATTATCAAAATATAACAATCAGAAAAAAATTAAAATACTGACATATTAACAGTGTAACAATGTTTTCTTACTTTTACATGATTCTTAAATATTCCAAATATACATAACACATCCTCATATAAAAGTAAAACAGATGTCCCATTCTCACATGAAGACATAGTATAATCTAATGAGAATGTATGAACTTTACGATCCTTGGATAATTTGAGAACTCCTTTCTGTAATTTTATGCTTGCCAATTGCCCATACAGTCATCTGGTAGCCTCCACACAGGGTAAACATTGCAGCTGAAAAAATAACCATTACATCAATTATTATGCTTTAATGATGAAAAGTATTCTACATAATTATCCTATGCTGCTGTTAACTGCATGTCAAATTTTAGATCTAGAACAGTTTTTTATTTTCTATGTCAAATTTTAGATCTTGAACTGTTTTTCATTTTCTATGTCAAATTTTAGATCTAGAACAGTTTTTTATTTTCTATGTCAAATTTTAGATCTTGAACTGTTTTTCATTTTCTATGTCAAATTTTAGATCTAAAACAGTTTTTCGTTTTCTGTGTCAAATTTTAGATCCAAAACAGAAGTTTTCATTTCTTATCTCAGGCTGCTGGTTCTCGATTTCAGGAGTTTTTACAATATAAGTTTAACACATGCTTGGTCACACTGGACTGTGCACAATCAAAACTCTACAGCTTTAACCACAAATACAAGAAAAAGCTCTTTGTTTTTCATTAGAGCTTAATTTTGTAGTGTGATGCAGGTTTTATATTATCTTTCAAGTGATATTTGAAACAGCTTCATCTGCGTTTGGCTCTTCAATTAAGCCTCTTACGTAACACTAAACACAGTTAACATAAATGGATGATAAGGTTCAGCATATAACATGTACATTCAAGTGAAATGTTGTTTCTGCGATAAATTCAATCTTGCATAAATGTAAAGGTCTTGTTTATTATAGTGTCACCCCTATGCCAGCCAATTTGGCTTTAGAGACACCTTTATTGTGCTTACCAATTACCTCCCAACTCCTACCACTATGCCAGGCACCAGGCGGATAGAAGTCGGTAACCATTCATTTAACCAGCTTCGCGGCTCACGAACCGGCCTTTTCGGAATGAGTCCCATGACAAACATCCCCCAGACAAACGCTCCCCATGGGACTTGAACCTTCGACCTCCCAATCCCAAGGTGGATGCCTTAACCACTGGGCCACAGTGACTGGTCATATTTAGATGCCAATCAAAAACACATTTGCCACAGTGTTTCACTGGATGAAAGTCAGTGGCAGACACGGCCCAATAACTAAACTTCCACTATGAAACATTATGTTTACATACAATAAAATCTGAGTAAGACATACCTGGGAGACACTGTGTCATGATAGAAAATCCAACCCAAGCTAGCACCTCGTATGTATAGTTTGGACAGGAAACAAAGCTGAACAACTGGGTGAAAGGATTGCCACAGGGATATGGTATCTTTCTTACTTTGCTCCCTGTAAAACAGATCAAGTAATATCAATGACACTAAACAGACATGATAATAAGTATAAACTGTTTGCTTTGCTGTTTCAAGTTAAGCACAGTTTTTAAAGTATTTTAGACTAGTTAAGTAATAGTGGTCACCTAATCTAACCAGTCAGATAAGTAACACCTTCCCCACATAAATTAGACATGGCTTTCAAACCACTGAGGAGAACATCCATCTTGCCACAAGACCATGCTAACAATCTCTTGAATCCTGCCCTCTTCCTAATAAGCTAACAGGGTAGGTTCTGCGACATAAGGTTACCTTATGATAATAAAATTTTCTTGAAATATTCAGAAACATCTGAACATATTTTCTTATCACCAGTCCTGTGTTAAGATAGCAACCTACTTGTAGGTAAATGATCATTAAATTAATTGAAATTCAATAGAAAAGCAGTCATCACTATGTTCTAAATTAAATGTAGACAAAGCATCAGATAATGCTGACATTTCATAATTACCGCAGGTTCTGATATTTTGAAGGGCAAATATTGTATTATTGTTTTACAGAATACTGAAACAGTAAGTGATCCATTGACCACTAAAACCAAATATCTGAACAGGTTTTACTAGTGGTACAAGATCCAACCCCTTCAAAGTAAAGCCCTTTACAATTCAGTATAATTCTATGAATAAGCATTGTTTCGAAGTAATCTAAAGTAAATATTTTACCTGCTGGCCTCATATTCTTGAATGCAAGGTGGATAGACAAGTTACCAAGTTCTGATATCTACAAAATATTTCAATAAATTAAATCAATTTATGTTATGTCCCCAGACACAAACATCCTGCTGCTTTTTGTAAACTGGCAAAACATGCTATTTCTTGACTGATAAACAAAATAACCTTAGTCAGAATACTGGCACTAACTGTTGTCAATATGAGGCAGTAAGTTCACATCCTCTGATCTTGTTCGGACACTACTGAATTGTCTGTGGAATAGTTTGACAAGGTGAGTTCCAACAGCTTTGGCAGTGAACCAATGTAAGAAATTCATAAATGTCATAAAAAGGTTTAACACACATATCAATAAACATCATACGTAGTTGTATTTCTTAAGATCGTTGTTTCATATACAATATTTATCAACAGTCGCCATGCATACAACATTTCAAATTATTTTGCAGATTTTGACCTCTGAATGGAAAACTAATCTTGAAACACAGCTTACTATGGTAAATACAAATTCCATCACTAATTCAACACAGAAAAAGGGTTGGAAAGTAGTCAACAACTACCAAGTTTTGGTGCTGACTAATAAAGTTTATAAACTGGTAGTCAGATGGAACAGTGAATTTTAATAGCTTCCCCACTAAATTTCAGTACCGAAATTAATAATTAATAATATTCTTTGAAAGTAGTTAGTCATTTTAAAGGCTGTTCTTTCTTAAAATTAAATTTCAAAAAGTACATACCGTACATGATATCTAACCTCAGAAAACTTATAGTCAGAGTTTCAAAGAAAAATGCCAGTAACAAGTTAACAAGAGCAATCTGATGACAGGCCGCTCGACTTTTCTCAGTGCTTGACTCTGAATTATAGCTTTGCCAGTAAAAACTTTATAAAACTTTAACCAAAAAATTATAAGTTAAAAAGGGGCATAACTCTGTCAAAATTCAAAATCAAAGTTATGGGAACTGTTTCTCCTGGTGTAGACTTTGATAGTAAATAGCTATTGTAAGTTTCAAGTCAAAAGCTTTGATAGTAACAGAGATATTTGACTTTATCGAAAACTTTAACCAAAAATTTATGTTAACAAGAGGGCCACAATGGCCCTATATTGCTCAGAGATATTTGACTTTATCACAAACTTTAACCAAAAAATTATAAATTAACAAGAGGGCCATAATGGCCCTATATCACTCACCCAAGTTAAGTTGCTTGCTTGAACAAATTTCTTTGCTAAAGCTTCAAAAACAAGAAAGGAGGTCAGTAGGTCATATTCATGGTCACTGAAAGTCAGTTTTAAGATTGGTCTGCAAAACTGTAAATGTCATCCAAATTTCAAGGCTGTATCTTAAAAAACAAGAAAATAGGTCAGAAGGTCAAGGTCACAGTCGGGTGACCCCTTATCACTTGGGGTCATCAGGTAAATATAATTAAACAGTCTAGGAAATATGATCTGATAATTTTTGAAGTGTTTTTTCCTATAACTCATATATCAAGTGAACCCTGGGGCAGGGCCCCTTTTCCCCCTAGGGGCATAATTCGAACAATCTTGTTAGAGATCAACTAGGCAATGATACATACAAAATATCAAAGGCATGGTCCTTAAACTTTCAGACAAGAAGATTTTTAAAGTTTTTTCCTATATATGTCTATGTAAAACTAGGGACCCCCGTGGCAGGGCCTCTTTTCACCCAAGGGAAACTAGAGCTATCACTAAAGGTGATGAATGTACCCCCCGCATGCACTGACACAGTACATCGCAATTTGACGCACACAAGATTGCATAATTATGTGGACTGTATGTATATAGACTGTATGCATACAGTATAGTAACAAAAAACAAAGTCCCATAACTATGCAGAATATTTATCTAAAAGAATGTAACATGCAGAATGCACAACTAGGGCTGGTACTGATCACTTGTGTGAAGTTTCATTAAATTGTGTGTAAGGGTTTGGTAGATCAGGCACGCACAAGATTGCATATGCAGACTGTATGTACATAGTATGTTAACAAGAAACAAAGTCCCATAACTCTGCAATTTTTGTCGCTGAAAGAACCTTACATGCCCCATGCACAACTACTGTTGTTACTGATCACTTGTGTGAAGTTTCATTAAACTGTGTCAAGGGGATGAGGAGAGATGGTGCGCACAAGATTGTGTCTATGTATATAGTATAGTAACAAAAAAAACAAAGTCCCATAACTCTGCAAATTTTTTTTCTGAAAGAACCTAACATGCCCCATGCACAACTACTGCTGGTACTGATCACTTGTGTGAAGTTTCATTAAATTCTGTCAAGGGGATAAGGAGAGATGGTGCGCACAAGATTGCGTCTACGGACAGACGGCCAGACGGACAGACAGACAGACAACCTGAAACCAGTATAGCCCCCCTTACAACTTTGTTGTCGGGGGGTACAATAATTTGAACAACCTTGGTAGAGGACCACAAGGTAATGCTACATACCAAATATCAAAAGCCTAGGCCCTGTGGTTTCACACAAGCAGATTTTTAAAGTTTTTTTTCTTATACAAGTCTATATAAACCATGTGACCCCCCATGGGTGGGGCCATATTTCATCCAAGGGGGATCATTTAAAAAATCTTGGTAGAGGCCCACTATATGATCCTACATACCAAATATCAAAGCCTTATGCCCTTTTGTTTTTGACAAGAAGATTTTTTAAGTTTTTCCCTATATAAGTCTATAGAAACAATGCGACCCCCAGGGCGGGGCCATATTATATCCTAGGGGAACTAGAGATGCTTTTGAGAAAAGCGCATGTCTCCCACAACTGCCTAATCATCTTGCGCATGCGCTTTCGTGCACCCAAAACATACCCTATACCACTAATTTCACATGCACTTTCGTACAGGCAAAATGTACCCTATACTACTAATTAGTAGTATAGGGTACATTTTGCCTGTACGAAAGCGCATACTAATTAGTAGTATAGGGTACGTTTTGCCTGTACGAAAGCGCATGCGAAACGAGGATTTTTTGGTGATTCAAGGGCCATAATTCCAAAGTGCCCTGGCCGATTTTGGATAGTTATCAAACTTGGCCGAGGTCTTATGGTCTGACACATTTTGTTCAAGTTTGGTGAAGATCGTGTGAGAAATGTTCGACTTAAGAGTGCGGACAAGCTTTGTGACAGACAGACACACATACAGACAGACACAAACACACAGACAGGAGTAAATCAATATGTCTCCCACACCACTGTGTGGTGGGAGACATAATAATCTGGACAATCTTGGTAGAGGCCCACTAAATGATGCAACATACTAAATATCAAAGCCCTAGGCCTTATGGTTTTGGACAAGAAGATTTTCAAAGTTTTTCCCTATATAAGTCTATATAAACCATGTGACCCCCGGGGTGGGGCAATTTGAGTAATCTTGGTAGAGGCCCACTAGATGATGCTACATACCAAATATTAAAGCCCTAGGCCTTGTGGTTTTGGACAAGAAGATTTTTAAAGTTTTTCCTTCTGTTTGCCATGGCAACCAGAGTTCTGTATGGAATTCAATTCTTTGAACAATTTTTAAAGAAGACCATCCAAGGATCATCCCTGTGAAGTTTCATCAAAATTTGCTTGGTGGTTTAGGAGGAGCTGTTGTTTAAAGGAAAGTGTGGACGGACACCGGACGGACAGATACCGGACGGCGAGCGATCACAATAGCTCACGCTGAGCCTTTGGCTCAGGTGAGCTAAAAAGGGGCATAACTCTGTTATAATTCAAACCAGAGTTATGAGAATTGTTTCTCCTGGTTTAGACTTTGATAGTAAATGACTATTTTAAGTCAATAACTTTGATAGTAACAAGGATATTTGACTTTATCAAAAACTTTAACCAACAGCAACGCCGGCGCTGGGGCGAGTGCAATAACTCTACTTTTTCTTCAAAAAGTCGAGCTAACAATGTATTAAGTTTAAAGTTAAAGCCCCATATATAACAGTGTACATAACAACTTACAATAAAGAGAGCGAGTCCTCCATAGACCTGCAGATCACCATATGATGGTACAGTGTAGAGAGGGTGGTTCACGAAGTAGGCAACAAGGGCTGCAAAACCCCAGTAATAGGAGGAATTCTGTAAGTAAATATTGTTCAATAGTACAATAACAACAACTTCTTACAATTATCATATATAACCTTTATTTATGGAAACAAGTTGAAAGCGTTGAACATTTATTGGACTTTTTTCTTCTTTGTTTGCGTATTTTTTTATTAAATAAGTCCCAAAATAGATGGAAAATTGTACAAACACAAGGCTCGGCAAATCCATTCGTCCATTCCTAAATACATGTAGAAATCAACTCAGAGCATGTGCAGCTTTCTGTAGTGCTCATAATGCAGTACAAGTGTAAAATAACAAATGAAATGGAGCCACAGAAGTCAAAACATCTTAGTGATCCTAAAGGGAAGTTGATTAATTATTATTATTATAATACCCGATTTATTTAGCACCCTTTTCACGATAAACATGTTTAAAGGCGCTTTACATAGTGCAAACGCAGCCACACAGGGCGCAAAATTCATCCTCTACTAGTACAAATACAGTGATCTAACTAGAGGGACAGAGTGAGATAACGCGCCCCCCCCCCCCCCCCCGTCCAGCTAACTTAACCTAGCTTGAGAGTAACTCTAAAAAATTCTGTTACAATTCCATATCATAACTGCATTAGCTAGATGGTTCATAGTCCATTACTTCAAAAGATTACAGTATGGTCATTTTCACTGGACTTTAAAATAGATGCATGAGTAATACAGTATAAAAGGCAATTTTCTTTAGTGCTTTAATGAACTGCAGGACAAATACGAAGTGAGGAAGCTACTAGTACCATTTTTTACGTCTTTGGTATGACACGGCCGGGGATCGAACCCACACTCGAAGCGGACGCTCTACCACTAGGCTACCGAGGCGGTTTTGATTACTAGTAATGAGTGGTCTTTTTACAGAAATGTGTAAACTTACCCTGAATATGTTCATGATAGGCATGGTAGCATGTGAGAATCTATGTACAAACACAGTCTCCAACAGCCTCTTAGCATAGTGGAATGACCAGCAGGCTGCAGCTATACTGTAAACATGCAAATTAGTATCAGTAACTTTTTACAAGAAATATTTGTACAGAGATATCAAGTACATACAAACAGTCTGTTTAAGAGAAATATAAAACAGAATGGCAAATTATAATTGAAGAATAAATACTCCTTAAACACTTCAATATGTTGGAGCTCAACTCGTTTTCAAAAGTAACTGAGTTATGTTTCTGGCAGTCAGTTGCATACTGTGCTCTTGGATTTTTAACCATTAATATCTTTCTAAATAAATCAAAGGTGATGGATGAATAACACCAAGTGTAACAACTTAGAACAAAGTGGCATGGTAAATGATCATCTCACCAAACAAATGACCCTTTTATAGAAAGATTTCAAACGTACTTTGCTTAACAAGACACAAGGACTAGACATATTTCAGATACCTAAGTACGTTTGATTACATACTTGACAACTGAGGCTCTAGGAGTGTCTGCCAAGCTTCCATAGATAATGGAAGGTCTCATATAGAAGATCAGGTATATAACCAAAGGTCCTGCATACTCTGTCAGGAACACCTGCAATATGAAATATAAATACACACAATAAATCTTCTAATGCAACACTTTTTTTCGCCAATATATTAACCTTTACCCTGTTAAATATCTATGATGGACTGGTCTTTCATTCAATTTGGGCAGTACCATTTATTATTCAAAGGGGTGTTTGCTGAAAATTTACTGACTGAATAGCAAACAGTGCAGACCAAGACCAGCCTGCACAGATGTGCAGGCTGATCATCATCTGCACTGGTCGCAAAGCCAGAAACACTTGCCACCAGCAGACTAAAGGTTAAAGTCTCCCACAGTTTGGCTGAAATTCTTCAACATGTTCATTTCAGTTTGGCATAGAATGTCATGTGTGTGTTTTATAACACATCACAGTTCCTTCTGATGGTAATGAGTAAAGTAAATGTAAACATGAACTTCAAATATATGTCGTAGTTGGCCTACATGTATGTTCTGGGCACAGCTGTTCGAAACTTTAACCAGCTGTTAAACTAACTACAGGTTAAATTTTTATTCAAAATATTAACCTTTGTGGGAAATACTAGTGTAATGTTCTGATTTTACTGTAAATACATTTGAGCCGTGCCATGAGAAAACCAACATAGTGGGTTTGCGACCAGCATGGATCCAGACCAGCCTGCGCATCCGTGCAGTCTGGTCAGGATCCATGCTGTTCGCTTTCAAAGCTTATTGGTATTAGAGATACTGTTAGCGAACAGCATGGATCCTGACCAGACTGCGCGGATGCGCAGGCTGGTCTGGATCCATGCTGGTCGCAAACCCACTATGTTGGTTTTCCTATGGCACGGCTCAAAATTTTTAGTGTTCATAATCCCTAACTCATAACTTTGTTTTTCTGAACCTTCTAAAATGTTGAAATATAACCCTAAAAGTCAATCAACTGTTAACTTAATCATCTGTTAAAGTTTTGAACAACTGGGTCCTGATTGCTAAATGAAGGCTAGAAATTCTTGATAACTCAAGTATTTTGTTCATCTCTTTCAACTTCAAGCCATTAGTGTTATACTGCATGTGTAAAATTTTAGAAGTGCTAAAGGACAGGATATGATAAGAACTAAAAAATGCCCCCCACTAAATATGCTTGTGAAATAACACCTTTTCATTGGTAATTACCTGTATTTTTTAGAATTCACCAAGACAATTGTGACCAGACATCAGTAATGAACAAAAATATATGCAAAAGATACTGGAAAAAATACTTAATACAATATAAAATATGTAACACATGCTCACTTACCGTAGTCCAGCCAACTTGTGGTCCCAGGTCCTTGAAGTACAGTTTTCCTCTCTTACCAAGGTCCAAACTTCCCAAAGTTTGTTCATCCTTCAACATCTTTCCCCCTATCAATACAAGAACGTGTGTTAACTGAGAGATTCTCATGCTCATGTGCTGTTATCACGTGCTGTTAAAACAGCTTTTTATAAATGCGCATTCAATGGCAAAGCATAAATGTATTATGGCCCAAAAACGGACAATTCAAAAGAAACGATGTCAACAAGAAAAAGCAACTCAGACATTTCCGGGCATTTCATGTAAATTTAATGACGCTGAGGGACCATGTATTCATTTATTACTTTTTATGCGTTTTATGCTATAATAGCGTTATTGGGATTCTGCAGATGTTACAAGACGAAAAAACCTACACAAGTATTATTTAAGGAGTAAAGTATAAGGCTTTAGGATTCTTTTTTAATTTAAATATTCCGAAGTTTTTATACCCTTTAATATATTTAGAAAATATATAAATATACACAATTTAGAAAGGTCAGACTCTTTTTTTTATAAATATAAGTAAGGTCTCTGAAAAATATGTAGAAAATCAATCTCTCAGCAGCAGTAGTAATGCATGTAAAATAATATAAGAAACTTTCACTTGCTGAAGGTGCCGATAGAAATACCTGGCTCGAGATTAACTTTTAGGCGGTACTGAGGCTCTGCACAGTTACCGCAAAACAGCTCCCCCAAGAGCCAGATATTTTCATCCACGCATTCAACTAGAAATAGATTCTTTTTCTTGCATGCCATTTTTTTAATTAAATACACCTAAAAAAATAGATACAGACATTTGAACATTTCAGAGAATAACATTCCATAAAGCATTACATGTCAACTACATTGTAAGTTGATAATGTAGTAAAAATAAAATAGCATAAACAATGCAGATAAATTCTGAATATTTTAAATCACATTTTAACTGCATTACTATTTAGAGAGATTTTCTACATATTTTTCAGATATAACTTGTGTTTTATAAATAAATCAATACCTAGACCTTATTCAAACACTTTGCTAATATGGTCACTATATATAAATGAAAGTATGTTTTAAAATAGGGAAACGTGGTATAAATCTACAGGTGAGCCCTGTTTGTTCCACTAGACTGGTCTAAGCATTGCAGAACCAGAATAGCCATTCTGAATAAAAAATAATTCATGACAAACAATCTGAAGGAAGTTTGCACAAAAGCAGACAAAAAACTCAATAAATCTGAATACAGAGAAGACAAAACACATTTAGCTTTAATACATACTGGCAAAAATCGAGACCATATTTTGATCTTTCACAAAAAGATTGTTTAACATTTATTCTAACATAGCTCGATTTGATTTCCAGTTAAACAAAGAAGAAAATCAAGCTCTGTATATTCTGCGATAAACAAGGGTTGACGCGCGGACTGGTAAGAAAGCATTATGATGTCAAACTGCCACATGACGTCCGAAACATTACTCCTCAGGTAAATGACGTCCAGCATAATATTTATTAAAATATGTCAATGAGCATGTCAGAATGAAAACAATCAAGGCCTTCCTGTGATTTATAGTCTAATTTACCGTGGTTCATCGTTTAGATGTTTCAGTATTTAACCACTCGGGTTAACACCCTTGTGGTTCAATTCCTATGCATCTGAACTCTGAACTGTGGTAAATTAGGTGATAAACCACTCGAAGGCCTTGATTATTTGTTAAAAATATAGTTCTTTGATGTTGAAAAATAGTACTTACTTGGATCTGTCCTGTATGATTGCCTCTCTGGATAGTACTTCCCATCTGTAACAAACAATTACTTGGCTTCTTATATATAATCAATCTATTATGTATAATCAACATAGCAACTGTCTTAATTAACATATACTGTGACAGATAATATTTACTGCAGAAAGGTAAGAAAAAGTTCGGACATTAACCTTTAGCCTGCTGGCGGCAAGTGATAACAGTGCAGAAGGGGTCTTTACTGAAAATTTACTGACTGAATAGCGAACAGTGCAGACCAAGATCAGCCTGCACATCCATGACAAGCTGACAAGTGTTAGACCTGAACGCGTTTATGGAAGATAATTTCAAAAAGAATGGAAGTCTAATCACAAATTCATGATGAATAATTCTGACTTACTTTTCTTTTGGTACTGTTTCTTAAGATCACCTATTGAAGTTGATTCTGTCACCTGAAATGAAATATAAAATACATGTCTTCCTGTTAAAGAGGGACCTCTTGCTGAAAGAATTTAAATACAGGCCATTATCATTTACTAAATATATAAGGTATGTATGGGCTATTCCATGAGAAAACCTGCATTAGTGACGTGAAATAATTATTGCATAATAAATAGTTTAAATTACCGGAATATCACTGTTTTGCACAACTTCATGTCATGTAGAGATATTGTAATTTTATGTAAGGCAAAGCAAATTCTATAAACTGTACAAATAAAATACTGTTATCTGTGTTGTCATGACTACTGATATTCAAAAACACACATGCACCATGAAAACTGAGAAGACAAAGGTATTTTAGCTAAAATGCCCATGATGACACTAAAATACACCATTCAGTTATTTTTCAGTAAATATTTTCAAGCAGTCTCTAAATATTCAAATGTATCATGTCAATTTAGTGATATGATACATAATCTGTCACATAAATGACATGAAATATACATGCTATTCATGACGATGGCATACTGTTTTCACAACGTTGACTTGACATCATGTCTGAAAAAGCATTTGATTGCTTACTTTAAAGCATTGTAACTCTTGAAATAGTGAAGATAACTTCTTCAAATTTTCAGATTTGAAAGGTAAACAAACACTCTTTCTGAATATTAAAAATGATTTTTGTTATCTCAATTTATATTTTTTTCCTGGCATAGGTTATGTCATGGAACGGCCAACTTATATTCCAAATCAGAAATGCTTAATGAGCCTGCAACAAACAAATCAATGTCATACATAAATACAAATTATCTCAATATGACCTTAGCCTGGATGTAACACAACAAGGCAGTCTGAAAGACAGCTAAATCCCCCGCCACTGCTATGGATAGTGAAAGGGTAAAACCTTTGATTTTAGCTGTGACCTTGACCTTGAACTGACATGGCTGACTCATGAATTCTGCACAACATCTTGATGAGGTGATCATTTGACCAAAGTTTCATGAAAATCCTTCAAGGGGTTTAGGAGATACAGAGCTGAAACCTTTGACCTTCAGTTGTGACCTTGACCTTCAGTTGACATGGCTGACTCATGAGTTCTTGATGAGGTGATCATTTGATCCAAGTTTGATGAAAATCCTTCAAGGGGTTAAGGAGATACAGAGTGGACACCAAATGGAAGGCTCAAACCTTCGACCCTTAGTTGTGACCTTGACCTTGAGCTGGCATGGTTGAATCATAATTTCTGCACATCGTTCTGATGAGGTAATCATTTGACCCAAGTTTTATAAAATTCCTTCAAGGGGTTTAGGAGATAAAGAGCGGACACGAAATGGAAGGCTCAAACCTTTGACCTTCAGTTGTGACCTTGACCTTGAGCCGACATGGCTGACTTATAAGTTCTGCACATCGCCTTGATGAGGTGATCGATTGATGAAAATCCTTCAAGGGGTTTAGGAGATATAGAGCAGACACAAAATGGAAGGTTCAACCTTTGACCCTAAGTTGTGACCTTGACCTTGAGCCGGCATGACTGACTCATGGGTTCTGCACATCGTCTTGATGAGGTGATCATTTGACCCAAGTTTTATAAAATTCCTTCAAGGGGTTTAAGAGATATAGAGCGGACACAAAATGGAAGGCTGAAACCTTTGACCTTGAGTTGTGACCTTGACCTTGAGCCGGCATGGCTGACTCATGGGTTCTGCACATCGTCTTGATGAGGTGATCATCTGACCCAAGTTTTATAAAATTCCTTCAAGGGGTTTAGGAGATATAGAGCTGACACAAAATGGCAGGCTCAAACCTTTGACCTTGAGTTGTGACCTTGACCTTGAACCGACAAGGCTGTCTCATGGGTTCTGCACATTGTCTTGATGAGGTGATCATTTGACCCAAGTTTCATGAAAATCCTTCAAGGGGTTTAGGAGATATTGACCGGACACGATTTTGTTACGGACGGAAAGACGGGCGGAAGGACGGACAGACAGACGGATGCAGACCATTCCTATAATCCCTCCGCCAAGGCGGGGGATTAACTAGAAGATGTGCTAAGCACAGGATCTTCAAAAAGATAATGTAAATACTAAGTTACATTATTATTCCTCTGATTTCCCCCAACAGCTTAGAGATATGAACCAAACAGGAGGCAAAATTTTAGGAAAGACAGTAACAACTGTGGTTTTAACATATTTTATAGTTAAAGAGAAGAAAGTCTTATTAAAATGGTTACTTACACTAAATGTTGACAGCTCTTTGCCTGACTTGGCATGCACAACAACAACCTGAAACACAGGAAGTGAAGAAATATTTTGTTTTGAAAATGAAAGTGTTAAATTTCTTCCCCTTAAGTCTAGTAATCAATAATTAGTTTTCATAAAAAGTCAAATTTAGTTTCTGCAACTATGCAGGTAGTCATTCACATTAACTCTCAACTGTTAATATTTACTTAACAAATACAAAGGTTGCTGTTTAAATTAGCAGCTATACAATGTTTTTCAAAGTGAACATTCAATATGATAACTGAATAAAACTAAAATTTTATTTGAAGTATTTTTTATCTGAATGAACCTCTGAATAACTCACCTATGTATTAGATGAATTATGTAAACCATAAACATTGGTTGAAAAACTACCATCCACAACTTGCACATTTGTCAAAGTTTATAATCTGCCATGCCCTTATTAAACCCCTACCTGATTTTTCAGTAGATCAATAGGTATTTTTCACCTTAAGTTAGCAAGCAATTTCAATTCTGACCTCTTTTAAATGCCCACCCGACCATTTTAGATAGAAAGATAGATAGATAGAAATTGTGTAAACTAAAGTACTGAATAGTGATACGCAATAGTGATAGGCAAAAACAATCATTTGGTTTAAAGGGCACTTAAGTTACAAAATAGCAAAAACATATTTATCAATGTGAAATATTCTTAAATAAAAGGTAAAGGTAAGTTTTATTTACCGTCGCTTGGTGAAACAATTAACATAAGCTCTCTAGAGCTTTTCTGCGACCCTATATTAAGAACAGTTAAAACCAATTATACTGAGGCAATCGTGATAAAGTGCCTTGCCCAAGGACACACCGCAATGGGAGTAGCCAGGATTCGAACCAGGGGCCTTTAGCTCCGTAGGAAAGCGTCTTAGCCCTCTCGATCAATGCGTCCACAAAATGATATAAATATGTGAAATACAATTTTGAAAATAAAGATAAAATTACTCTGGAGGATAGGCTTCAAGTCTGGTTACAGAAAGTTAAGAAAAGAGGCTAAATATCTGGGTACAGACATGCAGTCAAGTGCTTGCAGTATATACAGTCCATAAAATAAACAAACGTGTTTGTAAACATGGACAGATCCAAACGGAAGGGGGAGAAGCATTTCATAGAAATATTTCGATGGCAAAATACAATACATATCCGTAGCCCTGACCAACCTATTAACCGGGCCAGTCTATTTTATAAGTACAGCAACACTGTTGACCCAATTAAATGAGTTGTACACAGGAAAATAAAATACAATGTTTACAAATGGCAAGTGTCATAATCTAGGACATAGAGGAATCTGGATATATGGTTAAAGGTACAATTTGCCATGTTATTCATAAAAATATAAAAATTAAAAACACAACATGATAACAAATAAAAAGCTGTGACTGTTGCTATATGAAATACATATTATTATATATGTAAATGTAGAATCCAGACTTATTTACAGTGGACAGGTATAGTCTCAGGTACACACAAACATTTTGAATATGAATGGATTGTACAATTTGTATCATTACATACCAGTACACAACTTGTAAACAGAGACAGCGAAAGTCAAAACTTATCACGCTGTCCCAAAACGCAATATTATTTGGACTAGCCCTAGGTCAACTTTAAACAAGGCAGGAAAACAGCCAATATTAAAGACGAGTCACGTGTCATGCTGTGTATTGTCAAAAATTTTAAAACTATTTGAAATGGGCAATCTGGGAAGAAGATAGAAATCACAGCTCCAGGGGCAATATAGTAATTGGATCAAAAGGGCACTATTAAGAAAGGCAGGGCCATGAGAAAAAGGGGCAGGGCACCGCGCCCGTTATTTAGGCCTAGCTGGAACACTGCTGACTCATGAGCGGGCGAGTGGAATTTTACACCCCTGCAAGTGATAGGAAAAATTATTTCTACAATGTATGTTACATAATAATAAACAACTGCAACTTTATGACAATTAACCATAACTTTCTCTTTGCAATTACTGTATACACCTGTAATACAGTAATACCATATCAATTATTGGACCTATACACTCCTGCCCTAGAGGTCCGGTTATCGGACCCTAGCCACTTCCAATATTTTTGGGTTTGTCCGACAAGAACTCTGTCCGAGATCCCTTACAGTGAACTCTTCAATGTACAATTACAATGGGATCGCTTTAACTATCGCAATTTAATTAAGGGTATCAAACATGCAAATAATGTATAGTTTCTTTGGATACCGATCACATTTACCTCCATGATGTGTGAAAAATGACCTTTGGCAACAACCAAACAATTCGTGCACCGGCGTATTTCAAGGGAAGTAACTCCTAAATCAGTGGTGGTCTAAATTCTATCGCAAGTCGGACGTTATCAGTACAATTTTATCTCGAGGTTTGTCAGTTAGAACCACAGTTACAGGGCCGTTGCCCGCTTCGAAAAAGTGTGGCTTGCGAAAAATTTTAATAAGTCGGTTGTATGATATTTTTCTCCGATGTCTGCCTATGTCTGAAAATTTTTCGGTTCTCAGCCATTACCGTAAAGTTACCCATAGGAAGTGTCTAGCCGTCCGGTAACCGAACGCCTAGCCTGCCTTCTAGTCGTCCGGTTACCGGACGCAGGCTAGGCGTCCGGTTACCGGACGGCTAGACACGTCCTTACCCATAATCATAATTATGATGCATGTTAACCGCCAAATTATACTTGATTAAATCATATTTTATTGCTTTTGAACACATAATACACTGGACATATACATAATGGGTCACAAAAGCAAATGGTTTGGGCTATAACTTATTACAACATCAGAAAATTTTCAACCCTTCCCAAGTGCGAAACATTAATGGCAAATGAAAAATGAACGAATGTATTAGTAAAATTTAGCAGATATGAAAGTTTTAAAAAAGTCAAATGATGCAATAATATCATTTTATTTCTTTTGCGGCCTAAAATTAACACTTTTTTTTTTAAAAAGTCATTAAATACACATAAATATCTACATTTTACAAACGAGCGGATTTCGTTAGCGTGCGAATGTTGACAAAGCCAAAGTCACGTCTTTATCTTGTCGTATCTTTGGAATAGAATTAAATTTGGTTTGATATTTGACCAGAGAAAAGTCAGTATCTAAATCTGTAGCTGTAGCCATTTATTTAATAAATGGTATTTGCTACTTTCTATAAAAAAATAATTATTTTTGTTTAATTTGTGAAATTTTAACATGTTATTGACAACATGTTTGTCTTGAAATGGACAATAAATTAGATAACTGCTTTTTTTTTAGTTTTAGAAGTATTAAAGATATCGCTAAAATGTCGAAGGTCGTTAGATGTTCCGATCAGTATAAGTTTGTTTTTATGCGATTAAACAGTGAAGATAGTAACAAGGTACACATGACTAAACCTGAGTCTGTCTCTTTTGTACTTTATATCCAGAACACAATTAACCTACAATGTATATGTAAATCAATAAAAAAAAACTTCGAGGATACTGCCCATGCATGTAACATTTCTTAACTGCTGTTTCCATAAAGATAATCAATGTAGCGTTAGAAATATACTGCAAGCTGATTATATGTAATACATATAAAGAAATGTAGCTAAAGGCAAAATCGAGTTTCGTTGCATTGTAAGTTTAAATACATATCTAACTATTGTTAGGAATAACAGTAAGGTGAGATTTATTTTTGACATATTCTAACTGATATGGATTTACAATTTTGTCAAGCTGAATTAATGTAGTGTTTACTTTTGTTGAAGTTTAAATAATTATTGCACCTGGCTCTAAAGATCACTAGCTACATTTATGACGTGTATTTTAATATGTACATTAAGACGACATGCAGTTTTGCCTCTCCTCAAGGGAGGTCGTTATGCACAGGTTTAACATACGGTAGTATCAGCTATTGTAATTGAGTCGCAGTGTCTTTGTTTAACAAATGACCTGCTTTTAATGTTGACTATCACTTTCGGTATTTTAAAGTGTATGCATTATTTAAATTAGCTACGCTTCAGTCCCAACGAAAAAAAAATCTTTCATATCATATTGATATAAACAATTTATTTAAATCATTATACATTATTCATTCTCATCATTTTATGCACAAAGTAATGACCATGGCCAATCTTTGCGATGACCTTTCCCGGATGATAAACAGATTAAGCGACTTACAAAGTGACCCTAACCAATATCTATTCCTGCC
The DNA here is from genome assembly GCF_021730395.1 of Mercenaria mercenaria. Taxonomy (NCBI): domain Eukaryota; kingdom Metazoa; phylum Mollusca; class Bivalvia; order Venerida; family Veneridae; genus Mercenaria; species Mercenaria mercenaria. Next base: position 53,635,489 of record NC_069363.1, read on the forward strand.
CCACTTTATCAACTTATCTCATGTAAAATTGAAACGTTCGTCTCAACTTACAGATAGCGTGTAATATCCACACAGTACGACCGAGAACAATAGAAGTGCATTTTACAACACACTAGAAACATGTCTTCGTTCGCACCCGAATCGAAAGGATCAGGGTCGACCGACAGTTCCGGGTACCAGGAGTTCGACAAAGCAGATGCCACCTTCTTTGCAGGTTAGTTTTCATTCTTGTGTTTTGATAATATATATATACATAAAAATCTACGATATTTTGATAATATTTATTGTAAATCACCAGGGCGTTGAAAATACAAGCAGGTATTCTACTGCGTAAATGCATATTAACTTCCTGGATGAAATATTTTGTATAACTTAACCAGGCATAACGTTTTTTTTTTATTGGACATGTACTCACGCAGGCGGATAAGTGCACAGACTATGGTGTGCCTTTAGGGTCGAAAGTCTACTTTACGTGCGCGCATATCGAAATAAACGTGCATGCATATTTTTACGTCCACGTATATATTTTTATACGCGCATGCTTAATTATGGAAATGCATGCTTATATAGACGTGTCCGTGTCACGTCATAGCACTTGTTATTGGGCGTGCACTTATAAATTTACGTGTGCACGTCCATATATGCGTACACCTACATATTTACGCGAGCACATGTGAAAATATACAAGTGGAAGTATATGTTTACGCGTGCACGCACATTCTAGTCGAACTAAAATATACGCGTGCACCTATATATTTAGAAGTTTACTCGTAAATATATACGTGGACGTGTTATTCTACGCGTGAACGCGTAGTTTTGGATGCACGTATATATACGCGTGCACTTTATAGTTAAAAGTGTACGCGTAAATATATACGTGGACGTGTAATTATACGCGTGAACGCGTAATTCTGGATGCACGTATATATACGCGTGCACTTTATAGTTACCAGTGTAAGCATAAATATACACGTGGACGTATAATTTTACGAGTGCACGCGTAATAATTGGTGCTCATATATATACGCGTGCACACATATATGGACGTACACGCGTTATTCTATAGGTGTACGCGTAATTATAGGTGCACGTATATATACGCGTGCACACATATATGGTCGTACACGCGTTAATTTATAGGTGTACGCGTAATTATAGGTGCACGTATATATACGCGTGCACACATATATGGACGTACACGCGTTAATTTATAGATGTATGCGTAATTATAGGTGCACGTATATATACGCGTGTACGCATATATGGACGTTCACGCGTAAATTTATAAATGCACGCGTTATTACAGGTGCACGTTTATATACACGCGCATGTTCATATATGCGTGCATCTATATATTTACAGGTAGACGTATATATTTACGCATGCACGCATATTTTTATACATATACGTATATTTTGAAATGTGCGCGCACGCAAAGCAGACTTTCGACCCAAATGGTACACCGTACTACGAAATGCTCTACAACAACAGCAGTCAAGTAGTGTCATATATAATAACGTACGATCGACTAACAGAAAACAAGTATATTATACTTCATGTTGTATTACTTTAAGCATATTAACCAAGGAATAAACGCTATAACTATTTCTTATTTTATTTTAGTGTTTCTGCTATACTATAAAAAAGAGAAACTTAATTACCACTAATTTTTGTTTGATGATTATTCAGAACATTCACAAACCATGGTAAGTCTGACTAACATATATGACAATGCGGGAAACTCGTTTGGCTCGCACATTTACGAAGTTAGTCTATGTTACATAACGATTAGAATATTTCATTCAGATAGACGTTAATGCTTTCATTCTGCCCTTTCAAAAACAATAGGGTGTTGATTCTTCGAAGACAGTCTTAATACCTGTGCAAATATGTCTGTTACTGATTTCTATTTGCTTCACCAATTTGTGTATTTGTCACCTGTAGCAAGTTCCAAATCTATCTATAGGCACAGGAAAATCGAATTGAATCGGTAAAATGTTAACTTTCACAGGAAATCCTTCTGTAAATGTTTGAGTCATGTTTATTTTTTGCCAAAATTTTAAAGTGTAATTTTCTTCTTACTTTCAGTCCGAAAGTTGCACATGGATGCAACGATAAGTGAAGTCAAAATTTCACTCCTTTGAAATTTAATGGCAAGACTAACTGAAATCGAAATTTGACGATAATTAATAACATCAATTTTTTGTCTTATATTTAAATAATAATCAGGGAAAAGCCTAGTCCCTTGACGGTCCGTCCAATGAAAGTGTTTACCCAGTAGGCATTTGACGTCGGTTAGACGTCGTATAGACGTCAGACCCCAACGTCGGATTAACGTTGGATTTTGGTTGGATTTGCAAACCGTTTAGACGTCGGATCCCGACGTTGGCTAGACGTCGCAATCCGACCATTTTCCAACTAAAATCTAACCACTTTCCAACCAAAATCTGACCAAATTTTCAACAGAATTTGCAATCAAACAAGTAATCAACACATGTATTTTATAAGCTTTATTTCACATGATAGCGACATAAGTCTAATATCATCATTCCAAAAAAGGTAATCCAGTAACTGAAACTTTCAAGTTTAGTCATGTCTGCATGATTCTTCAACGCCGCTAAAATTCCCATCTGAAATGTATAAAATTTGACAGTTTCATCATTTCATAAAATTTGAAAACTTACACAAGTATGCTAGAGCTATTACTAAAGAACATAACTGCTACGTGCAAAACAAACATGTTATATTTTAAATTCTAAAAGTATTCTCTATAACCTCATAAAATGTAATGAAGTTTTATGTTAAACGCAACTGATTTTTAAAGTAATAAACATGATGCATCAATCTTTCAAAGAATACTAGTACGTAACATTAAAAAGAATAATTATTAAACTAAGTACAACTTTCAAAATCTGCTACTCACGTTGCGGATCCCTTTGTGTAAAGTATTTATAAACTTGCTATCTTATCCCACAAATATCAAATTACCAGAAGACTTGTGTAAACCGATGCAGGCTTATCTCGCGGCGAAGGCATGACTAATAAACAACATGTGTAGAAGAAGATCCTTAGGTGAATTTAGAATAATTTATACATGTGTATAGAATGCAATTTTTTCCTGAACAGTTTTAAATTGGTAAAAAAGAAATCCGTTTCCGAAAATAGACAATCTCATGCGATTTTGTAACATAATTAATGATAATGTTTGATGTGCTAATGAACTATTGTTTATAAGCGCATGTTCAGGCATAACTATCTTTAAACTATACTAGCAAAATTACACCAGTTAATTTCATAAATGAAAACATTTAAACAGACTTTCTATCCAACCTAATTCCAACGTCTCCTAGACGTCTAAGTCTGACGTCTATTAGACGTCGTGGTTATGACGTTGTTTAGACGTTGGATTCAGGTCGCCGACGTCGCAACCAAAATCCAACGTCTAACCAACGTCGGTACGACGTCAGGTGTTTACTGGGTATTGCGTCACGAATCTTCATGTTTCTGGATAAGACGCCTCCTCTTAAAAATACGACCTTAATTTTCCTGCCATTCTGTATTCAACAGGGCTCAACTTTATTATGTACTTATTCCTTTTCCTAATAAAATAATGGAACGTACTCTAAATATGACTGTGAGTGAAGCTGTACATTTCAGTGGTTCATGCTAGAAGTGATCCGATTAAGAGACTGCATTGCACCAAAATTTTAATTAAAGATAGGGTACTTATAACATAAATCAAGGCTGTCACCTGTTTTTTACTCGGTATTTTACGTTTTCAGGTATAGGAAAAATTCCATTCAAGCCGGATGCCGGACCTGCAGAAACTATGGTGTACAAACACTACAACCCAACACAGGTAGAACATTTGTACATGTTTGAAACATTTCAGTACAGTAACTATTTCAAAAGTTAGTATATTTTTTTTATCATAATTGCAATTTTAAGAAGTTGTATGTACTATTTAAAATGAAACGAAGTTTGCTGGCAACTTTGTTCATTTGTTTGTATTTCTAATATACATTCCGACATCAATGTAAAACCATATTTCTTTTAGCACTGTATTTGTGCAGGTTGTCATGGGACGAACAATGGAAGAATGGTTAAGATTTTCCGTCTGTTTTTGGCACACATTTAGAGGAACAGGTAAATATTTATTACTTTTATTAGTAAGTTATTGTTAATATTAAGCAGTGGGCATAATTATATTTATGCTACGGTTTCCCGTTAGGGCCTTCGTGTTATCGCATCAGATACCCGCAGTGCTATGATAGCACGATGACGATGATGCAACAGCACAATAGAAAGATAGTGATGGAGTGATGCTAAGACACCACGATAGTAAGATGGTGATAGACTGATGCTAAGACAGCACTATACTAGGAAATATAGATCTAATAGCACGAAGACGAAAACGTGATCTTACTGTCGTGGCATCGCGTGTACCTGATGCGGCATCGATAGCACGATGGTCCAAATGGATTTTTCAAAAAAGGGGGGAAATTAAAGAATCATAATTGCTAAATTTTCTATTACATACGCAATATTTCGCCTGAGGCATGGAACTCAGTATGCTGTCGCCGTTTACAGTTCGTTAGGCAATACTGTAGACAGCAATTAGCGGGGCGATTTCTTGCCCGAAACAGTCATCACTGATGCGATTTCTAAAAATTTAGTTTGCTATCGTATTTTGCTGTGGGTAGGACGCAACGAAGTCTAGTATATAAAAAAAGTTCAACAAATGATTTTCTAACTCATAGGTGCTGATCCATTTGGCTTCCCGACCCTGATCCGACCATGGGATGATGGTAGTAACACAATGTCAAACGCACGTAGAAGACTTCGAGCAGGGTTCGAGTTTTTCACCAAACTTGGTGTGAAATACTGGACATTCCACGACAGGTTGGTATTATTTCTACTCTTACGAATATTTCAAGTTCCCATCATTATATCTTGGAATGAATGCGGTTATACATGTGATCAAATGATTTTCATTTTGCACAGGCATATATAAATATAGTAACATGTACGCAAAAGTGTGTACAGAACGATGTGGTTTATGGAACACAATTTTTGTGCAACTCTTATGTAGTTTTCTTCATTCAAAATAAAACACCCTTATCAAATCTAAAGCTTAGCACATTCAACGACAACCCAGGGTATGGGTTTAGATGAGCAAAATTTGCTACAAAAATAACACAAACAAAGACATGCAAAAGTGTTAATACCTTTCATGTAATATATGAAATACACATTTTTGATATACTTAAATTGTTAATTTATTTATAATTTTCGGAACATTTTATAGAGATATTGCGCCGGAAGGAGCTACCTTGGAAGAGACTAACCGGAATCTAGATGAGATTGCAGACCTTGCCTTAGAATTACAGAAAAAGACAGGAGTGAAATTACTCTGGGCCACATCAAACCTGTTCGCACATCCCAGGTACTTTAGCCACAGTATACATTTTTAACTAGAACTTGATTTCACTTATTCTAATGGGGAGGGGCTGTTTGTTTGTTTTGTTGGATTTAACGTCGCACCGACACAATTATAGGACATATGGCGACTTTCTAGCTTTGATGGTGGAGGAAGAACCCAGGTGCCCCTCTGTGCATTATTTCATCACGGGCGGGCACCTGGGTAGAACCACCGACCTTCCGTATGCTAGCTGAATGGCTTCCTTACATGAAGTATTCGACGCCCCGAGTGAGGCTCGAACCCACATCTTAACCACTAGGCCACGTAGGCCTCTGGGGAGGGTCTCCGTGGCCGAGTATTTAAGGTCGCTGACTTCGAATCACTTACCTGTCACCGCTGTGAATTCGAAACCTCGCTTGCGGTTTAGAATTCTGACACAGTTATTTGATTGGCATTTGCAATTTATCTGAGTCAAAATGAATTTCCACGTAGCTAAATCTAGAACCGTAGCAAATCACTAAACCTCTCGCTGCAAGTTAGAAAATGTCAGTCACAGCTGGTGTACTACCTTATGAGTTATGACATGTTGGATTGAAATGAGATCGACATCAGTACATTTCAGTTTGCTATACAATCTATAGGACTTTATTTAATTAAGTGATATACAGTCAAAAATGTGTGCGTTCATTCATAAAAATGCTGCAAAGCGTAAAACTTAATTCGCTTATTAGTGGTTGTCTTTTACATAAATGTTATAACCACACTTGTATTTCAGATCTTTTGAATTAAAAATATTTCAGTCTTAATTTATTAGAAGGATAACGAGTTTTGCAATATATGTATTATTATTGGCCCCTAAATTGCTGTTTCAATATTTTTGGAAAAAAGGCGTTTGTTACTCGTATTTTTCTTTTCTTTACTACAGATACATGAATGGGGCGGGCAGTAATCCTGATGCAAGTATTTTTGCCTACGCCGCAGCCCAAGTAAAGAAATGTCTCGAAGTTGCCAAGAGACTCGGCGCAGAAAATTTCGGTTTGTTATTCGTTTTGGTGTGGTTGGGGTGGAAAACTGTCTATTATATGCGATATATATACTTGTATTGAAATTATTAAATTTCATCTGATATCAATGGCTATAATAAAAGGTCACAGGTCAACCCAGTATGGTCAAAAAAAGATCTTTGACCTTGTAAATACAACATCTTTTTGGAAGTAACAATGCCTTATCATAGTATCGCTTGGACAGTATTTCACATCATTCTGTTTCATATACTGCACTAATCTTTTTTCATATAAAGCCATATTGTTTTGGGTGAAATGTTTCCTTATATGTTGATGCTGTTTTCAGTGGTCAGTTTGTCTTTATATTGAAATAGTTTGGCCATAATGACTTGTTTTATAGTCAAAGTGATCTTTTAAGAGAGGTTTCGATATCATTCGTATTTTACGCTGACTTTTTGCACTTTATCGTATTTTGGAGATGAATTTATAGCACATGTACCTCAAAGTGAAAACGTTTTGATGATACTTCCGTTGGCAGTAAAACGTTTTAAATAAAGATATTTAATTAAATTCTGTTTGATGCTTTCAAAACGGGTAGGTTTTCTATATTTGCAGTGTTTTGGGGCGGACGTGAAGGATATCACACATTGCTGAACACAGATATATTGCAAGAGCAGAATCATTTGGCAAACTTCTTTAGAATGGCTTCAGGTAAAATAAACTTCTTTTTTATGATGATCATGTTATGATCTGAGTCTAATTCTATATAGATTTAATAAACTGTGAAATTGTTCCGTTGTCTCAGTATTTGCGTACTTATTATGTCTCCCAACATGGCGATGGAAGACATATTGTTTTTGCCCTGTCCATCCGTCCGTCCGTCACACTTCATTTCCTATCAATATCAATAACTGGAGAACCATTTGACCTTGAACCTTCAAACTTCATAGGCTGATGGGACTTACGGAGTAGATGGTCCTTTTCGTTTTGGGGGTAACTCAATCAAAGGTCACGGTCACAGGGGCTTGAACATGGAAAACCGTTCCCGATTGATAACTTGAAAACCACTTGACGCATAATGTTGAAACTTTGTAGGATGATTGGACATGCAAAGTTGATGACCAGTGTTGCTTTTAGGATCATTTTATCAAAGGTTAAGGTCACAGGGGCCATAATCCGTCACACTTCATTTTTATTCAATAACTAGAGAACAAATTTGGCATAGAACCTTCGAATTTCAAAGGGTGACAGAGTTTACGGAGCAGATGACCGCTATTGTTTTTGGGATCATTCCATCAAAGGTGAAGGTCACAGGGGTCTAAACATCGAAAACCGTTTCCGATCAATAACTTGAGAATCGCTTGACCCAGAATGTTGAAACTTCATAGGATGACTGGACATGCAGAGTAGATGACTAATTGACTTTGGGGTCGCTCAATCAAAGGTCAAGGTCACAGGGACCCGAACATGGAAAAAAGTTTCTTATCAATAACTTGAGAACCACTTGACCCAAAATGTTGAAACTTCATAGGATGATTGGATATACTGAGATCTCTATTGCATTCCAGTCACTAAGCAAACCATCAGTGTCTATTTGACTTTCGTTCCTGTCCCCTATTGACTTCTTGTCTATTATAAATACTACTATGCTTTGGGGGAAACATAGCTTTTTCTACAAAAGCATCTTCTAGTTCTACCTTGTTTTTCGCTTGGTGTCAATTTCAGATGCATGTCCTTTTTTCTGTTTTACAACAAAACCTAAACTTAACAAAAATGCTTAACATAATGTTCATGATTCGTTTTCAGAATACAAGAAAAAGATTGGATTTACTGGCACTTTGCTTATCGAACCAAAACCAAAAGAACCATCAAAACACCAGTATGATTATGGTAATTCAGTTACACTTATTGCGTTCAACAATTTGTTTTAAGATATGTTATTATTTACTACGTAAGCTCCGCGGAAATATGTGGGGCCAGTCTGATAAATGGAGACGGAGCGGGGGTCACTTAAACCGCGTAATTGAATTGTTTCACAGATCAATTATTTAATATTACCCGGCATGAAAACATACTATCCTCCACAAAACTACAGCGGGTCACCCTCTACGCACCTTTTAACCAATGAAAATGATAGGATCTTGTGGGGGATATAACAATATATACTAAGGCATCTGCGGTCAGGTGATTACAGATGTTCTTTTCGAATCACTCGCTCTTCACCGCTGTTGGTTTTAGCTGCACTTGACTTCCATTCAAGGAAGCCATCCAGCTGAGTACGTTTTATCTAGATACCACCATGTTTCACCATAATTCCCATAAAGGACAGGTAATAATTCTACCAACACTAGGCATGGCTAGCGTCAAATCGATGAAAGCAAATGGTTTTCCCCGTTTCTTTGCAATAGAACATTACAAGGCATTACTACAAAAAGATTTATTTATAGCTCCGGACGTCCATAGGTTATGAATTGGTATGCAGTGTATAATATATTCATTAGTTTTGGTTAAGTCTTCCTCGATATTGATCTTTCATTTAAGATAGAAATTTCGGCACTTGTCCATGTTTGAATAGTGTTCGGTACTTTAAGTAAATAAATGACATTTTGTATTGCAGATGCTATGACAGTCATCGCATTCTTAAAGACCTACGGACTTGATAAGGAGTTCAAGGTGAGTGATAAATTATAACAGCAACGAACGGAGAATGTTTCTTTAAATTTGATAAAAATTCTATTACTTTCAGAACTGATAGGGAAAAGATATCATCGCTTTTTAATCGTTTTGAATTTTCCCTTTTGCAGCTTAACATAGAGCCTAACCATACCACACTTGCCGGTCACGGGTATGAACATGATGTTGCCATGGCATCAGCGTAAGTTTTATATTTATCTAATTGTAACTATTTTTCCTATAAATTTGACATATTTATTTTAAGCATATCTGTTTTGTACACTATATACTGTCATTAGAATTAACAAATACTAGATCTTTGTCTGTTTCAGAAACACATATACATTTGTGCGTCAGAAAATTATATAGTTTTTGCTTAGCATTCATTTTTGAATGTTTTCGAAGGAAGGAACGAAAAAAATTGTTTCGTAACATATTTCAAACATCGTCTCTTGGTAAAATATCATGTTGTATTTAAACATAAGTTGATTTGTTTCACTGCAGGTTCGGTATGCTGGGCTCTGTAGATTCGAACACGGGTTCCCCAGATCTTGGTTGGGATACGGATCAGTTCCCTATGGATATCAAAAACAGTACACAAGTTATGAGGGTGCGTGTTTTAAAAACATACGATTTGTTAGCTTCAAAATTTACTCAGTATATACCCAGTAAAGTTAAAATCAAATGATAAATATTTAGATATTTATATGATGATTGTTGTTGTTTTCAGGTCGTACTAGAACAAGGTGGATTAGCACCGGGTGGTCTAAATTTTGACTGTAAAGTACGAAGAGAGTCTACCAATCTTAAGGACATGTTTATTTCTCACATAGGTATTTACATTTTCATAAAATACACAGGAAGATGTAAAAAAAACTTGTTTGATGAACACTTTTTAAAAATAAATCACCAGGTTTCACGTTCGTTTAATCAAAGTTTGCAGATGTAACAAGGACTATGAGGGTAGTGAATTATGTATGTAAAATATTGTTGTTTACCTAAAAACACAGTGTTGTAATGTAGCCTTGTCTGCAAATGTCTGTTCTGCTGTTACATGCTGTTGCTTACATGGTTACTTTATAACCTACTGATCATGAATTGTACGCATTTGTTGTTGTTTCTCCTTTTAGGTGCAATGGATTCATTTGCAAGAGCATTGAAATGTGCTGCAAAGATCAAGGAGGAAGGGGTCTTTGCTAAACATGTCGAGGTATGTAACATAATACTGTAAAATTAGTTTATTTTCAAGACACGCCGTTCTCAAACGCGAACATCTACGAGCAGTCAGGCTACCTACGCAATGAATATTGCATCGTAAAAGTTTTATTGTTTTGTTTCTATCATATTACAGAAGTTTTATAAAGTCCATACATTTGTATAATGTGGTGCTTAAATGATGTATATAATTCCGAATTTAACTTGTATTTTAATTACAGGAACGTTACAGCTCGTATAGAAGTGGGATTGGACAGAAAATCGACCAAGGTACAGCAACGTTCGAGGAACTCGAGGTATTTCTGTTTACAATCAAACTGATTAAGACTAGATAATTACATATGATTTAAAAAATTTGTCAGTATAAACAGCATCTGTAATATAAATAAGCTTTGTATTTACAGACGATTCAGACCAGTTATATAGCTCTTCGGCTTGTTATTTAGATAGGCAATGCAATATCAATGTTTCTTGCACTTAGATTGCAACGTTTAAAACCTACTATTTATATCACTAGAACTTTGTGAAAGATTAATTTCTTTGTTTACAGAAATACACAATGGAAAATGGCGAGCCAACGGCAGCATCTGGTCAGCAAGAACATTATGAAACCATGATGAACTATTATGTCTAACAATTCAGCCACATATTGAATGAGCAAAGACGATTAATGTGCAACACAAAATAATTAGGGGAAATGTATACTTAATATATATTACATTGTACATGTATTTACAACAGCACAAATCTGATCTGTAACATTTGGTATCTCACAGAAATTGTAAACACTGATTTCTTAGCTTAGGTAGTATACCCTAAAAAGAAACATATCTTGGGTGTTTTTGAAAACGGTATCTTTTTAAATATGTATACGACCTAACCAAGAATAATGTGAATTTTCAAATCACACTTGCGTTTTGAATTATATATGCACATGAACACTTTTACTTTGTAATCATATCTTTTATTGTATTGGATAAGATGTTTAGAATACTAGTAATACTGCAAATGGGCACTGCAGAGACTTATTGAAATAAACGTTTCAATATAGCCATATGTCTTATTATTTGTAACGTCAACCAATGGCATAAAGATCCTCTAGTATTGTGTATAGAAACTCCTTCCACAGTTGAAAACCAGTAAAAGCACTGATAAATGAAAGAATTCAGCGGGTATAACACAAGACGAGTGTGGGACTGTACATGAGTTTTATCTAGTACATCTTTACTTTTACATAGGAAAAGATATTCCACTCATTCTGTAGCATTCGATTCAAATGCATGTAAACCTTATTTGCAAAAGTTCATTTTCAAGTTGTGCATAGAATTTTCTTGTAAAACTGAGTTTCAGTTCAAACGTGCAATGTTTCACTAAATTACCCTATAAAAATAGTTCAGTGTGAAGTTGAATTACATGTATGTTGTTTCTGTCTATAAAGCTAAATGAACAATTGAATTTCAAATTATGATTCCATTGTCTTTCAGTCATATCTCAAATCTTGTTTTTTTTTTTTGCCCCGAAACATTCGAAGGGAACATATAATTGCTACTTTGTCCCTTCCGTCTGTCCGAGCCCACATTTGCATACTAAGGCTGCTATGGAAACAATAAGTAACTGTACTTTTTCTTTGATGCCATTCATTCAGTAAAGCTTTTATGTGGCTATTTTTCTTTTACGTGCCTAAAAGAACAATAGAGAAAAAAAAAGAAAAATCCGTGTCGAAATTTTTGCCTACAATTTTCATGGGATTATACATTACAGAAATGAACTTGTTAATTTTGTCAGGACATGAATGTATCATGACCGGTTTAGAAGTTATGACCTTTTGATTTGTTATGGAATGTTGTGCTGTATATTGCTCAATACTGATATAAGCTTTGTCCGAGTACCTCCTCTTACAGTTTTCAATGGATCTGATACAAACTTATTATGAAGTGAACTATGATCGTATATTGACTGGTTTAGGAGTTATGACCCTTTGAAACTTTACTAAATACATATAATTTTGCTATACAGATAACTCCTGTAACAGATTTCAATGGACCTGGCCGGCTGTATTAATAATAAACCGCTTTTAAGTTCATATCTAGAGTAATTTGGAAACAATTTAAGATAAGCATTCAAAACTAGAAGATAAAAGTAAGGAACGTTCCTCTAAAAAATTATACTAATTAAAAGGCTATGGACTAGCATTTGCTGTCCGTAGCCATGTAGTGTCAGTAGCCCATGAAAATGATCCCTTATGCAACAAATTTTCTCATCCGAATTATCTGCACTTCAGAAACTGTTTTCATCTTTTAATCATAATACTGCAATAGAATAATAAAACCACTCTTAGTTTAAAACATCTTGGCTCACTTTAACATGTCGTATTAAGCAACATATCAAACTATGGATACTATCAACAATGTATCTAAATAAAGGTATAGCTCTGTACAAAAAGTCATAACATATATACAGTCCTTTGCTTTATCTATTCAGCTTTGATGTCCTCGTATAACATTACATGCACTTTGAATGCATAAATGGGGCAACCATTACATACAATGTATACTATTCAACATGAATACCAACTGTAAAATGGTCTGTAACAACATAATGAATGATAGAAACAGTGAAGTAACTGATGTATAACTATCTTGACCTAAAACACTCAAAATGTAGAAGTAACAGTGAAGTAACTAATGTATAACTATCTTGACCGAAAACACTCAAAATTTAGAAGTATCAGTGAAGTAACATATAAATGGCAAACCACTCAAATGTTAATATCATGAATACCAACTGTAAATATGGCGTAACAACAAATATATGATAGAAACAGTGAAGTAACTATGTATAACTATCTTGACCTAAAACACTCAAAATGTTAGAAGTAACAGTGAAGTAACTAATGTTTAACTATCTTGACCTAAACACTCAAAATTTAGAAGTATCAGTGAAGTAACTAAAGTATAACTATCTTGACCGAAAACACTCAAAATTTAGAAGTATCAGTGAAGTAACTAATGTATAAATATCTTGGCCGAAAACACTCAAAATTTAGAAGTAACAGTGAAGTAACTAATGTATAACTATCTTGACCTAAAGCACTCAAAATTTAGAAGTATCAGTGAAGTAACTAATGTTTAACTATCTTGACCTAAAGCACTCAAAATTTAGAAGTATCAGTGAAGTAACTATGTACAACTATCTTGACCTAAAGCACTTTAAATTTAGAAGTATCAGTGAAGTAACTAATGTTTAACTATCTTGACCTAAAGCACTCAAAATTTAGAAGTATCAGTGAAGTAACTAATGTTTAACTATCTTGACCTAAAAGACTCAAAATTTAGAAGTACCATGTACTTGTTTCATTCTAAAAAATAATTAGTCAACATCCATCATAAAGTTGCTTCTTTCCAGTTCCTTATCTAATTATTTTTTAGTTTAGTACATGTAATATGAAATAACATTGAAAAAATAAAGAGGTGCAAGTATTAAAACACTGTGTATTTACAGTTTAAATTTGTTTCCTTAGATAATGAACTATATGCAGCAATTGCATTCCAAGTCTCATGAAATGAGCCGCACCATGAGAAAACCAACATAGTGCAGTTGCGACCAGCATGGATCCAGACCAGCCTGCGCATCCTCGCAGGCTGGTCTGGATCCATGCTGGTCGCAAACGTACTATGTTGGTTTTCTCATGGCGCGGCTCAAATGTATTATTGTAAACGTTAACAACTTTGGATAATTCGACTGCAGCAAGTTAGTGTAAATAATAAACAATATTTAATATACGCTTTAATCACAGCAATTGTAAGTAAATTCAATATAGGTATGAAACATATGGCTGTGCTAAATTTTAGTGCCACAGGCCCATATATTATATGCTGCATGAAAATACTTAAATATGCCCATGTTTTTTTCACCAAAAAGTGATATATTTCTTAAACAGGGAGCTCTTTGAAAATATATTTCACAGTCCGGCTGGCATTCATAAATGATTTATTTTCTCTTAGACTCTGTCAACAATGACATAATGTGTGGACTATTTAACAAAACCATCAATTACTTACAAATAATTATTAACGTCTTGTCTGAAAAATCAGCCATTACTAAACTAAACCTAAAAATATGAATAGCAGCCACTATGTGATAGATGGTAAAATGTGAGTAGTGTCCGACGCCTTTTGATGCAGATATCTGCATTAAATATCATTATATTGTAGAATATAATTATATTTTGTTTAAAAACCATTTCCTATATAAATCTATGTTAAACAAGTGAGCCCCAGGTTATGACCGATTTAGAACAGAAAAGGACATGATTTGTCTAAATTTTAGGCTTTGGTGTTTTAGACAAAAAGATCTTTTACAGTTTTTCTTACTAAGTCTATGTAATTCAAACGAACCCATTGTCGGGGTCAATTTTTACTCCAAGGGCATAATTTGAACAAACCTGGTAGAGAACTACTTCACAAGGCTACATGCAAAATATCTAAGCTTTATGTTTTCCGGTTGTAGTCAAGAATACTTCTTTAATCCTATCAACAGTATGTGAACCCCCAGTAACATAATTTGAGCAAACTGGAAAGAGGACCACCTGACAATGCTACATACAAAACATCTATGGTCATGGCCGTGAAGTTCTAGAAAAAAAAGGATTGATTTTTTTATGGCTTTTATGTAATAAAGTGAAACCCTGGGCGGGGCCAGTTTTGACTATGGAAACATGACTAAAACCTAGTAGAGGATCACTTAGCGGTATTACATGCCAAATATCTCAGGTGTTAGGCAGGAAGATTTTTAAAATGTTTTTCATACAAAAAGCCTGAGTGAAATAAGTGAACCCAGGGGCGGGGTCATTTTTGACCCCAAGAACTTGGTTTGAACAAATTTGTTAGACGACCACTAGACAATGACACAGACTAAATACTCAACAATGTGGTTTTGGAGACGAAGATGTTTATTTTTTTCCCTTTTAGTTGTCATGGCAACTAGAATTCAGCAAGGAATGGAGTTCTTCGGTAGAAGGAACATCTAGGCCGATTTTGAACTTAAGTCAAATTGTTTCAGAGGTGTAAAAGTTCACGCAGGGCGATTGACGATGAACTACGGACGCCTGTCCATCTAGTTATATTGATATACTCAAATGACTATAAACGGTATACGCTAAAAGTTGGATTTTACAAAAAGAATATTTACGTAAATCCAGGAAGTTCAAACCCTCATATGTACAGGACTGGTCTTCCTTTACGCAATACTTCATAAAAGGTAAGATAAAGTAGTGTCAAGTTCATGATTAAAGGCCTTACATAAGTGTAAACATTCTTTGATAAGCATATATCGATGTCAATACAGAACTTGACCTTGAGTGAGTTTAAAATCTTTCAGGCTAAGGTTGGTGAAAAGTTTGAAAACCTTATGTATCTGTTCTGATAAAACAAGGGTCCAGTAAGCCCTCAAGTATAAAACGTATACTGTAAGGTGACAGTAATACCACAATCAAGCTTGTTGGTAGAACACTTCTGCATATTTCTAATGGGAAACTATATATACAGAAGGAGATAAGAGAGCGCTGATACCACTGGTCATTCAACGTGAGACGAGAGTTTCATATTTCATTAATAATTTGATCTATTTTGAAGATATAGACGATCTTTATATTCTTGAATTTATCGGGCAAAAACATCTGTCAAGGAGAGCAAAGTGCAGTTCATATGCATATTTTCAGTTTCAATAGATCTAGAAAAAAAATCATTTTGCAATTGTGCCCCCACGGTTTTATTTAATAAATAACGATCTTTGCCCGGCTCCAACAAAAGGTATGGTGGCATAAAACTGCCACCACTTAATTATCACGAAAACAGATAAACATTTCATGAATGCAAGATAAATATCTTAACATGAAAATTTGCTCGTTACTGCTTCAAACTGCCACAGCATATTACAGTTAAAGTTTTATGAAACCAGTTAACTTTTCATGAAAATATAGTTAACTAAGAATAGAAACGGAAACTATTTGGAACGATTCTTCTGTCTTGGGGTAACGTGGTTCAGGAACACTGAACAAGGTAAACAATTTTCTTTCCATAAATTCTCTGGTTTCGTGAAAATTATCTGGTTTCATGAAAAATTATCTGGTTTCGCAAAAAATATCTGGTTTCGCGAAACTTTTCATGAAAACTTTTCTTGAAATGTTTTGTGGTTTCGTGAAAAATTATCTGCTTTCGCGAAACTTTTCATGAAAATTTTCTTTAAGTGGTGTCAGTTCAAAGCACTAACTAGCATAATTTCGTGTTAAGATATTTAAGTGGCCTTTGTGATAATTTACTGTTTGCATGAAATCCTCCATTATTAACGTGAAAACCTGAATTATTTTCGTGAAAGTTTTCATGAAACCTGATAATTAAGTGGTGGCAGCTAGTTTTATGCCACCATAATGTCGGTAACAATGACCTCCTTTTATTTTGCAAATAGCGTCGAAGAGATAAAGGAAGTGACTTTGGATGAGAAAGAAAAGGTCGGTTAGAGTGATCTCCCCTTTATTTTGCAAATGGCGTCAAGGAAAGTTGGGGAAGTAATCTTAGATTGACACAAAAGAAGGCCGGTTAGAGTGACATTCCAATTTATATTGCAAATGGCGTCGAGGGCGGGAGGGGGAAGTACCTTCAGAAGGAAGAAAAAAGGTCGGTAAGAGTAATCTACCCTTTATTTCGCAAATGGCGTCAAGGAAAGTAGGGGAAGTAACCTTAGATTGACACAAAAAGAGGCCGGTTAATGTGACAGTCTAGTCTATATTGCAAATGGCGTCGAGGGTGGGAGGGGAAGTAACTCCGCCTTATTTTGCAAAATGGAGTCGAGGGAGGTAGGGGAAGCAACTACGGATGGAAACAAAGAGGTCGATAAGAGTGACCTCCCCTTTACATTGCAAATGGCATCGAGGGAGGTAGGGAGGTCGGTAAGAGTGACCTCCACTTCATATTGCAAATGGCGTCAAGGGAGGTAGGGGAGGTAAATTTGGAGGGAAGAGGTCGATAAGAGTGACCTCCCCTTTATATTGCAAAAAGCGTCGAGGGAGGTAACTTTGGAAGGAAGAAGTCGGTAAGTGACCTCCCCTTTATATTGCAAATGGCGTCGAGGGGGTAGGGGAGGTAACTTTGGAAGGAAGAAGTCGGTGACCTCTTTATATTGCAAATGGCGTCGAGGGGGGTAGGGGAGGTAACTTTGGAAGGAAGAAGTCGGTAAGTGACCTCCACTTTATATTGCAAATGGCGTTGAGGGAGGAACGTGAGGTAACTTTTGAAGGAAGACGTCGGTAAGTTACCTCCCCTTTATATTGCAAATGGCGTCGAGGGAGGAAGGGGAGGTAACTTTGGAAGGAAGAAGAGGTTGGTAAGAGTGACCTCCCCTTTATATTGCAGATGGCGTCGAGGGGGTGGGGGAGGTAACTTTGGAAGGAAGAAGTCGGTAAGTTACCTCCCCTTTATATTGCAAATGGCGTCGAGGGAGGAAGGGGAGGTAACTTTGGAAGGAAGAAGAGGTTGGTAAGAGTGACCTCCCCTTTATATTGCAAATGGCGTCAAAGGAGGTAGGGGAGGTAACTTTGGAAGGAAGAAAAGGTCGGTAAGAGTGATCTCCCCTTTATATTGCAAATGGCGTTGAGAGAGGAAGGGGAGGTAACTTTGGAAGGAAGAAGTCTCTAAGAGTGACCTCCCCTTTATACTGCAAATGGCGTCGAAGGGAGTAGGGGAGGTAACTTTGGAAGGAAGAAGTCGGTGTGACCTCCCCTTTATATTGCAAATGGCGTCGAGGGAGTCAGGGGAGGTAACTTTGGAAGGAAGAAGTCGGTGACCTCCCCTTTACATTGCAGATGGCGTCGAGGAGTGTAGGGGAGGTTACTTTGGAAGGAAGACGTCGGTAAGAGTGACCTCCCCTTTATACTGCAGATGGCGTAGAGGGAGGTAGGACAGGTAACTTTGGAAGGAAGAAGAGGTTGGTAAGTGACCTCCCCTTTATATTGCAGATGGCGTCGAGGGAGGAAGGGGAGGTAACTTTGGAAGGAAGACGTCGGTGACCTCCCCTTTATATTGCAAATGGCGTCGAGGGGGGTGGGGGAGGTATTTTTGGAAGGAAGACGTCGGTGACCTCCCTTTATATTGCAAATGGCGTCGAGGGGGTGGGGGAGGTAACTTTGGAAGGAAGAGTCGGTGACCTCCCTTTTAATTGCAAATGGCGTCGAGGGGGTGGGGAGGTAACTTTGGAAGGAGAGAGGTTGGTAAGTGACCTCCCTTTATATTGCAAATGGCGTGAGGGAGGTAAGGGGAAGGTAACTTTGGGAAGGAAGACGTAGGTAAGGAGTGACCCCCTCTTTATTTGCAAATGCGTCGAGGGGGAAGGGAGGTAACTTTGAAGAGAAGAAGTCGACGGATGTAGGGAAGGTAACTTTGAAGGAAGAAGGGGTAAAGAGTGACTTCCCCTTTAATATGCAAATGGCGTCGAAGGAGGAGGGGAGGTAACATTTGAAGAAGAGGTTGGTAAGAGTGACCTCCCCTTATATTGCAAATGGCGTGAGGGAGTTAGGGGAGGTAACTTTAGAAGGAAGAAGTCGACGGATGTAGGGGAGGTAACTTTGGAAGGAAGAAGAGGGTAAGAGTGACTTCCCCTTTATATTGCAAATGGCGTCGAAGGAGGAAGGGGAGGTAACATTGGAAGGAAGAGGTTGGTAAGAGTGACCTCCCCTTTATATTGCAAATGGCGTCGTGGGAGGAAGGGGAGGTACCATTGGAAGCAAGAAAAGGTCGGTAAGAGTGACCTCCCCTTTATATTGCAAATGGCGTCGAGGGGGTAGAGGAGGTAACTTTGGAAGGAAGAAGTCGGTAAGTGACCTCCCCTTTATATTGCAAATGGCGTTGAGGGAGGAAGGGGAGGTAACTTTGGAAGGAAGACGTCGGTAAGAGTGACCTCCCCTTTATACTGCAGATGGCGTCGAGGGAGGTAGGGGAGGTAACTTTGGAAGGAAGAAGAGGTTGGTAAGTGACCTCCCCTTTATATTGCAAATGGCGTTGAGGGAGGTAGGGGAGGTAACTTTGGAAGGAAGAAGTCGGTGTGACCTCCCCTTTATATTGCAAATGGCGTCGAGGGATGTAGGGGAGGTAACTTTGGAAGAAGTCGGTGACCTCCCCTTTATATTGCAAATGGCGTCGAGGGAGGTAGGGGAGGTAACTTGGGAAGGAAGAAAAGGTCAGTAAGAGTGATCTCCCTTTATATTGCAAATGGCGTTGAGGGAGGAAGGGGAGGTAACTTTTGAAGGAAGACGTCGGTAAGAGTGACCTCCCCTTTATACTGCAGATGGCGTCGAGGGAGGTAGGGGAAGTAACTTTGGAAGGAAGAAGAGGTTGGTAAGTGTGATTTCCCCTTTATATTGCAAATGGCGTTGAGGGAGGAAGGGGAGGTAACTTTGGAAGGAAGACGTCGGTAAGTGACCTCCCCTTTATACTGCAAATGGCGTCGAGGGAGGTAGGGGAGGTAACTTTGGAAGGAAGAGGTCGGAGAGACCTCCCCTTTACACTGCAAATGGCGTCGAGGGGGGTAGGGGAGGTAACTTTGAAAGGAGAGGTCGGTAAGTGACCTTCCCGTGTTTATAAATGGCGGCGAGGGAGGTAGGTGAAGACAGCTATATGGTAACCTCCCCTGTATTTCAGAAATGGCGCCAACGCGTAATGGGAAAGAAAAGTATAACAGGGCTGGCCAGTAAGGATACTCTTCTTTGTATTTTGCATATTACTAGAAAGTATGACCAACTGAACACACCTAAAATTTGCAAATGCTATGATGGAAGTAAACTTAGTAAAGGAATTTATTGTCGGTTAAATTTATCAATGCAATTGTTTGACCTTTATCTTTCAAAAAAAAAGTAAACAACACAACTCTATGGCTTTTTATTCATTTTTCAAGCAACAACAAATAACACAAATAGACGCAAATGACATTGTAAAGTACAATTATAGTGTTAAAATTCTGAAATTTAATATATGAACAACAAGGGCACCGCCTTACGGGCGCAGACGCTCATCTAATTTTTTTATCTCTGTATAATGGAAATATTATCCTACTCATAATTTTCTAAGTCCAGAAAGGGCCATAATTCTTGCAAAAAGCAATGCAGATAACTGCTTTGAGTTTTAAAACAATAGCTTCGACTGTTAAGAAGAAAAGTTGACCTAAACGCAAAACTTAACCAAGAAATTTGATTTTCTAAGTCCAAAAGGGGCCATAATTCATGCAAAAAGCAAGATGGAGTTATGTTTCTTGCTGTACAGAGTCAACGTATGATGGTGAACAAGTGTTGCAAGTTTCAAAGCAATAGCTTTGATAGTTTAGGAGAAATGTTTACTTAAACATAAAACTTAACCAATAAATCTGATATTTTCTAAGTCCAAAAGGGGCAATAATTCTTGCAAAAAGCAAGATGGAGTTATGTTTCTTGCTATACAGAGTCAGCTTATGATGGTGAACAAGTGTTGCAAGTTTCAAAGCAATAGCTTTGATAGTTTAGGAGAAAAGTTGACCTAAACATAAAACGTAACCAATATATCTTAAATTTTTTAAGTCCAAAAGGGGCCATAATTCGTGCGAAAAGCAGGATAGAGTTATGTTCCTTGCTGTACAGGGTCAGCTATTGATGGTGAGCAAGTGTTGCAAGTTTCGAAGCAATAGCTTTGAATGTTTAGGAGAAAGATTGACCTAAACATAAAACTTAACCAGCCAACGCCAACGCCGATCAAGTGATGACAATAACTCATTTGTTTTCAAAAAATCAGATGAGCTAAAAATTCATTGAACGGAACTATGCTCTCACCTTAATCAGTTAAATTGAACTCCTTGAGTAAAAAAAAGTGGTTTACAATATAATTATTTAAAGTTCTGACAAACATTACGGTAATACAAAGTCTAAAATTTATATAACTTATAAATCTGGAAGACAGACATGGTTGATAGACAGGAGAGTTCAAATGTGAAAACGCTCTCTTCTTAAGAATATAAACCAAAAAATATCTAACAACAATTATATACATATACTATTTTCTGTCCGGGGCTGATTCACCTTATTTTTAGCCGTTTTCCCACAAAATATTGATGCTTGTTATCTTCTTCTGCTGTCAAATGATATAGAAGGGGGACATATGTTTGTTTCAGTATAAAATCGAAATATATTTCACCGAGTAAACTTAAATCTGGTGTTCCCGAGTGGAAGATAATTCAGTATTACACTTTCTTTTTAATTATTACATTGGACGGTCCACAGCTTATGCTGTACTGTTTTATATCCTGTCGAGTTAAAATAAATGTATCAGATCTTATCTTATTCAACTGCGAAAAGACATACGTTTCATGACTTCACAATGCTTTTGTTGGAAAAAATGTAAACTAACTCTACGAGATGTTTTTTCTCTTTACATTTTAATCGTTTAGCGTGTATTTTAATTATTTTGTAAGCACTACTATACATCTTTGTCTTTTTGAAGCACATTTCCAGTGCTTACAGTTGATATCCTTTCGTGTTCAAGTATAGCTTCGTACTAGTGAAAATTGTATTTGGATTTCTCTCCGTTTGAAACAATGAGTTTATCATGTTATTATCTAACGTTACATTCCAGTATTTTAGTTTAAAAGCGCGGACTAAAATCCTTAAAGTCTGTCCACAATTCTACTAAACATTAGATCAGTGCATCTTTTTACCAATCATTCCTAAAGATATACCATTCTAAAGTTTAAAACATTGTTCCTATAAAAGACAAAGTTACTTTAAATGTCATTTCAGCCCCAAGGGTTAATATTAGTGCTCAAAGTTAGGTGTCGGTTAACAGTTTTGTCAAACAGTGTAAAATTCAGTGTACAAGATATGAGGCCAAAATGACTTTAAAAAGCTACATTTAT
Source organism: Mercenaria mercenaria (assembly GCF_021730395.1). Classification (NCBI taxonomy): domain Eukaryota; kingdom Metazoa; phylum Mollusca; class Bivalvia; order Venerida; family Veneridae; genus Mercenaria; species Mercenaria mercenaria. The sequence continues at coordinate 53,657,728 of NC_069363.1, forward strand.
ACGACCCAGACAAAAGACGAAAGAATGGGTGTTTGAATAAAAGACCATTCTTTACATTTTAGTTTCTTAAGTAAGAAATTTCATATCAAGCTTTCAGAATATTACTGAAACATAACGATACATTATACCCTAATAAACCAACTGTTTTAGAAGTGGGAAATCCAAATACAATTTTCACTAGCACGCAACACCAACAAGAATATGAATTACACATAATCAGATAGTTATTAACAAAATAAAACAGTAGAAAATGTCTTTTTCCAACATATATTTTGCCATAAGAGTAAGCGTAACGTTGCGCATTGCATGTAATGTTAAACTGATAAAATGAGCATAAAATAAGATTTCTTTGATTTATAGATGTGAAACTGAATTATTTTCACGCGTGAACATTAGAGTAAACATTTTCAAGTGCTGTGTCTAGAATGATTCGATATTTCAACCTTACCCTGAAACAAACAAGAGCTGTCTGGTGCGCTTGACTTTTCTCAGTGCCTGACTCTGAATTAGAGCTTTGCCAGTGAATAACCAAAAAATTCTAAGTTAAAAAGGGGCATAACTCTGTCAAAATTCATATCAGAGTTATGTAGAGTGGTTCTCTCCTGGTGTAGACTAGTTAGTTAATAACTATTTTAAGTTTCGAGTCAAAAGTTTTGATAGTAACAGAGATATTTGACTTTTTCATAAACTTAAACAAAAAAATCTAAGTTAAAAAGGGGCATAACTTTGTCAAAATTCAAATCAGGGTTATGAAGATTGTTTTTCCTGGTGTAGACTTTGATAGATAATAACTATTGTAAGATTCAAGTCAAAAGCTTTGATAGTAACAGAGATATTTGACTTTATCAAAAACTTTAACAAAAAGAAATCTATGTTAAAAAGGGGCATAACTCTGTCAAAATTCAAATCAGAGTTATGGAGATTGTTTCTCCTGGTGTAGACTTTGATAGTAAATAACTATTCTAAGTTTCAAGTCAATAGCTTTCATAGTAACAGAGATATTTGACTTTTGTAAAAAAAATAACCAACGGCGATGCCGACGCCAATGCTTGGGCGAGTGCAATAGCTCTACTTTTTCTTCGAAAAGTCGAGCTAACAAATGCAGGAGTTAATCTCCCGTCCCAAATTTTATTTTTTGTGAGTGGGTTTTTGTACATTAACTGATCCACGCTTGGATATGAGGGATACCAGTACTAAAAAACATTACAAATTATAAAGTTAGCAGATTGAGAAATATGCCATAAAACTATAACCAACATTATTACAAAATCTGACCCCAGTGACCTTGGCCTTTGAGATACCTGACCCTAAACCAAAAGATTTCTTTCCCTTTCTAAGATCAGTTCTTATGTAAGGTTTAATTATTAAAGTGCAGTAGTTGAGCAGACATATTGAAATGGAGAACCTTTTCATAAAACTTTAAACTTACAAAGACTAATACTAATGTGAAGTTTGATGTTAATATGGGGCAGTAGTTAAGAAGATAGAGTGACACTGAGCTTGTTATAAAATTTTAACTTGAATGCAACGGCCAGGAAAAGTACAATAATTCTTCGACTAGTCGAGCTAAATATTTTCAAAGCCATTTAGACAATATGTAGCGGGCATGAGGTTAAGCTATTTGACCTTTGACCTACACGAGTTACTTTGACTTTGGGCCAAGTGACCTGGGATGTGCGCTCTGCACATTGTCATAATGAGGTTAATTATTGATGCCAGTTTTAAGAAAATCTTCCTAGCGGACACGATGGTCGGGTGGACGAACGGACGGGCGGACATGTGTGACTCCAATATAGCCCCATACACTTTGTATGTGGGGTTATAATTATATACATGTCAGCTTATGTCTAATTTGTTTAACTATGCTTGTGTCAGGGCGGCTGTGGTGGTGTCAGGCTGTTATGCTTGTGCTAGGTCTTTGATCATACGTGGTTCTTCCTTTTCTTCCTTCTGCAGATATTTCTCACTTTTGTATTTGAAATCAATCTGAAAATAAGACACGAAAATCTTCAAGACGTAAGGTAAAACAAGATTAAATTATATTTCCCATACATTTTTCTTTTAGAATAATCAGCAAAAATACATCTCTCCCCTTCCTTAGCAGGCGAAATTATAGCTATCACTAAAGGTGATGAATGTACCCCCGCACGCACTGACAGAGTACATTGCAATTTGACGCACACAAGATTGCATAATTATGTGGACTGTATGTATATAGACTCTATGTATATAGTATAGTAACAAAAATCAAAGTCCCATAACTCTGCAGAATATTTATCTAAAAGAACATAACAGGCACCAATCACAGCTAGGGTTGGTACTGGTCACTTATGTGAAGTTTCATTAAATTGTGAGCAAGGGTCAGAAGAACAGGCGCGCACAAGATTGCATATACAGACTGTATGTATATAGTATGTTAACAAAAAACAAAGTCCCATAATTAAGCAGATTTTTTTTCTGAAAGAACCTAATATGCACCATGGACAACTAGGGTTACTACTGATCACTTGTGTTAAATTTCATTAAATTCTGTGCAAGGGTTCAGCAGATTAGGCACGCACAAGACAGCATATGCAGACTGTATGCATATAGAATGTTAACAAATAACAAAGTTCCATAACTCTGACTTTTTTTCTGAAAGAACCTAACATGCACCATGTACAACTACTGTTGTAACTGATCATTTGTGTGAAGTTTCATTGAATTGTGTCCAGGGTATGGGGAGAGACGATGCGCACAAGATTGTGTCTATGTATATAGCATAGTAACAAAAACCCGTAACTTATTATATTGCAAATTATTTTTCTGAAAGAACCTAACATGCACCATGCAGAATTACTGTTGTTACTGATCACTTGTGTGAAGTTTCATTGAATTGTATCCAGTATACTCCCATCCACCCTTACAGCTTCGAGATTAGACCTTGCCGTTACCTTGACCTACAACCCTGTTCCATGCCCTCTGCACATCGTCCTATAGACTAAAGTTAAAACCTTGAATGGTTATTGTTATTCTTCGGACGTGAAATATGAAGGACAAATTTGACCTTTGAGCTCCATTTATATGATGATGGACAGACAGATAGACAGATAGACACACGGGCCATCACGTAAAGCATCTGTTTTATTTTAAAACGAGCGTATAAAAATGTATGAAGTTTCAAATCTATAGTATTTAAGAAAGGTTGACCTAAGCAAAAATCGAATAATAATAAACAAGGTTCAAAGCTATAGCTGTTATAGTTGACTTAACCACAAAAAACAGCCAAGAAATTCCAATTTCTAAGTACATTTCTGAAACAAATCCACCAAAAAATTACAGAGATAAAGAGAAAGTGCATCAACTTTAACCAAGGTGTGGACATGGAAGTACGCAGGCGCCGGCGCTAGGTTGAGTAGGACAGCTCTCAATACTTCGTATAGTCGAGCTAAAAATCAGACGAGCTAAAGATAATATACAATTCATGTAAAATAGAATTGACAATTTACTTTTTATATAACATAAATTAACTCTTATAGAGTCCATAGAAGGAATACATGTGTAACTACAGCACACATCAAAGGCACAACTGCAGTTATATGGTTATGGTCCAGGTTCATCTCAAGTATTTTAAACACGAAAAATTCCAGGCGTTGAATAAAACTATTTAAAATCGAATGTAAAGTTCTGAAAGTTGCATGTGTGTTTTATCAATATTTCGCTGTATTGTGTGTTGACTGCTTTATTAAAAAAGATGGTGAAAAATTTGTGAAATCCCTTAGTTTTAACTGATAATTTCTTTGAAAAAATATTTTTAAGTTATTACAGGATCCAACTTTTTGTCAACTTTTTAACTGACTGGTGCAATGTGCTATAGCAACCTGTTCTTTTTTTCTCATATCAACAAAATAAAAGGATGTGTGTGTTCTCCACATGGCCTTCTATCATTGCAAGATCACCGTGTACAATTGAAGTTATATGTACTGACGGCCGGACTCAGGACGGGGGTGTAAATCGTAACTCTCCTCCAGTGAAACACAGGTAGGGACAACAAACATTTTAAGTATGCCAAGAATTTGTAACAGAGTTATCAACGTCCCCCGCATAGGGACATTTTTCACAAAGCATGTTGCATGCTAATACAACATCCTCTTCAAAGTGATAGTGCAACATACTATCAATGTTTATAAATTATAACTATATACCATTTAATTCATGAAGACGTTATGTAATTTTAAAATGTCTGGATATCTACAGCTGGTGAATGCTTTAATATAACAAGAGTATCGCCTACGGGTGCCATCGCTCGTCTGCAAGTGCTAGACAGTATGTGAGAAAACGAGTTACAGTTCAGAATTTCTAAGTACAAAAGGGGCCATTATTCTAACAAAATGCATGTTACAGTTATGGTTCTTAGTCTGCAAAGTCATCTAAAAATGATAAACAAGTGTGCAAAGTTTCAAAGTTGTAGCTCTTATAGTTTTTGAGAAAAGGCGGACCTAAACAAAAAATTTAACTAGAAACTCAAATTTTCTAAGTACAAACAAAGGGCCATAATTCTGACAAAATGCATATCAGAGTTATGGTTCTTCGCCTACACAGTCACCTAATGCTGTTAAACAAGTGTGCAAAGTTTCAAAGCTGTAGCTCTTATAGTTTTTGAGAAAAGGCGGTCCTAAACAAATATTTTAACAATAAACTCAGATTTTCTAAGTACAAACAAAGGGCCATAATTCTGACAAAATGCATATCAGAGTTATGGTTCTTCGCCTACACAGTCTCCTAATGCTGTTAAACAAGTGTGCAAAGTTCCAAAGCTGTAGCCGACGCCGACCATCAAGTCACGACAATACCTCGTAGACTTTTTTTTTTTGAATAATCAGACGAGCTAATAATATCTGTATTTTAATGATTTAATGTGATTTTATTTCTTAAGTGGTGGGGAAAAATAAACAGAAATATAATGAAATATTTTGTCGTATTAAAGGGTCGTATTAAAGGGAGGTAATTAATAAACAAATGAAATGCATGACATTTATATGGTACTAAAGGAAATTATGTTTAAATTACACACCAGAAAAAGCTTTTCTAGTGTTTGTCTTGTGCAAACCTGCACAACAACTGTCATATCAACCAAATGTATTGTAGCCATTATAATGCTGTATTTACCCCATATACCATAAAGTTATAACTTGTGCCTGGGTTTGCATTCTGGAAGTCTACATTTGTTAATATCTTTTTATACCTATCAATACCAATCATTTTTCTTTAAACATAAGTTCATTTTTTAATTAGTGGGAAAACTGAATAGTACTTATCAAATAAAAGGGAAGTAATTTCATGTACAAATATAACAAAAAAGAGAAAAATAACTTGGATGTCCATGACCTTGACCTTTGCACATGGCGTACTATCTTGTAATGTTGATAATTTATGCCAAATTATTTAAATACACATCTATGCATAAAATAAAATTTGCGGATTTTAGCAGGGAGTCTGTGATAAAGTCCGAGTAAAGTGTACATGACTCATAGTATTTGCGCTAAACCATGCCTTGTGCAAAAAGTGCGCTTTATCTCCAGTATATAATAACAAATGCAAGATTTCTCAAGACCATCTGAATCAATGCCTTTAAAACCAAGTAAGCAAACCACATAATAGAACTGTGTAATATGTAAAGATTACTGTCATCAGTAATTGTCAAAGAAAGGACAAGAATGATGTCAACATCGTATGACATTCGACACCTGAAAATGTTCGACAGAATTATACTAACAAGAGCTGTCCGTAAGACAGCCAATGCTCGACTATTTAAATTGTTGTCCCAGAAGCAGAAATATTACCCTAAAGGTTAAAATATCTATAGAGTTTCAATCCAGTGTCTACATTAGTTTTGGAGATAGTAACTTGCACGCAACTTTAACCAGGCATAATTTGACCAAAATACATGTCAGAGTTTTGGGACTTGACCAAGTATGGTTGGTAACTGACCTCGAAAAAGAAAATAAATTTCAAAGCTATATGCCTTAGAGTAATAACTATATGTACTAACATGCAAAACTTTAACCAGGATTTTCTAAGTCTAAAAGGGGGCATAATGTAGCCAAAATGCATGTCAGAGTTATGGGACTTGATGCTATCATCTAGATTTATAACCCCGAAGACACATGTGAAGTTTCAATTCAATATCTGCAATAGTTTTGGAGACAGTAACTTGCACGCAAAACTTTAACCAGGATTTTCTAAGTCCAAAAGGTCGCATAATTTGGCCAAAATACATGTCAGAGTTATGGGACTTGACCCAGTGAGGTTGGTAACTGACCTTGAAAAAGAAAAAAAAAGTTTCAAAGCTATATGCGCTAGAGTAATAACTATATGTACTTGCATGCAAAACTTTCACCAGGATTTTCTAAGTCTAAAAGGGGGCATAATTTGGCCAAAATGCACGTCAGAGTCATGGGACTTGTTGCTATTCGCCTAGATTTAAAACCCCGAAGACACTTGTGAAGTTTCAATTCAATATCTGCATTAGTTTTGGAGACAGTAACTTGCACGCAAAACTTTAACCAGGATTTTCTAAGTCCAAAAGGGGGCATAATTTGGCCAAAATACATGTCAGAGTTATGGGACTTGACCCAGTGAGGTTGGTAATTTTCCTAGAAAAAGAAAGAATAAGTTTCAAAGCTATATGCCTTATAAAGTAATAGCTATATATACTTGCATGCAAAAATTTTAACCAGGATTTTCTAAGTCCAAAAGGAAGGATAATTTGGCCAAAATGCATGTCAGAGTTATGGGACTTGACCTAGTGGGGTTGGTTATTAAAATAAGAACTTGCATGCAAAACTTTAACCAAGTTGTGGCGCCGACACAGACGCCGACGCCGACGCCGACTCCAGGGTGAGTAGAATAGCTAGATTCTGCGAATAGTCGAGCTAAAAATGAAAAATTTCCTAAAAACATCGGACACCGAACTCCAGAAAAAAACACATGTTTATCTCAAGCTGTTAATGTTTACAAAAGTTTCATTTGAATTGTTGTAGGACTTGTTGAGCACACATTCTGATGTAGTTGTAATATTTCGACGTCTGAGAAAGGGCCATAATTCGAGAAAAAAATCAGACATGGAAGCTCCGATAGTATATCTTTCTTTGGAATTGGGTGGAAAATATATGAAAATTGAGTACACAATGTTACGATGAAGTTGTTATATATTTTAAAGTCCGAAAAATGGAATATAACTTCAAAAGAATATGATATGAAAATCTCAACAATCAACGCATGTTAATTAAATGTTACTGTTGCATACCAACTTTCATTTCGATTAAATATAAACTGTAAGAGCAGTTAAGTGAAAATGAAATGTGACTGATGGACTGAGGGACGGGCGGATAGTTCAAACACTATATGCCTTATGGGTCTTTGACACCGCGTGCATAAAATATGTCTAACAATTTACGCCGTACGCAGGCCAACAAGATTATTTTCTATGTCCATCTGAAAATTCTTAATGATAAACAATTTGCAGTAACGAGTTTTTGTTTTTTTACATCAGCCTGTTGGTGACGTAAATACAAATACTGTCTGAATTTCAGAGTGACCTGTTCGCTAATTTTTAAATACGTTTAGTTTAAACAGGTTCATAGAACATAGTTGTTAAAGTCATGTTTATTTTCAAAGTTTTGCTAGCTGGTTCCTAACTAGTATCCGTAACTTATCCGATACCACGGGTATCTCCTTCCGGGATTCAAATCAGCGACTCCAAACAAGGAGTGTAATGATCTAACATTATAGCCATGTTTGCCAGTCTGAATGAGCACATTGTGTCAGGAATTTATGTGACAATGTGATTTATATAATACATACTTGCAAAAAATTGTCGCAATAGCTTCTTCCATGTTTATGGAGTTTTATTTTAACATCTGCATACAAAGCAGTGAAAATCTCTTTACCTTAATGAAATCTTGGTCTGTGTGGTCATCAATGATTTTTTTTATGAGCACGAGGTGTGGAAGAGCTCTCTGCCACCAGCTATATAGGGCAAATACAGACGATATGTCCATCAAGTCTTGAATTCCACTAAAACCAGTCTATCTTGCCCATCGAACAGTGCTGAAAATATATTTATTACATATACAATTATAAATTTCGTCAAGTTACAGTCGAACTGAAACATCAGTAGTTTTCAATTAGAACAATTAATATCCTCGTACGTAATAAAAAGAGTATTACATTTGCATCGGGAAATTTGCACTCGTTCTTTCGCGGAATAATATTTCACCCCTAAAGTCGGGCAATAGTTCCGCTTCAGAACTCGTGCAAGCCTAACAACCTAAAATCCTACATTTATAAGTTTCATTGCACTATTAGAAATGACAGCATATGACACTTGATTTAATTTATAAGTCAGTTATTCTTGTGAAGCAGACGGTCCGTTGAGCTGATAAGTGATGCACTCTAAGACAGAGCTCGAACTAGCGCTGATAAATGGCAATTCTCGAGTAATTCAGTCACCTACCTTGTTGAAAACAGTTGATTTCTACGTTGACAGGCATCGATAGGATACCAGCGCGTCTTCGGTGACCGGCATTGATTGGATACCAGACTGAGTGCACATTTTTATGGTACCAGCAAGTCAGTCCTGCGGCAAATGTGGGTTCCATCAATTAAAAAGTTTCATCCTGTTAATGCAATCAAATAAATAGACACATTGTTTTTTCATGGGTTTCTCACCATTACTCATTTACACATATGGAGAGCTGAGAATTTCAACCTTCCTTAAACACGTGACAGAAAAAAAAGGAATTAAATTTCGGACTAAAATTTTTCGGTTTTTTTTTTAAAAAAAAAAAAAGGTCTCAAAACTAATACTCTGATGATGACAGGTTCGAACCACGTCTCAGGCTGATATGGTAACAAACGTTTACCTTATTTAGACCAAAGCACTGCAGTTTTCTCGGCGTAAAATTATACCAATACTGAAAACCTCCTTTTGGCACTTCATAGTTTAACTAAACTGAATTACCGATTTGTATTCAAATAAGTCCTTAGTGTATGGTCCAGGTAGCTGCTTATTGTCGAAAAGTTCGGGTTAATCGTTTCTCATCGAATGGTTTTGAGTTATAGTTTTATATTCACCAAAGCCAGAAACTGTATGCGCATTCCTAAGCTTTTGAATTACTCTGGGAGAAATATTTAAAGGTTTAAATTTATGAACTGCTGACTGAATACCAGTAGACATTATTTAAAAATTAACCGCAATTGGGTTTAAAATTTAAAAAAAAACTAACACAATAGACCTTCCAGAAAATAACAAATTTGTAGGAAATGTAGGAAATGTTTTAAAAGGAAAATGAATATGCGTAACTTGGTTGAAAACTGCACGTCTACTACAAAGATAGAAATAAACTAACTGTACAGACAAATTACATACCTTATTGCGCCCGAGAAAAAGGCCAGACTGCACCGTCCACTAAACAATTGTAAAATCTGCAACATGACAACCTTGCACGCGCTTGTATAGTCAACATCAGTTACCATAGCTGGACTATCCACTAAATAATTGCGATATCTACAGCATGATATCTTCACACGGGCTCTTATTCAACATCAGCCACCATTTTGGAAAAATCTGCAGAGAAAATGCATGCAAAATAGGATAACCTACGTAGCAATGTACACACCTGTTCCTGAGATTTTGTTGATCTGCATCACCATATCCAGCAGCTTAATTCTCCAAGTACCCCAACATTATAGAGGAAAGAAATAGCAATACAAAACTAAAAGAATAAGAGCGAACATAAAATAGAACAGTTGCGCGCTTACCCAGATGACGTCTGCATCTTATGATGGTCGTTTGCATATTTCATGGTACGTCTCTGCAGCTATCTAAAATTGATATGACTAGTAAAATTATTAAAACACACCGCCATATCGAACTTATTTTTGTGTACAGGAATAAATCTAGTAATAATATATTGCTAATGGTAAAAAGAAAATACATTTTAACGGAACCAAATTCGACAAACAATTCGCACCAACAAAAAACCATTTTGACGAAACAACACAAACCACATCGTTTACAACCGTGAAGAAAACATTGAAGACACCACGAACACCGCTACAAACAGTAAAGCACCGCCAAATACACCACAACAAACACACAAACACCACAATAAACACACAAACACCACAGCAACCACAACCAAGTACCCACTGTAAACAAACCCCTGACAAAACAGCAAACACCAAAGACATATTATTACGAAACAAAAACATACAAGGTAGATGGAGTTCTCCGTAAGTGCACCTATTATTCAGATTTTTGTTTAAATTCAAGTTTTGCCAGAATTCTTTCACAATCTTAGCAAAGCTTTGACTATTTAAAGCTTAGCGTTTACCACGTGATTGGTTGCAGTATTTCTCTCACTGGTGTCTGTAGAATTAGACGTCGGTCATCCATCTATACCATTGCCTACATGTAGATGTAAGTTTACATGGTAACTGTATAGAGATACAGAGAGGCATATGAACAGAAATAATATATAGAAAAAATATATATCAGTGTTGCTACAAGAAAGAAAAAGTAAACCTACAAATCCTATGTGCTCCAAAATCTGCTGTATATCTTTGTACGTCTGAACGCCGGTCATCCATTTATACCATTGCTTAGATGTAGAGGTGTGTTTCCATGAGAGCCCTGTTGAGGTTGAGTGTATAAATATAGAAAGGCATGTGTTGGAAACAGAATGAAACATATCATAGTTTTCGCACAAGAACAGAAAAGTCAACATACACACCCTATATACTCCAAAATCTGCTATATCACTGTGTACATATGACCGGCGTTTATCCATTATACAAATGCCTACATGTAGTTGTAAGTTTCCATGGTAATCTTGTTTCGTGTATACATACAGAAAGGCATGTGTAAAAAAGAAACAAACATATCAAGTATACCATTGCCTAGATTTAGATGTATGTTTCCATGGTAACCCTGTTAAGTTTATAGAAACAGAAAGGTACATACATTAAAAACCAGAAACAAACGTATCAAAGGGTTGCCATAATATAGAAAAAGTAAACACACACATACCCTTTATGCTCCAAATTCTGCTGTATAAATGTGTACCTTTTAACCTCGGTCTCCATTTGAACCAATGCCTAGATTGAGAGGTACGTTTCCATGGTAACCCTGTTGAGATTGAGTGTATAGAAACAGAAAGGCATGTGTAAAACAGGAACAAATACATCTAAGTGTTGCCACAAGAAAGAAAAAGCAAACATACACATCCCATCTGCTCCAAACTCTGCTGTATTACTGTGACATCTGACCGTCGGTCTTTCATTTCTTTCATTGCCCAGATGTAGAAGAATGTTTCCATGGTAACCCTGTTGAGCGTTTGAAAAAAATAGGAAGGCATGTGTGTGAATGGAAACAAATACTAATTCTAGTGGTACCTTAGAAATTCGAGACAAAGAAAATATGAAAATACGCACACCATTTTTGCCCCAGATCTGACAACACCTTTGTCCATGATTTGTATGTATGTTCTTTATCTTTGCCTCTAGATACGAAAGCGCAACCTAAAATGCATGAAAAGAAAGATTCATTGCAGCATTACATACATGAGACAAATGACTCAAAATCAATGGAGGCGATATATGAACAATTACAGCCAAGCTACTGAATGTTGGATATCCACCTAGAAGATGAAGATTTACGTTTCCATGGTGATCAAGTTTAGTATATACAAGAGCTGTCCAAAAGACAGCATGCTCGACTATTCGACAACTAAAGACGAACAAGAGCTATATGGCAATACTTTCATAACTGAGTCATTTCATTATAATGTATTACAATTAAAATTTTACTGTGGCAACAACTAGCATGCAAAACTTTAACCAGAACTTTCAAGTAAAATAAGGGAAATAATTGACTTTATTTCAAGCAAGAATTCTTTAACCTTGTTATGGAAATTAATTTGATGAAAAGGATGTCTTGTTTGCAGTTTCAATTGTTACTGAGGTACAAATTGATATGCGAAACGTATGTAGTCAAAAATGGTCCTAATTTAAATTCAGTTCAACCAAGAGTTATCTAACTTGGTTATTTCAGTAGATTTGAGGACTGGAAAGAGTTCAATACATGTAATTGTTACTAAGTCGAAAAGGGTGGAACTTTGAACAAAAGTCAAGCAAGAGTAATCTAACTTGGTAAATGCAGTAAGATTTATGACTGAGAAGAATTGTGCGAAGTTTCAGTCCATTACATATAGATGTTACTGAGATACATTTTGGGTTACTTGCATGCAAACTTTAATTCAGTTTTCTAAATCAAACACTTTATATCAAAAACCAAGTGTTATCGAACTAAATAACTGCAGTAGTTTTGATGACTGGGAAGCATTGTGTGAAGAGTCAACACAATGCATAAAGTTACTGAGATACAGGTTGATAGTTAATTGTATCGAAATTTCTAAGTAGAAAAAGGGGCCATTATTTGTTTAAAATTCAACAAAGAGTTATCTAACTTGGCTATATCAACTTAGGTTTGATGACTGGAAAGTGCTGTGTAAAGTTTCAATCAAACACGTGCAATGGTTACTGAGATATGATCTCGCACATAAAATTTTTGAAAAGGTGTGACGCCGACGCCCAGGTGACTAGAATAGCTCACATTATTATATACATACTAATGAAATACTGAAAAATATTGATGAAATATAATTTGTGTTTTCATTGTATTTATTTTTCAATGCAGTGAAACATATTTTTTATATTTTCACTGGTTTTCAGGAACTATTTTAGTATTCTTTGGCAGTGACTAAGGTAACGTTTTTCGTTTATTAGTGGTCAAAGTTTCAAAGTCATATGTCGGACAGTTTAGACAAAATATGGACTTGTGCGAAAACTGAACCAATTTCCAAGTCCAAAAAGGGCCAAAATAAAGCCAGATATCTTTGACATAGAAACATACCCTTGACTATCAAACAGTTTTGACAAAATAAGGACTTGTATGAACACTAAACCAATGTCCAAGTCCAAAAAGGGTCATAATTCAGCCAAAATACTCTACAGAGTTATGTACTCTTGCCTACTGATAGAGACTGTTAAAATACACAAGTGATAAAAATTTCAAAGCCATATGTCAAACAGTTTACAAAAAATATGAACTGGTACGAAAAACTTAACCAAGATTCGCAAGTTAAAAGGGACCATAATTCAGATAAATTTTATCTAGAAGGAGTAGTGTACTCTTGCCTAAAACTTGACACGGTACCCGGTGATGGTACACAAGTGATGCAAAGTTTCAAAGCTGTAATGTCAAAAAGTTTTGTCAAAATGGGAACTGGTACGAAAAACTTAACCAATGTGTGACGACGACGCCGACGTCGACACCAACGCCGACGCCGTGGTGAGTAGGATAGCTTTACTTATTCTTCGATATTTGAAATAAAAAGGAAAAGAAAGCGTACATACCCGATATGCTCCAAATCGGAAAACATGTCTATCTACGATCTATATAAAAGGCAAGGGTAGATTTCCAGGAAGCACAGAACACCCCAAACATAGCCATAGAGAGCTGCATTACAAAGTAGGACCGCAACAGAAAGAGGTATTGATGCTAGACGAAACGGTCTCATTTGGTTAACCTCGTACGGACGGACGGACAAACGGACGGACAGGACAATCACTATATGTCTCCCGCATCAGTAAATGCCGGGGGCATAAAAAACATGATTTTGATAAACGTATATACCTTACTTGTAATTACAGCTGTCAAAGCATCAAAAACAATTTCCATGGGAACATCATTTATATGACACAAATGACTCAAAACCAATAGACAAGAGCTGTCAGTGGACAGCGTGCTCGACTATTCTCAGTGCTTGATAGTATAATATAAGCTATGAGTAAAACTTTAACAATACAATAAGCATATTCTAAGTCGAAAAGGGGCCATAATTCAGTCAAAATGTTTGATAGAGTTGCCTCCTCCTTTTTACAGACTGGGGTCATGATGGTAAACAAGTATGCATAATATGAAAGCAATATCTCACTGGACTTTGAAAATATTTGGGGTGGTACGCAAACTTTAACATTTATTCTAAGTCAAAAAGGGGCCATAATTCAGTCAAAATATTTGATAGAGTTGCCTCCTCCTTTTTACAGACTGGGGTCATGATGGTAAACAAGTATGCAAAAAAATGAAAGCAATATCTCACTGGACTTTGAAAATATTTGGGGTGGTGCGCAAACTTTAACATTTATTCTAAGTCGAAAAGGGGCCATAATTCAGTCAAAATATTTGATAGAGTTGCCTCCTCCTTTTTACAGACTGGGGTCATGATGGTAAACATGTATGCAAAATATGAAAGCAATATCTCAATGAACTTTGAAAATATTTGGGGTGGTACGCAAACTTTAACATTTATTCTAAGTCGAAAAGGGGTCATAATTCAGTCAAAATGCTTGATAGAGTTGCCTCCTCCTTTTTACAGACTGCGGCCATGATGGTAAACAAGTATGCAAAATATCAAAGCAATATCTCAATGAACTTTGAAAATATTTGGGGTGGTACGCAAACTTTAACATTTGTGTGACGCTCACGCTAACGCTCACGCCGGCGCCGGGACGAGTAGGATTGCTCCCCTATTCTTCGAATAGTCGAGCTAAAAACATAAGAGAGAATAACTGAATGTTGGCCATCCATTTCCATCATTATATAAATGTAGACGTCCTTGGTCATCATGTAAAGTGTATAAAATACAGAAAGAGATGTATAGAATAGAAACAAACATATATCGCTATGTTCCCTTTGGACATTTCAGACAAAAAGGAAAAGAAAACATACACGCCCTATATGCTCCAAATCTGTAAACACCTCCGTCAATGTTCTGTTTGTATGGTCTTCCATCTATGTTACTATGGCAACCCGAAAAACTGCAAAAATAAAATAATTTTTTGTTTAAATTAAATGTCTTACTTGCGATCATTTTTACGATTCTTTCAACAACGATTTTCGGGTCTAACCGTTTTCATTTCCTTACACAAGACAGTCTAGGCACTATAATCATCTGGCATTTCAAATACCATCTGCTAGAGCTGATTATTATAAAAAAATATTCTTCTCTAGAACAGTAGAAGACAATATCATCACATGTAGTCACTGTTGAAACTGTTTCCGGATTCAAATCTTATGTTTACACCATAATTTCAGTAAAAATCTTTTTGATTTTACCCTGTTTTTAACCCTACTAACGTCTACCTTTCTGCACAACAGTTGTATATATATTTGCAGTTAAGGGAGTTAAGGTTTAAGGTGTTAGGTTTTCGCGCCTTTTCTATCACAACTGTTAGCAAGCACTAGGTGGACTGAGTAGCCTAGGAAACCTGGCAGTCTTTTACTTTCTCTACCGCCCCCCTCCCCCCTCCACACACACACACACACGAATGGAATGATGACCATAATGTATCAGTATTGAACGTTTGCCATTACTATAAATGATGATGAATGATGATTTCCAGGATTTATCTAAATGTAACCTTATTAGTTGACACAAAAATAAATCGATTAAGGATTATTTGCCTGTGCAATACTTTCAAATTTTGATGGTAGACCGGATGTCTGTAAGGTAAGCCATATCATGCGTCCCCTTAGCACAATTTTTCCTGGATATCAGGTTGTTTGGCACAATGAAAGAAATGAGACTTAAACATTTTCTCATTGAAAACAAAAACCTTACACAATACATAATTCTATTGTCGTCGTAGCAACCGTTCATTTCAGGCAGTAGCAAAATTCTATCATATATGTCCAGTTTGTGGGGGGCGGGGGGGGGGGGGCATAATCTTGACATCCATGTCCATGTAGTCCATGTAGATATAGAGACCAGAACTCCATTTTATGGAGTTAAGCTACAGCTTCTTAGGCCCTTTAGTTTTTTTATTTCTCTATATTGGTACATTATTATTTTAGGTTTGTTAATAATTTCTTGTTCTTTTCGTTCAATTTATAATATTCTATCATTTCTGTCGGCAGAACAATTCCTGCACAACAGATGGTTGTTCACTGTTTCTTTCATAAGTTAATATTATGATATTGGGTCCCACGAAATGGATGTATGCTTAAAAATCTCAAATCTCCAGGACAGACTGGTTTTCATTTCCAGTGAATACATTTAGATATGAATTTCTTTGGTACTATTTTTTATTACCTGTCCAAAGAAAAAAAAGTGGCATTATCTATTTGTCTAAAAATACAGCAATTTGAACAATAATCGCAGGTAAAAATAGGTAAAACACAAATAGTTTAACTGAAGACATTAGAAAAAAAGAAAGACAAAAAAAAGAGAGAAAATAGAAAAAGAAAGCATAGAAAAAAATACATACCATTTTTGATGTGTCCCTCCAAAAACCCACGCTAGCTTTAACGTCAGGAAAGTCACGTGCTAGGTGAACTGAGCATAAACAGTGCCCCGGGAATAACGTGTTGATTAGTTCACAAAGGGTGAGTGAATTGTGTAGGATTATGTCAAACATGTTTTGTACGAGTTCATAAGAGTTACCGGGTCATTGCACCGCACGCTGTCCTGTGTAGCAATTTGTACCTCCCTAAATGATCAAGTTATTTTTTGTTCATGTAACATGTATGAAGTTAATACAAATGCTAATTAAACTCCATGACTGATTGACTTTGACCGTAGTTGCGCATCGGATGCAGTTGTTGCAATACCGTAGACCAGTGCTGCTGGTGTCTTGTCTCGGGTAGCGACACGAAGCCGAAGGTCACATGTACAATATCTGAATGTTATAGCAACTGATCAATTTCTCTATTATTCATTCTTTTCTATCACACCCCTGTAAGCTTGGGATTGGACAGGTTGGACATTGTAGACTTATAAGACCAACATCGTCTCGCCCCGCCTCACCCATTGCGTTTTCCAAACAAGCTTCTCTCCAGGATGATACCCCACATTTGACTGAAAACAACTAGTGAGACAGCAGCCCACATATGTACTCAACCAGCCACAAACTCTTGTTCAGTGCAAGTCTTTGCCATTAATGTAAACACTTCTGTACAGTTTGATGAGGGATTGTTCACTTTGTAAAATTTCGATCAAAATTATACAAAACGGCCCTTGATTACGTTTGAGTTGTAGCGATAATTACAGATTTACGGTCCTTGAAATAGCCAAAATAGCGGATTTTTTGTTTGTGATGTTCATAGCTCAAGGAATTCTTTGAACAGCTTCGGGAAACTATCCAAAAAAACATTATGGCCAAGTTATATAAACGTCTACCAAGTGGTTTAAGAGGAGAAGATGTTTAACCCTTATCATGCTGGCACGATTGATTCTGCTTTGCGACCAGTGTAGATCATGATCAGCCTGCACATCCATGCAGTCTGATCATGGTGTGTACTGTTCGCCATTCAGTCAGTATCCTTTTGTATGCATCCCTATTAACAGTTAATGACCTACTGTCCAAATTGAAAGATGGACAAGTTCATTATAGAAATTTAGCAGGATAAGGGTTAAGTAAAATGTTGAAGCAGGATGACTGACAATTGACATCGGCCACCGGACTATCCACCTATTATAATTTTGTTCAAGGTGAACTATACATGAAAAATAACGGATTCCGCTTTTAACCGGACTTAACAAAAGAACATTTTCTTATATCACGGAAGGTCAAAAGCTAATATGCATCTGTTCCTCTCAGATATAGGATTGACCTTTCATTTATATAAGACTTCATTTATAGTCAGACAAAGTAGTGTCAAGTTCATCATTAAAAGTCTTACATTTATAAGTGTCAAAATTCTGTCTGTGATAATATTATCGGCGTAAATACAGAACTTGACCTTGACTAATATAAAACCTTTCAAGCTACGTTAGGTTAAAAGTTTTATCATAAAAGATATACAAAATGTATAGAAAGTGCCGTAAGCTGCAAAGGATGAAACGTACTACTGTATTACGATCAAGTTTGTTGACAGATCACTTCAACATTTTGATATCTTAATACATTACATGGGAAACTTTATAGTAGAAGATAATTGAGCACTGATACCACTGATCATACAACGTGAGACGAGGGTTTAACATTCCATCAATAATTTTGATATACTGTGATCTATTTTGTAACTAATTTTGATATACTGTGATCTATTTTGTAGAGGCACAATATCTTCTTGAAATGTATTCAGTTATGTTGACTGACTATTCGTTAGTGACCGTGTAAATCTAAAGTTTACAAGGCATCCTGATATTAGCCTTATAAATGCACAGTGGTCAAATGAAAGGATATAAAAGACCTTCAAAAATTAGGCTTTGCAAATTTTATTTGTTTCACCGTTTTTTTTTTTGTTTTTTTTTGTTTTTTTTTTTTTTTTTTGGAAGACTGATCAGCTCACTAGACAGTTCTCTTCAAAGGATGACATGTTGAAAACGAAGAAACATCTTTTGTGCTGGATTTAGAGTTACAAAGGCACAATACATGTCATATGGCGACTCTTCCAGCTTCCGATGGTAAGGGAAGATCACAGGTGTTCCTCTGGGCATTGTTTCTGGCATGTTTCTGGCACTTTGGTAGAACCACCCATCTTCCGTAAATAAGTTAGATGACACCTAAAGCGAGGTTTTGGTGAGAAGCAAGTGAATTCAAATTTAACGACCTTAAACACTGCCATGGACAGCGGATGGTCCTAGCTTCTAAGTCTGATTTAAAGATATCACCTTCATATTTGAGTAAAATGCATTCGTATTACTTCACGGGATTCCTCTACCAACTGCGATGCGACATTTTACATCTAGAATTAAATTTTGAGTAGATACTTTTATGTGAATATGAATCCGACGGCAGACTGAATTTCTATCCTGCAATTTACTATTCTATGTTGTTTATTGTTGTTGTTTTTTTGTTTTCACTGCTGCTTTTTATGCTCTGCAGACGTAAGTCAAACTTGGCACCCTGAGCGGCTGAATTTGCATGTAAAGTGCCTTTGGGCGTTTTTGTCATGAAAAAGTGCACTATGTAAGTCTAGTATAATAAATATCTCTGTATTTCATTTCTTGGACGTCTTGACATCTTTATCAAGAAATCAAGACAAAATTATTTATTTATCTTTTTTATTATCATTTATTTAACCTTTAGCCAGCTGTCGGCAAGTGATTCTGCCTTTACGACTAGTGCAGACCAAGATCAGCCTGCACATCCGTGCAGCTGATCATGGTCTGCACTGTTCGCCATTCAGTCAGTATCTTTTTGGTAAGCACCCCTTTTAACAGTAAATGGTACTGTCCAAATTGAAAGATGGACGGGTCCATTTTAGAAGTTTAGCAGGGTAGGGGTTAAATATCTGTCTCTAAAGATATCATTCCACGTAGATATCGTTTAATTCACAAGCACATGTCATGTTATAAATTATATAAAGTAGTTCAGTGTTAGAACTATAAATTTTCGACTGTCTTGTTTATGTGCATATTCATTGAATAAGTATAGACTAGCCACTGGACTGATACTAAAGATATTTCTATGTTTAAAAAAGTTTAATTTCCCTAGAGACAAACGTCTGTCTGTTCGAGAGATTTTCTGAGAAATATGATATTAAGATTATAGTATGATATTGATATAAACTTGTAAGTTGATGTGCATTGAATCACAGACACTTGAGGTCTGGAAGCCCCCCCCCCCCCCCCCCTCCCCACACACCCCCTCCAGCCCAAACTACTACGCACCTGTATATATTTTCATCATCATCATCATTGTATATCCAGACTTAGACTCTAATTAGACTTATTTGAACTAATTTCAAAAAATATATAATATCTCACTAGCTTAAAAATACACGTGTATTTTTAAGCTAGTGAGAGACTATATATTTTATAAAATTAGTTCAAATAAATCTAATTTTGTTTGTGTGATTAGAGTCTGGGTCTGGATACAATGATGATGATTAAAAGGTATACATGTGCGTAGTAGTTTGGGCTGGAGGGGATGGAGGTTCAGACCCAAAGTGTCTGTGCATTGAATTATAAATGAAATGTACCAGGTTATATACAGTCAAAAAAGAACCACGAATTTCTTTATGATGACTTCCCTATTAAAAACGGTCTACTTTTACAAAAGAAAAGTTTTTGCTTCATTTGTGGCACTTGGTTCAAACTGGACATGGTGTAGGGTCTAACGTTAGAGTAGATTATTTCTTTGAACACGGGATTGAACGAATCTTTCTTTCGTCCCATGAAATATGATGCTACCGTTAGGTCATTTGTGAAAGTGAAATTGTCAGCCAAACAAAACACGCAAGCTTAACTTGCTGAACCATAATATTCATTTGTAAAGTTGATAAACAATTTTGACTGAATGACTTTCATAAAAGTTTTCATCCGAATGATATGCTTATCAAAGCCCCGAGGAACAGGCAAACGTAAATTCCAAAACCGATTGCGCATGCGTGTAACATACCCTGAATCAGGTTACGGTGCCACTTTTGACAGAAGTTAGCCTATCAACCAGCGAAACTGAAATTTTAGACCTTTTATATGACAATAAGGCATTCAAGTCATGCGTTTATCTCTCGTATTACCATTTTATTTAAGAATGTTTATGAAATTTGTATAAATCTGAATTCAAAATAATTTGGCAAACATGGGAAAAAGTGTGGGTATGACAACAAACATTCGTAACAATTACAGTATGTGTTTGAATATGAGACGATACTGTCAATCTAGTGTTATATTTCTTCCAAACGAATGGAGAAACACGTGAGACTTCCGTTGTAATGCACCTGTACCAGGGTAGAACAGTTCCTCTGAGTATGCCCTGTACTGTCACAAACCTTGATACATAAATATACATGTTACGTGGATAAAGTAAACGAAGTCTCTACACAAATTCCGCCTGTATAGGAACTGCCTCTTGTGCAAAAACTAAACAATCGTCTGGTCAGATTGAAATCATCCCAGCTTGACACAGGGCCAAGACAGTGAATGAAACTCATGCATGGCATTCTACGCGAATTATATAGCGATAGAAAATCTATTAATGCCCTCGACAGTAACAAATATTACTTTGTTTATCCTTGTTTTTCCCTTGGAATGTTTGCATGATTGTCTGCTATAACACTGATAGTTTCTAAAATCTTTGAAATGCTGTCAACGTTTTCTTCAGACTCCATTTTCCCCTGTTGTATATTGTCTTTGGTGTCGTCTGCAGTGAATAAGTCATTACTGATTATTTTGAGGTCTACTTTATTGTTATTGTCAAAGTCTATTGGTATTTTCTGCTCTGGTTCTTTTTCAACATATTTCGTATCTAAAGCCGATTTCTTTTTGCTTGAATATTTTCTCCAGATTGAAGACGATTTGTTTTCAATGACAATATCCGGAAATATTGTATAGCCGTCTTGCGACAATTCATTTCCGACTTCCGCTGGCCCTTCTGAAGGGGTCGGGCAGTGAACGGCACCAATGCTATGTGTTCGCTTCAGACCAGACTTTCCATTTATAACATTACCCTGAAAAAATAATTCGTGTTATATTTTTATTCAGATATTTTAGAAACCTGTCTGAAAAAAATTTATCACAACAAATTATTCCATTGCCTTCTAATCTTATTACCGGAAACGTAATCAGACATTTTATTAGTATGACATGAATAAACAAGGATCGAACAATAAAACATACTATAAATGTTATTAGCACAGACTTTTTGTTGAAATAATTTACACATTTTAAAACATTTGTACTAACCTTTCCTTTGCAGACGGTATTTAGGAGAAGACCACAGATGGCGCAGATGGCAGAAAAGCCAAATATCAGCAAGAACACGTTTTGCCAGGTGCTGAACATTGTCAGGTCAGTAGAACTGCAACAGACACATAAACATATTACTAGAGAGCAAGTGCCTTCAGGCATTCGAGCATTTCAACCCTTATCCTGTTAAATTTTTATAATGAACTTGTTCATCTTTCAATTTGGACAGTACCATTAACTGTTAAAAGGTCTGAATACCAAAAAGATACTGACTGAATGGCGAACAGTGTAGATCATGATCAGACTGCACGGATGTGCCAACTGATCATGATCTACATTGGTCGCAAAAGCAGACCCAGTCGTGTCCAGCATGATAAGGGTTAGGAAAATAGCAAATACAGAAGTATATACATTTGTATTTCAATTTGATAAGAAATAGATGATAGAAGTCTATTTTATGAAGAAAAATGTGTTTACCTTTTACTTTTCGACATTATTTGTCCAATAATAAGGCTGACACTTCCAACTGTCAAATCTAACAAGCAAGAAGCGATCCCATTGGCTGTTCCAACAGCAGCATGCGGAACAACATGTGGAATTGATGACCATAATGAAACCTGCAAACCAGTTTGTTTTGATTATATATACTGTCTGATTTATATATCAGTATTCATGCATCAACATATCAATCAAGTAAAATTAAATGTTTCCCGACTTTTTTCGTTATTACGACGGATAAGCAGTTTTTAATAGCATCGAGAAGTTGGCACTGACATCGAAGATCGAAAATCGAAATTAAATTTCTAGCCAGCTTTAAATTTCGAGCCAGCTCGAAGATCGAAATTCAACATTGAATATCAATTTCGTGCTAGCTTTTAACTTCTAGCCAGCTCGAAGATCGAAATTCAACACAGAATTTCGAGCTGAAATTGAATTTCGAGCCAGCTCGAAGATCGAAATTCGGATTTTCTAAAACTTGAATATCGAGCTTGGGTTGAATTTCGAGCCAGCTCAAAGATCGAAATTCAGATTTAAATAAAAAGTTGAATTTCGAGCTAGGGTTGAATTTCGAGCCAGCTCGAAGATCGAAATTCAGATTTAAAGAAAAAGTTGAATTTCGAGCTAGGGTTGAATTTCGAGCCAGCTCGAAGATCGAAATTCAGATTTTCTAGAACTTGAATATCGAGCTGGGGTTGAATTTCGAGCCAGCTCTAAGATCGAAATTCAGATTTAAAGAAAAAGTTGAATTTAGAGCTAGGGTTGAATTTCGAGCCAGCTCGAAGATCGAAATTCAGATTATGAAAAAGTTGAATTTCGAGCTGGGGTTGAATTTAGAGCCAGCTCGAAGATCGAAATTCAAATTATCAAAAAGTTGAATTTCGAGCTGGGGTTGAATTTCGAGCCAGCTCGAAGATCGAAATTCAAATTATCAAAAAGTTGAATTTCGAGCTGAGGTTGAATTTCGAGCCAGCTCGAAGATCGAAATTCAGATTTTGAAAAAGTTGAATTTCGAGCTGGGGTTGAATTTCGAGCCAGCTCGAAGATCGAAATTCAAATTATCAAAAAGTTGAATTTCGAGCTGGGGTTGAATTTCGAACCAGCTCGAAGATCGAAATTCAGATTTTTTCAAAAAGTTGAATTTCGAGCTGGGGTTGAATTTCGAGCCAGCTCGAAGATCGAAATTCAGATTTTTTCAAAAAGTTGAATTTCGAGCTGTGGTTGAATTTCGAGCCAGCTCGAAGATCGATATTCAGATTTTTTCAAAAAGTTGAATTTCGAGCTGGGGTTGAATTTCGAGCCAGCTCGAAGATCGAAATTCAAATTATCAAAAAGTTGAATTTCGAGCTGGGGTTGAATTTCGAGCCAGCTCGAAGATCGAAATTCAGATTTTGAAAAAGTTGAATTTCGAGCTGGGGTTGGATTTCGAGCCAGCTCGAAGATCAAAATTCAGATTTTCTACAACTTGAATATCGAGCTGGGGTTGAATTTCGAGCCAGCTCTAAGATCGAAATTCAGATTTTGTAAAAGTTGAATTTCGAGCTGGGGTTGAATTTCGAGCCAGCTCGAAGATCGAAATTCAGATTTTAAAAAGTTGAATTTCGAGCTGGGGTTGAATTTCGAGCCAGCTCGAAGATCGAAATTCAGATTTTGAAAAAGTTGAATTTCGAGCTGGGGTTGAATTTCGAGCCAGCTCGAAGATCGAAATTCAGATTTTGAAAAAGTTGAATTTCGAGCTGGGGTTGAATTTCGAGCCAGCTCGAAGATCGAAATTCAAATTATCAAAAAGTTGAATTTCGAGCTGGGGTTGAATTTCGAGCCAGCTCGAAGATCGAAATTCAGATTTTTTCAAAAAGTTGAATTTCGAGCTGGGAGCTGGCTCGAAATTCAACCCCAGCTCGAAATTCATTTTTTCAAAATCTGAATTTCGATCTTCGAGCTGGCTCGAAATTCAACCCCAGCTCGAAATTCAACTTTTTGTTAATTTGAATTTCGATCTTCGAGCTGGCTCGAAATTCAACCCCAGCTCGAAATTCAACTTTTTCAAAATCTGAATTTCGATCTTCGAGCTGGCTCGAAATTCAACCCCAGCTCGAAATTCAACTTTTTGATAATTTGAATTTCGATCTTCGAGCTGGCTCGAAATTCAACTCCAGCTCGAAATTCAACTTTTACAAAATCTGAATTTCGATCTTCGAGCTGGCGCGAAATTCAACCCCAGCTCGAAATTCAACTTTTAGATAATTTGAATTTCGATCTTCGAGCTGGCTCGAAATTCAACCCCAGCTCGAAATTCAACTTTTCCAAAATCTGAATTTCGATCTTTGAGCTGGCTCGAAGTTCAACCCCAGCTCGAAATTCAACTTTTACAAAATCTGAATTTCGATCTTCGAGCTGGCTCGAAATTCAACCCCAGCTCGAAATTCAACTTTTTCAAAATCTGAATTTCGATCTTCGAGCTGGTTCGAAATTCAACCCCAGCTCGAAATTCAACTTTTTCAAAATCTGAATTTCGATCTTCGAGCTGGCTCGAAATTCAACCCCAGCTCGAAATTCAACTTTTTGATAATTTGAATTTCGATCTTCGAGCTGGCTCGAAATTCAACCCCAGCTCGAAATTCAACTTTTTGATAATTTGAATTTCGATCTTCGAGCTGGCTCGAAATTCAACCCCAGCTCGAAATTCAACTTTTTCAAAATCTGAATTTCGATCTTCGAGCTGGCTCGAAATTCAACCTCAGCTCGAAATTCAACTTTTTGATAATTTGAATTTCGATCTTCGAGCTGGCTCGAAATTCAACTTTTTGAAAAAATCTGAATATCGATCTTCGAGCTGGCTCGAAATTCAACCCCAGCTCGAAATTCAACTTTTTGATAATTTGAATTTCGATCTTCGAGCTGGCTCGAAATTCAACCCCAGCTCGAAATTCAACTTTTTCAAAATCTGAATTTCGATCTTCGAGCTGCTCGAAATTCAAACCCAGCTCGAAATTCAACTTTTTCAAAATCTGAATTTCGATGTTCGAGCTGGCTCGAAATTCAACCCCAGCTCGAAATTCAACTTTTACAAAATCTGAATTTCGATCTTCGAGCTGGCTCGAAATTCAACCCCAGCTCGAAATTCAACTTTTACAAAATCTGAATTTCGATCTTCGAGCTGGCTCGAAATTCAACCCCAGCTCGAAATTCAACTTTTTCAAAATCTGAATTTCGATCTTCGAGCTGGCTCGAAATTCAGCCCCAGCTCGAAATTCAACTTTTTGATAATTTGAATTTCGATCTTCGAGCTGGCTCGAAATTCAACCCCAGCTCGAAATTCAACTTTTACAAAATCTGAATTTCGATCTTCGAGCTGGCTCGAAATTCAACCCCAGCTCGAAATTCAACTTTTAGATAATCTGAATTTCGATCTTCGAGCTGGCGCGAAATTCAACCCCAGCTCGAAATTCAACTTTTTCAAAATCTGAATTTCGATCTTCGAGCTGGCTCGAAGTTCAACCCCAGCTCGAAATTCAACTTTTTCAAAATCTGAATTTCGATCTTCGAGCTGGCTCGAAGTTCAACCCCAGCTCGAAATTCAACTTTTACAAAATCTGAATTTCGATCTTCGAGCTGGCTCGAAATTCAACCCCAGCTCGAAATTCAACTTTTTCAAAATCTGAATTTCGATCTTCGAGCTGGCTCGAAATCCAACCCCAGCTCGAAATTCAACTTTTTCAAAATCTGAATTTCGATCTTCGAGCTGGCTCGAAATTCAACCCTAGCTCGAAATTCAACTTTTTCTTTAAATCTGAATTTCGATCTTCGAGCTGGCTCGAAATTCAACCCCAGCTCGATATTCAAGTTTTAGAAAATCTGAATTTCGATCTTCGAGCTGGCTCGAAATTCAACCCGAGGTCGAAATTCAACTTTAAATCTGAATTTCGATCTTCGAGCTGGCTCGAAATTCAACCCCAGCTCGATATTCAAGTTTTAGAAAATCTGAATTTCGATCTTCGAGCTGGCTCGAAATTCAATTTCAGCTCGAAATTCTGTGTTGAATTTCGATCTTCGAGCTGGCTAGAAGTTAAAAGCTAGCACGAAATTGATATTCAATGTTGAATTTCGATCTTCGAGCTGGCTCGAAATTTAAAGCTGGCTAGAAATTTAATTTCGATTTTCGATCTTCGATGTCAGTGCCATCTTCTCGATGCTGTTTAAATTGGTATCCTGAGCCAGATAAAAGCATACTCTGTCAAGTGTATTCATAGCTTAAACAAATTAACTCATTGATCAAAAATACTATGAAAGTATTATATCAAAATAATCCAACACTTACGACAGTTATTGTGAACATGACTCCGAGCCAGATGTAGATGGGAAATGGTGGAATTTCTGTAAACAACAACAAGGGGCCCATTGGTACAGTCAACAGAGCTCCAATAAATGCTACCCAGCCACGCCTTCCAACTTTATCCTGTGAAAGAAATAGTAGAATATAGATTCCGTGAAAGCATCAAACTAATAGCAGACTATGTTTGGTCGGGTCTGGTGACGGCAGCTAAATAAGTAGACATTTTGTTACCGGTGCAACATTTTAAAATACATGTTCAGTTCCGTGCACACTGTAACTCAAGTCAAGTTTAATGAGTGGCCTTTTTTATCATCAGTCTATCTACCAGATAATCAAAAGTATCAGGTTAGTTTTATTGAATAAAGTTGATAATTAACGCTTACCCTGCTAAATTTCTATAATGAACTTGTCCATCTTTCACTTTGGACAGTACCATTAACTGTTAAAAAGGGTGTTTAACAACAAATACTGACTGAATGGCGAACAGTTAAGATCATGATCAGACTGCACGGATGTGCAGGCTGATCATGATCTACACTGTTCGCAAAGGCAGAATCAGTCATGTTTAGCATTATATGGATTAAGATAATTTGATCAAAGCAAACTACTATTCTTTCCGACATTACGGTGGTATACTTACAAGAATGAGACCGACAAAAGGGGAGATAACAACAGACACGTCATAGATGACTCCATTGATATACGAAGAGTCTGTTTTACTGTACTGAAACTTTTCTTGAATAAATTTGCTGAAACAGGAAATAAGGACCTGTAAACATTAACAAGTAAAAAAGTACTTTATCAGCTAGAACTGTTACTGTCGCTTTTTTGCACTAACATCGAATTCATTAAATTACTTAAAAGTACAAGATCATTCGACGTAATAATCAGGATTTCCAACTTCAAAAGAACAAATTCTAATATTATACGATGTGATGTATGAACAGTAACTACAAGAAAATGATATATTTCAAAGTATCAACGAAAACAAAATTCGACTTGGGTATCAGTTTCATAATTTTAGTAAAAAGCAGTGACTTAGAAGCACAACTCACCTGCCATTTGCAATAAATGGAAGCTGGAAGCTATAGTATGTTGCTATCATAACGCTGATTAACCAAAATGACTTTGGAAACTTCCGGATCTTGCTTAAACTCTGAAAAAGATTATATCTTTCTATATCTTTAAAAATCCAATTGTAAGGTAATTAAAGTTGGCATGTTGAATATTGCTAGGAGTAAACCAACGGCAGAATGGCAAGCAAATAGCCTAAACATATCTTGCTTTAAATATTGTCTTCAACGCTTTATGTTTATCCAGCAAGTGAAGGTCTCATACTTCCCATAAACGTCTAAATAATATCACTATTTGACGGGTATGCCCAGTATACAATTAAATAGATATTTTCTCTGTTATTTTCAATAACATTAAGCTAACGTTAAGACAATACACTATGTATCTAGTTTTAAAGTACATGCATAGAAGATTTATATAGTAAATTACTTAACGTGAATTGCCAGTCTAAAATAGAAAACCTACTGCGGCTGATGTTTCCTTTATTGTTACTTTAGTGCCCCCATGGTACTTTGTGCCGTACCAGTCAATATAGCAAAGGCACAGAGCTGATATGAAACACGTGCTGCACACACCCGCTCCTGAAATAGCATATATATCACCAAATTTAGACAGCAAACACACAGTTTACAAAACCTAGTAACATAGATCCGGGTGTAAAATTAATAAATATATGCATGTCATCAAGACATGACAGAACAAAAGCTCTTTTATCTTATATGACGAGGTAGTTAACCAAAACATGGAAATGGCGACGACAACGACAAGCAGAATATATCCGCATCCGCCGCCAAACGTAACCGAGCCGAACTATATTAGTATATTGGGTATGTACATATATGAAAATGTTAAAAGCTTTTGAATGTACCGATAAAGAGCGTCGGTCCAAGTCCCATAACGCTTGCTATGTTTGATGTAAGAAGAAACGTAAGGACACTCCCAAGGCCCATTGTAGACACAGCAATACCAAACGCCAAAGCCAGTCTGTCCGGGAACCAGCTGGCTATCACCCGATCCCGAACAACTGAAAACGACAAAAACAGATTATAATCATGCAATATATGCACGGGAGGAAACTTTAAACATGCATATAAATCCCTTCTAATATTATAATCTTTCTAACAGAACTTTTTTCACAACTATAAGGTATAAACCATTTAACTTTCTACATATGTGAAATTGATCAGCCGACTGACAATTAAAAAGGCAACTTGTATAAAACTAGAACTATCACTTAATGTGATTCACACCATAAAGTTTTGTTTTGAAGAAGGGTTATAATGCTTATTGCCTCTGAGGTTCAAAAACAGTATGATATCTGAGCTATTTACGCAAAACAATAACTGTGTCACATGTTTTATGTCCACTAATTATGTAACGTTTCAATCCATTACATACATAAGTTTATCGAATACGGAAGGATTTTGCATTTTCGGGCCATTTTCCAAATGAAAAAGGGAAATTATTTTGTAAAACAAAGTCACACTTGCTAGACCTGCAATATGAAATTGACTGTTAATTCTTAAGTGTTTGGAATCTTCATTAGTTTTATGAATATTCAAAGAAAACATCCATTTCAGATATATCGTAAGTTTCAACATGATATATGTATGGGTTCTGGAGACTGGGCGAAACGGTACAAGAACGATCGGGATGAGATAAAGTGATTCCTACAGAGTAACTCCACCCTTAGCATTGTTTGGTGTGTGATATATTATACTACGAAATTCTGATTATGTATGTAAGATATAACATTTGTAATCGTTGATAAAGTCAACGGGCATCAATTATTGCGATTAGTACTTACTTCTAGAGGAGCCGGTACCCGCACCAATAAGCAGCCGTCCTATCATCATCAGTGGGAACATTAATGAGGTGTTCCGAATACCTGGTAACGATCCAATCGCAAATAAGAAAGAACCGCTTGTAGCAATTCCAGTAAACACCACCGCAGAAACTATAATATAAACATTAGGAACAAACTAATGCTTGTATTTTATTAGACGTAGATCTATGTCATCATATACGTGTCTGAAATTTGGTTCGGGTATAGGCGTGTCATGTTATTGTGCGTTTTATGAACTTCTGTCAGAAAATAACTAAGCCTATAGTGTCTTAAAACTTACTTACAATGCATCAGGATGCTCTGCGTAACCAATGTAATTTGAATTCTGCACGAAGAAGTAAATGTTTTCTTTACAATATCTCTAAATCAGCAGTAATACGCCTTGAATGCCCGTCGTATCAATATTCTACTCCTAGAATTTAGACATCCATTGCAAATTCATTCATTTTCACTGAGAACTTTCTGGCGCATATTCAGTTTTATAAAAATTAAAGGCATGTTAATACGAACCTCTGTTTCCCATACGATCTATAGCAAAACCAACGGGTAGAATCATCAGGGAACTCCTGAAAAAATGTTTATACAATGTAAAAAAGTGAAGCTCAAAAATTTTAAAACTAATATTGAAAAAAATGAATTTAACATAGAGACCAAATCTGGTTTGAAATGATATGACAGTTTTTGCTCTATAGGTTTCCCAGATAGAAGAATTTAAAACCTCGTTCAAAAAGGTACAGTTAAAAAGTATAAAGACTATTAGCAGATGATGTGAAATGGTCCGAAAAGGGATACATCTTTCATCAAGTAAAGAAAGTTTAAAACGATTAACGACATGCAATCCTCTCCTTAATTTGACCGTATGCCCAGCCTAGAAAACTGTGTAAGATCCACGACGCACATTTATCGTTTCAGAACTTCTTGAAATAACTTTGGTACTAAGTCGAACCGACCTTAACTAAGGCTGACTGACTGCAATTTTGACAGTCTGAATATTTAGTATGATGAAATTTCTATATTTAGGGGCTAAAGAGACATACAATTTGAAACTGTTATTTACACCCAAAGACAATAAGTTCTTTTTTTTTTCAGGAAGGTCATATGCATCTAAAACTTATCTAATACATCCATAATGTTCGTCATAAATATAGGAATGATCTTCTTTGACATAAAACTTCATAAAAGGCACAAAAGTGTCAAGTTCATGATTAAGTGTCTTACATAAATGTTAAAGTCGGTAGATGTGATAAGAGTGGGGGTGTTAATTCAGAACTTGGCCTTGAAGAAAAAAGGTCTTTAAGTCTAAGGTTACAAAAGTAGGCTAAAAAAATCTTGATTCATCACACAAGATACATACGAACTTCAGTAAGTTGCCTAGCATTTCAGCTTATTACTATAATGTGAAAGTAATATTGTCATTAAGTATGTTGATAGAGCTCTTCAGAATTTGATATCTTAATCCACAACATGGAAAACTAAATAGAAGAATATCGGTGACCACTGATCATTCAACGTGAGCGTTTTACATGATATAACATTATAAGGATTGTTCAAAAAGTTGAAGTAATGGGATTTTTGTTTGATTGTCTATTTGCATATTCAGTAAATATGGAAAGGTATCTCTGTCTTCACACGGAGGCGCGATGACAAGCAGCTATATAAGTATCTACCATCTTATTACTATATTACTACGCGAGGGTAATTGTCGCATTTTGCGTCGACATTTTGCAGCCGGAATGGAACATTGTGTTAGTCAAAATCTTGTCGAAGGCCCGATTCCGATTATGCAAACGTACATTATTTGATATTTTAGTTATGTTGTTATGAGGGCAGTGTTTAACTGCGGCGAACACTCAATTTTAGTTAGTATTAGTCAGATCAACAACGTCAGTTTTGTATACAGCTTATAGCTGGAAATTCAATGGCACATATATGTTAAGTAATATTTCTAATTTTACAAATAAAACTAGTAAAAGAAAATACTAACGACTTTAGTAATGGCAGCAAAGAAAATACAAGTCCTAATATCAGGTAAAGTCAGAATGTGACATATTCCCCTTTCCATAAGGCTACAGTGTCAAGTGCTAACGCCTGGTATAGTGGTATAGCTGTTTGTTATATTATTCCATCTTCAAAATCACATGAAGCCAAACACCTTTAAACAAACAAATTTTAAAAGCAAAAAGTTGTTGCCTAAGAATGATTTTAAGCTGTGCTTCAGTACACTTGAAATATATCAAAGACAATGATTTGACAAACTACACTTGATAATTTACTTACGTCCACGAATATATGGTGTACAATAAATTGTACTGGTCAGCACCAAGCCCGAGACAATCGCTACAGCACGTACTGTTCGCAGCGCCCTCATCTGTGCAGTTGTCGCTAGGTGGCGTTTCTATCTGTGTCTGCAGAGCACTAGGAATATCCGTGCAAAAGTAAATTCCTACCACCAACATACAGTCAAAGATCAACAAAATGTATCGTCCTCGCCCTGAAATCGTAATTATGTATTAGGAAATCTAATGTTGAATGATGTAACACCGGTTATTGCATCGGTGCACAACTGCAACTACTGACAAGAAACTGTAGCATAATTCAAATGCCGATATGTCATATCTTTTCTCATCTAATGTCGGAATGTAAAATTTTGCTTTTTAATTCTCATTGTTTTGTTTTATACTGTACATGATGTATGAATCAAAGAGTCAGTCTTGTTTCCAGATTCACTGCAGATGTTTTCCCGTGCGCTTTCTTTTTCATTTTTAAGGAGCATTTTCTCCAAAGATAAATATGATAAAAATGCCAGTCTCTATCTAGATTCTGTTTCATCTTCAAGTAGCAGTATAATAAATCATATGAATTTGTTTAAGAGAGATCGGAAGATTTGTAAATTTTCGTCACATAGAATGAATACGAATCTTTCTGGTTCGTTGGGACTTAATTTTCTTGGATTGACACAATTACAAAATCCACGAAAATTAGTCCCTCGCGAAAATTAATGATTTTACAGTATAGGTTTGAAAATAAATCGATCAAATCAAATGATATCCATCCCTATGTAGTACAAGAGAATAATAATGCAGTTACTTGTTTTTATTATTCAAACTTTTTTGAGTCCAAAACGTCCCTTTTCCGTATTTTTTATAAACACAAGTACAATTTCCGGAATAGTATTTTTTGACGATATCAGTTACTGCCTATAGTACGCTGCATTGTTTAGTACACTGTCAAAGTGTTATCTTTACACATACAACGTTTCACTATATGCGTCAGTGTTGCCATCATATATCATATGCAACGACGTGAATTGGCCTGAATGGCATCCGAAACCGTACGGAATTAGCCGACTCGCCTCTAGGCCTACGTCACTACGCGCAAAGTAAGAAAATTAAATGCCCCGACTGAGGCTCAAACCCACATCTGCGAGGGGCAAGTGATTTGAAGTCAGCGACCTTAACCACTCGGCCACGGAAACCCCCACGCTTAATTTAAATTAAAGCAACAGAATGTTAACATAGGGTACTGTTAAAAGTGTACATCAAGACAACAAATCATGTCAGAAGTCGGAGAAAGGTCCCAAAGCTCAATTGTTAAACCCGATACCCTATTTTCGGAAGCAGCTCAGAGATTTACATGTATATACCGAATAGTTTGAACAGCATCGCGAAATCTCGCATAGAATAATTCTAACAAAGGGTTCAAATAAAAGAATTAAATTAAACACTTTAACCCTTATCATGCTGGGCAAGATTGATTCTGCCTTTGCGACAAGTGTAGATCATGATCAGCCTGCACATCCGTGCAGTCTGATCATGATCTGCGCTGTTCGCCATTCAGTCAGTATCTTTTTGGTAAGCACCCCTTTTAACAGTTAAAGGTATTGTCCAAATTGTAAGATGGACAAATTCATTAAAGAAATTTAGCAGGTAAGGGTTAAAGCATTTGACAACAGATGCACGACAAACACATTTACTTAATTTCTTTAAACTGCAGACACCTAATGAAATATAACTGTATAAAGTTATAGTATCTTACAAGATTGAGTCAATGCATGTAACTTCTGTTTACAGCTTACACTTTATTTATTTATTTATTTATTTATTTATTTAAACAAAGACACAAGAAAATACATAAATCGACAATCTACGAGTTTCCTCAAATAAAATATAATCTGCTTTCGATACAAAATTTGACAGAACAAAGCGTCAACATTTAAGAACTTTCAAAGATAAATTAAATAACAATATTCAAATCAATATTGTCAAACTGGAAATGATATATTTGATTCTGACTAAATCATTTATAAAGCTTTACTTACAAGCCATTTCTTTCCCATTCAATTTATTTTGTAAACACGATAAGCTACGAACACTTATTATATATATCAAGATATTCCACTGTGTGCGGTTCACCTTATCTGAACCTTTCAATTTATAGAAGAAAGTAACCATGAGATAACGTTTAAATAAAATTACTTATCTGTGATGTCCGGATTCCGTCTTAATCACATTCTACTACCGCCGTGATGTAATTATGGTAGTAGTTACCTTAAAAGGTTAAAATAATCAAAGATTGAAGTAATTGAGTTAGAACTGTACTTTTGAAAATGTTGACGTCGAAATACAATATATAAATTTGTGTTAGAGCGATTTGTCATAACGTATACTGGTACCGACATTTTGAAAGCGATTAAAAAGTGCGAAATGTACATGTATAATGATGAAAATAATAATGATAATTATTATTATTATTATTATCATCATCATCATCATCATTATCATCACCCGCCCGCTTAGCTCAGCGGGGAGAGCGCAGATCTACGGATCGCGGGTTCTTGAGTACGATCCCCGTGCGGGGCGAATGTTCTCCATGGCGATTTGGTAAAATACACTGTGTTTGAAATCATTCGTCCTCTATCTCTGATTCATGTGGAGAAATTGGCAGTTACTTGCGGAGAACAGGTTTGTATTGCTACATAATCCAGGAACACTGGTTAGGTTAACTGTCCGCCGTTAAATAACTGAAATACTGTGAATTAGACGGGTGTTGATGACTGAACGGTTGTGAAATACTTGTAAACGTAACACATGCAGCTGCACAATTGGTTTATCAAGTTCACAATTGTGTCATGTTTAGCAATGTCATGCATGTACAATTTGTGTCATGTTTAGCAATGCCATGTATGTACAATTTGTGTCATGTTTAGCAATGCCATGCATGTACAATTTGTGTCATGTTTAGCAATGCCATGCATGTACAATTAGTGTCATGTTTAGCAATGCCATGCATGTACAATTTGTGTCATGTTTAGCAATGCTATGCATGTACAATTCGTGTCATGTTATTAATTTAAATGTTAATATATCGCGTTGAAAGCCATTTCATTTTTTTATATATAGAATTTTATATAAATTATTACTGCTTTCAGCATTGTCAATAACTGATATCTTAAAATAATTGATATTAGTAATTACTACATTTCTTTAAAGTAACCATGTGGTTTGTAATTTATCATGAAACATAAATTATAGTCTTTGTTTATTAGGAAATAAAATCGGGTCGTGTTAGAATATGCCAACAAACTTTCGGTTTGTACGTAACAATTATTATGCCATAGCGTCAAACGTCACGAAGGCGCGTCGGAAAAGTAAGCCTTGATAGAATCGAAAAAATATATCTCAAATATAGTGACTTTCTCTTGGATAAAATCATTGTTTGTCGGTCAGATTCGCAAATCTCATCTGACATCCAAGAATGGTTTTATTCATCAACAAATCACTGTTTTCTGATAACAGAGGTCCAGAATAGGAAGAAATTATTTGGTCTTGCATGGTTGCGGTCTATTCTTACGAATGATACTGTCCTACACTCTGAGATTAATTCATAATGATAAAAAATCCCCTCTGCGAGTAACCCTGCAGTGCGGCTATTGGTGTAGATACACAGTTTATCACCCTACCTATATATATAGGTAATTTATGTGTAGCTCATTAATAGGTACTTGTAAATGCTGGGGTTTGTTTCTATCAGATCAGGCCAACTCAGGTACTCTTCATCGGTGTCATCTATTTCTCAATTTACCCTGCAGTGCGGGTAATAATGTAGTAACCCAGTTTATAATCTAACCGTAATTTATGAAACCATAGCTGTGTGTTGCTCATTAATACGTACTTGTAAAAACTGAAGATTGTTTCTATCAGATCTTGCCACAGTCGTGTGATCTATTTCATCATTTATGTGAGCAATTTCCTTAAGTCCTGCATCGAAAATTGTATTATGATCATCTGTAGCACAAAATCAAGGACACAGTGAAAAATGGCACTGTCTAATACACTGATGACATTTTTGGTAATTAAATAAACTGCAGAAAGCGAATCAGTTAACTCTTAACCCTTAGCCTGCTGCAGGCGAATTTAACAGCCTTTGCAAACAGCTTGGAACCAGATCAGACGCCGATTAAATCGGCGTCTGATCAGGTTCCAAGCTGTTTGCTACTCTAATAATATTTCTTCCAATTCTGGAGCAAATTGAATGAACTTTACAATTTTAGCAGATGACATTTCCAGCAGACGACAATTTATCTAGCATGCTAAGGGTTAAGATTCTAATTTCGATCACGTCTATACACAGACGATGTAGCATAACCATCTGCTGCCTTGACCGTATATTTCTGCACTTAGATTCTAAACTCTGACTATTCTATAAGAACATTATCTATCTCTCCATGCGAAGTTGGACAGTGCAGACGCCACAATTTGTTCTTAACATGACACTTCAAAGTCATTATCGAAAAGGTGAGGCAGAATTGAAATGAAACTTTTTTCAAAAACTGTCACATTTTGTGTCCAATTCAATTCTGATAATGTTATTGATAATGCTTTACTTACATGCCATTTCCTTGAAAATATTATGATATTCCGCTATGTGTGGTTCAACTGACTTAGTAATAGTGAGATATATATGCATGTATCTGCAGTGCATTATAAGATATTAATCGCAAACTCCTAATCTCGTGCAATCACGGTTTTCATTATTGTTCGATGATCGATAAGACAGATGGTAGGATAACATCATCACTGGTTTCAGACCTGTTTTATTCTTCTAGTTTTGAAAGGAAGGTCGCTAGGTGTAAGTAAAGCGTTATCAATTACTTTATCAGAGGAAACTATTCCGAGTTGCAAAAGAAAAAGAACTTGAAAAGCCAAAAAAGAAAAAAAAAACATGCACCGACCAACCGACCAACTTATGGCAATCTGGATGCTTCGCTGGAGAACATGCTCAGAACTCATCACCCATCTCTGAATTACAAAATCCATCGGTCTGTTTACAATCTTTTTTAGAGACATTTGACTAATACAGGAGACAAACCAATCCATATTTAATACATACAAGCAAATATATTTTCTCTGTGTGTGTGTGTTAGGTTTAACGTCTTTTTTAACATTTTTTTCAGTGACGGTGTCTACTTGTGCCCAACTTATCAGTGCTGCCTCACTGGAATATCACGTCATAGACACGTGGCATGATACTCCACCCAGTCACATTATACTGACACCGGGCTGACCAGTTCTAGTACTATCCCTTTAATGCTGAAGGTACTAGTACCATTTTTACGTCTTTAGTAGTATGACGCGGCCTGGGGTTGAATCCACGACCTCCCGCATTTGAAGCAGGCGCTCAACCACTAGGCTATCGCCTCGAGGCAGTCTATAATTTCTCAGTATATTTCAGCAAAATACGTTCTGAATAAAATGACACTGTTTCTATGTTTACTCACCAAAGATTACGAGTTTTGCAGATAGAAACCAAAGACATGTGTTTATTGTGCGGACAAGAGCAAGTATGTGCCATTTTTAGGGGAGCAGACCATCACTGGCATTTTACTAGAAACTATTCAACTCATTTTTCGTTAATTTATGTTAGAACTTTCATGAAAAAAGTGATGTAGGAAAAATATGCTGCTCTTTTAAGATACGTGAATACGACCTGAAGTTCTTGTTTTTATATGTTGAATTAGTGACATTTAACTTTGTTTTGGGGAATAGTTGCTCATTCAAGTTTGTTTTCAAGGATATCACCGTTTGATGTGAATATCACTTTCTACGGACCCCCATATGACCAGGATAAGTCATAAACAGTTATTGTATGATGATGAGGTGAATATCACTTTCTACGGACCCCCATGTGACCAGGATAAGTCATAAAATAAAGTCATAAGCAGTTATTGTATGATGATGAGGTGTATATCACTTTCTACGGACCCCATGTGACCAGGATAAGTCATTAAATAAAGTCATAAACAGTTATTGTATGATGATGATGTGAATATCACTTTCTACGGACCCCATGTGACCAGAATAAGTCATAAAGTAAAGTCATAAACAGTTATTTATGGTGATGAGGTGAATATCACTTTCTATGGACCCCATGTGACCAGGATAAGTCATAAAATAAAGTCATAAACAGTTATTGTAGATGATGAGTTGAATATCACCTTGGTTATGCCCATATACTTGAATAATCACCGATATTATCATACAGTAGTTTATTTCATGACTACACTTAAAAAGAGCACTTTGGTTAATATCTCAGTTGGACTGTTCATAAGAAAAAACTGTTGGAAGTCAATACACATGTTATAGTCGCGTTCTTTTTTATTTCACTGATTACGTCTCCATTTTTCTGGCCTTTCTTTTTTCTCTGTTTGACATCTGCTGTATAATTGTACTATTCATTGTTCCTTTTCCGTCTGCAGTGTTCGCGTTCCTTTGCTTGCAGGCTTTATGTTTTGGTGGATTATCACTTACGTCATAAGGTGACCCTCTCCCCACTTCTTGGTGCCATTTTTTCAATAGTTATACTGCCCCGTCAATAGATCTAAGTTTTGTGTCTCTTTTTTCTATGCTTTCAAAAAGATCTGTGATTTCGTACTGGAACTCTAATGCGTTCGGCCTTCCCACTTCTGAATATAGTGCCATCTCTGCCAAGAAAATTCAATTTTGTAATCAATCTTAAACCAACCTCAGAAATGTTTAAATTTGTGCAAGCTAATGGATCTAGTTAATAGCACCAAAGTATGTAAAATTGCGTGTATTTATCTGACTGTCTGTCCGTCCATCATATTTTGTGTTCGGGGCAAACCTTAATAAGCATTTAAGGTATTACTTCAACTTTGCAGATAGGTAGGTGGCAATGAGACAATGCACAGAGCGTATAAATCGGGCCAGTCGGTTAAAGGTCAAAAGTCACAAAGCGAAGTAAACCTCAATTCCAGAGCATAACAATAACCATTAACTTCAACTTTGCATATAGGTGGGTAACCATTCAGGATTTTGACTTTAGTGTTGGCATATAGCTATAGTGACAAGACGGTTTTCAGAGCGCATAAACCGGGTCGGTAAGTCGAAGGTCATGGTCACACAAGGTCACATCTGTCCGTCATTAACCATCAAAGGTATTGACTTTAAACGTGCATAAAGAGAAATAGCTATAAGATGATTTGCAGACCACATAACTTGGTCGTTGGTCAAAGGTCAAGTTCACAAACTGAGTTCAAATGTCAAACCTCTCCTTTGTATTTCGTGTCTGGAGTACAACTTAAAAACTATCAAGGTATTGACTTTAGACTTTGAATATAGGTTGGTGGAAATGGGACAATTTCAAGAGTGCAGCAATCCACATTACCCCCCTGACCCAACACTCAACATCAATGGTCAATGATGGTTTTGAAAAGGAAATTGTAGGGCATAATACACTTTTGGCGGTAATGGTACGCAAGTGTATGCATGTAATCAGTAACTGACTCTCGACAGATTCTCATATTCCTTGATTTAGCGCCATCTTCAGTTTTATTGTGTGTGTGTGTGTGTGTGTGTGTGTGTGTGTGTGTGTGTGTGTGTTGTTTTTTTTTTTTTAGAAAATAAGCGCCACAAAAAAAATAAACTATTGAATGACATTATTTTCGCAGGCTCCATAAAATTCCACACAAATTGCGGAATGTGTGGTGACAAGAAAAGACCGCAATTATCGTATTCAATGTCATACTTTATTTGTTTGTCTTGTTAATTAAAAAAAATATATATCAAGGAGGTACGTTTATCAACATTCATCCAAATAACCAAAGCCAATGAGAAGATAATTTCCACAATCGCAAAATAGAAGAATGATAATAGATAATAATAATAAAAAAGCATATTCAATCTAAATCATAATATTAAACGTTATATTAAACATAGGAAATGCAGCTGCCGGTGTTACGTGTCCATTTGTATACGTGTACTATTACCAGCTTTGAAGTAATTTCTAAAGACGGTTTATCAAAACTGATTGCGTCATTAACTAATGCATCAAACTAATCTTTCCAGGAACATAAAGTTTGAACGCAATCCACTTTTCTCAGAGAAAATAAATTTTTATTTTTGAGAATTTTGCTAACGCAATTCAGACAAGAATCTTGAAGAGAAAATGTAAACAATCTGCTTGGTGTATATCCTGTTTACTTGCAAGAATTTCGCAGTTTTACGACTTGATTTGTTGTTGGTAGCAAGATGTGTAGAATACTCTATATTTTGATTGTACTATATTGTCATTTGCCGCACTTTTACGTTACGTTACAATCATCGTCAGAAAAAGAATCTATTCATGAACTTATTTTTGATGAAATAGGTGCTATTAAACGGAAAGTATGGGTAGATATGACGGCTCAAATTCGAGATCTGGATGGAAAAATTGCTGGATTAACATCAGCGGGAAAGACATGTGAGTGCAAATCGTTTGGGAAAAACAATGTCTCGGATCAAGACAACCTCGTGACGTATCAAGATTATGTCCGGCTATTGAAAGGGTTCAATGAAGAAAAGTTTATTACTAAGGCTATGGAACATAGACTTCAAGATGCTCTTTTAAAAATTTCAGAACTAGAACATGAACTCGGTATATATAAACAGGAAACTGACAGTCTAAAGGTAGAGTTTGATACGTTTTCAAACGAACTCAGAAAAACAGCAAACGGTCTGAGTAATATTCATTCTTCTGTCATTGACTTACAGTCTGCAGACGACGAACTCAGAAAGGGTATAGATTCGGTTAATGGTACATGTTTTGATTTCCATAACTTCAACACTGGCTTCCTTGGACCTTCATTTGTAAGTGAATGGATGTTTATGCGGGCTCATGACCAGGAAAATGTTCAGCGCGTTGTGCAACATGGATTAGGGGTATTGCCGTTTAAAGTAGAAGTTCAAATTCGACCAACAACAGGACCTAATGCAGGCTGGGTATTTCACGGAGATTCAGCCTTCCAAAGCGATGATGACTATGGGGAAGTATACGGGGGCATTGTTTATTTATATAACGAAACACATGTCATTCTTGTTGCACCAACTAAAAGTAACAATCAAGATGCAGGTGTTGTTGTAAACACCGGCAGCGCCAATTTCCGTCGTATTGGAAATAATCACCAAACAGCCACTGAAGCCTACGTGCGCGTTAAAGTTTGGGCTCCTTCAGACTTTCCAAAGCCAGATTTTAAAACAGATTGGTTACCGCTAGATGTAGCAAACAGTTCTTTATCATACTATGAACTGAAACACGGGTTATCCGGATACCCTCGGTTTATCAATGTACAAATCCGCTGTCATGCTGCAGATTATAGCGTGGTTTCTGAAGGTCTTGGCGCCACCATGATGCACCGGAAGAATTCAAACGCAGGGGGTGTTGTTTATGCCTTTAGTGACAAGGATGTTCGTCTTTGGACGGGATATTTGGAGTCAACATCAGATAATGGACATTACAGGCTAATAGGGTATAGCGATGGCTGGGGTTCTCTTCCAATAAAAGGTGTTAATATACTCAAAGGCGAATTCAGAATCCTTTCATGGAACCGTAGCGCACCAACGCACTATGATTTTGACACTGAGGTAAAAACCGAACGGAATGCATATTTCTCGGAATGGTCTGCCTATGAAAACATTTCTTTTGATAGGGACTTACTGTCATTCTATGTCGAGGCAATTGATGGAGTTAACAAGGGATACCGTTTCAGAGGCTACGGTAATTCACAGTCTATTGATTCACCGTTCGGCGGAGCTGTGTATGCATTTAATTCTGGAGGAGATTTTAGAATCTGGCGTCCAAATGCCACTACTGGTGGGTACCTAATACATGTTCATTCACCATATGGAAACGGGAAACACGTTCAAGCTTCAACAAACGGACAGTACGTGAGCACATTGATCAGGAAGTCAAATCAAGTGTCTAAACGGTGAAAGGTTTAAGCTCGTTTATACGGCGAACTTGCATGCTCTTTGAAATAAATCAAGGAACGAACGGTATACATCGATCAATTTTGGATTTGTTCGGGACAGTCAATGATGCGACATACTACTGTCTCCTTTTCACGGTACATGATACTGGTAAAGGACGTACGGCTTATGCGATCACAAAAGCACAAATGTCGACAACAAATGGGATAATAATTTGATACAAAAGAAACGAAGCAGAGAAATAAAGGAAGACCTATTCAATTTTCTGTATTTTTATTTTTAATAACCCTTAAAGTATTCCGGATCATATGTGTTTTAACGACTTCGACGCAAACTCTTTATAAACAAATTGAAATATTTTAGATTCACGAAGAAGGCATGTGTAGAGTTGTCGGCGACTGAATAATTTATCAAAACAATAGAAAATAATATTCTAAAAGGTTACTTGTCTGTATATAAATTGAGATCCTGTTCGAAATTTTACAAATGAACGCTAAGAATTTTAGATAAAACGATGAAGTGTTTTCTACTGTAAAGCTGTGTATTAAATAAACGAAATACCATTTGATGGTAATATAGGAATATGTAGGATTTTAAACGGAATATAATGACAGACGCTCTTTTGTTTACAAGCTGCGGAGCGGCTTTCGAAGCAGAACAACGCTTATTGTGTAGCAAATATTCCAACAAGACACACAGACACTTGGGGTCTGGAACACCCAACCCCTCCAGCCCAAACTACTATGCGCCTGTATATATATTTTTATCATCATCATTGTATATCCAGACACAGACTATAATCACACAAGCAATATTAAACTTATTTGAACGAATTTG
This sequence comes from Mercenaria mercenaria, assembly GCF_021730395.1. Taxonomy (NCBI): domain Eukaryota; kingdom Metazoa; phylum Mollusca; class Bivalvia; order Venerida; family Veneridae; genus Mercenaria; species Mercenaria mercenaria. The sequence continues at coordinate 53,700,322 of NC_069363.1, forward strand.
AAAATATATATAATCTCTCACTAGCTAAAAAATACACAAGATATAAATGTTCGCCAGAAATATCTCGCACACACCTTGAAAAATCATCTCATGTTTACTATTTTTGCAACTTTTCCATGGAATTTTGATGTTCTTCAGTATAGTACATATTTTTCTGCAAGATGATATTCACGATAGTAATGGTTTTTCAGTGCTGTCAACAGAATACGCGAGGAATTCTGCAATTGTCAAAAAAAATCGTTCCATTTACAAAATCTTTCGACTCGCCGGCTTCGTATGGTAAATATTTTTCGCGCAGTGAATTCTGGAACCAGCTGGTTCCCAAATTCATTACGCGATGTTTGTTTATCGTACGAAGCCGGAAGCTACAGCTTACGTAGTCGAAAGATTTTGTAAATGGAACAAAAATTTTCACAATTGTAATATTTCTCGCGTATTTTGTTGACAGCAGTGAAGATCAAGTATTATCATGAACATCATCGTGAAGAAAAATATGTATTGTATTAAAGAACACCAAAACTCTATGGGAAAGTTGCATAAATAGTAAATATTGGACGATTTTTCAAGGTGGGTGTGCGAGATATTTCTGGCGAACATTTATATCTTGTGTGTTTTTAAGCTAGCGGAAGATTATATATTTTTTCAAATTAGTTCAAATAAGTTTAACATTGCTCGTGTGATTATAGTCTGTGCCTGGATATACCATGATGATCATAAAAATATATACAGGCGCCTAGTAGTTTGGGCTGGAGGGGTTGGATGTTCCAGACCCCAAGTGTCTGTGACAAGACACACCGCTGTACGAATCTGTGGGAAAAGGCACGCGGGGGGAATCCCACAACTCCGACATATTTGCATAGCATACTATATGTTCTTATTTAAATAATATACATTGTACTAGTAATGAAATGCATAATATATGCGTAAGAATGTTACAATTGTTTGTGTTGCAGTGAGCGTATGATGCGTAAAAGATATTTAGAATTAGATTTAATCACCCCACAGTCCAGTCCAAACTCCAACACCGTGTTACTTCCCCTTATCGGTTCAGTAGGTTGTTTTGACAATATTCCTGCGCAGAGGTTGAGTCAAATCTAGATCAAACTTCTACGCAGTGATCTCCCTTACCGCTACGATCAATGAGCGTAGCGACAAGGGAGATCACTGCGTACTTAAAGATTCAAGATTTTATTTATAACTAGGCCCATATGGGCATCAGCATTATAATGACAACAAATTTAACAAAACAAACACTAATACATTAAATAAAACAGTAGTTGTTTGAATCTCTCCATCATCATCGTGCTATCGTACTGTCGTGTTATCACCATCAAATTATCGCTGTCGTGATATCGCCTTCCTGTCTGACATGCGCAAACAAAGGTAAACAATGGAAGAAAGCATTTATTCCAGTATTAGGGATTACGTTTTGTCTGGGTACACATAAATGGAAATACAGATGCTGCAGAGCACAGAAAATGGACATAATAACGTTATAACCTTTAAACAGTTTTGCCCAGATCTTAGAGAATTTCTCTCTTTTCCCCTAATCCATGCATGAAATTTTATGACAATTTAATGGACATTAGTTAATCAAAAGCTGTTTATTCAGACAAGGTGTAAATTGATATGATCAGGGGCAATGCCTCACCTAACTATAGTCTAAGAAAACCAGTGCATGGCTATCCTACCTGCAGAAATAAGACTGACCAGATACATGATTTTATAATTATTTATTCACTTGTTGAAACTTAAAATTCCAACAATGATACACATTTGCTTTCCAGACTGTCTGAGTACAGACTGTTAAGCCAAATGCATGAAAAATACTTGAATTTAACTGTTCTTGATTTTGTTTTATTCTTTACGAACACAGCACTGTTTTTAAAAATAGTCATAATATAATAAATTTAAGCAGCATAAAGTTATAGCTGCAAAATATATAAAAAAGGTTTTTATAGATGGTTTATAAAGTTTTATTGTACATTCAACTTCATTTGCATTAACTCAGAATGATCGAATAGCCTGCTTTGCTTGAACTCCACCTTTGGTTCTTATAAAACATCTATCTTAATATGGTATACAATTTAATGCATTTTTTTTTTAATTAAGCATAAAACTGTATTTTATAGCATTTCCATACTTTCTTTAGTCAACTGTTTAGTAAGATATACAGTCCATCATATTTCTCTAGCAAGTCTTACCTAATTATATTTGAAATTCAGTTGGTTCGAACTACCTATGTCTCGAATAAATTTCCTTTGGCCGAGCAAGTTGGAGCACTTGAACAAAGTTGGACTGTAGTATACATGTATTTTACGGTGTTCCGTTAGGGCCAGGCTTGCTCTCTGTGAACGCGAAGCGCGAAGGTACGACGGTACGATGGCGGAGCACGACAGTACGAGGGCGAAGCGCGACAGTACGATGGTGACAACATGACAGTGCGATGGCGAAGCGCGGCAGTACGATGGCGAAGCGCGACAGTACGATGATGACAGTCCGTCGGTCGTACTGTCACGCTTCACCATCGTACTGTCACGCTTCACCATCGTAGTGTTGCGCTTCGCCATCGCACTGTCGCGCTTCACCATCGTAGTGTCGCCATCGCACTGTCGCGCTTCACCATCATACTGTCGCGCTTCTCCATTGCACTGTCGCGCTTCACCATCGTAGTGTCACCATCGTACTATCGCGTTTCACTTTCTTTTCTCTGTTTTCTTAAAGCCCGACTTTAATTAAACTCTGTATTGTATAAGTATTGTCAACTCTGTCCAATGATCAAATAATTGGAACCCTTTTCGGCACGGTTATTTCTGAAATGAATATCACCAGACCTGATGTTATTCAAATGAAAATTCCCCGGTAGATTGTCACTCATCTGACTATTATCTGGCATGATGAGATTAAAAAAATATCATACCTTAATATTGTTTGAAATGTATTATTCCTAAATAGGCTCCGTTGATCTATGGCTATTTTACTTTGTTTACTAGAGGGATAATAAAAACGAATATCACCCAGCCGAGTGTAATTTATGAACAAAATAACATTGTATTCAAAATTAACCTCTCTGTGGAAAATTGAGGATAATGTTTTTACATGTAATTAATTGTTTTGTGAGAAAATGTTGTTTAATCAGTTCATATATTTCAAGCCATGAAACGTTAAAAGTATATATTGTCAGCTAAAAGTAATAAAACTGCACTGTTGTATAAATTTTGTTTATAAAGCTTTTGGGTATATTTTATGCAAAAGTGTTAATGAGGTCTAGAATACAGTTGTTTGTTTCCGCTTACCCGACCGACCCTGTCCTTTTTACCACTGACCCTAAAGTCTTAATTGAAGACACGTATTTTTAAAAATGTAGATTTATGTTAAACAAGATTATTAGTAAGTAAATCCAAAGCACGTCCCTCCGTCTGACAGTACAATTCTGTACATTAAAGTAAACAGAGAAAAGCTGTTGAAGTGCGTCAGTACGATGGCGAAGCGTGACAGTACGATGATGACACTACGATTGTGAATTGGACAGTGCGATGGCGAAGCGCGACGGTACGATGGTGACACTACGATGGTGAAGCCTGAACAGTGCGATGACGAAGCGCGACACTACGATGCGCGACATGTACGATGGTGAAGCGCGACAGTACGACGGACTTTCATCATCGTAGTGTCGCACTTCGCCATCGCACTGTCGTGTTGTCACCATCGTACTGTCGCGCTTCGCCATCGTACCGTCGTACCATCGCCCTTCGCGTTCACAGGAAGCAGGCGCTGGCCGTAACGGAACACCGTAATATTTCGCTGAACAATTATTAAAATATATATGAATATTTACTTGTACATCTCAGTATCAAAACTTTCAAAACAGCAACATCTTAATTAAAGATACATGTTTTTTTCTTCAAAATAATGTAAACTACGTAAATGATGTGAATCATAAGGATATTTCATTCTTAATTTTAACAGAATTTGCTCCTCTGATTTTGCCTGTTTGACCATAATTATATATGTCACGTTAGATCATGAATGGTTACATCTGTGTTAAATATAAACTAGTGGCCCGTAAAAGGGACCTAGAGCCACCATTTGGACAAATTTGGGAGAAGACTACTAGTAACTTTACAATAATGCCACAGACCAAGTTTGATGAAGTTCCGTGCAGTGGTTCACGAAGAGAATTTGTTTCAAGATATTTCTAATTTTAACTCTAGTGGCCACTGAAAGAGGCCAAAATCCCTATTTTGAACATACTTCAGAGAAGACCTTTTTATGACGCTACAGTGCAAGTTTGATGAAGATCCATCGAGCAGTTCAAGCGATAAGTGAGTTTAAAGGTAATACTATTTCTAGCTCTAGCGGCCCCTTAAATGGGGCGAGTGCCACAACTGGAAGTATTTTTGCAGAAGACCTTATAATAATGCTTCAAACCAAGCTTGATGAAGATCCATCAGGCAATTTTTGAGAAGAACTTCTATTTTTAGTTTTGCGTACAAGGGGCTGAGCTCCCAAATTTGTACAAATTTCAAAGAGTTTGATAAATATCAATGAAGTGATTCATGAGAAGAAGTTGTATAAATGTTTTCCTATTCTTAGCTGTAATTGCCCCTTAAAGCAGTAAAGTAGACCCATTTGAATTGTCTTGAAAAAGGAACTTGCAAGAGTGCTGTAGACCAAGTTTAGTGTAATTCTGGTCAAGTTCCAAAGGAGATGTTTATGAAACTTCTGGACGACAGACTACAGACCATGAATGCAAGGCCTATACAAATAACTCACAAGACCCTTCGGGTTCGGATGAGTAAATCATACGGCAACAAAATTTATGGTTTTTTTTTTTTTTTTTTTTTTTTTTTTTTGATGCTATATTTCTTCAGAAGGCTTTGAAACTTAGTTATTTTCAGATCATAAATCATGGAAATACATAAGAATTAGTTGTTTTTACTGATTTTTCCATTCAAAATTGAAAAGCGAAATGGGATATCGGAGGTAAACTGTCTTAATTATAAAAATTAATATTTAACGACAATTAGGTATCTGTTCCTGTCCGTGGTGTATTAATTTGGTCAAAACTGCAAGAAAATATTTATTGCCCGAGTTTGATTCCCAACTCGGGCTTTTTTTTTTCTTGACTGGCATTTTGAATTAGTTTAGAGACCAAAACTCATGTTCTAATGTTCATAACATTACCAAACTTTGATTTTAAAGATTGATCATTTTAGCCAAATCCTGATGGTTGGTGCCTTTAATACTTTTTCATTAAATGAACCTGAAACACTGTTAAAACTAGATTGCTTTCTCAAAGGGACTGGGCTCCAAATTTTGGCCAAATATGATTTTCCTTTAAAAATGAAGGTTTTGTCATATTATGACTTTTATAACATGAATGTTTATTTCTATTTTTTTTTTAAATCCACATTATGCTCTATGTTTTGATCTTGGTCGTGCAGTTTAATTAGGAAAAAGAATATGGAAATTCATGTAAATAGAATTCTTATATTTTCAGATGATATAAAATATCAAACTCAATGCTTAATTAGAAAATACAAAATGCCTAAGATCTGTAATTATTTTACTTAAAGTTTTCATTTGCCACAATTTTGAACTATAAACAACCACATCTTTTTGAAATAATTCACAATATTGATTACAAATAACATAGACTTCTTCTTGTAATAGATTCAAGCTGTAACAATACATGTACAGATCAAAATGATCCAGAAACAAATACACCACAATAAATCACTATTGTGATGACCTGTGGTCCCATTACTCTACAGGGGCCAAGAATTTTACTGCTATGGTGATCAGGTTAATTGCTTCACAAGTAAGCAGGGGCTCTAGTAGTTTCTACTAGGAAAACTGGGCAAAAAGAACATATTGTAAAGGTTTTGACTTTGAAATTGGCATATAGGTACATGGTGATGTGTCCATGTGCAGAGCGCTTGAATCGGCTCTGTAGATTTAAATAAGGTCAAAGTAGGTCAAAACTGTCCATCGGATTTTGTAGCATAACAAATTAACCACACAAGGTATTAACTTCAAACTTGGCATGTAGATAGGTGGCAATGTGACAATTTGCAGAAAACATAAATCGTCTGTAGGTCAAAGGTCAAGGTCACAAACTGAGCTCAAATGACAAATTTGTCCGTCTTATTTAGTGTCCGGAGCATAACTTTAAAAATATTAAGGTATTGATTTGAAACTTGGAATATATACAGATGGTGATGAGACGATGTGCAGACTGCGACAATCTACATTACAACCCCCTACCCACCTCCAATACCCGCACCCGCACCCGCACCCGCCTCCCCCCCCCCCACCCCAAAAAAGTCATTACCTTTAATATTTTAAGTTATGCTCTGGGCACAAAGTATGATGGACAGATTTGACCCTGCTGTGTCATCGACCTTTGACCTACCACCCTGATTGATGCACTCTGTACATCGTCTTATCACAGCCTACCTACATGGCAAGTTTGAAGTCAATACCCTGAATTGCTTATAAGTCATGCTCCGGAAACTAAATATAACGGAAAGATTTGACATTTGAGCTCAATTTATGACTTTGACCGTAAACCTACAGACCAGGTTCATGTTCACTGCACATCGTCTCATCACTACCTACTTTTCGGTGTATACATTAACTTTTGATACTATTTTTCGAGGATACAGTTTACATGCAAGGTAGTAAGCATGACGAAAATAAGTTTTGACCTGGAAAAGGTAAAGATTTTTTTCACCTATTTTCCCAATGCAAGAACAGTATCGAAATAATTCCTGGAGTAGCAGGGTTTAACCTGCTGGTTGTCACGGATGTTACCACCGCTTTTTTATTTGTTGCACTGTCAGTTATGAAATTTCTTCGCTGCATGTGCAGTTTATTGATGTGTGACTCGTCGCAATGAAAGGACTACTTCAACGTCGTTTTTTGCGGCGATACTACCTTAAAGAGTTGTTGTTACACAATTTGTATTGGGATCTCTTTTAGTGTTTTTTTTTTGTTATCATTGTTGTTGTTGTCGTTGTTTTTGTTTTCTTTTCTCTGCCTTATGGCCGTAAAAGAAAACTTTCTGTTTTTCAGTTTACCAGGAAGTTTTTTTAGTTCTTATCTTGCAATCATCTCATGACTACGAGATTCTGCAGAAAATATCAACACCTGCCCACTCTATGTTTCGTACGATTCTCCCAATAAACAGAACATTGTGAAGAAAACATGAACACAGAACAAATGAAATGTTATTGTTTTATACCTCTTATTGACCTAATTCATTTACTGAAACATGTACATTTAAAAACAACAGAACTTGAACTCATTCGGAATATAGTTCGAGATAGACTTGAAATCCTCAGAATAAGCAGACATACAGTTTAGAGACGTACATATTTCGTTTGAAAAGGTACCTGAAAATTCAACAGTTCTATAAACTTTTGTGAAAACTGTTACTTCATGTACTGAATTATTTCATATAGATACAGATGGTTGAATGCTTAGAATAAAAAGCTTTGATGTTAAATAATAATTTCAGATCAATGAATAAAGTAAAACAGTTTTTGCAAGAATTTAACAAAAACTGTAAAATACGTCCAAATAATTGCAAGTATATGTACAGAATTCTGATAATAGTATCTCGTCATTGTACATACATTTGTACAATGATATTATTGACACATTTAATGGCGTAAAGAGAATGAAACTGCAACACCACTGCTAACCAGGAATATCAGATACTACTTAAATCAGTGATAGAAAGGCAAAGAGGATTCTATTGCACGCGAATTAAGAAACGGTAACATGAAGCCGTACAATTTCGTTTTAATCAAATCAATGTGAATTTAGTTATGTGTGTTGGGTTTTACGACGAATCGACACAAAATGGTATAAATGATAACCACAATAGTTACCTTGGGTATTATCTACATCATTGAATGCTATGTACATATAAACAAACTGATATGTATGCATTTCATTTGATGTTGTATTTAAATATTTTATCTTTAAAGCGGCTAACCCACACATCATGGTGTGAGATCTTAAAATATCAAACTTTTCACCCCTATGTATTCTTCATCTAATTCTGTTGAAAATCGTTATTTTTCTAATAAATTTAAAGTAAAAGCATTCATGTACGATTTCCGATAGGGTTTCCCAGTTTATAAAAAACGGGATTCCCTTCAGCGAGCACCTTGCAAACACTACGTGTCAGTGAGAAAAAAACACAGTTATGTAGAGTAATATAGTAAAATGATGCGTAATGTAGCAAAATGGGGCGTAATGTGTAAATAGATTTAACAATAGAGCTAAAATACTTGCACAATGACATTTTTTGTTGCTTATAAAACATTTTCTCTCATAAATTATGATAATTATTATTTTATATGTGGTAAAACACATTATCTAGGTACCATTTAAAGCTAAGTACGGCATAAGTACAGCTATCTAAGCGTAGTCTAGTAGAGGCGTATTGTATGTATGAAATTTATACCAGATATTAGATAAAGAGGGTAGTCAGAAATAGTTTTGAATATATCTATGCCTGATCTGTAGGCTATAAATATATAATTTAATGCTATAAAATCTTTTTCCTTCAATTATAACTATCGATATCTAAGATATATATACATTCCCCCATACATTATATAACATTACGCCTCATTACGCCACATTTTGGCATGCGTAGTTTTGGTTCGCTGCCCACGTGAAGACAGAGTCTAAAATTACTGTCGCTTTTCGTTCTATATTTATCAATGTTTACAAAATAAAGCATTGCAACTGTTTATAAAAGTGCAAGCGAAAAACTTCGAAAATTCGAAAGGTCCTGTAATTCTGGAAACAAGAAACTTATCAACCATTAAGTTTCATGTAAATATATAAAACCGTGGCGACATTTTGCTTTTCGGTGATATTTATTTAAAAAAATCACAAATCACAATGTGTGGGTTAGTCGCTTTAACGAGTACTTTTGTCATCGTTTTACAAATATACATTATTTTTAAAATGTATGTCAATAACTGTACGTAGCTGATGCTATTTGTATATGTACCATCCGGCTTAAAATAAATTGGATTATTGCATTTGAGTATAGTAGTCGCAACTTGACCGCGATGGTTGACCTTTGGCTGATTATTCATATCGATTATTTCATTATAGTAATCAAGTGTGCTTAGGGTAGCCGTGTATATTTAAATTGAACTAGTTTGTATACATTGCAGTATCAAAGTATATATACTTGCATTTGATCAGTCAATACTTTCCAATACACTAATTTATATTTACATAAAATATTTCCTTTTTCTCGTGCAGCTCGTGTTTTACGTACACTCCTATTCAATAATATGTTGTGTCTCATTATGTATTATAATACAAAGGTCAACCATCGGGGTCAAGTTGCGTCCACTATACGTTTAACGAAATTTAAAGTTAATAAATCACCTTACACTAATACCGTTCCTTCTCAATATTTGCTATACAATTTATTTTTGTTTTGAACATATTTGCATTAAATACATTAAAGTCCCGTGACACATAAATTTAGATGTATGGACCAGAAGTTATCGACTGAAAAAAAGACCATTTGTGCCATTTGACGGAGGTTTTGATGTTTTTCGTTTTTGTCATTCTAGATAGATGTTTACAGGTATGCCAGACCTGTCACTCTAGGCAAAGGTTTGCATGTTTGCAATCCATGTAACTCTAGATAGAGATTTGCTTGTTTGTCACCCCTTTAACTCTAGACAGAGGTTTGTTTGATTGCCATCCCTACAACTCTATATAAAGGTTTGCTTCTTGGCCATCGTTGTACCTCTAGGTAGAGATTTGCGCGTTTGCCCTCCCTGTAACTCTAGATAAAGACTTGATTATTTGTCATCCATGTAACTCTAGATAAATGTATGCCTTTTTTGTCATAATGGAATGTGTGTGTTTGCCATCCCAGTAACATTAGATAGAGGTTTGACTATTTGCCATTTCTGTTACTCTAGACAGAGGTCTGCTTGTTTTTCATCAAGTATCCCATGATGAAGGTTTGTGTGTTTACCATGCTGCAGTATTTTAAACGACGATTGCTATTGAAATGCTCTAAGACATTTATAGGGGATGAAAATCCCCGAGACGGTAACGTCCGTATATAGTTATTCGTCTTTGCTTTCTGCATATACTGAGGCAATTTTTTCGATGTTTTCCGTTTCCGGTTTATGTACACACCACTGACTGGTTGTCTGCATGAACGTCCGAGCACCCCGAATCAGTCACAGAAATTCGTAAACCGCGCCAATATGAGTATTTTGCTTCTTTTTTCGTAATGAAAACTGTACATGCAACTGAAAAACACTTTTAAAACAGTAAGGAAGTGGAAAGGCCGTCAAGTTTCTGCGTGGAGTGCAAACAAACGAAAAAAATTCCTAAAGCCAGTGCGAGAACGCGGTGAATGACGTCACCGTCACGGCTTCTCGTAAATTTTGCAAAGTATGATATTCGCTGTAAAAAGTATGATGACCCTAAATGTAAACTGTTTAGAGCGAAGTTTCACTTTCTTTTGAGTGTTGAATATTTCTTTGTAAGTGAATATATGTAAAAGATAAATCCCCATGCTAGGCGGTGCCTTAATTCATATTATTTCAGAACTCGGCCTACGGCAATCTGGCTTTACAGTGATCATAGTTTCAAGTAAGTATATTGGAGAAGAAATATCTAAAAATGTATTTAATACGCCGCCGTTTTGTTTTATGGTTCCAAGGAAACAAAATAGCAGATATTAAAATGTTCAACTTTCTCATATTTTTGTTTGTTTACTGTATTGTTTAGAACGTTGAGTTGCGGTGTGATGTGAAGTTACCAACTGTCTCTTCAATTATTATTCGAGCAGCTTAATTTTATTATCGTCAAGTGATATGAACGTAGAGGAGGATTCAGGAATAGGGAAGAATAAATATATAATCTGAAAGAAAGGCTCACTCATCTTACTATCGCTTAGGTAATACATGATGACTTTGGTCAATATTTGTCTATTATAAGACAGAAACGTTGCTCATATTATTGCAGAACAGACGCACAAAAAGCCATTCAATTATTTTTTTTGACCAAATTATCAATAGTTGAAATTAGAAAACATCTGGATAATAAATGATTTTTATCACTTTCAAACAATCCTTTACTATTCCAATAAATATAATGTGTAATTTTTTTTCTATTTACAAATCATCATAGATTTTTGACATTATGGAGGTATAATACGGTTTACAGCGAGACGACGTGCACAGAATTGTGCAGAATGTGCATCAGTCACCTTAAGTATGGAGTGTGAATGTGTTTGTGTGTGTGCGTGCGTGCGTGCATGTTTGTGTGTGGTATTTATAACAAACAGATAAGACTGGATATATCACTTAGCAAATAAAGAATGGGGAACAAGCAATACATCAGAATATTCAGCTCAAAAACAGTTGACTGCAACCTTCAAACATTATCATGTTTTTCATGAACTTAATTGATAACACCTTCGTACTTCACTAAACTGAGTACTAGCAACGCGATATAAACATACTAGGTATTAGATGTGCATATATTTGGCTGTTTTTAACTATAGTGTATACCAAGTAATCATGTTATAATTTTACGTCTGCGCTCTATCGTTGTGTCGATATCTTGACGATAGTGGCATTAACAGACTGACAGGATGTATTTTTTGTTGGACCTCTGTCATATAAATTACATTTTTTCTGAAATCATTGAGAGCATTTCCTAAGATGTTTTGGTCGGACATTTAAATCTAAAAATGAAAACGGAAAATAACAATGGAAAGGGTTTTAACACGGTAAAACTTTCTAAATTCTTGTAAAATGATTAATGAACGTAGAATAAAAATTTTATTATTTGCTTTCGTCAGTAAATTTCCTTTTTACTTGCATACATTTAAATGAAGTAAAAATCGTCGATGTATTTATTATTAATAAACACAAGTTCAATATGCTATTATCGTTGTAGTTTACATAGTCCGCCTTCTCGTTATTTCATTTAAGTACATTATTTATAATAATACAATAAGCTCAATTTTTTTCACACCAGTAATACTTAAAAAAGTACCAAGGTGCATGTATATCATTAGTATATGTAAGCTGGATTTTTTTAAAGAGTACACTAAATTATCCTCATGTGCACGTTCCGCGCTCTGAACCAATGCATCCAGTTTGGTATCATAATTTACGATATACTTGATGGCTGCTCATATAGATTTTTTTTTTATCTTATCATAAAAGTCTTTGGTCAAGACACGTTCTAGTAGGCCACTTAGCAGATCGTAAACAGGGACCAGTTGCATGGACATGAAATACTTTGGATAAGTAATTTGACCATTACACTCAGCATAGATTGAATCGAAGTCAACCTTGCCATGCGCATGCATCAAAAATAAGCATGTCTTATAATTGTTTTCAGTTAATATCGGAAGATCAACACGATTTCAAGTTTCGAAGAAAAAGAACCAGATGTATACTTGCGGCTGTGGTAAGATACATATGTATATTAGCATCAACGGATATTTCAATAGCTAGATACGTGTGATTGTTTTTAACCTGTACCAACTACCGTGACCTGTAATTTTTTCAACAGTTTCTCTTTGTTATTGCAAGACAGCAACTTGCAATTTTAGTACGTTAACCACTGAAGTGTCCAAGTTTGTTTGTTTTATTCAGTTCATTTAAAGGTATTTCTTATCTGAAAATATATAAAAAAATACAACATTTATATAGTTTTTAAAATTGCTAGCGTAATCTGACGATATTCATAAAAACATGAATACAGTGGCGACGTTGGAAATTGCTTTCTTAATTAGACGATAGAATTTCCAAACGAATATTAAACTGTAGCTTTAAACTAATTCTTGTGAAGGTAAAGCTCAAAATTGAAACGACCCGAGTGCATGATTTTTCACTGGATTTTACGATATTCTAAATAGATAGCAGGAACTGTATTTATATCGGCCGGACGTGGGCGGGTTTTTCTGGCTGTTCTACATAGATGTTGAAAAGATCAATATCCAGGCATCTGTTTAGATTTTCTGATACTCTTGGAAAGTAAACCACTTATTTTCTGTTGCAAGCTACCATAAAATGTAAATATAAGAATGTTGATTTGCTCTTTTGTACGGGTATATACAATATATAGTAGTCGCAACTTGACCGCGATGGTTGACCTTAGGCTGATTATTCATATCGAGTATTTCATTGTAGAAATAAGTGGTGCTTAGGGTGGCCGTGTATATTTAAATGGAATGAGTTTGTATACAGTGTTTTATGTACATTCCTTTTCAATAATAGGTTGTGCCTCATTACGTATTATAATACAAAGGTCAACCATCGGGGTCAAGTTGCGTCCACTATATAACATAATAATATAACAATATATATAACAATCTTAGTTCACGCTTTTTACGGGTATAAACTGCATTGATACTTCTCGCAAATTACCCCTGAATCGCTAGCGCGATTCATGGATTTACAAATAGTCCTAATGTGATTTATACTCAAATAACCTTACAAAATTGGAGGTTTTTTTCTTCAAATAAACACTTACTTTAGTAAAACTAAATATATTTGAGAATTGATAGTATGTCAAGCAAATATCTGAGATAAAGTACGTTAATGAAATGGGCGGTGGAAAACTTCAAGGGTCTGCCCGACCGTGAAGCCAACATAACTGATTTGGCACCGTAAGCGCCAGTCTGCATTTCTCCCTATCTTTATACAGGCAGTCGTCTGTTTAGTTGCCCTTGCAGTGGGATTGAAAAAGAAAAACAAGTCTGGCGCACCACATGGCGATATAGAAGGTGATATAGAAGCACATGCCCGAAAGAGGTTTTTATTTCAGGTAATGTTATTTACTTGTAAGATTTTATACTAGGATAATTGTATTTGTTTTTGTTGGGTTTGACGTCGCATCAACATAGTTATCTGTAGATGGTGGAGGTAGACAACCAGATGCTTCTGCGACTACTATTTCAGGAATAAACGCTCTTCGTTCTTCTGGGTAGAAACAATACTATAATTCCAACCAAAAACCATGAGAGGATGTCTATTCAATGTATATCGTTAAGATTTTGATTTTTCCAAATGTGGAATATGAATATAAAGGGAGATTAGTCGTTTCATTTTACCAATAATAGTCATTGGAAAGCAGATCGCAGTTTCTTATAAGTATATAGGATATGTATTTAGAATTTCTAGTCGCTTCTGTGCTCTTGAGCATTCAAAAGTATTCTTTATTGTATATACTTGTCTAACAAGTAAGAAGGAAAAGATGTTGCTGTGTCACCAAAAAGGCATGAAATAGAAAATGAAAACAAAATGTTTCAAATTATAACAGGTTATTCTGCCTAAGTGTCGGAAGCGTGGCGATGGATGTGATGAAAAGAACTATATTTATAAATGCGCCCTGTTCGCTGTATATGCCCCGATACGTTAGCCGGGAACGTGTGTTTGGCACTCTTTGAAACATGTTTATTACAATGTTACAGGTAGAGTCAACATCTGCTCCATCACCAACGCAAGTTCCCGAAACTACAACAGCTATAGATAGGATATCAACCAGTCAATCGTCAGCTACAACGGCTAAAGATAGGTTATCTACCCGTCCATCTTCAACACCTGGCACTACGACACAGCCTGTTGATTGGCTATCTACTCCATGTTCGAATCTTTCAGCCGCACCTCATTGTCCATGGAGGTATTCCTGAAAGAACATTGCAAAACAAATAAGATATACGAATCAACTCAGGCACTATTTATGATTAACATGACTTAAAAACAAGTTAGGAGAAGCTCGTATACCTGTTAACACTTACCAGTTTTTACATAAATCTAATTACGTAATGAAAACAACTAGTTTTTATTCCAAATTGTAACACTTATCCAGGAGTAAGTTTGTCCTTGAATGCAATGAAAATGCTATGCAGTTTAATGCCAGATAAAGAATATGTTATCTTATATGTAAAGAAGACTCCCAGATTATGTTCTAAGGCATCATTTATGAGTCAGCACCGTGTTTATCTTTTCA
Source organism: Mercenaria mercenaria (assembly GCF_021730395.1). Lineage (NCBI taxonomy): Eukaryota > Metazoa > Mollusca > Bivalvia > Venerida > Veneridae > Mercenaria > Mercenaria mercenaria. The sequence goes on from NC_069363.1 coordinate 53,715,364, forward strand.
TTGACGCTAAGTTTGATTTTTTTTTAACAATTTCAGGCAGAATCCTTTGCTGCTTGTGTCCCTGGACGGATTTCAGGCAGAATATTTACTGAGAAATCTAACGCCAACTATAGAGAAACTACGAGACTGTGGGGTTCATACGCCATACATGAGAGCTGTATATCCAACACTGACTTTCCCTAACCATTACACCATTGTCACGGTACTTTATTACGTCTTTTATCCAAACCGATAGACTACTGTTGCATGGTATACCGTCGCTATAACATTTAAAATAAAGTAACACTTTAGAAAGTATCGAATAAAGTATTTTGTGCCAACATAAATACAGGAGTCGTTTTAGGGCATATATAGTTTTACTTAGTCGTCTTTACTTAACTGTTCGGATGTTAAAACAACCAACTCAAAGGCTTCAAAATAAAATGTATGTATTTTCAGGGGCTGTACCCGGAGTCGCATGGCATTGTGAGTAACAGTATGTATGACCCACATATCAATGCATCTTTCTCAATAGGAGGTCGGGAAAAATTGAACTCTGCGTGGTGGGGTGGAGAGCCGGTATGGTTCAATATTATTCATTTCAGTGTACCAATATTAGGGAAGTGGACAGTCTGTTATTTCCCTGTGATTACATTCTCGTATTTAGTTTCGGTATACTTCAGGGATGTGTTTCATAAAGAATCTTGTGACTGTTTATTTACTCTTAAGAGTAAACTTGGTGAAAACTGCGTTTCAAGAAAAGTCCTAAGTGCAAAATTACGACTAAATTTAGGACTATTCCTGTAAAATAATAGTATAGATTTTTTACCAGTTGAACTGCTTTATATTTTGCGTATTTTGTTAGAGTCAAACGCTAATAGTCTTAAATTACTTTTACAGCTATGGGTAACTGCTAAAAAGCACGGCAAAAAGACAGCCTCCTTTTTCTGGGTTGGAAGTGAAATGAACAATTCAGGTACAGGTATTTAAACTTGGTGGCATTAGTGTAGAGACTACCCAGTATGAACTATGATACACATCAAAACCAAAATATTTGTTAAAGATAAATTCATTTAATGCTAATGTAAACTTCTGCTACGTAAAAGAAAATAATTTTTATGGTTGATAATTAAGAAACCTTTTTTAATATCAGTTTTACTTAAATGTATAGCTATACTAATTTCATTTACAGAAGTTTGACATGTGTTTATTTGTGATATTTAAGTCAATAGTGTGTGTTCATGGTGCTATTCGGTAATTAAAACGAAAACAAGCTGACATTAAAGACACAAAAACATATAACTTATATTATTCTATACCTATTTTATCTATCCAATCGCGAACGTTCATTTGCAACACGTGACCGTACAATATATTACGGTATTTGGATGCACGTGCGTACAAAAAATCCTGTATTTTCTGTATTTGGACGCACGCGCGTACAAAAAATCCTGTATTTTCTGTATTTGGACGGTTCAGCAGTCCCATGTTAAACATACGATAAAGCCCGAAACGCGTGAAAATGTTCCGAATATAAATCGCCAAGCGGCTCGTCCAATATGGTTTTCTCAGCTGGGTACTCGTCCAAATATATCTCCGTATTGTACAGAACAATGTTAAATAACCTAATAATATCAGACAAACCAAGTAAAGAACAACCGTTTTCCAATATTTCTATATATTTACAGGGATGCAGCCGGATATCTGGATACCTTACAATGGGTATTGATACTGTTTGAATAAGTGTTTAAATATACAAAGTTTTAAATAAATATGTATACGAATTAATGACTTTTAAGACAATGTATTAAAAAATTCGTTCGAATCGTGTAAAATGTTTGATAAATGTGAAATCATAGCAAGAATACAATGAAAAAGAATTATGATCATGCACAGGACCAGAAGCAAAAAGTTTAGAGATTTTTGTTGGGTATTGTAATAACCTTCGTATATTTTAGGAGTATCACTTACGAAGATCGTGTTGACACGGTGTTAGGATGGCTAGACATGCCTGACAAAGAAAGACCCGAGTTTATTACACTTTATTTCGACGAACCAGATCACGATGGTCATTGGTCAGGGCCCAACAGCGAAAAGGTAAGATGGATATAGGCAAAGACATATTATAAAGTTTTTCATTTACTCCAAGAGATATCATAAACTGTTTTCATGTACTTTAGTGTCAGGACCCAACAGCGAAAATGTAGGATGGACATAGGCAAAGAGACATCCCAACGTATTTTTATTTACTTAGTGACTTTAAGCAAGGATATATCACACAGTAATTTCATTTACTTTTGTACCTTTAAGCGAAACGTTCATTGTGTATGAAAGGCAGTTTTGTAAATCATTTCTTATTTGCGAAAACAGATTGAATAATATCGCGGATAGCTGCAAATTACCGACGATTTGTATTGATTCCATTTATTCCTTTTCCAAAATATGTACTAGCAGAGATTATTCCAAGACATTACAAATAAATTTCCTATATGTATGCTATATTTGTTGTTTTTATCCAGCATTTGGTAATCTTTGTGTCCTTCTGAAAATGGCAACATTATTAAAACTCGAGTGAATTCTATAAAAGAGATATGAAAGAAAAAAAGAAAATTAACTGCGGAAATATCTATCTATATGTATTTTTGTTTATTATTATGTTCCTGCATATCTATATTTCATATGCCATATAAACGTTTCAGGTCAACTGATGGTAATATTTCATATGTTATCTTTTTACAGTCGCGCCGATACAGTTTAAGCTATATAGCGGCTCAAATGCCCCTCAGGGCATTCTTTCATCACGAATTGGCACTTGGATAGAACCAAACCACCTTTTTATCTCCTTGTCAAATCCTCTTTGTATAGTTTTATCATACACAGTGTCAGAGTTTCATGTCGACTTTGTAGTTTCAAGGCACCACGTGTATCATATTCTTATATCAATGTTTCAGGTTAACTCTGTGCTAGGGCGGATGGATACTATAATTCGTAGGTTAATGGACGGGCTGCTCAGGCGTAATATGGACCACTGCGTCAACTTGATTGTCCTTGCTGATCATGGTAGTACATCTTTCTTTTCGCTTGTGGATGTCCTTAAAGACACATAAAACATTAAACCCTGAACATTGTAGAAATTATTTATATGTCTGCGATATCCCACCTGACTCATGTTTCCATCAATATTATGATTCGAAAGATCTTTATTCGTAGCATTTCTTATATGTAATGATCAATGTTATTGTGTATGTGTTTTATGTGTTTTGTGACAGTGTGAAATTTTGATACAGGAAAACAGAATTGTTAAATCATTCATAAAGAAATATGAATATATGTTTGAAAAAAGTGAACAATTTATCCCTTTTTCAGGCATGGCAGACACATCATGTGAGAGACAGGTCGTGTTAGATAAGTATCTAGATGGTGTTGACGACATGTTGATATACTCTGGCACTACAGGTCATATCAATACAAAATACAGAAAAGACAATACAATTGTATACGAAAATGAAAATGGTAAGGCAAAAAGAAGGACATTTTCATAAAAATCAAGTTTTCTTTGAAATATGATTTTAACATCGTGACTGTAATGCTTCTTAGTCTACCACCGATGTGTCACCAAAGTGGACATATGATTTCCCTCGTCTGTCTGTCATATGGAAAAGTTTTTCGTTTTGATATTTTGTTGCTACTCACAATTTTGTAACTTTTGCAACAATTAGTTATAAACGTGAAAATGCACATCCCGCAATGACATGAGCAGGTTAAAGAGACATTTTAATAGAGATCCTAATTCATAGGTAGTAGACATTATAGAAAAGATGAAGGTCAGTTTTATTTACCCTTTTTGGATGTCGACAGGCCAGTGCGTAAATTTGCATATAGCCCTAAATGCAAAGTGTAATCTGCTAAAGGTTTATTGCTCTTTATCAGTTGTACCAACAGAAGACGTCATTAAATCTCTGCAATGTAAGAATTCTCATCTAAACATCTTCTCAAAATCGTCGCTACCTGCCCGGCATCACTATGCTAACAACGACAGAATTGGCAATGTTGTCCTTGACATCGAACAATCCTGGCTGGTATAGTATGTACTCTATTTTCCTCATACATATGATCTAAATAGAACAAAATTTAAACTGTTGTTATGATAAGTCAGCGTAAAATGAAGCCCTATAAAATAAATTGTAAAGGTGATGAGTATTGACACGGAAGTGTTAAATTGATGAATGATTATACTTATTATATTATTTTACCATTGACTTCATAAGTTTCTTTATTCCCATTTTCGATCAATAAATGCATGCGCCTTGTGTTTTAAATAACGTGTATTTACACTGGCTTCATGATGAAGCCTTATTTGCCGAAATCTTCATAGCTAATATCTTTTTTTTTCATTTAGTGTGCCAGCAACAAATAAACCTATAAATAAAAAAAGAGACAATGAATTTTCCTACTCATCATCAGTTTTGCGCTAGGCTTACAGTCATGGGAAATCTCATTTTATATGCATTTTCCTTCCTTACTGTTTCATAAGCTTTTGAAATCTGTTTTAAAGAAATTAATGACATTTGCAGTAACAGTATGTTTAACCCGTAGCAATACAAAACAAGAGCTGTCATAAAACTGATATAAATTCCCAAATTGTATCCAGGGCACAGGAAGTGGAACAACATTCGCTTATATAGTGCACGAAAAAATTAAGCTTACAAAGGTTTAAAAGAGATTTTAGATAAATGAGCGATTATCTAGGAAAGAAGTTTGTTTCGAGGCCATTGCACTCCATCCCCCCAAAAAGCGTAACATTAAAGCCCAAAAAATATGAGCATATCCATTGGATTTATTAATTATTTATAATACCAGTTTGAAGGAACTTCTAGAAGGTGTGGAATACACAAAGTCCAAAGGTCATTGTAATACTATGAAGCCCAAAATCGGACCTAACTAAGATAAAATGTTCGAAAAGAAAGCCCGGATAATATGTGCATGTCCACTTAATGTCGAAGTTGCACATCATTTTTCATATAAATTTCATGAAGACTTGAGTAGGATTCGAGTATCAACAGGTGTATATAAACTACTTTTCTTGAACATTTGGGAAATATGTTAGGGTGCTATTATTCGGGAAAGGATGTTTATTCTGGGAACTAATGTGGTACATGTTCATCCAAATACATACACATGGGCACTTTGATTTTTGGGCCTGGAAGAGCGCGTTTATTGAAGCGGAGGCGTTTATGTTGGGTAATGAAAATAAATGCATATCCATGAACATGTGTTAGTTCATTTCAGATCAATGGCTTTCTGTTCTTTTTGTGTTACGTCCCTTGAAAAATGTTACTTGTATAGCAAACTACAGCATTTTGATGAATTATAAATGAACATAGAACCGGACATGGTTCGCATTAGTCGATTTCGTGTCTGTGTAAAGGTTGATATGCTTCCTAGGTAACAAAATCGTTTTGAATTTTGCGAATACGATTCCGTCAAGCCTACGAAGCCAATATTATTGATTTTTCAAGAAGCCTTGTCCGCTTGTTCATTCTTTTGAGAAACAGGCAATCTATATGCCATGTATATAAGCTGTTTTTTCTTTTTTTTTTCTTTTTTTCATTTTAGCCCAACAAAACGAAAAAGTTGTCTAAAAGGAAACCACGGGTACGACAACATATATAAAAGCATGCACGTAAGTAATTGACCAGTTATTTTCAATATCACGTGACTCACGTAATGATTATCGCGGCGGTAAAATGTTGGCTACCATTTGCCACAGGTTAATATACCAAGGTCCAAGGGGTGTTTTTTTCCGGACAGAGTAATCTTTAGATATTTCTTTCTAGTGGCTTTTTTAACAGTTATTATCATTATTATTCATTATAACTATCATTGCTGTTCTTGTCTTAAAAGTGAAATCAGATTACAAACTTCACATGCCGTTAAACATAAATTGTACTGCATTTCTATCTCCAGTCCTTTAACTGGTTTCGAACATTATAATTCCAGGCACTGTTTCTGGCTCATGGTCCTGATTTTAAACAAAATGAAGCTGTAGATCCTTTCGAAAACATCGAGTTGTATAATTTGATGGCTGGTTAGTAATTGTATCACATTTACTTGTAATCCACATACATGTATATTATATTGTTTTTTTTTGCACGAGTTAATATATCGAAGGTAACACAACATTTACATTTTATGAAGTTACAAAAAATAGCAGATATATTATATATTAACAGCATGATATTAATATACCTAATAAATGCAGTGCAGTGTGGCGTATACATCTGTAGTCATATTATATCTATTGCGAGGTACATTGCATCTGAAAGTAGCTTAAGAGCAAAGATCATGGCTTTGAAAGTGTTTCAAAGAATATGGTTACTTTAGTGTTGGGTTTGTTTCGAAATATAAAGTGGCGTTGAAGTTTTTAAAAGAACTTTATCAATAGAAGGTGTTCCTAATCAAGACCTTCTTTCGTGTCAAGTAAGCATTATGCTTAACATGAAAGTAAAATCATACTAAAATGTTATTTAAATTTTGTTTAAGCTCTTAAGATATTATACACATTGCTGCATTTATTCTTGCAGAAATCCTAAAGTTACAGCCTGCTCCAAACAATGGAACATCTGGAGCACTCAGCCACCTTCTACGAAATCCTTTCAGTTCATCTTCAGCACTTTCTTCTGCGTACCCAACTTGCACCGCCTCATCAGAAATAAAGTTGCTTGGTTGTGCCTGTAATGATACGGTAATATATGTTCTGTAACATTTTTTTCACTATTTTTTGAAAATAAAATGCGAGTCAAGGCTGTTAATAATGGAGCATCACAGACTGAATTAGAAGATATGTTTAACATACGTCGCTTTTGCTCACTGTATTTCTTTTTTGCAGATACAACTGAAGCCGTCTAATAAGTCCGGGAACGAAGTGTTTCCGTTCGGTGAACCTACTGTTGTACACGGTGATGGTGCTTGCGTTCTCCATGGAAACCACTTTTCTGCTTTCTACAGTAAATTATACAAAGCGCCAATCTTAAGTTCATACAGACTGACCGCAGACCAAGTACGTTTGAAAGCAAATATTAAAAACTTAAATGTGTGCCAAAAATGCTCCTGCAGAGACATGTTTTGAAAAAGGAATTAATGACAACATTATATTTAGATTTAGTTTTGTTTTGCAATAAAGGTAGTGGTATACGCTTTTTGACATTGAAAGCTCTCAGCGTTTCCTTGCTATGTATTTATTCAACGCTCAAACGTATTACAATGCCCATGAATTATATTACTGGAATACGTCCATTTTGAATGGATATTTATTACATATTTTGGAGTTCTTTATATGTAATAACATGGCAACAAATAAAGAACAAAACGTCTAACCTTCTATTTGCTATTTTGCAAATATCTTAACAGTTACTAAAATTTATTTTTAAAATTAAACATAAACTTCTACCAGTATGTAAACCTACTGGATCACCCAAAGTTTTTATACAATTTACTACAGCATCAATTTTTTTTAAAGCCACAAAAACAAACGAAAGTTGTGTTTTTAGAAAACATCGAGCACAGTTTATAAAAATGAAGAGAAGTGTTTTCCCTGAAAAATGACTAAATATCACACAAATATTTTTTTCAACATTGATTGGATTGACCTTATTTCGTTTTTATTTTGCATTTCGTTTCCTCACAATTTTTTTGCTAGTTTGTTTGTAAATTGTAATAATTTTGGTGTATTTTTGTGACTTTTCAAAATTGGGTTTAGTCCTTAAATGAAAAATTAATATGATGTCATAGTTTTATATTAATGAAATATTTAAACATAATCAACAGCATACCGTTCTGAATGTACGCTAAATTTTGAAATGATACTTCTAGTATTTATAAGAATACGGGCAAATCACAAAGAGAAGTTTTGCTGTTTAGTTCAGTATATTGGTGATGTAAAAAATAAGCGAGAATTGTCGTCTCTATTATTGTTACTATTGAAAGACTCTAGGTCTCCCACTTTTCTATTCGCACTTTAGAAATGTCTCCCATTGCCTTAGATTGTTTAAATGTTATGGATGCATTCACATTCATTTTTCTGAAATTATCTTTACGTCAAGGTTCGTAGTTACAGTGATGATACTGATGACTGCCTAATACCTGACCCAAGACTTAATTCACAAGATGATCTTGACTGCTCGCAATATAAAGATATTAACAAAAGTATAGACTTAGTTCGTCTCTTTAATCCAGGTAAGCTTTACTCTCAATAGACAATATGAAGTATACATGTGTCTGTCCACAAAGCAGGGACATAAAAGAAAATATTGACATTCTTCATCTCTTAAATCTAGTTAACATGCGTGTACATGACATTGATTGCTCTCAGTATATCAATTTTAACAGTCCAAGTATACAGTATATTATTCAGTCAAAACTGAAAAGGTAACGCATATATATTCACAACATATAGGAGAACGTACACGTTAGTATAGATTTTGTTTAATCATGATCTTGACCTTCCGAATATATATTTGCTATTTTTAGGTTTTGTGCTCAACGATGGGAAATCTGAAGCACATTTATCGTCAAACAAAGTTCCGATGTACACAGGGTTTAGAGATGGTACACAATTTTCTCTGCATTTATAGTCATATAGATTTATAAGCAACGATATTAGAGAGAAATGTCTACATTTTACATTTGAATCTAAATATATGAACGGAACCCATAACATAAGTTAATTGCAGTTTCATGTGTTGCCAGTTACCATTTTATGATTATGACATTTTTGTATACATTTTAAATAATGTGATAATGTAATATGTTTGGGAAATTACTATTAATTGTTTGTGTTCGGACACTATATAACATTTATTCAGGCATCGGAAAATTCTCGTGTTTGGTAAAGGATATCTCCAGTGATGTAATACTTAATTCTTTGTTTTGCAGGTATTTGGTCTTACACTTGGCGTGTTTTAAAAGAATACGCTATCAAATACAAAGCAATTCATGTGTCAGTTGGACCTATCTATGACTATGATTTTGATAGTCATGCGGATACAACATTAAGCAATCATACTATGTAAGAGTGACCAACTAAGTGAAAAATATCTAGATTATAAATACACAAATAATGTATATAAAACGTATCATCTCTATGTAAGTGATTTGTATACAGTAACTATGAATAGATTTAAAAGATTTTGTATATTTTATTTACACAAGCGGAAAAGCATCTAAGAATCAATGTACAACGGATCTGGCCAAAAACAAAATATATGTTGGAATAAGATGTAGCGATGTATTGCACTTGACATATTAGCATGTCACGGCTCTAAAAGCAAGGTATCGGAAATGTGAAAGAGTGAGCGCTTAAAGTTTTTACTATCTTTGAGATGATTAGAAATACAAGGACAACAAGTTTCAGCATAGTATGTATGTTCATGTAAAGGTAAATAATGAACATTTACACAAAGATACTAGACACGATTCCATTTTCCAGATATGTAGACACAAACGAAATGTGAAAATGTGAAAGAGGAGCGCTTAAAGTTTTTACTATCTTTGAGATGATTAGAAATACAAGGACAACAAGTTTCAGCATAGTATGTATGTTCATGTAAAGGTAAATAATGAACATTTACACAAAGATACTAGACACGTTTCCATTTTCCAGATATGTAGACACAAACGAAGTCATTCCAGTACCAAGCCATTTCTACATGATACTGATGAAATGCTCCGATAAACTATCCGGCCAATTATCCGAATGTATTTCACCTGAAAATGTTGACGTTTTACCTATAATTTTACCACACCAAAATGGGACAAATAATTGTTTGGTAAAGTTTCTTTTGTAACTTGTTTATAGTCTGCATATTACAGCCTGTTAAGATGTTGTTGGCTTACCTATGATACTATTTGTCACTTGTGTTATAATCTACATCATATGGGTTTCCTAAAATTAGATGACCGAAATCAGTTCTTCAGTGTACTGAAGTAAGGCAGAAGTATAAAAAATATTGATTTTGCTTTTTTCTCCGGTTATATTTATGCCGACTTTAAGATTTTCTCCAGAAACTGGTTTGCGTTAATGCTCTAACACTGACTTTTTTATTCAACACAGACACACAAGGATTTCCTGCTGAATAATGCTGCAAGAGTTCGAGATATCGAACACCTAACTGGTATGAGATTTTTAACATCATTTGGAAGGTCAGAGGGAGTCAGATTACGAACTTTCCTTCCCCTGAAAATGTGGCCTTCACCTTTAATGACACCATGGGAAGACTTACCCTGCCCGATAGCGAACGCAGCTTGTCCAGCAGGGTATGCACTATAACATTATTATTGCGTCCTCTTTGATATATTGGCAGACAGACAACTATTTAGTAATGGTATTTTTACAAGCTGGAGGATTTTTTAAAATTTCCATTGTAATATTACGATAAATTTGTGAAGTAAATTCACACTTCATTCATAAAGATACAAATCAACAACTGAAAATTTTAACATTTTAAATCATAAAGTTATACAGCCATAGTGGATGTAGCTGTGAATATAATCGAAGTATAATATCTTCGAAGTCGGATTTCTCTGTCAAAGTCGGGAAATCTGGTCACTCATACAAACTTCAAAATGCAATACAAATCTACATTAAGCATATATTTCAGATCTAAACCGTTATTGCTGATTTCCTTAGATGGGTTTCGAGCAGACTACCTAGGTCGACATTTGACCCCTACAGTCGAGAGACTTGCTAAATGTGGAGTGCACACACCTTACATGAGATCTGCCTACCCGACAGTTACATTTCCAAACCACTACACGATCGTTACCGTAAGCAAGAAATATCTCCTTTTATCACAGTATTTTATAGTAGTGAAACACTTCATCAATGATTTATTAGTTTTTTCGCTTGGTTTAAACTTACAAAAAAAAACAAAGACAAATATCAAACAGGAAACGCCACGTACCATAAACGCAGCCTCCCCAAAACGAAACCCACAGCACGCAGACGTGCACACCACAAACACACACACACAGGCACGCGCGCACACACAAAGCCAACGCACGAGGACAAAACGAACAAACAAAGGAATACAATGGGACAACGCCTTGGAACTGTCAGTGGCAAGTCACACTGATACAGTGAAGATTTTCACAAGAAGAAATATCAACCTTACGTTCTCTCAAAGCTTAAAAACGATCTGCGGTTTCAAAGTACTTTCATTGACACTTTCACTAATGTAGCACAACAGCCTATGTGCATGGTCTTCGAATAGCAGAACATAACCTTGTAAGAAATAAAGTTTTGTGAATCAGATTTCGCAATTATTTATACAGCTTCCGGGAACTTTTCCTTTGTTGATTTGTAGTCTGGGGCTAATGAGCCGTGCATTTTTCGTAACTTTGCTTGTCCACTTTAGATAAATATCACGGTTAAAAGCTTCTAAGCTCTCTCATTTGTCACATACTTTCGCGCATACAACTTACTTGTTTTCGAATTAAAATGCATGTATATAAGATAATGTCATAAAGATAAAGACACAAAGCTCAGATCTCGAAATTCTCATGCATGCCTCGCGGAGACTGCATCTGCAAAGTGGTATATTATGAATTGGAGACCTCTCATATATGATACGTACAAAACCTATTGAGACCTAGATACAGTACTAGTTACATATACGGTCTCCATTAAAGCGAACAGTGAACGTTCTTCCATTAGGTTATTTCTATATTGCTCCTATTAAATGATTAAATGTTACAGAGGAAGAAAGTTTGAAGAATAATAGGTCTATAGAGAAGAAACATAGAAATAAATCGATTGAAGACATGTTTTGTAAACATTTAATATTACATCATTTTCTAACACTTAAATTGGAGAAAGCGACGTCTGTAAAATAAAATTTTAAAAGTTCCTTCATTACTTATAGGGTCTGTATCCAGAAAGTCACGGGATTGTATCAAACAAAATGTATGACGAAGACATTGATCAGATATTCTCTCTCTCCGCTAGAACAGCCAAGGACCCGAGATGGTGGAAGGGAGAACCGGTAAAACAATTCAATAACAAACTAGAAGCAATCAAATGTAGTTTTATAGTGTTGTTTAGGTATGACATTAGTTTGTTTCAGTTTGTTTAGTTCTGCCCTTCGTTTTTTTACGTTTAAGGGAAGCCTTTTTTTAACTGGAATCCAAACGCCGCTTTTCATGAAATCACACACTAGTGTATCATTGAACGTTCCATGTGCACAGCCGTATGAACACATTTGCGGTTGTCTCTGAATTGTTTTTTCTACTTGTAACATATGTAAATTTTGAGTTTTGCTCAACCCGTGACTAGAGGGCGTGGACGGTAGCATGCATTTCCAATACAGTCCATGAACAGACCTAATCAAACCGAGACTGCAACAATTTCCTTATAGTCGTGTTGAGCGACCTGTGTTTCCATTTTTTATAGCTTTTTAATCGGGAACATTTGCAATGCAGCTGAAAGGCTTACTTCACGACTTCAGTATTGTATTTCAAATGCTAACAATTTTTGAATATTCTTTTATATAAACAAAAAAACATTTTACCGCGTATTGTCTTGTCTTTTTTCGTTCAGGTGCCTCGTAATTAATATAAGCATCTGAATTCAAAACCGTGTTTTATTTGCCAACAAAGGACGCAAAATTAAAATCTATCTCCCAAGTTTCAATTAATGAAACCTTTTTCAAAGAAGCAAATGAAAAGATTATTACAAAAGAAACCCATCCCCTTAAAAGTATGTTTAAAGTCACGAGTTGTATCTTGTAATTTCAGTTTTTGTGTATTTCATGCGTCATAAAATAGTAACAGTACATTTTTAAACATAGGCGGTTATGTCACACCATACGCTTCTGGTCAAATTTCTCATGTCGACGTTGCAATATAAACAAGAACAGTTGTACGTGTTGACCTTAAACACTCTATGCAAGTCATCTATGATTACAATGAAACTGTTGTAGGAATAAGAATTCATCGAAGACGTTACAAACATGTTAATTAATTCACATTCTGTACTATTTTAGTGTTAAGCGTTTAAATACGTTGGAACCAGACTACAATATTTTTTCAGTTATGGATAACTGCCAAGAAGCAAGGATTGAAAACTGCTACGTACTTTTGGCCAGGCTCCGATGTTAATATATCAGGTAGACTTTTTATCATATTTAATGCATGTTACAGAAAAATGTAAATTGAATATAATAATTTGATCTCGCCGAAAAGATCGTAACTGAATCATGAACAATTAATCTTTAACATAATTAAAAATTATACATAGGACATAATTGTTACTTTTCTGCTTTTTTAATCACGGTCAAACTTATTTTGATTTCGTCATTTGCATTTTAAACAGATGTTTCGGCTTTTAAATTGTACTACATGGCATCATCATTTACAGATAGCCGTAAACCCGTGTAGGGACTTAGAATCATATTATAAAAGGAAGCCACCATGCAGCTTGTGGGAGGTCGGCGGTTCTACCTAGGTACCCGCCTTTGCCTGAAATAAAGCACGGAGGGGCACATTGGGTATTGCTTCGATATTAAAAGCTGTTAAGTCGCGATATGACATGTAATTATGCCGGTGTGACGTTAAACCAAAATAAATTAATATCTGATGTCAATTTTCAGGGATGTATCCAGATATATGGAAAAGTTACGATGGGTATGGCTTTTTCTCACGTGTTTGCAGACGTTGTTGTACAATTTTATTCTGATTCTATATAACAATTTAAGCACCAATCATATTTACCACTACCAATCTTGTCGTTATATTTATCTTTATTCATTGTGATTGTAATAATAGAGTTATGTGGGATTTCTTTTCAATAGAAAGTCAAACAGTCTTATTTAGCTTAAGTAGATTATGACATCACGCTTTGTTTAAATAAGCTATTTGTCCGTGTGTTGAAATAAAACTGGAACAGCATATTGACTGAAGTATTTGTATTTTTACAGAAAAGCCGGATACAGTCAGCGCGTATACGATGTTTTAGATTGGCTAACCATGCCAGAGAAAACCAGGCCTGATTTTATTACACTCTATTTTGATGAACCTGACCACGCCGGCCACAACAGCGGTCCAGAGAGTGATGAAGTGAAAAAATAATTATTAACTGGTTTTTTGCCCGAGTAGACATGAGAAATTATTATTTATTACATGTTTGTCATATTTAATAAAACAGTACTAGAGTTGTCTTTTGATACAAATAGTCATACAATTAACAATATCAATTTGTAACTGCATGAGACATAAAATACGAAGGATTTCATAACGTAATGTAGGGTAAATTATAAATTGATGAACCTTCATATCATTATATATCTTTTGTATACAGGTGAACGGACAGTTAGAGACTGTAGATGAATTGTTACATATTTTGATGTCCAATCTGTATGAGAAAGGTCTTCATAATTGTATCAACATGATCGTTCTAGCTGATCACGGTGTGTTCACGTATCAATTATTTAAAGACATGATAATAATAACTCGCAAGTAAATGTTTTATTCCGAAAATAGATTTTTATACTGTTTAATGTTTACCGAATGGTATGGAACTACTGCCTTTCATTTGAGATATAGATATAACTGTATGCATATATTTCACAGATATGTCACAACCTTGAACCGTTTTGCCAAAAAGTTTCGACACGGTTCGTATCTTACATATTGCAAAACGGTTCTCTGAATCCGCCTGAAGTAATATCAGCACAGCACATACTGGAGCCTCGGATATCTAATGACATTATTTATCGCTACCGATCTCAGCAATGCTGTTTAATTCTTTTTACACGAATATATCCATATTCTCTCAGTCTTAAATTCCCGCTACATCAATATGGTAGAAACGTCTCCACTGAGTGACAGATGCTACAGACACTCTTAAGAAACCCCTAGGCACTTTGCAGAATGTAGATACAACTCTTTGAATGAAATGACTCCATCTGTTGATTCAAAACGAATTATAATTTATCAGGAATGTCACCACAAAGCTGTGAGAGGAAGGTCAGTTTGAAAGATTTCTATCCAAATATAGAGAATATGCTCATGTTTGAAAGGGTGTTTGGACAAATATTTCCACAGTTTCAGAACGATGATAGATACAATGCTCACAGACTGAATACATGTACGTATATTATGTTTGGTGTCAACTCAAGTCAGTCCAATATATGCACGCAGTATACCTGAAACAATCGGTTAACAGTATTGTAGCTAATTTCTGCCATTTCCTTTTGGCATTTTGGCTAGCTTGAAGAGCGCCTACATGTCAGAATGTCAAAAAGCCAAACGAGATGGCAGAAACATCCACCATACAAAAGTACATATCAGATAATACTCATTCATAATTGTAATAAAAAATCTTACAGCAGATCTGAAAAAAATGCGGTATAAATAAATATCCTTTTTTAACAATTATTTTACAAATTGTCAAATTCTTGTAAGCGTTGATAAAAATGACAGCTAATTTGAATATTTACATAGAGCGCAATGGAGGGATTAAGTTTTACCGGAATGCATTTGAAACAGAACATATAAAACAGAACGATCCTGTATGAAAAGGTGATATTATGAATTAAACTTAATGCAATATTGCACCCTTCAAATATATTAACAACGCCTGAGTCAATTATCATTTCTTCTTTTAATTTATGCATTTGGGTAAAAATGTGCTAAATTATTAAAGCCATTGTCTTATGACAATAAGGATATTCAGCCTTTCAGTCAGAGGAGATAGTGCAGAGTTTAATGTGCAAACATTCAGCAATGAAGGTGTTCACTAAAGACACTATGCCAAGACGCCACCATTATACAAACTCTAACAGAATTGGACAAGTTTCTATTGATATGAAGGATGGGTGGCTAGTGTTGAGGTAAATTATCATAAATCTCTTCTGTTGTACTGCTGTAAAAACAAGAAATGTAAAAGTGCCTCAACTCCTCTTTAAAAGAATTTGCTCATGGAAGATGATGCTAATGTGTATAAATCTTTCATACATAGTTTTATTTAGAGTCGATCGCCAATAGATAGATGTCAGATATTCGTAAAATCGCGAAATCACATAAGGATACACAAACAAGCAAAATGAACAGTAGTACTTTACCCTAGTTATGAATTATAATAAATCCATAATTTGTTTACGAAATTACACAACATATTTTACCCGATTCGCATTATTTCCAATATGGCGGCCGTACAAACACTTGAAATATGGGTATTACTCCGCTGATTGTTGTTGTTGTTGTTGTTGTTTAACAAACTCGGCGATTGTTCACATCTTACAGCACAATAAAGACGATTAAAATTTCTAGTCCTGATTTGTGCTAGAAAATGTTCCTAATATATAATTGTTGCGGATATAGTTTTGGTATACATTGATTTTTTGTTGTTTGGGCTACCTGTGGGGAATATAAATCGGACAAAATGAAAAGTGCCAATATCTTTGTCTTTCGTGACGAAAAACATAATATATAAAAAACAATTGTTTTTTATGTAAAATGTAATTTTATTTCACCGAGTGAGCTTTGAGAATAGTATCCTCACGAGTGGCGGCATAAAAATAACACTACCTCCATGTACACAAGCGACACTGGTGACGCTTTAGTTAAAACTTGTTTTGAATAATAAGTCATAAATATCCCCTAAACCGGTAAATAAAATATAGGTAGAAACTCGGATACTGGATAATTAAATCACGAATGCTGTAGCACGACTGATCTAATTAGTCTAATCCGAACGATTGCATATATTTTATTCACTAATCAACTATAGGAACTCACACAATTGTTGTTTTTTTTTTGTTTTTTGTTTTTTGTTTGTTTGTTTGTTTGTTTGTTTTTTCGATTCTAACCACGTTGAATATTTGCACTAACTAGCTGAACAATAATTTGGCATTAACTTTTTACAATTCACATGCCGACTGTAAAGTACTAGTACTGTATTGCGGATTTTTTATGTGTATTTAACAACTAGTAATCTAACATTTTGTTCTTGGCGAAAAAAATTTCAAAGGGCCCCTTATATATTTTTATATGACCACTTGTTATGACTTGTATAACTTGGTCGTCCTGATGTCATATTCGTTGAACTTTTTATAAATTATACCTAAGCAAGTGCTCTCGGTAAGAAGTTGGAGTTTTTACTCCGTAAACGGGTAAATACAATGTGTAATCATATTTTATGACTGTGTTTTTCAAATGATGTTTCATAGCCGTTTGGCATTGAAATATTTCGTATACATAACACATTAAATGGGACAGAGGTAGCATCTCCAACATACAACTAATGGGATAAAAAGTAACTGAGAAGTATATTTAAACATTTACATAAACTACATACAGATTTATGTTCAGAGATGAATATAGAAAAAAGTTACTGATCGTATTATAATTTTAATTGTAAGTATTTACATACATGGTGTGTACATGAATGAATGTTGTTATGCATTTTTTATTTTCTCGAGAGTATACAGATGTTATTCCTTCATTCGTGTAAACACTATGCATATCACTAGATGTAATCTTTTAGAAATTTCTTTCTAATTTCATACATTGTGTGTTTGCCTGGAGAAGTATTTTAATACGAAATGCGTTGCAAACTTGAGTTGTCTTCTTTCTTTAACCATATTATTTCTATTTTTAACTTATTTTAACCGGAATATATGTTCTACCTCGATTACTTGTTTGGTGTAGAAACCATTGCATTGCATTTGCAACTTATAAAAATGTTTAAAATATTTACATCTAAGCTTAATTTCAGTGATAGGACACATTGGTGCACGGGTGGAAATCACGGATGGGATAACACATATAAGAACATGCATGTAAGTATAGAACAACATTGAAAATACTGTTAAGTCCAATTACCTCCAATTATCTTATCAATATACAGTATGTATGCTCAGAAATACATATGTTTTTTTGGCAAGATGTCGCTCCTTTTCAGGTTGCAGAATTATATCTCCTTTCATACAAATGTATAAAAATCATATTCTTTCTGTTTCAGGAAAAAAACAACAGAGTTTTTAAATATTATTTTGTCAGCTATCTGTATAATTCTACTGAAATGATATGTATTCTTTCAGGCATTATTCCTTGCCCACGGGCCAGCTTTCAAAGATAATTTTACGGCAGAACCGTTTGAAAATATAGAATTATACGATCTAATGGCAGGTAAATATTTTGTTTCTACAGAAACATACACTCTTATAGATAAGACATTATTTTCTTTTTTCTTTATATTATAATGTAAAAAGAAACACAAATCATTCGATGTTAAGCATTTTATATTTACCATTTCCTGAAATTACTCAACGCTCAGCTGTCCATACTTCTCTGAATTAACATTTGAATTGATTGTTTCAGAGGTTTTGAACATATCAGGTGCACCAAACAATGGTACGCGGGGTAGTTTGCACTATATTCTGAGGTCAAGTAAACCTCTACCTACGCCAAATATGTCAGTTGTTAGAAACTGCCGAACCGGTGATGCGGGAGCGTTGTTGCCTTGCGGATGCAACAACATTCATGTAAGTTACATGATCTAAAGATAAACAGACCAGCTGAGCTTGAAGCTCCATTACAGGTTTAGTTGATTCGGTGCTCGATCTAGATATTAACTAGTGCCATGGCTGCATTCTAAAACTCTTCTACAAACCCAGTTTTATAATCTCGAACCAAGATCATCAAAAGAAAAATGATAATATCCTATTCTAATGAGTAAAGTCAGTGAATCTATGTAGTCTATTATTATATGTATATAGATAACGTTAAAAGAAGAAAAGAAAATCAAATAACAGTGAAAATAGAAATAAATTTAGATCAGAAACCCAAACAACATTGCAGGACATCTTCTGATATAAATTTATGCCTGTGTTGAAAAATAAAGAAAAGGATTGATTTTCTCACTTGTTTTTCATTTTAAAATGTTCGTTTTCTTTTTTCCTTTGAAACAACACTTTTTATTTAATCCTATTTTTATTTACTTATGTCCACTACGTTTCCAATCACATATGTGTGTATATGTTACAGTAACATTGATAACTGTCATCTGTTTTACAACATGATTATTTTCAGAACCGTGTTAGTTCAGATGTACTTTTAGACCAGGACGACAGTGCGTTTCCGTTTGGGAAACCAGCACATACAAATGATTCGTCATGCATGCTTCACCAAAAGGGTTTCTCAGTCGCCTTTAGTCATACGTTTAGTGGCCCAGTCATGTTAGCGACGACGCTAAATAAACAGTCGGTGTGCTTATACTTCTTTTTCAAAGCTCAAACTTGATCGAATCTTGTAAAATTTTATTGAGGACCAGTGACGGACTGGCTTTTCCTTAACAATTATTAAATACCTTGCATTCAATTGAGTCTTGGCTCAATAGACAATACGACTATAGAAACTTTTGTGAAAACAGAAATGTGACAGAATCTACTTTTTAATTATTACACATCCGATCATAAAATGCTTAAAACTTTCTGAGAATGTTTTCTGATATATAATTCTTGTATGTTTCATTTTCAGCAAATTATAAGAGCTGGTTCGGATCTGTGTATATTAAACGACACCCGTGTGCCACCAACTGTTGATCTATGTTCCACTACTACGAATTATTCAGATGTAAAACTATTCCCGCTTCTAGGAAAAGGTCAGTTAGCTTTAATTTCTACTGCAGGTGATAATTGTTGATAAAAATGGAGAAGATGCTGATGATGCTGAAACATGTAATCTTATATTGACAATTATTATTTTCCGTAAAATATTTTTTTTCATGCTTAATGTTCTTAGATGATATTCTCCTGTATTAATATTAACACTACAATCATTTATCAGTTATGACGGAGTAAATGAATTTTATGTTAAGATTCGAAAGCTGTATCCTTTCATAAACAATTCTTTGTGTAATTTTAGTTGCCGAGTTGGCAAGCGATGCATACCTGACATCATCAGTGGTCCCTCTTTTTACTGGATTCCATGATGGTACGTTACGTTGGTTTTCAAAATGTAAAACGATTATGTGAAGTAGATAAACAAATACATAAACTACTTGTATAAACAGTTATTGAGTTTTACTAGAATTGATTACATATTACATCGTTTGGCATGTTTTCACTTGGTTTTTGAAACTGAAACAGACGGAGAATCGTACCTGAAATTGAAAAAAAGGTCTGCTGTTGATTTAGTTTGGATGCATTCTAATTTCTAAGGATCTCTTATATTATTTCGTTCTTTCACCTTGTGTTATGACTGAACTTTGCATTATATTATAGCATCATAATTATCACATACATTAGCTAAGTAGTTGAGGTTTGCCAGCGTTTATTATATACTGGGTTATTACTTGGTCTTAGAAACTAAAGCAGCAGGAGAATCATATCTGAGATTGAATAAAAAGGTAGGTTTAGAGAACGTGACAAGGTGACAGGCAGTATTTATACAAACATTCGATGGTGGGGTAAGAATTGGTGGCGAGGTACAAATGATGTCAGTCAAACAGTCAGCATTGACATTAAGACGTTGAATAAGTGGAACCCTAATGCTGCACCGCCAATCACTATTTAAACTGACTTTCAGGAATATGGAAGTACCTGTTTGAACTGCTCACAGATTACAAGACACGTTATGGTAACATCAGCTTTACAGTGGGGACAATTTACGATTATAACAATGATGGGTTGTGGGAAGGAATCATCAATAAAACAAGGTTAGTTCCTGGTCACATGATAGGAGGTGATTATAGTCCTGTCAACGATAATTGTAGAGGAAGAAACTAAACCTTTAATGATATCTTAGTTCATATCACTACGTATTCCGATTACAACATTTTCTAAATTGAATTAAAATACGTCCCGGTGCTATGGCTAAACGTAATGTTGCTTCATTAATCATTTATGCTATTCTGTTCTTAAATTTTAATTCATGTTTCACAATGTATAGGTACTTGGACACAGATGGTGTTCTTCCTATCCCATCACATATCTATGCAATACTTATCAAGTGCAAAGACACCGAAGAACAACTGCCATGTGGTGGAAATATTGACATACTTCCATTTATACTACAAAACTTGAAAGATGCTCCCAATTGTTTGGTATGAATAAGTTTCAAGCCTTTGTATAATTAAAACATTTCTTCCTATGCCCTTTTATTCTTTTTATTCAACGAAAAAAAAACATATATTACGTTATGTTTGACTCTGTCAAGTCTAACATGCAACCCAAAATTATAAAGAAGTAAGATTGCTGTCGTTTATCCAGCTCGCCCTCAAAACCGTACCATTCTTGTCAAAGTTTATATAAACATATTTCCTTCGACTCGCCTCGCAAACTGAAGTGGTATTTCAATCTAGTCGTCATTTTGATTCAGTCTGTGTGCGATATATATATGTATTTGTATTTGCTGCGATAACCAATTGTTCACACGCGGACAGGTTTATGAGCGGTCATGAATGACTAGAAAAGCAAAATACTGTTTAGAAAAAAAAATGAATGTATAAGTTCAAATTAAGTTTCGATGTATATCAGTAACCCCCCCCCCCCCCCCCCCCAAAAAAAAGTTGAACAGGAAATACCGCATTTGAAACACAGCCACCTTTACAAACCAACGTGCTCTATATGATGATATATGATTTTATTTTTTGACAGAAACCCGATGTTTACTTAAAGGACAATGTAGCAAGGATAAGAGACATAGAATTACTGACAGGTCTACAGTTTATGACTTCATTTAATGTTTCCACTGCTGCTAGACTGAGGACATTTCTACCTGAAGATATCTGGGAAACTTCTGTACTACGTACATGGGAAGACGAACAATGTCCACACCAAGATTTGTGCCAATCTGAGTACGCAACCCTTTTTTATTTATAGTTATAAATTTATAAGAAAAAAAATAACCTCAGATTGATTATATATCAATGGAAACCTTGAGTATGTATGAGACTGGAAAACTTTTGTGAGCCATGCTTAATGGCTTAGGTTCTTGCACAACGACATGGAAAAGACCATTTTTGACAGAATGTCTAAGAAAAATATTTACGGATGTTTATATAATGAAAATATTCAAGATAATATGCTGAACTAAATCACATAGCTTATCGTTTTCCATATCATATATCTTAGTTACAAGCCTACGATACTGATCTCGCTGGATGGATTTCGTGCGGATTATCTGTTGAGAAACATGACCCCAACGATTTCTAAACTGAGCAAGTGCGGTGTACATGCACCTTATATGAGATCAGTTTATCCAACAAAAACTTTTCCGAACCACTACAGTATTGTCACTGTAAGTATATTTTGTATTCCAGACACATCCATCAGATTAAAATATGTTTCAGAAAACATGTTTTCAATGCAAAATATATTGTGTTTTTCATTCCTAGGTATCCTTTTGGCATATATAGAATTAATGCAAGATACTTCTGCATTATACGTTTTACAAGAAGTGAATCTGTATTCGCACGATCTCATATTCCCAGCTTAATTGTTTTTCAACAATGTCCTTTGAAGGCATGTTTTAGTTAAATTTCAATGTTTACATACTACATTACTACTTGGATAAATCAAGTCCAATATAATTTTCATAGAAACGTTTCAAAGAACATGTACAAATGAAAACAATCAAGGCCTTCTTGTGGTTTGTCGCCTAACTTACCACTGTTTTTCGTTCATATCCTTAGATAATCAATGCCTGCGTATCTGAATTCTAAATCGTGATAAATACATATGACGACAAAAAGCTGAAAGGTCTTGATTATTTCTAAATATTAATGGCAACCTTTTTCCGCGATGTGGAACGTGCGATTAGATCTGACGTCATTCATAAAATATCATAAAATTGGCAGCAAAAAATTTAAAAGAAAAATCAATAATAGCTTAACTACTTCTCCCATGGTAAAGATTAATGAAACGACTATGCAGTAAGGATATTTTTTAAATCATAATCAGGAAAAGTATTTGTTTCAGAAGACAAATTGCAACTTAAAACGGGCTGTTTTTTTTTGTTGTACTGTCCACATATCGTTAGTTTTAAGTCGGAGATTGATATGAGTTTCTAATGTTTATGGGAAACACTCCTGTTTTGTATAACATTACCGCGAATATGTAAGTATAAGGACTGCTTGTTAATTCACGCGCTATTATACGGATATGAATCACTTTTGGACTTCTGGCATGTAGTCCAAGAATCATTGGCGCGATTCATTGATTTGCCAAAGTCCTAATCTGGTTAATACCTGTATAAACGCACAAGAAATACAAATGTAGTTTATTCTTATTTTTGACCGTTTGCCTGCTTTGATTCGAGCAAATATTTGCTGATTTCATTTTCTGTAATTTCAGGGATTATATCCAGAATCTCACGGGATTATAGACAACAACATGTACGATATGGAAATAGGAAAACGTTTCTATTTAGGTAGTAACACATCAGGTGACCCAAGATGGTGGGGTGGCGAACCGGTCGGTACTTTTTGTGTTGTTTTTCTTTGGTGTGTCTAACAGACTATATTGATCCTGGATATTGATAGCAATGAGTGTTTAATTTACGCCTGTTTCCATGTTTTGATAACATGATGTAAAGATGAAACATAATAATTTGATTTCAACCCGTTATATTATGGTCTAATAGCAGTGGTAGTTGTAAGTATTATATATCAATATAGAGGTCAAATCACTTTCACGTCTATGACCTTGTTCTTTATTGCGATATTGACTGGTATTCATTGTCAACAAAATCAAGACTGAGTTTTCATTATGGCTTTTGTTTCTGTAGTTTATTTAGACCAGAGCACGGTCAGTTATATAGCTTATGTATAATTTCTATCAGTCATAACATATTTAAGTCATTTCATAAACAAATAATCGAACCCTTTATTTATATGAGCCGCGTCATGAGAAAACCAACATAGTGGCTTTGCGACCAGCATGGATCCAGACCAGCCTGCGCATTCGCGCAGTCTGGTCAGGATCCATGCTGTTCGCTTCTAAAGCCTACTGCAATAAGAGAAACCGTTAGTGAACAGCATGGATCCTGATGCGCAGGCTGGTCTGGTTCCATGCTGGTCACAAAGCCACTATGTTGGTTTTCTCATGGCGCGGCTCATATGATAATGACGTATCGTCATCTTTAGATATGGCTTACTGCCAAACGACAAGGTCTCAAAACGGCGACATACTTTTGGCCTGGGTCTGACGTTAAAATTCAAGGTAAGTTGTACGTATGTACATGTAGTAATTTCATGTTGATAGCTATGATACTTTATATAAGTAAAAAACGCACAAACATGAGTAAGTCTGATCAATCAACCCGAAATATTTAATAATTCTTGATATGTCAAAACAAAATGCTTTATAGAAAGTCTGTAAAAAAGAAAAATGTTGAATAAGTTTTGATAAACAACACACTCAATCTTGATAAATGAGCACAAAATGTTTAGAAAGAATAAGTCTTGAAAAATCGACACGTAGTTTAATGAGAAAGGATTGATAGATTTATATACAATACACACATAGGTCCGTTATAATGATAATTATTTTTTTTCTTTGTAACAGGAGAGTATCCAGATATCTTTAAGAAATATGATGGGTATGGTATTTTTTATTTCATGTTTATAAGACATGCATTCAGATTAAAATGAAAATAAATCGAATTCCATACATATGACACAAATCATCATGTGTTTAACGTTGCTGAGGTAAAATGAAACCATGTCATGCTTTGGTACATGTATAAGTGTAATTGACTTGATTTCAAGTATAAAAACAGCCGATTATCGAATTAACTTTGTCAAAGAATTATTTTCATTTGTATATTTCTACATTGAATTTATTAAACACGTTGAATAACACGTTGTTATTATCCCCCGACGAAAGTCGGAGGGATATAGTTTTGGCGTTGTCCGTCCGTCCGTCCATCCGTCCGTCTGTCTGTCCGTCCGTCCGTCCTTCCGTTCGTCCGTCCGGAGCCATATCTAGGAAACAGTTGAGAGTATTTATTTCAACTTCATATACATGTTCACCACTATGAGTTCTTGCGGCCCGTCAAGTTTCAGTCAGATTGCCCAAGTAACACCAGAGTTATCGCCCTTAGAAGTTTCTAGTGTTAACTATATAGGATACTATAAATATGCCAATTTCTGCATCATAACTTTTGATATATTTGACCTAGAACTATGAAACTTAAACAGAATTTAGATCACCATAATATAGTTGTGTACACACAATTTCATTCAGATTTATTTGTAAATTAAGAGTTAATGCCCTTTAATTGTATAAAAATCCACATATTTGTACATAACAAACTTACCATTTGGTAGAATTTCATTGAATTTCTTTCATTTTTTTCCATCAACATTTATTGTAAACATGTGTAGTTGTGTACCCACACCTGGTCACCCGCTTACCTTGATCACACACCACCTTCCCTATCCCCCCCCCCCCCCCCCCCTCCCCACCACCCCAAAAAAAATAATTCCTTATTTTAGATTTTTTTCAAACAAACTTCATATACATGTTCACCACTATGAGGTTATGGGGCCCATCAAGTAACACCAGAGTTATGGCCCTTAGAAGTTTGTAGTGTTAACTATATAGGGTACTATAGATATGGCAATTTCTGCATCATAACTTTTGATATATTTGACCTAGAACTAGGAAACTTTAACAGAATTTAGAGCACTATAATGTGGTTGTGCACAGACAATTTTGTACGAATTTCTTTTGTAACTTCAGAGTTATTGCCCTTTAATTGTCTAAAAATCCACATATTTGTACATAACAAACTTACCATTTGGTAGAATTTCATTAAATTTCTTTCATTCTTTTCTGTGAACATTTATTATAAACATGTAAAGTTGCGCACCCACACCTGGTCACCTACTTGCCTTGGTCACACCCCTCCCCCTCCCAACCCCACTCCCCCTCCCCCTCCCCCCCCCCAAAAAAAAAAAAAATATTTTTCATTTCTTATTTTAGATTTTTTTCAAACCTTCCAAGTTGTACCATTCCCCCACCTCACTTCTCCACCCAGTCATGCCCACCACTGATCATGCACCCTTTCCCCCCCCCCCCCCCCCCCCCCCCCCCCACAACTTCACCCTTTTATCCGCTTTTTTTTTTCATTTTTAATTTTCAATCAATATTTATAATCAACATGTGAAATTTTGTTTCCTCTCCCGTTCCTCTGCACCCCCACCCCCTAAAAAATAAATATATACATATATCTATATAAAAACATATATATATTTCCATTTTATTTTTTTTTAATGTTCAAACCTTCAACATGTTAAGTTGTGACTGCACAAACCTTGCCCTCAGCCATGTTCAAGATATCTTACCTATGTTCTCTAAAGGAAATCTGTTCTTTTAAGTTCAAATGAACTTGTTAAACAGCAACACCTGGTGCCAAACCACTCAAAGACAATATTTCGTTCCAGTTAAACTTCAAGCTCACATTTCAATTAACTGCATTTAATTTTAAAAGCTAAGCTAGTAAGCATATCCCATTCAAAATAAATTCTTTAGTAGGGATCAAAGTATCATACATTTATTATGTACTCTTTAATTAAACATTTGTTTTCTGTTAAATTGATTTTGACTAATGAAATTATTTGCTTCTTATTAACATCCTTAACTTTTTGCCGGATATATCTTTTTGCCATTCCTCACCACAAACCCTTTCGGCGGAGAAACCAATTAATCGAATTTGCTTGTTATATTCAAATTTTGCCTTCTTTCACTTGGAATAAATAATATATTTTAGATCAGTTACGTATTCTTCTCGTGTACGTGATGTCATTTCCTGGATGTCGCTGCCGGAAGGAGAGAGACCAGATTTCATCACCCTGTATTTTGATGAACCAGATTTAGCCGGACATAAACATGGTCCAAGTGATGAAGCAGAGGTATATTGACTTAAATGGAAATGCGTAATATGTAACATAAACGAACTTCATGCTTTTCTTGGACATGTGAGCGGATAGCTTAATCAAACTATGAGTGAATGAAATTATTTGAAATTAACATTTTGATTATAAAATTGAAGACCGATTGTAACTATTATATTTATCTCCGAAAAAATGGGAGAAAGTCTTCGTTGTATTTTTGTAACTATTGTTACAGTCTTTCGAAACATAATCCGCGGCGGGTTGTGTAACTCTTCTACGTCACAGAGTGCTTCTTTAAATTATATAAAGTAAATGATATTGAAGCTTTTGATCTGTAATATTTGCCTTAAACTAGTTTTTTTCCAATAATATGCAAGTTAAGTATCATGAAAGCTTTTCAGTTATATTTTTAAATATACGTTTTTTCATTTAATGAGCGATAGCATGATGCCTAAAACTGATCCAAATTTCTTGCGATTTTAACTTATCTGAAATACTTTTAAGATAAATTGATCTTCGTACTGTTTTAATAGGTTACACCACAGGCATATTATGAACCGTAGGCATATTATGAAGTTTATTGTACAGTACTAAGATTTATATGATATCTAAAGCTCCAGCTACTGAACTTAAGCGTTTATACTAGTATTTTATATTTATTTATGTACATATATATACCTGGTACTCTATATACCAAAAACGAAACTGTAAAATTAACAAAAAAACTTTTCAGATTGGTGCAACTTTAGCACGTGTAGACGAAACCATTGGTGAACTGATGGATGGCTTGTTTTCTAGGAAGCTACATCATTGCGTAAACCTTGTTATTACTGCTGACCATGGTAAGTAAATACTGCAAGTAACTGAGG
The DNA here is from genome assembly GCF_021730395.1 of Mercenaria mercenaria. Taxonomy (NCBI): domain Eukaryota; kingdom Metazoa; phylum Mollusca; class Bivalvia; order Venerida; family Veneridae; genus Mercenaria; species Mercenaria mercenaria. Next base: position 53,743,111 of record NC_069363.1, read on the forward strand.
AAATGTTCTGCGTACTGCATATATATTTATGTAAACATTTAGATATATATTGGCACTTTGACGTTATATTTTTGTACACAAAATTTCGTTGAAATGATTAATGGCGATCAGTTTAACCTGATGCTATTGAATGTCCCCTGTCAGTGTGAACACTTGTACACATTGAATGATATATATTATCACCAGACGTTAACACAGATATATCAACATTATGTTTCTCTTTATTTTCTTCTCCTAGGAATGGATGATGTAAGTTGCAAAAAGATTGTTCGCCTCAGTCATTACGTTGACAACGACTACCTGAGAGGCAACTTTTACATTTGGGAGGGACCATTTGGCAGAATAGCGAATAAGTACCGTTACAATTCAACTGTACGGGACATATGGCCAGCTGACAACCCAGGTATATGACTCATATTACCTATTATTTAATGTGTTTGTCTGGAAAGTATAACTTCATTACAAATTTAAATCATTTGGAAACATGTTTTTATCAGTAGTTGTAATAACACCACAGTCTTTTGTTTGAGCTATATTGATGTGTATACACGTCTGATAATGTTGTAATTATCACAGAGCCTTATGATGATCTGCTGTCAAATATAACGTGTGCAAGTCCTCACATGAATGTGTACCAGAAGACGTCACTTCCTGTTCGTCATCATTATACAAACAACGATAGAATTGACGACACAATATTAGATGTTGAAACAGGATGGCTTGTTACTCGGTATATAACTATCTTTAGTTTTCCTCACAACACAAAGAAACTCACTAAAATGGCTTCAAAGATGATTTACTTGCTCAACAAGGCTACTTTGAACGAATTTTATGGCCATAGTTCTGTCTACTTCTTTAGCAGATAACAACAATCAGATAAATGACATCTTTTTTACTTGTTTTACATACACGTATATATTTAAAATAAACAAAATTCAACTTGCCCGGATTATGAGGTATCTTTGAAACAATTGCTCTAGTTAGTTGAAACATTTATTGTCATTCTATATATATATCTTCGTAAGAAGCTATATACATGTTTGAAAGTCACAGTGACATTTCCCAGTTTAATGGTTTTTACTCGTTTTATAAAAACACAACTTTTTGTTTTTTTAGCCCTTTCTATCTTTTCGTAATTTGATATTTCTGAAATTTTGTTATGTAGTATGTTGACCAAATAGAATCATGCTTAATTGTGGAAAAAGCTTTGAGTAATTCTAAAATATTGGCAAAATGAAAATGGCGGAAAAAATGTTTTGTCTAGTAAACATTATAATGTTCTCATTTTCTTAGCGGTAATTACAAACATAAAAACAAAATTCATGGAAATGAAAATTAAACCTTAATGCTTAAAATAGTTTTTTCGGATAGTAGAAAAGTTTTTCTGGAGTACACTTCCACAAGGTATTTACAGTAACCAATTTTAAAAACAAAATCTGCGAAGCCTTAGTAATACATGTATTTCAGCATATAAAACAATGTGAAATTATCCCTACTGTCTCTGCTTGACCCATGTTCAAACTTGTACCGGTTTCCATTACACATTTTCTTTGTACTTTCTAGTTTATATATTTTCAGTATAATTCAATGTACAAATTTTTTACGTTGACGCTCCTGTTTTTAAAAGTTGGTATGTTTAATTAGGAGCTATGTCAGGAGTTGTTGGGGCGGTAACCATGGATACGATAATATTTACAAAAGCATGGAGGTATGTGTCCTTGTACAAGCATAAAGTATTGCATTAAATTCAAAGAATTCATAGATAAATATACTTTGCAACATTTTATCTGTATGAAGAAACAGTTCTATTTTGACTGATTAAATTTGATTTTCAAACTTTTCAGATACATCAAAGATATGATGATATGCTTCTACATATAAAATGAATTTATTTTATCGGGTTTAGCGTCACACCGGCACAATTGCAGGTCATATGGCGATATTCCAGTTTTGAAGGGTAGAGGAAGACCCCAGGTGCTCCTCCGTGCATTATTTCACCACGAGCGGGCACCTGGGTAGAACCACCGACCTTCCGTAAGCCAGCTGGATGGCTTCCTCACAGGAATAATTCAGCGCCCCGAGTGAGGCTCGAACCCACATCGATGAGGGGCAAGTGATCCAGAGTCAGCGACCTTAACCACACGGCCACGGAGGCCCCAGATGTAAAATGAAAGTAATATTGATTTCTGTATACTATAGCAAAATGTATATGTGTTTAACATCAAATTTTTGGTATTGCTGAAGTCCGCTGTGGTTGCATTTTAAGTGCGGTTGTTATATTCAATTTAACGTTACGATATTTAATAGGAAGCACTCCGTTATATCTTGCACTACACTTTTGTTTTTCAGGCGTTATTCCTTGCTTATGGTCCCGCATTTAAATGGAATCAGACAATCGATCCATTTGAAAACATCGAACTTTATAACATGTTTACTGGTAATGTCTAGATTATAAAACTTTATATTACATGGATTTTATTTTTGTTGTTAATATAATTGAATGGCACTTTGTCTCCACTATTGTCCCTACTGTCTCTGTGTTATTATCATATACTGTAATTTCAATGTAATTTGTACATTATATTAAAAGTTATGTAAGTACATTTTCATATTGAATAGCTCTGGTATATAATATGCAATCTTTTTCATTTATCATACACATCAAATGATTTGCAGAAATTCTAAATATTACTGCTGCCCCTAACAATGGAACTGTGGGATCTCTGAACCATATTCTTAAGGAGCCAGTGAATGTTAAACGTGAAGAACAGTATGAAGAATATGAAAACTCTTCATCTAAATATAGAAGTGCGGACGAATATGTTTTCTTCGTGAAGTCACTAAATTGTGCTGGAAACTGTTCATCTTTGTCTGTTAATGAGGCAAGTTTATTATGTTTATCATATTTGCATAATTGATAAACTTATTAGTCTAAGATTTACTAACAACCTATCTGAATTTTATGAATCACGTCAAAATGAAAATCCTCACAATGTTTCTCGTCACCAGGTGACTGCCTTGACTTTTGCAAGTTTTTTACCATTTTTAACTTTTGTCATTTATATTTTTGTCAGCAGATAAATGGATGAATCTTATTCTAAAGATTATTTAAGTTAGGCGGGCGGATTGTCGTGTTTTACAGTTAATTAACTTTTCCGAACAGATAAAGAATATCTACACGGCCTTATCTGAACCTCGACCAAATAGAAATCATACCCCACTTGGACAGCCAAAGCTTGATGCAAATTCATTTCGGTATAGGAATGTGACGCTACTCAGTTATGAGGACTCTGTGTTGGCGTATGATAAACAGTTGGAGATACCAGTCTGGGTATCACAAACATTGAACGGATCACAAGTCACGGTATTCCTTTTGAAATATTTGTGTTGCAGTTGTTCTGCAGTAAAGTCCTCTTTAGTATAAACCTATTAATTCATCAGGACATACAGTCGTAAGGCCATCATCTATTAATTTATCTCTTTTCTGTTTTGTTTTACATCTCCCTTTAGAAAATTAGCTTTCGGTTTATTCGGTTTAATTGCTTTTTTCCAAATGATGGTTATCACGTTTTTTCTTTTCACGTTTTTCCTTATATGGCAGGGTCCAAGGGAAATTGGGAATTGTTATATACCAGACCCGAGAATACAGAATCAGTCTACAAATATGTGTGATTCCAGTCAAGATGTAATGCACACGCTATTAAACGGTATTTATAATTTACATCAGGAATAATCTTATGGGCAAATTTTTGATGCGTCGATTAATTAATCTTGTACCCATAAAGTGCGAAACTGTGCTCACTCCTATATCCCTTTTGAATCCTCTGAAAGATGTTTGTATTGGGACAAACTTAAAATGGCTTAAGACGTATGGTAACATCAAAATGTGCACGACAGTTAAGCCTGTTATTATGCAATCGTTAAATTATGCCGTTCAGAAATAAAATAACACTATGCTTCTTATAATGTATGTTTGATCGTGTAACTATATTTTGTTGCAGAGTATTTCCAGACAGACCGTAGTAGTTCTACCTTTCTATCACCAGGTCTAACTAGAATGAAGTCTTCGTTTTATGGAAGTATGTAATTTCCTTTTACTTGCGTGTGTTTGAAAATTGTATGCATTATACATCATCAAGAAAAAAGAATAAAACTGAACATTATGGTTAACAGTGTCATATTCAGTAAACAATACATACAATGATAATTAAAGATACATTCAGGATTTTTTTTCAATTTGTCTTTCTTGAAATTTATACATTATTGTTGACGACCTCCTTTGTTCTTAAAACAGTGCAACAGAATATCATTTTCTCACATTTCACCTACTGATTAATTAACGGTCTTATCAGTCTTAAAACAATTTTTGTCAATTCTAGATATTTGGAAACCAGTTATGAATTTCATCATTAAGAAAATATTACCTAATGAGGATGTGAACGTTTTGCTAGGACCAGCATTTGACAATGACCATAACAGTTTGCCAGATAGTGTAAACATAAGGTTTGTTTATTAATGTCCTCTTTCTACGTATTTCTATCGTGATGTGTGAATTGTTGTACGTTTGTGGAACACACTTCATATTTCCTTACCAATGGCGTAAACACCTCCAAAATTTTTAAACTTGATGATAATTGATAATTGAGAGGGACGTCTGAAAAGCGGAACCCTGTTATGGATCAAGGCGAAATATTGCTTGGGAATGACCAGGTCGTTTTCAAATTGGTTGGGCAATATTTACCTACGCCATCCACAACTGAACAAATTAAGTATACTAGTATTTGTCGATGTAATTATTAAGAACTTTTTACGCTAATATATTTATTGGAACATTGGTAGAACACATACATTATCATCATTTGATATGCTTTGTAGTATCACATACATTTTTCAGACTGCTATATATATTATGTTTGTCGTTCTCCATTGAACTGCAATTTGTTAATATGATATTATGCTGCCATTATCCACTGTATAACTATGAAAATGTTGCTTATGTTGTTTACTTGATGTAAATCTAAGTTGGAAAATAAAGTTTGAAAGTTTGAAAGACATCTACATCTACATCTGTGTCACTGATATAATAGAGTGTACTGTCTGTGTTGATCTCAATGTGATCTACTTGTCAAAGAGTAAAATCAGTCAATATTTGATCACATGTTAGACATGGACATCAACACATAACATTTAAAGCATTTGATTATTAAAAAATATTCAATTAATATGAGGTCAGGAGTTAATGTTTACAGTTGTTTCTTTTTTTCAGTCTTCCAAGCCATTACTTCATCATCCTAACAAACTGTATGGAGACGAGCAAGAAGATTGATACTTGTGAGAAATACCACATTGAATCATATATCATTCCTCACCTTGATCATACTAGAATATGTAAGGTAAATAAGAACTTTCATTAGATAAAGAAGGGTTTTTAATTTCCCCAAGACGTTTCTAATAGCATCGGCAGGATGGTAAAGTCCATGCCAGATCTCGTAGTAGGCTTAAATTTCTCTAGCTTAACACACTATGTAGACTAGCCACTAAACTGCTAATAAAATATTTCTACATTGATTTTCCTTTTTTTCTAATTCAATTTCGTAGAGTCAAAAGCCAGTCTATTCTTGATATTTCTTAGAGGAAAGATGTTAAAATTATCATTGTCGGCTCAGTTCACGACATTGAATCATAAAAATGTAAAAACGTATATCATAGTCTATGAGCTAGTCTATACACTGTGTAATCTATTTAGTGAGATTAAACTTTCGTCAACACAATGTTTAGTAATTACTTTTGTTATACGCCCGAAGGGACGTATTATGTTATGACGCTGGTGTCCGTCTGTCCGTCCGTCCGTCTGTCCATTAGCAATTTCGTGTCCGCTCTGTAACTCTTGAACCCCTTGAAGGATTTGAAAGAAACTTGACACAAATGTTCACCACACCAAGACGACATGCAGAGCGCCTGTTTTGGATGTCTTGCTTCAAGGACAAGGTCACACTTAGGAGTCAAATGTCATATCAATTTGTTTCGTGTCCGCTCTGTAACTCTTGAACCTCTTGAAGGATTTCAAAGAAACTTGACACAAATGTTCACCACACCAAGACGACGTGCAAAATGCTCCGGATGATTGCTTCAAGGTCAAGGTCACAGTGAGTGTTCAAAATTCATATCAGTTTGTTTCGTGTCGGCTCTGTAACTCTTGAACTGCTGGATGGATTCAAAGAAACTTGGCAGAAATGTTCACCACACTGAGGCAACGTGCAGAGCGCATGTTCCGGATAACTCGCTTCAAGGTCAAGGTCACACTTAAGGGTCAAAGGTCATATATTACTTTGCTTTGTGTATATTGCTCTGCTTTGCAGTGCTCTTGTTTTTATTTGGCAGATATCTTTTTTGTTCACTTGCAGTAAATTTTTTTAATTACTTCCCTTTTATGTTACTATAAATAGCTTATTTTTAAACTTTTTTAGTATTGGCCGTAGGGAAAAACCGAGACCACTTTTCTGTGGTACAACATGGATGGTACCTCCAATTTTTAAGTGTATTTTTACATACCTGTACCTGATAAGGATTTTTTTTGTGGACTTTGAACATTTTTTTTTGTGGACTTTTGTTTTTTAAGTTTTCCTTTTGTTTTTCCAGTCCTTTGGGATATAACAGTCAAGTTCTTTAAATTTTGCTCCCATCCTCTGATGTAACCCTTCGCGCGTATATTGCCCCGCTTGGCGGAGCTCTTGTTCGATTTATGACAACCACACATTACATTATGATTTCTATTTCCTTTTATTTGAAGATGAACACATATGTAGCGGATCTAACACCGTGAAAACATCCAATATAAGGTCATGCATATAGTTTGTTTCTGACATTGCTACTCGATACTTATATTGCCATTGCTGTGGAATCAATTTAAAATTAACACGTTTATTTTCAGGACATTGACACATTCTTGAAAGAAAACGAAGCGAGGGTTCGTGATGTTGAATTGCTTACAGGACTTGGACTTTTATCAGCAGTACCGTTTGATGTTGCCGTCCGGTTGAGAACCTTGTTACCACTTAATTTTGGATAGCTTTACTTACACTTCAAAGTGTATATGAGTGTAAAACGTGAATTTGTACGTTCAACATTTACTATTCATTTCAGATATGTACTCCAATATTTCTTGTGTTCTGCATGAATCGAGTTGTTTTATCAGTATATGTAGAAAGACGTTTATATGATCAGTATCTGTGATGAATCTGCACTGAACATACCACATCAAATCAAAAAGAATCCATGTCATGATTTCTTCAATGATTTTCTTTCATTCAACAAATTGTAAATTAGAATATTCAGTGATGCCTTGTTCATTCTAGTAACTGTTTTCTACTCTAGTTTCAATTATCGCGTTTCTGTAATTTTGCTTGACACAAGCAATTCTCATTTATTATTGTATCAGATGACACCATCCCACTTCTATATCGATTCAGTTTCGTGTATTTCATTTGATATTTTAATACATCAGATACCAGATATACTACATATCCATTGATATCTTTTGTTCAAATAAAACTGTGATTTATATGAATAAAGTTCATATCATTTGTATGCCTCCGCTGTCGAACACCTGGGAGAATATAGTGTTTGAACTGTCAGCGCGTCCATCAGTCTGTCCATTCGTCCGTCTGTCACACTTTTGTATGTAATCAACTCCTCCAATTAAAATTGAACTTGGTAAATATCAGCATTAAGTTGTCATGCTTATATTATCGGGACTTTCAGTGTTCTGAATTTGTCCCGAATAAGCTTGAAAAGTACCAAAAGCCGTACATGTACTAACAGGGATAAACCTGAATGTTCATGTTCTGATATTGTCCTGCTATAAAAGAACCAGTGACGGAATAATTAGTAGATCTAGCGCTGAAAACGTTAGCATTTGTTGTGTCCGAAGCGTGAAATCATCCCGGATTACTGTTAAGTGAGAGTTCGTAATTTCATTATATTCTGTCGTAACCGGATGACTCTAGGTTGTTAACTGGCATAAGTGTGTGCGCCTATGCGTTCTCCTAGTTTCAACTTGTAAGGCCATCGTTGAAGTCTCCGCCCTACGGCTTCCGCCCTGGATTGTCTCCTCGGCATTTCCAGATATGTAAATAAATTGAATACACGCGAAGGTATAAAAACATGTAGATCTATACCACGTGCTCGGGTCTTAAACGGCCAAAAAGCAGGTAGACAAAGATCTGAAGTTTATATTGCTAAGTCTACTAGATCTATACAAATTATAAACATATTTTAAATATTTAGACTTTCTAATAAATCAAGAGTATAACATGCACAGCTCGTTTATAAACTCTATTTTAACAATATTAAAATAATAACTAAGAGAATTTTTTTCTGACCTGTATTCATTGCTGGAATCTTCGAAAGAGAACGCTGTGACGAATGTGATGCATTACGTCAGCAGGGGATAATCATTACTTTAAGCTTTACTAGACAAGGCCGCTAGAGTTGTCTTCCCCTCTCGACAATGACATACATTTCAAGACAGACTTAAATATATGTGATTAAAATGAAATGAAACTTAGTATACGTCATCAAACATGGAGTTGACATGCACATATCGTCGTATTAGTTTTGGTACACTGCAACTGCCGTTTTTTATTGATTTTGAAATATTATAACTCATATCTAGATAGATCTACATCGAAATATTTTGTACTCAACACGTCCTTCAGTTTTCGTCCAGCAGAATTGAACTTTGTTTACTTCACCAACATGAACTGGTCACGCATATTGTTTGGATTTTTATATCCGTTTATGTTTTTAAACTATTTGTCCTTTTTCTGGACGTTGAGTTTCTACACCGGGACATTGTCTAATCATCAACAATTTCCATCAAATTGAAATGAACCTTGGTACACGTCATCAACATAAAGTGGACACGCACATGTATTTTCAGAAAAATAAGACACTTTTCATGATAAATTTCGCGTGTTCATGGCGAAAACAAAAGCAGGGTCGTTTACTGCGCGACGCCGTCAACAACGCGATCCGAGAAAGAGTCAGTGGCTTCAATCTGGCGGCGTTTCACCAAAAATCTGTCTACAACCCCTTTTCTTTTAATAGTTTGACAGCTTATTATTTGTAGTTTACGATGATATATGGGTTTTTCTAGAAAGTATAGTAAATAGATCTCAACTGTGGCGAATTTACACTAGAACCCTTTGGGAAATGTTTTACTGGTATAAAACATTTACATTTCATGAGGAATTCAGCACGATTTTATGTGTCGCGACACTAAATGTGTAGAGAAAGTAACTAATAATTTGAGGGTTGTGCACCTCGGAGAGGGTCTCAGGAGTCAGGTTGATAGGGGTACGGGGCATGCTATTAAATCATATGAAAGGAAACGTCTGTAAACAAAGATAATCTTACGTTATCAGTTGTAAACCATATTTCATCATTATCAATGCACGTGCACTTGGGATCATCACAGGTTGCACAGTTCAATTTACGTGATCAGATTTCTACTTCACAAACATAACAGAAACTGATTTCATTTGAAAAAAATATCTGACTGATGATTCTAGGAAACTCCTCAAATATAGTTAACTGATCTACCAAGACTTAGGTAAGTTGAGGGAGTTAGTTTGTTTTCCATTTGTTTTAAAATGTTATGGTCAGGTGCTATTTTTTATTTCACTAACTGCGTCTCCATTTTTTGTCTGATCTTTTTTCTTTTCTCTATTTGACATCTGTTGTACTTTTTCACTAAACCTTTTTTCGACTGTAGCGTTTGCATTCTTCTTTCTTGATTACAGGCTTCATTTTCTAACTGGTAATTACACTGTCGCTCACGACATAAGGCAGTCCTCTCCTCACGTTCAAACTAGAAAATGCTTTTGTAAAAAGGCGCATGTCTCCCCCAATGCAAAGTCCTATAGGCAAGAAGTCAATAGGGGTCAGGAGCAAAAGTCAAAGAGACACTGATGGTTGGCTGCAATAGGGATCATCTACTTGGCATGTCCAGACATCCCGCTAAATTTCAACACTCGTGGCCTAGTGGTTCTCAAGTCACTGTTCAGGCTCCTGTGACCCTGACCTTTGATCAAGTGACCTCAAAATAAATAGGGGTCATGTACTCTGCATGTCCAATCATCCTATTAAGTTTCAACATTGTAGGTCAAGTGGTTCTCAAGTTATTTCCAAAAAATGATTTTACATGAACAGGCCACTGTGACCTTGACCTTTAATAGCCTGACCCCAAAATCAATAGGGGTCATCTACTCTGCATGTTCAATCATCCTATGAAGTTTCAACATTCTGGGTCAAGTGGTTCTCAAGTTATTGATCGGACCTGGTTATCAATGTTCAGGCCCCTGTGACCTTGACCTTTAACAGAGTGACCCCAAAAACAATAAGGGTCATTTACTCTGCATGAACAATCATCCTATGAAGTTTCAACATTCTGGGTCGAGAGGTTCTCAAGTTATTGATTGGAAATGGTTTTCCATGTTCAGGCCCCTGTGGCCTTGACCTTTAACAGAGTGACCCTAAAATCGTTAGGGTTCATCTACTCTGCATGACCAATCATCCTACGAAGTTTTATCATTCTGGGTCAAGTGGTTCTCAAGTTACTGACCGGAAATGGTTTTCAATGTGCGGGCCCCTGTGACCTTGACCTTTCACAGAGTGACCCCAAAATCGTTAGGGGTCATCTACTCTTTATAACCAATCATCCTATTATGTTTCAACATTCTGGGTCAACTTGTTCTCTAGTTATTGATCGGAAATGGTTTTCAATGTTCAGGCCCCTGTGACCTTGACCTTTGACGGAGTGACCCCAAAATCAATAGAGGTCATCTACTCTTCATGACCAATCATCCTATGAAGTTTCAACATTCTGGGTCAAGTGGTTCTCTAGTTATTGATCGGAAATGGTTTTCAATGTTCAGGCCCCTGTGACCTTGACCTTTGACGGAGTGACCCCAAAATCAATAGGGGTCATCTACTCTTCATGATCAATCATTCTATTAAGTTTCAACATTCTGGATCAAGTGGTTCTCTAGTTATTGATCGGAAATGGTTTTCAATGTTCAGGCCCCTGTGACCTTGACCTTTGATGGAGTGACCCCAAAAACAATAGGGGTCGTCTACTCTAGCAGCCCTACAAACCTATGAAGTTTGAAGGTTCTAGGTCAAATGGTTCTCCAGTTATTGCTCGGAAATGAAGTGTGACGTACGGACGGATGGACGGACGGACAGACGGACGGACGGACAGGGCAAAAACAATATGTCTCCTAGGGGAGACATAATTACTTCATCAAAAGAAATCTGGTATTTGCAGTCTTCCATGCTTTCAAAATGATCTCTGAATTCGTACTGGGCAACTCTCTTTATCTAAAAAATCTAAAAAAAAAATTATCTACGTAGAAAATCATATTCTGTATGTAACTGATCAATATTTGAAACAAAAATCAAATAAAGTATTTTGAAATTCTGACGACAGACTTTGCCCAAAAAGTATGGAATTACCTATCTATCCATTACTGTGTGTATTTACAGATGATGTTACTGGCTTTTTACTGGTGTGCTAATTACTTCAAGGATTTCTCTTTTTACTTACACTTTATCCCTTAAGTGATATTATCCTGCAAGAAACCAAGCTGTTTCTGTTTTGACTGCCTAACGAAACAAAGACGATATTGAATCTAACTCATTAAGTTATATAAACATAGGACCTGCGTCATGACAAGAATTTACAAATTTCGGTGATAAATATCCATTTGGCAGTATCGAGTTGCAAACTTCGATTACATGTACAGAACTTCGATATTTCTAAAGAATGTACATCGAAACATGCATGCATCATTACATTAATGCATGAAGCTAATCTAAGAAGATAATATTTGCCCGATATTTGACCTCAATCCACTTTTCTCAGAAAATATAAACATCTATTTTCGAGAATTTTGCTAATGCAGTTCTGATAAGAATCTCCCTAATACTTTTTCAAGAGAAAATGTAAACAATCTGCCTGGTGTATATCCTGTTTACTTGCAAGAACTTCACAGTTTTACAACTTGATATGTTGATGCTAGCAAGATGTGTAAAATATTCTATATTTTGGTTGTACTATATTGTCATTTCCGCACTTTTACGCTACGTTAAAATCATCGTCAGAAAAAGAATCTATTCATGAACTTATTTTTGATGAAATAGGTGCTATTAAACGGAAAGTATGGGTAGATATGTCGGCTCAAATTCGAGATCTGGCTGAAAAAATTGATGGATTGATATCAGAGGGGAAGACATGTGAGTGCAAATCGTTTGGGAACAACAATGTCTCGGATCAAGACAACCTTGTGACACATCAAGAGTATGTTAGGCTATTGAAAGGGTTCAATGAAGAAAAGTGTATTACTAAGGCTATGGAACATAGACTTCAAGACGCTTTTTTGAAAATTTCAAAACTAGAAAATGAACTCGGTATTTATAAGCAGGAAAATTACAATCTAAAGTTAGAGTTTGATACGTCTTCAAAGGATCTCAGAAAAACAGCAGACGGTTTGGATAATGCTCATTCCTCTATCATTGGCTTACAGTCTGCAGACGACGATCTTAGAAAGGATATAGACTCGGTTAATAGTACATGTTTTGATTACCATAACTTTAACACCGGTTTCCTTGGACCTTCATTTGTAAGTGAATGGATGTTTATGCGGGCTCACGACCAGGAAAATGTTCAACGCGTTGTGCAACATGGATTAAGGGTATTGCCGTTCAAAGTAGAAGTTCAAATTCGACCAACAACAGGACCTAATGCAGGTTGGATATTTCACGGAGATCCAGCCTTCCAAAGTGATGATGACAACGGGGAAGTATACGGGGGCATTGTTTATTTGTATAACGAAACACATGTCATTCTTGTTGCACCAACTAAAAGTAACAATCAAGATGCAGGTGTTGTTGTAAACACCGGCAGCGCCGATTTCCGACGTATTGGAAATAATCACCAAACTGCCACTGAAGCCTACGTGCGCGTTAAAGTTTGGGCTCCCTCTGATTTTCCAAAGCCAGATTTTAAAACAGATTGGTTACCGCTAGATGTAACAAACAGTTCTTTATCATACTATGAACTGAAACACGGGTTATCTGGATACCCTCGGTTTATCAATGTACAAATTCGTTTTCATGCTGCAGATTATAGCGTGGTTTCTGAAGGTCTTGGCGCCACCATGATGCACCGGAAGTATTCAAACGCAGGGGGTGTTGTTTATGCCTTTAGTGACAAGAATGTTCGTCTTTGGGCGGGATATTTGGAGTCAACATCAGATAATGGACATTACAGGCTAATAGGGTATAGCGATGGCTGGGGTTCTGATCCGATAAAAGGTGTTAACATACTCAAAGGCGAATTCAGAATCCTTTCATGGGATCGTAGCGTACCAATGCACTATGATTTTGACACTGAGGTAAAAACCGAACGGAATACATATTTCTCGGAATGGCCTGCCTATGAACACATTTCTTTTGATAGTGACTTACTGTCATTCTATGTCGAGGCAGTTGATGGAGTTAACAAGGGATACCGTTTTAGAGGCTACGGTAATTCCCAGTCCATTGATTCACCTTTCGGCGGAGCTGTGTATGCGTTTAATTCTGGAGGTGATTTCAGAATCTGGCGTCCAAATGCCACCACTGATGGGTACCTAATACATGTTCATTCACCATATGGAAACGGGAAACATGTTCAAGCTTCAACAAACGGACAGTACGTGAGCACATTGATCAAGAAGTCGGGACCAGTGTCTAGACCTTAAAAAGAATGTATTTAATAATGTTAAACATGTTCTATACAGCGAACGTTCATTATCTTTTCAATGAATTAAGCCAGAAGAACGATTTGCATTGATCAATTTTGGCTTGTGTTCAAGATAGTTAATGATGCGACAAAATACTGTAAGATAGTTAATGATGTGACAAAATACTGTCTGCCTCTTTTCACAGTTCATATGAGAAAAGTGCTTTTGTAATACCCAAGAAAAGTATATAGAGAACTGATTATTTTCCTACGCATTAACTCTTCATCGTGCTTAATTTAAACACGCCTTTGGTTTATATGTTACTTTTTTTTGTTTCATTATCTGTTATCATGTCAAAGTACATAGTGATGTTGTCAACACAGCGTGTTATTAAAAGCTAGAAAGATCCAATGATACTTTCAGATTATAACGTAACATTTTGACAAAACAGTATTTTATTTTGTCAAAATGTTACGTTATAATCTGAAAGTATCATTGGATTTTTCTAGCTTTTAATAACACGCTGTGTTGGCAACATCACTAGGAACTTTGACATAATAGCATAGCTTTTTTGACATTATAAGACACTATTTGGACAAATTATCAGCACACTTTGACATGATTACATAGTTTTTAAACGTGATAAAACACTGTTTTCAAAAGATAACACCTAACCCTGAGAAGATAATATGACTATTTAACATAAGAAGACACTGTTTTGACAAATTAACACCACACTTTGACATGATAACATACATAATGTGTAGTTTCTTTACATAATTAAACATTGTATAGGTAAGTTTACACCATATTCCGACAAAAATGTATGAAATGACCGGGCATAAGACAGCTGCGGCGTTCCATATAAACTTGTGTTTTTATGCCTTCGTTTAAACGCACTGATTCCGTGTCCACCGAATGGTCGGGCACCGTTGCAGAAAATTTGTTTATTTTTTACAAACATGACATACTTTGAAAAATTTGTACTCTTGATAATCTTTATATTTAATTTAAATAGAGATCTAAAAATCATATATTTCTACAGAATAAAAGATAAATATTTCAGTAAATGCTTCCCGTTTTATATTTAACGCCAACTTTCCAAAACTAAAGGTCGTTTTGGATGGCGTCATAAACGTCACCGGCAATTTGGTATTCATAATACAGCCGCGAAAGGGTTAAGGACACTCAGAAAGATCTGTTTGCATGGAGGAAGTTGTTCTTTCTTGCTCTTGCTGTCAAATATGTCATACCTGTTCGACATAGTCCAATTTATTGACTATTGATAATTGGTTCTCTCCCCCTCCCCTACCCACACCCATCTCCAAACACACACACACTTTAACTTAGTTTCCCACCCCACCCCCTTAGTGTTTGTGCAACAAAAAGGGAGAAAAAAACTAAGCAGTTGATTTTTTTTCTTCCCTGGTTGTTTTTTTTCTAGTCCCAATCTGTGACTCCGGTGATAATGACGTCATGAGTTGGACTAGTTTCCCTGTTTCTTTTATCACTCCAAGCTTCTGTGCACAAACAGAGGAAAATAGTAAAGCAGTTGAGTTTATTCTACCCCCTGGTTAGTTTTCCGTTTAGTTTATTGTACACAATAAATGAGAAAAAAATAAGTGACACCTCTCGTTTAGTTTATTCCTTCTCAGTTTTTGTGATCGAACTTCGTCCGTCGTCCGTCCGTCCATCCCTCCGTTCACAATTTCTTGTGAACACGATAGAGATCACATTTTTCAATCGATTTTAATCAAATTTGCACACAACTTGTATTGGCATAATATCTTGGTTCCTTTTGAAAACTGGCTAGATCCCTTCCTGGGTGCCAGTGTTATGGCCCTTAAAGGGCCAAAACTTGCTATTTTGGCTTGTGAACACGATAGAGAAAAACAATAACAAGTGCCATCCCCCGTTTAGTTTATTCCTTCTCAGTTTTTCTGATCGCCCTTCGTCCGTCTTCCGTCCGTCGTCCGTCCGTCCCTCCGTTCACAATTTATTGTTAACACGATAGAGACAACATTTTGCAATCAATTAATTTTAATCAAACTTATACATAACTTACATTGGCATAATATCTCGGTTACTTTTGAAAACTGGCTAATCCCATCATGGGTTCCAGGGTTATGCCCTCTTAAAGGGCAAAATTTGCTATTTTGGCTTTTGCAGCCATATAGAGACTTCAATTATGGTTTGATTTGATATAAGCTTGCAAAAATATCTTTAACAACAATAGATCTTGGATTCTATGATGGATCCGTCAGATCCAATCTTAGGTTCCGGAGTTACGGCCCCTGATTGACCCCTGAAAGAGCAAAAATTGGTTAATTTGAACGTTGTGAACATGATAGAAGTGACATTTTACATTTGATTTTAACTACACTTACACACAACTTAAGTCACAATAAAATCTCGGTTCCTTTCGAAAACTGGCTAGATTTCATCATAGGCTCTAGAGGTACTGACCCTGAATGGGGCAACAATTTCTATTATGTTTTAATTTGATACAAACTTATATAGAATGTTTTTTTGATGATTTTAAAGCCAAGTTCGAAACTGGGTCTCGAGTAGTTTCAAAAACTAGGTCACCAGGTCAAATCAAAGGAAAAGCTTGTCAACACCCTACAGGCCACATTTTATACCTATCTTCATGAAACTTGGTCAGAAAGTTTATCTTGATGATTCATATACCAAGTTTACAACTGGATCATATGGGGGTCAAAAACTAGGTCACCCGGTCAAATCAAAGTAAAAGCTTGTTAACACTGTAAAGGCCACATTTATAACCATATCTTCATGACACTTGGTCAGAATATTTATCTTGATGATTCCTAGGTCAAGTTCGAAACTGGGTCATGTGTGATCAAAAACTAGATCTCCCGCTCAAATCAGAGGAAAAGCTTGTTAACACTCTAGAGGCATATTTATGACCATGTCTTCATGAAACTTGGTCAGAATGTTTATCTTCATGATTCCTAGGCCAAATTTAACAGGCGAGCGATATAGGGTCATTATGACACGCTTGTATATAAAAGGGAGGAAATACTGACCAGCTGATCATGATTCATTACCCTGTGGTAGGTACCCCGCCCCAATAGTTTGTGTACACAAAAAATAAGAAATTAACAATGTTTATTTTTTTTATCGATTATCTATACCATTAACAACCCCTGCCCACTGTCTATTATTCATATTATTCATGTATGTAGAAAATACATACCATGGTGGAAAGTACTAAATAGTAAATTTCTTCCTCTTTCACTGTCTATTATTCAGGTATTTAGACACATACGTACTAGAAGAAACGTCTACTAATTAAGTGTGTAGATACATATACAGGACGGACGAAGGGGAAAAACAAAGTACTCAGTTCCTTCCTCTTTCATTGTCTACCTGGTCAGTTGGCCAAGGCCAAAAAAATTGAAAGTCGTAACCCAGAAATAAGGCAAAGGTTGACTATATTATGGTTTTATACTATCCTTCAGAAAACTTTTAATTAAGGTTGGATGCCGGTCTTAGCAACATGACAGTAAAACTCAATGACGATTTAAAAAAAAACCGTTGGTGTCTAACGAATGCAATTTAGCCTAATATTGTGATAACGTTGATATGGATGGTGAAAACGACATTTATGTGACACTTCGTATTATAGATCTTTTATTGCCGGAAATGATTGTTAGTTTGATTTGGTTGTTACAAAATGCTATTTTATGTATTATATACGGAATAAAATGTAAAACATTACGGTCGATGTACCCCACACACCACATTAGGGCATATACTTATTTGGAAAATCTTAAAAACCTCTAACCCTTAATGAAATAAATTACGCCCAACAATGCAATAAAGAAAACAAAATAGATAAACAATTATCTAAAAAAATCAAATACCATTCCAGCCTAATGTCAGTCGGCTTAAAATATGGTTCGCGTTTCATTTCTAGGTGATTTGCCTACTGACAGGCCTATTCTTTATAGTGGGGTAGAAATTATGAAAGTATTGCAAAATTTGATACAAGCGCGTAACTTTCAACAAATATTCCCCATCGGCAACATCAAAATGAAGAAAATACAAAGGTCTAAGTCTTCATTTAAGACGACAACCAATTCAAATTGGTAAACTGAAATTATTAAAATGATATCATACAAATGAGATGTAGCCTAAAATTATTCCGGTAGGTAGATACATATAGATAAGGGAGGGGGGAGAACAAACTACTAGTAGTCAGTTTCTATCCGCTTCACCCTCTATTATAATTCAGGTATGTACATATATACATACTTGAGGAATGAACCAACCAGTTATTTTCTTCCGCTTTTATCATTTATTATTCAGGTATGTAGACTTACAGGGAATAACTATGTAATAAGTTTCTTCCGTGCCTGCTAGAGGGAAAGAACCAACTAGTCACTTTCTTTCCACTTACTGTTTATTATTCATATGTAGATGCTCTAACATTAGTGATGAAATTATAAAAATATTCAAATCAGGGTAAACATGAAGTAGATCAGTACACCAAATAAACTCAATGATTTGTAGTCATCACGCCATCAACTAGGAAAGTGACTAACTGTAGAGGGTTCATTCACCAAACATGTGCTTTTCTTTACGATTTTCGTATTGTTTCTTCTTTTAATATTTTCTTTACAGATGTTACAACTGTTTGATTAAAAAAAGCGTAACTTTTATTTTGTCCGTAGTTTATAAACTAAATCCTAGTAGTATACAGTTTATGCAAGAATAAGTTTAAGAATTGTTTAAGGGATTTTTTTTATATTTCTTTAAATGGTTAGGCTATCTGTGGTAAAAATGGCAGCTCTACGCAGTAGGTGAAATGACAGCTTTACGCGATAGGTGACAGCGATAACTCTGTTGTGACAAATTTTATTGTAATATACATTTTCTATATAGAAAATCTTGTACCTTTGAGCAAGGTTTTGCAAAACGAAAAAGCTGTGATATATAGATTCCGAATGATGTTGCTCCATGAAAATCTCCGTCCAGATGAAGGCAAATGACAATTTTCAAACTTGAAATGATTGTCACTTTCATCATGTATATATATTTACTAAAGTATATGTTTTGTGTCTAATATACCATTACCAGTTGTTAAATTTAACATTTTTCACCACCTATTATGCTCCTAAAACAAGAAGACTTGCCACTGTGTAATGGTCACTAGGAAACAATAGCCGGTTAAATTTTTAAATTAACACCTACCTGTCAATCCCTGGTATTAATCGACGGGTCTGGTACCATTCTGTCAAATGACACTACTCCTGACAACTGACATTCGGATTCCGACGAGAAATTGATAACTATTATAAATCGATCAATTTTAATTTTATGGAACACTTCCCTGCGAATTGTTCCCTGCTTTGTACTGCGCATATTAAAACCGGGTACCAAAATTGGACTTTTGTAATAGGAAGCTATGATCCAAAATAAATCTAGTCGTACGCGTATTAATTTTAGTACCCGGCTAATGAAACGCACGATAAAAGAACGGGACTCCAGCGCAAGCAAGTGTTCCCAGTGTCAGTTTCACAATTGCAAGTGTTCTTATATTAGGAGCATTGGTGGTGAAAAATGTTTTTAAAACACACTGAAATTTTAAAGAACGTCATCTATGTGCAATACGTGTTAAAATGCTACAAACTATTTGCTTACCTTTGGATGGAGCTGAGGAATGTGGAGTGGGTGGGTTTCCTGACCCCAAGTGTCTGTGGTTAAATACTGAAGCATCTGAACGATAAACCGTGATTAATTAGACGATAAATCACAAGAAGGCCTTGATTGCTTTCGTTCTGACATGCTCATTGTAATATTTTAATAAATATTATGCTTGACTTCTTTTACCCGAGGAGTAATGAACAGTACGTGATGCGGCAATTTGACGTCATAAGTGACGGGAAAATGCTCTCTTACCGGTCCGCGCGTCAACCGTTGCTTATCGCAGATTCTAACATGGCTCGATTTGATTTCCAGTTAAACAAAGAAGGAAATCAAGCTCTGTATATTCTGCAATAAACAACGGTTGACGCGCGGACCGGTAAGAGAGCATTATGACGTGAATTATGATGTCAAATTGCCGCATGAGGTCCTATACATTACTCCTCGGGTAAATGAAGTCCAGCATAATATTTATCAAAATATGTCAATGAGCATGTCAGAATGAAAACAATCAAGGCCTTCTTATGATTTATCGTCTAATTTACCACGGTTCATCGTTCAGATGCTTCAGTATTTAACCACTCGGGCTAACACCCTCGTGTTTCAATTCCTACGCATCTGAACTCTGAAACCGTGGTAAATTAAACGATTAACCACTCGAAGGCCTTGATTATTTGTTAAATATACAGCGCTTGGTCTCTTTCTTTGTTTAACTGGAAATGAAATCGGTCAATGTTAGAATACACGGATTACATTTTTAATAACCTGCAGAAAGCTAATCAGTTAATTTATTCCAAGCTTCTAATTTCTATCACGGCTGTACACAGATGATGTAGCATTCCCATCTTTAGTCTTGACCGTATATTTTTGCACTTAGATGCCAAACTCTCAGTATTCTATAAGAACATTATCTATCTCTCCATGCGAAGTTGGAACAATTTGTACTTCACATGACACTTCAAAGTCAATATCAAATAACGGAAGCAGAATTAAAATAAAACCTTATTTTTTTCAAAAACTGTGTCACATTTTGTGTCAAGCTTAACTCTGATAAAGTAATTGGTAACGCTTTACTTACATGCCATTTCCTTGAAAATATTATGTTATTAATGAAAAAATGATATTATAATGAAAAAGAAACATGCATCGATAAAGTGATAGCAATCAGTTGCATCTGGAGGCTTAGCTGGAGAACATGTTCAGAACTCATTTACAATATCTGAATTACAAAATCCGTCAGTCCGTCTACAATCTTATTAGAAGACAATGGACTAATACATGGAACAACCTCATCCATATTTAATACATGTTATTTCCTAAGGTCAGTAATTCGGTCAAGGATGGTTTTGAAAAGGAAACTGTGGGACATACGGTAATGACACACAAGTGTATGCATGTTAATCAGTAACATACTAAGACAGACTCTTATCTTCCTTGTGTTAGCGCCATCTTTATCTTTTCAAAATAATAGGCGCCACAAAAATAATATTGGATGACTTTATTTTCGCGGGCTCCAGTAAAATTCCGCACACGTTGCGGTAATAAGAAAATGTGTGGTGACAAGAAAAGGTACGTTAATCCAAATTCATCCAACTAACCAAACACAGTGACAATGCAATTTCCGCAATCAAATAATAATAATAATAATAATAATAATAATAATAATAAAACATATTAAATCAAAATCATCATGTTTATATTAAAGATAAGACCTGCTCCTGTCAGTGATAAATGTTCATTTGTAGGTGTACTATTACCAACTTTGATTACAGAAAAGAAGGCTTATCAAAACTGCATGCGTCATTAACTATAATGCATTAAACTAATCGTTCCAAGACGATAACGTTTGACCGCAATCCACTTTTCTCAGAGAAAATAAATTGTTATTTTCGAGAATTTTGCTAATGCAATTCAGATAAGAAGTAAACAATCTGTCTGGTGTATATCCTGTTTACTTGCAAGAATTTCACAGTTTTACGACTTGATGTGTTGTTGCTAGCAAGATGTGTAAAATACTCTATATTTTGATTGTACTATATTGTCATTTTCCGCATTTTTACGTTACGTTATCATCATCGTCAGAAAAAGAATCTATTCATGAACTTATTTTTGATGAAATAGGTGCTATTAAACGGAAAGTATGGGTAGATATGTCGGCTCAAATTCGAGATCTGGCTGGAAAGATTAATGGATTGATATCAGCGGGAAAGACATGTGAGTGCAAATCGTTAGGGAATAACAATGTCTCGGATCAAGGCAGCCTCGTGACACATCAAGATTATGTCAGGCTATTGAAAGGGTTCAACGAAGAAAAGTTTATTACTAAGGCTACGGAACATAGACTTGAAGACGCTCTTTTGAAAATTTCAGAACTAGAAAATGAACTCGGTATATATAAACAGGAAACTGACAATCTGAAGGTAGAGTTTGATACGTCTTCAAACGATCTCAGAAGAACAGCAGACGGTTTGGATAATGCTCATTCCTCTATCATTGGCTTACAGTCTGCAGACAACGAACTTAGAAAGGGTATAGACTCGGTTAATAGTACTTGTTTTGATTTACATAACTTTAACACCGGCTTCCTTGGACCTTCATTTGTAAGTGAATGGATGTTTATGCGGGCTCACGACCAGGAAAATGTTCAACGCGTTGTGCAACATGGATTAAGGGTATTGCCGTTCAAAGTAGAAGTTCAAATTCGACCAACAACAGGACCTAATGCAGGTTGGATATTTCACGGAGATCCAGCCTTCCAAAGTGATGATGACAACGGGGAAGTATACGGGGGCATTGTTTATTTATATAACGAAACACATGTCATTCTTGTTGCACCAACTAAAAGTAACAATCAAGATGCAGGTGTTGTTGTAAACACCGGCAGCGCCAATTTCCGTCGTATTGGAAATAATCACCAAACAGCCACTGAAGCCTACGTGCGCGTTAAAGTTTGGGCTCCTTCAGATTTTCCAAAGCCAGATTTTAAAACAGATTGGTTACCGCTAGATGTCACAAACAGTTCTTTGTCATACTATGAACTGAAACACGGGTTATCCGGATACCCTCGGTTTATCAATGTACAAATCCGCTGTCATGCTGCAGATTATAGCGTGGTTTCTGAAGGTCTTGGCGCCACCATGATGCACCGGAAGTATTCAAACGCAGGGGGTGTTGTTTATGCCTTTAGTGACAAGGATGTTCGTCTTTGGACGGGATATTTGGAGTCAACATCAGGTAATGGACATTACAGACTAATAGGGTATAGCGATGGCTGGGGTTCTGATCCAATAAAAGGTGTTAACATACTGAAAGGCGAATTCAGAATCCTTTCATGGAATCGTAGCGTACCAATGCACTATGATATTGACACTGAGGTAAAAACCGAACGGAATACACATTTCTCGGAATGGTCTGCCTATGAACACATTTCTTTTGATAGTGACTTACTGACATTCTATGTCGAGGCAATTGATGGAGTTAACAAGGGATACCGTTTCAGAGGCTACGGTAGTTCCCAGTCTATTGATTCACCATTCGGCGGCGTTGTTTATGCGTTTAATGCTGGAGGTGATTTTAGAATCTGGCGTCCAAATGCCAGCACTGATGGTTACCTGATACACGTTCATTCACCATATGAAAACGGGAAACATGTTCAAGCTTCAACAAACGGACAGTACGTGAGCACGTTGATCAAGAAGTCGAGACCAGTGTCTAGACCTTAAATAGAATGTACTTAAAATTGTTAAGCATGTTCTATACAGCGAACGTTCATTCTCTTTTCAATGAATTACGCCAGAAGAACGATTTGCATTGACCAATTTTGGCTTTTGTTCGAGGTTATTAATGATGCAACAAATTACTGTCTGCCTCTTTTCACAGTTCATATGAGATATGTGCTTTTGTAATACCCAAGAAATGTATATAGAGAAAAACTTCACTGAATATATTCCTACACATTAACATTAACTCTTCATTGTGCTTAATTTAAACACGCCTTTGGTTTATATGTTACTTTTTTATTTTATTATCCGCTGTACACGACTCAAAACTGTGAACCGCACTTGCCAAAACTAAACTTCATAAACAATGTACCAATAATAGGATTAAGCAATATTATTGTTACGAGACATAAATAATTGGTAGTGTTCAGGACTAGACTCGTGTCTCTTCTTCAAATTTGTCAGATAAAGAATGATCACACCTTACCTCTGACAGTTGATTGCTGTTTTTCTCTTTTAGTTACACTACTTTTTTATGGACCTTTCCTACTTTATTGTTGTGAACTCTATTATAGCTCTCATGCACTTATTGTTGAAGAAACGTATTCCAGTTGTAGGCATTAATAATTTTTAATCACAAAACGATAGGCCTAGATCTTTTCCGGCTGATACTAGTATGTACATTAAGTGTTAGCTTGTCCAGACAGTGCCCAATTATATTAATATGCTATGTTTTCATGTCTAAGTATGGTGTTAACTTGTCCAAATGGTGTCTTATTATGTTTTCTAGGTATGTTGTCATGTCAAAATGTGGTTTTAACTTGTCCAAATAGTGTCTTATAATGTCAAAAAAGCTATGTTATCATGTCAAAGTACCTAGTGATGTTGTCAACACAGCGTGTTATTAAAAGCTAGAAAGATCCAATGATACTTTCAGATTATAACGTAACATTTTGACAAAACAGTGTTTTATTTTGTCAAAATGTTACGTTATAATCTGAAAGTATCATTGGAATTTTCTAGCTTCAGCAGAAAATTTGTTTATTTTTTACAGAAATGACATACTTTGAAAAATTTGTACTCTTGATAATCTTTATAATTAGAGATCTAAAAATCATATATTTCAACAGAATAAAAGATAAAAATTTCAGTAAATGCTTCCCTTTTTATATTTAACGCCAACTTTCCAAAACTTAAGGTCGTTTTTGGATGATGTCATAAACGTCATTGGCAATTTGGTATTCATAGTACAGCCGCAAAAGGGTTAAGGACACTCCGAAAGATCTGTTTGCATGGAGGAAGTTGTTCTTTCTCGGTCTGGCTGTCAAATAGGTCATACCTGATCGACACAGTCCAATTTATTGACTATTGATAATTGGTTCTCTCCCCTACCCACACCCATCCCGTCTCCAAACACACACACACTTTTACTAAGTTTTCCCCTCCCCCACCCCTTAGTGTTTGTGCAACAAAAGGGGAGGGAAAAACTAAGCAGTTGTTTTTTTTTCTTCCCTGGTTGTTTTTTTTCTAGTCCCAATCTGTGACTTTGGTGATAATGACGTCATGAGTTGGACTAGTTTCCCTGTTTCTTTTATCACTCCAAGCTTCTGTGCACAAACAGAGGAAAATAGTAAAGCAGATGGGTTTATTCTCCCCCTGATTAGTTTTCCCCTTAGTTTATTGTACACAATAAATGAGAAAAAAATAAGCGACACCTCTCGTTTAGTTTATTCCTTCTCAGTTTTTGTGATCGCCCTTCGTCCGTCGTCCGTCCGTCCGTCCCTCCGTTCACAATTTCTTGTGAACACGATAGAGACCACATTTTTCAATTGATTTTAATCAAATTTGCACACAACTTGTATTGGTATAATGTCTTGGTTCCTTTTGAAATCTGGCTAGATCCCTTCATAGGTTCCAGAGTTATGGCCCCTTAAAAGGCCAAAATTTGCTATTTTGGCTTGTGAACAAGATAGAGGAAAAAAAACAAGTGACATCCCCCGTTTAGTTTATTCCTTTTTAGTTTTTGTGATCGCCCTTCGTCCGTCTTCCGTCCGTCGTCCGTCCGTCCCTCCGTTTACAACTTATTGTGAACACGATAGAGACAACATTTTGCAATTAATTCATTTTAATCAAACTTATATATAACTTACATTGGCATAATATCTCGGTTCCTTTTGAAAACTGGCTTATCACATCATGGGTTCCAGAGTTATGGCCCCTTAAAGGGCCAAAATTTGCTATTTTGGCTTTTGCAGCCATATAGAGACTTCATTTATGGTTTGATTTGATATAAACTTGCAAAAATATAATATAATATCTTGGATTCTATGATAGATCCATCAGATCCAATCTTAGGTTCCGGATTTACGGCCCCTGATTGACCCCTGAAAGAGCAAAAATTGGTTAATTCGAACCTTGTGAACATGATAGAAGTGACATTTTACATTTGATTCTAACCACACTTACACACAACTTATGTCACAATAAAATCTCGGTTCCTTTCAAAAACTGGCTAGATTTCATCATAGGTTGTAGAGGTACTGCCCCTGAATGGGGCAACATTTTCTATTATGTTTTAATTTGATACAAACTTTTACAGAATGTTGATTTTAATGATTTTAAATTCAAGTTCGAAAATGGGTCTCGTGTGGTTTCAAAAACTAGGTCAACAGGTCAAATCAAAGGAAAAGCTTGTTCACACCCTACAGGCTACATTTATTACCTATCTTCATGAAACTTGGTCAGAATGTTTATCTTGATGATTCATATAACAAGTTTACAACTGGATCATATGGAGGTCAAAAACTAGGTCACCCGGTCAAATCAAAGTAAAAGCTTGTTAACACTGTAAAGGCCACTTTTATAACCATATCTTCATGAAACTTGGTCAGAATATTTATCTTGATGATTCCTAGGTCAAGTTCGAAACTGGGTCATGTGGGTTCAAAAACTAGGTCTCCCGCTCAAATCAGAGGAAAAGCTTGTTAACACTCTAGAGGCATATTTATGACCCTATCTTCATGACACTTGGTCAGAATGTTTCTCTTCATGATTCCTAGGCCAAATTTAACAGGCGAGCGATATAGGGTCATTATGACACTCTTGTATATAAAAGGGAGGAAATACTGGCCAGCTGATTATGATTTATTACCCTGTGGTAAGTACCCCGCCCCAATAGTTTGTGTACACCAAAAATAAGAAATTAACAATGTTTATTTATTTTTCTTATCGATTATCAATACCATTAACACCCCCTCCCCACTGTCTATTATTCATATTATTCATGTATGTAGAAAATACATACCATGGTGGAAAAAACTAAATAGTAAATTTCTTCCCCTTTCACTGTCTATTATTCAGGTATTTAGACACATACGTACTAGAAGAAACGTCAACTAATTAAGTGTGTAGATACATATACCAGGACGGGCGAAGGGGTAGAACAAAGTACACAGTTCCTTCCTCTTTCATTGTCTACCTGGTCAGTTGGCCAAGTCCAAAAAATAATGAAAGTCGTAACCCAGAAATAAGGCAAAGGTTGACTATATTATGGTTTTATACTATCCTTCAGAAAACTTTTAATTAAGGTTGGATGTCGGTCTTAGCAACATGTCAGTAAAATTCAATGACGATTAAAAAAAATGTTGGTGTCTAATGAATGCAATTTAGCCTAATATTGTGATAACGTTGAAATGGATGGTGAAAACGAAATTTATGTGGCACTTCGTATTAAAGATCTTTTATTGCCGGAAATGATTGTTAGTTTGCTTTGGTTGTTACAAAATGCTATTTTATGTATTATATACGGAATAAAATGTAAAACGTTAGGGTTGATGTACCCCTAACACCACATTGGGACATATACTTATTTGGAAGATCTTAAAAACCTCTAACCCTTAATGAAATAAATTACCCCCAACAATGCAATAAAGAAAACAAAATAAATAAAAAATTATCTAAAAAATCAAATACCATTCCAGCCTAATGTCAGTCGGCTTAAAATATGGTTCGCGTTTCATTTCTAGGTGATTTGCCTACTGACAGGCCTATTCTTTATAGTAGGGTAGAAATTATGAAAGTATTGCAAAATTTGATACAAGCGCGTAACTTTCAACAAATATTCCCCATCGGCAACATCAAAATGGAAGAAAATACAAAGGTCTAAGTCTTCATTTAAGACGACAGCCATTTCAAATTGGCAAACTGAAATTATTAAAATGTTATCATACAAATGAGTTGTAGCCTACAATTATTCCGGTAGGTAGATACATATAGATAAGGGAGGGGGGGAGAACAAACTACTAGTAGTCAGTTTCTATCCATTTCACCCTCTATTATAATTCAGGTATGTACATATATACATACTTGGGGAATGAACCAACCAGTTATTTTCTTCCGCTTTTATCATTTATTATTCAGGTATGTAGACTTACAGGGAATAACTATGTAATCAGTTTCTTCCGTGCCTGCTAGAGGGAAAGAACCAACTAGTCACTTTCTTTCCACTTACTGTTTATTATTCATATGTAGATGCTCTAACATTAGTGATAAAATTATAAAATATTAAATCAGGGTAAACATAAAGTAGATCAGTACACCAAATAAACTCAATGATTTGTTATCATCACGCCATCAACTAGGAAAGTGACTAACTGTAGAGGGTTCATTCACCAAACATGTGCTTTTCTTTACAATTTTCGTATTGTTTCTTCTTTTAATATTTTCTTTACAGATGTTACAACTGTTTGATTAGAAAAAGCGTAACTTTATTTTGTCCGTAGTTCATATTTTTATACACGAGCATTTTTGTGTTTTACATGCCATGTCTTTTTGTTTCCATTACGTGTGTTAGAGATTCACCTGGAGGTGATTACTTTTATTTACACTGTCCCGTGTCTTTGGAACATGGTGGGGGTAAGAGTGAGGTTGGGTGCGCACCATAAACCGGTTTAAGCTCCCAAGTGGTGTTTTTGCCACTGGCCGTTCCAAGGCGGTGCCCAACTGTGTTCCTTTGTGTGTTCGTTTTGTCCCCTTTGTGTAGGCTTTGTGTGTGTGCGCGTGTATGTGTGTGTGTTCCTTTGTTTGTTCGTTTTGTCCTCGTGTGTTGGCTTTGTGTGTGTGCGCGCGTGTATATGTGTGTGTGTTTGTGGTGTGCACGTCTGCGTGCTGTAGGTTTCGTTTTAGGGAGGCTGCGATTTTGGTACGTGGCATTCCCTGTTTGATATTTGTTTTTGTTTTCATAAACTAAATCCTAATAGTATACAGTGTATGCGAGAATAAGTTTAAGAATTGTTTAAGGGATTTTTTTTATATTTCTTCAAATGCTTAGGCTATCTGTGGTAAAAATTGACACTAGTTTGTGACTTTTATATTGAAATCTAAGAAAAACTAAGCGAACGTGTGAAGTCATTTTATAATTTTACGATATATATATATATCGACGGGTCTGTTACCATTCTGTCAAATGACACTAGTCCTGACAACTGACAACTGACATTCGGATTCCGACGAGAAATCGATAAAATTGGACTTTTGTAATAGGAAGCTATGATCCAATATAAATCTAGTCGTACGCGTATTAATTTTAGTACCCGGCTAATGAAACAATGTACTAATAATAGAATTAAGCAATATTATTGTTACGAGAAATAAATAAATGGTAGTGTAGGACTAGACTCGTGTATCTTCTTCAAATTTGTCAGATAAAGAATGATCACACCTAACCTCTGACTGTTGATCGCTGTTTTTCTCTTTTAGAAACCCTGTTTTTTTGCGGACCTTTCCTCTTCTGTTAAAAACACTTGATTGTTTTGTGAACTCTGTTCAAGCTCTCATACACTTATTGGACAAACGATTGGCTGTGTTACGTATTGGTAAACGAGGGACGGACGGACAAGAATACAAAGGTTGACTCAGCAGTATATTAAGGGCCAGAATTTAATGGGATAATAATTTTAAAGCGAATCTAAAAAGAAATGAAACAGAAAAATGCAGGAAAAACGTATCCCAATTGTATGTATTAGTTATTTTTAATCACTCTAACGATAGGCCTAGATCTTTTTCAGCTGATATGTACATTAAGTGTTAACTTGTCCAAACAGTGCCGAATTATTTTGGTATGCTATGTTGACATGTCAAAGTGTGGTGTTAACTTGTCCAAATGGTGTGTCATTATGTTATCTAGATATGTTGTCATGTCAAAATGTGGTGTTAACTTGTCAAAACAGTGTCTTGTTTTGTCAAAATATTACGTTATATTCTGAAAGTGTCATTGGATCTTTCTAGCTTTGAATAACGCTCTGTGTTGACAACATCACTAGGTACTTTGACATGATAACATAGCTTTTTTGACATTATAAGACACTATTTGGACAAGTTATCATCACACTTTGACATGATCACATAGTTTTAAACGTGATAAATCACTCTTTTCAAAAGTTAACACCACACCTTGAGAAGATAATATGACTATTTTACATAAGAAGACACTGTTTTGACAAATTAACACCACACTTTGACATGATAACATAGTTTCTTTACATTATTTAACATCGTATTGGCAAGTTTACACAATATTCGGACAAAAATGTATGAAATGACCTGCATAAGACAGCTGTGGCGTTCCATATAAACCTATGTTTCCATGTTTTTATTTAAACTGAAACGCACTGATTCCGTGTCCACTGCATGGTCGGGCGCCGTCGCAGAAAATTTGTTTATTTTTACAGAAATGACATACTTTGAAAACTTTGTACTCTTGATAATTTTTATAAAAGAGATCTCTAGTAGAAATCATATATTTCAACAGAATAAAAGATAAATATTTCAGTAAATGCTTCCCTTTTTATATTTAACACCAACTTTCCAAACCTAAAGGTCGTTTTGGATGACGTTATGAACGTCACTGGCAAGTTTGTATTCATAGTACAGCTGTGAAAGAGTGAAGGAGACACTCAGAAATATCTGTTTGCATGGAGGAAGTTGTTCTTTCTTGCTGTCAAATTGGTCATACCAGTTTGACACACACCTATTTATTGACTAATGCTCATTCCTCTATCATTGGCTTGCAGTCTGCAGACGACGAACTTAAAAAGGATATAGACTCGGTTAATAGTACTTGTTTTGATTTCCATAATTTTAACACTGGCTTCCTTGGACCTTCATTTATAAGTGAATGGATGTTTAATCACCAAACAGCCACTGAAGCCTACGTGCGCGTTAAAGTTTGGGCTCCCTCTGATTTTCCAAAGCCAGATTTTAAAACAGATTGGTTACCGCTAGATGTAACAAACAGTTCTTTATCATACTATGAACTGAAACACGGGTTATCTGGATACCCTCGGTTTATCAATGTACAAATCCGCTGTCATGCTGCAGATTATAGCGTGGTTTCTGAAGGTCTTGGCGCCACCATGATGCACCGGAAGTATTCAAACGCAGGGGATGTTGTTTATGCCTTTAGTGACAAGGATGTTCGTCTTTGGGCGGGATATTTGAAGTCAACATCAGATAATGGACATTACAGGCTAGTAGGGGGTAGCGATGGCTGGGGTTCTGATCCAATAAAAAGTGTTAACATACTCAAAGGCGAATTCAGAATCCTTTCATGGGATCGTAGCGTACCAATGCACTATGAGTTTAACACTGAGGTAAAAACCGAACGGAATACACATTTCTCGGAATGGTCTGCCTATGAACACATTTCTTTTGATAGTGACTTACTGTCTTTCTATGTCGAGGCAATTGATGGAGTTAACAAGGGGTACCGTTTTAGAGGCTACGGTAATTCCCAGTCCATTGATTCGCCGTTCGGCGGAGCTGTGTATGCGTTTAATTCTGCAGGTGATTTTAGAATCTGGCGTCGAAATGCCACCACTGATGGTTACCTAATACATGTTCATTCACCATATGGAAACGGGAAACATGTTCAAGCTTCAACAAACGGACAGTACGTGAGCACGTTGATCAAGAAGTCGGGACCAGTGTCTAGACCTTAAAAAGAATGTACTTAAAATGTTAAGCAAGTTCTATACAGAGAACGTTCATTTTCTTTTCAATGAATTAAGCCGGAAGAACGATTTGCATTGATCAATTTTGGCTTGTGTTCAAGATAGTTAATGATGCGACAAATTACTGTTTGCCTCTTTTCACAGTTCCTATGAGAAAAGTGCTTTTGTAACACCCAAGAAAAGAATACAGAGAAAACATTCAATGAATTTATTCATACACATTAACTCTTCAACTTGCTTAATTTAACTTCATAAACAATGTACCAATAATAGGATTAAGCAATATTATTGTTACGAGACATAAATAATTGGTAGCGTTCAGGACTAGGCTCTTCTTCAAATTTGTCAGATAAAGAATGATCACATCTAACCTCTGACTGTTGACTGCTGTTTTTCTCTTTTAGAAACACTACTTTTTTACGGACCTTTCCTCTTCTGTTAAAACACTTCAGTGTCTGGTGAACTCTGTTCAAGCTCTCATGCACTAATTGTCGGACAAACGCTTGGCTGTGTTACGTATTGGTAAAGGACGGACGGACGGACAAGAATACAAAGGTTGACACAGCAGTATATTAAGGGCCAGAATTTAATGGGATAATAATTCAATAGAGAAAAAAAGAAATGAAACAGAAAAATACAGGAAAAACGTATTCCAGTTGTATGTATTAATTATTTTTAATCACTCTAACGATAGGCCTAGATCTTTTTCGGCTGATATGTACATTAAGTGTTAAGCGTTAACGTGTCCAGACAGTGCCGAATTATGTTGATATGCTATGTTGTCATGTCAAAGGGTGATGTTAACTTGTCCAAATGGTGTCTTATTATGTTAACTAGGTACACAACAGTGTCTTATTATATCAAAAAGTTACATTATATTCTGAAAGTATCATTGGATCTTTCTAGCTTTTAATAACACGCTGTGTTGACAACATCACTAGGTACTTTGACATGATAACATAGGTTTTTGACATAATAAAACACTATTCCAACAAAAAGGTATGAAATGACCCGGCATAAAACAGCTGCGGCGTTCCATTAAACGTGTTTCTAAAACTGTTTGCATGGAGGAAGTTGTTCTTTCTTACTTTCAAATAGGTCATGACAGTTTGACACAATCCAATTTATTGACTACTGTTTATTGTTTCTCTCCCCCACCCACACCCATCCCGTCCCCCTACACATACACTTTTATTTAGTTTCATCCTTAGTGTTTTGCATCAAAAAGGGAGAAAAAACTAAGCAGTTTTTTTCCATGGTTGTTTGTTTTTCTAGCCCCAATCTGTGACTCCAAAGACAATGACGTCGCGAGTTGGACTAGTTTCCCTGTTTCTTTTATCACTCCAAGGTTCTGCGCACAAACAGAGGAAAATAGTAAACGAGTAAGGTTTATTCTGCCCCCTCTTTTTATTTTATTGTACACAATGAGAAGAAAATAACAAGTAGCACCCATCGGTTAGTTTATTCCTTCTTAGTTTTTATATATTAAAGGGAAAAGATATTGACCAACTGATCCCCCCCACCCCACTGTGGTTAGTCCCCCCAACCCCAACCCCATAGTGTTTGTACACAAGAAAGAAGAAATTAGCACACATGCTTAATTTTTTATTGCTCGATTATCATCACCATTACACGCTTACAAAATGTTATTTTATGTATTATATACGGAATAAAATATAAAACGTTAGGGTTCATGTACCTCACACACCACATTAGGACAAATACTTATCTAGAAAATCTTAAAAACTTCTAACCCTTTATGAAAAAGATAATTACCCTCAAGACTGCAATAAAGAAAAAAAAATAAAGAAAAAATTATCTAAAAAATGAAATACCATTCCAGCCTAATGTCAGTCGGCTTAAAATATGGTTCGCGTTTCATTTCTAGGTGATTTGCCTACTGACAGGTCTATTCTTTATAGTAGGGTAGAAATTATGAAAGTATTGCAAAATCTGATACAAGCGCGTAACTTTCAACAAATATTCCCCATCGGCAACATCAAAATGGAAGAAAATACAAAGGTCTAAGTCTTCATTTAAGACGACAGCCATTTCAAATTGGCAAACTGAAATTATTAAAATGTTATCATACAAATGAGGTATAGCCTACAATTATTTCGGCAGGTAGATACATATAAATAAGGAAGGAGGTGAGGTGATGGGGCCGGGGAGAGAACCAACTTGCATCACCGTCTATTATAATGCAGGTATGTAGATATGTACAGTACATACTTGGAGAAAGAACTAAACAGTTAGTTTTTTCCGCTAGGTATGTAAACTTACACACGTACTAGAGAGAAATAACTATGTAATTAGTGTTTTCCATACCTACTAGGGGGAAAGAGCCAACTAGTCAGTTTATTTCCACTTCACTATGTATCATTCGTATGTAGATACATACATACCAGTTGACCTTGACCTTTCAAGTACTTACGCCTGACAGATTGTCTCACTGAGGCAAACAATTGTGCCAAGTTATTTAAGAACCCCTCAATCCATGGCTGAGTAACAAGCCGGACAAGGAAAACTGCATCAAGTTTTGACCTTTGACCTCTAAATATGACCTTAACCTTTGAGGTAGGAGTCTGGCAGTTGCACGCGACACTCTGTCTAATTGAGGCAAACATTTATGCAAAATAAAAAAAAATAGATTGCTTTATGCATGGCAAAGTTACAGAAATCAGTATCATGCATGCAAGTTGGTATTTAACGGGTGTGTTATATTTAGTAAGCTAAAATACTTCTCTTTTACGCTTTTCTTTATTTTCAGACTGCACAATTTTTTTAATAATAATTTCTGGCCTAACTTTTTGTATTGCATTGATTTAAGGTGTTCTATAAATTGAATTAAATTTGTTCAAATCGGCCTCCTGAAATTTTGAAAAATTTAAGTTTGAAAAAGTCTTTTAATTGCAAATGCCTATGTAATATAAAGTATCGCTTGGTTATTTTTGTAGTGAATGACGTTTTGTATTTGGTTTTCTAGGGAACAAAATAAAAGGTATTATGTTAAAGGCAGTGAAATAAACTTAAGAGCATATTCAAATTAAAGTTGCGCATTTACATCAAGCCCCGCTTTAATTTACATGTATGCAAAACTGCTTCAATTCGTGAAACGTCCCGTAACGTAAACATATATTTTTCCGTCATGTAAACTTTGAATGACATCATAATATATAATCACACCAGGATTTTCAGTGTACACAAATTAACTTTTTCCTAAGATATAACTTAAGAAAAATTATGATATTCTTACAGGATAGTAAGGACGAAAAAATGACCTGAGATAATGCAGATACTATCCGCACGTGTCAGTTAGTTAAACGTTAGAGTTATTGCAGAAATATTCAATTCAAATTGAATCACCAACGATTCAGTCAATATCAGTGTAATATGTGGTTACCTCCTGGTTGTCACGTATGTTGCCACCACTCGCTTAAGTGTATTTGCGGGGGCCTCCGTGGCCGAGTGGTTAAGGTCGCTGACTTCAAATCACTTGCCCCTCATCGATGTGGGTTCGAGCATCACTCGGAGCGTTGAATTCTTCATGCGAGGAAGCCATCTAGCTGACTTACAGAAGGGCGTTGGTCCTACCCAGGTGCCCGCTTGTGATGAAATAATGCACGGAGGGGCACCTGGGGTCTTCCTCCACCATCAAAGCTGGAAAGTCGCCATATGACCTATATTTGTGTGGGCGCGACGTTAACCCCCACCACCACCACCAAAATAATGTTTTTGTTGCTTATATGTACAGTATATTCCAGCAAACATCTTTTGTTACACAAGGCTTACGCTAATCTAATGAGTTCTTACATTTTGTCTTTTTTTTTTTTTTGCTATTTTCATTGTTATACATATTGAACGTGACATGAACTTTTTTTGCGGTGTTTTTTTTTTTATCTCCTTTGCACGAGATAAATGTTTTGTGATTTCTTTTCTATTTTTCATGTCTCGTGACCATGAGATAATGCAGATACCACCGCACGTGTCAGCTGTGTTTCCTCAATATTCTGAGAACTGTAAGGAAACACACTGTAATTCAAACAGAAAGAATTTGTAGTTATATTATTTCGCATACTTTTCATATAACTTTATTAAGTTAATGCAAGATTTTCGTAATGCGTATATTTATGAAGTATGCATAATGAATAAGGATATTAATGTGGTAATTTGTCTATGCTAAACGAAGCATGAAGCTCATGTCCGAGTAAGAATTATTCGGATATATTTATTTATTTATTTATTTGGGTTTTACGGCGCACCAACACAGTATAGGTTATATGGCGCCAAACAGGACTACAAATTTTGGTTTCACATCTCATTTACATCGAAATAAAAACATGAGGTATGGAATCAAAATTTGCATACCTGCTGGAATCACAGAGTTCCAGCAAAACCAAGTGTTAAGACCCTGTTAGTCGCCAGGTTTACGATCATGCAAGGGTGAGGCAGTGGTTCCAATTCTTTTCATACACAGATCGTCCCAGGACCACATAGGGCTCGGATTTATTTAGATTCGGTCTATGTATTTAGATTAGGTCGTCTCCGCCGGATAAGAATATCAGTATCATTTTAGGTCGATGTACAGTTAAAAGATAAACAAAGTGACCAGTTTGTTCAATGATAAAAGGGTGTACCTTGCAACACACCAACGTAGGTGACGTTGACGTAAGTTAAAACGCACGCAGAACCTTTAATCCGCACCCTGACCAGTATAATTTCGATGACACTCCCATACCAATATAACTGGTTGGTGCTTGATATTTTCGCTTAATAGCGTTTCAATAAGACATTTCAAGAAACGCCTACGTTTGAGAAGAATGATTTTAAGTCAATACTAACTTTAATGAATAGATTTTTAATCTAACAAAAGTCGGGATTTTGATAAAATTGTTTTTCATGAGTTTGTAATCGACTTCAGTAACACGCCCGGTAATCTCCAGAGTCATAACCTTTCGGTTATGTATTGAACTGCTTCTGTTGTGATTTCCGGTTATGGTGGTTTTCACGTAAAAACAGTGACACAGGTAAGGATTTCTTACGTTTTCTTTCAAACATTACTATAAATGAAAAATCAGAGAATGCTATTCGATGCACGATTGAACAACAATTACATACATACAAGATTTTCCGTGCATAGATCAACAATTTGCTTCCTGTAAACTTTAGAAGTTGAACACATGATGACATTTCAGCGTTTTGTGCCACCCATACCGCTTTCTGCTATTGTTTTCGAAAGCATACGATTTCTTGCGCCAAATAGTCGGCGTCAGTCGATCAATGATACACAAACGTTTCATTTGAACACCGAAAAAACGTGCGAAAGCGTTGTTTACGCCGGAAATGTTGCAGTTTTTATTAGGTGTTATGATTCTTCAAAGGGGGTTATGATTCTTCGTAAAACAATACCTGCCACATATCAATGATTTTATTTTGCTTTTCATGACAGAATAGTTTGGATTTCCTACGGCAGGTATTGTTTTACGAAGAATCATAACTCCCTTCGAAGAATCATAACTTCATCAACCGAAGCATTTCAATACATGTATAATAACCGAAAGGTTATGATTCTGGAGATTACCGGGCGTGGTCATGCCGGCGTGAGAAGGATGACAGGTGCTTTTTTAAATCTCTGTTGGCAACCGAAAGGTTATGATTCTGGAGATTACCGGGCGTGATGACGTAGTTTGATTTTTACGTCACTGTTTATTACACATATGCACCAAGAAGGAAAGAGAATATATGTAAACAAAAGCCTTTGCATAAGCAGTGATCCAATGTTCTAAAAATAGTTTTATCTGCTCATAGGTGTCTATTTATAGCCATACGTAGAGTTATTTATAGATCGAGGCCCGTAATGAGTGTTGCATAAAACTGTGCTAGTAGTACGCGTGTCAATTAAGATGAAATGACAAATCACATTGGATAGGAAATTGAGTTTTCACGTTTAAAACTACACTGACTAAATTCAGAAACATGTTTAATGAGCAAAATCCCTAATCAATATCGCCTGTTCCATGCAAAGATACTTCCCGACAGCCTGAAATATCAAGGGGAATGCTAAGATTTACTAAAAAAAATTAAAAAAGTGATTTTCTGAGTGGACTTTCCCGTGGTATGGTTGGGAGTATTTTCAGGAAAAATGTGAAAATATGCAACCTGAATAGCACATAGTTTTCTTATTATATCATAGTTATGGCCCAAAGGAAAATATGAAAGTAAATGCTAGACTCGTTTCTTGAAAAACACAACCTTGCTATGGTTAAGAGCATTTTCAGAGTGCTATGGACGAGAGCAACCAGAACGTGTGTGTTGTTTAATCAGACTTTTTTCGTTTTGAGTAGCGTTTGTCACTAATTTAACTCGTCAGCATTTTTCATGACCGGACTGAGCCTCAGTGCAAAGTGACAAAAAGAAGACAATGTTCTAATTAATCACAGTGTTTAATCGCAGAAAATCAAAATGTTTAATCACAGAAAAATATCACAGAACAATATCGGAGATCGTTTCCTTCTTCACTTTACCTTGGACCCTCGCACTGCTTTGACGTCGAATGAGTTACCACTGAAATCAGATATTAATCCAGTATTAACAGACGACTTGATTACGTATTATTCCATACATATTTTATTATTCAAATGTAGTTAGAACAGAACAGAACATGACTTTATTAACTCAAGTTACATATGCAACATGTGAGTATACAGACACAAGTAAATTATTACAAATTTTCACATGACATGGTGTTTCTATACTTCAAAAGATAGGGGGTCATGGGGTGCGCATGGGGTGAAGGGGGGGGGGGGCGGTGAATGCCCAGATAACATATTAACTGGTTGATTTTATATAATCATTTAAAATGTTGTCTATTCCTAACAGATTTACCATTTTTATGTGATTTTATACATGTTTTAATTTATTCTGGGGGTAATCTGAGAGTTAAGTTTATTGTCTTGGTTATTCATTATGTCAGCAGTACTTAGTATATCAGTTTCATCTGTATCATGATTATAATTATTGCTAGCTTGTTTAAAATGTTCATACATAGATTCTAAGGTTGGCATTTCTACAGGTTTCTTAGCATTAATTCTGTTAAGGTATTTCCAGTAATCCTTTGGATATTTACTTTGCATCTTCCTTAGGTTATTTTCATTATTCTTATTATAATCATTCATATACTATATAGTTTATAAATACAGTTACTTCCAGTACAAGATTGACATTTCTGTAACAGTATAAACACTACCGATTATTTATATGGCCCATAAAGTTCAAGCTACCTTTTGAAAACAAAACACATAAGACTTGAGTAACCACGAGTAATAAAATTTTACCTTGAATTTGGTTTTCTCTGCTAGCATGATGCTCGGTGATACGATAGGACTGATAGACTGAAATTAGAAAGGAGAACTTATTATTTAAATAACACATACTTTGGATCAGTTTTACGAGGAGTAAACATAATTATACCATTAGGAATGTCGGTTCAACCTTAATCAGACCAACTTTGGCTTTGCACTGAGACTCAGTCCGGTCATGAAATATGCTGACGTGAGTTAAATTAGTGACAAACTCTACTCAAATGACAGTTTCAGTCACAAAAAAGTCTGATTGAACGACACAAGTTCTGGTTGCTCTCGTCCATAGCACTCTGAAATTTATGCTTTGAACCATAGCAAGGTTGTGTTTTTCCAGAAACAAGTCTAACATTTACTTTCATATTCAACCTGTTCTCCGCAAGTAACTGCCAACTTCCCCACATGAATCAGAGGTGGAGGACTAATGATTTCAGACACAATGTCGTTTTTCAAATAGTCACGGAGAACATACGCCCCGCCTGAGGATCGAACTCACGACCCCGCGATACGTAGACCGACGCTCTACCTACTGAGCTTAGCGGGCGGGCATTATATTTACTGTAAATAGACGTCCAAAATAAGTTTGGGCATTTTATAATTGTTTTGTTAGTACATATTATATAACTAGAATAATTTGATTTAAATTTTTGATACTTTGCATGTGAAGTATTGCCGAAAATTCATGTTTTAAAAGTGTTTATATTTTGTTCGTTTTTACGATATGTATAAATAAATTCAGTCAAATATTTAAATTGAAAGCTTCACCAGAACCCCATCATCAGTTAAAAATCAAAAAGTTTGCATTGTTTGAGTTTATGATAATAAAGTACTGTAAGCTAAAAAATAATTCTGTTTAACGCCTTCCACTACGCAAGTTATGACTATAAACTGACTTCATCTGAATTCAACCCCTTTAGAATGAACATATGTAATAAAAGTCTCGCTTGAACATTTATGTAGTAAATTACTCAACGTGTTTGAATTGTCAGGTATCCAAATGGAGTTAAGTACATATCATAAAGAACGTTGCACATTTACAGCAAGCCTGGTTTTATGAAAACTGACATATCTGCTGTTAACTAACTTTTGATACTGCTATACGAAGATATAATTTACATAAAGGATATTAAGAATGGCAAAAACTGTGAGCCGCGTCAAGCATTTTCATGTCTTATGGTAATTTTTTACCTTTTTTAGATTTTTACAGTTTCAAACTGCCCATTTCATTAGCTTTAAGAAAATGTAGACATCACAGGGTACAAAAATGTTAAAAAATAATATAATTTTGGCAGTAAGAATGCCTAGTGACGTTACGTGGAAGTACATGACGTCGTTTAAAACGTTAAACGTCTACATTACGTTCTTACGACGTTATGTATATCTTTGTGCAATTAAGTCCATTCAACACCATTTTGTCAAACTAAAACTATGTAAACCTTTTGTCTTTATTTAATTTGATGATCTAAATGCATCATTCATAGCGACATAAAATAACACATGTTTACTTAATTGTCATTTATAACTGTCATTTATAAAACTAAACTAAAACAGTCCGAACACTTTACGACTCTTCTGGAGCAGGGCATAAAACATCCTGAAATGGTCGTCTGACTAGAGGACGCACGTGCCGGTACAGGTAACGCACACGTTCAGCAGAAAGACCGGGAGGAACTATCTGAGACGGGACGTCATCTCTGGCCATCTCCAACAGTTGCGTTTTGCAAATAACGAAGCGCACCTCGTTTTCATCAACAGCTGACTGCCTCATATATACAACCCCTGGCTCCTCAGAACTAAAACGGAAGAAGTGATATTTTGCGACATTTGGCACTTTCTTAAATCTATCACCAATGAAAGTTTTCCATGCCTTCCAAACCCATCCACTACCTCCGCCATAGGTAACAGGCTGGTTACTATGGGAACTGTTGCTAACGACTTCAGCTATATGTTGTAATGTGTCACAATCCTTCCTACGGTACAGTGTCTTAATGTTCCCAAATCCTGCATCGATCAAACACCTTAAAGAAAAAATAAATAGCATTTTGCAACAACATACAGAAGCAACCAGCTTTGGTGTTCAAGACCGTCATTGAAGGTATATGTAACTGAATTTCAGGAATTGATTCGTGACGTTAACGTTAATCGTGTCATTTATTGTTATATTCAAATATGTCTAGTCACGGCTCACTGCTTAGCATCGTTCTGATTATTGAATATATAACCACTGGGCTAACACCCTTACGCATTTGAACTCTTGACCCCGTTATACCCGACTATAAATAACCCGAATGCTTTGATTATTTCACTAATTAATCAAAAATATTTTTAAAAAGGGTCAGCATGCTAATTACTATGATTTAATCAGTTCCACATACAATCACTAAATTCGCCGACATCCGTTTCGATACTGTTACAACTCTGTCTTTAATCTAAAATTAAAGCTTACCGTGTGTGTCCAGGAAGTTGCATCATGTACGTGATTTTCTGGTGACGCTGCGTCATAATTCTCCAAGACAGGTAACCGAGGACGTAACGGTTCTTGTTTTGACCTGTAAAAAGGATAGCCATAAGCGATTAAATACATGTTTTGAATTAACTATTTAATGCATATTTCATTCTCTGTCCGTTACAATTTGAAAGATCGAAACAGAGACACTATACGCTAATAACCTATAATTATAGCACTACTTTCGAATATAGGTAAAAAGAAGGCTTACAGCAAGCTTTTTCAATAAAATTGTTATTGAATAAAAACAGGACAACAAAGGAACCACATACCAAAGCAGTTGTCTGCATGCAAGCTACACTCATTTTCACCCAGACTATAGTTGGCAAATGCATGGTCTAACATAGATATTACAGCGTCAGGTCCATGTACCAGTTGGCCATCACGTCCTGAAATATTATCAAAGCATAAATCAAGTCCACCTTCAAAGACTATTTAAGAATAAGTACACGTAATAGAATCCCACATACTTAAATTGTAACGCCAAGACTCGTAACTAACGTAACTCTCATACACAACTGACATGACGAATTTTGAAGAACAAGCCTAGTGATACAAATATGTCGAATGTATGCATTCCGTCTCTAATTTTGAGCTAAATGATGTCATGAAGGTACTATATACTACCTTCATGACGACGCCACTCCTTTTCATATGTAATTTTAGAAGTCTCTGATCAAAACAGGCAACATTTTTAAATAACAAATATTTTGCATGAACATTATATTCAGAATGTTTTACACGTTTTTATGATAATATGTAACTCCGTCGGCAATTTATATTAAGGATAAAATGTTCATTTCAGCTAATCAGCAGCAAAGCTCATAGAGTAGGCTTGGATGTTTCCCTCTATGTAATATACTTAGACCTGTCAGCAAAATATTTCCCTCATTAAGAAGTACCGTTCATGTACCGTCGCCATGAAGCATATATAGTTTTCGTTTATTACCGTGTTAAAACGTATTTAAAGCACACTTAATCATTTCTTTGAGCATTGAGAATAACAAAACAATTTATTATTATAAAGCATTTCGGCTAGACTTTAAATAAACATGTACTGTAAATTGGGAAAATTTCGCGCCGCCAACATTTCGCAAATTTGCTCGAATATAATTGCAGCATTATCGATTTCATTAATTCGCGAGCAGACGTCTTGAAGCAACAATTTGTTT
Organism: Mercenaria mercenaria; assembly: GCF_021730395.1. Taxonomy (NCBI): domain Eukaryota; kingdom Metazoa; phylum Mollusca; class Bivalvia; order Venerida; family Veneridae; genus Mercenaria; species Mercenaria mercenaria. The sequence goes on from NC_069363.1 coordinate 53,785,335, forward strand.
TAAAATATGTCACTTTCTTAAATTCGCAATATATATATAAAAAAAAAAAAAAAATCTCGCGAATAGTGTCCAATTTTCCGTACACTGAAAATATACTGCTGAGATAAGTAAAAGAAATACCTATTGTCTCATTCTCATCAATAAGGAAGTTGTACTGTTTGTCTCCATCCACTCTGTATCCAAAGATCAGGATTTTTCTGGGTTGAATAAAGTATGTCGGCCTTTTTCTCTGGTGTGGTGGGTAATTTGACATATTGTGAGAAATCGAACGTGTAGTGTACGTCGTTGCATGAAAAGTTGTCTCCACTTCTTTCGTCTTGTCGCCTTAATCTCTCAAACATGTTTGTTGATCTTTCAACACACTCCCGGTATATTTCTCTTTCTTTCCTAGCTTGTAATACATGATTATGATATTTCTCTGTGGCAGACAGTTTTTCATCTTCTGTTCTTGCTAGCTGTATATCTTGGCGAAAATCCTCACAAGTTTTGCATACGTCATCTTTTGGAGCAGCTATTTTAATGTGAGGAACACATCTTTTCCATAGATCTTTAAAAGTAGACAGGCCAACATATTGCTTTTCAATTTGACTGCATGCTGTAACATATTCTTGATGAATGGAAAGCTTAGTATTTTTTGAAGGAAGGTAGACCGGTGCTTTTTCTCCCCGGCCACGTGGAGCTGCTGGCTGTGGAAGCCCTTCCTCACTAGCATAATTCAGGAGAAACTGCACTGCATCTTTAATGGTTTCATGCGAAAACGCGTTAGGTGCTTTTCTACCAAAATTCCCATGAACTCGAGGTTGAACGCCTTTTTCTTTCATATGTTTCAGGAGAGCTCTAACTGTCCATAAACCTATGTCATAAATTACAAGAAAAGCATCTTGACATATCTTAATACCATTAAAGATGTATTCATAGCGTACACGTTTCCTTTCACCACTTCTGCATCTCTGGTCATTTCCGACTTTTTTTAATGTTCCCATAATTAACAACTCCTTTTCTGTTTTTGTCAATTCCCTCAAATTATATATATTTGATCTAATTTCTTCGACAGAAAACTGCAAGAAACAGTTCTTAGAACACCCACAACCCTTGTCATAAACACTGTCCAGTTTATCTAAGTCAAACTGTGGATCATCATTTTCAGGATCTACTTGATAAGTCACAGATTCTTGTGATAAATACCTGCTAACGTGGGTGTCAATGTTATCTGTGGTCTCTATTTCATCTTCACTTTCCTCATGTGTATCATTAGCACGACACAAATGAGACTGTGTACTGTTTGTGGAAGAAGGTTCAGTTAACCCAAACGCACCCAACAATGTATCTAATTCCTGAAAAATAAAAAATAAAATGTTATTTTATTTAAAACTTAGAGTAAGTTAATACAGTATGTTAATAACGATTTTATCAAGGAATATAGAGAAGGGTATTGTACACATTGTTTTGCATTTATATTCATGCATTGAAACATAGTTTATTTCTTTATTTTTAAACATTTTTAAAAAAGATAAAAAAAAAAAAAATAAAGAAAGAAACAATGGTCACATAAAAATGCTCTTCAAAAAAAAAAAAAAAAAGAAAGAAAAATTGGCACCTTGAGAAGTCGGTCTTTGGTACCCTTGCTCTCAAGTCAAGAGTGCTAATCTCTCGGCCATTCAGACCTTAGCGTATATGAAGTCACTACTTATATATAAACTAGATCTACAGCTTCCTTCTACTTTGACTATTATGCCTCTCAAATTTCGATAAAATTGCGATTTAAAGCTTTAATATTCCTTAATAAAATCGAATGGAATCAATGAATAATAAAAATATCACCAAAATACTATATATACTTGGTTCGGTCGAATAACTACATCATTAGTCAAAGCTGGCCCTTTAGCGCAAAATTCTGCGAAACGGTCGTTAATATAGTTATCATATGATGATGATTATTATTATTATACCAGATTTATGATGTTACAGGACCATCAGACAAAGTTAATAGCAGAGCTACCGGCGCCGCGAAGCGGCGTCGGTAGCGTCGCATTACGGTTAGACGTATGAACAAGAAAACGAATAGAGAGATCTAACTGTGTATACTATCGAGTTGAAAATTCGTGGTACTTTTTAGAATCGGTGTTGTTCGGATTTTTTCATGTGCTCTATGCAGATAGTAATTAATCAGTAAAGACGTCAGTAGACGCTTACTGTTTACGATTGACAAAAGCGTCTCGCTTACTGCTTTGAATATTGAATAAAAATGTAATTGCGCGTTTGATAATAAAACATTAGTGCTAAATACATTTTCTACGACGAAAAAAGAAATAAAATACAATAATTTCATTTTGAAACGACTTTCGTCACGCTGCCATTACCGAACTTTATTATATATACTTATGTTTGTCATAATGACGTCATAACTCCACAGTGGTGTAGTGGTTAGCGAGTTCGCGTTCAAAACCAGAAGTCGTGAGTTCGAACCTCACTTGGACCAGATTTTTTTTTTCAATTCCTTTTTTTTTATTTCAGTTCTTTTTTCTATTATTATGAGTTTTGAAAATATTGTATAACTAAAGTCATTCATGTGAAATTTAACAAGTATTTTTTTGATGTATTTATGTATGCTTGTTGTATGTGTGTGTATTAAATATGTATATATATATACAATAAATTATGATTAAACTAAATTTAACAAGTGTTTAGTTTTGATGTCAGGTTCCAATGCAGAGCCTGTGCAGTAGTCAGTAGACATAACTTTCAAAACAAAAACAGCTTTAGGATAAAATAAAATGCTCTTCTCCCCGTTTGCATGTATTTCATCCGTTAGCTTTAAAATCACTGACCAGAGTTTATATATATAAAAAAAAAAAAAAAAAAAAAAAAAAAAAAAAACAACAACAACAAAAAAAAAACTAAAACTGTTGGCGATGAATTATCAATAAACATCTAAAAGGTTTTACTACCATCCCTATTTTATAGTGCTAACCATAAAAAACATAGAAATGTTAACTTAGAAGTTCAGTAAATAAACAGGGTTTTTCGAGAATTTCGGCAAACACTGTTTTTCTCAGGTAAAATTCTGATCATTAACTTTTAAAAGATGCTAGTCTTTTGAGTTTAAAACAAGCTTTGTACAGTCATGTAAATGATTGTAATTTTCCCATACCAGGCGTCTAATTTCTATTAACTTTGGAATTGAAACATTAACTTTTTACATTAAGTCCTTATTGCCAAACATTCACACGCAAAGAAACAAAATTCCTTCGGCTATTGGCCTAATGAGATTCTGTTAGGTTTGAAGCTTTTCAATTTGAATGAGTTATCATTTGTGACTGGTTTCCAGTATGATAATAATTTATGTAAAATTGTTGATGCAGTACGTTTTAATAAGAATAACAGAAATTATTCAAATACGTTTTTTTCTTTATCTTGGTGCAGATTTTAATCTATATCGAACTTTCTTTTAATTATATACAGAATATCTTTCGAGTATTTCACATGTCAAGAATTAAATTTGATGCAGTCTAAAACATGCATTCAGAAATCATGAACTATCATTGATAGTTATAATTTTAATAGATTTAATAGAACATAAACTTCCTAAACGAATCCATAATTCCAGACAATTCCAACACCACTCCTTTAATTTTAAAGGGGCACTGTGATTTTTCAAGGGAGCTCTGCCTTTTAGGTAGCACCTAATTTCATATTATTCTATATGCACACAAAACATACGTAAAATCCCACGGTGATTTCCATACTGCAAGCAACCGCAATGTCAAATCAACAAAAACTGCCTCGGAAATGTTAACTTATTTCTACAAATTCTAGCAGCCCGGAGAGATTGTGACTTCAGCATCATCTAAAATTAAAATGTGTTCATGATTTATAAAAGAAAATAGAACTCGTACTCACATCAAAAGTCCATTTCCTTTGTTTATTTTTCACGTGTAAATTTCAAGGGCGCCGCCATTTTATTTTCATCTCGCTCGACTTTGACGTCACTTTTCTCGCTTACGTCATAAATACCATAAGACATGAAATTGCTTGACGCGGCTCATTACTGTTTTGACTTGAAAAAGGTAAATAATGTATTTCATTTTTCTGAGCAATTTAAATATTTCAATTAGTTAAACGAATAAAGTATATAAATTAATTTGTATCAGTACGATTCCGCTCCCAATAAATTGATATGCGGGGATGCAGGGTTTGATCTCCTGGTTGCCACGGATGTTACCACACTCCTGGTTGCCACGGATCTTACCACCCTCCTGGTTGTCATGGATGTTACCGTCCTCCTGGTTGCCACGGATGTTACCATAGCTACGTTAAATGTATTTGTTGCGGAATGTTGTTTATACCCTCATATTTACAGTTAGCAAATTTCTTCGCTACATGTGTGAACCGTCTGCTTAAAGAAAAAGCAGATCGAGGGGTCAAATTGGGACTCAAATCTTGGTCCTTTACCACTGCTTCTGAGCTATCGGGCACTTACCTGCCAGTTAGAACGGAATTCAAACATTAAGGCCTTGTAATACTTTTCCGATGGAGTACTTAAATGACCTACCAGTTTTTATAATCAAGGTCCATTCCTTGACAAATACCCATTACAATTTTTAGATATCAGTAAGTACATTATATTTTATATGGGAACATATTTTTTATTAGTTAAAAAGGGTTAAAGCAGACTCCCTGGAAACACCGAGTACAGCAAACACAGCCAGAGCCACACGTTGCAAAGTAGGCCAACATAAGATAAAAAATGTAGTGAAAAGATATAGCAGACAGGTTGCTCCAAATACCTATCAAGCCCGCCCGCTTAGCTCAGTAGGGATAGCATTGGTCTACGGATCGCGGGGTCGCGAGTTCGATCCTCGGGTGGGGCGTATGTTCTCCGTTACAATTTGATAAAAGACTTTGTGTCTGAAATCATTCGTCCTCCACCTCTGATAATTCATGTGGGGAAGTTGGCAGTTACTTGCGGAGAACAGGTTTGTACTGGTACAGAATCCAGGAACACTGGTTATGTTAACTGCCCGCCGTTACATAACTGAAATACTGTTGAAAAACGGCGTTAAACCCAAAACAAACAAACAAAATCAAATACATTTCAATAACATGAAAGATATAAAAATTGGGGATGGGTAAGATACTGCTATGGGAGTTGAAATATGTTAAGTAAAGAGCGGGATTTAAAAATAGAGGAGTAACATAGGGTGAAGGGAAGTAAGACAACATACAAAGACCAAAAAGCATGCAATGGTCTGTAACATATATAAAGGAAACTGGGTGTTGAACCGCGTTTTTGAGCAGGCCAACTTCACAAGTGTAAAGAAAATAATTCCCCGCTGCGATAAGCTCTAACATTAGTGACAAAATACCAAAATATTTAAATTAGGGTCAACCTGTAGTATCAGTACACCAAATGTATTCAATGACATGTGTAAGTTTTAAGTAGTCATGATAATACCCATTAAAAAGAAAAGTGAGGTGGCTAACTACGGCATTTGTTTTAATAGGATATGACGATTTCTATAACATAGTTTATACTGTATTGAGCGGTCATGTCTTTTTGCCCTACGTAGAATATGCATGCGCGAAATTTTACTTCCGTTGCTTAGGATTGCGCCAAGAGTAAATCTTTCTGTTATTTGAGCAGGGTCTTGCAAAGATACACAGACACTGTATAATATATCCTTCCAGATAATTTCAAAACTGAAATCGTCTCTTTTGTCGTTTAAATGTTTTTGTTTCAAATATTCCTTTATCAGTTGTTAGATTTAAGTCCTAAAATAACGTATCAAAATTTGAGGTTTTAGCTTTGTTTATGTGTCTTGAGGGGAAAATGTGTTTCAACATTTCTGGGAAAATATAGGCTACATTATCAAGGTATCTTAAGGCTTCATAAAAAGGCCATGATAATGTCAAACTAGGCTTCAGTGATAAAGCATGAAAGTTAGGCCAGTTTTTTTTTTGTTACTCGGATTCTGGGCAGAAAAATGTCGACAGGAGGGGTGGGGGGGGGGGGAAGGGGCAGTAAAGCAACAGACGATAAGTGATCACTTCAAATATGTTGCCTGAAAGGGTTTTAACAGCATTTAACCTGTATTACAAAGATAATTACCATTCTTTGTTTAAATTTTTATTATCTTGAACATAAAATTGATGATTTCAAAAACTTTAACAAAATCACTCTTAGGGCATGGATATTATTTGCCCTCGGTCATAACATCTCCGGCGAGTATTAAATTGATTTTTGAATAGCAAACCATCCATCATTTTCAATGGTCTGATCGGCTGGTTTCAGTTTTTACATGTACATACTTTTATTTTTAATTCACAAACTTTTCTGACCAAGATCTTTATTTAATATTTTTAATATTTATTTGTTGGATTTTAAGTCACACTGACACAATTCTATAGGTCATATGGTGACTTTCCAGCTTTGAATGGTGCAGGAAGACCCCCCAGGTCCAAGAATCATCTCAGGCAAGAATGGGCACCTAGGTAGAACCACCTACATTTCGTCAGCCAACTGGATATCTTCCTCACATGATGACCTGAGTGGGACTCGAACCAGCAGCGGTTAGGGGCAAGTGATTCGAAGTCGGGCCGCTTTATAATTGTATTCAATGGTCAGAAAATGACTGTTTGGGAGAAAGCATAACTAGATAGGTCCCTGAAAGGGATGTGTATGCAATGAAATATAGATAAATACCTCCAATCGGGCAACTTGTCACATGTCTTCATATCACAGGGTTTTTCCCCCTTCATAATAGGAGCCTATAACAGGCTCCTTCCCTCAGAAAATATCTTTCAAATCATGCAGTTTTCCCCAAAAATTGACTTTACATCAGGTCTTTTTATTCCCCTTTGCCCAAATACCGAGCTATTTTGCCCCAAATCACAGCCCTGGGCCCCTTCCCCTCCTGGTAAAAAAAAACAAAACCCAAAAGCTGAAACGGACTTCTCCTTTGTTTGGCAGTGCTTTCTTGCTCCTATACCGCATCCACATGTCATATATAACCCCCAAAGGCATGTCAAATTCACATTCAATGTTGTCATTGTTATTTACGTCGGGGAAATCTTCAAATGTTTTTCTAGGATTTTGACTGAGACATCGTTACTGACCGTAACCGTTTCGTTATCTAAATTTCGCCAAAGGTTTTCTAGCTTTCAAAGTTTCATCTTCTTGGCCTTTACAGAACTTGTTTTTCATTGTTTTATTGTCTATATACCGGATCCCAAACCGGATGGCAAATCTATGTACCATTCGACTCTTGATTATTTTGCTTCTTAGGCACCGCTTTGTTGTTTTTGTTGTTATTGTTGTTGTTCATGACGTCAATTAAATATAATTTATTACCATTATACCAGATTTATATAGCGCCCTTTTTATGACAAACACATTCAAAGGTGCTTTACGTATAGCAACCTAGCCACACAATGCGCGAAATTCATTTTCTACTTGTACAAACACAGAGCAATCTGACCAGAGGGACATTTGAGATAAAGCCCCCAGAACAGATAGAAAGACGTCCTTTTTAGATACAGGCCTGTATTGCTAACTTAGCCTAGCTCTTTGCGAATAGACAGCCTGGTTCTTTAACGTACCCCGTGTATAGCACCGATACACGCGAAGCCGTCTTTACTGGGAAGAACAACAGTACAGGCCTCTTAGTTAGGTGGGAGACACTCAAGAGCACCTTAGTAATTTCCAGTGCCTGGACCAGGATTCGAACCCTGGACCTCTGGATTGACAGCCAAGCGTGTTACCACTAGACCACCTGCGCACCTAACCGCAGCGATTCTGCATCCCATTGAGACCAGGCATCACTTGAATGAGATTCGCTTGAAATCTTAAACACTGACCTATTTTATTGGAAACATGATCAAAACGACACATTTTAAAAATAAAGAAGTTATATCGTATGTGGCGGCAAGTGATCCTACCTTTGCGACCAGTGAAGACCAAGATCAGCCTGCACGTCCGTACATTTTCAGTACACACCCCTTCTAATAATAAATGGTATTGCCCGAATTGAATGATGGACCGGTCCATTTTAGAAATTTAGCAGGGTAAAGGTTAAAAGTCCTTAGGATGACATTTACGCACTTTTGTGAAAAGGGTCCTTGTGCTAAGCTTGTCTTGGGTTTTCCTCTGGAATGTTGCCATATGACCTATAATTTTGTCGATGGAACGCTAAATCGAAAGCTACTTATGAAAATTTTAAGGCTATCGACTACGTAAAATTTAAAACAATATGGAATACAGCAGCACTTTGTTTGAGCGGCTGGGTTCGGTTTTAATTTGCCCATATGCAGGGTCAAATCTGCAACCTGTAATTGCTCTGGATGTCATTCTAAAGCACCCCAACCACAATTAAAGATGACATATCAATACTACTTGTGTTTGTATTTTATGAGTTTATGATAATAAAGTACTGTAAGCCAAATTAATTCTAGTTTAGGTTAACTTTAGTTTATGCCTTCTTTAAAACTTTAACACAACGCAAGTTATGAACTTGTGAATGTATACTCAATGAATGACCTTGTTTTTACTGTTCATTTATAGATTTCTAACAAATTATAATTCTATAAATTTGAATACAGCCCCTTCAGAATAAACCTATGTAATACGAAGTCTCGCCAGAACGTTTATTCAGTAAATGAACGTGTTTGGAGTGTCGGGTATCCAAATAAATATTATTAAGTGAAGAGGTTGTGCAATAAAGTTAAGTACATATCATAAATAACGTTGCACATTTACAACAAACCTGGATATATATAGAGAGAGTTTTATTTATGCAAAAAGTTACTTCAAATCTGAGGTTGAGTTCAGTAAATATCCCGCAACATTTTATATACGTACAATGCATTTTACTTGCCACCACATGGGACGTGTAAAATTTGGATGATATTAATTTAGTCATCGCGTTGTGATTTTCAGTGTTAAACAAATTAACTAACATTTAACACTACTTTTTGAGGATACAAGTGACTTACAGGACAGTAAGAATTAATGACGGAAAAAGTTTTGTCCTGAAAGAGGTAAATAACTTACTTCATTTTTATAACCTATTTAAATGTTTGGATTAATTATACGATGAAATATTTAAGATAATTTATGACAGTATCGGTGTAATATGTTGAGATGCAGGGTTTAACGTTCTGGTTGTCACGTGTGTTACACTTAAATGTAGTTATTGCGTAATGTTGTTTATACTCTTTAGATGTTATGAAATTTCTTCTCTACATGTGCAGTATATTATTCATTTGTGACTCTTTACATTAAAAGGGCCACTGCAATGTCATTTGTTACACCGATGCTACCTTAAAGGCTCATAATGCCTTTGTTTATAATGTGGCAGCCACATTTTTGTGATGAACATTGATATTTGTCAAAGGTTTGAATATTGTCTCCCTTTATGGTTTTAGTGGAATAAGTTCATATGCAGTAATGAAAGTAGTGTATTTCTGACCATGTAATTATGGACATCCATTTTCACATCTGTTTCATCTGATTTTTACATAAAAATTAAAGCCGTTTAAAATTTTAATGAGCTGTTGTTACACTTTTTGTAGCGAGATATCAGTTTTTGTAGTTGTTGGCGTTATTTTTGTTTTCTTTTTCATATATATTTGTTTTCGAATTACTTATCTCTTTTATTAGAAACTTTTCTGAACTTTTTTCTATTTTCAGAGGAATATATTTAAGAAGTGTTTTAAGGTTTGTATTCTATTTTACGATTTGTGGTAGCATTAAGTGAAAGCTTTCTGTGGTATATGACTTTGTAACGTCATTTTTTGTGAAATGAAGATTTCTAAAATTAAAATCCTTTAACTTTGAGCAGTGTCTTGCAAAACGAATAAGCTGAGAGCTATAGTCTCCGTATGATGTTGCTTCATGAAAATCTCTGTCCGTATGAGAGCAATTGACATTTTCAACGTTGACATCGTCTCTTTTATAAAATTTGTTAAAAAGGTTCCAAGCCCTCCGACCACTCTGGCCCCACCCCCAACCCCCACAATGGCCATTTGGTTATGGTCGCTGACTTGGATCAGTTACCCCCCCCCCCCCCCCACCCCCACCGCTCTTTGTTTGAATCTGCATTGGGATGTAGAATTCTCTCATGTCAAAAGCCCATCTAGCTGGCTTACGAATGGTTGGTGGTACTAAACAGGTGCCCGTCCATGCTAAGATTTCCTGGGGGTTTACTTCACCATCAAAAGCTGGAAAGTCGCCTTATGACCTAATATTGTGTCGATGTGACGTTAAACCGAGCAAGACAAAGGAAAAATCGAAAGCTTACTATGAAAATTTTGCCGACAGTGACCACAGTTTCATATATAGTAGCACCATCTTTGAGCGGATGGGTTGGATTGTAATTTGCCGATATGTAGTGGCCTCGAATCTGCAACCTGCAATTCCTCGGGAGTTGATGCTAAAAGTATCCGCAATTAAAAATCCAAAATCAATATTACTTCAGTTTGCATTTTTTGAGTTTATGATAATAAAGTACTATAAGCCAAATTAATCCTAGTTAAAGCTTTCTTTAAATCTTTTACTCTACACAGGTTATGACTATAAACTGACTTCAGCTCACTGAATGACCTTGCTTTTTCTGTTCTAGACGTCTAACAAACGGTATTCTATATATTTGAATTCAACCCCTTCAGAATGACCCTATGTAATATAGAAGTTTCGCTTGAACATTTATATAATATAGTGAATGGCTCTATCTGTTTGAATTGTTATTTATCCAAATAAAACTTATTAGGAGGTAGTGCAATAGAGTTAAATACATATGAGCCGTGCCATGGGAAAACCAACATAGTGGGTTTGCGACCAGCATGGATCCAGACCAGCCTGCGCATCCGCGCAGTCTGGTCAGGATCCATGCTGTTCGCTTTCAAAGCCTATTGGAATTAGAGAAACTGTTAGCGAACAGCATGGATCCTGACCAGACTGCGCGGATGCGCAGGCTAGTCTGGATCCATGCTGGTCGCAAACCCACTATGTTGGTTTTCTCATGGCACGGCTCATATCATAAATAACGTAGAACATTTACAGCAAGGTTTTACGACAACTGACATATCAGCAGTTATATCTATGCAAAAACTGCTTCAAATCAAAGGCTTGAGTTTGTTAAATATCCCGTAATGTTTTTATATACATCACGTACATCACATGCGTTAAATTGTTGCCGCATGGGTCGTGTAAAATTTGAATGTTATTAATTAATCATCGCATTGTGTTTTTCAGTGTATACAAATTGGCTGACGTTTAATACTACAGAGGGCATAATATACAAACAGGATAGTAAGAATGACGAAAAAAAGTTTTCACCTCATAAAGGTAAATAATTTATTTCATTTTTAACACCTATTTAAGAGTTTAAATTAGATATTTCAGATAATTCCAATCTCCCAATGAAATGACAGTATCGGTGTAATATACGGAGATGCACGTTTTAACCTCCTGGTACTCACGGATGTTACCGCCGTTCCCTTAAATGTACTTATTGCGTAATGTTGTTTATACTCTTACAAGTTTTGAAATGTCTTCGCTACATGCGACTTTGCACAGAAAGGGCACTGGAATGAGCTGTTATTACACTTTTTCTAATCAGATAACATTTTTGTTGTTTTTGCTTTATTTTGTTGTCGTTGTTTTTTTTTCTTTTAATACCTTGTGGTCGTGATGTAAATTTTCGTTTGTCGCATTTTTTTTTATCTCTTTTAGTTAGAAAACTTTTCTAATGTTTCTTTATCTATTTTTCATATTTTTTGGTTATCACATGACTACGAGATACTACAGAAATATTCACATATATCCCCTCTATACTTCGCATGATTTCCTCAATAAATAGAAAATTGGAGAGAAATCATTATTACAGAAAGAATTATCCGTCACTGTATATACCTTTTATATTACTTGTAAATTCCACATCTGTGTACCTAAAAATATAGTTGTTAATCAGCCCATATCAAATTTGAATTGATGTAGTTTGTCGTTAAACAAGTTTTTAGTAAAAAAAACTCCCATTTTCGTATCTGGTTTTATTAGCATTATATTTGACTAAATTTTACACCACAATCAAAAGTAACATAAATATTTAAAGTCTTAAACTTTTGTATGTAATTATATAGATGTAATTAAATAAAGTATTATGTTGCATAATAAGTTTGTAGTCATTGTATATACACAGTCATCATACATACATGTTTATAATAATATCATTGACACAATTTATGGCATAAAGAGACAGCACTGCTAACAAGGACATATTAGATACTACTTTTATACAGAGATAGATCTAGAAATGAAGCGGTACAATTTCGCTTTGATCAAATACAAGTGAAAAAGTTGTTCCAGATAAAAGACACTGTATTATTTACCTTAACTATAATCTACATATACTAAATGCTATTTGTACATACAAAACTGACACGTACACATTTTATCTAATGTTGCATTTAAATATATTATCTTTAACAGAAACTTATATCATTGTTTTACGAATATATTTTTTTAAATGTTGGTCAATGGCTGTGTAGAGGCTGATATTGACTGTGTATATACCATGCGACTTCTATTCTCGAATTTTCGATGTAAGTTTGTAAGTTTCGTTAGTATGCCGAAATTTAGAAATTTAGAGTTAATACCGGACGCGCACCTGACTCTTATGCTCTTCCTTATCACTGTGTTTTAAAATATTATTTTTGATTTGAACAATATTTGCATTAATTTCACTATAGCTTAATTATATATAAGTTTAGGAGCGTGAATCAGAAGTTATTAACTGAAAATGGCCATGCATGCTGTTTGGTATAGGTTTGCATGTTTGCCATCCCTGTAACTCTTGGTAAATGCTTGCATGTTTGCAATCCCTATACCTCTTGGTAGATGCTTGCATGTTTGTCAGCCCTGTAACTCTTGGTAAATGCTTGCATGTTTGCAATCCCTATACCTCTTGGTAGATGCTTGCATGTTTGCCAGCCCTGTAACTCTTGGTAAATGCTTGCATGTTTGCAATCCCTATACCTCTTGGTAGATGTTTGCATGTTTGCTATCCCTGTAACTCTTGGTAGATGCTTGCATGTTTGCCATCCCTGTAACTCTTGGTAAATGCTTGTATGTATGCCATCACTGTAACTCTTGGTAATTGCGTGCATGTTTGCAGTCCCTATACCTCTTGGTAGATGCTTGCATGTTTGCTATCCCTGTAACTCTATGTAGATTTTTACATTTTTGCATGTTTTCAATCCCTGTACTCTTGGTTAATGCTAGCATGTTTGCCATCCCTGTAACTCTTGATAGATGCTTGCATGTTTGCCATCCCTGTAACTCTTGGTAGATGCTTGCATGTTTTCAATCCCTGTACTCTTGGTAAATGCTTGCATGTTTTCAATCCCTGTACTCTTGGTAAATGCTTACATGTTTTTAATCCCTGTACTCTTGGTAAATGCTTGCATGTTTTCAATCTCTGTACTCATAGTAAATGCTTGCATGTTTGCAATCCCTGTTACTCTTGGTAGATGCTTGCATGTTTGCCATCCCTGTAACTCTTGGTAGATGTTTACATGTTTGCAATCTCTATACCTCTTGGAAAATGCTTGCATGTTTGCAACCTCTGTACCTCTTGGTAGATGCTTGCATGTTTGCCATCCCTGTACCTTTTGGTAGATGCTTGCATGTTTGCCATCCCTATAACTCCTTGTAGATGCTTGCATGTTTTCCATCCCTCTACGTAGATTTTTACATTTTTGCATGTTTTCAATCCCTGTAAGTCTAGATAGAAGCTTGCATGTTTGCCGTCCTTGTCTTGTAACTCTTAGTAGATGATAACACGTTTGCTATCCCTGTCCTGTAACACTTGGTAGATGCTTACTTGTTTGCAATTCCTGTAACTCTTGATAGATGCTTGCATGTTTGCCATCCCTGTAACTCTTGGTAGATTGTTGCATTTAACTCTAGATAGAAGCTTGCTTGTGTGTCATCCCCTTACTCTAGAAAGACGCTTGCGAGTTTGCCATCTTTGATAGAGACTTGCATGTTGGTCACCTCTGTAACTCTTAGTAGATTTTCACATTTTTGCGCTTTCTGTAACATAAGATATAGGTTTGTATGTTTTCCATCCCTCTAATTCTATATACAGGGGTGCGTGTTCCCCCCCCCCCCTCCCCCCCCCCACCCCCCACACACACACCCCGTGTTTGTTTGTCATTCTTGCAACACTAAATAGAGAATTGTGTGTTTTTGTCATCTCAGAAACTGTAAATAGAGGTTTGCCTGTTTGCCATCTCTGTAACTCAAGTTGAATATGCGTGTGTTTGCTATCCGGCAGTCTTTTATATGACGACTGCTTCAGAAATATACCAAGATGTTTATATTTCAGGACTCCACTTACGAAAATCCGGCTTACCAGGGATCACAGACTCAGGTAAGTACAGTCGAATCTCGGTATTTTGGTTCCAAGGGATTGATTGTTACAATTCGACATAACTGAAATTCGACTTAAGATGATATGTAAATCACGTGTTTTCGGGACGTTGCTTGAGAATGTCTCCGAGATGTTGAAATTTTTAGATAAACGAATTCGAGATATCGAGTATTAACAACTGTATTCGAACAGTTGAAATAAATTATATCTAAAATAAATCGGTAAAGATGTATATATACCCATTAACACGTGTTTTCTGAAATATATAAGCGCGTATAAATATCAGTTGCTGTTTTTATCAGTAGAAATGAGATTAAGTTTATCTCTGAATTTTTCAAACAAACATACTTTTCAAACAAACAACCTCAGTCTAGTGAAAAAAAGACAGATGTTTTAGTGCAGAGCAATAAATTGGAGTATTAAGAATATTTATGTTTTCATTACTACATACATTCGTTTATAGACAAGGGTTTTGCTACGATAAATGTAAGTATACAGATAACCCTAGTGGATGTTATGCCCAGGGGATTATCACAGGTGGAAGTAACGTATCTAGGATACAGTATGGTTCCATGAGCTATAAACACTTAAATATATTACAATTATAATGTTCTCTAGGGAAAATATTGCCAATAAGTCATTTTGAAAAATTTTTGCCCCTGTGACATTAAGCCATTAGCAAGGACATGAACAGCATTTTGACATGTGCACTGCTTCCAGGAGCGCATTTTATTTTTTTAATTTCTGATCAATGATTGACCGTCTTTTGGGCAATTGAGTAATCTTTCAGAGAAATTTTACTTCAAAGCCCAGTTGCAAACCGTTTACGCACAACAAGCGAGCAACGGCGTACGAAGCGGTAGTTTTCTCCTACCCGAATAAATCTCACACATTTTTCGCACCCAAGTCTTCCACCTAAACGCATCAAGTACATCGTACCAGTTAAAAATAGTGTTACAAGCGGTCAGAACCAGCTACATGCAAACTAACAAGACTAAAAAATTAGGTTCAATCCATATTGAATAGAAAATATTTCAATTCGATATATACTTTTTATTTAAAGAAGGATATCGAACATTTAATCTAAATTTTTTTACACTTACTTTTCTTCTCGCAACGGACTACTTGTGAGGACAAAGGAAGCATGGGCTATTGACTCGTTTCTCAGATAAATCCGAATTCAGTTGGATAAGTGGTCAATAGTTCGTATTTAGGAGTCAGTAGCTCATGTTGTTGAACACCTTTCGGTTAGTTTTCATCCAATCACATTATAGCATTCATAGTGATATGCAAAAATTTGCAATGCTCATTTGTTACGTTTATATCGATTCATTATGAATTTTAAGAAAGGTTTTGCTCGGTTTTACATCTCACGGACAAAATTATATATATATATATAGGTCATATGATGACTTTAAGATGTCGGAGGGAAGACCAAAGCTGCGTTTACAAGCATTATTTTTTGGCCACGGACGAGTAACCGACCTTCTGTAAGCAAGCTGGATCGCTTCCTCGTGTGAAAGAATTGCACACCTAAAGCGAGGAACCGAACCCACCGCCGTGAGAGGCAATGGTTCTAAGCCAGTGACCTTAACTACTCGGACGTGGAGGCCCCAATAATAAAATGTAACGATGAAGAGCTTCGAATTAACTTAAGGGTTTTATTTACTGATCTAGTTGAACAAAGAAATTATTATTTCAAGCAACACTATTTAATTTGTGGATAGAAAAGAAAAGTCTTGCCAAGAGTTTCCTAGCAATTTTACAAGAAACAATACCTAAATATCTGAAAATTCGGCTCAATTACGGCCGGTGTAATGAAGTATTTCGACCCCCATAGAATAACGACCCCCGGTCATTATTCTATAGAAAATGTGACTCCTTTCCTGTAAAATATTGACTCCCCTTATAAAAAACTGACTCCCTTTGAAAACTCTATAGAATAACGACCCCCGGTCATTATCTATAGAAAAACTGACCCCTCCAAGTAAAATACTGACTCCCTAAAGATGACTCCCTTCGAATCTCATAGAATAACGACCCCGGTTATTATTCTATAGAAAAAGTGACTCCTTCCATGTAAAATACTCACTGCCGAAATTACTACATTCGAACTCTCATACAATATCGATTCCCGGACATTATTCTATTTAAAAAAAGTTATTCTTTCCGTGTAAAACACCGGCTTCTAAAAAGACTTTCGACGATAATATCTATTAAAAAGTGATCCCCACCAAACCTAACGTACAATTTTACTAGATCTACAACTCTAATACCCTCCATTGCCAATAGTTAACATTTTGATTGTACTACTACTACTGGTGCCGCTACTTCTATTTCTTACTACATGTACTTCTTCTACTACTACTACTACTACTACTACTACAACTGCTACTACTGATACTACTATACCTGCTCCACTAATACGTCTTGTACATCTACCTCTTCTTCTCCTGCTGCTGTTGTTGCTGTCACTCATTCCTCTGCTGCTGCTGCTGCTGCTGCTGCTGCTACTGCCACTGCCACTACTACTACTACTACTATTACTACTACTACTACTTCTACTACTTTTTATTGTTGCCGCTACCGTACTTTACTGCCACTGCTAAGTATTGCAACTTCTATTAATACTAAGTTCTATGCTAGCAGTTTCTTGTGCAGTTTTCTTCTGAAGAATTACTTCATACCGAAGTTTGCAGGGATTATTGACACTGGTGTGTTTTGTGAACGTATTGTGAATTGTTATTTTCCTGAAAAAATGTATACACCAAGATACAGCGTCTAGAAATAGAATCCCTTTTCCCGTTGCGGAATGCTCTGATTTCTGTGTCAAGAAAGGTATCTGGGGCTAATGGTCAAACGGGAGGCCGGACGGACGGACGGACAAGAGCAAATCTATATGCCCCCCTCCCCCGAGTGGGGGCATAAAATGCAGCAATTAGGCCTTAGATACATGAGTTATCACTAAATTTGACCAAATGACCGGGGGTCGTTTTTTTATGGGAGTCAATATTCTTCGTGAGGTTCAGTTTACTTCACGTGGGGGAGTCATAGTACTATGATCTGGAGGTCATGATACTATGACCGGGGTCACTTTTTCTATAGAATAATGACCGGGGGGTCATTATTCTATGGGGGTCGAAATACTTCATTTCACCGGCTTCAACCTTAAGACATTATTAAGTACATGTTGTATTTCAATTCATGAAACTTAACTAATTATACTTTCGGACTATACTAAATTGTATGCTATCAACTTGTTATAAACATACTAAGTCTTGGATATGTAGATATTTGACAGTTTATAACCATAGTGTATATCAAATAATCATGTCATGATTTCACATCTGCACTCTATCGTTGTATAAGTATCTTGACGATGGTGGCATCGGCAGGCAGGCAGGGTGTACATTTCGTTTGACATATGTCATATAAAATATAACTTGTGTCTTAAGTTATGGAGCGAATTATTTAAAATATCGGAGATTTAAAATTTTAAAATGGAAAATAGCAGTCAAAATGATCAGAAGGGTTTTAACATGGTAAAACTTTCTCAGTTCTAGTAAAGTGAATAAGAACTGTGGAGTAAAATGTTACTTTTTCAAGTTTGTTAAAAGAGATTCTTTTTTCTTTTTTTCATCGCATATATTTGAATGAAGTGAATACTCGTTGATAAATGTAACATAGGTTACATATGTTATTATTCGTGCAATTATAAAGCCTGCCTTGTCGTCATTTTATTCAAAGATATGAAATGTTATATTTTGTTTTATAGGAATAAGTTCAAATATTTCACTTCAGCAATATCTGTAGAAATATAACAGTGAATACTTATCATTGGTAGTAAATAACTTTAATTTTCCTCTCGCATGGCAACGTTCAGCACTTTGAATCAGAGGTCAGTGCACCCAGTTTAGTACGACGGTTTGAAATATTTATATTTTGTATGGAAAAATGTTTTTAATGGAAAAAATGTTTTTAATGTATCATGAACGGCCCGGCGAGATTGCACGTCACTCACAGAAAAAAAATGAACAAAATGGCGTCGTTCGAAAAAATCTTTTATAGGAATACGGTCAGTAATTCGGTCGAAAATGTGCTTCCGTGGTGTAGTCGAAAGAAGTCCATAATAAATAGATCCTAATTTTCCCATTTTTTGCGCAAATTCGTGTAGAACGAGTGCTTTAATCACACTTTTTCACTGCTAGAATACATTCTGCATGAAATGAGACGGTTTTCATGTTCATACACCCCACATGGCAAGTTTTGCAGATCGAAACCGGAAGTAGGTGTTTATTGCGCGGACGAGAGCAAATATGCGCCATTTTTAGGGTAGCAGACCATAACTGACTGGCATTTCACTAGGAACTATTCAACCCCCTATTTTCTTTTCATTTTTTCGTTTATTTTTGATAGAACTTTCATGAAAAATAGGTGTAGGAAAAAGTGATGTTCTCTAAAGATACATAAAGAGGACCTGAAGTTGTCGTTTTTTATATGAAACAAAGTAGGATTTGATTTACTGACCTTTAACCTTTAACATTGGACACTAAAATTAAAAAAAGATCATTAATTATACCAAAAACCTTTTTGTTCTGACGGTAAAGAGCTAAATTGAATTGACATGACTCTACGATTTTCCACTGGATTTAACGATATTCTAAAAGAACCAGGCAATTTATTGGAAGGCGAATACAGTTGAGCGTTGGCTGTTCTATTTAGGTCTTAAACAGATTGATTTCCTAACATTCTTCTTATTTTTTTTCTGATAGTTATGGAAAGCAAACCACTTCTTCTTGTAACAAGCTACTGTAAAAATATATACTAAGAAATGGTTGCAATTTGTGAGCGTTTATTCGGGTATAAAATACATTAGGACTTCTTGCAAAGCGATTCATGTATTTGCAAGAAGTCCCAGTGTGGTGTATATCCGTATAAACGTACAAAAATAGCATTTAATTCTTAAATATTATATATAATACATAACGGCTGCTTATATAGTTATTTCATTTTTTGGTCAAGACTTTGGAAAATGGGTGTGTAGTTAAATGAGCAGATGTTAAATAGGGACCTGATGCATGGACAGAAAGTCACTGGATGAGTTATCAGGGTACCAAACTCGACATAGATTTAATCGAAATGAACTTGTTATGCACCAGGCAGTTTAGAAAAGCGTGTCTTTTTCAGTTAATGTCGGAAGATCCGCACGATTTCAAAGCTCCAAGAAAAAGAACCAGATATATACTTTTGGCAGTGGTAAGATGCATGTGTATATTAGCATTAAATGTTTCGATAGTTTTTAATCTAAAGTGAAGAATAGGCTCTAACATACTTCCATTACTACCAGCAGCAATGACTTGTAAGTTTTCAACATTTAGTTATTTGTGTTTGTGTTGCAAGAGCAGCAACTTACAACTTTAATGTCCTGGTTTATGGCTGAAGCACCCAACCTTTTGTTTTATTCAGTTTATTTAAGTGTCTGCCTGACCGTGAGACAATCATAACTGGAGTGACTCCCTAACCACATGTCTACATTTTTCCCTATCATTTTACAGGTATTTGTTTGTTTAGTGGCTCTCGTGGTTGGTCTAGCAGTGGGACTGACAAAGAAAGACAAGTCTGACACATCACAGGGCAGCAAAGGAGAACAGGTACTTTTATTTTACATCTTAACATTCATTTTTCTAGGATAGATGTATTTGTTTTGTTAGGTTCAATGTCACATTAACATAATCAGCTTTTGATGGTGAAGAAAAACCCAAGATTCTCATCTAGTCACTATTTCAGACACGTGCTCGAACCTGGGTAGAACCATCAACCGTCTGTAAGCCAGCTGGAGTACTTCCTCACATAAAAGAATTCAGCATCACATGAAAACGGCTTACAATGTCTTATATGTTTTTTATGCAATATATAGGACACACTTCTACTCTAACTATCGCTCCTGTGTCCGCATTGTTCGGTATGCAAAAAAATGTTTATTGTATATTCTTGTATAACAAATACGAAGAAAAGATGCCGCTGTGGTATAAAAGCGAAATTCGCCAAAAGCCATGGAAATTTGAAAGATTATACTGCATAAAAGTGTCGGAAGGGTGGTGAGGATGCGATGATTAACTTATAAATGCGCCCTATTCGCTGTATTTGCGTCGATACGTCAGCCAGTAAACAATGTTAAGGACTCACTGCAACATGTTTGTTAAAATGTAACAGGAAGGAAAATCGACATCATCAACGCAAGTTCCCAAAACTACAACAGCTAAAGATAGATTATCTACTCAACAATCATCAGCTGCAACGACTAAAGATAGGTTATCTACCAGTCCATCGTCAATACCTGACACTACAACGCAGCCTGTTGATTGGCTGTCTACTCCATGCTCCAATCCTGTATCAGCACCTCAGTGTCCATGGAGGTATTTCTGAAATTAATACTTTTTTGCAAATATATATGAATATTTTAATCGGGCACTATGACGACGTCGCTATTTAAATTCGTAAGGTTAACTTTACCTTTTACGAACAAACTATGCGAGGCTTGTATACCCCTGAAAGATTTAGCCAGTAATAAGTAAAAAATAAGCATATTTTATACTCTCAGATAATGTGTTTAAAGAGATCATTTACGTCAACACTATGTGTACCATTTCTTTATTGCTAAATGTGTTAGTTTAAAATAATTACAGACAGAACCCTTTACTGCTTGTGTCCCTGGACGGATTTCAGGCAGAATATTTACTGAGAAATCTAACGCCAACTATAGAGAAACTACGAGACTGTGGGGTTCATACGCCGTACATGAGAGCTGTATATCCAACACTGACTTTCCCTAACCATTACACCATTGTCACGGTACTGTAAAGCTTTCCTTAAGTTTAATGTCCGTTGTTTCTGTCACAATTTTTATATCTGTAAGATTTTTAAAGCTGAATATTTGTTTTAGAATTAATACTATTTCTTCCTTCCTCGTGTTCCAGTTCGATCGATTTCTTCGGAAAATCAGACTTCGTCTTTTCTGCAAAACCTAAAACTAAATCTTTGTTTGAAGCCAGCAAGGTGAACTGTTACCGTCCACTTGCAGCTGCATTTTAAATACAGTTGCGAGAAAGAATCGTATAACATATTCCAAATATATTAATATTTTTCAATATAACATAGATATTTTTGTACCACACATAATTGGCAACATATATTTAAGACATATATTTTTATTGCTGTCTGTCTGTTTTATTCAACTCTCTGGCTTGTATAAAAGCAATGTAAAACTAACCACTTCTAAGATCAGTGAAATAATATATTGTACAAAAATGTATATATTTTCAGGGTTTATACCCGGAGTCACATGGCATTGTGGGTAATAGTATGTATGACCCACACACCAATGCATCTTTCTCAATAGGGAGTAAGGAAAAATTCAACTCTGCGTGGTGGGGTGGAGAGCCGGTATGCTTAATACTATTGATTTTAATTTTAGATTTCGGTATACCAGTTTTAAAGTTATGTACCAATAACGATAATTCATATGTAATTCATATGCTATTTCTCATATTGAGTTTCGGTATACTTCTTACATATTTACTTGTAGCTTATACGAGCAGATGTTTTTCCGTTGATGAAACTTTATTTGTTTCTTATGAAAAGTCCTTTCTTTTGTTTTCCTAACAAACAATGTTTGCTCGTATGAGTCCTTTCTTTTGTTATTGTTCGTAACTGAATTGACACGTCAGACAATTTTGGCTTAATTAATTTCTGATGGAATTTTCTGGAAAAAAAACCCGCCCCTTTTCTTGTATCTTAAATAATTATTTAAGCGATATTTCCTAGAGGCAATACACACGGTGACCTTTACCATATAGCTTATCAATTTTCTGTCACATCGTTCTTGAGGCCAATTCTTTCTCATGAGAATGCCAAAATCGTATACGCTCATTACGTAACCCTAGAAAGGTTAACCCTGCTAATAATACCATATATTAAAACGTGTTTTTATAAAATATTACCGTTTTTTAACTGGTAAACCTGGCGTACATTATGCGTAAAAATGTTGGAATCAAACTTAAAATTATATTTACAGCTATGGGTAACTGCTAAAAAGCAGGGCAAAAAGACAGCCTCGTTTTTCTGGGTTGGAAGTGAAATGAACATTTCAGGTACTCCTATTTGAACTTGGTGGCATGTCTTTGGAGACTGCCTAGTATTACTATGATACATGGCAAAACCAATTTTTTTTTTGTTAAATAATTTCTTTAATTTTTAATGTAAACATTTGCTTCTTAAAAGATATTTTTTAAAAGTCGGTGGATAAATCTAAACTTTTTTTATGGAATATCAATTTTTATATAACTATATACGTATATCTATAATAATTTCAGTTTGCTTGTACTGATTTGAGACATTTAAGTCAATAGTGTGTATTCATGATGGCATTCGGTAATTAAAACGAAACAAGCTGACATGAAAAGACACAAAACCTATAACTTGTAATTATATCAGACAAACCAAGTAAAGAACTACAATTTTCTAATATGTCTATATGTTTACAGGGATGCAGCCGGATATCTGGAAACATTACAATGGGTATTGATACTATTTTGATAAGTATTAAAATTTAAAAAAAATTAATTGAAATCAGTTAATACGAAATAATGACTTCGAAGAAAGTATATTGAAAATTTGTTCAGACCGTGTAAAATATTTGATAAATGTGAAATCATAGCAAGCAAGCATGCATAGAAAAAGAAGTATGGACATCCATGTAATGATGTATATTGTAGGAGTATCTCTTACGAAGATCGCGTTGACACTGTGTTGGGATGGCTTGAAATGCCCGATGAAGACAGACCTGAATTTATCACACTTTATTTCGACGAGCCAGATCACGAGGGTCATGGGTCAGGACCTAACAGCGAAAAGGTAGGATAGATATATGTAAGGAAATATTAAAAAAAGTTTTTTATTTACTTTTATGACTTTAAACAAAGAGATATCATAAACTTTTTTTCATTTACTTTAGTGTTAGGACCCAAAAGCGAAAAGGTAGAATGGATATGGGCAAAGAACTATCACAAAGGTTTTTTTTTATTTACTTTAATAGTGACTTTAAGGAGGAACCACACTATAACTTTTTTTCAGAGCCCACGTTATTGACTGGTACCCTGTGTATATTTTTACGTTTAATGCATCAGTGACGTTTCCATGACGTCGCAAACGGATGTATTAAACGCAAAAATGTATACAGATCTAAATCAGAAATATCTTCCAGTTTTTGCTGGTACCAGTCAATAACGTGGGCTCTGAAAAAAAGTTATAGTGTGGTTCCTCCTTAAGCAAAACGCGGCAGTTTTGTAAATTATTTCTTATTGCCAAAAGAGATGGAATGGCATCGTAAAAAGCTGCCAATGGCTGACGAAATTTGTATTAATTGCACTTATCAGAGTATCAACAAATGACAACATTTTTGTAACTCAAATGAAATGTTATACAACAGATTTAAAAGAAAAAAAAATAACTGCAAAAATATGCCATGTTTCCTGCATATTCATATTTCATGTGCCATTCCACGTTTCAGGCTGCTGACGGTCATGTACCATATACTTTTCCTTATCAAATTTGTTTTTGTTTGTGTAGGTTTAGAGAAACACGACAAAGTTTAAGTTATATAGCGGCTTTTCTAGCTTTTGATGGTGGATGAAAACCCAAGGTGCATTTTTTTCCATCATGAGCGGGCACCTGGGTAAAATCACCCTATGTTTCAAACCGACTCTATGATCTGTTGTATCATTAAGGCACCTCGTTTATCATATTCTTAAATCAATGTTTCAGATTAACTCTATGTTAGAGCGGATGGATTCCATAATTCGTCGATTAATGGACGGGCTGCTCAGGCGTAATATGGACCACTGCGTCAACTTGATAGTCCTGGCCGATCATGGTAATACATCTTACTACTATATGATTGGGGGTGTCCTGAAATGATGATTCGAATGATCTTTATTTATGGCATTCGTGATATTTCTTATATGAAATGATCAAGGGTATTCTGCATGTGTTTCACGTGTACTGTAACATTGTGAGATTGTAATTGTTGCAATATAGATAAAGAAATGTGTTTGAAACAGTTAACAGTTGACCTCTGTTTTAGGTATGGCAGACACATCATGTGAGAGACAGGTCGTGTTAGATAAGTATCTTGATGGGGTTGGCGATATGTTGATATACTCCGGCACTACAGGACATATCAATACAAAATACAGAAAAGTCAGTAAAGTTGTATACGAAAATGAAAATGGTAAGGCGCACAAAAGATCATTTTCAGAAATAAGTTCTTTTTAATGTGTTTTAGCATCCATATATAAATACTTCTTGGTCACTACCGCATATCGTACGTTAGTGTTTCAAGCATAAGTAACATTTGTGCGTAACAACAGTTTGTTGATACATCAAAATGTTGTGGCTTTAGCAACATGCAATTGCAAATATGAAACTGCGGATCCCGCAATGACATTAAAAAGTTCAAGAGACATTTTAATAAATATAGTATGTAGGCAGCAGGAAATATGGAAAAGATGCAGGTAATTTTTGTTTTTCTAGTTTGTCCGTCCGCTCGTCAATCAGTCAAAAAAGAACATAGTATATGGACCAAAGCAGACTGTTTTATTTTTGGTAGGACTGACCTGTGCATAGTCCTCAGTGCAAAGCGTAATGTGGTAAATGTTTCTTCCTCTTTATCAGTTGTACCAACAGAAGACGTCATTAAATCTCTACAATGTAAGAACTCTCATCTGAACATCTTCTCACGGTCGTCGCTACCTGCCCGGCATCACTATGCTAATAACGACAGAATTGGCAATGTTGTTCTAGACATCGAACAATCTTGGCTGGTATAGTATGTAGGAAACACAAAGCAGTATTTAAACCTCACTCTATTTTTCCAAACATATGATTTTAGTAAAACCAAGTTTAAACTTCTGTGAAGAAATATCTGTGTAAAATAAAACACAACAAGGCTTTTGTAAAAAACTAGGCAACGGCCGTTTACTAATTTTCAACATAAATGAGACTTTTGAAGTACATAAACTGGTGAACCAGAGACTAGTTCCGCAAAAAGGGCATTAATTCCATTTAGAAAGAGTCTCTTTGGGTTTAGTATTCCAATAGCTGGTTCTCAGCTTGACAGTTCATTTGAAAGTGCTCGCTAAGTAAGCTAGGTAAAAAACATCCATATGATTCCAAAGCTTCGGTCATTTTCGTAGTTTTTTAACAAAACTGGTTTCGTAATACCGACCCTTCGAGACAGACCGGGATAAAACAAATCATAAGGCTGTGTATTGGCATGAAAATGAAATGTTAAATTAATAAGTGATTCACCATTGACTTTACATGAGTTCCTTTATTGTCATTTTTTTCTAAATGAATTGATAACCATGCATGCACATTGTGTGTTTTATAAGATGTATTTACATTCGCTTCATACGCTTGATGAAACCCTCTTTTGCCGAAAGCTTCAAATGTTATATCTTTTGTCTTTAATAGTTTAGAAAGTGTGCCAACAACAAATGAATCAAAACGAATCAGTTAATCACTAAAAAAGAAACTAAAACAATGTTGTACTCGACATCAGTTTTGGAACAAGCTAACGGGCAGGGTAGACCCCATTTTATATACTGTGACTTGCTGTAGAGCATCATAGCCTTTTGAAATATGTTTTCATGATGTGACAGTATGTTATACCCCAAGCAATAAAAACAATATCTACTGTTAAACTGATGTATGTTCGCCGAATATATCCATGGCACGGGTAGTGCAACATTACATTACACGAAAGAGTAAGACTTGAAAAGATTTTGAAGAACGTTAAAATAAATCAACGGTTATATAGGAACGAAAAATGTTTCGTGGCCTTTGCATTTCATCTCAAAAAGTAATCAAACAGCAAAGTCCAACCAATATACGGATGTCTATAATTTTGATGTGTTGATAATGTATATCAATTTGATGAAACAAGAAGGAGTTGAATTTACAAGGTACAGAAGCAGTTGTCACAGACATTATAAAGCCAAAAAGGGACAAAATGTAAATTATTTTGGATATAAGTCCAGATAATATGTGTATGTCCACTTGATGTTGACGAAGTATACCAAGTTTCATTTGATTTTGATTGAAACTGAGGAAGGAGTTCAGGACCCACAAGGGGCATAAAACTTTAATGTTTCTTGACAAATAGGGGGTGTTATTGTCAGGGAGGTTTTTTAATGCTGGGGTATATATGTTTTTATCCTAACACTATTTACTGCGATATAAGGTTGTACATGTATATGTAAACAATATGGTTCTTTGGCAAATAGGAGGAGTGCGGGGGCATTTATTCTGGGGTGCATGGCATTACTTGTATAGCCCGTTTACTTAATGGCAGTGTATTTCTGTTGTTTCGACTTGGTCCTTTGAAAACTGTTATCAAAAACAGCGTTTTGTAATATTTTAAAGGGTCATAACTCTTAAACCGGAGATGGGTCGCATTTGTCCAACTCGTACAGATGTATAGGTTGACATATTTCCTAAACATCCCATAAAAAAAATAAAAATCGTTGACATTTTTGCGAATACGATTCCGTCTAGTATATGGAGTTACTTTTAATTATTTTGCTACTGGTTTTGACATAAGCTCATTCTTCTACAAATAGAAACTAGTCAGTCTATATGCTAGAGATTACATAGATGCATTTAAGTTATTGTCTGTTTTTCATCTTAGCCCAACGAAAAGAAAAAGTTGTTTGAAAGGAAATCATGGTTACGACAACATATATAAAAGCATGCATGTAAGTAAATGACCCTTTCTTGTTCAGTATTACGTGACTCATTGCAAATTGTTAGCTATCATGTGCTGCTGATCATGCCAAGCTACGTAAGTGGTTTGGTTTTGTATTTGCGGACAGGATACTTTATTTCTTTCTAGCAAGTACTTTAACAATTTTATTTTTATTTAGTTATAACGACTGCCATTTTTATTTCAAAATTGTAAAATATTTTAAGTACTGTTTACATGTTGGGCACCTATTGTATCATTGCTATCTTGCTATGGTATTGAAATCGGATTGCAAACTTTACCTGCCCTGAGACAATTTTTTTATTGCATTTCTATCGCCGATCATTTAACTAGTTCCGAACTTTACAATTGCAGGCATTGTTTCTGGCTCATGGTCCTGATTTTAAACAAAATGTAGCTGTAGATCCTTTCGAAAACATCGAACTGTATAATCTGATGGCAGGTTAGTATTTGGATCACATTTCCTGGTAATCCACATACACTATGTCATATGCACGACATATACTTTAAGGTAATACAACATTTACATTTCATAAACTGCAAAAAGTTTCGTACACAAGTAACATGTTATTATCACACACTTCATAAATGCAGTGTGACATATAGATCTATTGTTACAAATTACATAAATTGAAATTAGCTTTAACCTTATATTAATATATTTGAGGAGTTTCTATATTTGAAGTAAGATATTTCAGTCAAAAATAGCCATTGGATGTCTTAAAGCAATCAAGATATTATACACTTTGTTGAATGTATTCTTGCAGACATACTAAGGCTAGAGCCAGCACCAAACAATGGTACATCCGGAGCGCTCAACCACCTTCTACGCAATCCTGTGAGTCCGTCTTCAGCATCTTCTCTTGCTTATCCAGTTTGCACGATCTCATCAGAAATAAGGTCGATTGGTTGTGTC
The DNA here is from genome assembly GCF_021730395.1 of Mercenaria mercenaria. Lineage (NCBI taxonomy): Eukaryota > Metazoa > Mollusca > Bivalvia > Venerida > Veneridae > Mercenaria > Mercenaria mercenaria. The sequence continues at coordinate 53,813,506 of NC_069363.1, forward strand.
TGTAAGGACACGGTAATATATGTTCTATAACAAAATATAAACTATATTTTGAAATGACGCGATTCACTCTTTCGAAGCTATTAAAAGACAGCACCACAGACTGAATTTTAAGATATGTTTAATTACGCTACTTTTGCTCACTATAATTATGTCTTTTTTTTTTTGCAGACAGGACTGAACCCACCAAATAAGCCCGGTGACGAGGTGTTCCCGTTCGGTGAACCTGCTGTTGTACACGGTGAAAGTACTTGTGTTCTCCATGGAAACCACTATTCCGCCTTCTACAGTAAATTATACAAAGCGCCGATCTTAAGTTCATTCACGCTGACTGCTGACCAAGTATGTTGAAATGCAAAGCTAAAGATCTTTAATCTTTACCCTGCTAAATTTCTAAAATGGACTGATCCATCATTCAATTTGGGCAGTACCACTTATTATTTGAAGGGGTGTTAACTGAAAATATACTGATTGAATAGCGAAGAGTGCAGGCCATGATCAGACTGCACGGATGTGCAAGCTGATCTTGGTCTGCACTGGTCGCAAAGGCAAAACCACTTGCTACCAGCAGGCTAAAGGTTAATGTGTGACAAAACTGCCACTAGAGAGAACCGTTTAGAAAATGAATTATTATAATACTTTTGTTGATTAGATTTCTCTTTGTTTTGCAAAGAAGTCAATGGTATACAATTTTTACATGAAAAACTCTCAACGTGTCCCTGCTAAATAAAATCTGGAAAGTAGATCCCTTGGAAGCACTGAGAACAAGGCAGACAGTGAAAATTGCAGACTCGGTTTGATTGAGTCTGTTCATGAGCAGTAATGGAAAATGCCCACGCCCCCTAGCACCAGCTTAAGCAGTATTCAATCTTCAAATCTAAATGAGTTGAAATCAATGATCCCGAAGGACTACGTTTTAATTCAATGAAATTGCAGTGCCCATGAATCATATTACTGAAATACATAAGTTCCAGTAGTACATATTTTGGATTTATTCATATGTATTAACATGGCAATACATAAAGAACAAAACAGCTAATCTTCCCATTTGCAAGAATCTTAAGAATTAAGGAAAGAACTTTTTTTAATTAAGTACAAATATCGACCAGAATGTTGTTATTAATATATCAAAGTATCACCCAAAGATGTGGTTTTATTCATTTTACTACAACGTCCCGCTCTAAAAGGTCACAGAAATTCACATGAATTTTTTGTTGTTTTTTTTGCGAACGAGTGGATACCATTTACAAGAATACATGTGTATAGGTTTTTGTTTTTTGTTGTTGTTGTTTTTTTTTTAAAGAAAGTTAAATACCACACAAGTAGCAACTGCTCGTTTTCAATAGGGCCAAAAAAGACCTTTTTGTTTTTGTTTTTATATTTTTCCATCATAACGTTTTTCTAGTGTGTAAATTCTAGTTTTAATGTATTTTTGTGACTTTTCAAAATGTGTTAAGTCGTAAAATGGGTAAATTAAAATGATGTCTTAGTAACTAAGTCTGATTTTGTTCAAATGTTTGTAAACTATCAACAATATATTATTCTGAGCGTACGCTAAATTTCACAACCAGTGATTTTTAAGATTATAGATATATGAAAAATAACAAGTCGCGGTGTAAAAAAAAATAGCAAAGACTTTCAGTCGACTTTAATTCCATTTCCATTAATGTTGTTACTGACAGACTCCCGATCTTCCCCGCTTTTCTGAACTTTTGTTTGGAAATGTGTTTCATTAACAGTGGTTTTTTAATTGACTTACATCTATTAATATCATTTTACATTTTATTGTCAAGGTGCTTAGTTACAGTGAAGATATTGATGATTGCCTAATACCTGACCCAAGACTTAGTTCCCAAGATGATCTTGACTGCTTGAAATATAAAAACGTGAACAGAAATATAGACTTTGTTCGTCTCTTTAATCCAGGTAAGATATACGCTCATAATGATCTTGATTGTTGTCAACAGAAGGTTTGTCAGTTTAAAGTGTCTTGTGTGTGTTCGCTCGCAGTATATGGAGGCAAAGAGAAGTATAGATAATTGTTCGTCTCTTAAGCTGTGATAGGCTTTATGTAGCACACAAAGGCATAAAAGGAAATATTGGCTTTGTTCTTCTCTTAAATCTAGTTAACACGCACGCTTATGACTTAGTCTGCTCTCAGTATTGTTTTAGTCTAAACTGATCAAGGTAACACGTATGTTCGCAATATATAGACGTACATAGAAGTATAGACTTTGTTTATCCAGACACGACAGTTCATGACCCTGACTTTTCCGTTGAAGTTTTCGCAATTTATATTTGTGTTTTCAGGTTTCATAACCAAAGATGGAAATTCTGAAGCACAATTGTCGTCAAACAAAGTTCCAATGTACACAGGGTTTAGAGATGGTAATTATGCAACTTTCTCTTCTCTGCCTTTGGTTATACTCATTTATATTCACATAAATATATAACCAATAGTACTGAAGAAGAATTTAAATGTAAGAATGGAAATTTTATTAAGAGTAATTTATCAATTAATTTTAAAATTCATTTGGTGCCAGTTATCTTTTTATAATTAGAGTATATGACTTCTTTTATACATTTTAAACGTAACATTTTTCGCAAGTTACTGTTCATTGTTTCTGCTCGGTTACTTTATAAGAACCATTTTGAAAAGTCTAGTGTTTGAAAAAGTATAGCTCCTGTGATTAGTTTTTAGAGTAGAGTGTTTCATTATTTTGCAGGTATATGGTCTTACGCTTGGCGTGTTATAAAAGAATATGCTATCAAATACCAAACAATTCATGTATCAGTAGGACCTATCTATGACAATGATTCTGATGGTCATATGGATGCAACGTTAACCAATAAGACAACGTAAGGAATCAATAAACTAAAAAACCATCTAATTTGATAAATTACATATGTCACAGGGTGAAAATAAATGTGCAGCCAGACCGGGACTCAAGCCCGGGGTCTCGGAATACGTTTCGATGCTCTGCCGACTGAGCTACCTGGCCGCCCACACGCTTTTCTCTCCGTTTTGATATTCAAGTCCTATACCATGACATATTTCCCCACCATTTTGAAATTCGTCTTCGAATTTCAGCGGGTACTTTATAAATCAAGCAATTACAGGCGTCGAAGATGCAAACAATGTAATGCCGTCACGGCCCCACGTTGAGACAGGGTGAGAAAAATGTGCAGCCTGACCGGGACTCGAACTCGGGGACTTGTAATACTTTTGACCTGTAATACCGACTGAGCTACCCGGCTGCCTACAGATTTTCTCCCCATTTCAATAACCAAGTCTTTTACCGTGACACATATTTGCAAGAAATGTTGCAGTTTACACCTCTATGAAAGCGATTTGTATTCAACTACTTGGCATATATTTTAATAGTCCTTTTGTATGTTTTATTAACACAAACGGAAAAGCAGTTAAGAAGCAATGTACAGCGGATCAAACAAAAACAATAAGATGAAACAATATTTTGCATATGACACATTAGCATTCAAGGCCACTAAAAGCATGGTATTTGAAATGTGAGAGCGTGACCGTTTATAATGTATACAATCACTGGTAAAACACCACTTGGTGGTTAAAGCCTGTTAATGGTGTGCACCAATCTTCACTCTAAGTCCCCATAATATTCTGAAATAACAGAACAGTGTAAACATTTTTTTTGTGTCGTTAAGCTGTATAGCTAAGTTGAACACAGTTTAAAATCGACATTTGTTTCAGATATGTAGACGAGAACGCACTTATTCCACTACCAAGCCATTTCTATATGATATTGATGAAATGCTCTGGCAAATTATCCGGCAGCTTATCCGAGTGTATTTCATCTGAAGATGTTGATGTTTTACCTATAATTTTACCACACCAAAATAAGACAAATAATTGCCTGGTATGGTTTTCTTAATAACTTCTTTCTATATACTCTGCATAATACTGCCTAAAATTCTCGTGTGCTGATCTAAGATTGGTTGATAATAATGTCCCTTTGTTGTCCTTTGTATTTCCGGGGGTTAATAAGATATTTGAGTTATTTTTGACACTGTTTGTCACTTATGTTATAATCAGCATTAAATGGATTTTCTAAAATTAGATAACCGAAATCAATAGGTGTTTCAAGCTTTCTAAAGTAAGGCAAAAGTATAAAATTATTTTTGCTCGATTTGTTTTCTCTGGTTACATGCAAGTCTGTTGTAAAGTGTCCGTGAGAAACTGGCTGACACTTGTTTGTTTTTTTTTTATTTCACAAAGACAAACAAGGATTTCCTGCTGAATAATGCTGCAAGAGTTCGAGACGTAGAACAGCTCACTGGTATGAGGTTTTTGACATCACTTGAAAAGTCAGAAGGTGCAAGGTCAAGGACATTCCTTCCCCTGAAAATGTGGCCGTCACCTCTGATGACACCATGGGAAGATTTACCCTGTCCGATAGAGAACGCAACTTGTCCAGCAGGGTAGGTTCTTTAACATTGATATATGTCTTCTGTAATATTGACAGATATTCAGTAATTTAGTACTGATATTCTTATAAGTTGAAGTCATTGTTCTTTGTTATATTATAGTAAAAATATACATAATTCATTTCATAAAGATACAAAAACCAACAGCTGGTAGTCCTAGCACTCGTGTTTAGCTAGCCATAACGACTCTAGCTTTATACCATCAAAGTAAAAGATCTTTGAATTTCGGATCGGGTTCTCTGTCAGACGTTGTTGAATCTGGTCACTCATAGAAACTTTGAAAAATGATACATTTATTATATAATCTATACAAATCAACGTTTAAGCATATATTTCAGATCCAAACCATTATTGCTGATTTCCTTGGATGGGTTTCGAGCAGACTACTTAGGTCGACACTTGACCCCTACAGTTGAGAGGCTTGCTAAATGTGGGGTTCACACACCTTACATGAGATCTGTATACCCGACAGTTACCTTTCCAAACCACTACACAATCGTTACTGTAAGCGAAAAATAATACTTTCTTTTCATCATGATGTGTTACAGTACTGTAGTGTAGGTCTTCACCTGTAATTTAAATGTCACGCCGATATAGTTTACTAAAGTAGAACCATCGACTTCCCGTGGATGAACTGGATTTCTCTAACCTGACAAAAACCACAGCTTAAACCACGACTGGTATATTACATTTGGTTCTCAGTCTCCATTGACTGCAAGTGATGTTCGACTTGTATTTGACCACTATTCAAACTTACGTATGATTTCAATGATTCGTTTTTTATTGTAATAAATATTTGAGTTGGTGTACGTTACTTATAAAAACAATGTGCTTATTTTATCCATAACGTGTCCAAGAACGTTCAAAAACTTTATATAGTGTTTAATTTACACCATCTCTAACGTAGCACAACAGACTATATGCATGATTCCGCATTGTAGAACATAGCCTCGTCAGTAATAATAATTTTTCTTAATCCGATTGCAGAATTTCTTACACAGCTTCAAGAAACTTGCTCTTTGTTGATTTGCAGCGTTGAGCTGACGAAATATGCATTTGTCATAACTGTGTTGGCTAATTTTAGAAAAAATATCACGGCTGAAAGTTTTTAGAGAAACTTCTAACCTGGATGATATTAGAATTTATGTTGGTAGATTGTCTTTGGGTAAATACAAACGAAATGCTTAATAACCGTAGCTGTTTTCACAGTAGGTCGATTTTGATACATTTCATTAGTTCCATATATACTATATTAATTGTGATTTAACGCAATTGTATGACCAATATTTGGTAATTAGGTTAACGAGGTGTTATATCCGAGTTCATTTACAACATTTTTCATACTTCTGTATGAGTAGTTTGTCTCAAAAAAGCGAGCTACTATGCTCTCCATTTGTCACACATTTACGCGCGTATAATTTAATTCTCTAGACGAGATCAAGATAATGTTCCTGTCACCTATACTGTCTCCGTTTGTGCGAACATTCAATATTTTTCCGTATGGCTCCTATTAAATGGGATAGAGGTAAGAATTTAGGGAGAACTTCAAGTCTGTAGAGAAGAAAGGAAGAAGTAAAAAGACTGAACACATTATATACCCACATTTTATTATTACATTATTCACCAACAAACAAAATCTGAGAAAGTGACTACTGCAAAAAAAATCAAAAGTAATAAAGGCAATATGAGTGTAACTATACATATTGCTTCTTTCCATATAGGGTCTGTATCCAGAAAGTCACGGGATTGTATCCAACAACATGTATGACGAGGACATTGATCAGATATTCTCTCTCTCCGCAAAAACAGGCAAGGACCCGAGATGGTGGAAGGGAGAACCGGTAAAACTACATAACACATTAGAAGCAATTAATCATAAGGGTTTTTGTGCCATCTGGGAGCGTTTGAGGTGCATGCGCGACTGCAGTATTTCATATCCAAATGAAAATTGATAAAATATTTAAAGAAAAAATGCATTAAAAGTCTTGAAAGAAGATCATAGTCATGAAGGTATATTTCAAATCGCGAGATCTACAATTTGTTGCTTATTGCGTATGTTATAAATCTACCACGGTTTCTTGTCAAATTTCACATGACAAAGTTACAATATATAAACAAGACAAAAAATTTTTAATGAGCGAGTTAACATGAAAACACCCTGCTTTCGAGGTCAATGGAAGTCATCAATGACTGAAATGCAAACACATTATAGAAGTATTCATCGAAGACAGCGTGCATAAAATTTTGAACTAGGAATTTGCATTACGTACTGTTTTAGCGTAACGTTTTCGTATACTTCGGAAGCCCACTACGTTTTCTCTTTTCCAGATATGGATAACAGCAATGAAGCAAGGATTGAAAACTGCCACGTACTTTTGGCCAGGCTCCGATGTTAACATATCAGGTAGAATTATTCGCATATATTATATGTTACAAAACATGTGAATTGACTATAATACGTTTATCCGGCTTAATTATAACAGAAATAACAGAAGAACTAACCTTTAACATTTTTACAGTTTACTACACATGAATTGTTTATAAAACATAATTGTTTCTTTTCTGCATTTTTAATTTTGCTGCTAGTATCTTAAGAGTAGGCAAACATTAAAGATGTTTCAGTTTTTGAAATGCACTACATGGCATCATCATTTAATGATAGCTGGAACCTTGCGTGGGATCGAAGAATTATGTGTGGAAGCCATCCAGCTGGCTTGGGAGGTTGGTGGTTTTACTAAGGTGCACAATAATGCTAAGAGCAGGACCTGGGGTCTTCCTGCAACATGAAAACATGGAAAGTCCCCACATGACGTGTAATTTTGTCGGTGTGACGTTAAACTGAATAAAATCATTTAATGATAATTTACAGGGATGTATCCCGATTTTTGGAAACTCTACGACGGGTATGGTATTTTTTTTTTATGCTTGCAGACTTCGTTATAAATTTTGTTTTAACTATATGTAACAGTTTAAGTATTGTAATTGATACCATTACTAATCTTGTCATTAAGTTTATCTTTTTTCATTTACTTTTGTTAACTTTATTATTTTTTTATGAACTTTAATTGAACATTAGGTGTGTTTTCTGTTAGGGGTCAAACAATCCTTTATTTTTTAAGTAAATCATGACACCACGTTCTGCTTTAGTAAATTATTTGTCTATTTGTCTGCATGTTGAAATAAAAATGGAACAGCATTTGTAATTTACAGAAAAGCCGGATACAGTCAGCGCGTATACGATGTTTTAGATTGGCTTACTATGCCAGAGGAGACTAGACCTGACTTTGTTACGCTGTATTTTGATGAACCGGACCATGCCGGCCACAACAATGGTCCAGAGAGTGACGAGGTGAAAGATAGTTATTTACCTTTTTTTTTTTTGTTTTCCTAAGTAGTTGTCAGAAGGTATTGTAGTATTTTTGACGTATTGTAAAACAGTATAAATGTTATATATGGATACACAAAGTCGGGCAATTGAAAATATTAGTTTATAACTGCATAAAGCATAGAGGTTCAAGGATTTCATGATAAAATAATGCAGGGCTCATTATAAATTGATGGGTCTATTAGTTAAAGCTTTCATATAATTCTCTATCTTTCATTTGCAGGTGAATGGACAATTAGAAACTGTAGATGAATTGTTGCATATTCTGATGTCCAATTTGTACGAGAAAGGTCTTCACAATTGTATCAACATGATCGTACTAGCTGACCACGGTGTGTTCACGTATCAGTTCAATGATTTAATAAATAATTACTTAAATTCGCATGTAAATGTTAATTCCGAAGATAACATTTTTGTACATGTTTTACCTATAGATTCAAAAACTGAAGGCAACTACTCCAGTCTATAACATATTTCATCTATTTGATATCTTTTGGGATGTAAATGTAACGGTCTGTTTTCATTTTACAGAAATATCTTAACTCTGAACCGTTTTGCAAGAACTGCAAACTGCTTAAAGTGAATATCAGTACAACAAAAGCCTTGCATTGGTCATTTAATAGCATTAATTATCGCTAATGATCCTGAATTTTCATTCAATTGTTTTCTGTTTTACACAGATGTCTCCTCAAGTCCCCGCCTTATCAATCTCCACTAAGTGACACTCACTTGTAGATATACTCCCTTAAGACTCCTGGCTCTTATACAATATTTAGATAAAAGAAATTGAATGCAGTTTCTCCATCTATTGATTCAATATAGGAATGTCACCACAAAGCTGTGAGAGGAAGGTCAGTTTGAAAGACTTCTATCCAGATATAGAGGATATGCTCATGTTTGACAGGGTGTTTGGGCAGATATTTCCACAGTTTCAGAAGGATGATAAATACAATGCTCACAGACTGAATACATGTACGTATGTTAAATGATTGATATCAACTTACGTCATGCCCTGTGTATCTTTGTAATATACCTGGAAAATAAGATAAAAGTATGGTTGATCATTTTTGCCATTTCACTCTGGCGTCTCGGTGCGTTTGAAAAGAGCAAACACGCTATAACCTGCAGGTCGGTACGGCAAATCAGGTAGGCGTGTTGTATTGCAGGCGCTCTTCAAACGCGCAAGATAAATAAAATTACAGAAATCAGCCACCATGTTAAAGCATATATTCATAATCGTGACAAAAATCAGTTACGAAAACATCCTAAAAATCATATTGCAGATTTTTAAACGCCTTACTGAAGAAATATATGTCCTTCTGGAACAAAAATATTTTATAAATTTTCAAATACATTTAGCAAAGTGTTGATAGGTCAGAAAATGGCAGCTAATTTGAACATTTACTTGTAGCACATTTGAAAAGGTTTTCCTCAAATTATTTATAGGAAACAGATCGATTCTACATATAAAAGAATTTTTAAATATAAAATTTCTTATTTTAATTTATGCATTTTGGATTGATTAAATTCATTGCCTTTTGATAATTACACATACGCTTTTTTCAGCCTTTCAGTTAGAGGAGATAGTGCAGAGTTTAATGTGCAAACATTCAGCAATGAAGGTGTTCACTAAAGACACTATGCCAAGACGCCACCATTATACAAACTCTAACAGAATTGGGCAAGTTTCGATTGATATGAAGGATGAATGGCTTGTGTTTAGGTAAAACATTATGGTTTTCTACTGTTGTACTGTGTAAATACACCCAGGGAATAAAAAAAGAAAAGCTTCAGCTAACCTTCGGAAGAATTTGTTCCAGGAAGATTTTGCTAATATGTGTAAATCTGCGGAATATCAACTGCAAATTTTTTCCGGCAACTTGACGCGTGGCAGCCGCTCGTGAAACTCGTATTCAATTTAGTTTTATTTGGATATACATAGAGTCGATCTTCTACCAGGAATGTCAGATGTCCGTGAAGTCGTGAAACCATCAAAGGGTTGATGATTAAGATAGAAATTTTAAATTTTTAAGTTGCAAAACGTTTCCGAAGATGACTCACGTAATTAAAAAAACACATTTGCGTGTTATTTCACACGAGGTTTCCTATTCTACTGTCTGCCTGTCGTACCAGGTATACTTCTACCGAAACACTGAATTATTATTGGCCTTGTGGCGTAATAACGCTTGAACAAAAGATATTTGAGATACGCTTACTTCTGCCTAGAAAAAAAAACTTGTAAATAAATCTGCGCCAGATTTAAGAAAAAGTCGGACAGTTTTGAAAAACGGATGTATGTAATACAATTTTATGATGAGATATAGGAACACAATTATTATTTCGATTCTAATCACTCAAAACATTGCACTCTATATTGACCGATCTGCATCAGTTACGTTTATTATTTCTATGACTGTTTTTGAAATGTTTTATTACTGTTTGGCATTGAATTATATCAAGTACATAGGACATTAAGTGGGATAGAGGTAGCATCTCTAAGATATAGTTGTAAGTGATAAAAAATAACTCCAAGTACGTTTTATCACAGAATTATATACAGATTACATATTCATGTTTATACAGAATTGTTGCAGATCGTGTTAGAATAAATTATAACTGTTTGCATACAAGTTGTAGACATAAATAGATGTTTCGATCTTTTATTTTCGCAAGTTTATGCTGCTGCTTTTCCTTCTTTTTTTATAAATAATGCGCATTTCACTAGATGTTGTCTTTTAGAATTTTCTCCTTATTATATCTTTAACGTAATAAATACCTATCTGCAATCGAGAGTGTGTCAACAAAGCTGACGCGGGAATTTACATTTTTAGCGTAAGTGTAATCGGAATATGTTCTATGTTTTATAAATAAAACGATTAAATGTTTCGTATGAATACCATTGCATTTACAGCTCATAGAAACGTTTAAAGTATTGACATTTAAGCTAAATTTCAGTGATAGTACAACTTGGTGCACCGGTGGAAATCACGGATGGGATAATACAAATAAAAACATGCATGTAAGTACACTGCAACATTATACAAGTATTGCTGAACTGAAATGAGTTTACCCAGCTACCTAATCAGAAATATGGATTTTTCATCGGCATATTAGACCTATTTAGTTCTTGTACAGTTTTTTTTTAATTTCGCGGAAATTTACCCCCTTACATGCAAAAGTATAAAAGTCATGTACATTTTTTTAAATACGTTTTAGAATATATTTTGGCAGCTATCTGTACGATTGTATTAAAATGAGATATATTCTTTCAGGCTTTATTTCTTGCCCATGGTCCAGCTTTCAAAGATAATTTCACGGCAGAGCCATTTGAGAATATAGAATTATACGATCTAATGGCAGGTAAGTATTAATTTGTACAGAATCACACGATCTAACGACAGATAAATAATATTCTCCTCTTGTTAACATTAAACTGACAAGAAATCTAATCGCATTCTATGCAATGCATTTGAAATTTATCATTTTCAGAATTTGTTCATCGCTCAGTCGATCATACTTTCCTGACTCTATATTTTAAATAACATTTTCAGAGGTATTGAACATATCAGCTGCACCAAACAATGGTACTCGGGGTAGTTTGCACTATGTTCTCAGGTCAAGTAAACCTCTACCTAAGCCAGATCTGTCAACTGTTAAAAACTGCCAAACCGGTAAAGCAGGATTATTGTTATCTTGCGGATGCAGCAACATTCATGTAAGTTAACATGGTCCAACGATATATAGTACAGTTGAGTTAGAATCTTCGGTTGATTCGAAGCTCGATCTAGAAATTGACTAGTGACAAGAGTGCATTTGAACCTGGTCTCCGAACGTAGTTTTGTAGCCTTGAGGCCAGATCATCAAATCAAACTGCGACCGTTCTATTCTTCTGAGCTAAGTCAGTGAGGTTTTATGATCTTATCCTTAATAGGTATAAAGATATCGTTACAACAGGAGAAGAAAATCTAATACCACTGAAAATAGATATAGATTTGACATGCTAATCGATCTGTGACCCAAACAATATTGCAGGACTTCTCTTGATATAGAGTTATTGGCTGTGTTGAAAATAAAGAAAAGGATTGATTTTCTGTGCTCACATGTTCACCATTTAAAATGTTCGTTTTGTTTCACTTTGAACCAACACTTTTTATCTACATATTGCCACTACATTATGACATATGTGTTTATAGGTTACAGTGACGTGTTGTCTGTAACGTGTAATTCATTTGTGTCATCTGCTTTACAACATAATTTTTCAGGACCTTGTTAGTTCTGATGTACTCTTAGACCAGGACGACAGCGTGTTACCCTTTGGTACACCAACAAATACAAATGATTCGGTTTGCATGTTACACCAAAAGGGATTCTCAGTCGCCTTTAGTCATGCATTTAGTGGCCCAGTCATGTTAGCGACGACGTTGAATAAACAATCGGTATGTTGGTGCTTCTTTTTAAGCTAAAAATTGATCTTAACTTGTACATCTTTATTAGGAGACCAGTTAGGGACTGACTGTTTCTTAACAATAATTCAATACGTTGCATTCACTTCAGTTTTTAACCCTCGAACTTGACTCTATAGATAGAGCCACATTATCTGCAAATAAAAAAGAAACATTTGCGAAAATAGAAATGTGACAGAGTCTGCTTTCAATTCTTATGCATCCGATCATAAAATGCTGCAAACTTTCTGAGAAGGTTTTCTGATATATAATTCTTGTATGTTTCATTTTCAGCAAGTTATAACAGCTGGTTCGGATCTTTGTATATTAAACGACACCCGTGTGCCATCCACTGTTGATCTATGTTCCACTACTATGAATGATTCTGATGTAAAACTATTACCGCTCCTAGGAAAAGGTCAGTAAGCTTTAATTTCTACTGCAGAAGATAATGATGGTAATAATCATCTTAACATTGACGACGATGATGATGATGATCATGATCATGATCTTCTGTTTAATCATATTAACCTTTATGAGTTTTCGTGCTAAATGTTACTAGATGAAATTCACCTGCATTAATATTAACAGTGTCACCATTTAATAGTTATGACCACGTAAATGAATGTCTTGTTAAGAATCGAAAGGTATATCATTTCGTATGCAATTCACCACGCTATTTTTCATGTTGAGAACCATAACATTAAAATTTCAAAAATTCTTTGTATAATTTTAGTTGCCGAGTTGGCAAGCGATGCTTACCTGACATCATCAGTGGTCCCTCTTTTCACTGGATTTCATAATGGTAAGTTACGTTGGTTTTCAAGTTGTAAAAAGATTATGTGAAATAGGTGAACAAATACATAAATTCTTTGTATAGACAGTAACTGAATTTTGCTAGCATTGATTTATATTATATCGTTTGGAGGAAACGCTTTTCACTTTTCACTTGGTCTAAACAGCCGGAGAATCGTATCTGAGATTGAATAAAAACACATAACAAAGTGACAGGCAGTGTTAATTCATGCTTTCGATGGTGGGGTTAGAGTTAGTGGGGAGGTACGAGTGCTGTCAATGAAGTTAACCAAACTGTCAACAGTGTCATTTAGACGTTGGATAGGTGAAGCCCATATGCTGCATATCTATATCACTATATAAACTGACTTTCAGGAATATGGAAGTACCTGTTTGAACTGCTCACAGATTACAAGACACGTTATGGTAACATCAGCTTTACAGTTGGGACAATTTACGACTATAACAATGATGGGTTGTGGGAAGGAATCATCAGTGAAACACGGTCAGTTACTAATGACATAACAGATGGTGATTATACGTATATTTCTGTCAACAATAATTCTGGAGGACTTGAGTTGAAATAATTCCTTAGAACCCCGCGGTATAGTAAAGCAGAATGTTGGTTTACAAATCGTTAATCATATTCTGTATTTATCTTAATTCATGTTTCTCATTATATAGGTATTCGGACACAGATGGTGTTCTTCCTATCCCAACGCATATCTATGCAATACTTATCAAGTGCAAAGTTACCGAAGAACAGCTGCCATGTAATGGAAATATTGACATACTTCCATTTATACTACCAAACTTGAAAGAGGCCCCTAATTGTTTGGTATGAATAACAGTTTAGTCTATATATAGATAAAAACTTTCTTCCTATGCCCTTTTATTCTTTGAAAGAATGAACATATTTCACGTTCTTTTTATATTGTCAAGTTAAACCTGCGACTCAATATCACAAAAAAATAAAACGTTAGATTGCTGTTTTTTATCCGAGTCGTTATATAACAACTGTACCATTATCGGCGCAGCTTCAGTTAACAATTTTTCTTCGACTTGCCGGGCAGGTTGAAGTTCAGATATTCTCGTGGTATTTTAATCAAATCGTCATTATAATTCAGTATGTTGGCAGTACATATATATGAGTAAAACCCCAGGACAACAGTCCAGCAAGAAACGTCAAATTTAAAACACAACCGCCAGTACAAAAACTAACGTGCTTAATATGATGATATATAATTTTATTTGTTTACAGAGACCCGATGTTTACTTAAAGGACAATGTAGCAAGGATAAGAGACATAGAATTACTAACAGGTCTACAGTTCATGACTTCTTTTAATGTTTCCACTGCTGCTAGACTTAGGACATTTCTACCAGAGGATATTTGGGAAACCTCTATACCACGTACGTGGGAAGACGAACAATGTCCACATCAAGACTTGTGCCAATCTGAGTAGGCAACTCCTTTTTTTTATTTAAGTTATAAATGTATAAGTAGAAATTTACCTTCAAGATATTTAAATTGATATTTTGAATATTTTTGGGGATGAGAGGCTCTTCTCGTGCTTTTCTGAACCAATGTCATTGCTTTGGCTTTCGTAAAGTGCCGTGGAAAAGAACGTTAGACAAAGTTTGTATTCAACAAGAAAAGTTTAATAAATACAAACGAATGCTATATAATGAAGATATTCTGAGATAATTAATAGATAAAGTGTTTAAACAGAATCACATAACTTATCGTTTTCCATATCATATATCTTAGTTACAAGCCTACGTTACTGATCTCGCTGGATGGATTTCGTGCGGATTATCTGTTGAGAAATATGACTCCAACGATTTCTAGACTGAGCAAGTGCGGTGTACATGCACCTTATATGAGATCAGTTTATCCAACAAAAACCTTTCCAAACCACTACAGTATTGTCACTGTAAGTATAATTTGTATTCCAGACACATCAATCAGATTATATTCTAACACGATCTGATTTATTTCCTATTAAGGTATTGGACCCCTAATATTAATGTTTTAAAAATGGCATTTGTTTGGTATATTCTTAAAGTTGACCATGTTTTGCACTATGTTGCAAATTTTAAACAACTTTTACCGTGCCGTTTTTTTTTGTAAATTTTGTATAATTTATGGTATTTCCTCAATCTCAAGTAGAGACAAATTCATTGTGATGGCCACTATCTAAAACGTTTGCAGAGAGTTCATTACAGCATTAATTTTGATAAAAGAAACATCAAACTATTGTTAAACAATTATAAAACACAAAATAAAACTGTAAATATCATTTTTGTATGCTGCCTTAAGTAAACGGATTAATGAGACAGAATTTTAACTCCAACATCGAAAAATTAAGGTCGAAAAATTAAGGTCGAATCCTGTGGGTCTGTTTTGAATTTTGCTAACTTCATTAAGAAATAACCTTGGGGCAGAAGTAAAACATACCTGCAGTTCTTCTTCAATATGTTATCTAAAGAATGAGGGCAAAATAGAGAACTTTTACCACATGTAACTCAGTATTTTTAAAGATGTCTAACTGTACCCCTCCTAATTCAGAGGTAAATTCACTTTGAACAGCAAGAAATCGCTTATAAAATGAACATTTTCAACTTTTGTACTATACATCCATAAAAAGTCTTGAAAGAAGTAAAAACTTACTAGGAAAAAGGGAAAATTTGCCGGGGGGGGGGGTGAATTTGGTCCCAGTGGGGCTTGAACCCCACTGAATATTGCAGTCAAAGTAGGTTTATGGTGGGAATTGAATACTCTTCAAAAAGGAGGTACTCTATTACGGGTCCAATACCTTAAACAAAGAAGGCTGAAAACAGTGAATTATTATACAACAATTCACTGTTCTGAGTCACAATTATTACGTCATAGCGGCGCGCTGGAAAAGAAACCAATTGAAAACGAGCAAATATTTAATGGATGCCGTCCAGGATGTACTTTAAAGTCCTTCGTAACGTGTTAGAATCGAAATAATATATCTCATTTAATGATTTGCTCTTGAATAAAATCATTGTTTGTCGTTCAGATGCGTATTATTATATCACTCGGGCTGCGCCCTCGTGATATAATTCCTTCGCATCTGAACTCCAAACAATGATTTATTCAGCGACAAATCACTAAATGAGATACATTATTTCTTAAATACTTTTTCAGAAAACGTGTTTTAACTACAAATACTTTTTTTTTTCATGCGTAGGTATTCTTACTCTTACGCTATGTAAAGGCATTAATGTGTTAAATGTTTTCTAAATAAATATTTTCAATAATCAGTCACTGCATCATACGTTTACCACATGCATAGCGTGTCTACATTTCGCTCAGCCTCTTTGGTTTTCAGATATTTCCTTAGCAGCCCAATTATAGTCAATATTTCATTGTCTCTTATTACTGACCATTTTACTGTTATACAGACCAGCTCTGATTCGAGCAAATGTTTGCTGATTCCATATTTCTGTTATTTCAGGGACTATATCCAGAATCTCACGGGATTATAGACAACAACATGTACGATATGGAAATAGGGAAACGGTTCTATTTAGGTAGCAACACATCAGGTGACCCGAGATGGTGGGGTGGCGAACCGGTCAGTACTTACGTTTGACCTTATAACCTACATTGGTCTTGGAAATTTGATTTACCTATATAAACCCACGCATGTCAGCAATATATCTTCTAGGTATAATTTACATCATTGATTACACATTTACCCCTTATCTTATGCAAACAAACTAATCAATTTATAGCAATGACGTTTTGTCGTCTTTAGATATGGTTAACTGCCAAAAGACAAGGACTCAAAACGGCGACTTACTTTTGGCCTGGGTCTGATGTTAGAATTCAGGGTAAGTTGTACAACTTTAATATTGATAAGTTTGATACTTAATATTAGTAAATACACAAAATATCTAATAGGTATGATAAATCAACACAAGATATTGAATAAGTCTTATAATCAACATAAAATGTTTAATAAGTCTAACAAATCAACACAAATTGTAATTGTCCTGATAAATCAACACAAAATATTTATAAGTCTTGATAATTCAACATGAAATGTTAGTAAGGCAGATAACACAAACTATTTATTAAGTCTGATGATCAACACAAAATGTTTAATAAGTCTAATATGTCAACACAAAATTCTTAAGCTCAGTCATAAAAGTGTCTCGTACCCTTAGCCTTACAAGGACTAGTAATTTGAATTTGAAACAATCATGATTTTTTACCAGTGCCTGTTTGTTGGAATGCTTTTAGCTTCTGAAAAAAAAAATGGTTTGAATTAGTACTGAGGCATTGTCATTCTTATATGACAATTTTCCAACTAAATCCGGGAAAGAAATATGTCCCTCTCTAGACATTATTTCAAGCTCGGATAGTCCCTTGGGTAGAACCACAGACCTTCCTTGAAGTTGGGTTAGACAATCAGCGACCTTTACAACTTGTAGCTGCAAAATGTGCATGCTAATTAAATCATGTGATCCATGTGCTTTTTAAGCATGCTTTGTATGAGAGAAGTTTAATTGTTTAATGTACATTTAGGGCCGTTATTGTAAAAAATACATTTTTTCATTATTACAGGAGAGTATCCAGATATCTTTAAGAAATATGACGGGTATGGTACTTATTTCATGTTATAAAGATGTATTCAGTTTACTATGATATAGATAGATTAATTCAATATATATACCATACATTATTATATGTTTGAAATCATGGGAATAAAATAAGCCATGTCATGTTTTAGTACATGTATTACACCAGTGAAAATTTCGATGTTTCAGCACAAAAGCTTACATGTGATAAAGAGAATATTTGAGCCGTGCCATGAGAAAACCAACATAGTGGCTTTGCGACCAGCATGGATCCAGACCAGCCTGCGCGTCCGCGCAGTCTGGTCAGGATCCATGCTGTTCGCTTTCAAAGCCTAATGGAATTAGAGAAACTAATAGCGAACAGCATGGATCCTGACCAGACTGCGCGGATGCGCAGGCTGGTCTGGATCCATGCTGGTCGCAAACCCACTATGTTGGTTTTCCCATGGCGCGGCTCATTTCATTTGTGTCTTTCCACATCTAATTATTAAACTCGTTGAATAAAAATGATGAAATGCTCGACAGAGCCTTATTTTATTATTTTATTCATCTCTTGCAATCTGGTATAAATTTTCTTCTAGATCAGTGCCGTATTATTCTCGTATACATGATGTTATTTCCTGGATGTCACTTCCGAAAGGAGAGAGGCCTGATTTCATCACCCTGTATTTTGACGAACCAGATTTAGCCGGACATAAACATGGTCCAAGTGACGAAGCTGAGGTAACCAATATATTTGTTGATTTAAATCGTAATGCATACTATGTAGCATAAACGAACAATAAGTTTTTCCTATAGGCATGTGGACGGACCACTTAATCAAGCAACTAATGATTGAACTTGGCCGTTGTTTTGAAATGAGTGTATCAAGTGCTAATTAAACAATAATGTAAATCACTATATTTGCAATAATAATATACATTGTATTTGTATTTCCAAATGACTCTAGTATTAAACATGAAATACATTCTTTACTACATATTTAGGTAAACATTCTCGAATAGTTTTAGTCAGCAAAACGTAAAACTTAAGTATACAATTTTGCACAAATACATTAAATGTCATTAGATAAAAAGGTTTGATGACAAGTTCAAATATCGTTAGAATTATGTTATGAAATTTTTAAAATATGATGGACACATTATTAAGTTTATTATTGAAAATCGAAAATATCAATACACTCGGAACTTATTTTCTTCATTTATTTGTAAGGTCATTATACTTTAACACAAAGATGTATATTAGGCAAGTCAAATGTTTTAAAAGATTTATTTTACGTTACTTTCATCGTTTTAACCCGATGTGTATCTGGGAGAAGCATCCCGCCGTATGCTTGAAGACTGGCTACGTCCGTTGATCATTACTAAGTCTTGTTTCTTTATCCATTTACACATTAAAATACGCACTAGTTCCTTCCTGAACCTAGACCCAACCAAACAATATACACAGAAATTCATGCAACTATTGAGAACATTCAAAAGCTCCGTGATCACCTCTATTACAAGATAAACTTTCGTATCTGGGGAGTCAATATTATTGGTGATATCCGTGCATTCATTTTTGTCTGTCATTTGGTTAACGATCTTGTAGAACATAAACACGCATTTTGGTAGGTTACACGTGATATAAACTGAGAGAATGAATATTATCATGATAGTCAGTTTTCTATTTGGGTTCAACGTATTTGGAACCCCAACTCGAATTCTTGACGACTTCTGCACCAAATATGATAGTAAGATATTCATTATGGATAGCATAACGGCCGGAATGATATACCATAATATTGGGATTATATAATTATGGTAAATGCATGGGTATAAACTTGACTTTCCCATGTCGGTTAAAGATGCTACTGCGACAGTTTCGCCGAGAAAGTCAAAATGGACAACTTTGTATGAAAAGTAATTTGGAGTGCTTAGAACAATACTAAGTGTGACTACAGCAAAAATGCATGCTAATGCTATACATTTTGTACACGTACGTTTAACGAGCAAGGGGAATCTAACAGCGAGAAAACGTTCAAACGACAGTGTAATGGTTATAAAGCTGGAAGATCCAAGTGCCATCCAATGTAAAGGTTCAACATATACTTCACTGTAAGCATCAAAATGAAAAGCCGAGTCTAGTTCATGACTCTCGTCCAGAAATAATTTATATGTTTTGTATCTAAACACAGCTGTTATAAGCACAACTATGTCCGCGACTGCCAGTGCTCTAAGGTACACAGACGTTGTAGTGTTTCTTACACTTCTTGTTGAAAATGTCACAAAAGCTAAAACGTTTCCTATGAATCCAACACTGCATAACATAAACATGATATATCCTTCACTAATTCTCCGTAGATTTGCTTGAAATTCAAGCATATCTTTATCTGGTTCTTCCATAGTTACCAGCTCAAGCTAAATCTGGTTTAAATTTAACTAATTATCGTGTATGAAAAAAAGGGAATTCAGCGTGAAGATTGTTCAAATACTAATCGTTTGTAGTAAGGAAAGAGAATATGAGTCTCAGAGTAATTGTTCAGTAAATTAGATGATATAAAACTATTTGTCATGTAAATACTTCAAGTATTTTGTCAAAGACGGTACGTCATTTTCTTCATTAGACACTTTATGTGGTTGACTGTTATATAATAGTCATGATATAAATATTGAAGTGACCAAAGATCAATTTAATAAATATTTGAAGTTCATTGTAGAAATTGTTATTACAGTGATAAATGATCATAAACTTTATAATATCTCCAATCAAAGGTATAACAGCAGTTATCAATAAATCTATTTGAATGGTTATCTGTAATCCAATGTTGCACGTTTGGACGAAATATGTTGTTTGGTTTTACTGATAAAAATAATAAAAATAGCTTCATGATTTTTGTGTATTTTTTACTTGTTGTAAACCCTTAGCGATAACTGTTTGTTGTACGTTTTGCGCAGCCATGCGGCAACAACCATTTGGTCACAACCATATGGCAGTATATTTCAGAGTTTACGGATTCCTGTTCAATGCGTTGAGATGACTCCTTAAACAGTCGCGTTTTTTTGTTAGAGATCTTTTAATCATGATATAATGTTAATATAAAAAAAACGCTTTAAAAGCGCAACTGTTTTAAAGTCTTCTAAAACTATTTGAAGTAAATATTTTGATAATAAGATTTAAGACCGATTGTAACTATTGTGTTTATCGAGATAACAAATAGGAGATTTTCATCATTTTAACAATTTTTAATATTGATTTGTGACTTTTTTTAACAGTTTTCCGACACACAATCTGATGCAAGCGTGCATTACTTTTCTACATCACAGAATGTTACTTTAAATTATATATAGTGTATAATATCTCAATATCTGAATTTTTGGCATAAAAATTGTTTTCCATTGGCAGGCTAATGTACTGCCATGAAAGCGTTTCTGTTTATATCCTACATGTACGTTTTTTGACACTGCGCACTCTCTTTTCAGGTTAAATCATATGAACATTAAATTGTTTTGTACAAAACTATATGCATACCGGAGAAGCCTGTACTTCATACTCTATGTACAAAGACGTTGTTAAATAACCCCGCAGATAAATTTCAGATTGGTGCAACTTTAGCACGTGTAGACGAAACCATTGGTGAACTGATGGATGGATTGTTTTCTAGGAAGCTACATCATTGTGTTAATCTTGTTATTATTGCTGACCACGGTAAGTAAATACTGTGAGTAATTGAGGAAATGGTTGGCCTAATGTTTCTGCATTTACGTAAAAGGCATGATATGAGGAAGTTTATTTTGGCACTCTGACGTTGTATTTTGGACACACCAAAACAACGTTGGTAGGGTTCAAATCTACCAGTTTAACTTGCTGTTATTTAACGTTTCCTATTAGCATGAACATATAAATTACATAAATTGTTTGCATGACTATAAAACTTGTCATCAGGCGCCATAAAATGTATTCACCATATATAAATAAAATGTTCTGTATTTCCTCCTTCTAGGAATGGATGATGTAAGTTGCAAGAAGATTGTTCGCCTCAGTCATTACGTTGACAAAGATTACCTGAGCGGCAATTTTTACGTTTGGGAGGGACCATTTGGCAGAATAGCGAATACGTACCGTTATAATTCAACCATACGTGGCATATGGCCAACTGACAACCCAGGTATTTGACGCATTTTACTTGTTAGTTAATGAAGAACGTCACTGCAAAATCATTACTTTGAATACAAGTTCTTTATCAGTAGTTGTAATATTATCACAGTATTTTGTTTAAATTAAATATTTTCGTGTTTACACGCCTGATCTTTTTTAATTATCACAGAACCTTATGATGATCTGCTGTCAAATATAACGTGTGCAAGTCCTCACATGAATGTGTACCAGAAGACGTCACTTCCTGTTCGTCATCATTATACAAACAACGATAGAATTGACGACACAATATTAGATATTGAAACAGGATGGCTGGTCACTCGGTATATCACTATCTATACATTTCCTCACAACAAAAAGTAACCGTCCAAAATAGTTCTTTGCTCAGGCATGCCGTCGCCACCAGGACTAGTTGATAATAATTATATTTTAGCCATAGTTTTGGCTATTACATTTGTAAGTACTAGGCAAATAACACCTAGGTAAGAACTATCTTATTTTTTTACATATACTTACATAAAAACGCAGAGAAAAAAAAAACTGTTTTCGTTTCTTTACTGGATACCTTTTCTACTTGCCTCGGTGTTGTTGTAAGTAGACCTGACTAATCTCGGTAATTTTGCTTGTATTCAAACTTGAACCGGTTTCCCTTACATCTTTTCTTAGAATTTTCCGGTTTATATATTTACAACATAAATACAATTTAAAATTTTAAATATGTCTGCGCTCTTGTTATCTGTTTTTTTCAATTTTAGGAGTTGGGTCAAAACATGTCGGGGTGGTAACCATGGATACGATAACATTTACAAAAGCATGGAGGTGAGTGATTTAACATAATGTAGTTATGGTATATATGGAATTAAATTAAATTTCAAAGACTTTTCTTAGATAGAAACGTATTTCTACATTTTACCTGAAAAAAAAGACTGAGAATGCAATGCTCAAACATCTTAGATACATCAAATATGATAGTTTGTTTCAAGATTTAAAATACGAAAGTAATATCGGTTTCTTTATTCTATCGGAATAGCTATGTGCTTGGCATCAAAGTTTTTGGTATTGTTATATTCCGCTGTGGTTGCATTTAAAGGCACTGGCCTCTAGATTGTACGACAACATAAAAAGAAAAAAAAAAGCAAATTAATGCTTAATTTCTTAGAATGCTTCGAAACTTTATCTCTGAGAGACTATATGTTATGGAAACACATGAGAATTAGTTGGTTTCACTACATTTGCAGTGAAAATCGAAAAAAGAGTTTGTAACGCTTTACTCGAGGTAAACTGTCTTAATTATAAATATCTATTTTTCACATAATCTCCCGTGACAGTATTGGTAAAGACAATGGTAAAGTTTTTATTGTTACGACGACTGGGTTCGATTCCCGACGCGAGCATCTTTTTTTTTTCTTGATTTGGCAGTTTTTAGATAGTTTAGAAACAAAACTTATAATTCTAATGTTCAAAATATGACCAAATTTCAATTTTAAAGAAAGACCACTTTTAGCCAAAATCTGAAGGTCAATGTCTTCAATTTGAGTATAACAGTTTAAACGTTTCAATAATAATAGAAAGCGCTACATTATCATGCGTACTCGTTTGTTTTTCAGGCGTTATTCCTTGCTTATGGTCCTGCGTTCAAATGGAATCAGACAATCGAACCATTTGAAAACATTGAGCTTTATAACATGTTTACTGGTAATGTCTAGATTATAACACTTTATAATATTTAGATTTATTTTTGTTGTAAATAGGCTATATGAATAAGTTGGTGGCACTTTGTCTACACTATTGTCCCTAGTGTCTCTGTGCTATCATTATACACTATCATAATGTTATTTAAACATATTTACGCTCCTATTTCAAAAGGGACATTTTATATTGAATAGCTCTGGTATTAACATACAATCTTTATCATTTATCATGCATATCTACTCTTTACTGATTTGCAGAAATTTTGAATATTACTGCTGCCCCGAATAATGGAACTGTAGGATCTCTGAACCATATTCTAAAGGAGCCAATGAATGTTAAACTTGAAGAGAAGTATGAGGAATATAAAAACGCTTCATCGCTATATAGGAACGCAGAGGAATATGTTTCGATCGTGAAATCACAAACTTGTGCTGGAAACTGTTCGTCTTTGTCTGAAAATGAGGCAAGTTTTCCATATCTAATTAAATAATTGATAGGCTTATCAGTCAAAGGTTTTCAAATGGTAATAACTACCTTATGAATTATGAATGACGCAAATGAATCAATTAATGTGTATTCGTACAGAGATTCCTGCATGTTATATATTAACAGCTCGATGCGTTAAATTGCAGATTATACAGTCATCTGTAGAGACCACCTCTGACAGAGACCACCTGCTCTAAGACACATGTCGTTCCATTTAACATTTACGTGTATTTCAACTGTGAATAAAGACACTCCAATAAGACCCCAAATTGTCACCAGAGGCTTATAGAAGGTTTTATGTATACCAAATATCTGATTGTAAAGACTATTTAATTGATGCCTATGTTTGGGTTTTACAATCAATTAACTTTTTAAACAGATAAAGACAGTCTACACTACCGTATCTGAAGCCCGACCAGATATAAGGCATATCCCACTTGGACAACCAAAGCTTGATGCAAATTCATTTCGGTCTAGAAATGTGGCGCTACTTCATCATGAGGACTATGTATTGGCGTATGATAAACAGCTGGAGATACCAGTCTGGATATCACAGACATTGAACGGATCACAAGTCACGGTATTCCTTTTGAGATATTTAAACGCTGACGTTTTTCTGCAGTACAGTCGTCTTTAGTACAAACCATTTAATTCAAAAGAAAAGTTGGTCATAAGGCCGTCATCTATATATGAATTTCACCTTTTTTACCTGTTTACATCTTCCTTTAGAAACAAAACATTCAATTAGTTCGGTTTAATTATTGTTATTTTTTCATAATGATGGTTATCATGTTACTGTTTAAATGTTTTCTCTTATATAAAGGGTCCACTGGAAATTAGGAGTTGCTACATACCAGACCCACGGATACAGCATCAGTCTAAAAATATGTGTGAACCCAGTCAAGATGTAATGCACACGTTATTAAACGGTATTTATACTTAGTTTACATCAGGAATAGTCTGTTTCTCCAGTTTCTGCATTGACGATATATGCGATATCCATGAAATGTGTAACTTTGCTCATTCCTACATCCTTTAAACCATCTTAAAGATGTTTGTATTCTGACCCCTTTTAAATGTCTATAATCCCAGAGGTATGATAACGTCAAAATATGCACGACAATAAAGCCTGTTTCAATAATATCTTCCGTTCTGAAGTAATATTTAGGTTCAATTAGTTGGATTAGTTTCATTAACCTCCATTAATCCTGCACGCGCTCTGAAACATGATATTGCTAAATTGCTTGAACTGTTTTTGTTTGATCTTGAATTTTGTTGCAGAGTATTTCCAGACAGACCGAAGTCGTTCCACCTTTCTATCATCAGGTCTAACCAGAATGAAGTCTTCGTTTTATGCAAGTATGTAATTTTATTTTATTTACGTGTGTTTGAACATTGTATATATCATATATAATCAACTAGAAATTTTAAAATTGATCATTATGTCCAACCGTGTCATATTTTGCAATCAAGAAATTCAATTTGTGTAATTGTACTGTTCATGTGTTTATATAGTTACTTACCAACTCCTAGCGTAATGTCTGTATGGAACTGATTTGATTGAACACATGAACATGTTAATGGTTCAGCCAACTATTTTTCAGTTTTTCTTTCTTAAAATGTATACATGGTTGACTTCTTTCAGTTTCTTTTGTCCTCAGAACAAAACAACAGAATCTCCTTTCCGCGCATTCAACACTTTGATTGTTTTACGGTCTATTCAATCTTAATATAGCTGCTTCTTAAATTCTAGATATTTGGAGACCAGTTATGAACTTCATCAGTAATAAGATATCAAATCTTGGGAATGTGAACGTTTTGCTAGGACCAGCATTTGACAATGACCATAACAGTTTGCCAGATAGTGTTAAAATAAGGTTTGTTTATTCACTGTTCTTTTGTTCTTGCTTGCATGGTGGCGCGTTTGTGATGCACCCTCCATATTTCCTTATTAAGGTCGTAGACACCTCCCAAAGTTGGTAGAGGTAACTTTGAACTTCATACCAATGCAGAGGGACGTCTAACAGCAAAATTCCTTCCTTTGGAGACAAGCGAAATATTGTTTGGGTATGCTTATGCCTTTTTTGGAGATTGGTTGGGCAATGATTACCTGCGCCATCCGCTTCTATGTCAATGTTTTTAGTAATGTATTGCCTTTAAAATATAACTGTTTTGTCTTAGTCTGGTTTACCTTTCCAAGCCGAAAATAAGTCAATACTTAATTGCGCTGGTGTGTATCCAGATTTACGGAATCAGTAAATACTTGATCAGGCTAGTGTGTATCCAAGTTTACGGTACGAAAAGTTGTTTGCTTTCGTTTAGTTCAATGTTTAATGGGGCTCTATTTCCACTTCTATTTCACATCTAAAAGCAAGGAAACAGTATATCAGTGAAATAATTCAGGCTCATAGCATTATGGTAAAAATAAGAATAAATGTTTAATGTAGATCAAGTTGCATTATTCTTTAAAATGCGTCACTGGGGCATCAAGTCAGAACATTTAAAAAAATCGGACTGTTGAAAACTTTTTTTCATAACAGGTCAGAAGTAAATTTTTACAATTTGTTAATCTAGTTAATCATTGAAAATCTTGCAATACGTACGTTTTTATATGTGTTATTCCAGCAACAGCAGTCTTCCAAGCCATTATTTCATTATCCTTACAAACTGTATGGAGAAGCACAAGAAGATTGATGCGTGTGAGAAATACCACATAGAATCATACATCATTCCTCACCTTAATCATACCACAATATGCAAGGTAATGTAAGAACTTTGATGAATAAAGAATGACTTTCAATTTAACAAGACGTTTCTGATTGTACCAGTAGGAGGGTATGTTAAATATGAGATCTCATTATAGGCTTACATGAACATTTCCGAACTGTTTACCAGTACCCGATTTTTGTCCAGTTCAGTTGACTATGCATTCTGTGTTGAAAGTTGAAGAAGCTTAGTGTCATTTATCTTCTATGCATTGTGGCATGATGTAGAACTGAGATAAAAGAAAGTATCAACAGCATGTCCAGTAATTACGTATGTACATATACGAAAAGGTTTCTAACAACCACGTTACACTATGAACTCAGCTCTCTTTTATATTAAGGTGAACACATTTGTAGCGGTTCTTACACCGCGTTGTTTCTGACATTGGTACTTAATATTTATATTGCAAGTTCTGTGGTATCAAGTTCTGATATTACCACGTTTGTTTTCAGGACATCGACACATTCTTGAAAGAAAACGAAGCAAGGGTCCGGGATGTTGAATTACTTACCGGCCTTGGACTTTTAACAGCAGTACCGTTTGATGTTGCCGTCCGCTTGAGAACTTTTTTACCACTTAGTTTTGGATAGCTTTAATTATTGTAACATTTCAAAGTGTATCTGTGTATAAAACGTGAATTTGCGCGTTTAGCATTTAGTACATGTATTTTGAGATATGTACTGCAAAATTTCGTTGTTGTGTTCTGCATGAATTGAGTTGTGGAAGTTGTTTTATGAGTATGTGTTGAAAGAAGTTTATAAAATCAGTATCTGTGATATCTGCATTGAACTTGCCGAATAAAATCAAGCAAAATCCATGATTTTCTGCATTTCCTTCCATGATTTTGTTTCATTCACTATTGAGCATTTTAGTTGTCCACACTGTAAAAGAATATTCAGTGATGCCTTGATCATACTAGTAACTGTTATTCTGTGCGAGTATCCATAATTACGTTTTTGCATTTTTGCTTGACAGAAATGCACGTCTCATTCACTATTGTATCACATGACACCATCCCATTTCTATGTAGATTCAGTTTCGTGTAATTTAATATCAAGAACAAGCCATGCAGGTATTTATAGTCAGAGTATCAGATATACTAGGGATAAAATATTTTATTTTCAGAGAATTCCATTGAAACCTATTATTCAAATAAAACTATATTTTACTTGAACACAGTTGTTGTCACTTGTATGCCCTCGATGTCGAACAACCGGGAAACATGTATTGTTTGAGCTGTCCTTCCATCCGTCAGTCTGTCCATCCGTTCGTCCGTCACACTTTCTTGTGCAATCAACTCTCCCTACAGTTTCCATTCAATTGAAATGGAATCAACATTATGTGGAATGACCATATTTTTGGACGTCGTCTGAGATTTTTTTAGATGAAGCCCTTTCATGACTTCGAAATATTACAACTACCTCAAAACAGTGTATACTTGACTCCCCCTACAGTTACCATGCAACTGAAATGAAACTTGGTATACGCTATTGAACATGAAGTGGACATGCGCAAATTGTCGAGACTGTCTTATCTGACTTTTTTTTTTTAGATATTTCCTTTTTTATTGACTTTCAAATATTACCACCACATGGGAATACTTTATCAATGAAGCGGACACGCACATATCTTTTGATTTTCATGTCCGCTTATGCTTTTTATGTAATGACCCCTTTTGTGGACTTTGAAATATTACAGTTATATCAGAACATTGTCTACTAACAGTTACATATTCAAACAGATTGAACTGCAACTTGGTATGCATTATTAACATGAAGTGAAGATGCACATTTCGTTCGGACTTTCATGTCCGTTGTTTTTTTTGTGTTCTGTCCAAGTTTCGGACTTTATTCATTAATCTGTCAAGCATTTTCCGGGGGTACTTTACATAAAATGATGATATTTATCTAGAACTGATTTAGGATAGGTTTCATATAGATTTATTAACAATATTGTTGCAAATGTCGTATTTTATTATGCATTCGTAAAAGGTACAACAAGCGACTAATATTTTCCTTGTTTCCTAAAGACATACCGGGACATGCTGCTACAACCACTAGCTTTAGAATATAAACGCTGCTTGAAGATGCAACGTACAATGCCATGATGTTTACCAATTGAAAAAAATGTATGTATGGTGTTGCTGTATATAGATGGAAATCACTTGGACTTAAAATGTCGGCAACATTTGCCACAAACAACTGTATAATAGGACATTTTTGTGTTATCAAAAAGGGGATGAAAGGTTAATACTGCTGATGCATTCACTTTCCTCAATGATCATCAGCAAAAAACTAATTCTCAAAAATTTTAGGCTGGTATGCGAAAGGTCGGGGCTTCTACCCATGTCCCTTCCCGTACTTGAAATAATGCACGGAGGGACACCTGGTACCTACCTCCTCCATTAAAGCTGGAAAGTCTCCATATGATCAACAAAACAAAACAAATGAAACAATCACAGTAAGATCTTTCATAAACGTTTTTCTATGGGACTGGAGTTTGAATTTTCTCTAGGTAATAGGAAAATATCCATTCTAATCAATTTCTTAAATTTTCAAGAGGTCTGTATATTTCAGATTGTGTGTAAAATAGACCTTGATCGAATGTTTGTGAGCGTTATGCAAAGTACTGAACTATTTTATTTGCTACTATATTAAAAAAGTTAAATGGTCCTTAAAAACCACACACTAGCAGTATGTACGGGGTAAAGAAGGTTTTGTTTTTATTTCCAGTCTGTAAGAAATACTTGATAATAGTTTGTTTGTTTGTTATTTGTTTGTAAGATCGAAATATCTCCCTCCGAGTGAAAATTTGACACAGTATTTTCTATATTTTCAATGCTTTCACGAGTGGCGTATCCACAAGTGAACAAAATGTGAGATTTAGTGTTTACGAGTGAATGATATTGGATTATTTATGTAAAATTCTTGTATTAGCCCATGTGGTTCCGGGACGATCTGCGTATGAAAAGAATTGGAACCACTGTCTTACTCTTGCGCGATTGTAAGAGGCGACTAGTAGAGTCTGAACACTTGGTTCTGCTGTTAATCTGTGATTCCAGCAGGTATAAAAGTTTTTATTTTGATATAAATGAGATGGGAAACCAAACATTTTAGTCCAGTTTGGCGCCATATAACCAAAATCAAATCGAAAATCAAATATTTTTGGTTTAAACCAAATTTTTTTTACTTGTATATAATGATATACTTCATCCTAATATTTTAGTAATTCACTGAAAACTCTTTTATTAGAAACATAATTCTGTGAATATTTTTTTAAATATAAACAAAACGGTAATATGATGAATCCATTCAATGCAAATGTTGTTACTGCCTGAAAACCACAGGACGTAGAAATGATTGAAATTTGGCATTCAGGTTACATAAAACCTGAAACTGAAACTGTTTTATTTGATTAAACGCTTATTTTTACGTAAAACATATTCAATGGCTTTTTACAAACACATAAAAATATTTACGTCTGAAACTTAAGGCATTTTAAAGATGTATGATATAAATTAGCATAAATATCATTGTGAATAAACTATTTAGTAAGTATTAAACAAAACATCAGGCATCAGATAAGATTGTTAAAATATTAGAATATTAAGATACAGTAAGATAGCTGTTTTGTTAGTAAGTAAGTAAAAGTGAATTATTGTGACATGTCCATAAGTTATTACAAACAACTGTATTTTTGTATTTGTGATAAAATTGTTCATATTCGAATGTATTTACACAGTAAAAATCATCCAGTTCATGTTACCAAAAAATCACAGTCACAGTCTCTAAAAGAGTGCAAAGTAATTTCCAAAATAATGAGTTTTCAATTTCTTTTTGAAAACATCTAATGTGTCTGAGTTCCTTATTTCGAGAGGCAATTCGTTCCAGAGTTTATGTCCAACAGTACTAAAACTTCTGTCGCTGAACGTTTTGTTTAAAGGAACAACGAAACACCCATTAACGGAATTTGAAGAACGCAAGTTTCTTGTCTGAGTTTGTTTTATGAGAAGTTCTGAAAGATATACCGGAGAATTTCCGACTGAACAATTACATGTTTACATGTAGGTGAGCATCTTGAATGTGATTCTGGCTTTGATGGGTAGCCAGTGAAGATCTTAGAGCGCGTGTTTGGAACTGTCATATTTTCTTCGATTTAGGACAAGTTTTGCACACATGTTCTGAATTCGTTGCATTTTGTTTACCTCGCTTTAAGCAATACCATACAAAATAACATTGCAGTAATCTAAATGGGATATCACCAATGACAGCACAAGAGTTTCGGCAGCCTCTTTTATGGAACGCCTAAACTGCCTTCGCGTGATAATTATTAGTTCGTAATGTGCCATTTCCAATATATTCTGTACAAATCATAATTTGTTATGTAGATAAAGCAGTTTGTTATGTACATTTGCTAGTTTGTCCAGTACATATTTTAGTTTGTGCTGTGCATTCACTAGTTTGTGCTGTTTGGTCAGACATTTCAGGATACAGTTTATTCTGAAGTAGTTGAGCATTGCTGTTTTACACTTTCGTTTTACATGCTCTTAAGATTCAAGTTTTCATCCAGGTATGTACCTAGATATCGAATAAAGCTCACTGATTTCACTTCATCGCCTACAATGCAAATTTTGTCAGCTGCACACTTAGAGAGCTGTTGCCTACTACCAAACATGATGAACTCGGTTTTGATAGTGTTCATTTTGAGCTTATTTTCATTCATCCAGTTGTTCATTGTTATGGCACATTGTTCCAGTTTTTGTATTGCCTGGGATTTGACTGTTGGAGATGATGGTTTAAAGCGTTTGTTAGCGGTGTGGTCATCCGCAAAGTCGTAAACTGAAATCGATGGCGGAATAACATCAAACAGTGTCCCAGCATATGTCAAATAGAGCCACGGTCCTAAGCAACTCCCTTGTGAAACGCTACAATGTAATTGGCGTGGAAAGGACATGGTTGAATTGACACTTACACGGCAACTTCTGGGCGGCAGATAGGAATCAACCCAGCTCAGTGCTGTTCCACAAACGCCACACTACTTGTTCAACACATTAACGAGAATGTCATGGTCTACAGTATCAAAGGCGGCACTGAGATCGATGGCAATTAGCGTCGTAGCTTCTTTCTTTTCCATAGCATCCAGTAAATCATTTACCAGACGTAACAATGCTGATTCGCAAGAATGGTCTTTCCTGTAAGCAGACTGGTTTTTGGGTAGAAGATTGTGTTCGTTTACATGATTGTTGAGCCTGAACAGAGCTGCTTTACAATTAGTTTTCACAAAAACGAGAGGTTACTAACAGGCCTGTAGTTTGCATCCCACTTTCTTCAACAAAGGTCTTACAATTGCCTGTTTCCATTTTGATGGAAAGATGCCGTCACACAACGACAAATTTATCAATTTGGTAATAACAGGTAATAGTTCATCTAAGTACTACTTAACGTGAAGTATGAAAATTATATATTTGATAGTAACAGTCGACTTTTTATAATCGTAAATTTAGTATTTTGTGATAACATTAAATAAGGTTGTTTTCTGAGTTTGAACAATGCTAGTGAGACAGATATATTCATGAAATTCACTATGATACTGAAATGTCCATGAATGCGGTCGCGACGTGGCAGGTACATGAATAAAATAGAATATAATGTCTTAATGTGACAATCGGAGTGACAAATGATTTTAAAAATTCCAATAATACATACACGGGGAAAAAAGAATTCAATCTGTATGAAAAATAGCTTGTATCATCCGTTCTACTTATGTTAAAGGAGCGTAATATAAACTAATAACGAAATCTTTGGATAACCTCCTTACCCATAGTGCCATAGGTATGCCTCAAAGTTATTTTGAATAGTTATCGTAGGTGATATTACTCATAAGTGGTAGATTACCATCTAAGTAAAATGTATACATATTATTTTGTGTTGTGATACCTTTAAACCATGGCTATTGTAAGTTGATTAATTACATTTTGCGTGTTAATATTGCTGAACAACAATTGATTCGGTTTTTCTTTTTTTTTTTCTTTTTGTTTTTGCTTGCAGATACCAATTTAAAATTATATACTAAAGTGCGTCAGGAATGTAAAACCATAATACTTAAGTAACATGTTTAGATCTTACATTATATTGTTATCATTATAAATGTTTTATTCGAAATTCGGTATCACTTTTGCATAAATAACGTTGATGCTTGCGTATTTCAGTTTTTCGATTCATCGGCAAATCGTTATTTGAATACATTTTCGGCCTTCTGAAAGGCTGTCTAAAAGATTACAAGTTGGTTCTAAAGTAATTTAATAGATACAAAGGTATGATACTAATATGTGTAAGCATATAGTTACGGAGCGGCGGCATCTGTCAGGGTTTTCATATTACATGTACGTACAAAGTATTTAGCTGCAAAATGTGCTCTTTTGATAGTATTTCCTATCACTCTATGGCAACAATCTAGTAAAAAAAGTTATACGTTCTAAATAATTGATGTTGCCATATACTTTTGACAAAATGTCGCTATGATTTATTTGAACGCAGCTAATAACGGTGTCTCTTTGTAGATCTATGGCGATATCACTGGTTCTAGTACATTCTTTTGCATAATGACGTTGATTCTTGCATATTTTACTTTTTCGATTCATTGGCAAATCGTTTTTTTTTAAATACGTTTTTAGCTATTTAAAAGACTGTCTTAAACATTACAAGCTGGCTGTAAGGTAATTCAATGGGTTCGTCTTGAAAAACACAAAGGTATGATTTCATGAAGATAATACAATATGTAAGCATATTGTTAAGGAGCATCTGTCAGGAGTTTTGCTATAATATTACATTATCATTATTACAGTATTTAGCCGCAAAATGTGCTCTTTTAGCAGTATTTCAAGTCACTCTATGGCAACAGTCTAGAAAAAACAACAGTTATACGTTCTGAATAATGGATGTTGCCATATAATTTTGACAAAATGTCACTGTTGATTCATTTGAATGCAGCTAATAACGGTGTCTCTTTGTAGATCAATTGCGTACTTAAAATAAAACAAAAATCATTTAGTTTGGTTATTTTACATTGTAATTTTTGCAAATATTAAGAATAATTGGGTCCACCAAACCAAAGTGAAATTTGCGAAATCTCTCTGTGACTGATTATGACAATGAAGTAGTTTGGTAAATCGATTTATATAGCGTTGTATAGATTTAATTGCATTTCAGAGTCCTAAATATGAAAACTTCTCGTTTGTTGGTTCCAAAGAAGATGTAAGTATATTCTAAAATACTATATGTAAAGTTTTATTCCACCATGGAACTACATTGATGATTAAGTGCATAATGTGTTTGGTCAAATCTAATTCGCCGTTAAAAGTATATAATTTTGAGCACATTGCGTAATCTGTTCAAATGTATCATTACTACTAGTATCTGCTTGTCAGCTAATGTAAAGAAAATACAGGAAGGATCGTCAACTAACTGTTTATTGATTTGTGTCTATATAACTGGTTCATATTTATGTAAATAGTTAATAGCAATAGAATATGATTTAAATTAGAATACGGAGAAATGGAAAAGGATGCGTATATTTGGTCTATAACAAGATAACGAAAAGTCACTGCTAACGGAGTAACAATATTGACATTTATATGGTCACATTTTAAAATTGTGGTAATCAAGCGACACTGGCGGAATTCAGAAAACAAATAACTCTGTAGTTAATGATCTGATAGACGGTAGACATATAGATATGTCATCATACCTGCCACGATAGCATGGGCTTTAAAAATAACTTACCTAGTTTATAAGTACGACGCAAAGAGCCTGGTAGTTGGTCCGGAATGTAAGGTTCATTGAATGTGATTGACCACCAGATTCAGTATATTTGTTTTTGAAACGGTCTGTTAAAAACAATCGCCTTCTTGAAATTCTATGCACATTTTTATTTCAGTTGTTTACAAAGTATAAACGCAAGTGTACTGACGCCACCATAAGACAGAAACGATCAAAATACATAACAACTGGCGTGGTGAGTAAAGTCAATGTGTGTACCTATCATTAGTGATTGAAATGTCCAAAGTCATTTCTGGGGGCAGCGTGGAAAAAATGTGGAACTTCACCAGTAAAAGAATTTTGCGGATATAAAACGAAACTATGAAAAGTCATTATTTGATGTCATACGTGTAACATGGTGGTGCGCGTTGGGCCAGTTATAGAGCATCATGCACGATCAATTTTACAAGTTTCCAAAGAAACTGACTATGAAATAACGATTCATTCCCTTGGGAAGCTGCACAGCAGTGATACGGATTTCCTTTTCTAGTGTTTTAATTGCCATAATCTCCAATAAAAAAGTGGCCTAAAGTTTTTGGATTTTATTTTCTTACTATACATGGTCAATTAAAACAATAACTATCACGTGACCAAAGTTTCTTCTAGCAAATGATAATCTGTTTACTAGGAAATAAAGAAAAACAATTTATTTATTTGGGTTTTACGGCACACCAACACAGTATAGGTTATATGGCGCCAAACAGGGCTACAAATTTTGGTTTCACATCTCATTTACATCGAAATAAAAACATGAGGTATGGAATCAAAATTTGCATACCTGCTGGAATCACAGAGTTACAGCAAAACCAAGTGTTAAGACCCTATTAGTCGCCTCTTACGATCATGCAAGGGTAAGGCAGTGGTTCCAATTCTTTTCATACACTAGTAGATCGTCCGAGAACCAAAAAATACTAAAAACTGTCAATGAGTCGCTTTATTTTTCAGGTGTTATTTCTGTTGGTTGCCTTGGTGATAGGCCTGTCAATAGGATTACATGTGACAAAGTCTGCTGAAAAAGTTGAATCTTCCGGAGATGTCGATACACACGGGAGCATAGAAACATATGATGAAAATAACACTGTCCACATTAATGGAAAATTGTCGTCTGCTCTTCTTTTGGTAATAAGAGAAGCTAACATATCAGAATATCAAGTAATATATATCATGAGAAAATGTCATATTAATTGGAGTCTCCTTGTCCGTGCGTAACTATAATGCAACTATAATGTCGGAACATTCCAATGACGCTTTGAAGTTCTGCTGTGCAGAAGCATATGATACCATTCTTTTGTTTCAAATCAGTTATCACAATGCTAGTGGAGGAAAGGATTTTAAATGTTATATCTTTCGTCATTTTAAAGAAAAATATCAGTAACAGTTATAATTCTTTATTTACAGACGGAAACAGTTACGCCTCTACTGAATAAAGAGAAATCGGCAGGGGAACAAGACACAGTGCAAGATCAAGAGTCATTGCCATGCTCAAATAAATTACAATGCCCATAAAATAGGTAATTAAATATTCATTAGCTTGGTGTACGTATGAGGTAATGCTGGAAAACACAATTGAAACTAAAACAAACCACGGCGAACTTACATTTTGTAAATATGCTTTACATGAGTCAAATCACATAATTTTACTAAGCACACATATACGAAGTTTCGATGTAAAAACTAATTTTTCATTTTACATGTATATGTATGCACTTTAATCTGTAATATTATCTTAAAATTTCTCCTTCTGTCATTTCAGGAACACATGGTGCCTTATCATCAACAGATCCAACAAGCTAAATACAACATCATGGAAAGTTCAGCATTTGTACAACTTTAGTCGATTCTTCATTCATGTTGGCATAAGCAACTTTTACAGTGACTGGGCAATATTTCTTCTAACTTCAGAGAAAAAGTGAACATTTTAGCATAGTATTCCACCATGTGTGTCACTTTCTTTTCATATTCACTCTTGTATCATAATACATGAGCAGACATTCAACTGGTATTAAATTCGAGCCTAGATAATCGATCAAAATCAGAAACAATTTTTGCAATATTTTCTTCAGTATAAATATGTACAGATTTAACCGGTTATATGAATGCACCAAAAGGTTATAACTTAAAAAATTATCGTTTCTAATTTATGTACTGTTTTAAAGGTCTTTGGTTGAAATATCTCGGAAAGTGTGTAACAGCAACCAGTTTTCATGCAAACAAAGTGTCAAGGTTTAAGCAGACTTATTACCATTAGTTATTATAATTATTTGTAATGTTCATTACCAACGTTAAAACTTCTCATTTATTGTTCAAATTTTGATATAACATTTTAGACAAGTGAAGTCAATTAAATCTAAAATAGTTTTACCAGAGTTCTTCTTATCTACTTATGTTTAAAAGTAAAATGCTTTAGGGTTAAATATATGGTGTGCTTCAGCACAACAGTTGCTAAAAAGTATTGAATAATGAATAATTTGCACAGTTCAGAGTTAAAAGAAGTTATGTTATACCACTATAATTATATTGCAACAATGCATCAAATGTGAACAATCTGCAAAGGGTTAAATATGAACAATTTGTAAAGAAATTCAAAGGTAACACAAATTGATGTTAAATCAGTTTTGCTCCAATGTATTGAAACATGAAAAATTTGAAAAAGTTGTGCTGAATAAAGGGTGTGTTCATGAATAATTTGCAAAGAAAGTTCAGTTTTCATCAAATCTGATGTTCATCTTACAACTAATAAATGTTAATGTATCAAAACATCAACAACCTGGAAAGGCTGTTCTAAGATTAAACATATCTAATGTCAATCACAACTGCTCCATGTATCAAAGCAGAGAAAGTTTATGGTTAAACAACATGTGTGTTTAAACACACTTATTCAAACCTATTAAATCATGAATAATTTAGAAATATAATTAATGGTTAATCAAGTCAAGTCAATAGAACTGGGTGTTATACAAAAATTGTTCCAATGTATTAAATAATGATCAAGCAATTTGCCAATTTAAAGCACAATTTTTCGAATATTTCAAAACATGAAGAATTTGCAAGTGTAGTTTAGTGTAAAATAAATTGAATGTTAAACCACACTTGCTCAAATATCTTAAGACATTAACAATTGCAAATTGATCATCATTTAACACATTTGTGCAAGTACTGCTTAACTTAAAGTCCGTGTAACCCTAGTCTACCTTTGCAAAGTGTTCATGTTAAAATGCACTGGAGCCATTGGGATTAGACAATAGGTTCAACCCTAAACTACCTTGCAAATTGTTCATTATTTAATACATCTGAACAATCATGGTTCAACATCAGATTTATTTAAACATAAATGGATTAACTGGAACACCCCGAATGCCCAAATACCTTAAACAATGTGCAGTTGAAAAGTTGTATTAATAGTTCAGAAAATATAAAATTCTGTAACATCAGCAAATCAATTAAAATTAAGTTAGTTTAAAACTATATGAAATTTAATCTGTTGGTGAAGTGGTCATATTCAAAGCCTTTTGTCAAAACATCAGTGACAAATCACATATGGAAATTCAAGGTTATTTTTTATTCTTTATGTGATCATTTTGTTTTGGGTTCAATACCGTTTTTCAATAGTATTTCACTTATGTAACAGCCGTCAGTTAACCTAACCAGTGTTCCTGGATTCTGTACCAGCACAAACTTGTTCTCCGCAAGTAACTGCCAACTTCCCCACATGAATCAGATGGAGGATGAACGATTTCAGACACAATGTCTTGTATCAAATTGTCACAGAGAACTTAGGCCACACCCGAGGATCAAACTCACGGCCGAACGATCTGTAGATCTGCACTGTCCCTATTGAGCTATGCTGGCGGGCTAGATTATTTTGTAGTTTAATT
This sequence comes from Mercenaria mercenaria, assembly GCF_021730395.1. Lineage (NCBI taxonomy): Eukaryota > Metazoa > Mollusca > Bivalvia > Venerida > Veneridae > Mercenaria > Mercenaria mercenaria. The sequence continues at coordinate 53,851,975 of NC_069363.1, forward strand.
ACAATTTTAATTGCTTTTGGGTGTTCTGTGTGATTTTGGGGAGTTTTGATGGACCAAACCTAGACAACCGTTGGAAATTTCTTACGCCTGAATACAACTGAGCAATCATGGTTCAATACAAGACTTGTCAAGTGCTTGAAACCTAGACTACCTTTGCAAATTGACCACGTTTAATTAATACTGAAATGTTATTTATGTGGACATTGATTTTAGTAGTTTTGGTCAAAATGGCTTTTCCTGGGGATATGACCTCACAGATTTCTAATTTTTAACATAGAAGTATGGTAAATTTACTTGTTGGTTGGAATTTTATTTCATGAATCAACTCAAAACAAGAAGACCATGATGGTCCTGAATCGCTCACCTCTTCCCACATGACCCAGTTTTGAGTATGACGTCGTTTTTTCTATTATTTGACATAGTGACCTAGTTTTTGAGCTCATGTGACCCAGTTTTGAACTTGATCTAGATATTATCAAGATAAAAATTCTGACCAATTTTCATGAAGATCCATTGAAAAATATGGTCTCTAGAGAGGTCACAAGGTTTTTCTATTATTTGACTTATTGACCTAGTTTTCGAAGGTACGTGACCCTGTTTTGAACTTTACATAGATATCATCAAGGTGAACATTCTCACTAATTTTCATGAAGATCTCATGAAAAATATGGCCTCTAGAGAGGTCACAAGGTTTTTCTATTTTTATACCTACTGGCCTAGTTTTTGACCGCACATGACCCAGTTTCAAACCTGACCTAGATATCATCAAGGTGAATATTCAGATCAATTTTCATGAAGATCCATTGAAAAATATGGCCTCTAGAGAGGTCAAAAGATTTTAATAATTTTAGACCTACTGACCTAGTTTTTGATAGCAGTTGACCCAGTTTCAAAATTGACCTAGATATCATCAAGATGAACATTCAGACCAACTTTCATACAGATCCCATGAAAAGTATGGCTTCTAGAGAGGTCACAAGGTTTTTCTATTATTTGACCTACTGACCTAGTTTTTGATGGCATGTGACCCAGTTTCGAACTTGACCTAGATATCATCAAGGTGAACATTCTGACCAATTTTCATGAAGATCTTGTGAAATATATGGCCTCTAGAGAGGTCACAAGGTTTTTCTATTTTTAGACCTACTGACCTAGTTTTTGACGGAACGTGACCCAGTTTCAAAATTGACCTAGATATCATCAAGGTGAACATTCTGACCAATTTTCATGAAGATCTTATGAAATATATGGCCTCTAGAGAGGTCACAAGGTTTTTCTATTTTTAGACCTACTGACCTAGTTTTTGATGGCACGTGACCCACTTTCGAACTTGATCTAGATATCATCAAGATGAACATTCTGGCCAACTTTCATACAGATCCCATGAAAAATATGGCCTCTAGAGACGTCACAAGGTTTTTCTATTATTTGACCTACTTACCTAGTTTTTGAGGGCACGTGACCCACTTTCGAACTTGACCTAGATATCATCAAGATGAACATTCTGACAAATTTTCATGAAGATCCCATGAAATATATGGCCTCTAGAGAGGTCACAAGGTTTTTCTATTTTTAGCACTACTGACCTAGTTTTTGATCGCACGTGACCCAGTTTCGAACTTGAACTAGATATCATCAAGATGAACATTCAGACCAACTTTCATACAGATCCCATGAAAAATATGGCCATTAGAGAGGTCACAAGGTTTTTCTATTATTTGACCTACTGACCTAGTTTTTAATGGCATGTGACCCAGTTTCGAACTTGACCTAGATATCATCAAGGTGAACATTCTGACCAATTTTCATGAAGATCTTGTGAAATATATGGCCTCTAGAGAGGTCACAAGGTTTTTCTATTTTTAGACCTACTGACCTAGTTTTTGAAGGAACGTGACCCAGTTTCGAACTTGACCTAGATATCATCAAGGTGAACATTCTGACCAATTTTCATGAAGATCTTGTGAAATATATGGCCTCTAGAGACGTCACAAGGTTTTTCTGTTTTTAGACCTACTGACCTAGTTTTTGATGGCACGTGACCCAGTTTCGAACTTGACCTAGATATCATCAAGATGAACATTCTGACCAACTTTCATAAAGATCCCATGAAAAATGTGACCTCTAGAGTGGTCACAAGCAAAAGTTTACGGACGGACGCACGATCATAAAAGTTCACCTAGTCTCTTTGTGACAGGTGAGCTAAAAAATTCTTCCCCAAGAAAAATTAACTATTTCATAGTCTTGAGACATTCAAGGAAAACAACATAGAAATGATAGACTAGACATTTCTGCAGTGCAAAAAGGGAAATAACTTTGCCAGAAAGTGAGGGTATAAACCTTGATATGTGAACATGTCTCATGATTCTTTGTTTTTTTTTGTTGGGTTTAACATCACACTGACACAACTGTAGTTTATATGGCGACTTTAAAGCTTTAAATGGTTTCAAGACCTTACATGCCCCTCAATGCCTTATTTCAACCCTTGCAGGCACCTGGGTAGAACCACCAACCTTCTGCAAGCCAGTTAGATGGCTTTCTTACATGAAGAGTTCAACGCCCTAAGCCAGCTTGAAACTACACTGATGAGGAGAAAGTGATTTTAAGTCAGGGACCTTAACCTCTAAGCGACTGTACTAAATGAATTCACGCTTTCATTGATCGTTATACCGGCCCATCCAACAAGGTTTGTGGGAGATATTAAGGCAATCACATTGTTTTGTTCCATCCATCCCACATTAATTTCCTTGAATGTCTCTGGAACCAATACAAATACCAGTCTGAAACTTAAAACAGACTGCTGGCCTCTGTGGCCTACTATTTTCCCATTTGTACTGTTCAGTGACTGTAAATTCGGTACTTTGCTGACATAAAAAAGAAAAAACTCAGTTGTTTGCATGAACTTTGATCATTTTTATTTAATTTTACAACAGCAATTAAGCCTAACATTTCTAGTCTATCAATACCTTTGAAAATATTAACAACAAAATATTAAACTATCACAATATCTTTAGCAATGTACAATGTATCGTTTTTCAAAACAAGTGTTAAAACAGCTTACTATATTCTCAGATCTCAAAATACACATAGAAATAAATGTTTAGATTAATCAAATAAATCTACAAATGTATAAATACTACATAAACAAATAAATAAAATTATAGAATAAATCAACTGGAAATAAAATTAAACATGGATCTGAGACAATTTTTAAAGAAATTGAGCAAATGCAGTTATTTTTTGTTAAAACACTGTAAAAAGTATGCACACGGGTCAAGCATCTCTAAATCACACCTAGGCTAGCTTGATTTTTGTTTTCAAACAAATAATTAAAATAAACTATCTACTGTAATCAAGTAAAATATTGCCAAGCAATAGAACATATATCAGAATACAAAGTCAGTATGTGCCCATACTGTTGCAATAAAATATGGAATAATTATGTTTTATTACATACTCATTTAAAAACCTCAGTTCTGAAACATTAGTATTATTTCGTACTGACGTTCAAATTTCATATTGGGTGTGTGACATCATTTGTGATGTCAGTTTCATGTATGTCGTCGGCTTTAAAAGTTCTTTAACAACAATATTTTCAATTTCACTCAGGCTTAATAACAGATTTATATCATTTATATAATAATTTTAAGTGTAGATGCGTTTGTAATAAAAAGATTATTAGATTACACTCGTTCTTTCGCGAAATAATATTGCCCTCCTAAAGTCAAGCAATATTTCCGCTTCAGAACTCATGCATATTTCTCAATACAAATATAATACTAGTAACCTATAAATATCACTACCATTCTCTTACAAAAAAATACCAATCTTAGAAAATCATTTACCAAATATGTATTTCTAGTCACATTATTCTACTCCAATTTGACTTTGATTTATAATAAAGCATACAACAATAAAAAGAACTAACCATAGTTGGTAGGTTAGTTCAATCTTTCAACTTCAGAAAATCCTTAGCACTGCCCATTAAGATAAACATACTATGCAGTATAACTTTAAATTATTCACTTACTTAATATTATTTTATATTTAATATCAACTCAGTTATAAGGAACTCGTCAGGGTCGCCAAAAAATGCTGATATATCCAAGGTACACTATATCCATATAACAAACAAAGTTTGCTATAAATCCATTCGGCAAACTGGACTGGCAAAACTGTGACATGAGCATTTGCTGATGTGTTTAATTGCTGTTTTATCAAAATTAAGTTGTAATGGTGGACTTATATTCATTAATAAATGAGTTCATATTGACTTGTTGACGATTTAATTCTTATTTTAAAGTTTGTTATATCAGTGTGATTTTCATATAAAAAATAAAGGAAAAAAAAAAACAGGCCAGAAAAATTAGTTCCTTATAACCAAGTTAGCTGGAATTGAGTTTTACTGTATACCTTTTCCTAATTTCAAACACTTGTGATAAACTGACGTTTCAATTATGCAATTATACAAAACAGCTCTGCCTAGTGATATAGAGAAACAGTGAAGTCATTAGACTTCAAAAAAATTTTTTTTGTTTTTTGTTGGGCTTAACGTCGCACCGACACAACTATAGGTCATATGGCGACTTTCAAGCTTTGACAGTGGAGGAAGACCCCAGGTGCCCCTCCGTGCACTATCATCATCACAAGAGAGCATCTGGGTAGAACCACCGACCTTCTGTAAGCCAGCTGGATGGCTTCCTCACATGAAGAATTCAACGCCCTGCGTGAGGTTTGAACCCACATCAGTGAGGGGCAAGTGATTTGAAGTCAGCGACCTTAACCACTCAGCAACAGAGGCCCCCTCAAATATTTGTATTTTATGTTTTGCTTAGATTTACCTTGTAAGTTACACTATGCTTTATGTACATATATATTCTTTACAAAATGTTGAATGAATCTGAACTATTATTGCTAGACCTAAATAAAGCAATGCAAAGTCCACTTCTCCTATACAAGTGGAGCTTTACTTCCAGTTTTCATGAAACTTTAGATCTAAATGAAATGTGTAATTCTTCACAGAACAGCAATAAAAAACCTTTCATGAATAAAAAGTGAACACATTTATTTTCATATACTGTGAAATCATTAGTACCTGTGACAGACCGACTTGGCATTAATTGTTTGTGATATACTTAACCCTAAGCCTGCTGGCGGTAAGTCATTCTGCCTTTGCGACAAGTGCAGACCAAGATAAGTCTGCACATCCATATAGCCTGATCATGGTCTGCACTGTTTGCCATTCAGTCAGTATCTTTGTGGTAAGCAATTAAGCCTTTTAACAGTTAATCGTACTGTCCAAATTGAAAGATGGACAAGTTCTTTAATAGAAATATAGCAGGGTAAGGGTTAACTGAAAGAAAACATAAAGGAATTCATTGTCCATTTACAATACTTCCCCTTTTAACTCCCTGTTTACTAATTTATGAAAATTTTGCTACAAAACTGCAAAAATATCATGGGTGATGGGGTCAGATTATGATGAACAAACAATTTCAGGCCTTTTGTGGATTCTGTGCTTACTTCATCCCACAATATTAAACTCTAATGATTTGATGAAATATTTCTTTTAGCTAAAAAAAAAACTATGTCCTCACAACAAAGCTTATCCTATTTGGCAGAAACCATGAAATTTTCTGCCAACAAAATTAAATAATTAAATGATTTCACAGTATCCTACAAATACATTATTTTAAACAAGTGTAATAGAAAACAGCTGTACAAAATTAACATCATTAGCTGTGATACAGAAAACAAAAGAATTTCAAATGTACATGTTTGAAGCATTAATACTGATATATGGAGTATATGTGAACAATAAAACCTCAATAAAAATCACTAATTTTGTAACAGAACTTTAAAAAAAAACTTCTTCCCGTATGAAACAAAAATCAAAACTGTCAAAAAATACAAGGTCAGTACTTAAATTTGCCAATTATATAATCTATACATAATTTGACACCTGTGAATTTTTATTCATTAAAAATTTATCTAAGAACATTTGTTTCAGAAGCAGGGACTATGATGTAATTCATGTTCTAAACAATAATTCATGTTATAATTCATGTTCTAAACAATAATTCATGTTCTAAACAATAATTCTGAAAAAGAATTTGCTTTAATGGTGAGAAAACATTGACCATCCGGTATTTGTTTTTATGCCAACAAAAACTATTTTTGAAAAAGAAATGTATAACCATAACGGCAGTTTAGAAACACTGAAAATTAAAAATATTGCTTTCATTTAAACAAGAGATACTTTACAAAATAAAATTTGCTGACTCATCATGAATAATGACAAACATTCTTACCCTTTGTCAACTTCTCAACAATACATTACCCTTCAAAGAAACAAAGAACTGTGACAAAAACTCGCATTTTCCTATGAAGTACAGTAATGATACGTGACAGACAAAAAAATAGTGAAATATACCATTAAATGGCCACAAACACTTGAAGCATATAGTAAATATATACAAAACTCAGTTTTACATTTCAATATTACATACTAAAATTTCCCAAAGAACAAAAGCCACAATCCACCAAACATGACTGTCTGCGAGACTAATTCTGTTTAAAACAAAAAGAAAGAAAAACAACACCTTGCTCCAATATAAAAATAGAGGCTAAATAGACATTGGTCAGAATCCTTTCTGAAGACAAGATGAATAGGTCACTCTAGTAAGTCATGGAAAAGTATATGACCCATAAAAGACTGAATCCAAATTTTCTCATATATTGTGTTACAGTATCTGTTATTTGTCTCATTTTGTAATGTTTTGTTACTAATTAATTTGATGATGTAACCAGGAGCGATAAGTTTTAAATTCAGCTGAAATTAATGAAATAAGAAATACCATGATACACAACTTCATCTCAGTAATGGATTGGGGCAAGTTAAAATATTTCTATATCAAATATAAGCACCTATAAGCAGCAAACACAAATGAGCCGTGCCATGGGAAGACCAACATAGTGGCTTTGCGACCAGCATGGATCCAGACCAGCCTGCGCATCCGCGCAGTCTGGTCAGGATCATGCTGTTCGCTAACAGTTTCTCCGATTCCAATAGGCTTTAAAAGCGAACAGCATGGAGCCTGACCGGACTGCGCGGATGCGCAGGCTGGTCTGGATCCATGCTGGTCGCAAACCCACTATGTTGGTTTTCTCATGGCGCGGCTCAAATTATCATCAAAAGAATACAAATGTATACTCAGTATAATTATATCATTCGCTAACTTATTCTAATTTTTCAAACTGTACCACACATTATCAAAATAAAAGATCATGTAATTTCAGATATCAATTCAACAAGTCTAATTCTATATGAAAAATGCCCATCATAAACTGATCACTACATCTCAGTTTCTTTAAAGTGGAATTATGCGCATTTTTCACATAAAAATCCAGCTAAAATAGATGTGTGAGGAAATTATAGCTTTTAACACAAAATATCAAACTCTTCCTGTTACCAGTACGAAATAATGACTTTCCAAATACGACTTTTATTTTGACTGGGGCAGTCTTTTTGAGAAAAGTCAAACTGCATGCAGGAGTTGCTTCCCTTCAACATACCTATAGGTAAGGGAGATCACTGGGTAGAAGACTGAAGAAAAGAACTATTATTTTATTAGTCTGATTTCTTTATTTCTAAACCATCAACTTCAAATACTTATGCATGCAGTATTATCTTTTGTATCATAGCTTGGTGTTTTTTCTTAACAAATTTGGTGCAGGTAATTCGTATACTCTGACTACAGGGTGCGGTAACTAAAAGTGTGCAGGTATTTAATACCCGCACTCTAGTTACCGCACTGTTGGATAGGAAAGTATGCCAGCATGTCTGGAACAGTAGACAGCGACGTGTATTTTATTGATTTTCTGCTCTAGCATTGGTTTATTTTACCTGGGCTTTACACATTTGTAAAGCACGGATTTTAAGTACTCACTGAACTGCTGTATATGGCAATGTGGAACGCCTACAACTACCATATATGGATGGCTATGATACAAAACAGAAAGAACATTAAAACTCTCGGGTAAACGATTTATACTCGGGGGCTACGCCCCCTCGTACAAATCGTTTACCCTCGAGTTTCAATGCTCTTTCTATTACTAATTTAACACATTTAAATGCACAGCAACCGAAAATTGCTTTTATAAAACATTCACCAAAAACACACTATGTGCAGTAAGATGCGCATAATGCCACTTTTAAGTTAAAAAACCTTGACACCTCAAACTCTTAAAGACATCTGGCATCAAACTGGTAATATTGTTCATAAAACTTTGCAAAGACGAAACTATTTCATAGAATATGGAGACAAAATATGTACATTGATCAAAAAAACTAACCTGCCGTTTTAATATTTGCATTATTTTTTAAATTTCTACTGTTTGAATGACGGACATTTATGAAAACACAAAAAAAAATATTTCTTTTCAAATCTTAACAATTAGCTGGTAAATTTTCAATATCGATGAATTTACACAACTGGTTAAAATGATAACTGCAAGGTTAGGTCTTTTGATTCGTACACTTGCTAAGAACACTGTACATTACTATTTAGTTAAAGGTATACTGGACCCAAATTTCACATTTGAAAATATGAACAATTGCCTACATATAGTATATGTAAAGTATATTTGTATTAACAGTACTGTGCATTAGGTTTAAACTAGTACACACTTTAAGGCATGTACAGCTTAACACAATGTTAATGTGTACTATCATGGAAAAAGACTGGAAGTTTTTTTGAACAAATGACAGCTCCTGTATGTTAGTTTATCATGAATGAAGTTCTACATACACATTTAATTTATATAATTATTTAGTAAATTAAATGCACTTGATGAGGATTTTTCCATCTGAAGAAAATAAGTGACAAAATGTTTTAGTGAAAAATGGGCACTGAATATCTTTAACATAACTGAACAAAAAAAAAAATAGCGCAAAGCTGACAAAATGCTTCTTATCACAGTAAATTTATTTTATTTTATTTAGGTTTTACAGCACACCAACACAGTATAGGTTATGTGGCGCCAAACAGGACTACAAATTTTGGTTTCATATCTCATTTACATCGAAATAAAACATGAGGTATGGAATCAAAATTTGCATACCTGCTGGAATCACAGAGTTACAGCAAAACCAAGTGTTAAGACACTATTAGTCGCCTCTTATGTAAAAGCTTATTCAATCTTAACCCCTTAGCCTGCTGGCGGCAAGTGATTCTGCCTTTGCGACCAGTGCAGACCAAGATCAGCCTGCACATCCATGCAGTCTGATCATGGTCTGCACTTTTCGCTATTCAGTCAGTAAATTTTCAGTAAACACCCATTCAAATGATAAATGGTACTGCCCAAATTGAATGATGGACCAGTCAATTATAGATATTTAGCAGGGTAAAGGTTTAAAAGCTCAAACTACAGTTTTGGTTATGAAGGCCCATAAGAGCTAAAAGCAAATCCCATGGTTTGAAGTTTCACATTATAAAGTCTTAAAGCTTGCATGAAAAGCTTGATCTTTTGTTGTGTCAATGACTAACTGTTCATCTGACATTATCCCACAGGTCAGGTGGAATATGCTGTGTCTGGTTCAAAGTTTCTGTATTTAGTTCAAATGCAACACTCATCAGTGGCCGACGTCTAAGAGGGGCAGATCCAGAGAAAAGATTGGTCTTACTGCCATGAGAAGTGTCAATGTACCTGAAAAAAACACCAAAAAATATCATTAGATAAATGCTTTTGATTAATTTAACCCTTAGCCTGCTAAATTTCTATAATGGACTGGTCCATCATTCAGTTTGGACAATACCATTTTATTATTCGAAGGGGTGTTCACTGAAAATTTACTGACTGAATAGCGAACAGTGCAGACCATGATCAGCCTGCACGGATGTGCAGGCTGATCTTGGTCTGCACTGGTCGCAAAGGCAGAATCACTTGCCGCCAGCAGGCTAAAGGTTAAACATTGAACATTTTCGACAATGTTTGACATAATGTGCTGCGGACTGTGTTTCATAAAGAATCTTTATATTGTTTCTACATATATTTTGTCAACTTTCATCAGTTAGCATAAAATTGTAACATAAATTTCAGCTATATTTTCTTAATTAAGTTTAAATCCAGCTTCAACCCTAAGATGTATGACTAAATGATAACTTTATGTTTCCTGAGATGTATGCCTGTAAAATAATGACTTCAAGCTACTACAAAGTGCAACACGGATGCTTCTAGCCAAGTCTGAAAAAGACCTATCCAGTGGTTCATCATCAGAATTTGTTTCAAGCAAAATATCAAAGCCAGATCCTATCCACCCATACTTACAGCTTATGAACCTTTAGGAACAAGTGTTTGTAAAACACATAATGCTCGAAACGATGGCTTGTTTTCAGCCCCCAGATCAGTATGACATTGACCTTTGACCTACTGAACGCAAGTATAACAGGAGTCCTACTGACCACAGGTAATTATCCTACAAAGTTTGAAAGCAGTAGGTCAAAGGGTCCTTAAGTTCTTATGTGGAAATTGTTTTCAGTCTCAATGGCCTTAACCTTAGACCTAATGGCCCCTAAAACAATACGGGTCACCTACTGACCACGAATAAACCTCCTATGAAATTTGACGACTGTAAGAAAAAGCCTTCTTTATTCATTGAGTGAATCAAGGTCTTTTGATCTACTGATCCACAAAATAATTGGCACATCTACTGACCACAGGCCACAGGCAATCATCCTTGGACCTACTGACCCCAAGTAGTTTTACCACTGTTAGGCCAAGCATTCCCTAGTTACTGATCTGACACCAAGCTCCAATATTACTATTTAGTATGAAAAACTGAAGAACCATACTCTGCTCTTTCTGATTTAACCCTTACCCTGCTAAATTTCTATAATGAACTTGTCCATCTTTTAATCCGGACAGTACCATTAACTGTTAAAAGGGGTGCTTACAAAAAAAGAGACCGACTGAATGGCGAACACTGGAGATCTTCATCAGACTGCACGAATGTGCAGGCTGATCATGATCTACACTGGTCGCAAAGGCAAAACCAATCGGGTCCAGTATGGTCTGGGTTAAAAAGTCTAATCTGAGAAGGAGCACAGCTTTACATGCTAACAAATATTTCCATAACATTTTGTTACTCTACGTCATCAACTTTTCAATATCTTTTGTAAGGCATAAAGATACACAACAGTTAATCTATATGCCCCGAAAAGTGGAGACTTACACTGCTCTTTAATAATACATAAGTTATCATTGGAAGACATGTAAACCTATGACTCTTTGTAACTCAATCTCAAATAATTTCTATTCAACTCAAACATGATATAATATCTTGCATATTTCACCTTTCCTAATAAAAGCAAATCAGACACACACAAAGTTCAAAAAAGATTTCCAGTGGAAGGAAGACACAGTGTGAAATTTTAAGTTACAAATCTGTAAAGCTAAAATGTCAAATATGATAATCAACACTTAGCTTCAATACACCACTAACCCTAATTAGCGGCCACTTTTTTTTTAACAGGGCAAATTAACAGACAATAGGAGCAAGATGACCCTGTATTGCTCACCTGAGTTTCACAGCTCTAGCAGTCATGTTTGCATTAACATGTTTCATGAAGGCTATCCCAAAAAACAATTGTACTGAATCATATATACATGTATATCAGATCAGTAGTTACAGAAAAGATGATTTTCAAAGCTTCCGCTACAAACATACAAAGACAGTAAGCGTTCATGTTAATCATGTTTTTTTTTTAATCAATCAAAATGTGCAATTTTGGTAGATGGTCAGGAAAGGAAAGACTGCAGGAAAGTTTTATGGAATAGAACTAACAACTTCAGACAAAAATATTTTCAACTTTTCATTATATTATAGTTATAGAGAAAAATAAGTAAAGTTTCATATTATCAACTGCAACAGTTTGATCAGCTATGGATGTGGTTCCAAAATGCAATTCCTGCAGGATTGTACTGTAGTCTGGCAAGTAGATTCATAGGAGAAGACTTTCAAAGTCTTCCATACAGCCATAATTAAAAAGAACATTTTTTGAAAAACTGTTTTAAAAGAGGACCATAGCAGAAACATCCATGCTAAGTTTTATCAACTTCATCCACATGTTCTTTGAAATAATTGCTATCAAAACAGGCAGTGAGTGTTCACAATAGCTCACCTTTTGCATATTGTTTGTTCTCTGGTAAGCTTAAGATAACACTGCAAGGCTTTGAGACCTGCTTAAACACTCCAATCTTTTTTGTATTTCTGAGCAAAGCCTCTTCACATACTAATTACAAAGTTGCACTCTTAAACTTGTCTCTAAACTTGACTGTATAATCAGTACAATAGGTTTTGTGTAAAAATGTATCCAAAGTAAGTTAGGAACAGACAATCTACCAATATATTTGTGTGTTTTTGTTAGTAAGAACGTTGTGTTAAGTCATTCTGCATGCTTTGTTAGTTGCCTTGAAATAAACACATGTAAAAACTGGGAAAAATAGACAAAATCCCCGTGTCAATCATTTTATACATTAAAATTTATAAAAGTACCCTTCCTGCTCCATGCAATTGTGAAAGTCACCATAGTGTACTAAAACTCTTTAACAAATTTTACATTGCATTAACTTAAAAAGATACTAGGTTGTTTGAGAAACTGCAAACTTTTCCAATAAATCACAGATCTGTTGCTGTTTTTTTCACTTGCTATACCAAAAAGCTTATTTCGTATACTGACACTGAATCCACTCTGGAGGACCCTGCAGAAAGTTAACAATTCTACCAAGGGGCCTTATAATGCCTGAAATAATATACTGAGGGTATCTTGGGTCTCTTTGAACAGATAAAAGTGCAAAGTCCTGTAATTGTGATTGAAAATCCATCAAAACAAACAAAAATGTGTAATGACTGACAAGGGGTCTTGAACTTTCAACATGGTTTTGAACGTGACAAATAAATCTGGACAGTGATGGGTTAAAACGTAAATGGTGAAATTGCAGAATCTAACAGACATGAATGTACCTACGCTCATTTGAACTCCCCCAAAACAATAGTACTGCAAACAATTAAAATCAATAAAATAAATGATTGATTTATATAAGAGTAATTTGCACCATGTATAAATACCAGCTGTAAATATTTAAACCAGAGCTATCACTAAATGTGATTCATACCCACACTAAAAACTTTGTTTGACGAGGACATAATCCTGTTAAATTCTACTAACTATGCCTTTTATTTTCAATCTGGGATATTGTTATTCAAGAAAAAAATTCCCATTCACTGTGTCGTGCATTTTATTTTAGCTGACTTCAGTTTAATCCACAACTGTATAAATGTTTATAGAATTTATTTTACAGGCTTTAATGTTGTTGTCCAAATGTGAAAAATTAAGCACAAAAAGCGAGTTAATATTTATTCTACTCATGGCAAACTCACACCTGAGTTTTGTCTCTCTTTTTTTTTCAAAATTTAGACAATACTTTCTCATTTAAGTTAGCAAATACTATGAAAAGAAATTCAGAAATCATAGATTATTAACAATAATTATTTAGAATACTACATCTGTAAAAAAATGTTTTTTTCCATCAATAAAATATGTAGAAAACACCTAGTGTTAATAAAACTGTTGAAATTTGGTACAAAACAGAAGGAATTTAGCTGTACTTTTATCTCCTACACATTAACAAATCTACTGGTTTATCATTTTCAATATGTAAAATCAATGGCTACACCTGTTTTAACAAACATTAAATTCATGTTCGACTGCAGGCCTCTGTTTTTCAATATTATTCAGTAGTTTCTGAGTTAACATCTTGAATGACAATAATAGGGGAAAAATAAAGCACAGAAGCTAACTTTGTCATTTTTCATGGCAAAATCACAATTAGTGGTGCTTTTCAGTTCATTTATCACTATATCAGCTGACACTGAATTCTTTCACTTGAATTTAATATTATTCTATTTGAAAAGTTGTGAAAAATTAGTACATTTAAAAGGGAGACAACTTTGTAAATATATAGAAGCCGAGCAACACATGACTAGGTCAGTTGCTGTATGAACCTAGATGTTTATGAGATTTTCTAATGCAGCTATATTTTGATAGCTTTCAAAGCTATTCAGTGAAAAAAAAATCAGCAATAATTTTCAAATGAGGAGCATTTTCAAAAGAATAAAACACAGGTTTATTTGACTTGTTATTTAAACTTGCACTATGATCCAAAAGGTTCCTATGACATTTCAGTACAGCTGATAAGGAGGTTTCAGAAATTGCATTGGTTCAAGAAATATATAAAATTATGTCTTTTTGGACACTGCGAAAAAGGGACATTATTTTGTCCAACAATTGTCAGAGTTATGAGATCTTGTACATGAATTGTAAAACTTGTTTAAAGGCGTACGCTAGAATTCCCTGTATATGAGATGGGCGAAAATTTTCCCAATAACAGAATTTCTTTAAACTTTGGATATTGAAGGACAATCATCTAAGAAACAAAAAAATGCAATAAAAATCATAGGTCACCGGATTTGAAAAAGAGTTATCTGCCCTTGAAAACATCATTTTTGGTGGAAATGCCGCTTTCAAGGGCAGATAACTCTTTTTCGATACCGGTGACCTATGATTTTTATTGCATTTTTTTGTTTCTTAGATGATTGTCCTTCATTATCCAAAGTTTGAAGAAATTCTGTTATTGGGAAAATTTTCGCACCAAATTCTAGCATACGTCCTTAAATACAATACCTTCACTGAGTTCTAAAAACAATATTTCCCCCCATTTTTTAAAGCCAAATAGAATATGTTTTTGTCCAAATCAAAGGCAAAGTTATAAAACCATATTATGTAAACTTACATTGTAATCAAAAAGACTTGTGTGAAGGGTCTGTCAGATGCATGCATGAGTCAAAGAAATAGTGAAAGAAATGTCAACTTTGAAAAATTTTCAAAATAAAACAAGAGTGCCAGACTGTCACAAAATACGCCTGTCATCGATCTTGACCTAATTCAAGGGCCATAATCCAACAGTGCCTGGGCTGATTTAGGTGGTTATCGAACTTGGCCAAGATATTATGCCAACAAACATTGTCAGCAAGTTTGGTGAAGATCGGATGAAAACTGTTCCAACTTAGAGAGCTGACAAGGCTAAATTCGCATTTTTTTAGTAATTCAAGGGCCATTATCCAAGAGTGCCTGGGGCGATTTAGGTGGATATCAAACTTGGCCAAGATATTATGCCCATAAACGTTGTCAGCAAGTTTGGTGAAGATCGGATGAAAATTGTTCGACTTAGAGAGCGGACAAGGCTAAATTCGCAGCTTTTCGAGTAATTCAAGGGCCATAATCCATGAGTGCCTAGGGCGATTTGGCTGGTTATCAAGTTTGGCCGAGATATTATGCCCTCAAACATTGTCAGCAAGTTTAGTAAAGACTGAATGAAAACTGTTTGACTTAGAGAGCGGACAAGGCTAAATTCTGAGTATTTTTTAGTAATTCAAGGGCCACAATCCAAGAGTGCCTGAAGAGATTTGGCTGGTTATCAAACTTGGCCGAGATATTATGCCCATAAACATTGTAAGCAAGTCTGGTGATGATCCGATGAAAGTGTTTGACTTAGAGAGCGGATATGCTCTGGACGCCGACCGCCTGCCGTCAAGGGTATTCACGTAATACGCCCAGCTCTTTTAGAATAAAAATGAAAGTCAAAAGTTATGGAACCTGGTGTGTGGACTTGTCTTATGATCCTAAAAGCTTGCTTTTAGTTTCAAAATAATATCTATATTGGTTCTGAGAGATGTATTATAGGAAAGCAATATGGGAAGAAAACAGACAAAGTAATTCCAATACAGCCCCGCCTCAAACTTTGTTTGGAGAGGGGTATAAAAATCAAACCATGCAAAATGTGCATCAGAAACTTCAAAATTTTATAAAATCTAATCTAGTTTAATATCAAAACCAGCAACACAAAAGAAGTATCTATAAAAAGATTAATACCACATTATATGATTGTCAGAAATACTTTTAATGTATCCATACACTAGGCAAGCGGCCTTATTATAACATGGTTCTTAGTAATTGTGCACATCTATAAATAATATTTAGTATTTCCTTTAAATACTTAAACTGAAAAAAAAATATTCATGCAGTTATGTGCAGAAAAACATATTTTTATTGTTTGAAAAAAAATTCTGGTATTCTTTTCCTTAACTTTATATATTGGCCATATTAGATCAATCAGGATATATACATGGGTAAAAACCATGCATTACTTTCAGAAACAAACTCAATCAAGGGATATTAGACAATCAAGGGCAGATAATGCATGCTTTACTACCTAACTACTCCAAATGTTGCCTTGGTGATGTGACAATAAGAAACTGATAGGGGTTTATTTCAGGTAAACTGCAACTGCAAAATATGAGTATATAGTTCACATTGTTCCTTTTCCTATCAATATACTGTCACTAATATAATCTTATCTTGAAAAGTTAAAATTTGAAATTTCAGCTAGAAAAAAACAACTTATACTTATTTTCCTTATAGTGTAGGCCTGAAAAGACTTGCAAAAATATTCAATTTAGATTTCAAATAGCAAATTCTTTTTTCAAAACCGGTACTTTGATCTTCATTTTAAGGAATTCAAAAATAAAAGATTATTTGCTGGCAAATGTTCATCAACCTGATATATACTGCTCTACAAAACTGACTAACATCATACCACATCTAAATATGAACACCTCAAAAATATACATGCACACCAACCAATAAGAAGACTAAAATAGCTATACTACCGCAACAACAGTAAAATGATAAAAAAAAATTTTTAAAGAGTGCGGAGGAAAACCAATATATTTTGTACTCAAGTCACACACCTTTTTCTACCTGAATCTGAATCTTGGTGAAGTAGCTTGGTCACGGCTTAATAACAAGAGGACCATGATGGTCCTGAATCGCTCACCTATCTCCACATGACCCAGTGTTCAACTGAGTATGACATCGTTATTTCTATTATTTGACATAGTGACCTAGTTTTTGAGCACATGTGACCTAGATATCATCAAGATAAAAAATTCTGACCAATTTTCATGAAGATCCATTGAAAAATATGGCCTCTAGAGAGGTCACAAGGTTTTTCTATTATTTGACCTAATGACCTAGTTTTTGAAGGCACGTGACCCACTTTTAAACTTAACCTAGATATCATCAAGTGAACATTCTCACCAATTTTCATGAAGATCTCGTGAAAAATATGGCCTCTAGAGAGGTCACAAGGTTTTTCTATTTTTTCGACCTACTGACCTAGTTTTTGACTGCACATGACCCAGTTAGGAAACCTGACCTAGATATCATCAAGCTGAACATTCTCACCAATTTTCATGAAGATCCATTGAGAAATATGGCCCTCAGAGAGGTCACAAGGTTTTTTCTATTTTTAGACCTCCTGACCTAGTTTTTGACCCCACGTGACCCAGTTTCGAATCTGACTTAGATATCATCAAGATGAACATTCTGACCAATATTCATGAAGATCTCATGAAAAATATGGCCTCTAGAGAGGTCACAAGGTTTTCTATTTTTAGATCTACTGACCTAGTTTTTAACCCCACGTGACCCCCGTTTCGAACTTGACCTAGATATCATCAAGGTGAACATTCTGACCAATTTTCATGAAGATCCATTGAGAAATATGGGCCCCTAGAGAGGTCACAAGGTTTTTCTATTTTTAGATCTACTGACCTAGTTTTTGACCCCACATGACCCAGTTTCGAACTTGACCTAGATATCATCAAGATGAACATTCTGACCAATATTCATGAAGATCTCATGAAAAATATGGCCTCTAGAGAGGTCACAAGGTTTTTCTATTTTTAGATCTACTGACCTAGTTTTTGAACCCACGTGACCCAGTTTCGAACCTGACCTAGATATCATCAAGATGAACATTCTGACCAATTTTCATGAAGATGCATTGAGAAATATGGCCTCTAGAGAGGTCACAAGGTTTTTCTATTTTTAGACCTAATGACCTAGTTTTTGACCCTATGTGACCCAGTTTCAAACTTGACCTAGATATCATCAAGATAAACATTCTGACCAATATTCATGAAGATCTCATGAAAAATATGGCCTCTAGAGAGGTCACAAGGTTTTTCTATTTTTAGACCTACTGACCTAGTTTTTGACCCCACGTGACCCAGTTTCGAATCTGACTTAGATATCATCAAGATGAACATTCTGACCAATATTCATGAAGATCTCATGAAAAATATGGCCTCTAGAGAGGTCACAAGGTTTTTCTATTTTTAGATCTACTGACCTAGTTTTTAAACCCCACGTGACCCAGTTTCGAACTTGACCTAGATATCATCAAGGTGAACATTCTGACCAATTTTCATGAAGATCCATTGAGAAATATGGCCACTAGAGAGGTCACAAGGTTTTTTCTATTTTTAGATCTACTGACCTAGTTTTTGACCCCACATGACCCAGTTTCGAACCTGACCTAGATATCATCAAGGTGAACATTCTGACCAATATTCATAAGATCTCATGAAAAATATGGCCTCTAGAGAGGTCACAAGGTTTTTCTATTTTTAGATCTACTGACCTAGTTTTTAACCCCACGTGACCCAGTTTCGAACTTGACCAAAGATATCATCAAGATGAACATTCTGACCAATTTTCATGAAGATGCATTGAGAAATATGGCCTCTAGAGAGGTCACAAGGTTTTTCTATTTTTAGACCTAATGACCTAGTTTTTGACCCACGTGACCCAGTTTCGAACTTGACCTAGATATCATCAAGATAAACATTCTGACCAATATTCATGAAGATCTCATGAAAAATATGGCCTCTAGAGAGGTCACAAGTTTTTCTATTTTTAAGACCTACTGACCTAGTTTTTTGACCCCACGTGACCCAGTGTCGAACTTGACCTAGATATCATCAAGGTGAACATTCTGACCAATTTTCATGAAGATCTTGTGAAATATATGGCCTCTAGAGAGGTCACAAGGTTTTTCTATTTTTAGACCTACTGACCTAGTTTTTGATGGCACGTGACCCAGTTTCGAACTTGACCTAGATATCATCAAGATGAACATTCTGACCAACTTTCATAAAGATCCCATGAAAAATGTGACCTCTAGAGTGGTCACAAGCAAAAGTTTACGGACGCACGGATGGACGACGGACGACGGACACCGCGCGATCACAAAAGCTCACCTTGTCACTTTGTGACAGGTGAGCTAAAAAGGACAGAAATATTATTTCTTCCTTAAAAATCAAATACAAAAAAAATGTGAAATTCTACAAGAATCATGTTTCCCTTAAAGCAAATCATTTTAAAGACAAAATGTTTCATCTAAATGGTCCTTTTTCAGTTAATTAACAACTGATTTTTATCTACTTTTCGGAAAGTGACCATGACCCTGTCCGCTTTATAGCAACTCTAACCTTAGACTCAGTATTATATAAGCTGAGTAACCTATAGCTTATCATTTATTTCATTCCATTTAGTGGGATTTTCTTCCTATTGTAGTAATAATGACTTGACCTTGAACCCAACAATCCAGAGCGCAATCCAGTCTTTGGTACTGATAAAAAACTTCCTTTCATCTAAGTTTGAGTTATAAAGGGAACATTTTATTTTTATATATTTTTAGTAAATGTGACCTTAATCTGACAGGCCCTGGTATCCAAAATTTCATTAAGCTTTCTATAACGAAAGTTGCAGTTGATTCCCCTCATCAAAACTTAACATACTGAGCAGACCTGGTTCTTTTTTTCTATTTCTAATAATAGTGACCTTGACTAACCTGGCCTTGAAATTCAAAATTTGGTATTGATACAAGTTTCTTTCAGACTAAGTTTCATTTGAATTACTCTATCATAACTTTAGTTACAGAGCAGACGCTGAAACTTTTATGTTTAGCAAACAGTATCATGATTTCTGCTCCATCCGCCCCAAATGCAATTACAATATTGGCGTTTAACTTACTATATGCAATCTAGTTTGTGACAAAAAGAAACCTATAGAAGCTACTGATTCTAAGCATGCATTTCTGTAATAAAGCACTACATTAGCTATGTGTACTTAAAGTTTGATACTAAAAGCATATTACCAGCCTTAAGTCAACACAATATAATGCTTTATAAGAACAGGATAGCAAAAGTTTCATGGTGCTGTTCTTTTGATAAACCGATAACATGCCTCTAAAGAAATGACTTCTGTAATTTTTTTTCAAACAAATTACCCATTCAAGCTGGAAAAATTTATAATCAAATGATTTTTGAGTAGATTGGCCTCATTAGATAAGATTTCAAAATATAGTTCCAACTTAGAAAAAATTGACATATCTCTTGATTGTACGCCCCTTTTCAAATGACTATTACTGAGAACAACTGGTAACTTGCATTTTACTATAATTGTAAAACTGAATCAGGGAAAACAATCTTATATATTCAGTCAATATATAGTGAGATATTCTGAGTATCACTTCATAATAATGTAACAAATACGTACTTGGATCTTAAGAGGCCACTCCTTGCCTTGATCGGGGCCGAGCGCTGGATCCCCGTGTCTGCAAGGGCGGACGTTCTGGCCAACAATTCGTCAAACTGTTTTCTCGGTAAACCTTCAAAATAAAAATTAAAACTGTGTCATATAATACAGTTTAAAATTTATGAAGTTTTTGAAAGTATCACCAGTAAATCAAGACACAATGTAAATCAGCAAAAATTATGTGTATTCAAGTATTAAATAAACAAAACAAAATAACTAAACACAGTTTAATGCAAGTAGAATAAAACAATGACAAAATAATATTGCTGTGTAGCAAAAGTTCTTCATATCAATACAAAATATGTAATAAAAGTGTAAATAAGATGAACTTGTAACAAGAGTTACAATAATGTAAAATAATAGGACAAACATGCCGCAACTGAAAACTGTGATTATATAAAAATATAAAATACTCTTTTCCTTTAACTTTATTTAAATGTGGTGTTATGGAGATTTACAAAGAATTTACGTATAATTATATGTATTTTTCTAACATGGTAATGATATATGTAGCTTAACTATTTTGTTACAGTGATTTACATTACATATAAATTAGCGTACATCTGATATAAATCTATACTAAAATATAATCTACATGTGTTAAGCCATTTATATTCCTACAAAAAAAACTTAATCTAAAAATGAAATAGATATAAACACTATAATTCCCCCACCCCTCTCCCAGACCCTTCCATCTAACTTCATATATTTACATGTATCTAGATTAGGAAAAGCAGACCAGGTGCACAGAACATAACATGAGTATTGTGACTGTTGCAAAATAAAAAGAGAATATTTACGGTACAGAATCGGTGGTGGGAGGAGGGGGGAGGGGAGGGAAAGCAATGAAACTGAGGGGTTTGGGGCAAAATAAGAATTTCTGAGAAAAAAAACATCATGTCTTTCCAAATGATTTGAAAGGGAAATCAGTCCAAAAGGACTTAAAAAAAATTCATGAATACTAAAGATACATTTCACAAAAGAAGACCCTATGGACTCAACTCCTCTCTTATATCAACACCTCCTTTCGGGATATCACTTTATACTGAGAATAATTTAGCCATGCATCACTATCCACTGAGAAGGTAGGACAGAGGCATCAAGCATCTAACCCCAATACTGTCAAGGCAGCAACACTCGTAGGATTATTGGTTTATTCACTCTTGATGCATTATCCAGGTAAACACAAAAAAAACAACAGCTAAACAAGCCATACATTTTCCCGATTCCGTGCCTTAGTACTTCTCCAACTCCCACAGCAGGAGAGGCGCACCAATATTTATTTATATTTACATATAATACAACAAAACTGACCATGGCTGCTTTTACAGATACAAGTTTAACTAGAGCTATCACTAAAGGTGATGAATGTACCCCCCTCATGCACTGACACAGTACATTGCAATTTGACACACACAAGATTGCATAATTATGTGGACTGTATGTATACAGTATAGTAACAAAAAACAAAGTCCCATAACTATGCAGAATATTTATCTAAAAGAACGTAACATGCCCCATGCACAACTAGGGTTGGTACTGATCACTTGTGTGAAGTTTCATTAAATTATGTGCAAGGGTTTGGAAGATCAGGCGCGCACAAGATTGCATATGCAGACTGTATGTACATAGATTTTTAACAAGAAACAAAGTCCCATAACTCTGCAATTTTTGTTGTTGAAAGAACCTAACATGCCCTATGCACAACTACTGTTGTTACTGATCACTTGTGTGAAGTTTCATAAAATTGTGTCAAGGGGATAAGAAGAGATGGTGCGCACAAGATTGTGTCTATGTATATAGTATAGTAACAAAAAACAAAGTCCCGTAACTCTGCAAAAAAAATTTCTGAAAGAACTTACATGCCCCATGCACAACTACTGTTGTTACTGGTCACTTGTGTGAAGTTTCATTAAATTGTGTCAAGGGGATGAGGAGAGATGGGGCGCACAAGATTGTGTATATGTATATAGTATAGTAACAAAAAACAAAGTCCTGTAACTCTGCAATTTTTTTTTTCTGAAAGAACCTAACATGTCCCATGCACAACTACTGTTGTTACTGATCACTTGTGTGAAGTTTCATAAAATTGTGTCAAGGGGATGAGGAGAGATGGAGCGCACAAGATTGTGTCTATGTATATAGTATAGTAACAAAAAACAAAGTCCTGTAACTCTGCAATTTTTTTTTTCTGAAAGAACCTAACATGCCCCATGCACAACTACTGTTGTTACTGATCACTTGTGTGAAGTTTCATTAAATTGTGTCAAGGGGATGAGGAGAGATGGAGCGCACAAGATTGTGTCTACGGACAGACAGACAGACAGACGGACAGACAGACAACCTGAAACCAGTATACCCCCCCTTACAACTTTGTTGTCGGGGGGTACAATTAATATACACCATTTTTTATCTACATTTCGCTCTTGGCGACTCTAGCAGTTTATTTTATAGTAAATGATGTGAAAATTATGTGTTACTACTGATAGCACTTTATACATCTTGTTCCACACTATCATACCTTCTGGAACTTTTTGATAAAACAAAAAATCCGTAAATCTCACAACTAAACAAACAAAACTTCCAGATCTGCACAAACTACAGAAATCGGAGATAAATGGCATGCATGTGAAAAAATGTCTAGAACAACACCTATAGCCAGATCAGAATAGGAAGTTATCAACAGAAGATTGTGTGCCCAATATGCAAGATAATACCAGTGTTGTACAATGTATTGATTAAGATGACAAAACCTCAGTGACGAAGTGCACTTTTTAAAACAATATTTGTTTTTATCGTAAATGTATTCTCTAAGATATACTCCGAAATTTTTAAGGTAAGCTCCGAATAAGTGCACATTTATATGTTAATTCCAAGTTCCTAAAATTCCCTACCCTCCAATAGCAATCAAATGGCAATGAACTAGAAAAAAGCATTTACCCCTATGTATAATTAATGCATCCTTTTATGTAACATTTTTTTCATTTAATGGCACAAAACAATGTTGTCTTCTAAACAGAATTTACAAAATTCCAGTAATTTTCAATGGAAGTAAATCAAAATTATGTTAAAATCTCAATATAATTTGACCAATCGCACTTCATATGAAAGTTAAACAAAATATCATTTTCTTTTGAATTTCTGAGTAACTCTGATAGTAACACTGCACCTAAGAGGAAATAACTCATACTCTGAAAGAAATAAAATATAGAACAACTCTTGTTTTTCCCTAACACCAGTTACAGCCCTTGAATCTTGAGGTGATAACTTTGATCTGACTACCCACCTTTTATAATATTTTCTGAAAATGGAAAAACCAAGGAATATAAAACAGTCTTGTGTACATGCAAGCATAAAAATAAAAACAAATTCTATAAAATCATTAACAGTTTGTGAAATGACACAATTTTTTCAGCTAAAATGATCACATATTTGTTTTCCTGTGGAATAAAATAGACTTGTCAAATACTAAATGATTTTGTTAATGATTTTACAGAATTACAAACCATGCATATATAATATATACACCTCATGCAAAAGAAAGACACTGCTTTGCAAAAATAAAGACAATAATGCGAGACTATAGAAAAACAAACACCTGTATAGAAAAAGGGACAAACGAAACCAAATTTCTAGGGCAAAAAATACAATGTTTTGGATCAACAATCTAGGATAAAACAACTTTTAGTCCACTATGATGATGTCAAAATGTTAAGTTAGTCTTTCTAAACATTTAAACACTTAAGTGTTTAATACTAAACATAAAAAGAACCTTCCCATGCATCATTGTATACACATTTTTGTAACATGTATTCTAACAAGACATCATTTGTTTTCCTACTAAACAAAGAGTACTGAAACTGTGATCTTATTAGGCTATAAAATGACTGTTGGTACACCACAATTACATCTTAGCATCAAGCGTCACTTGAAATGAACCATACAAAACTGGCAAGTATTTTGTGCATGCTACTTAATATCATGTTATAACCAAAATAATACATGGTTTGCAATGATTTTCTTTTGAATAAAATGATCATTGTTTGTTGATCTGATGTACCGTATATTATCATATCACTCTGGCTGCGCCCTCATGATATAATTCCTCTGCATCTAAACTCCAAACAATGATTTTGCTGAACAACTAAATCACTGATTTTACTTCTGAAATATTGAAAAAACTAGAAATGTGTCCATGGGACACAGATGCCCCCACTACATGACATTAGTCAGGGGCCAGAACTCCTACAATACTGAATGAATCCGGATGCGAAACCCCAGGTGCACAACTACACATGCTGACCAACATTCCTGTAAACTTTGGTGATTCTAGGTCAAATACTTTTGGGGCTATGCGCGACACAACATTAAAATGACCAATTTTTTACTAAGTCAGGGGCCATAACTCCTACATGACTGGATGAATCCGGACGCGAAACCCCAGGTGCACAACTACACATGCTGACCAACATGCCTGTAAAGTTTTGCGACTCTAGGTCATATACTTTTGGAGCTAGGCACGACACAACATTAAAATGACCAATTTTTACAAAGTCAGCGGCCATAACTGCTACATGAATGAATGAATCCGGACGCGAAACCCCAGGTGCACAACTACACATGCTGACCAACATTTCTGTAAACTTTGGTGATTCTAGATCAAATACTTTTGGAGCTATGCGCGACACAACATTAAAATGACCAATTTTTTACTAAGTCAGGGGTCATAACTCCTACATGTCTGGATTAATCCGGACGCGAAACCCCAGGTGCACAACTACACATGCTGACCAACATGCCTGTAAAGTTTTGTGACTCTAGGTCATATACTTTTGGAGCTAGGCACGACACAACATTAAAATGACCAATTTTTACAAAGTCAGGGGCCATAACTTCTACATGACTGAATGAATCCGGACGCGAAACCCCAGGTGCACAACTACACATGCTGACCAACATTCCTGTAAAGTTTTGTGACTCTACGTCAAATACTTTCAGAGCTACGCGTGACACAACATTTTCGGAAGGACGGATGGACGGACGGATGGACGGAAGGACGGACGGACAAGAGCAAATCTATATGCCCCCCCAAAGGTGGGGCATAAAAATGCATTAAAAGTTCCAGTCATTGTTAACTGGACCAAGACTTTAAGTTTATAGATCAAAAAATTACTGGAAATGTTGCAATACAAAAGACGGCCCAGTGGCTGTTTAACACTTAAACATTATGACATCATCACAAGAGAAAAGATAAAATTCTCAATAAAAATATAACAAAATATCTACAAAATGGTACGACTATATCTAGTAGGCATTCCATGGGTATAACCCTACTATAGAGGGCTACAAGCATATAGTATCACCTTTCGCTGCACGGGAGCACTGCTAGCTCGTTTAGTTTGATTGGGGCGGAGCAATGGAGTCGAATGTATGATCAAGAGGTCTATGGAACAGAATATAGCATAACGGTAAATAAACTACTGGTAAACAAAACTGCTTCATTCATGTTTTTTTATTTTTAAATAAAACTAAATAATAAAGAATGGATGAGGCAATGTTAGGGTGCTAGATAACTATCTAGTTTCTGTGATGTTATTAAGAGCAATAATTTATTTTCTACACCAGAGAGTGCATGTTTTTGTTAATAGCAACAGTTTTTGTGAAAGGGTAAATAGGTAAAACAATTAAGCAATAATATGGTTTCTGATGTAACGAAACAATCAAGCCCTGTGACATTCTTCTTTTTTTTAAATTTACCACCTTTAGTCCAAATGGAAGGTTTATACAATTTATTTTTCATACATTTCATTAGATATTACATTTTGCTGTGTGTAATTTGATTTTTAGTTATCATTAGTTAAGTTTAACACAGGCTGATAGTACTGAAGACTGTATTCTTTACGAATGTAGGACATTTTGGCCAGCGGACGTTTGTATATATGTGTGTGTGTATGTGAAAATATTTGCCATTTAGAACACACAAAAATAGTAAATATGAAAATAAATTTTATTTTCCTTAAAAAAAATGATCAATTATACTATAACATTGATAGCAAATTAATATCCAGATCATAGTTTGCATATTATGGAAATATTTTTTTTTTGGCCAAAACATCCTACGTCAAAAATTTTCATGGCCAAAAGATCCTAGGCCAAAACGTCCGTCCTCCATTCTTTACAATATTCATGCCATATGTAATCACAAATCGCAAGGTATTTTCATGGGCACTTATCTTCTTTAAATAAAGATGCAAAATACATTGCACAATGCCACAATAACATAATAACTCCTAGAAATATTGAAACAAGAGGGCTCTGTAGACCCTGTATCGCCCACTGAACTAGTTCTTACCCCTGATAACCTAGTGTACTGTATATGGACTTTTATTTTCGCTATATTTGCGGATTTTGAATATCAGCAAATTCAAAAACCGCAATGTTAAATTGGACATATTTGGTATGTTTTACATGTTTGTTATCATTCATAACAAGGGAGGTTACTCTTACTGACTAGTTCATGACAACTTGATTCACTATATAAATACATTTCTAAAAGTCATCGAATAATTGTATCAAATCATAATTTCAACTTTTAATAATTTCTTTAAATAAAATGTAAATAAGCATGATTTATATATAAATATATGAAGTCTATATTAAATTTTGATCGTCTGCATTAAGTCTAAATGCCTGATAATTGCTTTTATTAATACACTAAATAGCCGTCTGCCCAAAAAAAGCACTTACACTAACAGTTTGTCTGGTGTGACTAAACCTGCTAATGCAAAAGATCTTTTTAAGAGTTCTGTTTGTTGTGACAGTTTATTGAAAGAGTTTGTCCCATTGAGTAATTAGTGAACTGTTTTCAAACAAGTTAATGTAATTTCAAGCAAGGCGATAATAATGTGCATGACTTGTTATAATTACGATATATAACAGTGTGTTTTGAGCGAACCTAATGTGATTACCTTATTTATACTCAATTATGATGGCACAATTTTCAAAATATGTGCTAACAAGAGCACCGTAATGCGGAGCAATATATGCCCAAAGGTATGACCTTTAACCCCTTAGTGTGACCTTGTAACTAGCCATCCAGAACATGCGCTCTGCACACTGTCTCTATGTGGTGAACATTTGTGTCAAGTTTCTTTGAAATTTTTCAAGGGGTGCAACAGTTACATAGTGATGACCTCTTTGACCCCTAAGCATGACCTTGACTTTGAAGCAAGACATCCAGAACGTGCATTCTGCACATTGTCTTGATGTGGTGAACAATTGCGCCAAGTCTCTTTACAATCCTTCAAGCTGTTCAAGAGTTACAGAGCCGACACGAAACATACTCATATGACTATAGACCCCTATTTAGTGTGACCTTGACCTTGAAGCAAGCCAACCAGAACATGCGCTCTGCATGTCTTCTTGAAGTGGTGAACATTTGTGTCAAGTTTCTTTGAAGAGTTACAGAGCAGACAGGAAACACACTCATATGACCTTTGACCACTCTAACCTTGACTCTGAAGCATGCCATCCAGAACATGTGCTCTGCACGTCGTCAAGGTGGTGGTGAACATTTGTGTCAAGTTTCTTTGAAATCCTTCAAGGAGTTCAAGAGTTACAGAGTGGACACAAAATTGCTAACAGACGGACATACAGATGGACACCAGGGGTATAACATAATACGTCCCTTCAGGCGTATAAAAAGCAGACAATCAGAAATACAATCAAGTATACTCTATAGAAAAAAAAATCCGTGAAAATATCATCGAAATCAAAAATCAAAAAACTGGGAACCAGCCCCTTTGGAAAAATAGCGAAAAAAAACCCCAGCAAATTCAAAGCCCTATCTAATTTGGCCTAGATATCATACAGACAAACATTTTGACTATATTTTATGTAAATCAGGTAGATCATTAACCAAGTTTTTCAATGGTTTGACCTAGTGACATAGCTTTTGACCTCAAGTAACTCACTTTTTAACTTGACCTAGATGTCATACAGACAAACATTCTGAAAAAAATGGCGTCTAAAGTGTTAAGTTAAAGCAGCTTTAAAACTGATCTAGATTTCAAAGGGACAAACATTCTGACAGACTTTTATGAAACTCAAACAGTAAATGTGGCCTCTAGAGTGTGAACAATGTTTTTCTATGATTTGATCAAGTGACCTAGTCTAAGACCTCAAGTTTTCAGGTTTTGAACTTGACCTAGATTTCATAGAGACAAATATTCTGATAAAGATTTATGTGGAATAAGTTGAACATGATGTCTCTAGAGATTTAAGGAGGTCTTTCTGTAATTTGACCTAGCTACCTAGTTTCTGACCTCATGTAACCAAGTTTTAAATTTAGACTTGTTTTTTAGAGACAGACATTCTGACAAAGTTTTAAGAAGACCAAAGAAAAAATGTGGCCTCTAGAGCATTATGGTTTTTTTTTATAATTTGACCTAGTGACCTAGTTTTTGACTTCAGGTAATCCAGTCTGAACTTGACCTAGATCTGATAGAGACAGACATTCTGACAAAGTCAAGACAATCAAACACAAAATGTGGTTTCTAGAGTGTTAACGAAGTTTTTCCTATGATCTGATGTAGTGACCTAGTTTTGGACCTGAATCCAGTTTCAAACTTATCCCATATTTCATACAGACAATTACTCTGATGAAGCTGCATAAAAATCAGGTAGAAAACTAGAGATGCTTTTGAGAAAAGCATATGTCTCCCACAACTGCCTTGTTTGTCTGGATTGTTCAGACAAATGGTTCCTATCAAAAATGTCTAGTTTGTCTAGATGGTCTAGACGATTGGATCCAATCAGTAATTGAAGGGCCATAATTCAAAAGTGCCGGGGCGGATTTGGCTAGTTATCGAACTTGGCCGAGGTCTTATGGTCAAACACATTTTGTTCAAGTTTGGTGAAGATCGAATGAGAAATGTTTGACTTAGAGTGCGGACAAGCTTTGTGACAAACAGACAGACAGACACTGTAACACACACAGACAGGAGTAAATCAATATGTCTCCCACACCACTGTGTGATGGGAGACATAATTTGGCTTCTAGAGTGCTAACAAATTTTTTCCCATTACCGATAATTGACCTAGTAACCTAGTTTTTGACACCAGATGACAAAGTGACAAACTTTATTCAAAATTTTATTGAGGTTATTATTCTTACCAAGTTTCATTAAGATTGGGCTAAAATTGTTACCTCTAGAATATTAAGAGTAAACTTGTTGACGACATACGACGCATAATGACTGACATACGGTGATCATAATAGCTCATCTTGAGCACTGTGCTCAGGAAAGCTAAAAATATAACTGAAATTGAAAAACTTAAAAAAACAACAACAATTTTTAAGAAACACTTGAAAACTGAACAAATTAACTTCAGGAACTGGAAAACCTTCTCAACCTTTCTATTCCCTACTTTCATAAACTCTCTCTTTTATTACTCTGATATACCTCTCTCTCTGTGGCAAGAAACAGTTATTATTGGCACCTGTTTATAAAAAATCAGAAAATTTGTATGATCTAGAATATAAGTTGATAAAAAGCATTTTTTCGAGAACATGAAGGAATATCATAC
This sequence comes from Mercenaria mercenaria, assembly GCF_021730395.1. Classification (NCBI taxonomy): domain Eukaryota; kingdom Metazoa; phylum Mollusca; class Bivalvia; order Venerida; family Veneridae; genus Mercenaria; species Mercenaria mercenaria. Next base: position 53,882,127 of record NC_069363.1, read on the forward strand.
ATCAAGAGAAGATACAATCAACAGACTATTGTGTACATTTCATCACATCCATATCTCATACTCAGCCTCTTTGTTAACAGTCAGTGAATTGTTTTATGAATACCTCTATGCATCAAGTACATCACGCTAACGAGAAATGTTTACTTACTACTTTTACCAGCAGTTAAATAGTAAAATGCTGTCTGTTAAATTTGTACGCGAGTACGATGCAATGTATTTTTTCTGAGGAATTTGTTTTTTTTAAATGCTAGTCTAAATTTCAAATCATACTTGAGCAAGCAATGCAAAGTAATTTAATGCAAAGAATTACAATTTTCAGTAATATTACATATTTATTTCATGTACTATATAAGTTCACATTAAATTTTGTAAAGCTATAATTTGGTGGTATTAGACTAATACATGTATGATATCCTAGGGCTTAATAGATCTAAATTCTGAAACAGCATGAAGTCTCCCTAACACTGCCTCATGGTATCAATACAACTATAAATGAGTTACACATTTCTATATCTACAAATGTGTTGTATGAAATCTTACCAACACTTTAAACCTTTCTTTTAACAGAAACCGCAGTATATTATTACAGCAAATAATTAGAAATTAACAGACAGCTAACATAATTATTATAGAAACAAGTCTAAATAAATCATCTTGTTACATAAAACATAAACTGTCAGGCCGCATGCAAGTTTTAGGTACAAAATAAACTTTATTCTATATAAATGTAACACAGATTTCCGTATTATTAATTAGAAATTGTATCAATCTGATTAGGCTGTTAAAAGGTAATTTTACCTCTAAATGTCCCTGGGAAAACAAAGAAATCTACTCATGTTAGAGTCTATCATAATTATTATGTACATATCTTTACATATTACTGGTCACTTGCAACTGTCTACTTTTTGGTACATATGTACTACAACTTCAAACAAAACTACAGAAGAACCTGAGGTTCTGGAAGGGTTAAGCAAAATTTCCATCAATTTAAATACCAGAATCACTAGTCTCTAATTAACATAAAACCGAGCCACTTTACGTAAAGTTTTATTGTAGGGTCTCTTATGGTAGTATGCAAATGGTAAAATGACATGCAAAGAGAGTTGAGGCTCAGGGTAGGGGTCAAACCTGTACAAAGAGATGTCAATAGTGAAAACTCAGTAGGGAAATGCTTTAAAGCACTCACCTGAAGTACCACCTTTATATATACAGTCATACATATATATAGATCTACATGTATTTATACATGCAAATATAATACTCAAAGCAGAAAAAGCCATTCATTTTACATACAAAATTCAAAGCCAGGTCACAGAATGCATAAATAGTATCTAAATACACTAATTTCAAACAAGTTTTGTTTGCAGTTATCAAATGACATTTTTTTTCAAGAATGGCTGTACATATAATTCATATAATACAGTCATACACTGTGCACTATACCAACCATACAATATGTCATATTCTGGTTTCAACAGTGCTTTTAGTAGGTAACTAAGAGTTAACAAGAGCATTGCGGGTGCAGAGGCTCATCTGATTTTTTTGTCTCTGTAGTGTATAATAGAAATACTGTCCTACCTGTGTGTTTTAATGATATTTTCTAAGTCCAAAAGGGGCCATAATTCTTGCAAAAAGCAGGATGGAGTTATGTTTCTAGCTGTACAGAGTCAGCTTTTGATGGTGAACAAGTGTTGCAAGTTTTTAAGCAATAGCTTTGACAGTTTAGGAGAAAAGCTGACCTGAACACAAAACTTAACCAAGAAATCTGATTTTCTAAGTCCAAAAGGGGCCATAATTCTTGCAAAAAGCAATGTAGTTACGGTACTTGCTGTGCAGAGTCAGCTTTTAATGGGGAATAACTGCTCCAAGTTTTGACCGTTAAGGAGAAAAGTTGACCTAAACGCAAAACTTAACCAAGAAATCTGATATTTTCTAAGTCCAAAAGGGGCCATAATTCTTGCAAAAAGCAGGATGGAGTTACATTTCTTGCTGTACAGAGCTATTGATGGTGAACAAGTGTTGCAAGTTTTAAAGCAATAGCTTTGATAGTTTAGGAGAAAAGCTGACCTAAACATAAAACTTAACCAGGCAACGCCAACGCCAATCAAGTGTCAGAGGACAATAACTCATTTTTTGTTCAAGAAATCAGATGAGCTAAAAATGATTCTCCTTGTCTGCAACTGATCTTTTTTATACTGATCTATTTGTCTATTATTTTTACACTTTGAATTTCTAAATTAATATAACTATTTTCTTTTTCACTTAACACTTTCAAAAACATGAAAAAATATGACAGAGTATACTGTTAGCAAGGTGATGAAGCATATAAATGATGCGGAACTGCTCTGTACAAGAGATAGTGTGAATGTTAATATTACAGTTGTTGCAAGCTTTAATATAACAGCTGAAAGGGCAGGATATATTGCGAAATACATCAAGATATCAGTAGTATGAACCTTCCGTGGCAGCCGTTTTGTTGTTTTTGGTCAAAGCTGGTCTTTCAAGTGTAATGGTCGAGAAAAGACTCAAGATGCTCTTTTGGGCATTACTTCAAGTATCAGCGAACACCTGGACGGACCACTTAACTTCCCAATATTGAGTTGGAAGATATCCTGGCTCAGACTTACAGTCCTGGTTTGGTTCAGACTAACAGTCCTTGGTTGGCTGTGACCATAAAACCTAGATCAGCCCAGATCGACAGTCCTAAGTAGTGATTCAAGGAAAGATACCCAACCACTCTAGACACGAGAAGTCTCCACTTACACTTGTTCTGTTGCGGAGAGTTTACAATTAAAATTGAGCCGTGCCATGAGAAAACCAACATAGTGGGTATGCGACCAGCAAGGATCCAGACCAGCCTGCGCATCCGCGCAGTCTGGTCAGGATCCATGCTGTTCGCTTTCAAAGCCTATTACAATTAGAGAAACCGTTAGCGAACAGCATGGATCCTGACCAGACTGCGCGGCTCAAATAAAGAAAGATAATTATAAAGCTAGCTGAAGTAATACCAAATAAGGTAGAAACCAGTTGTTATATAATATCACAGTTCCATTTTTCTTCTTTTTAGTACATTAACCCTTACTCAGCTAAATGTCTATTAATAATGAACTTGTCAATCTTTCAATTTGGACAGTACCACTAACTGTTAAAAGGGGTGCTTACCAAAATGATACTGACTGAATGGCAAACAGTGCAGATCATGATCAAACTGCATGGATGTGCAGGCTGATAATGATCAACACTGGTCGCAAAGGCAGAATCAATCGTGTCCAGCATGATAAGGGTTAAACTACCAGGAAAGGTTTTCTACTTTTAGCATAGTCATGAAGGTGCCACTTTGCAGTATATTATCTGTGAAAGTTGTATCTGTCAGTGATTTCTCAAGTCCAGGGAAGATTTTACAACTAGGGTAGTCTACGGACTGGTAAATATAGTGATTTGTTAAACACAGACAGAAAGCTATCAGGGGAGAAACTGACAAAAGTAAAAGCATGGATAGACAAACATTAAACTTGATAATACTACTTGTTTGGTCATATGACATTTCTGTACTGTTTAGTTACTGTGTTATGACCAACTAGCTTACCATGGACTTCCATTTGAAGGAGTTTTGAAACAAAAATGCTGTTAAATTTCTGCTTTCTCATTATAGGACATGGAAGGCAAAACTAAATGCACCCTTACCATAACAGAACGGATGTGAGCTCATTTCGGCTCTGCAGGCTTTGTAGGGTGACATACTCAAATGACATCTAAACCAAATTATGAAAGACTAAAAAACTCTGGCTTCAGTCTAGACATTTTTTACGTATTTTTTGTTTCAATTCTACCACATTATTTTACCGAATTCTTCCCTTTGACAACAGAGATCCAAAACAGCTACATGCTATCAGTGAACATTTATGAAAATTTAGTATCACATTGAGCTGAGGAATCCATGACAGACACAGTTTTGCTTTGAGGTGATTTTTAGATACAGCATGGACTAGAAAGATCCCAAAATAGTAATACCCTGGCTGAACGCCCATAAACTCGCGGTAAAACTTCAGAATCTTCAACATTCTTCGCCCCTTAGAAACAATGAAAGAAAGTTAGTTTTTGTTTTCCTGTGAATGCCATATATTAGTATAAATGAGCCGTGCCATGAGAAAACCAACATAGTGGGTTTGCGACCAGCATGGATCCAGACCAGCCTGCACATCCGCGCAGTCTGGTCAGGATCCATGCTGTTCACTTTCAAAGCCTACTGGTATTAGAGATACTGTTAGCGAACAGCATGGATCCTGACCAGATTGCGCGGATGCGCAGGCTGGTCTGGATCCATGCTGGTCGCAAACCCACTATGTTGGTTTTCTCATGACACGGCTCAAATTAGTTTGACTGAGGTCATGTTATTAACCCTTAACTGACAGATATATATTTGTATACTTCAAAAGCAAACAGTAGGCATACTTTTGTTAAAATTTGCAGACAGACATAAAAGGGTGAACATTTATACCTTTACACAAAAGATGACAGAGCTTTAGCAAGTATGACCAAGTGGCCTTGAAATTAATGCATTATCCCCAACCTAAACCTCACCAACAAAAAACAAGCTATTTGAAAACAGTAATGGATCAAATAATTTGAAAACAGTCTTGACTGGTTCCCAAACTCACCTGGCATCATGTATCCTGGAATGGTTCCCATTCTCCCAGGTTCCCTCACTGGTGGCAGGTCTCCACTTTCACCAACTGAATATCAAAATAAACTGTGAATAAGTTTCGATTATTATTTCAGTAGTAATACAATCTTTCCTAAATTAAGAACACCACAAAATGTCTTCCTTTGTTTAACTGTTGCAAACCTTTTTAAAAGTGCCAGTCTTTCACTTGCAAAGATTCTACATAGGTGAGAAAAACAAGAAAGAGGTAGATAAATTCCAATAGCAGTGACTGAAATAATTATATTCAATAATGGGACCACTTTCAAGAATAATCCTAGGTGGTCTATTAGCACATTTCTAATTGTCTGAACATGGTATGTGTGCTACCAGTCTACAAATACAGACGGAAAAAAAAACATACTAAAACTTAAATGATATTAACAACTTTTCGCCGAACCATCCTTGTTCCGGGTAAACTCGAGTAGCAAAATGTTGCAAAATTTTAATACATGCACATTCATTTTAAGACAATATTTAATATTCAAACAATACAAAATATGCTTTTTTTCGATTAAAACTTATATAAGAAAAGAATCCTTAAATGCCAGAAAATCATTGAATCTGGACATAATTTCACTGTGAAACGCTATGTCCAGGACGCTCCTTTTTTCATGCCAACATGCATATATAAAACATAATTTAGAATACATTATAGTAGTGTGCATCCTATTTTATATTACCAGCATAGTCATCTATAAAAGATGTTCCTCTTCGTATCAGATCTGCTCTCTTCTGTCGTTGTGTCTCTTTATTTGCATGCCAGTTTTTCAAGAACTGTTTTGCTGTCTCACTGATCTGTTTACCATCTAACGTATCTACGGTAACAAAGTACAGGTACCATTATATAACACCTTTTTGTAACTTTAACATAAACCTTTACTGGCCTGTCTACAAAGATTTTAACCAGAGAAAAAAGTTGGAATGTAGGAAATGTCTTAAGGGTAACTTAATAAGGAGTTTATCTATAGTCAGTCTTATCACCCATAATGGGTAACTCCTCCAGACAAACATTTGCAAGATACTAAGTACACCAGTTACAAAGTAGATTTCCTAAATGCTCCCTCAGATCTTTAACATGCTAGGAGACTGTTATTTAAATGCACACAGCTTTATATCAGAAGCCTGATAACAACAACTTACCTAACTGTTTAGCCATCACTATCACTCTGTCCCGGTATTTTGCTTTGTGACACAAGGGGTTACCCATTAAATCCAAACGATTAAGGTAATACCACTGTCCGAGAACATGTGCAAGTTCTTTCATATCATTTAACTGGTTGTCTATTGCAAGAAAATGTGATAACTGATTTAAACACTCAAGGTCTTTTATACTGTCTAAATTATTGCCACTGACATTAAGCACTTTTAGTGAACCCTGAAATATAAAGGGAAGAAATTTGAAAAATATGTATTATTTAAACCTTTACCATGCTAAATTTCTAAAATGGACTGGTCCATCATTCAATTTCAGCAATACCGTTTATTAATCGAAGGGTTGTTAACTGAAATTTTACTGACCGAACAGCTAACAGGGCAGACCCTCATCAGTCTGCATGGACGTGCAGGCTAATCTTGGTCTGCACTGGTCACAAAAGCGGAATCACTTGCTGCCAGCAGGCTAAAGGTTAAGCAATTGAATACCATTTTTAATTCAGCGGAAAAATCAGTATATTTTTATGGAATGTATTGGAATGTTAATAACCAAGTTTGTTTGTTTTGTTGCATTTTAATTACGACACAATTTAAGACATAACATGATTTAAAGCTTTTGATTGTGGAGGAAGACACCAGGTGCCTTTACAGGCATTGTTAAGACTTAAGCAGTTGAACCTCCATCTCTTCACAGGCAAGATAGGTGGACTTCTCATACAAAAGAATTCTCAACACTAAGCTGGAACCTACACCTGTTAGCACAGACACTTGGGGTCAGGATACTTCCACCCACCCCACTCTCCTCCGCCCATGGTTAAGTTTAGTGAATATTTTTTAGCATTTTAACATGTATTGAGCATAGGTGACGATCATAAAATGCATTTTGTAACAATTTCAGCGTGTTTTAAAAATGCATTTTTTACCATCAATACTCTTAAAATATGAAGACTTGGAACAGTGAGACACTAGAAATCAATAGTCGATTTAACTTTTAAATTTGCACCTGCCTATGAATCCCTGGTATCAATGGACGATTCTGTAACCATTCTGTCAAATGACACTGGTCCTGACAACTAATGTTCGAGTTCCAACGAGAAATCAATAACTATCATAAATCAATTAATCTTACTTGTATGGAACACTTCCCTGCGAATTGATCCCTGCTTTGCACTGCATATATCATACGCGGGTACCAAACTTGGATTTTTATCATAGGAAATGATGATCCGGAATAATATAGTCATAAGCGTATTAATTTTCGTACACGGTTTATGATGCGCGGGTTCAAGCGGCAAGCAAATGTTCCCAGTGTCAGCTTCACTGTTGGAAGTCTTTCTTATTTTAAGAGCATTGATGGTAAAAAATGCATTTTTAAAACACGCTGAAATTGTTACAAAATGCATTTTATGATTGTCACCTATGCTCAATACATGATAAAATGCTAAAAAATATTCACTAAACATAACCACGGGTGGAGCAGTGGGGTGGGTGGGGCTTCCTGACCCCAAGTGTCTGTGGCTGTAAGAGGCAAATAGTTCAAAGTCAGCGACAATAATCACTGAGCCACAGAAGCCCTTCACTTACAAAGATGTTCCAATACAGAATTTAATAAGCCAATATCATCAATATACTTACAAAATTATATAAATACTGTAAACTAATTCAATTTTGTCGGCATACAATTTAGAAATTTTGGCAAAGTAAAGCAACTTCATGGAGATACGAATGAGTATATTATTATTTTAAGATTTAAAGATAAACTAAATGATAACTTTACATGTTTGTTGGGATTTTGTTCCGCTTAAGAACTGGCACAATAGCAAAATGCACAAAAATTAGTACTCAGCAAATAACAATTTCACAAAATAACTTTCAATTTTTCTTTTAAACAAAAATCTTGGTATTGCTTTTCATTCAGTCTTTAAAACCTATGCACCTATACAACCATTGATATCAAGTAAGTGTAAGGCTTCTGTTGTATTTGCTTTTAATCTATTGTGTAAATAATCTCTACAACAGGAATTTCCTAATTAACAAAAAAGTTGTGTTAACAATATTTTTTTCCTGTGTCAACACAACTGGAAATCTGATAGCACCGAATCATTATCATTGTGGGAAGTTGTTAGTTATTTCAACAGAAAGCAAGATCATAACAACTGAATGACAAATATCATTATTTATATGCAATAAAAAATATAGTCATTACTTGTGGAGTAATAAGTTTAACTGCAGAAATCTGATACTTACAGAAATTGCCCTTATTGATCTGGGGTCAAATAAGAGTTTTTCTCCAGGAGGGAGAGCTTGATTTTCAACATGGAGTTCTTGTAACCTGTCCAGTTTCTCTAAACCTTCGATCACAGTTATAGCATTCCCTCCTAAATATCTGAAATATATAAATGTTGGCACTCGTAAGTCTGTAGCATTACTTGCTAAAGATCTGAAATATATAATGCTTTTAGAATTACCCCTAGTATAGATCTGAAATATATAATGCTGTCCCAGATAAGCCTTTAGAATTACCCCTAGAATAGATCTTAAATACATAATGCTGTCCCAATTATACCTTTAGCATTACCCCTAAATATCTGAAATATATAATGCTGTCCCAATTAAGCCTTTAGCATTACCCACAGAGATCTCAAATAAATCAATTTTGACACAATTAAGCCTTTAGCGTTCCCTCTAAAGACCTGAAATACATAAATGCTGACACATTTACACAGTAACATAATAGTACACAGATATTCGGAGTTTCTTGGCAGTTTTTTACACTATAGTGTTCATCTTATTAACACTAGTTTAATCATTCACTCTGTAATCTAGTAATTTCTTGTATGAAATAACATTTTAAAATCTTAAAAAAAACTGTATGAATTAGAATACACGCTCGTACATTATTTAAACTTCGGATTTTTCACAAAATTTAATAATCTTGTCAGAACTGAAAAATGGTACATAACTTACAGTTTAGTTAAGCGTATAAGGTGCGCGAGTCCCTCTATCCTGCTGATATTGTTATTCTGTAGATATATCATAGTAAGATGCTGATTCTGGTGAAGACTTGGAATGTGTGTTAACTGGTTATCATACAGATACAGCACTGACAGATTCCTACATAGTGACATATCATCTCCCTGTAAAAAATAATTCCCAATTTTATTAAATTATGTAATTTACGTAAATTATGTGCATCTCACATCTAAATGATAAAACAATAGCAACAATCTAAGAATTTGAACTCTGTTTGGAATAAATATGAAACTTACCACTTCATCTATGCCTTTATTTTCTAGATACAAATGAGTCAGTCTTTTTAAATACTGATGCATTGTTTCATCTCGTTTTTTCTTTGTGTAGCCCGATGTCCCTCGTGCAATTAAATCTATTGTTAACTTCACCATTTTTCCTTCTTTTAAACGATTATCTGAAGTACAAAATAAATTAATGGTAAAATAATGTTTCGCCACATGTGATTACATCAAGAATAGTTTCAATGAAATGTGCTCACATTTAACAGTTACAGGGATGCCTTATTAATTAAGGTAATGCAGAGACAGATATGTGTGTCCTATCTATTTAATGTTTATTCTAGGACACACATTTGCAATAATCACGCTAGACTATTCCATATCCTGCACCTTTCCGAGTTGTAATCGCAGCAGGGTGCGCACATCCTAGACTGTAAGCCCGCATTCATATACTAAATATAATATTATATACACAGCAAAAAGAGCAAAGTAAATTCTTTTGCATAAGAACAATGTTTTCTTGATAAGAATACCTTCTTATATCACCAGTTTACCATTCTACTGAATGAACCCTGTTACGCATACCTCACACAATTTACATTTGACGAAATATACAAGCTTGTATATAACAAAAGCTGTCCTTAGGACAGCCTGAATGCTTGACTATTCGAATTGTTGTCCCAGAAGGAGGAATATTACCCTAAATGTTAACCCTTACCATGCTAAATTTCTATCATGGACTGGTCCATCTTTCAATTTGGACAGTACCATTTATAATTTGAAGGGGTGTTTGACTGAAAAGCGAACAGTGCAGACCATGATCAGACTGTAAAAATTATCAAATAATTTCCAGAATTACAAATTATCAGGTGATTTAAACCTATGAACATATTTACTGTACTCGATTAATGTTTTCTTATTTTCCGAGAACAGTGTACCATTGGAACCAACTTCTACCCAGTGTCGCCCACCTCCCTACCCTAGAGCAGTTCAGTGCTGCAGTTGGCAGCCTTGAACATGCCTCGCCCTAGTTATCCTGCAAACTCAAGTTTTAACCTTTTTATATCACCAAAGTCATTTTTAGTTTCTTCCACTCTAAATTTTTATCACTATATTCTTTCTCTTTTTGATTTTGACGCGCAAACCATCTACGTTCCCGCAAGGGGTTTGACGTCAACGGAAGATAGATAATGTTTACCGCGTCTACACTCTAGGGTAAATCCGTAGAAACTCGGACAAAATTCGAATGAACAAACTTGACAGATTGCTATACTTTACTAAATGGCGATAGCTTCCTTTGGATTACTTCCCTTTACTTATAACAGCATTAGTTTCCCATTTCGTATCCAATTGCACGCTAATGTCTGAAGCATTCCGAAAAATACGAAGAAAATGTACCTTCGGGTGAAACGGCATGACTCGGACAGTGTAGCTGAAACTCGGACATGCTGTAGTAGAAACTCGGACATGTATTTTTTAGTTGTCAAAACTCGGACATAACACGATTTTTTTTTAAATGAACAACTGTAAGCGCACGGTTATCATGAAATAATTTGACTTTATATGTAATTGTCTAGGGGTACGGATCCGTACCTCTAGATTCTGATTCTAGAAGTACGGATCCGTACCCCTTGACAATCCTGTTAGGTGTTTTCTAGGGGTAAATACCTTCTTTTTCCAGATGTTGTGTGTCATTTACGTCTTAAATTTTTTTGCAAATAAACAATCAAATAAGATTCAACCAATATTAAACCAAAACTTGAATCTAAATTGTTCATAGATACCAGAATTCTCCCGATTGTTAACATTTTCATTCGAACCAAAGAAGTATGAAATATTTATTTTATAGCTCTTTGTTCGAACCTAATAACCGAGTAACACCAAATAAATAACGAAGTATCGAACCGGCACAAAATGATCTTGAGATATGTTTCGACATACCATTTATATAATAACGACTATGTTATCACATGTTTTCACTTCCTTCAACTCATGTCTTAATTAATCTTAAAACAGACCGTTCCATGCGGATTATTTATTATCAGATTACAAAATAAACGGGTACACATGCTTAACCAATTTATTGATTCTGCTGAATTTCAAATAGCTTGACAGATCTACTCTGGTGATTTTTTATTAACAGGTTATTTTGCAATAAATTAATAAGCACGAAACGCCTCTTTCGTTTGTTCCTTGATATTTTTTTCGGTTTGGAAGAAAAATTAAATAATCAAGAGAATTTGGGTGTCTGTAATTCATTTTGATTATTAAAGTTGCAGATTTATATTGATATTTCATTTCATTTCGTTTGGTTTATCGTCGCGCCGACACAGTTATAAGTCAGATGGGGATAGTCTAGCTTTGCTGGTGGAGGAAGACACCAAGAAACCCCCCGTGCATTATTTCATCACGAGCGGGCACCTGGGTAGAACCACCAAAGAGCTATAAAAATAATTTTATACTTCTTTGGAACCACCGACTTTTCGTAAGCTAGCTGGATGGCTTCCTCACATGGAGAATTCAACGCTTGGCAAGACATATAATTAACGCTAATAAAATAACTAATAAACTAACTTAGCTAATAAGCGCTAATTAATGAGTGGTACAAACACGATAATCTAAGGCAATTAACTTTTACACATTGATTAATAAACACCTTTGATTTTGACTGGGCATTATTGTACTGAATACAAACCACGAAATGACCACGTGTCGTTCAGTGCGTGGTGTGATTGACATCTGTCAGTAGCTAATTAATATACGACGCTCCGCCTACTGCTATACTTGCGCTTGTGTCGGCGAACAATATTTAGCCAGCCCTGTTACCTCAATCGGTAGAGCACGAGACTTGTAATCTCGAGGTAGCGGGTTCGATTCCCGGGGCTGGCCAACTAAAATTACTAACAGTCTTTCGGATGAGACTTTAAACCGAGGTCCCGTGTATAAGTACTTTACACTTGGCACTTTAAAGAACCAGGAGAAGCTTCTGGAACTGGGGCATCTTTCTGTATCTTGCACTATCCTCCAAAAACCTAAAATGACTAATACTCTTCTGGAGGAGTCGCCCATATGGGTTTCCGGTGGCGACTATAAATAAACGCAAATACAAACAAACGAACAATATTGAATTGATATTCATTGGGATTTTAATTAAGGGACTGAACACTCGAACAAGAGACACATAGAGACAAGCCGACGAACGGGGCTCATCAAATACGAGTGTTTCCCGATTTTCGCGCGTCAAAACCCGGGATCTTGGGTCAACCGAACGCCCTGATTAAACTGTCTTTCCATATTTGGGGTCAGAAACATCTGACGTATAACTATCGTCAACGTCAGAAAGGGTTTCAAGTTCTGTCAATTAGCCTAATTGAAATCGGACGTCGATGCGATTCATCTTGCTATTTAGAAAGCTGCATTTTTATTCGTCCGACTTTTAACTACAATGCAAAAAAGATAGTTAAACTTCGGACACTCAGTTTTTCTCAAAATTTACATTTATTTTCCCGTTTCTTTTTACAAAATATCATTTTTATTACATTTTCAATAATTATGGTTTCGATAAGATCATTTATATGGAAGCTTTTGCATGAATAAAATGACAATCACTGATTGCACCCAAGGATTCAAATGACCCGCCTTGTGATATAGCGCGAAATTTGGTATAGGATGTGTGTGTTACGTCACTGACTAATGTGTATACGTAAACGGTGCCATTGTAAAGTTGAGGCAGCTGTATTATTAGATAAAGCAAGGGGCTATATGACACTAAAAATAAGCCTTTTGGACCTGTAACGGCGGATTTAGTTAGATAAACATGTTTTTCTGTTAACTGTCCGAGGTTTTACGATGTCCGACTTTCTACGGATTTACCCTACAGGGCAATATTCGCAAGCGATAAAACCAGTAACTTTACATGACTGTGATTTATACTCCATTATTTTGGTCCTTCTGTTTTGATGGTTAGATTGCCAGCAACAATTATAAAACAATTTGACCATCAAATTATTTTTGACTAGAAACTTCGCATGACGTACGTCGTCATCAGTTTCTCACCAGTCAGTATGTTATGGTTCGAACTGCTAAGGGAAACAAATGGGGTTCTGCCTATGTTTAATCAAATTAATTTCATTTACCAAATGGCTAGAACACATGCTAAAACTAGCTCGTAATACAACAGAAGTATCCGCTTCTGCCATCTCAGGAATACTGGTTCGAATTATTTTGAGTGCGAGAAAACAACACAGTTTATCAACTGAAATTTCTTATAAAACGGGGATTTACGAGAACAATAAATCGCTACATATGTACAGGCACCTTTCATTTTCAACTTACTTCAATCAAGATTTTTAATTAAAAATGCTAATAAATGTCAGAACACTTTAAATTCTTTTCATTTTTGCGAAAACACCTGTGCCCAAGAGCATCCGCCATGTTGTTTTCAGTACAAAATAGTTACGATATCCAGTTCTGATTTTCAAAAAACTTCGCGTTTGAATTCGCTGATGGATAGATAAAGATACAGACAAAACATTCGGTAAATAGATCTATCATTAATGTCAATCAATTTCATCTAGAAACAATTTCATTATTTTCCAAAAATAGTGCGAGTATTAATATATGGAAATTCGCATAGTCACGTGATTAGTTGCTATGCGGATTTTGTTGGTGATCACTTAGATTATTACGAGTTAACTTGATCCTACCAATATCCTGTATAAATTGATAAACTTGCAATCGTTGCAGAACACAACTAAATCAGTTTTAATGCATGTAACTTACATTTTCTTGAAAAAAGTTGTCAATGCAGAATTAAATCAAAAGAAGAATAGATCTAGATCTAGATCTACGTAGATCTGACACTACTAAAATGATACATAGGAGGGCCTGATTTGAGTCACTTCCTCTTTTTTTATTAGATCTAATTAAATTTGATATTTCATTTCAAAGCTTATCTTTGTTGCGTTTTTGTTGTTTTTTTTCTCCAAAAGTAAATATAAAATATTGCATATAAAACATTTAGATCTAGCTTAAACACAACTCGGATCATTTTGTTACATTAGCCTACTTATTTCAGGGGAGGACCGTCATTAATGTTAGAAAAACTTGTGGTCCAACCCATTTGATTTTTACTTAAATAATCTTCATCATATGTGTGTTTATTCTAATGTGTTATATGTACAATGTATTGCATGTTCTAGATTTATATTAGCAATAATTAAAACATGATTAAATCAATGACTGACTCGATCTGTGGTGGTTGTGTATTGCTTTAATTAGTTTCCATGACGAATTCTGTTACATTATTATTTCATCATGGAAGTGCTAGATCTACCTAAATGTCAATAAAAGATTTATCATGTGATTATGCGCGCCATTATAGGCAGACATTTACTATGTGAACATCCAACTTTAAATGCTGATCGATATGTACACCTAAAAGTTTTTGATTAGTGACAAAATTTATACGACAGTTATTCACTAGTTGTTAGATTCAGAGAGGCAGAATATCTTATTTTAAACTGGGAACCTATCACCATCGAAGTAGTTTTTACAGGATTAAGTCACGGGAGGGGATCCAACATATGTATTCCCAAATGGGCACCGCTTAAATTCATATGTTGTGCTTCCGGTAGTAGGCCTACATATGTGGTAAAAATTTCGCAGAGAAACAGGTGGTTTTTATTTGTGAATGAATTTTGTGGAAATAACATTGTTTTGCCAAAAAATCGCGATGCAGTGCAACCGACTATACATTGACTAGCACGTAAGTGCATGTACCTTACCTGTATTTGTAGAAATGACAGAGAAAAACTTATCCTCCGTGAAGCGGTATGACTGAAAATTAGCAACATTTTTATCAACAGATTGAAATATGTTGTAATTACCCTGCGCCTGCTTAAATTTTGCCCTGGAAACCTTCCGAATGCAAAACCTCACCCAGAAAAAGAAAATTATGGTGATCACTTTGCTAGAAAAATGTTTTTGGGCGAAAAACCGAATGGGCTACATATGTTGTGCATGGGCTACATATGTGGTGAATTAGACTTTTTAGAACTCTACAGATCTTGAGCTTAAATAGTACCTGGATAAAGAATTAACGAGCTGGAAATACTTGCCAATTATATGTCACATTATTTCAAAAAAATATATACATGTATATTAAAGGGATAACATATTAGAAACGAGCACAGCTTTAAGCTTACATATGACGCTGTAGAACATTTCCACGAAAGAGTCAACGTATCTCTTCTAAATCCGAAGACGGTTGCTTATGTGTGTTGACCTGTGAATGTCGGAAATATACATGCATAGTTTGGTGTATAGCATATTAGCTGCCGATACGGTCTGCGTAAATTAATTATATGTTATTGAACCTAGTGTTCTTTTCGTGTTTGTTTTACTTGTTCATGTGTGCCTCTATATATATATATCTTCGGCGGTATTTTGCATCGTTAATTGTGGAAATTGTCTGTCTTTGAATCATGTACGTGAACTGAGTTACAGAGCCAAATATCTGTGTCTCTGGCAACGGACTCGAAAACAAAATGTAATAAATACTTTAGGGTCTGGGATTTCAATTCAGGAGGTAATTTTGGTTTGCCCGATACAGAACTATCGGCCCGGCCGCTCCAATACATAAGATATTGTGGACCTGGCACTTACTTGTGTTAAACTACGCAATAACTTCGCAAGCTAGACCTAAATAGTACACGGCAAGGTACTCGATCAAAAATTGTGTGAATATAACTGAGCATGGTCATTAAATTATGAAATATGTCCTGGGCCCTCTATTTGATTACGTTACCTACCAGACGCAGCTATGTTCTGATTATATGACCGATCAAGTACCTTGCAGTATGTCCTCCTCCTATATTTCCACAAACTATGATAGGCCTAGAATGTGGAGATGCGGTATACACGTAACAACGTAGTTTTACACAAGTAAGTGCCAGGTCCACAATATTATATGTACATGTAGTGGAGAGGCTGGGCCAGTAGTTCTGTATCGGGCAAACCAAAATACCTCCTGAAACACCCTGACCGTAAAGTATTTATTACATTTTATTTTTGAGTCCGTTCGCCGAGACAGATATTTTGCTCTATAACTCAGTTCACGGACAGACAATTTCCACAGTTAACGATGCAAAATACCGCCGAAGATATATATAGAGGCGCACATGAACGGGTAAAGCAAACATGAAAAGAACACTAGGTTCAAGAACATATAATTACGCAGACCGTATCGGCAACTAATATACTATACATCAAACTATGCATGCATATTTTCGACATATGCATATATGGAGAGTCCTATTTTATCAGTGACTTTTAATTTTAATTAAAATTTAAGAATTTTGATGAGAAGTAGAAATAATGCAAAATCTGATAAGATATAGTAGTACAACAGTTACTGTATTTTGCAGACAGAGGTCTGTTTAATTTTGCGGACAAGTAGAAATAATGATTAAATTGATATATAATAAAACAGCAACATTAACTGCATTTTGCAGACATACTGTAGTTAAATTTTGCAGACAAGTAAGGATAAAGAATAAGCTTAATGAATACCGTATATATAGCAACATACACTTGAATTTTGCAGACAAGTAAGAATAAACCTATGCATTTTTATCACATATTAGTTGAATTTTGCAGACAAGTAAGAATAAAGAATAAACCTATGTATTTGTATCATAAATCAATTGAATTTTGCAGACAAGTAAGAATAAACCTATGTATTTCTATCATATATCAGTTGAATTTTGCAGACAAGTAAGAATAAAGAATAAACCTATGTATTTGTATCATAAATCAATTGAATTTTGCAGACAAGTAAGAATACACCTATGTATTTGTATCATAAATCAGTTGAATTTTGCAGACAAGTAAGAATACACCTATGTATTTCTATCATATATCAATTGAATTTTGCAGAAAAGTAAAAATAAACCTATGCATTTATATCATAAATCAGTTGAATTTTGCAGACAAGTAAGAATAAACCTATGCATTTCTATCATATATCAGTTGTATTTTGCAGACAAGGAGAAATAAAGAATAAATTGATATAATAATAAAACCGCAACATTAACTGTATTTTGCAAACAGACTGCGGTTGAATTTTGCAGACAAGTAAGACTTAATTAAGACTAAAGTTATGGAATACTGTACAATCAACAGTAACTGCATTTTGCAGACAATAGAAACAGAGCATAGACTGATATAACAATGAACATGTTTATATAATGTTGAATTTTGCAGACAAGTAGAAATAAAGAATAGACATAATAATGTAATGATAATCAGTTGAATTTTGCAGACAGGTAAGAATAAAGATCCGAATAAAGAATAAATATTTTTAAAAAATGATATCAGAGTAAAAGAAACCAGAAATATTCACTTTTCTTGTGTTATTTGAATCTGTCAAAGTGTTACAAACTCCCTTATATGACCTTATGCCATTTAATATTTATCTGTTATTAATAATAAGATTTAAATGAGAATTATAGTTATAGATTATATTCGAAGTGTTATTTCAAATAATACAATTAATAATAATCAAAGCCTTGAGATGTCTGGTGGTTGCCGATTTTGCTAGAAATATTTTCATTTAAAATGCAAATCTATAAATATATATGTATAAGAAACAAATACTGATGTGCCTCATATCTAAGATAAACTCTGCCTGACCTTACATGAACAGCGGGAAGTCAGTGATGTAACCATGGGCTGGAATACCTAATCATTGGCATATCTTATATAATCTAAATGGCCAGTGTGAATGGATAGAGGAAGAATAAGAGTTACTTGTTCATTGATAATTCATCCGCACTCTTCTTGAATGGGACTACTTTGTGTAGCACATGAACATCCTTCCTTTGGATGTGATTTGGAATCAAATAAAGATACTACATGATTGTCAGAAATACACCTAACTTTGGTAGCGGGATAAACCCGCAACCAAAAACCATTAATAATAAGAACAAATAATGATTATATTATTAATATTAAATTTCTATCATTATTACCATTTGTTATTATTAATATTATTAATAATTGTAAATAATATTTTGAATATTTTATAAACCACAAGTCCCATTTAAATCTTGGTCTTAAGTACAAAGTCAGTGACATAATAAAAATATTATCAGTTCACTCAACCATCCATATAGACATTCACACCTTTTGTTCTTTACATATAGTCTCTGCAAAATCCAATATCCTTCTTTACCTATGTTGTCTGCAAAATCCTTCTTTGTGTATAGTGTCTGCAGTATTTGTCTGCAAAGTATTCTGTTCCCTGGGGGTGCCCAAACTAAAAAAAATATGTAATTTCCCAAAACGGCCTCGGACCAACTTCGAGACCCGGTCACGAGTAAACAAGAATTTTCCCTGGGCAGCTGCTATGCTGGCCCACCAAAGACCGTCACCCTCTACAACGGCCACCCGGTCCCGTCCCAAAGTTAAGACCCCGTAGGGTTCACCTATTAACTGCTGTAAGGATTTTAGGTCGCCCCAGCCTCGCATCTTACCGCGGGTTCCCCACAAACAAGAGTTTTCCCGGAATGCCGGCCACCCGTGTTGGGCGGGGACAACCCCCTCTACAAAGGCTACCGGTCCGATCTAAAAGTCAACGTCTGGGGCGGGGCTGGGGGAGCCAAAACTGAAAAATGTGAAAATATATAAAAACGGCCTCGGACCAAGTTGCGGCCAAGCGAAGCGTTTATACCTAACTTTAGTGCTTAGTGCAGAAAGATGATAAACTTCATACCTCACTTAAAGTTTAAGTTTTAGGATTGAGTTGAGGCCTTACTTAAGGTTTACTTTTAGATTTGAGTTCCGACCTAATTTAGGTTTAGGTGAGGATTTGAGTTTATACCTAACTTTAGTGCTTAGTGCAGAAAGCCGAGTTAACACCTAATTTAAGTTTAGTATAAGATTTGAGTTCACACATAATTTTAGTGCTCAGGGCAGAAAGATGAAGAATTATCGCGTGCGAGTACATACGTACGAAAGACGGTCGCACGCGTTCCCACCAGCCATTAACCCCTGAACAACCAGCTAAACTTTAGTGCTTAGTGCAGAAGGCTGAGTTGACACCTAATTTTAGTTTAGCTTAAGATTTGAGTTTAGACCTAAATTTAGTGCTCAGGGCAGAAAGATGAAGAACTACCGGACGCGAGTACGTACGTACATAATTAAAAGATGGTCGCGCGCATTCCCACCAGCCATTAACCCCTGCTGCGGCCAACCGAAGCGTTTATACCTAACTTTAGTGCTTAGTGCAGAAAGATGAGAAACTTTATACCTCACTTAAAGTTTAAGTTTTACATTTGAGTTGAGACCTTACTTAAGGTTTACTTTTAGATTTGAGTTTACACCTAATTTTAGACTTGAGTTTATACCTTAAATTTAAGTTTAGGTGAGGATTTGAGTTTATACCTAACTTTAGTGCTTAGTGCAGAAGGCTGAGTTGACACCTAATTTTAGTTTAGCTTAAGATTTGAGTTTAGACCTAAATTTAGTGCTCAGGGCAGAAAGATGAAGAGCTACCTAACGCGAGTACGTACGTACGTAATTACGTAAGACGGTCGTGCGCGTTCCCACCAGCCATTAACCCCTGCTGCGGCCAACCGAAGCGTTTATACCTAACTTTAGTGCTTAGTGCAGAAAGATGAGAAACTTTATACCTCACTTAAAGTTTAAGTTTTACATTTGAGTTGAGACTTTACTTAAGGTTTACTTTTAGATTTGAGTTTACACCTAATTTTAGACTTGAGTTTATACCTTAAATTTAAGTTTAGGTGAGGATTTGAGTTTAATACCTAACTTTAGTGCTTAGTGCAGAAGGCTGAGTTGACACCTAATTTTAGTTTAGCTTAAGATTTGAGTTTAGACCTAAATTTTAGTGCTCAGGGCAGAAAGATGAAGAACTACCGGACGCGAGTACATACGTACATAATTAAAAGACGGTCGCGGCGCGTTCCCACCAGCCATTAACCCCTGCTGCGGCCAACCGAAGCGTTTATACCTAACTTTAGTGCTTAGTGCAGAAAGATGAGAAACTTTATACCTCACTTAAAGTTTAAGTTTTACATTTGAGTTGAGACCTTACTTTAGGTTTACTTTTAGATTTGAGTTTACACCTAATTTTAGATTTGAGTTTAAACCTTAAATTTAAGTTTAGGTGAGGATTTGAGTTTATACCTAACTTTAGTGCTTAGTGCAGAAGGCTGAGTTGACACCTAATTTTAGTTTAGCTTAAGATTTGAGTTTAGACCTAAATTTAGTGCGCGTTCCCACCAGCCATTAACCCCTGCTGCGGCCAACCGAAGCGTTTATACCTAACTTTAGTGCTTAGTGCAGAAAGATGAGAAACTTTATACCTCACTTAAAGTTTAAGTTTTACATTTGAGCTGAGACCTAACTTTAGGTTTACTTTTAGATTTGAGTTTACACCTAATTTTAGATTTGAGTTTAAACTTTAAATTTAAGTATAGGTGAGGATTTGAGTTTATACCTAACTTTAGTGCTTAGTGCAGAAGGCTGAGTTGACACCTAATTTTAGTTTAGCTTAAGATTTGAGTTTAGACCTAAATTTAGTGCTCAGGGCAGAAAGATGAAGAACTACCGGACACAAGTACGTACGTACATAATTAAAAGACGGTCGTGCGCGTTCCCACCAGCCATTAACCCCTGCTGCGGCCAACCGAAGCGTTTATACCTAACTTTAGTGCTTAGTGCAGAAAGAGGAGAAACTTTATACCTCACTTAAAGTTTAAGTTTTACATTTGAGTTGAGACCTTACTTAAGGTTTACTTTTAGATTTGAGTTTACACCTAATTTAGATTTGAGTTTATACTTAAATTAAGTTTAGGTGAGGATTTGAGTTTATACCTAACTTTAGTGCTTAGTGCAGAAAGATGAAAACTTTAACCTCACTTAAAGTTTAAGTTTACATTTGAGTTGAGACCTTACTTAGGTTTACTTTTAGATTTGAGTTTACACCTATTTTAGACTTGAGTTTAACTTAAATTTAAGTTTAGGTGAGGATTTGAGTTATACCTAACTTTAGTGTTAGTGCAGAAGGCTGAGTTGACACCTAATTTTAGTTTAGCTTAAGATTTGAGTTTAGACCTAAATTTAGTGCTCAGGGCAGAAAGATGAAGAACTAAACCGGACGCGAGTACGTACGTACATAATTAAAAGACGGTCGCGCGCGTTCCCACCAGCCATTAACCCTGCTGCGGCCAACCGAAGCGTTTATACCTAACTTTAGTGCTTAGTGCAGAAAGATGAGAAACTTTATACCTCACTTAAAGTTTACGTTTTACATTTGAGTTGAGACCTTACTTAAGGTTTACTTTTAGATTTGAGTTTACACCTAATTTTAGACTTGAGTTTATACCTTAAATTTAAGTTTAGGTGAGGATTTGAGTTTATACCTAACTTTAGTGCTTAGTGCAGAAGGCTGAGTTGACACCTAATTTTAGTTTAGCTTAAGATTTGAGTTTAGACCTAAATTTAGTGCTCAGGGCAGAAAGATGAAGAACTACCGGACGCGAGTACGTACGTACATAATTAAAAGATGGTCGCGCGCGTTCCCACCAGCCATTAACCCCTGCTGCGGCCAACCGAAGCGTTTATACCTAACTTTAGTGCTTAGTGCAGAAAGATGAGAAACTTTATACCTCACTTAAAGTTTAAGTTTTACATTTGAGTTGAGACCTTACTTAAGGTTTACTTTTAGATTTGAGTTTACACCTAATTTTAGACTTGAGTTTATACCTAAATTTAAGTTTAGGTGAGGATTTGAGTTTATCCTAACTTTAGTGCTTAGTGCAGAAGGCTGAGTTGACACCTAATTTTAGTTTAGCTTAAGATTTGAGTTTAGATCTAAATTTAGTGCTCAGGGCAGAAAGATGAAGAACTACCGGACGCGAGTACGTACGTACATAATTAAAAGACGGTCGCGCGCGTTCCCACCAGCCATTAACCCCTGCTGCGGCCAACCGAAGCGTTTATACCTAACTTTAGTGCTTAGTGCAGAAAGATGAGAAACTTTATACCTCACTTAAAGTTTAAGTTTTACATTTGAGTTGAGACCTTACTTAAGGTTTACTTTTAGATTTGAGTTTAGACCTAATTTTAGATTTGAGTTTATACCTTAAATTTAAGTTTAGGTGAGGATTTGAGTTTATACCTAACTTTAGTGCTTAGTGCAGAAGGCTGAGTTGACACCTAATTTTAGTTTAGCTTAAGATTTGAGTTTAGACCTAAATTTAGTGCTCAGGCAGAAAGATGAAGAACTACCGACGCGAGTACGTACGTACATAATTAAAAGACGGTCGCGCGCGTTCCCACCAGCCATTAACCCCTGCTGCGGCCAACCGAAGCGTTTATACCTAACTTTAGTGCTTAGTGCAGAAAGATGAGAAACTTTATACCTCACTTAAAGTTTAAGTTTTACATTTGAGTTGAGACCTTACTTAAGGTTTACTTTTAGATTTGAGTTTACACCTAATTTTAGATTTGAGTTTATACCTTAAATTTAAGTTTAGGTGAGGATTTGAGTTTATACCTAACTTTAGTGCTTAGTGCAGAAGGCTGAGTTGACACCTAATTTTAGTTTAGCTTAAGATTTGAGTTTAGACCTAAATTTAGTGCTCAGGGCAGAAAGATGAAGAGCTACGTAACGCGAGTATGTACGTACATAATTAAAAGACGGTCGCGCGCGTTCCCACCAGCCATTAACCCCTGCTGCGGCCAACCGAAGCGTTTATACCTAACTTTAGTGCTTAGTGCAGAAAGATGAGAAACTTTATACCTCACTTAAAGTTTAAGTTTTACATTTGAGTTGAGACCTTACTTAAGGTTTACTTTTAGATTTGAGTTTAGACCTAATTTTAGATTTGAGTTTATACCTTAAATTTAAGTTTAGGTGAGGATTTGAGTTTATACCTAACTTTAGTGCTTAGTGCAGAAGGCTGAGTTGACACCTAATTTTAGTTTAGCTTAAGATTTGAGTTTAGACCTAAATTTAGTGCTCAGGGCAGAAAGATGAAGAGCTACCTAACGCGAGTACGTACGTACGTAAGACGGTCGCGCGCGTTCCCACCAGCCATTAACCCCTGCTGCGGCCAACCGAAGCGTTTATACCTAACTTTAGTGCTTAGTGCAGAAAGATGAGAAACTTTATACCTCACTTAAAGTTTAAGTTTTACATTTGAGTTGAGACCTTACTTAAGGTTTACTTTTAGATTTGAGTTTAGACCTAATTTTAGATTTGAGTTTATACCTTAAATTTAAGTTTAGGTGAGGATTTGAGTTTATACCTAACTTTAGTGCTTAGTGCAGAAGGCTGAGTTGACACCTAATTTTAGTTTAGCTTCAGATTTGAGTTTAGACCTAAATTTAGTGCTCAGGGCAGAAAGATGAAGAACTACCGGACGCGAGTACGTACGTACATAATTAAAAGACGGTCGCGCGCGTTCCCACCAGCCATTAACCCCTGCTGCGGCCAACCGAAGCGTTTATACCTAACTTTAGTGCTTAGTGCAGAAAGATGAGAAACTTTATACCTCACTTAAAGTTTAAGTTTTACATTTGAGTTGAGACCTTACTTAAGGTTACTTTTAGATTTGAGTTTACCTAATTTTAGATTGATTTAATACTTAAATTTAAGTTTAGGTGAGGATTTGAGTTTAATACCTAACTTTGTGCTTAGTGCAGAAGGCTGAGTTGACACCATTAATTTTAGTTTAGCTTAAGATTTGAGTTTAGACCTAAATTTAGTGCTCAGGGCAGAAAGATGAAGAACATACCGACGCGAGTACGCACCTACATAATTAAAATACGGTCGCGCGCGTTCCCACCGTGCCATTAACCCCTGCTGCGGCCAACCGAAGCGTTTATACCACTTTAGTGCTTAGTGCAGAAAGATGAGAAACTTATACCTCACTAAAGTTAAGTTTTACATTTGAGTGAGAACCATACTTAAGTTTACTTTAGATTTGAGTTTACACCTAATTTTAGACTTGAGTTTATACTTAAATTTAAGTTTAGGTGAGGATTTGAGTTTAAACCTACTTAGTGCTTAGTGCAGAAAGGCTGAGTTGACACCTAATTTTAGTTTTAGCTAGATTTGAGTTTTAAGACCTAATTTAGTGCTCAGGCAGAAAGATGAAGAACTACCGGACGCGAGTACGTACGTACATAATTAAAAGACGGTCCGCGCGCGTTCCCACCAGCATTAACCCTGCTGCGGCCAACCGAAGCGTTTATACCTAACTTTAGTGCTTAGTGCAGAAAGATGAGAAACTTTAAAACCTCACTTAAAGTTTAAGTTTTACATTTGAGTTGGGGACCTTACTTAAGGTTTACTTTTAGATTTGAGTTTACACCTAATTTTAGACTTGAGTTTATACCTTAAATTTAAGTTTAGGTGAGGATTTGAGTTTATACCTAACTTTAGTGCTTAGTGCAGAAGGCTGAGTTGACACCTAATTTTAGTTTAGCTTAAGATTTGAGTTTAGACCTAAATTTAGTGCTCAGGGCAGAAAGATGAAGAACTACCGGACGCGAGTACGTACGTACATAATTAAAAGACGGTCGCGCGCGTTCCCACCAGCCATTAACCCCTGCTGCGGCCAACCGAAGCGTTTATACCTAACCTTAGTGCTTAGTGCAGAAAGATGAGAAACTTTATACCTCACTTAAAGTTTAAGTTTTACATTTGAGTTAGTATGTAGTATTAAACACGTGGAAGAGTCCATTTTAGACCCAACCGTCTCTAGGGCTCTGCATTGTTCTTTTTCGCGGAAATTCTTAGTTTAATAAACATCATAAATAACTAATTGAATATACACTGACGAGATAAAGAAACGCCTCATTCAAACTCGGTATACAATTTTTCGTTAACCGTGATTCAAAATTAGAAAAGAACAATTCCATTCGCAAATTAGATGCTTTACAAGAATTTATGGTCAATAAGAAATCATTTCATTGTCGCATTAAGCTTAAATCTTGAATTTTAATAGCCCGGTCGGAGAATTTGCATTAGAAAAATCAGTAGCGCGTGTGGCCACCTCTGCTAGCAACCACAGCAGCAAGGCGACGCCTCATAGAGCCGCACCAGTTGCGTAACAGATACCGTGGGATTCTGGCCCACTCCTGGTGCAGCGCTGCTACCAGTTCCCGGACGTTTGCTGGCTGGGGTTGACGTTGGCGTAACCGCCGTCCGAGATAATCCCACGCGTGTTCAATCGGATTGCAGTCCGGTGAACACGCCGGCCAAGGTAAAACATTAATGTTTCTAGCCTGTAGAAAGTCCCTGGTGACGCGTGCAACGTGAGGTCGCGCGTTGTCGTGCTGATAGAGTAATCCTTGACGTTGACGGAATAAAGGGACAACTACATGACGTAATATCTGGTCGATGTAACGCCTGGCTGTGAGATTACCTTGGCAAACGACGAGTTGGGACTTAAACCTATGGTTGATTGCTGCCCACACCATTATTCCACCCCCACCGTAACGATTGTGCTCCAAAACGCAATTGTTTGCGTAGCGTTCATGGCGTCGTCTATAGACACGGATACGTCCGTCGGCGTTCCACAAGTTGAAACGCGACTCGTCACTGAACACTACGTTCTGCCAACGCTGGCCGCGATCGTTGCGGGCCCAAATAAGACGTTGGTGACGGTGGCGTAACGTTAGAATTAGACCGCGGTAGGGCCTACGACAGGTAATTCCGCGTTCTCTGAGTCGATTTCTCACTGTATGTCGACTAATTGGACGTCCACGGTTACCTACAACTATACGTGACGTAGATTGCGCCGTCACAAATCTGTCACGTAAATGACGTTGACGTATATAATTATCCTGTCGTATTGACGTTACACGCGGTCTACCTGAACGTGGTCTATCGATAGACGTTCCCGTGTCTCTAACACGTCGAATAAGACGCACAATTGTCGAACGAGAGACGTTAAAACGTCTAGCAACTTGTTCCTGCGTTCGACCACATTCAAGCATAGCCAAAACCTGAGCCCTCTCTTCAGAATTCAGCCTCGGCATTACGAAAACTAATGTTTTTTTCAGAGAATAGCTGAAAATATGGTTGTGTGTCGTATTACACATGTACATGTGCAAAAATCGTTCAATCAAACCACATGGTTTACATGCACGGACTGCACGAGGAAATCATGATCAGGTACATGAAGTGAACAAATGGCTGAATGAAATCGCGCGCGTTTTTGTTCACTGTGTTTGTCGGTCAGAGTACATGTAGATTTACTACATTTCACAACAATTAAAAGCGTTAGGAAAAAAATAACGCCAGATTTCAATGAGGCGTTTCTTTATCTCGTCAGTATATATGCGTTTAAAAAAACAACTACGTGTTTTATTTAGAAAACGTACCCGGGCCGAATACGAAACTACCTGTGCCAAATACAAAACCCCCACAACTCTAAAAAGGGGCATAACTTTATAGATGATGGAAAATTTTCATTCAATGTCAGATCAACACACTAAACGATACTTGACACATGCTCGTGGTAAACTAGTTCATGATAGAGGAAGACTCCAGATATCCCTGATTACTGATGATGACAAAAAACAACTACTTTTAATTACAACCATATATCCCTTAAGTTGTAAAAGAAACGAAGTTGTAAAAGAAACGAGGTGAATGTGCATCAACATTTCAATCTGAAAATCGACATAATTCCGATGGAAATTGATTTCTGATATCACGTAATAAAGTATTGACTGTCAAACCAAGTGTATAATATTCTATGCGTTCTAATCACTTTTTAGACTAGCCATTGTTAAAATGTCACCTAATTTGTTTTGTACTTATTTTGTTATCACATAATTTTATACCTGTATATGAAAAGAAACCAGAAAAAAGAAAATATGTGGAACTGCGACTCACAACTGAAAAAAAAAACGGTTTATACAACATTACAGGCACTAGAGCGCCAAACAGAGCGCAAAAAAGAATTAAAGATACTTTAACCACTGAATAATAGTCCAGTACACGGAAAAAAAAACTTGACTGTTTGACATAATGTAAAGGTCTGTACTTTCTGTCATATATGGAAGATTTATCAGGTTTGTGTGATTTACATAGAGGGGAATGTCTTTTCATACGGAATCTGTTAACAAGCGGAAGAAAAGTATAAAATGCGAATCTCTGTTGAGGTTTTATCTGTTTTATTCGACGAGTGTAATAAATACGATGTGGAAAGGCAAAAGATATTTTTATTATTATTATTATTATTAATATTATCATTTTTTATTATTGCCAGATTTATATAGCGCCCTTTTCATGATAATTACGTTCAAATGCGCTTTACATACATAGCAAACGCAGCCACACATGGCGCCAAATTCATCCTCTTCTAGTACACACACAGAGCGATCTGACCAGCCATTATTTTAGATACAGGCCTGTCTGGCTAACTTAGCCTAGCTCTTCGGTTCTTTACCGTGCCCGATGTATAGCACAGATACACGCGAAGCCATCTTTCCTGGGAAGAACCAGTACAGGCCTCTTAATAAGGTGGAAAAGGCACACAAGAGCATTAAAAAAATTCCAGTGTCAGAACAGGAATTCGAACCCCTGACCTTTTGATTGAAAGACAAGCGTGTTACCACATGCCCACCGGTCCACTGTAAAATGTATTATTCTTTTTATCACAAGTTTGCTTTTCCTGCTAAAACATCAAAAAAAAAATTCTTTCTTTACCTGTTTTAGATCAAGCCAATTCGACCAACGTATCACCTTGTTACACTAGTGTAAAAAGAAAATTATGAAATAGCTTTATTTCACTCCCTCGACGCCAAACATTTGATAAAACCTATTATTTAATCAATTTCAACTTACATGCTCTCCTCGGCACGTGCGAGTATTTTAACGTCACTAGAATTTTCATCCGTCAATCTAAGTTTGAAGGCATAGATCAGTACTGTCATGACTGTCTGCAGTTGGATCAGGCTGCAATAATACAAGACAAACAGATTAGTTATCCGTCGTTGCACATTGATGCGAAATATTAAATAACGTATTTCTTAGATACAATAGTCATCATCATTGTTCACCGCACATTTTCTACTTTTATTTACTTTTCGAATTCCATGACAAAATTTTAATGGTATAGTTCTTTAAAGTCAAACTTAAGACAAATGGCATTGCATGGATTTTTCGTGTGCATATCTATAGCTGTTATATTATGACCTAAATAAACAAGAGCTGTACGTAAGACAGCGCGCTCCACTATTCGGCGATG
The DNA here is from genome assembly GCF_021730395.1 of Mercenaria mercenaria. Taxonomy (NCBI): domain Eukaryota; kingdom Metazoa; phylum Mollusca; class Bivalvia; order Venerida; family Veneridae; genus Mercenaria; species Mercenaria mercenaria. The sequence goes on from NC_069363.1 coordinate 53,910,533, forward strand.
ACAGTAAAATGAATATATGTCTCAATAAGAGACCTCTACTTTAAAAGGAAGATACACCAAGATATTAAAGGAATGAATGTCATATTTTTGTTTACACACTTTTAAAACCCGAAACCGAAGTACACATATCCGATAACGGCCGGCCGGAAGGCCGTTATCGTACATATGTGTACGAGGTTTCAGGTTTTACAAGTCTGTAAAACAAAAAAAAATCTTTTTATAGTAATTGTTTTTAAGTTAATCATTTTTAAGTACAGGCAATATAAATAAAAAGTGAAAAAAGCAGTCCAACATAGGGAGCAGCACAAAAGAATTTGTTTTACACACTTGTAAAAAAATTATGTTAGCCAATCAAATTGAAGGAAATGGTCCAAAAACAGATACAAAAAAGATAAAAAGACCTTATTACTTAGAGGGGTTAAAGGTTAAGTATGGAAGGGGTACTGACATTCTTTATTTTGATGGAATTAAATTATATTTTTATCTTTTAAAGTACCAAAGATATGTCTATAAACGAAGCTTTCGAAAAACTTTAACATGAAAATATTTCCAAGTAAGACAACTTGGTGTCCTTGACCTTGAGTATAATGGGCTAAGCCCCTGCACACACTTTGTTTGTATGCTGGACAATGTTTATGTGGAGTTACAGTAAGATATAAGCAATAGCAACACAGATATGACAGAAAAACAAAGGTTGCCGAAAAATTTTAACCTTAAAAATAACCTAAGTATAACACCTTGGTGACCTTGACCTTGGGTATAAATGATTCGAACCCTGCACACACTTTGTTTGTATGCTGAACAATGTTTTGTGAACTTACAGTAAGATATAAGCAATAGTAACAAAGATATGACAAAAAAACAAAGGTTGCCGAAAACCTTAAACCTTACAAATAACCTGAGCATAACACCCTGGTGACCTTGGCCTTGGGTATAATGGGCCTAGCCCCTGCAGTACTTTGTTTGCATGGTGAAGTTACAGTAAGACATAAGCAAAAGTAACAAAGCAAAATAAAGGTTGCCGAAAAACTTTAACCAAGAAAACTCACGCCGAGGCCGACGCCGGGGCTAATAGAATAGCACCCCTAGTCTCCGAATAGTGGAGCTAAAGATTTAACTAAAAAAATCATTCTTCTATGTACTAAAAGGGCCATAATTCTGAAAAATGCAATGCCAGAGTTATGGTTCTTGGTCAACGGACTCGCCTAATGACGATAAATAGCTGCAAAGTTTCAAAGCTATTTCTCTTATAGTATTCGAGAAATGTGAACCTAAACAAGTGTTTTAACAAAAAAACAACAACAAAACAACAACAACAAAATTAAAGTACAAAAAGGGACATCGATCTGACAGACTGCATACGAGAGTTAGTTCTTGACCTACTTGCTCATTTATTATGATAAACAAGTGCGCAAAGTTTCAAAACTAAAGCTCATACAATGCATGAGAAAAAGTGAACCTAAGCAAAAATCTGAACCGACACCAACGATCAAATAACGAGAAACACTCATAGATATTTTTTAAACCCAGTCGAGCGAATAATATTTCTATGAAAGATACATTTTCTCACTATGACATATTGATTAATGAACGAAGGATGTTAAAAGAACAGGAATCGGACGAGAATCTGAGCCAATATCAATTCAAATATGTTCAAAATTTTGTGAACTGTTTTAGGGTTAAGGAAAGAAATATCCAAAAACAATGTTTGATGACATACATGTGTTTTAGCCCACATAACTTTAACCAGTTTTTTTAGTTGAAAAAGATTGTATTTACATTAAAATCAAACAAAATCAACAAAGGATCACGTCTTTCGGTTACAAGAAGGTATCAGTGAAATACATAATTATGGTTGTCACTTAGCTTGATAGTTATTTGCACGCAAAACTTTAATCAAATCCTTTAAGTCGAAAAAGGGTTATAATTGACATTGAATTTAGACAAGAGTGTGCTACTGCGAAATGTTTCAAGAGCACCGCCTGTTGGTGCCATCGCTCGTCTGCAAGTGCTGGTCAGTATGTAAAAAAAGTGTTATAGTTCAACATTTCTAAGTACAAAACGGGCCACAATTCTGACAAAATGCAGGTTAGAGTTATGATTTTTGGCCTACATTGCCACCTAATTATTGATTAACAAATATGCAAAGTTTCAAAGCTGTAGCTCTTATAGTTTTTGAGAAAAGTTTGACCTAAACAAACAAAAAATAACGACGAGGCTCAAATTTTCTAAGAACAAAAAGGGCCATAATTTAGTCAAAATGACTATTAATGACTTTTTTTATATAAGTCAGCGGACTGCAGTATACATATATAGGGATGTCTTGCCGGTCAATAGTATAACTATTGCCCGAGGTTCGACAGAAGACCAGATTTTATTCAAATTTTGACTGTAGCCCAACAAAATATGGTGTTGAACTTAAACCGATCATGTAGCATTATCTGTGGACTGTTGATTTATTACAGCCTTGTAATCATACACAGTTGTTAAATCTTTTTGCGATCAGTAATTGTTTTAGTCTACGGATCGCGGGAGACCCCTCGGGTAAATTTCCATTTTGAAAATTATACCTGGCAGACCCGTAATATTCATAGCATATATATACAGAATTGTTTACTGGAAGAAGTAGAAAATACTTTCTATAGAAGTCATCTTGCTCGGTAATATGTTTTGTTTTTGTTTTGTCTTACAACACATGTACTTCAACTGTTCACATTCTATTTTGTAGAAGATATGTATGTTTAATAAGGCATGCATACACAGACGGTTATTGACTGAACACTATTTCCCTAGTCTGAAGGCCGAGGGTTCGAATTTTGTCAGTAGAAGCATTTCAAGCAGAGTCTTCACAGTCCTTCTATTTGACAAAGCTACGTTTTAGAATCACACCTAGTTTTTACCAAGTTTTAAAGAAATCAAGCTATAACGTACCTGCTTCCGTGAAAACATGCTACTATCAGGCCGTCATCGGCTTTTCTACTGCATCATTTTCTATTCTTTTTATGACTGTTTTCAGTTCCACCCGTCAAACTAATGTCCGACCTTTTGACTTGTTCATCCGATCTCACATATAGCTCGTGCAGCTTTGAGTGGTTTATGCACAAAGGTTGTATTGGGACAATTCAATGGATTTATTTAAGCCCCTGGGCTTTTCTTTATTTTGCAATCAAGGTAATAATATAATGCGCATTCACGTCAACACAACACAAATTGAAATACTATGCCCCAACGATAACGTGATGTTTACAAACATAATTATAAATAGATTTTTAGTTTTGTAATTGGTCAAAAATGTAAATATTTCTTTTAGTTTAATTGTATTTTATTGTTAAAACAATACATGAATAGATAATTCTTGCTTTCATACCACAAGTTTACAAATTAGCTTAGCGGTAAATTATACTGATTATGTTCTTCAGATCTTTTGCCGTGTAGGTTCGAAACTCGACGGCAGTTAGGTTTTTTTTCTTGTTGCTTAAAAAACGATTCATTGATTTTCATTATGACACAACGATAGAGAAATATCTGACGCCGATATGGCAGATGAGAAAAGTTATTTGATATCAATTAAATACATGTAGCCTACTAATTTAATAGAACAAATGGAAACCCCAACAAGACAAAAACGAAAACGTTGCAGGCAGCTTTGATTGAGCCTGTTCATGGAACATACTTATAGAAAGTTTAAGAAGAGCTGTGTTACGAATTCTCACATTTCGTTTTTGAGAGATGTGTGTGAAATTAGCCAGAGCAGCCAGAGTAGCCAGAGTTCAGCCAGAGTTCAGTCAGAGTTTAGCCAGAGTAGCCAAGGAAGTCAGAACTCTGGTTACTCTGGCTAGCCAGAACATGTTAGAAATCTAGAAACTCTGCCTACAGAGTTCTGGGTACTGGATGAATTCTGGCTACTCTTGCTGAACTCTGGTTTCTCTGGCTGAACTCTGGCTACTCTGGCCAGCCAGAGTTATGACTTCTCTGGCTGAACTCTGGCTACTCTGGCTAAACTCTGGCTACTCTGTCTAAACTCTGGCTGAACTCTGGCTACTCTGGCTAATTTCACACACATTTTTGAGAGGCCATGTTTAAGCCTGACAAGTAAAATGCAATAGTGTTACCCCTGCATCACCGATGTTCTGACTAATAAAATGGAGGGTATGCTTTTATGTCTGGATATAAAAAATTTAGGGCTGTTTAAAATATGTAGAGGCTAACAGACTGAAATACTGAAAACATAGTTGGTTTCGGTGACTAAATGAAATCACATATTTGTGATTTCTGCGGATCGCGACGGCCAGAATCTCATTCGAATCGAACAGTTCGTTACCATCGAGACAGATGTGATATGGTCAAATATTTGACTTTTATATTGACGTCATACTTGCATTTAGTTCGAAAATTGCATAAAAGTATTAATTGTCAGCTGCAGCTGACAAAGACAAGACTTTGATATAGAAAACAGAAAGACAAAATGCGTAAGAAATAGTATGTTACTCGTACAGTCTTGTCTGCAACTCTCATGATAAAAAATAGGTAACACGGATCAAGCCAATATTAGATATACATGGTTTATTTAATTTATATATAAATTGCTGTTTTGTTTAGCCTACATATCCTAACTTGATCAGTCTTATATTGTTGGGTTTTACGTAGTCCAACTGGTGACGTAATTAAATTTCATTTTTAAATTTCAATCTGATATTTTTGTGATCTGACCGTCAGGGGAGGTAACTGGAGTCACGGACTGGGTCTAGGTTTTACGTCACACCGACAAAAGTGTTGGTCACATAGCGACTTTCCAGCTTTTCGTGGTGGAGGAAGACCACATGTGCCCCATTAGGTATTAGCTCAAAAATGGGCTTCTTGGTATCTAACGTCCGACCTTCCCTAAGGTAGATAGAAGGCTGCCTCACTTTGAACTATTGATTATACTTTCCAAGGACTTTCGAACCGACAGTGGTAAAGGGCAATTAAGTGACTCTTCAGAAAGTCGGGGACGTTAACCACGCGGATACTCTCTAAATGCAATTTCCATTCGAGTTAAAAGGCAATGCAGATTGGAGTAGTATTTACATATGCAGATGATATTCATTTTTAAAAAAAGAATTCATTTTTAGACATGTATGACGTTTTTAAGGAAAAAAAATAGAAATCTACCAAAATATACTCCGTTCTCCAATGATCGCGTCAGTTCTCTTACCTCCGTCACACATGTCTAAATAAGAAGTGACTACGTCATGACTAGGAGTAGGCCTAACTATCTGCTAAGAAGGACTGACTAGTCTAGTCCGACTCCTAACTAGAAGAAACGTAGTTCTAATTAGGACTGAATTAGGCGGTAGACTAGTAACTTCTGACTCGAAAATACTAGTCCTAATTAGGAATTACTAAAATTAAAATGAGTAGGACTAGTTATACAAGTCCTATGGATGTAAATATTTACCTTAAATATTTAGGCTTACCTTAAAACTGCTATGTGATGTGGCCTGGTTTTGAGGTCTTCAGCAACCACCTCTATTTAAAATTTGCTGGTTCCTGGACTATTTATAAACTAGTGCGAATGATACTTCGGTAGATCTAGTGTACATGCATTTTCGCGAGCTGTAATTTGCATTTGTCATGAAGAGCCTACCTAAATGAACATTAAATATTACGTCACACCCATGACGTAGTGTTTGAGGTTATTTAAAGGAGCCAAGGGTAACATGGGGTAACCAATATCACAGTGAGCAGGCGGTTCCAACAATGGTTTCGTTATTTCGACTTTTCGAACACAGAATATGCGGCGATACCCTTACGTACGGGACACCATATCATCTTTGAAAAAGGGCATTTATTTGATGTACGAATGTTAATGTAAAACAACACGTAATAACTTTGACCTTAAAAGGTTTTGTACGGTGTTCTGTTTGGACCATCGTCATTTTTATTTCTGAACCCCATATCTCGAATGTCAAAATCATGAACCTGCGATGAAGAAAAATCGAAAATACGATGGTGAAAGTCAAAATTACGATGGCGAAAACTCGAAACTACGATCTTCGGGTGAAAGCCGAAATTATGCAATATCACTTCGCGTTTCGCCATCGTCGTTTCGTGTTTTTTTTTCATCGTGCTTTTGACTTTCGTCATCATGGTTTTGACTTTCATCATCGTTGTTTCAACTTTCATCATCGCAATTTCATGATTTCCTGGAATGGGGTTTAGTTAGTCGAAAGCACGATTATGAAAGTTTATAACTAAAACAAAACATGTTATGGAATGTGCAAGTACATACAGCTATTACTAAAAGGCATATAGATTTGAAACTTACTTTTTTTTTCTCTAGATAAGTTACCAACCTCACTGGGTCAAGTTCCATAACTCTGACATGTATTTTGGGCAAATTTTGCCCCCTTTTGGACTAAGAAAATCCTGTTAAATTTTACATGCAAGTTACTATCTCCAAAGCGAATGCAGATATTGAATTGAAACTTCACATGTGTCTTTGGGGTAATAAAACTAGTTGATAGCATCAAGTCCCATAACTCCGACCTTCATTTTAGCCAAATTATGCCCCCTTTGGACTTAGAAAATCCTGGTTAAAGTTTTGCGTGCAAATAGGCTACATACAGCTATTACTTAAAGGCATATAGATTTGAAACTTATTTTTTTTTTCATTTTCTAGATCAATTACCAACCTCACTTGGTCAAGTCCCATAACTCTGACATGTATTTTTGGCAAATTATGCCCTCTTTTGGACTTAAAAATTCTGATTAAAGTTTGACATGCAAGTTACTATCTCCAAAACTAATGCAGATATTGAATTGAAACTTCACATGTTCCTTCGGGATTATAAAACTAGTTGATAGCATCAAGTCCCATAACTCTGATATGCATTTTAGTCAAATTATGTCCCCTTTTGAACTTAAAACTCTTTTGATATTTAACATTTTGGGTAATATTTTCCTGCTTCAATATTTCGAATAGTCGAGCTTGGCTGTCTTACGGATAGCTCTTGTTTGCCTATGATGATAAAAATCGAATCGGGTCTGACGTTAATCAAATATTCAATATAGTCCATTGAAATTTTGTTTATACATTGTATATATATATACATATTTTTGTTTGTTTTGGGGGGTGGGGGTGGGGAATGAATAATAAAGTATTCTTTTCATGCGTTCATATTATAAACATACAAAATGCAGACCATTTTATATGCAATTATTACGATAAGAACATGGTGTAGATTATGTAACATATGGTTCAAAATATACAAGTTACTTTCAACAGTCAGAAAACGGCAGTAAAAATCAATATCACATTATTACTAAACATCCATTTTCCATTTCTGTCTTGTGTCAAAGTGATGTAATGGTCTTACCCAGGGAAAAGAGCAATTAAGGTTAGTAAAATGTCCAAAACGGTCACTAACGGACTCACACTGGCCATAGCTTTCGCAGAAGCGGTGGTTCCAACGCCACGGCGGTGGAGGATTCGTCGCAGAAGCGGTGGATAAATATGGCCGGTTGACTACATTACGGTGTTTTCTAATGAGTTTTCCCATATTTTTTCACGAAGGCTATGGCCAGTGTGGAACTGGATACAGCGTAATGCGTTGCAATTGTATCCACCGCCCATGCGTTGTAATCATTTCGTATGCCTGCGATGACAATTCGCCGATTACGAGAAAATGGTTGTTGTTTGATAATGTCATACTTACGCTATAATGTAGACATAATCAGGGGTCGTTTTATACAAAAATCTACAAATTTAATCGAAATTCTACAAAATCAGAAGTCACTCCTCAAACTGTACAGAAGTGTTTACATTAATGGCAAGGAATTGCACAAAACAGATGTTTGTGGCAGGAAGAGTACATGTGTGGGCTCCTGTCTTACTTGTTGGTTCCAGCTAAACTTGAAAACAAATAGGTAAAACTCATGAGAAAACTTACGATTAGATTCACCCGGCCATGTTTATCCACCGCTTCTGCGACGGAACCGCCGCATCTGCGAAAGCTATGGCCAGTGTAAGTCAGAGCGCAAATGATGGCGAATTATTCTGCACAGCAAATTACCAACTTAGTGTCACTGTGTGTTTAAATTAAAGACAGTTGTGCTATGTGAAATTTCGTTTTAAACTTTCTTTTCCGATAAAAAACCGTCAGCCTTCCATGACGAGATTTTTGTCCCGTTAAAACTACCTTCTTACACGAATCCGTAAGAGAGGACTGTAAATGAGGTACGAAGACACCTGGTTGAAATTGCCTTTTCTTTCCTGATGTTTAGTGATGAGCATTATTTCATGTTTTTACCTATTTTATCAAAGTTTGACACACAATAGAGTAGGGTCGGACAAAAGCGGATAATTCCGAAAAATACTCTACAAAAGAATTTAATGTTATCGTTCAATTTATCTTGATTGATTTGAGGGACCTCGCCATCGCTCGTCTGCATGTGCTGGACAATATGTAAGAAAAGAGTTCTAGTTAAGATTTTTTAAGCACAAAAAGGGCCATAATCTGTAGCTCTTATAGTTTTTGAGAAACAGTGACCTAAACAAAAAATTTAACCAGGAAACTTTCTAAGTGCAAAAGGACCATAATTCTGACAAAATGTATATGAGTTATGGTTCTTGGCCTACATAGTCATCTAATGATGATTAACTAGTGTACAAAAATTGTAATTTAGAAACTAAAGTACAAAAAGGGCCATAATTCTGATAAAATGCAGGTTAGGGTATGGTTCTTGGCCATACCCTAACCTGCATTTAACTTTTGTTAAAGTCCACATAGTCATCTAATGATTATAAATAAGTTTCAAAGCTGCTCTTATAGTTTTTGAGAAAAAGTGGACTTTAACAAAAAATTTAACCAACGCTGACACTGACGATCAAGTTAAGAAAATACCTCGTAGATTTAAAAAAATCAGACGAGCTAAAAATAGAAAAACCTTTAAACAAGTTCTAAAGAACCACATGATAGATCATCACCAAACTTTGTCTGAAGCATCCTTGTATGGTCCTCTTTCAAGTTTATTCAAAGGTTCTGCTAGACTAATTTTTAGGGGCTGCCAGAGCTGAAAATAGAACAATATTTAAACAACTTCTTCTCATGGACCTTCGCTTTATGGAACATCACCAAACTTGGTCTGTAGCATATTTGTGTGGTCCTCGCTCAAAATTCAAATGGTTCCACTTAACGGATTTTCGAGGGCAGCCAGAGCTAAAAATAGAAAAGCTTTTACAGAACTCCTCTTGAACCACTTGATGGATCAGCATCAAACTTGGTCGGTAGTATCTTAGTAATGTTCTCACTCACTCATTCAAATGGTTCTGCTTGAATGATGTCCGGGTCTGCTAAAGCCCGCAATAGAAAAAACTAAACGACTTCTTACAAACCACTTGATGGATCATACCAAACTTGGTAGTTGACATTTCTACGACATTTTATTAAATAAGTTCCAACATGTCCGAGATAGGACTTCGGACAGACAAAATATATTTGTGCCAAGTTTCTTTGAAATCATTCAAGCAGTTCAAGAGTTACAGAGCGGACACGAAACACACTCATATGACCTTTCACTCCTAAGTGTGACCTTGACCTTGAAGCTAGTCATCCGAAACAAGTGCTCTGCACATCGTCTCAGTGTGGTGAACATTTGTGCCAAGTTTCATTGAAATCCTTCAAGCAGTTCAAGAGTAACAGAGCGGACACGAAACACACTCATATGATCTTTGACCCCTAAGTGTGACCTTGAAATGACACATCCAAAACATGCGCTCTGCACGTCGTCTTGGTGTAGTGAACATTTGTGTCAAGTTTCTTTGAAATTCTTCAAGGGGTTCAAGAGTTACAGAGCGGACACGAAATTGCTAACAGACGGACGGACGGACACCAGGCCCATAACTTACGTCCCTTCGGGCGTATAATACAAGAGCTGTCAGTAAGACAGCACGCTCGACTTTTCTCAGTGCTTGACTCTGAATTTGAGCTTTGCCAGTAAAAAAAAAAAATCCAAGTTAAAAAGGGGCATAACTCTGTTAAAATTCAAATTATAGCTATGAGAATTGTGTCTCCTGGTGTAGACTTTGATAGTAAATAACTATTTTGAGTTTCAAGTCAAAAGCTTTAATAGAAACAGAGATACTTGACTTTATCAAAAAATTTAACAAAAAAATCTAAATTAGAAGGGGCATAATTCTGTCAAAATTCAAACCAGAGTTATAGGAATTGTGTCTCCTGGTGTAGATTTCGATAGTAAATAACTATTTTGAGTTTCAAGTCAAAAGCTTTAATAGTAACATAGATATTTGACTTTTATAAAAAAAATTAACAAAATTTCTAAGTTAAAAAGGGGCATAATTCTGTCAAAATTCAATTCAGTGTTACGGGGATTGTTTCTCCTGGTGTAGACTTTGATAGTAAATAAGTATGTTAAGTTTCAAGTCAATAGCTTTGATAGTAACAGAGATATTTGACTTTATCAAAAACTTTAACCAAAAATTCTACGTTAAAAAGGGGCATAATTCTGTCAAAATTAAAATAAGAGTTATGGGGATTGTTTCTTCTGCTGTAGACTTTGATAGTAAATACAAAAAAAATGTAACTATTTTAAGTTTCAAGTCAATAGCTTTGACAGTAACACAGATATTTGACTTTATCAAAAACTTTAATAAAATATTCTAAGTTAAAAAGGGGCATAATTCTGTCAAAATTCAAATCAGAGTTATGGGGATTGTTCTCCTGGTGTAGACTTTGATAGTAAATACCTATTTTAAGTTTCAAGTCAATAGCTTTGATAGTAACAGAGATATTTGACTTTATCAAAAACTTTAACCAACGGCGACGCCGACGCCGGGGCGGGTGCAATAGCTCTACATTTTCTTCGCAAAGTCGAGCTAAAAATGAATTACCAGTAATTAATAGTGCAGATAATAATACAGTTTTGCTTGTATCAAAATGGCACAATAGAGGCACTTCTGTAACACAGAACACCTGGTAGGATTAGTAAAGGTGCAATTATATTGATCTCCATTTCCTATGCCTAAACCATGTCATAGATATGAGCTTGAACGGATGGACAACAAAAAATTCTGGGGAATAATAAATGCCACCTAGCTGGCAGACTAACCTATGTAACATACATTCCACCTACAACACTGATTGTTATGAGAGATGTTCTGTTTAGAAAGGCTGCCCAGTGTAAATTTTGCTTGTGTAAAGAAATATGCCAACAAAGAACAATACAAACAATTGATGATGTCATGCTTCTTTATTCAACTGTAAATTAATATCTCTTTATAACAGCATACTTAATGAAATCTCATTGCACAAGTAAGGGTAGTTTTTACAAACAGATGAACAACAATATTTTTTGTGTATCAGATTATTGAATAGGACTAACAGAAATGTGCGAGAAAATCAGAAAATACATATATCTGCATTAAATTGTAATCTAGATTACAGTAGATGGTTTTATGTGCTTACCCGTACACAACTATTTTTGACAATCTTCTATTAAAAGGACAGAAGCAGCTACATACAAAAGAATGTTTTATGTTCATACAATACATCATGTTTTCTCACGCTGAATAAAATGGCATCTTTACTACATACAACCAAATGACAGGAGAACATTCTTGTATTTTGAACCTGTTGAGACACTACATGTATCAAATAAACAACTTCCTCTATCTACTAATGTATACACTTTCAAAACATTCTTTCCTCAACCCTTATATGCAGAATGTGTAAAATAATTTTTGCTTTCTCTAGAGACGAGATGTGTTATTGTGTAGAACAGCAAAGCTTTCTCTGATGTGGTGAGATGCGTTATGACACTAAATGTGTAGAAACATCACCTTTCATAACCCAGCCAGGTGGCCTCACTTGAAAGAGCTAAACGAGGTTTCAACACACAGCGGAGAAGGGCATGTGATATGCTGCAGCCACTTGACCATTGTGGCCCCTTCTTGCCATTCAACAATTTCATGGGAGTTCTTAAGTCTTCATAGAAACAAGCAATCAGATACTGGAATTTTGAAACTTGTCCCCTGGTTTGACAATGATACTAAGTAACACTTTTAATAAATAATACTATGTCAACTAAAAAGTAGATTAAGACTAGACAAAGATAACATTATTAAAATTACTGAATGGATAAGTTTTATACACCTACACACACACTTCCCTCAAAACAAACATTTACTAAAATGTTCATAAAACTACAATCTTAAAACATAATTTGCCTATTATGATGATATCTGCTTTGAAAAATAAAGTGAAAAATGAAATGATAAAATCTATTGAAAGAGAACATAGGAGAAAAAAATGATACACATAGCATACAAACTTTCAATGATTTCATGTATACTTTTAAAATGCAAGAAAACATAAGTTATCATTACAGCTGTCACAATGTGATGGAAGCCAAACACAACTGAAAGCGTGACTCAGAATGACTCTGTGAGAAGCTGTGGAGATTCTTTTTCAAACAACATGATAAGCTTTGTAAAAAATACCACCATCAATATTAAGACAGTAAATTTGAACTAAAACACCTTACAGTGGCACAAAAAAAGCATTTTTAAAACTTCTAAAATCTGATCCACATTAGGTCCCACTCAACACAAAGATACTGTACAAGTTATAGCAGACAGTTGTATTTCTTAAATAAGATTTTCAAATATATACATGTATTATCAATTCAATATATAAAAACTTTATATCTGAAAATAAATTACGGAAATATTGATTTTTACTCAGTTATTAAACTGTTAATTTAAATTTCGTAGATTAACAGGTCTGGAAAAAGGCACAGAATTGAATTTCAACAACCAATTCATAATGTAGTCTATTATTCATGATTTATTTTCATTTACATACAAACAGGCATGCAATTATACTTCTGTAATTAAAAAGTCAAAGCAATGTCAATATTTTAAAATGAAAATTGAAACATTTTTAAAATCCAAAAATGATGTAAGAACAGACAAGAAAACTTTTCATTTAAGCCTAAAATGATATTAAAAAAATTCACATTCAACTGATCTTCTTATTTTTATGAGGATTTCCATCCTGATATTTCTAGTATCAACTTAAAAAAAAAAATCAAAATATCAACACTGACTTCAAAATGGCACTTTATGAAAAGAGTAGGAGAAATATTTTTTAAAATGTCTGTATGTTAATGTATGCAGAAAAATATGCAACAACAATTAACAACAAACATGTAGTTCACAATTAAGAACATATAAATCTTTTTTTATTATTGGAGTTCAAATGCAACCATCATCTTTCAGTTCAGTTCGGAACCCCAGATGTAACACAGAGCAGGCATGTCTCTGGTATACATTTTAACAAATTTCTCAACAATAAGATTATGACCAGCACCAAGTGTTTTAATTTCCTGCTCATTTATCCTTCTTTGTTTTCGTCTCTGCTGCACTGTCTTTCTTCTCTCCCTCCTTCACTTCTGGTTCTGGATGGTCCTCATAACTGTTATAAGAATTTCATAAATTAATCATACAAATTTAATGCACATATAAAATGCTTGTTGGATTTAAGTCACAATGACACAGTTCATGTCATATGGCAATTTTCCAACTTTTACACTTTACAGTTGAGGAGGACCCAAGGTGCCTTTTCCCTGCCTTTCTTCACCTGGATAAGAACCACTGACCTTTTGCAAGTCTATGGTTTCCTAACAAGACAACCCAAGCATGACTCAAAAGGTCAGGAGCATGTGACTTGGCATCGGATACCATAACCTTTTGGCAACCCTGCCCCCAAAACATTCTCAGGACAAGCTCTGGTAATAAGGATATCATGTGGAGAACATTTTGTATTTGTAAAATTTATGCAGTATTAAATGCAAGACGATAAACTGCCTTGTGAAAATGTATGCTGACAAGTTTAAAAACAAAAGTGGATAAATGATGAATAACTTCAGCAGTAAGCCTGTCAATGAGCTCTTTGTTCTAAATAAATGTTTTGTATTTTTTGGTGGGGTGGGGGAGGGGGAGTTTAATGCAACTATTCAACAGTATTTCAGGTGTATACAGCAGTCAGTTACAGCAACTTAACCCTGCTGGAGTTCCTTGATTTCAGGTATTACTCTGTCTCTGTAACAGACAATATCCACACTTTTATCAAAAGATAAATAAACATATTCTCTTTAGTCAAGTACCTCTTGGCTTGGATACAAACTAATGACCTCCTGGTTCAAAGTCTTTTGATCAGACTATGGAGTTAACCAGACAGACTAAATGCTTTAGCTCTGTATATCTAAAAAGGTTACATCTATCAATTTCATATAATTAAGCGAGCAAGAGTCAACTCCCTAATTTATCAAAGTTTCAGTGTGAAATAAATGTGTTACATACCTGAAGAGCTGTTTGATTTCACCTCTGATAAGCGCTACAAATACTGGTACACCTATACATGCTGGCACCAGGTATAACAGGGCAGGCTGAAATATTGAATACATTCATCAAATATACAACAAAATAAAATTAATTTGCAAAGTCTGCAGTGAAAATCAATCTAACTTAATGCAAATAAAACTAGAAAATGCTTTTGTAAAAAAGCGCATGTCTCCCCCAATGCAAAGTCCTATAGGCAAGAAGTCAATAGGGGTCAGGAGCGAAAGTCAAAGAGACACTGATGGTTGGCTGCAATAGGGATCATCTACTTGGCATGTCCAGTCATCCCGCTAAATTTCAACACTCTTGGCCTAGTGGTTCTCAAGTCACTGTTCAGGCTCCTGTGACCCTGACCTTTGATCAAGTGACCTCAAAATAAATAGGGGTCATCTACTCTGCATGTCCAATCATCCCATTAAGTTTCAACATAGTAGGTCAAGTGGTTCTCAAGTTATTTCCAAAAAATGATTTTACATAAACAGGCCACTGTGACCTTGACCTTTAATAGACTGACCCCAAAATCAATAGGGGTCATCTACTCTGCATGTTCAATCATCCTATGAAGTTTCAACATTCTGGGTCAAGTGGTTCTCAAGTTATTGATTGGAACTGGTTATCAATGTTCAGGCCCCTGTGACCTTGACCTTTAACGGAGTGACCATAAAATCAATAGGGGTCATCTACTCTTCATGACCAATCACCCTATGAAGTTTCAACATTCTGGGTCAAGTGGTTCTCTAGTTATTGATCGGAAATGGTTTTCAATGTTCAGGCCCCTGTGACCTTGACCTTTGACCGAGTGACCCCAAAATCAATAGGGGTCATCTACTCTTCATGATCAATCATCCTATGAAGTTTCAACATTCTGGGTCAAGTGGTTCTCTAGTTATTGATCGGAAATGGTTTTCAATGTTCAGGCCCCTGTGACCTTGACCTTTGACGGAGTGACCCCAAAATCAATAGGGGTCATCTACTCTTCATGACCAATCATCCTATGAAATTTCAACATTCTGGGTCAAGTGGTTCTCTAGTTATTGATCGGAAATGGTTTTCAATGTTCAGGCCCCTGTGACATTGACCTTTGACGGAGTGACCCCAAAAACAATAGGGGTCGTCTACTCCAGCAGCCCTACAACCCTATAAAGTTTGAGGTTCTAGGTCAAATGGTTCTCCAGTTATTGCTCGGAAATGAAGTGTGACGTACGGGCGGACGGACGGACAGGGCAAAAACAATATGTCTCCTGGGGGAGACATAACTATACAACTGCTTTCAGTATCGTTTTGGAAGCAGTTATACCATTACAGTAAAACCTGCTTTAGCGGTCACCTCTATTAAGCAGCCAACCCGTCTTAAGTTTTTTCCCACTCGTTGGCTGGCTACTTAAGACAAGTTTTACTGTATCCAAGCAAGAAAACGAGGACAGAAGTGAAACAATGACTTCGAACTTGTGACCTACATTTTTGATGGTCATATCAGATCCTGTCAAAGTCTTAGGTGAATACTCCATTCTCTCAATATGCTGTATTTAAGAATTTTATATAGATATACAGAGTAAAATCAAAAGGAAAGCTTACCTGTGCATGTTTGAAGAAATGCATGACTACAATTGTCAGAAGCAGCCCCAAGAAATATGCAAGGAAACTGGCATAGAAATATACACGGCTTTCTTTCTTTTGGCTGAAAAGTTAATCATACATAGTGTAACAGAAAATTACTACAAACGTATAAATTTGTTTCTTTGAACCTATTGGCTAGATTAACTTTTTTGACATTTGTAGAGTCTAAAATGAAATTTTACTAATGAGAACACTCTTAACAGTTAACAGTGTGGCATACAGAAATCAGAAATCAGCTATTTACTGGTTCAGATCATAGAGTAAATAAATAAAGTTCTTAACAAATTATGCTGTTCACAGTAATAGCTCACTGAATTTAAAACTTCCATATTCATTAAAATAACAAATTTTGGAGAACACAGTCAAACGTAATCGTCAGCTGGATGTAAATGGTCGGTTTTTCTTCCTTACACATATGTCTACCTTCAGATTGCTTAATATTATTACCTGATATCAAATCTAAGAAGAAGAGCTATGAAAATTCCAGGTATAACTATATCACCAAGACCAAGCATGGCAAAGTTGCTTGCTCCAAGACCATTCTCTAACAGATCCTGGGGGAACACCACTGAAAATATAGTTTGTGTTCTCTGTAATCCATGATGTATACAGTTTCATGAGCATAAAATATATTTGATAAAGTTAAATCTATATATTTGAGCCGCGCCATGAGAAAACCAACATAGTGGCTTTGCGACCAGCATGGATCCAGACCAGCCTGTGCATCCGCGCAGTCTGGTCAGGATCCATGCCATTCGCTAACGCTTTCTCTAATTGCAATGGACTATGAAAGCGAACAGCAAGGATTCTGACCAGACTGCATGGATGTGCAGGCTGGTCTGGATCCATGCTGGTCGCAAAGCCATTATGTTGGTTTTCTCATGGCGCGGCTCATTTTATACCTTCACTGTTGAACTACAGAAACTGCTTCCATGCATACAAAAAACTAAACTACCATTTAACACTACACAACACATAATGGATAAAACAAGACAACAAGGTCTGGAGTAATTCCAGTTTCTTTAGTAGCATTCTTAAAGAGTTACCGGTACAGCAGAAAACAGCTTCACTCCCACATTTAAGTGCATGAGAATTTACTATGCAGAATCCTCTCTCATTTTGTTGTTCATTAAGTCACATTGACACTCATTACTTCATTATGCGATTTTCCAGCTTTAACAGTGAAAGAAGACTGAAGGTGCCACTCTCTGCATTATTTCAGGCAAGGGTGTATTTAATTTCACAACAATATCTATCTGGTTCTAATGGTATAATTTTTCAAGGATGATCACCTTACTTTTCATAATTTTTACAAAATTCAATCAATTCTACAGTAATGAGTCAAAATTATACATGAACTCTCTCTCTAGGGCTTACATTTAATTGGAGCTTCGAATGACTTTGCTACAGTGACCATGACATTTGTTCCAAACACCCAGAAGACATCGTAGACGAAGAGGCCACCAAGGAGGATACAGCCTGTGCTAATACTGTTCAGAGACAGGAACTCCACACCATTTACTGCAAATGCCAGACCAAACAGGTTGTTGGCGACCCAGTGCTGAAAATACAAGTTTTTATTTTATTTAGAGACATAACTTTTTACAGAAAATTTGTGTAAACTACGACAGTTCAGTAACATTTCTTTACATTATTTCTCAATAACTTGCCTCCCTTACTTAGAATAATTGCAGAATTAAAGATAAGAAATCTACTTAAATAAAAATATTTCAAAATGCAGCAGTCACCAAAAGCTGTCACTGTAAACTGACATATGCCCCGAAAGTGTATCAGTGATATGGAATATGGTTAATACAGGTAAATTCATAATATTCTATTGAGACTCTAACAAGAACTAGTACAGGTAAGTTCATAATACTCTTGTGAGACTCTTAACCAGTTAAGTTCATAATATTCTTTTGAGACTCTTAACAACAAGAACCAGTACAGGTAAGTTCATAATACTCTTGCGAGACTCTAACAAGAACCAGTACTGTGAGGTAAGTTCATAATATCCTTGTGAGACTCTAACAACAAGAACCAGTACAGGTAAGTTTATAATACTCTTGTGAGACTCTAACAATAAGAACCAGTACTGTGAGGTAAGTTCATAATATCCTTGTGAGACTCTAACAACAAGAACCAGTACAGGTAAGTTCATAATACTCTTGCGAGACTCTAACAAGAACCAGTACTGTGAGGTAAGTTCATAATATCCTTGTGAGACTCTAACAACAAGAACCAGTACAGGTAAGTTCATAATATTCTTGTGAGACTCTAACAACAAGAACCAGTACAGGTAAATATTCTTGTGAGACTCTAACAACAAGAACCAGTACAGGTAAGTTCATAATACTCTTGCGAGACTCTAACAAGAACCAGTACTGTGAGGTAAGTTCATAATATCCTTGTGAGACTCTAACAATAAGAACCAGTACAGGTAAGTTTATAATACTCTTGTGAGACTCTAACAATAAGAACCAGTACAGGTAAGTTCATAATATTCTTGTGAGACTCTAACAACAAGAACCAGTACAGGTAAATATTCTTGTGAGACTCTAACAACAAGAACCAGTACAGGTAAGTTCGTAATATTCTTGTGAGACTAACAACAAGAACCAGTACAGGTAAGATCATAATACTCTTGTGAGATTCTAACAAGAACCAGTACATAATATACCTGTTGGACTCTCACAACAAGAACCAGTACAGATAAGTTCATAATATACACCATGACCAGGTCACTGGAATCAGTTAAAGCTCCCTCACCTTTTTAATGAGATACCAGAGTCCTACAGCCCCAGACAAGAGTATCACTAGCAGATCTTTTCTATCAAACTTCCAATTTACTATTTCTAAAAGAAAGAATAATTTTGAATATTTCAAATTATGGTGTTCTTATAATAACATGAAATTACCACTATACATTTGACAGCTAGAGGTACAAATTTTTAAAATCATGTTAAGGAAAGAGCTACATAAACAAATTGGAAACTTCAGCATAATACAGATATTATCTTCGACATGAGTAATGAAAATGAAGTTGTGAAATTGAAATGTATTTCTTGCTTTAATTTTTTCCTCAGTCTCTCGACTGGTTTATCTACCTGTAACTCTATCTTGAAATATCAATTACACAGTAACATACCTTCTTTCTTCTCTGCAGGACCTTGTGTGAAGATCATGTGGTATTCCTGGTTAGGGAACAGTGGAGGGATCAGGGGATGTAAGATGGGGCTGAAATATTACAAACACATTCCATTTTGCACATCATAAACATGTAGATCTTGTTTTTTTAAATTTTAAGAATAATTCTGCTAAACTCAATTCAGTAAGGCCCATTTGTTAAAACTTTATATGAGTTTGGTCAAACATTCAATCTTAAAACATATCTAGTTTTTTGGTACTATCTTGTCACTAGGTTATCTGCATAGTTTATACCATTATGTTCTATAAAGGCATTTTCACACTCTTAAAATAAGTGACAATGAATGTGAAACAAGCAATAAGGTCTAAAATTGTAATAGAATATACTAAATTCTGCTTATTGTGAAACAGCTTTCATGGAAGTCTAAACCATGTTAAGTATACTTTGCAAAACATTTATGCAGTATCTTGATTTGTTTCAGTATTAATAGATAGAAAATATTTTTTCTACACATTGAAGAAAGTTTGCAAATTGTTCCAGTTACCTGGCAATATGTGCTAATGCTAGCACACCAAGGAAGAAGAAGTACACAGCCAATAACATGTTGATGTATTCTTTGGAGAATATCTGCAAATATAAACACTTGTTACAAGTATATAATGAAATACATAAAACACAGGTCTGTAAAAAGTGGCATGATGAAAACAACATCACGGGCATTAGATGCAGACAAGCCTGTCTAACATATAAACAATGAACCATCAGCGTGAATCAAATTCTACTACATAAATTATATACTTAAAAAAATGTTTAATAAGTTATAATATATATATAAATCAACTTTTACATGGCAGTAGTTCTGGTTATGATTATTTCTTCTAAAGTCTGTAAACTTTTCAAAATTTCTTTTGTCATTCAAACAACCCTGAAAGCTGTTGCATTTCTACCCAATACTAAAAAGAAAATTAAAGTGAAAACTTTTTAGTCACATAAATCTGCATTTAAACATTCAAACGTTACATGAATCAAATCTTCGAGTTCTGAAACATTCCTTTGGTTTGCACAGTTTTCAAAAAAGATCTCTGAAATGTCTAAGAATGCACTGGTCACTCATGTCAATCTTAAAGTCAAGTATCCATGGTTTATTCCCAACCACTATTTGACAGATATTCAAAGAAAAGAAACTTACCTGAAAGACAAGATAAATTCCAAACAATGTACAGCTTGCTATGATTGGAAACATAGCTGCATCCTTGCTCGACATGGTCTCCGGCTTCTCTCCAGAGTCCTGCAAAAATCAATGTTGATTATTTATAATTTAAATGCATCTTCTTGAATGTTGCCACTCATGTAAATTATATTGTCATTTATGATCAGGGTTCTGTCAAGGTTTCAAATTAGTGATGAAAAATGTCTTTTAAACAAAATACTTCATACAATTTTAGCTGTTATGGTAATTTCAGTAATGCTTGTAAAACTAAAATTTTGGGAACCTGCAAGATTTTCTTTTGGACTCCATTACAGCCACTGCATTCTAATTTCATGAAGTTTGGCATTTCCTAACATTTGCGTGACTTTGTTACTATTACATGGACTATATATAGAGTCATTAAAGTCCTTTTAGGGGGATGTTGTAAAATTACTGCCTCATTTTACATTTGCAGCAAAACGCAATGTTTAATTTTCTATGGCATAGAATGTGCACCCCTGCACAAGTGAGTCAATTTGTAACCTGCTATATATACATTTGATTATTGGGGTTATTTTCTCTATGGCTTTGGTTACTCTTTTTTAAAGGTGCAGAAATACATATGGCCAATGACTACAGGTAACAAATGGACACACTTGGTGCATATAATTTTTGGGTCATACATAGGTCTATGATATTGTTGTTTTTACAGACATTCTGACAGTGGTTCTGTGAATGAATTTAAGTCCTTGGTGTAAGAAATCTGTTGAAATTGCAGTTTAACTCGAAACCACAGCTTCAAGGAAGTGTCTACTGGCATGCCAGTCCTGCCGTTTATTTTTCTTATTCGCACAGTTGTGCATGTTAGTAGTCTTATCTGCACGAAATTTCTAGTTTTTGTTTAAGGTATATCTTAGTTAAAAATACTAGCTATTATAGAATCAAGTTCATTGTTTGATATTAAATCAATGCATACATTAATGATAGTTAAGTTATCATACCCTTAATGCCGTGATTTTACTTTTCATATTATATTTTTAATTCAATAAATTGTGCATAAGTGATTCAACATAATGCAGGTATGTGCTAGTCCAAATAATAGGACATTTCGGGACATGATAACTTTTGACTGTCGCTTTCTCTGTCACATCCAAACTTATTCTGCATATTTCTGTTAGGAAATCCCCAATGAAATCCATTGGGAAAGTTTTCTGGTACATGTACAAAGTATTTGTAATAATTACATCTCTAATAATGAATTTGTGTTGACATTAAAGCATAAACTTGCCTCGCTGACATTTATGAATGTATATTTTGTGTTTTGTTTCTGCAATTTAGTGTCATTGGCAGTCTGCTGTTTAATGAAACCGGTGTCGGGGTAGATATCTCCTCGCACCTGTCACATAATATTTTCGAAGATTTAAGTCTCTTATTTAAAAATATGAATTAACTTCAACCCATTTGAAGTTTCTACATGAATATTAATGTTTAATTTATTTAAGCAAGTAAGTCTGACCTGTATATAAGATCAGCGTTGTAGATAATTTTTTGACCATGTGGGTAAATACCCCCCACTTTTCAGAGCATGGGAGTAAATAGTCTAATGTGTTTGACTAGGTGGGTAAATTATACCCCCACTTTTCACATCACGGAGGTAAAAAGTTAAATTACCCATTGACTGTGCCCCCTCAATAATTATCAAAATACAGGTTGTGCCCCCTCAATCCCAAAATGCTTCCTACGCACCTTAATTGGTCCAGTTTTGTTAATTTATAAACAAGCAGCAACAGAAAATGTATTTTATTGTCTTGAAATAACTCTTCAGCCAGAATTTCGGGCTTCATTTTAAATATCTGACAGGTTTGGATACCATAAAATAACGTATCTGTCAATAGCAGACTTCTGGATATTTTGGGCACCTCCCAAAGCCCAAACATTCCCAGTGTTAAATTTTGTGCAAAGGCTGCACTTAAGGCGAACCTCGTCATTTGTTTCTACAACCTCAAGTCATGGAAAACTTGTCTTCCAGCTATCAAGCTTAGTCTGATTTACTGAAACATGTGCTTTATTTCTTTTAAAAATGCCAGTCATCAATTCATTAATAATAGGCACCACTGTTGCTCTACTCGAAACACGTTCTGGCCCAAAGAAAGTGTCGAGTTTCAGTTGTTTTATTATGCAAAAAGACAACACACGTAAGCACTTGACCGTCTTCATAAAACCAATAGACCAAAGTGTGCAGTGAGTCCAGACAACATAGATTAATCCTAGACTGGCGTACAGGTTTTAGAAATGGGATGGCTAATGAAGGCCGCATTTATCGGTAACTGATCAGCTCATTTAGCGGAAGTTCGAATCAGCTGTTTACTTTTGTCACGCAAAGTAATTCTGGTGTTGACGTAAGTTCTTCGGAGTTTGCGTAAAATATACGCAAGAAAATCAGACAATGAGTGTATCCCATTATTTTTTAAGGGTAAAATACGCATTTATGCAAGCTATCTACAACGCTGTAATATTATGACATTTTTGCATTTTTTAATGTCTTCGTTTTCCTAACAGTAAAATGCAGATACTGGTAAAGCTTAGAGGGATGACAAAGTCCTATAAAATATCAGATCATAAAATATGTTATCCCGATAAGCCAAATGAGTAAGGCTAGGCATGTGCATGCTAAAATTGTCATAATAATTGGTACTTTATAGAGATCTGATAAGCAGGGAAAACTTCAGGAAAGATTAACTAAACTTTACTTGTATATGTACTGTATTTTAATTAGTCGCACCAATAATGAAAATAACCGGCAAGACTTTCCAGGCATGATCGTCATGTGAATTACAGAAACAATCAGCATGATGGTCTAGTCTAAATAATGAGACCTTGGGTAGACCGATTTTACATTTTTATATTTTACGTTGTCTACCTAGAGGCGGATATCGACAAGTCAAAAAAATTTAACGATATTCAACTCTCGAGTACAATTATTTGGACTACAGGATGGTCATGCAAATTCCAGCGAAAAACGAAAATAATTGGAACAACTGTCGTGCGGGTAAGGAAAATTACGGCTAGTCAATATTTGTACTGTAGAGTTGAAATGTAATATTTTGACTTGTCGATATCGCCTCGGAAACCAGATAAAGGTAGAATGTGGTAGCACTGTCCTTCTTGCGTAAGTAACCAATGGAATCCGTTGGCTGAGAGTATGTTTTAATAATGTCAACGGATAAAAAAAATTCATAACACAGAAAGCTGTAATTTTTCCTTTTCAATGATGTATATATTACGAATTTCATGAGAAAATTCAACTATGCATTGTTAAAATTGATTAACACGAGTGTACTACATATTGAAAAGGCCCAAACGTGAACAATTCTACACGAGCTTTCATTCACGAAGGCTCGACACCATTACTGAAGACGATGAAACGTTAGAGGTTAATTGTTTTACAACAAATTTTTGATAATATGTCAGTCTTATGTGTTTATTTACTCTTATGATTTAAAACAACAGTAGCATTGGCAAAGGAAATGTGCTATGATATATCGTATTTCATAAACACAGTTTCACACAGTTTTGATTGTTTCTGGTTGAGACCTAGGTAGGACAATCGTAAAATTCAAAATTAAATCGGTTCTGCCCGAGGTTCAATTATTTAGACTAATTATCGGCATAACATCGTTGGGATACCCGTCCCTGACAGCTTAAAATGAAATGTTCCATATTTATGTATAATAAAACAAGCAGGAAATTCAGACAGTTTTGGGTTACTTAATTTTTCAAAATCAAAAATTAAATACAGAGTTGATCTATGTCTACTGATAAATTCAATTCAATAATTCATCATGTTCATAGCATGGAAAAATTAAAAATTATGCCTGTACCTTTTGTTCCTTATGGTACCGCACAGAGCGGAATGAACCAAGAAATATTGGTACCAATGCCATGATTACGAGACTGCTATATGCCACAAACATTCCCTCAGGAGTTGCTGGAATTTTAGCCGTAACATTCTCTGCTGTTGCATTAACAGTTTCATTTACTACCGGCATCTCTGTCGCTGTGTCTGCCATGTTGACGTCTAAATAAATGAATAGACTGCTATATTATTTCCGATCATCTAGATCAAAAGGCGTTTTATTTCACGGTTCTTTTCTCGTTGTAAACGTTTTTAAGACTTCAAATTGACTCATTATTAGCTCAAAACCTTGTTATAGTGTCACAAACTGCATATAAAATGTTCGTGATTGGACAAGGAAATATGTAAGCAAATCAATCATTGGACAAAATTACGAAGTAGGAAAGATGGCAGCCTCCATGAGAATTGTAAATTTGTTTAGAGGACAAAATCAAAAATTGGCGCATACAGGTCGAGTCATAACTATACCATTCCAACGTACATATGTTTTGACAGACACTGAAGATCCTGAGTTTGATGAACAAGAATACGAGTTAAAACTCGCCAAAATTAGGGATTGCTCAGGATTGAATCGTGCACAGAAGTTGAAACATTATGGCAAAATGCCTGATGTTATTTTTACAGAAGGTTTTCGTGGAAAAAGAAGAAATAAACTGAGACGATTATATGCAGCACATGGTGAAGCTTCGGGTAAGCATTTACAGTGACTGGTTTGACCAAAGAACTATAAAATACACAGAATGGCAACTGGAGATAATCTCGCGTCATCTCGTGTTTGCGCGTTATCTTATTTCAAAGCGTTTTATTTGTTTTTATACCCCCACAAAACAAAGTTTGGGGGTATATAGGAGTGAGCTTGTCGGTTGGTCGTTTGGTCGGTCCGGTGGTTTTCATGGTTTCCGGATGATAACTTATGAAAGGCTTGACTGATTTAAATAATTTTTGGTACACAGGTGTAACATCAGAAAATACAGGTCAAGTTTGAATTTGGGGTCAGTAGGTCAAAGGTCAAGGTCACAGGGACCCTGAACAGTTAAATGGTTTCCGGATGATAACTTGAGAATGCTTGGGCCTAGGATCATAAATTTTGGTACACAGGTGTAACATCATTAGTGTTATTTCTAGAGCTCAAAAAGGGCAGGGTGCTGCCAAAAAGGGGCAGGATGCTGTCCGAAAGGGGCAGGGTGCTCTTTTAGATGTGAAAGTTACCATAGCAGTAGTTGCATTTCTAGATGTCTATAGTTAATATGTATTCCATTTATCTTTATTGCACACTTAAAAGAAATGTCACAGAATAAAGTGGTAAATCTTCCCAAAACCAGTAACAAAATTTACAAAGGCTTTTTACTTACTTTATAGTTTAGGTTAAACCATTCAAGCCTTTCTCTTAAAAAATGTCACAAAGAATGTTAACTTATTCATATGAAATAGTGGAGGGCCTTAATTAATATAAGCTTAATCTTGAAACCAAATCATGTTGTAAACAACATAGTTAAAGGCCTGTTTCAGGACACATTGTAAACTAATAATTATCAGAAGTCGTGTTGTATTGATCAGGTCTTTCATCAATATTTCATTAACAGAAAAGTGTTATTAGTCAGGTTAAAGTTTACTAAAACGCATATCCAAAATATACAATCCGGATACTGGTACACTTTCGGAATGTTGTCTGAAAGTAGTTTTTACTCAGTTTACATGACCCACTAGGGTAAACCAGAGATAGTTCCTCAAATTTTGATGTTTCTCAACATAAAAAATTCCCCGACTGTCAGCTTTTTTGAAGGAAATATGGAAAAATTGCACACGACATCAGGAGTAATAAGACTCGTGAACGGACATTCTAAACTTACTTTTACTTTCGATATTCATTAAAATTTGTGCATTTTCTAGTTTAAATTACAGTAGAATCAAACTGGACTGATATTATACTTGTTATTGTACTAAACAACGATCTAATTTAAATTTTGCACAAAGAAATCTAGGGCACTTTTCACGTGCTCGGTAATCAGCTGGCCGCTTACGCACGCCTTTTTGACATTTCACAGGATCCATACTCTTTATCAATTAGTTGTAACACTTTATTGATTCTCATTACCTGTGTGCACACGCCGTGACGTAATTTGCTGATCAAAAAACGTCGAGGCATGTCAACAGGGAAATTGGCGGGATTTAGCAGAAGATCAAAGGCAAAAGGGCATATTTTAAGGGCAGCGTGGCGGCAGTAAAAAAGGGCAGGGCGGGGCGCCCAGCTGCGTCGCTCTAGAAATAACACTAATCATAAAATACAGGTCAAGTTCGGATGATAACTTGAGGTCTGTAGGTCAAAGATCAAGGTCACAGTAACTCGGAATAGTTAAATGGTTTCTGGATGATAACTTGAGAACGCTTGGGCCTAGGATCATAAATTTTGGTACACAGGTATAACATCATGAAATACAGGTCGAGTTCTACTTTAAGGTCAGTAGGCCAAAGGTCAAGGTCACAGTGACTCGGAACAGTTACACTGTAAACAGTTTCCAGATGATAACTAGAGAATGCTTGGGTCTAGGATCATAAATTTTTGTACACAGGTGTAACATGAAAATACAGGTCAAGTTCGACTTTGAGGCTAGTAGGTCAAAGGTCAAGGTCACAATTACACGAAACAGTTAGACGGTTTCCGGATGATAACTTGAGAACGCTTGGGCCTAGGATCATGAAAATTGATAGGGAGGTTGGTTATGCGCAGCAGATGGCCCCTAATGATTTTGAGATCAGTAGGTCACAGGGCAAGGTCACAGTGACCTGAAACATTTAAACGGTTTTCGGACAATAACTTCAGAACGCTTGGGACTAGGATCACGAAACTCAATAGGGAGGTTGGTCATGATCACTGTGTCCAGCAAATGACCTGTATTGATTTTGAGTTCCAAAGGTCAAAGGTCAGAGTGACCCGGAACATTTAAACCTTTTTCGGACAATAACTTGAGAACGCTTGGGCCGAGGATCTTGAAAATTCATAGGGAGATTGATCATGACCAGCAGATGACCTCTATTGATTTTGAGGTCAGTAGGTCAAAGGTAAACAGGTTCAGCTTTGACATTGGCTTAGTTCTATAACAAGGCCATATTGTGGGGGCATAGTTCGTCACTCCAGTGACAACTCTAGTTGTTCTTGTAGTTTATAATGCAGGTAAAATGAACTATCATTTCCCATCTTTCTTTGGCACTAATGTTGGCTCCAGTGGCTCCTCTTTGGCTCCAACTTTTGCCAAATGGTGAAGGCATTAGCAACAGCTAAAAAATATCCAGAGCCATCCCTGACACTTTGGGATCAATAGTCACATGAGTGTATTTCGTGTCCGCTCAGTTACTCTTGAACTGCTTGAAGGATTGTAAAGAAACTTGGCACAAATGTTCACCATATCGAGATGACTTGCAGAGCGCATGTTCTGGATGCCTCGCTTCAAGGTCAATGTAACACTTAGGGGTCAAAGGTCATCGCTCTGTAACTATTGAACCCCTTGAAGGATTTTGAAGAAATTTGACATAAATGTTAACCACATCAAAATGATATGTTCTGGATGGCTAGCTACAAGGTCAAGGTCACACTTTGGGGTCAAAGGTCATACCTTTGGGCATATATTGATTAGCATTGCAGTGCTCTTGTTTAAATAATGGTGTTACTGCTTTACCACATATTTGCGCCAAAATCCATACCAGGAGAATAGCATTCTGGGCTTTTTGTGCTCCCCCCCCCCCACAATGAGTGGTGGGGGCATATAGATTTGCTCTTGTCTGTCCATCCATCTGTCTTTACGAGAATGTTGTGTCGCACTTAGCTCCAAAAGTATTTGAAGTAGAGTCACAAAACTTTACAGGAATGTTGGTCAGCATGTGTAGTTGTGCACCTGGGGTTTTGCGTCCTGATTCATTCAGTCGTGTAGGAGTTATGGCCCCTGACTTTGTAAAAATTGATAATTTTAGTGTTGTGTCACGCCTAGCTCCAAAAGTATTTGACGTAGAGTCACAAAACTTTACAGGAATGTTGGTCAGCATGTCTAGTTGTGCACCTGGGATTTCGCATCTGGATTCATTTAGTTATGTAGGAGTTATGACCCCTGACTGAAGTAAAAAATTGGTCATTTTAATGTTGTGTCGCGCCTAGCTCCAAAAGTATTTGACGTAGAGTCATAAAACTTTACAGGAATGTTGGTCAGCATGTGTAGTTGTGCACCTGGGGTTTCGCGT
Organism: Mercenaria mercenaria; assembly: GCF_021730395.1. Taxonomy (NCBI): domain Eukaryota; kingdom Metazoa; phylum Mollusca; class Bivalvia; order Venerida; family Veneridae; genus Mercenaria; species Mercenaria mercenaria. Next base: position 53,939,034 of record NC_069363.1, read on the forward strand.
CTGGATTCATTCAGTCTTGTAGGAGTTATGGCCCCTGACTTTGTTAAAATTGGTCATTTTAGTGTTGTGTTGCGCCTAGCTCCAAAAGTATTTGACGTAGAGTCACAAAACTTTACAGGAATGTTGGTCAGCATGTGTAGTTGTGCACCTGGGATTTCGCATCGGGATTCATTCAGTTGTGTAGGAGTTATGGCCCCTGACTGAAGTAAAAAATTGGTCATTTTAATGTTGTGTCGCACCTAGCTCCAAAAGTATTTGACGTAGAGTCACAAAACTTTACAGGAATGTTAGTCAGCATGTGTAGTTGTGCACCTGGGATTTTGCATCTGGATTCATTCAGTCGTGTAGGAGTTATGGCCCCTGACTTTGTAAAAATTTGTCATTTTAGTGTTGTGTCGCGCCTAGCTCCAAAAGTATTTGACCTAGAGTCACAAAACTTTACAGGAATGTTGGTCAGCATGTGTAGTTGTGCACCTGGGATTTTGCGTCCAGATTCGTTTAGTTGTGTAGGAGTTATGGCCCCTGACTTAGTTAAAAGTTGGTCATTTTAATGTTGTGTCGCGCGTAGCTCCAAAAGTATTTGACCTAGAGTCACCGAAGTTTACAGGAATGTTGGTCAGCATGTGCAGTTGTGCACCTGGGGTTTCGCGTCCGGATTCATTCAGTATTGTAGGAGTTATGGCCCCTGACCTAGGAAAAAAATGGTCATTTTAATGTTTTGTCACGTGTAGCTCCGAAAATATTTTACCTACAGTCATTATTTCACTACACACGACCAGACTTCTTGTCCAGACTTACTCAAAAAAAAAGTTTGTGAAACATGTATGTTAAAACATTAGAGGATTGTTTTATAGCCTATGAAGTGTTCTCTAGGATTTTACTCAGCTAGGCCAGAGTTATGGCCAACTAAGTGAAAAATACACATACGGTTCTTAAAAGTTTGTGTTGCAAACATCTTAAAAATTGTTTAACCTGAGTCATTAAACCATGTTACAGTGGCAGGAGTGGGGGCATCTTTGTCCTATGGACACACATCTAGTTTTCCCTATAAAGCTACCACCCGTAAAAGGAGGCAATCCCAATGCAAAAAGGTGTTGTTTTTTTCCCAATGTTGAACTTAAAATTCCCAAACAATTGTTACTGCCTAGGGTTTTTTTTTTTTTTTGCTTTTCAACAATAGTTTTGCTATTTTGTAGACTTTTACTCATTAAATTCAGTGAACAGTTATCAATATACCATCACACATTTTAAAATGCTATTCAAAAAGAAATCAAGTACATTTTGTTAAGTTTCCATTAGTTCCAATTAAGACAAACTACAGAAGTATTTTCCCAATTGTACTTGGGTTGGTGGCATTCCCAAAATGGTGAGAAAAAGGCTTGGTACAAAGTTATATAATATAGTAGGAAATCAATTTTTTTTTTTTAAATTTTGTCACACAAACGTTTTCTCTACTCAATAGAAGTAAAATTACATAGGATAATATTCCATTAAAATAGTTCTGCTTTAGTAACATATATCATACCTATTTAAAATTAGCTTGAATATCATAACTTGCAATTTTACTGATGAGTAGATATCATGATGATGTCTTTTGATATTCGCTGTGTTTACTTTTAGGAATATTCTAATATTTCTTTTTAAAAATGTTTTTCTATCCAGAAAGAAAGTATTCTTTTTTTGCAACCTAATGGAAGCCTCTCTAAACTATTCTGAATGATAGATAAATTTGTGCAATCAAATGATCTATCTTCACTGCAGATATAACATTTCCTTGTCGCTACATGTGCCTTGTGAGCTTTTGGCGAAAGTTTTATAATCCATCACTTTGTGTGAAAATATACTTGGCACATTACCATATTAAAGCTCAGGTCTTGAGCAGGCCCTCCTTCAAGCTTGCTAAAAATGAATATTATTCAAGTGTTGCACAGTGATCTTCCTATATCCTTTTGACATTTAAGAAGCATAAATTGTACAAGGTGATTTGATATTATTGCCTGTGCAATGTAAAAAATAATGACTGAAAAGCATTCTGTACTGTATTTGAATATAAGTTTTGCATCCAGGTGAATCATTGCATCAGGTGCAACTGAACCCTTGTGTCATTGTAAACTTGTAAGAGCCTGAAAACTTTGCTTGTTCAGTTTCACTGCATTTTTTATCTCTTCCCCAATATATTCAGTAGACAAATTTAGCCTTCTGTCTTGACATTTTATTCTGCTTCTGTATTATTTTGGAACCTATGACAATGAGTTGGCCCAGTCAAGTATGAAGGAAGCAAGTCTTTTAATATTAGATAGTCTTGAAGAATTGTGGAATTTTTGCCTGTTGGTTCTTGCAGTCAGTGTAATCAAAATTTAAAGTATTCAACTAAGTAAATTTGTTTAATATTATTATGTTGTAGGAATCAACCCAGGTGTAATGTACCCTAGCAGAGAAGAGCTGTCAGACCTGTGGGATATTGAGAATAACTGGACACAGTCTTTCCAAGAGATGAAAACAAATATGGAAAATAAAAAAGCAGCAGAATTAGAAGCGGACAGAATCAGGTAATCAAAGGAACTGACGACATTGTTCATAACTTTATTTGTTTTTAGTTCAGTTAAAAAATTCTTGATATAAAAGAAGTTTCAAATAAGAAAGTTATGACTTCTAAGAATTTACAAACATGGTGGCCATTTTGATTCCATAGGAATATGTACTGGTAAACAAAAATGTCATCTTTAATTTCTTGTTTTCATGCATAATACAGAATTTTACAAACAGTTTCCTTCATTAAAATATAAATAAGGCTGTGTAAATCACTGATTTGTTTAAAATCCAAACATTCACACTGAAAAATGTAGTTATGTCTCCCACCACACAGTGGTGTGGGAGACATATTGATTTACTCCAGTCTGTGTGTGTGTGTCTGTGTGTGTGTGTGTGTGTCTGTCTGTCACAAAGCTTGTCCGCACTCATAAGTCGAACATTTCTCACCCGATCTTCACCAAACTTGAACAAAGTGTGTCTGACCATAAGACCTCAGCCAAGTTCGATAACTAGCCAAATCGGCTCAGGCATTTTGAAATTATGGCCCTTGAATTACTGAAAAATCCTCATTTCGCATGCGCTTGCATACAGGCAAAATGTACCCTATACTATAAATTAGTAGTATAGGGTGCATTTTGCCTGCACGAAAGTGCATGTGAAATTAGTAGTATAGGGTACGTTTTGGGTGCACTAAAAGTGCATGCACAAGATGATCAGGCAGTTGTGGGAGACATGCGCTTTTCTCAAAAGCATCTCTAGTTAATAAAGAATTTAAAGTTGTTAACAGCTAGGGCTTTGTGGCTGAGTGGTTAAGGTCTCTGATTTTTAATTACTTGATTCTCTCTTCTGTGGGTTCGAAACCTCATCTAGGATATACAGTTTTTCCACATGAATGAAAAAGTCACCCAGTTGGCTTTCAAAAGGTTGACGGCTCTACCCAGGTGCTCTCCCATGCCTGATATAATGCAGGAAAGGTTTCCCTCCAACATCAAAAGCCGGAAAATTGCCATGTGACCTATAATTGTGTGTGTGCAATAAAAAATCATTTTCAAATACAGTTAGATACATGTAGCTGAAAATGTATTCATTTAATAGGCCATTGTCAAAGCCTTTGAATTTTAAAAGTAGATGTAGAGGTTGTGTGGTTCATTTCCATGGGAACATAAATTTAGTTTGGGATACTGAAAATTTCCTACTGAAGTATGGACAACTTCAGCATAGTTATTAGTATATAATTACCAAATTATCAATGAAAAATGGGTATTACAAATCAAACCTCCAAATTTATTTGAAAATGGCTGTGATAATTAACATTACAACCTCTTGTCTTTCCAACAATTGTTCAGACTCTTACATTCCCCACAAATTTCCAATATATGTGCCTTTAAGCTGCTAAATATTGATCATTATTCGAAACCGTTGAAAACATAAGATTGATGAAAAATGTTTCTGCAAACAAATAGCTTTTTAAAGGCACTGGCCTCTAGATAGTACAACAAAAAAAGAGAAAAGTTTTAGGTATCAGGAAATTAATGTTATATTTCTTAAGAAAGCTTTGAAACTTAATAGTTTAGAAACAAAAACTCATATTCTAATGTTCATAATATAACTAAACTACAAATTAAAAGAAAGATCATTTCTAGCCAAAATCTGGAGGTTAGTGCCTTTAAAAGCTAGAAATTTTGCACTGTATGTGACACCTAAAATCATGACATCTATGACGTCATTTTAGCATGCATTTCTGCAGTAATTCATTTATCATTTGGTTGCCTTGGCAATGAAATTTTATAAGCTGATAGATTCAGGTTGGTAAGAAATTCTGGCTTTTGTCTGAAAATCCTCACTTTTAGCATTGATTAAAACTTTCTTCTCAAAAACTGTGGGCCCAATTTCAAAATAATTTCACAGAAATGTTCCTTGATGATTGTCTGCCAAAATTGTTCGCTCAGGTAAGACCAAAAAAGTTTTTACTAGGTGACTTTATGAAAAACATCAGCCTGCTTTCAAAATTATTTGGCATGAATGTTCTTTTTAGCTCGACTATTTAAAGAATAAGTAGACCTATTGGACTCACCCATACGTTGGCGTCCGCGTCTGTGCCCCAATTCGGTTAAGTTTTTATATGTAAGCTGGTATCTCAGTAACCACTGATGGGAATGGATTGAAACTTCACACGCTTATTCACAGTGATAAACTGACTTACATTGAACATTCTGTTTTGCTTTTTTACAAAATTATGCCCCTTTTTCAACTTAGAAATTTTGGGTTAAGGTTTTGTATGTAAGCTACTGTCTCAGTATAGGAATGTATTGAAACTTCACACACTTGTTCACTTTCGTGATCTGACATGCAATGCACAGGTTCCATAACTCTATTTTGCATTTTTACAAAGTAATGCCCCTGTTTTTACTTGGCAGTTTTTGGTTATATTTTTGTATGTAAGCTGGTATCTCAGTAGTCAGTACCCACTGGTGGGAATGGATTGGAACTTCACACACTTGTCCAACGTCATGAGCTGGTATGCATTGTACAGGTTTCTTAACTCTGTTTTGCTTACAAAATTTTGTCCCTTTTTCGGCTCAGAAATTTTGAGTTAAGGTTTTGTATGTAAGCTACTATCTACGTACCCACTGACAGAAATGGATTGAAACTTATCACAATATTTCACTTTCATGATCTGACATGCTTTGCTCAGGTTCCATAACTCTACTTGGCATTTTTACAAAATTATGCCCCTTTTTCGGCTTAGCTGTTTTTGGTCAAGTTTTTGTATGTAAACTGGTATCTCAGTACCCATAAATGGGAATGGATTGAAACTTCACACATTTGTCCACTGTCATGAACTGATATGCATTGTACAGGTTCCATAACCCTGTTTTACAAGTTTACAAAACTATGCCCCTTTATCAACTTCAATATTTATTCAGTTGACAAGGCTGTTGAATAGTCAAGCGTTGCTGACCTCCGATAGCTCTTGTTTAGTAACTACCAATACTGTTCAAGTGCTTGTGGCGAGCTGCTCACTGTCTCTTTGGTCCTGTCTAATTTTCTCTTCTGAAACTATTTTGTGGAAGTTGATGAAACATCAGTGTTCTTAGGATGGGTTTCTTTTAGAGATTTGTTCAGATACAAATGTAGTTAAATTCTCACATTAGCTTCCAGCCGGATATGCATACATTAAAATTTTATGTTACACAACAAGAATTGAGCTGCGCCATGAGAAAACCAACATAGTGGCTTTGCGACCAGCATGGATCCAGACCAGCCTGCACATCTGCGCAGTCTGGTCAGGATCCATGCTGTTCGCTTTTAAAGTCTATTGCAATTAGAGAAACTGTTAGCGAACAGCATGGATCCTGACCAGACTGTGCGGATGCGCAGGCTGGTCTGGATCCATGCTGGTCGCAAAGCCACTATGTTGGTTTTCTCATGGCACGGCTCAAATTGTCTTTGTTGGGATTTAATTCCTTGTCTTGACACAACCACGAATCCATGAAAATCAGTGCTTCAAAAATTAAAGTTTTTAAAGTGCGTTGTGTTAATGTCATTATCACTGTGACGTTTTTCTTTCATATGAAAGAATTGTGAAACATCATGTCGTAAGTCAATTAAGAAACAGATTTTTTTTATTAGTGGTTTTCACTAGTTTTAGGCAGAAGATGCAGGTCAAATTTTCATCATAATTAATCATAATCAGGCTATATTGTACCAATAAACTATGTGGAAATGCATAAAATGTGTGCCCATGTGTGTTGCAGATATGAAAAGATAGAGAATGCAATGGCTAACATGGACAAAATGGTGAAACAGTACCTAGATAAACAGAAGAAAACTGAGGAAGATGAAAGGAGAAAAGACCAGACTGACACTCTTTTAGAAGAGTTTAAAGAACAGTATGGTTTTAATGTGAGGCCAGATTCTGTTCAGTTCAAGACTTTCAAAAGAATGAAAAGTGAAGAACAGAAACTGTTGAAATCAAAACAAAAGAAAGAGGAAAAGAAAGCATCTAGTTTAAAAAATTTGCAAAAAGTTTTAGAGAAAGAGGCAAGTTCAAAGTCATAGTGTGTTCAAGTTTGGGAGTCTTAAACTTCTATTAGACAATCAATATCTGCACTGTTGTTTGCAAGAAAATAGTTGTTTTCTTTTCCAACAAAACAGTGTTTAGAAATTAATAAAGTGAATGTATTGACCAAGTTGATGTTAGTTTCTAAGAAAGATGACAGTGTGCTTTCACATAGCTTCTGCTAGCCAGTCTTAGTACTAATGTGAAATTGTATATGTTGGGTTTTAGCGCCATTTTCAACAGCATTTCAGTTATGTTGTAGTGGGCAGTTTACCAAACCACTGTTTCTGGATTCCAGAACTTACCTGTTCTCCACACTCCACATGATTTAGAGGTCGAAGACAAAATGACTCCTGATCAGACAATTTCTTCTCTTAAACTTCCTAAACTTTGCTGGAATGCTCCATGCACCTTTCTATCAAATTGGTTGAAAGAATTCCATTTGTTCAAAGCTATGTTTGCCATGACAATGTAAATGGAAAACAAGAGGATCATGATGACCCTGAATTGCTCACCTGAATAATATGCACCACATGTTTAAAATGGCAAAATAATGTGAAAATATTAGAAAGTAGGTCAGTAGGTCATATTCATGGTCACTGAAAGTTTTTAGGTCGATGTGCAAAACTGTGCATGTCATCCAAATTTCAAGGCTGTAACTTAAAAAACAAGAAAGTAGGTCAAGGTCACAGTCAAATGACCCCTAATCACTTGGGGTCATCAGGTAATTAATATAATTAAACAGTCTAGGAAATATGATCTGATAATTTTTTAAGTATTTATTCCTGTATAACCCATATGACAAGTGACCCCCCCAGGGTGGGGCCTGTTTCCACCCCAGTGGCATAATTTGAACAACATTGTTAGAGATCCACTAGGCATTGCTACATACCAAATATCAAAGGCCTAGGCCTTGAAGTTTAAGACAAGAAGATTTTTCCCCTGTATGTCTATATTAAATTTGGGACCCCCAGGGCAGGGCCTCTTTTTGCCCCAGGGTTATAATTTGAACAATGTTAGTAGAGGACTACAAGGCAATGCTACATACCAAACATCAAAGGGCTAGGTCTTGCAGTTTCAGGCAAGAAGTTTTTTCCTATATACAAGTCTATGTAAAACTTGGGACCCCCTGGGTGGGGCCTCTTTTCACCCCAGGGGCACAATTTGAACAATCTTCACAGAGGACCATTAGATGTGGTCATTTTTGGCCTTAAGTATGAAGTGGAAACATTAAACAGTGATAGAAATTTGCTCTTAACTGAGGGTAAATACCTAAAATTTGGGCAAGCAGAAGCTCACAAAAAATGATATAAATTGATAGACTTGGTTTGTATCAGCATGATCAGTCTAATAATGTATTAGGCTTGTGCCTGAGAATCTTCTAATACTGTTAAAAGCACTTGCCCAAATTCAAAATAATTTCACAGAAATTATCTTTGTGTGATTGTCTGCCAAAATTTTTCAGTCAGTCTTGATTTGTCAAAAAGAAAAAAATAGTTGCCACATGGCACAACTAGTTTTCACTCTATTATTATGGAATCTAGATTTTTCAAAAAAGAACAAAGAGGACCATAGTGGCCCTAAGTCACTCATCTGACCCTAACTGTTTGACCTTGAATATAATATGACTCTGAATCATACATGGTAACAACTAAATTTTGTATTATGTATAAAACCATAAAACTGGCCAAGTATCCCCATTTAAACTTAGTATGATGCTGCTGATCTAGTTTAATTAAATTGTAAGTGTCAAGCACTTCAAGAAGAAAAAGTAATTTAAAGTTATTTCTATTTTTAGCTTTAGGGTCCTCTTAAATTGACCGGGTCTCCCCCATTTGAATAAATTAAACAGAGGACTTTATAAGAATGCTACAGAACATGTTACATGTTTGATGAGGATCATTTAGGCAGTTTATGGGAATTGTTGAATAAAGTTTTTTCCATTTTAAGAGCTAGTAGCCCCTAAAAAGGGGCAAAGTTCCAGATTTGAACAAAAAGAAGAGAGGACCTTATAATGATGCTACAGTTTAAATGACCATCTTTTAAGCAGTTCATAAAAAGAAGTTAAGGTTTAAAGTTGTACACACCTAACACATATATAGCTTAGAAAACATTATAAATGTGTACTACCACTGAAAACTGGAATTTTCTTTTTAACAAAAATACTGTTAATATATGGCATTTAATTACAAATGAAGCTCTACAAACACAGATAATATATCAGGTTTAGTCAAATTTATTTGACGAGGGTTTTTATGCCCCCGAAGGGAGGCATATAGTTTTTGAACCGTCTGTCAGTCCGTCCGCAATTTTCGTGTCCGGTCCATATCTTTGTCATCGATGGATGGATTTTCAAATAACTTGGCATGAATGTGTACCACAGTAAGACGACGTGTCGCGCGCAAGACCCAGGTCCGTAGCTCAAAGGTCAAGGTCACACTTAGACATTAAAGGATAGTGCATTGATGGGCGTGTCCGGTCCATATCTTTGTCATCGATGGATGGATTTTCAAATAACTTGGCATGAATGTGTACCACAGTAAGACGATGTGTCGCGCGCAAGACCCAGGTACGTAGCTCAAAGGTCAAGGTCACACTTAGACATTAAAGGATAGTGCATTGATGGGCGTGTCCGGTCCATATCTTTGTCATCGATGGATGGATTTTCAAATAACTTGGTATGAATGTGTACCACAGTAAGACGACGTGTCATGCGCAAGACCCAGGTTCGTAGCTGAAAGGTCAAGGTCACACTTAGACGTTAAAGGATAGTGCATTGATGGGCGTGTCCGGTCCATATCTTTGTCATCGATGGATGGATTTTCAAATAACTTGGCATGAATGTGTACCACAGTAAGACGATGTGTCACACGCAAGACCCAGGTCCACAGCTCAAAGGTCAAGGTCACACTTAGATGTTAAAGGTCATTTTTCATGATAGTGCATTGATGGGCATGTCCGGTCCATATCTTTGTCATTCATGCATGGATTTTAAAATAACTATGCATGAATGTGTGACACTGTAAGGCAACGTGTCGCGCGCAAGATCCACCTCCTTAGGTCAAAGGTACTAAACTCTAACATCGGCCATAACTATTCATTCAAAGTGCCATCGGGGGCATGTGTCATCCTATGGAGACAGCTCTTGTTTATTCTACATCTAAAGTTAGTATCTAAAATAATTTTAGTGACGGAAGCACATTTATCTTTAAATGTATAACTAGTAGCCCCTAAAGGGAGCCAAGTGCCCCATTTGAATAAAATTGGGAGAGGACCTTATAATGATGCTTCAGACCAAGTTTGATGAAGATCCATCAAGTGATTCATGAGAAGAAGTTGTTTAAAGGTTTTTCTCTTGGGGCTCGTAAAGGGGTCAAGCAAACCCATTTGAACAAACTTTAGAGAGGACCTTACAGGGATATTACAGACCAAGTCTGGTGTCATTTTTGACGATAAATTTCAGATAGAAAGATGTTTATGTAAATTGTGGACAACACCATCCTGATCCACCTGCACTAACAGCTCAACAGGTGAGCTAACAAAAACTTGTGCCCAGGCTAGTTTTCCAATATGGTTTCATGGAATACTTTCAAAAACTGCAGTCCTGCTCTTGTTATTTCAAAGAAGTGCTTCTTCTGTTACTACCAACATTGTTCTAGTGCTCGGCATGAGCTGCTCACTGTCACTTTGGTCCTGTAAAATTTTCCTTTCTACAACAATTTTGTGGAAATCGATGGAACATGCATGTTCCTTGGATGGTCTTCTTTCACATATGATCATTTAGTTCCTTTCAGCTTTAGATTGGTGCCACCACATGGAAAAATCTACATAATGGTATCTTCTCCAAAACCACTGGTACAACTTTTCCTTTGATGACCCTCATCAAGATTTTGGACCTCCATTGTCAAATAGAAAATGAAGCTGACTTTGAATAACTTGCCCCTCAGAGATTGGGTTCAAAACCTTGCTTTGGATGTAGAATTCTTCATGTGAGCCACGCCATGAGAAAACCAACATATAGTGCGTTTGCAACCAGCATGGATCCAGACCAGCCTGTGCATCCGCGCAGTCTGGTCAGGATCCATGTTGATCGCTAACAGTTTCTCTGATTTCAATAGGCTTTGTAAGCGAACAGACTGGATCCTGACCAGACTGTGTGGATGCGCAGGCTGGTCTGGATCCAGGCTGGTGGCAAAGCCACTATGTTGGTTTTCTTATGGTGCGGCTCATGTGAGGAAGCCATCAACACAACATAGGTGCCTTCCTTTACTACCTGGTTACTGAAACAATGCATGGAGGAGCACATGGGGGACTTCCTTCACCATCTAAAGCTACAAAAGTCCCCATATGACCTCATTTGTGTTGGTACGACTCTTAAACCAAACCAAAACAAAAACTAAATTGTCAAAAACTCCTTTGTCTTCAAATGACATCTCTGAAACCATTGAGTGAAGTTGAAAGATTGTATGAACTGTCCCTGTATTTTCTGCTTATAGTTGTTCAATGTTTCTTGGACATAGCAGCCCACCAGAGCTAAATATAGAAAATTCTAAAAAGACAACTACATTTCAGGTCCAGTTTTAAAATGATTTTACAAGAATGTACCTAGTCCTACCCAATTCAAAATGCCTGACTGCTAGATGTTTACTGTTGTAACTTTAACAATCTTCTTGTCAGAATCTGAAGGCACACTCCCAATGTTATGTTGCAATTGCAGTATGCTGTCAAACTTGTGCAAGCAATTCAATTTGTCAGAACCGTAACTGCTTAAAGTTTTTGATAAAGTCAAATATCTCTGATACTATCAAAGCTATTGACCTGGAACTTAAACTAGTTATTTACTATCAAAGTCTACACCAGGAGAAAGCTATTGACCTGGAACTTAAACTAGTTATTTACTATCAAAGTCTACACCAGGAGAAACAATCCCCCTAACTCTGGTGGGTAATTAAATGCTGATGATATTAGTTTTAAAAGAACAAGAAAATTATAACCCATTAGTGTAATATGCTGACGATTAAGTTGGTGTAATTACTAAGAGGGTAATGTTGTTGTTGTTTTCTTCACCTCTGTCCCTAGGAGAACAGCTTCTGAATACGCAGCAATGAATATTGAATAAACAGTTCACTACTATAAACACCTTTACCACTTTATACAGTCATATACTGATCGACTGATATTTTGGAAGGACAAACGATCAATGTTGTACAATCAGACACCTCTCTAATATTGCTAAAGAACCTACTTTAAAATGCAAGTCACCTTGCAATTGGTTCAAAGGCCAGTCTTTTTGCCTTACTGTTATAGGTGATATCTGTAAAAGGTTCGACTATAATTATGCATATCAAACATTAAACACATAAATACTTAACTCGAAAAAAAGTATCGAAGTATAAAGCTAAATAGTTCCTGCACACCGGACTGGCGTTTCTGGTGATTTTACCCATGCCGGCAAAACCCATATGGCAACCCCCATGCCAGATGACTCTCATGTACTAGTGGTTCATGCAATGATAATATATTGTTTATGTAAAAATACGAAAAAAGCAGGTACCTTGATAGTTTCTCTCATGATTCCTTATAGTATATTTCTCGATTCAAAATACGTTAGTATTTATAAGAACATAACGTTACACTACAAACGATAAAACTTAAGTGGAACTTTGTTATTGTGCGTAACGCAAAACATCATGATGTCACTTCTGCTTGCGGACGTTAATTTCCCGCGCTCTACTATAAGAAAGAGTGCTACAAAGAAAATATTTCTACCTGTTATTTGTAAAATACGGTATGCAAGAAAAATAATCTGCTAGAATAAAATGTTAACATGTAGACGATATGCAAGAAAAAATATGAGTCGTGTGTTTATGAATCGGATGGAAATATCCGTCCCTCGGCCACCTGCGCATGGGACGGATATTTCTATCCGATTTGTAAACACATGACAGATATTATTAATATAAGACACTGTTTATGGATGTTAGTGTTCCAGACGTACTACTGTGTAAAAAGTTTGGTGTTGATTACCGAAAGAGTAATGTAGTATGTTTAAACAAAATAATATCACTATGGTTAATATGAGCATTTTTTCCACTCAGATTTCAAATATAATGTGGTAATTAAATGCTGATGATATTAGTAATAACTATGAGGTTAAATATTCTTGTTGTTAATAACACACAGTACTAACTTTTTATTGTTGTTTTAAATATCGACGACATTATTTATTTCTGTACATGTATACATAATATCAACGAATAATAGCACAATTTCAGCTCTTGTACTTGGGACCCTTTCCGTTGTACGGATAGAGTAGTAGATTTATACCGGTTTATCAATACAAATACACAGGTCTCCTTTTTTCCTGTAAATTTTCTTTTTCGTATTACAATAATTACATTTAAGGAAGATCCAAATCTTACTTAAATAGATACAGTGTTTTTTTTAAATAAATGATTTATATAAATCACTGATCATGTTATTACCTCCCTTTATTAAATATTTGAATTTTCTAGTGGAACATCAATTCCATGATTCTATATAACGTTACTTATCTTATGTATTTGTTAGCCGAAATAATTGCAAAATATATGTAATCTAAGGCTTGTGTATGTGACTTGACAAAGGCCCTGGGCCAAAACATTGTCGCAAAGAGTGCATGATGTGGTCGAACAAATCGTTTTTATATAGCTACAGTACCAATAATAATAACACAATCAAAAAAAGGTTTAGAAATTAGCATAAATTAAGTTTAAAAAGTAGTATCCGGAATTTCTTTAGAATAAAAGGCCTATATCCCCTATCATTCTCATATGAAACTTTGGAAATCGAAAGGAAATAATCTTCATTTATGACATACACTGCACACTGCACTCACAAAAAGCCATCACCGCGCCAAAAGAATCTATATTTGGCTAAATGTAGTGAAGTAAATATAACTATATTTAGCTAGGTCATGAGCATGCCCAGTTGGACGAGTAGGCATTGCCCTACTACTAGTAGTATATTTACCCCTCCCACAGTTATTTCACATACATTTGTGACAGAACAACCATATAGTATCATTGAGACAACTTCAAAGGTAAGTCCCAGTAGTAAGTTTAATTAATGCATTAAATTTCATTTAACAAACTGTTTTTAGTGTTTTGTTTGTTGCAGCCCAATGTATGTTTGACCCGAAGTATACCGTCATATCATACTAGTATCAGATGTTAGTGTGTTATCGAATTATTATTTTAACAAACTGGTGGAGCTGGCTACTTAATATGCAAATGAGAGGGTTAAATTCTACTTCGCAATACATTTAAAACCTTGTCTGTGCTTCGTTGTGTCGGGTAATACACATGTGTACACAAAAATCAAAATATCTGATAAATCCTTGCTGTTTTTTATCTTACATATTCCACTTTCGTTTTCAAAAATACATCATTTTTTTCATGTATGGTGTTTGTAAATTGTTTATTATCAGATTAAAAGCTGAATTATGTACTTGTTTAAACTGCTCGAGATAAATTAAAAACTTACTGGAACAGACGCTGCACATTTCTCGTTTCTTAAGCCTTGAATTCCTATCTAAAGCAGGGCAAAAAGATTTTAATGTGCTACTATTACTGATGACTGTTCAAATAATTCATTTTTAATGAAGAATATTTCTAAATATGTATTATCTTAAAATTTCAGAAATTCGCCTTATGATGGCATTACCAAATGGTCCAATTGAGATCGTTTTCTCCTTCGATACTACACCTAGTATGATTTCATGTTTGGATGCGGTACGGGGGCGGTTTGCAAACATGGCTCAGCGCCTTCAAGCCGAGATGTTTGCACATGGAGACTACTGCGATAGGCATAATTACATAACAGCAGCATTTGTGGACTTCACAGATGATATCACACAGCTTGCTCGCTTTGCACAATATACCAGTTTAACTGGTGGGGGGCATTCTGATAAATGCTATGAATTTGTACTGCATGAGGTGCGTACCAAACTCATGGACGCCAGGATCTCAAAAGGTATTTGTTATGTTCGGCGACTGCAATCCTCATGAGCAAAACTTCCCTGCCAACAAGCTGATGTTAGACTGGAGAGCCGAAGTTGATGAATTGGGTAAAATTGGCGTTCGCATTTACTCTGTGCAGTGCAACTCGTGGATCCGACCAATTTTATGCAGAAATTGCACATCGTACTGATGGCCAGCATTTAAAACTGAGTGACTTTAAAAATGTCTTTGATTTTCTCATGGCTATATGCTACAAAGAAAAAGGAGATGACCTGTTTCTTAACTATAAGAAAGAAGTAAGGGTATGCTCTTCTACTATAAATAAAGACTTGCATAAACTGTTTGTCGACTTGAGAGACAAAGTTATAGCAAGGTCATCCTATGATACATTGTCAGTCAGCAGCAAAAGTCCTGGAAAAACACTTGGTAAAGGAGAGAAAGTCCCGACAACAAAAAAAAGACAGTAAAAATAACAAAGAAAACAGAACCATCCATGAAAACTGTCAAAGGAGAGAAAGTCATTACAGGAACAAAGGCAGTAAAATTTACAAAGAAAACAGAACCATCCCTGAAAACTGTCAGAAAATCCACAGCAAGCATTAAGAAGCCAAAACCAGTACCAGTACACAAGAAGTATCTGGAACAAGAGGACCATGATGGTCCTGAATCGCTCACCTCTTCCCACATGACCCAGTTTTGAGTATGACGTCGTTTTTTCTATTATTTGACATAGTGACCTAGTTTTTGAGCTCATGTGACCCAGTTTTGAACTTGACCTAGATATTATCAAGATAAAAATTCAGACCAATTTTCATGAAGATCCATTGAAAAATATGGTCTCAAGAGAGGTCACAAGGTTTTTCTATTATCTGACCTATTGACCTAGTTATTGAAGGTACGTGACCCTGTTTTGAACTTTATCTAGATATCATCAAGGTGAACTTTCTCACTAATTTTCATGAAGATCTCATGAAAAATATGGCCTCTAGAGAGGTCACAAGGTTTTTCTATTTTTATACCTACTGGCCTAGTTTTTGACCGCATGTGACCCAGTTTCAAAATTGACCTAGATATCATCAAGGTGAACATTCAGATCAATTTTCATGAAGATCCATTGAAAAATATGGCCTCTAGAGAGGTCAAAAGATTTTAATAATTTTAGACCTTCTGACCTACTTTTTGTCCGCAGTTGACCCAGTTTCAAACTTGACCTAGATATCATCAAGATGAACATTCAGACCAACTTTCATACAGATCCCATGAAAAGTATGGCCTCTAGAGAGGTCACAAAGTTTTTTTATTCTTTGACCTACTGACCTAGATTTTTAAGGCACGTGACCCAGTTTCGAACCTGACCTAGATATCATCAAGGTGAACATTCTGACCAATTTTTATGGAGATCCATTCACATGTATGGCCTCTAGAGACGTCACAATATTTTTCTATTTTTAGACCTACTGACCTAGTTTTTGACCACACATGACCCTGTTTCAAACTTGACCTAGATATCATCAAGATGAACATTCAGACCAATTTTCATACAGATCCCATGAAAATTATGGCCTTTAGAGAGGTCACAAGGTTTTTCTATTATTTGACCTACTGACCTAGTTTTTGATGGCACGTGACCCACTTTCGAACTTGATCTAGATATCATCAAGATGAACATTCAGACCAACTTTCATACAGATCCCATGAAAAATATCGCCTCTAGAGAGGTCACAAGGTTTTTCTATTATTTGACCTACTGACCTAGTTTTTGAAGGCACATGACCCACTTTCGAACTTGACCTAGATATCATCAAGGTGAACATTCTGACCAATTTTCATGAAGATCTCATGAAATATATGGCCTCTAGAAAGGTCATAAGGTTTTTCTATTTTTAGACCTACTGACCTAGTTTTTGACCGCACGTGACCCAGTTTCGAACCTGACCTAGATATCATCAAGATGAACATTCAGACCAACTTTCATACAGATCCCATGAAAAATATGGCCTTTAGAGAGGTCACAAGGTTTTTCTATTATCTGACCTACTGACCTAGTTTTTGATGGCACGTGACCCAGTTTCGAACTTGACCTAGATATCATCAAGGTGAACATTCTGACCAATTTCCATGAAGATCTTATGAAATATATGGCCTCTAGAGAGGTCACAAGGTTTTTATATTTTTAGACCTACTGACCTAGTTTTTGACGGCACGTGACCCAGTTTCGAACTTGACCTAGATATCATCAAGATGAACATTCTGACAAATTTTCATGAAGATCTTGTGAAATATATGGCCTCTAGAGAGGTCACAAGGTTTTTCTATTTTTAGACCTACTGACCTAGTTTTTGATGGCACGTGACCCAGTTTCGAACTTGACCTAGATATCATCAAGATGAACATTCTGACCAACTTTCATAAAGATCCCATGAAAAATGTGACCTCTAGAGTGGTCACAAGCAAAAGTTTACGGACGGACGGACGGACGGACGACGGACGACGGACGACGGACACCGCGCGATCACAAAAGCTCACCTTGTCACTTTGTGACAGGTGAGCTAAAAATATTTGCCGAAACTTCGGAGAGAAAATGTGTCAGAAAGCAACTTCCTTTTGAGAGAAATGCCATGGTCAAAATGGCAGCTTGTTATTTCGACGGAACAAAACGTCGTAACAGACACACGAGCACGAACTGCTAGTGACATAAGCTGCCAAAGGACAGGAAGTGGTCATGGATTTAGAGCTAAGGAAATTTTTGGCAGGAAAACAAAAGTTCCTGCAATTTATGAAATTGGCATCCAAGCAAAAAGACATCATAGAAAATATGTGACATACAGTAAAATGTGTCGTGGATTTACTTTCAGTTCAAATTGGGAGAATAAACTCCTCGGAAGAAAGGACATTCGCATGCAAATTGACAGTTTGGTCGAGAAAACTGTAGCATATTTGTACGTAGAATGTTACTGAAGGGGGATCAGTCTAAAAGTAAAGTTAGACAGGCGTTGAGGAGGTACAATTATGCATGGAGTGGCCTGAAATCTGTCAGAAACGGCAATAGAACTGTTTCTAAGGGAGAAATTGAAATCTCATCTGAAATGGACATATAATTTAATAACACAGAAGTTTTCAAAATAAGTTTTATCTTATAAAGGTGCAATATATGCTAGTTAGGCCTAAAAAATTCTTTGTTTACGGTAACATGCTAAAAAAATCAGGGTAGGTAGGTCGGATTTTTTTGATTTTTTAAAAAAAATTTATTAGACTTTTCGGAAATTATTTTTCAGTGTGTCAAAAAATGAATACAAATAAGGGGGTTATGCCTTTAGAGCATCAGCAAGTTGATTTCTAACATCACTGACCATGTTTAAAGCATAAAAAGTGCAGTTCTGCAACTTGAAAAAAATATTCTCCAAGGCCATAAAACAATTAGGGTCGGGCCAAAAATTTAGGGTAGGTAGGGATACCGGAAACAAACAGTTTTTTTTACGCCTTATATACATTTGTACAGGTATTTGAGTTTAAACAATGTTGACTGAATGTGGAACTTTTGAAGTACACTGGGACCCCGTTATAACGCTGTCATCGGGGTCCAAGGTTCGAGACCCGCGGATCTAGCGGGGTTAAATTTATAACGCGGGTTGATCGTATCAGCGGTAAATGCAATACCCCACCCATCGGTAATGTATTAGACGTATTTTGGACGCTGTTTTATGTTAATAAGAAATAAGAATCGTATAAACGGGACATTTATTAACCTTAAATGCTACTGAAAAATACATTAAAAGAATTATAACGCTGTGTCATCTTCTCATTTTGTCGTGATTCTAAAAGAAAGTTGAAATTGTTTATCCCGGAAGTAAACATGTATAACGCTGTGTGAGGAATGCGCTGTCATGAGAATTACATACGCAATGCAATTGCACTGGGGGTTTATGTAACTAAAAGAGAAAAAACGCGGACAGTCTTAAAAAAAATAATTTTGAATACATGAAGAAAATCGATAAATAAGATAGAAAATTGTTAAATCGCCGTCGTTGATATACGATATTAAAAAGGGAGAACATTCTCAATATGGCTTTCAGTGCGTCGAATCTTCGCAAATTCCGACGAACCGAGAATGATTATTATGAAAAATGGCTGCATTTTATTACAAAACTGGGCCTGTTGTTCGGTTTTTATTCACTCGAGTGTTAATGTCATCCACTTAATTGGTGCAAACTTAAACGGTTTGATAGTTGACTGACCGATCTTCCACGCTTGTTAATGCAAACAATCTAATTTTGACACGGTACTGATTGCCTAATTGTCACAGGTCTACATGTATTGAAACTTTAACAAAGGCGATACGCAAACAAGTAAGCTAGCAGACGATAATTGATAAAAATCAATAATCGTCACAGTTGTCATGGAAAGGTGTTAATGTACACGTACATGTAGTTTTAACGCTGGTTATGATCAAATTAAATAACATCCGCGGATTTTTTTTTTTTCTGATTTTTGATTTTTTTTACCCTCTAAAATTTGGGAGCCAAGACGATACAGCGTTATAACGAATACCGCGGTATATCGAGAAGCGTTATAACGGGTTTCGAGTGTATACAGTATGTTACGTGTGTAAATACTTTTTAGTCTTTGTTTCAACACTTATCCGATAAAATTTTGTCTTGTTGTACTCTGTTTGACATTTACATTGTACATATCAGTTATGATTAAATAAAGAGAATCTATTTTTCATAATTTCATGAGATGTTGATGTATATTAATATTAATAGATCGAGATATGTGAACCTACAAGTAAGTGACTGAGTAATGGCTTTCGTAATTTGGGACATTGTTTCACGATTGCCCCGATTTTGAAAACCAATCTTTGCCTTATGCAGAGCCATAAAATGACATGCAATACACATCAACATGTGGTAATACTTCTGGGTCAGTAAACAATATTTTATTTTTACAGCCTGCAATATTTCATAGAAAATATTTGTTGCAAATGGCTGCCAATGTGCAGGTGAATTTTTTCCACCCACTCCCAGTTTTTATGATCTTTCATTATTTTTTTTATCTTTACACATGCTTTCTCCATGCAGTAAGACATAGGTTGCCCCCATGCACTTTTGTCCTAACATAATTAAGTTGTTCAAGATGGGATTTATGGTGTTTGTGCAGTTGAAATCCTCTCATTGCCTCCTCTAGCATTGTATCCAGCTCTATTAAATTCCCTTTAGATAATTTCAACTTACCTTTAATGTTAAAAAGATAAAATTTTGTATGGAAAGAGATATATATACATGTAATTCTGCATTATTGTTCTTTTTTTAACACTTCCTCTCATTGCAATCTATCATGTAAAGTTATTTGGAATCCCCGTAGGTGGTGTCAAAAGTAATTAACTTAAATAATTACTGAGAGGCAGGAAGAAGGAGGGACTGAAAAACAAGACAAAGTGATTTTAATTTGGTCCCCTAAAATATGAACTGACTGCCCATGAAACAAAAGGGCCGGAACTAAGTGTGTCATGAAGACTTAATCATTATCTGTCAGACTGGTTCATTTTTCCCTAGAGAAAAACGGATAAGGTAAGTATAACAAACAAGAACTGTCATTTCTTAATATTGTATTGACAAGCAATGAACTGTCAATTTCAACAAAATAATAACATTTTATCAAAATAAATCAAATTAGAGCTGCTTTTGAGAACAGCACATGTCTCCCACATCTGCCTAATAATCTGAATAGTAGTATATGAGTCAACCATGTATCAAGACCTCAATTGCCTAATCATCTGACATGATTAGGTCTTGGGGCATAAATGACTCATATACATTAGTAGTATACGAGTCCTTTATGTGCCCCAAGAGCTGAGCGATTTTCGGTAATTCAAGGGCCATAATTCCGAAGTGCCTGGGCCGATTTGGCTAGTTATCGAACTTGGCCGAGGACTTATTTGCAAACACATTTTGTTCAAGTTTGGTGAAGATCGAATGAGAAATGTTCGAGTATAAACCCTACGCCCAATATATTCTTAATTCCCAATCAGACTTTCAGTGCTTTGATTATCAAAAACAACCCAATCAGACTTTCAGTGCTTTGATACAACCCAAACAGACTTTCAGTGCTTTGATACAACCCAATTAGGCTTTCAGTGCTTTAATTATCAACAATGTTTCAAGGGCCATAATTCCGAAGTGCCTGAGCCGATTTGGCTAGTTATCGAACTTGGCCGAGGACTTATTGGCAAACACATTTTGTTAAGTTTGGTCAAGATCGGATGAGAAATGTCTGACTTAGATGCGGACAAGCTTTGTGACAGACGGACGGACGGACACACAGGAGTAAATCAATATGTCTCCCACCACACAGTGGTGTGGGAAACATAATAACATAATAAAGTAATTACTTAAACCCGCCCGCTTAGCTCAGTAGGGAGAGCATTGGTCTATAGATCGCAGGGTCACGAGTTCAATCTGGGGGCGGGGCGTATGTTCTCCATGATGGTTTGATAAAAGACATTGTGTCTGACATCATTCGTCCTCCACCTCTAGTAATTCATGTGGGGAAGTTGGCAGTTACTTGAGGAGAACAGGTTTGTACTGGTACAGAACCCAGGAACACTGATTAGGTTAACTGTCCGCCGTTACATGACTGAAATACTGTTGAAAAACGGCGTTAAACCCAAAACAAACAATTTATTTATTTATTTGGGTTTTACGGCGCACCAACACAGTATAGGTAAACAAACAAACAAAGGAATTACTTGATGATATTTAGAAATCTTGAATTTTCCATCAAATATTTGTTTGAATATTTCCTTGCATGATCTTTAAACTAGTGCAAAAAATTTCAGCAGTTTTTTATTTATCACAGAACAATAATTAAAACTTGGCTTGTTAACCCTTATTATGCTGGACACCATTGATTCTGCCTTTGTGACCAGTGTAGATCATGATTAGCCTGCACATCCAGGCAGTCTGATCATGATCTACACTGTTCGTCATTCAGTCAGTATCTTTTTGGTATGCACCCCTTTTAACAATTAATGGAACTGTCCATTTTGAAAGATGGACAAGTTCATTATAGAAATTTAGCAGCAACAAGAGCTTGTAGAACATGAAATTCCCCCCTTGATGCAATCAGTAATTGCACAAGGAACAGAAATTATTTGGTCATTATACACAGAAGTTCTACTGTTCTGGGTCAATGTGACCTTGACCTTTGACCTACTGACCTCAAAATCAATAGGGGTCATCTGCTGGTCATGATCAACCTTCCTATTAACTTTCGTGATCCTAGGCCCAAGCATTCTCATGTTATCTTCCGGAAAGGGTTTAATTGTTCCGAGTCAATGTGACCTTGAGCTTTGGCCTACTGACCTCAAAATCAAAAGGGGTCATCTGCTGGTCATGACCATCCTCATCATCTTTCATGATCCTAGGCCCAAGCGTTCTTGGGTTATTGTCTGGAAACCGTTTAACTGTTCCGGGTCACTGTGCCTTGACTTTTGGCCTACTGACCTCAAAATCAATAGGGGTCATCTGCTGATCATGATCAACATCCCTATCAAGTTTCGTGATCCTAGGCCCAAGCGTTCTCAAGTTATCTTCTGGAAACGGTTTAAATGTTCCGGGTCACTGTGACCTTCAACTTTGACCTACTGACCTCAAAATCAATACTGGTCATCTGCTAGTCATGATTAAGTTCTCTATTAATAATCAGGATCCTAGGCCCAAGCTTTCTTGAGTTATCATCCGGAAACCATTTAACTGTTCCGGGTCACTTTGACCATGACCTTTGACCTACTGAACTCAAAATCAATAGGGGTCATCTGCTGGTCATGGCCAACCTCCCTTTCAACTTTCATGATCCTAGGCCAAAGCATTCTTGAGTTATCATCCGAAAACCGTTTAACTGTTCCGGGTCATTGTGACCTCGAACTTTGACCTACGGGGTCATCTGCTTATTATGACCAACCTCCCTATCAACTTTCATGATCCTAGGCCCAAGCGTTCTTGAGTTATCATCCAGAAACGGATAGGTCTACATACCGACTGACGTCTGCAAAACAATCATTATTGTGAAATCATTATTATTCATGGGGATTAATTTTCGTGAATTTCATGGTTCAGCTCAACCACAAAATTAAGTCACAACAAACAAACTGTGCCCACAATAATGTAAATCGTATGCAACAATGTGCAATGTCACCAAAACAGACAACATAGCTGTCCAATCTTATCCATAGTTGTGTGCATGCGGCAGTACTGACTTGCAGCTTTCATGTAGTTTATTGACGCTCCATCAAAGATAAACATAGGTATGCATCGGAACAAAACCGACTTTCATTCAGACATAATCATTTAATGTTTACAACATGCTAGTCAAAGTAAAAGTACTAAAAATAAAAGTTTGACATAGCGTCACATGCCAACCACACTATTCTGCAGTTGTTATTTGAATTTGTTCGGGCCCGCTCCGCAATGTTTTACACTAGCCTTTATTTTTACTGACATGTAGTAAACTACTATTACTTTGGAACTACTAAATATTATAAATTAATTGCTAGATTTTCGTCCAATGCATTATTACCTTATTCACATTACACGTTTTTCAGCACAAGATAGCACATGCATAAGTTCAACATCTTGTAATTTTAGATGCAGACGCGCATTCATTTTGCAAAAATACATTTCGGATGAAAGTCTAGTTTTGACACTTTTTAATTGGTGCTGACTTCAGTAATTGGCACATAATCACCCGCTAACCTCCCATGGCATAGATTGCAAATTTGGTAACTATGGTAGTGCTGTTTGACACGTGTAGGTTTCACATGTAAGAACAAAATGATATACTAGATCTACTCCTGTGGAAATTATGAAGAAAACAAAACCAAAATTGAAAATCCACGAATTTACGTCCGCACAAAACAGCCATTTTGGCCAAAACAAAATCAAATGATTTCACAGTACCCCTCTTTCTTCGAAGTGGGGCATAAGAAAAACAGGAGACAGCACGCTCGACTATTTCGATGCTGGATAGTGAAACTGGGCACATTTGACGAAGCTGGAGCTGTCACTGGAATATTCAATGACTCCAACATGGATGAAATATTGGATAATAGCTTAAGTCTGTGTCAAAAGTATTAAGTAATAAGAGAGATAAGAATCAAGTGTATCAAAACATTAAATATATATAAGTACAATTCTTAGCAAAAAGGGGGCATAATTCATGAAATATTGGTGCAAGAGTGATGCACCTTGTGTCATGTTGAATCAAATCCATTTAGTAATAACCTGAGATATAGTGAAAATGCATAAAAATAACCTTTAATTCTAAGTAAAAGGGGCATAATTCATGAAAGATTTATTGACCTTGTGTTGTATAATGTGGGTGATAAGGTGGAACAACTATTTTAAGTTTGAATCAAATCCATTTAGTAATTACTGAGTTAGAGTGAAAGTGCATCAAAACTTTAACCTGAAATTCTAAGAAAAAGGGGGGATAATTCATGAAATAATGGTGCAAGAGTAATGGTCCTTGTGTCATATGATGTAAGTGATGATGCTGAACAACTATTTTAAGTCTGAATTAAATCCATTTAGTAATAACTGAGATAAAGTGAAAGTGCACCAAAACTTTAACCTGAAATTCTAAGTAAAAAGGTGGGATAAAGATGAAATATTGGTGCCAGAGTTATGACCCTTGTTCCATATGATGTGGGTGATGATGAGGAACAATTATTTTAAGTTTGAAGTAAATCCATCATGAAACAACAAAGAGAAAGTGCATCAAAACTTTAACCAAAGTGCGGACGCGGAAGGACGCCAAAGCGGACGCCTACGCTGGGTCGAGTAGGATAGCTCTCCATACTTTGTATAGTCGAGCTAAAAAGGGTTAACAGCAGGAAAAGGGTTAACAATCAATAAAATGCACCAGTAAATGTTCCTCATTATATCTGTCTATTACAGAGCTGTCAATCATAAGACTGTGTCCCTGTCTTTCAAGTTCTCCAACGTTACAATGATGCAGTGTCACAGTGTGTAGACTGTGTAAACTTTGACCCAGTCCATACAACTGACTTCCTTTGATTTCACTTCCGTACAGAGAGAGCTCCTCTAACTTTGGACAGTACTGAAAAGTAGGAAAACAAAGTGCATGAAATTAACACAGCCTCAATGGCAGTCATTCACACCATTTTGTTAAAAATATAACCTCAAACTAAACTGTTACAACTGCACTTTGGGAAAGTAATCACTTAATAAAGTATCTCCATGAAATTAACAAAACCAATGGTTTTAAAGAAGTAAAATATCTAGGATACTTTCAAACAGATATTTGACACTACTAACAAATAGCTGGTACAGACTGGTTTTCACTTGATTTGTCAGATATGCAATTTGTATTATACTGCATATACAAAAAACTTGTACTAAACAGCAAGCTGAGACAACAACATAATATGGCTGCTTAAGGAAAGTGGTTGCTTAATAAAGGCAGGCTCAAATTATGTAGATACTCGAAGTATTTTTCTTTAACCTTTAGCCTGCTGGTAGCAAGTGGTTCTGCCATTGCAACCAATGCAGACCACAATCATGGTCTGCACTGTTCGTTATTCAGTCAGTAAATTTTCAGTGAACACCCCTTTGATAAACAAGTGGTACTGCTCAAATTGAATGATGGACTAATTCATTTCAGAAATCTAGCAGGGTAAAGGTTAACTTTGTACAAGTAGTTATTGGATTATTTCAAATGCTGTCTTGAGGCCCAAATGTAAGACTGGTTTCCAAATATGTTTGCCTCGTAAAATAAAGTCATTATTATTATTATTATTATTATTATTATTATTATTATTATTATGTCTCTGTTAATATTATTGTACAACACTAAGCTGGAAATATAGGTGAATGGTCAAATCTATGTCTCCCTTCTTCCAAATGTAGATATTAGAAACAGGAGCATTCTAAGAATTCCTTGCAGCCATTCAAAAATTTGACTGAAATGAAGAAGACCCACTCACTTTACAAAAAAAACACTTATCTCCCCTTATAGGGACCAGTCGGAGGCTAGTTCATATGCAATTCTGTATGCTGTGGCCTTGACCTGTGATCAAATGACTTAAAAAAAAACAGTTATAGGGGTCATCTACTGAGAACAGGCATCTATCCTGGGAGACTGGCAGCTAAAGCATCCCTTACTTATTATGCAGAAAACATTTCAATCTAGGTCACTGTGATTGAAAAAACATTTTCAGTATCAAGATAACTGTGACCTTAATCTTTGATCCCTACTTGACACACAAAAAATAGGGGTCATCCACTGACCACATGCAATCACCCTATTAAGTTTGAACATTGTGACACCAAGCATTTTTTTATCTATTGATCAGAAACCAAATGGTCTAGGTCAAAGCATTCTTTAGTTATTGAGCAAAAAATCATTCTCAGTCTCACTGTGACCTTGACCTTGGACCTACTAGCCCCTTCCCCCTTACAAAAAAAGAGGCCATCTACTGACCACAGGCAATAATCCTTCAAAGTTTGAACATAGTGAGAACAAGCATTCTCTAGTTGCTGATATGAAACCAAATGTTTTAACTACTGGCTCATGGACTGACAGACAAACCAACTGACCCTCTACATTGATGGGGTCATAAATATTAACTGAACCAACACCACTAAACCTAAATTCAACTTAGATACATCTAGGCTTAGCGCTGACCTTTCACGATGTTAAGACTTATGTAATGCACCTAAGTATAAACAAACTTTTCTCATTAAACTATATGAAATCTCTTTTATAAAACATTTTTTTTTTACAACATAACTCTGCCTGGAACAAACTCGATAGAGTCCTAGTGGTTCATGTAAAGTATGATATGCCTAATTCTCATAATTTTTTAGATAATTTTCATATAAACATATGTAAAACAATGACAAATTTTGTCCATTATGGTCCTTACTCCAGTGTAACAGGACTACTAGTCAATATTATGTGTTAGACATTTATGACACTATAGGTCAAATCTTCCCGACCTGACCATTCACTGTGAAAGTGCATATTATTTTTCTGTCACTTTGTTTGTTTTGGGTTTTATGCTGTTTTTCAACAGTATTTCAGTTTTGTAATGGTGGGCAGTTAACTTAAGCAGTGTTTCTGGATTCTGTACAAACCTGTTCCCCATATGTAACTGCCAACTTCCCCACATGAATCAGAGGTGGAGGAAAAAATGAATGATTTCAGACACAATGTCTTTTATCAAATCATCTCGGAGAACATGTGCCTTGCCTGTGAATCAAACTCACAACCCCCGCTATCAGCAGATCTATGCTCTCCCTTTTGAACAAAGCAGACGGGTTACTAGCCAATATCAAGTGTTTTAAAAATATTTACCTCACTATAGGTATCTTTCCTACTTGACTTATCACTGGGAAAGAACATATTATTTTTCATTCACTTTTAATAACTGCAATTATTCTGACTACTATTTATTACTTTAATTAGTAAATTAATGATTTATTCCCCTTGATTTTCCTAGGTACACTCTCTACACAGGATAGAATGATGGTGAGTATACTTACATATGCAAGTACTCTTGCTAAATGTAGCACCTGTTTGCTGTGTAAGGACAGACATCTCAGGGCGAGCAGTGGGGCGCTATGGTACACTTGCACCTGGGTCAGACTCTCTACATGCAGTGTCAATGAGTTCAGTTTAGGACATCCCTGGAAATGAAAAAATAATAAAGACTGGTGGTTACAAAGTATGAACTTCAAGAAACACTGGTGAGCTGCTAAACATATACACTACGTTTTATAGAACAATTTTTTCATAGTGGTTTAGTTTTAAAACAATAGTATTATCTAGGCAGGTTTTTTTTTTTGGCTCCATTTTCAGGACAATGGAAAGAGTGCTTTGCTGCTAATAGGAATTCTTGCCTAAATTTTATCCCACAGATTTAATGTATTTTGTGGACTCTGGGCTGATTTGATCTACACTGGTTAAACTGTATCATCAACAAGTAAAATTTTCAACTGTTTAATAAGAAACGTTTTTATCCTTTACCTGTATCCTCAAATATCTTAACTTTGAACACTGGATATCTGGAAGAAAAACAATATGACAGTATAAGCATTAAGTTTTACTGATATAACATTTTGATAATTGCTTGGTTTTTAAATCCATAGACTATTTAAATACAATGTAACTGTATCATATAATAAGGAAATCAAACTACTTTCCTCACATAATCCTCCCAGGGATAAGGGCCAGCAGTTTTAGCACAGATATGTCAAAACTAAAAGAACTCTTGATAGTTCAAATGAAGAGGGCCAGCAAAAGACCCAATTTCCTATTCTCTACAATATTTTTCATCAAAATATATAATTACTATACCTTAGACTGATATACATTGTATGAAATATCACTAAGTATCTTAATTCAAACATTTATTAAGTTATCAACTATTTACCCAGTGGAGCTGCATGAATGCAATTGGAAAAAGAGCACCGCAATGCAGAGCAATATACGCCCGAAGGTATAACTTTTGACCCCTAAGTGTGACCTTGAAGGGAGCCATCCAAAACATGCACTCTGCATGTCGTTTCGATGTGGTGAACATTTGTGCCAAGTTTCTTTAAAATCCTTCAAGCATTTCAAGAGTTACAGAGCGGACACAAAACAAAGTCATATGACATTTGACCCCTTAGTCTGACCTTGACCTTGAAGCGAGCCATCCAAAGCATGCGCTCTGCATGTCGTCTTGATGTGGTGAACATTTGTGCCAAATTTCTTTAAAATCCTTCAAGCAGTTCAAGAGTTACAGAGCGAAAACAAAACAAAGTCATATGACCTTTGACCCCTAAGTGTGACCTTGTCATTGAAGCGAGCCATGCAAAACATGTGCTCTGCACTTCGTGTCGATGTGTTGAACATTTGTGTCAAGTTTCTTCGAAAACCTTCAAGGGGTTCAAGAGTTACAGAGTGGACACCTAACTGCTAATGGACGGACAGACAGAGACAAGCGTCATAACATAATGCTTCCCTTTGGGCATATAAAAAGAAAATATAAGCCCATATACTTTGTTCCTTGGGGTATAACAATATGTAAATCACTAACCTAATGCAGAGAGATGTATGCCTTGGTCTAATGTGAGTGAACACAAGTTCTGCAACTGCAGCTGAAGATATGTTTCCCCTGGGATGGCACGAACTTCAAGTATCCTTAATGATTCTTCACATTGCTTCAATAACATCTGCCTTTCTTCTGGTACCAACTGAAACAGGAAAAGGGGAGTGGTCATCTATGCAATATGATATTTGCCATTGATCTAAGTATAACACAGACTTGAGACTGAGAACAAGTTCTAGAATTTCACAGTTCAAGGTTGAAATTATCAATTCATTACAAATTTGCTAAAACTTTGTTTTGGGTTCAGTGCCGTTTTTCAACAATTTTTCAGTTATGTAACAGCGGGCAGTTAGCCTTACCAGTGTTCCTGGATTCTCTACTGGTACGAATCTGTTCTCCACAAGTAACTGCCAACTTCTCCACATGAATCAGAGGTGGAGGAGGAATGAGTTTAGACACTATGTGTTTTATCAAATCGTCATGGTCCATGATGGAGGGCATACGCCTCACCCGAGATCGAACTTTCGATCCTGGGATCCGTAGATCTGCGCTCTCACTATCATCAGCTTCAAATAACCAAACTGAGTTTCATGACCCTATCTGATACAAAATCAAAATCAATTTCTCTTTCAAATATGAAATATCTGCAGGCTTAGTTACTTTATAACTTAATCAGTTATTAAAATAGAAGAACACACGTTTTAAAGATATAATTACTACCTTAGGTAGATTATTTAGGGTGAGATGCTGTACAGTGATTGGTGATGCCAGATTTATTTTCTTCAATGTTCTATGGCCTGTCAAACTGCATACCTTGATGCTGCTAGGTAATGATAAACACCTGAAAGATAACAACTAGTGTGACTTCACAATAACTGTTAAGAGCAAAGTGGAAGGATGATCAATTACACAACTGTCAAAGATATTTGCAGTAACCAAAATGAACATGAAACATATAATTTAACCTTAAAGAAAATTTCAACATGTTATTAAATTATGAAATTTAATCCTTAATAGAGATATTTTTTTTGTTTTCTACAATGAATTATTCATTATGTTTTGTGGCAGAAGAGGTACTATAGTAATGCCTTTCATGGCCTCTTTTGATTGGTTCACAAAGATGTGTTGCGAAGCATCACTGATTCGCTGAAATGTTTTACCTGTAATGTTACCAAACTAAAAATATCAGCAAAATGTGCCAGAGGTTCAACCAGGGAACCAAGGTAAACCTTTGGTATACAAGGATGCACTTTGACTTACCTTAAAGACAAAGTTCCTATCAAAGACAAGGACTGTAGCTGAGGGTTATGTTCTACTAGATCAGTTACTGTAGTATCAGTAAGTCTATCACACTTTGTTACTGACAACTCACGTAAACATCGGCATCTGAAATGCATTGACAACTTAAGCAAGTAATGCTTTTGTCTTTCTGAACGTTACTTTAACAGTTGTTATCATAATGCTAAAAGGGTAACATTAACCTCTACCCTGCTAAATTTCAAAAATGAACTGGTCAATCATTCAATTTGGGCAGTACCACTTATCATTCAAAGGGATGTTCACTGAAAATTTACTGACTGAATAGCGAACAGTGCAGACCATGATCAGCTTGCACGGATGTGCAGGCTGATCTTGGTCTGCACTGGTCGCAAAGGCAGAAACAATTGCAGCCAGCAGGCTAAGAGTTAATAACACTGCATCACTAGCTTCATTCTGATATATATGACTGGTGCACTTTTAACAGTTACTATGTTTGTTCATACAGACTGAAGTGCAAGTCTCAAAAATCTTGAATCTGACTGGTTGTATCTGAGCACTTAACATGGTAAACAATTTCAGTTCCTTATAGCATACTTTTCATGCAATACTGCCGAGTTAATGACTTTTAAAGTTTCAACTTTACATCAAAATAGGTACCTTGAATGGCCATAAGAATTTTTTATATGCGTATATAATGCAGTCGAACTTTGTTTACTTGAACTCGATGGGACTGGAAAAATTTGTTCAAGCTATCAGTAGTTAGAGCAATTGACCAATATTTATTTTATAATAATTTTGCCGGGACCTGACGATGAGTTTGAGCAAAGGGTGGTGCACGAATTATCCATGTTCGAGCAAACAAAGTTCGACTGTATGCCTGAAGTAATATTTAGATGTCTACTTTTACGACTGATTATTGATGAATCAATACAAAACTAAAACAGTATTCTTCCATCCTTAAACAGCCACTGCAAAGTTCTGTACTATATAAAGTATAAATATGATGGGTTATAATTAACCATTTAATTCCGCTATTATACCTCAAGCATATTGTATGTTTTGGCTGAGTACAGACTCCATTTAGTTGAAGACTGTTTAATTTATCACAGAATATATTTAGATGAGCAAAGTTTGTCCCTCTGACATCAAGGGATTTCAAGTTTTCAGCTCTCAATGTAAAATCTTGTACCATACCACACCACTGAAAAGTAACAAGAGAAGAGTGTTAGCTTAACTTATCATGGTTTCATTAAGAAACTATAATGGCACAACAAAAACTTTAAAGAAACTTGGACTCCAGACTTTCTGAACATTAAAAAGTGAGTTTTTGTTTCTAAACTATCTTAAGAATGGCGGAAGCAATGGAAAATACAAATTTCACTTATGCAATTACCATCTTTCCTGGGAAGAACCAGTACAGGCCTCTTAGTTAGGTGGGAGACACTCAAGAGCATCTCAGAAATTTCCAGTGCCTGGACCAGGATTTGAACCCGGACCTCTGGATTGACAGTCAAGCGTGTTACCACTAGACCACCGGCCCACCTGAAAAATTTCTTGACAATTATCTAATACTGATATGTTTAGATACATATGTAATAGATTATTAGCCTTGCATCAAGAAATATGCAGCCTCTTGTTCTGTAGACGAATAATATTGTAGTGCAATATTTCAACTGCAGAACTCGTGCATCTTTCTTGATAAAAAAGCTAATAACCTATAATTATGTTACTGATCTAGCAATAAGATGTACAGTACTGTCATACTATATGGTATTATGTTACTTATGTTATTTTTGAAGAAAAAATTATGGCAATGAATAAGACTGTCAGTATTATAAAGCACTTACTCTGACATCAAGGTCTTGTAATGTATGAACATCTCCTACTGAGACAGAATTCAATCTGTTACAACTAATTATCTTCAATGATTTCAAACTAGGCCATCCAGATACTGTTACACTGAAATCAAACAATTAAATGTACATGTATATGTGTATGTTCTATTTGTTATATTTCAGGACATTTTTCAGCCAAAATGGTTTTTTCATAGGGGTATGAATTCATGGATTTCTATATCTGAAGAAGATGTTTTTGTCACAAAAACAAACATGTCTCCGCCCTTCGTATACCTTTAGCTCTGGCAGCCATTTTGTGCAGCAAAGTGGAACATGTCGGCGATATGCACAACTAGGCTTGGTACTGATCACTCCTGTGAAGTTACGTCGAAATCTATCCAGCAGTTTGATCTTTGAAAGCCGAACAAATTTTTTCTATTTTTAGATCTGGTGGCCATTCTGTGCAGCAAAGTGGAATGAGCCAGCGATATTCACAACTAGGGTTAGTACTGATCACTCCTGTGAAGTTTCGTCGAAATCCAGCCAGCAGTTTGACCTGTGAAAGCCGGACAAGATTTTTCTATCTTTAGCTCTTGCAGCCATTTTATGCAGTGAAGCAGAACTTGTCAGCGACATGCACAACTAGGCTTGGTACTGATCACTCCTGTGAAGAAATGTTGAAATTGGGCCAGCAATTTGACCTTTGAAAGCCAGACAAGATTTTTCTATTTTTAGCTCTTGCTGCCATTTTGTGCAGCAAAGTGGAACATGCCGGCAATATGCACAACTATGCTTGGTACTGATCACTCCTGTGAAGTTTCTTCGAAATCTGGCGCGCAATTTGACCTGTGAAAGCCAGACAAGCTTAATGCAGATGGACGGACTGAAGGACAGACCTATGGGGGAGACATAATGAGAATATGAAGCAATATTACACAGAAATGTTCATATCTTAAAAAAGAAAATCATAAATTTTAAAACATTTCTGAAAAGAAAATTACAAAAATTCAAACAAGACTGTTAGAATGTCATAATAAAGCGGTACATCTGTCATAGCAAATTCGTTACAAAGTAGACATGGTCAAATCTAAAATTTTACTAATTAAAGGTCCATTACTCTATAGATAAAGGTACAAATAGGCTAGCTGTCAAATCTGGCATAGAAATTATGGAGATACACACTTTGATTAAGTTTGACTCGAATCCAAGAAATAAACCTCTAGCTGTTGTGTTGAAACCAATGATTTCTTAATTTTAATTAATTCAAGGGCCATAACTCTGAAGATAATGGTCTGAGTTGGTTGGTAATCAAACTTTAACAAGATTTTATAGAGAAACATCTTCTAGATATGTGTGTAAATGTAACTGAGATCAAAGAAACAAGAGGACCATGATGGTCCTGAATTGCTCACCTGTTCCCACATGGCCCAGTTTTGAACTGAGTATGACGTTGTTTTTTTTATTATTTGACATAGTGACCTAGGTTTTGAGCTCATGTGACCCAGTTTTGAACCTGACCTAGGTATCATCAAGATAAAAATTCTGACCAATTTTCATGAAGATCCATTGAAAAATATGGCCTCTAGAGAGGTCACAAGGTTTTTTTTATTATTTGACCTACTGACCTAGTTATTGACTGCACATGACCCAGTTTCGAATTTGACCTAGATATCATCAAGGTGAACATTCTGACCAATTTTCATGAAGATCCATTTGAAAGTATGGCCTCTAGAGAGGTTACAAGGATTTTCTATTTTTAGACCTACTGACCAAGTTTTTGACCGCAGTTGACCCAGTTTCAAACTTGACCTAGATATCATCAAGATAAACATTCAGACCAACTTTCATACAGATCCCATGAAAAGTATGGCCTCTAGAGAGGTCACAAGGTTTTTCTTATTATTTGACCTACTGACCTAGTTATTGACCGCATGTGACCCAATTTCAAACTTGACCTAGATATCATCAAGGTGAACATTCTGACCAATTTTCATGAAGATCCATTTGAAGGAATGGCCTCTAGAGAGGTCACAAGGTTTTTCTATTTTTAGAACTACTGACCTAGATTTTGACCACAGTTGACCCAGTTTCGAACTTGATCTAGATATCAACAAGATGAACATTCAGACCAACTTTCATACAGATCCCATGAAAAATACAGCCTCTAAAGAGGTCACAAGGTTTTTTTATTATTTGACCTACTGACCTAGTTATTGACCTCACGTGTCCCAGTTTCGAACCTGATCTAGATATCATCAAGTTGAACATTCTGACCAATTTTCATTAAGATCCATTCAAAAGTATGGTCTCTAGAGAGGTCACAAGGTTTTTCTATTTTTAGACCTTCTGACCTAGTTTTTGACCGCACGTGACCCAGTTTCAAACTCGACCTAGATATCATCAAGATGAACATCCAGACCAATTTTCATACAGATACCATGAAAAATATGGCCTCTAGAGAGGTCACAAGGTTTTTCTATTATTTGACCTACTGACCTAGTTTTTGACCGCACGTGACCCAGTTTCTAACTTAACCTAGATATCATCAAGTTGAAGATTCTGACCAATTTTCATGAAGATCTTCTGAAAAATATGGCCTCTAGAGAGGTCACAAGGTTTTTCTATTTTTAGACCTACTGACCTAGTTTTTGACCGCACATGACCCAGTTTCGAACTTGACCTAGATATCATCAAGGTGAACATTCTGACCAATTTTCATAAAGACCCCATGAAAAATGTGACCTCTAGAGTGGTCACAAGCAAAGTTTACGGACGGACGGACGGACTGACGGACGGACGCACGGACGACGGACGCTGCGCGATCACAAAAGCTCACCTTGTCACTTTGTGACAGGTGAGCTAAAAATTCTTTAGCTATCTAGTAGACATCATCAATTTTGGCAAATTTGACTACCGTAATAAAAGGTCCTTAACTCTAGAGATACTGTGTGGGAATTGGTAATTTTATTTACTTTAACTAATTCAAGGAGCATAATTCTATAGATAATACTCCACACAAGCTGGTTATCTAACTTTTAAAACTTGACCTAGATTTTATAGTAATATGTCTTCTGTATGAGTATTGATAACATCAAAGACAAGTAGCTGCGTTCAATAAACGATTGATGCCCCCGGTGGCATCCTTGTCGATACAAAGCAACCTAAGTCCAAAACGAGGTCAAGTTCAAGGTCAAGGTCAAACTGAGATCAGGTGATGTCTGAAGATGAGGAATGGTCACAGGTTACATCTGCATTAGTATCAAGTCATTCTAGTTAGGGGTACTGATGCTAGACGAAACGGTCCCATTTGGTTAACCTCGTACGGACGGATGGACGAATGAACGAACGAATGGACAGGACAATCACAAGATGCCTCCAGCATCAGTAGATGCCAGGGGCATAAAAAGTAAGTCTAGCTATTGAAAGGACACTGTTAATTTGGGCTGATTCAGGGGGCCATTTCAGAATTCAAAGACAGTCACCAATCTTACATTCTTTTAAACAGGTTTAACCTATAATAACAAACGTATTTACTTACTGTGCAATAAATGTACAATGTACAAACTCTACAGTGGAAAGACTTGAGAAGTAACGTAAATCATGTGACAGAATATCACCATGGAGACCTGGAAGACTGTGACATTTCAGGGTACAAAGATTCGGTACTCCAGAGTTCCCACAAAATGGTTTTTCCTTGTGGTCAGAAACTAAACTTTCTAAACCCTGCATTCTTGTTACCTGAAATAAAGTAAGGCGTCAATGAACAAGATATATTATAATCTTTTTATTCTATACTTATTTTATCTATCCAATCGCGAACGTTCATTTGCAACACCTGACCGTACAATATATTACAGTATTTGGATGCACGTGCGTACAAAAATCCTGTATTTTCTGTATTTGGACGCACGCGCGTACAAAAATCCTGTATTTTCTGTATTTAGATGGTTCAACAGTCCCGTGTTAAACATACGATAAAGCCCGAAACGCGTGAAAATGTTCCGAATGCAAATCGGATGAAGCAGGCGCTCTATGTACAGAGTTTGATTATGCGCTTTGAAATCTTGATTTAATTTGAGGGTTTTTTTCTTTCTTTTTGTTTACAACACACAAAAATGATTCAAGGGATAACAATGCTATCTGATTAAGATATTAAAACGTTTGTTAATAATCAAAAACTTAAAAATATAGTAAAAAGGATCATCAGATGTTAGAACATTTGAAAAGTCGCTAAAAGAAGCCGTTCCGGACGAAACCTAGAAATTGGTTTCAGCCATGACTGTCTGAATAGCTACCTCAGCAATTTATATTTAAGGGTTAAGAAACAAAATGGAGAAGATTATGAATGGCAACGGATGGGCGGTCAGCATCCAAAACATGTCTGCTCTATAACTCAGTTTTCGCTGGATCTTCACCAGACTTGCTGACAATGTTTGTGGGCATTACATCTCGGCCAATTTCGATAACTAGCCAAATTGTACCACGCACTCTTTGATTAAAATAGTCCTTGAATTACTCGAAAAACAGGGAACTTAGCCTTGTCCGCTCTTAAATGTCGAACAGTTTTCATCCGATCTTCACCAAACTTGCTGACAATGTCGGTGGGCATAATATCTCAGCCAAGTATTACCACCCAAATTGCCAAATGGCTGTTGTAGGGATGTTGCACCATATACCTTTTTTCATGATAATACGTAGACAAAAAACACATTCAATGAATTACGTATATTACGTATGAGGTGAAATAAATATATAATAAAAAGGTTATTTAAGGTCAAACATTGTTCTGTATAATATATATTTGCACTCATACCAAGCTGGGAAAAACTAGAAAAGACAGGAATACAATATTCAGTGAAACTTTTTAATTTAAACTGTTTATATAGTAAGATAAAATAGATATAGAATAAAAAAGTTATTTAACATTGTACTGTACAATACGAGATATATTTGGACTCGTACCCAGCTGAAAAAAACTATATTGAACTCGCCTAGCAGCTCGTCCAATATGTTTTTCTCAGCTGGATACTCGTCCAAATATGTCTCCGTATTGTACAGAACAATGTTAAATAACCTAATAATATTCACTATATAATTTATATTGTATAGAAATGGAAAAAAAATGCTTAATTTTGTATCAACAACATCAGTGCCATAATATCAAGAGTGGCCTTTTCGTGAAACTGCATACCCAATCTGACATCACTCACAAATAAGGACAAACTGCAAACATTAAAAAAAAAATTGTTCAAAATATTCTGGTATCTAACTTGAAAGAAAACTTTTGTTTTTCAACAAGGTACTGTAAAGATATATATTATATAAGAATTCAATGTTATTTTTTGTGCATTTAGACAGATATAAACCACATTGGGACTTCTTGAAAATCATCCAAAATTTACTTGTGCATTTCATTGATTAACAAGAAATCCCAAATCAATATGATTTATACCCATCAAAAAGCATAAAAAAACATAAAGTCCTTAAATATACTTACAATCATTAACCCTATTAACAAGAAGCCCTGAAAAGTGGAAACTGTTCAAAACTGAGCAAACTGCCTTCATTGGAAGTATTAAGATCTTTTTACTAAAAATTCTACACAAGAATCAACTAAACTTAACTTCCTCTTTGGTTCCATAACTGTTGCGTTTAGATGGTTCCAATATAAAATCTGAACCGTTACTATGAAAGTGCATCAAAATTTAATATGCTGCTTTTCGTGAGTATCCGATATATAGGAAAAGGTCAAAAGAACAAACAGGTGTTACAGGACGAAAGTCACACTGAAATTTTGAAAACGATTCAGTTTTCTTCACATCCAGTACTACAATATATAAGAGGAAAGAAAGGACATATGACATAGATTATAATAAGCCAATATGTCAGTTGTTTACAGGACATGCATTATGTGAAACATTCATGTCAATACCCTAGAAATTTACTATTTAGTAGCTATTCAGTCCTCAGTGTAACTTGGATTTTTTTTCGTTTTAGCATGTGTTTAATATATATTTTTATCAGGTCTTTCACCTTTTCCTCAAACACTTTTAGAAAGCTCAAAGTTTTCTTACATGCAATACTTTAATATATTATCACAAAGAGAGGAAACTTGAAATAGATTACTATATTACCAGTTTTCCATGTAGAAAGCTGTCCATCAACTCCTGCTCTGAGAAATCTCTACAGTCATTCAATGTCACATGTTTGATGGAAGGGGAATTTAACAAAACACAGGTTGTGTTTATACAACTCTGAAAATATTAGAACATAATATTGCTGATAAGAATTTAATAACAAAATCAAATAAAAGTAATACAAGAATCTATTACACATCAATACCTATATTTTCAATGTTTACAAAATGCATCAAAATGGAAGCATTATGAAATTTGTCTTACTGACCCCTGAAACAATAGGGGTCATCTACTGAGCACAGGCAATCATCCAATGAAGCTTGGCAACTGTAGGCTAAAGCATTCTTTATATTTATTTGGCAGAAACACTTTTCAATCCTGACGTCATTTTCAACCCGAGCTTTGACCTACTGACCCCCAAAGAAATCAGGGTCATCCACTGACCACAGGCAATCGTCCTATGAAGTTTGACGATAATGAGCAAAACAATATATCCCTCTTCTTCAAAGGGCAGTATAATGAAAAATTTCAGAGATCAACAATTAACTAGGTTTGTTTTTGTTTTATTCATTCTTATTTGAGCCGTGCCATGGGAAAACCAACATAGTGGGTGTGCGACCAGCATGGATCCAGACCAGCCTGCGCATCCGCGCAGTCTGGTCAGGCCCCATGCTGTTCGCTTTTAAAGCCTATTGGAATTGGAGAAACTGTTAGCGAACAGCATGGATCCTGACCAGACTGCGCGGATGCGCAGGCTGGTCTGGATCCATGCTGGTCGCACACCCACTATGTTGGTTTTCCCATGGCACGGCTCATTTGGTTACGCTGCCTGCCAAATCAATTGTAGGCCCAGCAAAATTTGAATTTTGAGACTAATTATCAATTACAGGTCGTTGCCTAGATATATTCCAAATCATAATTTAGTTTATTATATATAAAACAGGCCCTTAATTCAAAGCCCAGATGTTATTTTGGAAATTGTCTGGGTATTGGTGGAGGTACTTTTGTTTTGCTTTTTGATGTTTTAGATGCTACTTTCCAGGCAAATGTGTCAGAAGTTCCAAAAGTTTAACTAGGATTATTTTAATGACTGCTTATCTACACCTTTACATGCATGAAGTGAAACTTACAATGAACATGTAAAATAATTCATAAACAAAGAAAATGTGGTTATGACACCAGTGTAAAGAGTAATCTTACAGAAAATTCAAAGTCTGTGATATTTTCAGACGATAATGCCACACTTGTCCAGGAGTGTCCACCATACTTCAGTGTTTTCAATCCAGTCAGCTAAACAAAAAAGGAAAAAGGCACTGCGATTGCTTCAGTTATGTGGAAATAATAACAAAATGTAAAATCAAGAGGTCAGGAGATAAGATAACAGGTTGCTTAAAGTAAGTGGCCACTTAATGCAGGTTTCCACTAAGGCAGGTTCAACTGTATCTATCTTTCAGAAAAAAGACTATAACTACTGAATTAGTCTATGACATGTATCTTGTAACAAAATTATGTTAGTTCCAATCAATGAAAAAGGAAAAGCTTTAGATAACAAGGTTATAGAACTTTGTTTGGTCATGTATTGATTGGTTAAAAGCAGCCAATAAGACAAAAGGAATCTTAAGTAAGATACTGCAGCATGCACTGTGTCATACTTATGAGAAACAGTAATATGAAATGATTTCACAAAATATATATCGAGAGGCATATTAGACAGAAAAAAAAAAACGCTCGAGCATCTAGGGGTTACACATGGTTAGTACTTTACGTCAGTTTTTGTAAGAAAATAACCAAACCTAGACACCAACACAACCACTATCAATTATCCTTTTAATTGCAACATCAAGCTTACAAATTATTGCTAAAATTTAACTGAATTTGAACAAAGAGATAATACCTGCGGGAGTACCGTTGAGTTCACATCATCTGGTAAAATATTTTTACAACCACAAATGTTGAGAGAAATCAACACAGATTTGTTTGTTACTGCATCTAGTGCATTGCTGGCAAGAAGACTGAAACAAAATATAGTTCCTTAATACTAACAGTAAATAAACACAAGGAATCTGTAAAACCGAACGATGCTCCCCGATGCATGTGCCTGTCCCAATATGGGGGGTAACCAAAAAAAAAAATAGTGATAATAAAAAGAAGAAAATTGAATAAAAGGAGATAATTTTAGCAAGGGACATATTATCATTAAGTGTAATTTTTGCCTCTATCATTTTGTGAAGTTTCAATGAAATGCCATTAATATTTTTCAAGTAATGCTCCAGACAAATTATTTCTGTATAATAATGGGAGATAATTCAAAAACTAGGTAAGGTAGAGTTATGGTTCTTTAACACTGCACTTCCCATCAATCGCCTCTATCATTTTGTGAAGTTTCAATGAAATGACATTAATACTTTTCAAGTGATGCTCAGGACAAGCCTTATTTTGTATAATAAAGGAAGATAATAAAACAAGAGGACCATGATGGTCCTGAATCGCTCACCTCTTCCCACATGACCCAGTTTTGAGTATGACGTCCTTTTTTCTATTATTTGACATAGTGACCTAGTTTTTGAGCTCATGTGACCCAGTTTTGAACTTGACCTAGATATTATGAAGATAAAAATTCTGACCAATTTTCATGAAGATCCATTGAAAAATATGGTCTCTAGAGAGGTCACAAGGTTTTTCTATTATTTGACCTATTGACCTAGTTTTCGAAGGTACGTGACCCTGTTTTCAACTTTATATAGATATCATCAAGGTGAACATTCTCACTAATTTTCATGAAGATCTCATGAAAAATATGGCCTCTAGAGAGGTCACAAGGTTTTTCTATTTTTATACCTACTGGCCTAGTTTTTGACCGCACGTGACCCAGTTTTGAAACTGACCTAGATATCATCAAGGTGAATATTCAGATCAATTTTCATGAAGATCCATTGAAAAATATGGCCTCTAGGAAGGTCAAAAGATTTTAATAATTTTAGACTTACTGACCTAGTTTTTGATAGCAGTTGACCCAGTTTCAAATTTGACCTACATATCATAAAGATGAACATTCAGACCAACTTTCATACAGATCCCATGAAAAGTATGGCCTCTAGAGAGGTCACAAGGTTTTTCTATTATTTGACCTACTGACCTAGTTTTTTAAGGCACATGACCCAGTTTCAAACTTGACCTAGATATCATCAAGATGAACATTCTGACCAATTTTTAGGGAGATCCATTCACAAGTATGGCCTCTAGAGAGGTCACAAGGTTTTTCTATTTTTAGACCTACTGACCTAGTTTTTGACCGCACATGACCCTGTTTCGAACTTGACCTAGATATCATCAAGATGAACATTCAGACCAATTTTCATACAGATCCCATGAAAAAATATGGCCTTTAGAGAGGTCATAAGGTCTTTCTATTATTTGACCTACTGACCTAGTTTTTGATGGCATGTGACCCACTTTCAAACTTGACCTAGATATCATCAAGGTGAACATTCTGACCAACTTTCATACAGATCCAATGAAAAATATGGCCTCTAGAGAGGTCACAAGGTTTTTCTATTATTTGACCTACTGACCTAGTTTTTGATGGCACGTGACCCAGTTTCGAACTTGACCTAGATATCATCAAGATGAACATTCGGACCAATTTTCATGAAGATCTCATGAAATATATGGCCTCTAGAGTGGTCACAAGGTTTTTCTATTTTTAGCCCTACTGACCTAGTTTTTGACCGCAGGTGACCCAGTTTCGAACTTGACCTAGATATCATCAAGATGAACATTCTGACCAACTTTCATACAGATCCCATGAAAAATATGGCCTTTAGAGAGTTCATAAGGTTTTCTATTATTTGACCTACTGACCTAGTTTTTATCGGCACGTGACCCAGTTTCGAACTTGACCTAGATATCATCAAGGTGAACATTCTGACCAATTTTCATGAAGATCTTGTGAAATATTTGGCCTCTAGAGAGGTCACAAGGTTTTTCTATTTTTAGACCTACTGACCTAGTTTTTGAAGGAACGTGACCCAGTTTCGAACTTGACCTAGATATCATCAAGATGAACATTCTGACCAATTTTCATGAAGATCTTGTGAAATATATGGCCTCTAGAGAGGTCACAAGGTTTTTCTATTATTTGACCTACTGACCTAGTTTTTGATGGCACGTGACCCACTTTCGAACTTGACCTTGATACCATCAAGATGAACATTCTGACCAATTTTCATGAAGATCTCATGAAATATATGGCCTCTAGAGAGGTCACAAGGTTTTTCTATTTTTAGACCTACTGACCTAGTTTTTGATCGCACATGACCCAGTTTCGAACTTGACCTAGATATCATCAAGATGAACATTCAGACCAACTTTCATACAGATCCAATGAAAAATATGGCCTTTAGAGAGGTCACAAGGTTTTTCTAATATTTGACCTACTGACCTAGTTTTTGACGGCACATG
This sequence comes from Mercenaria mercenaria, assembly GCF_021730395.1. Taxonomy (NCBI): domain Eukaryota; kingdom Metazoa; phylum Mollusca; class Bivalvia; order Venerida; family Veneridae; genus Mercenaria; species Mercenaria mercenaria. Next base: position 53,981,435 of record NC_069363.1, read on the forward strand.
ACCCAGTTTCGAACTTGACCTAGATATCATCAAGGTGAACATTCTGACCAATTTTCATGAAGATCTTGTGAAATATATGGCCTCTATAGAGGTCACAAGGTTTTTCTATTTTTAGACCTACTGACCTAGTTTTGGATGGAACCTGACCCAGTTTCGAACTTGACCTGGATATCATCAAGATGAACATTCTGACCAACTTTCATAAAGATCCCATGAAAAATGTGACCTCTAGAGTGGTCACAAGCAAAAGTTTACGGACGGACGGACGCACGGACGGACGCACGGACGGACGGACGACGGACACCGCACGATCACAAAAGCTCACCTTGTCACTTTGTGACAGGTGAGCTAAAAATAGGTAAGGTACAGTTATTGTTTCTTTGAAAATTCGCTTCCCGTCAATGGCCTCTATCATTTTGTGAAGTTTCAATGAAATGCCATTAATATTTTTCAAGTAATGCTCCGGAGAAGCCTTATTTTGTATAATAAAGGGAGATAATTCAAATACTAGGTAAAGTAGAGTTATGGTTCTTTGACAATGCACTTCCCGTTAATGGCCTCTATCATTCTGTGAAGTTTCAATGTAATGCCATTAATACTTTTCATGTAATGCTCCGGAAAAGCCTTATTTTGTATAATGAAGGGAGATAATTCAAAAACTAGGTAAGTAGAGTTATGGTTCTTTGACAATGCACTTCCCGTTAATGGCCTCTATCATTCTGTGAAGTTTCAATGTAATGCCATTAATACTTTTCAAGTAATGCTCCGGACAAGCCTTATTTTGTATAATAATGGGAGATAATTCAAAAACTAGGTAAAGCAGAGTTATGGTTCTTTAACACTGCACTTCCTGTCAATCGGCTCTATCGTTTTGTGAAGTTTTAATAAAATGTCATTCATATTTTTCTAATAATGCTCAGGACAAGCCTTATTTTGCGTATAATAAAGGGAGATAATTAAAAAAACTAGGTAACATAGAGTTATGGTTCTTTGACAATTCGCTTCCTCTCGATGGCCTCTATCATTTTGTGATGTTTCAATGAAATGCCATTAATACTTTTCAAGTAATGCTCCTGACAAGACATATTTTGTATAATAAAGGGAGATAATTCAAAAACTAGGTAAGATAAAGTTATGCTTCTTTGACACTGCACTTTATCTCAATGGCCTCCATGATTAGGTGAAGTTAAAATCAAATGCCATTAATACTTTTCAAGTTATACTCTGGATGGGCAGACAGATGGATGGACAAACGGAAGGAGAACAAAGCGGTAACTATATGCTCACCCTTCGGGAAGCATAAAATCAGTAATTTCAAAGCATCAAATAGCAGATCTAAAGTAATGTATCAGCTTAAAAACAATGAAAAGAACACCTAGTGTTCTTACTGTTCAATTTTAGATACAAGCCATGTACCATACCTTGAGCATTCTGACAGGTCTAGTGAAGTGAGTTGATCAGATCCAATTTGTAGTGTATTTAAGAGTTCCATTCCTTTACAGCACAACTCCTGGATATCTGAACTCGTGAGATCAATCTTTGTTACTTGTTCACAATCAGTTGTATCTAGCTGACTCACTGTAATTGTAAAACAAATATTGATTCACACTTTCTCATTCTATTCTGCTGTTGCAGAAGTCTGAGAGAAAAATCTAACTCTTCAAAAACTACATCTACCTGTTCAGAATTGAAGAATAACTTTGAAATCAGGATTCGTTATCATGGATTTCACGGTTGCCTCAATCCATGAATATTGATCTCAAAAAACAAAATTGCCCTTCATTTTATCTTTAAATTTAAAGTCGAAATAAAAATAAAACGGCCATGTCCCTGTGATATAGTATTTCTGGCCAAAACCACGAAATTTCATACCCACAAAATTAAACAATTTTACGTTGTTTTCCTTCTAGATAAAATGATATGCTGTTTTAACATCACTTACCAGTCAGGCTACTTTTAAATGTTAATTTATACTGATAAGCCCCTAGATGCTAATTAAGGGTCCATAAAAGTTAAGAAATAATCCCAGACAGGGATTATATTGCTAAATAAAGCCAGTATCTGGAGTTTAAACAAGAGCTCTTCGAACACGAAATGCCCCCCCTTGATGCATTCAGTAACTGCACAAGGAACAGAAATTATTTGCTCACAGTAAACAGAAGTTCTACTGTTCTGGTTCAATGTGACCTTGACCTTTGACCTATTGACCTCAAATCAACAGGGGTCACCTGCTGGTCATGATCAACCTCCATATTAAGTTTCGTGATCCTAGGCCTCAAGGTATCATACGGAAAGGGTTTAACTGTTCCGGGTCAATGTGACCTTGACCTTCGGCCTACTGACCCAAAAATCTATAGGGGTCATCTACTGGTCATGACCAACCTCCCTATCAAGTTTCAACATCCAAGGCCCAAGCGTTCTCAAGTAATTGTCTGGGAATGGTTTAAATGTTCTGGGTCACTTAAGTACTAACCTTGACCTTTGACTTACTGACCTCAAAATCAATAGGGGTCATCTGCTGGTCATGATGAACCTCTCTATCATCTTTCATGACCCTTGGCACAAGAGTTCTCAAGATATCGTCCAGAAACCGTTTAACTGTTCCTGGCCAATGTGACCTTGAACTTTGACCTAATGACCTCAAAATCAATAGGGGTCATGTGCTGGTCATTAACAATCTCCTTATCAGTTTTCATGATCCTAGGCCCAAGCGTTCTTGAGTTATCGCCCCGAAACCATTTTACTGTTCCTGGTCACTGTGACCTTGAACTTTGACCTAATGACCTCAAAATCAATAGGGGTTATCTGCTGGTGATGACCAACCTCCCTATCAACTTTCACAACCCTAGGTCCAAGAACTCTTGAGTTATCATCCGGAAACCGTTTAAATGTTCAGGGTCACTGTGACCTTGACCTTTGACATACAGCTCTCAAAATCAATAGGGGTCATCTGCTGGTGATGATCAACCTTCCTATCAACTTTCATGATCCTAGGCCCAAGCGTTCTTGAGTTATCATCCAGAAACGGATTGGTCTATATACCGACCAACCGACATCTGCAAAACAATATACCCCTCCTTCTTCGAAGGTGGGCAAAATAAAGAGTTTATGTCACCTGCAGGGCACAATCCAAGTAAAATAATAATACACATCTGAATGACAGTGATTTTATTAAACGAAAAGATCAGTATTTGTGATAAACTGATTCTAATACCACAGTCATCAACATTACCTGGTTTCATTGTATTCTTTTTTTTCACAAGCCATTATGAAACATTTACTATGACATGCACACAATGACTTTATCACCTAATAATAACAAGTAGTGCCTGAGTCTGTTGTAACATATAACATACTATTAAAAACTTCCACTTAAATCTAGCCAATATCAAATTAATTTCCTAGCAAACAGGTACTTTAAACATTTTCATTGCAGAATCTCTGAAGAAATTATGTTTCAACCAGTAATTGCTGTAAATGGTAGAAGAAAATCCTAACACATGACTTAGTCTCAAATATCTTTCTAAAATGACAATATTTTTGCATAATAAAGTTGGTAAAATTTTCAAGACTGTGGACTTATTTCCTACATTTAAAGCAACAATATAAGGACCTGTCTACATTAAGAGTGGACGCAGTGGTCCAGTGGCAACACATTTTGACTACGAAACCAAGTGTCTTGAGTTCAAGGCCCCGCTTCTCCAACTAAAAACTAGAGCTATCACTAAAGGTGATGAATGTACCCCCCGCATGCACTGACACAGCTTCTGGAATTGGAGCGTCTTCTGTATCTTGCACTATCCTCCAACTAATAGTCTTCTGGAGGAGTCGCCCATATGCCTGGGTAACCGGTGGCGACTATAAATAAACTTACACACACACACACACACACACACACACACACACACACACACACACACACACACACACTGTCTACATAAGTTAAGCTACTTACATTTTGGGGACGTTGCTGTTATTTCCTTCAAGCTAGAACAGTACGATGTGTCTAACTGTTGAAGATTCGGACAATATGGAAGACTTATTAACTGCAGATCTTAAAGTAAAGATAAAAATTGTCTGCAAACTGTTTCCATATCAACAAAGTTTATATTAAAATCTAAACAAATAAAATGGCAATTAAAAATATAAGCTAAAATACGAACAAAATTATACCCATGTAATAAATATATATCTATCGATCCAACACTGTTTTATACCACAATACAACAACAGAATAACAACTTAACAGTTTGACTTCTCAAAACAAAATGACACACTTGATGTAAGTTGACAAAAACTTTCCAAATGACTACATTCCCCACTCACCTTTGCATAGTTTGAGTATTATCACCTGAAGACAATCTAGTGCACTTCTTTGACCCTGCAACAAAAAAAACCCCATTATTTTGGAGTAATACCTCCTGGCAGAATTGGAGCAGTTGTATGGACAAGTTAAAGTACAATAAATCAAGGGCTATAACTCCACTGAAAACTATTGAACAGGAATATGCAAAAAAATACGCATAATTTGGCACAGTAATGATCAATCCTATAGTTTTGGTGGCAATCTACCAAACAATTTATGAGATGTGGCCAAAATACCATAAAATCTGATAAAGCAAGGGCCATAACTCTGCTGAAAATAAATGAACTTAAACATGGTGATGATATGTAGCCAGGCTTGGCAATGATCACTTTTGTGAACTTTGGTATAAATCAGCCTTGAGGTGTCAGAGGAGTTACACAGACAAACTTTGTGACATACAAACTGATGGCACTAAATCAATATGTCCTCCACCACAGGTGCATTTCCTCTGAAGAGAGGTTATACTCTTATTTTCCACTCTAACATAACCTGATTTGCTTTCCTATTTAAAAAGAGAACAGAAAGTTTAACATTATACTGCAAAAGTCTTAGAAAACTGACACTCCTATGAACTGACTGGCAATTTATTAATGAAAATCGGGTTACTTCTGTAAACATCTCCTAGTTTTTCATTAGATCTTGTGTATTCAAATAATATATCTCAAACCGTAATTCAATATGAAAAATGATCATTTGGCTTGCAGATGCATAGGAATTATATCTAAGGAAAGGAGCAGTCATGTAGTCTTCTCTTTTTTTCTCAAAAAATACTGCTCAAGGGAGGTTCCAGTACTCAATGGGGTATGATAAGGAGGTGGTAGGAAACTATGAATGTTGCAACTATGGAAACAATACCTGAACTGTGTCGAAGGAGAATCTATCTAGATACTGACTGGCAGTGAGGTCTAGGTGAGTCAGGTAAGGACAGGATTGCACCAGGGTCTGAACATTGCTGATCACCATCTTCTGACCTAGAAAACTGATACATGGTACCTCTATCTTAGTAGTAATTTAAATACATTATTAGAACAAAATGCAGTGCAGTAAATACTGCTAATACTTTATTAATCTGATTATTGTAAAATGAAAGAAAAAAACAGCCTGTGAATCAACTACAAGTAGTGAAGCTGTCCTAAATTTTCAAAATTAGGATATACATTTAGATTTTAAAATGACAAAGCAATAAATTCTTACATCAACTCAGACCAGTAAGCCTACTGTAAATGAATTATAATTCTAATACAAAAAATCCATGCACATTTCCATTAAAACATGGAAATCTGACATCACGTTGACATATTATTTGGCACTATACAGGTGCCGGGAAACAATGCTACTATATTTGATCTACTTTTTATATAAAGGATGTTTCAGAATAGGAATAGTATAACAGAATGACGATACATTTAATTCACGCACACTGTATAGATTTCTAGGCACCCAAAATAACTCAATAGATGTCTATGCACTCTAAAGTTATCCCGCTTGACATGTTACTATCTATGTTTTAACGCTATTAAAACACTGTTACGCCTTGATGTCACGTTGACCTACTATATTTGGCACCGTTCATGTGCCATGAAATAATGCTTCTCTATTTCATCTACATGTTTTCATAAGGCATACTGGAATCTAAATAATATCTGGCAGAACAATATTTTAACATATCTCAACAATGCGAAATCGGTTAAACGCAGCATATAAAATTCACTAAGGCTACGCTCTTGTGAAATTATTCCGTAAGTGTATAACCTCATCGTAATATTTCAATATATTGAAATATGGTTCTCTCCTATATCATTTCTTAATCATTATGAAGTAAATTTTATATGTATGTACCTTATATTTGTAAGACTGAGATGCTGAGTAGGATCTGTGTGTCGAATTTCTAGGAACTCAAGTTCTTCACAACTGAAAAAATACCAGAAAACAAAATGATGGCATTTATTTTTCTTATCTATGAGAGAGAGGGTATTATGAATAAAATACCCATGTGAGATAAAATGATTCCACCATGTTCACTAGTTGGAAATCCCAACTCATCGCAGCAATTATGTTTTTACGACGTAGAATCAAATGAAGATCTGAGAATTTCATTGAATGTATTCTTGTCCTCATCTAAGTCTGAACTTACACCTTCTTCCATCAAAGCTGAAAAAACTGATATGTTCCAAAGCCGACATAGTTGTCAGGATGACTTTAAACCCATAAATCTTAATATATGTATACTGTTTATATCAAATTATCTGTGGTCTATTTCAAAGAAACCACTTAATGAAGTAAGTAACCTTTCTTTATATGTATATCAAATTACCTGTCTATAACTAGTTGTGTGATGGCTGGGTTCAGTGAGACCAGCTCACAAACAGCCTCATTCTGTATATGTGGGTTATCATGGAGTTCAAGTGTTTGTAGACATGTACATTTTGCACAAATCGCATTCACTGAAAACACGCAATACATACACATGCATATCAAATAAATGAACAACTCAAAACATAAACATCTAGAATGAATGATTGTGTCACATAAATGTCAAATATTTACATGATGAAATTTGCATTTCTTAGATTAAAACAATTTATTGCCATTAGCTAGAGGTTTCGATGGAGGACTGAGCCATGGGGCATGTGGTCACAGCACACTGCAACGCAGTCCAGTCCAAAACTCTATAATATATGGTCCAATGGTGGCTGATGCAGCAACCATCAACAATCCTGTGATTTGTTCAACTGAATGGCCTGTAGCACTTGGTGACATAGTTATTCATTCCATACTAAGGCTTGTTATTAAGTATAAATTAGCATGTTTTAAATCTTCACACAGTATTACAACTGACTCATTAAGGACACATTTTCATACAACTTAATCATACCTGACATATCTGTGATTTTATGCATATGTAATTCCAGGTGTGTAATCCTTGGACAACACTTTATTACATCCAGAACAAATCTATCTGACACTGTTAGATTATGTCGTGCAGAGCCACGTGCATCATCTTCATTCTCCTCATCCTCCTCTGACATATAATCATCTCTAGAATACCAAAATGTCCAAAAGTCACAATGCTCATTTGGCAGAACTTATTTAGTCTGTCATATGATCATATGAGATAACAGCATACCTGACTACAAACTCCTGTGAATATCTGACAACTACAAGCACCAGTAAATACCCTGTATGAGATAACTAAACAAACCTGTATATATCCTGCACATGATAACTACTTAAATTTGTACCAATCCATCAATCATAAAAGTACAACACTTGTACATTCTGTAAATGTGATGACTACAAACACTTGTATATTCTGTGAGTGTGACAAGTATAAACACCTGTAAAAAATCCTGAATATTATAACTACAAACACAGGTATATTCTTTGTATGTGTTAACTTCAGACACATGTTTATTCCCTGAATGATATAACTTTAAACACATGTCCATTCCCTAATTGTGAAAATTTCAAACACACGTACATTCCCGGAATGTGACAAGTATAAACACATGTAAAAAATCCTGAATATGATAACTACAAACATATGTATATTCTCTGAATGTGATAACTACAAACAGATGTACTTTCCCTAATTGTGATCATTTCAAACACACATACATATCCTGAATGTAATAACTACAAACACATGTACATTCCTTGTATGTGGTATCTTCAAACACATGTATATTCCCTGCATGTGATAACTACAAACACATGTTTATTCCCTGAATGTGATAACTTCAAACACACATACATTCCCTGAATGTGATAACTACAAACATACATACGTATCCTGAATGTAATATCTACAAACACATGTACATTCCTTGTATGTGGTAACTTCAAACACATGTATATTCCCTGGGTGAGATGATTACAAACACATATACATTCCCTGCATGTGATAACTACAAATGCATGTTTATTCCCTGAATGTGATTACTTCAAACACACGTACATTCCCTGCATGCGATAACTTCAAACAAATGTTTATTCCCTGAATGCGATAACTTCAAACACATGTACATTCCCTGAATGTGATAACTTCAAACACATGTTTATTCCCTGAATGTGATAACTTCAAACACATGTACATTCCCTGAAAGTGATAACTACAAACATACATACATATCTACAAACACATGTACATTCCTTGTATGTGGTAACTTCAAACACATGTATATTCCCTGGGTGAGATGATTACAAACACATATACATTACCTGCATGTGATAACTACAAACATATGTTTATTCCCTGAATGTGATAACTTCAAACACATGTACATTCCCTGCATGCGATAACTTCAAACAAATGTTTATTCCCTGAATGCGATAACTTCAAACACATGTACATTCCCTGAATGTGATAACTTCAAACACATGTTTATTCCCTGAATGTGATAACTTCAAACACATGTACATTCCCTGAATGTGATAACTACAAACATACATACATATCTACAAACACATGTACATTCCTTGTATGTGGTAACTTCAAACACATGTATATTCCCTGGGTGAGATGATTACAAACACATATACATTACCTGCATGTGATAACTACAAACATATGTTTATTCCCTGAATGTGATAACTTCAAACACATGTACATTCCCTGCATGCGATAACTTCAAACAAATGTTTATTCCCTGAATGCGATAACTTCAAACACATGTACATTCCCTGAATGTGATAACTTCAAACACATGTATATTCCCTAAATGTGATAACTTCAAACACATGTACATTCCCTGAATGTGATAACTACAAACATACATACATATCTACAAACACATGTACATTCCTTGTATGTGGTAACTTCAAACACATGTATATTCCCTGGGTGAGATGATTACAAACACATATACATTACCTGCATGTGATAACTACAAACATATGTTTATTCCCTGAATGTGATAACTTCAAACACATGTACATTCCCTGCATGCGATAACTTCAAACAAATGTTTATTCCCTAAATGTGATAACTTCAAACACATGTACATTCCCTGAATGTGATAACTTCAAACACATGTATATTCCCTAAATGTGATAACTTCAAACACATGTACATTCCCTGACTGTGATAACTTCAAACACATGTATATTCCCTGACTGTGATAACTTCAAACACATGTATATTCCCTGACTGTGATAACTTCAAACACATGTACATTCCCTGAATGTGATAACTTCAAACACATGTATATTCCCTAAATGTGATAACTTCAAACACATGTACATTCCCTGACTGTGATAACTACAAACACATGTACACACCATGATATGAGATAACTATCAACACATGTACATTCCCTGAATACACACATACATATCCTGAATGTGATAACTATAAACACATATATATTCCCTGACTGTGATAACTACAAACCAGAAACACTTGTACACATTCTGTAAGAAACAACTACAAACACTTACCACATAACCTGTAAGTGATAACTGCAAACTTAAGTAGTAACTACATTATATGCTTTAACTTAAAGCATTTAATGTTATCACTTACAATTGCATAGCACATAATTTGTAAATGATAAATTTATACACTAGCATGTACACCACGATATGAGATAACTATAAACACTTGCACAGGCATTGTACATACTTCGTATGAGATCATTACAAACACTACAAAAACTTACCCAATAACCTGTAAGTGATAACTACAAACATACCTTGCATTATCAGCCGGATTAGAGTTGATGGCATCTGTATCCTCAGTTATTATATCTCCAAGAATAATGTGACCTGTAAACAGTTCAAGCAAAATCAAAATAGTAAGACGTTATGTTTAAATTTGGCTTGGAATGGGTGAACTTAGACATTGAGTGGGTGGACTAAGGAACTGAGTGTCTTATCATTTTGTAACAACAGCATCATCTGTGGGTATCACAACATTTCAGAATGCCTTGCATAGAATCTATCATACAATCTTCAATGTCAAGGTAAGTGGGGTTAAAAATGGCCAGTAAACATTGCACTTTTTTGCCATAAATTTCTTACCTTTTGTTCGGCTTAATTTAATCTTCTTAAAAATACAAATATCACAACACTGTGGTGTGCAGTGAACTGAATTTGTCATTCTGCCTTCAAGGTCAACATTGTGGTGTGCAGTGAACAGAATTTGTCGTTCTGCCTTCAAGGTCAAGGTCAGAGAGGTTAAAAGGGCCATAGAATATTGCATTGTTTTTTGTTATGGTCATACTAGTACATTTGTAAAACCAATTCTGATTTCATTTAAAATTGGCACATTGAAAAATAGCAACTTTTACTGCACTTGTCATTGAAATAGTGCAAATCTGTTTTGCATATATTGCAACATTGTACAATTCTGTAAAAATTATTCAGTTTTTGAAATTTTCATTTCACAACTTTCCAGATTTATCCACAGCTTTTACAAACAAACAAATTTGCACTGATTCAATTACTTTTCCCCTGAACTCCTTTAGAATGGCTGAAATTTACAATGGAAAAAACACAGAAATTCATACTACTAAAGATAATTTTAAAACATCCTATTGTTATTTCTTAGTTCTTTAACATCACTTTACATGCATAAGTGTCTGCAAAAATGCCCAGTGAAAACACTGTAAAGGAATATATGTATCATCAGACATGTATGACATTAGAAATAAAACAACAAAAAGTGGCAGTAAACACCATTCGTGATTGTTTTGAATCTGGCAAATTATTTGTAAGCTTATTTCTAAATTCTGTATACCTGCATTTGGTGTTTTCTGTAAAACATGCAATATTTTCTCAGCATCTGGTATAGCACAGGCTCTGAAATCTAACACCTTCAATCGTAGCCTGAAAACAAATACATCACAGTGTAACAAAGAACAATCCGTCTTTTATGAATGTCCATCATATCTGCACACAATCTTGAGTCTAATGACTAGACAATGTGACACTTTCTTTTCAGAAGTAAAACATCTACTAAAGTGGTATAACTTATAAAATTCTAGAGCTTGAAATATTCAAATTTAATCGAGAAATATCATTACATTTTTATAACTTTGACCTAGTTCTCATGACTATAAGCAGTATATCTTGTTGCATGAAGATAGCTCAAGAAATATTTCTGCTGTTGTGAAATAAGGCAATTTTAACTTATTCAAAACCCACTGTAACTGCCATGCTTTTTAATCAACTTTACCCATTCAAAATCAAAATTAGTATTTCCAGATGATTGCTCAAGAATTCTGGCCACAAAATATGACAATTCTGAATAATACCATGGCGTTAAATCTTGTGTTACTAAAGCAATCTTGCCTACTGCAAACTTCAAAAGAGATCTTGCAACCATATACATTCATAGTAAACTTTATGAAAATTACTCAAGAAATGAGGTCTCCAGTGTTGACAGAAAATCAACCTTAAAGCACTCTGCACTCAGATGAGTTAACAGTGAGAAATAAATTTTGTTTTGTTTTGGGTTTAACGCCGTTTTTCAACAGTATTTCAGTCATGTAATGGTGGGCATTTAACCTAACCAGTGTTCCTGGATTCTGTACCAGTACAAACCTGTTCTCCGCAAGTAACTGCCAACTTCCCCACATGAATCAGAGGTGGAGGACTAATGATATCAGACACAATGTCGTTCATCAAATAGTCATGGAGAACATACGCCCCACCCGAAGATCGAACGCGCGACCCCGAGATCCGTAGACCAACGCTCTTACCTACTGAGCTAAGCAGGCGGGCTTAAGGTCATTGTAAACCAACAGTATCACCAAAATATGGAAAAACAGGAGGAGAATATTAACAGTATACCTACCACAGTGTAGCAGAGGAGCAAACACCTCTAAACTTTGTGCAGGTAGAGGCCACTTGACATATATCATTCCAGTCTAGAAACTTGAAGATTTCTAATAACACTCCAGATGGCATATATTCTAACAACGACAGAACACTGTAAATATAAATAAACTCTAACAATGCTTTTGACATCATATACTCTACCAGGGAAAGGATATAACAATCTGTTATAAATCTCCTGACAGCATATACTGTAAAAGGGACATTACACTATAACAAGAGCACCACCTGCGGGTTCCATCACTTGTCTGCAAGTGCTGGACAATATGTTAGAAAAGATTTATAGTTCTTGGCCATCTTACTCAAAGCCATAGTTAGCATTCAAGAAAAGTGAACTTAAACAAAAAACAACAAAGAAATACTGATTTTCTAAGTACAAAAAGGGCCGTAATTCTAACAAAATACAGGTAAGAGTTATGATTCTTGGCCTACTTACTCATCTAATGATGATCAACAAGTGTGCAAAGTTTCAAAGCTGTAGCTCTTATAATTTTTGAGAAAAGGCAGACCTAAACAAAAAAATTAACAAACGCCGAAGCCAACGATCAAGTGATGAAAATACCTCATAGATTTTTTTTTAAAATCAGACAAGCTAAAAAGGAACAATCTCTAATCGTTAGTAAAACTCTTGACAGCATATACTCAAACAGCTACAGGACACTATATATACAGTGAAACTTCATTAGCTCGAACTCGACAGGACTGGCAAAATCTGTTTATCGGTAGTTCGAGCCGAAAAAATATGCATCAGAAAGGGATTTTGCAGGGACCTGACAATGAGTTGTAGCGATGGTGTTCGAATTATCCAAGTAAATTGAAGTTTGAGCGAACAAAGTTCGACTGTATATACATCCTCACTTTCTAATAAAAGTTCTGACAGCATATACTCTAACAGCTACAGGACCCTACTATGGTCAGTTTATATTCTTGCAAATGGGCCAGGACAATGCAAGTATAAACAATCTGTTTTAACCGAACTATAATATGGACAGAACACTGGATATTCATATATAAATAATCTCTAATAAAACTCCTGACAGCACAAACTGTAACAGGGACAGGTTACTTTAGATAAATATAACATTCAACAAATATAACCATACACTGTGGCCTAGTGCTTTTTGCATCTACCCATGTAATAGAAAGTTGAGGTTCAAGCCCCACTGAGATTCATTCAAATGTAAAGGAGTGGTGGGCTGCAAGCTTGTTTAAGAATGGTTATGACTGTCTTCCTTCCTAGTTCTTGGCATTAAAGGTTTCAGTCTGTAACTGTATACAGTAGGAGAAATTTCCAATCCAGAAAACAATTATTGGGTTTTTCCGTTCTGAAATGAGAAACTTGAAAGAAACAAATAAAAAATAGCGATTCTGCTTTCCAAACAGGAAGCTGCTATATTTACATGTAGTATCAAGTTTCCTGTTCAGAAACTAGGGAAAAAGCTATAAATTGTTTCCTGAATGGGAAATTTCCCCTACTGGTACACAAGGAAAAGCTTCTATCAGTCAAAAAGCTGACCCTTTCAAATGTGGCGAAACAACAATAAACACTTTAGCTTTAAATTTTACCATTTTTGATGGTATACATTTGAACTCTGGCATATGACTAGAAACTTTCATTTCTCAATAAAATATGAACAATTTTACACTTAATTTCATACTTTTTACGGCCGCAGGCTGGTACTGATTTCATCTTTTACTTCCTGTTTATATCTGGGGTGGAGGTCACTTAACAGCTGATTAAAACTGTATGTTTTGATTGGTGGATGAAAAATTCCACAGGTTTCCGAATAGAATAGATAATATTTTCTTAAAGGGTGTGTAGGTGCTCTGAGCCACTCTGATATGGAGTGATCTCCAGTAAATGATTTACAGTCAACTCATCCCCTAGTCAACTCTTCCCCATTTTGGCCATTTCATATCTCATGACGATTTCAAAAATGGTCATTTTGCACCCCCCCCACCCCACCACACACACACTATTCGGTCCCTCCTTTTCAGTCTCATTTTTTTTGTCAAAGATTCTTAGATTGTGATTAATATCATTATGATCTGGCAGCTGCTTAAGGTATCCAGTCCACAAATAAGCAAGTTCTATATAAAAGTGCTATCAAAATATATCAAATATTGATGCCTGGTAAACTCATATTATTTTGGTATCATTTGAAACTGTATATATTGTCTACTGAAGAGGAAAATATAAATTACATGACAAAAATATGGTGTTGTTTTTTACGTTATAGCTTTCAATGATATTTCAACAGAAATCCAGTTATTACAGTGCAAGATTTATCATTATGCAGTAAAAAAAAAAACATGACTGCAGTGATCATGGTGATTGGTGCATCTTATTTACTAATTTTTGTTCAGCAGTAACAACTCTTTCAAATGATACCAAAAAAAACATGTGGTCACCAGGCATTGAAATGTTATCTATTTGTGGACAGAATACCTTAAGAAAAACTGGAACAAAAATTCAATTTAGGAGTTTATAAAATGCTCAGTGTAGACACTATCTGCTTAAGTCAAGTGGTTGTTTAATACTAGTGGCTGCTAGGTTCAACCATATATAGTAACTAGTAGTACCCGGTACTAGTAGTATCATGTCCCACTAAATATTGAATCAGTCATAAAGTGTTAACCATGCAGAAAAATCTGCTATTTAAACATAAAATAAAGCAAATCCAAAAGATTTCCAGTCTATGGTATAAATGATAAACCCTTATTGTTTTTCCAAAGGATAGCAGATTTTTTGAAAATTATTTTTGCTTCATGTAAAAATGATAAAACTTACTTGTCTCCTTCATCGGTAAAGTCGGCCTCAGTATTCATCTCTCGAGGTGTTCAAAACTGCACCTTGAGCTGCTGCAAAAATGTACATCAAAATATTGTTTTCAGCATGAGAGATACTGGCAACACTGGGTGCGCAACGTCACTTCACAGTAGAATGATATATCATGTTTGTCAATGCAATGCTATTCATCTTTTTAATGTATACATAGATACATTTATAAAAGGAATGATATATACTTATTTTGTTCTTTTAAATAGCCTAGAAGAAAATTCATATCATTCATATATGTGTTTTCTTTTACTCTACCATGTTTCAGTATGTATCACTCAGAATTCTATTGAACTCAGCATGTTCCTATCACATGCTAGGTAAAAATGGCAGCGTAACTAAGAATTTAATGTCTCGAAAAGAGAAAATGAAAGAAGCTAAAAGGAGTAAATTCAGCGGGTTGTAGTTTTCTTATATAAAAGTTATTAAAAGTTAACACCAGGCCTCGACCTTAACTTTTTTCAGCAGTTGCCAGCAGGTCCACCAACTGCTAAAATCTAGTAGACCTGCTCAGACTTTAGTGGACCTCCAATTCCATCACATAAATTGTGATGTTGTAGACGTCATAACTTCATATGACTCAAAGAAACAGGACTTATTTCTAAAATAATTAAAAATGGAAGACAGTAGCAAACTGTTCTCCCGAAAAATAATTATTTTGAAAAGTGTCCCAAAATATGGACACAATAATCATCATCCTCCCGACCCCTGTTGAAAGTGAAAAAAAACAACATCAATAATTATCGGTAATTATTCTGATGATAAACTAAGTAATTGGCCTCGTTTTCATCATCAGTTAACACCCACTCAAAGAGCTAAAAGAAGTGTGTCGGTTATTGTGGCATCTGCAGTGGAGATCAAAGCGGTATAGTTTCGACGAGCTTGTCATGGCATTATGTCATGTTTTCACGCCATGTGACACATCACTGTCTGATCGTACTTTCTCGATTCCTTTAATTGTTGAGAAGAAATCAGTAAAAAAAGTTTTTTCTTTAATTTTTTAAAAGCGAATGTGCAATATCCCAATAAACTGACATGTAAATGTGTCAAACCGTGAACGATGATAGTGGATGTCCTACCTCTGTGACCTATTTGCCCTCAAGAAATTTACATTATTGTTTGAGAAGAATATCTAATAACAACAAAGTGTTGTGTCAAAAAATATATGTACAAAGAATCATTTAAAACTTTTTAAAACCCGCAACGACATCATACTGCTTCATTTTAAAACCACATTTCTATTTACGTTCATGAGGTCACGTAACCTGTTCTGCCGCGCTAACAGAAATCTGTTTGACAAAATCATTTTACTCCATGTATTTAACTTGCTGCTGCTTTTTCATTATTTAAGATTTTTTAATTGTGTTTTTTGTACTTTCTGGTCAAAAGTCTAAATTTTATTACCATAGTATGTACCGTTAATTTACTTTAAGAAGGAAATAAATAATCAAGATCGCGCTGTTTGAAATTTTACAAAACATTATATGAAAATTTGATCGTTTTTAAATAATTTTGTCTACATTCCTGTCGATATCTTATTAAAATTGTTATAGAATTCAAACTGTATTAGTTCTCAAGCTGTGTTGAAAATTTGAAGCGATTATATTAAAAAATGAATGCACTTCACGCGTTTTTTGTGTCAAAACTAACCGCGATGTAAATTAGATATTACGATAGGGCGCACGTGCTTGTGGAATGGAAAATTACCAGCATGACATTTTGATATTTTTACGATTCGCGGGTAAATTCCAGTCAATCCAGGTAATTTTGCCGGATGTAATTTCTCAATTTGGTAAAGTTACCACGTAAAAACCACTCGCCCGATCGGTTGAGTAGTCCATTCGTGCTATCCTGACTTTAACTCGCCAATGCTTATAACTGTAGAATGCCGTACTTAAGGCAAAATCAACTTTCGTTTTGTGAATTTGCCGATATGGGTACGATTTTCCCCCCTATTTTTCACTTTTAAGGGTTTTATTTTATTTGCAGACCGTAACTGAAAATTGGTTGACCGTCGGTCTACCCAACTTTTGATAGTTAGTGAACCTGCCGATATTTTGGTTGCGTCGGTCCAACGGTCCACCGCTAAGGTCGAGGCCTGAACACCCCCTTTTCTTTTTGTTTTTCTAAAGTAGCGATATAGTTCTCCATGGTAATAGCAGAGCTACCGGCGCCGCAAAGCGGCGCCGACAGCGTCGCATTACGGTTAAACGTGTGAAAAAGAAAATGAATAGAGAGATCTAACTGTGTATACTATCGAGTTGAAATTCCGTGGTACTTTTTGGAATCGGTGTTGTTCGGATTTTTTCGAGTACACTATGCACATAGTAATTAATCAATAAAGACGTCAGTAGACGCTTACTGTTTACGGTTGACAAAAGCGTCTCGCTTACTGCTTTGAATATTGAATAAAAATGTAAATGCGCGTTTGATAATAAAAATTTAGAGCTAAATACATTTTGTACGAAGAAAAAGAAATAAAATACAATATTTTCATTTTGAAACGACTTTCCTCACGCTGCCATTACCGAACTTTATTATATATACTTATGTTTGTCTTGATGACGTCATAACTCCACAGTGGTGTAGTGGTTAGCGAGTTCGCGTTGAAAACTAGAGGTCGTGAGTTCGAACCTCACCTGGACCAGGTTTTTTCTTTTTCAATTCCTTTTTTTATTTCAGCTTTTTTTCTATTATTATGAGTTTTGAAAATATTGTATAACTAAAGTCATTCATGTGAAATTTAACAAGTGTTTAGTTTTGATGTCAGGCTCCAGTGTAGTGCCTGTGCAGTAGTCAGTAGACATAACTTTAAAAACAAAAACAACTTTAGGATCAAAATATACAGGCATTGAACTGTGAAAAGCAAATAATGCTCTTCTCCCCGTTCGCATATATTTCATCCGTTAGCTTTAAAGGCACTGACCAGAGTTTATCTAAAAAACTAAAAGTATTGGCGATGAATTATCAATAATCAAAAAAGTTCTTACTATCATCCCTATTTCATAGTACCAAAAGATTAACCATAAAAAGCCATAGAAATAAATGTTAACTTAGAGGTTTAGTAAATAAACAGGGTTTTTCGAGAATTTCGGCTTACACTGTTTTTCTCAGGTAAAATTCTGATCATTAACTTTTAAAAATTGCTAGTCTTTTGGGTTTAAAACAAGCTTTGTACAGTCATGTAAATGAAGCTTTTTCAATTTGAAGGGGTTATCATTTGTGACTGGTTTCCAGTACAATGTATAATAATAATTTAATATGTAAAATTGTTGATGCAGTACGTTTTAATAATGATAACAGAAATTATTCAAATACGTTTTCTTCTTTATTTTGGTGCAGATTTTAATCTATATCGAACTTTCTTTTAATTACATGCAGAATATCTTACGAGTATTTCACATGTGATGCAGTCTTAAACATGCATTCAGAAATCATGAATTATCATTAATACTTATAATTTGAATAGATCTAATAGAACATAAACGTCCTAAACGAATCCATAATTCCAGACAATTCCAACACCACTCCTTTAATTTTAAAGGGGCACTGTGATTTTTCAGGGAGCTCTGCCTTTTAGGTAGCACCTAATTTCATATTATAAGTTTCTGAAAATCTGATATGCTAGAAAATGTCGAAAAATCGTTATAAAGTAAGTGGATTTTATATGAAAATTATAAAGAACAGCCGGATTTACTATACATCATTTAGTGGTGTTCAGCTTGTAAATTTTGTGTTGTGACACTCATAAAATGGTGCTATAAGACAATCATTGCACTGATTTTTCATTTTTATTATCAAAACATGATGTCATAATTCATAAGAATGGGGAATATTAGAAAAAAGAAAACATATTACTTTCATTTTGTCCACTTCCTGTGTTGTGAAAATTCTCCTTTGTGAAGAGCAGAAAAAAAGCAGGGACAAGCTGTTAAATTTATTTATGAGGTAGGAAGCTTAGTTAGATGAGGAGTACATTGAAGATAAATCATTTATTAATATATAATATGAACTTTTTTGGTACGGAATTAAATCAACAAACTCATTTGTTATTTCCATACATGTCCAAAAAGAACTGCTCCCTAATAAACGTGTGGACCTCAGTCCTCTTTAAATGAAAATGACACTTGAAGCAATAAAGTATCGCAGAGGACAGCTGGACATTCTGGATCAGTTACTGTTGCCCTCCCAGTCGGTGTATATATCGGTGAATGACACCAAAGATGCATGGAATGCAATTAAGAAAATGCAGGTGACCCAAGCTTATAAATTCCAAATTATAACCTTTCAACCTTATAGATAGTTGATATATAATTCCATCCTCACAGATGGGTAATTGCTGATTTTTAGCTGGACTATCGAGAAATAAGAAAAGCAGTTGCACTTGTCCTAGTGCAAAGAATCGTCCTAGTGCAAAGAAGTATAAATTTATTTTTATAGCTCTTTGTCCTAGTGTTAGTGGCACGGAACTTGGTCAGGCTACCATATAAAAAGTACATTCCTTTTTGGATCACTGTATGTGAGGGGTCCCAGGTAGAGCCCCAGGTAGACTGCACATTTTTCTCACCTGTGACATTTGGTACTTAATGTTGAACCATGGCATACTTAAATTGCTTTGTCTGCAAAATTTTTCATACCTCTGGAATTGCCAAGATGTGGGCATGATATGATTGAATGTTGCAGTATGACAGGCCCAGATCAAGAAATATTTGATTGGGGGGCACCAACAAAGGCATCACCCGCAAGGTGCATTTATATAGCGCCGAGAGGGGGTAGGTACTGGGAGGGGGGCTTTGTCCATATTGAGGGGAATCCCTGAAAGTTTTTGAAATACAGGCTCAAGTGCAGTTTGTGTTCTAAATTTTGATGTATGGGAGTGGGTATCCCTGTAATTTTAGGGGGTTCTCCCCCTGGAAAATTTTGAAATAAGGTATGAAATGGTGGCCTCTGATGCATTTTTTGGACTAAATTTTGAGGTACTGGAGGGGGTACTCCCCTCATTGGGCTCTAGTGCAATGTTTGGTCTAAATTTTGAGGTACTGGAGGGGTACTCTTCTCAAGTTAGGCAGGTCAGGGGGTTCTCCCCCTGGAAAATTTTGAAATATAGGAATGGCATGGTGGCCTCTGGTGCGTTTCGTGTCTAAATTTTGAGAAAGTATTATTTCTTTGCCAAAATAGTTTGGTGCAACTTTCAAGAGTGTAGGTCACTTCTCAGCCAACTTCAAAGCCTATGTGAGCTTTACCATATTAGGGAAGAATTTGTCTTGCAGCCAGGTAGCTCAGTCGGTAGAACACTCAACCAGTAAGCAAGGGTCCTGGGTTTGGGCCCCAGACTTGCTGGGCCATAATTAAAAAAATCATTTGTTTACATAATGTGACCCAGTATTTTTTGTGGCTAAGTAAGTAGGTATTTTTTTTGTGTGCAAATAATCATATGGGGAAAAAAATTCATCTGACTGGCCAAAAAAAAGTTGGGTCATAGCGATTTTCACGGGTAGGTTGTGTTACCACAAACAAATGTTTTTTAATAATAGCCCTGCACGTTTTTCTTACCCACAGACAAATCATTTTGGTTAAGGTTTGACCCATTTTGTAGACTGATATTTTTTTGTTGTCAAACCTTTATGCCTAGTTTCAAGTTTTGTTTTATGCACAGAAATTCACCAGCTTTATTTTATATTTTTTTTAGCTAACTATTTATTTAAAATTTGAAAGGCAAATGAATTGGGCCAGGGTTGTTTCAGATTCAAGTTTTATGGGGTGCATCTCAACTTCATATATATCTTCCTAACCTACTGCCATATCATTATCAAACTGTGTCTATCTCTTGTAACTGCCAAACCCTCTCTTGAGAGTATCAGACAGGCAGGTCTCCCCATCAGACTGTTAAAACAGAATACTAGTAAGTGAGGAGTAAAACAGTGGTATAAGAAACGGAGAGAGTGTTTCTGAAAATAGAAGTTCTAGTCATTGTTAAAATGTAATATTCTATACAGTTCAACTTTTTTGACAAAATGCAGTAAAACCTGGTCTTTGGTAGTGGCTTTTATTCAGAGGTGGTTCTAAGCATAGGTTTAACTGTATGTGCATTATTGCATACTCTGGTAAACATGGGGATAGCATAGTGGTGCAGTGCTTAACACATTGGACTACTAATCTGAGGGTCATGAGCTGGAAACAGGACAATGGGACAAAGTTTTCTGAAATACTTCCCAGTATTTCTTACTCAAGTAGCCATTTGGATGAGGCTTTATATCAAGGTCACATCTGCTATATGACATTAGCATTAGAATATATGACATTAGCATTAGGCTATATGACTTTATCATTAGGCTATATGACTTTAGCATTAGGCTATATGACATTAGCATTAGGCTATATGACTTTAGCATTAGGCTATATGACATTAGCATTAGAGTATATGACATAATAGCATTGGGCTATATGACATTAGCATTAGGCTATATGACTTTATCATTAGGCTATATGACTTTAGCATTAGGCTATATGACATTAGCATTAGGCTATATGACTTTATCATTAGGCTATATGACATTAGCATTAGGCTATATGACATTAGCATTAGGCTATATGACTTTAGCATTAGGCTATATGACTTTAGCATTAGAGTATATGACATAATAGCATTAGGCTATATGACATTAGCATTAGGCTATATGACTTTAGCATTAGGCTATATGACTTTAGCTGTAGGGGATGTTAAACTCTTTAGTCACTGGTCAACATTAGTTGAATAATATTTGATAACATTGTTAAATGTTTATCAAAAAAAGCTACTTAGTAATATTGTGAAATATGTACCCTAAAAAACTACTTCTTATAACAGATGTAAGACTATTCCTCATATTTACAGCCTTTATTTCTGAATTTTTATGATTTTTTGGCCAGTGGTAATAATAAATATATTTATTTGTTCTTCAGGTGCGTGGTGCACCAGCTATAGCTATTGTTGGTTGTCTGAGTTTAGCTGTGGAGCTGATTGACACAGAGTTCACAAATTCAGATGATGTTGCCTCATACGTGGCATCCAAACTGCAATATCTCGTGTCCTCTCGTCCTACTGCTGTCAATATGAAGGAAGCTGCTGATAGGTACACAAGTCTTGTGAAGAAACTTGCCATGGAAAATTCTGCTACAGTTGAGAGTGTAAAGAAAAGGTATGGAGACAAAGTTAAATGAAGTAATCAGCGTTTTGTCAAAATGTAAAATTTGGTACATTGTTGACAATTACAGATAAAAAATTTCAATGACTTTAGTGTACAGGACAGATCGCAGCCTTTTTAGCTCGACTATACAAAGTATATGGAGAGCTATCCTACTCAACCCGGCGTCGGCATTGGCGTCAGCGTCTGCATCCTTCCACATCTCCACCTTTGTTAAAGTTTCTTTACACTTTCTCTTTTTTCTCCTTATCTCTGTAATTACTTGATGGATTTGCTTTAAACTTAGTGTTTATTCCTCATCATCACCCACGTCATATGGCACAAGAGCCATAACTTTGCTTTAAACTTAAAGTGTTTATTCCTCATCATCACCCACGTCATATGGCACAAGAGCCATAACTTTGCTTTAAACTTAAAGTGTTTATTCCTCATCATCACCCACGTCATATGGCACAAGAGCCATAACTTTGCTTTAAACTTAAAGTGTTTATTCCTCATCATCACCCACGTCATATGGCACAAGAGCCATAACTCTCACTCCAATATTTCATGAATTATCCCCACTTTTTACTTAGAATTTCAGGTTAAAGTTTTGATGCACTTTCACTCTATCTCAGTTATTCCTAAATGGGTTTGATTCAAACTGAAAGTTACAAGTTGTTCCACATCATCTCCCACATCATATGACACAAGGCCCATAACTCTGGTACCAATATTTAATGAATTATCCCCCTTTTTATTTAGAATTTCAGGTTAAAGTTTTGATGCACTTTCACTATATCTCAATTGTTACTAAATGGATTTGATTCAAACTTAAAATAGTTGTTCAACATCATCACTCACATCATATGACACAAGGTGCATAACTCTTGCACCAATATTTCATGAATTATCACCCCTTTTTACTTAGAATTTCAGGTTAAAGTTTTGGTACACTTTCACTCTATCTCAGTTATTACTAAATGGATTTGATTCAAACTTAAAATAGTTGTTCAACATCATCACTCTCATCAGTGACACAAGGGATATAACTATTGCACCAATATTTCATGAATTATTCCCCCTTTTTACTTAGAATTTCAGGTTTAAGTTTTGATGCACTTTCACTCTATCTTAGTTATTTAACTAACTGGATTTGATTCAAACTTAAAATAGTTTTTCTTCTTATCACCCACATCATATGACACAATGTGCATAACTCTGGCACCAATTTGTCATGAATTATGCCCCCTTTTACTTAGAATTTAAGGTTAATTTTGATGCAATTCTCTATATCTCTGTTAGTGACAGCTCCAGTTTCCTCAGATGTGCCCAGTTTCACTATCCAGCATCAAAATAGTTGAGCGCGCTGTCTCCTGTGACAGCTCTTGTTTATTACAGATGACAAACACATTTTACATCATTATTCCTACCAAGAGTTGCAAATACACGTAAATTTCCAGTTTACCTGGCATCGGCTTAAAAATTTAAGATGATTTTTAATTTACACACTTAATCAGGTAAATAATACTTTTTATGACCCCAGGATACTTTTTTGAGGACCTTGTATGCATATACGAGGTAGTGTTTGAACTGTCTGTCCGTGATTCAGGTTATTTCTTACACTTTCTTGTGTACTCAACTTCTTGTACAGTTTCTATCTGATTCAAATGGAACTTGGTATGCATCATCAGCATGAAGCAGACATGTGCATATTGTCAGGATTTTCATTTCTGGTGATTTTTTTCATGAGATATGCCCCTTTTTGGTATACATGATGATCGTTAGCATGGAACGGACATAGGTATATATTTTCAGGATTTTCATTTTCAGTCGATTTTCTGAGTTAGCCCCTTCTATTGACTTCCTATACTGTACTGTTGGGGTATGTGAGAAAAAATATTGACATCATTCTTGTTCCCTGTACGCAGTTGTATTGAAAGAATGCTCTATTTTTATTGCTGTATTTTTGACATAATATTAAAAGCATAATGGAACTTTTAAGTGATCCTGTATTAAAAAACATGGCTACCTGCGGGTGGGGTAGTTTCCTCTATATGAATATATGGAAACTGTGAAAATCTCATTCTCGGAAACTGCTGACCCAAATTCAAAATAATTTCATACAAATGTTCCTTTGGTGGCCCTTTAGCAAAGTCCTTCAAGCTCTGCTATTTCTTCACATTGTCTCTAAGTATCCTGAGTCATCATTCCCCCACCCTCGCCCCAACAAAAGAATAATTTAAGAGATACTTTCCTTGTGTGATCCTGTACTTAAACCATTCAAACAAGCTGTTAAACCCAGTGATTTAGGACCATCATGACCCTCTTGTTTAAATAATGTATGTCCTTTCATATTATTCAAAATCGGACTGGTTATACATTTTGTATTGCAGAATGGTAGAGGAATTTGGCAAATTTTTAAAAGGATGATATTTAAAAAAAAATTTAAAGCAAAAAGGAAACCTACGGGGGGGTGACCTACCTGGATTCCAAAATAACAAATCTGTCTTTTAAAAAATGACCCCACTGTAAAAAAAAAAACAGGTTTCCTTAACTCGCAGGTTAAAAGGGTTACGGTTTTAATTTAAGGGTTTTTTCATACATATTTTATGAATTAAATTTGGGGGCTCACCCTTAAAAGTAGGGGCCTCCCCATGGCCCAAGGGGGTTTAGGTGGGTGATTTCCCAAATTAAATTTTCCCCTTAAATTTTAAATGGGGGGTTCGACCCCCTTCCCCTTGACCCCTTTGGGAATTTTTCCCCTTGAGGGCAACCCCCCAGCTGGCCCCCCGGAAGGGGGGGGTTTCAAAACCCAGGGGGCCGCCCCGTGTAAAATAATGCACGGGGGGGCCCGGGGGTCTTCCTTAAACCACAAAGGGAAAGTCGCCATATGACCTGAAATTTTGTGTTGGTGAAAACGTTAAACCCAAAAAAAAATAAAAAAATAAACCCAAACAAAGAGCTTGTATTGAAGTTCGGAACTTTTCGGAAAGTCTATTAATTTATCTAGAAAACCCCGTCTGTTTCAGTCAAAAAACTGTAGAACGGGGGGGGCCCTTTGGCCTTAAAAACTCGGGAAAATTTTCCTGTGGATAGAAGATAAACCCTTGTTTTTTTTAGGGGTCAGTACATAAAAGGGTTCAAGTAAAAACCTGACCTTCAGACTGAAAAAAGTGGAGAATTTTTTAAGTTGTAGCTGTTAAAAACCTTTAAGGGAAGGGCCCTTAAAAGGCCCAGTTACCTTTAAGTTTTTTTAAACTTTATTAAAAAAGCGGGGGCCTTTGGCGGGGGGTCGTTATAAAACAGTTTTGGGGTTTTTGGGCCAGGAGGTAAAAGATGAAAATTTTTCCCCCTGATAATTATTAAAAAAAGCTTTGGGGCATGCGCTTTTAGATTTCTTTGGATGATTTGCTATGGGGGTAAATGACTCTTTTTTTATAAAGGGTTTTAATGGGCCAAAAGATAGTCGAATACCCCTGAGACTCAAAATTTTTGGGTAGGACCCACAAAAAGGGAAAAATTTGCTTATTTTACAATTAAAAAAACTTCATTTTTTTTATTGTCAGTAAGTGACCCCTGGGGTTTTGGGGTAAAAAGGGTTTAAAGGGTCCAGCACCCTTGGGAGATTTAAAAACTACAAAAAAAAGGGGAAAAATGTTAAGGGTTTTTTAATGTGGAGGGGGGGCATGGCATATAGTTTTGGGTTCTTGTCGTATGCCCATCCACCCAAAAAAAAAATTTGGGAAAAACCCTTTTTAAAAAAGTATTTGATATAAATTGAAAAACCTTTGCAAGGACTTATCTTGATTTAAAACTTGTCCCCTTCTTTTTTTTTGTCTGGCTCCCCCCCTTTTCCCAGAGTTATAGCTCTTAAAAATAGCCCCAAAATATACTTTTTCCCCCTTTTTTATTTTGCCTAGCTAAAAAAAATTTGGGGTCATATAAATTAATAAAACCCCTTGGGCAGGTAATCTTAAATTCAGGGATATGACCCGTGCCAGGGGGAAAACCCCAAATGGTGGCTTTGCAAACCCAGCAGGGCCCCCAAAAAAACCCAAGCCTGCGCTTTCCGCGCGGGGCCCTGGCCCGGGAAACCCAAATGCTGTTCGCAAACCCGTTTCTCCAACCCAATAGGTTTAAAAGCGAACGAAAGGCCCCAGACCAACGCGCGGATGCGCGGCGGGTTTGGGACCCAATGCTGGCCCAAAAAACCATTTTTTTTGGTTTTTTCCCCATCCCCCCAGGGCCCCCCCCCCCCCCCAATATGAATTTGCCACCTCCTTTTTTTTCGTCGGGCCCTTCCGAGTTTTGAACCCTAACCAAAATGCTACAATGAAATCTTTACATTTTGTTTGGAACAAATTTTTGGGTTCAAATTTTGGGTTGTTTGGTAAAACCCACAAATTTAAACCCCCTTCCAAAAACAGCAGTAGAAAACCCAGTTTGAAAATTTTTTTTAAACCCCAAAAAATGTTGTTCATTAAAAAACAAAAAAGAAAAGGGTTTAAAAAAAAGATTCATTTTATGACATTTTTTTTTTAATTTTTTTTAAAAAAAAACAAAAAAAAAAAAAAAAAAAAAAAAAAAAAAAAAAAAAAAAAAAAAAAAAAAAAGGTGTTGTGAGAAAACTGCGGGAAAATGCAAAAAATAGGGCAGAAATTCTGTACAAGAGACAAGACCGAAAAACCCAAAGGGAGCTAGATTTAAACAGCATATGAACGGGCTTCGGAAAAACCCGGCAACCCACCCCTGTGATAGAGGGTTGCCATGGTGATGAAAAAAAAAGGGTGTCAGCATTGTTTTTAGGAGAAAAGATGAGTTGTGAAAAAGGGGAACTGAAAAAAAAAATTTTGGGAAAACTTACCAACTTGTATTTTGTGCGAAAGTCCCTTTAATTCCCAATTTTTTCTTGTTTTCCAAACAACATTTTTTTTTGGAATTAAAATTTAGGGAGGGTTTAAAGAGATAGTAAATGAAGAAAGACCTCAAAAAGAGGTGACCATAAAAAAAGGGTGTAAAAATAGCAGCAAAAGGGGAAAAAGGGGAATATTTTCCCTTTTTTTCAAATATAATAGGGATTTTAAAAAACCATTTACCTTGTTTCTGCATTTTGGTTTTTTTTTTTTGGGCCTTAATTTGGATTTTTCCCCAAAAGGCCCTCACCCCCATGAAGCGCTTGTCCCAAGTGGATCCTTTCCTAGAAAAAATCCACGGGAGTGGAAGGGGCATCTTTCCCCTTAAAGGTACTTTTTTAAAAAAAAATTTTGACCCTTTTTTTGAAAACTTTTTTTGAAACTATTTTACGGTTAAAATTCAGCAAAAAAGGTTTAAAAAAATGTTGAATTCCCGGGGAACAAAAAGGAAAAAAAAAAACAAATCCCCGGTGGCCCAAACCATTTCATTTTTTTCCCATTTTTAAAATGGGAATTGGATAAAAAGGTTTTTTAAATTATTAGGGAAATACAGGCTGTACTTCAGACAAAAAAATTGGGGGGGTTTTAATAAAAATAATCTTTTTAAACCAAGAAATTTTTCCCAACAAAAAATTAAAATTTTTGTTGTATTTTGGTTTTTTTTTTTTGGGGCTTTTTGATTGACTTTTTTTTTTTTTTTCCCCCCGGTTCTATTTTTGTTGGTATTTGCCCAAGTAAATATCATAGAAGTTTTTTTAAATAACAAAATTTTTTTGCAGCCATTTTAATGTTTGTGATAAACTGTCCTCACAATTTGTTTAATTTTAAAAAGCACAAGTTTTGGGTTTTACAGAAAATTGGGTTTTTTTTGCCTTAGATATAGTTTTTATTTATTTATTTTTTTTAATTAAGAATTTGAATTCGGGAATTTTAAAAGTGCCAGGGACAAGTATCCAAATGTAGTTGCATAAAATTTTTTATTAAAATTTTTTGGGTTTTTAAATTGAATAACAGCTCAAAAGTGGCAAAAAATTTACTTGGCAAGTTTACTTAAAACAGGCTTTCACTTCAAAAGGATATATTGTTGAAATTATGGTTGTGTAGCATGTGGTAATCAGAAATTTGTCAATCTTTTTTTTTTTCTAATATTTTTTGCAAGTTGAATGCCAAGAAAAGAAAGAAAGAAGCAAGACTGTTGAGACAGTTTCATCAATTAATCCGTCAGACTTGAACTTGTCAAAAATTGAAAGAAAAAAATGTCTTGACGTTCATAAAGAAGTTTTTATCCAAAAAGATGAAATGTAAAATGGTTAAAACACAGTTTTGGAGAATTTAGGTTTGCCTGGGTCCCACTTGTACATCTTTTGACTTTGTATTCATTTTAAAAAATTTTTAAAAACCCGCATTTAAAGAACCCCTGCAGGCTTATTCCCGGAAATTTATAATCACAGAACATGGTGTTTTTCCTGTGACAAACTGTATGTTTGAGCAAAAACTAGATCTGTTGTAGGATGATATCTTTTCCTAGGGTGCAGTTGTACATAAAATTTTGACCCCGCACCATGAAAAAAAAAAATTACATGCATTTGCGCCCAAGCGGACCCGGGACAGCCTGGCTTTATCCCGCATTTTGGTAGGACCCATGCTTTTCGTTTTAAAAAACCTATTGAAATTTTAGAAAATTTTTTTAGGGGATGCCCCAGGCTTTTCTGGACCCATGTGGTTGAAAATAAAAACTTTGTTTTTTTTCCCAAGGTGAGGTAAAATTATTTCTACAACAGTTTTTAAAAAATCAAGCTGTAAACCCACATGCATTTTTAATTGTTTTAAAATTTGTTTTTACTCCTCTATATGTCAAAAGGGACCAGGTAGAGCTTTCAGGATCTTTTGGCCCCACCCTTTTTCTGTCTATTTGTCGCCAATTATCCCCCTAAAAAAATTATTTTCAATAAAAAGTACGGTTTCATCTTTTTTAGGGTTTGGGAAATTTCCCAAATTTTACAATTAAGGACCGGGAGTTTAAGTGCCAGAAAATGGGGGGCTACTTTGGAAAGGGGGCCAAAGGGGACTGTTGGAAAAAAAAAATTTTTTTTGATACAAACAAACGTCAAGAGCCCCAAAGTCAGGGTTTCACGTATGTAAGTGTTTGGATGGACGTTTTTTTGTAGGGTTTAAGGTCATTCATCTTTTGTTTGCGATTTAGTTTTTACTCAAAAATTTGCAAAATGTTTTTATCTTTGAGGGCTAAAAATTGATAGGCCCCTTGCTCAAATTTAAATTCAATTTTTTTAATAAATTTGGTGGGGAAAAAAAACAGATTGAAAATTTGGGGATAATGCTTTGTTTTTGCTTTTTTAAACACGCCAGAACCCTGAGGGATCGGTTGGTCCCCGGGAACGGGGGAAGGGAAAGGGTTTCCAAATTTTTTCCCAAGGGATTTGTTGATGTTGTTACAAGAAAAAAACTGCAAAACCATTTTTGGGTATAAAACTTTTAAAAAGCAAAACCCATAAATATATTGACCTCCACCCAAAAAGTTTTTCAGGGGAAAGTCAGTTTTGGGTTTGTTTCATTTTACCTTAAATTTTTTTAAAGTGCGCAGCCCAAACCCGGAAGCTAAGGGGGCGATTTACAAATTTCTTTTACGACATAAAAAAGTGTTTGTATACCCAAATTTTTTGAAAAAAATCATGAACCGTCTCCGATCTGATTTTTTAGGTTTAATAAGGGCCCGGGAAATAATGAATAAATTGCTGGGGAACGCTTCAAAACAATGTTCCTTTAAGGGGGTTTCCCGGGGGGGGTTCATCCCAAAATTTTCGAAGTATGAGATTTAAGCCTGATTTTAAGTCTGTTGTATAAAAAATTCCCTGTTTTTCTTTTAAAGAAAAAAGAAAATGGTTTGGAGTCCACTTTCCCTTTTGAAGGCCCCACCAAGGGGCAAATGTATTTTTAAAGGGGAAAACGCCTTTTTTTCTGAAATTATGCTTTAAAAATTTAATTTTATTCCATTTTTTAAAACCCCAAAAAAATTTATAGCTAAATTCAATTTTATTTTTTACATTTTGCGTTTTGTAAACTTTTTCCCTTTTTAAAAAAAATGCTTAAAAAAAAGAGAATCCGTGGTAGGGGGGGGGAAAAAATTAGCGAAAATATTCTTTGTATTTCAGGGGCCGTTTAGCCAAAATTGAAATAAAAGGGAAAACGGTCAAATTTCCCTTAAATTTTAAAAATTTTTTCTTCTTCATTTTTCTTAACAAGAAAAAAAAAAAAAAAATTTGGGGGGGCCCTCAGGGAAAATTTTTTTTGAAAATTTTAAACTTTTTTTTTGCTACCGGGAGCAATGCTCGGGGAAGTTTTTCTGATCGCCGATGTCCGGCGCCCGTCCCCCGTCTTTCTGTCGTCTTAAAACTTTTTGCTTGTTATGCGATAGAGGCGGTTTTTTTTAAATTTAAATCTTATGAATTTTGGGGGTCGAATGAAAAACCTTGAGGGAAATCTGGGCCGAGTTCAAAAAATGGGTCATTGGGGGTCAAAAACTAGGTCACTAGGCAATCAAAAAAAAAAACCCTTTGTGTATGCGTTAAAACCCCGGGTTTTTTTCAATTAAACTTATGAATATTGGTCGAATGAAAACCCTTGATGAAATCTAGGCCAGTTCGAAAATGGGTCATCTGGGGTCAAAAACAAGGTCACTAGGCCCAAATCAAAAAAAAACCCTTGTGAAAGCGATAGAGGCCTTATTTTTCAATTAATCTTCATGAATTTTGGGTTTAGAATGAAAACCCTTGAAAAAAATCTAGGCCGAGTTTGAAAATGGGTAAACTGGGGTTTCTAAAAACTAGGTCACTAGGTAAAATCAAAAAAAAAACCCTTTGTATGCGATAGAGGCTGTATTTTTCAATTAATTTCATGAATTTGGTTTAGAATGATAACCTTGATAAAACCCTAGGCCGATTTTCGAAAATGGGCATCTTCGGGTAAAAAACTAGGTCATAGGCCCAAACAAAAAAAAAATTTGGGTGTAGGCGATAGGGCTGTTTTTTTTCAATTAATTTTCAGAATTTTGGCCCCAGAATGAAAACCCTTTGGGGTTTTTTTAAAAATCTGGGCCCGAGTTTAAAAGGGCTCTGGGTAAAAAAACTAGGCCCACTTTCCAATCAAAAAAAACCTTGGGTAGCGATAGGGGCTGTTTTTTTAATTTAACCTTCAGAATTTTGGGTAAAGAATTAAAACCCTTGGAAATTAGGCCGAGTTCGAAAATGGGTATTTTGGGGTTAAAAAAACTAGGTCCCCTAGGTCAAATCAAAAAAAAAACCTTTTGTATGCAATAGAGGCTTTTATTTTTAAACTGATCTTCATGAAATTTACCCAGAATATTACCTTGAAAAAAATCTGGGCAGGTTCAAAAATGAGTCATCGGGGGTAAAAAACCTGGGGTCACTAGGCCAAACCCGAAGAAAAAAATTGTGTAGGGCGGTAGAGGATTTTTTTTTTAAATTTTGTTTCCTTCATAAAATTTTTGGTGAGGTGATTGCCTTGTAAATCTATTTCAAATTTTTGGGATATGGTATCAAAAGGTCAAAAACTAGGTCACTTGGCCCAAATCAAAGAAAAAATTGTGTATGTGATAGAGGCTGTATTTTCAATTGTTCTTCTAATTTTTGGTCGAATAAATTCCCTTTGAAAAAAACTGGTCGAGTTTGAAAAAGGGTCTTTCTGGGATCAAAAACTAGGTCATATCTAAAAAATGCTTGTTTTTTTCGCAAGAAAAACCTTTTTTTTGGTCCAATTTTAAAGGGGAAAATTGGGTAAAAATATTTTTTTCCATAAAATCACTAGGTCAAAATTTTTTTAAAACTGTTAGGGTTTGTGTTTTTTTGGGTTGAGCAACCTAGGGCCTCTTGGCCCCTTGTTTTTTTTGGTAATGTAAATATTGGGGACGTTGGTACGTCTTTTAAATGGTTTTTTAAAAGTCACAAAAACTTTTTGGGTTCATTGGCCCTTTTTAAAGATACTTTTTTGTATAAACAGGATGATGAAAGTACAAAAAAATTTAATATTGTACTAAAAGTTCACATTATTTACAGTGTTAAGAAAATTTTCAATCAAAGAAATATCATCTAGAAATTTTCTTCAATGCATTTTCAAAAATTTCCCCTTAAAAGACGCTAAATATTTTTTTTTTTTAAATTTAATTTATTTTTTTTGAAAAATTGTCTTTTAAAAAATGTTGCCCCACGGACACCCTTGCCGTTTCGTCGGGTTTTAAAATTTAAAACCCTTGTCTCAAATTCTATTAGACTTTGTCTGCAAGAAAAAGGGGTTTAATTCACATAGATTTCTGAAACGGGGTTTCTTTTAATTAGCAGTGCGGCAACCCAAACGCTTTCTGCTAAAATTTTTTTATCCTTTTTTGGAAAAAATTTTAGAGCTAATTTAATTTGCTTGAAGACTTCACTGTAATCAATTATGGTACTTTTTTAACCCGGGGAAATCCCCCAAACCAATGATCACAAAAAATTCAAAAAGGTTTAAAACCGTCGGGGGTGGCTTGTAGATTTTCACTAAAATCATTTTAATTGGGATACATTTGTGTTTCCAGGGTAGGAAAAAACTTTTGGAAAAAAAAAATCAACAAAAAAAATCTGACAAGGCGTTTTCAAAACGCTTTAAATGTAAAACCCCCATTTAATCTTGCATATCGTAACTTTGTTCATTTTGCGCTCACTGTCCCGGCATTTTTTTATGCGATGTTTGCTCATTGCAGCTATCAAGCGGGGCGGGCTTTGGCATGGCCCATAAATGATTTAAAAATTGGGAGCGCACGGAAAAAAATACTTTAAATTATTGTACGACAGCATGCTTTTTGTGTATAAAAATTATAATATACTGAAAAGATTTTTGGGTTAGTATTAAAATTGGTCCAAAATATATAAAATAAAAGGGAATTTGAAAATTCCAATTTTAAAACCGGTTTATATACCGGGGTCTGAAATTTAATAAGGGTTCCAGGCCCTGCAGTGAGTTGCGTCCGAAATATCCAAATTTTATTCGATCGGCGCAAAATACACTTTTACACTAATACCATTTAAAGGGTTTTTTTCAATTCGGGGCAAAAACATTTCAAAGTACTTGTAAATGGTGGTTTTATATTTTTTCATATTTTTTATCCGTTTTTTTAAAAATTTTTGAAACCCCCAAAATAAATGCACAAAATAAATCTTAGGGGTTTACTTTTTTTTAATTACATTCAGCTCTGGAATACCAATTTCCCTTTTTGGGAATAAAACCTTCATCAAAAAAGAATGACCCCAAAATTTGCCCCCCAAAAATTTTATATCGAAATTTTTTGGTAAAAGCAACAGTGAACAATGTCGAAAGTGCTTGTCCTTGAAAACATCTGACAAAAAAGCAGGGGTTTCTAAACAATGAACGCATGCCTCAAAACCCTTTTCCCGCAAGACACCCCCCATTTAAAACCCACTTTTTTTCCATCTTTCTACCCTGAAATATCGTTGCATGACGGGTATCTGTTTTTTATTATTTTCCGAATGTTTTGAAGCGAAATGAGTTGGGATTTTTATTTTTGTTCTGCTTTTTGAAGCAAGTTTTCCCTCAATACGGTTTGCATTGTGATTCACGTTGACTTTTAATTTAATGCACAAAGCGGCCCCCAAAAAGACCCTTTATTAAAGAAAAGGGTTTTCCCAAGTTCACAGATAAAGTACTTTTTACCGTAAGGGGGCATTATCTCTTTTTACCCCTCATTTTCTTAAGATTCCAGATTTTATTTAATGAAAAATCAAAAATAGTTTTAAAAAAAAAAACAAAAAATAAAAATACACAATTAGAATTATAATGAAAATAAAAAACCTCTAAAAAAAGTTACATATCATAACAAAAACGGAAAATACAGATTTTTCCCGCCCCCCTTAAAAAATGTTTTTTTTTCTTTAAAAAATGTTTTTCATTTTTTGTCGAAAACATTTCCCCAAAATTTTGTACTTTGAAATTTTTGGTTTTTTGAACCCACTTAAAAATTTTGAAAAAAAATAAGGAATGTCGTTCGGGTTTCCCCTTTTAAAACATTCCATACAAAAAAAAAATTAGGCCGCCCCCATGAAAAACCAGCATAAGGGTTTTGCTTTCCGCGCAGTCGGGCAGTTTTCCTTTCTGTTGGCTAACAGTTTCTTAATTGCATAGGTTTTGGGAAGCAAAACAGCAGGGGAAGTTTTGGGACAAGACTGTGCGGATGCGCAGGCTTTTTGGATCCATGCGGGGTCGCAAACACAAATTTTGTTTTTCACTTTGGCGGGTCAATGAAAATTTTGCAAACCCACTTTTTTTTTTTTTTTTCAAATTTTTTGGGGGGGAAATTTAAATTAAAGAAACCAAAAAATAAAAAATTTTTTGAAAACTCTTTTTTTAATTCATAGGGGAAAAAATGTTTAAGATTTTTTCAACCCCCCACCCCCTTTCCCCCCCAACATTTTACAAAACCCTTAAATAGGGACCCAAATCCCGGGGTTTTTATCAATATTAAACTTTTTTCAAAAAAAAATTAAACCCACTTATCCCATATTCATTTATTATATTAATTTTTTTGGGGACATATTACATTTTGTCCCAAAAACTTGGTGAAGTGAAAATGAACATGTTAAAAAATTTTTCACCAAAAATCGGTGGGCAATAGTTTTAAAAATGACTCTGATATTTTTTACAAGTTTAATATACTTTGCTGAAAATAGCAACAATGTACATATGTGAATATATTCAAAAAAAAAATTCTAAAGATTTTTGGGGAACTCTGAAGGCCCTTTTATATCAATGAAAACATAAGGAAATCACTTTTTTTGCGCAGTTAACCCCCTTTTCATTGGTATCAAGGGTACAAAATTTACTTTAAACCAAAAAAATTTTAAAAAGAAAATTTTTGCAAAAAATTTTCCGTAAAACCCCCCAATTTTTATTTTATTTTTTTTGTTCAGAAAGATTAAAGAAGAATATATTTATAAATCAAAATTTTGGGCCCTTTCCCGTTTTTTTTTAAATTTGGGCAAAACGGCCCAAAAGAAATACATTGAATATTTTGCTATTTTTCCCCACCCCTACTACGGATACTTTTTTTTAAAGAATTTTTAAAATTGAAATATTTTTAAAAAACGAAACAGAAAACAAAAAAATTTAAATTTTAGTATTTTCCCTGGTTTGAAAAAATGTCATAAAATTATTTTAATGAGTTTAAATTCCAGTAAAACGTGTTTTCCCCTTGAAAAAAACTACCCCCGCCGGGGTGGGCTCTTCAAAAAAAATGTGGACTGGGAACGATTTTTTTTTTTTCTCCCCCAAATGAAAGAAGGATATTTTAAGTCCCTACAGCCCCAAAATATCAGTCTTATATCTCAACTTCAAAATTTTCCTTTTGGAAAACCCCGCGAACCCCCTTTAAAAATTAAACGTCTTTGAGGGTTAAGTGTCGCCCCCGCCCCAAATCAATACCCTTTTTTTTTTGAAAGTAGTAATTCTGTGCATTTTTTCATTTGAACTATTTCCAAACACCCTTTTATTTGCTAAAAAATTTTTTTATGAGCCCTTTTCTTGAATTTTAAATAAAAATTTTTGCTTTTTTTATGTAGTTATATTGAAATTTTATGTGAATAAAAGGGAAAATCGATAAATGGAAACCAATAGTTGGGTAAAAGGGGTTACTTGTTAGGGCCCTTTTTAAAAACAAAGGCTGGCATTTTGGGATCTGTAATACCATTTTTCAGTTTCGTTGATAATTTTTACTTATATATTTAAAATTAAGCTTGAATTTTTAAAAATTTTTCAGTGGATTTTGGGGGTTTTTTGAATTAAAATTGGGATGCCCAGGGAAACAAACCCGGGGACCTAATATCTAAAATTAAAATTAAAAAAGGGTTGACACGGGGTTTCTATCAAAGGAACACGTTTTGGCTTTTTTTTTCCCATTTCAACAGTATCTATGAGAATAAAAAGCAGCTTTGCTGAACGATTTTTACATGAAAAATGCTAAATAAAGGGGTCTGTATAAGTTTTTTAATGTAAAATTTGGGTTTAAAATAAAGCAAAAAACATGAAAATATAACTTACGTTAAAAAAATTTTTTAAAAGTACATTAAAAAAAAAGATAATTTTAAATTCAATTTTTTTTAAAAAAAATTTTATGACAAAAGAAAAATATTCGCTATTTTAAATCTCTGTTGCCATGGTTAAATTTAAACTTTAAGGGAAAAAAAAAGGTTTCCCTGTAAAGTGCTTGGTGTTTTGCAATAATATTCCCCCCAAAAATTCCTGTTGGTCATTAAAAAGAATGGCACTGAAACCGGCCCAAAAAACCCCCTTTTTATACCCTAGTTATTTAAATGAAGGGAAAAAGCGTTTCCCTGGAAACACAAGCCCCCGGGCCCTATACAATTTTTGTTATATTAAAAGCTAACACGCATACAGAAGAAATATTTTTTGCAACTTCACGGAAAAACAATGAAAATGAAAAACCCCGAAAAAATGTTAAAAATCTGTATTTTCCTTCTTCTTTCAATGGGAAAAAACATTTGAAGGTCCCTGTACTTCAAATGGGGTAAAAAATTGACTTGAAGGGACAAAATAAAAAGAAATTTTAGATTGTAGCAGTACAAACATTAAAAATTTAAAAGAAATAAAAAAAAATTTTTGCGGTTTACTGATTTGAATTTACCCCGGGAAAAAGGTAAACCAATCCTTAATTTTCATTTCCTTCTAAATTACCATTATGGGGCCCTTTTTAGGTTTAGGCTTGGCCCCAGGGCGAGCAATGAAAAAGGGTTTTTGTTTAAAAGCACTTTAATTTCCGGGAAATCCTCGTTTTTTAAATCGCCCTTTAAATCTCCTGTTTAAATTTTAAAACCCCTTAAAAAAACAAAAAAATAAAAAAAAAACCAGCAGTTTTTTGCAAAAATATTCTTTTTTTTTACATCCTATTATTTTTTTTGTGAATCATCAAAATTCATTTTTATTGGGGTTTTTTTCTGTTATAGATAAAAACAAAATTTTACAAAAGCTTCTAAACTTTAAAAAAAAAATTAGGTTTAAATTTTTTTCACAAGGGGGAAAAAAAATAAAATTTCATGATTTTTTTTCACGCCACAAAACCCGACGTGTGTAAAAGAAAATACTAAAAAAATATGGATTTGGGGTTTAAGGGTAATTTTGCCGTTTTGATCAAAATTTTTTCAACAATGGGAAGGGAAATTTTATTAAAATCTGATTTTTCAAAAATTCAGAAAATCTATACTTAGAAAAAAAGCAAAAAAAAAGATAGGGGGCCCGGGGCTTAATTTTTTTTCTAGAATGATTTTTAAAAAAATTTTGGGCCCCACGCAATTTTTCATAAAAGGGATCTAGGGAAAATCAACCTTTCAATTAAAATTTTCGCGAAAAGAAATTTTTTTCAAAGTAAATTTTTAAAGAAAATTCTCACAGTTGTTTAAAAAGAATATGGCCTATAAATTGATGAAATAAAAAAAAATAGGTCCGGTATTTTTTTTTGAGTTTTTTGACCAAGGTTTAAAGTGAATTTTACACTTCACGCTAAAATTTTAAGACCTTTTTTTGGAAAAAATTTAGGTGGGCAAAAAGTTTTAATTTTTACATTTTAACTTTAGAAAGAAAAAGTAGCAGGCCAGTATAATACGTTACCTCAAGATTGCCATTTTTTCTTAAAAAGATTTTAATTTTCCCTACGCGGGAAACCATTTTTTAAATTTTACGTTTTCCGGGGTTTTAAAAAAAAACGTTTTCCCTTTACTTCGGTTTTCCCAAAAGTGCAGAATACTTTTAAAGGGTGTTTTGACTAAATAGGAAATATTGTCTTTGTTTTTTCCTTTTTTGGTTTGTATTTTGGGGAATTTTGTCAAAGGAAAAAAGGGGGAAAAAAACTTCCAGTTTTATAAGCTCCCCTTGACAAAGGACTTTTATCTGTCAAAACAGACATTTTTAAACCCTTTTCCAAATACAGTAAAATAAGTAAAAGGGTTTTGCAGCAGAAGTTTTTAAAGCAATGCCCGAATATACTTAAAGTTTATGAAAAATTCTGTTTAAAACTATTGAATTTTTTTGGTAAACCCTTAAAAAGGGGTTTTTTATTTTCTCCAAAATGATGTTTGTTTTTTAGAAACTAAATTTTGGGTTCCCCATTTTTTTTAGGAAAAAGTTTTGTTTTTTTTTATTTGGTTTTTAATTCACCAAATTTAAAACAATTTAGGTTATATGGGGCTTTCCCCTTTTGGCCCCATATGCTCCTCGGGGGAATTTTTTCAGGTATGGGTAGTAACCTTTGGTTTTAAACCCCTTTTCCTGTTTTCCTTTAAATTCCCTTTCTTTAGAATTCTTTTTCCCCTTTCAAGGTTTTTAACCCACAGCAGTGAAAGGGTTTTGGGATTTTTTCCAGCTACTTTAAACACTCGTTTTAAATGAGGCCCCCAAAGGGCAAGTTATTAGTTAAAATTAAATATTATTTTTTTAATTTTTCCGTCTTAAATTAAAATAAATAAAAAAAGTTTCGTATTAATATGCTTATAGGAGTAAGTAAAGATAGAGAAAATGTATATTTAAAAAAAATTTTTTTGGAGCCGGGATATGTGATAAAAGAGAAAATGTGCATTTCTTTTGTAACCCGCATTTAAATTTTAACTGTTTTTTGTAGATACAATAAGTTTCATGTATGTTCACTCAAAAAAAAAATTTATGTAAGGAAACTTGGTTTCAATTGTCACAAAGGCAAAATTTACTTCCGGGAGCAGATAAAGGGTTTGTCTCACAGAATGTTTCTTGCGAAATGCCTTTTTTTGTCAGGGGCAGTTGTTTTTTGTCATTATTCCCAAAGCAGGTTTTTTTTTTACTTTTAACAGCTCAGGGTTGATTTTGATGCAATACAAGAGCCTTAAATGAAATAAAAGATTACTTATATATTAATTAAATAGAAGTCATTTTTAAAAGTGTGTAGGGGGAAAGATTTTAATTTTTTCTATGTTTTTATTTTAAAATTGGGAAGGTGATTTTTAATTAAACTTCATTTAAAAAAATGGGAATGAAAAGAAGTTTTTCTTTTTTTTTTTCTTACAAAAGCTGTTATTCCCAAAAAGGGACCCCTGTTGTTCCCCTTGGGATCCCGGTTAAATATTAGCTTTCACTTTTTGAATTCCAAAGGCATACCGGGGATACCTTGGGTTTTATTATCTGTCATCACAAAAAAACCCTTTTTTTCCAAGGGCCCCGGAAATTTAATGCCCCAAAGAAATCAAATGATTTAAAATTTTTATCCGGGCATTAATTTTTCTGTGACATTGTTGGGGTTTTTTAAAACAAATTCCCTTTTGTAAATTTTTCCTGTTATAAACCTTAAATTTTTCTGGAATAATTTTCTGTCCCCCAAAAGGTTTTTTTTTTTAAAACAATTTCTTCTTTATTTTTCCCTTTTTCCCGACATATGTTATTTTGCCCCCTTATTAGTTTTAAAGCAGATTTTTCTTATATCCTCATTATTTTGTCATATGTTATCTGTCACCTTATGAGTTTTAAAGCAGTTTCTTCTTATATCCTCATTATTCTGGCATATATTTTCTGTCACCTTATGAGTTTTAAAGCAGTTTCCTTTTAAATCCTCCTTATTCTGACATATGTTACTGTCACCTTAGGAGTTTTAAAGCAGATTTTTCTTGTATCCACATTATTTTGTCATATGTTATCTGTCACCTTATGAGTTTTAAAGCAATTTCTTCTTATATCCTCATTATTCTGACATATATTTTCTGTCACCTTATGAGTTTTAAAGCAGTTTCCTTTTATATCCTCATTATTCTGACATACGTTTTCTGTCACCTTCTGAGTTTTAAAGCAATTTCTTCTTATATCCTCATTATTCTGACATACGTTTTCTGTCACCTTCTGATTTTAAAAGGGAATTTCCTCTTATATCTTCATTATTCTGGCATATATTTTCTGTTTACCCAGGTTTTTGCAGAAACCCCGACTTGTCTGCAAGTTTTTTAAAAGGGTTTTTTTAGGTCAAAAGGGGCTTCGAAAAAAATTTTTTTTTGTCACCTGAGATTGCTCAGGTGATTTTTTTTGATTTGCTCAAAGTCCGCGGGCGTCCGTCGTTGTCCCCAACATTTAGCTTGTGAATTTTTGGGGTAGAGGCTGTATTTTTAAATGATCTTTATGAAATTTGGTCAAAATGGTTTTTTTTATAAAAATCTAGGCCAAGATCGAAAAAAGGGGCCTTGGGGTCAAAAAAAGGTCACTAGGTCAAATCAAAAAAAAACCTTGTGTATGCGATGAGGGGTATTTTTCAAATAAACTTAAAGAATTTTTGGTAGATTGATTCCCCTTTATGAAATATTGGTCAAGTTTTTAAAATGGGCACGGGGGGCCCAAAAAAGGTCACTATGTTTAATAAAAGAAAAAAACCTTTTTATGCATAGGGGCTGCATATTTTTAATTTTGGGTCTTCATGAAATTTAATCAAATGTTTATATGAAATATAGGCGGAGGGTTTTTAAAATGGGTCCCCCCTCTAGGAAACAAAAATAGGTCACCCAGTCAAATTAAAGAAAAAACCTTTGGGACGCAATAGGGGTGCATTTTTTCATGGGTATTCATAAAATTTAGTCAGAAAGATTGCCTTGATGAAATCAGGTCAAGTTGAATTTTGGGTCATTCCCTTTTGATCAAAAACTAGGTCACTAGGGGCAAATCAAAGAAAAAACCCTTTTTTAGGAATAAAAACGTATTTCTCAAATTTTCTTCATGAAATTTTGGGCAGAAAGATGAATATGGAGTCTCCGGGGACAAAAATAGGTTGCTTGGGAAAAAAAAGAAAAATTTTTATGTACATAGAGGCGTATTTTTTGTTGATGTTGGGAAATTTAGTCAGAATGATTTTCCTTGGGCAAATCAAAGGGCAAATTCGAAAGTAGGTATCTTTTGGTCAAAAAAAAGGTCACTTGGGCAAATTGAAGAAAAATTTCTTGGGTTTCACTTTTGAGACCCCTTTTTTTTGGGCCAGTTTAATGAAAATTTGGTCAGAAAATTTGTTTCCCTGAAATTTTCCCAGGGCAAACATGTTACACGTTATGGTGTTTTCTCAGGGGAGCAAACCCAGGGCCAACTTGGCCCTCTTGTTGTTTACAAGTCCCTTTTCCCCTGCATTTGGAAAACCCAGACAACATTCCCTTAAAAAAGCTGTCCCCAGGGGGACAGCGCGCTAACTATTTTGAAGCTGGTTAAAAAAACTGGGAACATTGAGGGAAAATTTGGGGCTGTCACTGGGTGTTTTAAAGACTTTCCCAAAGATGGGAAAAGATGTTGCACAATAGCCCTTTATCTGTGTCAAAAATAAGTAATTTAAGGAAAAAATAAAGTGTATCAAAATCCCAAAAATAAATATAATTCTAAGCAAAAAGGGGGCATAAATTTATTAATTTTTGGGGCAAGAGTTATCACCTTGTGTCATATGAGGGGGGTGATGATAAAGGAAAAACTACTTCAAATTTTAATCAAATACATTTCCTAATAAAATGAGATATAGTTTAAAAAAGCATCAAAAAAAACATGAGTTTTTAAGTTTAAAAAATGGGCAAAATTATGAAAAATTTTGGAAAAGAGTTATGCACCCTTTTGTCAAAAAGATGTGGGGGGGAAAAAAACCCAACAACCCGTTTTTTTTTTGAAACAAATTTCCCTTCAGTAATAAGTTTAGATAAAGTGAAAAAAGCACAAAAATTAAAACCCGAAAATTTTTAAATAAAAAAGGGGGGATAATTATGAAACTTTTTTGGCCCGGTTTTTTACCCTTTTGCCAAAAGGGGTGTTGGGGAGGAACAACAAACTAAGTTTTAAACAAATCCATGAGTAATAACAGGAAAATAAAAGTGAAAAAGCATCAACCCTTTTTAAATTTTAAAATTTTTAAATAAAAAACAGGGGAGTAAATCATAAAATACAGGGGTTTTACAGTTAAGCCTCTTTTGTTAAAAAGAATTTGGAATGATGATGAACAATTATTTTTAAATTTTACCCCAAAAACCCTTTTGAAAAAAATACAGTTTTTAATGAAAATGCATCAAAAAAAAAACATAAAATTCTATGTAACAAGGGGGGGGAAAAAATTTAGGGAAAAATTGGTGCCAGATTATGCACCTTGTGTCATATGATTTGGGTGAAAGATCTGGAACAATTTTTTAAGTTTAATAAATCCTTTTAAATAATAACTGAGATAAATGAAAGTTGGGGCCAAAAAATTTAAAACCCCAAAACCCAAGTAAAAAAACGGGGGGTAATTATGAAATATTGAAAAAAGAGTTAAAACCCCTTTTGGGCCCTTGAAGTTGGGCCAAAAATATATGGGAAAAAGGGGGCATAACCTTGCATCAATATTTCCCCGAAAAATTTTTTTTTTAAAGGAACAACTATTTTTAAATTTGAAGAAATCCAACAAATTAAAAAACAAAGAAATGAGAAATTTCATCAAAACTTAAACCAAAATGCGGACGCGGGAAAACGCCACCCCCCGGGGCGGAAAGGGAAAAACTCTCCATACTTGGGATTGCAGTAAAATGCTTTGATTTTGGTGGGTCCCTTTGGGGATTAATGCCTTTAATTTTTTTAAAAAGGTAGGAAAATACATGCAAATGAAAAACTTAATTTTTACCTTTCTTTTCATGTAACTTTAACTTTTTTGGGAAGAATGACCCTCAGTTTTAAGACCATAAGGCCTAAAAAAAATGTTTCCCGTATCCCGACCTAGCCCAAAAATTTTTGGGCCGGGTTGGCCCTTTGGGGAATTTTTTTTTTCCCAACTTTTTAAAAACCCAAAAATTTCAAAATGCACCTTTTTTTTGCTTTAAAAAAGGTCCCGTGATGGTTTGAAAATTTAAAATTTTAAATTTTGCTCTAAAGGCAAAAAAAGCCCTTATTTGTAAATTTATTTTTTTATACCAAAAAAAATTTCCGGAAAATCCCACTTAATAAAAAAAGAGGTATGATGACCCTGGATCGCCACCGAGTAATAAAGCTACATGGGTTTTAAATGTCAAAAATGTTTTTAAAAAAAATTTTTTTTAGGGGGAAAAGAAAATCAGTAGGGTTTCCC
The DNA here is from genome assembly GCF_021730395.1 of Mercenaria mercenaria. Classification (NCBI taxonomy): domain Eukaryota; kingdom Metazoa; phylum Mollusca; class Bivalvia; order Venerida; family Veneridae; genus Mercenaria; species Mercenaria mercenaria. The sequence continues at coordinate 54,024,711 of NC_069363.1, forward strand.
TTCAGATCAAAGGGAAAATTTAGTTTTAGATTTGGGGTGGAAAACTGTGTATGTACAGCCAGTAGGTCAAAATTTATGGTCAATGAAAAATTTTTGCAGTTTTTCGATTGGTGTGCCCTAAATGTGTAAGTCATCCCCCAAATTTTAAGGGGTTTTTAATAATCTTAAAAAATAGAGAGGTTTAAAAGGTTGTTTTCCCTTTTTGACCCACTGACCTAGTTTTTTTACCCCATGGACCCAGTTTCGAACTTGACCCAGAATCATTAAAAATGAACATTCCCGACCAATTTTTTGAAGATTTCCCTTGAAAAATTTGACTCAGAGAGGGGCACAAGGTTTTTTTTTATTTTTAGACCTCCCGACCCAGTTTTTTTCGCAGTTTTACCCCCGTTTCGAAATTGACCTAGATATCATCAAGATGAAATTCAGAAACCCCTTTTACAGATTCCCCTGATAAATATCGCCTTAAGGGGGTCACAAGGTTTTTTATTATTTGGGCCTAATGCCTTGTTTTGAAGGCCGGGGGGGGGAAAACCCCGTTTCGAAATTGAACTAGATATCATTAAAAAAGAACATTTTGACCCAAATTTTTATGGGAAAATCCCCTTGAAAAGTTTTGGGGCCCCTATAGAGGTCAACCAAAGGGTTTCTTATTTTTTGACTATGACCTAGTTTTTGGTTTCAAAAGACCCATTTCAAAATTCAACTAGGGATCATCAAGGGGAACAAATTTTGCCCAAATTTTTATGAAGGTCCATTGAAAAAAAATTGGGCCCCCTAGGGGGGTCACAAAAGGGTTTTCTATTTTTTGACCCACTGACCTATTTTTGGACCCACATGACCCCGTTTTTAACACCCGACCTACTTTTTCATCAAGAAGAAAAAACCCACCACTTTTATAAAGATCCCCGAAAAATGTGGGGCCTCTAGTGGTCCCCCAAGCCAAAAATTTACGCACGCACAGACGACGCGTGATAACAAAAGCTAAAAAAAAAAAAAATTAAAAAAATTTACCAACCTACCTACCCTAATTTTTTTTAGCATTTTTTTCTGAAAAAATCTTTTTTTTTGGCCTAATGAAATTCGCCTTGAATGGGCTGGTTGATTTAAAAAAGCCAGACCCCGTACGCATTCCCCGGGCCGTCTCCAAAAACAAATTTTATAACCTTGGGGCAAATGATCTGTCAGGAGAGACTGCATTTTTTTCTGTTTTTAATGACGGTATCAAACTATGGCAAAAATTTTTGTGAAAAATTTCCAAGTAAAATGGCATATGGGAAAAAATGGTTTCCCTTTGGGCCCAGATTTGTCAAAGTAAAAGTTAAAACTAAGTTGCACAACTTAAAAATCCCAAAATTAAATAAATTTTTAGTTTAAAACTGGGGTTTGTAAAAATGTATGTCCCCTTTTGATGGGGAGGGCCCAAATTTTTAGTCTTTTTGGACACTGTGACCTTGACCCAGACCTACTGGCTTTTAAAGCAATAGGAGCCCTTCACTACCCCCGGGGGGGCATCCTCTGAAAATTTTAACAACTAAAGGGTAAAAAAAACCTTTTTTTTGGGTTTAAAAAGGGGAAACATTTTTTAGTCGCTGGTTTTCTGAGACCTTGAACTTTGACCTCCCAAAAAATAAAGGGGTAATTAAAAAACTACGGCAAAACATACTGTGAAGTTTTTACAATTTTGAGACCCAAACACCCAAATCAATGATTTGAATACAAATTTCTACCCCCTAAAATTAAAAAAAACAAGGCCCGTCTGAAAAAACAGCTAAATCCCCCGCCCCTACTAAAAGATAGTGAAAAGGGGAAACCTTTGATTTTAGCTGTGAACCTTTACCTTGAAATGACTTGGGTGATCATGTTTTTTGCCAACGTCTTCATGAGGTGAACATTTGACCCAAATTTCATGAAAAACCCTTAAGGGGTTTAGGGGAATTTCAGAGCTGAAACCCTTTTAATTCAGTTGGGGACCTTGACCTTGATTGACATGGCTGACTCAAAGATTTTTTGTGGGTGATTTATTTACCCCCAAATTTGATGAAAAAAACCTTCAAGGGGTTAAGGGATACGAGTGGACACCCCAAAAGGAAACCTCAAACCTTCGACCCCCTTTTTACCTTGACCTTTGCTGGGATGGTTGACTCATAAATTTTTTGCCATCGTTTTGTGAGGTAATTTAATTTTACCCCCAAATTTTTTAAAATTCCTTCAAGGGTTTATGGATATAGAGGGGACCGAAAAGAAGGGGTCAAACCTTTTTACCTTCAGTTTTGGCCTTGCCCTTTTAAAGGGCATGGGTGCTCCTAATTTCTTGACATCGCCTTGATGAGGTGATCGTTTTTACCCAAGTTTGATGAAAAACCTTCAAGGGGTTTTTGGGGATATAGAGCGGACCAAAAAGGGAAAGGGTCAAACCGTTGACCCTTTTTGTGACCCTTTACCTTTAGCCGGGTACTGATTTTTTGGGGGGTTTGCACATCGTCTTGATGAGGTGATATTTGACCCAAATTTTTTAAATTTTCCCTTTAAGGGGGTTTTGGAGATATAAGGGGGACAAAAAAGGAAAGGCCTCCCAAAACCCTTTTACCTTGGGGTTGTTACCTTGACATTGAGCCCCGGGATGGCTGACCACAAGGTTCTGCACATCGTCAGATTACCTCATGATTTCCCCTTTAAAAAAATGGCCCCTTTTTTTGGGGCACGAGGTTTTTCTGTTTTTATAATAATGACCAGATTTTGAATGCATGTGATCAGTTTTAAACCCTTTTCCTAGATATCATTTAAAGGGGAGCATTTAGACCCCAAATTTTTAGAAGATCCTTGAAAAAATGGGCCCCTAAACTCAAAAGATTTTTCAATTTTTTTTTGACCTACTGATCTAGTTTTTGGGAAACCCCATTGAAACCCCGTTTCAAACTTTAAACCCAGATATCATCAAGATGAAATTTAGGGCCAAAAAATTTTATAAAGAAAACCCCTGAAAAATAAACGCCCCCCCAGAGAGGTCACAAGGTTTTTTTTTTTATTTTACATTTCTGCCTATTATTTATGGCACATGACCCAGTTTCGAACCCTTTACCCAGATATTTATCAAGGGAAAAATTTTTTTGCCGATTTCATGAAGATCCATTCAAAAAATATGGGCCCCTAGGGGAGGTCACAATGTTTTTTTTATTTTTAGACCAAATGACCTAGATTTTGACCGCGTTGGGCCCAGTTTTGGAAAACCCGACCTAGATATCATCAGATAAACATTCAGACCAACTTTCATACAGATCCCCTGAAAAAAATTTTGGGCCCCTGAGGGTCCAAAGTTTTTTTTTATTATTTGACCTTTTCGACCTTGTTTTTTGAAGCATGTGACCCCTTTTTAAAAAATTTTCCTAGATTTCATCAAAGGGGAAAATTCTGGCTAACTTTTATGAAATCCATTTAAAAAATATGGCCCCTAGGGGAAAGGGCACAAGGTTTTTTATTTTTAGACCCATGACCTAGTTTTGGATCGCAGTTTACCCCGTTTTTGAAACCTTTACCCAAATATCTCAAGATGAAAATTCAGACCAAATTTTATTAGATCCCCTGAAAAAAAAAAGGGCCCCTAGAGAGGTCACAAGGGTTTTTTTTTTAAATTTACCCACTAACCTAGTTATTGATGGCACATGACCCAGTTTCGAACTTGACCTAGATATCATCAAGGTAAACATTCTGACCGATTTTCATGAAGATCCAATCAAAAGTATGGCCTATAGAGAGGTCACAAGGTTTTTCTATTTTTAGACCTACTGACCTAGTTTTTGACCGCAGTTGACCCAGTTTCGAACTTGACCTAGATATCAACAAGATAAACATTCAGACCAACTTTCATAAAGATCCCATGAAAAATATGGCCTCTAGAGAGGTCACAAGGTTTTTTTATTATTTGACCTATTGACCTAGTTTTTGAAGCACTTCACCCAGTTTCAAACTTGACCTAGATATCATAAAGGTGAACATTCTGACTAACTTTCATGAAGATCCATTGAAAAGTATGGCCTCTAGAGAGGTCACAAGGTTTTTCTATTTTTAGACCTACTGACCTAGTTTTGGATTGCACGTGACCCAGTTTCGAACTTAACCTAGATATCATCAAGATGAACATTCTGACCAACTTTCATAAAGATCCCATGAAAAATGTGACCTCTAGAGTGGTCACAAGCAAAAGTTTACCGACGGATGCACGGATGACGGACGCTGTGCGATCACAAAAGCTCACCTTGTCACAAAGTGACATGTGAGCTAAAAAGATACAGGTGATGATGGGGAATCACTATTTTAAGTTTGAAGCCAGTCCATTAAAGGAAGATAATGTGAATCAAAATTGGTCCAAAAGCAAGAGTCGACCAGCTTTCCTATACTTTTTATAGTCTGGTCAAACTAGCCTAGACCCTACAAGTAAGCAACAAAACAAAAACGAAATAAGAAGAAGTATTTTATTTATCAGTTTATATGACAAAATACACTCAGCTGACAGGGTGTATACACGACATCTACAAACATAATAACCAATGTAAATAAGTTTCAAAAATACAATACAAAGTTCATAACTACTTCACACCTTTTACAAGAAATATTACATCAAAAGCATCTTTAAATCTGTTACAAAATTCTTCATCTACTTCTGTTTTTATAGTAAATTTGCTCTACAATGTCATTTATTTGTAAAGTTACTTCCAAAGTGTTTTCTTTTTAATTTTTTGTGTGTACAAACTTGAAGAAGAAAGGGTTTTAAAGACACATTTCCAATCAACTACATTGTCAGGCTGCAAAATTGTACAAGACACAAGATAATAAGCTTAGTAGCTCCTGTTGTCAGAATGCCATTCTTGTCAGTTCGCTTAAATTTTGGCAGGTTTGCCGCATCTGTAAAACTGCTAATTTATCTTTTAAGTTTATAAGAAGGTAAATTGTCATGATATTATGACTACTGGATGACCAATTGTGATACTTTTATATTATCGGTCTTCATTTCTTTTTTTGGCAAAGTGATGTAGAATGCAACTGCATACTTGTCGAGCAGCTATGCACCTAGTGATTGTCCAAAACCCTTGGTAACACTGAGATCCCTTTCTTAACATTAAACAGAAAGTTTGGTAAATCAAGAGTTGGACATCTGATTATAACACCCTGCTATTTTACTATTATGTATATTTCTTTTACACAGTTTTTGTTTTTTTGATAGTACTTTAGGAAGTTCTCAATATTCATAGTTTGGTTAAAAGAAAAGCTTTAAGCAGTTAATAGGTCTGGTACGTTAACACTGAACAAGCAGAACAGTACTTATATTTTACAAGCTCTTTGCTTTAGTGACTTGACCATATTATTTGGAACCTATTGAAATTTAAAGGCACATCTAGATAGATTCTGTTTTACAGAGATTCATGGCTTCAAAATTAAAACTGAAAGCAGAAAAAGGTAAAAAGGCTGTGAAAGAACAACTTCCCCACATACAACTGAGATAAAGATAAAATTTCTTTGGTCACATTGCACTTGTCTTAAAAACATCTTCCAAGAAATTTGATCATTTGACACTGAACTTTTTATATTAGTAATCTGGCTAGTGATATTAAATGGGCGCAAAGTTAGAAAGATTCTATAAAGGGTATACTATATATAATGCAGGACAAAGAAATCACCTAAAGAACACTTTTGAATTATTGTCTATTATTTATAAGAAAAAAAATCTTATATTCTGTTATTCTACCAGTACACTGCACTTTATAAAATCAATACAAGTGTGAACAAGAGCTGTCTCCATAGGATGACACATGCCCCCGATGGCACTTTGAATGAATAGTTATGGCCGATGTTAGAGTTTAGGACCTTTGACCTACGGACCTGGGTCTTGCGCGTGACACGTCTTACTGTGGTACACATTCATCCCCAATAATTTTAAAATCCATGCATGAATGACAAAGATATGGACCAGACACGCCCATCGATGCACTATCATGAAATATGACCTTTAACGTCTAAGTGTGACCTTGACCTTTGAGCTACGGACCTGGGTCTTGCGCGCGACACGTCATCTTACTGTGGTACACATTCATGCCAAGTTATTTGAAAATCCATCCATGGATGACAAAGATATGGACCAGACACGAAAATTGCGGACAGACTGACAGAATGACAGACTGACAGACAGTTAAAAAACTATATGCCTCCCTTTGGGGGCATAAAAAAACTCAATTTAACCCCAAAGGATCTGCAGTGATTTCTTCCCAAAAGTGTTCCAAGCAAACTTTAATTCAATTTTGCTTACAACTTGTAATTAAGAATCCAGAGAGGTGGGTTAAATTTTACTGACAACTAAACTACAATAAAAGTATTATGTAATTTGGGTATATATAAAAGTGTTGGCTAGACATATAATACACTAGTTGTAGATTTTCAATAATTGTGCCATCACATTAAAATGGATAGTCTATAAGTATTTGACCTTTGCTGTGATCAGACATTGCCAATACTACCATTTTTCATATTCTCTCTTTCAGGCACATGCTTCAATATTACCTAAATTAAGAGTAAATGTAGAAAAATTTTCAGTACTTCTAACCTGTACAGAGAATTCCACAATTCACACTCTCCAATATATGATAAAAAGAGTACAATATTATGAAAAAAATCATGTTATTTTGATATAAACTTGATACTTGTACGTACTGTGTTATATAATTATAAAGAAGTATTTCCTACAAACTGATTTACTTGTTTTGTTATGGTGCAAATGGAAACTGTTATTGGTATGTTAAAGCAAAATTCCTGGTTAGAAAAGTAGTTCCGTAGTTACGTAACAGTACGCTCTCTATCTGAATAGATCAATCAACCTGTTCTGATAAGTCAAAAGAATAGAAACTACCATGTTGGTCCCATCTACTAAGAATGATTTCAAAAGGCTGAATTAAACCCGACATTCTCAATATCTTATACCATATTTGAATTTTCCTGTTGTAAATAATTATACATAAAATATGCATTTGTTTACATTGTAATTTGAATTTGTCCAACTTGAATTTGTATCGCAAATTTATAATATCCATACAAACGATAAGCTTCAGTAATGTTGCTAGTATATACAGGTGTACATAGTTTACTATAAAAGCAAAATAACTGTTACATAAATATTTGAGAGAAAAAAATACAAATTAATCAAACAATTACAGGTACAAAATAATCGGTCATCTTTATAAATGACAGACACTGGTATTTTCAACAATAATGAAAGAAATTAACAAAAAAATGAAAAAAAAAAAGAACATCCCTTTCACTTTAAATTGGCACAAAAGGCTAGGAATGGTGTATGCCACTTTTATTATAGAAACTTGGAAAAATCTACTGTACATCACTGTTTCAGGTTTGTTCTTTTTACCAATGAACAATAAATTCTGAGTGAGAGGTAGCTATGGTGATAAGTAATTTTCATAAATGTAGTAATTTCCCCCCCCCCCCCCCCCCTCCCCCAGCCCCAACCAAAGTCCTAAAGCCCTCAGTATGTAAGTCTCCATCCTTTAACAGAATAGACATACAGGTTTTGTCTGAGTTACCCAACTGTCACAATTCGTATGCATGTAGTTAAGCATCTTTTCTCAGGATAAAACCATATCTGGAAGATTTTTTAAAATTATTTTGAAGTATTGATGCAGTCATACTGATTTGGAATCCAGTCTGATAATTAATCTGTAATCTGTAATTAAAATGTTACTACTTCTGTGCCAGTTTAAGTGGAGGTATTATATTAACAAATGTTTATCAATAACAAGTTTGAACTCTACCTGTCAAACACTACTACATGTATGAATATATTAAATATATACAAAAAACACAATAATATCTGAAGTGTAGTTATATTTTGTAAGATGACATTGATATTGATGAAAAACAAGAGCTGTCTCCATCGGATGACACATGCCCCCGATGGCACTTTGAATGAATAGTTATGGCCTATGTTAGAGTTTAGGACCTTTGACCTACGGAGCTGGGTCTTGCGCGCGACACGTCGTCTTACTGTGGTACACATTCATGCCAAGTTATTTGAAAATCCATCCATCGATGACAAAGATATGGACCGGACACGCCCATCATTGCACTATCCTTTAACGTCTAAGTGTGTCCTTGACCTTCGAGCTACGAACCTGGGTCTTGCGCACGACACGTCGTCTTATTGTGGTACACATTCATGCCAAGTTATTTGAAAATCCATCCATCGATGTCAAAGATATGGACCGGACTAGCCCATCAATGCACTATCCTTTAATGTCTAAGTGTGACCTTGACCTTTGAGCTACGGACCTGGGTCTTGCGCGCGACACATCGTCTTACTGTGGTTCACATTCATGCCAAGTTATTTGAAAATCCATCCATCGATGACAAAGATATGGACTGGACACGCCCATCAATGCACTATCCTTTAATGTCTAAGTGTGACCTTGACCTTTGAGCTACGGAGCTGGGTCTTGCGCGCGACACGTCGTCTTACTGTGGTACACATTCATGCCAAGTTATTTGAAAATCCATCCATCGATGACAAATATATGGACCGGACACGCCCATCAATGCACTATCCTTTAATGTCTAAGTGTGACCTTGACCTTTGAGCTACGGACCTGGGTCTTGCGCGCGACACGTCGTCTTACTGTGGTACACATTCAGGCCAAGTTATTTGAAAATCCATCCATCGATGACAAAGATATGGACCGGACACGAAAATTGCGGACAGACCGACAGACAGACGGTTCAAAAACTATATGCCTCCCTTCGGGGGCATAAAAAAACGTAGTTGATTTGAAGTAGCCCTGTCTTTTCAGCAGGAAAGTAGCATGTCAGATCTTGCCATCTTTAACTTATATATTCTGTCACTGATTTATCTTCCTATGAATTTCAATGTTTGCAGACATTATACATTTTTCATTTTTTCCCCAATATTTCTATAATGAACTAGTCTATCTTTCAATTTGGACAGTACCATTAACTGATAAAAGTGGTGCTTACTAAGATACTGACTGAATGGCGAACAGTGCAGACCATGAACAGACTGCACGGATGTGCAGACTGATCTTGGTATGCAATGGTCGCAAAGGCAGAATCACTTGCCGCCAACAGGCTAAGGGTTAACAGATGTAACTGAACCATTTTAAACAAAACTAACCCCTAAACTTGTAAAACCTGAACAAGTATACAGGCTGCACTGCCCATATAGAGTATTAACATAATCAACAACACTGTAACTAAATAATCTAGTCCTAAAGAGTACAAAAACTGCGTATTAGTATTGGTTTTTATGTGCTTTAATTTTAGGGATATTGTGTCTTTTACAGCTAAGCAAAAAATTTCCAGACTGATTTCTGCAATAAAGTATGGTAGCTGAAACAATCTTGGCATTCTCTCTTCAACACCCACCAGCTTTACAACCTTTGCTACACCAATGCCAATGTTAAGACTAGCACTTTCTGAGACAAAATTTCCTGTACAAAATATAGTACACATCTGAAAACAAGTCCTACAGTAATTAACCTTGTGGAATAGGAAATCTATACTGAACAAAACAGCTAACATGCCATTAATTTTTTTTTGCTATTTTCCAAATTTATATCTTATAAATTACTGATCTTCTTTTAAATGGGTTAAGTTAGGTAGTAAAATTAATAAAATTGTATCTTTGTGTTATTCAATATATATAAAGTTTTGACATTTTATTAACTATTCTAACACTTTTACGATTTTCATTTATATAACAAAGGATTTTACTGTGTACTGTCTTGTCAATTAAAACACGCTTTGCAAAATGGAGTACTTTCGACTATTCCGCCTAACAAAGGATTCCAGATTAGTATCTTTTCCTGGTGTAATTTGGACGTGTTAGAATGGAAATAGAATTTGGTTTTGTGTGCTTTGTTGGTGAATAAAACACGTTATTTCATTCAGATTCGTCATAATTACACACTCGGGCCTTTGGCCTTCATGGTTAAATTACAACGCATCTGAACTCAAAACCACGCTTTATTTGCCAACAAAGCATGCAAAACTAAAATCTATTTCCCAAATTTATGCTAAATTTTGAAGATTCTGCAGTAATTATCAGTAATAGTTCAGAGATTGGCAAAGTAACCAGCAGATTTCAGTTGTTCTGCTCAGTATACAAGACAAGACACCCCTTTGCTTATTGTGTCAAGCTCGTGTTAACAGGGAATGATTTAAAGTCATCACTGACCAAGGCTTCACAGGAACATTCTTGCAAAATGAACTGTAAAACTACACATGGCATAACCACACCTATTTTGAAATTTTAACTTAACCATAATGTAAAACATAATCATATATATCTGTGCAAATTATGACTGGAAAGTGCCATGCTTTAACCATGGATATCCTGTCAAATAATAACTGCAAAATTACGCATGATATAACTATAGGCATATTGTCAAATCATTACTGTGGAATTACACGCGATATAACCATAGCGTTACCTTAAACTTACACATGATACAACCACAGACGTATTGTCATACAGTTACCATAAAATTAACTACTTCATAACCTTAGACAGACATATTGTCAAACCATTATTGTAAAATAACAAACAACTAGAAAATGATTTTGTAAAAAAGCGCATGTCTCCCCCAATGCAAAGTCCTATAGGCAAGAAGTCAGTAGGGGTCAGGAGCGAAAGTCAAAGAGACACTGATGGTTAGCTGCAATAGGGATCATCTACTTGGCATGTCCAGTCATTCCGCTAAATTTCAACACTCTTGGCCTAGTGGTTCTCAAGTCACTGTTGAGGCTCCTGTGACCTTGACCTTTGATCAAGTGACCTCAAAATAAATAGGGGTCATCTACTCTGCATGTCCAATCATCCTATTAAGTTTCAACATTGTAGGTCAAGTGGTTCTCAAGTTATTTCCAAAAAATGATTTTACATGAACAGGCCACTGTGACCTTGACCTTTAATAGACTGACCCCAAAATCAATAAGGGTCATCTACTCTACATTCAATCATCCTATGAAGTGTCAACATTCTGGGTCAAGTGGTTCTCAAGTTATTGATCGGAACTGGTTAACAATGTTCAGGCCCCTGTGACCTTGACCTTTAAGGGAGTGACCCCAAAAATAACAGGGGTCATTTACTCTGCATGAACAATCATCCTATGAAGTTTCAACATTCTGGGCCGAAAGGTTCTCAAGTTATTGATTGGAATCAAGTTATTGATTGGAAATGGTTTTCCATGTTCAGGCCCCTGTGACCTTGACCTTTAACAGAGTGACCCTAAAATCGTTAGGGGTCATCTACTCTGCATGACCAATCATCCTATGAAGTTTCATCATTCTGGGTTAAGTGGTTCTCAAGTTACTGACCGGAAATGGTTTTCAATGTTCAGGCCCCTGTGACCTTGACCTTTCAGAGAGTTACCCCAAAGTTGTTAGGGGTCATCTACTCTGCATGACCAATCATCCTATGAAGTTTCAACATTCTGGGTCAAGTGGTTCTCAAGTTACTGACCGGAAATGGTTTTCAATGTTCAGGCCCCTGTGACCTTGACCTTTAATGGAGTGACCCCAAAATCGATAGGGGTCATCTACTTTGCATGTACAATCATCCTATGAAGTTTCAACATTCTGGGTCAAATGGTTCTCTAGTTAGTGATCGGAACTGGTTTTCCATGTTTAGGCCCCTGTGACCTTGACCTTTGATGGAGTGACCCCAAAATCAATAGGGGTCATCTACTCTTTATGACTAATCATCCTATGAAGTTTCAACATTCTGGGTCAAGTGGTTCTCTAGTTATTGATCGGAAATGGTTTTCAATGTTCAGGCCCCTGTGACCTTGACCTTTGAATGAGTGCCCCCAAAATCAATAGGGGTCATCTACTCTTTATGACCAATCATCCTATGAAGTTTCAACATTCTGGGTCAAGTGGTTCTCTAGTTATTGATTGGAAATGGTTTTCAATGTTCAGACCCCTGTGACCTTGACCTTTGACGGAGTGACCCCAAAAACAATAGGGGTCATCTACTCCAGCAGCCCTACAACCCTATGAAGTTTGAAGGTTCTAGGTCAAATGGTTCTCCAGTTATTGCTCGGAAATGAAGTGTGACGTACGGACGGACGGACGGATGGACAGGGCAAAAACAATATGTCTCCTGGGGGAGACATAATAACAATGGTTATCTTTTCACATAATGATAACTAGTTGTAGACCCGTGGGTATCTTAACAAATCATCAACAAAAGTCATATTAGATTCATTAATACCTTAACAAACAAAACCATGAATATCTACAAATGAAAACTTTAGACATACGTTGGTCTTCAGTTAAAGCCAAGAATGGGAAATTATGCCTTGTATTAAAGCCAGATACAAAAACAATGCTGCCTGAAATTTTCTACATTATGTTTCCCTAGATTTGTGTATTTATAACAGCTTGCATTTAAAACATGGAATGTGGATTCTTTTACAAATATAATGATGTTTGAGCAATAATGTACAGCTGTCAGGAGCATAGCAATAAGATTTCTGGTTTCTAGTCCCATATATACAATCCTTCTCAAAGTGTTATTGTTCTAAACTTAAGTTTTCTCAATTACTTGGATGTAAGTTATATAGATCTTCCTTAAGCTAATTATAAACGTATACCTAATAACTATTAACTTCAAAAACTTTATATAGGTAGGTGTTCTGAAGGAATTACCTTTATTTAATTTTGGGACCAAGACTTTGCTGTGCACCAGTATCAAACAAACTGCTATTACCACTGTAATAATTATGCTTCTTGTGTAAACATCTGTCTTTTACCTCCTTATTTGTACATGTAAACATCTGTAAATTACCTCCTTATTTGTACATGTAAACATCTGTAAAATACCTCCTAATTTGTACATGTAAATATTTGTCTTTTATTTGTACATGTAAACATTTGTCTTTTACCTCCTTATTTGTACATGTAAACATCTGTATATTACCTCCTTATTTGTTTATGTAAACATCTGTATTTTACCTCCATATTTGTACATGTAAACATCTTTTTACCTCATAATATATCATTTAAATATAGCATATACAGATAAGCCCAGTATGCTTTTTTTTTACCTCCATATACTGTACATGTACTGATTTGTCTTTTTACCTCCATTTACTGTACATGACTGTAAACATTTGTCTTTTAACCTACATATACTGTACATGTAAACATTTGTCTTTTCACCTTCATTTACTGTACATGACTGTAAACATTTGTATTTTCACCTGCATATACTGTCAATGACTGTAAATAGTTGTCTTTTTGCCTCCTTAAACTGTACACACAAAAGAAATAGATATACTCAAGATCTGTCATGTACATATTAATAGGTTTTGGTGCTTATGTCTTAAAAACACTATTTTGTAAATTATCACTAACAATTTTAGGTTATTTCATATGCTGCTGTCATAATAAGCTCATGATTACATGATGATGATGATGATGATGATGATGCAAAAATGAGGTACAAATAACTTTCATGTTGACAAGCTAAATAAAAAGCTGATTTAATTTTTTTCATAAAAAAAATCAAAATTATCAAGAATGGAAAAGGAGACATTTACATGAAAAGAAGAAAAATATAGGCCAAGGAATGAGATGTGATCAAGTACCGGTTTTTTAATTGGATTTCACAGGTACTAAATATATTTTTTCTTAATGACCATACTTATTACAATAAATGCCTATGACAACATTTCTTCAAATCATAGCCTGTTACAGACTGTTATAGATTTTCTAAATTTTTTTTCATAAATTTCTATTTGAAGGTAACTCGTAATAATTTTGGAGAATGTTTCATCCATGTAGCATTTATTAGAATAAATATGGTGCATTTCGATTTGATCAGTAACAGTTTCAAGGCAATGATACAATATTAAAGTAAGAGTCACAGGAAACATAATCCATATTAACATAACATATTTCCTGTTGTGTCTTGTGCTTCAATTTTCTCTTCTAAACATAATTTTAAGGAATTGGCTTCCATTCCAGTTTTGCAGATGGCAATGTCATATTTTCCTGACAACATTCTCAGCTTGCAGAATTTGGATCACATTGCAATAATCTAACTATCGATGGATCACTTTTTGCTCCTTCGATAAATTCTGCCAGTGACAATTTGCCATCAAGATTTTTGTCCATTTGACGGAATATTTTGTCAGTGCGTTTCTCTGGTGTCGATTCATCCTCGGGCATCTTCATGACTGTTCCAACCATTTTGTAAATTGCCTGAAAATTAGATGGAAAGTATTAATGACAGTGTAAAAGTAGGTGAAGTCTGTATGCAATCTATCAATGTAAAGTCTGACAGAATTTGTTGAGAAAAGATAACTACCTGAAAACTTTCAAGATAATTACTCCATATTTTATCTATTTCTTATTACAGTTCTATTAAGCAAGAGCTGTTTGTAAAACACAAATGCCTCCCCATGATGGCCTGTCAGATGTAAATGACACAGGCAATCATCCAATTCAGTTTGATATTTCTAGTCCAATTCATTCTCCAGTTACTAATCCGGAACTCTTTTAAGTCTCAACACCACTTTGAACCTAATTACCTCAGAAATCCTGAAGGATCATCTACTGACCACAGACAATCACACAAAGAAGTTTACTGTCTGTAGGCCTAAGTGCTCTCAAAGCAATTTTAGTCTCAAGGTCACTGTAACACTGACCTTTGACATACTTTATTGACAAAAGGATATACACCCCTTTTTTAAAAAGTTTTATATCATCAGCCACATTTAATGTAGCAGCCAATCTGAACACCATCTTTTATACATTGAAAAAGACCAAGTCAGAATCTATGTTCATGACTGTGCACTATATTGGCATTCTTCAGCAGGAACAGAAAATTGTTTTCAACAACCTGAAATCGCATGCAAAGAATATGTACATGTACTTGAATGGAAAATACCAGTTGTTATTTGCTCTTGAACAATTGCTTTTCAATGTTTCTAATTCAAACCCTTGAAGGTACAAAACAATGATAACAGAACAACAGGAACTCAATAGGTTCTGATTGAAATGGATGAGAAACAAAAAACAAAGAAACAAAAACTTTCTGTTTCCATTGTATTTACAATAGATAGCATAAACTCACTAAATTGTAGCACTTAGCACCTGAATTAATTTTCTTTGTCTAGAAGCTAACTGTAGCTCAGTTACTGTGTTTTCCCCTACAGGCTTTGTTGTATTATATAGCAATGACCTTGACATTGTCTGAAGGTCAGAAATTGTTTTGTTTGTCAAACGTCTATACAGTCACATTTCCAGACTATAAGATTCTTTCACTGGCTTTAGAAGCAGATATCCGGCTCAAGGGTAACTGTTTATCTTTTTCTTGCAAACAATATTCAAGATATAACAGTAAAAATGAAATCAAACAAATGACTTTCTATTTAGCACTATTTTCTTAAAATGGCGTATTTAAACAAAGCGTGGAAATCAACATCCGTAAACAGGAAAGATGCTGTGACATTTCAAAGCCAAATTCAATGTTTAATTTGGGTTTTATTTTATCACTTGCAATGTTACATAAGGTATTTTTCACTGATTGTTCAAGTGTCTTTGCTTTTCTCAGTTTCTTGTATAACTACATTCACTACATTTTTGTCTTTACTTTTCCTTGTTTTGTCACCAGATTAAGCCAGTTACTGAATGTTGACTTTTTCTGGAAGGAATCAAGCACTCCTTTCAGCTCCTCAGGGACCTAATCATGTCAGGATTTCCAGGGCACATACTCTGCCCAGAAAATAATTGCTCTTTGTAGACATACATCATTCATAGCCGAAAAAGCAACAAATTCTCTGCAGCTGTTTTCTCCTCTTTTTTAATGACATCTCTGTACCAAATAACCTGTAATCCTGAAAATTCTTGTCTGTTCTATTCTTTCTCTTTAATAATAATCATTGTTTTATTTGTTTTGTTAGGTTATAAATAGCCCAGGAAGTTGTTTATAACTTATGCTTTGCTCCTAAAAATATCATTTAAAAACTCGACTTTTTGAATAGGTGATAACTGGCAGGAGTCTGATGTTATCCACAATTGGAGAAATTCCAGAATTCTGACAGTGATTCCATTGATTTTTCTATACATAGTACACAGTATCAGTTGGTGCTTAAAAATAAAAACAATGCAATGTCACAAAAAATTTGCCATCTTTGGCAGATCATACATCATATCAAACCTACACCAGTTGCCACTACAGTGTGTGGCAAGACAAATTTTCACTTAGCTTTTGAACCAACAAATACTCTGGCTCTTGCTTGTTACAGGAATGACAAGAAAAAATCCAATTTCTAATTTGTTATGGTTGTTGAAATTAAGATAGCAGGTTCTCATCAAACCTTACTGATATTAATCACTTTTTTCAAAAGCAAACGCACAAAGCTATACTGCAGCTTTTCTATCTTGCTAGACAGGGGCATGCCCATTGCAAGACAGGTGTATGACCATTGCTAAACAGGTACATGCCCATTGCTAGATAGGTGCATGCCCATTGCTAGATAGGTGCATGACTACTGTGTGACTGGTGTATGACCATTGGGAGGCAAGTGTATACCCATTGCAAGACAGGTGTATGACCATTGCTAATAAACAGGTACATGCCCATTACTAGACAGCTGCATGCCCATTGCTAGACAGGTGTATGACCATTGTGCACAGGTGCATGACTATTGCTAGACAGGTGCATGACCATTGCTAGACAGTTGCATGCCCATTGCTAGACAGGTACATGCCCATTACTAGACAGCTGCATGCCCATTGCTAGATAGGTGCATGACCACTGTGAGACTGGTGTATGACCATTGGGAGACAGGTGTATACCCATTGCTAGACAGGTGTATGACCATTGTGCACAATGCATGACCATTGCTAGACAGTTGCATGCCCATTGCTAAACCGGTGCATGCCCATTGCTAGACAGGTGCATGACCATTGCGAGACTGGTGCATGACCATTGCTAGACAGGTGCATGCCCATTGCTAGACCGGTGCATGCCCATTGCTAGACAGGTGCATGGCCATTGCTAGACAGGTGCATGCCCATTGCAAGACAGGTGCATGCCCATTGTGAGACTGGTGCATGACCATTGCTAGACAGGTGCATGACCATTGCACCCATGTCTGCCTATTATACTGGGGCAGTGCCAGAAAGTGAAATGCAAAGATGTCTACAGGGCAGGATGGGGGAACTACAGCTGACAATGGCAGAACAGATCATAATGTATTAGATAGTTACCCTTCACAACAGCTCACTGATAAACACACAACAGATCAGAAAGGAAACCTGAAAATATATGTCCAAGTCATGTCCATAATAACTTATGCACAGGATCTTGTTGTCTCAAACTGAAGAGAAAATCTGTCATATGCGAAGCAAAATTAATGAAAAATATTCCACATGTCACCAGCTGAGGCTTTTGACGATCTGTAACCATAAGGAGGAAGTTATGAGTTTTACCGATTACGGGAAACAATTTTTCAAGGTACATTACACTGACAGCCATATTCTTTAGCATTATAACCATGACAACTATCTACAACAATTTAAGTAGTTTGTAAAAAACTTTCAGGTTAGTCTGGAACTGGGATGACATTAGCTAAAGATATATTTGCCTTTAGATTTCTGTCAGCTAGAATAAATCACACTCTTCACTTAAGATAAAAGTACACAGACCTTGTTCTTTTGAATTTGCTGAAAATAACTGAAAGAAAATTAACTTTTCACAAGTTTTCTGCAGAAGAGTAAACAAAATTGCCACTAGGTTATGGTAGGTGTCAATGAAACTTGAAGGCGAAGTTTTGCAATTATGCCTGTGGATTCACTACAGCAAACACACATGTATTCAAAAACAGTATTTAAAACAGAAGCACCGCCTTGCGGGTGCAGATGCTCATCTGATTGTTTTGTCTCTGTATAATAGAAATATTGTCCTACCCGTGTGTTTTTATGGTATTTTGTAAGTCCAAAAGGGGCCATAATTCTTGCAAAAAGCAGGATGGAGTTATGTTTTCTGTACAGTCAGAAACTGATGGTGAACAAGTGTTGCAAATTTTACAGTAACAGCTTTGATAGTTTAGGAGAAAAGCTGACCTAAACATAAAACTTAACCAGGCAACGCCGATGCCGATGCTGATCAAGTGATGACAATAACTCTTCATTTTTTTTCAAAAATTCAGATGAGATAAGGATGTGTAGCATTATTAACCAGCGCCTTAGACCTCTCGGTTATCTCGGCTATCACTGCTGATGATGTTGCGGGTAAGTACTTTAATTATAACCACTGATGATATTGTCTGTGTCCGTCCTCCATTAGTAAATTTGACTGCACAACACCAACCAAGCTCGGATCGATTCTTGTATTCCTTGGACAAGCAATTTATACTGAAATGCTCAGAGTAAGTTGTCTTTAATCAGTAAATGGTAATTTTTAAAACATGCTGAATTTGTAATAAAACATATTCAATGTTTGAGACATATGCTCAGTGTGTTTTAAAAGACTAAAATTATTGGCTAGGGCTTGATCTCCAAGTGTCTGTGGGCCATGACAGCTCACCGTTTGCCTTTAGCTACAGAAGTTATAAAAGAAAATTGCTGAATAACCTCTGGGAAGAATTGCATTTCATAAAACGTAGTTTATTTGCCATGGTTATAATACAAAGTATCAGAATCATTGTTCTAAAATAGCAGACTGAATGCTCAAAGTGGCAAGGGGATGACAAAAATGCTCAAGTTTCCTAAAAAAATTCAGAGATTAATTGATACAGAAAATCAAAGTTGAACAGCCATGAACAGACATACTGCTCAAATTAACCTGGTGATAAAATTTTTTTTCCAAGTATATCGCACACACACACAAAATCAAAATATACATCTTATGCTTAAAATATGTTCATAAGCTAGAATGTATGAAATATCAAAATCTGTCAAAATCCTCACAGTTGTTGATATTACAAGCACCAATATACACTAAGCTTCCCTAACAAATATTTTGTTCGTCAAACTCATGAGCATGCTCACATCATTTGATTATGATTTCTATTTACATTCAAAGCAGTAAATAACTTGAAACTGGTTAAACTATCAGCTCTTTCCACTCAATTCAACCACCAAATCCTTTCCACTCAATTCAACCACCAAATCCTAGTCACTATAACCATGTAAGTACTGCATGCTGACTGGCACCAGACCGGAAAGAATATGCCACTGTTTATTTCATACCCTACCTCTAGGTATACTATGAGAGTCAGGTACCCAAAAAGAAAATATACAAGCCCATTTCAGTTATGCATTTCTCACCTAAAACACACAGTTCGGCAAGTAGGTTTTCATAATACATATATTGACCAATGGATCATGCACTAGTTTCTCAATTTCTCAATGTTTCTAAAAGCAGAGAAATTTAATAAGGAAAATTTGTATGAAGTCTCCTATACCATTTCTGGGCCAGAGGACAACAAAAAGTGTACCCCAGTACAACCCGTTTTCGGACACCTAACGGTATATCGCTACGGTTTCGCTACATGGAAATTGTACAACAATTATAAATGCTGGAGTTTTGTTCAACAATCATTTATCCTAAAAAATACGCAAGTAAACAAACCTCATCCCGCAGCATGTTTTAGATATCCTTTCCAACACGGCTAACCTACTTTTCCATTAACCGGAAGTTGTACAACCCGTTTTCGGACACCTGCTTCAAAATATACTGCGCTCCAACGTTTACGTCACAAAAAGTCAGAAACAGTTTAAACAAATTTCGAACATTCATTTTAACTGTTAGTATCAAGAAAACTACCCAAAACGTATTTATAAAGTATTTTCAGTGTTAGTTTATGGAGTTATTTGGTGGGATCAGCACAAATGGGACACATGAACATTTCTCCTATTCCGATTACCCTCACTGTTACATACAATATGAAAAGTGTACCCATCCCTTACATATTATCATCATAAGGTCTGTATGATCCCCTAATGGGCACATGATTCTGAAAAGAAACAGAGAAAAACAACTTTACTACTACTATTTAAAATTTCATTAACCAATTGATTAAGAAAACCTCGTAAGGTACACGGGTCTGTAAGTGGTAACTTTTTGTATGAAGTATACTTTTGCAAAATTTGATAGTGGAGGCGGAGCCTGTAAAATAACTTCATCTGTTGGACGACAGAGCTTTCAACATGAAAACATTGGATTTATTTCTAAAAAACACATATTTTGGATGTGATATTTTGGGAATAGTGAAAAAAATTAAAAATGTGAATTTTTTAGATTAACTAAGTAAAACAATGTGTATCACTGTATGATTTCATTCAAAATCATTTCTGAGATTTCCTTCATTCATCATGTATTTATAACTGTTCTATGAATTTGAACCACTATCCATTAAAATTCCTACATTCAAAAAAGGTACCACAGACTAACACCTTAGACCAATCAGCCATACATTTACAGGTAAGAGTATAAACCCAAATATTCACTACAGGTGACCTTGACCCTTCATGCCCCATATGCAATTCCAACCTTGGATTTTCTAAAGGCAAAGTTTCTTTCTAAATATAAATCCAAAGTTTAGTTATAAGCGGAAACTGATTCCTCTTTTGTTTTAGCAACAGTGAACTTGACCCCAGCAGCCCCAAATACCATGTGATCATATTGAATTCTCTCTTATGAAAGCTGCAGGAACATTTATTAGTATTTCTATGCTGTGTACAGAAAAACAGTGACGATATGATGCGATATGACACCAATGGAAATTGATCATAATGTTAAAAGCTTCTGTTTTTAATCAGACATGCAGCAAGTTCACTCGTGTATTCTTCAGACGTTGACATGTTATTTCAGAGGACAATGCTGTCTAGTAGTATCACAAATGAAACAAGAGCTCCACCTAATGGGGCATAATGTACCCATTGGAAAGCAAAATGTCCCAGGACACCTGGGCAGTATACAAGGTGGCAGCTATTATACATTTCTGACTAAGAGCCCAGAAAATAACAAATAAACAGAAGTTTAGTGTGAGAGTTATGGCCCTTGCATCATATGATGTTTCTTTTGTGAGTGATGATGAGAAACAACTACTATAAGTCTGAAGCAAAGCTATCAAATAAAAACAGAGATAAGTGAAATGCATCAAAACTTTAACCAAGCTATGGATGCAGACACTGTGGGGATAGCTCTATATTATACTTTGTATAATCAATCAAGAAGCGAAGTCTGATCCTTGTCAGGTCCCTCAAGTAGTATGTGCCTAGTCATCATGTTAAGTTTGAAAGCTGTAGCCCTAAAACTCGAGTTGGGAAATGGAAAATAATGACAGAACTCCAATGGAATAATTTTCATTAAAGGAAAAATGCATTAGTTCTGACATTGTGGTACATGTACAACTTTAGAGCTGACTCTAGAAGTTTGATTAAATTTCAATTGAAATCTCTTTCTGTGAAAGTTTGATAGTTTAGCAGAAGTCAATTACTTAAACCCAGGATATACTTTTAGTTCCATGACATCAGTAATAAATTAGTTTATTTGGAAAATGTTTCCAGTTGAATTATGTGATAATGGAAGTGGTATATAAAACTGCTGTATATTATGGTAGGTACACCCAAATCCTTAGTTTTGAAATAAATTCGGTAACAGTAGAACCTGGTTCAGCCTCGGCTGGAATTTCCTTATCCACAACTCGTATGCCTGATAGATTCACTTTCATTTCTCTTATACATCTAGACTTGATCTTGCTCCTCCCTGATTATGTTTTGAGAAGGGAAGGCCATATACAACTGTATAAAATCTGAATATATTCACGAGTTATCTCCCAAGAACACATAAAAATATGATTTAGTTGGGGTAAATGAGTATAACTAAAAGACATCACAGGTAGAGCTTTAAATGTAACAGATCAAGAACAACAACTTATTATTCTGCCTGTCATGAAACATTAATAAGGTGTCAGCATAACAAACATTTGTAGTTCATTACATGATTAATGCCATGTGTCTAATTCTGACTGTAACCATTCAGTGAACCTGACTGTTAATGAACTATTGACATTTAGCTCTCAGAAGGCACTGATCATAATCACACTGATAATGTTTATATAGGAAGTAATACAAGAAAAACAACTGCTACCAGCAGAAACATTTTTTTACTTTTTCACTGTATTCCAGCACTCCCAGGCCCTTATTAATATTCTTACTAGGGAGCAGTGGGGGCACAAGTTGAGGGCAAAGACATAGTGCCCCTGTGATATCGTCCGAAAGCATAATCTTTCAAGAGATTTCTGGAAACCTGCTCACATGCAAAACTTTTATCAAATTTCTGTATACAAAAGGGACATAATTTTGACAAAATGTAAACCAGAGTTGTGTAACTTGCCCTCCTAGGTCACCTCATCATGCTAAAGCCATGTGGAGTTCAAAAACATTCACCGTTTTAGTTTCTTACATGCAAAACTTTAATGATGACTCGGATGATGACTAAAAGATGACAAAGTTTCAAATAGTACAGCTAGTAAAATCGAGGTGACGGTCAAACAACCTTGTTTAGGTCTTCACTTAAACTGGCAAAGAATCAGCATTGCCAACAGAACACCTGTCAAATACATCTTCTGAAACTATCCCCACGAAACCAACAACAATAGCTGAAGTACACAAAACAAGATATATTACCAGATGAAATTTTAAGAATAAACAAGAGATCACAGAGTGATCTTGGCGCCCACCAATGTGCCATTTTTGAGAACTCCAAAATTTTAAGACTTATTGACTAGCTCAAGGTCAAATTTCATTTCCATACAAAACACTGTGCATGTGGTCAAAATTCGAAACCTGTAGCTTGAGAAATGTGAAAGTAGGTCACTATATCAATTTCAAGGACAAAGTTCTTTGTACACAAAACTATGCATGTGCATCAAGTTTGAAGGCTGTAATTTGATAAATTTGAAAGTAGGTCACTAGGTCAATCTTAAGGTCAAAGTTGATTTTGGTACACAAAACTATGCAAGTGGTCCAAATTTGAAGGCTGTAGCTTTAGAAATGTGAAAGTAGGTCACTAGGTCAAAACCAAGGTCAAATTACACTTCAGAATACAAATCTATACATGTGGTCCAAATTTAAAGCCTGTATATTCAAAAATGTGAAAGTAGGTCACTAGGTCAATGTCAAGGGCAAAGTTTGCTTCGGTACACAATCCTATGCATGTACGTCTAAATTTGAAGCCTGTACCTACAGAAATGTGAAAGTAGGTCACTAGGTCAATCTTAAGGTCAAAGTTCATTTCAGTACACAAAACTATGCGAGAGGTCCAAATTTGATGGCTGTAGCTCGAGAAATGTGAAAGTAGGTAACTAGGTCAAAATCAAGGTCAAATTTTAGTTTGGAACACAGAACTATGCATGTGGTCCAAATTTGAGGCCTGTATCTTCAATAATGTGAAAGTAGGTCACTAGGTCAATGTAAAGGTCAAAGTTTGTTTCGGTACACAAAATTATGCATGTGGTCCAAATTTGAAGGCTGTAGCTTGAGAAATGTGAAAGTAGGTCACTTGGTCAAAATGAAGGTCAAATTTCATTTCGGAACACAAAACTATGCATGTGGTCCAAATTTGAAGGCTGTAGCTCGAGAAATGTGAAAGTAGGTCACTAGGTCAAAATCAAGGTCAAATTTTATTTCTGAACACAGAACTATGCATGTGGTCCAGATTTGAAGCCTGTACCTTCAAAAACGTGAAAGTAGGTCACTAGGTCAATATCAAGGTCAAAGTTTTTTTCAGTGCACAAAACTATGCATGTGGTCCTAATTTGAAGGTTGTAGCTACAGAAATGTGAAAGTAGGTCACTAGGTCAAAATCAAGGTCAACTCGTGTCAAGGTTCATCTTGCCACTCAAAACCATACAGGTGGTCCAAACTTGAATGTTGTAGGTTATTGACAAGAAGATTTTAAAAGCTTTTCCCTATATAAGTCTATATGAACCATGTGATCCCCAGGGCGGGGCCATAATTGACCCTAGGGGATGATTTGAACAAACTTGGTAGAGAACCACTAGATGATGCTACATTACAAATGCCAAAGCCCTAGGCTTTGTGGTTTGGACAAGAAGATTTCCAAAGTTTTTCCCTATATAAGTCTTTGTAAACAATGTGACCCCCGGGGCGGGGCCATATTTGACCCTAGGGGAATAATTTGAACAATCTTAGTAGAAGACCACTAGATAATGTCGCATACAAAATATCAAAGCCCTAGGCCCTGTGTTTTTGAATAAGAGGTTTTTCAAAGTTTTTCCCTATATAAGTCTATATAAACCATGTGACCCCCGGGGCGGGGCCATATTAGACCCCAGGGAAATAATTTGAATCATTTTGGTAGAGGACCACTAGATGATGTTTCATACCAAATATCAAAGCTCTAGGCTCTGTGGTTTTGGACAAGAAGATTTTCAAGTTTTTCCCTATATAAATCTATGTAAATTATAGAAATAAACAAAGGGCCATAACTCACTAAAGAATTGTTGAACCAGTCTGATTTTCACAACTAGGGTACCAATACATCATTCTGACAAAGTTTGGTCAAAATCCCCCTGGTAGTTTCTGAGGAGATGCGATAACGAGAAATTGTTAACGGAAGGACGGAAGGACGGAAGGACGGACGTCGGACCACGGATGCAGAGTGATTTGAATAGCCCACCATCTGATGATGGTGGGCTAAAAAACATTCTTTAAGTTATCCATAGAGCCAAACAAGATACAAATTGTTAGTAAAGTCAGTGAAGAATATGCCGGACTGTTTTCCACTTTCCATTTTTACAATATCGCACATTGCTCTCGGGAATGACATTATGGGATCGGTGATTGGATTGCAGACATCTTGAGGCCTCAGAGGACTGTTTCTAATTTTCAGCCGAGTGATTCTGATTTAAATCACGATTCAGTAATTTGCTTTGAAGTAATTATGGAACCCTTGAGCAAAGAAACTCTTTTCTGAGGACACTGTAATCAGTTTCATTTTACATAACAAATTCATGGATTAAACTTCATTCAGGAATAAACGAAACACGTCAGCCTATAAGGTCTTGTATGGCATATCATAAGGCATGCCATTTTCCTCTTATCAAACCTTAACTAGATTTATCACTAAAAGCGATTAATACCCCTCCCTTCCCCCACCAATGCCGCTTTGATACAGGGAAAGCAAAACGTTGTGATCATGACCTTTGACCTTCAAGTGTGATCTTGACCTTGGACCTAGTGACCTGGGTTGTGCCCTCCCCATGTCATCTTGATGAGGTAAACAATAATTATTGATGCTAGTTTAATGAAAATATTCCTAGCAATGCATGGTGCATGTCAGTTCATCACAGTGAACAATCCCTCACATTGTCCCTGAGAAACCAGCTTACATACAAAAACTTGAAACCTGGTGAAACAGTCCAAAAAGGGGCATAACCTATATTATATAGAAGTTTAGTAGCTACAACACAGAGTTATGGTATCGCATCATCAGAGTCGTTTCAATCCATTCCTTCTGATTAACCCTTATGCTGGACACGATTGACTCTGCCTTTGCAGCCAATATAGATCATGATCAGCCTGCACATGTCTTGTCTGATCATGATCTGCAGTGTTCGCCATTCAGTCAGTACCTTTGGTAATCACCCCTTTTAACAGTTAATGGTACTGTCCAAACTGAAAGATAGACAAGTCCATTATGGAAGTTTAGCAGAGTAAGGGTTAAGTTGAACTTAAGATGATGAAACTACAAATTACTCCTTCTTCATGTGCTCAGCATGTGAGGACAATCTATGACAGCAGTATTTACTGTTTCATTCTAGAAAACAAACTCTTGTTACAACTCATTTTGTGGAAATGTCAACGGAAGTAAGGAGGCAAATATTCTATTTTTTCTGGAATAACAAATATTTTTTCAATCTAGAAACAAAGATATGACAATTCCCTTTTACTGCCCGGACCAAATGTCGGGTATATGTAAACACTGTGTACATCTCATCAATAAATTTTGTTTGTCTTTAATTTGGTGTGGAAACAGCCAAAGTTTGAGTAAAGATATCAAGTTACAAAATTCTATATTTCAGTGTTACTTGCTGACTGTAAAAGAGACATGCTTGGACACTTTAGAGATGTGTGGTTCTAAGATATGAGATGTGTGGATAGTTCAGAGAGATGCATGGACAGTCCAGAGAGACCCACGAACAGTTCAGAGAGATGTATGGACAGTTCAGAGAGACGCATGGACAGTTCAAAGGCTTTCTTTGACAACTGTTAATGGCTGACAGACATAAAACATCAGGGAAGACCTACACAGTAACAAATGAAGCCTGGTACACTTGTCTGATATGACATATTTCCACAATGAAATAAGACTTACTTGACACTGCTCCTACATAAATATTTCCTCAATATGGAATGTCTAAATGAAACTGACTTCCTATCTGGCTGTACACAATAAAACCTGACAATTCATGCACTGAAACAGACTTATGAGACTTGAAAAAAAAAACAAAAAAAACAAAGAGTTCTCTCATTACACCATGCTCGGCTATTCGAAGGCTAATGTCAGTAAAATGGATTTCTATCTCAGAACAGATACAGTACAACTTGTATTAAGAGATCAACCCAGGGAATGACAAGAAGCGGTCTCTTAACACAACTGGTCCTTTATGCAACATAATTTGTTCTTTATCAACACAAGATGGGAACTGAAAAAGTGGTCTCTTAATGCAAGTAGTAAATTCCCTGTAAAATTATAAGCATTTTCCAGAAACAGTTTTATGTCAATGACAATGCACACACTGAAACAGTCAATTGAAAATGCACACACTGAAACAGTTTTGTCACTCGACCATGCACATACTGAAACAGTCTTGTCACTCAACAATGCAAAAAATGAAACAGTTTTGTCACTCGACAATGCACATACTGAAACAGTTTTGTCACTCGTCAATGCACATACTGAAACAGTCTTGTCACTCGACAATGCACATACTGAAACAGTCTTGTCACTCGAAAATGCACATTCTGAAACAGTCTTGTAACTCAACAATGCACACACTGAAACAGTCCGTCACTCGACAATGCACACACTGAAACAGTCTTGTCACTCGACAATGCACATACTGAAACAAGTTTTGTCACTTGACAATGCACACACTCATGGGTGAAAGTTGGAAAAACTGAAAATACTGAAAAAGAATATCTGGGGGCCTGGGGGCCGATAGGACCCCCGGTGGGTCCAGGGCAAAGCCCTGGCCAGGGGTCCAGGGGGCCTGAAATAATGCCTTTACGAAGTACTGTACAAAGCTTTTCCTGATAAGTAGAGTCATCTAAGAGTCCTCTGCATTTCAGTTTTTGAGACTTCTGCAAACATGAATTCAAGACCTTATTCTTCAAAAATTAATTTGTCATTTTATTATTTCCACATTATTTCACAATATACAATGCAATAACATTCAAAATCTTATCATTGTTATTGTTTGTTGTCTCAATGGAATTCAGTGATAAGATCTGTCCTTCAAGTTTTTTCTTTAGGTCATCCTTCTAATTTTTGGCAATGCTATATGTGTTTACATAATTGTGGTCTTGTCAAGAGCAGGTTTATCCTCATCTAACCGTTTTGTGAATTTCAGCAGCTCTGCATGGGGCTAATGTAAATGGCAGTGTCAACTTTGGAAGGCTATGGTTATGGCGTGTTGTTTAGCCACCCTGTCTTGCATAGATTCAGTGTTCTTAGTAACTTAAGAAGAACCTGGCAGAACCTGAAAGTAAACAAATGGACTCATTATTTAATGACATACAACATTATACAGTAGAGCCAACAAAAGACCAGTCCAAAATTGTAACGACCATGTATATATGTATTTTTTTTTTCTTCTAAAAAATCGGGAATAGGTTCCCCTAACATATTGGCTTCATTGATTTAAACGGACACTTTGCTTCTGGGCTCATAAGTTGAGGACTAGTTAAACTAATATTTACTCAGTAGTAACAGACCAGTTCCAGCAAGCAACAGTGTATATGGCCAGTAAAGCAGGGAGAAGACAGAAGAAAGGAAGAGGGTGGGGTCACATCCATGCCAAAATTGCCTGAATTAAGAATACAGTAATAAGTATGAAGTTTAGGTAACATTGTAAGACTGTGTTTCAGTCTTTTGGGGTATGTTGAAAACCCATTTTTTATTTGAATCTGAGGCTAGTCCAAATAATTGTAATCGAGAGTTGAATATCGTTAATATTTTTTTGACTGTCGATATCCGCCTCCGAGTACAAACCAGAAAAGGAAAAGAATGTGATAGCACTGTCCCCTTCTTTACGTAAATAACATCCAACGAAATCTGTTGGGCGGGAATTATGTTATAATAAAGCAACAGATCAAAAAAAGAAATACATACATAGAAAGCCTGTAATTTTTCCTTTCCAAAGATGTATATATTATCTACATTCCTTAAAAAAGTTTCAAACTATGGCAGTTAAAAAAATTCAGAGGTTTAAATCGCGTGTACTACATATTGGAAAATGGCCGATACAGGTAAACACATTACTACACGAAGCGTTTTCATTGGTCACGCCTCCGACCGCCATTACATGAAGACGATTGAAATGTTTATTTAAATTTTTTACAACAGAAATTCTTGATAAATATGTCATGTTCTTATGTTTTTTATTTACTATTTATGATTTAAAACAACAGGTAAGCTGTTAGGGCTAAAAAAAAATCGTGACTACTGAAAAATCGTTATTTCAATCGACCACAGTTTCCACCACAGTTTTGATTGTTTCTGGTTGAGACCTCTAGGTAGACAACATAAGATATCAAAATGTAAAATCGGTCTACCCGAGGTCTCATTATTTAGACTAAATCCGAGGCATATTTGTCATGGATGCTTGAGAATCTCTTCCACATAGATCAAGTATTTATAAACAGATAATGTAAATCATCTCACCTCATTGAGTCATTCCCAGTTTTCGCAACTCAAATGTTTTTCTGGTGTTTGGCGTCCTCGCGGTGAAGTCTGAGGCCTTTCTTTCCATTGGATTTGTAATTAATCGTTTTCATAGAAAGTGCAATATGCAACACAGCAAATGTCTACCAGACCATTTCAACCCCTCAGAATCTAACTCGGACAACTGCCATCACTGTTAAATTTTGTTCTTGGCTTGTTGCTCAAACTCTTGACGTTTTAACCTGTTGGTAGAAACTTCATAATGGTTAGATCGGTTTATTTCTTCAAATATTGTGGACATTCGAAATTTCTTCCTCCGATTTGCAGTAATGAACAGGTTTTTGGTTGTCGTAAAAGGAGGTCATAAAGTATCACGCGTGCAGAAATGATTCATTAACCATCGGTTACAAACGGTTACACACGGAAATTTCGAATAGCATCTTCAGTCTTATCCGCAGAAATAACCGATCTACAGTCTATTTCTGGATGAATAATCGCCAGCGTTCAGATATTTTCGGCTATCGAATAATGATACATAGGGCATTCCTAACGGAAAAGGACGATCATACTGTTGCAATCAGCGCTATTTTTAGCATCCTGGAAAATATGAATGTCATTATTTTGCAATTGATAGATGACCGAACTGGACGTTACCCTCCTCTCTCTCTCTCTCCACCCCGCCCCTGAAAACCTCATCGGATTTACACGATTTGGAAAAATGACCTTTGGGAAGGTCCAAAATAAGGAATTCCGTCATAATACGGAAAACTTTCAACCATGCACACTGAAACAGTCAACTGAAAATGCACATTCTGAAACAAGTCTTGTCACTCGACAATGCACACACTGAAACAGTATTGTCACTCGATAATGCACACATTGAAACAGTCAACTGAAAATGCACATTCTGAAACAATCTTGTCACTCGACAATGCACACACTAAAAAAGTCTTGTCACTCAACAATGCACACACTGAAACAAGTCTTGTCACTCGACAATGCACACACTGAAACAGTCTTGTCACTCGACAAGGCACATACTGAAACAAGTCTTGTCACTCGACAAGGCACACACTGAAACAGTCTTGTCACTCGACAAGGCACATACTGAAACAGTTTTGTCACTCGACAATGCATATACTGAAACAAGTCTTGTCACTCGACAATGCACATACTGAAACAGTCTTGTCACTCGACAATGCACACACTGAAACAGTTTTGTCATCACTGCACTACGACATTACCAAACATAATGAACATGTCACTGCAAGCATACAGAAACAGGTCACTTAAAATGCACACTGAAACAGTTTCAACTGAAGCACATACTGAAACAGTTTGTCTCGACATGCATACTGAACAATCTTGTCTACAAGCACACAGAAAGTCATACAATGAAAATGCACTACAAACTGAACAGTTCTTTCACTCAAGGCACCAAAGTGCTCAGCATACTGAAACAGTCTGCATCATTCGCCACAATGCACATACTGAAACAGTCTTGTCACTCGAACAATGCACATACTGAAACAGTTTCATACAAGATCTGAAACGATTTGTATGACATGCACATATGAAACATGTCACAAATGAATACTGAACGTCTTGTCAGATCAAATTGCTCAGTAATTCAAGGGCATAATCCAAGAGTGCCTTAGGCGATTGGCTTAGTTATCGAAATTGCCAGATATTATGCCCACAAACATTGTCAGCAAGTCTGGTAAAGATACGATGAAAACTGTTCAACTTAGAGAGCGGACAAGGCTAAATTCGCAGTTTTTCGAGTAATTCAAGGGCCATAATCCTAGAATGCCTTGGGCAATTTGGCTAGTTATCGAATCTGGCCGAGATATTATGCCCACAAACATTGTCAGCAAGTTTGGTGAAGATCGGATGAAAACTGTTTGACTTAGAGAGCGGACAAGGCTAAATTTGCAGTTTTTCGAGTAATTCAAGGGCCATAATCCAAGAGTGCCTTGGGCAATTTGGCTGGTTATCGAACTCTGGCCGAGATATTATGCCCACAAACATTGTCAGCAAGTTTGGTGAAGATCGGACGAAATCTGTTTGACTTAGAGAGCGGACAAGGCTAAATTCGCTGTTTTTCCAGTAATTCAGGCCATTATCCAAGAGTGTCTGGGCGATTCTGTACGACTCTGCTGAGAATATGCCCAAATGTCGCAGTTGTAAGATCGAGAAATTTTGACTTGAAGCACAAGGCTAAATACCTGTTTTCCAGTAATCAAGGATTATCCAAGAGTGCTGGGATTTGATGGTTATCAAAATGCAGATATTATGCCAAAATGTCACAAGTTGTGAAATCATGAAAACTGTTGACTTGAGAGCGACAAGCTAAATGACTGGTCTTGAGTAATTCAATAAATACCAAGTGCCTTGCAGATGTTGGCGTTATAAAATGGCCAAAAGTATTAGTACAACTGAAACAGTAGCAGTTGGAAATGCACATGAATGAACTGTTCACTTGACAATGCTTGCACACTGAAACGCCTAGTGACTTGAAAAGTATGTCACATGAAACGCACTATGTGACTTGAAAATGTAGAGCAATAAAAGACTAATGCACTTGAAAATGTCAACACTGAAACATGACTAATAGTATTGAAATCACTTACAATGAACACAAATGAACTGTCACTTACAATGTACACATGAAAGAGTCTTATGTGACTTGAAAATATGTTCAATGAAACACACTGATGTGACTTGAAAATGTATGTAGACAATGAAACAGACTAATGCAACTTGAAAATGCACACACTGAAACTGACTAATGAGACTTGAAAATGCCTTCAATGAAACACACTAATGTGACTTGAAAATGTATGTAGACAATGAAACTGACTAATGTGACTTGAAAATGTATGTAGACAATGAAACAGACTAATGCGACTTGAAAATGCACACAATGAAACTGACTAATGTTACTTGTAAATGCCTTCAATGAAACACACTAATGTAACTTGAAAATGTATGTAGACAATGAAACTGACTAATGTGACTTGAAAATGTATGTAGACAATGAAACAGACTAATGCGACTTGAAAATGCACACACTGAAACAGACTAATGTGACTTGAAAATGTACACAATGGAACAGTCTAATATGACTTGTAAATGTCTTCAATGAAAACGTCTAATGTGACTTGAAAATGTCTTCAATATAAAAACACTAATGTGACTTGAAAATGCACACAATGAAACAGTCTAATGTGACTTGAAAATAACTTCAATTCTTTAAAATACACTAACTCTCTAATGTGATTTGACAAAGCACACACTAAAACTGCCTACTATTAAATGTGAATTGACAGTGTGCACACCGAAAAAGATCTGACATGATGTGACATGAAAATGCACATACTGAAACAATTTTGAAATATGTGACTTGACAGTGCACACCTTTATACAGACTTGTGTGACTTACACAATGTACACACTGCACAGAATGACACAATTCATGTCTTGACAATGTCTACCTGTAACTTGGCAATGAACACACTGAGGCAAGCTATGTTTTCACAACAGTCATATGTGACACTGAAAGACACTTGTGTGACTTGACAATGTCTACCTGTGACCTGACAATGGATACACTATCTGACAATGCACACAATGAAACAGCCTTATGTGACTACATGGAAAGCTTGAAAATTTCCACACCGAAACGCTCTCAATATAAGACATGTGAATTGGCATTTTCACCAATTTGACAAGGGAGAGAAAATATCATCATCAAACAAAAAGCATTTTCAGAGAAAACCTCTTGTGCATTCTTTCATGCAGTGTTTATTTTGATGAAGGAGGCATCAGATCTAATCAGCAATCTGTTCTCTGTCATCACCAACAATTTACAGTTTCTACACTCAGTGATCTTATGGCCCTTGTAATACTATTTGAAGACTGCTCTGGGAAATCAGTGAGGTCAGAAACAATCAGCTTATATTATGATCATGTCTGAATTTATGAAGACAACATTTCTCGTTTTCTGTTGTTATTATGTCGGAATGATGCTGTTCCTCTTTTTTTATTTTATATATGGCATCTCAAAGAAAAGTTCTTTTGATGTTGTTGAATAATTATAATAAGCAGTCAAAAGTCGATTTTAACACCCATTTGAATGGTGTGTAAGAGTCACAGGAAGTTCAGTAATTGCTATTATTTCCCTTGAAACAGACCATTTTCAGTGTGGAATGCTTTAATGTTTGTCAACCAACTGTCACATGCTGGAAATTGTCAACATGTCACCATTATTCATGAGTCTAGCAGTAATAAATAGGAATAAACGATTGGCTGCTAGCAAATTAGCAGACGATTATACTTTGCAAGGATATATTACCTTGACAAATGTCATTTCGTTTTTCGTTGCCCTGGCGTCTTTATTCATATACAGTTACAACCGTTCCATGCTGAGGCAACAAACTCTAATTGTCTGTCCTCAAGTTCAATAAAATGTCACAATCTTTTTTAATTACACAGCAGCTCCTAACCTCATTAACACCCCCAGATGCCACTCTGATACAGGGAAAGTAAATGTTGTGACCTTGACTTTGTAGGGATAATACACGTTTTTTTGTGTATTAACGTCTGCAGAAGCCCGCAGGATTGTTTGTGACCAAGACCAAAGGTCAAGGTCACAAACATATCCCAAGGGCTTATGCAGGCGTTAATACACAAAACAAACGTGTATTGTCGCTATTCTTGCATAAAAAAACTTACACGACGACTAAATGCATTGTTTTCATATGTGATGACTTGACGATTCCGGTACATTTTTTATTTACCATTCTTGTTGTTCTTGGAAACGGTAAACATGTTTTAAATATCCATAACCGGGGCACACATAACAACAACACTACTAAAAGCGTGATTTGAAGGTTTCTGAGCATCTTATTTTTATTTTAGTTATTACAAACGTTACATTACACATAATTTTGCATATAACTTAAAATTTGATAAACAGGAACAAAATTATTTTAAGAATAACAACTTCACATTCGAATTATTTTGAGTACAAACAAACAGAGTACGGATGAGTACGAAGCTAGTGACTAGCTTTCGAGGTTTATTGTATGAATTCTGCGAACAATCAGGTAAAAAGAAACCGACTGATACTAACAAAAATCATTAATATAATACCTAACAAGAGCTGTCGGAGGACAGCAACGCTCGACTATTCAACAGCCTTGTCAATTGAATGAATACAAAAGTCGAAAATGGGGCATAATTTTGTAAAATGCAAAGTAGAGGTATTGAACCTCTGTACTGCATGTCATATCATGACAGTGAACAAGTGTGTGAAGTTTCAATCCTTTCCAATTTGTGGATACTGAGATACCAGCTTACATACAAAAACTTAACCAAAACTGCTAAGTCAAAGGGGCATAATTTTGTAAAAATGCAAAGCAGAGTTATGGGACCTTCACAGTGCATGTTAGATCATGACAGTGAACAAGTGTGTGAAGTTTCAATCCAATCCAATTAGTGGATACTGAGATATCAGATTACATACAAAAATTTAACCAAAAACTGCTAAGTCGAAAAAGGGGCATAATTTTGAAAAAAAAGAGTAGAGTTACGGGACTTGCTTAGTGCATGTCAGATCATGACAGTGAACAAGTATGTGAAGTTTCAATCCATTCCCATTAGTAAGTACTGAGATACCAGCTTACATACAAAACCTTAACCAAAAATTTCTAAGTCGAAAAAGGGGCATAATTTTGTAAAAAAGCAAAAAAGAGTTACGGAACCTGTGCAATGTAAGTCAGTTTGTCACAGTGAATAAGTGTGTGAAGTTTCAATCCATTCCCACAAGTGGTTACTGAGATACCAGCTTACATACAAAACCTTAACCAAAAATTTCTAAGTCGAAAAAGGGGCATAATTTTGTAAAAAAGCAAAAAAGAGTTATGGAACCTGTGCAATGTAAGTCAGTTTGTCACAGTGAATAAGTGTGAAGTTTCAATCCATTCCCACAAGTGATTACTGAGATACCAGCTTACATACAAAACCTTAACCAAAATCGGGACGCGGACGCCGACGCATGGGCGAGTCCAATAGCTCTACTATTCTATGAATAGTCGAGCTAAAAACGGGCAATAGCACAAGTTACACGCGATACTTATTTATTCACAGTTATTTACAATAACTGAACAGACAACAGTTAAACATACTATGGATTACATTGTATCTATAATGCTACAAGAAGAGGTTATTATGGAAGAAACAAGAATGCAGATGCCAAATATCAGTCTGCGCAGAAATACATTCATACGTCCCTGGCAAAGCATTTCAAAAATAAAAATCATGTATTAACAGCACGTGAATTGCCTTGTTTGCACACGATTTTCTCCCGTTTATACATGGGCGGATCCGGTGAAAAAAGTAGTTTTTATGCAAGAATAAACTTTGAGACCTGCATTGTATACTCTGCAAACAATCTTGATAAGGTTAACAACTGATGCTTACTAAGTCCTTCAAGAGGTTAAAAAATATATCATGCAGACACAACTTTAAGCAATCTGATCACTGACCTTTAAGTGTGACCTTGACCTTGGACCTAATTGGTTTAATGCACTCTGCATGTCATCTGGATGTAGTGCATATCATCTTGATAAAGTCAACAAACTTACGAAAATCCTTCAACTGGTTAAGAACAGGTGGAGTGAACACGAATTTAAACTATTTGACCTTTGCTCTGCAAAATATGATTATTATTATTGATATATATTGTCTCAATGAGGTAAACAACTGATGCTAGTTTTATGAAAATCTTTCAAGCTGTTTAGAAGGTAGGAGCAGACGCAAAGTTAAGCAACATGACCTTTGACCTCCAAGTGTGACCTTGACCATGCACCTAGTGACCCTTGGTTGTGCACTTTGCACGCTGTCTTGATGAAGTTAATAACTGATATTAGTTTTAAGAAAATCTTCGCAGTGATTAAGACATGGTTCATACACATTCTTTCAGACAAAATTCCCTGACATTTCCCTGACTTTTCCCTGACATGAAAGCATTTTGTCCCTGACTTTTTGGTTCGGTACAAACCAAGTCACCTAGTATGACTTTTGCTATCTTAAAATGTGCACATTTAGTGGTTCAATTTTAAATGAAAAATAGAATGTTGGTAGTGATGGGCCGATTAGCGGATATAATCGATTGACGGCTAGAAAAGTCCAACCGATTCCGATAATCGATTATGTTTTCTCAGAGTCGATAGCGGGTACGAATCTACACGGGTATGAACGAAGGTTTCCGAAGGGAAATACGGTGCGTGAGAATTTATGTTTACCTTAGAAATATCCGAAATATGGACTACCTGCATGCATAACGGATAAAACAGAAGTATGCCGACAATCAAACGTTAGTATTTCGTTTCAGTTATCCAATGAAAATGGATTTAACATCTTACAGTTAGGATCAGCTGTTAACATGGCGGCGTCCATAGCGTCAATAAAAGTGGGGCCAAAAAAATTAACGAAACATTGATAAATTTCCGTATTTTACAACGGTATGCCAGAGGGAATTTATCTGTTGAAACTGGACACTAATGCAGTCAAATTTCAGTGTCCATGACGTAATTTCAATAGAAAGAACTTTTGTGTTTCAGTTGCAGTTGTCATAATTTTTTTTCTGCCAAAATTCCGTTTACCCAGTATCGCTGACCAGTGTACATATGGAAACCAAAGAAGTATAAAATACAAAAAATCTTACTACTATAAATCCAGGGTTTTCCCTAGGAAATTTATGTCCCCCTAAATTTATTTTTCTGGAAAAAAAGGGACTATTTTGGGGGACATGTTTGGATTTGCTTGAATACTTTGATACTCTTTTGGATTTTTATAGCTCTTTGTGGAAACAGATTAAACTCTTGATTTTTATCTGATCATTTTTTACCAAGCTTCATGGCATTGTTATATGCAATAGCAACAAGTAGCTGGAACCTGGTGCTGCTCAGAAGTGTCAGGCTATGGTAACCATTGTATGAATATATTAATATTACCGAAAAATAACTGAATTCATTTTATGATTTTCTACAATCACTATTTTTGTCAGCCGGAGAAAGACTGAAACATCTGTACTTCCTTGCTATATGCTAGATATGTTACAGGTACAGGTATACCAGTCAACTGTCACAAATGACAGCTATGAGTCTACGATACATGTATGTAAACCAGATTGCAATTTATTGTTGTTTCCCTGTCTGCAACTAATTAATCATTACTAAACAAGTTTCTGTTTACCATGAACCAGCTTTAAAACATCTGATTAATGGTAGTTCTTTATTTTTCAAAAGAGCATATGAATTTTAAGTAAAACAGTCACTTTAAAGACATGACTATCTGAATAAACAAGTATGAAAATAAATAACATTTAACCGATTATTTTTCCGATACATCGCATCGGTTTGCTAACCGATTCCAACCGATAATCGGTTGGAGTTTTCCAACCGATGTCCCATCACTAAATGTTGGCCTCCACCACCCCTACAGCCAACCCTTACCTCCTTTTTTGACAAACATTTACATTGTTTAATATTTTGTTTGTTTATTCCAAATCAACTGGATATGGAGCTGGTGATTATACAAAACACATTGGCAAGCAAAATGACATGAATTATCATGCATTACAAAGTAATCAAATACACTGTTTCAAACAAACAAATGTTTTTATGTTATGACCAATAGACAATAAAGCAATTACTTTTGGAAACCTGAACATATTAGCCAAATCGAACTGTTTTTCTGAACATAGCTTTACTAAATTACATTAAAATGGAATTGTCATTCTGATTACCAATTAAAAAGAGTAACATCTATAGGATATATACCATGCAAAACACCTTGGTAGCAAAAGCATGTCTTTAAGGTTTCGATGGAGGCCTTGAGAAACAAAAATCAAACAACACCAAATCATAGAAAGAAAGAGTTGTTTGACATGAAAATTGAACAGCATGTAAAACATGTATATTACTTTACGAAACAAGTGTCAGTATACTGATATAAACATTGAATTCCGGAAAAGGGCTGCCTAAAGGGGCTCCACTTCCGGACAGTTAAACGCCTTTAAAAACTCACCATTTTCAAAGAACAGTTACACATGTTCGTTTTGATGCGTTTGCAATAGCGTGCGAGTGGTGAAATTTCGCATAACAAGGTGGAACACAGTTTTCAGCAATTGTTTATCTTTATTTCTTTACAAATGGCATTCATTTTCAAAGGGAGACAACTGTTCCCGATTATTTTAAGTACAAATGGCATTCATTTTCAAAGGGAAACAACTTTTTCCGATTATTTTAAGTAATCTTTGAGAAAAAGTTGTCTCCCTTTGAAAATGAATGCCATTTGTAAAGAAAAAAAGATACTGAACAAGACAACAATACAAAGGATTTAGGAAGTGTTCAGTTTCTCTTGCAGTGATGATATCTTGGCATCTAGCTCACCTTTACAAATTGTTGCCTAACCAGATCAGTAAATTCCCTGACATTTTCCAAATTGCAAAATTTCCCTGACATTTTGTAAAATTCCCTGACAATTCCCTGACCTTGAAAAAAAATTTTTTTCCCTGACTTTTCCATGACGCGTATGAACCCTGTAAGAAGACATGGAGCAGACACAGAGTTAAGCTACTTGACCTTTAGAATGACCCTGACCTTGGACCAAGTGACCTGGGTTGTCTGCCTTGCAAGTAGTTTTGATATGGTTAACAACAGATATTAGTTTATGATAATCTCCGTCATGGTTTATATAACATTAAGTGGACACACTGTTAAGCTATTTGACCTTTGACCTCCAAGTCTATCCTTGACCCTGGACCTGGTGACCTAGGTTGTGTGCTCTGCTCATCATCTTGATGATGTTAACAAATAATGTTAGTTTAATGAAAATCTTCTACGCAGTGAAGACAAAATGGGGTGGACAGACATTATGTAACCAATATTATCCCAATATACTTTGTATCTGGGAGTAAAATTATTATGTAGATAGGTATAGGGCCTGTAATGAAAGTCAATTTTCTGGAAAATAATAGTACTTCCCAATTACCTAACGAGACTCTGTGCTGCTAAATAGATATACACAGTGGTGTGAGAGGTTCTGCAGATTTGAAAACCTCTCATGAACTAGGTCGGTAAAGCATTTTGCTTGATTGCTTTCTATACTCAAATAAATTTGATTTTCTATATAATGGCTTCAAAATGAAATAATTAACAAAAAACATTTTACAGATGCGCAAAAACATAACCTGAGGAAATCAGTATCTTTCTGATTTATAAATTACTTCTAAATGGAAAAAAGTAAAAACTTTTAGATAAATGAAAATCCTAGCCGCAGAAACAGCATTTATGGTTAAAAGGCATATATTTGAATGTAATCATGTAGCAACAATAATTTGTTATAACAAGACATGACATGTTTTGCCTCCAGTGAAAATTCTCTGAATTTTGTGCACAAATTATTTCTCTGCATGAACAGCATGGCAGTTTTGTGACAGTCTGCTTTTAAAATCATAGCTGAATCATTGGGTTACTTATTCCTA
Organism: Mercenaria mercenaria; assembly: GCF_021730395.1. Lineage (NCBI taxonomy): Eukaryota > Metazoa > Mollusca > Bivalvia > Venerida > Veneridae > Mercenaria > Mercenaria mercenaria. Next base: position 54,064,271 of record NC_069363.1, read on the forward strand.
ACTGGCTGAAAATACTTTACTATAAATAGTAACAACACTCAACAGGACAGAATTGTCGTATCGAAAACCTAAAGCCTGCTAAACAGACAGTTACTGGCATGCTCTGTGACATTCCTATAATTGGTTAAGGAATAATTATTCAAAACAGTAAATTTATCACTGAATAAAATCTCCCGTTTTCAGTTGACATGTGCAGGAATTGTATCACGGAGATGCTATCCGAGTGATATAACAATATGCATCTGAGCACAAAACACTGATTTTATGCACGACAAAATCACCGTTTGAGATATATAATTTTTCTACAAAATATCAAGGGTAGCTATCTACAACCTTGACCGCCATCCATCAAATATTTGCCTGTTTTGTGTCATATTCATTTTCAGTTTGCTGCTGTGACAACTGATGCTATTATGTAATAATTGTGAGGTAAAAACTGTGGGTTTGTTGCACAAAAATGACACATTTTCTGTTTTCTTTTGCTTTACAGGAAAACAAAATCAGGTTATGCAGAACATATCACAAACAACTCAATAAATGGCAAAGACATGCCTTTGCTGATAATTGGCAAACAATAATGGTCATCTACAGATGACAGGATATCATCTTAATGAAGGCCGAAGTATTCTAAAATTTCTTCCACTCTCAAGGTCACTTTGGCCTTAACCTTTGAACCCTATAATAAACTGAACACAAGCAATCATCAGAAAATGTTTCACCACTGTAGACCCAATGGCTATCCAGCTATTTATCAGCAATTGTTTCTAAATGTCACTGTGACCTTGACCTTTGACCTACTGTTTGAGTAAATCTACTGACCTCAGGAACCCATCCGATTAAGTCTGCCTAATGTAGGCCAAAGGGTTCCATAAACCAAATGGTCTTCTGAACAAGGGAGAGACAACAGTATGACTAACAACCACCATGAGCAAAACAATATACCTCTCTACTTAAAAAAAGAGATCATACAAATTATTTTTTATAAAACTGTAGGCCTCCATGGCCAAGTAGTAAAGGTCGCTGACTTCAAATCAACTGCCCCTTATCGGTGTGGGTTCGAGCCTCACTTGGGGCGTTGAATTCTTCATGTGAGGAAGCCATCCAGCTGGCTTACAGAAGGTCGGTGGTTCTACTCAGGTGCCCTCTCATGATGAAATAATGCACAAAAGGGCACCTGGGGTCTTCCTCCGCCATTAAAGCTATAAAGTCGCCATATGACCTATAATTGTGTCGGAGCGACATTAAACCCCAACAAAATAAATAAATAAAACTTTACTTACAGTAACTATCTCGAGCATTTCTTGTCTTGATATAAAACCATTGCCATCCAGGTCATACATACTGAAAGCCCATTTTAGTTTCTGTTCTAATCTCCCACGTGAGGTTACACTCAGTGCACATATAAATTCTCGAAAATCTATTGTACCATCACTATTTGCATCAAATGTACGGAAAACATGTTCTGCAAATTTTGAAGCATCACCATAAGGAAAAAAGTTTCCATAAATTTTCTTGAATTCTTCAACAGTAAGATGTCCGCTGGGACAGTCTTTCAGGAACCCTTTATACCACTCCTGTAATTCATCATCTGTAAATTCCGTGTTCTGTCGCAGATCTTGCAGCATCTCAGGTTTGAGTTTGCTGTTCGCCTTGCCCATCGCTCAAACTCTTACCACTGAAAATATAAATAAATTTGTTTTGAACGCTCGCAGCTTTCCCAGATACTATTCCCTATACTTGAATAATCCCACCTGCCTTCAAACCAGACCCTTTTGAATCAGTTCTACTGTGGCAACAGCAAAACTTTCTCTACACCACCATTTATGGCCTATTGAGTGAGTTTATAATTATTATTGTCTAGAAATGCCTTTCTTACTAAAAATATCATGTCTTATAAAAGTTCCCTGTTTAAAATTTAAGTTATCACAGTAATTCACATTCTCTCTGATATATCCAACTAATTTAATATGTAATACAGAATATTAAATATATACTGCACTTATACTAACAATTGCTCAAAAAGGGATGAGCAGTTTTTTGAGAAACCTGCTTACATGCAAACTTAAAAGGGGCATATTTATTACAAAATAAAAGCTACAACTCTTTAACTTTTCCTGCAAGGTCATCTCCTGATGCTAAATATGTGTATGAAGTTTGAAAGCATTTGGCGTTGATGTTTTAGAGCAACCTGCTTACATGCAAAACTTTTGTGACAGGGACACAAACACCCACGAAAGGGAGATAATTATAACTAAAGCTCATCTATAAGAAAAATTCACAGTCACGCTAAAAACTGTCATAATTCCTCCAGGGTGCAATCAGTGAGATATCCATTTTTTATTACCAAGGACATGAATTTATTTCTCCCTTACTCACTGCCTCTTCAGATGTAATGTCCGCCCTACCAGCTCATGCATAAATCCATTCACAAGAAATAATTAGATTTCCCTGAAATATGTGGCCGAGGACGAGCACCAAATGCTTTAATACCTAATAAAGTATGAGACTAATGAGTTTCCTCCTCCTTCCCATTTAGCCAGAGACAGATACATTAATCCTTACCCTGCTAAATTTCTATAATAAACTGGTCCATCATTCAATTTGGGCAATACCATTTATTATTCGAAGGGGTGTTTACTGAAAATTTACTGACTGAATAGCGAACAGTGCAGACCATGATCAGACTGCATGGATGTGCAGGCTGATCTTGGTCTGCACTGGTCGCAAAGGCAGATTTACTTGCTGCCAGCAGGCTAAAGGTTAATCCAGTAAGGAACAGCCTGCAATCTCTACGGTACCCTAATTTACTCAGGATTTTGTTTAATGCTGGGTGTTCTTTGGTGCTTTTTCCCTTTTACGGTCATTTTACTGTTTAATTTAACTGCTCTATACTTAAAATAGCTCTGTGCCTCTGCCTACAAGACTAACACTCTATTTTATGCAACATTCCATTAACTTAAAAGAACCAAGTTTGAAAAGATATCTACTGCTGGAGTACTGATTTTAGAACACAAACAGATCATGAATATCTCACAAAATTTTCCACAGGGATATTAACTAATTTCAGAAACATATGATACCACCTATTCTTCCTGATTTCTATCTTATTCCCTTTCCAAATCTTGATGCAAACTCTTATTTCAATTGTAATAAAGTCAGATCTGCATTATTTCAGAGTACAGCATTGGTTATATTTTTATAACTTGGCAATTTAGCTGCAATATGTTCAGCAAAATCAGGAATCAAATAACTGTTGCAATAATTATTCTCTAGGTAATAAAAGTCTGCCAAACAAACAATTTTCTCTATCTGAAATACCACTATGATATATACAATACATTCACTAAGTAATTTACAGCAAAATCAATGAAACAGCTGTAGTTCAATAAAAATGTGTTGATTATTTAATATGAGTGAATTGAAATATTAACATTTGAGCCGCGCCATGAGAAAACCAACATAGTGCATTTGCGATCAGCATGGATCCAGACCAACCTGTGCATCCGCACAGTGTGGTCAGGATCCATGCTGTTTGCTAACAGTTTCTTTAACTGCAATAGGCTTTGAGAGTGAACAGCATGGATCCTGATCTGGAGACTGCACGGATGCACAGGCTGGTCTGGATCCATGCTGGTCGCAAATGTACTATGATGGTTTTCTCAATGTGCAGCTCATTTTATTTGATGGGAGATCAATGTAAGAATGATATTATGTGTTCATCCATATCAGTTATAAATAATAAAATGTGTGTTTATCTATCTGCTATTAACCAGATTTTTTTAATGAGTTTTAATTACCATGGTTACTGCTAACTCTCATGTCTTTGTTACTAGGTGTAAATTACACAAAAGTGCTTCTAAAACTTCATTTGAAATTTACAAGAGCTGTTCATTATGCAGTGCCAAAATTAAAATTAATTTCAACCAAGAGTTCTCTAACTTAGGAATGTAGGTATGTTTGATGAGAAGGATGTCTTATGTGAAGTTTCAGTCGTCTGGTAGTTATATATAAGTTGCATGCAAAACTTTAACCAAAGTTTCTATGTATATTCTACATCAAATCTATCATGCTGGAAACTATTGATTCCCTGAGCAGCACTTGCAACCAGTGTAGATTCACGATCAGCAAACAATGCAGATTTTCATCAGACTGCACTGATGTGCAGGCTAATCATGATTTACACTGGTCGCAAAGGCAGAATCAATAGTGTCCGGCATGATAAGGGTACAGAGAATAAAAATAAAATTTAAAGATTAAAGGGCACTCATATTCATTTAGGAGCAGCTGCAAGCTGACATTAATACATATTAACAAGTTCTACCCTTCATAACTGCTATATAGTATGGCAAGGATGGAGACCAAGTGTAAATAAAGCTTCCCACGAAAACATTAAATGCAAAAAAAATATTTATATAACAATCAGGTATAATACCTTTGTACTGAATGTTAATATTAGAGATGTACACATGACCAGACAAAGTACGTCATACATACAAATAGAGGTTTTATATCCATTTTACATTCCATTCTACAGTTGACGGCCTGCTCTGTGGGAATCAGAGATGCAGTAAAAACTTTATTCAATCCATTTGTTCTTCGACAGATGTACCTTAGTGGCTGGGGATATAAAATGTCTACAGATGGATGGACCAGGATAGATATGGAGATGAGTGGGTGGGTGTCTATATGGATGGGTTGAAACTAAATAGTTTTACTAAATTAGGCAGAATGACTACAAGAGAATTTCATTCAAAATTATGCACTTTTTACATATGAAACTTTTGAAATGAGAAAGTTGAAAAGAATCAGTGATCTACATAAACTGCCTTTGTCTACAAAACAAACACAATGAACAAAGCGACTTGAAAATGCAAATACATTTAAAAGCATGGTGCATGTTTTATGTAAACTGACTAATGTGACTTTGGGGCCCAAAGAATGTTTAGTGTCCCAAGTATATGTATATGCTAAATTGGAACAAATGTGCTATGGTGGCATTTAAATTCTCAAGATGATTTGAACTTTTCACTGAAGGATGCCACTTGGTGAAATCTGGCCAATATTGATGAATGTCTGTTCAGAGACTGGGTTTTAAACAAGTCACTTGTTTTACTATTTATAATGCAATAACCCTAGCTTATAGTGGCAAAGTTCTTATAATCTTTTTTTGTTGTTGTTATTCTGGTAAACATAATCACTTCACCATTTAGTACAGGGCTATATGCCATTATTCGCTGGCTTCACGCTTAAAATACAGCTGATAATTGGGAACAAAATAGAGCATTATGGCAATTAATGCATTTATGTTTGTATACCTATTTCTGTGGTAATTATACCATTTTCATCTGTGAGTATATACCATTATCCATAGCAATCCTTCTCTCCTCCCCCACAATTCAATCATAGTTACACAACCACCACCACATACATGAATAATTCAAAACAACAGAAAGCACCATCTGCCAACTAATTGATAGATTTTATCGCATAATTGAACTAAACAAATTTGTTTCTGCTTTGGAAAGGCACATATAACTGGCATTTCTCTGGCAAGAATAAAACAAGAATATTAATAATTCAATCAAATTTCCCCTATATTAATATAGCAATCAGGTTATTTTCTGCACGTAAGTGGTCCGCAACATGGCAAATGCTTATAAATTATACAATATATTTATTCAATCGAATTTATTCAATATAAAATGCTACCAACTGATACAATATTGATACAAATTGTAAATATTCTATCTGTCTTGAGATTCATGACCAATTAAAGGGACATTATGCCTTCATATGAAAATTATAATGATAAACCAGTATTCTCGAAGTTAATATGATATTCAATTTAATGTATAAGAATCCTACTATTTTGATATCGAATTTCAAATAATTACAGCAAATGCTTAAAGGGTTTCTACAAAAATGCACGACCTACTTAACTTTCATATTACCTGATGCTGGTAGTGGAGGGGGACATCCCAAATAAAATGCTGAATAATATTTTCTATTGTGGTTTTATGACTGTGACACAATTTTGTTTTTGCCATATTTCTGCATGACTTAGTAAATGGCCGTAAGTCTGGTCTGGTTACATAAAATCCTTAGAAACTAAATCTCAGGTGCAAAATTTCATATATACTGAATAACATTCCTATAAAGTTTGATCTATATCAAATACTTTTTCAGACACATGGGACAGACATTTAGAATATTTAAGCATATTCTGACAAAGTCAAGGGCCCTAACTCTGACCTTACTCAGTGAAATCCCAACCAAAACCTGAAGTGCACAACTTCACATGCTGCTCCTATAATGTTTCATAACTCTAGGTCTAGTCGTTAGAAATACATGTGACATAAAGCTTTTGGTCCTTTAGGCAAATTTTTCACTAAATAAAGGGACATATTATAACTCTTGATTTTATAGAGTAAAAAAACCCTAACAAAACTTCACATGCTCCATAACAATCCTATTATGTTCGAACACTCCACGTGTGATACTTTTTTCAGATTAGCACAACATAAATTTGAATAATGAATGGACAGACAGAGTCGGATAAGCAAATTAAGGTAGAATCAATTGCCGCCAGCAGCCTATTAAAGGTTAAACTTTTTTCCACTTATTTTGTACTTCTTATTTTATAGGGAATCAATCCTACTGAGACGAAAATCGGGATCCATCCCTCTACAGTAACGTGCGATATACCGAATGAGATATATACTATCAAATTAAAAAATGTGTCCTTCCAGCACGTGCACAGAGCATCTGACTTCGGATTTTTTAGAAGAATATGCTTTTTCCTTGTGCCTAATAAGCGTCCAAAGAACTTGTCCAATCCGCAACGTCTTGCACATCAATACAAATTTGGGCATTGTTGTTTTTATTTAAAATGATATGGAATCGATCCGTCTACGGTAACATGCGATATACCGAATGAGACATTTACTATCGAATTAAAACTGTGTGTCCGTCCCTGCTGTCATTAGACAGTTCATTTCAAATCTTATGGGATGAGTTGAAGTCGGATCGATTCCTGACTGAGGCAGTGCCTTATTTCATATTACTTATTATCATTTTTACCTTTGCAAACATAATAAAAATCCAAAGTTAATTGCTTTTATGGAAAACTTTCTCACAGTATAAAATTTTACAATCCTAAAATACACAACATGTATATGACATAAACAGTATCTTTACAAACACTCCAAAAAAGAAAATATTTGATCAAATTGTTGATTCAACTGTGACATTTTTATGATGTAGACTTAAAATATTAATGATTTATATGAAATCTAACAGGATCATAATATTCTAAATGCGGCTCAAGAAGATTAAATAAATCCTTTTTTAAATCATCAGCATAAATAGTCCAATTCAAATTTGGCAATAAAATACGATCAATTTTGAAAACTCATCTACCTCTTAAATGTTTTAGATTAATTTTTTGTTACATAGATAATGCACGCAGGATCTTTCAAAGCAGTTTGAAACTTGAACACTGAAATGGGCATATAAAAATCAAAGCTGAGACTTGGCACAATGACCCAAAATTTAGCAATTTTATTACAACTATTGTACTATAATAACAACTTGCATGCAAAACTTCAATTAAATTTTCTAAGTCAAAGACCTTCATGAGTTCTCTTAAATATCAAGTACCTGTATATATTATAGTCTTTTTTTACTAAGTTGCACATAAAACTAAACCAAATTATTTAAATCAGGAAAGGCCAGTAATTATTATAAAAATCAATCTGACATGATAATCTGAGTAGATTATATCACTGTCAATTTTCAATCCGATACATTTTTAGGTTTTACTAAGCTACAGCTTAAAGACCCAACAGGGATATAAAAGAGGGATAATGGCGGATGGGTGGTTTCCCTTGATTTTTTTGAAAGCATTTTGAAAGTCAGAGACACTTTTTTTAAAATTTACAATTCAAATCAAAATATTTTTCATGGAAATTAATTTTTGGAGAAGAATGCAAAACTTGATAAAAACAAATTTCGAAAAAGGGTCATTAGTTTACATCAAATTCAACCAAAAGTTATCTAACTTGGTTATTTCAGTAGGTCGGATGACTGTGAACATTACTTTGATTATACAAAGTTTCAATTTAATACATACACTTGTTATTGTGATACAGCTTGATAGCTGCCACAATTCTAAATTTATAAACAAATGAACAGACTAACACACAGATGAGCCGCACCACGAGAAAACCAACATAGTACGTTTGCGACCAGCATGGATCCAGACCAGCCTGCGCATCCGCGCAGTCTGGTCAGGATCCATGCTGTTCACTTTCAAAGCCTTTTGCAAATAGAGAAACCGTTAGCGAATAGCATGGATCCTGACCAGACTGCGCATCCGCGCAGTCTGGTTTTGATCCATGCTGGTCGCATACGCACTATGTTTGTTTTCTCGTGGTGCGGCTCAGATGGACAGAATGATGCCATTAAAACAACAGCTGCTGACTAACAGACAGCATGCTCAACTATTGAACTATTTCCAAGTCACACAAGGGCAACAACTTCATAAGCTACGCAAGACTTACACAAGCCCATTGAAATTTTATTATGGCAATTTAAGTTAACAAAACTAAAAGCATATTTTCCAGGTCTTGTTTGTATTTAGACATAATGACGGGTGTTCAATAAATACCCGGAAAAGTGCTCTCATTTCTTTTGATATTTCTGGTCCCTTTTTTGTTAAAATTTGAAAATATGACAAATATGAACATATTGAATGCGAATATCTAAATTACAGATCTCAAAACATTCACAATGTTTATTTGTCGTCTCCTAGGCAACGTTACTACCTCAGAAGCGGCCCAACGTCATTATGACGCTGTCATATCACACACAATTAATCAATGCAACTCGTTATTATCATTTATCGCCATTAAATGCAGGTTTTATACCTTCCAACCAATAAATAAATACTGTGCATATGGTATTTCTGTTGTACTGAAGAAACTAGACACTGAACTGCGATGCTGATATCAAGGAGCTCTTTAATGAAACGTGACTGAACTTTATGTTTCATGTCTGTACCACGAGTTGTAAGTAAAATTCTCCTGACCAGTTTTAAATGTCCCGTTCCACTAATAAGATTTTTTCTTCAGAGCATTGTCCCTTAAACCTTTTGCAGCATAGCATTTGTCTCTTTCTTTGAGTTTCGATTCAAAACACAAAATGTTATCTCATGTCTCCGTTCAACACTGATTTTCAAGCGATGACCAACACAATATGCCTGCCAAATTTTTTAATGATGTCACGTACATTCCTAATTTGACGTTATTAGCGTAACACTTACTTTTCACATCAATATTCTCCCAATCTAAGAACAGGCAAAAGTACCGTATTTTCCCGTATTAACGCCCCCGGGGGCGTTACATTTTCCAAAGAGGGGGCGTTTATTTGAGGTAAAAAAATAAAAAATGAAAATTTTTACAAAACTTAAAAACATCGTTCAAACTAGCTGTAAGGTGTTTCTGTGTTGTTTAATCCCCCCAAAACGTAATTATTTGGCATCCAATTTAATGCAGTGTGTCTTTTATGCATTTAAATACGGTACCTCGTGTATTCCATGTCTGGCTTTTTGACACGCTCGCGACACTACACATTACGTCATGACCCAAACAGCTGTGTACTCCGATAACATTTTCCTTAGTACATGCGGGTAGCGCAATACACAATGTCAATGGTTTGACACGCTGCTGTGCCTGCTTTTAAATTAAAAGTTCTTAAAACTGCCGAAGAAAAGGGTATATCGTAAACACACTGCTGCATGTTTGTTTAAAGTCGGCAGGAGGCGTGTGCATGAGTGGTGTAAAAACAAATCAAAAATGTATTTACCGTTTAATTTTCTGTTACGTACCGTACTTAGTACAAATGTTTTGGACTTACGGTACATGGACTGTTTAAAAGTGTGTTTAATTTTTAATACATTGGACTTTAGTACTGTAAATTACTTATTATGTGGACTTATAAAAATGAGGTAGGTGATTTTTTCCCGTTCTTGTTGACTTTTTTTCCCTCCAAAATGGGTGGGGGGCGTTAATTAGAGGGGGGGCCTTAATTCGGGAAAATACGGTATGTAAGTGGCAAGTATAATGTTCTAGCGCATGTAACACAGAAAAAAAAAACGAGACAAAATTGGGCCGGATGACGTCACATGACGTTGCCATGGGGACTCGCATCTACTTGTTATTTATCGAAAGACAATATAATTTTGACATACAAAGTTGGTATTCCCTAGTCTACATTATATAGCAGTTTCATTTATTTTTGATGATACATGAAGGAATGAAAGCACTCTTCCGGGTATTTATTGAACACCCCTCGTATTTGGTCGCTATCAGTACCTAATATGGACGACAATTTCTCAAGAAGCATGTTTGTAATTTTAGTGGGAAGACATTGCAAGATACAGAAAATGCTCCAACTCCAGAAGCTACTCTGGTTCTTTCGCATGCTAGGTATAAAGAACCCAAACACAAGACTAATCCTCATCTTAGTTATTTTTGATTAGAGTAACTGGGGATCTAACTCACAACTCCTAGTTTTATAGTCAGTATTAACTGACTGAACCAATGTATCAGCTCTATTTTCTAAGTACAGATTGGGTCACAATCTGAACCTATTTCATTCAAGACTCCCCAACTGGGTTATTTAAGTTCACTTGATTAGTTTAGGATGCCATGTGTGAAGTTTCAATCCAATAAAAAAAGTTGTTATAGAGACACAGCTTGACAATTAATTGCACACAAAAGTTGCACTGAAAAAATGATAACAAGAGGGCCATGAGGGTCCTGGATCGCTCATCTGATTTTTTATCATTTGCTTGAAAAGTTTTGGTAAAGGTTCACACCTGGATAATATGCATGATTTTGAAATAGGACTCATAGTGTTTTCTGTCAGGCACAATTTTACTGGTGGGTAATGACATAGCATGTTTGTGTGTGTGCCATGGAGTGGAGTGGAGTCAGGGGAGATGTTGACTTTTTAGGAACATTTATGTGAAATTGCTTTTAATTTGGTACTGCAGTTTCAAAGGCGATTCCATGGCCTACAGCAGTATCGAGAAAACTAGCCCCGTCCCCAGGCAGCCATGTTGTTTTACAAAAAAAGAATAATTTGAAGGAATCCGGTAGAGGGTCACCCAAGGAACACTGCTGTCAAAGTATATATTCTGAAATCAGTGGTTTCATTTGAAGTTTTCCACCAAGTGCTAAAGCAAAAACTAGCCTTGCCGTCTGCAGCCATACCTTTGATTGAAACAGAATGATTTGGAATAATTTGGTAGAGGGTCATGTAAGTACATTACTTTCAAATTATTTTATAAATAACGGTTAAATTCAGAGGAGAAGATTTCCAAAGTTTTCCAAACAGGGAAAAGTGACATTGTCTCCCGGCAGCCACGCTTTTTAACAAACAGAAAGACTTGAGGAATATGACAAAGAATCATCGGAGGAACATTGCTGTAATGACTATTTTGAAATCAGCCAAATGGTTTCTGAGATGAAAAATTGTGGTCAAAAGACAGACAGACAATAGACATACAATAATCCTAAAAGCTCACATACCGTAAGCACTACGTGCTCAGGTGAGCTAAAAATTCCAAATTAATTCCACAAGGAGCTATTTAACTTGATTAAGTAACTAGAAAGGCATGTGTGAAGATTCAATCCAACACAATCATTATTAGGTGTTTCTGAGATACAACACACACAAATATTTAGATGAAAATTCAACCAAGAGTTATTTAACTTAGATATTTAATCAAATTACATTTGATGACTGGGAAATTTTGTGAAGTTTCAATCCAAAACATGCAACTGCATGATCACTACATGCAAAATTTAAACTTAATTTTTTCGAGATGGAAAAAGGGCAATAATTCACAACTAGTTCTACCAAGAGTTATCTTACTTGGTTCTTTCAGTCCATTTGATGACTTGGATAAGCTTAGCTTTGTGTTTCTGAGATAATGGTTGATAATTTAGTATATTTTCTAAGTATTGGTTGCCTATCCAAAAAAAGAATTAATTTTTTAAGCTTAAATTGCATAAAGAGGACGATTACAACATGTAGTATAAAATTATAAATCTATCAGCAACTCGGTACCAATTAATTTCTCTTAAATAACAATTATTTTCCCTTTTGTCTAACTTTGTTGCAATTCTAAAGCTACAAATTGTTTAGTTTGTTGAATTATCCCATTTCTTGTAACAAGAGGACCATGATGGTCCTGAATCGCTCACCTGTTCCCACATGACTAAGTTTTGAGTATGACGTCATTTTTTCTATTATCTGACATAGTGACCTAGTTTTTGAGCTCATATGACCCAGTTTTGAACTTGACCTAGATATTATCAAGATAAAAATTCTGACCAATTTTCATGAAGATCCATTGAAAAATATGGCCTCTAGAGAGGTCACAAAGTTTTTCTATTATTTGACCTATTGACCTAGTTTTTGAAGGTATGTGACCCTGTTTTGAACTTTATCTAAATATCATCAAGGTGAACATTCTCACTAATTTTCATGAAGATCTCATGAAAAATATGGCCTCTAGAGAGGTCACAAGGTTTTTCTATTTTTATATCTACTGGCCTAGTTTTTGACCGCATGTGACCCAGTTTCGAAAGTGACCTAGATATCATCAAGGTGAATATTCAGACCAATTTTCATGAAGATCCATTGAAAAATATGGCCTCTAGAGAGGTCAAAAGATTTTTCTAATTTTAGACCTACTGACCAAGTTTTTGATCGCAGTTGACCCAGTTTCAAACTTGACCTAGATATCATCAAGATGAACATTCAGACCAACTTTCATACAGATCCAATGAAAAGTATGGCCTCTAGAGAGGTCACAAGGTCTTTTTATTATTTGACCTACTGACCTAGTTTTTGATCGCAGTAGACCCAGTTTCGAACTTGACCTATATATCATCAAGATAAACATTCAGACCAACTTTCATACAGATCCCATGAAAAATATGGCCTCTAGAGAGGTCAAAACGTTTTTTCATTATTTGACCTACTGACCTACTTTTTGTTGGTACATGGCCCCTTTTCGAACTTGACCTAGATATCATCAAGATGAACATTCTGATCAATTTTTATGAATATCCATTCATTAGTATGGCCTCTAGAGAGGTCACAAGGTTTTTCTATTTTTAGACCTACTGACCTAGTTTTTGACCGCACATGACCCAGTTTCAAACTTGACCTAGATATCATCAAGATAAACATTCAGACCAACTTTCATACAGATCATGAAAAATATGGCCTTAAGAGGTCACAAGGTTTTTCTATTATATGACCTACTGACCTAGTTTTTGATGGCACGTGACCCACTTTCCAATTTGACCTAGATATCATCAAGGTAAATATTCTGACCAATTTTCATGAAGATCTTGTGAAATATATGGCCTCTAGAGAGGTCACAAGGTTTTTCTATTTTAAGGCCTAATGACCTAGTTTTTGACCACACGTGACCCAGTTTCGAACTTGACCTAGATATCATCAAGGTGAATATTCTGACTAATTTTCATGAAGATCTTGTGAAATATATGGCCTCTAGAGAGGTCACAAGGTTTCTCTATTTTTAGACCTACTGACCTAGTTTTTGACCGCACGTGACCCAGTTTCGAACTTGACTTAGATATCATCAAGGTGAATATTCTGACCAATTTTCATAAAGACCCCATGAAAAATGTGACCTCTAGAGTGGTCACAAGCAAAAGTTTACTCACGGACGTACGCACGGACGGACGGGCGATGGACGCTGCGCGATCACAAAAGTTCACCTTGTCACTTTGTGACAGGTGAGCTAAAATAAAATAACAAAAAAATAAATCTGGAGGTATACAGATTTCAAAAATTAATAGTCTCATGCTTAAGGGAGGTAATTACAAAATTTTATAAAGACTATGCAATAAGTTCAGGCATTTGTGCTACTTACAAAAATCTCAAACAAACAAGAGCTGTCTCCATAGGATGACACATGCCCCCGATGGCACTTTGAATGAATAGTTATGGCCGATGTTAAGAGTTTAGGACCTTTGACCTACGGAGCTGGGTCTTGCGCGCGACACATCGTCTTACTGTGTCACACATTCATGCATAGTTATTTTAAAATCCATGCATGAATGACAAAGATATGGACTGGACATGCCCATCAATGCACTATCATGAAAAATGATCTTTAACGTCTAAGTGTGACCTTGACCTTTGAGCTACGGAGCTGGGTCTTGCATGTGACACGTCGTCTTACTGTGGTACACATTCATGCCAAGTTATTTGAAAATCCATCCATCGATGACAAAGATATGGACCGGACACGCCCATCAATGCACTATCCTTTAACGTCTAAGTGTGACCTTGACCTTTGAGCTACGAACCTGGGTCTTGCCATGACACGTCGTCTTACTGTGGTACACATTCATGCCAAGTCATTTGAAAATCCATCCATCGATGACAAAGATATGGACCGGACACGCCCATCAATGCACTATCCTTTAACGTCTAAGTGTGACCTTGACCTTTGAGCTACGAACCTGGGTCTTGCGCATGACACGTCGTCTTACTGTGGTACACATTTATGCCAAGTCATTTGAAAATCCATCCATCGATGACAAAGATATGGACCGGACACGCCCATCAATGCACTATCCTTTAACGTCTAAGTGTGACCTTGACCTTTGAGCTACGGACCTGGGTCTTGCGCACTGCACGTCGTCTTACTGTGGTACACATTCATGCCAAGTTATTTGAAAATCCATCCATCGATGACAAAGATATGGACCGGACACGCCCATCAATGCACTATTCTTTAACGTCTAAGTGTGACCTTGACCTTTGAGCTACGGACCTGGGTCTTGCGCACTGCACGTCGTCTTACTGTGGTACACATTCATGCCAAGTTATTTGAAAATCCATCCATCGATGACAAAGATATGGACCGGACACGAAAATTGCGGACGGACCGACAGACCGACAGACAGACAGACGGTTCAAAAACTATATGCCTCCCTTCGGGGGCATAAAAATAACAAAAACTGAAAAATGTCATAAAATGTTGCGTTGCAGACAAGGCTTTTGCATTTTTCTGAATGTTAATCTTGAAATGAAATAACTACAGTATTTACAAGAGTATCAGTTAAGTATAACTTAACTTAATTTAAGTTATCTTTCTGGTCTATGTTTTGTATATGTTTATATTTGTACATCTCTGTCTGCAATTTTTTACTATGTTTGTTCTGCTGGAAATAAGAGAATATAAGAGTATATGTCACAGTACAGACTTGGAATAAATTGGCTGCAATGACAGATTGATGTGAGACATTCCTGTTGGCCCTGAAGTCCTTAGACTTGTCCAAGAACCCTATTGGTAACATAATAATCAATGATGCTGTTAGATCATAAGTCAGCCAGGCTATCATTTGTGGATATTCACTCAGAAGGACTAAATCAGTAAGATTCCTTAGAGAATACAATTAGGGTGTATAGGCACAAACTGCAATACAATGTATATTTGCGGAGATATGAGACACTCAGAACAACCATGTGACAAAGACCATTTTAAGAACTGAAAGTAATCATTGACTAAAACTTAATTATCATTATTTATTCAAAATTGATTACATAGAAAATTTAGATCCCTATAATAAAGCCTCTAGAGTCAACCTGACGACAAGTCAGGGCCATGGTGTAGAGGTACAAGTCCAGAGGAACATTTTTATGAGAGTATTTTAAGATTTTGGAGATATCTCTATTCTAAGTTCTATAATATGGGGGCGGAGGGGGTTGAGGGGGCTATTAATTTGGAAGGAGACTAATCAAAGGAGTATCCAAGCTAAATTTCATCGATTTCATACTAATGGTTTTTGAGATGTGAAACAAGAGTGCCAGAATGTCACAATATACGCCCATCACAGCAAATTTCTTTACACTAGCACCTGTATTTGCAAATGGAATTTTAATTTTGTAGTTGTTTACAATGTTTTTTTTAAGAAATTATTGTAATTCTTAAGTCCACAAAAAAAATCCTTACCAGGTAGAGATACCTTAAAATACACCCAAAATTTGAAAGTAACATCAATGTTGTACCACAGAAAAGTGGTCTTGGTTTTTCCCTACGGTCAATTATAAAAAAGTTACAATGTAAGTTATTTATAGTAACAACTAAGGGAAGTTAATCTTTAAAGAGAAAAAAAAAACTGCAAGTCCATACAAAAATCCTTACCAGGTAGAGATAGCTCAAAAAACACCTCAGAATTGGATGTAACATGCATGCTGTACTACAGAAAAGTGGTCTCGATTTTTCCCTACGACTTGTAATGAAAAAGTTACAATATAAGCTATTTATAGTAACAGCAAAGGGAAGTAATTCAAAAGAAGGGACCAGTGCATGACACTCCGTCTCATGATGGTGTACAATTGTGCCAAGTTACATCAAAATCCCCCCATGCATGAAGAAGAAATGCTCCGAACAAAGTCATTCTTGTATCTGACCTTTGGCCTCTAAGTGTGACCTTGACCTTAGACCTAGGCACCTGGTTCTTGCGCACGACACTCCGTCTCATGATGGTGAACAATTGTGCCAAGCTACATCAAAGTCCTTTCATGCATGAAGAAGATATGCCCTGGACAAAGTTTTCATTCTTATATCATTTGACCTCTAAGTGTGACCTTGACCTTAGACCTAGGGACCTGGTTCTTGCGCAAGACACTCCCTCTCATTATGGTGAACAGTTGTGCCAAGCTACATCAAAATCCTTCCATGCATGAACAAGATATGCTCCGGACAAAGTCATTCTTGAATTTTTCATTCTTGTATCCTTTGACCTCTAATCTAAGTGTGACCTTGACCTTAGACCTAGGGACCTGGTTCTTGCGCATGACACTCTGTCTCATGATGATGAACAATTGTGCCAACTTTCATCAAAATCCCTCCATGCATGAAGAAGATATGCTCCGGACAAAGTCATTCTTGAATTTGACCTTTGACCTCTAAGAGTGACCTTGACCTTAGACCCAGGGACCTGGTCCTTGCTCACAACACTCTGTCTCATGATGGTGAACAACTGTGCCAAGTTTCATCAAAATCCCTCCATGCATGTAGAAGATATGCTCCGGACAAAGTCTGTGGACGCTGCCCGCCCGCCCGGGACGTTCTCATAATACGTCCCGTTTTTCAAACGGGCGTATAAAAAAAATGTTGATGGACTATTAGGTCTAAGGAATAGATATATATACCATGGACAGTGCGTGATCACAATAGCCCACCTCAAGCACTTAATGCTCTGGTGAGCTAAAAAGACACAAATTGAGTTACCAGGGAAGAATACAAAGACATTCTAGAGTGAAACTTAACACTCAACAGAAAGAGAAGTATATTGGTAATTAAGGAAATGATCCAAGGAGAGAATTCTGCAGAGAATCCTTGGTGTCAGTAAATGAGGAATGATGAATGACACAGAACAATTGTTACTGTTAAAACTTGACTAAACATTGATCTTCACTTAAGTAAGTTAGACCACATCCATGAATTAAAGACAGACACTCCTTATTTCTCCCTCTACAATATGCAAAATGTAAGCATTAATTGATCCAAATACAAAACTATTGTAATGTTGTTTATTCATGTCTACTAAGTAATTCATCAATAAGAATTACTGTTGAAAGAAGCAAAATGTTTTTTTGAATAGGTGATAAAATTGGCAAAAAATGTGCAAATATATTTGACCCATAATTTTGTATCTCAATCAGACAGATAAATGCAAAATATTTTTCAGGAAGTTCACGATGAACCGAAAGAATTAGGTACAAACAGACCTTCATAGAGTCAGATCGACATGCTGTGGTTTATAGATGCAAACACAACTTTCGGATAATAATAAACATATTATTTTTTACGCATGAGAATTAACAGTGAATCATTCAGCCATGGTATCACATAAGGATGATAATTATCATACATTTTTTAACAGTTGCCCGGTTAACTAAAATAATATGTCACAGTTGCTGCCTCAATCCAAAACCCTACTAAAGTCTTGTAAAAACATGCACTGGAATTATCACTAAACATCTGAAGATATTCTTCCATATATAATTCTGCCAATATTGACGCCACTTCCTTGAAACTCAAAAAACAACAACATATCTTTTATATCAATACTAGGAGTATAACCAGAATGCCTTCATGACATCTTAAATCAGTATTTATTACTTTCATTTATTTAGAAATTACAATAAACTGAAGAAAAACATAAAATAACCACAAATCTTACCAATTGGAGAATTTCAATCGATAAAATGCCCAAAATATAAAATCAATCCACAAATTTACAGTCAGTAAACTTTGTCTATTCAGTATATTGATACACTTCAAATCAATTCATTTGAAAATAATTTGCTACTATAAATTTACTTAATATATAAAGTTAAAAGAAGTATTTATAAACATCGTAATTTACTTTTACTTCATAAAGTGCAACAACTGTATACAGTCTTAATATAATTTCTTCACTTATTAGCGCAATGATCGTTTAAATTTAAAATATAAATCTGGTTAATATACCCTGGTAGTTCAAAAGTCAGGTAGTCTAAAGATCCCCTAATGTTCTAACCCCTTTAAGTACCTGATGATCTGACCCTGACCGGTCAGAAAAGTAAAATTAACCTACAGTATGCATATCCCTTAAGTCGTGATCACAAAAGGAAGAAACCATTCAGACTTTTGGACTAGAGGGATTCAAGCAAAAACTGGCCTTTGAACTGAACTACTTGGTACATGTATATCTTCTATGAATTTTTACTTCAGTGGAGCAGTGCCTCTTAAAGGACCTATAATGGACTGGACTATTTGGCTCTCTGAGCTATCATCATAAATCAGATAATGGGGTCATCTATTCTATCATCCTCTTTTTGTGGATTATCCCTTACCCTGCTAAATTTCTAAAATGGACTGTTCAATCATTGAGTTCGAACAGTACCATTTATTATTCGAAGCGGGGGGGGGGGGGGTTCTTCAAGAACTATTTAACTTTTTTCTATATCTAACATTGTGATATCATGATTTTGTTTGTGATGTCACCCAATGCATGCAAAACCTGTATAATTTGCTAACAAATTCAGCATGAAATTACATGAAATAAGAAGAAAATTTGTTTGACATGCTACATAAAACATATTTCCCTAGTGAACACTTTCCCTAGTAAACACTAGAATTAAATTTTCACTCAGGCTATGCCATTCATGAGAATATTTAACTTGTGTTAATTAACTCTGTGAGAGACATTTCAATCTTACTGTGAAACAAACAAATATCCATATAGTGTTTTGGTCATAATTACATATCCTTTCGACAACAATAGGATAATTAGTGTAAGGAATCAGACACTTTCACACTAATGTAGAAAAAACATTTATTTTCTAGCAAGCCAGACAAGATTTTAGCAGCTGGAAAAACTCATCTTACACCCTAGAGTGTAAAATGACTCTCGTGCTGTAATTTATAGATGAATGCATTATATTCAGAAAATAGTTCTAAATAGAAAAGTATTAATTTCATTTCATTTCTTAATATATTAGTTGAATCTATCACTGGTTGTAGGTGTGGATGGAAATATCTGGCTCACAGGTAACTTTTTTTTGCAATTACTCAGCCCAGCCTTGCTTAAACGCTCAGTTAACCTGGAGTGAGGTTATATACATTCAATATATATATACAGGCTCCTTCAACCAATGAACTTTAGATTCTTTAATAACAGTCATTAAACCCATGAACTGGGCCTGATACCAGTCTTTGTTCTCTGACACACTGACCTGTTGCCCGGAGCAGGTCAAAGTAGAGGGCGGGAGGGCAAAAATCATACTCAGTTGCCCGTATATGAAAAATCCCAAGACATACTTCTAAGAAGCTGCCCTATAGGCAAGTGTTCAACAGAGCCCCCTCGATAGCCTAGTGGTAGAGCGTCTGCTTCGAGGGCGGGAGGTCATGGGTTCGATCACCGGCCGTGTCATACCAAAGACTTGAAAAATGGTACCAGTAGCTTCCTTGCTTGGTGCTCAGCATTCAAAAGGAAACTGACCTCTTCTCTGATACCCTTGTGGCAATGGATTCCATCAGGAATGAGGTGTCGAGAGTGATTAATATAAGTTGTAGAATTTGTTTCAGAATCAACATAAAATTAATAAGTATAAACTAAAGTCAAGCTCTAGCTATGACTTTAACAAACTGCACCCACAAGAACAGCTGTATGCATAAATTTTCCAGCAGTTTTGCAATTTCAAAGATTATTGAAAATTATAAATAATATTCACTTCATTAACATATGTTTTGCATCATTTGATTCTTTTTATAATAATTACTGTTAACTACAGTAAAGACTGTCTACACTGACCAATCTTCGGAGAATTTCAAAAAGGTCATTGCAGACAAGGAAGTCTCTATACACAATCTGACTACGAGAGGTCTTGGTTAAAGGCAAATAAGACATGTTCTAGTTAGCATTTTATTAAAGACTTTTAAGCACTCCATGTTTTATCAAAGGACCTATAAACATGGAATCATTTTTAATGAATTTTCAGTCTGCTTCACTTAATTTTCATCGATTAGACGTTGACGCAGTTATTAAGATCAAAAACCACGGTCCATCATTAAATGTATTAGAGAAGTTTTCTCCATTTAAAAGGATTGGTCAAAAAGTCGTTATAGAGGTATGAAGTCTTGGTTTGGGGCCAAGAAATCATGGTCGCTGTACACATCAGACAAGGGGTTGCAAGAAACAAGCCAATTTTAATGTGAAATGGATCGGGAGGAAATAAAAACGTCGTTGTAGACAGAAAGTCGCTGAAAGCAAGGGGTCGCTAAGGCAGTCTTTACTGTAATGACAATTTTAAGAAATTAGAAAATATTCCTGTGTAATTCTCACAATGCACGCTTTCCTTAAAAAATTCACATTTCGTATGTCCTTACAGTTATCTGAAGAAACATTCAGTTGTATTTTTTTAAATTTTACCTTTTGCCATAAATAAAGTTCTTTTGAAAACACATATAGATATTAACAATTCAATTCAAAAATAAATTTCTAACCAAATAGAGAGACTTGTATTTTATTATTGAGGGGAAAAATTTTTTAATCCCTAATCCCGATGAACACAGGAAGTTCTTTTATATTTTATCTTTTAACCTCGACATCAATGAATCTAAGCCCCCAAGAAATTAGCCATTTTGGCCTAAACTGCTACAAGATTTTTGTCTCTGTATACTGTAAAATCATTTAATTTTGTGGGCAGGAAATTTCGTGGTTTTGGTCAAAACGGCAATTTCGTTGGGATATGAATTCACGGAATTCAACTTTTCAACATAAAATGAATGGGAATTTTACTTGTTTGTTGGGATTAAATTTCGTGGATTGACTCAACCACGAAATCCATGAAAATTAGTCCCCCATGAATATTAACCCTTAGCCTGCTGCAGGCGAATTTAACAGCCTTTGCAAACAGCTTGGAACCAGATCAGACGCCGATTAAATCGGCGTCTGATCAGGTTCCAAGCTGTTTGTACTCTGACAATATTTCTCCATTTTGGAGCAAATTGAATGAACTTACAATTTTAAACGAATTCCAGCAGACGAATTTATTAGCATGCTAAAGTTATGATTTAACAGTAATAGAAAAGTTCTACCATGATTTTCTAAGTCCAAAGGGGCTATAATTCTTGCAAAAAGCAATGTAGAGTTACGGTACTTGCTGTGCAGAGTCAGCTTTTTAATGGTGAATAAATGCTCCAAGTTTTAAAGCAATAGCTTTGACCGTTAAGGAGAAAAGTTGACCTAAACACAAAACTTAACCAATAAATCTGATATTTTCTAAGTCCAAAAGGGGCCTTAATTCTTGCAAAAAGCAAGATGGAGTTATGTTTCTTGCTGTACAGAATCAGCTTTTAATGGTGAACAAGTGTTGCAAGTTTTAAAGCAATAGCTTTGATAGTTTAAGAGAAAAGCTGACCTAAACACAAAACTTAACCAAGAAATCTGAATTTTTAAGTGCAAATGGGGGCCATAATTCTTGCAAAAAGCAGGATGGAGTTATGTTTCTGTACAGGGTCAGCTGTTGATGGTGACCAAGTGTTGCAAATGTTAAAGCAATAGCTTTGACTGTTATGGAGAAAAATTGACCTAAACATAAACCTTAACCAAGAAATCTGATAGGGGCCATAACTCTAGCAAAAAGCAGGATGGAGTTATGTTTCTTGCTGTACAGAGTGACAGTCAGCTAATGATGGTGAACAAGTGTTGCAAATTTTAAAGCAATAGCTTTAATAGTTTAGTAGAAAAGCTGACCTAAACACAAAACTTAACCAGGCAACGCCAACGCCAATGCCAACGCCGACACCAATCAAGTGATGAGAATAACTCATTTTTTTTTTCTTCAAAAAATCAAATGAGCTGAAAATTAAACGAGACTAACCTCGGTTTTAAAGTCGATGTTTGATTGTAATTCTATGAGAATAGAATTCAAGTTAGTCCCAAAGGTTTTATATTTATTCTTTGTAGTAACCACACATAGTAAAATATTCATGAAACAAGTAATATGGAAATGTGACAGATGATCAGTTTTTTTGCAACCATATGTTTTTCTGTATATATGCTAATTGCGCATTAATGAATTAAAGATGAAAGCCAATATTAAGTTCCATCATATTACTGCTACAAACAAATGAAGACATTAAGGTTTCGAGGAAGGCCTTGAGAAACAAAAATCAAACAACACCAAATCACAGAAAGGAAGAGTTGTTTGACATGAAAATTGAACAGCATGTAAAACATGTATATTACTTTACGAAACAAGTGTCAGTATACTGACATAAACATTGAATTCCAGAAAATGACTGTCTTTAGCGGCCCCACTTCCGGACAGTCAAACGCATTTAAAAACTCACCATTTTCAAAGAACTGTTACACATGTCGTTTTGATGCATTTTCAATTGCGTGCGAGTGGTGAAATTTCACATAACAAGGTGGAACACAGTTTTCAGCAATTCTTTATCTTTATTTCTTTACAAATGGCATTCATTTTCAAAGGGAAACAACTTTTTCTCAACAATTACTTAAAATAATCGTAAAAGGTTGTCTCGCTTTGAAAATGAATGCCATTTGTACTTAAAGTATTCCGAAAAAGTTGTTTCCCTTTGAAAATGAATACCATTTGTAAAGAAATAAAGATAAACAATTGCTGAAAACTGTGTTCCACCTTGTTGTTCGAAATTTCACCACTCGCACGCTATTGCAAATGCATCAAAACGAACATGTGTGACTATTCTTTAAAAATGGTGAGTTTTTAAAGGCGTTTTAACTGTCCGGAAGTGGAGACCCTTTAGGCAGTCCTTTTCATGAATTCAATGCTTTTATCAGTATACTGACACTAGTTTGGTAAAGTAATATACATGTTTTACATGCTGTTCAATTTTCATGTCAAAAAACTCTTTCTTTCTATGATTTGGTGTTGTTTGTGTTTTGTTTTTCAAGGCCTAATTCTCATCCTTAATAATGTTATGACCCAATAATCCTGTTCAGAAGTCACCTTTACAAAACTCGTTTCTGGCATGACAATGGCAACACACTGGCCGGAAGCTGCAAACAGACTGGCTATTGGATGGCATCACTGACAAGAAACTGGCAACAACATGGTATGATACTCAGCAGGCACTACAATTTCCATTTCTGGCACTAGTGTCAGTATATTATCAGTTTCTAGTTACTGAATGGCAATACACTGGACAGCATCTCACCTCACAATGGTATGGATTTTTTGTCTGTCTGACAGTACATTTGATATAAATTTACTTAGAGCAGATACTGACAATACACTGGTTACAAATCGGCAATACACTGGCAATATATCCATCTTAGCATCTGGCAAGATTGTTCTCTTTGGAAATGACAGTATATAACTAATTACACAGTTCTTTAGTTTGGCTACTAGGGGCCTGTCTTTAATCTGGCATTCGAAGAAGACAAACTTTTGCTAGTATATTATAATGTTTACATTAGTTAAGTAACTATGTTAGTACCTTAAAATTTGCATTGTTAATATAGGTAAACAGTGGACAATGTTTAATGCACTAGTTCCTATTCATATTGTTCTCATCATTGCAGAGAATAGAAATCTCCAGTTTTAATGCATGCAGTTACTTTGACGAAAAAGAGTATACCTTATTTATCGTCACCATATTAGCATATTTAAAAGATGGGTGTACTTTCTCATGCTAATTAATGGTATAATAATTATGTATATTTGTGGTACTATGTTTGTAGAATTTATGCTTAAGACTGAAGTATAAAATGCTGTGTCACAGTATCTAAATTGTTATTTATTCATGTACACTCTTTACATAATATTTAGTTGTTTACATGTAAATTTGCTGATTTATGTCTACCTGTTTGTATATGTTACGCTCTTCAAGAATGGAGGAAATAAAAGAATCTAATCTATCTACTTAATAAAAATGGCCGAGTATGATTGCTTTTGCTCCCTCCAAAATTATTTTCAGTTTTAAATAGTTTTCCAGCATTGATGGGCACATTGTAAAAGTACCTTTTCATTATTTTATAGTTATTTGTTTTCATTGTAACACAGAATATGTCCTCAACAACTATTTGTGCTAAACAGTTACAGAAAATTTAAAAAGCCATGTATTTTCGCTACCCTGTCAAATTAAACAAGCTGACTTACCATTATTTTGGTCAAATATTCTGATGTTCTTTTGATTTAACCTTTAGCCTGCTAGCGGCAAATGATTCTACCTTTGCGACCAGTGCAAAGGTAGGCTGATCATGGTCTGCACTGTTCGCTATTCAGTCAGTAAATTTTCATTGAACACCCCTTCGAATAATACATGGTACTGTCCAAAGTTTAATATTATATTATTAAAAATTGAAATAATTGAAATATTGCAAATCTTAATTTGTAATAAAATTGACTCGCAAGCAAATGAAGGTTTTAAGTTTCAGGCTGCACTGCACATTAATATTCATATTAAAGATATAAATATAAAGAACCAATATACTAGCACTAAACTGGAAACAAAACTTACCATACACTGACAATGCTATGACAATACAACAATACTGGTTTTACACTGACGTAGTTACTTATCTAATGTAAACATTATGTATAGGATATAGTGATGAAACGATGATCGAGTTAAATCGAATAATCGTCGCCGGCAGCCGCAGGTCGCCGACTATCGATGTTGGAGTTCTGAAATCGATGTCGCTAGCCTTTTAGCGCAATTGATCCCTTTCCGTTCATTCCATATATCCGTTATTTTCATACATTTCGTTAATTAAACCGCAAGGGACGTCACTCTCACACTTTAATATGGCAGAAAAAAGTGTCAATGCCGACACCGAAATATTTCCCTTTCCAGGAAAAGTTCAGTCGACTGTGTGGGCTTATTTTGGCTTCGAAAAAACAAAACAAGGACCACCTATTAAAGAAAACTTCAACATGCAATCTGTTATTTGCAAACTCTGCCGAAAATTATATGTGAACAACGGTATGTTTTCGTACCCAAACTATTCGAACCCTTCCTAATTCGTATGGACTTTGTGAATTATTAAACAATGATCCCGATGTACCTCTCTGTGTCTGCAATTTGTCAACCTTATTTTGAAATAGTCTTGAACTGTCTTGTTTTATATTTATCTTATCAAGCCAACGAGATTGAGATTAAATTAATCAATTTTATACTTACAGAAATTTATAGTTAAAAGTAAAAATGCATTCCCTAAATACATTAAATGTATTCACCATGATCACTTGACACTTGTTATTTGTTTAATTTACTTATCAAGAAAAGTATTTACAAGTACAATTTTAATAAACATCCCTAGTCCCAAGTAATGATAAAAGCATAGTATATTTTTGTTTTATCAAATTATCTGAAATGTATTGCCTAAGTGGAATCTATAATAAGAGTATAATTATAGGTAAGTCTGAATGCTTTTACTTTCGATTATATAATCGATTGTGAATCGAAATAGCTGTTCAGATTCGATTCGATTATCGATTTTGTTTTGAAACCGATTTTACAACACTAATAGGATACCGACCGCGTACAAGGTTTTAAGTCAGTTTGATGTTAGTTGTTTTTCATGTCTTTCTTTGAATAAAATGTCACTTCTGATGATGTCTGATTATGAAGCATTTTAATCACTGTCCAGTTTGTTGTCAGCTTATTTCCACTGTGTTGCCAGATTATTACCATTCCGTTGTCAGATCTGGCATTAAGCTGGTAATGCACTTGTTTTAATTATCTTGAACTGATAATAGCATACCATTAAAGTGACAACAGCCTGACATTAAATTGGTAACAAACTGATAATACACTGACATTATGCAATGGTAATACTGAAAATTTTCATTAGGCAAACCATGTCTAAAACTTAAAATAGCGTTCCACAGCTTATCGCAGCTACTAACTCCTTTTAAACAATTGCATTTTCCTAGCCAGTCAGCAACATAAATAACAGGGGAGTCTCACGCTATAGTGAAATGGGCCCAAGTCACTCACCTGAGGAGGTCCCCATGACCATCTGACCTTGCTTATGACCAGGTCAGGTTAACTTCTACTATCAAAGCAATAAATTAAAAATTATTCAAAATTTTTACTATGTTTTGCTGTAACCCAAAACATGTCACTAATTGAACCAACTTGAGTGAGGTCCAATTTGAAAAAAGGTGTTTCAGATCAAGTTAAGTCCATCCATCTGTTTGAAGATTTTTCAATGTCTGTAACTGCATGAGACTGGCTGCCCCTTAAAGGGGCCACATGGAACCATTTTAGCAAACTTTAGAGAGGTCTATGCAAGAATACTACAGGCAAAGTTTTTTGACGATCCATTATGTTCTGTATTTAGCTCATACAGCTACCTAAAAAGTGCCAAGCAAAACCATATGAACAGACTTGATTACAGAGGTCCATGCAAAGATGTTACAGGCCAAGTTTGATGTGAAGATGCATAAAGCAGTTCATTAGAGGAAGTTGTTAAAATGTACTGTCAATCCTACGAATATAAGAGGCACATTTTTTTGGCTCTTGTGTCCCCTTTACGTGGCCAAACAGAACTGAGAGAGGAACGTACAAGGCTGCCACAGACCAATGGTGAAGATACAACTAGTGGTCCATGAGAAGTTGTTTAAAGGGTTTTCTATTTTTAGTTCCAACTTGCATTAAAAGGGACTGAGCAGAACCACTGAACAAACTTGAGAATGGTCCATGCCAGGATGCTAGAGGTGAAGTTTGGTCATGACCAATCAGACAGTTCATGAGAAAAAATTGTTTATAATTGTTTTATATTGCTCTGACTGCCCCTACAACACATTTAAATTAAGAGAGGACCCTACAAGGATGCTGCAGACAAACTTTGGTAAAAGTCCATCAAGTGGTTTCACCTACACTAATTGCTCAACCTGAACAAACAGTAAGCTGACAAACTAACAAACAAACAAAATGTTTACATTTATACCAATTTCACTTGCCTACTCATTCAATTTAAATGTCAATATTTTCTCATTAACCTTTAGCCTGCTAAATTTCTAAAATGAACTGGTCCATCATTCAATTTGGGCAGTACCATTTATTATTCGAAGGGGTGTTCACTGAAAATTTACTATCTGAATAGCGAACAGTGCAGACCATGATCAGACTGCACGGATGTGCAGGCTGATCTTGGTCTGCACTGGTCGCAAAGGCAGTATCGCTTGCCGCCAGCAGGGTAAAGATTAAAAGGCAAAATTTGTTTACTTCTAAAAGAAAGCCTCAAAGGACTTCCTGCACAAGTTAACTAATTTATTATCAAAATATTAGGCATGCTTTTAAAATCAGACATGCAATGCACATGCAAACTCATCAACTAACAGAATAATTCTCTGAAAATTTGATTCTGATAATCTAAAATTACATCCCTTGGAGACTAAGACACTTTAAACAACTTGGTTATAATTATAATGCAAAAAAACAAAACAAATCTATTTCCTCACAGGAAGGTGAAGGAAGTTTTATCCAAAAACTACAATGAACATTATAGCAGTCTTGCTGTATTCAGTATCTGAAGGAGCACTGTCTTGTAAGCTGTACGGCCGTAAATGTTTAGACACTTCCAAGATGGCGGACGCTGAAAGTCAACACAGGTAGGTGCTCCAGTTTTTCATTGATAACATGTTTTCTCCAACACTTTTAACGGCCATACTTATAGCAAATGATAGCGGAATAACATGTTCCTCCGATGCATTATCTAAAAGTTTGTTGATTTCATTGTTTCTCGAATTATATTGACGCAAAATGTGCCAATTTGATGAAATTAAAATCGAATCGAGGAACGCACATTATTTTCGGTCGTATCTTATTCAGTAATCATAACTGTTTGAATATTTCTCTGGTATTTTGAAGCTTTTTGCCGGTTCTTTACGATGGTAATGCTTGATTTTACGAAACATAACTGGAAATTTCAAAATTTTTATGATTTTTAAATTGCCAATACAGCGGCGTAGACTATACCAACATATTCACGCTGAGCGGTGTAGACACGTTTTTTTGTGAACGGTTTATACATAGAATTAAGCGAAAAAACTGAACGGTGTAGATACAAGTTAATTTTGGCTATGCTAAAAATTCCATTTAAAAATATATGTAAATTAACTACGCGTTCAAATTCACTTAAAGTTCCAACTTCATTTTTGAAAATGGGAAAAATGAAAGTAAATCTGATCAAACCTATCTCAATGTTCATTGAAATTACAACATACAAGTTTCATAATACTGATAATGGGTGATTCCCAACCAACTAAATACACCAAAAAAATCATATTTTTTAAGTGTTGACTTTCCTCATCAGATACGTTAATCAGTGAAATTAAGTTTGACAAAATTACACTTTTGTATCATGTAAAACTTTGTTATGGAAATTTAGAAACATTTATGTATGTAAATCAAAATTAACAATGTTTTCGTTTTTGTTCTACGTTTTGCATAGTGTAATCAAATGAAACATTTCTTGTTAACTGACCACTTTCATATCTCTTTCAAAATTACACCGCTATTGTTTAACACAAATCTTACAATAACTATCATATTACAAAGGTAACTATATTAAAAAAATCTTTTGCTTACTACCTTACTTGATTAATACTAATTATTTTATGTTTATATATATATGATAATAATTTTATGCGTAAACCAGAGGTATATCTGATGAAAGGCAACAATGAATGAATGAACACATCTAATGAATGGAAATGTGAAAAAGAACTATTACAACAAACATTATCATAACATATGCATATTGATTGACCGATTTTTATGCCTCACAATTTTTTCTACTGCATCGTTTCTGTATAATGTCCATACATCAGTAAAATAAATAAAAAAAAAAACAGTTAAAAATTAATCATTTATTACGGTTAAAGTTTAAATGCAAATTCAGTAGGAAAAGTGGTTTATAAAGAATACTGCATTTTCTCAAACACATTCAATGTAAATTTACATAATTATGTGAATATAACTTATACTAGTACTTCTGCTATTGCTAGTGGAGTCAAAGAAAAAGTGTCATCATATACGTTAACACAAAAACTCTAAAGTTAAATTGTCGTAAACTGAACATCAGTCTGAACATCAGTTAGCAAAGAAAGCAGAGTCATTATTGTTCAATCTGTACTGCCTTTTGGTCTTGCCATAGGGGGAAGGTTTCTAGATTAAAGATATGATGTTTTCAAAGTCTACCCACAATTCATCAGCTCTTGAAGGCCATCTGAACAGTGGTATCGACCATTTGACACGGGTCTTTTCCATGAACGAAACATGCGCATCCTTTTTATTGGAGTCGACCTATAGGACTTTACCCACATACTGTTTGCCCTCATATTTAGCCAAAACAAATGATCCAACAACAGGAACTTTCATCTGTCACTTTACGTTTTCATTGTCGGCTTTACTGTCTTGGACTTTATTTAGAAATCTTTATGTTTGGGTTTTCTGCTTTATACTTTTGATATATATTCTCTAGATAATGATTGAGGATATGCACTTGTCTCTTATCACCTTGGTTCATGGTCTTTGGTATCTTTTTCCCAGGCATCTGAATACTGACATGATGTTCCCTTTCAAGGAACTAAATGATTTCTGTTTTCATCATGTTCTCTCTTCGTCGAGTCATTTTCGACAAATAGGTCTCACTATTTTCGTGTTGGAACTTTTCAGCCCTTTTCTACCAAGACCTGTTTGCTTTCTGATTGTGTCTAACACTTACACTTTTTTACTATTCTTCCACTGACTACTCTCATCATACTCTTTTCATTGACTGAGATGTTGCTTTTTTGTGCTGCCTCTCTCCCTTCAGCAATAATTGCATTTGACATCTCCAGTTTTTTTTATTACTTTTCTAGAATGATTTTTTACTCCAAGAAGATTCAGATCATGTTGTGATCTAGGCATCATTTGCATTCTTGTTGTATCATTCTCAAACGAATTTGTGCTTGTGAATGGACTCTCGGTTTCCTTTAGCTCGTAAATGTTCCTTTTCAAGGTATGATTAATCATTCTTCTTTTTTCTCTATATATATTCTTTTTTATATTAAGCTCGACTTTTCGCCATTATAGACCTGAAAAATGAAAAAGTACAGATTTTAGCATACGTTCTTAATGAAAGTATGTAACAATTACCTGTGCAAAGCACCTTTTCACATTGGGTGAATAATCTGGACATAGATATGCATTTGATTGTACACAGAAAAAAATCATCAGATACGTTAACAAAATCATCAGATACGTTAACCCATTTTATAGCCAACCGTTAGCATCAGTTGTATACATCAGTGTATACACTAAAACCACACCACATGTACATGGGAATATACACCAAACATATTAAAAATCAATGTATGTTTATTCTAAAAACGAAAATTACTGCTGTCAGATACGTTAACAAATGGTCAGATACGTTAACTTCTTTCTGAGTGTCAACAGTAATAACACGTGAATGGCATAAACCCATAATGGAAAACAATGTATACACCATTCAAAACTTGTATCTACACCGTTCAGTTTTTTCGCTTAATTTTATGTATAAACCGTTCACAAAAAACGTGTCTACACCGCTCAGCGTGAATATGTTGGTATAGTCTACGCCGCTGTATTGACAATTTAAAAATCGTAAGAAAGTTTATATTTCCAGATCTGTTTCGTAAGATCAAGCATTACCATCGTAAAGAACCAGTAAAACGCTTCAAAATACCACAGAAATATTCAAACAGATATAAATATTGAATAAGATACGACCGAAAATAATGTGCGTTCCTCGATTCGATTTTAATTTCATCAGATTGGCACATTTTGCGTCAATATAATTCGAGAAACAATGAAATCAACAAACTCTTAGATAATGCATCGGAGGAACATGTTATTCCGCTATCATTTGCTGTAAGTGTGGCTGGTAAAAGTGTTGAAGAAAACATGTTATTAATGAAAAACTGGAACACCTACCTGTGTTGACTTTCAGCGTCCGCCATCTTGGAAGTGTCTAAACATTTACGACCGTACAGCTTACAAGACAGTGAGGAGAGGAAAAAAGGGTGTGTAATTGGTTTTAGAGAAAAGGGAATTTAGGGAAACTAAATGTCCGCTCTTAAGTATTAGAGGTCAAGCAATGTGGACTTAAGAAAATGAAGATTAAAATTATTTTTTTACTAAAACTATAAATTATACATATAGATAATTAATAACTCCATATAGAACAATCCTGGTTATTATACCATTCCATTTCCCAGCCTTCAGGAAAAAGCAGTATTTCAGAGTACGGAAGAGAAGAGAAGATAAAACCAAACTATATTTACTGAGCATCACAGACATCTTAAATCTTCAGTCATTAGATTATTGTCTCATTGGGGAGAAAACCACATTAGGGCTTTCTATTGATCATACCATTTTAGCGAATGAAATAAAATCCAGTAATTTCCAGGGCTGCAATAAACATGAAAACAGTTTCTGACCTGTCAGTGATAAGCTAATTCCGTAGAATCTAGCAAAGAGAATTACCAATTAAAATATCTGTCCAAAATTTTCCTTTCCACCAATTTCACCACTGTAATTTCCATATATCACAAATCCTCCCCTCTCTTTCCTGATTTGAACAGTGTCATAAATTGAGATCTATATAAAAGCTAGCAATAAATATCTTCAGATCAATATATCTTGGCTGGCTTATAGTATGGTACCCTTTCTCCTGCTCTTACCAAGCTTATAAATTGGTTAATAGCAAACAAATGTGTCGGTCAGCATGGAGTACCTGTTGTTATTGAACATCCTCATCATTATTGGTACTTACAGCTCACCTATAATTGTTTTCATTCATTTTCATTCATGTGCGAACTATAGTAAAAGCTGTCAATGGAATGACTGGTCTAGCTGCAGCAAGGCAACAGAAAAATAACTATTAGATTCTCATTTTCGCTGGGTCCTGTCTGAGCCCCCATCCCTAAAGTTTTCAGAAGTCAAAAAGAACAAAATATATTCCAGGTGTCCAAAACTTTACATACGGATACTACTACACTTTCATAACATCAGTTTATAGAATATGTTTGACAACTGTGGACACTACCTGATATTAATGTTTACCCTGGGTATTACCTGAAATCCATAGTTTGACAGCACAGACATTCTAACAACAACTTTCCATTTAAAATAAAAAGAAAATAACAATATATCAAAAGGTACCAAACAAGGAACTTTTCACAGGTGATAAATAACTTCATTAGGTAGATCAAACCTGTTGTTGCTGGGTCAGGAGGTCAGAGGTCAATGTCACAGTGACCTTGATACTTAAAAACTGTCTAAGATCTTTAGCTGAAGAACATTAATAATTAAGCCTATGGTCATTTTACTATATAACACAATGGTCTATGGTCAGTAAAAAAAACCTACTGTTTTAGGGGTCTCTAGGTCAAAGGTCAATATTACAATAAATCCGGCATTGAAAATTAAACATCAAGTTACCTGTGACCACCCTTCATGCAGTGGGGAATACCTACTTAACAAAGTGACAGTTGTTCAAAAGTCAATAAAACTACTAAAGTAGTTTATTAGAAGTACTTTATTGACAAAATGGTTTGGAAGCACAATTTGTTAAATCAATATGCCCTGCTTTCTCAGTTCTGACATATTATTATAGCCTATAATAAGGGTAACTGAATTTCTTTAAGGACTGACTTAGTGACCCAAATTTTACATCCAGGTGACCCAGATTCTAACTTGACAAAGAACATCATTTAAATACCTGGTTTAAATGAGGCCTTCAAGGTTTTTCTATGCTCTAACCTAGTGACCTAGTTTTTGAACCAAAGTTAACCAGTTGGAATTGATAAAGATACACATTCTTGAAGTCAAATTATGCACAATTTTCAAGTAAAAATCCAGCTGAAATAGATGTGTGTGTAAAAATGGTGGAGGAAATTATAGCTTTTAACCCAATATACATACTTTTCCTGTTACCAGTACGAAATAATAAGTTTCCAAATATGACTTTTCTTATTTTGACTGGGGCAGACTGAGTCTTTTTAAGAAAAGTCAAACTGCATGCAGGAGTTGCTTCCCTACAACATACCTATAGGTTCAACATACCTATAGGTAAGGGAGATCACTGGGTAGAAGATTGAAGAAAAGAACTATTATTTTATTAGTGTGATTTCTTTATTTCTAAAGCATCAACTTCAAATACTTATGTGGCATTATTGTTAATTTAACACGTTTAAATGCACAGCAACCTAAAATTGCTTTTATAAAACATTCACCAAAAACACACTTTCACCAAAAACACACTATGTGCAGTAAAATGCGCATAATGCCACTTTTTTTAATGTAGATACAGTCAAAAACTTGACTATCAGAATGTCAACAAGTTTCTGCTATGATATTTAAACTTAACAAATGTCTTGCTCTACATGGCATATAAATAAACATTCTAACCAGGTTTCATGTTTACCTATGATTTGACCTAGTAATATATTTTCAGTCGCAGATGACCCAGTTTTGAAACTTGACAGATTTCATAAAGATATACATTCTGATCAGGTTTCATTTCAGCCGTCTTGAGTGTTAATTAAGTTTTCTATGATTTGACCTAGTGACCTAGTTCTTGTATGTTTTGAATTTGATCTAAACTTTATAAGAACAAAAGTTCTAACCAAGATTCATGAACATTTCAAACTGTGACCGGTGAAGTATTGACAAGGTTTTTTCATGATTTGCCCTATGACCTAGTTCCTACATGATCCAGTTTCAAACTTGAACTGTCAGAACTGGACTTTGTATAGACAAACTATCTCACATTGTTCCAAGTAAATCACTGAAATTTAAAACAAACAACAATGGACAGAGGGTGTTCAGACAAGCTCCGGGCCACTATCAGCAAATCATATTGCTCATGTGACCTTAAAGTATGCAGGTCATAACACAATGGCAACAGGTTTTAGAATGACTTAATAAAGAACACAAGTTTTTAATGTCACCGCTAATTCTATATAATTAACCGATATTGTGCAGTAGTTAGTTAGTGGCATTTCAGGGTCTGTCCTGACTTGATTGCAACTGTTATATGCTCAGCAGACAGTTTAAGAATCATTTTATAGCTACTAAATATTTGAGCCGTGCCATGAGAAAACCAATATAGTGGGTTTGCGACCAGCATGGATCCAGACCAGCCTGCGCATCCACGCAGTTTGGTCAGGATCCATGCTGTTCGCTTTTAAAGCCTATTGGAATTAGAGGTACTATTAGCGAACAGCATGGATCCTGACCAGACTGCGCGGATGCGCAGGCTGTCTGGATCCATAATGGTCGCAAACCAACTATTGTTAGTTTTCTAATGGCAAGGCTCAAATATTCAACTTTTTATGGCTACTAAATATTTATGAGTTGTATAGATCTATCTCATTTCCAAAAGGTTAGCAATGCCTAATTACATCAAATTTACAATATCCTCTCAGTAAGCACAGTTTATGGGTTAAACAATAAAAGCTTCAGGGTAAAAGAGGATTTTTATGAACATTCTTTTCTACTGGAGATTATCTCCTGCTGGGGAAGCATTTATGTAATACTTTTGATGTTATATAAAACAGTCTCATTCCTGGACAATGCAGCTTGAAGTTGTTTACTTATCCCATCCTCTGTGATGTAGCATATCTTCAAAGAGGGACTTCTAACTTCAATGGGGGTACTCGACAACATCCACTGCGAAGACATTGACGTCGAGGGACTGTGACACTTGTGGTTCCCCAAAATTAAAAATTAGTCCATTAAGGAAATAACTCCTTACATTATAATTATGCCCCTTTTCTTCTAAAAACAACATTAGAGCCAAGACAGAATTTTGCACATGGATTCCAAGTTGCAAGGGATGATGAAAGTAGTATCTGAGATAATGGATGGAAAATTGCAAACAACAAACAAAATTAAAAATCCAGCTGCCTTTGAACATTGGGTTCTCAGACCCACACACTCAGCCAATATCTATTAAAATCAGCAACCTTACTGATCACAAGAATCATACAGATTTGTCACTATTTGAGCCGCGCCATGAGAAAACCAACATAGTGGGTTTGCGACCAGCATGGATCCAGACCAGCCTGCGCATCTGCGCAGTCTGGTCAGGATCCATGCTGTTCGCTTTCAAAGCCTATAGCAATGAGAGAAACCATTAGCGAACAGCATGGATCCTGACCAGACTGCGCGGATGCGCAGGCTGGTCTGGATCCATGCTGGTCGCAAACCCACTATGTTGGTTTTTTCATGGTGCGGCTCATTTGTATTATATACCAAGTACCATAACAAGTAGCCAAATGGCATGATTCCTGTAACCCTGGCCAAAAATCTAGAAGCTGGCAATATAACCGGAAGAGGGCATTATAACTGATTATTTGTCCATCAGGGATGTATAAAATCATTTTTGACAGCATTCTACCCGGTGTTGTCGCGATGAAAAATCGGTTGTATCCATATTTTTTATATAATTAACTGATGATATCAAGTATAGGTATACAGTAACAAACTCAATAAACAGCAAAGACATTCCTTTAATACATGGTAATGAGCACTCCTAAACTTATATTAGCACTCAAGCTACACCCCCATGCGAATATAGTCGTGCTAAATAACCACTTCAGGCTCATTACCATTGCCAGTAATTATTGTATATTATAACATATTACAAACAAAGGAATCACCCTGAAAGGACAGGACTTTTTCAACTCTATTTTGTTTGTTTTGGGTTTAATGTCGTTTTTGTCGACCCCACTTACGGAAGTTAAGACATAGTCGTCCAAATGGCTGTTCGGTGTATGTGCGTTAGTGCGTGCTTTCATCCAGATTTGTTTGTCCGGACTTGATGGTAACTTTGACATGCACGGAGCAATCTTGTTTATATTTGATATTTGGCATGAATGTTAACCTAATTGAGATAGAGTGTCATGCGCAAACCCAAGGTTCCTATCTCAAAGGTCAAGGTCACACCTGGAGGTCAAAGTTCATGTCAGGTAACTTTGACATGCACGGTGGAATTTTGTTTTTATTCGGCATGAATGTATCCCTCAATAGAACGAATGTCAACCACAAATCCCAGGTTCCCACTTAAAGGTCAAGGTCACAATTAGGGGTCAAAGGTCATTTTAGAGCTTGTCCGGGCCATAACTTTGGTAAATATGGACAATCTTTTTTTCTATTTGGCATAAATGTTCACCTCTATGAGACGTAGTGTTGTGCGCAAACCCAGGTCCCTACGTCAAAGGTCAGGGTCACACTTAAGGGTCAATGGTGATTTTAAAGCTTGTCCAGACTGTAACTTTGCCATACGGAAAGCAATCTTCTTTTTATTTGGCATAAATGTTTGCCTCAATGAGACGGAGTGTCATGCGCAACTCCCAGACCCCTATCCCAAAGGTCAAGGTCACACTAAGGGGTCAAAGGTCATTTTAGAGCTTGTCTGTGCCATAACTTTGACATGCATTGAACAATCTTATTTTTATCTGGCAAAAATGTTTTCCTCAATGAGACAGTGTCACGTGCAAACCCCTGGCCCCTATCTCAAAGGTCAAGTTCACACTTAGGGGTCAAAGGTCATATAAGTTCTTAGGCCATAACTTTCACATGCACAATGATCAATCTTTTTCTTTTTTGGCAGATCACTTTTTTTGTGGATTTACAATTTTTTTTTATTGAATTACTTCCCTCTGTTGTTACTATAAATAGTTTATTTTGTAACTCTTTTATTATTGACCAGAATGAAACTTGTTTTAATCGGCTGAAATGTTTGAGTAATTCAGGCCGTGTATCAACAAATAATGGGCTTGACATTGTTGCCCTTTGGGCTGCAACATTCTAGTTCAACAGTATTTCAGTTATGTAACAGTGGGCAGTTTACCAAACAGTGTTCCTGGATCCAGTACCAGTACAAACCTGTTCTCCACAAGTAACTGCCAACTTCCCCACATGAATCAGCCATGGAAGACAATTGATTTCAGACACAATGTCTTTTATCAAATCGTTACAGAGAATATACGCCTTGCCTGGGGATTGAACTCCTGACCCTGTAACCCTTAGATCTGCACTCTCCCTATTGAGCTTAGCCGACCCGGGGGGGCTTTTTCCTCTGAAGCACCTTAAAGGAGTGAAGATGGATTTCGAGCATTCCACAGAAGATCAAGCTCTACAAATCAATGAAAAACAAGTGGTAAAATATTTCCTTTTTTATTGTAGCCCAATTTTCTGATGGAGGCTGCAGTGTATTTACATATATAAGATAAAATATTTGTTTCAGTTAATCAATAATCACAAATAACAGATGAAATATTTATCTAAGTATTTCTGTATTTAGAAGTAGTTGTGTCACCATTCTCTTGCATCACTAACACGTCTGGTTATTTCAGTCGTGGCAGCAGCTTACATAGAATAATCACAAGCAATGTGTAAAAATCTCTTCAAAATACTCCCCAAATGGAAATTATGGCTGTAACATTGTTATTTTTTCATCAATTCTGTCTGTTATGCATAAAAGACATAAGAAAAATTAGACTTCATTGATTTGCAGATAAACAGATGGTTGATTGCAAGGCAGATATCAGAGTGGTCTATTTCTACAGTTTCTGCCCCTGTGAAAAAGGTTCATGAACTTCATGAATTTATTCATGAACAAATTCATAATAGTTCATGAATAAATATTAATAAGAAACAAAATTT
Organism: Mercenaria mercenaria; assembly: GCF_021730395.1. Lineage (NCBI taxonomy): Eukaryota > Metazoa > Mollusca > Bivalvia > Venerida > Veneridae > Mercenaria > Mercenaria mercenaria. The sequence continues at coordinate 54,102,582 of NC_069363.1, forward strand.
ATGTTTCATGAATTTCGATATTCATGAACTTGTTCATGAATTAAAAATAATACATGAACAAGTTCATGAATATTGAAATTCATGAAACATAAATTTATTCATGAAACATAAATTTTGATTTTCATGAATTTTTATTCATGAACTTGTCCATGAATTAACAAGAGATACAGAGTGATCTTGGTGCCCACCAATCTGCCATTTTTGAGTGTTCCAAATTTCAAGACTTATTGACGAGCTCAAGGTCAAATTTCATTTCCGTACACAACACTGCGCATGTGGTCCAAATTCGAAAGCTGTAGCTTGAGAAATGTGAAAGTAGGTCACTAGGTCAATGTCAAGGTCAAAGTTTGTTTCGGTACACAATCCTATGCATGTGGTCTAAATCTGAAGCCTGTAGCTACAGAAATGTGAAAGTAGGTCACTAGATCAATCTTAAGGTCAGAGTTCATTTAGGTACACAAAACTATGCAAGTCGTCCAAATTTGAAGGCTGTAGCTTGAGAAATGTAAAAGTAGGTCACTAAATCAAAATCAAGGTCAAATTTTATTTCGGAATACAAAACTATGCATGTGGTCCAAATTTGAAGCCTGTACCTTCAAAAATGTGGAAGTAGGTCACTAGGTCAATGTAAAGGTCAAAGTTCATTTCGGTACACAAAACTATGCATGTGGTCCAAATTTGAAGACTATAGCTTCAGAAATGTAAAAGTAGGTCACTAGGTCAAAATCAAGGTCAAATTTTATTTCGGAATACAAAACTATGCATGTGGTCCAAATTTGAAGCCTGTACCTTAAAAATGTGAAAGTAGGTCACTAGGTCAATGTAAAGGTCAAAGTTCATTTCGGTACACAAAACTATGCAAGTGGTCCAAATTTGAAGGCTGTAGCTTGAGAAATGTAAAAGTAGGTCACTAGGTCAAAATCAAGGTCAAATTTTTTTCGGAATACAAAACTATGCATGTGGTCCAAATTTGAAGCCTGTACATTCAAAAATGTGAAAGTAGGTCACTAGGTCAATGTGAAGGTTAAAGTTTTTTTCGGTACACAAAACTATGCATGTGGTCCAGATTTGAAGGCTGTATCTTGAGAAATGTGAAAGAAGGTCACTAGGTCAAAATCAATGTCAAATTTCATTTTGAAACACGGAACTATGCATATGGTCCAAATTTGACGCCTGTACCTTCAAAAATGTGAAAGTAGGTCACTAGGTCAAAATCAAGGTCAAAGTTTTTTCCAGTGCACAAAACTATGAATGTGGTCCAAATTTGAAGGCTGTAGCTACAGAAATGTGAAAGTAGGTCACTAGGTCAAAATCAAGGTCAACTCATGTCAAGGTTCATCTTGCCACCCAAAAATATACATGTGGTCCAAATTTGAATGTTGTAGTTATTGACAAGAACATTTTAAAAACTTTTCCCTATATAAGTCTATATGAACCATGTGACCCCCGGGGCGGGGCCATTTTTGACCCTAGGGGGATAATTTGGACAAACTTGGTAGAGAACCACTAGATGATGCTACATTACAAGTATCAAAGCCTTAGGCTTTGTGGTTTGGACAAAAAGAAAGTTTTTCCTTATATAAGTCTATGTAAACCATATGGCGGGGCCATATTTGACCCTAGGGGTATAATTTGAACAATCTTAGTTGAAGACCACTAGATGATGTCAGTATGATATACTGTAGGCAAAAAACTTGAAAAAAAACTTCTTGTCTCGAAGCCTTTGATATTTGGTATGTAGCATTGCCTGGTGGTCCTCTACCAAGATTGTTCAAATTATGTCCCTGGGGTGAAAAGAGGCCCAACCCCGGGGTCTCAAGTTTTGCATAGACTTATAAAGGAAATAAAGACTTTAAAAATCTTCTTGCCTGAAACCACAAGACTTAGATCTTTGATATTTGGTATGCAATATTGACTTATGGTCCTCTACAAAGATTGTTAAAATTATTACCCAGGGGGGAAAAGAGGTCCCACCACGGGGGTCCCAAGTTTTACACAGACTTATATAGGGTTTAAAAAAAAAAATCTTCATGCCTGAAAGTTCAAGGCCTTGGCCTTTGATACTTGGTATTTAGCATTGCCTAGACTGGTTCTCTTATAAGATTGGTCAAATTATGCACCTTGGATGAAAAGAGGCCCCAGCCAGGGGGTCATTTGTTTTATTAGTTTTATACGAAAAAAAATTCAGAAATTTTCTGATCTTATTTCCTAGACTGTTTAATTATAATTACCTGATGACCCAAAGTAATTAGGGGTCGCTTGACTTTGACCTTGACCTACTTTCATGTTTTTTAAGATACAGCCTTGAAATTTTGAAGACATGTACAGTTTTGCACAATAATCTTAAAACTGACTTTCAGTGAACTACTAACCTTTCATCTGTTTGATATTTGAAACATGAAGCTCATATTACTCAAGCGGGCAATCCAGGGTCATCATGACCCCCTTGTTTTTAATTTGAATTGTCTGCTTTAAGCTCGTTAGGGAGAGAGCAGATCTATATGGATCACAGGGTTGTGAGGTCGATCCCTGGGCAAGATGTATGTTCTCGTTGAGGATTTGATTAAAGACATTGTGTTTAAAATAATTCATCCTCTACCTCTGATTCATATGAAGAAGTTGGCAGATACTTGCTGAGAACAGGTTAGTACTGGTACTGAATCCAGGAACTCTGGATAGGTTAACTGCCCGCCTTTACTGACTCAAACATAATGAACTTTATTTCAATTAAGTTAGTAAAGCTAAAGTATGTATAACAAAGTCACTTCAATTTTTGTCTGCTGGAAAAAGAACCCAGTTGCCCCTCTGAGTATGGGAACTTATTGGTAGAAACAATGCGATGTTCTACAAACTACACAAGACAATTTCACCGCTGGATTTCAATGGTATTTTACTGGAAACCAGTGGCTTTTCCACTCGATACCAGTGGTAAAACCAGTAGCTTTCCAAGGGTTTCCAATGAAATACCAGACAATTTTACAGCTGGATTCCAGTGGTATTCCACGGGAATTCAGTGGCCTTTCCACTGAATACCAGTGGTAAAACCAGTGGCTTTCCAGTGGTTTCCAATGAAATACCGGACAATTTTACTGCTGGATTCCAGTGGCTTTTCCACTGGATACCAGTGGTAAAACCGGTGGAAAACCACTGGTTTTCCACTGGATTCCATTGAAATACCAGACAATTTTACTGCTGGATTCCAGTGGTATTCCACTGGAATTCAGTGGCTTTTCCACCGGATTCCAGTGGTAAAACCAGTGGTTTTCCACTGGATTCACATGAAATACCAGACAATTTTACCGGTGGATTCCAGTGGAATTCAGGTGAAAGACCAGTGGAAATCCAGAGAAAATTTTCTATAGGGTAACCAATGTCATTTTACACTGAAACTCATGGCAATAACAGTGTTGACAACTCTGTCCAATAAACAAACATTCTAACATAAAATTGCTGTTTTTGTCACTTTTCGGGGGTGTTTTAACAGGAGAGAAAACATGTGTTAACAGAGAGATTCTCGCGCTCACATGCTGTTATAACACCTTTTTATATATGCGCATTCCGTGGCTAGGCGTAAACACATTACGGCCCGAAAACGGATGATTCAAAAGGAAAGGACGTTAATGTGAAAAAACAACGCGGACATTCCCACACGTTTCATGGAAATTTAATGACGTTGAGGGATAATTTATTCGTTTATTAGTTTTTTTATGCATTTTATGTTAGCGTTAACGCATATTCATTTCGTGTTATAACATCAGCAGAATCCCTCGGGAAACGCTGGTACCCTCACCCTACCGGGCGCGGGCACCAACCAATCCCTCGGGATTCTGCAGATGTTATAACATAAAACAAGAGCTGTCACTATTGGTGACAAATGCCCCTGAAGCATGCCCAAGAATGCTACAGCTGTCTGCACAAAAAAATCATACATCATTTCTTGACCTTGACCTTGACCAATGAGACCCAGGTAATAAGCGTGACACACCTTTTCAATAAGGTTAACATTTGTGTCAAATTATTTTCAAATACTTTGAAAAATGGCAGAGTTATGGACCAGACAAGAAAAACCTTTGATTTCTAAGTGTGACTTTGACCCTGGAGCTAGGGATCTGGGTCTTGCGCATGACACATCATCTCAATATAGGGAACATTTAGGGCACATTTATGCTATGTAATTTTAAAATCCCTTCATCAATGGCAGAGTTATTGACCGAACAAGAAATAGACCCTGTTAACCTTTAACCTCTAAGTGTGACCTTGCCCTAGGGGTCTGGACCTTGCACAAGACAAGTCGCCTCATTATGGGGGACATTTATGCCAAGTTATTTCAAAATCCCTTTATCAATGGCAGATTTATGCACCGGACAGGAAACAGAACCTGTTAACCTTTGATGTCTAAGTATGACCTTGACCTTGGAGCTAGGGGTCTGGGTCTTGTGCAAGACTATCGTCTCATTATGGTAAACATTTATGCCAAGCTATTTCAAAATCCCTTCATGGATGGCAAAGTTATGGACCGGACACGAAACAGGCCCTGTTAACCTTTGACCTCTAAGTGTGACCTTGACCTTGTAGCTAGGGGTCTGAGTCTTGTGCATGACACATTGTCTCATTATGGTGAACATTTATGCCAAGTTATTTCAAAATCCCTTTATGGATGGCAGAGTTACAGCTCGGACAAGAATTTACACGGATGCATGCATGGAGGAACAGTGCGATTTTAATATGCTCACCTTCGGAGGCATAAAAACATGCGTTATCACTACAAAACCATGGTTAAAGCAATGATCACAACAATACAACGGCAGGACATGGTAACCATAGTTTCAATACAATTAACTTAATCTGATAGATAGGGTTTACCTTCCAGAAGGGCGGAGAACTGTAAAAATTAACTTGTACTGTATAAATAAACTAACATCTTCCCGAAATGAATCATAGGCAGAGGATAAATGTCTTCGGACATACTGTCTTCAGTGAAACAATCTCCCCAGACATGCCAAGACTGGAAGAAGTTCTTCCAACTGTACTTATATTTCTGCTTACATATACACATCATCTAGCTCTCACCACATTTACACCACCTCCTACATCACCAACGAGAATGCTGAATATTAATGAAAACTGCAAGCTAATTTAAGAATATAGAAATGTAGATAATTTACAGGTCGAGAGTAACTGACTGGTCAAGAGTAAGTGACCGTTCTGTTATTACCTGATTAAAAACTGGCACCATATCCAAATAAAACAAATCTGAATGAAGAAAGTTTCTGGAAAGAATCACCAAGCTTCCACTAAAAGCCAATAAAAGACTGGGCAACCAATTACAAGTTTCTGTGGCAAAATTAATGAGCCTTAATTAAGGAGGAACATCTGCACTTGAAATCTATGTACTAGATCTTCCCCTCACCTCCCTACTGCAACTGTCCTGAAGGAAGAGTCATATATCACCTGTAGTCCACTAAATAAAGGGTTCCTCAGGAGCTGAATAATTCAATAACCATACATAGTCTGTCTCAACTAAACAGGTGCTGAAGTTTTTCTGCTTTTGAAACAGTAATTACAAATTCATATACCTTCATTCAAGTCTAAGAACATTTTAAAACCAAAGGTACATTTCTGTATTCACAGCCATTAATCTTTCCAAAATGTGATTGTCACTTATCCATAAATGTTTCACAAATCTATACGAGACCTAGATGTTATTGTTTTGATACGGACTCCTAAATTCTGTCAAGAAAGCAATAACCTCTAATTACAAAGGTAATTACAAGGACCAATGATAGACAGTATCTAAGAAACCATGACAAGCCTTGAATAAAAATCACTGGAGAAACTCCATATTTAGACAATCAGAACTTGAATCAAGGAACAAAATACCAAAATACCTCAAGTTAACTATATATGATTAGCTTACCATCAATCCATCTGAAATCTTAGAACATTTGGCACTTCTTATATTTAAGGAGCATTTCTCTACATGAACATCATATCAAAGTAGCAATTACTTCCAGATGAACATCATCATATCAAAACAGCAATTGCCTCCAGATGAACATCAGTATATCAAAGGATTAATTGCCTCCAGATGAACATTATCGTATCATAGGAGTAATTGCCTCCAGATGAACATTGTTATATAAAAGGAGCAATTTCCTCCAGATGAACATCATCATATCAAAGAAGCATTTGCCACCCGATAAACGTCATCATATCACAGCAGCAATTGCCTCCAGATGAACATCTTCATATCAAAACAGCAATTGTCTACAGATGAACACTGTCATATCAAAGCAGCAATTGCCTCCAGATGAACATCATCATATCACAGCAGCAACTGCCTCCAGTTGAACTTCATCATATCACAGCAGCAATTGCCTCCAGATGAACATCATATCAAAGAAGCATTTGCCACCCGATAAACATCATCGTATCACAGCAGCATTGTCTCCAGATGAATATCATAATATCTAAACAGCAACTGCCTCCAGATGAACACTGTCATATCACAGCAGCAACTGACTCCAGATGAACATCATCATATCAAAGGCGCATTTGCCTTCGGATAAACATAATCATATCACAGCAGTGATTGCCTACAGATGGACATCATCATATCAAAAGAGCATTGCCACCAGATGAACATCATATCATAGCAGCAATTGCATCCAGATGAAAATTGTCATATCATAGGAGAAATAGCCTCAAGATGGACATTGTCAAATCAAAGGAGCAAATTCAGCCAGATGAACATAATCATATCAAAGGAACTGGTACTGCCTCCAGATGAACATCATCATATCAAAGTAGTTGTTATTGCCTCAAGACAACATTATCACATCAAATTAAGGAGCAATTTTCTCCAGACGAACAACGCCATATCAAAAGACTTTAACTACTGCCTCTGGATGAACAGTCTCATATCAAAAGAACTTCTATTGCCTCTAAATGAACATCATCAATTTAAATCAAAGGATCAATTTTCAAAATGAACATCATCATATCAAAGGAGCTCCTAATGTCTCCGGATGAACATTATCATGTCTAAAGTTCTGAGCATCTACCTCAAGATGAACATAATCATATCAAAGGGGTGTGCCAGATAAACGTCATCATATCAAAGGAGATTGCCTCAAGATGAACATCATCATCTTAAAGGAGCATATCTCTAGACAACAGTATCATATCAAAGCAGCAACTGCCTCCAGATGAACATCATCATATCAAAGCAGCAACTACCTCCAGATGAACACCATCATATCAAAGCAGGAATTGCCTCCAGATGAACACTTTTAACTTGAAAACTGACATCTGTGTAAATCAAATACCAAGAATCATAAAAAATACTATTCAAGCTCATGTCCTATGAGTATGATATAAAGTAAGACTTTAAATTTCTTAATCTCTGATATGGCTAAATCCAAAATGTGGCATTAATGCAAAAAAAAAAAAAATAAAAAACAAGAGCTGTCTCCATAGGATGACACATGCCCCCGATGGCACTTTAAATGAATAGTTATGGCCGATGTTCCAGTTTAGGACCTTTGACCTACAGAGCTGGGTCTTGCGCGTGACACGTCGTCTTACTGTGTCACACATTTATGCATAGTTATTTTAAAATGCATGCATGAATGACAAAGATACGGACCGGACACGCCCATCAATGCACTATCATGAAAAAAGACCTTTAACATCTAAGTGTGACCTTGACCTTTGAGCTACGGATCTGGGTCTTGCGCATGACACGTCGTCTTACTGTGGTACACATTCATGCCAAGTTATTTGAAAATCCATCCATCGATGACAAAGATATGGACCAGACACGCCCATCAATGCACTATCCCTTAATGTCTAAGTGTGACCTTGACCTTTGAGATACGGACCTGGGTCTTGCGCACGACACGTCGTCTTACTGTGGTACACATTCATGCCAAGTTATTGGAAAATCCATCCATCGATGACAAAGATATGGACCGGACACGCCCATCAATGCACTATCCCTTAATGTCTAAGTGTGACCTTGACCTTTGAGGTACGGACCTGGGTCTTGCGCGCGACACATCGTCTTACTGTGGTACACATTCATGCCAAGTTATTTGAAAATCCATCCATCGATGACAAAGATATGGACCGGACACGCCCATCAATGCAATAACCTTTAATGTCTAAGTGTGACCTTGACCTTTGAGCTACGGACCTGGGTCTTGCGCGCGACACGTCGTCTTACTGTGGTACACATTCATGCCAAGTTATTTGAAAATCCATCCATCGATGACAAAGATATGGACCGGACACGCCCATCAATGCACTATCCTTTAATGTCTAAGTGTGACCTTGACCTTTGAGCTACGGACCTGGGTCTTGCGCGCGACACGTCGTCTTACTGTGGTACACATTCATGCCAAGTTATTTGAAAATCCATCCATCGATGACAAAGATATGGACCGGACACGAAAAATGCGGACAGACTGACAGACCGACAGACCGACAGACCGACAGACAGACAGACGGTTCAAAAACTATATGCCTCCCTTCGGGGGCATAAAAACAGTAAGTCATGTAAGTCCTGAAAATATGCTAATGTCCATGTATACCAAGTTTCATTTGAAAAGGATGGCAACTGTAGGAGTTCAGTACAAAGGTAGTTGTAACATTATTATGAATGTTCATCATTTTCAAATACTGCAACTTGAGTAAAATAAGTTTTAAATTTCAAAAATGTTCCTGAACTGTGCTAAGAACTGATCTGGAAGATATAACGAACAAAAATGTTGTTGAATGTATTCTTTAAATGTTCAAAGAACAACTCAAGAATACAAATTCTAGAAGTATGACTCAATTTCTTTCAGGAACTTTTTTTCAAGAAGAGTTCTTGATGTTTAACTAGATGTGTGTCCATAGAACACACACTTGTCCTCCCACTTCCTGTCACTGTACAGTCATATATTACTAGCTGACGATGTAAGGCTAAGTAAACTTCCATAACCTTAAGGGTTTGGGTTGCAAGTCATCATGGAAAGGGGCAGTTATGGACATCAAGAAATACAAGACAGAAGAAACTGAAAGTGTCAAAAAGCATTCTTACTTCAGAAGACGGCTAATAGATGAACACTTGTCTCAATAATAATCTCATAATTTTAGATCGATATGTTTTAAAACTAGAAACATCAATAAATTTTGGAATATTTAATAAATTCATGTATTATTATATTGAAAACGTTATGATCCCCATTAGTCTTAGTCTCATTATCAAACATTATACCAAAAAGCATGCTAAAATATTTAACAATTAAAACAAGATAAATAATTAATACCTTTTTTACACAGAATTATCCTTTTTTAATGTGTTATGTGAATGTCAACGTAAGTGATAGACAATCCCACTTTATTAAATTAAATTCCAGTACGCAGTTGCTGCAACCTGTAATCACTGTCGCTATAATCATTACAAGCAATCAACAGAAACCGTTACCTGTCACACAAGTTACAAGTTCCAGTTCTCACTACATTTCATAGCAGAATAGGCTGCAAGGTCTATGACAATGTGACAATTCACCTGGCCGATAGCACGGCCAACAGTTTTCAATATACGGCTGTAATTGACTAACTGTGTAGAATTCCACATCTAAAATGCTTGTGACAAAGGCAAGTTTATTGATCCAGTCAGTGACACGACAATTCCAGTACAGGGAACTACCCTATGCGATATATTCTGATTACCAGATATCAAATAAAACTTTTGACTACAATATTGAAATGATTTAACCAACTGATTCCACACTGTGATATTCATGATTAAATCGGGAAAGAGATGTTGCAGCATTTTTCAAGAGATAAAAAAATAAGCATGCGCACAAATATTGTATACATGTGACACAGACAACTCTGCCGCCTTAATCAAAGTCAAACTGCTATTTTCATGCAAACATAATAAAACAGACCGATTATCTACACCAGAGAAAAATGTAAAATTCATAAACAAGTGAAGGAATACATTAATATGTCTCCCACTGGTTTACTGGAACAGATTATCCCTTATTGTTTACTAGAGCTGATTAATCTGCATTTTCATTATCTAATGCTGTACATCTATCCTGAAAATATTTATACTTACTCTAATTTATAACTTACAGAATCGACCATTAATGACAGGATGGCATAGTGGTAAGATTTCTTACTTTTAGAGTGAATTCAGTTCAAAACAATTTTTTTAATTTTTAATTGTAATTTTATCATTTACATTGTTTAATATAACACAGTTCACTATTTTTGCATTTTTGTATTTATTTTATGATTAATGCATATAAATTTACCATGTAATCATGTATGGAAAAGCTAATGCTTACCTAAATTGGTATCATCTCTCATTCTAAGGGTCCATGTTAAGCCAGATGCATCTTCGTTATAAGGTGAGTATTTGTTCCAAGTTATTTGGAAAAGACATAGTCAATGACCAGACAAAAATGAGCCTGACTGACTGACAGACAAATGGATGTGGTGCTAGCCTAAGTTGTCAACAAAAAAGGGTTTGAACCGGATTAGGACTAGTAATAATTGTCTTTAAAATCCAATTCTCTTTACAGAACTGCAAAATGTAATCAATTACTGAGGAGCCTTAAATAAGTCATTTACAGTAAGTGGCAATTAATTTCCCCTGCATGTTACCTTCTTCTTTCAGTTCCTAGAAATGAAATTCTGTTTTAGAGATTCCTTGTTTTCCAGACGTTACTATGGATTTGCATGTTCAAATATCAATAAATTTATCTCATTTCAAAGGTTTTAAAATGTTGGAAACTAATTTGTTCTCTAAGGAAGAATTTTAACAACTCTTATATTGGCGAATACCAAAACAAGAGCTGCAGGAAATCTTGCCTAGTAATTACCATGTAGACGGTGCATGTCAATGCAAATTGGTACAGCTCACCAAAATGGAAAAAGTACAAGAATCCAATGTTTGACAAGAGGTTCATGATGGCCCTATATCAGCTCACCTAATTGTTTCACAGAATGAACGACTGGCATATTATTCTGTGAAAAGTGACCTTGACCGTTTTAGCACAACAAAATACACTGTCTCGACATGCAATTAACATTTAAATGAAAATATTTTAAGAAAGGACCTAAGCTGCTCACCTGAGGAGGACCTTGACTTTTTGACCTTGCCTGAGTTATTGAGTTTTTATTAAGTTCATTTAAAGCTTTTTCTTATCAACTGCTGTGATAGCCCCAAAATGCATAACCATTTGAGCAAACTTGAGCGAGGTTCATTGAATGCAGGGTGCTAAAAATCAGGTTTGTTTCAACAAGATTATGAGAAGTTGTTTAAGACTTATCTGAGCTCTGGCACCTCAGGCCAGAGTTTTTTAATAACTTGGGTTACGGGAGCGCCGGTCCTAATTCTCCAAAATCCAAATAAAAATAAAATTCAAGATTGGAATTTTATTTTTATTTTCCCCGACGCTTGCATCTACTTTCCGTGGTGGAAAATAAAACAGTGTCTATTAACCTACAATAAATATCACAGCGTGTAATTTTAACAGTGCGGAAAGTGGACTGGTGTAAGTTTTATCGATTGTATATTCCCCGATACGTGAGCTTTAGTTTTTGTAAAGGAAACCCGTTTAGGTTACGTCAGACAACAACAACAAAATGGCGATACTCGAGGCTTTCTTCAAAGTATCGGTGAAAAGTTTTAAGTGTGATTTGAAAAAAATTATTCCACTGAAGACAAGCATAACAATCGGGGAGGCATTGCATTCTCTCCTAGAAGAAGCATGCGGGGATGATTGTCTAGTCAGCTTTATTGAAGCAGGAGAGGATCGGTTTCGATGTGATTTGGACACGCCGGTCCAGGTCTTAAAAGAGTTGGGGTTAGACTAAATCATTTTAGGCATATCCTATAAATAGATATTGCATGAAAATAGACCCGTCTAAGAGAAAATTTTGCAGCCGTATGACTCATGGAGCCGTACTCGAACCCTGCATCCACTGAGCTACCAGGCTGTTAGATCGACAAATGCACTTTCTCCCCTGCATAGTTTGAAATTTAGTTTTATACTATGACTTCAAATACTGTATGACCTGGTACTCAAGTTTTATTTGGATTAATAGTTTTGACAGCAAGTGACACATGTTTTCAGGGCACGCTATTACATACCGTATCTCCCCGTATTAACGCCCCCGGGGGCGTTACATTTTCCAAAGAGGGGGCGTTTATTTGAGGTAAAAAAATAAAAAATGAAAATTTTTACAAAACTTAAAAACATCGTTCAAACTAGCTGTAAAGTGTTTCTGTGTTGTTTAATCCCCCCAAAACGTAATTATTTGGCATCCAATTTAATGCAGTGTGTCTTTTATGCATTTAAATACGGTACCTCGTGTATTCCATGTCTGGCTTTTTGACACGCTCGCGACACTACACATTACGTCATGACCCAAACAGCTGTGTACTCCGATAACATTTTCCTTAGTACATGCGGGTAGCTAATTGCACAATACACAATGTCAATAGTTTGACACGCTGCTGTGCCTGCTTTTAAATTAAAAGTTCTTAAAACTGCCGAAGAAAAGGGTATATCGTAAACACATTGCTGCAAGATTGTTTAAAGTCGGCAGGAAGCGTGCGCGCGAGTGGTGTAAAAACAAATCAAAAATGTATTTACCGTTTAATTTTCTGTTACATACCGTACTTAGTACAAATGTTTTGGACTTACGGTACATGGACTGTTTAAAAGTGTGTTTAATTTTTAATACATTGGACTTTAGTACTGTAAATTACTTATTATGTGGACTTATAAAAATGAGGTAGGTGATTTTTTCCCGTTCTTGTTGATTTTTTTCCGTCCAAAATGGGTGGGGGGGCGTTAATTAGAGGGGGGGCCTTAATTCGGGAAAATACGGTACTTTTTAAAATATAACAAGGTGAGAAAATTGTGCAATGACAATAGATATCGAACCCACGTCCTGTTGCGGACAGCCATATCTAGCTTAGAAGCCTGATTTGGCTTGAATTTAACAATTTTAATAAGTTTTAAAGAGATCCTTGCATTACCTGAATGTTCTATTCTTGATTCCCTTTGGGCCTGCTCTTTGAGATCGCAATAAAAACTGTGTTCTTTTGGTTTTAAGGACAAAAAAATGTATGTCCATTGTGGGGAAGTAAAACTCCTACTACTTTGATTATTTTATATTGTCGATATTTTATATAGTATTATTAAAAAGATTATTTTAAGGTCTAGATAAGGATTCGAACCTGTACTGTAGGGCGACATGAGTAAGAACGCCTTAGACTACTCTGCCACCGTAACAACCCGAAAATGGTTTTGCAATTTGCCAAATAACCGATATCTATTAATAATCTACCCCAAGACGAATATATGCATTTGGAGACTTTTAACAGTTGTTACATTGCACCTTCGAATGATAAATGGTATTGCCCAAATTGAATGATGGACCTGTCCATTTTAGAAACTTAGCATGCTAAGGGTTAAAAGGTCAGAAACACAATATGCATAAGGATGTGACAACAATACTACACTACACCATATATAATCACACCAACACCAGAAACAGAATACAATGCCAGGCGTGTTTAGTCTCTATTTATTAGCAAGCTATATATGTTTAAAGCAGGCAAGCAACATGCAAAAAATTTCAAGTATTTAATAGTTTCTACAACATAATATTATAACATACAACATGGAGGCTTTAATAAAGAAAGTGGGAATAAAATGCTTCAAATTGGGAAAATATCTTGTCTGATTTATCTAGACTGTGTTGTGAATCTACATTTGCCTGAAACAACAATTTTTTTTAACCCAGTGGCACTTTTTACAAAGTTTTTTTTCCCTTTTTTTTCCCCTTTTTTTTTCCGATGCTAACATTTTCCTACTTTATTTTTATTTTTATTCCCTCCTCCTAATGCTCATTTTTGGAAAATCTCCTGTAACCAAAGTTACTAAAAAACTCTGGCCTCATTTCTGCTGAAACATTTAAACAAAACTGAGAAGGGTCCATCTTATAATGCAACAGACCATATTTAGCACAGATCTTTCAAGGTTTCATGACAATAAGTTGTTTACAGATTTTTCTTATTAAAGGTCTTATAAAGTACAGGATCATTATAAGCATGGTACTTATCAAGTTTGTTGAAGATTCATTAAATGGTACTTAAGTTGTTTTAAAGTTTTTTTCTAGTTTTTGCTCTGGTGGTCCCTAAAAGGGGCAAAACACAACCAACAGGTCAATTTGAGAGGTCTAAATAAGGATATTAAAGACCACATTTGATGAAGATCCATCATCATGTTCATGAGGTAATTTCACGGTTTTTAATTTTAAGCTCTGGTGGCCCATCGAAAGTGTTAAGCAGTACTTCTAAATAATTTAGTCAGGATCTTAAATTAGGATGCTACACGCCAACTTTGGTGAAGATCTATTGTTTGCTTCATGAGAAGCTGTTTGAAAGGTTTTCCTATTTTTTGCTCTTTACCAAACTATACCCTTTGTACAAGCTTTTGAGAGGTTCATCCCAGGATTCTACTGACCAAGTTTGGTGTAATTCTGAGTTTCAAAAGTGAGATTTAAATAAATAGGTTGATGATGTATGACAGACAACACAGGATGGATGCCAGATTTCCCACTTATACCAATAGCTGACATACTGAACAATGTTCAGGTGAATTAAAAACTTGCACAATCTCTGTCAAAGTTAAAGCCCAGGAAAAACTGCATGCAATTGCATGCACTTATATCTTTATATCATATTTTCCATGTTACAGCCATTTTGACAAGCTATGTTTAGATCACCATAAGCTGGATCCACAGAAAGAAACCTGTTAGCTACTGTGATACCTGGATTCAGAGAAAATACCTGGTGCTAATAACCCTTCTATCAGAAATGTCAAGAAACAATTTATGAGGAAATTAAACATTAACCAACAAGGATGGCATAAATCACCCTGCTTAGCTGCTTATTTCTTCTGCCAGACTGAAGAGCTGTTATAACACTATCAATTCCACAAACATCTAAAACACTTACCTGTTTGTCAGTTTTTACTGACTTTTTTTACCTGTAACACCTGTATATTTCAACTGATAATACCTTAACTACTTTTGGTAATTTGCTCTTTTTAACTAAGAAAAAAAAATACTATTACAAGAGGAACACGACAGCCCACCATTGCCTTTTCTTGAAGTATTTTCAGGCAATATAACAACGTCTACTGGCTAAAGACAAGTGAAGAAAATATTCCCAGGCAATATAACGACCCCTACTGGCTAAGGACAAGTGAAGAAAATATTCCCTGGCAATATCAAGACCCCTACTGGATAAAGACAAGTAAAGAAAATATTCCCAGGCAATATCAAGACCCCTACTGGCTAAAGACAGTGAAGAAAATATTCCCATGCAATATCAAGACCCCTACTGGCTAAAGACAAGTGAAGAAAATATTCCCAGGCAATATAATGACCCCAGGTACTGGCTAAGGACAAGTGAAGAAAATATTGCCAGGCAATATCAAGACCCCTACTGGCTAAGGACAAGTGAAGAAAATATTACCAGGCAATATCAAGACCCCTACTGGCTAAAGACAAGAGAAGAAAATATTGCCAGGCAATATCAAGACCCCTACTGGCTAAGGACAAGTGAAGAAAATGTTCCCAGGCAATATCAAGACCCCTACTGGCTAAAGACAAGTGAAGAAATTGTTCCCAGGCAATATCAAGACCCCTACTGGCTAAAGAGAAGTGAAGAAAATATTCCCAGGCAATATAACGACCCCTACTGGCTAAGAACAAGTGAGGAAAATATTCCCAGGCAATATCAAGACCCCTACTGGCTAAGGACAAGTGAAGAAAATGTTCCCATGCAATATCAAGACCCCTACTGGCTAAGGACAAGTGAAGAAAATATTCCCAGGCAATATCAAGACCCCTACTGGCTAAGGACAAGTGAAGAAAATGTTCCCAGGCAATATAAAGACCCCTACTGGCTAAGGACAAGTGAGGAAAATGTTCCCAGGCAATATCAAGACCCCTACTGGCTAAAGTCAAGTGAAGAAAATGTTCCCAGGCAATATCAAGACCCTACTAGGTAAGGACAAGTGAAGGAAGTATCGCTAGGCAACATAAACATCCCTACTGGCTAAAGACAGGTGAAGGAAATATTGCAAGGAAATAAAAAGGCCCCTGCTGCCTAAGGACAAGTGAAAGTATTGCTAAACCCACACTGGCTATAAGGACAAGTGAAAGAAGTATTGCCAGACAATATAAATACCCCTACTGGCCAAGGACACGGGGAAAGTATTGCTAGACCCCTACTGGCTATATTAGGACAAGGGAAAGTATTGCTAGACCCCTACTGGCTATAAGGACAAGGGAAAGAAGTATTGCCAGCAATATAAAGACCCATATTGGCTAAGAACAAGTAAAGGAAGTATTGCTAGGCAATATAAAGGCCCCTACTGGCTAAGGACAAGTGAAGGAAATATTTCCTGGCAAAATAAAGACCCCTAACGGCTAAGGACAAGTGAATGAAATATTGTCAGGCAATAAAAAGAACCCTACTGGCTAAGGACAAGTAAAGGAAATATTGCCAGGCAATATAAAGACCCCTACTGGCTAAGGGCATTTCAAGGAAGTATTGTCAGGCAATATAAAGACCCCTACAGTACTGTTTAAGGACAAGTGAAGGAAATATTGCCAGGCAATATAAAGACCCCCACTGGCCAAGGACAAGTGAAGGAAGTATTGTCAGGCAATATAAAGACCCCAACTGGCTAAGGACAAGTGAAGGAAGTATTGTCAGGCAATATAAAGACCCCAACTGGCTAAGGACATTTAGTGAAGGAAGTAATGTCAGGCAATGTGAAGTACAGATTACTGACAAAAAAAATAATCATTGTCAGGCAATATAAGGTCCAATGCTGGTTAGAGATAAGTGAAGGAAGTATTGCCAACAACATAAAGTCCGATATCGTAATAAATTTAAGTTATTGCAACACTGACTTCGAAGTTCACAGTATATCATGAACTTGCACTGTCACAGTTTCAGTCATGTAAAAGGGAAGTAATTCTGATAAAATGACAGTCAAACAACAGAAATTTCAGTATTTGTTTTTTCCCCAGTAACAAGATAAATATCTCAAGTACCAGGCAAGAAGACCACCATCGACTTGAAACCAGATGTTACCTTTTTCATTCTGTATTTCATACTACTGCAATTGAATTTGTTCTTGTAATCATTATAATGTAACTTACGTCAATGAAAAAAATCATCTATCTTTACATAATATCATGCCAACTTTCACATAGATCATTACCACACCATGTTAACGCAATATTACTGCTGTTTTATTTCATCTTAAACTAAATTACCTGTTACTACTTGCATGATCTAGAAAATTAAACTTTTAGGAACCAAAGGTTTCTAATTAGTAGAATGCAAAACATATTCCTATCTTAAAATATTATTGAGATGATTTGAACACCACATGTTTCTGTGACTTTTATACAGACTGGTGGTATTGCCAACACAGCTGTAGATAATCAGGATACTGACAGGAACAGAACAGAACAGAACAGAATAGGGATAACAAGAATAGAATATACACATGTAATAATATATCAATTCAATTAAACAATTCCAGTGCTTCCACACAATTAAATACTCATGTGACAACAAATGATTCAAATGTCCTCATTCTGCAAATTAAAAATTAAAAAATTATTGTGAACTGTTATTCCTTGCTATTGCGCTAAGGAGGTGGGCAGATGCAACTTGGTGTGATCATGAATTTATTCTTGAAGTATGACCTTGACCTTGAACCTTGTGACCTAAAATATGGACTCTATCTTGCTAGGTTTAATGATTACTGCTAAGTTTTATGAAAATCTTCCAGTGGCAAAGAAAATATGGAGCAGACACAAAGTTCTTCGGACACTTTCGTATGCTTCTAGCCTACACTTTAAATGCAAATTTCTCATTAAGTATTTGAACAATACCCAAATTGTTTCAAGTCAATGATAAACCAATGTATTAGTTAATTTATTACAGCAGAAACTGGTTTGTATCTGTTCCTATCAAGATGTTTTTCTTATTTTATGTGGGCTAGGGTATATTTTCTTGAAAAAATAAAATGTTTAATTTCCGTAAAAATATAATGTCATCACTTTACGGAAGTTTTAAATATATGATTTCCAGTCGAAAACGGTGACAAAATCTGTTTATTTAAGGATAAAATGACATTTTAAGATTAAAATCCCATAAATAAATAAGAAAGGGAACGATATTTTTGCAAACAACCTGTACTTGATTTATCTATACACTGTTCGTAATGTAAAGTTATTGATGCATTACATGTGTGAATAGGTATACATGTATAAGTGACCGGTCAGTTTTATTACAGTGGTTCAGGTAGTTATTTAAGTACATGTACATGTCTATATAGCTCTGTTATAAGTGATGGCAGATAATTATTATTATTATTATTATTATACCACATTTATATAGCACTCTTTTCATGCACTTGTACACGTTCAAAAGTGCTTTACAGAATAAATTGCAAAAATACAAACAAATACGTATACAAAGATAATGCATTCCACATTAACAAAAATCATGAATGAAAACAAGTATAATTTAAAAAAAACAAGATAAAAAAAATAAATGTATCGGTCAGTTAACAAAATATTGTACAAAAAAAGTGGGTTTTGAGCAGGCTTTTGAAAGCAGCTAGCGTGTCAGCTTCCCTGATTTTGACAGGAAGAGAGTTCCAAAGCTTTGGAGCAGTGCACGAAAAGCTGCGATTGCCATACATCATGGTATTAGATTTTGGCATAACCAGTGACAGCGTGTCTTGCGATCTTAGGGTCCTGACCGGTTTATACACTTCTAGCATATCCCTAATATAGGCAGGGGACTGATTGTGTAACGCCTTAAAGGTGTGGGTCAGAACCTTGTACTGCACCCTGTATTTCACTGGCAACCAGTGAAGCTCCTTCAGAACCGGTGTTATATGATTGCGACGGGGCGTCTTAGTGATTACGCGAGCTGCAGTGTTCTGGACATGTTGCAACTTGTTAAGTGTGCTGTTTGGTATACCACTTAACAAGGCATTACAGTAGTCTAACCGTGAAGTAACCAGGCTGTTTATAAGGGTTTTTGTGGCATCACTGGTAAGATACCGTCTGATGTGACCTATTCTGCGAAGTTGTGCATATCCAGCCCGGCACACCGAGTGTGTGCTGTATAACATTAATTAGACCACAATAATCGGTAAATAGCCAATCGCAAAGCAGACTTGTAACCGTCTATATTTCATATACAACGGTATTGTTGTATATATATTGGGGGAAACTTGGGCAAAAAACGCGTGAATTTCGTGCCAATTTACCATCTAACAATACAGGCTAACGCCGGAGTTAAATGACCTTGCAATATTCTCACCAGTTATCAATGGGATAAAAATAACATTGACTAGAAGGTTAATTCAGTTGACAACGTCTAAATATTAAAATCGTAAAAATGACCCCATGTTATTAGATATCAATAACAAGAGCACCGCCTTGCGGGTGCTGACGCTCATCTGATTTTTTTTAGTGTAATAGAAATATTGTCCTACCCATGATTTTCTAAGTCTAAAAAGGGCCATCATTCTTGCAAAAAGCAGGATAGAGTTATGTTTCTTGATGTACAGTGTCCACTTATGATGGTGAAAAACTGTTGCAAGTTTTAAAGCAATAGCTTTGATAGTTTATGAGAAAAGTTGACTTAAACATAATACTCAACCAAGAAAATGCTTTTCTAAGTCCAAAAGGGGCAATAATTATTGCAAAAAGCAGGATGGAGTTATGTTGCTTGCTGTACAGGGTCAGCTTATGATGGGGAACAAGTGTTGCAAGTTTCAAAGCAATAGCTTTGATAGTTTAAGAGAAAAAGTTGACCTAAACATAAAACTTAACCAAGAAATCTGATATTTTCTAAGTCCAAAAGGGGCCATAAATCTTGCAAAAAGCAGGACGGAGTTATGTTTCTTGCTGTACAGGGTCAACTTATGATGGTGAACAAGTGTTGCAAGTTTTAAAGCAATAGCTTTGATAGTTTAGGATTAAAGCTGACCTAAACATAAAACTTAACCAAGAAAACTGATTTTCTAAGTCCAAAAGGGGCAATAAATCTTGCAAAAAGCAAGATGGAGTTATGTTTCTTGATGTACAGGGTCAGCTTATGATGGTGAACAAGTATTCCAAGTTTCAAAGCAATAGCGTTGATAGTTTAGGAGAAAAGTTGACCTAAACATAAAACTTAACCAAGAAATCTGATATTTTCTAAGTACAAAAGGGGCCATAAATCTTGCAAAAAGCAAGATGGAGTTATATTTCTTGCTATACAGGGTCAGCTTATGATGGTGAACAAGTATTCCAAGTTTCAAAGCAATAGCTTTGATAGTTTAGGAGAAAAGCTGACCTAAACATAAAACTTAACCAGGCAACGCCGACGCAGACGCCGACGCCGACGCCGACAACCGCTCAAGTGATGACAATAACTCATCATTTTTTTTCAAAAAATCAGATGAGCTAAAAATGAGTTACAATAAACTACATATTTGTAGTGTAGAACCAACTGGGTAAAAACGTAATTTACACATTCACTGAAACGTTTCCAACAGTTGTAACATTTTATGTTCACTTGTTATAAAAAGACATGTCAGCACGATCCTTACATTTGCAATCAACTGGATCCAGTTGTCCGAAACTTAACAGGCGATTGAGTTAACGGTCGATTGACTTTAGCAGTAGATTTCAACAGTTTAGAAAACTTAGAAAATCAAATGCACTTGTTAAGGATTATAAACACTAAACCATCTTTACAGTAAAATTAAAACATCATACTAGTGTTTCCCACCCACCAAGACTAGTATCATAAATAGAAATTTAACAGGCGGTTAGTTTAACAGCTTAATGCAGTGGTCGTGGGTTCGAGCATCATTAGGGTCACGACCATGACTTCTCATATGACCCCAGTACTAGTTTTCATAGGAAACGGACTCGAGAGTGGTTACAATAAGCTTAAACAGTTAAAGCTTTCATCACAATCGAGCTAAAACAAATTAGTATAAACTAAACTAAATTACAGTCCGTTAAAGTTTCGAACAACTTGGCCCAGTTAGAAAGTAAAACAACTACATAATTCTTACAAGAAGGGCACGATATAGTAAAAGGTATTCGTAGTCCTACGAGCATCTACGCACTAACTATATCCTGATAAACAAAGTAAACAAATAAAAAAATAACTTACTAAGTAAATAAATAGATAAATAAATAAATAACCTGGCTATCTTCTTGAATCAACGAATCAACGTATCTGTCATCGTGTTTCGCCAACATGCAAACTCCTCACAAAAACTAATTGTTCAGCATGCAGTCCAATTTTTAATATTTTTGAGAAATCCATATTTAATTGTTAACTGTTTAGCATTAATTTTGTGATTGCAAATGACTCAAAGTGTTAATGAACGTTAAATCTTAGTAAATCCGGTATTTGAGTAAAACTGAATTTATACAAATAACCTGCATTCTTTCATATGCCCTACTGATAATTAAGCGCTAATGGTACAAAGATGATATTACTCTTATAAAAACACGCTAATCCTAATTTTTATAGAACGCGTGGGAGAGTTTTCAATAATTGCAGTTTTTATGTCACGTGGTCTAAGTCGGATAGACAACTCGTGCCGTTGTCTACGGGATATATACAACTTGCTTTGCTCGTTGTATATATCCCCTAGACAACGGCACTCGTTGTCTATCCTATACTACTAAGAAAAGGCAGTAATCTTATCAAGGCCGTAGGGTGGGTTTGCTTGGGATAAGTACCAGTGGCACAGATAATATTTGAGCCGCGTCATGAGAAAACCAACATAGTGTAATTGCGACCAGCATGGATCCAGACCAGCCTGTGCACCTGCGCAGTCTAGTCAAGATCCATGCTGTTCGCTAACGGTTTGTCTAATTCCAAAAGGCTTTGAAAGCGAACAGCATGGATCCTGACCAGACTGCGCAGATGCTCAGGCTGGTCTGGATCCATGCTGGTCGCAAAGCCACTATGGTGTTTTTCTCATGGCACGGCTCATTTCGCTTAAACATGTAATAAAAATGTATCCGAAATGACAGTTCCTTCTGAGGCTTGCCTAAGGAAGCTGGATCGGAAAAAAGTTAAATCGGGATAAGTCTGACAACAACCCATCTATAGATAATGTCTATTCAGGGCTGAAGTTGTGGGCAAAACATATTCAAAATGTGTCATCTGTAGGGCTAAGGTAGAAGCAGGTCTCTGCATAAAAATTCCACCTGAAACTCGGCTGGACCGTTTATTCGTTTTCGCGTCTAGCCGTATTTGTATATGCCATCTGCAAGGAAAGCGACTTGACACATCACTTTCGTGGCATCACACTGAATGTGAAACCGTCACCGATCTGACCTGCCAAGAAGCTACTGTTCTTCACCTATGCATGACAGGCATATCAATGCCAAGCGTTATTTCTGTTGGATAGACTATAATCAGAATCAGATTAACTGCTGTGCACATATTGCCTCTTTTTTGTTGTGTTTAGGCCTAGTCCGCCGCAAAGAACAATCTTCAATTCAGTTTTCACAGAAGGAAGAACATGAAGTAATGAATGCGTGTGACATTTAGTATGTGTCTAAAAGAAATAAATATAAATGCACAAAAGAAGAAAAAGAAATAAGGAAACGAAAAATATATAAAAAATACAAAAAATAATAAAAACAAAATGGAAAACAAATCACATCTTCATCGCTAGTGGTGTGCGCGTTGCGAGGAGGGCATGCAGAAGATTACCTGGTGTGTTGCTAGTATTTTACAGCACACATTTGCCAATCTACTGCAACAAACAACCAGGATAAGCCAATGAAAATTTTACCCAAGGAATAATAATGAATTCACAGTACATTTTGTATTTGCTTCTCTCACTACTATACATGTATAACATGCCTATGTGTGCCCTTTCAAACATTTGTATAGTATTTGAGTTACAAACAGATGTAAAAATATGTGACTATCAAATTATTAACAAGAGCACCGCCTTGCGGGTGCTGACGCTCATCTGATTTTTTTTTGTATAATAGAAATATTGTCCTACCCATGATTTTCTAAGTCTAAAAAGGGCCATCATTCTTGCAAAAAGCAGGATAGAGTTATGTTTCTTGATGTACAGTGTCCACTTATGATGGTGAAAATCTGTTGCAAGTTTTAAAGCAATAGCTGATAGTTTATGAGAAAAGTTGACTTAAACATAATATTCAACCAAGAAAATGATTTTTCTAAGTCCAAAAGGGGCAATAATTATTGCAAAAAGCAGGATGGAGTTATGTTGCTTGCTGTACAGGGTCAGCTTATGATGGTGAACAAGTGTTGCAAGTTTCAAAGCAATAGCTTTGATAGTTTAAGAGAAAAAGTTGACCTAAACATAAAACTTAACCAAGAAATCTGATATTTTTTAAGTCCAAAAGGGGCCATAAATCTTGCAAAAAGCAGAATGGAGTTATGTTTCTTGCTGTATAGGGTCAGCCTATGATGGTGAACAAGTGTTGCAAGTTTTAAAGCAATAGCTTTGATAGTTTAGGATAAAAGCTGACCTAAACATAAAACTGAACCAAGAAAACTGATTTTCTAAGTCCAAAAGGGGCAATAATTCTTGCAATAAGCAAGATGGAGTTATGTTTCTTGATGTACAGGGTCTGCTTATGATGGTGAACAAGTATTCCAAGTTTCAAAGCAATAGCTTTGATAGTTTAGGAGAAAAGTTGACCTAAACATAAAACTTAACCAAGAAATCTGATATTTTCTAAGTACAAAAGGGGCCATAAATCTTGCAAAAAGCAAGATGGAGTTATGTTTCTTGCTATACAGGGTCAGCTTATGATGGTGAACAAGTATTCCAAGTTTCAAAGCAATAGCTTTGATAGTTTAGGAGAAAAGCTGACCTAAACATAAAACTTAACCAAGAAATCTGATATTTTCTAAGTACAAAAGGGGCCATAAATCTTGCAAAAAGCAAGATGGAGTTATGTTTCTTGCTATACAGGGTCAGCTTATGATGGAGAACAAGTATTCCAAGTTTCAAAGCAATAGCTTTGATAGTTTAGGAGAAAAGCTGACCTAAACATAAAACTTAACCAGGCAACGCCGACGCAGACGCCGACGCCGACGCCGACAACCGCTCAAGTGATGACAATAACTCATCATTTTTTTTCAAAAAATCAGATGAGCTAAAAATGAATATAAAAAGTATTGGTTACATTACATTTGGGAACACCCTGTAGTTATATTTTTTTATTTAAAAGTACTGCTCCACCCCTTGCATCAACACAATAGTCACAGAAAATGTGTATAATTAATATCTACATATGTTGGCCAAATATGGTTTTGCTGCACGGGGGGGAACAATGTTGTTTAAAGCAAAATAGCTTTTATATGTATTTAAGAGGGTACGTAATTCTATTTAGAGCAAAAATTACCATTTTATGAAACAAATATTGAAAAACTTGACTTTAAGAAATAATCTCAAATATGTATTTTGATGGTATATGTAATTAAATACTTATTTCTTAGTGGTTTATTTTTCACTCTTGGAGTAGGCAAATTCATATAGAAAGTGTCCGAAGTCCTTTAAGCTACTTGTTCTTTGACCTCTGTGACATTAACCTCAGACCTGGGTTGTGCATTCTGCGTGCCACCCTGATGTGGTGAATAACTGATGTTAGTTTTATTAGAATTCTCCAAGTGGTTTACAAGATATGAAGCAGACACAAAGTTATTTGACCTTTGGCCTTCAAGTGGAGGTATAATTATTCACTTTTTCTTTCCACACATTAAAAAATCATCTGAATAAAAATATATACGCATGCAATATCCTCTGGTCAACCAATTATTAATTCTCTTTTTCGAGACATCAAAAGTCCTCTCTCTAGCTGTGATTCACTACCTCTTTCATCACATTAACATCCACTTGTCTGGCAATGAAGAACTTCCTCAAACAAGCAACGATTTACTCCCTCTTTCAACATATTAAAAACATATAACTAGCAATGATTAAATGATTAATTTGCCCTTCCAAATCATCCCTTGAACACAAATTCAACACAATAAAAATCCTCTATCAACATTTACTTCTTCCTTCCACACATCAAAAACTCTAAGTCCACTTTCTACAAATTCTCTGTCAAGCTATAATTTACTGCTTCTCTCCAAACATTAAAATCCCTTTGCTAGCAAAGATTATATTCTTCCTTCCACACATTAAAATCTCTTTGCTAGCAATGATTAACTTCCTCCTTCCATTCATTAAAATTCCTTAAAACTGGTAACAATTAACTTCCTATTTCCACACATTAAAAGTCCATTTATACCAATGATAAACTTACTCATTCCACACATTAAAAGTCCATTGACTACCAATGATAAACTTCCTCTTTCCACGCATTAAAAGTCCATTGACTATTAGTGATAAATTTCCTCTAACTTCCTCCTTCCACGCATCAGAAGTCCATTGACTACCAGTGATAAACTTTCTATTTCCACACATTAAAAGTCCACTGACTACCAGTGATAAACTTCCTACTTCCACAATTTAAAAGTCCATTGACTACCAGTGATAAATGTCCTCCTTCCACACATTAAAAGTCCATTGACAATCAGTGATAAACTTCCTCCTTCCACACATTAAAAGTCCACTGACTACCAGTGATAAACTTCCTCCTTCCACACATTAGAAGTCCACTGACTACCAGTGATAAACTTCCTCCTTCCACACATTAAAAGTCCATTCACTGACAATGATAAACTTCCTCCTTCCACACATAAGAAGTCCATTGACTACCAGTGATAAACTTCCTCCTTCCACACATTAAAAGTCCATTGACTAACAGTGATAAACTTCCTCCTTCCACACATTAGAAGTCCATCGACTACCAGTGATAAACTTCCTCCTTCCACACATTAGAAGTCCATTCACTAACAATAATAAACTTCCTCCTTCCACACATTAAAAGTCCATTGACTAACAGTGATAAGCTTCCCTCTTCCACACATCAATTATTAGACTATCAATAATTAACCACCTATCTCCAAACATCAGAAATTCCCTGACTAGAAATGAGTAAATTCCTTTTTTACACATTAAAACTCCTCTAACACTTTATCTCCATACATCAAAATTATTTTTATTATGTTATGTGTAACCAAACTGCTAAAAAATATAATACTAACAACAACTGTCACCCAAGTGCAAAAAAGAGCAAGTGCTTTCTATGTAAATCCAGTTATTCACTTTTTCATCGAGGTGATGATTAATTGTTTCTAAATTCTACTTCCAACAGAAATTATTGACAGAAGTAATATATAATTATATCTATTAACACATTCCTTGTTATATAAGCTAATAAAACATAAAATGATTCTTGTATAATTTATGTATCAAAAGTACCACACCAGTAATATGCTGAATCTGTATAAAAGTTGATATTATATGAAATAATATAATCCACTGGAGCAATAGTGCCACATAATATAAATGATCACACGCCTTCCAACAGCTAATCTTCCAACATACACACAAGAAATTTGAAACAAAACGATCTTTATTTTCAATAACCAATTTTCTTGAAATAATCCCAGTACACACTTATCCCTTCAAATTTTAAGAAAGTTATTACCTGCCTAGCATCAAGGAGTAATTAATTTTCTGTTACAAAAGAATAAAAAGAAAATAACATCTCTGAGAACACAGAAACCGATAGGAGCTTTAAGCGTGATTCATTGAAAACTATAATAAGATACACTACTTTCTTCTTGAAACAGTCTTAAAATTTGAAAGCTTGCCAGTTTAGAGTTCAGGTTAATGGTTAAGAAACTATTTGTAATTCTATTTCTGAACTTCTTGGATTAAGATCAGTTTTATTTCTGTGATACTGAAATATAAATAAACCAATAAGAGAAAGGTGGACATGTTCATGTTTTGCAATATCAGAGACTGGTAAAAAATATGGTCTTAATACATCATCTGTTTCGGTTATTTAAACATGATAAATTTAGTTTTTCTTCATTACTTGTTCTCCAGCAGTCACTGAAAACTTCCTCACATGTATCAAAGACAATGGAGGAATTTACTTCAGACATATTGACTTCCAATCAAATTGTCACAGAGAAGATTTGCCTTAGACATTGGCATCAAACACTCTCTAGTTGGAACATTAGAACATTATATGAACAGAATTTCAGCATGAACAGTTTCAGCAGCAACCTGCGTTGGACTGATCACAATTTGAACTTGATTAATTGGCTTTGGCCAAAATTTTAAGAGCAGGTATCAAAGTAAAAATCAAAATGAGGCTTGCCGGCTATTTCCTTTTACATGTACATTGATGGGTGGCTTGGTAACAGCTGTGTGAGATTCTGTGATTGTCTTTGGCACGCTCATTGCCTCCAAGAATCTTATACTTTTAACATTTTCAACAAAATCTGATCAATACTCCAGGATTCAGCTAATAATCTGAACAAAGCTGACGGGTATTTTTGGAAAATGTTCTGGATTAGCAAACAATGGAATAACAAGATTCATGTCACTGGCATTGTCGCCTCACTGGCAGGGGTATCATTAAGGGCCTGTTCTCAAGTAACTGCAAATTGTCCACATGAATAAGGGGAGGATGAAGAACATCAGACATGCCATCTTTTCTCAAATGGTCAAGGACATATCGCATGCCTAACCTGGAGAACAAATTCAAAACCCTGAGATCTGTAAATCTGCAAAATGTCCTTTTCAAATGTGACCGGGAAAATTTTAGAGACATAAAAGATAAAACATTTTGAAAACTGGCCTGAATCGAAACTTTTCTGACAGTAACCGTATACTTTGTATAACTGGCAACATTGTTTTTGTGGCAGGATTATTTTTCCGATAGTCATCAAACACAAGAAGATTTTCTCCTTTGGGATGATATAAACATCAGCTAAAGATGCGATAAAATTTCTCTCCCCATGTCCATGAATGACACTGATTGGGAGTTTTAAATGCCAGCGTCTCATCAAATGTCCTAGCCATATAGCTAATTGATTTTTAGCAGAACTAGCTAATTAAGCTTCTAGAACCATGTATGGTGGAGGTCATGCAGAAGAAAATCACTTACACTGTAAATACACTATAGAACATATATATCATTATGTTTGGGTTTTTTTGTTGGGTTTAATGTCGCACCGACACATATATAGGTCATATGGCGACATTCCAGCTTTGATGGTGGAGGAAGACCCCAGAAGCCACTCCGTGCATTATTTCATCACAAGCGGGCACCTGGGTAGAACCACCGACCTTCCGTAAGCCAGCTGGATGGCTTCCTCCCATGAAGAATTGAATGCCCTGAGTGAGGCTCGAACCAACATCGAAGCGGGGCAAGTGATTTGAAGTCAGCAACCTTAACCTATATATCATTATGTTATATCTGGTTACTAACTATATTACATATAAAATTAACATTGTTTTTGAGCCGAAATTATGCTTCACCAAGTTGGTACAAACCAGAAAATTAGAACAGCGATGCTCGGCTATTCAACAGCGTTGTCAACTGAATAAACATAAGCTGAATAAGGGCCATTAAGTTCTGTAAAAAAGCAAAACAGAGTTAAGGGACCTGTGCAATGTAAGTCAGTTCTGCACAGTAAATAAGTGTGTGAAGTTTCAATCCATTCCCACAAGTGGTTACTGAGATACTAGCTTCCATACAAAAACTTAACCAAATCGGGATGCTGACACAAGTGCATGGGTTAGTCTAATACCTCTACCTATTCTTCGAACAGTCAAGCTAAAAACCGTAACTGAAAAAGATTGTAGGCATGCACTCATATTGAAAAGTTACAGCTAATTTAACAACATGTATCTCTATACAGAGAAGGATCTCCATTTAAATTTAATGTCAATGTTGATCCAAAACCTCAATAATTCTAGACTGATGTCAGGTTTCTTTACACATGGTGAAATTTCAGACTAATGAACACACTGAAGAAAACAATAGCAGAGTAATGGTGTTCATAAATCTGGAATATTATATACTGGTTAACATTACAAAGCAATCTGATATTTTGCAGACTTTATACTGAATTTATGGTAAGGTAGAAAATTGATATTCTGAAGTGCTGTCTCTACAGAAATGACTTAAGAAAATCAAGAGGCGCTATCACCAGAAGGAAAACCTCCAGATTATTCCTATTTCTTCCAAGTTTCACTGATAGACCAGAGTGAAATGAACTGCAGGAGCAGCATGAGAAATGGAAGGATATCGTTACATAAAGAAAGATGATTATTGCTCCTGATTTTCTCCCTTTGGTATTCCTAAAAGGTGCAAAACACATTAGTCTGTGTTCAGATTCTGTGTTTTGTTAACAGGAGATAACTCCTGATCGAGGTTAATCAAATTTTGTATAATTATGTCCCTTGTCTTCTAACAAACTTCATTTACGGCACACGTTTGCTTATCAGCAAATTTCAGAATCCATATATGTATAAGCTTTCCATACAGTACAATAAACAATAAAACAATATATTATATTCTATAAATTTTCAAAGAGACATAACTCATCAATTGTGAATGAATCATTTGAGCCATACCTCTTACGATAGCATAACAACAATTTGGGGCACATGGATAGGCTGGACAGGAGGGCAACCTAAGTCTGAAAGCTTGAGACAGTTATCGCAGGACCTTGAATTACAAGTAATCACTTATTTTTGACATTCTTCAATGAACTATTAATTGACCTCTTATACTATACAGTCCCTTAATAAGGTCCCCACAGACATTACATTATGCAAAAGGGGCGTTTATAAAGGCTTTAAAAAAATATTTCGGTTTTTTTTTGACATTAATTTTGTTAAAGTTATAATGTTAACTATTATAGCAGTACAACCGTGTTGGTATTCACTTATGATATAACAGGGTTATTTATTAATAGTAGCTTGATCTGGGATGCTGTATTCAGCTAGAGTGCATATTATCAGGCAAGCGCCGAGTGTGATCCGGCCTTTTGTGTGCGCTTTTTATAGCACTGTGTCAGGTCATGCATATTAAATGAAAGCAGTCCGGCAAAATGCAATACAAAAGGTACAATACAGATTTTTTTCTGCCAGTTCATATTTATTTGTAAAACACAAGTCGTATTTTTGACAGAATTTATATAGTTATATATCAAACATTATTATTTAACAAGAATTATTTTTGAAAATATTGAAGGTGCATTTATTAGAGGGAGGGCATTAATAAGGAACATACCGTAATATTCCTTAGACAGCACTATTCGAGTACAAAAATCTAATCAATACCAACACTTCCAACTTAATTACCATTGTATCTTTCTTCTGGTTCTACAGCAAAATATGAACTGTCTATAATTATTCAGGAATTCAAAAGGATTTAATCCTTTTTATAAGATTCTCCAAGTCTCTGACGAAATACCTTATTGATAGTGAATCACTTAATGTTATTTGATGATGATGATGATATTACCTGAAAACAAATAACACCCATTGATTATAGATAGAATTGAAGATTGTGCTAGGTTTATACATTAACCTTTACCCTGCTAAATTTCTGAAATAGGCTGGTCCATCATTCAATCTGAGCAGTACCATTTATTATTGCAAGGGATGTTCACTGAAAATAGCTAACAGTGCAGACCAAGATTAGCCTGCAGGCTGCTCTTGGTCTGCACTGGACACAAAGGCAGAGTCACTTGCTGCCAGCAGGCTAAAGGTTAAGGCTATATTGTAGTTTGGTTATATAAAACTAATATGCTAGTGAAGAAAATTGATTCCTGGTAAACTGCCAGCAATCCTTTAGAAGCAAAATCATTACAAAAGACATTAAATAGAGAACAATACCAGCAGACCCGTATAATGGTAAATGTTAAACAGGTCATAATGATGACATATTAAACTGTAAGAATGCTAAAAAAATTAGTTGATATCTTCAGCTTGAAAATGAAGAAATTAGATTCAGTGTCCAAGGCTGTTTGCAATGTGCAATATGCACAATCATGTTAACCCTTACCCTGCTAAATTTCTATAATGAACTTGTCTGTCTTCCAATTTGGACAGAACCATTACCTGTTAAAAGGGGTGTTTACCAAAAATATACTGGCTGAATGGCAAACAGTGCAGATCATGATCAGACTGCATAGATGTGCAGGCTGATCATGATCTACACTGGTCGCAAAGGCAGAATCATTCGTGTCCAGCATGATATTAGGGTTAAAACTGCTTCTTATTGCCATAGAATATGCAGTTGCAATTTTTGTGCATAATTTCTCGTCAGTTACATATATTTCAGAAATCAAATTATTTGATATGGGAGACATGGTTGCATTCAGTCCATTAGCAAGGTAGTCACCTGTTTGACACTTCGCATTTGTCAACATGTTGACAGTTGGGGTTACAAGAAAACAAGAAAATTACTTCCACTTTCGAATCTGTCACTGCCTTTCATTTCACAAACAGAACCATTGGACAAGATTTCAAAGCTGTCCATGCCAGATACTACAGAACAAGTTTGGTAGTGATATATCTAGCGGTTTATGAGAAAAAAATCATTCGAGGGATTACGGAGGGGCAAAGTTTGGTGAACATCCTTCAAGTGGCTTATCAAAAGGACTTGTTTAAAGGTTTTTCTATTTTTAGCTTTGGCAGCCTCTAAAAGGGGCAAAGCTGAAACATTGGAATACGTTAGAAAGAGGTCCATACCAGGATGCTACTGACCAAGTTTAAGGTAATATTGACCTGCAGTTTCAGAGATGTTTAAATGAGACAACAAACATAGGGTGACAGAACATCCACCAGTTTAGGTGAGCTAAAATGTTACAAGTCTCCCCACACATATTAAAACAGGGTTCCCGGACTGAAGGTCTCTTATTCAAAAGTAATAGCCAGGGCAAGAGCCTACGTTTCTCTGAAAAAAAGAGAGCAAAAACAGGTGGAGGATGTGCCTTCTTTTTTTCAAGTTTCTTACCTGAGCTGATCAGTTGAAATGAGTGTTTTGTTGTTCTCTCCTTGTCACTCCAGTCTGTAAATAGAACATGTATCATAAGGATAATATACTAAGGTGACTTACTTACATTTAACCTTTACCCTGCTGAATTTCTAAAATGGACTGGTCCATCATTCAATCTGGGCAGTACAATTTGATATTCAAAGAGGTGTTCACTGAACATTTACTGACCACACCCTGGTACCGGCGCTCCCAAGTACAGGTGGCACTCATACATACAGCGCTCGATAAGCAATTTTTGAGGAGCGGTGGTGTAAGTATTTCTTATTGTACCTCCGGTAATTCAAATTTTTTTGTAAAATGAAAGATATCTGCGCCCTGGTGAATAATTGATGACTATGTTCTGTGAGTGTCACAACATTTCATCTTGAAATAAACAAAATACGGCGAGTTAAACGTGAACGTTTGACTCAAAAATGTCAATGGTTAAAAAAATCACGTAAAATACTCAGTAAATACCCCAAATGTATTCATTTTTGATACAGCTTCGTATAGTCATATTTTCCTACAATAACCAGTTCAAATTCCAAGACTTAATTTGTTATATTTAAAGAATGACTCGTGTTTAAAGATGGTAAGTGGTTTCAAAACGGCACTCACATCGCACAGCTATGTATTTTTTTGACGCTCACCAAGTACAGCTAGAGAAAGGTCTTCAGAAATGTGAAGAAATCGTCAGCTCTTAGGCAACTACAACGGAAAAGAGATGAATCGGACTGGTTAGTTATGTGTGGTAGAGATTACACCACCAAGAACAGTTTATGTTGGATTAAACAGTAGTTAATGGAACTAGTCATTACGTCTCATGTCTGCTATGACTCACATCAATTCCTGAGAGAGTCAAACAAGAACTCATTAATTGATAAATTCCTTGAATTAATAAGATACTAAAATATGAGCGTCCTTTGTACCTAACAGACATTTTAACAAAATTCTTTGGTGGCTGATTTATACCATTCCGTCTTTCCACTAATTTTGGGCGCCGATTTATAACGTAAATATCGACTTTTCGCTCAGCGCCCCCACTAATTAATCCACGCTCCCTCCCTTTCTTATTCCTAGTATTTTCTGTATGGAGAATCGCAGACACTTTTTAAATCGTCGGGGGGAGTCGAGCGAAAACTGGCTGATCAGCGGGCGCCGAGCAAGAAGTTGAGGTTTGAAAGGCATAACATTGGTGGGCACCCGGGCACACAGCCGCTTTACATCTTGAATCTCACTCAACGCCAGCTTAATCAGTTTTCAAGAAGCTTTTAAATAAAAAATAATGTTAAAATATCGTCGCCGTAAGTTTTAACATAGAAAGGTCGACTTCTAGAGTCAGTTTTTTTTAACGGTATAAAGATTTATGATCATACAGGCACCACACTGAGAGTAAACAACAACAAGGTCTACATTTCTGAAGACTTTTCTCTAGCTGTACTTGTTGAGCGCCAAAAAAAATAACACCTGTGCCATGTGAGTGCCGTTTTGAAACCCCATACCATCTTTAAACACGAGTCATTCTTTAAATATAACAAATTAAGTCTTGGAATTTGAACTGGTTATTGTAGGAAGATATGACTATACGATACTGTATCAAAAATGAATACATTTGGAGTATTTACTGAGTATTTTACGTGTTTTTTTGACATTTGACATTTTTTTATCAAAAGTTCACGTTTAACTCGCCGTATTTTGTTTATTTCAAGATGAAATGTTGTGACACTCACAGAACATAGTCACCAATTATTCATCAGGGCGCAGATATATTTCATTTTAAGAAAAGTTTTGAATTACCGGAGATACAATAGGAAATACTTACACCACCGCTCCTCTAAAATCGCTTATCGAGCGCTGTATGTGTGAGTGCCACCTGTACTTGGGAGCGCCGGTACCAGGGTGTGCTGACTGAACTGCAAACAGCGCTAACCATAATCAGGCTGATCTTGGTCTGCACTGGTCGCAAAGGCAGAATCACTTGCTGCCAGCAAACTTAAGATTAAGCACATCAAGACATAATATGCACGAACATCCTCCTGAAATTTGCATCTAGCAAAGGTGTTTCTCATGAATAGATGAAGCACTCCACCAGCAACAACAGAAAACAAGAGGACCATGATGGTCCTGAATCGCTCACCTTGATATTATCAATATAAAAATTCTGACCAATTTTCATGAAGATCCATTGAAAAATATGGTCTCTAGAGAGGTCACAAGGTTTTTCTATTATTTGACCTATTGACCTAGTTTCCAAAGGTACGTGACCTGTTTTCAACTTTACCTAGATATCACGGTGAACATTCTCACTAATTTTCATGAAGATCTCATGAAAAATATGGCCTCTAGAGAGGTCACAAGGTTTTTCTATTTTTATACCTACTGGCCTAGTTTTTGACCGCACGTGACCCAGTTTCGAAAGTGACCTAGATATCATCAAGGTGAACATTCAGATCAATTTTCATGAAGATCCATTGAAAATATGGCCTCTAGAGAGGTCAAAAGATTTTTCTAATTTTAGACCTACTGACCTAGTTTTTGACCGCAGTTGACCCAGTTTCAAACCTGACCTAGATATCATCAAGATGAACATTCAGACGAACTTTCATACAGATCCATGAAAAATATGGCCTCTAGAGAGGTCACAAGGTTTTTTATTATTTGACCTACTGACCCAGTTTTTTAAGGCACGTGACCAGTTTCAGTCTTGACCTAGATATCATCAAGGTGAACATTCTGACCAATTTTCATGAAGATCCATTCAAGGGTATGGCCTCTAGAAAGGTCACAAGGTTTTTCTATTTCTAGACCTACTGACCTTGTTTTTGATCGCAGTTGACCCAGTTTCAAATTTGACCTATATATCATCAAGATAAACATTCAGACCAACTTTCATACAGATCCCATGAAAAATATGGCCTCTAGAGAGGTCACAACATTTTTTCATTATTTGACCTACTGACCTACTTTTGACGGCATGAGACCCACTTTCCAACTTGACCTAGATATCATCAAGATGAACATTCTGACCAATTTTTATGGAGATCCATTCACAAGTATGGCCTCTAGAGAGGTCACAAGGTTTTTCTATTTTTAAACCTACTGACCTAGTTTTTGACCGCACATGACCCTGTTTCGAACTTGACCTAGATATCATCAAGATGAACATTCAGACCAACTTTCATACAGATCCCATGAAAAATGTGGCCTCTAGAGAGGTCACAACGTTTTTCTATTATTTGACCTACTGACCTAGTTTTTGATGGCATGTGACCCACTTTCAAACTTGACCTAGATATCATCAAGATGAACATTCTGACCAACTTTCATACAGATCCCATGAAAAATATGGCCTCTAGAGAGGTCACAAGGTTTTTCTATTATTTGACCTACTGACCTAGTTTTTGATGGCACTTGACCCATTTTCGAACTTGACCTAGATATCATCAAGGTGAACATTCTGACCAGTTTTCATGAAGATCTCATGAAATATATGGCCTCTAGAGAGGTCACAAGGTTTCCTATTATTTGACCTACTGACCTAGTTTTTGTCCACATGTGACCCAGTTTCAAACTTGACCTAGATATCATCAAGATGAACATTCAGACCAACTTTCATACAGATCCCATGAAAAATATGGCCTCTAGAGAGGTCACAAGGTTTTTCTATTATTTGACCTACTGACCTAGTTTTTGACGGCACATGACCCAGTTTCGAACTTGACCTAGATATCATCAAGGTGAACCTTTTGACCAATTTTCATGAAGATCTTGTGAAATATATGGCCTCTAGAGAGGTCACAAGGTTTTTCTATTTTTAGACCTACTGACCTAGTTTTTGATTGCACGTGACCCAGTTTCGAACTTGACCTAGATATCATCAAGGTGAACATTCTGACCAACTTTCATAAAGATCCCATGAAAAATGTGGCCTTTAGAGAAGTCACAAGGTTTTTCTATTATTTGACCTACTGACCTAGTTTTTGAAGGCACGTGACCCAGTTTCGAACTTGACCTAGATATCATCAAGGTGAACGTTCTGACCAATTTTCATGAAGATCTTGTGAAATATATGGCCTCTAGAGAGGTCACAAGGTTTTTCTATTTTTAGACCTACTGACCTAGTTTTTGATGGCACATGACCCAGTTTCGAACTTGACCTAGATATCATCAAGGTGAACATGCTGACCAATTTTCATGAAGATCTTGTGAAATATATGGCCTCTAGAGAGGTCACAAGGTTTTTCTATTTTTAGACCTACTGACCTAGTTTTTAAAGGCACGTGACCCAGTTTCGAACTTGACCTAGATATCATCAAGATGAACATTCTGACCAACTTTCATAAAGATCCCATGAAAAATGTGACCTCTAGAGAGGTCACAAGCAAAAGTTTACGGACGGACGGACGCACGGACGGACGGACGGACGACGGACAACGGACACAGCGCGATCACAAAAGCTCACCTTGTCACTTTGTGACAGATGAGCTAAAAAAGAACTAAATATAGAAAAACATGATGAAGATATTATACTCAAGTTGGCTTAAATTAAATCAATTGTAAGATTACAAAACTGAGGGCTCAACTGGTCCTAACGCTACTCAACTGAAAAAACAACAACATGATATTGCTAAATGCAGCCTGCAAGAGTCGGCTTGAGTTTTGGTACCATGTGTTCAAGTATAACATATTTTGAGAAAAGATGGTTTTAAAGTTTTATTTATGTTAAACCTCAGTTGCAGCAGTTTTTGTTGGTTTTTTTGGTTGTGGAGAGGAAAGGAAGATGGGAAGAGAGATTCCTAGAAAATCTCCCTCAGGGTTCATACACACTTTGAGTGGCAAAATTTAAGCACCTTTTAAGCACTTTATTTTTATTTTAAGCACTTTTCACCAGCAGGAAAAGAACACTAACAGTGCCTATCATATGCATACATGTAATTCAAAATAATCAGAATGCAAAATAGGGACTACAGAACTTTAAGGCGTTGTTTTGCAAAAAGTGTTTCCTAGTATACACTGTCATTGTTCATGTCACTGCATGAAGATGCAGGTGGTGGAGGAGACAATGTCAGATCTGGAGTTGTTTGTACATTTTCAGCGATCGCAGTGCCAGCACTACTGTTACTAGAAAAATAGTGCAACGACATCGTTCCAGATGAAGCTGCTGCATTTTTCAAATGTTTGCTGCTCAATGCATGAGATTTCAGCGCTGTCTCCCCCATGCTGCCAATGTTTATGTCTTTCGCACATAAACGGCACCGAGCCAATGTCCATCATCCAGGGATAAGAAATTAGCCATTTCTTGTTGAAAACACTCTTTCTGGAAACCATGTTTTTTGACTGTTACCTAGTCATAAAGCAGGAAACCAGTCATAATAATGGATTTGTCACCAATACAGTTCAACCCATTTGAACGTGATTGAAACGAATGCTATTTATAGTGATTTTTTTTTCTGCATAATATAAAAGTTTCATCTTCTTGTCAGAGATTTTTTTCCCGAATTCTAAGCAGTTTTAAGCACATCTGAGACAATTTCAGGGACTTTTTAAGCACTTTTTAAGAGGGGTGTTAAATTCAAGCACTTTTAAGAACTAATATTAATTTTTAAGCACTTTTTAACACAGAAGTCAAGTTTAAGAACTTTTTAAGCCTGTGTGAACACTGTCCCTAGAACATGCTGCTACCCCAAACGCCGTGCAGTAAGCGTTACCCTGCTAAATTTCTATAATGAACTTGTCTGTCAAGCTTTCAATTTGGACAGTACCATTAACTGTTAAAAGGAGTGTTTACCAAGAAGATACTGACTGAATAGCGAACAATGCAGATCTTGATCAGACTGCACAGGTGTGCAGGCTGATCATGATCTACACTGGGTGCAAAGGCAGAATCAGTCGTGTTCAGCATGATAAGGGATAATCCACTGATTCACATTTTTGGGGCCTTTTTATTTTGCAAATCATGTTTGTGTGTAAGTGACTGTCTGGCCAAGGCTATGTCAATTTTGTTACAGTTTTCAAGAAAATGTAAGAAGACAAATGGCAGAGGAATATATTCCCAGAGTCTGTCAGTTTTAAACAGTCACAACTGTGAATCAATAGGAAAAAGGTTCTAAGTGGCTTTAACTCTGAAACAAATAGCTAATCTGTCAAAGTAATTTCCTGCACTAAGCCCATGGTATTTATAAATGTTTCATAAATCTAATATCATCTCCCACAGTGACAATTCGAGGGTTCAACGCAATAAGGGCGTATCTACATATAGTTATTATATGTAGATATGCCCTTACTGCGTTGAACCCTGGAATTGTTAGACAGAAACATTAAAGACCTCTGTGCAAATACAGTCATTATCAGAGAATCAATCAAGTAAAGCCTGACACCTTGAACTAATCATCTACTGCACCCTCCATCAGAATTACTACAGGATACAAATTGGACTTGAAACAGAACTAACTAAAATTTAGCCTGGTTTCAAGTATACACCAAACATCTACTTTTGGTTGCGGGTTTATCCCGCTACCAAAGTTAAAGTGTATTTCTGACAATCATAGCATCTTTATTTTATTCCGAATCACATCCAAATGATGTTCATGTGCTACACAAAATAGTCCCATTCATGAACAATGCGGATGAATTATCAATGAAAAAGCAGTTCTTATTCAACCTGTATCCACTCACACTGACCATTTAGATTATATAAGATCTATCAATGATATGGTATTCCAG
This sequence comes from Mercenaria mercenaria, assembly GCF_021730395.1. Lineage (NCBI taxonomy): Eukaryota > Metazoa > Mollusca > Bivalvia > Venerida > Veneridae > Mercenaria > Mercenaria mercenaria. Next base: position 54,141,402 of record NC_069363.1, read on the forward strand.
GCCATGTTCATCTTATATATGAGGCACATTAATTTTTTATTTGTTTCTCATTCATGTATATTCATAGACTGGTATTTAAACAGAAAATAAATCTACCAAAAAAAACCCCCAACCATAAGACATTTCAAGGCTTTGATTTTGTTTGTTTCGAAATTGCCTAGTTCTTGAGCAGTATCTGTTGAAGGGTGTTAAGCATCAGTATTTTCCCTGGCCAATTTGACTTGTCTTTTTTCCAATTCTTTAAGCTAAAATTCCAAAAATATAAAAAAAGGAACTGTTCCTATGCTACTTACGAAAACTTAAAGCACAAGGCAATGTACTTACATATTAGTTTCCAATACCAATGTAAAATTTTAATCAAAATACTATCTTTTTTAATTAACATTTCCCAATATGGATGTTTGCCACACACTTTTCCCAAATGTAAAAGACCTAACTGCGTCCTTGATTTTAGTGGGAAAAAAGCTGATAGCATATATATATCTTACAAAATGTAAAATGGCTTATTTTGGCACCATCAAGAAAAAATATCTAAGAACTTAATGAACTTAATGTCCAAGATTTTTTGTTTTGGGTTTAACGCCGTTTTTCAACAGTATTTCAGTCATGTAACGGCGGGCAGTTAACCTAACCAGTGTTCCTGGATTCTGTACCAGTACAAACCTGTTCTCCGCAAGTAACTGCCAACTTCCCCACATGAATCAGAGGTGGAGGACTAATGATTTCAGACACAATGTCGTTTATCAAATAGTCACGGAGAACATACGCCCCCCCCCCCCGAGGATCGAACTCACGACCCCGCGATCCGTAGACCGACGCTCTACCTACTGAGCTAAGCGGGCGGGCCTAATGTCCAAGAGGACAATGTCTGTAAAAGATGTAAGACAAAACAACAGTCTGTCTCCATTCTAATACTTCTATCTTAGCTTATTACACAGTCATATACTCACAACTTAATGTAAACCCATAACTTATGATTAATGGAAACCTTACCATACCTTCACTGTTCTTTGTCTATATCCAGAAGTAATGAATGAGAAATTGTACCATAAATCACAGACATGGATCCCTGGATAATTCATGAGAGCTTAAAACTGTCTGAGACTATGGCCAGGACAGATGAGACATTAATATTCATTTATAATCAATTTGTATACTGTGTACATACAGTCAAACTTCGTTAACTCGAACCCGGATAATTCGTACACCACCCTTCTCTCGAACTCGTCGTCAGTTCCCCGAAAAATCCCTGTATAATGAATTTTGTTCGATAAATTGAACAACCGATCACTCGAACAAGTTTTGCTGGTCCCGTCAAGTTTGAGTTAACGAAGTCTGACTGTATACCAAATCTGTCACCTCAACAGAATTGCAGCACTACCGATGAGCGACTAGGATTTGCACAAGTAAATTTGACAAATTTACGGTAATTTATTCTTTAAATCATTCTGTTTTGTAGACTTCCCTGACTCTATCCTAAACAAAAACTTATCCTGGAAAATATGTGCTGATGTTTTGTTTGCTGGAATGGATAGTTAAGCAAGAGAAACCCATTTATGTACAGCATTGTGATTTGATAAAATGGCCTACATAATTTTCATCCTACCTCTCTTATATCCACAGAATGATCAAACATGTGTGTTTATCAAATAAATGTTTTCTAAAAAATTATGAAAAAATCTAGCTGATGATTCTTCAAAAATCAAAGAGAATAAAGCCATTTATACAGGGTGCCCCCTTATTTTCATGTCAATTTATATAGTTAATGTTAAGGGTGTAATGATATATTGAAATTCACTGTATCACGATACATTAGTATGGCAAAATGCGTAACGTATCATAGGCCTGTGTCACAATACAGAAACGATACAGTTAAATGTAGAAACATTGAATGACGACTTTCAAACAATCAGTCATTCAGTGTTAAAGATGGTAACTATAAACAAAATTAATGTATCATTTATAACAGTTTCTTTAACTTAAAAGCAAAATTTCAACTTCAAGTACTTTCCACGTGTAGGAACATGGATTTTTTTCATTTTGTCACATGAATGCTTCCTTATGGTACTCAATTTGTATCGCACATATCGTTGCATTCTGTCATCCTGATATGAGCCGTGCTATGAGAAAACCAACATATTGGGTTTGCGATCCCCTCATGCGCATCCGCACAGTCTGGTCAGGATCCATGCTGTTCGCTTTCTAAGCCTACTGAAATTAGAGAAACTGTTAGCGAACAGCATGGATCCTGACCAGACTGCGCGGATGCGCAGGCTGGTCTGGATCCATGCTGGTCTCAAAGCCAATATGTTGGTTTTCCCATGGCACGGCTCAATTATGTATTGTATCATGAGACTATTACACCCTTAGTAAATGTATGAAACTTGCAGTTGTTTTCTTGAGTATAGAATCCTTCTTTCAATGCTCACCCATGTAACTATTAATTTACAAAGCTAATTTAAACTGACTCTAACAAAATCTGCTTCCTCATGCACCTCGACTCTGATATTTCAGAATGTGCAATGCATTTTATATCTAATTTCACTGCATCAAAATTTATAGATGCATCTTTGTATTTTCAATGCAGCTTATAAGCTGAGCGCAGCTGCGCCTTATTAAAGTTGTTATAGACGACCCCGAGACACGGAAACTGCTATTTAATGGTTTTGCCTCCAGATGTCCATAACAATTTTTTTAATACACAGGTTCAAGAAAAGAGGAACAAGAATGTGTCTGTAGGACACAGGCTGTACTCTCACTGGTACATTTGACATAAATATGGGGCAATAATTCAAATGTTTGTAGTCTTAAGGGGGTATAGCCTCAACAAACATTTTATATAAAGGATTCATTATTCTAGGCCATATACTTTTTGAGCTAGGCACGTCATTAGGTGAATATATGCATTTTTTACTATTTCAGGGGCCAAAACTTTAAAAATAAGGGGTGGAGACAGACAAAAACAAGAAACACGGCAATGCCACGAAACCAGGTATTCAACACTTTTCATAAGAATAAAAAAGTATACTGAATCAGAGTGCACCACTTTAAAGCACAACCCTAACCCTAACCCTAACCTAACCCTAACCCTAAAGCACAACCCTAACCCTAACCCTAACCTAACCCTATTTTTAGTAACAATGACCTTGACCTTGATCCCAGAAATCCCAAAATCAATCCCAAGACTTTATATAAGTTTTCTATACACCAAGTTTCATCACGATAGCTCATTCCTAAGTTAAGTTATTGACCGGAAATCCTTTTTCTATTTTAAGTAACAGTGACCTTGACCTTGACCCCAGTAACCCAAAAATCAATCCCAGCCTTTGTCTTGATATAAGCTACATACATACCAAGTTTTATTCAAATACCTTTACCGAAACAAAAGTTATTGACCGGAAACCCTTTTATATTTTAAGTAACAGTGACCTTGACCTTGACCCCAGAAACCCCAAAATCAATCCCAGCCTTTGTCTTGATATAAGCTACATACATACCAAGTTTTATTCAAATATATTTACCAAAACAAAAGTTATTGACCGGAAACACCAGTTTGACGCCGCCATCCGCCCGCCCGACCAACGACATACCCAAATCTAATAACTCAGGTTTTCATGATAAAGACTTATGCAAGGTTTCATCATTTTATATGAAATACTTTTTGAGCTAGAAGCATCACAAGGTGAAAAATAAGCATTTTTCACTATTTCAGGGGACATAACTCTGGAAATAGGGACTGGCGCCAGACGAAAAATAGGAGGTGCGCAAGTGCATATCATGATAAAGACTCAATGAATGCAAGGTTTCATCAATTCATATGAAATATATTTTAAGCTACTAAGGTGCATCACAAGGTGAAAATGTGCATTTTTGACTATTTCAGGGGCCATAACTGTGGAAATAGGGGGCAGAGCCAGATGAAAAATAGGAGATAAGCAAGTTCATATCATGATAAAGACTCATGCAAGGTTTCATCAATTTATATCAAATATATTTTTAGCTAGGTGCATCATTAACTTTCTTCTGACGGATAGATGGGCGCACGGACAAGCCCAAATCTATATGCCCCCTCCACTGAGTGGTGGGGGCACAAAAATCAACATGAAATTCCAACAAAATAAGCATGTTCACTTCATGTCAATAAATGTATACCATGTTTCATTTGAACCTGAAGGAAACAGTAACAATAGTAAGTGTTCAAACATTAAGGTTGGGGAGGTGTGGGGTGGGGGGAACATAATTAGTATTGCATGGAGGGATTTAACTTCATGGATTCAATCACAGAAAATTATAATTTACTAGTAACCTCATGGATTTACTCATGGACAAAGATAATAAACAACAATATTGTTTCCTTGGTGTAAACTGAGATTATTGTTTGCGCACTGTTTACAGAGACATATTTCATGCAATAAACTGCAATGATAGCATGATGATGCACTTCTCAATTTGTTTTTTTTTGTGAAGTTCTCAGGTTTCAAAAGTGTTCTGCAAAGCTGGTGCTGAAAGATCTGTCCATAAGGAAAATAGTTAAAAATATTTTCTATTACACTGTTATTAAAGTATACAGAGTTGGTAAAATACTTTTACAAATGAAATGGTATTGAAAGCATACCTAAATATTAAGAATTACAGACTGAATCTGATTTATTAGCTTCCTATGAAGTTTGACGAATTCAAGCCAGTTACTGCTGAGGAATACTCCAAACAAGTTGTAAAGGCTGGAATACCCACGGCAATAAACAATCAACCACACAGATTTTCTTAATTTTAGAGGGGTGGCCAATGGAAGGGCCCAATGTAGAGAGGCTTTCTATTACTAACTCTAAGCTGTAACACTGGATACTTGCTGAGATATGTACTACATAAACTTTTAGGCACTTTCTGCATACTTTTGACTAAGTCAAGGGCTATAAGGCATAATACAATAAAAGAACAAGAGCTGTCTCCATAGGATGACACATGCCCCCGATGGCACTTTGAATGAATAGTTATGGCCGATGTTAGAGTTTAGGACCTTTGACCTACGGAGCTGGGTCTTGCGCGCGACACGTCGTCTTACTGTGTCACACATTCATGCGTAGTTATTTTAAAATCCATGCATGAATGACAAAGATATGGACCGGACATGCCAATCAATGCACTATCATGAAAAATGACCTTTAACGTCTAAGTGTGACCTTGACCTTTGAGCTACGGACCTGAGTCTTGCACATGACACATCGTCTTACTGTGGTACACATTCATGCCAAGTTATTTGAAAATCCATCCATGGATGACAAAGATATGGACCGGACACGCCCATCAATGCACTATCCTTTAACATCTAAGTGTGACCTTGACCTTTGAGCTACGGACCTGGGTCTTGCGCGCGACACGTCGTCTTACTGTGGTACACATTCATGCCAAGTTATTTGAAAATCCATCCATCAATGACAAAGATATGGACCGGACACGAAAATTGCGGACAGACGACAGACGACAGACAGTCAAAAACTATATGCCTCCTTCGGGCATAAAAATAAAGGCAGTTGGTAAAGTCATTTGTTTAATATTCTAGTACCCATTATGAGTATGTTTTACCACTCTGTACCTCCCAAAAAACTTCATTACTTCCTTTAAGTATTTAAATATTCATGCTTATTTGCAATTTCAAAACGATTCCATCACTACAAGAACCTGTCTCATTTGTCAACTATGGCAAATAGCACAGCATATTATAACAAAGGGTATGTCTGCAAAGACATTTGTCTGCAAGGACTTCTAAGTATTCAGACCCACTGATCAACCAGCTAATGAGAAATGTGACTTAATACAGTCTCAGACTGAGAAATCTAAACAAACAAGAGCTGTCACTTTTCTCAGTGCCTGACAGTAAAAACTTTAATAAAGCTTTAACCAAAAAAAATCTAAGTTAAAATGGGGCATAATTCTGTCAAAATTCAATCAGAGTTATGGGGATTGTTTCTCCTGGTGTAGACCATTCTCATCCATCAGATTCGTCAAATCCGAGACGAACCTCTGATTTATTCTCGTTATTTGGTGACATGCGCACTCGAATTACACGGAGAAGTTTCAGCAATCAATGTTCGCCACTATTTGGCACCCGAATTGAAATTCAAACAATATGTAAGAAATGTAGTTGCAACATGATAAAGGCGTATTCCACGATTGCATTAATAAAGATTTATTTCTGTATTCGATGTAAGAAATTTACCTGAAGAAAATGATAATAATCCTCGTAAGTCGGCATCGATATGAAAGACGCGGTCACGCTTTCACGACGATTGATTGGTTCGCTACATTTTTCGCGAAACGACGCTGAATGCTGAAACGTTTTACCTGTAATGAAACCAAACCACAAATATCGGCAAATGTGCAGAGGTTCATCGGAACCACGGTAGACCTCTGGTATGCGAGAATGGGTGTAGACTGTGATAGTAAATAACTACTTTAAGTTTCAAGTCACATGCTTTGATAGTTGCAGAGATATTTGACTTTATCAAAAACTTTAACCAAAAAAATCTGTTTAAAAATGGGTATAACTCAAAATTCAAATCAGAGTTATTGGGATTGTTTCTCCTGGTGCAGACTTTGATAAATAACAACTACTATAACTTTCAAGTCAATAGCTTTGATAGCAACAGAGATATTTAACTTTACCAAAAACTTTAAGCAACGGCAACGCTGACGCCAGGGCGAGTGCAATAGCTACTTTTTCTTCGAGCAGACAAGCTAAAAAAAATTCAGTCTGATACTGTTTTAAACAAGAGCTGTCCATAAGACAACACACCCGACTTTTCTCAGTGACTGACTCTGAATTAGAGCTTTGCCAGTAAAAGGAGCTTAACTCAATCAAATACGTAATCAGAGTTATGGGGATTGTTTCTCCTGGTGTAGACTTTGATAGTAGATAACCATTTAAAGTTTCAAGTCTATAGCTTTGATAGTAATAGAGATATTTTACTTCACATCAAAATCTTTAACCAACAGCGACGATGACGCAGGGGTGAGTGCAATAACTCTACTTTTTCTTCGAAAAGTCGAGCTAAAGATATATTTACTGACTGCATTAAAATGGTACTGTTCGAATCTGGTTCCATTTTATATTTCAAAGAACTAAAGTAATTAGATAAAATATAATGAACTTCTGCTAAGGTGTGTTTGTGCAGTAAAGAGCTCATACCATCACAAGGTCACATGAATAACACAAGTATTGATAAATACAAAAATGATGGAAAACCTCACTAGCACTGTTGCTTCTTTATCGAACAAGGCAATTATTTTTAGCACAAAATAAGAATATTTTAATTTCATACTGTCTCCTTGACAAAACCTGATATAGATCTATCACTATATTGTTTCGACTTCCTGAGATGGTGGTTTATGCATTGGTTGATTTTATGTAAATTAGATAAAATGTGGAGTAAATTATTTATATAATACTATTTTAGAAAATATTGTGGGAATTTAAGACCAAATTAAAACTGTTTGGTGCATTAAAATTGATTAAAACCTTAGAAACTGTTATTTTAACATTAATTTGTCATTTGGTAACATACTCATTAATATTCATGAATATGCAAAAAAGTTTAGATTCTATTAACATAAAAACACTGAAAACAAAAGGCCCTTATCCAAGCTCCATTTTTGGTACCATATTTGTTGTTTTATCACCAAAACGGATGAAGATGATGGACTTGTCCTCTATTTAGTTGTCATTTTCAAAAATGAATGGGGTCCATGGAAAGCAAAATCATATATAGTTCAAATGGGAATGTTTTTTATTTTCACTCAGTCCTGCCAAACAGTTTGGTACCTCTGAAATATTCTCTGGTGGAAAAGTGCATAGAAGACGTTACTGGCCCCAAAACTACTACCGCACATGCAGGGACCCTATCTCAAATGCAGAAAAGTGGCCCTACAAGGAATTAATTCTACTTCACATTCACTAAATACGAAACATTTACCGTCAGTAACAAAGATTTTACCAGAATAATGATATTATAATATTATGTTAAAGTAAAAAAACATTTTTTCAAAAATTTTATAAGAGTAATCTCTGAAAAACAGCCAAGGTTATGTAACAGTTGCTACATAGAGCGAAAACTAAATTTACATTACAAAGCAAACAGAGCAAAAACTTAAAGCTGCAAAATACTCTGAATAACAGAAACTGCCTTTAAGAACCAATCAGAATAAAATTTAGTACTTTGGTATTTCCTGGAACTTAAACCCCTGGGGAAATTACAATAATTACTCTGGAGTAATTTGTTAAGTTTTTAAAGTCTCCAAGAATAATTATAAATCTTGTCATCATGCAAACAAATACCAGTTAAGCCTAAGGCTTAGAAATATTAAAGGACATCTTTTACATTTTAGGATATAACATGTTTCTGTAATATCTATTTAAGTAGAAGGGGCCAGTTCAGTTTTGGCCTTGTCAATTTTCTGATTAAAATGCGTAGATGGATATAATAGGCATTTATATTCAACTGGTTATTTATGATGGTTATATTTTCAATGGTTCGTGCAAATGAAAATATTTTTTTTCAAATTCTGGATTGAACACCAAGGGCCATAACTATTGTCCTGCAAAGTGAAATCCTAAATAAAAAAAAAACAAGTAAACAAGAGCTGTCCGTAAGACAGCCAAGCTCGACTATTCGAAATATTGTCCCAGAAGCAGGAAAATATTACCCAAAAAGGTTAAATATCAAAAGAGTTTTAAGTTCAAAAGGGGGCATAATTTGACCAAAATGCATATCAGTTATCGGACTTGCTGCTATCAACTAGTTTTATAACCCCAAAGGCACATGTTAAGCTTCAATTCAATATCTGCATTAGTTTTGGAGATAGAAACTCGCATGTAAAACTTTACCCAGAATTTTCAAAGTCCAAAAGGGTGGCATAATTTGCCCAAAATACATGCCAGAGTTATGGGACTTGACCCAGTGAGGTTGGTAATTGATCTAGAAAAAGAAAAAATAAGTTTCAAATCTATATGCCTTTTAGTAAGGCCTAAAAAAAAAATATGTTTGTTTCCTGTAACATGCTGAAAAAAATTGGGGTCGGAAGGTAGGGATTTTTTTTTTTTTTTTAATTTTTTTTTAGTAGGTGTCAGAACATTTTAGTGTTTAGTAACCTTTTTATCGCCAGTTAACTGCCTTGTCAGGCCTCAACCTTAACTTTTTTCAGCAGTTGCCAGCAGGTTCACCAACTGCTAAAATCTAGTAGACCTGCTTAGACTTTAGTGGACCTCCAATTCTATCTCATAAATTGTGATCCTGTAGACGTCATAACTTCATATGACTCAAAGAAACAGGACTTATTTCTAAATAATTAAAAATGGAAGACTGTAGCAATCTGTTATCCCGAAAAATAATTATTTTGAAAAGTGTCCCAAAATATGGACACAATCAGCACCAGTGTTGAAAGTGAAAAAAAACCAAAAACATCAACAGTTATCGGTAATCATTCTGATGATAAACTAAGTAATTGGCCTCGTTTTCATCATCAATTAACACCCCCTCAAAGAGCTAAAAGAAGTGTGTCGGTTATTGTGGCATCTGCAGTGGAGATCAAAGCGGTATAGTTTCCACGAGATTGTCATGGCATTACATCATGTTTTCGCGCCATGTGACACATCACTGTCTGATCGTACTTTCTCGATTCCTTTAACCCTTAGCCTGCTAAATTTCTAAAGTGGACTGGTCCATCATTCAATTTGGGCAATACCATTTATTATTCCAAGGGGTCTTCACTGAAAATTTACTGGCTGAATAGCGAACAGTGCAGACCATGATCAGCCTGCACGGATGTGCAGGCTGATCTTGGTCTACACTGGTCGCAAAGGCAGAGTCAGTTGCCGCCAGCAGGCTAAAGGTTAATTGTTGAGAAGAAATCAGTAAAAAAGTTTTTTCTAGCGAATGTGCAATATCCCAAATAAACTGACATGTAAATGTGTCAGACCGTGAACGATGCTGACCTATTTGCCCTCAAGAAATTTACATTATTGTTTGAGAAGAATATCTAACAAAGTGTTGTGTCAAAAAATATATGTACGAAGACTCATTTAAAACTTATTAAAAATCGCAACGACATCATACTGCCTCATTTTAAAACCACATTTCTATTTACGTTCATGAGGTCAAGTAACCTATTCTGCCGATCTAACAGAAATCTGTTTGCCAAAAAATCGTTTTACTCCATGTATTTAAATTGCTGCAGCTTTTTCATTATTTAAGATTTTTTAATTGTGTTTTTTGTACTTTCTGGTCAAAAGTCTGAATTTAATTACCATAGTATGTACCGTTTATTTACTTTAAAAAGGAAATTAATAATCAAGATCGCGCTGTTTGAAATTTTACAAAACATTATATGAAAAATTGATCGTTTTAAAAGAATTTTGCCTACATTCCTGTCGATATCTTATTAAAATTGTTATAGAATTCAAAATGTATTAGTTCTCAAGCGGTGTTGAATATCTGAAGCGATTTTATTAAAAAATGAATGCACTACGCGCGTTTTTTGTGTCAAAAGTAACTGCGATGTAAATTAAGTATTACGATAGGGCGCACGTGCTTGTGGAATGGAAAATTACCAGCATGACGTTTTGATATTTTTACGATTCGTGGGTAAATTCCAGTCAGTCCAGGTAATTTTGCCTGATGTAATTACTCAATTTGGTAAAGTTACCACGTAAAAACCACTCACCCGATCGGTGGAGTAGTCCATTTGTGCTATCCTGACTTTAACTCGCCAATGCTTATAACTGTAGAATGCCGTACTAAGGCAAAATCAACTTTCGTTTCGTGCCTTCGCCGATATGGGTACGACTCCCCCCCCCCCCACCCCTATTTTTTCACTTTTAAGGGTTTTATTTTATTTGCAGACCGTGACTGAAAATTGGTTGACCGTCGGTCTACCCAACTTTTGATAGTGGACCTGCCGATATTTTTGGTTGCGTCGGTTCAACGGTCCACCGCTAAGGCCGAGGCCTGTAATTACTAATCAAATAAAATTGTTGAAAATTTGCTCCTGCCTTTCAATATCAGATGTTGTTCATACAAGTTTTTTTTTCTACACTGATTCCTTTTGTTCAGTAGATATTGTGTAACAGGCAAAGTTCATAGTTTTGCAGACAGACGTAGCTTCGGGCCGTTTTTGCCAATTAGAGATTTTCGGGGCCACAATTAATCTTTTGTCGCAAATGGCTCAAGTGCAACCGACAGCGTGACCCGTGAACAAGTGGTACAAACATGGTAATAGACTGCTCTTCTACGTATTGTTTATCAATTAACGTTTACACCTTGATCAATAAACACCTTTCATAATGAAGTACTAAATACAAACCGCGAGATAACCACGTGTCAGTCGGCGCGTGGCGTGATTGACATCTGTCAGTAGCTAATTAGTATATGTTGCTCCGCCTACTGCCATACTTCCGCTTGTGGCAGCGAACAGTATTGAAATTCACCGAGATTTTGACTGACAAGGGGCAGAACTTTGAACTCGATATGCATCAAAGAAAACTTCTCGATTTTGCGGTGAAAACCGGAACCAATCGAGTCTACCGAAAAGGCTTTGATCGTCAGTTGTTTCATGTCGACAAAACCAGAAACTTTCATGACTATGTGCACGAGGTCGGGTACAACTAAATTATCCACTATAATCAATAAAGATATGATCAGAAATCTCGAATTTCAGCCCATAAAAAAAGTGCGGTCCGCGGTAAAAACTTACGGTCGGTCGGGTTACAGGAAACAAACATATTTTTTTTTTAGGCCTAATTGCTGTATGTACTTGCACGCAAAACTTTAACCAGGATTTTCTAAGTCCAAAAAGGGGAATAATTTGCTCAAAATACATGTAAGAGTTATGGGACTTGATCCAGTGAGGTTAGTAATTGATCTAGAAAAAGAAAAAATAAGTTTCAAATCTATATGCCTTTTAGTAATAGCTATATGTACTTGCACGCAAAACTTTAACCAGAATTTGCTTAGTCCAAAAGGGGGCATAATTTGGCAAAAATGAAAGTCAGAGTTATGGGACTTGATGCTATCAACTAGTTTTATAACCCCGAAGGCACATGTGAAGCTTCAATTCAATATCTGCATTAGTTTTGGAGATAGAAACTTGCATGTAAAACTTTAACCAAAATTTTCTTAGTCTAAAAGGGGGCATCATTTGCTCAAAATACATGTCAGAGTTATGGGACTTGACCCAGTGAGGTTGGTAATTGATCTAGAAAAAGAAAAAATAAGTTTAAAATCTATATGCCTTTTAGAAATAGCTGTATGTACTTGCACGCAAAACTTTAACCAGAATTTTCTAAGTCCAAAAGGGGGCATAATTTGGCCAAAATGAAGGTGAGAGTTATGGGACTTGCTGCTATCAACTAGTTTTATAACCCCGAAGACACATGTGAAGTTTCAAATCAATATCTGCATTAGTTTTGGAGATAGTAACTTGCACGTAAAACTTTAACCAAAATTTTCTAAGTCCAAAAGGGGGCATAATTTGCTCAAAATACATGTCAGAGTTATGGGACTTGACCCAGACAAGTTGATAATTGACCTAGAAAAAGAAAAAATAAGTTTCAAAGCTATATGCCTTTAATTGATGGCTGTATGTACTTGCATGCAAAAACTTAACCAAGGTGTGACGCCAACGCCGACGCCAGGGTGAGTAGAATAGCTAGACTATTTTTCGAATAGTCGAGCTAAAAACTTCAGATGCTGAAAAACATTCCCACCAGGTTTCATTACTCTATGTCAAATACATGTACTTTGAGATACAGGCCTTTTATGCATATTTTTACTATGTCAAGGTACATAACTCTGGTCTTTCAGCGTTAAATCAATATCCCAGGTACACAACTTAACATGCTGAAAAACATTCCTGAAGTTTCATGACTCTAGGCCAAATACTTCTTTGAAATAGGCACGACAAATATATCTGATGTATATCTAGATGCACAAAGGCAAATCTACAACCTCCCCCACCACCCTCCCACACACATAAATTTTAGAGCCCAAGAGGCCACAAACATATATGGAAATGTTTAAAACATAAAAAATGTATGCAAATTTAATGAACTACTTTGAAATTTCAAGTGTTGTAGAATTGCCCCACGTGTATTCTGATTTGGCAAAATCACAACATTTAAAAAGTTTACAATATTTATTAAATGAAAAGTGAATTTATGGTACATTGGCTCTGTGTTAGAAAAAAGAATTTACTGATTATCAACCTCACTGATCGTATAAAATTCATCAAAGATGAAAAACATGACTTTCTGAAATGACACTTTTCACATGTATGAATGATTTCACAATTAAACATTAGAAATGGTATGAAATAAGTCTAAAATTATCTTGGTATCAAGCATTTCAAATTAAATATTCACAAGAGTTTATGTCAGAATAGCAGAAAGAGTGCACATTCAAAGTGTCTCAGTGCAGTTTTTCCCAACAATACATCATGCTGCAGGAAGGTCAGGTTTAATGCAACGTAATACGTTTATTTTTACAAATCAAAACAAAAGATAAGCTTTCAGAGTCAACTGGGTATTTACCCAACCAGTTTTTATTTTTATTAAGAATTGACTACATTGAATTGGGTATTCTAAAACACATTACTCTGGGACATACTTCAACTGGCTAGTCAAACACTTCAACAATAATTTCATTTGCAGTTCAAAAATTATAACTTTTAAGTGAAAAGGCACCAAAGACTTGTAAGTATTCTTGTGAACAAAGTTATCTGTCCAAAATATATATTTTTCATTTTTTATTTTAGTCTATTTTTATCTTAACCAATCATATTTAGTAGAAAGGTGTAAGAAAAATCCTAGCAACTGCAGGACATAATGCCCGTTACTTAGTGAACTGGCTAAAATAATAATGCACAAAAAGTGTTACATGCATTAGCCACCAACACGTTAACAACTCGACTACAGAAATAATATTTTGTAAACCTGCTGAAGACGCATTAAGTAAAGCGTCATAAACTGCTAATCAATACTTAAAGTGTAATATATATCCAAAATCGTGTTGATAAAACACGCCTAAAATCAGTTGAGGAGGAGATTTCCAAGCAAGAGATTTTGGGACTTTGTAACCCATTATTCATGGGTAGTTCAGTTGCTCTTTGCACATGGCATGACATGATCTACCAAACTGCATGCAGTATTCAGTGCAAGTGTCACAGCTTCAGAGATGTTTATAATTATGCTAGCTGTTATGGATCTCTGCACTGAAACAAACCCCATATCGAAATCGAACCAAAAATCATGTCAAAAAGCTGTCATACTATAATTTCATAAATTCAAATACTGCAGACTCAAATTATACTTTTATATGTTTTTATCCATATTTCTTTTGATATGACATAAAATAAACCATGCAACATAACATAAAGAAGAGTTACACACTGAATTTCAAATGGCTACCACTGTCTGCAATATTTTGCCAACCACTGCAATTGTCACGTGATAAGGTACTTTTCATTTGAAAAAAAAAAAGGGCATATACAACTGTTATTTATGTTATTTTCCTGAATTTAAACTTTCTGTCTCTGAGGTATGTTCTTTATGAACAGTGCTGATTAATGCTTATACTTATAACGTCTACGTTCCCACAAGGGGTTTGACGTCAACCGAAGATAGATAATTCAGTAAAATTTATAAATATAAAAAATGTTGACATTGATACCAAAAATAACAAGTTAGTGCTTTGAACTTCCCATGACGTCATCAGTTTCTTATGAGAGTCAGTGCACATATGTTGCAGTTCGACACTGGTTATGTAAACCTCTGAGGTTACGCCATAATTTAATGGACGTGGCCATCAAAAAATAAAGTGTCAGTTAAGTTTAATAGGGCTGCCAGAACTAGTGAACAGCAAAAACATCTTCATGCCTGTGTACCGGATAAATGAATGAGCTTGATTTTACTGCATTTCAACACATAAAGGAACAAGTCAACCTACATCACCATATGATGAAGAAGAATTTAGATGACTGGATCTCTCATCTATAAACAGGTTGGAGACTTCACCTGAATTGAAAGACATTCTCTTGATTTAAACATTGTCTCTCATTCCAAAGACAAAATGTCCTTTGATCGAAAGACTCAAATTTGCTTAAGCAATGAAAATCAATGAAAGAATAATTTGAACATTATTATTATTATCATTATTACAATTATACCACATTGAATATTTAATGCGCAAATTTATTTCAAAGATAGAAAATTACCTTAATTTTGTCAAATTTTCAAAATCCAAATTATTTGGGAATTTTGTTTAAGCATTATAATGCTTAAGCAAACTTTCATGAAAAGTGTTTCTTGTAAAGTTTATCTGAAATAACAAGTTGTTTAAATGAATACTCAATGTATGTGAATGAAATGATTGTTTTAATAAAGATTTCATGGTTTTTCAGCACTTAAGCTGAATCCATTCTTTCTATCAGAAGACGTACATTTTGTCTTTTGAACGATAGACAGTCAGTTTAGATAGAATCAGTCAGTTTCTAAGATCGAGAGAATGTCTCTCAATCCAGGTGGTCTCCGACCCGATCAACTCTTTAACCCTTTGCCTGCTGGCGGCAAGTGATTCTGCCTTTGCGACCAGTGCAGACCAAGATCAGCCTGCACATCCATGCAGTCTGATCATGGTCTGCACTGTTCGCTATTCAGTCAGTAAATTTTCAGTGAACACCCCTTCGAATAATAAATGGTATTGCCCAAATTGAATGATGGACCAGTCCATTATAGAAATTTAGCATGGTGAGGGTTAAATAGAACATGGATACTTTAATACAGGTAAAGGCTAAAGCAATACAAATGTACAAACAGACTACCTGCTGTAAAAACTATTATCACTGTCTGCAAGTCTTGACAAAATATCTTCAACACACTTTAGCAAATGCTATACAGTATTTGTTTGATAGCATGTATGATGTAAAAGAAAGACAACTCTACCAAACCTGTCAGGTCTTTTTCACATTGTTGTCATAAATTCACAACAAAATATAATGAAACACATGAGTAACTGCAGTCTCGGTTTGAACAATTTATGGCACACATAGCTTGTCCCACCATAAAACAGACATATACCTTTTTGGTTAATTCAGTACAGCACTATTCTGTTCCTGTCAATATCCACTAATAACAACCAATTAACCATGTCGATAGGTCACGTGATTTAAACATCCGGCGGCGCGATGATTTGAAAATCATAAAGGGGTGTTCCAAAAGCTTCAGAATGATATATTTTATTTTGGCAATGCAGTTAAGCATCAATGCCGTAGGTGTGTGTTTTTTTTTTTCGTATGAATTAATAATTCTTGAAAGCGTTAATGTGTTATCGGGTTGCCTTACCTTAAAGTAAGTACTCTGCACCTTCTAACACTCTATGCACATCTTTCGTATCTTAATAAGATTGACCACACTCTTTATATTAAATAATGTTGACATCATATAAGAAATACGAGGTCTTCCTGACCTAGGACCTAAATAAATGAGGTATACAGTGAATAAGTGAAGAAGATCATCACCTTTTCAACGTGACACATATTAGAAAAATATTACTGATAACAGATTATTCCTTGAAGAACTTTTGTGGTATTGTGTTCGATTTAACCCTTCATTCAACCAAAATAACTAAGTTTTACAGGCGAAAAGAGCAAAGGACTTTTCTCGAATTGGAGTAGATATGTAGCTTCTGTATCATGCACTATCCTCCAAAATTTCTATTAGAGGAGTCTCCAATACGAAACCAGGTGATGACAGAAAATTATCTAGGATACATTAATGTGTGCACAATTCATAACTGATATTCTCCAACTTTGCATTGAAATTGAATGCACAATCCGATCAGTTGCTCCATATGTTATGTTAGGTTATGTTCTTATGTCAAATTTATTCATTACATAACAGAAGTAAATTAAATAATTTTGAAAATCTCAAGTCTATTAGCTTAAAAGTTATCTCAGGAAATGAACAGTTTGATGTTCAATGAAGTCAAATATCCATGTTAATGTTGGAATCAAATAATTGCTTATAGCCATCTTTAGCACTAAAATATTCTTTATTATTTCATACCTCTATAAATTTATCCAATTAATAGCTCTTCTTCCTTTGTATTATGTGGCGATTCAATAGAAATAAAATCTGTAAAAAAAATAATCCTTTGAAAGCATAGAACGCAACCAGGAACAATAATAGCAGACTCAGTTTGATTGAGAGGTAATGATTTACAATACAGCCATGATTTCTTGTGTACCAGTATAATATAAAAGCAGCATCCAAAATCTACGATAAAAAAAAGCCATGTTTTTCCTATTGGACTTGAGTCCAAAAATTGATATTTTTTTAATTGGATGAGACAACTACTCCGATTCCTTAGAAGAGTCATTCGGTATTACTTTCCTTGTATATGTAAACAGATCATAAAATTCAAGAACAAAAAACAAGAAGAAGAAGAAACACTGGCGATAACTTTCTTATTTCTGAACATACAAGTGCGCATTCAATTTCTTAGTTAGAACATTTCCTAACAATGGTCATGCTTTCGGTTCAAAATTTGCTGAAAGTTGAGGGAGGGTGGGGATGGGGGCGTGTATTTGGGCATCGGCAACAAATGTTGAAAAATCGTTGCTGAGAAAAATGGGTTTATTTGAAGTTTAAGGAATTAGACATCTACATATTTTTTTAGGTGTTCCTGTATGTGAAAACTTTGCCTTATAACACACATATAAATTAACGTATGTAAATAAAGATAAAGGTAAAATAAAATAGGAGTAATAATATGTATTTTCAGAGAAGAACGTGGACTTAAAAATAAAAAAGTTTGTTTAATGTAGATCTGTTTGGAAATGTTTCCAATCGTATGTTTTACGCTATTTCATTTTTATTATCTTGTGAAATAAAGATTATTATTTAACAGAGTAGTGTGCAATACTGAATTCTACTGGGCAAGTACACAGCAGAAATAATCCTTACTTAGATGAGGCGAATCACAATCAGACAATTACTATGTACAGTGCTTCAGGATGAAAAGAATGTATATTATTATTCTGATTTATAGTAAAGAAATCCTGGGTAGTATTAATAGCTAAAAATGACCAAAACTATCTACTACACACTAAATCAATTCATATGTAAACAGTAGAAAGAAGAAAAAAAGTACATGAACTTTTATTGAAAGCTGAATGTTCTGAAAGGAATACAATTACTTTTTCCTTGTGATATCCAGGAAAAACTACAAATTTGTTTTTCCTTGAATTGGAATGCAGGACAAGTTTGCAAGCTATCCTTCATATCCTAAAGCACTGTAACAAAAGAAAATGTGCCAGTTTAAAGTTTGTTGAAATAGTGAACTAAGTTGGTCGCAAATACATGATGTTCAAGACATCATTTTCCCAGTTTTAAAATCCTTTAAACACACATAGCAGGGATATATTTTTTTTTATTAATGCTATATGTAACAGTTTCAAAGATACTGGTTTAAAATAACAAAATAATTAATGCAGAACTTCAATATCAGTATTTATATCAAGAGAAAGTTACATGTAAACATTTACATTTTATTTTCTGTACTGTAAATCTAGAATATCATTTAGTTAGTTTTGGACTTTTAAAGTTTAGGAATTATGACAAAAGCTGCAAAATACTGCACCCAGTGAGACATTTGTAACTTTTAATAACAGTCATGTTATAAACAGTTTTGATTTTTAGCTCACTTGTCACAAAGTGACAAGGTGAGCTTTTGTGATCGTGCGTCATCCGTCGTCCGTGCTGCGTGCGTGCGTCCGTCCGTAAACTTTTGCTTGTGACCACTCTAGAGGTCACATTTTTCATGGGATCTTTATGAAAGTTGGTCAGAATGGTCATCTTGATGATATCTAGGTCAAGTTCGAAACTGGGTCACGTGTGGTCAAAAACTAGGTCAGTAGGTCTAAAAATTGAAAAACCTTGTGACCTCTCTAGAGGCCATATATTTCACAAGATCTTCATGAAATTTGGTCAGAATGTTCACCTTGATGATATCTAGGTCAAGTTCGAAACTGGATCATGTGCCATCAAAAACTAGGTCAGTAGGTCTAAAAATAGAAAAACCTTGTGACCTCTCTAGAGGCCATATATTTCAAAGATCTTCATGAAAATTGGTCTGAATGTTCATCTTGATGATATCTAGGACAAGTTCGAAACTGGGTCACATGCCGTCAAAAACTAGGTCAGTAGGTCAAATAATAGAAAAACCTTGTGACCTCTCTAAAGGCCATATTTTTAATGGGATCTCTGTATGAAAGTTGGTCTGAATGTTCATCTTGATGATATCTAGGTCAAGTTCGAAACTGGGTCACGTGCGTTCAAAAACTAGGTCAGTAGGTCTAAAAATAGAAAAACCTTGTGACCTCTCTAGAGGCCATATATGTCATGAGATCTTGATGAAAATTGGTCAGAATGTTCATCTTGATGAAATCTAAGCCAAGGTCGAAAGTGGGTCACGTGCCATCAAAAACTACGTCAGTAGGTCAAATAATAGAAAAACCTTGTGACCTCTCTAGAGGCCATATTTTTCATGGGATCTGTATGAAAGTTGGTCTGAATGTTCATCCTGATGAGATCTAGGTCAAGTTCGATACAGGGTCACGTGCCTTCAAAAACTAGGTCAGTAGGTCAAATAATAGAAAAACCTTGTAACCCTCTATAGGCCATATTTTTCATGGGATCTGTATGAAAATTGGTCTGAATGTTCATCTTGATGATATATAGGTCAAGTTCGAAATAGGGTCATGTGCGGTCAAAAACTAGGTCAGTAGGTCTAAAAATAGAAAAACCTTGTGACCTCTCCAGAGGCCATACTTATGAATGGATCTTCATAAAAATTGGTCAGAATGTTCACCTTGATGATATCTAGGTCAAGTTTGAAACTGGGTCACGTGCCTTAAAAAACTATGTCAGTAGGTCAAATAATAAAAAAACCTTGTGACCTCTCTAGAGGCCATACTTTTCATGGGATCTGTATGAAAATTGGTCTGAATGTTCATCTTGATAATATCTAGGTCAAGTTTGAAACTGGGTCAACTGCAGTCAAAAACTAGGTCAGTAGGTGTAAAATTATCAAAATATTTTGACCTCTCTAGAGGCCATATTTTTCAATGGATCTTCATGAAAATTGATCTGAATGTTCATCTTGATGATATCTAGGTCATTTTCGAAACTGGGTCACGTGCGGTCAAAAACTCGGCCAGTAGGTATAAAAATAGAAAAACCTTGTGACCTCTCTAGAGGCCATATTTTTCATGAGATCTTCATGCAAAATTAGTGAGAATGTTCACCTTGATGATATCTAGGTAAAGTTCAAAACAGGGTCACGTACCTTCGAAAACTAGGTCAATAGGTCAAATAATAGAAAAACTTTGTGACCTCTCTAGAGACCATATTTTTCAATGGATCTTCATGAAAATTGGTCAGAATTTCTATCCTGATAATATCTAGGTCAAGTTCAAAACTGGGTCACATGAGCTCAAAAACTAGGTCACTATGTCAAATAATAGAAAAAACGATGTCATACTCAAAACTGGGTCATGTGGGAAGAGGTGAGCGATTCAGGACCATCGTGGTCCTCTTGTTGGGAGTTTATAAGAGATGGTCTAAACAAAGAGCTATAAAAATAATATATGTATTTTATACTTCTTTGGTCTAATGTTGTAATTAGCATGACTAAACCTATATTTGCCAGTATAGGCTTAGGCTAAGAGCTATAAAAATTAAATAAAGTATTTTATACTTCTTTGGCTTAGAAGTGCTAGTTACCACTTCAGGTCTGTCAGTGCCATATCTAATATCTGTATATTAGATGTTCAAAGTACATAAAGTATGAGAAATAATACGAGGAATGGAATAGATAAAGGGGGGCGGGGTAAAATGGCATACAATGCGTTTTTATGTCCATTATTACTGGGTTCTACCACCTAATCTATGTAAATCATTTACATAATATTCATGCAGATATATGGGATGTTACACTCAATTGAAATAAAGTTTTATCAGGTGAGTATAGTCGATAAATAGCAATATAAAACCCCAATGTTTATCCCTGTTTTATGTAGAGTAAAGTCAGGGTGAAGAAAATGTATTGTAGTTTATGAACATTTTTTAATTAAACACATTTGCATCCATTTTTTTAAACGTCATTAGAAAAAAACGTTATTTTTTTAAAAAACTGTAACATAACTATAGAATGTATCAACTTATCCGCTGAAACGTATTTGTACTATAAACTAACCGAAACAGTGGCTAGCACTGAAACTTATTGATAAACCCTCTTCGGTATCATTTAAGCGCTTGGCTAAAAGAGCGTTTGTGTGTTGGTAAACATGACTTCAAAAAGGGAACACGAAGATGTTGACGAAGAGGATGATGAATGTATTGGACCTATGCCGGATACATCTTCTTTGAACAAGAAACAAAAAGGTCTTTACACTGAATGTGGAAGATTATTGATATAACCTGTTAGAACATTGTCTTTTCTTTTTATCATCCATTTTCGCGACACACTCATTTTTCCGTAATAGTTAAGACTGTACCAGTTGAGTTTACATTGACCTGAGTCGAAAGTTAAAACCCTACCCACTCACTATGTTCTTTTGATAAATGTTCCACTTCATTGTCGTTTCTAAGCTCATGGAAGTGTCTAGCCATCTGGTAACCTGATGCCCAGCTTACGTTCTAGCCATCTACAATTGAGAGTCTAGCCTATCATCTACGGTTTTTCTAAGTGTCCAATAATCAGTTAGTTTATAAATATACAATAAATAATGTTACATTATTTATAAACTAACTGATTATTAGACACCTAGAAATTGAACTTGGCTGCATTGAAACATTTTATTTTGCCGAAGGATATAAGTGGAAATTTTAAGGCAGAATTTGATGAAATTTAATTATTTAATTACTTGCCCTTTCAGAATAATTGTAATTAATTAATTATTTGTCCCAAAAAGCAAGTAATTAATTGTAATTTAATTGAGAAGATTGCCAAAATAATTGTAATTAGCCTGGAGTTACCAGTATTGGTGGGGATAAGGATTCATCTCTTGTGCATTTGTCTAAACTTTGGTTGAATATATCAAAATGAACTTATTTTGATACATTATTTACTTGTGCATTTTAAAGGTGGTCAGTCACATTTAAACAACATTTAATGACATTTTTTACTTTTTGTATATTCTGGTAGAGAATTATTTAAGGAACAAAAAGACCGATTACATAGAGTTAGATTCCTATTTGAAATGTATATTTTATTATTTTTATAAAATTTTGTAATTACTCCCCTTTAATATGAAAGTATATAAAAAGCTCGGTATTTCTTTTTATTTCGATACAATGTCTAGTTTTACATTTGCATTTGATAGACATATCAACTACTGAACAATCTGAACCAAAATGCAAGTTTAAAAGCTGTGTGTAGCTTCTGAATTCATTTATTTCCAATCTATCTTGGTTGCGCAACCAAGATAGGCAAAGGGAGGTAATAATAATTTTTCAAACTTGCGTTTCTAAATCTAATGAATTCCATCTAAATATATAATGTTTAATGCAAATATTTTACAAATATATTACAATATGTCTAATATTTATACATTCCTTAGGCAAAGTATGTTTATCAAATTTATACTTATGATAAAATAACTCTATCTTGGTTGGGCAACCAGGATAGGAAAATGAAATTTTAAAAATACCTCCACTGAAAATCTAATTTGTATTAAGTGTTAAGTGAACATAAATGAGTGTAAATGATCAGATGCTAAAGTTTCGAACAAATCCGTTACATGGCCAAAATCTGATTATCCACCTTTAAAGAGATCCACATTCTTTATAAGTAGCTTTCAATTTAAAATCAGAGCCATTTTAATAACATGACCCCTATAAGCGGTATGTCTAAATGCCGTCACCCGAATCAGTGTACTCACAGTCCATATGGTTAAGTGATATTAAAATGGAAAAGTATGTCCAAAACATTAAAGTTATCATAAAAGCAATACTTTCTTATCATGAAAATGAATATATTTACTGGGATTTGTAATATTTGTAACAAATAAGGTTAACCAAAGCACTAGCAGCGAAAACCACCATGCAGTCTAGCCTCCATTTGCAAGCAGCAGTATAAGAGGTGGATGATGGTGACATCCTTTATGGTTACATTCTCCAAATTGAGGGAATACAAATGAGATGCAACAACTTAACTGCAATCTTTCCATTTCTGGCAGAAAAACAAGATTTATTTACACTCACATGTGAAACAATTGGAGGTAATTAAAACAGTACTTTTTACAACAAAAATATATAAGAAGATGAAATTTTGGGAATACCCTGTATGCTAATTCTGGGTAATGCATATCATATTACCATATATTTATAATTTCGGCATAATATCTTGAAATTACATCATACAAAATAGTGTTTCAAATGGTTAAAAAGTGTTGGAAGTGGGGGAGATTTTGTAACAGTGGTAAAAAGTAATAAGAAATTCATGAAAATTTACACATGGGTATTTTAAATCATCATTACTTTTTATTTAAAATCACATTTTGCAAAGTTTGACAGCTGTGATGTAGTTAATAAGTTTACACAACCAGTGCAAAAACTTATTATGTCATACGACTCCCTGTTCAAACAAAGAGCATGCTTAAACAAAATACACCGATTCTGGTGCCCCACTGATTCAGGTAACTGTACGATAATAAATTATTTTATAAAATAATTAGGCACAACCCTGATAATGTACATTATGAATTAATGGTCACTCAAAGATACATCAACAACACCACTATTTGAAATTTTATCTTTGTCTGAAACAAGTATGAGGTCAATTGTTGTAGATGATAATTGTGAGATTCTGGTAGGATCCTTCATTAACTGCTTGAAACAAGTATGAGGTCAATTGTTGTAGATGATAATTGTGACACATTCATCACATGAATGGCACAGTGTTTCCAGGATGTTATAAAAGTTAAGCTGTTTTGGTGGTCTGTAGATGACTCCACAAAGTATGGGTTTTAAAAACATTTTTATGTCTGTTTTGGACATGCATGCCCCTGTAAAGGAAGTTCGCATTAAACAGCGAACAGAGCCATGGATCAGTGATGACATTCTACAAAGTATCAATGCTAGAGACAAAGCTTTTAATTTGTACAAAAAGAATAAAACAGCTGAACATTATGAAAGTTTTAAACAACATAGAAATAGTATTCAAACTCTTATTGATAATGCAAAGAAAAATTATTTCAAAGAAAGTGTAGAAAGCAATAAATCAGACTCTAAATCTCTCTGGAAATGTTTAAAACAGCTTGGTTTGTCATCTAAGAAAGGTGTTAGTTCTTCTAGCAACATTGGTTTGAAAATTAATGGAGAAGTTAGCTTTGATTTTTTAAATGTTGCTGAAAAATTCAATAGTTTTTATATAACCGTTGCATCAAAATTAGTTGAAAAACTGCCAAGTAGTTGTTTTAAATATGGTAAATCATTTGTAAATAAATTTTATTTATTTAAAGGTATTTTTCCAAATAGTTTTTCATTTTCAGTTGTTTCTGAAAACAAGATTTTGAAGTATCTTAACAGACTCAGTGCTAATAAGGCTACTGGTTTAGATGGCATCCCCTGTAGGTTTTTAAGGGACAGTGCTTCAGTTATAGCCAGTCCTTTGACTCATATTATCAATCTTTCAATTATCCAGGGTTCTGTTGCCGATGATCTTAAGAATGCCCGGGTTATCCATCTTTATAAGAAGAATGATAAAACAGATGTTGGTAACTATCGTCCTGTGTCTATTTTATGTATACTTTCCAAGATTTTTGAAAGGGTCATCTATGATCAAATGGAAGGTTACTTGAATGAGAAAAAAATTTTATACAGTTTTCAGTCGGGGTTCAGACGTGGATTTTCCACGGATACCTGTCTTATCCATCTTTCAGATTTTGTCAAGTTTCAAATGGATAAAGGTAACATGGTTGGAATGGTTCTGCTGGATTTACAGAAGGCATTCGGTACAGTTAATCATAGTATTTTGTTAATGAAACTGAATAGCCTTAGTTCAGATGTTGTTCTCTAGTTCCAATCATATCTTTCTGATAGACACCAGTTAGTTGCTGTTTCAGGTGTCCATTCCAATCGTGCCCCTGTAACCTGCGGGGTTCCCCAAGGTTCAATCCTTGGTCCACTTTTTATTTTTAATCTATGTCAATGATATGTCAGCTGTGGTCAAAAATAAGTTATTACTGTATGCTGATGACTCTGGAATTCTTGTATATGGTAAAAGTATAGCTGATATTGAGTCTATTTTATCTATGGAAATGGAAAATGTAAGTGAATGGCTTATTGACAACAAGCTTTCACTCAATCTTGGTAAAACAGAGTCTATTCTCTTTGGGTCTAAGCCTAGGTTAAAGACACAAAATGCTTTAAATGTTTCTTGTAATGGTACAAACATTCAAGCAACCAGTTCAGTGAAGTATCTGGGTGCTACATTAGACCAAAATCTTTCCGGTGATGAAATTGCACGTTCAGTGGTCACAAAGTCTAATGCTCGGTTAAAATTCCTTCATAGAAAGAACCAGTTCTTGGATCTTCATACTAAGAAGCTTTTGGTAATGTCTCTGATACAGTGTCATTTTGATTATGTATGCTCTAGTTGGTATCCAAGATTGACCAACTATTGGAAAAATAGGCTTCAAACTACTCAAAACAAAATGATCAGATTTGTTTTGAACATCGATAGTAGGTCTCAAGTTGGGTCAGAGCAATTCAAGTCTCTAAATTGGTTGCCTGTCTCAAAGAGAGTAGATCAGATAACTCTCTGTCATGTCCATAGAATAAAGTCAGGCACTGCACCGGAATATCTTAAGGAGCATTTTACATCCCATTTTCCAGCCCATGACCATTTCACCAGATCTAGAGTGTCTGCACTTCCATCATCAAATTCTTTTGATTCTAATTATTCCTTTGTTGATACTGGTCGGTTTTCTTTGCCAGAGAGGATGGGTAGCTTTGGTAGAAAGTCTTTTGCTTACAATGGGATTGTTTTGTGGAATGGTCTCCCTCGACATCTTAGGGATATTGAATCTTCCCATTCATTTAAGCATGCCATCAAATCCTTTTTAATGCCTAATTTATTTTAATAGTCTCTTAGTTGTAGCATATTGAAATCTTTTAATTGATTTAAACAGACAATATAATTCTTATCTCAGTCATTTATATTTTTTTATTTTTGCTGCTGTACTGATTTCATTTAAATGTAGCTATACTTACATTTTTAAAGTATAAATATTTTTATTTTCGTCAGAAGTAGTGAGTTTTCTATTTTGGCTGACAACTTTGTGATCATCTTATCCTTCACTGATCATTCCTCATGAAATATTATGTGATAAATCCTTAACTGTGATACATATATGTGATCTCAATTAGCTTTCATAAATTATTCAGTATTTAAGATTATGTATCTTGCTTTATTACTCAAAATATAACAGTTAAACATGACTTTCTGTGTCATGCCGCCAATAACAGGGACCACAATGGAAATAAGAAGAATCATTTCATCTTTTTTGTGTTATCCCTGGTATTGGTGAGCATTACATGGTTTTGCTGAATAATATGATATAACTGTCTAATGATTTGTTGGTTTGTCACTATGTAATATTTATTATGCATTTGTCATTTGTTTTATCGCTATATTGCCATGTCATGTACACTTGTGCCAAATAAAAAAAAAAAAAAAAAAAAAAGAAAAAAAAAAATATATATATATATATATATATTGTTTGTAGAAATTACCTGTACATACAAGGCTGAATTCAAACTAAAACTCAATAGATTTTTGATAACTGTTTCTCAACAGATAAAAATGGTCACTGCAGTACATTTATACAAGTCACTTGCTTATTGACTATTCATAGACACAATATATAAATTTTGAATTAAATCAATAATATCTTCTATAGAGATATGAAGAAAATGAAATAGATAAAGGAATGATTTGCAGAAGATGTTTAAAGAAATTCTAAAAGCAAATTCTTACTTTTGTTTAAGAATGTCAAGCTTGGTGAAAGAGGATTTCTGTCATTTCTTGTTACTTTCTTCTAACGCAGAACTTTATCTTAAGGTTGTCTTTGAAACTGCTATTTGTCAAAATTTGTCTTCACACAGTAAATACCAACAACAATAAGTAACATTGGAATAATATTAACCCATACCCTGCTAAATTTCTATAATGAACTTGTCCATCTTCCAATTTGGATAGTACCATTATTAACTGTTAAAAGGGGTCAAAAAGATACTGACTGAATGGCGAACAGTGCAGATTATGATCAGACTGCATGGATGTGCAGGCTGATCATCATCTGCACTGGTTGCAAAGGCAGAATAAATTGTGTCCAGCATAATATGGGTTAAGGCTTTTAAACAATGACAGTAACTTTACAAGTAGCAGCATTTTTAACACAAATATTAATCAGCTGTGAAAAAATAATGTGAGTAACATACTTATTTCAGGAAAAATTATCTATAGCACTGACATATAAAACTATATTATTTGAAATATTTCAGTTCTGGAATTTGAGAAGCTTTACCTGGAAAATTTGCCTAACTCAGAGTCTTATGAGAAGAGTTACATGCACAAAGATGTCGTCAAATTTGTTGCCGTAACAAAGTAAGATTTCATTTAAGAAATAATTTATAGCAAAAGAGTGTTTTAACACTATTTATGCACGATGGGCGGTTATACGTTGGGCGGAATAATTTCACGAGTGCATAGCCCGAGTGAAATTATTTGTACGACGTATTAGCGCCCGAGTGTATAAATAGTGTTAAAACACGGTTTTGCTATAAATTATTTTGATTCTAATATGGCCTTAATCTAAAACAGTAGATAAAATACAGTAGCGCTCTTTCTTGGCCGCAACAAAAACATTGACGTCACCGCACGTTAGTGTGACGTCATTCTAGCGTAAGCGTGTTTTAACAGAGACAGGTATATTAGAATAAAAATAATTGAAATAAGTTTTGCAATATGTAACTTTCCTTGTCTCTATGTTGAATGTAAAAGGTGAACAGCAGCTGCTGTTTAATATCTCATTCAGTGCAGTAAAACTTTCAGTCTAGATGTATAGCTTAGTAACAAGAAATATTTCAGTTCATCAAACAAAATCACAAAGTAAGTAGGTATGAAGATTAATTGTTAACCTTCAGCCTGCTAAATTTGTAAAATGGACTGGTCCATCATTCAATTTGGGGATACCAATTATTATTCAAAGGGGTGTTCTTTGAAAATTTACTGTCGAAATAGCAAATAGTGAAGACCATGGTCAGCCTCAGCCCTGCATGGACTGATTTTGGTCTGCACTGGTTGCATAGGCAAAATCACTTGCTGCTAGCAGGCAAAAGGTTGAAGTGTGTTACATGACTTGGACTGGACTGATTATTAAGTTTCTATGCAAGTTTCATAGACCTGGGAGGCATATATTATTTGAACTGTCTGTCTGTCCATTCATCCGTGACATTTTATATTCAGCTCTTCTTACATAACTTGTAATACATCATCAACTGGACATGGGCATATTGTCCAATATTTTTTCTTTAACCTCAGCATCTTTTTTTGGACTTTGAAACATTGCATCTTCATCTGTACATTGTGTAATGAACTCCAACAGGTTCCGACCCATTCATACAGTGAACATGCTGGTATTGCCAGAACCTTTGTGTCTGTTTATTTTCTTAAATTATATCGCTTTATTTGGAATTTACAGTATTACAGCTACCTTAATTTTGTAGTTTAGATATTCTACTCCTCTTACAGTTTCCATCCAGTTCAACATGAAACTTGGTATATGCAATCAACACCAATGCAGTGCACATGAAACTTATTACACATCATCAACACCCTTCCACTTCACATGAAACTTGGTATTATACATCATCAGCATGAAATGGACATATGCATATGATAGGGACTTTCGTCTGATTTAAACAATATTGCAGCTACATTTGTACCTTGTGTACTCAGCTACTCATACAGTCTTACCCATTTCAAATGAAATTTTGTATATGTCACCAACCTGGAATACACATGAGTATTTTATATGGACTTCTATGTTTGACGACTTATTTTGGAGTGAGCCCCTTTCTAAGAGTAATCCTTAATTAAACCTTTTCAGTGGACATATGTTGTAAGTGTTGACATCATTCTTTTTTTTACTACTAGCATATGACACTCTACCATTTAAAGCATCAAATAATAGTTTGAAGTTGGAAATAGTTTGTTTTCACCAATTTTTGTATTTATCTTAAAATTAGATGGAATTTTGTGTTTTTCCCAAGTACATAAAATTCATGTTCATTTTCAGGATTTTTTTAGGCAGGCCAAAAATACCAAAGTTGAGTCTGGTGACAGTTTTTTTTTGGGAGGCTTGGTACATGTAGGTATGGAGGATTGAAATACTTTTTATAAAATAATTTCTGATGAATTAATTGTACTTATTACAGGACAGACTTTATACTCACAGCCAGTGCTGATGGACATTTGAAATTTTGGAGGAAAACAGAGGAGGCTGGCATAGAATTTGTGAAACATTTTAGATGCCACCTAGGTATGGTTTAATATTCTTTCTGTTTGCGCCATATTTTCCATGGAGACAGTTTAATGATATAATCAAAAATATGATTTATTTTATATCTATTGCCTGTCCAGCTTGTATAAAAGGTGCTTTTTTACATGATTGGTAAAAACTAACAACAATGCACAGTTTTCTCTGGGTCAATTTCACTTTGCGCCAACAAATGCCAATCAGAAAAAGTTGGTGCCTGTGGCTCCAAAATTTGAGCCAGTAGTCTGTGAGAGGCGACATACCACTTATGTTTAGATATAATAATAATTACAGGCATTCAGTAGCAAACATGTTTATAGTTATTTAAATTTATTTCAATCATTTAGAAATTAGATTTCATTTAACTGCGTCGGCAGCATCAAAAGCGACATTTCTTCTTTTCATTGTTAGCTCACCTGTCACATAGTGACAAGGTGAGCTTTTGTGATCACCCTTTGTCCGTCGTCAGTCCGTGCGTCCGTCTGTGCGTCGGTCCATGTGTCCGTCCGTCAACAATTTGTCTGCACAATAGTGGTTTCATTTATGATTTTATTTTAACCAATCTTGCACACAACTTGTATCACCATAAGATCTCAGTTCCTTTCTTGAACTGGCCAGATCCCATTATGGGTTCCAGAGTTATGGCCCCTGAAAGGGCCAGAATTAGCTATTTTGAGCTTGTCTGCACAATAGCAGCTTTATTTATGGTTTGATTTTTACTAAACTTGCACACAACTTGTATCACCATAAGATCTTGGTTCCTTTCTGGAACTGGCAAGATTCCATTATGGGTTCCAGAGTTATGGCCCCTGAAGAGGTCAAAATTAGCTATTTTGAGCTTGTCTGCACAATAGCTGCTTCATTTATGATTTGATTTTAACCAAACTTGCACACAACTTGTGTCACCTTAAGATCTTGGTTCCTTTCTTAAACCAACCAGATCCCCTAATGGGTTCCAGAGTTATGGCCACTGATAGGGCCGGAATTAGCTATTTTAACCTTGTCTGCACAATAGCAGCTTTATTTATGATTTGAATTTAATCAAACTTGAACAAAACTTGTGTCACCAAAAGATCTTGATTCTATTCTTGAACCGGCCAGATCCCATAATGGGTTCCAGAGTTATGGCCCCTGAAAGGGCCAAAATTGGCTATTTTGACCTTGTCTGCACAATAGCAACTTCATTTATGATTTGATTTTAACCAAACCTGCACACAACTTGTATCACCATAAGACCTCGATTTTTTTTTATACGCCCGCAGGGACGTATTATGTTATCGCCTTTGTGTCTGTCTGTCTGTCTGTATGTTGGTTAGCAATTTCCCTTCCGCTCTGTAACTCTTGAACCCCTTGATGGATTTCAGAGAAACCTGACACAAATGTTCACTCATTGAAAGGATGTGCACAGCGCATGTTTCGGATGGCTAAGTTCAATGTCAAGATCACACTTAGGGGTCAAAGGTCATATGACTTTGTTTTATGTGAATATTGCTCTGCATTTGCGTTGCATTGCAATGCTCTTGTTTTTACTTGGCAGATCCTTCTTTTGTTTGCTTACAATATTTTTTTTATTACTTCCCTTTTATGTTACTATAAATAGCTTATTTAGTAACCTTTTTATTATTGGCCGTAGGGAAAAACTGAGACCACTTTTCTGTGGTACAACATGGATGGTACCTCCAATTTTTAGGTGTATTTTGACATATCTGTACCTTGTAAGAATTTTTCTTTTTGTTTTTGGTTAAAGCAATGGTACTCAGGTGAGCGATATAGGGCCATCATGGCCCTCTTGTTTTAATTTTGCTACAAACAACATTAACCAATTCATGTGTAATTATCTAATCAGCTGGGTAATTAAACTCTTCAGTAAATACATTGAAATGTTTTGTTTATAATTATTACATTCCATGTCAGTGTTCTTGTACCAGCAGACAAGATACCTTGAATCTTGAAGTTGCTAACAAAAGTGGAAGGAATACTTAACTTATGATACATGAATTTGAAAAGAAAAATACCCTCAGAGCATTCTTGATGCGAGAGAATTTTTAAAAAGTGACAACTACTAAGAAAGATTATGGCAGTTTGAAATTTAAGAAAAATTAATGGCTAACCGTGGAGACAGTCATTTTAGTGTTTATGATGTCACGGTGTTGAATTAAACATTTAGCTAAAATCCTTTGAAACAATTAATTTTTACAGTCTCTTGAGTTTTAGGTGTAAATAATGACAGTTTCTTTTGTTCTAATTGGAAAAAGACTGAATCAGCCATTTTGTGTTATGTTGCAACGGAAACAGAATGGCTGCCTTTTTGTTTAGATATTCATAAAGTTCATATCTTTCTCATTTTTATTCAGATTTTGAAATTCTTTAAGTGTCTTTTAAATGTTTTATGATGACCTAGCAGACAGTTTCAGTATAAGAACAATGTTGTCTTCCTCTTTAATTAATTCACCTATTTTAAACACAGTTTAAATGTGTGTATTGTCAGTATCATCTAGGAGCCATTACTAGTGCCCCAATGAAAACTCAGTCAGTACTATACCAATCAACAATTGTTTGGTGATTTTAGTGGATTTTGTTGCTTCAGTCTTGGTGAATAACCAAAAATCATACTTATTTTTTCTTAAAAATTTCAAGTATAAGAATTCATGTCTCCACAATGATGAATGTTACTGTCTTTGCTGAAACTGCAAAATGTCATATCAGTGAAATTAAATGATTTCATATTACCTGACAATTCATAAGTCACCTTTCAAATACTCATCTCAGACAAATGCTTACTATATTGTAAAGAACTATGAGATATTGTTTATTTGTGCATTTCCAGGTTCTATTGAGGACATGAAAGTGAGCAACAATGGAGAACTGGCCTGTACAGTCTCTGATGATAAATCATCTAAAGTGTTTGATGTTGTTAACTTTGGTATGTATGAATTATAAAACTATGAGAATCACAATCTGACCATCAGAATGAAGTAAGCTGCAGATACTCCCTGAAGTATCCTGCAAAACTTTCCTATTTTATTGCCTTCCAAATATTTGTTTATTTTTGGGGGGATGGGGGGTGGTTTTGGAGGGGGACTTAGATTTGCCTTTGTTGTATCTTTATGATTATATATATTGATGATATTGTATTATTAGTAATACCATCACTAGACATAATTTTTTTCCATTTCTGATTTCTTAATAAAGATAATATGAAAGTGTACTTGGTCATGCATTGATAATATTGTAAGTATCATAATTATGACCGTACAGTGGCAGTAAACGGGCACACATTATTGTGTCCTATGGACACACGTCTAGTTTCATACTATATTGGAGTTCGATCCATATTACCAGTATATTAGATATTTTAGGAGCTGGCAAAAACCCCTTCCTGTACTTTATGCAAATGGGACAGAATTCGTCCCATAGATAATATCTCTACAGCACAGTGGTAGATGTTTATCATACTTGTTCAAAATCTTGGAAAGGTTTTATCCATCTTTTTTTTTACTGGTAGAGGCTTTGAAAATCAAATTCAAAAGGGAGGGGTTTTAGTTTACTTGTTAGAACAACAGGAGAGGTTCTATCCTAAATGGAGATATTTTTGGTATGGATTCAGATTGTGTTAAAAGATTTCCAGAAAGTCATTGGACTTTCAATGAATGTAATAGACACAATTCTATGAAAATTTTCTTGATGATAAATTCAAGAATACTTTTTAAGTATTTAACTCAGTAAGACAGAGCTACTTTACTGCAGAATGTGTATTTATTTTTGTAAAATTTACGTATATTTTTGTTTTAGACATGATCAACATGTACAAGTTAGAATTTGTGCCTGGTTGTTGTGGCTGGATCTACAACTCTGGTGATGCCATACCTGCTGTTGCAATGTAAGATTTTCCATTCTAAAGAACAAAATTTCTTTTCTGTGTTTTTACATAGACGTCTTAATTTGTTATTTATTTTTTCTGTCTTTACATCATCTTTCTGCATTTATACAAAAACATCATATTTTTGTATATCTTCTTTCTGTGTGTTCACTACATAAACAGCATATCTTGGTATATCTTCTATCTGCATTTATACATAAACATCATATCTTTGTATATCTTCTTTCTGTACCTTTACATAGACATCATATCTTGGTATATCTTTTTTCTGTGTTTTCACCACATAAACAGCATAAATTATCTTATTATATCTTCTTTCTGTGCCTTCACGTAGACATCATATCTTGGTATATCTTCTTTCTGTGCCTTTGCATAGATATCATATCTTGGTATATCTTCTTTCTATGTTTTCACCACATAAACAGCATATATATCTTGGTATATCTTCTTTCTGTGCCTTCACAAAGACATCATATCTTGGTATATCTTCTTTCTCTACCTTCACATAGACATTGTATCTTGGTATATCTTCTTCTGGTATATCTTCACATAGATATCATGTCTTGGTGTATCTTCTTTTTGTGTCTTCACATAGACATCATATATTAGTGTATCTTCTTTCTGTGCCTTTGCATAGATATCATATCTTGGTATATCTTCTTTCTGTGCCTTCACATAGACATCATATCTTGGTGTATCTTCTTTCTGTGCCTTTGCATAGATATCATATCTTGGTGTATCTTCTTTTTGTGTCTTCACATAGATATCATATCTTGGTGTATCTTCTTTCTGTGCCTTTGCATAGATATCATATCTTGGTGTATCTTCTTTCTGTGCCTTTGCATAGATATCATATCTTGGTGTATCTTCTTTCTGTGCCTTTGCATAGATATCATATCTTGGTGTATCTTCTTTCTGTGCCTTTGCATAGATATCATATCTTGGTGTATCTTCTTTCTGTGTCTTCACATAGATATCATATCTTGGTGTATCTTCTTTCTGTGCCTTCACATAGATATCATATCTTGGTGTATCTTCTTTCTGTACCTTTGTATAGATATCATATCTTGGTGTATCTTCTTTCTGTGCCTTTGCATAGATATCATATCTTGGTGTATTTTCTTTCTGTGCCTTTGCATAGATATCATATCTTGGTGTATCTTCTTTCTGAGCATTTGCATAGATATCATATCTTCTTTCTGTGCCTTTGCATAGATATCATATCTTGGTGTATCTTCTTTCTGTGCCTTTGCATAGATATCATATCTTGGTGTATCTTCTTTCTGTGCCTTTGCATAGATTTCATATCTTGGTGTATCTTCTTTCTATGCCTTTGCATAGATATCATATCTTGGTGTATCTTCTTTCTGTGTCTTCACATAGATATCATATCTTGGTATATCTTCTTTCTGTGCCTTCACATAGATATCATATCTTGGTGTATCTTCTTTCTGTACCTTTGTATAGATATCATATCTTGGTGTATCTTCTTTCTGTGCCTTTGCATAGATATCATATCTTGGTGTATCTTCTTTCTGTGTCTTCACATAGATATCATATCTTGGTATATCTTCTTTCTGTGCCTTCACATAGATATCATATCTTGGTGTATCTTCTTTCTGTACCTTTGTATAGATATCATATCTTGGTGTATCTTCTTTCTGTGCCTTTGCATAGATATCATATCTTGGTGTATCTTCTTTCTGTGCCTTTGCATAGATATCATATCTTGGTGTATCTTCTTTCTGTGCCTTTGTATAGATATCATATCTTGGTGTATCTTCTTTCTGTGCCTTTGCATAGATATCATATCTTGGTGTATCTTCTTTCTGTGTCTTCACATAGATATCATATCTTGGTGTATCTTCTTTCTGTGCCTTCACATAGATATCATATCTTGGTGTATCTTCTTTCTGTACCTTTGTATAGATATCATATCTTGGTGTATCTTCTTTCTGTGCCTTTGCATAGATATCATATCTTGGTGTATTTTCTTTCTGTGCCTTTGCATAGATATCATATCTTGGTGTATCTTCTTTCTGAGCATTTGCATAGATATCATATCTTGGTGTACCTTTATGTGTCTTCACATAGATATCATATATTGTTATATCTTCTTTCTGTGCCTTCACATAGATATCATATATTGGTGTATCTTCTTTCTGTGCTTTTGCATAGGTATTATATCTTGGTGTATCTTCTTTCTGTGCATTCACAAAGACATCATATCTTGATAATCTTCTTTCTGTGTTTTCATATAGACATCACGTCTTGGTGTGTCTTCTTTCTGTGTCTTCACATAGACATCATATCTTGATAATATTCTTTCTGTGTTTTCATATAGACATCATATCTTGGTGTATTTTCTTTATGTGCCTTTGCATAGACATCATATCTTGGTATATCTATCTTTTTTCTTTGTTTCCGTGTAGACATCATATTTTTTATATATTATTTGTTTCTTTCTGTTTCTCCATATTGACATTGTATTTTGGTATACATTTTTAGCTTGGCTATACGAAGTATAAGGAGAGCTATCCTACTCGACCCGCGTCGGCGTCTTTCCGCGTCCCCACCTTAGTTAAAGTTTTTTTTACATTTTCTCTTTTTTCAACTTACCTCTGTAATTACTTGATGGATTTGATTCAAACTTGAAATAGTTATTCCTCATCATCACCCACATCATCTGACATAAGGGCCTAACTCAGGCACCAATATTTCATGATTTATCTCCCCTTTTCACTTAGTTTTTAAGGTTAAAGTTTTGATGCACTTTCACTCTATCTCTGTTATTACTGAATGGATTTGATTCAAACTTAAAATACTTGTTTAACATCATCACCCACATCATATCACACAAGATGCATAACTCTGGCACGAATATTTTATGAATTATTCCCCCTTTTTACTTAGAATTTCAGGTTAAAGTTTAGATGCACTTTCACTCTATCTCAGTTATTACTGAATGGATTGATTCAAACTTAAAATTGTTGTTCAACATCATCACCCATGCCATATGACACAAGGTGCATAACTCTGGCACCAATTTTTCATGAATTATTCCCCCTTTTTACTAAGAATTTCAGGTTAAAGTTTTGATGCACTTTCACTTTATCTCTGTTATTACTGAATGGATTTGATTCAAACTTAAAATAGTTGTTCAACATCATCACCCACACCATTTAACACAAGGTGTATAACTCTGGCACCAATTTTTCATGAATTATGCCCCCTTTTACTTAGAATTAGAAGTTAATTTTGATGCATTTTCACTATATCTCAGTTATTATGAAATGCATTTGATTCAAACTTGAAGTAGTTGTTCCACATCATCACCCACATCATATGATACAAGATGCATAACTCTTGCACCAATATTTAATTAATTATGCTCCCTTTTTTCTTAGGCTGTACTTGTATAGTGTTTTGATACACTTTATCTGTACTTCTCTTATTACTTAATATTTTTGACACAGACTCAGGCTATTGTGCAATATCTTCACCCGCCATTGGAGTTAAAAATACTCCAGTGACAGCTCCAGTTTTCTCAGATGTGCCCAGTTTCACTATCCAGCATCGAAATAGTTGAGCACACTGTCTCCTGTGACAGCTCTTATTTGTTTGTCTTTGCATAGGCATCATATTTTGGCATATCTTCTATCTATGTTGTATTCTGTTTTTCCACATAGAAATGTACCTTCTTTATCTTTACATCAGTATCAAAAAATAAAAGTTAAAACTAAAGTCAACCTATAAACTGAAGAAAACATTTTCTCTTTGAACTTTTATATTACACATAGGAATAGATTAATTATGTGAGACAAAAATGTCCAGGAAATTGTGTTGTAAGTTTATCTTGCCTGATGTTAGATATATTTTTCTTTCCAAAAGAGCTGAGAAAGAGACACCAAAAGTACATATATATGACGGAAGAGGCTCCAGCACACCACTACACGTTATAGAAAAACTTCACTATAAACCTGTTACACTGATAAAGGTTTGTATCTTTCTTCATGAATATAAGATAAAGCGTGTTTGTATGTTTCAGTGTAAGATCAAAATGTCTTTCACCGAGTGAACTCTAGATGCAATATTTTTTGAAGAGTGGCTGAAAATGAAAAATCTGGTGAGGGAAAAAATATTTTCAGCTAACATGTAAAATCAAGATTTGAAGGGGGAGGGGGGCGTGGTTTAGAGTAACCCTTGTCCGTTTGTCCATCTGTCCGTCCGAATTTGTCTTATTTATATCTCAAAAAGTATTTGATTCAGAGTAACTTGTGTTTTAATTGGAATTTCATACAGCCAGAGTTATGGTCCTTAACTTAGTGAAAGATACGCATTAAGTGCATAAATATTTGATTTGCATATATCTTAAAAAATATTTGACCTCGTGGCATGAAACCATGTAGGAAAGTTTTGTTTTTGACCAGTGTGCCTATTTGTCATTGATATGTTTTTTGTTTCTAAGTGTATTCTCTAAGTGACCTTGTGAAGTGGTGTTTCTTTCTTCAGTAAAAATAGTCCTGTATGTGATATTTTGTTGTCTTGTGATAAATAAGATGTTTCTGTTTTCAGTATAATCCTGTATGTGACCTTGTGCTATCATGTGATAAAGGAGGTATGTTGGAGGTGTGGACAGGACCAAAAGGTGATTATAAATTCCCGAAAAACCTACAGTGGGAATACAAGACAGACACAGATTTGTATGATTTTGTCAAGGTAAGGTCTTAAGTTATACACCTTATTTATGGTCTTATATAGACAGGTGAGTGATGTTATATTGGTTAATGTGTCAGCTTCTTAAATTGAACTTCAATAGTTTGAGCAGCCATACTAGGGTTACGCCCATGCCTTGTCATATGACACCAGTACTGGTTTTTCCAGGAATAAGACTCAAGAATGATTCAGATAAGGTTCAAGTTCTCACCACAATTGACCTAAACTAAATTAGGATAAGCTAGATAGACTGTTGTTGGTGCTGCAAGAAATAGTTTATTTCAGCATGTTCAGTTCACAATTGATTATTTAAAAAGGTTTTCCACTAATACTTGTAAATGCAACTAGGGCAACTTCAGAACAAAAACAAGCTTAAGCAGTTTTTGTGGACCAAATTGTTCGACACAACTTAATCACATTGCATTCTTTTAAATTCTTTTGGGTATAATGGGGACATGACTTTATGGCTTTAAAGTTTTAGAGAGAAATATAGGAATTTTATAAGTTCTTTAAGATCTAATTTAATTGATCAATGCAACAAGGATATCCACAGTACCCTATGAATATTAATGACGTCTTAACAATTTTACAGTATTTGTCAGTCTTTTCCTGTTTCATATGTATTCAATGATGTGGATCTATGGTACGTATCCAGCAAGTCTGCATATTTTTTTTACTTCGATATTTATTCAGTGCAAGTGTGTTCCAACAGATTTGTGTTTTTCACCAGATGGTAAAAAGTTTGCAAGTATATCTACTGACAGAAAGGTTTGTTATTTTGTTACTTAAAATATACCTTGTTTCTATGTATCAAAAATAAAGTCTAAGAAATACTATCATTATATGTACAAGATACAAATCTATGCCATTTTGTTATAAATTGTGTTTTACAGGTGTCACTGTGCCATCCATTGACCACCTGACTAGTTTATTACAATTTCCAAACTTTTTTCATTTGTCTCCCAAACTTGAGCTATTTTCATAATAATAGTTACAGTTATGTCTCCCCGAGGAGACATATTGTTTTTGCCCTGTCCGTCCGTCCGTCTGTCCGTCCGTACGTCACACTTCATTTCCGAGTAATAACTGGAGAACCATTTGACCTAGAACCTTCAAACTTCATAGGGTTGTAGGGCTGCTGGAGTAGACGACCCCTATTGTTTTTGGGGTCACTCCGTCAAAGGTCAAGGTCACAGAGGCCTGAACATTGAAAACCATTTCCGATCAATAACTAGAGAACCACTTGACCCAGAATGTTGAAACTTCATAGGATGATTGGTCATGAAGAGTAGATGACCCCTATTGATTTTGGGGTCACTCCGTCAAAGGTCAAGGTCACAGGGGCCTGAACATTGAAAACCATTTCCGATCAATAACTAGAGAACCACTTGAGCCAGAATGTTGAAACTTTATCGGATGATTGGTCATGAAGAGTAGATGACCCCTATTGATTTTGGGGTC
Organism: Mercenaria mercenaria; assembly: GCF_021730395.1. NCBI lineage: Eukaryota > Metazoa > Mollusca > Bivalvia > Venerida > Veneridae > Mercenaria > Mercenaria mercenaria. The sequence goes on from NC_069363.1 coordinate 54,181,111, forward strand.
ACTCCGTCAAAGGTCAAGGTCACGGGCCTGAACATGGAAAACCATTTCAGATCAATAACTAGAGAACCACTTGAGCCAGAATGTTGAAACTTCATAGGATGATTGGTCATGAAGAGTAAATGACCACTATTGATTTTGGGGTCAATCCGTCAAAGGTCAAGGTCACAGGGGCCTGAACATTGAAAACCATTTCCGATCAATAACTAGAGAACCACTTGACCCAGAATGTTGAAACTTCATAGGATGATTGTACATGCAAAGTAGATGACCCCTATTGATTTTGGGGTCACTCCATTAAAGGTCAAGGTCACAGGGGCCTCAACATTGAAAACCATTTCCGGTCAGTAACTTGAGAACCACTTGACCCAGAATGTTGAAACTTAATAGGATGATTGGTCATGCAGAATAGATGACCCCTAACGATTTTGGGGTCACTCTGTGAAAGGTCAAGGTCACAGGGGCCTGAACATTGAAAACCATTTCCGGTCAGTAACTTGAGAACCACTTGACCCAGAATGATGAAACTTCATAGGATGATTGGTCATGCAGAGTAGATGACCCCTAACGATTTTAGGGTCACTCTGCTAAAGGTCAAGGCCACAGGGGCCTGAACATGGAAAACCATTTCCAATCAATAACTTGAGAACCTCTCGACCCAGAATGTTGAAACTTCATAGGATGATTGTTCATGCAGAGTAAATGACCCCTATTGTTTTTGGGGTCACTCCGTTAAAGGTCAAGGTCACAGAGGCCTGAACATTGATAACCAGTTCTGATCAATAACTTGAGAACCACTTGACCCAGAATGTTGAAACTTCATAGGATGATTGAACATGCAGAGTAGATGACCCCTATTGATTTTGGGGTCAGTCTATTAAAGGTCAAGGTCACAGTGGCCTGTTCATGTAAAATCATTTTTTGGAAATAACTTGAGAACCACTTGACCTACAATGTTGAAACTTAATAGGATGATTGGACATGCAGAGTAGATAACCCCTATTTATTTTGAGGTCACTTGATCAAAGGTCAAGGTCACAGGAGCCTCAACAGTGACTTGAGAACCACTAGGCAAAGGGTGTTGAAATTTAGCGGGATGACTGGACATGCCAAGTAGATGATCCCTATTGCAGCCAACCATCAGTGTCTCTTTGACTTTCGCTCCTGACCCCTATTGACTTCTTGCCTATAGGACTTTGCATTGGGGGAGACATGCGCTTTTTTACAAAAGCATTTTCTAGTTATGTTACTGTTGCACTGAAAGTCAGTTTTTCAAGGAGATTGACAGAACATAAACAATCGTATTGTTTGTCAGTTTACTAAACTACTTCCTGTCTGTATACTTTTAACCCTTACCCTGCTAAATTTCTAAAATGGAATGGTCTATCATTCAATTTGGGCAGTTCCACTTATTATTCATAGGAATGTTCACTGAAAATTTACTGACTAAATAGCGAACAGTGAAGACCAAGATCAGCTTGCACATCCGTGCAGGCTGATCATGGTCCGCTCTGGTCGCAAAGGCTAAAACACTTGTCGCCAGCAGGCTAAAGGTTAAGCAAAGAGACAAATCAGTCAGTTCCTTGTATAAATCTGCTTAAAAAATATTTGCTAAACATTTATAAAAAAAACACCAGATATAAAGAACATGTTTAAATGGTCCAGTGGAGATTGCTGTAACTGGATATTATTGTATTGGTTTCATTGGCTTTTCTTTTTCAGGTGCGAATATTCAAAGTGTTGACAGGCAAAATGGTGAAAGTATTAGATGAATCACTGCAAAATATCATAGATTTACAACAGGTCTGTTGATTAAATTGTTCTTATTACCTGCATACCAATGACATCTAATTTTTTAATAATTTGAGGGGTGTGTGTGATTGTGTTTGAACATATTCTGTGTTTATAATGTACACACAGAACAGAATATTAGTATACAGTGATACATATTAAACACATTTATTTTCTACAGTACTGACTTACAAGTTTGCTTGAATCCACAAAGTTTAATCCCAATGAACTCATGAAATTACTATTATATTATCTCTTCAAACATTGAAAGTCATAAATTTATGTCACCATGAATGGCCATTTTTGCCAAAACCAGGAAATTCAAAGCCCACAGAAATTGCCTTACAGTATTTCTGTTTTGTGATAGCACTCTGTTGACTGAACTGGTGTTTCTGGATCCGTACTGGTACTCACATGTGCTCCACAAGTAAATGACAACATCCTCACATGAATCAGAGATGGAGGACATATGACTTCACATAAAATGAGCCGCACCATGGGAAAACCAGCATAGTGGCTTTGCGACCAGCATGGATCCAGACCAGCCTGCGCATCCGCACAGTCTGATCAGGATCCATGCTGTTCGCTAACGGTTTCCCTAATTGCAATAGGCTTTGAAAGCGAACAGCATGGATCCTGACCAGAATGTGCGGATGCGCAGGCTGGTCTGGATCCATGCTGGCCGCAAAGCCACTATGTTGGTTTTCTCATGGCGCGGCTCAAATATTGTTTTCTGTCAAAACAACGTGGAAAACACATCTCACAGTGGGATCAAACTAGCAGCTTCTCAATGAAGAGACTGGTTCTCTACATGGAAAATCTTAAAGTAGTCATGTGGTACTGTTTGTTATTTACAATATGGATGATGTCTTGCCTTTAGATCTGCTGGTAACTGATATGTATTGTTTGTAGATGAAACAACAGTTGTCTAACATGGAGTTTGGGAGAAGACTGGCTTTAGAGAAGGAGTTAGAAAAAGCAGACGCTTTTAATCTCTGCAATATATGTATGTAGATTACAAGTGTCAATTTTCTTGTTTGTACTTTTGAAGATTACAGTATACTGACATGATTTAAATACTTTCCATGCAGAATAAATGCAGGTAGACCGAAATATTGCTAGAGCAGATTTCTGTGGTGGATAGCAATTTAGTAGGGCAGATTTCTACTGTGAATAGTTATTAAGTAGGGCAGATATCTATAGTGGATAGGATTTAAGTAGCGCAGATTTCAGTGGTGAATAGCGTTTTAGTAGGACAGATTTTTATGGTGGATAGCTTTTTAAGTAGGGCAGATTTCTATGGAAGATAACTGTTGAGTAGGGCAGATTTCTATGGAAGATAACTGTTGAGTAGGGCAGATTTTTATTGTGGAAAGCATTTAAGTTGGGCAGATTTCAGTGGTCGATAGTTTTGAGGTTGGCAGATTTTTATAATGGAAAACATTTTAAGTAGGGCAGATTTCTATGGTTGAAAGGAATTAAATGGTGCGGATTTTTATGGCAGATAACTGTAAAGTAGGGCAGAATTTTGTTGTGGAAAGCATTCATGTAGGGCCGATTTCTATGGTAAGATAGCTTTTGAATTGCACTGCAAGTTTGCACTGTTGATGTTAGAAATCACTGAATGCTGTACAAAAGGAATCATTATCCAAGAATATTTAATTCAGTATGATCACTTGAAAGTTGTGTCCACGAAGGTAAAACATGCAAGTTATACTGAACTAGGAGTTCATACAGACATGCAGATACTTTGTGTACATTGTAATCCAATCATCTTTTTATTAACCTATGTTAGATATTTGGTGGTTACATTACAAGTCAAACTATCGCCTTGTATTTCGTATTTATCTTGTATTTATGGTTTGTTTTCAGTATTTGATGAGACTGGGTATTTCCTGTTATATGGAACCATGCTAGGTGTGAAAGGTAAAATAGTTATTGTATGATTTAATGATTTGTTTTCATCTACTCTGTTGGGGTATAAAAAATTTGAGATCTATAGGTATTTACTAATATGGTTTTAGGCCACTTTTCAAAGAATAATGAGGGCAGTTGTACTCGCAATGACATAACAATCACATCACCATACAAGTACATGTACTGAAATTGATAAATGAACAATATGGATGTGCGCTGATCTAGATCCTTGCTTGTTGCGAAGCCACAAGGTTGTTTTTTTAACAGTAGCACTCAAGATGTAAAAGTAAGAGATAACTAAAGTAAGAGAAATAACTTGTTTTTTCCTTTTTTTTTGCAGTTATAAATCTTCACACAAATCGTTGTATGAAGATTTTGGGAAAGCCAGAAAACCCGAGATTTCTACAGATTGCTTTGTTCCAAGGGAGTGGTAAGAAAGCTAAAGCGGCAACAGATGTTCCTACAGCTGCCTCCGATAATCCACTGCTGCAGACACAAGTTCTGGATCCTATATTGTTCTGTACAGCTTACAAGAAAAATAGGTTCTATATGTTTACCCGCCGGGAACCATTTGACAAAAGCAGGTATTAAATGTAATATATAATCTTTATGTCTAGAACAACAAAACTATGAAATCATTTATTTTCATGGCAGACTAAGTATTATATATCTTGGTTGCTTAATGCTTCCCAGTAACTCAGTTGAATGAGGATCCTCATAAGTGTATTTGATTCTGTTCAATAAGTACTTGGCTCCATGCTGATCGAATGTAATAAAAAAGTTAGGATTCAAGGTTATAAAACTGAATTTGGAGCCCAGTCTGAAAACTCAGGCATCTGATTGGTTGTTTTTAGCTCGACTTTTTGAAGAAAAAGTAGAGCTAAATTGCGCTCGCCCCAGTGGTTAAAGTTTTTGATAAAGTCAAATACACCAGGAGAAACAACCCCCATAACTCTGATTTTAATTTTGACAGAGTTATGCCCCTTTTTAACTTAGAATTTTTTGGTTAAAGTTTTTGATAAAGTCAGATATCTCCATTACTATCAAAGCTTTTGACTTTTAACTTAAAATAATTTTTTACTATCAAAGTCTACACCAGGAGAAACAACTCCCATAACCTGGTTTGAATTTTGACAAAGTTTTGCCACATTTTAACTTAGATTTTTTTTGTTTAAAGTTTTATAAATCTTTTACTGGCAAAGCTCTAATTCAGGGACGAGCACTGAGAAAAGTCGAGCATGCTGTCTTACGGACAGCTCTTGTTGAGCATGAAATTGACCAATAGAAAGGCTGCATTGTAAGACTGGATTTTAAACTTAGTTTAGTTTTATAACCTAAGACTCAGATTATGAACTGTAATACTAATAGTTTCAAATGTCAAGATACTGTACATTACTACATAAAATTTTTATACAAATTACAGTGCTGATGCAGACAGAGATGTTTTCAATGAGAAACCTTCAAAAGAGGAGCTTATTTCAGCTACTCAGGTATATTCACTTAATATTCTGTTTACATTTATTTCTTGTGCCCCTGCACTGCACTTGTCTAATTGTCTGCCTATCTATCTGACAAAATTTGTGTCACATATATCTCAAAAAGTGTTTGGTCTAGTCATGAAACTTTATAGGAATGTTATTCAGCGTGGGAAATTATGCACCTTGAGGTTTTGTCTGGGAGTTTACTCTTGTAAGACCAGACTTAAGGCCCATAGCTTGGTCAAAATGTATTTATATAGGCCATATAGTAATATGTAACTCTAAAAAAGTATTTGATTTAGAGTCATGGAACTTTATAGGAATTTAATTCATCATGTGAAGTTGTGCACCTATGGTTTTGTTTGGGATTTTTCAGTAAAACCAGACTTATGGCCCTTGACCTTGTCAATCATGTGTAAAGGGGCTAATGTGTATCTGAAAATAACTACACTTGGAAGACTTTTGTAGGAATGTTATTCAGCATATAAATATGTACCTTGGGTTTTCAGTATGTCATACCTAAGGCCCCCGATTTGGTAAAAGATATACCATAATGGACCTAAAAGTCTTATGGGACTCTCACAGTATGATACTGCATTCATTCAGTTTTGAAGCTCTTAGGACAGCACCTATATAGATAAATGACACCTATGCCTTATTGCTCTTTGGCAACTGCCCTATGGTAATCGTTGATCTGTTAGTATGTCCATCCACTCTGTTAAGTAGTACTTATGTGAAAGTGATCAAAACATTAACTGTAAATCTACACATTCAGAGGAAATATGTCCGTTATTTTTTGTCACTATTAGATTAGCAGAGAAAACAAAGGAATAGACATTTTAAAATGTCCATCGTTCATCAGCTTGCTAGGTTTGTTTTTGAATGGCAACTTATTATATATCTATTTATATAGAGAATATTTGAACACCAGATGCAGATTATTTTCATGAGTGGCATAGTCACATGGGAAAATGTAAAATTTGGGATTCACATGTAAAGAAATTTGATCTATTTTGTATGGAGTGAACACCAGATGCAGTATGTTTTATGAGTTTTAGAGCAACATGTGAATGTGAAATCTGGTGTTCACATGTAAAAGACATTTTATCTTACACGTAAAATAAGCAATTTTTTATGTATTTATTTAATGTGTTTTTAGTGGTTTTTATTAAATTTAATGTACTTGATATTTTTTACTGTGAAAAAGTATATTTCACTACTATTTCAATAACTCAGTGGAAAACATGTAATGAATCAAGGTCATGTACAGAACAGTGTTGCATAACTTAATAACATTTTACCTTTACAGGACATATCATACACCAGGGTAGCAGATACCTGTGTGATTTATACAACATTAGGAGATATCACATGTAAATTATTCTCAAAAGAGTAAGTACGGTTTTTCTACATTGTGGCTGTAATATTTTACATGATTTCAAAATGAAACAATTCAGCACTTGACAGCCATAAGCTTGGAAAGAACTATACATTAGATGGACCTCAACATTGAAAAGTTCTCAATATCAAACAGGTTTCAGCATAAGACAGACCTCAACATTGGACTCAGTGTTGAATTCTTCATGTGAGGAAGCCATCCAGCTGGCTTACATGTCGGTGGTTCTAACCAGGTGCTGCCCATGACGAAATAATACAAGGAGGGGTAACTGGGGTCTTCCGCCACCACCAAAGCTGGAAAGTTGTCATATGACCTATAACTGTGTTGGTGCGACGTTAAACCAAACAAAAACAAAAATGTTCTCTACATTAGACTCATCCCATCATTAGACACAATTCAAAGCTTACTTAGACAGTGGACAGATCCAGATGTCTCTGTAGTGAGAGCAGTTGTTCCAATATGAAGCTGCTAAGTTCATTCGCCTAGAGTGTGTTCTATTTCTAGTCATACCAATATTCCAGTTTGGTTTTAACCAGGTTTTTATTGTAATGAAGTGTCTTGTACCAGTGGCACCACATTTGTTATTATGTACGCTGTATTTTATTCTCTAAACATCTCATTTGAACTCTAGATTGTTTTTTCAGATGCCCAAAGACAGTAGAGAATTTCTGTGTTCACAGTAGAGATGGTTACTACAATGGTCATATTGTGCACAGAGTTATAAAAGGTTTCATGATACAGACAGGGGACCCACTGGGTAAGTCAAAATCCTTTCTTGAATTAAATTTTAAAGGATTTTTTGGAAGCAACTGTATTTATACTTCAGTTATTTTGTTGCTTGTGGACAGAGGGAAGCTGTAACATACGGGTATACATATGTTTGCAGTGAATAGAGGGAAGCTGTAACTTATAGATATTGTTAGTGAACGGAGGGAAGCTGTAACATATGTTGGTAGTAAATGGAGAAAATCTGAAACATTCACATAATTATGTTGGTTGTGGATGCAGGGAAGCTGTAACATATAGTTGGCAGTGAACCTAGGGAAGCTGTTTTACAGATGTAAGTAGTGGACAGAGAGAAGCTGTATCATATATATCTATACTGGCTAGAAGGAAGCATCTCTCTAGAAACTATTATAAATTCAAGCCTGCCAAGTTAGCTCAGTAAGATAGTGTTTTGTGAAATTAAAGCATACTTGGGCATCATTAAACGTAAAACTTAAGTAGTAAAAATGTGTTTAAAACCCACAACACAGTTTAATTTGCCTTACAGGTAATGGTACGGGTGGAGAGTCAATATGGGGTGGTGAGTTTGAAGATGAATTCCATCCAAATCTGCGTCACGACAGACCGTACACATTGAGCATGGCAAATGCTGGACCAAACACAAATGGATCTCAATTCTTTATCACAGTTGTTCCCACTGTAAGTATTCCAGACATTCATCAGACCTAGGGACCTGGTTCTTGCACATGACACTCCGTCTCATGATGGTGAACAATTGTGCCAAGTTACATCAGAATCCCTCCATGCATGAAGAAGAAATTCTCCGGACAAAGTTTGTGGATGCCGCCCGCCCACCAAGGGCGTTCCGATAATATGTCCCGTCTTTCAGACCAGCGTATAAAAAGTATTTTCCTTATTCTTCTTTTTAGGGGGTCAAAGGTCAAGTTCTCGGTATATTTTAAATAGACTTTACATACTGAGTAATCTCCAACAAGTCATAATGGGAAGGCATATGTGTTTAACAGTAGTTCTTGTAAATATAACTCTAGCATAAACTGCTGTGATTGACATTTTTAAGGGTTATTTGAACTGGAGAGTAAATGTGTTACAAAGGAGATCACATGCTTTTAACACACTTAGCATCCAGCCGGTTTATGTAAGGTCTGTGTGGTTCTACCCAAGTGTCCCTCTCCACCCCACCCCCCGCAACCACACCATCCCAAACTCTGAAATAATGCCTAGAGAAACACCTACAGTCTTCCTCAACCATCAAAAGCTGGATAAATGCCATATCACCTAAGATTTTGTCGATTTAACGTCTAACTTACAAACAACAATTTCATATTGAAGATAATCATATAGAATGCAGTGAAGTTTAGGATATAAAATGTATTCGTCAGTTACGTCTGAAATATATATTAACCTTTTATTCTTTCAGCCATGGTTGGACAACAAGCACACAGTGTTTGGGCGTGTCACCAGGGGGATGGAAGTGGTACAGAGTATTGCAAATGTGAAAACAAACCCGAAAACAGACAAACCTCATGATGATATATGTATAGTAAACATTGCTGTGAAATGAAACCTGTTTTATATGTTGGATATGTGTGTGCAATTCTACACAGTAACAGAAAATGATGTTAGAGGTTTTTTTCATAGATTATGACAACAATCACAACTAACATCTGCGTGTACATTAGAAATAGCAACATGGGATTGCTTTCCTCCTTTGCATTGCGGTTACAAAACAAGTGGATTAAACGGTATGTGTCAGTGAAGAAGAAACAAAAACATGGAAGTTCCCTAATGAATGCCTGTAATACTGTCAAAAGTAGATTATTAATTTTGTCAGAATCAAACATAATATACATCATTATATCGATCTCAGCTAGTTTTTCAATATCATGGCGAAAAATGTATCTTTTATAGGAAAGGCTCTATTGGTAGTATTTTGAAGAAAATGATCAGTTTGTAACATAAACACACTGCTGTTCTGCTATTAAACTAAGATATCCTGGAAGTTATGTAAGAATTGTAGATCAAATGGTGTCAGAAATGGCCGAAATTCACAACTGAAAAAAAACTGGTTTTTGATGAAAAATATAAAAAAAAACTTAATCAATATATTGAGAAAAACTAAAAGTTGAAGAGAAATGGCTGAAAGTGCTGTTACTGAACAGGTCAGTGAAACATTACTATTTTATGACTGATTATTCAGGCACTGAACTATAATCAGACACCTAATTATCACTTACTCATAAGGCAACCAACAGTTATCAGACCTTCAAATGTCATATGTTTGATAAAGTTTTAAAACGTGTAATATAGGGATAGACACTAATTTGTATTTCCTAGTGACCTGGAGGACAGTCAGTCAGCTTTTAAAACCTTGTTGTCTGCATAAAATTCAAGTGGTCCCACTTATCCACAAAATATTTCAGTTCCTTTTAAAAACTAGAGCTGTCTGTAAGAAAGCCAATGCTCGACTATTCGAATTGTTGTCCCTGAAGGAATATTACCCTAAATGTTAAAATACCTGTTTCAATCCAATATCTACATTAGTTTTAGAGATAGAAACTTACATGCACAATTTTAACCAGGATTTTCTAAGTCCAAAAGGGGGCATAATTTGGCCAAAATACACGTCACATTACATCTTTGACTGCAGGCTTCATAAGTTAAGAATGAAAACTTCTGAATTTTTAGTGCATTGAGAGTTCAATGATCCCCTTGAAAGTCTTCTGTTGGTCCCCCGGAAAATTACTGTCAGTGGGTAAGAGGACAACTGTTGGTGTTTATCTCTGTTTAAAAGAAACCTTAATGTAAGACACTGATCATGTATTGTTTTGTTTTTTCCAAAATAGTTTTAAAATTTGTATATAATGTAACAGAGTCAAAATCCATGAATAAAATAAGAAACTAGATTTGTCCTTTTTATATCTTCTCATCATGACTGATATATATAATCCCTAAAATAATGTAGAAGTGGGCAGATATATCTTTGATATATGGATTTATTACATAAAGACTGTAAAAATGGGCAGATGGACCCATAGAAGGGGGCAGACTATCGGTACTTAAGTATAATGACTTAGTTTGTTTGTTTTTGGTACAACACCATTTTTGGCCGGGTTTTCAAAGAACAAGAGCTGTCGGAGAACAGCAAAGCTCGACTATTCAACAGCCTTGTCGATTGAATGAATACGAGTCGAAAAAGGGGCATAATTTAGTAAAAAAGCAAAATAGGGTTATGGAACCTGCATAGTGCTTATCAGCTCATGACAGTGGACAAGTGTGTGAAGTTTCAATCCATTCCCATTAGGGGGTACCGAGATACCAGCTTACATATAAGAATTAAACCCAAAACTCCTAAGTTGAAAAAGGGGCATAATTGTGTAAAATGTGAAGTTGAGTTATTGACCCTTTGCACTGCATGCCATATCATGACAGTGAACAAGTGTGTGAAGTTTCAATCCTTTCCCATTAGTGGATACTGAGATACCAGCTTACATACAAAAACTTAACCAAAAATTTCTATGTTGAAAAAGGGGCATAATTTAGTAAAAAAGCAAAATGAAGTTATGGGACCTGCTTTGTGCATGTCGGGTCATGACCGTGAACAAGTGTGTGAAGTTTCAATCCATTCCAATTAGTGAGTACTGAGATACCAGCTTACATACAAAACCGTAACCAAAAAATTCTAAGTCGAAAAAGGGGCATAATTTTGTAAAAAAGCAAAATAGAGTTATGGAACCTGTGCAATGTAAGTCAGATTATCACAGTGAGTAAGTGTGTGAAGTTTCAATCCATTCCCACAAGTGGTTGCTGAGATACCAGCTTACATACAAAAACTTAACCAAATCGCGACACGGACGCATGGGCGAGTCCAACAGCTCTACTATTCTATGAATAGTCGAGCTAAAAATCCGGCTTGTACATTAGGGATGTCCAGGCGGATGGATGGGATGATGAGTCTCATGTTAACCTTTTTGTTCTTTCATTTTTCACAACTACTTATCCAAACTTCAAGAAACTTGGTCAAGATGATCCCCTATTACCTTAGTTGGTCCAAAGTGAGAATGGGGTCACTGGGTCAAAGGTCACGGGGACCTGAACATTGAAAATGGTTTCCGCTCAATATCTGGAAAAGTATTTCACCTAGGACCTTGAAACTTCATAGGTATGTTGGTCTTGATGCGCACATGACCCCTATTGATTTCAGGGTCGAAGGTCACAGGGATTAAACATTGAAAATGGTGTTTTTCTTACTTTGATTTTTTTACACCAATTTATTTCTTTAATTTCATTTTCTATCCATTTCTTTTTTTCCCCTTTTTTCCTTCAATAGTGCATATTAATTAGGGGGTTATTTATTGTATGCCTTTATTAGAACTTTAACTCATCACCTAATTCGGAGGCATTAGCTGCTTGTTCAACAGTATTTCAGTTATGTAACAGCAGGTAGTTAACCTAACCAGTGTTCCTGGATTCTGTACCAGTAAAAACCTGTTCTCGAGTAGGCCTAACTGCCAACTTGCCCACATGAATCAGAGATGGAGGACGATTGATTTCAGATGCAATGTCTTTTATCAGATTGTCACTGAGATTCTTTAGTATCCAAACATCATGGTAAATGTGTATCATATACATTTTCACATTAAAAGAAGCAGATGCAGTATTTTGAAAAGGGAGATAGAGAATAATGGCTACCAATGCTTGTTACTTATTGATCCTTGATATATTCAGTTGCTGACTAAAATATTCAAAAGGTTTTTTATCCATAATACTTGAAAGTTTCTCCATCAGGAAATCTATGCCACATTTTGTCTGGGTGTTTTCCTTAACAGAGCAAAAAAAGCATAAATTTATTTTGAACACTTTTATTTCACATCAATTTCATATTACATGTAGATAGCCTTCTCTAACGTTCATATTTGAATATTATGACAAAATGTCATCTGCTCCATTTAGACATCAACTTTCACTATCCGATTCATCGCCAGACATGTGCTTTTTGTGTTTCCGTTTTTTCCTTTTGTGCTTTCTCTTTTTTCTCTTCTTTCTTTTGTATTCATCATCACTAGATTCAGTGTCACTTTCACTGTCTGAAATATCTGAGTCGTTTGAACTGTCTTTATGTTTATGCTTCTTTTTCTTCTTTCTTTTTTTCTTGTGAGATTTATTATCTGATTCTATATCCTCACTTTCGCTGTCTGTAATATCTGAGTCATCTGAGCTGTCTTTATGTTTATGTTTCTTTTTCTTCTTCCTGTGTGACTTCTTTTTCAATGGTGATCTTGATCTGTCCCTAAAATTTATACAAAATGATCTATGAGTACAAGCAGTATTATCACTACATTTGGTCCATGTGACCATTTGCCTTTACAATAACACTATCCAGCTAAATCCTTTCAAACCTCATATGCGTAAGTCTCCCACATCACAGACCAGTTAAATTACTTTAGCTTAAATTTTTCAAAACTGTTGTCGTTTTTAACTTTCTACATTTTGTTAAAATTTTGTATGTATGCAGGTTTCTCAAAAACTACTGAGCGGAGAGCTTTCAAACTCCATATAAGGTTTTGGCATCATGAGAGGCTCTAATAGGTCACATTAAATAACTCATAACTTAAAATTTTTCCAAATAATGCCCCTTCGTAACTACAGAAATAGCATGAAAAACTAGTCTTTGACACCATGTACTGATCTTGCTGCAGGTTTCATAACTCTGGCAAAGTTATGCTCTGTTTTAACATAGAAACTGGAAGTGATACATATACTGTGGTTAAGGCACATTTGGTTTAATTTCTTTAAACTTTGGATGCTCTAACAATATTTTATTTTAGTTTCAAGTCATACCAGAAAGCTTACTAGGAAAACTTTTCACATTCAAAAGAGGAGATAGACCCTAGTTGCCTCTAGAGGACAGGCATTTGGATAAAGCCACCAAGCTTTTACAAGCCAGCTGGATGACTTCTGCACCAATGTAATTTATATACATGATACAAGGTAGGAGCTACTCCTAAAAGCAAGCTATTGTATTAAGTTTCAATACAGTACCTGCATTGATTCTGGAGAGAGCAATGTGTATGCAAAACTTCAACCTAGATTTTCTAAGTCCAAGAAAAAGGATAATTTTGTTAAAATTTTGTAAGAGTTATGGGACTTCATGCCATTCCTCATGTTTTTACCTGGAAGACGAGTGTGAAATTTTAACATAGCATCTGCAATGGTTAAAAGCACGGTATTGTACTTTCTGAAAAACTTCACCCAAATTTCCAAGTTAAGAAGGAGCATAACTTAAACTGCAGGTAGATTTATGCATCTTGTCATATTAATGTACATTGTCATTGTGAGCAAGCAGCGTAAATTTCAATTGTAACTGTAAGTAATGAAGAAATTATTTGGTCACTGTGCACTGGACGTTTGTCATACTGACCTCAAATCAATAATTATGGGTCATTTACCAGTCATAAGTGACCTCTGTATCAAATGTGATCTTGGACCAAAGCATTCTCTAGTTATTTGGCAAAAAAAAAAGTTCTACTGTTCTGGGTCAATGTGACCTTGGCCTTTGACCTACTGACCTAAAAATCAATAGGGGTCATCTGACAGTCATGATCAACCTCACTATTGGTTTCGTGATCCTAGGCCCAAGCGTTTTCCGGAAATGGTTTAACAATGTGACCTTGACCTTTGACCTCAAAATCAATAGAGGTCATCTGCTGATCATCATCAACCTCCCTATCAAGTTTCGTGATCCTAGGCCCAAGCGTTCTTGAATATCTTCCAGAAACAGTTTAACCGTTCTGGGTCACTGTGATCTTGACCTTTGACCTAATGGTCTCAAAATCAATAATGGGGTCATCTGCTACCTCCCTATCAACTTTCATGATCCTAGGCCCAAGCATTCTTGAGTTATCCAGAAACCGACTGGTCTCTATACTGACAGACCAACATCTGCAAAACAATATACCCCTCCTTCGAAGGAGGGCATAAGAATTTAACCATTGCCGACACGGGCGTGTGCATCTTGGAATAGGCAAGCTAAACCATTGCCGACACAAGGGCGAGTGCATCTTGGAATAGTCGAGCTAAAATGTTTTTGAAAAAGTCCTGTAAGCAAATTCAGTTAACAACTTTTTTAATTTGGTGAGACCTAACCAATGAAATGGATTGTTTACAGACCCCTGAGCATGGTACCTTTTATGTTTCTTTTTCTTCCTGTCTTTATTTTTTTCCTTCTCTCTTCGAACACCTTCATCTGAAAAATTATTGTCACTGTCAACGATGTAACAGATAGAGAATAAATTGCATGAAAAGCAAAATGTTTCAAGACTTGGCGGCCACAATTTTTAATGCTACCAAAGACATGAAAAATGTGCAATGTGGGCGGAAGTCAGAAGGAATTTGGTAGATGGTCAAAGGAACCTTTGTATGAAACTACTTTTTGAATTCTGTCCAGCTTCACAAGTTTTCTGTTTAGCCATGTACAAAAAATTAGCCCTAACCTGGTACAGCCATGTTTTTTAACAAGTTTGGCAGAAGGTCACCCAAGGAACATTGCTGTCTCATTATTTTGAAGTCAGACCAGCAGTTTTAGAGATTTTTAAAATCTTTTTTATAACCATACACTGAAAACTAGTTCTGCTCACTGGCAGCCAAGCTTTTTAACGAAGATCTCCTATGGAACATTGCAAAAGAACTTTTAACCAGGAATCTGAACCCTGATGCACATTTCAGTGAGCAGTATAACTCATCATAAACTTTGTATACCTAGTAAAACTAAAAAGGAACACAAAAAAAATGGCAAGACAGATCATGAAAAGCCCTTTTATATCTTCTTAAGTAACACTGAAATTAGAAATGCATTTGAATGCAAGACTTCATATTTTTTAGTTTGTCACCTAGCAACCCTAAACAAAAAATGAATATATAAACGACGAGAGGGAATGTTTTACCTTCCCTGAGTTTGACAAGCGGGGAGACAAACTCCTCCTCACTCGACTCGGAGCTTGTACTGCTAACATCTAGCACAACATCCTTATTTGGATCTGCTTTCACAAAGTTACGGCACTGGAATGTCAGGTGACCAGCTGAAAAATTACAGGTTTCAACAACACTGTACAACTATCTATATAACTGAAAAAGCATTTGGTATAAACTTAACATGTTTTTTTTCTTCAAATCATCAGTGTACAGTCCTATATCTGATGTTTCAAAAGGTTTAAACCATTGCTACAACTTTAAACAGTAATATAATTAACACACTGTAGTGGTACACCCCTTTATCAAAGATGGCAGGATACTTTTTTTTTTTACATCTGTCCATCAGCTTCCCAAGCCTGTCTTGTGTTTACACCTTTAAAAAAAATGGGTGGAATGGTCTCTACTTCAAGATGAAATGCAGTACCCTTATTACAATTGGGCCAGCCAAATATCAAGATCAAGATAATTACTGTAGGTCAAAACATTTGAGCCTTGGACTTCATGTATGAACCAGGATTGCCCAATTTACTATGATTTTGCATTACATAATGAAATTATCAAGATGATTTGTTACTTATTCCATATGGTTTCTTTATCAAATTTGCCATTGCTCTTTGCAAGGTTCAAACCAATTTCCCCACTTGTAAGATAAATCACAAGTACCTCACCCTTGCGGTACATCAGTCCATATGATCATGGCATATATATAGCTTCCCTACAGTCTAACAACACTCAACTGACAAATACATATCTGTCAGGGGGTACCAATTCAATACATTTGCTTGTCATACTAATTTTAACCTCTATTTCTCCTTTTTTTAAAAGTTAATTTGAAATATTTCTTATATAATTATCATCTACATTTTTCATCTGTGAATGTAATTATGACACAAATTATGTTTGTATCATAGCTAGGTGAGTTTTCTTAACTAATTTGGTGCAGGTAATTCGTATACACTGAATACAGGGTGCGGTAACTAAAAGTGTGCAGGTATTTAATACCTGCACGCTAGATACCGCACTGTTGGATAAGAAAGTATGCCAGCGTGTCTGGAACAGTAGACAGCGAGGTGTATTTTATTGATTTTCTGCTCTAGCATTGGTTTATTTTACCTGGGCTTTACACATTTGTAAAGCAAGGATTTTAAGTACTCACTGAACTGCTGTATATGGCAATGTCGAACACCTACAACTACCATATATGGATGGCTATGATACAAAACAGAAAGAACATTAAAACTCTCGGGTAAACGATTTATACTCGGGGGCTACGCCCCCTCGTACAAATCGTTTACCCTCGAGTTTCAATGCTCTTTCTATTACTTGTATCATAGCTCGTTGTTTTTTCTTAGCAAATTTGGTGCAGGTAATTTGTATACACTGAGTACAGGGTGCGGTAACTAAAAGTGTGCAGGTATTTAATACCCGCACGCTAGTTACCGCACTGTTGGATAGGTAAGTATGCCAGCGTGTCTAGAACTGTTACAGTAGACAGCGAAGTGTATTTTATTGATTTTCTGCTCTAGCATTGGTTTATTCTACCTGGGCTTTACACATTTGTAAAGCAAGGATTTTAAGTACTCACTGAACTGCTGTATATGGCAATGTGGAACGCCTACAACTACCATATATGGATGGCTATGATACAAAACAGAAAGAACATTAAAACTCTCGGGTAAACTATTTATACTCGGGGGCTACGCCCCTCGTACAAATCGTTTACCCTCGAGTTTCAATGCTCTTTCTATTACTTAAAGTCTGCGTCTAAATCAAACAAAGTCAGCTTTTATTTAGCTTGTTTGCACACTATATTCCCAAGGATCTTGTTAAAAAAACTTTACTGTAGAGTTAGAAGCTTTAAAGTAAGTGTGGTGGTACTTCCTTTTATATAAATTGCACTGAAAGGCAGACAGGAAACCACATAAACATACATGTATCTGAAGTTGGTTCTATTTTCAATGACAATATTATTATTATTTACCAGATTTTTATAGCGCTCTTTTCATCTATGACATAAACGTTCAAAAGCGCTGAACAATATGGAAAGTTTAAGTTACCTACCATAGCCACATCTTTTACATGCAGACTTGAACCCGTCACTGGACTTTTTCCCAAAGATACCAAGACCTGTAAGAAATACATGTATATCACATAACATGATCTTATCAAGATTCAGTTTTTGTTAGTCCTTTATAAAGTTGGTTTTACTGGTAGCCAATTCTGGCTGAATAAAAGAAATAATTACAATGATATTTCTGTATATGGATTGGAAAGGAGTACTAAGTTTAAAGGCCGTATTGTAAGTCGGAAGAGTCGAGTTGTCAAGTCACCATACACCAAGCCTATATTTTAGCTGTCTGGTAACCTGACACCTAGCCTGTCCACAAGTTTTTCTATGTATCTGAGAATCAATTTGTTTATGAGTTCAGTATTGAGTATTTGAGATAGAGTCCCTCTTACTGAGTTAAACATTCATGCTGAATATAAACAAGATTCCTCAATGCATGTCCGGGGAAGTATTGTACTGGGTAAAATTCTGGTCAATAACTTTTTCTTTTCTTTTGAATTTTACAAAATTTGAACATTCAAGTGATTCACACATATCAGAGGTCAACCATGGCAACAATAATCAAGCATTAAAAAGAATTGAAATAGACAGTAAATAGAATTACATACTTTTATATGCATTGGAATTTTCACTTGGATTATAGAAGTCTATCAAAAGAACATAAGATATTTACATCAAGTTTTTATTTCCAAACACCCACCTGAAAAGAGACAGTAACTGTTGTTTACTTAAAAATTTCAACTGACGCCTAAACAGGTGCTTTATGTTTAAATATTTCACATAACAAGGAAGCTATTATAAACAGACATTGGTTTCTTTAATGATAATTTATGTAAACTTGATTATTGTTCATACAATCATGATAAACATAATAAAGAGAGACCATTATGTTTTCTTTCTTCTAATCTTGCAGTTGTAGTATACCATACTTCCTTTTGTTTAGAATACTTTCCTGATTTTCACATGTCAAGATTTAAGTTTAATGCAGTCTATGATTCGTAAACACACTAATAGTCTAATACTGCATTCAGGAATACTTTTGATTAATACTTATGCAAATAATTTTGTTTACAAAACATAACCTTTCTAAAATGGATCCGTAATCCTAGACATTGCCATTCCTGAATAACACAAACCTTGATCACTTCGTTAAGTTTTTTTCATTGAGCACTAATGAATTTCCATGGGAGCTCTTCCTTTTAGGTAGCAGCTACTTTCATATTATTCCTTACATCATTTTGTTTAGAATATTTTATAGGTTTTTCACGCCTCGAGATTTAACTTTAATGCAGTCTAAGATTTATAAACAAAATAATATTGTATGCAGATATATTTTCAGATTATCATTTATAACAAGAGCTGTCCGTAAGACAGCCAAGCTCGACTATTCGAAATATTGTCCCAGAGGCAGGAAAATATTACCTAAAAAGGTTAAATATCAAAAGAGGTTTAAGTTCAAAAGGGGGAATAATTTGACCAAAATGCATATCAGTTATGGGACTTGCTACTATCAACTAGTTTTATAACCCCTAAGGCACATGTGAAGTTTCAATTCAATATCTGCATTAGTTTTGGAGATAGAAACTCGCATGTAAAACTTTAACCAGAATTTTCAAAGTCCAAAAGGGGGCATAATTTGCCCAAAATACATGCCAGAGTTATGGAACTTGATCCAGTGAGGTTAGTAATTGTTCTAGAAAAAGAAAAAATAAGTTTCAAATCTATATGCCTTTTAGTAATAGCTGCATGTAATTGCACGCAAAACTTTAACCAGAATTTGCTAAGTCCAAAAGGGGACATAATTTGGCCAAAATGAAGGTCAGAGTTATGGGACTTGCTGCTATCAACTAGTTTTATAACGCCGAAGACATGTGAAGTTTCAAATCAATATCTGCATTAGTTTTGGAGATAATAACTTGCATGTAAAACTTTAACCAAAATTTTCTAAGTCTAAAAGGGGGCATAATTTGCTTAAAAAACATGTCAGAGTTATGGAACTTGACCCAGTGAGGTTGGTAATTGATCTAGAAAAAGAAAAAATAAGTTTCAAATCTATATGCCTTTTTGAAATAGCTGTATGTACTTGCACGCAAAACTTTAACCAGAATTTTCTAAGTCCAAAAGGGGGTATAATTTGGCCAAAATGAAGGTCAGAGTTATGGGACTTGGTGCTATCAACTAGTTTTATAACCCCGAAGACACATGTGAAGTTTCAAATCAATATCTGCATTAGTTTTGGAGATAATAACTTGCATGTAAAACTTTAACCAGAATTTTCTAAGTCTAAAAGGGGGCATAATTTGATCAAAATACATGTCAGAGTTATGGGTGTTGACCCAGTGAGGTTGGTAATTGTTCTAGAAAAAGAAAAAATAAGTTTCAAATCTATATGCCTTTTACAAATAGCTGTATGTACTTGCACGCAAAACTTTAACCAGAATTTTCTAAGTCAGAAAGGGGGCATAATTTGGCCAAAATGAAAGTCAAGAGTTATGGGACTTGCTGCTATCAACTAGTTCTATAACCCCGAAGACACGTGAAGTTTCAAATCAATATATGCATTAGTTTTGGAGATAGTAACTTGCATGTAAAACTTTAACCAAAATTTTCTAAGTCCAAAAGGGGGCATAATTTGCTCAAAATACATGTCAGAGTTATGGGACTTGACCCAAAGAGGTTGGTAAATGACCTAGAAAAAGAAAAAATAAGTTTCAAAGCTATATGCCTTTAATTGATGGCTGTATGTACTTGCATGCAAAAACTTAACCGACGCCGACGCCAGGGTGAGTAGAATAGCTAGACTATTCTTTGAATAGTCGAGCTAAAAATAGATCTAATTTTGTTAATAATAAGCAGAAACCTCTTAAAATTGATCCATAATCTTAGACATTGCAATAACACTACTACTGTATATGCATTTTTATGTAGTGTTAGGTGGGCTTGATTTACACTAGTCCAAATAATTTGACGTCAGAACTGATTCGGAGATATTTTCGTGATAAGGCAGAATCCCTCTCTTTGTGGATGAGAGATATTGACCTATGCAAAAATAATCACTATATATCCTGTTATCTCATATTCTCGGGGGCCTAAGGGGTTGTTTTTATTCCCAGTAACAGAATAACCATTTCATAAACAGCATTTGGGTTTTGTTTTGTAGAAAATTCACTTGTCTCTCAGATGGAGTAATAAAATGTTACAGAAATTATCCTATTTATAATGTTTAGGGGGGTTGCGGGTGTCCGACCACAGCTGATGGTTCAGAATGCCTCATGAGGGCCCCGTGCCAAGTTTGAGGTAACCTCATGGGTTTAATCTCACCCAACTCTTTAACGTGTATTTTAATAATATATATCCCTGTATGTATGCATACCGCTGACACGTTATTATATATTGTAATTTAAATTTTTGCGGTATTTGCAATGTCAATTAATGACGTATTTTTTGTCAATTGCTGACGTATTTTTTTCCATAGTATGAGCAGTTGTATCGTTTTATAATTGATACACTGGTATAGGATTGGAAGATTTTACCAGGAAAACAATATCCTGACGCAAAAGCGCTTTCGACCCGAAGGTCTTCTTCAGTTGCTATAAAATCTAAATCCTACGTTAGTAGAATCTTATGGATTTGTATTAATATTTGTATTCATTTTTCATTTAAAATTATTAATCAATATTACGTGGATTCACGTTAGATTTTATTAAAGCCTGTTATTGTGTTAATGCTCTGTCAGGGTAGGTTCCTGAATATCCAGGTGAAACCTGGTGTAAGTGAGCTCAGCTATGTACGAGGTAGGTTCTCGTTATTTTGTATAGCGTGTAAAAATGAAATAGTAATGCAGGCTTTTTTTGCATTGTTAGTAAGATCTAACAAACAATAGATTTACTATCTCCAATGCATGCTATAAAGAATAATGCTAGCCAAAATAATTTAGCTAGTACACAGTCTACATTAAAATATAGAACTGCGAGTATTCCTTGAGACTCTGGCATATTTATCTAACGGTACCCACATAAATTGATACCTGGGGATGTAACATTTTAGTCATGGTGAGATATTCCTTTCAAGATCATACGGTATAAATGCAGACTAATTGGTTTAATTAACCAGCACCCTTGTCAAAGAGATTCAAAGGTGGCCGTAATTAATTGATGAATTAATGCTCATTTTCGATTTTTACTTCGCATATCGATTATTGTTTTTGTACTCAAATATTTTTCCTTCGCGCTTCTAATTCAAATATTTAAATATATTAAATTTGAATGTAAGAAGAAGCGCTTTTATCCGTTTTGACTTTGTATTATACTTTAAATAAAGTCTTATTCAACTATTTAGATTCATAATCTTTGACTGTAAGAGGAATACTTTATCAGTCTAGACATTGTATTATACTTTGAATAAAATCGCATTTTGATAGATTTATTGACATTGTTCAATTTATTCCTTCAATATTCATTTCATAATTATGTTAATAGTGATTTATTTAGTTATTAACCAGATTTTATCTTTCTGATTTATTTGTATTGTATTTAGGTTCGTTGCCACAGGAATGAATCTTAATACTTTGTTGACTCGTTTTCTTTTTTATTAATTGCAACTTTTGAATATTTATTTACTGATGAAATCAATCAATCAACTAATCAATCAATCAATCAATCAATCAACTAATCAATCAATCAATCAATCAATCAAAGTTGATTGACTGACTGACTGAGTTGCTGATGTAAGAACGAACAAATACCAACAAATGACATTATGTGAATGAACTAAATGGTTATACACTGCAGTGACACCTGCATTTCTGCTTACGCACTTAATATCTAAATGAAAAAATGATGATTGATTAAAGCCTAACCGACTGATTAATCATGTATTTGATTGATTGAATGAATGAATAAGGATGATATCTAAATTAAACAATCATCAAGTACTTGTTCGAGCATAAGTGAATGATCCTTCACTGACTGCTTGATTGAGTGATGAAGTGATTGACTGTTTGGTTGATTGATGGACTGATGATTGAGTGATTGATTGATTGATTGATTGGCTGTTGAACTGATTGATTGACTGACTGTTTGGTGGTTCTGTTGGTTATTTGATTGATTGATTGATTGATTGATTGACTTAATGATTGATTAGTCGACTGATTGATTGACTGACTGATTGACTAATTGATTGATGTGCGGATTGATTGATTACATCAGCAAATAAATGCTCACGAATCTCAAGAAATGAAACATAAACAAATTAACAAAGTATTGACTCATTCCTGTGGAACAGAATTAATAAAATACAAACAACTTAAACAATAAAAATGAAATCTGATTAAAAACTAAATAAATCATAATCAACGAAAAGATGAAAAGGGAATAAACGAAAAATGTGTTTAAACCTTTCAAAATGCGATTTTATTCAAAGTGAAGTATAAGTGACTAAATTGATAAAGTCTGCTTATTACGGACAAAAATTATTAACCTATATAGTTATTCGATACTATATTTAAATATGATACATAATGAGCACATGCCTATTCCTAAATGATATTTTAGTGATATTACAAAAACGGTATAGAATTGATGCTGATAACCTTCCAAACTACGTACTACTTTAATATGTTTAAAAAGTTCAATAAAACTTTTTAATTTAGGAAAAAAAAGGGAAAAGAAATTAAAGTTAATAAGAAACATGAATTTAATGAATTAAAAATGTGTCTCCGCCTATTTTGGCACATTAACATCTGGATAATATGATAAAAGGGATATTGACGGATATTCCCTACTGTGTTATCCAATGATTTTTAAGCTAGGGCAGAAAACTGGGATCAGATACCAAAGATATGCTCTGATTGGTTAATCACGTTGACCAATCGGGATGGACCATACAAGACAAGTTTACTTTTAAAAGGAGTAATTATCTTGTTTGTTCAAACATCTTACAAACAACTGATTAAAATGCACTCGCAAAGACGTTCGTTCAGAGCCAGAGGCAACGCTAGCCGTAGAGGTAGACCGACACCTTACTCCAGAGACCTTGGACTGCATCTTCCTAAGGCTACTCCGCCAGAACTCTTAAACCATGATGGCACGGACAGAGGAAAAGTGGTTGCAAAAGCGATCGATGATCAACGCCTTGCCAGAGACTGGAAGACGTACTTCCAAAAGTCACTTGAGAAACGATTTTTCTTACCACGACCGACTAACTGCCATCTTGCGCCGAATAAGGAGGCTCTCTGCAGTAAAATCGATGAGGTTTTAGAAGAAACGAAGACTAAATGTAGGGAAATTATTGACCTACATTTACAGGCGTTCGAAATGGAAGCCAAGGAAAGAGAAAACAACCCTCCGGAAGAAAAAGACTTGGTCCGTGATATGGCGAAAATGATCCAAGAAAAGCAGGACGAAAATATGACGACAATGGTTGCTTTGATAGCCAGGACTCTGAAGGAAACGATGGCGCAACAGACGCCACAAAAATAGCCGCCAGAAACTGAGATTTCTTACCCAGCCCTTTTCAGGGCTACCCACACAGATCGAAAGTGGGCCTCTCAGAATATTGTCACACAATAAAATACTGAAAACATAGTCCAGACCTTGATAAACAGTCCAGTAATAAATAAATAAACAAATAAATAAACAAATAAATAAATAAATAAATAAGCAAATAAGTAAATAAATAAATAAGCAAATAAATAAATAAACAAATAAACAAATAAATAAATAAACAAATAAATAAACAAATAAATAAATAAATAAATGAATGAATGAATGAATGAATGAATAAGATCTGAATGGACAAAGAAAAAAGGTCGGAATAAATAAAGTCTGACTATTAAACAAAAGCTAAAATGATTATGTAAAAAGAATGAAGAAATATAAAAACTAAAAAAGACAAAATAATTTAAACATGAAAACGGAGATAGATTATTTAAAGACATGCTAAAATAAAACAAACTAATTGGGTGTAAAAACATCTCCAGATTAATTAAACCAATAAACATAATATAGAGACGGGGCGAAATATATTTTGTTGGTGGTATAAAACATAAACAAGTGAATTTAAATTGTTTGACAAACACATATAAATCTTCAAAAGAAAACAATTAAATTTACGGGTCTTGTCATATGTTAGTGCATTACAAAGCTTACTCAGGATTGTCTTATTACCTAATAGACTGTTCAACAATATTTAATATGTTAATCCGAAAGCCGTAACATACAAAGTTTTTTGAAAATTAACGCAATATAGACGTTTCACGTGGGATAATTTGATTAGGCGAATGTTATTTATTTAATCAACCGCGCCTTAGAAAGAATTCTTGAAATCCTTTCACCAGTATACACTTACGAAACAACGACTGATCAATTAGTCTATCAATGGCGGCCGCCTTTGAGAAGCACCGTCACGGGTGTTCATCTAATACATCAATTAGTCTGCATTTATACCATATGATCTTGAAAGAAAAAATCTCACCATGACTAATAATACATCACTAATATCGATTTATGTGGTGTCCGCAAGAAATACTTAAAATAGCCTCACAGTCTTATTGATTCAGTAGAACTGTGCATTTGCCAAACATACTTGGCATTCTTTTGTTCTAGAAATACATACCTACGGAATAAATCTCTAACGTTTCTTAAAACGTTTTTGTTGGTAATTTGTTTATTCTCCAACTCACTATATTTATACGAGAACCTACCTCGCTTATAGTGATTACAAATTATCCCAGAAATTTTCTTTTTTCTGGGTATTCAGGAACCTACCCTGATTTATCTTAAGTGCATTTATCTTAAGTGCATTTATTTAAAGTGCATGTGCATACAAGCCATTTTAGGCTTGCTCTAGAAATTTAATCTAGAGCGAAGGAACCTACCCTTCAAAATTATATAAACCTTACGCCACACCAGCGTAAACAATTATATGCACTTACACATATATAACTAATTGTAGAAAAGGCTATAATAAATCGGAACCCACATAAAAGTACCGATATTTGATATATACTGAAAATATCTCATACAACTTAGGATTCAGATTTTATAGCAACTGAAGAAGACCTTCGGGTCGAAAGCGCTTTTGCGTCAGGATATTGTTTTCCTGGTAAAATCAGTAAATCCTACTTGATTTTAAGTGTAAAACTAACCCAGGCTGGGGTATATGATACACTTTTTACTGACTTTAAACCGCAAATATATTTAAAACTTATTCAGTGAGAACCAGCTTGTCTTATACGATTAATAATACATCGTATTCTACCCATATAGCTTTTTAGCTAGGGACTACGTGTGAGCGGTATGTCGAATTTCAATCACACACGTAAAACACTTGGGGTGAGATTAAACCCCGTGGGGCAACCCCAAACTGGGCACGGGACCCTCATGAGGCATTTTGAACCACCAACTGTGGTCGGACACCCGCAAACCCCCATACTAAAAAATACGTCAGCAATTGACAAAAAATACGTCATTAATTGACATTGCAAATACCGCAAAAATTTAAATTACAATATATAATAACGTGTCAGCGGTATGCATACATACAGGGATATATATTATTAAAATACACGTTAAAGAGTTGGGTGAGATTAAACCCATGAGGTTACCTCAAACTTGGCACGGGGCCCTCATGAGGCATTCTGAACCATCAGCTGTGGTCGGACACCCGCAACCCCCCTAAACAAAAACTCCTTCTTTGAAAATGCAAATAAGTTACACAACACGCTTAAATTCAAATATAACGTGTCTTACACAGAAGGCATCTTTTTAGACGTCATTGTGTTTAAAGGAAAACGCTTTAACTCTGAGAACATATTAGACTTTAAACCGTATACAAAACCGAGTGATAAGTTCCAATACATACACCGTCAATCGTCACACCCAGAAAATGTATTTACCGGCCTAATCAAGGGCGAACTCTTACGTTTTGTGAGAACCTCTACAAATAAAGAAGATTACGAAATTAGAGCGCAACTATTTAAAGAAAAACTTATGAGTAGAGGGTACAGCAAGCACGAATTTAATTCAATATATGAACAAATAAACCATTCTGACAGACAAGAATATCTTAAAGAGAAACCGAAATCGATCAAAAAAGTCATACCCCCAATACTTGTCACAAAATACAACCCGCACGTATACGGATTACGGGCGAGCTTGATCAAACACTGGGAAATAATTGAGAAGGATCCATACTTAAAAAATGTCTTCCCAGATAAACCAATGATCGCTTTCAAAAGAGAGAAAAATTTAAAAGACTCTCTAGTAAGAGCGAAATTATCTGATACACAGTCAGATTCAGATGACTTAGAACAACTGATAAGTATTATTTCAAAAGATAGCATATAAATAATCTCTAGGAAACAGATCAGTGACTGACTTGTTTACCGATTGATTGACTGATTGATTGACTGACTGATCAATCAATGGTGTAACTGACTGATTGATGATTGTCTTACTGTCTGACTTCGTGAGTGATTGATTTATTGATCTACTGATCGACTCTGTATGATGCAGACATGGTGGTTGACTTTTTAGACTCCAATACGAGGGCTGATTGATTGACTGAATGAGTACTGACTGACTGATTGAATATATATACGTATGCATTAAATCTACTGATTTACTGAATAAATGAGCATTCTGTTAATGTGTTTTTAAAAAAACGGAATGAAGAGAAATTACGTAAACGTCGAATAAACTGATTGATAAATGGGCTGATTTGCTGATTGATTAGTTGATTGACTGACTGACTGAGTTGCTGATGTAAGAACGAACAAATACCAACAAATGACATTATGTGAATGAACTAAACGGTTATACACTGCAGTGACACCTGCATTTCTGCTTACGCACTTAATATCTAAATGAAAAAATGATGATTGATTAAAGCCTAACCGACTGATTAATCATGTATTTGATTGATTGAATGAATGAATAAGGATGATATCTAAATTAAACAATCATCAAGTACTTGTTCGAGCATAAGTGAATGATCCTTCACTGACTGCTTGATTGAGTGATGAAGTGATTGACTGTTTGGTTGATTGATGGACTGATGATTGAGTGATTGATTGATTGATTGATTGATTGATTGGCTGTTGAACTGATTGATTGACTGACTGTTTGGTGGTTCTGTTGGTTATTTGATTGATTGATTGATTGACTTAATGATTGATTAGTCGACTGATTGATTGACTGACTGATTGACTAATTGATTGATGTGCGGATTGATTGATTACATCAGCAAATAAATGCTCACGAATCTCAAGAAATGAAACATAAACAAATTAACAAAGTATTGACTCATTCCTGTGGAACAGAATTAATAAAATACAAACAACTTAAACAATAAAAATGAAATCTGATTAAAAACTAAATAAATCATAATCAACGAAAAGATGAAAAGGGAATAAACGAAAAATGTGTTTAAACCTTTCAAAATGCGATTTTATTCAAAGTGAAGTATAAGTGACTAAATTGATAAAGTCTGCTTATTACGGACAAAAATTATTAACCTATATAGTTATTCGATACTATATTTAAATATGATACATAATGAGCACATGCCTATTCCTAAATGATATTTTAGTGATATTACAAAAACGGTATAGAATTGATGCTGATAACCTTCCAAACTACGTACTACTTTAAAACTTTTTAATTTAGGAAAAAAAAAAAAAAAAAAAAAAAAAAAAAAAAAAAAAAAAAAAAAAATCTTCAAAAGAAAACAATTAAATTTACGGGTCTTGTCATATGTTAGTGCATTACAAAGCTTACTCAGGATTGTCTTATTACCTAATAGACTGTTCAACAATATTTAATATGTTAATCCGAAAGCCGTAACATACAAAGTTTTTTGAAAATTAACGCAATATAGACGTTTCACGTGGGATAATTTGATTAGGCGAATGTTATTTATTTAATCAACCGCGCCTTAGAAAGAATTCTTGAAATCCTTTCACCAGTATACACTTACGAAACAACGACTGATCAATTAGTCTATCAATGGCGGCGGCCTTTGAGAATCACCGTCACGGGTGTTCATCTAATACATCAATCAGTCTGCATTTATACCATATGATCTTGAAAGAAAAAATCTCACCATGACTAATAATACATCACTAATATCGATTTATGTGGTGTCCGCAAGAAATACTTAAAATAGCCTCACAGTCTTATTGATTCAGTAGAACTGTGCATTTGCCAAACATACTTGGCATTCTTTTGTTCTAGAAATACATACCTACGGAATAAATCTCTAACGTTTCTTAAAACGTTTTTGTTGGTAATTTGTTTATTCTCCAACTCACTATATTTATACGAGAACCTACCTCGCTTATAGTGATTACAAATTATCCCAGAAATTTTCTTTTTTCTGGGTATTCAGGAACCTACCCTGATTTATCTTAAGTGCATTTATCTTAAGTGCATTTATTTAAAGTGCATGTGCATACAAGCCATTTTAGGCTTGCTCTAGAAATTTAATCTAGAGCGAAGGAACCTACCCTTCAAAATTATATAAACCTTACGCCACACCAGCGTAAACAATTATATGCACTTACACATATATAACTAATTGTAGAAAAGGCTATAATAAATCGGAACCCACATAAAAGTACCGATATTTGATATATACTGAAAATATCTCATACAACTTAGGATTCAGATTTTATAGCAACTGAAGAAGACCTTCGGGTCGAAAGCGCTTTTGCGTCAGGATATTGTTTTCCTGGTAAAATCAGTAAATCCTACTTGATTTTAAGTGTAAAACTAACCCAGGCTGGGGGTATATGATACACTTTTTACTGACTTTAAACCGCAAATATATTTAAAACTTATTCAGTGAGAACCAGCTTGTCTTATACGATTAATAATACATCGTATTCTACCCATATAGCTTTTTAGCTAGGGACTACGTGTGAGCGGTATGTCGAATTTCAATCACACACGTAAAACACTTGGGGTGAGATTAAACCCCGTGGGGCAACCCCAAACTGGGCACGGGACCCTCATGAGGCATTTTGAACCACCAACTGTGGTCGGACACCCGCAAACCCCCATACTATATCCTGTTATCTCATATTCTCGGGGGCCTAAGGGGTTGTTTTTATTCCCAGTAACAGAATAACCATTTCATAAACAGCATTTGGGTTTTGTTTTGTAGAAAATTCACTTGTCTCTCAGATGGAGTAATAAAATGTTACAGAAATTATCCTATTTATAATTATTTTGTTACTGTATTTCATACCACCCTCACCCGCAAAAATGGACCAAGAGTTCCTCGTATTCCCGTGGATTTAGATTTGACTTTTCATCACAAAGAAGTTGTAGAATTTAAAACATTAAAATTACCATTGCGTAATAAAAAGATATATTCTGTAGTAAATACATCAAGAAATATGACAATTAACTGCATAATCAATAATTTATGGCAAATTTGCTAAAACCACCAGAAAAAAATAACGATTTTTTTGAAAACTGAGTAAAATGCCGATAGTTTCGTCAATATGCGTTCAAATCACTTGAAATTTTCAGTGTGTTAGTTTTGAACCATTCCTGTCTAGAAAATAACAAACATTAAATTATTTGACAACTTTAAGGCAAAAAACGAGAATATGAGAAACCCTGAGAATACGAGAAACAGGAGTAGCGATCGTGACTCACATACATTTATAGTTGGGACTAGATTTACACAACACTCACATGCATTCTGCGTGTGACTTGGACCCCACCCCTGCCCCAGCCCCTCCTCTACTACCCTAGTACAAAAACTGCACAATCTTGTAAAATCTGTTGTTTCTTGCTACATACTAACATAGGTTTCCTAATTTTGTGCTTTTTCTTATTACTTTTTAATCCAGTTTCCCTTTATCCTAGTCAAACTAATCCGACGTATACAGTTTGTTTTATATTGTGACGGTCAAACTGTAGTCGAACTAATCCGACGTATACAGTTTGTTTTATATTGTGGGGCAAAAGTGATGAGAAAGAAAACCTGTCTGAGATGCAATTTCACTTGCGAAATGGAATACAAGTTTTGTCCACACAAAAGTGAGCTGCAGGAAATTTACTTAGGGACGCACCACTCGTCTTACATGCGGCTTCCATGACAGTTTGGCATGGAAATTTACGGAAATCCCCATGTACGGCAGTACCGACAATTGCTATATCTGACTGGTCGAAACTTAAACCTCTATGATACTATAATTAGCAAGCATCACTATAAATAGTAACAAAATCACGCGTGGTAGCACGTCGCATTTGCATGCCGCATAAAGCATTTAGCAAGAAGAAAGACGCATTTCACATGAAGCATTAAGCATTTAGCAAAAAGGAAATTTGCATTTAGCAAAAAGCATAACACATTGTGCAATTCTATGATATCTATCTATAAATACTGCATGACACCCTTCCGCATGTGGCATTGCGCATTTCGCATTTAACAAAACGCATGGCGCGTCGGCTTTCCATATTAACCTGAAGAAAATTTAGTTTCTTTAGTTTAATTTACCTTGCATCTTGTTCAATCGAGTAGTAAGAGTTACGCCCCTTTAATAAGTTTTAACTTCATAAACAAAATACCACAAAAACTTACTTTTTACTGTTTAATTTGATATCAAAATTTTTCAGTTTGCTATGACAATTAATTTGAAATAAGATCTAATGAATCTACAAGAAATTTTGATTTTTACATGTTTATACAGTTTATTTTAATTTATGAACTAACTGTATTTTCGGAAAATGGCTGCGCCCATAAGGAAATGGTTTCGTTTTTAGATTTTTCAAGAAATTTTAGATTTAAACTGAAACCATGAGTAACATCTACATCCAGGAGCCACCTACTAATGGAAAGGTAAAACACAATTTAAAGTAATGTGTATTCAAAAGTTTGTTCTTATATTTTTATATTTTTCTCGATGTCTTGCATGGTTTAGTCACAGGAAACATAGGGTCAATTCGTTTCACTTATGCGGCATACGCCGTTTCGCCGCGTACAACCGGCTAGGCGTTCGTTTGGCTTGCCGGCGCTGCCCGGGTCTATCCGGCGTATGCCGATGTGCCCTGGTCTTTCTAGATAGGCTAATCGGCAAATCATATCGTCGCACCACGTAATTTTACGCACACCTATTTCGACGCCATTTTTGTTTTGACCTCGTTCTCGATTAACTTGGGGTTTCCGATGACGTAGTTACTCGGTGTAATGACAGAAAACATCATGGTTAATTTTACCGATAAAAAGGTTGGAAAGTTCAGGAATTTGAAGATATTTATCAACTTACATTTACCCCATACATGATTTTTAATGTTTCTACTAATGCAAATTTTCATCCATTTTAAAAACGTCCCTGTGGAAGCTTAGATTAAAAAAGTTACGGGAAATTTTGTTGTACGTCTGCAGCCGACTTTGGTGCTATCAAGGTCACATCACTGCCACGTGACATATGTAATCGCACATTTTATGCACTGTTTTGGAAGGTGTACGCATTATATATCAATGCGATCATTACTACACACTTCGTTTTTTTTCTCTTTTCAACTAGGCTGCGAACACTGGGTTCATCTAAAGTTTTGTATAAAACAAAATGTGCCAAATTCCTCTGTAAACACTGCAGTCCAGAAAAATGAAAGAAAAAAATCAGACAGTGTGTATTAAAAAAGCAAAGTGATTATTTATGTTCTTAGCCCCTTATGTTGATGAATGTTTAAATGTTTTCCCATTTATTACTATCATTTGGCCTTTAATATTGATTATCTACTTGCATCTGCCTTTATGTCAAGTTTTATTGCAGCATCCATGACAGTTATGGTGTAGCGCATTACTTACAGTGATTGCACAAATATTTAAGCCAATCAAAAGCTTCGTAACAAGTATCATGTAAGATGCGTCGAAATAGGTGTGTTAGAAAAAGTATGGCCGATCACACTAGTTGTTGTTTACCATTTGATTTCTGGCAGTCAGTTGTTTAGAATAAGATGTTATTGGTATGATTCAATGCATAAAAGGTTAGTGTACATGCAATATCTAATAGAATGAAGTATGTTACTGAATGAAAAAGCGCGGCCATGCTGCTTGTTATGTGCGTCGAAACTGGTGAGTCTGGGATATATTTTCGCGATACAAAATCGAGTAAACATTTGAAAATTTTTGTTAGTACCAGTAAATGTAGAAACATGCTGCAAGAACTAGTTGCTAACTTATTTGGAAAAGGCCGCAAGAGAAAATCATAATAAATTGGAAAATTATTATTATTATTTTTTTTGCACTTTTCGTGGCTGGCGTACGCCGAAACGTTCATTTTATCAATAAACTGGTGAGATTTTTTTCTTGCCCATGTGACCGGCGTGCCCCGGATTGAGTGAAACGAATTGGCCCATAAGTTAGGAATAACAACGTATCGGCCGCTTGAGCGCTGCGCTATCTATCACCATTATAAACCTTACCTGCTTCAATCGGCTGTAGTTTCATTATTCATTAATTAAATTACAATTGTTTAGTTTCATGAAACAGGTCCCAGAAAAGCCACAAATTAGATTTATAGCTAAATCTAGTTATATATAGCTAGAAATAGCTATAAAACCAATAAAAGTTGTTCAAAATATGTCAATATCAAATATTAGTTATTTTCCCATTCAAATGGTTTATGAGACAAAAGACAATCACGAAGAACATTTGCAGTTTTAGTTTCCGTACATGTTGCGAATTTCTGCGATAAGTCTTTTATAAATTTGTCTAAAACTACGACGATTATCACAAGTGAAAAATTCAGTAATGATTTATCGCAAAATACTGCTGCATTTATTGAAAATGTGACTATAAAGACCTTAATTTTGTGTTATTGTCTTTCTTCTCGTAAACATTTGGACGCGATTGTGACCATTTTACATTTGATTTTGACATATTTTGCATTATTGTTATTGGTTTTATAGCTACTTCTAGCTATATAAAGCTAGATTTAGCTATATAGCTAATTTGTGACTTTTCTGGGACCTGTTAAATAAAGGAAAGATTTATCTTTTCAAATATGTAAAAATATCTACCGGTATATATTTTTTAAACTGAGATTGTGTAGTTTTACCTTGTTTAAGCGGTAAATTTCTAGTTTACGAGGAATTCGGCTGCCATTTTTGTTTCGAATAGTATCATATGGGAAACAAAAATAGCTGTACACGCATCCTACTATATATAAAATTATTAAAACGAGGCTAATTTCTGTTCATAAGAGGCCTCCAAAGGGGGTGAATTTTTTTTTTTCGGAAAATTAAAGCAATATTAAAAAAAAATATAACTGAAAATAGGTCTTTTTTGGTGACGAATTGTGGCATTGCCTATTGACCGGACCTCCCAGGACCCATTTTTTTTATCGAATTTAATCATTAAAGAAAAAGTTGATAACATAAAAATATATGTTTAACCTTGCGCTTTTTGCGCCATTGTTTCCAAATACCCCCCTCAGCAGGTGCGCTCTAATGATAAACTTATAAATAAACAAATTACTTCCCTTGACAAATACTCTTCAATTTTCCGATATGGATTTGCCCTAGTTTTGATATATGAATTTCTGACAATCACCAGGTTTAACTCGTTATAACTTTTTAACAGATAAAGCTATTAAAAAATGGTTTTCACCATTGTTTCTCTTAAAAATAGACCTCTCTAACAGTATATAGTGTGTGCCATTTATTTAAAAGAAAAGAAATCGTCTGTTATTGCTACATAAGTATTTATAATTCTTTAATACCGGGAAAAGTAGATTGCAAATTCGACAGATAATTAATAGCAGAGCTACCGGCGCCGCTTTGCCGTGTTACCTGTATTAAACATCATAAAAAAAGTCATTGCTTGAGTATATGACATTCTGCACATCTCTGAGGGCATCCCCCTGTTGTTGTTTTAAATATCTCCCTTTTTAGCTCACCTGAGCAGGAAGGGGCTGCCACAGCTAAAAATATAAAAACTTCGAATGACATCTCCTCCTAAACCGATGGTCCGATTTTGACATAATTTCACACAAATGGTCCTTATGCTACCCTCTACCAAGATTATCCAAATTATACCGATTCGTCAAAAAACATGGCTGCCAGAGGGCGTTGTCTTTTTTCTCTATTCTCTATATGTATATAGAGGAAACTTAAAAAATCTGCTTGTCTGATTTTAGAATAATTTTACACAAATGGTCCTTGTGTGACCCTCTACCAAGATTGTTCAAATTATTTTGATTCGTCAAAAAAACATGGCCGCCAGAGGGCGTGGTGTTTTTTCCCTATATGTATATAGTGGAAACTTAAAAAATCTTCTTGTGTGAAACTGCTGGCCCGATTTTTAAATAATTTTACACAATTGGTCCTTGTGTGACCCTCTACCAATAATGTTCAAATTTTTCTGATTCGTCAAAAAACATGGCTGCCAGGGGGTGTGGTCACTTTTCTTCTCTGACTCAATAATAGCTAGAGCCTTGATATTTGGTGTGTGATATCAAATTTGTAATGTCTACCATAATTGTTTGAAATAGGTTCAAAAGTGTGTGTGACATGTATATAATATAGGCTAACAAAGAAGAAACCTAACTCTGTACTTATACAAACACACTTTAAGCCTTGTACACAGGTGAGCGCTTTAGGGTCAATGACCCTCTTGTTTCAGACAAAGAGGGATGTCAATTTCTGGAATAAACACTGTAGGCTTTCCTGTTCACATAAAGTCTTGTGTCTCAATGTTGATTTTTTTATTCATGTCAGTATTCATGGGAAGATGCTCTGATTTGAGATCTTTAAATGTTATAAATGTTACTTTCAGGTTCTCCTTGTAACAACTGTAGGGGATATAGATATTGAGCTGTGGTCAAAGGAGGCACCAAAAGCTGCACGGAACTTTGTTCAGCTATGTATGGAAGGCTACTATGATGGTACTATATTCCACAGAGTGATACGAGATTTCATTGTTCAGGGAGGTGATCCTACAGGTTCTGGTCATGGCGGAGAGAGTATATATGGCAAGCCATTCAAGGTTAGCTATTCTATTTCACTGGACATGATGTATTCATAATACTATAAACCTTCTCACTAGGAAAATAGTTTCCTATTATATAGTGTTAGAATTTCTAGAGAAGGATACTGCCATCATGTTACACATTGAATTACAAATATAACAGTTAACAGAATCTTTGGCCCAAATAAGGTTCTTTGAACAGTTTCTATTTTTATCAGTTTTGTCTTGAAGATCTTTACCAGTTTTTATCATTTATCATTTAATTTGTAGTTCAGTTAAGTATAAGAGCAAATTTGAGCTAGCTAGCCAATACAAAAAAATAGATATATAAGGTAGTCTTCTTGTTTGTAAAGATTTATCTCTTCGCTGGCTTGTTGTCTTCAGGATGAGTTCCATCAACGGCTTAGATTTGTCCGCAGAGGATTGGTTGCCATGGCAAATGCTGGGCCCAATGATAATGGGAGCCAGTTTTTCTTTACAATGGGTTCGACTCCTGAGTTGATGAATAAACATACTATTTTTGGAAAGGTAAGAGTAAAAAATGATTTTTTTCCACTTAATATTTAATTAAGTTGAATTTTTGAGTGATAGGTACAATAAATCACAAATTTCTGGAGCTCACACGAGGGTAAGTAAAATGCTCCAGTTTTCCAGGGTTTCATGTGATCCAAAAATAGCAAATAGAAGAAAAATGGCCAAGGGATGGCACAAATTGCTTAAGCTAGCTATTGATGCTGTAGTGTGCATTGTGCAGTGTTTCATGGTGTATGCATTCATTAAACATTTATGGAAGAATGTTACTTACATTTACAATTACAGGTGTCTGGTAACACAGTTTACAGTATGCTTGTATGGCAGTTAAATTTACAGGTATCCAGTAACAAGGTCTACAACATTTACAGGTATACAGTCACAGTCTACAAATTTACATTTACAGTTATCCAGTTACATATTTTACAACATGCTCATATTGCATTTACATTTACAGGTATCCAATTAAATATTCTGCAATATGCTCAAATGTGATTTACATTTACAGGTATCCAGTAACACAGTTGACAACATGCTCATATTGCTGATATATTTACAGGTATTCAGTTACACATTCTACAATATACTCATATTGCATTTACATTTACAGGAATCCAGTAGCATAGTGAACAACATGCTCAAATTTCATTTTACATTTACAGGAATCCAGTAGCATAGTGAACAAAAAAATTCATTTTACATTTACAGGAATCCAGTAGCATAGTGAACAACATGCTCAAATTTCATTTTACATTTACAGGTATCGTGTAGCATAATGAACAACATGCTCAAATTTCATTTTACATTTACAGGTATCCAGTAGCATAGTGAACAACATGCTCAAATTTCATTTTACATTTACAGGTATCCAGTAGCATAATGAACAACATGCTCAAATTTCATTTTACATTTACAGGTATCCAGTAGCATAATGAACAACATGCTCAAATTTCATTTTACATTTACAGGAATCCAGTAGCATAGTGAACAACAAATTTCATTTTACATTTACAGGAATCCAGTAGCATAGTGAACAACATGCTCAAATTTCATTTTACATTTACAGGTATCCAGTAGCATAGTGAACAACATGCTCAAATTTCATTTTACATTTACAGGTATCAAGTAACACAATCTCCAACGTATATGTACTCATATTTCATTTACATTAAAATACATCAAGAAACACAGTCTGCAATATGCTCAGATTAAATTAACATTTCAGGTATCTGGTAACACAGTCTACAATATGCTTAAGCTGCAGGAGTGTGAGACTGGTCCAGAGGACAGACCTGTTTATCCAAATAAAATTCTTAAAACACAGGTATGAAGTCTCCAGTACATAGAAAACAGTTGATTGGCATGGTGTGTGAGGGTCAAATGCTTCAAAACATTTTAATAACAGGACCTGGATTATACAAAACAAATTTCAAAATCTAAAACAAGATTCTAAAAACTACTATTAAACAGAATATTTTGCTTTCAACTTTATTGATTCAGAAATCATACAGATGGGAAAATGGTCATCAGTAGAGAGAGAAAACTAATATTTCTTTTCCATTATATGAGATTCGTGATTGTTCACCTTGAAATTACTGTGGTTTTTGTTGTATTTAGTCTTCCAAGCCAAACAAATTTAAACCATTCACCCATTTTTGTCGAGCCCGCTTGCGGATGCGAAGACATAGTTGTCCAAATGGCGGTTCGGTGTATGTGCGTGCGTGCGTCCATCCGGATTTGTTTGTCCGGACCATAACTTTGACATATATTGAGCAATCTTGTTTATATTTGGCATGAATGTTTACCCCAGTGAGACGGAGTGTCATGCACAAACCCCAGGTTCCTATCTCAAAGGTCAAGGTCACACTTACTGGTCAAAGGTCCAATTCAAAAATGACTGTCCGGAGCATTTCTTCTTCATGCATGGAGGGATTTTGATGTAACTTGGCACAATTGTTCACCATCATGAGACAAAGTGTCATGCGCAAGAACCAGTTCCCTAGGTCTAAGGTCAAGGTTACATTTAGAGGTCAAATGATACAAGAATGACAACTTTGTCCGGAGCATTTCTTCTTCATGCATAGAGAGATTTTGATGTAACTTGGCACAAATGTTCACCACCATGAAACAGAGTGTCATGCACAAGAACCAGGTCCCTAGGTCTAAGGTCAAGGTCACACTTAGAGGTCAAAAGTCAGATACAAGAATGACTGTCTGGAGCATTTCTTTTTGATGCATAGAGGGATTTTGATGTAACTTGGCACAATTGTTCATCATCATGAGACGGAGTGTCATGCGCAAGATCCTAGAATTACTTCCCTTTGTTGTTACTATAAATAGCTTATATTCGTAACTTTTTTATTACTGGTCGTAGGGAAAAAGCAAGACCACTTTTCTGTAGTACAACATGCATGTTACATCCAATTTTCAGGTGAATTTTGACCTATCTCTACTGGTGAGGATTTTTGTGTGGACTTAGAATTTTTTTTTTTTTTTTTTAAAGATTAACGTCCCTTAGTTGTTACTTTAAATAACTTATATTGTAACGTTTTGCAATCTCTTTTTTATTTGGCATAAATGTTTGCCTCAATGAGACAGGGAGTGTCAGGTGCAACTCCCAGTCCTTTTGACAGCTGGCAGGCTCGACATGTTTCCCCTGGGCATCTAGTATGATTCAAGTTTCATGTATCAAATTTATTGACAATCAGCATAGTACATGTCTTTGGTCACATAGAAACAAACATTTGTGGCTAAATACATACGTACCTACCTACCTACGTACCCACCTATACTGCTAAATACATACATACCTACCTACCTACGTACCCACCTATACTGCTAAATACACATGTGACCCACCTGTACTGCTAAATACATACGTACCTACCTACCTATGTACCCACCTATACTGCTAAATATCTTTCTGTTGTTGATGTAGAAGAAAACTTCACATTAACACTGTAAGCTTCAAATTTTTTGTTCCAAAAAATAAATAAGTATTTTGTTTCCCAGTTAAATTTTATTTAGGGGCCTCCGTGGCCGAGTGGTTAGAGTCGTTGACTTCAAACCATTTGCCCCTCATCGATGTGGGTTCGAAACCTCATTTGGGGCGTAGAATTCTTCACGTGAGGAAGCCATCCAGCTGGCTTACGGAAGGTCGGTGGTTCTACCCAGGTGCCCGCTCGTGATGAAATAGTGCACGGAGGGGCACCTGGGGTCTTCCTCCACCATTAAAGCTGGAAAGTCGCCATATGACCTAAAATTGTGTCGGTGCGACGTTAAACCCAACAAAATAAATAAATAAATTTTATTTATCCAATTTTCTAGGTTTTAGCAAACCCATATGATGACATTGTTCCAAGAGTGGTAAAAAGATCCAAGAAAGATGGTGACTTAGAAAAGAAATCAAGGAGCAAATCAAAGGCAACAAAGTATGCTAACATTTCGATCAGCAAAGTTAAAGAAAATAAATATGAGGAAAATATTTAGAGTCATAGGGCACCTGCTTTATACCAAATAACACATACTGTATAATTTGGTGACATGTCAGATTTCCATTGTACTGTAGAATTGTATGGATTAGTGCAGTTTAAAATTTTACCCATGTACATGTTGACTCACATTTCATCACGGTTATTTTAACCTTTACCCTTCTAAATTTCTAAAATTGACTGGTCTATCATTCAATTTAGGCAAAACCATTTATTATTCGAAAGGGTGATCACTGAAAAATTACTGACTGAATAGTGAACAGTGCAGACCATGTGCATGTGCAGGCTGATCTTGGTCTGCACTGGTTGCAAAGGCAGAATCACTTGGTGCCAGTAGGCTAAAGGTTAAGAACATGCAATCCTGAATTAAAATCACTCAGTATTTATTAGCTCGACTATTCGAAGAATAGTCTAGCTATTCTACTCACCCTGGCGTCGGCGTCAGCGTCACACCTTGGTTAAGTTTTTGCATGCAAGTACATACAGCCATCAATTAAAGGCATATAGCTTTGAAACTTATTTTATCTTTTTCTAGGTCAATTACCAACCTCTCTGGGTCAAGTCCCATAACTCTGACATGTATTTTGAGCAAATTATGCCCCCTTTTGGACTTAGAAAATTTTGGTTAAAGTTTTACATGCAAGTTACTATCTCCAAAACTAATGCAGATATTGATTTGAAACTTCACATGTGTCTTCAGGGTTATAAAACTAGTTGATAGCAGCAAGTCCCATAACTCTGACCTTCATTTTGGCCAAATTATGCCCCCTTTTGGACTTAGAAAATTCTGGTTAAAGTTTTGCGTGCAAGTACATACAGCTATTTCTAAAAGGCATATAGATTTTAAACTTATTTTTTCTTTTTCTAGATCAATTACCAACCTCACTGGGTCAAGTCCCATAACTCTGACATGTATTTTGGGAAAATTATGCCCCCTTTTAGACTTAGAAAATTTTGGTTAAAGTTTTACATGCAAGTTATTATCTCCAAAACTAATGCAGAAATTGATTTGAAACTTCACATGTGTCTTTGTGGTTATAAAACTAGTTGATAGCAGCAAGTCCCATAACTCTGACCTTCATTTTGGCCAAATTATGCCCCCTTTTGGACTTCTGAAATTCTGGTTAAAGTTTTGCGTGCAAGTACATACAGCTATTACTAAAAGGCATATAGATTTGAAACTTATTTTTTTCTTTTTCTAGATCAATTACCAACCTCACTGGATCAAGTCCCATAACTCTTACATGTATTTTGAGCAAATTATTCCCCTTTTTGGACTTAGAAAATCCTGGTTAAAGTTTTGCATGCAAGTACATATAGCAATTACTAAAAGGCATATAGATTTGAAACTTTTTTTTTCTTTTTCTAGATCAATTACCAACCTCACTGGGTCAAGTCCCATAACTCTGACATGTATTTTGGGCAAATTATGCCCCCTTTTGGACTTTGAAAATTCTGGTTAAAGTTTTACATGCGAGTTTCTATCTCCAAAACTAATGCAGATATTGAATTAAAACTTCACATGTGCCTTCGGGGTTATAAAACTAGTTGAAAGCAGCAAGTCCCATAACTGATATGCATTTTGGTCAAATTATGCCCCCTTTTGAACTTAAAATTCTTTTAATATTTAACCTTTTTGGGTAATATTTTCCTGCTTCTGGGACAATATTTCGAATAGTCGAGCTTGGCAGTCTTACGGACAGCTCTTGTTTAATGTTACCTGACTAAAATAATAAATATACAAACAAAACAGAAACTGTCTTTGTTAAATTGCTTTATTTGAATACACACAATGTACTATATTACAGGAATTTTAAGTTGCTGTCATTTGGAGAAGAGGCAGAAGAAGATGAGGAACAAGTTACCAAAGTTTCTGAGGTAAATGTTGGTTTAAGCTTAAGCCTGCTAAATTTCTCAAATGGACTGGTCCATCATTGAATTTAGGCAGTACCATTTATTATTTGAGGGGGTGTTCAATGAAAATTTATTGACTGCATA
The DNA here is from genome assembly GCF_021730395.1 of Mercenaria mercenaria. NCBI lineage: Eukaryota > Metazoa > Mollusca > Bivalvia > Venerida > Veneridae > Mercenaria > Mercenaria mercenaria. Next base: position 54,222,484 of record NC_069363.1, read on the forward strand.
GCAAACAGTGCAGACCATGATTAGCCTGCACACTGGTTGCAAAGGCGGAATCACTTGCCGCCAGCAGGCTAAAGGTTAATATTTTGTGTTTATGGACATGACATCAGCAAGATGTTGCAGCATTTTCTGATTTACTACTTCATCTGACAGCCTGGACATTGGTTCAGATATAGTTGGTCAAAATGCAAGACACTGTTATACATGTACATAATTATGTTCAGCAGCAAGTCCAGTGGATCTTACAGTGTAAACATAATGATATAACAGAATGTTAGTGTTTTCCCACATAAACTTATCCTAAATGAGATTGGATTTAAAAGTTGTTGTAGGCTTTATATAGGTATGACGGTAGAAGTATGCTTATTTTTTCTGTTTTGTGTATAGGGTTGGAAAGGTAAAGGCAAGAGCAGTCATGAGCTGACCAATGATCCACGACTGAGTTCAGTACCAGCTGTAGATATCAGCCCTGAAAAAACAGAGAAGCGGAAAGCTGATTCCTCAGACATTGTAACTACAGTCAAACATTGTTAACTCGAACTCGGATAATTTGTACACCACACTTCTCTCGAACTCATCATTGGGTCCCGGAAAAATCACTGTATAATGAATTTTGTTATAACTTGAACAACCGATCACTCAAACAAATTTTGCTGGTCCTGTCGAGTTCGAGTTAACGATTTTCAACTGTATACATTTATAATGATATTTCTGATTCAACATTGTCAAACTGAGGTTATTTTATTTGAAAATTGAGAAAAAAATCTGCTTAAAGGCACTGAGTTAACAGTTCTTAAAGTATATATTTTGAAGACTTAACAAAAGGAGCAGTACTTAGTTGGAAGGAGTTCATTAATTGTTTGGTGTGAGCTATGGTTATAAAATCAGAACTGAAGTTTTTCAGGGGATATAAACATTGAATTACATTTTGCAGGCAGAGGCCCTGTGATTTAACATATATATTTTATAATTAATTTGACATAAATGATCCAGGCTGACTCTTTACCAAGACCCTTTAAATTGTTCCAATTGGCAGTAAGAGACCATGGTTTCGTTCCCCTATATGCATTAAGTAGAAACTTCTTAAATCTTGTCAGAAACTGCTTAATATATATTGAGGTTGTAATGCTACAGGATTCAGAAGAGGAAAAGGAGAAAGAGGAAAGGAGAGAAAGTATAAAAAAGAAATTAAAGAAAGAACCTCCAGAGAAAAACATTAATGTAAAACAAAATAAACATTCACCAGACAGTGTATCAAACAAGCAGCCAGCGACAGTTCAGTCCGAGCCAGCAGTCAAAGCAGCAGCACCAAGAAAAAGTAGTCCTCCCACTAGCAAACCTACACCAACAAGCAAGACAATTCCAGTAGAGAAACCATCTAACAGAAGGTAATGTTTTAAAAGTACTATTTCTCTGTTATGATGAAAAGTTTTAATTCCTCATTTACAATGTATTATATATACTGCATGGTTTGATAAAAAAGAATTTCTGATGTTTAGAAATACAGTGAAACACCGCTCGCTCGAGCATCGATGACTCGAGCACCCAGGCTCACTCGAGCAATTCATGTGGTCCCGGCCGATTTCCTTCTATTTTCTATGTGATATCACCATGGCTGGGTTGAGCATCGATAACTCGATTGCTCAAGCATGACACCTGGTCCCTGTGTATTAATTTACTCTTTGTTGCTTCTGGCTAACTCGGGCAGAGGTGTCAAAATTGTTCACACCTTCGGCGGTCAGAATGTATCGGTTAATTAAACATTTTCACACACCGTGAGAATTGCGTAGTCTATTCCCAGACTATCTTAAATGTTTGTTTTTCGGTATATTTGACATTATGATGAGATTAATTATTGATAAAAGCTTAAAGAAAAGTTTTATTGATCAAATATCGATTAATTACTGATAACTCAAAGCATCTTTTCTACGGGATCGAAATCTTAGTAACTTAATCAGCGGTTGTTTGAATGCAAAAGAAGGAAATAATGTAGCCGTTTCATAAAATTGAGAAGATAATTATGATATGCATTTGTTGATGAATAATTTTTAAAAAAAATCTTAGTTGTTTCATCGCATATGCCATTTACAAATAACATATTGAAACGTCTATTAATAGGTAACGTTTGTGAAACGTTTGTTTTCGAAAATGTCACAAGTATGTTATTATTACGCATCACCGTTTACTCAGCAAACTGTCCCGGTGACCGTAAAACAAACTTTAGTTTTCTTCGTATGTTGGTCAATGTTTGTGTCGCTCGAAACCATGGATAACTCGAGCATTTTGATCATCCCCTTGCGACCTCGAGCGAGCGCTGTTTTACTGTAATAACAAGAGGGCCATAATGGCTATATCGCTCACCTGTTATCATTGCACTTAAGGACAAGAAGGTCAAAAAATCATTATCAAGATCAACAACAAAGAGAAGAAATTTAACCAAAAAGAAAAAAAAACATCTTACAAGGTACAGATATGTCAAAATACACCTAAAAATTGGAGGCACCATCCATGTTGTACCACAGAAAAGTGGTCTCGGTTTTTCCCTACGGCCAATAATAAAAAAGTTACTAAATAAGCTATTTATAGTAACATAAAAGGGAAGTAATTAAAAAAAAAAATATTGTAAGTGAACAAAAGAAGGATCTGCCAAATAAAAACAAGAGCACTGCAATGCAACGCAAATGCAGAGCAATATACACACAAAACAAAGTCATATGACCTTTGACCCCTAAGTGTGACCTTGACCTTAAAGTGAGCCATCCGAAACATGCGCTCTGCACGTTGTTTCGATGAGGTGAACATTTGTGTCAGGTTTCTTTGAAATCCTTCAAGGGGTTCAAGAGTTACAGAGCGGAAGGGAAATTGCTAACCAACAGACTGACAGACGGACATCGTGGCGATAACATAATACGTCCCTTTGGGCGTATAAAAAGGAATCGAGATCTTATGGTGATACAAGTTGTGTGCAAGTTTGGTTAAAATCAAATCATAAATGAAACTGCTATTTTGCAGACAAGGTCAAAATAGCCAATTTTGGCCCTTTCAGGGGCCATAACTCTGGAACCCATTATGGGATCTGGCCGGTTCAAGAAAGGAACCACAGTCTTATGGTGATACAAGTTTTATGCAAGTTTGATTAAATTCAAATTATAAATGAAGCTGCTATTGTGCAGACAAAGTCAAAATAGCTAATTCTGGCCCTATCAGGGGCCATAACTCTGGAACCCATAATGGAATCTGGCCAGTTCAAGAAAGGAACCAAGATCTTGTGGTGATACAAGTTGTGTGCAAGTTTGGTTAAATTCAAATCATAAATGAAGCTGCTATTGTGCAGACAAAGTCAGAATAACTAATTTTGGCCTTTTCAGGGGCCATAACTCTGGAACCCATTATGGGATCTGGCTGGTTCAAAAAAAAAGGAACCGAGATCTTATGGTGACACAAGTTTTGTGCAAGTTTGATGTAATTCAAATCATAAATGAAGCTGCTATTGGCAGACAAGGTCAAAATAGCTAATTCTGGCTCTTTCAGGGGCCATAACTCTGGAACCCATAATGGAATCTGGCCAGTTCAAGAAAGGAACCAAGATCTTATGGTGATACAAGTTATGTAGAAGTTTGGTAAAAATCAAATCATAAATAAAGCTGCTATTGTGCAGACAAGGTCAAAATAGCTAATTTTGGCCCTTTCAGGGGCCATGACTCTGGAACCCATAATGGGATCTGGCCAGTTCAAGAAAGGAACCAAGATCTTATGGTGATACAAGTTGTGTGCAAGTTTGGTTAAAATAAAATCATAGATAAAACCACTATCATGCAGACAAGAAATTGTTGACGCACGTACAGACGACGGACGAAGGGTGATCACAAAAGCTCACCTTGTCACTATGTGACAGGTGAGCTAAAAAAATTGGAATAAATATTTGTAGCAACATGAGCAAAATGATGATTTTGGTTTTTAGCTCATCTGATTTTTGGAAAAAAAAATGATGAGTTATTGTCACCACTTGATCGGTGTCAGCGTCGGCATCGACGTTGCCTGGTTAAGTTTTATGTTTAGGTCAGCTTTTCTCCTAAACTATCAAAGGCATTGCTTTGAAACTTGCAACACTTGTTCACCATCAATAGCTGACCATGTACAGCAAGGAACATAACTTCATCCTACTTTTTGCAAGAATTATGGCCCCTTTTGGACTTAGAAAATATCAGATTTCTTGGTTAAGTTTTATGTTTAGGTCAACTTTTCTCCTAAACTATCAAAGCTATTGCTTTGAAACTTGCAACACTTTTTCACCATCATAAGCTGACCCTGTACATCAAGAAACGTAACTCCATCCTGCTTTTTAGCTTTTGTGATCGACCTGTGTCCGTCGTCCGTCGTCAACAATTTGACTGTTAACACTCTAGAGGTCACCATTTTGGCCCAATCTTAATGAAACTTGGTCAGAATGTTACCCTCAATAAAATCTTGGACGAGTTCGATATTGGGTCATCTGGAGTCAAAAACTAGGTCACCAGGTCAAATCAAAGGAAAAGCTTGTTTACACTCTAGAGGTCACAATTTTGGCCCAATCTTAATGAAACTTGGTCAGAATGTTACCCTCAATAAAATCTTGGACGAGTTCGATATTGGGTCATCTCAGGTCAAAAACTAGGTCACCAGATCGAATCAAAGGAAAAGCTTGTTAACACTCTAGAGGTCACAATTTGGGCCCAATCTTAATGAAACTTGGTCAGAATGTTACTCTTAATCAAGTCTTAGATGAGTTTGATATGGGGTCATTTGGGGTCAAAAACTAGGTCACCAGGTCAAATGAAAGAAAAAGCTTGTTAACACTGTAGAGGCCACATTTTTTACTGTATCTTCATGAAATTTGGTCAGAATGTTAATCTTTATGACCTCAAGGTCCAGTTTGAATCTGGGTCATGTAGGATTAAAAACTAGGTCACTGGGTCAAATCAAAGGAAAAGCTGTTTAACACTCTAGAGGCCACATTTATGACCACATCTTAATGAAACTTAGTCATAATGTTAATCTTAATGATCTACAGGTCAGATTCAAATCTGGGTCATGTCGGGTCAAAAACTAGGTCACTGGGTCAAATCAAAAGAAAAGCTATTCAACATTTTAGAGGCCACATTTATGACCTTATCTTAATGAAACTTAGTCAGAATGTTAATCTTGATGATCTTTAGGTCAATAGGTCAGGTGAGCGATACAGGGCCTTCATGGCCCTCTTGTTTCAAGAATTATTGCCCCTTTTGGACTTAGAAAATCAGATTTCTTGGTTAAGTTTTATGTTTAGGTCAGCTTTTCTCATAAACTATCAAAGCTATTGCTTTAAAACTTGCAACACTTGTTCACCATCATAAGCTGACCATGTACAGCAAGAAACATAACTCTGTCCTTCTTTTTGCAAGAATTATGGCCCCTTTTGGATTTAGATTATAACAGATTTATTGGTTAAGTTTTATGTTTAGGTCAGCTTTTCTCCTAAACTATTTAAGCTATTGCTTTGAAACTTGCAACAGTTGTTCGCTATCATAAGCTGACTCTGTACATTAAGAAACATAGCTCCATCCTGCTTTTTGCAAGAATTATGGCCCTTTTTGGACTTAGAAAATCATGGGTAGGACAATTTTTCTATTATACAAAAAAAATCAGATGAGCGTCAGCACCCGCAAGGTGGTGCTCTTGTTTCATTTGCTTGAAACATTTTATTTTGTACTTTGTAGGAATACTTCACAATATTTCAATATATTTACACAAAATACAATTCAAAGCAAAATTATATACAGTGATTCATATATCACATCTACAGTTATCTTAAGTACCAAGATATCATTCTGTAAATCAAAACTTATCCCCTTGCACCGCTGGTAACAAAATATAACTAATTTTCAGTCCTTATACAGAGTTGTTTCTATTCCATTACACTTTAGATAAATATGCTAAATGCTCAAGTCATGATTTTCTATTTTCTGTGCCAAGATTTTCACTTAATAAATTCTGCAAGAAATATTAAAGATTATTTTCACCTTTTATGTGTTGAAAAGTATTTTTTTTTAAGTGAAATTTGAAATAGTGGTTTAATGTGAGAAAGCTAGACCAATACCTTTCTATGAAATCTCAGGACTACAGCTGCTGGCATTCAGCTATGAACTACCAGTCCCCTATTTACCTTTTCAAATTTTGTAATGTTTTGTTGGCTTTCAGTGAAAAAACTGATAAAGAATAAAGCAATGTTTTATATATGGAAATAAACCAGTCCCGAGATGGTCGTATTTTATCAATGTCTTTCACAGAGTATTTGTTCCTGTGTCACTTTCATCTGTGTCAAAGTACATGAAGTATTAAGTCAGCAATGCATAAGAACTGTTGACCGGTATAAATATGATGCCAGTTGATGATGTGTAAAACACTTTGAAAGAAAACTCAACTACTTGTTGTTAGAGTCAGAGTATATGGTTGTGCTCCTGTAAAAAAAGTTGTGGGGTGGCACTTAGATTTACCTTTGTCCCCGGTATATCTGTCAATTTATCTGTCTGTTCAGATTTATGTTGTGCATATATCAAAAAGTATAGGGCCTATTATCATCAGAGGTCACAGGATTGTCAAGTAGGCATACATGATTTACCAATAGTCGCTCTTTATCTAAATGTTTTTCATCAATATGTTCTGACTTATTTCTGTTGTTTTCACAGTGAAGAGCTAAAACAGGAAGCAAGGACATTAAAGAGGGAAATTCGTGAATCAAAGAAGAGAGAACAGCAGAGAAAGATGGAAGTGAAAGAAGAAGTTGTGGAGGAAGGTAAGCTCATTTCTATGTTGTATAGCTGCAAAATTATGATGCACAGGCAAAGCAATTGGATAGGTTTTTAAGTATAACATTTATGTTTTTCTGCAAGGGACTTTTTTCGTTTCTAAAGATGTGACCCACCCTCTTAAAATGAGGCAGATTGATTCTCGTTTGTTCCTCTGCATACTAGTACTTCCTGGAAATCTTTTGTGATAAATGTGGCATGTATTTATGCAAAATTTATATTGTCATTGACTTCTGCAGACTTTTCTGAAGGCATGTTGCAAAGGGTATGTAAATGTACCCGGTTACTTTCTAAAATTCTTCAGCAATGTTATATGACATTTTAGTGGTGTTTAACCAGACATTCGCTTCACGTTTTACTGTATTTTAGCTTTAAATATAATATTGTTAGGCGGTGGTAGGAGAATCGGGTAATTTGAATACTTTTTCAAACATTTAGTTATGTTGCAAAAGCTTTTTCATCAGAAAGGCATGTTGAATGCAGTAAGTCTAGATAATTTTGATGTGATACAAGACCAAAACACTCCTGGAATTAGAAAAAAGTCAGACTCTAAATAAGTATTTAAAAAGTTATTTTGTTTTCATTTCTTTCCAGGCTCAGTTTAATTGTTCAGGACATTCCAGTTTTTTTTTTAAAGACTTTACCTTTGCTTTTTCACAGAGCCACAGCCAGTCAGTAATGACCCGTTAGCGGATTTTAAACGTGAACGCCTAAAGTACAAGGCATTGAGAAAGGAGCAGGGTAAGAAAGGATTGAACAGAGAGGAAATAACATTATCTATACTGAACAAGTTTAAGACTAAGTTAGAAGGCTCACGAAAACTGGCAGGCAGGTACTCGGACGATGAAGATAAAGATGAGGATCTGGAAGATGATGCGACAGATTTATCTTGGTAATGTGTAGATGCTTTTTATGAAAATTTACAAGATTTGCTGATCGAAATTACTTCTATTGTTAGAGCTCATTTTTCATAACTGCTTTTCAAGGTTTTCAGCCTAAGTTTGCATGGAACAAATGGAAGTTACACATCCATCTAAAAATCCACAGAGGTGGTTGCGTGAACCATGTATTTTAAGGAAATCTTTAGTTGTTTTCATTTCATGGTTCTAAATGTATTTTTATATAGAAATCTTCATTTCTGATTTAGTCCTTGCAAACATGAAATTTGATTTTTATGATTAATTCAAAACTTATTTTTTATGCCCCTGACATCTACTGATGCGGGAGGCATATAGTGATCGTCCTGTCCGTCCGTCTGTACGAGGTTAACCAAATGGGACTGTTTCGTCTAGCATCAATACTCCTTACTGGAATGACTTGATACTAATGCAGATGTAACCTGTGACCATTCCTCATCTTCAGACATCACCTGACCTCAGTTTGACCTTGACCTCATTTTGAACTTAGGTTGCTTTATATGGGCCATCTCTCGGTTAACCAAATGGGACCGTTTTGTCTAGCATCAATACCGCTTACAAGAATGAATTGATACTAACACAGGTGTAACCTGTGACCATTCCTCATCTTCAAACATCACCTGACCTCAGTTTGACCTTGACCTTGACCTCATTTTGGACTAAGGTTGCTTTATATGGGCCATCTCTTGGTTAACCAAATGGGACCGTTTCGTCTAGCATCAATACCGCTTACAAGAATGAATTGATACTAATACAGATGTAACCTGTGACCATTCCTCATCTTCAAACATCACCTGACCTCAGTTTGACCTTGACCTCGTTTTGGACTTGGGTTGCTTTGTATCGACAAGGATGCCACCGGGGGCATCAAGCGTTTATTGAACGCAGCTCCTTGATTTTTTTAAATTCCTGTTTAAAACTTTGTCAGAGTTGTTTAAAAGGATAAATGATATTATCATGGCATACTTGATTATCAATTAACAAAAAAAAACTGTCTGTGGAAAAGTGAATCAAGCATTACACAAGCTCTTAGATTTGTTGCAAAAATTGGCCAAACCATTGTTGTATTGCTTATCATGACTATATGTTGTTGCTGTAGAAGAAAAGCAAAAATCAGTGTTCAGGTTTTAAGAGTGATCTCCCTTTAGTCACTGAAAGTTGAATAGCATTCTATAGTTGTTCCAGTTAATCCAGTATATTTTATCAGAAGATTTGTCAGAAATGATCTGTTGATATATAGCAGTTTATAATTCTGTTTGAACGAAATTTTTTCACAGAAACAGCTAACTGAATTGGATTGAATTTTCAAAGTATGTCTCCATTGTCCATGATACACAATGGAGAAAATGATAGTAATGCAAATTCATATTGTATTTTTTAGTACATTTTCTTATAGCATTTGTAAAATCCACATCACATGAGATAGAACCTTATATTTAGTGGCTAGAAGTTATACATCCCCTACAGAATAATCAGTGGCTGTGTTACAGGATCTATAATAAAGTGTTTAAATTTAAAGATGAGGTAAAGACAGAATATATTTAACCTTTAGACTGCTGTTGGCAAGTTATTCTACCTTTGTGACCAGTGCAGACCAAGATCTCGGTCTGCACTGTTCGTTATTCAGTCTGTAAATTTTCCGTGAACACACTTTCAAATAATAAATGGTACTGCCCAAATTGAATGACAGACCAGTCCATTTTAGAAATTTAGAAGGCAAAGGTTAATTTAATAATTACGTATATTTCAGGATGCATCATAAGTTACAGTTTGAGGAGGAAGGAAAGAAGAAAGTGCTAGATGCCAATATTCACGATGTAGATAGATACGAGATCCATGATCCACGTAACCCACTTACCAAACGACGCAGAGAGGAAAGTAAACAAAAAATGAAAGACAGAAGATAACTGGATGCCTCAATCATTTTAGAAATAAACAGTGCTAGCTCCTGAATTTTGTTAACAGGAAGTGTTTGCCTGTATTACAGATGATGGGTTAAAGACAATAGAATCTCTAATGTGACCATTACATTTGTAATACAGGGGATTATAGAGGTTTACTTTACATTAGCAGATTTCATATTTATAAACTATCCGGAGTTGTCTGTGACCTCCACCATTAAAGCTGGAAAGTCGCCATATGACCTATCCTGTGTCGGTGCGACGTTAAATCCAAAAAAAAAAAAAAAAAAAAGAATTGTTCAGGAAAATTAAAGTGATGAACTCTTGCAAATTCAGTAGAGTTGAAACTGAATCAGCAGTCTTCTGTTTAATTTGACTTTTGCCTGACTGTTGTTGACTTTTGTATTAAAGTCAACCGAAGTAAGTAAATATTATGGTTTGATTTTTGGGAGCATGGAATCAAACTTAGCAGCAATCCTCAAGAAATGTTGCACAAATGATACTGCTATAGTTACTCTAGGGCAAAAGACCAAGAGCTTATTTGGAACATGAATCTTGTTTCTGTCAGTAGTTTTCTGCTTCCTTTAATTGTTATACTGAAAAAAAACAATACCAAAATATACTGATATATTACATGCTGTTACAGTCAATTTCATACAAGATTGTAAAAGGAAGAAAATAGTCTTTTTTATCATTGCAGTGATGTTTTTAGATTCCATAATTTATATTGCATCAGATTGAAGTATCTGTATGTGCCATGCATGTTATAGGTATAGAAATAGATTTTAGAGTACCTTCTGTATAAATTGAGATTAAAGAAAAATTAGTTATCGAGCACACACTCGTTAAAAACAGTGATTTTCATCAAATTTTTCGCTATTTATATGACAGAATATTTCCTTTAAATTTCAAAAGGAAAATATGACCTTCATTAGAGGAAATTCTAACAATTTTTGTAGAAATTAAATTTGCTAGAAGAAACGGTAGTTACCATTTTAGTCAGATGTACAATGCTTTTTACTTAAGTTTGTTGTTAGAGAAAATAGTATATAGATACATGTGTAATAAATGGAACATTTTATTGAAACACATTTCTTAAAGTTGGTCATTCTGTCAAGTTTTTAATCCCCCACCACTCGGAATGGTCTCCGTCCTTCCTTCCATCTGTCCATAACATTTCTTGTCTGCTCTGTATCTCCTAAACCCCTTGAAGGATTTTCTTGAAACTTTGGTCAAATGATCACCTCATCAAGATTATGTGCAGAACCCATGAGTCAGCCATGTCGGCTCAAGGTCAAGGTCACAACTCAAGGTCAAAGGTTTGAGCCTTCCATTTTGTGTTCGCTCTGTATCTCATAAACCCCTTGGAGGATAATCATGAAACTTTGATCAAATGATCACCTCATCGAGACAATATGCAGAATTCATGAGTCAGCCATGTCGGCTCAACGTCAATGTCACAAGTCAAGGTCAAAAGTTTGAGCCTTCCATTTTGTGTCCACTCTGTATCTCCTAAACCCCTTGAAGGATTTTCATGAAACTTTGGTCAAATGATCACCTCATCAAGATGATGTGCAAAACTCACTAGCCAGCCATGTCGGCTTAAAGTCAAGATCACAACTCTGGGTCAAATGTTTGAGCCTTCCATTTTTTTGTCCGCTTTGTATCTCCTAAACCTCTTTAAGGATTTTGATGAAATTTGGGTCAATTAATCACCTCATCAAGACGATGTGCAGAACTCGTGAGTCACCCTTGTTGGGTCAAGATCAAGGTCACAACTCAAGGTCAAAAGTTTGAGCCTCCCATTTTATGTCTGCTCTGTTTCTCCTTAACCCCTTGAAGGATTTTAATATGACTTGGCTGTAATATTCCATTTATCAAGACAATGTGCAGAATTCAAAATTCACCCCTGCCAGCTTAAGGTCAAGGTCACAACTCAATTGTTTAATGGTTCCACCCAGTACCATAAACCCTTTCACTATCCATAACAATGGCGGGGGATATAGCTGTCTTTCAGACTGCCTTGTTTTGTTTGTTTTTGTTTTTAGGACAAATGACTTCCTCTAACCTGGCACTTTTTTCATAATTGTCAGATGGTCAGTAAGGCCTGGTTATTTCCTTTGGATAAGTAAAAAATGGAGAACCAAGAAACGAAAATGTGAACTAAAACAATCCCAATTTCAAAGTACTGTTTTTAGGTGATGTTATTGTAAAACAGTCTTGGAATAAAAAAGTGATAAAAGAAAGAGTATTCATCATTTTTAGCAGAACTAGTCAAAGTATAGGTGAAGCTACCTCACACACCTGTTCCCTTTTATCCTCTACCCTAATTAGTAAAGTTTTTGTATGTAAGCGGGTGGCGTCCACAGACTTTGTCCGGAGCACATCTTCTACATGCATGGAGGGATTTTGATGAAACTTGGCACAGTTGTTCACCATCATGAGACGAATGTCATGCGCAAGAACCAGGTCCCTAGGTCTAAGGTCAAGGTCACACTTGGAGGTCAACGGTCATATTCAAGAATGACTTTGTCCGGAGCATATCTTCTTCATGCATGGAAGGATTTTGATGAAAGTTGGCACAATTGTTCATCATCATGAGACGGAGTGTCATGCACAAAAACCAGTCCCTAGGTCTAAGGTCAAGGTCACACTTAGAGGTCAAAGGATACAAGAAAGAAAACTTTGTCCGGAGCATATCTTCTTCATGCCTTGAGGGATTTTGATATAACTTGGCACAAATGTTCACCACCTCGACGTGGAGTGTCATGCGCAAGAACCAGGTCCCTTGGTCTAAGGTCAAGGTCACACTTAGAGGTCAAAGGTTTCAAGAATGAAAACTTTGTCCGGAGCATTTCTTCTTCATGCATAGAGGGATTTTGATATAACTTGGCACGAGACGGAGTGTCATGCGCAAGAACCAGGTCCCTAGGTCTAAGGTCAAGGTCACACTTAGAGACCAAAGGTCAGATACAAGAATGACTTTGTCCGGAGCACTTCTTCATGAATGGAGGGATTTTGATGTTACTTGGCACAAATATACACCATCATGAGAAGAAGTGTCATATGCAGTTCCCTTCTTTAGAATTACTTCCCTTTGTTGTTACTATAAATAGCTTATATTGTAACTTTTTCATTACTAGTCGTAGGGAAAAATCGAGACCACTTTTCTGTAGTACAACATGCATGCTGCATCCAATTTTGAGGTGTATTTTGAGTTTTTGTGTGGACTTAATTTTTTTTTTTTTTTTTTTTTTTTTTTTTAAGATTTACTTCCCTTAGTTGTTACTATAAATAATTTATATTGTAACTTTTTTATAATTGACCATAGGGAAAAACCAAGACCACTTTTCTGTGGAACAACATAGATGTTACTTTCCAATTTAAGGTGTATTTTAAGGTATCTCTAGCTGGTAAGGAGTTTTTTGTGGACTTGGAAAAACAAAAGACTTGCAATGATTACTAAACAGCCACAAAATTAAAATTCCATGTGCAAATACAGGTGCTAGAGTAAAGAAATTTGCTGTGACGGGCGTATATTGTGACATTCTTGCACTCTTGTTGGTGTTTATTTAACTTTTTTTAGTGACAGAGCAGTCCTCTGACAGCTCTTGTTCCTCTGATATGATTTTGTTCTGCACATTATATTGGTATCGTTACTACATTTCCAGACTTTTTATTGCTAGATATAGTATTATCCTGTGTATATATGCTAGAACTTAACCTATATCTTAATTTGGGAAGTGTTAACATGGAAAGAAAGCAATATGTGTGTATATTGATAAAATAGATAGTTGACGTTAATGCAGTTCTAAAGATTAACATAAAATGTTTAGAGGTTATTTTACAGGGCTGGTGTGACTTAAGGTATTAGGTCACTAATAGTAATGTTTACAAAATGGCCTTTGCTTGGTATATTCTGAAAGGTAACCGTGTTTTGCACTATTTTGCAATTTTTAACTCACCTATCACAAAGTGACAAGGTGAGCTTTTGTGATCGCGCAGCGTCCGTCGTCAGTGCGTACGTGCGTCCGTGCGTAAACTTGCATGTGACCACTCTAGAGGTCACATTTTTCGTGGGATCTTTATGAAAGTTGGTCAGAATGTTCATCTTGATGATATCTAGGTCAAGTTCGAAACTGGGTCATGTGCGGTCAAAAACTAGGTCAGTAGTTCTAAAAATAGAAAAACCTTGTGACCTCTCTAGAGGCCATATTTTTCAATGGAACATCATGAAAATTGGTCAAAATGTTCATTTTCATAATCTCTAGGTCAAGTTCGAAACTGGGTCAACTGCGGTCAAAAACTAGGTCAGTACTTCAAATTATAGAAAATCCTTGTGACCTCTTTAGAGGTCATATTTTTCATGGGATCTGCATGAAAATTGGTCAGAATGTTCATCTTGATGATATCTAGGTCAAGTTCGAAACTGGGTCACGTCCAGTTTAAAACTAGGTCAGTAGGTCAAATAATAGAAAAACCTTATGACCTGTAGAGGCCGTATTTTTCATGGGATCTGCATGAAAATTGGTCAGAATGTTCATCTTGATGATATCTAGATAAAGTTCGAATCTGGGTCAACTGAGATCAAAAACTAGGTCAGTAGTTCAAATAATAGAAAATCCTTGTGACCTCTCTAGAGGTCATGGATCTGCATGAAAATTGGTCGGAATGTTCATCTTAATGATATCTAGGTCAAATAATAGAAAAATCTTGTGACCTCTCTAGAGGTCATATTTTTCATTGGATCTTCATGAAAATTAGTCAGAATGTTCATCTTAATGATATCTAGGTCAAGTTCTAAACTGGGTCATGTCCGGTCCAAAACTAGGTCATTAGGTCAAATAATAGAAAAACCTTGTGACCTCTGTAGAGGCCATATTTTTCATGGGATCTGCATGAAAATTGGTCAGAATGTTCATCTTGATGATACCTAGGTCAAGTTCAAAACTGGGTTACGTGCCGTCAAAAACTAGGTCAGTAGGTCTTAAAATAGAAAATCCTTGTGACCTCTGTAGAGGCCATTTTTTTCATTGGATCTGCATGAAAATTGGCCAGAATATTCATCTTGATAATATCTAGGTCAAGATTGAAACTGGGTCACATGCGGAGAAAAACTAGGTCAGTAGGTCAAATAATAGAAAAAACTTGTGACCACTCTAGAGGCCATATTTTTCATGGGATCTGTATGAAAGTTGGTCTGAATATTTATCTTGATGATATCTAGGTCAGATTTGAAACTGGGTCAACTGCGGTCAAAAACTAGGTCAGTAGGTCTAAACATAGAAAAACCTTGTGACCTCTATAGAGGCCATATTTTTCAATGGATCTTCATGAAAATTGGTGAGAATGTTCACCTTGATGATATCTAGGTCAAGTACAAAACTGGGTCACATGCCTTCAAAAACTAGTTCATTATGTCAAATAATAGAAAAACCTTGTGACCTCTCTAGAGGCCATATTTTTCAATGGATCTTCATGAAAATTGGTTAGAATTTTTATCTTGATGATATCTAGGTCAAGTTCAGAACTAGGTCACATGAGCTCTAAAACTAGGTCACTATGTCAAATAATAGAAAAAACGACGTCATACTCAGTTCATGTGGGGACAGGTGAGCGATTCAGGACTATCATGGTCCTCTTGTTAAACAACTTTTACCGTGCCGTTTTTTTTTTAGAAATTTTGTATAACTTATGGTAGCTCCTCAAGCTCAAGTACAGACAAATTTCAAAGTGATAGCCACTTTCCAAAACGTTTGCAGAGAACTCATTTTACCATAGATGTTAACAAAAGAAGCATCAAACTATTGGTAAACAATTATAAAACACAAAATAAAAATGTCAATATTATTTTTTTTATATGGTGCCTCAAGTAAACAGATTTAACGAGACAGAATTCATTTACTTCAACATTGAAAAATAAGGTCGAATGCTGTGTTTCTGTTTTGAATTTTGCTTACTCCATTTAAAAATAACCTAAGGACTGACGTAAAACCTACCTAAATTTCTTCCAAAATATATAATCTAAGAGTGAAAGCAAAGTAGAGAACTTTCACAGCGTGTAACTCAATATTTTTAAAGATGTGTAACTCTACCCCTTCTATTTAAGTAGTAAATTCACATGGAACACCAAGAAATCGCATATAAGATTCATCTTTTTCCATTTTTGTACAAGAAATCAATAATTAGTCTTGAAAGAAGTAAAAACTTACTAGAAGAATAGAAAAATAAGGAAAAAAAATTTGGTCCCAGTAGGGCTTGAACCTACGCCCCTCTAAGAATTGCAGTAAAAGTAGGTTTATGGTAGGAATTGAATACTCTTCAAAAAGGAGGTTCTCTATTAGTGATCTAATACCTTAAGGCAATTTTGGCATACTAGGAGAGGTATTGGCTGGAGGGCAAATACTGGACTAGTATGCCAATATCGCCTGAAGGCAAACAAATAAAAGACTGACTTGTATAATCATCAGTTTACGAAATTCACAAATTTAAGTCCACAAAAAAAAACTATTTTGGACATAACCTTGAAATTTCATGCCCGCAAAATTAATTGATTTCACAGTATATTTGTATCTATCTTCAGCTTTGTTTAAGGTTGTCCATTAGTTTAGATGGAAAGTCCACCATCCATTTCCCTGCCTTGGTCTTCCTGCATCAACATTTTTACCTAAACATCTTCCCCTCTGAAACTCTTGTCAGAAATACATAAAACTTATTCACTAGCATCCTGACTTGAACCTCTTTCAGACTTGTTCAAATGGTTTTGCTTAGGGGCTGCTAGAGCTGGAAATAGAAATAATTTTAAAAAACCATTTCTTATGAAACACCTGTTGGATTTTCATCAAGCTTGGTCTGTAGCATCCCTGCATGGACCTCTCTAAAGTTTGTTCAAATAATTTTGCTTGGCCTATTGTAGGGACTGCTAGAGCTAAAAATAGTAAAAAAAACACATTTAAGTAACTTCTTATGAACCACTCAATGGTACTTGACCAAATTTGGTCCGTAGCAGCCTTGTATGGACCTCCTTTGAAGTTATACAAATATTTCTGCTAGGGGCCATTGGAGCTAAAAAATAGATTATTTTGCTAGACCACTTTGTAGGGCCACCAGAGCTAACATAGACAAAAAACTAGAAACAAATTGTTCTCATGGACCACTTGATGGATCTTCACCAAATTTTAGCATCCTTTTATGGTCATTTCAGTGGTTTCCATTGCTATAAATAGAAAGAAATGGGAACTACATCTTCTCATGGACTGCATGATAGATCAAAACAAAACCTGGCCTGCAGCATCTTTATATGGTGTTTTCTCATTTTCTTAATGGTTTTACTTACTGCTAAAGCTAAAAACAGAAAAAGAAACTTCAAAAGATTTCTTTTTAGGAACAACTTGATAGCTCTTCACTAAATTTGGTCTGTAACTCATTGTGTAGATCTCTCTCACATTTGTTCAATTGGTTCTGCATGGCTGGTTTTAGTGGCTACCACAGTAAAAATCAGTTAGGAAAGCCTTTAAATAACTTAATGAACATTCAACTGTATAATGGATGTTCACCAACCTGGCCCATTCAGACCTGTTGTTATTTGTAAATAATAACAAAGACATGTTAAAATAAAGATAACTTGTTTAAAAATAACACATGAAAATGATAAATCAGTTGCCCAGCAACACAAAGAAAACAAAGAAGTCTAAAATGATAACCTTTTGCTATAAAAAACATAATATTATAAGTTGCTAAGATTTTTACCATAGACTGAATAATTTTCACATCAAGTTTATTTCGTGATTTGGTAAGTATATTTTAAAAATGTTTTGCAGATTTCAAATTACACTTTTTGATTACATGAAAAGAGACCCAAGTCTAGGCTAGTATTAAAAACACTTATCCTGGGAATGCACTTATTCCAGTTACTATAAATAGAAAGTGGGAGCAGTATGGTTTGAGTTTCAAACAGAACAGATTATGATGAGGATGATGGTGATGATAATAAACGAAGAGTTTCAGACAAAAGAGATGATGATGAGGATGATGATAATAATAATAACTGAAGAGATTCAGTCAGAACAGATGATGAGAATGATGGTGATGATAATTGAAGAGTTTCAGGCAGAACGATGATGAGGAGGAGGATGGTGATGATAATAACTGAAGTTTCAGGCAGAGCGATGATGATGAGGAGGATGGTGATGATAATAACTGAAGAGTTTCAGGCAGAACGATGAGGATGATGGTGATGATAATAACTGAAGAGTTTCAGACAGAACGATGGTGGTGATGATAATAACTGAAGAGTTTCAGGCAGAACGATGAGGATGATGGTGATGATAATAACTGAAGAGTTTCAGACAGAACGATGGTGGTGATGATAATAACTGAAGAGTTTCAGACAGAACGATGAGGATGATGGTGATGATAATAACTGAAGAGTTTCAGGCAGAAGGATGAGGATGATGGTGATGATAATAACTGAAGAGTTTCAGGCAGAAGGATGAGGATGATGGTGATGATAATAACTGAAGAGTTTCAGACAGAACGATGGTGGGGATGATAATAACTGAAGAGT
Source organism: Mercenaria mercenaria (assembly GCF_021730395.1). Lineage (NCBI taxonomy): Eukaryota > Metazoa > Mollusca > Bivalvia > Venerida > Veneridae > Mercenaria > Mercenaria mercenaria. The sequence continues at coordinate 54,240,689 of NC_069363.1, forward strand.
TTCAGGCAGAAGGATGATGATATTATGATGATAATAATGGTAATAACTCATTTTAAATATGGTCCTCAGCAGTTTCATCCTATATAATACAGTGCTTGCGTAAATGATGTAAAATATACCAAAATATGACACCAAGTTCTATGGGTCTTTTCGAAGAAAATGGCTATGACTGTATATAACAAGGTTACAACTTAAAAGTGTAAAATGTATAGAAACTTTTCTTAGTTGTGCAATTAAATTGTCGTGAAAAACAGCAGAATTTAGTTGTATCCGGGAACTTTGTCAATTCAAGTCCTACCCATGTATTTTTACAATACCTTAAGACATTTTCATCTAGTTCAAAAATTATGATATTTTGACAATAATGTGGAGGCAATTCTTAACATAAAAATATAGAACTTACTGTATTTTTCTCTCTCTAAATTTGTCATATTTGAACAACAAAAATGAAAAAGTTGCCTTGGAGTACAAAAGTTGTCTTGACTTGGGTATCAAATAGCACAGCGTTATTATACTGGATGAAACTGCTGCATTATTAAACATTTAACAACCTTACACATACTTCATTCATTATACACAATATGCAAACACAGTATAATGATATATGCTCAAACTGGTAAGAACTGTCGTATTCAAAGGTGGAAAATATACGGTTTGTAAATATATGTTGACGATCTGTTCCTTTATAATAATACTGTCGTGTCGGGTCATGTCCACAATTCTGCCACTTTTGAAGGCATTAGTTAGTTAACTTAAGATATGTAGAAAACTTAATCATTTTATACATTAGCAGTGATAAAAGCCAGTCATCAATACCAGTTCCTTCTCATATCTTCAGTTCGTGCACTTATTCATTTATTTCAGAACTGTTTTACATGTATTAAATTATTAGATATCAGAGAATTCAGAATATTGAAGTCATATATTGATACGCAGGCTAATCAGTAGTATACACCATATTGATGCTAAATATTGAGACAGTATATATATGCCTATATAGATATGTTCAGCATCTTGTCATGCAGTCATAATATTTGGTACTAAGATAGACATTCAGTAAGTTGCAGCAGACGGTACAGTGCCTGCCGTATATGAGCAAGCCCCTGGAACACCACTCATGTTTGCTGGTGGAAATTGCCCATTGATTGATGGTAGTTGAGGCATCTGGTAGTCCATAAACAGGCCATTGTTTGCAGCAGGAGGTGCTGGAGCATTCGGCACTGAAGGCAGATGAGTTGGTGGCGGTTTCGTCGGTTTAGGAAGTTTAATTTGCGGTTTTGTCTTTGCGGGCCCATCTTGACCTCCTCGAAGACCATTATTCCTTGTGTTGCCTTGGTTACCAGAATTATTGCCTGGGGGGCTGTCGTAGCTGGCGGCGTTGGGAACTGATGGTGGTGGCTGGTATGTAGCTGCTTGAGGAACGCTGGAGACAGCGGATTTTGCGCAGACTTTCACCGCTATAACAGTTCCAACAACAGCACATGCAACAACACCGGCAGCTGCACCTCCAGCAATTATGGGAATATTATTACTTGTTGCTTCTGAAAAAAGAAATAATAGCAAGTGGTTATGCAGGCCTTCATAAATAACTTCCATATTGTTCATCTTTGCTTCTGAAAAAAGTAATTATAATTATGCAGGCCTCTGTAAATAACTTCAATTCTGTTCCTCTTGCTTCTGAAAACAAGAGCTGTCACTATTAGTGAAAATGCTCCTTAAGCGTGCCCAAGATTGCTACAGTTGTCTGCGCAAAATGTGCCAGAATTGTTTAGGTATGGAACATTTTGTGACCTTGACCTTGACCTTAGAGACCCGGATCATAAGCACGACACACCTCAATATGGTTAACATTTTCAAATCCCTTGATAAATGGCAGAGTTATGGACCATACAAGAAAAAGACCATGTTAACCTTTGACTTCTAAGAATGACCTTGGCCTTGGAGCTAGGGGTATGGATCTTCCGCATGACATGTCATCTCAATATAGCGAACATTTAAGCCAAGTAATTTTGAAATTCCTTCATCGATGGCAGAGTTATGGACCGGATAAGAAACAAACCATGTAAACCTTTAACCTCTAAGCGTGACCTTGACCTTAGAGCTAGGGGTCTGAATTTTGCGCATGCCAGGTCGTCTCAATGGGGAACATTTATGCCAAGTAATTTCAAAGTCCCTTGATGAATGGCAGAGTTATGAACAAGACACCTGCTAACATTTGACTTCTAAGTGTGACTTTGACATTGGAGCTAGGGGTCTGGGTCTTGCGCGTGACACGTTGTCTTATTATGGTAAACATTTATGCCAAGTTATTTCAAAATCCCTTCGTGGATGGCGGAGTTATGGACCGGACACAAAACAGACCCTGTTAAACCTTTGACCTCTAAATGTGACATTGACCTTGGAGCTAAGGGTCTTAGTCTTGTGCATGAGATGCCGTCTCATTATGGTGAATATATATGCCAAGTTATTTCAAAATCCCTTCATGGATGGCAGAGTTACAGCCCAGACAAGAATTTACACGGACGGACAGTGCGATTTTAATATTCAGGGGCATAAAAAACTTGGTAATTGTAATTATGCAGGGCTCCAAAAACATTTACTTCCATGACCTTTATCTTTGCTTCTGAAAAAAGATGCAGGCCTCCATAACTTCCATACTTTTCCTCTTTGCTTCTGGAAAAAAGTTGGAAATTATAATTATGCAGGCCTCCATAAATAACTTCAATACTGTTCCTCTTTGCTTCTGAAAAAATGTTGGTAATTATAATTATGCAGGCCTCCATAAATATACTCTTCGATTCTGAAAAAAGTTGATAATTATAATTACGCAGGCCTCCATAAATAACTTCCATACTCTTCGATTCTGAAAAAGATGATAATTATAATTATGCAGGCCTCCTTAAATAACTTCCATAGTGTTCCTCTTTGCTTCTGAAAAATAGTTTGTAATTATGATTATGCAGGCCTCCATAAATAACTTCCAAACTGTTCATCTTTGCTTCTGGAAAAAGTAATCATAATTATGCAAGCCTCCAATAAATAACTTCCATACTGTTTCCCTTTGCTTCAGAAAAGAAGAGTAGGTAATCATAATTATGCAGGCGTCCATAGATGACTTCAATACTAGCTGTTCCTCTGCTTCTGAAAAAAAGGTAAATATTATGTAAGTGTTTAGAATAATGCCACTCGTTCGTTTTGAAAGAAACAGGTGAATATATGTATGCAGTTATTTGCTGCTTCTGAAAAAAAACTGTTATATGTTTAATGTGGTACTCCATAATCATCTGCACTGTGGTCGCTCTTTCTGTCTGAAATTATAAAAATCAGATATTCCCTTACTATCAACCCCCACCACCGGGGCGTTATATTGTGCAAAAAGGGGTGGTGGGATATTTATTAAGGCCTAACAAATGGGTATCTTTTTACATTTTTTTAGTAAATATCAACTATATCAGTAACTTATAGTTCAGGCATTTTAGCTATTATAGCACTATCATACTGCTTAACTTAAACATATATACCGGGGAGTGTGTTAACTTGATTATATGCTACTTCATGTACATGTAACTAACTATCTGTATACATATACTGATAATTTCAGCTGCTATTAAATATATGTAAATATCAAACTGTAAGTTTTCTTCTGAAAATATAATTGCAAGGAAAGAGTTAAAAATGTGAATATTATATTAGATTTATTTTAATTAAAAGCATGCATTCTACAAACTTTTTTTAGCACAAATTGCCAAAATAATACACACATACCATTGTAGTTCTTTTTTATGGTCTGTTTTCATATCTTTTCATTACAAATTACATTAAATGACAGTAAATAAATATGTTGAGATGTGTCGAGTTTACTCACGTTCATCTGCTGTCTGTTGGTCAGTGTCTCCTGGGTCTTGTGCATTTGTTGATGTGTCTTGCGTGTGTGTAGATGTTGTTGTACCACTTGTTGTAGGTGTAATTGTTCCACTTGTTGTAGGTGTAACTGTTCCACTTGTTGTAGATGGTGTTGTACCACTTGTTGTAGGTGTAATTGTTCCACTTGTTGTAGACGGTGTTGTACCATTTGTTGTAGGTGTAATTGTTCCACTTGTTGTAGGTGTAATTGTTCCACTTGTTGTAGATGGTGTTGTTCCACTTGTTGTAGGTGTAATTGTTCCACTTGTTGTAGGTGTAATTGTTCCACTTGTTGTAGATGGTGTTGTACCACTTGTTGTAGGTGTAACTGTTCCACTTGTTGTAGGTGTAACTGTTCCACTTGTTGTAGGTGTAATTGTTCCACTTGTTGTAGATGGTGTTGTACCACTTGTTGTAGGTGTAATTGTTCCACTTGTTGTAGATGGTGTTGTTCCACTTGTTGTAGGTGTAACTGTTCCACTTGTTGTAGGTGTTGTTCCACTTGTTGTAGGTGTAATTGTTCCACTTGTTGTAGTTGGTGTTGTTCCACTTGTTGTAGGTGTAATTGTTCCACTTGTTGTAGGTGTAATTGTTCCACTTGTTGTAGGTGTAATTGTTCCACTTGTTGTAGGTGTAATTGTTCCACTTGTTGTAGGTGTAATTGTTCCACTTGTTGTAGGTGTAATTGTTCCACTTGTTGTAGGTGTAATTGTTCCACTTGTTGTAGGTTGTCCACTTGTTGTAGGTGTAATTGTTCCACTTGTTGTAGGTGTAATTGTTCCACTTGTTGTAGATGGTGTTGTTCCACTTGTTGTAGGTGTAACTGTTCCACTTGTTGTAGGTGGTGTTGTACCACTTGTTGTAGGTGTAACTGTTCCACTTGTTGTAGATGGTGTTGTACCACTTGTTGTAGGTGTAATTGTTCCACTTGTTGTAGATAGTGTTGTTCCACTTGTTATAGGTGGTGTTGTACCACTTGTTGTAGGTGTAATTGTTCCACTTGTTGTAGATGGTGTTGTACCACTTGTTGTAGGAGTAATTGTTCCACTTGTTGTAGGTGGTGTTGTACCACTTGTTGTAGGTGTAATTGTTCCACTTGTTGTAGGTGGTGTTGTACCACTTGTTGTAGGTGTAATTGTTCCACTTGTTGTAGGTGGTGTTGTACCACTTGTTGTAGGTGTAATTGTTCCACTTGTTGTAGGTGGTGTTGTACCACTTGTTGTAGGTGGTGAGTAATTGTTCCACTTGTTGTAGGTGGTGTTGTACCACTTGTTGTAGGTGTAATTGTTCCACTTGTTATAGGTGGTGTTGTACCACTTGTTGTAGGTGTAATTGTTCCACTTGTTGTAGGTGCAACTGTTCCACTTGTTGTAGGTGGTGTTGTACCACTTGTTGTAGGTGTCATTGTTCCACTTGTTATAGGTGGTGTTGTACCACTTGTTGTAGGTGGTGTTGTACCACTTGTTGTAGGTGTAATTCTTCCACTTGTTGTAGGTGGTGTTGTACCACTTGTTGTAGGTGTAACTGTTCCACTTGTTGTAGGTGGTGTTGTACCACTTGTTGTAGGTGTAATTGTTCCACTTGTTGTATATGGTGTTGGTCCACTTGTTGTTGATGGTGTTGTTCCACTTGTTATAGGTGGTGTTGTGTCACTTGTTGTAGGTGTAATTGTAACACTTGTTGTATATGGTGTTGGTCCACTTGTTGTTGATGGTGTTGTTCCACTTGTTATAGGTGGTGTTGTGTCACTTGTTGTAGGTGTAACTGTTCCACTTGTTGTAGGTGGTGTTGTACCACTTGTTGTAGGTGTAATTGTTCCACTTGTTGTATATGGTGTTGGTCCACTTGTTGTTGATGGTGTTGTTCCACTTGTTGTAGGCGGTGTTGTACCATTTGTTGTAGGTGTAACTGTTCCACTTATTGTAGATGGTGTTGTACCACTTGTTGAAGATGTAAATATTCCACTTGTTGTATGTGTAATTGTTCCACCTGTTGTATGCTTAATTGTTCCACTTGTTGTTGGTGTAATTGTTCCACTTGTTGTATATGGTGTTGGTCCACTTGTTGTTGATGGTGTTGTTCCACTTGTTATAGGTGGTGTTGTGTCACTTGTTGTAGGTGTAATTGTAACACTTGTTGTAGGTGGTGTTGTTCCACTTGTTGTAGGTGCTGTTGTTCCACTTGTTGTTGATGGTGTTGTTCCACTTGTTATAGGTGGTGTTGTACCACTTGTTGTAGGTGTCATTGTTCCACTTGTTGAAAGTGGTGTTGTTCCACTTGTTGTTGATAGTGTTGTCCCACTTGTTGTTGATGGTTTTGTTCCACTTGTTGTAGGTGTAATTGTTCCACTTGTTGAAGATGGTGTTGTTCCACTTGTTGTTGATAGTGTTGTTCCACTTGTTATAGGTGGTATTGTCCCACTTGTTGTAGATAGTGTTGTTCCACTTGTTATAGGTGGTGTTGTACCACTTGTTGTAGGTGTAATTGTTCCACTTGTTGAAGATGGTGTTGTTCCACTTGTTGTTGATGGTGTTGTTCCACTTGTTATAGGTGGTGTTGTTCCACTTGTTGTAGATGGTGTTGTACCACTTGTTGTAGATGTAATTGTTCCACTTGTTGTATGTGTAATTGTTCCACTTGTTGTAGGTGTCATTGTTCCACTTGTTGTAGATGGTGTTGTTCCACTTGTTGTTGATGTGTATTGTTCCACTTGTTGTATAGTGGTGTTGTCCACTTGTTGTGATGGTGATTGTATCCACTTGTTATAGGTGGTGTTGTTCCACTTGTTGTAGATGGCATTGTACCACTTGTTGTATGTGTAATTGTTCCACTTGTTGTAGATGGTGTTGTTTCACTTGTTGTAGATGGTGTTGTTCCACTTGTTGTAGGTGGCATTGTACCACTTGTTGTATGTGTAACTGTTCCACTTGTTGTAGATGGTGTTGTTCCACTTGTTGTAGATGGTGTTATTCCACTTGTTACAGTTGGTGTTGTACCACTTGTTATAGGTGGTGTTGTACCACTTGCTGTAGGTGTAATTGTAACACTTGCTGTAGGTGTAATAGTTCCACTTGTTGTAGGTGTAATTGTTCCACTTGTTGTAGGTGCAATTGTTCCACTTGTGGGTGTAATTGTTCCACTTGTTGTGGATGTAATTGTTCCTGTACGGGTATCAAAAATTATACATGTGGCCCAAATTTCTATACTGTAACTTAAAAAACGAGAAAGTAGGTCAGTAGGTCACGATTAAGACAATTTAAGATGAATATTGAAATCTGTATCTAATATTTTACTTGTGGTGCAAATTTCTTTACCACAGCTTCAAAACAGCAAATGTCTACGTAAAACAAGATGGCCCATATTTGGACCTGCCCTAGATTGCATCAAAATAAACATTTTGATCAAATTTAATGAATATCCTGCATAAAATGCGACCCCTTTTGCATAGGCAAGGTATTTCTTTTATTTGACCAGGCGACCCAGTTTTTGACCCAACATGACCCATATTTGAATTTAACCTAGCTTTCATCAAGACAAACATTATGATCAAAATTCATGAAGATCCACTGAAAAATGCAGCCCCTATTGCATACACAAGGTTATTCATTGATTTGACCAAGTAGTTTTTGCCCCAACACAACCCATATTTGAACTTGACCTAGATTTCATCAAAGCAAACATTTTAATCAAATTTCATAAACATCCTGCCTAAGATATAGCCCGTATTGCATTCACAAAGTTTTTCTTTGATTTTACAAGGTGACCTAGTTCTTGACCCAAGCTAACCCCTATTTGAACTGGATCTTGATTTCATCAAGACAAACATTCTGATCAAATTTCATGAAGATCCAGTGAAAAATACCCCCCACCCTATTGCATACACAAGGTTTTTCTTTGATCTGACCAGGTGACCTAGTTTTTGACCCAACATGACCCATATTTAAACTCGGCCTAGATTTCATCAAAGCAAACATTTTCATTAAATTTCATGAACATCCTGCCTAAAATGTAGCCCCTATTGCATTCAAAATGTTTTTCTTTGATTTTATTAGGTGACCTAGTTTTTGACCCCAGGATTATCCCTATTTGAACTCGACCTAGATTTCATCAAGACAAACATTCTGATTAAATTTCATGAATATCCAGTGTAAAATGCAGCCACTATTGCATACACAAGGTTTTTCTTTAATTTGACCGGATGACCTAGTTTTTGATCCCAGATGACCCATATTCGAACTTGACAAGGCAACCATTTTGACTAAGTTTATGAATATCCAGTCCCTATTGCTTATCCAAGGTTTTTCTTTGATTTGACCGGGTGACCTAGTTTTAGATCCCAGATGACCCATATCTGAACTTAATCTAGATTTCATTCAGACACACATTTTGATCAAATTTCATGAAGATCCAGTGTAAAATGCAGTCCCTATTGCATACACAAGGTGTTTCCTTGATTCGACCTAGTGACCTAGTTTTTGACCCCAGATGACCAATATTCAAACCTGACCTAGATTTCATCAAGGCAATTATTCTGACCAAATTTCATGATGATCAATTGAAACATACAGCCTCTATCGCATACACAAGCTAAATGTTGACAGATGACGGACAACGGAGCGATCACAATAACTCACCTGAGCAGCAATGCTGAGGTGAGCTAAAACGTTGGTAATTATAATTATGAAGGCCTCCATAAATAACTTCCATGATGTTCCTCTTTGTTTCTGAAAAAAAGCTGGTAATTATAATCATGCAGGCTTCCATAAATAACTTCCATACTGTTCCGCTTTGCTTCTGAAAAAAAGTTGGTAATTATAATTATGCAGGCCCCCAATAAATAACTTCCATACTGTTCTCATCTTTGCTTCTGAAAAAAAAGTTGATAATTACAATTATGCAGGCCTCCATAAATAACTTCCATACTGTTCCTCTTTGCTTCTGAAAAAAAGTTGGTAATTATAATTATGCAGGACTCCTTAAATAACTTCCATACTGTTCATTTTTGCTTCTGAAAAAGAAAATGGTAAATATATGTAAGTATTTACAATAGTGGCACATGTTGGCTCTGAAAAAAAACACAACAATAGTTGAATATATGTATGCAGTTATTTGCTGCTTCTGACAAAAACTGTTATATGTTTTATATGGTAATCCATAATCATCTTCACTGTTGTCAAAAATCAGATATATAGGGGAGGGGACTAGAGGCAATTTATACGGGAGAGTGTTTTACCTTGAGATTATAGTACGGTACATGTAACTAACTATTTGTATAATCTAGCGACAATTTCCGCTGCTATTAAATATATGTAATTCTCAAACAAAGTTATCTTCTGAAAATATAATTGCATGGAAATATTTGTAGACAACTAGTTGTACTGAAGAGTTAAAAAATATGAATATTATATGACTTTAGTTAAAAGCATGCATTATACAAAGTTTTTTTAGCACAAACTGTCAAAACAATACATACCATTGTAGTTCTTTTTTATGGGTCTGTTTTCATATCTTTCCATTACAAATTACATTAAATGACAGTAAATAAATATGTTGAGATGTGTCGAATTTACTCACGTTCATCTGCTGTCTGTTGATCAGTGTCTCCTGGGTCCGGTGCATTTGTTGATGTGTCTTGCGTGTGTGTAGATGTTGTTGGTGGTGTTGTACCAGTTGTTGTAGGTGTAATTGTTCCACTTGTTGTAGGTGTAATTGTTCCACTTGTTGTAGATGGTGTTGTTCCACTTGTTGTAGGTGTAATTGTTCCACTTGTTGTAGATGGTGTTGTTCCACTTGTTGTAGGTGTAATTGTTCCACTTGTTGTAGATGGTGTTGTTCCACTTGTTGTAGGTGTAATTGTTCCACTTGTTGTAGGTGTAATTGTTCCACTTGTTGTAGGTGGTGTTGTTCCACTTGTTGTAGGTGTAATTGTTCCACTTGTTGTAGATGGTGTTGTTCCACTTGTTGTAGATGGTGTTGTTCCACTTGTTGTAGGTGTAATTGTTCCACTTGTTGTAGGTGGTGTTGTTCCACTTGTTGTAGGTGTAATTGTTCCACTTGTTGTAGGTGTAATTGTTCCACTTGTTGTAGATGGTGTTGTTCCACTTGTTGTAGGTGTAATTGTTCCACTTGTTGTAGATGGTGTTGTTCCACTTGTTGTAGGTGTAATTGTTCCACTTGTTGTAGGTGGTGTTGTTCCACTTGTTGTAGGTGAAATTGTAACACTTGTTGTTGATGGTGTTGTTCCACTTGTTGTAGGTGAAATTGTAACACTTGTTGTAGATGGTGTTGTTCCACTTGTTGTAGGTGTAATTGTTCCACTTGTTGTAGGTGTAATTGTTCCACTTGTTGTAGATGGTGTTGTTCCACTTGTTGTAGGTGTAATTGTTCCACTTGTTGTAGATGGTGTTGTTCCACTTGTTGTAGGTGTAATTGTTCCACTTGTTGTAGGTGGTGTTGTTCCACTTGTTGTAGGTGAAATTGTAACACTTGTTGTTGATGGTGTTGTTCCACTTGTTGTAGGTGTAATTGTTCCACTTGTTGTAGGTGTAATTGTTCCACTTGTTGTAGATGGTGTTGTTCCACTTGTTGTAGGTGTAATTGTTTACCACTTGTTGTAGTGTGTTGTTCCACTTTGTTGTAGAGTGTGTAATTGTTCACTTGTTGTAGATGGTGTTGTTCCACTTGTTGTAGGTGTAATTGTTCCACTTGTTGTAGGTGGTGTTGTTCCACTTGTTGTAGTGAAATTGTAACACTTGTTGTTGATGGTGTTGTTCCACTTGTTGTACGTGTAATTGTTATACTTGTTGTAGGTGTAATTGTTACACTTGTTGTAGATGGTGTTGTTCCACTTGTTGTAGGCGGCGTTGTTCCACTTGTCGTAGATGGCGTTGTTCCACTTGTTGTAGATGTAATTGTTCCACTTGTTGTAGGTAAAATTGTAACACTTGTTGTTGATAGTGTTGTTCCACTTGTTGTAGATGTAATTGTTCCACTTGTTGTAGGTGTAATTGTTACACTTGTCGTAGATGGTGTTGTTCCACTTGTGGTAGATTGCGTTGTTCCACTTGTTGTAGGTGTAATTGTTCCACTTGTTGTAGGTGAAATTGTAACACTTGTTATTGACCGTGTTGTTCCACTTGTTGTAGATGTAATTATTCCACTTGTTGTAGATGAAATTGTTCCACTTGTCGTAGATGGCGTTGTTCCACTTATTGTAGATGTAATTGTTCCACTTGTTGTAGGTGTAATTGTTACACTTGTTGTTGATGGTGTTGTTCCACTTGTTGTAGATGGCGTTGTTCCACTTGTCGTAGAAGGCGTTGTTCCACTTGTTGTAGATGTAATTGTTCCACGTGTTGTAGGTGTAATTGTTCCACTTGTTGTAGGTGAAATTGTAACACTTGTTGTTGATGGTGTTGTTCCACTTGTTGTAGATGTAATTGTTCCACTTGTTGTAGGAGTAATTGTCACACTTGTTGTAGATGGTGTTGTTCCACTTGTTGTAGGTGGCGTTGTTCCACTTGTCGTAGATGGCGTTATTCTACTTGTTGTTGGTGGTGTTGTACCACTTGTTGTAGGTGTAAATATTCCACTTGTTGTAGGTGTAATTGTTCCACGTGTTGTTCCAATTGTTTCACTTGTTGTAGATGGTGTTGTTCCACTTGCTGTAGGTGTAATTGTTCCACTTATTGTAGATGGTGTTGTTTCACTTGTTGTAGATGGCGTTGTTCCACTTGTCGTAGATGGCGTTGTTCCACTTGTTGTTTGCGGTGTTGTTCCACTTGTTGTAGGTGTAAATATTCCACTTGTTGTAGGTGTAATTGTTCCACTTGTTGTTCCAATTGTTCCACTTGTTGTAGATGGTGTTGTTCCACTTGTTGTAGGTGGCGTTGTTCCACTTGTTGTAGGTGTAACTGTTCCACTTGTCGTGGGCTGAATTGTTCCACTTGTTGTAGGTGTAATTGTTCCACTTGTCATAGGTGTAATTGTTCCACTTGTCATAGGTGTAATTGTTCCACTTGTCGTTGGTGTAATTGTTCCACTTGTCATAGGTGTAATTGTTCCACTTGTCATAGGTGTAATTGTTCCACTTGTCGTTGGTGTAATTGTTCCATTTGTTGTAGGTGTAACTGTTCCACTTGTTGTAGGTGTAATTGTTCCACTTGTTGTAGGTGTAATTGTTTCACTTGTTGTAGGTGTAATTGTTTCACTTGTTGTAGGTGTAATTGTTTCACTTGTTGTAGGTGTAATTATTCCACTTGTAGGTGTAATTGTTCCACTTGTAGGTGTAACTGTTCCACTTGTAGGTGTAACTGTTTCACTTGCCATGGGTGTAACTGTTCCACTTGTCGTAGGTGCAACTGTTCCACTTATAGAAGGTATAATTGTTCCACTTCTGGTAGGTGTAATTGTTTCACTTATTGTAGGTGTTGTTTCAATATTTGTTGTTGACAATAGTTCACTAATGACAGGCGTCAATGTTCCACTTTCAGGGGTTTTGCTTAATGCAGGGGTTGAAAATATGCCTGTTTCCGTTAAGCTAAAAGAATATTCCTCCCAGCTTGTTGTAACTGTAGCTGTAAAACTTGTTGGAAAAATGTCAATGTCAGTTGAAGATGACTTCTTTTCTGAACAGGTTACAGACTCTGGGACCGTAACATCTTGATCGAACCAATTTACAATATATTCAGGCCTTTTATTGTAGAAACGTTCATAAAAATAGTTCCACCCCTTTGATGCGTACTGATCTGGTAACTCTTGTCTTTGTGGTGATAGTATATAATCCGTTGCTACAACTATAGGTCCATCTGTTGCATAAGATGGGAGAGAATGAGCGCATCCTACACAATTTTTGCCAGAAAATGAGTCCGTGCTCTGAAGAAAGTAGTTCCGTATCTGTGATGCGAACTGATCTGGTCCACGACTGTTAGGATTATTGAAGGGCGGTAGAATATAATCTGTAGCTACAATATTAGGTCCATCTGTGACGTAACCGGGAAGTGATTGCACACAACTTTTACAGAGCTCATGCGAGCTTGAGCTCGGCTGTAGCTCGTCCCGAAAAGTGTACTGCGTTCCTGAAAAATACATGACAATGAGTTAAACACTTTTTCCGTGTTTTTTTTTTTTGTTACTAGGCATGGCAATATCTTTTCGATATGTATTTGAGCCTTGGCTCCGGTTGAATACATTTAACCATTATAAAATAAATATTCAGAAAATATGCCAGTCTTTACAGAAAATAATGTTACAAAATTGAAAAAAAAAATAGGAATCTACGTATCTTTGATTTAAAAAGTAACGAAATGGCTACTGATTTTAAACTTACCATCATACCAGTCAGGTTCATCTGAAAAAATAATAATGTGAAAAATTAGCGAGGGAATAAGAAGTTTGATACATTAAATTATATATTGAAAGTTAAATTTAAAGCGATAGCATATGGCGTTCTGGTGACCTGGTCTGGACTGAATGTCATTGGAAACTTGAAAGTAGTCACACTATGTAGTCAACAGGAACTGAACTATACTGAAGGACAAAAGTTGTGCATAGTTAACAAAAATAAAAATATATAAAAAATAAAAAAATAAATAAAAAGAACTAGAGTCGAGAATGGATATTGTCGATATTGAAATGTGATAGTAAAATCAGTTCACGATATTCTAAATGTTTAATGAATCTGGTTTGTTAACGTACACTGTGGACACACGAGCTATTTACAGTAAATGTCTACCAGAGGGAAGACCCTGGCATCGATGCAGGCTTGTTTATGAGACAAAACACAGCGAGAGTTTCATCAACCGTTAGCGGGATTCTCCCTCAGCTCAGAACACAACGAGAACGACACCCGTACTTAGCGGGATTCTCCCTCAGCACAGAACACAGCAAGAGCGACACCTGTCATTAGCGGATTTTCCCTCAGCACAGAACACAGCGAGAGCGACACCCGTCGTTAGCGGTATTCTCCCTCAGCACAGAACACAGCGAGAGCGACACCTGCCGATAACGGGATTCTCCCTAAGCACAGAACACAGCGAGAGTGACATCCGCCGTTAGCGGGATTCTCCCTCAGTTCAGAACACAGCGAGAACGGCACCCGTACCTAGCGGGATTCTCCCTCAGCTCAGAACACAGCGAGAACAACACCCGTACTTAGCGCGCGGGATTCTCCCTCAGCACAGAACACAGCGAGAGCGACATCTGTCGTTAGCAGGATTTTCTCTCAGCACAGAACACAGCGAGAGCGACACCCGCCGTTAGCGGTATTCTCCCTCAGCACAGAACACAACGAGAGCGACACCCGTCGTTAGCGGGATTCTCCCTCAGCACAGAACACAGCGAGAGCGACACCCGTCGTTAGTGGTATTTTCCCTCAGCTCAGAACACAGCGAGAACGACAACTGTCGTTAGCGGGATTCTCCCTCCGCACAGACACCAGCGAGAACGACATCTGTCTTTAGTGGTATTCTCCCTTAGCTCAGAACACAGCGAGAACGACACCCGCCGTTAGCGGGATTCTCCCTCAGCACAGACAACAGCGAGAGCGACACCTGTCGTTAGTTGTATTCTCCCTTAGCGCAGAACACAGCGAGAACGACACCCGTCGTTGGCGGGATTCTCCCTCCGCACAGACAAAAGCGGAATCAACACCCGTCGTTAGCAGTATTCTCCCTCAACACAGAACACAGCGAGAGCGACACCCATCGTTGATTCTCTCTCAGCACAAAACACAGCGAGAGCGACACCTGCCGATAACGTGATTCTCCCTCAGCATTGTTAACCAACGACTTGCCACTCATCGTACAATCCAAGTCCTGATAATTATGCTGTATACTGGAAGATCAACTCTGAAGAGCACAGCCAAAGACTTCAACAATACCTACACAAAACTTTGCAGTCTGGGAGAAACTATGGGGTATGTATTTTCACACTAAAACGCAGTGTCCTTTAAGTGTACATGAAGGGGTGCCCCATCATGTATTATTTATAACCTCAATGGTCACACGCACATGATTCAGAGGCGTGAACAAAGTTCCTGTGACTGCACCCAACACATAATTTCTCCTGGAACTCGCATACTGGTATTGACAAAATCAGGACAAACGCTAAGGATCAGTAATGCGGAAGTTAGAACTGCAGCCTACACCTCGTTTGTATGTCTGAACCTAGAGCACTGTTCACCATTTGGAACCCCTACACAAGGGACCAGACTACGCTAGAGATAGTAGAGAAATTATGGCCAGATATGTTAAAAACAGGCACCATTAATGTTATACATGTAACATTGCTTCCATGTTGGACCATTTACATTGGGAAACGCTGTGTTGTCGAAGAACCAAGGCCAATGTTGTACAAAATGTCAACAACCAAGTAGATATTTCAACCCGACAATTCCTTACTCCAGCATTAAGCCGCACCAGATAAGCAAACAACATAAATATCTGCAACCACCAACATCTACGTCATAAAAAATAAACACATAAACTTATTCTTCCCAAGACCTATTGTCACGCGGAACGGTCTACCATCTGCGGCAGCCGATGCTCCTGACTTGGTATGCGTAGTTATACAGAACTAGTTATTATTGTGTAATAATAATTTGTCTTGTCCGTTGACAGGTCTCGACAGCATGGATGCTAAAAACGACGAAACTTCTGGAGAAGATTTGGATTCAACGCTTAATTACCGGAATAAAAGTGGTTATAATGAATTCGCACAAGTGCTAAAACGTTTGGAATCTCGTCTGGAGCTAGACGCTGATAATCGATTTCTAGTTATGATCGCCCCAGCTGCAAGTACCTCCAGCTGATTCATGAGGCTAGGTTGGCCACTGCCACAGTAACCGGAGACATTCATGGGTCAAAGAGGCGAGAACGTGGATAGGTAACATTTTCCTATTTCCCGCTTTAAACTGTCCCAACTTTTCCAACTTTATATCACTTCCATATCTGTAACCGCCTATCGCATGATGGTTAACTGTGACTACGCCGACGTACGATGTAGACGTACACCCGCAAGAATTTATTTTGATATTGACGCTACAAAATGTGTTTAAACTTTAAAGTCTTCAGTTTTTTGTTTTAATGTATTCGCATTGCGAATGGATTACTTCTACTGTTACTTCATTTGGTCCTTTTCGCATTTTATTTGTCAACCATGCACATTTTTATCCTTAAGTATATCTGTTAGTGGAAACTTGTGTACATTCACTGCTTCTTTGGAACGTGGTTTGTATTCACTGTCACAGGAAAGTGGTCTATATGTACTGGAAAGTGTCTATGCATGTATTACATATTTTGTGGGACTTGTCTCTAGTCACTGACACTTAATTTCACATTAACTAATACTCTCAGTTTTGTGGAATTTTGTTTGTCTTCGAGCACTACATAACTGTTTTACGTACCTGTAGCCGCCCCACAGGTTGCAACCAGCAGCACCAGGGTTACAGAAAGTATTTTTATTTTCATAACAAACCTGAAAACGACAAAATCATAAAAATATTTATTTTATAAAAATGTTTATCACTATGTTAGTTATATGCTGATAGATGGATCAGTCCGTCCGTCCGTCCGTCTGTCCGTGAAGGTGGTGTTGTTCCACTTGTAGGTTGTGTTGTTCCGTTTGTTGTAGGTGACAAGTCAGTCACTAAGTTGAAAAGGCCGAAATTTAAGCAGCAATAATTCTATCAGGCAGTCGTTTTTGAAGTAAAATTTTAAAGAGCCGAAATATAATCAGCAATAATTCTGTTACAACAGTGACTTCCTGATTGGCAAAGGTAATATCTGTACATTGTATAAAATGTTTAGCGAAGCGGACGAGTACATCCGACTGATTATATATCATAAAACGATATTTGATATCGAAGGTATTTAAAGGGCAATTGTAAATGCATTTGACTGAAGAAAGTAAAAAAGCTTGTACATTTCCTCTTGCAAACTGGTAGAAATAAAAAAAACTGTTGAAGATGAAAAAATGATTAATGTATGTTTTATATATCAAAATAAATCACATTTTGATGAGCCAGGGTCGTACTAGCGTCTATAACACTTAGAACTGTATATTTCTAAAGGTTCCAAACATACGTACTGTTATTATATACTTACGAATTCAGCCTGTATTTCATTTAGGAACACATAATCCTGTATTTTTCTCACACTGGATGCCAATAAGATATATGGCTTGGCTGTGCCTTCTTGCTATAATGACACACCTAGTGTCATAATTGCCCGAGGGCTTTAGCCTTCGTCCAGTTATAACGCTAGATGTGTCATTTTGGCTAGAAAGAACAAACCAGCCGACAACTGACCTTTATTTTATATATACCTTCTCTACATATTTATCTTGATATTTTCATTTTTCATATTTTTCACAAACTTATAAGTATGAGTTGCATTGATTTTTTTCATCATCAATGCCATCATTATTTGAGAATCGATCAGAAAACGAGTCAACACCCTTTCATATGCCGCAATGACGACGTCGTTGCTACATGACGTCAACGTCGGAACTCGCGGACTTTCCGGGTACCCGGGGCCATTAGGTCAGAGACCACCAATTCAAAAGTACAGGGAACTTACAAGTACAAGGTAATCGTACTTTTGGGAATAAAGTAGTGTTTAGTCATTTCTGATTTGTCAGTAATGTAATTAAACCAAAGAAGTGATTTCTTTTTTAAAATTGAACCGGTTTAGCAATACAAATGATGTTTTTACGTTTGTGGAAAATATGAAAAATTGAAATAGCAAGATAAATAGGAAGAGAAGGTATATATAATAAAAAAGGTTAACAAACGGCTGGTGTGTACCTTCTAGCCATGACGGCAGACCCGGGTTCATAATGGTCCACGACCTAAAAAAACCTCGGGCAGTTATGACTCTTTTTGAGCCATTTAGCCATAAAAGGCACAACCCAGCCGTGCATTAACCTCTTAAATATTCGGATTGGTTGTGCCTTCTTGCCATTATTGTAATTGACCGATGGCCATAAAAAACTAAAGTAGATGTGCCATTATGGCTAGAAGGCACACTCCAGCCGTGAACTGACCATTATGTTTTATACCTTCTCTTCATATTTATATACATGTAGGTATTTTCATTTTTTTTATACTTTCTACAAACGTGTACGTATCATTTGTATTGCTTTTTTTATCAACAATGCTATATTTATTTGAGAATCGATTTGGAAACGATTTCAAAACCCTCTCAGTTGCTAAATGACGTCAACGTCAGAACGCACGGACGGTCCAGTTACCTGGGACAATTCTGATTATGGCATCATTATAGATCCGTCAAAGGTGGTCTTAAAAACCGTTTTTAACGGCTTTTTGTTGTTATTATATATAGCAAGGTCTGCAATAATACAATGTATTTTAATTAAGGTGGTTCTGCACGTTTGATAAACCGTAAGTAATGACACAACGTCATTTATCCGGAAATTGTAGAATAAATCCTGGATTCGGCGTACGGCAATGAACGTCATTTTATGAATTAATGACAGCAGGTGAGTAAATTTACTACAACGGCAACTTTAAGTACTATCTTTCTAAAGTTAAAATATGATATTAAAACATCAGACATTTTACATAATTCCAAAAAATACCTTAAAATCAGCCCGAACTCGCGGATCTCTTTAATCATTTACAAATATCTCGGACATATACATTTTATTTCACCAGTACGACTGCGAGAAATTTCATTAAAATCTACATTGTAGAAAAAAAAATCTATTCGCTATTCGCGAAAATGTTATCAAAAATGTGATTTTCACATTGACTCCCACTATGAAAACTTGTGTTAGGTCAAAAAATTCCAATTCAGTCTAGCAAAAATTTGAGCACCCGACCTTATTTTTTTTTGTTTGCCGAATATATTCTGAAGTTTAGAAAAATCAGAGTTTAATCAAATTCTACATTGTAGAAATAAAATTTGATCCGAACATGCAGAACTAGCTTAAGGTTTACCACAATTCTAGATTTTACTTAAATTGATAAAATTCGGTTATACGTCGCCAGAATAATTTACTCGGGCTACGTCCTCGTGAAATTAATCCACGGACGTATTTATATAACCTCTGTTTTGTGTATTCTAGCATAAAATTGCTGTTTTTGTCACTTTTTGGGGCTGTTTTAACAAAAGAGAAACCGTGTGTTAACAGAGAGATTCTCGCGCTCACGTGCTGTTATAACACCTTTTTATATATGCGCGTTCCGTCGCAAAGCGAAAACGTATTACGGCCACAAAACGGATAATTCAAAAGAAAATGACGTAAACGTGAAAAAAACGTAGACTTTACCGCGAATTTCATGGAAATTGAATGACGTTGAGGGACAATGTATTTATTTACTTGGTTTTAACGCGATTTATGCTAGAATAGCGTTTGCGCATGTTTTACCGGGCTCGGGTACCAACCAATCCCTCGGGATTCTGCAGATGTTATAACACGAAAAAACATGCGTTATCCCTACAATAATATAATAACGTTAAAACACGATTTTATACATTATTTCTTAAGTAAAATTTCAGTTCAAAGAGCTATAAAAATAAATTATTTTACAGATTTTGAAATGAAAATTATTTCAACATTGAATATAACTACAGTGACTCCTTAAATTTTTACAATACATGTTAATGTATACTACCTTTAGACGCTCACCAAATACTGTAAAATGACGCATGTGACGAGGTACTTTCAAGAATAAAACAAACTGTGAATATATAAAGCCTGGAAAACACTTCGGTCTAAAAATGAAAACCACTGGAACATTTGAAACTAAAGCAGTTCCGTTTATTAAACACTAATTCCCTAGAATGACTAGTATTTTTTTTAAAAAATTATTCTTGTTTGACTTGTATTTTTTTTTAAATACTCACAGATTTACTTGAAATAGTTTTCCTTAATAAGTCTTTTTGGGTTACTTTAATCCATTTATTTCACCATTTTGTTCATTCCTTAAATTACTAAGGTACTATGGTATATCTCAGGAAGTCTTTTATTACAGGTATATATATATATATATATATAGATTCATGACGTTAATTAAAGATTGAATGTTGTTAATAAGCAGATTGGCGGATACGGTATATGAGTATCTATACACTTTTGTTCCGTGGGAACGATCCCTTTGTTTTACCATTTTACTTATGTCAAAATGAACTTTGTAAAGAAAGGAAAGATAAATAAGTTTTTTTTACAGACAGACAATTTACAGAGTCGCTAGATTTGTCTTCCCCTCTACCGAAGACAGTGTTTTTGCTTTCGATGAATATATTTGTCATGCTTTCTCTACATCCTTTCTGTCTCCTCTCCATCATTCCATTCTGCATGAATGTTTGCGTTTTTCAGTTTCAGCACTGGTATGCAACTGAAGCAAACAGTACGAATTCATAATCCTTAAGTTATAACTTTGTTTTTCTAAGTCTTCTAAAATGTTTATCTACCATTAACTTAATCGTCCGTTAAAGTTTCGAACAACTGGCCCCTAACTGCACGGATGCCAGTGCAGGCTGATCTGGATTCGTACTGTTGCAAAGCCCTTACATTAGTTTTCGCAAAGCGGCGATCCGTTTAATACACTTAAGTTAACACAAAGGATTTACTTTTTATAAACCGTTGAAATGTAACATTTGAAAAGCGTCGTATTTCTGCACGACGTCAATTTTTGATGAGTCCATATTAGCAAAACAGTCAAGTACATAGAAACATTATTAATATATTGCACAATACGGCATTTGCCAGGCTTCTATCTTTTTAGAACATATATCAGTGTAATAAACTTGATGAAAATTGATACGGAATACAACGACCTATAGCGTCAGAAATTAAGGCTTACTCCGTTTTCAGGGTAATGCGGGTATTGCTGTTGAATAATTAATTATGTCTCCCACCACATAGTGGTGTGGAAGACATATTGATTTACTCCTGTGTGTGTGTGCGTGTGCGTGTGTGTGTGTGTGTGTGTCACAAAGCTTGTCCGCACTATAAAGTCGAACATTTCTCATCCGATCTTCACTAAACTTGAACAAAATGTGTTTGTAAGACCTGGGCCAAGTTCGATAACTAGCCAAATCGGCCCAGGCACTTCGGAATTATGGCCCTTGAAACTTGATAATCAAAGCACTGAAAGTCAGATAAAGCAGTTGTGGGAGACATGCGCTTTTCCCAAAAGCAGCTCTAGTTAAGGTATACATTGTATTATACCAAATTAAGATTTTTTCATTTGCTCTGTAATAGTAATATTTTTTCTTTACCATAGGGTAACATGTATCTTCGGGAAAACGCAGACCCATTTCAAAGTATAACCCGTTACCACATTTTGAAGAACTATTATAAAACGGATTTAAAATGAAGAGGAAAGAATGGCTGAGACACTGCTCTTTAACTTCGCCAAATACAACATTTTCTTTCATTTTTATTTTTTTTTACCAAAATGCAAAAAAAAAAAAAATGCATCAGCAGTGACATTTAAACAAAAACAAGCCTGTATTCATACTTCGGCTGCCTCCCAAATGAACTATTAGTGTTCAATAAACTGTCCGTCGATTACGCGATTACATGCTGGTTCGTTTAGTGCTGCTAGGACTGATGTTGGACCTATTCGACGGCAAATAGAAAGTAAAAAACGTTCGTATTTTACGACACTTTTTGACGTTACACGTACATGTACATGCCGCGACGTCAGACTTGTACATCTACGGAGTGGCAGATGAGTTTTATTGGGAGACAGTTCTATTTTGCATTAAACTTTTCCAGCAGAAAACTCCTGAATCAGACGAGGTAGATGCCTAAACATTATATAAAGTATGTTTCATGTAAGCATAAAACAGCTAAACGCCCTATAACAGAGAGATTCTCGCGTTCACGTGTTTTAAAAACACATTTTATATACGCGCGTTCCGTGACAAAGTATAATCGTATAATGGCCCTATAGCGGATAATTCAAATGGAGCCTCAGACAATGCCGACAACTCCGCGCATTTCTTGAATATTCAGTGGCCTTGGTGGGCCTACTTTGCAAATACGTGGCTCTGTGGCGTTGTTTGTGGTGCTCTGTGCTTCCGAGAAATATACCCTTACTTTTTGTCTTTGGTGGACGATAGCATTTTACTCGTTTAGACTTCGGGCGAGCTTAATACGGCTGCTCCGAAAAAGAGTCGTACTTCAAATATCTATTTAATAATCAAAGTTCGCTAGGACTGATTGATGTTCTAACAAAATCTTTTATACAACACATTTTTTAAAAAGAAGAAATTAAAAACAACCCCATAATGATATATCCACATCCCGTGTAAGAATCTCGCACCGCTATAACCTACTTATGACGCCGATTCAATGCCAAAATATTCGTATATTATTATTTGCGGCTTGAATGAAAACATGAGCATTTCTTGGCTGAGATCAAAGTTGAATCTTGTGCAACCTCAAATGAAATTAAATGAAGTCAGTGATGTAACCAAGGTCTAAACTACTCTTCGATTGATTATTCATTCTTGATGTTGATAGCGCAAGGTCTTCTTTTTGGCGTGGTGGATTCTATGATTTTCAGAAAAATACATATAATCTGACCTTATACTGCCGATCACAAAATTATACCTGATTTATATTACCGTGATACATACTTATATATCACGTTCAGCATTTAATTTTAATGTAACACAACTTTGGAACCAGCGTGATGCAAAATCTTTGAGTAAGTTTCGCATTGTCTTTACTATTCTGTTACGACACTGCCGATCTAATGATTAGATTAAACAGTTCGGCATATTCAACATGTTATGTTTTCACGGATAACCTGAAATTCAGACTATTGCTTTTGTTACAACTTGACTAACCTATATTTTGGAGTATCTGTTTCCCATTCTAGATAGTTGCCTTGCGGAAGGCCAGCAGTTCTACCCAGGTGACACCCATGCTTGAAGTAATGCCCAAGGGATGGGGGAGGGGGAGGGGGGCATGCGGTGTATTCTTCAAATCTTAAAAATGTAACTTTGCCATAATGACTGTAAGTAGTAATGTGATGTAAACTCTTTAAACATAAAGAAGTTACTTTTAAGATCAAATATTTGTTATATTTTACTTATACTTCAATGATAGAATGTCATAATAAAACAAGTAATACAGTACCAGACTGTATCATTTCAGTCCAAATATGGTGTCTTATCAAGACTGTCTGTTTGATATCTTTTCTTACAGAGCATTTCTCTAAGTTAGTAGACAAATACTGCAGGAGCCTGAGCAACTCCGTAGACAGCGGTAGCAAGGACGTTCTGCGGAGCAGCCGGGAAATTTCCTGCTAAAGTATTACACTGGGGAGTTGCGTTCATGTTTGTTGATGGCGGTAAGTTCACATTAACAGTTGACATACTGGCTGTCGTAGACTGACCGGATATACCAGTAGAGCCTGTAGTTGCGGCAGTAGCCTGCGCCGCCGCGGCGACACTGTAAACCGCTGACTTTACTATAACCACTTTAATGACGACGCCGACACATGCAGCTGCAATCGCAACAGTCGTAACAGAAGATGACGCTGTTGATGCTAGGAAATAACAGAAATAAAAAAATGTAGTGTCCACACTTACACAGGCAATGTGTACAGAGCATCAACTAAAACATGTAAGCATTAAGTGCTATTTTCTTATTTATGCCCCATAAACCCTTTTTATAACATACATGTACATATAAAATATTTGTTTTCATTTTTAAACACAAAATTCTCCTTTAAGAAAAAATGGCGGCGCTAAATACAAAAAAAAATATATTGTTTACATATTATTTTCTGTGTCAACTATCATTTATTTTCATAAGATACGTAAAATCATTAGCTTACCCTCACTGTTGTCGTCTTGTGCAGCAACATTCGTTTCATTATACACACTCGTTGATGACGATTGGGTTGATGAAACGGAAGAACAATCTATCCAATTATCAAGGCTGGGTGAAGGACTTATCTGGATACCGCTACTTGTTGACGAAATTCCTTTAGTGTAACTTATTCCTGATGAACCGGTGTCGCTGATTGCTGTAGAACTTACACTGGTGTAGCTAATTGCTGAAGAACTTACACTGGTGTCGCTAATTGCTGAAGAATTTACACCGGTGTCGCTAATTGCTGTAGAACTTACACCGGTGTCGCAATTGCTGTAGAACTTACACTGGTGTAGCTAATTGCTGTAGAACTTACACTGGTGTAGCTAATTGCTGTAGAACTTACACTGGTGCCGCTTATTGCTGTAGAACCTACACTGGTGTAGCTAATTGCTGTAGAACTTACACTGGTGCCGCCTATTGCTGTAGAACTTACACTGGTGTAGCTAATTGCTGAAGAATTTACACCAGTGTCGCTAATTGCTGTAGAACCTGCACCGGTGTTGCTAATTGCAGTAGAACTTACACCGGTGTCACTAATCACTGTAGAGCTTAAATCGATGTCGCTAATTGGTGTAGAACTTACACCGGTATCGCTACTTTTTGAAGAAGTCACCAAGTATGTACTAGTCGATAATACTGTAGAAGTCACCTAATACGTACTGGTCCATAGGACATAACCACTGCTTTAGGAGCTGTCTTCCAAGTCAGCAAGCTCGATGACATCATAGGATTTGATGGGGTCAATAGGTCATAACCACTGCTTGAGGAGCTATCTTCCAAGTCAGCAAGGCTCGATGACATCATATGACTTGATGGGGTCAAAAGGTCATAACCACTGCTCGAAGAGCTGTCTTCCAAGTCAGCAAGGCTCGATGACATCATATGACTTGACGGGGCCAATAGGTCATAACCACTGCTTGAGGAGATATCTTCCAAGTCAGCAAGGCTCGATGACATCATATGACTTGATGGGTTCAATAGGTCATAACCACTGCTTGAAGAGCTGTCTTCCAAGTTAGCAAGGCTCGATGACATCATATGACTTGATGGGGTCAATAGGTCATGTCCACTGTTTGAAGAGCTGTCTTCCCAGTCAGCAAGGCTCGATGAGAGTACATCGAATGATGGGGTCAATAGGTCATATCCACTGTTGTTTGAGGAGCTGTCTTCCCAGTCAGCAAGGCTTGAGGAAACACTTAGCATGTAATTACTTGTAGGTGATGAGCTAATGGGAGTAAAGCTGATATGCGAATAACTATCCCAGTCACTACTTCTCGAAGGAAATATGGTCTCATAACTGCCATCAATATCAACGCTTCTTGAAGAAAACAACACTGAAATAGTGTCTTCCTCATACCAATCTGGGCCATCGGATGAACTTGAAAACCGCGATGAGAGATATGACACGTCGGGGATGCTTTGTTCATTCATCTTCATGCTTGAAGTCGGAATAGCATCTGTAGTTGCAAATATATCAGAATAACGCATGGATTCCGAAGTGGACCAGTCCACCGAATATGATACGTCCTCTCTAACAGACCAGTCTACACTGACGGAGGACATACTTTTAGTCAGGGAAAGATGGAATGAATGTGTGTCTGAGTCTGTCGGCCCGTTTTTCCAGTACCAGTCAACTGAACTTGAAAATGTCACAGAAAAACTAGGATAAGCTGTGTCTTTGATGTACCAGACTTCAATGCTAGATACAGATTTACTTATTGTCATTGAAGGATACAATAAAAGTTTTTCCGAATAAGTCGGCCAATCTTCCCTCTTCCAGAGATTTGAATGCGAAAATGTCACAGACGCAATAGGATAAACTCTGCCATCGATATACCAGTCTTCAATGCTAGATACTGATTTACTTATTGAAAAAGATGGGTAAGATGAAAACGTTTTCGAATCAAATTCTGAAAGCCAATTATCCCAATCCCGGTATTCCAAGTTTGAAATCGTCATGTCGGGATAGGAAGTTGTATCATCGTACCAGTCAATGAAGACAGATGTACTTGCTGTTGGATGAATAGAAGGAAAATTGAGCCAGTAAGAATCTGAATGGCTCTTATAATCTGCACCAGTTGACCAGTCAGTGTCTGCTGTATAACTTTCGTACATTGAGTTTGAACTGTAGTTACTTCCTTCATCCACATTGTACCAGTCTAAGCTTCCGGTATCATCCCAGTGACTGTCGTCTGCTACGCTTGTAAGAGTTATTACTGCTGCATTTTGAAAATAAAAGTATGTTGGTTATTGTAGACTGGTGTAATCATATTTCAACTGTTGTATATACTTGCAAAACCTACTTCGCTCACATGGAAACTGATTTTGCTGTTAATCTTAAAGAAATGCTTGTAACATACTGGTATATCTACCGAGTTTGGCGTGTGTATTTACGTGAATTTTCTCGGATTTAAGATACAATATGAAGTAAAGCTAGACTATAGAAAGTTTGTGTCCCGAATGGAATCTGTCAACGTGAATCACAGATTCACTTTGCATCAACATTAGAATGAATGATATAACCATGACATAATTAGCAATATTAAATAGGGTTTGCAACAAGCATGTTGATGATTTTAATCAAGAACTCCATACACACATACCGACATGGACAAGATTAGATAGTACAAGCATCCATGTAACAAAATTGGTGTTGACAACAAAGATCTGTAAATACATTAATGTATAGTAAATGTATCATGAAGTATGTTTGAAGAGTTGGTGGGTGGGAAAGTAATTCCTTGTCCATATCTAAAAGGGTTGACCGTTGACTGCATAATATGTTTCGTAATACATGTACTGTGTTTATCAACAAGCATTCACAGTTCATACATATAAGCTGGCTGTCACCCCATTTTCTTCCAGCGAAAATTGTGAAAATAACAGAAATCCACAATGTGTTCTTACCATGATTTTGGAAAGCCCGATCCATATATTAATTTGGTCAATATAACATTTTATGAAAATAATTTACAGCTGCTGCAGATATATATGTGCGAATCCTTGTTTAATTTATAGTTACATACTGGGGTGATAAAATTTAGATGGCAAATAATTATTTAATATAATCGCAAATGCACACGCATTTATTTAATGAACTGTTAAAAACTTTACTTACCATATTTTTCAATTTTTGTAACCACTACAGTAAAAATATGACATCCGGTTGCAGAAAAAATATGTAAACATGAAGACAACTTGGCACTTAATTAGCAATTTAATGGTCATGCTTATAATACGGAACATAGGGTTATAATAATAAGCCGTGAAATGGGTTCTTTTGTCTTCTGATAGTTACTTCCACTGAAGAAATGTAAATATATGTAAATAGTAATTAATTAATCGGCCTATTTCAAAATAGTTATGACACTAAACATAGAAGACGTAAACGGAATTTAATAAATGGTGTGAACACAAAGCAGAAGTCGTTACCTTGACCAAGTTGTATAAAAATGACAGTGAGATACTCACAGCATTTAAATGTAAGTTCATATAAACAGCGAATGGTTAAGGTAGCTGACTTTGAATTACTTGCCCCTGACCGATGTGGGATCGATGCACACTTGGGGTGTTAATTTCTTCATTTGGAGAAGTCATTCAGCCGGCTTAAGGAAGGTCGGCGGTTCTACCCAGGTTCCCGCACGTGATGAAATAAGCATGTAGGGGCACTCAAGGTCTTCCTCCGCCATCTTAAGCTGGAATGTCGCCATATGACCTGCGACGTTAAATTCAACAAAAGAAAAAAGGCACAATGGTTTTAATCTGGAACAACTTCCATTGCGACTGGCCCGTACCTATGATCAGTCACGGTGTTACCAGTTGGTGCTCCAACTCTTGTAATCTCTGATTAGACAAAACTGATGGATTATCCTGCTTAGCTGCGAGTATAGGTTTCATCTTTTCATACATGATGTAATACATATTTTAAACATCTCTATCTGAGCTGACACTATGCTGAAAACATAAATAGCTAATAATTGTAAATGCCGCGTCAATGTGCACTCCACTTTTCTCCGCTCAAAGGTTTCCTTCTGTGGACTTCCACAGTTATATCGCACTCCAGATTTCTTTTTTTTTTTTGAAAGCAGGGAGCAAATTTTGTCTAGACAACATAAAAAATCCCATTGTACATACAGTCGAACTTCGGATAATTCAAGCGCCACCCTTCGATCAAATTTATCCTCAGGTCCCGGCAGAATCCCTATCGTATAACGTACAATCTTTGATGGCTCGAACTACCGATAACTCGAACAAATTTTGCCGGTCCAATTCGAGAGAAAGTTTGACTGTATCCGTAAAACTGACATCACCCTTTATCCATTGATAGAATAAGACATAGTCGAGGGTATTACGTTAATTTTCTTTAGGCCCCCCCGCCCGCGCCCCCTATCCCTTCATCTCTCTCCTCCCATCCCACACACCCCCCCGATCTCTTCTCATCAAACACACACACACAACAACACACACACCACTGTACAGCAAACTAAATCACATTTCATTTCGTCCGGACAACTGTGTCTTTTTTCCCATTATTCTAGCTCGAATGCACTGTACTGTGCCTAGAATCTGAAATGTGCCCTTCTTGTAATTATGCTGTGTCTTATTTCTTTGCTTGCCGATTATTTAAATAGGAAGAAATCCATTTAATATTCTCTGTGTATGTAAAATATTCGTTCTGCTTCTTCTGATATTCCCAAGAATCCTATCTTTTGATTTTTCTTACACCGGATCATCTGCCCCCTTCTCGCTGGAGTTCCTTGAGTCTCAGTAGCGATTCAGATTTTAAAAATTACTTTAAGTTCCTAGTTTGTTAAATCCAACGATAAATCACAGTTTTGTCGACTCAGTTTAGATCTTTGCCGTACGAAAAATCTGCTTTAGCTATCATTTCAAGTTCTCTAGATTTAACACGGTTGCCAACCCACGTGACTTTTGGATACCATATACGAGAAATCGTTTCGATTCAGGTGGCATTTTGCCTAAATTTTCCTTATTACTTGACAAATTTTCATAAAAAAATGCATCGAAGACAGTAAAATAAGTGCTTTCCTCCGTACAGAGCGTCTGACATCAGTTCTCAGTACTGTGTAGGAAACGTATACACTTCTGCAGCCAGACATTCACTCAGACACATAAGTAAATCGGATTGTATATATATAACGATATCTTGACTGCAAATAATTAAAAAAACAATCTATTTACAATAAATTATTAAACAAATGTACATTTATCAGTGCCCGAGACTTTGGCAGACATGTGTCTACCATTGCTAGCCTGCGGCAGAAGTTTCACAGGACAAGTTGATGATGAGCACAGGCAGCCTCACAGAAGGGTGACAATGTCTGCACAGGATGCGCGAATTGTTACAGATCATCTTCGAGATCGTTTCCTGACCGCGACATGCACTGTGAGGGTGGCCAATGGAAGGCATGCTAAACCCGTAAGTCGACAAACAGTCGCCAGGCGGCTACACGAACAGGGAATAAGAGCTAGCGGCCATTCAGGGGACTTATTCTGACACCGCGCCACCGACAACAGCGAGAGCGATGGGCCCGCCACAACTAGCGTATGACAGAGGCTGAGTGGTCAAATGTCCTGTTCATGGACGAGTGTAGGTTTAAATTGTACCACAACGACGGGAAGGATGCGAGTGTACAGACATCGAGGTGAAAGTCTGACGCGTGTGTGTTTCAACGAGACCAGCATAGCGCTGGTTCCGTGATGGTATGGGCCAGTGTCGTTACACACCAAGACAGATTTGATAGTTGTTCGCGATAACCTTAATGCAGCTAGATACCAGAAGGGCATCTTGGTCTCTGTCGCAATTCCGCACCTACGAGCAGGTAGACGTGACATGCAATTGCTGCAAGACAGAGCACCGGTCCATACTGCTCTTTTGACGCAGATATTGCTGCAACAACAGAATGTGCGGCTGCTGCCTTTCCCGCCTAAGTCATCGGATCTCGGTGTTATTGAGCGCCTTTGGAACGACGAGCAGAACACGAGGGTACGGGGTCGACCAGCAGCCCCTCGTAATCTCCTTGGACTGGAAAAGGCCCTTGTGCAGGAATGGAGGAATATTCCCCAATGGGTCATCTGAAACTATGTGCTGTCGATGAGGAAGAGGCATTTGCATGTTGTGGGAGCCATCGGAGAACACAGGAGGAGAAGTATTAATTACTCGGACGTACAAACTGTTGTTACTTTTCACATTTTTAGAATTTTGCGTTATGCCATTTTGAGAATTCGGAT
Organism: Mercenaria mercenaria; assembly: GCF_021730395.1. Taxonomy (NCBI): domain Eukaryota; kingdom Metazoa; phylum Mollusca; class Bivalvia; order Venerida; family Veneridae; genus Mercenaria; species Mercenaria mercenaria. The sequence goes on from NC_069363.1 coordinate 54,270,707, forward strand.
TTTACAGTGATATTTTTTACTTGTTAAGTTTTATACCTATATAGTTATTAATTGCGATTTAATTACGGGAAAGTGAGTCTAATGTGTTAAATTATTTACATTCAAAATTGAACGAAATCCGTTCTCAAATAATCGAATTACATGACATTATATAGGTGCCGGGTTAGAAATGGCCCTAAGTACATAATGTAACCTACATGTATTGGTAAAATAATGGAATTATCTGATAGTGGGACAATGATATGACGTTCCTTCTTTTCACATTTTAAACAAAGAAATTAAGTGTATTCTGATATTATATTTTTGACCTGTTTAAGTTTTTGGTTACTATTTCATTTCAAGCGGGACCGAACAAAGCCGTCATAATATCAAATGAGTCGCGCCATGAGAAAACCAACATAGTGGCTTTGCGATCAGCTTGGATCCAGACCAACCTGCGCATTTGCGCAGTCTGGTCAGGATCCATGCTGTTCGCTAATGGTTTCTCTAATGGCAATAGGCATTGAAAGCGAAACAGCATGGATCCTGACCAGACTGCGCTGGATCCATGCTGGTCGCAAAGCCACTATGTAAATTTTCTCATGGCGCGGCTTAAATGTATAAAGAGAATTTAATTTTAGCTCATAAGTTTAATATTAGCTCCTGTTAGCCGAATTTCTTGTACAAAGAAGTGATATTTTAGACAATAATGATTAGAGGAATGCAAATATCTTAATTCAGAATTAAAATGTCATGCTTTCGATTTTAAATGCTTCTAAGGTTTCAAATATGACTTGACAAAAAAATTATAAATGTTAAAAATGAAAACAAAATAATAAATGCTTATTAGGAAAACTATTCATTACATTTTTTCCTCATATTTTTTCACCTGTTGACATTCCTCCATTTATTTTTCGCCATGCTTGCACCAATCAATTAAAATGACTTAAAACTTATCGTCGGATAAAAACATTTGATCTATTCCCAAATGAGGCCCTTATGATATGCGGAAAAGATATTATCATCATCGACTCATTTATAGGCACATTCGTGAAATCCGATCGATTCGTTAATTTCAGGTAATTTCAGCTTACTGAAGCAGAGACTCTGATCTTTCCGAGATAGACGAGATGTTATTTCCATCTTCTGGGACATATTAATATTTGGTATTTAGCGTTTGTCATTATGTATCAAGCACTATGTATTTTTGCATTTAGCATTAAGTATTCTGCAATTAGCATCGAGAATTTGGCATGTAGCACTTGGCAATTAGCATGGTGCATCGGCCTTGCCTGTTTCGTTTTGTTGGGTTTAGAGTTACATCTGCACAAATGAAGTCATATAAGGACTATGCTAGTTTTTGATGATGGAACAAGATCCCTGTTTCTCTTCCAGGCCTTGGCCGGCAACCACCGACCTTCAGCAAGTAAGCTGTTTCGTTTTCACCAGGCATCGGCGGGTATGTAGATGAAACCACTGACCTTCAGCAAGTAAGCTGTTTCGTTTTCACCAGGCATCGGCGGGTATGTAGATGGAACCACTGACCTTCAGCAAGTAAGCTGTTTCGTTTTCACCAGGCATTGGCGGGTATGTAGATGGAACCACTGACCTTCAGCAAGTAAGCTGTTTCGTTTTCACCAGGCATTGGCGGGTATGTAGATGGAACCACCGACCTTCAGCAAGTAAGCTGTTTCGTTTTCACCAGGCATTGGCGGGTATGTAGATGGAACCACTGACCTTCAGCAAGTAAGCAAGCTGTTTTTTTTCACCAGGCATTGGCGGGTATGTAGATGGAATCACCGACCTTCAGCATGTAAGCTGTTCCGTTTTCACCAGGTATTGGCGGGTATGTAGATGGCGGGTATGTAGATGGAACCACTGACCTTCAGCAAGTAAGCTGTTTCGTTTTCACCAGTCATTAGCGGGTATGTAGATGGCGGGTATGTAGTTGGCGGGTATTTAGATGGAACCTTTCACATATAAAAGAAAACTTACATCCCATGCGATGTTCCGGGTCAACAGAGGTTAGGGGGAGGTAATTCATAGTCAGCGATAAAAATCATTTGGCCACAGAGATCCCTCCCCGTATAAGTGTATTGTGTGTAATGCCAAATGCTAATTGCTTTATACTTAATGTCAAAAATTATTGCCAAATGATACTTATGAATAATAAATGTCAAGCGTTAAGATTGAAGGTGAAATTTCCCTACCAGAAAAACAACAATATGAATATGTTTGTTTTGTTCCTGCGACTCATAGGCTTGAAGCCTCATTGTAATTTATTTGTCATTTTGAGCTATCGTACATGTGAGATTGTGTTTTAATTTCATAGTACCTCTGTGAAACTCTTTGTCTTTTAAGTACAGTTTACAATCGCTATTCCTTTCATGTAAGATATTTTATATCCAGTATTTATCTGACTATTACATTGATTAACAAAAAAAAAAAAAAAAAAAAAAAAAATATATATAAATAAGTGTGTGGATAATGTAAGACGACGACGATAAAATGTTTCAAAATAAAAAATAAAAAAAATAATGAAGCGAAAACAGAATTTTAAATGCAAGAAATGGAACAGCATTTTTTTTCTGTACTATAGATATTTGCAAATAAGTGTTTTCTTTCAAGTAAAATTCTTATGCATTGCATTTTCACACATGCACCTACGCACGCACGTACGCATCTGTCTTGTTGATAGAGACACGAATTAAAACCCTTTCAAAGTAGATTGAACAAAGATTACAAAATCAGGAATGCATTATAACTGATGCCTGACAATATCTACAACTGAGTCGCGCCATGGGAAAACCAACATAGTGCGTTTGCGACCAGCATGGATCCAGACCAGCCTGCGCATCCGCGCAGTCTGGTCAGGATCCATGCTGTTCGCTTTCAAAGCCTATTGCAATTAGAGAAACCGTTAGCGACCAGCATGGATCCTGACCAGACTGTGCGGATGCGCAGGCTGGTCTGGATCCATGCTGGTCGCAAACGCACTATGTTGTTTTTCGCATGGCGCGGCTCAACTAAATCAAAACACATTTACGAGTACATTTACAACATTGCCCCAGAATTCTCGGCGGGATGGCACACACTATTCCATTTTCCATTTGTTACTTTACAGCTTTACATTATATCTAATATACTTGGTTCTTAGTTGGCAAAAAACTATTTTCTTCCCAGATCGCAGTGGGAAAAGTGCTTTACATCGACCTAAATTGTGAAAATGTGACAATATTTCGAGACATTTGTCATACGGTCCTATTCTGTTGATCTCACTTGCAGATTTATGTTTCCAATAAGACCCAGCTGTTGTAAATAAATAAAACATGTTAAGATCATGCAACAAGAGCATGGCATTCGAAATACTCAGAAAGCACTTATACATAGGTAACTTGAATTGTTAAAACACACTTACAGCTATTGCATTTTCAATTTCATTAATTATCCAAAGAAAGAAAAGGGTCTATTTCATTTGCGTTCGATTCCACAAAAGGACAATATTTCAGTGAATAAAGTCACTGAGTCGATTGTATTTTTTTCTACTACTGCTAGTGCTGCTTCTACTGCTACTGCTACTGCTGCTGCTACCGCTGCTGCTAATACTGCTACTGCTGGTACTGTTACTGCTACTGATGCTTCTGCTACTGCTACTAGTGCCAATTTCACGTTTTTGCTACTGCAGCTACTGCCAATTTCACGTTTTTGCTACAGCTATTGCTGCTCTGCTACTGCAAATTTTACGTTTTAGCTTCTGCTGCTACTGTCAACTTCATATCGATCATTTATTGGCCTCTTAAGTGATGTGTTACTGTTCCTCTTAATACTCAGTGCTTGTTTCAATGCCGGCATTAAATCTCCCGCATTGAGTGTACACACATTGAATGTACACTACTTTAGTCAGTATACGTGTATGGCAGGCCAATTGTCCAATAATTACGTGAACCCAGGTTCACGGTCGAAAACTAGGATTAAGATCAATAAACTAGGTTTTTCGAACGTAAAACAATGTTTTTCGAATACTAACCTATATTTTCGAGCGAAAACATAGGATAACGCCGTAAACCATGGTTCATGCTCGTAAACACATATGGCAAGCCAATTGTCCAATAATTACGTGAACCCTAGTTCACGGTCGAAAAACTAGGATTAACGATCGATAAACTAGGGTTTTCGAACGTAAAACTAGGTTTTTCAAATACTTACCTATATTTTCGAGCGAAAACATAGGATAACGCCGTGAACCATAGTTCACGCTCGTAAATATAGGTTCACGATTGTAAACCCCAGTTCACGGTCGTAAACATAGGTTCACGTTCGTAAACTATGGTTTACGAGCGTGAACCGGGGTTTACGAGCGTAAACATAGGATAACGATCGTAAACATAGGATAACGACCGAAACTCATAGTCCAATGGAGAAACCTAGTTTATCAAACGTAAACCATGGTCGATATATTAGGATTATAGAATCAACAATGAATTTCAAGCGTGAACATGGGTTTACGGCCATGAACCTATGTTTACGACCGTGAACCATAGTTTACGGACCTGAACCTATATTTTCGAGCGTGAACCTATGTTTACGAACGTGAACTTAGGTTTACGTTCGATAAACCAGGTTTTCAAACGTAAAACCAGGTTTTTCAAATACTAACCTATTTTTTTCGAGCGAAAACATAGGATAACGTCGTAAACCATAGTTCACGCTCGTAAACGTAGGTTCACGTTCGTAAACCCAAGTTTACGGTCGTAAACATAGGATAACGACCGAAATTTATAGTTCAATCGAGAAACCTAGTTTATCGAACGTAAACCATGGTTTACGACTGATATACTAGGATTATGAAATCAACTATCAATTTCGGCCGTAAACCTGTTTACGGTCGTGAACCTATATTTACGAGCGTGAACTTAGGTTTACGGCCATGAACTACAGTTTACCTTCGTAAAACCGTGTTTATCGATTTGTAACTATATGGCAAGCCAATTGTTCAATAATTACGTGAACCCTAGTTCACGGTCGAAAAACTAGGATTAACGATCGATAAACTAGGGTTTTCGAACGTAAAACTAGGGTTTTCGAATACTAACCTATATTTTCGAGCGAAAACATAGGATAACATCGTGAACCATAGTTCACGCTCGTTAATGTAAACATAGGATAACGATCGTAAACATAGGATAATGACCGAAACTCATAGTTCAATCGAGAAACCTAGTTTATCAAACGTAAACCATGGTTTACGGTCGATATATTGGGATTATAGAATCAACAATGAATTTCGGTCGTGAACATAGGTTTACGGCCATGAACCTATTTTTACGGACGTGAACCTATGTTTACGACCGTGAACCATAGTTTATGGTCGTGAACCTATATTTTCGAGCGTGAACCTATGTTTACGAACGTGAACTTGGGTTTACGAGCGTGAACTTAGGTTTACGTTCGATAAACCAGGTTTTTCAAATACTTACCTATGTTTTCGCTCGAAAAAATCGTAAACCATAGTTCACGCTCGTAAACGTAGGTTCGCGTTCGTAAACCCAAGTTTACGGTCGTAAACATAGGATAACGACCGAAATTCATAGTTCAATCGAGAAACCTGGTTTATCGAACGTAAACCTGGGTTCACGAGCGAATACTATAGTTTACGCCCGGTATCTGATGTTTTCACTCGGAAATATAGGTTAGTATTTGAAAAACCTAGTTTTACCTTCGAAAAACCTAGTTTATCGATCGTTAATCCTAGTTTTTCGACCGTGATCCGGAGTTCATGTAATTATTGGACAACTGGCTTGCCATAAACATAGGTTCACGCTTGTAGACCCAAGTTCACGGTCGTAAACATAGATTCACATTCGTAAACTTTAGATTACGAGCGCGAACCGGGGTTCACGAGCGAAAACATAGGATAACGACCGTTAACATAGGATAACGATCGAAATTCATAGTTCATTCGAGGAACCTAGTTTATCAATCGTAAAGCATGGTTTACGGTCGTTATTTTAGGATTAAAAAATCAACTATGAATTTCGGGCGTGAACATGGGTTTACGGCGATGAACCTATATTTACGAGCGTGAACCTACGTTTACGAACGTGAACCCCTGTTTACGACCGTAAGCCTAGGTTTATGACCGTGAACCATAGTTAACGGACGTGACATGTATGGCAATTGTCCAATAATTCGATAAACTTGATTTCTCGAACAAAACTATGATTTTCGGCCGTTATCCTATGTTCACGAGTGTGAACCTATGTTTACGGTCATAAACCCATGTTCATGGTCGTAAACCTAAGTTCGCGGTCGTTAACATAGGTTCACGTTCGTAAACTATGGTTTACGCTCGTGAACCCTGGTTTACGCCCGTAAACATAAGCTCACGCTCGCGAACTTAGAATAACGACCGAAATTCGTAGTTCAATCGTAAAACCTAGTTTATTGATCGTTAATCCTAGTTTTTCGACCGTGAACCTGGGTTCACGTAATTATTGGACAATTGGCGTGACATATGCGTGCGTACATCCAATAGGGGCAATTTAATGTTGGCGCTTGATTCAAGCGCAGCAATAAAGACAGAACAACGGCCAATACTTGTTCATAATTATAATGCCTAAGCATTATCTTAAGTAGTTGTTATTTGAGAACATATTAAATTTAATGACAATTTTATTGTACAAAATTAGAAGAGTCCATTTTAGTACTGCTTGACTGATCTTAATTAACCTTTGGATTAGAAAATTGAAGACTTTTGTCTCGTAGTTTTAATACCGTATATAATGCTACACCTATGGTAACAAAGTAAATGCAAATAAAAAATTAAAGTTTCATGAAAGGGGAATTTGATCCCTTTTTCAATTTCTAGTTTCTTTTTAAGTTAGATAATTATCTTGTAACCGTTACAACACAAACACAAATCAAAATCAGGTACAATAAAAAGTTAGACGTAACACATTCCAGTGAACAATAACATATAAGAAATCAAGCATTTTCAAAACAAACTAATTTTATGAATGAATGTCAGTTCAGTTGATGTCGCAGTACGTAGATTACTGTACCTGTTATTGCTAAGCACTGAGCAATAACAGCAGAAAACGAAACAGTTACCTATACGAACTTCACCCCACTGAAGATACAGTTCTTCATGGTCTTCTTGCTAAATTATTAGTGTCTACTTCTGTAATGAATGAACCTTTGTTGAAATATCATAAATCTGAGTACATGTATTTCAACTTGTATCTAACCTGCTCGGTTCAAAATTGTCAATTTTACATAATACATTTTTAAAAAATACACATAATCTGTCAAAACAACTCCAGATCTATATTAATATTGCCGGTATTACTGTCGTGTCCTGTTTCAAATAATCTTGAACAATATATAGAAATAATCTCATGCATGTCCATCGGTCTATTTTAAATCAAATCAAAGAGCTATAAAATTGTATTTATACTTCTTTGATCCATTCGATGGCATAGCTCTTACGTTTCCTGTTAAAACTATACTTTACTTTGTCAAACAACCCTATTGTGGTTTAAATCTTATCAGTCTTAAAAAGATACCAAAACAAAAATGTATGGGTCTCAGAGAAACGTTCAGCAGCATCTCATATATGATTCTGGTGTACAACAAGGATCTGTTTTTGTTCCCAGTTTGTTTATTTCGGGTAGAATCTACTTCTTTTACTGATACGACACAAAAGGATTAGTCAGGAAAGTGGAAACTTTCATGTACTTTTTTTGCAAAAATGGGTTTATTATGAACACTACTTAAATGTAGTGCCAACAAAACTTATTGTCTTAACTGCATGCAGGAGTATCAATCTCATGACATGTCAAACGTTGCTAAATCATATACCTAAATTCATTATTCATGATAATGTCATGAAAAATGTTACTGAATTTTACATCTATGTTATTATTTTTGTTTGTTCGTTACTGTTCATATTGCATACTTTGCTGTTGTTATTCTGTATTTCGTTATTCTCATTGTATGTGTGTTATTAATATTCAGTGTTTAGTTATTCTTGTTTTAAAACTTGTTATTCATATTTTGTATTTTGTTATCGCATATCTCTTTATTCTTACTGAATGTTTGATATTTATATTCAGTGTTTCGTTTTTTTGAATGTTATTCATGGCTCCGTTAACTTGTCATGCTGTGGTTGTCATTCAAGTTGTATATCTCGCTATTCTTTATATACCTTCTTCTATATTCTACATTTATATTTTGGACTTCCCCCTTTTAGTCGGGGCCCTGTGCTACAAAAACATGAAATTTATTGCCAAGCAGGTAATACAAAAGATAATGACTGTCTTGAATAACTATCGCACTTCCTCTCTGCTTGGAGAAACTAACGATTATTTTATTTTACCTTATCGATTTGTGAAAGATGGCGTTCAGTATGGCGGCAATCCATTTCTATGGTGGTTGATGTCTTTGAATTGAGATCTCAGGTGTTTTAAAGAATGAATTTAAAATGTGTGTTTAATTTTTTGGTCACAAATGAATTGTCAAATGACTGAATATATTTACAGATAGCAACGTAAATATGAGCCGCGCCATTGGAAAACCATCATAGTGGCTTTGCGACCAGCATCCGCGCAGTCTGGTCAGGATCCATGCTGTTCGCTAACGGTGCGCAGTCTGGTCTGAATCCATGCTGGTCGCAAAGCCACTATGTTGGTTTTCTCATGGCGCGGCTCATATGTATATTGTATAAGCGTTTCATTTAATTGTTAAATAATGAGTCAATGTCTAAAAGGTTGGTATGATGTTTATTTGTTTTCAGTGTGTGATTGATCTAAGCACGAATCATGTATATTTCATATACATGTATGCGATTTGTAAAGTATACGCTACTACAATAATGTAAAAGAGTTACCACCCCTTTTCAACACTGTATTCGACGCTAATACGGAATATATCTTCGGTTTTGATCAGACATATTTTTGCTTAATGGTTTCTTAGTTTCAAATCTAAAAGATACGGACAGAATTTGTGAAAAATGTGACCCTTTTTGGACAAACACATATGTCACATTTGAAAATGTGAAAAAAAAAATAGAACCATGCGTGAAACGAGATCTGGGAAAATATAGTCCTGCTTCGCCCTTTTAATTGCTACAAATAAAATCCTGTAGCACCATTCTTGCTTTTCCTTGTCCGGAGCGTAACTTTTTTGAAATAATTATTAACTTAGTTTAAGCTTGTTTGTGGTACATACTGGTTCATATACAAAGGTACTGATGGGGGGTTTCATTGAAATTTTCAGGCAATATGAACCCAGTTAAAGGAAGGTCAGAGTACAAGAACTATATTACTGCCACAATTTATGTCAGAATTAATTCGCAATTTGTACATTTCTAAAGCAAGCTACATCCCGCAATGCATATTATCACTTCACAACGCGCTACGGGGAGTGGCAATTGATTCCACCGCTCGTCTTGCATTTTATTTTATCAGTATTATAATTATTAGTTCACTTTAAATGATAATGTATTCTTTTACTGCCTAGTGTAAATGCCATCACGAAATGCAATGTATTGTTCCGTTCAGGAGCCGACACATGCAATTTCAATACGTAATATAAGCCGCGTCATAATCAAAAGAAAACAAGAGACTCGCCATTCATAAACACTTACCCGCACAACGTGTAAAATAAATAAAGCGAAAGTTCAATACTCTGGTTTCATTATCCCTGATTATATAGCAATGAATCCATTTAATTGATGGAAAAAGGCAATTCGCTTCCTTCAATTGCTGTTTGTATCTCTAAAGAGATCCGATTTCCCTAGGAATTCATTCCAGCGCCGATCATGCTCTTCATTTACTTAATCAAGTACGCACCTTGCTCACCTGGGACGACTCGATTTGTTTGACTTCATCAAAGATGTGTCCTAGAACCAAATTGATACAAAATTGAAACCAAATATACTAATGGTCTGCGAGATTTAATCGGCAGATAAAAAGTAATATCCCAGAGAAAGAGTCGGGATTGTCTCTCAGACGGTGTGTCGTGTTATTGGCTGATTCGTGATAATGGCGCTGCCTGACTTATCCGAGGGCAAGATCATTAAAGCAAACAATGGAGTGTAATTATTCGAAAGCAGACGACACGCAAGAAACCTTATAAGGGAGAAAAGTTAGACCGCGCCACGTGCCTGTGTCTTGCTCCTGCCAGGTAAGGGGGACGAAACAGAAGGTGTTTCTAATGAAGAAACAAAAGAATCATTTTTTCCCATACTAAAAACAATTTGGACTATTTTGTTTCTTTGTTCGTTCTCAGATCTAATGACATGTAATGACCTGAACACACAGAATAATTCTATGTTATTTTAAGCGCCAAAAAGTTAGTTCAGCTTGATTATTTTAAAGTTCTGTTGTTAACATATAAAACTTATTAGTGACTATGTTCTGTAGCTTTTATTCCTCAGTTCTTAGCTAAAAGGAAAAAAAAATTACACGTGGAGATTTCGAAAAAAAATCTCTAGAAAGGAAATGTTCACAAACCCTAACTTGCGTTCTCCATCGTCACTGAACCGGTTTTCGTATTTTGCGCAATATATCAACGTAAATGACCCTAAATTTTGTCCAAAATTAGACTTGCTGTTGACTTCAATGGAAAACAAAGGTGGTTATATAGAATGTTCAACGGGTAAGTGAAATAATAAACATTTAATTTCTAAAATTATATCATCATTTAGAGGTAAGATTAAATCAACTCTTGCCGCCAAAGCAAATTCGTTATCTTAAATCATTTAAAAGATATAACAAATAAATCGAATTTATCCTTCTTTATTTAATGTGTTAAAAGGCCGATAATACCGATTATAGGAAAAATTGAAAGTTCGATATGAAACCTTCTATATTCCTGTTTAATCTCTTAGTTCTTTATATGCCGCATTATATGAAAATGACATGGAATTATAAATCAAAGTAAGACTATAAGGGAAGGAAATAATCACTCTGCATATTGAAATTTACCGGTAGTTTGTCAGAGGAAGCTTTGTCACTCTTCAAAATGGAAGCTACGCAAATTGGTAGTAACAAATACCAAAGTTCGTCCACGACAATAGGCATTGAAAGTACTCATGATTTGATAAGTATCATTGAATGGAAAGCATTTTAGTATTTTTGAAACAGCAGAACTATGGTTGTGAAGGGCATCATAATTACCAGTCAACCCATTATCGTCATAACCACCATCATCATTGTCATCAGTATAAGTCACTCAATATCAAGAGTTCTGTCATCATTTCTAACTTTTGATGCGAACGGACGGGGCAAGCTAAGTACACTCTTATATATTTCCAAAAGTTTGAAAAAATAAAACATTGATATCTAATATAGCTCATTTACTTATACAGTACAGTTTTGTTTATATAAGGAACTTGAAAATGTTATTTATTTGGATGATGATGATGATTTTTATAATGATAAGTCATTAGTAATTATGATAGATAAGATGAAACAAATGACAATGATGACATTGATGCTGATGCTGATGCTGACGATGATTATGATGATGATGATGAATGTTATGGTCATGTCGTAGTTACTTATCTCCACCAACTTGATTTTGTTTTTGCGACGATTAAAATTTCTCATTTACAAGTTGCTATATTAACTGTTTTTCAGCAAAACGTATCCGTGGGAGTTCCAAAGTTACGCTTCATTATGGTAGCGAAGCACTTTGCTAGTTGCTACTAAAACTCGATCGACAACCTAAACCATTGCGTGCGATGTTCTATGGGTCTAAATAAAAATTAAAATCGTACGACGTAGAGTTCTACAAGTAAGCCCAAATCCACTCGCATTTCAATGTTTAAAGTTCCAGAACAACGTCCATGAACGTCTCAATTTTGCTGCGGAGCTCGGAATTTACCGTACATATTGTGCATATGTGTATGTTGCTTACAAAATTAATAATCCCTGATGCGGTCCCTCGAACATCCGAACCAAAATAAGTATAACTAACTGCAATAAACGAGGTGGCGTTATCGTACAAGTTTGACTTAGGGCAGTGTCAGAGGGTGACATTTGCAGGGCGACGTTTAGCGAGGCGACGCTGGGCGGGTCGACGTTGGCAGGGCAACGCTCGGTGGGGCGACATTTGTCGTGGCGGCATTTGGCGGGACTATCTGTCGGGACGACGTTCGGCGGGACGACCTTTTGCGGTACGACGTTCGACTGGGCGACACTTTGGGGGGCGACGTTCGGCGGGGCGCCATAACCTACATTTGTCGTTGTGTCGCTGCGACAGAACGAAATAATGAAATGGCACAAATCAGCCACCACAAGCGAAGGCACAATCACGAAAAGCCGTTGCAATATCGCGTCATTGTCCCCCGCCATCTACCATTGTAGTATCACCATTGTACAGGATTTCGATCAACCGCAATCGTGTTGTCGTACTGTGGTTTCATCACTATCTTGTAACATTGCGGGTACTTTATGCAAAAACCGATAGCACAATGGTTCCAATGGGACACCGTACAAATTACTACGGATAAAAATAAGATGGCTGCAGAAACGGGGCATCCTTATTTGAGGGCTGTCTTTCAAATAATCCATAAGGCTTAAATGCGATTAATTCACAAGATAATGACACCTTAAAAGTGTAAAAAATAACTAATTGGAAAACTCAGCAATCGTCTCATTTCCCTAGTAAATATTTTCGCAGATTATTTCCGGTAAATTTAATTCAGATAGATGTCACAGGTTTATAGGTCGAGTTTTTAAAAAGTCAATGCCCTTCTGGACATCTCACAAAAAGTAAGACATAATGACATATATTACAATATTGCGGTGTATCATTAGGGTCATCGTTCCGTGGCATTTTGCATCACGTAAACGCAACGTCATGACAGTATGATGACATGATGCTAATGACAAAACAGTACGACAGCACGATATTGATAGAGATGAGACACGATGAGGAGAAGATAACCTGCAACAGCACTGTGGTGACGTAGGGATGCTATGACCGCACGATGACGAAGGCGCGGTATTACTTCGAGTCTTTGTCGTTGTGTCTTCACTCCATTACCATCAAATTGTCGTGCCATCACCGTCATTCTATCGTCCGGTCTTTTCATCACAAATGTGCCATCGAATTGTCGTGGCATCGCGTAGCGGTAGAATGATGACCCTAATGTGTCATATTACCATTTCGTTATGTCATTCTGTCGCATCGACACAACGACGTTCGGCGGGGTGACATTCGGCGGAGCGACGTTTGTCGGGGCGGCATTCGAATATGGAACGTCGCCCCGACGAATATCATCCCTACGTACTCATTTCATCTGTCGCATTGACACAACAGCGTTCGACGGGGCGACATTCTGCGGGGCGACGTTTGACGGGGTGGTGTTCGATGGGGCGACGTTTAGCGGGGCGACATTCGGCGGGGTGACTTTCAACGGGGCGACGTTTGCAGGGCGACATTTGTCGTGGCGACCTTCGGCGGGACGATTTGTCGGGACAACGTTCGGCGGGGCGACGCTTATAGGGACGACGTTTGTGACTGGACGACATTTTGCGAGGCGACGTTCGGCGGGGCGGCATAACTTACGTTTGACGATGTGTCGCTGCGACAGAACGAGATAATGAAATGACACAAATCAGCCATCACATGCGACGGCACAATCACGAAGAGCCGTTGTAATATCGCGTCATTGTGCTACCGTAGCACTGCTCCATCGCCATCGTACCATTGTAGTATCACCATTGTACAAGGTTTCGTTCAACTACCATCATGCTGTCATACTGTGGTTTCTTCACTATCTTGTTATCGTACTGTCGCGGCACCGCGAGTACCAGATGCAAAACCGATAGCCCGATGGTTCCAATGGGACACCATACAAAATACTTCAGATAAGAATCGCCATCAAAACTACATTAAACAAAATTGTGTTTTACTGACGTGTTTATCTAGTTGTTGTTTTTTTCTAATGGATATACTTAGTAATTCCCGAAAAAGTACATGATTAAAAGATAGGTATGCGTAGTTCATGCGACATAGATAATCACTTTTAAAATTGTCAATGCAGTTGATCAGCAATTATATCAAATAGTTTTAATCAACATTTGTTAACAATTTTTTTCTACCGATTAACATTTTAATGTGATAGGCCCGTGCGGTTAATTTGGACTTTTTCGAGATCTCCGTTGATGTACATTTATGGTAAGACTAGGTACTACTTGACTGCAGCTTCTTTGCAAATGCACGGCAAGCACAAATTAAAAATATTCAGACAACGAACGTGTATAACGTGATTAATTGTATCCGGATTTTAGAGGTCATATCGGGCACAATTGGAAGCTTCCGATACATAATAATTTGCGTGATTCAAATTAGTAAAATCTACTAAAAGCTGCCCGGGATGTTTAGCTAGAAACCATGGCAACAGAACGGTAAATTATCGTCCTCGCTATGTTTGGCATGTTCTAATCTCTGGCCTGGCCTGGCCCGGCCTGGCCTGGCCTGGCCTGGCCCGATGAGCCCAATTTTCGACTGAGCCGGGCCAGGCCAGGCCAGGCCAGGCCATAGATTTCAATTTCGTAAAAGGTGAAAGTGATTTCTATAGCATCTTTAAAATCTGACTTTTGGAATAAGTTTGGATATTTCAGACATTATATAAATACATTTTGAACTCCCACTCTGTAAAATTATACACCTGGGAATAAGCCTGTAGCTAACATAACTATTATGTCTAATTTAAAGGTGATGCCTGATTAATTGTTATGACTATTATCAGGGGATCTCCACCTCAATTGACTCTTGACTGGTGGTTTGGTTTTCCCCCAATTGAATAACCTAACTAATTTTATTATTTTGTCTATTGAGGATTATTTAGTATCGTCCGAAATTATTTAACGAGCACTCAAGCATATTCCGTATGCTTCCGTAAAAAAAAATTCGGTGCCCAAACATAAATAAAAACATAAATATTGAAAACCAAATAAAATATAAACATTTCTTTACTGCCAGGTCGTACATGCAGATAAGTTGTGCTGACAAAACGTTCAGCTACCAATCTCGGGACTGTAAGTTCGAATCACCTGTTTGACCTTTTTCATTATCATTTTTTTTTTAATTTCTTCTGTAAACTTAGAATGCAGGAATATTGTCACTTATCGTGATTTATTGTTCATTTATTGAAAGAAATACACAAGTATTTGACATTCTTCTACATACAAGTTATTACCATAAAATGTTGTAAGAATAAAACCAGTATCAATAAAATGACATTATATTGATTTAATGAAAACAATCTGAATTGAAATCGAACCCACGGTAACATGTGCGAAAGTCGGAGAACCTATCACTATGCCACTGTGCCATTGATAAACTTTGCATGTTATTTTGGTCAATTTAGATATTTTCAGGTTACAAATATCATATGGTGTAAAATAAAGAGTGGCACCTGTCAATACTAACGGACAACAACTTTCAATTTCTAAAATAATGCTACCTCCGTTCTAGAATCTGGGATGGTATGGTGCGGGGAAGCGATATATAAATTTTGTAGTTTAGGTTATACACATACTGAATATTTTTGTAAGATTGTTTTTATATTGATCTAAGTATGTGGGAAAAAAATCCTACAAAGTTTTGTGAAACAGGCTCAAGAGCATCTTTTAGCATTAAATATATCACTTAGAAATAACATAAACACAATGCACCATTATTTTTTTGTGCAAGAAAAATATCAATAATCTAAAATGCCAACACCCTGACAATGAGTTAGAGGTCCCACAATGAATATTATTTTTATTACTCTTCCATAAATTGAACATCAGCTTAAAAACCAAACACATTAAAAGTTCAACTGAACAGTTAAAAGGTCAGCTAAGGATAGTAGGGACACAACCTGTAATTACAATTCCCAAAGAGATGTGTTCTCTGCATGCAAATATTCAGTTATATTGCAGTAGGTAAACTTATCAATGAAATTAGCCCTTAGTTTTAAAACCAAGTGTTAAAGTTGACTTTAAATAATTTGATCACAGAAAACATGGGTAGTTATCATTTTGTTACACCATTTTCTTCAGTGCAAATCAGTATTTCAAATAAGATGAATGACGGCTAATTAATGATTCTCCAGAGGACTGGTTTCTCATTTTGTTTGACATGCAGCAAGTAAACAATGCAGGTTAATACTGCCTGCTATTGTAATTGCAAACATGTATATTTAGATTTTATGCCATTCATTTCTCTATGTACAATAAAATCTGGCCTGGCCTGGCCTGGCCTGGCCCGGCCCAGTCGAAAATTGGGCTCATCGGGCCAGGCCAGGCCAGGCCAGGCCGGGCCAGGCCAGGCCAGAGATTAGAACATGCCGCTATGTTTACGTGGTAAAAAATCAGGAGCAGTCAAAAATCAATGTTATCCCGGCCAGAAACATTGATGAGTGATAATTACGACAAGGCTCTTATTACAGGTACTCCGTAATTTGTCGTTTAGATATGGAGGAAATAATTAGCTAGCGTCTGTCAGGTAAAGTTTCAAAACAGCAACATCGCCTAATAAAATACATCCAGTTACGGCAAAATGCAAGGGAATGGTTATTTTTGCTGGTTTCATCTAATTTTTTTCATCTCATATTCTATTTTTAATGGTTTAAGATAATTTGCAAATATTAAATGCATGTGTTCTATTAGACGTTTTCTTTCGTAAAGGGAATTGGATATATAACTGATAAAATGAAATTTATTATATGCTGATAATATCTTATCTAGTTAATATGAATCTTATAATCTTATGCACTAAAACATGTACATCGGGAACATTTATTTTTTCGATTAATTGATTTTAGAAATAATTTCTACTCGCTAGTGATAATAGTTCTAAAATGCCGGGACTTGAGAGGAACTCTGGGATATTACGTGATGAATTATTCATGATATCAATCAGCATAGGTAGCTGATAAAACTACAAAGTAATATTGCGATGAATTATTGAAATTAAACAGTTTAGCTAAATTATTCTATAAAACAACAGGTGGTAATGCATTTAAAATCACCTTTTTCTGTTTTTGCAATATCGTCTTTGGCCACGGAGGATGCTGTAAAGCTCTATGCATGTCAAGAATATTCTGGGTTTTTGTTTTATTTGGCAACGAGAAGGCGACCAAGACGCTTAGTTGTCATGTGGAATTTGAAACGTATTCAGGTCTGAAATAGATAGCCCTATATACTGTAAATAAATGAATAATTGTCATAGAGTTACAGTACACACCTAGACAACTAAGACAAGTAACATTTTCTTTTAAAACACCATTTATGCTAAAGTAAAGTAAAGTAAAGTTAAGTAAAGTAAGGTGGGGGTCATGTTGGATGCATGAAAACTATTTCTAGTCAAACGGTTACACTAAATTGGCAATCGCAGTTTATGGTTATTTCACAATGCTGTTTACTCTTCCTACTAATTAGGTTGAAGAAACAATTCGACTACGTGTAAGATGTTGTCCAAACCAAAGCATATATAAAACCAACAAATGAAATGCGCGGTCAAGTCTGTGTTGTTTTTTCACGTTGACGTCATTTCCAGTTTTGAATTATCCGTTTTAGGGCCGTAATACGTTTACACTTTACCACGGAACGCGCGTATATAAAAGGTGTTATAACAGCACGTGAGTGCGAGAATCTCTCTGTTAACACACGTTTTCTCTCCTGTTAAAACACCCCCAAAAAGTGACAATAACAGCAATGCTAGAATACTCATTTTAGCGTTATACACGTTTTACGCTAGAAAAGTGTTTACGCATGATCGTTGAGTAATCCCTTGGGATACAATGGTTACCCCGCCATATCGAGCACAGTTACCAACCAGTTCCTCGGGTTTCTGAAGATGCTCTTACACGACATGCGTTATCCCTACAGTATAGAGGTTAGTACTCTTAACAATTTATTGACTACTTTAAGGCAAAACTCTCGATGCCAGTTCTGCTACTTGTACGCCGTAGATTATATATATCACGGACGGATTGCTTGACACAGTGTCGCTAAAATATAATTTGGCGTAAAGGATTTGCTCGGTTATACTAAATTGTGCACTGAATACATTCTGATGTGATTGACCGGCTTTAACTTTAGTGATATGAAATATATGGGACTATTCTTTTTAGATTACATAATTTTAGATTCCCTATATTTTATTAAACACTACAATAAGCATTCTTTTCGTATGATTTCCGGCGAGTTTAACCCCACCAAATACAACATTTTTTCTCCCTTTTTTGTACCAGAATGTTAAAAATACATCTACAATGAAAGTTAATGAAGAACTAGTCTTTATTTAGACCTTTTTTACCAACAAATGTGAAAAATCGGTGTTCGACAACCTGTCCGCACTGTGCGACCAGGAGGCTCCCATCTTGTTCCTTTAAAACTTTTAGGCCCGTATCGGATATTTTCGTGTTTAAAAACACATTTATTCAATGTTACAGATCTTGCTAAGTCGATTATTTGACGTCTTCTTTGTAATTTTCTCGAAATAGTTTGACGTTCGCAGATTCCTGTACGTTGAACAGGCTACGCCGTGTAAGCGAACAGTTGCTATATCGGCACCACGTCATGTTTAATACACTTACATTATCAGTGCTACGTCATGTTCATAAAAAAAACTACGTCATGTTCATGAAAAGTTATTATATCCTGTCATGTTCATGAAAAGTTGCTATATCCTGTCATGTTCATGAAAGGTTATTATATCCTGTCATGTTGATGAAAAGTTGCTATATCCGTACTACGTCATGTTAACTGAAAAGTTGTTATATCCTGTCATGTTCATGAAAAGTTGCTATATCATGCCATGTTCATGAAAAGTTGCAATATCCTGCCATGTTTATGAAAAGTTGCTATATCCTGCCATGTTTATGAAAAGTTGCTGTATCCTGTCATGTTCATGAAAAGTTGCTATATCATGCCATGTTCATGAAAAGTTGCTACATCCTGCCATGTGTATGAAAAGTTGCTGTATCCTGTCATGTTCATGAAAAGTTGCTATATCCTGTCATGTTCATGAAAAGTTATTATATCATGTCATGTTCATGAAAAGTTGCTATATCCGTACTACGTCATGTTCATGAAAAGTTGTTATATCCTGCCATGTTCATGAAAAGTTGCTATATCCTGCCATGTTTATGAAAAGTTGCTATATCCTGCCATGTTTATGAAAAGTTGCTGTATCCTGTCATGTTCATGAAAAGTTGCTATATCATGCCATGTTCATGAAAAGTTGCTATATCCTGTCATGTTCATGAAAAGCTGCTGTATCCTGTCATGTGTATGAAAAGTTGCTATATCATGCCATGTTCATGAAAAGTTGCTATACCATGCCATGTTCATGAAAAGTTGCTATATCTTGCCATGTTTATGAAAAGTTGCTGTATCCTGTCATGTTCATGAAAAGGTGCTGTATCATGCCATGTTCATGAAAAGTTGCTATATCCTGCCATGTTTATGAAAAGTTGCTATATCCTGTCATGTTCATGAAAAGTTGCTATATCATGCCATGTTCATCATGTTCATGAAAAGTTGCTATATCATGCCATGTTCATGAACAGTTGCTATATCCTGCCATGTTCATGAAAAGTTGCTATATCCTGCCATGTTTCTGAAAAGTTGCTATATCCTGCCATGTTTATGAAAAGTTGCTATATCCTGCCATGTTTATGAAAAGTTGCTGTACCCTGTCATGTTCATGAAAAATACTGTATCCGTACTACGCCATGTTCATGAAAAGTTGCTATATCCTGCCATGTTCATGAAAAATTGCTGTATCCTGTCATGTTCATGAAAAGTACTGTACCCGTACTACGCCATGTTCATTAAAAGTTGCTATATCCTGTCATGTTCATGTAAAATACTGTATCCGTACTACGCCATGTTCATGAAAAGTTGCTATATCCTGTCATGTTCATAAAAAATTACTATATCCTGTCATGTTCATGAAAAAATGCTACACTCGTACTACGTCAGGTTCATGAAAAGTTGCTATATTGCTTCTACGTCATAATTATGAAAACTGCTATATCGCTACTAAGTCATCTTTATGAAAAGTAGAAAGCCTGTATTGCTACTACGTCATATACCTGATCAGTTGGTTTATCAGTTCTAAGTCATGTTTATTAACAGTTGCTGTATCGGTACAGCATCATGTTCATAAACAGTACTTAATGAAAAGTTGTCGGGTCGAAACTACGTCAAGTTTATTAACAGCTGCTGTATCGGTGCTACGACCTGTTGATATAACGGCACTGTGCTACAACCAAAATAATGTTATCACTTATTATATAAATATCATATGGCAGCGTGTGTGACATTGATATTGTCAACCCGAAGGCAGAATGTCACCCGAGGCGAAAGCCGAGTGGTGACATTCTGTTTCGAGGGTTGACAATATCAATGCCACACACGCTGCCATATGATATTTATTTTATTATACCGAACAAAATTTAGTAAATAAAAATGTTTAATTTTTTTTAATTCATTTAATGTAACAGTTTCATCTTTAAGTGGCAGGGGCCAGTTTCGCATTTTGCCCGGGTACGTTTTTTTAAATAAAATAGACATATGTACTTTACAGGCATATATATTCAACTGGTTATTTATGATGTTTATAGAAATAAGGATTCCTGCGTACGAGTGATTATTGTGTAAAATAAATAGGTGCATGTATCGATTTTCCTAGCTCCATGTAGACGGCCGGGTCTAAAACTTTACCTGAGGTAACGGAAGTCAGACCAATTGGAAACGGTCATCCATCCATCCAGCTTCGGCTCAAATTTGCGGAAAAAGTAAACGGTTATGAGACACTTTTCTTCCCACCATTATTTTCGTCTGGCCACATGCTTTAAAAATATGCATGTGTTTTAGGTCAGTCATTTGCAGATAATACGGTACATGTCGCGCAAGGTGTGCATTTTGGGCCATTTTTGTCTAAAAATTTAGTGTCATGTAACCTGCGTTTTACTCGTTTTTATCACAGAAGAAACAGAGTCTACGCAAGACATTCGCTTAACAATTGCCTTGAATTTGTCGAAATTGGATTTTTTATGATTTTTTTCGCACTGGTATCAGCGCAGTGTTGTGGAGTTTTCAAATTTACTGTCCCTTGCCCCCATTAGCGCGGTAATTGCATGTGTACACATTGAATAGTGACGTCACTGCTATATGTGTACAAGGGAGGCAATCATATGGCTAAAAAATTGAAGCAGTTAATTGCCCTTATATGACATTCAGAATATCAGCGCGGTCATTTTCGCTTGGCCACGTGTCAAAAAGGTTTAAAATGTTTTTGGTAGTCAAAATATCTCATTCCCGGGTAATGGAATTTCATCATTGTAGACGAAAGAGAGGCATAATAAATCGAATTATCTTTCGACATATGGGTACAATGTTGCGTCCAAACAAGTGCGAGCAATGTGTGTATACTTGTACTGTCATTTTTAAGCGCATCTATATTGGTACAAATTGTTTGTTGGTAATCAATAAACATGTAAAAATTGCACGCGGTTACTAATGCAAATACCCATAGATAAAGTCATAGCAAGTGTTCAGTTGTAAACTTAACTAACTGAATATCTGTTAATCTGCACACTGCCATTACGTCACGGTTTTCAAAGTTTCAAAGAGCATATTATCAGCATATATTGCTAATATACGTGAAGCAGGTATAAGATCAACATTGATGCAATAGAAGACCGGTCCCCTGAATATGACGTTTTGCCCCTGTATATTTTGATACAGGGTGTGCTTCTGCATATTATTTCACTATATGTACCGTTGTGAGTATATCAATAGCATTGAAGAAGTTTCAATGAAAATGAATTGATTTGAGAACGGACTTAACTTCTCGTTTACTAGCCTGGTCAAAGGTATGTCGTCTGCTCAGTAATAATGTAATAACAATTTGCGAATATTTCATCTCATTTGTCTGCATGTAAGATATTTACAAAAAAAAAAACAACAACAAAAAAACCCCCAAAAACATTACATGATATGACTTTCAATAAATAACTGTAACATACAATATCAGTGCAGGTCCTGAACAACTTGGAATAAAGCCATTGATTACACCAGCTATATACCACAGACGATAAAAAAACTTCTGAATACATATGACCGGGGACAATTTGTGGTTTTCACAGTTATTGAATGGGAGGTGATACCAGACCTACAGGTGCTCTGGCACACAACACCTTTTATCACAATGTGATCAGCGTTGTTCACAACTTCCACCCGATAATAACGCAATTCTCACCCCATATTTCTGACACGCGAATCCCAGCTTCGATATTTGCCGGTACACTGCAGCGTGGTTTGCTTTTTGGCCCCTGTCGTGAGAGCTAGATCTTCATTAGCGGCAACAATCTACATTGTCATACAGTTTTATGGATACTCGGTCGATTTCTCGGTGCTAAATAACAGATAATTGAACATGCGACCGACAAATCACTAGGCACTAACTTAAGTGTATCGGGGTTATTTCCCTTACATATCATGAATATTCATCGGTTCGCAGGCAATGGGACAGATACTTGCACAATTCTGATTGGTTCTTGATTTTCATATTGTCCCGGTAACCGCGAAGTCTGTTGAAACTGGGCGAGGCGCGTGCAGTACTCATCTGTGTCACGTAGACGATATGCGGACGTAAGATTAAAGTATATCCCGTTGACAGTAGGAATCGTGACAAGCTTCTAGTTAACTCCGATTGCTCCGTTACACGAGGCCCGCGTAGTCATAGTAATGGGATTTTAGAAAATAGGATTTTCCATACTAGAATCTCGCATCGATTCCGCAGGCCGTCTCTGAAGTCTGGACTGTCAACTTACTTAAGAAACATTAAGCCAGTTGCGTCTCTGAATTGAATACAAACTCAACCTCAGAATTTATAGTTTTAAAAGTTTCATGAAGTTTTAATTTTAATTTGCCTTTCGTTATGTTGGCCTTAGACAAACAATTACAGGAACATCAAGGTGTTATATCGAATGGAATAACAGATGCAAGTAAAAAACAAATGTTTGAGACATTTCAAACATGGGCACTGAAAACGTACGGGGACAGTGGCAAAACAAAAACTGTGACAAGAAAAAAGTACGACAGAATTGTGAGGACTTTGACAGGAGATGAAGAACCTAGCACGGAGAATTCTAAATTTAGGTTTTGGGTGAAGGCAAAGGGATTTAAACTTGGTCCTGGGACAGTGAGCGGACGGGTTCAGAATATCCTGTATGTGCCAGTGAAAACTACGGTGAGTTTTATTTTAAATAATATTTTTGTAATATTTGTAATTTCCTCTTAGTATCGCCAGAAAAACAAAAGTAAGTCCTGTTAATATTTAAATGTATATTTAAATCTAATTATACCTGCTACATGTATATAGATCTCATTCATGTCTTTAGTAACACCAATAAAAAAAATCCGAGAGAATATTTAAATACATTTTAAGAATGTATCGTTTGAAACAATATATTAGTAAATAATTATATTAAATCTATTTAGTATGAGTTATGAATGAATGAACTGAATTTCCGGAAAAAAAGCTGCATATAAATGTATTAATATTTCACTGTCAATATTATTGGAGCGTACTACGTACGTTGTAAATGGAATTAATAACGTTTTTCAGCCTTTTATTTAGAACTTTGATAGTTTAGAGCGATGTGATATATCATTTGCATACCACTATATTCTAAATTACTAATTGTTTGTATTCAATCTATTAAATGGATAGAATGCAATACCCAATGTAGAGTACATGGACAGGTAATAAAATTAACGACTATAAAACTAAACGATTTCTATTGCCATCTCATTACTTTAATAAATCAAAAGCTGTTCGAGGAATCAGCGGTTGAACGCTGGTATACTCAGACGTTACACTAATATTCCTGTTAGAAGAAAGATGTATTAGATATAGGTTCAATATGTTTTTTCGTTATTTCATTGCGCATTATATACATGTAATGGCGACTTTGGAGATTATACTCTTAATCTAGATATACGTGGAGATGTATGTAAAGTACATTTTCATAAAAATGGGAAAAAGATAAAATAATATCGTTTTGTCGTCGAGAAAATAATTAGCTATCAAATGGAATTATATTTTCGGTGTTAATGTTAAAATAAATAAGTATGAAAAATTTTTTTTTTATCATTCTCGTTTAAGTTTAAATTTGGATTTCGTTAAGCGAAATATCTGACATATATGTAGCTTAATATAGAATGCCTAGATTCATATAATGTCGAGTTTTACCTAGGTTAAGGATTCTAATTGGCATAAAGGTTGAATGGGGAAGTGTGTGTGTGTGTGTGTGTGTGTGTGTGTGTGTGTGGGTGGGGGTGGGGGGGGGGGGGGGGGGGGGGGAGAGAAAAGCTGACATGATAATCAAATATCTCATTTTCGTTATAACTTTACATGCCGATCATGCTTTCAATGCCGATTGAAACACTGAGCTGGTCATGCCAGAATAATATCCTTGTAAGTTAAACTAACTGATTTGCTCTTGTCAAATTCTTCATATCTGGAGTCACAAATGTTCTTCTGATATTGTCAAGTCTGTAGAACACGCAGTTTAAATTTTCAACCGTACTCGATATTCAATCTTTTACTTTTCTTGTGTCAAACGTGAACTATACTATAAGAAATGTACCGTTTCGGAGTTAAACTATCAGCTCGATTTAACACTAAGAAGATAGATAAACCCTGGTTAAATAGGCCGGCTAAAACAGAGGAAATTATTCAAAGCAACAACCATGCTTGATTAGATGCAACAAGACGTTTGAGAGTATATCGTTTATTTGTGATATTTATTTTCTTCATATTATTGCTAAAGATAAAAGAGACCGAAAGAAAGACGCAAAAAGCCTGCAAAGCATTAAGATAAATTTTTCCATTTGTCAATTTGTTTGAAAAATTATACATTTAACAAACTAAATACTAAATTCGTTTTGTTTAAGTCCTGAAATACTCGTTGCTTGAAACAGTCACGTTTATGTTGGCCTCGCCATGATTAAACTCGTTCCATGCATAAATCCATCACTTAATCTTACACCCGTTTTATATACCCATATATCCTCTTAGTATATTGGAACTCGGATCAGATGAGGCTATAACTTTCCATGCAACTACCGTGCAGCCCCGAGCCTAATTGTGCGCACACCATACACTTAGGTTGTGCACGTGGAGTAGAATATCATGAGCACAGCTTCCACTTCAAAATTCCCGTACAATTTAAGCTTCCCAGGAATAACTAAGGAATTACTACTTTTTATACCTTGTGTGTATTTTCATGTCCCGTTTGGCTGTGGTTTTTGCCCGTTCCTTTCTCTCGCGAAAAACCATGTCACTGTCATGAACACTTACACGTGCCATCATTCTGTTCTGAACATTAGTGTAATCTATATACATAATTTCATTACATGAATAATTTATCAAAATGAAACATCTTTTGTTTTCTGATGCGTAGGCATTCACAAGGATATTATACCTAGATGGAAAATTTAAGCGATCGTACATTGGCATGGATATATATGGAAGGCCGCACTAGCACATCCTTCATATAACAATGTATATTTTTTTTTCAGATAATATGCAGTTAATACTATCATGTTCTTTGAAATTATATCATGATAATGGCAAGTGGCGATCACTCTTCTTCCGATAATACCCGTATAATGTCTTCTTAACTTAAATAATTTAAATTGTGAGAATTTAAAATGATATAATACATGTGAAACGATATTTATTGTTTCGATCTGCTTTTATAATATAGCTTTTCAC
Source organism: Mercenaria mercenaria (assembly GCF_021730395.1). NCBI lineage: Eukaryota > Metazoa > Mollusca > Bivalvia > Venerida > Veneridae > Mercenaria > Mercenaria mercenaria. The sequence goes on from NC_069363.1 coordinate 54,296,486, forward strand.
ATATTATTATATATAATGAAATACATTTCGTTCTGAAAATATTAACTTTTATAATTGTTTTATGTAGCTGGGCAGTACCGAATGTTGTAAAATTTATGACTAATATAGACTATAATCATATTCATGTGGTAAAATATAATTTAACTTTTACTTCAAAGTAAACTATACACAATTCAAAACATTATATGAGCCGCGCCTTGAGGAAACCAACATAGTGGCTTTGCAACCAGCATGGATCCAGACCAGCCTGCGCATCCGCGCAGTCTGGTCAGGATTCATGCTGTTCGCTTTCAAAGCCTATTTCAATTAGAGAAACCGTTAGCGAACAGCATGGATCCTGACCAGACTGCGAGGACGCGCAGGCTGGTCTGGATCCATGCTGGTCGCAAATGCACTATGTTGGTTTTTACATGGCGCGGCTCATATTTATTTGCTATCATATTTGATAATGACTGTATGTCTACAGAAAAAAAAACGATGACGTCACTGTGCTCAAAGTGACGACTGTTTTATTATTTTATTTGTTGTAACGCTATCATTTCTAATTGTTGTACGATTATCATATTATTTTGTCAGTATGTTCCATCGAGCATTATCTTAATAAATTTGTTTTAATATATTCATAATATTGCATATTCACCACTTAACAGCATAGCTCTGCTACTGACGTGAAACTACTTTCATATCACATTTTATTACATGTATTTCAGTGAATTATCGAAATATTAGAGTAAAATTTAACTAGCATTTTCACAGTGAAAAATATCAAATATATTTCTCACCGGTGAGAAACTATAAAATGGGTAAACCTAGTCAAAACATCGTTTTACATGTAAGATCTGAATATCTGTCACTCATGAACACCATATCTTACAGTTTCACTCGCGGCTATGCCACTCGTGAAAATATTGCATCAGGCTTTCATTCATGAAAGATATTTGAATACTAGTATTACACTGAAACAAATAAATATCCTCTGTATAGCATTAATTTTGTATTTACAAGAGGAGACCAAGATGATGTTGCTAATACTAATCACACCATACTGACATTTCAGAAAAGGATCGTGGTTTAGTAGTTTCCATTTGGGTATGGAATGCAAGGTAATGTCTAACCTTAAGCCTGCTTAATTTCTAAAATTGACTGGTCCATCATTCAATTTGGGCAATATCATTTATTATTTGAAGGGGTATCCACTAAAGTTTTAATGACTGAATAGCGACGGACGTGCAGGCTGATCTTGGTCTGCACTGGTCGCAAAGGCAAAATCACTTGCGTCCAGCAGGCTAAAAGTTAATGTATGTGTGCCGAAGCAAGCCTTTTTACCCACACACTACATTAATCACGACCATGTTTCATATCCAAAAGGAAATTATATAAACTTATATCTATCCTTTTCTATTCTTCCATTCACTGAAACGAAATGAAATTGCTGCATATAGTTTTATCAAAGGAAACGCATTTGGATGTAAATATTCTTCCCTCCACGCCCAACCTTGAATCACAGAAACAACATATCATTTCTGTCAGTCTATCGAAATAACGCAAGGATTGCACAATTTTCTTCAGTGCATAATAGTTTCTTATAGTCAGCTTCTGTCATCTATGCTACATGAAAATGAAAATAAATGAGCCGTGCCATTGGAAAACCAACATAGTGGCTTTGCGACCAGCATGGATCCAGACCAGCCTGCGCATCCGCGCAGTCTGGTCAGGATCCATGCTGTTCGCTAACAGTTTATCAAATTCCAATAGGCTTTGAAAGCGAACAGCATGGATCCTGACCAGACTGTGCGGATGCGCAGGCTGGTCTGGATCCGTGCTGGTCGCAAACCCACTATGTTGGTTTTCTCATGGCACGGCTCAAATCACATTGCGGAAAACGAATAGTTTCCTCTTATTTTTGACAGATAATAAACTAGACTTTCCAGTTTTGAACTTGTAAAAGTTATTCCGGGTGATTGTACAAAAAATAGCGGGGCCAGAAACATTAAAATATACATATCTGCGAGATTGCATTTAAAGAAAAGTTAAATATTGTAGAACGGTTGTTAACTACGTTATATAATTTTCATTCAATTTTATGATCTTATATTTAGGGTCAGCTATTTTTGAAGTTAAACCGCTGTAAAAATTCAGTGATTATGAAATATCTACATAATTTATGTATTTTTTACATGAACATTCGTTTGAAAAATTTTTGTAAATAAAATGTGCAAGAAATATTGAATATAGTAAGTTTAAGATATCTGAAGGAGTTTTTCAGATAAAAAATTCCTTTAATCTTATTGAAAAACTATTTACTTCTATGGTAAAAGTTAATAAAAGCTACAAACTTGTACTATTGTCTGCTTTGAATTTTATTTGCATTGAACGTTTTTTTTTTTATTGAAATGATAGCATGAAGCAATAACCGACTTAATCTAGTTAAACAATTTTCTTATTAACAATATATATGATATGTAATTTACATATATCAGTATACATGCACTTATTGGCCGACAACACATTCAGATACTATTTAATTGCACGACATATGTTTTGGCTTTAGCCCGGCGAACTCTTGTTGAATATACCTGCCATTTATCGTGAATTATGGACCCTTGATATATATAAGGAACCATGTTAAAATAATTCTAAAATTTTATAAGAGAGATTTTATCGGAGATAGTTTATACTCTGTAGGTCTCCATCAAATACCGTAAAAGACCCAGAGGTATACCACATTTCCAAGTGTCATTAGTTAACCTCGATCTTCTCTTTCTGTTGCTGATATAACAGAATATCAGAGATGTGGTATCTTATTTAAATTTATTTCACGAAACCAAGTTCAAGGTTTTATGTTTTCATATTAAAGGAAATGGACCAATGACGTTATTAGTGGCATTCTCCAACATCATGGTGAATACCGCCAATTACAGGGGAACCTTTTAAAAATTAAATACAAAAGGTAAAGTCTAGGAAATCAAAATATACGACAGTACCCAGTTTTTGGTTTAAAGCAGAACAACAGATTGTTATACATGTATTCATTTTACAGGGGCGACTCTCTAGTTCAAAGATCCGCTAGTCCGAAAGTCAACACACATAACAGGTCCACCCAATAGTCCGAAGTCCGTCTGTCCAAAGGACCGAAAGTGTTTACTCATATGTGATCCGCGAAGATTTCTGAATATCTCTTTGTCCAAAGTCCCGCTAGTTAAAAAGTCAACGTTCAGTGCAGATCCCCGCAACAATTCGAATATTTTCGTCCGTCCAAAAGGCCGATATTTAAAATGTCAATATTCAATGCAAACCCGCCCGATAGTACGGATGTCCGTCTGTCGAAAAGTCTGCTAGCCCAAAAGTCAGCATTCAATGCAGATGAAACCGAAACATGCCTTCAGTTTCGGGCTTTTGGACTGGATCGGTGGGCTTTTTGAAAAGTGGATCTAGGAATTACTGGGTAAAAATGCTAACTTTCAAAAAAGGACCGCCGGGCATACGTCTGTTTTTCTGACTATGGGACAGGTCTGCTATGGATATTGACCTTTGGACCAGCGAGACTTTGGAATACTTGGCGGACGCCATTATTCTTGTTTTCAATGTTTGTTATTACGCTTACAAAGGAAGGCATAATTATATGTAATCGCACTGACCGTTCGTGAGTCCGTCAAGCCGTCTGTCCGACCGAAATATGTCTATCAGCAATGACCTACAAACGATTCCAAAGTTTCTGATGAAAGGACGCAAATGTTGAGTGTGATGGTCAATGTATGGTCAATGTTTGACACACACACTCCCTCCATGGTTAAATCACAGGCGTTAGCTTGTGGATTCCGTTGAAATCTATCAAACATATATCATAAGGAGTGTCGATCTCAAGAGCTTGTTCATATACATACCTCCAAGGTCAGTGGTCCCTGACAAGGGCACTTGAGTAATGATTAAAATGTATCAAACTATAACTTTTAAATGGTTCAGGGGCTTCCAAACTTCACACAAACTTTAACTTTAATCATGAAGAGAAAATATCGCGTGCAAGAGTCGGGTCCATACCTTCTAAGCCAAGGTCGCAGACAATGGCACTTTGGTTAAGGTCATATCTTGTAAACGATTCAATGGATTCAATTGAAGCGTTATACTGATGTTTAGTGTCGTCAAGATCAAAGGTTAAGAGAACAGGGTAAGGATAGTTTTAAGCATGGCTCGGCTTTAACTTAAAATTATTCAGCGGATTCTTTCTGCAAACGTTTAGCATGATGAGTAGGTTATCGCGCGCAAAAGCCAGGTCCGATCCTCCAATGTCAATATCTATAGGCTAGCGCACTTTTCTAAAGATAATTAAGGGTCTCGTCTATAACGTTTACGATTCTTATGAAACGTTTCATAAATGTGAGACGATGTATACCCAAGATTCACTACGAGTTCAAGGTCATGGGCTGGGATCCTTCGGTTTAGAATTAGGGTAAGACTGTCTCGGCTTTAGTTTTTTGACGATTTGAAAGATAAGAAATTTTACATGGATGTTAAGCATGATGAGAAAATGTTACATATTTAGGTGTCAGGTTCATGCCTTTAAGGTCAAGGTCATGGAAAATATCACTTAGGTTAGGGTGGGTTTTTTTCTCTCTCTCAATACTTATGTAAAATTAAACCAGCAAAAAGCAATATAAAAAGTAAAAGTTCAACAGCTAATCACAAAAATGTATGTAAAAGTTGCACAGATGTGAATTAACACTATTCCATGTGTTAGGTGAGCCCTTCCGTGTAACAGGTCAGCCATTTCGGTGATTTTTGTTTGTTAAGAGACCCATTTTGTATACCCCTTCTAAGCTGATTTGCGAAACTGACTTGTTTGGATGTATCTTTAACACGGTTATTTCAATATAATGTAAGTACTTTACTGAATCTTTGAGATTGTTTGTTTTGTACTGTTTTTGTTAAGGTAAAATGGCGATTTAAGCTTAATGGCCGAGGAAGAACCCGGGTGCCCATACGGATATTATTACAGAGACGGAAGGGGGCACCTTGATAAAGGCATATCGGCCTTCTGTTAGCATCTGAATGGCTCCATGTTTCAAATATTTTGCACAACCATGTTTATATTTCATAAAGTTCTAGACGTTATTTCCTAACATGTCGTTTATTGTCTGTATCCTATATTTTCAACTGATCAAACACAGATGTACTTCACAGAAAAGACAAATAGGACAACGAAGAAATCCGAACAAATCCGCATACCATTGGCGCTGCTATAGATTCTCGTGTACATGTTAAGAATTTAGCTTATAAAGTTTTATTTGCAAACAAAGCAATCAGGTACTTGCATATTATTATTATTATTATACCAGGGATAGCTTAAAAGCATTGTTTAATTACGCAGAGTATCTCTGATAGGTGGCCTTTCGTTTTATACAGAAAAGTGGGAAAGATCCGTTGTTCTCACGGAAAGAACTGAAAGGAGTATTTTCGCGAACTGGACCGAAATTGCTTCACATCATAGGACTTTCCTGTCTGATTTCATATTATTTATTCCACCAGTGTATGAAAATTGTACAACAAGCCCTATAGGTTGCAAAACTTGAAGGTCTTAAGTTTTCTGTCTCTAGTTTTTTTTCAAGTTTCATCCAACGTCGAGACCTTTATGAACACATGTATATTATGGACCCAACAAAACAACATATGTACATAACAACATGACATATATCACCAGATGTATTTACTGCTACCAGTATATGTAGTTTATGCCAGCCAAATATGTTATAGCCTCCCCAAGAATTTGTTTGTACAGCGTTTCCGGCATACATGTAAAACAGACGTCAAAAATCTATTTAAGATATATTTCATTGTACTTTGGTATTTCAAAACGTGTTTTTAATAGTAACGTCAAATATGGACTGATTTGTCAATTTATTATATCTTTGTAACCGTTTTAGGCTGCATGAATTTGCAGATCATAGGTTTATGGTAGCGTATCTAATGTTAGCATAACAAAGTATATTAGAGAAAAAATATTGTATCTTGGAAACGATCTTGTACTGTGTTCATTAAACCAACAAGTGTGACGTTTATCAGATCTCAATATTCATCTCAAGGTACATTTCGCATTCATGTACTCAGTATTTTTTCAGGAAAGCTCGGTGACAGAAATTTGTGATAATACAACATAATAAACATGCGCTCCAGTTATCGTATGTTAATTCCTGACAAGATAGATTTCACGATTTGTGTACCAATGACGGAGATTTGAAAGCGACCGATTAAATGAAACATCCGTATCAATTCATTGTCTCGCTCACGCGTGATCTCAGGATTCACGTGACCACACAGGAATCACGACAGGGGGCGCGATCCGTGTTTGTTTTTACGGAATTACTATTATCCATGCAAGTATCTGGGGTCCCACGGGAGCTTGCTAATACTTCAAATGTACTTGGTTTATCAGTGGGGCTGCGGAAATGTATCCACCACATTGTCATTATGTTGTCGCATTGATTTTGGATTCTCATGACGAGCGAAATCGGATAAACGCGAAGATTCTGTCCCGTATATAACTAACGAAGCGGGCCCTGGGACCTATTTTTTGCGCCGATATTGACAAAAATTTCCAAATCGTGTCTGCACCTTATCAACGTGGCGTGAACTTGTGTTTTATTCAATTTGTCGGTGAATAACAAAATCTAGGAATATTTGTGAACCGCGGGGGATATAATGTGAATGCTTGGTTGAACTCATTTCAACATAGCAGAGATTTGGGAAGATTCTCTAAACTTGTTGAGCTTCGATAATGCAAAATATTGGTCCCAAAGAAGACAAGAATAAAATGTAAGGCCGTTGGCAACACGCTTTTAAATTAGAAGAATTTCTAATAAAAACATAAAAAGCCAATTTTTCATCCTTTTCTTATATAATAATTTGAGTTTGGAAGATTATCAGCTTGAATGAGCTGCATTTCATCTGAAATATTTGTACATGCAAAAATTCCGTATATATATATCAATTTATTCTAATTAAATCAGACATGTTGTAAAATATCATAAGTTATGCGTTATATCATCTTTTCTGGAGAAAAGAAAAATGGCCTATCTTTATATCACGAAATAATGGATTTGGTGTTTCTGCGCAAAGATGCAATGTACTCCGTTGAGACAGAGTCCATCTCAGTTGGATCACTGCACTCTGTAAGTTACAAGAAGGCAATTCTGTAAGGTGTATACGCCTTTATAAGCTATCGTGGGATTGCAGATGAAAATCTCTCTTACCGCCATGAAAAGAAAAAAAAACACGCCAATTTTCATGTATTGATACATTGTCAATCCAGCAGCCTTCGTCTGAATTAAAAATTGTAGTGTCAATCCGTTGCAGATATTGAGAATGGAAGGAAAATGTCCCATTAAAAGATGATGGTAATAACATAACATCCTCCGGGAATCTCGCCAGCTTAACACTTAAAGAAGTCTGAGTAATTCTCTACATAATAGGGCAAGAATTTGTCAGGATTCTGCGCCAATCAGCCTCTCATTTATACCGTATCTCATGATCACTATCAAACCAAATCTGGTGATCACTATTAAATACTGCACGAAATTTAGACGGTGTTAGAGTATGTTGTGCTCATATCATCCCCTTGCTCACTGCTGTCCGATTAAAAAATATAATTTAACTTATACAGGGTTAGCTTTTAAAAGCCAGCCAGCAGCCCGTTAATTATGGTAAAGTTCAGCATAACCGAAATGAAACATCTGTGAAGTACATATACCGGTATTGCATCGAGCAATTAGGCAAAAAGGTAACAATTTTCATCTTTGAGTTTATATATTACAATAGCTGGTTCTCAGCTTGCTAATGCAGTTGCAATTTATCGCACAGAAAGCAAGGTAAAAAAGCCTCAATGGGACAGCTTCGGTCTTTTTCGTTGTTCTAAACAAATCATAATACCGACGCTTGAATAATGTAAACACGCTCTAGAACTGTGTTTAAAGGACAAGGATTTCATGGTTTTTCTTTGCTCTATAACAAATGTTTAAAGGAAAGACAACTTTTTTGAACTTGTAACAACGAGACACTGCATTTTAGTTTTGAAAAAATTACAAAAATTGGACAACAATAAGAAATTTATATACATTTTAGATTATTTTGCTGCCATCAAAACGTGATGAAACAAAATCTCGGATCTAATAACAAAAATGTTCGTGTATGTGTATAAACAGCACTTCGCCTAAGGTTTAAAATAGTGCACACTATACATATACATCTGTAGCTAAATGTACATCCCGACTGGAAGTTTTTTTTTTAAGTTAACAAATCGACTGTTATTGCTTGCCATTTAATTTTAAATGTAGCTGTACATACACAATTTATTTATATATTTAGTAAAGTCAAATACATTTGATGTGGATTTTCTTCATTTGAATGTGTGTGTTCGGGTTTAACGTCTTTTTCAACAATTTTTCAGTCATATAAACGACGGTGTCTACTTGTAGCAGTGAGCACAATGCTCAACTTTATAGTGCTGCCTCACTGGAATATCACGCCGTAGACACGTGGCATGATACCCCACCCAGTCACATTATACTGACACCGGACTGACCAGTCCTAGCACTATCCCCTTAATGCTGAGCGCCAAGCGAGGAAGCTGCTAGTATCATTTTTTACGTCTTTGGTATGACGCGGCCGGGGATCGAACCCACGACCTCCCGCACTCGAAGCGGACGCTCTACTACTAGGCTACCGAGGCGGTTGAAGTAAATATATAAAGATAAAATATATTTTTTCTTTAAACAAATAACTTATATGCATAGTTTTTGCTTGTAGTTTACTACATGATAGGGTACAGTAGTGTAAAATACCTACCGGTCACCGTGGCCCAGTGGTTAAGGCGTCCGCATCGGGATCGGGAGGTCGAAGGTTCGAGGAGCTGGGAGGTAATTGGTACGCACAATAAAGATGTCTGATAAGCCAAATTGGCTGGCCCTTTCAATAGGGGTGACACTATAATAAACAAGACCTTTACCTTTACCTTTATTATTATACCAAACTGGAAAAAAGCGCTGCTGTAGTGTTCGGCTCATTATTTACCCGATGTACCTTAGGTATATTGTGACTGAGTAAAGAAAAGCTGAGGAGTGCGCTTGTCAATACGCTTACGTTTACGCAGTGACCGTTTCATTAGTAGGTTTGCTTGCCAGTAAAATGTCAACTTCGACCGAGTGACGCATCAAATTCACATGTAGGCTGAACTGATTGCAGCCAGAGTAAAATCAAAGTTTACATGTGGAAGCGGCCTCAGCGAAATTCGACCATCCTGTCGGCTCTTAATGCCATCTTAACGTAAAACTTATTGCACTTGTTTGCGAAAACACAAAGTTTTCTTACATTAGTCGCATATTGTATTTTCCCATCCCACCTAACTTACGGATCCCACGTACCTAATTTTTCCGGTCTTTTGTCATATTGCATTCAAATATAGAACTTCGACAGAAGAGTGGTTAAGGGCGCTGACTTCGCATTACTTGACCCTTTTCGCTGTTAGTTCGAAACCACGCCATGATTATAGTTTAAACCATACAACATTCGTTCTTTGTCCGCATTGTGACTAGCATAATCAGCTGAAGCACTGATGCCCCGGTATCTGCTTGTAACCGTCCTCCTTGCACTGCATACAAACGCTTATATAATAGCTGTTCCCTGACACAATTTCGATGATACTGGAAACACTTCTTTTAACAAAGAATATAGTTAACATTGGAAAATAGACACTTGAAATCTACTAAATGGAAATAGTGTCTGATCCTGAAATGATAAATTCTCGGTAATGGCCGGAAACGCTTGCGCGTCGACGGCGGAAGTAATCAGGCCAGCAGCGTCCCATTAGCAAAATGTCCCGTGTAAGAATTACTGTGTTGTGAGAATCGCACTGAGACAGGGATGACATTACAGAGTTTGTCGTGTTCATTTCCATATTTGCAAAGTATCGTTAAACAGTTGTATAATAGACAGTTATAAATGGGCTATGTCATTTCTTTGAGTAATTCCATTTGTAAAAGGTAAAACATTCTAGAAATTTTAAAGCATTATATAGGCCTACTTCTTATTTTAAAGTCTGCAAAATAATGATGAAGTTTCTCTGCTGCATAAATATATGAATATATAGCTGTTCTTACATGTAACTCCTAGATATCAAATTTCAAATAAATTTATGAGTTCTTATTCGCGTAATAAATGTAGAGTGCAATCCCGGATGTAGGATGTAGGGCGCATTCCCCTTAATACCACTGACTTGTGTAAGCGTTCTAGAAAACGCAGAATACCATATTACGGTAATTGTATATTTCTTAGCAACCAGATGCAAAAAAATATATGTTCGTATGTATTTTCCAAGATTATTAGTCAATTTTGTATTGATTGATAGTTTTCGCAGTTTCAAAAATTAAGTTGAATGCCGTATAGAAGTAATAACGCTGTCCTGTTCCCTATATTTATATTTTGTCGTGATTCCTGAGTAAAATTTTCAATTACTTATTTCCCGTAACATATAAATGGATGCACCTGAGATACCTGGGCTGTCTGCGGGCAAATTTCTCTGGATAGATATGAAATTCCGATATCGTATATTTCGTTACCATGGAAACGTAAACAAGTCTTAAAATCCGATTCCCAGTATGACGATATAGGATGGTTCTGATTGAAATTTTAAGCTCATGATTTTACGTCGTTTGCGGGCAATGAGCTATCTAGAAAGTTCATTTTTATCAAGTGCTATTACCCGAGAATAAACTTATTAATAAATTGAGTCATAACAGGGTCACTAGGGTATTCTTTTCTGAAGACGTTGTTGTATTAATATGCATTATATTTTTTTCAGATTTTAAATGTATAAGTATATTGAATTCGTAAGTGGATTGTAGAAAACAATACATTACCATAAATATATACGATCGATACAATACAAGGACGCTCAACATATTATTATTATTATTATTTTAATAACTACAAAACGTGTGTATATTTGTTGGAACAGGCATTCAGGAAACTGTCCGTGAACATTTCTTAACATATATCTTTCTCTCATTTATGGAAGCAGACGACAATGACATCACTTTCAATAAAGAACATCTTTTTTTTTCCGAGACTTAATTTCTGAAATCGGATAGCATTGTCATTATACCAGTATAGGAATCAGTATTGCAATTTTCTCCTAATAATGAACGCTCGTTATATCCGGGCGTTGTTTACGAGTAGTTACCTTGATCCGGCTTCCACTAATCGTCAAGTATTCCCCCGTAAAATAAGGAGAAGCTCAGGTGTGTGGAGACGTAGGCTTACATTTCACCGTGTAATTTGCTTTTTAATAATCTCCTGCAGTTCCATCGTTTTCTGTAAGATGGTCTGGGATATTGAATTGAAAATTAATGATCTCAAATTCCACGTGAAAAGACGAATATTATGGGATACTGGAGAAAATTTTGGTTACCACGACAACGAGAAGCTGCGGTGGGCGGGGTGCAATACTGCCGTAGATCATCATGTGACATATGTCAGGTGAATATTGCAATGGAGAACTGTCGTCTGCTACAATAGCAAGGCGAATTCCCAAAACATTTCGCTTCGTAATTGTTAAGATTTTATCACAATTTTATAATTAAAGGCACATTAAATTTAAACAGTTTATTACTGAATATTTAGAACTAGGCGCGAGCGCCATTATGAAATAATATACCGACCTAACTGACTTCACGTCCCAAGGTCTCAGAATTCAGATTTGCCATTGGTCATTTTCAAGAATGAGGTCAGAGTGAACCACTCGGGTGCAGGAAATATGAGAGTAGTCTGAAGCCTCGATTTTGTAATCTTGGAACTAAGTACAAGTAACCTAGGAAACTGAAAAGAATATATCTAAACCTGCTTTAAATTGGATTGAACGCACACAATGTCGTAAACTTGTCGCAAACCTTGCTAGAAAAGATACTTGCACAATTTTAGGACATTTTAATTTTAAAATGGCTGTTAAAATGGATCAGTGCATTATGTTGTATTTTGGAAACCTAGAATCAAGGATGCTTCGCATAAAAATCATGTTTTTAAGAAGGGATGTTTGTACAAACCATTTCAATTAACGACATCCCGATGTAGGAAGATAGCATTCATTGAAATGTAAATCTTATTACTGCGTTAATGAACATGAGCCCAGAGATCGATACAACGTTCATGTTTCCGAAACGTCCTGAACAACGTGAGACATAATAACAACCATACACGCGATACAGGGCATTCTGTATCTTGTATATCATCCGAATGAAAACTGTCCTAACTTAACTATTATTTTATCTATCTAAAATGTTTATTTATATATAACTTTTACTCACAATGTGTAAAGTGTTTTCTCTGTAAAGTCAACAAATTTTATCAGGGAGAGCCGGAATTCAGTTTCATTAAAGGGGGTTAATCAACGAAAAATAAGAAATCCTAGTTTTTAGAAGATTTTTTGTAGTTTCTATTGATTTAAATAGGCAGTACAAGTATATTTATTTTTTTTTTACTAGCATGATTATACATGTACCTGACTATCACTACCTTAGCATATGCATGTTAGAAAGAATAGGGAAATATCTGACATTAGCTTTAATTTCATCGATATTTAACTACCATCCTAACAGGATCAATTGAATTTTGATTTTAATTGAACGATTTGTCATATTTCCCAAGACTTCACATGTTGCATGATTTCGATTTTTAGAGCAATTTTGTTCTATAAAGTATACTTCGTTTCTGTTCTCTTTCAAACTAATTGACTAAAATGAGGCCCAACTTACTAGTATGTTTACTGTCATGGAAATTAATTACGAAGATGGTATTTATGCACGAGCTGGACTAAGTATGATAGTGCACATATTATCATTGATCTATTTTCATAATAAAAATACACGAATTTCCTTTAAAGAAAGTATATACAGTGTTTTTTTAATACATGTATATCATGAACAGACTCATTCAAACCGAATCTGCTATTATTTTGCTTGGTTGCATTCTATGCTTCCAAAGGATCTCCTTACAGATTTTATTTACAATCAAAACAGTACAACGGATTTGAAAACAAGCTTTTACCAAATCATTTCATTGCAATAAACATGTTATAACAAACACATCGTTCGGATCAAGTTATTTCTTCAAATGCGACTTGTCGGTATTATCTTTTATCCCACTGGAACAAAAATCGTTCACATAAATGATATACCCATCAGTAGAAGTCCATAATATATACCTTTACTGTAGCCAATATTCATGTTAAAACTTCCCTTCCCAAATAATACAAGATGTATGCTTCCATCAGACAAAATCACAGTCTTTTTCGCAGCAAAAAGGTTTGTATATTTCCACTAATGGAAGAGAAGCCGCTTACGGGACATTATTTAGTGGTCGCAGCGAGAAAGCACTTTAGGTTACCATTCCAGCTTGGCGATGATCGCTCAGCATTAACTTTGACACTCACATATTGAACACATGTCCCAGACATCACTTCTAAGATTTCAGAGGATTTGGAAGAAAACTCATGGTGTAGCAGACGCGATAATTTAGCTAGCATTGGGACATATTCTTATTTTTTTGACCTTTGGCGACTCATTTTATTTCAAGAAAACAAATCTATAGGTGCAATTCTGGGCAGAAGTCTGATCTGTTATGCGTTGGTGGATTATTAACAAATGCAGCAGACGGTGAGAGGAAACTTAGTTTAAGGTTCATGTAAGGTGTTTCGTTAATTCTCTTCTTGGAATTTTACACATTACATACAGATCTTTAAAGAATTTCACTTGAGGAGGTGTAGCAAAAAACCTTACACGATATCCTTAGGCGATACAAGGATTGAAAACTGAGCTTATGCAGTATATACTGCGGAAAACTGGATTGATAAATTATATAGCTCATAAAATATATGCTGAGGAAAACTGAGCTCATGAAGTACATGAAAACTGAGCTCATAAAATATATGCTGAGGAAAACTTAGCTCATGAGGTATACGAAAACTGAGCTCATGAAGTATATGAAAACTGAGCTCATAAAATATATGCTGAGGAAAACTTAGCTCATGAGGTATGCCGAGGAGAACTTAGCTTATGAGGTATATGAAAACTGAGCTCATGAAGTACATGAAAACTGAGCTCATAAAATATATGCTGAGGAGAACTTAGCTTATGAGGTATACGAAAACTGAGCTCATGAAGTACATGAAAACTGAGCTCATAAAATATATGCTGAGGAGAACTAAGCTTATGAGGTATACGAAAACTGAGCTCATGAAGTACATGAAAACTGAGCTCATGAAATATATGCTGAGGAGAACTTAGCTCATGAGGTATACGAAAACTGAGCTCATGAAGTACATTAAAACTGAGCTCATGAAATATATGCTGAGGAGAACTTAGCTCATGAGGTATATGAAAACTGAGCTCATGAAGTACATGAAAACTTAGCTCCTGAAATATATGCGGAGGAAAACTGAGCTCCTAAGGTATATGCTGAAGAAAACTTAGCTAACGAAATATATATGCTGAGGAAAACTGAACTCATACAGTAAGCCTAGGTGTATCTGACCACATATTGTGAGCTGATGGTATATATACTGAATTTATAAAGTAGATTTGTAGGAAGCTGAGCTCATGACGCTTCAGCTTGTTTTAAACTCGTGTAATAAATCCGTGTGTTCGTTTTCAGTTTTAAGGTACGATTTCTGTGGTGTTTCTTCAGCAACGTTCGTCACCTTTCTGTTGTAGAATATTATGAAATCTACAACCGTAATATAGTTATTACAAGAACACGAGCTTAGCAGTTATAGCGACATCTAGTGTCCGCCACGGGACTTCACTGTAATATTGTCCACAACTTGTTTGTTTATTGACGAATTGTCACTTACGGAGATTTCTGTCGTGGACACCATTATTAGCAGCTGCCCCACGTCAATCTGTCGTTCTCGTGTGGTGTAACAGGGTCTAAAGTTCACTATTCTAGCTACAACAACAACAACTCTGTTCTGTATGATAACTACTTTTTAATATTGTACTAAGTTCTAAGATAATATATACATCAATGTCTTTCTTCATAATTCTCTAACATAGTTCACTAACATTTCCTCAGTTATTAACAGAACTTCTATTCTTCGACATAATTACTTCAACGTTAATTGCCTCGGTCTTTATCTAACTAATTCATTTTGCTAGTATCGAACATACGCATCTAACCTAACTGAGTACCAGAATGATACTAAAGCTCTGCCTCAAAGTGTGCTGTATTTAAGGAAAACTGTCTATCGGATGACTAAAATGTTTTTCTTGGAGCACACACGCAAATGACCATTAGAAAATAAACATGTCATAATTCCTATTTAGTCAGCTTGTCAAACAATTAGTAACTGAACAAAAACAACAATCATGACGTGGACAGAGGGTAGTTAACCTGGGCGAGATATCATGACCTGTCACTTTCTCATATGACCAAGTGCTGAAATTATTTTAAGTAGCATTCCGAAATTCTTCTGTGTGTGACTTATAACTTGACCGAAAAACAAGATGAATAATGCTTATCTAATAAGTAAAATGAATTCTTAAAGTCATTATACGACACTCGCCTCTTCCTTGAAAGTTTTTTTTAATTATCTATAAGAGAATAAAAATAAAAACAAAAATTCATGTGAGGCAATTAACAATTTAACATAGGCAATGCATAAAACCGGCTGATTAATACGTAAATTTTAATTTAAATGTTTTTAGCCGTACTTCGGAAGATTAATGTCTTTAAGAAGAATAGAATACAACTGAATACAAAATCAAGAATATATAGTTTCAACACATGACATAATATACATACTCAATGAATAGGAAATCACATGGCAAACGTAGATTTGATTTTCACAATTTTCACGATTTCACGGATTTTTTCAGTCCTAGAATAATCAATTTATTTTCATTTTTGTTTCAGTCCTAGATTGTTTTCCTTGCGTTTTGAAGTCAAAACCCCATTAAATTAAAATAAAACACTAGCGATTATAAATGCACTTTTTCCTCCCTTCCCAGAGGGGTTTTGCCTTCAAGATTGTAACTGAAATAAAAAATAATAATTGTTTGTACACAATATAACTGTCAGAAATATACCTGTCAAAAAGAATATTATCATTAAGAAATACTCCATGTAATAGTTAGACCTGCGTAAAATGTTAATTACTGATAATAAAGAAATATATTAGGTCACAAATCTCTTGAAAATACGATTAAATATGCAAAAGTAATATTAATAAGAAAAATCCCGTAACCTGTTTTATATTATAATGAAATAATAAAAATCTACAACTTAGTATATACTAAAAATGAAGCAATGTTCTAGAATCATATTTAAGAATCGGAACGATACTTGTTTTTACGTGAAAAGTGACATCATTCATTCCCGTTCCATGGTTGACATCTCTACACCGCAGTTGCTATAGTCGAATTAATAAGAGTGGTGGTGACCCATCAACTTGTCAGGTTTCTCCAAACGGCCATGAAATATCTTCGTGTGTCGCATCACATTATTATAGCCTTATTTGTTGAGTAATAGTTTGCCCGTCTTCAGGAAGGTCCTTTTGATAGATTTGAAGTGTAGCTTCAGGAAGTCTTGTTGTTGAGCATTCCCTCGGTTTAATGAAGATACAAGCAATCATTTAACATTGTCAAAAGATTTGTTTGTCTATATATGAACGTTACATAAGGATGCCTTCTTAGAATCTCTAAATAGAATGTTTATAAATTTGTCTTTTGTATGCCAATCTGATTTCCTGTTTTCTGTTTTTCAATCTTTTATAGTTTTTATTTCATTTTAGTAACAAAGCGTCGTCGTCTTAAGTCAGGACTGTTAAAAACTCCGTAAACCTCTAATTACTATTCGGGATACATTTATTGTAAAATACAAAATGATAGTTTCTTCATAAATGTTCAAATTAATTCTAATAACAGTTATCTCTACGCTGAAAAACTATGTATTTATCATGCACAAATTTGTCTTAAATCTTACACTTAGACTCATCAAAACATGTTTTATTCTCTCTCTTTACGGAATTCCGCCTTAAATAGCAGTAATGCAATGAAATATTTTACTAATGAATTTCCAGCTAATTAACAAGTACTACTAATTCATATTGAAACATAACCGCAACTACTCTGACTCATACATAAGAAGCAATCTCTATGTCTGATTGCAAGGGTCGCATGCCTAGCGACATTATTCTCTACAACTCAACTTAATAAACTTCATGTTCCTCATCAAAACACGGTCGCTTTCCTAGCGACATAATTCTCCTAAGACACATAAAATAAGAAACTTCTTTTTTCATCAACGGTCGCATTTCTTGCGACATACTATGTATAAGCATTACACATGCTCTATGATGGTTCTTGACACATCATACAACGATACATTTTAATAATACATATATAGCGTTACACACGCTTCACAGACGTTATCAACGTCATCTCAAAATCTCATGGAGTTCAGAGCATTTGGGTTATGATTCATTCAATGTTATCTTGTCACTTTACTACTTGAGAACAATTAACTGCCTTATTTCCTCACTTAATATAACCAAAATAATGAAGCTGGACTGTATAGATATTCTTTGTCAATTTTATGTTTTAGTAAATAATCTGTATGAAATTTAACTTTACAGCAATAATGCATTCTCCTTATGAAATATAACATTTTCCTAATTGTTCTGTATGATGTTTTTGTAAAAAAAAAATTATATGTTGACTTAAATGTGCGAAAGTTCGCAAATTTAAAGAATAAAGTTTCTTTTGGATCGCATGTAAAATCGTAAAAAAACGTTAAAGAGAGCTGAACATCTCTTCAAATCAAAAAGGTATCTAAAGAATTCCCGAATAGCATCGTTGGTATACGAGTTAAAATGAACAGTCACTAACCTGATGAAGTATCGAGTTCTTTTTCCATAACGATACACCCGGGATGTTCTGTTATATTGCCGAGCCTTAAATTGCATCTTGTCCGTACGTTTCGTTTGTTCATTGGGGTTCTAACAGCTGTCTGAAGAGGTTTATCGGTCGTCAATTCCATTTCCAGTCGTCTGCCAAATCGCAAGTGTTGCTATTCCGTCTTAATCGTCATGGTGGCCTCGTCTTAGTTGGTAGTACTTCTTTTGTTTTGTGTCCGCGACGTTTTGAAGATTCGTTTAAATCCTGGTTCTTTTAAGGCACCAAATCAGTCCCGTGTGGTGTAACAGGGTCTAAAGTTCACTATTCTAGCTACAACAACAACAACTCTGTTCTGTATGATAACTACTTTTTAATATTGTACTAAGTTCTAAGATAATATATACATCAATGTCTTTCTTCATAATTCTCTAACATAGTTCACTAACATTTCCTCAGTTATTAACAGAACTTCTATTCTTCGACATAATTACTTCAACGTTAATTGCCTCGGTCTTTATCTAACTAATTCATTTTGCTAGTATCGAACATACGCATCTAACCTAACTGAGTACCAGAATGATACTAAAGCTCTGCCTCAAAGTGTGCTGTATTTAAGGAAAACTGTCTATCGGATGACTAAAATGTTTTTCTTGGAGCACACACGCAAATGACCATTAGAAAATAAACATGTCATAATTCCTATTTAGTCAGCTTGTCAAACAATTAGTAACTGAACAAAAACAACAATCATGACGTGGACAGAGGGTAGTTAACCTGGGCGAGATATCATGACCTGTCACTTTCTCATATGACCAAGTGCTGAAATTATTTTAAGTAGCATTCCGAAATTCTTCTGTGTGTGACTTATAACTTGACCGAAAAACAAGATGAATAATGCTTATCTAATAAGTAAAATGAATTCTTAAAGTCATTATACGACACTCGCCCAATGTCTCTCACAGCTTCTCGGCCGACAAAAACACTGACTGTTCGACAGTACACTGTAAAACAGAGTGTGAAATGCCAAACACAGTCTATTCATGTGTTATTAAATACATTTTTTTTTGTATATGACTTTTGTGAGCAAAGAGTGTTAAACATACATGTCTGTCTCATTTTGGCATTCATTCTCTCTTTGATATTGAAAGGAAAAGTTCCTAATACAAACAATGACCAAATATAACAGCTAACTTTCCATACGGCTGATGTGGGTTTTTATTATACCTTGGATGTGACGAGGTCAAGGTTGAATCGACAGGTTCTCTGTTAAAGTAATTTTCATTCGGTACTACATACTAAATGTGTACATGTCATTTGTGAAAAACGCAATTGTTTGATTCGGTTGTTAATAATTTATATATTCCAACGTGTTAAAACCGCAAAAGAAATAGTAAGAGTTATTTTTACTCTTTTTGTCCTCTGTCATTTAATGATAAAGAGCGCTTTGTACTTTGATAGTTTACTTGAATTTGTCGCAATCATTACGCTGTTTGACATGTCCACTTCATATAAAAAGAACTGAACATATCTGAATCAATGTATACACATTATTGATATTGCACATACGAAGTTATCTAAAGAAGAGGTGGAGCAGTTGTTTAAAAGAGATCATATTTCACAAAATTGCATGGTTCAGAAAGCTCTACTTTAAATGCTATGAACTGCCATAGAGTTGTTCAAAGGAAGGAGATTTAATAGTACATGTACTACTAGTTTTAGATATGTGTGATTAATACCCGAAATAGGAAATAAGATTTTATGTTTTTCTATATTTGCGCCTCTACATAACAAACAAAAGCATTATGAGCCTTTAAGATATATTAAAGACCAAATATATACGTCTATACCAGACATAGCCGTGGGCCCATATACATTCATCAACTTTTGAAACTTAGTTTTTCAAAATGCTTAACTTTTCATTTTGCTCCGTTGTTTCTAAATTAGTATGGAATATAAATGAAAATAAGCACGAACGTGCATTCCAGAACAACAGATAGCTTTGTAAAATATTATTTAAAAAAGTTTCGGGAAACTTAACATTTGCAGTTCTTCATTCAAAGTCTTAGGTTCAGACTAGAAATATTGATGGATTCTGTCTTAGGCTGTTAGATTCGTCTACAATATCTTGCTTGTAAGGAAATTAAAGTAGTTATAATATACCATCCCAATTTAACGTTGAAGATGCTCAGAAACGCAAATCGGCTCTTTATTTTGATAAAATCCGAAAAAAGCAAATGTCCCGATCTAATATGATGAACAACCGCTTTCCGTGTGGATAGCTGCAGCGGATGGAGGGAAATGCGGGGCACGCAAACATTCGGTTAAGAAGCTTCAATCGTTTTCGTTCGAAATGCATTAATAAAACAATGTTTTCTGCACAACAGATTGGGATATATCCAAAAAAAGTATCCAGTTATTTTTTTAATGTCTCTCACACTGAATGTACTGTCGTATGTATAGCAAAGTTAACGTTAGTGAAGAAAACTTAGAAGATAGATAGATAGAAACACAGATAAACACAGTGCAAATTATGAACGCCAAATGCGTTTTTAGCTCACCTGAGCAATGCTCAGGTGAGTTTTTCTGATCGCTCGATGTCCGGCGTCTGTCGTCCGTCGTCTGTCGTCTGTCGTCTGTCGTCTGTCGTCTGTCAACATTTAGCTTGTGTATGCGATAGAGGCTGTATTTTTCAATTAATCTTCATGAATTTTGGTCAGAATGATAATCTTGATAAAATCTAGGCCGAGTTCGAAAATGGGTCATCTCGGGTCAAAAACTAGGTCACTAGGTCAAATCAAAGAAAAACCTTGTGTATGCGATAGAGGCTGTATTTTTCAATTAATCTTCATGAATATTGGTCAGAATGATAACCTTGATGAAATCTAGGCCGAGTTCGAAAATGGGTCATCTCGGGTCAAAAACTAGGTCACTAGGTCAAATCAAAGAAAAACCTTGTGTATGCGATGGAGGCTGTATTTTTCAATTGATCTTCATGAATTTTGGTCAGAATGATTGCCTTGATGAAATCTAGGCCGAGTTCGAAAATGGGTCATCTCGGGTCAAAAACTAGGTCACTAGGTCAAATCAAAGAAAAACCTTGTGTATGCGATAGAGGCTGTATTTTTCAGTTATTCTTCATGAATTTTGGTCAGAATGATAACCTTGATGAAATCTAGGCCGAGTTCGAAAATGGGTCATCTCGGGTCAAAAACTAGGTCACTAGGTCAAATCAAAGAAAAACCTTGTGTATGCGATAGAGGCGGTATTTTTCAATTGATCTTCATGAATTTTGGTCAGAATGATTACCTTGATGAAATCTAGGCCGAGTTCGAAAATTGGTCATCTTGGATCAAAAACTAGGTCACTAGGTCAAATCAAGGAAAAACCTTGTGTATGCGATAGAGGCTGTATTTTTCAATTGATCTTCATGAATTTTGGTCAGAATGATTACCTTGATGAAGTTTAGACCAAGTTTGAAAATGGGTCATCTGGGGTCAAAAACTAGGTCACTAGGTCAAATCAAAGAAAAACCTTGTGTATGCAATAGAGGCTGTATTTTTCAACTGATCTTCATGAAATTTAGCCAGAATGATTACCTTGATGAAATCTAGGCTGAGTTCGAAAATGGGTCATCTGGGATCAAAAACTAGGTCACTAGGTCAAATCGAAGAAAAACATTGTGTATGCAATAGAGGATGTATTTTTCAATTGATCTTCATGAAATTTGGTCAGAGTGATTGCCTTGATGAAATCTAGGTCGAGTTTGAATATGGGTTACCTGAGGTCAAAAACTAGGTCACTAGGTCAAATTAAAGAAAAATCTTGTGTATGCGATAGAGACTGTTTTTTTCAATTGATTTTTATGAAATTTGGTCAGGATGATTGCCTTAATGAAATCTAGGTTGAATTTGAATATGGGTCATCTGAGGTCAAAAACTAGGTCACTCGGTCAAATCAAAGAAAAAACTTGTGTATGTGATAGAGGCTGTATTTTTCAATTGATCTTCATGAATTTTGGTCAGAATGATTGCCTTGATAAAATCTAGGTCGAGTTTGAACATGGGTCATCTAGGCTCAAAAACTAAGTCATATCTAAGAAAATGCTTGTTTTATCGCAAGAGACCAATTTTTTGGTCCAATCTTAATGAAAATTGGTCAGAATATTTGTTTCCATGAAATCACTAGGTCAAACATGTTTTACACTGTTATGGTGTGTTTCTTAGGTGAGCGACCTAGGGCCATCTTGGCCCTCTTGTTATACGTAGTGAAATGAATACGCAGCTCTTTTTTGTTTTTAGCAAATATTTCATTCTTCTTTATTTATGATTATTGATTAAATCCAATCTGAAATGCAAGGATTTTTGTGTTACATGAAGCGTGACCGTTGTCACCTGTGCACATTGGACTCGTGCTGTAATAGAAATTGATTGTATCTAGATGAAGTTCTTGCCCTCGGGTAGATTCTGCCAGATCTGGGTAAAATGAGGCGTCCGAGTGCCGGGTGTGATCATGTCTCGTAAAATCAACTAGATCCGAAAACATCTAGTTACTGTTTTAATATTTTTGTTTTTACTTGAACAAAACATGACAAATGACTAGAGCTTCTCTGCATCACGGCACTGGTTTATTAATCCTTCTCATGCTGGACACGATTGATTCTGCCTTTGCGACCAGTGTAGATCATGATCAGCCTGCACATCCGTGCAGTCTGATCATGATCTGCACTGTTCGCCATTCAGTCAGTATCTTTTTGGTAAGCACCCCTTTTAACAGTTAATGCAACTGACCAAATTGAAAGATGGACAATCGAACCATGAATACTGTAGAAGCACATATTTTCGCAAGGTCAAAATTTCGCGAATTTGAAATTTTGAGAATGTTCGCGAGGTTTAATATTCGCGAAATTGTAAAAAATGGTTTCCTACTTAAAATGAATTATACAAATAGTGAATATTTACGCGAGGGTTAATTTTCGCGAGATGTAGATCCTCGCGAATATAGTGAAAATTAAACCCTCGCGAATATTTCTGCTTTTACAGTATATTATATATCACATCATTTTGTGTAACACGTGGAGTTAATTGTCTGATATTCAAAATGGCGCTGCATTGTGGCGCTTTCACAACTGACGCACTGACCGAAAAAAGTGTCGTAACGCTAGATATGAATGAATTCGTTTTAGAAACAACTTAAAACTAGCATTTGAAATCTGTTTTTTTTTTCTAATCTTTGCAAATGAATTCAGAAACTTTGATTTTACTAGATACTAAATTCTGTTGATGTTGTAAAACATTTTAAATTTGGCTACGAGAAATGATTTCGAAACATTGCATAATAGAACCTACATATCCATACGTGAAAATCTGCTGAGTTGATATATATTTGGGCTAAAAAATCGTAATTACAATGTATATTAATGTATAATTCATATATAGTAATCATCTTTATTTCAATTAAGATATGACTTTGACATTGTATGTAGTTACTTACATGTTATGGGATGAGAAATCTTTATGTAGAAATATATTTTCTGTTCTGTTCTGTTTGGACCACCTCTTATAATGATATGAGATAACATGTCGCTTGTTGACTAACTTTACAATATAAAAAAAATAAGAAAGCGTTTCTGGTTTCAAAAGAACAAGATCATTATCCACATTTTTTTCTGAACTTGTAGACGCATATAGGCCTAATTGGTTACTTTCATTAAAGAAGCCACCGGAAACGTACAGTTTAGGATTAAGATACTTTGATATAGTATTTTACATTTGTTTGACTGGAACACACAAAAAACTCCCTTACCTATTCGACATGTTATAAATCTTAAAATGCAGAACATTTCGCAATGTTCGTTACCAAACCAAATACATGCGTACTAGTTAGTTGGAAAAAGTAGTCTTTTCAAACAAAGCTGTCAGAGGCGCTTTTGGTAAATACATCTATCAGTGAACCATAAACCTTTGATACCTGTTCTTTTGAGGCATGTACTTTTGATGCATGTACTTTTGATACATGTACTTTTATTGTTTTTGAAAAAAATTGCACATTAATTGGAGCTTTTAAAGAGGATGGCATAAGCATGAATCAGTTTACTTTCTTTGACAGTGTGAATCAAAAAGAAATACACTGCAGCATGAAAAATCGTATTGACGTTTTTCCCAGCTTTGCACGAGGTCGTTTTCTAGCTAAACAAGCGACAATTCTTAAACGTACAATTTACTTCCCCACTTTGGACATATTTACTTAAGATCAAACGCCCGCAGGATCGGTGAAACCGGTGGAAATAATAAGCCTAATTATTAGTTCCTCTAATCCTTCTTGTGGTTGTCAAGTCGCAGATGAACATATCTTTCACCTGTCTGTTCAGTTTAACCTAATTTGCTCAGGACCCCCGGGATTTTGCCGGCTTTCATGTTTCGTGCGTTATTTGTATGTATCCTACAATTCTGTCAGGGCAATTACATCAACAAATAAGTTCCATTATCAACTAATTAGGAACACAAATGCTCGCGATGCGACGTCCGCACGAGACGGAAAGTAGTTTCGGACGCTCAATTAGTAATGTGAAAGGAAAGATAGTTAGATAATTAGAAAGCCTGGAGAAATAAAGCTATTATTTTGGACCATATTAGATGGATAATTTTACCTGGGAATTAACTCAGGTGGTGTACTGATGCTTATAGAATTGGATTTTGAGACACAACAATGCATTGATATGAAACCTTTTTTATACAAAAAATAATCAAGACCCGCAAATTCGCAATACAAGAACTGTCGACTTTACGTCTCTTTAAGGCAGAAGTCAGGATATTGACACGAAATTTATGATATTGTTTTTTTTCTTCAGTTATTTGTCGCAATATGTTTCAGGCGGCATAAGGGGTCGTGTGTTTCTAGGCGTTTTAAACAAAACACTATACGTATATCTTTTTAAAACTGTTTTAATTTCAAAGAACTTGATTTAAAGAAGCAGAGGTCGGTCTTAAACTTAGGACCACAGTTTGTTTGTGCCCGATCACACTTAGATAATCCAGGTGAAAAAAGATTCAGTGTGGATTTTAAATATGCGTATCTAAGCTGATTTAAGAACGTCACATATTCCAAAATTAAGCGACACGGCGTTCCATATCCAGGAACGCAACGTGGGAAGAGTGCTAGGCATTCGTCTACGAAACGGAACTCCGGTAGTTAGGATGGGTAACGCAGACTACATGTGGGTATAGAAGTTTGAACGAATGGACATATTATTGATTTCATAACAAAAGCTCTCCTTATTTTGCGAAATAATTTGCTTTGACTAAGTCCAGTCGATCTTTTTAAATCCGAGTGCGTCAAGGTCTGTATAATTAAGATCAATTTGACGGCTGGTTAGAACGCAAGACTGTCTTGAAAGTGGTTTTCCCTGGGCTGTTTTCTCACATCACCATGTTATCCTGCCATCTATTTTCTGAGATTTTAGTTGAGAAATGTTACTAATTGTCCCTGTCATTTTGGATAGAAAATGAGTGACTTCTACCGCCCCTGGCGACATGTTCGCATCGTACACGCGGGACATAGCTTCTGATCAATCCTGCAAGTTACTTTATATAGAAAACAGCCAAATATAAAGTGTCTTACTTGTGCCCAGAACAGAAATTAAGATTATTAGAAATATGACTGCGGAGTAATCGGTGATTCTTAATTGACTTATATTTGAGCCGCGCCATGAGAAAACCAACATAGTGGCTTTGCGACCAGCATGGATCCAGACCAGCCTGCGCATCCGCGCAGTCTGGTCAGGATCCATGCTGTTCACTTTCAAAGCCTATTGCAATTAGAGAAACCGTTAGCGAACAACATGCGCAGGCTGGTCTGGATCCATGCTGGTCGCAAAGTCATTATGTTGGTTTTCTCATGGCGTGGCTCATTTATATTTTGTCGGTTATCGCTTTGATTTGTATTTTAAAGATTGTCAGTCTGACATTGATCAATTTTAAATTGCTTTGGCCTAATCATTCGCTTAGCGCATAATACATGTAAGATTTTCACTAGATGACTTTAAAAATAAAATTTTCCTGTCCTGGCTGCCCAAGTATGATAGAGATTTTTTAGCATAAGTATAAATTTGATAAACATACTATACCTAAGAAAGGTACGAATATCAGAACAATTGCATTGCATTTGTCAAATTAATGTTTACCTATCTTTTATCATCTATCTTGGTTCCGTAACATAGACTGGATATAAATGAATTTCGAAACTGTACGCAGTTTTAAAACTTATCTTTTTGTTCAGGTTGTTGAGGCATCCCGATATCTATTAAATGGAAATGTAAAACTGGAAATTATATTGAAATCAAAAGAAATGCTCATCCTTTTAAAATGCTTTCATAAAAAGGTGTGCAGGCACAAGAACAAATTTTTATAAAAGTCAGTCATATAGTTCTTACTCTATGTAACGGCCATTTTTCTTCCTTAAATGGATCTTTAACGCCATGTACGAAAAAGTAAAATGAAAATGTGAAAAACAATTTGTTAAAAAGAGATGGGCTACCTTTAATTACATTTTAACTTTTATTGAAAGGACTTGCTTATTGTTTTTTGATCCATGTTGATGTTCTTAATGTATTCACTGACTTGACAAAATTAACAATATTGAGACAAGCATTTAATGTTATGCCCCCCCCCCCCCCCCCCAGCCCCCTTCCCCCCCCCCCCCCCAACACACACACAAAGAGCGATCAGATCTATGTTACAAATGGTTGAAGGAAAAAAACTAACGAAATATGTCTTAATTTAAAATGGATGTAACATAATACAAGAGTCTTGTTAATCACGGATTGGAAGCCTTAAGACATCCTCAATTTCGGTACTTCGTTCTGGGAGCGCGATGAGAAATATATTGAGACGGCCGTTCCACATTTTGTAGTCCGGGTTAATTCTAAACCTATAAAGAAGTCACTCAATCCCAATAAAATGAAATCTTTTTGCGTTTCCTATTTCGTCGAAAATAATTACTTGATACATAGACAGGACTTTTTTCCATTTCGGATAACGTATAAATCCGAGGCAATCCGAATGGTAAACAGACGTAATGTTCTACGGTTGACAGTCATTTACTGAAGAAAGGCGACATAAAATAGCAAACACATTCTTCGCTTTTGGCTGATCTATCAATGTATTAATCTAGAGTTATATTCGATTCCTGTAATTGTGTATTTACGGAATTCTTGGACGTCTTCGGAAGTTGAATCTTAAACACATTGTCTATTTTGCGACACATTTTTATGTTATATGCCTATTAAAAACATTATATTTCTTTTCCTTCTTACAAGTATTTAATGAGTTTCAAAATTAGAAAAAAAAGAGTCACACTCATTTAAGGGAATACGTAAATGAAAGGAAAAACGCATGTATTCTTTTTTTGTATCCTATATTTCCGAGTAATGTGACATCCGTAAAAGGACAACAATAACAAGTTTAGTATTAAATGGCGGATCAATGTAAATTTTCCGTAAACTAGTCTCGGATGTCCCCAGACTCCGATCCCATCCCAAATCGAATTATGATAGAAAATTAGCGTCCGTCGCACGTTATACGGGCAATGATCAGAATTTAAATCTGTTTCTTGAACGTTCTCCGCGCTTTTTTTTTTCTCCGTCCTGGAGAAGCTGCGGAAAACGAATACTTTCCCTTCATTACAACACAAAATGTTTCCGCTCATTATCTGTAGAGCAGGCATTTCTATAGAGACTTGGCGTAATATAGAAAACGTATGTCATATTTGAAGTAATATGAGCCGCGCCATGAGAAAACCAACATAGTGGGTGTGCGACCAGCATGGATCCAGACCAGCCTGCGCATCCGCGCAGTCTGGTCAGGATCCATGCTGTTCGCTTTTAAAGCCTACTGCAATTAGAGAAACCATTAGCGAACAGCATGGATCCTGACCAGACTGCGCGGATGCGCAGGCTGGTCTGGATCCATGCTGGTCGCAAAGCCACTATGTTGGTTTTCTCATGGCGCGGCTCATATATGTTTTTAAACAAAGGTTTACAGCTACAGATAAAGGTAAGATACCAATAAAACAAAACCTTCAGAAACGGTACTTATTATTATGAAAACCTCAGAACCAATTTGATATTTTTGTATATTCCAGATTTTTTTTACTTTGATCAATTTTCCTCAATTATTTTACATGTACATATATGTTTATGCTACAGTAGAACGTGTAATGGGATCTAACTGGAGTAAAATTTTCGGTTGTTTTCTTCCCCACCAAAAGTGTAATAATTATGCACCATTTGATGTGGCGCTTGCCCGGCATAAGAAGTGATAGGCCTCTTTCTTCATGGCGTATTCTTCTGTCTTATAAAGCTTGCATATAATATATATAAAACAAGAAAGAAGAGATTTGCCTTCATGTTTTCTTATGTAAACAGTTTGCCGTGCAGAATTATACTGCAATTTTCAAGAAACTTTACCATCAAAGTAAAATCACAGTAGACGCCTGAAAGTATTCACATATTTCAATATGCAACTTCGTTATTGACAAAACAAACGACAATTATGATAATTAAATACATCCTTTAATCTCTCGTGCCAGCCAGCCCCGAGCGCGTGCTCATGCTATTAATAACGCACGCATAGCCGCTGGCATTTTGTCATTTAATAAAATCAAAAAGTACTAAAGTCCTGCAAATACATAACGCGGATCAGTTTTGATGTACAACCTACCAGGTAGCCCACAAAAAAGTGGAGGAATAACGTAAATAACGCATTTCAAACATTAGTTTATTTTTGATAGATAGACCAGGCAACCACAGATCCATAAACAATGTGTCCCCATGGAATTATATGGCTTTTTAATGTTCACACGGCTTTATATAGCATTCATGATTACACGGATTCATATAACAAGTCTTAATTAATACTTTTTCAAAATTTATAAGAAGGGTGTGTCGCATAACAAAGACATATGCTATAGTCTGGCTCCCGTCCCTATGCCTTTGTCCTGCCCTTGTCTCCGTCAATGGAGGACATAACTCAAGCATGTTGATTCTATTTTTATTGTCCTTTGCTCCGACCATAAAAGTGGTCCAGTCATGCATCAGTTAAAATGTGCTATTCTGACATTGCTAAAAATTACAAACAAAATGGTTACAATATTTCTTTTTGTTAAAAATAATCATTCAGTCAGGGAGGCAAGCGAAGACATTATGCTAACTACTTGTATAATATCACAGCTCTATATTTGGGTGATTGGTTTAGAGGTATCATTATATACCAGGATGTGTTTGTTTTATTTTCCAGACTGACCAAACGAGCCTAGATCATGTCAAGGAGTACAAGCGAGTAGCGATCGTTGAGGACTTCTTCGACATCATCTACAGTGTACATGTGGAGATGGACGGGAGAGGCGGTAAACACGCTGGACAGAAAAGAACTTACCGAGCCGTAAGTCCCACCCTGTCCCCTCCAAAAAGCACTTTATCAAAATGATCTCTGGTTAAAATGTTTGGCTATACAGTCAAATCTATATTAATCAGTCAGCTATATTGACAAATTGAAATCATATCTCGTGGGCAGAGCGCGAAACTATTGTAACTAAATAAAGAACAAGATACAATAGTTTCGCGCTCAGCCCTCGTTCTGTAGAATATAATAAAGAAATATGATACCGTACTGAAGTAAATAACTTGATAGTCATAGTACAAAGTCTGTTTGGTCTCTAACTTTTAAATAGCATGGAAAAATCCATATAGCACCATGATGCACTAAGGGGTCGGAAGGTGGCCACTGAGGCAGGTTTCCGCTGATTTTCTGGCAAAATATTTCCCTTTTACTTAGACAACTGATAGCTGCCTCAAGTCCATTCGTCAGCAGTATAGTGGTTTAATGGTCCACTGTAGAAACCAGCACACGCGAACCATTTGGTTTAGCTCGCATACTGGCGAACATGTGATGGGACACTAATGGTCGTAGAAGTCTGTCAAAAGCGACGTATTGATTAAGTTTTGTTGTATTTTCGACATTTTAGTAGAAAAATGAGAGACAACTTTGTACTTTGTGAAGTAAAACGAGAAGTAGTTTCAGATCACAGCATTTTAATTTTGATGTAATTCTGTTATAAACACATGCGACAGGGAACATCTCTCTTAGATACTTTATCTTAATTGTATGTCGCTTTTAAGATTTTGAAATACTTTAATTTAGCTTAGCTGTGCGTGACAACACTTTCAACATTCGGTTCAGACTGGCATCTAAACGATGGGAAATAACTGGGAGTGAAATACGAAGTTAATGTTATCAGAGTTATTTTCCATGATGCGGCCTAGCATGGTCAAATGTCGTTATTAAAAGCCGGCTTCGGATTGGTTGAAAAAAAAGTGTCGGGTGGTCAAATGTCATTATGGAAAGCCGGCTTTGGATTAGTTGAAAAAAAAGTGTCGGGTGGTCAAATGTCGTTATTGAAAGCCGGCTTTGGATTAGTTAAAAAAAAATGTAGGGTAGGGAAATCCGTAACATTCAATGAGATATCAGCTGTGCTGCCTTGAATCATGAAAATATCTTTAAAATCTTGAACTGTAATGTTGTCTGTGCAATTTGATTCTGAAAGCTGCAATTTAGTAAAGTAAGTACTAGCAGGATTCCATGCACAATTGAGGGTAGTTGGATCGGCTATGCTCAAAAATGGCGGTTTTGTTTTGTGTCAACGAAAGTTTTGAGGGGGTCATACAGAGTCATTTCTTACAATGTACGCCTACGGAAAATCAATAGCAGAGTCTGACCTAACAGCTTTAACTATTGACCGGCAAGCCATTCAAAAAGATTTTCATTATATGCCATTTGAACTTTGTGTTAAATGATAGAATGGTCAATAACACAAACCATTGACAGGCGTTTTCTATAAGATGTCATGTTATATGACCATATCGTGATATTTTTTTAAAAATTATTTACCCGCCATTCTAGATAGCCGAGACGTACTCTTTCCTGCCACGGGAAGCGGTGACCAGATTTCTCATGGCCTGCGCCGATTGTCAGAAACGAATGCATATAGGAAATGACGTATCGCCAAAACACAACAACAACAACAATAACAACGACGATAAATCCGTAATCCCTCGCCACAATGGCATAGCGGG
The DNA here is from genome assembly GCF_021730395.1 of Mercenaria mercenaria. NCBI lineage: Eukaryota > Metazoa > Mollusca > Bivalvia > Venerida > Veneridae > Mercenaria > Mercenaria mercenaria. The sequence continues at coordinate 54,327,545 of NC_069363.1, forward strand.
GCATCAACCACATATCATAAACTACAGGTAAACGGCACCAGTTTGCTAATTATGTATTTATTACTTTACTCATTCCCTTTCAGCTTGCATATACCCTATTTTTTCTTTGCAAATATTCTACGTCTGATAAAGTATAACCATTTCAGCTATACTCATATTCGTGTTTTATTTATATTATATTAAATAAAATAGAAGTCTGAGATCATCTCCTTAGACAAATGAATGACAGTTTTATAAACGCACATTTGAACTTTTTACAAAAAGTCTAGAATTTAACCTTTGTATCAAAAAAGAGAAAAGAAATTTCGTGAAAAGTCTAGTCTTTCACCCCTGAAAATGAGTGGCCTACTGGCTTCATTTCAGTATTACAATACAAGTGTTTCCTCACTGCCACCAAACCAGACAGAAAGTGCCATTGTATATGTTATATTCTAGATTCCCGTGAGAACCATGGAACACCGGAAAAATATACAAGCCCATTTTAGCGGTGTGTTCCTCGCCTAAAACACACAGTTCGGCAAATTGGTACTATGCATATTGCATACAATTGTTTTTATTCATCTTCCATCGTCCAATAGTTAACTAGTACCTAGGGGTAGGATATAACATGCATAATAGTATTTTCTCTCTGGTCTTGTGCTAGTGGTTTGTATCTATGAACTATTTTTTTTTCAGCGTGCCTATAACTCAGACATATCTGAATCACATGCGAAATAACGGTTACCTCCCTTCTCACGAATATATGGACAACGAGGTACATGGTATCATGTTTTGGTGTTGCATGTTTGTAATAATTTGTATGTACCTACACTTTTACCAACCTTTTCCGGTTATTGTCATAATTGTCGTAATCTAAAATTCGGCACGGTACGGAATCCTGTAATACACACGCAACACTTTAAAAGTTTGGTTCTAATAAGTCAAGCATTAACTTGCTGGATATACCTCGTGTACTATTTATTTTAAAAAGACTACTTATTTAGAGACCATTACTGTTAAGAAACCACTTTTTGTCTCCCCTGGGTTGTCTCTTAATACAAGTTGTAATGTAAATCATTATTAAAATATAAGTTCCAAAATAATCTAGGAAGGTCTATACGCACAAGTACCATTCTTTCTGTAAGCTTTACTTATCTTAACGATAAAGCTTTCTTTTGAGTTAACATTGAAATTGCTAAAATATTCTAATGATGATTCATTAAAGACATTCAAACAATAAATATTTCGTGAACGAATTCAGAGTTCGTAATATTTTGATGACACTGTATTGCATCAAAGGCCATACGTAATTAGCGGCCTATTACAAACCTTAGCCTCGATGATGTAAACGTACGATATATGACTACGACCGTACGACACGACATCATGATGTAACGACAGCATTGTCGTAGTGTTACAAACGTGACCTTACCTGAGCCGGAAGCTCTGGACTTTTCAACTACCGTCGCATCACATCATCTTGATGTCGTATCGTATTGTTTAGTACCATCGTGATGTCGTATCGTATCGTTGTTTAGTACCATCGTGCTTTCGTATCGTAAACTCGCGTTGTCGACTTTTGATAATTTGTAGCGCTAACGGTACAATCCGAGACCAAGACAGTGTGCCGGAACACGAATGCGAGAATACGACGGTATGATACGAGATATGATGGAACGGCACGACGCTTATGACGGCACACTTTAGCACAATGTTTCAACTACCGTCATATCTTAAAATCGTAGTGTTGTGTCATACCGTCGGCGATCTCAGTCTCTACCGTCATGTCGTAGGATCGTGGTCTCGTATCGTACCGTCGTAACGTTGACCTAAGTTTTGGATTTGCTGCATATAATACTAGGATATTACATATAATATTATGAATATTGCAAATAAAGATTTGACTTATCTTGACGAATTATGAATTATGATTATCATTTTTGTTTGTAATTTATAATTTATTTATTATTATTATTTATCAAATTATGAAATTAGCTGAAAGGGATTTAGTTGTTTTTTTTTGTACGAAGTTTGTATAACGTTTAATTTTTGGTTTTGGTGTTTTTCAATATTGTATTTGGCTAAGTAGCCGTAAAAAGCTGATCACATTCGTTTAAGATAAAGTTCACGTGAGCACTATATATGGAGCCTGTTTTTATCTTTTTTAAAGTACGCGTTTCAGGTAATACGGGTGAATAATTTTTCGATATATCTGTTATTTCGACTGTTATCAAAATGTTGTGCAACCTTTGTTCCTAAAATTTGTAACCTTTGTTCCAAAAAATATGAATTTCAAATACGGTCGGTATCGACGAAACTATCATTATAAAATGACATATTCATTACCTTAACGACGGGTCGATAAAAGCTGTAGTTTCATGTTTTATTGCGACCTTTTACCTCTTTGTATATGGGGCAATATGTGGTAAAACTATAAAACGATAAATTACAATAAAATGAGCGTAGAGTCTGTGTAGTTTTAACTTTTTAAGGGAATGATCGTAAGTGAGTAGTATAGTCTTTAACCGATTATTTCTCTCACATGTGACTTGCACGGCTTCTCCAGGGGACCTACGGCCAGAGTGTGAAACATAAACCGCTTCTACCAGTGTACCAAAGAAATATGTGATATAAATTAACAAAACTCTTTTGCAAAAGATTTTGATTGCAAGAGAGTCTAAAGAATTATAGCCATACAAAACAATAGTTTTGGTACCACCGACGGTTAACACTGTCGGAGAAAACTACGCCATACATCAATTGATCGGCGGGCCATTTAATAGATATGTATATCAGAAATAGATTTTAACCGATTTTTTTTTTCAGTTTTAACTTTAGCCCGGCAAACGTATGTTGAATACTGACCGGTCATTGAGCACATACTATGAACCTACGACTTATATAAGTATTTCTTCTTAAAGGCCTTCATCATGATTATTCTAAACAATCATTTCATTGGAACATCAAAGAGAGCCGATGACTGTGCAGCTTGATATCAAAGGTGCAGTAAACTCATCATCGTCACACATGACATTTCATTTATTAGACGTGAGTTTTTGTCAAACTCCCCGGATAATTTCCTTTCATTGCCTGAATATAAGACGAAAATCGATACAGTTTGTTCAGCGATACTGTACTCCCCCCTCCCCATTTATTTTGAGAATCAGTTCATTCTCTTTAAATTTACCTGGCCTAATAATCAATAGCGCAAAATTCGGCTGCGAGCGCTAATTTGAATGCTGCGACCTCTTGAAATAAAATGCTTACGTGGTAACAAGACGCTGCTGAACCACTATATTACCTGCTCAAAAATCGATACACAAATTTGGCTGCGGAGAATAATTTGCCGGTTCCCTCCTTTTACCTGTATGAAAATCGATACGTACATAAATTTTGGTGACAGAGAACCATTTAAAAAAAAAATCATTTGATACATCAGGTTTTGTGCGCTTACCTGGACAAAAATCAATAACGAAAATTTCGGTGGCTGCTCTCCATGCGGAATGCCTCAGTATCGATCGATGTCATTAAAACATTGTACCTGCGACAGGGGTGACTTAATGCTCTTATTTTCCAGTTAGATCGATAGTGCCCTCTGATATATTTGATGGGTGTCTTGAAATACCTTTGGCGTGACATTAGAGAGAATGATAGAAGCTAAGACATCACGATATCTGACATAGCATAATAAGTAACTTTTTGAAGGTGGATTAAAAAAAAACAATTTGAATTAAAATCAGGTATAAAAGACAACGAAACATAATAATTAGAAAATGCACAGCCCAAGCACATTGGACAGGATTTCTTTCTATCCCTGGCATTTTATATCAGGCGATAAAATTGAAGTTGGCATGTTGAATAGCATATAGGAAGTAGAAACTAAGATTCTAGAAAATTAAAAAGTTTAGGATTATAAGCAACTCTTAGTTTTCTCTTCATGAAAATTCAGAGAAAAAAAACTTGTTCAGTGTCGCATAACGAATAGAACGGCTTGTCATTTCCTAGCACGCGCCCAATCCATCTTTACAGACTACGAAGCTTTTAAAAGCTCTACCCGGTTCGACACACGTTTTCATGGAATAATTACTCCCAGAGGGCAACGTTTGTTCCTTATCAATCCACCCCAGCATGACGCTTCCTCGCTTTTGAAGTTCCACGTACAAATTCTGTGAAGGTGTGCTGATATTATTCGGGGGGAACTAATCTCAGGCTTCAGTAATTCCACTGATCGATAGTTGCTTAACTTCAAATAGACTAAATTTAGCCTGTTGGTCCGGAGATTTGCCGCTTGTCACTGCAGTTGCTTAGCAACTGAGATGTCCACGTGATTTGGAATGACGAGAGAACCCCCTGTATCTGATTTTTGAGAGTTTATGAAGTGTCGTCTGGTCATTTACACGCTCGTATCCAACGCATTATCTTCCCGCTCACATAAATGGAAATGACAGATTGATTATATCAGTCTTTAGTTTTACCCCTGAAATATTCAACAAGTGAACATTATTCTTTCCGAGGCTGGCTCCTGTTCCAGGAAGTAGTTCATCTTAAAACATTGACATTTGGCAATTATATCATAACGTAGACATTCAGCAATTGTTCTTATTTGGTAGTAATAAATGATCAGTAACGGATGAAGTTAGTCTGAAACTCCAAACTTTTGTGAACATTGCTATAGAGAGTATGATTGTTAGATCTCGCAAAATCTAAAACATTACCATGATGAGATCGGGCACCTTAAAATACCCTATCATTTCCTTTTACTTTAACGGACACCCTCCTATGGTCTTGACGTTTCCCTTAATAAACTCATGATTGCTCCCAAGTGAAAGTTTTAGAAACTTCAAACTTAAATGATGATATTCTAAGTATTTTGATGAAAACTCTTAAGTCCGAGAGCGGGGAATGAGGCTGACCGAGATTAATTGGAATGAATTTGGATATACAGATAAAATTCCCTCTGCCCAGTTTGACAAAGGTGTGCAAATCCCAACATAATCATCTCCTAATGGTCATATCGTTTAGGTTCGACCTTAAAAATGTTCACTTTCTATTTATATTAACATTTTTATTTAAATAAAAGCAATTATGTTCGTCTTTTTTTTTTCAAATTTAATTGTGGGATTTTGACTTACTATCGGGATCCTACCCCCGTTGGGCTAACCGTATTTTTAAACTTATCAATTGTTAAAACCAAATACAAGTTGTAGTAACACGAGGAAATCTGACCAATAAGATGAACTAATTTTCTAAATTCCCTCGAGCGTTTACTGTTTGCAAAATCACCATTATATTGTATGTCGTTTTGTACAAAAAGTCCAATATTTCATATATCCCCTATAACTGTCGCAGCTTTAAATTGTTGAAAACCGTCACGGCAAATAGGCTTATTACTAAATTATTTCACGCATGCTCCGAAAACCGATTTTTTCGGCTCGCTCCTCTGTTTTTGGATGCGGAGCTTGAGAGGTCACGTGACACTGTCAATGTTGTGAACAACAGCTTGCTCGCACCCATATTCGGCATTTTTATGACCGTTAACGATTTCATTGTCTGACAGTATACGTATGGATAGCATCTAGTACTTGTACGCTTTTAATATCAAATAGTATTTCATTAATTTAGACAATTTGGCGATATTTGAACACTTTTTCACCTTGAAGGATAATTTTAGATAGTATGATAGCGCGAACAGGTGTTTAAGCTAGGAACATGTTTAAAGTTAACGAATATTGGATAAATAGCTAGCTATTTGTTCCTTAGTTTAACACAAATAGACTAAAAACGGTCAATATTTTGTCTATTCGCTGGAGGCAAGTTTTTAGTTAATTTTGATAGAGGGGAACTACAAGTGAACTTTCCATTATTTCTGTATTGTTGACCGGCCACGTTATTACTTTAATATTGAAATGTCGAAAAAAATAAACGGACAAACGGATACACCCGTTCTCCAGGTAACTCCTTTTATAGTATAACATTTGTTTAAGTATAACATTTGTTTTCAGTAGTGTTACATACATATTGTTATATTATGTGTAATGTTACAATAATTGATCATTTACATCACGGCGACATCATATTTGACATCCCCGTATGCCTTCTTTCAGTTTATCGACTTTTACCGGTTTATTACAATATTGGTACAAATGTGTACCGCCATTAAATGGAAGGATTGTCGTTTGGAACTGAGCACGCGCCCTGGTTCTTGTTCACAGAAAAAAAGAGACGAAAATGTTTAAGGCGTTTTAAAAACTCACTGTACTCTTGTAACGTTCTTTTTTGTATAACCAAAAACGTTTTTAGTATACATGTAGATGAACAGATATATTTTACTGATTACTTTAAGTTTTTATGGAAAGAGGGATATTTAATGAGCCAAGAAGGTGAGATAAATTTTAAATTATTATCTTTATACATTTATAAATTCAGTCATAATTGATAGAAGAAATTATTAAATTTATTTAGAATCATAAAAAGAATAGCATGTTTAGTTGAAAGACGACTGATCTAGTATAAATAAACACATTCTTTCGATATACAGCATGGTCTTAGGTCTAAGGGTAGAAAACTGAGTTTGTCACCAGTCTCAGAAGGCTGTCCTGTCATTGGTCAATTTCAAATTTGAGCACAGAAATACCAATCAGGTGCTAGAGTTGTGAGGCTGGTCGCCAAAATCTAAATCTTGGACCCTGTTTCCATAATTCATTAGACTTTGACATTCCTAAGTTATTGTTTGAAAACGTCAGTGTACTTTAGCAGTAACAGATACAGTCAGTAAGTTCAAACCCTTAACTCGGTGTCCTCACGAGTATTGATAACAAACCAAATATTCAGCGTAACGAAAGCAACAGGTCTGTGAAATGTCTGGATATAGTGCAAGTGTTAGCAGACACCAAACATTAGTCAGTGTTGCTGACTAATTATACATAAAATAAGGCAATTCCTAGTTTTGGTATTAATTATGCACACGGCAATCCCGTAAAATGTCACTAGAATTTGGAGGTCCTGCTAATAACTGAATACAAAGTGTTTTATACATGTATAACGACACTTAATGTGTTTTATAATGTACATGTATATGCTTTTACTTAAGTTTTAAATCAGGAAGATATGTAATAAACTAGCATACTTTTAAAGTAACATAAGAAGATTGTTGTACATTTTTAGCTTTTCGTTTTAAATGCAATATTACCGTAAGATTTACCGTCATTATCATCATCATTATCATCATTGTCACCGCCATCATCATCATCATCATCATCATCAGCAGCAGCATTAATGTAATCTTTGTCAGTTTCATATTCTCTATCACCGATATCAATTTGCAACAGTGATAAAAAACATTGATAGCAGCAACAATAATAACTGAACATTAACGTGATTTCAAAGTTTCTGTCATCATCATCATCATCATCAGCAGCAGCAGCAGTGACAGCAGTAACAGGAGTAGTAACAACCTCTCTGTCTTGAACGCCATCATCACCATCATCATCATTATCAATAGCAGCAGCAGTAACAACAGCATGATTATCATCATCATCATCATCGTCGTCATTATCATCGTCATCATTTATTTATTATAATTGATATTTATATTACATACTTTAAGAAGGATTCAGGAAATACTCTTGAAAAAAACTAATACCTTCCTACTATATGACTGCATGGGGAGGAGTTGTTTTTTTTCTGTTGTAAAATTTCACCGTCGTTTCGATATGGATATTCAGAAAAATAAGTGCATATTTTGGTGTATATTTTGCCTATAATATATTCCTTGAGTACATTTCCTGTCAAGATACTTGACAAATACCAGTCTGGTTCGCCCTGAAAAATCTTTTCAAAGTCAAATGTGCAGCCAATATGTGCCTTATTTAAATATATCGCTTATCTGTTTGGCTGTAGGCCTATTTCTCTGAAATACAAAACTGATATTCATTGAATACTCTGCATTGGTCAAAGAGTAGGCCTACTGACATTAAAGAGTCGTTACCTCAACATTACTGGACAATGGAGATTCTTTCACCACTATAAACAATGTTCAACTACTGACTTTCATTCTCCGTATTTAAAGTTATTCGGCTATGCAGATTCATTTTACGACCTCAAATGAACTACTCATTCACCGCCATGAACAGGTCTGGACTATGGTCTTTCGTTGTCCATTATCACCAGTACTCAACTATGGAGATTCATTCTTCATCCTGATCAGAATGGACACATAAAACCATCGATAGAGGCCTAACTATAGAGCATTTTCTTGTCATGGACTTGCACTCTCCACAATCACTGGTATGGCCGAAGATTAAACAACTGAGTTTGAGGAACAGTTTAAAACTTCAAGCATATGATTGATTGATTCTGAGATCAGTTGTATCGCCTTGAACCAAGGACTATGGAAATTCGCTATCCGTCTTTATTGCTTTTCGATTGTTATGATTCATTATCAAACCTCACTAATATTTAAATTTGGAGGTTTGGTCTTAATGCACCCAAGATAACATTCGAATTTTGAGATTCAGTATCGACTATATTGACTACCACCAGATTTCGACTGAAGAGATCGACTTTAGAGATCCGTCAACAGCACTCGACTATAGAGATCCTTCACCAAAACTCGACTATAGAGATTCATCACCAGAACTCGACTATAGAGATCCATCACCAGAACTCGACTATAGAGATCCATCACCAGAACTCGACTATAGAGAGCCATCACCAGATCTTGACTATAGAGATCCATCACCAGAACACGACTATAGAGATTCATCACCAGAACACGACTTTAGAGATCTATCACCAGACTTCGACTATTGAGATCCATCACCAGACCTCGACTATAGAGATCCATCACCAGAGCTCGACTATAGAAACCCATCACCAGAACTCGACTATAGAGATCTCGACTATAGAGATCCATCACCAGAGCTCGACTATAGAAACCCATCACCAGAACTCGACTATAGAGATCCATCACCAGAACTCGACTATAGAGACCTCGACTATAGAGATCCATCACCAGAACTCGACTATAGAAACCCATCACCAGAACTCGACTATAGAGATCTCGACTATAGAGATCCATCACCAGAGATCGACTATAGAAACCCATCACCAGAACTCGACTATAGAGATCAATCACCAGAGCTCAACTATAGAGATCCCGACTTTAGAGATCCATCATCAGACCTCGACTATAGAGATCCATCACCAGAACTCGACTATAGAGACCCATCACCAGAACACGACTTTAGAGATCTATCACCAGACCTCGACTATAGAGATCCATCACCAGACCTCGACTATAGAGATCCTTCACCAGAGCTCGACTGTAGAAATCCATCACCAGAACTCGACTATAGAGACCCATCACTAGAACTCGACTATAGAAATCCATAAATATCTACCATCACTGCCTAAACTATAGGACTATTTTGTTTACCATAAACAGTGCTCGGCAAGGGTCATCCATTGTCCACCTTCACCAGCACTAGACTGTGGTGATCAACTCTATATACTCCCTAAACAATATACACCATAAACAGTGATAAGCTTTTGAGTTTCCTTTAGTACTTTACTCTGGAATTTTAATATTCACGCTAACAGGTACTTGACTATGCAGATTCAATCACCATCATGGGGTTTCATACTGAACCCTCACAATTACTCGACTCGATAGAGTAATAATAATTATCTACACTCACTAGTACTGGACTATTCAATTTCTTTCACCAACATATATAGACTGTATCACCAGCACCGGATAATGGATGTTACTGCATCTCGACTTTGGTTTATATTCTCCGGAGCTCCTGACGATGAAGATTCATTATTCTTGCACAATATTCTACTACTGAGTTTTATTCACCGTCTTCTCACATCTTCGCTATGGAATTTCACTGTTTTAATCTACGCATACATACTCCACTATAGGGATTCTAAATCAAACCTCACTAAAGTTAAGTATTAGTCTAGAGTGAGCCTTTCACTTACATAACAGTGTTTGACTGCGGAGTATTTTTCACCTCCATAAGTATTGAGCTTAGGCGATTCTTTCACTGCCATTAACAGAGCTCGACTACTCCTTCACAGGTACTTGACTATAGCGATCCATTCACCGCCATTAGGAGTGTTCGACAAAAGTGTTATATTTCACACCTTCACCTGTACCGGACTATTGCGATTCTTTTACCGCCATTAGAAGAGCTCGAATATAGAGCTGCACTTTCCACCTTCACCAGAACTGGACTTTGGCGATTCATTCACCACCATTAGCAGGTTTCGACAGTTAAGTTTCATTTTCTACCCTCACAATTACTCGACATCCTCCCCGGACTATGGCTGTCCACTACCATACACAGGTCTTGGCTTTCAATTCTCATTATCATACAATTCCAGTATTGGGATATGGAAATTCAGTCAAAATCACCATAAATCGAAATCATTTTCCACCCGCACCAGTACTTGGACAATTGAGAAATTTTAACCACCATAAACATTGCTCCACTTTGAACTTTTAAGTGGTTCAATCTCAACCTTAGCAATACTCAGATATTAAGGTGATTCATTTATCAGCATAACTAAGCCCCGACTGTCTAGTTATATTAGCCGCCTTTATGAGAACTTGGCTCATGGAGAATTTTACCGCCTTAAACAGTGCTTAGCTGTGGAGCTGTGGACTTTCAGTTCTCTTCTCTGCAATACTGGACTAAACTTTTCATTATTACCTCCCTTTCATGTACTTGACTTAAAGTTGTTCAGAACTTTGATGAAAAGATGCTTTAGTAAAAGAGTAATTTCGTATTCTTATCGTCTAAATGGTAATTTAATTTCTAAAAACACAACTTTAGCACTGTCACACTAAAAGGTCTTATTATAGAATCGACGCATAGGGGACGTACCCACGAAAATATTAATTTGCTATTTGTCAACCGAATCTGTGGGTTTTGCGGAATCTGTGGGTTTTGAGCAGAGTTTGTTTTGCTCGAAAACTCGATTAATTCAAAGTAATAGAAAGATAAATCTAAAAAAAGCAATACAGAATTTGGGCAATCGTAGACAGGCTTGGAAAATTTGGAACAAATTGAAACTTGATAATGGACAGAGTACTGATTTTCAAACTGGACTATTTAAACAAAGGGCAACAAGTTGCAGGAAACAAAACTGTTTTAACAAGAAACCCCTTGACAAATGACCAAGGTGCTTCATATTTGAAATATACATGTATTTCCTCTTATATTATATGAATTAAATATTCATTTCCTTGACATATACAGGAAGTCAAAATACAGATGAAACTCACTTTCAATTAGTCAAAATTTCCAAAATAAAACTGCGTGATCTTGGATTGAGGAAGAATATAACAATGTACCAAAATTGTAAAAACAATAGAGACAATGAAATAACAACACTTGACCTTTACAAAATGAGGATTAAGTAATTTTCCTCGTTTTACAATATGTTTCTAGTCCTCTAGCCACGAAATGTTAATCACGCTGCACCAAATTCATCATCGTAGTTCATATACATGTACACTTAAACATACATACTACAATTTTTAAGGGGGTTTTCTTCGTTGTTGAAATTTGTATGAACGTCAGTCGAAAATTGGAACATGATATAGATGTATTGTTCAGTGTCCTCTTAGTCGAAATACAGAACCGTTTAGGAACGTTTCAGAACCTTGTAGTTTTGAGAAAAATTCACAAACAAGAACAAAAAATAGATACTGTACAATGTAAGCAAGCTTGTGTACAGAAAATAAGCTACGTGCCTTTAAAAACGAAGATTCTGTCTTTCTGTTACAAGTTTCTCATTCTTTGTTTAAACTTGGTAACAGTTTAGTAACAAGGTCTCAAAAGACGCGTGGAGATAGAAACCGCGATTTTATACTTTATTTCACTTTTATTTGAGAATTACTGAGAATTATAACTTTATTGAAAAGGAACCATTGTTTAGTTTCATCCGAAAGAGTTCAAGGGGTTCACTACAAGTATAATATTTATTTCGTTCACGGTTTTTATCCATTGAACTTGTCCAGTGGTTTTGCCGGATTCAGTAAAATGGAAATAATGCCTAAAAGAAGATAGTTTATACAAGAGCTGCCAGTACGTATTATTTGAATATTAAAATAAATTAGATATTTTTCTGCGCAACACATGCATATTGACATTTTCAAGGCAATATAGATCTAGTTATATCGTTTCGTTTCTCAGGGCGTATAAGTGTTCTTGTTAACTCAGATATAGGAGTGAGTGTTCTTGTTAACTCAGATATAGGAGTGAGGGTGGGGGTGGTGTGGTGTACAGGATGTTGGTGAAAAGCAAGACGGAAATTAAAACAAAGTCCCTCTGGTTTCTTCTGTTCGGACTTTCAAGATTATTATTAATCACTTGCCTAATTGACACTGTTTAATAATAGTGTCATTCAAACAACGTATAAAAACTTTGACGAACCAGTACTTGATACGGAAGTTTTATGCCTGCATTATTTTGATGTATTTCGTTGTCTTAGTACATTAACCCTTAGCCTGCTAAATTTCTATAATGGACTGATCCATCATTCAATTTGGGCAATACCATTTATTATTCGAAGAAGTGTTCACTGAATATTTACTGACTGAATAGCGAACAGTGCAGACCATGATCAGACTGCACGGATGTGCAGGCTGATATTGGTCTGCACTGGCCGCAAAGGCAGAATCACTTGCCGCTGGCAGGCTAAAGGTTAAAGTCATTATGTAGCTGCATGTTTTAACTAACTGATATGTCATAATGATACAACTATTAAAATGCTATATATTGTAAGTGTGCTTAAAGTTATGTGTTTTTCAGTAAAACTTGAGATTAGCCAGTGAATAGGTAGGGCACGAGGAGTGGACAATTAACTGCTAAATTTCTAAAATGGACTGGTCCATCATTCAGTTTGAGCAGTACCATTTATTACTCAAAGGGGTGTTCACTAAAAATTTACTGACTGGATAGCAGATCTTGGTCTGCGCAGGTCGCAAAGGCAGAATCACTTGCCGCCAGCAGGTTAAAGGTTAACAATAAACATTTATTATTTGACTATTACCAGTCTATATTGGACATAAAACGTTTGGCAATTGGCATTTGGGGTTAATTATTTCTCATTTAGCAATTGGCAATACGCAGTGCGTACTGGCCTCCCATAGTATGGTCATTTTTACCATTTACTTGGTATTATAGTTAACATCTTATGAAATGAAATCAATGGGCTGTACAATTCGTCCGTTTAATGATTATTTCTAGACTTTTATATTTAACTGACAAATTGTCAATGCTGCCCTTATTCGGTCTAAAATAACGAAGTCGAAGCCGACACTATCTGATGCCTAACAACAATACACTCATAATAATAGTGTAGGAACGAAAGGCGAAAGCCACCATTACTGAAAAGAACAAAGGATGCACCTTCCTTAACAGAGATAGATATCATAAGTAATAAATCAATACCTTTTCATAAATGGAATGTAGCCCAAGTTAAAACAATGATTGGGCGGGGGTGGGGGTAGGAGTGGGGTGGGGATGGGATTGGTAGGGGCTAATGCTTAACTACTTCTGCCTCTGCGGAGATGGATGGGTTTAAAGGCGGGTACTTTGTCATGGTTACCTGGATATTGACGATGAACAAATCAAAGAAAAAACCCTCTGAACACTTACTACAAACATGAATTAGAAAGGGAATTTCAAAAAGTCATAGAAAACCATAATACAAGTACTAAAGACTATTGACACAGTCAGTGTGATATCTGAGATAAAAGTAAAAGTTATAACACATTTGTGTTATATTGTACCTGTATCGATTTCTTTGTGATGCCGACTGTCGCTTTACCTTTAATGTTTGAACCTAGTCAAAAATTGATTACCCCCTTGGCACAGTACATGCGGCGACAGCTGCGAACTCTATCTACTATGTGCCAGGTTGCTTTCCCCAATTCATTGTTAAACCTTCAAATATTGATAAAGTACCGTTTATTAAAATGAGAATTTCTGTTTTTGATAGCTTGTAAATGAATACAGTTGTATTGATCAGGTCACCTGATGATGACAAAACTTTTCCGTTTGTTATCAGATATTGTTTTCTTCATTCATACTCCAAAAATTGTGAAGTGGTAAATCTCCTCAAATAATATTTCATGGTGTAATCGGTTGTTCATATAAGAATCCTGCATATTGAGGTTCTTATGTGTTTTTATGAATGATTTGATATAGAATGTGATGGTCAAACGTGGAGATTCTGTTATTTTTTCTACGGTCAAAGTCAGAAAGTAATAGTTTCTTGCATTGAAAAACAGTCGTCTGCTTCTGTGTTCTCCGTGCTTGCTAAAAACACCATTTCTTATTTCACGCGAAGAAATGTCAGAATCGAAAGCAACCGTCCACATTTAATGGATTTTTAACGCCCAAGATTCCTCGGTATTACTCCCGTCCCTTTCCCATTACTACGGTGTTCCGTTAGGGCCATCGTGGTTTCGCACGATGCATTGACGCGATGCGAAAACACGATGTGATAAAGCGAAAACACGGTGCGATAAAGCGAAAATACGATGCGAAAAATATCGCGTTTTCGCCCACGATCTCCCACCGTGTTTTCGCCTTCGCGGTCAGTAGGGCGAAAACGCGAAAACACGATATTGTATCGCGTTTTCGTCCTACTGACCGAAAACAAAAACACGATGGGAGATCTATGGCGAAAACACGAAAACACGATATTTTTATATAGCACTTTCGCCTTCGGACGGTTGGACATGCGTTAACGCGGAAGACGAATTGGACTCGCGTATCAGGGAGTATTTTTTTTCAGCCGGATTTGTCGTGTTCTCTTCAAGAGATCTTGAGATATTTTGCTTAACGGTGTAAAGATGTTTAAATGGTGAAGTATTTGAAACGTTTAAAACAGTATATGCATACGTTTAAACACTGATGCACATGTATGGATTTAGCAGAGCAATGATAAATTTTGAATAGGAAATTAGGAAATTTTAGTTCATTAAATCTGCAACCCGGATCCTGTTTGTCTTCTGTCTAGGAATATCACCTGATTAAGGCCAAACATCAAATATTCTCTGGACTTAATTCCCGGATATGGGATCAAGTGATTAAAATGCACAGTACAGATACCGAAATACACAGAGGTAAACGTCGAATTTTTGTTGCTTGGCCTTTTTTTTTTATTTCTTTCAGATATGTCCCAGTCTGGAGCTATTTTTATGCTGTTTCTGACGATATATCTCTTTTTGGCTAAAACTTTCTACTTCGTTCAAACACTTCAAAAATGAACATTATAGTCATCGCCCCTTCATTATTTGAGGTGTTTGGACTAGCTATAAAGCGATATACTTAAAGAAACAGCATAAAACAGCTCCAGACTTTGACTTATCTGAAAGAACAAACGCCAAGGAATAAATAAAAATCCTGCGTTCACCTGAGTAAATGCAGCAGTTTGCTGCATTTAAACATTTTCTAATATAAGCATATGTAGCACTTAGTGACTCCTGGTTGGGGGTGGGGGTGGGGGGGGGGGGGGTGTAATTTGACCCTTGAGTCGTGATTTGCATATTGTTCGTAATTGTCTAGTAGACAATGATGCACACACTCAGGTGACCTATAAAACACATGTTTTAGCTTAGTGTATTTCAGCACCAATACATCTGTATCTGTGTATGGTATTCAAATTCTGTCATTACATAATCACGTGATCCCATACCCTGAATTATTCGCATATCAAGGGCTGAGTGGTACAGTGTGCAAAATGATATGTATAAAAAGAAGGTATGTACCTTTTAACTAAGGTTCGACAATACGTGATTCTTTTTATCACACTCAAGCATGAATGAGACTTACATTACAGGTTGAAAACAATATAACCATAATTCTTACTATCTACGATAAATCGGCAATCACTCTGCATATCAGACCATACTTTTAGTATGCCTGTAAAGTTCTAACATATATATTAAAACATCGTGTTTTCGCGGTTTCACCTTCTTTGTTGAGAGGGTGAAAACATGATACAAGATCGCGAAAACACGTTTCGAAAAAAATATCGCGTTTTCGCGCTATTTATATCGTGTTTTCGCGTTTTCGCCCTACTCAATGCGAAGGCGAAAGCACGAAGATCGAAGGCGATAACGCGAAAACACGATATTTTTGGCATCGTGTTTTCGCTTTATCGCATCGTATTTTCGTGTCAATGCATCGTGTTTTCGCGATTTCGCCCGTAGGACGACAGCACGAAACCACGATGGCCCTAACGGAACACCGTATGTCTTCGCGTCAATGCATCGTGTCTTCGCGATTTCGCCCTTAGGACGACAGCGCGAAACCACGATGGCCCTAACGGAACACCGTAGTTAATGTCTAAAACAGAGTGCATCTTTACATTGAAGTGTTATATTAACTTACAAAATTAGTTTTATTTTTATGCCCTCGGTGTCGAAGACCTTGGAGACTTTGAACTGTCTGATCTTGGTCTGCGCTGGTCACAAAGGTAAAATCACTTGCCATCAGCAAGCTAAAGGTTAAGAGAAATGACCGTTTTTTTTTGACAGCTTCGCAGAAAGACTTTCATATTGATTTTGAACACGGGTATAGACAAGATATAGACAGAACACGGGTATTGACAGAAGATATAGACAGAACACGGGTATAGACAGGAGATATAGACAGAACACGGGTATAGACAGGAGATATAGACAGAACACGGGTATAGACAGGAGATATAGATAGAGTATATTGTAGCAACTATAGACTAAAACGTTTTGTCATGTGGGTGGGGCTAGATGGAAAGCGGAGACCAAGGGATCAACCATCGATTTCACCTGTTAGCTGTTGAAAAGTAACTCTTGTGCTCGAAGCGGGGACCAGTCAGGGTGAAGCTACGGGGGAAGCTGGGTACAGTGGGTTACCCCCCACCCCCCATTTCATTTATCAGCTATTGAATGTATGATAAGAAGAAAAAAATAACTTAACGAGTTCAATAGACGGTTCTTGTGTCTGTATAAGAAATCACGCATGTAATTTATCAACTATGTAGAAAAGGTATTGATAAACCGTAAGGAAATGATGTAGGAAGGATGTACAAGAAAATAATTTGTATCCATGCACAGAAAAGAATAACTTACAGAATACATTGTACTAATATATTTTTGATAACTTCCGGTTCTTGATAACTTTGGCGTGTTTTTCTTCCGAAGAAGTATACAAAACAAGCTGTAGCGGTGCTTTATAGGACCTCATTAACATTTTTACATATCTATTTTCAGGAAAGCATGTCGAGCATTAACAGTGAAATGAGCACAGAAACTAGCTCTTCTCCTTTGCGAGAGGGAACCAGTCCAAAGCCGGAAACGAAAACAGGTAAACTAAATGCGAATGTAAAAGACGTTACCCACATATTATACATGTATAAGGGTAGTGGGAAGTTACTATTTCGCTAAGTTCTAAATGTAACCCTTCTTTTCGGGAGATATAAAATTATGTAATGATTAGGTCAAGGTAAGAATGAAAATACGGAAAATGATATTAACTTTACTGGCTTACTCTGAAATCATCACCGTGCCTTCTCAAATGGCTTTTTCACAGGTAATGACACTTAAGCGAACCCTTTTTAACAACCCTAGACTAAACTTAATGATAGCGGATGAATTTATTCCTGGAATCATTTACCGGGACATTGGTATCATTGCTTGTAACAATTTATGAGTTCAACAGTTTCTGAACAAAATGTCGGTGTAAGGTTTCGCCGATACGTTCTTGTCATGTAAATCTGACTACAGACCAGGCATCTATTTCCTCAGTAAGCGCCTGTCACTGCTTTTGGGGGAATTTTCTACGGATTTGGAAGATTTGTGAAGAGACACAGAGATCTGGTGAATATTGATTCATCAAAACGTGCTCTCTTATTCACAGCGGCTGGTTCAACAAGGGGGGTTTTTGGTAAATACATAATTCATGTTTCTGGCGGTCGCCTTCTTTTCTTGGAGACATAAGCCAGTCCTGGGAAATGTTCGTTCCGGGAATACGATCACTCATATACGCAACAGGCGAAAATATGACATGTATCATTCTCGGAAATGTTAGCTCTTTTATGAAAATTGATTCGTTTCATTTAAAATGCAAGAGCATGGCCGGCTTATCGAGAAGTCATCCTTAAGTATTAGCAGGAATTGAGAATTTTGTACATTTAACTCAGAATCAAAGAATTAAAGATCGTAGTGTTTTCAGTTTTTTTTTTTTAAATGTGACTCAACAGTTGGAATGAAATAGTGGTGAATAGTTGCCGGCCACTTTTATTTCGTTCACAGGTTCTTTAAAATGAGTATGTTTCATTTCACAAAACCTACACTAAAGTAGGCTAAAGCGGTTTCACCACTTCCCGCTAAGACTTTTCATTACATTCCCAAATTTAGAAATTCCCGGAACGTTTAAGAGCCTAAGATTTATTTTAAAGCCACTTGTCTCCGTGCGATAACGCCAATTTCTTAAAGCTAAAATCAATCGACCACCTAAAATCTGTCTTTCTCGCTGTCATATTATGACGCAGCCTTTATGATTCGGGGAAAATATCAGCAGGTAAATGAATTGAGAACCTCCCAGATTTATGAAAAGGAGGAATAAAAAATCAATGTCACCCTTTGAGAACAGTCAATAAAGACGGTTCTTATCGGCTTTTACCATGACCCGCGCTCCGTATCAAATTGAAGCTTTAAAATCTGTCACAATGCCTAAGCAGGAGCGCTCGCGAGGGCACCTGTTGCTATGGTGACATTTTTGAAGTTTGTGACTAAGAATATGCCAACAAACTATTCCGCTGACTTCATCTTTTGTAACTATGGTGTTCAACGTATGAAAACACTGAACTATGAAATACTACGATACTAGGTTTCACTTAGTACTGCGAGAAAGTGTACTATAAAGACGTTTCAATTGTTTTTCACTTAGCTGCGGGGTGACTAAGATTTTGAGAGTCGCTAATTTGTTTGTGACCAACTTCGTCTGCTTCTTTGAAATAATCAAAAGGGAAATCATTTTTCAAGTACCCTCCAATAATAACGTTTTGTCTGCGCTTCCGAATTCAATACAGAATATTAAAAATACATGTGCGCGTTATGATATATATGTATAATTATGTTTTATGTATCTTCTCTTTCCTGTAAGGTCGTTACATCAAGGTGTAAAGCAGTTAAAGGTAAAATAATGCGTTTTATGGCAGATCGATATATCGCCTAGTCTGGGGAGTAAAATCTTTTATCTGTCAGCCAATTCTGGCTTTTATCAAGCAACAATCTGGAGACAATTTTGTGGAAAGTTGGTTTCTTATTGATTGCTTTTTTATTGTTCATCGCGCACCTGGATGTCGGAAGAGCGCTTGCTTGATTGTCAAAGTAAAAGGGGGGTGTACTTGATTGTCGGTTGTTGGAAAAAATATTCAAAGATTTTTCCGACAACTAGTGTAATTAGTGCCACTGACATGAATGCGAAGACCTTTTGAGAATCAGTTATAATGACTTTGTGAAATTTGATATCAAGATCGTTAAAGATTGTTTATTTATTTAATGTTCTTGTAGGTCTTGGAAACTCTTGATTTAAGCATTAAAGGAAACATTTAGTAATAGTAGTTGTAGATTTCTATCTGATGTTCAAATTCAGTTAAGCAGAACAGGCGGTGGGTGCAGTCTCCGCTATCGCCTTCTAGCCATTATGATTTGTGTTTCAACAGTTTTGTCAAAGGTGCTGAAAGGTTTAGGGAAACATAGCTCCTCCTTTGTGTAATGCTGTAACATGTCTCCCACTTAGTCATGATTAGGCTGGCCTTGTTAAAATAGACACGTACTGTCCTAAAAGGAAGTACCAAGTTCAAATGAAATGTAGTGCAAGAGTGACAGGTTTTGATACATTTGGTCAAATTAGTGATTTCATTTGACAAATATTCAGTTCTGCCAGAGTAATCAGTCTGAGAGCGATAGAGAACAAGTTTGTTAAAGATTAAATTTAGTTTCACCTTTTGCGTGTACATTTTAAACATAAAGAACAAATCAAATAGTTGCATTTACAACATGTTTTCTTTTTCCTTCAAGCTACAGAAACAACACCAGTGAAGGAAAATGGTACATCCAGTCCTGCCTCCAAGTCAACTACACCCGTTCCACCAGGAGATGACTTTTTCCCACTAAACATGAGTAGCACACCCACCTCCCTGTCGCCTGTATCACGTGAAGAAAGCAAAGGTCATATAGAAAGAAAACGGAAGTACAGTGACGATGACAGTTTAGAGGTAAACGATCCCCCATTGTTTTGTTATAGAAAGTAATAACGCTTGTAAGCATATTGCCAATGTACAATCCTATTTCTCCTATCTGGAACTTCTTACGAGCTGATGCTCGAGATCCCAAATAAAACATGGGGTAGATTTGTTATCTTCGGAGAAGATGTTTATCACACGTGAACTGGGCACAGTCTCCTTTTAGATGACCCCGGATGGCTCTTCTTTATTCTATATTTTTCTGTCTTTAACGTTTCTGTTTATAGATGAAAATTTACTGTCCTTTATTCAGCATTTTCGCTTATTGATACGCCATTGATTCAACCTGAAAAAATACCGGTATGAATGTTACAAGCTGAAATATTTCTGTGAAGTTTTAACACAATAGCCGGAAGCAGAAGGGTGAAATAAGCGGCTTTAACGTCAGGTCTTCCAGCATTGATAAAGACAGAAATCTGATTTTCAAAAAGAGGCTGCAAATTCTAATGCTTCTTAACATCTTGTTTCAGACTTCCTCCAAGGCCAGTGAGTCGGGTACCCTGGATGACTCAGTTGCAAAAGATGACGATGATGATAATGATGACGATGATGATGATAAAGTTCCGTTGGGCTCCAACATTGATCCTGAAAGACTTAAGTCATTTAATGTAAGTGCCCCAATTTAAGGACAAAGATATATCATTCAGCTTTTTTTAAATTTTCTCTCAAGAAACAGGGATAAAAGACGCATGAACGTTTTAAGTAGAATTGTTTCTTTGGTATGACGCCAAACAGGTGTTAATTGGCATTCAATAATGTATACACTTTCTGTCGATTAATTCATACATTTGAATATTAACAAAGTTATAAACTTTCAATGCATGAATATTTTCGCTTTTGTTCCCCGAACAAATCGATGTTAATCACTTTCCTGCATAATGAAAACAAAAAATAGCCGACGTAATAGTGAAGTGTATATTTTTTTGTAATTGCGTCACTTTAAACAACTGCAGTATTGCGTTAATTTACAATTTTCAATTCCAGATGTTTTGTCGTCTGTTTGTTGATGAGAATCTTGACAGAATGGTTCCCATATCAAAACAGCCAAAAGACAAAGTGCAGGCTATACTAGATGCGTGTGATCGGCAGTTTCCGGAATTTCACGAAAGAGCCCGAAAAAGAATTCGAACATATCTTAAATCTTGCCGCCGGATGAGAAGGTCAAAGGAAAATGGTTGGGAACCAGTAAGTATGTTCTTAGAATTTGAATATATTGTGACCGTCAAGTATATTTACCGTTCAGATTAAATCTTCTTCAAAACGATTCATTTGATAGGACAGTTAGATAGTGATATGCTTAACCCTTACCCTGCCAAGTCTCTGTAATGAACTTGTCCATCTTTCAATTTGGACAGTACCATCAGTAACTATTTAAAGGGGTGCATACCAAAAAGTACTGACTGAATGGCGAACAGCGCAGGGATGCACTGGTCGCAAAGGCAGAATCAATCGTGTTCAGCATGATAAGGGTTACTTAATTCATTCAGCTGAGTTATTTTTGTTTGCGTTTCAGCTTCGGCCGACGCCACCTCACTTGACGTCGGCGGCGGCGGAGAGCTACCTCGCTCAGGCGTGTGAGAACGAGAGTATCAATGCAAAGAGAATGAGGATGGGACTGGAACCTCTACCTGTGAGTTTTCATTCAATATCAGTCAAACACTGTAAAACTGTTGGCCGCAAATGGCTCGTCTCTCTGATTTTAACAATGTAATTATCTGGCTAGAGTTTATAGTGTCTGGAAGGTAGATAGCTCTGCAAAAATTTTAGTATGGCCTGACAGTTGAAACTTATTTAATTTGTGAATCTAATAGTCTAGACTTGTCTTTAAACTGTTTTTATATTTTTGAGTGCTTTTCTCATTTATATATTATAAAATTTTAAATTGTCAACAAAGATAATGTTGTTTTACCTAAAGTCTTTGTGAACCAGTGATAAATTGCAATTTAACAGACAGTTAATTCGTACTAAACCTACCTATTTTACAGGCCAGCGCAATGCCTATCACCCATCACCCTCCAACAGTTGTCTCACAGGCCACACTTTCTACACCACAGAAAACAAACTCAGCGCAGCCGTCTCCTCCCCCGCCCACACGCTCAGAAACAAAAGACAGCGGCAAAGATCAAGCACGGGAAACTAGCCAGTCGATGCTTACTTCGACCACACCCACACTGAGTCACGTCGATCGTCACACTCCTGTGACTGTATCTACAGCAGACTTCATCCGCCATCCTCCTCCGCCAACAGCGTTTAGGCCACCCCCAGAATTCCCGCCATTTTTCACAAACGGAAATGGATTATTCCGTCCTGGTTTCCCGGGTTATCAACATCCGGCTCATCACCATCCGACGGTGCTCCATAGTCCAATTCAACCTGCCAGTCTACAAAACGGTGAGCGTACGTGATTGCAAAACATTTAGTCATATTGATGATAATTGTATATAAAAATTGTGACCGTTTAAAGGGAGACAATACGATTTACTTTTTGAGACCTGTTTCTATGTAGAGCTAAATAATTTTATTTAGACCACTAGTGTATTTTTAAGCTTTATTTCGCAATATTCTTTTCAGAGAATTGGAATGAAAGCCTCTTGTTTTTCTTTCTCAGGTCCAACAGATCTTAGCATGAAAAAATCCTCGTCCAAAAATCAGCTAAGTTCGAGCGAAGTTTCAACAATAAAACAACTTATTTCCGGTTACAGAGAATCTGCAGCCTTTCTGTACAGATCAGCAGACGAACTTGAACAGCTTCTGCTGCAGCAGAACTAGTCCAGAAACGCACCAGAAGTAATGAAAATGCATGTTGGTCAGGTGCTTGAGTTATTGTGTGACTGGTTTCTGTAAAGTTTATGATATGACTGCATTAAAATTAGGCTGCTTCTCTGTTAGTCTAAGAACGTATTGTGCTGCAGAAATGGCTTCTATTGTTGTCGAAACTTTACCCATTAATGTGCAATATTTACAGATAATTATCTAGTCGAACCCTCTTTTTGAATTTTATGAAGAACAGCAGAATGGCAGACGAGTAAGTGGCAAGAATCTACAAAACCTTATTTTTGATATGCTCTCATGCTGTTTATGGTACAACCACATTGTGATTGTACAAGAAATATACTGAAGTCTATTCGAGTTTCATAACACACTGACAGCTTGTAAAGAAAAGCAGTAAAATAAAATGTATTCAGTTACACTTAACGAATCGTCTAAAGCCCCGTCCCCCCTCGATATCTTATAACAATAATTTTCGAATTACTGTTAGTACATTTTTGAAATACCTCACTTATTTAGAAAATTGTATTGTCAATTATACACTAAACTTTCAACAAAATCGAATTATGTTATGATATCATTTTATTTATTTTACTGTCTCGAAACATTTTTAAAAGTCACAAAAGTACACATAATTGGACTTTACAAACGAACCAATTTTGTTATAAGGAATGAACATCATTACAAAAACAAAATGGCTTCTTTATCTTAACATACCCCGGGGAGAAATTTTAAATTCAAATTAGTTAGTTAGTTGAACATATATCAATGAAAAGAAATGATAGCTATTCATTTTATAAAAACTCTGCTTTCATGTGTATTTATGGATAGAGGTCGTACAATGGAAAAAGATGTCTTTGCTCTTTTCGATTTTGTTGAAATTACAACAAAGTTGTTTTAATGTGTAAGACAACTGATAAATATACTATTGTAATTTTGAAAGATATTGTCAGTAATATTGAGCGGGGATGTGGTGGGGTTGGGGAGGAGGGGGGTGGGGGGGCATTAGCAGTTTCGATTGGTGTAAAATGAACCTATACCTTAAAAGAGCAGTCGAAACATGTGCTTGGATAAACAAATTTAGGGGGATTGGTGACGAATTTGTGGCCTGAAAGTTTTCATTCCTTCTTTTAGTGCGGCACAAAAATGACTTCAGTAACTAATCTAAAATATTAATAAAAACGCCCTCTTTGTTATAATTCAAAAGAGGCAAAAATATGGTGGTCCTAGACTTAGAACTTGCGGGAGGTGATGTGTATGAGATTGGTGTCTTGGTCTACCCATGCATAATTAAAAAAAAACAAATCCCAGATATATCTGTGATCTTTACAATTATGTCAGCTCATTTTAACTTCAATGTTAAACTATAGATGTAGAAATATTTTTTCATACCATTCCAATGAAACAAAGGGTTGTGCTATTTCCATTATAACATTTTTTTTTATTGTGAAGATTAAATATTAATTTGTTACTGTTAGATTTATAGGTAATTTACTTAACTAATGTGAAATGGAATATATAGGAATAGTATATGAAAAATCTACTTTTAAAGTATTGAGAAATAAACCTTGTATCCTATCTGTTCCTTGAATACTATGTTCAGACGTTGTAGGCGGTTTCGATTCATACCACATCGGGCTACTGGTACACTGAAATGCGCCGTAATGTTAGTGTCGGGCTGTTCGGCATGTCTAGCAGGTGTGCGCACAAAAAACCCGACTGATACGAGTGTAGAATGGGCCACATTGGTGTACCGGGGGAAATCCGGGTATACAATCGAGCCCACCTATTGATTGTGAGTGAACCTCTATAATACTTAGAAGAGAAATGGAGTAAATGACTGTCGGCGTAATGTTTGACAAGAGGAACACTTTGAGATCCTTGATATATGTAAAACAGTGCTTGTATAATATGTAATATGATGTTCCTCGTTTAAAACAAGATACCTTTGCATCGATTCTATATGGTAATCATGATATAAAATGTTGATAATTTTATTTTTACATGTATATATTATTATATATTTGTTCATGAAATGATATTTTATTGTAAATGCATGCCAATGCATACATAAGTTATTTGTATTGTTACACATGCTTGCCTTCATTGTGTTCTATCTACATTATACCATACAGAAGAAAAACGATATCTGAATACTGATAGATAGGATATTTTTTAAGTTGTCGGGATAAAAAAATGTTAATGTACACAACATAATTAAAATTTTGTATGTATTTATGACTGGTAACAAGGGAGTATGCACATGCATTTTAATTATTCATTTCGTTACATATATTAAAATGACGATCAGTAACATTTAAACAAGATTTTATGACATTTTTCACTTTTCATGTGTTCTGCCAGAGCTTTATTTTAGGAACAAAAATACCAATCACACAGAGTTTACACACACATTTTTCCGATTTTTAAATTTTCATGCAGCTTCTGAATTCATTCATTTCACCGTTTGTCATGGTTGTGCGTCTAAGATGGGCGAAGGGAGGTAATTATAATTTGTCAATCTTAAAATGACAAAATATGGAGTTGGTTTAAACTGTATCTATTTCCACAATTATATTTACAAACACGAGTAGTACATTTAAATGAACAAAGTTTGATAAAACATACATCAATCAAAATAGTACAAACAAACAAAGACAATATTAATCGAATGGATTGGAAAACAAGCTACTTAAAACTAATATGAATTCCGCTCAATGATATGTAGTTGTTAATGCAAATCTTGAACAAATATAATACAATAGGTTTTTTTTATTTATATAATTCCTTAGGCAAAGTATGGTTATCAAATTTATGCTTATGCTGAAATAACTCCACGTTGATTGGGCAACCAAAATAGGAAAATCAAATTTTGAAAATACATCCAGCGAAAATCTAACTAGTAAAAACAAATAAATAAAACTGATAAGATGTTAAAGTGTCAAACAAGTCCGTTTCTTTACAAAACAACAACAACAACAACAACAACAACAAAAACCCTGATGAACTGCCTTTATGTAATAAATTTGCTTTTCATGAATTTGGTGACCGGTCGAATTATTTTTAGGCATAAACTTTGCTCCACAATATATAATAATTATGGATACATCTTTAGCCTATACGTGTTTTGTCCTCATTTACAACATTCCCGAACGTTGTCATTTTCCCCCGATTTACCAATTACAAGTGCGACCATTACCATGGTTTCCAAGTTCTTTTACTCGGAATTTTGACAAATCTCTGATGGATGAGAATGAGGTACGACAGGCTTGTATAATTTTGTCAAGATTTAAACAATTGTTCAAACCTATTTTTACGGGTCATCTACGTTAAACGCACATGATTTTCTACCTCCCTTGACTTAGGCGCGCAACTCAAACCGATTACGGAGATTTCTTGTTATTTTTTCATTTTTGTTTTCATTTTCATATAACTGTCTCATGAAGCCTCTTTGCTCAGGTTACATCAGTTGTACATAAATTATAATTCTAGATTAATTATTTATACATGTTGTTGCCGTATTTAATTTATATTGTGCTAATTTAAAACATTTATTTCTAGTCACGGAGAAGATAGTTAAGGTGTTACAGATATAGAACAAAATATACAAACCGAGTTAAGTATGAACTAGATATTGCAAAACAACATGGATTTATATAGAATTTCGATCAGATTTCATTTTATGTCAGTGGGCAGTTAAGTCATTGACCCTATAGTTTCTTCTGGAAACATGGTACTTTGATACGTTATTACATTATGTAATATAATTATTTTAATGTCATTACGCTTCTTTGGTATATTATGTAAAATGGATACGTCCTTTTTTTTTGCAAAAGTGCAATAGTACACTGAATATTTACAGTGTACGGATACGTTATATAGGTGCCTCAATATACATATATACTAGGTACCTCAAGTTGACAGTTATGTGCAAACAAAGTATGAAATATATTTCCTGTTTTTTTTATCACTGTTTGCTAAATATTTATGTTATTGCTAGGTCTAAACATAACTTTAGACTATTTTTGTCATTATGTTTCTTCTTTCGGCAACATAAACAAGAACGTAAAAAATACTTTTCTACAATCATGTTAGCTCTTTAAAGTTTACTTTAAAGTGTTACAAAAACAACATGGTAGCCAGATGCTTAGTCTTTGTTCAGACCCCGTGTTTTGTTCACAGGAGATAACTCCTGAGGCTGTTCAAATTTTGTTTTATTATGCCCCTTTTCTTTTCAAAACACTAGATAGTCAGAGCCAAGAAAGATTGGTCAGAATATATAAGAGAAATTATTAAAAACAAATAAAAAAGATTATCTAGTCGGTAGCCAGACTACCAGATGCTATGACACAGTTTATTTTGAATCGAGAGTTTTACTTTGAAGTAAGACTCAATAGCATATTACAAATTCTATTCTTAAATTGAATCATTCATGGTATTACATGCAACATTTGGTATAACATCACATGATTTCAAAGATTACACTTTAAGGTGTCTACAGAATGTTTTGTTTCAAGATAATTTTATGTATATGAGGTTTTATGCTTTATTTTCTAGAAGTGGGAATATGAAAATTATGATCAATATTTTTCTGGATATATACGATTAAATGAAATAAAGTGTTTTATATGAACAATTCGTAGTTTGTCGTGATAAGATATATGTCTGAAATGAGATATGTCTAAAATGTGATATGTCTAAAAATGAGATATGTCTAAATTGAGATATGTCTAAAATGAGACAAATCTAAAAAATGAGATATGTCTAAAATAAAATATCTTTTCCTGCGTCAGAGACATAAAGAAGGTCAAAAGGAGGATGTTGAAATGTACAATTCTTTTATATTGGCTGTGCAGTTCCAGAACGCGTTGTGTCCAACGTATTTTGATGGTGACTACCACAGTTCGGTTGAAGTTTGGTACTCAGTACCTCATCTCGGCCGACTTTTGGTATTCAGTTCCACAATGCTTTAGTGCCACTTTATGACGTAACAGACTATTGTTCTTCACGTGTCTATCTTCTGAAATAGACCATGGGGTGAAGACAATTGTCACTAAAATATTTGTTTAGGATATCTTCCATAACCAAACTTTTCACAATAACTTTACTTTTTTTTTTATACATCTTTATGTTCCACAATGCACAACTGAGACACATCATAACTGAGCGTCGCTGAGCGAAAACCAACGTTCGGGCTTTGCGGCCAGAATGGATCAAGATCAGCCTGCATATCCGTGCAACCTGATCTGGATCCATACTGTTCGCTTATTAGTTGCATACAGGTACTTTAATTGATAAATAAACAGTAATGGATGTGCAGTGATCTGGATCGTTGCTGGTCGTGGAGCCCTCAAGTTGACTTAGCAGCGGCGCTCATATATGCCTAGCTATATTTTTAGTAAAACTCTATTCAGACCTTGCAAGCATGTCGTATTGACTTTGCTATAATAGGTTAAGAAAGAAAACTCACTGATGTTTCAGTAGGAAAAACTGACCCGTGATAAAAGAATATTACATTTATGTCTTTCTGCATTGAATTTATTGAACTCGCCGAATAAAACTGATAAAATGCTCATTTTACTATTTTTATCAACTCGTTTAATAAAATGATTATGAAAAGTTAATCATTGACTGTCCTCTACAAGAACTCACTCGCATGTGACAGAAACTTATGTAAAGCTTTAAAATTTGAATATTATTTTAGTGAATTTTCAAAACATCTTTTAAGAAAATATAGTTGGTAATAAAAACTCATGACAGTAGTCTTAAATCGCTTAGTTTTTGCTTTTTCAGAGTTAGGAAGAAATTTGACAAAAGCGCTTATACTCGATAGTTAGATCTAATTGCTAAAAACATGTGAGGATTAGATTAGGTAATATGCCACTGACCGCTCTGCTGTTGGTTTGGATCTGTATTGTAATCAGGTCAATGATTCGTATACCAAATGTTTGTACATATAAATAGTTAGAAAAATGAAAAACAATCTGTTTGGTAACTATAATTCTAAATATACTAGATGTATTGATGTACATTGTATTCATTTACAATTCGAATATAAATGCAGCCGGAGTGAGTAGATAACGGGTGTCGTATCGAGCTTTATTTATATCTCTTTATTTTGTGAACAGATGCAGAGTAAACGCCGAGTGTATTTGATATTCGCATGTACTATATTATACATGTAGATTATTATACGTTATATTTATACAATTAAATAAACAACGCACACAACGGAAGGACATAACAAACATGGCTGACATGAACATGGATGATATAAACGGAAATTCGGACAAACGGAAGTCTGTGGCGTCTAAGGTTCGGACATTTCTTCTCAACAATCTTTTGATATTCTTCTTGTTATTGTCCCTGGTTCTGGGCATTGGACTTGGCGCTGCTCTCCGTACTGTTCATCCTCCGCTGACAACCAGGGGCATCATTTATCTACGATTTCCAGGAGATTTACTAATGAACATGCTGTCATTTCTGATTGTGCCTCTCATAATTTCAAGTCTCATTTCCGGTCTGTCCTCGCTAGATACACGTGCTTCTGGTAAGATGGGTCTACGCGCCGTCATATATTATTTGACAACTACACTTGCGGCAGTAGTGTTGGGTATAGTAGTATCAGTTACAATACAGCCAGGGACCAGGGGAGGAGATCCGGACGAACTTTTAAATGAAGATAAGGACCGTGTCGTGAACACTGCTGACACATTCCTCGATCTAATCAGGTATGTTGACTGTCCTTCAATATTTTAACATATGTCTTTGATACAGTTTGTTGTAAAAGTTTTGATGTTAATAATGACATAAACAATTATTGGATATTGAACAGGACTTGACTGTAATAGTCAGATAATTGTTTATTTTGGGCAGTTTATTTATTACTTTGGGACTTTAATAAAGAATTACCGCCTCGGTAGCCTAGTGGTAGAGCGTCTGCTACGAGTGCGGGAGGTCGTGGGTTCGATCCTCGGCCGCGTCGATACCAAAGACGTTAAAAATGGTACTAGTAGCTTTAAGAGGATAGTGCTAGGACTGGTCAGCCCGGTGTTAGTATAATGTGACTGGGTATCTTGCCACGTGTCTACGGCGTGATATTCCAGTGAGGCAGCACTATAAAAGTTGGGCATTGGTGCTACAAGTAGACACCGTCGTTTATATGACTGAAAAAGTTTTGAAAAAGACGTCAAACCCGAACACACACGCTCAATAAAGAGGATCCGGTACCGGTAGTTTTGTCAGCTATTTTTTTTCTTCCATTTTATGTTTGCGTGAAGACAAGAGGAAACAAAAGAACAACAAATGATCATCACTAGTATATAGAAAAACTTGTATATGAATTAAAAAAGGCCCATGACGTGCAGTATTTGTAAACTTGAACTGTTTAAGAAGTTTATAGGTTTGAAATCGATGGTTGAACTTTTGCATGAAGTGTCATTAACCGTAATGATAAAAGACTTGTGGTCACTGACGTTAAGATTTTCTTTGCATGGAAGAATTATTTTAATCGGTTTTGAAAATAGTAAACTTTTTATTAAGAAAATAAACACAGTTCATCATGGGTCACTAAGGTGCCTACAGTATAATTATATAAATATTATCATCAGTATTCTGCTGTTGCATGTTCCTTTACAAATATTTACAATACGGAAGTTAATAGTTTTGTGCCAAACTAAAAAAGATGGGTGGAATGATTAAGGTTACCAGAGGATAACACATCTTAGAATAAGTTGCACTGACATGTGTTCAACATGTCGTTTGTCTTGATGTTACCCTGGCTTGCTGTGTGCGCGACATGTCCACTGTCATTTTGATATCCTGGTTTATCCTGTGTTCAACATAAATATTCACATGTTGTTACATTACCTTGTTTTGTGTTCAGCATGTCCATTGTCTTGTTCTTACCACGGCATGCTTTAGGATATAAACAGTCTTGTTGTTACATAGACTTGTCATGTGTTCAACCTGTCTACTATCTTGTTGTTACCATGGAATGTCGTGTGCTCAACATTGTCATGTTGAAACACATGCTTGCTATGTGATTAATATGTCAGCTGTCTTGTATTACCCAACTAACAATGTGTTCAACATGCCCACTGTTTTGTTGTTACCATGGACTGACCTGTGTTCATCATTTTCATTGTCATGTTTTTAGATTGGCTTTCTATGTGTTCAAAAATGCCCAATGTCTTTTTGTTACCCTGGCTTGTCGTGTATTCAACATATTTATTGTTATGTTGTAACCTTGGATTGTTATGTGTTTAACAAGTTTTTACCCGTGCTCGCTATGTGTTCATATAGCAATTATTTATTTTTGTTACCATTGCTGGCTATGAGTTCGACATGTTCACTGTCATGTTGTTATTTTGGCTTGCTATTTGTTCATTATGTCAAATGTCTTGTTGTTATCCCGACCTCTCATGTGTTCAACGTGTCCACTGTCTTGTTGGTACAACTGCCATGGCTGTTTCGTATTCAACATGTTGATTGTCATGCTGTTACATCGGCTTGCTCTCTGTTCAGAATACATGTACATATACTGTGTTGTTGTCATCATAGCTAAAAAAGTGTTCGACATATCAACTGCTTTGTTGTTAATCTGGCTTGTCCTGTGTTTCATATGTTGGTTGTCATGTTTTTCCATGGCTTGTCATGTGTTCAACATGTTCATTTTCATATGGTTACATTGGCTTGCAATGTATTCAAAATTTCCACTGTCTGCCACTGGTAGTAAGCTTGGCTCGCTATTGTTCGACATATTCAGTGCCATGCCGTAACCTTTGTTCGGTATGTGTTCAACATATCCATTGTCTTGTAGTAACTCTGGCTCGCTACATCTTAAACATACCAATGTCTTTTAGTTACCCTAGCTCGCTACGTCTTCAATGTGTTCAACATATCTATTGCCTTGTCTTTCTATGTGTTGAACATGACTATTGTCTTGTTGTTACCCTAGCTGTGTATGTGTTCAACATGGCCATTACCTTAAGGTGGAAGATGAATGGGTACAGACTGGTGTATCATTCAGCAAATCGCTGCGACAAGGTATAAATGTGTTTTATTGCTCTTTTACTTCTAGAGCAACCAGTGGTGTAAAGTCTCGATTAAATTTTCTGAGGTTTTTACGTTTTCATGCTCTTACTATTAATTTTTCTTCATGTTTCAGACAGTGCTTCCCAGACAACATTGTAGAAATGTGCTTCAAAAAGGTAATTGTGACCTCTTTTATGAGGAAGCTTACACTGAAAGGTGGTTAGAGTAACATTTGATTTAAATATATCTGATAGAACTAATTTTGCTTCCCGAATCGAAGATAAGCAACTAGAAATTAATTTTTGATATGCAATGCGGCTATTCTAACATTAGAAATATGTGTAGGATTATAGAAATAGAAGTTAGAAATATGATTAAGTATTTGGTACCTTGACTTTATCAGTAATAGTCAATTTTAGTAACAGATGTTCATAGTAAGTCAATATCTCATTATAAAATTACTCGGAATGGAATTGGTTATAAATTGTAGATATAATGCTGTTATGGAAGTTCCCATCACTGAATGTTTAAGTTTTATCCTTACACAGACACTGACAGAACAGGTCCTGATAAATGGCAGTAATGAGAAAACAGTAGAGGGTACCGACTTGACCACTGTTCCCATGGTAACGACTAACGATGTTAACACAACAGGACCAAAACTTCCAGAAAATGGCGTCCGGCAAGGTGTGTATATTCATCAAAAGCCACAAATGATTAGCAAATGTTATACTGATAGGATAGGACTGTATTTCAAAGTCAGAGTCCAACCCGTATAGAAATGAGCTTCCCTTCAGCTAGATCCAAATGTAGTTTTGAAAATGAAATGTAAATTATCAATTCTCTTTTTCAGAACCAGAAAAAGTGTACGAGCCAGTTTTGGTTAAACAAGATGGACTAAATGTGCTAGGAATGGTTGTATTCTCAGTATTCCTGGGTGTGATCCTTGGCAGGATGGGACCTCGGGGGAAACCTTTGATTGATCTGTTTGACTGTATCTGTGAAGCAACTATGCAACTTGTAAAACTTGTTATATGGTAAGTGCGGGGTTTTAGATAGAACATTTTGTGGTAGAGGGAAAACGGATTAGATATTGGGGCATGGGTTAGACTCGTTGATTGTTGTCGTACAACGTAAGTGTATTTATTATTGTGACATAGGGTAGACCGCATTAATTATTTTCGTAGAAGGTAGACGCAATAATTATTGTGGTAGAGTGTAGACGCATTAGTCATTTTGGTAGAGTATAGACGCATTAATAATTGTGGTAGAGGGTAGATGCAGTAGTCATTTTGGTAGAGTGTAGACGCATCTATTCTTGTGGTAAAGGGTAGACGCATTGATTGTGGTGGTACAGCGTAAACGCATTAATCATTTTAGTAGAAGGTAGACACATTGATTGTTGTGGTACAGCGTACAAACACATTCATAATTGTGGCATAAGGTAAAGAATTAATTATTGAGGTAGAGGGTAGACGCATTAATCGTTGTGGTAGAGTGTAGACACATTAATTATTGTGGTAGAGGGTTAGTGCATTAATCATTGTGGTAGAGTGTAGACGCATCAGTTAGTGTGGTAGAGGGTTAGTGCATTAATCATTGTGGTAGAGTGAAGACGCATCAGTTAGTGTGGTAGAGGGTTAGTGCATTAATCATTGTGGTAGAGTGTAGACGCATCAGTTAGTGTGGTAGAGGGTTAGCGCATTAATCATTGCGGTAGAGTGTAGACGCATCAGTTAGTGTGGTAGAGGGTTAGCGCATTAATCATTGTGGTAGAGTGTAGAACCATCATTTATTGTGGTAGAGGGTTAGTGCATTAATCATTGTGGTAGAGTGTAGACGCATCAGTTAGTGTGGTAGAGGGTTAGCGCATTAATCATTGTGGTAGAGTGTAGACACATCATTTATTGTGGTAGAGGGTTGGCGTATTAATCATTGTGGTAGAGTGTAGACGCATCAATTAATGTGGTAGGTGGAAGATGCAATACTTATGGCTAAAATTTCCATGTACAGCAGTAGTATTGTTTTAAAACTAACGCAAGCTTTTTTAACTTTCAAAGGTTTCTAGTTCAAGGTTTGAACTCCCAAGTTCAAATACAGTTTTGTTTGCACAAGTTGATAAGTGTTCCTAAACCTACTGAATTATAAACAAAAAAGTTTTCGCATTGTTCATTATTTCTAATTACTTGCAGTGATTTAATTAAAAAAAATGCACATTACTAAATATTTGAAATATTTGATATTGAACGGAATAGACAAAATTTTAGGTAGTCAAGCACGTTTTAGAACGGAAGTTAGGATTCTGCAAATGTTATAACACGAAATGAACATGCGCTAACGCTATTCTAGCATAAAACGCGTAAAAACTGATAAACGGATACAATGTCTCTCAACGTCATTAATTTTCCACGAAATGCGCGGGAATGTCTGAGTTTTTTTTTTTACGTTGACGTCATTTCGTTTTAAATTATCCGTTTTGGGGCCAAATGACGTTTACACTTTGCCACAGAACGCGCATATAAAAGAATATTAGATCTACAATGGTCACTTTCCACATTGAATTTATTAAACTCTTGAATAAAATTGATAAAATGCTTGGAAGAGCCTCGCAGTTTATGACTTTATTCCACTCTTTGATAAATTTTCATTATGAAAAGACACTCATGAATGTAAAATCCTCTGTAACACTTATATAAAAAAAATGAGCCGCACCATGAGAAAACCAACATAGTGGTTTTGCGACCAGCATGGATCCAGACCAGCCTAAGCGGAACAGGATCCATGCTGTTCGCTTTCAAAGCCTATTGGAATTAGAGAAACTAATAGCGAACAGCATGGATCCTGACCAGACTGCGCGGATGCGCAGGCTGGTCTTGATCCATGCTGGTCGCAAACCCACTATGTTGGTTTTCTTGTGGCACGGCTCAAATATTCAACTTTTTTGAAGGTATTCACCAATCGGAATCATGTGCTTAATCGCAGCCAAAGTTGTCGAAATGGACGACCTGGGCAAAACATTTGAACAACTTCTGTTTTACTTCCTTACTGTGATGACTGGACTAGTTCTGCACGGGTTTCTCACACTACCTCTCATTTACTTTGTGATAGTAAGAAAGAATCCATTCTCATACTTGTATGGAGTTCTGGAAGCTGTGGTGACTGCCCTCGCTACAGCGTCTAGGTAAGATGTTACATGTTTGCTATTTGAATATATATCTCACCTTTCAGTCACCAACACAGCTTCAATAAAAACGTCGGGAAAATAACATTACTGCTGTATATGTATGTATCTATATACATTTGTGAATGTTTTAAAATTAAATACCGTCACGTTTCTATCTTAGTTGCACACAGAATAAATTTATGTCAATCGGCATATGATAAAATGGCGTGCCTATATTGTTTTTTTGTCGAGCCTGCTTGCAGAAGCGAAGACATAGTTGTCCAAATGGCTGTTCGGTGTATGTGCGTGCGTGCGTCCGTGCCCGCGAAATGATGGTTAAGTGACTGCATAACGGTACTTTCTCTTTGATGTCATTCATTCCGTTATGTTTATGTGACTATTTTTCTTTTTATGTGACTGTTAGAACAATAGAGAGAACAATGGGGGAGTCACATAAAGACCGTTTCGTTAGAACGTCCGTCCGTCCGTCCGTACGGATTTGTTTGTCCGGACCATAACTTTGACATGCATGGAGCAATCTCGTTTATATTAGGCCTGAATGTTAACCTCAGTAAGACGGAGTGTCATGCGCAAACCACAGGTTCCTATCTCAAAGGTCAAGGTCACACTTGGAGGTCAAAGGTTAAATTCAATAATGACTTTGTCCGGAGTATTTCTTCTTCATGCATGGAGGGATTTTGATGTAACTTGGCACAAATATTCACAACCATGTGATGGAGTGTCATGCGCAAAAACCAGGACCCTAGGTCTAAGGTCAAGGTCACACTTAGAGGTCAAAGGTCAGATACAAGAATTACTTTGTCCGGAGCATTTCTTTTTCATGCATGGATGGATTTTGATGTATCTTGGAACAATTGTTCACCATCATGAGACGGAGTGTCATGTGCAAGAACCTAGAATTGCTTCCCTTTGTTGTTATATAAATAGCTTATATTGTAACTTTTTTATTACTAGTCTTAGGGAAAAATCAAGATCACTTTTCTGTAGTACAATATGCAAGTTACATCCAATTTTGAGGTGTATTTTGACCTATCTCTACTGGTAAGGATTTTTGTGCGGACTTAGATTTTTTTAAAGATTTACTTCCCTTTGTTGTTACTATAAATAATTTATATTGTAACTTTTTGCAATCATTTTTATTTGGCATAAATGTTTGCCTCAATGAGACAGGGTGTCATGTGCAACTCCTAGTCCTTTTGACAGCTGGCGGACTCGATGTGTTGCCCGTGGGCATCTAGTTTTATTACTTGTGTATTTTTTTTATAGGCTACCGGTTCGATTTCACTGCTCATATTTGTTAAATATCAATGAGAGAATTAGCTCGGTTATGAAATTACACCAACGTTGGCTGGAAAACTCGAACGACCTGTTCGGTAACTTATTGATATATGAAATTGAGCGATTATTTATCTGTTAAACAATAAACAGGCAGTAGATTATAGAATTTTGTGCAGTGTGATAAGATAAAAATAAATGTAGATATTTTATTTGATATGGTCCCTAGTCCATTGCAATACTAGACAAGTACAATCAAGATAGATATTATGATATTATGATTGTTAATCATATATACATGTTAAACATTTATTTGGATAGATATTTTCTTCTAGTTTTCCAGTTCATAGGTCATAATTATGTAGAATATAAACGGCATTAAAGGAATATACATGTATAAAATTTACAGATTATTACATACAGTATGTAATTACTGTATACCTGATAAACTGTTGTGTCTGACCATAACTGAAAATATTTGGCATTTAAAGCATTATTCCGTTTCTACGTTTGTCAAAACCTTTCACATCGTATTCCCCCCCCCCCCCCCCCCTAATTATGCCATTTTTTCAAGCTCTCCCTCTAAACCTCTACATCGACTTTCTCTTCTCTTAAATGCGTAATCGTCCATGTTATATTTAATTTTTTTTGGTACTGTCTTGTATTATTTTTCCTTCTAATTTTTTCTGTGCATTCATGTTTAACATCAGAAATATCTCGTTTCATGTCCCAAAATTCCTCATGTACTCTCTTTAACTGGTCGTTTGTTGCATATATTGTTGTTATATATGATACATGCATACTTTCGAGTTTGTAACACAGCGGTAATGAATGACACAAATTCACCGAATATTTTGTCACTTCTTTACAGTTCAGCCACGATGCCAGTAACTATGCGATGTTTGGAAGACAGAAATGGGGTGGATAACAGAATCATCAAGTTTGTTATCCCAGTAGGGGCGACAATTAATATGGATGGTACTGCACTTTACGAAGCAGTTGCTGTTCTTTTCATTGGGCAAATGAGAGGTTTTGACATGGATATAGGGCGTATCATCACTATTAGGTGAATATTGTTCCTTTTTAGTTTTTCGATTTAATTCCAGTTCGGCACAACGAATTTGGAGACTTGTCGTCACCTGAAATAGTTACATTGAAAATATTTCCCTGCAATGACTTTGACAAAAAAATGCATTACCTGTTGCAGTGTCACAGCTACAGCAGCAGCTATAGGTGCAGCGGGCGTTCCTCAAGCTGGTTTGGTTACCATGGTAATTGTACTATCAGCTGTCGGGTTCCCTACCGAAGACGTGGCTCTTATTCTTGCCGTAGACTGGTTGTTGTAAGTCACTTACCAACTAGGGTCCAAGGATGTAAAACTGAATTTGGAGACCAGTCAAAGAATGAATGCTTGCCATTTGTCAACGGATAGATGTTGTTTTTCAGACTGATCCCCAAACTCAGTATTATATTCTTGGGTATACTTATTCGGAGGAACATGGGCATTATTTCAGATCTTTCAGCTTATTCTATTCTTACAATAATAATTTAGACTACTATTACATAATTGTCAGATGTATTCAACATTTAATTTAAGCATTTCATAAGAGACAGTGCTATAGTTTTCTAAATCGAAAAAGGATTTCTAATTCAATCAATTATACCGAATACTTTTGAAATTAATGTATGTTTTTCAGAGACCGGTTCAGGACGGCTATAAATGTTCTGGGTGACGCGTTTGGTGCGGGTATTGTCCATCATCTATCACGTGACGAGCTAGCAAAGTTAGACGAGAACCATAGTGTAGTGCTGGCAGCTACAGACGGGCTGTCGGGTATGAATACCGAATCAAGTCCTCAAGACACACGTACTTCAGAACGCAGTAACAATACCAGTAGTCAAAGGGACGCATTGCTTAATGAAAACACACGATTTAAAAGTTACTCCGGGATAAGTAATGATGGTTTTATTGAAAAAGAAACTGACACTTGAAATCTGCCGGTATACAATTGACTCAAGGTTCATTTTCATGCAACTGAATACGTATCTGCATCTCCACTTACACAGACACTATCTCTCCACAAGCGGAGAATTATTCACGCACAGACATATCTGCAGAAACTCAGTTCATAGATCTTTACCTGCATAAACACTTGTGCATCCTTTTGCTCATAAACAGTTGCATGTATGTATATTTCGAAATCAACAGCATTTTGTTCATCGTTTGACGCGACGCTCCAAGGTTCAGGAAAAAACTATGGGATCAGATTTAGTTAACAGTTAAGAGATAATATGTAGCATAACTATGTCTTAATAAATCGGAATAATACGAAGAGGTTGATAACTATTACACGCGGTGTATAATCAATATAAAGTGTCTGATATATATATTATTTCGATCCTATGATGTGTCTTTTATGTTAAAAAGTAGATGAAAATGGGGCATTATAGGGCAAACTAAGTAGGTTGAATACGGGAGGAAGCGCGTCTCCGAAATAATTTAGGAGTGCATATAAATATCTAGCTCCGTTCTTTTATATGATTTCTATGTAGCAGATCAAATGTGGTAGGACTCTTTCTCGGCGCCAGTATGGCGCTAAATAGTATGGCGATTTGGCGTCAATATTGCCGTGTCTTAATGAAAATGTGCATGATTTTTTTCATATTAAAATCAAAATAATGTGACATGTGATAGCAAAATAATATGTGATAATCTTTAACTAAAAAGACCTTTAAAATAAAATAAAATGCCAAAGATTTATTTTTTACATTATATCCCTACCCTGATTAACGTATAATGCTAAGTTAGCACATTTATGAAAACAGCGTATGACATTTTCAATCCCTTTGAAAAACAGTCTGAATTTTTACTTTAAAGGTTTACATTAAACATTACAGGTGACTTAATTTTTAACATTTTGTACTTAGTTACTTGGAAGTTTCTACCAAACTGGATATTGGATATTTGAAGTAAACGGAAATAAGTAAAATTGAAATTTGAAATAAGTAAACGGTAGTGTGTATGCACTTCTATGTTATAAATCAAGTTTCGTGAAAAGAAAAACAATCAGTCCCCTGTCAATAGTTTAGCCATTTTATTTGAATCTCAATGTAATGATAAAGATTTTCTGTTTTTGTAACGTAGTAATATACGTGATATAAAAGTGTACCATACCCAACTTTTTTCTTCTTAGGCGTCTTATCAAGCCATCCGCAGCGGGGTGCGAGAACAGACGCCGCAGAGACTTTCCGATATCAGACAGACCTGAGATTTACATTGAAATATAGAAGGATTAAATTTTGTTTCGACCATTCTTATTTCCTGTTCTGATATTTAAATTTATCACTGTTCCTACCATAAAATTCATTTTCTTATCTTTCCACTGGTGTATTTTTTATTAATGTAACACTATTTCTTCCTGCTTCCAATTTCATTTGAAACCAACCATAGTATTTCCCTATATAACCTATATAAAATGCAAGCAAAACACGTTTTTCGCTTACTTTAAAGGACATTTAATACTGTTTCTCTTCTGGAACAAATTTTATCACTGTTATGACGTGAAAGTATAACAAACAAAGAAAGTGATGATATAAAAATATTCAAAGTAATTCAATAGCATCTTGCTTCCATTTGCATTTAAAAACGGCTAAAATTGCACTTTAGCCACTCTGCCCAAAATGTCCGAGTTATGTTCGGTTAGCTGATAAGATTCTCTGTCTAGAGGCAAAGATATTAGAACTATTATAGCTGGAATACCATTGTAAAGGTTAAGTTTTTTGGCTGATTGTTTTAAAAATAAAAGATAAAATATTGCCTTTATCCCATTTTGCGTTACATATCGTTTATTTTATGTAAAAAAAAGAAAATGGTGTAAAAAATTACTGTGTATTTCGGTAAAAGTCAATCATGTGTCATTGTTACAGTCAAAAAATGTAAATTGTCTCAACCACGTGTCATTGAAATATTCGATCTTAGAATATAACAGATTTGAAATATCCAAAATTACAGTTTATAGTTTTGTAAATTGTACATCCACGCTTTACTGTGACTGACAGAATATATCGATTGCATTTTTGTAAAGTGAAATTAGTGCGTGCGAAATAAAAATAGTATAACGTGCAGATTCAGTATAGAAATTAAATAAAATCAGAATTCTAAACTGTTTTTACAGGGTTTTCGCTTCTATTAGTATTTATCAGAATCGGATCAGTGCATAACAGAATAAATCACGCTATATCAACATACGACTGTATTAATTTTACTATTATTATATGTATTACCAGATTGCTATATGATATAATGGACTAATACATAAATTTAGCACTACTTTTAATTGTAATTATCATGTTTACAGTCGAACAAATAATTGTCAAAACTATTCTAAGTTTAAATGTGAACAACGGCCTGACATGATATATCTTTTAATTTGATATCTTTTTATTTAAAATAGATTTTAATATTACAGTAATTTTGATTTTAAAGTAAAATATCATATAGCATGTTGGCTGTTTTGCTTATTATATATAAGCGTGTAATATGTTTCTGATTAATAGCAAAGTGTTAAGTATAGTAGCTGTCAACATGACAATATGATAAAACTGCAGTTAACACAGCAGGTTTCCGCGCCTGTATAAGGGTCAGCTATAAAAAGAAAAACTTCATGATGAAAAGAAATGAAAGAAAATGAACTGAATGTTTAACTAAATCATCATATTTCTATCCTAAAAATATATCCTAAAACGTTGACTTTTTCGGAAATTATTGAATACTTTTGATCACAGAATTGCGGGTTTACACAACTGCATGCAGTGTGCGCTATCCATACGGATAAATACAACCAGGTGTTCTGTTGCGCAACATATCATACTTGACTAATTAAGCAAATGCAAATGCGATAGTGGTCTGATAAACCTAAAATTTTAGTACTTAAAATTATGTGACCGGTGTCTTAAATTTTTCTTTCTTTCTGTTCTGTTACATGTATATTGTAAATACATGTGTTTTAATTTCTGCAAGTTAATGTTTCCACAATGCCAGACTGCCTTAGTCCATTTCATAGCCTGTACTCAAAAATGAGCTTTCATTTAATAAAATCGAAAGAAAGCCTTGAAGCAAAATGTTATTTTAGCACTAAATGTTACAAATCGAGTTTTAAAAGCTTTTGATGAATCAAAATTTTCTTATCCGGATATCTTTACAATTTAAATGTCTTTAATTAAAATTTCAATCACATATCACTGATGAAATGATTATTTTTATCATTACAATTCATATGATCATAATAACATCATAGCTATCTTTTCATAAGGTTGGTTATTTTTGAGGTGATCATGAAAATATTTTATCCTGTAAAATTCTTGCATTAATTATACGGACTCCCATTTTGTCTTTCCTTTTCTTTTATAGATAACAACACTGTTTATTTGTGAAAAATAGCCTGGGTTCCATTCTGTTGATTTTTCATGTGTTTCTGTTCTACTGTTAGGAACTAAACCAGTAACAGCATCTTTCTCATACACATAAGATAGTGCGTATGTTATGACAAAGCAAAAAAGATCACCGACTGAATCTCAGGCTAGGTGATAAGATACGTTATGTTACCAAACGGGTAGATAAGGGGAGAAACTCGCATATCTAATTCTTCTTATCAACGGTAAATACAGGGTACAGTCCCTTGATGAAAGAAGACTTTAGTTTGACATGAGCTTATAAAATAGACACACACGAATCTAACGCAAACCTTTGCTTGGCCTAAATAAACCAGTGTATTGATTAAAGATTACCAGTATAAACCACTATACCAGTTTAAATTTAACTTTACGCAAAGTGTAAACATACTACGAACTGACATTTACCAAAAAAAAAAATGAATTCGTGGTATCTTGCAATTCTTGTGATTGTGTTTTACGAGGTAGGATTTTGCACTGCTGGTGAAATTCCATCCGTCGACACCAAGTTAGGCACTATCACAGGATTAAGAAAGACTATAACGTTTTTAGGGAACGATCACACCGTTGATAGTTATCTAGGTATTCCCTATGCCAAACCTCCAGTGAATGAAAGACGCTTTCAAAAGCCCGAGCCGCGCGAGCCCTTCTCGGAACCTTATCAGGCAAACAACTTCGGAGCTGCCTGTCTGCAGTTCAGCTGGTTTGAGGAAATAACAGATTCCTCAGAAGACTGTCTCTTTTTGAATGTTTACGTGCCGAATTCAAAACCTGATGAATCAGGTGGACATGCGGTTATGCTCTTCATACACGGAGGCGGGTTTACTCTTGGTACCGGAAACACTTACGTAGGGGAAACATTAGCTTCGGTTGGAAATATCATAGTTATTACCATCAACTATCGCCTTGGATTATTCGGATTTTTGGACTTATATGATGAGGACGGTCCAGGGAATTTTGGACTATGGGATCAACATCTTGCCCTACAGTGGGTAAACGAAAATATCGCGGCTTTTGGAGGAGATAATGCCCGTGTAACGCTTTTTGGCGAATCTGCCGGTTCTACAGCCGTTGTTCTTCAGGCTTTGTACCCTGGAAACAAAGGTTTATTCCGGAGTGCTATAGCAGAGAGTGGTGCTATAACCATGCCTTTCACAGTACCTTATAATCACATCAAGCCAGCAACATACTTTGCAGAAAGCATGAACTGTAATGTGGAAAACAAGGCGGAAATGTTCCAGTGTCTGCAGCAGGCACCAGCGGAGAACGTTTTAAAAGTTATTGTGGACACCATAACCGAAGACTTCAGCGGCGGATCGGTCAAAGTCACACTGAATCCTAGTGTAGATGGCGAATTCATAAAAAGACGTCCAGCTGACATGTACATTGAAGCGAAAACTGAAATACTAGAAGAAGTAGACTTTTTCAGATCTATAACTTTCATGAATGGCATCAATGCTGCAGAAGGAGCAGTTTTTACCATCATGCACGCAGATCCGCAAAATATAGACAGCTTTAAGGTATCCCGTGAACAAATGAATAACCAGGTGATGCCTGCAGCAGCTGCATTAGCTTTTAGTTTTAATCGGACAGTAACAGATGCTCTAAAACAACTGCTTTTGTTCGAATACACAGATTGGAAGAACCCTGACGACCCTGATAGAATACGTGACCAGCTTGTTCGATTTTACAGTGACGTATTTTTCAATGTCCCTGCAATGGAATTAAGTCGTCTTCACGCGAATGGTACGAATGCGGGAAGTTATGTGTATAATTTCCGTGCCGATGTCGGCGGACACTTATATCCAACTCCGAGCTGGGCCAGGCAGACAAACCATGGAGACGAACTCGGTCCAGTGTTCGGCTACAACTTCCGGTACAACAAGATACTGGGTATTTCGACTTACACACCAACAGAGAAGGAACTGAGGCTTTCAAATAAGGTTATGACCTACTGGTCAAATTTTGCTAAAACTCGGTATGTGATTGTTGCTTTTATAAAATTTAATGTTTTGTACTGCACATGTGGTACAGTTCAACAACGAAAAAACTGCTAATCTGAACCGAAGTTTTCTTGCAGAAAAACGACCTTCTTCAACAGAAATCTGAATAAAAACTCCTTAAATTGATGAGTGTTGCGGAATAATGTTTTGAGAAATGAAATTAAAGTAAATTGATGTCGTATTTACTTCACGGCATTTTTGGTACACTAAATGTAAACGCGAATTACACAAAGTAAACATCATACGCAGTATTCCATAGACCCACATTCTTTTTACGTAACAAGCTGTTGCTGATTAACGTAGATATTGTTCGTATCTTTTTGCTTAAAAGGAAACGTAATTCATTTGAAGGTTTGTATTCCTTCACTTAAAATTTCATAGAAGTAATCTGCAAAATAAAAAGATCGAAACTTCGTACACAGTAGGTTATCTATGGTAGGTGACTCACACTTAAGTATTCAACATATTTACTGACATTCATTTTTAGAGCTTTTCTTTTCAGAAACCCTAACGAACCAAAGACTGATTCTACCGGCAAGGTCTGGCCCATTTACACTACAGCATCACAGGACTATTTGATCATCGATGAGGAGGACTCGATTGGCCAATTTATGTATGTG
This sequence comes from Mercenaria mercenaria, assembly GCF_021730395.1. Classification (NCBI taxonomy): domain Eukaryota; kingdom Metazoa; phylum Mollusca; class Bivalvia; order Venerida; family Veneridae; genus Mercenaria; species Mercenaria mercenaria. The sequence goes on from NC_069363.1 coordinate 54,372,181, forward strand.
CGAGAGTTGGAGTTTTGGCGGAAGACACTGCCCATGTTTTTCGAGGCCATTGATCATAAGTCAACTGTATCATCATCACCTTCATCTAAAGACGGGCACTGTGAGAAAGATGGGCCTTGCAATTGAGAATAGAAATGTCAGATATGTTTTAGCTCACCTGAGCAATGCTCAGGTAAGTTATTGTGATCGCTCGATGTCCGTCGTCCGTCGTCTGTTAACATTTAGCTTGTGTATGCAATAGAGGCTGCGTTTTAACTTGATCTTATGAAATTTGATCAGAATGATTACCTTGATGAAATCTAGGTCAAGTTCGAATATTGATCATCACGATCAAAAACTAGGTCACTCGGTCAAATCAAAGAAGAACCTTGTGTAATAGGGGCTGCATTTTTCACTGGATCTTCATGAAATTTCATCAGAATCTTGATGAAATTTAGGTCAAGCTTGAATATGGGTTATCTGGAGTAAAAAACTAGGTCACCTGGTCGAATCAAAGAAAAACATTGAGTATGCAATAGGGGATGCATTTTTCACCGAATATTCGTGGAATTTGATTGCATATCGGGCTGGTGTTTCTTGCACACCGGACTGGGGTTTCCGGCGATTTTACCAATGCCGGCAAAACCCATCTGGCACCTCCCATGCCAGATGACTCTCGTGCTGTTAATGACAACTAGTGGTTGATGCACTGATAATATATTGTTTATGAAAAAATCAGGTACCTTGATAGTTTCTCTCCATTCCTTATAGTATATTTCTCGATTCAAAATACGTTAGTTTACCGTAAGAACATAGCGTTACGCTACAAATGATAAAACTAATGTGGAACTTTGTTATTGTGTGTAACGCAAAACATTATGACGTCACTTCTGCTTACGGCCGTTAATTTCCCGCGCTTTGTGTTCATTCTCTACTATAAGAAAGAGTGCTACGTAAGTATTTCTACCTGTTATTTCTAAAATACAGTATAGAAGAAAAATTATCTGCCAGAATAAAATGCCAACATGCATACGATATGCAAGAAAAAATATCAGTCATGTGTTTACGAATCGGGTAGAAATATCCGTCCCTCGGCCACCTGCGCATGGGCGGTAAATCGGCAAGCCTCATTACCGCCCAATGCGCAGGTGCCCTCAGGATGGATATTTCTATCCGATGCGTAAACACATGATAGATATTATTATTCGTGTGATTTTACTCGTGCGGCAAAACCCATCTGGCACCCCCCCACATGCCAGATGACTCTCGTGCTGTTAATGACAAGAAGTGGTTCATGCACGGATAATTTATTGTTCATATAAAATACGAAAAATGCAGGTACCTTGATAGTTTCTCTCCGTTCCTTGTAATATATTTCTCGATTCAAAATACGTTAGTTTACCGTAAGAACATAACGTTACGCTACAAACGATAAAACTAAAGTGGAACTTTGTTATTGTGCGTAACGCAAAACATCATGACGTCATTTCTGCTTAGGGACGTTAATTTCCCGTGCTTTGTGTTCATTATCTACTATAAGAAAGGGTGCTACGTTAGTATTTCTACCTGTTATTTGTAAAATACGGTATGCAAGAAAAATAATCTGCCAGAATAAAGTACTAACATGTATACGATAGGCCTATGCAAGAAAAAATATCAGTCATGTGATTACGAATCGGATAGAAATATCCGTCGCGATGGCCTCCTTTCAAAATTGTTCAAAGAATTGAATTCCATGCAGAACTCTGGTTGCCATGGCAACCGAACGGAAAAACTTTAAAAATATTCTTGTCCAAAACCACAGGGCCTAGGGCTTTGATATCTGATGTATAGCTTCATCATCTAGTGGTCCTCTACCAAGATTGTTCAAATTATCCCCCTAGGGTCAAATATGGCCCCGCCCCGGGGTCACATGGTTTATATAGACTTATATAGGGAAAACTTTGAAATTCCTCTTGTACAAAACCACATGGCCTAGGGCTTTGATATTTGGCATGTAGCATTATCTAGTGGCCCTCTACCGAGATTATTCGAATTATCCCCCTAGGGTCAAATATGGCCCCGCCCCGGGGGTTACATGGTTTATATAGACTTATATAGGGAAAACTTTGAAAATCTCCTTGTATAAAACCACATGGCCTAGGGCTTTGATATTTGGTATGTAGCATCATCTAGTGGTTCTCTACCAAGATTGTTCAAATTATCCCCCTAGGGTCAAATATGGCCCCGCCCCGGGGGTCCCAAGTTTTACACAGACTTAAAAATCTTTTTGTCTGAAACCAAAACACTTAGACCTTGATATTTGGTTTGTAGCATTGTCTTATGGTCCTCAACCAAAATTGTTCAAATTGTACACCTTGGGTGAAAAGAGGCCCCTCTACCAAGATTGTTCAAATTATCCCCCTAGGGTCAAATATGGCCTCGCCCCGGGGGTCCCAAGTTTTATATAGACTTATATAGGAAAAAGGTTTAACAATCTTCTTGTCTGAAACCATACGACCTAGGCTTTGATATTTGGTATGGTGCATGGTCTAGTAGTCCTCTACCAAAATTGTTCAAATTATGCCCCTGGGGTTAAAAGAGGCCCCGCCTTGGGATCACTTAGTTATTATGTGAGTTATATAGGAAAAATACTAAAAAATCATCTGATCCTATTCCAAGACTGTTTAATTATAATTACCTGATGACCCCAGGTAATATGATGTCACTTGACTGTGACCATGACCTACTGACCTACTTTCTTGTTTTTTAAGATACAGCCTTGAAATTTTGATGACATACACAGTTTTGCACACAAATCGCAAAACTGAATTTCGTTGAGCATGAATGTGACCTACTGACTTTCTTAATATTTTATCATCATTTTGGCATTTGAAACATGTAGCTCATATTACTCAGGTGAGCGATCCAGGGTCATAATGACCCTCTTGTTTGACATTTATTTATATGTTTAAGGGTATATCTAGCTGTCGACAATCATTTGCACAGGGTATCTGTTTTGTTCTACATGTTTTTGTTCTTAAATAAACAAGCTAAGTGTTTTATATTTCAAGTATACTTTTGTTAGTTTTGCCCGCTGTTATTAAGACGTATTATCTTTGATTCTGAGAATCGGGATTAGGTTTTCGGCCCTACAATTATGTTCATTTATAGAAACCAGAACACGGCCATTCCTTTTAGACCTGAACAATCTCGTTGCAAATCCGTATTGTTTAAGGGTTTGTGAACCTGTTCGCGGATGTAGATGTTGTCAATAAATTGCCTATACACGTAACCTGGGACCCAAAATTTGTCGACGCACTAAGTGAGATTGTCAGCAATCTTATACGGCATCGTAAAAAGGGATGGACGAAAACGTTTATCAATGCGTAGGGTTAGATGATTGTATACGTCTCCGGATGTATCCTCCTTGACCCTCAGGCCTCTGGCACATCGAGATGCACATCGAGATCAACTGATTTATGCGGTCTATAGCAGCGATACAAACATCCTGTCAAGAACAATACACTGATGACGCCGAAATATCCACCGTAAACCGTAAACTGAAAATAGAAATGTACAATTAGGTTGTGCGTAAGGCTTTAAGATAAAGAGTTTCACATATTTTGAGCTTATGTGTACACGAATTTTCTAACGAGATAAACAACAAAAATTATCAACGTATAAATGTCAAAAGATACAACGACTGAGTGTAATTTTCTCACCTGATCAACGACCCCAGCTCCAAGGCCTGCCTTATCTACGACAATAACGGTTAGTACAGATTCTAGAACAAGGGACGCGAACATGTTACATCCGAACACTAAACCATACCGATGTTTTACCAAATGCTGAGCAATTTGTGCGCTGAAATGAAGGTGAAGGTGATGAGAAAAAAGGTTTCATATGATAAAATTACGATAATTCAATTTAGTACAAAATCAAAACTTTCGGTAGATATTTAAGTGAAATATTAAGTTAATGTTCACATCGAAACATGAATAGGTACTTACGTTGCTATAGTAACGACAGTTACGTATGATGTCCGGAAGAGAACGTACATGACATAGGCTACCCAGATACTGGAGGTGTGGGCCATTACTATCAAGAAGGCTGCATTCCCCGCACAGACCACTGACATAAACAATTCTGCTCTTTCGGACCACTGAACTGGTACAAATCCGACAAGCATTACAGTTACACTGCCTGAAAGACAAATATTCATAGTAGAATATAACAAACACGAAAGAAATTTGTCTTTATTTGTTTTGACGCCATGGCACATTATTATTATTGTTGTTATTATTATCATCATCATCATCTTTTAAATGATGTCACGGCTGTTAATAAGTCTTGGTTTCTTACAAGCTGGCTCCTTTATATCATACACTATGATTTCGAAAAGTGACGGTTATTTATATGAAATACGTACACATATAAAATTATAGAGCAGAGAACCACTGTCGACCTAATATAACTGGTAAGGTTAACACCTACCAAGCAATGTTGAGGTGGCTTCTACTGCACCGTTATAAACATCTTCCTGTTTTCCGGGACTGTCCTGTGCCGATATTACTGCCCACAGGTTTTGAACATAATTGAGAACTTGAAAGTTTCCACAAGAGGCTATCGCCCACCATACAGACCAGACTAGCACGACCCTAGATCTATATACATCTTTCACTTCTGTCCACATAAACACAAACCCGTCCATACAACTTTTTCTTTCACCTGACACCGGTTGTGCCGTCTGGGTTGTTTCCTGTTCGCGTCTGTCTTCATGTTGATGTACATGGTCCTTACAACTACGGTCTCCAGAATCTTGTTTTGAATCTTTTTTCTCACTTTTAGTTGTTTCGTTATTTTCAGTATCATCATTATATTTCGCTCTGTGAAATATTTCTGAATGCTCTGGCCAGGGTAAAACTAGCGGTATCAGGAACGCTATACAAACGCTAACGAATGAAAACACGTGCAGGTCGTAATAGTCCATCACATTAAAGGAATACAAAAATTGAGCAAGAAGGAAAGAAACAAATTTACCAACTAAAGTCGCGGCTCTTGTAAAACTTGATATTTTCTTGAAATGTTCTTTCGGGACTTCTACATACAGATAGGAATAATATGCAACTTCTCCGGCTGTGAAAAGTCCATATAAAACCTCAACGAACTTCATTGCAACTACACCCTGAGTCCACAGCAATAGCGCCCATGTTCCGATAGCAGCCGCAGCGTCAACGACCAAAATAGGCTTATATCGAAGAAAGTCTGTTAACAAAAACACTGGTACCAACCATATTAAATAGGAGTAAGTCCACCACGGGTAAATTTCGTTTGATACTTGTTCTATCGTAAGATTTTTCCATTCTCCTGTCAGGTATAGAGTAAGAAATGCCTCGGATGGCCGCATCTCCTTGATAAACCCAAAAGTACACAATAAACAAGTTAATAAAATCCAGTTCATGATTTATGTTATCAAAAAAATGAAGTTTGAAAAAAAAAAAAAAAAAAAAAAAAAAAAAAAAAAACAGTTCGTGTTTCCTAGCAGAACACTATTGTGGATAACACTGGTCACAAACTATGGTTAAATATATTTTAATGCATTTATTTCATTGCACGTTTAAAGGTGATTTACAACCTTTGTTTAAGATAAGACACGCTTATAACATGGTTACTATAAAAAGAAACATTCAATTTTAAATTGAGAAAATGCCCTCGTCAACTTGTAACAATCTGCAATCCCTTGTGCTCACGTGTGTTTACATGCGCTTAAAGCTGACACAGGATGGGTTACATAGAGCCATAGGAATGATTTATACAGTACTTAACGTAAAGCTTCAAACGCAGTGTATGGTGTCTGACTAGTGTCATAACATCTAAATTTTTAACAATTTATTTTGAAGATCGGGTATCTATGGAGCGAGGAGGAGCAAGTACGAATGATCGGACCTAAAAACGAACGCCACTGCCGTCTTTCATTCTATTTTGTCCATATCATTTCTTGTCCAAAATGTATGTCTGACAGCTTGCCTTCAAATATTGTGAATTTGCTTAAGAACGTATTATGTGAATTTGTTAAAATGTGACTTTGAACTTGAATTACATAAATATTTTAAAGTGGAGCTTACTAACCTAATACAGTCATCTACTGAACATTTGATACTTTTATTAAGCATTTATTGCATTTATGTCAAAATGACATGCATTTTGGACTTTTCGTAAGATTAAGATACAATCGGGATAACACAGATGAAGTGATCCGATATAAGACAGCTGTGGCGTTCCATAAACATATATATTTGCCTGGTTGTGTATGACGAAGTTATGTAACGCTTTATAATCTTTTTTTTACAAAACTATTTTAATCTACTAGTATGTGCTTTTGATGTCCTAGGAAATAACTTCCTTGTTCGTAATCGCCGTAAGTACTGTTTTGTTTAGACGGTCAACATACACATTTTTTTTTCTGATCTCGAGCGAAATTTATATTCGTATGTTGCTTAACTATTTTTTAAATACTTTATTTTTATTAACATGTCTAATGTATTATCTTACTAGCACATTTACCACTTGTTCTCATTATGCGTAATCATGTTATCCATAGCTCAAATGGCTTTCTAAGGCCGATGTGGCATGTTCATTACGGAATGCTAAAAGCCAGATACCTAATGTGAATGGCCAAATGCTTACTGGAATGCAAAATACTACTGTAATTGCCAAATAATAACTGTTGATTTTATCTATCTTTCAATCCGAAGAATATTCCTCCGTCCAATTATCGAAAGCGGTCAGATTTTCTATATAGAAATAAGAAGGGCATGTACACAAGGACAAAAATACTAAAAATAAGGATCCTTAGTTACAAGAAGTTTATCCATTTTCAACATTTGATTTAACAAATGCTATTTTAGAATAAGTTTTATCTGTAATTTCGATTGACCCACGCCACGATCATGTCGTCATTTCCCCCTTTTATTTTCTAAATAAAATGTGTAAAATGTCATTCATGCGTTTGTTTAAAGCATTTTTTTTTTGTACGAAACCATTGATATGAAAGCTTATGTGCAAGCGATTTTTAACTCAATGAATACATCTTCTGAATTTTTGAATGATACATATTTCATTTTTTGTAAAATAAAAATTGATGAACCCACATACGGTTTATTTCCACTAAATTTAAAGAATAATTAACTTAAGCGCGACGTTGTTGTGTTTATTTTATTTAGAAACTTGTACATTTTTGTGTTATCTGTACAGATATTTTATAGACCTGTACAAAAATGTATAGATTTATAAACAATCTAAATATAAAATGAAGATTTTAGCGAATAAAATTTCAAAAAGCGCTACCTTAAATGTGAACCCCCCCCCAAAAAAAAACAAACAAACAAAACAAAACAAAACCCAGAAGCAGTTTCGCATGGCCGGTATTATGTACAGACTGGTTGGAGAGGCCCATAACCCAAATCATTACAATGTGGGTGTATGGAAATAGTCCCACTGATATTCGATAATTGCCATTTTAATTGCATGGTGCATCGGCCTTCCATATCTTTCATCATGTAAATACTTATGATAAGAGAACAACATTCCACACAGTTAGCCTTCTTTATTCCATTTTTTACTTTAGTATGGAATTGAACCTGCATCACTCCGATGGACCTTGAACCAACTTGGTTGAAAGTTGAGTTTTTCGCATTGCCCATTGTGTTTTAACATGTTAGCTTATCTATTGCACAATGTTTCAAGAGATTAAAAGGGTACGTACTGTACTGAACACAACCTTGACCTTGAATCGACACGAATGTAACTTACAATCTGCACATCATCTCATCGCGGAGGACATTTTCTCATGAACTCAAGCATAACGCAAAATGTCGCTATTTGACGCTCAGTCCCGTCATACCACGTAACATTAGAACTATAATGGCTGAACAGTTTTGTTATCGCTAATGCTTGTGCAAAGTTGAAATGAGCCGCACCATGAGAAAAAAAACATAGTGCATTTGCGACCAGCATGGCCCAGACCAGCCTGCGCATCCGCGCAGTCTGGTCAGGATCCATGCTGTTCGCTAACAGTTTCTCTAATTGCAATAGGCTTTGAAAGCGAACAGCATGGATCCTGACCAGACTGCGCGGATGCTGGTCGCAAACGCACTATGTTGGTTTTCTCATGGCGCGGCTCAAATAGTACAAGGCAGACACCGCTTTGCGACAGACGGACAAAAGGATAACCATGCCAAAACACAATGAACAAACTTTACAGGGTAATATTTTCTAGCTAGAAACTTAAAAAAACCACTTTCAGTTTCTTGAAAAACAATAATAATCATATACTAAAGTAGAAAGAAGTGGGGTTTCAAGTTCAGTATAAGAACAAGCTGGCTTAAAGACTGAGACCCAAAACTGTACATGTGAACTTCAGTACCATTTCAATTTATATTCAACAGGTGACCACATGTTAAAATGCAGACCTGCATCGGAAAAGAATGTTACGTGAAGTTACATCGCGACAGTGCCTCCACTGTTGATCTAGTGAAGGAACAGGTGGAAATAGCCGAAAAGGAGGTAACAGAGAGAGAGGAACCAGAAGAAAAATGATAAGGAGCAGAGAAGTCCATTTTTGCATCGAAATGAACATTTGTAAAATAAACCGGTTCATTTTTAAGTAATATACAAAACACCTTTGCCTCAGAGACCTTTGTGTTCCACTAAGGTTGAACAGGGGTCCTTTATTCGTAACAGATCTTGGGGCATCTATACATCGTTTATTGCTTTGGCAACATTAGGTTCAGGCTACTAAAGTATTTCCGATGTATTGTAAATACATTTTATCAAAGTTCAAACAAGAGGTGTACAATTCACAAATATAAAGTGCAGTTGGAACTATTATGCAGTTAGATAGAAATATAACTGTAAACTGAAAATTGGTCTTGCGCAATGGCCAACGTTTTCAATGAGGTTGGCCACTTCGGCATAGTCGGTGACACTGGTAATCTCTAGACGTCTGAAAACAGTAAAAATACATGGGATAGTATAATATGTATTAAAAAGAATTAAGGTATTCCTAAAAATATTTTATCCATCACAGAAAAGCGACAGACATTTTTGTATATGAAACCTTGGAGACATCATTAACAAGTATCAACAATGGATGCGGCTCATGCCAAGAGTCAAGCCATTTTACGGTACGGATCTTTACTTGTATCAGGAAGAGGGGTGGGGTATTCAGTCGCTTAGTTATTAATATGTTGCTATTCTTTTAAAGTTTCTACCGTGTCTTATGCTTCGTTCTTATTACAGATATATACTGTATGTATAAAGACACTTTATATATAGACCATGTGTACTTTGATTTAAATATACATTAGAATAGTATTAACACATATGATTTTAGCTGTCAAATGTAACGAAGAGTTCGCAGTGTTGAAAGTACTTGCAGACTTGGGTGCATCATTCGACTGTGCTAGTAAAGTACGCATGAATTTATTGTCTTTTCTGTAACAGTTTTTGTTTCTACTGGCAACGAATTTATGCCATTTTTAACATTTTCAAGGACAAAGCCGTATTTCCTTTATACTCTACGTTCACCATTTAAAACCATCGCACAGAGATTTCTGCTCTACGCTGGATTTCAAAAACGAATAAAAGTTAAATTTAAAGCTATACTATACTCCGCTTCACTAAAATATTTTATCGTTGAATACTAACTTTAAATGAACGAAATCCTCATCGTATGCAGTTGAACTTGGATGAATATAAGCTATGTATGTACGGCTGTAAACAAAAGTCACACAATAACACTCAGTTTTTTTTTGGTTAAAAACTGCCAGTTTTTCAGTCGAAGTAGAAATTCATTCTGTATTTATTAAATATTTAGTAAGTGTATACTATTTTAACCCAGCACATAACACAAACATATTTATTTCGTGATAACATAGATACTGTGGCGGTAATTGTTCATTTTTATTTCAAATACGAAATCTGGGCATAACATAACTTTAATTCAGTTACATGTATATATGTAAAATTGGTGCGCTTGTAGCAAACTTGTCAAGCAAGCTGATTTGATTAAAACATTCACATTTATGATATTAAGCATGAAATTGAGAAAGTGCTGGACATGGGTGTATCTCCTACACGAGTGATATACGCCCAACCCTGCAAACAGATGTCCATGCTGAGCTTTGCAGAACAGAAAGGAGTAGAGAAGATGACTTTTGACAACGTAGCAGAGCTTTATAAAGTCAAAAGACTTTATCCAGCAGCAAAGTAATGCAATTTATGACACAATTCATTTTAACTAAACATCTCTCCAATTAAAGTAATGGTTAACAACACAACAAAATATTTAGCGGCAAAATTATATTTCTGAATAAATCGAACGAATAAAAATTTGATAAATTGTTACAAGAATATCTTAAGTCTAAAGTTGCGCCCATTTCACTAATAGTTTTGAAGTACAGTATGGCCTTGACTAACATAATTTTATCCATTCCCTACTCACCTTAGATAAAATAATAGTAGAAAATGAACTTGTCTGACTGAACCGATGTCATTTAATTTGCAAAATAAACATTATCAATATTTGTCCTTTTGGCACTGCAGACTCGTTTTGAGAATTATGATAGACAGCGAGTTTAAAGGCAGGCAAGATTTCAGTTGCAAATATGGTTGCCATCCAGCGGAAGTTTCCGGTGTTTTACAGACTGCGAAAGACCTACAGCTTGACGTTGTTGGCGTCAGGTAAGGTTAACATTATTTGCCTACAACTTGAAGTTGTTGGCGTCAGGTAAGGTTAACATTATTTGCCTACAACTTGAAGTTGTTGGCGTCAGGTAAGGTTAACATTATTTGCCTACAGCTTGACGTTGTTGGCGTCAGGTAAGGTTAACATTATTTTGTGTCGTTAGAGGAACAAAGACCACCTTGCGAATGTATACATTGGATAGTCTTTTATTAAGTACCCGTTACTGCGAAGGGAGACAACCAATATTTGCACTCGCGCAAACCGTTCGTGGAAATATGTAGTAATCTGCCTTTTCTTGAGTGAAATAAATGCTTACACGATACGCCAAAGAAAATACTGAGCTATTTAGTCTGTCACCTAACGTTATACGCAGTGATTTAGAATACATCGGGTTCAGTGCTCGACGTCATCCTGTTTTTTGGAGAAAAAAAATGCAAAAGATTCACCTTTTTGTATTTGTGCAGAATAAATCTGTAATAATAGCATACACTGGCAGGAGACCCAAACTGATCGTTTTTAAAGATTTTCTTTTGTTTATAGTAAAAAGATATTTAAAGAGGCTACTGCATATTTTTTTTAAATCGTGGCCTCATTCTCCATATGTGATGAGGGAATTATTTTGAACTAACTTTACACAAATAAAGTAATAAATCAGCTACGCAGGACAAATATTTACTTGATATTTACCGTCGAACACTTAATATTTGGTTTGAATTGACTTTTTGTTCATGTCCAGTTTGATCAAACAAACTAAAATTTGTCATTGTGCCAAGATGTTTCAGTAAATACTTCGAATGTGCCAACGAATGGAGAAAAGACTGATTGTACGACTGTCGCTAAGATGAAAGATTTTTACTTGTAGAACTGGACCCAGTTGTTCGAAACTTTAACAGGCGATTAAGCTAACGGTCTAACTTTTTGAGTTATATTTTCGAAATTTTAAAAAACGTAGAAAAACAAATGTATGCATTAAGGATTATAAACACTTAAACGTCCTTACAGTAAAACTAGTGTTTCCCACTAAGACTAGTATTTTGAATAGAAATTTAACAGGCGGTTAGTATAACAGCCCATTACAGTTTCGAACATCTGGTCTCAGAAAGTCAGTCCAAATAACTGGGTGTCCTGCAAGTATAGAGCATTGAAAAATGCTTATAGTTAACTGTTTGGAGAAAATGAAGGGGCAGTTCATTGCGCTTTTGAGACATATATCTTAACAAAGAATCCGCTGCTTTCGCGCGTGTATTGAAACGGAATGTAAGACAATCTTGTCCAACCTCTGCCGCTTTAGGCGTAAAAATTGTTTCCGGTATCCCGACCTACCCTAAATTTTTTCCCGACCCTGTTTTTATGGCCTTGGAGAATATTTTTTTCAACTTTTCAAAGTCTCTTAATAAAAAAAAATTTCCGACCTACCTACTCTAATTTTTTGAGCATATTACCGGAAACAAAGAGGTTTTTTTAGGCCTTATCAACATTTAGGCCATATCTGTGATAATTAGTCAGAGTTATAATATATTTCAGTTTTCATGTTGGCAGTAACTGTTATGATTCGAGAGCATTTTCCACGGCTATACAACAAGCACGTCGGAACTGGCATGAGTTTTTGTATGAAACTGCTCGACATAGGTGGCGGGTTCCCTGGACAACTCAATACATATGACACATTTCACGAGGTACGTTTCAGGTTTTCTGCTTAGCGTCCAAAATGGGTAAATCATGTGCTTTCTGTGAAGTACTGGTGTCTGTGAAGTACTAATGGTGTCTGTAAAGTACTGGTGTCTGTGAAGTACTGGTGTGTGATAGTTTTGTCATGACATACCGGAAAATCTACAAATAATTTACTGTCGGAAAGATTAATCTTTTCGAAGTCTGCTTAATTTCCAAGAATTTTAGCAAAATTGTTTTTGCATTCGGACGAGAAAAAGGAAAACCTACACAAAAAGTTGTTTTATACCATGTAATGCTTTCCTTTCCAAGAGATCTTTTGTAATTAAACTGAAGTTTTCTGTAATATCTACGAAAAAATCAAGTATCGAAAATTATCACAAATAAATTAATAATCGCTGCAAAATTGTTCTTGTTTTGGTTAGATAACTGGTGTTGTAAACAAGAGCTTACAGACATACTTCTCCGTGGATATGGGCGTGGAGGTGATTGCAGAGCCTGGGCGGTATATGGTCGCTTCCGCATTTACTCTCGGAGTTCAAATTATTGCTAAACGGACAGTACCTTCTACATTAAGTCAACATAATAAAGGTATATCATCTAATTATAATAACAAAGTCATCGGCCGGCTAAAGAGCTCTCATATCAGTTATTCTAACTAATTCTGGAACTTTTGACTAGTTAAGTGTTTGTACTTGACTGTAAGCCAGTCAGTCACGACGTCTGATTTTGGTTTTCGTTGTTCTACCCTGCATCATCGAACCTTGTGAGGCCAGTTCCCGTATATATTAGACAGTTTAAGTGGGTTATATATGAAACAGCAGTCTACAGTCTACGATGCCCGTTTCATCACTTTTTTGTTGTATTTCATTACTCTGAATGTTATTTCCTCCGATGGCTAGAACAAGAGCTCGATCGTAGAACACAAAATGACCCCCCATCCTTGACATATTCAGTAATTACACAAGGAACAGAAATTATATGGTGACTGTACAACAAAGTTCTACTGTTCTGGGTCAATGTGACATTGACCTTTGACCTGCTGACCTCAAAATCAGTAGGTGTCATTTGCTGGTCAAGATCAACCTCCCTCTAAGTTTCTTGATCCTAGGCCTAAGCGTGCTCAAGTTATCATCCAGAAACCGTTTAACTGTTCCAGGTCACTGTGACCTTGACCTTAACTGATCTCAAGATCAATAGGGTTCATCTACTGATCATGATCAACCTCCCGATAAAGTTTCTTGATCCTAAGCCCAAGTGTTCTTAAGTTATCGTCCGGAAACTGTTTAACTGCTTCAGGTCATTAAGACCTTGACCTTTGACCTACTGACCTCAAAATCATTAGGGGTCATCTGCTGGTTATGACCAACCTCCCTATCAACTTTCATGATCCTAGGCCCAAGCGTTCTTAAGTTATCTTCTGGAAACCGTTTCACTGTTCTGAGTCACTGTGACCTTGACCTTGACCTTGACCTCAAAATCAGTAGGGGTCATTTCCTAGTCAAGACCAACCTCCCTATCAAGTTTCATGATCCTAGGCCTAAGCGTTCTTGAGTTATTATCCGGAAAGCGTTTCACTTTTCTGGATCACTGTGACCTTGACCTTTGATCTATTGACCTCAAAATCAATAGGGGTCAGCTGCTGGTCATGACCAACCTCCCTATCAACTTTCATGATCCTAGGCCCAAACGTTCTTGAGTTATCATCCGGAAACGGATTGGTCTACATACCGACAGACATATGCAAAACAATATACCTCTCCTTCTTCAAAGGGGGGCATACAAAGGGTTAACAAGAGCGCCACCAAGCGGGGCAATATACGCACGAAGGGTTACATCAAAGGATGGGAGCAAAATTTAAAGAACTTGACTGTTAAAGCCCAAAGGAGAGGAACAACAAAAAAGGAGAAATTCCAAAAAAAAAAAAAAATTCTTAGTCCACAAAAATATTCTTACCAGGTAAAGTTATGTCAAAAGACATCTAAAAATTGGATGTACCATCCATGTTGTACCACAGAAAAGTGGTCTCGGTTTTTCCCTAAGGCCAATAATAAAAAAGTTTCAAAATAAGCTATTTATAGTAACAAAAAAGGGAAGTAATTAAAAAAAAAAATCTTGTAAGAGAACAAAAAGGGATCTGCCAAATAAAAACAAGAGCACTGCAATGCAGAGCAATATACACAAAGCAAAGTCATATATGACCTTTGACCCCTAAGTGTGACCTTGACCTTGAAGCGAGTCATCCAAAACATGCACTCTACACATCGCCTCAGTGTGGTGGACATTTGTGCCAAGTTTCTTTGAAATCATTCAAGCAGTTCAAGAGTTACAGAGCGGACACGAAACACACTCATATGACCTTTCACTTCTAAGTGTGACCTTGACCTTGAAGCTAGTCATCCGAAACAAGTGCTCTGCATGTCACCTCAGTGTGCTGAACATTTGTGCAAAGCTTCTTTGAAATCCATCATGCAGTTCAAGAGTTACAGAGCAGACACGAAAAACACTCATATGACCTTTGACCCCTAAGTTTGACCTTGACCTTGAAATGACACATCCAAAACATGCGCTCTGCACGTCATCTTGGTGTAGTGAACATTTGTGTCAAGTTTCTTTGAAATCCTTCAAGGGGTTCAAGAGTTACAGAGTGGACACGAAATTGCTAACGGACGGACAGACGGACACCGGGACCATAACATAATACGTCCCTTCGGGCGTATAAAAATACTGGCTGAAAACTTCTTCCAAACTGACTGGTTAAAATGAAGAAAACGTTTAACAGAGTTTTCGAGTACAAACTTGAATGTAAGTCTAAGAATAAGAGGTCAATATACGGCTTGGTTGTGTCTTCTTGCTATAATGGCACACTTAGTGTTATAACTGCCCGAGGGCCATTATGAAACTTTAGGTGTGCCATTATGGCTAGAAGGCACACACCAGTCGTTTATTGGGCTTTTTATTATATACCTTTGCTTCATATTTATCTTGGTGTTGTCATTTTACATATTTTCCACAAATTAATAAGCATGATTGGTATTGCTGTTTTCAGCAACAATGCCATCATCTGAAAAAGAATCAGTATCCTTTCACCTGCCATAACGACGTTGCTTCATGACGTCAACGTCAAAATGTACTGATGTTTCGGTTGCCATTATGATTATGGCATGCGAGGCACAGTGCACCAATATGGATCCGTCGAGGCGGCCGTAATGGCAGTTTTTTAGGCTTTTTTGTTACTATTTATTGTAAGGTATAAAATAACGTTTAAAATGACCAAATATAGCAATGAGGTCAATTCTACTGATTTCATAATCCCCAAATTTGACTGTGAACGTCTAGTTCTGCTAAGACGCAGCGGAGACACTGCATTGTTAAGGAATTTACAAAATGAGCTAGTCATCTAGGGTAACTTTTTATTCTTTTATTTTTTATACTTTTCATATTTCCCCGCCTTATATTGATGTTTTGCGAAATAAATGAACATTTGAAAAGCCATGGAAACCAACTACCGCGTTACACAACATGCATGGTCTGAATAAATTCTAGGCAGTTACAGACATTGAGTAGCTTAACTTTAATATGGCAATTATGTAAGTGTAATAGTTTGAAAATTTGCAACGTAACAATATCGGACTAAGTTCACCATAATGAGGATAACACTGATTTTGACAAAACAAACCTACACAGAGTTTTAATGAATCCGATTTTGTAGCTGAATGCACAAACAGTGCAGAGACACAGGACAGTATAATGTACTACGTGAATGATGGTGTATATGGGACTTTCTTGAGTAAACTTTCAGTTGGGAGAAAGTATGAAGCCAAATCTTTAAAGGTATAATTTTTCTTATAATCAGTATCGCAGTCTATTAGAAGTATACATGTAATTGAAAGTGAACCGAGACCTAAATTTCTGTTTCTTGAAAAAAGACTTCGATAAAAAATTTAATTAAGAAAGTATACAAGTCGTGCGTCACAAACTAGTAATTTTACCTTCGTCCAGAAGGACCAGGGAGAAAGGTGGATAATATCGCTTAGTTTTCAGAATTTATCAGAATGGATAAACAAATGCCTCTTCCTTGGCAGTTGTGAAATGACATTTATCCAATCAAGAAATATGACAATGAGCATATGACTTCTACTTCAACTGCTACGTTTAACATATACATCTAAAGGCTGATGAAGATGCTGTCATATACGAGAGTAGTATATGGGGACCATCTTGTGACAGTGTGGACTTCTTAGTGGAGTCTACACAACTACCTTCACATGAAGTAGGAGAATGGCTTTACTTCCCAGACATGGGTGCTTACACTTTGTCATCTATCACAAAGTTCAATGGAATGGAGGAACCAAAACAAATCTACTACTGCCTTGCAAACACCTGGTAATTGTGTTATACAAAACCTATACTGCTTCTTATCTTATACAGCTGCTCACTTTCAGAACTCTCTTTTCTTTCTTTGACCTAATGTTCATTTTTAGATTTCTAGTAATTTACTTTAACATAGACATTAACAATTTTCACATTATTTTGAGATGGGCCTTTTCATCTGGACAATATGACACATAGAAGTTTTACAAAAACAGTATCTACTTTTGCAACCATTTTTATAACCATTAAACAAATATAGCGCCATTTCGACAACTTTGTAAAAGGTGTTACAATTCGATTCAAATTAAACCATTTGTTTCTCAGTCTTTTTAAATATATTTTCAAGGTACCAAGTATATAAAGAAGAGCATTAAAGTGGAGGAATTGGTGTAGTATTATAGTACATTCATGAGGGAGTGTATCCTAACAATATCTATTCTGTGTCCTGGAAATCATCGTCGAGTTATCAGGATTGAGAATTAAGTGAGAAAAATGGACACATATAGCAGTAACAGGGACTTCAAAATAGAGCAGAGCAGCCTAATAACTTTAATGTCATTCATCATTTATACGAATGTCTATAACTCAAAAATAAAACAAGTTCACCCTGACAATTTTCATGTATACTGAATTAACAATAGAGTTTTGTCAATAATGTTCCAAAATATAGCCTGTTGAAAGGTTACTGGGTAAGTAATTTGGTGTGACCTTGACCCTTGGCATAACAGCTCCATAAACAATAGGTTTCATCTAATGAACACAGGAAAATAACATACGAAGATGTATCCAGTTTTTGCATAGAAATTGTCACTGACCTTGACATCTGACTTAGTGACAAAAATAGAAAATTGGCCATCTACTGACCTTACCCATAAATCAATTAGTTGTATAGTCATATGCCTAAGTATTTCCAAGTCATTGATTAGAACCAGTTTTGCATCACCTTGACCATTGACCTTCTCAGCCAAAATATCATAAAGATGACCTGTCGACCACAGGCAATCAGCCTATGAACTTTGCCAGTAGGTCTAAGTACCCTCAAGATATTGTAAGAGACTCAAGATCACTGTGACCTTGACCATCTACCGAACAAGGAACAGCAGGACATCTACTGCATAAGTACTGACCATATGCAATCATTTTAGTAAGTTCTTTGTTTTGACCAACTGACTTCAAGACATGGATATGATTCTAAACTCAACAGTCTCAAGGTCACAGTGACATTGAACTTTGACCCCAAAAAACTAAAGGGGTCAAATCAAGTCAGACAACTGTAGATCAAAATTTGTTTCATGAACTCGTATCATTTTCAGTCTCCAAGTCAGAAGTGTCTGACAGATCCTTATACAACCTAGATGGGATAGGCATTTGGAGTACAAGCAATTATCATATGAAGTTTGATTGACCAACAGACCAACAAGAGTCCTCTTCTTTGAAAAGAGCATTGAAATAACTTCACTCTTTAACACATTTCTTTAAAAATTTAAATTTCAGTTGAGACTTCCAGACTTCCTGTTCTACTCGACTCTTCCTCAGTTGACTGCCTCGGTAGCCTAGTGGTAGAGCGTCCACTTTGAGTGCGGGAGGTCGTGGGTTTGATCCCTGGCCGCATCATACCAAAGACGTACAAATGGTACTAGTAGCTTCCTCGCTTGGTGCTCAGCATTAAGAGTATAGTACTAGGACTGGTCAGCCTGGTGTCAGTATAATGTGACTGGGTGGGGTATCATGTCACATGTCTACGGTGTGATATTCCAGTGAGGCAGCACTATAAAGTTGGGCATTGTGCTCACTGCTACAAGTAGACACCGTCATTCATATGACTGGAAAATTGTTGAAAAAGACGTTAAACCCAAACACACACACACACACTTCCTCAGTTGAACATATCTACCTAGATGTGTGACCATAAAACACTGGTTCCCCACTTCCTGTCACTGTACAGTCATACATTACTTGCTGACAATACAAGACTTTATAAACTTTCATATTACCACAGGGTTTGGGTGCGAGTCATCAGGGGTAGGAGAATTGATGAAAACATCACCTAGAAACACAAGATGAAAAACTGAATTAAGAGAGGATAGGAGGTGGGGAGAGGGGGTAAATCAAAACTCAAGGTGTACAACTTCACATGCTGTAAAAACATTCCTATGAAATTTCATGAATCTAGGTCAAATACTTTTTAAGACACACGCAACATAAAACTTACAGGCCATATTATATTTATTAAGTCAAGGGACACAATTCAGGTCCGACTGAGTGAAAATTCAAAACAAACCCCACATGCTGAATAACAATTCTGTTTCATGACTCTGTTAGCTCAAAGACTTTTTAAGATCCATAAGACAAGAATTTTAGGCACTTAATGCATATTTTTGACTAAGTCAAGGGCCATAACTCTGGTCTTGCTGAGTGAAATTCCAAACAAAACCCCAAGTGCTCAACTTCACATGTTAAACTAGAGAAGCTTTTGAGAAAAGCGCATGTCTCTCACAACTGCCTTATCATCTGAATAGTAGTATATGAGTCAACCATGCACCAAGACCTCAACTACCTTATCAGACTTTGCTTGCTTTGATTATCAAAAACAAGTTTCAAGGGCCATAATTCCGAAGTGCCTAGGCCGATTTGGCTAGTTATAGAACTTGGCCGAGGACTTATTAACAAACATATTTTGTTAAAGTTTGGTGAAGATCGGATGAGAAATGTTCGACTTAAGAGTGCGGACAAGCTTTGTGACAGACAGACTGACACACACACACACAGAGTAAATCAATATGTCTCCAACACCACTGTGTGGTGGGAGGCATAATACTAATCCTATGATCTTTGATGACTCTAGGTCAAACAATTTTTGAAATAGACATGACACAAATTTGGACAGATAGACTGACATCCCAACAGGTAAGGGCAATTCTAAGGGCCCCCACAAAAAATTTTTGGGGGCATAAAAACAGCTCACATTACTGCACAAGGCAGGATACAAATCAAGACAATCAGACACTGTAATATATTCAGGTGTCATACATATTTATTTTAACCAATTTAACATTATTAGTAGATGGGTCAAATATGTTTCCCTGCCTTTCAGCTTCCTGATATGTACACAATACTTGTTGCGGGGACCATCCCTGTATCAGAGCTGGAGTAAATGGATCCGGGGTGATCAAGTCTAAGTTCTCTATATCCATATTAGCAACAAGTCTGTGGGAATGTAACATCATTCTGTCTGGATCAGTATCTTGCCTGTTACTGTAGGTGTAGTCACCAACTATAGTATGTCCTATATAATCACAATGCACTCTCAACTGGTGT
The DNA here is from genome assembly GCF_021730395.1 of Mercenaria mercenaria. Taxonomy (NCBI): domain Eukaryota; kingdom Metazoa; phylum Mollusca; class Bivalvia; order Venerida; family Veneridae; genus Mercenaria; species Mercenaria mercenaria. The sequence continues at coordinate 54,392,249 of NC_069363.1, forward strand.
TGTTTCCCTGAAAATAATACAGTAATATACACTTACTGAATGGCTTGTCAGTCAATACTCAAAACTATTAACAAATAGTTTTGACTGTTAACCGTCAAGCTGTTTAATAAGTGTTCTATTAAATGACATAAAAATTAAATTTTCAGTTTTGTCTTTTAGACCAGCAGATATTGTCAAATACAGACTGGTGATATAGCCCAAGGTATGGACCAACCATTAATATAATGAATACAATATAATGAAAATTTTCAACATTTTATCTACTCCAAAGACAGTCTTTCCCACAAAATTATCAAAACCATTGTGACATGTTGTAAAAAACAACAACAAATGAGTTAATCAATGTGACCCTCCGTGCGTTATCTTACTGAAAGTGGGCACCTGGGTAGAACCACCCATCTTCCGTTAGCCAGCTGGATGGCTTCCTTACAGTCATGAAGAATTCAATGTCCTGAGTAAGGCTTGAACCAACATCAGTGAGGGGCAAGTGATTCAAAGTCATCAACCTTAACCACTCGGCCATAGAGGCCCAACATGTCTGTCTTATATTACTAAATTTCAGCATAAGACGGAAATATACGGTACTTGTGAGTGAAAGATGAAAGTGCTCCACTGAGTAATCCCTTTTCTAGACATAAAATATTTGTGTATCAATGTCTTTTACTTACCTGTGATTGGTTTAAGAACTACTTTTGTGACTGGTGCCCCATTGAATAATCCCTTCTCTAGACATAAAATATTGGTGTTTTAATGTCTTTTACCTACCTGTAATTGGTTTAAGAACCACTTTTGTGGCTGGTGCCCCATTGAATAATCCCTTCTCCAGACATATCAATAATGTTTGTGTTAGTTTTGGGTCTTTGCAAGCCGGGTGAGTGGACACACATCTTCTGCCTGGCCACTCATCATCTTGTAAATCTCCAGTAGGAACATCGATAAACACAAAGTCATCATTCACATGTCCGCGCACCTATACAAAAACATGATAGTTATGCTTTAACGAAAAAAAAAATCTAATAAATACTGTTGTTAGAGACAGTATCTTAAATTTCCAGTTAGAAAAACAACATGATAAAAAGCTGAGAAACTGATGTATTAGTTTTCCAAACTACCAACATATAATTCAACAATGCTTATGTATAATCTAAGACTTAAATAACCAACACTAATCTTACACATTTAATGAATATTTTGACATTTTCAGTGAATTTGTTATTTACTTTAAATTAATAGACTTTGCAAGCAAAGACAGGAAATAATAAAAATAGTTACATTATATTAAGCATATTTAGTTCCTTTTTCAACTTGCATGTCATGGTGCTAAAATCTCGCCACTTCTCCCTAAAATCTCTCCACTTCTCCCTAATCTTAGCTGAGGGAGAAGTGACTTCTCCCTAACATCTTAGTCTAGCTTAAGCCCTGTGTTATAGCTGTAACTGTAACTCCTGCTTTAGATAAACATTTATCAGGTACCTGTACCTATCAGGTATCAGTAATAAATCTAGATTTTAGTTACAGTTAACATGGTCAAAGGGAGATCACAACTGAGAAAATAAATGACCTTCTTCCTTGTTTAACATGCAATCAAATTAAGCCATGTTAGATGCTCTCTCAACAGTCCATGTGTCAACTGTTGTTTATTGCAGATTTTATCACTGCTATTTACTTTCTTTTTTTACATGACAAATTCAGCCATTTCTTGAAATAATATAAAATACTTATTCAGGGCTCCAGATAATTTTTTTTGCCTAATTTTTGTGAATTAGGAAAATGGTAAAATCTGAAATTTACTAGGAGTAATTTTACTCCTGAAAATTTGTAAATGTGAAAAAAAGAAAACAGTTTTATAACATATTTATTAATTTGGTGTAACACCCATGAATTTGTTTGCAGTTCAGTTTCAATTCAGCATTCAAGTTTTTGCTTTTTGTTCTCCCTTGGCTTACTTTGGCTTAAAACATCGCTACTGAATCCAATAGGATACTCAATATAGCTTTAAATATGTTTTAATGATCGTTCTTGTTCGTTTAAAGATGCGTAGAGTGTTTGTTCACTTTTTACAATCTTAGAGACATTTTGTTGTTTACTCCACATCGGAGGTTGATATTTTAAATCGACACCGCTTTAAAATACATTACCGTACCATCAATATTGTTTCCCAACTATCTGATTTATGAATGCACTGGGTAAATAATATAGTTTAATTTTAAAGTACCATTCGATGCATGTGTACGTTCTGTGTGGGAGAATTAATGCTGACGGTGCTTTGTTACATAAAGCCTTTAAATGGTTCAGATTTTGTTTAAGCTAGTAAAAAGTCATTGCAGGAGTTTCTGTACTTTCTTATATGTTTTTATACACTTAAAAATGATCGCACATGCCTATATGCATTATTTCAAAGCGTAATTTATGCTAATACACATCTTATCTGGAGCCCTGCTTATTTCCTATTTTTACGTATAAAATCGGAAAATATACTAGTACAAATGGCTTGCGTTAGTTTTCAATAAATGTTCAATAAGGCGCCACATTTAAAGAAGCACACTTTTCTGGTCATGCAATTATTTACACTTACCAGAGCTAGGTAATATTTCACAACACGTCTATATTGAAACTGGAAAGACAAGTGCTTTGCTGCATTCTTATTCAAAGCCAGACATAAAATTCCACTTGTAGCAAAGTCTAAACGATGGGTATATCTACAAGAGAAACAATGGCAACTAGTCAAGAGTCAAATGTTACATCATAATTATATATAGCTGGAACAAGAAAAAAGAACAGGGTCACTGGTAGACTGACTGTCATTTACAATGCACCTAACTTATGCAATGATGGACAAAAAAATGTAACTGGGAAAAGTTAACATTTACAGTTATAAGCTGTTGCTACTAAGTTCAGACATATACAAGGGATTTGTAATTGTATTCAATCACTGACCTAACAAGACAAGATTTTACTTGCTATATACATATAACAATATTGATTCTATATCTATTTTTATTTATCCAATTGTGAACATTTAATTGCAACATGTGACCGTACAATATGGTAATGTATTTGATGCACGTGTTAAAAAAAAAAAAACCCTGTATTTTTTTCCCCTATTTGGATGGTTCAACAGTCACATGTTAAACGTACGATAAAGCCCGAAACACGCGAAAAATATTCCAAATGTAAATCGGGTGAAGTAGGCACTCTATGTACAGAGTTTGAATATGCATCTTGAAAAAACAAAAAAATGCAGAAATACAATATTCAATGAAATATAATATCCTAGCGGCTCATTTTTCTCAGCTGGGTACTCGTCCAAATATATCTCCATATTGTACAGAACAATGTTAAATCACCTAATATTATTACATGTTTTTCATTGAATTATCTAAATATTAGAGTGAAATATATCTAATATTTTCACAGTGAAAAATATCAAATATATTTTTCACTAGTAGGAAACTATAAAAGGGGTGAATTTAGTGAAAACATAAAATGAGAAGAAAATGCTTGTTTTACACAAAAGATCAAAATATCAAAATATCTTTCACTCATGAACACCATATCTTACATTTTTACTCATGGCTATGCCACTTGTGAAAATATTGCATCTGGTGTAACTGTTCACTCGTGAAAGATATTTCAATCTTGCACTGAAACAAACAAATATCCTCTATATATACCATGATTTTGACAAAATGCACGAGTTATGGACTCATCTGATGATAATAAACAAGACTTAGCGTGCAAACTTTCAAAGCGACAGTTTTGCTCGGGTCAGTATTAAAAAACTTTGCGGGCTTTTGTTTTTGAAAGTTCACTATACTATATTGATGTAAAAAAACAAAATTACCTGAATCCATGCATTACTTTCGGATCAACAAGCTCGGGAAACATTTTCCTAAGCTGCTGTTCCACAGTTATCTCTGCTGGGTCATTAAAGTTGATTTTGATATCATAACCTTTGTTTATACATAAAAAGTTGGCACTTCTGTGAACAACTGTAGGCAAGTTTTTTTCCCTGTATCTTTCTTCAGAGTGTACCCTAGCAAGGTCCTGTGCTGCCATTCTGAATGCCTTCGACTGTCGACAAAATAACTTTTTTACTGCAATGCAACAATACATTAAATAAAATACATTGTCTGGTGTAACAATATTTCACAAAAATATTTTAACACTTAAAACCTACAAAATAAGATATCTCTAAATTGTGTGCAAGAATGACAAAAAAGCTTAGAACTGATTTCTAAGTCCTTTAAATAACCAACTTGAAATTTCATAATATAAAGTTTTGTTTAAAGTATTTTTGAGATCATTGTTAAGTAATCTCTCTAGAGAAATTAGGGCAATATTCATTTGTAATAGATGAATAAATCATATTAAAATAAACTAAATACATGAAGCAGTTAAATGCAGTTAGCTATTAACAATTTTTCACAAACAACAGAGCTTTAGGGTACAGAGGATAGTTAACAAACTTTTCCTTCATTCTAATTCAAAGAAAACATACTGAGTAGTTTTTCCTGTATATCAGAAGGAAAATGTTGTATTCTTTTTAAAACATTCAGCTTTTAATAAAAAATCATCTGTTTTCTTTTTTCTTTGCACTGATTTAGTTAAATACATGATAGCTTTGGTAATTTTTCAATACCACATCAAAACACACTACGCAGGATTTTTACTATAAATCAGAATATTAACCCTTAGCCTCCTGATGGCAAATTATTCTGCTTTTGCGACCAGTGCAGATCATGATCAGACTGCATGGTTCCCCATTCAGTCAGTATCTTTTTGGTAAGCACCCCTTTCAACAGTTAATGGTACTGTCCAAATTGAAAGATGGACAAGTTCATTGTAGAAATTTAGCAGGGTAAGGGTTTATGTATACTCTGTTCATAGATAGTCAGCCTTTTAAATTTCTATCAAATAATTTTTATTCACTGGCATTTTTTACATACAATTATGATTTTGTCAGTACAGGATAGCTTTGATTTTCATACATGTACCAGGACATATGAAAAATAACACAGAAGAAGCCAAGATTTAAAATGTATGTTAGATTGTCTATCTTCAACCCAGTTATAGAATGAGATGAAAATTTATACAATACTTTAAGCCTGAATGCAACCTGATTATCAACCTATCCTCTATACCCCAAAATCCACTATACTCTAAAGTGCTGGAACTGAAAAAGTTGTTACATGTCAAAATCCAGGACATGAATTGAACACCCCATAAAACTTCATCAGTAAATCTTATGTTCAAATACACAACTGATTTGTCATTCATACAAATATTAGTGTCCAAAAACATAATTTTTATCTTGTTATAAAAACTAGAAAGTTTCTAGGATCCGTACCCCTAAAATCTGATTCTAGAGGTACAGATCTGTACCCCTATACGATCCTGTCCCAGATGCTGTGTGTTATTCACATCTTTAAATCTGTTGCAAATGAACTATCAAATAAGATTTGAAAAATATTTAACTTAAACTTGAATCTGAATAAAATGTTAAAAGATACCAGCATTTACCCCATTGTTTACATCTTCTTTCGAAACATAAATAACCAAAGAACACCAAATAAGTAACGAGGAGTCAAACTGGCACAAAACAGACTACCGGGTAGAGAAAATGATCTTAACTTATGCTGTTACAAACCATTTATAATAATAGGTAGGGTATTTATGTTTTCCGCACATCTGTTGACTTACGAGATACAAGAAATATTTCACATGTGTACAGCCCTTAGTAGCTAAAAATTTTCAGCTTCAGAGATGCTTATATGCCGTTATGGATCTTTGAGATGAAACGAACCCCATATTGAAACCTAACCAGAAATTGTGCCAGAAATCTGTCACGCTATAATTTCATCAAATCAAATGCAATATACTTGCTTTTTACTAATATATATATTTTTAATCCATTTTTCTTTTGATCTGATGTAAGATAACACCATTTGAAGATAAGTTATACAACAAGTTACAAATGCATATACCGGTAGCTATATGCAATATTTTGCCCATCATTGCAATTGTCATATTTTGGGGCACTCTTATTTTGAAATTAGAAAACAAATTGATAGGCAGTATAGAATCCTTATTAATTTTTTTGTAAATTTAAACTTTCTAAGGTATGTTTTTTAACGAACTTTGTTGAAAATGCTTACATTTTTATAATATAAGTTAGATCAATTCATAAATATAAAAAAATGTTGATACCGATATTCAAAAATAAACATGTGCTACAAACTTTGCGCGATGTCATTAGTTTCTCACCAGAGTCAGTGTGCAGATGTTGCAGTTTGACACTGGTTAGGTAAACAAATAGAGTTACACCTTTACAACTTAATGGACGCCGCCATCAGAAAATAAAAATAGTGTCAGTTAAGTTATGGTAGTCAAAACTACAGTTCCTTCTACTCATGTTGGTTAAATGATAGTAAAAAAAAAAACAACAAGTTTTTCTGTGCCAATTATTTAATGCTAAATAACAACATAAATGGGTGCATATTAGCCATATGCCTTTTCATATCATAAAACTTTGTTTTGATCAATTAATTTTTTCTGCTGAATTTCAAATACTATTCATTAAAGGGTTCGATAAGCTTGTTAATCTTTATCAACACTGACAACAGTTTATTTTACAATAAATTAATCAACAACATACTGACTACTGTACAGTATATTCTTTTCCAGTTCTTCTTCTTCTTCCATTGGTGTACAGGTCCCACTCTGGGGCAATGTCGTACAGTGGTGTATGTACAAGGTGGTGTGTGCGGTGCTCAAATATTTACAGTGCAGAATTAAAAGCAGATAAAAATGACGTGCTGAACTAGTGGGACCATGTCGCCAGGCTCCTCTTGAAGGCCTCGATGCTGTCAGACATGACGGCTTCTTCTGGGAGCTGGTTCCATAGTCTGGAGGCGGAGGGAAAGAAGGAGTAGTACAGGGCATCTTTGCCACAAAACGGAAGATAGAATTTCATGGAGTGGCCACGGGTGTTGATTGAGGTAGGATTGAAAAACCTCACTGGATGTGGTGTGATGTCGACGAGGCATTGGACGATTCTGTACGTCATGACCTGCTTGGCATTGGAGCGACGATCGAGAAGGGGTTACCAGCCGATGTCAGCAATCATCTGACTAGTGCTGCTTGTAGTGCGGTAGTCACCCTTTACGAAGCGTGCTATGCATCTCTGGACAGCCTCAAGTCGGTCAATGTTTGTCCGAGTGTGCGGATCCCATGCAGTGCTGGCATACTCAAGGATAGGCCTGACGAGGGTCTAGTAACACTGTGCCTTGACTTCCTGTGGGCAACTTGTCAGGTTTCTCCTGAGGAAGGCGAGGCTGTTGTTCGCCTTTCTAGCAGTGGTTGCAACGTGTGTGTTCATTGATAGGTCTCATCAAGATACACGCCTAGGTACTTGCCTTCCTTGACGACTTGGAGTTCGCTGCCATGGATGTAATAGGCCGCCTTGGTAGGATATGTATTCCTGGTGAAGCGAACAACCTCGCACTTGGAGGGATTAAATGACATCATCCAGTCTCGTTCCCATTGCTGGAGCCTGTCTAGGTCATCTTGTAAGGCATTGGCATCCTCAGTGGAGCGGATCTTCCTATACACGAGACTATTGTCAGCAAAGAGACGGGACATTGATGACACTTTCTGGGGGAGGTTGTTGATATACAACAGGAAGAGTAGAGGACTGATGACTGACCCCTGTGGCACTCCAGATGTAATCGGTGCTGAGTCAGGGCTGTTTTCCAAGTGATGGGATGTGGGATGTGTCCTTGCTGTTGAACACACCGCTGAATTGGTCATTGATGATTTTTGCTTTGGTGGTGGGGTCGCTGTGGGTGACACCGTTTGATTTTAGGGGAGATATGCTGCTCTTATCACATCTCTTCCCCTTTACCAGGGAATACAGCTTCTTGGGATTTCTGTCAGTTGAGACGAGGTCCCTGATGTAGGAATTATAGGCATGTCTGGATTCATATTTGGTGTCCTTGGCTAGTTGTTTGTAGCGGTCCATGTCCACTTCTTTCCCAGAGGCTCTGGCCCTGTGAAATGCCCGCTGTTTCCTTCTGGAGAGACGCTTAGCTTTCCTCATGATCCAAGGCTGGTTGAAGCATGAGGAGGTCATCTTTGATGGTACGTGGGCTATGATGGTATATCTTCGACAAAGTTCCACTGGGTGTTGACGTTGGACTTGTGGTCATATCTAGTGATAAGTCAGTGCTGAAGTCACTGACAGCTGACTGGATGTTTGTGGTGAATGCAATATATAGTTGCAGACACCTGGTAGTGGTTTACTCAGTTATTTACTTTTCGGAAGAAAATGTAATAATCGGGTGAACACTGGTATCTGTAAAACATTTAGATTTAAGTTTAAGATTATCTAGATTTACTAATTTAGACCTGAAAACTAATAAAACAGTGGCGGATGTTGCTACAAGCTATACTCGGTATAGTATACCATTTGCTGCTATTTTCGCGTTACATCTGGTCTCGCGGTATTTGAAATTTGCGAGAACAACAATGTGCAGCACTCTCTACAGTAAATAAATTTGACCTACTTTGGAAGCTTATTACGTTTCACACCCTATTTTTGTAAACGTAGTTCAATTATTTTCAAATGCCCTCGTCGATCATTTGACTCGGTTAAGGCAGTAATGAATTGTGTGTTGTCCAACTATTTGACGGAATTACCCTTCCAATGTGTTAATTTTACATTGCAGTAATTGTTAATGTCTTACTCACGAAATTCATTTTGAAAATTTAGGGGTCCTATACATTTTACACTTTGACAGGAAGCCCTGTATAAAGTCGGATGCCGTACCGCGAAATTAGAATTAACTCCCTTGGCGGAAGTGAAGGTCACATGCACCGGAAACCCGATGGGTTTAAAAGTAAACAAGGACTAGAAAAATGATTTTCTGCTTGAAATAATAGTGGAAAAGAAAAGGTTTACGAAGTTAATAGGAAATAATAGCAACATAATATTGTTTTTTCTTTCCTTTATTCATTTATTCCCTTAGTACCGCGAAAATAGGTGCAAACAGGCTACAGATAACCCGCCAATAGCAGGTCACTATCTAAACTTTTAGCATATAGTGAAGAATGTTTAGACTTCCATGATATCTAAACCTACTAACACTTAAAACTATTGCCTGCATTCATTTAAATGTTTGATTTATTTGAATCATTCTTTTATGTCTGAAGTTATGAAGAAACATTTATACCAGTCTGATTTACCAATAGGGGGTCACTTTTGCCAATAGGGGGTCACCTAGTTTATCATATTTTCTATCCATTTAAAATAGTCTTTTTCTGACAAAACATGACTATGGTATTAGAAATAAACATTTCAATACAGAATATAATGAGAGACAGTACGTTTACATTTCAAACAGGAGATATTAAGTCAAAGAATATAGCACTAGTTTTCACAGTTGTATTTCTATGCATAATTAGCACCACCTATATCTAAAACTAAAATCAAAATATTGATTCACAGAACCTTATTCATTTATCTAGATTTGCCAGTTCAAACCAGTACAACATCAAATCAACCATTGATTTTTATTTTTAAGCAAAATAAACAACCTTTTGATTATCCCTGAAATGGGTGATTCTCTATTGGCTGAATGGCCGCCTCTGTTTGATGGCACTTTTTTTCATCGAAGTCAATCTAAAATTCATTATCATATTATTCCTATGGAAGTGTGTGTTTCACTCTTCAAAATGGTACCAAATTTGTGTGGTTTTATCTAAGAAATTGTGAGATATGCTCAAAAATATTCTACTTTGAAGAATTCAAGAGTGCTAAAATCCAAGTCAGGAAACATGGTTGCAAGAGTTATCTACTCATGGAACTCAAACTCATTAGATTAGATCCATCTTCTTTTGTCTAACAATTGCTAAATGATAAGTTAATATAACTGGATACTTAAACATTGTATACTCTAGTATGTTTAAGAGAGATTCACATTTTATTTCCAAGTGACCCGCTATTGGCAGTGATTGAATCACTGATTCTCTATTGGCGAGTTGACTGTACATGTATTTTCAATTAGAAATGTCAGCGATTGCCCTCCATAAATAAAAACACGTAATTTTGAATCGAACCTTCAAGAAGCAACTTCTTTTTCATTCCAACAAATAGTAAGATAATGATGAATCTATGTTATATTTATTATTATTATATCGGATAAGAAATATTATTTCTCGTTACAAATGGCGGTGGTAGATTAAAGGGAATTAACTCTATTAATTTCCGGTGTGCTGTATAAAGTTCCCTCACGCCAAAGTGCAGCCCTGGATAAACAGAGACATCCGTCGCATAATTACTTTAATTTTAATCTCGGTTAAGTTAAGAGGTAAAGGGGGTTAGTCCCCGGCTTTTTAACAGTGAGAATTGTCAGTGGTGACATCTGAGAAATGTGTAATCATTGTCAATAGCATAAGGGGAATATAATGGAAGTTAGAGCTCAGCAGGAAGGGCATTAGTCCCCACTCTTCGCAGTAAGGATGTTTTGTTGTAAAAATTATGGATGTTAATGCATACTTAAAAAGATCTTACAACTCGTACACATACTGAAAGAGATTGTAATTAATTCTTACAATACGTAGGTTCCTGGCAAACTGGACAGAAAATGGGCCATATATGGATTAAAGCGGCGATGGTTCAGGAGTGCTAAGAAGACTAACTCCCCTTCACACTGGGAAAGCCTGCAGAGCAGCCCATGAGTCACATGTAGCCGCAATGTTAGCTGCGAGGACCACGAGAAGGAACTATATCAAATTCAGGAAGAAGGACAACTTTGGTGTGCCTCCTTTGAAGAAAGATGGCATCTCATACAGCACAGCCAAGAAGAAAGCTGACATACTAAACCAGCAATTACCGTCTGTGTTCTCCAAGAAAGATGTCACCTCTCATTCCAGTCTGTCATCTAGTAAAATTCCCTCAGCTGGCGCACTCAGTATCACGTCATCCTCTACGGCAATCAAAATCAGCCAGAATCCACAACCAACAGTATGTAACCAAATCTCCTGTACCAACACTGCTTTTTTCCTAGCCACTGTTGTCCTTTGGAAGCATCTGCCTTAATGTGCCGTAAATCAGCCCACACTTATGGGCTTTAAAGTTGTTCTAGGAAATATCAATACATTCTAAATGCCATTCTTCGTTTTATTAGTTTTTTTTTTAAACTGTGTACAAAGAAAAAATTTTAATCTTTTATATGTAAATAGTTGCCCCTTGCGGCTGCGCATGTACACCTGCAGTACTTTAATCAAATCCCGCGGATACTCTTCTAGAGTGAGGCGATTACTGAAGAAGAATATGACGATAAACGCATTGGTGATATTTTGCTTGGCTTCATTGAGAGTACCAAGATAGGCTCAGTTTGACTACATACGATGGAGCGAGTTGATGGCAAGTTCGTTTGCCGAGAGTGCCGTCAAGCCGACGGGTACATTTTAAATTACGTGAACGACAAAATGATGGCATTTCAATATGTGATAAAGTAATATGCTATTGTGTTGTCCTTTCCATTCACGTTGTTTTTATTTGTAGGCGAAGGAATCGTCTATTGTGAAACATAACGATAGAGCCAGTATCATGTTACCGTCGCCGGATTATAGTGACTCTGGTCTTGAATGCGTTAAGTGCATACAAACTCTGACTGGCAAGTGCCTAAAACGGACGCAAATTAAGCGATATCATGAATATGTCAGCAGCACCGCCCTCATTGATAAGGCTGCCTAACAAATCCGAAACACTATAGAGACTAGTGAAATAGGAAACTATCCATATTTAAGTGACACTGACATAGAGACTGAAAACAGTGACAGTTCAGTTGTATCTCCAGTGAAAAATGTTACAGCAAATCTGAATGAAACCACAAAATCCTGGGATTTGGAATCTAAATCTGGTCATGTAACAACCGAAGGGCCTAATCGCGGTAAGCTTACGAACGCAAAATTTCTATCAATTGAGAAACTTTTTACAACTCCCAAAAGAAAACGAATGATCTTTACCCAATGTTCTGGCAGGTGTTACTAAAATAAGGAAGACATATATTTTGTCATTCATAAGAGTGAAAATGAACAGCGATATAAATCAGGGTTTAGACGGGAATTCCGTGATGCTTGTTGGACGTAGGAGAAGAGTACATCTCCATCAGCATACCTCTTACCAATGGAAGACATACTTATTTCACCCACAAAGAGAAATGGTGTTTATTGCATTGAAAATATGGTAGGAAATACGAAGTGCTGGAACCTCAGCCTGAACTATCTGAAATCATTCTTTGTCATTTATAGATCATTAAGCTAAATTAAAGCTAACTAACTTTTACAGAAGGCGCATCTCTTGGACCTCACTGTGCCTGGATCTTTTTCTTTGGCACAAAACAACGTAGCTGTGTATGAATACATCGGAACTTTTCCAGGCAGACAATTGCACGGTAAAGTGAAAACCTCAGACAACAAACAGCCGTAGTCAAAAACTATACACCCGATTAAAGCGCAGATCTGCTAAAACGTCCATGATAAACTGAATAAAGGTGGTGGCTTTTACACCATGGCACGGCATTTAAAAGAAGCATGTTCAGAATATTAAATACACACAGGCGAAATAACAAAAAACAACAACAAACAAAAGAACAACAGCAAAAAAAAAAAAAAAAAAAAAAAAAAAAAAAAAAAAAAAAAAAAAAAAAACCAACTAACAAACAAAAAACCCCCCCCCCCCCCCCCAAAAAAAAAAAAAACCCAACAGGAACCAAAACTGACGTGTACCTAAATACTCTTGCTGACCATTTAATACACATAGAAAATAAAGTTGACTTGAGGGACAATTTCATTCGGTCCGTTAATCATTTGAATCCGTCGTTCTTTACACAGATGAACAAATTATAAGATTTTGTTGCCGCGAGGAGCCAGCAATTTTAGGCGTTGACAAAAGTTACAACTCAGGACAGTTACATTTAACAACAATGGTGTAAAATCTTTTTTTTCTGTAACTGAATCAAATACTACTGCACCGCCTATTTTCGTGGGACCTTCATTTCTACTTTGAAACTTTTAACGTTTTCTTTACAAATATAGCAAATCATTTTAGCTATGAAGAAATCCAGAAAATAATACTTAGGAGTCACGACGAGACAGCATTGCGGAAAAGTTTGGCAAGGTCTTTCCCAGTGTCAACACTTACATTCGACCATAAACTTGAGGAAGTGAAAGACTTAGCAACAGATAAGGCAAATGATTTCCTTCATTAATTTACTTTAACGGAAGATTAGTCCCTTTCATAAATCTCCAAGGTCAATAATGATTAGACCAACTGAGTCTTAAAATCGGTACTAGATAAGACAGATAGATATAGTACATACGATAGTTAGGCCGCAATTGAAAGACTGTGAAAAAGAAGTAGTGAAAATAGGTAATTTCAAACTGGCACCATTATTTTCCCATCACGAATTTTCATTAGATAGTTGGTGTTATAATTCAGAACAGGACAGAAAGAATGTACTGCAACGCTTCTATAAGGACAAAGGTAAGTGTAACAAAACAGTTACATCATCAGATGGTATCCTAAGAGTACAGTGGTAAGAAACCGCATTAGCGAAAATGGCCGATGGCAGAAAGGGCGACTCCAAGAAAAGCAAGACAATGTGCTTAAAGTCTGTATGGACTGTCTGCCTGAAATAGACTGTGCCGGGCTGGGTGAGCACCGACATTTCTTTTTATATAACACGTCAGTAATGTATCTAAACAATTGCTACATGTATGTATTAAATGTATATATACGCTCTATTGGTGTAGTGAAAACTGTACAACCTTTTTCTTCAGCAGACTGACCGAAAATGTCATAGGTAACAGATGCGACTTTATATTACTAACGAAAAATATTTTTTGTTCAATAAACAGGGTCATAAAATTTTGATTTTATGTTCAGGTTATGGCCCTTTAGATGCAGCTTCCGAAAATGTATACGTCATAAAGGACCGAAAGTAACAGTTATGAAACGTCGAGAAACATAAACTAAATTTAGCTCATACTCCAAAAATATCGAAACACATTCAAAATAAAGAAGAAAACAATACAGAATAAAACCAACATACTACATCAATTGCAAATAGACCATAAACCGCCTCCAGACACGAACATTTTTTTTCAGCAATAAACAGAATTTTTATTTAGTTTGATCAAAATTTCAGATAAGAATTGTTTTGCAAAAGTATGCATATGAAAGTCATCTGCATGTACCAAATTGATAATTGAGCCGTGCCATGAGAAAACCACCATAGTGGGTATGCGACCAGCAAGGATCCAGACCAGCCTGCGCATCCGCGCAGTCTGGTCAGGATCCATGCTGTTCGCTTTTATAGCCTACTGCAATTAGAGAAACCTTTAGTGAACAGCATGGATCCTGACCAGACTGCGCGGATGCGCAGGCTGGTCTGGATCCATGCTGGTCACAAAGCCACTATGTTGATTTTCTCATGGCGCGGCTCATATATAGCATGACTAGTATGTAATTAAAGTTTGAATTACTTTGGCATGACAATTGTTACTAGGTTAGCAGCCTCATTATATACATTAAAATGGTATGAGAGATAATCATACAGATAGATTTGAATTTTACATAAAGAAATCGTGACAAAATTTGATATATTTGGTAAAAGTCAGTTTATAGACTCGGTAAAGATCCACGTGAGTGAAGATGGCTATACACCCCGATGAGCATTGAATTAAATAGTTCAACTGTGATTTAAAATTGCATAGTTTGTATTTTGGAGAATATATGTTGTTTTTTGCTTTCTTTTTGCAATATAAGGGATAACCGCAAAATGTGAGTACAGCTTACCAGATATATAGTACTATAGTTATCAAGCCAGAAATTAATTAGATGTACACTATAATCTCTTAAGTGTACATGATTGCAGAAGTACATCACACAATATTTTTATTTAAAAGCTATAAATCTATATATCAGTTCATTTAATATTGCAATGAGATAAATTGCAACTAAGTTTAAACTACACTCAAGGACTTTAACCTTTAGCCTGCTGGCGTCAAGTGGTTTTGCCTTTTGCGACCAGCGCAGACCAAAAACACTCTGCACTTCATGGTCTGCACTGTTCGCTATTTAGTCGGTAAATTTTCAGTGAACATCCCTTTGAATAATAAATGGTACTGCCCAAATTTGAAGATGGACCATTCCATTTTAGAAAATTAGCAGGGTGACGGTTAAAACAAAATTGCAGGCATATTCATTGAATGTTTTGATATGTCGACAAGTACAGCTCTGAAGCATTCATTCTTCAGATTTCCGATTTTTCAAATAAAATCTTTCACAGATAATATTGACTGTTTTTCTCAAATGTTGGAGTTTCTAGTATAGGAACTCTATAAAGCAACAATGTCAAATAACATTTCCACTTATTTTTGGTATGGGAGAGTTGCCGAAATTTCACTGGGTTGGTCTTAATGGTTCGATTGCGACCAATAAACTGACTGGACCGATTTGCACTCTTTTCAGTCAGGCTGGTTCCGCGTTCATCAATCGGTACACCTGCGGGACATGATGAACGGTCCGACTGAAACATTTAGGCGCTTTTCGGTGTACCGCTCACGTTATCGGGATAACCCGGTCTGGTATGAATCGTGTACACAATGAAACATTTTATTTCGTTTAGACGCGCGCAAAAGAGCCACTTACATATGTGCACCAATACGAAATACAGTTACTGTCAAGTTTTTGTTATTTCACTTTGAGAGTTTTGTTTTATAACGCTGCGTGCCGAAATAACAAAACAAAATTTCGGTATGGTTTGCAAGTAGCTGCTTTACGCATTCCAAAATTACCTTATTAAAGCCCGACGTCCAGCCGGGTCTTGTGTCATCTAACGTTAAGTTGAATAAAACCGGCTTTAGGACTATACGCTATAATCAATGTGTGTACGAAAGATAAAGATAAATATATATTACATCTTCTTACAGACACTCTGTATAATGGCAGCCACAGGAAACAAAGTCCATGTTGACTTGTTACACATGCACAAGTCCACACGAGAGTTAGTTCAAGAGCAGGTTGATTTATCTAAGAAAATGGTGAGTATTTTATCAGTTCCAGCTGCGTAATAAAAGGTTCATCACGATCCAATATTAACTGTTTCAAATGTTTGAAAGGTATACATTGCATTTAGAAACCCTTCACTGAAATATCCAGCAACAATGATAACCAAACAATTGTAACCCATGAAAGACGGCAACACAAACAAAGCAGAGACACCGAGACATGGACTCATCGGTAGTAGGGGGTCAAACTGTTTAGTATGGGTTGGGAGACTAGCAAAGCGATTGAATAGATAGTTTAATGAAAACATTTCCACGAAGATCAATTAAATACAACAGCACACCTGTTTGGGAAAGCATGCAACAAAATCAATTTCTATGTCAAAATGTTTTTTTTTTTAAACTAAATTTTGTAAATTTCCAAATGGAAAAATAATTCAAGAGAATACAAAGGGTATATCCTGTTGTTTCCAATTGTTTTGTGCCGCTTTCTTAAATAATTGCGTATGACTGTTTGGATTTTCAGTTGTTTTATTAAGAGTATAATATATGAACTGATTGTGCCTTCTTGTTATAAAAGCATACTTAGTGTCGTAAGTGCTCTGGGGTTATTATGAAACTAGGTGTGCCATTATGGCAATAAGGCACAAAGGCACATACCAGTCGTTTACTGACCATTTTATGATATGCATTCTCTTGTAATTCTTGGTTATTTCATTTTTAATATTTCCCGGCTTTATACGTTATCATTTGTACTTGCTTTTTTTCATCTAAAAAAGATCCATCACCCTCTCAATTTGCTACAGTCATGACGTTGCCGTCAAAACGCGTGGACATTCTAATTACATAGGTTGTAGACTTGTCCGCTGGGATCTTCGAAATTTCGATTAGTATATATATTATTTTCTGAAGTATTTGATATTTTTACACAAAGTATTGAATACAAAGCTAGAACTAAAACGTACATTTATACTAGTAATTGCATTTGTACATAATTCAATATCTACATTTTACATGTAAATATCATTAAATTGCGTTGAAAGCTAATGGTCTGTATTGTCTGTTCGTGCACGTACAGCGAACTTCTGTTTTTTAATAAATTTGTCTTTGATAAGGACCATCAAACTTATCCATGAGTATAAGCGATGTGGTTAAATTGCCCAGATCTCAGACAGATAATAAACGCATCTAGTTCTACTTAAATTAAGAAAACCAAGTCTGCTATTTATTTGTTCGGCTGTGTTCTATGTCCCAAAACGTTCGTTTTATATAAAGGTTTTATTAACTATAGAACATCAGATTTTAACTGCCGTGTGACAGCCGTGAAAGACTCTTAATTTTGACCGAGTGCCGTTATATCTAACAGTCAAGTCCATTTAACCCTTAGCCTGCTGGCGGCAAGTGATTCTGCCTTTGCGACCAGTGCAGACCAAGATCAGCCTGCACATCCGTGCAGTCTGATCATGGTCTGCACTGTTCGCTATTCAGTCAGTAAATTTTCAGTGAACACCCCTTCGAATAATAAATGGTATTGCCCAAATTGAAAGATGGACCAGTCCATTATAGAAATTTTGCAGGGTAAGAGTTAATAGATTTCCGCTAAAGGTAGTGATGTTGCACACTTCATCACCTTTCACGAAAGACTCGTTCAAACCAAGCCTGCTATTATTTTTTTGTGTACTATGCTTCCAAACGATCTTAAAATATTTTCAAGCTTGTATGTATGTATAAATTTTTGATCTCCGCTCAAGTAAAGAGCTTACTGATCCAATTTTTCTTCATCTCTCAAAGCACTAATTAATGTTAGCGTGGTTTCTGGATCTCCTGTTATCGAAGAGCTTTCAGTTTTTCCAAGATAGTCGCCAGACTGCCATTTCAGGTCAGTTCTGACATTTTGTTTGATAGGAGGACTGTGGATGCTTTTTTACCAATTGTTTTTCCCTTTTGATCGGATTGATATCTATCTCAAAGTCTGGTCCGGGTAAACGGAGGCATGAGTCTTACACATATTTTTAGAAAACACACTGTGTATAACATGAGCGGCAGCGTGGTGTAGAACCAGAGTCTTATGGAACAAAGTAGTCCTTGGTGTTTCTTGATTTACTGGTCCGCAGTTAACAAAGTGGTGTACAATATAGTCAGCTGAAGAAGTTTAACGTACGTGGATGAAATTTCGTAACTAGTTTTATCTTTACGTGTATGTCAAACTTTCTTACTCTCTATCTGGATGATTACTGGATTAAGCGTGTGGTGTTGCAACGTTTCATTACCACTCGTAAAACCGACTGTGCTATTATTGTGCCTGGTTGCATTTAATGCTTCCAAAGGATTTTTCAGATAGAGGTAGACTTAATTCTGACCACATGCAGTTGTTTCCATTGTCCAAATACATTTTTTCCCCGAATGTATTCGTTTCATTTACCTATTGATGCATGCATTTTTCTTCTTTAATTTGTAAAGTATCTTACAAATTGCATTATTCTATTCTATAATATAATGCTATAATATTTTACACTTTACACTTTTTCCGCTTTATAATGTTTATTTCATTAAATGTTTTGCTGTTTATTACCCCGATGAAGCATGTTAACACTTTAAATGAATATCTAGCTATTTAAATGGCTGGTTTTACAATATCATATACGATGTATGAAAAGATATGTTGTGCATAGTTAGTATGTAATTAAACATTTAATAAACATGCCATTCTTTCATTCATCATCATTCATTGTGACAATGTAAATGGTACGTCATGGGCGTAGGAGCGATCTCAAAAATGGGGCGGGGGGCTGACCAGCTAAACCTTCCCATATTTTCTTATTTTCGCTGAAAATATTTGGACAAACAAAAAAAGAAGAAACAGAAAACGGAAAAAATGTCCTTCCCCTTTTCGACAATAGACATCATATCAAAATCTTTATCAGTACATTTAAATGATCTATTATATTTTCCCCTTTATGTAGTGCTATTTCTGAGAAAGGCAGTTTTTTAAGTCAAAAGCTGGGGATAGGGGTGGTCCAACGCATATGTTGGCCCCCAAGTTTTAAAATTTGGGGGAAGGGGTTTGTGGTGGCAGTTCCACTTGCCCACCCCTCCCTGCTCCTACGCCTATGACGTGTATCTTCTCTTTCTGATTGAAAGGGATGTGATGACCAGTTCGTAATCTGTGATCTAGGTGACATTATAGATAAGTACCAACAATGGACCAAGCTGATGCCGAGAGTGAAGCCTTTCTACGGTTTGTATGATAATCATAATTAAAACGCCTTTCTTCAAAAACTTTAACCCCTCCCTCAAAGTCTCAACTCATTCTGCCCGCGCGACGCATTATTGCGTCGGCCGATTGTTATCTGTACACCGCGTGCCGCTCTAGGCGGCGTTGTTATCTGCCGAATACATGCGTCTTTACAGTAATAGCTCTGAATTCCGCGTGACGCTTTCAGTCGTCACATTTCATTGGTCTTAAATAAATTTTTTTAGTTCTTTCTAACAAATTGGACCAATCAAAATATTTTTGTTGCGTAACATTTTTAGAACATAAATAAAACCGGACATTGTGAAAAAATGAATGCTTTCGCTGAAGAAAGCTGTAAAAGCCGGCGTGCATGGTTCAAGCTATAATTTGTTTATTTTTTCGGAGCCAGAAAATTACTGATGATTCTTTATATGATCGAAACATGAAAAAAATAAGTAAAAGATGAATGAATAAATAGATACCAACGAAGATTCACTGAGCAATGGCAATTGAAATTAACGCAACCCAAAAATATAAACTTTTTCGCTCGTCGCTATGCGGCAAATAATGCCATCTGCGGGATCAAATAATTTTACGGCTAAATGAGTTTACTTCTGCTTATTATCGTTCTTACGTTTTATTACAATAAAATAATCATTAAAATAAATATTGTGCCAGAATTTCATTCAAATCTGTCAAAATTTAGCGGAGATAAAAAAACAAAAGCCCAGCTACGGAGCTAGAAAATGCGTTGAGTATATTCTTTATAAGTACGGATCTAAACATTTGAGTGCGGAAAAAAATAAATTGTAAATAATTGGGTATTGCTATAAAACACACTTCAGTAAAGACAGACGTACATAATTACTGCACAAAAAAAAAATAACGTGCACGCATCGTACCGATCGAACTGCAAGGAAATCTCATAAAATTATTTTATAATTTCATACCGCGTGAACTTTGTCACATGTTAACGTCGTGACGGTGCACATTGAAAAGAAAAGAACTAAAATATTTTCTTTTACATATAAGATTAAACTGTCTTCCACTCATGCACACCAGACCTTTCATTTTTACCTATGCGATATGACAATGCTCATGTGTGTACGAAAAAGTAAAATCATCTTCGTGGGTATCTATTTAATATTTATTTATTTGTTGTTAAACTTCAAAACTGTCTCTTGATCTATAGAATAAACTGTTAATAATTAATCAATCATTTTGACACTTTAGAAGCTCTACAAAATTGTTTCAAAATTTAAATTTTCATAAAGTACATGTTTTCTGAAAATTAGTCCAAAATAATCTCATTTTCAGGCTAATAGTTTCTGTCTAAAATAGTTGAAATATTCACTTATTTTCAATTTATTACATCTTCATATTAAATACATACACTAGTTTTATGAGAAATAACTTTATTTTGATGCGTTTTGATTGCCTTAATGCATATAACTGAGTAAAATCAGTGTTAGAAAATGACAATAATATTTATTTAAAATTATTTTTAAGAATTGTTCTTATTTGTTGTTTAAATCTGTGCATGATAAAATTTAGCATTTTATAAATGTTGTTTAGCCCAAACAAAATCTTACGAGGGATTATGGTCATTTGTTTTGTGTCTTTAATTCAACAGTCTGTTAAAAATGTCTGTACCACACAGCTGCATGAAATTAGCTTTGTTGTGTAGCTACTTCAATTTACTTACAAAGAGTGCAAATTCCATACCTATTAACACATATTTTATGTCATATGTCACTAATTAATAACAATATCCCAAGCAAAAAAATACAAAATCAATGTTATCTCTCAAAACACCTCTAGGTATTCAGGGGTAGATTGGCTTATCAGCCTCCTAGGTGGCTGAAAGATAAATATCACCAGGGTAGAAGTGGAGATAACACATTAGGGCAGAATGAATTAAACAGTTTCATTAAAATATTTTACCGTTTCATTTAAATATTTTACTCTCCCAACAAAAGCTTTATTTTATCCGCTCCTCACCGCATTCAACCGGATTATAAATCATCTTTACTGAAACCCTCAACCCTTCCACCAAAATCTTTTACCAAAATCATCTCATATGGCGTTTCGGCTAAAACTGCGTGGCACAGGAACATTTACCTGTCTACTAAAGCCTTCACCTGGCTCTATCAAAATCAATTTACATTTCCCCCTAAAAGATTTAACTACTCTATAGAAACAATTAACTAACTCACTGAAATCTTTTACTCCCTACACCGAACCCTTTATGGCCCTTAACTGAAATCTGTGTCTCTCCCACCGGTACCTTTCCTTCATCCAAAGGTATCTTTTTACTCCTCCTTCAAAATATTTAAATCCTCAAAATTAAGCTCCTCAACGTCCTCAACGATGATATAAACTTCCTTCAACCATTACTCTTGCTGTCATATCTCCTCCACCTAAACCATTCAAGACTCGGCCTGAACCCTTCCATGGGACCTACATATTGTACCTGTTACATGTAACAAGTTCAGCGAGCTAAATGGTAGTCACTGTGGAAGACATATATATGGTATTGCGCAGGGTGTTGTTAACTGGTATCCGATCAGCAAACAAGGAACTTAGAGTGCCTTACTCTGTAGCTTGTGGCCTACTCAAACAGATACTATCCTACCTTAAGAATATTAAGAATACTAAATGACTAAGATTCTACTCAACTTGTATCAAATAATAATTTGCGGGTATATATGGCTGCACATATCATGCATTCTATATGATAAATAATTTCGTTGAATATTTTTCTTTACAGTAAACTATACCCACAAAACATAAACGATTATTAAAAAATGCTTCTTGTTTTTGGTACTTGATACGCCAGAGCACAGTAAAACTCGTGTTTATGCCTTTAACCCTTTGCCTGCTGGCGGCAGTAATTCTGCCTTTGCGACCAGTGCAGACCAAGATCAGCCTGCACATCCGTGCAGTCTGATCATGGTCTGCACTGTTCGCTATTCAGTCAATAAATTTTCAGTAAACACCCCTTCAAATAATAAATGGTATTGCCCAAATTGAATGATGGACCAGTCCATTTTAGAAATTTAGCAGGCTAAGGGTTAATTACTAGTTTTCAAGTATAATATTTCAGCTGTAAAATGCAATAATGACTCGGCAGTATTGAAGGTACTGTCTGACTGTGGAGCATCGTTCGACTGTGCAAGTAAGGTAACTATAGATCTATATCATATATATGTTACGCGCATATAGCCAATCTGCGCATTTGGTAAATCGCGCAGCGCAAATAACCAATTTGTTATCTGCGCAACGATTTGTAAATCGGGCAACCTTATATATTTCTTATATGCGCAGGGCAACTGTCTTGCGCGTTTGGTAAATGAGTCTGCGCTTTTAACATTTGGAAGATATCTCCCGATAAAATTGAATATCATTAGAGTGTTAGACTTGTAGGCCTACATAAAATTGTAAAACTGACGGTGATCAGGCACGCGTAAAGGTGTGAATTTGTAAAGAAAAAGAAAAACATTTTTTAAAGTAAATGAGCGTATTTATGCGGTAATTTCTCACGTCCCTGGTAGTTTATGGCCTATAAATTTCTGTTGACGACGGTATTAAGAGTCATTTGTCATAGGTGTTAAAAAACGTTAAAATGATACAAAATATCCCAAGTATATTTAATAACACAAGTATTTTTTTTATTTATTTTTATACTTTTAAACGCCGTAGCCTGTGCGGGATGTCGATCCCGCGCTAACAGAAAATCTGGAAATTACTCTGATAATATGCATATCTGCCATAAACCATGCTAACTTTTACATTGTTTAACAATTACAGACTGATATTGCAAATCTTGGTTTTAAAAATGTGTCAGAAATTTAATTCAACATCATTAAATTCATGGGAGTCGGTCACCTGGTTTCAATACCTGCAATGTGATACAATATGCAATAAAACTCAAACATGCGTGAAGGTGTGATTTCCTTCGGATAGCCACATCGTCCTCTCTATTCTTTTTATAACTAAAGTATTTTACTTCATTCGATCACACGCAGTCATTTTATACCGAATATAGAACATAAAGGAGACTTACATAACAGACTGAATTGCCACACACTTACCACATTTCACCATATCGCTTTTCTTTTCATTATATTGAAAAAGCGCAATTCTTTTTACCGACGTGAGCATATCTCTTGACATGACCAAGATTAAAAATAAAACAAAAATAAGTAGAATTAAAAGACGAACTTACAGATCTTTTATACTTATATAATTGTTTAATGTTTTATAGTGAGATAAATAGAATGAATAACTAATAAAATTCCTCAAAATGTGAACGAAATTTTACATTTTGTAGGTGTGCAAGATGTGTGTCCTGCGCTAATAGAAGTCTGAAAATTACTACAATAAATTGAATATCTTTTATAAACCATTTTAACTTTTACTTCGTTTTTCGATTACAATCTAAAAATGTAGTTTTTGAAAATCTGAATATAATGTTTCATCCGTAGCCTGCGCGGGATGTTGTTCCTGTGCTAATAGCAATTTCTGAACTGACGTTGATATTTGCAACATATTTCAATTCTAAAAGATACTATTTATGTAACTTCATAAAAATGTTTTCGGAGTAGAAAAAAAATAGAAAGAAGTGTGATTTCCGTCAAAACGAGAACGAAATATTACATTTGTTATCTGCGCAAGAGTTTAAGTTAACATAGTTTATGAGAAACATTCAAGTTATCAGAGTAATTTCCAGATTTATTATTAGCGCAGACACACATCTTGCGCGGATAAAAAATGTAATATTTCGTTCTCGTTATGACAGAAATCACTCTTTTTCTATTCATTTTTCTACAGTATTCATTTTAAAGTTACATAAATAGTATGTTTTATGAATGAAATATGTCTGAAATACAGTGTAATTTCAAACTTTGCTATTAGCGCAGGACCGACCTGCCACGCAAGTTACAGGTGTAACATTATAGATCCATTTAGAAAATTATAAAATAACCTAAAACATACCAGGGGACGACGTGTGCAAGCTGGAGGAAATCACACCTTCACGCATGTTTGGGTTTTATTGCATCTTGTATAAGATTGGAGGTATTGAAACCTGGTGACCGACTGCCGGGAATTTACTGATGTAGAAACAAATTTATGACACCTAATTTAAGTACCGAGATATTCAGCATTTGACATCTATATTTATTAATAAATTGACCAACTGCATGATTTATCAAACACGAAATGCAAATTTCTGATATATAAAGTTACATTTGTTATTTGCGCTGCGCATTTGGTAAATCGTTGCGCATATAACCAACGTACAAAAATTTGTTATATGCGCTGCGCGTTTGGTAAATAGCGCAGATTGGTTATTTGCGCTCAACATATACACCATTAAGAATTACTGCATGGCCATAAGAATGTTTAAATATCTATTCTTCTGAACATATCTTAAAATATATCACGCGTAAAACGTGAAGTTGTTACGCTACAAGAGTAATTGTTATAGTTTAATGGTCATGTGATTTTATATTTCAAAAATATATCGACACTTTTTGGTTATTAAGTGCATTTCGAGGGCTTAGCGCAAAACTACTGTTTCTTGTTCTTTATTTATATACAGTTACAATAGTTTTGCACCAAGCCCACGATTAAGAATTCAGTGCATAACTTCAGAATTGATCAATGTTGCAGTTAACAGTTTTCGTTAAAATCCAGCACCCATTTACTATATATACATTGATACAATCAATGTATATAATTATAGCAAATGGGTGCTGGATTTATTTTTTGGTCCTGGACTCTCTATAAATGTTTTTATCCTATATATCACCATTACTGACGAATGCCTATGCTCTCTGTGGGAGATTGGCAATACACAACTGATCCAAGTAACATATTTCTGTTGATCCTAATGTGACCTTTAATAATGCTTATTAGGACGAGGTACAGAAGATACTGAGCCTTGGAGTGAGCCCCTCTAGAATCATTTACGCAAATACGGTTAAACAACCTTCAATGCTGAAATACGCGGTGGAACATGGTGTTTCTTTGATGACGTTCGACAGTGAAGCAGAACTACGCAAGATAAAGTCTCTTTGTCCTGATGCCAAGTTTGTATAATAAGTATATTTATAAAACAGATATGATAAATGTTGATTTGGGGTTACGTTTCACCGAAACAATACAGGTCATTTGGGGTCAAAACAGGACAAAAGGTTTGGTACCACATCTCATTTACATCGTAATTAAAAGATAAAGTATGGAATCAAAAATTTCATACTTGCTGGAATAACAGAGATACAGAAAACCAAGTGTTTTGACCCTATTAGTCGCTTTGACGATCGTGCAATGGTAAGACATTTGTTCGAATTCTTTTCATACAGAGGTTGTTCTAGATCCACATGGGAGGTTTCATTTTTTTAACAATTCATACCTCATTCAGAGAAGGTACAAACATGTAAATAACACATTGGGTTGAGCATAAGACTTTCTGTAGATAGGACGCGGGCGTGGCGAATGTTCTCCAACGATTTGACAGAAGACAAAATGCGTGACGTCATTTTCCCTCATGCTATGTTACATAATTGACCATAACTGTTTAACCCATGTTATAACTTTACTTCTGAAAAAAACCTAAAAGAACTGAATGAATATCAACAAAAATAAAACTGTTTGTCCAAATGTTTACATAGATGAATATCTTAAACGGTTCTTTTTCTTGTAGGCTAGTTTTGAGAACATTACCTGCTGGCGACTTCAAATGTAAAATAGACCTTCGGCAGAAGTTTGGATGTCCATTGTCCAAAATTCGAACCCTGCTGCAGACTGCAAAGGATCTTGACCTTGACGTTGTAGGAACAAGGTAATAGTCTAAAATTTTCATTTGTTTATGTTTTCAACATTCTGATTTTTTTAAATAAAATACTTAGTATAACATTTGCATAAACATATTGGAATCATTTAAAAAATATAAATAAATGTTGAGAGAATAAGTATGATGATTTATATGTCTGTTAATAAACAGTTGGATTATGACCTACATCGCTTATTGTAATGTCTGGCTATAATGTACAAATTAATGTGTCAGTAAATGTGTCATGTATATCCCTGTTTCTCGTATTCTCAGGGTTTCTCATATTCTCGTTTTTTTGCCTTAATGTTGTCAAATAATTTAATGTTTGTTATTTTCTAGACAGGAATGGTACAAAACTGACACACTGAAAATTTCAAGTGTTTTGAACGCATATTGACGAAATTATCAGCATTTTACTCAGTTTTCAAAAAAATCCTTATTTTTTTTCTGGTGGGGTTAGCAAATTTGCCATAAATTATTGATTATGCAATTAATTGTCATATTTCTTGATGTATTTACTACAGAATATATCTTTTTTATTACACAATGGTAATTTTAATGTTTTAAATTCTACAACTTATTTGTGATCAAAATTGAAATCTAAATCCACGGGAATACGAGAAACTCTTGGTCTATTTCTGCGGGTGAGGGTGGTATCAAAAACAGTAACAAAATAATTAAATGGGATAACTTCTGTAATATTTTATGACTCAGTCTGAAAGACAAGTGATTTTTCTACAAAATATCACCCAAATGCTGTTTATGAAATGGTTAATCTGTTACTGGGAATAAAAACAACCCCTTAGGCCCCCAAGAATATGAGAAAACAGGATATATAAACAATAACTTGAAACTAAACATCACACTTGTTCTTTTCTGTAATCTTGTCTGGACTTATCCAGTTTTCACGTTGGAAGCGGATGTCATGACGGTAATGCGTACATTGCATCTATACGACAAGCACGCAGTGTGTTTAACATGGCTGCAGAGTTGGGTATCAGCATGAAGCTGTTGAATATAGGAGGGGGGTATCCTGGAGAGTCGAGCTCTAGAGAGACGTTCGTTAAAGTAAGTATTTATACAAACAAAGGAAAAAGTTTCTTTTGGATGATAGAAGGGTTGTAGTGGTTTAGAGACAGACATTGATTTGAAAGGTCTAGGGCTTTCATTCCCTACCTGTTTAACTGGTATTCCTTTGATTTTACCCCGCGCGATATAGTATGAATCATTTTATTAAATTGTTGTAACCATTTGTCCAAAGGGTAGATAATAGCTACATATAGCTGTATTGTAAACCACCTACTTAAAAAATGGGTCCCGGAGGCCCGAAATCATGGGTACCGACCGTGTAATTTCGAAAATATGTGGTAGTAATTTAGGAAATGGCTTTATCAAATCTCCTCTCGCGAGTGAAACAGTTCTGTTCGCATTTTCAAAATGGACCTTCTCAAAAGAATGTTTCTACCAGTCCTACCAGTCCTACAGGACATTTATACAATTTGCGACCACAAAGAAAGTAGGGGTTAATTCGAATCCAATATCTTCCATTAAAATTTGACTCAAATAGCAATTAGTCTGGCTAAAAGTTTATATACTTACCTGGCTTCTGTATAATTGTTTCACAGATTACAGAAGCTGTGAACAAACAGCTAGATAAAGACTTTACAGAGGATGATAATGTAGAAATAATTGCTGAACCAGGAAGTTATATGGTATCGTCGTCCGCCGTCCTTGCCGTCAACATAATCGGCAAACGAATGCTTTCCAGGAAAGATCTATACAACGGTATGTTTTATCTTTACGACCGTTTGGGAAGTAAAAGCTTACTGTGAGAACAATGGTTATCAAGGCAATATTTCAGGAGACACATAAATGCGAATGACCCCAGCCGTTTTATTTATTATGGTCACACTAATAAGTATATGTACACAACATACTATACCTTAACAAAAGTATAATTTAGAATTAAAATGAGCCGTGCCATGGGAAAACCAACATAGTGGGTGTGCGACCAGCATGGAACCAGACCAGCCTGCGCATCCGCGCAGTCTGGTCAGGCTCCATGCTGTTCGCTTTTAAAGCCTATTGGAATTGGAGAAACTGTTAGCGAACAGCATGGATCCTGACCAGACTGCGCGGATGCGCAGGCTGGTCTGGATCCATGCTGGTCGCACACCCACTATGTTGATTTTCCCATGGCACGGCTCAAATGTTTCAAGAAATAATACGGACACAAAGGTTACTGTCTCGATGACAGTACCAGACCAAAAGTCATTCCTGTGCCACTAGAGCACCATCGAGCATATATCATGTATTTAGCCATTTGCAGTCGGTAAACATCTATTTAAGAGACCACAATAGACGTCTTGATATTTACGCAATGCAACTATATTTTTACATTTTTTACATTCTGCTTCAGTAATTAGAAGGATCTAATAAGTATGTTACGTAGTTTACGAAGGTGAAAAATACATCAACTAATGATTTTACAGAAGAAGACATTATGACAGCTGGCGGTGACGATGACGCGCCATCTGTAATGTATTACGTTAATGACGGTGTCTACGGTTCGTTTACAGATGTATTGATCGTTCCAGAAAATCTTGATCTCGATGTTCAAACATTAACGGTAACATTTCTCATCAAACGTATCATATGAAATTAACGTTTAAGTAACTTTTAAAACTATATTAGGCTACTTTAGAGTGTTGTTATGATTTTAAAAACATACGTTTTATCGATGCCTACCAGCTTTTTATTGTTTTATTACCTGACCGTAATGCGATCATACATTTGCGTGTCTTAAAATCATTTTAAGTGTTAGAAAGAACGGGAATGTTGATAAGTTGTGTTGTTGGAACAGCTTTGTCAAAGGGTTTCTTTCTTGCTTTCAAATGTTTATCATTGAGCAGTGTTATGTGTTGGTGAAGATGTTGCCATGTCTGGTTTGGAGTGGTGTTTAGGTTGTGCACCGATTAGTCCAATTAAGTGATCATGTATGTCAGAGTTGTCTATTTTTTTGATAGGCTTTGTCTTATTTCCACGTCGTAAATGTTTTTAAATGACAAAATATCAGTCAATATAATGGGTCAAATCTCAACGCCAAATGAATTAGGCTATGTGCCGACTGACTATTCTAGAGTCGACTTTTCTGTTTTTGCGCTTAACGATATTTAATTGATGCATTACTCTCTTTATCTCAATCGAATGTTATTATTGATTTATTGACCAGATATGATACATACTAGTTGACCTATGAGTGTCATATATCGACATTTCCCCTAAAAATCTGATGAAAATTAACTTTCTATACATATATGTATCTTTAAGTGAAAATTGTCTTTTTACAATTTTAGTGCAATAAAGATGAAATCTGTTATGAAAGTGCGATATGGGGTCCAACTTGTTGTGGGTTTGATTGCATTATTAAATCTACAAAGTTACCAATGTCTGAGGTCGGCGACTGGTTCTACTTCCGGGACATGGGGGCTTATACCATCGTCTTTGTCTGCAGTTTTAATGGCATGACTTCCCCGAGGAGAATTTTTGTTTGTGCTGTGGAAACATGGTATGTAATTGTGTTCACATGGTAATTTAAAAGCAGGGAACAGTTTCAAAACATAATCATATTCAAACTTATAAAACTTTCGCCTCTTGTATGAGAAGTTCGGTAAGTATTCGTACATCATCGCAACATGATTAAGATTCATCTTGACTGTCTCGTCGGGGAATTAATGTATAACTATTGGTCTTAGGTGTTAGACATTTAGGTAGAACCATTGACCTCCCACAGGCATTCAGGGAGGCTTCCTCATATTATAGTATTCCATCGACGCTGTACAGTGATTAAAACCATAGTGGCAATGGGAGAGTGATTTGTTTGGCCAGGACGCCACAAAAAGAAGCTATTATCGGTCACTCTAAAGGTATCGTCTATGTGAAGCAGGCACTGTTGAGTTATCTTAGGAAAAGCTGCCCCTGTATTTTAAAACTGTTTTTCTACATTTCAGGCGCAAAATTTATCCAGATTCACACGATGGAGATCTTATCATGCCAGAAAACAAATCAAACGGTTTTTAACTAAACATCATAAAGGCACATTCACCACTTTGTTCAGAAAATGAACAATTCTAAAGTGGCGCACAGTCACCATTCTGTAAATTGGTAGTAGCTTATATGCCCGCTGGTCCTCATTTCACCCATGCAGTGTTATTCCTAATGAATCAGCCAACACCTTTTTGCAGTGAATGCTATCTATAAATCATTATAAATTCTACCGAATAACACTGATCTATAGATATCTATTTCAAATGTAGAAAATGCTCACCAAATGTATTAAACTTTACAATGTATACCTGTATATAAATTAATTTTGTATGTAGAGCCATATTCATAATGAAATGTCATACTTTTTTACAGTTGACTGTTAAATATCTTCCAGTTGTTTCAGTTGTATTAAACGTTTACACTCGGCTTAATAAGTATATGAGCCGTGCCATGAGAAAACCAACATAGTGGGTATGCGACCAGCATGGATCCATACCAGCCTGCGCATCCGCGCAGTCTGGTCAGGATCCATGCTGTTCGCTAACAGTTTCTCCAATTCCAATAGGCTTTTAAAGCGAACAGCATGGAGCCTGACCAGACTGCGCGGATGCGCAGGCTGGTCTGGATCCATGCTGGTCGCAAAGCCACTATGTTGGTTTTCTCATGGCACGGCTCATATACTATTTTAAACCTTATGCAAAATACTTTTGGTAGATCTACACTAAAATGTTAATTTCATGTTTAAATATGAAATTTGGATATAGTATATATTTAATACATGTTTGTGAAACGTATTGTCCAATTATGTTAAAATATAACTTATAAATTCCTGAAAGCGCTTTGTGCCAGTGCGTATGTTTGTATCTTATTACATTGTGTATATTGTACACATAAGTAATTGTAAATAAAACTAATATGCAATATATGTTGGATTTCTTCCGTATCATAACATCACTATTTCTAAAACAATTAGCGTATATGCAGTTCGATTACTTGGTCATACGTGTTTACAAGTTTTCAACCCAAAATTTCTCTGCTTGCAAAAATGACCTTTCTACTTTTTGATTATGTTTTGTTTTAGCTTGAGCTCACGTGTTTTTTTATATAAGACACATTTAAATATGGAACCCTGAGTTATATGCAACAAATTCACGCAAAATGTGGAATTGGATTGACCGGATCAAATATGTATAGCCAGTATATTCTTATTGCCGTATTTACTCCACTGAAAGTGGTAACGTATAGATGATTTTACACGAGTTATTGGTTGCTATGCTAACCCGCGGATGTTTTGATTTTAACGCGCATGCGCTCTTTACGTGTGGCAAAAGAACTCTCAACGATAAGAAAACCTACATAAAATTATCATTTTATTACGAATTGTTTTGCCATTATTAAGATAATTTCAGTAAAGTAATTTATTATACAGTATACTTTGATTAAAGACATGCATGTTAATTAATCATATCTTACCTGAAAAGCCGGCTTTATTCTTAACTTTCGTCAGAAAATAACAAGCATTTCCAGTCTATTCCACACATCATACAAATATAAAACTTGTTCCTTACGTTTAAAAGAATATTTTTTTCATTACATCTATTTTTCTCACAACTTCAAATAGTTGTTATATATTGCTTTTTCTCCGTCTTGAATGACATCTACATACTTTGGGGTCACGGCTCCATGTCAGTGAAGTTGCTATTTTAAGTGATATACCCGAAATCATTGCGTAACTATTATGTAAATGACATGATAAAACATAGGTCACCTGGGTAATCAAGACCGTAACTTAATTTCTAAAGTGTCCCCTAATTAGAGCGGATCATGAAAGTTATTGAAGCAAGTAAGATGGCTTTGATGTGATATACATAAATGCCTTTGGTCATTAATACCATTAAAAGAACGCACTCGGATTAACATATCACGTGGCGGAGCTGTTTTGTGAATCAAAAAATAAACATTTCACGTGATATCTAGTATTTTAAAATCTATAAGAATATACGTTGGCACTTTAATGGACATTTCCTTTTAAAACGATGAAAGTGCATTTACAAAAAAATCGGAATTCGTAAGATATAAATCAAATCAAGGACTGTTGCTACACACCGAAGGAAAATACTTGACATAAATCTCTATTTTTTTTTGTTTCTTATGTTTACATGCTGGATCAGTTTCATATCGAAAATGTATTGCAACAATTTTAAGTTGATTATTATTATTTTTGAATACCGAATGAATTGATCCCCATTTGAGTATAATTGGATACAAAACCAAAGGCTGACCTTTGTTAATTGAACATTTTATTTTCAACTTCGACTTTTAATTATATTTTAAGTATCATGTAAGCTAATTGCGACATGTAGTAAGTTATGTGAGATCACGTTAGAAAAAAAAACAAAGCCTTTGTTATTACCTAATTAATTCATGGAAAATATCATTCTTTATTTTTCTTAACCTAAATTTGTCGAGATCAAAATTGCCGAATAAATAGTCTATTAATCTAAAATCATCAATGATAATGCGCATAAGTTAAAGCTGTGGGATCTACATATATTTTCCTTTGTCTTTCGGTGGATATTTACTATAAAACAAACTCATTATTGATCGAATAGATTAAAATACAATATAACTCTAACGTAATTTATATTGTGCAGTCATGTCTTTTTGCCCTACGTAGAGTGCGCATGCGCGAAAATTGTTTCCCGTTTCCAAGGAAGTAGCTCAAAAAAAAAGGTCTATTTACTTGGGTGTTGGATTTAACAATTTATGTCAGCATAAATACCTACTTGACATTTTAGGCAGTATAAAACAACATAGTTCTTTTAAATTTTAGTGTTTTTTTTTTTGTATTTTGATACAGAAATAAACGCACTCTTGGTGCAAAATGTAAGCCAATAGGTGCGCTTAAAAAGTAAGTAAAGTGTCTTCTCGACGAAAATCCTCACCTGGAATGGATGGAACAACTTATTTCCAGCCGAGCTCACGGCAGGCGTCATTTACCTCCCCAGCATCCAGTCTAGACTGATACAGTCGGAACCAGTACCAAATTAAAGTAAATCACCCAGTACTGAACACTAGTCGAGATATCGGCCGCAACCGGGAATCGATCCGGGTCCGGTAATCGGACGCGGATCGCTGGCGTAGTCCAAACTGCTAACCACTGCGCCACTGACTCCCTGATTAAACGGGAGGATACGGAATATCAATATGGTAGAATGGTCTTGTCCTTGTGTCCGATTCTGGGGTTCCGCACACTGATGACCAATAGCAAACTCCCGTGTTCTATAAATGGAACATACAACAGTTATACCATAATGCAATGCGTGAATTGCGGACAAGGGAGCGTTTTCTATATAGACGAATCATCAGTACTATGTCAGTAAACTTCGAAGGGAATTAGAAAAAATAACATGTCACCTGTATAAAATTGTTGCACCTGTTAACAGAATAATTAAAAGAGATGAAACAATAACTAATTAAAGAAATATATTAGAAATGAAAGGAATATAAAAAAATATACAGACATATCATTTTAACAGGACGATTCAAAACGGGTCGACTAAGCAAATAAAGAGCATTGTGTAAAAGCATGTTGCATGCACATTACCCCATATTCTGCAATAATACTATTAAAATCTTGCATCAGAAGAACTGTTTACAGTCTTAATATTAACGATTACAATATTTTCGAATGCGACACACCGAAGAGCACTTATGGTCAAAACTTTTAATGCTAAATCATTTTGATTCATGACGTTCAGAGAATGTATCAGCACATTTAAAATCATAACTACAATAAGTTCATGTATTTCATTTTGAACAATTTATTCACACAACGCAAGACGCAAACTTAATGATGATCCCCGATGTCAGCTGTGGTCGGTGTCCGTCAAATATTTCCTTATCAAAAAAAACAACAACATATATATGCACGGTTTGGTTAGAAAATAATGGTGTTGCATTAGATTAGCAGCATGTTTCATCAGATAACATCTAAATATAACTACCAAAAGTCAGATATCTACATGTCACACTAAGTGGTCATTTGTAATAAAACACAACATATGTATATCACGGAGGTGTTAATAGTTTCAATGAATAAACGAATATGTGGCCGAAAATAACAATGTATATGACAGTTTACTTTAAAATATACATGTTGATCATCATATTTCGAAATCTCAATAAATTTAAATTATGCGATCATAAGATTTCTTTTTACATTCACAAGTGGATCTATTAAATTTATAAATACTTACAGAAGAATTCTTTAAACAAAACTATAATGCTAATATATGACGGTAACTAAGAAGAATAATGTAGATTTTTTTTTCTGTTCTGTGAATACATTTTTGTTTTAATTAACGCTTTCTATTTGGTTACAGAATAATTAAAAGAGATGAAACAATAACTAATTAAAGAAATATATTAGAAATGAAAGGAATATAAAAAAATATACAGACATATCATTTTAACAGGACGATTCAAAACGGGTCGACTAAGCAAATAAAGAGCATTGTGTAAAAGCATGTTGCATGCACATTACCCCATATTCTGCAATAATACTATTAAAATCTTGCATCAGAAGAACTGTTTACAGTCTTAATATTAACGATTACAATATTTTCGAATGCGACACACCGAACAGCACTTATGGTCAAAACTTTTAATGCTAAATCATTTTGATTCATGACGTTCAGAGAATGTATCAGCACATTTAAAATCATAACTACAATAAGTTCATGTATTTCATTTTGAACAATTTATTCACACAACGCAAGACGCAAACTTAATGATGATCCCCGATGTCAGCTGTGGTCGGTGTCCGTCAAATATTTCCTTATTAAAAAAAAACATATATGTGCACGGTTTGGTAGAAAATAATGGTGTTGCATTAGATTAGCAACATGTTTCATCAGATAACATCTAAATATAACTACCAAAAGTCAGATATCTACATGTCACACTAAGTGGTCATTTGTAATAAAACACAACATATGTATATCACGGAGGTGTTAATGGTTTCAATGAATAAACGAATATGTGGCCGAAAATAACAATGTATATGACTGTTTACCTTAAAATATACATGTTGTTCATCATATTTCGAAATCTCAATAAATATAAATTATGCGATCATAAGATTTCTTTTTACATTCACAAGTGGATCTATTAAATTTATAAATACTTACAGAAGAATTCTTTACACAAAACTATAATGCTTATATATGACGGTAACTAAGAAGAATAATCGTCGCCTGATTCTTATAGTGCTCTATCTCCATTTTTCGAAAAAATGAGATTTTTACATCATTTTGTTTGTCTCGCCGAGCTCTATCGTTCTGGAGCAAGAAAACGTAACTTTTGACGTCATAGAGAAAGATCCTGCGTAATACTTTGCTCCATGTCCTCTGTTTGAATGTAACAGTAACGATTAAAGTACTCTATCTCCAGGACTTAAAGCACTGTAATGTTTAAAATTATTCTGACCAATCATACACATAAACTAACATCATGTGATCATCATTAGACTTTGTAAAGGAGTGCTCTATCTCCATTTAACTTAATCCAGAATTGCTCTAACTCCATTTTAACCAATAGAATGCACAGTTACATGCATGTGATCACAACAAAATATGGCGGATAGGCATAGTTGTAGCATGTTTGAAATATACTTAGAATGCATATCTACACGACATGCATAGGTGAGATTGCTTATACAGGTTATTTTATCATTTTATTACTTATACAAACACATAGCATTGTCAAGCCATAGGCAAGAAAATACATGCAAGATTTGCAACAGACCTGTAGTGATGTGTATTTCGGATAGAAACTATTTTCGTCATTCTGAAGCTGGATCTTAAGAAATACCACTGAATATAACAACGGTATTTGCAAACATGTTTCCGAGAAGCAAATCTGTGATAGTAAGTTATTGTCTATTAAGAGCAGTAGAAAAAAATAAACAAAACATATTTTACTTTACAAAGTTACAGTAAGGCGACAACTAATTTTCTTGTTGATCACTTTTTTTAGCTATGCAAATTTTGCTGAATGCAGTGTTCGTAAGACAACAGGAACTGGCAGTACAATATCCTTACTTCCAGACGCAAAAATCCTATCGTTAAACTTGCAACCCTTGACAACAGAGAAAATTGAAAATTAAATATTTAAAAAACAAGGACAAATATCAAACAAGGAATGTAATGCTTAAATTCAAGTCACTAAATGAAAGTACGTACATGAAGAAACTGTGAGGAATATAAATAATGGTTGTGTTTGTGAGAGAGAATAGATATATATGTTTCTTAGAATTTTAAGTAGTCAATACTTATTACAAATGGTTGGTGTGAATCAAAATCAATGCCACAAAACTATTAAAGTATCACATGATGTAACTGTACCGAATATGAAACATGTGTGCTGTGACTGCAAATGTTTAGTTGCAAAATGAATGCTATGAATTCTTGTTATGATACTCAGTATTAAGTTGAAATGTATGCCACCAGATTTGAGAACGACATGCAGAAACTAAATGGAATATATACAATAAGATTAGTATGAAAGGTATGACCGGGACATATTATTTGCGATGTAATATCTTTGAGCCTTAATTTAAATGTCAGAATTATGTGGAAAGTCTAAATGGGCCTAAGTCTTTCAACAGAAGAAAGCCTTAATCATCTGACTTTTCTTCTAACTAGTTTGGTGAAAATCCTTTAACCTGTTCATTATTTTTATTATCATTTTGCTGTCACGCACCAAAGCACATAACCATCGGAAGAAATCATCTAAAGTTATTTCTTTTTCAACTCTAGTGGCCCCAAAAAGGGCCAAAGTGTCCCTATTTGAATAGATTTGATATAAGACATAACATGGTAAAGGACCTTATAATGATTCTCCGGACAAGGTTTTATGAAGGAATTAGAGAGGAATTTAGTAAAAGGTATCTCTATTTTGCAGCTCTAGCAGCCCCTAAAAGAGGCCACACTAATTGCATAAATTAGTTAAAGGACCTAATAAAAGTTTGATGAAGATCCATCAAGCGGTTGAGAAGTAGTCATTTAAAGGCATTTGTAGCTTTAGGTCTAGTGGCCTCTTAGAGGGCCATGCACTCCCCCACCCCAACCCACAATTAAAAAAATGGAGCGGGCAATATAATGATGCTACGAACCGAGAATGATGACAGTCAAATGAATGGTTCATTAGAAGTAGTCATTAAAGGTATTTTTGATTTTAGCCCTTTTAACAAACAGTCTCCGTTTGAATAAAATTGAGAGACAGCCCTCTAATGATGCCACCGGCCATCTCTGATGAAGATCCGTCCAGCGGTTCATGACCAGAAAGTATTTCTATTTGTAGCTCTAGTTGCCCCTTAGAGGGGCAAAGTGCCCTTAATCAAACAAATTTGAGAAAGGACCTTATACTGGTCTCTAGACCAAGTTTGGTGAATATCCATCAAATGGTTCATGAGTAGTCGTTTAAAGGTATTTCTATTTTGAACTCTAACAGCCCCTGAAAGGGACCAAGTGCCCCTAACAGAACAATTTTGGTGAAGATTCTTATAAGGATGCTACACATCAAGTTTGAAGAAGATCCATTGAGTGGTTCATGAGATAACATCATTTAAAGGTATTTCTAATTTTAGCTCTGGTAACCCCTCAAAGGGGCCAGTCGTCCCCATCTGAACCAGTTTGGGAGAAGATGTTATAATGATGCTACAGACTATGTTTGATAAAGATCCATCAAGCGGTTCATGAGAAGTTCCTTAAATGTTTTCCCTATTATTTTTTTGCTCTAGCTGCCCTTAAAGGGGCCAAGATTAACCATTTGATCAAACTTGATAGAGATCTATCCCAAAATTCTACTGACCAAGTTTTGGTATAAATGTAACCAGTAGTTTCAGAGGAGAAAAATTTTAAGTATAATGTTGACGCAGGAAGACGGACGATGGACGCCGTACAATCCACCTATACTAATAGCTAAAAAGAGACATGAATATAACATTGATTGTGTTGTGTAAAAGAGAACTGGTATGACTGAAAAGTACAGTTACATGCAAAAATTGAACATAATATAAAAACTGTCGTTTTGTGAAAGAATATAGTTATTACTGAGAATATTTAGTTGCAAAGGAAATGTTATTAGGTTTTGTTATAATGCTTAGTATTATGTCAAACTTAATGCCAACTGATAATAAAACACGGAAAATCTTACTCAGCGTAATGAAAAGCTAGTTGTATTTGGCAAATAGAATAGTTACGACTAAAAATGATTTTAGATCTTTGTTCATTGCTGACAATAATTATTGTGGTTACTGAGTAATTAAACTTCAAAATATTTTTGTTGTTGTTTAACACAATACTACGATATGGTTTACGAATACCCATCTGCAAATAAGTAGGACCAATGTGCCTAGTTAATAGCCAATTGTGTATAGCGTAGCAGTTCAGTTAACCCTGAAGAATACGGACAGCATGGTAAAAAATTGGCAAATCAGTCCAAATCTTCTGACTTTGAACACCTGCCTCTCACCACTGTTTGAATCCTCGCTTTTTCGTGTGAGGAAGCCATCCAGTTGACACGAAGAAAGTCGTATACCCAGGTATCCGTGCGTGCCAAAAATAATGCACCTAGAGTCCTCCTCCACAAAGAAAATCTTGAAAGTTGCAATATGGCCTATAATATTGTGTCAGTTTGATGATACTAAAACCAAATCTAATCGTCCTTTTATTTCAAAATGAGTACAGTGACTGTCATTAAGTACTGTTTAAGAGCTCTCGCACTATTTTCAATATACAATTGTAATAAATATATCTTGCTCTATGTCCAATTTTGTAAATTCACAGTGCTCTATCTCCCGATAGAGCAATACACCTTTAACATTTTTTTCTATTTTTGTCAAATTTGCTCTATCTCCAAAGTGAAAAATGTATAATGTAGATTTTTTTTTCTGTTCTGTGAATACATTTTTGTTTTAATTAACGCTTTCTATTTGGTTTTAATACATTTTCCCGAGTTATTCTTTTTTTCTAAATATTCTTTTTTAAAACTGGATGTGTCACAAAGTGAACAGAATATATTATAATAACATCATCCATTCATCCATATATAAATATATATATGAAAAAGCGATATGTTATTTCTAACATGGATATAAATGAGGAGTTTTACGGCTAGTTACATTTGTTTGCGATGTGCAGGCTAGAAACCTGAACAAAAATAACGAAATCAATGCAAAATCTATGGTTTACTTATGCTATTGTATTGTGAATGCACTGACTGTTGAGTCCTGTGCTATTTTTAGATAGCAGACCTTATCGGTGACGTCACAGGTCCTTACCTACGGGAGTGTGCTATACTTTAAACAGACATTGCAACCCAAATTTTACAAGATGATCATTACATATTTATATAGCTGTGACCTAGAAGGAACTTTTTCTATGCTTTAACTTGTAAAATAGAATAGGTTGGTCAGGGCTACGGATAACAGGCACCAGTATCGGACCTGGGACAAAATATGTTTGTTTTCATCCTAAATAAGTTCAAAATGAAAAATATGTAGTAAAATATGAGCCCCCTTCAAAATATACATATGTCTACTGAAGGCCAGAATCTCGAGAATCGAGCCTGCGAGCAATGGGTTCACTTCCCGGGTCGTTGTGAAATAAATTCTCTAGACAATTTAACAAACTACCTATCACCATTTCACGTGTACATTTAGCTACAAAATGAGACCGACCCCAAGTCTCTAGCCCTTCCCATTCATGAAATATCTATCAGAAAACGAGTGCCTTTCTGTTGCAAGTTCAAGGTAGACAGAAATGTGGCACAACGAAACGGTACAAAATCACGGACTAAAATATGCTTGTCAGCCTAGCAAGGGTCAAATTCAATAAAAAATACTAAAGGGTATAAATAAATACATAAACTAGGGCCACTCACAATCGTCAGTAGCATCTCAAACACGCGATATTGGCGTTTTCAAATTTTTCCACGGTCTTTCAATTGAATGCTACGCCATTGAACAGAATTCATAAGGTATTTTTAAACACAATTTCTGATTGGCCAATAGCGACACACCTCCGACAGAAACGCATCGTTTCGCACAAAATTACTCTGATATTATCGTATCGGTTTCAATGGCGGATAATACAATTGAAAGACCGACGGAAAAATAAAAAAGTAAATATCGCGTGTAGCAGATGCTACTGACGGTAGTGAGTGGCCATAATTGCATATTTAGTAATACTTGTTATTAATATCAAATGAATTTGACCCTTGCTAGGCTGACAAACATCTTTTAGTCCGTGATTTCGTACCGTTTCGTTGTGCCACATTTCTATCTACCTGGAACTTGCAGCAGAAAGGCACTCGTTTTCTGATAGATATTTCATGAAAGGGAAGGGCTAGAGACTTGGGGTCGGTCTCATTTTGTAGCTAAATGTACACGTGAAATGTTGATAGGTAGTTTGTTTAATTGTCTAGAGAATTTATTTCCCAACGGCCCGGGAAGTGAACCCATTGCTCGCAGGCTCGATTCTCGAGATTCTGGCCTTCAGTAGACAGATGTATATTTTGAAGGGGGCTCATATTTTACTACATATTTTTCATTTTGAACTCATTAAGGATGAAAACAAACATATTTTTGTCCCAGGTCCGATACTAGTGCCTGTGCTACGGATATGCGATATGTATTGAAATATGACAAAATATATGTCATTATTTTTAAGCATGGATCCCCTTCAGTTTGGAAGCGTCCATGTTTACAAACACGTTTGTTTATTTTATGAGGAGTACTATGTGAATATCCCAATCACGTGGTCTACATATTGTAAATATTATTCATAGAGGAAAATTAAAATAAACAATGTGAACTTAAACCATATCCCAGCTGGCAAGCATACATGGGACCCATGTGGGACCCATATGGGTTCCCATATGGGACCTATATGGGCTACCCATATGGGACCCAGATGGGTTTTGCAAACCATTTTGGCATGGGTCCCATATGGGATAAACTATATGGGACCAATGTGGGCCCCTTATGGGTCCCAGATCTTATAACCCATGTGGGACCTTTCTGGGTCCCATGTCGTATATATAGTATGGGCCATTTTGGGGCGTTCTGGAATTGTATGGGTCTTATTGATTGATTGATATTGTCAACTGTCCGAAACATTGTAGCTGCCCATGTAGTTGTTTCAGAATCATTGTGGACCTTTTTATCTTGATCTATTGCATTTCCAACTCACTTCATCAAATTCTTTGTAAAGGCATTCTGTAAAGTAGAAAAAATAATGTCAGTCTGAGCATTTGTCCATGAAAATTAAGACTATTTGCAAAAAAGTAAGTTGTAATTTATAGCTTTAATATCACCTGAAATATACTAAATTCGAGTTTTTTTATAATTATCATTCATCATTTTCCCGCAAATTAAACAGAAATGCAAAAACAGTTTTGATAAATAAGGTACTAATTAAACATTTAATGGAAGCATTTAAACTATTATCAACATTTTCTGAGATGTCCTCTCTAAGTTTATAGTATGAGATATTTTTAAGGAAATAGAATGCAGATTAAAAAAAGCTAATGATGTTAAAATAGATATCTAATAAGTACGTCAAGTTATTGACGAATAATAATACAATTATTATGTATAGGTTAATAAATGGGAGAGCGGTGCCTTTGAGTGATAATGGCCCTGGCAAGGTGATAATAGCCCGAGGGCTTTAGCCCGAGGGCTATTATCTTCTTCCAGGGCCATTATCACTCAAAGGCACCGCTCTCCCATGTATTTACCTGTTTATTACATGTTTACCTATAATATAGTAAGAAATGTATTTTTGTGTCATTTCTACGGGTACTTGCATCTTCTGGAACAATAAATTTCAGCTTTTCAGTTTCTATATTAGATCTATTTGTATAAGAGTCTATTCACTGTATGAAATCAAATACCTGGATAGTTGTACTTTCTTGCTTATTCCATAATTTAGGGATAAAAATACGATATTTCACGAATAATACACGATGTTACGCTCAAGATGATAAAATAAAACGGAAATATTCGCTGTTTTACCTCCACGAAACGCGATGACGTCATTTCTGTTTACGGACGTTAATTTCCCGCGCTAACGCCAGGGCCATTATCGATAATGGCCCCGGGGCTTATTATGATAATGTGATAATGCATGACGCAATGCGATAATGTGATATTTTTCAGCATGAATTTGTTACTATTTATAGGTACTCAGGTAATAAGTTATAATAATGTTTAAAGTATTGTACTCACTTTTTCTGAATCGATCCCTTCTGTACATAATGAATAAACTTGTTCTGTATTGCAGCTTAAACCTCCATCAAATTAACTGAATAGTGTGTAAACCATTGGCGTGACTAATAGATAACATGTGTAGAGAGAGATGGACCCTTAGTTACCATGGTTACAAACATGTATTATAAATGTTCCCAATGTCCAGTATAGCTTTCCTGAATATTTTAAAATGAATGAATGTTATTATTAAAAAGTAATTACACAATTCTGAAATAGCTTAGACAACAGTCGAATTTTAATAACAATTAGGAATAATTTCGGAAGTGCAAAAAATCATTTACTAGTATACGTCCA
Organism: Mercenaria mercenaria; assembly: GCF_021730395.1. NCBI lineage: Eukaryota > Metazoa > Mollusca > Bivalvia > Venerida > Veneridae > Mercenaria > Mercenaria mercenaria. The sequence goes on from NC_069363.1 coordinate 54,435,077, forward strand.
TTTTCATGATTTTGTAACCCTAGTATTTTCATTTTGAAAATACAATAAAAATGCTATACCCGTCCTTTCTATTATGAAGTAAGAAAATTATCAAACCTTCGATCCAACATTCCGGTATGTCTAATAGCATAGTTTTTTTCTAACAGTTTACATTGTAAATGTTATTGCAGCTAAGAAGAACGAAACCTTGCATTTTCTTATAGATAGAGACGGCTTTAAAACGTCTTTTAAAAGTCGTCTTTATTTCGTAGGTAAAACAACGGAAAAGAACGTCTTTTTTTCTGTTCACAAATGACATGACCATAAAACGACCAAATAAAGACGTCTTCAAGACGTCTTTTGTTTGCTGGGATGGGACCCATATGGGACCCTTCTGGGAAACATATTTTTTGAGACCAAAGAAATGTACATGTATTAGAATTCAAAGAAAACATAGAAAAAGGATTGTTATACTAGTGACAACTCTTATGGTCCTAAAGTAAAGACGTTGCTGTATCACTTCAATGGGTCCCATATGGCTCTGGTGTGTGCAAATACTTACAATATGGGACCCAGATAAGACCATTCTGGAAAACGTGTTTCTTTTTGAGAGAAAAGAAAACGTAGAGACATTCAGAGAAACCATAAAAAACTATTTTCTATACTAGATACATCACTTTTAAACTTAAAATGAATGCATTGGTATATCCATCGCTGAGTTATTGTATATGGGTCCCATATGGGTCCAATGTGGGCAAATACTTACAATATGGGACCCAGATGGGACCCTTCTTGGAAGCATGTTTCTTCTGATACTTCAAAAAATATAAAAAATTTCGAAGAAAACTTAAAATATGAACTTATATACTGGTGACACCACATATAAACTTAAAATGAATACATTTGTAATTTACATCACTGGGACATTATATATGGGTCCCATATGGGACCAATATGGGCCAATACTTACAATAAGGGTCCCATGTGGGACCCATATGGTACATTTGCCCAGATATAGCCCATATGGGCCCCATATAGGCTTGCGTGCTGGAATGATACTCACATGGCTGTTATTTATAGAAATGCAAAGTAGGCGGTTTTGTGTGTCATTAACTAAATATAGAAAGTCACTATATATAGCCGCGAATAACTGGTAAACCAGCGTACTATATATATATAATCTAGTTTTACTGCGCTAACCTCATGATTGATTACGCAGCGGTATTTTCATAAGTCTCTTTTTGTTATTTTTAGATATATGTTTGAGGCCGAATGAACTGTATATTAAAGAAATGTACAGCACAACATTGCCCAGATGTTTATATATATATTATTATGAAAATACCACTGCGTAAACAATCATGAGGTGAGCGCATATATATATGCGATCCTACAGTATAATTTGAGAATGTCATAAAAGGCGATTGCACCTCTTAACAGCAAATAAAAAAAGAAAAAAAAAAAATAATAATAATAAAATAAAATAAATAAAAAAAAACACAGACATACACAATCCCCCCTAAAACCCCCAGAGACATGCAAGCTCAGATGTTTATGAATTCAGCTCTTAATGAAGTAGGATAAACTGTTCAACCTAAAAATTACAACAGAAAATGTTCCTCGTTTCATCGCATAAGGACGTAGAGGAATAAAGCTAATATATTCTAACTCAGCCTACCTAGCAAGCGTTTTATCAATGTCACGGCTGCCTGGCGGGAAATCCAGTCGTATTATTTTTAGTAACATAGGAAAAACAGAAAGTATTTTATCAATTGCAAAACAGTATAACTTCTAGTTTTGGTCTGTTCGCTCGGACATTAACATGAGTCAGTGATTATAAAACACAATATATTCGTTTTATAGATACGACTTACATTTATAGTCAAATTTTACCAATAGTGCGAATACCTATGGCATCAAGATATGTTTTACAAAAGGCAAATGGATTTGTTGAGTTGCATGATGACGAACTGGAGGACTTCGTTATATACGACCACGCGGCATCCGACGAAGACATCCCGCTTTTATTTAATGAACTGCGACTAAATTATAATCCAGATTCAATAGAACACATTCAGCGTCTATCAGAAGAGACAGATACGGAGAGAGATGCACAAGCCGCCTTTGAAGATGCTATGAACAGATTGAGTGACGCAAATGCAGACAGAAACAAGAGTTGTGCAAATTGTTCAAAAGAAGTTCGCGTAGAAAATGTGTCAAGTTTTAGGAGAGGTCAGCATATTTCTATGCCCGGACAAAAGTTAAGAAAGTATGACAAATATACCCATAGGCTGACGCACCGATATAAACATCATGCAATAATAAAGGAAATTAAACGAACGGCTGGGACGAGAGTTCAAATGGAACTGATCCATTTCTATAAAGATGAGGACAAACTCATTAGAATATGCAAGTCTTTAAAATCTTACGATCTAAAAAATGACGAAATATATATTATCGAATACGTTCATCCGCGGTATACAGCAGATGAAATTGTTCACAGAGCAGAGTCTATGCTACCAGAAAACGGGGACGACACACGCGAGTTTAGGACATATAATCCAGGCACGAGCAACTGTGAACATTTTGCTACATGGTGTGTTGTTGGAGAAGGCGAAAGCTTTCAAGTTCAAAGTTTCCGGGCGAAAATTGCAATCGGTCTACAGCGATTGCTAGGAGTTGGCAGTAAAATTGCGAAAGTGCTTTTGAGAATTCTTTATGTATCGTCCGATGAAATTGCAGCCGCACTAACAAAAGCTATCAATGTTCCCGAATTCGTACTAGGTGCAGCTTCAGCTCTTTATTTGATATATTGCATTGTTATGACATTATTGCACATCAAAGATTACCGAAAGGGCCAAATGTGTTGGTCTTGTCTAAAAGGAAAGTTACAGGATCTATGGCTATCTTTTGGAGTGTTTGGCGCCACATCTGCCGTAACATTTATCATCTTTAACTTTGCGTTACCGCTTATGGCTCCGGTAGTTGGGATTCCACTTATGATAATTTTGATCTTGTTATCGGTAGCGTTGCAATGGAGTGTGCCGAAGATAAGAAAGGCTTTGCAGTCTCCCTTTACTGTGGACAAGAATGAAATTGAAAAACTATCTGACTTAGACATTGGTGATGTTGTATCCCTCAAATATTACAAATTGGAACATGTTGTGATCGTGACAGAGGTTCATGAAGACAATGGCAATTCGGTAAAGGGTCGAATTCGAGGTGTACATTACAGATTACCGGGCCTTTTTGGAACTCGAGAAATAATGGAAGACTACTTTGAAGTGGACCTTTCACAGTCAAAGGTGAAATTATTCGACTGTTCACATTTGTTGACCTACGCACCAGAAACAGTAGTTCTACGTGCTAGAAAACGAGTTGGCGAGACAAAATGGGCATTGGCTTCCAATAGGTCGGATCATTTTTGTTTCTGGGCAAAAGTTCAGCAGAGACCGAGGAGTATCTGTGAGGACTGGGACAATGGGGGTCTAGAAGCATCCGCATCAACGGATTTAAGTTCTCTCTTTGTAGAAGAGAAAGAAGTACACCTTGCAAATGACATGCAGTTGGGCGATGTTATAATGTATAAAACACTGGGAATTCTGACTGGAAAGGTGAATTTAGATGGTGAAAGGGGACGCAAGTTTAAAATTGAAATGATGATTTACGATAGCCGGTGGTATGGTCGACTGAAGACATATACCATCGACCTCAACAAAGATCGTCTTTTTATTGAACTATATCATCCGGCTCATTGCCATCCAATGGCAGTTCGTGTAGACCGTGCAAAGAGAATGAAGAATAAAAAGGGCATACGGTGGACAGATGAAGGCTTTATAGAAGACTGCATTATGTTGAACCCATAATCAGATGCTAAACGAGAGCGGTGAATTATGCGAACGAATGTCTCCAGATTGGTCGAACGTCTAAAACTGTTTTTTTTGTTTTAGATATCTAGGGGCCTTAAAATGTTTGTATTCATGTTCGGCTACGAATGAAAGTCTTCATGACCTTTCGAATATCTGTTTTGTATTTTTCATCATCTGATGAATTTAAATGAATGTATATGTACAATGTATATAAAAATAAGTATGTTATATGTTTTTATTGTTAACATTGCATATCTTTCGATATTTTACATAGTTCAATGCGGATCAGCATAGAAAATCTGTTAGCAGTTTTTTTTTGTAATTTATGTTAGTTTATCAATTATGTACAGAATTTTTAATTCGGTTGTTAAAATCACATCAGATGTGTATAATAATATTATTTACATGTCTTTTTTTTATTATACAAATTCTGACTTTTTATTTGATATCTGATATACACATATTAATACATAAAAAATATATTTCTCTTCTTTTTCCATCGTTCCACTCCGTTATTTAGAACTTGACTTTATATTTTATTAGAAACACCTTAGACCAAGAAAGTGATCTTAAGAACATATTAAGGAGTGATGGGGTGCCTTGCTTAAACATATTTCCATATTTCAAAGACAAAACATGCAATGTGGTGCTATTTTAATCAGATTGTATGCATCAAAATTATGTTGAGATAACAAAATAATTTTATGTAAAACTCATACTTCAAATGAGCCAAACTATTTTGAATTGTCGGAAAAAAAGTTACACACATAGCAAATATTTTTGGGTTTCTGTTAAAAGTGGTATGATTTAAGAATAGGTTAATTTATTACAAAACAATGATACAATTTTATAGATCACCCTTCAAAGACACAGACTCCTAATATTTTATGCAATTTCATGCATAAATACAGGATTCCACTAATTTGATAATTTTTGTTCTGAGAAAGAGAAGAAAATGTATTACTAGTGTATGAACTTTATCCTATGGACCATCCTTCATAAAACAATTCACGTGTTAACTGGTTGACATTTCAAACATTATTCACACTTACTTACAAATAATTAGACAGCCAATCAAAATCCGTTATATTTACCTGCCTGGTGATAATCAGTCATATAATTCGGGTTACATCAAAGAAATAAAACTCTTATATAGTAGTGAATCTAGATCTTTAACCCTTCCTTTAGAGCCCTTGATGACCACATTATCATTATTAAGGTTCAGTGCTAACATGATGCTTAGGGAAATGCTATGACTAAATTTATCACCAGGCCTTCCTTAACAGAAAGGAACTATTTACATTGCACCCCCCCCCCCCCCCCCCCCCCCGAAAAAGAAAACCCCCCCCCCCCCAAAAAAAAAAAAAAAAACAGCAACAACATAAAACAACACAACAACAACAACAAAAAACAACTAAATTATAAAATCAAAATTTCAACATTTTCGAAGAACACTTGACATATTTGGGTTTTCCCCGTTGATTAGCTTATCTCCGCATAGTGTACGCGATATAACATTGACTTGATAACCGATAACCGTTTTTTTTATCGTACTTTGCTATTTGGTCAGCAAAAATATACGTAGTTTGCCGCAACTAATTAACTCAGTCTAACATATGATGAAAGAAAAATCTTGTTTTAGGACTCACGACCCAGGATGGTTCTAGTATTGTCAATAAATTTCTAGTTTTCGCGACAATGTCTTCGACGTCGGCTTGTCGGCAACTGTAGGGCAGGTGTTGATAACTTGTTAACTAGCATTTAACTTCAGATTTAGGATTCCCCTACATGGTTACTTACAAGGTTTTAATTGTGGTACACGTCTGATTTTTTTTTCGTTCACGACGGGGATCTGGGTATAACCACCTACCGTCAACAAACAGCAGGATAGCTCCATTATGAAAGATTTCTACATTCCATTCAAGGATTCAGCTGAAACCACGGCCCGGCAGAAATTTGAAGTATGACGTGATTATGCGTTAGTTACCCAGTAACGTTCTTTTTCTCTTCATCTTTCGAGCGAGTAAATGTATAGATATGGTGCGGATTACCAATGTACTAAAAGGCAATAGGAAACCTTACAGCAATGGGATTTTGTTAAATAAATCTATCTGACCTTTCGTTTTACAATCATGAAGCCATTAACAATGTCAAAAATGTATAGCATAGATGTGTGAAGTATGCAACCCTTCAAATATTTATTTAAGTAGTATACTGCTCTTATTGAAGCCTTATAATTGATACAGCAGCCGCGTCTTTCGTCCGTTTCTCCAATTTTATGATTAACCGGTTCTATAGTAAGGATCTAACATGCCTACATGTGTGAGACAGCAATTTCGCTTCCAGAGGGGAAAACAGGCAATGAGAAGCCGAGCTATCGCAAGGAGTTTTATCAACACTGTGCTGAGAATTGGGAAAATAACCATGGTTAACAGGAAGACATCTAAAGTTATTTTTCTTGTCTACCATGTATAACAAATTGTGCAAAATGTATAATTGATTTAGGCAGTCCTGGATCCAGAGATTTTTAATGGGTTGGGGCTCGGGATCGCACAAGCTGAAGGCGAAGTCTCGTTGTGCCGAATGAGAGTAGGTACCCTCTTCCCGCTTCCATAAGGAGTCGCCTTGGAAATTTTGTTTGTATAGTAGGTATGAAATGGTGGCCTCTGGTACATTTTGGGTCTAAACTTTGATGAGTTTAGGTCAGATCTCGGCCGAGTGGCGCGGTGACGGTGTAGGGGGTTGGGAATGTGAAGGAGAGGGCAATCTTATTCTGTTGTGCTACTACTTAAAAAGATTGCGGGCGTTGTCAATGAATATACATCAATATGTTTGGTGTAACAGTTTTTTTTTTATAAACTAAGAGAATAATAAAATTTAATGAGTATTAAAATAAACATTGTAATGTTGTTAACAAACAAACAATATTTACTTCAAACCATTTGCTCACGTGGCTGGTTTAACCATATTTTTTTTTATATAAATTGCAAAGTAGGCGAATGTATAACAGATAATTTATCTTTCTAGATGTATTCTAGTTTATTTCCGAGTTAGTACATTTAAAAATAGAGCATGTTTTATTCACGTTAATGGTAAAATTTTAATTTTGAGATCAACATACAGCTAATGATTGCATGATATTATATATTTACTGATATTGAATGTTTTGCTGGTCAATAATCAAACTTATTGCACAAAGTCCAAAGAACCTAAGGGCAATAGTATTCACTTTTGATCGGCAAGCCATTCATTAAGTGTTTTATTACATGACATTTCATAATTTCTTCTGCAAATCAAACTATGGACCAGGGTTTTGTAATAGTACATTGAACGTGCATTTAATCGATTTGGTAACGCAGGAAAACCACATAGGAAAACCACTAAGATTTCGTTATTTCATCGATTCACTGCTATTATTAGTTATAATGTAAAGTTCGAATTAAAGTGATAATAAATGTTCAGAGTATAGATCTTGTCACTAGCCTATGTAAGATATGCTTTCAAGTTCATTTATGATAAATAATATTTTCTTTTTCATTTCATTGAGGGGTTGGAAAGGCAACTATAGTTTAAACCGCATGTTGCGGTTATAAAAGTGAAGTGTTGCCGAGTTTATAATCATGCTAATACCATCAGACCGCAGTGATAATATGGAAATTTTGTAGTATTTTTGCTTTCCCTTGTTGTTGTCTCTGGGCTGTTTTTTTTATCCTACTTGCTCTGATGAAAACACCAAGGTGAAAAAGAGGAATGGAGCTGATATCAGCCCAACCCTGCCCAAACACAGTTATCCAATTTCTTTAAGAATGTTAGGAAGCAAAATATGGATAAACTCCAACATACAAGATGAGATCCACTACATACAATCTAACGTGTGCTGACTAAATTGTGCAAACGTATTAATTAAATGACACCCTCCCCATCTTTAAACATTTGTTATTGTTCTAATGTCAAACTAAAGGTAGCAAAAAGATACTTTTACTGCACTTGCATCTCTCATATTTTATTTCTATTGTTGCAATTTCTGTATTTTACCAGTTGTCTTGAAAAATCTAATATACATTTTCCTATTTGTGTTCAACATGCATTTAAATGTCTGCATTCAGGACTGGACTGCTGTTTGTTGTGCGTTTGAACGTGTACCCACATTTTTTTGCAAATCCATAACTTGAAATCAGCCACCATAAGTTAATTACATGTTATTAAAAAGTTGATGATGTATAAAATCTTTACACCATAATTTGGCACCTGATTACAAAATATTGCAAACACAAAAACAAATCAGTTTATTTTGCATATCCTAAGACGTGATAAACTTGCACAAAGTTCATAAATATTTTGGTGTAAAACACTTGACATGCTTGGGTTTCCCCTATTTATCAGCTGATGCTCACATGATGAATAACCTTGACTTGTTAACCGGGTTTTATCGCACGCCGCAGTCAGTTAATGCCAGGATATGATGGAATTCTTTCGACTTGTTTCGTAGTAGCCGGTCATAAAGAACTTTTGTCTATCGGACTAGCGTTCCTTAATCGATGATTTCAACAGCTTGCTATCAAACTTAGAAGTTTGGGCAACAATATTGTCGGCGTCGGGTACTGGAAATCGAGGATGCGTTGCTTCTTGGGAGAATTCAACTGGCAATCTCTGTAGGTTAGGAGTTACTTTCCAGCTCTAATGGTGATGTACGTCCGGACATTAATTCTGGCACGGCGGGGACCTGGACAGAACAAGCTATCTGGATAGCTCCTTCATGAAAGAATTCTATTTTCCAAGCAGGGTTTCGAACCCACATCCTGCGCTGATATCTGATACGGCTTTAGTTAATACCTAATCACTAACTCACATATTTATGAGTACTAAAACGGAAACCGTGTTATTTAATCACGGGAAACCTATTATTTCATCGGGAATTTACAGGGCGTGAATTCATTTATCTGACCTGCATCGCTCCTATATGACAGCGTCTTGGTGCCAGTAGGGAGATTTAAATTTGTCTTCCGTAGGACTAACTATCTCCTACGTAGGACTTAGTATCTTCTACGTAGGAGTTGGTATCTGCTACGTAGGACATAGTATCTCCTACGAAGGACTTAGTATCTCCTACGTAGGAGTTAGTATCTCCTGCGTAGAACATAGTAGTTCCTACGTATGACTTAGTATCTCGTACGTAGGAGTTAGTATCTCCTACGCAGGTCTAAGTATCTCCTATGTAGGAGTTAGTATCGCCTACGTAGGACATAGTATCTTTGAGCTACGAGCATCCGTGACAAACAAAAAAAATCCGATATTTTGGCTATTTTAAGGGCCCTAACTCTGTAATTAGCCCTAAAATCTCAAGAAGAATGCCAAAGGTGCACTGTCCCATCACAAGGTGAAAATGTGCATTTTTGACTATTTCAGGGGCCATAACTCTGGAAATAGGGGGCGGATCCAGACGATAAATAAGTACACAAGTTCATATGATAAAGACTCGTGCAAGGTTTCATCAATTTATATCAAATACATTTTGAGTTAGGTGCGTCAGAAACTGTTCGAACGGACAGACGCACGGAAAAGACCAAATCTATATGCCCCACCACTCATAGTGGGGACACAATTATATACACCCAAGTGAGATTTCTATCCCAGTGGTTCTTTTTATATACATTACACCACTCTATATTATCCTTCATTGGATTTTGGATATGAATGTTTGATCTTCAGTTGTGGCCTTGATCAGTGCCTTTGCAAGTGGAACTGTGGGGATTAACATGTTGTCTTGACGAGTAGACCACTAAGCCAGTTTCATTACATCAACAAGTTAATTGCGACTTTGATCTTCGATAGTCACGATAAGAACAAGAGCCGTATGTTAACAGTGCTCACTTTAACGAACGAAACCATACGAAATGAGTGTACTGCATCCAAGATAATAAAATTCTATTTAAACAATCTTAGCCAAAACCAAGTTTTGGATTATTCCAGCGTAGATCCTGTTTTGGTAAAGGAACTTTAGTTTCCACAGAAGTGGTCGTTATCCCACTCAGTGGAAAACCAGTAGTGCTTTATATTCTCTCCAACCTACAATGCAGAATAATCATGTCTTAATCAACATCTATGTTTATATTATTGAGTTATATTGAGTTCAAGATCGTTCAGCAAAATCATGCTATTAATTCAAATGTCCTGCATTGCTTATTACTACATACTGCAATTCAAAACATTAGCATTTTCATTTAATGATTCTTCTGTGTGAATAAAGTAAACTAACCCAGCAGCAGCAACTGGTTCTTGGTAAGCTTCCTCAGCATATGGGTCCCTCCTAGCATATCCACCATCATAAGTCTCTTCTGCTGTGTATGTTTGGGCATACTGTAAAAGATAAGGCCTTTCCTTGAAAAAACAACCTATTTGCAATTAAGTAACAACAAAAAATACTAGCAACCATGATAAAGAAATCATTAGGAGTGTCAATTGTAGTCATTATAATAATGAAACAGAACTCATTTTTCAGCTAAGTGCTCTGATTATTAAGCTACTGTTTTATAAAATCACGTTCATAAAACTGTGTGTTGTATACTCTTGCTGGAAAAAATATTTGCACATGAAAGTGGAAAAGCCAAAAACTGACTTAAACAATGGATAACAGGATCATGTCCTATATCATCATACTCTGGTGCAGCTGGATGAGGCCTAGACATAGACACTGCTGGTGGCATGCCACGTCCCCGAGTGGCTTGCGGAGCAAATTTGGTAGGTGGTGCAGAATCTATCCCTACTGGAGCTCCTCCAGCAGCAGGTGCCCATTTTTGAGGAGGAGCACCTCGCATAGCTGGAGCACCACGGGGAGCTGGGGCTCCTCTAGGCGCAGGTGCTTTTCTTGGAGCTGGAGCTCTAGTGGAGCAAGAACATCAGTTAGTGGTGGGGCTCCTCCTCTGCCAACTGGTGGACCTGCAGCTCCACCCTACACAAGACAACTTCTCCATAAACGTTTATATATGCTAATACAAACATATTACCCACAAACAAAACTTGCCTTTCAAGATGTATATTTAACAACAACTCTGATAAATTATATATTAAGTATAGTATAAATGCACTAGGATTCGTATCTTTATTCTTATTATTTGTGTTTCAGCAGATTAGAAATAAGTTCATCAAGTATGTTTGCAAACAAAATAATACTCTAAAATAATATACTTAAAACTTACCTTTAATCTCAATTTTGGCGGCCTTTGAACAGTACTGGTGATATATCATTCTATATAAGAATTTTTATTCCTGACTCCTCAAACTAGCGTGGCATGAACCTATGTCTTCATCCCTAAAATAATGACATTTCCGTCGTAGAAAAAAATTAAACATGTCAAAAATGATGGATAAAAAGGGATATCGGTGAGAAAAAATCAAATCTTAATGAAAACCTTGAACGTCTTTTTTTAAAAGACACCTCAAAATTATGACCCTTTTACGCTTTCATATAAAAAAATGACCGGTTACTTTACTTAAATTACACTTTTATCAGTTTTTTTTTTGTTAACAGCTATCTTATTCATAACATATTTAATACTTTATCATACAGATTACTTGTACTAAAAATGGTAGAACATTTCCCCCACAAAGTAGGCGGATATGTATCTTATAAACTAAATAAAGTAAGTATAAGCTATTTCCCAGCGAACAGCGTACTATATATAACATAGTTTACCTGCGCTACGCATTTGGTATTTTCATACAGTCTCTATTTGTTACTTGTAGTTGTAATTATAGTTAAGGCCGACTGAACTGTATATTAAAGAAATGTTCAGCACATTATTGTGTGTGTCCAGATTTTTTAAAACTTTATTATCCAACATATATAGACAAATACTGTAAAGACGTTCAATTCTAAGTTTGTTTGTATGTGCTTACTTTTTTGCATAAAACTAGAGACTTTGTCGATATATATGCATGTAATCCGTCAGAATAATTTAGAAATGTCTTAGACATCAGTAGATCGTAACCATATAGGTAAAATCATTGTTGTGTAATCGACTGACATTTACCAACGTAGTTACAGGATGGATTCAATGTTTTCCTTTTCTTGAATTCTTTCCATTGAGTATAGGCAAATATAAATACTTTTACTCGTGACTTAAAAGACAAAATGCGATTGCACTTCTTAATGGATAAACTTTCAACTTAAAAAAATAACAACAAAAATGTTCCTCCTTCCATCGCAAAAGGACGTAGAGGAGTAGATCCTAATTTTTATAACTCGGACTAGCAAGTGTTTTATCAATGTCACGAGAAATCCAATCGCGTTTACAGAAAGGTATTTTATCAGTTGCAAATCGCTTCAGAACGCTCAGTATAATTTCTAATTTTGGTCTGTTTGCACGGACAACATGATTCAGTGATATTATAACACAAAAATATTCCTCTGTAGATATGGCTTACAATCATTGTCAATTTTTACCAACATTGCGAATACTCATGGCGTCTGTATGTGTTTTACCAGATGTAAATGAATTTGTTGAATTGGATGATGACGAACTGACTGACTTCGCTATATACGATCACGCAAAATCCGACGAAGACATCCCGCTTTTATTTAACGAACTGCGACTTAATTATAACACCGATTCAATAGAAGAGATTCAGCGTCTACCAGAAGAGACAGATACGGAGAGAAATGTACGAACCGCCTTCGAAGATGCCATAAACCGTTTGAATGACGCAAATACAGACAGAAACAAGAGCTGTGCGAGTTGTTCAAGAGAAGTTTGCGTAGAAAATGTGTCAATGTTTAGGAGAGGTCAACATATTTCTATGCCGGGACAAAAGTTTAGAAAATATATCAAGTTTACCCGTAGGTTGATGCATTTGTATAAACAGTATGCAATGATAAAGGAAATTAAACGAACGGCTGGGACAAGAGTTCAAATGGAATTGATCCATTTCTATAAAGATGATGACAAACACATTAGAATATGCAAGTCTTTTAAATCTTACGATCTAAAAAATGACGAATTATACATTGTCGAATATATTCATTCACGGTATACAGCAGATGAAATTGTTCACAGAGCAGAGTCAATGCTACCAGAAAACGGGGACGACACACGCGAATTCAGGACATATAATCCAGGCACGAGCAACTGTGAACACTTTCCTACATGGTGTGTTGTTGGAGAAGGCGAAAGTCTCCAAGTTCAAAGTTTCCGGGCGAAAATTGTAAGCGGTCTACAGCGATTGCTAGGAGATGGCAGTAAAATTGCGAAAGTGCTTTTGAGAATTCTTTATGCATCGTCCGATGAAATTGCAGCTGCACTAACAAAAGCTATCAATGTTCCCGAATAAGTACTAGGTGCAGCTTCAGCTCTTTATTTGATATATTGCATTGTTATGATATTACTGCACATCAAAGAATACCAAAATGGGCCTATGTGTTGGTCTTGTCTAAAAGGAAAGTTGCAGGATCTGTGGCTATCTTTTGGTGTATTTGGCGCCATATCTGCCGTAACATTTATAATCATACAGCTTATGGCTCCGGTAGTAAGGATTCCACTTGTGATAAGTTTGATCTTGTTATCGGAAGCGTTGCAACTGAGTGTGCCGAAGATAAGAAAGGCTTTGCAGTCTCCCTTACTGTGGACAAGAATGAAATTGAAAAACTATCTGACTTAGACATTGGTGATGTTGTATCCCTCAGAAATTACAAACTGGAACATGCTGTGATCGTGACAGAGGTTCATGAAGACAATGACGTAAAGGGTCGAATTCGAGGTGTACATTACGGATTACCGGGCCTTTTTAGATCTCGAGAAATAATGGAAGACTTCTTTGAAGTAGACCCTACACAGTCAAAGGTGAAATTGTTCGACTGTTCACATTTGTTGACCTACGAACCAGAAACAGTGGTTCTTCGAGCTAGAAAACGTGTTGGCGAGACAAAATGGGCATTGGCTTCCAACAGATCTGTTCATTTTTGTTTCTGGGCAACAGTTCAGCAGAGACTGAGGGGAGTCTGTGAGGACTGGGACAATGGGGAGCTAGAAACATCCGCATCAGAGGTTTTAAGTTCACTCTTTGTAAAAGAGAAAGAAGTGCACGATGTAAATGACATGCAGTGGATTATCAGGTGCGAAATGCTGGGAATTCTGACTGGAAAGGTGAATTTAGATGGTGAAAGAGGACGACAGTTTGAAATTGAAATGATGATTTACGACAGCCAGTGGTATGGTCGACTGAAGACATATACCATCGACCTAAGCAAAAATCGTCTTTTCATTAAACTATATCATCCGGCACATTGCCGCCCAATGGCAGTTCGTGTAGACAGTGCAAAGAGAATGAAGGATTAAAAAGAGAAAACGGTGGACAGATAAAATATGGAATCCCGGTGCGACATGCTTTTTGCTGTTTGCTATTTGCTTTATGCGTTTTGCTTTTTGCATTTATGTTATGCCACTTGCGCTTTGCTATTTGTCTTTTGCTACTTTGCTTTTTAAAAAATATATGCCTATAGCAATAAATAATAAAATATGTAAGAAGATCCTTTGGAAGCAAAGAATGCAACGAAGAATAATAATAGCAGACTCGGTTTGATTGAGTCTGTTCATGACATGTAATGAAATGTGGAACACGTCTTACACCCCCTAGCACCGGCTTAAGCCGAACACAAGAAATCAACGTAAAGCATCTTTATAAAATATATAATTGGTAGTATTTTGAGTTTCTATAGCAGTGAGATCGGCTGCATTTTACGAAATCCCTATACAATATGTTTTATTCTTTTAGCGTTTTGATTTTATGGTATTTTTGCGTCTTGATTCTTGCTGTTTCTGTTTGCTGTTTGAGTTTTGTGTTTTGCTTCATGGTTTTTGCTTTTTGCGTGTTGCTTTTTGCGTTTTGGGTGTAGTATTTTCTAACATGTACATAACAGCATAATATGCAATCCCGGTGCAAAAAGCAAAACGCAAATAGCAAAAAGCAAAACGCAAAAAGCAAAACGCAAAAAGCAAAACGCAAAAAGCAAAAAGCATGTCGCACCGGGATTCCATAGATAAAGGCTTTTTTTGAAGACTGCATTATGTTAAATCCGTAATTAGATGTTGTACCTGGACCGTGTATTACAAATTATGAACGAATATCTACATGTGTGTTGGACGCCTGAGAAGTGATTTAGATTTTTAGGGCCTTAAAATATTTTATTCGTATTCGGTTATGAATAAAAATCTTAATGACCCTTTCCAGTACTAACATTTGTAGTTTTCATCATTTTATCAGCTGAAACGAACACATAAAATATATTTCCGGTACATTGTGATATCATATGGTTTCCATGACGTTATTTTCACTTAAAAATCAATTAAGATCTGCAGAACTGTCGATAACTGTAGACTTTCGATAATACACGCACCTGCTCTATTGTTTTGCAGATGTTGGTTGGTCGATCGGTCCGTAAACAAAACGGTTTCCGGATGATAACTCAGGAACGTTTACGCCTAGGATTATGAAACTTGATGAGGAGGTTGGTCATGACAGACAAATGACCCCTATTGATTTTGAGATCAGTAGGTCAAAGGTCAAGGTCACATTGACCCAGAAGAGTAGAACTTTTTTGCCAAATAACTAGAGAATGCTTTGGTCTAAGAGCACATTTGATACGGTGGTCACTTACGATTGGTAAATGACCCATAACTATTGATTTATATTTTACATCCAATACACTTGGCTTATCAGTGCAAGTCATGGCATTATTCCACTGCAGCATGCTTGGGTACTCCTTTATCACCGATCTAATTACTATGTCTTCTGAGCAGAAAAAAAGCCCGCCCGCTTAGCTCAGTAGGCAGAGCATTAGTCTAAGGATGTTCTCCATGACAATTCGATAAAAGATACTGTTTCTGAAATCATTTGTCCTCCACCTGTGATAACTTATGTGGGGAAATTGGCAGTTACTTGCGGAGAACAGGTTTGTACTGGTACAGAATCCAGGAACACTGGTTAGGTTAATTGCCCGCCGTTACATGGCTAAAATACTGTTAAAAACGGCGTTAAACCCAAAACAAACAAACAAATTGACCAGGAAAATTTTTGAAAGATAACTTGCAATAATAAATAGAATTTGCCCTTGCTGTGGAAAAAGGACCATTAGAAGGTTTTAAGGTCAATTGTTTTGTCATGTCAAATACGTTTCAGTTGTTACACCTGCAAATTGTTTCTTTAGTGTGTGCCTTCATTATGTAATCCTTTATGCTTTGACACATTGAACAGTGACAGAAACTTAAATAACATTATTCTAATTAATGCCATCATTTTTATTATCTTCATCATCACCACCCTCACCACTATCATCACAA
Organism: Mercenaria mercenaria; assembly: GCF_021730395.1. NCBI lineage: Eukaryota > Metazoa > Mollusca > Bivalvia > Venerida > Veneridae > Mercenaria > Mercenaria mercenaria. Next base: position 54,451,257 of record NC_069363.1, read on the forward strand.
CCATCACATCCTACATCATCATCTACATTTTTATCACCACCACCACTATCATCATCATCACCACTATCATTGCAACCATAAGACAATAACATCATATCAAACACTTTCGTCACCAGTAGCACCACCATTATCAAGAACATCATCATCACTATTATCATCTTCACCAACAACAATAACACCACATAATTTTCGCTATCATTACCAACATAATCATCACAATCACCAGTCATCATCACCACTGTCATCATCATCATCATCTGTCATTACATCATCATTATCATCGTCAGTTTCATCATTATCATCGTTAGTTTTACTGAAGTTTTTGGTGATGAACAAGATGAAAAATAGTTGTGGTTGGAAGATAACGGTTTGTAAATGTTACAAGTTATATTGAATTTGATTCTTCATACCAACAATCTTATTATTAGATTGCAACAGCAACATAAATTACTAGTAATCATTACAGTATTTCGTCTTATGAGATTTCACCTATGTACCACTTCTTTTAATCTTAATAACTTTTCAAACTTTAAATGAAAAACCATATTCAATTTAACTCCAAATCTCACTCCAAAACCAGGTTCCAAGGACACATCAAGATCTCACTCCAGACTCCACTCCAAGACTCCATTTCATATTTTGTCATATGCCTAACAAATGTCTATCATTTTCGTATTTTAAACAAATATCATTACTGTAACACAGACCCATCGAGAATTCTATTCTTTATAGATTGAACAACATTAAAATTGCCTACAATTAATTCATAAAGCATACTGAAATAAAGGGAATGTTTTTATCTTTTATTCCAGCCCCAGTCTCCCCCACCCGCCTCAAATAGTAAAACTATGCTAAACCGTGCATTGGACGTCGTTGAACGTTTTTAATAAAGTATTTTCGTTATAATATACCTTGTTGATGGATTTTTTTTCAAACACTTTACCTGTTACGCCTTTCCGAAATGTCATGTGGTTTTTGTTACAATGTTGTCAGTCAAGTTCGACTCAGTTGAATTTAGAACTCAAATATCTACATGCATACGCGTTCTCAGTTCATTTCTGTTAAGGTGTGGGTTAATTTGAACTTTATGATATTTGACATGGGTTAAAGACCCACCACAATAACTGTATTCTTTTGTGTTTCCGTGATGGCAATAACATATGAATAGCATCCAAAAAAAGAAAAATACAAAGTATCTGCATTGTTTTACAGTTTGATATTGACAGCGACACATAGGAGGCCAAGAAAATGGGGTTAACTTCATTGAGTTAATATAGCATTAAGCGTAATACTCCATGCATAATGTAAAGTTTAGACAACACTTTGTTTCTATACAGTGAAAGATAATCATTTAGCTGTGCATTTAAAACTTTAAAATGTACTGAAAAGGGATTGACACTGTAAAAAAGCAAAAAGAGCCGATAAAGCTGTGAAAATACATTAGGTCTTCAGTTATCCACCTGCCATAACTGTATTATTAGAACGATACGGTCACATATGTGCATCGGCCTTGAATCAAATTAATTACGTAACGTAGGAAAAACCACTTATATTTCGGTATTTTATCCGTTGCAAAACACGATTCATTGCTATTATTAGTTGAAATAATTATAGTATAAATCATAACGTATAGACAAGGACAGGTAGCAGGACGATGACGAACTGGAGGACTCCATGGGACATCATTCTTCATTTTTACATGTCACGTACTACTTTTCATTCTTTGCAAATATTTACTTTTATTTAATAATGTGTGAACTAGTATTGATAAATAAACTGCAGTATTCTGTTTATCTATGATCTTGTTCTGATCAAAATACAAATTTGCAACAGGAGAGTATAAAAGCTGGGCTGAATTTAACACTGCTCAAACAATGTCTGGAATTTACGCACGAACAAATAATAAGGCAGGAAAACCATGAATACAATAACTTCAAGTTGGAAACAGGTTTAAAGTGTGTCTAATATTTGAAAGATCAATATTGTTATAGTTTAATGGTCATTTGATTTTATATTGCAAAAATATATCGACACTTATTGGTTATTAATTGCATTTAGAATTCAGTGGATAACTTCAGAATTGATCAATGTTGCAGTTAACATTTCGTTTTGTTTTCCCTGTAAGATAGCCAAAACTCTAATGTACATGTTCTTTACTCGTATACAGAGGATATTTGTTTGTTTGCAGTGTGATATCGAAATATATCTTCACCGATAAGGGAGACAATTGAATATTTTCACGAAGGCGGAGCCTGAGTGAAAAATCATAATTGTCTCCCTTATCGGTGAAGATATATTTCGATATCACACTGCAAACAAACAAATTTTCTTTTTATTTTATGCTAATTGGTGAAGATCAACGAATTTTCTATTTATTACATGCTTACATGTTCCAATAAGACCAATACTTCATGATGATGTTAGGATTTATTTAGGCTACCGTGTTACATATGATGCATCCGCTAAATTACCATGGACACTCGGGTACATTGATATCGAATGTTGGTGATTAGTTCCGTTAAATATCCGAAAGTCCTCTGAAAATAAAGCTTCAAAATTAAATATCATCATCGATTTAATGGAAATATTGGTCTAGGAGCTGTATAGAATAACGAATAAGGATGGAATTTGGAACACAACTGGCTGGAAGAATTTCGACGAAAATGCTGGCATATTACGTAAGGTTGAGTTGATGTCTTGTGATAATAAGCTAAGACAACAACCAACTAAATGTGCTGTCGCCAATAAATCTACCATACGATAGTGAGGAACCGATGAAAAGTGGAGGAAAGACGTATCTATAGCTACATTAACGGCAAGGCCAAGCAACCAAGGTAACATTTCTAGAGTATATTTCTACTGTTATTTCTTTTGCAAAGTTTATTATAGCTAGCTTGTCCTATGTCGGATTATCTAGCTGTACATGTCTCCTGTATGGCTTTCAAGAATGTTATGATAATAATAGGATACCAGCAATTATAAAGGCAACAAAGGGCGTTCATTATAGAATATATTTCAAGGGAGATAATTTTATCTGAAAAAAAAAGTTCGGCACTGTGAGTGATATAGAGAAATATCTCACCGATATTTTTCAGTATTTCACCATTTAGCATGAAATAAAATATCATAATTAGCCCGACATCTTAAGGTATAGGTCCATGTTTCGGAGAAAAAAAGTTCGAACGTCATCAAATCATAAAAAGAAAGCATTGTTTTACATGAAAATATAACATCATATAAAACATTTATATTATTATACAAAACCATTGTCAATTTATTCATATATGTATTGAATTCCGGAAAGGGGCTACATGAAGGGGCCACACGTCTGGACAGTCCAGCGTCTTTAAAAACTCACCATTTTAAAAAACTGTTACATGTCTTCATTTTGATGCATTTGCAACATCGTGCGAGTGTTTAAACTTTACATAACTAGGTAAAACATCGTTTTTACAATTGTTTACATTTATTTCTTTACAAATGGCATTCTTATTTAAAGGGGGACAACTCATTTAGAATATTTTAAGTATCCAACTCCGTGGGACAGAACGGATTGGACAGATAAATTGTTTGTCAAGATGCTGTTCATTCGCTAAAAAAATCTGTTGTTTTGTGATATACTGCTAAACCTTAATGTTACTTAAAAGCCCAGTGTACAAGAGTTCGTATTCATCAACGCTTAGTCTTAAGAAAGTCAATTATTCAAGTTATCTAGCATACTTAAACTAATGAAATTTGTGTAACTTTCTGAGGCTAAAGAATAAATATTCATGCAAAGTTTCACTAATTTGCACTAATTCGACAATAACAGAGCGAAAAGAAAATTTAGCATTTTAAGGTATAGGTCTAAGTTTCAGACTTTAAATGGTATAGATAGAGTGTAATATTCTTTTATCACCTGTTAGCTTTTCCTGACGAATCATAAAAAAATCTACTTTCTTTTAACTATTATAAACAAGTCAGTTTGACCAACGTCTCCTATATTGTAAACGACGTAGACGTCAAAGCTTTATTACACTAATGTATTATCATTTTTATGTAATGACTTTATTACACTCCCGCGACGTCAAACATGTGATAATGTATTATATTGCATAATATGTATACAATGAATTCTGTATTAGACACAGTTTGTCTGGCAGGCTAGCAATTATTCAAAAAGAACACGAGATTGATATATGCACCAATCTCTTTCACAGAGTTGTCGTTCCTGACCTCTCTTTCTAATAAACAAGTACTCTCTGTGGGAGATTGGCAATACACAACTGATCTAAGTAACAGATTTCTGTTGACCCTTCAATAATGCTTATTAGGACGTGGTACAGAAGATACTGAGCCTTGGAGTGGGTCCCTCTAGAATCATTTACGTAAATATGGTTAAACAACCTTCAATGCTGAAATACGCGGTGGAACATGGTGTTTCTTTGATGACGTTCGACAGTGAAACAGAACTACTTAAGATAAAGTCTCTTTGTCCCGGTGCCAAGTTTGTATAAAAAGTATATTTATAAAACAGATATGATAAATGTTGATTTGGGGTTACGTTTCACCGAAACAATATAGGTCATTTGGGGTCAAAACAGGACAAAAGGTTTGGTACCACATCTCATTTACATCGTAATAAAAAGATAAAGTATGGAATCAAAACTTTTATACATGCTGGAATAACAGAGATACAGAAAACCAAGTGGTTGACCCTATTAGTCGTCTTGACGATCATGCAATGGTAAGACATTTGTTCGAATTCTTTTCATACAGAAGTTGTTCCAGAATCACATGGGACCATATTATGGCAAGGTTTCATTTTTTAAGAATTCAATACTTCATTCAGAGAAGATATAATACAAACATTTAAATAACTCAATGGATTGAGCATAATACTTTCTGTAGATAGGACGCGGACGTGGCGAATGTTTTCCAACTATCTGACAGAAGACAAAATGCGTGACGTCATTTGCCCTGTTACATAATTGAAAATAACTGTTAAACCAATTCTTGAAAAAAAGACAAAAAGAACGAACTGAATGAATATCAAAAACAAAATTGTTTGTCAAAATGTTTATCTAATTGAATATTTTTAACGATTGTATTTCTTGTAGACTAGTTTTGAGAACATTACCTGCTGGCGACTTCGGCAAAAGTTTGGATGCCCTTTGTCAAAAATTCGAACCCTGCTGCAGACTGCAAAAGATCTTGATCTTGACGTTGTAGGAACAAGCTAATAGTCTCAAAATTTCATTTATTCATGTTTTCATCATTCTGACTTTTGTGAATGAAATATAACATTTGCATAAATTTTATAAACATCATTTAAAAATATAAATAAATGTGGAGAGAATAACTATGATGATTCTTTAAAGCATATGTCTGTTAATAGACAGTTGGATCATGACCTATAGCGCTTATTGTAATGTCAAGCTATAATGTAAAAAATTAATGTGTCAGTAAATGGCGTATCTATTTGTAATGTATATATAAACAATAACTTCAGACTAAACATCACACTTGTTCTTTTCTGTAATCTTGTCTGATCTTCTCTAGTTTTCACGTTAGAAGCGGATGTCATGACGGTAATGCTTATAATGCTTCTATACGACAAGCATGCAGTGTGTTTAACACGGCTGCAGAGTTGGGCATCAACATGAAATTGCTGAATATAGGAGGGGGGTATCCTGGAGAGTCGAACTCTAGAGAGGGGAGTGGGGGGGGGGGGCGAAATAAAGGGTACCGACCGTGTAATTTCGAAACTATTTGGTAGTAATTTAAGAAATGGCTTTATTAAATCTCCTCTCGCGAGTGAAACAGTTTTGTTCGCATTTTCAAAATGGGGAGGACCTTCCCAAAAGGACGTTTTTAACAGTCCTACCCACAGGACTTTTATACAATTTGCGAATCCAATATCTTCAATTAAAATTTGACTCAAAAAGCAATTAGTCTGGCTAAAAGTTTATAGACTTACCTAGCTTCTGTATAATTGTTTCACAGATTACAGAAGCTGTGAACAAACAGCTAGATAAAGACTTTATAGAGGATGATAATGTAGAAATAATTGCTGTACCAGGAAGTTATATGGTATCGTCGTCCACCGTCCTTGCCGTTAACATAATTGGCAAACGAATGGTTTCCAGGAAAGATCTATACAACGGTATGTTCTATCTTTACGACCGTTTGGGAAGTAAAACCTTACTTGAGAACAATGGTTATCAAGGCAATATTTCATGAAACACATGAATGCGAATGACCCAAGCCGTATTTTATGATGGTCACCCTAATAAGTATATGTGTGCAACATGCAATACCGTAACAAAAGTACAATTTAGAATTAAAATGCTTCACGAAATTATACGGACACAGAGGCTATTGTCCCGATGACAGTTGCTCCAGTGCCACTAGAGCACCATCGAGCATATATCATGTATCTAGCCATTTTCAGTCGGTAAACATCTATTAAAGAGACCTTAGTATACGGCTTCATATTTACGCAATACAACATCATTTTTACATTTTTTACATTGTGCTTCAGTAGGTAAGTAAGGATCTAAATATCTGACAGTGATGATGACGTGCCATCTGTAATGTATTACGTCAATGACGGTGTCTACGGTTCATTTACAGATGTATTGATCGTTCCAGAAAATCTTGATCTCGATGTTCAAACATTAACGGTAACATTTCTTATCAAACGTTTCATATAAAATTAACGTTTAAGCAATCTTTAAACTATATTAGACTATTTTGGAGTGTTGTTATGATTTTAAAAGCATGCGTTTTATCGATGCCTACCAGCTTTTTTTTTTGTTTTATTGCCTGACCGTAATGCGATCATACATTTGCGTGTCGATAAGTTGTCGAACAGCTTTGCCAAAGAGTTTCTTTCTTGCTTTCAAATATTGTTCATTGAGCAGTTGTCAATGAAACAGTGTTATTTGTTGGTGAAGATGTTGTCATGTCTGTTTAGGTTGTGCACTGGTTAGTTCATTTAAGTGGTCATGCATGTCAGAGCTGTCTTTTTTTATAGGCTTTGTCTTATTTCCACGTCGTAAATGTTTCTGAATAATAAAATATCAGTAAATATAATGGATCAAATCTCAACGCCAAACGAATTAGGCTATGTGCCGACCGACTATTCTAGAGTCAACTTTTCTGTTTTTGCGCTTAATGATATTATGCATTAATCTCTTTGTCCCAATCGGTTGTTATTACTGATTTATTGACCAGATATGATACATACTAGTTGAGTTATGAGATTCATAAATCGACATTCGCCTTCCCCCCAAAACGCTGATGAAAATTAACTTTCTATATCTTTAAGTGAAAGTGGTCTTTTTTTTACAATTTTAGTGCAATAAAGATGAAAAGTGTTATGAAAGTACAATATGGGGCCCAACTTTTTGTGGATTTGATTGCATCATTAAATCTACAAAGTTACCGATGTCAGCGGTCGGTGACTGGTTCTACTTCCGAGACATTGGGGCTTATACCATTGTATTTGTCTGCAGTTTTAATGGCATGACTTCCCCACGGAGAGTTTTTGTTTGCGTTGTGGAAACATGGTATGTAGTTTCATAAATTGTGTTTATATGGTAATTTATTTGCAAGCAGGTAAAGATTCAATCTAACTTTTGAACTTTTGCCTCTTATAAAAATGAATTGTATGAGAAGTTCGGTAGGTATTCGTACACTAGCGCAACATGATTAAGATTCATCTTGACTGTCTCGTCGAGTGAATTATTCTATAAGTATTGGTCTTGGATATTTGGGTAGAACCATTGACCTCCCACAGGCATTCAGGGAGGTTTCCTCACATTAAAGTATCCCATCGATGCTGTGCGATGTTTAAAACCATAGTGGTAATAGGTGAATGATTCGTTTGGTCAAGCACTCCGCAAAAAGAAGCTTCTATCGGACACTCTAAAGATACGGTCTAAGTGGAGCAGGCAATGTTGAGTTACCATAGGAAAGTCTGGATATGAATATTAACTTGGATTGTAAAACTGTTGCTTTTTTACATTTCAGGCGCAAAATTTATTCAGATTCACACAATGGAGATTTAATCATGCCAGAAAACGAATCAAACGCTTTTTAACTAAACATCATAAAGGCACATGCACCACTGAAGGATTATGGAAAACTCACCAGTCCCAATCTGTTGTTCCACCAGTTAGAGGGAGGCAAAATGTAGAATATGCTCAGACAACGAACAATTCTAAAGTGGCACACAGTCACCATAATTATTGTCAGTAGCTTATATCCCCGCTGGTCCTCATTTCCTCCAAAAGTACACCCGTGCAATGTTATTCCTAATGAATCAGCCATCACCTTCTTACGGTGAAGGCTATTTCAGTTTAATATTGCATCGGATAAATCTGATCATTTAGATACCTATTTCAAATATAGAAAATCATCACCAAATACATTAACTACTTCTATTCATAATTAAATGTCATACAGTTATAGTCGATTGTTAGAAATCTTTCAGTTGTTTTAGTTGTATTACATATTTATACTCTGCTTAAGTATATACATTTTTAAACCTAATGCAAGGTACTATTGGTACCGTGACTTAAAATGTTAATTTTGTGTTTAAATATGTTATTTGGATATAGTATATATGTATTTACTATATATTCATGAACCATATATTGTCCACATGATGTTAAAATATAACTTATAAATTCCTGAAATCGCTTTGAACTGCCACCGCTGAAGTATGGACGATGCCAATGCGTATGTTCATATTTTATTATATTGTATACATAAGTAATTGTAAATAAAATTAACATGCAATATATGTTTGGTTTACTCCGCTCCACTTCGTGTACTAACGAAAAAATGAGCGTATACTACGTGTATATCCAATACATCTGGTCTACATATTGTAAATGTTATTTAAAGAGGAAAATTAGAATAAACAACCATGATACTCACACGGCTGGTTTAACAATGTTTTGTAAAGTAGGCGGATTTGTGTAACATAAACTAAATGTAGTAAGTATTAGGTGTTTCCCAGTCACTATATATAGCCGCGAGTAACTGGTAAACCATTACAAACACGAACACCTGCGTTCACCTCATGATTGATTACACACTGGTATTTTCATACACTCTCTATTTGATATTTTCAGTTTATGTTTGAGGCCGAATGAACTGTATATTAAAAGTAATAGGGGAATAGAAGAAATGAACAGGATATCATGACCCAGATATTATAAAACTTTATTATCCACTGCTGTGTTTGTTTCTGACGTTATTTCCAATTAATATTGCGTACCTGGGGATTTCGTTGATATATATGCACGTGAACTGTGATCCGTCAGTATAATTTGGAAATGTCTAAGATATCATGCAGTAGATCATATTTGTTAAATCATTTATTTGATGTCCATTTTGATCTACAACTAATTAAGGTGCCAGTCTAGCATGTGCAATTCCATACTTTATATTTAAACAGCATTTAGTTTATACACAATTTATTTTAGGTCGATTGTGAAGGAAGTTTTTTAACTTATATGAATCACTCTCGGCACCTCATTCCTGATGATATCCATCGCCACGAGGGTGTGAAAGAAGAGGTCAGTTTCCCTTTTAATGCTGAGCGCTAAGCAAGGGAGATACTGGTACCATTTTTACGTCTTTGGTATGACGCGACCGGGGATCGAACCTACGACCTCCCGCACTCAAGCGGACGCTCTACCATTATGCTATCGAGCCGGTTTGAAATTCTGCATTCATAATGCAAAAAATGAAGTGATCAAATAAACTTTCTGCTTTATTCTCGTATTCGACAAACACCCAACAAGAACACAACATTCCAGTAACGAAACCCTAGTTGTGTAATCGACTGGAATTAAGTACTTTGTTACAGTATGGGCTCATTTGAACTGACTGTCCTCATGTCTTTGTTTTCTTGAATTATTTCCGTTGATTATAGGCAAAATACATATATTTATTACTGGGGACTAAAAAGATAAAAGGCGATTGCACCACAAAATTTTTATTAAAACTTAAGAAAAACCCCAAAAACAAACACACACACGCACTCACGCGCGCGCGCGCGCACTCACGCACACACGCACACACACACACACACACACACACAGGGACCTGCAAACTCAGATTTATCTCTTAATGAAGTGGATAAACTATTCAACCAAAAAATTACAAATCGTTTCATCGCGAAAGGACGTAGAGGAGTAGAGCCCAATATATTCTAACTCGGCCTAGCAAACGTTTTATCAGTGTCTCGGCGGAAAATCCAGTCGTGTTATATTTAGTAACATAAGAAAACCACTTAGAGAAAGGTATTTTATCAGTTGCAAAACGCTTCAGAACGTTCAGTATCATTTTCAGTCTGTTCGCAGGGACATTAACATGATTCAGTGATATTATAATACAAAACAGTATTCGATACAATCATAAATAAATTTTACCAATAGTGCAATTACTCATGATGGCGTCTAGATATGTTTTACACGAAGCAAATGAATTTGTTGAATCGGATGATGACGAACTGGAGGACTTCGCTATATCCAACCACGCGGCATCAGACGAAGACATCCCACTATTATTTAACGAACTGCGACTAAATTATAACACCGATTCAATAGAACATATACAGCGTATATCGGAAGTGACAGATACGGAGAGAGATGCACAAGCCGCCTTTGAAGATGCCATAAACAGTTTGAATGACGCAAATGCAGACAGAAACAAGAGTTGTGCAAATTGTTCAAAAGAAGTTCGCGTAGAAAATGTGTCAAGTTTTAGGAGAGGTCAGCATATTTCTATGCCCGGCCAAAAGTTAAGAAAGTATGACAAATATACTCATAGGTTGACGCACCGATATAAACATCATGCAATAATAAAGGAAATTAAACGAACAGCTGGGACAAGAGTTCAAATGGAACTGATACATTTCTATAAAGATGATGACAAACACATTAAAATATGCAAGTCTTTTAAATCTTACGATCTAAAGAATGACGAAATATACATTGTCGAATATATTCATCCACGGTATACAGCAGATGAAATTGTTCTAAGAGCAGAGTTAATTCTACTAGGAAACGGGGACGACACACGCGAATTCAGGAGATATAATCCAGGCACGAGCAACTGTGAACATTTTGCTACATGGTGTGTTGTTGGAGAAGGCGAAAGCTTTCAAGTTCAAAGTTTACGGGCGAAAATTGCAAGCGGTCTACAGCGATTGCTAGGAGATGGCAGTAAAATTGCGAAAGTGCTTTTGAGAATTCTTTATGTATCGTCCGATGAAATTGCAGCTGGACTAACAAAAGCTGTCAATGTTCCCGAATTCGTACTAGGTGCAGCCTCAGCTCTTTATTTGATATATTGCATTGTTATGACATTATTGCACATCAAAGATTACCGAAAGGGCCAAATGTGTTGGTCTTGTCTAAAAGGAAAGTTGCAGGATCTGTGGCTATCTTTTGGAGTATTTGGCGCCACATCTGCCGTGACATTTATCATCTTTCACTTTGCGTTACCGCTTATGGCTCCGGTAGTTGGGATTCCACTTATGATAATTTTGATCTTGTTATCGGTAGCGTTGCAATGGAGTGTGTCGAAGATAAGAAAGGCTTTACAGTCTCCCTTTACTGTGGACAAGAATGAAATTAAAAAGCTATCTGACTTAGACATTGGTGATGTGGTATCCCTCCGATATTACAAACTGGAACATGTCGTGACTGTGACAGAGGTTCATGAAGACAATGGTGATTCGGTTAAGGGTCGAATTCGAGGTGTACATTACGGATTACCAGGCCTTTTTGGAACTCGAGAGATAATGGAAGACTACTTTGAAGTGGACCTTTCACAGTCAAAGGTGAAATTGTTCGACTGTTCACATTTGTTGACCTACGCACCAGAAACAGTGGTTCTACATGCTAGAAAAAGAGTTGGCGAGACAAAATGGGCATTGGCTTCCAATAGGTCTGATCATTTTTGTTTCTGGGCAAAAGTTCAGCAGAGACCTAGGGGTATCTGTGAGGACTGGGACAATGGAAATCTAGAAGCATCCACATCAAAGGATTTAAGTTCTCTCTTTGTAGAAGAGAAAGAAGTGCACCTTGCAAATGACATGCAGTTGGGCGATGTTATCATGTATAAAACACTGGGAATTCTGACTGGAAAGGTGGAATTAGATGGTGAAAGGGGACGGCAGTTTGAAATTCAAATGATGATTTACGACAGCCGGTGGTATGGTCGACTGAAGACATATACCATCGACCTCAACAAAGATCGTCTTTTTATCGAACTATATCATCCGGCTCATTGCCATCCAATGGCAGTTCGTGTAGACCGTGCAAAAAGAATGAAGGATAAAAAAGGCATACGGTGGACAGATAAAGGCTTTATTGAAGACTGCATTATGTTGAACCCATAATCAGATGCTAAACGAGGACTGTGAATAATGCGAACGAATGTCTCCAGATTGGCCGAACGTCTGAAACTGTTGTTTGTTTTTAGTTGTTTAGGGGCCTTAAAATGTTTGTATTCATGTTCGACTACGAATGAAAGTCTTCATGACCTTTCGAATATCTATTTTGTATTTTTTCATCATTTGATGAATTTAAATGAATGTATATGTACAATGTATATAAAAATGAGTATGTTATAGGTTTTTATTGTTAACATTCCATATCTTTCGATATTTTACATAGTTCAATGCGGATCAGCAAGGAAAATCTGCATTTTTGTAATTTACACTAGTTTATCAGTTATGTACAGAATTTTTAATTCGGTTATTAAAATCACTTCAGATGTGTATAATAATATTATTTACATGTCTCTTTTTTATTATACAAATTCTGACTTTTTATTTGATATCTGATGTACACATATTAATAAATAAAAAAATATTTTTTTCCATCGTTCCACTCCGTTATTTAGAACCTTACTTTATATGTTAATAGAAACACCTTAGACCAAGAAAGTGAATTTAATCAGATTGTATGCATCAAAATTATGTTGAGATAACAAAATAATTTTATGTAAAACTCATACTTCAAATAAGTCAAACTCTTTTGAATTGTCAGAAAAAAAATTACACACAAAACAACTATTTTTGGGTTTCTGTTAAAAGTGGTATACTTTAAGAATAGGTTGATTTATTACAAAACAATGATACAGTTTTATAGATCACCCTTCAAAGAAACAGACTCCTAATATTTTATGCAATTTCATGCATAAATACAGGATTCCACTAATTTGTTAATTTTTGTTCTTAGAAAAAGAAGAAAATGTATTACTAGTATATGAACTTTATCCTTTAGACCATCCTTCATAAAACGATTCGCGTGTTAACTGGTTGACATTTCAAACATTATTCACGCTTACTTACAACTAATTAGACAGCCAGTCAAAATCCGTTATATTTACCTGGTGATAATCAGTCATATAGATCTAATTCGTTTTACATCAAAGAAATAAAACTCTTATATGGTAGTGGATCTAGGCCTTTAACCCTTCCTTAAGAGCCCGTGATGACCACATTATCATTATTAATTAATGTTCAGTGCTAAGCTGATGCTTAGAGAACTGCTATGACCTGCTGTCGTTAACAGGGAGGTGTTATTGTGAACACATGTCAGATGTTTGAAATTCTGAGTTCATTTTTTGGGCATCTGACAGAGGACTGTATGATAAATTTATATAAGATAAAAACGGAAGATGGCCAAAAAATGCCAGTTCATTCCTTAGTGTGTTCTTAACCCAACGCTTGCCAAAATATATTTTACCCGCGTCTGAAATGAAATGTGCATGAAATACCAGCATACAAGATATCCCCACTTTGCACCTGTAATATTGTAACCTTTAAACAAGGCTGTTGTTCAACAAAAAGGCGCCTGAACTACATTTTCAATTCCGCCAAAATGAAAACTGTACAAAAGACATTCCTTTATTCGTCATTATTTCGTGTACACTCTATCAAATCGTCGTGCCACAACAGAACGACATTTTCTCTGTTTGTTGAGGTTTCATGGTGACGGCTTCTGGTAGACATGCGCACAGAAGACTCTCCTTAGAATTATTTTCTGTCTATGAACCTATTTAGATATACATGTGTGTGTAATACTTGTAGGTATGTCTGCCGCAAGACGCCAACATAGTAAAACTTAACCTCATACAAAAGATTGCTTTGTGTTGAGCTGGCTGTGTAAACACACGACAATATGACAAATATAAAAGGCACCAGAACGTCACTTTCATACTCGCGAACCTCAATAATTTTGTTGTTATTTCGTATGAAATTTCCTTTAAAACCTGCCGAGTAATCGTATTGTCGTGCTATCGTGTCTTCATCCGAACAACACGGCAAATCGACAAAAATGTATTTGTAGTGGTGTTGTTTTGTGGTCGTACTTTTGCCCCGTATAACTAAAAATGATAGAAATCAGACCCATCAGTTTGATTTAATTATGTTATTAAATAAATCGTTTTTGTTAGCTAAACTTGTAGAGACTATTTACATTACAAAAAAAATCTTAGTTATAAAAGTCAACATTTCAGCATTTTCGAAGAACACTTTACATATTTGGGTTTTCCAGTTGATTAGTTTATCTCCGCATAGTGTACGTTATAACCTTGGCTTAATAACCGTTTTTTTTTTATCGCACTCTGCTTTTTGGTCAGCAAAACTATACGTAGTTTGACGCAAGTAACTAAGTTAAACTCAGTCTAACATATAATGAATTAGGACTCACGACCCCGATGGGTACTAGTATTTTCAATAGCTTTCTAGTTTTGGCAACAATGTCTTCGGCGTCGGCTAGTCGGCAAGCTGCTAACTTGCTAACTAGCAATTAACTTCAGATTTAGGATTTCCATACATGGTTACTTACAAGTTTTTAATTGTGGTACACGTACGAAAATTATTTCGTTCCCGACGGGGATCTGGGCATAACCACCTACCGTCAACAAACCAGCTGGATAGCTCCATTATGGAAGATTTCTACATTCCATTCAAGGATTCAACCGAAACCACGACAAAGAAGAAATTTGAAGTATGATGTGATTATGCGTTAGTTACCCAGTAACGAACGTTCTTTTTAGACAAACTACTCGGTCGAGTAGATGTATAGATACGGTGCTGATTATCAATGTACAAAAAGGCAATAGGAAACCTAGGCATCTCTATTAACAGCAATTGGATTTTTTTTATATTAATTTATCTGACCTTTCGTTTTACAATCATGAAGTCATTAACAATGATAAAAAATGTATAACTATGAAGTATGCTACCCTTCAAATATTTACTGAAGTAATATACTGCTTTTATTGAAGGCTTAAACGAAATCCTAACGCTAATTGATACAGCAACAGCGTTTTTCGCCCGTTCACCACTTTTATGTCCGCCTAGTCTAAATTAACCGGTTCTTTATTAATGATCTTAGATGCCTACATGTGTGAGACGGAAATTTCCCTCCCAGAGGAGAAGTCGAGCTACCGCGAGGTGTCTTATCAACGCTGTCCTGAGATTTATGAATAAACTATCGTTAACAGGAAGACCACTAAAGTAATTTTTCTTGTCTACCACGTAAAACAAATTATGCAAAATGTGAAATTGATTTAGGCAGTCCTGCACCCAGAGATTTTAAATGGATGGGGGTTCGGGATCACACGGACTGAAGGCGAAGGCGCGTAGCGCCTAATGAGAACAGGTATCTGCTTCCATAAGGAGTCGCATTGGAGTTTTGTTGTAATATAGATATGAAATGGTGGTCTCTGGTACATTTTTGGGTCTAAACTTTGATGAGTATAGGTAAGTTCTCAGCCGCAGGTGCGGTGATTGCGTAGGTGATTTAGAATGTAGAGGGGAGGACAATAAACATCAAGCAAACCTATTCTGTTGTACTTACTACCTTAAATGGCGGGCGTTGCCAATGGATATACATATATCAATATAATTGTAAGCAAACAAACAATATTTACTTTTAACCATGTATATACTCATGTGACTGGTTTAACCATATTTTGTAATATAAATTGCAAAGTAGGCGGATGTATAACAGATAATTTATCTTTCTAAATGTATTCTTGTTTGTTTCCGCGTCAGTACATTTAATATAAAATATATAATAAATATAGCATGATTTATTCACGTTAATGGTAAGACTTTCATTTTGTGATCAACATGATATCTACAACTAATGATTGCATGATATTATATACTAACTGATATTGAATGTCTTACTGTTCAATAATCAACCTTATTACATGAGTACCTATCTATACTTAATGTAACAAGTGCAAAGGACCCAAGGGCAATAGTATTCACTTTTGATCGGCAAGCCGTTCATTAAGTGTTTTATTACAGTCATCAGAAATAAATTTTCACAATTTCTCCTGCAAAAGGATTGTGTAATAATACAGGTTATAGCTTGTCGATATATTTATTTACTTATTTATTTGGTTGGGTTTAACGTCGCACCGACACAATTATAGGTCGATATATTGAACAACAAACCGGAAATCCCGAGGTATTATTTGTATTGCGTAAGACATGCATGCATTATAAAGTCGGAAATACCAATACATGGTAATTATATATAATATCTGAATTGCCTCGAAACATTTGGTATCTACCATGTTTTTACAGTCGACATATAGATAGGAGGCCAAGAAAATGTGTTTATTTTGTGTAGGTTTTATTGAATTCTGGTGGCAGTATATGCAATACTTTATGCATAGTTTAGTTTAGACTACTTTGTTTCTACAGTGTAAGATAATCATATAGCAGCTTTTTAAACATTGTTATATACTGTATATGTATAGGGATTGATAAAGAAAAAAAGCTAAAAAGAGTTAGCTCATAAAGTTGAGCCAGAAGGGTCTCATATTGTCTCAAGTTGTCCACCTGCATGACACATTGCGATATCTAGACTGTTAATATGATTTATGGCGAGTACAACTTCGGTCTTATACCACAGTCACACATACGGCGCGGATAGCTACGTTTTGATACGGATAGAAACGTAGTAATCCGTATTGACCCGTACCTGAGCCGTACGGGTTGGTACGGATTGATACGGGTTACTACTTTAAGGTACGGCTCAGGTACGGATCAATACGGATCGATACGGATTACTACGTTTCTATCCGCGGCTAGACGTAGCTATCCGCGCCGTATGTGTGACTGGGGTATTAATGATAATCAAATCGATTTGGTAGCTTTCTAATACCCCAGTCACACATACGGCGCGGATAGCTACGTCTAGCCACGGATAGAAACGTAGTAATCCGTATCGATACTTTAAGGTACGGCTCAGGTACGGATCGATACGAATTACTACGTTTCGGATCGATACGAATTACTACGTTTCTATCCGTGGCTAGACGTAGATATCCGCGCCGTATGTGACTTGGGTATTACGTAGGAAAACCACATAGGAAAACCACTTAGATTTCGGTATTTCTTTGATCTTAACATGTTTTACTGCTATTATTAGTAAAAATGTAAACTTCGAAGTCACTGCGTATAGATATGTAAATTATGCGTATCTATCTCTTTATTTTGCTTACAAATAGATGTCATTTTCCAGCCGTTAATAATACTGAATTACGCCATATTCTTCATATTTCTGACAAGAAAGAAGTTCCAATTTCTATTATTTTTTATCGCAAATAAGTTTCAAATTTGGTGAACACTGATAATTAAACTGTTAGGTTAATACATTTCTTTGACCGATAAGACTAATTTCCCCGACACAAATGTCTAAACAAGATTTACCAGAAGGTTCCTTCTAGCGCATATAAATATGCTTAAGGGATATTGTTTTAGCATAATGTTACAGATGTTTAATAATGCAATGAGAAAAATATGTTCTGTCATTTTTGGTGCAAACTTAACTATTGACAATTCCATCCATCTTCCTTAAAAAAATTATCTAATGACAGATCTAATTTTAAATGAATTCCAAGGAATCTCATTTATGTGGTAATAAACCTATAAGTTTTAGATACTAGAGGACCTTTGAAAAGCCACAGAATCTTATATGACCTAATATATATGATAATAAGTTATTGTGAAAGAAGAAACAAGGGCGTTGAAGTTTATCAAATACGGAAGTAAACAAACTCGTTCTAAAAATCCAAAGAAGTGACTCGTAAGAACAGCTTATTCATGAGATCTACAAAGTATGCCCGTAAACCTGCATATCATTTTACACGCTTCGATTTTCAAAGACCTTATACGAACCAATATCAGCCTACAATTAAATTGTTGTTTATGTTGCAGTTTTTCGCCTCTTCATCCCGCAGTGTTACAGTGCCTTGAGGTTGTTTCTCTCCTTGGCTCCTCTGACTGGAGGAGCCCCTCCCCTGACCACCAAAACATTAGAATTAACGTGAGAAAGCTTAGCAGGGAAAATGACAAGAAAAAACAACACTGTTTGTACTTTCTATTTAAGTTTATTTCTTTAGACATAGCAAGACATAAACCCCGTATCATTTTTTGATAATAGTAAGATGCAGATAAACAAAAGAGTCATTGCTTATAATTCAACAGTCATTTTTTCCAGCCACTTTAATAACGTCTTCCGATAATGCTAATTGTGGGCTTTTTCTTTCCAGTTCGCTTTCTACCCAACGTACCACCCGCTGCAACGGCCCCTCAGCGTCGTTCTGTAACGCTCTTCCAGCTCCTTCCTGTTTAAATGATGCTGGTTCCGTTATCTCTGGTGGTTAGAATTTCTTCAGAACATTTTCAAACAGGTACTTTCTCTTGCTAATCTCTCGCCTCCTCACTACCGTAGTGATCCAACAACTCCAGATCAGATACCGTTTTCTCAATCGACCTATAAATAGGATCTTCTTTGAGAGCACGACACCATAGTACAGTTTTAGAAAAGGTTTTCATCATCGTCTTCCTATATTTATCTCTCATGTTGCAGAATTCGCGATTTCTAGCGACATTTAACGTGACACCCTCCGCCTCCATGTAGCAATGTCCTCTTTCACTGTATTTCGATTGCCACATTTTAAACGTTGCGTCTATAATGATACTCCACGGATCCTCTGTTTCGCCGTCGGAGGAATGCGTGGTATGAAAGTTTCATTTAAATCAAGCCAGTGCTTTCCGAGGAATTGGGCTGAAACTATTACAATAATGTTACAGTATGCCCAGTGGTTTAGGAGATTGATTGAATGAAAATGTCGACAACGGTCGGAAAATGAACGGACGAAAGGCGATCTTATGACAGTCTCATGTGAGCTTAAAAAAACAACAAGAGCTATCCGTAAGACAGCGCGTTCCACTATTCGGCGATTTGACAGTAAAATGAGTTTATGTCTCAATAAGAGACCTCTAGTTTAAAAGGAATATACACCAAAATATAAAAATACCCTACTTCTCAGAGGGGTTAAAGGTCAAGTATAGAAGGGATACTTTATTTTGATGGAATTAATTTATATCAGAAAAAACAGTCCAAGAAACTACATGCATATAAAGTATAAAGACTTTGCTAAACTCAAATTATATATCTATTTTTTTATCTATTTTTATCTTATTTTATTTATTTATTTATTTATTTATTTATTTATTTATTTATTTATTTATTATTATAGCAGATGATGATGATAAAGATACATTTTAAGTTTCAAGTCATTATCTTATATTGTACTAAAGTTATATCCAGAAAGCGAAGTTTGCCAAAAATCTTTAAGTATGAAAGGCGCATAATTCTGTAAAAAATATAATTAGAGTTATGGGGATTGTAACCACACATGCAGATGATGATTATAAAGTAATAGTTTTAATTTAAAGTCATTATCTTTTAAAGTACCAAAGATATGTCTACAAACGAAGCTTTCGGAAAAATTTAACATGAAAATAATTCCAAGTATAACAACTTGGTGACCTTGACCTTAAGTATAATGGGCCCAGTCCCTGCACATACTTTGTTTGTATGCTGGTCAATGTTTATGTGAACTTACAGTAAGATAAAAGCAATAGTAACAAAGATATGATAGAAAAACAAAGGTTGCCGAAAAACTTTAACCTTAAAAATAACCTAAGTATAACACCTTGGTAACCTTGACCTTGGGTATAATGGGCCCAGCCCCTGTACATACTTTGTTTGTATGCTGGACAATGTTTATGTGAACTTACAGTAAGATATAAACAATAGTAACAAAGATATGACAGAAAAACAAAGGTTGCCGAAAAACTTTAACCTTAAAAAGAACCTAATTATAACATCTTGGTGACCTTGACCTTGGGTATAATGGGCCCAGCCTCTGAACATACTTTGTTTGCATGCTGAAGAATGTTAATATTAAGTTACAGTAAGATATAAGCAATAGTAACAAAGAGAAAAACAAAGGTGGCCGAAAAACTTTAACCAAGAAAGGACACACGCCGACGCCGAGGCGAATAGAATAGCACCCCTGTTCTCCGAATAGTGGAGCTAAAAAGGGAAATCGAATCTTTATAATAATGTTTTGCTATCATATAATGAAAAGCTGGTTTCATATAAAGACAGAACGGTTCCATATATTACATTTTAATGCATATAAAGAGAAATCGAATCTATATAATAATGTAGGAAGTGGAACTAAAAATACAACCTTCAAGTAGGCACTATTTATTTTAGATATATGTGAAGTTAACTGCATCAAAGTACACAGTCTGAAAAAAAAGTTAAAATATTATTTTCTGAAAAAGTGTTATTTGATCTGAAAAAAATGATTTTGGGTAAAACATTTGAAAAAAATGGAGACAACTTTATTGTAAGCTTAGGTGATTTTATGCAAACCATGCACTTTTTACCTCTATGCATGAAAAAAGCATGCATAATTACTACAGTCTGAAAATATCAAGTAAATTACTGCTCTGGGGAAATTGTGACATTTTTTTTTGTGGTGAACTTTGTCAACAAATAGACGATTCTTTTGAAAAAGTCAAAACCCACAGAATTTCACAAGGTAAAACATGTTGAAATAGCTCCTGCTGAAAAGAGAACAATCTCTGCTACCCATATATATGCGTCAAATTATGGGAAAAAATATTTAGAAATATGAGAAAATCAAAGAAAACAATTTCAGGACATTTAGATGCATGACTGTGTTCTCCTGCATAGCATTTAATATAGATAGCTTACTTGATCTACAACTATCCATACGATCCCGCTTAAGGTGCGAGTCTAACATGTGCAAATTTAAACAACATTTCAAATTCTGCATTCATAATGCATAAAATGAAGTGATCAAATGAACATTATGTTTTATTTTAGCATTCGACATAGACCCAACAGGAACACAACATTCCAGTAACGAAATCCTATAGATATATAATCATTGTTATGTACACGACTGGCATTACGTATGGGCTCATATGAACTTTATAAAACCGTCAAGTCTTTGTTTTCTGGAATTCTTTCCGTTGATTATAGGTAAATATAAATATGTTTACTACTGTGTACTTAAAAGACAAAAGGCGATTGCACCTCAAAACATGTAATTAAAAAACAACATAAAAAAACAACAAACAAACAGAAGAACAAAAAGAAGCAAAACAAAACAGGGACTTGCAGACTCTTAATGAAGTTGATAAACTATTCAACTAAAAATATTACAACTGTTTTATAGCGAAAGGACGTAGATGAGTAGAGCCAAATATACTCTAACTCGGCCTGGCAAACGTTTGTGCAAAATCCAGTCGTGTCATTTTTAGTAACATAGGAAAACCACTTAGGGCAAAACGCTTCAGAACGCTCAGTATAATTTCTAGTTTTGGTCTGTTCGCACGGATATTAACACGATTCAGTGATATTATAATACAAACAAATATTCGTTTGTAAATACGACCTACATTATAGTCAAATAGTGCAAATATTTATGGCGTCTAGATATGTTTTACACGGGGCAAATGAATTTGTTGAATCGGATGATGACGCGGCATCCGACGAAAACATCCCGCTTTTATTTAACAAACTGCGACTAAATTTTAACCCCGATTCAATAGAACATATACAGCGTCTATCAGAAGAGACAGATACGGAGAGAGATGCACAAGCCGCCTTTGAAGATGCCATAAACAGTTTGAGTGACGCAAATACAGACAGACACAAGAGTTGTGCAAATTGTTCAAAAGACGTTCGCGTAGAAAATGTGTCAAGTTTTAGGAGAGGTCAGCATATTTCTATGCCCGGACAAAAGTTAAGAAAGTATGACAAATACACCCATAGGTTGACACACCGATATAAACATCATGCAATAATAAAGGAAATTAAACGAACAGCTGGGACAAGAGTTCAAATGGAATTGATCCATTTCTATAAAGATGATGACAAACACATTAAAGTGTGCAAGTCTTTAAAATCTTACGATCTAAAAGATGACGAAATATACATTATCGAATACGTTCGTCCACGGTATACAGCAGATGAAATTGTTCACAGAGCAGAGTCAATGCTACCAGAAAACGGGAACGACACACGCGAATTCAGGACATATAATCCAGGCACGAGCAACTGTGAACACTTTGCTACATGGTGCGTCGTTGGAGAAGGCGAAAGCTTTCAAGTTCAAAGTTTCCGGGCGAAAATTGCAATCGGCCTACAGCGATTGCTAGGAGATGGCAGTAAAATTGCGAAAGTGCTTTTGAGAATTCTTTATGTATCGTCCGATGAAATTGCAGCTAAACTAACAAATGTTGTTCCCGAATTCGTACTAGGTGCAGCCTCAGCTCTTTATTTGATATATTGTATTGTTATGACATTACTGCACATCAAAGATTACCGAAAAGGCCAAATGTGTTGGTCTTGTCTAAAAGGAAAGTTGCAGGATCTGTGGCTGTCTTTTGGAGTGTTTGGCGCCACATCTGCCGTAACATATATAATCTTACAGCTTATGAATCCGGTAGTTGGGATTCAACTTGTGATTAATTTGATCTTGTTATCGGTAGCGTTGCAATTGAGTGTGCCGAAGATAGGAAAGGCTTTGCAGTCTCCCTTTTCTGTGCAGAAGAATGAAATTAAAAATCTATCTGAAGTAGACATTGGTGATGTTGTATCCCTTAGAAAATACAAATTGGAACATGCTGTGATCGTGACAGAGGTTCATGAAGACAATGGCGATTCTGTAAAGGGTCGAATTCGAGGTGTACATTATGGATTGCCATGCCCTTTTGGAACTAGAGAAATAATGGAAGACTACTTTAAAGTGGACCTTACAATATCAAAGGTGAAATTGTTCGTCTGTTCACATTTGTTGACCTACGCACCAGAAACAGTGGTTTTTCGAGCTAGAAAACGAGTTGGCGAGACAAAATGGGCATTGGCTTCCAATAGGTCTGATCATTTTTGTTTCTGGGCAAAAGTTCAGCAGAGACCGAGGGGTGTCTGTGAGACTGGAACAATGGTGATCTAGAAGCATCCGCATCAAATGATTTAAGTTCTCTCTTTGTAGAAGAGAAAGAAGTGCACCTTGCAAATGACATGCAGTTGGGTGATGTTATCATGTATAAATCACTGGGAATTTTGACTGGAAAGGTGAATTTAGATGGTGAAAGGGGGCGACAGTTTAAAATTGAAATGATGATTTACGACAGCCGGTGGTATGGTCGACTGAAGACATATACCATCGACCTTAGCAAAGATCGTCTTTTTATTGAACTATATCATCCGGCTCATTGCCATCCAATGGCAGTTCGTGCAGACCGTGCAAAGAAAATGAAGGATAAAAAGGGCATACGGTGGACAGATAAAGGCTTTATTGAAGACTGCATTATGTTGAATCCATAATCAGATGTTGTATCAGGGCGGTGTATTATGCGAACGAATGTCTCCAGATGGGTCGAACGTCTGAAAGTGTGGGGGTTTTTTATTATAGATATTTAGGGGCCTTAAAATGTTTGTATTCATGTTCGGCTACGAATGAAAGTCTTCATGACCTTTCGAATATCTATTTTGTATTTTTCATCATTTGATGAATTTAAATGAATGTACATGTACAATTTATATAAAAATGAGGTATGTTATAGGTTTTTATTGTTAACATTCCATACCTTATATTTTACATAGTTCAGTGCGGATCAGCATGGAAAACCTGCTATCACTTTTTGTAATTTACATCAGTTTATCAATTGTGTACAGAATTTTTATACATTTCATTCGGTTGCTAAAATCACTTTAGATGTGTATAATTTACATGTCTCTTTTTTCCTTATACAAGTTCTGACTTTTTATTTAATGTCTGATGTACACATACTAATAAATAAAAAAAGACTTTTATTTCTCTTTTTTTTTCATCGTTCCATCAATTTGACTTATGTTGATAGAAAACAGAAAAGTGATCTGATCTTAAAGACACATTAAGGAGTGATGAGGTGCCTTGCTTTAACATGATTTTTTTCTATATTTCCAAGAAAAAACATGTAACGCATCAACATTATTTTAAGATAACAAAATGATTTCATGTCAAAATCTGTTGGTATCTTCAAACTCTCTCAACAATACTTCAAATGAGCGAATCTTTTTGGAATTGTCAGAAAAAAAAGTTACACACAAATTATGTTTTGGGTACCTGTTTCCTTCCTTACTGAATTAAAAGTGATATAATTCAAGAATGGGTCAATTTATTACAAAACTGTGATACCTTTTTATAGATCACCATTGCCAATTTTTATGCAATTTCCTGCATAAATACAGGAATCGAATAGCTTCAAATATTTCACTAATTTGTTAATTTCTGTTCTGAGAAAAAGAAGAATATATATATATGAACTTTATCCTAAGGCCCCCCCCCATCACCACTACCATTTTTATGCAATTTTCTGCATAAATACAGGAATTGAATAGCTTCAAGTATTTCACTAATTTGTAAATGTCTGTTCTGAGAAAAAGAAGAAAATGTATATATAAGACATCGTTTGATATAAAATAAACAACGAAATAAGTCTAGCAATAACAGATTTTATTACTAATGAGACGAAACCCCTGTTTTTCAAAGTCGCAAATTTAGCCAATAATTACGTTACAGTAGTAACTAACGCGAAAATTAACGGTTTTCATTAGAAATATTCTCGCAAATTTATAATAAATTGAATTTCGGATTTTTATTTATAATCGCTGTCATTGTTACATTTAATGTGTTTATATGCATGCTTCCAAAAAACGATAAATAACTGTAAGCATTGCTTTAATTTTCCGATAAATCGTTTTTAGATTAGGCGCGGTCATCCAAGCAAATGGTTACCATACCAAGTATTAAAGTTGAATTAATCCTGATAATACGTAATTGAAACACTGGATATTTTTAGATATTCAATTATGCAAAAGTCGAGCTTTAAACAAGCTTTAAAGTTGATAATTTTAGTATACATACTAAATTTAGTTTATTGTGTAATACACGACAGGCAGCGTGTTGTATCATTTTATGCGTCAGAATATCTCGCGTTATGTGGCTGAAACTTTTACTTTATATTGTCCAAAGATGATGATAACAATTAACATGTTTATTAAATCGACTGAGAATTATAATGGTAGCAATCAAATGGAATTTTTCAAGATTGGGAATGTTGACTTTCATGTCATTATTAACTGTATTTATTGGATAAATTTTGCGACTTTGTAAATCATCGGGGCTACATCAAATAAAATACAAAATCTTCAAATTGCGGAAATGTTTGTTGTCAGTTTTCCACCAAACAATGTCTGATATTCCTTTAACTGTCCTGAAAATTTCACGGAATTATCTTTGGTAGTTTTAAATTTATAGTGAAAATGCTACTGGTAGCGTTAGAAAAATTGTTAAGCGTATAGATACGGTGCGGATTATCAATATACTAAAAGGGAATAGGAAACCTAGGCATCCCTATTTACAGCAATGGGATTTTTTAAAATTAATTTCTTTGACCTTTCGCTCTACTATCATGAATTTATTAACAATCACAAAAATGTATAGCTATGAAATATGCTACCCTTCAAATATTTACTTAAGTAATATACTGCTTTTATTGAAGCCTTTAACGAAATCCGAACACTAATTGATACAGCAGCATTTCTCCACTTTTATGTTCGCCTAGTCTATATTAAACGGTTCTATATTAAGGATCTTACATGCCTACATGTGTGAGACAGCAACTTCCCTTCCAGAGTTGAAGCCGAACTATCGCGAGGTGTCTTATCAACGCTGTCCTGAGAATTGGGAAAAAACTATCGTTAACAGAAAGACCACTAAAGTTATTTTTCTTGGCTACCACGTAAATCAAATTATGCAAAATGTGAAATTGATTTAGACAGTCCTGGACCCAGAGATTTTTAATGGGTGGGGGTTCGGGATCGCACAAGCTTATGGCGAATGCGCGTAGCGCCGAATGAGAGTAGGTACCCGCTTCCATAAGGAATCGCCTTTGAATTTTGTTGTAATGTAGGTATGTAATGGCGGCCTCTGGTACAATTTTGGTTCTAACTTTGATGAGTCTAGGTCAATTCTCAGCCGAGTGGCGCGGTGACGGCGTAGGGGGTTGGGAATGTGAAGGGGAGGGCAATAAACATCAAACAATCTTATTCTGTTGTACTTACTACCTAAAAGGATTGCGGGTGTTGTTAATGGTTATTCAATATATCAATATGATTTTTTTTTAAATGTAACTAAGAGAATAATAAACTTTAATGAGTATTAAAATAAACATTGAAATGTTGTAAACAAACAAACAAACAAACAAACAAACAAACAATATCTACTTTTAACCATATACTCATGTGACTGGTTTAACCATATTTTGTTATATAAATTGCAAAGTAGGCGGATGAATAACAGATAATTCATCTTTCTAAATGTATTCTTGTTTATTTCCGAGTCAGTACATTTGAAAATATGGCATGTTTTATTCACGTTAATGGTAAGACTTTCATTTTGTGATCAACATGATATCTACAGCTAATGATTGAATGATATTATATACTTATTGATATTGAATGTCTTGCTGGTCAATAATCAAACTTATTGCACAAAGTCCAAAGGACCTAAGGGCAATAGTAATCAATTTTGATCGGCAAGCCATTCATTAAGTGTTTTATTACATGACATAAGAAATAAATGTTCATATTTTTCTTCTTCAAATTAAACTATGGACAGGGTTGTGTATTAATACAGGTTTTTTCTTGTAAGTATTTTGAACAATTTTATATACATATCACACCGGAAATCCCGAGGTATTATTTGTATTGCGAAAGACATGCATGCATTAAAAGTCGAAAATAGATAAAATATACTGCATAATAAAAATTCCAGATTCGTTTCATTTATAGGCTCGATGAGATATAATTTGGTTATCCTTAAATTAACGTATTTCCAATATACGCAGATAATATTATACATCAGCTCCATCAGTTTTTTACTGTACGGATTAAAGCCCCACCACAGAATACAGAACAATTGTATTCTTTTGTGTTCCCATGATGGTAATTCTATATGAATTGCATCGAAAAATTTGGTATCTACTATGTTATTACAGTCGACATATAGCTAGGAGGCCGAGAAAATGTGTTTAATTTGTATAAGCTTTATTGAACTGTGGTGGCAGTATGTGCAATACTTTGGGCATTTAGTTAAGTTTAGACTACTTTGTTTCTACAGTGTAAGATAATCATGTAGCAGGTTTTTAAACTTTGTAATATAATGTATATGTATAGGGATTGATAGGAAAAAGAACTAAAAAGAATTAGTTGATAAAGTCAGGAAGGGTCTCAAATTGTCCACCTGCCATAGCTGTATTATAAGCACGATTTTCATGAAGTTTATGTGAGGAAAATAGTACGTCAATATGTTGAAGTGGGTATTTGAATGATGTTTAAATTAAAATGACAAAAGGCGATAGAATCTCTTACCAGTATATATAAAACGCATGACTGCTAATATCATTCATGGCGAGTACTACTTCGGCCTTAATGATAATCAAATCGATTTGGTAACGTAAGAACCACATAGGAAACCCACTTAGATTTCGGTATTTTAACGGTTGCGAAATGCTTTGATCTTAACATGATAACTGCTATTACATGTATTAGTTAAAATGTAATCTTCGAAGTCACGGCGTGTAGATTATGCGTGTCTCTTTATTTTGCTTGTAAATAGTT
Source organism: Mercenaria mercenaria (assembly GCF_021730395.1). Classification (NCBI taxonomy): domain Eukaryota; kingdom Metazoa; phylum Mollusca; class Bivalvia; order Venerida; family Veneridae; genus Mercenaria; species Mercenaria mercenaria. Next base: position 54,479,360 of record NC_069363.1, read on the forward strand.
GAAAGTTTCATTTTCGCCATATTCTTCATATTTCTGACGAGGAGGAAGTTCCTTTTTCTATAACTTTTTATTCCAAATAAGTTTCAAATTAAGTGAACCCTGATAATTAAACAGTCAGGTTAATACACTTCTTTAACGGATTAGTCTGATTTCCCCTATACATGTCATCATATTTTAATTAATTTCTAAATAAGCAGTTTATTGTACTTACACACTTTTTGTTTACATTTACTTATTTATTAAAATGATAATAAATGTTCAGAGTATAGATCTTGTCACTAGCCTATGTAAGATATGCTTTCAAGTTCATTTATTATAAATAATATTTTCTTTTTCATTTCGTTGAGGGGTTGGAAAGGCAACTAGTTTAAACCGCATGTAGCGGTTATAAAAGTGCAGTGTTGCTGAGTTTATAATCAAGCTAATATGACCACAGTGACAAGATGGAAATTTTGTAGTATTTATGCTTTCCCTTGGTGTTGTCTTTGGGGCATACTACAAAACATGGAGTGGAGTCGTGGAGTGGAGTCATGGAGTGGAGTCGTGGAGTGGAGTCAAAATTGGAGTGGAGTCATGGAGTGGAGTCAAATTTGGAGTGGAGTAGAGTCAAAATTGGAGTGGAGTCATGGAGTAGAGTCAAATTCGGAGTGGAGTGGAGTCAAAATTGGAGTGGAGTCATGGAGTGGAGTCAAATTTGTTTTATCAAGAATATTATTTATTGATATTTTATAACTATTCAACATAATAATGCTTTTGTCTTACATTGATTGTAGGTACACGCACGGGGGAGGAACTGTTACACGAGACTCGGTTGTGGAGGATATCATGTTACAGATTTAGGATGCTTCTGTTACAGTATTCCTGGATAACGTTACAGCATTCGGAGGATAATAATAGCTGTCGGTATTTTGTTTGCCAAAGATGTGGTAAAGATTTATCTCTTTTTCCAAAAATAAAAATTGTTTTTCTAGATCAGTGATATGCACGTCTGTTGAGACATGACCTGCGAAACACAGTATATTGATGTCAGTCAAGCGTTTTATGAAAAAAAAATTGAAATTTTGATAGAAAAATATCTAAAAGAAATTGATTAAAAGATATTCCAACCGTATTTCGTGCAAATTTGCATTGATTAAAACCCTCTTCAAGCATGGACTTATAAAACGAGGTAGAAAAATTACTTTTGATCTAATATTTCGTGGTTTTATAGAATGTTGCAGTTTAGCAGGATATGTTACAGTTGTGGGGTGCTGCTTTCGAATGTGTTACAGATTTAGGATGATACTTTTTCCTTCTTCAGGATTCTGTTGTTAGATGTAAATACTGCTAAACAACATTTATTTTGTCATTTGAGGCAGTCAGACATGTACTAGAGTGGCGTTGCTGTAACGACGTTTAAAAAAACAGGAAAGTCCACCTAACGGGAGAAGATGTTGGTTGTGATATGTCAAGAATCACATATGATGAACAGCTGATGATACAAGTTATGCAGAGCAAATCTCCCATCCCTTTTCCATGCAAATTGACCGATCGTTTGAACAATCTCTAAATACATCGGTTGTTAAATGTTTTTCCATAACCTCTAAATAAATCACCAAAGATATCGCGGAGAGTGGGTTACTATGTTTAGAAGGTAACTCCTAATTTTTGAATAACCCGAATTTAATGTGCTCGTGGTTGCATTTACGCAATGCCTACAGTCCTGAAACATGCCTTCTAATGGCGCACAGTCCTGAAAGGCCCTTGACACCGTCATACACACAAAGACAAAGACGCATATACTTTTAGATGAAGATCCTGAAACATTATACATTTTAACTTTGAATTGCATATAAAATCTTCTGTTAAATGATTTAGGCTCCTAACTGTGACCAAACAGATTCAATGCTTCAGATTAGCCTATCTGATTGTGCATGCTTGCCAAATCTTCATTGCGCAGAAATAAAGTTTTATTGCACATGTGCGAGTTGTCGTGAGAAAAACCAATTAATTTCTTAAGTTTTCCATTACCGATTCCGAGAGGATATTTTCTTTTAAGCTTATTAGTAATTAAAATCATTGATAAAGATACGCATCGCCAAGCTCTTCTGAAGCTAGGACACATCGTACAGGTACTATTTATGAAAGAACAGCTTAGTAAAGTGCGAACGACGATTCAATTCGAATTGGTGATAATGGTATCATATACATTAGATATAGAACACTAGCTTTCCATTGAAAATGTTTATATATTATTTTATTATATATAGCTGTTGAATCAGATTTAGAATTTAGAAATTAGAAAAAATGCACTTGGTATAATATATTTGTTACATCTTACAAAAAATCCCGCATAATTCATGATATCTAAATTTTATTTTCTATCCTGGTATTGTATATTGTCAAAATGTATTCCAAAAAGTATCATCCTAAATCTGTAACACATCCAGAAGAAGCACCCCACAACTGTAACATTCTATAAAATCACGAAAAATTAGACCAACATTGATTTTTCTACCTCATATTATAACTGCATGCCTAAAGAGGGTCTTTATCGATGCAAATGAGCATAAAATATGGTTGAAACATATTTTAATCAACTTCTTTTAGATAATTTTCTATCAAAATTTTGGATTTTGTCATTAAACGCTTGATAGACATCAATATACTGTGTTTCACGTGTTAAACCATGTCTCAGCAGACGTGCATATCATTGATCTAGAAAAACAGTTTTTACTTTTGCAAAAAAGAGATAAATATTTACTATTTTTTGGCAAACAAAACACCGACAGTGATTTTTATCCTCCGAATGCTGTAACGTTATCCAGGAATACTGTAACAGTATTCAGATAAAATTTAGATATTTAAACTTGTTACATAAATAATTTAATATTTGTGATTATGCATATTAGTGTTTGAAATTGTTTATGTCCACTGATGTTGCAATATTGACTACCGTTTAGCTCGGGTAAAAAAAATAAGTAGCATGCATGTTGGTGTTATTAATTTTATTGCTGACAAAATTTCTATTGTATCCACCCGCAACCTGCAGCCCGAAACCCGCAATTTAGTGTACATGTATATATTTTGCGGGCTGCAGGTTGCTACAATGAAACATTTTCCCATTTTAGCAACCCGCAATTTAGTGTTACTGTATTAAATGGTTGCACATTTTTACTCAAAAAATGACGAGTTGAGTACAATAAGCCTCTGCAATTTTGTCAGGTGTGATGTTGATCATTGAAAAAATTCTTGTATTTTAAGTTTATACTAATTTCTTTATTCTCGATTGCGAAACAAGTTCTTACAACTTAAGATTAATCGCTCTCGAGACTCATTCCAGATGGAATTAACCTCGAGTTAAGATGTTTTAGTTGTCTTGTAAAATGAAAAACGCAATAGGTATTTAAAAACAAACTCAAACTCATCACAAATTGCTGTATCTCGTACAAAAATGATAGAATTTTGAGATTTCACAAGTTATTCTATTATTCTGAGACCTGGATGCCCAGGTCAAACCTAAGTTATGATTATTTTTATATGCTCCAGTATACCAGCGTGTACACCTCATTCAAATAATTATTTTTATAATTTGGCTTTAACGATTTTTTTATTCCGATGTTACTTTTTTCCCAAAAAATTGCTTTACAATGAAAAACCGCAATGAAAAATAACCACCGGTTAAGGAACTACACATAGAGTAGCATTATTTATTGAACGATCCTCGTATTCATGAGTGTCAAAAAGTTAGCGATGTTTTAAATCCATGTGTATAGCGTGTGCAAATTTTAGCAAATTTCTGATTTCCTGACTTATGATAGCACATTGTTGTGGTACATTACAATTTTAATTACAAATATTTGCGAATTTTTACAATTTGCCAAAACTTTCAACCTTGTTAACTTTACCACTTCTACGGTATGTTTCTGTGCATCTAAAACTCTGTCTATTACTTGGATTTTTCATTAAGGAGGTAGGTTACCTTCGTATTTGTATGTGCGCATGTCCAACCGGAAGCTAACGTGACGATTTACGACTACGTTTACGACAAGCTAAATGTGTTTGTATATTCATTCTTCTGAAAAAAAATCATGAACCTGTCTTCGATCTGATGCTTTATGGTTTAATAATGCAGAAATAATGAATAAATTGCCGCAGAAACGCTTCAAAACAATGTTGCCTTAAAATGACGTCATTGACGTCATGACGTTACGTGTCAGTAACCGCGCAAAATTAATAGCTTTTATCTTGAAAGTACGTAATTCTGTGCATTTTCTTTATTTTAACTATTTTCAAATAACCATTATTTGCTGAAATATTTTTTATGAGTCTTTTGCTCTGAATAATAATCAATATTTTGCTTCTTTTTCGTAGTTATATTGAAATGTTATGCGGAATGTAAGAAAATGGATGATGATAAGCAATGTTATTTGGAATATAGTTGGGTGAAAGGTTACTTGTTACGGCCATTTTCAAATAGAAAAGATAGCAGATTGATTTGTAATACCTATTTTTCAGGTTCCGTTGATAATTTGTTACTTATGGACTAAAACTAAGATCTAAAATTGTTCAGATTTCAGTAGAAAATTGTGGTTTCTTGAATTGAATTGATGTTACCATGGAAACGAAGCCCGTGACCTATGAATCTAAATGTAAAATTTAAAAGCGTTGACACTGGTCTATTTAAGAAACACGACTTCGGCTTTTTATTTTCATTTCAACACTATCTATGAGAATAATAGCAGCATGCTGAATGATTTTTCCCTGAAAAATTCCAGACGAGGGGTACTGCTGTAAGTATTCTAAGCTGTGAAATTTGTTTGAATAAATGCAAATAACACGAAAATATAACTTACATTAGAAATAATATGTTTTAAAGCTACATCAACTAGAAAAATAATCTTATTCAATACTTTTTATAAGAAATTACGACAAAAAGCAAGATATAAGCTGTTTTAAACATCTCTGTTGCCATGGTTACTTTAAAGTTTAAGAAAAATAGGGTACCATGTAAAGTGCTTGGTATTTTGCTAATAATATTACCCAAATATTCCATGTTGGTCATTAACAGAATGGCACTGAAGCCGTCGAAAACCCACATTTTTATACATGGTTGTTTAAAAATGAGAGAAAATGCGTTACCATGGAAACACGAGCCCCGCGACATATACATTTTAAACTTATATTAGAAAGCTAACGTGCATATTAGTAAAATTATCAATTATGCAGACTTCTACGGATATCAATGAAATTAAAATACACTGAAAAGTGTTAAATATCCGTATTTTCCTTCTTCTTTCAATATGAAAAACCTTTGGAGGGCTGTGTTCTTCAAACCTGGATAAAAAATGAACTTGAAGGGACAGAGACAAACGAAATTGAGATTGTAGCAGTTAAAACTTCATATTACACGAAATACAAAAGAATGCTGTGGTTCAACTAATCTGAATTTACCCTTGTAACAAGGTAACCTACCTCCTTAATTTTCACCATTGTGTGTTTATCACAGGTAACTAACTACCTTCTGGAAATATATTGGGCAAATAATTTAGTTAATTTATTCCTATTTCATCTATATACATACATATCAAAATAAAATACATGTAATCTTAAAATCTCAGCCAAGTTTGATTCTGGGCTACACCTGTATACTGTAAGTCAAGAGTTGTCGGCCCTTCAGGTTAACACAATTTGTTACATATCACCTTGTTAGATCTAGTACATTACATGTATCTTGATTTCTTTAGGAATCCTAATCATATTTATATACAATATGAAATGATCTTAAGATTTAGATCAGGGGTGATTAAAAGGCAAATCAGACTAAAAAGTCTAGCAGAGTCAGAGATATAAGGCTTTCATCAATAAAAAAAAATTATTCCCACGTTTACACTTTCATTTCTGCATCAATCCAAATGATATTTATGAAGAATTAAAATCTGGTGCAAGTGTGATGGTAAGATCTGTTAAGAAATAGGGCTGTGTCATAACCATTTATGCTTGTAATGTTTGAAAGAAAATTCTCTTCAAATGGTGACATTGACCTAATGATTCCAATAGCCCCTTCATCCCAGTGGTCTCAAATGCATTTCACAGATAAGAAACATGTATTTTATAAAGTTTCACCTAAAAGTCTGTTACTTTTAATTAACAAAAAAAAAAAAAAACAACAACAACAAGAAAAACAACATGTTATCTCCATGTAATGAACATTTAATATATAAATGCAAATGCCATTTCAAATTTAAATGATAAATCCAGTGCTACATCATGAAATGCTACAATTTTTTTATCATATTTAATTGGAATTGACACCACTATGATAATGCACAACCTTTCTCCTGTCACTTAAAATGAAAATTAATGTAGGCAACAACCATCCAATATACCCTAATTAAACCTTCAAATATCTAATCAACCACATGGTAGGTGTTAGAAATACATGGAACTAGAACATAGATATAGACACTACATTTATTATTTCAGAAATATATTATATATATACTGACTCGCATTTTCTCTAAAGGGCAATAAAACAGGAATTTAGATGGAGTTTCACAGGCTTAATACAACATTTCAAAATTTTGACTCAACGATTTCACTCCAAATTTGACTCCACCCCAAAATTTGACTCCACTCCAAATTTGACTCCACTCCACGACTCCACTCCAATTTTGACTCCACTCCACGACTCCACTCCATGTTTTGTAGTATGCCTGTCTTTGGGCGGTTTTTTATCCTTCTTGCTCTGATGAAAACACCAAGTTAGGTAAAAAAGAGGAATGGAGCTGATATCAGGCCAACACTGTCCAAACAGTTGTCCAATTTCTTTAAGAATGTTAAGAAGCAAAATATGGATAAAACTCCATCATACAAGATGAGATCCACTATATACAATCTAACGTGTGCTGACTAAATTGTGCAAACTTATTAATTAAATGACACCCTCCCACATTCGTTATTGTAATGATGTCAAACTAAAGGCAGCAAAAAGATATTTTATTTCTATTGTTGCAACTTCTGTATTGTACCAGCTGTCTTGAAAAATCTAATATACATTTTCCTATTTGTGTTCAACATGCATTTAAATGTCTGCATTCAGGACTTGACAGCTAGTTTGTTGTGCGTTTATACGGGTATATACCCATATTGTTTTTTTCTTTGCAAATCCATAACTTGAAATCAGCCACCATAAGTTAATTAAATGTTATTAAAAAGTTGATGATGTATAAAATGTTTAAACCATAATTTGACACCTGATTACAAAATATTGCAAACACAAAAACAAATCAGTTTATTTTGCATATCCTAAGATGTGATAAAGTTAAACATAATTCATAAATATTTTGGTGTAAAACACTTGACATGCTTGGGTTTTCCCTGTTTATCAGCTGATGCTCACATGATGCATAACCTTGACTTGTTAACCGGTTTTTATCGCACTCTGCAGGATATTATGCAATCTTCGACTTGTTACTAGCCGGTCATAGAGAATATTTGTCTATCGGACTAGCGTTCCTTGATCGATAATTTCAATAACTTTCTATCAAACTAAGAAGTTTGGGCAACAATATCGTCGACGTCGGGTATTGGAAACTGAGGATGCGTTGCTTCTGGCGAGATTTCAACTGGCAATCTCTGTAGGTTAGGAGTTACTTTCGAGCTGTAATGGTGATGCACGTCCGGACATTTATTCTGGCACGGCGGGGACCTGGCCAGAACAAGCTAACTGGATAGCTCCTTCATGAAAGAATTCTATATTACAAGCAGGGTTTCGAACCCACATCCTGCGCTGATATCTGATACAGTTTTAGTTAATACCTGATCACTAACTCACGTATTTATGAGTACTAAAAGGGAAACCGTGTTATTTAATCACGGGAAACCTATTATTTCCTCGGGAATTTACAGGGCGTGAATTTCGACTTCATTCATCTAACTTGCATCGCTCCTGTATAGCAGCGTCCTGGTGCCAATAGAGAGATTTAAATTGTCTTACGTAGGACTTACTGTCTCCTACGTAGGACTTAGTATCTCCTACGTAGGACTTAGTATCTCCTACGTAGAAGATATTAAGTCCTACGCAGGACATAGTATCTCCTACGTAGGACTTAGTATCTTCTACGTAGGAGTTAGTATCTCCTACGTAGGACATATATAGTATCTTTGAGCTACGAGCATCACAAACAAACAAAAATCCGCTATTTTGGCTATTTTAAGGGCCGTAACTCTGTAATTAGCCCTAAAATCTCAAGAAGAATGCCAAATGTGCATGGTCACATCACGATAAAACTCATGCAAGGCTTCCTGAATTTACATCAAATACTTTTTGAGCTAGGCACGTCATTAGGTGAAAATGAGCATTTTTGACTATTTCAGAGGCCATAACTTTAGAGCCAGACGAAAAATAGGATGTGCGCAAGGTCATATCATGATAAAGACTCACGCAAGATTTCATCAAGTTATATCAAATAGTTTTTGAGCTAGGCGTGTCACAAGGTCAAAATGTGCATTTTTTACTATTTCAGGGACCATAACTCTGGAAAAAGGCGGAGGAGCCAGACGAAAAATAGGAGGTGCGCAAGTTTATATCATGATTAAGACTCATACAAGGTTTCTTCAATTTATATGAAATTCTTTTTTTATGAGCTAGGCGCATCACAAGGTGAAAATGGGCATTTTTGACTATTTCAGGGGCCATAACTCTGGAAATAGGGGTCGGATCCAGACGATAAATAAGTACACACGTTCATATGATAAAGACCCATGCAAGGTTTCATCAATTTATATCATATACATTTTGAGCTAGATGCGTCACAAACTGTTCGAACGGACAGACGCACGGAAAAGACGAAATCTATATGCCCCCACCACTCATAGTGGGGGCACAATTATATACACCAAAGTGAGATTTCTAACCCAGTGGTTCTTGTTATAAACATTACACCACTCTCTATTATCCTTCATTGGATTTTGGAGATGAATGTTTGATCTTCAGATGTGACCTTGATCAGTGCCTTTGCATGTGGAACTGTTGGGATTAGCATGTTGTCTTGACGAGTAGACCATTAAGCCACTTTCATTACATCAACAAGTTAATTGCGATTTTGATCTTCGGTAGTCACGATAAGAACAAGAGCCGTATGTTAACAGTGCTCACTTTAAGGATGTAGGAACGCGCTTATTCTAACGTTAAGATTATTTTCATACTCTGTGAGCTTGAAGAACATTAGTTTCCAAGACAAACAAGAGAAGAAAAAAACATACGTCACCGAACTCGTTTTAATTTTATAGTGCATTTCCTTCACCCACAGTTAAACCGTTTCTGAAATTTTCAAAATGGTGATACTTTTTAAACATATAATATCCCACTTAATGTTATAGGGATTTCAGGTGTTACAGGTTAATATGAATACAAGGTGATGTCAGTATTATATAAGCATAAATGCCACTAACAAATCTCTTTCATTTTTACATGTTAACATAATTACCCCACCCACATTATTTGAAATGAAAACGTATTTAGATCTACAAAAAAAAATCTGACGTTCAGATTTTCAAAATATTTTGCAGCTTTAATGACGCATAAACTGCTTCAAAATGGAAAGAAAAAAATGGGGTCAACGTGCATCTGAGAGATTCATTAAGAAAAAACTGTTAAAAACTGGTGAATTTTGATATTTTTTGTTCTTTTTGTTTTAATTTATATTTTGTAGATAATATAAAGGGATATCTTGAAAACTTTTATTTCAATTATAGCTTATCACTACATGTGTCAGTCAAGAAAATATCAAAACCAAACTTGATCTACTTTAATAGATATTTGAAATTACCTACCCCTACCCCATTGTAAATCTAACGTCAATTTTAGGCAAATGCTAGCCAAAAATAAGAGTGAAATTTTTTTTTTCGCAAAAGTAGAATCTATTCGGTTACTCCCGCGTAGATCCTGTTTTGGTAAAGCAACTTGAGTTCAAGTTTGTTCAGCCAAATCATGCTATTAATTCAAATGCCCTGCATGGCTTATTACTGCATACTGCAATATAAAACATTAGCATTTTCATTTAATGATTCATCTGTGTAAATAAAGTATACTAACCCAGCAGCACCAACTGGTTCTTGGTAAGCTTCCTCAGCATATGGGTCCCTCCTAGCATATCCATCATCATAAGTCTCTTGTGCTGTGTATGTTTGTGCACACTGTAAAAGATAAGGCCTTTCCTTGAAAAAAACAATCTATTTGTAATTAAGTAACAACAAAAAATACTAGCAACCATGATAAAGAAACCATTATGGGTATCAGTTATAGTCATTATAATAATAAAAACAGACCTCATGTTTGTATACAGCTTAGTGCTTTGATTATTAAGCTACTGTTTATAAAATCACGTTCATAAAACTTTGTGTTGTGTTATACTCTTGCTGGAAAAAATATTTGCACATGAAAGTGGAAAAGCCAAAAACTGACTTAAACAATGGATAACAGGATCATGTCCAATATCATCATACTCTGGTACAGCTGGAGGAGGCCTAGACATAGACACTGCTGGTGGAATGCCACGTCCTCGAGGAGCACATTTAGTAGGTGGTGCTGAACCTCTCCCCCACTTGGGCTCCTCTAGCAAAAGTGCCCCTCTTTGAGGAGCACCTCGCATAGCTGGAGCACCACGGGGAGCTGGGGCTCCTCTAGTTACAGGTGCTGGTGCTCCTCTTGGAGCTGGAGCACCTAGTGGAGCAAGAACATCTCTTAGTGGTGGGGCTCCTCCTCTGCCAACTGGTGGACCTGCAGCTCCGCTCTGCACAAGACAACTTCTCCATAAACTTTTATATATGCTAATACAATCATATTACCCACAAACAAAACTTGCCTTTCATGATGTAAATCTAACAATTACACTGATAAATTATATATGAAGTATAGTATAAATGCATTAGGATTCGTTTTTTGTTTGTTTGTGTTGGGATTAACGCCGTTTTTCAACAGTATTTCAGTCATGTAATGGCGGGCAGTTAACCTAACCAGTGTTCCTGGATTCTGTACCAGTACAAACCTGTTCTCCGCAAGTAACTGCCAACCTCCCCACATGAATTATCAGAGGTGGAGGACTAATGATTGCAGACACAATGTCGTTTTATCAAATAGTCACGGAGAACATACGCCCCGCCCGAGGATCGAACTCACGACCCCGCGATCCGTAGACCGACGCTCTACCTACTGAGCTAAGCGGGCGGATTCGTATCTTTATTCTTATTATTTGTGTTTCAGCAGATTAGAAATAATATCATCAAGTATGTTTGCAAACAAAATAATACTCTAAAATAATATACTTAATACCTTTAATCTCAATTTTGGCGGCCTTTGAACAGTACTGGTGATATATCACTCTACTGTATATAAGTATTTTACTCCTGACTCCTCAAACTAGCGTGGCATAAACCAATGTCTTCATCCCTAAAATAATAATATTTCCGTCGTAGACAAAATTGAACATATCAAAAAGGATGGATAAAAAGGGATATCTGTGAGAAAAAATAAAATCTTAATGAAAACCTTGAACGTTTTGTTTTTAAAAAGGCACCTCAAAATTATGACCCTTTTACGCTTTCACATAGAAAAAAATGACCGGTAGTTTTACTTGAATAACACATTTATTAGTTTTTTTTTGTTAAACAGCTATCTTATTCATAACATATTTAATACTTTATCATACAGATGACTTGTACTAACAAGAGGGTCATGATGACCCTGGATCGCTCACCTGAGAAATATGAGCTACATGTTTCAAAAGTCAAACTGATGAATTTTAGAAATTTTTTGGAAGATTTTCTGATGTACAATCAAGTAACCCCTGGGGCGGGGCCAATTTTACCCCGGGGGTCATAATTTGAACAAAGTTTGTAGAAGTCTACTTGGCAATGTTACATGTCAAATATCTAAGATCTAGGCCTTCTGGTTTATTTTTAGAAAAATTTTGAAGATTTTCCTATGTAAAATCAAGTGACCCCTGGGGCGGGCTCAATTTGACGCTGGGGGGTCAAGATTTGAACAAATTTTGTAGAGGTCCACTAGGCAATGCCACATGTCAAATATCTAAGATCTATGCCTCCTGGTTTATTTTTAGCAAATTTTGAAGATTTTTCTCTGTACAATCAAGTAACCCCATGGGGCGGGGTCAATTTGAGCCCGAGGGTCATGATTTGAACAGTTTTGTAGAAGTCTACTAGGCAATGCTACATGTCAAATATCTAAGATCTAGGCCTTCTGGTTTATTTTTATAAAAATTTTGAAGATTTTCCTATGTAAAATCAAGTGACCCCTGGGGCGGGGTCAATTTGATCCTGGGGGGTCAAGATTTGAACAAATTTTGTAGAGGTCCACTAGGCAATGCTACATGTCAAATATCTAAGCTCTAGGTCTCCTGGTTTATTTTTAGAAAATTTAGACGATTTTTCTATGTACAATCAAGAAACCCCATGGGGCGGGATCATGATTTGAACAAATTTTTGTAGAAGTCTACTAGGCAATGCTACATGTCAAATATCTAAGATCTAGGCCTTCTGGTTTATTTTTAGAAATTTTTTGAAGATTTTCCTATGTAAAATCAAGTGACCCCTGGGGTGGGATCAATTTTGACCCCGGGGGTCATGATTTGACCAAATTTTGTAGAGGTCTACTAGGCAATGCTACATGTCAAATATCTAAGCTCTAGGCTTTCTGGTTTATTTTTAGAAAAAAAATGAAGATTTTCCTATGTAAAATCAAGTGACCCCTGGGGCTGGGTCATGATTTGAACAAATTTTGTAGAGCACTAGGCCTTCTGGTTTATTTTCAGAAAATTTTGAAGATTTTTCTATGTACAATCAAGTAACCCCATGGGGCGGGGGTCAATTTGACCCCGGGGTCATGATTTGAACAAATTTTGTAGAGGTCCACTAGGCAATACTACATGTGAAATACCTAAGCTCTAGGCTTTCAGGTGTATTTTTAGAAACTTTTTGAAGATTTTCCTATGTAAAATCAAGTGACCCCTTGGGCGGGGCCAATTTTACCCCGGGGGTCATGATTTGAACAAATTTTGTAGAAGTCTATTAGGCAATATTACATATCAAATATCTAAGATCTAGGCCTTCTGGTTTATTTTTAGCAAATTTATGAAGATTTTCCTATGTACAATCAAGTAACCCCTGTGGCGGGGCCAATTTTACCCTGGGGGTCAAGATTTGAGCAAATTTTGTAGAGATCCACTAGGCAATGCTACATGTCAAATATCTAAGATCTAGGCCTTCTGGTTTATTTTTAGAAAATTTTGAAGATTGTTTTATGTACAATCAAGTAACCCCATGGGGCGGGGCCACTTTTACCCCGGGGGTCATGATTTGAACAAATTTTGTAGAAGTCTACTAGGCAATGTTACATGTCAAATATCTAAGATCTAGGCCTTCTGGTTTATTTTTAGCAAAATTATGAATATTTCAAGTAATCAAGTAACCCCTGGAGCGGGGTCAATTTGACCCTGGGGGTCAAGATTTGAACAAATTTTGTAGAGGTCCACTAGGCAATGCTACATGTCAAATATCTAAGCTCCAGGCTTTCTGGTTTATTTTTAGAAAATTTTGATTTTTTTTTTGTACAATCAAGTAGCCCAATGGGGCGGGGTCAATTTGACCCCGGGGGTCATGATTTGAATAAATTTTGTAGAGGTCCACTAGGCAATGCTACATGTCAAATATCTAAGCTCTAGGCCTCCTGGTTTATTTTTTGGAATTTTTTTGAAGATTTTCCTATGTAAAATCAAGTGACCCCTGGGGCGGGGTCAATTTTGACCCCGGGGGTCATGATTTGAACAAATTTTGTAGAGGTCTACTAGGCAATGCTATAGCCAAATATCTAAGCTCTAGGCCTTCTGGTTTATTTTTAAGAAAATTTTGAAGATATTCCAATAGAAATCTATGTAAAATCAAGTGACCCCTGGGGCGGGGTCAATTTTGACTCCGGGTCATGATTTGAACAACTTTAGTAGAGGTTCATTAGGCAATGCTACATGTCAAATATCTAAGCTCTAGGGCTTCTGGTTTTTGAGAAGAAATTTTTTTAAAGATTTTCCTACGTAAAATCAAGTGACCCCTGGGGCGGGACAAATTTTGACCCCAGGGTCATGATTTGAACAAATTTGGTAGAGGATCACTAGGCAATGCTTCACACCAAATATCTAAGCTCTAGGGCTTCTGGTTTTTGAGAAGAAGATTTTTAAAGTTTTTCCTTTCGGTTGCCATGGCAACCAGAGTTTCTGCATGGAATTCAATTCTTTGAAACAGTTTTGTAGAGCTTCACCCGAGGAACATTCCTGTGAAGTTTGGATGAAATTGGCCTAGCGGTTTATGAGGAGATGTCATTTAAAGTAAAAGTTTACGGACGGACGACTGACGCCGGACGGTGAGTGATCCTAATAGCTCACCCTGAGCCTTTGGCTCTGGTGAGCTAAAAATGGTAGAACATTTTCCCCCGCAAAGTAGGCGGATATGTATATTATAAACTAAATAACGCAAGTATAAGCTATTTCCCAGTTACTATATATAACCGCGAACAGCGTACTATATATAACATAGGTTACCGGCGCTACGCATTTGGTATTTTCATACAGTCTCTATTTGTTACTTGTAGTTATAATTATATTTAAGGCCGACTGAACTGTATATTAAAGAAATGTACAGCACATTATTGTGTGTGTCCAGATGTAAAGACGTTCAATTCTAAGTTTGTTTGTATCTGCTTACTTTTTTGCATAAAACTGGGGAAATTGTCGGTATATATGCATGTAACCCGTCAGAATAATTTAGAAATGTCTTGGACATCAGTAGATCGTAACCATATAGGTAAAATCATTGGTGTGTAATCGACTGACATTTACCAACGTTGTTACAGTATGGGTTCAAATCAAACTTTCAAAAAGTTTTGGACTATCCGTTATGTTTTCCTTTTCTTGAATTCAGGCAAATATAAATATTTTACTGGGAACTTAAAACACAAAAGGCGACTGCACTTCTTAATGGTTAAACTTTCAACTTAAAAAATTACAACAAAAATGTTCCTCCTTTCATCGCAAAAGGACGTAGAGGAGTAGAGCCTAAGTTATTTATAACTCGGACTAGCAAGCGTTTTATCAATGTCACGGGAAATCCAATCGCGTTTACAGAAAGGTATTTTATAAGTTGCAAAACACTTCAAAACACTCAGTATAATTTCTAATTTCGGTCTGTTCGCACGGACAACATGATTCAGTGATATTATAACACAAAAATATTCCTCTGTAGATACGACTTACAATCATTGTCAAATTTTACCAACATTGCGAATACTCATGGCGTCTATATGTGTTTTACCAGATGTAAATGAATTTGTTGAATTGGATGATGACGAACTGGCGGACTTCGCTATATTTGACCACGCAATATCCGACGAAGACATCCCGCTTTTATTTAACGAACTGCGACTTAATTATAACACTGATTCAATAGAAGAGATTCGGCGACTATCAGAAGAGACAGATACGGAAAGAGATGCACGAACCACCTTCGAAGATGACATAAACAGTTTGAATGACGCAAATGCAGACAGAAACAAGAGTTGTGCGAGTTGTTCAAGAAAAGTTCGCGTAGAAAATGTGTCAAGTTTTAGGAGAGGTCAACATATTTCTATGCCGGGACAAAAGTTTAGAATATATAACAAGCTTACCCGTAGGTTGATGCATTTGTATAAACATCATGCAATAATAAAGGAAATAATACGAACGGCAGGGACAAGAGTTCAAATGGAATTGATCCATTTTTATAAAGATGATGACAAACACATTAGAATATGCAAGTCTTTAAAATCTTACGATCTAAAAAATGACGAATTATACATTGTCGAATATATTCATCCACGGTATACAGCAGATGAAATTGTTCACAGAGCAGAGTCTATGCTACCAGAAAACGGGGACGACACACGCGAATTCAGGACATATAATCCAGGCACGAGCAACTGTGAACATTTTGCTACATGGTGTGTCGTTGGAGAAGGCGAAAGCTTTCAAGTTCAAAGTTTACGGGCAAAAATTGCAAGCGGTCTACAGCGATTGCTAGGAGATGGCAGTAAAATTGCGAAAGTGCTTTTGAGAATTCTTTATGCATCGTCCGATGAAATTGCAGCTGCACTAACAAAAGCTATCAATGTTCCCGAATACGTTCTAGGTGCAGCTTTAGCTCTTTATTTGATATATTGCATTGTTATAACATTACTGCACATCAAAGATTACCGAAAAGGGCATATGTGTTGGTCTTGTCTAAAAGGAAAGTTGCAGGATCTGTGGCTGTCTTTTGGAGTATTTGGCGCCACATCTGTCATAACATTTATAATCTTACCGCTTATGAATCCGGTAGTTGGGATTCCACTTGTGTTAAGTTTGATCTTGTTATCGGTAGCGTTGCAACTGAGTGTGCCGAAGATAAGAAAGGCTTTGCAGTCTCCCTTTAATGTGGACAAGAATGAAATTGAAAAACTATCTGACTTAGACATTGGTGATGTTGTATCCCTCAAATATTACAAATTGGAACATGCTGTGATCGTGACAGAGGTCCATGAAGACAATAACGTAAAGGGTCGAATTCGAGGTGTACATTACGGATTACCGGGCCTTTTTGGAACTCGAGAAATAATGGAAGACTACTTTGAAGTGGACCTTTCACAGTCAAAGGTGAAATTGTTCGACTGTTCACATTTGTTGACCTACGAACCAGAAACAGTGGTTCTTCGAGCTAGAAAACGTGTTGGCGAGACAAAATGGGCATTTGCTTCCAACAGGTCTGATCATTTTTGTTTCTGGGCAAAAGTTCAGCAGAGACCAAGGGTTGTCTGTGAGGACAGGGACAATAGGGAGCTAGAAGCATCCGCATCAGAGGATTTAAGTTCTCTCTTTGTAGAAGAGAAAGAAGTGCACGATGTAAACGACATGCAATTGGGCGATGTTATCAGGTACGAAAGGCTGGGAATTCTGACTGGAAAGGTGAAATTAGATGGTGAAAGGGGACGAAAGTTTGAAATTGAAATGATGATTTACGACAGCCGGTGGTATGGTCGACTGAAGACATATCCCATCGACCTAAGCAAAAATCGTCTTTTCATTAAACTATATCATCCGGCACATTGCCACCCAATGGTAGTTCGTGTAGACCGTGCAAAGAGAATGAAGGATAAAAAAGGCAAACGGTGGACAGATAAAGGCTTTATTGAAGACTGCATTATGTTAAATCCGTAATTAGATGTTGTACCTGGGCGGTGTATTATAAATTATGAACGAATATCTACATGTGGGTTGGACGCCTGACAAGTGATTTAGATTTTTAGGGCCTTAAAATATTTTATTCGTATTCGGTTATGAATGCAAATTTTAATGACCCTTTCCAGTACTTACGTTAACTTTGTAGTTTTCATCATTTTATCAACTGAGAGGAACACAAAATATATTTCCGGTACATTGTGATATTATAAGGTTTCCATGACGTTATTTTCACTTAAAAATTAATTAAGATCTACAGAACTGTCGATAATACACGCACCTGCTCTATATTGTTTTGCAGATGTTGGTCGGCCGGTCCGTCCGTAAACCAAACGGTTTTCGGATGATAACTCACGAACGCTTTGGCCTAGGATTATGAAACTTGATGAGGAGGTTGGTCATGACAGACAAATGACCCCTATTGATTTTGATATCAGTAGGTCAAAGGTCAAGGTCACATTGACCCAGAACAGTAGAACTTCTTGCCAAATAACTAGAGAATGTTTTGGTCTAAGAGCACATTTGAAACGGTGGTCACTTACGACTGGTAAATGACCCATAACTATTGATTTATATCTATCATCCAATACACTGAGCTTATCAGTGCAAGTCACAGCATTATTCCACTGCTGCATGCTTGGGTACTCCTTTATCGCCGATCTAATTACTATGTCGTCTTAAAAGATAACTTGCAATAATAAATATAATTTGCCCTTGCTGTGGAAAAAGGACCATTAGAAGATTTTAAGGTCAATTGTTTTGTCATATCCTATACGTTTCAATTGTTACAGCTGCAAATTGTTTCTTTAGTATGTGCCTTCATTATGTAATCCTTTATGCTTTGACACATTGAAGTGTCACAGAAACCTAAATAACACTATTTTAATTAATGTCATCATCTTTATCATCTTCATCATCACCACCATCACCACTATCATCACAACCATCACAAAACTCACCATCATCTACATTTTTATCACCACCACCACTATCATCATCATCACCAATATCATTACAACCATACGACAGTTACATTATAACAAACACTATGATCACCAGCAGCACCACCGTTATCGTCATCAAGAACAACATCATCACTATAATCATAAACATTATCATCTTCATCACCATCACCACCACCATCATCATCACCAATAGCAATAACACCACATAATCATCGCTATCGTTACCAACATAATCGTCATTAACGTCATCATCACAATCACCAGTCATCATCACCACTATCATAATCATCATCATCTGTCATTACATCATCATTATCATTATCATCGTTAGTTTCATCATTATCATCGTTAGTTTTACTGAAATTTTTGCTGATGAACAAGATGTAAAACAGTTAAGGTTAGAAGATAACGGTTTGTTGATGTTACACGTTATATTAAATTTGATTCTTCATACCAACAATCTTATTATAGATCGCAACAGCAACAGCAACATACATTATTTACAGTATTTCGTCTTATGAAATTTATAATACCTATAATACCACTTCTTTTAATCTTAAAACTTTTCAAACTTTAAATGAAAAACCATATTCAGTTTGACTCCAAAATCTCACTCCAACATTAGGTTCTAAGGACACATCAAGATCTTATCTCACTCCAAGACTCCAGTTCAAGACTCCACTCCATATTTTGTCGTATGCCCAACAATGGCTAATCAAAATCTTCTGTCATTTTGGTATTTTAAACAAATATCATTATTGCAAAACAGACTCGTCGGGAATTCTATTCTTTTTATAGATTGAACAACATTGAAACTGCCAAAGCATACTGAATTAAAGGGAAAGTTTTTATCTTTTATCCCCGCCCCCACTCAAATAGTAAAACTATGCGAAATGCATTGAACGTTGTTGAACGTTTGTGCTGTCCCGTTTTTAATAAAGTAGTTTCGTTAAAATATACCTTGTTGATGGATTTTTCAAATGCCTCCGAAATGTCATGTGCTTTTTGTAACGTTTGTCAATCAAGTTCGACTTAGAACTCAAATACCTACATGCATGCACGTTCTCGATGTATGAGTTAATTTGAACTTATGATATTCGACATGGATAAAAGACCCATCACAGAATAACTGTTTTCTTTTGTGTTTCCGTGAAGGCAATAATACACGAATAGCATACAAGAAAAGAGAAATACAAAGTATCTGCATTATTTTACAGTTACATATTGACAGCGACACATAGGAGGTCAAGAAAATAGGTTTAACTTCATTGAGTTAATATAGCATTAAGTGTAATACTCCATGTATTAAGTTAAGTTTAGACAACACTTTGTTTCTACAGTGGAAGATAACCATTTAGCTGTGCTTTTAAAACTTTAAAATGTACTGAAAAGGGATTGACAGGGTAAAAACGCAAAAAGAGCCGAGTATAAGCTGTGAAAACACATTAGGTCTTCAGTTATCCACCTGACATGGCTGTTTTGTCAGAAAAAGTTTCATTAAGACCATGTCGAGAAAAAAGTAGTTGACTAGATTGCGATGGGTCTTTAGATGTATGTTTAATTAACCGCGGAAAAATACGGTCAGACATGTGCATTTATCTTATCGGCCTTAAATCAAATTACGTAACATAGGAAAACCACATGGGAAAACCACTTATATTTCGGTATTTTATCTGTTGCAAAACATGATTCATTGCTATTATTAGTTAAAATAATAATAGTATAAACAAGGACAGGTATATATAGCTGGCTTTGTTGAATTCGCTATATCCAACCATGGGGCATCATTCTTCATTTTTACATGTCACGTACTATTTTTAATCCTTTGCAAATTTTATTTAATAATTCGTGAACTAATATTGATAAATAAACTACAGTATTCTGTTTATCATGATCTTGTTCTGATAAAACCGGAGAGTAAAATAGCTGGCCTGAATTCAACACTGCCCAAACAATGTCTAGAATTACACACAAACAAATATATGGCAGGAAAACCATGAATACAATAACCTCTAGTTGGAAATTGTCTAACATTTGAAAGATCAATATATCAATCTCTGTATTCCTATAAATCATAAAAAAAATGCGTCTATATTTCTGTGACTTTTCAAAAATGGACGAAGGTCGTAAAATTGACGAAATGATATCTCTGCACCAGTCAAATTTGTTGATTTCTTACGACCTTAGGGCGGAAATTGTAGAGGATAGAATTTTATGACGAAAAATCCCAACTACCTGTGGCGGGATTCGAATCCGGGTCGCATGGTTGGAAGTCCAATGTTCTAACCACTTAGCCAAAAAGTCGACACCCAGACGCAATTGCCAGAGATTTGTTTTTTAACTTACAAGCTATGCGTAAGCGAGAGTAAAACTACCCCTCTTAAAAAGTCATCATTTATGACGACGTGTAAGCCATTTCGGCATAGAAGGTGCCATTTTCGGCACGCAATACATTCCGTATCCCGGACCAACCCCTATCTTACGACTTTTGGGCGAAACAGAAATTGGAAAAGAAAGAATTTTATGATGGAAAATCGTGGTCGCACGGGTAGAAGTTCAATGCTCTGATCACTGAGTCAAATTTTAAGAGATTGGTTTTAAACTTTATAAGCTATGCGTAAGCGACCATAGCAAATCTTTAAAACATATGTTTGAATGTCTGAGAAAATTCATAAATATGCTTGTTAGTATTGTATTAAATAGACATTGCCAAAGCTATCGAGATCGACTGGTGTATAACTTTGAGTAATGTGTACAGCACGTAGAGATACATATCTAACATTTTAATAAAGGAAATTATGGTGACTGTTTTCTGTCATTATGAGTTGACGTGTTTGTGAGGCGTGACAGCATTACAAATGAAGGACATCGTGGACATGCGCAAAATAGACTCTTTAGAATAATCTTCTATCCATGATACCGAATACAATTATGTATAAATCATGTACGCATGTCTGGCGGGAGACGCCAACACGGTAACTCGACAGCTGGTGAGATGAAAACATGACAGCATGGCAAATAAAAGCACCAGAACATTTTCGTACTCGTCAAACAAGAAAACTCTACAAATAAATCTGTTGAGCTTATGTTGAGTTGGCGATTGGTTAGTTGTTATCTAGTGTTAAAAATATGTCGAGTAGCCTCACTGTCGAGTCTTTGTCCAGCCAACACGACAAACCACAACTCTACAAAAAAATCATTTGTCGAATTTTCATGCTGCCGTGTCTTTGCCTTGCCAACAACACTACTCAATATGGCAGAAATCATCCACCATAAGTTTCATTTAAACGTACGTTATCAAAAAGTTTACGTTAACCATAATTTGGAACGTGATAGCCTTGCTGATAAAAGTCATAAAGGGGTTTCCCTGTTTATCAGCTGATGTTCACATGATGCATAATCTTGACTTGTTAACCGTTTTTTTTATCGCACTCTGAAATTGGGTTCATGCATGCAGACATTCATTCTCATCCATCAGAGGTTCGTCCAAATCCCGGAACCATGGTAGTCCTCTAGTATGCGAGAATGGGAGACACTAAATAAGGAAAATGGCGCGAAAAAATGGTAGTCACATGATGGCGGATTCAAATAGTCCTCAGTTTTGTTGTTGTTGTTGTTTGTTTTTTTTGCTCTGTAGAGCTATTTTCCTTCTTTTCTTTGCATTATCTTTTTTGCTGAAATCACATGACAGACATCTACTTGACATGTAGGTAGCATGAATTTGTCTTGGATACTTAGATCATACACCACCACTACAATTTGGGGTTTCATTTTTAGCTGATTTTGCAGTTTGTGTGTATGACTGAAAATATTCTTCTTGTATCAAACATGACTCCCACTTTTCATTTGATTTTTATTCAGCACTGACAATATTCTTCAAGAAATTGTAAATTAAAGACAATCAAAATGGGTCTTGATGTTTGCTGCAGCCATTGAAAATATGTCCATTTTATATAGAATAAAGAACAGCTATTTAATGTGTTGTAATCTTCAACAATCACTTGTTCCGTCGTCGCCAAAATCCGAAAAGCAAGTATATATACATATGGTCAAAGTGAACTTTTGTCTCTGTATTTGCCTTCCTGGATCGATAGTCTCAATATAGTGCTGTCAAATTTAGAAGCTTTGACAACAATATCTTCGTCGTCGGTACGTATTGGAGACCGAGAGTGCGTTGCTTCTGGTGAGATTCCAACTTGCAACCGCCAGGTTACGAATTCCCTTTACTGTTACTTTCATGCTTTAATGGTGGTGCGTGCACGTCCGGACATTCGTGAAGGCATGGCGGGGACCTGGACAGAAACTTCTTATAGATCTAGTTTATGTAAACATACAATCAACGTATATATCTATAGATACACGCAACTGTAACTGCATTACATCTAACTATGAATGTTATTCTATTTGCAAATCTAATTAATTATATTTAGTAGTTATCTAAAGATAAACTATTTTAGTGAAAGATGGCATTTGGATATCTTTGACACTCGCTTACTCACCCTCTACAAGAGAACCACGATCGTTAGTAATTGCCGAAAGATGTTAGATATAGGGATGGACTGTGATATAAAGACGACCTTAGAGTCTACATGTCCTTATTTTCCGTAGAAAAACAAAACAAATACAAGTCAACCCGGTTGAAAAGGTAAACTGTTTTCAAGATGATCTACGGCGGTGCTACCAAAAACCTGACAGATATGCTCCGTCATGGCGTAAAATATGTCATAAGAAGCGTCTGGAACGTTTTGCCAAACGCATGGTAAAAATGTGATATGGAACATAAATACAAATATCTTATTTCGATAGGGGCGGTAATATGTGATATGAGGAACTAAAGTATCGGTTTGATGATGATTAACTCGATCGTTTTACCCAGTAAAAAATAACTAAATATAAATGTTTTATATATGTGTCAGTTTACCTTTTCAATCGGGTTGACTTGTATACTTTATATATAAGCAATTACAGGCGTCGGAGACTAACCAGTATAATGCCGTCACGGTCCCATGTTGTGCGCCAAATGTCACAGGGTGAGAAAAATGTGCAGCCAGACCGGGACTCGAGCCCGGGGCCTCGGAATACCGTTCCGATGCTCTACCGACTGAGCTACCCGGCCGCCTACACACTTTCTCCCCGTTTTAATATTCAAGTTCTACACCGTGACACATTTCCCCACCATTTTGAAATTCGTCCTCGATTTCAGCGGGTACTTTATATATAAGCAATTACAGGCGTCGGAGACTAACCAGTGTAATGCCGCCACGGCCCCACGTTGGGCGCCATGGTCGACGTAGCCCAGTCGGCAATTATTTGTTTGGGTTCGTGATGCCGTCTGGCCGTATAGGTAACTGCAAATAAGTAAATATCCTAGATATTTATTATCATATATATTATTATACACAAACGTAACTATATAATCCAATGTCAAGATATCAAGTGCCTCAAAGAATATATAAAATATTATACATAAGGTTAAAATACATGTATAAATGGTAATGACGTAACAAATCTAGGCTTTGTGTATAGATTCCAGGTAAACAGGTAAGTATATGAAAAATAGCTTATGTTTGAGCCATATTACTAACTTAAACTCTGAAATGATACTTTATGGTTAACAGAATGTAACAAAAGTATAACTAACATGCAAATAAGTAAATATCCTAGATATTTATTATCATATATATTATGATACACAAACGTAACTATATAATCCAATGTTAAGATATCAAGTGCAATGGAGCATCGCACAATATACTCGAACATCGGAGACTTAGTTACGGGTGACAGGTTAGTAATTGTTAGTACAGGCAGTAGTAGAGGTAAGTATATAGGGCAATAACGGGACTCTTGGTCAAGGTCAAGAATGAATAACAGGTAGTACATCTGATATTTACAGTTCATATTTTATTCAATAGATTCAAATCATGACAATGTGACAACAATTACAAGGCCAAAAGAAATAAAACGCGTTTCGCGTCCTATGACATATGCTTGTTTAATTAAGAATTTGGCACAAAATTGTCATGGGTGGATTAAGATTACTAGTATGTATAGCTTAATAAATGCAATTGAGTAAAAGCTTCAATTTTAATTATTCAATATGAATCGACGTTGTTTCTTGCCCCGTGAACGATCTCAAGAGTTTTGTGATATTAAAAAAACGCTGAACCCGACACTGGAGACAATGTTTTGTATTTGTGATTTGTTCGTCATAGGGATTCAAGGCATCTGGATGCAAACTCAAACGTAGCCATGACGATGGGTGATATCCTGCAAATATAAAACAAACACGAGAGAAACGGGCCGAGTTGAGAGGGTGGTAAAAAATCTATTTTTTTTTTTTTTGGTTTAAAGTATCAATGACTCTATCTCGTTCAGTGGACTCAGAATCGAAAACACTGGAATCTGGCGAGACGGGCGTTTATAAATATAAATGACCCTGAATTTCCTGGTCACATGAAGGTATGGTATAAGGATAGTCATTTTGCCGAGTAAAGAATTTAACCTTAATTCGGTTAAACTGAATATTGTATCTGTTAGAATGAAGTTCCTGATATTGTAGCTTTCACGAGCACCGAAAATGGTTTATTTTGAAAAATTGTATTTCATCTTTTATTCCAGAGACTTATTATCTTTTTATCTAGTAAAAGGTTGCAAAATCCGTCTTAATTTCTGCAGAAATTGTATTTTGTGATATTAGATTGTTTAATAAAAATTACTTTTAACTTACTTCATGAATATCATCGATGTCAAGTTTCAGTCTTATTTAATAAGTTTTTGATGCCGTTTCTATGTACAAAACATGCCAGTATTCTTCTTACATGCACGAGATGGCCATGGTTCTTCTTTATTCACCTAATAAATAAATGATAAAAAAAGTACAAAGTTTCAAAGCTATAGCTTTTATAGTATTAAAGAAAAGTTCTCTTTAGTGAAGAAATACTTCAATTTTCTAAGTACAATAAGGGCAATAATTCTGACATAATGCATCAGAGAAATGTCATTCCCGGCCTTCTCATCAACCATATGGCGGCTATTTCATTGCTATATCTCTTACAGCATTAAAAATTAACCAATAAATACCAATATTTAGTACTAAATTACCAAACTTTACAGTTTAACCCAAAATTTAGTTATGGTGACCTTGACTTTGATCAAATTACAAAAACAAAAACAAAAAGAATAATAATAATAATAATAATAATAATAATAATTCCCCAATGCTCGGGAAACCAGTGTTATACAGAGTTATATACCTTGAGAAGGAGACAGTTGCCATTTGAAAACTCTACCACAAAAAAAAATAGGCTTACGCACTTTTACACTTGTAACAATTGTTAATGTGCAGTGTAACTGTCTGTATTCAGATCTTCACAGAATACTAACGCATATTAAGACGGCAGCTTCAGCCGCCACCTATAATAATATAGGTTGAACAAGAGGTTTCGGCTACTGAAACCTAAATATCAATCAGACTCATGACTCCCCAAAAACAACAGGGAAACAAAGATTTTTTCTCCACATTGTAGCCCTCAGATAAAGTCATATACATATATCCGTATATTGTACAAACCTTTTTTGTATCGCTCGATATTTCCGTGGCCATAATCTAACGTCTGAATTTTTACTTCTTTCTGTTATCTACGTGTATTCTAGCATAAAACTGCTGTTTTTGTCACTTTTCGGGGGTGTTTTGTTTTAACAGAGAGATTCTCGCGCTCACGTGCTGTTATAACACCTTTTTATATATGCGCGTTCTGTGGCAGAGCGTTAACGCATCACGGCCCCAAAACGGATAATTCAAATTGAAATGACGTCAACGTGAAAAAACAACTCGGATATTCCCGCGCATTTCATGGAAATTTAATGACGTTGAGGGATAATGTATTCATTTATTCGTTTTTTTCGCGTTTTATGCTAGAATAGCGTTAGCGCATGTTATTTTCGTGTTATAACATCTTCGGAATCCCTCGGGATACGTTGGTACCCTCGCCCTACGGGCTCGGGCACCAACCGATCCCTCGGGATTCTGCAGACGTTATAACACGGAAAAACATGCGTTATCCCTACAAAATATTACGTCCAACATGGTTAAGGTTATTAGAATCCAAGATCGATTAGTCGTACTAAGCTCATAATTCAGAACATATTCTAGCTTCATAGATTCTTTCTAATCAATACAATATGTGAGAAGTTTTCTGGCGCCATTTCTTCTTTTTGCAAGGCAGAAATTCACGTCAAAATTAATTATGACCTCGTTGCAAACATTGAAGAAGGAACTTGTCAGCCAGTATGGGTCATACAAACAGGAGCGTTGTATAAATACAGACCACACCGAAAGCAGGTGCGTTGACTTAGTCACTTACAGGTGCATTGACTTAGTCACTTATAAAAAAGGGCAGTAAAGCTAACTTAGATGTCGTCATTGTTTACAAAGGTACACTTTAGTGTGTGTTGAATAATCAATCTCGAGTCAACAATCTGCATAGCAACTTCCGTTAGTCTGTTTTACTTTAACTCTAGATAGTTAGCAGTTCTATCTCATGATCTATAGCTCTATATTTCATGATTTTGGGTGAACACTTTTCAGAGAAGAAATTCTTCGACAGATTGAGGATGTAATACTACGAGTTATGAAAGATACAGCTAATGGTACCTCTCCCCTTTTGACTTACTCGAGTACATCTGACTGGAGTGATGTAAGGTGGGTCCTTCTCTGCTTGATTAATTAAGGACCGATACTTGTTGTCTAATTATTCAATAGATCTACTTAAAGATCGGATGAAACTAAAAAATACACATTTTGAATATGTCTCCATCCATTGCATCACATATATTTGAATGGAAAATTTATTTCTGAAATCAAATTTACATTGTCAAGGAATTCCTTTGTATTTTTTTTCACAAGTGGTTAACATAATTTCAGCTTTGGTACGAACTCCGGTTTAGAGATGAGGAGGAATCAAAGGATGACGACAGTGCGCTTTGAGTCGCTCCAGTCTGTGAAAAAGTTAGGTATGAATGTTTCTTGTCTACAGAAGTTATTTTTTCTTAAATGTAATAAAAATGTCTTTTAAATAGGTACAGTATCTTCTAAATTGCACGTTTTGTATACATTTTCAGGTCTAATGATGAAGGTCCTCTCAGTAATGTACAGACTGGTGAAGACCAATCATTACTGCACAAAAAGGTGACATATTTCTTCAAACACAATTCCTGTCAGCTTGCAATGAAGCTATATTTATTTTATTGCATCTCTTGCATTCAGTTTCACTCATTTGTATTATAGACTTGTAGAAAATTCTGATAAAACACACAAAGGAACCATTTTCAGTGTTAATAACTTAATATTACATAACTAAAATTTACTATTTCCAGTTTCGGCTAGATCTAAAGTCTTCCTCAGAATAATTGCTAATTATAGATCTACAAACCAATGCAAAATGATATAAAAACCTTCAAAATTGTTATAACAGAAGTCAATGCCAAACGTAGCATTTAATGGCAAACGGTCTATTATTCATTATTTTAGCAGTCGGACTAGAGTGTTTACCACCAGTTTATGTGCATTTGCACATTATTGAAAACATAGTTTCTCTTATAAATAGTGATTGTAATTGTTGCTATGTATAAGAGGTTTGTTTCCACACAAGAATGCTCATATTTGTATATGAATATATAATGTCAAAACAAGAAGTTTCAAAAATGTGTTGTCTATGATAAACATGTGTATGCCTAAATTGGCTTAGAACGTTGTCATTTGGGAGAAACACTTTAAAAGGTGTATATGCTAGTAAATTTTCTGTGTGACGAAACAATACTTTTGTAGAGACATTTACTACCAAGATCCCAGTCTGTTTGGAAGTCAGCACACGCTAGATGGTATTGTTGACAATATATCGTGTATGCTCGAAATCCCTAGGTGGGAATTACATGTGGTACGTTCAAATAAAACACATTATTACATAACTCTTTATATAAATAGCCGGTCCATAGTTTGTGTTACATGACCATTCTATATTTAACACATATTTACTGGGCCAATGAGCCAAACGTTCAATAATACACTAACATGTAATTCCATGTAAAGTCAAGGCTAGATGAACGGCTTAGGGCAAATGAA
Source organism: Mercenaria mercenaria (assembly GCF_021730395.1). NCBI lineage: Eukaryota > Metazoa > Mollusca > Bivalvia > Venerida > Veneridae > Mercenaria > Mercenaria mercenaria. The sequence goes on from NC_069363.1 coordinate 54,507,745, forward strand.
AATAAGACTGTTAAAATTAATTTAAGATGTCAAGTAACAAAACACATATTTAATGACTTGTTGGCTAATAGTCAAAACTATTGCCCTTAATTCTTCGGACACTGGGCAATAGTTTTGACTGTCAACCGACAAGCCATTCAATAAGTGTATATTACCACAGGTGACAGAAATGTTACAGAAATAAAATATTATTTTGCTGAACATTACAAATGGCTACATCGCATATATCTTCTTTGAATTAATTGTTAAACTTGCACCTTTATGAATTAATACTGTCTCTTCTTGCAGCTTGCCACATCCAAGGGTTGTTTAGCTGGAGATCTTCTGTTTCAAGACGTGGATAATAATTATATAGACTGCAGACAAACACAGATGGTTTGTGATTAAATAATGTTATCAATATAATTCCACAAAAATACAAAGTCTAGTACAGTCAAACCTATGTTAAAGACCACCTCTGAACAGAGGCCACCTGGCTCTAAAGACCACATGATTTGTTTCCCATTTTAACATTTACCGTGTATTTTAACCTGTGAATAAAGACCACCTCCCAATAAAGACCACATTTTGGCTCTCCAAAGGGTGGTCTTTACAGACAGGTTTGACTGTAAATGCAAATAAAACATGAACAAGAAACAACCTCTGCTGCCTATTCACTGATAAAACTATTTCATTGGTTTATATGGCAGTTAGGTTATAAAATGTTCTCTGTTGAAATACTAGTATACTAATTGACCCATTTTTGTATTTCTTTTCAGGGAGTACAGGTACCCAATCATGTGAACGGCATGCACAGTATCCTTATTTTTGATTGGGCAGAAAGAAGTGGACGCTCAGTTTCGTTTTCAGAAATGTTTTTCTGGTACAATATAATATCTGTCTGACATTCGTTTCAAATTTTCGTAAAATGCTGAATGTAACTGTTGAATGTTACAAAGGAGTTTGAGATGTCTTTCAGCTGTATCATTAACCATTTTATTTCTTACTAAGCAATAACAGATATTGTTTCTAACGCTGATTTTATACTGGTGGTAGAGAAGGACGCTACTTTCCAAAAGTTGCTACAAGACAAAGTGTGTGAGAAACTTCATCCATGTATTATCATCACGGTAAACACAAACTTTCAGTATTTATCTCAAGAAATGCTGTCCTCAAAGACCTTGTACAACGAACGCGTATGATAAGGCTTTTTAATTTTGCGTTAAAACAGGTAAAGCAACTGTCCATTTTGATGTTATGCATAATTACATGATGGGAAATAAACTTTCTATTTCGCACATGAACTTACACAGATACTGTAAACAATGGATTCAATAATAGTTTCAACCATGTCAATTAATATTCTATATTGGTAGATTTTTCTGTATGTTTTACAGAACAATTATCGAACATAGGATAGGCAAAGTTTATGCTCATAACAAAAAGGTGGCAGCCGCATTTTAAACAAAGGGAATATGAACCGCTATTTACAACATCTCAGTTTCTATATGGTCGTGTTTTACTCTGTTATATAATACTCTTTAGAACGGATCTTTTAATAACAACGTTTGAATTTAAATTATTGTGTAATGAAATACAGTAACACAATATTCGTGGCCTGTATGTACACAAGGGCCGTTTACAAAAAAAAAAGAAGTAATAAGAATAATAATTATTTTCACAGGGTAAAGGTTTTCCGGACATTAATACAAGAATGTTGCTGAAGAAGTTGTGGGATAATTTTTCTATTCCAATACTTGTTCTTGTCGACGCAGATCCCCATGGTAACTTCGTATTTAGTATTCTGCCTTAGAAACATACTTACTAAAGGCAAATGAATTGTGTTACCAAATTATAATTCAGGTAACAACAAACCTATCAAAACTATAGTTATAAGAACTATTATATAGGATTTCAAGTTAAAGGTATTTTTGAGTAAGTGAAATCGGTTGATTTAAATCCTGTCATCATGTTTTCACTAAGCTTTAGAAAAAATGGTATTTTCAATTAATTTTGTATTGTGTTAAACATAATGTTTGACTGCACTTGTGCGGGGATTCCTAAATAAATATCTGTCACATCGAGGATCGGGCCTTCAGTTCGATTGGCAGCCCCTAAACCGGGCCGTCTACAGCGGATCAACTGTCTTGGTCCAGAATAAGTTCCACGTGATGAAAATAACAAGTCTAAAATGAAGTTTTAATTCGGTCCCTAGGTTTTATGGTTTATCAGGCTTCATTTATGAATTTTATTTCCAGGGATAGAAATAATGACGGTTTACAAGTTCGGTTCTAAGGTAATGATTTTAGCGGTTTGCGTTTCATACAACATTGTATTGGAAGTGTCGTTTTAGATTATTGTTCTGTTAATACTTAAAAGTTTGATAAAGTTTTTTTTTTCAAACTAACAGTACTGAGTGAGATAGAGTGCCATCCTTCAAGGGAACAGCATATTGCTCTATTAACTGTTTCACTTTCCCACTTGCGAAAACTTTCAATTATTTCATGACTATTTGTTTCAGGCATTGTCATTCGAGACAGAACATTTAGCTGTACCTTGCATTAAATGGCTCGGTATACTTCCATCAGATATATTCAGGTAAGAGTTCCCATAAAAAATCTAAAGGACGGGCTTTTGAAAATTGTGACATGACGACACAGTGTACACGATTCAGTACATTTTCAACTGATTAGAATTTTTTGTCTGTATTGTATTTCGCATTTATGTGTCTTTTTAATTACTTTAGGCTATTATCTAGAACTTTGGCTATGTCATTCTTTCCTTGGCGTTGCTTAAAATATCTTTAAGGATTGCTGTAGCCTTGCAACGTCACAAACTTAGTCAATTTGATAATCCGATGTGCAATGCACGAGAACCGCAACTCTATTTTGCTTGCTCACAAAGGTCTTTGTAGAGGCTTTTGAAAGGAAACGCGTTGCTGTTCTCCGACAGCACTTGATAGTTTATCACATTCCAAGCTGATTTATTTCAACTGATAGGGTTTCGTGGTGTGGATTACCCCTTTGAAGCACTGCCTCAGAATGACTTGAACCAGATTTGCATCGAAAAAATGAGAAATACAATATACATGTATACCTTACATTTTTGAGACCAAACCTTGTGTTGTTTCATTGAATTGAAGTAGTTGTATGCACAAAACTTGATGTATCAAGCAAAGTTTACGCCATGTATAGAGTAACATTTATTTAGCTTGTTTTGAAACTAGCGTGTACTGAACAAGACTTGGTGGGGGACGGGGGATAAAAATAAGAAGCCCCACCGTGGGGGTCAACGGTTATATCTGTTAATAGGGAAAATACTTCAAAAATTATCAGATCATATTTTCTAAACTGTTTAATTATAATTACTTGATGACCCCAAGTGATTAGGGGGTCACATGACCTACTGACATACTTTCTTGTTTTTTTTTTAAGATACAGCCTTGAAATTTGGATGACATGTACAGTTTAGCACACCGATCTTAAAACTGAATCTGACCTACTGACGTACTTCCTTAATATTTTAGCATTAGTTTGATATTTAAAACGTGTAGCTCATATTACTCAGGTAAACGATCCAAGGTCATCATGACCCTCTTGTTTTTAACAAGCAACGACCTTTTAATTAAGTAGTCAACCTGTCACACGGTATCCGAATTATCTTCATTAATTTCACGTGCGGGAAAGGGCTGGTCACTAAGTTGTGATGGGTTTTTAATTGCTTTTATTTTCATTTTGCGATATATCTTCTAAAGCTATAAAAATGTGTGTATGGCTACTTGTTATATATTCATGGTCAGTAATGAGAATGTTGTCGAACAGGTCAAGCAAAATGTGCATGTTGCTATTAAATATGTAAGATCAAAATGTAAGTGCAAAACATGGACATTCCATCTAATTCTGTTCAGTACAACGCGTATATATATGTATGTTTATTCTAATACGAAATGCCATCTGTGATTATGCTTTTAAATTTGCTGTTTGTTTCGGATATTATGATGACAGGCAAGTGAACAAATTGATTAAAACGATTATATATGAAACAAAATGGGAAATTTGGAAATATACAAATAATTGTAAATTTAATAACAACTATCAGTCAATAAGAAGCTTTTATAAACATCTAGTTAGAAAAATTAAAGAACAAATAGAATGGCATAGTACTGATAATGAAGAACTACAGTTATTAAAATCTATCGAGACGTATAAGTTTTCAGAATGTTGTGTATAATTAAATATTTATAAGCTTGAAAACAACAAGAAAAAAAGAAACTTCTACTTATTTTATTTCGTTTTCGAACAAGTTCTATTTTACTGGCGAAGTAACTACTGTGTTCAATATATCACTGATGTTTGTATGAATTGGTTTTGGTGTCTTCTTTTTATGGCTATTGTTTTGTAAATGTCCATACCTTTTAAAAATAAATGGGGTAATCCCTATTGGGAACCCGAAAAAAAACGAAATGCCGATCTATCACAGACTCTTAAAATGTTTGTTTTTCAGGCTAGGTATACCGGAGACATCACTAATTCCTTTAAGTAAAGCTGACAGAATTAAAGGTTTAGAACTGCTGTCAAGACCATACATTCAGCATTATCCACTATGGAGAAATGAGGTAAATTGTAAGATTGTACAAGACAGGTTTCTGACATCTTCATTTGATATATTCAGCTACAAACTTCAGTAAAAAGGTGATACGATCGTGAAACTCATAATTGACTATAGCTCACTGTGCACATTTTGGATTAATTTAAATGTTGACTTTGGTTATATTTTAGATTGAGAACATGCTAGCAAGTGGAAGGAAAGCGGAGATTCAGGCATTGGACAGCATCTCGAGTAGCTTCTTGACTGACGTCTATCTACCAAGCAAGATCAGGTGTTCTGGGTGGATATGAACCATTTCTGTACAACCAGCAGTGATTATATACCGTTTCATCTTTTAATTGTTCCGTTTTTAGTATGGTGAGCTGTTCTCACTTCTTGCCAACAAAAAAGTAGCTTCAGAATGTTAAGTGTTTAATTTCTTAATTACAAACCATTTACTATCATCCTATATAGTAGTTGCCGGATGTTCTCGTTTTAAAAAACTCTGGTACTTAATTCCCTTTGTAGGCCTCAGTAGAACCACCTGATAATCAGCATTACGTTGTGGTGCTTTTTTTTCGAAGAATCGTCCAATGGTCATACAATTTCTCTTCTCTTTCCTCTTCCTATCAGCAGATCAAAGAATCTTCTGTTTCCACTTTGGCTTTTACTTTAGGCCTATCGGAGATAACACCTTATCAGAGCCCTCTGCATAAAATAAGATTGGATATTCTTAGAGCTGTGACCGCTGACACTAGACCAGAAAGAAATTTTCATTGTACATGGTAAACCCAATACTAGGTATACTATGAGAACCTTGGTATCCAATGAGTTTACGAGCCCATTTCAATCGCTGATTTCTCACTTAAAACATGCAGTTCGGGAAATGGACATTATGCAATTTTGAACAAAGATAATTTAGTTAACTTTCGTTTACTCTGTTAATTCAAGTGATATTGCGTCTCTTTCTGATCAGAAACCTATTTGGTTTTAATATCGATGTATTACCTAAACGATATTTTTTCTACTAGTGCTTGCAGATTTGACTTTCGACACACTTGTGGGGAGGGGTGCGAGGTGGGAGCAGGGTACAACTTTGCATGTGGATAAATATTCATGGAAGGTTTGATTAAACTAGAATGTGTCTGTAGGACACAGGGTGTGCCCCCCACTGGTACATTAGTCACAAATAAGGGGCAATAATTCAAATGTTTGCAGTCTTAATGGGGTATAGCCTCAACAAACATTTTATGAAAAGGGTTCATTATTCTAGGCCCTATACTTTTTGAGCTATGAGCATCACAAACAAAAAATCCACTATTCTGGCTATTTCAAGGGCCATAACTCTGTAATAAGAGTAAGATTCTCAAGAAGAATGCCAAGAGTGCAAGGCCACATCATGATAAAGACTCCTGCAATGTTTCCTGAATTTACATCTAATACTTTTTGAGCTAGGCACATAATTAGGTGAAAAAGTGCATTTTTTTACTATTTCAGGGGCCATAACTTCAAAAATAGGGGTGGAACCAGCCAAAACATTAGAGGTGTGCAAGTTCATATCACGATAAAGACATTGTGCAAGTTTTCAACAATTTATATTAAATACTTTTTGAGCTAGGCGTGTCACAAGGTGAAAATGTGCATTTTTGACTATTTAAGGGGCCATAACTCTAAAAATTGGGGGCATAGCCAGACGAAAAATAGGAGGTACGCAAGTTCATATCTTGATATAGACTCATGCAAGGTTTCATCAATTTATATGAAATACTTTTTTATCTAGGGGTGTCACAAGGAGAAAATGTGCATTTTTGACTATTTCAGGGGCCATAACTCAAAAAATAGGGGGCAGACCCAAAGAAAAATAGGAGGTGCGCAAGTTCTTATCATGATTAATACACATGCAAGGTTTCATGAATCTGTATCAAATACTTTTTGAGCTAGGCGCGTCACAAGGTGAAAATGTGCATTTTTGACTATTTCAGGGGCCATAACTCAAAAAATAGGGGGCAGAGCCAAATGAAAAATAGGAGGTGTGCAAGTTCATATCATGATAAAGAATCATGCAAGGTTTCATCAGTTTATATGAAATACTTTTTGAGCTAGGCGTGTCACAAGGTGAAAATGTGCATTTTTGACTATTTCAGGGGCCATAACTCTGAAAATATGGGGCGGACCCAAATGAAAAATAGGAGGTGCGCAAGTTCATATCATGATAAATACACATGCAAGGTTTCATGAATCTATATCAAATACTTTTTGAGCTAGGCATGTCACAAGGTGAAAATATGCATTTTTGACTATTTCAGGGGCCATAACTCTAAAAATAGTGGGCGGAGCCAGATGAAAAATAGGAGGTGCGCAAGTTCATGTCATGATAAAGACTCATGCAAGGTTTCAATAATTTATATGAAATACTTTTTGAGCTAGGCGTGTCACAGGGTGAAAATGTGCATTTTTGACTATTTCAGGGGCCATAACTCTGAAAATAGGGGGCGGACCCAAATGAAAAATAGGTGCGCAAGTTCATATCATGATTAATATACATGCAAGGTTTCATGAATCTGTATCAAATAGTTTTTGAGCTAGGCGCGTCACAAAGTGATAATGTGCATTTTTGACTATTTCAGGGGCCATAACTCTAAAAATAGGGGGCGGAGCCAGACGAAAAATAGGAGGTGCGTAAGTTCATATCATGATAAAGACTCATGCAAGGTTTCGTGAATTTATATCAAATACTTTTTGAGCTAGGCGTGTCACGACTTTCGGACGGACGCACGGATGCACGGACAAGACCAAATCTATATGCCCCCACCACTCATGGGGGGGCACAAAAAACAAGGCAGTCTGAAAGACAGCTAAATCCCCCGCCACTGTTATGGATAGTGAAAAGGTAAACCTTTGACCTTTAGCTGTGACTTTGACCTTGAACTGATATGGCCGACTCATGAATTCTGCACAACATCTTGATGTGATCATTTGACCCAAGTTTCATGAAAATCCTTCAAGGGGTTTAGGAGATACAGAGCTAAAACCTTTGATCTCGAGTTGTGATCTTGACCTTGAGTTGACATGGCTGACTCATGAGCTCTTGATGAGGTGATCATTTGACCCAAGTTTGATGAAAATCCTTCAAGGGGTTTAGGAGATACAGAGTGGACACAAAATGAAAGGCTCAAACCTTTGACCCTAAGCTGTGACCTTGACCTTGAGCCAGCAAGGCTGACTCATAAGTTCTGCACATCGTTTTGATAAGGTGATCATTTGATCCAAGTTTTATAAAATTCCTTGAAGGGGTTTAAATAGGAGATATAGAGCTGACACGAAATGGAAGGCTAAAATCTTTGACCTAGAGTTGTGACCTTGACCTTGAGCTGGTATGACTGGCTCGTGAGTTCTGCACATCGCCTTGATGAGGTGATCATTTGACCAAAGTTTGATGAAAATCCTTCAAGGGGTTTAGGAGATACAGAGCGGACACAAAATGGAAGGCTTAAACCTTTGACCCTCAGTTGTGACCTTGACCCGGCATGGCTGACTCATAGGTTCTGCACACCGTCTTGATGAGGTGATCATTTGACCCAAGTTTTATAAAATTCCTTCAAGGGGTTTAAGAGATACAGAGAGAACACAAAATGGAAGGCTCAAACCTTTGACCTTGAGCCGATATGGCTGACTCATCGGTTCTGCACATCGTCTTGACGAGATCATTTGACCCAAGTTTCATGAAAATCCTTCAAGGGGTTTAGGAGATATGGAGCGGACACAAAAAAACAGACGGACGGAATGACGGAGACCATTCCTATAACCCCCCCACCACTTGTGGCGGGGGATTAAAAACGAAAAAAAAAATTGTGTGTGTGGGGGGGGGGGGGGTGGACGGGGTGTGACCAGGGTAGTGGGGTTGACCCGGTGTGTGTACTCAACTTGTGGAGAAAAATGAAAGAAGTTTAATGAAATTCTATCATTTTGGTTAGTTTGTTATGTAAAAATATGTGGATATTTAAACAATTGAAGGGCAATAACTCCGAAGTTTCTATAGAGATCCTGACAAAATCGTGCGACCTTCCATACTGTGCACGGTGATCTAAATCTAATTAAAGTTAAATAATTATGTCACAAGTTATGAAGCAGAAATTGCCATTTTTACAGTACCCTAAATAGTTGACACTAAAAACTACTAAGGGCCATACTTGGGCAATCTGAGTGGAACTTGACAGGCCGCATTTCCCTATAGTGGTGTTCATGTATATGAAGTTTCATTTAAATATTACAGCCCCCATAGATCTGGCTCCGGACGGACGACACCAAAACTATATCACTTACGCCTTCTGCGGATGATAATAATGTACTCCGATCTATAACGATCGCTGCAATAATCATACATTATAGTATCGTAGAGGGCTCCATGACCAAGAGGTTAATGTAGCTGGCTCCGAGTCGATTGCCCTTACTTCTATAGAATTCTTCATGTAAGGAAGCCATTCAGCTGTGTAACAAAATATTGGTGGTTCTACCCAGGAGCCCGCCCATACCTTTAACAATATATAGAAAGACACTGTGTGTCTACATCCACCATCAGAAGCTGGGTAAGTTGCCAAACTGCATATGACCCAAATTGTGTGTCGGTGAGACTCTACCGTCTGAAAATAGGTGGCAAATAGGCCTTTAACCATTTAGCATGAAGTTGGATCTTTGTATACGAGACTCGGTCATGCAGACATGTTCTTGTCGTACAAGGCAAAGAACTTTCAAAATTTCTTGATGAATGCCAATTTGATACGTCCAAGAACTTATTTTTAGAATTATTAACAGTGCAGTTACCATGAAGAATAAAACTAGGCCCATATTTCTTTTGACTACTTGGAAGATTCTATTCTATGGACTATGTTAAGCGCCTTTGAACATGAAATTGATCATGAAAAGGGCGCTATATAAATCTGGTATAATAATAATAATAAGATTCTGAACATGGGCTTAATTGAATGAAGAGTGTTCTGAAATGTTTAGAACGTGTGCCGACTTACTGAACCTGGTGCAGATACGTCGTGATATTTTTTTTTTGCTTTTGTTGGGTTTAATGTGACACGACGACACAATTATAGGTCATTACGAAATGGTTTTATATCCAGTACGAATTTCAAGTGCCAGTTACCAGAGAAAAACTATAATATTTCATTCTCTTGACAATTAGAATTTTTTGAACATTGGAGTAGTCAAAGGAATATGGCCTAATAGATCGGGTTTGACTGCCGTCTTACCAAATGTACAGAAACGTCCAATAAACCATTTAAGGGCAGACAACTCGGCCAAAAGTAATGCTGACCTGCGCTCGGTCTTTATGTCAATACATAATGGATACCTAGTAGCGCATTTTACCATGACCAGTACCTGGAAGCGCAAGGCATAGGAGCTTAGCAGGACAAAACAAACGGAAATCGAACAATCAACTGGAAACGTGTTGATAGACAAATCTTACACTTGTCAGTTGTTTTCATTATTATGCCCCCCTTCGAAGGAGGGGTATATTGTTTTGCAGATATCGGTCTGTCTGTCAGTTGGTATGTAGACCAATCCGTTTCCGGATGACAACTCACGAATACTTGAGCCTAGGATCATGGAAGTTGGGAGGTTGGTCATAACCAGCACATGACCCCTATTGATTATAAGATCAGTAGGTCAAAGGCCAAGGTCACAGTGACCTGGAACAATTAAACGGTTTCCGAATGATAACTAAGAATGCTTGGGCCTACGATTATGAAAGTTGATAGGGAGGCTAATCATGACCAGCAGATGATCCCTATTGATTCTGAGGTCAGTAGGTCAGTCACAATGACCCGGAACAGTTTAACTGTTTCCAGAAGGTAACCGGAGAACGCTTGGGCCTAGGACCATGGAACTTGATCATGATCAGCAGACGACCCCTATTGATTTTGAGGTCAATAGTCAAAGTGACCTGGAACAGTTAAACGGTTTTTGGGTGATAACTCAAGAACGTTTGGGCCTAGGATCATGAAAGTTGATAGGGAGTTTGGTCATGACAGCAGATGACCCCTATTATTTTGAGGTCAGTAGGCCAAAGGTCAAGGTCACAGTGAACTGGATCAGTTAAACCGTTTCCGGACAAAAACTTGAGAACACTTGGGCATAGGATCATGAAACGTAATAGGGAGGTTGATCATGACCAGCAGACGACCCCTACTGATTTCGAGGTCAAACGTCAAGGTCACATTGACCCGGAACAGTAGAACTTTTGTGTACAGTGATGAAATAATTTTTGTTCCTTGTGCAATTACTGAATGCATCAAGGGGGTATTTCGTGTTCTACGAGCTTGTTTCCTAGTATTTCACCTGGCTACTGACTTGAAACCAGTAAGGCTTCCACATATTAAAGAATTATATACCCCCCACCCCCCAGTGAGATTTCTAGGTGAGGGTAGGTTTGTCTTAACATTTTCTTGTCACATACATTACACCATTTTCTCTATTATCCTTCATTGGATTTGATCTTCAGATCTGACCTTGATCAGTGCCTGGAACAGTATGAGCATGTCACAAAATATGCCCATCAAAATATTCAGTTACGTATCATAAAAAGATTTTGAGTAATTCAAGGAACATAATCCAACAATGCCTGGGGCGATTTGGGTGGTTATCAAAGATGGCCGAGATATTATGCCCACAAACATTGTCACCAAGTTTGGTGAGGATCGGAGTAAAACTGTTGCACTTAGAGGGCGGACAACGCTAAATTCGCAGATTTCGAGTAATTCAAGGGCAATAATCCAAGTGTGCCTGGGGCAATTTGGCTGGTTATCGAACATGGCCCACAAACATTGTTAGCAAGTTTAGTGAAGATCGGATGAAAACTGTTCAACTTAGAGAGCAGACAAGTTTTTTTTGTTATTGAAGGGCCATAATCAAAGAGTGCCTGGGGCGATTTGACTGGTTATCGAACTTGGCCGAGATATTATGCCCACAAACCTTGTCAGCAAGTTTGGTGAGATTGGAAGAAAACTGTTTGACTTAAGAGAGCGGACATGCTTTTGGAAGCCGACCGCCACGGGTGTTCAAATAATACTCCCTGCTCTTTCAGAGACGGGCATATAAACTAGAGGGCCAAGATGGCCCTAGGTCGCTCACCTAAGAAACACACCATAACAGTGTAAAACATGTTTGACTAGTGATTTCATGGAAACAAATCTTCTGACCAATTTTCATTAAGATTGGACCAAAAAACTGGTCTCTTGTGATAAAACAAGCATTTTTTTAGATTATGATATGACCTAGTTTTTGACCCTAGATGACCCATGTTCAAACTAGACATAGATTTTATCAAGGCGATCATTCTGACCAAAATTCATGAAGATCAATTGAAAAATACAGCCTCTATCACATATACAAGTTTTTTCTTTGATTTGACCATGTGACCTAGTTTTTGACCTCATATGACCCATATTCAAATTCGACCTAGATTTCATTAAGGCAATCATCCTGACCAAATTTCATAAAAATCAATTGAAAAAACAGTATCTATTGCATACACAAGATTTTTCTTTAATTTGACCTAGTGACCTAGTTTTTGACCTCAGATAACCCATATTCAAACTCGACCTAGATTTCATCAAGGCAATCACTCTGACCAAATTTCATGAAGATCAATTGAAAAATTCCGCCTCTATCGCATACACAAGGTTTTTCTTTGATTTGACCAAGTGACCTAGTTTTTGACCCCAGATGACCCATTTTCGAACTCGGAGTAGATTTTATCGAGGTGATCATTCTGGCTAAATTTCATGCAGATCAGTTGAAAAATACAGCCTCTATCGCATACACAAGGTTTTTCCTTGATTTGACCTAGTGACCTAGTTTTTAATCCCAGATGACCCATTTTCGAACTCGGCCTAGATTTCATCAAGGTAATCATTCTGACCAAAATTCATGAAGATCAATTGAAAAATACCGCCTCTATCGCATACACAAGGTTTTTCTTTGATTTGACCTAGTGACCTAGTTTTTGACCCGAGATGACCCATTTTCGAACTCGGCCTAGATTTCATCAAGGCAATCATTCTGACCAAAATTCACGAAGAATAATTGAAAAATACAGCCTCTATCGCATACACAAGGTTTTTCTTTGATTTGATCTAGTGACCTAGTTTTTGACCCGAGATGACCCATTTTCGAACTCTGCCTAGATTTCATCAAGGCAATCATTCTGACCAATATTCATGAAGATCAATTGAAAAATACAGCCTCTATCGCATACACAAGGTTTTTCTTTGATTTGACCTAGTGACCTAGTTTTTGACCCAAGATGACCCATTTTCGAACTCGGCCTAGATTTCATCAAGGTGATCATTCTGACCAATATTCATGAAGATTAATTGAACAAGAGGGCCAAGATGGCCCTAGGTCGCTCACCTAAGAAACACTCCATAACAGTGTAAAACACGTTTGACCTAGTGATTTCATGGAAACAAATATTCTGACCAATTTTCATTAAGATTGGACCAAAAAATTGGTCTCTTGCGATAAAACAAGCATTTTCTTAGATATGACCTAGTTTTTGACCCTAGATGACCCATGTTCAAACTCGACCTAGATTTTATCAAGGCAATCATTCTGACCAAAATTCATGAAGATCAACTGAAAAATACAGCCTCTATCACATACAGAAGTTTTTTCTTTGATTTGACCAAGTGACCTAGATTTCATTAAGGCAATCAACCTGACCAAATTTCATAAAAATCAATTGAAAAAAACAGTCTCTATCGCATACACAAGATTTTTCTTTAATTTGACCTAGTGACCTAGTTTTTGACCTCAGATAACCCATATTCAAATCGACCTAGATTTCATCAAGGCAATCACTCTGACCAAATTTCATGAAGATCAATTGAAAAATACATCCTCTATTGCATACACAATGTTTTTCTTCGATTTGACCTAGTGACCTAGTTTTTGACCCCAGATGACCCATTTTTGAACTCGGCCTAGATTTTATCATGGTAATCATTCTGGCTAAATTTCATGAAGATCAGTTGAAAAATACAGCCTCTATTGCATACACAAGGTTTTTCTTTGATTTGACCTAGTGACCTAGTTTTTGACCCCAGATGACCCATTTTCGAACTTGGTCTAAATTTCATCAAGGTAATCATTCTGACCAAAATTCATGAAGATCAATTGAAAAATACAGCCTCTATTGCATACACAAGGTTTTTACGTGATATGACCTAGTGACCTAGTTTTTGACCCCAGATGACCATTTTCGATCTCGGCCTAGATTTCATCAAGGTAATCATTCTGACCAAAATTCATAAAGATCAATTGAAAAAATACCGCCTCTATCGCATACACAAGGTTTTTTCTTTGATTTGACCTAGTGACCTAGTTTTTGACCCGAGATGACCCATTTTCAAACTCGGCCTAGATTTCATCAAGGAAATCATTCTGACCAAAATTCATGAAGATTAATTGAAAAATACAGCCTCTATCGCATACACAAGGTTTTTCTTGATTTGACCTAGTGACCTAGTTTTTGACCTCAGATAACCCATATTCAAAATCGACCTAGATTTCATCAAGGCAATCACTCTGACCAAATTTCATGAAGATCAATTGAAAAATACATCCTCTATTGCATACACAATGTTTTTCTTCGATTTGACCTAGTGACCTAGTTTTTGACCCCAGATGACCCATTTTTGAACTCGGCCTAGATTTTATCAAGGTAATCATTCTGGCTAAATTTCATGAAGATCAGTTGAAAAATACAGCCTCTATTGCATACACAAGGTTTTTCTTTGATTTGACCTAGTGACCTAGTTTTTGACCCCAGATGACCCATTTTCGAACTTGGTCTAAATTTCATCAAGGTAATCATTCTGACCAAAATTCATGAAGATCAATTGAAAAATACAGCCTCTATTGCATACACAAGGTTTTTACGTGATATGACCTAGTGACCTAGTTTTTGACCCCAGATGACCCATTTTCGAACTCGGCCTAGATTTCATCAAGGTAATCATTCTGACCAAAATTCATAAAGATCAATTGAAAAATACAGCCTCTATCGCATACACAAGGTTTTTCTTTGATTTGACCTAGTGACCTAGTTTTTGACCCGAGATGACCCATTTTCAAACTCGGCCTAGATTTCATCAAGGCAATCATTCTGACCAAAATTCATGAAGATCAATTGAAAAATACAGCCTCTATCGCATACACAAGCTAAATGTTGACAGACGACGGACGACAGACGACGGACGACAGACGCCGGACATCGAGCGATGAGAAAAACTCACCTGAGCATTGCTCAGGTGAGCTAAAAATACAGCCTCTATCGCATACACAAGCTAAATGTTGACAAGACGCCGGACGACAGACGCCGGACATTGAGCGATCAGAAAAACTCACCTGAGCATTGCTCAGGTGAGCTAAAAAGGGGACACAACTGAGCCTAATTCCTTGTCCTAGTTATTTAATCTTGCCTTCACATGAAGACTATGATGGTAAACAAGTGATAAAAGTTCCAAAGCCATATGTCAAACAGTTTACACAAAATATGAACTGATACGAAAAACTAAACCAAGATTTATAAGTTAAAAGGGGCCATAATTCAGACAAAAACCTTTCATGTACTCTTGCCTAAAACTGGACGTGGTAATGGTACACAAGGGAAGTGTTAAATGTGGACTGGTACGAAAAACTTAACAAAGGTGTGATGCTGGCTCCAATGACAAGGCGAGTAGGATAGCTCTCCTTTGAATAGTCTAGCTTAAAATGGGTTCTGCATGTTGTCTTCCCAAGTGGAACATTCTGTCCTTGTTAACGGGTTTATAAAGATCACAAAAAGTATAAAATCGCAACTGAATTTGTGGAATCTTGGTAACCAAAGCTAACAAGCTTTAGTGTCTGGTCATTGTTACACAGATGTACCGATACTTTAACTACAAGGGCCCTCATCTGACCTGGGGCAATTATCTCAAGAAATTATGGAGTCAGAAAGTACTTAACCAATGCAATAAGTAAACCGATTGAAAGGACCAAAGCAATTTATAAACGGCTTTCGGTCTCAAGAACAGCGACCTTGACCAAATTTAGCATGTGTTTATAAAACAGTGGTGCCCCCATTTCCTGTCACTGTAGGGTCTTGTGTTACTTGTTAATACTCGGGTAACGCTGTTACGGGAAAATCCCAGGAGCATGACCACATGCTGCACAGCTTTCCTATGTTTCATGAATCCAGGTTAAACAACACTAAAATTTCGACCATTAATTCAGATTTTTAAAGCTGAACTTCGGTCTCAATGAATAAAACCCAAACAGAACTATGCACTGTTTCACATACTGAATAACAATTGCATTTTCATGACATTATGTCAAATACTTTTTTAGATATATGCAATGTTTTTGGCCATACCCTTGGTCTGGTCGAGTGAAATCCCAGTGCACAACTTCAAATACTGACTAAAGGCCAAGCTACACGTTCACAAATTTTACGGTCATTTATGCTTATTTTTGACTATTAAAGTCAATGGCTGCAACTCTAGCCTAACCGACTGAAATCTCAAACAAAACCCTAATGGGGGTGATCACAAGAAGGTTCACCTAGAGACCGAATGCAGATATCGTCATCTCCCATCAATTTTTTACATATAGAGCTCTGTCCAGAAAATAACCATGTGAACTTATCAATATCAACTTAGTGTAGAAGGGCTTTTTTTTTTTACCCCTCGCTCTACAAAACTTGTTCAACATTCATTTCCAAAAAAACATCACCTAACTCTGTTAACTGCAAGACAAATGCTATATTTTCTTTCTCCTTTAATTATTCAAGACAGATATCAACAGAACTCTTGTGTAATATTCAAGTTCTTTTTAAGTCTTTCTGCATTGTAGACAGTTCAACTCTTGACAGGAATTAATCCGGTTTGCCTTCCACTAATGTTCCTTCACTTTCATGAACGAAGCCACACAAAATGAGTGCACTGCATCCAAGATAACAAGATTCTGTCAAATGTTTAAACAATCTTGGCCAAAATCAAGTTTTGGATAATTCCAGCGTAGATCCCCTTGTGGTAAAGCAACTGCAGTTTCCGCATTAGTGAATCCATGGTAGATCCAGTTTTGGTAAAGCACCTTCAGTTTCCACAGAAGCGAATCCATGGTAGACCAGTTATGTAAAGCAACTGTAGTTTCCACAGAAGTGACTATTATCCCACTCCGTGGAACCCAGGAGTGCTTTATACTCTCTCCAACCTACAAAACAGAATAATCATGTCTTAATCAACATCTACGTTTATCTGGAAATATATCAGAACAATTAATGTATATTTATTCAATTTGCATCTTAGTGCATTTAATGTGTTATAATTGATTTTCATTGTTTATGGAAGTTACTTCAAATTTTATCCAAAGCTGTAATATGAAGGGACATTTTTCCCCCTGTTAAGTTGCACAAATGCCTAGAATTCTTTTATTTTTTTCTGCTATATAACAAGGTGTTGCTTGAAGGATATTAAACATGTTTCAACTGTGTAATTATTTTAGGGTTCTACGCTAAAGTTCTGCGGCAATAGGTTGTATGTCGACGAGGAACAAAGCCACAATAATCTTTCTCGATTGGTTTAAACATATTTTATTCCCAAAAATATATTGAAATATAAACATTACATGTACAGTAGATGGAAAGGATTAGAACGAGACAAGTCTTATAAGAGTTTATCTAAAACAATTCTCCATGAAACAAAACTTATTAAACTATTTTTGTGTTAATTAGAACCAAGATTTTCCACAATCCAACCTTCTTTTGAGATTTCTGAACATCTTTGCTATAATTTGACACAATTTAATTTTACTAGTTTTTTTTACACTATTTGAATACATCTTCCAAAAGGACATTTACCTGCCTAGTTCACACTGAAATGTTATATTCAAAAATTAAAACCATTAATGAAACAGGGTAATTATGTAAATATAACTGCCAACTCCAGTTTGCAGTCAAAAATATCAGTCATTTTAGCAATATTCAGTTATGTGAATCATAAAAATGAACTATTTTTTACTGTTTATTTTTACTTGGGAAATGTGTCTACTTTACCTTCCATGGATCCGCATAAAAATTATGTTGCTCGAGTTCTTGTAATTAACTCTGGTCATTTTTATCCTTTAATTTCTTGGTGCTTCTTCCCTGCTTTATCTATTTACAATTTATTGCATAACAATTTAAATAATCTTACAGGGCTGTGACATTAGATAAAATATTTAACTTCTGAAAATATTTTTGGATAAATAAATCGTTTATTAATATGATATGGCAGACAACTTTTTAAGGGGACAGCTGTTCATCAGCTGGCATGTTGGTAACTATGTTTAGACAAGTACTTATGACTTAATTTATACGAGGCAAAATGCTTTGGAAATACTTCAAGTTTTGGCCAAATTATAATTCTTAGATTTGATTTCACAATGGAAAGGAAAAAATCAGTAAATCAGAAGATGGATCACTTTTTTGCTTATATAATATTAGTCTAGAACAAATATTTTTCCCCTAGTTTGTGTCACAGCCCTTCAATAAAAATCATAACATTTTATTTACATTTATACAATAAAATGCAATTATATACAAACACAAAACTGGTCTCTGGTTGTTTTAAGCCTCAGAAAGGCTTTCTAGAGTTATTGCTGTACTTATTTTAATGACGGTTACAAATCTGTTTTAATTAACTTTATTGACTCTGTTTCGGATGTCTTCTTTATATATACTATTCTCAACATATACAGTAGCCAAATTACCATAGCAGGTTTCTGGTTGTATGAAAGATGCAACCTGTCCTCATGTTAACTACCAACCAGCCCTCATGGTAACAGAGGGAGAAATGCTCTAAAATTTAAATGTCTTCCCATCGAGATAAAATACAACTTTCTCAAATCCTGGCTTTTTTTAACAAGAGGACCATGATGGTCCTGAATCGCTCACCTATCCCCACAAGACCCAGTGTTGAACTGAGTATGACGTCGTTATTTCTATTATTTGACATAGTGACCTAGTTTTTGAGCACATGTGACCTAGATATCATCAAGATAAAAAATTCTGACCAATTTTCATGAAGATCCATTGAAAAATATGGCCTCTAGAGAGGTCACAAGCTTTTTCTATTATTTGACCTAATGACCTAGTTTTTGAAGGCACGTGACCCACTTTTAAACTTGACCTAGATATCATCAAGGTGAACATTCGCACCAATTTTCAAGAAGATCTCATGAAAAATATGGCCTCTAGAGAGGTCACAAGGTTTTTCTATTTTTCGACCTACTGACCTAGTTTTTGACCGCACATGACCCAGTTACGAACCTGACCTAGATATCATCAAGCTGAATATTCTCACCAGTTTTCATGAAGATCCATTGAGAAATATGGCCTCTAGAGAGGTCACAAGGTTTTTCTATTTTTAGACCTACTGACCTAGTTTTTGACCCCACGTGACCCAGTTTCGAACCTGACCTAGATATCATCAAGGTGAACATTCTGACCAATATTCATGAAGATCTCATGAAAAATATGGCCTCTAGAGAGGTCATAAGGTTTTTCTATTTTTAGATCTACTGACCTAGTTTTTAACCCCACGTGACACAGTTTCGAACTTGATCTAGATATCATCAAGGTAAACATTCTGACCAATTTTCCTGAAGATCCATTGAAAAATATGGCCTCTAGAGAGGTCACAAGGTTTTTCTATTTTTAGACCTACTGACCTAGTTTTTGAGCGCATGTGACCCAGTTTCGAACTTGACCTAGATATCATCAAGGTGAACATTCTGACCAATTTTCATGAAGATCCATTGAGAAATATGGCCTCTAGAGAGGTCACAAGGTTTTTCTATTTTTAGACCTACTGACCTAGTTTTTGATCCAACATGACCCAGTATTGAACTTGACCTAGATATCATTAAGGTGAACATTCTGACCAACATTCATGAAGATCTCATGAAAAATATGGCCTCTAGAGAGGTCACAAGGTTTTTCTATTTTTAGATCTACTGACCTAGCTTTTACCCCCACGTGACCCAGTTTCGAACTTGACCTAGATATCATCAAGGTGAACATTCTGACCAATTTTCATTAAGATCCATTGAGAAATATGGCCTCTAGAGAGGTCAAAAGGTTTTTCTATTTTTAGACCTAATGACCTAGTTTTTGACCCCACCTGACCCAGTTTCGAACTTGACCTAGATATCATCAAGGTGAACATTCTAAACAATATTCATGAAGATCTCATGAAAAATATGGCCTCTAGAGAGGTCACAAGGTTTTTCTATTTTTAGACCTACTGACCTAGTTTTTGACCCCACGTGACCCAGTTTCGAACTTGACCTAGATATCATCAAGGTGAACATTCTGACCAATTTCATGAAGATCTTGTGAAATATATGGCCTCTAGAGAGGTCACAAGGTTTTTCTATTTTTAGACCTACTGACCTAGTTTTTGATGGCACGTGACCCAGTTTCGAACTTGTCCTAGATATCATCAAGGTGAACATTTTGACCAACTTTCATAAAGATCCCATGAAAAATGTGACCTCTAGAGTGGTCACAAGCAAAAGTTTACGGACGCACGATCACAAAAGCTCACCTTGTCACTTTGTGACAGGTGAGCTAAAAAACAAAACAAGAGGCAGGATAGCCCTAGATTGCTCACCAGAGTTTTACAGCTTGTTTGAATGCTTTAGGTAGAGGCCTTACTAAGGATCAGATGTGTGAAATCATTATTTAATCAGGATAGCAGTTACAAAAACAAGCCATTGCAGCCATGTTTATAGTCAAATCAAAGGATTTAAAGGAAAGCACTGTGGGTTGCCAAAGAAATATTGCTGAAAAAATTATTTTGAAATTTTGCAGCAGTTTCTGTGAGATTGCCATACAGAGAAAACTAGTCCTGGTGCCCATGTAAAACAATCAATTAAATAAAGGTATTTAGTACAGGGTCTCCCGAGGAAAGTTTGCATGAAATTATTATCAAAACTAGGCCAGCAGTTTCAAGAGATTTTTAAAGTTTTCCAAATAGTAATACAGAGAAAACTAGCCCTGCCCCCAGTAGTAACAATGTGTATGTTTTTTTTTTTTAAAATATGACTTGAAGGAAATTGATAGATGGTTACCCAAAGACACATTGCTGTGAAATAACCTGCATTTGGGAAGATTTCTTTTGAGTGCCAGGACAACCAGAATTTTGCACGAATGACCTTTCAAACAGAACCACCCAAGGATTCCTGTTGTTTTTTATAATTGGTTTTGTATAATAATTGTTCTTTAAATAAATTGTTGACAACACATTAAACAATCCAAAAAAAAAAACTCACTGTGGGCACTCTGCAATTAGGCAAGCTAAAAATAATTTTGTGCAGTAACATTTTTTCTTCATTTGGTTATTCATGCATAGCAAAATATATAAAACTTTTTGCACATTTGAATATTTTCATAAGTCTGTTTCAGTCACTTGTCATGGTAAAGTGTTCCAGTAACATATTTAAATATGAACCAACACATGATTCTAATCAACAGTGTGTAACCTTGGCTTTATGACCCCTCTAGTCTAGTCAAGTGTTACTTATGGCAATGTTTCCAATTTACTTTTCAAAGTTAACAATACTATATCATACCAATAGACTTCAGTCTTTGTTGCTTAGTGAATCATAGTTTTTTACTATTTGACTTTGACAGCAAAGATATAAATCAATGTGATGATTTACCATTTGCTTTTAGTCGCTTTGCACAATCATTAAAAAAATCATGACATATTATATAAATTACAGGCCTTCTAGCTAGAGAATCAAATCAATGAAGTAATTTTACCATTTCATTTTTTTTCTTAAAACCTGCATTTTAAATTACATCTGCTAAAAAATTTCACTTCGGAACAGTTGCATATTTTATGAAAATTTGGTTAAGTTCAAACTGAATGGAAACGTGTATCAGATATATTTTACAAGGTGTTGATATTTTTAAAACAATATTTATGCAGTTCAATGACAAATTGCCGATTCTGCTTTCACATCCATGCATTTACTAGTAGGCCTGCCATTTTTTTTTTCAATCTGGTAAGAAACTTGTAACATGTTATAAAATATATATATACATATCATGTTTTATTATTAGAACATGTACATCATTGTATTTGTTTTATTCTTTGTACATATTTTTGCTTGAAATCTGAAATAAAACTGAATAAAGACATTTGATTAATTAGCAATATTAACACAATTTCTGTTTGGCGTTTATTGTTTAATGAATGAATTTACAAAATGACGACAAAGAACACACATGAGTTAGTATTGAACTATAATAATGAGATGCTGATGTCAGTGTTGTTGTTGTTTAAGAAAATTCATTTTCCGTCTTTTTACATCTTCAATTACTCTGACATTTACATACTGTTTTTACACAACTATTATGCTTGATAAATGATTAGGCATAATTCCTTGTAACAGAGACAGGGAGTTTTTCCCCTTTAGTTCCAACATGTTATATGCAATATTTTGTTCAAGTACATCACCTAGGAAAGCACTATTATTTACATATCTATACATTATTAAAATTTCCAGATTTAGTTCCCATATATTAAAACCTAAAAGTTTTCATTTAAAACGGATAAAAACCCATCATCATGCAAACTACATATATGTAACATTATCTCTTTGATTTAGAACTTTATTTAAGAGATACTATTTAGTATTTCTTCTTTAACTAGTGATGCAAAGTCTGAGTATGTTGTTTGGGTTTACTTTTTCAAGATTTTTACACTAGTTTACAATTTTTAAGGGAGATTCTTTTTGCTGGTAACAAATCTACGCAATAATGCGCAAACATGTACCTCCATCTTTGATGACTAGCTTGTACAACTGCAACACTTGACAATATATAGAATGGATATCTCCGGGTGACATGAATAGCCCTCAGTAACTGCTGAATCGACTTTGTGCAAAGCCTGGTCTCGCTGCTGTTTCATATGGATGTGTCCTGGCACCACGTCCACCACGAGACATGACAGGTGGCGGAGCTTTCATAGCGCTTCTATCATAACCAGAGGTTTGGGGTGGTCTTACTTGTGCTCTGCCAGTATCTGCTAAATGGTAATAAAGTACATACTGTCTAATAACAAAATTTCATACTTAAGATTACAAACATGCATTTTAAACAATGCAAACTTAAAGGCATCAAATTGTCCTTATTTCACAATTAAAAAACAATAGGGATGGCAATGAGTACCGATTTTTTCTATCGAGTATTCGGTTCCTCGTTAAGTAGTTTCCGTAAATGGAATATGCCGTATTTAGCATTTGTTCACTATTGAAGGGAGATAATTCAAAATCATTAGTTGTTTCACCATGGCTCCCCCGTAAGCAGTGATATAATGTTCCAAAATCATTTTTTATTGTTGGATACAGTTGTAATTAATTACTTTGAAAACTCAAGAATGTAAAACCAACACAAATAACAGTTTATTGATATGTTATGTCCAAGTAATAACTTGATAATAAAAAATATCAAAACACATCAACACTGTGGGGTGATTTTTAAATTGTTTATATTTTAAGTGGTACTGCAATAAGCCGCATAATTACAATTTACAGAGATCATGATTTGGCAAACACGGGTTACCTGTCAGGGGTCATTATTGACCATTGTGCATCAATTCACACCTTCGTGTTTGTTTAACCTGGGTAATTGATCGAAAAGATGACAGGTAGACACTTTGGTGTCGTTTATATAGCCGCATTAAAATTGACGTGTTTGTTTCTAGCCCCCTCCCCACATCCCTGTACTTGATTACTAAATTTCGTAACCTATACTCGGAAAACCGAGCGAGTATGCTTTGGTGTCGTTTAAATGGCCGAGTTAAAATTGACCTGTTTGTTTCTAGCCTCCCCCATCCCCCAGTACTAGATTACTAAATTTTGTAACCTATACTCGGAACACTGAACGAGTACTCGGTTAACCATTGCCATCCCTATAAAAAAAATCTCTCAAATTTTCATCCCAATGGTCTGATTCAAATCTTATCTATGTATTTTCATAAAGAATACATGATGCTAATTTTTTCCCTTCTGACCTGTATTTACACTTGTGAGGAACAGTGACAGATTTACAAAAGAAGAATGTTCACCATAAAGATCATTCTGAGTCAAAACAGATTTAAGTAGCTTTATTTTCACTGCCTGCATTCTTGAGGAAGCTCCACATATTTTTTTATACGAGTCTTGATGCAAAAAAGACAACTTGATGAAAAAGTGTACATACAAGGAGGAACAATTGAAAAATGAAAACTTTTACACAACACTTGACTGACAACTAAATTTCAGTATTTATTCTACAGAAAATGCTTCCTGAACCTGCTTACCATAGTCATCAGTGTATGACTGAGCTCCATGTCCGTAATCAAAATACTGTGTATCTCTGAAAAATACAGAATGGAAGTTTAAATAAATACTATTTAATGATAAACACAATTTCTGGATACTAGTATAGAGAATGTAAACTAAAGACTGTATTTCACTCAATCACTAACAACACTATCACTAAGAGTAAGACACTTTCTCTAAAATAACACGTTATTTCTGAACATGCAATTTCATCATTTATTACTTTTAATGTCTTATGATATAACCTTTCAGTCTTCCTGGATTCTTTTTCATTACAGATGCACAAAATCTACCTTTGAAGAACATGTTATTGGTATATTTTTCAACAGAGTTCAAGACTGTTCAGCCAAATTATGCTATTAATTCAAATGCCCTGCATGGCTTATTACTACATATTTCAATTCAAAACATTAGCATTTTCATTTAATGATTCATCTGTGTGAATAAAGTATACTAACCCAGCAGCAGCTACTGGTTCTTGGTAAGCTTCCTCAGCATATGGGTCCCTCCTAGCATATCCATCATCATAAGTTTCTTGTGCTGTGTATGTTTGTGCATACTGTAAAAGATAAGGCCTTTCCTTGAACAAACAATCTATTTGTAATTAAGTAACAACAAAAAATACTAGCAAACATGATAAAGAAATCATTATGAGTGTCAATTATAGTCATTATAATAAATAAAACAGCACTCATTTTAAGATTTTTGTATACTACAGTATGCTTAGATTATTAAGCTATTGCTTTAAAAAATCCCATTCACTTGGGTGTTGTATTCATGCTATCAAAAAATTTGTACATGAAAGTGAAGAAGGCACACACTGGTTTAAACAGTGGAAAACTTACAGGATCCTGACTGTAAGCAGTCTCTGCTGCTCCATAATCATCATACTCTGGTACAGCTGGAGGAGGCCTAGACATAGACACTGCTGGTGGCATGCCACGTCCTCGACTGGCTTGTGGAGCACCTCTGGTAGGTGGTGCAGAACCTCTCCCCATTGGAGCTCCTCTAGCAGCAGGTGCCCCCCTTTGAGGAGGAGCACCTCGCATAGATGGAGCACCACGGGGAGCTGGGGCTCCTCTCGGAGCAGGTGCACCTCTTGGAGCTGGAGCTCCTCGTGGAGCAAGAGCACCCCTTGGTGGTGGGGCTCCTCTGCCAACTGGTGGACCTGCAGCTCCACCCCTGCAAGAATTAAAAATTAAAAATATTTTCTAATTATCACCAAAGAAAACTATTTAACAAGGAAATATTGTACTGAAAACAATCAATGCCAGTTCCCTTGAAAAATTAAAAATCATGTTGGTGTTAGTGATGGTTAGATTGCAATATTTTTCTGTTAAAAACTACAAGGAGACAGCCCTACAGCAAAGAAGCATGTTTTTCCAAATTCTGAACTTAACAAGAACTGTCCGTAAGACAGCTCGCTCCACTATTCGGGGATTTGACAGTAAAATGAATATATGTCTCAATAAGAGACCTCTACTTTAAAAGGAAGATACACCAAGGGGTATAATTCTGTCAAGAACACAAAATTTAAAGTTATTGGGATTGTTACCCAGTGTTCGCGTTTTCTGAAAATTTCACTGAGTCCATGGGACTCAGTACTCCCAAAAATGTTGAGTCCCAGCCAAATATGGTGAGTCCCAGGTTTTGCGGCTACAATATTGACAAATGTCCATGTTTCACAATAAATAACACCTCTTCTTTAACTTCATAAATGCATTCCAGTTCTGATAAGAGGTATAACAAGAGCACCGCCTTGCGGGTGCTGACGCTCATCTGATTTTTTTTGTGTAATAGAAATATTGTCCTACCCACGATTTTCTAAGTCTAAAAAGGGCCATCATTCTTGCAAAAAGCAGGATAGAATTATGTTTCTTGATGTACAGTGTCCACTTATGATGGTGAAAAACTGTTGCAAGTTTTAAAGCAATAGCTTTGATAGTTTATGAGAAAAGTCGACTTCAACATAATACTCAACCAAGAAAATGATTTTCTAAGTCCAAAAGGGGCAATAATTATTGCAAAAAGCAGGATGGAGTTATTTTTCTTGCTGTATAGGGTCAGCTTATGATGGTGAACAAGTGTTGCAAGTTTTAAAGCAACAGCTTTGATAGTTTAGGATAAAAGCTGACCTAAACATAAAACTTAACCAAGAAAACTGATTTTCTAAGTCCAAAAGGGGCAATAATTCTTGCAAAAAGCAAGATGGAGTTACGGTTCTTGATGTACAGGGTCTGCTTATGATGGTGAACAAGTATTCCAAGTTTCAAAGCAATAGCTTTGATAGTTTAGGAGAAAAGTTGACCTAAACATAAAACTTAACCAAGAAATCTGATATTTTCTAAGTACAAAAGGGGCCATAAATCTTGCAAAAAGCAAGATGGAGTTATGTTTCTTGCTATACAGGGTCAGCTTATGATGGTGAACAAGTATTCCAAGTTTCAAAGCAATAGCTTTGATAGTTTAGGAGAAAAGCTGACCTAAACATAAAACTTAACCAGGCAACGCCGACGCCGACAACCGCTCAAGTGATGACAATAACTCATCATTTTTTTTCAAAAAATCAGATGAGCTAAAAATATTTGAATCTACAAAGTTACATCAAATATAATGGGTTTGACCAGCTAATAGTTACTTTAACGGGTTTAAGCACTAGACTAAGATTTTACGGAAAAAGTCACTTCTTTGTTTAAATCTTTTTTTCAAGTCTATCAAATTATAAAACAAACCAACTGAAAAGATCAGTGAATCTGCTTTCTTATCCTTGTTAATCTAATTTCTCATTCTTGTGAATTTATATAATGTGATTACTGACTGTAAATTGTAATTCTAAGTATTTTTTCCAGTTAATTTCCTAATCAGTGCCAAAACCAAACACCTTTTAGTTAGATCTATGAATACAATTTCAAAACAGTTTGATCATTTCATATTCTAAAATTAGCCCAGCAAAAAATAAATCAAGCTCCTAGTGCAATGTTTAGTCAAAACAAGCAATATTGTACTAGAACTGACGGTGTGAGTTAAATACATGCCATCATGACATCAGCAGCAGTGACGTCACACAAAGGGTAACACGGTCCTTTTGATCCCCTAATGTGGGCACACATCAAAAGAAAAAGTTGTCAATCATGTTTAACCCAGTTTCTGCAGCAGTTGTCAGAAATTTGTGTAAATTTCAGTAAGGTTATTTTCGTCACAGAAAGTGTCAGTGATATGTTTCTAAGTTCGGAGTAAAATGATTCAAATAACGCGGAATTAAGGAAATTATTCAAGGTAAGATAATTTTTTGTAAAGTCAAAGGAGAATGTACAAGTTAATGTAATATAGAGCGCTCTAAATCCCTACTGTTTAGTTGATCAAATTAAAGGTGTCAGCGACCATTATAATTGCTTTCAAACTTCTCTGTATCAGAAGACAGAGGCGAAATTATGCCATGTGCATTCGAGTAAAGTGTCAACATGCTGTACCACAATAGGCTGTTAGTGATGAATAACAAATTCGGCGACTTGAATTTCACTCATGTCGACCTCGAGCTAAAGCCCTGCTTTGAAAAATAAAACCAGTGTTCGCTTTCGCCGGAGACTCCATCTTACTTTCGGTTTGCAATGCAAGAAGTACCTGGACTGTTTCCATATAATTTACATTGATAAGTAGAGATTTTGATCAGTACGCTAAACCAGTCTGAATACGTCACTGAATGACTACAGGCTACGTCACTCTGTGTTATTTTTAGAAAATAATGCTGCTGAAAATGAAACTGGGATTCCGACATCGTGATTAGTATTTGTTGTCTTTAAATTAAAACATTCAGTTCCGTTTTTACTTTGCGTCCCATGTACGCAATGGTCTTGAAAAATTTGCGTACCAACCAAACTCGTTGCGTATTTAGATACTTTTACGCCGTAAACGCGAACACTGGTTACCACACATGCAGATGATGATGGTAAAGATATCTTATATAGTACCAAAGTTATGTCTAGAAAACAAAGTTTGTTAAAAGATTTAAGTATGAAAGGGGAATAATTCTGTCAAAAATACAATTAGAGTTATGGGGTTTGTAACCACACATGCAGATGATGATTATAAAGAAGTACTTTTAATTTCAAATCATTATCTTTTAAAGTACCAAAGATATGTCTATAAACGAAGCTTTCGAAAAAATTTAACATGAAAATAATTCCAAGTATAACGACTTTGTGACCTCGACCTTGGGTATAATGGGCCCAGCCCCTGCACATACTTTGTCTGTATGCTGGACAATGTTTATGTGAACTTACAGTAAGATATAAGCAATAGTAACAAAGATATGATAGAAAAACAAAGGTTGCCGAAAAACTTTAACCTTAAAAATAACCTAAGTATAACCCCTTGTTGACCTTGGCCTTGGGTATAATGGGCCCAGCCCCTGTACATACTTTGTATGCTGGACAATGTTTATGTAAAGTTACAGTAAGATATAAGCAATAGTAACAAAGATATGACACGGTCACACATTAAACCGGAATCCACCTAAAAACCGGAATACACTTTCCATAACCGGAATACACCTGTATTTTTTAAGTTAAAGGTATTTTTGAAGGGTTTTTGATATAATTCAATCATATATATCATAAATAATTAACATACGAAAGGAAAATAAAATACGTTTACGCAAAATGATTTTATACGAGAATGAAGTTCGGCGACCGCGCGGGAAATTTCCATAACCGAAATACACCCGTATTTTATAAATAAATAGTATTTTTGTAGGGTTAATTGCAGAAATCATTCGTGTATAATATAAATGATAAGTTTACAAAAGGAAAATAAAATACTTTAACGCAAAACGATTTTATACGAGATTTGAATTTGGCGAGCGCATGGGAAGTTTCCATAACATAAATGCACTCGTCCTTTTTTAAAAAATAAATAGTATTCTCTTAAATAAACACTTTTATCATTTTTTGTAAGTTGTAGAACCATGTTCAATCAGATAAAATATGAATGAATATTTGAGAGAAGTTTATTAAAAGTTAATTCCT
This sequence comes from Mercenaria mercenaria, assembly GCF_021730395.1. Lineage (NCBI taxonomy): Eukaryota > Metazoa > Mollusca > Bivalvia > Venerida > Veneridae > Mercenaria > Mercenaria mercenaria. Next base: position 54,536,760 of record NC_069363.1, read on the forward strand.
TATACGAAATTATAACTTTACGATCTTACAGAAATTTTTTACGCTTACGTCGCTATGACTAGATACCAGAATGTTGATTATTAAAATTTATTTAATTGTTTCTTCAAATAATAAGAAAATAACTTAAGATAAAAACATATCAATATTCGATTTTAAATGAATCATAAACAATATACGGGTCCCGACATAAACCGCGCGGATCGGAAAGGGCTTAACATGATCGGAAAGGGCATGTCACATGTTTATTATTGAAACTTATTTAATTGTTTCTTCATATTTCGTTTAACAAATAAAAAAGAAAATTAATTAAGAAAAAATATCAATATTCAATTTTTAAATGAATTATACACAAAACACATGTCAGTGCATAAACCGCGCTGATCGGAAAGAACCGGCCGTACGTTTATTATTGGAACTAATTGAATTATTTCTTCATGTTTAATTTGATAATTTAAGAAGAAAATAAATTTCGAAAAATCAGTTTTCAAAAGAATTATATTATGTTTAATGTATAAATATAAAAACGTTTACTGCGCTTATTTCAAAAGCACAGTTAATATCCTTTGAATAATATTATTATATGCAGCGTAGCAAACACGTGCCTCTGATTAGTCCTGATAGAGTTTGATTGGATTATCACACCTATTGATTATATCAATTAATCAGTATATTTGTAAGCACACACATGCGACATGTGACAAATAATGTCTGACAAGGTATGTGCAGTTAAATATGATAAGCTTTTATTTAATTTCATACTTGTCGTTATAATTGCAAATTGAACAAGAGCTGTCGGAGGACAGCAACGCTCGACTATTCAACAGCCTTGTCGACTGAATGAATACGAAAGTCGAAAAAGGGGCATAATTTAAAAAAAGCAAAATAGGGTTATGGAACCTGCATAGTGCTTATCAGCTCATGACAGTGGACAAGTGTGTGAAGTTTCAATCCATTCCCATTAGAGGGTACTGAGATACCAGCCTACATATAAGAATTTAACCCAAAACTCCTAAGTTTAAAAAGGTGCATAATTTTGTAAAATGCAAAGTTGAGTAATTGACCCTTTGCACTGCATGTCATATCATGACAGTGAACAAGTGTGTGAAGTTTCAATCCTTTCCCATTAGTGGATACTGAGATACCAGCTTACATACAAAACCTTAACCAAAAAATTCTAAGTCGAAAAAGGGGCATAATTTTGTAAAAAAGCAAAATAGAGTTATGGAACCTGCTTTGTGCATGTCAGATCATGACAGTGAACAAGTGTGTGAAGTTTCAATCCATTCCAATTAGTGAGTACTGAGATACCAGCTTACATACAAAACCTTAACCAAAAAAATTCTAAGTCGAAAAAGGGGCATAATTTTGTAAAAAAGCAAAATAGAGTTATGGACCTGTGCAATGTAAGTCAGTTTATCACAGTGAATAAGTGTGTGAAGTTTCAATCCATTCCCACAAGTGGTTACTGAGATACCAGCTTACATACAAAACCTTAACCAAAAATTTCTAAGTCGAAAAAGGGGCATAATTTTGTAAAAAAACAGAATAGAATTATGGGACCTGTGCAATGTAAGTCAGTTTATCACAGTGAATAAGTGTGTGAAGTTTCAATCCATTCCCACATGTGGTTGCTGAGATACCAGCTTACATACAAAACTTAACCAAATCGGGACGTGGACGCGGACGCGGACGCCGACGCATGGGCGAGTCCAATAGCTCTACTATTCTATGAATAGTCGAGCTAAAAATTGAAGAAAAACAGGTACATTCAGTATAATTTTTTATTTTTCATGTACTTTAACGTATCAATACTAATTCAATGTTTTGCTAAAACAGCGATGTATTGTAGATTTAAACATTTACCCGGGAGTCGTAAAGATACAAAACATCATGCCGGTAATTTTCCATTCCACGAGCACGTGCGACCTATCGTAATATCTAATTTACATCGCTCGACGTTACTTTTGTTAATCAACACGTACAAAAAACGCGCGTAGTGCATTTATTTTTTAATATTATCGCTTCAAGTTTTCAGCAACGCTTAAGAAGTAATACAATTTGAATTCTATAATGATTTTAATAAGATATCGACAGTAATGTTGGGAAAATTCTATAAAAACGGTCGAATTTTCACATGATTATTTGTAAAACTTCAAACAGCGCAATCTTAATTACTTATTTCTTTCTAAAAGTAAATAAATGATACGTACTATGGCCATAAAATTCAGACTTTTGACCAGAAAGTACAAAGAACAGAATAAAACAAGAGGACCATGATGGTCCTGAATCGCTCACCTATCCCCACATGACTCAGTGTTGAACTGAGTATGACGTCGTTATTTCTATTATTTGAAATAGTGACCTAGTTTTTGAGCACATGACCTAGATATCATCAAGATAAAAAATTCTGACCAGTTTTCATGAAAATCCATTGAAAAATATGGCCTCTAGACTGGTCACAAGGTTTTTCTATTTTTCGATCTACTGACCTAGTTTTTGACTGCACATGACCCAGTTACGAACCTGACCTAGATATCATCAAACTGAACATTCTCAACAATTTTCATGAAGATCCATTGAGAAATATGGCCTCTAGAGAGGTCACAACGTTTTTCTATTTTTTGACCTACTGACCTAGTTTTTGACCCCACGTGACCCAGTTTGGAACCTGACCTAGATATTATCAAGGTGAACATTCTGACCAACATTCATGAAGATCTCATGAAAAATATGGCCTCTAGAGAGGTCACAAGGTTTTTCTATTTTTAGATCTACTGACCTAGTTTTTGACCCCACGTGGCCCGGTTTCGAACCTGACCTAGATATCATCAAGGTGAACATTCTGACCAAAATTCATGAAGATCTCATGAAAAATATGGCCTCTAGAGAGGTCACAAGGTTTTTCTATTTTTAGATCTACTGACCTAGTTTTTAACCCCACGTGACCCAGTTTCAAAATTAACCTAGATATCATCAAGGTAAACATTCTGACCAATTTTCATGAAGATCCATTGAAAAATATGATCTCTAGAGAGGTCACAAGGTTTTTCTATTTTTAGACCTACTGACCTAGTTTTTGACTGCACGTGACCCAGTTTCGAACTTGACCTAGATATCATCAAGATGAACATTCTGACCAATTTTCATGAAGATCCATTGAGAAATATGGCCTCTAGAGAGGTCACAAGGTTTTTCTATTTTTAGACCTACTGACCTAGTTTTTAATCCCACATGACCCAGTTTCAAACTTGACCTAGATATCATCAAGGTGAACATTCTGACCAACATTCATGAAGATCTCATGAAAAATATGACCTCTAGAGAGGTCACAAGGTTTTTCTATTTTTAGACCTACTGACCTAGTTTTTAACCCCATGTGACCCAGTTTCGAACTTGACCTAGATATCATCAAGGTGAACATTCTGACCAATATTCATGAAGATCTCATGAAAAATATGGCCTCTAGAGAGGTCACAAGGTTTTTCTATTTTTAGACCTACTGACCTAGTTTTTAACTGCACGTGACCCAGTTTCGAACTTGACCTAGATATCATCAAGGTGAACATTCTGACCAATTTTCATGAAGATCCATTGAAAAAATATGGCCTCTAGAGAGGTCACAAGGTTTTTCTATTTTTAGACCTACTGACCTAGTTTTTAATCCCACATGACCCAGTTTCAAACTTGACCTAGATATCATCAAGGTGAACATTCTGACCAATATTCATGAAGATCTCATGAAAAATATGACCTCTAGAGAGGTCACAAGGTTTTTCTATTTTTAGACCTACCGACCTAGTTTTTAACCCCACGTGACCCAGTTTCGAACTTGACCTATATATCATCAAGATGAACATTCTGACCAATATTCATGAAGATCTCATGAAAAATATGGCCTCTAGAGAGGTCACAAGGTTTTTCTATTTTTAGATCTACTGACCTAGTTTTTAACCCCACGTGACCCAGTTTCGAACTTGACCTAGATATCATCGAGGTGAACATTCTGAACAATTTTCATGAAGATCCATTCAGAAATATGGCCTCTAGAGAGGTCACAAGGTTTTACTATTTTTAGACCTAATGACCTAGTTTTTGACCCCACGTGACCCAGTTTCGAACTTGACCTAGATATCATCAAGGTGAACATTCTGACCAATATTCATGAAGATCTCATGAAAAATTTGGCCTCTAGAGAGGTCACAAGGTTTTTCTATTTTTAGACCTACTGACCTAGTTTTTGACCCCACGTGACCCAGTTTCGAACTTGACCTAGATATCATCAAGTTGAACATTCTGACCAATATTCATGAAGATCTCATGAAAAATTTGGCCTCTAGAGAGGTCACAAGGTTTTTCTATTTTTAGACCTACTGACCTAGTTTTTGACCCCACGTGACCCAGTTTCGAACTTGACCTAGATATCATCAAGATGAACATTCTGACCAATTTTCATGAAGATCTTGTGATATATATGGCCTCTAGAGAGGTCACAAGGTTTTTCTATTTTTAGACCTACTGACCTAGTTTTTGAAGGCACGTGACCCAGTTTCGAACTTGACCTAGATATCATCAAGATGAACATTCTGACCAACTTTCATAAAGATCCCATGAAAAATGTGACCTCTAGAGTGGTCACAAGCAAAAGTTTACGGACGCACGGACGGACGACGGACGACGGACACCGCGCGATCACAAAAGCTCACCTTGTCACTTTGTGACAGGTGAGCTAAAAATCTTAAATACTGAAAAAGCGACAGCAATTTAAATAAATGGAGTAAAACGATTTTTTGGCAAACAGAAACAGATTTCTGTTAGTGTGGCATAATAGGTTACGTGACCTTGTGAACGTAAATAGAAATGTGGTTTTAAATGAAGCAATGTGATGTCTTTGCGGTTTTAAATGCATCTTTGTACATGTATATTTTTGACACGACACTTTACTTTTAAGATATTCTTCTTAAACAATAATGTAAATTCCTTGAGGGCAAACAGGTCATAGAGGTAGGCTATCCGCTATTATCGTTTGACACATTTACCTGTCAGTTTATGCACATTCGCTTTTAATAACAAATTAAAGGAGCTGATATGGTTACACTATATTTCATAAAGGAATATTATATTATAGCATAAAAAGACTATTTTGAAATAATTTGAACCAAAAAAATCGAAACTTGAAAGAAATTTACCTACCTAAGTAAAATCTAACAAAGTTATGGCGATTGTGGTTCATCCACGAGTGCGCAAATTTCCCGTGCGCTCAACAAATTTGCAACCTCCTATAAAACGTTATGCGCATTTTAATTTCCTTTTGTAAATTAATTATTTATTTTAGATATGATTGATTTCTATCATTAACCCTAAAAATACGATTTATTTAAGAAATACGGGTGTACATTAGAGAATTTTAGGGCATGGAAATTCATTTACGAATACGAAAATATCCAGTACCTTCGTCGATTTTCAATCATGTACAAAACGTAATGCGCAAAAGTATTTTAATTTCATTTTGAAAATTAATCATTTATGATATATATTTTTGAATTCAATCATAAACCACTTCAAAAATAGCATTTGTAGAAGAAATACGGGCGTATTTCGGTTATGGTAATTTCCCGCGCGATCGTCGAATTTCAATCTCCTATAAAATCGTTTTGCGTGAACGTATTGTATTTTTCTTTGGTATGTTGATTATTTATGATATATATGATTGAATTATATCAAAAAAACCTTCAAAAATACCTTTAATTAAAAAAATACAGGTGTATTCCGGTTATAGAAAGTGTATTCCGGTGTATTCCGGTTTTTAGGTGGATTCCGGTTTAATGTGGGACCCATATGACAGAAAAACAAAGGTTGCCGAAAAACTTTAACCTTAAAAATAACCCAAGTATAACACCTTGGTGACCTTAACCTTGGGTATAATGGGCTCAGCCCCTATACATACTTTGTTTGTATAATGGACAATGTTTATGTGAAGTTACAGTAAGATATAAGCAATAGTAACAAAGATATGACAGAAAAACAAAGGTTGTTGAAAAACTTTAACCAAGAAAGGTCACGCAGACGCCGGGGCGAGTAGAATAGCCCCCCTATTCTCTGAATAGTGGAGCTAAATTCTGATTATTTACCCTTAAGATTTTTGCAGTTTTACAGTAGTTGTGCACCATTTGCACCATCTTTTTCCACCACTTTAAAGCAAATCTTGATCTTTTATAACTGCTGATACTCAATGACATACTGATACATACATATATAGCATGAGCTTTGAACTGGTTTTCAAGTAATTTAAAAAACCAGCTAAATTTGATGTTAACAAAAGGAGTGTACTACAAACAGTTTTCATTGCTTTACAAAAAATGTTAAAGTTATATCTTGGCAACTGAAGTTTTGTTTGGACAAGTAAAGTTGCCATATGGGCAAGTGCTCTTCAACGTTATGCTCAAGGCCTGGAAACACAATTACACATAACTGATAAGAAATAATTTAACTCTAAACTACAACAGGAAGTTGCCTTTTGCTGCAAGTCTGCAGTAGTATATAACAAATTTGAGCCCTTTTACCAACAAGAAATACCTACATCGCCCAACCCCAAAAAGTGACATGTGTCACAATAATGTTGCAATGACTGGAGACTGAAAGTGACAAGCAGTATCACCATCAGCACTATGATCTTGACTTTACTCTCTGACCAAGTTGAGTATGGGTTCCTGACTGACAACTATAATACATAGTTCCATATCAAGCACACATCTGGTAAATGACCAGCATACATTAATAAAAGTTTGGTCAATCACCACTTTCACAGGCATAATAAAAGGAATTTTTTTTTTGTATATCAGAAAGAGTACTTCAATAGCTTAAAAAATCCAGCCATTTCTGAAACTGAAACAAGGTATTTCTAGCATTTGTTCGAAAATGTTGTTGTTTTTATTTGGTTTCGATGCACACCAACACAATTTAGGTCATATGGCAACTGTTTAAGCTTTTGAGCATGGAGGAAGACCCCAGGTACCCATTCGAGTAGAGTTTTAGACAAGGACGGGCACCTCGAAGGAATAACCAACTCTTCCACATGCCACTTGGATGACTTCCTTACATTCGGCTTCAGGACTTGGAAAAAATGTCTGGATATTCGGTCCAGCAATGCCTAAAAATCTGCCAGACCAAAAGAAATGTCAGTGCACCGCACATGTTGCTTTTCTCCATCATATACGTGCCATGTGTGATTTTTGAAAAGTCCATTTCTCGTTAAACGTTCAGTCAACTCTCTCATTTTCGTACATTTTTCTTTTTACTACAATTGTGTGGCGTTTATTTATGTTTCTTTCCTGGTTCTGCCCCGGCATATGTTAGTAACACCATTTTGATGTGTTGTCCGAGATGTTGCGGTTCTAGGGGTACGATAAATGAAGGTCAGTCGGATCACATCCAGATTAAGAAACGGCGGACTGTCAAAATTTCCTGGTCATATCCGTCGGACCAACAACTTACTGTAAGTCTGTTACATGGAAGAATTTTACACCCAAAGTGAGGTTTAGAACTCAACATTGTGAGAGGTGATTCAAGGTAAGCAATCTCGACCCTCGAAGGTTCCTTTTCGAAAGTATTTCAGTTAAGAAACCACAGGCATTCCAGGATTCTGCACCAGTACTAGTCGGTTCTCAACAAGTAATTGCCAACTGCTCAACATGAATTGTCAAGCCAACTCGCAACCCCATGATCCAAACACCTGCACCAATCATTTTGACATGTGCATGATCCACTTGTTAAGATAATATGTTATGTTGCAATGATTGGAGACTGAAAATGACAATAGCTATCATCATCAGCACTATGATCCTGCTTTGCTCTGTGACCATCTGTGTAGTATAGGAACATGGGACAACACTGTAATACACAGCATGTTTCCATGTTCACATCTGGAAAAGATCCAGTACACATATCTAAGATGGTCAAAAGTTATTAGTCTATATAGATAGTAACACTTGTTAATAAATTCTGTGAAAGGTTTTTTTCACCCTTAAATTTCCACATCCTGATGCACTCTGAAAAACAAAATACAAAATGTGGCATTACCTTCCAGGGGGCATTGCACCTCTGCCACCAGGTGTATTCAAGATGCCTCCTCTACCGCCTGGAGCTCCTCTTGGACCAGGTCCGCCACGACCCATCGGACCTTCGCCATTGTAATAGCCTCTGTCTTCCATTGGAGCAGCCATCATGCCTTGCAATGCCTGTGGATCAGCCTCCTATTAAAGTTATAGATGGTTGTCATTTAAAAGGCAATTTAATTTTCGATTCACTCTCAATTTGTTATGGTATATATATAGAAAAAGTCTGTTAAGAGTCCAGTGTTCCCACCAATGTAATATAATTCTGTACATAATTCATGCACAAAATTGAGCTAAGAGAATGTTACTCTAGAATATATTTGCATTTAACAAAAAAGGAGGGCGAAAGGAGACAGAAGTATTATTTACTTGCAAAAAAATCAGTCTGGTTTGGTCAAAAGCTTACCGGGTTCATAAATTCTTTGAGCTTGGTAATTGCATTGGCAAGCCTTCCATAGGCATCTACGGTCTCTGCAAAGCACTCCACAAGCAGGTGTAACTCTTCATTCAGATGTGCATACTTGCCACCTTCTTTCCTTAGCTCTTCTTCCTGAAAACAACAAAGACGTAATTCCAATTGTTACACACAGTCTTTTACAAAACATCCAGCCTGAACACTTTTCTTTCTATTAAACAGTATGCTCAAATGAAGAGAGTGAAATGATAAAAGGTTTCTCTTATTTCATAACATGACACATATGTATGTGCTCATCTTCAAAAAAAGAGAAAAGTCTGTCATACAAAGACAACTCACCTTATTTTTGTCTCTCATCGACCCTTTTCCAAGAATTGAAAGTTTACATCCAGTTTCTTGCTGGAGCTGTTTAAGGGTACTGCCTTTAGGTCCAAGCAACTTTCCAGAGAAATTTACCTGTAATGCAAAATATGTCACAATAGCGCTCTCTTGTATAAGGATCTTAATATCTGCTATCTTAAAGCAGCATGTCTGAAATGTGTGTATTAACAGTCTGTATAGCTCACACAAATCGTGTTTTTAATTTATTTCTTCAGAAAGCTTTATAAATTATAATTATATATAGTTATGTTACAATAGCTGCATGTTAGTTTTCAGTTCTCAACAGATGTTTTCTCATTTTTAAATTTCTATAGCCTACACCAAAAAAACTCATTATGGTGGATGTGATTTTGCAAAATTCTTTAAAAATGTGGATAGTACTTTACTGAAATTTAGCATATATGTTAAAGACAAGGTTCCTACAGATGTCTGCAATTCTTGTGGTGCATTATTGTAAACCTGTGGCATAACTCTGTATCTGTGGTCTGTTCTATCAATTGAAATAAATATCGGACCACTGACACCGATACCTCATGAAAGAGACTTAAATATTACCACACATAAATCTTTCATTCACAAGAAGCCACTAGAGGTTTTAATGCATTATAAAACATGTCAGCTTTTGAATGAAACAACTGAAAAGTATCCTCGATATATATAGACAATATGTACTTATGGAATGATATTAATTAGGAACGGAGTGTCTGCGAAATAGTTTTCAGTTGCAATAGGTAAAAAAGATTTTGGAAATCTACTTACCCTTGGAAATTCCTTTGCGGGAATCCTGATTTTAACAGCATTGCTATGTGGTCTGTCATGATGAAGCTCAACTAGTGGTACATTTTTGTACTTATCTCCAGATTCCACCCTCTTTGTTTCTAAAACATAATGTATCTTCTTTAAAATCATAACTTCAAAAGTAGAAATGTGCCCATGGGACACAGATGCCCCCACTACATGACAAGGGACAGGGGCCATAACTCCTACAATACTGAATGAATCTGGACGCGAAACCCCAGGTGCACAACTGCACATGCTGACCAACATTCCTGTAAAGTTTTGTGACTCTACATCAAATACTTTCAGAGCTAGGCGCGACAAAACACCAGGGTTGTCAATAAGTTTTTGTTGAACAGGCTGAAATAGAAAAGTAGGCGGCCAGCTAGGGGGGTACGGGGGCATCCCCACCCCCATCCGGAAAATTTTGAAAATCAGCGCTTCATTTCCTGCATTCTGGGGCATTTTGGAAGCATTTAAGAACATCTTTTCAACTGCATTTTTAAATACAATATACCCTAAGGGCCTTATTTTCACATTTTTATGAGCTCACCTGGTAAATTTGGAGATAATAATAAAAATGAGTTTACATGTTCATGAATGCATTTTTCAAGTCCTGAAATGCTAATATCTAACTTGTCACCACACTTCAACTCTTTGTTGTACTTCTTTGCAAAATCAAATAGTTATGTATGTCCGGATACTGATACAGTTTCGTTTACATTGACCAAATCTCCAGTTTAAAGGATGTGTTTGACAAATTATGATGCTGCAAAGGCAGTTTAACAGCATTTGTCAGTATCTGATATAAAAAATTACCATGACATTTCCTCTTATTAAAATGATTTAAAATATATTTATCAAAATTCGGCCGGCTGATACCGCGACAACTACTGTACTTTCGATTTCAAAAACTTATAGAAAAAGGTAAAAGCCAATATATTTTCTGATCTAAATTTGATTGTGATTAATATTTTTTTTATAGAAATTAAATATCTCTCAGTTGTCACACATTATAATCAACACCAGGTCCTGGCTTTGTTATATAATGCAATAAACAGCACTCAACAGGGGTAAAATTGTGTGAAAATGTCCGAAAAATGTTGTTTACAGATTAGTTATAAGCGATGTTGGGTTATTAAATATAAAGGAGCTTGTGGATAATTTCTTTGTTTTGTTGTCTTTTCTTTTAAATCAGGACCGTCACTCGTGATTTCAGAATTCTTAGAAATTATCGTGAATGTCCCATCACTATTTCTACCGAAGTTTTTGCTACAAAATATAACTTCGACACTACGATAACTGATGAATATTTTTTCATGTAGATCTCTAATATTAATTCAGTCCGTGAAACATGATTTTCATCTCTTTGACGTTAGCTTGGATTTCGTTAATTATGACGTACGTATATCATCATTTGTAAAGGCGGAGCTTAAATAGTTTTGCCGATAAAATACGTCACGCGTTCTACATAGTTACAAAGCTGTCATTGGTTTATCGCGTGTTTTAACTCAAGTCAAAGATCGACAGGCACGTGGCAGTGTATGAAATACACTATGACATGTCGCTCGGCAATTAGACTGAACATCGCCCGTGATGACACGCTGTGTATTATGAACGGAAACGGCCGCGGGTAATATCGATTTTTAGACTGGATGGAGAGTTCTTTAAACAAATTATATTTTCGTGAGAGAATCGTAAAAAAAAACACTTTCAAATTACTATGGTGGGCGGGTTAAGGTTTTTAGGTCCGTTTTTTTTTTTGCGAATTTGAACCGGCCCAAATGCCATTTGAACCGTCCATTTCGGCTGGCGGCCGGTTCTTATTGATAACCCTGAAACACTAAAATGACCAATTTTTACAAAGTCAGGGGCCATAACTCCTACATGACTGAATGAATCCGGACGCGAAACCCCAGGTGCACAACTACACACATGCTGACCAACATTCCTGTAACATTTGGTGACTCTGGGTCAAATACTTTTGGAGCTACGCGCGACACAACATTAAAATGACCAAACGAGAACCGCTACACACCTTCCCTATTATAAATTTGTGAGACGTTGGCACTCCTGGCCAATGTCTGCCACACATGGGCTCCAAGGGTGAGCATCCCGGACGAGCCCCCAAATGCAAGTCTCAGGAAAAATGCGGCGGCACGAAATACCCAAATCTACCCAAAATCTACCCAAATCTTGATAGGAATGATCAAATCTTCGTAGATTATGGATATTTATAATATATTTCAACATAAATATATCATTTTGATGTATTATAACGATAATTAACTAGAAAAATCGGCGTTGAATTGAAATCGCTCAATATTTGTAAATATCACAGTCAAGTATTATTACATAGGTGCTGTACGTAAGAATAATTGACTGTGATATTTACAAATTTCCCCATTTGGAGATCTGTGAATCTCTTAATTTCATTTACTTCAAAACTATGGAAAAAAATGAAAAGAAAATCTTTATCATTATTGATGAATTATATTAACGTTTTTTTTACAATCATTGTTTTGGATGATAAGCCCGACGAGAGGCAACATTCATTTTCAGGAGTTCAGGATTTAAATTTCCTGTAATTCAAGTCGTGAAACGTGATATTCTAAGCTATTTTATTACAAAACATACCATATATTGATGAACTTTGTGCGGTTACGTCGAATAAAAATGGCGGCATCCATCACGTTTTCGGTTGCAGCGCCTACGAATTTAATTGGGAGAGATGTTTTTGAATGAATAACAATATTATTCTCAGGATCAGAAAGGGACAGGAAATATTAGTTCCCGCTTTTGATTTATTTTTGGACCCCAAAAGAGACTGGAGTAGCCCTTCCGCAGACACAATATCCGTCATGGAATGCACGTGATTCTTTCCCGCCAAAATGCTAATAACGTGTCCACAACGTAATTGTTTTCACAAGCGTGCACAATAAATCTCATTTCAAATTTATCACGAGTATCCTCAGATGTTAAACAAGAGGTTCCTACAGTTTGGGATTATTTTTTTTGTGCTTCAGTAGCTTTTTTTTCATTAGAACGGACAGCAATAAACAGCAGACAACTATGTGCAAATGAATAGTTTCTTGTTGTGTACGACGCTTTCTATAAGATAAGAAAACGGAAGGTAGGATTGGGTAGGGGGTCTGTAAGCATGCCCCACAGAAAAAAAATGAAAATACATGTTTACTCGTGCAATCTTATGCATTCCGGATGTATTACCATGTTTTTTTTTCTTTTTGGAGGAGAGAGTGGGGAGGGGGTTGAGTGAAGGCACGGGCCAACAAAGCCTATATAGGGTACCACGCGAAAGTAATATCAAATATGTATCCGTTATATTCTTGGTATCTAAAATTTGGCCGGAAAAATAACCTCAGCGACAAAGGATTTGTCAACAAGTATTGTTTAGTGTTTTGAAGCATTGCACACATTTTAGTTAAATCTAGCACTTCTTTCGTGAAATTCAACCTTCAACCGTATGTGATTCATTCAAAACAAGCAATCTGAGAATGTGTTTATTTCTGTTACATGGTTTGCTGTAACGAGTAACTTTATCTTGCATTTTAATTCCTTTTGCTGTGTGTTCTAGTATATATAGTACTATATTATAGTACTATGGAACTACACTCTTGCCCGACAGACACGTATAACAAGAATTTCCATAAAATAAGTATTAGACTGATAGCAAAATGCCAAAATCTTACTCTAGCAGAACATCTTTAATAGGGGTGTGTTGTCTCGGATAAAGAATGGGAAAAAAAAGCTAGTCGGAAAACGAAATCAAACTTCCCGTGATCCAAAAAATATACTGACTTTCAAATAAAATATTTGCTCAGTATAGTGTATATATATATTGAAAAAAAAAGAAACACTGCTTTTTCAGTAAAAAAAATGTTTCGCGTAATTACACGAAATACAGCTAATTCATTTTCTCGTGCATAGTCGCATATTTTATGATCAAAATTATATGTCAGACATCCAATGAAATATGTGTATCTTTAGTAAGTTGGTATAGTGTTAATATCTTCTGAGGAAAAATTATCAACTTTTATCAATTTAGTGAAAAATATGTTACCAAGTTTAGTCTTTTCAGTAATATGTGTATCATTTGCAAGACGGTATATTCTTATTAAAATGTGTTTTCTCTGTAGATGTTGATGTGCAATTTTAAAACAGGCACGTGCAATTTCAGTTCCCTAATTTTTAAACATGTCAGTTTCATATATGTCTTAACATTCAATTATTTTTTAGGGTTTGCACTGACGGGTATAAAAGAGTCAATAAAATTTAAAATGCACCAAATTTTACCAATTTATACTATAATCATTTAATATTTAAAACCAAATAAAAATGATTTTAGAATAAAAACATAAATGCTTCGAACTTTTCAAAGAATCTGCCTTGAATCGGTCTTGTAGCTAATATCAATACATGACAAAGTTTATTATTTAACTGAAAAGCATGTGACATATATTTTTTTCTTCAAAGTAAACCCGAATGGAGAAGATATCTACTCTTATTTTGGTCATTCACGTAAGCGAAGAATATTTCCGTCAGACATCGTATACAGAAATAACTTTTAATAAACTTCTCTCAGTTTTATTCATTTATGTTCAATCTGATTGAATAGGGTTGTGCATCTTACAAAAATAAAAAAAAAAGTAGTTTCTAATAGAGAGGTTTCGGAAATTCATTTACGAATGCGCAAATTTTCGCGTGCTCTCATGGAAATTCAAACCAGGGGTTCCACTAGACCTGAAAACCCAAGAGTCCCAGGACCCTTGGGCCCAAATTTTGAAGGGTCCTTTTCCAAAATACAGGAGTCCTGTCCCAACACGTCCATATAATTGACTATATTTTTTTTATCTAGTAATACGTAGATCTTTACCTAAGAAAACAATAAACCCAAAATCATGTTACAGCATAATAAAAATGTCAGTTTCAGGTCATATAGTCTCATGTTGTAAACTGATATTTATCAAAATTCATGTTATTTTGATTAGGTTTTTCTTCTATATTTTATTTAATTTTTAATAACAGAACAGTGCTATAACACTCTATAAAAATGTATCCAAAATGTACTATCCAGATACTGGTACACTTTCGGAATGTCATCGGAAAGTAGTTTTTGCTCAGTTTACTTGGCCAACTAAGCTGAATCAGAGATTGTTCCTCAAATAATGATGCTACTTATCATTAAAAACTGCATTGAAAGTCAGTTTTTTTTAAGAAATTTTGGAAATATGCATATGACATTTAGACTCGTGAACGGACATTCTAAACTTATTTTTGCTTTCAAAATTCATCAAAATTTGTGAAGTTTCTTGTTGAAATTACGGTATGATCACTAAACAATAGTCTGATTTAACGTTGGCATGAAAAAATTTTGCAGGGCACTTTTCACATGCTCGGTAATCAGCTGCTTACGATAATTTAATAATTGGCGCCTTTTTTGACAGAACACAGGATCAATACTCTTTATCAATTAATTTCAACACTTCATTGATTCTTCTTACCTATGTGCACTCACCGTGACGTAATTTGCTGATAAAAAAATCAGCGAGGCATGTCTACAGGAGAAAGGGCGGGATTTAGCAGAAGATCAAAGGCAGGAGGGCATGACCGCGAGTGTTTATTTTGGAAAACACGTGTCTATCGTGGAAATAGTTTTACCGAAGGAAATGAATGATAAGAGAAAGGATTATCAAAGGAAAATGTCTCCGGGTCCCGAAGGACGCACAGGCAAGTATCATGCCGGGTCCTTTGAGCGTCTTTTGAAAATCCCCCGGGTCCGGACTCGGGTCAAATGGAACCCCTGCAAACTCATATAAAAACGTTTAACAGTAAAGCATTAATATAATTCATCAATAATGATAAAGATTTTCTTTTCATTTTTTCCCTATAGTTTTGAAGTAAATGAAATTAAGAAAATAGATTTCCAAATGGGGAAATTTGTAATTATCACAGTCGATTATTCTTACGTACAGCACCTATGTAAGAATACTTGACCGTGATATTTACAAATATTGAGCGAGTTCAATTCAATGCCGATTTTTCTAGTTAATTATCGTTATAATACATCAAAATGATATATTTATGTTGAAATATATTATAAATATTCATAATCTACGAAGATTTGATCATTCCTATCAAGATTTGGGTAGATTTGGGTAAGATTTGGGAATATTTGGGTTTTTCGTGCTGCCCGGAAAAATGTGCAACCTCAACCGGGATTCCAACCTCAGACCATTGGCTTACCGTGCCAATGCTCTACCAATTGAGCTACCGAGGCCACCCGATATGATAACCGCTACAGATGAATTTTTGGGAAACACTACTTTCTATAGTTTTGTCGGCCATAGTCCAGGCTTTGCACCACTAAAATTATGACTCTAATATACTGACGAGAGGTTAGGGTTAGGTCGACTATGGCCACAGTGGTTCGTTTGCCCTATGGAAAATAGCCTTACCCGAAATTTTTTTTTTTTTATATAGCGTGACCGACTTCTGGCAGGACTCCTGGTTAGGTTTCAGTACGTAGAGCTGATTCCCCGCCGTGTTAAATCAGGAGATTGCCTCCTTTTATTTCTTAGAAAGCAAAGGCCAAACGTCTTATCAATAGCTGTAACAATTTATCACATTTTCAGGACAAAGCCAAAGGCAAGCCATGCCATGTCTCTCATTAAAAAAAATCTACAAAAAATACCTTCGGTAAGAAGCCGTGTTGCATGCACAAAGTCATCATTATTAATCTTGGAAAGTTCTACTTTCAATTCTGTTACGTATGGGGACTGATTGGTTTCTTCGCCTTCCATATTTCTGAAGTTTCTCGTGTGGTGTGCTTCTTTGTCCGGGCTCCGATGTTCAAAATGGCGTAACGCTTGTGCGCGAACTACTTTGATCCGCTAATCGATTTTTGAAGAAAATCAGTTCTATTTGAAACATACATATCTCGACCAAACCATCGATAGATACGCTTTAGTGTAAATATCTAATTTTACTTTTTTTATGTTAATAGAATAACATTCAAGATTGTTTCATACTAAAATGCAAGGAACTTTTTCTTCTTACGCCTAATGATATCGCGTAAGAATACCCTAAGAAATGCTTGTTTTATTTTATGTCACATGCGATAAACGTTGTTCTTCTTTCTAATCGACTTCATCGCTGATTCATCTCTATAAGGTTACAACACACTAAATAGCTGTTCTTACAACTGACATATTTCCAATGACTGTAGCATACACCAGAACCCATTTGAAATGTCTGTAACTTACATTTTCTTGAATAATATTGTCAGTGCTTAAGAAAAATCAAAAGAAAAGTGGGGGTCATGTGCGATGCAAGAAAAATATTTTCAGTCAAAAAACACACTAACTGCAAAATCAGTTAAAATAATAGACCCCAGATTGTTGTGGCATACGACAAAATATGGAGTTGGGTCTTGGAGTGAAGATACAAGATACAAGAAACTTTATTTTGAGTCGGTCTTATAAAAATATAACATTAGCATTATGCTATTTTCCGACTATGAAACAAAAGACAATAAGCAATTTAAAAAAAAACAACTTGTAACTAAAAGATATTAAGTTAAGATTATACTTTTAAGACTTGGTTAAAACAAACATGACTGGCAATAAGCAGGATAAATAATATGACATTATGTTAACACATTTAAGACAAAAGGAATAAAAGGAATAAGAAAAGGCTAGCGAGCATGCTGACTTGCTGTATCTGGCAATCAAAAGCTGACAAAAATGCAAAGCTGTCCAAAAATAAAACCTGAAATGCTGACAAGCCGTAACTGACAAACAAAAGTTGACAAGCAAAAGTTGAAACAGAAAAATAAGAATTCAAATAAAAAGAAACTAGAAAGCAAGCAATACGGGAGCACGCATCTAACATACTGTAACTAAGGGTGGGGGGGGGGGGTAAAGGGATCAAGAACTAGTGGCACATTGATCATTTACAGCTTGGGTCGACCCATGTCCGGATCAGCCTAATAAACTCCTTGTAGTTCTCTACTTGGCGTATATTGTTTGGTAGGCTGTTCCAGACCTGTGTCGCCTCGAACCGAAATTTTAAGGATCTATTACCGTAGCTGGTGGTTCTTACGTTCGGGACTTCAACTGTATTGGTGTACCTACAAGAATATTTTGAGTTTTTAAAAGTTACTAAGTCATGTAAATATGGTGGAGATAAATTATAAATAAAATCTGAAAAGTAGATCCCTCGGAAGCAAAATTTAAATGTTTCAATTGCTAAAGTTCTTAATCTTCCAAGGTGTAATGTTGGCATGTTTACTCTATTTAGAAGTTTGTTGTATGAGGACTCGAAATCATTATAGACACTCCTCAAGGCTCTATGTGGTAATTTCTCTAATTTATCTGCATTGGACTTACTGCAGAAATGCCAGATTACAGGGCAATAATTAAAAGTGGATACAACAAAAGATTTATATATAAGTAATTTGCACTCAAAGTTAAAAAAAAATGCTTAGTCTAAGAATTACATTTAATTGATTAACGGCTTTCTGGCACATTTTTCTATCTGGTGGTCAAAATTTAGGCTGTAATCTAAATCAGTTCCCAATAATTTTACTGATTCTTCACAAATAATATTATTACTTACTATAGTGACAGTTGATAATTTAGCATGAGTGTTTTTTACCTAAAGCTATAGCTTGGAACTTTTCTGGATTTGCTTGCATTTGATTAGAATCGAACCATTTTATTAATTTTCCACTGTCTTGTTCTAAGGTAGTCTTTAAAATTTCTAGGTCTGAATGGTTGAAAGAAAGGGTATTGTCATCAGCGTAATTATAGAGTTTTGATTTGAAGTGAAGACTTAAGTGAGATCTTGAAGTGACATTGGAGTCTAATTTTGGAGTGAGATTTTGTAGTCACATTTATTATGGTTTTTCATTTAGAGTTTGAAATATTAAGATAAAAAGCAGTAGTATTATTGGACGAAATACAAGAATGATTAATGTATGTTGCTGTTCCGGTTGCAATCTATTATAATTAAAAATGTGATTGTTGGTATAAAGAATCAAATTTAATATAACGTGAGACTATAGTAGTTATAATTTTGATAACGGGAATGATGATGATTTTTATATAATTAATAATGTATACAATAAAAACTATTGATTGCTGTTTGTGTCTTTAGGATGAAAATGTATCACCAATTATATTACCTGGTAATTTAATTTAAACATGTGATAAACCAATGACAGTTTTGGATGTAGAACGCGTGACGTATTTTATCGGCAACATTATTAAGCTCCGCCTTTATATGTCATCGTTGATTGAAGTAATATGGCGCGGTAGTAAACAAATGGAAGTCATGTTTCACAGACTGAATAAAAAATTTATACACGTTTTAACAAGCGGAATCACGAAAGTAGTGTCAAAGTAGCCATTTTTAAGTTATATTTCGTAGCAAAACTTCAGAATGAACGACTGACGGGACATCCGCGATAAATTCCAATAATTTTTAAACCATGATCGTAGATTGATTTTTGCAAATTCCAATGGAAAACTGCGATAAACAAGGAGAAATCAATGGTAAAAATTAACTCTGGCCATAGAAAATAAGTAATAAATTTTCATTTTATAGATAATGCTAATCTTGATTGCCTTTTTTTCGTTTGTCACACATTTTCGCGACCCCAATTTCCGATTAATTTTGGTCAGACCTACCTATGCAGATGTATTTTTTAAATTTTTGCTGAGAAGTACCCTGCTATTTTGGCAAAGGAATAATAATAATATTTTCTCAAAATTTAGACCAAGAAACACACCAGAGGCCACAATTCCATACTTGTATTTTATAATTTTTCCAGGGGAAAACCCTCTGACCTCCCACTCATAAAGAGGGTACTAACCCCTCCTTTACCTCAAAATTTTGGACCTTAAAATGCACCAGAAGCCACCATTTCATGCCTGTATTTCAAAATGTCCCAGGGGGAAAGCCCCCTGACCCCCCCCCCCACTCATCAAAAGGGTACTAACCTCTCCATTATCTCAAAATTTTGAACATAAAAATGCACCAGAGTCCTTCATTTCATGCCTTATTTCAAAAATTTGCAAGGAGAGAGCCCCCTACCCACAACCCATCCCCCAATAAGAGTTTTACAGTAAAATATAAAATGACAAATTGTTGCAACATGCACAGTGTGTTGAAGAATACACCCACTGGACACCGCCTCCCCCTATGTGTCGTTGACTTCGATATTTTGTGGCGGAAAAAAAATTGGGGCCAGTGGAAACCCTGTGCCATCATCATTATCGTCATCATGCATCCCATGTCTTATAAGCAGATTCTTACACTCTGTAATTATTACAAGTTCTCTTTCTTCCCAGCTACTATAGTTCTTTGGAACTCTCTACCAACCGAGGTTGTGCAGGTCCCTACACTCTGTAACGACCGATACCTCCCTGCTACCCTGGAACAATTCAGACAGGGAGTGATACGATCTAATATGAAAATTTCTGTTATTGATCCGTTTTAACTGTATACTCTTCTTTTTAACAACACTGCCATCTTTGATTTTCAACACTCCACGAATACATTAATTAGTATTACTTTTACCCTCCTGTACATTTCTTCTTTTAAATCTCTCGCACAGACGCGCACCTGCACGTAATTCTCGAAAAGAGGGCATGGCAGTATAGATGGATTGGATTTGATGGGATGGGATGGGATGGGATAGGTTAGGTAAGGTAAGGTTTGGTTAGGTTTAATTAAGGTGGCCTTATTTTAGGGGGTCGGGGGGCTCTTCCCATGGACATTTTTGAAATACAGGCATAAAATTGTGGGCTCTGGTGCATTTTTAGGTCTACATTTTGAGATAATCATTTATTCTTCTTTTCATTTTCATTCCATTTTTTGTATAAATAATTAGCTTTGAAATTAACAATTAATTAACTTGTTTGCCACATAAAGTACATCAACAATAAAACGACCAACAAACAATCATTATTACACTATAACAATAAGTATGACGAAACCACTTCTCATTTACTATATATATTAAGTATGACGAACCGGTGATTTGACGAAACCACCACCATCCGTATCTCCCCTCTTAGTTTATACTTATTTATTTAAGGTCGATTTTGAAGCAAATTATACAACTTATATTAATTACTGTTGACATCTCATTCCAAATATCATACTTTCCAGAACTGCACCACACGTTCCCGCCAGCCATTACCCATGCAGCCAACCGAAGCATTTAACTTAAGTGCTTAATTAGTGCAGAAAGATGAGAAACTTTATACATGTACCTAACTTTAAGTTTAGTTTTAGATTTGAGCTGAGACCTAACTTAGTGCAAAAAGGTTGAGTTGAGGCTTACTTTAAGTTTAGTTTAAGATTTGAGTTTAGACTTAATTTTAGTGCTCAGGGCGAAATGATGAAAAATTATCTCGTGCGTAAGATGTTCCGGAACTGCACCATGCGTTCCCACCAGCCATTACCCCTGCCGGCAACCGAAGCATTTATACCCAACTTTAGTGCTTATTGCAGAAAGATGAGAAACTTAATATATACTTATCTTTAAGTTTAATTTTAGATTTGAGTTGAGACCTTATTTAAGGAGGAACCATACTATAACTTGTTTTCAGAGCCCACGTTATTGACTGGTACCAACAAAAACTGGAAGATATTTCTGATTTAGATCTGTGTATATTTTTATGTTTAATGCATCAGTGACGTTTCCATGACGTCGCAAACATGACCACTTCGCGCACTTTTGACGTCAGATATACGGGGACAAAATCTGCCTTGAATTTATTGTACCGGCAATATTTTTTAACGTAAACCCATAAATTATACATGAAATGAAAGCTGACATGAAACTCCAGACGATGATTTAATCGGAATTGCTCTACGTTTTCGCGTAATAAAATATGAGCCAAAAAACGAGTTTTCTTTTTAAATTTTCCACAAAAAATAGCTTCGCTCAGCATTAAAAAAAATCCATCCGTAATTTTTTACCAAAAGTGAATATGTTTTACTCTAATACGTCCTGTAAATATGTAGTAAAAAAAACAGAAAGTTTTACCGTGCCGTTTTGCGGCTATAGGAATCTAAATCAGTGAATTTAGACCTAATTTTTGATTTGATTATATATATTTTTTAAGTTTAGTCGAATATTTTAGTTTATACCTAACTTTAGTGCTTAGTGCAGAACATTAATTGAGTTGAGACCTAATTTAAGGTTAGTTTAAGATTTGTGTTTAGATTTAATTGTACTGCTCAGGGCAGAAAGATGAATAATTATCATGCGCGAAGACGTTTCGGAACTGCACCGCGTGTTCCTGCCAGACATTACCCCTGCCAGAAACCAAAGCATTTATACCTAACTTTAGTGCTTAGAGAAAGATAAGAAACTTTATACCTAACTTTAAGTTTAGTTTTAGATTTGAGCTTTGAACTTATCTTTCAAGTTTAGTTTAAAATTTAAGTTTAGACCTAATTTTAGATTTGAGTTTATACCTTATTTAAGTTTTGTTGAAGATTTCAGTTTATACCTAACTTTAACGCTTATTGCAGAAACTTGAGTTTACATCTAATTTTAGTTTAAGATTTGAGTTTAGACCTAATCTTAGTGCTCAGGGCGGAAAGGTGAATAATTATTTTGCGTGCGAGTCATTTAGGAACTGCACTGCGCATTCCCGCCAGGCATTACCCATGCTTCCAACCAAAGGGTTTATACCTAACTTTAATGCTTAGTGCAGAAAGATGAGAAACTTTATACCTAACTTTAAGTTTACTTTTAGATTTGAGTTGAGACCTTATTTAATGTTACATTAAGACTTGAGTTAAGACCAAAGTTTAGATTTGAGTTTATACCTTATTTAAGTTTTGTTGAAGATTTCAGTTTATACCTAACTTTAACGCTTATTGCAGAAACTTGAGTTTACATCTAATTTAAGTTTAGTTTAGTTGTTGAGTTTATACCTAACTTTAGTGCTTATGGCAGAAAGTTGAGTTGAAACCTTATTTAAATTTAGTCTAAGTTTTGAGTTTAGAGCTAATTTTAGTAAGTGTTCAGGGCAGAAAGATGAATAATTATCACGCACGTGAGTCATTCAAGAGCAGCACCACACATTCCCACAAGCCATTATCCCTGCAGTCAACCGATGCGTTTATAACTGACTTTAGTGCTTATTGCAGAAAGATGAGAAACTTTATACTTAACTTTAAGTTTAGTTTTAGTTTTGAGTTGAGACTTAATTTAAGTTTAGGTTAAGATTTGAGTTTAGACCTAATTTTGGATTTGAGTGTATACCTTATTCAAGTTTAGTTGAAGATTTGAGTTGATACATAATTTTAGTGATTAGTGCAGAAAAGTTGATTTGAGACCTAATTTAAGTTTAGTTTAAGATTTGAGATTAGACCTAATTTTAGTACTCAGAGCAGATAGATGAATAATTATCGCACACGTAAGACGTTCCGGAACCACAATAAGCATTCCTGTCAGCCAGTACCCCTGCCACCAACCAAAGCGTTTATATCTAACTTTAGTGCTTAGTGCTGAAAGATGAAAAACTTTATACTTAACTTTAAGTTTAGTTTTAGATTTAAGTTGAGACTTTATTTTAGTTTAGTTTAAGATTTGAGTTTAGACCTAATTTTAGATTTGAGTTAAGACCTTTAAGTTTTGTTGAATATTTGAGTTTTTATCTAACTTTAATGCTTAGTGCAGGAAAGTTGTGTTGAGACCTAACTTAAGTTTAGTTTAAGGTTTAAGTTTAGACCTAATTTTAGGGCAAAGGACAGAAAATTTAATAATTATCATGTGTCACAGACGTTCCGGAACTGCACCACACGTTCCCACCAGCCATAACCCATGCAGCCAACCGAAGCATTAATACCTAACTTTAGTGCTTAGTGCAGAAAGATGAGAAACTTTATACCTAACTTTAAGTTTAGTTTTAGATTAGAGCTGAGATATAACTTAGTGCAGAAACGTTGAGTTGAGGCTTAGTTTTAGATTTGAGTTTAGACTTAATTTTAGTGCTCAGGGCAGAATGATGAATAATTATCGCGCACATAAGACATTCCGGAAATGTATCACACATTCCCACTAGCCATTACCCCTGCCGGCAACCAAAGCGTTTATACCTAACTTCAGTGCTTATTGCAGAAAGATGAGAAACTTTATACTTAACTTTAAGTTTAGTTTTAGATTTGAGATGAGACTTAATTTATGTTTAGATTAAGATTTAAGTTGAGACCTAATTTTAGTACTCAGAGCAGAAAGATAAATAATTATTGCGCACGTAAGACGTTCCGGAACCACACCATGCATTCCCACCAGCCATTACCCCTGCCACTAACCGAAGCATTTATATTTAACTTTAGTGCTTAGTGCAGAAAGATGAGAAACTTTATACTTAACTTTAAGTTTATTTAAGATTTGAATTTAGACCTAATTTTAGATTTAAGTTGATACCTTATTTAAGTTTGGTTGAAGATTTGAGTTTTTACCTAACTTTAGTGCTTAGTGCAGAAAAGTTGAGTTGAGACCTAATTTAAGTTTAGTTCAAGATTTGTGTTTAGACCTAATTTAAGTGCTCAGGGTGGAAACATAAATAATTGCCGTGTGCATTAGACTTTCCAGAACTACACCACGTGTTCCAGGCAGCCATTACCCAAGCCGCCAACTGAAGCGTTTGTACCTTAGTGCTTATTGCAGAAAGATGAGAAACTTTATATCTAACTTAAGTTTAGTTTTAGATTTGAGTTGAGACCTAATATAATGTTACATTAAGACTTGAGTTTAGACCTAATTTTAGATCTGAGTTTATACCTTATTTTAGTTTAGTTGAAGATTTGAATTTATACCTAATTTTAGTGATCAGTGCAGAAAGATGAGAAACTTTATACCTTACTTTAAGTTTAGTTTTAGATCTGAGTTGAGACTAAATTTAAGTCTAGATTAAGATTAGAGTTCAGACCTAATTTTAGATTTGAGTGTATACCTTATTTAAGTTTAGTTGAAGATTTGAGTTTATACCTAATTTTAGTACTTAGTGCCGAAATGAGAAACTTTAAAGTTTATACCTTACTTTAAGTTTTGTTTCAAATTTGAGTTGAGACCTTATTTAAGTTTAATAAGTTTAAGATTTGAGTTTAGACCAACTTTTAGATTTGAGTTCATACCTTATTTCAGTTTGTCGAAGATTTGAGTTTATACCTATCTTTAGTGCTTAGTGCAGAAAGTTGAGTTGAAACTTAATTTAAGTTTAGTCTAGATTTGAGTTTAGAGCTGATTTTAGTGTTCAGGACAGAAAGATGAATAATTATCGCGCACATGAGGCGTTCGGGAACAGCACCATGAGTTCCACCAGCCATTACCCCTACCACAGCGATGCCTTAATACATAACTTTAGTGGTTATTGCAGAAAGATAAGAAACTTCATACTTAATTTTAAGTTCAGTTTTAGATTTGAGTTGAGACTAAATTTAAGTCTTGATTAAGATTTGATCTTAGACTTATTTTAATATTTAAGTATAGTTGAAGATTAGAGTTTATACCTAACTTTAGTGATTAGTACAGAAAAGTTGAGTTGAGACCTAATTTAAGTTTAGTTTAAGATTTAAGTTTAGACCTAATTTTAGTACTCAGATCAGAAAGATGAATAATTATCGCGCAAGTAAGATGTTCCGGAACCACATCATGCATTCATTACCCCTGCCACCAACCGAAGCGTTTGTATCTAAATTTAGTGCTTAGTGCAGAAAGATGAGAAACTTTATATTTAATTTTAAGTTCAGTTTTAGATTTGAGTTGAGACTAAATTTAAGTCTTGATTAAGATTTGATCTTAGACTTAATTTTAGTATATAAGTATAGTTGAAGATTTGAGTTTATACCTAACTTTAGTGATTAGTACAGAAAAGTTGAATTTAGACCTAATTTAAGTTTAGTTTTAGATTTGAGTAGAGACGTTATTTAAGTTGAATTAAGATTTGAGTTTAGACCTAATTTTAGATTTGAGTTATACCTTATTTAAGTTTTGTTGAATATTTGAGTTTTTACCTAACTTTAGTGCCTAGTGCAGAAAAGTTGAGTTGAGACCTAATTTAAGTTTAGTTTTAGATTTGAGTAGAGACGTTATTTAAGTTTAATTAAGATTTGAGTTTAGACCTAATTTTAGATTTGAGTTATACCTTATCTAAGTTTTGTTGAATATTTGAGTTTTTACCTAACTTTAGTGCTTAGTGCAGAAAAGTTGAGTTAAGACCTAATTTAAGTTTAGTTTAAAATTTGTTTAGACCTAATTCTAGTGCTCAGGGTGGAAACGTAAGTAATTGCCCTGTGCATTAGACTTTCCATAATTGCACCAAGCGTTCCCGCCAGCCATTACCCCTGCCTCCAACCAAACTGCTTATACCTAACTTCAGTGCTTAGTGCAGAAAGATGAGAAAATTTATACCTACGTTTATTTGAAGATTTGAGTTCATACCTAACTTTAGTGCTTAGCGCAGAAAGATGAGAAACTTTATACCTAACTTTAAGTTTAGTTTAAGATTAGAGTTTAGACCTAACTTTGAAGTTTACTTTCAGATTTGAGTTAATACTTAATTTAATTTTAGATAAAGACTTGAGTTCAGACCTAATTTTAGATTTGAGTTTATACCTTATTTTAAGTTAAGTTGAAGTTGATATCTAACTTTAGTGCTTAGTGCCGAAAAGTTGAGTCGAGACCTAATTTTAGTACTCAGGGCAGAAAGATGAATAATTATCGTGCACGTAATATGTTCCCACCAGCCATTACCCCTGCCGCCAACTGAAGCGTTTATACCTAACTTTAGTGCTTAGTGCAGAATGATGTGAAACTTTATACCTAACTTTAAGTTTAGTTTTAGATTTGAGTTGAGACCTTATTTAAGTTTAGTTTAAGATTTGAGATTAGACTAATTTCAGATTTGAGTTTATACCTAATTTAAGTTTAGTTTAAAATGTGAATTTAGGTCTAATTTTAGATTTGATTTTATACATTATTTAAGTTTAGTTGAAGATTTGAGTTTATACCTAACTTTAGTGCTTAGTGCAGAACATTTGAATTGAGACCTAATTTAAGTTTAGTTTAAGATTTGTGTTTAGACTAATTGTAGTGCTCAGGGCAGAAAGATGAATAATTATCACGCGCAAAAGACGTTCTGGAACTACACCGCGCTTTCCCGCCAGCCATTACCCCTGCTGCCAACCAAAGTGTTTATATCTAACTTTAGTGCTTAGTTCGGAAAGATGAGA
The DNA here is from genome assembly GCF_021730395.1 of Mercenaria mercenaria. NCBI lineage: Eukaryota > Metazoa > Mollusca > Bivalvia > Venerida > Veneridae > Mercenaria > Mercenaria mercenaria. Next base: position 54,563,727 of record NC_069363.1, read on the forward strand.
AACTTTATACCAAACTTTTAAGTTTAGTTTTAGATTTGTGTTGAGACCTTATTTAAGTTTAGTTTAAGATTTGAGTTGAGACCTTATTTTAGATTTGAGTTTATAGCTTATTTAAGTTTTGTTGAAGGTTTAAGTTTATACCTAACTTTAGTGCTTAGTGCTGAAAGATGAGAGACTTTATACCTAACCTTTAAGTTTAGTTTTAGATTTGTGTTGAGACTTAATTTAAGGTTAGATTAAGATTTGAGTTTAGACCTTATTTTAGATTTGAGTTTATACCTTATTAAAGTTTAGGAGAAAAGTGAACCTAAACAAGTATTTTTACAAAAAAACATTTTAAGTACTAAAAGGGCCATAGTTCTGACAAACTGCATGCAAGAGTTAGTTCTTGATTTACTTGCTCATCCTATTATTTCATATTTTTGAGTTGAGACCTAATTTAAGTTAAGAATAAGATTTGAGTTTAGACATAATTTTAGATTTGAATTTTTATACTTTATTTAAGTTTTGTTGAAGATTTAAGTTTACACCTAATTTAAGTGCTTAGTGCTGAAAGATGAGAGACTTTATACTTAACTTTAAGTTTAGTTTTAGATTTGTGTTGAGACTTAATTTAAGGTTAGATTAAGATTTGAGTTTAGACCTAATTTTAGATTTGAGTTTTTACCTTATTGAAGTTTAGGAGAAGAGTGAACCTAAACAAGTATTTTTACAAAAAAACAACATTTTAAATACTAAAAGGGCCATAGTTCTGACAAACTGCATGCAAGAGTTAGTTCTTGACTTACTTGCTCATCTTATTTCATATTTTAAGTTGAAGACAAGTTTCCATCATGGCAAGATATAAAAATGTCCTTAAATTAAGCAAACGAAAAGCAACAAGCAAATTCGATGAATTGGTATCCCCCGCCGAAAGGGTTTGTGTGGGGAATGGCAAAAAATATATCCGGCAAAAAGTTAAGGATGTTACTAAGAAGAAAACAATTTCATTAGACAAAATCAATTTAACAGAAAATGAATGCTTTTTTTTTTTGGTGGTGGTAGTGGGGAGGGGGCAGCAAGGTTGACTGGGTGAGGGTACAAAATATCACATGTTGATTAAAAATTAAGAATGAAAAAAAAAAAACAACAAAAAAAAGAATGGGTTGGGGGGCGGGGGTGATGCATGATTGGGGTGGTGGGCATGACTGGGCGGAGGAGTTAGGTGGGGGAACGGTAAAACTTTGCATGTTGATAAATATTCATGGAAGATTTGAAAAAAAATTATAAAAAGGAATGAAAAATTATTATTATTATTTATTATTATATATATATTTTTTTTTCTTCTGGGGGGGGGGGGGCGAGGGGTGTGACCAAGGCAAGGTGGTGACCAGGTGTGGGTACACAACTTCACATGTTTATAATAAATGTTCATGGAAAAGAATGAAAGAAGTTTAATGAAATTCTAACAATTGGTTGGTTTGTTATATATAAATCTGTAGATTTTTAAACAATTAAAGGGCAATAACATTAAAGTAAATTGACCAATAAAAAAAAAAAAAGAGACAGGCATCATCGAAGTATGTTGGTTCAAATTTATTTCAAGTTTCATAAAATTCTACCAGCTTGTTACTGAGAAATGGCTGCAGACGTGGATTTTTCATTTAATCAAGGGCAATAACTCTAAGGGAAATTGACCAATCCAAAAAAAAAACTTGACGGGCATCATCGCAGTATATTGGTTCAAGTTTATTTCAAGTTTCATGAAATTCTACCTGCTATAGTTACTAAGAAATGGCTGTGGACGGACATTTTTGGGCATTTTTCATTAAATCAAGGGCAATAACTATAAGGGAAATTGACCAATCAAAAAAACAACTTGACGGGCATCATCACAGTATGTTGGTTCATGTTTATTTCAAGTTTCATGAAATTCTACCAGTTAGTTACAGAGAAATGGCTGCGGACGGACGCACACACGGACGTGACGAACAACGCCATTTCAATACCCACCTCCCGATTTCATCGGCGGGAAATCGGCGGGGGATAATAATGTGCAATAAACGGCGCAATGAAGAGGTGACGGATATGTTTATTTAAGAAATAGAGATGAACTATTTCCTCTCTATAAGTTTAATAAAGTGCAGATTTTCGTCTAAGAGACTCATGACCTTTTCGCCATTAAAAACTCCAAAACGAAACTATTTTGCAAAAAAATATACAATTTTATTAATAATAAAAGATGAATCCGCAGAAACTATAAAAGAATGTTAAATTTTGGAAGCAAAAGTCATTCAAATAAGATCGAAGAAGAAGAAATTGTAACAACTGATAGCGTCTTCCTTTAGCAAGCAATCAGACATATACTGGCAATGATAAAAGTGAAGAATATTAACAAATTGTAGGTGAAAATAATTAATTAATAAATGAAATATTTTACATCAAGTATTTCATTAAGTTATTCAAAGATACCTTACAATGGTACGATTGCAAAACGATTTCTGAAGAAACTAAAGAGTTCTTTTGGACAGACCAGAGATTATTGGGAAGACAATTTGTTCCGTCAGACGGAATATTAAACGGTTCCAGACTAAAGTCAATTGCATATGGAAGTGATAAATTGGAACTAGGGGTTCTTAAAGAAAATAAAGAAATGTAGGCCGAGTTTGGTGTTATTTTTTCCCCATCAAACATAATTGTGAACGACGTATCTTTCATTGCTTTCCCATAGATATCTATGTTTTCTATGGCATTCCTTGGTTCTAATTTATCACTACCAAATGCATTCATTGATGGGCAAAGCCACGCATGAATCTGACATCTAAAGTCTGTGCATTCAATTACAAGTTGCACAATGCTTCATACCAAGTTTCATGGACATGTAATCAAAACAAATTGTTATTTTAAAACATCAAAGGACCGCGTGATGCTGCACAAAATGTAAAACCCTGATCAGGACAAATGTTCCGAGAGTTGGACACTATTTTCCAAGTAAATGTTTGCGACCGAAATTCCTTAAAGTACAAGTTTGCAACAAAAAAGAGCTTGAACAAGATTTCTTTGGGTATAGAATCCTCTGTGGAACATGCAGAACAAAACTTTTATGGAATTGTTCACAATTAGTTGTTTTTTCCCAGAAAATGTTACCCTTTTGAACATACCATCGCTAAGTAGACTTGCAGAATGCTGTTTCTTGCTAGAAAATGCTTTTACTCTCTGAAACATATCATTGCTAAATAGTCTCACTATACTGCAAAATGCTGTATCTGACCAGAAATTGTTTCAAACTGTAGCCATAGTTGCTGGCTGAAACAGTGTTTCTGATCAGGTCCAGGAAATCAATGAAATATATAGTGTTGCTAAGTAGTATTGTTGTCAATAGAATTGCTGTTTCAAACAAGGACGTGCCACAGCCAGACAGAAACCACCAAAACCAACCGACTAGGAAACGCTTACAGTTATTAACTGGAACATATTATTGCTAAGTAGATTTGCTGACTGTACAATTGCTGACTGTACAATGCTGTTTGTACAATGCTGTTTCTGACTAGGAAACGCTAGCAGTTACCAACTAGAACATATTGTTGTTAAGTAGACTTGCTGACAGTACAATACTGATTCTGACTAAGAAATGCTAGCAGTTACTAACTGGAACATACAATTGGTAAGTAGACTTCCTGGCTGTACAGTGCTGTTTCTGACTAAGAAATGCTAGCAGTTACTAACTGGAACATGCAATTGGTAAGTAGACTTGTTGACCGTACAGTGCTGTTTCTGACTATAAAATGCTAGCAGTTACTAACTGGAGCTACAATATTAGTTAGTAGACTTGCTGACTGTACAGTGTTGTTTCTGACTATAAAACGCTTCCTGTTACTAACTGGAACATACAATTGGTATCATCACTTGCTGACTGTTTCAATCAATTTCCATTAGTGGGAACTGTGATACCAGCTTACATATAAAACCTTACCCAAAAATTTCCAAGACGAAAAAGGGGCATAATTTTGTAAAAAAAGTAAAATAGAGTTATAGAACCTGTGCAATGCAAGTCAGTTTATCAGAGTAAATAAGTGTGATTAGTTTAAATCCATTCCCACAAGTGATTACTGAGATACCAGCTTACATACAAAAACTTAACAAAATTGGGACGCCGACGCTGAAGCACAAGTGAGTTCAATAGCTCTACAATATCTATTCTTTGAATAGTCAAGCTAAAAACTCAAAAGAAGATAGGAGTGAACACTTGTACTTCACAGTATAATAAAATGATTACAAAATGTGACTTGCACAGTTCATGGGACTTTAAATGAGTAGTATTAATTATTTAAAATACAATGCTGTAACCTATAAAGTTAAGTTTAATGTGCATTGGTTCAAGAGATAAGGCACGCACAAGATTGCATATACAGACTGTATGTATATAGTATATTAACAAAAAACAAAGTCCCATAACTGTGCAGTACTTTTTTCTTAAAGAACGTAACATGCACAATGCACAACTAGGGTTGGTACTGATCACTTGTGTGAAGTTTCATTAAATTGTGTGCATGGATTTAGGAGATTAGGCACGCTCAAGATTGCATATGCAGACTCTATGTATAGAGTATAGTAACACAAAACAAAGTCCCATAACTCTGCAAATATTTTTTTCATTAAATTGTGTCAAGGGGATGAGGAGAGTTGGTGCACACAAGATTGCATATGCAGACTCTATGTATATAGTATAGTAACAAAAAAACAAAGTCCCATAACTCTGCAAATATTTTTTTCTGAAAGAACCTAACATGCACCATGCACAACTCCTACTGTTACTGATCACTTGTGTGAAGTTTCATTAAATTGTGTCAAGGGGATGAGGAGAGTTGGTGCGCACAAGATTGCATATGCAGACTCTATGTATATAGTATAGAAACAAAAAACAAAGTCCCATAACTCTGCAAATATTTTTTTCTGAAAGAACCTAACATGCACCATGCACAACTCCTATCGTTACTGATCACTTGTGTGAAGTTTCATTAAATTGTGTCAAGGGGATGAGGAGAGTTGGTGCGCGCAAGATAGCATATGCAGACTCTATGTATATAGTATAAAAACAAAAAACAAAGTCCCATAACTCTGCAAATATTTTTTTCTGAAAGAATCTAACATGCACCATGCACAACTCCTACTGTTACTGATCACTTGTGTGAAGTTTCATTAAATTGTGTCAAGGGGATGAGGAGAGTTGGTGCACACAAGATTCTGTCTACATACAGACAACCTGAAACCAGTATATCCCCCTTACAACTTTGTTAAATTGTTCGGAAGGGTACAAAAAAGTGTTCTCTAGTATATAACATTTTATTTATGATTTGACTTCGTGAACTTGTTTTTGACCTCATTTAAGAAGTTATGTACTTACCTAGATTCCTAAAACTTAAAGAGAATCAGTATGGCAGTTTCATGAAAATCAGGATTTTATAATTTGCCCTAGTGACACAGATTATTCAGTTTGGAACTCGATCAGACAAAAAGTAAGGCTAGGTTTCATAAAGATCAGGTAGAAAATGTGGTCTATAGATCATTTACATGTCTTTTCTTTGATTTAACCTAGTGACCTAGTTTTTAAGCCTTGATAACAAAGATTCAAACTTGACCTAAATTTCAGATAAAAGCATTGTGAACTGGTATCACCTTGATCAAGTGGAAACTGTGGCCTCTACACTGTGAACAGTGTTTTTCTATGATTTGACCTAGTGACCTAGTTTTTTTTTAATCACAGATGACCCTACTTCAAAATGGAGCATTTTGACCATGTTTCATACAGATCCGATAGGAAGTATGGTGTATGTAGTGTTAATAAGCCTTTAAAGATGCCAAGTAAAATTAATAAAGTTTTCCTATCATTTTCCCTTGTGACCTAGTTTGACCTAGATTATGACCCCATTTCATTCAGTTTCAAACTTTATCTCCATATTATATGAATGAACAGGACAAAGTGATTTCTACAAAGCAATTTTCTGAAATAGCATCATTTTAGATTACTTTCAAAAAAGAATGACTTCATTGCACTCAGTTAGGATAATTACATTACAGCTTAATGTACATATTGTTCCCATGATGTGCATCACTCTAAAGATGTAATAAGAATGACAATATGAACTTTTGTTTTTAAATTGTGAAAATATATCATTTTCATTTATTTACAAAACATTTTTTTTCATGAAAATCCTGTTTAGTTATTAGAATGTTCACATTAAGAGATTCTGAAACATGCATAAGAACAAAATAACAAACATAGTTAAAACTGCATTTTTTTCATAAATGTTTTGCCAAATATCACTGCAATTTACAATTACAGATACTTTATCAAAATCTATCTCTAGTATAAATTCAAAACCTAGGACATCTAAAATTAAGAATGTCCAATCATTCTCACCTTTAACCTGCTGGTGGCAAGTGTTTCTGCCTTTGCGATCAATATCAGCCTGCACATCTATGCAGGTAGATCATGGTCTGCACTGTTCGCTATTTAGTCAATAAATTTTAAGTGAACATCCCTTTGAATAATAAGTTGTGCTGCCCAAACTGAGTGATGGACCAGACCATTTTAGAAATTTAGCAGGGTAAAGGTTAAAAACAAAAGCACCGCCTTGCGGGTGCTGACACACATCTGATTTTTTTGTATAATAGAAAATTTACCTACCCATGATTTTCTAAGTCCAAAAAGGGCCATAATTCTTGCAAAAAGCAGGATGAAGTTACATTTCTTGATGTACAGAGTCAGCTTATGATGGTGAACAACTGTTGCAAGTTTCAAAGCAATAGCTTTGATAGTTAAGGAGAAAAGTTTACCTAAACATAAAACTTAACCAATAAATCTGATATTTTCTAAGTCCAAAAGGGGCCATAATTCTTGCAAAAAGCAGGACAGAGTTATGTTTCTTGCTGTACATGGTCAGCTTATGATGGTGAACAAGTGTTGCAAGTTTTAAAGCAATAGCTTTGATAGTTTACCTAAACATAAACCTTAACCAAGAAATCTGATTTTCTAAGTCCAAAAGGGGCAATAATTCTTGTAAAAATCAGGATGAGTCACGTGTTTTGACGTACAGGGTCAGCTTATGATGGTGAACAAGTGTTGCAAGTTTCAAAGCAACAGCTTTGATAGTTTAGGAGAAAAGCTGACCTAAACATAAATCTGATATTTTCTAAGTCCAAAATAACTGGTCTTTTTTTTTCTTCAAAAAATCAGATGAGCTAATAATGCATAATATCACTGGTATGATCTAGCATGTTAATTGTATTAAACAGAAAACCAACAATAACCAGTTTTAGTGAAACAAACATTAACTACTATAACAAAAAAATCTACGTTTAAAACATTTATTCTAGAGAAATTCTAGTAAACAATTCAAAACTGCTTGTAGAAGCCATTTTACTTTTTCTAGCTTGATCAAAAGTCAATTTGAGTAATATTTTTGTTGACTCTTTCAACAAGTTTTGGATCTTGTTCAACTCGAGCTTTCTTCCAAAACTTGAACTGCCTCTTCCTTTGTGTTTGTACTGCAGGCTGGGTGCTGGACTCTGGGACATCAACCTTCAAGCACATAATAAGACAAGCATGTAACAGTAAAGGTATAGGTGCTTATTCTATTGAATGGTTTATCTGTACATTTCAACACAACATATTAATTACTTTCCCTACATAAGGTACAAGATATAAATTGACCACATGATGTTTGGTTATCAAAGAGAGAAGTAACATTGCATCTGAACATAACCTACTTTGCATTTGAACATTACACTTCCAGTAAGCTGTCAGATCAGTTGAAAATATTTTCATGTGAAGCTTTCGCAGTACATGTGAAGAAAATAGTAACTGAATGAAACTGCCAAAAATTCAAACATTTGGTTTGACTATGAACAAGAGCTGTTAGTAAATCACATATGTCCCACTGATGGCTTGTCACAGGAAAGTGGGTAGGTAATTTTCAGTTAATGGACAGAAACTGTTTTTTGCCTTGAGGTTACCGTGACCTAAAATCAATGGACTAATATACGGACCATAGGCAATCATCCTACGAAGATTTAAGTCTTTACCCCTATGAATGCTTCAGATAAGGATTAGTGACCATTTTCAGTTAACCCTTACACTGCTAAATTTCTATAATGAACTTGTCCATCTTTCAATTTGGACAGTACCATTAACTATTAAAAGGGGTGCTTACCAAAAGATACTGACTGAATGGCGAACACTGCAGATCTTAATCAGACTGCATGGATGTGCAGGCTGATCATGATCTACACTGGTCGCAAAGGCAGAATCAGTTGTGTCCGGCATGATAAGGGTTAAAAGGTCACAGTGGTTTTGAACTTTGACAAATTGACCCCTAAGTCAATAGGGTCATCTAATGAACATTAAGTCTGGCACCCACAGAACCAAGCTATCTACAGTTACTATTCAGAAATCTTTTTAAGTCTCAAAGTAAATATGACCTTGACTTCTGACCAGCTGACTGAAAAAATAGGGGTCATCTATTGATAAATGGCAATCACCCTATGAGGTTTTACTTCTGTAGGCCGAAGTGTTTTTTGGTTACTAATTTAAAACCCATTTACAATTTCAAGGTCGCTAACTTTGTCACTCTGACCCCAAGACTAGCAAGATTTCAAATCTATCAGTAGGACAGAAGTAGTCCTGACAAACTTTGTGAAAAATGGCCAGTGGGGCCATAGCTCCACCAAAAACTGACATTCAATAAAAAAATAACCTACACATGCAAAACTAGTGTTTAAGTACTGAACCTTCAGATACACTTCAGTTGAAATCCAACCAATGTTTCTAGGCTTGGACGTTTATGGTTTAGTGCTGTTTTACAACTGTATTTCAGTTATAATTAACTGTGGGCAGTTAACCTAACGAGAGTTCCTGGATTCTGTTCCAGTACTAACTTGTTCTCCACAAGTAACTGCCAATTTTTCAACATAAATCTGAGGTGGAGGACAAATGATTTCAGACACGAAGTCTTTCATCATATCTTCACAGAGAACATAATTATGCCTCACACAGAGATGGACCTCTGGGACCCCATGATCCACAAACCTGCACTCTCCCTTAATTGAGCTAAGTGGGCTGGCAATATGAGTAGTCCTAAATAAAGCTGGTGACAGACGGCTGGACAGACAGACAGACAATCAATATATCTCCATACTCCTAGCGTAATTCAATCTATGTATAATTAAAGTAAATTACCTGTGCAAGATCAAGGTGTGGTTTAGTCTCGCAGATCAAAGCCAGCATGAGTACTATCCAAATCACAACAACAATACAGACAGCCCCTGCTGCCACTAGGTCTGAGGACTCCTGATAGTACCCTAGAACTACAGTCAAACCCACACCTTGAACACAGCAAACCACTATGTTGGAAACAACCTGGAAATGACACAGTTAAGATTCTGTTAGTTAAAGTTACACTTGGCATAACTTTGATAACCTATAAAAATACATTTTTTTTCAGAAATACTCTTGAAAAAAATCAATGCTCCACCTGTAACTTTAATTTCTTTTGTAATTATAAACTTTCTTACAAAATATAAGTTAAGCATGATAATGAAAATGTTCATTGATTTTGTGTCTGTCCAGTTTTACACGCTGAAGCAAAACATTACAGTAGCTGTACTATATTTTAAGCAGCAGATGACAATTTACATGAAGGAATGCAGTTTACTTCTGTGAATTACCGTAAGGACATTTTTATAAAGGGTTAATTAGTGTTACCTATAACAATAAATACAGTTGTTCATAATTTTACAGTATCTCATTTTCACAAATGAAATTCTCTGCTGACAAAAGTAATCAAAATGAACCGTTAGCAGAAAAAGTTAACATATGAGCACTGTTGCGTGAAAAACAACACTACAGTTTTGTGACCGGCAATACCGGTAAATGATAAATGCACATCCATACAGTACTGTTTGTTTATCCCAACATCCATATAATGTTCATTCATCATTCCCTGCACTTGTTTTTTATGCCACTGATAAGCAAACAGTGTGGATCCAGATCAGATTGTACAGACTTCATTGGTTTCAGAGACTTTTAAAGAAATCACGATTCTGATATATTTTCTGAGACAATGAAGAGGAATAATTTTGTGAAATTAAAGGTAAGAGTTATGGAACTTAATACGTAAACTTATATTATGATCTTAAAGGTTTAATTGTGTGAAATTTCAAACAAATGCATGAATAAGTTTCAGAAATATTGATGGTAATGCCAATTTTTTCAAAGAACATTTTCAATGTGGAAATGGAGAATAATTACGTCAAAACAAAATTTAAAGTTATAGGACCTGCTAAATGAACTAAAAGACTAAAGATTCTTACAACCTGTTTTGTAGTTCCAGAGCAATATCTTCAAAAGTCAAGAAGGGGAATAATGGAACTTGATTATGCAAATTTACATTGATCTCAAATTTTGTGTAAAAGTTCAATCAAATGTATGAATATGTTTCAGAAACATTTTAAGGAAATGTTCATTTTGGGAAAGAGTTATGAGCCCTGGTATGTGAACATGTCTTATGATCCTACAAGCATACTGTAAATTTCAAAATAATATCTGTATCAGTTCCATAGATGGGATAGGACAGAAAAAGATGGGACAGGAAAAATTGATTCCTATATAGCCCCCTCCTCAAAAAGAGGCCTGTGTGGTACTGAGCCCAAAAGCAACAGCTGTATGCCTCAAGTCATACTTAGTGGCGTGTAAAGTTTGAAGACTGTAGCAAATACATGTACTAGCTATTATACTTTATGACTTCATGTAAAGTTTGAAGACTGTAGCAAATACTAGCTATTATACTTTATGACTTCATGTAAAGTTTGAAGACTGTAGCAAATACTAGCTATTATACTTTATGACTTCATGTAAAGTTTGAAGACTGTAGCAAATACTAGCTATTATACTTTATGACTTCATGTAAAGTTTGAAGACTGTAGCAAATACTATCTATTATACTTTATGACTTCATGTAAAGTTTGAAGACTGTAGCAAATACTAGCTATTATACTTTATGACTTCATGTAAAGTTTGAAGACTGTAGCAAATACTAGCAATTATACTTTATGACTTCATGTAAAGTTTGAAGACTGTAGCAATACTATCTATTATACTTTATGACTTCATGTAAAGTTTGAAGACTGTAGCAAATACTAGCTATTATACTTTATGACTTCATGTAAAGTTTGAAAGCTGCAGCTATAATATGTTAAAACTGGAGTCCGCAACTGAAAAATGTTGACAGATGGACGAGACATATATATAAACATAATTTTTCGCACTTTTTAGAAAATAGCTATTAAATCATGCGGAGTTGCCAAACAAAAACAAGAGCTGTCCATAAGACAGCACACACGACTTTTCTCAGTTCTTGACTCTGAATTAGAGCTTTGCCAGTAAAAACTTTAACAAAATAATTCTAAGTTAAAAAGGGGCATAACTCTGTCAAAATTCAAACCAGTGTTATGGGGATTGTTTCTCCTGGTAAAGACTTTGATAGTAAAAAACTATTTTAAGTTTCAAGTCAAAAGCTTTGATAGTAACAGAGATATTTGACTTTATCAAAAACTTTAACCAAAGAATTCGAAGTTAAAAAGAGGCATAACTCTGTCAAACTTCAAATAAGAGTTTTTGGGATTGTTTCTCTTGGTGTAGACTTTGATAGTAAATAACTATTTTAAGTTTCAAGTCAATAGCTTTGACTTTATCAAAAACTTTAACCAACGGCGACCCTGATGCCGGGGTGAGTGCAATAGTTCTACTTTTTCTCTAAAAGTCGAGCTAAAAATGCCATATTACAACTTTTCAAAGGTATTTTCAAAGCACTGACCTCCAGAACATAGGACAACGAAAAAAGAGGAAGTTTTTAGATATAAGAAAATCATTGCTATGTTTCTTAAGGCTTCAAAACTTAGTTATAATGACTGATAATATATGTTATGGAAACAAATAAGAATTTGTTCTTTTTTCTAATTTTTCCATTCAAAACTGAGAAGTGTTTGTAATGGGGTACCGCAGCTAAACTAAGCAGCCTTAATTATAATGTTTTATATTCAACGAAGGTCAAGTACATATTCCTCCATGGCGTATTTGTCAAGAATGCAGAAAATGTTTTATTGCCGTGGTGGCCTGGGTTGGATTCCCAACTCAGATATGTTCATTTTTAAGACAGTTTAGAAACAAAAACTCATGTTTAAATGTGCATAATAAAACCAAACCAATTTCAAAACAAGATCATTTTTAGCCAAAATATGGAGGTTAGTGCTTTTAAATAGCATTCAGAGAGCAGTGTTTATAATGCCACACCTTTCATTCTGTCATCTGCTGGTTTGATTTATAACAGTACATGCTTATATCACCATGTCATGTTGAATTAAAAATTATTCTTGCTTTGTATACTCAAATAACTGTTATGTACAAGTTTTTAGTTTATAAGGTATGTTCTGTTCAAAAAAAAAAAAAAAAGAGTAAAACTGAACATATAACTTAACTAAACAAAACTGGTTTATACCTCAAAAAATATGTGAACATTCAAATTAGGATGAACCCAGTAGCATGACCTGTACAAAATATAGATGTTCATTTTGTTCTGTTGTGTACTGTATATATAGCTTGGTAGCAAATCAAATTGAAAATTTTGACAGCAAAATTTAATGCAGTTTTAAAGAAACATTTCCAGCATTTCTGGGAATGTTTTCATACTTGGGAGAATGCACAAGTAGTTATAATATAATTTTGTACAAAACTCAGAATCCAATCTATTTCATTACCCAAAAACACAATATGTTCATTACCAGACATAGAATAATACACCATAACATATGGGTTACAAAATAGTCTAGATAGTTAATATACTGTAAAATCATTAATATTTAAAAGGACTAATTTTTGTAGATTTCAGAACTGAATCAATCCTGGAAATTAAAAGAAAAAGTAAAATTCCCATTAACCCTTACCCTGCTAAATTTCTAAAATGGACTGGTCCATCATTCAATTTGGGCAGCACTACTTATTATTCAAAGGGTTGTTAACTGAAAATTTACTTGCTGAATAGCGTGATCAGCTTGCATGGATGTGCAGGCAGATCTTGGTCTGCACTGGTCGCATTCAAGGCAAATCACATGCCGCCAGCAGGCTAAGTGTTAATATCATGTGCGAAAGTTGAAATCCGCGAGTTTATATCCCCATAAAATAGTGGCTTTACCAAAACCATGAAATTTCATGCCCAAATAATTAATTGATTCCACAGTATGAGAAAGTATGAAATTCATGACACAGTATAAGTTACTTATTTTGACAAAATACCATGATGATAGTGGTACAATGTTATAACAATTTGAAGTTGTCCAGGTTCTGCATTTCTAATTTCTGTAACATATTCCTATTCAAAGACAGCTTGAAATAAAGGTAAAACAGGGTTTCATTTAAAGTAGTAATTTGAATGACATCTGTTTTTTTAACTTAAAAGATGTTGAAGAGAATATGTGTAAATGTTCAAATAACAAACTAAAGCTATCACTAAAGGTGATTAATATCCCAAGACCCTGCTATGATACAGGGGAAAGTAAAATGTATTGATTGTAACCATTGTCCTTCAACTCACTCTGACCTTGAACCTAGTGACCTGGGTTGCACAGTCTGCATAATATTTTGATGACGTTAACAAAAATTGTCAGTTGAATAAATATCCTTCCAGTGGTTAGGAAGATATGCAGCAGAAACAAATTTGATATTTAACTTCTACTTGTGACCTTGACCTTCGACCTAGTGACCTGGTATTATGTATTCCCTACAGAAACACAAGTTTACTCAGTGGGTTCTTATACTAGACTGTTTTAACAGAGTAAATATCTACACCAATAATTATCAGGTTGTGCACATACAGCAGACATGAAGTAAAGCTATCTGACCTCTTGATCTTCAAGTGTGACCTTGACCTTAGACCTAATGACCTTGACCTTAGAGCTAGTGACCTGGGTTGTCCATTCTGCTTGTCATCTTGATGAGCTTAATTAATACAAATTACTGATGGATGAATGGACCGACGGTCAAACGGACATGCGTGACTCCAATATGGCCTGGAGATATGTTAATTTTTTTAAAAAATCACCAGCATTTCGTTGTCTTACCTGTAAGGTCTTAGCACTATAATAGCCAACAAGTAGCATGCAGACATTCCAAGCTGTATAACTGTCTGTATAAAACCACTGGAATTAAAGACATAAGACAATAGGGCTATTCATGTCTGTTACCACAGTATACTGGAGATTTAATGATAGTACCGTTTACTATATAATTATGATGTGAAATATGAAAGTTTCATTGAGTTAGTGAGAAAACTATGCATGTTATATTTAAATTAAGTTCCTACACATAAAAACAAATTTACTTTTAGATGTACATAAAACAACAGAAATGTGTCATACTTGACATGGGTGCTCAAAATATGATCTAACTACCGGTATATGATATATACTAAAGTATTGAAAGGCTACAACTATAAGAATTATGTCCCCTTAACAATATTTTCTTATGGTATTTCTGCATATCAGGAATCAGGTAAAATCTTAAGAAAGCTTCTTTCCTGATGATGCATAAGTAAGGTGACACATACAATTTTTTGGACATAAATTAAATGTCTGAGATGACAAAATTTGTAAACTTTATTTGAAAAACATGCACTGTTAAAGAGGGTGCTTAAAATACTTGCAAGAAATCACCTGAATGGATACGCTTCTGTAACAATGATTGAAACAAGCTTCCTTAGCAGGGGTATAGCCTCCCAGTAACAGTATCTGTCCTTGTAAGCCTCATACAATGGACTGTGAATACAACAATAAACTGATGTTAGACTCCCAATAACAGTATCTATCCTTGTAAGCCTCATACAATGGACTGTAAATACAACAATAAACTGATGTTAGACTCCCAATAACAGTATCTATCCTTGTAAGCCTCATACAATGGACTGTGAATACAACAATTAACTGATGTTAGACTCCCAATAACACTATCTATCCTTGTAAGCCTCATACAATGGACTGTAAATACGACAATAAACCGATGTTAGACTCCCAATAACATTATCTATCCTTGTAAGCCTCATACAATGGACTGTGAATACGACAATTAACCGATGCTAGACTTCCAATAACAGTATCTATCCTTGTAAGCCTCATACAATGGACTGTGAATACGACAATAAACCGATGTTAGACTCCCAATAACAGTATCTGTCCTTGTAAGCCTCGTACAATGGACTGTGAATACGACAATAAACCGATGTTAGACTCCCAATAACAGTATCTGTCCTTGTAAGCCTCGTACAATGGACTGTAAATACAACAATTAACCGAAGTTAGACTCCCAATAACAGTATCTATCCTTGTAAGCCTCGTACAATGGACTGTGAATACGACAATAAACCGATGTTAGACTCCCAATAACAGTATCTATCCTTGTAAGCCTCGTACAATGGACTGTGAATACGACAATAAACCGATGTTAGACTCCCAATAACAGTATCTATCCTTGTAAGCCTCGTACAATGGACTGTGAATACGACAATAAACCGATGCTAGACTCCCAATAACAGTATCTATCCTTGTAAGCCTCGTACAATGGACTGTGAATACGACAATAAAACCGATGCTAGACTCCCATAACAGCATCTATCCTTGTAAGCCTCGTACAATGGACTGTGAATACGACAATAAACCGATGCTAGACTCCCAATAACAGCATCTATCCTTGTAAGCCTCATACAATGGACTGTGAATACGACAATAAACCGATGCTAGACTCCCAATAACAGCATCTACCCTTGTAAGCCTCATACAATGGACTGTGAATACGACAATAAACCGATGCTAGACTCCCAATAACAGCATCTACCCTTGTAAGCCTCGTACAATGGACTGTGAATACGACAATAAACCGATGCTAGACTCCCAATAACAGCATCTACCCTTGTAAGCCTCGTACAATGGACTGTGAATACGACAATAAACCGATGCTAGACTCCCAATAACAGCATCTATCCTTGTAAGCCTCGTACAATGGGCTGTGAATACGACAATAAACCGATGCTAGACTCCCAATAACAGCATCTATCCTTGTAAGCCTCGTACAATGGGCTGTGAATACGACAATAAACCGATGCTAGACTCCCAATAACAGCATCTATCCTTGTAAGCCTCGTACAATGGGCTGTGAATACGACAATAAAACCGATGCTAGACTCCCAATAACAGCATCTATCCTTGTAAGCCTCGTACAATGGGCTGTGAATACGACAATAAACCGATGCTAGACTCCCAATAACAGCATCTATCCTTGTAAGCCTCGTACAATGGGCTGTGAATACGACAATAAACCGATGCTAGACTCCCAATAACAGCATCTATCCTTGTAAGCCTCGTACAATGGGCTGTGAATACGACAATAAACCGATGCTAGACTCCCAATAACAGCATCTATCCTTGTAAGCCTCGTACAATGGGCTGTAAATACGACAATAAACCGATGCTAGCCTCCCAATAACAGCATCTATCCTTGTAAGCCTCGTACAATGGGCTGTAAATACGACAATAAACCGATGCTAGCCTCCCAATAACAGCATCTATCCTTGTAAGCCTCGTACAATGGACTGTAAATACGACAATAAACCGATGTTAGCCTCCCAATAACAGCATCTATCCTTGTAAGCCTCGTACAATGGACTGTAAATACGACAATAAACCGATGTTAGCCTCCCAATAACAGCATCTATCCTTGTAAGCCTCGTACAATGGACTGTAAATACGACAATAAACCGATGTTAGCCTCCCAATAACAGCATCTATCCTTGTAAGCCTCGTACAATGGACTGTAAATACGACAATAAACCGATGTTTAAGCCTCCCAATAACAGCATCTATCCTTGTAAGCCTCGTACAATGGACTGTAAATACGACAATAAACCGATGTTTAAGCCTCCCAATAACAGCATCTATCCTTGTAAGCCTCGTACAATGGACTGTAAATACGACAATAAACCGATGTTAGCCTCCCAATAACAGCATCTATCCTTGTAAGCCTCGTACAATGGACTGTAAATACGACAATAAACCGATGTTAGCCTCCCAATAACAGCATCTATCCTTGTAAGCCTCGTACAATGGACTGTAAATACGACAATAAACCGATGTTAGCCTCCCAATAACAGCATCTATCCTTGTAAGCCTCGTACAATGGACTGTCAATACGACAATAAACCGATGTTAGCCTCCAAATAACAGCATCTATCCTTGTAAGCATCGTACAATGGACTGTCAATACGACAATAAACCGATGTTAGCCTCCCAATAACAGCATCTATCCTTGTAAGCCTCGTACAATGGACTGTCAATACGACAATAAACCGATGTTAGCCTCCCAATAACAGCATCTATCCTTGTAAGCCTCGTACAATGGACTGTAAATACGACAATAAACCGATGTTAGCCACCCAATAACAGCATCTATCCTTGTAAGCCTCGTACAATGGACTGTAAATACGACAATAAACCGATGTTAGACTCCCAATAACAGCATCTATCCTTGTAAGCCTCGTACAATGGACTGTAAATACGACAATAAACCGATGTTAGCCTCCCAATAACAGCATCTGTTAGAAACATAAATGTAGTTTCTAATATTTATTGTATCTGACGCTATTTATTTGACGTCTGTTTGGCGTCTTCAGCCACGTGATAATTTGCGGCGTTCATTGACGTCAACGTCATACTTGTTTATACTTCCGCCCAGACTTTGAAACGTTAACTGAACTGAACGTTAACTGTGGACATTAATTATTCTGATGAGACTTGATGAGGAAGAGACCAAATTCGGTAACTAAATACTGTTAATTTATTCAAAGCGTAATTATTGAACTCGAAGTTATGATATTGAATTTGTTAAATAACATAAAATGAATATATAGACTTTAAATTTTATTTTCTGAATGATTGGATAGTGCAAGCTTTGTTGATGTGAAGTATGTTCAAAAGTACATCTGTTGTTTATATGAGTATATGTATAATTGGTGAGCGTTGTATGAATGTTGTTTGTATGTTTTTATTTGCAGAGAATCGCTATATCTAGAGAAATAAAAGAGTAAAGGCGCATCTCTCGTTTAGTCACTGAGTTGATCCAAGTCCCAGAAGAATTCTCGAATAGTCGAATAATCGAATGCTCGAATCCAGCGGTTGATGTAGATCCACTGAAGAAACAGTGACGATACCATTGGATACAAGATGACAGACTCTGAAAATAAAACCTTTCAAGGACTTAAGCGGTCAAGGTCAGCACAATGTGCGCAACTGACGAAACTGTATAAGGAGTTGGAGCAATACATGATTTCTCATGATAATGATGATCTTGTTGAAAACTTGTATGTGAAACTGTGCGATAAATTCAACGCTTTCAAGAACATACATTTAGAGTGCCTAGACTTATGTGACGAACCCGCCGATTGTGAAAATCTAGAACAATCCTATGAGTGTTATCATAATAATTTCACAGAGTTTCAGGAGAGATATGAACAATGGAAGTCATCGAACCAGTATAATGAAAATGACGAAATTTGTAGCAATGCGTCATCAACGTGTAAAACGAAACTTGCGAGTTCCAAAGCTAAACGTTTGATTGCTGAGCAAAAGTTAAATTCTCTTAGAAAAAAACACGAGCTTGAACTGGCGCGCAAAGAAATAGAAATTAAACAGCAAGAACTTGAATATCAGTGTGAATTAGAGCAAGCGCGTATTGAAGAATCGGTCTGGCACGAGGCATTGGAGGAAGAAACTGGTGAGCATGTGCAAGATTCGTCATATGTGAAGCAGACGACAGTAAATGATTTCACTTCCGGTCATGAACAGTCTGATAAGAACATAAGAAGTGCACACGACGACTGTGTAATTATAAATACACCTAACAACACTCATTTGGTAACGGAGCAACGTAAGAATGGATCAATGAATCAGAATGCACATCCATCTGAGAATGTAGTCACGAGCGTTTTGAGAAATACAGACACTAATGTTTTGAGAAATACAGACACTAGCATAGAATCAGCTTTTCAGTTGCTGGCAAATACGTTACAAGAAGGATTCAACTTACCAAAGCCGGAGCTCCTGAGATTCAGCGGTTCAACATTGGAATACTGCAAATTTGTGAATAACTTTGAAACAAACATTGACTGTAAAGTTCGTGACGACAGGTTACGACTTAGTTACTTGATACAATACTGTGACGGAGAGGCAAAGAGTGCAATAGAAGACTGTGTACTACTGAGTCCAAGTGAAGGTTATAAACGAGCAAGAGACATTTTGTACTCACGGTACGGTAGGCCACATAACATTGCTAGAACTTATGTAGATAAAATTGTTAATGGTCATTCCTTAAAGGCATCTGACACTAATGGTCTTTCAGATTTAGCACTTGAGATGAGAAAATGTGAAATTACTTTGTCTCAGTTAGGATTTAAGTCAGATATAGATAACACAGACAACTTACGTCGCATTGTTAGACGTTTGCCTATGCACGTCCGCGGTAAATGGGTAGATATTGCACACTCAATTACTGAGTCTGGTAGGGAACCGGGCTTTTCAGATCTAGTGAAATTTGTAGAAGAAAAGGCTCGAATCGCCACTTCCCTATATGGCCTTGACCTTGCAAATGAGAAGAGTCATGGTAAGATTGTTGAAGATCGAACCTTTAAGTCAAAGCCAAGTCCTGCACCTCGTAGAAATAATGCTGTCAGTTTTGCTACGAATAGTGCAGTAAACAATCCTATGTATAAGCCGTCACGTAAGTGCTATTGTTGTTCAGGTAGTTGTAAAGATTTAGCTTCATGTACGAAATTTACAGCCATGAATTTAAATGACAGGGAACAGTTTGTAAAAAAGAACAGACTTTGTTTCAATTGTTTAAAGGGCAAACATTTTTCTAACGTTTGTAGAAAACCTACTGGGTGCAATGTAACAGAATGTAAATCTAGACACCACTTTCTTTTACATAGTTGGGTAGATAGTAAATCTGATCACACAGATCAACAATCCGTCGTAAATTGCGCAACTAAAAGCGGATCTTATGTGAAGAACTGTTTAGGTATAATACCTGTACTTGTTAGAGGTAAAAGTGGGACGTACTGCAAGACTTATGCTCTGCTTGACGAGGGAGCTGACCAAACATTATGTGATGAACGCTTGTTGAAAACGCTGAACCTACCCTCTAAACCTGTGACGTTCAAGATGTCTACAGCAAGCTCTTCCGGTATTATCGTCGAAGGACAGGAAGTTGAGCTGCACGTGCAACCGGCGTCAGGTGGTAACGACGTTACGTTGAGAAAAGTTTGGTCAGTGAAATCTCTTCCAGTATCAACTAGATCTGCTGCGAAAAACGCTGACATCCGAGATCTACCATATTTATCTAAGATAGAAACCCCTGAAATCGACTCTAGCTCTGTGATGCTTCTTATTGGAACAGATGCACCACAGGCACATATACCCTTAGAAGTGCGTTCAGGCCGCCATGATCAACCCTACGCCATTAAAACTCAACTAGGCTGGGCAGTGCGTGGACCTGTTACAGACACTACAACACAGAAATCAGCTAATGTAAATTTTCAGCAGTCAGCTGATGTATTGTTACAACAACAACTTGAGAAAATGTGGACTACGGACTTTGATGACAAAGTGAAAGTAGAAAGAATATCAATGTCTCTAGAAGACAAGAAAGCTTTAAACACTATGAACTCTTCGTTGAGATATGAAAATGGACATTACAAACTGAAATTACCATGGCGTGACGAGAAAGCAGTAATGCCTAACAACTTGACTCTTGCGCATGCGCGACTCGAACATTTGAAGAGGAAGTTAGCACGAGATCAAGAGCTGCATAAAATGCACACAGCATCAGTAACTGACTATATCCAGAAAGGACATGCACAGGAAGTAACACACATTGAATCTGATAGTAACCGCGTGTGGTACTTACCCCATCATCCTGTGACGAATCCTAATAAGCCCGGAAAAGTGAGAGTTGTATTTGACTGTGCCGCCAAATACAAAGGAATTTCCCTAAATAGTCAACTTCTACAAGGACCCGACTTTATGAACAGCTTGGTTGGCGTTTTAATCAGATTTCGTCAAGAGCCCGTTGCTATAGCAGCCGACATCGAGGCTATGTTTCATCAGGTCCGTGTCGAAGATTTAGATTGTGATGCCCTACGGTTTCTATGGTGGCCTGAAGGGGACATGACTCAACAACCTAGATGCTATAAGATGCTGGTACACCTATTTGGTGCGACCTCATCCCAAGTTGCACAGCATATGCATTAATACGAACAGCGTCGGATAACGCGCATATGTATAAACCAGAGGTAGTCAACACCGTTAAAAGGAACTTTTACGTTGACGACTGCTTAAAATCAGTTTCTTCTGATGAGAAAGCAATCGAGTTAGCCGCAGACTTGCAGTCATTGTTAAGGAGAGGAGGATTTCGTCTGACGAAATGGCTTAGCAATAAGAGAGATGTCGTTGAATCTATCCCAGAGTCAGAACGAGCGCGATCTATAATGAATCTTAGCAAGAGTGACAGTTCGCCAGTAGATCGTGCCCTCGGTGTTCAGTGGAATGTAGAAAAAGATGAACTCAAATTTAAAGTGCAATTAAGTGAAAAACCAATAACAAGACGCGGCATCCTTTCCATCGTCAGTTCCATATTTGATCCCCTTGGACTGGTAGCACCAGTAACTCTACGTGCAAAGGCTATAGTACAAAACCTATATAGACAGAAGCTTTCATGGGACGATCCTATCCCTGAAAAAGATACGTACGAGTGGAAACAATGGTTAGATACTCTTCCATATTTAGAATCTGTCTCTGTGAGAAGATGTTTTAAACCACAGGACTTTGGAACCTTAAAGAATGCCCAGCTACATGTATTCTGCGACGGTTCTCAACTTGGTTACGGCGCATGCGTGTACTTGAGATTAAAAGATGAAAAGAACCTGATTTCATGCTCTCTGGTTGCTGGAAAATCACGACTAGCGCCAATAAAACAGACATCTATTCCAAGACTTGAACTTTCAGGAGCAGTTGTCGCTTCCCGGCTTTATACGCTAGTAGCAGACGAACTAGAAATAAACATTGACAGTGTGACATTCTGGACAGATTCTATGATTGTCCTTGGATATATTAAAAACGAAACCCGGAGATTCAAAACCTTTGTTGGAAATAGGGTAAGTGAAATTCATGATGTGACGTCACGAGACCAATGGAGACACGTAGATACGGCTTCCAATCCAGCAGACGTCGCTTCTAGAGGAATGCATGCCAGTGATTTTAAGACAATGAAATTTTGGATGCATGGACCTGAATTCCTTCAAAAAGATGAAAGCCATTGGCCAAGCCACCTAACTAAACCTGAATTAGACGACGACACTGAGCTGAAAAAAGAGGTTGTCGTCAACACAACTAGTGCAGTTGAATCCATTCAAAGTATAATAGATAGATACTCCAGTTGGACGAAGCTGAGAAGGGCCGTTGCTTGGTTACTAAGATATAAGGTATACTGCAGACGTAAACACTTAAACCACACCTTGGGACTGAGTGAAGGTGACTTAAGCACCAATGAACTCAACATGGCGGAACATACCATATTAGCGTTGGTTCAACGTACGTCGTTTACCGATGAGAGAATATGTCTACAAAATGGGAATTCTGTAAGAAAAGACAGTTGTTTAGCATCTTTGAACCCGATTATACACCATGATCTGATCAGAGTACAAGGACGCTTACAATGCGAATATCCAAGTAAATATCCAGTCGTACTACCTAGCAAACACCATGTAACAAAACTAATAATAAAACATATCCACGAACATAATGGTCACGTTGGAAAAGAGCATGTACTTTCTATGTCACGTGAGAAATATTGGATTCTACACGGACCTAGCGCAGTGAAGAGTATTTTGAGAGGTTGCATCCCATGCAGACGACAACATACACCGTTAATGACCCAACAGATGGCGCCCTTGCTTGACGAGCAGACGACACCGGATATGCCACCATTTTCCCATATTGGAATCGATTATTTCGGACCATTTATTGTGAAGACAGCTCGTGCACGAGAAAAGCGTTATGGTTGTATTTTCACGTGCCTAACGTCGCGTGCGGTACATTTTGAAATTGCTCACAGTCTATCTACTGATTCCTTCATATCTGCCTTTCAACGCTTTCAAAGTCGACGTGGACGTCCACGGAAAGTCTTCAGTGATAATGGAACCAATCTTGTTGGAGGTGAAACTGAACTACGAAAATCATTGCAGCTATGGAACCAGTCCAAACTCAGTGGATTTTTTGCTCAGAACGACATTGAATGGCATTTCAACCCTCCGAACGCAAGCCATATGGGAGGAGCATGGGAACGTTTAATTCGTTCTACTAGAGTTATATTGAAATCTCTCGTCCGAGAACAACTAGTTAACGACGAGCAGCTGCTTACATTAATGGCTGAAACAGAGAAAATACTAAATGACAGACCTTTGACACCCGTTAGCAGTGATCCCAGAGACCCACCAGCATTAACGCCGAGTATGCTACTGCTAATGAAATCAAACCAGTGCTTACCTGTTGGTATCTTTAAGAAGCAAGATATATATGCAAAACGGTGGTGGAGACAAGTGCAGTATCTCGCAGATGTATTTTGGAAACGATGGTTGAGAGAATACTTACCACTACTTCAGAAACGTCAGAAATGGCAACGTAAAACTGTAAACCTGAAGAAAGATGATGTAGTTCTTGTTGCCGTTGACAACGTTCCCAGAGGACAGTGGCCACTAGCCCGAGTGGTTGACGTGAATCTTGGTAGAGATGGCCTAGTTAGAAGCTGTGTGATCAGAACTAAATCAGGTCAATTGATTAGGCCAGTTACTAAACTGTGTCTTCTTGAGGCTTCAATGTAAATTTGATCCTAACTTTTTTCGAAGCTAAATAATAATTATAACAAACAAGTAAGAGCCAAGTTTTGTTGTACAAATTGTTATAAATGCGCTACTTAGGAATTGTCTTTATGAAGCGTAGATAATTGTTTTTGGTTAGATTTCGCGCACCTTGCATAGATTAACTAATTACGTGAAATATGTCATCAACTTAAGAATTATTGATTATTGATAAAGCATGGAAGTGTAATTTTTTGAAAAGTTTATTTGTTATGAAATGTATGTAATTTCATAGTGGGGACTGTTAGAAACATAAATGTAGTTTCTAATATTTATTGTATCTGACGCTATTTATTTGACGTCTGTTTGGCGTCTTCAGCCACGTGATAATTTGCGGCGTTCATTGACGTCAACGTCATACTTGTTTATACTTCCGCCCAGACTTTGAAACGTTAACTGAACTGAACGTTAACTGTGGACATTAATTATTCTGATGAGACTTGATGAGTAAGAGACCAAATTCGGTAACTAAATACTGTTAATTTATTCAAAGCGTAATTATTGAACTCGAAGTTATGATATTGAATTTGTTAAATAACATAAAATGAATATATAGACTTTAAATTTTATTTTCTGAATGATTGGATAGTGCAAGCTTTGTTGATGTGAAGTATGTTCAAAAGTACATCTGTTGTTTATATGAGTATATGTATAATTGGTGAGCGTTGTATGAATGTTGTTTGTATGTTTTTATTTGCAGAGAATCGCTATATCTAGAGAAATAAAAGAGTAAAGGCGCATCTCTCGTTTAGTCACTGAGTTGATCCAAGTCCCAGAACAGCATCTATCCTTGTAAGCCTCGTACAATGGACTGTAAATACGACAATAAACCGATGTTAGACTCCCAATAACAGCATCTATCCTTGTAAGCCTCGTACAATGGGCTGTAAATACGACAATAAACCGATGTTAGACTCCCAATAACAGCATCTATCCTTGTAAGCCTCGTACAATGGGCTGTAAATACGACAATAAACCGATGTTAGACTCCCAATAACAGCATCTATCCTTGTAAGCCTCGTACAATGGGCTGTAAATACGACAATAAACCGATGTTAGCCTCCCAATAACAGCATCTATCCTTGTAAGCCTCGTACAATGGACTGTAAATACGACAATAAACCGATGTTAGACTCCCAATAACAGCACCTATCCTTGTAAGCCTCGTACAATGGACTGTAAATACGACAATAAACCGATGTTAGCCTCCCAATAACAGCATCTATCCTTGTAAGCCTCGTACAATGGGCTGTAAATACGACAATAAACCGATGTTAGACTCCCAATAACAGCATCTATCCTTGTAAGCCTCGTACAATGGGCTGTAAATACGACAATAAACCGATGCTAGACTCCCAATAACAGCATCTATCCTTGTAAGCCTCGTACAATGGGCTGTAAATACGACAATAAACCGATGTTAAGACTCCCAATAACAGACTCTATCCTTGTAAGCCTCGTACAATGGGCTGTAAATACAACAATAAACCGATGTTAGACTCCCAATAACACTATCTATCCTTGTAAGCCTCATACAATGGACTGTAAATACAACATTATAAACCAATGTTAGCCTCCCAATAACACTATCTATACTTGTAAGCCTCATACAATGGACTGTGAATACAACAATAAACCAATGTTAGACTCCCAATAACAGTATCTGTGCTTGCAAGTCTAAAATACAAACTGTAAATCAATGTTAGCCTCCCCATCATAACAGTACAGTCGAGACTGCCTTAGCGACTCCCTGAATTTAACAACTCCCTGTCTTATGTGACGCTAGTCAAGTCCGCCCGATGTAAAATGAGTCCGTATTTAGCGACTACCTGTCTAACGTGACAAGCGACCGTCATTTTTCGGTCAAATTTGCTTTTATTCGTCTTTTTAAGCGCCTTTATCCATACCGGTTTGCCGATTTTCATACCGAATTCAACCACACTGGGTTGGTTTTAAATTCAGAAATTATTAAAAAGTCCATCACAAAATAGTTATAAAAGTTTGATTTCAACCTGGCAATTCACAGTTTGTCTAATGACCAGCTAATTATGTCATTGTTTAGTGTCAAACGATCTTATAATCCCCTATTGTGTACAAAGACAATAGACCAAGGTGTAATCAATTTGTGATAAGTTTACACATCAACATGTGTGGGTACCGCAAGGGCCTGGCATAGGCGATCTTTCAGGCCTGTATTTGTAAGTGGGTGGGGTATCGGAGGACCGTTTGTTACTGTATTAAGCGACTCCCTGCCATATGCGACTTTATTTCATCTGTCCCATCGAAGGTCACATATGACAGGCTTGACTGTATTTGTCCTTTAAAGACTGTAAAAAGAAACAGTAAACCAATGTTAGCCTCCAAATAACAGTTTTCACTTTTCAATTATTTTGTGAAGGTCATAAATTTATGCTGCAACAAGATCGCATATTTTACAAATCTAAACACATTTGTTTTAAAAAAAATTCAACAAATAAGATAAGGGAGAAATGTCATTTTAACAATAACCTTTGGCCTACTAACCCATCAA
The DNA here is from genome assembly GCF_021730395.1 of Mercenaria mercenaria. Classification (NCBI taxonomy): domain Eukaryota; kingdom Metazoa; phylum Mollusca; class Bivalvia; order Venerida; family Veneridae; genus Mercenaria; species Mercenaria mercenaria. Next base: position 54,590,301 of record NC_069363.1, read on the forward strand.
ATATAAGGGTCATCTAGTTTAAACAGTATTTATTAAATATATCATGTACATAAATCACATACATACAATAAAATTTACAATCAAAATAATGTAAAGGATCTGAAAACAAGCTTTCATCAACAACTTATATTAATTGATTTCCTTGACAGTAAAACATGTTATAAGGATAGGGTGTTACAAAGTATGGTTTGTGTCTAGTTATTTGTTAGTTTAAACTCTTTTTATAGTTTAATTTTCAGCTAGATAAGTATGAAAATTTTGAAATAAGTTGAGAAATGCTGCTTAGTACTAAGAATGTACTGCATGTGGCCAGTTTGTGCCAATGCTCACCTGTGCGCGTCAGCGCGCCGGTCACATGGAGAATCGCTTCGAGGCAACAATGTATTGCTGCACTTTAGCAAAGACAGATATATTCCAAGTCGTAGTTAGGTGTTCATTACCAAACAGTAAGTTATTAATGGTGGGTGCACAAGGTAATTCATTTAGGAGCAATTGTCTTTCTGGTATATAAATCAGACATGATAAAAGGTAGTGATTTGTTGTTTCTACTTCACCGCATGTACAATAAGGACTATTTGATACTGATTTACGAAAAAGGTCATAATTTAGGGAACTACAGCCTAGATGGAGACGAGTATGTAGTATTTGACCAATCCTACTTAATGACAGGTAATGCGGCGGGGGTTTGGATGCATTGCTATTTAAGCATTTCTTAAATATTGCTAAGGAAGGACTTGCTTTAATTTCTTCGGACAAAGCATTCCATTCACGAATCACGGATGGAATAAATGAATCTTTGTATAATTGTGTACAACATGATAAGGGTATATTCATGTTATTTCATAATTCATATCAACTTTGTGTAGAAGGAGGGATAAGGTTACATAAGTAGCTTGGGGAAATGTCATTTTTCATTCTGTAGAATAGTACAAGTTAATGCTTCTTTCTTCTGCTAGATAGTGTTTCCCATTTTAAGGGTCATCTATTGACCAAAGCCAGTCAATGCCTGTAGTTAGTAGATGTCCTCTATCGTTTTGGAGTTTAAGGTCAAGTACACAGAGAACTCTAGACTGAAAATTGTTTCTGCTCAATAACTTTAGGCCAACTACCTTTAAACTTCATAGGATGAGTGCCAATGGTCAGTAGATGACTCCTGTGTTTTCAAGGTCAGTAGGTCAAAGTTCAAGGTGACTGTGACCCTGAGTCTGAAAACAAGATCTGCTCAATTACTAAAGAATACTTTGGTATACAGCCTGTAAAATAGTTAAGATTATTGCCAATGGTTAGCAGATTGCCCCTATTAAGTTGGGGCTCCATTTGTCAAATGTCAAGGCCGTGATCTCGGGACTGAAAATGAGATGGGCCATCATGCAGACATACTTGCATTACATACAGTTCTTGTTTTGTTCAGCTACTATGTTTTTAGTTCTTACCATTGCCAGGTTAGGATGACTCCATGAAGTTATAAGTATCAGTAAAGATTTTTAACAGAAAATAATTTTATAGACATCAATCAGATTTACTGATATAAATTTTAACTTCTTTTTTAATTGAAATCAGTCTGCAACTGTTCCAAGATTGGACTTTTAAACAGTAAATCTGTCAACAAGAATGAAAAGACATAGATCTACATTGAACAACAGTAAAAACACTATTACAAAGTTATATATACCTATATAGCCTCCACTTGGAATATAGAAGGTCCCATTTTTTCTGCCTCAAGGTAAAGAAAATCAGCATTGGAGGTAACAAAAGTCCCATAAACACCAGGTACACACTTGCAAAGAAATGTATTGTCTGTAATATCATATAAAGACATATTATATAATTATATAATTATTGTCCTGTTTTCAATATAAACATATTTTGAATTATTTTCTTAACTCATTTTTTTTTTGAAAATTGAAAGCAAATGCTTTTCTTTAAATTAGATATTCAGCAAGATTCACTGCACACTCAGTTAATCTAAATGTTTGACTGAGAAGAGAAATACATGTTTACAATTTTGAGGGGGAGAAAATGAAATTAAGAATATTTATGAAAGAAATGGTTTAATAAATATAATGTGCTGATATATTTCTATGAACAGAATTCTTGCATTATATAGCATGATCTCTTTAAGAGTGAACACAACTGGGAAAATTATCTTTGTTGTACTTCATGAAGTTTTTATTCTGAAGAGTTTAATTTACTAAACATTCAATAAATTAGTATCCCCTGCTGAACAGGTTAAGAGTGAACATTTAGAAACACTCTATTTTTAGTAGAAGTGACCTTGACCTTGCAACCCAAAATGCAACTAAACCTTTGTCTCCATAAAGTTATCTATATACCAACAAGTGGTCCGCAAAGCAGGCAATCTATACAGAGAAGTCCATAAAAAAATCTCTTACCCTATACAAGTACTAAGAATCAAAACTCTCTGACTAAAACTTACAAGGCCGAATTTCCCAAAAGAAGTTTTAATATTTCTACAATGTTTCATTGAAATATTTAAAATCATGTCTAAGGTATGGCTCCAAATGGATCAAAGGGTCATAAATCTTGCCTTCCTCAGGCAATCTGACAGAAACTTTCAGGACCAGATTCACTATAGCTGTTAACATTTCTACCAATACTCCAAATCATGTCCTTGACATGGCTCTGGAGGGACAGAAAGATTGATGGCCATTGTCTTAACTATATCACTTACCCTCTGGTGGGTGAAAGCAAATTAAATGTCTTGAAATGATGGCAGTCTGAAGGTGTCAAATGAAGCACATGACAGACATTATTGAACCATGTCAATGTGTTTAACTGCACACAACTCTCTTCACATCATCAGATCAAAATAATGGTCAAAGAATATGTTAGTTATTATTCTTACCTGAAAGATGAATACATCACATGATTCATCATTATCTAGAAGAAAAACATTGGTTGTATGGTCCAAAACAAGCAGCTGAAATCATACAGCACAATAAGCATTTAACAAAATCCTCTTCCAAAGGACATTTACACATGCTTTAATCTCAATTCTAATATGCTTGTTTCTGTTGAAACACACTTAAGCTAAAATGACGTCACGTAACGAGCAATGACGTCATTGTTTTTGTTGTGACCAAGAAAGAGCGTGATTATATTTAATCTTCTGTTTTAGATAAAAAGCTTATTAGAACTGCACACTGAAATTGTGTTTTAGTCAAATATACACTCAAAATCGATTATATACGTCGCTAGAATAATTCACTCGGACTATGCCCTAGGGAAATTATTCCGTGGACGTATAACCTTTTTTTGGTGTTAAAACACCATTTTTCTATACATTTCTTCTTAAATACATTATAATACTGCAAAATATTTGCATTTTACTCAAAAGTGATTCAAACCCCTCCCCTCAAACCCCACCAAAAATTATTTGGGGCTGGAGTGTTAATTAGGTCAAATAAGGTAGTTTAATAGTAGATTTATCAATACTAATCAATGCCTTGGAAATATTTGATACATCTTCATGTTTTCCACAATGCCTTGATAACTGTATGATTATGTGTAAATAGTATGTTAATAGACCTATTCAAAAAGTAACTGCAAAGATATGTGTAACAGTCTCAGGAAAAATGTGCAGCCTCGACTGGGACTCGAACCTCGGACCTTTGGCTTACTGTGCCAACGCTGTACCAATTGAGCTACCGAGGCCACCCGATATGAGAACCGCTACACACCTTCCCTCTTATTGTGAGACATTGGCACTCCTGGCCAATGTCTGCCGCAGATCTGTTAACCGAATTCAGATGCACACCCCAGCCGAACTGCTTCGCTCCGCATGGGCTCCAAGGGTGAATGTCTCGGTGGAACCTCCAAATGTAACTGTCTCAGGAAAAATGTGCAGTCTCGACCGGGACTCGAACCTCGGACCTTTGGCTTACTGTGCCAACGTGAGCTACCAACTGAGCTACCAAGGCCTCCCGATACGAGAATCGCTACATATATAAGGTCACAACAAAATTCCTTAGCCTACAACAATGAAATCATTTTATTCTCTGGGGACTAATTTTTGTAGATATTATGATAGATTCAATCCACAACAAATGTGAACAAAGAGGTTAAGGAAAAGTATTGTTACAGAAAAGATAAACAAAACAGAAGGTCAAGTGACAGACTGAACTGAAGCAGACATTTTATAATGACCTTTACTTAAAAAAATGTATTCCTACATGTATATTATTAAATTACTTGTAGTTTCCAAACAATATTTGATTTACAGAGTAGGCGAAGGGTGGTCCCTTTCTACCTAGGTATCCATTAAAATGGAGCTGACCATCAGGCACCACGTCAGAGCCCTCAGGTTTAACTTTTATCCAACACTAACCTAGCAATTATAAATATGACACTTCTTGCCTATGAGAATAAAAATGTATTATTGGTCAAGAACACTGGGAAATAACTTTCAAAAATTTGTCAGTTCATAAATCCCAGTGAACAAGGAAAATGTATGTTATCTTTGAACCAAGACATTCATGAATTTAAGCCCCACAAAAAGCCCTTTTGGTGAAAAAAAAAACATGAAATTTTATGACAATGAATTTTAATGATATCACAGAATTTACTTTTGGTATGGTATCAGAGCACAGGAATGTCCTGACACAGGACAGAGTTGCAGGCATATACAAAGTCAGTATCACCATGACAACCAGTCTTCGTATAGTGGTTTGTCTCTCCCATCCTCCTGCATTATTTTCCAACCGCTTAGAATCATTTTGGTTTGAATTCTGTTTCTGAAACGAAAATTTACACACTTTATACTCTCACAGCAAAAAGGATATCAACCAGGTTGTTTTGGCAAAAAATAAGTTAATACAGAGTTGACAAACATATTTTTCAAAGTTAAAAATTCTGAGGCCCAAATTAGCTAAAGCCGCTAAGACCATGGGTCAACTGACAATGAGCAAAACAATATATCTTGTCTTCTTCGAATCTGGGGATATAACAAGAGGGCCTTGATGGCCCTAGACAGCTCACCTGAGTGAACAATTTTGGAAGAGGGTCATGCATGGACAATATATGTGAAATTACTTTGAAATACGGCCAGTGTTTTCTGACAAGAATACTTTTTAAAGTATCCACTATATGCATATAGGAAATACAGTATACATTATGAAAAATTGACTACCACCTCTGGTTGCCTTGATTTCCACCAACTGGAATAATTTGAACAAACTTACTGGAGTGTCACCAAAGAAACATAATTTTCTGTGATACATGTATTATTTAAAGTAGATTCCATTGACACAAACATTATGACTATGTTTTATGCAAATCAGGCAGATCATTAACCAAGTTTTTTTTCAGTGACTTGACCAAGTGACCTAATTTTTCACACAAGTGGCCAAGTTACAAATTATCCATAGCTTTTAAACTGGCAAACGGTCTAACCAAGTACAATGTATAATGAAAATCAAGTACAAAATATGGCCTCTAGTGTTAACAAGGTATTCCTATAATTTAACCTAGTGACCTAGTTTTTGACCTTAGGCACCTCAAATTTCAACTTAACATATACTTCATAGAGATAAACACTCTTGCAAAGATTTTTGACCATCAATTAGAAAATGTGGCCACTAGTGTGTAAACAAGGCTTTCTATGACATGACCTAGTGACCTAGTAGAAGACCTCAGACAACCCAGATTTATGATGATCAAGTACAACACGTGGCCTCTGAAGTGCTATATTACAGTTTTTCTATGAGTTGACTTAGTGACCTAGTTTTGACCTCATGTAACCCAGTTTTGTACTTGACCTAGATTTTACACAGACAAGCATTTCAACAATTTTGTATGAAGATCAACCTAGTTTTTGACCTCTGGTAAACCAGTTTTAAAACTGACCTAGATTTCATAGAGACAAATTTTTTAACATTTATGATAATCAAATAGTAAAAGTGGCCTATAGAGTGTTAACAAGGTTTTTCTATGATTTGACCTAGTGACCTAGTTTAAGATCTAAGTTAACCCAATTTCAAAGCTGATCTACATTACATATAGAGACAAACAATAAGACAAATTATTATGAATATTAGGTAGAAGATGTAGCCTCTAAAGTCTTAACAAGGTTTTCCTATCAACTGACCTAGTGTCTTTTTTGACTCCAGATGACCTAGTAACATACTCATGTGATTTTTTATTAAGGGTAACAGATTGACCAAGTTTCATTAAGATTGGGCAAAAACTGTGCCCTCTACTGGCAGTAGTTCCCGGACAGCAATAGTCACCGGACACGCTTCCGCAATGCTCTATTTTCGAGATTCGTCTACATATTTTTGTGCCTAATCATACAGACGCTTGATTTGGAGAAGTTTATTAAGTTCATTTTTTCACAGGTAATCATATGAGTATAATAATCGTGGAAATCCTACCGCATGGTTACTTGTTTACATTTTCACTTGCGGGGCTTCCGTTTTTATTGCGCATGCGCAAGGGAGGCCCGTCTAGAGGGTCTTAAAATTAAGGCTACATGTCTTTACTTCACGACTAGCAGACGATTCATACACTCTCAACAAGAAAACTTATTTTCTTTGTGACAACAATACTAATTTGCCAAAATATTTCATAATTTGTTCAATTTGTAAAATTAATATCTGTGACTTAAGCATAATTATTCTATTTTCTGTTGTCGCAATTTGCCCTGTGGCTGGGACAAATAAATTTGACACAAACTTGTGATCTTTTTACAGTTATATAAAATATCATTTTTTTTTCAGAACTCCAGCTCATATGGGCAGTTCCCGATAAATATATTCATGAACAAGAGCTGTCTCCATAGGATGACATATGCCCCCGATGGCACTTTGAATGAGTAGTTATGGCCGATGTTAGAGTTTAGGACCTTTGACCTACGGAGCTGGGTCTTGCACGCGACACGTCGTCTTACTGTGTCACACATTCATGCGTAGTTATTTTAAAATCCATGCATGAATGACAAAGATATGGACCGGACACGCCCATCATTGCACTATCATGAAAAATGACCTTTAACATCTAAGTGTGACCTTGACCTTTGAGCTACAGACCTGGGTCTTGCGCGCGACACGTCGTCTTACTGTGGTACACATTCATGCCAAGTTATTTGAAAATCCATCCATGGTTGACAAAGATATGGACCGGACATGCCCATCAATGCACTATCCTTTAAAGTCTAAGTGTGACCTTGACCTTTGAGCTACGGACCTGGGTCTTGCGCGCGACACGTCATCTTACTGTGGTACACATTCATGCCAAGTTATTTGAAAATCTATCCATCGATGACAAAGATATGGACCGGACACGCCCATCAATGCACTATCCTTTAATGTCTAAGTGTGACCTTGACCTTTGAGCTACGGACCTGGGTCTTGCGCGCGACACGTCGTCTTACTGTGGTACACATTCATGCCAAGTTATTTGAAAATCCATCCATCGATGACAAAGATATGGACTGGACATGCCCATCAATGCACTATCCTTTAATGTCTAAGTGTGACCTTGACCTTTGAGCTATGGACCTGGGTCTTGCGCGCGACATGTCGTCTTACTGTGGTACACATTCATGCCAAGTTATTTGAAAATCAATCCATTGATGACAAAGATATGGACCGGACACGAAAATTGCGGACAGACTGACAGACTGACAGACCGACAGACGGTTCAAAAACTATATGCCTCCCTTCAGGGGCATAAAAAATGGTGTCTGGGCATTACTTTCGAGCATGTTAAAATTTGACATTCTACAGACCCCTTTTCGGGCCTCGCTAATTCCCCGCGAACGCGATGTCATTTCACATGAAAAACCCTAAACTGGTAATACCGGAGCTAAGGTATGTATACATGTTAATCGTTTTTATTCTTAATATTTTTTAAGCTTTTGAGGACAAAATATATGCGATTTCTGTCCGGGGACTACTCGCGTGCCAGTACAGTGTTAACAGTCAAATTGTCAACAACTCATGACATACGATGACAGATGACAGTCACAGGGTGCTCACAATAGCTCAGCTCGAACACTTTGTATTCAGGTGAGCTAAATAGGATCTATCTTAATGATTTCGATAATTTCTTACTTTTTACCTGATATATGAAGTAGCACACATCAGTTATAAAATATCAACTTGTAGAAATAATCATAAAATTTACATTTAAAGTTCAGAGAACCTTTTTACATTTACAATCTTACAAATAGCAAGCATATATCATAAGTAATAAAATAACATGAATTTGTATTTGCTTTAAATATCTGGTAAAATTTCTAATTCATATATAAAGTAATTTATGTATCCTATATGTTACCATGGTTGTATGTTGGAACTTTCCCAGACAAAACTTCGCAGATAGAAAATCTTACCATGGCTGTATGTATATGAACTTACCCAGTCTTACTGCTGACAAAGTGATGCAGATAGAATTAATCTTACCCAGCTTGAATACAGGAACTTACTGAGTCTTACTGCTGACAAAGTGATGCAGATAGAATTAATCTTACCAAGCTTGTATACAGGAACTTACCCAGTCTTACTGCTGACAAAGTGATGCAGATAGAATTAATCTTACCAAGCTTGTATACAGGAACTTACCCAGTCTTACTGCTGACAAATGGATGCAGATAGAATTAATCTTACCAAGCTTGTATACAGGAACTTACCCAGTCTTACTGCTGACAAATGGATGCAGATAGAATTAATCTTACCAAGCTTGTATACAGGAACTTACCAGTCTTACTGCTGACAAATGGATGCAGATAGAATTAATCTTACCAAGCTTGTATACAGGAACTTACCCAGTCTTACTGCTGACAAATGGATGCAGATAGAATTAATCTTACCAAGCTTGTATACAGGAACTTACCCAGTCTTACTGCTGACAAATGGATGCAGATAGAATTAATCTTACCAAGCTTGTGTACAGGAACTTACCCAGTCTTACTGCTGACAAATGGATGCAGATAGAATTAATCTTACCAAGCTTGTATACAGGAACTTGCCCAGTCTTACTGCTGACAAATGGATGCAGATAGAATTAATCTTACCAAGCTTGTATACAGGAACTTGCCCAGTCTTACTGCTGACAAATGGATGCAGATAGAATTAATCTTACCAAGCTTGTATACAGGAACTTGCCCAGTCTTACTGCTGACAAATGGATGCAGATAGAATTAATCTTACCAAGCTTGTATACGGGAACTTGCCCAGTCTTACTGCTGACAAATGGATGCAGATAGAATTAATCTTACCAAGCTTGTATACGGGAACTTGCCCAGTCTTACTGCTGACAAATGGATGCAGATAGAATTAATCTTACCAAGCTTGTATACGGGAACTTGCCCAGTCTTACTGCTGACAAATGGATGCAGATAGAATTAATCTTACCAAGCTTGTATACGGGAACTTGCCCAGTCTTACTGCTGACAAAGTGATGCAGATAGAATTAATCTTACCAAGCTTGTATACGGGAACTTGCCCAGTCTTACTGCTGACAAAGTGATGCAGATAGAATTAATCTTACCAAGCTTGTATACGGGAACTTGCCCAGTCTTACTGCTGACAAAGCGATGCAGATAGAATTAATCTTACCAAGCTTGTATACGGGAACTTACCCAGTCTTACTGCTGACAAAGCGATGCAGATAGAATAATCTTAAAAGCTTGTATACGGAACTTGCCCAGTCTTACTGCGACAAAGCGATGCAGATAGAATTAATCTTACCAAGCTTGTATACGGGAACTTACCCAGTCTTACTGCTGACAAAGCGATGCAGATAGAATTAATCTTACCAAGCTTGTATACGGGAACTTACCCAGTCTTACTGCTGACAAAGCGATGCAGACAGAATTAATCTTACCAAGCTTGTATACAGGAACTTACCCAGTCTTACTGCTGACAAAGTGATGCAGACAGAATTAATCTTACCAAGCTTGTATGCAGGAACTTACACAGTCTTACTGCTGACAAAGTGATGCAGACAGAATTAATCTTACCAAGCTTGTATGCAGGAACTTACACAGTCTTACTGCTGACAAAGTGATGCAGATAGAATTAATCTTACCAAGCTTGTATGCAGGAACTTACACAGTCTTACTGCTGACAAAGTGATGCAGACAGAATTAATCTTACCAAGCTTGTATACAGGAACTTACACAGTCTTACTGCTGACAAAGTGTTGCAGACAGAATTCATCTTACCAAGCTTGTATACAGGAACTTACACAGTCTTACTGCTGACAAAGTGATGCAGATAGAATTGATCTTACCAAGCTTGTATACAGGAACTTACCCAGTCTTACTGCTGACAAAGTGATGCAGATAGAATTAATCTTACCAAGCTTGTATACAGAAACTTACCCAGTCTTACTGCTGACAAAGTGTTGCTAAAAAGAAAGTCTCATCATGCTTTTATGTTGAAAATTTCCTAGTCTTTACTGCAGACAAAGCATTGCTGAGTGAACACCTTACTATGCTTGTACACAGGAAAGTTCCCAGTGTTCAATACTGACAAAGCATTGCAGAATCCCGGCATGTAGGAAGTTTCCCAGTATTTACTGCTCAGAACTGCAGAGAGAAAACCTTACCATGCTTGTGTACAGGAACTTTCCCAGTATAATGATAAATATTGGGATGCACAGTGATGTCAACCACTCTATATAGTATATGCTCATTGAAGGACATGTAACAAACAGGCACTCTGAAAGAAGACATTAAATGAGGCAAAACATCATGATAACTAATTGTATTAACCAATGCAGTATAATATTCTTTCTAAAGAACTGGAATTTATAAATTCATCATATTTTTCAATTACTGTATGGTGAAACTAGAATTCTCTTTGCAGATCTTCTTTTCAACATTTGGCTACAATCATCAAAACACAGAAATTTTTGGTAAACAAACAAACATTTTACCAACAATTTACTGTCCATTTTATGTTCTACCATACTGTCCTGTATGACTGGATACTTATAATATTTTCAAAAAGTTGTCTCCTTTTAAAAATGAATGCCCTTCATAAAGAAATTAGATGCCCACGGGCAACATGTCCAGCCATCTGTCTGCATCAACTTTTGACCTTTGACCCCTTAGTGTGATCTTGACCTTTCAACTACTTATGCCTGATAGACTGTCTCATTGAGGCAAACAACTGTGCCAAGTTATTTAAGAAACCCTCAATCCATGGATGAGTTACAGCCCTGACAAGGAAAACTGCACCAAGTTTTGACCTCTGACCTCTAAGTATGACCTTGACCTTCAAGCTACCAATTTGGTTGTTGCACATGACACATCATCTTATCAAGGCAAACATTTGTGCCAAAGTATTTAAGAATCTCTCAATCCATGGCTGAGTAACAGCCCTGACAAGCATAGTACCAAGTTTTGACCTTTGACCTCAAAGTATGACCTTGACCTTTAAGCTACCAATCTGGTTCTTGCATGCGAAACACTGTGTCACTGAGGGAAACATGTGTCAAGTTATTTAAGAATCTGGGACATAATTGCAAATGTATCAAAACAAAGTTATGTAATAGTTCTTTGAAAATGGTGTTTATAAACCTGGTGCTGAACTGTCCGAAACTGTGGCCCCTTTATGCAGTCCTTTTCTGGAATTCACAATTGTTGTGTAGAGTAATATACATGTTTTATATGCTGTTAAATTTTCATGTAAAACAACCCTTTCTTTCCATGACATGGTGTTGTTTGAATTTTTTTCTAAAAATATCGGGCTAATCATTCATCTTGCAGAAAAAAATCCTACACTAAAAAGAAACAATTTGGTTATTCTTCCAATCACTGATACCATCAACATTTCTCTTTTCTTGTATGATGACGATTGTTGCACCGTGGATAAATTTACCCTGATTTACTATGTGAAGTCTGCGTTAAATACACTTTGAAAGTTTGATTTTGCTACTATTTTTCTATTTTGGAAGAATTGTTTGATATCACAATATGAAGCTATGACAGAAGGTAGGTAATACCTCAGACACCCCTTTGATACAGAGGACCGAGGTATATACACCAACTTTGACCTCCAAGTGTGGCCTTGACCTTGGACCTAGTGACCAGTGTCATGCACATCATTTTTATGAGGTATGTTTGTTTTGTTTTTTTTCAAAATCCTTCTAGCTATTTTGATGATATAGAGAAGACACAAAATTTAGTTATTTGAAACCCAAATGTGACCTTGACCTTGGACCTGGTGAAATGGGTTAAGTGCATCTTGTGTAATGATGACAAATATTTATGTATAAGTATTTAAAAATTCATTAAAGGGTTTAAAAGATAAGCCTCCAGAAATGAATCGCAGACGGACTGATGGACCGACACGTGACTATAATAAAGCCCCTGTTATACTTGTATCAGGGGTGTAAAACTGACAACCTCTTCACATGAGTTAGAGGTAGAGGACACATGATTTTAACAGATGTCCAGGTCTTCTATCAATTCATCCTAGAGAGGGTTTGCCTCACTCAGGGTTTGAACCTAAGCTCTTGTGGAACAGGTCCAAGTTAAAGACTGAGGTAAGATTTCTCCAGCTGTTCTAGCAGATATAAAGTAGAACTTGGTAAAATCTAATATCAAACCTGGATTTAGAATATTAGAGTTGAATAATCCAAAGTTGATGATGCTGAAGATGCGAGGCAGGTTCTCTGGCCAGGCAATCTTGATATGTAACGTCAGTAACATATTTTGTAGGAAATGACACAGCAATTTCACCTGGAAAATATACAATATATTATTACAAAACAGGTGATGAGCAATCCAAATTAAACTTGCTGGGCAGCATTTCCTTATTGCAGTTAACAGTTATACCATGTTTTATTGAAATCCTACAAACCAGTTCTGACGGAGAGAAAAAAATGGATAAAAACACTTTATATAACTGCAAAGGGCTATAAATCTTGTTTTCCTCAACATTCCTACCACGTTTTATTAAAGTATTTCCAACCATGTTTGAGGTATTACTCTGGACAGATAGAAAATGGAATAAAACACCATATATATACATGTAATGTACAAAGGGTCACAAATCTTGTCTTGCTAATGAAATCTGACCAGAACATGCAGGATGCCATTTCCTGACAGCCGATAACATATCTACCTTTGGTGGAGGATAATAAAGTTACTGCGCAAAGAAAGGCTTATTCTAGTTTACACATTATACTAAATCTTTAGCTCAGCTGTTAAGAAAGTTTTTTGCACAAATCTGAATAAATTGATGGTAGTCAGCTTCCTAGAAAAACAATGTATTCATGTCATATGAGGTCCAGATCTGACCCAAGTGGGGCCTGAACCTGTCACTGACTGTTTGTTTGGTGTACTGTCACAATGACACATTATAGATTACATGGTGACTTTCAGCTTTTGACTGTGGAGGAAGAGCCGAGGTGCTCCTCCAGGCATTACTGGGCAAACACCTTTGTAGAACCACGGACCTTCCATAAGCCACCTGAATGGCTTCCTCTTAAGCAAAAATTCTACACCCTAAGAGAGGTTTTGATCCTAGAGCCATGAGAGGCAAGTAATTTGAAGTCATCAGCCTTAACCACTTGGCCACAGAAGTCTCAACTAGTAACAGCATTATAGTAGAGAAAAATGTCTTATAACATGCATGCATTTAGATATACCACTGATACCTTTGTACAAACAGAATCTGTAAATCCATGACACAGTGTTGTTCCAACCAGTATCAATAGGTATATTCCAAAACTTACAGCTGGCCATGGAACTGGATAACACTTTACACACAAACTGCCAACATGATGGTAATCTGAATGGAAGTATACTATTAACATTTATGTGTCATCACTATGCAGAAAGAAAGTAAAAAAGCTGTACAAACATGTTTCACAGGAATGAGGATGTGTGATTCAAAAAGTTTGTTTGTATTTTTTAATCATCTGAATGACATCTGTCCTTTTTATTGTGGGTTTTAATTGACCTGGCAAGGCGGGGTTTTGCAACGGTCCACTGCATTATTGTGCAGGATACGTAGTATATTCGGCAACCTAATTTCTTATTCAGTGGCCATCTACCTTACATTGTAACCAATGTAGCACTGAATTTTAGTCATTGGTTACGGAATTAAACAATTACATTGCTCTACCAGTGAGTATTTTGCTCACATTTTGAGATTACCATTATTTGCATAAGTCAGAGATTAACTCTGCCTCGCAAGGTGGAATAAAATGAACAATACTTTTTAAACAAAATATATCAGCACAACAGAAGAGAAAAATGTCAACAACATTTATTTCAGTGTGTGCTGTGGTATGGGGATTTCCTCCTGCTGTAGTGATCTAGGCTACTTATAATTTCTGCAACAAATACAGTTCTAAATGGAAGGGCTCCCAGACCCCACTTCTACTTTGCAACTTACACATTTTGTAATTAATGAAATCCGTGCCATAGTTTCAATGAAAATACAGAAATTGGAATCAATGTCCTAATTCTTTTGGTTAAGGTAGTTCTGCACGTTTGATAAACCGGAAGTGATGGCATAACGTCATTTATCCGGAAAACGTGGAATAAAGCCTGGATTCGGCGTACAGAAATGAAAATCATTTTATGAATTAATAGCAACCTATGAGTAGATTTATTACAATGGCACTGTTACTGTCTTTCTAAAGTTAAAATATGATATTAAAACATCTGACACGTTAAAACTTCAAAATAATGTCAATGTTAAAATTAGCGTGAAAAGTGCGGTTCACTTTAATCATGGTCAAATATCTCAAAATTAAGCACACGGACCTATACATTTTATTTCACCACATTATAGGCCATATGCTTATTTACAACTGTGGGAAGTTTCATTAAATTCTACATTGTAGAAAAATTTCTATTTGCTAAAATGTTATGAAAGTTATGATTTTCCCATAGACTTCCATTATAAAAAATTGCGTGGTCTAATTTTTTCAAATCAGTCTAGCAAAAAATCAAGCACACGACCCTATCTTTTTTATTTGCTGAATTTTCTAGTTATATTCTGAAGTTTTGAAAAATCAGAGTTTAATCATATTCTACATTGTAGAAAAAATTTCAAACCAAATGTGCAGAACTACCTTAACAGTCACACTGTGTATTCCAGTCACTTAGATATACAATTATTAGTAGGTTTGACAGGTGATTGAGACTGTTCATTTCAATTAGTAATCAAATGGATGTGCAGGCCAATCATGATGTGCACTGGCCGCAAAGACAGCTAGCATCAGTCGTGTCCAGCATGATAAGGATTAATAGATCCTATCTTTATTTCAAAGTCAAACATTTACAAAATACTGTGAACAGAATCTGGTGTATACCAATAATTAGGGTTACAATTTTTCTAACATTACCGGCTGAACATTTTTCACATGTGCTACCAGTGGTACCAGTTCTACATTGGTTGTCAGCAAGACAGTTCTGTGGGTACAGACATTCTGTACAATGGAAATGCTCTGAAAAATATGTGAACTGTTATTTTTTCTAAAGAAAAAGGTCCTACTGAAGCAATCTTTAAGTTCCCTTAAGTGACACAATGGTTTGCCACTAATAAGTAAAGTTCACAGATTTGTGTTTAAACCTTTCATATTCTTTCACTTAGAACTATTAGTTAGAAGTACATGTAATATAACTGTGATGAATTTATCACTTGCAAATTATGCAGTATTAAACTAGAAAATGCTTTTGTAAAAAAGCGCATGTCTCCCCCAATGCAAAGTCCTATAGGCAAGAAGTCAATAGGAGTCAGGAGCGAAAGTCAAAGAGACACTGATGGTTGGCTGCAATAGGGATCATTTACTTGGCATGTCCTGTCATCCCGCTAAATTTCAACACTCTTGGCCTAGTGGTTCTCAAGTCACTGTTCAGGCTCCTGTGACCTTGACCTTTGATCAAGTGAACTCAAAATAAATAGGGGTCATCTACTCTGCATGTCCAATCATCCTACTAAGTTTCAACATTGTAGGTCAAGTGGTTCTCAAGTTATTTCCAAAAAATGATTTCACATGAACAGGCCACTGTGACCTTGACCTTTAATAGACTGACCCCAAAATCAATAGGGGTCATCTACTCTGCATGTGCAATCATCCTATGAAGTTTCAACATTCTGGGTCAAATGGTTCTTAAGTTATTGATCGGAACTGGTTATCAATGTTCAGGCCTCTGTGACCTTGACCTTTAACGGAGTGACCCCAAAATCAATAGGGGTCATTTACTCTGCATGAACAATCATCCTATGAAGTTTCAACATTCTGGGTCGAGAGGTTCTCAAGTTATTGATTGGAAATGGTTTTCCATGTTCAGGCCCCTTTGGCCTTGACCTTTAACAGAGTCACCCTAAAATCGTTAGGGGTCATCTACTCTGCATGACCAATCATCCTATGAAGTTTCATCATTCTGGGTCAAGTGGTTCTCAAGTTACTGACCGGAAATTGTTTTCAATGTTCAGGCCCCTGTGACCTTGACCTTTCACAGAGTGACCCAAAAATCGTTAGGGGTCATCTACTCTGCATGAGCAATCATCCTATTAAGTTTCAACATTCTGGGTCAAGTGGTTCTCAAGTTACTGACCGGAAATGGTTTTCAATGTTCAGGCCCCTGTGACCTTGACCTTTAATGGAGTGACCCCAAAATCGATATGGGTCATCTACTTTGCATGTACAATCATCCTATGAAGTTTCAACATTCTGGGTCAAGTGGTTCTCTAGTTATTGATCGGAAATGGTTTTCCATGTGCAGGCCCCTGTGACCTTGACCTTTGATGGAGTGACCCCAAAATCAATAGGGGTCATCTACTCTTCATGACCAATCATCCTATGAAGTTTCAACATTCTGGGTCAAGTGGTTCTCTAGTTATTCATCGGAAATGGTTTTCAATGTTCAGGCCCCTGTGACCTTGACCTTTGACAGAGTGACCCCAAAATCAATAGGGGTCATCTACTCTTCATGGCCAATCATCCTATGAAGTTTCAACATTCTGGGTCAAGTAGTTCTCTAGTTATTGATCGGAAATGGTTTTCAATGTTCAGGCCCCTGTGACCTTGACCTTTGATGGAGTGACCCCAAATACAATAGGGGTCGTCTACTACAGCAGCCCTACAACCCTATGAAGCTTGAAGGTTCTAGGTCAAATGGTTCTCCAGTTATTGCTTGGAAATGAAGTGTGACATACGGATGGACGGACGGTCGGACAGACGGACGGACGGACAGGGCAAAAACAATATGTCTCCTGGGGGAGACATAATTATGAATATTAAATGAATATCTGAAAACAAAAATAGAATAATCATTTATAATTAATAGATTTCAACTAAAAATGGAGAAAAAAGCAAGAACATCTCTCAGTGTTTTAACTGACTCATTTGGTGACACAGGCCAGATTCATCATTGGGATGACCTTTACAACACATTGTAAGGCTGAGACCACATTCACAAAGTAAGTGTAAATACTGAAAAAGATGTCAACATTGTATGACCCATGTCCCCTTAAAATATCTGACAGAATACTAAATAAAGTCCACTGCAGGAACATAACTCAGACAATATGTTATATCCACTTCATGTTGATGATTTCATTTCAACTGGATGGAAACTGTAGGAGTTGACAACATAAGAAAGTGTTACAGATGGACTGACTGATGGAGAGACGAATATAAACACCATATACCGCCTCAGTCTTCGACACACAGGGCATAAAAACACCGCCTGTGCAATTTAAACTGAAATGTTGAATTCAAATAAAAATTGCATACCAGTTTCCGCAGTGCTGTCATCATGTTTAGCACCTGTAAAATTTCCACAGTGGGTACCTGCTTCTGTTTCATGTTCATGTATATCTCCTTGAACTAAGACTAGCACGGAGGTTGTCAAAAAAGCCAAATGAAGAAAGCTTAACTGTACTGTGGAAACCATAAATACTACTGAAAATGTAAAACACAAGGGAGATAACCCGTGCAATCTTATCAACCTCAATACCCCATGAGTCAGTATATCATTAAATATGAATGAAATACATTATATATATAATAGTTTAATGCATGTTCTTTTTCACATTATTTTTTAAAAAGTTTACCGGGTTCCCACAAAGAAGAGAAAATAAAATTCCCTGTTTGTTTCTTTTTACATTACAGTAGTTGAGTTTGCATTGTACAAATAATGATTTAAAAAGATCTGACATAGAATCATTTAAAGCAGAAATGCCTGTTTATTTTCAAAAGTTGAAAATTTAATACAATAACTAGTACTCCGCTTAAATACCTCAACATATCAGTATTGAATGACTTAAAAATCTAAATGAAAAAATCTTACTAAATACACATTTTTACCATGGTGATTTACTTTTCCAGCTGTAGCAAACTTTACTTACATCCTTTACATGTACAATGGTATTTGATTTAGTGTTTTGATTTCTTTTTTGTTTAACTTTCCATATTTAATTGCTTATCTATGATACCAAATATGTCCTAATAACCACCCTCAGTGTGTTATTTGTTTGCATCTTTTCTACCAACCTTAATATTTCAGTTTTTCTCTGTTTAACTGAAATCTAAAATATTATAGGCTGCAAACATCCTATTAAAACAGTTACTTTTAACAAAGTCCACCACTAATAACTATTCAAACTTATTAAATACTAAACTTTCATAAACACTGATCATCTTTTGCACTTGAAAACTAGTTTTTATCTTTACAAAGAAGAGTTGACCAAAAGACTAAGGTCCATTTAAATACAAAATAAATCAAAATCATACTCTACAGTCCAACACAGTATTAGCAATGTTTTATACATTACAATTTGTAAGCATATATTTGAGTTAAAAGATGATAAACATGTAAGAATGGTATGTAATAAGCTTTCTTAAGTAACTTTTCCGTACAAACATAAATAACAGAAACGAACAGTTTTCAGGTCAGTCTAAATACATTCATGCACTAATCCATCATGTCGTTTTTATTTTTAACATTGTATGTAGAAGTCTTACATTTTACGTTTCATCATGTAACATAAGTTATTTTCACAGATTGTCCCCGACCTCCCAGTTATGATCAGTAGGGGAGACTGGGGCACCTTGGGACAAAAATTATATTTTTTCAATTTTCTAAAGTATCTTGAATTAACTTTCTGTAATTGTCATACTACATGTATTTTAAAGTACAATCCTTCATGTACATGAGGGGTAGTCAATGGTCATGTTTTGTGCTATCGTTTCTGAGATCTGCATCATAGAAGCATCATAGAAGACTAGCACTAAAATGTCCCATTGTACCCCGAAGCCGGGGCACCACGGGACACATCCTGGCAACCATGGGACACTGACAGAAATAAAGAAATCTATAAACTCTATTTCATCTGAACTGCAATGATAACATTTGCTTAAACATCCAACATCAAGAAAAAGGCTAATCAAATGCCTTTTAATTACAATGACAGACCTACCTTTAAATTGAAGGGTCTTCCTACCTTAAGCTGAAGTGCATATGATAAAATTGTGTCGGTGCACGTTAACCAACAAATAAATAAATTAAATAAAACACTTATCTGTTATAACTGTTCAAAAAGTGTAAATGACACACTCAATTCAAATATAAACACATCTATGATGATTACTTCATCTTGAACTGCAATGACAATTCTAAAAGATCATCATCAAGACCCAGACAGATCAGAATTGCATTTACTTACAATGACATACCTACCTTTAACCTGAAACAACATTTATGCCTTAGGTTTAAAACAATACAACAGTATATATAATTATGTTTATTAACTTCTCAACTTAAAGTATAAACTGACTTCTGATAACTGATTTATCCAGTAATGGCATGTCAACAATATAAAAATATGCATTTACTCAGAAACTACTTAGCCGTTGCGAACCACTGCCAGGCGTCAGCGACCATGATGCAGTTTTCATCCACGCATAGACTTCAGCAGCTCGTTACAAACCACCTCCAAGAAAGATATTCCTCTGGAAAAATGTTGAAACGACCAGCATACAGGCAGCTGTCAGAGAATTTAGCCTTGACTTCACCACAAGATATAACCCACGCACAGATATCAACACCCTGTGGACAACTTTCAGGAACTTTGTGGACCACACCATCATAGCCCACGTTCCTTCCAAAATGACAACCTCTCGCTACAACCAGCCTTGGATATCCAGGAAAGCCAAACGCCTCTCCAGAAGAAAGAAGAGGGCATTCCGGCGGGCAAGAGCTACCGGCAATGAAGCCGACCTCATCCACTATAAGCAGATCACCAAGGACACCCATTACGAGTGCAAACATGCATACAATAGATACATCAGGGGCATGGTTACAACAGACCGCAATCCAAAGAAACTGTACTCCCTGGTCAAGGGGAAGAGGTGCGACAAGAGCGGCATATCACCCCTGAAAGCAAACGGTCTCACCCACAGCTAGCCAAAATCCAAAGCTACCATTCTAAACCAGCAGTTCAGTGGAGTGTTTACCAGGGAAGACACCTCCCACATTCCATCGCTAGGAAACAGTCCCCACCCCGATATGCACAGTTTTAGCATCAGCGTCGAGGGTGTGCGGAAGCTTCTTGTTGACCTAGACCCACACAAGGCGACTGGTCCCAACAACATTCCGACAAGGTTCCTGAAAGACTACGCAGAAGATCTGGCACCATCACTAGCACTCATCTTCTCTGCATCAGTCGACCAAGGCCAAGTACCGACAGACTGGAGGCATGCGAATGTCACACCTATCTTCAAAAAGGGAGACCACAGTGACCCTGCCAACTATCGGCCGATATTGCTAACCTCAGTATGCAGCAAGATTATAGAGCACATCCTTCACAGCCAGATTATGGCCCACCTTGATAAACATAAGATACTGTCGGACCAACAACATGACTTCAGAAAGAGGAGGTCTACTGAGAGCCAGCTGCAGCTTATCCTCACGATACACGACCTAGCCGCAGGCCTGGAAGAGATGGAACAAATCGATGCAGTCTTGCTCGATTTCAGCAAGGCATATATGAGCCATGCCATGGGAAAACCAACATAGTGGGTGTGCGACCTGCATGGATCCAGACCAGCCTGCGCATCTGCGCAGTCTGGTCAGGATCCATGCTGTTCGCTAACAGTTTCTTCAATTCCAATAGGCTTTAAAAGCGAACAGCATGGAGCCTGACCAGACTGCGCGGATGCGCAGGCTGGTCTGGATCCATGCTGGTCGCAAACCCACTATGTTGATTTTCTCATGGCACGGCTCATATATTCGATAAGGTTCCCCATGAGCAACTTGCCATCAAGCTAGAGTACTACGGCATCAGGGGCAACCTTCTGCAGTGGATACGCAGTTTCCTGGCCAACCATACTCAGCAAGTCTTAGTAGAGGGAAGATCATCTGATACAGCACCAGTCACTTCAGGCGTGCCCCAAGGATCAGTCATTGGACCCCTACTCTTCCTGCTCTATATTAATGACCTCCCACTCCAAGCCAAGTCAACAATGCGCCTTTTTGCTGATGACAGCCTCTTGTACAGGAAGATCAGCACCACACAGGATGCACAAGCCTTACAAGAAGAATAAATAAGACTTCAGCAATGGGAGCGCGACTGGCAGATGTCGTTCAATGCATCCAAGTGCAAAGTTATATGCATAACCAGGAAGTCAACCCCTATCAAGGCAGCCTACTACATCCATGGCAGTGAGCTCCAAGTAGTGAAAGAATTAAGGCAAATACCTGGGCATGTACCTTGACGAGCAACTCTCCATGAACACCCACGTCGCCAAAACAGCCAAGAAGGCAAACAACAGCCTTGCCTTTCTCAGAAGGAACCCGACAAGCTGCCCACAGGAAGTCAAGGCACAGTGTTACCAGACCCTCGTCAGGCCTATTCTAGAGTATGCCAGCTCTGCTTGGGACCCTCACACACAGACCAACATTGACCAACTTGAGGACGTCCAGCGCCGTGCAGCACGCTTTGTGAAGGGCGATTACCGCACCACCAGCAGTACTAGCCAAATGGTGTCTGATATCAGCTGGCTACCCCTACATATACGTCTCTCCAACAACAAGCTGGTCATGACTTACAGAATAGTTCACGGCCTTGTTGACATAACACCACCAGCGAGGTTTTTCCACCCTACCTCCATCAACACCCATGGCCACTCCATGAGACTCTTTCCTCCGTTTTGTGGCAAAGACGTCCTCCTTCACTCCTTCTTCGCCTCCGCCACCAGACATATGCTTTATTTGGTAGGTGGCATTCCCTGTTTGATATCTGTCTTTGTTATTATAGTGATATAGAAATGGTTTCAAAGAGTTCAAACAGAAACTTGAAATTTAAATGGTATGCTTTTATGCTGATAGAAAGTAAGAGAATTGGATTTGCAAGTGAACAAAACTGGACAAAAGAACTTGGTTGTCCCGGATACTGCAAGTACGAGGACTACTACACTGAAGTTGTTTTCTTACAAGAATTCCACAACGGTTCGGTCGAACTCCGTAAAATGATATTTATACACCTGTAAAAAAGCTTTCACTGCTCTTCGTACTACCATACAAAAATAAAGTATAAAATTGAAATTTGCGCCCTCGTATCATTGAGATGTTAAATTTGCGTTTGATTTTGAAGAGTATTACTGTATATGAACCTAAAGATAATAAAATAAATTAAAAAAAAACGATCAACACTGGTTCATTTTTTGAAAACGGAGACATTCTTCATGTCAAAATAGTAAAAAAGTAACTTGCAAATAAGATCAATGCTATAGGCCTAACTATCTGTCTATCTATTTATGTCCTATTGTTTCCCCAAAGGTTACTGAAGTATCACTCTGTATAGAAAACTCAACAACAGATATTGAATTGAATAAAGGGTATTTATTATTAAAATACCATAAAAGTAAAAGAGATTAAACATCAGTGATAGTTTTCTATATCCGGGCGACCAGAAACCGCCGACCCGTATACACAGTACAATGAAAATTGTCATAAAACCAGATTTAACAAATGTAAAAGGCTTCAATGTTCAAGCAAATAAACAAATTAGAAAATGGAACATTACAACGTTTTTTGTTTTGTTTTTTATATATAAAATGAAGAGCCAATGAGAATCTTTAAAAAACTATGGACTGATTGTCTTAACGAATCCAAAAGTTCAAGAAAATTATAAAAAGAGGAGGTTGGGGAGGTGGAGGTCTAAACGAAAATGAATCATCACCTCTAACAGATTCCGCAACTAAATAAAGACTGACTACTCAGCTAGCGATTGGTTCATATAACCATGTGACATAAAGGAATGGATCTCATTGGCTCCTTTTTACGATACGCTTAACATAAACCCCTTCGTTGATCCATGAGTCATGGTTAAAACATATATGCAGAACAGAATAAGAAACAAGTACATAAAACATTTTATACATATATAAAATATATTTATGTCCTATTGTTTCCCCAAAGGTTACTAAAGTATCACTCTGTATAGAAAACTCAACAACAGATATTGAATTGAATAAAGGGTATTTATTATTAAAATACCATAAAAGTAAAAGAGATTAAACATCAGTGATAGTTTTCTATATCCGGGCGACCAGAAACCGCCAAACAGCGCCCAGGATGAAACGAAAGAAATCTATGGGGAAACATTACATGACGTTAACTATATACACCACATAACCTTGTATTTAAAAGTTAAGTCAATACATGAAAGCTTCATCACTATTAAATTATCTGCATAAAACTGCCTTTAACCCAATTTAAAAACACTTTTTCTAAACGAAAATGAATCACCTCTAACAGATTCCGCAACTAAATAAAGACTGACTACTCAGCTAGCGATTGGTTCATATAACCATGTGACATAAAGGAATGGATCTCATTGGCTCCTTTTTACGATACGCTTAACATAAACCCCTTCGTTGATCCATGAGTCATGGTTAAAACATATATGCAGAACAGAATAAGAAACAAGTAAATAAAACATTTTATACATATATAAAATATATTTATACTGCATCACTCCTCTTTACGAGTATTACGTGCAGCTGCGCGCCTGTACAAGAAATTTAAAAGTAGAATGGACAGGAGAATAAAAGTAATACACGATGTGTATTGCAAGCATGAATACAGTTGATAGTGTTAAAACAAGGAGGATTTACAGATAAAAGCAGTTTTAAAACAAGTCTGTCATGTTGAGCATTGTGTGCAAGTTTGGTCACACCCTGCTTAAACTGGTTCTGGGTGGGGGCTTGCACAAGTTGTACTGGAAGTGAATTCCAAAGCACTATGGTGGCTGGAAAAAAAAAGTACTTATAGTAATTACAGGGAGTGAGGATCTGGGTATAGGAGTGGGGATGCATATGTCTTGTTAGACGTGATGGTGGGGGGGGGGGGGGGGGGGGGGGGGGGGCGGACATAGGAAGGAAGTGGTACAGCAACCAAACCATTCACTATTTTGTAGAACATAAAGAGGCGTGAATCAGATCTCCTATTTTCAAGGGTACGCCATCTCAGCTGACTTAGCATGTTTGTGACACTGCTGTAAGGGGAGTAGTCATGATTAACCCATCGCGCTGCCCTCCGCTGAATCATTTTGATCTGGTGGATGTTATGTTGGGTATAAGGGCTCCAGACGCAGCTAGCATATTCCAGCTGTGGCCTGATTAGGGCTTTATAAGCTACACCCTGAACTTTTGGGTTTTTGCATGGGATATTTCGCTTAATGAAGTTAAGTGTTCGGGTAGCTTTGGACGTGACTAAATTGATGTGTTTATTCCAGGCCTACAGACCAACTAAAGTGGAATGACTATCGGGCTTTCCAGAAAGTCTGCAAGCGTGAGTTCAAACACTTTGAAACAGGTGGAGATAAATCATATCAACAATATCAACCAACAAGGACTTGAATAACACAACACAAAACCCTTCTGGCGACATGTCAAGTCCAAAAGACAGGATAATATTGGCATCGCACCACGAAAGAAAATGGACAATATAGTCAACAACAGCAAAGACAAGACGCAACTTCTGGTTGACCATTTTAAGTTAGCCTTTATATTCAGTAAAACAGACTCGGTGTAGCATTGATAAACACTCTCTCTCCGACGTGTATATGCTGTAACAAGCCCTATACGTCATATCCATTCAGGTTCAGATCCAGTTCCAAAACTAGTAATATGTTATTACAACACATCAACATATATTTTCTGATGTCTTTTTATCGTTTCCATTTATTTCCATTTATTAATGTTTCAAAAACATATATTCAATTTGTTTTTCTGTAGATTCTAGATTCCTGAATAATTTGTTCACTTGTTTCGTTTATTCCTTTTTCCACTTTTAGAATGTATTTTCACTATCGCACATTTAACGTCATGTTCATGCTAATTTTTATTCTAATCTTATTTTCTGATCATTTGATACAGTTCCATAATATTTGTCAATGAAGTTATATGGATCCACACAATGCTTGTTAAATCTATCCTTAAATGCGTTTAGTGAGGGCGTCATGGCAACATTGTACATAAGGAGATCATTCAACATGCCTGCGACTCTAAACCAAAATTAATCCCCTTTTGAAGTCCGTTCCAGAACCTTTTTAAACAACTTTTAAATAAGTGCTTTTGAAAGCGTACAATTTTTATGCTGTCAACCTTATCAATCATCATTTTAAAATTTTAAATACTGCCTTTTCCCTTCTATACTCTAAAGCTGATATCCAAAAATTCTCAGAATTCATATAAAAGAATTTATTCAGATTGCTTACCACTGTTATTGCTCTTCGATTCACAGTTTGTCCTTTTTCCACCAGTAAAAACGACCACATCGGAACGATATTATATGTCGGCGTATCGGTAAAATTGGCCGAAGTCAGCCCGATGTCAGGCCGATGTCCAATTGTATTTTTTGGTTTATATATATTTCCTTTCTTGCAACATCCTAAATATTACTTCTTATACAGGATTGTTCATCAATATAGAATATCAGAAAACATTGAATCCATTATCTTTGTCAATATCTTTCATATAGAGGATATTTGTTTGTTTTGAGTGAATATGGAATATATCTCACTGAGAAGTGAGAATATTTCAAATATTTTCACGAGCTCGTAGCGCGAGTGAAAATGTGAACATTTTCTCACTTCGAGGTGGGATGATTCCATATTCACGAAAAACAAACACATTTTCTTTTTATCTTATGCTCAATTACGTTTAGATGTGCATTTTGCAACAAATTTTAATCTCAGCGCGGGAAACAGACGCGCATAAATAGATATGACGTCAGACGTGTTGTGACGTTAGAAAGCCGCACACAACATAAAGTTCCATTTTATTTTATGTTTTGCTGCATAACGTTATGAAATTCTCATTAAGTAAAATAATTTGAATCGAGAAATATACTATAAAGAACAAAGTGCGACTACAATTTTCATCCTGTTTTAAGCAAATAATTTAAAATTCATACACAATGTATGAGGGGGCGGAGCTATAATTCTCACAGTGTGAAAATATAGATTTCATATTTTCAGTGTGAGTGATGAGATATAAAAATATTTAACTGATAGAATACAGTATTTCATTATAGTTAGCATAAAATAAATTACTATCTTTGTCAATATCTTTCATATTACTAACAGTCCATTTTCTAAATTTCTCGCGCATTTAGAACAAATACGCTGTAAATAACATAGGAGTCAGATTTAGCTATTTTAACTTCTTTCCAGCTAAAGCAGGGTTCGCACAGGCCTTGAAAATTCGTTGAATTAAATGTTAGTCCTTCAAACTCATTGAAAATGACTAAAACCCCAAATCACCTGAAAAAGGACTTGAATTTTGAAAAACACTGCTTGAATTTTACCAAAAAACTTCTTGAAAAAAGGTTCTTTCACCAACTGTAAATCTAAGAGTTAATAATGTTGTTCTTTGTACCAAATTATGGTTAACCTTTTGAATTTACTTAAGTATAATCTCCGGTTTTCTAGGGACTGCCAGTCCATTTCTTCTTGCATGCTTGCAACACTCGAAGGAGCGACGTTTGGGTCAGTTCCACTGAATAGATTGGTTGAAAGCTGACAACGTCGAATCTTTTGGATGAGAATGCTTTTAATTCAACATTATTAACAAACTCTGAAGTAGTTTTCCACATGTTTGCATGACGTCATGTGAGTGAATAAAAGCCATTACATAAATCTAGTATTGCACTAGTGCTATAAAGTTTTGACGGAGACGTTGGTCAAATTTACTTTGTCGAAAGTAGGTAAAGTTACGACCAGCACTGTTTCTATTTTTATATTAGAATGTTATTTTTTGTTGTCATGATAACATTATCTCAAAAGTTAGTTGATCGTTTTTTGTTGAAAAGATTATGCGAGTGTTTTAGTAAATCTATGCTCTTGGAAGCCAAATAATAACAGAGTATCAGGGCTTCAGCGAAATTACATTATAAAGTAGAATTTGTTTAACACCATAATCCTATATGTTAAAAAATAATAACCTATGAATCAGAGTACAGGGAATCTTTTTTTTTTTTTTTTTTTTTTTTTTTTTTTGGAAAATTCTCTCACCGCATTGAATGAATAACGAAGATAGAATTGGGGACTTTTCCTTTATTTCTTTAATACACACTAAACTGAACATTTCATTTGACACATACTTTCCTTTGTTTAAGTTCACTAGCTCAAGATAACAATCAGTGAAATCACTTAAAACAATACCTACCTATTAGTTTTCAATTCAGCAAAGGGTCATTGCGTCTTAATTTAGGTATCGATAACATTTGCAAAGCATTAATAAAAATTCAATCCTTTATTTAAAAATAACTTCTGTTTAAATGGTACAATGTTTTTATCAAAGGAACATACATGGACCCAGCATCTTAGCAAGGATCAATATATAGGGCGAACAAAGGTATGAAATTCATTCATAAAATTGTGATTACGTATATAAAAGGACACGCCTCCAATGTATGTAAACTTTTTCGAAAACTTGAAAGAACTTTGATTTGTGATGTTATAGAGTGTTCTAGGTAGTACATATTTATAAAAACACACATCTAGTATATAACAGAGGAAAAAAAACACCAGAAATACTGTCTTCAATGTTTTTTGGTTCGTGAAGACAAAAGTAATACATTTACATGTATTTAATTTGAAATTAAAGTATCACAATTAGACGTTATGGTGGTATGTACTTCCATATACGTGTACTTTACAAATTAGACAGAAGCCAGGACATGTATCATATATTTCGATGATTGATCGATCATCTGCTACCTATATATCTATATTGTGATTATCTGCTTCCTATATACATGTATCTATATATTTATATGATTGATCATCTACTATTCTACTTAAATATCTGTATGCTTGATCATTTGCTGCCCATATATCTATATGTTTGATTATCTACTACCTATATATCTATATGTTTGATCATCTACTACCTATATATCTATATGTTTGATCGTCTACTACCTATATATCTATATGTTTGATCGTCTTCTACCTATATATCTATATGTTTGATCATCTACTACCTATATATCTATATGTTTGATCATCTACTACCTATATATCTATATGTTTGATCGTCTTCTACCTATATATCTATATGTTTGATCATCTACTACCTATATATCTATATGTTTGATCATCTTCTACCTATATATCTATATGTTTGATCATCTACTACCTGTATGTCTATATATTTGATCATCTACTACTTATATATCTATATGTTTGTTTGTCTTCTACCTATATATATCTATATGTTTGATCATCTTCTACCTATATATATCTATATGTTTGATCGTCTTCTACCTATATATCTATATGTTTGATCATCTTCTACCTACATATCTATATGTTTGATCGTCTTCTACCTATATATCTATATGTTTGATCATCTTCTACCTACATATCTATATGTTTGATCATCTACTACCTACATATCTATATGTTTGATCATCTTCTACCTATATATCTATATGTTTGATCATCTACTACCTATATATCTATATGTTTGATCATCTACTACGTATATATCTATATGTTTGATCATCTTCTACCTATATACCTATATGTTTGATCATCTACTACGTATATAACTATATATCTATATACCGTGCAGTCTGATCATGGTCTGCACTGTTCGCTATTCAGTCTGTAAATTTTCAGAGAACACCCCTTGGAATAATAAATGGTATTGCCCAAATTGAATGATGGACCAGTCCATTTTAGAAATTTAGCAGGGTAAGGGTTAATAAAAATGTTTGCGTCATCTTGTTTAAACTGTGAGCTGCAAATAAAAAATGCTTGTGTTAAGTCAATAATCCCTGTACTTAGTTGGACAGAGACATGGATGCAACAAATACAGGTCTTCGATATGAATTTCAGATTTTTTTCTCAATTTTGCAACGATTTGAAATATCGAGGGCTGACCGGGAAACTATTGTATCTGCATTTTTGTAAATTTTACAGGAGAAAGAAAAAACTGAATATTTTCTTAAAAAACACAGCTTAGTATTACCATTCTTAGTAAATCATTATCAATTGAAATAAGAAATAATATGTTGGCTTTTAAAATGTACTCAAATAATTTATTTTTAAGATTTAGCAAAAAGTGTCAGATACAATAGTTTCACGTTCAAAATGACGTTATTGAATTTAAAAAATTACCGTGAAACTATTGTATCTGCATTATTCATTAAATATTATTTATAAAATTCATATTGCTTTAAGCATAGAATTATTGTTTTACTTATAAATAACATAAATTACAAATATACAATGAAAATAGTGTTAGATACAGTATTTTCTTTCTGATGACCGGGAAACTATTGTATCTGCACTTGAATTATTTTTTCATTTTTTATTATTATCTCATTGAATTATCGCTTATCTGTATTTATATTTTTGTATTTACATTGATAAGTTGGTAAATGAATTAAACTGAACAATACCTTAAGCCAGTAATAATGGTCAAATAAAATAAAAATATGTTTACCATTACCTTAAATTATTATTATTATTATTTTTTATTTTTTATTTTTTTATTTTTTTTTTTGCAAGCGTATGCATTAATACTTGACTGTACACATTTCATTACATCCGGATATAAATTTCATACAAGAAATCAAGAAATTAATTTACGCTAAAATGAAGCTATACAAGGGGGAAATGAGCTGCAGCATGAGAAAACCAACATAGAGCAATTTTTATGACCAGTGTGGACCAGACCAGCCTGCTCATCTGTGCAGTGGTCAGGATCTTTACTGTTTTGCTAACCTGTTGAAAAGTTTCTCTAATTGCAACGGGTTTTGAAAGTAAACAGAATGGATCCTGACCAAAACTATTTTGGTTTAATTTGGACCGGTTTCACCCCTCCCAAATATCAACAAAAATTTTAATTTTTTCAGGACAGTCCGGAATTCCACTGTCATTATTTTTCAGTAATGGTACAGCACTTTTGGGTTTTAACTTATAGCCAATATTAATGTGCAGTGGCATGGTTACAGAGTTCTGTTTGCTTTTGAAGTGACTGTGTAAGGCATAAAAAATTTTTTTGTTTCCATTGTTTGTTTACAGTATTCCGACCAACCCAAAATGGTTGGCCTAAACCCTAAAATTTTAATGTTTTTATGGCCTTAGCGAATTTTTTTTTTTCAAATTTTAATAAAAAATGCAGAACTTACATTTTTTTATGCTTTAAACATTGTCATTGATGTTAGAAAGGAACTTATTGGTGCTCTAAAGACATAACCTCCTTATTTGTATTCTTTTCTTGAAGTAAAAATAATTTCCGAAAAGTCTCAATATTTTTAAACAAACAAAAAACATTTTCCAACCTACCTACCCTAATTTATTTTGTGCATGCTACCGAAAACAAAAAAATATTTAAGGCCTAATTTACCTTAATGTGAACAATTTAATATCCTTTCGGCTACCATAGCAGACTAATACGTACCATAAAAACGGGGGTCGCTATTACCGCTATCATACACCGACTGACTACCGCAGACGCCTAAAACGTACCATCAAAACAAGGTCCACATTCCCAAACTCGTACAGCGTAGACTACCGCAAATTTTTAAATTTTGTTTGTATTTGGGGGGAATTTGAATGCTTTTTATTTATTGCAGAATTTGATCTGAAGTGTAAACTTCTTTTATGTTTTTAAACAAAACGGTATAAAATCAGTTAAACTAATAAGTTAAATCATTCATATGACATACTAAATAATATTACGCAACAAATTACAGGTCTCCATAAAATTTGAAAACAAAACCAAACGTCTCATGCGCAATAATGTTCTAAAACATTTTTATCGCAATTTGTTGATAGAAAATCCTTTTCAGACAATTAAGGGATCTTTACTCTCCAAAAATACCCATTAGTTTTTGATGGTTACTCGTCGCGGTAATTACCAAACTCAGTTTTAAAACTTAATTAATTACTCATTTCTACGCTACGGTTTTTAAAGCTATTTTACTACGTCTGCATTAGGGCGGCTCCGGCTTCTAGAAGTCTGAAACCATGGGTCTCCCACTGAGCTTTTTGTAGACTTTTCACCAGTTATTTTCACTGTGGCACTACGGTAGTTCTAAAACTTTTTTCCATGAAATACAAAGTTTCACTGTGGTAATCAGAAATAATGTACATTTAAAACACTACGGCAGTAATATTTTAAATTGTTATTGCCCCTGGAACATACATATATACACTGTGGTAATTCTCTACAGAACGCTTCGTCGTTTTTACGCCGAAACGGTAATACATATGCACACATCACTTCTTCCATTTGCATACTAGACGTATGTAAATTTATACACTATGGAAGTATTGTACTTTAAAATTTTAAAATCTCAAACTTTAGGTAAGAATCCCATTTAAATTATCCCAAAGTACCAAGGTAATTTTGGACTTTGAGCTCCATGCTTTAAATGCATTAAATGCATGGATACTCGGGAATGCTTTATAAATGGTACAGCATTCAGTATTTCACATGTGCCTTTGTATACTCATTATATTAATTTATAGTCCGGGTCCGTAATGTAGGAGAAACATTCGTGCACTTGTAATCTCTGAATCCTCTCACTGACGGAGGGTCGCTGGTTCGAGCTGTGCTACCGACTAGGATTTTTTTATTTGAGATAGGGACTTTGGCGTCTAGTACTGGTCTTTCCCAGGAACGATGGTTAGTTGAACGGGCTGCCTGATAAAAAGTGATTAATGTTGAAAATGGCCGTAAATTCAAACAAAAACAGACTCTAAAATGATCTGTTCCAAAACCGTACATGAATGTCCCTTTTCGGTGAAATGAGATCTTATAATTCTTCATTATATGATTAAACAATTGATACCTTAATTGTGACTTTAAAAAAAAGTAATCAACGGGATACAGCTCGCAACTGGGGATACGCTCTAATTAGATATAATGCTATTAATAAATTCAGTTATTTAAAATCTGTTTGAAAGTCAGTAAGGCATAACAGACTAAAAAAAAAGACACATTTAGCTACATTATAAGTTTTACACGAAGTGTTATTCGAATTTTTTGATTTTTGTTTTGGCACTTGCATCGTATACCCCACAAAAAAATTATGAATATGAATAAATTCAAATGAACCTTGATAACGTATAGTTTACCGCGTTTACATGGTCCGACCGCTGACATAACTGGTAGGTGACTAAAAGTAAAATGCAACAAAAAAAATTTTTTATAACAGAGAATAATAAACAAAACAATAAAATTAACAACTGAATGAATGAAACAGGCAATCTCCTATGAACGGGTATGAGTAAGAAGAATCGTAAAATAAAATGTTACACATCCTAAAACAACGTATTTTGGACTAAATTTAAATGATAGACAGCCCCTACTTATAGTCCAATAAAGAGAAACGGGTAGGAGACTAAAAGTAAAACATTAAAAGCAAACAAAACATTTGACAGAAAATAAAAAATAATATATATTTAAACGAAAGCAAGTTGTGAAAGCTATAACAGATGAGGATCATTTATTATTTACAAATCATCGCAAAAAGGTAACATAGAGCATATTAATGTTACACAAAAGTTCACTAAAAGTCATGAAAATTCCTTTTTTTATGTTGAATTGTACTGTAGTCCGTTTAAACTGAGTAAGAAAATGAAACAATTTGTCAAAAATTTACGACAATAACCGTTAATCTAATATACATGTATTTTTTTAATAGCCGCCTAAAGGCAAGGGGTGGGGGTTAGAGTAATTAGCATGTTAATGACGCATAGAAAAATAAAATGCCCAAAAATTCTTGTGATAAACGTGTCATCGGTAGAACTGTTTAATAATTAGTTATGTGTCTATATTTAATATGCCCGGTTGTAGGATTATTATTTCATACCAAATTATAAGTATCAAAATTCACAAGAAGCCAAACTTTTTTAAAACATGTTTTTCTTGAATTTCAAAACTTTAACTCTAAAAACATTTTCCCTTGAGACAGCTCATATAGAAAAGTATATTGCATGTGAAATTAATTATCAAAAGATGAATCAATCAAACTTTCTCGTTCGTACTAAAACCATAACGACATGTACAAAACGACACATAGTAAAAATGTGTACACCATGTAATGTGGCCCACAAATCTAAGACACTGTCTGTTTCTTTTCTCCAGTCTGTGCTTAATGTCCGCTATTCAGCAGTCATTTCTTCTTCGTCGATTTCCAAGATAATTTTTTTGGGCATTTACGGGGTGTTTCTAATTTTAATATGTACCTTCCTGGGTGTTTTTTGAAAACCGTTATGTAGCTAAATTAAAGAAGGGATTTCTTATTAAATGTAGTAATAATGGGGCAATGAAAAACGTATCAAATTATAACATTTAGTGATTTGCAGGGTTTATATATACAAAAATTTCGATTTTCTGGAGTTTCAAAATTTTGGGCTCTTGTTGCCATAAGTTTTAAGGACGGTTTCGGATTGGAGGTCTGTATGGACTTGTCTTTTTGTTAGCCAATCCCAGTCTGGACGGATGATACGAAAGAAAAACATTCCCTGAAAGTATTATTTAAAAGATCACGGGGATTAACCCTGAAATAGATGACAAATATTTTTATGTAAGCAAGACATTTTTATTTTCAAAATACAAATTATATCACAACTTCTCTGGAACTGGCTTTTGCACTTAACATGCTTAAGGCGGATTTCTCGAAACATTTATCCTGGCAAAGAAGATTAACCTGTTAAGAGCAGTCGAATATTATATAAAAGCAATAACATACTTTTCCTCTTCTGACATGTTTAAATATTTCGAGCAATTTTGACCAAGAGCGATAATTTGAGTACATTTTGGATTTGAGCGACTTTCGACTCGACCCAATTTATATACATGGAGTAAAAGAAAGTACGTTCACGTAACATAGCAATGACTCAATAATACCAAAGGAATCTTAAAACCTATTCATTAGAATCAATTTAACTTTTTTAAAAAGAAGAGTATGTTATAAACCCGTGTAAATTGTCTTTACCCCTTTCTTACAACAAAATGAGACGTTGGGGTTCGGAGACAACCGGCGGTCTTTTTGTTTCTTCATACTGCAAGACTGACAAGCATTTGTTCGCCCTGACATTAAAAATTTCATGAGAGTCTGCAAACTCTCGGTCAATGGTATCGCTACCTGCGTCCCGTTTGGGGTTTTCCCAATTCCTGAACGGTAACCTTTCCATACTCTAGCTACCATGTTTCCATCTTTGATTTGACGTGTCAAAATGCTGTCCTTTGTTCATTGTACTAACCGAAACCAGGGCTTATAATGTATTACATGTATTACATATATTCTTGCCGAAAAATCCTTCTGTCGGACTAATTTCTGTGGTTTCAAATCATAAAGGCAAGAATTTCGCCCTAATTAAAAGACCCACAAAGATGGGTTGAGCTGGCAAGGGAAAGCCTGTGCCAAAAGGGATAAAGTCTAGAAGCACTAAAACGGTTCAACCAGATGTTCAACAACCTTCCTCGTTAGTTCTACTTCCTTTTTTCCTCTAATAAAAAAATTTTAAACTTCCAAGATATGCAGAAACTTCATCTGCTAAAAAGAATATTCAAAGCCTCTCTTTAATACATACTGTTAACTAAATGTTTTATCTATTTATCTTTTTATACTGCATCACTCCTCTTTACGAGTATTACGTGCAGCTGAGCGCCTGTACAAGAATTTTAAAAGTAGAATGGACAGGGGAATAAAATGCATGAATACAGTTGGTAGTGTTAAAAACAAGAAGGATTACCCGATAAAAGCAGTTTAAAGAAACAGGTCTATCATGTAAAGCATTGTGTGCAAGTTTGGTTACACCCCGTCTAAACTGGTTTAGGGTTGGGGGTTGGGACAAGTGACTGGAAGGGGAAATTTTAAAGCACTATGGTGCCTGGAAAAAAGAGTACTTATAGTAATTACGAGAGTGAGGATCTAGGTATAGGTGGGGATGCAATGTCTTGTTTGACGGGGGGGGTTGGGAGGGGGTAGTTGGGGGGGCTGACATAGGGAGGAATTAGTACAGCAACAAAACCTCTCTGCAAATAATTAACCACAGTAGACGTTTTGGGAGGAAGAACGAAATTCAATGAGTACCGCAGTGTAGTTTACTCGTCCTGTCTAAGAACTATAGTAGACTTTTTTGGAAAAATTGAATTTAAGGCAGTGCCATAGTGTAGTTATACATATTAAATGAAATTAGTGCACTTCCACAGTGCTGAGAAAGTTACTCTGGGGAAAGGATTATACTAGTAATCCAAAACTTACCTGTAGACATTATTTATTTCCCCCGATTAACCCACAGTAGTTTAATGCAGGGCATGCGAAACCAAAAAGAGTGCCGCAGCGTATTAATACTATTTACACAAAATAGCATGTACTGCCACAGTGATGCAGTGGCCGTTTAAATAGTGACTTTTAATAAATAACATTAACTGTTTGTTTTACCCGCATATAAATACCCTAGTAGAACTATTGCAGGAAACAAGAATTATAAGTTGTTTCCCCAGTGTATTATCCAATAACCACACAATGGACATAACTACCATAGTGTAGCAAAACCCTTTTACATAAAAATTAAACCCCAGCAATAAAAATGTAGTATATTTTTTGTTAATTCCTTCTATTTTCAATTGCGAAAAATACAATTTTTTACCCAAATAAATGCATTAAACGCTATAGAAATGGGGCACCCCCATTTTTCTGTACGTATTAGTCGTCTGCTTAGCCCGCCCGCAAAACAGTAGCGGCAATGGAGAACCCCAAAAATATAGTCTGCATTTGGCGTCTCAGGTAGTGCGTCGGTTTACGATAGCGGTAGTCGAAAGGATATGTGATTTTGTTCTCTGTATCACCTGTGTTCCAGCTACAGTAGTATAGCGAAACTTTGGTAAAGACAGAATATTATCAAGAATCATTTTAAAAAATTGCTGAAAACAGATATTTCTACATGACACTGTCTCTTTTTCTTTTTTTGGACAAAGGTATTCATATACACTCAAAAATTTAAATCGTTATAGTACAAAAAAAAAAAGGACAAAATCAACAAGATATTTTTAAAAAAGAACTTCATTTTTTACAATAACTTAATCACCTTTATCAATATTTGAGGCTAAAATTTCAAAAAAGACAGACAGCAAAAAGAAAAGCCAGAAAGCAAGCACATGACCCCAGGCATGTGCGATAAATGAATAATAACTTAAGGGATTTTGGCATGTCCTTACCCTCTCAGAAGCATACAACCCCCCCCCCCCCCCCCCCCCCCCCCCCCCCCATGTGACAGAACAGCATAATCCGAGAGGAGTCACAAAGGAAACTAAGGTAATGCATCATTGACCTAATTTGGTCATGCTGCCATTTTCAAAAGTAAAGGACAAGAAAAAGCAACAAGATAAGCCATTATGTAACATAACAGAATGACACATGGCTAACTCCGTCTTCTATATTTTCATAAAAGTATGTACAAAAAATTTAAATCCATAGCCATTAAAGTGTAAGCCATGACTGTAATGAATTAACATGGTTTTTAATAGAGCCATGTCACACTAACAACTGCCTTTGGTAAACTTCCAGGACTTTACAGACAATGGGCCCAGATCAGTCTGATCAGGGCCCACAGTGTTTGCTAAGTAACAAAAGACCTATAAAACTTTTTTCAAGAAGCAATTTTCGATCATATTTCAACAACCTAAAAGCACAGAAAAGCCTGGATCACAGTAAGTCTTGACAGAAATTTACTCAGTCATGAATACACTTTTTTTGCATGACATGGCTCAATTATGTAATAGTATTCAGCATTATTTTTTTTTTTGGAAATTGGCTTTTAAGCTTACAAGCCCAGTTCTTCCCCAAAAAATAGTAACAATTTTCCCAACAATAAAAATAACACAAGGATCCACAGAGTCGTGAAACGCCCACCTCGTGATACCAATTTACCAAATCATGTATATTAAAGCTCTTGGGTTCTTGGTTTTAGACTAGATAATATTTTCAAATCTTTCCACGTAAGTGTAATGTTAAAAGAAGTGATTTTAAGAACAGCTTGAAATATCTTGGTAGAAACATCTTGTAGAGGTCACCTCACAAACATTTCTGGACAGGTTTTGTTTAAACAATTCTGCCTAGCAATCTGCGAATGAGGACTTTAGCAAACGCTGAAGACCAACCTCAGACGCAACAGAATGTGATGTATGATTAGAGACTTCACTGTTTGCATGAAGGATTCACTTGTTCTAAGTAAATCAAGACCTGACACCCCTATACAAGTTTGCACATACAACATTTTATTTCATAACCAGTGTGTTTGCAGTTACCGTGAAACTATTGTATCTGTATCACATTATGTGAAAATGTTAATGTAATCTATTATTTATTTTAGTTCTTTAATATTCACATAAAACCTGAACAACAGTAACAAGTTTTCTCCTTGTTTGGTGTTTAAATTACAGACCATAATGTCACAAATAATGTTTTTTAAATTGAGACTGTAACAGGAAAAGTTACCGGGAAACTATTGTATGTGCTTAGGAGGCAGATACAATAGTTTCCCGGTCAAAGAACTTTTAAGAAGTTGATGGTTGCCGATACAATATTTTCACATTATTAAAAAAAGAACAAGAAATTATTGGAAAGTTTTTATAATATTTTTGCAGTAGATGTATGACAATAAAAGGCTTAAGAAAATGCAATAAAACCATTTTTGGTCAAAATGTCAGATACAATAGTTTCCCGGTCAGCCCTCGATATGCATGTTTTAAACAGCTTTACAGCTCACAGTACCAATATAAATATAATAATTACTAACATAAATTTCAAAATTTAGTGTGTCATATCTTAAGAAGTATGCCTTAGCTGGGCAAAGTGTTTATTTCAGACGCCGGAATATATATTTACAACACACACCAAACCTGTCAATGTTCCTCTGCTTGATTTAAACAGTTCAGCCTTATAAAAGGGATTTATGAAGCAATGAAAATGCACTTGATTTGAGATAAAAAAAGCTATTTTGACGCATGTACTGTAAGTTAATATATCTTATGAATAAAGTGCGTTACAGGTCATTTTAAAACAGCTGATCAGTATAACTGATTATAGCGGAAGTTTCTATTTCATAGTTTCATAAATATCAGCAAAAGTACTTTTTGAGAAATCATTAATCTGTCAAGGACATAAATTATGAGTAGGAGTTTAACTAAAAATTGACAAACACTTATATCTTGCACTTTTTTAATGTTTAACAACAAAGACAAGGACGTAAACATACTCATTGAGTGGGGATGATGGATTTAAGACTCCATGTCGCGGTCGTAAATTGTTCTTGAAGTGGTTTTTGTGGGGGGGGGGGTTTTTTGTAATATAATTTCTGATTCATTGGGATCATGAAGTAAATATTTAAGTACTATAATAAAGTCTTACTTTAGCCGGTGCTAGAGGCTTTGATGAGGGGGGGGGGGAGGGGAGGGGTGCTACATATTTCATTTCTTATGCAAAGTGAATCAGCTAGCTATTATTTTGCATCGTTCAGAATTCCCATATGTCAAACCGGCAGTTATACAGAGTGGCTTTTAGAGTTGTACAGTTTTAGGAACTTTCATAAAAAGACGCTAAGCGTGCATAAAGGTATTTACTTTATCGCATACAAAATTACAGATCTTTAACAGTCTTCGGCATTCAAAATTTATAGAATTCAACCACCTGTCCATGTTGACGTGGCAAATCGTATTCCATTTTATCTTCCAGATAATTAAGGATCCTTTGGTGAGACAAAGTCAAAACTGGTTGTCAGGGAAGTTCGCCGAATATGATTACACAAATGATGCTATATTTGAATCATTTCGAGACTACCCGAGGAAGAAACAGCTGTACCGTAAACATAAAGATATCGCCAAAGATTATGAGAGAAAAGTGAAATTTTATAAAAGTTGTCAGCGTTGGTACAGCACAGAATCGAAAAGACAAATGCAAGAAGTAGAGGAACGTTTTTCCAAATTGCTGAAATACACGTTTGATTCTAACAGAACAAAGACAAAAGGATTGCAGAATACTTACAGCAAGTGGATATCAATACACGGAAAACCGTCAGACTTGGATAAACCTGTTGAACAAACTATAACTCCACATATATCAAAGATGAGTCTGCACGAGGATAAGGTTGACAGTCCTGCACCCACAGTCTCTCGTGCAGAGAGGTTGCATAGTTTACGAAGTGTCAGTTTAGACAATATTCCAAAAGTTGTAGACGATCATCAGATATCTGGTGTTCATCATGCTGGGACAATCAGTCCTGCTTATACACCGGGGCTGTCGAAATCAATTTCAACCTCAGATATCCACCATGGAACCATAGAAACAACAAAACTTACGAAACGTAACAAGCACACTATTAAGTTAACTTCTCATTAAAACGACAGTAGAGTCACTCTGCTTATTTTGTCAAAAGTACATACAAGTCTGGTTAATAATATAAAATGTATTGGTTTAAAATGTGATTGTATTGAAAAAGTGTAACAACTGATTATTTATCTGGTTTGAAGGTTTGAATTAATATACACAATGTACAATATATTCTTTATTCCTTTTTTGGCAATTTTGAAAATCATTCCATGGCAATTTATTGTTAAATAGGATCTGACTTTTGAGTTACGGGTGTATTTCTATTTAAAGCGAAATGCGACATAAATCTTTCAAAATTCGAGTACATTTGTACTTAAAAGTTACACTAATGCATGCATGATCGGAAAACGCTACTGCATGAGCGGAAAACGTTCGTATGCAAAACGCACACGGTTCATTTTTAGATCAAATCACTTCAACGTTAAATTTTCTAGAACACAAAACTGAAATAGATTAGTAATAGTGACATGATCACAGTGGTTATACAAATCAGTATGTTTTTGCTTTTGAAGTAGGCGCAGATGATCTTTGCATCTATTGTATCATTAAGGATGCACTTAACACAGAACGTGACCGAAAGTAAAAGCTGGCAACTACCGTCCATGTATAATCACGATGAAAGCGCTTAGTGTCTAATCTTTAATCATTTTACTAATCATAGTCTTTCCCACGGAATATTCTTTTCTATAAAATCGCATTTTCTCTTCTTGACCCCGAAGAAAATAAGCGTGTAATCTTAGGTACAGTACTAATTATCAAATAAATGAATTTTATGTGATTTACTATAACACCTACCCAAATATGTGCAACATTGCTTAAAGCAGTCATGAAATGTCTGCTTTGCCATTTATAATATGAGCCACACCATGAGAAAACCAACGTGGTGCATTTTGCGACCAGCATGGATCCAGACCAGCCTGCGCATCCGCGCAGTCTGGTCAGGGTCCATGCTGTTTAAAACTGATTCAGTATTACCTGCAAAATCTATTTGGTACCAAACACGCTGGTATGTTTGATTAACATTATTTTGTATAGATCTTCTTTAACAATAGTGAATTAGAGAATGGATCCTGACCAGACTGCGCGGATGCGCAGGCTGGTCTGGATCCATTCTGGTCGCAAATGCACTTTGCTGGTTTTCTCATGGTGCGGCTCAATTATATTTTTTCTTCAATGAATCAAATTGCATAAATATTTCATTTAAAGAAATTGCTACACAGACTAAAATGTTACTTTTTTCCTCGTGGTAGGTGAAAATATTATTTCAAATAGACATGGAGTTCAGATTTGCAATAGTGTCATGCTCAAGATACCGTGGAACCTAATTTGAGAATTTATCAGTAAAGTAAAATTTAGAACTGACTTAGTATTATCTGCAAAATTTATTTGGTATCAAACACACTGGTATGTTTGATAAATATTATTTTATATAGATCATCTTTAACAATAGTGATTGCAAAGAACAACGTGCATAAAAAAGCTACCGCAACCATCATTAAAGCAGTTTTAACAAATATATAGATAGAATACAGGAGACATGAAAAATCCACGAAAACAAGTTGTTTTTTGTTCAAATCGCGAGTTATTTCACCCTTTCTTTACGTACAAAATGGTTATTAACCTTTAGCCTGCTGGTGGCAAATGATTTTGCCTTTCCGAACAGTGCAGACCAAGATCAGCCTGAATAATAAGTGGTACTGCCCAAATTGAATAATGGACCAGTCCATTTTAGAAATGTAGCAGGATAAGGGTTAATACGTAGAGAAGGTTATGGTTCTTGACATACTTTACACACTTTTTGATGATAAACAAGTGTATAAAGTGTAAACGAAAAGGTTGACCAACGTTTCCCGAGGGATTCTGTGGATGTCATAACACGAAATAAACATGCGTTAACGCTATTCTATCATAAAAATGCGTAAAAATGATATTTTTTTCACAAACGGCGGTGGTGGAAAAAACACTATATTTTATGGTAGAATCTCGCAGTTTTTTTTCAATCGACTCAATGAATCCGGACTTATTTCCAGAGAGTATCGTAAGTCCGGGATCATTGAGTCGACTGAAAAAAACGTGAGATTCTACCATAAAATGTCGTGGTTTTTTTTCCACTACCGACGTTTGTGGAAAAAAACTGCGCGAAACAAAACGTTGGATCACGCGTTTTTTTTCTCGATTTTCGAATAGAAATTTAGTAGTATATCCATTCATTTTTGAAAAAAAAAGATGCAAGAATGTAACGTTGTTTTTTTTTCTAGTGCATATGTGAACAACGAGGGGCGAGAACGCGATGTCCCTAACATGATTCCGTAGTATACATGAATTGCGTGCAAGGACGAGCGCAGGTTAGTAGTATTTTGAATACCAACCTGCGCTCGTGGGCTTTTCAGGTTGGTACGCTCAATACTAACCCTATCAAAACGAAGGAGTCATGCGGTAATTACAAAATACTACAAACATCCCTGACAGAACATATGATAGAGAATGGTGTTAATATAATCCATGCATTAAATATTGTGCTATTTGAATTTTCAATTAAGAAATAGTTTATAGCAAAAGAGTGTTTTAACACTATTTATGCACGATGGGCGGTTATACGTCGGGCTCAATAATTTCAATAGGGCGCAGCCCGTGTGGAATTATTTGAACGACGTATTACCGCCCGAGTGTATAAATAGTGTTAAAACACGGTTTTGCTATAAACTATTTCGATTCTAATTTTCCCTTAATCTAAAACAGTAGATAAAATACAGTAGCGCTCTTTCTTGGTCGCAACAAAAACATTGACGTCACCGCACGTTAACTTGACATCATTCTAGCGTAAGAGTGTTTTAACAGAGAAAAGCATACGAGTAGTAGAATCCATGTTAAAATGTCTTCAGATTGAAAGTGACGATAAACGACTTTTTGTTTTTCATAAGTAATGTCTATTTCATATAAAAAGGTAATTTACAAATATATTCATTTCCGTGACCGGCGCACATCTTTTCATTACAGACTATTAGTGGAAGTTATAACACAGTAAAAAGACTTAAATCGTGCAATTTGTTTCACTTTATTGAACTACTAAAAATATGCAGGTGAATTTACATGACAAAACGAACTGTTAAAACAAATGTTGCATATGCTTGAACTGCAAAAAAGTTCCAACTCTAAATTTATTCGTCAGCGTGCTTCTGTATTCATACCCGTTTCAAAAGTGTAGTATTAAACGGGGAAATCATAAAAATGTATGTTACAGCGTACTTTTCTACGTAATTGTTTGAAAGAAACAGTTTTGATTTTGTATTCACAAGTTATGTGTAAGTCGCATGCAAAGCACGAGCGCAGGTTTGTATTCAAATAAGGTTAGTATTTGGTTACTTACCTGAGCTCGTGCGCTTTTCAGGTTGATACGCTCAATATAGTCTGATTTTGACGTATGAGAGTCCAATATATAGACGCATCTGTCGATTAGGGACATCCTCATGATTTACTTTGCCTTACTTAGGTAAGAACCACTATCGTACTGAATAACATTACCTAAATAACGGACTGTTCCATTATTAAAAGTACAAAAACATCGCTGACCTCAAAACCAAACTATACTTACCCAATGAAAACAAGTGAGTCATGCGGTAAACAAAATAATCAAGAAATCAAATCCATGTACCGTACGCCACCTAAAATTGTAAAGAACTTAAATTTGCTAAGAGAGTATAGTGAATTAAGCCTATATCAGCCTATTATGTTATCAACTCCTCTGATTTAATGTCACAAAATACCAAGCTTTAACTTAAAGTTACTGTGTTATTTTGTGTTATAACATCTACAGAATTCCTCGGGAAACGGTGGTACCCTCGCCCTACCGTGCTCGGACACCTGTTCGCCTTTTAAACGTCATGACGTCATTTCTGTTTACGGACGTCATTTTCCCGCGCTTTGTATTAATTAGATTTAAATTAACTGAAAAAGGCGCCTTAAATTACTAATAACAGAATCACATTTTCAGTAGCTCGCAATATAAGGTTAACAGTCTCGTGATAAAAAAAAAATAAGGAGGCTCGCTAAAGTTCGCCCTTCAATTCTTTCTTACCTAATACAGTCAGCTACCGGACGTGTAATTCTTATATAGCCGGCTACAGTGCATCTATTTTATGTCAGTAACTTTAAGTCAAATCTTGGTATTTTGTGACATTAAATCAGAGGAATTGATAACATTATAGGCTGATATAGTCTTTATTCACTACACTCTCTTAGCAAATAAGTTCTTTTTAATTTAAGGCGGTGTCCTTAGGGTGGTACTTTTTTAAAGTAGTTTAATGACAAGCTTGTAACGAAATAGAAAATCAAAACACATGTGTATGAGAAAAGGTTGTTATTTTTAAATCCATTTTTTCTAAGGCACGATTAACAAGCCTTTGGAAAGAGACAAAATACATTCCATGGTAGCATAAATTAACAGAATGCTTTTTCGTTTGAATGATATAATGATTGTTAAAGTACTTTACAAAATATTAAGAGTAGCCAATGAAACTTCATTTCAGCAATTGCCACTTGAACATCTTTAAAGTAAAATTTGTCATCAAGAGTGAGCTTGGTGATATGTAATGTATTGCGTATTAATGTCGGAGTTAAGACACTACTACTGCAAAATAACAGATGGTTGTAGAAAACGTCTCCAAATTGGTTCATGCAAGAACTTTGAGTTACAAATAGATCCCTTTAAATCTCAGTGTTTAGCGTTGTTTACTAGGCAGACTTCATAGTTTCAAACGAAATAAAATGTTGGTTTCTCAACGGAACTTATGTATTTAAATATTAATATTATAAGTGAAACAAAAGCCAATTTGCAGCTTGAATTAATGCCAAACGATGGAAAATTACTCGGGAAATAAAAACACTCACAAGGAAAGTGGCACAAACAGTTTAAGTGAAGTGCTAACAACCGAAGAATTTCCCATAGTTGCAAGAATATCTAAGACGAATGAACTTGCAGGAAACTATTCGATAGAAAACAAAGAAGTCCTGTTTCAAA
Organism: Mercenaria mercenaria; assembly: GCF_021730395.1. Lineage (NCBI taxonomy): Eukaryota > Metazoa > Mollusca > Bivalvia > Venerida > Veneridae > Mercenaria > Mercenaria mercenaria. Next base: position 54,635,180 of record NC_069363.1, read on the forward strand.
GGCGTTTGAAAACAAGATATGCACAGGTTAGAATTCTGGACTTTAAAGACAAGCAGAAATCTGAAGAAGAAAAAGGCATTGATTTCATCATGGAACATGATAATTTTGTTGATGATAATTTTCTTATTCCAGTTAAATATAATGGAACATTGAAGTTCATTCATAGACCAGGCAGCCGGATGAGATATGCTTCTATATTGCAGGTAATTATTGCATGAATTTATTATATTGATAATTGTATAATTACTATGAAGTTTGTTACACAGACTGGCTGACATTTTTTGTTTTTGCAAAAGAGAAAAAAATCAAAATCGGTCAACTAGTGGTTTGTTGAAGGCATCTTCACAATTTTATATTAAGAATATATTAAATCGTACACAAATAGTTAATCTTTTAAACATTTAAAATAAAAAAAAGTCTTCATTTAATGACTATGAAAAGTTTTGCACCATGTTTTCACCATGTCTTAGGTTAGCATGTTTTAGTACTTTAGATACTGATATTTCTTTTTCACAAAACAGGTTCTCAAAGAATTACCCCGATTCTTGCTTGTTGGAGAAGACACAGTTGCCATGCCATCAAATGGCATAGGTAAAAACATTATCGTTCCAGCAAAGACAATTCTGGAAGTTGTTAGAAAATACAACGCTGATGGAGAAACGTATTTACAATGCAGTGATGGCCACGATTCATATGCTTTCAGTGAGAAAGATAGGGTAAACTTCACCGGAGTCGAAGATGAGAAATCATATCATCTGTTTGAGCTGGTGCGTCTGAAATTATTGCCACAGGTATTTCAGTTTAAAGATGTTGATCCTACAGATATAATTCTGGCGAATGAGGAACTGAATAGTGGCCTGTTGACAATGGCCTGTGGACCAATGGAATTATTGCGATTTGTTGACGTTGACATTATTGTTGGTTGGCTGAGAGATAACAGACAGAAGACATATGAAACCTTAATAATTCCAAGTAACCTATGGCCAATGATTCAGCTTCAAACGCGAGCATTTCCAGACCAAAAGGGGAAGCACAACTACATTGAAAGAAAATTTCGTCACTGCATACATACAGATTTTGTAGAGAGGTCTCTATATATAATATCCATGGACCAGTCTGAGATAACCTGGTTAAGAAGTCCTGATTTCTACGAGCGCAATTATTCGGGTAGTTCAATGTATGATGTGGTGCATATTGATTTTCAAGGTTAACTCTTTATTCAATAATAGTAGGCAGATATATTTCGCAAAATAGACAATTTGTTCCTAGTGGTGTACTTAAGAGATTAAAATCAGATTTTACATTCACAATTTATTTTTTAAGAGACTATTTAGGACTTCCTATATGTGCTAGATTTTGATATTTTCAGATTCCATTAGAGATACTGATTTATAAAATGAAGAAAAGTTACGGAATTTTGCTTCACGAAAGAAAGGCGTGTGGTACCCAAAGTTGAATACGGCTAGAATTGTTTAGGTTTAATTTTTTATCTAATTTTTCATGGAGTTCTTCGGTACATTTAATACTTATCAAGAACAATTTTAATTGTATCTCAACAGATTCGTCTGAGGATGAAAACGAGGCCAATGGGAAATATACCGAAATCTTTGACTGCCCTCCACCAATACCAGGTAAATGTTTGTACAAATAGTGACGTGTTTTATACTAGACATACAATAGTCTAACATGTTACGGCGAATTTAAAAATCTACTAGAAACAGAAATTTATTAAACTGCAGGCTCGTAATGTCTTTGTGGATAACGTGGCCCCCACATTTTTGTTATGAACCTAAAATATGCATAGTTCTTGTTAAATCCTATTTTCAATATACTGTTGTCTGCAATATTTGCCAAAGATTTGAATATCTATTCATATAGTAAAAAATATCACTGAATCCACTGTTTATGATTTCTTCCCTTTATGACCCAAGCGGTATTAGTTCCTGTGTAATAATGAATGTAGAGATGTTCTTACCATGTAAGTATGCATAACATGTCTTCGATTTATTTGTTTTAAACCTAAAATTAAAAGCCTTACGGAACTTTAACCCTTAGCATGCTAGATAAATTGTCGTCTGCTGGAAATGTCGTCTGCTAAAATTGTAAAGTTCATTCAATTTGCTCCAAAATTGGAAGAAATATTGACAGAGTAGCAAACAGCTTGGAACCTGATCAGACGCCGATTTAATCGGCGTCTGATCTGGTTCCAAGCTGTTTGCAAAGGCTGTTAAATTCGCCTGCAGCAGGCTAAGAGTTAAGAGTTCACCACTATTTCAACATTTTGTCTTTTCACTGTAAACACATAATCAGGACATCTTTCTTCTCCAATTAACTAATCTAATCGGAATTTCTAATCATTCATATTTTGATGCTTACTTGACGGCTAGCATCAGTTTGCTTTAAAATGTTGTTGCAAATTAGTTCATATTCTTATTGTTACAGTTGTTTTGTATTTCAGAAAGACCAACAATGGTGTTAGATCCACAGGTTCCTACACACTTACTTCCTGAAGTTAAGGTATCGTTGTTGACAATGTTTGTGCGCTTACACCGATTTATTTACACATGTATATGACAATGGAATTATCGCAATTTTGTTATATTTTATCAAAGCGGCATTCCTTGATTGATACGTATCATTTCTTTAAAATCACTTCCATACAGAAATCTAAATTACAAAAGCTGATGTAGATAGTTGTAAATTTTGGTCAGTTTTTAAAAGTCATTCTTCTTCGTTGTAATATTCTGAATGAAAGTTAAAAGAAATAAAAAAATTACCGAATGCAAAAAAAAGAAGAGTTATTGTAAAAATATTTAAATGCAAGTTAAAAATTAATATTTTATTCTTTAAATTATTTTTACAGGAGAAAATGTCAGTTTATGAGAAAGCCCACAAAGAGTTATCAAATTGGTTCACACCAAAAAGTAAGCAGAAGAAAACCAAAAGAAAGAAAAGAAAAGATAGTAATTCAAATATTCAATCACAGAAGAAGGTAACAAACGCATTGACTCCTAATAAGATATCTAGGTGTTCTTCGGAAAGTGATGCCAGAGACGGTATTGGTGCTAAACACAACACAAAACAACTGCACGGCTCCCAGCCTGCATTAGATAAAAACAAATTTCATTCTGTTGAATCTGTTACCGAGGAAACAAGCCTTTACTTGCATCCCGATGAAAGGTCTACTAGATTAGTGAGCTCGGATGAAAACATACGACAGAAATCGCCAACATCGCCAAATTTATCAATATCTAAGTGTAGTTCACAGACCCCGTCCGGTGCGAACTCAGATTTCGATGAGTTGGATTCGGACTCATCACATGATTATAACTATCCAGTCTTCGAGGCGTTTGTCTCTCCACCGCCCGATGCCCTTCATGATCAGTCAGAGACCGATTCAAGCATGTTCCCAGCGGCTGTGCAAGACTCAGAGCCAAAGTCGCCAAGCAGGAACATAATAGAAAGGGATGCGACCGCTTCTGTCAAAGAGCATTCTGTTCAAGGAGAGAATTTGCCTGAGGAAAATTTTTATCGATGTTCAGTTTTTGAAACTTCACAATGCTTTAGACATTGTGGCATGGAAGAGTTTGCAGATGAATGTTTCAAGAACAGACTTGATGGCTCTTTTTTCAAAAGCTTTGATCTGCAAGAATTGAAAGGAGATCCTTTCCATCTTTCCAACTTTCATGTTCTAAAAGTCAGAAAAATAATATATGAAGGTTGGAGACCGAGTAACGGCAACAATTAAGGTTCTGTAGGACATTAATGGAACTTGTAACGAGAACTTTTATACTGAACACAATCAATTAAAGACAGGTGCGGTTCTATAATTTTATTCATGTAAAATGCGAATATTGTGTCGTAAATATGTACTCACTTGTTAGTTATTCTATTGCGTCATCAGCACATCTTGTTTCAAAGCAGTGAAAATATCATATTTAATTTTCAATGACTTGTATGCGACAGAATATGAATTATATCTCATAGGAAGTTCTTTGCAAAATATACTTCAATAAAGATATAGATGTATATAAATACTTACACAAAAATAAAGATATAGTCTCAACTGTAATAAAATGTGAAAGAAATCTGACAATTTGATAGAACTATTTGACTTTTTTCAACAAAAATATCTGGACGTCACGACATTGTGATACCATGATATAATGCATGTTTATTGAAATATTTATTTATAAATATAATCAAATGGTATTGGATCGTACATTCGAATTTCAAAAAAGCATAATGTTCTTTGTTCTTTGTTAAATTCGCCCTTGTCCTATCGATTACACAGATTCTGGAAATCTCGCTCCTACTTCTCAAGTACGTCTCCCTTTTCGTCGATATTGTATTAGTCATTTCTGGAGCCCAAACAACGTATCTTATCTCAACACTTTGAGGAAGGTTGGTATATTTTGTCTCTATCTCTACGACCTTTGCAGGCGTTTTCTGGTTCAACAAAATGCAATCGAAGTATTCTCGCCGTATTGCTAATTAAACATTTATGCTGTCACACCTGAGAAATGCACTTTCTTTAATTCTCATATCATTCCACGTTACAGTACGGCATTTTTGTCATGTACCGTTTTTCCTGTTTATTTGATATCTCATTTTTTGTAATTTCCGTGGCAGTTCAGTTACAACATATATTGACACTTTTGGTAGGTACGTTTTGTATTATTTGCTGACGGCATAATCACAATAAAGTGCGCACATATCCTAAAAATGTGCCATTTTATGAAGCGGTAGGAAATGAAAATTTATAATCTTTATACTCTACAATGTCTTATGCATCAGGGCACGTAGTTGGAATAGCACAAATGTATCCACAAAGTATCGAAATTTTGACTTGTTTACACCTACTACCACAAGGGGCCGTGTCCTACACACTAATGTTATCAAAAGGCACTGGAGTATTTTATCCGTTTATTTCATAACAAATCATGGTAAAATCGTTACTGGATTTTGTATATGCATAAATGAGATCAAATAAAGACAGGTATTAAACAAAATATGTGTTTAAAATAAAAACTGAGCACATTTCATGTACCTGTACTTACGGACCAAGCTAAAATTATGTTACAATAACCTACATTGTTTAAACATCATGTTCGAATGAAATGCATATGAACAATATGTTCATGTGTACATTTATAGTTCTGAAAATTTACTTTTCTACCTTATATTACAACATGGTGCAAGTCCACGGCTACCTATTTAAGTAACTTTAATATTTGCCAGTTGCCATTCTGACATATATTTCATAAAGTTGCACGGTTGATTTGAACATTCATGGCAGTAACAACTTAGCGATTTGGTGTACAACTTATTTATAGCACCAACTGACCTAACACAGTGAATCTTCAGTGTACCAACAACTGTTTTGATGTTTGGATAATTTTTGTCAACGTTTTTCTGGTCAATGAACATAAACTGTCTGCGTGATAAGCTACTTTGCGTGCTTGTTGTTTTCTGTGTAAAGTCTACACTTAATCTGCTGTTACAGAGTTTCATTAGGCCTTCTGCACATGTAATCATTGCCCTGCTACCAATGACAGCTTTGTAACAGGCATATTTCACAGTCGCCCTAAGTCCATCACACACAGATTTACCATGACTTGTTTCATAAAAATTAAATATGTTTATTGTTAGTTGCTCACTTTTGAGCAAGAAGATGTTAATGAAATGGCTATCTAACACCATGACTTAAGAACATTTGTTTGTACTTTCTTGTTAATAACTGTTTAATGGTTTTATGCATGGTGTTTTCGAACAACAAATTGTTTTTCTTATGTATTTATTATTATTTTGCTTTTATAATTAGTAACTGGAATTTATTGTTTATATTTTTAGTAATGTATGTATGATATTTATGCTTTTATAATTACAGTTCTGTCTACAATATTCAATTTTCAATATTTTGAATAAAACAATATTTTTTTCATAATATTGATTAGGTAACAACCGTTTAAATGTCTATTTCATGCTACATTTTACCAAAATGAAATTTATGACATTGTAGGATGAAATCGGTAACTTATTTAAACATCTGATTTTGAGGGGCCGTGTCCTACAAAATTTACTTTGAATCGCTTCATTAAATCTATACAAAACCAGAAAGTTAAAAGTTATATACCCTATACTTATCATTCAAAGACATATTTACGCTGGTAAAATATAAATACTCAAACTTTACTGGAAGCAGGAAATCTTCATGAGGGCCGTGTCCTACACGAGTTTTGTGGACAGCCCAACTGCTGGTTTTAACACCAAATGTCTTAGTTATATGTGTATATAGACCTTCAAAACCATTGAAATTCTTCAACGTCGGTTTGTGTGCTACATTATAACACACTGCAAATTTTCATAAAGATTACATGTCAACCGATTGATACCACACTGTTTTTATACGCATCACAGAATATACCATAAACGCTGTATTTTTTTTTTATTCTGTTACTTCCCAGGTTTTTCCATATTCTGGTATTCCTGTGACAGTAACTGAATAACCAAAGACCAAAATTAGCGTTGTTTTGACCAAGATTTACAATTTCGGCGTCTTTGAATTTTAAGCATTTATAAAAAGTCCCTGCATAACACAATTTTTTGGCCATTTTTAGTGGTATAAACACATCATAAAACGCCTGAATGTTGACAGATTCACTCCCCGTTTGTTGTGTTGGTTAAGGAATTATAGAAAGCTGTAATAAATCACAACAAAAGAAACCTTACTTTATACTGTACCATATAACATGCTCAGTCACCAATGTGCGCACTTTATTGTGACATTGCCGTGAATGACAGGGTAATCTTGACCTATCTCCTGATAGACCTTTCAAATTATATTCATCTACAAGTGACTGTACCGTCCATACTTTGAATGAACGATGTTTGTAAAATGTCATACAGAAAACATAGGTGATATACGATAACCTTTTCTTAATATAGCAATATATTAATTACTATTTTATCAGACAGTAAGGACGCACAACTTTGCTTCATTCATAAGTACAAAAAATTCGTACCTTTGAAGAGCAACCGTCTTGTCTGTACATTTTCTTCCAGGACTTTGATCAATTTCATTCATTATGTCTGGAACTCACTTGAACACAAATAAGCATAAAATCCCTGATTACGACTTTAGGGACAATTTGTTTCAAATCGGTGTACAACATAAATAAACTAATAAACTATAATTTGTGTTTTTATTCTCAGTCGCCATTCAAAGAACACCATTCAACGATTTGCATGTACATCTAACTGATTGCAAATTGTCACAGTCATTCTAACTCAACCGGAAGACTTCGGTGCATTCTTGTGAATGTACAAAACATTTACCGTGTTCCCCCCACCCCCCTCCCCCACCCGGAGAGAGTGACTAACATTTATCCATCCAGACTAATTCAGATCATATGACAGTGACGACTCCTACTTGACCGTATGTTGCTGAGCTGCTGATCACGCATTGACCTCGGCACATAACAAATGACATACCGGTTAGTAAAGAAGTCGTGCCAGTGCAATCATTCTATAAAGCGTTAAATGCATGTTCAAATGATTGTATGTATGTTACCCACCGTCTCTTTCTTGGTTTAAACATATTTATTCCCAACAATATACATATGTACATAATAATATTAACATACTAACTATACAAGTACGGTTGATGGAAAGGATTAGAACGAAAGACAAGTCTTAAAGAGTTCTTCTCTTAGTTATTGCTTGTTGTTTTAATTTTGTCCAAGATGGCTCGGATGACCTTGAAAAGCTTATCACTTTGAAAAATGTATTCCATGTTAATATACGTATATAGTTCTTATATAGCGATCTTGTCAGTTATTTTTATATATGGTGTTGGTGAAAAACCTTGCCCTTGCTGTGCATAAGTATTTTTCCAACAGCAGGGTTGGAGCAGTTGATGCAGAATCTCGGTTCCGACTACCCAAAATTCCTTTTGTTTGAATTTCAGATTCACAACAACAAAATGACGAGTTTCGAAATTTTTTCCTTGAGTATATAATTATACCAGAACGAGCACCTTCTGCATCATTAGCGCTTCACTGAAGCTATAGTACAATCCAAAAAAGTCAAAATGATACACAAAATTATTTATTCAGACCTCCAAAACTGGAACATTAACGGTAAATTGTATTTATTATCAGAACTTTGAAATATCTGAAACTTTTACCTTTAGCCTTCTAAATTTCAAAAATGGACTGGTTCATCATTCAATTTGGGCACTACGATTTATTATTTGAAGGGGTGTTCGATGAAAAATTACTAACAGCATGCGGGATGTTCTTGATCTGCATTGGTTGCAAAGGCAGAATCATTTGCCGAAAGCAGGCTAAAAGTTAAATGAAAATGTCTAATTTTTATCCAAAAATCGATTGCATATGGTATAGCTTTCAGGATTAAGTTGTCAGTTTACAAGAACATGAACCATGTTGGGGGAGGAGGGGGTTTAAAATGAAGTCACTGTTTTCCCCATTATTTCACAAAAATGTTGATGTTTTAGAGTAATAATATTTTTAAACCCGGCAACGTAAAAGAAAGTATAACGTAACCGGAAGTGAAGAAATTTCAACAAAATAATTCAGATTTGTTTGTTTGTTTGTTTTGGGTTTAACGCCGTTTTCCCACAGTTAATTAACGACGGGCAGTTAACCTTACCGGTGTTCCTGGATTCTGCACCAGTACCAACCTGTTCTCCGCAAGTAACTGCTTGTCTGATATTTCAGTTAGTAAAGAACTGCTTATTGTCCAGGCTCCGCTCAGGAATATTGTCAAATAATCTACTGCCCTTCTAAGGGGCTATATATTATTTGGAATGAGAAAAGAAAATCTTTAAACAACGTTATTTGTGTTATTCTATTCTTTTTATTAACAAGTTTTTTAAACCGAGGAATGAGAGCAAAAAAGGCTAAGTGCATATATATATTTAAAAGGAACACGTTGACCTCTTTCACATACTATTTACTAAAATGACACATCTAAAAAAACAAACAAACAAGAACAGAAGAGCTATCACACATGCAAAATATATGTCTTTGCAAAAACTGTATATCTCTCTATTAAAAACGCCATGATTATCCATTTTTTTCAAACTGACAAGTCTTTTTTTTTCTCTCTTTTGTTATTTGTGAAGAGTTAAGGGGAGACAACATATGTTATTTCAAAACGCATTATAAGGATAATTGGCTGTGGTGTTTCAAAAAATAACTTTATGTGACAAACAACAGATATAATGTAAATTGTTGTTATAACTTGATATTTTTGCATTATAGATTGTTGTACTACGTTCCTTCATAATTTCATTATTCATGAGAAAAACGACGACAACATTATAACCCTACATCGTTCAAGGAGTCACGACAGAAAAATATCTGTTAAATTATTTTAAAATAGAGCCGGTGTTTTCTGACATGACGAGTTTTAAAGTTCCCACAAAAATGCAGGAGGGTAATGTGAAGGAGGTGTGTGTGTGGGGGGGGGGGGGGGGGGGGGGGGGGGGGGTAGGGAATGATGACGCTGGATACTAAGTGATAATATCAAGAAATAGTTATTGCTATTCCTTTTGGGGTGGGGGAAGTGTTGTGGTATAGGATATGGGTAATTATGTGATATTTAGAGATGTTATTAAGAAATACACGAATCTAAAATTTAAAAAAAAGTTGGAGTTTATGTGGTGGTGGGGTAATGTGGCCAGGAAGAGATGACATGGTGATCAGAAACTAAAAAATAGAAATATATCCTCAATCTTTCGTAGGAGTTGGCGAAGCTGTAATGATGGACTATGCTAGAGGGTCACCCAAGAAGCATTTCTGTGAAATTATTTCAAAATATGAGGATAAAAGTTGTAATGTTTTCCCTTTCGGTTCCATGGTAACCATAATTCTGTATGGAATACATACCTACGATCAGTCCTATTTTGTTATAGATACATTACTTTACACACTTCGTTAAAATGTCTGAAATGTTTGTCTCACAACAGCATGCGAAGTGACCCCAGTGCTCGGGACCTCGGACCTTGTCTCTGGTATATGGAAGAGGCTCATATTTCACAACAAATCTTTCATCATGGCTTGATTTTTGGATGAACACAAGTATTTCTATTTGCCTGTTCATATTTTGTAATGAACGGTTCGATGCCTGTAATTATATACCTGTACCTTATAATTTACCTACAGATGTCAATCATCATGTGACTTAAGGACACTACGATAGATAGTCCTTAAATCCCACCGGGACGGAACTATTTTGATTTCTGTCTTCTGGCCTGTTTCATTGAGCCATTAAGGGTGTTTCCCTTGTTGCTCTGTCTTCTGCAAAAACATTGAGTACATGCGTTTTAGGTTCTTAAGGATTGCTTTTTATATAAATAGTCAAGACCATTTTTGTGTTACATATTTCCTTCTGTTGCCATTGCGTATGTTACGGTTTCACTTGGCGGGGATAACTTTTATTTACTCTGTCCTGTGACTTTGGAACCATAAACCAGTTTAAGCTCCCCAGTAATGGTTTTGTCGCTGACCGTTTCAAGGCGGTGGCCAACTGTGTTCCTTTATTTGCTCGTGTTGTCCCAGTGTGTTTGCTTTGTGTGAGTGTGTGTTTGTCGTGTGCACGTCCGCGTGCGGGGTTAACGTTTGGGGAGGCTGCGTTTTTTGGAACATGGCTTTCCTTGTTGGATATTTATCTTTGCTTTTCATGTTGTTTTAAGATATCACTGGATAACTCTTTGGGACATTGCACGCAAGTATTGTTAAACTAATAAACGAAAGATTAAATGGTCAATATATAAAGCTCAAACGATTATTCATTAAGCTCACTGGATCGGATATGTGGCTGAAATACTTATAGTTACATCGCCTAAAAGCAAATATGGTTTCATGGAATTGAAATCCAGCTTATGGCTAAAAATAATCTTTCTTTAAAACTGAAGTTTGGTCGTATTATAAACATTAGAACATGAATTAGTAATTCTTAACTGTTCTAAAAAATGTTTAATCAAGTATAGGATTCAATCCTGAGTTGCCTCTGCAATAAAACTTTCCTACCATGTTGACCAACATAATAATTAATGTAATCTGTCGGTAACTTAGTTTCAAACTCTTCGTAAGAAACAAAGCTACAATTTCCTGTTATCCTAAAATGTCCTGTCATATCGTTAAAAGTCTATATATAGCACCCTATAAGGAAACGTTTTATCTGCCGTCACAAGTATAATCTATGGTAGCTGATTTCTGCCATTTCGTGTTGGCGAGTTGGCGGGGCGAAAACACGACAACACAAAAACACGACAAAAGGTTTTACACGAAAACACGACGTTTAAAGGGCGCCGACACGAAATATTTATTTGTCGAGTTTTCGTTTTTGCGGGTATGAATATGTCGTATTTACGCCCTTTATTTGTCGTGCTGTCGTGTTTTTGTGTTTTCACCCCGCCGACACGAAAATATGAAAACACGACAAATACCTTATTTGTCGAGTTTTCGTGTTTTCATGTTTTCGCCCCGCCGACACGAAAACACGAGAACACGACAAATCAGGTATTTGTCGTGTTTTCGAATTGTCGTGTTTTCGCCCCGCCGACACGAAAACACGACAAATACATTACTTGTCAAGTTTTCGTGTTTTCGCCCCGCCGACACGAAAACACGACAAATATCTTATTTGTCGAGTTTTCATGTTTTTTGTATTTGCGTCTTCCGTTAGACATGCGCACAACAATTACTGAACTGAACACAGCATAACTGCATGCAAATGTATACCAAAACAACTAGAATATATAAGTTTAAGAATAAAAATTTACCTATATTCTATGTATATTTCGGCCAAATACCATTTTGTTACATAAAAAATATCAAAAGACGAACGTCGAATAACAAACTTATTACGACTGCCTTTTCACTCCTCGCCTACATTATATGTATTTTGTCATACAGCAGTTTTAAAATATTAATTTCTCGCTTCGCTAAAGCTAGCCCGAAATTAATGTCTTAAAACTGCTGTATTCAACTTATATATACATACAGAAAACTACTGGAAAATAAAGGTTAGTTCATAAGATAACAAAACTAGGACGCGTTTTTACATGGATATTAGAAGGTGCTGTGAAGATCAAAATCTATTTATTTATCGTCGGCTTAAAAAATTAGGTACTTACATCTGTCGTTCAAACAGTTTTCGGTGTTTGATTACATAAGTAGTTTTACCTTAGTTTGAAATTACGGACACTACCTTCTGCTACGAGAATATTCAATTAATTGAAAACAGGAAATCACGCATACGATTATTTGCACTACAACGTTTTGCAATGATATATTAAAAACGCAGCTAGGATTGTAATATTTTAGGCAGCATTATATAGTGGTATTGATTAAAACATTTGTTTTAAAGGTGGTTAATCAGATTATGATCAAGTAAAGGATTTGTTCAAAACTTTAAAATATGGTCGTTTAGATTTGTATTTATATTGACTGAGTGCTTAATACATGTTACATTTTCACTGGATGTATTTTTGCAACTGAGTTTAACCAGGAAAGAGTTATGGCGTAAGTATAAATTTGATAACATACTTAGAATAGGGAATCATATAAACATATAAGAACTATAACATTATATTTGTCAACTATTACACTTTAGTCAAAGTTCATTATAAGCGCAAGATTGTAAAATTATTATTATCTTCCTTTGCCTATCTTGGTTTTGCAACCATAAACGAAGTCCAAAGCCACTCACCGTTTTAAGACTTGTCTTTTGGTTTAGATGATAAAATATAATGTTATCCATCAAATGGGAATGTAACAATACAAGTTATATTGAAATCAAACGAAATACTCTGCTTCTTGCATATTTTCTTATTAAAAGGAGATATAAATATTTAAAAAAAAACACACAAAAAAATCATTTCTAACTTGGATCTGATACTACGATATAGTCTTGTTCTTCGTTTAGTAAATAATTCTCTAACAAAATATGCAAGAAGTGAAAAATATCCTAAAATGTTGATTAAATGTGATTAACCACCTTTAAAGGAGGAAATACGAGCCACCTGTAAGGGATTCAGCTTAAGAGACTGACAAGGAATCGAGGTATTTCTACAAATTATGCTCATTTGTTTGGTTTAAACACGATGGCAAATGATCTGAAATTTGAAGACAAAACGCAAACAATATCAGATATTCTGAAGACAAATAAATTGCCTTTCGTGGTAAGAATATACGAAGAGAAGAAACATGACGATGATTTTGACATTTATCGTGACGGAATATCAGGAAACACGGAAGTGTTGTTTCAGACAAAGCTTAAAGTGAAGTATGGACATATAAGGATTTTGAAGTATTACGACAATGATGTTGTACAAAAGGAGAAGGGACCAGAATACGTTCTCGAACATGATACATATGTAGATGAAAAGTTTTTGATACCAGTGAAATACAGCGGTAAAGTGAATTTTGTGCACCGGCCTGGAAGCCGGAGAAGATATGCGATGATATCACAGGTAACATAATTTAGTTGTTATATAAAGGAAGTTATATCTATTGTTTATTTTAAGATAAAGCTATAAAGTCTTTTGAAAACATGTAATGCAACAATTGAAGTTAGTGGATACTTGATTTGACTCAGGCTGTTCATAAGGGATTATGAAAAGTATGACATCTCTCACATCCCCTTTCATTTAATTTTAGGCTATGATAAAACAAAGTAACCGAACGGATATAAATTTTCATGCAGTCTTGAGCAAATATGAATGAAGATAAAGTATCTATAAGTATTTACATATATTAATCTGACAGCAGAAAAAAGATAACAATTCTATCATTAAAGCTGACTGTGTAAAACGAGAAAACTCTTAAGGAAATAAATGGTTTATAATACATGTATAAAGACACATGCTAATCAAGGCAGCTCGTACTTGGACTCAGTGGTATTATACTTTTGGTCACTGGGATCACGTAGTACATTCACTTTTATTATTATTAAACTTCCGCTTAAGCATGTACTAGGGGCATGAGGGGTAATGCAAATTTACGAACAGACTAAGTCAAGCCTAGTCTGCTATTATTTTGCTAGGTTGCGCTCTATGCTTCCAAAAAGGAATTTCTTATAAATCTATTAATGAGTAAGGACTCACAAAATGCTTAAAATTCTGGACTAACAACAACAATACATTTTTTTTAAATTTCTGGCGATGTAGCGGAAAATAATTTATAAGACCCTGACTGTATAAAAATGAACGAAAAATAAAAACAGTTGCACTTATATGCCCTAATGCATGGGCTGCAGCAAGTAACAACTGAGGTTATGAATGCCGCATGAATAGCTTTAAAATTATGAAAATACACTTATATTGTATAGCTTTATGACAAAGAAAATAAACACCCCTTCAATTATATCGGCCGGACAAATTACTGCAATATCAAAAATAATATAATCGTAGAAAACGAAACGAATGCTTTCCAACTGAATGTTTAATATTTTAGATTTTGAGTGAACTACCTCGTTACATATCTGTTGGTGAAGACACGGTGGCATTTTCGTCAAACGACATTGAAAAAAACGTGACTGTTCCTGCAAAGACAACGTTAGAACTGGTACGTAAGTTCAAACTACCAAACGATAATACGACATACCTGGAGTGCAGTGATGGACACGTATCTTACTCTTTTAGCGAGAGGGATCGAATCAACTGTACTGAAGTAGATGATACAAAGTTTTACCATTTATTTGAACTTGTTCGTTGCAAGATGCTACCGAAAGTGATTCATTTTCAAGACGTTGCACCGGAAGACATTATTCTAATGGACAATGAACTTCACAGTGCAATGATTACTAGTGTGGATGGGCCTATAGAACTTATCGGATTTGAAGATGTTGATGTCATTGTTGGGTGGGTGAGGGACAAGAAGTCTAAGACCTACAAGACCGTGCTTATACCTAGTGGACTTTGGAATGTGTTACTGGTACAGGAGAGAAGTCTACATGGGGAAGAAGAAAAGGCAAACTATATCGAAAGGAAATATAGGCACTGCGGTGAAACAGGCTTCATTGAAAAGTGTTTATACTGTATATCACCGGACAAATGTCATGTCACCTGGCTCAGAAGTCCTGATTTCTACAAGCGTACTTTAGATGGAAAACACATGTTTGAGGCAATAACTAATGATTTTCAAGGCAAGTAACGTTTTCATATACTAACGACTTTAAGTGCTAGTGCAGAAAAAAAGATATTTTTCACACAGGTGTATACTTACAAAAGTCAGATGTAACGATGTATCTTTTTACAGATTCCTCTGATGATGAACCTACGCGTGTCTATGAAGAAATCTTTGAACCCCCGCCGCCAATACCAGGTAATGATTTGTTGACTGACTGTCTAAGTAGAACCTCACGCGTTTTTTATCCAAAATTAACGCATATAAATTAAATGTTATAGTATATTAACTAGCCTAAAACTAATATGATGTACGTACCGAAATAGGTAATTTTTACTTTGTTCTCTTAACGTAAGCTATGGTCATAAAGAAAGTGTCGGTTTTGTGTACATAATATATAATAAACATATTTAGTTATTTATCAACAGTTTCCTGTTCTTGTACATTTTCAGAGAGACACCCCGTCACACAAACTGATATCAAGGATATGATGAGGTATGGTTAATTTCCATTTCAACAAATTGTTTCGTTTGTGCAGTTGTATTTGCAGACCGTTTGTTTGTGATACTAATTAGCTTTTTAGTATTTTCGTCCACATTGAAAATCCGAGTTTGTAATACCTTTAAGAGTGAAAGAAATTGCTAAGAAGTCTTATTTCTATTTAATGGCTATGTATAGGATAAAGTGATTATTAGCCATTCACAAAAGCTTTCGAATTTGTGCATTGTATTTCGACCATGTTTGGGTTTGTGAAATACATAGGCTATTTTTTAGTAGTTTCCGTCGTCAGTTTTGAAAATCCAGAATCGTTTATGGTTTTGAAAATATGAAATCAAAGTCATTCTTAAATTGATCTCGAAAGTATCAATGATAAACTGATTTATTAGCGTATTTGACGTTTAGGCAATTTACAATTTATCATAACTTTTGACACTATGTTTTGAAGAAAGTGTGCTGAAAGACAAGTCCTATTTAGTGTTAATGATTCGGCCGTCGCAGTTATTATCAAACAGTATGCCAGTGTTAAGGATTTGACAATCCTATATGAAATAAAAAGTCAGTTCAAAAAATAGTATCTTCGAAGCCCAATGCATGTACTTGAACTCGTTATTGGCGTATATTGTGATCGTTTGTGAATACATTTTCAAGAATTTGCCTTTTGTTTTTAAGCTCCGTGGAAGAATCACTTTCCCCAAAGTCAGTAAAGATTGACTGGCTGTTTAAGCATAAATATTCGAAAGATGCTCATCATAAAGACGAACCACCCGAAATGCCAGAAAAACCACGACGACTTTTATCAACAGAAAATGAAAATGTTACAGCGAATGACAGTGGGCGTTTAACAGACATATTTCGCGCTGATGTTCATCATAGACCATTACCAGTACCACCTTCCGAAACACCAGTGACAGTGTCAACAAGCGATGTTCCCATAGAAACTCTCTCCACACCAACAACTTCACCTGGAAATTTTAATCCAAAACCATCCGAAAGCGAGGGTCCGACATACCTATCACTGACGGCGAAACAAGCTAAACATCTTTTTCGAGACAGTCTTACACAAGATGACTTTTTTCGGTATACGGTGACAGAAACGGCTCATTGTTTCAAACATTGTGGTCTTGAAGACTTTGCAGAAACATGTCATGAAAACAGACTGGACGGTAGTTTCTTTAGAAATGTTGACTTTGGTGATTATAAAGAGGGACCCTTCAAACTCACAGGGTTAGAAATGTTGAAAATCAAGAAAATTATCTATGATGGATGGAGACCAAAGGTATTTAAAGCGATTAACCCACACGTAGTGAATTGTAATTTTTAAAAAACTTTATCACCGAAAGGCAAAATGCCGCCACTGTTGACCAGTTTATAGTTTCCGGAATTACGGGAACATTCGATTTTTTGCAGTTTTTCTCATGAACTTTTATAAACCGTTACAACGTTATTTTGTAAACATTGATATATATAGAACGAGACGCGACAGTATTTTTAGACGCTATCATCATGGGGCAGCAAACCAAAAGTGCGCATGTAATTTGATGGGTCAGTTTATATACTCGTCTACCGGTTAGGGAAGTCAGCATGATCTACTTTACCTTATTTAGGTAAGAACGACTATCGTACCGAATAACACTACCTAAATAACGGATCGTTCCATTATTAAATGTGCACAAACATCGCTCACCGCAAAACCGAACTATAGGTAGCGCACAGTATTATGGCGTTAAGAAGTAAAACAAAATAATAACATAAAATTACAACTCGTTTAGATGGTTCAACCGTGTTGTTGTACTTATAAAATAGACTGGCCCGGTTTATAGGTTAGTCAGGGCTACGATATGTATTGTATTTTGCCATCGAAATATTTCTATAAAATACTTCTTCCCCTTCCGTGTGGATCCGTCCATGTTTACAAACACGTTTGTTTACTTTATGGACTGTAAGTCAATACTGTTTACGATTGAGTCAATGATTCCTCGCTGGCCGAGCGGTTACGGTATTTGTATCATACCTTTGCGTCGGGAGTTCGATCCCCAACTTTTTTCAGTTTGCATTACATACTTTATGTAAGTTTGTTTTTGTCTAGTTTCTAATTTATTGTTTTGTTTCTTATTTTCGTATAAAATTAGTAGTATCTATAAATCAGTCAATCCTAAAATTATGGCCGGGCAATGCTTTTATTAAAGTGAAGTGTAAGATTGTTGTAAAACTTATAAAACTAACGCGTACAGGTTTAAAAATATCACAGGAAAGCTTAAAAACATTAGATCATATTAAAGGTGGAGTGTATTTAGACAAAATTACGTGTCAATTGTGACATATAATTTTAGTGAACATGTTAGAACCAGATTTACTAACTCGTTTTGTCTTCATTGAATTGTAGTGAAGAAAAAAATAAAGACAAAATTCAACCGGTTCAACAGTATCTGATGAAAAATTCATTGTAAGAACATCAAATATGCAGCATATAGGTGAATATAGCAAAAGTTGGATTTTTTAAAATCTGACATCACGATGTGTGGGTTGGTCGCTTTAAGTAATGTAACCACTAGTTGAAGCAATTACAAAACTGAAACAAGTATGAATAAATGCTATGCAGGTTTTAGGGATATATTCTCCTGAGGATTAATGTACTTAATATACAGTTGAAACTTGATAAGGGGCTTCCGTGTCCGGGTGGTTAAGGTCGCTGACTTCAAATCACTTGCCCCTCATTGATGTGGGTTCGAGCCTCACTCGGTGTGTTGAATTCTTCATGTGAGGAAGCCATACAGCTGACTTACGGAAGGTCGGTGGTTCTACCCGGGTGCCAGCTCGTGATGAAATAATGCACGGAGGGGCACCTGGGTTCTTCCTCCACCATCAAAGCTGGAAAGTCGCCATATGACCTATAATTGTGTCGGTGCGATGTTAAACCCAACAAAATAAATAAATAAATAAATGAAACTTGATGTCTCAAACTCGCTTGTCCCGAAATTCCGGTTATTTGAATGACATTTTCAAGTCCTGTTCCGATCAAAAACATATACACAAAGTATCATTTTAAGTCGAATTTCGGTTATCTCGAAGTAAAATGCTCGATCCCTTGGAATCGTGGGTTTGCTCCCTGGCTGCGTCATGCCAAAGACGTGAAAAATTAAACTTATAGCTACTTCGCTTGGCGCTCAATATGAAGAGGATAGTTCTAGGACTGGTCAGCCCAGTGATTCGATAGGATATCTTGTCACGTATCTAAGGCATGATTTTCCAGTTAGGCAGCACTATTAAGTTGGGCATTGTGCTCACTGCTACAAGTAGACACCGTCGTGTATATGACTGAAACATTGTTGAAAAAGACGCTAAACCGAACAGACACACCTTACTGCCAATTATTCAGTGTGTTGTGTCGATTTAGTAGATCAATATACACAAATTTTTCATTTGATATTGGATATAGGTGTGAACATTGCTATTGTTCTAAGGATGATCTGTTAATAAATAAAATGTAATATATGTTCTTGAAATGTAATAAGTAAACTAATATCAAGTGAAAAGTGTTTATAACGACTATTCAAATGACATGTTACCTTAAAGCAGACGTAGTTTCTAATCAGCATAATAACCTGCATTTTTCTGTCTTGTTAACCTGTACTCTGCTAAATTTCTAAAATGGACAGGTCCGTTATACAATTTTGGCAGTACCACTTCCTTTTCAAAGGGGTGTTCACTGAAAATTTACTGACTGAATAGTAATAGTGCAGACCAAGATTAGCCTCCACGGATTTGCAGCTGGTCTTGGTCAGCTCTGTTCGCAAAGACAGAATCACTTGCCGCCATCAGGCTAAAGGTTAATACAGCTATGTAAAAGCAAACGGCTTGCAAAGCTTAATATATACGATGAAGACAACAGTGCAATCTATTGAATTTAAGGCCACACCAAACTGATTACCTGTTCGTCGGATTTCCCGCACCAATTTGACGAGAAATGAAAAAAAAAAATTAATTATTTTTTGACCGCCCGCACCTGGCGTATTTCTTGCGCTGGGTCGAAATCAGTAGGAACGAAAAAAACGTGCAAATTCCGAAGTTTAAACGCACCTTGCTTGTAATTTATCGGAGCAACGGAAGAACATGTTCTCTAATACAGTCACCGATCCGACTACGTAGTCTCCCTACCGCACAGAAGGGATACCTACCCCGGTAGTATGAGTTTATTCGATTAAATTTTGTAATATTCGATCGCTTTAAAAATCGGGCATAACAAAATGACAGCCCCTTATGTCTTTTTTTTATCTCATGCCGAGATGACGAACGGCAGGTATTTTCAGCAACAGCTGTTGAGATTTCCCCGGGTTGCAGTTTTACAGAGATGTTAGGGCTGCTGCGCTATACAATAAGATGAATCTTTCCGCAAACGCAGTTGTGTAAAACCCGCCAGGGTTATGTGTGTTTCTAAAACGCAGGTTTTTGTTTTTGTTGATTGTTCTACAATTCTTTATTTGGTTTGAGTGATAATATGAACTAAGGCAAAGCCTCAAAGCGAGCTCAAAGAAATCGGATTTATCTAAAAAATATTATGCATCATTTATTTGTCACAAAGAAACTATTCACTAGTCACAAGAATTCAGGAGAACCTATTCACTTGAAAAAGTCTACATTTAGTGTCACCATGCCTATAATAGTGAATATCATACGTTGCAAAATTTATGGGAAGCCGGTGTCACGGTGACGTCATTACCGCGTTCCCGTTTCTTTCTGCTTATGGTCACAATAGCCTAAATAGTTTTCCCTATATATTCTATATAAAACTGACCTTTTTCAAAGAGCTACCAAACATAGCTAGACCCATTTCAGAGAACAAATCCTTACCTCATTTTAAAGAGTTATGATAAAACTGATATAAAATGAAGAGAAAAGTAGGGGTCATTATCTTCTAAGAGAGATTTCTCTGGTCACATTTACTTACTGTAAACTGACATCAAAATCACACTGCTGTGACCTGGAAGTACTACTCATACTAAAATTGAGCTTGACTTCACCAAATACAACCTGCTCTCCCATTTGTCCTACCAAAATGTCAACAATACATCCACAATGAAATTTAAACAGAAACTAGCCTCAATTTAGACGTCTGTTGCCATGCCAAGTGAAAAATTAGTGTTCAAATACCTGGCAGCCATTACGCGACTAGACCAGATGGCTCCCACGCTGGTTCCTTTAGTTTAGTTAGGCCTTATTAATGACATTTTTTCCATTTTCTGGCCGATGCTTGATCCTTTAAATGCAAATAATATTTTTTTCAAACAACTGGAAATCATTCTTTCATTATTGCTGAGTGATGAATAATTTTTAGTAATTGAATGCAGTTCTGTATTCACTCCGGAAAGAAGTACTTCCTGTGAGCACCAGTCCACTAGGGTGCGCTTTTTTAAAACTTCCGACGAAACTTTTCAAATCCATCACCAAGTGTGAAAGTATACTTGCGTTACCGTAAAGCTCGATTCTCGAGCAGGCTCTTCGAGCTCGCTATTAAAGATGGTGCATGACAATACATCAGGAATTCTAGACATCTGCTTATATGTCACTCAAAAGTGTCACATTTGTTTTTGTTTACTTTGTATAGTCAATCCCTCAAAGTGTTGGATTTTCATTTGATTTCTGACAGTAAAACCCAGCCTGCAGACTTGGCACCGAATAGAACAACCTCAGATTAACAGGTTCAGTAGAGTGCTGTGTGATCTGCTTTTGTAGTAGATACATCTTGTCCAGCACTTCAAGGGTTAAAACGTCTGATGCCATGAGCAGAGAAAAATGTTAAGTGATATGGGATAAATAAGACATTTCAGAATAATAAAAGCGCTGATATATTTCTTACTTTTTATTGTATGCATCACACATTAAACATTCAATACTCCAAAGACAATGCTGTCTGAATGTTACTTCGCACACATTTGTTTTCCCGGCTTATGAATAGAAATACACTTGATTTGGTGACAAACATGACACAAGCGATTATTTAATTTTTTTATTTCATCGCTCTTCGCTCGCTTCAATAAATGATGATTTGAAAAAACAATATAAGTTTTTTTTTTCGCTCGCTCGCCCCAAATATTTTGGAAAAAAATCCGAAGAAAAAGACATCAATTTGGTGTGGCCTAAGATAAATGTTCAAGGTGACTTTGTGTTTATAAAGCATTGGATTAATACAAGGAAGTTACAATTTTATGAATGATAAATCTTGGGCACTATTTTTTATTTCGTCTTGTGTATCATTGTGATATCTATGAAAAGCTTATGAAATTTTATGTTATAAATAAGTTACATGTAAATCTTTTGCGCTTTATTACTACTTGATAACACTTCTTTTGAAAAGTAAATATTGCAATGAATAATACCTCCAAACGTAAAATTGGATTGTATGTTTTGTTGTACATTTGTTCTATTACATGGTATAGTTCTAAACATGTTTGTTGAGGGAATATTTAGTTATACCAGTACCTGTCATTTGGCTTGTCTGACCATCATGTCGTAATGACCTCATTTTTACATTAAAATTTTGACCTTTGAAGAAGCCGGTTTGCACAAAGTCGGTCTTAATACACTTATGTTAGCCCATGCGTAATGTATATGAACAGTAAGCAAACATTTCTAGTGTACAATAAGTAACACAGCAAAACATTTCTCTTTTCACGTTTAAGTATCTGGTTAAATTAAACTGATCATAACATTTACAACGTTGTTTGAAAAGGTAATTTAGAGTGTTTTAACATACCCCTATTACACGGCCTGTAAACACTGGCTCGTCCTCTTTGAGGAGATGAGTTGAAAAAAGAGCCAATGATACTTCCGAGGAGGCGCTAATGAGCGGAACTTCATGCAGAATGTAAACAAAGAAGAAGGGTGAGTTGATTGTTTCCTTTCTCAGATAAATGTAAGGCCCTATTTAAAAAAATAGCCAATGTAGTTCCACTCAGAAATGATTATACTTTTCATATATGCAGGCCATTTTGCAAGGTAAATGCATTCCTTGACGTGAGAACTTTTGAAAGTTGGAAAATACAGTAAGTCCAAACCAAAAGTAGACATTTTCCCATATATTTCACCCTAATTTACACAAATTTAAGATTTTATAGTCCCTGCATCAACCTTGCTGAAAAGCATATCTTACTACTGCATGACTTACGTGGTTTACTAGCGTGTTTATCCCGTACATGTGCATTTATCACCATGTGGAGGAGCCACCGCCGCAGAGGAGGCGCTAAGAACCGGAGTGGAAGCCAAAGCACTTTGAAATTGAGATTTTTTTAATGTGTCATCAATTCTCACATACCAGAGCTTTATCATGATTTCCTTGGATTGTGACAAACATTTGATGGATGATGTTTTAACAACATCCTATTCATTTCCTTAGAATGTATTACGAGATATTTGCAGTTCTCTTTTCTTTTGCACTTGTCTAATGATGGGCTATCATGGCGTTATAAGTTGTATAATTATGATATTTTCTGTGAAAGGGACATTTCCTCATGCACAACGGTTTTCATGTCCAACGCATTTTGGATTTTTTAATAGTTAGTGTTAACTTTGTGGTAGTCTTGAAATGCAATTGCAATATGCGCTTCACTAGGTACTTACAAATGCTAAATAAATATAATTGTTTACTTGTGAATTGCTTAATTCGATTACATATACGTATATGAAAATGCTAACACTCAAAATACCTCTCCCAGATGTTCTAACGATAACAAAGAAAACTGAAAACGTTAGATATTTATTCCTCTGTCGAACCGCATGTATCATATAGCTTTTGTCTTATCCTTGTCCGTTTGTCAGTCGTCGTTCTGCAGTCAAAGTCATATTAATTAGTTATTATTTAGTACTGGGAGGGTGCCATCTGTTGAGGCAATATTTGATGTCAAATTTGTTTTTAATGCTGCGTAGTAAGAATGGGTATTGACCGTTACTGAGCTTACAGTTACAGAATTATTAATACAGTTTCAGTCTAATTTTCCTTAAATAACGTTTGTAAGGAAACATGTATGTTGATACTTAATTTCCAGCTAGCGCGATTCATTGATTTGACGATCCTATTCTGCGGAATATCGAAACAAATCATTTTATTTCTTATATTTACATTATATAGTATCACTGCCTTTCTCGATTTTATTTATGCTTTCAAATAACTCTTAAAAAATTTGTTTCTATATGAATTAGAAAAGACATAAATATATTGAAAAGATAAAAAAAAAACCCAACAAATTAGCAAAAATATCGAGGGAGTTTTATAAATAAAGTGTACATTCTGACATGACTAGCAATGCTTAAATCGTCAAAACGATATTGTGTTTACGTCACGTGGACGTTGTATTTAGCGCCATGTATTCACCCAGAAATAGCTGTTCAAAGTTTAATCAAACATCCTAATTTTTGGTGTGTATTGTATAAGCGAACGATTGGTGATAATACATTTTTTTGTGCAAATGAGATCTGAATGTGCTCACTTTATTGCTGGTGACAGCCGCTCTCTTGCGCTTCCTTTTATTTGGGGTGCTCGTGGTTACATTTCTAAACTGTTCGTCTAAATTTGATGTATTTTGCTGTGTTTTATTTTCTTTTCTTTTAAATTTGTATGTTACATCATTCTTTTTGGTTGTCAATGATAACCCTATCCTACGTTTGCCTTTAAACAGACCCATCTGGAAAGAACAAAAGTAATAATATCATACAGAACTGAGCATCCTTTCTTTGCGATTCCTTTCAAACATTTAAAATAAAACTGACCATTTAACATTAAACTTTGTAGCCGTTGCGTTGATACATACACATATATTTTAGCTCGATTTTTCGAAGAAAAAGTAGAGCTATTGCACTCGCACCGGTGTCGGCGTCGGAGTCGGAGTCAGCGTCGCCGTTGGTAATTTTTTTTTATAAAGTCAAATATCTCTGTTACCATCAAAGCTATTGACTTGAAACTTAAAACAGTTATTTACTATCAAAGTCTACAGCAGGAGAAACAATCTCTATAACTCTGATTGAATTTTGACAGAGTTATGCCCCTTTTTAACTTAGAGTTTTAAGTTTTATAAAGTTTTACTGGCAAAGCTCTAATTCAGAGTCAAGTACTGAGAAAAGTCGAGTGGGCTGTCTTATGGACAGCTCTTGTTATTTTAGGTAGATTATGTGCATTTTGGTAGTATAATACAATTTCAAGCATCAAATTATAAACATTAAAACGGAATAGATATTACATTGCGAGAACGAAAACGCTTTATACGAGTGTTCATCACCCAGGAAATGAACTGGTCAGTGGCTCCGACTCTGGACTTTTGCGCCTCCTCCAAGGCTTTGGCTCCTCCTCTTAGCCAAAATTGAGCATAGAGGGGTAAAACCCGCCGTTAAAACACATAAATAATACAGATTTAACACACCATTATGGGAAAAATTGGTACAATGTATGTTTACTCTTATATGTGTAAATTGGGACGAAATATATGGCTAAATCTCCACTTTTGGTTCGAACTTGCCCCATTTTCCAACTTTCAAAAGTTCTCACGTCAAGGAATGCATTTACCTTGCAAAATGGCCCGCATATATAAAAAGTATAATCATTTCTGAGTGGAACTACATTGGCTATTTTTTTAAATAGGGCCTTACATTTATCTGAGAAAGGAAACAATCTACTCACCCTTCTTCTTTGTTTACATTCTGCATAAAGTTCCGGTCATTAGCGCCTCCTCGGAAGTATCATTGGCTCTTTTTTCAACTCATCTCCTTAAAGAGGACGAGCCAGTGTTTACAGGCCGTGTATTAAGGGTGGCAAGTACGTAGCTTTGATTTAAGTTTTAAGAGTAATGTATTACTACTAAAGTTTTCTTTAATCTGGTCCTAAAATGTCAAACGTTGTCAAGTTACGTTTATCATGTATACTTCCCTCGCGATGACTAAGCAAATGTTCTTGTGGGATTATTCAAATAATATAAATCCAAGACTCTTCGTTGCTTTAATCAAGCAAAAGAGGGAAACCAAGTTAATAGAAATTAAAAAGTCTTCCAAGAAAAGAAACAACATCATGAAGAAAAGACAGAACTACAGTACAAAAGGTAAAAAAAAATCATATTTCCAGAAAAAAAAACCAAAGCAAGAATAAATATCCAACGGGAAATGCCACGTTCCAAAAACACAGCCTCCCCAAAACGAAGATGTGCACACTAGCAACACATTCACACTTACAAAGCAAACACACGAGGACAAAACGATCAAATAAAAGATTATTATGAGAATTTGATCAGAGCAAAAACCCTTCAAGAAAATATGGTGATCTGGCAAGTTATTTTTGTTGATGGTTCTGGTCGTCAGCTACTTACGGTAAAACTAGAAACAGCTCACGGTTGTCAGTTCTATTTAATATCAATGGCTGTGCAAATCTACACGTATGCACAACCATATTGATTTTATATGAAATTAAAGTCTGTCCCACCTATTACGTTTACTTCATTTCTGGGTTGTAAGTGAATGTTTTGGTGGTCCAAAAAGCATTTTGATATACCGTACATCAATATGTCAAAACATATTTTTCTTCATTTTTTCAGTAAAATATATTTAAAAAAAAATATTACCTTTTTCTTTTTTCCCCAAACCTTAATGCTAAATGACGTTACGTTGACTTTCCAACATTGCGGCGTCCGTAGCGCGATAAACTAGGGGTCAACTCAAAATTTAGATGCCCGGGTTAATATTTGACAAGATGCGTTTTTACATTTCGAATTTACATTATCAAATCGAGTTAATACTTTAATACTTTGCAATTTATGTGCAAGCCACCTCAACGTCACCCCCACCCCCACTCCCACCCCACCCCCTCCCGAGAACCACAAGGAGTAAAAAAGAGTAAACAGGAATAAATAAAACAAAATTGTACATGCGAACGCCTCGTTATTTTTATAATTTATCGGCATTCTTATATTATTTCTTTTTTGTCACTTAAATAGTGACCAGTGTGTATTCAGACAACATACAAAGGAAATGAATTTAAACACAAAATATTCTTTTTTTTTAATTGCAAACTTGAAAATTCTGTAGTTCTGCAAGCCATCACTAATAACAAAATAGAATGGGCCATGGTTTCTTTTCCGGAGATATCAATTGAACGTATTATTATTATATTTTTATTATTTGAATAATATTTGATAGAAATATTTGTTGATCCTATTCGATTCACAACTTGTACATGCATGTCCTTGAGAATCACACCCTATTACCTGATGTCCACCACGCCGAGGGATGCGGCTGCCACAGAGGTAGGAAATCAATAACGTTGAGTAGTGGTGTTAGTTTTTTGAGCTGTATTTTTTCATTCCGACTTTCCATGAAAATATTCTGGTGCAGGCATATGTGTAAATGCCTTAACATATTATATAATTAATCCTGGTCGCCAACTTTGCGAAATAAAGAAGTATTCAGCTGTTTAAATTGGACTTTTGTTAAAATTGATGCGAAAATCATATTCAACGGCCCAATTCAAAGTGTTTACAAAATAATTTGATCGGATTTACTTCACACGTCAAACGATCAATCATCTGGGGATAATCTTGGCAAGTTTCAAGTCTGTCCGTACGTCTACACCGACGTTCTGACCCTTTAAAGGGACCCAGGTATAGTCACGTATGATAAACTTTACCGCAGAGGGCATTTTTAAATGATGCCCATCCCACCGAGGAGTCAAAATATAGGATATCGTTTACGACAGAGGGAAATTTTTTGTAAAAACGTCTATTTTGGCTGTTTGTTTTTCTTTTGAGACCTGGGAGCTCATGGAATTATTTGCAGTATGCATAGTTTATACTTGTGTTTAATAATGGGCGGTTTTCAATGGCGAACACCGCTGTAACACGGTGTTAATCAGTCTAGATTGAACTTCTATCTCTGACGTTGTTTTTTGCTACTATAAGTCTTCGTTTTGTAAACTCAATTTTGTTTCAATTTCTTTTATCATATAGTATACAGAAATAATGATATCGTAAGTCCTGCTGGTATCGGTACTTGCGTTCTTGCTGGATTCAGTGTTGAATTTACAGTTTATATTAAATGATAAATCGTTTTGCAATCAGTCTAGATTGTATTTACATATATCTCCCACATTGCATATAATCCGATACCGTACATGTATAGAGTTGTTTTGCCACTGAAAGTCTTCGTTTTGTAAAGTCATTTTTGTTTCTTTTTTTATCATACTATACAGATATTTGCTTCCAGCAATGAAATCCTAAGTCCTGGTACTTGCGTTCTTGCTGGATTCAGTGTTGAATATAGGTTAATATCAAACATCAAATTGTTTTGCATTATCAAGCTTTCATACATAAGAGGCTGCTGATAGTATAACATATAGTTCTACATAAAAGATCAGTTAGGCTAGAAAATTTAAATATATTTGTTGTCAGTGACATAAGTCAAGTGATCGGTTCTGAATAAAGCTGATATTCATTAATCGTTTACAGAAATGTTCTAAACAATTTATTTTGTATTCAGTTTCAGAACCAAAGATGAAGGCATACATGTGTTATTACTGTAAAAATGATTTTGAAGTTAACACTGGAGTGATTGACCATTTAGTTAATTGTCATGTCAAGAGAGATCTATCAAAATGCAATGGAAATAACTAAACCACCTGTTATTACCGAGTTACTATCTGAAATGAAGATTTCATTCTGATCGATCTCTCTTGACAACTTTAAAGATGTATTCAATTTTGATATTTTGCCCTGTACCTTCGATAAATGCCCACACGCTGGTCACTAGAAATGAATATTTCACCTTCATTTGGAATCACGTCGGTATATGTTTTCTGTCCTATATGCAGCATTCCAAATGTTTTCATCTTATTCCAGTTCCATGTAACTAAATGGTCAATCACTCTAGCGTAAGCTGCAAATCAGTGTCTTGGCATTTTTTAAAAAAACAATACTCGTATATTTCAAATATATATGCTTAAATATACTACTCGATAAACTGTGTTAAACTATATGATCTGATGTGTATTTAAATGAAAGCTGTATATAATATATGCAAAACGATTTAATATCTAATATTTATAGGTTATTAGCTTTGTATCGGGAAATATGCACGAGTTCTTCAGTGGAAATATTGCGCGACTTACGGAGCGCAATATTATTCCGCTGAAGAACGAGTGCATATTTCCCGGTGCAAAGATAATAAACTTTTTATTACATACGCATCTACACGTATAAATATAATGTAAATATCATAAATTTGTTCAATAGCCTGAATAGGATTGACAATACTGAACTAAATAGAAAAAAATAGTGCTACAACACAAACTGAATTACGTCACGCACCCGATATGAAATTCAGGCGTCAGTGTATGGAAAAATATTGAAGTTTCCGGTACCAGTGTAACTTAACGGGGAATAGAAGCGAGTATGTAATAATAACCGTAACTTCAACACTGAATCCTGCAAGAACGCAAGTACCAGGACTAAAGATATCATTATTTCTGTATAATTCATCATAAAAGAAATTGAAACAAAAATTAATTTACAAAATGAACATTTACAGCAGCAGAACCAATCTATACATGTAGCAGATAGTATGCAATGTCGGAGATAGAAATACAATCTAGACTGATTAACACTGTGTTACAGCGGTGTTCGCCATTGAAAATCGCCCATTATTAAACATAAGTATAAACAATGCATACTGCAAATGATTCCATGACCTCCCAAGTCTTAAAAGCGAAACAAACAGCCAAAATAGACGTTTTTACACCAAATTTCCCTCTGCCGTAAACGGTATCCTATATTTTGACTCCTCGGTGGGATGGGCATCATTTAAAAATGCCCTCTGCGGTAAAGTTTATCATGTGTGACTATACCCGGGTCCGTTTGGAGGGTCAGAACGTCGGTGTAGACGTACGGACAGACTTGAAACTTGCCAGGATTATCCCCAGATGATTGATCGTTTGACGTGTGAGGTAAATCCGATCAAATTATTTTGTAAACACTTCAAATTGGGCCGTTGAATATGATTTTCGCATCAATTTTAATAAACGTCCAATTTAAACAACTGAATTATTCTTTATTTCGCAAAGTTGGCGACCAGGATTAATTATATAATATGTTAAGGCATTTACACGTATGCTTGCACCAGAATATTTTCATAGAAAGTCGAAATGAAAAAATACAGCTCAAAAGACTAACACCACTACTCATCGTTATTGATTTCTGACCTCTGTGGCAGCCGCATCCCTCGGCGTGGTGGACATCAGGTAATAGGGTGTGAGAATCCTGTACGATTATTGGACATACAATTTGTATGATCGAGGAAACATTGACCATTTTTGGGGGAAATGACCCTTTTAACCATCATCAGTCCGATTTTAGTCTCCCAACGTGCATATTTAGGTTGCATATATACGAAAATCCTCGTCAGCTATATTACATTCTATTTCTTTTAGGTTCCGTTTTGGTGTGCATAATTTTTTAAGATATGTGACACCTCAGTGTCTGACTCATTCAAGACAGTTCTCTATCTCAAAGTACGTTCTATGGCACCCCATAACTGCCTTCTTCTTATACTCTTTAAACGGTGGTTCGTGATGTGTGCTTCACATTTCGTGATGTGCACTTACAATGTCGTGCAGTAAATAAGTCGGTTCATTTTAAACACGTCATTTATAAAATAATTATATCTATATCTATCGTCTATTTGGCCCTCTTAATTCCTTCAATGCTGCTTCCTTTCTAATAGGATTATTTATATATTGATTTCGCGGCGAAGAAGTGTAATTTAAATAGCATTTTAGATCAGGATAGGTGTAAAACAATTTATCTGATATTAAAACCGATATCTGCGCACGTATGTTTTGGCAAAGAATGTCATGTGTAGTAATTGATACCTACGTGCACCTTGCAAAAGAAGCATTAAATTGTATCAGTTGTTATATTGACAAAGTTTGGTTCATTGTAGATAAGGGATTGCATTTCTTGCTTGATATGATAACACAGTGTAAACTATGATGTGTGTGCTAATGGAAATCTGACATAAATATTTAATTCACTCCTTTTTTTCTCACTATTCA
This sequence comes from Mercenaria mercenaria, assembly GCF_021730395.1. NCBI lineage: Eukaryota > Metazoa > Mollusca > Bivalvia > Venerida > Veneridae > Mercenaria > Mercenaria mercenaria. The sequence continues at coordinate 54,665,912 of NC_069363.1, forward strand.
ATAATTTATCGGAATAAAATATGTCAGTTACTCAAAAATATATTGATCTAAAATACGACGACGGAAAACTAACAATCGAGGAAGTTCTCAACAAAGAGAAACTACCGGTTGTTGTGAGGACATGTCGAACCGGAAGTCAAACTGTACAAACTGATTTTCCGCAAGACAAAGACATTTTATTTCAACAAGCTTCCAAAGAAACGTTTGCGCATGTGAAAGTGTTGAAATTTTATGATAATGAAAAGATGCAGACGAACAAAGGGGCGGAGTATGTCTTAGAGCACGATACATTTGTAGATGAAGAATACCTAATGCCACTGAAGTTCCCCGGAAAGATAAAACTTGTCCGCCGACCAGGAAGTCGTGGGAGATATCTAACAATTAAGCAGGTTGGTAAATAACATAATTTTTATCCTCGATAAGTCTGTGTGTAAAATGTAAACTATAGACTTAATGAAAATACAGATTTCGGTTAATATATTTTGAATTTTATTTATTCTTGCCTGAGATATATTTTAATAAATACAAAAATACTCGTATAGATGTAAATGAATACATGTCAGTTTTCTGTAGAGACATTTTATTGATACTGACCTGTTACAAAGTTTTATTATTTAGCTGCCCTACTCCATGCCTTTTGAAAACATTTAAAGTGTCGGCGATAAAACATAAAAGGATAAAAGTTGCACATACTGTCCCTCTAAGATAAATTCAAGAACAAACATCAATTCAATATACAAGATAAAATGTTTCAATTTCATATTAAAAAGGTCATAATACGTCGAACGAAATGTAAAGTTTTCGTATAAACATAATTCTAGACAATACAAGCCAACGGTAGTTATATTCAAGTAAAGTCTGCGACACTAATCAAAAACTTCGGAGGCCCCTGTTCATTGATGAATATAACGCAAAATTAGCATTACCAGATACATCTAGATAAGGCAAAAATAATCAGCAGTATGTGAGTATATTGTAAAATATTGTCCCGGCGGTTTTGAAAGAGAAGTCTATCCAAGTTCACTCGTTGGAATCAGTAATAAATTGCTGACAGCTGCAAAAGAGCTGTTAAAATTTGGAAACCAGACTTGAAGAAAGGAATAAAAATCGTTTAATCGGATGGAACATAAATAATTACATTTGTGTTGGGAGGGATGGGGTAGGAGAGGAGAGAGAGAATTATCTTTCGATCAATTGTTGCTTGTTGATACTTGATTATGGAAAAGGCAAAGACTACATAAATATTCAGTTAGGCTTAATGTCACTGATGCTCGCCAATAGCACTTAGAGTCAATGCAAAATTACTATGAATCATTGTTGTTGTACTTGATTGCAATTAATGTTAGACATTAAATAATGTAATTCAATCAATTTTCACGGCCTGTTTTTGTCTATTTTCGTAAACAAAAATAATGAAAGGTTAGAATAGATTTTTCGAAATCACAGAAATCTGCATGTACCGTTATGATATACAAACAACATTGAAATCAAATACTATAGTCTGTCCCACCTAATTTTGGACCTCAACTTTGGGCTGATATGAAGAAATGAAATGGGAAATCATCGTAATGTTTAAACTTTAGTTTCATGCATGACTTCTACATCCGATTTTGACAGGTTTTTGATAAAATTTAATGCGTCCATCCATACATTGCGAATGTGTTAGGTTTTATCAATTTATCATTGATTAATCTTTCTCACATGAAAGTAAACATTTTCTAGAAAACGTAAACAACATCAGTTTCAACTGTGTAAATTGCTTTGGTATTTCGGTATCCTGATCTGGATGTAGATTGATATATTGAATTGCAAATTGATATTGACGTTAAATGTTATATTAAGCGCAAGCTTTTTTTACTTGAAACCACAGATGACTCAAGTACTTTTGTTTTCCATTTGCATGCTTGAATACAAATGTTTTACCTGGGACCTCTATGGCCGAGTGGTTAAGGTCGCTAACTTTGAATCAGTTGCACCTCAACGATGTGGGTTCGAGCCTCGAACCTCACTCGGGGCGTTGAATTCTTCATATGAAGAAACCATCCAGCTGGCTTACGGAATGTCGTTGGTTCTACCCGGGTGATAAAATAATGCAAGGAGGAGCACCTGGGGAAAAACTCAATGAAATGTTGCCAATAGGACCAGCTTTTATCAATAAAATATTTTTTTTTTTATTTTATTTTTTGTAAACAATATATGATTTCGATTGAAGAAAAATATCGACGGTGTTACCATTGCCCGTTCCTGGGCAGTGCCAACAGTGTTCCTTTTGTCATCGCAGTATGTTTGTGTGCGTGCATGCATGTGTGCGTCTGTGTTTCTATTTAAGGCGGGCCTATTTGGCGATGTGCGGCTCTGGCAGTATTTGCTGTGCCTTACGCTTGCAAAGAATCTACCCTTACCATTTACAAGATAATTGCAGGAACAAATAAATCTATTTCAAAAACGAATTTGTTAAATCTCATGCAGATGATATTGTTAAACGAAGAACTTGAAATAGCCGCATAACCCCCTTTAGGCTTTACATTTTATTGCATTTTTTTCACACTCTAAGTTTTTTTCATTTTCCCGGTGTCGAATTTAATTGTACGTACAGGCGTATCGGCGTATGCCCATGTACGCCCCTGTAAATTGTGTCAGTGTGACGTAAAACCAAGCGTAAAAACAACAACACGAAAACCAACAAATGTTTCGCTGTCAACATAAGTTCTGAAGTTTCATGAGATTCCGCAGGCCATGATCCAGGGCCGGCTGGAGGGGGCCCATGCCCCCCGCCCCCCTCCCCCGCCCTAACCTCCAGTTGGCTGAGAAGTGACCTATAGGCCTACTCATATTACTCATCAAAGATTCACCCTACTAAATCTATTTTGGTAAAGGAATAATTTTTCTCAAAATTTGTACCCAGAAACGCACCGGAGGTATTTCAAAATTTTCAAGGGGGAGAGCCCCTGACCCCCCCCCCCCCCCCACACACACACACATACACACACACATCAAGAGAGGAGTAAGGAGTAACCCCTCCGTTATTAGATCTATATTAGACCAAAAACTGCATGTAGGAAGCAACCTTTTTATGCCTGTATTTCTAAGATTTCCAGGGAAGAGCCCCCTGACCCCACTAAAATGAGGGGAGTACACCCACTAATAAATGCACCAGAGGACACCATTTTATACCCCTCAAACCCCTAACATGGACAAAGGCATCCCCTCCAATACCTCGCTATGCACCTTGGCGGTGACATCTTCATTCTAGACTGGTGCCCCCCCCCCCCCCCTACGCCCCACGTCAAAAGTTTCTTTATCCGGGCCTGTTCCGTATGATAGGCCTACAATGAAAATTTATTTGGCATGTGACTATATCACGGCTTATGTACATGACCGCAGTGATATTCTGTGTAGACTATATGTTGCATTAGTTACAAGTTGTGGCAATTGATACCGTCATTTTTGCCTGAGTATATTTTTGTAATGAATTTGACGAGTAGATGTATTTAATAAGCTAGTTATACACAGTACGGTAAAGTTCCTGCAAGTACGATTTTTTCGACTGAATAGCTAGATTCTATATAAAGTTTGAATTGCTACAAATCATTTTTTAAGGAATAGCTGTTTTGTTTTTTTTTTTGTTTTTTTTATTTTATTTTTTTTTTTTTTTTGGTGTTTTTTTTTTATTATTTTTTTTTTGTTGTTGTTTTGCGTTCAACGTGTTTTAGTTGAATTATCAATATAGCTATGTACTGTCCCGTTTGTAATAGAAGTAAATGTTTCGTATACGTACTTCTTGGTGAAAAAAAACAACACAAAAACACGTGTTTTATATCATCGAAAATGAAAGTAACAGACGCGTTTGAACATGCTTCTTTTATCTAGCTGAAGAACAAAATACCCCTTCAAAAGCTCATATGAGCCGCGCCACGAGAAAACCAACATGGTGCATTTGCTACCAGCATCCACGCAATATGGTCACGATCCATGCTGTTCGCTAACGGTTTCTCTAATTGCAGTAGGCAGTTGACCAGATTGCGCGGATGCTGGTCGCAAATGCACTATGTTGGATTTCTCATGGCGCGGCTCATATATATTATTTTGTCTATAGGTCTACCATGCCTATCAATAGCACACAAATGTTTTAACATGCCACTTTGGATTTCACTGAACGGCCGAGCATGAGAAATAAAGACGCGAGGATGGAATTGAAAAACTGGTATAATGTTATTATAAAGAATAAAGGAATTATTAATTTGTTTAACGTAGTCCTTTATATAGGCGGTTGTCTCAAATTGAAATATGTATATTTTAAATCATTAATTGCATTGAGGAATAATGTTTTACCTTGATCGAACGGTCACTAAAAATAGTGAGCACCAGTCAGTACACAAACATGTTTTCATGCTATTTAAAAACAATCTTTTAACAGACTGTTATCATCCGAACCTTTGATACGATTATAAACAACGGTAACCAATAATAAAAATGAGTTAAATGGGTTGCGCGCATCTCCGCTGTCCCCACCTCTATTATGATATCTACGGCTGAAACAATGATACGCACTTGACTTGAGACATGTATTTATTTTACGTCAATGCTAACGAGTAAGTACAAACACATTTTCAGAAAAAAAAAATGAAAACCTGAAACAGAAATAACTTTAATTTGAAGTAAAATGTTAATTCAGGGTCTTCCGTACAAGAAAATACTACAAGTTTTGGACAAAGTTTGTTTTAATTTTCCATGTCTGTTATTCAACAATAAATATATCTGACGTCGCTAACTGTGAGCAAACCCCCAAATGACGTTTGTACGGACGCCGCCATCTTGAAATGAACGTCGCGTCATTTTACAAAGCAAGTCTATGGGGAAAAACATTAAACCTTGAATTTTAACTTCATTTTACATTTTTTCAAAAAAATGAAAAAGGTGCTTAGAGATATTAACCGTCCGGTATTAACGATGTCATTTTTGACAGTTTTATATACAGTATAAATAAATTATCGGAGGTCCAAAATTAGATGGGACAGACTATAGTACATAAGGAAACATACGACGCAATCCAACAGAATTAAAAAAAAAAACTCGGCTTGAATGAGCCTGTAATCTAAAAAAAAAAAACTCCTAGCATAAACGACACTTTATTATATAAAATCATTGAATGGTAAAAAAAACAGAAATAATAATTAGAACTTTGTGAACTATAAGAGACAATAGGTACAGAAAAAATTGAAAATCTAATGAACACTTTGTATCCTTTACTTATCTTAATATCAGTATAGACATGCTGATAGTACATATACAAGTTAAAGTTGTATACTGAAATATAATACAGAAAATGAATAAAATTTACTCAAATGAGAGTAAAAAGTTTATTTTCGCATCTTTTTCAGTCACATCCAATGTCGATAATTGCAAAGCACGGTTTGCATTTGTTTGGTTACTTAAATTGGTGAGTTTTAGTATGTGGGCAATATGAAAAGTTCACATTTATTTACCTATTATTGTAGAGACTTGTATGGCTGGTTATATTAGTCTATTTTCACATAAATGTCTGATGACATAACGGGTGCCATTATTATTAGTATCAAGAGAGTATAATATATTTATTGAAGCAATATTCATTTTTTACATTTGTCAGGTAATTGGTGACTGCCCTTCGTTTGTAAAAGCTGAAAATGATACAAAGGCCTACCTTTCAAGTGATATGAAGCAAGTTGTAACAGTTCCAGCAAAAACTGTTCTAGAATTAAAGAGGATATGTACCAAAAGAGATAATGACTGTATGTTTCTTGAATGCAGTGATGGATATAAAACATATACATTTAGTGAAAACGACCATATCAATTTCACGGTGGTGGAGAAGAACACTCTATACAATTTGGAGGAATTGCCTACCATGCCTTCATTACGAAAAGTCATTTTATTCCATGGAATAACTCCACATGCTATTGTCTTGAAAGACAATGCTTTGAGAAGCGCAATGTGTACCATTGTGGAAGGGCCAATTGAAGTTCTAGGATTTGTCAATATCGAATACCTCACGTGCTGGATCAGAAACAATCACCTCAACACTTACGAAACGATGCTGGTTCCAAAGAAAATGTGGAAAAACACATACGTACAGAAACGGTGCTTACATACTGAAGAGGAAAAGGAAAATTACATATCCAAAAAATTTGGACATTGTTTAAAATCCGATTTTGTTTCAAAATCACTTTATTTCTTGTCATTGGGTCTTTCTGATGTAACATGGTTAAGAAGCCCTGAATTCTTCAAACAGAATTTGGAAGGCAATGTTCTGTACGAAATCGTTAAATTATCATATTGCGGTAAGTGTTTTTGTGCACGTATAATTTAAAGATTGAATCTTATGTATTTGTTTCCCTTTGATTTACATATAAAGAGTTAATGTGAGTGTCATCCAATCGTTATGAGCAGCTTGTCATAAATTTTGCAATAGCTGTTTGTTGTAGGTTAATCAATTTCTGCAGGTTGTCTCAAGCTGACAACGGGATTCTTAGTTACGATATGGAAGAAGTGACTAGCTCACTGTTTAATATCATTTATAATAATAATAATAATAGTGATAATAATAATAATAATGGTGGTGATAATATATAAAGGTATCAATACTTCGATTTTGAAAAAAAATTGTATAATTATACGGACATTTTAATGCCTTATATATAACATTGGGATGGTTATTGGTAAAAGGATGTCTGATGTTATTTAAATTGATCATAGCAAATAATATTACTACTTTTTAGTCAGTGACCACACTGAAGTAACAAAAATTTACAGAATAAAGAAAATCACTGTCAAATTTGTAGAATATTCCTAAAGAATTTCTTTGGTCCACTGTCAAGACAAATGCCTTTAAAATATTGTAAAGCAAACTATGATATCAGTACTCAATCTTTCGTAGAAAAAAAATTAGAATAGTTGATATCTGATATAAATCGGAACAAAAATGAAATGGACAAAAACTAAAGGTTTCAAACTTTCGAACTTTTATTTTCAAACTTAGGTTTTACATTAAGTAAACAATATAAGTATCATTTTTACCATTAAACAATAATAACGCAGCATGACTCAGGAAAAGTCAGTAGCAAAACATCTTTAGAGATTTTTAAAAAAAAAATCTTTGAATAAAGAAGAGTAAAAAGTAATACAATAATGACTTTAATCATGCAGACTCTTCTGATGAAGATACCGTTTATGTGGAAATCGAGGAACCAAGGCCACCAGTACCGGGTAATATGTATACCCTTATTGTTTTGTTCAACTTAAATTATTGTATATTTGCACATGTAATTGGCATCTGGAATACTAATGAATATAAAACATTAATCATACTATAGATTTAATATTTTGCTTTAAAAAAGTGAAAAAAATATTATTAAACAAAATGAGAAAATTAATTTGAATCTTATAATAAGCGAAATTCACATCAAGTTATTGTATAATGAATATAAAAGAAAATGATTCTTTCATCTGCATTTTATTCCAGAACGAGACAAAACTTCGAAAATCAAGGTAAGACGACTGTAACATTTTTAATGCTACCCCCTTATATATTCAACACTACTGTAATCTGGTCGCTCAGGGAAGATCAAATATTAGGTTGTTAACGAAAGCGATGAGATTGAGAACATCAATAAGAAAAATAAAATCTTATGGACTAAAATTGAATTTAGTCAATAAAATTTTTCCATGTAAGTTTACCATCGCTTTTTATTGCCTTGGTGTTTGAATTGTGCCTAGTGCAACTTATATTCAAATGTTTATCGCTTTTTTCAGATAAAGAAGTCGTTGAGTGAAACACAGTTGAAGGCGTCGGAGGTTGAACAAGGGTTGGCTAAAGCTGTTGTAGATGTGAAACCTCTATTGCCTAAGCCAAAAGACCTAGCAAAGACAGATAATGTCTCAAATACAGACAAAGCCAGCAAAGAGAATGACGAAAAACGAGATCAGTTATCTTCGAGATCACTTCCTGTTCTCCAAGGCGAATCACGAAGTATTCATGATAAAAACTACACTCCACTAGAACTCACAAAGTCTTCAAGAATTTATGAGACATTAGAAGCATTTGGTGATTCCTTGCCTTTAGGATATTCAAAAAATATTTCTGATAAATCACAACAATATATAGAAGTTGGACAGGTGAAAAAAGTTCTTGAAGACAATCAAACGGAAGAGGACTTTTACAATTATTCTGTCAAAGAAGTGTCATTTTGTTTTGAACACTGCGGTTTGAAAAGCCTAGCAGATATATGCTATGAAAAGAAATTAGACGGATCTTTCTTTAAAGGATTTAACGATTGGAAAGAGCTGAGTCTTACCAATTTAGATATAATCATCCTAAAGAAAATGATTTATCAAGGCTGGCGATCTAAAGATGACAGTACGTACGGTGTCAGTACACATATGTAGATGGAAATGGAAGAGACATATATTCATTCTGTTAAATCTATATGTGCCTGTATAAAGCAGATATGTTTTCTTGCAATTGATATTACATGCAATTGCTTTAAACAACTCTGAATATAAAATCGACTGTTTACTTAGCAACTTACAGTCAGTATTTGCACGTGTATATATGTTGTCATTCGGCCATCGGTTTCCTGTGGAAGGCCGGTGTGCCATGCTTTTTGCAAACTACGAAATGACAAATATGTAAAGTTAAGTGCAAGTAGTTTAATGCTAGATGCCAGATACTTAATGTTGAAGCTGTATCCCAAATGCCATATGGCATATACTTAGATATATCTAATGCCGCATCTTCCACAGACACAATATGTTTTTAGATACGAACTTTAAACCTAGAAAATCCTCATAAAAGCATGTAAAGTGAATTTAACTTGACTAAATATTTAACTGACTGTGTATGTTATACCTCATTCACAATTTATTTTACTAAAATCTTTCAGTTTCAGTGGTAGTACTGTGCTAATCTATAAGGTCTGAAATATTTTAAACTTAACATACAGTGCTGTTCATGCAGTGCTGTTCATGCACACATACGTGTTATTAACATTTTACATAGATACTAATATTTTAAACCTAACATACAGTGCTGTTCATGCACACATACGTGTTATTAACATTTTACATAGATACTAATATTTTAAACCTAACATACAGTGCTGTTCATACAGTGCTGTTCATGCACACATACGTGTTATTAACATTTTTACATAGATACTAAGAAGTAAGTGTTCATATTTTCAAATATGAATTTTGGTCACAGATGTATTAAATGTCAAATTCTAAATATCAAATATAGCTGAATGTTTATTGACAAATGATAAATGCTAATACTCAAATTCTTTTCGTGCATTTTAACTTTAGGAGTTAATAATCAGTATCTCTTATATAAGTGACTATAACTTTTAATTATTTGAAAACATGTAATGTTTTACAGGTTTGATTTTGAAGTAATAACATATTCTACCAGTCATTGGAACATAAAACAGAAATAAACGTTAATTTTAGAGAATCAGATACTTATTTAATGAAATGCAGATGTCCAACAGGCTCAATCAAACCAAACCTGCAACAGTTTCGTTTTTGTCGTGTTGAGCGACCTGTGGAGTTTCCACCTTTTCTATTTGAAAAATGAAAAAGTTACGTGCATTTAAATATTTGATCAAAATGATTGATTTTTTTAATTTCAAGATACATATTTGAACTGTATTTACTTTTTCTGTAAAATAATATCTTTACATTTTACAGCTGTAATAAAAACAGGAGGGTCATGATGACCTTATACGGCTCACTTGTTAATCTTTGCCTTGGAATCATCAAGATAAACATTCTTACAAAGTTTCTAGTGTTAACAAGCTTTTCCTTTGATTTGAGCAGGTGACCTAGTTTTTGATCCCAAATAACCCAGTTTCGAACTTGGCCCAGGAATCATCAGGATAAACATTTTGACCAAGTTTCAATATGAAAGGGGTCATAAATGTGGCCTCTACGGTGTTAACACGCTTTTCCTTTGATTTGACCTGGTGACCTAGTTTTTGACCCCACATGACCCAGTTTCAAACTTGGCATAGAGGTCATCAAGATAAAAATTCTTTGCAAGTTTGTGTCAAATCAAAGCATAAATGAAACCTCTATATGACTGAAAGTGCCAAAACAGAGAAGTGTGCCCCTTTCAGGGGCAGTAACTCTAGAACCCATAATGGAATCTAGCCGGACGATGGACGAAGGGCGATCACAAAAGTTCACCTTGTCACTACGTGACAGTTGAGCTAAAATACCATGTTTTACATCTTACACACAAGAAGCATATGAAATTAATCTATTTAAAAAGTTATTTGCTAAATAAAGAATTCAGCAGTGTGCAAATGACGTCATATATATAGACACACTAAAATGTCTGCCTCCATGATCAGCCCTCTTCTTACACTCAAACTGATTAGATTGGGGTACGTCGTCGGGCGGGCGTCAAGCTTGGTTTCCGCAAAATAACTTTGATTTGGAACAAGCTATAGACACCAAACTTGGCCTGTAGATAGATGGTAAGGAGACAAAGGTTGGGATTGCATTTGGGTTCATTTCGATCAAGGTCAAGGTCGCTGTTGCTAAATATAGAAAAATTGGTTTCCGAACAATAACTTTAGTTTGCACTGATGTTTTGAAATTAAACTTGGCCTACAGGTAGCTTATAGAAAAACCAAGGTTGGGATTGTATATTAGGTCATTGGGGTCAAGTTCAAGGTCAGGATAACTTATTTAATCTGCACACTTAGAAAAGTCCACGGTCGCGCAGTGGTCTAGAGCGTTTGGCCAAAACCTCCTTTTAATCAGTGGGACAGAAGGGCGTCAGTTCAAATCTTACTTAGATCCAAACAAATTTTTTTCTTTTTTTCTTTTTTTTTTGGTGATAAAAATGTCATTTTAATGCCATTTGGTCATGGTCAAGGTCACAGTTACTAAAAATAGATTTTTTCTCTTAAAATAGATGTTTTTTCTCACTGTGATCATCAAAAAGGTGGTTTCCACTTTATAATTTTAGTTTGGACATACTTAATGCCACCAAACTTTGTGTATAGCAAGCTTATCTGTAAAATTAGCTTTGAATGATATTTGGGGTAACTGTTACTAAAAATAGAAAAATGGCTTCCACTCAATATCTTAAGTTTGGGTACATTTATTGTCAGTATACTTGGTGTGTAGATAGCTTTTATCAAACACAAAATTTTGGGAATGTATTTGAGGTCACTTGGATCAGGGTCAAGGTCAGTGTAGCTAAAAATAGAAAAATGGGGTCATATTTGAAATAAAAGATAGCTTTTTATGCTGTGGAATTGAAGGGTGTCGGTTCAAATCTCACTGAGATTCAAAAAACTTTTTTTCGTTTTTTTTTTAAATTTTTATTTTAATGCCATTGGGTAACTAAAAATAGAAAAATATGATCATTGTTATAATAAAAGATATATGTATAATAGAATATGACCATTGTCTTTAAAGAACCTGTTGGCGTGATGCAATTGAAAACCTGGTTTTCGGGGAATATCCACGTTTCTTGTTTGTTAATAAAAATCCATGAGGATCGCTTTCATATAAAAGACATTCCTTGCCCTGTGTCTGTGTAAAACAAGTGAACCCCAGGGTGATGTCAATTTTGATCACAGGGGCATGATTTGATCAAACGTCGTAGAGGACAACTACAAAATGTAACATGCCAAATAGCTACGCATGAGATATTATGTGTTTAGACAAGAATATTTTGAAATTTTTTTGTATGTAAGTAAAATAACTAAACCCCGAGCCGGAGTCAATTTTGACCGAATGGACATTATTTGAATAATCTTGGTAAAGGACCATTAGACAATTCTACATGCCAAAATTTATCTCTGAGCTTAGTAGTTTTGTAAAAGAAGTTATATTTTGCCATCATGGCAACCACAATTCTGCATGAAATGGACTTTTTGAACAACTTTGGAAGACGACTACCCAAAGAACATCCCAGCCAAATTTCATTTACTCCCACCGAACAGTTTCAGAGGAGTTATCGTTTGAAGAAAAGTGTAGACGGACGCCGCCATTACTATAATAAACAATAAATTCTAATCTTATGCGCCTGGGTACCGGAAGGCGAAACAACGAAAGGATGCCTTTTTGTCATTTGTCATCCTTTTGTTGTTTCGTCCACGAAACAACGGACAGACGACAAATGCTACGCGCCGTCAATGGCTCGTAGTATCTGTCAGTATTTTGTTATTCCGCCGTGAAACGTCGTCTTTTTTGTGTTTCTCGGGCGAAAAAACGTAAAGTGATGATAAAACAAACACCGCCTTTTCCCGGGCGAAAAGACGACAGAAAGAAAAGACGACGTTGGCAGAAATTATACACCATAGAAAACGGATCGATTTATAGCCGTGTATCATCAAAACGTTGTCATAACAAGGAAGTTAACAGATATTGTTTGAATAATCTAAATGTAAATCCGCAACGAGAATTTCAAACAAAGCAAACACAAAGTAAACCCTCGACAGAAAATACCACACCATAAATTATTTTTAATGACTGAATCACTAAAAGTAAAGAAGACAGCAACATTTAAAGTGAATGACTCAAATTAAGCAGAATCCCAACTGTACGTTAAAATATTTTTCAATTTTCTAAATTTGATAATGTGTTCGATCAATACAAAATATATCAGACATAACTAATTAGTTTTATATATGAAACCTATATGAAAATTCGTATAATAATAGCATACTCGGTTTGACTCAGTCTGTTAATGAGAGGTAGAACCCTAGCATTATGCCATTTAAGAATATGAGTGTTTGGACGCCACTGTTCCAAATGGGGGCCAGACAATGTACCTACACTGCCATCACGTACGGAGAGATTTCTTACGGCTGCCATAAAGACTGATGTTGTGATAGTTAATAAGATTGGCGCGTCGGCGTTTGCAGGGCGCCAAGACGCCAACACGCCAGGACGACAATAATAAGCGCCAAGACGACAAAATCCGTATTTGTCGTTTTGGAGCGTTCATTTGTCGTCTTGGCGTGTTGGCGGGGGCGCCAAGACGCCAAGACGCCAAGACGACAAATGAACGCGCAGTGACGACAAAATCCATATTTGTCGTTTTGGCGCGTTCATTTGTCGTCTTGTCGTGTTGGCGCGTTGGCAGGGGCGGGGGCGCCAAGACGCCAACACGCCAAGACGACAAATGAACGCGCCAAAACGACAAATATGAATTTTGTCGTCTTGGCGCGTATAATTGTCGTCCTGGCGTGTTGGCGTCTTTGCGCCCTGCAAACGCCAACGCTCAACTCGCCAAGACGTCAAATGAACGCGCCAAAACGACAAATATGGATTTTGTCGTCTTGTTGCGTATAATTGTCGTCCTGGCGTGTTGGCGTCTTGGCGCTCTGCAAACGCGCCAACACGCCAGAACGAGATGGCAGAAATCAGCCACCATACAAACTACATGTTAGGTGTCAGGGATTTTGTTTTAAAACACATATCTTTATGAAAAATAAATATAGTGTGACTGATATAAATTAACATAACTTGCTTTCTACTTGTAATGCGATACCGCGCAAATCACTTAGATAATAGAGGGATTGAAATTGATATCTCAAAACTTCTGCATAAATGCATCTTTATGAGCCGTGCCTTGAGAAAACCAACATAGTGGGTTTGCGACCAGCATGGATCCAGACCAGCCTGCGCAGTCTGGTCAGGATCCACGCTGTTCGCTTACGGTTTCTCTAATTGCAGAAGGCTTTAAAAGCGAACAGCATGGACCCTGACCAGACTGTGCGGATGCGCAGGCTGGTCTGGATCCATGCTGGTCGCATAGTCACTATGTTGATTTTCTCATGGCACGGCTCATATGGTAATTAGGTGTAACACGTTATAATGATTCTGAATTGATTGCCTCTTTAGATGTCTAAGGATATTTAATACCGTTTTCATATATTATTTTACAACACTCTACCTTAACATTAAATTTTGACAGATGTTTAACATGAATTAATGGCATGTCACAAAAAAGAGGTACTAGAATTTCGATTGCATTATGTTTACAGTTAAATTTAACATAATTACACATCATCCATTATGATTTTTTTTTTTTTGCTTAGTTTGAAATGATTTGAATTATTATTAACATAGGCTAACAAATTACATGTTTATCCTTCTACATAATTCAAAAGGTACCCGTAGCCTAATTAAAAATACACCTTGCACGCACACGCATAAGCACACGCACAAATACTAACAACAACAATACAAACACTTAGATATGTCCTGCCAAATTGGAAAAATCTGTGAGAATCAACATCAGTAAGTTTAATAAACAATTACATGCTTATCAGTTATAACTTTTAGCAAATATTTCAACATCTCTGTCATAAAGTGTATATCCTCCTAATTAACTAAATTAAGGGTATTAGAGCTGACATCGGGGTTCTTTTATAAAGTTTCATGTGAACATTTTCACAAATAGTAAAATCGTAATTCAGTATAAAAAAAGAAAGTGAAAGTGTTCAAACGAAACAGTAAAGAACCTAGGTGTTTACCAGAATACTCCTAAAATAGATAGATCCGCAATTTAGTTCCTATACAGTGACTTCCTAACTAGGAAATATCATTGTTAGTAAATGAAAATTTAATGATCTCATCTTTTAAGTGTATTTTGTTCAAGTGGCCATTAGTATTCACTCATTAATATTCCTGAATTCTTTCAAATCATTGCTGTACAGACTATATTGTATATTGCCTTTTATGGTCACCTATTAAGGTGCCTTATTTCTTTCAAATCATTGCTGTACAGATTATATTGATGTACATATTTCTTGATTTTGCTTTTTATGATCACCAGTTAATATGCTATTTTTTCAAATCATTGCTGTACAGATTATCATGAAATTGCCTTTTATGATCACCAATTAATATGCTATTTTCTTTCAAATCATTGCTGTACAGATTTCTTGATATTTATAGGTTATTAGATTTGTATCGAGAAATATGCACGAGTTCTGCAGCGGAAATTATGCGCGACTTTAGGAGCGCAATATTATTCCGCGAAAGAACGAGTTCATATTTCTCGATGCAAATCTAATAATCTTTTTATTACATACATATACTACACTTGTAATTATTATAAAAATGATATAAATTTGTTCTTTAGCCTGAGTAAAACTGAAAATATGGTCGTTAAAGAACTTTTGAACGTGACGACATGCATGAAACTGACGTCACAAATGACGTCACGCACCCGATATGAAACTGGAACGTCAATATTGAAAAAACATTGACGTTTCAGGTTCCACTGTAACTTAACGGAATGTATAATTGAGTATGTAATAATACCTTTTATCGTCACCAATCATTGCTGTACATATTATATTGATATTGCCTTTATGTTCACCAATTGATATGCCTTATTTCTTTTATGTCTTTGTTGTAGATCTACATATTAACATTATACTAATATTTCACACAATGAATTTTGAATCAAAACCTCAAGATGAATTTCATTGTGATCATTATTTAGAAGCCATTCTTCTTCGTTGTGTTTGGTCACGATAAAAAGCTAAAAGAAATCCAAACATACAGAATTCCAAGAAATGTATTGTCAAATTATCAAAGTATAAGATAGTTTAATAATCTATATATTCAATCACAGAAGAAAAATAACTAACGCACTGACAAATGATAATAGGTCTAGATACTGTCAGAGAAATTCCTGATGCAAAACACTACAAAAAAACAACAACACGGCGCCTATCATCATAAAATCATTTTTCTGAATATTTCTGAAACATGTCTGAACATTTCTGACATGAAACTGAACCCTGTCTGAACAATTTTTAGCAGTCTGAATCTTTCTTAACAGAGAGTTAATGTTCTGAACTTTTCTGAATTTGTACTGAAATGTACCTGAAAGATTCAGAAATTAATTCAGATAGTTTCAGAATATGTTATTTTCTGAACTTTTACTGAATGTTTCTGAAAGATTCAGAAATGAATACAGATGTTTCAGAAGATGTTTTCTCTGAACTTTTACCGGAATATTCCTGAAAGATGACCTTTTTTCTTCTAAACTCGTACTGAAATGTGTATCAGAAATAAATTAAAAATGTTTCAGGTTATGAATTTTTCTGAACTTGCAATTTCAAAAATATTTTTATAACAAAAGAATATGCATATGCATTATTTCACAATTCATTACATTTTTTAACAAGTGAAGACAATCCGATACAGGTGTGTGATATGACCATGATCATTATTATATGGTACAGTCAGTCAAGACGCCTTTTGAAGCACAACCTCCACTGTCGTTTTCTCATACATAGACTTCAACAGTGTAACTATTAATAAAAACCTACCTTCAGAAGAGTCATATCTTTCCTTAATGCACTTAATGGTGGCAGCCACATTATAAACAAAGGTATTATATTTTCAATAGCGGTCATGGTCAACTACACCCAGGCACTAGAAATGTCTGAGATGTGTCTCCCACAGTACCGTTCATCCTAGGAGAGACTGGTGCTAGTACACACACACACACACACTAGGCACGTGAGGAACCAGACCGTCTTTTCGCAAAGAGCTATGCTAAGTTAGCCAGACAGGCCCGTATCTAATGGATATCCCGTACTAAAATCTAAACCAGATTCCGTCTAAAATAAACAGGAACCCACCTAAAAATCCGTCTAACAAAGATTTTCCTGCTTACCAGTATTCTGCCTAACGGCCTAGGCGGAAAAAAATAGGCAGACTTAGTGAATTTCATGATTTGAAAATAACATAGCACTGGTCAGTTTTGGCGGACACATTTTGAAATTCTGGACCATGTGGAGTATAGCTGACTTATGTGAATAGCATGATATTAGCTACATAAGTGCTTTTGTATATGTTAAATACAGAAGACTTGTAAATCAGAAGTAAAATTTGATGTTTTTCCATTAACAAAATTCATATTATTCTAGTCAAATGAAGATACATTTTTGTCATCACTTTTCATGACTTTGATTGTTGTACATGTAAACGTTTTGATCAGTACTTGTATTTTTCTTAAATAATTATAAAAATTAAATTCAAAGTTACAATTAAAGCTATGAATTGTTAAGACATTGACATTTTTATATACACGTAGCATTGTACTTTATATTTTCTGAATTCTTCCGTTAACTTACTGGTTTCTCTTAAGCAGAATTTTTTCCTGTTAAAATTTCCTTAAGGCAGCTTTTTCCTACTAATAAATAATCTAGACGGAAATTTTAGGCGAATTTTCTTCCGTGCTAAATATTGGCTAGGCAGATTTTTAACTGGTTCCCGCCTAAGAAAATTTGCATATTTGGCTGCATATTCCTGCTTGTAGGCGGAATCCATGTTATATAAACCTGAATTGCAATAAGTGGAATCCACCTTACAACTTAGGCGGTTTTCTCAAATTTTTCTGGGCGGAAGATTTCGTATGGTTAATTCTGTCTCTGTTCTTGGGGTTTCTCTTGCTGTGCCCCACTGGTCAGATAGCTCTGGGTGGGTTCTGGTTACATGGTGCCCTGTGTGATCGCCCTTGTATGTAAAGAGCCTTTGAACATGTTTATCATGAAAAGAGCGCTATATAAATTTGGTATAATATGAAAATAATACAAATACAAACTTGATTATATTGGCCTATAATCGGGCCTAAATACTGATTATGTCTGCTGGTTCTCTCACTGAACATGCAAGTATGCATTATTGTTACATTTAAATACTGAATTATTTCATTATGGTACTGAACTAGACAAATAAACAAGAGCACCGCCTACGGGTGCCATCACTCGTCTACAAGTGCTGGACAATATGTAAAAAAAAGAGTTATAGTTCAGATTTTCTAAGTACAAAAACAGTCATAAATCTGACAAAGTGCAGTTAATATACACTGTTCCCTGATGAGGCTAAACAAGTGTGCAAAGTTTCAAAGCTGTGGCTCTTATAGTTTTTGAGAAAAGGTGAACTAAACAAAAAAAATTAACCAATAAACTCAAATTTTCTAAGTATAAAAAGGGCC
Source organism: Mercenaria mercenaria (assembly GCF_021730395.1). NCBI lineage: Eukaryota > Metazoa > Mollusca > Bivalvia > Venerida > Veneridae > Mercenaria > Mercenaria mercenaria. The sequence continues at coordinate 54,683,937 of NC_069363.1, forward strand.
ACAATTCTGTCAAAATGCATATCAGAGTTATGGTTCTTGGTCTACAGAGTCCCCTAATGATGGTAAATAAGTGTGCAAAGTTTCAAAGCTGTAGCTCTTACAGCATTTGAGAAAAGGTGGTCCTAAACAAAAAATTAACCAACGCCGACGCCGAGGACGACACCGACGCCGACGCCCAAGTGACGACAATACCTCGTAGATTGTTTTCAAAACATTGTTATTTAATTCCCAACAAAAAATAACTTGATGTAAGTATATTGATTACTTATGGAGGTTATAAAATAAAAGAAATATGCTGAAAGTGGTATTGAATGGTCAGACATGTCCAGCATATGTAAAGAAAAGTTTCAGAAGTTTTCAGAAATATTCAGAAAAAATCATAAGGTCGCTTACATCACTGATTAAAAATATAATTTGAAAAAAAGTCAAATTTATAGGATTGCTTTTGACAAACATTATTTCATAACACTATCATCTTTGGGGATTAAAAGGGCATATTACATGTTATATTAAGTGTACTGAGTAAGTACTGAGTAACCACATTGTCCATGATGTAATTTTCCGCTCTGGCCGCCAGGTAAACATTATTTTTGTTTAAAGACAGATTTGTTTCAGTGATACATGCAGATAGCGGCACAGTTTAAATAGTACAGCCACCAAGAAGAGCACTCCAGAGGCAAACTGCTCTATGATGAAGTCATTTGCAAAACTTAGGTGCAAGTTGTTAGCAGAGGTAGTTGCGTCTTCATCTGTTAGTTTGAACAAATGTTGAGGCAGGTCAAATTCAAAGATAAAAGATAAATAATGAAACCAAGAATGTAGGTAAGTTACTAGGCAGTGTGATGTGGAATTCAATGACTAACATTAACAATAAAGGTAACTGTGGGCTTTCAGCCAGTACAAAATTGTACTGAATTTTACAATTTGTACTGAATTGTGCCAATTTAAGCAAGTATTCAGAAATAAGCAAAGAACGGATTTCACGACAAATCGGAAAATATTCTGCATTTATTCAGATAAAAATTCAGAAATATTCATTGTTTTTTCATGAGAGTGCAGTCTGCATTTATCAAAATCAAATTTCAAAATTATATAGCATCCATTAGCGAGTAAAACAACCATGTACCAATATTCTGACGAATGGTTTGCTCGACCAGTGAATCACATGAAAGTATACGACGGATATTGCTTACACCACCAAATATTTTCGAACTGTTGTTCCAAAGCAATGTCCATTGCGAGCTCAGATTCCACTGGGGTCGACCTGGACTCACTATACAGACTACAAGAACGAGATGTTTAACTTTCCATTTCAAGTTGTTCTTCAACGTACCGATTCAAACATATTCCAAGTAGATTTGCAAGAGGCAGCTTCAGAGTCACAAAGCAGAAATGTAATGGAAAAGAGTGTGACCACTTATACCAAAGAACACCCAAGGAATGCTCAAAGGTAGAATATGACTATGTCAGTTGCAACACAAGCAAAAGAAATAGAATCATTACATTTACTTGTATCAAGGGAAACCAACCAATGAAAACAACATTGCAAGGTCAAGGTCACATAGTAACTACATACTAAATACAAATCGGACAGATGACAGTTATACGGATATTCATTTTTTGAAACTTGAAAATGTTTTAGACAAAGTGATCTTGGAAAGTTTGCTGATGAACTTTTCAGGTGCAGACTTCCTCTTTTTCAGAAACTTTGAAATGTATGAACTGAAAGGTGGTCTTAACCCTTTGCACAACCTCAACTTTTTAAAAGTCAGAAAAACGGATATTCAAAAATTGAACAGCGAGTAACAGAAGCCAGCGTCTGCAGAATGTCAGCTGAATTTCTTTTGTTAAAAAAATACATTTACTATATTCAGTTTATGACATGTGTGGTGTTTATGCATTATTACATACTAGTAGCTGAAATACATTTCCAATACCGTCATTCCAGTGCGAATATTGGATGAGTGCATTAAATAATTATTTGTTTGCATTTTTGTTGTTAATTTAATAATTTAGAGTATCACAATATGATTTACTTAGAAATGTTATCATTCCACGTATTGAACAAGCAATAGTTAGCTCTTTCACAGAAAGATGGAACCAGTGTTAGGTCTCATTTCATGTAGATTAATTCTAATTTTAAAATTTTTCAGCATCATGTAAGCTACGAAATACCGCATCAACTGCAGAGAGAATTTAATAATTGTTCCTTCTGTGGCACAAAAGATCAATGTCTCCTGACTAAAATGTTCCAGACTAAAATGTTTAAAGTTCCAAAAGCACGTTGATTTTATATGAAATTCTGCAACAAACACGGTTTTCAATGATGTCAGCTAATTTCTTTACTTATATAAATTGACCAATTGCATTATCGGTTAAAATGCAACTATAACCCAATGATTTTCTAAAACACTCAAAACATGGTTACCGGTGAATAAAGGAGTGGTGGTCCCGGTAAAGGTCAAGGATGCTTACAAAAAAAAAAACGGACAGTTCAAATGACGTCACCGGTGCATGTAATACTATGCTCCTTAAGTAAGGTCCATAATGGGCCAAATTTGTCAGTGTTTTTCATATGGTTATATGAAAATTATCTCCAAAATTACGAGGATTAGACATATCACACATTACATGAACCACTAGCATCCTGTCGAGTTCGTTCAAGGCACTTATGATTTAAAGAAAAATGTTTTATGAAACAGACTTCAGATAATTAATGAAAAATGTTTGTAAGATCATTTAATTTCGTGGGCATGAAATTTCGTGGTTTTGGTCAAAACGGTAATTTCGTGAGGAAATGAATTCGTGGATTTCAACTTTTGAACAAAAATTGAATGGGAATTTTACTTGCTCGTTGGGATTAAATTTCGTGGATTGACTCAACCACGAATTCAACGAAAATTAGTCCCCCGCGAATATTAATGATTTCACAGTAAAACTCTTCTTCACTTCTTTCAAAAGAGAACGGCCAGATCATTCGTTATTTTTATGCGGGCTCGGGCTTTTTCACAGTTCTTTTGCTTCTGCAGATGTAAATCCATGAAAAAGAGTGCATTAACCTTATGCAAAACAATTTTGAATGTGTTGCGCGTAAAGTACTTAAGGACGCTTTAAAGATCCTGAAGTATTTATCTATTACCTCCTTAAACTTGTAGTGCATGCGTCGTACGTTCAAACGATAATTACAGAATTTATTACAACAAACGCCGGTACGAGAATTTTCAAACCTAACAAGTAAAAAATGCCTGTTATTACGAAAGACCCGTGGTGACATTTCAACTTCATTATTTCACGATTTCTGCTTCCTGATTTCACGATTTCCACTTCATGAATTCACGATTTCACGATTTCCACTTCATGAATTCACGATTTCACGAATTCACGATTTCACGAAAAAACTTCACGATTTCTTGATTTCACGATTTCATGATTTCTTGATTTCACGATTTCCACTTCATGAATTCACGATTTCACGATTTCTGCTTCCTGAATTCACGATTTCCACTTCATGAATTCATGAAGTTGAAATCGTGAATTCATGAAGTTGAAATCGTGAATTCGTGCAGTGGAAAATAGTGAATTCGTGAAGTGGAAATCGTGAAATCGTGAATTCATGAAGTTGAAATCGTGAATTCGTGAATTCGTGACGTGGAAATCGTGAATTCGTGATGTGGAAATCTTGAATTCATGAAGTGGAAATCGTGAAATTGTGAATTCGTGAAGTGGAAATCGTGAATTCGTGAATTCATGAAGTGGAAATTGTGAAATCGAGAATTCGTGAAGTGGAAATCGTGAATTCATGAAGTGGAAATCGTGAAATTGTGAATTCGTGAAGTGGAAATCGTGAATTCAGGAAGCAGAAATCGTGAAATCGTGAATTCATGAAGTGGAAATCGTGAAATCAAGAAATCGTGAAGTTTTTTCGTGAAATCGTGAATTCGTGAAATCGTGAATTCATGAAGTGGAAATCGTGAAATCGTGAATTCAAGAAGTGGAAATCGTGAATTCAGGAAGCAGAAATCGTGAAATCATGAATTCATGAAGTGGAAATCGTGAAATCAAGAAATCGTGAAATCATGAAATCGTGAAATCAAGAAATCGTGAAGTTTTTTCGTGAAATCGTGAATTCGTGAATTCATGAAATCGTGAATTCATGAAGTGGAAATCGTAAAATCGTGAATTCATGAAGTGGAAATCGTGAAATCAGGAAGCAGAAATCGTGAAATAATGAAGTTGAAATGTCACCACGGGTCTTTCGTAATTAAGTACACTCAACTACGCAGATTTGATCAGGAAGTGTGATAGTGAGTGTAAAGATGTATACTACTGTAGCTACCCTTTTAACCATAGAGCACTACAACATAAACAGTTAAAACGCTTTATCTTAAAAGAGGAAGTATTGGATAATATTTAGCTATATTTAAACTATATCTTTGGTAGTGAAGAAGTTCAACAAACTGATATTCTACACGAACGAGGTATGCTCATTTGCTCGATTAAAACGCGATGGCAGATGATCTGAAATTTGAAGACAAGACACAAACAATATCAGATATTCTGAAGACAAATGAATTACCTATGGTGGTAAGAATATACGAAGAGAAGAAACATGACGATGATTTTGACATTTGTCGTTCAAGAATATCAGGAAAGACGGAAGTGTTGTTTCAGACAAAGCTTAAAGTGAAGTATGGACATATAAGGATTTTGAAGTATTACGACAATGATGTTGTACAAAAGGAGAAGGGACCAGAATACGTTCTTGAACATGATACATATGTAGATGAAAAGTTTTTGATTCCATTGAAATACAGCGGTAAAGTGAATTTTGTGCACCGGCCTGGAAGCTGGAGAAGATATGCGATGATATCACAGGTAACATAATTTAGTTGTTATATAAAGGAAGTTATATCTATTGTTTATTTTAGTGGCGGTCTTTCGCATTTTTTATCTTTATCTTAAACCAGCAAGTCATTTAAGTTACAATTTAGGTACTATTGTATATTACTGTTTGTTGAACGTATGAATCGCAGTCAAGGGAACTAATAGCAGACTCAGTTTGACTAAGTGTACTTGATAACAAATGAAATGTGAAACACCAATCACACATCCTTACATTTCCCTTAATAGTCTGATACCAAAATAAGAAACTCCACACACAGTCCAGGGCAAACACGAGTAACGACAATAAAAGTTTATTGACATAAAAGGACTAGACAGCACAAAGAATCTGTTATCTGTACCTAAACGAGGTTGATTGTCTCAAACTTGTTCACAATAGAATAAACGTCACGTAATAAATGGTTTATGTTAGCATGTGTAAAGACACACATTAAGTTAGTATGTACATAAGAATCAAGGAGTGAGTCACTGAATTAGAAAGTCTAAAATAAAGAAATTGTAAAATGTTTAATTTCTGGACATGTACTATTTACATTTATGAAATGTCCGGTGCTCATGTGAAACATTGAAACCACTTTGACGATAAAAAATGACTACATTGTTGACACTAATATGCCTGCAGAATCAATCCCTGGATGCTTTCAAAGTGGTTGTTTATTATTTTAGGTTTTGAGTGAACTGCCTCGTTTTATAACTGTTGCTCAAGACGCGGTTGCGTTTCCGTCAAACGGCATCGGCAAAAACGTAATTGTTCCCGCAAAGACTACGTTAGAACTGGTACGTAAGTTCAAACTACCAAACGATAATACGACATACCTGGAGTGCAGTGATGGACACGTATCTTACTCTTTTAGCGAGAGGGATCGAATCAACTGTACTGAAGTAGATGATACAAAGTTTTATCATTTATTTGAACTTGTTCGTTGCAAGATGCTACCGAAAGTGATTCTTTTTCAAGAGGTTGATCCAGAAGACATTATTCTAATGGACAATGAACTTAACAGTGCCATGCTTACTAGTGTGGAAGGGCCTATAGAACTTCTCGGATTTGAAGATGTTGATGTCATTGTTGGGTGGGTGAGGGACAAGGAGTCTAAGACCTACAAGACCGTGCTTATACCTAGCGGACTTTGGAATGTGTTACTGGTACAGGAGAGAAGTCTACATGGGGAAGAAGAAAAGGCAAATTTTATCGCAAAGAAATACAAGCATTGTGTTGAAACTGGCTTCATTGAAAAGTGTTTATACTGGATGTCACCGGACAAATGTCATGTCACTTGGCTTAGAAGTCCCGATTTCTACAAGCGAACTATAAATGGGAAGCACATGTTTGAAGCAATAACAAATGATTTTCAAGGCAAGTAACCTTTTCAGATACTTTCGTGCGTTTTAATGTGTTGGATAAGAAAGAGATGTATGTTACTCACAAGTTTGTATTTTAAAAATGTCAGAAGTAACTATTTATTTACAGATTCAACCGATGATGAACCGATGTGTGACTATGAAGAAATCTTTGAACCTCCGCCGCCCCTACCAGGTAACTTATTTGTTGATGAACTGCCTCCGTTGCATTTATCCAAATATAACACATATAATTACAATGTCTTTTATATTAGCTAGCCTAGAACTTCCACAAGAAGGCTAGATGGTAAACGAAAACGAAATTCGTTTTTCAGACACTAAGTATGAATCGTAATTGTTACTTTTAATGATGGCTCTTATAGCTAGCAAACGTATTAAAGAACGTTTTTCTTTAAAGAATATGTTAAAATAGTCTTTTTTTTTAAATTGATGTTTTTCGGTTGAATTCAATGCTTCCAAAAGATCTTCTTATAGATTTTATCAAATATCATCACATCAATCTTTAAGTGCAATGTGGCGCCGTAAAAAGTCTTCTCGAACTTGCATTCAGTGTTGTTATCTGGTCCTGTGGAATCATGGAGTCCATTCAATATAATTATGTTTAACAGAATTCCGCTTAAGCCAGTGCTAGGGGGCATGAAGGGTGTTACACATTCCATTACGCCTCATGAACAGATTCAATCAAACCATAATATACTAGATTGATGTAAGGGTCTGTTATGTTTGTTTAAGTTACTCTTACACTATATATACATGAACTTTTCTTTTGATGAATAATTGAGGTAAGACTTACATACAATGGAAATTTACAGGGAAATTCTGGTCACAACTTGAAATCCTGTGTCGTGAACTGATCTTTAGTATTCACTTATCTTATGAACTTGCCAAACTGGTGTGAACTGGTTAGAGCTGAACATTTTATACATGAAAACCACAATAACATTGTGAAATACTTACCTTTTTGACAGTTTGTCAGTCTTCTCAGATTTCATTGTTACCAAAAGTTTCACTGGCGGAAATATTTGAAATACGCCCACTTCAATATTTTCTTCTAAGATTTCCATTTAAAATCACAGTTTCTACCTAAGAACAATTCATGATATATATATATTTGTAATTCATGATATTCAACACCAGGAATCCAGCTACCATTATCACACCCTATAAACGACTGTATTCCCCTCTTCCTCTTGCGAGTGATAAACTGACAGCTAAAAGTTGAAAAACAGCATTTTAAAGTGACTGATTTGCTTTGAAGATATATATATTTACATTTTATTGGAAGCTAAACATGATTTGTTTCTGTATATAATGTGTTAGTCTGATGACAGGTAGAATTATAGCAAAAAACTCGATTGATCACTGATTTTGTCCAGAAATTGTACATTGTCGGCGTCAAAAGTACTTATTTTCTTGCTTGAAGAATGACCTACATGTAAATTCCACTGTTTCATGGATAAAGAAACAATACTAGCTTGGTAAAATAAAATAAAATCATTGATAAATTCTCCAATTTGTTTATGACCGTAAATGAAAGAAGATTCGGTGTTATTTCCTGACTGTATGCACGCTTGCTTAATTACTGTACAAGTGCTTGCGAGTTTGGTAAAAAGACTGTATGCCTGTTTGTTAGTGACTTCTTTATAAAAGTTTGGCTTTTTTATGCTCTTGTAGTATTTCTTCATATTTAGAACATTTAGTAATGAAACTTTTTTTTCAAAATGTGTTTTTGGTGATATTTAGGTCCAGTTCAAATCTGGGTCAGATGGATTAAAAACTTGATCACCAAGTCAAATCAAAGGAAAAGCAAGTTAACACTCTAGAGGCCACATCTATGACCATATCGTAATGAAACTTAATATTAATCTTGATAATCTATAGGTGACTTTAAATCTGAGTCAAGTGGGGTCAAAAACTAGGTCACCAGATAAAATCAAATGAAAAGCCTGTTAACTCTGTATCGGCCATAAATATGGCAATATATCTAATGCCTACCCGCGACTACCCGATTTCATAATCATTTCTCATACATTTATACTTACTAAATAACATACAACTTTCGATATAAATGTCGGAATTTGCCGATCATACTGAAACAAAGACGAGGTACAACTCACGCCATTTTTAAAAAAAACGGAAGTGGATTAAGCAAGGCCTAGCAATGAAAACGACCAAATCCGCAAGAACAGATTCCCGGCGTGTGTGCGTTATCACTATCAGATGTAAATTATTTCTGACATGAGAAATAGCGGTAAATCTTGACAGGTACTAAACACGACGGCTGTATTTGTAACGATAACATGTTTATTTTATTACTGAGGAAGGGGGAATCGGGTAGTTAAACCATTAGGCCATTCAGCTATTTTGTACTACTTTTGAATCTTGTTGACTGATTTACCATGAAGTAAACTCTGAATTACTAATAAGGACTTAATCGACTTTTCCGATAATGCTTTCGTTATCCTTTTCCATTTATACGTCCATTCGCAGGATACTTGCGGGTGAAATAGCTTGTTTTTTTTTTAAATCAAAGGATCATTTTGTTGCAGACGGACAGACAGACGGGGGTCAACCTATAGTCCTCTGCTGTCTATTCTGATCGATATTTTGAAATCGTAAGGTAACATTTCTTCGTGTGATTTCCATAGGGAATCGACGGTTTATTTCTTGCAATACATAGTAGGGACTCTGTGTATACATTCAGTTTCTAATTCGTATTTTAGGATAGTGTATGTGTGTACAACCAACACTGAACGCTTGCATGTAAACGACGCTGAAGCATTCAATTAATTATTTAATTGAGTAGGATAGCGAGTCACAGACACTCCACCCCACCCCAATGGATTAGTACAAGCATCGCATGGGGGTTCGACATTAAATGACATTATAAATATGACGACTGATCAAAAGAAACAATTTTGTATGCATATTTTTTATTTCATTTTTGAAGGACATAAATCGCCTATTGTACTCGCAAGATGGAATACAGTATCACTCGCAATTACGCATTCAGATCAAATATCAAAATTGGCAATTCGGTTGACCTTCCATAGCGTCATAGAAAGTGCAACAACCGCTAACTTTCAATTTGTCATTGATAACTTCAACTAACTACTTCTTGTAAGTACTTGAAATCTAATTGTATGAAGGAACACTGTTGTTAGTATATGAAACTATTACTATAACCTATAGTAAAAGTACTTTTAATCTTGCATTCTATGCTTCCAAAGGATCTTCATATAGATTTCATTTCAATGCTACTTAACAAAACATTAATTCATCTTGTATTCTTTCAGAGAGACACCCAATCACACACGCAGATATTCAAGAACATGAAAAGGCATGGTTAAGTTACATTTTAATGAATTGTTTTATTAGTTAAGTGATTGTATTTGTAGAACGTTTTTTTTTTTTTTTGTAAAATGTTTCTCTTTTTTTTATCTTGACTTCTCTTCACTTTACAAATAAAGATTTTTTCTTACCTTGAAAGAAGTATATATATATATATATGTATTGCTATATTAATTGGCTATGTTGTTTTCTTTCTTGTTAATTACAAGGGTTATTATTTGATTTGGTGATTTGTACATGTCTCTTCGAATGATATAGTTTCACATCGCTTTTCCTATAGAAATTCTTCAGAAAGTTAGTAAAAAGTACAAGGTATTATTCTTTTGTGTATCGGTTTTGTGAATTCAGTTTACTATCCCCATGCGCACAACACATATTTTTTTTCAGTAATACAATTATTAGAAAACCTGTTATCATTTGCCTCACGAAAACCACTCGCTTGTTATAAAATAGTGTAATAAAATTAAGTATAATTATAATAAGGACATATGTCTTTTGTTCTATTTAGCGCCGTCATGAGAAGAAATCACTATTCAGAAAAGTACATAAAGAGCTTTTAAGCATGTTCAAGCATAAGCACTCGAAGAAAGGCCATCATGAGAATGAGCCACCCAAAATACCAGAAAGACCACACCTACTTTTATCAACTGAAAGTGAAAATTTGACAGCAAATGACAATGGGTTTAACAGTTTAGCAAATAACAGCAATGCGCTTGGTTCTCCAAGAAAGAATCATACATTTTCGGACAGCAATAGCTGTTCTGCGTCATCCCAAGACAGTGATATATATCAATATGGCCAATTGCCAGAGTCTGACGATGAAAACCATGATTATGATTATCCAGAAGTTGACCGTATAACAGACATGTTTCGAGCTGCTACTCAACGTAGACCATTACCAGCACCACCTTCTGAAACGCCAGTCACAGTATCAGTCACAGAAACTCCCGCAACATCAGCAACTGTGCCTGAAAATCTTAATCCAAAACCACCCGAAAGTGAGGGTCCGAAGTATGTATCGATGACAATGAAACAAGCTGAACATCTTTTTCGAGACAATCTTACACAAGATGACTTCTTTAAGTACACAGTGACAGAAACGTCTCATTGTTTCAAACATTGTGGTCTAGAAAACTTTGCAGAAAAATGTCATGAAAACCGACTGGACGGTAGTTTCTTTAGAAACTTTGACTTAAATGAGCTGAAGGAGGATCCCTTCAAACTAACCGGGTTTCAAATTTTGAAAGTCAAGAAAATGATCTATGACGGATGGAGACCAAAGGTCTATAAGTTAAGCAATCACGAAACTATATAAACATGATTAGTTGCTGTGCAGATTGATGGATCTGTCCACCTTGAATGTTTTTTCACCAATGTCATTGTTTACTTATTATCACGTGGTTGCCGTGTAACTTGTTATCAGCATGATTACCCTACGTTCGTCTTTGTATTACAGCTGTATGTAGGCATGTATGTTTAACTTTGCTTACAATATCTGCTATGTAGATTTTAAAGAAATATTTTCTCTCAGTGCGGCAATTTATATTTACATATTTACATGCTCTATGTTTTTGTATAGAGAGAAAAAAGCGTTGTAAACAACATTGGTGCAACATTTTCAGTCGAGATTGCACGCGCCATCTGACGTCATTCACAAAACAAAACATTAACAAAATGATTGAAATGGCGTCATTCGAAAGTATCTTTGAAAATTTGATACTAAAATTTCAAAAAAAGATCATTAAATTAAAGCTTATACTAATTTTTCTGACTGTAAGGATCAAAATTGAATAGACACTATATGGATTTAAGTATATTTTAAATAAAAATCAAGAAATGTGCGAATTACAATTTAATGCGATCAGGTATGTTTGGCTGTTGAAAAGATTGACAATATGATATTTATTTTTATTCTCCGATACTCGTGGAAATCAACTCATTTATTTTTGTAACAACCTTTTGTAAAAATGTGAACATATGGATTAAATGCTATTATTCTTGAGCGTTTAGACGGGTATAAACAATTTTAGGACTTTTTGCAAGTCATCCAATATAGCTAAACGCACGGAAAGTAGCAGTGATATATTTTTAAACGGATTATCTCTAAACAGATGTGTTTCAATTATAACAATATCACCTAATACTCCTGGCATTGGTCATGTACCCGTATGTAGAATCGGTGCAATATGACATTGACAATAAATAATTGTGCAATTGAATGGGGTATAGTTCAACACTAAATTCTGATTGGCTTAATTCAAATCAAAGGAAAGAATATTGAATTTGTTTTTGATGATAAGTACCAAACATTTATTGAATGACTTGCTTCGGACCTCCGGCAATAGCTTTTACTACTGACCAGGACGTCATTCTATACTATATGTAACCCGGCAGGCAATACTAACTTGTATAACACGATATCAACTGTGCAATCACTTTTTTGCAATATCGCATTGAATATAAGATGTGTGTTAAGCATGCACATAATGCATTAGAGCATTGAATAGACAGAATGATGTTTTGTATGATGATAAATATTTATGTTTTGAATGATAAAATTCGGAAACAATTTCAGTTCTTCTCTTTTGTGTGATAACTTATTAATATATTCTCCTTTAACGCTTTTGCTTATGCTAAAGTAAAAATACACTATACAGCTGCGTTTATTTTTTCTATACCCCTGAAATATTTCGAAATAGATTGTGCAACATGTCCATTTCCTAAGTGCAAAAACTACAAAACTACATTTCATAAATGACAAAATCATCTGTGAAAATATACAATGCTATTTTTCATCTTTTTCAACTATAACAAATGTGAATATGGTATTGAGACTAGTCAAAATGCTTGTTTTTATTGCTTTGATCACAGGAGTATTCATACTTATGTCCTTTGCGAGGTGAGCCAATAGATATATTGCAAAAAGTACCTGTCGATATATCTGATTATCTTAATTATTGAAACATCAACTTTTTTCTATTTATATTTAACAATTATTGATCTTACAACCCGCATATCATACCACATTAGCGCCAGGAACTGGTCTTTTGAACAAATTGTGCATTCTTTAGTTGTAAAACTTTTTATGTTTGCTTGATATGACCCCTGCACACACATTTTAACGTTATGACACGTTGTGGCGTCCTTATCAGTCAATTTAGTTGCATAGAGAATCCAGCTACACAATCTTAGATGTGCTTCACATTACCTGTAGATTCCTAGTCCCGTTCTTTTGAGTTTTTGGACAACAGTTCTTTATTGTAAACTGGTCTTCTAATTTAGAAAATTCAATTTATATCAATCCATACTTCTCCAAACGTATGAGATACTGAAATTTCAGATACAACTCTAAAGTAGATGGATAATAAAATCTGTGATTCTTGTGTGGTTATTGTTAACAAAATAGAATACCGTTGACTTTCAACAATAAATCATAGAATAATTATGCAGGTATCTTTTAGACATACGTTTACGAGCAAGGGCGTAAAGTTGCATATTTGTTTTATGTAACGTAGTAAAAACAAACATTTTAGTTATCACCAATGCCATGTACTATCAGACAAAAACGAGAGATATCTTAATACTGTATTACTTTTGTAGATATATTTAAATATTAATTTCTTTTTATATATTTATTATTTCTCGTTAAAAGTTATCGCTGTTAGAAAACGGCAGAGGTGTGCATTTTATTTCGAAATATTAGTAAGTTAATGCAGTTGTAATGTCAGCAATTTGTCTTTCGTTGACACACAAATGCACTAGCACCTGTTGATGTTGTTCACAGAACTCCAATTCGAAAGCAAAGTTTGTACTAAATATGAAGCAAAGAGGCAAAATAGAACCAACACTTAATTGTTGAGACACAGTGCGTGAAGCTTTGTTATTTATAAAGTTTACCACATACATAGTTGTGTCCGCTTCGAGTGCGGGATGTCGTGGGTTCGATCCCTGGCCGCGTCATACAAAAGACGTAAAAAATGGTACTAGCAGCTTCCTCGCTTGGCGCTCAGCTTTAAGAGGGTAGTGCTAGGACTGGTCAGCGTGGTGTAGGTATAATGTGACTGGGTGGGGTATCATGTCACGTGTCTACGGCATGATATTCCAGTGAGGCAGCATTATAAAGTTGGGTATTGTGCTCACTTCTACAAGTCACCGTCGTTTATATGACTGAAAAATTGTTGAAAAACGTTAAACCCGAACACACACACACACGCACGCACGCACGCACGCACGCACGCACACACACACACACACACACACACACATGCATGCATAGTTGTACCGTATTGAATACTTCCTCCATATGTCGCATGATCGGACATAATAAGGACACAAACATGCTTTATCATGAGGTGCACTTTCGTCCCCCTAAAACATGATTTAGGCAAATTAATTAAATGTTATTGTGTTTTTTTTTTCAGTACAGTTAATAATTTCACAACGTAAATTATTAAATACATTTCACTGCTGTTGAACTATACTTACATTAAGAAGACTGATTAATGCGGATCCGGGAAAATATTTATAAAAGAAAACTTTAATAAAGGGAGAGATAAAATATATACTTAGCTTCGATTAATTTATTAATCTCGTTGAATATCATAAATATTGTGATGACATGATACTCTGTAGGCAACCTGGATAGTGTTTAATTAAAACCATTGAAAGCACATGGCATGCATAAATATGTTCGTTTCACACTCTTAGAATATGTCTTGGCGAAGCTACTTGGCGAAAAATATTTTGATCTTACACTAACATAAACAAATGCTCTTAGCATATGTAACAGCATAAATTATTCCGTTGCTATTTAACTCAGACTTGTATGTTTCTCCCTTTGATTTTATTTTAATAATGGATGATGAGGTGAACATGAAAGAAACATGTGTAGAGAAAGAGGGAAACTTCCAAGACAAATCAGTTATAGTGCCAAATGAGGTAGAATACTTAATCCGTTAGCTCAACAACAGTACTGTCTTCTAAGAAAATGTTTCAAGAATGTCCCGTTACAATTATTTTGAAACAACAAATAATATGCAAATGTAAAATTTAATCTCGTGTTAATAAAAGAACAATTGACTTACAGCTCATATCATGTTCATGAAGTAGGAATGAAGCTATTTCTATATAATTATTATATTAATCTTCCTGGTACAATTAAACATAACATCACAAGTGTTGACCCACAGGAAATTAATTATCAATTGTTGTTTACGAATAATGACATATATGTGAAACTAAGAGAAGTTTAAACTCTGGACTTGTAATATCTCCCTATGTACTTTAATACTTATTATAGATCTACCAAAGCGGTGTTGACAGTTTGATCTAAATGTAAATAATATGGCTGGAATTACACAACAATCAAATGTTGAATTCGAACAGAAGGAATTAACAATAACTGAAGTGCTTCAAACGCAAACGCTTCCAATTATAGTTAAAACAAGCGCAAGTGGAACAAATCGTCGAATTCTAAATCAGCATGGTATACCCGAGAACAGAGAACTGCTGCTACAAAGAAAAATGAATGTGAAGTACGCACGTGTCAAAATGTTGACATCTCTTGATAAAGATGAACGACAAGGTCAACGGAATGACGAGCACATCAGAGATAACCATTATCTAATACCTGTAAAATACCATGGAAAAATAAAGTATGTTCACCCACCAGGACGCAGGCGACGATATGCATCTGTGCCTCAGGTACCCTTTTTCAAAATAAGTACAGCTAAATGTGAAAGACTAATTTCCATTTATTTAGAGCTTGTGTCCTTACAGATGAATAGAATCTCCCGTTTATTTTTATTAAAGAAAGATTGAAATTCTGATGACACGGCCAATTTTGCCGAAATGACAAATTTATATGCCCAGGCAATTACTAGATAAGTATATACAGTCTCACTGTCCAATCTGCAAGGGTTATTTCTGTGTCAAAATTGCCTCTTTTTTTTAAGAACTAAATACATATTATGCATAATGATTTAGATGTTTAGAGCTGGAAGCAATACATTTTGGATTTTTTACTGACCTTGCTTCTGTGTATTTTATATATGCCAGTCCCTGTTTATTCCCCCGAAATGTTCAAAACGTTTACACACACATGATGTTTTATGCTAAAAAGATATCTTGAATGTTTATCTGGTCGTGATAGGCACTTTACGATCTATGTACCACAGAAAGTAAGCTTATATTTCAATTAAGTCGCGAGCAGTAATAAAGTACAAATTCATTAACAAAAAGGGCTAAAACATTATTGTCATCTTGGACATACTAAACTATTACATAATTATGAAGTTAAGATTAAATTTGTTGCCATTTTACTCTTACATTGAAGTCAGTTAGATTCATGATAACATAATTCATATTTTTTGTAGGTACTACAGGACTTGCCTCGATACATAACTGTGTGGGAGAACACACGAGCTCTACCATGCAGTGGAGCGAGTGAATACATCACAGTTGAGGCAAATACCACACTAGAAATCGTCAGAAAAGCTACAAGGCCCGAAAACAAGGCAGTGATTCTTGAATGCAGTAATGGTGAAACATCTGTTGCATTTATGGAACAAGACAGACTAAACTGCACTGCCGTAGATGACACAAAACTGTACAATTTGTTTGAGCTCGTGCGTTCCAAATTGTTACCTAGAGTGTTTCAGTTTGATGCCGTTGACCCTAATGATATAACACATTTGAATGATGCATTATATGGTGAAACATTATCTGCAGTAGACAAACCAATGGAACTTCAAGGTTTTACAGACGTAGAATTGCTTGTTGGGTGGGCCCGAAATGAAATACAGGAGACGTATGAGACCGTTTTGATTCCCCGAAACATTTGGACGTCCGTGTTTGTACATAAAGAATGTCCAGAAAACAAAGCGAACACGATGCCATCTGTTTCAAGGGCATATGGACCTTGCAAAGAAGTTGATTTCATAGAGAAATCATTGTATCTACTACCGCTGAATCAGAGTAAAGTTATGTGGTTGATTGGTCCAACCTTCGAACGCAAAGGACAGTTCTACTCTTCAAACACAAATACTGAGGAAAATTCGGACACAGTTAAAGATGGTAATTTTTTGTACCCACTTCATCTTTTAAAAGAACAACTGATTATACAATCCCTTAATGAAATCTCGTATTGTACTATAGAATTTATATGTGTAAACGTTGATATACAAATACATGTCTAAGTGTAACTGTTAGATAATTATATCCGTCTCACTAACTCGTCTGTTCAGGCGCTCAGTAAACAATTATTATAATGCATTTGTAAAGCATGAAATTGGATTCTATATTTTGATTTTTTTTTTCATGTTTACATCGTTAAATCAAGAGGAAGTACGTTGCCATATACACTTCCCGTTATGAAATGACTTTGTAAATATCATTGTGTATGCTACACTTATCCTAGTAATTTCATTTTAAACTGTTGTAAAACAAATGAAAACTAAGGTGAAATCATCTTGGGTGGCTTTATCTTTTTGTCATAGTTGCATAGGAATGAGTTATATTTTACATTTTTGTAAACTAGACTAGTTTCTAGTCACTTGAAATCATAACGTTATTTGCCCTTTGAGGCATGTGGGCTGTTTGTTATCAAAAACAATATTGAAATATTTCAGTTACTCACCAGATATTTTAAATTTCCATTTCACAAGGATTTTCTACTAAGTGATCTAGAACCGATATGATCAGATGGCAAAATTGTCGCCACATTGTGACACAAAAGCTGAAATCGATATCAAAACTGTGATGTACTAATCATTAAACTATATCACCTCAACACTTTCAACATTTTTCACATACTCATTTACGACAAAATATCGTCAAATAATGTTTTAAAGCCTTCAAAAAGGTTATTACACAAAACAATGCAATTATTCTTCGACCGAATTCATGCATTCAGTTAAATGTAATAATGTATGCACTTTGACAAACATAAAATTGTATTTTGCAACATTTGACAATACATAAACGCAATACGACTCAGAAATATAACATGAAAAATAATGCAGCAACAGTAATTTTATTCAACAAAGGCCACAACATCAGAAACTTGGTTCCAGTCTTTTCAAAACAAACAAAACTGAGACGTTTACCGCCATCAAACATTGTCCAACCTTGTCAATTTGGTAATGGGTATATCACAATCATGATAGTACAAATATTCTTCTGCTGGCGGCAAGTGATTCTCTCTTTGCGACCAGTGCAGACCAAGATGATGCTATTCAGTCAGTAAATTTTCTTCGAATAATAAATGGTACTGCCCAAATTGAATGAAAAGTTGACGAAATAAGCATAACCCTATTACGTATAATTTATGATGTTTAATTTTGAACTAATTCATGCGTGAAACGGAGTAAATAATTTACGGCATAAGTACCGCTCCGTATTATGGCGTTTTTATTTTTAGCAGTATGTAAAGTAAACATGCATTCTCGTATACGAAGGAAGATCAATAGTTGTCTTGTTGGCGCAATGGATGAGAGGATTGATATGTAATCAGTTCGCAGTGATAGTTTTGACGGTTCGAATCTTGTATCCGTCCTTTTTCTTTTTGCATTACTTATTGTGTAAGTTTGTTTTTCTCTGGTTTTTTAATTCATTGTCAGTTCTATTTTTTTTTTTTCGCACAAATTCGGTAGAATCTTTAAATTAACCGATACCGAAATAATGGCCTCGCAAAGATATTTAAAATGAAGTGTAAGATTGTCATAAAATTTATAAAACTAATCCGTTGTGCTTTAAGATATAACAAAAAAGCTACGAAAACATTACATCATTTTAAAGGTTAAGTGTATTTAAGCATAATAACGCGTTAATAACGACGTTTTTCAGTTTGTGGAAAAAGTTGGAACAAGATTAACTTGAGTTGTCTTCGTTGAATCGTATTGAAAAATAAAAAAAAGATAAACACAGTTTTAAAATTAAATGTTAAATGTCTGGAAATCAAACCCGCTACGAAATAGTACAAAACCTATATTGTTACCGCTCGGCTAACAATAAATTACTGTTTGTATCGGAAAAGTGGTTTATTAACTTAATTTTATGTTATTGTTTTTTGTTGTTGTTTTTTGTTGACATTTCAAAACGCCATACTACTGTGCGATACCTATATCACAATTTTCGGTCTGCGATAACTTCGATGTATATGAGGTCAACAACGATAAAAAATCAATAATAAACATATGTTTATTTATAACATGTAGACATGATTAATGTCAAATTTTTTAATAACTCAAGGCACATAAGAGGTGTTTTACGACACAAATAGAAATTTCTAAGTACCACGTTCTTAAGTGGTTGAGCTGAATACACAGTTACATCAAAACCTATGTATGTAGCACAGTGTTAAGCTGTTTTGATCTTAAAATGTTTCCATAGGCAAAACGAAATACACTGAAGTCTTTTTGATAATAGTTAGTTACAGCATTCGAGACAAAATTGTTTATTCTTACGAGTTCTGTGTCATTTTGCGACGTTCATTTTTGCAGTGTGCATCTTGAAAAGCGTTTATTTGCGAATAGGCATTTCTTCATGATGTTTTTTTTATCAAGTATGAGCTACATATAATACAACATTCTTAGATAGGTGTTTTTAGAGCTATGCTTTACAAGTGTATTACGTGAGTGTCATTGTTATACATACTTGTAATCAGCGTGTACTAAGAACTGAGTAATGACTTAAGAAACTTAAATAAGATGATTTTTCCTTTATCCCCAGAAAAAATGTACCATGGACCAGTTGTTCTACTTCCACAAGTAAAGGTATATGTCTTTGTTTTATTTTCACCTCTGAATAAAGGGAATGTTAAATATTACATAATTTAAGACGCTTCTGCTTTCTAATGGTTAATCATGATTCTAGACATTCGAAAACAAAAAAAGAACAGAGATTTAAGACATATTTGCTTTATATTACATGTATATTCGGTGAAATATAAAAGTGTTACAGTTCAAAATCATATATATCGAAAATTAACATAGAAAGTATTTCTCTACAATCTTTCTTTTAGAAAAAGAAAACACTTTTCAAGAAGGTACATGGAGAGCTGTTGCGTTTGTTTAAGTCAAGCAACGACGTGAAGCCTAGTCAACAGAAACTGAAACTTCTTTCAAGAACAAAAACAACACCAACACCAACATCAATACCAAAAAAGTTACAGAAGCACTACACGAAAGATGTACACGGTCGTATTTCCAGATGTTCATCATTGAGAGAAATGCGATCAGAGCCAACAAACCTGACATGCATGCGAAGAAATTACGGTGACAGGGCAAGTTATTTAGAATTTCTTGTTGGAGATCCTGGCTGTCAACCATTCACGGTAAAATCAGAACACTCACGATTGTCCGTATCGTTAGGAGACATACCGTCTGCTATATCCTCTGATAAGAATAGTATTGAAAACAACACATGGCACATCAGTTCATTTTGCACTGGGATAGAGAAACCAAGCGACGATTATTCAGAAATTGGCGATACTTCCAAAGCCGATGAAGAAGCTGGAGGAGATAAAGCTTGCTTAGGTACTGCACCGATTGAACAATCTTATGAAAAAAGATATGCACAAGAATCATGTGTTGCTATGCACAACTTCGTACCAAGCGTCAAAGAAACACAGAGATTGCGGATTGATCCTCAAGAGCATATTAAAAATGTAATACCGACAAAAGGTCAAGAAGCAGAGGAAGTATTTTATCGGTACACCGTCATTGAAACATATGAATGCTTTAAAGAATGTGGATTAGAGGAGTTTGCTGTGAAGTGTAAGGAACACAAATTAGACGGTACATTCTTTCGAAACTTTAATTATGAAGAGCTGAAAGAAGACCCTTTTTATTTGTCAAAATTTTGTATATTAAAACTTACAAAAATTATTCATGACGGATGGAGGCCCACTTGAGAACTAACAAGAAAAACAATACTCTCTGTAATACTGCTTCAAATATTTAGTTATTGGGTAGATTTTCACAATTCTTTTCTATTCAATTGACATATGTATAGACGAATTTACAACGCCGTTGGTTGCCCTGTTGTCTAACCAGATGTTTTGATTTTAATGGTTATGCACTTTTTTCGTGTGGCAAAGAGACCGCCTGTCCGCAAGCATTCTCATGTCTAGATCTATTCATAAAACGAACAGTTAACTTGTTTCTTACATATTATGGTAGGTCTGCACTTCCGAATACATTTTTTCTACATTGTAGAATTTGATTAAACCTTGATTTTTCACAACCTAAGAATATACTTAGAAAATTCGGCAAATTGAAAAGAAAGGGGCCGTGTGCTCGATTTTTTGCTAGACTCTTTTGAAATATTTTGACCTCACTCAAGTTTTTATTTGGGAGTCTATAGGAAAATCACAATTTTGATAACTTTTTCGTGAATAAATTTTATTCTAAAATGTAGATTGTAATGAAACTTCTCCCATTCGTTGATAAACGATAAACGGTTGTAGTATTGTAGACCTGTGTGCTTGTTTTAGTGATATTTGGTCATGAATAAGTAGATCCGTTCATTTCAAGCTGATTTAAAAATATTTTTGGAACTATTTAACATGCCAGATGTTTTAATATCAAATATATTACGTGGCGGGTTGTTTCTTAGATCAAAAATAATAATATAACACCATTATACCGACAATTGTAAATACAATCTATAAGAAGATCTTTTGGAACTTTGCTTGAAATTTTCTTTTAAAATGATGTTTATATTGAAAAAAAATCTAAATTTCTAAGGTCCGTATCAAAAACTTAAATTGCAATTGTTTTTTTTTTTTACTTAAGGAAAATACCTAATGTATCTCATTTCATGTTTATATTCTTTATCATTTCCATATTATTATCCAAACATATACCGTGTGCAGAAATCAACAACCTTCAATTAAGAATATAATTAGAATAAACTTGAATTCCACATAAAATAGAGACCATGGCATAACAATAGATAAAGAAAGTGAGTGCCAGGGTCTTATTGTTGCGCATGGCGCGTAGTCTTATTCTGGGAAATATTTGTAACAGGTAAAATTAACTTATGGAATGGATAGGTGAAGTATGATATTAACCTTTAAACAAGAGGTCGCGGTTTTGCGTAAGACACAATGCCTCATTATGAAAAACAAGTGTACCAAGAAATACTAAATTATCTTGATTGATGACAAGGAAATGGAGCGAGCACAAAATAGTACTGACAAAATGACGGACGAAAAAGCGCAACCTTCTTGTTCCCGAAACCGCTCTTAGGACAGATAGAGGGCTAGGAGCGTAAATACAAAGGTAATGGATAAATACGGACAAATGCAATAACATCACACATTAGGCTATTGAATATATGCGGGAGTTCAAAAGTGTATTCCTTGTATCCCCCCGCCAAAGGCGAAGGGGGATATTAGAAATGCTCTCCGTGCGAGCGTGCGTCCGTGTGTCCGCAACGATCTTTGTCCAGAGCATAACTCCAAAAGTACTGGAGGGATTTTCTTTAAACTTCATACACTGATAGAACACATTGGAAGGAAGTGCGGTGTGCAAGAACAATAACTCTACCTTGCCTATTTTTTAATGATTTCCCTTTATCATATTTACTTTAAAAAATTGTTCGGAACATAACTCCAAAAGTACTGGAGGGATTTTCTTCAAACTTCATACATTGATAGAACACATTGGGAGGAAGTGCACTGTGCAAAAACAATACTCTACCCCGCCTATTTTTTGAGTTATTCCCCTTTTTCTTTTAAAAATATTATATCACAGGGATTTTTTTTTCAAGAATTTCTACAGCAACGGATTTTCCAATGAGCATTCTTCTTTTAAGTGTAAGTATTCCAGTTTGCACTTCCTTATGTGTGTAGTGCTTGCATTAGTTTGCTTTCATTTTTGGTATACCTAGGCTTTCTTTGCATGTTTGATTTCACTGTTTGTATTCTACTGTCTTTTAACAGATGGTGCCAATTACACAAGCAACAACTCCTAAACAAACTTTGTATTTCTTATTCATTTTACCATGTGAAAATATTTATTTGAATTATTGTCCCACATGGGGACATACTGTTTTTCCAAATTTTTTTTTCTTCCAAATTTTGTTTAGTTCTTGCTTGTGTAATGCCTGTGACTGCCTTCCCGAGGCGGCACCGTCAACAGAAGATTTGGGTGCAGGGTTCTAGTGTTAATAATTTAGATACACACCAAGCTTCTTGATAGTTTCCTTGCATTCTCTGTTGAAACAAGCACACCACAAGTTTGCCTCTTCCTGAAGACTTTAGCCATACCTGCATGAAAGCTTAACATAGCTTTATTTTATATTGGCTTCAGTATAACCACATATAATTCATTTGATTTAATAATGTAATAAACCACCTCACCACTGACTTATTCTTTCTTCCACATCTTTAAAACCCCTGATGCGGACCACAACTAAACGGTTCTTCAAAGCTTTCCCCAAAATTAATACTTTCAGACACTAACTTGCCAGGAACTTTACCCGGCGGGGGATTAGTCATGTCTAACATGGCTCTTGTTATAATGAAAATACTATAGTATGACATTTTCCAGTTTATTACAGGTCATAAGACTTCTAAACGGTTACTCATCAATAGTTAGTTATATAGAACCTAAATTACAGTACAAGTAAAGACAGTAATAGTGTTACAAACTCAGTTAAAGGGACTCTAGCCCATGCTGATAGAGATGGCCCGTGTTGTCAAAACAGTTATCAGTGCAATCTTTCCAACAAGAACGTGTTCAGTATTCAATGGTCACGGACATTTGTATTGTTATTTGACACTCTAAGACGTAGAGGTAAAAAGGTAAAAAAAAATTAACGTGGGTAGCTGACGAAAGTTCCCACCTGGAATGGATTGGAACAACTTATTTCCAGCCGAGCCGACGGCAGGTGTCATATTTACTCCCTAAGTATCCCGTCTATGCCGTTACTGCTGGAAACAGTATCAATTTAAATTAATCAGCCAGCACTGAACACTGGTTGGGATATCAGCTGCAACCGGGAATCGAATCCTGGCCGATTGAGTTCCAGTCCAACCTACTATCCACTGCGCTACTGATTCCCTTTAAAGAAACGTACGTGCATGCCATTTACACTAATCGTTTATTTAGTTTATACTAATTTGTTTTAGCTCGATTATGATGAAAGCGTCAAGCTTATTGGAACCACTCTCGAGTCCGCTTCCTGGAAAAAACAGTACTGGTGTCATATCGTTTATTTAGGTAGAGTGACATGAAAAACAATTTATCTGATTTTAAAACTGTCGTCTGCACACGTAGGTTTTGACAAAGGAAGTCGGGGTGATAATATGCAGCGGTATTTAATGTCATTTAAGCAGATACTGGTGTTTATTTTGATAAATAAGTTTTAAACAGATATATATTGATGTAGTAGGAGTCATTGGATATCAGTGAACACATTTCCTATTTCATATGATAAGCTAGTGTAATATGTGTTTGTGGTGATCATGCTATAATAAACATTTTATTCACTGTTTTTACTTCTTATGTCGGAATAAACCATGTCACTTACTCAAAAATATATTGATTTAAAGTATGATGATGAAACACTGACAATTGAGGAAGTTCTGAACAAAGAGAAACTTCCCATTGTTGTAAGGAGGAAGTGTCAAACTAGAAGTCAAACTACTGAGACTGATATTCCAGAAGGGACAGACATTTTATTTCAGTACGTTTCCAAAGAAACGTTCGCGCGCGTGAAAGTATTGAGCTTTTATGATAATGAAAAGATGCAGACAGAAAATGGAGCCGAATACGTTTTAGAGCACGACACATTTATAGGAAACGAATATTTAATGCCGCTGAAGTTTCCCGGAAAGGTTAAACTTGTCCGTAGACCTGGAAGTAGCGGACGATATCTAACAATTAAGCAGGTAAGTGTATAAACTAATCTCTAAGAAGTCATTGTATTTAACTGCAAATGGGGTTTATGAAAATACATGTTTCAGCTGATAAATATATGTCTAATAATATCGACCGTTTGCTATATCTCGTT
Organism: Mercenaria mercenaria; assembly: GCF_021730395.1. Lineage (NCBI taxonomy): Eukaryota > Metazoa > Mollusca > Bivalvia > Venerida > Veneridae > Mercenaria > Mercenaria mercenaria. The sequence continues at coordinate 54,708,573 of NC_069363.1, forward strand.
ACTTGTTACGTACTTTGTGTGTAATAGCTTTAGGACATAAAAAGATTACATTATCATATATATGTAATGGTTTAGGTATAGACTTTGGGGCTCCATAAGGGATATTAATCAATGTCTTTGACTGAGATTGATCTCTATTGTAGAAACTCCGAGATTTTTACTTCGACCATTATGTTTATATTATAATGGACGAGTTTTCACTTTCTAAGTGTTTAAACGCACGAAAAAAAAAATAGTTATTAATATCTAATGTTTAAGTATTTCATTCCCCCTTTGAACCCACTAAAGTGTTAAAAATTATCAAGATAAAATTATTTGACTGACAGCCACCCTGTGTAGGACACAGGTGTTTAGACCAAAGAAAACATTTTTTTTTTTTATCTTCATTTTTTTTCATTTTTATTTCAACCCATTGATAAACCATTGCGATAAAAACATTTTGCTTCCCAGCGATTGATAGGAGACCTGAATAAACTCCGAATACAACATTTATTTCAATCAAATTCACGTCATGTGCAACCCGTACGAACACGGTGGCCGAGTGATAAGGTTGTGACTTCAAATCGTTTGCCCGATACCATGCAGGTTCGATGCCTCACTTAGGGACTATATTTCTTCATGTGAGGATGCCATCCAGCTGGATGATCTGTTGTCTAAAACATTGGAGCACCTGGGGTCTTTCTTCACCAAAAACGCTGGTAAAGCCGCCATATGACCTAAACTGTGCTGGTGTAACTTTACACCTAGAAAACACAGAGACCATCTTGCTCTAAAGACTACTAGTTTCATTTACAAATCAATATTTCAATTTAATCTTCAATGCACCATAAACAAAACATTTTATTGTAGTGGAATAAGCGTTCTAAAGGAAGTGGAATAAGCAGTTTTGCTATGTATTAGCACATTACTTTTACCTTTTCATCATGTTGTACAGATCAAAGAAAAATTGCTGCAAAATGCTATTATATTTAGTTTTTTTCCTACCTTATAGTTTTAGCGCAGTGTTCGCATTTTATGCCTCAGTAATATGACATTGTGTGATAAGGGCTGAACTTCCACACCCATTACTTATTTATTTCTGCTATGTTTTCTAAATGAATTTCCCAGTAATATAAAAGGTAGTAACGTTTTGACTGGAATGTAAATCGTTCCTATATATCTTGATTTAAATAATTTGAGCCAAACTTCGAACCAACGATAGTGTTGATATTTGCGACACTAATCAAAGTCCACAAAAAATCACAGTCTGTTGATTTATATATCTAAATAGAGTTATGACAGTCAGAAGGAGTTTTGCACTATCATAACCACTGAAATATTTGTTTGATAATATAAAAGCTAGATAAACATATAAATATTGAGAGCCCTTCTATGTCACAGATCTGCCGCTTTCAGTGATATACCGATACTTACAATGTAAAATAACCACTAACGCAATGGTGTCCTTATATGTACACTAAGCATACTGTAATGTAAATAATGACATGTTAAGATCAAGTACTTTTATCAAGTTGAACATAAATAAATGTAATAATAAGTAAATATAAAACGTAAAGACAGTGTCGTAGAAGAAAGATACTGGCTCTATATAGGTGCGACAACTTTTGACACATAATATTATACGTTTCAGTCGCATCTAATGATGACAATTAGAACCCGTTTTGCAACATTTTTTAATCAGTTATTTAATTAGTTATTTAAAACTTGCAGAGTGTAAGATCACAATATTTGACAGTATCAAATAAATAATAAAATCTGTAAAAGATCCTTTGGTAGCATAGAACGTAACCAAGCAACATAAAAGCAGACTCGGAGTCTTTTCATGAAATGTGAAACACTACTTATGCCCCCTAGGACCGGCTTAAGCGGAATTCTGTAATTGTAAAAATGAAAGTACTCCATGATCCAACAGGATCAGAAATATAACAACAGCAAGTTCAATTACGGGGAGACTTTTTACAGCCGCCACTCGGTACTTATAGACCGCTGTTGTAATAGTTAATAAAATCTGTGAAAATATCCTTTGGAAGCACAGAACGCAACCAAACAGCATAATAGCTTATTCATGAGAGATAATGAAATGTGCAATACCCATCACGCACCCCCCCCGCCTCCCACTCCAACCCCCAACCCAACACCCCCTTAAGCGGAATTCTGTTACAGTAAAACAGTAAAAATCGAGTGTTCACTTGCATGTGTCTATTATATAAACTTGTATTTGCATGTTTGCTACTAGAATTTTTTCCAACTTGCACGTTTTTTTCTGTTTTTTGTGACTCAAGACATGTCCAATATGACACCGGACCTGTTTTCCAAAAAAAATAAAATAGAAAATAAAACACTAAAATAAAAGAAACGAAGGCAACACCGCAGTCATATTGCCCTTTAAATTTCAGACATTAGTCTATTTCCTTAACCTCTATACAATTATACAGACCTGGGGGGTAATTAAAAATGTAGTTGTAATTAATTGCAATTAAGTTACATTTCCTGAGTAATTGATTGTAATTGGTAATTTGGTAATTTCTTAGTTACATGTAATTGTAATTTAATTAATTTCATTGCAGTTTTTGTGTGTAATTGACAATTACATTTCAATTACTTTCCAATTACATGGCACACACTATAGTTCAGTTAATTGAACACATAGTAGATAAATTTATTACTAGTGACACTTCCATTAAACATGCTAATTTGCATTTCATACCTGTGAAAAATAACAATAGAATATTACGGTAGGAGTTAATCCCTTGGACAATAAAGTCTGTAAAACGATCCTTTGGAAGCAGAGAGAATAACAGCATGATTGAGTCTGTTCATGAGAGGTATTGAATTATGCAACACCTCTCACGCCCCCCTAGCACCGGCTTAAGCGGAACTGTATTACACATATGTTGAATGGACTCCATGATTCCAAAGGACCAGAAAATATAACAACAAAGCTCTTTTGTTCTGATGTAAGTGTTTTATTAGAGCCAACTGGTAATCTTTGATAATGTTTAAGTCACTATGATTTTGAAGAAAATGATCAAAGCATGATTGCATCATTATCTTTTTGATATTTATTGAAGCAGAAGTTAAAAAGCCTGAAGTTTTATTTTAAGGTCAGCGATGTTTTTGTACTTTTAATAATGGAACGGTCCGTTATTCAGGTAATGTTATTCAGTACGATAGTGGTTCTTACATAAATAAGGCAAAGTAAATAATTCTGATTTCCCTAATCGGCAGATGAGTCTATATGAGCCGTGCCATGAGAAAACCAACATAGTGGGTATGCGACCAGCATGGATCCAGACCAGCCTGCGCATCCGCGCAGTCTGGTCAGGCTCCATGCTGTTCGCTTTTAAAGCCTATTGGAATTGGAGAAACTGTTAGCGAACAGCATGGATCCTGACCAGACTGCGCGGATGCGCAGGCTGGTCTGGATCCATGCTGGTCGCACACCCACTATGTTGGTTTTCCCATGACACGGCTCATATATTGAACTCTCATACGTCGAAAACAGACTAAAGCATTCAGTTTAATCATATTTTATATCAGATTTTATTTATTTGCGATAAAATTGTGATATTAAATGATACAAAAAACATGGCATGTGACAACACATATTTGATATCACAGTTCATTACAATTATTTTTTTAAGTTATAACGAGATAAAATATAATTATTACTGTATACATTATGAGTATTATAAAATTTTAGATATACTAGGATGACTCACGAATGCTTTTTTTCTAATGGGTCCTTTTCATACCATGAAGTGTCAAGGATAAAGTAAATAAATGTATGTTAAAGAAGTAAATGATGAAACACTAAACTATACTATCTAATTTTTAAACATAAGATATGTCCAGTCTTTTTTTCTTTCCTTTTTTTTTTTTTTTTTTTTTGCTTTTTATACCAAAGAAATAGAAACATATCGGGTATTCAGGTATAAACTGAATAGATATTTATTAATGAATAGAATAAGATTTATCACTAGGAACTGAAGACCTCTTAGTCCTGGGAATTACATGAGAAATTCAGAACTCACAGATATACCTGGCTTTAAATGGATCTTTGGTATGGGAGTACTACTTGTATTTAATATTAACTTATTGAGGGATGACTATCAGCTTCTTTGGCTCCAGATATTTGAAAACATTAAGGACTGAGTGATGTTCTCCCGAATGCACGCATTTAAGACATGGATGTTTCTTTGTGCATCAATTCAATTTTGGAATAACTGAAGTATCATCATGTATATGTAGTTCAAAGTAAAGAGCTTTGCTACAGTGTTCATGTAAGAAGCATGTTAGGTTCTTACACCATTTGGTACTGTAATTGAATGCAATTTGCAGTGTTATTGTAATGTAATTAATAACATTGTTAAAATCAATGTACTGGTAATTGTAATTTAATTGAACATTTTACAATGTAATTTTAATTTAATTAATTACATTGTAAAGTAATTGACCCCAGGTCTGCAATTACAAACGAGAAATGAATATAAGATGATGTTAGGAGCTAACAATAACGTTCAACCAGGGCACTTATACAGTCATTCATTTTTTATTTATTGCCAGGTTATTGCTGACTGCCCTTCATTTGTAAAAGCTGACAATGACGCAAAGGCCTACATTTCAAGTGACATGAAAAAAGTTGTGACAGTTCCGGCAAAAACTGTTCTAGAATTAAAGAGAATATTCACTAAAGCAGATGCAAACGGAATGTACCTAGAATGCAGTGATGGATTGAAAACCTACACATTTAATGAACACGACAGCATAAATTTCACTGTGATAGAGAAGAACACGCTATACAGTTTGGAGGAACTGCCTCACATGCCAGTTTTACCAAAAGTGGTTTTATTCCATGGAGTAACTCCACATGATATTGTCTTGAAAGACAGTGCTTTGAGAAGCGCTATGTGTACATTTGTGGATGGGCCAGTTGAAATCCTGAGGTTTGTAAGTGTTGAATACCTCACTTGCTGGGTGAGAGATAATCATCTAAAGACTTACGAAACAATGATTGTTCCGAAGAGATTCTGGAAAAACACGTTCGTACAAAAACGATGTTTACATAGCGTTGAAGAAAAGGACAACTACATATCAAAAAAATTTGGACACTGTTTAGAATCTGATTTTGTTTCCAAGTCACTGTATTTTTTGTCAATGAGTCTCTCAGAGGTAACTTGGTTAAGAAGCCCTGATTTTTTCAAACAGAACTTGGAAGGAAATGTTCTCTACGATATTGTTAAAATACCCTACTGCGGTAAGTGAGTTTTACGAGTACTGCACGTATGATCTTACCTCATATGTTTTCAGCTTTCCTTTGGTTTATATAAAAATACACCTCTGATAATTAATTGTTTATGACAAAGTAATTAGCATATAAAAAGCAAGAGGTGCTCTTCAAGAGAGCCGACTTTGAAATATTATCAACAAGTCTTTCATAGCAAATAGCTCATTATTTTGTGTATAGCTACGATAGATGGAAAGTAACTCAATATGTGTCAATGAATGAAATAAAATGAATCAAAACTAATCACTCTGCCTGACTCTGTGACGAGTCATTAACGAATACATTTTCAATAACTTAGATTCCTTTGATAAAGGGGAGATAAAAATAACAAAATAATCTGTAATTACCCGCCGCCAGGAGGCGGTGGGTTTATTGGTATGCTTAATTTTTTTCGCGTGTGGGACATGGAGCAAGTCACGTGACAGGTTTTCGATACTGTACAGATTTATTTATTCGTAGACGTGTGATACACTAATACTTTATTTAAATGATAAAATATTATATTTATGTATATATATTTTATCTTTTTGTAAAAATAAGAAAAACACTTGGGTCACGTGACACGTTTCGACCATCTTCGTAACACACCGCAAGTTACGACCATCTTCAGCTTTCGCTTTCGGATGGCTGAGACCTAGTTCACACGATTTTTATTTTTAAAATTTTCGCCTTTCATGTGGTACATTTGGCTTAGATACAAGAATTTTATAATTTGGTTGTGATGTAGGATCATTATGATTATCGGACATTTGTAGAATAATGCCTTTTGTTTATATTAAATTGTAACAACGGATTGATGCGTATGACGTCATCAGTATCTGCGTACATAACATGTAAACAAATAATCAGCTGTTCAGTGAGATGATAACCTTTGATAGAGATATGTAATGTTTGTTGAGTAATTGGAAATGTGTTTACATTACATCTGTTAGGATTCTGGTTAGGAAAGTGTGGTTAGTTTGCATAAACTATAGACATTAGATTTTTTAGGATATAATTTAATATATTTAGATTACCATGACCTGAGATCATTAGCCCACAAAACATTGCTCACAATAAAAAATGACCATCATTATGACTTATCTGAATATAATTTCTGGCGGCGGAAAAAACTTTTGACTTGTATCTATCTTACAGATTCTTCTGATGAAGATGATGTGTATGCAGAAATTTATGAACCACGTCCGCCAGTTCCAGGTAATATGTACCCCCTCTCCCCCAGCCCCCTAATCTTAATTAAATTACCATTGATAAAATAGATTACAGGGCATAATTCATGCATATTAAACACGTGTAATAAATGTAACATACGACTCACAAAGATGTCGAGATAGATTAAAATACATACCTTACATGGCGTTGTTAGAGGGAAGTGATTGTTCCGAGACATACCATCTTAAACAGCAGTAAATAGTACATGTTACTTTTGTAAATTTACAGATTCGTTGAAAAAAAATGTGACTGTAAATAAGAGAACTTGTGTAATGTTAAACAGTGATAGAAACTTATAAAGAATTTCATAGACTCACTTGATACATTGGTTATGAAATACATTTAGTATTGTGCTTAAAACATAATGTTAAATACAAAACAAATGAATAAAAATTTGTATTGTACAGGAAATGGCATGTAAATATTGTAGTTGAAAAAAAAATTCAATCTGCATTTTATTCCAGATCGAGACAAAACCTCAAAAGCCAAGGTAAGAAGATAATTTCGTTCTTAAATGAGCCGCGCCATGAGAAAACCAACATAGTGGGTTTGCGACCAGCATGGCTCCAGACCAGCCTGCGCATCCGGATGCGCAGGCTGCTCTGGATCCATGCTGGTCGCAAACCCACTATGTTGGCTTTCTCATGACACGGCTCAAATATAATTACCTCAAATATTCTATGGCACTTTGACCAAAGATTTCATATACAGGCATTATTTCAAAACTGACTAGAATGCTAATATGTGTTTGAAAATATATGTAAATTTACTGCATTAACTTGAACTTAATTATGCTAACTTTAGAATACCTATTTCACGCTGAGTTTTATTGTTTTAGTTCAAACGCTTAATATAAACTTAATATTCGAATGTGGTCATTCATTGGAACTTTGTTGTTATCTTTAGGCTTCGGAGATTGGAAAAGGGGTATCTAAAGCTGTTGTAGATGAGAAACCTTTATCTCTGAAAGATAACGAGTCCTACGATCTAACAAAGACAGAGAGTGCCAAAAATAAGAATACAAAAAAGCAAGAACCGACAGCCCAGAGATCACTCCCTCATCTCCAAGGTGAATCACGAAAAATCCTTGATAAAAAGTACACGCCACTTGAATTCACAAAACCTTCTTCAAGAATTTATGAGACATTAGAGCAATTTGGTGATTCCTTGCCATTAGGATATTCAAAAAATATTCCTGATAAATCACAACAATATGTAGAAGCTGGACAGGTGAAAAAAGTTCTTGAAGACAATCAAACGGAATGGGACTTTTACAATTATTCTGTCAAAGAAGTGTCATTTTGTTTTGAACACTGCGGTTTGAAAAGCCTAGCTGATATGTGCTATGAAAAGAAATTAGACGGCTCTTTCTTTAAAGGATTTAACGATTGGAAAGAGCTGAGCCTTACCAGTTTAGATATAATCATCCTAAAGAAAATGATTTATGAAGGCTGGCGATCTAAAGATGACAGTACGTACGGTGTCAGTACACATATGTAGATGGAAACTGAAAGAAAATATATTGAAAAATGACATTATATGCACCTGCTTTGAACAGCCCTGAATACTTTATAACAGTTGAACATCTTCATATCTATCTTTACATAAGACAATTTTAGATCATAAAGCTTTTCATAGTACATGAAGACAATAGGTACCCTTCCGGACATTTTTTCAGGTACGAGCGGGTATCAGGGTAGAACCACCGACCTTCCGTAAGCCAACACGATGGTTTCTCACATGAAATAATTTTACATCCAAAACATAGCTTCGAACCCACACCGCCTTAGCAAGTGACACCAAGTAATCCCGGAAATGTCCTTAACAGATAATTGTTCAGCAAATTATTATTGAACATTTACTTCCTCGGCCCCCTATTCATATATCTGATTGAAAGTTTATATACCAGATTTACAAATACATTATTGTCACGCAGCTGTTTGACATGATAATTGCAATTAAACGATTTAAAAGAATTTCGTTAGTCGTGACAATTCAAGTCTTATAACTTCAAAACCATCACAAGGAAGTGCAGAGGTCAAGGATATTGTCCTCTGAAATGTAAAATCATCTTGAAAATCTAAAAATAGGCAAACCCTACTGAGCATTCCAAATCAAAAACGCACACAAAATAAACATTATGCAGAAACTAACCACAAGTCTAAACAGCAAAATTATGAGCCTGTGTCAAAATATACAACTATAAATCTCAATGAATGTTTTGTCACTTTGGAAATGTAATCCAATTATCGGTGGCCGAGGTACTGATCAAACAGATTTCCTCATTTATGACCCTTGCTTTGAACCACTGCATTGACAAAGAGCATTGTAAAGACATTGAAAAAAGATTGGATCAAATATCTGTTGATTTTTCAATATTTTTAGCATATTGGCCGAATCAAGTTTTGAACGAATCCATATTATATCTATGGGTCATAAAGTATTATTTAACATCTTTCTCAGATATTGTGGGAAACATCATGCACAAGAAATTATTCGTTTTTATTACAGTTGATTGTTAGTTTTGTGGGTTCACAAGGAAGTTTGATGAAACAAGAGTAAGATAATTACAGAACGATTGATAAAAATAATAATACGTTTTCTACCTGCCATGTAATACTGCTGATACGGAAGTAACTTAGAATTATTGATATCTTCATCACTTCGTGTTTAAATCTTATGCACAAAGTTACATATCAAAATGCGTTTAATAAGTGATCTAGTAAAACACTGTATAAATACATTTTGCCTTTACTACAATGTGACCTGTATCTTATATATAAAATCAGTGTTTCCATAGCAATACACGTGAAGAAGTTTACAACTGATTTAGATTCACTCGACTTTACAGTCACGATGAAAGGGACATCATCAATAAATGAAATCTTTAATACTGGGCTGCTCTGTGTAACTATAAAGATATATGTAGCTCTTACTTCTTTGTTGTTTTTGATGTCAGCAAAGACTTGGTATCTTGGCTGCGTTCATAACATCAGTCTTTACGTGCTTTGTGGTGGCTGGCTGTAAAAATATCCCCCGTATTTGGACTCAGTGTTGTTTTATTTTCTGGGATTTACATTATTCAGTTTTACTATAATAGAATTCCGCTTAAGTCGGTGCTAGAAAATGCCGCTTAACTCGGTGCTAGAAAACGCCGCTTAAGTCGGTGCTAGAAAACGCCGCTTAAGTCGGTGCTAGAAAACGCCGCTTAAGTCGGTGCTAGAAAATGCCGCTTAAGTCGGTGCTAGAAATGTCGCTTAACTCGGTGCTAGAAAACGCCGCTTAAGTCGGTGCTAGAAAATGCCGCTTAACTCGGTGCTAGAAAATGTCGCTTAACTCGGTGCTAGAAAACGCCGCTTAAGTCGGTGCTAGAAAATGCCGCTTAAGTCGGTGCTAGTGGGTGTGAGGAGTATTACACAATTCATTACCTGTCATGAACAGACTCAGCAAACCGAGTTTGCTATTATTTTACATGACTGCTTTATGTTTTCGGAGGATCTCCTTATAGATTTCATTGGCTATAAGATGCAAAATAATGAAAATTCGTTACTTTTTGCTCATGAATAAAATTAATAGAAATCAGTAATAAAGCAGTCAAGTATGATTCATTCTAGTAAAAACAACCAGATGAAATGTTAAGCAACTTGAAATGTCTGGATTTAAGTAGGACTTTTGAAATTAGGATTGGAACCAACTTTATTCAAAGTACAATGTACTACATCTATAACATGGCATTGGAGCTCGTAACATTGTACTAGTATCTGATCCGATCAGACCAAGTACAATGCAACCGCGAATTCTTGTGGAATAGGTTTCAAAGGAGTTAGTAAGCAAATATGTTTCAGCGTGTTCTGAGCTATAAAACTTTATTGAACTTGATAAAATGATACATTATGACGGAATGTGTGAACACATACTTAAAACAAAATAATCACAGGACACAAAAACAGCAGCAACTTCATTACTACAGTCAGTATTTTAAGTAGTTAAATTTTCAGTCATGTATTCAAAGGAAGGAAATTTCTCCAACATCAAAGTACACCATACCACGTGAAAAATCATAACCATTCTCAAAATCATACATTTCACGAGGTCTAGTAAAAAGATGTTTAATCAATTTGTATGTATAAATGTTTACTAGAACGCTTATATGGAAACCGGAGAAGCAATTCAAGTCGGAACATTGATGTAGTATTTAAGGTATTGGGTTAACTGAATTATAACAATGATATATTGAAAAAAAAAATCTACTAAATTGTTGATTAAGTGCTCAAGTGGATGGATGATGGATTTAAAACCAACTGTTTTATGTTAGTTCAGTTATACGTTTTGCCTTTTAAAAAATAACGTTAAACAAACTTCGTTTTTTTTTAAATTTTGTTCTTTCGTTTCGGCTTATCATTATATAAAAACGTTTATAAATCTCAAAACTTTAAAGAAATTTTCCATATATAGACTGCAATCTTATGTTTTGCGTTTATAAATATTTCATTTAACACCTTGGTGCCTTTGTTATTTAACTAATACTTGATATTTCTTTTGATCACGTTACATCTGAACTCGACATAACACCCGCCTTCTTTGATCAATATAGATAACAAAATTGAACACGGAAGATACAATTGGCCGCCTGGATATTGCCCGAAATTGAAGAATAAAGAGGTTGTTTACATGCCGACACATAACTGCTAAAGAAAGAAAAAAATGGTCAAGTCGCAAAAGAAAATATGATTTATAACCTATCTTCAATTTTTTGAAAAGGTGACACCCTGTACCTCAAAGTTTTATTGCATTTACACAATATTCAGTTTGATATCTGTACAATTTCATGTGCAGATGTCTTTCCTATAGGAGCCATTTCCTTTACGGCCAGGTTAAGGTGCACACTATAAATAGTTTTAAACTGCCCAGTGGCGTGTTTGCCACTAACTGGTCCAAGGCGTCTTCGTCCTTCTTGTCTATCTTTTATAATTCATTTTAAGCTGATCACAGCCATAACAAATGTAAGCCTCCGCAGGTCTGGTCACAAGTAGTCCAAATATAAATAGTGCTAATCTTTTTTTCATTTCCTAGTGCCTTTTCTCAATAGCAAAGTGTTTACTTTTACTCTACCGCGACACTTTGCATTCTGTTGAAATCGGCATGTTCCTATTGCATGCTAGGTAAAAATTGCGGCGTAAGAATTTAATGTCACGAAAAGAGAAATTGAAAGAAGCGAAAAGGAGTAAATTCAGCGGGTTGTATTTAACGAACTGTAGTTTTCTTATATAAAAGTTAACATCCCCTTTTGTTTTTGTTGTTCTAAAGTAGTTCTTTATGGGAATATAAGTCTCTGAAAATCTGATATGCTAGAAAAACCGTTATAAAGTAAGTGCATTTTATATGAAATAAAGTACAGCCAGATTTAGTGGTGTTCAGCCTTTATCTATGTATTTCGTATATATGTTTATCATAAACACCTCCATACATGTCGGGGGCTTAAAGGCCTAAATCCACTACTTCATAAATGATGCTCTCAAATCCAATAAACAACTCAAACCTTATCTACTGCGGTTATTAATGGGAGTCAATTAGAGGGCTATTAACACAGCAGGAAGTCCAAACTAGGCCATGAAGATGTGTGTAAAGGAGTTGAATGAAATTAGTATTCCTTCAATAAACGCAAAACAATAATAATAATAATTATAACAATAATAAACTATAGATATTGTGATAACTATTGCCTTTACTATAATAATTAAAAACGTAATACCAGTGAAAGTGATATATCTTTATAATTCATATACAATGATAAAATGATTTTATCATAAACGGGCAGTCAACTTTATTGGAATAAAAAAAAAAAGAATAAAATCAAATTACTGACTTTCATTTATCTATATAGAATTTTCAGTTTCAATAATATGTTGCACAAAGTGTACTTTATTCATGCGTTATTTTATAACAAAGAAATGAGCATGGGGTTTTCATTTTTTGACAAATGTTCCATGCAGAAAAAATAAAAATTTGGATGTGTGAATGTTACTTTTTTCTTAAAAAATCTAATTGCCTCTATGGAAGTAAGTTTGTTTTTGTTTTGTATATTTTTTTTGTTAAATATGCTGTTAGTAAGGAAAAAGTATTTCTAATATAATGCAAACGAAAAATTTATTATCAATCATGAAAAAGTATCACATGCTACAGTATGATTTGTACTTTGATAAACCGTAAAACACTGGATCATATAAAATGTGTGCATATTCAATTGTACTGTGTTAGATATATCAGATACCGCATTAAATAATTCATATAAGTCTAAAATAACCAGTTACTATTTTTACATTTGAATATCGACTTGTTGTGTTAACTTATCATAACCGGCAAACGGCATAAACTTAAATACACATGTTTATCTACCTTTTATCAACCAGGAAGCGTAAATACTGAACAAAATCTTTATTCGTGCACGTATGTATCGCGACTGGATTAAATAACAGATAAGCGTCTTGGATTAAGTTTGTAAGGCTATTGATACGCATTGTCCATCGCGTGTACCTCATTACCAATTTGCATTTGTTCTATAAAGCATAGAATGGACCTGGAGTTTTAAAACACGACGAAGAAGCTCTCGATCTTATAAACGTTCGAAGTTAATTTTGCGTGTTTAACATGAATGAAGTAAATATAGATTGTATTTAATGAATAATGGCAGAAGAAAAGGGTCTACAGCAGTATGAAAATGTGCCTGAGCAAGTTCTTACATTGACTGAAGTGAGTGAAAGGGTTACTGAATATCCAGCTATTGTGCGTGTAGTGCCTAAGGAATATGAAATACCTGATGCAAAAGAACTACCAGGAGGCGAGGAGATATTGCTTGAGAAACCAAAATGGGTGCAATTTGTTCTGGTTAGAATTCTTGGTTTTGACGACGAACAACAGAAAAAGACTGAAAAAGGTGAAGAGTTCATAGAACAGCGAAATGACTATGTGGGACGGGAGATCTTGGTACCCATAGGCTATCAAGGAAAGTTTAAACTCGTCAATAAGACGGGACGACATGCTCGGTTTGTCTCTGTTGATCAGGTAAAGTGAAAGTAGCTATTTCATTTGTATGTTATTGAAAGTGACATTACAAATATAAACCAATCGTAACAGCTCTAAAATCAGTATACATTTCATATTTCCGATATACGTTTCAGTTGAATCATGATCGTATTGTAGCTTTTGTTTTGTTTTGTATTTGTTGTGTTTAACGTCGAACCTACATAATTATAGATTAGATGGCGACTTTCCATCACGGGCGGGTACTCGCCTTCCGTAAGCCAGCTGGATGGAGAATTTAACGCTCTGGGTGAGTCTTGAACCCACATCGTTGAGTGGCAACTCTTTGAAGTCAGCGGCCTTAACTACTCAGCCAAGGGGGGCCCCCGCATTGTAGCATCATATCGACAATTTATTCCAACATAAAAGTATTGCCAAATAAGAGACCCACAGAGTACCATTAAACAGTTTGTGAAAAGTGTTTTATATATCAGTTCCTTCTTCCAACTATAAACGCAGATTATTCTGATATTACGTATTTAGGATAATACAATTTAAATATTTCTAAAAGTTTAAATTGGTATTTGTTCACACTTAAATAACATAGAAACTATGACTCAGTCTTTTGATAAGTATGTTATTTCATTTTACATCATATCATGTTTATTTAGATAATACGTGATTTGCCGAGATTTATACGGATTGGTCAGGAAACTGTGTATACTCCTCCAGAACAGTCGCATGCAACATCCTCGTTGGCCGAAGGCACGAAACTTGAAGTTAAGTATGTGTCAACAGTTGAAAAGATCCGGTATATCAAATGCAAGTCAAAGAAGACTTCAAGAACATATCTTTTCAGAGAAGATTTTCCAATAAATTGCTCCGCAGCTGAAGATCCCGATGAGCATACTTTCTTAAACCTGGCAGGTGAATTTATACTACTTCCAAAGAACGTTCAGTTCGAAAATGTTTGGGCAGACGATGTTGTACTCAAAGATGACGACGAAGCCAGTACAATGCTAACTCTGACGGGAGGACCAATTAAGATATTAAAATCCTTTGTGCGACGAAATATGTATATTGCATGGATGAAACCTGAAGGCACTCGTCAGACAGTTGGCTTAATATCTAGTAAAATCTGGAATAACCAGTTGGTACAACCAAAAGTTTTCAAAAGCGAATCACAGAAAAACGAGTATATCAGACAACATTTCGGGGAAAGTCTCGACTCAAACTTTGTAGTGAGTAGCCTCTACATGATGAAGCCAATAGAAACAAGAGTTGTTTGGTTGCTAGCACCCAAAGTCAAAATGACAGGTAAGTACGGATTTATAACCTTACCATTGTTAGAAGTGATCAAGCTTTTCATTATATGACATCGGGGTTTCAGTGCGGTCATATACGGGTACTTTATCCATGTATTGCCACAAATTTAAAAATGTAAATGCGGTTCGGTTTATACAAATTTTGCTCAGTGTATTTAGTTATAATGTACGTTTAAAGTCAGCCCATACAGCTCGTTTGTTTCGATTTTGATAAGGTTTAATCAAATTGTACATATTAGCAAGTACTTAGACCGCAATGCTTTTTTCTAAACGAAATTCGTTGACTATCAGCTATTGTTCTTGGAAATTGACTTTGCTTCTATGGGAAAAGAAATATCCATTTACACAATTATCACCTCTTTTTCAGCTGAGAAACTTGCTGATTATGAAAACATAGGTAAGGACCAAATGCTGTTATCTTTACAGATATTCGGTATCTGGAATGATCTGGATCAGGAGTAATTTGTTTCAATGTTCATTTCACCCGCCTTCCTTGTGTATTGAAGCCTGCACATATTTTTCATTGTTTGCTCCGAAGTAATCAGGTTTACATATATTTGCCTTCGAGGGGAGGATGTGATGCGTACACTTAACATAGTGACAATTTCTCCCAATTTATTGCATTTTGCTTTAAAATTGAATTAACGAAAGAGTTCAGTTTTTTAGTGTTAATAAATTAAACGAACCTGTAAAACGCATCGCACGCGAATAGGCATTACTGGTTAATGAATGTTGATTAGATTATATAGATATGATATTTTGTATTATTCATATATAGTCTATATTTGGTTTTCTATTAAAGCAAAAACGTTGTCAGACTATGAAAACGTGTTCAGTGAGAATGAAGGTAAACACTTAGTCATATTTTAACAATTATGTTTTGCTTAATAATTCTTGCACTACCTGTTCCAGTGTGATTCCTAACTGTTCTTTTATTTTTCCTTTTGTCTTCATCGTCTGTTTGTCTTATTTTTTGCTGTGTAGCTTTGTTTTATTATATTCATATCTACACTCACATTGTTGAAGAGTCTGTTTTAAGACGGTTGTGTTATAGGACATGACGATAGGATCTTTGTCCTTATCTTAACATAAAAGCATATATTTTATTCATAAAAAGATCATGTTTAATCTTAGCAGATGAACATGACTCTGTGGAGAATTGATTGAACATAGTTTTGATATGTTCAGATATTTTAAAGGGTTTCTATCAATGTGCATTATTTCAAATAATTATTACCTATGCTTTGTTGATATTTTCTGCCTTCTTAAAATAGACTAAGGTAAATTACTATATATATATTTTCCTCCAGAAATGGACAATCCTGATGAAGAACAATATATAGAATATATTTTTATTACATGAGTTAATTTGAATATGTACATATCATGAATCCCACAAAGTTTTCTTAATATCTAAAAATGTAAAGAATCATATACAATTTTACATACACGTGTATTATTGTTTCTACACAGCCGGCGGGATAACTGACACAGCGGCGATTCTGCGTTACAGTATCGGAGACAAGAAATATGTTGATAAACAAACATGATGATAATAGCTCCCACCTCAAAAATCTTTTCAAGTATATATTACATTTCCGTTTTAGAGGATGACAATGAAGATTACGAGAAACCCATGCCGCAGGTTGTCGGGGACCCATCATTGCCTCCTAAAACAGTGTCACAAGTTCAAGACATTCCACCAGATCCTCGTAAGTATTAGATATTAAGAGAGATAAAGCTGTAACGAAAGACTGAAGCTAAATTTAAGACAATAAATCTTGAAAATCTTTTCAAATTTATAGTTTTGATTTCAACACAAATTTGTCTCCGGAGATCTCAGAACTTTATATTAAACTAATGCTAAACCTCTTGATCGAACGTTTAGCCGCTCATGCCAGTTACTAATCCGAACTTATTATATACTCATTTATGAACTCCGTTAAGTTACAGTGGAACCTGAAACAATATTTTTCCATTTTCACGTTCAAATTTCATATCGAGTGCGTGACGTCATTTGTGACGTCAGATTCTTGCATTCCGTCGCGTTTTCGACGCGTTTAAAAGCTCTTTTTCGACGATATTTTTTATTTTACTCTGGTTAAAGAACAAATTTACATTATTAATAAAATAATTATGAAATTATGAAAAAGATTATTAGATTTGCATCGAGAAATAAGCACTCGTTTCTGCTGCAGAACTCTTGCATATTTCTCGATACAAATCTATTTTTTAATAATCTATAATTATCGAATCAAATTATTTTTTGAATTTATTTCATTTTTAACAATTTTTTTAAGAAAACGCATTGTTCGTGGATGCCTGAGTGGGACATTTGAGCTCAGTTTGTTTAGGTGTTTCTTGTTCACTATAAATACAATTATTAAGAAAATGAAAATAACCATTACCAATATGTAAAGTATTCATTTTACATTTTACAATGATTATATAAGTAACGTTTACTAGATGTAACTATCCAGACACGCATTAAGTAAAATACATAATCTAGCATGAACAGGAATACATGAGATTAAAAATCTGTTTTATTTACTTTTTTCAGCTCTGATTCCAAAAAGAGAGCTGATACTGCTTCCGACTCCTAAGGTATTCATATCATTCTATTTATTTATATTCTGTCAAAGCTGTTTAAAATTTTGAATAAATTGCTAATAGAATTTAACTCTGCGCTATATTGTGTTTTTATGTTATGCTTCATAATTTCATAAGTAAAATATTTACTACAGGCAAGAAAAGAGGATATATTACAGAAAATAAAAGAGAAAGCAAAACTTGGCTTTGATAAAGTCCACGAACAGCTATTGAAGCGTTCAAAACAAAAATCAGCTGAGGCGTATGCCTATAACACCAAGACCACGAAACAAAAACAGTCAATGATATATAGCCGATCTAAAACCGAGTCAGGCGAATTACTAGAGAGTCAACTTTCTGAAAAGAAGCGTCTTTCTAAAAATTTAAGCGAAAGGGTGGACAACGAGAAATCCCATCGATTATCTAAGGCATATGAGGTCAACAGACATAGACCTTTACCAGAGTTACCGTCAAAAGGCGAAATCAATATAACCGACGATGATAAACTTGATATGTACGACGATGTAGAAGATAAAGAAGCAGCATTTCTAAAGCACATTAAAGAAATTAGACATCAAAATGCAGCTGATACAAAATCTGATCCAAAACTTGACACGTTGGCACGTTATCCAGATTTGAAAAAAATAGGACGTGCCAGACAAACTAAAGAAGATTTTTATTCGTATACTGTTCAGGAGTTGGTCGAATGTTTAAAGATGTGTAGTTTAGATAAGTTTGCGATTGATTGCAGTACAAATAAACTTGATGGTGCTTTTTTCAGAGATTTTGATCTGAATGAGTTAATGTCAGATCCTTTCAGTCTAAGTAAATTAGATGTCTTTAAGATCAGAAAGATTATAAACGAAGGATGGAGGCCGAAGACAGAACAGGTCTCAAAGTAGGGCCTTACTTTTGTACAATAAGATGGCCATGTAATGTATATAATACAAGTTTTTTATATACTCAGTGTAAGAAACTGTCAACCACTTTACGCCTGTTTACCCTTAAAATTAAGTTTGACTTGCAAGCACTATTGCTTTTTTCCAATGAGTAAACATTTTTGCATGTTCAAGTCCGTTCTAGCATTGTGTTATGATATAGCCCTCGATAATGTGAACGAGAGGATTTGAGAGTTGTGAAACTCGTCGACTTTGAATCACTTGCCCCTCACCGAAATGGGTTCAAACTTCGCTTAGAATTGGGTGTAGAATTCTTCATATAAGGAATCCATGGAAGGCCGGTGGCTCTACCAAGGTGCACGCCTATTATAAAATAATGCTCGAATGGGTATCTGGTGTCTTACGCTACCATCAAAAGCTGGAAAAACGCCATATGATTGATAATTTTGTCGGTATGACGTAAAAGCCAACAAAACAAAACAGGTGATTTTGTGAACATTTAGCAGCCAACCTTTTAACTGCAGACACTTTTGTGTATTTTGTGTAAATAGAACAGTATTATAACAAATTATTTTTTGTTGAATTTGATATATTATAAGAAACGTATTATAAGTGTGAGACATATTTTGTAGATGTGTTTTAAGTATAATGAAAGATATTTCTAAAATAACGAGATGGCATTAGAAGTCCGATTATTATTTTACACTGCGCTACAATAGCCGCTGAACATATAGTTTTGATTGTATTGATCACATGTTTGACGTCGCGGGAGTGAAATAAAGCCATTACATAAATTTGATAAAAACACTAGTATAATAAAGCTTTCACTTCGACGTCGCTTAAAGTAAAGGAGAATTGACTTCTTTATATATGTTAAAGAAAGTAAATATTTTGATGTTTCCTCAGGAAAAGCTTACATGTGATTAAAAAGAATATTACATTTGTGACTTAGCACAATGAATTTATTCAACTCGTTGAATAAACTCAATATAAAAAGACACTTATGTAAATCCTATATTTAACCTTTAGCCTGCTAAATATGCAAGCTGATCTTGGTCTGCACAGGTCGCAAAGGCAAAATCACTTGCCGTCAGCAGATTAAAGCTTAAGTAATAAAGTATACATTTCATGAAAAGTGTTTTTCTATGTTTTAAAAATAAAGAAATGAGTGTTTTGTTCCATTTTGTTTGTATTTAAATTCATGCTATGGATGTCATGTTCAAATTGTTGATTTTATAGTTTGTTATGGAAAGAGATGTAGTAACTAGAAAATTGCAGCAGCCTTTTTGTAAGACTTGAGAATATTTTATGATTTATTACAAGCTCTGTTTTCTATTATATCATATTATTTACTGCAATATTAATCAATTGATTATTGGTTTATATAAGTGAAATATAATCACAGGGTATAACTATACATATCGACAATTACAACAAAGAAAGAAAATGAGAGATGAAGACAAAAATGTCCGTGATTAATGTACATGTAACTGAACAATATAAGCACGTCTTTGTTGGAAGAAAGGATCAGCAGAGGAAACGATATCCATCTCAAGTTTATCCCTTCTTGTGTGATTATATAGAAAAGTTCGACTTCAGTATATTTTATGTTTTTGTTAGTGGCTTTAATACTATTTCAAACGGTGCAAGGGAGATCATTCAAATTGCTTTTTATTTACTCATTTGCCGTGTCTGCATTTGAAATCAGCATTTCAAAGGACGATTGTGGTCGTGTTAAGTAGTGAAAGTCTACATAGTGTTAATAAAATGTTTAAGTACTTTAAGAAGATTTGTGTTTAATAATAAAATTGTTGCCTTTATATTTGTTTCACAAAATGTAATTGTTAAATTGTTATTCTCAAGACAACAAAAATGAATTTTAGTGTCATAGTTATGTTGTTGAATACTGTTTCGCTCCCTTATCTCTCTCCATCTGACCTTACTGAATACGGTTTGAACAGTCAGCTTACCCGAAACTCCGTTACATCTGGGTCATCCAGTAACTTCTTTACAGTATTTTGCAAACGGACGGACGTCGCAAAAATGAGTTAATTTAAAGATACACGTTTTAACTCGGATGATCACGAACAGCCTATGGAGTTAGCTCCCAAAGTTGCTCATGTAGCTTTTTTCTGTAATGAACAATTATGTGATTTTGGACGTATTCAATGCAAGTATCATTCACATTTAAAATTTTCGACACATTTTTTGAATGTGCTAAATAACGATGTGTTTCGTTTTCATAACATCAAATGACTTTTGGAGATTTCGTTTATAAGGAAATTGATATAATGTGTTACTATGATTAATGCATTGACATGTATTTGCTGGCGTATTTACGTGCATGCTAAACGTTTCAGCTTCACTAGCTCGGCACAGCTTGAACATTCTCAAGTTCCAATCCTATCAAATAAGGTATAATGTCTTGATAGAATACAAATGAATCTACTAAAAGAGAATAGTGACATTGAACCGATTTGGTGTAAAACGAGGACCTTATCATAGACACGAGAACGTAATCATATACCTGGCTTCACACTTCAATGTCAGATGTAATGATACCCTCGCGCTTTCGTGGGAAATACAATGGTCTATCCGGATATAAACTTGATGGTTATAAAACACACTTGAGAATAAGATAACGATTCAAGAAATGGTGGATTACTTGTTTCTGTAAGAATACATACCGTAAATATGGCAAAAGTAGAAGAAATTAAGAACGTAACATCATAAAATGCACAGTTATTGAGATATTTTATAATAATTCTAAACTCTTTAAGGTTATAATGCAGTAATTCGGTCAAAAATGTGCTTCGAAAGAAGTCCCTAATAAATAGATACTAATTTTTTTCCATTTTTCGCCCATTCGCGCGTAAATCGGGGGCCAAATGGGCATTATTTCACTCGTGGAATGAATTTGACATAAAATAGGACACTTTTCATGCTAATATTCAAATGTTTCGAGTTGTTTATTTGAAATCGAAAGTAGGGTGTTTATTCTGCGGACCGCTTTCTGAAATGCGGCAATATGAAGGGACCTGACTTCAGTTGACTTGCATTTCACTGCATACTATTCAACACCCCTTTTTCCTTTCGTTTTCTTGAAGCAAATGTATGGATATCTTGTGGAAAATAGGTCTACGACGGAGTGAAAATCTAGAAACTGTAACAAAATTGTTCTGGAGTAGCTGAAATTTATATGAAACAAAGAACAATTTCTTTTATTGGTATATAGCCTATAAGGTATGTCAAGTCTACTACTATTTGGCTTAAACACTGAATGGAATGGAAATGTCGTGGAAAGTATATATTATGAAAGAAAGAAATGGAAGGATCATCCTTACAACATTTACAACAAACAACTGAAAACAAACCTTACCATAAAATACCTCGGTGCTATTATTTTCAACGACCTTTTCTAGACCTTTTTCTAGCCTTTTTTACCAACATGCTCCAGAAACCTGCAGTGGTACCATTTCGACGCAGCTTCTCTAGACAACCATGCTATACAAGAAAATGATCGATCTTATTGATGTTTATGAAGTTATTATGTAACACTATAATAACGTGCAGTATAGCATAAAATATCGAGCGGTACACACGCATATTCGATTTCGTATATAAAGATATACTGTTTTATTAGCTTACGTGATTCATTATTACCGAGGTAAGTGAAAGCATGCCGCATTGAATCGCGATACAGGAAGAGGAGGTTTATATTGACTCAGTAAGGCTTTGTATCTTATAATAATGGCATGTTCTAGTAAACTTCGAGATATGAAATATGAAGATGAAACGTTAGCTGTTCAAGACATTATTAACGGTGATACTTTACCTATTGTTGTAAGGACGACTAGTGTTGCTCGTCAAGAAGTACAAACAGATATACCTGAAGACACGGATATTCTTTTTCAACGCGTTTCTGAAGAAACATGTGCACATATAAAAGTATTACAATTCTATGACAATAAAAAGGTGCAACAAGAAAAAGGTGGCGAGTATGTTCTGGAGCATGACACTTTTGTTGGAAACGAATATCTTATGCCGCTGAGTTTTCATGGGAAAGTGAAATTTGTTCGTAGACCGGGAAGTCGTGGAAGATATTTGACAATCAAACAGGTATTAGTTTTTGTAAGAACAATTGATCTGTTGAAAGAATTTCATTATTAAGTCACAGATAAACAGAATGAGAGTGCCACAATGAAACAAGTAAAAATATTTTGTTAAACTTTTGTGGTCTCATCTGAGACAGAGTTTCTTAATTATTATAAAATTGGTACTAGTGCCACTTATATCTTGTATGCTACATTTCATATCCTCTTTTCTACAACTTTTTTAGATACTGAAAAAAAATTAAGTGACGCAATTGATGACGTTTTCTAATGTAAACCTAGTTTTGTTTTCCCTATGCAAGTTGTAATTTTGTACGGAAAATCTAGCTGTTGTGTCTTCTTTTAGAAAAATGATCCCCACTGGACATCTATATGATTTAGCATGATAATATGCACAATATTTGACATGATCAAAGGTTTTTGTTGTTTTTTGGGGGTGGTTGGGCCGCTGGGGTTCAGTAAAATTCAAAATGATTTCCAGGACATTGGTTTCGTGTTGTCAAACCACTAAAATGTTACAGTTAGTTTTTACTCTCTTTTTGGCTAATAGGTACTTGCTGACTCTCCAACGTCGGTAAAGGTTGAAAATGAAACAAAGGCGTTTCTCTCAAGTGATATGGAACAAACAGTCATGATTCAAGCAAAGACGGTTCTAGAACTTAAAAGGATATACAGGACTGAAAAAGGTGTATTTTTAGAATGCGCGGATGGAGATAGAAAATATACATTTCATGAAAATGATGAAGTCAATTTTACTGTCTTTGAGAAGGAAACACTTTATACTCTGACCGAATTGTCTGATACGTCATTTTTACCTCAGGTAGTGCTGTTTCAAGAGATACATGCGGAGGATGCTGTATTAAAGGACCACACATTAAGAAGCGCGATGCTAACTATGGTCGAAGGGCCTATTGAAGTTTTAGGCTTCAAAGTTGTTGAATATCTTATTGGCTGGATCAGAAACAAGAATCACAAGACCTACGAAACTATTCTTGTTCCGAAAAATATATGGAATAAAATGTATATACAAAAGCTATGTTTTTATGATGACGAGGAAAAGCAAAAGTGTATTAAAAGAAAGTATGGACAGTGTTTAATATCTGACTTTGTTAGCAACTCATTATATCTATTACCATTGGATCAATGTGAAGTTTCATGGCTCCGAAGCCCCGATTTGTTCAAGAGAAATTCGACAGGCGATAAATTGTACGATGTCGTACAAATTACTTTTGAAGGTATGTATCGTAATTTATTCAAGATTCATAAATCAAAATAAAATATCGTTGTTTGAATGGAAAAAGGGAATATTTTATTGACAAATTTCATTTTTGAAGCTTGTTGAGCAACCAAGATGAAATTTTCAAATTTGATAAATATGACTTGAACGAAGAATTTTAGAAATGTTGACAATACAGTATAACAATATCCAAACATTGAAGTTTTGCAATAGTTTATTGTTGTTTTCTTATTAAACAAAGAAGACTGAAACTGAGACGTTATTTGAGAAAATAATATAAGGTAGAACTATGTTTTACATTTTGAAATTTTTACGATGAGGTTATACGCATGCGGAATAATTTCAAGAGGGCATAAACTCTAGACAATGATTTTAATCAATATTTTGGGGTTTATTATTTCTTAAATAAATAAAAGTTCAATATTTTTATTTACTTTTTAACCCTTTCGCAGATAAAACGAAACTAAAACACCTATAAATCTAGCTGTACGTGTACATTTGTGTAACTCATTGCTAATAAATGAAACAATTAACCTGAAAAAAAAGCATAGACATACAATAAGAATTTTAGAAGGAGAAACAGAATTAATACGATAAAACATTTTGAGGACTAACTTATTAAAATGATTCTTATTTTCTTATGTATATTTTTAAACTATCTGTCTGTAGATTCATCAGATGATAATGAGGAAGAAGAGGTTTCTTTATATGCAGAAATCGAAGAACCGCCCCCACCTATTCCAAGTAATAACGTTTGATTTTACATTTTTTCTTTTTTTTAAATGTACACTGTTTTTATAACGGTGTCATGCAAACTTGAATGATAATTTAAATAGAATAATTTTAATTTGTAAAGGAAAGTCTCTGCCAAAATATTTCATACGATATGTAGTTTGTGATTATAGGCACATCTGACTGTTTCCCACTTTCAGACAGATTTTTGAGAAACTCGGCCCAATGCCTTTAAGAAATGAATTAGATATAACCAATGAAAAGTATAGATTAAGGATTACGTTTTCAGTTTTAAGTTCTGTCTTAATAATACTTGAATGATTTATCAATCAGTGAAATCACTTATTAAACCTTGCACATCTTATGTGCTCTATCATTTTCACAAATGCAAAACTAACAAAATATGCAAACATGCATTTTTTTTCAAATCCTACTTTTTTATAAAAAACAATGTAATATGGACTTTATGTAAGTGATTAACGGATTTTGTCTCATTACTTAAACAGAGTTGACTGTAATTATAAACGTGAAGATGACAAAACAATGAGCCGAAAAACATAGACTTCTATTCTTTTCAGTAAAATGTCCAATTTTTGTTCAAAATGAATTCATAGATCTAGAATGATGCAATCTTTAATATGTATAAAAATAAACATAGGACAGGTGCTGGTTGTGAAGGGAAAATATAGACTTTCGTTAGAATTTTAGCTGAAAATGTCAAAAGAAATGTATGGACATTTTTACTTTTAGAATTTGACCAAAAGTATTTTTAATTGGCATAAATCATAAGGTTTGATCCGTTATAAAGCATTCTGTCTAAAAACTGTCTGATGTGCCATTAATACAGCTTTTCTACAAATCCATAAGACTAGTTGCAAATCCATTATCATTGTTATTTTACGATACGGTTCACACTAGTGACGATTCATTCTTTTAATAGCATTGATTTTCAGAAAGACAACCTATCCACCCTGCAGGAAAACCTACGAAAGTCAAGGTAATTTAAGTATAAATGAATTAAAAATAAAAAAAAAATCAACCGTCATAATTGGTTAATAGGTTTCGTGAATTTTGCATGTAGCGCTGTCAAGATATTTAACAAAACAATTTACACTTGCTCAGTTTGAAAATTGTAGATACCCGGGTAAAATCGCCTAGAGGATATCTATTCTAATTATTTGCCTATGTATGTGCTAGTATTATATCTACTTTATTTGCATACCTTTAATGATCTTTTAAAAATTGCTCTTGCAGAGGAGTAGTTCATTTTTGAATAAAGTACGGACTTTATTCAAAAGTAGAAGAAGAGACAGAGCTGATGAAGGAAGTGTCAAACATATTGAAAAACCGCCAGGCAGGCCACCTAAACCAAAGTTCCGTGTCAATGCTGACGTTCAATTACATAATGATGCAGTTACCGAATCGGATAGGATACCAAAAGGAGAATGTAGTCCAATTAGACCTCTACCGTTTCTACCGACCGATGCAATCAATCGAAATTACACAAAGCTGATATTCCCTGAAACACAGCCAGTGTATGGCACTCCGATGGTTGATAACTGTACGCCAAACTCAGAACAGTGTCATGCTGAACAGAATACGACAAATAAGATGTCGTTAGCTTTTAACAGCAACAGCTCGCAAGAGGATTTCTTTCTTTATTCCGTGGAAGCAGTGTCACTCTGTTTAGAAAATTGTGGTTTAAAACATCTTGCCAAAACCTGTTCCGAACAAATGTTGGATGGTTCTTTCTTCGATGGATTTGAGGACTGGAATGTGCTGAATCTGTCAGGCTCAGATGTTGATTTCCTCAAGAAAATAATATACAAGGGATGGAGATCAAGAAACGATAGCTTATAAACATGCAGGTGTATTACAAAAGGGTAGTTTAGCAAAATATTACTTAAAAGGACTGCAAATAAAATATTTAGATGAATAAATCCATGCTTTGAATGGATTTGTGACAGCAAAACTTGTATAGATTGAGATATGTACAAAACGTTTTCCTTTTGGTTTGATGCTAGACTGTTATAAACGTGTCTAAATGTTTTTGTTCTTTGAACCATTGTCTTGAAAAATACATTTACATTACAGTCCAACTGCGTTTTCTTCCTCTTCATCAGGAAAGTTGAGACAACAAAAGTTGACCAAGATATCTATTTACAAACCAGCAGTGTTTGTTTACTTTTCATCAGGAAAGTTGACACACCAGCAGACGACAATGACACGATTTCCATCAAATCCAAGTGTTTCTTTGCGTTAAGTCATGACTTCCTCATTGCAAACTCTCGTTAGCATAATGTATATCTAATTTCACATTAATAACATCTGTTAAAAGATCCTTGGAAGTATAGAATGCAACCAAGCAGAATAATAACATATTCAACATCTCGACTACCTTTGAATACATAAGATTATCTTAAACATATTCAAGGTCACGCAGTAAGTGTATTTAACCTTAACACGCAGATTCCTTTTTCTACGGAGCACATGAAGTGACATGTTCAATACATTTTATTTTGCTATAATGAATTAAGATTTTGGTACAACAAATTAAGATTTCGTTATAACGAATTAACACCTCGATATAGCTGTATTCGATATCGTTAAAACGAAGTAAAAATGTATTGACTATTCACCTACGGGAATATGTAGTTTTCCCCATTATTCTAATTAATTGCTTTAAGACCAGGTGGAAGGAAAGAGTGTGAAGCTTGTTTGACCAGAAATAGCACCTGCTTTGGAAAATAATATTTTTAAAGATGTTTTCACAATTATTCCTAGCGGGAAGATTTTTCTATAATTTTGCATATTTATTGATTGATGTACCACAACTTAAAATAGAAAAGAAAAACAATAGGTACCCGTGCTTTTTTAATAATCAAAGTTTATTAGGGACACCAAATTGGTATTTTCGTCTGTAAAAACAATACATACATGTCATGATAAAACAAGTGCAAACAGCTATTTACTTAAAAATTCGTTTTGATCTTCTTGTTTTTACATCATTACAAATCAACATATAGATATATCAACACAGAAAATAATGCTCTTCGGAAATGTCTAAAATATCTATAACTGGAAAACCCAAAAAGCATTTCGTATATATATGAAAAATCTAACAGACAGAATTT
Organism: Mercenaria mercenaria; assembly: GCF_021730395.1. Classification (NCBI taxonomy): domain Eukaryota; kingdom Metazoa; phylum Mollusca; class Bivalvia; order Venerida; family Veneridae; genus Mercenaria; species Mercenaria mercenaria. The sequence goes on from NC_069363.1 coordinate 54,736,120, forward strand.
AAACAAATTTTGGATTATGTAAGCTAGAACTAAGACAAAAAAATACTGAACCAAAAAATAATAATATCAACACGTGCTCGTTTTCAAGAAAAAAAAAGAAAAAAATATTCACCCCACCCACAAGGTTATTTTTTCATTACCCCACTCACCTTAAAAATATGAACTTTTTTTTTCTTTCTTACACAATAAATTGCACAATGTTATAAACAGTTTCAAAATAAATTATCTTACAATTCAGTGATTGGTTATTTATTACAACACATACCAGCAATAATAAAGATAATTAAAATTTAAACTAGATGTACCATAGGACACTGGTACACCAACTTTCTATCAATGTACGGTCATATGCTAATTGTTGGAAATGCAAGACTTAAAAAACTTGAGGGATACTTTATGGGTAGGGATACTTCAAAACATTATCAAGAACCCAAGATAAAAGTAACTGGAGAAGTAAACAAAATATGATTTTTTAATTTCAGCGGGCAGTAAGGGGGATGGTAAATCCAAAACTAAACCTCATGTGCACAACTTCATATACTCAATAACATTCCAATAAACTTTCATGCCTCTAGGTCTTACACTTTTTGAGATACGTGCGAAACAAACTTTCAGACCCTTTATGCATATTTTTGACTGTCAATGGCCATCACTCTGGTCTTACTACGTGAAATCCAAAATAAAACCCCAGGAGCACGTCACCACATGTTGAATAACAATCCTATGATGTTTGATTACTATAGGTCAACCACCTTTTGAGATATGCACAACACAAATTCGTATGGACAAGGGCAAATCTAAGTGCCCCCTCCCCCCCCCCCCCCAACACACACACACTCCTCCCCTCTGAAAAAAACTTTGGGGGCCTGTGGGGGAGGGGGATCACAATTATAACGACATTTTGAGCCGGTCATATTTGAACTTGAAGGCCATACATTACAATTTTCCGAAATTTTATGTGACTGTAAGTCGGGTCGGCTGAATCTTTACTCGACGAAATAGTTGGACTTGGCTGTCTAAAATGTTTTCGATTCGTGCAAGATGATTTCTTGGTCACAAACTTCCCACTACTCCTCCTCCCATAAAAACACTTTTACACCAACAACTTTTTAAAGACAAAATTTGCACGACCCGAATTTTCAATACATTTTTGCTCAGGCACGCTGCATATCCGAGAACTATGCATTTTCGGCGGCAAATCGTGAAAATTGCTTACTGTGGCCATCGCTTACAGCGCCATTTAGTTGCGCACAAAATGTTGTGATGAACTCCTATTAAAAGTAGCAGAACAAATACAAATTATTTTAAATCTTAAAAAAGTTGTTTCTCTTAATATACTTGACAATGAAGACTCGGCATAAGATATTAAGTCATTTTATTTATTTTATATATATCCTTAAACTTGTGAATTTATGATGAAGTGAGATTGGGATGATGTATATCTGTGTTGCCATGTTCAGTTTTAAGAATAAATTCATGTAATATAAAACGATATTGCACCGTAACACGCAATTTAACATTTTTATGTTCTTGATAGCAAAGCTGGAAGGATAAAAGAAGTTAAAACTAGGACCATTGCACTTAATCTAAACTGGAAATGACGAACTAGCCGATGGAAATGTATAAATTTCCCGATTTAATCTCTTGACCTAGTGATCAAACACCTGATTCTATCAAATAAAACATACAAATACATCGGTACATTCCAATGTCACAAGCAGAATATTAAAATTTGAGCCCAGTCTATAAAATGTTGGGGATCGAATAGATGATAAATGTAAACTCATGTGGTGTCAAACCGTAGATTTCAAGTTCCTGTCATAATTGTGTCCTTTTTGTGGCTAGTCTATAACTGTTATGCATTAAGTATCCATTAACAAATCGGCAACGCAAGCTGATGGCGTAAGGCTCCAAATGTGTGTTATGGACCGGCTTTGAACTTGGTACCAAGAACTCAGGCAAACTATGACTAAATTTCATGACAAATTGGTTCAATTTTCTTTAATTTTTGCTTCTATTCATAAAATATTAAGCGACTGACACAAGTAATTATGATTTATTTTAAATTCCAAATTTTAAATGAAAAAGAAATGTTGTTTTCTCAGATGTGTTAAATAAAAGATGTAAAACAATTAAACCTTTGTGTCATATATTTTCCAAAGGACAACACCTTCTCATTTTTTACTACATAAGTAGTTTTTTGTCATATACATCAGAACGAAACCATTAAAACCATTGGCATCTATGCTTTTTTCTGCGATATTTAGATATTTCCGATTTTATTTTTTATTTTGCAAGCGGCCATAACACTGCAATCCACCTGCAATGTTTCACGCCTTGGGTGTTTGATTCAGAAAAATCGTCCTTTACACACGTTTCTTATGGACTACTTAAACAATAATCAAAATTTAACTGCAATTCTGATATGACTTTTTAATTACTGATAATCGATTATTCCTTCCCGCTTTCTTTATATTTCGCGATAAATAAATGTCACCATATCGTTGAAGTTGTGTGTGTGAAATAAAGTCATTATATTATTTTGACATTACACTTGTGAAATAACATTTTGATGTTGACATCGTTTGAAGCATAGTAGACGTTGGTCGAGGTGACTTCGTCCGAAATAGGTAAAGATAGAAAAGAAAAAATATTTCAATGTTTCAGTAGGAAAATCATCTAACATGTGATACTGGAATATTACAATTGTGTCACTCAACACTTAATTTATTAAAATCGTTGAAAAAGGGATCGAATGCTCGGCTAAACCTCGCATTCTATTATTTCATTAAACTTGTTTAATAAATTCATTGTGAAAAGACATATGTAATATATTCTATGTATTAGTAAGGGTTTGGAGTATTATAGCTTCAACAATGAACATTCTTAAAAATAAGACCAGAATACATGATTGGGAACTATTAAAGGATAAGGAAAGCATGAAAATAAGTTAAATTAAAATGAAAGCCATCATCAAGCCTTTCATAACGTTGAAAGAATTTTTAAAATCGGACAACTTTTGAAAAAGATATGGCAGTTTGAAATTTAAGAAAATGGTTGATAATGGAGACAGCCATTTTAGTGTTTATGACGTCATTTACACACTCCTGAATACTTTATTTAGCAAATAACCTTTTAAAAGACAAATTGTCATATGTTTCTTGAGTATAAGGTGTAAAACACGATACTTTCTTTCATTATAGTTGGAAAAAGTAGAGAAATTATTTTACTTTTTACAGTAATAAGTAAATGCAGTTCAAATGTATATCTAAAAATTTAATAATTCCGCCATTTTGTTTTTTGTTGATATGGAAACAAAATGGCCGCCAATTTGACCACATATTTAAATGCTCGTAACTTTCTCATTTTTTCTCCGATTTTGAAAATTCTTTCACTGCTTTAAATGATTTAAGAAATACCACTGACAAAACAACGTTGCCTTTCCCTTTAAAGATACTTTAATATCTACCCAGTCCTCATCTCTCACATAACTAAATATAAGTCATTATTATAAAAAAAGTACTTTACCACAGAATAGGTATGCATTTTATAAAACTTCCTGTTTACATCTTTCAAAATATATTTTGCAAAAAAATGTCGTTCTTTTTAACACAACAACTTCCGTGTATGGTCAGACAATGAGGCCGAGAATGCAATGTCATCTTTCTTTCTATATATGAAGAAAATATGTTAAAAACTGCGCAAATTCTAACATATTTGCATATTTTCTTATGTCTGTTTGTACAAGAGGAAGAGTATATGGATAATGAAAACTTCGGTAAGATAGTAGAAATTATACCTTAGATGTAGATCTAGTTCTTTCTGTAAAAATATTGTAGTTACTCGTAATTATTTCTTTAACCTTTAGCCTGCTGGCGGCAAGTGATTCTGTCTTTGCTACCAGTTCAGACCAAGATCAGCCCGCACGGACGTGCAGGTTGATGATGGTCTTCACTGTTCGCTATTCAGTCAGTAAATTGTCAGGAAACACCCCTTCAAATGATAAATGGTATTGCCCAAATTGAATGATTAACAAGTCCATTTTAGAAATTTAGCAGGGTAAAGGTTAAGACAGCAGGACAAGGTACAAATGCATTCTATTTATTATTTATTTATTTGTGTCTCATCTATGCACAATAACATATAAAATTTCATTACAAACTGTACATAACCATTCTTGAAATAGAAAATTATAAGAGACTAGACATACTCTAAAACAAACAAACTTTGTCATATTACAGTACTCTTATACAAGTACCACTAAAATAAAGATTAAATACTATGTGTCTAAAAGATCAAATAAAAGCACAGAACAATAACATATATAGTGAATACAAACAAGTTAAGCTAAAAGTACTTAATAATACTGGAAATATATATCACCTCTAATTTGAATAAGAGTGTATACAGATTAGCAGAAATAACATGAAATATAATAAAAGAAGCCGATACAGGCTAACAATTAAAATATAACAAAATGGTTCTTAAAATTATAATACAAAGCTAAAATAATGCAAAGTCTACATTTCTACTACAAAATAATACCAAGCTAGAAACAGAAACAAAATACTAATATATGCCGCATTACTATTTTCTACTGTTCAGAGTGTTATTTCGGATCTTCAGTATAACGCAACATTTTTCGGGTGGGGTGCGGGGGGGGGTTATTTGCTAAAATTCTTATCATATCAGAATGGGTATACAGAAACTGATACTTTTCAGTATCATTTAGTATTCTAAAATAATGACCTAAAGAACAGACTTTTTCAAAAAGTAAATTTCTATTAGCAGAATAAGTTTGGCAGTTTAACAGAACATGCATTTCATTTTCAACAATGGTTTTGCAGAAAGGACAAGTCCTCTCGATTTTAGACAATCCCTCATACCGCCCGGTTTCAAGCCGCAGCGGTGCAACACCACACCTGAACTTTGTCAAAGCAGATCTATAAGAATATAATAGTTGTATTTTGCAATATGGTTCAACTTCGTATCTAGTCTTAAAGGGAAAGGCAATGGTGTTTTGGTGTTAATTTCATCTGCTAGGATTTTCTGTAATCATTTAAAGAAGTGAAAGAATTTTCAAAATCGATTTAAAAATGAGGAAGTTATGAGAATTTAAATATTTGATCAAAATGGCTAGAAATTTAATAAATCCGCCATTTTGTTTTTGTTGCCATGGAAACAAAATGGCGGATTTATTAAATTTCTAGACACATATCTGAATTATATTGACTGATTTCTGTAAAATAATTTCTCTACCTTTTCCAGCTATAATGAAAGAACTTACCATGTTTTATATCTTACATCAAAAAAACATATAAAATTACTCTATTAAAAAAATTACTTGCTAAATAAAGAATTCAGCAGTGTGTAAATGACGTCATAAACACACAAAATGGCTGCCTCCATGATCAGTAATTTTCTTAAATTACAAACTGCCATATCTTTTTCAATAGTGGTCCGAATTTAAAAAATTATTTCAGCGTTATGAAAGGCTTGATCATGGCTTTCATATGTAATTAACATATTGTCAGGCTTTCCTTGTCCTTTAAGTAGTGTGTAAGATCTTAGTTTATTACGCACCACGCCACTAATGCTTGAAACTTCATCGAGCTCAGCTGTCCCTGTAGAATATGGGTGTTTCTGAGAACAGCTGACATGTCGTTTAATATTTTTTTCCGATGGAAGAGTAATTGTATATATGCATTTAAAGCATGTGGAGCTAGCTTATCCTTTACATGTTTTACATCTGTTGCTTCCTTTGGCTGAAGGCCGCTCAAATATTTTCTTATTGATTCTTGTATTATCAAAGTTAAGACAACGATTCCTATGGTTACATATTGTTTTCTATTTGCAAAAATCATAGAGTTCCAACCCATATCTCCATGAATGGCTGTACTAGGGGTATATTTGCCAGTACAGAAGTAAAATCTCATTGCTTTGTGATGAGCTGCAGAAATACAGGAAACAGATCTTATTTATATGCAGGAATACTTAGATAATCAAGGCCTGCGAGTGGTTTATCACCTGATTTATCACGGTTCAGAGTTCAGATGCGCAGGAATTGAACCACGAGGGCATTAGTCCGAATAATGAAACATTCAAGCATCTGAAATTTTTGATAAATATTACGCTGGACTGCATTTAACCGAGTAGTGATGATGTGGCGTCATGCGCCAATTCGATGTCATAATTGACGTCATAATGTTCTCCTATCGGTCCGCGAGTCAGCCGCTGTTTATTGCAGAATATACAGAGCTTCTACTTTGTTCAACTAACAATCTCATCGAGCAATGTTAGAATGTTAGATATATAATGCTGACCGTCTCAAATGATTAATGTTCTGGTAGCATTTTGACAAATTCGATGTTAAATAGTTTGCATGCATTCATAAAAAAAACAATGCCTTTCTCTTGTTCGTTTATAGTATAACATAAAGGTATTCCTAAGAATAAAATGTTTTAAACGTTAGGAAAAGAGCAAATGCGACTCTTGTTTGCTTACTACAAAGTATCAAAGTTATATAGTTCCGTTTTAGCTTTACAGGGTTTCGTGTATTTGTAATGCTATTGTTCAAAAGGAAATAAAACGTCAAAATTGCAACAAGAATTTGCCAAACATAAACATCAGAATACGATCATTTAATATTTGATTTTATTCACCAGGTAAAATACATAATATATACTATGTGGTACTAACAACAACTTGCACGACAGAAGCAAGATTTTAACCCGAAAAGTGGACACAATTGCTACAGTTTTAAACTTATATCCCCGACAGGTAGGAAAGTCCTGGTTGTTCCTGTAATTTATCACTTCTTTAACTTCTTAGCAAAATAGAGACAACATCAATATGTTAGAAAACTACTTAGACTAAAATCTTAATCTAAATGGTTTGTATTCCTCCTCATGCTTTTCTTTAGCATTATGTTAAATGTTTGTATTTTAGAAAAGAAACTGGCAGCTGACTACGAAAACATTATTCATAAAAGAGCATGTAACATTCGTTGCGATAGTATATTTATGATAATATATTAGACTACTGCTATGCTATACTAAAGCTGTAAATTATGTAAAATGATGTTGTACAAATCCAACTTAAATAAAGCCTAACATATCAATACCATTTTTTTTTTTTTTTTTTTTTTTTTTTTTTTTTGCATTTTTATGCTGAACCTAATGGACAGGGTTCTACCTTAAATTCCCCATTTTATAATAATTAAGCTTCCATTTTAGAATATTGTACCTTCCATTCATTGCCCCTGCCTTCGTCTACAATTTGTTTGATGTTGATCGATGTATGTTCTACATGTACGTTCCTTAGGTTTATATGTTACATGTATCATTAGCTTTGAGATAAATCAGAATTGTTACCAATTCTTCGGGTTATTTATCGGAAAATACGTCTATTTTGTACTCAAATATTTATTTGCATTTTTTTTTTATTTACTAGTATTCTAGAAATGGATAAAAATGGAAATTGTGAACTGTAAGGGGAATTCATCGAAGGTAAACTTTTATTTTTATAATCAATGCATGTAAAGATGCATAGTAAATAGAAGTAGGAGACATGCGAAACACTGCAATATCAGTGAATTAAACTTTAACGAATCCGAAATATTCCATTTCATACGGTTTTTAAGTGTACTGCATTTCTTTATTCGCGAAGATGTGCAATTGGTTCATAGATAATTACAGCTGAAATATAATAAAAGAAGCCGATACAGGCAGGCCACCTAAACCAAAGTTCCGTATCAATGTTGGGGGCAATTAACACAACAGGAGGTCCAAACTAGACCATGAAGATGTATGTAAAGGAGTTGAATGAAATTAATATTCCTTCAGTAAAGGTAAAACGATAATAATAATAACAGTAACAATAATAAACCACAGATATTGTGATAACTGAATAATTTGATTTTATTGCCTTTATTATAATTATTAACAACGTAATACCAGTGAAAGTGATATATCTGTATAATTCATATACAATGATAAAATGATTTTATCAAAAACGGGCAGTCAACTTTATTGGAATAAAACAGAAAAGAATAAAATCAAATTACTGACTTTCATCTATATAGAATTTTCAGTTCCAATGATATGTCGCACAAAGTGTACTTTTTTCATGCTCTATTTCATAACACATTTGTCAACGAGGAAGCGTAAATACTGAACAAAATCTTTATTCGTGCACGTATGTATCGCGACTGGATTAAATAAAAGATACGCGTCTTGGATTAAGTTCGTAAGGCTATTGATATTCATTGTCCATTGCGTGTACCTCATTACCAATTCGCATTTGTTCTATTAAGCATAGAATGGACCTGGAGTTTTAAAACACGATGAAGAAGCTCTCGATCGTATAAACGTTCGAAGTTAATTTTGCGTGTTTAACAAATAAATATAGATCGTATTTAATATATAATGGCAGAAGAAAAAGGTCTACAACAGTATGAAAATGTGCCTGAGCAAGTTCTTACATTGACTGAAGTGAGTGAAAAGGTCACTGAATATCCAGCTATTGTGCGTGTAGTGCCTAAGGAATATGAAATACCTGATGCAAAAGAACTACCAGGAGGCGAGGAGATATTGCTTGAGAAACCAAAATGGGTGCAATTTGTTTTGGTTAAAATTCTTGGTTTTGACGACAAACAACAGAAAAAGACTGAAAAAGGTGAAGAGTTCATAGAACAGCGGAATGAATATGTGGGACGGGAGATCTTGGTACCCATAGGTTATCAAGGAAAGTTTAAACTCATCAATAAGACGGGACGATATGCTCGGTTTGTCTCTGTTGATCAGGTAAAGTGTATATTATAAGTGGCTATTTCATTTGTATGTTATTGAAGGTGTCATTAAAAAAAATAAACCTATCATAACAGCTCTATAATCAGTATACACTTCATAATTTCGATATACTTTTCAGCTGAATCATGATCGCATAGTAGCTTTTGTTTTGTTTTGTTTTTGTTGTGTTTAACGTCGCACCTACACAATTATAGATCAGATGGCGACTTTCCAGCTTTGATGGTGGAGGAAGACCGCGGATGCCCCGCACTATTTCATCACGGGCGGGCACTCGCCTTCCGTAAGCCAGCTGAATGGAGAATTTAACGCTCCGAGTGAGTCCTGAACCCACATCGCTGAGTGGCAACTGTTTGAAGTCAGCGGCCTTAACTACTCGGCCAAGGGGGGCCCCCCGCATTGTAGCATCATATCGACAATTTATTCCAACGAAAAAAATTTTGTGAAGTCAAAAAAAGGGGCCCCACAGGTTACCTTTAAAGATTTTGGGTGAAAAATGTTTTATATTTTCCTTTTCCTTTCCTAAAATAAAAAAAAGGATTACAAAATTATTCGATATTACATTTTTTAGGATATTAAAATTTAAATATTTCTAAAAGTTTGAATTGGTATTTTTCACATTTAAAATAACTTAGAAACAAAAGACTCAGTTTTTGAAAAGGAAATTTTATTTCATTTTCCACTATATCATTTCTATTTAGATCATCATGATTTCCCGGATTTATAGGGGATTGGTCGGGAAAAAACGGGTGTATATCCTCCAGAACAGTCGCATGCAACACCCTCTTTGGCCAAAGGGCCCACGAAATTTTAATTTAAAGGGTATGTGTCAACTTTGGGAAAAGACCCGGAATATCAAATGCAAGTCAAAGAAGACTTCAAGAACATAAATTTTCAGAGAAATTTTCCAAAAAAATTGCCCCGGGCATTTAAAGATCCCGATGAGCTTTTTAACCTTTTCCCCCCTTAAACGTTGGAAAAGGGGAAATTTTTAAAAATACACCCAAAAAAACTTCAGGAAAAAGTTTTTTGGGGCGAAAATTTGAAATTTAAAATATAAAACAAAAGGAAGCCATTTTAAACAAAAATTGGTAACTTGCCCGGGAAAGGGAAACCAAAAAAGATATTAAAAATTTTTTTTTTTTTTTTTTTTTTTTTTTTTTTTTTTTTTTTTTGGGTGCCGCCCAAATTTGTTTTATTCAGGGATAAAACCAAAAAAAGGGGGCACCGGGGTAAAAGACGGGTTGGGTTTAATACCCTTATTTTTAAAATTGGAAAAACCCATTATTTTCAACTAAAAAGGGTTTTTCCAATTTTTCCCACAAAAAAAACGGGGTTTATCAAAATTTTTCGGGAAAAGTCTTAAACCCAAACTTTTTTTTAGTGAATTTTAACCTTTACATTTTGAAGCCAAATTTTTTAAGAAACAAAGATTGTTTTGGTTGTTTTGCCCCGGGAAAGTTCAAATTTTCCCCCAGTAAAAAATTGGTTTTTAAACCCCCTAAAACCAATGTTTAACTTTCAAATTTTTCAATTTTGCTTTGGATTTTTTCCAAATTTCACCCTTCCGGGTATCATTGACCTTTGTTTTCCAAAACAAAATTTTTTCCAAGGGGGGATTGGAAATGGGGGTTTAAACGGTTTTCCCCCAAAAATTTTTTTTTTCCATTTTTTTTGAAAAAAAATTTTTTAAGTTTAAATAAATTTTTAACGTAAAGTCGGGGGAAAGTCTTTTTGTTTTGATTTTATAAGGGTTTTTAATTTTTCAAATTTCATTTTGGAAATTTTTTTTTTAAAACCCCCAAATTTTTTTCTAAAAAAAAAAACGTTTGACTAAAAAGGGCAAAAATTGGGGAAAAAATTCTTAAAAAATTTAAACTTTTCTTCCTTAGGGGAAAAGGAAATTTCTTTTACCCTTTTCCCAACTCTTTTTCAGGGGAGAAACTTTCTAAATTTAAAAAAACAAAAGGTTTTTTTTAACCCAAATGGTTTTTGTTTTTTTTAACAAAAATATTTTTATCTTAAAATTGATTTTTGGAAAAGGAAATTTGGGAGTTTTTAATGTTTTTTAATTTTTTGTTTTTAAGGGGCCGGGACATATTTTTTATTGATTTTGCTCCCGGAAAGGTTTCCCATAATTTTTTTCCTTTCCAAAAGGGGAAATTGATGGGAAAAAATTAAAATTTTTTTGCCCGATTAAAAACTTCCCCCAATTTTTTTTATTTTTGGGCTTTAAAATTTTTAATTAAGGAAAGCCTTTTTTTATTTTAAGTTAAAAATTTAATTAAAGGAACCCTTTAAAAGGGGGGAAATTCTAACTTTAAAAGGGGATTTTTTTTAAGGGAAATTTTGGGGGGTTTTTAAGAAAAAAAGGGAGGGTTTTTGGAATTTTTTTTTAAGGGAAATCAATTTTAATTCTAGGGGTTGGTTTAAAAAACATATTTTTTAAAATAAAAAATTTTTTTTCCAAATTAAAAAATTTTTGTTGACAATGAAAAGGGGTTGGGGTTCCCAAATTAAAAAATAAAGGGTTAAACACCCTTCATATTTTTTAAAAATTTAAAGCTTAAAAAATTTTAACTACCTTTAAAATGGTGTTTTTTTAATTTTTTTTTGTTTTCCCCTTTGTTTTAAAAATCCCCCCCCGTTTTTTATTTTTTTTATTTTTTTTTATTTTTCCACATTTATATACCTTTTTAAGACTTTCTTTTTTAAAAGGACTTTTGTTTTTAAAAAACAAACAAATCTTTGTTCTTAAATTTTAAAAAAAATATGAATAAAAAAATTTTAAAAAACCAAAAAAAAAAAATTTTAAATTCTTTAAAAAAGACAAAAATTTTTTGGGGGAATTTTAAAACATGGGTTATTTTATTTTAGTAAAATTAAAGGGGTTTCCAAAAAAAGTGCATTATTTAAAATTTTTAATTTTTAAACCTAAGCTTTTGGTTTTGGGGTTATTTTTCCTCCCAACCCCTTAAAATGGGAATTTAAGGAAAATTAAATTTTAATTTATTTTCCCCTTTTTCAGGAAAAGGAAACCTTTCCAAAAAACTTTATAAAATTACCTTTATTTCCCAGGATTTTTAATTTTGAATTTTTAATTCTTTGGAACCCCAAAGGGTTTTCTTAAAATCTAAAAATTTTAAATTTTTCATATTAAAATTTTTCCCTTTTTAAGTTTGTTTTCCCCACACCGGTTTTTTTTTAAATATTACCCTTTTAAAAAGCCCCCAAAAATTTTGGGTTTTAAAAATTTAAAACGTTTAAATGTTTGGGCGGGGTCATTTTTTTCCCTTTTTGAAAAGGACCTTTTGGGGAACCCCAAAAATTTAATTTTGAAATTTGGGCGGGTCATTCTCACGTTTGAAAAAAGGAAAACCCAAATGGGGTCTATTTTTAACCCCCGGGGTTTTTCAGTATTTTTAAAATGTTACAACACCGGGCGGACAACTAACCCCCAATTTGGCGATTTTGCTTGCAATCGGGAGATAAAAATTTATTTTTAAAACAAAACAATGTGTAAACCCCCAAAAATCAAAAAATTTACAAATTTTATAAATTAATTTTTCGTTTTAAAACCCCCTATTGAAATGAAATTTTTTAAGAATTCCCCAAGCCCAATTTCCCGGGACCCACCTTTTTTCCCTTTTAAAAAAGGGGGGTTGTCCCAAAATTTTTTCAAGACTTTTCCAACCGGGGATCCACCTTTTAAAGGAAATTAAAAATTCTTTAACCCTTTTTAAAGGTTTTTAAGGGGGAAAAACGGAATTTTTAAAATTTGGAAATAAAAATTAAAAAATTTTGTTTTTTTTTAATTTTTTATTTTATTTTCCAAACCACAAAAATTTGGGGTTTTGGAAAGATCTCAAACTTTTTTTTAAAAACTAAGGTTAAACCCTTTTTGATCAAAACTTTTTAGGGCCGCTCATGCCGTTATAATCCGAACAAAACCCCAAACTCATTTTTGAACTCTTTTAAATTTTACATGGAACCTGAAACGTCAAAAATTTTTTCCTTTTTGGGGCGTTCAAATTTCAATGATGCGGTGCGCCCCTTTTTGGGGACGTCAAAATTCTTGCTTTCCCGTCGCTTTTTCGACCTTTTAAAAAGCTTTTTTTCCAAACATTTTTTTAACTTTACTCGGGTTAAAGAAAAATTTTAATTTATTAATAAAATAAAAATAAAATTTAAATGTAACAAAAAAGATTATTGGGATTGATCGAGAAATAAGATTGTTTTGTGCAGAACTCTTGCATTTTTTTCCTCGATACAAATCTTTTTTTTAAATTAATCAAAATTTATTCGATACACAAAAATTTTTTGAAAATTTTTTCATTTTTAAAAAAAACAAATTTTTTAAGGGAAAACGCATTTTTCCCGGGGGGATGCCGAGGGGGAAACGGGTTGAGCTCAGTTTGTTTAGGTGTTTCTTTTTTCCCATTAATTTACAATTATTAAAAAACAGGAGAAAAACCCTTTTCCAATTTGTAGGGGGGTTACCAAAAATATTAAAAATTCATCTTTACAACTTTCTTTCCAGAGTAAAAGTGAAAATAAGTGCACCAATTTACTAAATATTTCTTTTGGGTTTTTCCCTTTCTCCAGGAAAAAATAAAATTAATTTGATATTTAAAAAAAGACTTTTCAAAATATCAAGCAAAAGGCCAACTCTTGTATTGAGGGTTTTTTCAATGATTTTAGGTTTTTTTCCCCCCAATTTAAATAGCCTGAAACCCAAAAATTTCCCCACAGCAAAATCAATTCAATTGAGTATAGGTAAGTTTAGTTTACTTTCAACACTTTGAAAAGGTATCCCGGATTCCTTGTCTTTTAAAAGTAAAATTTTAAAGGCTGCCAAAGTCTAAAACTTTGAAAGAATTCTGAGTGAAAGAGAATAAACATCCTTTTTAATTAAAAGCTTACTAATCCCATAAAAAAAAATGTACCTGAAAAAATTTATTAAAAAATTTTAAAAATGTAAACAAACCCCTACATCATTTTCCATTTATATTTTCCACTCATAAATGCCTAAATTCAGGTGAAAATTTGTTATAAAATTGTAAATGAACCCCAAAAAAAACCCTTTTTTTTTCAAGTTGTGAAAAACGGGTTTAAAGTTGAAAATTTAAAATGTTGAAAACGAATTTTCCCCGATTACTTTTTTTAAAAACAAAAATAAAACACTTTAAGTTTGTTTTAGGGTTGTTAAACTTTTTAACGAAAATCATCAAATAAAGTAATCTCCAGGGGGTTTTTTTAGCATTTTTTTTGGGTTTTTTAAAGGGAAACAAATGATTGGTATTTTCCCCCGAGAAATGATGAATTGTTTAAAACACATTACAAATAGTCATTATTGTCAGCCCCCTTTCAAATGTTGAAATTTACAACCATCCCTTTTAAAACATTGTAATTATATTTTTTAAAAATGAAATTATTGTTTTACATTTTTGAACCCAAAGTACTCTTGAACAGTAAGAGAATTTTTAAAAAATGACTAAAGCATAAGAAAAAAACTTTCAAAATGATTCATGAAGTGATAAATATAACAATCTAGTTTACTTTTTTAACAAACGTTATAAAAATTTAAACCCTTTTTTTTGTTATTTCTCATTGTCGGATATATACTTTTTCATTTAAAAATTAAATGTTGTGAAAACCCAATGTATCCCATTGAGAACAATAAAAAAACTTTGGCTAAAAAAATCAAAACTTAATAACGTTTTTTAATGCCCGAAAAATTTTCTTTGTGGGAATTTATGCATTATCTTACTTTATCTTTATGCACTACTAAACTTTTATCAGGGCCTCAAAAACACTTTACAAAATAACTTTTCAGTGTAAGCCATGAAAAAAATTGTCATGGTGTATTTTTTGAAAACAAAGGGTTTTAAAAACAAATGTAGGTTTTTTTTGCCGGGCCAGTTTCTTTTCCCGGAAAAAGGGGCCTTTTCTTTTTTTTTCATTTTTGGGCCAAGGTTTATTTTGGCTACTTTTTATGGTCAGTTCAGAGTTTTCCCCCTTTAAATTGTCCTTGGGTGGGTTTACCTCTCTACCCAAAATGTAAAGTATTTATTTTACAATGATTTTTATAAGTAACGTTTTTCTTGCTGTAACATCCAGAAAACGCATTAAGTAAAATACATAAACTAGCATGAACAGGGGAAAACAGAGTTTAAAAATTTATTTACTTTTTTTGCTCTGATTCCAAAAAAAGAGCTGATACCCGCTTTCCCACCCCAAGGTATTCCCTATCATTTATTTAAATTTTTAAATTTTGTCAAAAACTGGTTTTAAAATTTTTGGGAAAAAATTTTTAATAAAATTTTAAATCTTTCGCTATATTGTGGGGGTTTTTTAGTTAGGGTTCATAAATTTTATAAAAATGATATTTTTCTGCAGGCAAAAAAAGGGGGAAAATTTTTCAGAAAAAAAAAGGAAAGCAAAAATTGGTTTTGGGTAAATCCACGAACATTATTGAAGCGTACCAAAAAAAAAATCAAATGGGGGATTATGCCCCTAGCACCAAGAAACACGAAACAAAAAAAAGTCAATGATATAAAAGGGCCCATCTAAAAACCCGGGCGGCGAAATTTCCCAAAAGGTCAAATTTCTGAAAAGAAACGTTTTCAAAAAATTTTAAACGAAAGGGGGGACAACCGGGGAAAACCCATCGAAATTTAAAAAAGCAAAAGAGGTTTAAAAGAAATAGACCTTTACCGAGTTACCCCCAAAAGGGGGAAATCAATAAAACCGACGATTTAAAAAAATTGATAAGTACCAAGTAAAGAAAAAAGAAGAAACCTTTCTAAACACATTGAACAAATTAACATCAAGTGCACCTGATACAAAAACTGTTTCCAAAAAATTGACACCCCCCCTTGGGGCGTTACCCAGATTTTTAAAAAAAAAGGGCCCTGCCAAAAAACTAAAGAAGATTTTTATTCGTACACTGGGTTTAGGACTGGGTTTGAATGTTTTAAAAATGGTAGTTTGGATAAGTTTTTCAATTGAAATTTCCCGTACAAATAAACTTGAGGTGCTTTTTTTTAAAAGGGTTTTTTATCTGGTTGAGTTAAATCAGAAAACCTTTTAGGGCTAAGTAAATTTTGATGTCTTTAAAAATCAAAAGATTTTTAAACGAAGGGTGGGGGCCCAAGAAAAGGAAAAGGGCTCCCAAAATAGGGCCTTTCTTTTGTACAATAAGTCGGCCCAAATAAGGGATATAATACAAGTTTTTTATATACTCAGTGTAAAATTGTCTGCCACTTAACGCCTGGGTTTTCCCTTTTAAAAATTTAAATTTTACTGGCAAGCACTATTGGGTTTTTTCCCAAAGATAGACTTTTTTGCATTTTTCAAGTCCGTTTTTTTATTGTGTTATGGGTATAGCCCCCCGATAAGTAATGTGAACGGGGATTTTAGAGTTTGAAAGTCCGTTTGACTTTGAATCCCCTTGCCCCCTCACCGGGAAAAGGGTTCAAACTTCCCCTTAGAATTGGGTGTAGAATTCTTCAATAAAAGGGGGTCCCTGGAAAGGGCCGGGGGTTTTACCAAGGGCAGCCTTTATAAAATAATGCCGAAAGGGTAAACTGGTGGGCTTACGCTACATCAAAAACTGGAAAAACGCCAAAAATGGGTTTATAATTTTGTCGGTATGAAAGTAAAGCCCAAAAAAACAAACCGGTGATTTTGTGAACTTTAAAAGCCCAAACCTTTTTAAATGCGACACTTTTGTGTATTTTTTGTAAAAAAGAACAGTATTAAACAAATTTTTTTTTTGTTGAATTTGGGTATATTTTAAAAAACGTAATTTTAAGTGTGAGAAAATATTTTGTAATGTGTTTTAAAATAAATGAAAAATAGTTCCAAAAAAAAACGAAATTGGGAAATTTTTAAGTCCCATTTTATTTTACACTGCGCTAACAATACCCCCCCGGAAAAAAAAAAAATTTAGTTTTGATTTTTATTTATCACATGTTTGAAAGTTTGCGCGAGTGAAATAAAAGAAAGAAAATTTAAGATGGGAAACAAAAATGTCCGTGATTAATGTACTTTTAAATAACAATATAAGCACGGCTTTGTTTGGGGGGAAAGGATCCGAGGAAAAGATATCCTCTCAAGTTTATCCCTTCTTGTGTGATTATATAGAAAAGTTCGACTTCAGTATATTTTATGTTTTTGTTAGTGGCTTTAATACTATTTCAAACGGTGCAAGGGAGATCATTCAAATTGCTTTTTATTTACTCATTTGCTGTGTCTGCATTTGAAATCAGCATTTCAAAGGACGATTGTGGTTGTGTTAAGTACATATGAGCCGTGCCATGGGAAAACCAACATAGTGGCTTTGCAACCAGCATGGATCCAGACCATCTTGCGCATCCGCGCAGTCTGGTCAGGATCCATGCTGTTCGCTAACAGTTTCTCTAATTGCAATAGGGTTTGAAAGCGATCAGCATGGATCCTGACCAGACTGCGCGGATGCGCAGACTGGTCTGGATCCATGCTGGTCGAAAAGCCACTATGTTGGTTTTCTCATGGCACGGCTCATATATTGTTAATAAAATGTTTAAGTACTTTAAGAAGATTTGTGTTTAATAATAAAATTGTTACCTTTATATTTGTTTCACAAAATGTAATTTTAAATTGTTAAATTGTTATTCTCAAGACAACAAAAATGAATTTTAGTGTCATAGTTATGTTGTTGAATACTGTTTCGCTCCCTTATCTCTCTCCATCTGACCTTACTGAAATACGGTTTGAACAGTCAGCTTACCCGAAACTCCGTTACATCTGGGTCAACCAGTAACTTCTTTACAGTAATTTGCAAACGGACGGACGTCGCCCGCAAAAATGAGTTAATTTAAAGATACACGTTTTAACTCGGATGATCACGAGCAGCCTATGGAGTTAGCTCCCAAAGTTGCTCATGTAACTTTTCTCTGTAATAAACAATTATGTGATTTTGGACGTATTCAATGCAAGTATCATTCACATTTAAAATTTTCGACACATTTTCTGAATGTGCTAAATAACGATGTATTTCGTTTTCATAACATCAAATGACTTTTGCAGATTTCGTTTATAAGGAAATTGATATAATGTGTTACTATGATTAATGCATTGACATGTATTTGCTGGCGTATTTACGTGCATGCTAAACGTTTCAGCTTCACTAGCTCGGCACAGCTTGAACATGCTCAAGTTCCAATCCTATCAAATAAGGTATAATGTCTTAATAGAATATAAATGAATCTACTAAAAGAGAATAGTGACACTGAACCGACTTGGTGTAAAACGAGGACCTTATCATAGTCACGAGAACATAATCATACACCTGGCTTCACACTTCAATGTCAGATGTAATGATACCCTCGCGCTTTCGAGGGAAATACAATGGTATATCCGGATATAAACTTGATGGTTATAAAACACACTTCAGAATAACGATTCAAGAAATGGTGGATTACTTGTTTCTGTAAGAATACATACCGTAAATATGGCAGAAGTAGAAGAAATTAAGAACGTAACATCATAAAATGCACAGTTATTGAGATATTTTATATCATTCTAAACCCTTTAAGGTTATAATGCAGTAATTCGGTCAAAAATGTGCTTCCGCGGTGTAGTCGAAAGAAGTCCCTAATAAATAGATCCTATTTTTTCCATTTTTCGCGCATTTGCGCGTAAATCGTGGGCCAAATGGGCATTATTTCACTCGTGGAATGAATTTTACATAAAATAGGACACTTTTCATGCTAATATTCACTTGTTTTCGAGTTGTTTACTTGGAAACGAAAGTAGGGTGTTTATTCTGCGGACCGCTTTCTGAAATGCGGCAATATGAGGGTACCTGACTTCAGTTGACTTGCATTTCACTGCATACTATTCAACACCCCTTTGACTTTTCGTTTTCTTGAAGCAAATGTATGGATATCTTGTGGAAAATAGGTCTACGACGGAGTGAAAATCTAGAAACTGTAACACAATTGTTCTGAAGTAGCTAAAATTTATATGAAACAAAGAACAATTTCTTTTATTGCTATATAGCCTATATGGTATGTCAAGTTTACTACTATTTGGCTTAAACACTGAATGGAATGGAAAGGTCGTGCAAAGCATATATTATGAAAGAAAGAAATGGAAGGATCATCCTTACAGCATTTACAACAAACAACTGAAAACCACACATACCATAAAATACCTCGGTGCTACTATTTTCTAGACCTTTTTCTAGCCTTTTTTTACAAACATGCTCCAGAAACCTGCAGTGGTACCATTTCGATGCAACTTCTCTAGACAACCATGCTATACAAGAAAATGGTCGATCTTATTGATGTTTACGAAGTTATTATGTAACACTATAATAACGTGCAGTATAGTATAAAATGTCAAGCGGTACACACGCATATTCGATTTCATATGTAAAGATATACTGTTTCATTAGCTTACGTGATTCATTATTACCGAGGTAAGTGAAAGCGTGCCGCATTGAATCGCAATACAGGAAGAGGAGGTTTATATTGACTCAGTAAGGCTTTGTATCTTATGATAATGGCATGTTCTAGTAAACTTCGAGATTTGAAATGTGAAGATGAAACGTTAGCTGTTCAAGACATTATTAACGGTGATACTTTACCTATTGTTGTAAGGACGACTAGTGTTGCTAGTGAAGAAGTACAAACAGATATACCTGAAGACACGGATATTCTTTTTCAAAGCGTTTCTGAAGAAAAATGTGCACATATAAAAGTATTACAATTCTATGACAATAAAAAGGTGCAACAAGAAAAAGGTGGCGAGTATGTTCTGGAGCATGACACTTTTGTTGGAAACGAATATCTTATGCCGCTGAGTTTTCATGGGAAAGTAAAATTTGTTCGTAGACCGGGAAGTCGTGGAAGATATTTGACAATCAAACAGGTATATGTTTTTATAAGAACAGTTGATTTGTTGAAAGATTTTCATTATTAAGTCACAGATAAACATAATGAGAGTGCCACAATGAAACAAGTAAAAATATTTTGTTAAACTTTTGTGGTCTCATCTGAGACAGAGTTTCTTAATTATTATAAAATTGGTACTAGTGCCACTTATATCTTGTATGCTACATTTCATATCCTCTTTTCTACAACTTTTTTAGATACTGAATAAAAATTAAGTCACGCAATTAATGACGTTTTCTAATGTAAACCTAGTTTTGTTTTCCCTATGTAAGTTGTAATTTTGTACGGAATCTTCTTTTAGAAAAAGCATCCCCACTGGACATCTATATGATTTAGCATGATAATATGCAAAATATTTGACATGATCAAAGGTTTTTGCTGTTTTGTGGGGGTGGTTGGGCCGCTGGGGTTCAGTAAAATACAAATTGATTTCCAGGACATTGGTTTCGTGTTGTCACACCACTAAAATGTTACAATTAGTTTTTAGTCTCTTTTTGGCTAATAGGTACTTGCTGACTCTCCAGCGTTGGTAAAGGTTGAAAATGAAACAAAGGCGTTTCTCTCAAGTGATATGGAACAAACAGTCATGATTCAAGCAAAGACGGTTCTAGAACTTAAAAGGATATACAGTACTGAAAAAGGTGTATTTTTAGAATGCGCGGATGGAGATAGAAAATGTACATTTCATGAAAATGATGAAGTCAATTTTACTGTCTTTGAGAAGGAAACACTTTATACTCTGACCGAATTGTCTGATACGTCATTTTTACCTCAGGTAGTGCTGTTTCAAGAGATACATGCGGAGGACGCTGTATTAAAGGACCACACATTAAGAAGCGCGATGCTAACTATGGTCGAAGGGCCTATTGAAGTTTTAGGCTTCAAAGTTGTTGAATATCTTATTGGCTGGATCAGAAACAAGAATCACAAGACCTACGAAACTATTCTTGTTCCGAAAAATATATGGAATAAAATGTATATACAAAAGCTATGTTTTTATGATGACGAGGAAAAGCAAAAGTGTATTAAAAGAAAGTATGGACAGTGTTTAATATCTGACTTTGTTAGCAAGTCATTATATCTATTACCATTGGATCAGTGTGAAGTTACATGGCTCCGAAGCCCCGATTTGTTCAAGAGAAATTCGACAGGCAATAAATTGTACGATGTCGTACAAATTACTTTTGAAGGTATGTATCGTAATTTATTCAAGATTCATAATACAAAAAAAAATATCGTTGTTTTAATGTAAAACGGAATAATTTATTGACAAATTTCATTTTTGAAGCTTGTTGAGCAACCAAGATGAAATTTTCAAATTTGATAAACATGCCTTGAACGAAGAATTTTAGAAATGTTGACAATACAGTATAACAATATCCAAACATTGATGTTTTGCAATAGTTTATTGTTGTTTGCCTATTAAACAAAGAAGACCGAAACTGAGACGTTATTTGAGAAAATAATATAAGGTAGAACTATGTTTTACATTTCGAAATTTTTACGATGAGGTTATACGCATGCGGAATAATTTCAAGAGGGCATAAACTCTAGACAATGATTTTAATCAATATTTTAGGGTTTATTATTTCTTAAATAAATAAAACTTCGATTTTTTTATTTACTTTTTAACCCTTTCGCAGATAAAACGAAACTAAAACAGCTATAAATCAAGCTGTACGTGTACATTTGTGTAACTCAATCTCTAATAAATGAAACAATTAACCTGAAAAAAGCATAGACATACAATAAGAATTTTAGAAGGAGAAACAGAATTAATACGATAAAACATTTTGAGGACTAACTTATTAAAATGATTCTTATTTTCTTATGTATATTTTTAAATTATCTGTCTGTAGATTCATCAGATGATAATGAGGAAGAAGAGGTTTCTTTATATGCAGAAATCGATAGAACCGCCCCCGCCTATTCCAAGTAATAACGTTTTATTTTACCTTTTTTCTTTTTTTTAAATGTACACTGCTTTTATAACGGTGTCATGCAAACTTGAATGATGATTTAAATAGAATAATTTTAATGTGTAAAGGAAAGTGTCTGCCAAAATATTTCATACGATATGTAGTTTGTGATTATAGGCACACCTGAGTGTTTCCCACTTTCAGACAGATTTTTGAGAAGTTCGGCCAAATGGCTTCAAGAATTGAATTAGATATAACCAGTGAAAAGTATAGATTTCAGTTTTAAGTTCTGTCTTAATAATATTTGAATGATTTATCAATCAGTGAAATCACTTATTAAACCTTGCACATCTTATGTGCTCTTTCATTTTCACAAATGCAAAACTAACAAAATACGAAAAAATGCATTTTTTTTTTCAAATCCTATTTTTTTATAAAAAAACAATGTAATCTTGACTTTATGTAAGTGGTTAACGGATTTCGTCTCAACTCTAAAACAGAGTTGACTGTAATTAGAAACGTGAAGATGACAAAACAATGAGCCGAAAAACATAGAATTCTATTCTTTTTAGTAAAATGTCTAATTTTTGTTCAAAACGAATTCATAGATCTAGAATGTTGCAATCTTTAATATGTATAAAAATAAACATAGGACAGGTGCTGGTTGTGAAGGGAAAATATAGACTTTCGTTAGAATTTTAGCTTAAAATGCCAAAAGAAATGTATGGACATTTTTACTTTTAGAATTTGACCAAAAGTATTTTTAATTGACATAAATCTTGAGGTTTGATCCGTTATAAAGCATTCTGTCTAAAGACTGTCTGATGTGTCATTAATACAGCTTTTCTACAAATCCATAAGACTAGTTGCAAATCCATTATAATTGTTATTTTACGATACGGTTACTTAGTGACGATTCATTCTTTTAATATCATTGATTTTCAGAAAGACAACCTATCCACCCTGCAGGAAAACCTACGAAAGTCAAGGTAATTTAAGTATAAATGAATGTCGAATATTGAAATAAAAATAAAAAGCCAGCCGTCATAATTGGTTAATAAGTTTCGTGAATTTTGCATGTAGAGCTGTCCAGATATTTAACAAAACAATTTACACTTGCTCAGTTTGAAAATTGTAGATACCCATGGTATCCGGGTAAAATCGCCTAGAGGATATCTATTCTAATTATTTGCCTATGTATGTGCTAGTATTATATCTACTTTATTTGCATACCTTTAATGATCTTTTATACATTGCGCTTGCAGAGGAGTAGTTCATTTTTTAATAAAGTACGGACTTTATTCAAAAATAGAAGAAGAGACACAGTTGATGAAGAATGTGCCAAACATATTGAAAAACCGCCAGGCAGGCCACCTAAACCAAAGTTCCGTGTCAATGCTGACGTTCAAATAAATAATGATGCAGTTACCGAACAGGATAGGATACCAAAAGGAGAATGTAGTCCAATTAGACCTCTACCGTTGCTACCGACCGATGCAATCAATCGAAATTACACAAAGTTGATATTCCCTGAAACAAAGCCATTGTATGGCACTCCGATGGTTGATAACTGTACGCCAAACTCAGAACAGTGTCATGCTGAACAGAATACGACAAATAAGATGTCGTTAGCTTTTAACAGCAACAGCTCGCAAGAGGATTTCTTTCTTTATTCCGTGGAAGCAGTGTCACTCTGTTTAGAAAATTGTGGTTTAAAACATCTTGCCAAAACCTGTTCCGAACAAATGTTGGATGGTTCTTTCTTCGATGGATTTGAGGACTGGAATGTGCTGAATCTGTCATGCTCTGATGTTGATTTCCTCAAGAAAATACTATACGAGGGGTGGAGATCAACGAGAAACGATAGCTTATAAACATGCAAGTGCATTACAAAAGGGTAGTTTAGCAAACTATTACTTAAAAGGACTGCAAATAAAATATTTAGATGAATAAAATCATGCTTTGAATGGATTTGTGACAGCAAAACTTGTATAGATTGAGATATGTACAAAAGGTTTTCGTTTTGGTTTGATGCTAGACTGTTATAAACGTGTCTAAATGTTTTTGTTCTTTGAACCATTGTTTTGAAAAATACATTTACATTACAGTCCAATTGCGTTTTCTTCCTCTGCATCAGGAAAGTTGAGACAACAAAGGTTGACCAAGATATGATTTACAAACCAGCTGTGTTTGTCTACTTTTCATCAGGAAAGTTGACACAACAACAGACGACAATGACACGATTTCCATCAAATCCAAGTGTTTTTTGCGTAAAGTCATGACTTCCTCATTGCAAACTCTCGTTAGCATAATGTATATCTAATTTCACATTAATAACATCTGTTAAAAGATCCTTGGATGTATAGAATGCAACCAAGTAGAATAATAACATATTTAACATCTCGACTACCTTTGAATACATAAGATTATCTTAAACATATTCAAGGTCACGCAGTAAGTGTATTTAACCTTAACACGCAGATTCTTTTTTCTACGGAGCACATGAAGTGACATGTTCAATACATTTTTATTTTGCTATAATGAATTAAGATTTTTGGTACAACAAATTAAGATTTCATACTTCGATATAGCTGTATTCGATTTCGTTAAAACGAATTAAAAATGTATTGACTATTCACCTACGGGAATATGTAGTTTTTCCCCATCATTCTAATTAATTGCTTTAAGACCAGGTGGAAGGAAAGAGTGTGAAGCTTGTTTGACCAGAAATAGCACCTACTTTGGAAAAAATATTTTTAAAGATGTTTTCACAATTATTCCTAGCGGGAAGATTTTTCTATAACTTTGCATATTTATTGATTGATGTACCACAACTTAAAATAGAAAAGAAAAACAATAGGTACCCGTGCTTTTTTAATAATCAAAGTTTATTAGGGACACCAAATTGGTATTTTCGTCTGTAAAAACAATACATACATGTCATGATAAAAACAAGTGCAAACAGCTATTTACTTAAAAGTTCGTTCTGATCTTATTGTTTTTACATCATTACAAATCAATATATAGATATATCAACACAGAAAATAATGCTCTTCGGAAATGTCTAAAATATCTGGAACTGGAAAACCCAAAGCATTTCGTATAGATATGAAAAACCTAGTAGACAGAATTTAACAAAATTTTGGATTATGTAAGCTAGAACTAGGACAAAAAATACTGAACCAAAAATAATAATATCAACACGTGCTCGTTTTCAAGAAGAAAAAAAATAATAAAATATTCACCCCACCTACAAAGGTCATTTTTTCATTACCCCACCCATCTTAAAAATATAAACTTTTTTTTTTCTTTCTTACACAATAAATTGCAACAATGTTATAAACAGTTTCAAAATAAATTATCTTACAATTCAGTGATTGGTTATTTATTACAGCACATACCAGCAATAATAAAGATAATTAAAATTTAAACTAGATGTACCATAGGACACTGGTACACCAACTTTCTATCAATGTACGGTCATATGCTAATTGGTGGAAATGCAAGACTTAAAAAACTTGAGGGATACTTCAAAACATTATCCAGAACCCAAGATAAAAGTAACTGAAGAAGTAAACAAAATATGTTTTTTCTAATTTCATATATTTTGTTTCCAGGGGAGTGGCGTTGCGGGGAGGCGGGCAGTAAAGCGGGTGGTAAATCCAAAACTAAACCTCATGTACACAACTTCATATGCTCAATAACATTCCTATTAACTTTCATGCCTCTAGATCTAATACATTTTGAGATACGTGCGACACAAACTTTCAGGCCCTTTATGAATATTTTTGACTGTCAATGGCCATCACTCTGGTCTTACTATGTGAAATTCAAAATAAAACCCCAGGTGCACGTCACCACAGGTTAAATAAAAATCCTATGATGTTTGATTACTATAGGTCAACCACCTTTTGAGATACACAACACAAATTCGTATGGACAAGGGCAAATTAAAGTGACACCTCCCACCCCCCTCCTCTAAAAAAATCTTTGGGGGCCTGTGGGGGAGGGGGCACACAATTATAACGACATTTTGAGCCGGTCATATTTGAACTTTAAGGCCATACGGTACAATTTTCCGAAATTTTATGTGACTGTAAGTCGGCTGAATCTTTACTCGACGAAATAGTTGAACCTGGCTGTCGAAAATGTTTTCGATTCGTGCAAGATGATTTCTAGTACACAAACTTCCCACTACTCCTCCCATAAAACACCTTTACACCAACAACGTTTAAAGAAAAAATTTGCAGGACCCGAATTTTCAATACATTTTTGTGCAGGCACGCTATCCGAGAACTATTCACTTTCGGAAGCGAATCGTGAAAAATGCTTATTGTGGTTATCGCGTGCAGCGCCATTTAGTTGCGCACAAAATATTGTAATGAACTCCTTTAAAAGTAGCAGAACAGATACAAATTATTTTTTATCTTAATCAATAGCTTACAAACGTGTGATATTTTCTCAAATAAGAAAGTTTGACATATATAGACACATTGTATAAATATAAAGAAATGACAATCATTTCAACTTCAACGTAGAAAACGGCAAAATTTGTAGTTTCCTATGCGCCTAACACCCGAGTTGTACTGCGAAATATGTACTTGAAAGTAGGGGACAAGTTATTCAGAGACTGATGCCCACGGAGCAATGTACACTGTTTTCATGTACGGAAGCCTGCTCACTTCAGAATTTGTAACATTACATTTAAAAATCAAATGTTTTTAAGTGTCGCTTGAATAAGCAATAAACAGAACAGATAATGATCTTGAACAAGCAATACGATGAAGCAGACGAAAAAAAAAACACAATCATTCGTAATGTCTTGTTTACTTTAATAAAGAATAAAACATAAGCATTGTCTTTTTATTAATTCCCATTTTATTGCCGTTATTAAATGCCTCCTTTTTTCAAAGAGACATGTGCTATAAAAGTGCGAATTATCCACTATCACCTGTAATTATCCATGCATGGTGTTAAAATTTTATTACAGTGAAAAGGTAATAAAAGTGACAAGCAAGGGACTATCTTATTAAGTTTCAGTTAGAGCCTACTCAAAAATTTATATCTATTACATCTGATTGAAATAAAAATCCCGATTTGAAACTGTCAGTTTCTAAATTAATCTTCGCTTACGCAGTCAGAGTTTGGATTAACATGCTAAAAGATTGAAATACGGATAATTTACTCTCCATCTTATCATTCATTAATATGTATAAATTGTCATATTAAAACACTTCGCTGAAGCGAACTGGTTAAAGAAAAGGTTGAGGAATCTTGTGTGCCAAGGTGTGTGCAAAAAACAAAAATAAATCGCACATTGTTGACAGTTGAGGACTTTCTTCATCCAATACAAGGATCATTTTTTGATGTACTTAAGAAAACAATGGGACAAATAATCAAGTTGACACTTTCTGTAAGTACAGACAATTTCATCTTTGTGTCTGCCTTTTTTCCCCAATAAAAGATCCCATATGTATCTACTTTTGTTTACCTCTGGTCCCTTCTTTCACGCATTCGCATGGCAAAATATATATAATCTTTAATCATGTTATGAAAAATAGACGCAAAATAATTGATAAATTATGATGATTACATCCAGGTATTTAAAAACGTAAATTTACTTTGACATAAAATTTGCCGTAAACGTAAGACCCAGAACCGTAGATTTCAAGTTCATAACTGTGTCCTTTTTGTGGCTAGTATATAACTGTTATGCATTAAGTATCCATTAACAAATAAGCAACGCAAGCTGATGGCGTAAGGCTCCAAATTCAAGTTTTGACACAAAGCAGACAGTTTAAATCCCATATGACAGGTAATCGGCGAAGAAATGTGAACCTAATAGGAGGCTAAACATTACATACGGCTTGTCTAGACGACAATATAAGTAATACGACTCTTTTCTCTGCATGTTTAATAATATTTTTTTTGGAATTTGTTTCTATTTCATTATTATTTTTTTAATTTTACTACAGGATGTACGAGTTTTTTTTTTAAGGATATCCGCCATTTTGAAAAATGTTTCTTCCAATATTGCTTTCTAACAAAAGTTTTGCCAAACATTAATGCTAAATAATTAAAATATGGCTAATAATGTACCATTTAACCAAATATATTCTACTTTTTGCGAAAAAAAAATTTTCACCCTTATTTTTGGCTGGATTTGCCTAAAATTGACGTAAGATTTACAATGGGGTAGGGGTAGGTAATTTCAAATATCTATTAAAGTAGATCAGGTTTGGTTCTGATATTTTCCTGACTGATACACATAATGATAAGCTATAATTGAAATAAAAGTTTTCAAGATAGTACTTTATATTATCTAGAAAATATAAATTAAAACAAAAAGAACAAAAAATATCAAAATTCACCAGTTTTTAACAGTTTTTTCTTAATAATTCTCTTAGATGCACGGTGACCCCAACTTTTTTTCTTTCCATTTTGAAGCATTTTTGTGTGTCATTAAAGCTGCAAAATATTTTGAAAATCTTACCGTCAGAATTTTTTTGATAGATCTAAATACGTTTTTTCCGTTGAAAATATAGTGGGTGGGGTAATTATGTCAACATGTAAAAATGAAAGAGATTTGTTAGTGACATTTAAGCTTATATAATACTGACATCACCTTATATTCATATCAACCTGTAAGACCTGAAATCCCTATAACATTAAGTGGGATATTATATGTTTTATAAAGTACCACCATTTTTTCAATTTTACAAAATTTCAGAAATGCGTAAACAGTGGGTGAAGAAAATGCCCTATAAAATTAAAACGAGTTCGGTGACCTGTGTTTTTTCTTCTCTTGTTTGTCTTGGAAACTAATGTTCTTCAAGCTCACAAAGTATGAAAACATTCTTAACGTTAGAAAAAAAATTCGCTCCTACATCCTTAACTATACTTTAGTATGTACACTATCAGTTTCAGCTATCATTAGCGTACGTATGTTACAATGTCCATTTTCGTGTGTGTTATGGACAGGCTAAGTGCATGACCAATTTGAACTTGGTACCAAGAACTCAGGCAATCTATGACTAAATTTCACTTTCTTTAATTTTCATTTCAGTTCATAAAATATTACGTGACTGAAACAAATAATTAGGATTTATTTTACATTCCAAATTTTAAATAAAAAAAAGAAGTTTTTTCTAAGATGTATTAAATAAAAGATGTAAAGCAATTAAACCTTTTATCATATCTTTTCCAAAGGACAACACCTTCTCTTTTTTACTGCATAAATAGTTTTTTGTCATATACATCAGAACGAAACCATTAAAATCATTGGCATCCATGCTTTTTTCTTCCAAGTATATATAGATATTTCCGATTTTATTTTTTTATTTTTGCAAGCGGTCATAAACTGAAACTGAAACTGAATAATTTGATTAAACGCCTATTATATGTTTATACAATGATATATTCAATGGCGTTGTACATAACCATGATAATAATAGTCATCACAACAACACCAACAACGACAACAACAACAATAACAGCCTTATTGTAATAAACAGTCCTGATCGCACCCCTCCCCTTGAGGTCATTTTACCCCCATTGCCAATACCAGTGCTTAAAGCATCTGGTGCGCCCAGACAGGCTGCATATAGAGGTTCAAACTCCCCGGTTAATGGTGCCATCATATAATATTTAAGAAAGAAATACTACACACTTCCCTACCCATAGAGCCTCACCAACAAGTGCGTTTATTAAACAAACCTTGGAGATATAAATGTTGAAATGTAAAACCTTTTACAAAAATTTAAGAACTATCGCCTGCTGTTTTCGCATGATAAACAGTTATCAAAAATTTAAAACAATGCCGCGAAATCTCTGAAATAGAGTGTCTTGAGATTTTTTTAATGTGTCAAGTGATTCACTTTTGCGTAGTTCCAACGGCAGTTCATTCCAAAGTTTTGGACCAATAGTACAGAAACTTCTTTCATTGAATGTTTTGCACTTGTTATATGGAACAATATAACGACATTCAGAATTTTCAGACGATCTCAGACCTTGTCTACTAAGCAATTTTGTTAAGTACAGAGGTGCTCTGCCAGTGTGACAGCTATACATGAAAGATAGTATCTTGAACTCAATTCTTGCTTTCACTGTCAACCAATGTAAGTGGTACAATACTTGTTTAGAAATGTCAAATTTCCTCCTGTTAAGGACAAGTTTTGCGTACATGTTTTGAATACGTTGCATCATACGCACCACCATACAGTATGACATTGCAATAATTCAGATGTGAAATAACTAGAAACAAAACTAAAATTTCAGTGGCTGCTTTTGTTAAGTATTTTCGGATGTTCTTTATTCGTCATGGCTGTACGATATTTGCGATTTATATGATCTTTAAAGTTCAAGGTTTCGTCAAGAAATGCACCGAGATATCTAACTGTGCTTTCACGTTTTACATCATCACCAGCGATGTTAATGGAATTTGTAAAACATTTGTTCAATTGAGGTCTGCTATCAAACATAATAAATTCAGTTTTGGAAGTGTTCATTTTCAGTATGTTTCTATTCATCCAGTCATTGATTATAACTGCGCACATTTCAAGGTCTCCGATCGCTTGTGATTCTACGGAAACACTGCAAGCCGCCTGCAATGTTTCATGCCTTGGGTGTTTGATTCAGAAAAATCGTCCTTTACACATATTTCTTATGGACCACTTAAACAATAATCAAAATTTAACGGCAATTCTGATATGACTTTTTAATCACTGATAATTAACTATTCCTTCCCGCTTTCTTTTTCATCATATCTTTGAAGTCGTGTGTGTGAAATAAAGTCATTATATTATTTTGACATTACACTTGTGTAATAACATTTTGATGTTGACATCGTTCGAAGCATAGTAGACGTTGGTCGAGGTGACTTCGTCCAAAATAGGTAAAGATAGAAAAGAATTATTTCAATTTTTCAGTTGGAAAATCATCTAACATGTGATACTGGAATATTACAATTGTGTCACTCAACGCTTCATTTATTAAAATCGTTGAAAAAGGGATAGAATGCTCGGTAAAACCTCGCATGCTATTATTCATTCAACTTGTTTAATAAATTCATTGTGAAAAGACATATGTAATATATTCTATGTATTAGTAAGGGTTTGGAGTATTATAGCTTCAACAATGAACGTTCCTAAAAATAAGAACAGAATACATGATTGGGAACAATTAAAGATACTTTAATATCAACCCAGTACTTATCTCTCACATAACTAAATATAAGTCATTATTATAAAAAAATACTTTACCTCAGTATAGGTATGCATTTTATAAAACTTCCTGTTTACATCTTTCAAAACATATTTTGCAAAAGAATGTCATTTCTTTTCTTTTTTTCTTTTTAACCCAGCAACTTCCGTGTTTGATCAGACAATGCTGCCGAGGATGCAATGTCATCTTTCTTTCTATATATGAACAAAATATGTTACAAACTGCGTAAATTTTAACAGTTGTTGCATATATTCTTATATCTGTTTGTACAAGAGGAAGAGTAGATGGATAATGAAAACGTCGGTAAGATAGTAGAAATTATACCTTAGATGTAGTTCTAGTTCTTTCTGTAAAAATATTGTAGTTACTCGTAATCATTTCTTTAAGACAGCAGGACAAGCTACAAATGCATTCTGTATTTATCTATTTGAGTCTCATCTATGTACAATTACAAGTCATATAAAATTTCATTACAAACTGTACATAGCCATTCTTGAAATAGAAAATTATAAGACACTAGACATACTCTAAAACAAACAAACTTTGTCATATTATAATACCCTTATACAAGTACCACTAAAATAAAGATTAAATACTATGTGTCTAAAATATCAAATAAAGCACAGAACAATAACATATATAGTCAATGCAAACAAGTTAAGCTAAAAGTACTTAATAATACAGGAAATATATATCACCTCTTATTTGAATTAGGGTGTACAGATTAGCAGAAATAACCTGAAATATAATAAAAGAAGCCGATACAGGCTAAAAAATAAAATATAGCAAAATGGTTCTTAAAATTATAGATCTAATACTAAGCTAAAATAATGCAAAGTCTACATTTCTACTACAAAACAATACCAAGCTAGAAACAGAAACAAAAGACTAATATATATGCCGCATTACTATTTCTACTGTATAGAGTGTTATTTCGGATCTTCAGTATAACGCAACATTTTTGTTTTGTGGGGTGGGGGTGGGGGTTGCTAAAATTCTTATCATATCCGAGTGGGTATACAGAAACTGATACTTTTCAGTATCATTTAGTATTCTAAAATAATGACCTAAAGAATAGACTTTTTCAAAAAGTAAATTTCTATTAGCAGAATAAGTTTGGCAGTTTAACAGAACATGCATTTCATTTTCAACAATGGTTTTGCAGAAAGGACAAGTCCTCTCGATTTTAGACAATCCCCCATACCGCCCGGTTTCAAGCCGCAGTGGTTTAACACCACACCTGAACTTTGTCAAAGCAGATCTATAAGAATATAATAGTTGTACTTTGCAATATCGTTCAACTTCGTATCTAGTCTTAAAGGGAAAAACAATGGTGTTTTGATGTTTACATCTGTTGCTTCCTTTGGCTAAATGTCACTCAAATATTTTCTTATTGATTATTGTATTATCATAGTTAAGACAACGATTTCTATGGTTACATATTGCTTTCCACTGGTAAAATGATGGAGTTTCAACCCATATCTCCATGAATGGCTGCACTAGGGATATATTTGCCTCTCATTACTCTGTGATGAAATGCAGAAATACAGTGAAAAAAAATCTTATGTATGTGCAGGAATATTTAAAAAAATCAAGGCCTGCGAGTGGTTTGTTGCCTGATTTATCAATGTTCAGGGTCAAGATGCACAGGAATTGAACCACGAGGGCTTTAGTCCGAATAGTAAATAAAATCTGTGAAAAGGTCCCTGTGAAGCAAATAATACAACCAAGTATAATAGCAGACTCGGTTTGATTGAGTCTGTTCATAGAGGTAATGAAATGTGAAACACCTCTCTCTACAAAGTATCAAAGTGTTATGTTACGTTTTGATAGGTATGTTTCAGCTTTACAGTGTTTCATGTATTTGTAATGCTATTGTTCAAAAGGAAACAAAACGACAAAATTGCAACAATAATTTGCCAACCATAAACATCAGAATATAACTGAGCCACGCCATGAGAAAACCAACATAGTGCATTTGCGACCAGCATGAATCCAGACCAGCCTGCGCATCCGCGCAGTCTGGCCAGGATCCATGCTGTTCGCTAACAGTTTCTCTAATTGCAATAGGCTTTGAAAGCGAACATCATGGATCCTGACCAGACTGCGCGGATGCGCAGGCTGGTCTGGATTCATGCTGGTCGCAAATGCACTATGTTGGTTTTCTCATGGCTGGTCTGGATCCATGCTGGTCGCAGACGCACTATGTTGGTTTTCTCGTGGTGCGGCTCAATGTAATATTTCATTTGTATTCACCAGGTAAACTACATAATATATACTATGTGGTACTAACAACAACTTGCACGCCAGAAGCAAGATTTTAATCCGAAAAGTGGACACAATTGCTACAGTTTTAAATTCATTTCCTCGACAGTTCATCACTTCTTTACCTTCTTAGCAAAATGGAGACAGCATCAAAATGTTAGAAAACTACTTAGACTAAAATCTTAATCCAAATGGTTTGTATTCCTCATCATGCTTTTCTTTAGCATTATGTTAAAAGTTTGTATTTTAGAAAATAAACCGGCAGCTGGCTACGAAAACATTATTCATAAAAGAGCATGTAACATTCGTTGCGAAAGTGTATTTATGATAATATATTAGAATACTGCTATGCTATACTAAAGCTGTAAATTATGTAAAATGGTGTTGTACAAATCCAAGTTTATAACTGATAGTTAAATAATGCTTAGAATATCAATACCATTTTCTGGCATGTTTATGCTGAACCCAATGGATAGGGTACTATCTTATATTCCCATTTTAAGCTTCTATTTTATAATTTTTACCTTCCATTCATTGCCCCTGCCTTCGTCTACAATTTCTTGATTGCTCGATGTATGTTCTACACTGTATGTTCCTTAAGTTACACCAGGGTCACTCAAAATGAAAGACCCTGGTTACACGGAATGTATCATTTGCTTTGAGATAAATCTGAATTGTTACCAATTCTTCGTGTTATTTATAGGAAAATACTTCTCTATTTTGTACTCAAATAATTATTTGCATTTTTTATTTGCTAGTATTCTAGAAATGGATAAAAAGGGAAATTGTGAACTGCCAGGGGAAGTCATCGAAGGTAAACTTTTATTTTTATAACCAGTGTAAAGATCCATAGTAAATAGAAGTAGGAGACATGCGAAACACTGCTATATCTATGGAAAGCCGACGCGCCATGCGTTTTGTTAAATGCGAAATGCGCAATGCCACATGCGAAATGCTTTATGTGTAATGGATTTTGCGTTTTGCGAAATGCTTTATGCGAATTGCACAATGTGTTATGCTCTTTGCTAAATGCGAATTGCATTTTGCTAAATGTTTAATGCGAATTGCTTTTTGCTAAGTGCTTAATGCGAATTTCGAAATGAGTTATGCTTTTTGCTTACCTTTTTGTCGAATCTGCGGCTGTGCACCCGGATAAATTGAGACAAAAAAAGGCACCTTGTAGTAGTGAACCTAGCACTTTGGCTGTAATTAATTCTGGATATTTTATTTGACATTTGGACATTTTGTTGTGAAAGATTAGTGAACATTTTGATTCGAATCTACATTGCTGGGGCAGCTTTACTAAAGAATTGACAGCCATTTTGTGATCATGTGCCTCACAGCTGTATTGAAGAAAATTTCAGACTAGGGTACATACATGCGTTTTGCGAAATGGTTTTTGCGTTTTGTGAAATGCTTTATGCGAATTGCACAATGTGTTATGCTTTTTGCTAAATGCAAATTGCTTTTTGCTAAATGCTTAATGCGTAATGCTTCATGTGAAATGCGTCTTGCTTCTTGCTAAATGCTTTATGCGGCATGCAAATGCGACGTGCCACCACGCGTGATTTTGTTACTATTTATAGTGATGTTTGCTAATTATAGTATCATAGAGGTTTCAGTTTCGACCAGTCAGATATAGCAATTCTCGGTACTGCCGTACATAGGGATTTCCGTAAATTTCCGCGCCAAACTGTCATGGAAGCCGCATGTAAGACGTGTGGTGCGTCCCTAAGTAAATTTCCTGCAGCTCACTTTTGTGTGGACAAAACCTGTATTCCATTTCGCAAGTGAAATTGCATCGCTGACGGGTTTTCTTTCTCATCACTTTTGCCCAACAATGGGGACAAAAGTGAGCTGCAGGAAATTTACTTAGGGACGTACCATACGTCTTACATGCGGCTTCCATGACAGTTTGGCGCGGAAATTTACGGAAATCCCCTTGTACGGCAGTACCGACAATTGCTATATCTGACTGGTCGAAACTTAAACCTCTGTGATACTATAATTAGCAAGCATCACTATAAATAGTAACAAAATCACGCGTGGTGGCACGTCGCATTTGCATGCCGCATAAAGCATTTAGCAAGAAGCAAGACGCATTTCGCATTCAGCATTTCATATGAAGCATTACGCATTAGGCATTTAGCAAAAAGCGTAACACATTGAGCAATTCGCATAAACGCATGGCGCGCCGGCTTTTCATATATATCAGCGAATTAAACTTTAACAAAAGAAGTTATGACGTTCAATCCGAAATATTTATTTAATACGGTTTTAAGTGTACTGCATTTTTTATTCGCGAAGATATGCTTTTGGTTCATAGATTTTAGCTAATTACAGTTGAAACTTGGTATATCGAACTCGCTTAAATATCAAAATTCAAATTATGTCGAAGACATTTTCGATTTTTCCCGTGCACAATACACTATTATTTTGAGTCGATTTCGATTATCTCGAAGTAGAATACAGATACCAAGTTTCAGCTGTATATGAACCACACCATGGGAAAACCAACATAGTGCATTTGCGACCAGCACGGATCCAGACCAGCCTGCGCATCCGCGCATCCGCGCAGTCTGGTCAGGATCCATGCTGTTCGCTAACGGTTTCTCTAAATGCGATAGGCTTTGAAAGCGAACATCTTGGATCTTGACCAGACTGCGCGGATGCGCAGGCTGGTCTGGATCCATGCTGGTCGCAAATGCACTATGTTGGTTTTCCTATGACGCGGCTCGTATGTACAATTTTTAATTACTATTGGATACAGATTAGTCCCTTAAAACATGTATTATTAAATTTCTCCTGATGATATAATCTACGCCACGAGTAATGATATAATAAAATAATTCCGGAAATCATTACCAAGCCATATTTAACTTTCATTCTGATGTTTAGCTACGGATATTTCAGGAGGGGCCATACATGACTTCGAGGAACCGGAGGAACCACTTCCCGCTGTTCCACGTAATATTAACTTTTTCTCGTTTTGACCGACTTAACTATACGAGGAGCAGTCATTGACTTCCAGAAAAAGTATTTTTGAAGAGAGCATTGAGAGTACGGTACGGTAAAGAATATTTGCATTCATGTGTAAGAACATCTGAGCAGTTCTTAAAGTATCGAAGCAGTACGTTGTGATCCGTTACTTTAGCAACGCCTATTTAGTGGCACGGAGCACTTTGGAAATATATTTAAAATGTTTTTGCTTTTTTTAGTTTTGACAGTGGTTACTTTTTTATCTGAATCGTCAAAATATATACGATGCTGTAACTTTAATACATGCTCGATGTCCACATGAAACTTTAACATTGTACACAAAAGTCAATATAGAAGTATGCAATGGAAGCTCACGGAGCATTCTGTGCCATCTTAGAAGTGATACCAACGAGCAAGCTTAGTTTCTCCAAACAGAGAATTTAACTCCTATTAAGACAATACAGCAAGTCATCGTTCTGATGATACTTAGGATGTTAGCGTTTTGATCATTCTCTATGTAGTTCAGGCCTAGGACCCATCGACTTTCCTTTACCTTTAAAAGTTAACGATTAATTTGGTGGTATAAAGTTTGAATCGTTACACGAGCTCAAGATGACTGTTCAAAATGCAGTGCCTATAAATGCGGTCAAGTACCATATGGATTGAATTCAGTCAAAACGGAAAAAATTAAAAACGTAACGTCACTATTTTGACGTTTGAAGTGCTCGATGCTCCTTCACATTTACTTATCTGTGTAGACACAAATTCTTTGCATCTTTAAAATAAAGGGGCCAAATGTAAACACAATGCAGAATTAATTCTATTTTAAAGTAAAACAAATGTATTCGCACTGTTCGGGTTTTTAATGACTGCCCCTCGTTTTTGTTTTACACATGATAAAGAGGGAAATGATTGCTGAAGTATATCAAATGCCAAAAATGGCACGTTAGCAAGCTAGTCTTATATCAACATTTGTGCAAAATCATGGACTAAATGTATATACTAGATAAAGTGTATGTTATAACATTTTACCATTTTCGTAATAAAGATATCGGAGTGAAGTTGTAGATCACAGACTTTGACTGTTAGCAATTACAAGTTATTATCACACCAATTCTTTTCTAATTTTCAACATAGCTTTCCTTCCTTTCATTTATTTCACCTCATTATATTGCTAATGAAATATGGCTATAGATTGTAGTTGCTATTATTACAACAGCAGTCTTGCCGTGTGGTCACCGTAAAATGATCTCCCTATACTTTAACTCAGTCAGCGGTGTTGTCCTTTGGAATCATGGATTCCTGTTATGTATATCTATACAATACAATTCCGTTTAGACGAGGCTGTAAGGGCGTGAGTGGTGTTGCACATTTCACAACCTTTCATAAACAGATACCAAACCGGCTTGGTTGCGTTCGTCTATGCTTCCAATCCCAGAGGATGTTTTATCGATATTATTAAATAGTGTGCTCTTGAATTGCTGGATATACCACTAATTGTTCATAGTACTTGTTGTTCATACTAGCTTTATATTTCTTTTCTCAGCTCGCATGCGAGGGCATGGACATCCAAACGATTTGCTTCATATAAATAAGGTATCATTCTCAATTATATTTCAATAATAAAAAAACTAGTTTTGGGTACACAAAAAATATTCTGTTAGTACGAGACAAACATCATCTGATATATTAAGAATTTATGTCAAAATCCTTCATATCACTTTCCCTAAACTAATCTGTTTGATTTTCCTCTCTTTTTTAAATGAGAGGAAACGCCTCACAAACGCTTTGTCTATGAAACCACAAGTCAATGGTTACTATAGCTACAAAAACAAGTATGCCCACGGGCAGAATGTCGAGCCCGCCAGCTGTCAAGTGTGACCTTGACCTTTGACATAGGGACCTGGTTCTTGCACATGACACTCCGTCTCATAATGGTGAACATTCATGCCAAGTTACATCAAAATCTAACCATGCATGAAGAAGAAATGCTCCGGACAAACTTAAATTTGATCTTTAACCTCCAACATTGGGTTTGCACATGACACTCCTTCTCACTGAGTTAAACATTCATACCAAAT
The DNA here is from genome assembly GCF_021730395.1 of Mercenaria mercenaria. Taxonomy (NCBI): domain Eukaryota; kingdom Metazoa; phylum Mollusca; class Bivalvia; order Venerida; family Veneridae; genus Mercenaria; species Mercenaria mercenaria. Next base: position 54,774,336 of record NC_069363.1, read on the forward strand.
ATAAATAAGATTGGTCCGTGCATATCAAAGTTATGGTCCGGACAAAATCGGATGGACGCATGCACGGACGGACGCACACACTCACGGACGCACGCACGCACATACACCCACTCGCCAAAAGTGACAATTATATCGAGCTCACCGCAAGCGTGCTCTACAATGAAATTATATGGACATTTACGAAAGGTTTTACATATATTTGATATTTAGGCAAAGAAAGAAAATAAGCATGTGCTAAAGACAATTCAAAAGAAAGCAAGACATGGAATTGATAAAATGCATGCGCAGATATCATTAGGAACCAGAACAAAAGAAGAGCACGCAACTAATGCAGATAAAAAGAAATACAGGAAAGCCGTGATGCGTTCGAAGAGTAATCCGGAACGTGGTAATTGGGATGATGGTGAATGCAAGAAAGATGTTGAAGACTCCAACAACCAGCAGCAAGAATACGAAACAGGGGCGTTATCTAAAGCCTTTGAAATGAATAAAGACAGACCTTTACCTGCGTTGCCACCTAAAACCAACATCACTGATGACGATAAACTATATGACCAAGTAGAAGATGATGAAGACATTGTTCGTAGAATGATAAAAGTATTTGAGAAAAAGAATCCACATTCGATACCGGGTACAGGTGTGTCAGATCGAAACAGAATGGGTAGAGAAAGTCAGCCTAAAGAAGATTTCTATTCTTACTCGGTAGAGGAGCTGGTGGAGTGTTTCAAGATATGCAATTTGGATAGGTTTGCTGAAAAATGTGATGCAAACAAACTCGATGGGGCCTTTTTCAGGCAGCTTGATCTAAATCTATTAAAACTGGAACCTTTTTATCTCAATACCTTTGAACAGTTCAAGGTTCGAGAGATTATAGAAGGTTGGAGGCCGAAATCAGGAAAAAGTCAATCATCATAAATGATCCATTTAATAATTGAAGTCCTCAAAGATATGCCAGTGGAATTTAAGATGCAATAAAATTTAAGCGATTTAAAAACATATTATTCATTTCTTATCATGAGAGCCGTATTAAAGGCCATGTAATACTCGACAAAAGTCGCAAAAATGATCATTTCAGTTATGTGTGAAGTCTAAGTTTAATACATTGTCTTTCTGTCAAAAGCTGTTTATTATAGGACTAAATGGTGTATACTGGTTTAAATGAAGCAAAGGTAGCTTGGATATTTTACAATTGTTTATATTTGGTATTAATTAAGAAATTACACGCGCTAACACATTTGCTTGCTTGTTTTGTTTTCTCTTTTCCGTGTCTTTTAAGGCTGGGCTTTTAAGGCTGGGTGGTTGGAGGGTAGCATGACGACTTTCCAGCCTTGATGGCGGAGGAAGACCCCAGGTGCCCCTCCGAGCATTATTCCATTACGGGCAGGCACCTGGGTAGAACCACCAACCTTACATAAGTCAGCTGGAAGTCTTCCTCGCATGGAGAACTCATCGATCCGAGTGAGGTTCGAGCTCACATCGGTGAGGGGCAAATGATTCGAAGTCACTCGGCCACGGAGGCCCCTGTAACACATTCTAAAACATTAGAACAGTATTTGTAACATGAGTTTTCACAGAGAACCATAGTTCACTGAGATCATTACACATATCTGATGTTGTATCATGCAACCACTATCAAAAATGCACGATAACACTTGTCTGATATTTATTTTTGTTTCACTCTTTATGCATCTGTTGTATTCATAATCATCAATAAATCGTAATTCAGTTTATTGTTGCCTGAAATGTTAAGTCCGTTAATCCAATCGAAAAAGTATTGACTGCCACGTTACAAATGAAGTTTTAAATAAACCTCAATATTACGGTGCCCCTAAAGTGATATGTTACACACATTTTTTCCAATTAGGTAATGTGAGACTTATCATTTCGTTTAAACGAAATAACTTATTTCGTTTAAACGAAATAACTTATTACGTTTAAACGAAATCATTTCGTTTAAAATCATTTCGTTTAAACGAAATAAGTTATTTCGTTTAAACGAAATGATTATTTAAGTTATTAGTTAGTTCGTTTAAACGAAATCATTTCGTTTAAACGAAATAACAAAAAGTCTCACATTACCTAATTGGAAAAAAAGTGTGTAACATGTCACTTTAGGGGCACCGTAGAATATGGAACGGTGCGCTTGTCTTTTATAAACTGGTAGCGTTTTATTTTTTAGAAAAGCTTCTTCACGCGATGGAAGTTCTCGTTTACAGTAATTTGTGGATTTGTGGATCTAAATCATTTGTTATGGAAGGATTTTCTCTGAACGGAGGAAATGGAGAATTGAACATAGAGAGGGCTGGCATTTATTTTAGGTCAAGCGTCCCTTTCGGCTGATATTTATTCCAGTCTTAGCGCTTATTTGGTTAAGACAAACATGTCCGATGTCAGACTTTATTTAACGTGTTTCTTTTTAAACAGTTATTTGAAAGAAATAATGTGTAATGGAAAACAGTGGCATTTTACCTAGCGTAGTGTAGGACACAGGATATTATTTTTGAGACCCACTTTGTCGCAATAAACAATTGTATGTTTGAGGAACTTCTTTCATCAGAGTAAAATAAATATAAAACTATTTTGAGTGACGTGTATGCATGAATGCACTGATTTTGAATGGACCGCAACCGACGCATCTGCCGGTAACACGTAATTAGGCATTGTAAATGTTAATTTTTATTAAACGTAAGTAGTAATGGGACAAATATTGACAGAAAATTGATTGAATGTTCTCTACAGTTACGCCAAATGTTTAAAACTCAGTCAGCTAGAAAATTTAATGTTTTAAATCAAGAAGTTACATATCACATAATTTAGTTTTGAAAATTGTAACGAAATATTTAATAGTTTCTGTAACAGTCTCAGAAAACTTCAATGTAAACCAAGTCTATCATAAGATTTGACACATTTGTTACGGCGCGTCTCGTCAATGCCGTATCCTGCTGAGAGATTTAGCTTTTTACTCGTATTCGGCAATATCACAATAAAGTGCGCACATTGGTGACTGAGCATGTTATATGGTATTTCTGATGAACAGTATGAAGTAAGGTTTCTTTTATGGTGATTTATTATATCTTTCTGCAACACAACAAACGGGAAGTGAATCTGTCAACATTCAGGCATTTTATGATGTGTTTATACCACTAAAAATGGCCAAAAATTTGTGTTATGCAGGGACTTTTTATAAATGCTTTAAATTCAAAGACGCCGAAATTGTAAATCTTGGTCAAAACAACGCTAATTTTGGTCTTTGGTTATTCAGTTACTGTCACGGGAATACCAGAATATGGAAAAACCTGGGAAGTAACAGAATAAAAAAATACATCGCTTATGGTATATTGTGTGATGCGTATACAAAACGTTCTCTCAATGAAGACGTTTACATGGTGGTATCTATCGGTTGACATGTAATCTTTATGAAAATTTGCAGTGTCTTATAATGTAGCACACAAACCGACGTCGAAGAATTTCAATGGTTTTATATACACATAACTAAGACATTTGGTGTTAAAACCAGCAGTTGGGATGTCCACAAACATCGTGTAGGACACGGCCCCCATGAAGATTTCCTGCTTCCAGTAAAGTTTAAGTATTTATATTTTACCAGTGTAAATGTCTTTGAATGATAAGTAAAGTGTACATAACTTTTAACTTTCTGGTTTTGTATAGCTGTAATGAAGCGATTCAAAGTAGTTTGTGTAGGACACGGCCCCTCAAAATCAGATGTTTCAATAAGTTACCCATTTCATCCTACAATGTCATAAATTTCATTTCGGTAAAATGTAGCATGAAATAGACATTTAAACGGTTGTTACCTAATCAATATTATAAAAAAAAGTATTGTTTTATTCAAAATACTGAAAATTGAATATTGTAGTCAGAACTGTAATTATAAAAGCATAAATATCATACATACATTACTAAGAAATATACACAATAAATTGCAGTTACTAATTATAAAAGCAAAATAATAATAAATACATAAGAAAAACAATTTGTTTTTCGAAAGCACCATGCATAAAAGCATTAAACAGTTATTAACGAGAAAGTACAAACAACTGTTCTCAAATCAGGTTTCAGATAGTCATTTCATTAACATCATCTACTTGCTCAAAAGTGAGCAACTAACAATAAGCATATTTAATTTTTATGAAACAAGTCATGGTAAATCTATGTGTTATGGACTTGGGGTGTGCCTGTTACCAAGCTGTCATTGGTAGCAGGGCAATGATTACATGTACAGAAGACCCAATGAAATTCTGTAACAGCAGATTAAGTGTAGACTTTACACAGAAAACAACAAGCACGCAAAGTAGCTTATCATGCAGACAGTTTATGTTCATTGACCAGAAAAACGTTCATGTTCATTGACCAGAAAAACGTTGACAAAAATTATCCAAACATCAAAACAGTTGTTGTTATACTGAAGATTCACTGCGTTAGGTCAATTGGTGCTACAAATAAGTTGTACACCAAATCGCTAAGTTGTTACTGCCATGAAAGTTGTTCAAATCAACCGTGCAACTTTATGAAATATATGCCAGAATGGTAACTGGCAAGCCGTGGACTTGCACCATGTTGTAATATAAGGTAGAAAAGTAAATTTTCAGAACTATAAATGTACACATGAACATATTATTCATATGAATTTCATTCGAACATGATGTTTAAACAATTTACGTTATTGTAACATTATTTGAGCCGTGCCATGGGAAAACCAACATAGTGTGTGTGCGACTAGCATGGATCCAGACCAGCTGCGCATCCGCGCAGTCTGGTCAGGATCCATGCTGTTCGCTAACAGTCTCTCCAATTCCAATAGGCTTTAAAAGCGAACAGCATGGAGCCTGACCAGATTGCGCGGATGCGCAGGCTGGTCTGGATCCATGCTGGTCGCACACCCACTATGTTGGTTTTCCCATGGCACGGCTCATTTTAGCTAGTCCACAAGTACAGGTACATGAAATGTGCTCAGTTTTTGTTTTGAACACATATTTTGTTTAATACCTGTCTTTATTTGATCTCATTTATGCATATACAAAATCCAGTATCAATTTTACCATGATTTGTTATGAAATAAACGAATAAAATAGTCCAATGCCTATTGATGACATTAGTGTGTAGGACACGGCCCCTTGTGGTAGTAGGTGTAAACAAGTCAAAATTTCGATATTGTGGATACATTTGTGCTATTCCAACTACGTGCCCTGATGCATAAGACATTGTAGAGTATAAAAAATATAAATAATTTTCATTTCCTACCTCTTCATAAAATGGCAATATTTTTAGGATATGTGCGCACTTTATTGTGATTATGCCGATTACAAACGAAATATATAATATCATTTTAGAATAACTACCGAGATATAGTTTCTTCAACAAAATTTAGCCCTTGGATTTGAATGGAAAATATATCATATTTTACATTGTAAACAAATAAACAGACAAAGAGAGAGGGAAATTCTGTAAAACTAGACAATGCAAAATAGCAATGTATGTTACTTTGCAAAGTGCATTCATTTTCAGAAACGATTCCTAACGTACATTGTACATCTCCATGTATTCCCACAGGTATTTAAAATACTTTCTTTGGTTATTCTGCAGACTTTAATGGCTGAACAAGGTGAAAAATAAATTAAAACTATACATGTAGGTTTCCCTTTGCTTTTATTTGTAACATTCGGTATAACTTTAACAACAATATTATTTAGACGTTGCAGTTTCCACAGTTGCTGTTTATCCAGTCATAAAATGACGTGACACGAGCGTATACACTTGGATATGTCACCACACCGTTGTCATGACAACCAGAGAATCCCCATGACGTCACACCAACCAGTTCACTTCCACAGACTAGAGGACCGCCGCTGTCACCCTACAACAATGAAGAAAATGACAGTGGTATTAATACGTTCTTTGGCCTTTCGTAAACATATTGTTGAGTTTCAGTTTAAAAGTTAAGCTTAGTTTTAAATTAAGACAAGGAAATAATAACAGTCTGAATTAAAATTATTCTTGCTTTGTTGCGTATAGCAACACGATACAAAGGAGAAAACCAAATATAACACTTCCAAAACAGTAATAAAAAACAAAAACCTGTCCTCAAGTGAGAGTGAGTACATAAGTATCCTCATGCGAGAACGAATTCTATTTTTAAAGACAAACTATTTCAACTTCATAAAGTTGCATATTCCACACGTTAAAATAATCACAAAGAAACGATCTAAGATAATTACTAACATTGCAAGATCCGCTTCCTTCGGTTGTATCATAACCTTTCACACAGATATGTTGATTCAGGATGTTTGTGCTCCCCCAGTAGCTCACACATTGGCTCTTGCTTAGAACTGACACGTCAGCTTTCTTCAGTTTTGAAGCACCAGACCCATCAACTGTAAGTTATTACATGTGCATACATCTGTTTTATCTGATAATTATCTTTTATAACTTGGCCTTAAATGATAATTAACTATTCAAACACAGTCATAAATGATCTAATTATCTTTTCAACTCAGTCGTAAATGATAATAATATTTACTTTAACTCGGTCGTAAGTGATAATTATACATTTGGACTCGGCATAAGAGATAACAATATATTTGAACGTTAAGAAAAAAGAAATGTTTAACTCGACCTAAATTGGTAAGTTTTTATTATAACTCGGCCATACAGATAGGCTGTCAGCACTATTCTAATTCGATTGATATTGTCAGTCAAACGTCTATACGTCCTTCAGTATTTAAAACGCATGACGCTTCATTACATAGACTCTACAGAAAAGGTATGTTCATGACGTCATTAAACACCAGAGTACAAGTTAAAATGGTACAGGATGCTCGCAGTTATGTGCAAAACGCCTCAGCAGAGGAAATCTTTTATAAGAATAATTAGATTTTCAAAGAACATGGTACATACTGACGAAAGAATTTAGACGTAAATCGGATTTTTTAAATAGTTTGCCCTCTGTTAAAGCAGCCGTAACATTTTTAAATACTTTCAAGTACCTTTAACACCCCATCCACTGATGGTGCATATTTGACCTGCATAATCACTGGTTCCGCTGGCAATTTTGATTATGTTCTTTGTAATGTCTTGTCCATTGGGTTTCAGTTTAAGTAGGGCAACGTCATTCGGAAATCCTCCAGATCCTTGGTTGTATTTGTTGTGCTTTTAATACCCAAAAAAATGATTTATAAGACATTTATGTAGAAAAAACAATTTCTATATAACAAATAACTTTTGTAAAAATATGTAACGGTTTTATAGAAAAATAAACTGGAACAATACGTTTGAGGACGGTGGGATGCGTCGGGAAAAAATCTTTCGAAATAATTTGGTTCCCTTCCGCTCAGTTGTTTGGATGTAACCGAAGCAAAGGTTCCCTATTAGTATGCATTGTTAATCAAGATATTTCTGTATAGTTCGATATTTCTGCTAGAGAGGGTAATGATAGATCGAAGTATATCTATTGCTATTGTTAGAGTCCTGATGGTGCGCATCGATGATGCAAGTTACGATTCAGTAACTACTGCTAAGAGTTCCCTCAACAAATGATGATTTCGATATTCTACACAGAAGCATACTCTTGCTTAAAGGTAAACTACCGAAAATATGAAAAAAACATTAAATATAGCTTATGTCAACATAAAACTATACCAGTACTATGCATTATGTTTAAAGTAGTAAATATAGCTAAACGCAATAAAAATATGTACTACCACTAATTCTGAAAGTATTTTAACAAATGCCTGTTACTGCTTGACATTTCATTATAACTGTAGCTCAAGATACATAATTGGATTATTAATTCATAATGTTTGGTAAAGTTAAATACATTTAAGGATTTACATCAATAAATAAACTGAGATAAGATATTTCAATAAAAGATGGGCATTTGATATCTTTAAATAAAGCTGTCTTTCATCAATGGGTTCTTTTTTTTCTTCTTTAAGGTGTTTTCAAAACGTTGTCTTTATAGAATTGAACCCATGAACAAAAAACGTATGACAAGGTGGACCGCATTCCCCTTAGTCCTATTATCTAATGTTCGACTGACAACATGTGATATATCATCAAAATGTAATAACTTATTTTAGGAAACTGGAGATGTAACCAACTATTGCAACAGTGTCGGAATACTGTGCTATAATATCAATATTCCACTCTAGTATCTGCACTTGCGCTTGGATTCTTTGTGCTTTTATTCATTTTCAGAGCTGCCGAATTTTATGGCAATGATATAAACCGCATACAAACACAAGCTCAAGACATGCCCACACGTTTACTCAAAAACAGACTACGAAACAAATGAGCCGCATCATGAGAAACCCAACATATTTGCGACCAGCATGGATCCAGACCAGCCTGCGCATCCGCGCAGTCTGGTCAGGATCCATGCTGTTCGCTTTCAAAGCCTATTGTAATAAGAGAAACTGTTAGCAAACAGCATGGATCTTGACCAGACTGTGTAGATGCGCAGGCTGGTCTGGATCCGGGCTGGTCGCAAATGCACTATGTTGGTTTTCTCATGGTGCGGCTCAAATGTTGTAGCTATAATACACATAAATACACAACAGTGTTGATATAAATGACGGTTAAAATGAGAATTATCGAATGTGAAAATTGTATTGTTTAAAATATTATTTCAAAGCATTATGTAAACCGATATATAACAAAATTCAGTGATGTTGTATTGGAAACTTACCATGATAATATCGTCAATGTCAAACCAGATGTAGTTCCCTGGGTTAGTGTAATCGTGAAGGTCAACCACTATTGCCAGCGATGATGGAGTTCTGCGATAAAAATGTTTGATGTCAACATATTTCAAATAATGACTGAAGCTTTGTCTTTCCTTTCCTGATGACCTATTCCATCTTAACTTCAAGTTGTGATATTTTTTTGTTTTAAATATGAAAGATGTACAAAAACACCTTTAGAATCTAGTTGATGCGCTTTTTGTTGTAACTTTTGTTTGCATGCCAAGGTATTAATAACATTGACCCTCCAATTAAAAGTTTATACACATATCGTTATTATACACTATAACATGTACATATTGACTTAAAACCCCCCATGCATTCAAAAATAATTCTTATATGAAAAATCATGCTTATTTTCATTAAACACGTTAATTTTAGTTTCAACATTTTTTCATGAGATAAAATAATTTTTTGTAAATAATACGCTGATAATGCAAAGGCATATTTATTTCAATTGTGTGTCACTTCATACCACTAAGATTAGGTACATGCAAAATATCTTTCTAGAAATAAGTATCACAACGGTCTTAGATATGAGTGCTTTATAAAGTCTTTGGGACAATCAGTTTTGAAACGTACCTGTGGATGTTTACAATCTTGCTGACGTAAATTAACCCCGCACAGACCTTTGTCTAGTTATTACATGTTTCAGTCCTTGTAACAAGTAAGTTCGAAAATTTAAGAGACGCATAGAGCAAAGTGAATGAAAATCGCAACGTTTGGTACCTTAGAACTTGATTTTAATCTTTACGAATATAATTGCAAAAAAATACATACCTTCCATCTACACAATGAGCAGCCGTAAGCACCCAGTCCTGTGCGATTACTGATGCACCACACATGTGTGATCCCCCTGTCGGTCCCATTGAAAGTAGCGCCGCCTGGTGGGGAAACTCGTAGGGCGTAGCTTCGATGCCATTAATGATTCTGGAAACGCCCATTGGCTTGCTTAGGATTCGGGAACCTGCCTCATTAATTGGCTTGCTTAGGATTCGGGAACCTGCCTCATCAGAGGCAACAACAGCTTAAAATAGATAAGTAATTATTATGCATAAACGTACTTTCTAAATCAGAAAAATCTGATGTATATACTCTAGATGTATGCCATACTGCAAGAACAGTTAAGTTAGTTGTTTGCAAAATGTAGTTAAGAAGAAGAAGCTAAATGTGGAATTATTTGAATACAAAATTTAATCTAATGCACTCTATGCAGTAATTAAGCACACACAAAAATATGAACCACATTCTAATGGTTGTATCTAAGTATCAGTTTTGTATTTTTAACCGAATTTTGAAAAGGTTTTGATCAAGCATAGTGCAGCGTTAACGCCAGTCCAAAATATAAGGACAAGAAAACATTTTGAGGATAGAAAATGCTACAGTTTAACATAAATAAAGGCATAAAATTCAAAGGTGGAAACAAAACAGCTTAAAATATATGGGAAAACAATTTAAAATATAACTTACTTGCGACTGTGAACAGAAGAGCAAGTGTGAACATCTTGGGGTTTTACCGATCTCAGAAATGCGGCGAGAACGATAATAATTCGACCCCTTTTTATACTATGCCATGTTCAAATATCGTGATTAAGTATGGGACAGTTAGCAGGTGAAAACAATAAGAGGGTCTGACCAGTGGTCAAATGCGGCTAATTTATAACCACTTCTGGAAACAGTAAGGACCGTCTAAAGCTAAATTTGGTGGTCACTTTCCACGAAAAGTTTGGCGTGGCATTGTCCATAATAATGACTGGACATGTTTTTAAACGTATTTGGAATTTCTTAATTGAACTTACGCCGAACTTAAATAGCCACAACATGTTTTCATACTCTCACAAGTACAGCGATTTATTGGTGTCTATATAGTTTTACGTTCGCACCATTTGAGGTAGGCTTGTTATAATTTATTGATTCATTTTTCATCTGATGACAAAACAATGTCACGGACATTATGATGAAGAGTTTGAACAAGTGTTGAGAAATGTATGATAGTTTCATAAATTCAAAACTTTAAATGTACATTTAACTAAAATAAAATAGCTATGTAGTAACCTATGAATTTTCTCTTTTGACGGCCAAACGGTCGGCTGTAAAAAGTACATGAGTAAGTTCCACTTTTTAAATACTACACGATCCAGGTTATGAGAGGTAGGTGTGTAAGTGCCACTGTCTTACATGTTTAAAAAGTGTTTTTAATAAACTCCAGCATGTCTGTGACTCTCCTAAAGAGTACGTTCTGTTTCAACCCAGTGGACAAATGAGAATGTATCAACTTCCATCGGAATAATCACGTCAAGAATACTAATTCAGTTTATGGTAACCATGTCTTTTTATTTCATGTCTTGACTAACTTTCCCATTTTTACAGTTTCTGAAAGTACCAGTGAAAAATACATTTGATATTTATCACTGTGAAAATATCAAATATTTCGATAACTCACTGTAAAACATGTAAAAAGCAATCCTCTTAAAAATTCAAACTACTGGGAAGTACTGGGAAATTCGCTTTGTTATAAATAAAAGGCTTTAAAATGCAATTTGTATGTACTGAGGGAGGCAGTTCCAAATAAAATCTTATAGATTCACTATTTGGTTTGGGCATAAGAGGATGACATTTATGTTCCAGAATGAATATCAGAGGCACATGTAAGTGGATCTTTGAGATATCAAATACTCTAGAGTGTAACCTTTACCTTTCAGATAGGAAACTGGGTGTTGCGTATGAAACGTCAGGCCCAGCGGGTACCCCTTCCCGTATCATTCCAGAAGTTGAACAAGCATTGTGGGTTCTACCAAAGAGATACCTGCAGCGAAGTTATTATATATTTCGGTATCTTAGTTAAGATATTTTGGCACTCAGAATTTAGACACAGATATGCAACAGAGGTCGTCATACCTGTTCTTCTAAAATGTTCAGGGAGACCTCTTTAACGACGTGGCTACCCCTTCACGCACCTATCCCCAGAAGTTGAAAAGCATCGGGGTTCTACCAAAATGATGTCTGCATTGAAGTCAATATATGCGTCGGTCTTTTCTTACTTCAGATTAATGATATTTAGGAAACCCAGAATTTAGACCAAAATTACACCATAGGCCACGATTTATCAACGTCAAAATATAATGGTCAAGCGATAAGTACCTTCTACTACGTGATGATATATATGTAGAGGTACATTTCTATAACCAGCTATATGCGTATGATCGCTTGACGAAGCACCATCAGGGTGGCATCGATATCTTCCACCGAAGTCCTTGTATTTTATGGTATTCTTTCAATTGTGTTACCACAAGAAAAAAAAGCTCTCAACGCATATACAAGTCTTTTGAAATTGCAGATTAAAAGATAAAAAAAGGTTTAAAAACAAGAATGATGTCAATATTGAAAATGCTTGACAGAGTAATATCTAAGGGTGATGAAAAAGAAGTGAGGCACATATGTTATAAATAAACAACTAGTATGGTGATTCGGAGTATGCTTTATTTGATTCCTTTTGTTTAATATAAACAACTTTTTTTATAACAAATGTTAAAACAATTATATACCTATAGTGTGATAGGTATTTTATGTCCGTATATTATATTATTTATTTGTGTACATCACCGGACAATAAAGTAAGCATATCTTGAAGAGAGCAGCTCTATATTTTCACGGCAAAAATTAACACCTCGACTCAATATACTACATACTTATACTGCGTTTATCGCTTGAAAAAATATGTAAATGTTATAACTTGCGTACGGTTGTTTAATATGCACAGATACTTAAATTTACAAACGTAACTGTTTTCTATTTTTTAAACGTAGTATTTGTTAAACGTTTAGAGTGGCTCGTATTTTAGACCGATTCGGAATACCGTGATAGATAAATAATACAGCCAGATATTAAACATTTTACTGATTTTAAATTCCATGGTAACTACAAATGAAAATATAATAAAGTACACTTTCTATCGGACTAGTATAGATGAGACACAATAATTGAGACACAATTATTTGATCTTGTCACACAGCGTTATTTCCCAATAATCAACGTTTAGAGTGAAGCGATTATTGAAGATGATGATGATGATGATGATGATGATGATGAACAGTGGTTTAACTGTACCTTTAATTATGATAAAATCATAGTTTTTCTCTCTCTTTGTTGCTAAGTATTGTACATAAACATGAAGATAAAATCACTTTCACTTGTTTGATCATATTGGCGGTTATTGTTTTAAATGTATTTTTGCTATAGCTAGTCTATTTATAGACGTAAACAACATGCACAGTGTTTGTAATACATTTTAACCTTCGACTGGTACACATTTAATATCGAGCATGTGTTTGAAAAGGGTACGAAAGTCAATACACAGTCGAGAGGTGATAAATGCTATGGTTTAAGCAAGAAAAATAAGGTAAATTGTAATTAGTTGCTTGAATAATCGATCATAAATGTTATGTTAATGTTTATATACAGTTTCTGCGTAAATGTTCTCTACATTTAGAAGGTATATTTTGTTCTTGAAAATGACACACACTGGCTGGCAAAAGTACGCGACCCAGATACGCTAACAGTACATTAATGATATATTGGCTAAAAGTTAGTAATAGGTTTAACCTAGGTTTCATTGTGTAGATTCAATGCGTGTGTACATTCAATGCGGCAGAATTAATGCCAACTGACCCAGACCATCTTCAGTGGGCAATTTCAAATTTTGTCATGCATCTAACTTGCCTGGTTTACACACCATGTTCATGTTTTACTGGGCCAGGGAATACTCGTTTTTCGTTAACCTCACCACTATTTTTAATTTAGACAATAAAGAGCAGACTATTCAAGTAGATCTGTCTGGTAAGGTCTATGTTTCATCAATATGAAGGAATCGGTCTACGTACATATGATTTTCATTCTTTTATTTTGATAACAAACATTATCGACCAGTATTTTAATATCATAACCTATTAATCATTATGACAGATCATGTTCGCCTAGACTGGCCAGCTTATTAAGTTTAATTTACTGATAAGTGCAATGAACTACCTGTGTTACCATGAAGATCGAAATCATATATATATATATATATATATATATATATCGACTCTATAAGTAGATGTAATTAATTTTTTGCATTACAACGTTTGCCTAAATTACTTTTGCGAGTAATCGAATAATGGATATTTTGGTTTGCACCAGCAAAAGTGAAGGACTGGAAATTTTGCTATTTTAAGATTTTAATTGGAAGTTTTGTGATTTTGTTTTATCTAACATTTCATTATTTTCTTTCTAGCGTTGTATCGACAGACAGTTCCTGACAAGAGAAGTTTGGTTCAGGTAGGCTCGCCGGAAGTTAGGTAGCTGATCATCCGCGTTTCAGGGAGGTGTGTCTCTATTCTAAAAAATCAAGTAAAGTCCCTGTAACTCCTAACAATTAATTTTCAGCTATTTTGTTTCTTATAATCTTAATGCATCGGCTGCGCTTGAAGTTGTATGTTTAATGCACCTGTCTTTCTGACAGTTTAGAAACTGGTCATTTGTAAAACGTGAAGCACTGTCAGTTTTGATTATTCGTAAAGTTGAACCGTTTACATATATATTGTCTTGAGAGTTTGGATACAAACAAGTAATTTGGCATAACTGAACTTGCTGGAAATTTAATCTAAAATGACGAATTTTCCCTTGATTCGATTCTGTCAGCATCCTTCCGTCATAACACGAAGTGCCCATAGTGTAGTGAGTTCTACGTATATTGTCACTGAAGGGTTTTTGCATCATTTTTCGGCGAATGCCGTTACAAAAACGAATTCGTGACCTTGACCGACCCATACCACGTGACTTCAGTTTGCAAATCAAACTACTTGATAACGCATTATAGATAATTTATCAAAATGAAAGATTTATGCAACACTCAGCCTGACTGGACGAGAGTGTCAATTTGTTTCAGTCTGCTGATTGTGTTACACTGAGTGAAATGTAGACAAAGCGTTTATCCTAAACGACGTAGTTCACATTTCGCTCAGTATATTTAGCAAGAATATTGATATATCTCAAAATGATAAGTAAGTTTAATAAATATGATAAAAAATCCTGTTCAAATACCAACATATATCAAATTAAAGAAAGAGCTGAATACGGTCTGCGTATCACATGAATAAGGGTGTGATAAGAGTCTTCTAGGTAGAGAAGTGCTTTTTAAAAGATTTTCCTTGTTACAGTTGTCGTCTGTATATGAAAAGGTTTCTTGCTTTGTGACTTATTCAGATTGCATATTAAAATGAGTACTTGTTTGCTTTGATATATTTGTTATAAATTATTTAACTGATTTATTATATATGAATATTTTTCTTTAGTATTGTATGTAAATATTGAACTCAGTTGAAATCTGTTTTATTATGTATATGCTATATAATGACTGAATCTCATTACATTGAATTGAAGGTACGCAGCATACAGTTTATCTACGTGATATGACTTTGTTTATGTCGGTCAAACTTTGCTTATGAAACAGAAAAAATTACAGTTGTATGTGTCCCTTGACCTTCACTTTTTATAGGTGTGACGTCATTGTCCAAAGATTCTAAAGCTAAAAATAAAAAATCCTTTAATTGATTTTTTCTCATGTATTCTCATCAAACTTGATTTGTAGCATCTTTATTAGGCGCGCAGCCAACTTGTTCAGTTGGGACATTTGACCCCATTTAGAGGCTGCTAGAGCTAAAACTAGAAATGCCTTTAGACAGCGTCTCATGAACAGCTTGATGGATCTTTGTCATACTTGGTCTGGAGCATTATTATAAGGTCCTCTTCCAGATTTATTTATATAGGAACTTGGGCCCTATTAGGGACCACTATAGCTAAAAGTAGATATGCCTTTCTTCGCATTAACCACTAAAATGTAATGGATTTTTACCAAACTTGGGGTGTAAAAATTTCGTAAGGTCTTCTGCTATTTTGTTACAAATGTGGATAGGGACCAATTTAGCTAAAAATATAAACACTTTTAATGACCTCTTCTCATGAACCGCTTGATGAATCTTCATCAAACTACTGCTGTAATTATTCGTCTAAGGATAAACGAAACAAAATTGCAACCTACGAAACCTTTGTGAAAAAATTAAAGAGAACCATTTAAGTTGTTAAAGTGCGGTGTTTAGTTTTGCAATTTGAAAAATGTTAGATGAAACATGAATGTTAGATGAAAATTTCATAAACTTCTTTCCTTATTACAATTCGGCGACCATCTTTTTTTAAAGATATTTCTTGTTTAGCTCGACTTTTCGAAGAAAAAGTAGAGCTATTGCACTCGCCCCGGTGTCGGCGTCGCTGTTGGTTAAAGTTTTTGATAAAGTTATATATCTCTGTTACTATCAAAGCTATTGACTTTAAACTTAAAATAATTATTTACTATCAAAGTCTGCACCAGGAGAAACAGTCCCCATAACTCTGATTTGAATTTTGACAGAATTATGCCCCTTTTTAACTTAGAAGTTTTGTTAAAATTTTTGATAAAGTCAAATATCCTTGTTAATATTAAACCTTTTGACATTTCCCATAACTCTGATCTGATTTTTGACAGAGTTATGTCCCTTTTTAACTTGGAATTTTTAATTCAGAGTCGAGCACTGAGAAAAGTCGAGCGCGCTGTCTTACGGACAGCTCTTGTTTTTCATACATTCAAACTAGTGCGGACATATCGGTTAAATTACCAACATGCTGATTTCAGTTTATCATGTAAACTGAACTGAATCAGCAGTTTTGTACATTTGTATTGGCTATAATTTTTTAGGTCATTATATAATTTATCACACGAGAAGTTCGTCTTTATCATTCAACAAATAAAAAAAAACATAACATTAAATCTATCGTTTTAAGCATACAACGCAATCGAACATGATAGTATGTTACTCCATTTTATTAAGTCGACGTTCATGAGAGGTCATGAATGCCACTTCCGAAGACTCTTACTTTCCCTAGCACCGACCTAAGGGTACTTATAAAAGTCCACTGGACTAAGAACATAATCTCACAGGATCAGACATTATAATAACAACGGTATGTCAACCTTTTGGCGATCTTTTAATGCCGCTAGCAGGTACGTAAATCTCAAAAATCCTTTCGAAACGTAATAGGCAACCAAGAAAAATAATAGTTCAGACTCGGCTTTTATCGGGTAATGAAAATTAGACCCCTCTAACAACCCAAGTCTGAATTATGTTGTGTTAATGAATAAAAAGCACATGATCCCAGTTTACTTAGAATTGTTTCAAGTGTTTGTTGCGTGTTATTATATTTTATTACATTTTATGACTCCTTCTAAATCGCCGAACCGTAGTTTATTGACCGGCATATAGTTGAACTAAGTTATCTCGGGCAATAGTTTTGACTACTGACTGTCAAACTATTCAAAATGACTGTAAAATAGTCATAGCTTTAAAAGCATGGTGTAAATGTTTAATAATTATGATGCGTATACCTCTAGACTGATTGATTCTGTGTTCACTTTTAAGTGTGCCCGACTCTAAAATGTACGTGGCGTAAAGAAAGAAACATACTTCTATTTCAGGAAGATGGCGGTACAAGTTTCGCCGGTATTAGATGGCGGGAAAGATGTGATAACCAGTTGTATATGTAAGATTAAAAGTAAGAATTATTCTGTCAGTCTGACAAACGGCGAACTAACATGGCACATTGCAGGCAACACGCAACAAAAAGGTGAATATTTGATATATATATATAGTATACAGATACTTTTTATTTAGTTGAATTAGGAGCATGCGATATATTACACGACTTTTTTACATTTAGAAAGACTTCGCCTTTACTTTGTAATGGCAGCAATAACTGTTTTTATTGAACAGGCTTTCCTGAGTGGAGTTTTTCTAACACCACACTGGAAATTATTATATGGCACCCTTCATACATTGTGCCTTCATTGGGGGCGCATAATGCCTTTGTTTATGTTCTGGCTGCCTTATTTCTTTTTGTTATGGTCACAAAATATGTCTAACTTATAAAGATCATGTGCAGTATTTCCAACCATGTGTAACGTCCAGATGGATAGCTGCTTTATCTCTTTTTAACTTAAAATTGAAAGCCTTTTGAGAACATCGAAATTTTAGACAGCGTAAGTTCTGTTTATTAATCAAACCGAGTCGGCAGTACTCTCAGTGATACAAAATAAATACTATTACAAGATTATGTAGCTTGTCCTGAATCTGTATGTACACTTGATGTCACGATGAATCTTTCTTCGTGTGTATTTACATGGACCTACAATTGATAGCACATACGATTAAAACATCAAAATGTGAAGGAATTTTACACATAACTTTAAAAGATACTTATTTTCTGATGTATGTTTTCAGGCCTACAAACCGTCAGCACATTGGACATACTTTCTGTGTCACTAAGGAGCTCAACAAAACAGGACAGTAACAGTGACAGTGTATGTGTCTCCTATGTTAGACAGGAGAAAAATTTCATATTAAAATCATGTTCTGTTGTGTTCACAGCCGGTGATTTACAGTTAATCGGTAACCTTCATCAGCAAATCACCGATGTGGTCAGAAATGGTAAGTGTATTTAATTTTGCATAAACTCAGCATACGGGGTAAGGCATCAACGAGGACTTAATGTAAAGAAGGGGTTAATCTGTCCACTTATCCACTTATTCACTTATTTTATGAATATTTCCCTGGCTCTCGTATTATTTTAGCAATTCTTAGAAGGTATATCTAACAAAATACAGTTGGAACTCTATATCTCGGACTCGCTTATCTCAAAATTCCGGCTGTCTCGATGACATTTTTAAGTCCCGTCCCGAATGTAGCATTTAAAGTCGAATTTCGGTTATCTCGAAGTAAAACGCTGGATCCCTTGGAATCCGAGATACAGAGTTTCAAATGTTTGTAAGAAGATCCTTTGGAAGCACAGATCGCAACCAAGCATAATAAATAGTAGTTCCAGTTTATGAGAGGTAAACAAGTTTGCAACAATACTCGCGTCCGAAGCACCGCTGTTTGTACATAAAGGTTTTGATAGACTCAATGATCGTGTTGGACCGGAACAACACCGAGTTCAAGTTCGGGGAGACTTTTTACAAGCACTGCTCAGCTCTGATATTTAATTAAATTTATACGAAGGTCCTTTGGGAAAAGGCTTATAACAAATTGCGTTGTTATTGTTATTTGTAAATAACTTACCAGATGGTTTGTCCTCAAGATTTCTAGATTGTTAATCCAATAGTCACATCAAGCTAGCAGAATGAGAAGTTTTATTTTTAACAGATAGTTACCAAGATAGCCACCATTTTGATGATAACATATCCGTAGTTAAGCTAGTTTCGTAAAATGATTTTTTTTTCTCAAAATTTATGCGCTACCAATTCGTGATATTTTAGTTTTGCAGAGCATGTAATGTTTTCAGTTGGACGGAAACCAAAGAGGTTGTTGGTGCTGATCAATCCAGTGAGTGGTAGAAGCAAGGGTAGAACTGTCTATGAACAAAAGGTGGCACCTATCTTCCGGGAAGCTGGAATAGACACAGATGTCATTGGTATTATTATACTATTATTGAATGGTTTGCTGGACAATGGTCAATACTATTGCCCAAAGTCTTCGGACGCTAGGCCAGCAGTTTTGACTACTGGTCGGCAGTCCGTTCAATAACTGTTTTATTACATGACCACATAATGAACTTTCATATTTTTCACGTTTTAATTTAAGCCAATAAAAATTTATCAGGGGAGCGGTGGCAAACTGTTGAAGGTGTCGGTCGCTCAAGTTTGAGGTCTTTTGTTCGAGCCCCACTTTGGTCATGACACTGCCTTCTCATCTGACGCCAGTAACGGTGTTTCCAGGAAGCGGGCGGACTCATGTGTGATTTAAATAAGCTTCGAGCTCTTATAATAATCGAGCTAAAATGAATGAGTATAAACTTAAACATTTAGTGTGGAACTATACACGGGTCAATAGCACAAGCTATTTAGACCGGTTATTTATATATGGTGCCATGTAATACCTAGTTCATATACCATTTCTTTTCAGTGTTGTAAAAACTGTTGTAAATCTGCATTATTGTGGAGAAAATATAGAAAAAGACAAAGACAATCTGAACGGTATCATGATAAATACGCGCTTTACTTTTTCCTTTGTAGACTTGTTTGCAGGTTCGCATTTACTAAGCTGTTTCTAATGCGGGTACTGAAAAAAAAGGAATACATTTTTTTGTCTTCACTATTATGTTTTTTGTAAGATTTAAAGATAATTTTTTAAAAAATCAAGGACTGAATTTTTAACGGAAGGCGAGCTACAATGTAAACAAACCACTTCTGTTAGTATCAAGCTACTTTAAAGTATGCATATAAGGATCGTAGCTATTTGTGTGCGTTTATGCGGGTATGAACCACATTGGGACTTCATGCAAATCATCCAAGAAACGGTGGTGCGATTCATGGATTTGAAACACGTTCTAATGTGGTTTATACCCGTCTCATATTTTTTCTAATCACTAAAAACAGCATTAAATTTCTAATTAAAGAGATGATGTGTAAAGGTACATTCAAATACGTGCACTCAAAACTTTAAATATTTGAAAAAAAATATCAGCCGACAAACAAGACATTATACATTTGTTCTGTGCACTATATAAATTATCAGAAAGTATTTTATGTAGTTTATTTCTTTTTAGTCACAGAAAAAGCGCATCATACGGAGGAAATATTATCAACATATGATATCAAGTCAATAAATGGGTGAGTGCAGAGATGAGATATTGTCAAAATACATAGCGCAATAAATGAGCGATTGCATATAAAAAGGTTGGAGATTTGTTTGAAGATATTTTTTTTCGATTTTTTTTGCATTTA
This sequence comes from Mercenaria mercenaria, assembly GCF_021730395.1. NCBI lineage: Eukaryota > Metazoa > Mollusca > Bivalvia > Venerida > Veneridae > Mercenaria > Mercenaria mercenaria. The sequence continues at coordinate 54,794,943 of NC_069363.1, forward strand.
CTAGAATATATAAAGATTATGAGAAAAAAGTATTTTTTTGTAAATATTTTGGGAGATTAATGCTATTTTCAAAGTGCTCCCTTATATTTGAGATTCAAATGTGTGAGAATGATAGTCAGTAATAAAAATTAATAGTTTGATTTTCTAGGTTGGTTTTGGTTGGTGGGGACGGATTGTACCACGAGGCAGTGAATGGGTTAATGAGAAAACTGGCATCTGAACAAGGTCTTAATGTGGATGATCCTGATGAAACATTACCCAGTATTGATCTTCCTATGGGATTGATTCCATGTGGTCAGTTAACATCTGCTTTTATTACATTGCTCCTTCTCCTAATATAAGTCGTAGATCCATAGTTAGTTTTATATTACCGGGCTATATTCAACACACGTTTTCTGGGCAAATAAGACAAAAAATGAAAATAAAACTGTGAAAGTTAGTTCCTGATGTCATGTAATAATAAGGGCAACAGCGGCGAGTCATTCAATAAGTGTTTATTATTACGTGACTCCTTATTGTCCGGCGTCCGTCGTACGACGTGCGTCGTCCGTCGTGCGTAGTGCGTCGTCCGTCAACATTTGCTTTGTTAACAGTCTAGAAGCCACATTTGTGACCCAGTCTTTATGAAACTTGGTTAGAATGTTTATCTTTATGATCTCTAGGTCAAGTTTGAAATTAGGTCATGTGGGGTCAAAAGCTAGGTCAGTAGGCCAGATCAAAATCTTGTTAACACTCTAGAGTCCACAGTTTAAGTTAGAAACTCATGAGAATTGGTCAGAGTGTTTGTCTTGATGACCTCTAGGTCAAATTGGAATCTGGGTCATGTGGGGTCAAAAACTAGGTCACCCGATCAGATCAAAATTTGTTAACACTCTAGAGACCACAGTTGTAACCCAATCTTTATGAAACTTAGTCAGAATGTTTGTCTTGATGATCTCTAGATCAAGTTTGAAACTGGGTCATGTGGGTTCAAAAACTATGTCAGTAGGCTAGATCAAGGGAAAATCTTGTTAACACTCTAGAGTCCACAGTTTAAGTTTGAAACTCATAACAATTGGACAGAATGTTTGTCATGGTGACCTCTAGGTCAAGTTTGAATCTAGGTCATGTGGGTCAAAAACTAGGTCACCTGGTCAAATCAAAGGAAAAACTTAACACTCTAGAGGTCACAGTTGTAACCCAATCTTTATGAAACTTAGTCAGAAAGTTTGTATAGATGATCTCTAGGTCAAGTTTGAAACAAGGTCGTGTGGGGTAAAAAAACTAAGTCAGTAGGCCAGATCAAAGGAAAACCTTGTTAACACTCAAGAGTCAACAGTTTAAGTTTGAAACTCATGAGAATTGGTCAGCATGTTTGTTTTGATGACCACTAAATCAGGTTCGAATCTGGGTCATGTGGGTTCAGATACTAGGTCACCCGATCAAATCAAAGGAAAACGTGTTAACAATCTAGAGGCCACAGTTGTGACCCAATCTTTATAAAACTTGGTCAGAATGTTCGTCTTGATGATCTCTATGTCAGTTTTGAAACTGGGTCATGTGAGGTCAAAAACTAGGTCTGTAGGCCAGATCAACTCTGGTGAGCGATATTGGGCCATCATGGCCCTCTTGTTTTTCTTCCAGTCAGCAACTCCTAAAATTGAATAAATTATTTAAAACTGAATTTAGATTCGAAGACTATTAGTTAAAAACGACCATCAAAACTAATAAGGTTTATGATAAAATTTAGAACTAGAAATTTGCTAGTTGAAACTGAAAGCTGGAATGCAGTCGATTATAATTCAAGATTATGCAATTTATGTAACACCAGTATTGGAGATGAGTTTCATTATTTGTTTCAATGCCAATATTGTATGTTAAGAACGATTTCTTAAATCTGAATATTATACACGACAAAATGTCAACAAATTTAACAGTTTAATGAATATTGTAAAATTCGGTATGCCTGAAGACAAAAAGCTATAACTCTTTGTAAAGGAAATTATTAATTAATTTATGCAGACTTTTAAAATGAGTATATTATGTCCCAGTTATATATTTTGTATCTTACGTATAGGATAGGCTCAAGTAGAATGTTGTTCTCTCCGCATAAGCATTTATCAGCTTAATGACCGGGTTTTTCTCATCTACATTGTACATATACGACAATGATTTTTGTTTTACTTTGGCTCTTTGTTTCCTCACTTATTGAAGTAATATATGATTCATGATTTACAGATAAGTGTTGTTGGCTTAGTTCCAGCTATCAAAATTTCATCAGATGTCATTATATATTTTTGGACGCTGGCGTCTATTCTATATAGATAAAACATTTTCTGTAAATTTGTCAGTTACTTTAAAACTTTCCTCAATGTTTTAAACAAAAAAAAAGAAAGAAAGAAATACCGGTTCAATGTTTTTGCTCAGGTGTGTAACTAAGTTGTTGAACAAAGAATACTTTTGAGCTTTAAGTGCGCCTAACTACCTGAACGTTGATAATTTTAAGCTTTAAAAACGCCTTACTTGTCGAACAGCTTTAAGTACGATTTCTTGTTCGGCAATGACAGTGACAGTTAATGTTTCTTCCTGAATCAAAAATGTTGTAATGCAAACAATAGAAATCATATTCTCTAACCGTTCTCGCATTTAAAAGTTTCGTACTTTAACTATTTTGAATGTTTTGTATATTACCTAAAATAAAATATGACTAAATCAAGTAATTTCCGTTGAAGGTACTGGAAATGGGATAGCACATGCTTGTTATGGTAATTATGATGTTACTACGGCAGCATTGTCAATCGCAATAGGTAATGCAGTTAGTATCTTTGATTTGTATTTGATGTTAGTTTTGTACAACGGCTTTATTGTTTATTAATTATTGATGTTTTAGGTGGAAGTTAAAGCTGGGTGAAGTAAGAGTTCTCTGGGTCCTCCCATTTAGAACTTTATTTGCTATATGAAAAGTAGCCGGGACTTCAGACTATAACATGTGGGAAATCCCAGTCACCGGCCCTTAATGTAACCTCTGTTTATGTGTTACCATTATTACACATGTTAAGATGAAGTGTCTTGGTTGAAATATTATTAAGGTTTTAGGAATTTTCGTATAACTGGCTTTTATTTTGCCTGTACACATATACCATTTTAGCTCACCTGAACTTTGCTCGTGGTGAGTTGTTAGTAATGGTTGACGATCCGCCATCTATCGTCAGTCGACATGCATCAACGCATTATTTCAACATCTTTTCTCTTAACTTATGGTCAGAATTACACCAAACCTAGCCAGTAAAAGCAATTTACTCAAATGGTTTCAGCTTGGTCCTTTCAAGGGAGAGTTAGAGCTAAAAATAGTAGATCTTATGTGAACTTATGGTTCCGTTTGGTTCCTTGTAGTTGAGCACTATAGCTACAAATAGGAAACCTATAAATAGTTTGTAAATGATGGATCTCAACATGGTCTGTACCAACTTTGTATGGTCCCTTAGTTTTATCCAAATGCTTATGCTTGACCCCTTTTATTGGCCATCAGAGTAACAAAACAACTTCTTATGAACCACTAGATGGTTGTTGACCAAACTTGGTCTGTTGCATCATTGTATGGTCCTCTCGTTATTTTATTCTAGTGGTTTCCCTTTGCATCTTGTAGGATACCATGAAATCTGTTCAAATATACTCAGATATGGTCAAACTGTATGTCATGAAATATGTACATATATGGACAAAACTGTGCCATGAAATATGTTAAAATATTGACAAAACTGTATGCCGTGAAATTTCTAAAAATATGGTCAAAAATGGTAAAACTGCATTAAACGAAATACTTACGTTCAAATGTGATCATAACTATGCCATGAAATGTCTAAAAATATGGACAAAACAGTATGCTATGAAATATGTTCAAGTGTGATCAAAGCTGTGCCATGAAATATCTAAAAATATGGTCAAAACTGCATGTCATGAAATATGTTCAACTATGGACAAAACCGCAAAACTGTATGTCACGAAATATCTAAAAATATGGTCAAAACTGCATGTCATGAAATATGTTCAAAAATGGTCAAAACTATATGTCAGGAAATATGTTGAAATATGGACAGATGAGCTTCTTAGTGCCATCGTGGCCCACTTGTTTCTTTAATACTCTAGTGCCATACATATCAAAATTGACACACTTCTTGTGCTTAGGATATATTTGGAGAGAATGCTACAGTTTACTGACAGCTCTTGTTTAATCTCTTGATGTTGCAGTGTTAATTTCATACATTGCAGGCTATCAATACCCGGCGAACATGATGAGTGTTCACAGTGGCAACAAGCTGATTGCTTACAGTACCTTGTTGGCAGGTTATGGGACATGGGGTGACTTGATTTATGCAGCAGAATCTAGAAGAAGTCAAGGAGTATTGAGATATCCTAGTATGATTTTGCTTAAGTTGATATGAAGTTAATGTGTTCGTCCGGACGTTCATCAGGTCACCAGTCCTGCCCTTACTTTTAATAGCATGGTAGATTTTTATACGCCCGTCTGAAAGACGTATAATAGGAACGCCCTTGGCGGGCGTGTGGGTGGGCGGCGTCCACAGACTTTGTCCGGAGCATTTCTTCTTCATTCATAGAGGGAATTTGATGTAAATTGGCACAAATGTCTTCCGTCATGAGATGGAGTGTCTTACGCAAGAACCAGGTTCCTAGGTCTGAGGTCAAAGGTCAAATTCAATAATGACTTTGTCCGGAGCATTTCTTCTTCATGCATGGAGGGATTTTGATGTAACTTGGCACAATTGTTCACCATCATGAGACGGATTGTCATGCGCAAGAACCAGGTACCCTAGGTCTAAGGTCAAGGTCACACTTAGAGGTCAAAGGTCTGATACAAGAATGACAACTGACAACATTGTCCGGAGCATTTCTTCTTCATACATGGAGGGATTTTGATGTAACTTGGCATAAATGTTCACCACCATGAGACGGATTATTATGCGCAAGAACCAGGTCCCTAGGTCTAACGTCAAGGTCACACTTTGAGGTCAAATGCCAGATTCAAGAATGACTTTGTCCGGAGCATTTTTTCTTCATGCACGGAGGGATCTTGATGTAACTTGGCGTAATTGTTCACCATCATGAGACGGAGTGTCATGCGCAAGAACCAGGTCCCTATGTCTAAGGTCAAGGTCATATTGAGAGGTCAAAGGTCAGAAACAGGAATGACTTCTTTGTCCGGAGCATTTATTCTTCATGCATGGTGGGATAAAATAATTCAACTTTTCCTAAAAAATCGCCTATACTTCGACCTACGATCTCAGGAGTTGTTGTGTGGGTACCTGGACTACACACCTACTAAGACTAAAATTTTTAGCTATACATCCACTGACAAATATGCAATTCGGGCAGCATCCATCATTTTTATCGATAGCTACTGTCATGATATTTGAATCAGATGTGCAGTTCTGTAACTAGCAAGCTCTCGACGGGCGTTTTTGTGACTATGACACTTGTTTCAAGACTATATTTGTCATTTTATTTTGTATGAAAGTATACTCATGTGTCTGTCTGCCCGTCCGTCCCTTGCGAAAAATGGATCATGCAACAACTTTACAAGTTAAAGAGATTTATTCATGAAATCGATGGATTGATAGGTGGATTAGTGTGTTGATGGATGGATGACACGTGGAAAATTTACAGGCAATTCTATTTTTTCTTTGTATCATACAGCTACAGTTCATTGACATGTTGAAAAATTGAGATAACGTTTTTGTCAAATCTAACTTGTCGCAAATTTCTTAGTCGTTCTTTTCAACTGGCAAACCGTGTGTCTCGTGAGATACATTTCTGTGCACTGAAAATTGGGTGATAGTGTGCAATGGATTTAAAGTTATTGTTTCAGTTTTCTTACTATGGTATTAATTAATTAATGTGTTAATAATTAGTTAATGTGTTTTAGTTGCAATGATCGAGCAAATGCTGATAAAAGCCATTCGCAGATTTAGTTTGACAATAGGGTATACAAACAAAGAAATCCCTGTAAAACAAAATAATACGGAAGTTGGCATACAAGCAAAAGACGAAATGGACAACACAGATATTGCTGCTAATATGAAAGAAACTCCAGATAGCACGGCACAACCTGACGCTCCAAGTAATCAAAGGTAAGTTTCCTGCATAGTCTGATAAACTGTATTTACTGAATTTTTCATTTTTTCAAATGAAATTTTTATGTTAAAATTGTATTGTACATACAGGAACACATTTAGACCCCTTGTATGCTTTTAGAAGGCTTAATACCGTATTAAACAGTTTTGTCTGGTCTATTGCAATATAATGTATTCTTTATTTTCAGTCTTCATTCAGCAACAATAAAAGAGAGTGTGATTGGGGCAATAATATTTATGCTGACACCTTCGGAAGCATTTGCTTCTACTGAGGAGCCGGATTTGTCACAGTCGGCAATGTATTTGAACAAGTCCTCTCGACGCATGAAATACATCAGCTTCCTGTTTCAGCTGATGACACTTAACTTCAATGCCGTAAGTACCAGCATATCTATATCAGTAACATCTTAATTTAAATATTATATAAATTAGTCAGCTCTGATGTAGAGCAAAGAAATATGGGAATATTTGAACAATTGATGTGTACTGAAATCACATGGCTACAATCTTTTCAGTTCTGACAATAAACATGACGGATAAGTCAAAGTAATGGATAGAAATACAAGCTCAAATCTAAAGATGTTGGCCAGATTTCTGGTAAAAGTGGATGTTTGAAGCTTATGAAGAGCACAGATAAAATTTCTTGGTGTTGTAAAGCAAGACAAAAGTTTCGGTTGTGCAAACCTATACTATAATAAATATCTTCTTTATTTTGAGATGCGTCAAGTGAGCAACACATTTCAGGAGTTGTCAAAACATTGAGATATATATCCAAATATTCGTCACATACATACGATCTTTGATACTACAATTAAGTTTTACAGATTGAAAGAAGAGATGATATAACCATTCTGCCTGGTAAACAATGGACGTTAAAGTTAGAAGACCCAAGTCAGCCGGAAACAGAAAATTGGGAACTTGAACACATCATGAATATTGATGGCGAGATTTTTAGATTGCCTAAACCAGAATACCAAGCAAAGTAAGTAATATCTACATGTACTGCTATCATCAATAATATGGACACTATTTTCCCAAATACATTGCAAAATATAAATATCAATATTATTCACCTGGAGAACAACAAACAATTTATTTTGTACCACCTCATGCAAACACTCCTTGTTTCAACACATGTGGTAAAGTCTTTTTGGAATTCTTGATTCATAAAGGAATATTTGCCCATAACGTTGCTCTTCCTTTTAGGTGACAGCCGCAAATAAAATCCATCACCTTTTAACTCGGCCTGCTCCGGTATTCCTGCCACGGTATTTATCGATATATCTCCCAGTAGTGTGTCACACAGCAAACACAAACAATATTCATGACACAAGGGATGCACATGAATTGACCCAAAGACTAAAAACTTTTGCCTTATCTGTTTGAAAATAGAGCATATAATATATGACTGAATGTGGTTTAAATTTGTTTGGCAATGTGAGATAATTGTTCAAGCGTCGGATTATTATAGCAAATAAGTTTCACGATGTAATTGTCAGCGCTTTCTATAGACACTTTTGGCTCAAACCGATGAGATATAACAAAAGAAAAATGCAAATGTATGGCTTGATGTTAATCGACATGTAACAGAATGTTTTCTGGGGAGCATGCTGCAGTACCTCGTGAGATGTGTGTGGCAACACATCAAATTAAACCAAGTTATGACCCTAAATTTTTAATAATGAAACATTTGTGTTGTCAATAGACTGTATTGTCATATCTACAGCGATTTGCAAATTTAAAAGCAAAGGCTGCCAAACGTACCGTCAGATATCGAAGTAACAGATTCGCTGTCTATGTATTTATCTAAGTAATGTATTATGCAGTTGATAGTTATTTTGAGCGTTCATCTCTTTCAGATTGCTGTCTGACAGAATAAAATTGTTCAGCAATATGCAGTATGCAACAAAAAGGGAGATGAAAAAGAAATGATGCATACATTTGTATCAAGAATTTGTGTTCAGAATCAAACATTTTATCGAAAGGATAAATATAATTAATTTATGTGTTTAGACACATTAGAACTGGGTACTAGCTAAAGTATCATTAAGAATAGATAGAAACGGTTTTTATGTCTTTTAATAGATATATCATATTTTGATACTAGTTAAAGTGTTGTATCAATTTTCTTAATCAGTGTATTTATATTGTATTTCCTAGTCTGGTTCGTAGCGTCTTGTTTATGTCTGTCAGAGGTTTTTGTCTCCTAGATATTTAGAAAAAGATTTACATCTTTTTACAGATTAACTATCACAACAACAATCTTAAAGTGCCGTGTGGCGGCTGTAAAAAGTCTCTCCCCGTTCTTGGATTCAGTGTTGTTATATTTTCTGGTCCTTTGGGATCATGGAGTCCTTTCAATAGAGGTGTAATAGAGTTCCGCTTAAGTCGGTGCTGGGGGGGGCGTGAGAGGTGTTGCACATTTTATTACCTCTCATGAACATACTCAATCAAACCGAGTCTGCTATTATTCTTTCTTGGTTGCATTGATCTTTTTACAATTTTATTTACTTCATTCTTAAATTTGACTGTTCAGCAAGCCTTAATGCATTTTGTACATTTTGACTGAGATATGCTCCATTCATCGTATATTTTCTTCTTAAAGTGAGATTGTTTGATATATCTTTTATATTTGTGAGTTTGACATTTAAAAATCATGATTCAAATCAGGGAAAAGCTTTGAACCTCTTCCAAAATCTGACTTCTGTTTATTACGAACATTTATGTTCGTCACAATGCTGGTATTTTGTATATACTGATCTCAACATTGATTTAGAACTTCATTGGATATTGACTTGCGAGAACCTATTTGCAAATAGCTTTATTTAATCGAAGACAGTTTTACTCTAAAGAACTTAAACAATTTTGTCATTTGACATGTATTTGCTTGTTGTCAAACCAGTTAAGATTTATATTCATATTGTCACCTAGCTAATTATCAAAAAGAGGGTTAATATTCTTTCGCTCATGGTCAGTCTGTCTGTCCGTCAGTCGGTAAACCAACTGGTTTTCGGTCATTTACTAGAGAATGCTTTGTCAAAATTCACATGATGATTGCCTACAACAAGTGAATGGCTCCTATTGTTTTAAGGTCAGTAGGTCACTCGTAGGATGATTGCCTATGGTATGTTGATGACTCTGTCATTGTGAGTGTCAGTATTTCAAGGATCAAAATTACAATGACTTCTAGACTGATAACGGTTTCTTTTCAATAAGAGGATAATCCTTTCCGTAGGTCTCGGGTCAAGGCCACAGTGACCGTAAGCCTGAAAATGGTACATGTACTGTTGTATGGTTTCTGTTCTTGAAACATGGCTGTTTCTACTAGCTGGATCTTTGTTCGTATGTTAGCTGCGTCTGAATAGCCACTGTTGCATTCCATCGTTCCAAAGGATCTTTTTATACTTTTATTAATGATAATAGAGGTATTAGTTAGGAGGATAAAGAGAAACTGAGAATGGTGCGAAATAAAGGTCTCACATGAATGCAACGCAGACACTCGGTGCGAATACAGTTGTCCTCCTTATTCTTCAAATTGTCAAGCTAATAATCTTATACATGGGAAGTTAACGGTTGTAATATCAGCCGTAATATACCATTTATAGAGCTTTATAGACAGTATTAATGTTCTATGCGTAATAACTGGTAGTATTTGAACGCATTATATCATCCCTGTTATTTAAGGCCATCTGAACTAGAACTTTAGGCTGAGTTACATGTAAATGCGGGTGGTTTAGCATCTGTCGCCAATTGCTCTTCGTCTTTTCCTTAAAGATCATTTCCTTCGATAGCTTTTGCCAACCCTGCACCAAACTTTGACTTTAATATCCTTGCATCGGCTTTCTTCAAGTTTACTTAAAATGATTCCTTTTGACTGAATTTACGAGCTGCTGGAGCTAAAAACAAACTTAAATACTTTCTCTACATGACCCGCTTGATGGACTTTCATCAAACTGTGACTGAATCGTCCTTTGACAGGTCTTTGTCAACTAAGTTCAAATAGTTCCCACCTGACTATTTATGCGCCACCAGAGCGAAAAATATATTAACATTCTCTGAAGTACAACAAACATGGTATGCAGACACCTGGCCTCTGTCGATTATTAAACGGTTTCGCCTAACTGGATTAAGGGGCAACCGGAGCTGAAGATTAAAAAAAAAACGCATTTAAACAACTGCTAGATGGATATAAACTTAGCTTGGTCTGGGGTGACGCTTCTTAAGTTTGTTCAAATGTTCCGTTTTGACCGCATTTTGGGGACGTCAGCGAGAAAATATATATCTTTTTTTACAGTTTCTTCTTACGAAATTACGGATCATTATAAAATTAAGTTTGTAGCATCGGATGGTCGCTTCTTAATTTCCTTCATCCTGGCAATTTTTTCCATGTTTGTTCAAAAGGTTCAACCTGTTCAGCTTGAATTCCTTTATTGGCCGCAAAAATAATGAAGAAGAAAGAACTTCAGATGTTGTCTTCTTCCTTTTACATATTCCGATGTTAAGCATTAAAGATAATAAACATATTCAATCTGTAACGTTTAATATAGATTTCATATTTATGGAATTGACCGGAAGTTTGCACAGAGTAAAAGATCATTACATTGGTATTTTCATATATACATGTGCATTATAATTAGCATTGCTTAACTGTAAAAGTTTATTTTCTGGGGATTATTTTATTACATTCCATCTTTTAGATACGTCTGTAAATGAAAAAAATATGCAGGGCATTATTCTCAACTTTGCTGTGATGCCTTGCTATAAATATCGATTGAAATGCTAATGAGCACATGTATTGGAAACACAATTTGAATACCGACTGTGTATTGTAATAATGCTAAACTATCTCAGCCATGACGTGTCCTTAAGGAGATACGGTCTGTAAATGAAAAAAATATTCAGGGCATTATTCTCAACTTTGCTGTGATGCCTTACTATAAATATCCATTGAAATGTGCGGAACTCTTTAATCATGGGAAGATATCTCAAAAACAAGCACAGGGGCCTATATAATTATAGACCATATAATAAGTTTATTCACGACTGTGAGAAATTTCACTAAAGTCTACAGTGCAGAAACATTTCTGTTCGTGAAAATGTTGCCAAAATTGTAATTTCCCCATAGTCTTCTATTTCAAAAACTTGTGTCGAATGCAAAAGTCTAGAAAAAAATAAAACGCACGATCTTAAGAAATCGAGTTTCATCATATTCTGTTTTGCAGAAAAAGTTTGATCAGAACCTGTAGAACTACCTTAAAGTCATATCTTCAAGATCAATGGCACACAGCTTGTACAACTGGTTACCATGTCATGGTCATGACATGTATTCAAATAGAAAAAGTGGAAACCTCACAGATCGCTCAACACGACAAAAATGAAAATGTTCCAGGCTCGGTTTGACAGAGCCTGTTCATGGACGGTAGAGGAAAGGCATGGTACCTTCCACCCTCTCTAGCCCAGGGCTGAGCATACCCAACATTTACACATGTTACAAGTACCAAAAACAATTTAGAGACATCGGCAGATATGTTCATACGGCGGTGCACACGGAACATTCAATAATACACTAGCATGTAATTCCATGTAAAGTCAAGGCTAGATGAACGGCTTAGGGCAATCATGGTCCACTAGTTGCTAGTTGCAGGCAGCTAGTTTATTTTCTACAGTTCTAAATTTTCTCTTGTGACGTATCGGAATCGTCATTTCTTTCATTTATATGGATATATTCCCTAATTATTTTTATAAATAAAGAATATTTCTAATTATTATGTTATTATATATTATACTTGAATGTATAAAAAGGTCCTGAGGTAACTATACGTTATCACTTGAATGAGCTAATATTCTAGATTTTGAGTCAATCCCGCATTTGTACTGAATATATTGTCATTTGTACTGAATATATTGTAGCAAATCTCGTGGTGATACATAGTAACATGAAAACCACATTTAGCTTGCATGAGTACGAAGTGCTCTTGCTGAGTGTGAAGGATCTTTTGGAAGAATGTCGATATTCTAAGTGAGCTTCCAGTTATTTAATATATGTAATCGTTAACCCATAATGCAAGTTGCTTTGTTTGTTTGTTCTGCTCACACAGTGCTCCATCTATTCATCTATCCAGTCATCTATCAGTACATGAGAATGATTTAATTCCCTTTTTAGTTTACCAGATCAGGGTGAGCTATTAGTGTTCAGGATGAGCTATTAGTATAGGTGGTTGGTGCGTCGTCCACCGTTCATCGTTCATCGTTCATCGTCCGCCGTCCATGAATGTGCTTGTACTTGTACTTGTGGCACTGTCCGGGTTAAGAAAAATGCATGTGAAAGTGACACTGTTGCCGGCCAAACGGTCCTAGTGATGAAAAGTACTTGTGTGAGTAACACTGTTACCGGCCACACTGTCCGGGTTAGGAAAAATACATTTTGTAAATGCCACTGTTGTCGGCCAAACTGCCCTAGTTATGAAATGTACGTGTGTAAGTGTCACTGTTGTCGGCTACACGGTCCAAATTATGAAAATAACATGTGTAAGTGCCACTGTTGTAGGCCGCACGGTCCGAGTTATGAAAAGTATATGTGTAAGTGGCTCTGTTATACATATTTATGATAAATGTTTTAAATTAGTTCAGAATGTCCAAGATTCTCTTAACACGTTCTGTTCGCCCCAGCGGACGCATGAAAATGTATATGCTTCCAAACGTCAATATTCAGTATTATGGATAACCATGTAACATAACAAGCAAAAACGTTGCATAGATTTTGACTAAGAATCCGTAACTGAATGACTTCCTGACAGAGCATATGCATTGTCTTGCCTTTGAATTTCTGAAAATGATCACTGACAAAGCACCATCAAGGTAACAGCCATAGGTTCCACCGACGTCTTTATATTTCTGTGATTTATAGCATATCAAAATAAAAAGCACAGGTTAAAACAAAAAATGATGTGAACAATGTATGGCACATGTTCCTCGCCTCCCCCATACCCACTTTCCCCCGACCCGAAAATGCTGGACTGAATAATAAAGTCCAAGACCGGTCCATAAGTAAACAAAAGTTGGACACCAGAATTTAGACAAAATGCAAATGTCTACTTGATAAGAATGGTGCGTACCTAGTTTTACTTCAGTTGGATGAAAATTATGGGAGAAAGTTTGTACAAAATGTAATTGTTATATTTCAAAGCAAAAAAGGGCAGTTACTCCAGAGACAATTAACACACAAGAAAGTCCTGACAATATACGAATGTGTTTCTAAAGTTTTACTATGAACATTTGTAAACTTTTTATATCTAAACTACGCATGTTTGAATCAAAAGATTAATATATACTTGATATTTGATATTTTCTTAATTTTATATGCTGATACTAGGCCTATAACATTTTCCCATTCATTCTGCATTGTTTGTGGTACAATATAGTAGATAAAGCAAATAAATGTAATGTATACATAATTATTTTTGGCTGTCAGTATTATAAAATAAATGCCTAAAGTCCTGCAGTCGGAAAATGTGTCTCTTAACAGGCCACCATACACAACTAGATATCATATCAAAACTCTTTTTTTTTCAAAGTTTCTCCTTGATAAAAATGAGTACCCATTTTGCGAACTTGATTCTTCGATTTTTTACCATTTTTTAACAATTTTACATAACATTTTCAAATAAGATGTAACCTGACTTCATACTAAAGTATCCAGGGGCCATGATAAAAAAGACTGAAACATCACATACGAATTAAGAATTCAAGAAAATGCAGTTACATAGATATTCAATATTTTTCGATTAGTATACATGATATTTTGTCCCACTATGTTACATCCCAGTAACAGTGGTTGCACATTTACTTTATGATCATGATGGATGTAAACAGGTAATAGCTATAGCTAGTCTATTTATAGACGTAAATATCATACACAGTGTTTGTAATACATTTTTACCTTGGACTGGTACACGTTTAGTATTGAGCATGTATTTGGAATGGATGCGAAAATCAATACGCAGTCGAGATTCTGACACATAAAATATATAGTCAAGAAAAACTAAGGTAAATTCTAATTAATTTCTTAATGAATCGATTATAAAAATGTGTTAATAGTGTAAATGTGTTCTTAATTCGTTCATAAACAGGCTGACTCGCATACGTGTCCCAGATAGTGTATCAATGTTCGTTGGTCACGCTTTGCTTACTTTGTATACAATTTCTGTGTATTAAATCGTTGACGTGCATACGCGACCCAGTTTTAAAAAAAAAAAATCTTCGTTGGAAAATTTGTCATGCTTTGCTTATCTTCAAAATCTAACTTACATGTATCTTTTAGGCTAGCCTTACTCATTTGGCTTATCGGGATGACTTTTTTTATGATCTGATATTTTATAGTTGTTAGACAGCGACAGTCAAACGTTATCACGCTGTCTCGAAACGTCCTATTATTTGGACTACTGATTGGCGCACTCTTTTCATGTTTTATTAGGGAATATACTTTTTCTTGTATCTTCTTTTGTCAACTATTGCACATCCTTAACATCACTACTATATTAATTTAAAGTAGAACTAGTTTTTATTTGCTGTCTAAGGTGTATCTTTCATCAATACGAAGATAACCGGTCACTATACATTTTTTGAAACTTTTTTGTAGGGATAATACACGTTTTTTTGTGTATTAACGTCTGCAGAAGCCCGCGGGATTGTTTGTGACCGAGACCGAAGGTCGAGGTCACAAACATATCCCAAGGGCTTCTGCAGATGTTAATACACAAAACAAACGTGTATTGTCGCTATTCTTGCATAAAAATATATTTCACGACGATTTATGTATTGTTTTCATACGTGATGACTTGACGATTCCGGTACATTTTTTATTTACCATTCCAGTTGTTCTTGGAAACGGTAAACATGTTTTAAATATACGTATCCAGGGCCCGGAAATAAACAATGCTATCAAAAGCACCTCCTGAAGGTTTTTAAGCGATTTTTTATCTCTCATTATTACAAACATAAAATTACCAATAATTGTTCATATCATTTCACAATTTGGCGGACTCGATCACAATTTCAAGAATAATAACTTTGCATTCGAGTTATATTGAGTACGGACACGCAGTTGGAGTATGGATAAGTACGAACGTAGTGTCAAGTTTCCAAGCTGTTTATATAAATTCTTCAAGAAATTAGATAAAAACATACCGACTGATACTTACCAAAATCATAAATATAATATCTAAAAACGAACAATAGCACAAGTTACACGCGATACTTATTTATTCACAGTTATTTACAATAACTGAACAGACGCTTTGTAAAGGGAGTGAACTCTAAGAGAAGCTAGGGCGTACATTGATGGGGGTAGTACGTTTGGGGTTGGAAACAGATACAGCTAAACATACTATGGATTACATTGTATTTATAATGCTACAAGATGAGGTTGTTAAGGAAGAAACAAGACGCAGATGCCAAATATCAGAGTGCGTAAAAATACATACATATATCCCTGGCAAAGCATTTCAAAAATAAAAATCGGGTATTAACAGCACGTGAATTGCCTTGTTTGCACACGATTTTTCTCCCGTTAATACATGGGCGGATCCAGTGAAAAAAGTAGTTTTTATGCAAAAATAATGTTTTCTTTCTTTTATCTGGAACTAAGATGTATTTAGAAAGGCTAACAAACATTATCAACCAATATCGTAATATCAAAACGTATTTAATTATGTTCACTTGACTGTCCGCTCGGATCAATCTGACCTAATATCCAGCTTCTTAAATTTTATTTACTGGCAAAATTTAAGCAAGGAAGTAATATATTCTATAATTCTGTGTTACCATGGAGACCGAATTCTTATATCGTCTTTATAATTAGACGGTTATCATTGTTTGCCGGAACAATACAACGTTTTTACGAGACATCAGGAAATAAACTTTGAATGGTGGGTATTTTTGTTTGCACCAGCAAAAGTGGAAAACTTTGAATTTTACGATTTTCACCCGAATTTTTACGGTAGTTGGATTTTGTTTTATCTTGTGTTTAATTATTTTCTTTCTAGGGTTGTATCGACGGGCAATTTGTGACGAGAGGTCTTCAGTTTAGGTAGCTGATCATCCGCTTTTCAAAGAGGTGTGTCTCTGTTTTAAAAATATTAAGTAAACTTTCAGTTTTCACCCTTACTATTCATTTCTTAATGCATTGGCTGGTCTTGAATGTCCTTGAAGACATTTGCCTATTGTTCCAGTCTTTTTGATAGTTCCGAAACTGGTCCATTGTAGAACATGAAACACTGTCAGTTTTGATCATTTGTAAATGTTGAATCGCTTACATATACATTTTATTAGTGGGACGAGGCAGCGTTCTTACAATGTGGCTTGGTAAAAGTGAAAACTACCTCTGTTACAATCCGGCCAGACATTCAATAAATGTATAATACAATGTAGTCATAGCTTTAAAGCATATTGTAATTATTTGTTTGGTTATGAAGCATATACCTCTAGACTGATTACTTTTAAGTAGTGCTGGATGTACATGTGGTGTAAGAAGAGAAACACTTCTATTTCAGGAAGATGGCGGAACAAGTTTCGCAGGTTCTAGAAGGCGGCAAAGATATTATAATACATTGTACATGTAAGATTAAGAATAAGGATTATTCTGTCAGCCTGACAAACACCGAACTAACATGGCACATTGCAGGCAACACACAACAGAAAGGTGAATATTGGATGCATACATATACTTTTTCAATCAGTTAAATTATGTGCATGTGTTATATTACACGAGTTTTATCATATCGAGAAAGACTTTGCGTTCACTTGTAATGGCAGAAATAGCTGTTTTGTTTTCAAAACTGTTTTTTCGAACTCCACACTGGAAATAACTATCCAGTACAGCATCCTTCATCTAAGGTGCATTCATTAGAATTTCAGATATTTTGAATTCCTTTTGTTCATCACAATCGAGTCTGCTCTATGTCTATAAAATTCTCCCAGCCTTTGAAATTCTGTTATACAAAAACATACAGAATTAACTGACACAGTTGTAGGTCATATGGCGACTTTCCAGAATTTGGTAGTGGAGGAAGACCTCATGTGCCCCTCCGTGCATTATTTCAGGCATCAGGACTTTAGTAGAACTTTCGACCATCCGTAAGCCAGCTGGATGGCTTTCTAACATGAAAGAATTCTACACCCGAAACGGTGAGGGCCGCACATACATTTACCTACAGTTGATAGAAGATATGATTAAAACATCAAAATGTAAAAGAAATGTTACAAATGTGTGCTTTGGAATGCTTTTAAAAAGCTATATATTTTCAAATATATATTTTCAGGAATACAGACTGTCAGAACAGTGGACATACTTTCTTTGTCTCTACAGAGCTCAAGAAAACAGGACAGTAACAATGACAGTGTGTGTGTCTCCTATGTTAGACAAGAGAAAAAGTACATATTGAAATCATGTTCTGTTGTGTTCATAGCTGGTGATTTACAGTTAATCAGTAACCTTTATCAGCAAATCACCGATGTGGTAAAAAATTGTAAGTGTATTTAAGTTTGCTTAAACTCAGCATACGGGGTTAGGTATCAGCATGGAGTTAATGATAAAAAGTTAATTTGCTCACTGATTTTATTAATTTTCCCCTGACTCTCGTATCATTTTAACGATTTTATAGATACTATATGTAATGAATTACAGTTGAGACGTGATATCTCAATCTTACTTATCTCAAAATTCCGGCTGTCTCGAACACATTGTCAAGTTTCGTTTTAAGTCGAATTTGGGTTATCCCTGAGTAGAACGTTTGATCCCATTGAATTCGAGATATTGAGTTTTAACTATAAGAAGATCCTTTGGAAGCACAGAACGCAACCAGGCATAGTAACAGCAGTCCCTGTTATTGAAAGGTAATGAAGTTAGCAACACTCCTCACGTCCGTAGCGCCA
This sequence comes from Mercenaria mercenaria, assembly GCF_021730395.1. Classification (NCBI taxonomy): domain Eukaryota; kingdom Metazoa; phylum Mollusca; class Bivalvia; order Venerida; family Veneridae; genus Mercenaria; species Mercenaria mercenaria. The sequence continues at coordinate 54,813,002 of NC_069363.1, forward strand.
ACTGAAGCGGACATCTGATTTACATGAAGGTTTTAATAGACTCCATAATCGTAAATGACTAGAAAATATACATCAGGTACGGGGAAATTTTTTACAGCCGCCACACGCTACTCGTATACTGTTTTTGTGATAGTTGATTAGATCTATAAGAAGATCCTTTAGATAAAGACTTGTAACAAACTGCGTTTTTGTAAAGTGCGTACCAGATAGTTTGACCTCCAGACTTCTAGATTGTTACTTCAAAAGTCTTCACATCAAACTAGCAGAATGAGAAGTTTTATAGCAGAATATCTAATCCGGAATTAGATTTCAAATTTACACACCACAAATTCGTGATATTTTAGTTTTGCAGTGCATGCCATGGTATTTCTAAATGTTTTCAGTTGGACAGAAACCAAAGAGGTTGTTGGTGCTGATCAATCCAGTGAGTGGTAGAAGCAAGGGTAGACCTGACTATGAACAAAAGGTGGCACCCATCTTCCGGGATGCTGGGATAGACACGGATGTCATTGGTATTATTGTACACTTACTAAATGGTTTGCTGGTTAGTGGTCAATACATCTCCCAAGGTCTTCGGACGCCGAGTCAGCAGTTTTGACTTTAGGCCGGCAGTTCAATAAATGTTTTGTTAAATGACATCATCTTTTTGGGCTATTCTGTTTGAATGCCGATATCCTGGCATTTTTTTCGATTTCCTGATAATCCTTGAAAGCAAACCACAAATGTTTGTAACAAGTTACTTTAAAATGTAAATATAAGGAGTGAATGCTGTTTTTGTGCGTTTATACGGGTTTAAACCACATTGGGACTTTTTACAATTCATCCAAGAAACGGTGTCTCGACTCATGGATTTGCGAGAGGTCCCAATGTGGTTTGTGCCCGTCTCATGCGTCTAAATAACCATAAAAGCATTTAATTTTTAATTAAAGAGGCGATATATAAAGGCACGCTCTAATAATTTTACTAATTTTATTAAATAATTTATAGAATTATCAATTACATGAACATCAAACAAGATTTATACTTTTCTCAGTTGAAAAGAAGTAGCTTCATGGAATTAATGAAATAAATTGTACATTTGTGCCTTGCCATATATATTTTTTATTTAGTTTATTTCTTTTTAGTCACTGAAAAAGCGCATCACTGTGAGGAAATATTGTCAACATATGATATAAAGTCAATAAATGGGTGAGTGCAAATTTCAGAGATGAGATATTGCTAACATACATACCGCAATAAATACCAGGAGATTGCGTAGAAAAAGGGTTCAGATTTGTTTGAAGATACTTCTTTTTATGCCCCCACTTTGGAGGGGGGGGTGAGCATATAGATTTGCCCTTGTCCGTCCGTCCGTCCGCCCGTCCTTCCGAGAATGTTGTGTCGCGCCTAGCTCCAAAAGTATAAAAGTATTTAACGTAGAGTCACAAAACTTTACAGGAATGTTGGTCAGCATGTGTATTTGTGCACCTGGGGTTTCGCTTCCGGATTCATTCAGTCATGTAGGAGTTATGGCCCCTGACTTTGTAAAACTGGTCATTTTAGTGTTGTGTCGCGCCTAGCTCCAAAAGTATTTGATGTAGTGTCACAAAACTTTACAGGAATGTTGGTCAGCATGTGTAGTTGTGCACCTGGGATTTCGCTTCCGGATTCATTTAGTCATGTAGGAGTTATGGCACCTGACTTTGTAAAAATTGGTCATTTTAGTGTTGTGTCACGCCTAGCTCCAAAAGTATTTGATGTAGAGTCACAAAACTTTACAGGAATTGTGGTCAGCATGTGCAGTTGTGCACCTGGGGTTTCGCGTCCGGATTCATCCAATGATGAAGAGTTATGGCCCCTGACTTAGTAAAACATTGGTCATTTTAATGTTGTGTCGTGCGTAGCTCCAAAAGTATTTGACCTAGAGTCACCAAAGGTTACAGGGATGTTGGTCACCATGTGCAGTTGTGCACCTGGGGTTTCACTTCCGGATTCATTGAATCATGTAGGAGTTATGGCCCCTGACTTAGTTAAAAATTGGTCATTTAAATGTTGTGTTGCACGTAGCTCCAAAAGTATTTGACCTAGAGTCACCAAAGTTTACAGGAATGTTGGTCACCATGTGCACTTGTGCACCTGGGGTTTTGCGTCCGGATTCATTCAGTATTGTAGGAGTTATGTCATTTTAATGTCATGTAGTGGGGGCATCTGTGTCCCATGGACACATTTCTAGTTTGTTCTATTTTCGAATCTTTGTTATATACTGGGCTATAAAAGGTCGTGGGGCATAATACCATTTCATAAAATACCTTTAAAATCTTTAGCGAAACACAAAGTTCTTTTATATTAGTGAAACTGCCTAAGTCGAAAGATTTCAGACAAGACCATGTGTAACTGTGAGAAAAAATGTAAATATTTTGGTGGTTTATGCTGTTTTAAAAGTGCTCCCTGATATTTGAGGTTCAAGTTTATAGAGTGATAGTCAGTAATGAAATTAATTTATTGCTCCTCCAAGTTGGTTTTGGTTGGTGGGGACGGATTGTACCACGAGGCGGTGAATGGGTTAATGAGAAAACTGGCATCTGAACAAGGTCTTAATGTGGATGATCCTGATGAAACGTTACCAAGTATTGACCTTCCTATGGGATTGATTCCATGTGGTCAGTTTACATCTGCTTTTATTACATTACCTTACCTTACTCTTTACTAAGCAGTCCAGGTCCATACTTTGTGACCGGGCTATATTCAACACATGTTTTCTGGGAAAATAAGACAAAAATTTAAATCAGATTGTACCTCGCATGACCGTCCAATATATTTTCGTAATGATACAATATGATCCGTACTGCTTGATGTAGCAAAATTGATTCCAGTCTCCGTGTTAAACGACAAATGCCATTGACCGATAAACGTTTCTTGCATACCAGAAAGGTGTTTCCGATGATTTTACCCGTGCCAGCAAAACCCAGCTATATTGAACAACGAATAATTTCAAGCTTGAGATACGCGTTTTTGTTCAACAGTGACTGCATCATTAAACGTTTTTTACCCGAGTTAAACATTTTGTAATGCAACCAACAGAAGTCATATTTTCTAATCCGTTATTGCATTTAAGAATTTCGTAGTTTTATTATTTTAAACAGTTTTGAATGTATTTATTTAATTATGACTAAATTAAGTAATTTCTGTTGAAGGTACTGGAAATGGGATAGCACATGGATGTTATGGTAATAAAGATGTTACTACAGCAGCATTGTCAATCACAATAGGTAATGTAGTTAGAGTCTTTATTGTGTTAATGATTATAATTTCATGCAGGGACTTCATTGTTCATTAATTATTGAAGTAGAAGGTGGAAGTTACAAAAGGTGAAATAAGAGTTATCTTGGTCCTCCCATTTGATACAAGAAAAGTAGCCAGGACTAAAGACCACTGTTATATGTAGGAAATCCCAGTCATCGGCTCTCTGTGAAACTTATGTTTATGTGTTATTATTATTACACATGTTAATATGAAGTGCGTTAGTTTAATTATTACGCAGATTTTAAGAATTTTCGTTTTACTGGCTTTTATTTTGCCTGTACACATTATACCATTTTTAGCTCACCAGAACTTTGCTCGTGATGAGTTTGTTAGTGAAGGTTGATGATCCGCTACATATCGTCCGTTGTCGTGCATCAACATATTTACTTAACTATCTTTTCTCTAAAAATGTGGTTATAATTACACAAAACTTGGCCAGTAAAGCCAAAATTTACTCAAACGTGAAAGCTAAAAATAGTAGATCTTATTTGAACTTATGGTTCCGCTTGGCTCCTTGTAGTGGAGCACTATAGCTACAAATAAGAAACCTATAGATAATTTGTACTTGATGGATCTTCACCAAACTTGGTCTGTATCAGCTTTGTATGATCCCTTAGTTTTATCCAAATGGTTATGCTTGACCCATTTTATTGGCCGTCAGAGTACAAAACAACTACTTATGAACCACTAAATGGTTGTTGACCAAACGTGGTCTGTTGCATCATTGTATGGCCCTTCTTAATTTTATTCCAATGGTTTCCCTTTGTCCCTTGTAGGATGCCATGAAATATGTTCAAATATATTCTAATATGGTCAAATCTTTATGTTATGAAATATGTTCAAAAATGGTCAAAACTGTGCTATGAAATACATGTATTTAAAAATATGGTCAAAACTGCAAGTCATGAAATACGTATGGTCAAATGTGATCAAAGCTATATGCCATGAAATATGTTCAAATATTGACAAAACTGTATCTAAAAATATGGTTAAAACTGCATGTCATAAATGTGTTAAAAAATGGTAAAACTTCATGTCATGAAATATGTTCAAATATGGACAAAACTGTGCCATGAAATATCTAAAAATATGGTCAAAACTGCATGTAATGAAATACGTATGTTCAAATGTTATTAAAAATGTATGCTTTGAAATATCTAAAAATATGGACAAAAATGGTCAGATATGATCAAAACTGTATGTCATGAAATATCTAAAAATATGTTTAGAACTGCATGTCATGAAATATACACATATGGTAAAAACTGTATATCATGAAATATGTTCACATATTATCAAAACTGTATGTCATGAAATATCTAAAAAATATGGTTAAAACCTGCAGGTCATGAAATATGTTCAAAAATGGTCAAAACTATATGTCAGGAAATATGTTCAAATATGGTCAGATGAACTTCTTAGTGCCATCGTATCCCACTTATTTCTTTAATTCTCTCATGTCATACATTTCAAAATTGACACACTTCTTGTGCTTAGGATATTTTTGGAGAGAATGCAACAGTTTACTGACATGTCTCGTTTAATCTCTTGAAGTTGCAGTGTTAATTCCGTACATTACAGGCTATCAGTATCCGGCGAACATGATGAGTGTTCACAGTGGCAACAAGCTGATTGCTTACAGTACCTTGTTGGCTGGTTATGGAACATGGGGTGACTTGATTTATGCAGCAGAATCTAGAAGAAGTCAAGGAGTATTGAGATATCCTGGAATGATTTTGCATTAGGTTAATGTAAATCTATGTAAATTAATGTTTTGTTTTATTGTGTGTGTTTGTCCGAACGTTCAGCAGGCCACCAGTCCTATCTTAAATTTTAATAGAACGGTAGATTTTTTTTACGCCCGTCTAAAAGACGGGACGTATTATGGGAACCCCCTTTGTTGTGTTGGCAGCGTCCACAAACTTTGTCCAGAGCATTTATTTTTCATGCATGGAGGGATTTTAATGTAACTTGTGCGCAAGAACCAGGTCCCTAGGTCTAAGGTCAAGGTCAGACTTAGAGGTCAAAGGTCAAATTCAAGAATGACTTTGTCCAGAGCATTTCTTTTTCATGCATGGAGGGATTTTGATGTTAATTGGCACTATTGTTCACCATCATGAGACGGAGTGTCATGTGCAAGAACCAGGTCCCTAGGTCTAAGGTCAAGGTCACACTCAGAGATCAAAGGTCTGATACAAGAATGACAACTGACAACATTGACCTGAGCATTTCTTCTTCATGCATGGAGGGATTTTGATGTTATTTTGCACAAATGTTCACCACTATGAGACGGAGTGTCATGCGCAAGAACCAGGTCCCTAGGTCTAAGGTCAAGGTCACACTGTCAGATATAAGAATGACTTAGTCCGGAACATTTCTTCTTCTTGCATGAAGGGATTTTGATGTATCTTGTCACAAATGTTCACCTCTATGAGACGGAGTGTCGTGCGCAAGAACCAGGTCCCTAGGTCTAATGTCAAGGTCACACTATGAGGTAAAATGTCAGATATAAGAATGACAGCATTGTCCGGAGCATTTCTTCTTCATGCATGGAGGGATAAAAAAAGATTAACATTTCCTAAAAACTCGCCTATGCTTTGACCTACGATCTGAAGAATTGTTGTGTGGGACTGGACTAGAGACCTACTAAGACTAAGATTCTTAGCTATATATCCACTGACAAATATGCAATTCGTGCAGCATCACTCGTTTTTAAGGATAGCTCTTTTTCGTATTTTTGAAGCTACTGTCATGATATTTGAATATGTGCAGTTCTGTAACAAAAACATTTCTTCTAACAAGCTCTCGACAGGCGTTTCTTGTGACTATGGCACCTTTGTTTCAAGACTATATTTGTCATTTTATTTTCTATGAACGTACGTTCATGCATCTGTCTGTCCGTCCACTGGATCATGCAACAACTTTACAAGTTAAAGAGATTTATTCATGAAATCTGACGGATTGATAGGTGGATAGGTGGGTTGATGGATGAATGGCACGCGGAAAATATACAGGCAATTCTATCTTATCTTTGTATCATACTAGCTACAGTTCATTGACATGTTGAAAAATTGAGATAACGTTTGTCAAATCTAACTTGTCGCAAATTTCTTAGTCGTTCTTTTCAACTTGCAAACCGTGTGTCTCATGAGATACATTTCTGTGCACTGAAAATTGGGTGATAGTGTGCAATCGATTTAAAGTTTTCTTACTATGATAACAGTTAATTGATTAATTATAGTATAATAACGTTAATGTGTTTTAGTTGCAATGATCGAACACATGCTGATAAAAGCCTTTCGCAGTGTAAGTTTGACAATAGATTCTAGCAGCAAAGATATTCCAATAAAACAAAATAATACGGAAGTTGACAAACAAACAAAAGACGAAATGGACAACACAGGTATTGCTGCTAATATGAAAGAAACTCCAGATAGCACGACACAACCTGACGCTACAAGTAATCAAAGGTAAGTTTCCTGCATGTCCTGATTAACTGCAGTTACTGAATATTTCATTTTTTCAAATGATTTTTTATATTAAAATTGTATTGTACATACAGGAACCTATTTTGCAACTAAAACACATTAACGTTATCCGGGGGTGGGGTGGGGGGGGGGGGGCGGGCCGATAATGTTGTTATATCTTCTGGCCCAACCCTTTTGTATATTTACATTGATGTATTTATGTATGCTTGTTGTATGTGTGTGTATTAAATATGTATATATATACAATAAAATATGATTAAACTAAATTAAGAAGGCTTAATACCGTTTTTAACAGTTTTGTCTGGTCAATTGCAATATAATGTATTCTTTATTTTCAGTCTTCATTCAGCAACAATAAAAGAGAGTGTGATTGGGGCAATAATATTTAATCTGACACTTTCGGAAGCATTTGCTTCCACTGAGGAGCCGGATTTGTCACAGTCGGCGATGTATTTGAACAAGTCATCTCGACGCATGAAATACATCAGCTTCCTGTTTCAGCTGATTACACTTAACTTCAATGCCGTAAGTACCAACATATCTATATCAGTAACAGCTTAACATAAATATTATATGAATTAGTCAACTCTGATGTTATTTATTTATTTGGGTTTTACGGCGCACCAACACAGTATAGGTTATATGGCGCCAAACAGGACTACATACTTTGTTTTCGCATCTCATTTACATCGAAATAAATACATGAGGTATGGAATCAAAATTTGTATACCTGCTGGAATCACAGAGTTACAGCAAAACCAAGTGTTAAGACCCTATTATAGTCCAGTAAAATGGTGTAAAAATACTTCAGAAAATGGGAAAAGCACAAAACTTGGTGTATAACTACTTTAGGGCAAAACACTAAAAATGAGCATGAGACCCACTCCAAAAAATCCAATATGGCCGAAAAATCCAAGATGGCCGCCATGCATGTATATATTTTCAGAAATACCTAATATTATCTATAAAACTTCTATAGACACATACAGTCATCAGTATAATTAGCTAAAATCACTCGTTCGAATAAATTCAAACATATTATATTAACAAAAATACCGCTCTTCCAACAAAAATTAAAAAGTTGTCTCCCTTGGATAAAATTTTCTATTAAGCAGAAGAAAAGTCAGAATGCATTTATGTGAGTCAAAATTAAGTATATAATGGTAACTGGAATATCAAGAATGTTTAAAATGGCCACAGTCCTGTGCAGAACTTTACAACAGTTGTAAATTATTATAAATACATTCGAACTTTGTTAACTGGAACCCGTCAGGACCGACAAAATGTATTCGAGTTATCGGTAGTTTGAGTGATCGAAGAATATATTATAAAGGAATTTGGTTGGGACATGACGATAGGTTCAAGTGAGGGATGGTGTTCGAATTATCAGAGTTTGAGCGAACGAAGTTTGCTTGTAGTGTGTATTAGTGAATAAATGACATGTGTTTCACTTTTTCATTAGTTTTCGCGACTCAGAATTTGTTAGTGTTGCTGTATTTATTTCAATTTATTTACACTAAGATAACTAATGACACTAAGTAAAACTATATAATTTATTAACTATGTTAGTGCGATAGACAATGGGAACATCCCTGGCCTGTCAGACCATCATGATTTCTTTGGGAAAAAGTCATTGCCGGTTGATCAGCGTAATCAAATTTACATTTGCTTGTTCCTGTAATGTTCTGTTTTTGTCAAATTGTAGCACATTGTGCCATAACAATAGTTTTATAGTTAAACGTCACAAGCATATAATGTACAGTCACTAATGCCCTGGTCACTCTCAGACGAAGACAATGAAGATCACACTGCTTCCTGGGAATTTTGACGCGGTGGGGACGGAGGTCAAACTCGAAAAATGTGCAGTTCTAAAGTTTATACTTTGCCCTTACAACATCCTTGATATGTTCTCACGGCGTCTAACACGTTCACACTAACTTTCTTACCACGCGCATCTTCATGTCCAATGTGTTCTTACTACATTCTTAGTTCGACCAGTCAGTCTCGCTTACCATGCTTTAACTATGCGCTTATCACCTTCTCACTGCGTTCGTGGGCTACTTATAAATACTACGCCACGTGCCTCCTTTTCATTCCTTCTGCAAGTTATATTGTGTCCGCATCTACACTCAACAACAATGAAATACAATATACGACAAGGTGAGCAGTCTTATAGAGAGGCCGTGGTGGAAAAAGCAAAGGCAGGGTGAAGGGTATATGAAGATCCAGAAGTCCACTACAAGCTGCCAATACTGCTTAGGCTGTGATTATGTGGTAATTCCTGATTATGTGCAACCATACCCATTACTGGTTGAAAATGAAGTGATGGGGAATTAGATCCAGTATTCTTACTTAATTCTCAGAATCTGAAACAGATACGGTGAGAACCTGCTGCAAACGTGACATAGACATGTTAAGCACCGAAAGAACGTATTGATAACCTATTGCGGTATTCTACAACGTGGCATTGGTGTAGCATGGTCATAGCACACAAGCGTAGATAAGTCTTAGTGAGAACTCCATTGACGTAGCAAAAACGTAATGATAACCCAGTGACAATGCAATGAGCACGCCATACAATCTTTCCCTTCCGCACCACGCTTGTACTATGTCCTACTAGATTTTAGTTACATCATAACTACGTCCTTATTAAGTTCTACCTGCTTTCTGATTCAAACACGTTCTCACTACTTTTGTTTTGAACATGTCCAAAGTTCGACCGCGTCCTCCACACTCATGGAGACCATAATTATCAAGTTCTAATCGGTGTCTACTGTATTCCTTCTACATTGTACAAGTTCTTACTGCGTCCTGCCAGTTCTTTGGACGTAGTGGGAAAGTGGCTGAGTGTGACGGGGGTATAAATTAGGAGCAGAATCTATCATTTCTACAAAAAAATGTGCTCTAATATCTATTTCTGGACATTTTTAAAATTAAAATATATTAGATAAGGACATATTAAATGTGAGTACTTGAGGATTTATCTAATGAGCACATGTCGTAGTCTTAGCGCAAAAAGTGAATAAGTCCTTCTTTCACTCAATGGAGTTATCCACTTTTTGCACTGAGGTAACGATGTATTCGACACACAATTTTAATACCAATTTACTAGTTTTAAGACAAAAAATATTATCTATAGACTATTTACCATTTGTAAGGCTATGCCACTACCAGTTAAGCAGTCCAATGTGAGAATAACACTGTCTTGTCAATGCATTTCTACACCTTCATACAAACAAACTGTTCATAATATTTCTGTGTTATAGATGGAGGCTTTCGATACTCTTCTTTACAACATAACATGTCAAGTAGCTGATCAACCATCTGTTCACACAAAGATTAGGGATATAGTGTGAATTCCTGCATGGTCTGTGACACCTCTTGAACATACTAAAAAGGTTGCCCATTACAGGGGCAGGTGTTCTATCACTTTCCTAAAATTCCAAGTCAAGATAAATAAGGCTGAATAGAGATATCTTTGATAAATTGGAACCTTTCTAGTAGTTTTTGTCTCAAGTACCTGAGTCTCATACTAATAGCTCCTCAAGTGCATTTGCAACCTAGATAAAGGCTGTAGAAGAAGATGTAGTTTGTTGAAAGTGCTGAAATGTTCTACACTGCCTTATGCAAGTTAACTAAAGTTGTCGACAATCTTGTGCTTGTGTGTACTGATACGAGTATCTGACATGTACCTTATTTCAAATTTCAGCTCACTGTGCTGAGTAATATTTTTCACAGAATAGTTACTAAGTGTTGTCCATGAAAGTAACTTTAATATTTTCAGCCTTACTCTTCTTTGTTACACAGTTAGCATTACAAAATCAATCATTATGTGATCAATTTATTATGCGGATACTATGACTGCGGGTGCATAATAAGGAACATTGTTTCATTTGATCCTACTAGCCTGTCGCTATAATCTATTCTTGCATTTCGAAGTCCCAAATCAAAAGGGGTAGTTGTCGTACTTGGTGTCAAAGGAACTACAATTTTATATAGAAACTAAGTTAATTGAACTTCACATTCTCCGTATAACCTACCATCTATAAATAAGGTTTCATAAAGAAGTCTTTAGAATTTGCACATTTGAAGTTATTGAAGAATCCGCCATTTGCGAATGATGGACAGACATACAGACGATCAAAATGATGTACAAAAGGAAAAAATAAGGTAACAAGCATGTTTTCAATTTTTCCTCCGATCTATGTACAATTTCTCAAGAAACAATCTCTCTTAGTTTGTCATATTCGTACACTATTTGTTACCATAGCAACAATATTTGTTGCCATAGGAACAAATTTAAATGACACTGGCATTCTCCACATTGCCATCTATCCATGTACCACGTCTCATGAAAAAATCTGCCGTAGTTTAATAGTTATTGCAGTATCCAACATTACATGGCTGACGTATTGACATGCATATGGGGGCAACCCATAAGCCCCCTCTGGCTAAACACTGGGGGAGGGGGTGGGGAATAACAACGATGTTTCAATATGCTGCTTTAGAGGGAATGCAAGTAAAATAATATAAATTACATATAGTAAAACAAAACATTCTTTAGAATATGAAAAAAACACAATGATAATATTAAACCGAGTTTTAAAGGCTAGATTTTAGCCGTTACCATGGAAACAGACAGAAATAAACATCATTTGAACATTTATTTTTGCATTTGATGCAAATTAAGGATTTATTTTATCATATACATTTATATTTGGTGCATTTTGGGGATGAATGTAAATAAAATGACTTTTCATTAGAATCTTGTAAGGTAAATATTGAGTTTTGGCGGCCATTTTGGAAAATGGCCGCCGTATCGGCCATCTTGACAGATATCAAATGGGTCCCATGAAAAAAATGTTTTTTATGCTTTAATAAAAAGCTGTGCCAATTTTGGTGCTTTTCCCATTTTCTGAAGTATTTTGGCATTTTCTGTTACGAATTAATCGGACTATTAGTCGCCTCGTACGATCATGCAAGGGTAAGGCAGTGGTTCCAATTCTTTTCATACACAGATCGTCCCAGAACTACATGGGGCCAACTCTGATATAGAGCAAAGAAATATTGGAATATTTGAACAAATTGATGTGTACTGAAATCACGTGACCACGATCTTTTTAGTTCTAATAATAAACTTGACGGATAAGTCAAAGTAATTAAATGAAATTCAAGCTCAAATCCAAAGATGTTGGCCAGATTTCTGGTAAAAGTGGATGTTTGAAGCTTATGAAGAACACAGATACAATTTTCTTGGTGTTATAAAGGAAGACAAAAGTTTCGGTTGTGCAAACCTATACTATAATAAATATCTTCTTTATTTTGAGATGCGTCAAGTGAGAAACACATTTCAGGTTTTGTCAAAACATTGACAAATATATCCAGATGTTCGTTACATACAGATTGATAGAAGAGATGATATAGCTATTCTGCCTGGTAAACAATGGACGTTAAAGTTAGAAGACCCAAGTCAGCCGGAAACAGAAAATTGGGAACTTGAACACATCATGAACATTGATGGCGAGATTTTTAGATTGCCTAAACCAGAATACCAAGCAAAGTAAGTAATATCTACAGTTAATAATACATGTACTACTATCATCAATAATATGGACACTATTTTCCCAAATACATTGCAAAATATACACTCCTTGTTTCGACACATGTGGTAAAGTGTTTATGGAATACTTGATTCATAAAGGAATCTGTGCCCATAACGTTGCTCTTCCTTTTAGGTGACAACCGCAAATAAAATCCATCACCTTTAAACTCAGCCTGCTCCGGTATTCCTGCCACGGAATTTATCGATATATCTCCCAGTTGTGTGTCACACAGCAAACACAAACAATATTCATGACACAAGGGGTGCACATGAATTGACCCAAAGACTGAAAACTGCCTGATCAGCTGTTTGCAAATAGAGCATATAATATATGACTGAATATGGTTTAAATTTGTTTGGCAATGTGAGATATTTGGTCAAGCATCGGAATATAAGAGCAAATAAGTTTCACAATTTAATTGCCATCGCTCCCTATAGACACTTTTGGCTCAAACCGATGAGATATAACAAAACAAAAATGCAAAAGTATGGCTTGATGTTAAATGAAATATACCAGAATATTTTCTGGGGAGTATGCTGCAGTACCGCTTGAGATGTGTGTGGCAACACATCAAATTGAACCAAGTTATGCTCCTAAATTTTTCGTAATGAAACATTTGTGCCTACCGTCAGATATCGAATTAACTGATTCGCCGTCTATGTATTTATCTAAATAATGTATTATGCAGTTGATAGTTATTTTGAGCGTTCATCTCTTTCAGATTGCTGTCTGACAGAATAAAATTGTTCAGCAATATGCAGTATGCAACAAAGAGGGAGATGAAAAAGAAATGATGCATACATTTGTATCAAGAATTTGTGTTCAGAATCAAACATTTTATCGAAACGATAAATATAATTAATTCATGTGTTTAGACACATTAGCATTTGGTACTAGCTAAAGTACCATTAAGAATAGGTAGAAACGGTATTTATGTCTTTTAATAAATATATATTTTGATACTAGTTAAAGTGTTGTATCAATTTTCTTAATCAGTGTATTTATATTGTATTTGCTAGTCAGATTCATTGCGTCTTGTTTATGTCTCTCAGAGGTTTTTGTCTCCTAGATATTTACAAAAAGATTTACATCTTTTTACAGATTTCATTAAATATAACAACAACAATCTTTAAGTGCCGTGTGGCTGCAGTAAAAAAGTCTCCCCTTCTTGGATTCAGTGATGTTATATTTTCTGGTCCTTTTGTAACATGGAGTCCATTCAATAGAGGTGTAATAGAGTTCCGCTTAAGCCGGTGCTAGTGGGGCGTTAGAGGTGTTGCATACTGTATTACCTCTCAATCAAACCGAGTCTACTATTATAATTTTTGGTTGCATTCTTTGCTTCTAAGAGATTTTTAACAGATTTTATTTACTTCATTCTTAAATTTGACTGTTCAGCAAGCCTTAATGCATTTTGTACACTTTGACAGATATGCTCCATTCATCGTATATTTTCTACTTAAAGTGAGATTGTTCGATATATCTTTTACATTTTTGAGTTTGACATTTAAATATCATGATTCAAATTAGGGAAAATGTTTGAACCTCTTCCAAATCTGACTGCTGTTTATTACGAACATTTACGTTCGTCACAATGCTGGTATTTTGTATATACTGATCTCAACATTGATTTAGAATTTCATTTAATATTGACTTGCGAGAACCTATTTGCAAATAGCTTTATTTAATCGAAGACATTCTTACTCTATAGAGCTTAAACGATTTTTGTTATTTGACATGTATGTGCCTGTTGTCAAACCAGTTAAAATTTATGTTCATATTGGCACCTAGCTAATTATCAAAAAGAGGGTTAATATTCTTTCGCTCTTGGTCGGTCTGTCTGTCCGTCAGCCGGTAAACCAACTGGTTTTCGGTCATTTACTAGAGCATGCTTTGTCAAAATTCATATGATGATTGTCTACAGCAAGTGAATGGCTCCTATTGTTTTAAGGTCAGTAGATCAAAGGTCACGTTTAAAGTAACCTCGAAACTTAAAATGGTTTCCGCTTAATAGGTAAATAAAGCTTTGACCTACAGTTATCAAACTCGTAGGATGATTGCCTAATATGGTATGTTGATGAATCTATCATTTTGGGTGTCAGCTTGTCAAGGATCAAAGTTAGAATGACTTCTAGACTGATAACGGTTTCTTTTTAATAAGAAGTTGAGCCTATCCGAAGGTCTATGGTCAAGGCCGCAGTGACCGTAAGCCTGAAAATGGTTTCCCCTTAGTAACTGAAGTTCTCACTTTACTTGATTTGTTCCATCCTTGCATAATCTTCTTTCAGTATTGTTCAAATGGTTTACATTGTAGAAAAAAAAATATGTTCGCGAAAATGTTACCAAAATTGTGATTTTCTCATAGCGATCATTTCTTTATTGTTTGCCAAAGCGTATTGTGAGATATTGAAATATCTGGTTCAATCATATTCTACATTGTGGAAAAAATGATATGAACCAGCCATCTATCAGTACATGAGAATGATTCCATTCCCATTTTTAAACAAGTCAGTGAGAAAATAATTTATCAATTTATTCGATGAATCAAGCAGACGGTCCGTTCGACAATTGGGCAATAGGCTAGACACAACCCGCTCGTTCATGAGGCTTTTGGGCAGTAGATCAGATTGTCAGATTCAACCCGTTCATAAGACAAATTGGGCAATAGGTCAGATTGTTATATCCAACCCGCTCATCAGACAATTTTGGCAATAGGTCATAATGTCAAATTCAACCCGCTCGTTAGACAATATAGGCAATAGGTCAAACAGTCAGTTAGACAATTTAACAATAGGCCAAACTGTCGGAGGCAACCCACTCGGTAGACAAATTTGGGCAATAGGTTAAAATATCAGATTCATCCCCCTCATTAGACAATATAGGCAATAGGTAAAAAATGTCAGATTCAACCTGCTCGTTAGACAATTTAGCAATAGGTCAAACTGTCGGAGTAAACCCGCTCGTCAGACAATTTAACTTTATGTCAGATTGTCAGAATCAACCCCTTATTAGACAACTGGGGAATAGCTAAGAATGTCACGTATATTAAACTTTTCAGAAATATGTACCACCAAGAAGAGATATACATATCAAATAATTTCCAACTAAACAGCTATATGCATGTGATCGCTTGACGAAACACCATCGGGGTAAAATCTATGCATCCACCGACGTCCTTAATTATCTATGACATTCTTTAGGCCACAAGTCGGGCTTGGGAGAAAATCTTAATACATAGACAAGACCTTTTACAGAATGAAAAAATAAGAATGATGTCATCATTGTATGACAAGTGTCCCCGAAAATGCTTGACAAAATAATAAAATCCAAAACTGGTTCATAACTGTGGCAAGTGATAAGTCTGACACTAGAATCCATACCAAATGCAAGTGTCTGCTTGATTGACTTATGTGTAGTTTCATTTTAGTTTGATGGAAATAGTGGGAAAAGTTGTGTACACTATGTTCTGATGTTGTTGTAATATTGTGATAGAGCTAAATGCTCAGCGACTGTTGTTGATGCGCTGATGGGGAATCAGCAAAATTGATGAATAACTCCAACTCTGTTTTAAATGTCTTGTATTGAAATCAACACAAATATAAATAACAAATAAATAACGAGTTCCTTCAACAATTAAATCTTGACTTCAAAATTAATGTCCAAACGGTTTTCCATATAAAAGTTTACTTTTTACACAACTACAGGTATTCCTGACATAAATTCTAACTCTACAGAGATTGTCTTAGTTCTTACTTTCGAGTCCTAATATTTTCTCTTCTTTTTTTTTCATTCAAAACCATGCTTTATATAGCATATTATGTTGGCAAGGAAACATATGCCAAAAACATTTCTAAACAAGTATTTAACAAGTAAAGACTCTTACAGTGAGAATTAGTCAAGATAAATTTCAATTTGTATCACAGTTAATCATACATAATCATTATACCAATCAACATTGTAATGAGCATAATAGCAATGTTTTTAACACAATAAAATTATACAATAAAAACTAAAACATATTAGGTCCAGGTTAAAACATGTCTGTAAATTAGTTAGAAATCTTCTAAGAGGATAATAATAAATTGTAACAAAATTGGATTTTTCTGAAAATACATATTCTAATAAGATAATTTTGGGAAAATCAAAAATCAAGTAATAATTCCTGTGTTTAACTTTTGAGAGAAATATTGTCACAGAAAACCTTGTGACAATATTTCAAATAAAAAAGGACAGTTACTCCAAGAAAGTCCCGACAATTTCGGAATGTCGCGTAAAAAGTTGCCATTTTTCAGTTTTAGGGTTTGGAACGACACCGTCGAAATTTCTGAAGTTTAACCGAAGGACATCTGTAATAAACTCTTTTTTTTTCAAAATTAAGCATGTTTGATACAAAACAAATTTGCATATACGCAATATTTGTTATTTTCTCAGCTTTATATTCTTATACAATCACATTTTTTCCCCAATCATTCTGCATTGTTTGCGACACAACACAGTAGATAAAAGCAAATAATATATACTGGTAAAATACTCTTTTTTTCATGAAGTGGAAAAAAGCATGAATATTTTTGCTATCGGTATAACAAAAAAAATACATTTAAGGTCCTTCAGTCAGAAAATGTGTCCATATACCAGCCGACCATATACGTTTTTAAATAATGTCCATTTAGATATCATATCAAAACTCCCCTTTTTCAAAGTTTCTCTTGCATGAAATTGTGTTCATAATTATGTTGACACCTACTGTATACTTCTAAGTCATATTTTCAACAATGTTACATGACAATTATCAGTTTCTACCTTCCAACATACATATTTTATGTGTAGAGATGTAGACTAAATTCACGCTAAAGTTTCAGATGGTGAAACCAGGTAGACCCAGGTCAAGGGCGTAACCGACGGGGGGGTGGTGGGTGAGCGACGGGTGCGATCGCACCATCCCTTTTTCGGCAAAGCTTGCATTTTTCATTGCATCAGAATACTCTTGAATGTCCTTTCTTTGATTTTTGGCTCGCTACGCTCGCCAACTTGCATATACATGTATTTAATATAACTAACGCTGTAACCTTTGTATAAAGTCTGTTGATGACCGTCTATTTCTGAAAAGATCAATTGATTGAGCCCCGGCAGCTTTTTACAGATTTTACCTAACGTTTCAATATTGAATCTGGCGATTTTAAAGAAGGCTTGATGTATCTATCAATACAGAGGACTGTTATTACAACCATAATATATTTAGATTGATCGGATTTGCCAGCCTTCATCCAAGGAAAAACGAACTCAAAAGTTTTATTTACTGAAAGTGAGAAAAGACGAGTGAATATGGATAAGGTGCTGATACGATAAATGCATTACTGTATAGGCCCTAAGTGTTTGTTTTTATTATGGACTTTGTACGAGTATTAGATCTAGCCTTATGAGGAATAAATCTAACACAAGTAATTCTGTATTTTATACATGAAACTGCATATGAAATCAAATTTTATAGCTTTGTCTTTTTTCTTTTCAATATACTTTTTCAATTATAGATATATTGTAAGAAATATACAGTGTCACGCTAAAGCTGATGAAAGCACGAAATTTATTTTGTCGTGCGTTTTTAGCTCACCTGTCACATAGTGACAAGGTGAGCTTTTGTGATCACCCTTCGTCCGTCGTCAGTGCGTGCGTGCGTCAACAATTTCTTGTCTGCACGATAGTGGTTTCATTTATGATTTTATTTTAACCAAACTTGCACACAACTTGTATCACCATAAGATCTCGGTTCCTTTCTTGAACTGGCCAGATTCCATTATGGGTTCCAGAGTTATGGCCTCTGAAAGGGCCAGAATTAGCTATTTTAACCTTGTCTGCACAATAGCAGCTTCATTTATGATTTGAATTTAATCAAACTTGCACAAAACTTGTGTCACCATAAGATCTCGGTTCCTTTCTTGAACCGACCAGATCCCATAATGGGTTCCAGAGTTATGGCCCCTGAACCGCATCGGTAGCCTAGTGGTAGAGCGTCCGCTTCGAGTGCGGGAGGTCGTGGGTTCGATCCCCGGCCGCGTCATACCAAAGACGTAAAAAATGGTACCAGTGGCTCCCTTGCTTGACGCTCAGCATTTAAAGGGCAGAAACTGGCCTCTTCTCTCATACCCTCGTGGCGATGGATTTCATCAGGAATGAGGTGTCGAGAGTGATTAATATAAGTTGTAGAACTTCCTTCACAATCGACCTAAAATAAATTATGTATAAACTAAAGGGCCAAAATTAGCTATTTTGACCTTGTCTGCACAATAGCAGCTTCATTTATGATTTTATTTTAACCAAACTTGCACACAACTTGTATCACCACAAGATCTTGGTTCCTTTCTTGAACTGGCCAGATTTCATTATGGGTTCCAGAGTTATGGCCCCTGATAGGGCCAGAATTAGCTAATTTGACCTTGTCTGCACAATAGCAGCTTCATTTATGATTTGAATTTAATTAAACTTACACAAAACTTGTGTCACCATAAGATCTTGATTCCTTTCTAGAACCGGCCAGATCCCATAATGGGTTCCAGAGTTATGGCCCCTGAAAGGGCCAAAATTATCTATTTTTACATTGTCTGCGCAATAGCAGCTTCATTTATGATTTGATTTTAACCAAACTTGCACACAACTTGTATCACCACAAGATCTTGGTTCCTTTCTTAAACTGGCCAGATTCTATCATGGGTTGTAGAGTTATGGCCCCTTAAAGGTCCAAAATTTGCTATTTTGGCTTCTGCAGCCATATAGACTTCATTTATGGTTTGATTTGATACAAACTTCCAAAATATATTCAACAACAATAAATCTTGGATTCCAGGACGAATCTGTCAGATCCAGTCGTAGGTTCTAGAGTTATTTTATATCTGATTACCTGCCCTGATTGTAATCAAAATGGATTTATATCAGTAAGTACTTATAGGACTTATTTGAAATTTCATTATTGCCATTAGTTGGACTGAGACAATCAGGGTAGATAACTATTGACTGATTTTATGTCAAATTACCTCCCTTTATTTCAAATTAAAATGGGTATATCTCCGTAACTAATGAAGATACTGATCTTAAATTTGACATATCTGTTCTGTTCCTTGTAAGAATTATTTTTTCTTTGTTGTTCCTGTCCTTTGGACTTAGATATTTTTTCTGAGGACTTAGATTTATTTTTAATTGCTTCCCTTTGTTGTACCTGTCCTTTGGGCTTCATGTATGAAACTACTGGCCTGATTTGAAAATAATTTTATTTGAAGTAACTTTAAGAAAATATCAACTATATTTTCTCATAATTCTTTGATTGATCTTGATTATGATGTTTTTACCTTCTTGTCCTTAAGTGCAATGATAACAGGTGAGCGATATAGGGCCATTATGGCCCTCTTGTAATAAAAATGGACTTATCTCAGTAAGTATTTATAGGACTCATTTGAAATTTCATTATTGTCAATAGCTGGACTGAGACAATCAGGGTAGATAAGTATGGACTGATTTTATATCAAATTACCTCCCTTTGTTTCAAATTTAAATGGTTGTATCTCAGTAACCAATGTAGATACTGATTTGAAATGTCATTTATGCCATCAGATGGACTCGGACAATCAAGGTAGATAATTTTTGACTGAATTTATGACAAATTATCTCTCTTTATTTTATGTAGATGAATATACCTCAGCAGCATCTAATGAGATTGGTTTTAAATGTTATTTAAGTCTTCCAGGTCAAGGAATAGTCATGCTAGTACAAAAATGCAGCATTTGAGCCTAGGACCCTGAAACCTGGTATGGAGATTGGCCCTGACTAGTATGTGACCCATAGGTCAAAAGCGACTGTTACAAGAAAATATTTATCCTGGTGATATTTAATGTGTATGCCTATGTGATCTATGTCAAAACTTGATCTTATCATTAAGAGCAATGGTACTCAGGTGAGCGATATAGGGCCATCATGGCCCTCTTGTTATCGTTTAGGTGTATGATTTTATCATGTTATTCATACTGTGTTGAAAAAAATGCTCTACATTCAGTAATTAGAAAAATCTTTTTCTCACATACAAAACTCCTTTTTGTATACTTATATGAAAGGTTATCCTTTTCGCACTTTAGGGGTACCGCCTGTTGGGTCATGGGGTCCACTCTACTTCCAGTGAGTAGAGTGTAGAAGCAGACATTGAACTCATAGAAGTAACAACAATAGAATATCTCTTGTTTAAAATTTCTTTTATTTTTGTTATGTAGCAAAATGTCCAACAGGAAACAGTTCTAACAATATGAAATGTTCCTTTAGCTTTATCGCAAAAGTTCCATAAGATTTAACATATGCTTGACGACAAGGGAATTCTTTAATATTTATATAAAAAATAACAAAAGTATATGTACACCACTTTTAAATTTTAATAACCTCCTTCTGCTTCAATCTCATCTCTGTATCTTTGAGCGTGCTCAATTGGCAAGCACCTGAAATTAGAAAAAGAAACACTTTATATAGACCTATATAAGGATGAAAGTTTACAGAAAAAGTGCTCATGCTAAGCTTTTTGTTCTATTCATAATTCTGTACATCATCATCCTGTGGTCGTACAGAGTCTGGCCTTACTGAGTCTGGTCAAACAGAGTCTGGTGGTACAGTGTGTGATCGTACTGAGTCTGGTCGTACTGAATCTGGCCAAACAGAGTTTGGTGGTACTGAATGTGGTCATACAGGGCCTGGTGGTACTGAGTCTGGTCGTACTAGGTCTGGTCGAACAGAGTCTGGTGGTACAGAGTCTGGTCGTACTGAGTCTGGTCGTACTAGGTCTGGTCAAACAGAGTCTGGTGGTACAGAGTCTGGTGGTACTGAGTCTGGTCGTACTAGGTCTGGTCAAACAGAGTCTGGTGGTACTGAGTCTGGTCGTACTAGGTCTGGTCAAACAGAGTCTGGTGGTACAGAGTCTGGTGGTACTGAGCCTGGTCGTACTAGGTCTGGTCAAACAGAGTCTGGTGGTACAGAGTCTGGTGGTACTGAGTCTGGTCGTACTAGGTCTGGTCAAACAGAGTCTGGTGGTACAGAGTCTGGTCGTACTGAGTCTGGTCAAACAGAGTCTGGTGGTACAGAGTGTGAATTGTTTTAAACCACCAAGCCAAGTCAATCAAACATAACAAGAATGTTCTTTGATAGACCTCTCTCAAATTCTTTCATTCCTTCAAAACTCTGCTTGCCGTAGCATCCAAAGGGAAAACTTTAAAAAATCTCTGAAACCACTGGCCCTATTTCAAATAATTTCACAGAAATCTACCTTATAAATTACTGGTCCTGTATCAAATAATTTCACACAAATGGTCCTTAGTTTAATTCTACCAAATTCCTTGAGATCTTTCTGTTGTTGTTTTTTTTTAAAACATTGCAACCATGGAAAGGCTATTTCTTTTGCTATATGACTTCATGGAAAACTTTGAAAAACAATTGCTTTGAAACAATTTGCCTGATTTCAAAATAATTTCACAGCTATGTTCCTTTGGTGACTTTCTACTAAAATTGTCCAGTCCAGCTGTGAAAGTCAGTTGAGCGATCAAGGGCCATCATAGCCTCCTTGTTTTAATTGTGAAAGTAAAATACTTATGTTGGAAAATTCTTATGATTATATACATAGCATTTTAGTGATAGCAGTTTGGTGTTACAGATTTAACTTTTCCATTACTGGTACAAGGTTTTCTTTCTTAAAATGCATATTGAGCCGTGCCATGAGAAAACCAACATAGTGGGTTTGCGACCAGCATGGATCCAGACCAGCCTGCGCATCCGCGCAGTCTGGTCAGGATCCATGCTGTTCGCTTTTAAAGCCTATTTGAATTGGAGAAACTGATAGCAAACAGCATGGATCCTGACCAGACTGCGCGGATGCGCAGGCTGGTCTGGATCCATGCTGGTCGCAAACCCACTATGGTGATTTTCTTATGGCACGGCTCATATTATATATACCACTTAAAAGCATCAGAGGGTAGTAATTAGAACAGCATCAGAGGGTAGTAATTAGAACAGCATCAGAGGGTAGTAATTAGAACTTTTTTAAATTTTCAAAATATTTTGATTAGTTCTGAGTTCAGAAATGATTTTGATAAGGATATTTCAACCATTTTGGATGACAGAAGTTTGAAAATTTCAATTTTACAAGTATTTGTTGATACCGTGTTAAAAAAAGTTTCAAAATATCTTAGCATTTCTATGCTAGTGGCGAGTAATTTTGACATTGCGGCCAGTGCCAAGCCTGCACTGTTCGCTATTCAGTCAATAAATTTTCAGTGAACACCCCTTCGAATAATAAATGGTACTGCCTGAATTGATTGACAGACCAGTCTGTTTCAGAAATTTAGCAGGGTAAATCTTGATCTTGCATGATAAAGTGGTAATCCATTAAAACCATGTTAGGATTTGGCGGAAACAGTAGTGCTATAACACAGACTAGCGTATGTTTTATTAAAGAAATCTAAAACAAATTAAAAGATTAATACTTAATTAATACTGAAGCGGAATAGTCATTTTTAAAAAAGCGGCAAAATCCAACATTTTGGCAAATTTCAGCAGATGTTTAATGCAACAACAACTATAAGTGGAGAAATTACATACCTGCATTCCCACCTTTTTGTGTGATTTATACACACCAAGCTAGGTGATTGGCAACCACCGTAGAGGTATCTAAAGAAGCAACAATCTCCTGCTTCAAATGCCTGCTGCATACGCACTAAATCGATTGCTTCTGTTCTTGGTATCATTGAATAGAAACACAGTCCAAACAACAAAGTTAAAGAGAATGCTGTCATAGGGGTTTTCATTTTTCTGGGAAAAAAAACAGGGAAAAATACAGCATACAAAAATATGTTAGTGTAAACAGGAATAGAGTGATGTCTCCTACCCAGTGAGATATACTGATTTAGTGTTGTCCTTTGTCAGTCTCTCTGCCTGTATGTCACAAAGTTTGTTTTTGCAACTTTTCTGACCATTCCTTGCAGATTTACATCAAAATTCACAAAAATTATCATTGACAAACCTCAACATTTTCAAGTTCATTTATTTTAGTGCAGATACGGCTCTTGATTCATCAGATCTTCTGTGTCAGAGGTAAAACTCACTTTAAACAGCAAGAAATGGCTTATCAAATGAAAATTTTTCACTTTTGTACAATAAATCAATGATAAGTCTTGAGAAATAGTTTAACTTACTAGTAAAAAAAAGAAATATAAAGAAAAAGTTAAATTCAATTCAGCTTTATTCAATATGCCCTCCTTAAAATTTAGTCCAAGGAATTGAATACTCTTCAAAAGGAGATACACTATTACGGGTCCATTACTTTAAAGGTATACTAGGCCCAAAAATATGTTAATGTGTATTAACAGTATTATGCATTTGGTTAAAAATAGAACATACTGTATAGCTAAACACTGTATAAATGTGTACTACATTTGTATCACTTAATAAACTGGAAGTTTTTTTAAACAGTCGATCTTAACTGCATGACAAATTATTATGAATGTATCTCTACATACACAATTAATTTATATATTTGTAGTTTATTTGATGAAGATTTTTTTACAGCCGACTTAAAAATGAAAATACAAAATATTTTAGTGAATGATAGCCATTAGATATCTTTAATTTTGAAATGTCTATAAGCATTTATTTTATTTCTTTTCTCAAAAAAATATTCTAGATGTTGTGTTTGAATAATCATAGACATACTGGTATTAAAAATTTAAAGATAAAACATTCTGAAAAATACATACTGATCGAGATTTAGTGAAATTTTCAAATTGTTCTACAACTCTTTAGTAGATAGCCCGGTATACATGTAATATCCATGATTTATTTATGCTTTTTTTTACTCTTAGTCAGTTATAGCAAATAGAAAGGGGTCATTGTATAAATTTCAATCTTTCTGAAATAGTCGTCTACATGATAATAATTATTTGAAATGACAAATCTTTCAGTCAATAATCTCACTGTCTACAGAAACACATATTGATCCCCAAGTATTGAAAATATATATTAGTATGTCATTTTCAATGCGGAATCTATTATCTATTTCACTTAATCTTGCATGAAAACAATTTATAAACATGGTGGTATATAATGCGAATTGGTAATTAAAATGATATAAATATTGCGAGTATAGTTATTGAAAAAATATGACTTTTATATTTTGAACCTATGATTTGGAAATTTCCTTAAAATAAATGTATGCAAAAAAAACTGTATACTGTTAAAGAGATATTTTATTTCAGAAATTGGACAATTAGTTCATTTTTGAAAAACTCGTAAAACATAGATTTTAAATTTTGAAGAATGGAACAGTATCTTACTGCCCTCTACACGTCACAGATATTTTATTAAGGCAGTGACTAGAGTTCAATAAAACATTTTTGGGACCCATTCCCCCTCCAAAATTATATGTTGAAAAAATTACCCCATAACAATTCTTTTGAAGTCTGCTGCCAAAATTATCAAACATAATTATGTAAATCTTACACTAGAAAAAAAACTGTGTAAACATTAATTATAGTAACCAGTATGTTGTGACAGACAGAAATATACAAAAAAGAATTCCCCTTTCATATGAAAATGACTTGAAAATTCCCTCTCAGTGCCAGAGGGACTGGCCCCATTCCCCAAATTTGAAGAGAGGTCCCTGGGTATGACTATGACCCTTTTTGCAGGTAGGGACCAGGATCTCTAAACATATGTGAAGTTTCAATAGTTACAAAATTATTTCAGTCACTTTAAACTTTCACCATCAAGTAATTAATAGCCGGTTTGGCTGAGGAGTGAGGTCAACTATTACTCCTCTAATTCCTGGCAAAGCCAAAGGTATCTTATTCTTTCCAAAAAAAAATAAAGCCCTAATTTTTGTACACGCGCTTTTTGCCAGTGTAAGGTTTCATTATGCATAATGCTCTAGAACACGAGACATATAGACTTAAAAATAAGAAAGTTATGACCATTTAAATATTTAAACAAAATGGCGGCCATTTTGTTTCCATGGCAACAAAAAACAAAATGACGGATGTATTAAATTTCTAGACACATATTTGAACTGTATTTACTTAGAAACAATAACGTATATAAAAATCTATATTTAAGACAATTTTACGTAACGAATTATTAATCTACAAAACATTCAACACAAATAAAACCAATTGTGAAATTGCATAAAAATATAAATTGAGGAAACAATGTTAAATTTATTTATCGCTCGTATATATAACTGTCCAGTTGGTGAAGGCCGAAGTTGTAAATAGATGTCAAAAAGGAAATAGGATATTATGATAAAATATTATAATCACACAAAACATGAATGTTTTGTAATATTAATATGTACAATTTATGTAACAATTTTTATGCATGACTTGTGCGTATCTACTTAAAGGACAAGGAAAGCCTGATAATAAGTTAATTTCATATGAAAGTCATTATCAAGTCTTCCATAACGCTGAAATAATTTTTAAAATCGGATCACTACTGAATAAGATATGGCAGTTTGCAATTTAAGAAAATTGCTGACCATGGAGGCAGCCATTTTGTGTGTTTATGACGTCATTTACACACTGCTGAATTCTTTTTTTAGCAAATAACCTTTTAAATAGATTTTATATGTTTCTTGAATGTTATATGTAAAACATACTAATTTCATTCATTATAGCTGGAAAAGATAGAGAAATTATTTTACAGAAATAACTTTTGTATAATTTTAAAAAATATAAAGTGGTCAATATGCGTTTCCGTAGACTATCTGACTAACTATCTTACATTGTTTATATGGTAAATACATAACCAAAGCTGAGGTGGAGAGGAAAATGATATTAAAATTGTACATGCACGATGACGGAAAAGTAAGAAAAACCTTTTTGAACAATAAATATCAGTAATATGTGAAAAATGTTGCAACTATGATAATTATGAATGACTTTCATTTTTGGTCAATTATTCTCTGTGAAAATCCCTTTAAAACTCTGACAATCTGTATATTTTAAAGGAAATTAAAAAATGAAGTTATTTACACACCCTGTATTAGATAAGTATGAAGAAAGATAAAACAAAATTATTCTACATTCAAACTCTGGAACCCCAGAATGTGAATCAGGAGTAACAAAAATGAACTAAAATATATAAAGATAACATACAATATAGACATTAATAAATGTTAGTCCATTTTACCCCGTTGTTGCTATGTTGTTCCTCCCTTCCCCTTATTATTTGTTACTTTTAAAATATATACAGTAATATTAAATCAATGAAAACAGTAGCTGATCAAAAATTCTTACCTGCAAAATGTAGCTACACAAGCACAATTGAGTTTCAGCAAAGTGTGTCATGGTCAGCCAGATTACAGCCATATTTATAGGGCAGTGACATGTAATATCACGTCACTAAGACAGAAGTTCTGACTTATTTTTTATTGTTGAGCTATCTTGTTGTTTGGAACTTAATCCTGATTACAAAAAGTAGCATGTAATTTTTGTATTTAATGATGTCATAAGCGTATTATCCAAGAATTACAGTTGATTTTTATATTATTTTACATATTCTGGTAATACTAGGTATTGTACTATTATACCAGATTTATATAATGCTCTTTTCATAACAAACACATTCAAAGGCATTTAAGTTAGAGATAGTACCTAATTTTTTCAATCATAGGTATGAAGTTAAAAAGCTTTGAAATGAAGGCAAATGTCCATATTATTTCTCAAAAATAGATATATTGACTATATTTTAACCAGAAGCGTAGAGTTATGAGCATTTAATATTTTCATATAAAAGAAACTTTTGTGATCAAGGAAATGTAACTCTTCTTGAAAATGGAGAGCAAAAACATCAAAGGGACATAATATATTAAATATTTTCTATTTGGGTGCATTTGTTTTATCATTCAGCTGTGATCTAGATTGCTAAATAATGATCCATGATACTGTTTGCTAGAAATATAGAACATATAACAGCAAAAACATGCGGTAGCAGAATGCAAATATTTAAGCTCTGACCGAGACTCAAACTCAGGACCCCTCACACCTAAGGCAGACACTACCACTTCCCTACAACAGCAGTAGCTATAGCTTGGCACTGTTTAGGTGCACCCTATTCTCTTCCCCACTAGATTACATGAACTGGAACAATTTTGTGACAATAACATGTCCGGTGTACTCTGGATTGTCGGCGTATTCGCTTTGTTACCTAACAGCAATATTAGTGTGAAGAAAAAATATAATCTAATTTTGCCAAGAATTTAATCGGTCAAAACTGCCCAAATTTCTTTTGAGTATAAATTTTAATAACTGGTAGTACCAGTGAAATATAACTCACAGTATGGCTCATATTACTCAGGTGAGCGATTCAGGGTTATCATGACCCTCTGGTTTTCTTAAATGCCATGACGCCATTTCCGTTCATAGACGCAATTTGCCTGTGCTTCCGTGAATTTAGATTAGATTTAAATTGACCGAAAAGTGTATTTTAACCCCCATTTCTTTTCTTTCTGGGCACGGATGGCTCGATTTTGAGGTAAGCTTTGAAGTCCCCATGCGATTCCCGCATCAGCTCCTTCATCAGGGTGGCCCGTCTCAGCAGCCAGAATTTCACGCACACCGTCCTCTTCCTGTGCCTCATGGTCGGGCCTGCTGCTCATCAAGGACGGTCAGGCTTGCAATCATTGCCTGCTCACTTCCCATGACCTGTCTCAACTTCAACCGCAGTTATGCTGCTCTTAGTGGTACTATCATTTCTCTGAAGAGACGAATAATAAAAACATGTTGGAGATGGCCAATATATATAACCATCTGAACAATGTTTTGTCCATATCAAGGCCGCCGCATGGCGATGGAGCGGCCGCTGTAGGGTTGCCAAGCGATGATTGCTTAATATCTGTGCGATTTCACGGGTATGGCACGGGCAGCAAGCAGCAGCCTTGCAGCAGTTGTGCGAGGGCCGTGCGAAGGTCCCACGTGTCTTCAGTCTCCGTACAATTTCTTTTGGGCATCATGTCCACGAAAAATCGTGCGTTGGCTACACGATCAGCACGCGGCCTCGTAAAGATGCCCGTGCGGGGATTGTGCAATGCCACATGCGACATGCCTATACGGGCTACGGGCTTACAATTTTTTTCAAATTTGTATAACTTTTCACTAAACAAAATCGTAGAGGCTGCGGAGCCCGTGAATCTGTACGAAAATCGCACTGCCGCCTCCTGCATGGAAAGGAGGATACGGGCAGTCTAAGGGCTCCGCAGACGCACCCGCAGGTCAAATGTGAACTAGGCATTACTTGCCAAATATTCTCAGCTGAATACATGTACATGTAATTATTCTTTGTATCATAGAATATGATTTTTAGAAAAATAAGAGCATCACTTTTTTGCGAAAATGAATATGTATAGCTATTATACCTTTTCACAATATTTAGTGGAATGAAATATATAAAATTGGACATCTTTTGACATGTATCTGACACATTGACGCCTGTTGCAAACTGTTAATCCGTAGCGATGGCCCCTGCCAATTATGCATTGCTATTTTCTTGTTAATTGGACATCTATTGATACGCGATAAACAAACATGACATGGTTTTATTCTGTAGAATTGCCATGTTCATATTGCCCAAAATCAATGGTACTTATTTTGAAAAAAAAAAAAAAACACACACACACAATAATTTACGAATATTCGAATTTGATTTTCATATTCGAATATTCGTCCGATTTCCGAATATTCGAATATTCGTTCCCATCCCTAATAAAATGACAGTATAAATTTACATTAATTTTCTGATAAATGGTACAATGTAAACTTTGTTTCATAAACAACAATTACCTTTTTCTAGTATCTTTCTGTGTATTACTTTGGTATAATTATGATTATCTTAACTTACTGATTACAAATAAATTAACTGAACTTACAAAGACGTTATATACTATGTAGTAAGCTTTCAAATACACGCCTAATCGCACGAAATTACTTCTTGATTTAAAAAAAATTCTGGGGGAGGCCCCCATACCCCTACCTGCGGGAGGGGGAAACCCCCTCCCACACCTACCCCCACTCGTCGCTTCACGACTCGTACTCGCACCCACCTCCAAGAAATTCTGGTTACGCCTATGCAGGGGCCATGATAAAAAGACGTAAACGAAATGAGAATTCAAGAAAACATTTCTTCCGACGAAACTTATTATTGAGCAGTAGCCGTGATTTAAATGAATAATACAGCCAGTCGGTATTCAACATTTTACTGAACTGAAATTTCGATTGCCTGAACATGAAATATAACAGTATAGATGAGACACTATTATATATCAGGCCCGTAGCCACACTGAGGCACAGGGAGGCTGGTGCCTGTTCTTCTGCCAAGATTATGAGAAAAATGGATATGATTAGGGTCACCATGTTTTAAAGCATAACCGAGTTGAGGCACTATTATTTCATTTTATTTTCTTTAAACTATTTTCTCCCACTTGAAAAATTTCACTACAGCATACTTTCGTACAAGCTATGATCCCGTTAGTTTATAATCCAGCTTATACTGTCGCTGCCAGTTGGTTCATGTTCTTGCGGGTCAAATGTTGAAGTTAACAGCCTTGACATTCTAATGTTATGGGATTTCATTAGCGTTTGAGTAAGTCCTATTATAAAAGATGATCTCGGGAGTATGCGTTTGGCGCTTATCTAACTGCATTTTGTTTTTGTTGTTTTGTTTTTTGTTTGTTTTTTTTTTTTGTTGTTTTTTTTTTTTTTTTTTTTTTTTTTTGTTGTTGTTTTTTTCTAAATTGATTCATTTTGACATTACAACAGAAATCATGCGGTTTTGTTCTTTATACGCCTTTGAACAAACCATTTCTGAAAAGTCACAAATATACGTAAGTATGGAATCTTCCCGTTTATACTTTTTTTATATGAATTGTGACTTTTTAGATTTTGATTAACTTTATAAGTATAACTTTATGACAACATTTGATCTACATATTTATTTTTTGTGGAATTTCAAAACTGTAATATTATCTTAAAAAGAATGACAAAAATACTATTATTAAGTACATCAGTATTACATATCTGTATTGTATTTGTATATGGGGACCTGTGTGGCTGAGTGATCAGGGGTGCTGGCTTCAAATCACTAACCCCTCAACGATGTGGGTTCGAGCTCACTCGGGGCGTTGAATTCTTCATGTTAGGAAGCCACCCAGCTGTCTTACGGAGAGTCAGTGGTTCTACCTAGGTGCCCGGCCTCTCGTGATGAAATAATGCACGGAGAGGCACTAGTGGTCTTCCTCCACCATCAAAGCTGGAAAATCGCCATGACCTATAATTCTGTCGGTGTGACGTTAAACCAAACAAGATAAATGTATTTGTATATGCATAAACTATGCTGCTTCTTTCAAATTTCCGTTTCATGCCAGCCATGCTAAAAGTTTATAAATGAACATGAATATATTTAATATATTTACAATCCTTGCGTGTATCAGTGCTATACACTGGGCACGTTAAAGAACCAGGCTGTCTATTCGCAACGAGCTAGGCTAAGTTAGCCGGACAAGCCTGTATCTGATTTCTGATCTCTCTGTCGTGGGGGCTTTGTCTCACTCTGTCCCTCTGGTCAGATCGCTCTGTGTCTGTACTAGTAGAGGATGAATTATGCGCCCTGTGTGGCTGCATTTGAACTATGTAAAGCGCCTTTGAACGTGAAAGTGATCATGGAAAGGGCGCTATATAAATCTGGTATAATAATAATAATAATAATAATAATAATAATAATAAAAATAATACTCAACAGAAGATGTAAGAATAAAGCAATTATGACTATAATATTATGCCTTTAAATTAGCGTTTTAGGGTGACAATAATCACAAATAAGTTTGTTATTTTGAAATTCTTATTTTTCTGCAGATCTACAAGTAGTTAAAATGTATACACGAATCTTTTAAATCTCATTTATTTTTTCTGAACTCGGTATCGGCTCAAATGTAACAAAAGCATGTTTAAAATGTATGAAATCGTACAAAATGGCTTCCTCAGAAAAAACAATTCCAGGGGAGCATGCCCCCAGACCCCTCTAGAAAGTGCCTCCCTATATTTTAACCTCTGGCTACGGGCCTGCTATAATTTTGAATGCACAGTGTTTGTTATACTTTTTGACCTTGGACTGGTACATGATTAGTATTAACCGTGTGTTGAGAATGAGTATGAAAATCAATACGCAGTCGAGATTCTGACACACATTAAATATAGGATTCATTGATGCGGTCAAGCAAGAAAACTAAGGTAAATTGTTAATAGTTTCTTACAGAATATATTATAAAAGTTATGTTAATGTTTATACGTTTTCTGAGTAAATGTTTTTCTAATTTCGGTAGTTATATTTCGTTCATAAACAACGCTGACTTGCATACGTGACCCAGATAATTTATCAATCTTCGTTGGGCAATTAGTCGTGCATACCTGGCTTACCTGGTTAGTGCACTTTTATTATTCATGTTTTGTTAAAGGGAATATATTTTTTCCTGTATCTTCTTTTGTTAACGACTGTCCATACTTTTAAGTCAAAAAAGCAGACTATTAATTTAAAGTAGACCCATTATTTGCTGTCTAAGGTCTATTTTTCATCAGTATAAAGAACACCTTTCACCTTTATAATGTGTTTCCTTCTTATTTGTAAAGATTAACAAAAGTTATCAGCCAATATCATAATCTGTTAAACATTATGTCAGCTCAGGTTAGCCTAAACTAATGTCCAGCTTATTAAATTTTATTTACTGGTAAGAGCAAGGAAATAATAAATTCTATACTTCCCTGTTACCATGGAGACCGAAATGCTATCGTCACTGTAATATGATGGTTGTCATTGTTTACCAGAACATATGGTAAAAACTATGAAGCAAAACAAAAACAACGTTTTCTGCGAGTCATCAGGAAAAACACTTATTAAAATAGTGGATATTTTTGTTTGTTTGTACCAGCAAATTTAGTGGAGGGCTTGGAATTTTACGATTTTAACTGGAGTGTGTGATAATTTGATTTTATTTCATCTTGCTTTTCATTCTTTTCCTTCTAGCGTTGTGACAACAGACCGTTCCTTACAAGACGGGTTTAGTTGAGTAAGGCTCCTCGGAAGTTGGGTAACTGATCGTATGCTTTTCAGGGAGGTATGTCTCTATTTTAATTAGATGTGGTGCCCCCCCCCCCCCCAACCCACAACACACACACACACACTCCTTTCATTGTATATTGTTTCATGACTCGAGGTGAAATATTTTTAAGAGTGCAACACAAACTTTAAAGTTTTTACGCGTATTGTCGCAAAGTGAGAAATAAAACGCTCAGGTACACAAATTTGCATGCTGCATAATATTCCTACATGGTTCCATGACTAGGTGGAATATATTTTAAGGATATTTGCAGCAAAAGAAATCACTTTTATGTGTTTTTTTTTCACTAAGGCAAAGACGATAACTCTTGTTCTGTTGAGTGAAATCCCAAACAGAATACCAAGCGTGCAACTTCACGTGCTGGTATAACAATTCTCCATTTTATGACTCTAAGTCAAAGACTGTTTGAGGTCATACACAAAGGGGTCCGGCACATGAGTGGTCTATGGAGTAGTTATATTAGTATGATTTTTTTCATAATTATGACTCTAGGATTCAAAAATAAGTCATTAAACTTAATGCACTCATGTGCCGGACCCCTTTGGTCATACATATGGCACAAACTTGTATGCCCTTTATGCCTACTTATGACACTCAATGACAATAACTCTAGTCTGACTGACAGAAATCCTGCACAAAATCCCAGGTGCTCAACTTCACATGCAGTGTAATATTTCTATGATGTTTCATGAAACTAGGTAAAATATTTTTGGGGTATTTGCGACACAAACTTAGGCCTTTCTTATGCATATTTTGACTAAGTCAAGGGCTTTTACTTTGGTCTGGCCGAGTTACATCGCTAACACGAAACCCCAGATGCACAATTTCACATGCTGAATAATATTCCTGTAATGTTTCATTATCCGTGGTCAAATCCTTTTTGAGATACATGCAGCACAAACCTATGCCTTTCTTATGTATATTTTGACATGTCAAGGGCCATAACTCTGGTCAGCCTGTGTGATATCCTAATTTAAACACCAGGTGTACAACTTTCCATGTTGAACAACAATGATGTTAGGTTTGTTGACTCTGGGTCAAACGATTTTTTAAAAGTGCTCGAAACAAATTGACACTCGATCCTTTGGATCTCAAGCAATAGTTTTGAGACATTCAATAAATGAGCCGCGCCATGAGAAAACCAACATAGTGGGTGTGCGACCAGCAGGTCAGGCTCCATGCTGTTCGCTTTTAAAGCCTATTGGAATTGGAGAAACTGTTAGCGAACAGCATGGATCCTGACCAGACTGCGCGGATGCGCAGGCTGGTCTGGATCCATGCTGGTCGCAAAGCCACTATGTTGGTTTTGTCATGGCACGGCTCAAATGTATAATATTTTAAAGCATAGTGTAATTGTTTAGGTATGAAGCATACACCTCTAGACAGATTGATTCTGTAGTCTCTATTAAGTGTTGTACGATGTACATGCCCGACACCTTTAGAAATTTAATGTGGCATAAGGAAAGAAACGTACTTCTATTTCAGGAAGATGGCGGAACAAGTTTCGCCGGCATTAGAAGGTGGTAAAGATGTAATTACACATTGTACATGTAATGTTAAAAATAAGAATTATTCTGTCAGTCTGACAAACGGCGAACTAACATGGCACATTGCAGGCAACACTGAACAGAAAGGTGACTGTTGGATATATATATACATACTTTTTTCAATCAGATGAATTATGAACATGTGTTGTATTACATGAGTTTTATTATATAGAGAAAAACTTTGCATTTACTTGTAATAATTAATGACACACTGGAAATAATTGTTCAGCATCTTTCGTTTCATTTGCATTCATTGGAATTTCAGACAGTTTAACTTACTTTTTGTTAATCACAATCGAGTCTGCTCTGGGTCTGTGAAATACTACCAGCCTTTGTTTATACACGAAAATATCTTGAACGTACATGTACACTTGATTCCACGATGAATCTTCCTTTTTCTTGCTTGCCAGACTGGGGTTTCCAGTGATTTCAACGGCGCTGGAAAAATCCATCTTACACCCCTATCTATATATACTGCATAGCGCCTCTTTTCGAGTATTACGTGCAGTGGAGAGCCCCTACCGCTTAGCTCAGTAGGGAAAGGGCAGATGTACAGATCGTGGGGTCTTGCGTTCGAGCCTTATGCGAGGCGTATGTTCCCCGTGAGGATTCTGAAATCATTCGTCCTCCACCTCTGATTCATGTTTACTTGCGGCGAATGGTTACAAAATCAGCCAGGAACACTGGCGAGGTTAACTGCCTGCCTTTACATAACTGAAATACTGTTGAAAAACGGCGTTAAACCCAATACAAACAAACAAATACACCCCGTGGTGTAAGATGATCAAGTACATCTACGTAGTAGATCTGTGTAATAATTGTTATGTTTTTATTTTACGTGAAACTGGATAAAATTCAAATACATCTGTGTTTCCTCTTCGTTCCTTATAAAATATAACGTTATTTTACGGAAAAAGACATACCGTTTTACTGCAGATGCTAAACCGGAACTTTTACGTTGTGTTTACGTTTTACGCTTTTTTTTTCTGTGTAACGTCATGACGTACTTCCTTTTTACGGACGTAAAGTTTCCGCGCTTTGTCAAAAAGAAGTACTATGAGACAGTTATTTTTATGAAGTTATTTCTACTTTTATTTGTTGAATATGGCATGCAAGAAAAAAAATCAATCACTTGTGGTGGGTGCAGATGGGAATGCCCGGCTCCCGTAACTGTTTACGCGGTAACTCGGCGAGCCTCGTTACCGCCAAAACAGTTACCCTGGAGTCAGATATTTCTATCTGCATCTACCGCCACCGAATGAATCATATAATCTGCACTTACATGTCCGTTTCGTTGGGTTAACTTCACACTGACACAGTTATAGGTCATTTGCGATTTTCCAGAATTTGGTAGTGGATGAAGACTTCATTTGACCCTCAGGGCATTATTTCAGGCATGAGTGGGACCAACCATCAGTAAACCAGCTGGATGGCTTCCCAACATGAAAAAAATCTACAACCCATGCAATAAGGGATGTACTTATATATACCTACAGTTGATAGAAGATATCATTAAGTCATCAAAATGTAAAAGAAATGTTACAAATGTGTGCTTTGGAATACTTTTAAAAAGCTATATATATTCAAATATATATTTTCAGAAATACAGACTGTCAGAACAGTGGACATACTTTCTGTGTCACTACAGAGCTCAACAAAACAGAACAGTAACAATGACAGTGTGTGTGTCTCCTATGTTAGACAGGAGAAAAAGTACATATTGAAATCATGTTCTGTTGTGTTCACAGCTGGTGATTTACAGTTAATCGGTAACCTTCATCAGCAAATCACCGATGTGATCAGAAACGGTAAGTGTATTTAAGTTTGCTTAAACTCAGCATCTGAGCATACGGGGTTAGGAATCAGTAGGGAGTTAATGAAAAGAAGTTAATTTGTTCACTGATTTTCGTTAATTTTCCCCTGACCCTCGTATTATTTTAACGATTTTATAGAAACTTTATGTAATAAATTACGTTTGAGACACGATATCTCGAAATCTCTTATCTGAAACTTCCGGCTGTCTCGAACACATTGTCAAGTTCTGTTTTACGTCGAATTTGGGTTATCTCTAAGTAGAACGCTCGGTCCCTTTGAATTTGAGATACCGAGTTATATAAGAAGATCCTTTGAAAGCACAGAACGCAACCAAGCATAGTAATAGCTGCCCAGTTATCGAAAGGTAATGAATGAAGCTTGCAACATTCCTCACGTCCCTACGTAGTACATCTGTTTTACATGAAGGTTTTATTGTAGATGACTAGAAAATATAACAACACCGAGTTCAAGTACGGGGAACATTTTACAGCCACCACACGCTACTTGTATACTGTTGTTTTAATAGTTGATTAAATCTATAAGAAGATCCTTTGGGTAAAGACTTGTAACAAACTGCGTTTTTGTAAAGTGTTTACCAGATAGTTTGACCTCCAGACTTCTAGATTGTTACTTCAAGTCTTCACATCATTGGCTAGCAGAATGGGAAGTTTTATTCTTAGCAGAATATCTGACCCGGTTAGATTTCAAATTTATGCAACATAAATTCGTGATATTTTAGTTTTGCAGTGCATGCCATGGTATTTCTAAATGTTTTCAGTTGGACAGAAACCAAAGAGGTTGTTGGTGCTGATCAATCCAGTGAGTGGTAGAAGCAGGGGTAGAACTGACTATGAACAAAAGGTGGCACCCATCTTCCGGGATGCTGGGATAGACACGGATGTCATTGGTATCATTGTACACTTATTAAATGGTTTGCTGGACAGTGGTCAATACATCTCCCAAAGTTTTCGGACGCCAAGTCAGCAGTTTTGACTTTAGGCCGGCAGTTCAATAAATGTTTTGTTAAATGACATCATCGTTTTGGTTATTCTATTTGAATGTCGATATCCTTGTATTTATTTCGATTTCTTGGAAAGCAAACCACTTATGTTTGTAACAAGTTACTTTAAAATGTAAATATAAGGAATGGTTGCTGTTTTTGTGCGTTTAAATGGGTATAAACCAAATTGGGACTTTTTGCAATTTATCCAAGAAACGGTGTCTCGATTCATGGATTTGCAAGAGGTTCCAATGTGGTTTGTGCCCGTCTCATACGTCTAAATAAACATAACAGCATTTAATTTTTAATTAAAGAGGTGATATATAAAGGCACGCTCTAATAATTTTACTCAAAACATTAAATAATTTATAGAATTATCAGTTACATGAACAACAAACAAGATTTATACTTTTCTCAGTGAAATGAATTGTACATTTGTGCCTTGCCTTATATATTTGTTTTATTTAGCTTATTTGTTTTTAGTCACAGAAAAAGCGCATCACTGTGAGGAAATATTGTCAACATATGATATAAAGTCAGTAAATGGGTGAGTGCAAATTTCAGAGATGAGATATTGCTTACATACATACCGCAATAAATACCGGGTGATTGCGTAGAAAAAGGGTTGAGATTTGTTTAAAGATAATTCTTTTTAGCTCATCTGATTTTTTGAAAAAAAAATGATGAGTTACTGTCATCATTTGATCGGCGTCGGTGTCGGCGTTGGCGTTGGCGTTTCCTGGTTAAGTTTTATGATTAGGTCAGCTTTTCTCCTAAATTATCAAAGCTATTGATTTAAAACTTGCAACACTTGTTCACCATCATAAGCTGACTCTGTACAGCAAGAAACATAGCTCCATCCTGCTTTTTGCAAGAATTACGACCCCTTTTGGACTAAGAAAATCGGATTTCTTGGTTAAGTTTTGTGTTTAGGTCAGCTTTTCTCCTAAACTATCAAAGCTATTGATTTAAAACTTGCAACACTTGTTCACCATCATAAGCTGATCCTGTACAGCAAGACAAATAACTCCATCCTGCTTTTTGCAAGAATTATGGCCCCTTTTGGACTTAGAAAATATCAGATTTATTGGTTAAGGTTTATGTTTAGGTAAACTTTTATCCTAACTTATCAAAGCTATTGCTTTGAAACTTGCAACACTTGTTCACCATCATAAGCCGATTCTGTACAGCAAGAAACATAACTCCATCCTGCTTTTTGCAAGAATTATGGCCCTATTTGGACTTAGAAAATCAGATTTCTTGGTTAAGTTTTGAGTTTACGTCAACTTTTCTCCTTAACGATCAAAGCGATTGTTATAAAACCCAAAGCAGTTATTCGCCATTTAAAGCTGACTCTGCACAACAAGTACCGTAACTCTGCATTGCTCTTTGCAAGAATTATGGCACTTTTTGGACTTAGAAAATCATGAGTAGGACAATATTTCTATTATACAGAGACAAAAAAAGTAAGATGGGCGTCTGCACCCGCAAGGCGGTGCTCTTCTTTCTATTTTCGAATCTTTGAGATAAACTCGATTATACTGAAAAGGTTGTGGGGCATCATATCATTTCATAAAATACCTTTAAAATCTTTAAATAGCGAAACAAAATTATTTTATATCAGTGAAACTGCCCAAGTTGTCGAAAGCTTTCAGACAAGACCACTGTGAGAAAAAAAAATGTAAGTATTTTGGTGGTTTATGCTGTTTTCAAATTACTCCCTGATATTTGAGGTTCGAGTTTATTGGAATGATAGTCAGAAATAAAATTAATTCATTGCTCCTCCAGGTTAGTTTTGGTTGGTGGGGACGGATTGTACCACGAGGCGGTGAATGCGTTAATGAAAAAACTGGCATCTGAACAAGGTCTTAATGTGGATGATCCTGATGAAACATTACCCAGTATTGATCTTCCTATGGGATTGATGCCATGTGGTCAGTTTACATCTGCTTTTATTTCATTACTTTACCTTACTCTTTACTAAGTAGTAGGTCCATAGTTTGTGACTGGGCTATATTCAACACGTTTTCTGGGAAAATAAGACAAAAATTATAATTAGATTGTGAAAATTAATTTCTGATGCCATGTAAAACCCTTATTGAGTGGCTCACTGGTCATTAATCGGTCTGTCCGAACTCGGACAATAGTTTTGACTATTGACTGTCAAGTTATTCAATAATAGTGTATTATTACGCGACTCCTTAAATATATGGCTGGTCCATAGTTTGTGCTTAATGACTGGATTATTATTTTACCAAATTTTTTCTTCCAATCAGCAACTCCCGTTTGTACCACACGTGACCGTACAGTATAGTATGTAACTATACAATTTTATCCGTACTGCTTGATGTAGAAAAATCTATTCGAATCTCCATGTTGACCAATAAACGTTTCTTGCATACCAGAAAGGTGTTTCCGGTAATTTTACCCGTGCCAGCAAAACCCAACTGTTTTGATCAACGAATAATTTCAAGCTTTAGATTTTTTGTTCAACAGTGACAGTATCAGTAAACGTTTTTACCCGAGTTAAACATTTTGTAATGCAACCAGCAGATATCATATTTTCTAACCCATTCTTGTATTTAAGAATTTCGTAGTTTTATTATTTTAAACAGTTTTGAATGATTTTGCATGGTAGTTCAAATAAATTATGACTAAAACAAGTAATTTCTGTTGAAGGTACTGGCAATGGGATAGCAAGTGATTGTTATGGTAATAAAGATGTTACTACGGCAGCACTGTCAATCGCAATAGGTAATGTAGTTAGTGTCTTTGATTTGTAAATGATGGTAATTTCATTCAGGGACTTCATTCTTCATTGATCATCGATGTCCTAACGAAATGAACAAAAAGATTTAAACATGCCATGAACGCGCTGCGAACATAACATGAACATACCCATTCACATGAAGTATTCGCGGGATAGCTGTGAATATGCTGTGATTGATTTGACACTAGTTTTGGGGATGTTCGCCGTAAAACCAGTGATAAAGGTAAAGGTAAATTTTATTTACCGTCGCTTTGGGAAACGATTACTAGTAACATAAGCTCTGTATAGCTTTTAGCGACCCTATATTAAGAACAGTTAAAACCAATTATACCTTATCCCCAGCTATTTGCTTGTACCGATTTACAGCTGGGTCGACTTAGGCAATTGTGATAAAGTGCCTTGCCCAAGGACACACCGCAATTGGAGTAGCCAGGATTCGAACCAGGGCCCTTCACCTCCATAGGAAAGCGTCTTAGCCCTCTCGACCAATGCGTCACACACGGTTAATTCGCCAGAAGAACTTAGAAGAATGTAATCTTTCGGTAATAAGTTCATGAAGAACTTTTATTTCACCAGGTAATTGTAGACGAATTAAGTTGTAATATTTTATGGATATTACAGTGGTAGTTGATATGTTATTACAACCAATTTTTTGATATAGTTTATATGGGATAAAACTGTATGTATATACAGACAAAATTTAGATTGATTTGAAAAAAATTGATGAGTTTATTGTCTCACTTGGTCGGTTATCGGCGTCCGACTCGGCATGGGTTCGACTTTGCCTGGTTAAATAGTTTATGTTTAGTCGACTTCTTAAATAATCACTGTCCATGCTTGTGAAACTGGAATTTTTACAATTTTTCTCCATCATAACTCCCGTTTGTTACAAGAACCGTACATATAGTTTTTGCAAATTTATGCCACTGTTGATTAGAAAATATCGATTCTCTTGTGATAACGTTTTTGATGTAAAGGTGTTCAACTTTTCTCCGTGCTAGCAAAGCATGCTTTGACAACGGAATATTTCACATCTTAGATACGCTTGTTCACAGGACATACATAAACTCCATTATGTTTTTGCAAGAATATATATTTCTACCCATTCTTGATTTAAAATTCAGTTTTACTTGTTTAAGTTTTATGTTTTAGGTAGCATAAATTATACTAAACATCAAGTAATTTCTTTAATAACTGCAATGGTGCAATGATTGTATGGTATAAAGATGATTACAAAACGCCACTGTCTTTCGCAAGTATGTATTAGGCTTTTGATTTGTAAAATGATGTAATTTCTTGGATTATTTTCATGTTGGTCATCGTTTCCTCAAACTATGAAGCAATAGATTTAAACTTCCCAAACCCCTTGTCAACATCATAACATACCCTTACATGAAACGCAACATAATCATCTG
This sequence comes from Mercenaria mercenaria, assembly GCF_021730395.1. Lineage (NCBI taxonomy): Eukaryota > Metazoa > Mollusca > Bivalvia > Venerida > Veneridae > Mercenaria > Mercenaria mercenaria. The sequence continues at coordinate 54,854,092 of NC_069363.1, forward strand.
CTTTTTGACATAATTTGATGTTCGCCGTTATGACCTGAAAAAATAAATTTTTTGTCGTTTGGGAAAAAATAATTATGTTTAGCGACTATTTATACATAAACTATCTATCAGCTATTGCTTTACAAAGCTGGTCAAGCAAGTATATGTTCCCAAGACATACGATTGGTACAATTGAACATTCAACAACCATGAACGTCTTAGCCCTCTGCATTTTATGCAGAGATGAGATGTTTTTGGGTAAAGTTCATGAAAATTATTCAAGGTAATGGACGAATATTTAATATTTATATAAAGAATACAGTTGAGTCGTATGTACACCGTGATAGGGCGGTTAGACTTTTTATTTCAAATATCAATGGTGATTTCTTAGAGGACAGGAATATATTTTTACTCGTGTTAAGTCAGAAAATTTATTTCTAATATCTATACATGTATTAATATATACCTGAATAAACTAAATTCTTTTTTAAAAATTATATAGATGCTTAATTTTTTTATCTGAATCAAGTTATTTAAAAGGAAATATAGAAATGACAATTTAAGCTTCATAAGTTTGATAACTAAATTGTAAAACTAAAATTGACTTCATGGGAGGTTTTCCAGATTTAAGTAGTCTTATGTTATTGTGGTTAAATAAATATATGTACTTTGACACTGTTATTTAAAATGCAGTTAACAATTAAAATTCATACATATTTTACCTAATATACTAAGTACCATGATATGAAAGAAACATTGACATTGCCAATTTAAATTTGTCACAGACTCAGTGCTTGAATTTATAGAATAAATTTATGTTCATAATTTCTGTCATCTTTGTTTTGCACTATTTCTGTACATGCTAGTTTGAAGGCAATTTATGGATGGGTTTTGCTTGGTTAAATACATGTAATTGTTCTCAGTTTGTTCACAGCATATTCACAGCAGCCTGTTCGCAGCATTAAATTTGCAGCAACTTATTCATGGGATGATTGCATCAGCCTGTTCGCGGAAAGTATGCAGCAACTTATTTGTGGGATGATCACAGCAGCTGTTTCGCGGCATTAAGTTTGCAGCAACTTATTTGTGGGATGATCGCATCAGCCTGTTCACGGACAGTATGCAGCAACTTATTCGTGGGATGATCACAGCATCCTGTTTGCAGCATTAAATTTGCAGCAACTTATTCGTGGGATGATCACATCAGCCTGTTCATGGAAAGTATGCAGCAACTTATTTGTGGAATGATCACAGCGGCCTGTTCGCAGCATTAAGTTTGCAACAACTTATTCGTGGGATGATCGCATCAGCCTGTTCACGGAAAGTATGCAGCAACTTATTTGTGGGATGATCACAGCAGCCTGTTCGCGGCATTAAGTTTGCAGCAACTTTTTCGTGGGATGATAGCATCAGCCTATTCAAGGACAGTATGCAGCAACTTGTTTGTGGGATGATCACAGCAGCCTGTTCGCTGCATTAAGTTTGCAGCAACTTATTCGTGGGATGATCGCATCAGCCTGTTGGTGGCATTAAGTTTGTAGCAGCTTATTCGTGGGATGATAGCATCAGCCTGTTCACGGCATTAAGTTTGCAGCAACTTATTCGTTTGATGATCGCATTTCACGGACAGTATGCAGCAACTTGTTTGTGGGATGATCACAGCAGCCTGTTCGTGGCATTAAGTTTGCAGCAACTTATTCATGGGATGATCGCATCAGCCTGTTCGTGGCATTAAGTTTGTAGCAACTTATTCATGGGATGATCGCATCAGCCTGTTCAAGGACAGTATGCAGCAACTTGTTTGTGGGATGATCACAGCAGCCTGTTCGCTGCATTAAGTTTGCAGCAACTTATTCGTGGGATGATCGCATCAGCCTGTTGGTGGCATTAAGTTTGTAGCAGCTTATTCGTGGGATGATTGCATCAGCCTGTTCACGGCATTAGGTTTGCAGCAACTTATTCGTTTGGTGTCCGCATTTCATGGACAGTATGCAGCAACTTGTTTGTGGGATGATCACAGCAGCCTGTTCGTGGCATTAGGTTGGCAGCAACTTATTCATGGGATGATCGCATCAGCCTGATCGTGGCATTAAGTTTGCAGCAACTTATTCATGGGATGACCACAGCAGCCTGTTCACGGAAAGTATGCAGCAACTTATTCGTGGGATGATCACAGCAGCCTGTTCACGGCATTAAGTTTGCAGCAACTTATTCATGGGATGATCGCAGCAGCCTGTTCGTGGCATTAAGTTTGCAGCTACTTATTCGTGGGATGATCGCAGCAGCCTGTTCGTGGCATTAAGTTTGCAGCAACTTATTCGTGGGATGATCACAGCAGCCTGTTTACGGAAAGTACGCAGCAACTTACTCGTGGGATGATCACAGCAGCCTGTTCACGGAAAGCATGTAGCTATTTATTCGTGGGATGATCACAGCAGCCTGTTCACGGAAAGTATGCAGCAACTTATTTGTGGGATGATCACAGCAGCCTGTTCACGGCATTAAGTTTGCAGCAACTTCTTCATGGGATGATCGCAGCAGCCTGTTCGTGGAATTAAGTATGCAGCAACTTATTTGTGGGATGATCACAGCAGCCTGTTCACGGCATTAAGTTTGCAGCAACTTATTCATGGGATGATCGCAGCCGCCTGTTCGTGGCATTAAGTTTGCAGCAACTTATTCATGGGATGATCGCATCAGCCTGTTCACGGACAGTATGCAGCAACTTGTTTGCAGCAAATCCAGTTTGCAAGTTAACACCAAACAAAACATCCAGTGATCAGTGTGTACATTTTATCCAAGGTTCGCGGCATATTCCCCTAATATTTGCGGTCCACTATAATATTTCCTTAAGAAAGGTAGAAGTTGCAAACAGGAGGAGGTAAAAGTTCTCTAGGTCCTCTCATTTGAAAATTATTTGTTGCAAGTAGTCAGAACATCAGACCACTATACTAACTGTCATGAGATATGTTGAAATATGGTCAAAATTGTATGTCTTGAAATGTGTTGAAATATGGTCAAATCTGTATGTGATGACATATGTTCAAATTTGGTAAGGTGAACTTTTTAGTGCCATCGTGGCCCTCATGTTTTGTTCATACTTTCATGTATTTTTATTTTCAAAATTGATACACTTCATGTGCTCAGGATATACTTTTAGAGAATGCAACAGTTTACTGGCAGCTGTTGTTATTGTCTTGATTTTTCAATGATAATTCCTTACATTCCAGGCTATCAGTACCCGGGGAACATGATGAGTGTTCATAGTGGCAACAAGCTGATTGCTTACAGTATCGTGTTGGCAGGTTATGGGCTATGGGGTGACTTGATGTATGCAGCAGAATCTAGGAGAGGTCAAGGACTATGGAGATATCAAAGTATGATTTTGCCTTAAGTTGATGCAAATCTGTGTTAATTAATGTTTTATTACATTGTGTGCGTTTGACCGGACATTCATCAATTCATCAGTCCTGTCATAACACGTTAATATGGAGACTATGCACGTCATTTTATTTTGTATGAATGTGTGTTCTTACTTCTGTCTCCCTATCCATTAATCACAAAAGATGGATCTTGCAACAACTTAACAATTGAAGGAGACTTATTCATGAAGCCTGATGGATAGATAGGTAGATGGGTGGCTTGATCGAGGGATGGCTCATGGAGAATATAAGGCAATTCTATTACTTTTATTATTGTTTTCTTTTCATACCGGCTACAGTTCATTGACTTGCTGAAAATAATTGAGATAATACTTGTCATATCTGTAACATGTTGCAAATTTCTTAGTCTTGGTAAACCTTGTATCTCGTTACATAGTTTTCTGTATATTGAAAATTGCGTGATAGTGTGCGATGGATTACAATTTAATATAATGTGTTTATGTGTTTTAGTTGCAATAATGCAACAAATGCTGATGAAACCCTACCGCAGAGTAAATTTGACAATAGAGTATACAAGCCGAGAAATCCGAGAAAAACAAAATGATAGGGAAGTTAACGTACAAACAAAAGACGAAATGGACAACACAGATATTGCTGGTAATATGAAAGAAACTCCAGATAGCACTGCACAACCTGACGCTGTGACAAGTAAAAATGGGTAAGTTTCCGGTATGCCCTAATTAACTGCAAAGTGACAGTGTGAGCTTTTGTGATCGCGCAGCGTCCGTCGTCCGTCCGTGCGTCCGTCCGTCCGTGCGTAAACTTTTGCTTGTGACCACTCTAGAGGTCACATTTTTCATGGGATCTTTATGAAAGTTGGTCAGAGTGTTCATCTTGATGATATCTAGGTCAAGTTCAAAACTGGGTCACGTGCCTTCAAAAACTAGGTCAGTAGGTCAAATAATAGAAAAACCTTGTGACCTCTCTAGTGGCCATATTTTTCAATGGATCTTCATGAAAATTGGTCAGAATTTTTATCTTGATGATATCTAGGTCAGGTTCAAAACTGGGTCACATGAGCTCAAAAACTAGGTCACTATGTCAAATAATAGAAAAAACAACATCATACTCAGTTCAAAACTGGGTCCTTTGGGGACAGGTGAGCGATTCAGGACCATCATGGTCCTCTTGTTTAAATGAAGTTCTTATGATAATATTGTTGTGTCTGCTGCACAGATATTTGTATCTACAGAGAGTAAATTGTTGCAAGGAACCTATTTAGACCCCTTGTATGATTTTACAGTATTTAACCGTTAATTTATCTGGCCCTCTGCAAGATAATGTATTCTTTATCTTCAGTTTCCATTCAGCAACAGTAAAAGAAAATGTAATTGGAGCATTAATTTCACTAATGACGCGGTCGGCAGCATTCACTTCTACCGGAGAGCCGGCATTGACTTCTGCCGGGGAACCGGATGTTTCACAGATGATGATGTGTTTGAACAAGTCATCCCGGCTCATGAACTTGATCAGCTTCCTTTTTCAGATGATGACACTCAACTACAATGCCGTAGGTGCCATCATATCTATATCAGTAATATTTTAACATACAAATTATATAAATAAGGATAGTCTGATACAGAGCGTAGAAATATTGGAATACAATTTCTTGGTGTTTTATACAGCCAGACAAAAGTTTCGGCTACTCAAACCTATGCTGTGACAAATAATTTCCTTATTTTGAGATGCGTCAAGTGAGCAACACATTTCAGGAGTTGTCAAAACATTGAGATATATACATACAAATGTTCGTCACATACATACGATCTTTGATACTACAATTAAATTTTACAGATTGATAGAAGAGATGATATAACAGTTCTGCCTGGTAAACAATGGACGGTAAAGTTAGAAGACCCAAGTCAGCCGGAAACAGAAAATTGGGAACTTGAACACATCATGAGTATTGATGGCGAGTTTTTTAGATTGCCTAAACCAGAATTTCAAGCAAAGTAAGTATATCTAAAGTTAATTACAATACTATCATCAGTCATAAGAGCACTTTTTTTCCAAATAAGTTACAAAATATTGATATCAATATTTTTTCCCTTGTGTCTTATCCTGGAGAACAACAAACAATTTATTTTGTACCTCACGCAAACACTCCTTGTTTGAACACATGTGGTAAAGTGTTTATGCAATATTTGATTCTCATATAAATCATATGCATGAAATTGGTCTTCTTTTTAGCTGACAACCGCAAATAAAATGTGTCTCCTTTTGCATCAGCCTTAAATAGTATACAAAACTATATTTTAGACAACGAGTGATGCACATGAATTGACCTACTGACAAAACTTTTGTCTGCAACGCGTTTTGCCGACAAGAGCATTCAAGAAATTATATGAGTTAATACGGTTTAAATTTGTTTGGCAATGGGAGTTCATTGGCCAAACGTCAGAATATTTGACCAAAACTGTTTCACAATTTCATTGACATAGCTCCCTATATGCACTTTAGGCACAAACCCATGAGATGTGACAAAACAAAGATACAAAAATGTGGCTTGAAGGTAACTCAAATGTACGTGAATGATGCTCGTAGAGCATGCTGCATGACTGCTTGAGATGTGTGTGCTGACACATTGATTCGAACCAAGTTATGACCTTTTTTTTAAACTGTCTGGCCTCTTGATGACATCTTGTTGTGTTATGGTCATGAAACATGTGTGTTGTCAATAGATTGTTTGTTCCATCCACGACGGTCTGCGAATAATAGCTTTATCAACTAAAAGCTGACAAACTCACTTTCGAATATCGCAGCAGTAGATTCACTGTCCAAATATTAAGTGAAATTTTATGCAATTGAGAGTTATTTTGAATGTTCATCTTTTTCAGATTGCTGTATGACAAAATAAAATTGTTCAGCAACATGCCGTATGCAACGAAAAGGGAGATGAAAAAGACATGATGCATTTATTTGTATCAGAAATTTGTGTTCATTTTGTTAAAAAGATATATGTGTTTAGATACATTACAATTTGGTATTATCTAAAGTTTGATTAAGGATAAATAGAAATGGTATATCTCTTTTAAATTCATTGTATTTTTATATTGTCTTTTCTAGACGGGATCCGTTGCGTCTCTTGTTTTATCGTCTCTGTGATGTCTAGATATTTACAAGAAGATTTACTTCAAGCTTATATTTGACTGTTCAAGAAGCCCCATAGCATTTTGTACTTTAATTTTGACTGAGATGTCCTCCATTCATCGTATATTTTCGACGTAAAGTGAGACTGATTTGTTCTTCAGTTTTACATTAAAATCATGACTAAAATCAGAGAAAAGCTTTTAAACTCTTCCACATTTGACTGCTGTTTATCATGAACATTTATGTTCGTCACAATGCTGGTAATTTGTAAATACTTGCCTCACCATTTGTTTAGAATTTAATTGGATAATTACTTGCGAAAAGCAATTTTGCAAATAGCTTTATTGATTTGAAGACTGTCTAACTCTTAAAGAGCTTTTAATATATATCTGCGCCATTTAGAGAGACACAATCCTTGCCATTTGACAAGTATATGCCCGTTGTCAAACCAGTTAAGATTTGTATTTATATTGACACCTAATTCAGCTAAATTGTCAAAAGTATTTGATAAACCAGAAGTAGAAATCAAAATGAAGCAGTAGTTTGAAAGGAAACTGACAATCATGTCATATAGAACATTACCCTATAAGCAGCGACGAAGCCGGGGCAAGCAAACAGTTGTAAATGTTCTTCGAATGTGTCCCTTTCCAAAAGAGAGGGTCAATATTCTTTCACTCATGTGTGTCAGTCTTTAGAAGTTGGTAAACCATTTGGCTTCCGGTCAATGAATAAAGAATGCTTAGTCTCACATTCTAACACGACCAGCAAATAACTTACATGCATGTAGAGCAACATCTATCTCGGGTTATTCTGCAATAAACCACTCGCGTGCAATGACGTCATCCGATCCAGGTGCGTAACACGGTCGTAAAAAGTAGTTACCATTTTTTCTTATACTGTTGATACTAGTATGTCGTGTTAGAATCAAAATAATAAGTTCCAAAGTGTGATTCTTATGCGAAACAATATATCACTCAGGCCTACGGCCTTGGTGATATATTCTTACGCATAAGAACTCAAAACTCGGGTTATTCTATGATAAACCACGTTTGGGAACTTATTATTTCTTAAATATTCAAATTTCATGTGATGATTGCCTGTAGTCAGTTGGCCCTTATTGTTTTCAGGTCAAAAATCAAGTTTACTGTGTCCAAACTGAAACGGTTTTCGCTTAATACGTGTAAACGCTTTGACATACAGATATCAAACTTCGTAGTATGACTGCCTGTGATCTGTAAATGACACTATCATTTTGGATGTCAGTATGTCTAGAATCAAGGTCACTGGGACCTCGAGACTGAAACCCGTTTCCACGCAATAATCGTGTAGATGGCCCCTATTGTTTTGGTCTAGGGCCAAGGTGACCTCGAGACTGAAAATGGTTTTCGCTTAGTAATTGAAGTACTCTTTAGTCCACAGCTTTCAAACTTCATTAGATGATTAACTTGCTATAGTCATTTAGATGACCCCTTTTGTTATGAGGGTAAGAACGTCATTGTCATAGTGATATCGGGACTGAAAATTAGACAGGCAGTCACGGGGATCATACATCTCTTGTTTACCGAATTTACGCATATCATTTTTTAAACTCCTCTCTTGTTTTTATTTCTTTTCTCTGTCGAAAATTTACTTATTTCAATTAAAACTGAACAAAGTCATGAATGATCGTTATGTTAAAATTGACCATAAATCAAAAACAGTCTGACGTATATCAACTGAGCTGTGACACTTGAATTCTGTAAATGTTTGGTAGAGATAACAACAAAAATATCAAGTATGGAGTTACAAATGTTTAAAGTGTATGCCTCTTTTACGAATTAACAGTTTCTATATGAAAGCATGTATTTTGATGACTTTATTTAAACTCAACTTACGTGCTTGTTCACTGTGATTATATGACGTGCAATGCACATGTATCATTACTCTGCTTTCTTTTCTTTTTTAAAAATGTTGTACCATTTATTTAACTCATTCTGAACTTTGTTCAGGGTAAGCTTTTAGTATAGATGGGTCGTCATGCGTCTTGCGTCAACATTTTTACTTTAACATCTTCTCGTTTGAAACTACTTGTCAAACGTTCACCAAACTTGGTCTTTAGCCTTGACGTATGGCCCTCTCTAAAGTTTGTTCGAATGGTTGCATTTAATTTATGTAGGAACCGCCAGAGATGAAAGAGGGAAAAAACGTTTTAACAACTTCTTCTTATGAATCACATGAAATAGTTTAATATACGTGGTTTGTATTGTCCTTATGTGGTCTTTCAAATTTGTTTAACATGATCTCTGTTGCGGCCGACATAACTTAAACTTTCTGAAGAAACATTTAAACATCTCGCCTCATGAACTTGGGATAGATCCTCGCCAAAGATTGATTTGTAGCATCGTTGTATGGTCTTCTTTCAGATTCTTTCAAATAATTTCGCTTGGCCGATTTTAGCACTAGCTAGACATAAAAATAGAAGAAAAAAACTACTTATTGCTATGAACTTCTTTAAGGATCATCACCAGATTGCTTCTGTAGCATTCTTGTAAGGTCCTTTATCACTGTTTTGCGGCCCTTTTATGCTAAAACACGAAACAACTTCTCGTGAACCACTTCATGGATTTTAGCTCATCTTAGCCAAAGGCTTGTGGTGAGCTTTTGTGACCGCTCAATGTCCGTCGTGCGTCGTGTGTCGTGCGTCCGTCAACATTTTCTTATAAAATCTTCTAGAAAACCACTGGGCAGAATTACACCAAACTTCACAGGAATGATCCTTGGGTGGTCCCCTTTCAAAGTTGTTCAAAGAATTTAGTCCATGGAGAACACTGGTTGCAATGGCAACCGAAAGGAAAAACTTTAAAAATCATCTTGTCCAAAACCGCAAGGCGTAGAGCCTTGATATTTGGCTTGTGACATCATCTTATGGTCCTCTATTAAGATTGTTCAAATTGTGCCCCTGAGGTGAAAAGACTGTTTAATTATATTTACCTGATGTACCAAAGTTGTTACGGGTCACCTTACTATAACCTTGACCTACTGACCTACTTTCTTGTTGTTTTTTTTAAGATACAGCCTTGAAATTTGGATGACATGTAGTTTTGCATACCGATTTTAAAACTGACTTTCAGTGACCATGAATGTGACCTACTGACCTACTTTCTAATATTTTAGCATCAGTTTGCCATTTGAAACATGTGGCTCATATTATTCAGGTGAGCGAGTCAGGGTCATCATGACCCTCTTGTTGCCACACATGGTCTGTAACATCCATGTTCAGACCTATCTCAAGCTCTGCATGACCACTTTTAGGGCAACTACAATCTGACTAAAGTACATCTCCTGTTACGCTACGCTTAGGATCTGAAGACGTGCTATTGATAGCCTCGTTCTGACGACCGTTCCGCTAACCAGTCAGAGCCTTAATTACAACATTTTGTAAATCTAAGGTATGTCGATGGTCTTACTAGGATGCCCATCCAAGTCTTCCGTCCATCAAAAGCTGTAAATGCGGTAATATGACTTTTCATGAGCAGCCAGAACTCATCTGCGGATGTCTCTAAATTGCTTTTTGTACTTTTAGCATGTGTAAATGTTGAGTTCTGCTCAACCCGGGGCTAGAGGGCGTGGACGGTAGCATGCATTTCCACTACCGTCCATGAACAGGCTCAATCAAACCGAGCCTGCAACATTTTCGTTTTTGTCGTGTTGGGCGACCTGTGAAGTTTTTTAGAATAGATACTAAAGGTAAAACATTGTGCCCGTACACATTTCTAAATATGTCTCCGATATCAAGGTCACGAATCTTCATGACCGACGGCGGCCATCTCTGTGATATTACAAGATGAATGTTTTCATACTAAACACAAGTGTTATGTGTCAGAATTCATGTGTAAGGTCAGGTTTAGGTGAACGACTTGGGGCAATCATGGTTCACCCGTTGCTATGTTTGCAGGTATCCAGTTTCAAGTTTTCTGTTGTAACGTATCTTGATGGTGCTTTATTTTGTTAATATGGATATATTCCCAAATTGTTTTTATAAATAAAATATTTATCTGTTATTTTTATGATATTTTATTTTTAAATGTACCCGAACTGCTTCTGCATGTATACGTCAGCACAATGGTTAGCTGTGGTGTAATAAATGGTGACATTAGTTTTGACAAACTAAACTTAGCTGAGAAATTTTACTCTTTCTTTACTACCCTTGTATCTAAACTTGTAGAAAAATTATCAAATTGTTTTAGTAAGGGTAGTAAAACTTCTGTGACAAACATTTAACTTACCAGTTACTCATTTTCAGTAGTGGTTGATATAAAGTCTTAAGTACTTGAAAAAAGTTGGAGTGCTAATAAAGCAACTGGTTTAGATGTCATTTCATTTTTGTTATAGAGTTCCCATTGTAGTATGTCCTTTCAGCCATGTCATCAGTTTTTGAGTCGTCAAAGGGTCTGCCCAGATGATCTAAGCTCGGCTGAATGTATCTCTTTCTTAAAGAAAATGATAAGACCGAGATTGGAGATTATCTCCCCCTGTCCATTCCTGGCATTATATCAAACACTTTTGAAAATATTAGTAATTATTCTTTGAATGACAAAACCCTCTAGTTCATATTTCCAGCCTGGGTTTAGATATCGTTTTTCTAAAGATACTGGTCTGATTCGACTGTCCGACTTCATCAAATTCAGTATTGATAAAGGCAATACGATATAGGAATGGTGCTTCTTTGACATAGTCGACCATAGTATCCTACATACATAACTTGAAGCTATGGGTTTCTACCACAACACTTGTCAATTGATTTAGGTCATATATGCCCGAGAGACAAAACTTGTTGATGTTTCAGGCACATTTTCATCCTCAGTGGTATCCCTCAAGGGTCAATTTCAGGTTCTCTCCTGTTTTTGATTTATCTAAAGTATACATCAGCTGTTGTTAGAATAAGCTCTTTCTGTAGGCTGATGATTCAGGTAGTCTGGTCAGAGGTAAAAATATATCCCATATAGAATATATGTTTTCCAGGGAACTGGAACAGGTTAGCATGTGGTTGGTTGATAATAAGCTTCTATTCCCAGCTTAATGGTAAGGCTGATTCAATACTATTTGGTTCTAGACAGTGGTCATATGTCTTGTAATTGTCAGAATATTCAACCAACCACTCCACTTAAGTAACTGGGTGCACCTTTGGACCAAGCGTTATTATCGTTTGTAATGGCTAGGTCAGTCATTAAGACCTAAACGCAGATTATGTTTCTGTGTAGTAAAGTCTTTTTTTTACTATGAACACAAAAACAAACACCTAGTCATGCACTGTTCCTTATCTGATAGTAGTGCTTGCAACAATTTATACATTAACTTATATCATCACAATACATATTGGGTAGGTTTGTTTCTTTGCTGAAATATACTAATTCAATAAGGAACTGTATTTTGTGCTGTTAAATAAGATTTCTGTGATAGCAATTTTATTATTTAAAACATGTCATATGGTATCATTGCGATGGTTTAAACTTGATAACAGCTATGTCTCTGTGTCATTACACTAAATGGGGAAAGGAAAATTCACTGCTCATCATTGGACTTGGTATGAATGTCAGACTGTTTTCTTCATTTATATATTTATGTATGTTACTGCCATGCCGTGTTCATTTTTACCAAAATAATTCAATCTATCTACCCAACACACAATCTCATTGCAGCAAGCATTTATGCAAAAAGACTGCTCTATACATGTATGTCCAAAACAAGCTCTGAAGTGGCCGTTAACACCAAACTGTGGCATTTATCTCTGAGATTAGGGCCTAGTGTTTGAGCGTAACACTCTGTCTGAATGAGATAAACATTTCTGTCTAATCAAAGAAAGATTGCTCTATGGATATCAAATAAACAGTCTGTACCAGAGCTGACATGACCTTTGACCCCAAGTGTGACCTTAACCTATGTGAGAGGAACTGGTGTTTGTGTGTGACTATGATATTGTTGAGGCTTCATGTATGTCAAAGTTATTGTCTGGACAAGATTGAACGCTCACTATTGTAAATACAAAGAACAGTCATTTTGATGATAATGTACAGCTCGCCACAAGCATGCTCTACATGAACAATAACACCACTACTGACCAAGTAAAAAGAAAGTGCAAACATTTTTTTGCAAATTTTAGTAATGGTTTGGATCATTGACATAAACTTCATTTTCTTGCCCAAAAGGGCTTGTATATATAATGTAATAATGAATACAAATGAAAAACATTGGTAAGATGTCAGATATTGTTAAAAACATGCCCTTATTTAAATAAAACATAGATTTCTTATGTCTAAAGGCTTATACAATGTACTACAATATCTTGAGCATTTATAACATTCTTAAACTAAACTTATTTCAAAACTGTAAAATGTTTCTTCTACATTCCCAATAATTTTCAAGACTATTGTACATAACAGATGCTTTCAAACATACATGCGGTCATCCATGTAAAATGCTAAGAACATGAATCACATATGAACGCATAGCATAGTATGACAACATAAAAAATAAAGCTATACATCTAAACAGAACTTTTTTACGTTTAAAATCCTTAAATTAGTAGATAAAATAACCAAGAATATTCAGAAAAATACTGATTTCCCCCGAGATAAACAGCAAAATTGATCATAAATACTGAGGTAGGTATTCGAAAAATGATCATAAAACTTGACAATTAAAAACAGTTTTAACAATTTATTATGTTCAAATACACAACACTCATTCTTATTTCAAAATAAACATACAGTAAACTCATCAGTTCTTTCAATATCAATAAAACGATCCGGACTGTGAGGCTTTCAATCCGCGATCATGTCTCATAGAACATTCTTTCATAGTACTTGCCATGAAATCTCTTTGATTCAAATATTCAACGAGTTCATCTCGTTTTCTGCTCCGGTACCCTCTAAGAACGGCACTGTGTGGATTATCTCTAGATTCAGGATTCCTGGTTTTATATTTGAACTCCTTTCTTGTAATGACAGGAATGAGAACCCCATTAGGGAGCTGCACAAGGTCATTTCCTGTTCTCGGGTCAATAAGTCCTTCAAATTTCTGACGGACATCAACTACATCTCTCAATGACTGCTCCCTTGCTTCCTCAAGATTTGTAATAATCCTGTGGGGGTAGGTAACGCCTGAAATATCAAAAAATATGTTCTAGAAAAAATGTAATTTCTAACAATATAGAATTTTGTTAATAAGTTTACAACCCCAAATTGATGTTTGTTACTAACAATATCTAAAAATATCATATTTACTGTAAAGTATTTGGACAACCACGTGATAGGCATAATCTGATGGGTTTTTTTTCTGGGTTTTTTTTTTCGTGACATTATTTTCAAACTCCTAACGGTCGTAAGTTAACAATGCAAAATCTCTAGCTTCTAGTAACACACTACATGAAGCTTGTGTTACAGCTTGCCAGATGGCAATAAAGAATTAGGACTTTTGTAATGAAACAAGAGACTCATTAGGGCCTAAGTCGCTCACCTGAGGATCTTGTCCATTTTTACCGTTCTTGAGACCAAGTTTGGTGAACATCTATTAACACTTTCATTAAAAGTTACTCAAAGGTTTTTCCTATGTTTTGTTGTGACAGCCCTAGAATTTGTAATCATGTGAACAAACTTGAGAGAGGTCAACTAAAGCCGGCTACAGATTACGTTTGCTCAAAAGAGTGGTTCATGACAAGAATTTGTTTAAAGATTTGTAATTCTGACTGCAGTTTCAGAGGAAAAGGTGTTGAAGAAAAAAGGTTGATACAGGTGGACGTACAATTGATATAGGATCATCCACCTATTCTAATAGCTTGCCCTGATCCATGAGCACCTTGTGCTCAGGTGAGCTAAAATGTGCTTGTTTCACGTATAAGATCAATATAGTTTAGATTTTTATTTGTGGCTACAAATTATTCACAGAAAGATGTTTAGATCTTACATGGACATAAACATGTGATAAATCATCATTTTTATCATGAAACAAGAAAAGCTATTACCTAACTCGACTCCAGCTCTGCGTAAGATTGAAGGTGGACACTTCCATGGTTTATGTATGAATTCTTCTGGCATTCTAGCTAGTTCTGGAATCCATTTCCTGACATAATCTCCCTTGGGGTCACAGGTCATAGCTGCATCGACAGGGTGCATGACAAAGTTCCACTGGTCAAGGCCACTCATACCGCCATTCTGCCACATCATAGCATTTATAGCAACATCTGCATCTAGCAGGGTATCCTGAAATGTAGAGTTATTATGGTTACCTGACAAAGGAAGTTCTAACTGTAATTTTGTTACTTTTTACTTTTCAAACTGATTACTCATCCTTAAAGGCATACTACACCAAAATTTCATATCTAAAAATATCAATACGACATGTAGTTAATGTAAACATGAAATTAACATGTTTATGTGTATTACCAGTTCTATGCATTAAGTATAAAATAGTACACACTTAATACAATTATAGCAAAACACAGTGTAAATGTGCACTACCACGAAAAACCTGGAAGTGTTTTAACTAATAACTGTTACTTTATGACATTTAGTTATGAATGAAGCTCTACATGCACTATTAATTCATATAATTCATTTGATGAAGACTTTTTACATTATTAGTAAACATCTGAAGATGATATGAGTCATGCCATGAGAAAACCAACATAGTGGGTTTGCGACCAGCATGGATCCAGACCAGCCTGCGCATCCACGCAGTCTGGTCAGGATCCATGCTGTTCCTTTTTAAAGCCTATTGTAATTAGAGAAACTGAATTAGAGAAAATGCGCAGGCTGGTCTGGATCCATGCTGGTCGCAAACCCACTATGTTGGTTTTCTCATGACACAGCTCATATATTTTTGTGGGCATTAATGATTGGATATCTTTAACAAGAAAAAAAGCTAAGATTATTTTAAGATGTACTGCTCAAAATAACATGCAGAAACAATACTTGTCTACACAGAGAATGTTTACATCCACTCTGATAGCCTGCAGAGACTTTGTATTAGAAACACTGATAAAGTGATCCCTCTTGGAGATATTCTACCTGACAGTTCATACACTGGAACAATATACAAAAAGTATCTACCTGAAACCAGAGAATGATACTGGTATACAAAAAGTATCTACCTGAAACCAGAGATATCCTTCAACCCAGGTAATATGAA
Source organism: Mercenaria mercenaria (assembly GCF_021730395.1). Classification (NCBI taxonomy): domain Eukaryota; kingdom Metazoa; phylum Mollusca; class Bivalvia; order Venerida; family Veneridae; genus Mercenaria; species Mercenaria mercenaria. The sequence goes on from NC_069363.1 coordinate 54,869,769, forward strand.
GGTAGGATATCAAAAATGAGGCAACAACATGTCTCATGTAATTATTCATCCAACCAGTCAACCATAACTGCCTCATTGAAGCATCAACCAATGGGTAGCCAGTATTTCCTTTCTGCCATGCCTTCAAATGGATCTTGTTGTCACTCCATCTCTGATGCTGAAGATGCAATGGCAAACACATTATCATTTAAAGACAATTACATCCATGGGCAACAATACAAACATTTCTACAATTTTGTAAGAATTTTGGTTTCGATTGATTTACTCCTCTATACTTCATTAAAACTTGTCATTGATACAGAGTTTTAAATCTAAAGAAAAACCTTCAATAATAGGGTTATTTTACATTAACTGTGTGGAAAGGATTATCGATTACAGAGCTGGGTGGATTTTCAAGCCAAGCAAAACCTGGGTTAAGCCATCTTTGGCAAATACCGCCATAAGACATTTTTTGTAATAAAAACATATAATCAATTCATCAATTTATTGCATGGTAAATACACCGCAAAATTTTACTGTCTTAGTTGGAACATATTTCAATTAATGTTCACTTAATCTTTATTTCATACACATATCTCTTAAGGTTTAGCAGTATATCACAAAACAACAGATTTTTTTGAAAAGGAACAGCACCTTGACAAACAACTTATCTGTCCAATACATGTTTTACTGTTCTGTCCCACAGAGTTGGATACTTAAAATATTCTTAATGAGTTGTCCCCCTTTAAATAAGAATGCCATTGTAAAGAAATAAATGTAAACAATTGTCAAAAACGATGTTTTACCTAGTTATGAAAAGTTTAAACACTCGCACGACGTTGCAAATGCATCAAAACGAAGACATGTAACAGCTTTTAAAAAATGGCGAGTTTTTAAAGCCGCTGAACTGTCCAGAAGTGTGGCCCCTTCATGCAGTCCCTTTCGGAATTCAATAAATATATCAGTATATTGACAATGGTTTTGTAGAATAATATAAATGTTTTATACGCTGTTAGATTTTCATGTAAAACAATGCTTTCTTTCTATGATTTGATGACGTTTGAACTTTTTTCTCTGAAACATGGACCTGTACCTTAATGGGTACTGGTCTGAGTTTACATGTACATACCTGGTATTGGGGTCTTGTTGGTGCATAAGGGAGGTCTGGAAACACAGATAACAACCAATATGAAAGATCCCGCCAAGCCAACTTCCGCAAAAACTTTGGTGATTTCAAGTAACGACCTTCATTCAACACAGTTCTAGGACTGATCTGACCAAAGTGCAGGTATGGTGAAATTCGACAAGTGTTCAATTTGTCACCCCTTGAAGACTCTTTCTCATAATTACGTATTCCTAAAAATACATGCATGTAACAAAAAATGCATTCCATATGTACAACAAGAATGACATCAAAAATGCATGACAAATGCCCCTTGAAAATGTTTGAATAATAAAATATTTATGAAGACCAATAACGTAACTGAAAACAAATCTGAAGTGAAACTTCTAATAATACATGTATGTGCATGTCTATTTAATGTTGATGATGTATATTTAGTTAATTTGAATTGAATGGAAACAGAAGGAGTAATTGAGAATTGAATGTGTTGTAGTACGAGAAAGGGCCGTAACTCAAGTCACAAATAAACAGACATTAATGTTCCAACAGTATGTACATGTTTATGTCCACTTCAGGTTGATGATTTACACTAAACTTCATTTGAATTTTGTGGAAACTGCTGGAGACTTTGAGTATACTAGTTACAGATGTTCTTGTAACATTGTTAAATCCAATAATTCTGCAAAGCGGGGCAATATACACTCTAAGTTTTATATCAAAGGAGGTGGAAGTAAAACAGATAAGAAAACTATGTGTGTTCTTCTGTGCGGGAAGATGGCTGAGGCAGGTGGGGGCTTTGTTTGACACTGTTGACAGAATACCAGGATAAAGAAACTAAAAGTGAAAATGAATATTTTTTGAGAGAGGTTAATGAGGGAGTTGGCAGGTAAGTAACACACATCCCTTGTGTCAATGCCATAATTGTTTTTGCTGTTAGAAATAAATAAGGAGCTAGAATCCTAAATAATAATTTATATCCAGTTTTATAAAGAACTCTGATCTGTAGCCAAATGAATGAAATATCTTTATGAAAGTATATTGTAATAGTAAATAATTATCTTTGTCACCAATAAATTTCTTAATTCTGAAGTGTGGAGCTGTATTAATACTTCAACATCATTAAATATTTAGGGGACTAATTGTTTTGAATTTGTGGTCGAGTCAGTCCACAAAATGACATCCTAAGAAACCAGTAAAATACTATTTATTTAAAATCCATAATTTATATTACCAAACTCTTATAGACCTTTCTGTCAAAACCAAGAAATGAAAAATTGCACAGTACATCTGTCTATGACTCTCTTTGTCTAAAAATTTTACATTTTTTAATTTTCATTGTTAAACTTTCATACATATTGTAAACATCCATGTTTACCTTCATTCAGGAACAGCTGAAGAGCTTCCCATGCCCCGTTTTCTGAAAAATCCCAGCTTTCCCTTATCACTCTTGCCCAATCTATCTGAAATAGAATATTAATTGATTACCACATATAAACATAGGGAACAAATTATGAAACAGCTGTTCATATTTATATGATCAGTTGTAACAGCATTTTAGTATGTACATCTGTAGAAAGGATTGTATATGTTTATTAAAACTGTTAAATGTATATTCTGCTAAAGTCTGTTTATCTAATTGTTAAGAATATATAAGGAATGTGTGAAAAAAGGTGAAATAATTTAGCTCTTGTCTCGGCAAGGAACACAAGACTGTTGTGTAAGGTAGTGTTGAAAGCCTGGTGAGCGTACGGGTTAACAATTTATTGATTTTTCCAAAAACAAGCATGGGCTTATGCTTCTATTTTGGTGTTCACTCTTGTGATATAGTACTAGCTAACCCCTAAGTCTAGCCAGGAAGGTCTAATACGGGGAGTAGAAACTCCGTATAAATCAATACATTTATCTGTATTATGCTGTCGTCCATACCTGTAAATATCGACCGGTCGTTAGCGATCGATATTTTGTTTTCGCCACTATCGATTAGCGTGTAATTAGCATATTACCTCATGTTAATCATAGAGCTATAACACTTATTGTTCAAAGGGTTTACCAGTCACATGTTAAGTGGCGATAATTAAATGATCAGAGATTGATCTAAAGGGATTCTGAAGCAAAAACAGCATGCGACTGCATGTGGTGATATGCTTAATTATTATGAATTAACTTGAGCTCACTTCCCTGAAGAAATATTTTACCAGGTAACTTCAAACCTTTATCAAAGGGCCGATTTTTGTTGGATTTGAATAAAAAAAAATGAAAAATAACAGAAAGCTTTCACTTTTCTTAATCTTGTAGAGCCATAATTATAATTATTGTTTATAATGTCAGATTTCTACATACAGAAACAAACATTCTTCTTGAACTTAGGGAATGTGTCAAACGAAATTGTTGTTTAAACTCCAAAACTTAGTTTAACAAATTTAATCTTAAAACTGATGTGTGAAAAATACAATGTATTTAAATTAAAATAACAATATTTTTTTTAAAAAAAAGGCCGACAACGAAATTACATTTAGTATTCCGAACTTTTAGATGAAACTGCAGAAAATCATCTAGGTTTAACACACATTTAAATGGTGAAGAACAGAGCAATATCATAAACAAATATTTTCAGGCAACAGTTTACAGTTTTGACTTGCTATTTTCATTAATATATGTCCTAATTTTTTTGTTCTAAATACTCTGAATCAACAAGGCAAATATCATGTAAAAAACGACATCTTTCTCTCTGGGTAAGACAAGTCTAGATTTAGCCATTTTCACAGGGCGAAAAGTAACATTAATGTAGATATTTTCCATTTAAAAACAGATGCAGGCAATAATTTCATGGCAGAACTTTTGTTTTCAACAAAAAATTCAACAAATGCTTTCCCAGATTTTCACTGAAAGGATGAGTTAAACTGTAAGGCGTAAGTGTTTGAGTAATAGCAGAATAACCTACGGCATACGCTTCGATTGGACGACAGCATAATCTAAGGTAAATGCCGGTTTCCAGTCCCCGTATCAGTTGTTCCAGGTCTAGCTTAAATCATTTAGTTTAGTATTTAACAGGTTTAAGTTCTACCAACTAGACTTAATTTATTTTAAAGAAGTATATAACAAGCATGATTTTATTACTTTTTCAGAGGTTCACCAATAAAACATGTAAAACTTATATATTCATGCTTTCAATTTACCTCTGTTCCATCTTTTCGCTTCGGCAACCTTCCAAGCCCCAACTCTGACACAGGAACAGATTCAGGTCTGTCAGTTCCAACAGGTAAGATATTAGGTGGATCCACTGGTACACCTAAAGGTTCTGGATCAGACTGTCTACAGCACTCCATAAAATGTGTAACTGACCCCATACCTCTCATGCACAGGGACTCCGTCTTTATTGCACCTGGCTGGTGCAACAAGTATGAATGGAATCTTTCACATTTAACTCCTTTATTTCTCAAAACTTTGCATATCTTATCATCCCTTTCTTTCAAATATGGCTCATAAACATCATTCATCACCAAAGTTTTTGCCCCAGATTGTTTGATAATGTCTACTATATCAGTCAAGTAATCAGTAGATTTTCTAAAGATGATTGGATTATTGTACCTATCAATCATATCTCTGTTTAGAGTGGGTAATGCCATATGTAGCCAATATTTTGTAGCTCCACCATTAGCAAATGCTTTTGTTGGCCCTTCTTCAGCATCTGACCACAGAAAGATAGGTAAAACTGGGGCACCTGACAGTGCTGCAAACTCTAAAGCTGGATTATCATACAGTCTGAGATCTCTTCTAAACCAGTATATTAAAGGTGCATTAGACAAAGGCCTATCAACTCTCGATTTCTTTCTGTTTTTCTTTTTCTTACTTTTCTGAGATGACTCAAATGTATGTGATGAATCAGTGTCTAGAGATTGTGTGGCAATGGCTTTTTTCTCACAGCTCATATTGTCAGTAAATGAAAATGTCATTTTCCTGACTCTCTCGGGCTCATGACATTTATCTGAGACACCATTAACTGTATGCGAAGACATTAACTTGCTTGCATATGATGGGGTATCAACTGCACTCTCTAAGGACAGTTTCAGTGCCATCTCGAGATCAAGGTCGAAACCAATATCCTGGTTCTCACTGCTGTCTGTTGCATAAAATCCATTTTCCACCGAACAATCCAACTTGTCCGGGAGGTTAAAACACTCATCAAGACACTCAAAATACCCTCTGTAAACATTAAACAGTTGGTTATGCAATTTTGGCTGTTCTTTCCTGAGCGTTTCTACATGTGCCAGAAAATGAGTTTTTGCTGCATCGTATCCAATCAAAGATAGTATCATACAAAAACATTCATCCGCAGAAAGATTTCCAGATTTAAAATCTGTCAATATATTGTCAACATCCACTGTATTATCCATGTTGGCAGTGTTAGAATTCCTCACATTTCGTGTCAACTTACATAAGTTTATTGTTTACATCATAGCGGTGTCACTGTTATAAATCACGTTTGTGCATAATACTGTTTCTTTGCGCGGGGCCATCTCAAAACATTTTGATCTACCTAAACACCACTTAGGTATATATGCCTAGATCCACTTAACCCCCCCCCCCCCCCCCCCCCCCCCCCCCCCCCCCCCAGCAGAGGTCCCCACTAGACAATAAAGATGTGTGCAGTGGAGTTGAAAGAAATTATTTTCCTTCAGTTTCGGAATGTAGAATGAATTGATGATAATAAATATAATAATAATAATTATATTAAATATAATGATTTATAATATTAAGATTAAGAATAAACCACAGATCGATAGAGTGACTACTTAATAATTTGGTTTTGTTTAGAACCAATATCTGCAATTATTACCAATTAAAGTGGTCTTATCTTGATATACAATACTTACGAAAAAGGTGAAATGTTTTCTGGAATATAACATAATGGGATACAATCAATAATTGTGTTTCATCTATATAGAATTTTCATTTCAGTAATAAGTTACATAAAGTAATGCTTTATTTTATAACATTGAAATGCAAATGGGTTTTACTATCTAACACAAACTGCTCTTTACAACATTCAGAAAGCAGTGAAAAAAAGTTTTGTGATTGTCACATTTCTCTTGAAAATTCAGTTTCACTTTGAGCACTTTTCAAACAAATGTTCACCAGATTATGTTAAAATTCAATTGAATAAAGTTGACAAGACTGAATTAAATTTCTTTTTATATATTTTTACGTTTAAAGTTTTTAACATAAACTCGCCAGATAGAACTTGAAAAAATAAAAATGTGCTTTTCCTTCCTTAATGTCACATTTGTAATGATATTCCGAAAAAAAAGTTTCTTTTTTATTATTATGTATTGTACAAAACTATTTTGTCTAAAAGTTAAGAACAGACAAAAGAACTGAAAAAGTGATTTCTTAATCCCCGTATAGTGGCAAATTTAAAAGAAAAGACCAATGTTTCTCTCTCGTGAAAATTATGAAAAAAACATGTAATAAAATATATATAATCCCTAGATATTCATTCCTGTCTAACACTAATTTAAAAATTTCCTTCAAATTGCAGTTTTACCACATCCGAAATTGAAGTCCGAATTACTATTTCTTAACACATTGGACCAATAAAGAATTATTCGAGTTTTCCCATTATAAACAAGATGCGATCAGGGTGTAGTAAAAACATGCACTAAGTTTTGACACGCCCAAAGTTTATTTACACATCTTAGAATCTTAAAAACAACTTACTGCCACATCTGTGAGAAAAAACTGTGTGTTTTTGTACCATTTTTTATGTGCTTATGTTTTAGTTATAAACTCAGTTTTGAAGCCATTTTTAGTTCACCTAGAACTCTCTGAACTAACCAAATTAGATGTTATTCTTCAATGAGAAAATCTTGCTGATTTTAATTTTAAATTTAGAAAGCCACAGTTCCTTTTTTATACTGCATACTTAACAGGAAACTCATTCTAATTCCAATTTTTTAAATTATCCGGGTTTTTTTTCTCGTTTTAAAGGGCACAGCTCAGTATTTAATAAGGCCTGGGACCATAAAGCCGTTAGTGGATTCACGCACAGTTCGTTTGTGCACCGGGTTAACATTTGAAAACCATGTTCGGATGTCGGTTTAAAAAAACTGATTTTTTTGTATCATTTGATCTATTGTAAATGTTGAGTTTTGCTGAACCCGAGAGCTTTATAAAAAGCTTTGACAAAGATTTATTCATTTCCCACTTCCAAAGGACAGGTCAGTATAAAAACCGAACCTGCAACATTTTATGTTTTATCGTAGTCTGAACGGCAAATTTTTTCTCACTTTTTTCTTAATTGATTTTTTTTTTTTATAGAATTACAAAAATTGGCTTTTATTTACAGGAAGTGCAGCTACAAACCCAATTCCAGGACTATCAGGGCGTACGCTTGGGCAAACATATAATGTGGGTATTTGAATAATTATTTACCGGGACCGACATGACACTCTCGGAAACATATTTGACATTTCTTTATTTACCATACCAGCTGGGGCGACATTCTTTACTATATTTGAAAGCAAAAATAAAGTACATAATTTTGTTATTGTCTTCTTACCATCCAAAAATAATTACATTTCAAACATCAGCTAAAAAGCGGAATTTAACGGCAGACGTACCAAAATACATGTAAGAAATATTATAAGGGTCCAGAATATGCACGGAAAACGAATTTTTTACCAACAGTTCGGGCATATATATAATTTTGATAAAAATAAAGTTATTTTTCGTCTTACCATCCTTTAAGTTTTAAATTGCTAAAAAGATTTTCTTAAAAAAATTGTAAATGTTATTCGAAAAATTAAAACTGAATACCTACATCCAAATTTAATTTTGTCAAAAGGTTTACCAACTAATTATCACGTTAGATTTAGTTTTTAAAATTTATATTTTTTTTGAAATTCATCTGAAAATTATCAGCAAGATTGTCAAAGGAATTAATGACAAATTATTATCCTTATTATGCTTTAAAATCAGTTGGAAAAATTATTACAATGGCGAAACAGTTAATTTTTCTATGAATTCATCAAATAATTGTACAATTAGGAATCTTCTACGTTTTAGAAAAAACGGTCTTTCACATTCACGTAAGACTCATAATAGCATATCCGTACTGTTCTTAATTAAATAGAATTAGTCGTAACTATTTTACAAAATGTGCAAGAAAGACATGCCCTCTGTGATTGACTTGTTTAGTTATTTCTCAAGATATTGAGTAGAGAACTAGAGATAAAGCTATTCACTTAATGTATGTGCAAATAAAGTTTGGATTTTTTTTTCGTAACCTAATTTCTACTTCAAAATTTGATGCACATGATAATTATGTTATACTTTGTTATGTTATTCTTTATGTGTGATGGTCTTATTTCTTAGTGGACAAGTATTTTTTATGTTCGCTTCAGAAAGTTAGTTATAAAACATTATTTCATTCCACACTCAGTGCTGTAAATATTTTTGCAGAAGAAAATCCTAGTAGGTATAAAATTTTGAGTATTTGTGGATATATTTTGACTTTTTCATTTTTGGTAAATTTTAATTTGGGTACATTTTTACACAGACAATAATCCTTTTATCATACACTTCTACACTGTTACTCTTCATTTTTGAATGCAGTTTTTTTTTTCAAAATTTTATATTTTTATCTTGGAGAAGAAAAAAAACCGTGCCTATAGGTAGAGATAGTACCTCAAATTTTAAATTATGAAGAACAATTTAAAAAATCATGTTTGTTGCTTATATATAACATTTAAGACCAAATGTAATATTTAAGTATTGATCGATCATTTTAAACATGTTGATTTAAGATTTTCTGAAACTTCTTATTAAATTTCCATTTATCCGCTCTTGCAGATCTAGTCCTACCTATCAAGCCATTGATAAATATTTAATCCCTTATTATAACCTAATTATTGTGGGAAGAACTTATCTAAATGCAAGAAAGTTGTAAGATACATGCATATCATATAAAACAAGAAAAAAAACCTCCACAGTTACTTTGTTTTCCCTTTCTAAATGCAAGAAAATTGTAAGATACATACATATCATATAAAACAAGAAAAAAAACCTCCACAGTTACTTTGTTTTCCCTTTCAGCTTGTGACATACATGTGTATGGATAAATGCAAAGTAGGATTTTTATTACAGTCATTGATTGTTCTCTAGTACTATATCTAACTATGTTTTCGTGGGCGGTAATATTTAGTGGTGCACAGCCTTTAAACAAAGAGTTCTCGTTCTTTGTACGCCATTTTCAAACAGGAAGTGGTAGTTCAAAAACTTCAAAACGTTTAAGTGTTTCGGAAACTGTAAGTGTTATTGTAAGTGTGAGCACTTTTACGCGAATTTAATTTTGTTTATCTTTGAAATCAATTAGAATGACAGCATTGCGATATGGCCTATAATGAAAGAAATGCTAAAAATTTCAAAAAGTGAGATACACAGGACTGGTGTCGGAAAATTATTTTTTCTATCAAGAGCCTCTTGAAGAGGAATATAATCTTTGAAGACTCTTTAAAAAAAAGCACCTACTATATATGAAATAAAGTCCAGGAATGAAACCTCCAAAACCCAGAATCACCTTACAATATGGTAAAGATAGAATGGCGATAGGGAATTTATGGAATTTTGCAAAAAAATTTTAAGTTTTTCAATATAAATTTTCACCGTGAGGGCTAATATGGGACCAAATACCAAAAAACATTGTTTGACTGGACTGTGGGCTGCAGTAGGAAAGTTTACAAGCCAGGAAATTAATAATGCGGTTACAGATACGGATGACTACAAACAAAAAAGGCTAAATGACACTATGGGGTAATTTAGGAAAACACTGAACGGTAGAATTCATTTTGGCTTAACGTGCCTTTGAACAAGTACAAAATCAGCAAATTTGAATCATCGAAACCATCATAAAACCATCATTGTTGTTAAATATTTTCAAAAAGTGATTTATAAATAACAACATTGTTTGTTTAACAACTTTTCAAAATTCTTCGCATCTAAACACAACAAGATTTGACAACGATAAACAGTTTGGGAATTACTTCATTCATGTAACAATGACATTGGGATTAATATGCAAAAAGAATGATCAGGGGCTTAAAAAATATTAATTGATTTTTGAAAATAAATTGGTTTATTTAATTACCGTTTTTAAAATGTCCTTACAGGACACTACAAAAATGTTACATGATTTAAGAGTGATCGCAATAATTGGCCCCCGTTGCACAATATATCGAGTTTAAAGGGTTATGTGGGAATGACTAACTAAAGTTTACTCGTTTACGACAATCATTAAAAAAACCAACGATGTGTGTTAATCATTTTGTATGGAAATCAAAAATTTCCAAAACCAGAAAAATTTTTTTCGATGGTGATATTCTTGATTGAAAATTTTACATTCCTATAACTTTCCATACTGGCATTTGGAATTATTAGATTTTGCATTAAAAGCCCACAACGTAGCACAAAAGAAAGCAAATTTTAAACATTTTGAAATTCAATTTAATAAACATTTGTTCATAAAGAAATTTATAAAACATTACGGACAAAGGGGAAATTTCATTTCTTGTGTAAAAAAAATATCAAATTTTAAACTTTTTTTAAAATTAATATTGTTGTAGAAAAATTGACTTTAAACAGCCTACTTCGGGAATATAAAGGTAGAAAAACCCATTGTACTTATTCCCTCCAGCTATGGAACCTTTTGTTTGATGAAATGCCTTAAGAATAAAAATTATTCAATTATTTGCGACAAAAGTTGCTCCAAAAAACAGTTACATAACACTTGATCTCATCAACATAACAAAGAAACCTACCTCAATCAACCTTCATGCAAACAAACCAGTCGCAACAATTTGGGCTAAATGAAAACACATGTGACTTTGATGAAACCTTTATATTGGTTGCATTCTAGACAAACTACATTATTGCCTTGATATATTTCCAATGTAAATCATAACAAAGTTTAAGCTTCCAGTTGAACTATGATATGTTATTGGATTAATGGAAAAAAGTCTTTTTTTTTAATTAAGGAAAATTTGTAAAAAATATACCAACACAAATTTGATCCATACTTTTGTAATTTTGGGCATTTTATGGTTTTGCTGGTTACTAAAAAACAATATCAAAGTCAGTCAAAGACAAACAGAAGAAGAAAACAGACAGAATAAAGAAACAACCCAAGGTAACATACATAAAGAAGCATTAAATTTTTTGTCCAGAATCACAGTTTTTGCATTAGCAGTTTACAGTATGATAAGCTATATGAGGATTTTTAGTGTTTCATAGAAAAGTGGAGCTTTTTGCATGGATGGTTCTTTTCCCCATTTCAGAGTGATTTGAAGTTAAGTTTTGGTATGTAAAGGTATCTCAGTAATCATTGGGGAATTTTTGGGTAGAAACCGTCAAACAATATTCATGTTAACCAAAACTGAAATTACATTGACAAAGTTTTATAACCATTTTGTTTTTAAAAATTATGCGACTTTTTGCGACTTAAACATTTTTGTCAATGGGCTTGATCTCAAGAGGTGAATCTCAGTAACCACTTGGATGGGAATGGCGTCCAAACTTCACGCTTTATTCACAGTTTTCACGATCTACAAAATTGCACAAGGTTCATAATTATTTGCCCATTTTTAACAAAATTATGCCCCCCTTTTTCGATTCTAGAAATTTTTAGTTGGGTTTCGTATGTAAACAGTTTTCATCCTACTTACTAACAAATGGAATGAAATTCCCCCATTTCTTGTTCACCTATTGCAATATGACTGACACTAACAGTCTCATAACCTCTTGTTTTTTCTTTTTTTCAAATTAAAGTATTTCCGACACTGGCATTTGGTAAAATTTTTCTTGTAATCTTATAATATTTGTGACCCCTAATTGGAATGTGATTCAACAATCATGAAACTTTTAAATGTAAGATTAAACATGCAATGTTTAATGTCTTCCATCTTAACATTTGCATCTTTATAGAATTACTCCCCTTTGACTGGTATGTAAATTGAGGTAGATTATCAAAATGTCTTTGAAATACAAGTTTTCTTGTTGTTATATGACATTTTGTTTTCAGAAAATCTGTCATATACTCCCTACTTTGGGATTTAATTCAAATTTCACACCCTTTGTCAGAACTTTCTGGAGATTCAAAATTCCAAAGGGGGAAATTGTTCAAACTGTTATATTGACCCGTCTTGTTAGAAACAGAAAAATCAAAAAAAATATGGTCACCTTGAGGATTATCTGCAAAAACTGTAGTTTTCTTCAAATTTTGTTAGGGCAGATACCGACAAAAGGCATGGGATCGATTTTTTTCACATTCTTTTTTAACATGAACTTTGTATTAACAAATTGCAAATCGTTTTTGGTTTTAACAACGAACTGCCGCAACAGTAAAACATTCAAAGACTACAAGACTCCTTAAAGCTTTCATTGAATAGCTGACATGTAAAAAAAAGTACAAATCTTTTTGGAATTTGGCCTGTTGAACTATGCGAAAGAGCTGATGGAGCTTGCCGTTTGTTAGTTTGTTGTAAATGCTGGCTTTGCTATGTCTTGAATAGGATAAGATCTCTTCCAAGACATTGATTCACTTGTAAATTGCTCCTCAATTTGAAGATTCAAGTATTAGGTGAAGGGTCTGTCCAAAGTTCAGTGTTGGACTATAGATGTCTATTAGTAATGTTGTTGGAATTTGATTCATGTTTTTGTGTTTTCATAAGTGTTAATTCTTTATGTACAAAATAATTTAAGGAAGATTTAGTTTTTTTTTTATTTTTATGGCTAATAGGAAATAATTTGTTTCAAATGCTTTATTTGTTAAAATTTAGTATGTAATATGAACATTTTTATGGACAGCTTCGTAAGAATACTTTTGATGAATATTGTGTGTTGTAATATGGGGAAGAAAGTTGATAAAATTTGGTATTGATTCTACAGTGATGGTCAATTGACTTGTTGACGGTTTCATAATTGTGTTGTTCTTTTTTTTTTTGTTTCCTATTATTTCTTGGACATTTTTTGTGGTTTGATTAAGCTGTATCAAAATTACCATTTTAATGGATTGAAAATGAGCTTTCTTTCACTATTATTGTAATGGGTAAATTGACCAATGAACTTTAAAGGATGGTCCATATCATTTGTTTTTTTTACAAATTATGCATTTTTGACTTCGCTATTATTTTGTTAAGGGTTTTTATGTCGAGACTGGATCTCAGTACTCATAATGAATGATTGAAACTTCACAACATTGTTACTTTTCAATTGATATACTGTGCAATGTTAAAGCAGGGTTTACATCAAAACGTAAAATTTTTAAAATGAGGGCACGTCCTATGCAATTATTTGTACGACTTACCGCTGCGAATTATTTGATGCAATATCCTTAAATCTTTAGAAATAGTAGATACAATATGTACCACAATTTTGAACAAAACATTGAATTCAATGAATTTAATGCGTTATTCTAGTATTTTTTGTGTCTTGAACAGAGAAAAGATATGAAGATATTTTTGGAAAACATATTATCGGTTTATCTTTTAAATTGCTATTGTAATTGACTAAATTTCTCGTTTTCTCCTTTTTGCAAAGCCCATAGTTTCATTGCACATTACGGATCAGTATCTTGTTTTCTATTTCCTCTAAATTCCCATTCCCTTTTTGGACTCTCTGTCCTTGTTTCTCTTCTTTCGTAATATTTGGGAACTGCAATGAAAAAATTTCCATGACTACCGCATAATTTTGGCTTCTTATTCAAGAATAAATTTTTCATTCTCACATTGTTTGTTTCGTAATGATTTTCTTTTTGGGTTTTCATTTTGTTATTTGACTTTTATAAGAACATATCAAAAAGGACTTGTTAAAACCCCAAGATCATTAGAGATTGTTACAACAAGAAATGCCTTCTTGTAGTGTAGGATCAGTACAATTAAAAACTTTGGGTCAGTTTTAGAATAGTGGTGGTTAAAATGTGACATTATAGGTTGTTTCAAATTAAAAGTTTTTGTAATGTAAAAATCGAATTGGGAAGGGGTGGGGGAGGACTGGTTAGAAGGTCTAAGTTTCATTTTCACTTACAACATGCACAAAAACCTATCCCAAAATTTTCAAGGATGAAAGTTCTTATCTGATGGAAATCAGTTTTTACCTTATCAGCATTCACTTAAAACCCAAGCTCTTGATGTATTTCTATTTAATGTAAGCAAATTTATCCAGTTAAATTTTCATTACCCTACCTACACAATCTTTTTTCCTCCCAACCACTTCCCTTCGCAATAAAAAATGTTTTTTGCTTCTCTCACAGCTTACAAAACAATACAAATGAAAATATTGTGGGTCTTCAATTTCCATATTGCCACCCATTGATCCAGACACTACAAAAAAGTCATATTTATCCAAATCCACACCAATTTTTTCCATTATAAAAATCTTTATCCCCCCTTAAAAGAGTGGTATATTTTTATCAGCAATCAGCACACACTACATACTGTATTGGAATATACAATCCGTTTGTGATAATAAGAAGCCTTCCAAGACCAAAAAAGGGGGCATAACAAGAGATGTTTTCATATTTTTTGAATTTAAAAGGTTAAGTTCTTCACTGACAAAGAAAAATTTGGTTTCTTCATTTTAAACCAATTTACGCTTTATTGCCAATTTAATAAGTTGTAATATGCTTTGATATTGCTGCAAAATTTGCCCATTTTTTATTTTGGCAACACCCTAACCCTGAACAGAAAAACTCCATATTCAGAAACCATGTTATCATAAAGGTAGGGGTGTAAGAAAGTAGGACAAGTTGGGGAGATGTTAAACACGTCAAGTGACCCGAAACCTAAAACTTTCCGCATGAAACTCAAGAACATGGGCCTAAACTGAAAGTAAGGGAGGTAAACACCAAAATGACCCCTTTCATTTTCCTAGAGTCAGTTTTAGCAGGAATGACAGGAACGTAAAAGGTTTGAATATCAAGAACGCTTGAGGCCCCAGTAGAGAGGTGGTTGGTGGCATGACCCCTCCTTATTGTTTTGAGGTGGATTATCAAACATACTTGCCCGAACCGTTAAGGTTTGACTTTTTATGGAAAATGCCTTTTATTTTAAATAGAACAAAATTTTGTTTTTATGTAAATATTGTCCCCCCCTTGGATTCATAGGTTAAAGCTAGGCAGTTTACCCCTTTTCGAGAACAGGGTGGTTTGTACTGGTACATGAATCCTAGGTACACACTAGATTAGTTAATTATTAGGTTTTCTGCCCGCATGTTTTCAAACAAAGGAAAAAACTTTGAAAATGCTTCGTCCAAACCACAAAACAGTTAAATGAATGAGTCTAGTGAAAATTTTTTCAAGTAACCTCTCGGAAATATGTGCAGTCTTGACCGGGACTCGCAACTGTACCTTCTTACCATGTAAGTTTTGAAATGAAGAAATCCTGCATAAGTCAGACCATATTGATGGATAATCATCTGGACTACAACTTCATATTTGGGTCAACTGTTGTTAGAAAAAAATTGATTATGATATACCTCATAAAATTTGAATAATGCTCATAATTAAAATCATAGTTTTTTGTTTAGATGATGTTATATGCCTACTTTCACATTTTAAGCCTTCGCTTCAAATTACCACAAGATTTTTGTTAACGAAATCGGCTTGTCTTGGGCCTATATATCTTTGTAACATTATCGAAGGTAATTACAATTATGGACCAATTGATTTTTTCATGTTTCCGAAATGAAAACAAATTTTATATGATCTTTTCACTTTCCTCAATAATCCAATTTAAGGCAACGATAATTTTTACCGAATGTTACCTGAAATTGATCTATGATGATTCATAAACTTCCGCCAACCGCTTTCAACTTTGGTACCACATAAATTGTTAATATAAAGAATTTGACCTATTTGAGGCACGTGCGGGATAATTTAAGGCTCAGGAGGAAGCTATATTTGGTTTTAGGAAGGCGTCGTTATGCCGATGGAGAAGCTTGATTCATGTAAAAAATTTTTTTAAATGGGCTTCACTCGGTTTACGATCTTATTATCCATTTGGATCAAAAAAATTCCAAAAACATTTTTTAAATCATAATTGTCATCATAAAGAAAATCAAAAAGTAATACAAAAACAAAACATAAAAATAATTTTTGAGGGGTCGATATGTCTTTGGGATTGAATTGTCTAGCATTCCTAGTGAACAGTCCCGCTAATTTTTATGCGATCCAGGGGAAAAATTGAGTTTTTTTTTTTTATGGGGGAAAATCTCCACTCACGTCAACCCGAAAGACCAAAAATTTGTTGAGAAATTTTTGATGAAATTTTTGCTGCCATTTGAATTTAAAGCTGATTTTTTTTGCGAAAATGAGATAAATTAAAAAAACTTAATGTACAAAAGGGGGAATTTAATTCCTCATTGCTTTTTGTAAAAAAAAAAACAAATAATTTCCAAAAAGTGAAATTTTTGAAATTTTTAAACCCATAATGTATGTCGTAACGATTAAAGTTTTCCCCCATCACACGGCAATATGCCAAGCGAAGAACCAATAAATTTACTACTGTGTACTGTATTTTCCTCCCTTTTTTTTGGGCCTTTGAAGTTTTTTTATGATTAGATTGCCTGTCACAAATAAAAACAATTACTTCGAATTATTTTGTTTCTAGGAGTGGCTAAGAAAAACACCAGTTTTCACCCATCACACTCTTTGATCTTCGAATTTTTATACAGTTTAAAAAAGTAACAGACACTGTCTGCAGTTTTTAAAGGTTTCATTCACGCCAACACCATTTACTGAGTCGCAACAAATTTTGGCTAAAGCTCTTTTGAGGATTCTTTGCCTTTTTTTTTGAGTTTTCATTTCATTTTTAGAAATTTAAAAAATTTTTTGCCTTTGAATATTTGGGCCATGTAATCTGACTAAAAATTTTGCTAGAAATTTTGCTCTTTTTTTGTCTTGGTGGGTTATGGGATGTAAGGGAATATTAACTGTGCTCTTTTTTTTAAAATCTAAGGACTTCACATTTGTGAATAAATTTTTATGGGCCCTTATATCACTATTTTAGTATTCCGGGCTTTTTTTTAATGTTTGGGCCTTTAGAGTGGTTTTTTTGGGTTTAAATAAAAAAAACAATATTGTTGCAAAGAGTGCTATGGTCAAAGACAAAGCCCTTAAAGTTTAAAAAAAAAAAATCAAATCTATATTATTTTAGATACACTTTTCAGATTCTCTTTTTTCTGAAAGGGAACATACATAATGACAGGCATATTTTTTTGTCCAGAACCATGTTGATTCAGGAGTTTTCAGTATGCAAAAGGGGTTTTTATTTTAAGATTTTGTAGGTGTTCAAAATCATAATTGAAAAGTTTTTGTATATATTTCTGGATGGTTACTTTTTTTCTCATTTTCAGAGTGAATTTGAAAGCAACTGTGGTAACTGAACTAAAGTGATCGTAAGGTAAGTTATAGGGAGAGGAGCTATTTCTGTGATAAAATCCTGTCATAATTCAATGCAGTGAACTATTTTCAAAATCTCAAAACCTAAGAAATTGACATTTGACAAATTTTTTGAACATTTTGTTTTAGAGGAGCCTCTGTGGTCGAGTGGTTAAGGTTGCTGACTTTAAATCACCTGCACCTCAACGATGTGGCTTGAGTCTCACCAGAGGCATTGAATCCTTCAGTGAAAAAACAGGGATGGGAGGGGGGTCAGCGCCAAAGAGTCCGCTTCTAAGTCAAACAGTTTTCATCGGATTTCACTAAACTTTTGCAAGTTTGTGGGCATAATATCTCGGGCCCAAATTTTTATAACAGCCAAAAATTTCCCAGGGTCTTTGGGTAGGCCCCTTAATTCTCGAAAAACTGTGAATTTTGCCCTTTTTCTCTCTAAGTAGAACAGTTTTCATCCCAGTGCTCCCCTGGATTAAAAAAAGGGGAGGGTCGGGACTGAAAGGGGGCTTTGGGGGGTGGTCGTCCGGGGCCGGCCCCCGGGAAAAAAAAATAAAATGGGCCCTGCATACAGTGCATTTTAAAATACTTTTGGGATATTTAGGCATGTTTTTTGGGCACTTTTGGTATTCTTTTTAATAGGCTATGTCGTCATTCTAATGCACCATTTTTTAAAAAAAATTCTACTTTTTGATTTTACTTGGCATTGATTTCAACTGTAACATTTTTTTTGAATGCATATGAATAACAATACATGTGTTTGGCCTATTTTACTTTTACAATTTTAGTACACATTCTTCATGAGGCTACTTGATATTTATAAATTTTATACCCCCAACAATTATACAGAAAAAAATTTAAACTTCCACTTAAATAATGAAAACAGGGAAAGTTTTTTTTTACAACTGTAAAAGCAAAGTTTAGCACTTTTAATAGACTATTCCGGGTATCCCAAAATTTATATCCGGGAAGGTTTCACTTTTTTTTAAAAGTCTCGAAAGCCTTTAAACAAAAATTTTTTAAAAAAAATTATGAGCAAGACATTTTTAAAAGCATTTTACATATTGAAATTAAAGTGTACCCGTCCTTATATCTTATAAACTAATTTCAAAGAAATCTTCATGAAAAACGGCAATTTCCAAACAGACGAAAACTTACTTTTATTTTTAAAAACTTGTAAAACGATAAAATCAAAAATTTTTCTATTTAAAATTTGATTGTGACGATTTTTAAATACATAAATGTCTGTTGTCTGGACTTAAATTTCGATTTTATAAAAGGGGGATTTACACATATTACGAAAACGAAAGTACACTTTGAAGGGGGCACGAAAAAGATAATGATTTTTAGATGGTTTGAAAAAGTTTTAACACTAAGGTTCAAGATTTTAAAGCGTGGAGCATCTAAAATATCATGGTCTTTGGGGGACGATTAAGCAGGTAAAAGTTTTAAATTTTTTTAAATTTTGTCATGCCCCCCGGCGTGATCACCCATAAAAAGGGGGGGAATAAAGAGTGTATTTTAACATTTAGGCAAAAAAAAAGGGGAATTGGCTAAAAAAAAAAAAATGAATGGTTGTAAAAAGGGGAGAGTGCCTGGGGTGGGCAAAAGGGCGGGGAAAAATTTTGGAACGGGCGATGCCCCCCCTGCTGTAAAAAAGCTTGGGGGGCACTGCTCCGATCTTCAAAAAAGTGACAAAGTTTGTGGGGAAAATTTTCGGGAAAGTTCTAACCGTCAAATTGCCCCAGGGATTCTTGGATTATGGCCCTTGAAATTAGACAAGTTTGATGACGGGCGTTTTTTGTGACAGTCTCCACTCTTGTTTTTTTTTAGCTTTTTTTTTAAAAATTAAATATAGCCACATTTGGGCCTGGGCTAAAAATGCTAAAGCTTTGTGACGTGTTAGTTTATAATATTTGGTTTACATCTAGTTCATATTGCTCATCTCATATAATCAGGTGAAATATCTGCTAAAAGTTGATGTAATTTGCAAACAAGAATGTTAATTCTTACCATCTTAAAATTTGTATCCTTGTTTGAATTACTTCCCTTCTTGGAGTCCAGGACTGGTACTGTAAATTGGGTAAGATTATCAAAATTTCTTAAGCAAACAGATTTTTTGTTGGGGCAGTTTTTATTTTGTTTATTCAAAAATCTTTTGCATCACTCCCAATTTTCTGTTTGGTGGATTTAATTCAAATTTTTACAGATACACACTTTGTCTTTGACACGCTGAGAGATGGGGGAAAAATTTCCCAAAAAATGAATTTGTTCAAAATTTTTTATGAAAAAGTTTCTTAAAAAAAAAATGCAAAAAAAATCATAGGTTTACCGTGCTTGTTTTTTGGAGTTATCTGCCCTTTAAAAAAAGGGGTTTTCTTCAAATTTGCATATTTAAGGGCAGATAATCCGAAAACATGGTGACCCTTGATTTTTTTTAAATTCGTTTCTTACATGACACTTGTTCATGTACAAATGTACAAAATTTGAACAAATTCTATGTTGGGAAAATTTTTTTTTCCAAAACTGCCGCAACAGTCCTTTAAAAAAATTTGGAAACACACCCCTTTTTTGGCAATGGGCTTTAAAACTTTTCCCTTTTATATTTTTTTTTCCCGTACAGTTTTTAAAAAAAAAAAAAATAAATATCTTTTTTTTTTGAATTTGGCCTTTTTTAACATAAGAAAAAGAGGGGAGGGGAAAACAGCCTTTTTTTTTATTGAGTTGTAAAATGCTGTCTTTGTCTTTTTCCAGAAAGGATACAGACTCTCGCCAAGACATTTATTCACATTTTAATGGCTCCTCAATTTTTAAGATTGGCAAGTAAATTTGGTGAAGGGTCTGTCCCAAATTTTCCATGTTTGGACAGATAGAAAGTCTGATTCAAGTAAATGTTGTTTGGGGATTTTTACTTCAATAGATTTAATGTTTTTCATATATTTTTAATTTTATAAATTATGTACAAAATAATTGAGAGAAAAATTGTATGGCCATTTTTTTTTTTTTTTTTGATTCTGTAGGCTAATAAGGGGAAAAAATTTTATTTCAATTGCGGTTTATTAGTTTTAAACAGATATAGATATTGGTAAATATAGACCAAAAGTATTATCATTGGGAAGCTGTTGCGTAAAAAACGTAAAAAAGAGGAAGTATTGATGGTATTGGGGTAATTTCGGGGGGGAAAAAAAGGGCGATAAAAACTTTGGTCATTGCAGTTCTTACAGTGATGGTCACATTGACCATTGTTGACGGTTTACCTAGATTGGTGTTCGTTCTATTTGTATTGTTTGTTCCTATATTTCTGGACAGTTTCCTTGTGGTTTGATTGACAGCTGTAATCAAGGATGCTACCTGTTTTATTGGGAAAGAAAATTGAGGCTTTCTTTTTACTGATTAATGTAAGAATAAATTTCAAAGGAACCTTTAAGGATCGGTCATATGCCTTGTTTTTTGGAATGGTGACAACGAGGGCGTAAAAAAAATGAATAATTTTAAAATTTTGGGTCCTAAATTTTTTTAGAAATTAAGGGTTTCGATTGACACCCTAGACTGTTAGAAAGAATAATTGTCAACTATAGCTTTTTGGAAAATTAAAGATTTGACTTTTTATTTGGGAAAAGTGGCAGTGGTTAAGATAATTTTAAACAAAACGGAAAAATTTATAAAATGGACAGTGGGAGCTCTTGAAAAAGTGTTTTTTATCTGACTCCGCTGCATATGTGCAGTATACACGGTGAAAGTATTTTAAAATGGCAACATTTATGTACCTTCAGACATTGGTGACAAGTTATAGTAAGGGAAATAAAGAATTTTAAAGTGTTAATCAAATGGATCTTTTGAACCCCCATTTATGTCACTGATAAAATAAGTTTAGATTAAATGTTGTGGAAAACAAAATTCGGGATTTAAACTTTACTATATTTTAATAGAACTACTTTGGGGCTGTTTGATACTCCAAAGCTCAGCTGTAGCAAACAGCCCCAGATAGGTCTGCCCCCCTCTTGGCCTACGGATGAAGGTATCTTCTCGCGGTTAACGTGAAGTCCCTCAGATTCCGAGAAACAAGGGCTTTGGGAACGGGTGCCTTTTTTTTTCTTTTTTTTCGAAAATGAAAATCAACAAAAAAAAAAATATTCAGGGCAAATACCAGCGGTATGAAACTTGTTATATTTATATTTGAATATTTGTATAACGCAGTGGATTTGGTCTTACAGGGTACAAAAATCATAGAATCTCTTTATCTTTAGTTTCCTTTCTTATTTTATATTGTAAGAAACATATCCTTAGGACCCCTGGACTTTTTTTAAAAACTCACAAGGATCCCCCTATATGTAGTTTTTTACAACAAGAAAATGACCGTTTTTTGGGGTAGGGTAGGTATCTTAGAGGTTTTGATCACTTTGGTCAGATTTGTAATAGTGGTGGTTAAATTGTGGAGCATACTTTCCCGGAGTTCATTAAGTATTGAAGAAAAGATCGAAGTTGAGGGGGTGGGGGGGAAAGGGGTGGTAGAAGGGGTCTAGGGTATTCTCATTTATCTTCACTTCACAGGGCAAAAACCTATGCCTAGACCCTTTTAGCAGGGTGAATTCCCCCCTTTGGTTCTAAGAAAATTGTTAGCTTTCCTTTCAGCTTCACTTTAAACCCGGGACTGGCATGCCCATACCCCTACTTTTAATCCGTATTGCCCCCTCCTTTTACCCTTTTCCCTTTTCCCTTACCCCTCTTCCCTCCCCCTTCCCCCCCACCCTCTTCCCCTACCATATAAAACCAAATGTTTTTTTTGTCCCGCAAGGTTTTTTCACTAACAACTAGTCGTATTTTTTCTTAGATTTTTTCATGCTTCCCCCTTCCCCTCCAACCCGACACACACCTATTACAAAGATTCAGTATTTCCCACCAACCCCCCAAACAAACCCCCCCTTCCCAAAAAACTTTTTTTGCCCCCCCTTTGAAAAGGGGGGGTAATTGTTTGCAGATGTCGGTCGGTCTGTCGGTCGGGGTTGGGAAAGTAGACCAATCCCTTTTCCGGGTGTAACTCAAGACACTGGCCAGGTCATGAAAGTTTATAGGGAGGTTGGGAATGACCACAGATGACCCCTATTGATTTTGAGGGCATATGTCAAAGGTCAAGGTCACAGTGACCAGGAACGTAAAAGGTTTCCGGCAATAACTAAGAACGCTTTTGGGGCCCGTTTAGGAAAATTTATAGTTAGGTTGGCCAGACCCGCAGTACCCCTATTGATTTGGGTCATTAGGTCAAAAATCAAGGTTACATTGGCCCGGAAAATTAAATGGTTTCTGATTTCTTGTCCAAAACCTGGCCTAGGGGTTGATATTTGGTAGTACAACCAAGATTGTTTAGATTTTCCAGGGGTCAAAAATGGCCCCACCCCTAGGGTCACATGGTTTATATAACTTTAAAAAGGAAAAAACTTTTAAAAACCCCCTTTTCCAAAAACCCCAGGGGCCCAGGGCTTTGTTATTTTTTTTAGACTCACTAGTGGTCCTCACAAAAATTATTAAATTATTCCCCTAGGGTCAAATGGCCCGCCCGGGGGTCACAGGTTTACAAAAAATTTTATAGGGAAAAAATTGAAAAACTTTTTGTCCAAACCACAAGACTATGGCTTTGGTAATTTGTAAAGTGCATCATTAGTGGTTTTCCCACCAGTTTTTTCAAGTTTTCCCTTCGGGCAAATATCCCCGTCCAAGGGCAATGGTTTATAAAGATTATCAGGGAAAAACTAGAATCTTAGTCCTAACTACATATTCAAATTTTACCACATGTAAGTTTTTAGTGGGAAAATAACCTTGACTAAGTTGACCCTTTAATTTTACCAGGGACCATTTAAAATTTCTGTACCTACAGCCCTTATATTTGGGCACAGCATAGGTTTTTGTACTGAAAAAAAATTTACCTTTTTATTTCCAGGACCTACTTTCACATTTTGAAGGTACAGGGTTTAAAATTTTGGGCCCCATGCAAGTTTTTTGTTTTAAAATAAAATTTGACCTTGATTTTGACCTAGTGACCTACTTTCACATTTCTCAAGCTACAGCCTTCAAATTAACCACAAGCATAGTTTTGTGTACTGAAATGGACTTTGCTCTTGAGATTGACCTAGTGACCTACTTTCACATTTCTGAAGGTACAGGCTTCAAATTTTGGACCACTTGCATAGTTTTGTGTTCCGAAATGGAATTTGACCTTGATTTTGACCTAGTGACCTACTTTCACATTCCTCAAGCTAGAGCCTCCAAATTTGAAGCACACGCATAGTTCGGTCTACCGAAAATGAACTTTACCTTGAAATTGATCTAGTGATCTGCTTTCACATTTCTCAAGCCACCGCTTTCAATTTTGGACCACATACACATTGTTTTATACCTAAATGAAATTTGGCCTTGATTTTGACCTTGAGCTAGTCTTGAAATTTGGAACATTCAAAAATGGCTCAGTGAATGGCGCCAAGATCAATCTGTAATCTCTTGTTAGGTTAATAGGTTAAAGGTCAAGGTCAGATTAAACCAGAATGGTAGAACTTTTGTTTACAGTGAGCATATAATTTCTGTTCCTTGTGCAATTACTGAGTGCATCAAGGGGGGCATTTCGTGTTTGACGAGCTCTTGTTTTACATTTCTTACACATAATTTACAATAATATCTTGGTAAACATTTCAAATAGTCAAGTGCACTCTTGTTATATAAACATTATATTAGTAGTGTTAGTACCTAACTGTTTTAACCTGTTCCTCTGTAAATCAAATATATAATTTAGGATTATTTTGAAGTAAAATTTTAGTAGTTACTTTGAATTTTTCTCAGAGTGTTTTTGCATGTCATAATCCGGATATAATATTCTAGTTGAACAATTAAGTGACAATAGAATATATTATTTGCAATGTGTTATGAATTGTTGCATGTGTGAAAGACTTTTAAAACCTTTGTATAGGTGTTTATATTGACAATTTTACCATTTATTCATTATTATTTTGTGGTATCATAAATTCATTGATGTCATTAATTCATTTATGGATATCCCAAATTCATCTAATATAAAATCATTATTAGTCCCCTACTGGTTGAAAACCAGTTTTGGGGACTATAGGAATGCACTTTTCCGTCATTCCGTCCGTCCGTCCGCAATTTCGTGTCCGGTCCATAACTCTGTCACCCATGAAGGGATTTTAATATTACTTGGCACAAATGTTCCCCATGATGAGACGACGTGTCATGCGCAAAACCCGGACCCCTAGCTCAAAGGTCAAGGTCACAATTGGAGGTCAAAGGTCAACAGGGCTTTTTTCCTGTCCGGTCCACAACTCTCCCATCCTTGAAGGGATTTTAGTATTACTTGGCACAAATGTTCCCCATGATGAGGTGACATGTCATGCACAAATCCCGGACCCCTAGCTCAAAGGTCAAGGTCACAATTGGAGGTCAAAGGTCAACAAGGCTTTTTTCCTGTCCGGTCCATAACTCTCCCATCCTTGAAGAGATTTTAATATTACTTGGCACAAATGTTTCCCATGAGGAGACGACGTGTCATGCGCAAAACCTGGACCCCTAGCTTAAAGGTCAAGGTCACAATTGGAGGTCAAAGGTCAACAAGGCTTTTTTCCTGTCCGGTCCGTAACTCTCCCATCCTTGAAGGGATTTTAATATTACTTGGCACAAATGTACCTCATAATAAGGCGATGTGTCATGCACAACTTTCAGACCCCTCGCTCAAAGGTCAAGGTCACACTTAGCAGTCAAATGTTAACATAGCATGGGTCTGTTTCGTGTCCGGTCCATAACTCTGATATTCATTAAGGGATTTTAATATCACGTAGCACAAGTGTTCCCCATGATGAGACGACGTGTCATGCGCAAATCCCGGACCCCTAGCTCAAAGGTCAAGGTCACAATTGGGGGTCAAAGGTCAACAGAGTTTTTTTCCTGTCCCGTCCATAACTCTGCCATCCATGAAGGGATTTTAATATTACTTGGCACAGATGTTCCCCATGATGAGACAACATGTCATGTGCAAAGCCCAGACCCTTAGCTCAAAGGTCAAGGTCACAATTGGAGGTCAAAGGTCAATAAGGTTTTTTTCCTGTCCGATCCAGAACTCTGTCATCCATCAAGGGATTACAATATTACTTGGCATAAATGTTCCCCATGATGAAACAACGTGTCATGCGCAACACCCAGTACCCTAGCTTAAAGGTCAAGGTCACACTTTGAGATCAATGGTCAAGAGGATTTTTTTCCTGTCCGGTCTATAACTTTGTCATGCAAAGCAGGATTTAGATATCAGTTGGCACAAATATTCCCCTGGATGAGACAACATGTCATGCGCAAGAACCAGTTCCCTAGGTCTAAGGTCAAGGTCATATTTAGAGGTCAAAGGTCAAATGCAAGAATGACTTTGTACGGAACATTTCTTCTTCATGCATGGAGGGATTTTGATGTAACTTGGACCAAATGTTCACCACCATGAGGCACCCTTGTTTTTAGAATTACGTCCCTTTGTTGTTACTATAAATAGATTTTATTGTAACTTTTTTATTACTGGTGGTAGAGAAAAATCGAGACCACCTTTCTGTGGTACAGCATGCATGTTACATCCAATTTTTAGGTGTATTTTGACCTATCTCTACCTGTTAAAGAGTTTCTTGTGGACTTATATTATATAGATTTTTTTTTTTTTTTTTTTTTTTTAATGATTAATTTCCCTTTGTTGTTACTATAAATAACTTACATGATAACATTTTTATAATCAGCCAAAAAAATTCAATATGAAAACAACTGTGGGTTTTTATATATGCACATTTTAATCCAAGTGTGTTGTTATAACATATCGTATATGTAGTACAATATTGTTTATATATCTTTGACAGATATCAGTTCATTATGTTATACTGCAGTAGAGAAAATAAGGTTCCTTCCAGTAGGGGACTTTGTATTGCTTGGCAATACTTCATTCACTTGTTTATTTATGGATATGATTAAATGCATTTAAAGATATGAAAAACAATTTATAGATATTTGTTTAATTTAGTTTTATGATACCTATAATTCTATTTTTATTTGTAATACCAATAAATAATTTTTTGATATATCACAAAATAAATTTAAGATATCATGAAAAATAGAATTAATGATATCACTTAATCAGAACAGTTTGCTGTGCTAAAAATAGAAAATCTTCAAACAGCATCATTCTAAACCACTTGGTCCTATTTTGAAATATTGTCAGGATAGTGTTTTTTATTCTCGTGAAGGTGGGCATATTAAAATCGCACTGTCCGTCTGTCCATGCATGTCTCTGTGTAAATTCTCTTCCGGGCTGTAACTCTGCCATCCATAAAGGGATTTTAACTTGGCATCAATTTTCACCATAATGAGATGACTTATCATGCACAAGGCATAGACCCCTGGCTCCAAGGTCAAGGTCAGTCTTAGAGGTCAAAGGTTAACAGAGTCTGTTTCTTGTCCGGTTCATAACTCTGCCATCCATGAAGGGATTTTGAAATAACTTGGCATAAATGTTTATCATAATAAGATGACATGTCATTTAAAGACCCAGACCCCTAGCTCCAAGGTCAAGGTCACACTTAGAGGTTAAAGGTTAACATGGTCTGTTTCTTGTCTGGTTCGTAACTCTGCCATTCATCAAGGGATTTTGAAATAACGTGGCATAAATGTTCCCCATAATGAGACGACATGCCTTGCTTAAGACCCAGACCCCTAGCTCCAAGGTCAAGGTCACAATTAACAGAGTCTGTTTCGTGTCCGGTCCATAACTCTGCCATTCATCAAGGGATTTTGAAATTACTTGGCATAAATTTTCCTCATAAGGAGACGACGTGTCATGCGCAAGATCCAGACCCATAGCTCTAAGGTCAAGGTCACACTTAGAGGTTAAAGGTTAACATGGTCTCTTTCTTGTCCGGTCCATAACAAGGGATTTTAAAATCTCTTGGCATAAATGTTTCCCATAATGAGATGACATGTCATGCTTAAGACCCAGACCCCTAGCTCCAAGGTCAAGGTTGCACTTAGAAGTCAAAGGTTAACATGGTCTTTTCTGTCTGATCCATAACTCTGCCATTAATCAAGGGATTTGAAAATAATTTGTGACACAAAATGTTAACCATGTTGAGAAGATGTGTCACACTTATGACCCGGGTCTCTCATTTCAAGGTCAAGTTCACAAAATGATTCAGACCTAAACTATTCCGGCATATTTTGCGGAAATTTGCGCAGACAACTGTAGCATTCTTGGGCACGCTTCGGGGCATTTGTCACCAATAGTGACAGCTCTTGTTTGGTTGATCTTCTACCAGTGATACTCTAATTTTACAGATTTGTCGACTAATAACTACCAGTCATACTATAATTTTACAGATTTGTTTGACTAATATGGCTGCTAGGTCTGTGCATATATTTAATGAGAGCATTGAAACTTTTTTTATCAGAAACGACTGTACCAATTTCAGATTTAAAAAAATTCACAGAAATGTTCCTGGGATAATCCTTTACCAGAATTGTTCAACTTGGCAACATGTTAAAATACATGGCTGCCAGGGTTTTTTGTGTGACTTCACTGACAATTTTGGAAATCCTCTCCAAATCTACAGGTCAGATTTCAATAAAATTTTGTGGTGAAGTTCTTCAGAAGGTGTTAAAGCTGTAGCCATTTGTCAAAAAACACTGCTGCAGGAAAGAGGGTATATGTATCTGGTTGACATCTTGTCTGAATCTTCTGGTTTGATTTCAGGTTAATTTTGCAGTCTTCTCTTAGGAGACCTTCTACCAAAGTTGTTCACATCATGTTCAATATTACTCATGAATCTCTACCATAAAAACTGCTTATTATCTCTATATGGATTTTAGTGGGAGCTCTAACTCTAGTGTGGATCTTGGGCCATAATGGCCCTCCTGTCATGTTTTTAGCGTAATTACTTGACCTGGCATCCACGTCAGGATTCTATCGACGTCGGCATCAGCCTTGGAAAAAGTTTTGATGCACTTTAACTTTATCTCTGTGATTACTATATAGATTTAATTAATTCGAACTTAAATAGTTGTTCCACATTGTCACCCATATAATAAGACACAAGGATCATCACTCTTGCACCAATATTTCATGAATTATGCCCCTTTACTTAGAATTTCAGGTAAATTTTTTATGCATTTTCACTACATCTCAGTTATTACATAATGGATTTGATTCAAACTGGAAATAGTTCTTCTTCATCATGGTCTGCATCAAGGTCAATAACTCTTTCACAAATATTTCATGAATTGTGCCCCTTTTTACTTAGAATTTCAGTTTATTTTTTATGCTTTTCATTATCTTTATAACTTTAATAAATAGATTTGATTCAAACTTAAAATGATAGTTCCACACCATCAACCACATTTTATGACACAAGGTCTATAACTCTAGTATCAATATTTTATGAATTGTGCCCCCTTTTTGGTTAAAATTTCAGGTTATAGTTTCAAGGTATATCAGCTATTACTAAAAAGATTTGGTAAAAACTTGGAACTGTTCCACATTTTTGGCTATACGATATGACATATGGTGCATTACTCTTGTAGATATATTAAATGAGTTAGGTCCCTTTAATACTTAGTTAATGTTTTATACACTTTCAGCGTATAACTGTCATTACTAAATACATTTGACTCAGACTTAAACTATTGCCCAATATAGTCATGTGCATTGAAGTCAGTAATAGATCCAGCTTCCTCAGTATGCCCTAATTCACTATCCAGCAACAAAATGGTGAGTGTGCTGTCTCC
The DNA here is from genome assembly GCF_021730395.1 of Mercenaria mercenaria. Taxonomy (NCBI): domain Eukaryota; kingdom Metazoa; phylum Mollusca; class Bivalvia; order Venerida; family Veneridae; genus Mercenaria; species Mercenaria mercenaria. Next base: position 54,899,114 of record NC_069363.1, read on the forward strand.
TGTGACAGCTCGCGTTTGTGAATCTTGTGAAAGTTGCAGACGTGCAGGTTTTGATGTAATTTACATTGTGCATTTTGTATGTTGTGCAGTTTGTATCTTGAATAATTGATTCCAATGCTGTTCATATGAACCCAAGGGAATGTTTTTAACACAAAATCAATGTGGCTTTGAACGGTGAATGCAAACATTTAAAATTTTAATGTTTGTCTGCTTGCAAACAATATATATGCTCTGACTAGTGCTATGTTTAGTTGAACATCCTTGATTTATATATATCTATTTAAACATGTAATTTTCCAGGAGAGATGTTAAACTGGAATTTCATATTATGTTGTTTTTCAAGTTATGTTCGTTTAACTTAAGTTTTTTTCAGCATGTTTCTTGTTTAGCTTGACAAGTCCACTTATAGTGACAGGTACTAATTTACTCACTACTCTTGCTGGTGTCGGCAACGAACCTTGGTTAAAGTTTTAATGCATGCAAGTTCATATCACAGTAACCAGTGGTTTCATTTAAAGGACAAAGAAGTGGGGATTTCCCCCTGTTATAGTGATCTGAAGCCCTGTCTACTTTCGAACTCCCAGCCACCCATCTACTTTGCAATTTCAGCCTCCTTCTTCAATAATTGAGAAAACCTCTGAGTAACCATTTACACAAGGCTTCCCAGTCATCAGCGCTACTGAACAAAAAACAAAACAAAAATAAGTTATAGGTAACTCCAGGTTGAATTTAATTCAACTTAAATTTGGTTAAAGTTTTGCATACAACTAAGTATCGAGCTGTATCTCAGTAACAGTAATATGTATTGGATTGAAACTTAACACAGTGCTTGCACTGTCAGTTACAGGCCTGTGTTCTGGCATCCGTGGTAGCTAGGTCATTTGGTATTGACATTATTCTTAACCTTAAGCCTGCTGGTGGCAAGTAATTCTGCCTTTTGCCCAGTGCAGAGCAAGGTCAGCCTGCACATCTGAGATCATGGTCTGCATTGTTCGCTATTCAGTCAGTAAATTTTCAGTGAACTCCCCTTTGATAAACAAGTGGTACTGACAAATTGAATCATGGACCTATTCATTTAAGAAATTTAGCAGGGTAAAGGTTAAAACCGCTTGACGGATGTTGACCCAACCTGACTGTTCAGTGCTCACTTGACATGAACTTACTCAGATGGGTGATTTAGGGCTAGCTTGACTCTTGTCTATGGTGCTAAGAAAGTTCCATTTTCAGCCATATACAGTTTAACCTTTAGCCTGCTGGCAGCAAGTGATTCTGCCTTTGCGACCAGTGCAGACCAAGATCAGCCTGCACATCCGTGCAGTCTGATCATGGTCTGCACTGTTCGCTATTCAGTCAGTACATTTTCAGTGAACACCCCTTTGAATAATAAATGGCACTGCCCAAATTGAATGATGGACCAGTCCATTCTAGAAATTTAGCAGGGTAAAGGTTAAGGTCTATAACTGCAATGATCACTTTCTGCTTTTACCATTGCAGTTACAGCATTAAGGGTGTTACTTTTATCACATTAGTGAGTGTTACATTTGGTAATCATGATAACGGAGTCTAGACTACACATCTGACGAATTGGAATCTAAGCCAGCAATGTAGTCCTTTCTTGGAAGCGGTTTTAGTAGAAAATTTTAGGCTGCCATCATCTGCAGATAAAGTGTATTGTCAGCAGAACCCATGGTTGAAGTGTTGGGTTAATGTGTTAATGAAGACAAATCGAATTTATTTGTGTTTTTTTTTTTCTGGTCTGTAGTTCTGTTTTATCTGGAAATGCCATGACAGCTTGCTATCAGTCACCTAGAATCCTTTAATTCCTGACAGCCCCTCTAAAAGCTGAAGACTTCTCCAATAGGTATTTTTTAGACAGACTTTACTTTTTCTGATGTTTGATAGATGTCTCTGCTTGATTATACCATTCTGTAATTCATATCAGTATGTTAAAAGATTAAATTATGCTTTCTAGAAAGGTTTGGTTAGGCAGGATGGGGAAAGCGTAATATCTTGTACAACTGTACAAGTCGCACACATTCAAAGGAGTAATCATTCAGAGTTCCCTATGTTCACAAGTCACCATTTTTACAAGTCGCTGTGTTCACGAGTTGCTATGTTCACAAGTTACTGGGTACTATGATCACAAGTCACTGTGTTCACGAGTTATTTTGTTCACAAGTCACTATGATCACAAGTCACTATGTTCACGAGTTATTTTGTTCACAAGTCACTATGATCACAAGTCACTATGTTCACAAGTCACAATGTTCACAAGTCTCTATGTCCATAAGTCTTTATGTTCATAGCTCACTATGATCACAAGTCACTATATTCACAAGTCACTATGATCACAAGTCACTATGTTTACGAGTCATTTTGTTCACAAGTCACTATGTTCACGAGTCACTATGTTTATGAGTCATTTTGTTCACAAGTCACTATGATCACAAGTCACTATGAGCACAAGTCACTATGTTTACAAGTCGCTTTGTTCACAAGTCACTATGTTAACGAAAATTAGGAAAACATAGAAACCATCATTAATATTACTTTATCTACAGTGTTGTTGTTGAAATAGTACTTTTAAGTTTATCTGTTCTCTCATGTACTATAAGAATTGTCGCAGACTTTTGCTTCAAAAACATCCCATTGGATTTGACAGGTCAGAAAATTGCCGGAAAGACATTCCATTGGATTTGACAGGACATGCTGTGCCTGAAAAGCCTGACAGTTCCAGACAAAGAAAGCACTGTGACTTCAGTTTGATTAATTTTCCAATTGTTTGGAAATTCCAGAGCTCCCGCTAAACAAATGCTTGTATTTGTATCCTATTTGCATTTTTGCATATTGATCTGAACGTTTTGAATGAAATACTTAATACAAGTGAAAGAGAAGGTTAAGATACTAGTAGTATCTTTAATATGTCTGACCATTAGCAGTGCCTTTATCTTGCCTCGTGACTCTTTTGCTTCCTTGGTTTGAACTTAATTGTCCATCTTTCAATTTGGACAGTACTATTAACTGTTAAAAGGGGTGATTACCAAAAAGGTACATTTGTGTACTAACTGAATAGTGAACAGTGCAGATCTTGATCAGACTGCATGGATGTGCAGGCTGATCATGATCTGAGTATGCTGGTTGCAAAGGCAGAATCAATCCAGTCCAGCATGATAAGGGTTAAGGCATCATATGAGCCGTGCCATGAGAAAACCAACATAGTGGGTATGCGACCAGCATGGATCCAGACCAGCCTGCGCATCCGCGCAGTCTGGTCAGGCTCCATGCTGTTCGCTTTTAAAGCCTATTGGAATTGGAGAAACTATTAGCGAACAGCATGGATCCTGACCAGACTGCGCGGATGCGCAGGCTGGTCTGGATCCATGCTGGTCGCATACCCACTATGTTGGTTTTCCCATGGCGCGGCTCAATTATGCTTTTGCTGTGTAATTGTTGCCTGACAACATACCTTAGTGTTTTGTGAAAATTCACTCAAAATTGACAGCTGAGGCTTGTTTAATACATGTATTTTCTTAAATAAATAATTCCTAGAGGGCACGCTAAGAAACAAAGTCTTTACAAGAATATATATTAGCTTATTTAATATTCGTTTTGGCTGCTAGATTTTATGATTGAAGTTTGTCTTTTGATGCCAAATAGTCTGCTCAGTATCTGTTCCCTTTTAATTTAAAATGGCTGAATTATTGATGACAACATGCAGACATTAAATAAACCTTGTAATGAGGGAGTTCTTTAGAGATTCACAAATCTGTCTCACAAGTTCAATATCAATAAAGAGGGTCCTTCTGGTGCCCTTTATTGATTGCTGAGGAATGTTTGTGGTTTCACGAGGAGACACACATTCCATATTGTTCTGTTGGAATTTTAGCTTGTTTTGGGATGATTTGGTTTCCAGGGTAACATTGATGTCATCATTATATGAACTGAGAAATCAGCATACCAGAAACGGAAGACTAGAAGAGTCCTTGGCCCATACGATAATAAAACCATTCTCGGAACTCCTGTACCTGGCAGTGATTGGTTGATCAGTCATGAGATTGACCAATGGCTACACAACCCTTGAAGCCTGAGGATTTAAAGACAAACACATTTTTCCTGAGTTCAAGTCCCCGCTGCTCCGAATAAAAACAACTAACATTAGGACAAGAGTCCTGTGTATGGGTGCTTTACACATGGCATGCTTAAGAGCCAGGGCAGCTCCTGGAATATCTTGCACTATCCTTCCACGAACATTGCTAACTGTCTTCTGGAGGAGTCACTCATATGGCTTACTGGTGGCAACTTTAAATAAACTTCCAAAGAAACAAATGAACTACAGCAACTTACAGGGTTACAGAGACAACATAAATATGATTGTGATTTTTATCTTCTGAAGTATAAATTACTGAATTTTAAGAGTAAATTTTGTTAAATACTCCCTCATCAGCAATATTTGCTCATGGTTATAGCTAAATGACCTTGATAATTGGATTACATTACATAATATTGTCTCTGGATGGTTGTAACATGTTCTTAATTATGCCCCCCTTCGAAGAAGGAGGGGTATATTGTTTTGCAAATGTCGGGCGGTCTGTCGGTCGGTCAGTCGGTCTGTCAGTCGGTATGTGGACCAATCCGTTTCCGGATGATAACTCAAGAACACTTGGGCCTAGGATCATGAAATTTAATAGGGAGGTTGGTCATGACCAGCAGATGACCCCTATTGATTTTGAGATCTGTATGTCAAAGGTCAAGGTCACAGTGACCCTGAACAGTTAAACGGTTTCCGGATGATAACTCAAGAATGCTTGGGCCTAGGATCATGAAAGTTGATAGGGAGGTTGATCATGACCAGCAGATGACCCCTATTGATTTTGAGGTCAGTATGTCAAAGGTCAAGGTCACAGTGACCCTGAACAGTTAAACGGTTTCCGGATGATAACTCAAGAACCCTTTGGCCTAGGATCATGAAAGTTGAAAGGGAGGTTGGTCATGACCAGCAGATGACCCTATTGATTTTGAGATCAGTATGTCAAAGATCAAGGTCACAGTGACCCAGAACAGTTAAACGGTTTACGGATGATAACTCAAGATTGCTTGGATCTAGGATCGTGAAAGTTGATAGGATGGTTGGTCATCACCAGCAAATGACCCCTACTGATTTCGAGATCAGTAGATCAAAGGTCAAGGTCACAGTGACCAGGAACAGTACAATTGTTTCCGGTTGATAACTCAAGAACGCTTGGGCCTAGGATTAGGGAAATTGATAGGGAGATTGGTCATGCCCAGCAGATGACCCCTATTAATTTTGAGATCATTAGGTCAAAATTCAAGGTCACATTGGCCAGGAACAGTTAAACGGTTTCTGGACGATAACTTGAGAATGCTTGGGCCAAGGGTTATGAAAGATGCTAGAGAGGTTCATCATGACCAGCAGATGACCCCTATAGATTTTGAGATCAATAGGTCAAAGGTCAAGGTTACATTGACCCGGAACATTTAAACTGTTTCCAGACAATTACTTGAGAATGCTTGGGCCTAGCATCATGAAACTTAATAGGGAGGTTGATCATGACCAGTAGATAACCCCTAGATTTTGAGGTCAGTAGACCAAAGGTCAAGATCACATTGACCAGGAGCAGTTAAACCCTTTCCGGACGATACCTTGAGAACTCTTGGACCTAGTATCACGGAACTTAATAGGGAGGTTGATCATGACCAGCAGATGATTTTGAGGTCAATAGGTCAAAGGTCAAGGTCACATTGAAGCAGAACAGTTAAACTTTTGTTTTGTTTGCAGTGAGCATATAATTTCTGTTCCTTGTGCAGTTACTAAATGCATCAAGGGGGGCATTTCGTGTTCGACCAGCTCTTGTTACAAATTAAAGTTACTTTAGTTCAGGACAGTTTTAATCTTATAATCTCAATTTTGATCCCTTTGTGAAAATATACTTGTACACAAGTAGGAGTCCTGATTAATGGTTGATTATTATCTGTGTTCTAACAAAAACCATTATCATCCTTGATTTCCAGAACATTTAACAAACAAAACAACAAAAAGATTCTATCTTTTCATTGATTGAACATAAAGGCAGGAAATCCATTGTGCATGTTATTGCACCAGCAGAATGTATATATGTAAGCTTAATTGAATATCCTCCCTTTACAAAGATATTGTTCTCTTGAGAAAACATAAACATAGATCTATGTATTCTGACTTTGTTTTTGCACTCTTTGTTATGAAAATAGACTGTATCAGCTAAAGAAAATCATGTAAACATAACTATTAATAAAAGTATGGAAAATACAGGCTGGAATATATTGCAAGCTTATTTTTATTTTTTCAAGAATATTTCCTTACAAATTTAGGAAGAACATGTTTTAGGGTGAAAAACTAATAATGAATAACCCATATCATGCCGGACATGATTGATTCTGCCTTTGCGACTGGTGTAGATCATGATCCATGCAGTCTGATCAAGGTCTGCATTGTTCACCATTCAGTCAGTATCTTTTTGGTAAGCACCCCTTTTGACAGTTAATGATACCACAGTCCAAATTGAAAGATGGACAAGTTCATTATAGAAATTTAGCAGAATAAGGGATAATAATGTTTCATGTAAGTTATTATGTTTAGCAAAAATACTGTAAAATCATTTAATTTCGTGGGCATGAAATTTGGTGGTTTTGGTCAAAACGGCAATTTCATGGCGAAATGAATTCGTGGATTTCAACTTTTGAACATAAAATGAATGGGAATTTTACTTGTTTGTTGGGATTAAATTTCGAATTCCACGAAAATTAGTCCCCCACGGATATTAATGATTTTAATGATTTCACAGTATGTGATTGCAGCCATATAGGCAATTTTGTATTGCCTAACAAAAAAACATTAACTGACCACCACAGCTTTTAGTGTAAGAAGGTTTTTGTTTATATGCACAGGTACGTGAAACAGTTGTTGGACTAGTCTTTGCCTAATATTTACTTTTATAAACAAAGAAAATCTGCCTTATTTCTCCTGTTACAGATTAATCAGTAGATTATCTGCTTCTGTAATTAGTGTGTCTAGGGACAGTGTCCAGTTGATAGAACATTGTCTATAAGATTGCTCTTTTCTTTGTTACTAGGCTGAAGTCTTATGCATCACGTTGTTCTATGGGATTGAAATTTTTAGAGGGGGCAAGGGGAGGGTTTAAAGTCACACTCAACACTGTGTTGGTCATATGGCGGCTTTTCAAGCTTTTGCTGGTGCAGGAAGACTCCAGGTGACCTGGGTAAAACCACTTCCGTAAGCGAGCTCAGCCAGAACGGCTTGAACCTTTCATGTGACTAGTAATAGAAAATGAGATACTGTAGTCATAAGAATTAATTTTCCTAACTGAGAATTTTTATTTGTTTTCAGTTTTAGTAATACATTTTGTAATAGTTATTGCTAAACAGCAGACAACATTGTATGTCACCCAGTGTCAGACAATAGATTTCATATCAAAGTATCATCCAATTTGTTCTAAAATTTAGAAGCACTGTTCCCTATGTGTAACTTCTAAGTGACTTTGATTCCAGCTGTATTATAATTCTGTTGATGCAATTTTATTGTGATTTGCAAAAAGCATATTCTGAGAAATTCTGGATATTTTGTTGTTTTCAAGTTAGTTTTTCTTGTAATGTAATAAAAGCATTAATAATGCTCTTATGTTTTAAATTCCAAGTAAAAAAAAAGAACACAGCAGCATGCCTCAAGCTATTGGAGCCAGAACTCAAACTTCAGCTTGACGCGACAGGTGCCCTTTGTATATACTTATTCTTCATTAACAAAAGATATTGTTTCATTAAACAGAGGCATCAAAATACCACATCTCAAGGGTATGCAAAACATTTGGTGCTGTTTTGATAGCATCCATGAGTATTTCTTGGCATGTTTTCCATGTTATCCTATCTATGCTTATTGATTCGTAAACATAGTATTTTATTAGAAATTGTTTAAGAAAATGTTTCATTTACTTTGTTTGACCACTGAAGTTGGTCAGCAGGGCCGCTACAATGAAGTTGGTATCTCTGATTTTGCAAATTAGTAATTGAGACTGTTTTACTGTGACTGACCACTTAAGTTCTAAGGTGAAAAAATCTGAATGCCCACTAATGCCCAGTAGCTTGCAAGCCCAACAATCAGACATCCATCTAGTCTGAAAGTCAGCATTGACCAGAGACTGTATAGCTTCATTTGGGCATCTGCAGTGGCCTTAAAGGACTAGCGGATCTTTGGGTCAAAGGGTCTTTAGCCTAAGTGTGCGTTAGAACTCTTCGTGCAGCCTGGCTATAACCCGTTGTACTTTGAAATTGCGTCTCAGAATTTTCTTTCAAAAAATTAAATTATAAAAATTTACTAAATTTAAAGCATTAACAGCTCTTGGGAAAAAGAAATAAACAGAAATGACTAATTTTGCCGATTTTGTAAAGCTGCAAGACATATTGTTCATGTTCAAGGATAATTGTTTTAAATTGAAACATTTTGATAATGATGTAATATTTGGGCCTTCGTTATTGTACTTGCATATGTTAATGATTACGATAAAACACATATTTGCTTTGAGAAGTTCCATTTGTCAGCTTATGAAAAAAAAGAAAATCCAGAAAATTATGGAACTCATCATAAACACGTGGTTAGGAGACCCTGGGAAAATTTGCGTATTTCATATGATGGAATTATAGAGAACAAGCCTCATACTGTATTCATATAGTCATAGAAACCTCATAAAATGTGTCAGTGACTTGTTATACAGTGTTAGATAGTCGAAATTTGTGATATTTCTACATTAGTTATTATATTAACTGAATCTTTGTGGCATTTCTGTTTTTTATACAAATATTGATTATAAATTCTGTTGGAATAATATATGAGAGAGGATATGCCAGTGGCAAGCTGTGCGTTTATTTGTTGCGTTGCAGGGTCTCTTTTCAAAGTACAATTTTGTATTCTTGAATGAGGAGGTCATACTTCTTTTTGCAAACTTGAAGCTCAAAAAAAAATTTATCATTGTGTTACGAAATAATTTATTGTTGTATGGATTGATGGAATATTTAGATTTTTCATGGTCAGTGGAGGCTTTGGAAAGTACTGACCAGATTTGGAAGATGATTTTGTCATCCAGTACTGCTGTTGTTTATTTTGACTGGTTGTAAATTACAATCAAATATGGCTTGGATTTTATTCATTGAATTATTACAAAAAACAACTTAACAACTTTAATACTGAAATTAATGACTGTAATTTTCTTTTATGTGTCTTCTATTTCTGTTCAAGCAGTTTTGTAATAATTATATTAATTTCTTTAGGGAATAATTTATTATTATGTGCTTGTTTTCCTCTTTATGTCTTTCAGACATTGTTGAATAGCTTGTAGTTGGGGTGGAGGGTGGGGATCAGCAGACAAAGTTGTTTACTTGAGGGACCTTGGGATATAGTACACACTCATTACAATAATGGCTTTAATTGCCATTCAACAGACTAATCTAGTTCTGAAGAACCAAGGACTTAATTGAACAGCAAATCATTCTGTTTTTTACATGGTTTCTCTATTGTTCTCTTTGACTTTTGTCATGCAAACATTTGTTGAATATAGACTGGTCATACAGGGAAAACTTTGAACTGTAATATATATGTATATGTAAGAAGTCATTTAATTAAACTTTGAACTGCGATGTTAAAAGGAGTCATACAAGACCAGTCTTCTTGTATATATAGCCTAAGCGTGATTTATTATGTTCGTCAACATTTTTATTTTTAGCTCATCTGATTTTTTGAAAAAAAATGATGAGTTATTGTCATCACTTGAGCGGTTGTCGGTGTCGGCGTCGGCGTCGGCGTCTGCGTCGGCGTTGCCTGGTTAAGTTTTATGTTTAGGTCAGCTTTTCTCCTAAACTATCAAAGCTATTGCTTTGAAACTTGGAATACTTGTTCACCATCATAAGCTGACCCTGTATAGCAAGAAACATAACTCCATCTTGCTTTTTGCAAGATTTATGGCCCCTTTTGTACTTAGAAAATATCAGATTTCTTGGTTAAGTTTTATGTTTAGGTCAACTTTTCTCCTAAACTATCAAAGCTTTTGCTTTGAAACTTGGAATACTTGTTCACCATCATAAGCTGACCCTGTACAGCAAGCAACATAACTCCATCTTGCTTTTTGCAAGAATTATTGCCCCTTTTGGACTTAGAAAATCAGTTTTCTTGGTTAAGTTTTATGTTTAGGTTAGCTTTTATCCTAAACTATCAAAGCTATTCCTTTAAAACTTGCAACACTTGTTCACCATCATAAGCTGACCCTGTACAGCAAGAAACATAACTCCATCCTGCTTTTTGCAAGATTTATGGCCCCTTTTGGACTTAGAAAATATCAGATTTCTTGGTTAAGTTTTATGTTTAGGTCAACTTTTTCTCTTAAACTATCAAAGCTATTGCTTTAAAACTTGCAACTCTTGTTCACCATCATAAGCTGACCCTGTACAGCAAGCAACATAACTCCATCCTGCTTTTTGCAATAATTATTGCCCCTTTTGAACTTAGAAAAATCATTTTCTTGGTTGAATATTATGTTTAAGTCAACTTTTCTCATAAACTATCAAAGCTATTGCTTTAAAACTTGCAACAGTTTTTCACCATCATAAGTGGACACTGTACATCAAGAAACATAACTCTATCCTGCTTTTTGCAAGAGTGATGGCCCTTTTTAGACTTAGAAAATCATGGGTAGGACAATATTTCTATTATAAAAAAAAAATCAGATGAGCGTCAGCACCCGCAAGGCGGTGCTCTTGTTATACAATGCCGTCCTGACATCATTTTTATATGCCGGAAGGGACGTATTATGTTATGACACCGGAGTCAGTCTGTCTGTCTGTCCGTTTGCATTTTTTTGTCTGCTCTGTAACTCTTGAACCCCTTGAAGGATTTCTAAGAAACTTGACACAAATGTTAACGACATCGAGACGACGTGCAGAGCTCATGATTTGGATGGCTTGCTTCAAGGTCAAGGTCACACTTAAGGGTAAAAGGTCATATGAATTTGTTTCGTGTCCACTCTGTTACTCTTGAGCTGCTCGAAGGATTTTAAAGAAACTTAGAACAAATGTTCATCACATTGAGACAATGTCCAGAGCTCATGTTTCTGATGGGTCACTTCAAGGTCAAGGTCACACTTAGGGGTCAAAGGTCATACCTTCAGGTGTATATTGCTCCACATTGCGGTGCTCTTGTTTTTCATCAACATACAGTTAATCACTATGAAGAGAAATGGTATCATATAAAAACTGATACTTTACTCTTGTTCCATATGCAGTTTACAGACTTGGCAGCGAGACAAAAAATGGGATATAGACCTCAGTTCCGTTTGGGTCCATATTTCATTGTTAGCTTGACAGCTAGAAGTCTATTAACTTATTATGCCCCTCTTCGAAGAAGGAGGGGTACATTGTTTTGCAGATGTCTGTCTGTCGGTCGGTCTGTCTGTCTGTCGGTCGGTCGACATGTAGACCAATCCGTTTCCAGATGATAACTCTTGAACCCTTTGGCCTAGGATCATGAAAATTGATAGGAATGTTGTTCATCACCAGTAGATGACCCCTATTGATTTTGAGATCTGTATGTCAAAGGTCAAGGTCACAGTGACCCTGAACAGTTAAATGGTTTCCGGATGATAACTCAAGAACACTTGGGCCTAGGATCATGGAAGTTAAAAGGGAGGTTGATCATGACCAGCAGATGACCCCTGTTGATTTTGATATCAGTATGTCAAAGATCAAGGTCACAGTGACCCGGAACAGTTAAACGGTTTCCAGATGATAACTCAAAATTGCTTGGGCCTAGGATCATGAAAGTTTATAGGGAGGTTGATCATCACCAGCAGATGACCCCTATTGATTTTGAGATCAGTTGGTCAAAGGTCAAGGTCACAGTGACCAGGAACAGTAAAAAGGTTTCTGGGCGATAACTCAAGAACACTTGGGCCTAGGATCAGGAAAATTGATAGGGAGATTGGTCCTGACCAGCAGATGACCCCTATTGGTTTTGAGATCATTAGTTCAAAGTTCATGGTCACATTGGCAAGGAACAGTTTAACAGTTTCTTGACAATAACTTGAGAATGCTTGGGCCAAGGATCATGAAAGATGATAGAGAGGTTGATCATGACCAGCAGATGCCCCTATTGATTTTGAGGTCAGTAGGTCAAAGGCCAAGGTTACAGTGACCCGGAACAGTTAAACTGTTTCCAGACAATTACTTGAGAACGCTTGGGCCTAGGATCTCGAAACTTAATAGGAAGGTTGATCATGACCAGCAGATGACCCCTGTTGATTTGAGGTCAATAGGTCAAATGTCAAGGTCACATTGAACCAGAACAGTAGAATTTTTGTTTACAGGGAGCAAATAATTTCTGTTCCTTTTGCAGTTACTGAATGCATCAAGGGGGGCATTTTGTGTTCGACGAGCTCTTGTTTTACATATTGACTTCAGTGGCATGTCAATTTCATGTTTGTGCCACAACTAGTGCACACAAACCAACTTTGAAGAACTCTGGAAAGTCTTTAGGTAAAAAATTAACTCAGGTCCGCTGCTCCAGACAATTGCTCCTGTGTCTGTTTCAGTCTGAAATGTCATATGTTGCAATACACCAGAAGCTGCGGCTGGCAGACTGCTCTTGCCATATATATGTGTGACATAAAACATTTCTATGTTATTTTTCTATTGATTGTGTGACACACAAGCAGCTGCTTGTAGCTAACATTATCTGGTTCCATCTAGTTCTGGTAACTGCTGCTTTCATGCATTTTAATGTGCCTTTCATAATCTGGGGAAAGACTGAATTACATTCAGGTCTTTTTATCTGTTACAAGTTCACAATTTTCAAAAATAGTTGAAATTTGTACAAAAAAATGTCTCATTTAATATTTTGGGTGTCCAGAATAGAAATGTCAAAATCGAAGGTTTGAAATGAAAACAATTTGAAGGGTTTTGCTTGTGCCACCATGAACTGTTTTTTTTTTTATGCCCCCGAAGGGAGGCATATAGTTTTTGAACCGTCTGTCGGTCTGTCAGTCTGTCGGTCTGTCAGTCTGTCGGTCTGTCCGCAATTTTCGTGTCCGGTCCATATCTTTGTCATCGATGGATGGATTTTCAAATAACTTGGCATGAATGTGTACCACAGTAAGAAGACGTGCAGTGCGCAAGACCCAGGTCCGTAGCTCAAAGGTCAAGGTCACACTTAGACGTTAAAGGATAGTGCATTGATGGGCGTGTCCGGTCCATATCTTTGTCATCGATGGATGGATTTTCAAATAACTTGGCATGAATGTGTACCACAGTAAGACGACGTGCAGTGCGCAAGACCCAGGTCCGTAGCTCAAAGGTCAAGGTCACATTTAGACGTTAAAGGATAGTGCATTGATGGGCGTGTCCGGTCCACATCTTTGTCATCGATGGATGGATTTTCAAATAACTTGGCATGAATGTGTACCACAGTAAGACGACGTGCAGTGCGCAAGACCCAGGTCCGTAGCTCAAAGGTCAAGGTCACACTTAGACGTTAAAGGATAGTGCATTGATGGGCGTGTCCGGTCCATATCTTTGTCATCGATGGATGGATTTTCAAATAACTTGGCATGAATGTGTACCACAGTAAGACGACATGTCACACGCAAGACCCAGGTCCGTAGCTCAAAGGTCAAGGTCACACTTAGACGTTAAAGATCATTTTTCATGATAGTGCATTGATGGCATGTCCGGTCCATATCTTTGTCATTCATGCATGGATTTTAAAATAACTATGCATGAATGTGTGACACAGTAAGACGATGTGTCGCGCGCAAGACCCAGCTCCGTAGGTCAAAGATCCCAAACTCTAACATCGGCCATAACTATTCATTCAAAGTGCCATCGGGGGCATGTGTCATCCTACGGAGACAGCTCTTGTTTTTTTTTTTTTTTAACTCTTGATGCTTAATGAACATAATGAAGCATGATATACCTTTAAAAACTATATATAGTAGCAAAATTACTTATACATTTTATATATTTAACATGTATATAGAGCTATATTAACAATTGGGAGGGTTAAAGATGGGTCAACAACAGTCTAGGACATGATAATGAGCAGTCGTTTTAATGACGAATATTTCAACTGTTACTACAAGGTGTATATAATTTTTTTCCTGATGGTTTTTTCTATCATGTTAAGTCATTGACCGATTTATTGCGTATTTGTAATTGTTAAATGTTTATTCATTATTGTTAGGAATGAATTAATACTATAATGACTGCAGTTAACTGGCGAAATCAAATATTGTTGGATAATCAAACATAATTTTTTCAGCAATAAACATTATAATAATGTTATACAATTTTGTAATGATTTTACAGTTGGCACTTGTTGTCACCATATAAATTTATGGGATAGCTGTTTTAATATTTATAATGGAAACTCGCTAATTAGGAATCTACTGGTGACTTGCAGATTACATGATATACTAATGTATCATTGATTATTGCTTGGAATAGATTGAATGAGTCATCTAAGTGACATGTGTTTTTTTTTTTAATAATAACACCTTTGTCATGTCACAGTTCTGGAATCCTGATGAAAGTCTGTCAGTGATTTTTCATATAGTCAAAGGAATATTTATTGTGCTATAAGTGCAAGTAACAGGAGTTTGTTTATGTAGTGTTAAAATTATCTTGTATTATTGCATGATAAAACACGGGTTGATAGTTTGTGCTGTTGACTGGTCTATTTTTCAATACATGTTTTCTGGGCTAACGTCATAAGTTGAGAATAAATACTTTGAAGTTTATTTCTTATGTCATTTAATAAAATAGTTAAAATAACTTGCCAGTGAATAACTGAATAATATTAAATACTGAGTTCATGGAATGATATAATTGAATCAAAAACAAATTACATTTAAATTTGGATGGATGAGCGCAATATATTAAAGTTTTATCTGATATTTATCTAGTACATGACAGTAAAATGTAAATTATCTGTAAATTGTTTGCAAATGTTGTTTTTAAATGATATGAATCTTAATATATATCTTATTAAATGATTGATTATGATGTGACAGTGACAAGTACATTGATTTTACATTTTGCCTTTAAATTATGTGAAAAATGTTGTGTAGACTGCACTAATACATCCTTGGTGTTATGGATAATGGAGTAACTTTGATGAGTTTTAGTGTAGATTTCATGTTCAATGAATTAATTAAATTTTGCAGACTATAATTTATACATCATTCACTACTGCATAATAAGTTTTGTCTATTGAATGGCAAGCCATTCAAAGCCATTCAATAAGTGTTTTATTACATGACAGCAGATTAATAAGTTTTGTTTAGACTGGTAATATTGTACAAACTTAAATAATATTATAATGTCAATGGCATACTGTTTCTTATTGACTGATATTTTAAAGCCCGGATAAAATTTGGGGTGTAATTAAAGGCGCTTAGTTTAAAATATAATGAAGGTAATAAGTATTTTTCAAGACAATTTCTGTAGCAAAACTTCAGTTTAAATGCAAAAGTACCAATTTATTAAGACGTGCAACTGACAATGTATGTGTTCGATGACTGAGGTCAAACATGATGTCACTGTCAGTTTATTTTTCATAAGTTTAATAATAAGTAACATTATTAATAATACATTAGTAATAATAAATAGTCATGTTTGAATAATACAAACAATTGAAATTATGCAGCCCAGCATTTTCTTTCATCCAATTGTTATTGGCTAATGATTCATATAAGAAATTCTGTGTCACCGAACGAGGAGTCATATTGATTTTGTTGAATTGATAAAATTTCATTTTTAATCATTTGCGGAAAACGCTGCAACTGCTGTTTTCCTGTCTGCATCGTTTAATGCTGCTTGCAGCAGTTTGTAATTGTTTGTAACACCTGCAGTCTGAAGACATTATTGATTTGTCACTGTTAAAATTAATGTTATAGCAGTGTGCTGACGCAGGGCTTGTATAGGTCTTGTATTACCTGGATGCTGGTGCATTGTCCTTTTCTAGTTTTATATTGTTGTGATCAGTGTGCTTGTCAACATTGGAGCTAAAACGTCTAATTGTTTCTTCGACTTTCGCAGCATAGATCATTATTACTGGATATTGATTGGTTTTTAGGTGGATGACACATAGCTAATTGCACCATTTGTAAACACCTGGCTCTCTCGCCACATCGTAATCAGCAGTTGTAATCGAAGCAGTACGAATTATGAAAAAACAAATTTTTTTTAATGGAATATTGTGAATTAGATAAAAGTGCACTTAATATAATGTAACATATTGAATAACAGATCAATGCTTTTAATTTTGTTGAATTAAAGTAAAGATAATACGAGTTACTGAAAACTAACAACAACAAAAAAACAACAGATGGATTTAGATTCAAGGTTACCTTTTACAGTGGATTTTGTTGCTGAACCTCTTTCATGTTTGCCATTTTAAAGATCGCTTGTTATTACGGTTGATAGATAATTGGAATTACATGCTTAATCAGTGAATGAAATTGAATCCACTTGTTCTCTTTTGTAGCCCATTGATATTGTTTACTAACTATAGATTTACACTTTTGATTATGTTTTAAAGGCTTGTCACAATTTTGGATCAATTTCATCTGTAATAGAAAAATTGAATTGAAGCCATTTCATGCATTTACAGATCCGTAAATTTTGTCAAAACCGTTTTATTGCATTTTCGTAAACCATAATTATGGGATAAGTAATTTTTTTGTATTGGTTAAGAGCCCTTTTCAAATAGCCTTTTCTCCTCCTCAACATCACTGTATGAGGCATTTAATTATAATTACATTAAAATCACATTTCCTTGTTAAGCTTATATTAGGGATTAATTTAATGTCTGCATTTGGATTTTCAGGGTGTAGAGTAAAGGAGGGGTTTCACTGTATATTCTGTATTCTGGTGCTAATTATTTAATCCTTACATAAGTTATAAAGGTTTTAATCATGTGATTACCAGAGATTAGGAGATTAATCATTTTATTTTGTAAGTTAGTGAGATGATAGACTTGGAATTAATTAGGGATTAATTGATTGATAATGTTCATTGTTTGGAGTATAGGCACCACTGAAAGTATAAAGGCGTTTTTTTTTTTTGGTTTTGTGTCACTGTTTTTGAAGAGTTATTTCTTTTTGATGGAACTAAATGGATCATGTTGGAGATGTTTCTGGAAGTTCTAAACAACTCTGTATGAACAGGGTGTGTCTGCTGGGTGTAGAATGTTTACCTGAAATTTTATGAGAATTTTTCATGTCTGGTTAATGATCCCAGAGAATAATTGTTGAGATATTGTTGCTTAAATTAGTTTTACATTTAATTATAGTCATTTACCTGTATACTGAAGCTCATCAGAATTTTTTTGAAGGTAATGTATGCATTTCCGATTACATGGATGTGGGCTGATAGGGGTTTTTTATTGACAGGCATGATGGCCATGACACATTATTAAAGGGTCATTGCCTCTTCATAAAAGGAGGAAGATTTCTATCTCAGATTTTGTTTGATCACCTGTTGATCTTTCTTACAGCGATTTATTGATTAATTGGCAGCGTGATAAGAAAGATTGCACAATAACTGGGTTATTACATGAATATTAATAAGGCTAGTTTAACTAAGAAATACACTGGGTATGAATATATGATTGAATATTTATGACTGTTGGTTGTGGCAGCTGTATGCTAGGCATTCTACAATAGTGTATTGATTAGATAACAGTCTGTTAGACCAGTCATTGTGTTTGTAATGGTTTAAGTATTCCAGCAGACTCACAAGTATTCCAGTTGTTAAAACAAACAAAACTTGCCAATATTATTGTTATACCTGAAGGAATCATTGTGTGGAATCATTGTATGGATTAATTATTACTCTTGACAAATTGCTCAGTATTAATAGGATTTTTTTTATATGAAACAAGTTCGAGAATTATGCTGACTCTGGAAATGAAAATGTGTTCAACATGTGTGAAAACTTAAGTCAAGAAATGTGAATTAACAGAAGAATCAGTGGAATATTATGCTGTAGATATTTTTTCTTCATCAGTGGATAAATAATATAAAGAAGGAAATAAAATGTATCAAGGAATGGTACTAGCTGTTCATCCGAACAGAGATCAGCTTTGTATGGTGAGTATACACTGTCTTGTGTTTCTTAGCTACTTATGAAACATTGTAAATTCTTGAATATACTTTTACTGCCCGATTTTCTTAAAAAAATTAAAATGAGCCGTGCCATGAGAAAACCAACATAGTGGGTGTGCGACCAGCATGGATCCAGACCAGCCTGCGCATCCGCGCAGTCTGGTCAGGCTCCATGCTGTTCGCTTTTAAAGCCTATTGGAATTGGAGAAACTGTTAGCGAACAGCATGGATCCTGACCAGACTGCGCGGATGCGCAGGCTGGTCTGGATCCATGCTGGTCGCAAAGCCACTATGTTGGTTTTCTCATGGCACGGCTCAAATACAATTATCTTGAACAATTGTATTTTGTGTAAGGGTTCTGTTTGAAAGTTTGAAGAATTTGTATTTTCATCGACTGACTATGTACATGTTTCCAAAAATTCATTGAGGAGATTTTTTTCCATTTTTTTTTATCTCCCCTTTAGGACTGGTATATTACAAAGGTGGAAGAAATGAAATAATTCTTAAATGTTGAAATAGACGTGATTAACATTATCAAGAATATTTACATTTTGACTTAATTAAAAGAATTTGATGTTAAAATACGCAAAACTTCAGTTAACGGGAGGTAATCAGAGAATGATAATATCAGTATAACATTCTTTTCTAATATTGGAGCGCAGTTTGTTATTTAAGTCATTTCCAGAATATAAGCAAAATGGAAAATGTATAACTCTTCTATCTAAGCCAAGTCTGTGACTAGATATATTGTTGGTATAGTTTGAACGTCAGGCTATGTCATTTCATGTGTCCTTGAAATGTTTTAGTTGATAATTTGTTATAGAACTGATATTTGTTTTTATGGCTCATTAACAAGTAACATCCATGTTGTTTGAAAGTAAATTGAATCTGATTTAGTCATGTGGATTTGTTCCAATTTTTAATGACATGATATTTTCACTTAATTATACTCACAGACTCCACACACCTGTTAGGTATTGACTGTAACTTGCTTTTTTCTAGCCTGTTACCAAGATTAGAGAGTTGTAACTATAAAAATTTATATACAAATACATTTATTTCATTTGTCAAGGATAATTGCATTTAAAAGCTATGTAGTAGATTGACAATTCCATACAATTATTTAATAATATTATTACCTCCCTTTGTCTGTATTGTTGCGTTACTAACATGGATTGAAAGTTCTAAATTTTGACTGTTGAAATACAGTCTAACCTATACTAACGTTCACCTCCGATCAGCGGTCACCTCCATTCAGCGGTCATTTCATGACGCCCCCGATGGATTTTCCCTTATTTTATCACTTTATTCAGCGGTCACCTCCCGTCCGCGGCCAGCGGCCACCGAAATTGCCTCCTGACCGCTGTATTTGACCCCTTTCAGCGGCCATGTTTCTTCCAAAACCAATTACTTTAAGGCGATAATCGCCAAAGATACCCGATTTTTGAGATTTTGAGAAACATGTGATTGCTAAGTTCACCACTAGAACGACAAAATGACATGAGCTTCTCAATTAAAACTGATAATCAAAGGTGTGATTCTCTTTTTGTTAGATCAAGAGGCCAGTAATTATCGGCAATTAGCGTGTCACCTCGTGTCAGTTTTGTTGTTCACAGTTTGATCTCGGTTAAAGATAATACTCGATATCTAATTAGTAGCATAATATTGTGATTTTTTTCATATTTCTTTCATCAAAATACCGTTAAATCTATACAAAATTTATTGTGTTTGAAAGAAATATAAACCACCTGATCTTTTACGAAACGTAACGGCAATCGTAGATTTTAGTGTAGACAGTAAGCGCGGGGAGTAGCTTCCCTTACCAAAATGGCGAAAATTGTAAACAAACTTGTTTTTAAGTTTGAAAATTGCCAGTAACAATTTGTGTTGTAAAAAAAACACGCCAGAGTTTTATATTGCTCAGAAGACCATTCGTATTGCGGAGGCAAATGCACGTCAATGTATCCTGGTAAAATAATAATAGAAAACCGAAAAGAAATGGACCTAAAGGCTAAACTGTTCAGAAGTCTGAAAAATACATATACTGGCTGCACCTCCGATCAGCGGTCACCTGGCTTAAGCGGCCAAATTGTCTGCTTCCCCTGGCTGGCTGCTTAAGACAGGTTAGACTGTATTCTAACCAGTTAGTGAAATGAATTATTTAAATTTAACAAGAATATCTTTTGATATAAAATCAAATAACCAGATTTTAAAAAAAAATCATCTTAAAGTGAGATAATTTTAAATGTTTATGATGGACAGATTAAGTTAAAATTTTTGTAATGTACCCTTTTCTTCATAAATTATAAAATCTCAAAAGAAGATACATAAATGTGATTGGCAGCTTTTGAATATGACTGCATGCAGAGCAGCCTGTGGTTGCACATGATTTTTTTAAACATAAAAAATTATTCAATTTTGTCTATAATATTATGTTAAGATCATTTTTAAGTACTAACATATTTTTACAATGTACGTGGTGCTGGTAAAAAAACCCTCCTGTCAGCATTTA
Organism: Mercenaria mercenaria; assembly: GCF_021730395.1. Taxonomy (NCBI): domain Eukaryota; kingdom Metazoa; phylum Mollusca; class Bivalvia; order Venerida; family Veneridae; genus Mercenaria; species Mercenaria mercenaria. The sequence continues at coordinate 54,919,838 of NC_069363.1, forward strand.
GTTCCTTGTTGTATAATTAATTATTAAATATTGAAGATCAGTATCAAATTATTGGTAATACTCACAATACAAGAAGGGCTTGCAGATTTAGCTTACTGTACTTCATAATTGTTTTGATAGTAAGGGACACCTTGAACGAGTGTGTTTAAATGGCAGCAGGTGATTCAGTGCACATCAATTCTCAGACAACACCCATTGATGAGTTTTGCAGGAGCTTAATGGAGAGAACACTGCATGTTCCAGTAAATATTTGTGCCTCAAAAATTTCTTTGAACTTTGTCAGTGCTTTCAATTCTGGTGCAGAAGACACAGATTTAAGTAAATATAATTAAAGGGTTATTATGATGGTATATGATGTGGCTGCAACATTTTTGTATACAAATTTCTTGTTGAATCATATTATTGAGAATTGTTTTCTTGTATACTTGTCAAAGGTTTGTCTGTTGGAAGTATAACAAAATCCATTCTTTCCAGTTACCTCCCTGTATGACTAATTGTGTAAGTTCATGAGCAATAGTGAAAGTAGTACTTTTCTAACTAGGTAATTATGCATACTATCTATTTTGATAGCTTCTGTATCCATTTTGAAAATAATATTAAAAAGCTTTATGAAACTTTCAATTAATGAAACTTTGTTAAATAGTTAGCTCCCCTGTCATGATGAGTTGGCATGCCAGTTAAAAGTCTGTTTGAAGTTTCACACTTCTTGCAGTCTTAATACCCATCAATAATGTGTTCCAAATGGCCAATAAGTCAAAATATAAAGTTGTGGCAGCAGGTCTAGAGGACAAAGGTTTTATTCTAAAGGTTGCATCGATTTGCAAGTCATACTACTTCCTCCTCCAGTTCCGGCTACATTGTCACTATAGAGCTTTGTCAGACCTCCTGGGTAAAGTTCATGCTGAACAGTCTTACAGTGTATATATGTATCAGTTTGGTTTTCTATAGCCACTATTAATCTTTAGCCTGCTGGTGGCAGTTGATTCAGCCTTTGTGACCAGTGCAGACCAAGATCAGCCTGCACATCTGTGCAGTCTGATCATGGTTCGCTGATATCAGTCAGTAAATTTTCAGTGAACACCCCTTTGAATAATAAGTGGTACTGCCCAAATTGAATGATGGACTAGTCCATTCTAGAAATTTAGCAGGGTACAGGTTAATTTTGTGTAGAAGCATAATTATATGGAATAACTAAGTTATCTCCCTTTATATCTTTCTCATGCACATTTTTAATACTAGGTAATGACCTTACATAAACTAATGATGTTTTATGTTGAATTGTGGACTTTGCACAGTATTTACATGAGTGACATATTTTATAGTGAAATGATAACTGCCTACACAAGATAATTATTTCATGTCAAATTACCTGCCAGTCATGCTGTGATTTATCCTTCATATGACCATAACTATGTGTAATTTGGTGACAACTTAATCCCTAGTTCAAGGCACCTATATTGCTGATCCCAGAATCCCTTTAATGATTTTATTTCAATACACACTTGATCCTTGGAATTCAGTCAGTACATGCAGTTAATCATTTATAGCCAGTCCATTGCCTGTAAAAACAGTAGTATAAGACTGCAATAAATTTCAAAATGGGTGCTTTGCAGTTTCCACTTAGCCCCTGTCTTCAATTTCCACCTTTATTTTCGATAAATGAAACCCGTGTCTTTGAAAATAAAAGTGCTCTTTCATGGACAGCTTATTTGATATTCAGAAATAATTTTTATTGATACATTTGGTTGCAAATATAAGTTTGCCATTTGAATTCAGTGGAGTATATTTGTAAATAAATAGCTATTTTAATACTAAATAATTTCTGTGTGTCATTTTATGGTAGAATTAGGTTATAAAGCTCCTGTATGTATATGAAGAAATGGAATGTGACATTGGATCTGGTATAAGGTGGGATAAATATATTATTTATGCACATTCATTTAAATATACACTGATGTAAGATAAGACATTGTGAGGGGATTATTAATTTTATTGATGTGATTAAAACAGAAAATTGATATGTTTAAAGGTAAGAATATTTTTTTTGAATAGGAAACTTGAATGGTGTAAGATTTAATAAGATACAGGCATTCTGGTGGACAGAAAATGATTTACTATTATGAAAATGCAGGGTTAGTTATGTGAGAAAAACAGGTCAAATATCTGTTCAATAGACTAAGCTTTTATTAATATTTTTGCAGGGTATGTTTGTCAAAGTCAGTTTTTATTCTGAGATGAGTTTGTAATTGTAATTGATCAAAAGGTTTGCAATTTGAAACTGAGTGATTGTACACCATTATGTTGAAATTAAAGCTGAAAATTGAAACTCCGGGTGACTTGTTTAGCTTGTTTGTGTAAGGAAAATGATTACAGACATTGTCTTATAGTTGACAAGTGCCTTTTGTATAATGTTAACAGCAATTTCTAGGTTATGTTCTGCCCTACAAATACTCCAGTAGGTACAGTTGAGCAAAGGCTATTTATGTCATGTAGCAAGTACAGCAGATCTTGAAAGATAACTTTTGCTTAAGGTCTATACTTATTCCTTTGTTCCCTTTCCACTCCCTTGTTAATTAAGTATACTGATTCTCATGACTGCAGAGGTTTACTGCTACATTACCATCACACAGGTATTCTGGAGTTTAAGAGCCACCACTTTGGTATTCTGATGCTGCAGAATCACCATACAGTTATTCTGTCTTTTTATTGCCACAGGTCGTCTGCTCTTTCATCACCATCACACTGTTATTCTTTTCTTTTATAACTGTGACACTTATTCTACTGTTGCATTATCAAAACAAAGGTATGCTTCTCTTTCATTACAATCACACAGGTATTCTGCTCTTACATCACCATCACAAAAGGTATTCTGCTCTGTCATTACCATCACTCCGGTTATAATTTGCTCTTTCATTACCTTCCCACAAGTATTTTGCTCATTCTTTACAATCACACAGGTATTTTGCTCTTTCATCATCATCATGCAAGTATTCTACTCTTCCATTACCATCGCACAGGTATTCTGCTGTTTCATTACCATCACACAGGTATTCTGCTCTTTCATTAATACAACCACACAGGTATTCTGCTCATTCATCACCACCACAAAGGTATTCTGCTCTTTCATTACCATCGCACAGGTCAGTACCGTACTTGAATATTCTACTCTTTCATTACCATCACACAGGTATTCTGCTGTTTCATTACCATCACACAGGTATTCTGCTTTCATTAATACAATGACACAGGTATTCTTCTCATTCATCACCACCACAAATGTATTCTGCTCTTTCACTACCATCGCACAGGTACTATACCGTACTTGAATATTCTACTCTTTCATTACCACCACACAGGAATTCTGCTGTTTCATTACCATCACACAGGTATTCTGCTCTTTCATTAATACAATGACACAGATATTCTGCTTTTCATCACCACCACACAGGTATTCTGCTCTTTCATTATCATCACACAGGTATTCTGCTCTTTCATCATCATCACAAAGGTATTCGCTCTTTCATTAATACATTGACACAGGTATTCTGCTCATTCATCACCACCCCAAAAGTATTCTGCTCTTTCATCACCACCACACAGGTATTCTGCTGTTTCTTTACCGTCACACAGGTATTCTGCTGTTTCATTACCGTCACACAGGTATTCTGCTCTTTCATTACCGTCACACAGGTATTCTGCTCTTTCATTAATACAACAACACAGGTATTCTGCTCATTCATCACCACCACACAGGTATTCTGCTGTTTCATTACCATCACACAGGTATTCTGCTGTTTCATTACCGTAACACAGATATTCTGCTCTTTCATTAATACAACAACACAGGTATTCTGCTCATTCATCACCACCACACAGGTATTCTGCTCATTCTTCACCACCACACAGGTATTCTGCTGTTCCATTACCATCACACAGGTATTCTGCTCTTCCTTTACCTACACACAGGTATTCTGCTCTTTCATTTATACAACCACACAGGTATTCTGCTCATTCATCACCACCACACAGATATTCCATTCTGCTCTTTCATTACCATCACACAGGTATTGTGCTCTTTCATTAACATCACACAGATATTCTGCTCTTCCTTTACCTACACACAGGTATTCTGCTCTTTCATTACAACCACACAGGTATTCTGCTCTTTCATTACCATTACACAGGTATTCTGTTCCTCCTTTACCTACACATAGGTATTTAGCTGCTCTTTCATTACCATCACACAGGTATTCTGCTGTTCCTTTATCTACACACAAGTATTCTGCTCTTTCATTACCATCACTCAGGCCTATTCTGCTGTGCATGTATTCTCAGGTGCCCTCAAAATTTTGCTTATGTATACTTCCATGTTTTTCCATTATGCTGCCATACACTGCCAATGTAATATTGCTCTTCAGGTCATTCCATTGCACACTCACAGCCACATGTACAATATTCTGTAAAATATCACACTGTGCCAAGAAATGAACACCCAATCCAACCACCTTTAGAGCAAAAAGAAATATTGACATGGAAGTACCACTAATCTTTCTGTTTGGTGTTGTTACTGAATAATCTAATTTCGTCAGAAAACAGCAGTCATGCAGTTTTGTATGAGAAAACATAATTAATATTTTTGCACATTCAGTACGTAGACTTGGCAGCTTGTGGTTTTTGGGGGTTGACAAAGTAAATGTACTTAGTAAACTATCAAATGACCACATAGGTGGTACAGGTGACAAAGCCATCCTTGAGGGGATATTAAAATGAAATCCTTGACTATATAGAGTGTATTGAGGCTGATATCATAGGTAATAGACTGTGAAATGTAATAGTGGAAGTAAGCCATAAATGAGTAATTCACAAACAATAAACAATTTTTATAAGGATGCTTTTAAAATTCTGACTCATTGTGATGTTCATTTTTTTCTTGATTTGGGATCAGTTCTCTTAGCGGATAGTTGTGTTTCTTTAAATTTGTAACTTAACACAGTCTTAAAATGAAGGAAAAAGAAGTAGTAAGTGACAGAATTATTAACTTTATATATTTTGCACACAAAAATATTATCAAGTAATCCAAAAACATTATTCTTTTGAAATAGTTGGGAAAGTATGATGAGAGAGTTAAGTAGTTTAGGTAGAAAAAGGTATTTATCAACTGTATCATGGGTATATATTTCTAGAGATGTATATCTTAGAAAGAAAATTTTATAGTTTTTGTACAGCAAAAAATGCCTTATCATTTACTCCAGTATATCAAGATATAAGAGGGGAGATTCAAAGAAAAGTGAATCACACAAGCCGAGAATGCTGTCTTTGTAGACAGAGTGAATCCGATCAGACTATTGTAGCTACAGATCTGTTTGATTTTCGACATTTTATACCAGTGATTGGTGTAATGTTAGAGGGTTTTGAAGTTAATGGTGGTGCATTTTGCATTGTGCGCTTTTAGCTCCAAGACCGATCTCTAGGATTAGCGATTTTTCAGAGGTGCTGTATTAATGGTATTAATTGTCAGGATTTTGTGGTGTAATTGGATTTGAAATAGATATAGAATTATTTTAGAGTAAATTCTGAAAGTGACATACATATATCATATAAAATCATCTGTTAATTAAATGAATAATAATAAAGATAAATCTAATTATTAAAAAAAGGTGTGCTAATGGTTACAATCTTGACTTTTCGTTGGCATCCTATAGAGCCATGTTTTTTTCTTGTGGTATTGTTTATGGAATGGTTTACAGGTATTTAAACATTTGAGGAGATAATTAGCTTAATTTTAATGCAACACCCAGGTGTATGCTACAGAGATGTTTTCTTTGAAAGATAATTAATTGTATTACAGTTTATTGTTTAGTATTTAGACAAAGATATTCTTTGGAAGTTTATGTCACAATTTTAAAGTGTAGATTCTTTCAGTCAGTGCAATTTAAATGTGTTTATACAATAAATTTTGCATTGAAAGAACAATTTGATTGTACCATTATTTCAACCATAGGGAATATTAATGTGTCCTTTGGATCTTATTCTATCTCTAATACTTTTTGAGTATTGAGTTCCTGCAGGTATGCAAGCTCTGCAGACTGTAAGTGAAAATGAGCAAGGAGTGGGGGTGTGGGTTGCGGTTGGGGTAGGTGGAGGAAAGCGTAATAAAAAAGTGGAGATATTATATTCAACTTCCCAGGGTTGTAAATATCTTCCTTTTTTGTATTTTCAGATTGCAAGATGGAGTAAATTATGGAGATTGATACAGGATGGTGAATGTGACACTTGTGCTGATTTTGTGGTAGACAGTGACCTTGACCTAGATTCAAACTCGACCTTTGACTCCAAAGTCAAGAAATTCCTAATGGATAGGTCTATATTAAAGGTTCATCTTCCAAATGGAGGATTCAACATGGTGAAATATGGAGACGCCACAGATGTCAAGGTAATGCTTCTTACTTTTGCTTTGGCCTTAACGTTAACTGTAAAAAATTCAGAGTTGCTAAAATGAACTTGAGGAAAACTGATTATATTTCCTCCCAAAAAATGGAACATCAGGTTGTTTGTATGGAAAGAAAGGGATTGTCCTGTCATAACAGACAATTCTGAAGTTTGAAGGGACATGACATTTACAAAGGTCACTTTGTTTGGTAATATATTAAGAAATTGCTCGATTTGTTTGTTCGAATAGTGCTCAAGAATACTCCATGCTGAGTATATTTATAATCTGTATTGGTAGATCACAGTGTATAGGATATGCTGGCATGTTCATGCATGTGATTGACAGGTAGGTATGGAGTTAATTGGTTTTTATAGGTCTGTAATGTCCATACAGTGAAAGGTTAGCAGTATCTGGACAGCTGTCAGTTCCAGCTGCAATCTGTTCTCCAGTCTATATATGTTTTCAGCATTTTGGTCTTTGAGATCTTTGTGTACCTAGAGGCTTCTCCGTACTACAGCATTTGCTCATGTTTTGGCTCAGTGCTAAGGTAGCTCGGTGCAAAGGTGACTCCATAAGTGATTAATAGAAATTATTACCTCAAGCAGATTTTCCTCTGCAAACTTTTTTCAAAACTTTTCAGTATGAAACTTCAGATTTTGTTCATTTATTTGATTAGTTTTGTAAAATTTAAAAACTAATGAACTTGGAGCCACAGAGCACATGGGAGGGGTAACCTAATTATACAATATCTTTCATATATTTACGATTAAGTGTGGAAGGCAGGGATTTGATGATATTTCCTGGTTCCGCAGTATGTTTGATATATTTCCATGCCGTCTGCTATCATATTAAATGATGCAAAAAAGTTATCAAAAAAAAAAACCTTGTTGGAGATTAGAGAAAGGAATTTCATCTTGTGACGTCAAATAGTGTGGAATCACTTTCAGGAGGCTTTCCACAGGATTGATACATAGATATTACAGATAAAAACATGATTTTTGTGTTACTTTCTTCCAAGAACCAACACCCAGTGTTACATTTATTACAATATTTATTGGAAAGACTGAGCACACAGTAAAAAAAAATGTTAACACAAAACATGACTTTATGATATGGTAGAAAAAATATGCTAAGGGCAGGTTCAAATTAATGCTATTACTCGACCACATCTGACCAAGCATTTTCAGAAATCAGTAATTGTTGTATTTTTTGCAGACAAATAAATTATGTAATCAGTGCACTTGCCAAACAGTTGTATATTATTTAATCCTCCTCCTTAAGTGGTAGGGGGTTATAAGAATGGTCTCCATCCTTCCGACAGTCCGTAACATTTGGGAAGGATTTTCATGAAACTTGGGTCAAATAATCACCTCATAAAGACGATGTGCAGAATCCATGAGTCAGTCATGTCAGCTCAAGGTCAAGGTTGTAATTCTAGGTCAAAGGTTTGAGCCTTCCATTTCGTGTCCGCTCTGTATCTCCTAAACCCCTTGAAGGATTTTCATGAAACTTGGGTCATTTGATCACCTCATCAAGACAATGTACAGAACCCATGAGTCAGCCATGTCAGCTCAAGGTCAAGTTCACAACTCAAGGTCAAAGGTTTGAGCCTTCCATTTCGTGTTGGCTCTGTATCTCCTAAACCCCTTGAAAGATAATCATGAAACTTTGGTCAAATGATCACCTCATCAAGATGATGTGCAGAACTCATGAATCAGCCATGTTGGCCCAAGGTCAAGTTCACAACTCAAGGTCAAAGGTTTGAGCCTTCCATTTTGTGTGGCTCTATTATCCTAAAGCCCTTGAAGGATATTTCATGAAACTTGGTCAATGATCACCTCATCAAGACATTGCAGAACCATTATAGCAGTCAGCTCAAGTCAGCCATCAAGGTCAAGTGCTTCACGTATACTCGACGTTAAAAAGGTTTGAGCCTTCAATTTTGTGTCCGCTCTATATCTGATCCTAAACCCCTTTAAGGATTTTCATGAAACTTGGGTCAAATGTTCACCTCATCAAGACAATATGCAGAACGTAATATGAGTCAGCCATGTCGGCTCAAAGTCAAGGTCGCAAGTCAAGGTCAAAGGTTTGAGCCTTCCATTTTGTGTCCACTCTGTATCTCCTAAACTCCTTGAAGGATTTTCATGAAACTTGGGTCAAATGATGACCTCATCAAGATGATGTGTAAAAGTCATGAATCAGCCATGTTGGCTCAAGGTCAAGGTCACAACTCAGGGTCAAATGTTTGAGCCTTCAATTTTGTGACTGCTCTTTATCTCCTTAACCCCTTGAAGGATTTTCATGAAACTTGGGTCATATGATCACCTCATCAGGACAATGTGTAGAACTCATGAGTCAGCCATGTTGGTTCAAGGTCAAGATCACAACTCAGGGTCAAATGTTTGAGCCTTCCATTTTGTGTCTGCTCTGTATCTCCTAAACCCCTGAAGGATTTTCATGAAACTTGGGTCAATTGAACACATCATCAAGACGATGTACAGAACTCACGAGTCAGCCATGTTGACTCAAGGTCAAAGTCACAACTCGGGGTCAAATGTTTGAACCTTCCATTTTATGTCTGCTCTGTATCTCCTAAACCCCTTGAAGGATTTTAATATGACTTGGCTGTAATAATAATTTTCCCTTAACAAGACAATGTGCAGAATTCAAAATTCACCACTGACAGCTTAAGGTCAAGGTCACAACTAGAATGTTTAATAGTTCACCCAATGCCATCAACCTTTCCACAATCCATAACAGACTGCCTTGTTATGCTAGTAACTCTTTAGCCTTGTAGTACTATGATGGAATGATTGCTTCCTGTATACATGATTTTCTTATGCTCCATCAGTAGTCTGTCAGTCTACAAATTGTCAAAATATTTTTGTATAGAACCCATCTGTTGATGGCATGCATCAACACTTCAAGGATATACCAGTAACAATATTAACAAACAATTGTCTTACAGTGTTACTTCTGCATTCCTCACCATCTCTGCTTCTGTTTGCACTAATATAAACATTCTTAACAGCATCTGCTTCAATTCAACAATATCAAAGTTTTACACTTAAAGACATTCCCGGAGGATACAAGAGCAATCTCTTTTCAGACCCACAGGAGATTACTTGTAAAGCTTCTTTCTCAGTCACTTTGCCTAGAACAGGTCATTTTGTCTACCAAAGCAAACTTGAATGTTTCATTTGAGTTATTTCCCCTTCGTTGCTCATATTTGCTTTTATTGTTAAATACAGTTGTTTTTTGTGCAAGTACCTTTTCAACATATCTGTGGTCACATTTTGTTTGTTTTTTCTTGCTATGTGATTATTATGCAGGTATTTGTGATTTAAACTTTGATCTGATACTTTAATTATTATTAGAAATATAAACAAATTAAGTTCAAGTAAGACAAATCCAGCCGCAAGTGAGACAAAGTCTACTTCAAGGGAGACAAAGTCTATCTCAAGGGAGACAAAATCAGTCTCAAGGGAGACAAAGTCTATTTCAAGGGAGACAAAGTCTATCTCAAGGGAGACGAAATCAGTCTCAAGGGAGACAAAGTCAGTCTCAAGGGAGACAAAGTCAACCTAAAGGGAGACAAAGTCAGCTTCAAGGGAGACAAAGTCAGCTTCAAGGGAGATGAAAGATTCAATGACAACTTTCTTACTATTTTGTCATTTCCAACTGGTACAGCTTCTGTTACATCCTTGAATCCAACATCTGGTACAGTGACATTAATATTGTCATCTGCCTTATTACAAATATTGTATGAAAATATAGGTGTGCTGCTTGAAACCAACATCTGGTACAGTGACATTTATATTATCATCTGTCTTACTACAAATGTACAATGAAAATATAGGTGTGCTACTAATCGATCCCTTGCTTCAAATTATCTTCTCCTTTCCACCTCTAAAGCAGGTACTGGAAACAAAAGTACATTTTATCTTTCCACTCGTATTCATGTCACATTTTTTTATCTGACCATAAATTTTAAAGTGCAGATAGCAAGAACCATAACTCTGATTTGAATTATTTATAGATTATCTACCTCTTTGTATTTTAATTTTTTGCATGTTTTAGCTCAACTTTTGAGGAATGGGAGGACTGTTGTACTCACCCTTTTGTCGATGTCAGCGTCGGCATCACTGTTTCTTTCACATTTATTAACTCACCTGTCACATAGTGACAAGGTGAGCTTTTTTGATCACCCTTCGTCCATCGTCAGTCCGTGCGTGCGTGCCGTCCGTCAACAATTTCTTGTCTGCATGATAGTGGTTTCATTTATGATTTTATTTTAACCAAACTTGCACACAACTTGTATTACCATAAGATCTTAGTTCCTTTCTGGAACTGGCCAGATTCCATTATGGGTTCCAGAGTTATGGCTCCTGAAGGGGTCAAAATTAGCTATTTTGACCTTGTCTGCCCAATAGCAGCTTCATTTATGATTTGATTTTAACCAAACTTGCACAAAACTTGTGTGACCATAAGATCTTGTTTCTTTGTTGAATCGGCCAGATCCCTTAACTGGTTCCAGAGTTATGGCCCCTGATAGGGCCAGAATTAGCTATTTTGACATTGTCTGCACAATAGCAGCTACATTTATGATTTGAAATTAATCAAACTTGCACAAAACTTGTGTCACCATAAGATCTTGGTTCCTTTCTTCAACCAGCCAGATGCCATAATGGGTTCCAGAGTTATGGCCCCTGAAAGGGCCAAAAATGGCTATTTTGACCTCATCTGCACAATAGCTGCTTCATTTATGATTTGATTCTAACCGAATTTGAACACAACTTGTATCACCATAAGATCTTGATTCCTTTTTATACACCCGAAGAGACGTATTATGTTATCGCCTCGGTGTACGTCTGTCTGTCTGTGTGTTGGTTATCAATTTCCCTTCCGCTATAGTCTGTAACTCTTGAACCCCTTCATGGTTTTCAGAGAAACCTGACACAAATGTTCACCTCATTGAAACGACGTGCAGAGTGCATGTTTCGGATGGCTCACTTCAATGTCAAGGTCACACTTAGGGGTCAAAGGTCATATGACTTTGTTTTGTGTGAATATTGCTCTGCATTTGCGTTGCATTGCAGCGCTCTTGTTTTTATTTGGCAGATCCTTCTTTTGTTCTCTTACGATAATTTATTTTTAATTCTCTTTTATGTTACTATAAATAGCTTATTTAGTAACTTTTTAGCTCGACTATACGAAGTATAAGGAGAGCTATCCTACTCGCCCCGGCATCGGCGTCGGCGTCTTTCCGCGTCCCCACCTTGGTTAAAGTTTTGGTGCACTTTCTCTTTTTTCAACTTATCCTTGTAATTACTTGATGGATTTGATTCAAACTTGAAATACTTATTCCTCATCATCATCCACATAATCTGACATAAGGGCCATAACTCTGGCACCAATATTTCATGAATTATCCCCCCTTTTCACTTAGATTTTCAGTTAAAGTTTTGATTGCACTTTCACTCTATCTCTGTTATAACTGAATGATTTGATTCAAACTTAAAAAGTTGTTAAATCATCACCCACATCATATGACACAATGTGCATAACTTCTGGCACCATTTTTTCATGAATTATTCCTCCTTTTTACTTAGAATTTCAAGTTAAAGTTTTGGTGCACTTTCACTCTACCTCTGTTATTACTGAATGGATTTGATTCAAACTTAAAATAGTTGTTCAGCATCATCACCCACATCATATGACACAAGGTGCATAACTCTGCACATTTTTTTCATGAATTATTCCCCTTTTACTTAGAATTTCAGGTTAAAGTTTTAGGTGCAACTTTCACTCTACCTCTGTATTACTGAATGATTGATTCAAGACTAAAATAGTTGTTCAACATCATCACCACATCATTGACACAAGATGCCTAACTCTGGCACAATTTTTTCATGAATTATCCCTTTTTACTTAGAATTTCAGGTTAAAGTTTTGGTGCACTTTCACTCTATCTCTGTTATTACTGAATGGATCTGATTCAAACTTAAACAATTGTTCAACATCATTACCCTTATCATATGATGCAAGTGCATAACTCTGGCACCAATCTTTTATTAATTATTCCCCTTTTACTTAGAATTTTAGTTAAAGTTTGATGCACTTCACTCTGTCTTTGTTATAACTGAATGGATTTGATTCAAACTTAAAACATTTGTTCAACATCATCACCCACACTATATGACACAAGCTGCATAACTCTGGCACCAATAATTAATGAATTATGCCCCTTTTTGCTTAGGATATACTTATATAGTGTTTTGATACATTTTATTTTTAGGCAGAAAATGCCTGCTGTTGCACATACCAAGGTTAAAAAAAATCTGTATAACTTTTCTGTTGCATCCACTGTTTTCTGTCATTTTCGCTTTTCTGTTGGCAAACACTTTCGAATTGTCAAGCGCACTGTCTAGCGACAGCTCTTGTTTGTCAAAAAGGTCACTTAAAAACATAATTATAGGGAATGAAATGGTTACAGAATGCATTAAAGGAAGTGCAGAACACAAAAACCATTTCTATATTTAGTACTTTTCAGGTTATCTCCCTTTTTGAAATTAATGTTCAGATAAAAAACAAGGATGGAAGTGCAAAAAATATATATTTAGAATGGCAAGAAATATCTGCATAAAAGATGCCAAAAAAATAATCGGAAAGAAACTTTATATTTCTTGTAACATATTTTTACAAAGGCAATTGATGTTATGCCAATGTTTCAAAAACAAAATGAACATCTGGTATTTTACCCATTAAATCTCATTTGATTAAATGTTTCTTTGATGCATTGGTGGCAAACCAGACTTTTGATAGAAGTGTGCTGAAATTATCTGAGGAATGATACTCAAGAATTTCTGTTTTCTGAATATTGAAGATTGTATTAAATGAAATATTTTCCAGAATGCTCATTTATTAAATTATATGGCTGAAACAGGAGGGGATTTCATTAGACCTTAATTTCTTTTTTACAGAAAATGTTATTTTGTTACATGAATTATTGTACAACTTTAATAAAATGTTGTGAAATTGCTCTAAAAAGGCAATTAAGTTTAGATAGTGCACATAATTCATGACTTGAAAGAGTAGAAAATGCCTGCTGTTGCAGTAAATTATTTATACAAGAACCTAACTAGGGCCCATAACCCTAGCCACCCTCTGTGTTTATATAACTATTGTCTTTAATAGTCTAAGCTGTATTAATTGGCAATTAACATTGTTACATGTTTAATTTACTGTGTTCATTTTGATTGTGTTTTTAGCTCACCTGAGCACGAAGTGCTCAAGGTGAGCTTTTGTGATCGCCCTGTGTCCGTCGTCGTCAGTCGTCCGTCGTCAACAATTTGACTGTTAACACTCCAGAGGTCACAATTTTGGCCTAATCTAAATGAAACTTGGTCATAATGTTACCTTCATAAAAATCTTGGACGAGTTCGATATTGGGTCATCTGGGGTCAAAAACTAGGTCACTGGGTCAAATCAAAGGAAAAGCTTGTTAACACTCCAGAGGTCACAATTTTGGCCCAATCTTAATGAAACTTCGTCAGAATGTTACCCTCACTAAAATCTTGGATGAGTTTGATATTGGGTCATCTGGGGTCAAAAACTAGGTCACCAGGTCAAATCAAAGGAAAAGCTTGTTAACACTGTAGAGGCCACATTTATCACTGTAACATCATGAAACTTGGTCAGAATGTTACTCATGATGATTTCAAAGTCCAATTTGAATCTGGGTCATGTAGGGTCAAAAACTAAGTCACCAGGTCAAATCAAATGGAAAAGCTAGTTATCACTCTAGAGGCCACATTATTGACCATATCTTAATTAAACTTGGTCAGAATGTTAATCTTGATGATCTATAAGTCTTGTTCAAATCTGGGTCAAGTGGGGTCAAAAACTAGGTTAATGGGTCAAATCAAAGGAAAAGCTTGTTAACACTCTAGAGGCCACATTTATGACTGTATCTTCATGAAACTTAGTCAGAATGTTAATCTTGATATTATTTAGGTCAGGTTTGAATCTGGGTCATGTGGGGTCAAAAACAAGGTCATCGGGTCAAATCAAAGGAAAAGCTTGCTAACACTCTAGAGGCCACATTTATGACTGTATCTTCATGAAACTTAGTCAGAATGTTAATCTTGATGATCTTTAGGTCAAGTTCAAAACAGGGTCATATGGTTTCAAAAACTAGGTCACCAGGTCAAATCAAAGGAAAAGTTAGTTAACACTCTAGAGGCCTCATTTTTGACCATATCTTAATGAAATTTGGTCAGAATGTTAATCTTGATGATCTATAGGTCATGTTCAAATCAGGGTCAGGTGGGGTCAAAAACTAGGTGACTGGGTCAAATCAAAAGAAAAGCTTGTTAACACTCTAGAGGCCACATTTATGACTGTATCTTCATGAAACTTAATCAGAATGTTAATCTTGATGATCTTTAGGTCAAGTTCGAATCTGGGTCATGTATGATCAAACACTAGGTCACCAGGTCAAATCAAAGGAAAAGCTTGTTAACACTCTAGAGGCCACATTTATTTCTGTATCTTCATAAAACTTGGTCAGAATGTTAATCTTGATGATCTTCAGGTCAAGTTCCAATCTGGGTCATATGGGGTCAAACACTAGGTCACCAGGTCAAATCAAAGGAAATGTTAGTTAACACTTTAGAGACCACATTTTATGACCATATCTTAATGAAACTATCTTGATGATCTTTAAGTCAGTAGGTCAGGTGAGTGATACAGGGCTTTCATGGCCCTCTTGTTATTAACACTTTTTTGACTACATGTTTTAGATTATTAATGAATGCCACAAGATCTTCTAAAGAATCAGTAAACACAATTAACCCTGTTTTCATCTTTTCGCTCAGTGCATTAGTTTTCCATATATACTTGAAGAAGGTAGGGTATATTGTTTTGCAGATGTCGGTTGGTTCGTAGACCAAACGGTTTCCGGATGATAACTTAAGAATGCTTGGGCCTAGGATCATGAAAGTTGATACGGAGGTGAGTCATGACCAGTAGATGACCTCTATTGTTTTTGAGGTCAGCAGGTCAAAGGTCAAGGTAACAGTGACCCGGAACAGTTAAACAATTTCTGGCTGATAACTGAAGAACACTTGAGCCTAGGATCATGAAAGTTGATAGGGAGGTTGGACATGACCAGCAGATGACCTCTGTTGATTTTGAGGCCAGTAGGTTAAAGGTCAAGGTCATAGGGACCTGGAACATTTCAACGGATGCATCCAGGGGGGCATTTCATGTTCTATGAGCTCTTGTTTCTCATATAGATCTGTTACACATAATGTTGTCACAGGTTGTTCCATTTCCTTCACATTAACTCATTGTTGTAATTGTTACATTGGATACATCTTGTGTTTGTAGTAATAGGTTACCTTCATTTCTTATAATCATATCTGGCATTCTGGTTTGTTTCCTTACAGTCATCTATGGCAGACCCATGATCTGACAAAAGTTATGAAAATGAATGTTTATTCCTTGATTACTAAATGGATTATCTAGCCAAACAGTTGTTGCTATCTGCACAAGAACTGGAACAAAAAAAATAGGGAATCTAATGGACATGTATAATTATGAAACTACAAATGATTCAGATTTTGGAGCATTGGAGATTTTAGACCAGTTAGTAGATACAAACTGTTGGATTTTGATTATGGGATTAATTATTCAAAATATCAAGTTACTGTGGCAAAGAATGTGATTCAGGGATTACATTCAGCAAATAGGTCAGGAACTGTGCTAAAGTTATTTTAGAGTCCAGTCAAATGTCTCACCCAAAATTCTGTAACAGTTAAATGTAATGCTGTGCAATCTATTCAATTTCAAGAACATTAATAGACAGTTTTCTTCAAAAAGATTTTTGCTAAGGTTACCCGCATTAATCTGATACTGCCTGTTCAGTGCAGCTTGCAGTGTTATGGTTTATACATTTTACATTGTAAAAATGCTCGTGCCAATCTTTTTGAAATGTGTCTAGAAATGCATTAAGGTGGCAGGTATTTTGATTTATATCTTGAAAGATTACAGTTTATGGAAACCACAGTCCTTAAATGACTACCTGGTCAGAATAATTATTGAATAACATTGTTATATTTTATACAATAGATAATGTAAGATGGATGTATGATATTAACATACCATTCAATGTTTGGGTGATACGCTAATTTGAGCCGTGCCATGAGAAAACCAACATAGTGGCTTTGCGACCAGCATGGATCCAGACAAGCCTGCGCATCCGCGCAGTCTGGTCAGGATCCATGATGTTCGCTTTTAAAGCCTATTGATACTGTTAGCGAACAGCATGGATTCTGACCAGACTGTGCGGATGCGCAGGCTGGTCTGGATCCATGCTTGTCGCAAAGCCACTATGTTGGTTTTCTCATGGCGCGGCTCATTTTTAATGTAATGTTAATCAGAGACATTGTTAGGAGGAAGACCAGTAAATGATAACACATTGTTAGAGAGAAGAATGTTCATTTAGGATGTGCTTGCGTGCATCAGTTTGTTTCATTCACCATTGTTATAATGTGTACTGGAAGAAAAGAGCTGTGGAAATGTTTTTTTGCGAAAATCTTTTGTGCCTTTTGTTAAATTGTCCGTGAATTAATTGTAGATAATGGTGTTTGGACATAATATGCAACTGTTAGGAGAAAATGTCTTTGTGGTAATGTAAAAAGAAGCTATGTTGTGAATATGCACTATTCAGGAAATTACTTTGAAGTTACTGTATACTGTAATTTTATAAACCAGATTTTTGTCATCCATATAATTCATATATCTGACTGTTCTGGGAATTGTGGCTCTGTCTGGAAAATATAGGGAAATGTTTTACTTATATGTTACAATAGTTATTTTTTGCAAAATTCTTGTGCCATTTTTCTTAGAAAATGAATGTGTATATACATAATTATATAGAGTTAAAGTGCAAGTAATTGAATAAGAGAATAGGACACTCAAACTCAAGCTAGGTCAGATTTGTTTCAGGAGTACAGATTATAAACATGAAAGAAAAGTCTTGAATAGGAGTAATTTTACACAGATATTCAATTTATTATAATGTGGAAACCAAGAAAAAAAAGTCTGTTGGAAAGAGAATGAACAAAAATTCTGATAATGTTGACTTTATTCTTGAGCTCTTATCAGCTGCACTCAGTCCTTTAATCTCAGGCTTATCAGAACTTACTTCTATTTCAACACCTATTCTGAAATGAAAAGAATCGGCAAGTTTGGCCAATGTGCAAAGAATAGTCAATATTTTCAACAGATGTCTGGGATAATTTCTTGTGATTCATCAATTTATTAGTTGCACAAATTTACAAGTTTTGCTGCATATTTCCGTGGAAACATCCCAACATGCCAGTGAAGACGAGGGATTACTGCATTTGTAATCATGTCAGAATGATTAGCTTTAGAGAAACATAATCATAGAGATGATACCTTGCTATCTCTCCAAGTGATACAAACAGCCATAAATTTTCATGATTTTGTACATTTTTCTTTCACATTTTCTCCCAGGTTTTGATTCCACAGGAGGCACTGTTTCCAGGATGATTATAGATTTTGAATGTGTTAAATGAAATCTGGTTTTGTTTTTAAGAGTTGAATAGTTTTCAAGAAAAAAAATAGGAAGAAAAGTGAAGTAAAGGAATGATAGATGAAACAGGTAGAGCAGGAGTTTCAAGGTATCTTGTAACAAAGATTATTTGTTTCAAAAATGATTAAACTTCCTACAGAAATAATAGGAAAATAGAGAATATTTTTCAGTGGAGATGATGATTCATACATTGTGCAGAACAAGAAATGGCTGTTTTAAATTATGTACATGATTGCATTTATATGAAAAAAAGCACAAGGGGAAAAATCGTAAACAGCAGCTGAGGTTTTTATATCAGAAATAACAGGAGAGATTGTTCATGTATTTCATTGTTTTTTAAGTGGAATTATGATTACCTGTAAGCCATAAAAAACTTATGATAACTTATTGGAGAAGATACAGTATAGGTCATTGTATGGTTAATGTTTGGGATATATACCTGCTGCTAGCAACTGTTTAATGTTTTTGGAGATTTGTGTGTGAGTGAAAGTGAAACATGATGGACTTGTTGGAAGTACATGTTGGTATATACATGACCATGCTGGTCTATAACAGCTATAGACTCCATATTGAGGTTTGTTCTTCTTGCTTGCTTCAGTTTGAAAAAAGTTTATTATATTTTTGGAAAATGTATGTATTTATGAATTTTCGAGGTTATAAATTATACGGTATCGTGTGCACATGACATACTGCTAAAATGTTCATTTGTTCAAAGTGGCATCTTTTTACTGCAGTAGTATGCCAGAATCATTTGATCAGACTTTACTTTTATTGTGCTCCTGAGATGTATTTACATATAAAATGTCATATGTACTGTAGTCACTTATTAAATAGCATTGGCATTGGTACGGACTCATTTGCATAGATAAACCTATACATGTGAGGGCATAGTCCCAGCGCTTGTAAAGGTCTAGGAATGACCACTATTGGGATTCAATTCTTATACATAACTTCCAGTTACTGGTATAGCACACAGTGTTCCAGTGACTGGTTATTTTTCTGGCACAGGTTGAGGATTCTGTCATATACAGTTTTTTTTTCATAGTAAGGTATATATGATGGTCTTATTGAATGACTTGCTGTCAACACTGCAGTTAGAATTATTGCCTGAGTATTTACCAGCAGGCCATTTCAATGATATTACATGACATCAGAAGGCAACAGTTAGTCAGTTGAACTATAGACCAGTCAATAGTACAAACTATGGACCAGGAATTTATATAAGGAGTGATAGATTGGCAATGGTGTCTGAGATATAATATGTAGTAAATCGTGCTTAAAGCGTATCAATATTTTCATATGCCAACTGGATGCTTCTATAGTTTGTATCTTGAATTAACATTTTGTTACTTACAAAATAAATGAACATTCTGTTAATTGTAAGGATAGGCATGAGAATAAGACTGGTATATTAGAATGATTCATAAATGAGATATCAGTACTTTCAGGTACAAGAATGTGTACTGCCTGATTGTTTGTTGTTACTGGCACTGAGTCTACACTAACCTGCTTCCATTAACTATAGTCTCTGGACAATGTCTACATTCCACTGTGTTTATGATAATTAGGTGTTTCTAGAAAGTCTTGTAAACAAACATTTATATCTATTGATGCCTGTACAGTTTTGCAAGCTACTGCCCAATCAGTACTATTTAGTAGTTCACTTTTAAATAATTTGTACAGTGTAACATGAAAACAATTTTTTAATCAAAACTTGATTTATGTGTTTTACTTCCTCGATGAATTAATGCAAGAGTAGGTGGGTGTGATTTTTGTTTTCAGGAGTAGGCACTTAAAACTTCCAGGATTTTATCTGTTTTCTTAAAATTCTCTCATATTTTAAAGATTGAAAATTATCCGAAGGTGTAACAATAATAAAAGTTAAAGGAGGCTTAGCAGTATACTCAGATTTGCATTCTCATATTTCTAACAGAGTTGGAGTAGAACCATGTTGAAATCTGTCTTCATTTTAGTACTAGCATACAAAACATACAAGGGGAGGTAACCCACTGTATATTGAATATTATACATGAAAAACCCATGCACTGTCCAAACTTCTTTCAGTATGGCCATAAAAATTATCTTGTCATAACCACTATATATCTATGCATGATAAAGTTTATCAATAGTACTGTATTACAGATCTCAGCAGGAGTTATGAACCAGCAGGGAATAAAATTCATATAATTAAAAGGAACCTCCGTGGCCGAGTGGTTAAGGTGGCTGACTAAGTCAAATCACTTGCCCCTCACCGATGTGGGTTTAAGCCTCACATTTTTCTTGTGAGGAAGCCATCCAGCTGGCTTATGGAAGGTTGGTGGTTCTACCCAGGTGCCCGCTTGTGATGAAATAATGCACGGAGGGGCACCTGGGGTCTTCCTCCACCATCAAAGCTGGAAAGTCGCCATATGACCTGTAATTGTGTCAGTGCAACGTTAAACCCAACAAAAACGAAACAATATAATCAAATGTTGTATAATTCAGTTGATAAATTTGCTTTACTTTCTATTTTCAGGATATCATTAAGCTTGTTGTAGGGCGTCTAGCTGCTGGGGACAGATATTTTGCAAAATGTTTTGCATTAAAGTTGGTACACACAAACTCCCGGGAATGTTACTGGTTACACAACAATCTGACCATGTATCAAGTCAAACAGAAGTACGAAGCCTCCAGACCCCCAGATGAATGGAGGTAAGATTCTGTAAAATCTAGAAAATTTAATATTTTAATAAGTAGTGAACGCATTCCACAATTTTGAGGCTGAATTGGGTCACGTCCATCACTGGAAATTTACTTTGAAGCTCATGTGTTCTGGTGAAGTTTTGTGAAAGCCTATTGTTTGTCTCCTTTCATCATCATCTTTGTTCAGGGTGAGCTATTGATATAGATGGATGATCCGGTGTTCAGCACCTGCACCAGTAGTCCATCATTCAAAGTATTTTTAGCTCATCTGATTTTTTTGAAAAAAAATAATGAGTTATTGTCATCACTTGAGCGGTTGTCGCGTCGGCGTCTGCGTCGGTGTTGCCTGGTTAAGTTTTATGTTTAGGTCAGCTTTTCTCCTAAACTATCAAAGCTATTGCTTTGAAACTTGGAATACTTGTTCACCATCATAAGCTGACCCTGTATAGCAAGAAACATAACTCCATCTTGCTTTATGCAAGATTTATGGCCCCTTTTGTACTTAGAAAATATCAGATTTCTTGGTTAAGTTTTATGTTTAGGTCAACTTTTCTCCTAAACTATCAAAGCTTTTGCTTTGAAACTTGGAATACTTGTTCACCATCATAAGCAGACCCTGTACATCAAGAAACATAACTCCATCTTGCTTTTTGCAAGAATTATTGCCCCTTTTGGACTTAGAAAATCAGTTTTCTTGGTTAAGTTTTATGTTAAGGTCAGCTTTTATCCTAAACTATCAAAGCTATTCCTTTAAAACTTGCAACACTTGTTCACCATCATAAGCTGACCCTGTACAGCAAGAAACATAACTCCATCCTGCTTTTTGCAAGATTTATGGCCCCTTTTGGACTAAGAAAATATCAGATTTCTTGGTTAAGTTTTATGTTTAGGTCAACTTTTTCTCTTAAACTATCAAAGCTATTGCTTTAAAACTTGCAACTCTTGTTCACCATCATAAGCTGACCCTGTACAGCAAGCAACATAACTCCATCCTGCTTTTTGCAATAATTATTGCCCCTTTTGGACTTAGAAAAATCATTTTCTTGGTTGAATATTATGTTTAAGTCAACTTTTCTCATAAACTATCAAAGCTATTGCTTTAAAACTTGCAACAGTTTTTCACCATCATAAGTGGACACTGTACATCAAGAAACATAACTCTATCCTGCTTTTTGCAAGAGTGATGGACCTTTTTAGACTTAGAAAATCATGGGTAGGACAATATTTCTATTATACAAAAAAAATCAGGTGAGCGTCAGCACCCGCAAGGCGGTGCTCTTGTTTACTTAAACAACTCTCTGAATTATACTAAACTTGATTTGTAGCATCTTGGCATAGTCCTCTCTCAAGTTTGTTCAAATGGTTCTGCTTGACCTCATTTAAAGGCTGCCAAACCTTAAGATAGGAAATCCCTTTAAGGTATTAGATCACTAATAGAGAACCTCCTTTTTGAAGAGTATTCAATTCCTACGATAAACCTACTTTTACTGCAATTCTTAGGGGGGCGTAGGTTCAAGCCCTTCTGGGACCAAATTTGTTTTTCCTTATTTTCCTTTTTTTCTAGTGAGTTTTTACTTCTTTCAAGACTTATTATTGATTTCTTGTACAATAATGGAAAAAGATTAATCTTAAAAGCGATTTCTTGGTGTTCAAAGTGAATTTACAACTTAAACAGAAAGGGTAGAGTTATACATCTTTAAAAATATTGAGTTACACACGGTGAAAGTTCTCTATTTTGCTTTCACTCTTAGATTATATATCGTGGAAGAAATTTAGGTAGGTTTTACGTCTGCCCTAAGGTTATTTTTAAATGGAGTAAGCAAAATTCAAAACAGAAACACAGCATATGACCTTATTTTTTCAATGTTGAAGTATGAATTCTGTCTCATTAAATCCGTTTACTTGAGGCACCATAGAAAAAATGATATTGACATTTTTATTTTTTGTTTTATAATTGTTTACCAGTAGTTTGATGTTTCTCTTATTAAAATTAATGGTAAAATGAGTTCTCTGCAAACGTTTTGGATAGTGGCTATTTCTTTGAAATTTGTCTCTACTTGAGCATGAGGAGATACCATAAGTTATACAAAATTTATAAAAAACGGCATGGTAAAAGTTCTTTAAAAATTGCAAAATAGTGCAAAACCCGGTTACCTTTCAGAATATACCAAGCAAAGGCCTTTTTGTAAACATTACTATTAGTGATCTAATACCTTAACCCTTATCATGCTGGACACAATTGAGTCTGCCTTTGCGGCCAGTGCAGATCATGATCAGCACTGTTCGCTATTCAGTCAGTATCTTTTTGGAATGCACCCCTTTTAACAGTTAATGGTACTGTCCGAATTTGAAGATGGACAAGTTCATTATAGAAATTTAGTAGGGTAAGGGTTAATTATTGCTTTGTTAAATGTTCACCAAACTTGGTTGAAGCATCCATATATGAAATTAAGATGTTTCTGCCTGATTGCATCTCATGGCTGGTAGAGCTCTGAATAATAGTAAAAAACCTTTTAGATGATTCCTTATCATGAACTGCTAAAGGATTTTCATTCACTTCAAAATTGGTTGAGCAGAAAATCAGGGTCAGGTGAGCAATTTAGGACCTTTATGACCTTCTTGTTTAAATGAAATTGAATGTTACTTCCAACTTAATAAGCCTTCAGGTAGGATTGATCCTAAGGAGACTTTAATTCTGACTCTAATTTATAATCATTACTTAATTATATTTTTGTTGAGTAAAACTTCTGTTGATTAGTGTTAAATTATTATTAATGAATTTCTTTATCACTGTATATCCTTTAAATGAAAATAAATGACTTGAAATGTCTTCATCAGGGAAACAGTTGAATATAAGTGAATTTTAGTGGTAGAGGGCACCCTTACACCGGCTCCTAGCCAATCATACATTAATTTGTCTATTTGCGAATGTGTCCAGTCTGTAATATTATGCTGTTTTCAATATAATATGATAATCTTACAATCATCTCTCTGAGAAAACCTGAAAATAGACTGCTTTTGTTGTTCTCATATAAAATAAAAGGAAAAATTCAAAATATTCTTTTTTACAAAGTTCTTATTGTCAGTCGTGTAGCTAGTCTTGGGACCATCTTAGAATGAACAGAATATTCCTCAAATATAATATTTTTACTTTGAATAAAAGAGATGTGCTAAATACATATTTTTTACATATTTTTGTTTGCCCCCCCCCCCCCAACCCCACTACCACACACACTCATAAAGGCATTCTGTCTGTGGTCCTGGCTATAATTTTTGAATTTCAGTGAAACTTTAAAATGTTGAGCATAATGGAAGGTTTGTAGCAATTCTAGGAATCAGTTCCGATTTTTCAAGGTCAAGGTCACAGGCCCCCCCCCCCCCCCCCCCCCCCAAATCCTAAACCATGTAATATGTGATGGTGTGCGCATTTAGTGTTAAGTAAGTTAGTAATTGTTTAAGGTATTAACTTCAAACTTTACATATGAGCCGTGCCATGAGAAAACCAACATAGTGGCTTTGTGACCAGCATGGATCCAGACCAGCCTGCGCATCCGCACAGTCTGGTCAGGATCCATGCTGTTCACTTTCATTGTCTATTGCAATTAGAGAAACCATTAGCGAACAGCATGGATCCTGACCAGACTGCGCGGATGCGCAGGCTGGTCTGGATTCATGCTGGTCGCAAAGCCACTATGTTGGTTTTCTCATGGCACGGCTCATATATGGACATATGGACACATGAACTGGGTCAATAGGTTAAAGGTAAAAGCTGCAAACTGAACTCACATGTCAAATCTTGCCATCATATTTCGTGTTTGGAGCATTATCGGATAAGCATTCAAACTTGGCATAGAGACCCCCACCTACTCCAGGGACACACATTTCCCTAAAAAATGTTTCCTTATATCCTATTATGTAAAACTCCAAGCATATTTTGGCCAGTTTGTGGACATGTTGTTAGGTTATACTGTAGAGCTTTTTATTATAAGTTTGTTCAAACCATCATTCTGAAAACAAATTAATTATCTGATCCTTTTAATGTCCTGAAGGAATACTTGTAACAAGTTAACAAGAGTTCTATTAAATGTTATTTATTCAATTTGTTCAGGTATGAGCTGAGAGTGAGATACCTGCCAAAAAGTTTTCAAGAACTCTACTCAAAAGATAAAGTGACATTCTACTATTTATATGATCAGGTAAGCCTAGATTATTTTAACAAGAATTGTAGACTACTTGGAAAGCCTGCAGATATATATGTCAAAATATCAAAGCAGCAAATGTCTGCACATTATCAGAAACCATGAAATAATATTGCTGAAGTTGATACTTGTAGCTCGCCTGAGCACAATATTGTGATCACCCTGTCATTGTCCTCATGTGTATTGTGTGGTTGTCAACAATGTCACTGTTAACACTCAAGAGGTCACAGTTTTAGCCTAGTCTTAATGAAACTTTGTCAGAATATTTCCTTTTATAAATCGTTGGATGATTTTGAAACTTGTATAGCTGGGGTCAAAAACCAGATCACTTGGTCAAAGAATTGAAAAACTTTGTTAACACATTTTCTGCCTGACGTTCATATAAACAGTGTCAAAAAGTTTGTCTTTATGAAATCTATGTCAAGTTCAAAATTGGGTTACATACTAGAGGTCACATTTTATATCTGATCTCCTTGAAATTATATCAGAATGTTTGTCTTGATGAAATCTAGTTTGAGATCGAAACTGGCAGAAATAATTTCAAAAACTAGATCAGTAGGTCAGATCATTGAAGAAATTGGTTAATGATCCACCTGAATTACATAAAACTTGGTCAGAATGTTTATTGTAATTGAAATTTTTGCCAAATTAGATTCTACAACACTTGGGATAAGAAATAAGTAAGGTGAATTATTCAGGGACAGGCCCTCTTGGACCTCTTGTTTATATAACTGTATAGCAGGGCTAAGATTCTGTTATATACATGATGGTTTGCGTCATGTCAGCTCAGGACTTGAACCAATCAGCAACCCCTCAAATCCTATCAAATTCAACTAAAGTGTATAATATTTGGTGTTTAGAAATCTTGGGGAAATAAGGTTACTAAGATGAATAATTGGACAAGACCCTACTAGAAATGATAACATTTCAAGATGTCTTAGAAATGTCACGGTGGGGGGGGGGGGGGGGAGAAACAGATCTCCTGCAGCCACAGTGTCTCCCAGTTTCGCAAAAGTTTCTACAGAGTTCTAGAATAATAAATCTTCATTTCTTCTTATGTCAAATTTGTAGATGTAAAGTACAACAACTGTTTGTGTTGGTAATGTATAGTCATTTGATAAAAATCATGATTATATCATTTTGTCATTTATAGTTCAGTGGTGAAACATTAAGTCTCCAGTTAATGATGGATAATATAAAAAACAAACATGTCAGTAAACAAAGAAGATTTTTATTGAAAAAAATAAACAAAATAATAGTAGATTTGCTTTTCAAGCAGATTTGGTAATGTGGAAGGTATATTATTTACCTTCAGTCTTTGTTCTGTAGATATTCTGGCACCAGTCTTGGAGTGAAAATTTGTATGAAAGGAAATTGTTTAGGTGGACCACTTAAATCTGATGACAGCATTGGGGTTAAAATGGAGATAAATGTGTTTTTTATCAACAAAAATAACATGATATGTAGATAAATGTCTAAGAACTGCAAGTGTTTTTGAGGTGGGGTGTCATGATCCAGAACTTCTAAGATCTGTAAATTGGGGTGTACTGGTCATGCTTTGTACATTGTTAAGTTAATATACTTCACATGATTTTGTGATAGACTGAAAGTTTATCTGCTACTGGAAATACTCCAGTTTGTGCTGGTAAAGCTGTAATTCAGATGTATCAAAAGAATTTTATAAACAAGAGGTTGAGAATCACAAAAATTAGCATTTGCAAAAGTATTCTACAATAAATCAGTCAAATGCTGTTCATAATGTAAATTTAATGCTATGTATAGAAATCTGAATTCCTGAATTATATTGAAGTATCAGTACAGCTATTGTGATTATTGAAATGAATGTAGGAATAAAATTGTGCATGCATGCACAAGAAGGAAATTTTCATCCTCTGATTAATATGTTGATTTATTTTCCTATTATTGTGAAGAAACCTTTTTTGAATCACTGTCCACTTCCTGATTCAAATGCTTGGGGTTCAGTTTTAACTATATATAGCTCAATCCAAAAACCTCTGTGTCTGAATGTCAGGACTACAGCTTTCCTAAAGGAGGTGTCTTGTTTTGTGTTTGAATGTCAAATGCCTAATCCATTAGACCACAGCCCCTTGAAGGAGATGTCTTGTTTTGTGTTTGAATGTCAAATGCCTTATCCTTTAGACTACAGCACCCCTAAAGGAGGTGTCTTGTTTTGTGTCTGTCATACACCCAGTCCTTTAGACCACTGCTCCCTAAATGAGATGTCTTGTTTTGTGTCTGTCATACACACAATCCTTTAGACCACTGCTCCTTAAAGGAGATGTCTTGTTTTGTGTTTGAATGTCAAATGCCTAATCCATTAGACCACAGCCCCTTGAAGGAGGTGTCTTGTTTTGTGTTTGAATGTCAAATGCCTAATCCTTTAGACTACAGCACCCCTAAAGATGTCTTGTTTTGTGTCTGTCATACACCCAGTCCTTTAGACCACTGCTTCCTAAAGGAGATGTCTTGTTTTGTGTCTGTCATACACCCAATCCTTTAGACCACTGCTCCCTAAAGGAGATGTCTTGTTTTGTGTTTGAATGTCAAATGCCTAATCCATTAGACCACAGCCCCTTGAAGGAGGTGTCTTGTTTTGTGTTTGAATGTCAAATGCCTAATCCTTTAGACTACAGCACCCCTAAAGATGTCTTGTTTTGTGTCTGTCATACACCCAATCCTTTAGACCACTGCTCCCTAAAGGAGATGTCTTGTTTTGTGTCTGTCATACACCCAATCCTTTAGACCACTGCTCCCTAAAGGAGATGTCTTGTTTTGTGTCTGAATATCTTGTTTTTGGATTTCAAGCCAATTCTATATACTGTGTGCCCTTGTTTGGAAGATTTATGAAAACAGCAGAAAGCAAATGTGGCTGTTCTAATGTAATGATCAAGAGAATGTGCTCTGGGATAATGTGGATTTATGACAATCTGATACTGGTGTGCCATTACTGTGCAGGCATGGCAGGAAATTGTGAGGGAGATTTAGTGTCACAGTCCTCCCATACCCTTTGTCTTGTCATCTGGCTAATCAATTAACTTGAGTCCCCAAGTATTTTAATAATTGAAGAGCTTAATGACACTTGATTGATTTCCCCTTTTATGTCTTGTTTTTGAGGAATACTCACTGGTTCTGGTATTTAGATAGTCAAGGCAAACACATAGACAATACTAGCAATATGATAGACTGAAAAAACACAAAATTGTACACTTGAGTATATAGTTGTATAGTTTATGATAGCTGCAAAATATGTTTCAGTTATTTGTCAGAAAACTAGCCAGACTTGGTCTCAGTGCTGTAATCTGCAATATTTGAATGGCCTGTAGATACACTATATATGGACTATACTGTTTCAGAAACTATATTGGAAATTCTTATTACAATTTTTTATATACAGCAAATTTTCTCCTTACTTTCTAAGGTTTTTCAGCACTTTTCATTAGATCAGCTGGTTATCATGGTTCTATTTTGTATTTGATCTGAGGGTTTTACTGTCATCTGATTTGTCTTGTCTGTTGTATTTCTACTCAATCACATTCCATGCTACATATAAAGATCCCTGCTATTTGCCTCTAAACATACTTTGCCACAAGCATGAGTATTGGACCTTGGATGAAAAAAAAATATCCGATTGATTTTTACAAAAAAATCCTGTTTTCATCTTAAATCAATCCATTATGAAAGTTAAAGTTCTATTTTACAATGTAATTTACATTTTTGCTTAATAAGGGATTAAAACAGGTTTTTTAATCAGTCTCATATTTTTTTTCCATCCCGAGTCCAATACTCATGCCTGTGATTTTGGCCAATTTAAGGCTCAAAACTCAATGACACTGAATATATTAGTAATGGCAAAAGTTAATGGTATAGTTTGTTTAAGAGACTACTTATGTCAGTAGTAGTTATTGATCTCTTCTTGATCTTTCCAGTCAAGATCTTCCAACACAAGAACACTGTAGATATGCCAGGCCCAAGGTTGGTTATTAACCAAGGCCTCTTTCGTCCCAGCTTATTCAGTCTTTAACAGCAGTAACTGTTGTCATTGATCTGTTACTGACATTTCAAATCTTCTCCATGCAACAATCTGACTAAAGTACATATCCTATTACGCTACGCATAGGATCTGAGAACGACCTATTCATGGCCTCGTTCTGACGACCCTTTCGCTAGCCAATCAGAGCCTAGCTTACAACATTTTTGCAAATCTACCTGTAGCCTTGACTTTTAATATTTACAATTCTGATGTCATATTGTGTCAGATGACCGGTTAGCTCAGTCGGTAGGCCACTTGCTTTGTAAGCGAGGGGTCCCGGGTTCGAGCCCTGAAATAACCGCATATTTTTCTTACTCTTTGGCATTCGAACAAGTCATCTGATTGGTTAAAATAAAAATAGCAATACTGGAAATCCAAAATATACAGAAGACGTATGTGAATGGGTCGTTCTCAGATCTTCGTTTAGAAGATCAAGTACTTCAGTCAGATTGCTCCATGCAAGGTCACTTTCCCAGCCTTTATTTTACAATTACATGATTACTTAATTAAGGGAGCTGGTTGGAGCTGGTTCCCTAATCTGTTTTCTCAGATAACTCTGTTGAAAAGATCAATACATAAAAGTTCATTTAAGGGTCAACATCAATAGAAAGGTTTTTTTTCTCTTGATTAATTCATTAATTCATGCCCCTTGATAGAGAGGCTAATCAAATATTGATGATAGTCCAGGCTTCAGTCACATGCCAATATTAGACAATGGACACATTCACAGCTGTTGAATCAGTATAAATACGAAAAAAAATGGAATATTGATTCTGTTCATTGCCAAGTAAACAAAAAAGTTCCATGTTCAAAAATATTGATAGAACGTCTGTATTGTTCTGCTTATCCTGAATATAGAGGATTATGCAAGTCAGATACATTGAAAGTGTAACTTGTCAGGTGTTATGCATCATTTAAAAATGTTCATTGTCTTTTTACCAAATACTACCGTACTCACTTTGGAGATCTGTTCCATTGAAAAATATAATTGACATTTTTCTCTTGGTAGATATATTCTCAGTCTTGTATAAGAAAGGTGTATTTCTATAGTTAGCTAGCATACCTTAGATCAGTGAACCTTTAGCTTTATAAAATTTCATTCACCATCTGTAAACAGGAAAAGTAATCTATAAAACTGCTCATAAAAATGCTGTTTTAAAAGTTATTTCATTAAAACTTAAAAGAAGTCGGTCAGCGATCAATTCGGTTACAACTGACTGAATTCTAAATATTTCTTTCAACTTGTGTCTGTTTCTTTATATATACATTTGCAAAAAATATGCACAAAAATCCATTTGTCAATGCTAGGATGGATCTATTTTAAGACATTATTGTCAGAAAATTGCATTGTTTTCAAGCTGTGTTATCTTTAAAGACCCACCACAGAATAACTGTTTTCTTTGGCAGTTACGTGGGTTTTACATGAACAGATTAAGAAATAGATCTGTTCCAGATTGACAGTGGCGTGTATTTATAGGCCAAGACAATGTGTTTAGTTCTGAACATTTCATTAAATGCACAGTAATGGATGTGTTTATTAAGTTTTAGACATCACTTTGTTACTGCAGTGCAAGATACTGAAAAGAGATTGCAAACATATTAATTCATGAAGGCCTACTAAAATTGTCCACCTGTAGCATACTGTAAAATCAATTTCGTGGTTTTGGTCAAAATGGCAATTTCTTGGGGATATGAATTCGTGGATTTCAACTTTTGAACATAAAATGAATGGGAATTTTACTTGTTAGTCGGGATTAAATTTCGTGGATTGACTCAACCACGAAATCCACGAAAATTATTCCCCCGCAGATATTAATGATTTCACAGTAGTGTTATTATACCTATATTATGAGAATGTTTTTTGTGAAATTTATATGGGGAGAAAAAAATAGGTAAGTAGGTTGTGGTGGGTCTTTAAGAAACATATCTATTCATGAACATGAGGTAGCTGTCAAATTGGTAACAATAGGTAAAGAGAGGTATTTTGTGCATGTCAATTGTGGTACCTGGTTATCTTGATGAGACAGCAATTAATTAATTCTGCATAAGCTGTCAACTAGGTTAGGTTTTGTACTGTATTTTGGCCTTTAAATTTCCTATGGAATGAACAACAATTGCTATAGAGGTAAAGTTTGAGACTTGCATATCAGCCCAGCAGTCAGTTCTCTTCTTTTTAGCTCACCTGAGCACGAAGTGCTCAAAGGTGAGCTTTAGTGATCACCCTGTGTCCGGCGTCCGTCGTCGTCCGTCGTCCGTCCGTCCGTCCGTCCGTCCGTCGTCAACAATTTGACTGTTAACACTCTAGAGGTCACATTTTTGACCCAATCTTAATGAAACTTGGTCAGAATGTTACCCTCAATAAAATCTTGGACGAGTTCGATATTGGGTCATCTGGGGTCAAAAACTAGGTCATCAGGTCAAATCAAAGGAAAAGCTTGTTAACACTCTAGAGGTCACATTTTTGGCCCAATCTTAATGAAACTTGGTCAGAATGTTACCCTCAATAAAATCTTGGACGAGTTCGATATTGGATCATCTGGGATCAAAAACTAGGTCATCAGGTCAGATCAAAGGAAAAGCTTGTTAACACTCTAGAGGTCACATTTTTGGCCCAATCTTAATGAAACTTGGTCAGAATGTTACCCTCAATAAAATCTTGGACGAGTTCGATATTGGGTCATCTGGGGTCAAAAACTAGGTCATAAGGTCAAATCAACGGAAAAGCTTGTTAACACTCTAGAGGTCACAATTTTGGCCCAATCGTAATGAAACTTGGTCAGGATGTTACCCTCAATAAAATTTTGGACGAGTTGGATATTGGGTCATCTGGGGTCAAAAACTAGGTCACCAGGTCAAATCAAAGGAAAAGCTTGTTAACACTCTAGAGGTCACATTTTTGGCCCAGTCTTAATGAAACTTAGTCAGAATGTTACCCTTAATAAAATCTTGGACGAGTTCGATATTTGGTTATCTGGGTTCATAAACTAGGTCACCAGGTCAAATCAAAGGAAAAGCTTGTTAACACTGTAGAAGCCGCATTTATGACTGTATCTTCATGAAACTTGGTCAGATTGTTAATATTGATGATCTTAAAGTCCAGTTTGAATCTGGGTCATGTAGGATAAAAAACTAGGTCACCAAGCCAAATCAAATGAAAAGCTAGTTTACACTGTAGAGGCCACATTTATGACCATATCTTAATGAAGCTTGGTCAAAATGTTAATCTTGATGATCTATAGCTCAATTTCAAATCTGGGTTAGGTGGGGTCAAAAACTAGGTCACTAGGTCATATCAAAGGAAAAGCTTGTTAACACTCTAGAAGCCACATTTATGACTATATCTTCATGAAACTTAGTCAGAATGTTAAACTTGATGATCTTTAGGACAAATTTGAATCTGCGTCATGTCGGGTCAAAAACTAGGTCACCAGGTCAAATCAAAGGAAAAGCTAATTAACACTGTAGAGGCCACATTTATGACCATATCTTAATGAAACTTGGTCAGAATGTTAATCTTGGTGATCTTTAGGTCAAGTTTAAATCTGGGTCAGATGGAGTCAAAAACTAGGTCACTAGGTCATATCAAAGGAAAAGCTTGTTAACACTCTAGAGGCCACATTTATGACTGTATCTTCATGAAACTTAGTCAGAATGTTAAACTTGATGGTCTTTAGGTCAAGTTCGAATCTGGGTCATGTCGGGTCAAAAACTAGGTCACGGTGGTCAAATAAAAGGAATAGCTAGTTAACACTTTAGAGGCCACATTTATGACCATATCTTAATGAAACTTGGTCAGAATGTTAATCTTGATGATCTATAGGTCAAGTTTAAATCTGGGTCAGGTGTGTTAAAAAACTAGGTCACTAGGTCAAATCAAAGGAAAAGCTTGTTAACACTCTAGAGGCCACATTTATGACTGTATCTTCTTGAAACTTAATCAGAATGTTAATCTTGGTGATCTTTAGGTCAAGTTTAAATCTGGGTCATGTGGGGGCAAAAACTAGGTCACCTGGTCAAATCAAAGGAAAAGCTAGTAAACACTTTAGAGGCTACATTTATGACCATATCTTAATAAAACTTGGTCAGAATGTTGATCTTGATGATCTTTAGGTCAATAGGTCAGGTGAGCGATACAGGGCCTTCATGGCCCTCTTGTTTAACAAAACAAACTGCTTTCTACCCTATACATTCTAGATCATTATGGTTACCTTCTAGGTTAAAATTTGAAATAAAGGTACTTCTAGATCTAGATTATGATGGCAACCATCAAAGTTACAGTGGCAACCATCTAGATTATGATGCATACCTTCTGCATTATGAAGGCTACTGTCTAGATTATAATGGCTACCATCTAAATTTTGATGTGTACCTTCTAGATTATGATGAAAAAAAGTATGGAATAGGCTCCAAACAGTTGAAAAGGAACTCAAAATTTGTGTTACCATTAAGTTATGAGTTATTTTACTTCAAGGATTTTGAGGTTCTGACTAAACTATACACCCCTGTTATAAGCTAAATTTTGATTTGAGCCGTGCCATGAGAAAACCAACATAGTGGGTTTGCGACCAGCATGGATCCAGACCAGCCTGCGCATCCGCGCAGTCTGGTCAGGCTCCATGCTGTTTGCTTTTAAAGCCTATTGGAATTGGAGAAACTGTTAGCGAACAGCATGGATCCTGACCAGACTGCGCGGATGCGCAGGCTGGTCTGGATCCATGCTGGTCGCAAACCCACTATGTTGGTTTTCTCATGGCACGGCTCATTTTTAGATCATGGACATATGACAAGATGTTTTTTCAGGTATGAAGCTGTTAAAGTATGTTACTTAACTTTCTTGTTTCAGGTTCGGAATGATTACATGAAAGAATTAGCAGAACAAATTGACCATGACATGGCCATCAAACTAGGTTGTATAGAAATGAGGTGAGTAACACAAACACTAGGGACTTTGGTTTGTAAAATTTGAGTGGCTGGACTGGCTTTTTCATGATTGGAGAAAGCTATGACATATAATTATGTTTTGCCAAGCTGTTGCCCTTCGTGTAATATGTGTTGACTGAGTAGGTAACTGTATTCTTGCAATTGCTAAGGTTAATTATTGCATTTTTGATAATTAGGTTTTACGGAAATTTATACTTACTGTTTATAAAATAACAATTTGTATACTTGAGGCAAAATTTAAAAAATGTCAGCAAAAATATCAAACCGCCTCGATAGCCTAGTAGTAGAGCGTCCGCTTCCAGTGCAGGAGGTCGTGGGTTCGATCCCTGGCCGCATCATACCAAAGACGTAAAAAATGGTACCAGTAGCTCCCTTGCTTGGCGCTCAGTGTTAAAAGGGAAACTGGCCTCTTCTCTCATACCCTCATGGTGATGGATTCCATCAGGAATGAGGTGTCGAGAGTGATTAATATAAGTTGTAGAACTTCTTTGACAATCGGCCTAAAATAAATTATGTATAAACTAAAATATCAAAATTGCTTTAAAAAAATGTTGCTTGGTGTATTTTGTAGGCGATTCTTCAAGGATATGCCTCAAGTAGCTTTAGACAAGAAGTCCAACTTTGAGTATCTGGAGAAAGAAGTCGGACTGAAAAGGTTCCTGCCTAGAAATGTGATAGACTCTATGAAGGTAGGTACACTATGGTTACTGTGGTGTCAAGCGTCACTCAGGTCATCATGTTTGGAAGGCATCCAGTTAGCTTGTAGAAGCGTGATGATTCTTCCTTCCCTATTAGCAGCTGCTGTAGCGTTGCTATACTTGTAATTTTAGACCCAAGAAAACGAAACAAACAAATATAATGAATTCATTGCTTTTGGTTCAGACAAGAGCAAAATAGTTCAGAAAGTGTCTGTCCTACCCACAGCAAGTGTATGTCATCTCACATTACCCTTCACCCCTTTTTAATAATCTTAATGTACTGTGAAATTTTTTGGGCAGGAAATTTTGTGGTTTTGATCAAAACGGCTATTTTGTCGGGATATGAATTGTGAATTTCAACTTTTGCATGTAATTTAAATGGGAATTTTGAAATTTTATTGGGATTTATTTTCTTGGTGTGACTCAACCACAAAATCCACAAAAGATTGTCCCTGACCAATATCAATGGTTTCACAGTATAGGTCGAAAGTTTGACGGGGAAACAATGATGTGTGCGTGTGAAGTTTCTATTAAGAATAGGTTCTGTATGAAGCTGCAGTTAATGCCTAAATTATTGTTAATGTATGACAATTGTCTTTAATCATAGTTATAAAGACAAGCACTTACATGTAAATGGTTTTCTGTATCTGGCAGCATCTGAAGCTGAACCACAAATTAAGATCAATATTTGAAGAACAAAATGCACAACGGTCTTTATCAATGCAACTTTATTGATCAAACTATAAAACAGGTCTGTCTGCATGTTAACTGAGGGCATACTGCACAAATAAAATTGAAATAAACAACATATGGCTTATATTTTGCTTAGATAGGCATGTTTAACTGACTTCCAACAAAACAGGTCTATAAGACAAAGGGAGGCTACTGATTATAATTAGGTAGCCTCATCAGTTATAATCTCCCTTATTCTATTCATATTGTGGACTGGTAAAGTATTACAACAAAACAACTTGTTGAAGTTTGTTTTTTACCCAGAACTCTCTGTTGAAGAAAGCAGGCAGTAAAGGGACAGCATTCCTTTGGAACTGACTCAATAAAATTATTACAAGTTTAAAAATAGCATAAAATGAAAGTAAAAACATGTAGACAACAAATAGTTCTGTTTTAATGACATATTCCTAGACTGTTACAATGTAACAGGGGTTTCAGCAGTACTATAACTTTTCTGATCCCTCCTTAGGGGAACATAAAGGCTAAATAAGTCTTCTTTTTAAACTGTGTAGCCCATAAATTTGCTGGAAAAATCTTATATAATTTTAGCTGTAAATTTTGTCGATTTCAGCCCGAAAACTGTCCCTTTGATTTTTGTCTTGCACAACTTGAAAGACTGTTACAATAAGACTGCCCCTTGATGTTCTGATTGAAATCTTCCTGTTTTCTGACCATGTTATCCATTGATTGATTAACAGTCTCATCTTCATATGTATTAAACACTTAACACTTCCTTTGTTTAATAAGTACTTGTTCATGATGAAATGACAAAAGGGAAGTTAGTGAAAGAGAAATATTTGTAAGCTTTGTTTTGATGTTGATTTGATGTCTGGATGAGTTAAAACTGTGGCCATTGTTTTGCTATTTGTCTGTTTGTGAGTAAGATTTATTTTTTCAATTGCACATCTTTATTAATGCAGCATGACTTTGTATAACTCCGTAGCTCTTAAAATGCTGTTTAGATGTCTTACACTTTCACTTTATTGGTAAATCATTTCACATTTAACAGAATAGTGGATAAGGCAGAGTTGCAGCTAATGTGTACAGGCATTTCTTGTTTATTGACAGTTTTGTTAGGTCATACTATAAGTTTTGATTTTGATGCTGGACCAGAATTTCACTAAATTTAACTATTGAATACACTTGGTGTTTTTTGAAGTTTTCATCAAAATGAATGATTTTCTGTATTGAAAAATTGCACTGATTGGGTTTTTGTGTATAAGGCCATCCTTAAAAAATTGTTTGTTTGCAGTAACGCGACCGACTCACGAAAATCGCCGCGACTCAAGCAATTTTTTAACCCAAAACTCGGAATTTTTTTTTATCGGTGCCATGTTTTTATTCTTTCCTGTTTCGTTATTTCTTTTGGGTAACTATTTGTATTTGTATAAGTTTTCCTAGACAGTGTTCGTTGAGGTTCAACTACATGAATGATCGATATGGCCGATAAGAAACAAAATGGGTGAATGTTACGCTTTCTGTATACCGCTAATTAACAAGTGACACAAATACGATAATAGGCTGCTCTTCTATGCATTGTTTATCATTAACTTTTACACATTGATCAATAAATACCTTTAGCAATGACGGACATTTTTGTACCAAATACAAACCGCGAGAAGCCCACGTGTCAGTCGGCGCGTGGCATGATTGACATCTGCCAGAAGCTGATTAATATACCAAGCTCCGCCTACTGCCATACTTCCGCTATGGCGGCGAACAATATTCGAATTCACCGGGATTTGATTGACAAGGGGCAGTTCTTTCGAACTCGTGACGCATAAAAGAAAATTTCCTCGGGTCAAGCCGACACAAAAGGGAAATTTTTTTGTGCGGTCAAATACGAGTTTTTGTCGATAAGTGCGAGTGAAAACCAGAACCTCGGGTCTACCGAACGCCCTGCCGATTTCCTGATATACTACAAAAATTCATGCAAAAAGTTGTTGAGAAAATTCCACATGGACAAATCGTGGTACATAGTGTTATCTGTGCAATACTGCAGACGTATTTAACCAAGTTTTAGATTTGTAAAGTAATGATTTTTCTCGTACGTAAAACATCTGGGATAGTTAAATTCTTGGATGTCATTCGGTCATAATTTCTCAAACGATTTTGCAAACAAATAATAATTTTAGTTTCGATCTTTTGTCGTTGCATAATCTTTTTAATCTGCCCCGAGGATAAAACTGCAGTGACACTGCACAACTCACTTGGAAAGAGCACAATAAACGTCAAAATATTAGACAAACAAAATTTTCTTCCCTGAAAATTATTTATAAAGTTAAACATCAATGCAATGACTAAACCAGCGAAAGAAATCATAATGTTTACGTTTCTAGATTTCCTATTGCGTGAAATTAAATTTCCATGGGTCCACTTTTTCCTATTTTTCAAAACCCAGGCTTAGAAACATAGTTATTATTACTGAAACTTTCTGTGACTTAAATAATGTAACTGAAATTCATGCAAATTTTTGACACCTGCCATCAGAAACTGGGTTTAATCTGTTTGACAACTGTTTCTTTTAAATTGTGCCGACAGTAGCAGATCAAAGAAGACACTAGCCGATCAAAGAAGACGTGTATTATGTGTGATGTCATAGTGATGTCACTGCTCTTGACATGTATTTATTTCAAGAAGTGACTGTGAAATGCTTTTATGGGTTTTTGTGTTTTGACTTTGAGTGCATTAGCACTGGAAGCTTGATTTATTTTTGCTGATATGGAATTAACCTAGCTTTTTTTAATTGTATTCATATTCAGATTAGGCTTTTCTTGGTTAAGGCAATCATTGCAAGAGTGAAAAAAACTTTAATTGGCAGTTTAAAGGTGGTCAATCACATTTAAGCAAAATTTAGTGACATTTTTTACTTTTTGTATATTCTGTTAGAGATTTATTTAAGAAACAAAAATACCCATTACTTAGAGTTAGATCCCTGTTAGAAATGTATACTTTATTGATTTTCATAAAAATTTTGTAATTACTCCCCTTTAATATGAAAATATTTAAAATGCTTGGTATTTCTTTTTAATTTCCATATAATTCCGAGTTTTACATTCGCATTGGATAGATATACCAAATATTTTAACAATCTGAATCAAAAGGTGGGTTTTAAAATGCATGTAGCTTCTGAATTTCATTTTTTTCCCATTCTATCTTGGTTGCAACCAAGATAGGCAAAGGGAGGTAATAATAATTTTTCAGACTTGCATTTCTAATGAATTCACTCTATATATGTAATTGTTAATGCAATTATTTTACGAATATAATACAATATATCTGTTAGTTATACATTTTCTTAGGTAAAGTATGTTTATCACATTTTATACTTATGATAAAATAACTCGATCTTGGTTGGGCAACTGCAATAGGAAAACCAATTATTAAAAATATCTCCAGTGAAAACCTAACTTGTATTAAGCGCTAACTGAACATAAATGAGTGTAAATGATCAGATGTTAAAGTTTAAAACAAATCCGTTACTTAGCCAAAATCTGATTATCCACCTTTAATCACATTAGATTCACAAGGATAAGAAATTAGGTTTACATTGATAAGTATATTTAGTTCCATTTTCAACTTGCATGTCATGGCGCTATTAAAAATCCTTCCGCATTTCCTAAAATCACTCCACCTCTCCCTAAAACTCTCCACTTCTTCATAATCTTAGCTGAGGAAGAAAGACTTCTCCCCACAATATTAACATAGCCTAAGCCGGAGTAAACAATGTAAAGCAATTTAAATATTGTCTTAAAAATTACATGATACATAGGCTTTGAAGGAGTGCGGTGCTAGTAATCAGACTCAGGTCTACAGGGTATTAAAATATCGAAGATTTTGCTATGCACTTCAATGCTGAATCCTAAGGAATGTAATGTTTTTTTTTATTACCCTAGCCAGTGCAAAGACATTCAAAAGGTCTGGCAAATTATTTTTGTTTAATATATTGATACTCTTAAATTTTTAAGTTCATATGGAGATAATAAGCTCTGTTTCTAACTGGTGTCAGGCTATCTGTTGTTTTTACTGTTATTAAAAAGGTAATATTACTAGTAATATTAGTATTCATACTTTGTGAAAACTACCACCCTTGCAGATATGTTACAATCAAGTTAGCATTCTACAGAGAAGTGTTAGTACCCAGAAGGTGTATAAACCAGAGGGTTACAAAAGAAAATGCAGGTGTTGTACAATTAGCATACCAAGAAAAAAAAAAAACGAAAAAAAAAAAAATCCCTACCTACCTACTCACACTAAAAATTCTGGGTCGCGTTACTGCAAACAAACAATTTTTTAAGGATGGCCTAGACTGTGGCTCCACTAAATCAGTTGTCATTAAAATTGGGCAGTTTATATTGATATACACAACAGGAATGCCTGTAGGCTGTGTAGAAGCCTACTTCACAGTCTATTACCACATGTTTTCAAGATTTTCAATTAAATCTGTGCAATTTTAAGTTGAATTTAGAGTGGATTGATACTTACAAGAAAATTAAAGACAAAAAAAAAAATGGAAATTAATTCCATAATAATATTTCAGTTTTCATAATATGGCCTTCACTTTGAAAACTAGTTTAAACTGGTTAAAAATCAAGAACTGCTATATCTTAAGCTCTGTGCATGACATCTTTGCAGTGCGCAAAAGTTACGTTCCTCATGAAACTGAACACAGTTCAAGAAATATACCGGAAAACTTTTGGTTTTCTCCCACTATTCCCAGGCTTGAATCGTATAAGGAAAAAAAAACTTGTTGCATTCAAATACCAGCTAAATTAAGCAATACCCACTTAATTGTGTACTTCATATTTAGTGGAAGCACTTAATCCTTCGACTTTAATGACAAGTAGTTTTGTTTCTCGACAGGAAGAATTGAATGTGTATGTGATACATATTATATAGAAATACAAAAATTATAAAAGATATTGGTGTGATTCATGCACGTCAAAGGTACATTGTAGTTTTCAAGGTCTTTTTTAA
This sequence comes from Mercenaria mercenaria, assembly GCF_021730395.1. Taxonomy (NCBI): domain Eukaryota; kingdom Metazoa; phylum Mollusca; class Bivalvia; order Venerida; family Veneridae; genus Mercenaria; species Mercenaria mercenaria. The sequence continues at coordinate 54,960,174 of NC_069363.1, forward strand.
TTCAAAATATATACAGAAGTCGTTATTCTAAGGATAGATGGAAATATTAAAGATATTTTTAAGTAGTTTGTATCATTTTATTTTCAGTCCAAAAATTTGCGGAAGGCGATTCAGCAACATTTCAAAGCATATGCTCAGTTGTCGGAGTCGGAATGTGTGTATAAATTCTTCGAAACATTGTCCAGAGTGAACAGATTCAACCAGGAGAGATTTAAATGTGCATTAGGTGTAAGTAGTCCTCATTTATAGAATAGAATAGATGGCATTTATTTCCAAAGGACGTTTTCAGGTATAAAATTGTAAAATACATGTATAGTCGTCATAATCGTTTAATGTGCTGAACTATCAAATAGCAATGAAATATTTCAGCAGAAAATTAAAATGCATTTGGTTTCTTAACTGCCTATTGCAGTTGCTAAGGTTACAAAATTTTGATACTTGTATCATTACGGCACATCATTTTTTGTGTGTGTGTTAATGGTTTTGTTGGAGGATAGTGCAGGATGCTTAAGAAGCTCCAACCCAAGATTTAGCATACTAGATGTAAAACACCCTTAAATGAGACTTATCTGAAAGAATATCAGTAATTTTTAGTTGGAAAGAGGGGCAGTTGAACTTCATAGTCCTGTATCTTATCACTGAACCACTACTATCAATTTTTCTCTGTAGCATCATTAGATAATGTTAATAGAGAATAATGTTGAAACTGCAAAATGTATTCAAGATTTGTTGTATATACTCAATAATATGATACATATGTTACACCATTACTTACAACTTTATCTTATCAAAGGAAGAAAAAAAGCATAAATCAACAATATTAACTGCAATCTAGAGCATAGAAGGTTGGGCAAAACTCCTACTTGCATCTAATTTACCTAATGAATATATCTTTTAATCTTTAGCATCTAGTATTTATTTGATAGAATTCTGTATTAGATATTAGCCCTCAAGTGCTGGGAATTATTGATTCCTCTCCACAGGAGGACACTGTATTCTCTTAAAAGAGGATGTTTGCTGATTTCCCCATGCTGATAAGCCAATAGGCTTTACCTGCAAAATTGTGTTCATTAATTTCCCAAAGTCTCATCCCTCTGTAAAGATCACTCAAATGGACTCTAAAAAGTGGAAGGTGATCTGGCTGTGAGTTTGGTAGAATTCAAAGCATCCCAGGCGATAAAATTTCACTTTCTGTTGTCTTTGGATTTGAAAATTGATAGAATCATGTGTTTAGGCACTGTGAATTAGCATCATAAAACATTATTGAAGGTAGGAACTTTATTACTTGTTTACTGATAAACTACAAGATTTTAGTGGTTTCTGTGTGTTTGAAATTCTGAGATTCAGACAGGTGGTTAAGAAACTTCCTGGTTCTTTGTACACTGCACACACTGGATGTTGTCCTAATGTTGTGTTGTTAGAGCAAACTTTTGGGTTTTTATTTTCTTCGAATGTTGCGTTGGATTTGACTATTGTTGTGGTAAGTACAATACACTGTCATTTCATCTATGTTCTTTGAAAATGTTGTAAGTCTGCTTTGGTCACTTCTTTTCGGGAGATACAAAAAAAAAAAAAATATTATTGATTTCTGTTTACGTAGTTTTCTAAACAGAAATTTCAGATTTTTTCACATGATGATTTAGCAACCGCCTGATTGGTTATTGACTCCTGTATTCTCACAGGTGACGGAACAAATATACAGCCATAAAAGTTTTTTGTGTGTGTGCTAAAGCTGACAAAGTACTTAGTCACATAATTTAAGCCTACAAAGGTTTAGTGTATTCCAGATATTATCAACTCTTTTTCAGAAAATGATCCTTTAATTTCTTTTTTTTTGGAACTTATAATTATGCAGTTAACCTGTAGCCTGCTGGTGGCAAGTGATTATGCCTTTGCGACCTGTACAGACGTGCTGATCATGGTCTGCATTGTTCGATATTCAGTCAGTAAATTTTCAGTGAACACCCCTTTGATAAACAAGTGGTACTGCCCAAATTAAATGTTGGACTTATCCATTTTAGAAATTTAGCAGGGTAAAGGTTGTTGGAAGACAATATATAAGCCAGGAAATAAGATTAATGAGGGACACACTGTATCAATAAAACCTTAATGAAAATTTTAACTTATAAATTTTAACTTATTTTAGTGTTTTTATGCCCCCGAAGGGAGGCATATAGTTTTTGAACCGTCTGTCTGTCGGTCCGTCAGTCTGTCGGTCTGTCCGCATTTTTCGTGTCCGGTCCATATCTTTGTCATCGATGGATGGATTTTCAATAACTTGGCATGAATGTGTACCACAGTAAGACGACGTGTCGCGCGCAAGATCCAGGTCCGTAGCTCAAAGGTCAAGGTCACACTTAGACATTAAAGGTTATTGCATTGATGGGCGTGTCCCGTCCATATCTTTGTCATCGATGGATGGATTTTCAAATAGCTTGGCATGAATGTGTACCACAGTAAGACGACGTGTCGCGCGCAAGACCCAGGTCCGTACCTCAAAGGTCAAGGTCACACTTAGACATTAAGGGATAGTGCATTGATGGGCGTGTCCGGTCCATATCTTTGTCATCGATGGATGGATTTTCAAATAACTTGGCATGAATCTGTACCACAGTAAGACGACGTGTCGCGCGCAAGACCCAGGTCCATAGCTCAAAGGTCAAGGTCACACTTAGATGTTAAAGGTCTTTTTTCATGATAGTGCATTGATGGGCGTGTCCGGTCCATATCTTTGTCATTCATGCATGGATTTTAAAATAACTACGCATAAATGTTTGACACAGTAAGACGACGTGTCGCGCGCAAGACCCAGCTCCATAGGTCAAAGGTCCTAAACTCGAACACCGGCCATAACTATTCATTTAAAGTGCCATCGGGGGCATGTGTCATCCTATGGAGACAGCTCTTGTTTATATCGTACTGGAAAACATCAACCACCTGCACATTTATCACATATTGTAAGGTAACAGAAATTTACATAATTATGTTTTGATGCAAAAATATTTAAATAAATAATTCATAATTTACCTTGCTGAACCGAAATTTGATAGATGAAAAATAAGTAAGAAGACAGATGTTCAATCCTATCAGAATTACCCTCTGAGAAACTGATGTAAGAGCTATTCAAGTTACTCATGAACTGTTCAGGTAAAGCAAATATAATGGGGATTCTGTAAAGACTACTACAGTTACTTGAAATTAAAACAAATTGGTTAATTTCTCTAAATACATCTGGTGAAATATCTATTAGTGCAGTCTCTGACTTTGCTTCCGTATAATTAGATGTTCAGTGCAGGTAACAAGTATGATGTATAAAAAATAGGACTGCTACTTGTTGATACTGTGTGCATGTGCTGTTAAAGGTTTGTACCCTTTTTTTGACTGAAGGTAGTGGACTCCTAACGACAATTGGCAATTTCTGTTCATGTATTTTCCATATACGATTTCGGCATTCTCCGATAATTATGAAAAATAATTTTCTGTTATGGCAGTAGAATATGGAAATTGCATACGGAGATGAGACGTAAGCGCATACGAAGATGACGTAATCACATACGGAGATGACGTAATCACATACGAAGATGACGTAATCACATACGGAGATGACGTAACCACATACGAAGATGACGTGATCACATACGGAGATGACGTAATCGCACGAAAATTACCAATTGTCATTACGGGTCCATTACCTTAATTTTTCTCAGTCTAAGGAGCCTTTAAAGACTGAGTCAACAGAGTCTGATGATTTGTGTCGTCATTTTAATGTGTCATCTATTAATCTTATATCATGATTTTTTTTATATTTCCAGTCTGGTTGGAGTATATCAATGGAGCTTGTTATAGGACCAGATGTTGGCATTAGCTACCTCACAGAGAAGGCTTCCACGGTAACTATAGCTCTATGTACCTAAGTTTCATAGGTACTTGTTTCCACAGTAACTGTTTATCCTTGTATCTATGTTTCACATATACAGGCAAAGGGTAACTTTACCCAGGAGCCTTTACGATCATTCAACCCCCAGCTTTTCAAGTAAGGACCATCCTCAGTGCTAGGAGTCAGTACTTACACAAACGTTGTCCATTACTAACAATTTTTCGATGAATTATTCTAAGGCACATTTAAACTTTCCCAGTGTGTCTCTGAATGAACTCAGAAATTAGTTAAGTTCCAAAGAAAATTTTATGATGTAGAAAATCTCTTTCTCTTGAATTTTGCTCCAGGATGTCTGTGATTTTATGCATTTGAAACTGCTATCTTGAGTACTTAGCTATGTTTTATTATTGTTTGAAATTCGTAGTTTCACGCCCATTGTCCTTGATAGCCGTATTTTGTTGTTGTTGGAAATTGTTAAATTAATGCCCATAACCCAGTCAGGCTATGTTTTATTGTGGTTGGTAATTATGTCTTCCACCACACAGTGGTGTGGGAAACATATTGTTTACTCCTGTCTGTGTGTGTGTGTGTCTGTAATTCTACCTGTCACATATCTTGTCCACACTCTTTAAGTCGAACATTTCTCATCCGATCTTCACCAAATGTTTATTGTGGTTGGTAATGCGTAGTTTAAAGGCTCATAGCCCAGTCAGGATATATATTATTATGGTTAGTAAGTCATAGTTTAAAGGTTAATAGCCCAGTCAGGAAATGTTTTTATTTTGGTTGGTAATTTGTAGTTTAAAGGTCCATAGCCTAGACAGGCTATGTTTTATAGTGGTTGGTATTTCATAGTTTAAAGGCTCATTGCCCAGACAGGGTATATTTTATAGTGGTTGGTAATTTTTAGTTTAAAGGCCCATAGCACAGACAGGCTATGCTTTATTGTGGTTGGTAATTCGTAGTTTAAAGGCCCATAGCCCAGACAGGCTATGTTTTATGGTGGTTGGTATTCCATAGTTTAAAAGCTCATTGCCCAGACAGGCTGTTTTATAGTGGTTGGTAATTCATAGTTTAAAGGCCCATAGTCCAGTCAGGCTATGTTTTATTGTGGTTGGTATTTCGTAGTTTAAGGGCCCATAGCACAATGAGACCATAACCCAGTCTAGCCCAATGAGGCTATGTTTTATTAGGTTTGTAGTTCATAGTTTAAAGGTTCATAGCCCAGTCAGGCTGTTTTATAGTGGTTGGTAGTTCATAGTTTAAAGGTTCATAGCCCAGTCAGGCTATGTTTTATTGTGGTTGGTACTTCATAGTTTAAAGGTTCATAGCCCAGTCAGGCTATGTTTTATTGTGGTTGGTACTTCATAGTTTAAAGGTTCTTAGCCCAGTCAGGCTCTGTTTTATTGTGGTTGGTAATTCATAGTTTAAAGACCCATAGCCCAGTCAGGCTGTTTTATTGTGGTTGGTAATTCATAGTTTAAAGGCCCATAGCTCAGTAAGGCTCTGTTTATTGTGGTTGGTATTTCATAGTTTAAAGGCCCATATTGCAGTCAGGCTATGTTTTATTGTGGTTGGTTATTCATAGTTTAAAGGCCAATAGCTCAGTCAGGCTATGTTTTATTGTGGTTGGTAGTTCATAGTTTAAAGGCCAATAGCCCAGTCAGGCCATGTTTTATTGTGGTTGGTATTTCATATATGATAGGCCGATAGCCTAGTCAGGCCATGTTCTGGTATGAGTAAGAATTAGTTTTAGAACGCTTTATCTCAAACAGGTCATACATTGTTGTGCTAGAATATTTACATACATGATTCACTATAGATTGTTCATATGTTATTCCTCACTTGTAAATCTTTTAGATAAAAAATGATGGGGTTGAATAATGAAAGATGAAAACTTCACAAGATAAGAATGTTGATACATATGTTGTCAGTCAGGGTTGAAATGAGATAAGAAAATATTACCCTCTTTAATTGATTTCACATTTTCTGTCTTATACTAGAGATTTATCTGACTGCATCACTCATGGTAACATCTGATTCAGGTTCATATGTAAACAGTCTAAACTAAATGAGGAATAAGAGGATATCTGTTCTGTATATGTGTTCATTGGGCCATTGGAATAAATATAAAAACACACCAGTGGCTAAGTTGTTGACGGTCCACCTCAAAATAAATGGGGAAGGTCAGGGTTGGGTATCTGCTAGCATCATACCAGAGACTATTAAAGTGGCACTAGTAGCTTCTTCACTTGGTGCTTGGCAGTAAGAGGCTAGTTCTAGGACTGGTCAACCTGGGTGAGATACCTTGTCATGTCTATATATGGCATGTTAGAAAATTGGGCATTATGCTCTCTGCTGCAAGTAGATTTTTTTTGTTACTTGATTGACAATTTGTTTTTGTAAAAAAATGATGCTAAACTCAAACACAAAAAAAACAACATAATTCTTGTGCATATAATTATCGAATGGAGCTTCAGAACATATTCTCATGTTGCATTTCTACAGCTACATCTTTCACATTTAATGTTTGAAAATTCCTCAACACTAAATATACATAAGTAACATTAATTGTCTGAAAATAGAAAGGATAAAGAATTTTGATTACTTTGTTTAGAGAGATAAGTGTGTTACATTTCTAGGGATTTATTTCTGAGATTTATATATTGTGACAAGTAGAAGCTTCTGTTACAAGAAAATTGGCAAAACATCATACCAGGTTGCACTGCAATGGAACTATTTTTGTGTCTTGAATTAATTTAATTTGTTCCGATTGCAATCAGTTATTTTATAAAGATAAGAAGTTATCAAGGAATTATCTCAGAAAGGTTGTTCAAGAAGAATGTTTTACATAGATTCTTCAAATTCCCGGTTGATTTATTTCAAAGAAAAGGTCTAGTAGTGAACTTTGATTTGCAATACAGGCATTTCTTATGGACACTGAAGGTATGTTTGGAATTTCCTTCAATTGTTGGTACAAAGGATATAGATTTACAGATATTGTACAAATATGGAAAAAATACTTGTCTAGTGGGACAAAAAATCCAGGGATTTAAAAAGTCATTCCCAAATGAGTTAATGCTAAAAAATTGGAAAAGACACACCTTTTAAACATTTTCAGAACAATGTAAAGTAACATTTAAATCTTTATGATTTTGAACAAACAGAAAGAATTCACCTGAACATGAAAATATCTCACCATATGTTGTTTTAAAAACGAAGACCAGGGCCTGCAGGAAAGAGATGAAATATTATTAGTCTGAAGATATTTAATATAATTTTCTGAAATTTGAATATTCCACTTGTTTTCCTGCCAAAGAATAACGGAAATCAATATATTGTCTCGAAGCCGCATGGTGTTTTCTTGGCAAACTTTCTGTCAAGAGTGCAGTTAATGGAGACAGGTAGTCTAGAAGTGAAGTGTGTGTTATAAAATCTGATATTTCAAGGGCCACCTCTTTACTAGTGATAGCTGTCTGTTAAATATGACTCTCTGCAACCTTTTCCATAATGGGAAGGGCCTTATGTTGATGTTTTTGCTGCACTGCATAGAAGTGTTCGTTTCAAGATTCATATAGAATTTTATGCAGTCATACTGTTAAATTATTATTATTTGTCTGAGAATAAATTTTGTGGATTGTCTGTCAATGAAATTGAACTTCGCTGAACAAACAAAAGTCGCATTGATTTTGTTATTTGTCCCCACAAAAAAGCTGTTTTAAAAAAAAGTACAAAAAAATTTCATAGTGGGCACACACGAGTGTATAATAAAATATGAACTGATATATATATTGAGAAATTACATTCACATTGAAGTATTTAGGGTTTTTTTTTTTTCATTTTATTTCTAAAATTTGGACTGAGTTGCTAGTTTTCAGGTAAATTTAGGCACTTGCATTTTCTGAGGTTTTTTTTAAAGAAACATTAAAAAATAGCTGAAGAATGTTTTGTTTTTTTTTTTAGGAAAATACCCTTAATATCCTTCAGAAGTTTCTGCTTTTTTAAGCTTTTGGTTCGCTATATGTCCCTTATTGTTGTACATTGAAGTAATTATATGTTGACACAAAGCACAAGTTGTTTACAATAATTTTTTTTTCTTTTAACTGTTGAAATTTTCATGTTGTTTATATTATTTTCATTCTTTTAGCAACAGTGATGTTTACAATATCCTTGAGACAGTATTGGAGGCTGATTGTCTATGTTTTCTCTGGAACTCCAGCATGGAAAAATTAGTCATAATATTTTATAGCTTTAATAACTGCAGGGAGAGAAAAAAGATGACAGGATATAAAATGCAGATTGAATACCGATATCTCTCTTATTGCAGCCTACTCACATGGCAGACTTTTCTCAAGTGCAGTCAATACAGACGCTCAGTCTCGATGACGGTAAAGGCGTGTTACAGTTGCGTATAGCTGGAGCCGCAGAGCCTCTCACCATAACGTGTGCCTCGCTGGCCGAGGCTGAGGATATGGCAGATTTGATAGACGGATATTGTAGACTGGTGCACGATATACAAGGATCGTTCTGGACCAAAAAAGGTAACCAGACAATTTTTGAGAAAACAAAATTGAAGGTAGAAGAAAGTTGACTGCTTAGTGACCTTAAATACAAAATAGCTTTCAAAGTTGAAGTGTTTATTTAATCAATTATCAAAGGAGCCAAGAAAAGATAACAGATTAAGTTCAGCTGTAACTGCTCACATTGTAACAGTAGTATATAAAAGAATTTCCTATGATCATAAACAGTACTCTTAATACTTCATATGCAAATTTTGGAGGAAAGCATGACAAGTCCATGGCATTGTTCCGTTCTCACAATAAAGCAGATGAGTATTTTGATTTTTTATTTACTGTCAATAAATAATGTAGACAGTAATAGATAAACAAATTCTACAATACAGTATGTTTTATTGTGGGAAGATTCAGTATCATTATGTAAACCAAGTACATACAGATGTTCTACTGTAAAAAACGTAGAAAAAACACGATGTAAGATTTAGTGGTATCTGACTGGTTTTTGATTAATGGGGAAGATAGGATTTTGTTATAATTTTCTCATCAGCATGCTGTATGTTGCAGTGTTCTCAGCCTCGTATAGTTCTGCTCAAATCCAGCTGTGAGTGAATTCCGTAAATGATAATAAGAATTTTATCTTTTTGTCTCTAGAATGTAATATCATAATGTCTCCTTGATTTTTCATGGCAAAAAAAAAAATCCTGTTTTATCTGGTATGCACATAATCATGCCGAGTGTATTGGTGATCTTTTCAAGTGCATGACAGCTAAGTGCATACAATCTGCAATCTGTTATGTTTCAAGAAATGTACCACTGTGATTGTATATTTCCGTAGTGTGAAAAAAAAAACATCTTTGTACAGGAGGAAATAGGGATTAGGAATGTTGAATCTAAATTAGCAGATTCAACCGTTTTACCTGGGGAAGTGCTGTATATAGTCTAGAATATTATAAAGGTGCATGTTCTCACAAGAAGGGGTAAAGTGTCTTGACACCAAGTTGGTCAGACCGAAAGCTGGCAGGTTCCAAGTCCCTCTTAATGCAAGGCTCCACAATTCCATACTTGATACGTTTATTGATCTCAGGAATCGTTTACAATGTGTATTGTACAAATACTGGTTAGCATTTGAGGAAATAGTCAAGGATTATACTGTAACAATAGTTGAAAAATACAATTTTTACACATAATTAGTTTCAGTATTGCTGCATAATGTTGATATGACAGTTGTCTAGGTCTACATAAATTATACATTACAGAGTGTTCGAGACTATATACTGCCAGTAAGTCTGTTATAACCAACATGCAAAAATATACATTGATCCAGTATTTACATGTCAGATTGCTTTTGAAGATAAGCATATCGAGGTTTAGTAGTGAAACTAAGTTGCAACTGCTTTAATTTCTATGCAGATGAAATAGTTTCAAAATTAACTCTGATATGAGCCGCACCATGAGAAAACCAACATAGTGCATTTGCGACCAGCATGGATCCAGACCAGCTTGCACATCCGCGCAGTCTGGTCAGGATCCATGCTGTTCGTTTTCAAAGCCTATTGCAATTAGAGAAACCATTGGCGAACAGCATGGATCCTGACCAGACTGCGTGGATGCGCAGGCTGGTCTGGATCCATGTTTGTTGCAAATGCACTATGTTGGTTTTCATGGTGCGGTTCATATACTTTTAACATGTGAACAACATTGAAGTGGACAATCTTTTTTCTAACCCTGCTATGTTTGATTTCTCCTCCAAAGTTTCTGGCAATGCAAAATCCCCTGTTATTGAGCTGAGAGAAACATCACCCAAAGGTTTGTTATGAGTGCATGTTTACCCCTGCACAGTCTCAGATCAGGAAAGACAACTGTTGTTGGTTGGCTCTATGGTGCATGATCTCCCTTTGTTGATCACTCTTGTATTACTGTTCTTCAAATTTGTCAGTATGCTTCTCTGCCAAAACTGTCGGAAAATGATTTATGTTTCATAGAAAGAAATTTGGACAGTATTGATATTTACCTTGACAATGGAAAAAATCATTGAAAATTAATCAGAAAATTTAATATTTCATACTGCTCTTAATAAGTGTAAAAGTAAGTTACATAACTCTTGTTTGAACTCTCAGATAGCTATATAATGTGAAATGCTATGCTTCTGTAAGCAAAGGGAAATGCAAGCAAAGGAACAGAAATCTGCTTTGGTTAATTGGTCGTCAGTCAGTATAGTGACGGAAAAATGTAAGAAATTTAAATTAGATGCTTTTTGAAACTTAAAAGATAGGCTTTTTTGTGGGAGAGGGAATGATACAGTGATAAAATAGGTTTGGTAGGACATCATAGTCTGTACATGTATAGAAATCATTCGAGCCGTGCCATGAGAAAAACAACATGGTGGCTTTGCGACCAGCATGGATCCAGACCAGCCTGCGCATCTGCGCAGTCCGGTCAGAATCCATGCTGTTCGCTAATGGTTTCTCCAATCCCAATAGGCTTTAAAAGCGAACAGCATGGATCCTGACCAGACTGCGCGGATGCGCAGGCTGGTCTGGATCCATGCTGGTCGCAAAGCCACTATGTTGGTTTTCTCATGGCACGGCTCATTTCAGACACAAATAGAATTGCATGAGAAAGTTTAAGAAGTTTTCAATGTCATTTCATACTTAAAAACATTAGAAATGTGATATATCGTAGATTTTCACAGTTTGTAGAGAGGCATACATATTACAAATTCATGGTTATAAATAAAACTTTACTTTTATTGCCAGTACTTGTATTTTCAAACTGATTTGATATATTTTTATAATGTTAACTTCAGAAAAAATTTGCTATCAACAAAAAATAACTGTTTATTTTCAAAGTGTTATAACCATGTAACTATGACAACAGAATCTGTCTTGTGTTGGGACAAGTTAAGTGTTGTTTTCTGTATTTTATAAAGTATGGTACATAAGCACCCAGTTTCACTAATTTAACTGTTTCGTGTTGTATTGTACCAACCAATTCCTTTATTAACATTTTCCCATTCAAGGCACTAACACATTGGATATTGAATAGTTATTACAGTTTAAGATGATATTTTATTTCATTTTCAATATAGTTCTAGTTTGTATAGATAGATAGTTGTTAAAATGGTTTGTTTTATTATATTGCATGCACTGAAAGGTGCACAACTTTTCGGTATTGTACACAATTTTATGATTTTTACATTCTCCAAAAAAAGAGAAAAACATGTATTATGCACTTACAAGGTTTTGGTGAACAAGTTGATACCCAATTTAGGAATTTAAACATATAGAAATTTACCCTTTTTTTTGGCAAACTTGCCTGAAGCGTACACATGAGCCGTGCCATGAGAAAACCAACATAGTGGCTTAGCGACCAGCATGAATCCAGACCAGTCTACGCAGTCTGGTCAGGATCCATGCTGTTCGCTAACAGTTTCTCTAATTGCAATAGACTTTGAAAGTGAACAGCATGGATCCTGACCAGACTGCGCAGATGCACAGGCTGGTCTGGACCCATGCTGGTCGCAAAGCCACTATGTTGGTTTTCTCATGACACGGCTCACTTACTTTTACTCACACATACACACAAAATGTTTGCGCACACTTCTTGCACATATTTCAGAAAGTGTACTCAGTTTATGTACACGTGCTCAGTTAAAATTTTTCCATAGTTTTTGCATACACACCTCAAAGTTTACCCAACGTTTTGCTTTACAATCAAGTAATGTACTCAAACATAATGTTATATTTACCTGTTTAGACACATTTGTATAAAAGTATAACCACTTTCATGGCAGTCTATTAGAGAAGAGTGGGCTGCTGTGTGGAAATGTTAGCGGACTTCAAATCACTTGCCATGCATTGATATAGGCTCAAAACTTCACTTTTTATGTCAGAAAGCCATTCAAGTGTCTGACAGAAGGTTGGTGGTTCTACTCGGATACAGCCCGCTGCCTGAAACAATGCCTAGCAGGGGAACCTTTGATTTTCCTTCACCATGAAAAAGCTGTAGAAGTCACAGTATGACCTAAATCATGTTGATGTGACTCTTAACCCACTGCCACCACAAAATAATGAAATACAGGAAAGAGGACATACAAAGCAGGGATCATCCTACAAGGCGATTTGAGCGATATCGTCGCTTTAAAGTTGGCCACTTCGCCTAATCATCACCTCCGGGCGAAATCCGAATCGCCGAGTTTTTCAGCGAGTTATTATCTGTTTACTTAAAGTTATAAAACTTGATGCATATTCTAGATTAATTTTGAAAATTTTCAATCAGCGTGTAAAAAGCCGATAGACTTAACAAGAGCATGATCTTATGCAACAATTGTATATTATTCTTTCATTTTTAGCTCACCTGTCACATAGTGACAAAGTGAGCTTTTGTGATGTCCGTCGTCAGTTCGTCCGTGCGTCAACAATTTCTTGTCTGCACAACAGTGGTTTCATTTTTGATTTTATTTTAACCAAACTTGCACACAACTTGTATCACCATAAAATCTCGGTTCCTTTCTTGAACTGGCCAGATCCCATGATGGGTTCCAGAGTTATGGCCCCTGAAAGGGTCAAAATTAGCTATTTTGACCTTGTCTGCACAATAGCAGCTTTATTTATGATTTGATTTCTACCAAACTGGCACACAACTTGTATCACCATTAGATCTTGATTGCTTTCTTGAACCGGCCAGATTCCATTATGGGTTCCAGAGTTATGGCCCCAGAAAGGGCCAGAATTAGCTATTTTGACCTTGTCTGCACAATAGCAGCTTCATTTATGATTTTATTTTAACCAAACTGGCACACAACTTGTATCACCATAAGATCTTGGTTCCTTTCTTGAACTGGCCAGATCCCATTATGGGTTCCAGAGTTATGGCCCCTGAAAGGGTCAAAATTAGCTATTTCGACCTTGTCTGCACAATAGCAGCTTCATTTATGATTCGAATTTAATCAAACTAGCACAAAACTTGTGTCACTATAACATCTTGGTTCCTTTCTTGAAACAGCCAGGTCCCTTAATGGGTTCCAGAGTTATGGCCCATGAAAGGGCCAAAATTAGCTATTTTGACCTTGTCTGCACAATAGCAGCTTTATTTATAATTTGATTTTACCCAAACCTGCACAAACTTGTATCACCAAGAGATCTTGGTTCTTTTCTTGAACTGGCCAGATTCCGTCATGGGTTCCAGAGTTATGGCCCCTTAAAGGTCCAAAATTGGCTATTTTGGCTTTTGCAGCCATATAGAGACTTTGTTTATGGTTTTATTTGATACAAACTTCCAAAATATCTTCAACAACAATAAATCTAAGATTCCATGACAAGTCAGATCCAATTGTAGGTTCCAGAGTTATTAGTCCCCTACTGGTTGAAAACCAGTTTTGGGGACTATAGGAATGCTCTTTTCCGTCATTCCGTCTTTCCGTCATTCCGTCATTCTGTCATTCCGTCATTCCGTCCGTCCGCAATTTCGTGTCCGGTCCATAACTCTGTCATCCATGAAGGGATTTTAATATTACTTGGCACAAATGTTCCCCATGATGAGACGACGTGTCATGCGCAAAACCCAGACCCCTAGCTCAAAGGTCAAGGTCACAATAGGAGGTCAAAGGTCAACAGGGCTTTTTTCCTGTCCGGTCCACAACTCTCCTATCCTTGAAGGGATTTTAGTATTACTTGGCACAAATGTTCCCCATGATGAGATGCTGTGTCGTGCGCAAATCCCGGACCCCTAGCTCAAAGGTCAAGGTCACAATTGGAGGTCAAAGGTCAACAGGGCTTTTTTCCTGTTCGGTCCATAACTCTCCCATCCCTGAAGAGATTTTAATATTACTTGGCACAAATGTTCCCCATGAGGAGACGACGTGTCATGCGCAAAACCTGGACCCCTAGCTTAAAGGTCAAGGTCACAATTGGAGGTCAAAGGTCAACAAGGCTTTTTTCCTGTCCGGTCCATAACTCTCCCATCTATGAAGGGATTTTAATATTACTTGGCACAAATGTACCTCATAATAAGACAATGTGTCATGCACAACTTTCAGACCCCTAGCTCAAAGGTCAAGGTCACACTTAGCAGTCAAATGTTAACATAGCATGAACAGGGTCTGTTTCGTGTCCAGTCCATAACTCTGACATTCATTAAGGGATTTTAATATTACTTAGCACAAGTGTTCCCCATGATGAGACGACGTGTCATGCGCAAATCTTGGACCCTTAGCTCAAAGGTCAAGGTCACAATTGGGGGTCAAAGGTCAACAGAGTTTTTTTCCTGTCCCGTCCATAACTCTGCCATCCATGAAGGGATTTTAATATTACTTGGCACAAATGTTTCCCATGATGAGACGACATGTCATGCGCAACACCCAATACCCTAGCTTAAAGGTCAAGGTCACACTTTGAGATCAAAGGTCAAGAGGATTTTTTTCCTGTCCGGTCTATAACTTTGTCATGCAAAGCAGGATTTAGATATCAGTTGGCACAAATATTCCCCTGGATGAGACAACATGTCATGCACAAGAACCAGGTCCCTAGGTCTAAGGTCAAGGTCATATTTAGAGGTCAAATGTCAGATTCAAGAATGACTTTGTACGGAACATTTCTTCTTCATGCATGGAGGGATTTTGATGTAACTTGGACCAAATGTTCACCACCATGAGGCACCCTTGTTTTTAGAATTACGTCCCTTTGTTGTTACTATAAATAGATTTTATTGTAACTTTTTAGCTCACCTGTCACAAAGTGACAAGGTGAGCTTTTGTGATCGCGCGGTGTCCGTCGTCCGTCCGTGCGTGCGTCCGTGCGTGCATCCGTAAACTTTTGCTTGTGACCACTCTAGAGGTCACATTTTTCATGGGATCTTTATGAAAGTTGGTCAGAATGTTCACCTTGATGATATCTAGGTCAAGTTCGAAACTGGGTCACGTGCCGTCAAAAACTAGGTCAGTAGGTCTAAAAATAGAAAAACCTTGTGACCTCTCTAGAGGCCATAATTTTAAATGGATCTTCATGAAAATTGGTCAGAATGTTCATCTTGATGATATCTAGGTCAAGTTCGAAACTTGGTCACGTGCGGTCAAAATCTAGGTCAGTAGGTCTAAAAATAGAAAAACCTTGTGACCTCTCTAGAGGCCATATATTTCAAAAGATCTTCATGAAAGTTGGTCAGAACGTTCACCTTGATGATATCTAGGTCAAGTTCGAAACTGGGTCACGTGCCTTCAAAAACTAGGTCAGTAGGTCAAATAATAGAAAAACCTTGTGACCTCTCTAAAGGCCATATTTTTCATGGGATCTGTGTGAAAGTTGGTCTGAATGTTCATCTTGATGATATCTAGGTCAAGTTCGAAACTGGGTCACGTGCGGTCAAAAACTAGGTCAGTAGGTCTAAAAATAGAAAAACCTTGTGACCTCTCTAGAGGCCATATATTTCATGAAATCTTCATGAAAATTTGTCAGAATGTTCACCTTGATGATATCTAAGTCAAGTTCGAAAGTGGGTCACATGCCGTCAAAAACTAGGTCAGTAGGTCAAATAATAGAAAAACCTTGTGACCTAACTAGAGGCCATATTTTCCATGGGATCTGTATGAAAGTTGGTCTGAATGTTCATCTTGATAATATCTAGGTCAAGTTTGAAACTGGGTCACGTGCCATCAAAAACTATGTCAGTAGGTCAAATAATAGAAAAACCTTGTGACCTCTCTAAAGGCCATATTTTTCAATGGATCTTCATGAAAGTTGGTCTGAATGTTCATCTTGATGATATCTAGGTCAAATTCGAAACAGGATCATGTGCGGTCAAAAACTAGGTCAGTAGGTCTAAAAATAGAAAAACCTTGTGACCTCTCTAGAGGCCATACTTGTGAATGGATCTCCATAAAAATTGGTCAGAATGTTCACCTTGATGATATCTAAGTCAAATTCGAAAGTGGGTCACGTGCCATCAAAAAGTAGGTCAGTAGGTCAAATAATGAAAAAACGCTGTGACCTCTCTAGAGGCCATATTTTTCATGGGATCTGTATGAAAGTTGGTCTGAATGTTTATCTTGATGATATCTAGGTCAAGTTTGAAACTGGGTCAACTGCGATCAAAAACTAGGTCAGTAGGTCTTGAAATAGAAAAACCTTGTGACCTCTCTAGAGGCCATACCCTTGAATGGATCTTCATGAAAATTGGTCAGAATGTTCACCTTGATGATATCTAGGTCAAGTTTGAAACTGGGTCACGTGCCTTAAAAAACTAGGTTAATAGGTCAAATAATAGAAAAACCTTGTGACCTCTCTAGAGACCATATTTTTCAATGGATCTTCATGAAAATTGGTCAGAATTTTTATCTTTATAATATCTAGGTCAAGTTCAAAACTGGGTCACATGAGCTCAAAAACTAGGTCACTATGTCAAATAATAGAAAAAACGACGTCATACTCAAAACTGGATCATGTGGGAAGAGGTGAGCGATTCAGGACCATCATGGTCCTCTTGTTTATTACTGGCGGTAGAGAAAAATCGAGACCACTTTTCTGTGGTACAGCATGCATGTTACATCCAATTTTTAGGTGTATTTTGACCTATATCTACCTGGTAAAGAGTTTCTTGTGGACTTATATTATTATCATTTTTTTTTTTTTTTTTTTTTTTTTTAAAGATTAATTTCCCTTTGTTGTTACTATAAATAACTTACATGATAACATTTTTATAATCAGCCAAAAAAATTCAATATGAAAACAACTGTGGGTTTTTATATATGCACATTTTAATCCAAGTGTGTTGTTATAATGTTATAACATATTGTATATGTAGTACAATATTGTTTATACATCATTGACAGATATCAGTTCATTATGTTATACTGCAGTAGAAAAAATTAGGTGCCTTCCAGTAGGGGACTTTGTATTGCATGGCAATACTTCATTCACTTGTTTTATATCTGATTACCTCCCCTGATTGTAATCAAAATGGATTTATATCAGTAAGTATTTATAAGACTTATTTGAAATTTCATAATTGTCATTAGATTGCGACAATCAGGGTAGATAACTATGGACTAATTTTATGTCAAATTACCTCCCTTTATTTCAAATAAAATGGGTATATCTCCGTAACTAATGAAGATACTGATCTGAAATTTCATTTATGTCAACAGATTTATTTGGCAGATCCTTCTTTTGTTCACTTACAATATTTTTTTTTAATTACTTCCTTTTTAGGTTACTATAAATAGCTTATTTTTAGTAACTTTTTTATTATTGGCCGTATGGAAAAACCGAGACCACTTTTCTGTGGTACAACATGGATGGTACCTCCAATTTTTAGGTGCATATTGACATATCTGTACCTTGTAAGAATTTTTTTTCTTTTTTGTTAAATTTCTTCCCTTTGTTGTTCCTGTCCTTTGGACTTAGATATTTTTTCTGAGGACCTTCCTGTCCTCAAGTGCAATGATAACAGGTAAGCGATATAGGGCCATCATGGCCCTCTTGTATTAAAGATTACTTCAAAAATTATTTCAATTACCATGATTACGGTCAATTTCTGTAAATGAATTGCTCGGGTACTGTGGATAAAAAACGATTTCGCCGACGTCAGAACTGCCGTACAAAATATTGTAAAAAGATCGCCATTATCTACGAGTTTGGTACTATTTTCGAAAAAATCAATAAATAAATTAATTAAATGTATAAATCTGAACAAGTTGATGCAAAAATCAGGCATTATAAAAGCACGAGAATCAAAACATAAATGAAGTATTTTCATGGCGTTTTGATCGTGCACCTGTTAAATTTACGAGTTTCGGACATGTTAATTTCGGATAAAAATTTAAAGGCGACTTTTTCATAGCTAAGTGTATACTTTATTTAGAAATTCATGAAAATGATAATGCAAGAATCAATTTCCTTAAATAATTGCTGTTTATAAGTTACAGCTAGACCCACAGAAAGTGGATATATATAGGCAAGAAACTGAATGCTATGCCGGAGCACTTCTCCCTAAAATTTTGACCTAGGATGATCCCTGCAAAGTTGACACTTTAACATTACAGTTTTGAGACACAATTATTTTATAGAAGTGCATCTTCAATATTACAATTGGAAATATGTATCGAACTAACAGATGTCTTCAGAAAGTATAATTTTTTACTTTGTAAATTTTTCTGTGTTGTGCACTTTATGAGCTGACCAGAGGCACAGGGCGGGCTATTAGTAAAGCAAGGTACTCTGGCATCACCCTTGTTCTTGACCTTTCTCATAATAATTCAAATGGTGAGCTGAAAATAGAAATTTTTTCATGACTTTTAATGACATGCTTAATAGACCTTCAGCAAACTTGGCTGGCATAGACTTCTTTCACCATTCTCCATTGCACCTACGGCCAGCTTAATCTAATGAGCGGTTAAGGGTCAGTTTAACAATTGATTTAACACACATTTTTACTCTTTGAATAAAAAATCAGGCATGGTAAATTTTCTTACCAGTATATTCTGTTTTATCAAAACTGCAGCAAGTAATTCTGTTTCATAGTAAATATTAAAAAGTATGTGCTTTTTTATACAGATGGGTTGACTTTAGTTATCATTTGTGGTTAGCGCTCTAAAAACTTAAATGTTTCATTACAAAGAAAACAAAATATTTTCTATTTTCAGAAGAAACAGTTCCTCCATCCCCTAAGATCAGGTAAGAAAATTCAGCTTTTCCAACTCAGTTATATATTTTCTAGTTTACATATCTTTGTGGAATCATGGGTTAAAACTTTTATGGGTCTTATACCTTATTTGCCTGTGCATTGAAGTATCTTATCAAAGTGTGTAATTTTTCATTTGAATTCAGTTTCAGGGTTCGCACAGGCTTGAAAAGTACTTGAAAATGAAGGGCAGTCTTGAAAAGTCCTTGAAAACAAAATTTGTCTTGAAAAGTGCTTGAAAATTGCCCAGAGACCTTGAAAAGTACTTGAATTTCATATTTTCTCGTATGCTAGACAATTAAAATCTCCCTGAAAATCAAAAGTAAATCTTTTAGGATAAAATCAGCAAGTTTCGAGCAATGGGCAGAGCTACGAAAACGCCGTAATAAAAAAGGTCGAATGTGTTCGGGACGAAAGCGAAGTTTGGGTACGAATGTTTCGTACTTTCTGTTAGCGTTGTCTCCCCTGACTAAAATGGCGGATGTAGACCAAATAATAATAATAATAGACCAAAACTTACTAAACTAGCTTTATTTTGCAAAATTATTTTGGCTGCTTTTCGATAGATTCATCCTCCATGTAAAATTTCTTTTGATTTAGATAATTTAGTAACTGTAATGTTAGGCAAAATATTTTCAAATCTGATACTTGTAACAATTAACTACATTATCTTATTATGTAAGAGCATACTATTCATATGTTTATGTAACTGTTTCTTGACTGTTATATTTTGTTACTTGTGTTGTCATGATCACATGCATGTAATATGCCATGATCGAAATAAATTGAATTGAAAAAATTGACACTAATGAATGACGGCTAGAATTTACAAAATCTGTGTAAGTATTATTTATAAATAAGTCCTTGAAAACTATAAGACTAGTGCTTGAAAAGTCCTTGAAAAGTCCTTGAATTTGACTTGGCCTTGTCTGTATGAACCCTGAGTTTGAATTCCAAGCCTTGTTATAGATGAAAATATAGTTTGATATGACTATGTAAGGATGTACTTACATTTTGTAAGTTTTCACTTGGGCTATATTGGAGTTTTCTGTCTGGAAAACTGACATGATTTTGAACAAATGCCAAAAGGTCAATCACATGGGCAGCGGTGACTTGTGTGTATCCTTTTCAGAAATACGCTGAAGTTTGCTGATCATTTTAAGTTTTAAATATTGT
Source organism: Mercenaria mercenaria (assembly GCF_021730395.1). Taxonomy (NCBI): domain Eukaryota; kingdom Metazoa; phylum Mollusca; class Bivalvia; order Venerida; family Veneridae; genus Mercenaria; species Mercenaria mercenaria. Next base: position 54,980,418 of record NC_069363.1, read on the forward strand.
GAGGTCATGCCCTTTTTATGCCCCCAGCATCTACTGATGTGGAAGGCATATAGTGATTGTCCTGTCCGTTCGTCCATCCGCCCGTCCATACGAGGTTAACCAAATGGGACCGTTTCGTCTAGCATCAATACCCCTTACTAGAATGACTTGATACTAATGCAGATGTATCCTGTGACTATTCCTCATCTTCAGACATCACCTGACCTCAGTTTGACCTTAACCTTGACCTCATTTTGGACTTAGGTTGCTTTATATGGGCCATCTCTTGGTTAACCAAATGGGACCGTTTCGTCTAGCATCAATACCCCTTAAAAGAATGAATTGATACTAATACAGATGTAAACTGTGATCATTCCTCATCTTCAAACATCACCTGACCTCAGTTTGGCCTTGACCTTGACCTTGTTTGGACTTAGATGCAAAATCTATCGACAAGGATGCCACTGGGGGCATCAAGCGTTTATTGAACGCAGCTCCTTGTTCTGGCTTAAAATTGGGTCAAACATGAATACTTCCACAAGTTCCAGACATGAATGTGTGGTTTTAATTTCTTTTTGAATAAGATGCATGATAATTTCAATTGTTCATAAAGATGGACTTACACGTTCATGAAATCAGCAGAAATTAGTCCTACACGAACAATAATATTTCGCAGTATTGCTCTAGTGTAAAGTCATTTGCTATTAAATTAGGTTTATAGAGCAGATTTTACGATAACAAGTATGATTGATGTATATTTCAGTACAAACAAGAAAGATGGAGTGAATAAGCTAGGGGAGCCACTTAGCCCTAATGAAAGTAAGTGATCTATACCCACTGCTTACTGTTTATCCCTGCATTCTTGTGTACTTCTTCATGGTCTCGAGCATTTCAGTTGTTGTGGTTTTCTTGTCTCAACTAACTTACAACAACATAACGCTATTGACAGTGTTAGGCACTGCTATAATGGGAGAATCGTATTTATAAAATATAAGGCAGTTTCTGACATTGGATTAAATTGATGATTTGGACACCGATATTCCAGTAAAATCAGGTAATTTCAGGCACCCTTTAATGTTTAAAAAAATGTTAAATGCAATTTTAGTTTTTTGCACCCATTAAAGAAGATTTTTTAATCCAAATTGAAACTAGTGTCAGGATTTTGGGATTCGAACACTGCCAGATATTTAGTCAAAATGATAATTGATCTCAGGCGCCCAGTATTTTCACAGAATGAATCTTTTGAAATTGCAACAACGTTAGCTTAACGATAGAAAACTTTAGTTTAAATAAACTAAATTTTGATGTTGACTTTAGGTTGCATATTCATTTCTTCAGTGAGATAGCCTATGACAAAAGATTTAGTACTGTGTAATAGGCACAGATTCACTGTCAAAGCCCTTATAGAATTTTGTTAATTAACTACTGCAGTTTGTTTACTTGGCATTTAATGTGAGCTACACAAGGTCACATAGGTTAAGAGCACATATTTAAAATGTGTGAAAAAATAGAATTGCACAGATTAGTTTTATAGAGGATAAATGACACAGATTAGCTACGGGGAATTTAGATCATCTTCTTCAGAGGAACAATATTTTATCTTCACTAACATCTTTGAGCATCATTATGTTATTTTGAAAACTTTCTAAAAATTTCTTTGACAGTGTTGTTTCTGTCATTTTCAGAGTGGCCTTTTGATAGCTTCTATATTTTGACACTATATGTATTTTGTATTGTTTAATTGGTTGCGGACTTACTTGGCTGAAATTCTGTAGTTTGCTTCTTATGTTATTTCACACATATATTTCTATATTTGTTGCAAGCTTATATATGAAAACAGTTACTGTAATTATTTAACCTTGACCAGATATAGCAGGTGTAATTAAAGAAGAACATGAATTTAAAAACTTAGCTTTGGAGATTATAGGCTAAATGGATAGTTGATAAAATGGTTGATAAAACTTTAAAAAGTATATGTATAATTTTTTAGGAATATCAGATTACGCTGAAATTGTAGAGGATGAGGGTGACTACAGCTCTCCTGATGGTAAATATGATTTCTGTTGCCATGGTTACAACTCTAAACTATACACATCTATTGAATGGCTTGGTGGTCAATAGTCAGAGCTGTTGCCTGGGGTCCAAAGGACTGATGAGCAAAAAGTTTTGTCTGTTAACTGCCAAGCCATTCAGTTAGTGTCTTATTACATGACGTCAGAAAATAATGCTAACAGTAAACATGTTGAATGTAGACAAATTGTGGACTGGTGAGTTATATAAATAGTTGTATAATAATAGTCAGTGATAATGATCAACAGTATGATAGGTTAATGAAATACCTTTTGTATTGATGGATATCCAAGTAAAAATTGAATTCTTATTTGTTGAATGGTGATAAACTTCCTGCAAGATAGTCAGTTTGAAGTCTGTATATATAAAAGTTATGACTTGTCATAGAATATCTTAAGAAAATAATAATTTTAGGAAGAATTGTATTATTTTTCTTTCTGATTGTCTGATTGCAATATCTTATGAGAACTTTTCAACAAAATTAATAGGAAAAAAAAGAAAGGGAAAGAAAAAGAAAAGTGAGTGAGTTTGGCATGAGACTAGAATGTAGATATAACAAATGATCTGATTGGATTAAACAGAAATTCCCTAGATGTAACACATAATCTGATTGAATGAAATTGATATACTCTAGATGTAACATGTGATATGATTGGATACTGATAGAAAACCCAATAAATATATTACGAACTATCTGATTGCACCTCTAACATCTGATGAATGAATTATTTGTACACAGAGACCAAAGTTGAACATAAAATTTCTATGGTGTCAAATCGGTACTATCAAAGCATGACAAGGTTAAACAAACTATAATCAGTAGCTGGTATCTTAAAATTATGATTCTTTTATTTTAATCTACTTTATGATATCAAAATTTAATTCTGCATGGAAACTTGTAAAGTTATATGGAATGGATAGGATTTTCCCCTTAAAGTTTGAATATTATACCAGTGTGTTTGCATGTTTTTGTGCTATGAGAGATAGAACAATACTGTCCTGAATAGAATGGGAATGTAAAAATAAAACATCCGTATAGTATGCTCAAAATAAATATAGGTTGAAATATACTAATTTGATATGAATACTCCAGTAACAGTTTATATTAATTAGCCCTCCCTCTTATGATATATGCATGTTGAATGGTCCGATATATAATGTAACCTTAATTCATGTGATATGTATGTATATATTATTTTATGCTTTTACGGCGAAATACTCGTATCATTATCAGTCACTTTGCCGATCTACATGTACCTTTTGTACTGATTTCAAATTTATCACATAAACCACGATGAAAATTGTAGTTACCACTTGTTCATTACACTATATTTTTTAATTGGAGAATATAATAACGTTGTGCTGAAAATGATGAAATGAAATGGAACTTGATGTTGTGTGTGTCATTGTAACATCACAAGATGTCTGATGTCATTTTTGTTTACGCGCTGAGATGAAAATTTGTTGCAAAAAAACGTATATCAATAAGCATAAAATAAAAAGGAAATTTGTTTGCTTTTTATAAACATGGCATATATTTCAATGAAAGTGAGACAGTTTTCACATTTTCTTTTGCACATTGCGCTCAGAAATATACAGAAATTGTCCGACTTTCCCGAGAGATATATTCCATATTCATGAAAAACAAATGAATGTTTTCTAACGCATGTACAGCAGAATAATTTTAAATCAAAATATAATTTAATTTTCATTTAACTATATATATTATTATATAAGAAAAGCCGTTTATTTTGTGGTTGTGGTAACCCAGATATATGGGAATTTCTTTCCGTAATTTGTTTATATACCTTGGTGTAAAGTTACAATTGGCAAGTTTTTGGACATGCATTGTATGTTTGTGTATGTATTTTTCAGCACATGACTATGAGATTTCTCGAGAACGGATAAGTTTACTAGATATCCTTGGTAATGGCCAGTTTGGAGATGTACACAAAGGGGTTTATAGAGAAAAGGTAAAACTGTTTCCAGCTTTGCTTGACAGTTACTCATTAAATGAAGAAGTAATATCTGGCAGAAGCATGTTTTGTTTGATTTAAACATGACTGAAAGGTTATACACCTCACAGAATAATTTCATGTGAGCTAAGGGAGAGGGAATTATAACTGATTCAGTTAGCTAAAACATGCTTCAGTCTATGTATTAGTTGATTCTTATAAATTAGTAGATCATATATGATAGCACTATTTCTCTGTCACTGAAGTAGGTCGACGTGATGTTACCATATGAACATCAAATGAATGGAAATTTTACTTGGTCATTGGGATTCGCAAGAAAGCATAAATATCATGATGTGTTATCATGGATGCATGGTCCTTCCTAGTTGACTGTAAGAGGCACTTAAAGAAGAGAGAATGTTGCTTATTTTTCCCTTAAGATATTAATTATCTTAGATAAAATAAATATTATGTTCCTTGATTGTGTAAGTAATATGTTCTTAAAGCTATGATAATAAGATATAAATACTTCTTTCATTCATATGATAAAATGTTGAGATACATTGTGATAGATTCTGTTCAGTTGCTTTTAAAAGATACATTGCGTTGTGTTTGCTTTGAACATGGCTCCATTAGTATGTTGAATTATATGCACTATTACAACTAGCACTTTATGTATGTTCAGGATGGCAATGAGGTTCCAGTAGCTGTGAAGACATGTAAGGAAGATAATGAAGAATCTATGACAGAAAAATTCCTGGAGGAAGCTTGTAAGTTATCTCCATTTACACATTATTGCATGAAATTAGTGCCATACAAAAAGTTTTAAAATACCTTAACAAGTGCAGTTGAATCTTCCATAGTGACCATTTGCATTGAGCAGTTACTTGCCTTAAGCAATCAGTAGGCTCTCCAGGTTGAATTTTACTCAGTTTTAAACCTGACTAAAGCAGTCACTTGCCAAAAGCAATCAGTAGGCTCTCCAGGTTGATTTTTACTCAGTTTTAAACCTGACTAAAGCAGTCACTTGCCAAAAGCAATTCGTAGGCTCTCCAGGTTGATTTTTACTCAGTTTTAAACCTGACTAAAGCAGTCACTTGCCAAAAGCAATTCGTAGGCTCTCCAGGTTGATTTTTACTCAGTTTTAAACCTGACTAAAGCAGTCACTTGCCAAAAGCAATTCGTAGGCTCTCCAGGTTGATTTTTACTCAGTTTTAAACCTGACTAAAGCAGTCACTTGCCTAAAGCAACCACATTTTGTCGCTTTCTTGATTTGCTGCTTGTACAGTGTTGAATGTGCTCCAAGATGGCACTTTTAAAAATCAGAAAAATTACCTGTAGATAAAAAACTTAAGCATTTTCTTCTCCAATAATATAGAAAAGGTTGTTGTCATTTTCGTTTTTTAAGCAGTAGTTATTGTAGAACAAAATGCCATGCAAAAACATTTTAGTGAACAAATAGTGATTATGCATTTGTCATGTAACAAAATTAACATTTGTATACTATTACAGATATAATGCAGCAGTTTGACCACCCACATATAGTCAAGCTGATAGGTATATGTTCAGCAGCACGGCCAGTATGGATTATAATGGAACTTGCCAGACATGGCGAGGTGAGATAACATTCATTGTACAGTTTTCATAGAAATACTATAGATTTGGTGATTTTTGTGACAGATTTATTTTTGATCTCCTAGAATGTACTTATTTCTTACAAAGGTGATATTTATATTTCAGATGAGAGCATACTTACAAAACAACAAGCATAGATTAGATCTTACCACACTGATCATGTATGCATTTCAACTCAGCACAGCACTGTCCTATTTGGAGAGCAAAAAATTTGTACATAGGTGAGTACAGCTGGAAGTTGTTGACTGTTAGAGCACTGCATGGTCTTGTAAATTTGCCCGAGGGTAAAATTGCAGTGACATTACACAAGTCACATGGAAATACACAATATCCTCAAGGACAATACTTAGTAAGCATGTGAAATATTAGGCAACCTGCTTAAACAAAATTTTCTTACATGAAAATTAAAATTAAACATCCATTTTCTCCAGTGTAAAAAAAACTGGCGAAAGTTTTTGAAAAAGTTGCCTAACTTATATTTAGATATATAATATTTCCTATTTTATCCCAACTGCTGCAAAATACATTCATGAAAGTGAAGTAAATTGTACTTTAGATGCAGATGTATTTCACGACTGTCGTTCTTGGACGACTTGTGTATGGAAAGATTACTAGTGACCGTTAAAACCATTGTTTCAGGTTTAATTATAACCATTAAAATGTAAGCAAGACAGATTATGTTGAGAAGAGCTATATGGCTTGGTATCAATTGTGTCATTTTTCTACGTACAGTATGACTAAACTAAATGTTCTTACTTTAAATTTAATGCGTAGAATTTTTCTTTAAAAAAGGGTCTGAAATGTTGCATTAAATAGTCTCTCTTGTGGTTTTAGGGATATAGCAGCGAGGAATGTTTTAGTGTCTGCCCATGACTGTGTTAAACTAGGAGACTTTGGATTGTCTAGATGGGTGGAGGAACAAAGCTATTACAAAGGTCAGTATCGTATAAACATGCCATGGAATAGTCAGTAATTATGATTGATTTTTCATCTTTTAAGTCATTGATTACTAAAGTTATCACAGTTCAATATATATTTTGGTCTAATGTCAAGAGTTTGACATTAGAACTGACTGTATCACTGTTCTATGAAGTTCAACATACATATAAAACTGATACAGCTGAAAACATTGCTATGCCAAATTCCACACATTCTTTATATTATCCAATATTGTAAGCCATGATCTCTGTATAATATAAATGTTTTTACTAATATTTCAGCATCCAAGGGAAAGTTGCCTATTAAATGGATGGCACCAGAATCTATAAATTTCAGACGTTTTACATCAGCAAGTGATGTATGGATGTTTGGTAAGTCAGTTTTGAAGTATAGAGGAATATTTTTATATGTTACAAATCCACCTAAATCACGAAGCATTTAACACTTAATACCACTGGTTTAAACTACCCTATATATACATATTCACACTTAGGTTCTGTGTCAGCTTTGGAAGATGTATACAGTATAATGTTGAAACTCATGTGCAGACACAATGATATATATATATATAAATGTATTTCTGTTTTAGGTGTTTGTATTTGGGAAATACTGATGTATGGTATAAAGCCATTCCAAGGTGTGAAGAACAATGATGTGATAGGAAAGATAGAGAATGGGGAGCGGCTGCCCTTACCCCCTGGGTGTCCACCCTCGCTGTATAACCTGATGTGTGTCTGCTGGTCGTATGAACCTTCTAAAAGACCTTCATTTGCTGATCTGAAAACATGGCTTTAGTGAGTAGAAGTTTATACTTATTTTAAATTGTGTCCTTACTTTATAATTGATCAGGAAATAGTACATTGACTTGGAAGTACTGTGACTGACTTTGAAAAGTCCATTTTGGTATAAGATAAGTTTTCTGTTTTTGTAAATTACAGTGAATAATTTGTATTTTTCATATTGCATGAAAATATTTCTATGTTTCAGTGTGTATGTAACAGTGAGATATTTCTATGTTTATTACACGGAAATATCTATGTTTACATATTGCATCAAGATATTTCTATGTTTGTATATTATCTCAAAATACCTCTGTTTTATTTTATAGTGAGATTACTGTGTCAAGATATTTCTATGTTTGCATATAGCATTTCCAATATTCCTTCATTTGTACATAACAGTGAGATATTTGATGAGGAGAAGTACAGACTTGAAGAAGAGATGCAGAGAGACAACAGGAGGGTGATATCCTGGGGTATGTACAGACAGTTATAACATTTATTTCTGAAAATACATAGATCAGTTTACTTAAACGAAAACGCCTAACTTTTTGTATGCTTACAGAGTATGAGAAAACCCTGTATCAAAAAATACAACTTTGGATAGTCATTTCTCAGAGTAAACCCTGGAGAAAGTAGTGTTTTTCTCGGCACTGCATGTTTATTCAGTTGCAACTCATATTATGTATTATCACAGTTACCGTTTTGAAACTTTGGTGAAATGATGGTTAAACATGATGGTAAACATGAACTTTTAATTTAAGGTTCTAATGGTTCAGAAGAAGAGCAGATTTTACCACCACCAAAACCAGCCAGACCACAGTTTACAAATGTGTCACCAGCAACTTCCTCCAGAAATATTAGTCAGCAAAGCATAGCCAGCCCACCAAACAATTGGGGAAACTCTTCCAATCTTCCATTAGGTCAGAGCACCCCATATGGGCCAAGCCCGCAACATCCTGTGGCAGGATCTCAACCTGGGCCTCCACCTTTACCCAGAGAGATTGACCTTTCTCATTATTTCCCATCATCCACTGGTTACACCCAAGTTAACCAGGTATCAAGAGGGTATAACCCTGCTGGAGTGTCATCAGAAGGTTCACACTACAGTCAGGCTTCAGCGGCTGGACCAAGAGGTGGAACATTCCCAGGAAGGGCTATAGCCAGGAATCCCCAGGAGTTGTCAGAGATGGTTGGAGCTAGTGGAACTCAAACCAGGGGATATCAGAGTAGTAGGCAACTTTATCAGGATCAGGTAATTACTTTATTTTTGGATCTTGTGTTAATCAAAATCATTTATGTTCGTGGGGGACTATTTTTTGTAAATTTCATAGATGTGTCAATCCACAAAATTAAATTCCAACGAACACAAAAATTTCTTATTCGGTTTAAATCCTACAAAATGGCCTTTTTGGCCAACACCACAAAATTGTGTTCTCATGAATTTCAGCCATTTCACTGTAGATTAAATGAAAGACTATAGTGTAAAAGTAAAGTTGATGTTTTAATGACAGCAATGGCCCAGTGGATAAAAGGTCAACCACTCAGCTTGGAATTTGTTGATTCAAATATCATTTATTTCACCAGCATATCTCCTTACTATTCTAGCTTCTTCCTTGGAAGTTGGCTTGAGAGTTTTATATTACTTTCAAGCTTTCTTTATAGTTGAGCTAGAATGTGTAGTATGAACTGACATTAGATAGAAATGTGTTTATCATGTTAAGGGCCTCAGTGGCCGAGTGGTTAAGGTCACTGACTTCAAATCACTAGCCCCTTACCGATGTGGGTTCGAGCCTCACTCGGGGCGTTGAATTCTTCATGTGAGGAACCATCCAGCTGGCTTTCTGAAGGTTGGTGGTTTCACCCAGGTGCCTACTTGTGATGAAATAATGCACGGAGGGGCACCTGGGGTCTTCCTCCTCCATCAAAGCTGGTAAGTCGCCATATGACCTATAATTGTGTCGGTGCGACGTTAAACCCAACCCCCAAAAAATAATTATCTTGTTCAGTCTAGCAGGAAACTAAACATCTGTTTTTATTTTCAAGGCTCTTGACTTCCGAGAACCTTTACCTGTGAATAATCACGTTAACAAGGACCTGGAACCAGAGGAGATTGAAGAGCGGTTGAGACGACAACAAATGGAGTCAGAGAAAGATGCTAAATGGCTTATCAGTGAAGAGAGAAATCTTGTAAATTGTTTTAGTATATAGATTCTATAAAAAGAATCCACTAAAAATTGTGTAAAAATTAAGTTTGCAGGAAAAAGAATACTTTATTCATGATTTTGATGCATACTTATATGGTTGAAAATGACTGAGCAAGAAAGCATTTATTAAATCATTTATTGATTCCAATATTTTTGTTTTATTTGTGAGTTAGGCAGTGCTGATTTAGTTTGAATTCCAGCTACGGTTTCAGCTCATTTGATGATTTGTCGGAACAATCAAATCTTTAGTAAATTTGATGAAACTTCCTAATCATTGTAACTGTTATTTCAGAAAAGAGATATTCCACGTCCCCAGCCACCTGTTACCCACAATCCCCTACATATTGTAGAGGAAGGAGACATTGTGAAAGAAAACACGCCCCCAAATACTCTTCGGCAGACGGAAATTAGACCTAGTGTGACACGAACTACATCAGTAAATTCCAGAATCTCTAGTACAAGTAAGTTTCTTACACAAGCAAGTTTCTTACATATTATATTCAAGAAATGCTTATGAGTATAATTTCTTACTATGTTTTTGTGTGTTTGTTTGTGGTAGAACTTATTTCTGAATTTCTCGACAATAATGTCATATTGTAAGGGAGAGATAGAACAGATGTTTACTTAAGATAATTAGAAAGAACAGAAAGAACATTTACTGATCCTACAGATTTACTCTCAGATTTGTTTGTAATTTTAAGAGTACAGTTAAACCTGTATAAATAGTCACAAGTATAGAGCAGCCATTTGTCTTAAGTAGCAACATCTGCTATTTCTCATTTTCTAAACTCCAGAGGAAATTAACCTGTGTTAAGCAACAACCTGTCTTAAAAGGCCACTTTATTTCCATCCTTTGACTTTGCTGCTTAAAACAGGTTTGACTGTGCATTCTGAATTGTCTTGATGACAAGCAATGTTTGGAAATGAGAAAAGTGAGCTGTATACAGTCGGGGTAACAGACAGGTAAAGAAACATAGACTGTGTATTTCCCGTATAAATAGGTCAGTGACAATGTGTGTAATGTATATATTTTCAGGTAGTAGAAGTAGCAGTACCAGTGACCATGACATCCCATCATCCACTCCAAAACCTGTAAGTTAATATACCTGTCTCAATTATAGAATGCTGATATTTGCTTCTGTGGCCATGTTTTTAAGGTCACTTACTTTGAATCAATTTTCCATCACTGCTAAGTACAGTTGAACCTGCCTTTGTGGCCACCTATATTAAGCAGCCACTTGCCTTAAGCATTCGGTCAGTTAACTTCCCAAATTGACCTTGTTCTAATTATGTCTTCCACCAAACAGTGGTGTGGGAGACATATTGATTTACTCCAGTCTGTGTCTGTCACAAATCTTGTCTGCACTCTAAATCGAACATTTCTCATCCAATCTTCACCAAACTTGAACAAAATGTGTTTGCCAATAAGTCCTAGGGCAAGTTCGATAACTAGCCAAATCGGCCCAGGCGCTTTGGAATTATGGCCCTTGAAACTTGTTTTTGATAATCAAAGCACTGAAAGTCTGATAAGGCAGTTGAAGTCTTGGTGCATGGTGGACTCATATACTACTGTTCAGATGATTAGGCAGTTGAGGGATACATGCGCTTTCCTTCAAACTTGTCTTAAACAGCCACTTGCCATAAACAGTCTAGACTTTGTCACTGCATTGACTGGATGCTTGATACAGGTTTAATTGTAGTTATACTTTGTTAAGGTCTGGTGGGAAGGAACCATTCAGTTTGTGAAAGATTGTTGGTTCCACACTTGTGTTAGCCAATGATTAAGGGTGCAACATTATTTTATTCTGGTCACCATATTGATGTGAACTTATCATCTGGCCTTAAAAACACAGACAAACTGTCTGAATAGCTGCATTCTCCATAATATATCACACTAGTAGCGAGGAAGTAAACTGATGGATGTGAAATGTCCAGTTAGCATTAGGGCAATAAATTATCATTTTAGTAATTTTATAAAAAAAAAAAAAATGTGACAGAATTTTGATAATGTTGTTTTTAATGAGTGCTATATATTACTGCATCCTCTTATAAATATTTCTGCCATTCCAGTCCATTCCTAGTACTCCAACATTGACGAAAGAGAGTTTAGACCGAAGTAATGATTCCGTGTATGACAGTACAACAGCTGTTGTGAGATCTGTTATGTCGTTATCACAAAAAGCGCCATCCACACGTGCAGATGAACTTGTTGATCTTATCAAGGTTTGTTTTAATTTGTATTCAAAGTTTTATGGCTGCACATGTAGAGTGCCAAAATACAATATAATGATACCCTCATGTACATATGCTCTTGTAAGAACCATTATGATTCTTTTTTCGATACCCACATGTACATGTCCTCTCGTAAGAACCTTTTTGATGATCCTCTTGTATAAACCATTTATGTATCTTCTTGTACGAACCATTTTGATATCCTATGAACCATTCAGCTTAAAGTTTATGAAAAGCACTCCAATGGCAGAGAACATGCCTAAGTTGGAAGTACTATTTCTTCAAGATCTTCCTCATCCTGAGAAACATACATATCTACTTACCCTCTTAAATGCTACAGGCTGTGTAGTGTTTGCGTTGACGAAAAAATGTGTACATTCTTTAATCTACTCCTGTAGTATCTACTGTTTTGTGTTTTCACATTAGAATATCCTGTCAACTTAGTTGTGTCCCCCAAAAGCATCTTTAGCACCGCCTTCTTTCTCATCCTCCAATGTACTAGTAAGTCTGTGTGGTTTTGATATCTTTACAATGAAGTTGAATTGAAAGTCTTGCATTGTCAAGAAGTAATGTGTGACCATACAGTGACAGTTATTGGGGGCACATGTGTCCTATGAATATACATAAAATTTTCTTTTGGGAAGTAACATACTTTTCCATAAACAAAAATATATTGGGGAAAAAGATGGAACTAGGTCTCATTTTTAGCTTGACTATTCGAAGAATAGGGGAGCTATTCTACTCGCCCCAGCATCGGCGTTAGCGTTAGTGTGAGCATCACACAAATGTTAAAGTTTGCGTACCACCCCAATATTTTCAAAGTCTATTGAGATATTGCTTGCATATTTTGCATACTTGTTTACCATCATGACCCCAGTCTGTAAAAAGGAGGAGGCAACTCTATCAAGCATTTTGACTGAATTATGGCCCCTTTTCGACTTGAATATGCTTATTGTAATGTTAAAGTTTTACTCATTGCTTATATTATACTAACAAGCACTGAGAATAGTCGAGCGCGCTGTCCACTGACAGCTCTTGTTATTAAAAATTGTTGATTTTTCTAGGCTGTTGGACTAGAGTTACGTGGATTGTTAGCCAGTGTAGACGAGTATTCACAAGAACTACCACAGACTCAACAAAAAGAGGTAATAATGAAAACATATTACTTTGTAATAAGAATAGTAATAATTTTGTTTCTTAGAAAAATAAGCAAGTGTAAATATTTAAACAATTATTACCTTTCATTTCTTGTAACATTTTTACATGTAGCCAGTTATATTCACCATTAAGGCATTATTTGTACATTTCACACTGACCTCTCTGCAGCTATTTGAAATTTGAAGGGCATTGATAGTTTCTAAAAGTAGACGCCAAAGTTAACCTTATGTTTAGTGTCTTGTCAGATAGGAGCCAGAGCATTTAAAATTCACTTCTATTGTAGTAACTACTTAATTAGTTGCCAGTATATTTTGTTAAGATGTTTAATATTGAACACTTACTTAATATCTTGCCAGTCATTAGTCAAAACTATTACGCAAGCTCCAAAGGACTTATAAGTCAACAGTTTTGACTATTGACTGGCAAGCCATACTATAAGTGGTTTATTACATGACATCATAAATTAATTTTCACATTTTCATTTTCAAAGTCTAGACTTATCAGTTCAGTAAACATGTGTTGAATATAGACTTACTGTGAACTGGTGTTTTATAGAGATCGGTAATATTTTATCTACAGGTATACAGTTTCTTTCTTTCTATTTTTGAAGCAGATTGAAATGGCACAGAAAGTATTGAGTACGGATATGGGAAACCTGATCAGTGCAATGAAGTTAGCGCAGCATTACAGCTCGACAGCAATGGATGGCGAGTACCGTAAAAACATGCTTAAAGCCGCACATGTTATCGCAATGGACTCGAAAAATCTTCTTGATGCTGTGGATAATGCTAGATTGAGTCAGATGTCAAAACCTAATAGATGATCAAAATAAAAGACATGCTGATGTGTTACGGTGCTTAATTTTTTGTGATGGTTAAAATTCTTCAGTGTCCAGCAAAGTCAAGTGTAAGAAAAATAAAATAACCATATTGGAAGGTGTACATGGTCCAATGTATGTAAAATGACAGTATTGGATGGTGTAAAACTAGGCATTTAGCCACAAGAAGTACAAAATTAGATGATACTTGAAGAAAAACTCTGCAAATATGCTCCCTTTCCTAGTGAAAGCATCGACTTTCTCAGGATTAATAAATTTGGGATGATGTTTTAAATAGAACAAAAACAGTAAAAAAATGGAAAATAACAAAAGGCCATGATAACAGTTGTTTGTATGGAAATAGCAGTCTTCATTACAGCCAGTTCAATGCCTGTCTGTTGTGTGTGACTTGTGTACCGAGGGGTAAAACTAGACGCATCCTGTGGTAGAGAGACACAACAATTGAATATGCAAAACATTGTTGAGTAAATCTTACGAAAATGCATACAGTATTGTATCTGTACAAGTGGAAGTATTCTGAGGTCGTCTAGTTTGGAAAGACAGTAATGGCAACATTTCATTAATTAGTTTTTACACAATTCACTCTTTACATAAGCGGGTATATCCTGCTTTTTAAAAATGTATTGGGTCATTACACTATAACCATACATTTTATTTATTAGTGCTGCGTAGAATAACATTTAAAATACAAATTTGGAGCAAAAGTTCCAATATTTCGCTACACAATACTTTCTGGATGTATTTTATTTAAACTATTTATAGATGTAAATAGAAAACCTGTAAAAAAAGCTTATTTTATCCAAACATGGCCTTTCATGGTTCTGTTTGTATTTTAGAGCATATTTTATCTCCATATTTAAGATTGTTAGATTTTATGAAGATGAAATGAGCCGTGCCACGAGAAAACCAACATAATGGGTTTGCGACCAGCATGGATCCAGACCAGCCTGCGCATCCACACAGTTTGGTCAGGATCCATGCTGTTCGCTTTCAAAGTCTATTGCAGTTAGAGAAACAGCGAACAGCATGGATCCTGACCAGACTGCGCTGGTCTGGATCCATGCTGGTCGCAAACCCACTATGTTGGTTTTCTCATGGCACAGCTCAAATTAAGCTTTCCTGTGGGAAGGTTGAAAGCAGTTAGTCATTCTGAAGCTATTTTGAATAGCTGTTTTCCAAGTTCTTATATAAGCATGTCTACAGTTGGAAATCAAAACAATATGTAAACTTTCTTTTTACATATTTGATCAAGTAAAGAAATGCGTTTCTAAGCCTACAAACACAACTGAGTTCTTGTTTGTACAAACATAGTAACTATATTTCTCGTAGTAACAGTAATACTGAAGAAGTCATGAGTTATTGTAATCATCAACGTAAAAAGTGTGAAACCTAGACTTTAAATGCTAAATTTTCTTTTGGGTCTGTCAGTGTCAAATTAGCACCGAGTAATGAAACGGTATATTATGTAGCTGTAGACATCTGTGCAAAATTTATTAGTAAAGCTGTGCTAAAACCAAAGTTACAACAACTTGAATATTTGTCAGTCTTTAATCTTGAAGTTTCAGGTTTTAAAACATTGATGAATACTTGTCAAGCTCATTCCTTGGATAGACAGAATGTTATTGACAATTTAACAGAAGACAGTGTTAAGATTTTAATTCTCCACCTCTTATTCTAGTTGGGAATTGGTCATTTCCTAGCTCAGGAAAGGCCAGCACAGAAATACGGTGTAATTGAAAATGTATACAACCTTTCCAAATGAAGCAGGTATGTTTTTCTACTTGAAAAGCACAAATCACTTGTATTATGGGGAATTAAATATGCTTATACATTGCATTTGTCTCACTCATGACTGCCTCGTAATAATTTTGTATATAAATTTTTCAAACAGCAACCATAGATGTTCATTGATCATACGATATTACTATTATTGATATTGATACTGGGTATTCAGATCTGGCTTTACATACAACTTTTAGTCATATTTTACAGATATATAAATACTGTATAGCTGTGTATAAATGCTAAAAGCTATATGCCTGGCAAATTAATCTGGATTACACTGTCCTTGCACTGAAGCTGAAATTACACTCTTATACTTACAAGTTATAAGTAATGAAAATTTGTTTTTCAGTATAATTGAGATATCTGTATGTTTTTGGTTCAAATACAATCAATGCAAACGCGAGATAGTTTATGTTTCCACATCTGTACTACTTCTAAGGTCCTTGTTACATAAATGAGTATGCTTTCATGTGCATCATAAACTGAGTAACATTCAGTAACCATAGTATACTTGCTCCTGAGGAAATTACAAAAAATGAAAGTACTGACACAAGAAATTTTCATATTGCTTAACCTTTAGCCTGCTGGCGGCAAGTGACTCTGCCTTTGCGACCAGTGCAGACCAAGATCAACCTGCACATCCGTGCAGTCTGATCATGGTCTGCACTGTTCGCTATTCAGTCAGTAAATTTTCAGTGAACACCCCCTCAAATATTAAACGGTACTGCCCAAATTGAATGATAGACCAGTCCATTTTAGAAATTTAGCAGGCTAAGGGTTAAAGATCCTTATCTATAAGTTTCTTAACCTCAGTATTAATCTTGTTTTAAAACTTTCTGTATAACGACATCCGCATATTTTCCTATTGATTAAGAGCCAGTTAAGGCAACATAAACATAAGCTTGTGATATCTCACTGAATACTACTCATATATACTGATTCCAGCTTTATATTTTTATACTGTTGCTCAAATGTTCGATGTATAGTTTGCATAAATGTAAGTAGACAACGCCTAGTCAAATGCATCTTTGATTGTAACATTACTAGTACACTGCAGTGAATCCATTTACCGGTACTTGTGCTTCGATGGATTATAATGATACACAAGTCATGTCTGTCTAAAACAGTAAATATATCGCAGATGGAACTTGTTTATAGATTTCATGTCGAACTGAAATTATCTCGATAATTCAGAATGTACAGTTGAACTTCGTTAACCCAAACTCGACAGGACCAGCAAAATTTGTTCGAGTGATTGGTTGTTCGAGTTACCGAACAAAATTCATTATACAGGGATTTTTCCGGGACCTGACGACGAGTTCGAGAGAAGGGTGGTGTACGAATTATCTGAGTTCGAGTTAACGAAGTTTGACTGTATACACAAAGGGGATGTCGACATAAACTATGAATCATTTCAATGTTTTAGTTGTACATGCTTCTATATTTAGACTAGTATTGACTAAAAATATTACTGTCCACAGGGTTTCAGTTTAAATTCCGTAACATGTTTAATTGTATTTTAAAACAGATAGTTCAACTGGTTAAACAGAGAATATGTGTTATTCATAGTTAGAGAAGCACTACTGTTCATGTTGCTCATGAACTGGTATATTCAGAGCCATAAAGGGAGGTAATAATTTTTACTGTATTAATGATATATTCAAACCCGAGCCAGATATATGGAATCACAGTAGAAAAATTAGAAATAACAAGGTTCTGATATATTTATGTTCATAACCAAAAATATGGTTGCCACATTATAAACGAGGTCATCATGACCTTTGATTTTAAACCAGTTCTCAAGGTCTTGAAAATTATGTCTAAATATATGAATGGGAGGGGCTTTTATTCGTTGCTATCAGTGATTAACTTTACATTCTACTTGGTATAATGACACATTGTGATATGTAACATTTTCTGTCTACTAGAACATTTCTCTTGGGGGAATACCCAGATTTTATGTTTGTTAGTATATTTAAGTGTATATTTAGTACCAACAGTTTTTATGTCCATTATTGTAGTTATGGTAACATTTTCTGTGAATATTTTTATTGATGTATAAATAGGATCATGCCTTTTACAAGTAAAGCATTGCAAAACTGTTGTTGAATTAAAATGCAATATTAAAATACTAAAACAAGATCAGTTGTTTAGAGTTTTATTTTCAATAATTGGTATTGGATTTCAGCAAAATTACATTGTGCAAGTAAACTACATTGTTTTAAAAAAAACATCATTCCCTCTAACCCACGATGTTGAAGACAGAATAACACAGTTTCTGATTAAAGCAGTAACTCACTGAACAAATGTAAGGAGCATGAAGCTCTATACACTCTGGCTCTCTATTTGTAAATACAGTAACTGCTTCACTATCGCGTAGTCAATATATAGTGTGTATTGAATTATAAAAACACAGGCCTGGAACAGATGCACCTGAATAGTTCCATACAATACCTATAGAAAGTGATGTATAGATAACAAAACACAAAACAAAATGCAATCACAGTAGTGATGGTAAACCTGAACCAAGAAATGGGGATCAGGCCTCATGTTCACAAAACATTTTTCAGTCTTGGATGAGTTTGAG
Organism: Mercenaria mercenaria; assembly: GCF_021730395.1. Taxonomy (NCBI): domain Eukaryota; kingdom Metazoa; phylum Mollusca; class Bivalvia; order Venerida; family Veneridae; genus Mercenaria; species Mercenaria mercenaria. Next base: position 54,998,582 of record NC_069363.1, read on the forward strand.
TTTGAAATTTTGGTATCAGTTTTGCTACAACTTTAAGATTAAATTCCAACTGAGACTGGCCTTCAGTACTGAGTTGTCACTTTAATAATAGTTATTAAATTCAAATTCAGTTTTAAACATGCAATTTAGATATAAATGACATGAAGTTTCATTATCAAACTCTGTCCATACTGAAAATGTTTTGTGAACATAGGGGTCAGGAGCTCTTTCCTATACGGTAACTCCTCCTGACATACACTTGGGTACAAATGCTGTGTGACTTTTACACCCGACATGCAAAAGCAAATCAACAGTGAAACTTACAGAATTGGACCATCTGTATCTTACACTATCCTCCTGCATGTAACCAGCAACAACTATATATAAAATATGATTAGACAACACAGGTGTAAACTAATTCTCATTTCAATAGTCGGGTCATCAGACTGCCAACGAGAGCTGTTGATCGGACAGCATGCTCTACTATTAGAAAATGTTTGCCAATAGAGAAGAGAAAAGGCAAAAAAAATGTGAATGCAACAACAAAGGTTTGTTTGTCTTCTTAATTGCATGACGAAGGTGGTGGTGCAATGCAAGGACGGAGGTGTGCCAGTAAACCAGGAGTCAAAATTTGGAGAAGAAGGAGCATGAAAAAACAAATTGCCAGGGTAGGGACAACTGACCCTTAACCAAAAAGACCAATCCTTATGTGGGATTGTGCAATTATAGAGGCACTAGTAAACAAGAAACAGTGGAATTTAAAAGCTTGTCATAATAAACACCATCACAATATCTGACCCCAGTGACATTTAGCTTTAGGGTAACCAAATCTTAATGAGATGTTGATCCCATCCTTATGTGAGGTTTGACATTTACAAAGGCAGTAGTTTAGAAAGTATAATGGAACTGAGTTGCCTGCCATAAAACTTTAACCCGACTGCTACAGCAATGCCAATGCTGGGGCGAGCACAATAGCCCTCCTTAGTCTTCGGACAGTCAAGTTAGGAATGGTTGGAAAATGACTTCAATATATTGGAAAAAGTTAATATAAGATTTTGTACTGAATTAGGGCAATGTGTTTGTTCTTACCAGATGTGCGTGTTCCAGGTTAACGTCTTTTTCAAGAATTTTTCAGTCATATAAACAACAGTGTCTACTTATAGCAGTGAGCACAATGCCCTGTTTATAGTGCCGCCTCACTGTGATATCACGCCATAGACACATGACATGATATCCCACTGTTACCAGATATCTTACATATCTGAGATACCTCTAACAGTTCACAGGCAGAAGAAAAAGTCCATAATATTAACGGATGACAAAAAACATCTCTTATTTCCTTTATATGCTCTAAATCAGGTCCTATAATTACCTTATAACCAAAAGAATCAAAGTACATTTAAACATAGTATTAAAACATGAAAATAATAAAGGGACAATATACGACAGAAGAGAACGTTTGAGTTGTTATATACATGTGTGAGTAGATATTGAAGAAAGATAGATAAGACAGGAACAGAAATGAAGAATGAGAAAAGGAAGAAATGAGACAGAGTTGATGAAAAATGAATAAAATTCATTCTGATAACACATTTAATTTTTTTTTAATGAACAACATTATTTGAAAACAAATTCAAAAGTCTTTGCATGCTTTGAAATAACTAACTAACTGTTCATCTTCTCACTTTTAGATGAGATAACTCTTTGACTTAGTCATAAAAACGTACTTAAAAGAAGTTATGTTTCCACAAGGTTTGGCAACAGAGATAAGGAACAGGAATTGAATATCCGGTTTTCCATTCAATGTCACAGTTAACTGTATATTCTGTTCACTGTATGGCATGACTAACATTGTCAAATAAATTAGTTTTATGATCAGCAACATTTGGTGTACTTTCATATGTGCATATTGTAACTTCATGTCTGTGTGCCTGAAAAATAAAATAAACATACTTAGTTTGGTTTTACACTATCAGTAAACACTTAACATAACTTGTAAACACTATGTTATTTTTCAATTTATCTTAAACTGAACATTTTTAATCCTGTAAGCATGTATATACAACTTACGTTCTGAAATGTAACATTAAGAGTTCCTAGATGGCTTAACCACATTAGCTGTCACTACTATGTGAATGACAACCAGTAAACATGGAACCTGCAACCTTAGGAGGTATGCCTGAGGTGGGTTCCAGTCCATGCTGTCCTGGTTATGAACAGGCACCTTAACCACTCCACCACCAGTCCAATAATGCCTGTAGTTTGAATAAATCATGCAGAATATTGGAAAATCCAAGAGACTTAAGCATTAAGTAATTTTTTTCTTATTTTTTTTTTCCAAACAGCAATTTTGCAGACTTTTCTTCTGACTGTGAACTTGTATTAAAACAGGTAATTACGGTTAATACTAAATATACTACAGTACCTGTGTAAAATCTCCTTTCAGACCAATATAGTAAACCTTAGATGTTTCACCACCAAAATTAGAGGGAAAATGTAGGGATATACATTCACATTGATTGAACCGTGTCACCCTGAAATAAGCAAAAATACAGTGATACACCGCTTACTTGAGCTCTGACAGTCTGAGTACTACGGGTGATTCAACATGTAGTTCTCTACTGTTTCACTTATGTTTACTATGTTTGAAACCTCGTGTAAGTCGAGCATTTTGTTAATTCTCTTGCAACTCTGATCACTCCATGTTTTACTGCAGTATACATTTATACAGTTGTACCTGCTTCAGCAACACCTGTATTAAGCAGCCACTAGCCATAAGCAGCAAGTCATCTTACTTCCCTAATTGGCATTTTATTCATATTTCTAGCAGGCACCTGCCATTAGAAAAAACACTATGTCACACCCTTGACTGTCGGCTTAATACAGGTTTGACTAGAAACATTTACTGATAAATCATTAAAAACAGATGGGCTTTCTCTGGTTTAATGCCTTTAGCTTCCATATTTAAATCAAATTTTGGAAATGGTAGATTAATCTTAGCAGAAGATTACTCATTAAATGTTGCTATTTTTTTAGCTGACAAATGAACCAGTTTTGTTGTTTTAACACAACTGCTGAAGATGAAATTGGCAGTTACTTTCTGAGAACTGGTTAGTACCAGTACAGAATCAAATCCAGGAACACTGGTTAGGTTAACTGCCTGCCTTTACATAACTGAAATACTGTTGAAAAATGATGCTTTAACCCAAAATATGCAAGCCTGTATTTAGAGATCACCTGTCATCAAAGTTGTCCCAATAGTGGTCTATACAGCCTGGTTTGACAGTTTTGTTTAACAAAAGCAGTGAAGAAAGCATTGTTTAAGTAGTAACACAAGCACACATACTTTGTTGCATATTCTATCTCTCCATTATGATCTGGTGCCAGCTCAAATTCTTGGTCTGGTTTACTTGCAGTATCATCAAATGTCATATTAGGACGATTTTTAAATCTGAAATAGTCATAAATCATACCGACTGAACAGAAATGAATTACACTGACTGAAATAAAGTTCAATCTAATTTTGAGTGCACAACAGATAAAGAATTCAAATTATTAGATTTGAGGGCCACTTGTCTGCAATCTTGACCTTGCAGATACAGACCTGACTCTTCAACCTGACATACCTCCTTACACAGAACATTTGTATAAAGTTCCGTTTGAATTTCTTGCATTGGTTAAAAGCTATAGCTGAGAGAAATAGTGTTTTATACAGAAAGATGAACTAACTAACTGAAAGCACCTGCTTCCTTCCGAGACAGAGAAATTACTATAATATTATTTAACACTGTTAGTATTTACCTGTGATTAAATTGAAAATGTGATTCACTTACAATCTCATTTTATTAGGATGTGTGTCCTCTTCACCACCTATAATTATTATACCTTTTAACTTCACACTGCCAGTAAATCTATATACAAGAAAGAATACTACTCTAACTATGACGAATGTAAAGTTTATTATACACATTTCTACATAATTGAGCCGCGCCATGAGAAAACCAACATAGTGGCTTTGCGACCATCATGGATCCAGACCAGCCTGCGCATCTGCGCAGTCTGGTCAGGATCCATGCTGTTCGCTAACAGTTTCTCTAATTACTATAGGCTTTGAAAGCGAAACAGCATGGATCCTGACCAGACTGCGCGGATGCGCAGGCTGGTCTGGATCCATACTGGTTGCAAACCCACTATGTTTGTTTTCTCATAGCGTGGCTCATATAAAATCAACAAGCTAGACTTCTGTTCCTGGTCACTATAATTAAAGGTTATCAGTGTTGAGAAATATGCACAAGCTCTGCAGTGGAAATATTTCATCTACACTTATTGTTATTATGTAAATTTTATAAATTTGTTCTTTATCTGAGTAAAACTGAAAATTTTATTATCATTATTATTATACCAGATTTACATATATATGAACTTTTTAACACAACAACACACACCAAACTGAATTCATAATATGTATGACAGACAATATGCACAGGATATGTCAGTTTGAACATCTATAAGGGAAAACATTCATGTTTGAGGTTTCATTGTAACTTACCGGTAGTGGAGTTCAAAAATGAGTATGTAATAACTAGAACTGTCACAGGAGTGACTGATACCCCCACCATACGGTCTTGTCACAGAAGAATGGCAACCATAAGGAATCTTAAAAATACTTTGGAGTACTTCATCCTGGGCTTCCACATATAAGAAATACTAGTATAATACTAGTATAGTAATACTAGTAAATATATTAAATCTCTAATATTAGAGATACACTAAAAGTGAATACAAAAAAGTGTCTTACCGACCCATGTTACCACGGAAAAATGTTTTTACTTTTTACATAGGACTTATAATAAAAAAGTTAGAAAAATACCTAAAATATTGAAAATCTAAAAATAAGATTTCTAAAAATAGACTAATTCCTGGAATTTAAGGGGAAGAAACTCAGTACAACGGTTAAAAAAAGGTTACTTCCCTTTGGCTCTAAGCCAATCAGAATGAGATATAGTGAAAATACATCAAAATTAACCTTAAATTCTAGGTAAAAGGGGACACAATTCAAGAAAAATAGTGTCAGAGTTATGCACCTTGTGTCATATGATGTGGGTGATGAGGTGGAACATCTATTTTAAGTCTGAATCAAATCCATTCAGTAGTAATTGAGATATAGTGAAAATACATCAAAATTAACCTTAAATTCTAAGTAAAAAGGGGCATAATTCATGAAAAATTGGTGTCAGAGTTATGCACCTTGTGTCATATGATGTGGGTGATGAGGTGGAACATCTATTTTAAGTTTAAATCAAATCCATTTTGTAATAATTGAGATATAGTGAAAATACATCAAAATCAACCTTAAATTTAAAGTAAAAGGGGACATAATTCATAAAAAATTTATGTCAGAGTTAAGCACCTTATGTCACATCATCTGGGTGATGAGGTGGAACAACTATTTTAAGTTTGAATCAAATCCATTAAGTAATAACTGAGATATAGTGAAAATACAACAAAATTAACCTTAAATTCTAAGTAAAAGGGGACATAATTCATGAAAACTTGGTGTCAGAGTTATGCACCTTGTGTCACATGATGTGGGCACATGATGTGGGTGATGAGGTGGAACATCTATTTTAAGTTTGAATCAAATCCATTCAGTAGTAACTGAGATAAAGTGAAAATACATCAAAATCAACCTTAAATTCTAAGTAAAAAGGGGCATAATTCATACAAAAAAATGGTGTCAGAGTTATGCACCTTATGTCACATGATGTGGGTGATGAGGTGGAACATCTATTTTAAGTTTGAATCAAATCCATTTAGTAATAACTGAGATATAGTGAAAATACAACAAAATTAACCTTAAATTCTAAGTAAAAGGGGACATAATTCATGAAAACTTGGTGTCAAGAGTTATGCACCTTGTGTCACATGATGTGGGTGATAAGGTGGAACATGTATTTTAAGTTTGAATCAAATCCATTTGGTAATAGGTTAGAGACCACCAATTGTTTTCCCATAGACTTACATTGTAACATTATGGCGTGTACGGCCTTCCATACATCGAAACATGTATATCTTATTACAAGTTTTTCAAGAACTATCTTAGTTCTACCAAAATATCGGACGAAAAACATATGAATAGTGATACTTTATTTAAGAAATTTTCGTTTGAATGAGATGACCCCCTGTTTACATCACTGACATGGCGGGAGAAATTCGTCTGATAAAACTTTTTTTCAATACACATAAAATGTAGCAAATTTTGTCAAAATGTATAATAAAATACTGTAAATGCAGTGAAAAAATATCAATTTTGAAAAAATAATCACTTCCTGGGTTTGTTTACATGACTAACCAATCAGAACGCACAGACGTTACCTTATTCCCAGGTATACACTTACCTCATTCCCAGTAAGTTCCCTGTACTTTTTTGAATTGGTGGTCTCTGACCAATAACTGAGATAATAGATTTCGGGACGGGACGGGACGGGACGCGACAAAACTGACTCCTATTTACCCCCCTCAAACATGTTTGGTGGGGGTATAATTACATTTATAAAAGAAAACTGAAGATTTTTTGCACAACAAACTAATGTTTCAATTTTCGGACAGTATTGCAGATGCACATTAATGTTTTTTCTATGGAAGATAAACTACAAAACCACTTTTTATAAGACAAATTTTCCACAAAAAAAGTCAACTTACGGAATATTAAATAACAACTCCTCATCACAATCACTCTCAACAAACTGGAAAAGATAAATGTGCACAACTATCGGTATAATATTTTTATATGCTTTTTTTTTTTGAAATGAGATTTAAATATATTTTTAACTGTAATCTTTTCTCCCTTTGACCAACTTTAGACATACAACAAAGCAAATATTCTGAAGATGAAATTTATAGAGAATAATGTGTTTTCTCATTTTTTTTTTACCTTTCTTACCTGTGTTGAAGTCACCAGTAGGCTAGGGAAAACTTTAATTAGAATACAATAAAGGTCTCCAGCCATTCAGTGATTGATTTCTTTATATATTAAAGTGGTACTGGTACTGATGATAAACCCGAACAGAAAATGAGGTTTTTTACCTGTAACTTTTTTATTTCTGCAAATTGTAATCAATGGTTGGTATCAAAATAAAGCTTAACCTTTACTGAAAACTTTACATGATTCAAATTTATATTTAGTAAGCAAACTCACACGAAGTGAGGCCCTGAAAGGGGTATGTAAAAAAGGGACTGTTGAATGTTGACTGACGATAAATTCGAACACTTTGTCATTTATAAAATTTTTTTGGTATTATTATATTGAAACTTTCCCCAAAAAGCTGCAACAGTCATTCCTGATCAGGTAATGAAAAGTTACCAAATGCCAGGCCTTCATGTTTCGACAGTGAGCATGCGCAAAAAACACCCTCTTCCCCAGTAATTTTGGATAAATATTTTTTAAACAAATTTACATAAGTCATTTATTTATACAGAATATTTACCAATTTTGTTTTTGTTTACACCAGTTGGTGTTGTAAGTGGAAACTTTAAGATGGCGTGTTCAATTTTATAAATAACTGATTGCAATCGAATATTTCCAAGGTGTTCGACTTTATCATCTGTCCGGGTTTATCATCAGTACCAGTACTGAATATCGGACTGGTTCACAATTGCAAACGGTCTTTCACAATTTTCAAATTGGGTCCACCGGACACATTCACAATTGGTGCGAAAACCTCTAAAAATAGTAGAAAAACAAAAAAAAAGCTGCAAGTTTAAAGTTATTCATTAGAACATAAAAAAGCATTATTTCATGGCGGCTGCCATGTTTGCAATGCTGTATCACGCATGTGGGAAACACGATTACTATGATTAGAGTATGATGTAATTGGGTACCCAAGAGGGCAAAATTTTCTGCGACTCGTGAGATAGGGCTAAAATCTGGAAGGTGGATCGATTTGTCTATAGCTCAGTAAGAGTTGAAGAAGTTTGTTATCAACTTTTGCAAGGAAATCAAGATTTGTTATGTTCGTCACTCTATATTATCGACACTTGAACGTTACTTCATAGTGCATTTGGGTATGAAACGTTAATCCATAGTGCATTTAGGTACGAATCTGGTATGAATCATTTAAATGGTGTCCTCATATGTTTTGGAATAAATATATGAATGTAAGTTTTAGATACCTATCTTTTCACACCAATATATTCACACTCAATCATTAAACATTTTGATTCACAAAGTATTAAAAAAATTCAAAATTAAGGGGAAAAATCACAATTTTGAGAGAAACAACACTAATTTTCATAATTTTTCCGGTACCGGACCCCGGAATGATTCACAATTTTGAGAAAAAAATCACTGTCATTTAACTTTGTTCTGATACTAGGAAAGCATGATGTCAACAATGCTCATTGGAAATGACTCAACCAGACCACTGTTGCAACAAAACAAAAAGTAACCTTTTCTTTGTCCATTCGTTGATCCCAAGGTTTGAACACAAATTTGCCTGATCCATCCTCTGCTTCATTCAGACATTGAACCCTCTCTGTATCAATTTTTAGATACAGACTATAAGCAGCAGCTCTATCCTCATCAGTCACATGATCATGGTCATGACCTTCACATCCCCCATGACTGTGACCGTGACCCGACATGGCTTATCTGAAAGGATACTGTAAGGGAAAAATGGGAGCTAAGAACTCCGACAAAAAAAAACAAATAATACAAAATAAAAAAAACAAACAGGAAATTTATTTGGGGCCAAAGACCACAACACGCTTTAGAGGCTGAGAAAAACAATAATTTAATACATCATTTGGTGCGTATGGTGGATTATTTCTGCCACGAGATAGCTAGGTAGCTATCACGATAATTTGTCAACTTCCCGGGAAATATGTGCATTTTTTCTGAAAACATTTAAGGAATGAATAATATTTTCTAGTTATATTTTCATTCATTTCCTGAAAACGTTTTAGCGCAAAATTTCGGGTATTAAAATGCTTGAAACTGCCACAAGTTGCTCGGTAACTATCACGATAATATTTTTAACTTTTCAGCAAAGCTGTGCATCTTTCTGAAAACATTGTCGCAATAATTAATTATAATTTATTTTTTCTGGACATGCCTCAAAATTTATTTCCAGGAAACTTTAAGCTATATATTGCGATAAACTTTTCAGAAAAATGAAATTTCGAGATAATTTCTGAAAGTATAGAGAAAGTTAATCTAGCTAATAAATGGCAGTTGTGGGCATTTAGACAAAATGTATCGAGAAAAAAATGTAAATTATCGCCATAATAGGAGAGATCGCCCTGACGTCACGCATCAACACCTGTTTATCTGACGGTGGGCAAAACAAATATTTTTACATCGTTTATGTATGGGATCGGAATTTTTAATTTCTAATAACTTTTTCGTTCATTTATGGATTTTAAAAATTCAAAAAGCTTTGAAATGCTTACGATTTTCATATTTTTATATTCAAATAACTTTTGAAAATTAATAACCGTTTTAAATGGCATATGATTTTAATAGCGGCGTATCGATGCTCCAAACTTTTAGAAAAAACACTGTAAGTTAAGCGTTCATAATTAATCGAATTTGTTTCGAAATAAAAATTAAAAGTTATCAATAGATTGCTTGTTTTATATCCTTTCCATTGATAAAAAAATTATTGATATCATTTATGATTTAAGAAAGTTTAAGCCGTTAGAAAAACATCAATGTTTACAAAAAAACTTGGACGCTCGGCGACAGCCCACCCGGTCTTTGTCTTATCAGTTCTAAAAATAGAATATACAACGGATTTGTATACAATTACGATCTCTCCTATATTTCCAGGATTGAGATAATCTTTTCAGAAAACTTTGTTTTAAATAAAGATAATTTTTTGAATTATCGTGATAGCTACCTAGCTATCTCATGGCAGAAATATGCCACCATAGGTGAGTAAGCATAAATCTCATCACAGTATTTAACTATTTTTCAAGACCAGTTACCTTTTCACAACTGAACATCCAGATTGTTAGTATCCGAATATGTATTCATTATAAAATATTGACAACACGCGATTTTTGGACAATGACACACTATGTCTTATATCAAATAAATTAAGATTTATAAAAATATTATTCATCAGGAATATTTTCATTATACTAATAAAAGAAAACCTTTGTAAAACTGTAGATTCTTTCAGAAAAAATCTGAAGAAAATAAACGGTGCAGGTAAGGGTATGACTGAATAGCGAAATCTAGTAGATTTCGCGAAATCTAATCAAATTAGCGAAATCTAGACATAAAATGTAAACTAATGAATATTTTTAAAAATCCTTTTAAGCTTTTGTTAAAAGTGTAAATCTACGTATGCATGCCAATTTTCAAGAAAAAATATTTATATTTAGATCTAGGGTGGTTTTGAAGCGAAAAACGTATACGGGTCTAGATTTCGCCCGATTCTACATGCGCGGAAATCTCAAGTGTCAGGCAAAATCAAGATATAAAATCTAAAGTGATAAATTTTCTTTCTAAATCTTTTTAGGTTTTTATTAAGAATATATTTATAAGTTTGCATGTCAATTTTCAAGAAAAAATATTTATATATAAGGTGGTTTTGAAACGAAAAACCTATACGGGTGATGATTTCGCCAGAGTTTATATGGACAGAAATTTCAAGTGGCAGGCAAAATCTAGACATAAAATTTAAACTAATGAATATTTTAAAAATCATTTTAAGCTTTTATTAAAAATATAAATTTACGTGTGCATGTCAATTTTCAAGAAAAAATATTTATATTTAGCGTTTTTTTGAAGCGAAAACGTATACTGGTCTAGATTTTCGCCCGATTCTACATGTGCGGAAATCTCAAGTGTCGGGCAAAATCAAGATATAAAATCTAAAGTGATGAATTTTCTTTCTAAATCTTTTAGGTTTTTATTAAGATATATTTATAAGTTTGCATATCATTTTTCAAGAAAAAATATTTATATATAAGGTGGTTTTGAAACGAAAAACGTATACGGGTGATGATTTCACCAGAGTTTATATGCGCAGACATTTCAAGTGGCAGGCAAAATCAAGACATAAAATTGAAAGTGATGGATATTTTTTGAAAATCATTTAAAGGTTTTATTCAGAATAAATAGCTACGTGTGCATGTCTATTTTCAGGAAAAAATATTTATATTTAGTATGATTAATAACATATAATGATGTTGATTTCGCCCGGTTTTATATGCGCTGAAATCTCAACTGAATGGCAAAATCATACCTTAAAATTTTAAGGAATGAGAGTTGTTTAAAAAAAAATCCTTGTGAGCTTTTATTAGGAATATATTTCTACGTGTCCATTTTAAGTTTCAAGAAATAATAATAATTAGTGTGGCTTTGAAAAGAAAGCCTATGAATTTGCCTGATTCTATATGCGCAAAACTCTCAAGTGTCAGACAGAATCGAGACATGTATTCTTAGGTAATGAATATTTTAAACCTCCTTTTGAGCTTTTATTCGGAATGTATTTCTACCTGTCCAAGTCAAATTTAAAGAAAAAATATTAATATTTAGCATGGTTTTGAAAAGAAAATCCTATAAGAGTGTTCCTTTCATCCTATTCTGCGCGGAAAGCAAAATCAAATCGTTAATTATAAGTTTGTATTATTTATTATATAATTCCACATTTTATGTCGAAAAATAGTATTGTTTTGTATAACGTATATGGGTGTATCTTGATGCATTATTCCAATATTAAATCTAAATTGGGTTTTAAAGTTGCTACTTATTTTCATAATAATCTGGTAATTTAATCAAATAAGGAAGGTATGATAATAATTGGACCGTGTTGCAGTGGGACAGTGTTACATGCAATGCACGCGGTGGCAATATACAACACAATACACAAAGCTTTTATCAGGAATATAAATATACGTTAGCATGTCAATTTTCAAGAAAAAATATTATATTTCTGGTGGTTTTGAAGCGAAAAACACAATTATACGGGCCTAGATTTCGCCCGATTCTATATGCGCGGAAATCTCAAGTGACAGGTCATAAAATTTAAGGATGGATATTTTTGAAAATCCTTCTAAGCTTTTATCAAGAATATATTTCTATGTGCGCATGTCAATTTTCAGGAAAAAGTATTTATATTTAGTATGATTAATAAACGAAAAACTTTTACGGATGTTGATTTCGCCAGAATTTATATGCGCTAAAATCTCAACTGAGAGGCAAAATCAACTCTTTTAAGTTTTAAGGGATGAAATTTCAGTCGTGTAATTTAAATATTATTAAAAATATCGCAGTTATAGTCGTGACCGGTTTTAAAAGTCTATGAGTGTATAATCAGTACACTAATATTTAAACATCACTTGGATTTGAAATTAAGATTTCAACATGACGAAAATAATCCCAGATGTATCTAAATAATGCGATTGTGTTTTACGCTCATTCCAACAATTTTCACGGAACTGCAATCCGTTGATATACAGAGTCTATAATTTTCTACAAAAATTTGATTTCTGTAAGTTAAATATTTCTAATCTTACCTCACAGAAGATACAACGGTCGTCACACTGGTCGGCACATACAGTTGATTAGTTAATCAAATTAAATTTAATCCAATTAGTTAAGCGGGGGGTAAACGATAATTTAATTAAAGGTGGTTTTCTCACACGTTTAAAGAGGTGCGAAATGCAGCAGGTAATCATTCGGTCAAAATTGTGCCGATTTATATCATCCGACAATTATTAGTTTATTATGTGACAAACAGTAATTATTTAGATTTGCAATTTATTTTTCATTAAACACATTTTCCATATGAAAACGTCTTTCTAAGAATTAAATTGAAGTTAAATGTTTAGGATATGGCCCATTTTCTTAATGTCATTCATATATGCATTCTTTCTCCAATCATTGTTGAATACAATCTCTTTCAGGTATTAAAAAATTTAGATGATGATTGATAAATATGACACGTGCAAACATAATTATATTCTCAATAACGGCTCAACACGATTTTAATAAATAATGCAAACTTTTAATTTTTCGAGTTGATTTTTTTTTTCGCGCAGAATAGGACGAAATCCACACTCGCATAGGATATTCTTTTCAGAACCTTGCTAAATATAAATATTTTTTCTTGAAAACTGACATGCACACGTAGAAATGTATTCTTAATAAAAGCTTAAAAGGATTTTAAAAAGTATTCATCACTTTAGATTTTATGTCTTGATTTTGCCTGTCACTTGAGATTTCTTCGCATATAAAATCTGGCGAAATCAACATCCATATACGTTTTTCGCTTCAACACCACCTTAAATATAAATATTTTTTCTTGAAAATTGACATGCAAATCTATATTTTTATTCCTGATAAAAGCTTAATAGGATTTTAAAAATTATTCACTACTTTAAATTTTATGACTTGATTTTGCACGTCACTGACCATCTGGCAAAATCAACATCCGTATATATTTTTCGTTTCTTACTAATACTTAGTATAAAAAATTTTTCTTGAAAATTGACATGCACACGTAGAAATATATTCTTAATAAAAGCTTAAAAGGATTTTAAAAAGTATTCCTCACTTTAGATTTTATGTCTTGATTTTGCCTGTCACTTGAGATTTCTTCGCATATAAAATCTGGCGAAATCAACATCCGTATACGTTTTCGTTTTAAAACCAAACTTTATATAAATATTTTTTCTTGAAAATTGACATGCACACGTAGAAATATATTCTGAATAAAAGCTTTAAAGGATTTGTTTTAAAAATCATCAATTTAAATTTTATGTCTTGATTTTACTTGTCACTTGAAATTTCTGCCCATATAAACTGTGGCGAAATCATCACCCGTATACGTTTTTCGTTTCAAAACCACCTTATATGTAAATATTTTTTCTTGAAAATTGACATGCAAACTTATAAATATATTCTTAATAAAAACCTAAAAATAGTTAGAAAGAAAATTCATCACTTTAGATTTTATATCTTGATTTTGCCTGACACTTGAGATTTCCGCGCATGTAGAATCGGACGAAATCTAGACCCGTATACGTTTTTCGCTTCAAAAACACCTTAAATATAAATATTTTTTCTTGAAAATTGGCATACACACGTAAATTCATATCTTTAATAAAAGCTTTAAACGATTTTTAAAAATATTCATTAGTTAAAATTTTATGTCTAGATTTCGTTAATTTGATTAGATTTCGCGAAATCTACTAGATTTCGCTATTCAGTCATACCGTGCAGGTAATATACTTTCTGTAAAAGAGAGATATGCTATTTTGAAAGTGTTATTTTTGTACGATTTATAGTGCTACCTTATCAAATATATATTGTCTGTGATTACATATTTAAAGATAGATAGATATTACAACAATTGAATGGACAAAAAATGAGAATAGTTGTATTTCATAGGTATGTTATTTTTACTGTTTGAGATGACCCCTACACAGAACAGGTGCGAGCCTCACATTCGTACATGTTTCCGGTGATGCGGATGTTGACATAATAGCACAGAAAAAGAGTGGTAGCATTTAAAAATTGGTCCAATAATTGATTGTTTGGATTAAAGAAACATTTAGCGTATTCATTCTTGAAAAGGTAAATATATTTCTACGTAACATGTTGAATGACAGTTCAAAAATTTGTACAGAGCAAAAAAAATCTAAATATAAACGTATGTTGCTAACCACGCGTTACGGTTTAAAAAGTGGGCGGGGTAGTATCATGAATCTGATTGTACTGTTAACTGACTCTTTTGCGTGTTAAGTTGTATGTCAGTATTTATTTTTGCATGAAATTCATGAAAACTGACTGCTGATTGTACTTTTTACTGCTTATTTTGCGTAATAACTGGTAAAACACTATTCATGACTACAGTACATCTTCATCTACAGATTATATATATATCCTATTCTATATCCTATGGCAGAGCAGGCCTTGATCTGGGGAATGGGCCCTGTCAGCTTAGAAGTGACCTTTACACACCAAAGTTGCACTCAAAATTGAAATTTAAAGCTATACAAGAGGCCACCAACATACTTTTACAGCTTTATTTCAAGAAGTCCAAAGGGAAGACCCTCCCATACCTATCCCTAATTGGCACTATACACCAAATACAGGCTGACTCGGACCATGGCTGATTCGGCCAAAATTGTTCCTGACACTAATATCATGAGTAAAAATAACATTTATGAGAATTAAGTAGAATTTCTGATAATTTCTGATGCAAATAATTAAAATGCTTATTTAAATGCAAAACCGATGCATTTTAGCTTGTCGAAACTTCTTACCTGCTTGTACGGTGTATATTTTATAATATAAATCTCTTTACTTCAAGTTAAATCATCATTAATCAGCATTATTTCCTGAACATTGATGAATTGATGAATCATCCAAAATATATGATCCTTATTGACTCTTGAATCAAAATGTGTGGTCCAAATGGTCATTTTATACTTTTGTTTGAAGTATTTGTTTCGAATCGGCCAAAATATTTGGTCTGAATCAGTCTGGGCCGTATCAGCCATAGTCCGAATCAGCCTGTTTCCTATACACCTCACCCATGACCCTCACCCCACTCCCTCACAAATGAATATTTCTGCATCTGCCTGCAGAGGCACGTACATGTCATGTGGGCCAGTGGTCTAGTGGTAACGCGCTTGACTGCCAATCCAGAGGTCCGGGGTTCGAATCCCGGTCCAGGAACTGGAAATTTCTGAGATGCTCTTCAGTGTCTCCCACCTTACTAAGAGGCCTGTACTGGTTCTACCCAGGTGAGACGGCTTTGCGTGAATTGGTGCTATACACCGGGCACGTTAAAGAACCAGACTGTCTATTCGCAAAGAGCTAGGTTAAGTTAGCCGGACAGGCCTGTATCTCTCTCTGTTCTCTCTGTCTGTTCTGGGGGCTTTATCTCACTCTGTCCCTCAGGTCAGATCGCTAGATGTGTCTGTACTAGTAGAGGATGAATTTCGCGCCCTGTGTGGCTGCGTTTACTATATGTAAAGCGCCTTTGAACATGTTTATCATGAAAAGGGCGCTATATAAATCTGGTATAATATAATATATAAATATATGTTAAAAGTTGTTAAAAGTGAGAAGTGAGATAGTAAGATTAAAAGAATAGATAGGCTATTGTGCTATGGTTAACAAGAAAAGAAGTGCCTTAAATAAGGGCTAAAGTAGCCAGTTGCTAATTAAATAGACTAAGGCTGGGGCTGGACTGTACATTGCTTCAGAGGGTATTCCACAGACAAATTGTGTAAGTGAATATGGAATATGGAATTAGGTTCCAGGTATGGGTGAGGTGATGGTGATCTACATGGACAGGCTAATAATTGATACTGACTGTTAATTTGTCTGGCAAAGTGTTGAATACAAGAACTAAAAGGTTTTAATAATTAATTGCAACACTACTAGATATCTACCTATTTAGTCTGTAACTGATAATGAATTTTTAAATCCCGATAATCTATTTTCATCAGTTAACAGTTATGTTTTGAATATTAAAGTCGAATGGCCACAGTTTTGCTTTAATCTTTGGTTATAATGTTACATTAATAGCAGCTTAAGTTCTCAGACTTCCAAGTGATGGTGATAAACATCTGCAGGATAAACATGTATTCAAAATACTTCTATTTACAAGTTTAAAACCCGTATATTAACAAGTTAAAAAGCACTGGCAGTATGCATGAATGGAATGTGTTTTAGGTTTTTCCTTAACACACTATGGTCAGTGTTGATACAAGTTGGAACATTTTTCATTATATTAGGAACATGACTAATACACTTAGCTTTGGGGTTATTAGCTGTATTTTGATCAAAATTTGGAAAAATATAGTTATCCAACAAAAAATGATAACAATAGACTGATATTGATACTTTTGAACTGAAACTACATAATTCATTGTTGATGTTTGCTGTACTTTACACATTGAGAGATTGATTTATTTAATGAGCACATTTTTTGGAAAAGTTAATTTGGTGATTTTTATCTTGGAAAAAAGGTACTTTAGAATCAGTTGAAAAAAAAATGCTGCTATTGTTTGTTAACACTGCACAGCTGATCCAGACCTTCTACTACATTTATGAATTGTGTGCAGTTTTGTAACTCCATCACAGTCACTTACATAATCATAATTTATGGAGCAGTGATCTATGCGTATGATCCTTGTAGGACTTGGTCAATGTTACATGACATTTTTTTTTTTGTATTTCGGAGTTTTAAAGAAAAAATTTTTTTTTTTCAAACTGGCTTATGAATAATGTTTCATAATTTTGATTATGAAACATAAAACATCATCAAACATAAAAATGTATTCTTTAGATTTTAGTTCTAATGTTCCAATCAACAGATGTATGCATGATCTTTTCAATATATAGTATTGTTTTCTCTGTTGAAAAGACTTTGTTAAAGAATTTATCATGTGTTAGATAAGTTAGCGAAAAAAAGCTTCAGAATTTATGACAAGACATATCTTAGATTGTTTAAATAAGGAGAACTTCTCTTTATCTAGTATACATTAAATAAGCAATGTACTTGATATGTAATACATAATACTTATCTTGAAACTTGTATGTTAGGTCACTGTTTTGATTTAAGCATTAAACACCAAACATATACTGACCTTCATCATTGATTTTAAAAAAAATCTTCTGTTAAAGTTTTATAAATGAGTATGTAGTAGAATTCAGATTCTCAGATGTTTTTGTTGTTTGTTTTCCCAAAGATTACATTTACAATCATATTATGATTCAATTTCTAATACATGTGTTAAAACCTCCTCTAGTTACACCAACTTCTTGTTGTGCTACTTTACAGTCTCCCATATTGAAACTTAGATGTTAGTAGTATTTTAAAGTTTAGCAATGTATAAGTGTCACGTGATTTTAAAATCATCAGATCTTCTACTTCAATACATTTTCCTTTTGAATAGTTATTATAAATGGCTTTCTAAACTTTCTTATCAAGTAAGACATTTTCTCTGTTTATTGGTATGAACTGACAATGCCTAAAATATTACAATGTTGTCAGTTTGTGATTGCTTTGCCTACATTAACACTCAAGTTTAAAGTGCCTTGTAAACAGAGACAGAAAACTGGCAGCGCACATCTTCAATCATTGCTAGGTTTTTATTGACAGTACATGGCAAATTTCAATTTTTACATTCTATGTCATCATTGCTAATGGTTCTCGTGAAAAACGTATTATTTTACAAATTACATTTTTATGTTACTTCAAAAGGTTATAAAAGAGATATGTTTATTTGAGAAATTTTAGTAACTATGTAATTAAAGGTTTGCAAAGCAAATTCATATTTCATTTTGGAAGCAATGTTTATTCAGATACAATGATTTTGGTATGGGTATGTATACGCATTCCACATATACAATGTCACAGATTTTAATTGAAAAAGACATTCAGTCATATTCAGTCAGATTAGATTCTTTTTGGGAAATAATACAAAAGAGGAATTTCATAATGTTTCAACGAATTTTGAATCTAAAAGATTTATTTTGCCAGTGCAGTGAATTGTTACAAGGTAAAAAGTTGTGATTTAGCTCCAAGTTTGTGGGCAGGCACATTCATACCTGGGTTCATTAAATTACCAGAATGTTTTACTGTTTTGGTGTTTAGTTGATTTTTTGAACCATGGGTCAAGGTTCTTTTGTGCACATGGGTGCCTTAGTACAAAAAACAAACTGTTTTCTTCAGAAATAAGATTTTATAATTATGTTTTCTTCAGAAATGAAATTTTAAAATTATTTTTTTCTTGATTTATTGGCATTGGAAGATGAAAGGCTGAAATTTATTTAAGTTCCACCCTTGATAATTTGAAAGTCAAATTCTATTTAAGTGGGAAAATGTAAATAAAAGCAGTTCTTTAATTTGAAACAGTATTCTAGGAGAGGTGAAAGGGTTTGCCATAAAGATTAAGAGTAGATTTCAAATGCTAACTTGAAAACCAAGGCAAACATTTGAACACTGAGGTGGATTTACCAATCATTTTAATACAGACATCAGAGGTTCATCAGGGATTTGTTGCCATGATAATGTCATTTACATAAAATGTAAATAAAAAGTAAACAAGTACAACTAGCACTAAAGTCAGTGATACTAAAGAGATATGATCATAGGATTATATGCACTTTTATAAGGTATGCATCTTTCATTTTGATAAATTCAGTTACATAAATAATTTTGTAATACATGTACTATGATTTAAAAAAAAACTATTTGGTGTTTTTTATTATATGCAAATAGATTTTTTCTTCATCATGTTCATGGCTTCATTAAGAAAATTGTATCATGATATCATTAGGTAGTAGTAATAGTGAACTTAAATATATTCAAAGTTAAAGGAAAAATAATATTTTAGCGCATTGCTCAAGACGTTTAAAATCAATATTCTGATTCTTTACAAGATATACCTGCAGCTTCCCTATGTATATAGTGAGAACAGTCTTCTTGTTAAAAGCTGTTGATGTAAATTTGAGATCATTTCACAATAATGTTGCTAGGGTGACTGTCTACCAAAGGATTCATAATATTAAGATCTGTCTTAAATAAACATGGCCGTGCACTTGAGCTAAAAATAGAAAAATCTTTAAATGCTTTCTACTCCTAAAACACTGTTCTGATTTTGAAATGTTCTTTTGAGTAACCCTCTAATGAAATTGCTAAAAGTCATTTTGATTTGTCAAAAAACATGGCTTTCAGGGACAGGTCTAGTTTTTCATATATGACCATAATTATATGACTAAGGAAAACTTTGAAAATGTTCTCTTCTGAGTCAGCAGGCCGGTTTTCACAGTCGTTTGGCAGAAATGTTTCTTGTAATACCTGTTAGAGCTGTGAAACGATAAATGGTCAATATTGACTTAGGACAAATGACAAAGCATAAAGTCACTTGTATTAAATAGCACAGAATTTCTTATATTTTCATTATATTTCATGATTTCTTCCAGTTTTAAATGTATTGATTAATGGACAGAACGGTCAGTATGCTTTTTTATTGCCTTTGTTTTATGTAAATCAAGTTGAACCATTGAATATACAAGTCACAACTACTTGTGAAATTTAATCTACTCTGAGAGCATAGAGTCATGGTTAACATACAATATTCTAACAATATATCAGAAAAACAAATAATTTTGATGGACTGATTGTGCTATCTTTTGTTTATTAAGGATTACTTTTTACATACTGATTGAAAAAGGGTAACATTATTTTTGTTTAACATTTTTTTGTTTGTTTGTTTTTTATAACGTTTTAGGCACAATTTTTTTTTATAGCTTCTCTTTATTGTTTTATAAACATTCGACTATTTCTGTTCAAACTTAACCAAAATTTGTAGCTTAATTCTGTGAGAGCTGCATGTTAAACTTTTTAAGTATTTTAATTTCTAAAGAAGATAATATATATTTGGAGGAACAAAAACCTTTGACGTTTATGCTTTCTTCAAAATAATTGAATAAAATAAGATAGACTGAAAACTTTATACATATTTAATGAAAGAAAATGTTTGATTGCCTGAAATTTAATGTATCTGTGAAACCCCTTCAAAACACTCGGGTTCACTTTGTGGTTGCCACTACAGCCTTCTTCAATGGCCAGACCATTGCAACTGTGGTTGCCGGTCCTTACTGCCCGTGTTATCCAATGATACAAATTACTGGATCTTGATCTGCTCCTTAAGGCGAGAAACAAGGGAACATTTGTCTGACTACAACTGTCAACCAACTTTAAAGATGTCCAGTGCCCATCTTTCAGTGACATATTTTATAATTTGATATTTACTTTAGATGTAGATAATGTCATTAAATGTATTTATCTTTAACAAATATATGAGTAGAGCTACTTTTATAATCAAATATCATGCAGTAACAATTAGTTGTTTAAAAAAACTTCCAGATTTTTAATGAAAATACTCATTTATACTGTGTTTTAAATAGCTATTTAGTATTTAGTGTGTACTATTTTAAACCTTATGCATTATGCTGTTGATACACATCAACGTCTTTATTTTATTTTTACATAAGTTATATTTATATAAAAATTGTGCATATTTTCAGATATGAAATTTGGGTGTAATATACCTTTAATAATTCTTGCATGAGTTGAAGTAGGCCAATGAGTTTGAAATGATAGGACTTAACTGTTATAATGATTTTATCTGTATGACAAATATAGAATATGATACGAATCAATATATAAGTGGACACTTGATCAGTTCTGAAACATTTATCAATTGATTTGAGTCAAAATTATATCTTAAAAAGACTGTTTATCAAACCTGAATTAATTTAGTGTTGGTATTTATTTACTCCTAATTGTAAATTCATGATAACAATTGATTTTATATTTAGGAGATACTGAAATATTTGATTTTCTGCCAATAAGGCTAAGCTACTTCTAAGCCTATTTATATACCATGATACTTCACAAAGGACAGCTGTTTACACTTGTTTGTTGGAACTAAAAGTAGTATTAAGGTCTGCAAGACAGAAATTTTGCCCTGCTGAATATTTGGTCTTCAAATTACTTCGTTGCTAAACACCTAACAATGAAGCAGCTTATTCTATGAACGTGAATCGGGTCAGACTTGATCCAGCTTACAAATAATTTGAAAGCAGAAAAAGTACAAGAGGATAGACTTTATATAAGTCTTGATTACAAATATTTCAGCCAGTGTCATTTGCTTTGGTCAGATTCTACCGCAGATAGTTGTTTGTTTCGCACTGCTTTGGTTGTGATCCGATGGTTATATCAGTGTGGATGCTGTAGCAATTCGCATATCAATCTCGATATTGCCTTTAATGGGTGAAAAGTTATTCTGAGCCATTTTCCCATCAGTTTTTATACATAGATTTTCTCTTTTTCACTTGTTTTGTTGCTGGCTTGAAACAGTGCACTGAACCTATTTATATGTCATTGATTTTTAAAAGTATTTATCAAAAATCTAAATGCAAAACAAATCATCGAAAGGGAGCTTGAAAACAATTCTAAACATACTTTGTATTTATTTCAGGTAAAAAATGGCTTTAGCAGCAATGCCAAGAGACCGGGAACCAGAGGTGGCGAGGTTTATAGATACATACAAGTATGACCAGGATATGAACGTAAAACGTGACAGATTTGGTGGTGGAACTGTAAGTTTAAACATTGCTACCTTGACCAATTCTTCAAGTCTTTGATAATTGTATATATAGAAGTTCTGTCAGTTGTATGTAAGAATACTGAAAAGAAGATTCATAATGCAAAATTCCACCATGAAGTGTAGATGTGCATGATTTCTTTTCTGTGATTGATGAAGGTGGAAAGCTCCAATCCCTCTTTGTTTTTAGCAAATTACATCCACATATTATGATCCCCTTGAAGAGAAGTCATGAATAACATGATATATTTTTCTGGGATGAAAGTGGGGGCACCCATACATCCTTCCCACCCGCACACCCTGTAAAGGTATTTCTGTCCTTTTGAAACATTAAATGAAGGTGTGTGTGACATATTATTTCTGGGGTGGACAGAGGTGGGGAACACCCATTTTCCCATCCCCTGCAGTTGTATTTTCTGGAGTTGAAGAAGGCGGGGACAACCTTACACAAAAACTGCTATCTCTCCTCTGACAAAGTGTTTTTATGCCCCCAAAGGGAGGCATATAGTTTTTGAACTGTCTGTCTGTCTGTCGGTCTGTCCGCATTTTTCGTGTCCGGTTCATATCTTTGTCATCGATGGATGGATTTTCAAATAACTTGGCATGAATGTGTACCACAGTAAGACGACGTGTCGCACGAAAGACCCAGGTCCGTAGCTCAAAGGTTAAGGTCACACTTAGACCTTAAAGGATAGTGCACTGATGGGCATGTCTGGTCCATATCTTTGTCATCCATGGATTGATTTTCAAATAACTTGGCATGAATGTGTACCACAGTAAGACGACGTGTCGCCCGCAAGACCCAGGTCCGTAGCTCAAAGGTCAAAGTCACACTTAGACGTTAAAGGTCATTTTTCATGAAAGTGCATTGATGGGCGTGTCCGGTCGATATCTTTGTCATTCATGCATGGATTTTAAAATAACTACGCATGAATGTGTGGCACAGTAAGACGACGTGTCACGTGCAAGACCCAGCTCCGTAGGTCAAAGGTCCTAATCTCTAACTTCGGCCATAACTATTCATTCAAAGTGCCATCGGGGGCATGTGTCATCCTATGGAGACAGCTCTTGTTTAGGAGTATTAATTACATTTATTGATAGCTCTAGTTTAGTATGATGTGTGTCATAGTTCTGATAAACTTTAGTTTAATTGCAGAGTTTGCCATTGAACAGTGATGGCTATGAAGACAAACAAAAAGTTCTTCGTGATGAACGCCACAAAGATTGGCTTGTCCAGCAGGATAAGGTAAATATCTTGTTATCCATAATAGATTTATCCTACTTAAACAGTTTGCAAAAACAATTTTATAAAGGAATTTCATTTGCCAGGATGTCATACATCTATAAATATGATCAAATACTTTCTTACTACATAAATATTCTTTTTTCGGGCTTTAAAATTAAATTCCATTACTCTTTCTCATATAAACATGGTCTTGGTAATTTCGACTATTGATTACATTTGACCAAATTTAGTGTCATGATTTTCAAGTAGCAACTTAGATTTCTAGATTGGTTACTTGAAGAAATCAAAATTTTTGATCAAGAAAAAATTTAAGACACACTAGGTTTACGTAACTTATATTTGTTTGTGTGCTTCCATTTTATAAATGAATGATTTTAAAAAAAAATCCCTTAGATTTCAGTAATCATTTTGTCATATTAAGATTGTCAGAAAATCTAATGGTTCAAAATTTTAGGGTACAGAACGTCCGTATACTATTGCAAAGCACATAGCCCCTGTTCCTTACGCGCCTCAGAATGCGGCTGATTATGATGCAGAAATTCAGAAAATGACAGACAGATACCATAATCAGTATAACGAGGTTATATTTAATGCACAAAATGAGGTGATTTTAATTGATACAGATAAAAGCATGCACTTTTCATTTTGATGGGTTACTTTATATGCACACTTTATTTATATACACCCGTGAAACGGGATGTATTATGGGACCACCTGCAATAGCGGGTGGTCGGTGGCAACAAAAGTTGCCCATTGTCAAACTTGAGCAGTTCTGAATAGTCTTTTTTGCACAGGAGTTATGGCCCTTGAATTCGTTGAATTGGGGAAAATTGACAAATAGACTGCTCAATAAGTAGAGAATTTTAGTTTGCTTTGATGGGCATAATTTTAATTGCAACAGTTGGCACTCTTTTAGTAGTGAATGCACTGATATTTTTCTTGGGTTCTGGTCGCTCACTTGGTTTCATTGAATGGTATAATGGGAATTTGCTCAGTTTGTTTCAGCCACACCATACAATTTCACTTACACATTAATTTTACATGCATTTTTTTTGAAGTTGCATCAGTTTTAATTGTCATTTTGTAGCCTGGACATTTGTTACTTAAATGTTGCTTTGACACTAGGTATTGGTTAAAATGTTGACAAAAATAAAAATGGTTTGTTTTACATAATAGCCCAGGGTTCTGCGAAATGCCTATTATGAAGAGGTAATGCTTGACAAATGAGCCGTGCCATGAGAAAACCAACATAGTGGGTATGCGACCAGCAAGGATCCAGACCAACCTGCGCATCCGCGCAGTCTGGTCAGGATCCATGCTGTTCGCTAATAGTTTCTCCAATTCCAATAGGCTTTAAAAGCGAACAGCATGGAGCCTGACCAGACTGTGCAGATGCGCAGGCTGGTCTGGATCCATGCTGGTCGCATACCCACTATGTTGGTTTTCTCATGGCACGGCTCAAATATAATTAAAAACTAAATAATTTGGTTCCATGGAAATTACTAATAAGTGAAACAACTCCTGCGAAAAGTGAACCAGGTCTTCCATGATCAACCATGGTTTGGTTACTCATCTCATTCTAACCATGATCAGACATGCTTTTTGGCCATGGTCTGCAAATTTGATTGTAGTTTGAAATCTTAAAACCATGATTGACCATAGATCAGGTTTACCTTTTTGCAGAATATAATATTATAAAAATCTAACTGATTAGGGGAACTTTTCAAAATGTTAAACTGATGTTTGTTATCATTTTACGGTCTTTCAAAACTGAAAGAATTTAATTCTCATCCAAATATTCATCTCGTATAAAATCAGTTTATAAATATTGTAGTCAAATTTCTCTGTTAGTATTTCAAACCCTTATTATGTAGTTCCCCTACATACTTTATGCATGTATTTTACATGTTTGCATGTCTGGTCTCTACAGGTAATTCATTGTGCATGTTGTGTATAATGTAGAATGGTTTTTGTGCATGAAAAACAAAAATAACCCAGAAAGTTTGTAACATAATAATCAGATTGTAAGCTGTTGTCAAATAGAATATAGCTGATACACCATTGATATACCATGTAACTGGATAGCTGGTACCCTTGATAATAGATAATATACTTATATATAATTTGATGTTGATAGCTGGTACCATATTTTGGTACCCATGTTGATGTATGACATACCATTGATAGATCTCTGTTTCTGTCATAGTACTAATGTAGCTTTCATCTCTGTACAGCCAAGATGGTTGGCCATAGGGTCTACAAGAACTTGTAGTCAAAAAAATATATATCCTTAGTAGTAAAATCCTTCATTCCAGTAACACTGTTCCGAAAAAAAAAACTGGTCATTACACTGAATGCAGTATTACCATTGCTCTGCTCAAAGTGATGTTCAGTGTAGAAAAGTCTTGTTTTGTAGAATGTCCCAATCTTTACAGTAATTTCTACACCATTAACGCTGAAAAGGAACAGCCTTTCTTGTAGCTGGGACAGCAGTTAAATTTACTCTAGCTGTTGCTGTAACAACAATTCATAAGGAAGAATCATACTGAAGAACACAGCAGATTAAAGTAATTTTGTGCTAAAGTCTTGGAATGGGGCCCTTTTTATGCTACTTGCCTGGCACATTTAAGTGTTTTCAGTACTTCCCTATATAACAAACATTTGATATCAGTAATTGAATAATCAGAGTGCATATCTGACTTTTACCCATGGGAAGTAATCATAGACTTGTTCGAGATGACATTGATTTCAGAAAATTTACAAAAAAAATTATTTTTTGTTAAGCTCAAACCTTTGTCATTATTTCATCCAATTGTATTTATCTTCTCTTGTGTTAAAGTAAACCAGATTTTTATATGACTTATCATATGCTTCACCTACTCCTTTTTATACACCCGTCTCTGAAAGAGCAGGCCATATTATGTGAACACCCTTGAAGGGCGGTCGGAGGTCGGCGTCCAAAAGCATGTCCCCTCTCTAAGTCAAACAGTTCTCATCCGATCTTCACCAAACTTTGTGACAATGTTTGTGGGCATAATACCTTGGCCAAGTTCGATAATCACCCAAACCATCCCAGGAACTGCCCTTGAATTACTTGAAATCTGCGAAATTAGCCTTGTCCATTCAAACAGTTTTGATCCGATTGTCAGTTTCATTCCACATGGAACCTCACAAATACCTTGATTCCTTCTTACTCTTTTCTTGTTAACATTAGGCATACAACATCAACATTATTACCTTTATGATACGTAACTGAATATTTAGACGGGCATATTTTGTGATAGTCTGGCACCCTTGTTTCAGATATCAAATTTCTACATTGACAATATACATATCTTTTATCTTAATACTTTTTTGTCCCCAGCCTAGAGATCCAGTATATTATCGAGTTGGGACACCCGAACAGGGCTTCCCAGGTCTCGGAGACTGTAACCCTAGTAACTGTATTCAAGTAGTCCAGACTTTTATAAGAATTACTGCATGTTTCATCTACTTGTTTTGGGGTGTTTTTTTTTTTTTTAGAAGTTAAATTTCTGCTTTGTCAACATATAAGTCTTTTATTGTAATACTTTTTTGTCCCCAGCCTACAGATCGGGTATATTATCGAGTTGGGACACCCGAACAGGGCTTCCCAGCTGGTTTCGGAGAGTATGAAAAACAACGTCGGGAAAATAATTTAATCAGGCAAAAAGACTATAATGATATGATTAAAAAGGTATAGATAGAAGGTTTTCCCTTAGTTATATACCCTGCTTGGTTTTAGAATAGTTCTGTAATAAATTGTTTTGAGTGACTAATGCATAATAACCTATTGTTAGTTTCCCTTTACTATCAAGTGTTGTTTAAAGAAATATATGTCAGAATATTCTTAGAAATTTTTTTGTTTGTTTTTTTTATCATTACAGAAAACAGTAGCTGGTTAAGAAAAAAAAATGAAATGTTTATAGAAATATTTATTGCTATATTCAGAAGCAAGCTCCTCACAATGGTTACCTTCCCTTGCTTTCATTATAACTGCTGCATTCACTGGATACCGTGTGACGATAAGAGAGTCACATGACACTGCAAGATAGCGTAGACACCAAAGAAATGAATTCCGGCAGCCTGTTTCATTTGTCAAACATCCAATAGATATTTTTGACAAAAATCACATCAGTTTGTTATTTGAACAATAATGTGCGCAAATATTGCTATCTAGATGCGAATAATCTAACTGAAAAAAAAAATAACCAAATCTGGTTAAACAACTCTTGATGGCAGTGATTTATATACTGTAAGGGGAAGTAATTGCTGCGGGGAGTTTGATTGAGAAGAAACAAATATACTTTTTTATGCAACATCATAGAAAAGGGAAATGAAGCAAATGTATTTGAGTGAAAAATTGCTTGCTTTATTATGAATAACAGAAGGCTGTAGTCATTTGCATTTGAGGTAAAATAACCATCTCGTAAAGTTTAAATAGTCTTTCAAAAATTTTAGACATAGTTTTATTTTGTCTATCTTTTAAGTTAGATCAGTAACATTTTATTGTCACAGATAGTAGGAACATTTTTGTTGTAGACTTTTAAACACATTGCATTGAGACACAGATCAGAGATGAGATTTTAATATCACATGTAGTAACAGGAAAAACATAGAAAAATATATTCTGAAGAGCATAATTATTATATAATTAGGTTAGGTCATTTTTTTCTCTTAAGTACATTTTATCCATTATGTAGTCAAGTTTACAGCATTTAAACCTTTGCAAAGGGACTCAGCTTAAAACTGTTTCACTTTCAATTGGAGATGCCAGAAAAAAAGACAGTCATTTGTGGAAAAATATAGGGAACTGCCAGTTTTATGCAGCTCATACAGCTACATATCTATTGGTATTTGTCTTTTAAGATGCCATAATAATAACGTTTTTCTTTCATTCCCAAATTAGGACAAAATATCAACTATCAAAGGTGTTGTTGTTGTTACTTATTGTTCAAAATGAAAATAAATGATGTTTTTGAATCAGATTTGAGTTTATTTCTAAACAGAAATCTCAAATTTTTATCATGAATATGTTTACATGTATTTTCATGTCATTGTATGAAAAATAATGATATTTTATGTTGTTATCATTCAATGAAAATAAAAACCATAGCCATGAAAAACCTTAAATAGCCTCCATGTTCAGAATTTGGTGCGAGTCTCAACCTCAGCAGTGTGTTACAGCATTATTTTTTTAACTTGCAC
This sequence comes from Mercenaria mercenaria, assembly GCF_021730395.1. Taxonomy (NCBI): domain Eukaryota; kingdom Metazoa; phylum Mollusca; class Bivalvia; order Venerida; family Veneridae; genus Mercenaria; species Mercenaria mercenaria. Next base: position 55,027,182 of record NC_069363.1, read on the forward strand.
AAATAGAATGTAGTTTATTACAGCACATTTTGTTTTTGCTTACACAAGTAGAACAGGATTCAAAATGGCTAGACCATAGCTAATAGGAAAACATTTCTTTTTCAGCCCAGAAGTATCTAGTTGATATTACACTAAAAATCGATTATTGCTTTTACCTTTCCTTTCTGTTTTAATACAGTAAATATTTGCAATAACATTTTGATATGTTTTGGAGTATCATCATTTGCTCTTTCGATCAGTTGCTTTAATTTTTTTCTCAAAAAACAAAATAAAACAGTATCATTGCAGTTACCATAAATACTCATGTATAATGTGCACCCTGTATTCAGGCCTAATATCTTGTGAAGTTGGGGAAATTTATTTTGGGTCAAGCCAGAAGGAAAGAAAACAAACTGAAAATGATGTAGGGATGGTCATGGCTTTCAAAAAAATGCGCTTTTTACCTGACTGTGAATCTATGGTAGTATTAAAGATGCTAATTTTTCAAAATCAGTCTAGAAAATTTTCTAGGTCTTAACTCATTTATGTTTTTCAGTTCACCTGAGCAAGGGTGAGCTAGCAGTATCACCCTTCTTCTTCTGACTATCATTTAGCCCATCAACAATTCAACATTTAGCTCATCAAAGACCCAGCTTTAGAATTTTTCATAATATTAAACAGATTGAAGTTTGTCATAAATTCTCAATCTGTTTGGTTAATGGGCTATATATAGGCTGCTCAGAATAATATTTTCATTCTACAGGATGTTTATTATAACCTACAGAACACTAACTCACAATATATTGGGGCCATCCTGACCCTTTTGTTTTGTACTATAGTGGACGCAACTTGACCCCAATGGTTGACCTTTGCATTATAATACGTAATGAGGCAAAACCTATTATTGAAAAGGAGTGTACGTAAAACATGAGCTGCACGAGAAAAAGGAAATATTAATTTGTGTAAATATAAATTAGTGTATTGGAAGTTTTAACTGATCGAATGTAAGTATATATACTTTGATAGTGCACAGTATACAAACTAATTCCATGTAAATATACACGGCTACCCTAAGCACCCTTGATTTCTATAATGAAATAATGGAAATGAATAATCAGCCTAAGGTCAACCATTGCGGTCAAGTTGCGACTACTATACAATGCATTTTAGATATATATTTCTTACTGGTAGTTTTCAGTATCATATATACATTAACTACCGTTATGCATTCTTTTTAGCTCACCTGTCACATAGTGACAAGGTGAGCTTTTGTGATCACCCTTTGTATGTCGTCCATCCACAATTTCTTGTGAACACGATAGAGACCACATTTTGCAATTGATTTTAATCAAACTTACACACAACTTATCTTGGCATAATATCTCGGTTCCTTTCGAAAACTGGCAGATCCTATCATGGGTTCCAGAGTTATGGCCCATTAGAGGACCAAAATTTGCTATTCTGGCTTTTGCAGCCATATAGAGACTTCATATATGGTTTGATTTGATACAAAGTTGCAAATTATCTTTAACAACAATAGATCTTGGATTCCATGATGAATCCCTCAGATCCAAACATAGGTTCCAGAGTTATGGCCCCTGATTGACCCCTGAAAGAGCCAAAATTTGTTAATTTTTACCTTGTGAACATGATAGAAGTGTCATTTTACATTCGATTTTAACCACACAACTTAAGACACAATAAGGTTCCTTTCGAAAACCGGCTAGATTCCATGATGGATTCTAGAGTAACTGCCCCTGAAATTTTCTATTTTGTCCCTTTCAGCCATATAGAGGTTTCATTTATGCTTTGATTTGATACAAACTTGCGCAGAATGTTTATCTTGATGATATCTAGGCCAAGTTAGAAACTGGGTCATTTAGGGTCAAAAATTACCCTGAAATCCCGAAAATAAGCCTCGGCTTATTTTAAATTTTCGTAAGGATTTGGTGGCTTATTATCGAGACCGGCTTATTTTTGAATCCGGCTTTTGAGTACATATATTCAGTAACGGTTTAAAAACCGGCGTATTTTCGAGTACCGAAAGACTGAAGATATGGATTTCATACAGTTTGCTTTTTAGCCAAAACATCGACGTCGATAAATACTTATACTTCTGACATACCAGTTTTGTTACAATTTCTTAATGAAAATTATCCAATGCTAACAGATAATTACCCATTGAATAGTTTTGTCTGGCCTAACAAACAAATACACCTATGATTTAATCGGCCAGCGGGTATGAATACTTACACAATAGGTGATAAACACTGTATTTTGTTATAAAGACCAATCGCTTTAATTAGTAGAATAACTGACATGAGAAGAAGTGTTTCAGACAGGTTTTCTTTCTTTCTTTTACTTTTTTTTTTTGCTTTTAAAGTTTTAATTTCTCCATGGTTTTAAATATCAGCACAACTTACATTATTTTAGGTGTTTTTATTCCAAAGTATGTTTTATTGTTATCACGTGTGGAAATAAATCTGCTGTGTATCTGTTGGTAACTTTTGCTATCTCATATGGTGTCCTAACAAAGTCATTGATATTATTACTGATACAAAAAACTGGACGGCTTATTTTTGAGTGCAGCTTATTTACGAACCCTTTTCGCTTGTAGTGAAATGGTGGCTTATTTTCGAGAACGGCTTATTTTCAAAACCGGCTTATTTTCGGGATTTCAGGGTATGTCATCAGCTCAGATCAAAGGAAAAACTTGTTAACACTCTTGAGGCCCCATTTAGGACCCTATCCGCATGAAACTTGGTCAGAATGTTTATCTTGATGATTCCTAGGCCAAGTTCGAAACTGGGTCATGTGGGGTTAAAAACTAGCTCACCCTCTCAGATTAAAGGAAAAGCTTGTTAACACTGTAGAGGCCACATTTATGACCTTATCTTCATGAAATTTGGTCAGAATGTTTATCTTGATGATTCCAAGGCCAAGTTTAACAGGTGAGTGATATAGGGTCATCATGACCCTCTTGTTGACATTTAAGATAGTTTGCTTTCACACATGCTGGCAGTAATATGCACCATGCCATTTCATAGATTTTAAATAAGACAGTCAGTTTTGCCATTGCTATTCACTTACTAATCCCCAATGATAACGTGATTCCCGCCGAAACACGAGGACGAGTCTAATTCATGATAACTGATGAAATAACCATTCATAATGCTTGCACATTACTTAACACGCAATTATTAGTATTTCTTTCATTTCAAATATCCACTAACTATATGGCATCATAGCTCAGTTGGGTAAAATGCAGACAATAATTGGGTGGAAGCAGATCGTTTTGTGGGTTCGAATCCTTACGAGGGTTGTTTTTTTTCTTCAGATTTTTGTTTTTGTTTTTCCTATTCGTTTTCATTTTTGCTTCCGTATTTTGGTTTCTTTCTTTGATGGTTTGTTGTCGAGCGCGCTTGCGGTGAGCTCGATATAGTCGCCACACCAATTTCGGTGTATGTGCGTGTGTAAGAAGCAGGTCCCTAGGTCCAAGGTCAAGGTCGCACTTAGAGGTCAAAGGTGCTGGTGGGCTCGACATTCTGCCCGTGGGCTTACTTGTATTTCTATATATGTCTTGATATAACACACTAATATGTTCATTATTTGCATGGCTTAGTGCATGCATTTAATCAATATCATCTTTGTTATGTAATAAACTATTCTATTCTACCATATCGCCTTTAGATACCTCTCTTCGTATTGTCACAGAGCTCATGAAGGAATCTTAATTTTTATGCAAAAGTGAAATAAAAATTTAAAAAAAAAATAAATGTGGATGCTAAGTTTCGAACCCACTCGGCAAAAGATCTGTTGTACATGGACTGTATGCTTTACCACTGAGCTAATTCGTAACTGCTACAAAATCTGGAAATATTTAGATTGTAACGTGTTAGGAAAATGTTGAATTCCCTATGTTCCATTTTAATCTATTTATAGTCATGTTTGTAAATATCAAGTTATCGTTGGGGCATAGTACTATAGTGCTGCATCTATAATCGCGTCCATTATAACAATTCTGGAAGAGACAGTTTAAGATAGAGGACAAATAATGACAGTCACCAGTTTCTGTGAGACAAAATATTCTCATATGCTATTAATCTTTACCCTGCTAAATTTCTATAATGAAACTGTCCATCATTCAATTTGGGCAATACCATTTATTATTGGAAAGGGTATTTACTGAAAATTTACTGACTGAATAGTGAACAGTGCAGACCATGATCAACCTGCACAGACTCTGGTCATAAAGGCAGAATTACTTGCCGCTAGCAGGCTAAAGGTTAGAGCATCCTTTGGTCACAAAATTTAATGTAGCAGACAATTAGTAAATGACTTTTCATTAAAACCAAAGAATACTGAAATCTGACTGAAACGTAGTGACAGGGTGAGCTTTTGTGATCGCCCTTCGTCTGTCGTCCGTCCACAATTTCTATCAAATACAAAATGTGGTCTCTATCTGAGTCATGTGGGGTAAAAAACTAGGTCACTAGGTCAAATAAAAGAAAATGCTTGTTTACACTCAAGAGGCCATGTTTTCTGGTCCAATCTTAATGAAAATTGGTCAGAATATTTGTCTCTATGAAATCACTAGGTAAACATGTTTACAGTGTTATGGTGTGTTACACAGGTGAGCGACTTAGGGCCATCTTGGCCCTCTTGTTGTTATTTCTGTTCAAAAACTAGATTTTGCTAACATCTCATGTCTTCTTACACAGCACATTTTGAAACAATTCTCTTAACATTTATGCTAGTACAAGTGCTTAAGGTTTTTACACACATATAACTAAAACTTAAAAAGCATTTTGATATCTGATAATAAAACTAGTTCGAAAAAAAAAAAAAGACATTTTTTTTTTATTATCCTGTAACAGAATCTGGACATAGTACATTACATTTGTTTTAATAATTACCTTGTATTGTGTAAACATGATCCTGTATTCCTGATAAATTATATTCAAAACAAAACAAGAAAAGGCCTGCCTGCTGAGGTGTCTTACAATACAGTTTAAAGGATAATTGATTGTCTGTATGCTAGTCTGATAGATATTGCGCTATTTTCACTTCTGTCCTTATCAACTGTATCTCTGACATAATTTGGACTTGTAATTACAAAATAACATGCAATTGCACTTCAAGAATCCCAGAATGTATGAATTGTGCTTAAAGAAACAAAGTATGTTGTTTACTTGCACTTAAAGAAACAAAAGAATTTTGTGTTAACTTAAAAAAACATAATCTAAAACCAGATTTTAATGTTACATTCTCAAGATTTATTCTTGAATAATAAAGGCCATTATTGGTACAGAACTATTCAGTAACAAGTATCTTAACTGGCGAAAAAATGTTTCTTCAGCAAAGACAAACGGAACAACAGAAAATGGAAGCCCGACGCCATGCTCCCCCACCCCGACCTGCTCAGCCACCTGGACCGCAGATGGACTATAACTTAGCAGGTGAACAAGCCAGAGCAGAGGAGAGAAGGGCATATCAGGATTATATGGTAAATACATTTTTGTATATACTTTCTGTACTTTTTTTTACTGTTTTGCTAGTCAATATAAAATAACATGCATGGAAATGAATGCATGTGCTTTTTAGGAAAAAAAAAAAGAACAGCCAAAAATAAAATGGTTTCAGATTGCAAGACTTATACATCATGAAATAAGTTCATATAGTATATTAACCCCATTTAGTTTTATTCCTATAGTTATATATTTTTATATTGTATTTTACTGACATTAAAAAAAGTTTTGTAAAATTTGTTTAGTTATGAAACTAAACAATTTGTGTGCATGTTGGTATAAGCTTTTTTTAACCAGTTACAAGTTTGAAATACTGTATGCTAGTGTTCAGTACTGGCTGTTTCTATGTTACAGAAAGATTTATATATATATTATATTTCTTAGATCTTGTATATATCTGGAAAGTTGTAGCCTGAATTTCCCAAAATTATCCAGAAAATAATCACTTATTTAACAGTACAAATTTTTAAATTCTTGTAGAGCATTGTGCATGTGCTAGATTCACTATTCATGTATTCACCTCTTTCTATCATTCCCATGAAAGGGAAAATACAATTCCGAGTACATAGCATCAAAACCACCCCTAGATTATGAGGAGAATAGAAAATTACTGCAGGCAGAACGCAGAAAAGAATATAATCATATGATGGAAGAGGTAAAAATCTAGGCACAGTCTGTTATAATAGACTGCTGTTTTGGTGGATGTACCTATACACCTGGTGTCATTGTGGTAGATGTCCAGTATCCTGTGCCATTGTGTGTAATTTGTGGTAGCACTTCCCATTGATTACTTACCATTTTAGGAATTTTATGTAGCACCATTGCCCTAAGCCTTGAAGATGAGAAGAATTTTTCTGGTAGTTCTTGCACACAGCCTCCACCCAAATGAAAAATTCTGGTACTACTTTCCCAAAATCAGTTGTTATTATAATTTATGATAGTACTTGCCCAGGATCACTTGCCATTCATTATTTGAAATTCATGGTAAAACTTAACAAAGATTGGCTTAAAAACTACCATTGGAAAGTTGTTCTGTACTTGCCCTTCTTCATATGCCATTGTTATCAATTTGCTGTGGTGCTTGCATGCCCTAACTCTCGCCATCGTGTGCTTGCCCTATGCCCTTGCCGTTGTGAAAATACAGTGGCGGCACTTGCCATAGATTAGTTGTAATTACAAATTCAGAGTTGTACTTTCCTTATAGCATTGTGAAAACACTATGGATGTGCTTCCCGTAGATAAGTTGTTGTTACTGTGAATTTGTGGTAGTACTTTCCCTAACCCCTTGCCATTGTGGAAAATGTCTGGTAGTACTTGTCTAAGATTGCTTGCTATTATCAGAAGATTTTTGTTGCACTTTTGTTTGCTGTTGTTGAAAAATTGTTGTAATACTTGTCCAAAATGTAAAGCCAGGAATATAAATCTGTTTCAGCATTAATCTCAGGTCATCTGCCATTACTGTAACTCGGTAGCACTTGGGGCAGAGGATCCTTTACCACAGTGGAAAATATGCAGTCACTAAGCATTTGCAAATGATTGAAAGATACACAATTTTTTCTTGCATGCTGAGTAAACATTTTTGCACTTTTTTTTCAATACAATGCCATTTTACTCCTTAAAAAGAGTATGAGGATGGAAAGAAATTTTATTTCTCAGAAGTCTTCATACTGGGGTGCAGTTCATTAAATTCAAAACATGATTTCATGTAGTGCTTGCATTATTCCAGTATGCTAGAAAACTATAATACTACTACTGTCAGTTTCCACTTTTTGTGATCTAATCATCTATTTACTCTGAAAGGGGAATTACCAAATTGGTATAAATGTTCCTCAAAGGCCAGTCATGGATTATTGGGAGAACCAAAAATTCCTAAAAGAGGAACGCAGAAGAGAATATAATGAATTGATGGAGAAGGTAAAATGTAGGCACACACATTTTTTATGCTTTTTCCACGCTCGTTTCAATATTCTTTCATGCTTTTTTTTTTATATTCTTATTTCCATGCACATTTTTATATTCTTTCACACTGTAGTGTAATTATGTGCCGGTGCCCCAGTATAAATTTTGATACATACATGTTGCTATGCTGTTGAAGAGCTTGTATACAGTACTAACAAAAACTGTATACTTTACTGTCAGAATTTTGTATTTGATTGGGAAGGAATTTTTTTCTTTTATACTATGCTGGGGCATTGGTTACTAAACCGTAACTACAGACCATGTATATAGTAGATATTAAACATTACTTTAGGCTATTACCTTATCTCTATTATTTCCAATAAGGAAAGGTTATACCAATAAAGCTCCTCAAAACACCTTAGACTATCAGAAGAACAGAAAAATTCTAAGTGAAGAACGAAAACAGGAATATAACCAGATGATCGAGAAGGTAAAAAGTTCACATCACACCGATTTTCTGGCCCTGCAAATGAATCTGTACCTGCCTAACTTATTTTCACTTTTAATTCAGTGTGCATAAATGTCTTCAATTTATCTTGTCACTATTCTTTATTAAAAACTGTATTATTTCAAATGAATTGTAGTTAATTTGTACCATGTTATAGTAGTTAGTTAATTTGTACCATGTTATAGTAGTTAATTTGTACCATGTTATAGTAGTTAGTTAATTTGTACCATGTTATAGTAGTTAGTTAATTTGTACCATGTTATAGTAGTTAATTTGTACCATGTTATAGTAGTTAATTTGTACCATGTTATAGTAGTTAGTTAATTTGTACCATGTTATAGTAGTTAATTTGTACCATGTTATAGTAGTTAGTTAATTTGTACCATGTTATAGTAGTTAATTTGTACCATGTTATAGTAGTTAGTTAATTTGTACCATGTTATAGTAGTTAATTTGTACCATGTTATAGTAGTTAGTTAATTTGTACCATGTTATAGTAGTTAGTTAATTTGTACCATGTTATAGTAGTTAATTTGTACCATGTTATAGTAGTTAATTTGTACCATGTTGTAGTAGTTAATTTGTACCATGTTATGGTAGTTAATTTGTACCATGTTATAGTAGTTAGTTAATTTGTACCATGTTATAGTAGTTAATTTGTACCATGTTATAGTAGTTAGTTAATTTGTACCATGTTATAGTAGTTAATTTGTACCATGTTGTAGTAGTTAATTTGTACCATGTTATAGAAGTTAATTTGTACCATGTTATAGTAGTTAGTTTGTACCATGTTATAGTAGTTAGTTAATTTGTACCATGTTATAGTAGTTAATTTGTACCATGTTATAGTAGTTAATTTGTACCATGTTATAGTAGTTAATTTGTACCATGTTATAGTAGTTAGTTTGTACCATGTTATAGTAGTTAGTTAATTTGTACCATGTTATAGTAGTTAGTTAATTTGTACCATGTTATAGTAGTTAATTTGTACCATGTTATAGTAGTTAGTTAATTTGTACCATGTTATAGTAGTTAATTTGTACCATGTTATAGTAGTTAATTTGTACCATGTTATAGTAGTTAGTTTGTACCATGTTATAGTAGTTATTTGTACCATGTTATAGTAGTTAATTTGTACATTATGTTTAGTTATTGTACCATGTTATAGTAGTTAGTTAATTTGTACCATGTTATAGTAGTTAATTTGTACCATGTTATAGTAGTTAAGTTGTACCATGTTATAGTAGTTAATTTGTACCATGTTATAGTAGTTAATTAATTTGTACCATGTTATAGTAGTTAGTTAATTTGTACCATGTTATAGTAGTTAATTTGTACCATGTTATAGTAGTTAGTTAATTTGTACCATGTTATAGTAGTTAGTTAATTTGTACCATGTTATATAGTTAGTATTGTACAGTTAATATTAATTTGTACCATGTTATAGTAGTTAGTTAATTTGTACCATGTTATAGTAGTTAATTTGTACCATGTTATAGTAGTAAATTTGTACCATGTTATAGTAGTTAATTTGTACCATGTTATAGTAGTTAATTTGTACCATGTTATAGTAGTTAGTTAATTTGTACCATGTTATAGTAGTTAATTTGTACCATGTTATAGTAGTTAGTTTGTACCATGTTATTGTAGTTAATTTGTACCATGTTATAGTAGTTAGTTAATTTGTACCATGTTATAGTAGTTAGTTAATTTGTACCATGTTATAGTAGTTAATTTGTACCATGCTATTGTAGTTAATTTGTACCATGTTATAGTAGTTAGTTAATTTGTACCATGTTATAGTAGTTAATTTGTACCATGTTATAGTAGTTAGTTAATTTGTACCATGTTCTAGTAGTTAATTTGTACCATGTTATAGTAGTTAATTTGTACCATGTTATAGTAGTTAGTTAATTTGTACCATGTTATAGTAGTTAATTTGTACCATGTTATAGTAGTTAATTTGTACCATGTTATAGTAGTTAGTTAATTTGTACCATGTTATAGTAGTTAATTTGTACCATGTTATTGTAGTTAATTTGTACCATGTTATAGTAGTTAGTTAATTTGTACCATGTTATAGTAGTTAATTTGTACCATGTTATTGTAGTTAATTTGTACCATGTTATAGTAGTTAGTTAATTTGTACCATGTTATAGTAGTTAGTTAATTTGTACCATGTTATAGTAGTTAGTTAATTTGTACCATGTTATAGTAGTTAATTTGTACCATGTTATTGTAGTTAATTTGTACCATGTTATAGTAGTTAGTTAATTTGTACCATGTTATAGTAGTTAATTTGTACCATGTTATAGTAGTTATAGTAGTTAATTTGTACCATGTTATAGTAGTTAGTTAATTTGTACCATGTTATAGTAGTTAGTTAATTTGCATAGATTAGATGAACTGTTTGTTTGTCAGTCCCGTCACTCAACTCCTCATACAATTTCCATCCAATTCCAACGAAAGTTGGTATACAGCATCAGCTTAAAGCGGACATGTATATATTTTATGGACTTTCATGTCCTGTTAATATTTCTTGAGTTAAGCCCCATTTTTAGACTTAACAGCATTACAACTACATTGTACATTTTGTATCTCATATGACATGTTTACATTAAGTTCAAATGAGAGTTGGTATAAAACATGAAGGACAAGTGCATATTGTTGGGACTTTCGTGTCCAATTACTATCATTAGCTCGACTATTCATAGAATAGTAGAGCTATTGGACTCGCCTATGCGTCCGCGTCTGCGTCCAAATTTGGTTAAGTTTTTGTATGTAAGCTGGTATCTCAGCAACCACTTGTGGGAATGGATTGAAACTTCACACACTTATTTACTGTGATAAACCGACTTACATTGCACAGGTTCCATAACTCTATTTTGCTTTTTTACAAAATTATGCCCCTTTTTTGACTTAGAAATTTTTGGTTAAGGTTTTGTATGTAAACTGGTATCTCAGTAACCACTTGTAGGAATGGATTGAAACTTTACACACTTATTTACTGTGATAAACTGACTTACAATGCACAGGTTCCATAACTCTATTTTGCTTTTTTACAAAATTATGCCCCTTTTTCGACTTAGAATTTTTTGGTCAGGGTTTTGTATCTAAGCTGGTATCTCAGTACTCACTGATTGGAATGGATTGAAACTTCACACACTTGTTCACTGTCATGATCTGACATGCACAAAGCAGATCCCATAACTTTATTTTGCTTTTTTACAAAATTATGCCCCTTTTTCAATATAGAAATTTTTGGTTAAGTTTTTGTATGTAAGCTGGTATCTCAGTATCCACTAATGGGAAAGGATTGAAACTTCACACGCTTGTTCACTGTCATGATATGACATGCAGTGCAAAGGGTCAATAACTCAACTTTGCATTTTACAAAATTATGCCCCTTTTTAAACTTAGGAGTTTTGGGTTAAATTCTTATATGTAAGCTGGTATCTCAGTACCTGCTAATGGGAATGGATTGAAACTTCACACACTTGTCCACTGTCATGAGCTGATAAGCACTATGCAGGTTCCAAAACCCTATTTTGCTTTATTTTAATTATGCCCCTTTTTCGATTTCGTATTCAATCAATCGACAAGGCTGTTGAATAGTCGAGCGTTGCTGTCCTCCGACAGCTCTTGTTTTAGTTATACCCCTTTCTTGGACTATGATATTACAAATACATTTGTACTTTGTATATATCTTGTTTACTCAACTCCTACAGTTTTCGTCATTTTGAAATGAAACTTGGAATACAAGATCAGCATAATGTGGACATGTGCATTTATGAGACTTTCATGTTTTATGTCTGATTTCATTTTTAGAGCAAACACTTTTTGGATTTTATGATGTTATTCTATTAGGCATTTTCAGAGGTCTTTTGTCATATAATGTTGACATCATTCTCGTTAGTAGCCCAAAATGATGCGCATTTGGGCAGTTATTGCTTTACCGCATCAGATTCAGACGTAGGCACCTTGTTAACATTTCCTAGAAAGTCTTGTCTTTGTTATTTCTGAGTATCACAATAGAGTGAAACTTAACACATGCCTTTCTTATGATAATAAGAAGAGAATGAGCTAGGTTCCGTAATTCTTGCACTGTTAGGTCAGTCTGCCTTTCTTCATATATTCCTCCTCACAGCCCAAACTAAAAGCAAAACAATAATTCTTTTACATTCTTCTTCACAATTGTTAGTTTCTTGTGTTTCTCTATACTTATTCTTATTAATACCCCCTCCCCCACCTGGTCACAACCTGCCTCTAAATATTCTTATTCCCTCCACTCAACATTATCAGTATAATTTTAACAAGGTGACTTATTATTAACCCTTAGCCTGCTGCAGGCGAATTTAACAGCCTTTGCAAACAGCTTGGAACCAGATCAGACGCCGATTAAATCGGCGTCTGATCAGGTTCCAAGCTGTTTGCTACTTTGACAATATTTCTTCCAATTTTGGAGCAAATTGAATGAATTTTACAATTTTAGCAGACGACATTTCCAGCAGACGACAATTTATCTAGCATGCTAAAGGTTAAGTTGTTGTTAATCATAGAACAGCCTAAGTGTTACGATACTAAGTTGATTTTTAATACGTGCTGCACCACAACATTATATGTATGACATTACTCCAAGGAATTTCTTTTGTTTTTTTATAATTACTAAATGGAACCATGATCATGCATAAAACATTTGTAATTAATCCCCAGTCAGGCATTGATTACTAATAAATACTGTCAGATTTAATATGTCATTTTAGTACAAGTAATTATAAATTGTCCTCATTTGTAACTGCATGTACCCAATGTAATTAAAATGGGCTTTGTTCTTTTTGTATCAAGTAGAAATTCAGGACAATTTGTAGTGATGAATAAAATGTAATTACCAAACTGTATCAAGTGTTATTTTAATCGTAATGGTTCCAACTGAAACTTATTTTGTGAATTATCCCCCATGTGTAATTTGATATGGTCACAGGTAAATAGATATCTTTTCACTAAGAGAACAATACTATAGGGTAGTCCTAGCTACTAGTTAACAAATGACATTCTTCTTTTTTACCTAAAATTATTAAAAATATGGATTTTACAAGGTTTTGTTTTTTATTTATATCTTTAAAATTTTTGTTTTCTTTTCTTTTACAAATTACAAGTTTTATTCAAATTTTACAATGGTAATTAGTGTTTCTTTTTTGGCAGTGACTAATTATATAAAGAGATTGGTAGAATTTGAAAGTAGCAAAAAATAAGGACATTTTCTGTTGAGAGAAACACTCACTGTTTTCTCTTGTGTTCAATTTGTTGTCATGTCCATGACACCTTGCATTTTCTTCTGAAGCTTATTTCATCCTAGAGCATGTAAATAATTCTAACCCAGAAATAGAAAGAGGTCCTGAAATTCAACATTATACTTGCCATGGATATTCAAAGAAACCGTACATACAACATAAACTGAAGTTTTCTAGAAATTGAAAAAAAAGTTAAGTATGATTGTTTTAAAGGCAATTTTTCTATATGATATAACAGCATCCTTAATATTATAAAGTTATTTGAGCCGTGCCATGGGAAAACCAATATAGTGGCTTTGCGACCAGCATGGATCCAGACCAGCCTGCGCATCCGCGCAGTCTGGTCAGGATCCATGCTGTTCGCTAACTGTTTTTCTCATTGCAATAGGCTTTGAAAGCGAACAGCATGCATCCTGACCAGACTGCGCGGATGCGCAGGCTGGTCTGGATCCATGCTGGTCGCAAAGCCACTATGTTGGTTTTCTCTTGCCACGGCTCATTCGTTAGCTTTTATTGCTGAAAAGTGTCAACAGATTATCAAATCTTTTATATATTTGAACCTGTTTAGAAAGCCAAAGAGGAAAGATACTGGGCCATGCGTGGTCGCCCAGTGACTCCACCTGGTGGTCTTAACATAGGCAATTACGACAGACAAGTTAAAGAACAAGCACAAGCTAAGAAACAGGAGTATAAAAAGATGTTAGATGAGGTAAGAAAAAGCACCTAGAATGTTATATGCATGTTAGTTTTGTATTAAACAGATGGTTCAAGCATGACTGTATATTAACAAAGAATAAATTTTCAAGGTACAGAAGACTAGCATTTTATTTGATAGAGGTAAATTTGTTTGTTGATCATGTTGTTTTTGTTTTTTTTGTCACAATGACACAATTCATGTCACATAGCCACTTTCTGTCTTTCATGGTAGAGGAAATCTGGTGCCTCTCTGGGCCATGAAAATGAATTTAACAAAAAGGAAGGAAACAAATCTTGAAAATATGTTTTTCTGCTCAGGTGATGGAGGGTATAGGATTCATTTTTTACAATATCTGTAGATTATAAGTTATAAAATGCATAACTAAGGATCCCTTCTTAATTTGGTGGATCCATATTGACTAACAGAAATATCTGTTTAATTACATTATTCTCTGCATGCACTTTCGGCATTCTCTGGTTTGACCTTAAAGCCAGGTGCTCATGTGGGCAACATTGTGATCTGAAGAATGCCGAAACACCATAGAAGAGTTTGTAATCACAGAGAAGTTTCTAATTGCCATTTTGCATCCACTACCACAATATTCTAAGGCTATGCACTGTTTGCCTAGGTTATAACTTCATCACAATGTTTTAACTTTGTTTAAAGTTTGTAAAAAATAGTTATGACAGCTTTGGAGTGCTCTTTGCATGGTTTGTATCATCTTATGTTCAAGGTAAAGACCTAGAGACATTCAGACAACCAATGTGCAACAAAACATATGTTACCTCGAGGGATTCTCTAATATTATATTATAGTTTATCATTAAAATGGCATGAATTTAGATTAAAGTTTGTCAGGTAATCACATCTTTATTGGTTGTTGTGCTATTTTTAGCTCATCTGATTTTTTGAAAAAAAATGATGAGTTATTGTCATCACTTGAGCAGTTGTCGGCGTCGGCGTCGGCGTCTGCGTCGGCGTTGCCTGGTTAAGTTTTATGTTTAGGTCAGCTTTTCTCCTAAACTATCAAAGCTATTGCTTTGAAACTTGGAAGACTTGTTCACCATCATAAGCTGACCCTGTATAGCAAGAAACATAACTCCATCTTGCTTTTTGCAAGATTTATGGCCCCTTTTGTACTTAGAAAATATCAGATTTCTTGGTTAAGTTTTATGTTTAGGTCAACTTTTCTCCTAAACTATCAAAGCTATTGCTTTGAAACTTGGAATACTTGTTCACCATCATAAGCAGACCCTGTACATCAAGAAACATAACTCCATCTTGCTTTTTGCAAGAATTATTGCCCCTTTTGGACTTAGAAAATCAGTTTTCTTGGTTAAGTTTTATGTTTAGGTCAGCTTTTATCCTAAACTATCAAAGCTATTGCTTTAAAACTTGCAACACTTGTTCACCATCATAAGCTGACCCTGTACAGCAAGAAACATAACTCCATCCTGCTTTTTGCAAGATTTATGGCCCCTTTTGGACTTAGAAAATATCAGATTTCTTGGTTAAGTTTTATGTTTAGGTCAACTTTTTCTCTTAAACAATCAAAGCTATTGCTTTGAAACTTGCAACACTTGTTCACCATCAAAAGCTGACCCTACAGCAAGCAACATAACTCCATCCTGCTTTTTGCAATAATTATTGCCCCTTTTGGACTTAGAAAATCATTTTCTTGGTTGAGTATTATGTTTAAGGCAACTTTTCTCATAAACTATCAAAGCTATTGCTTTAAAACTTGCAACAGTTTTTCACAATCATAAGTGGACACTGTACATCAAGAAACATAACTCTATCCTGCTTTTTGCAAGAATGATGGCCCTTTTTAGACTAAGAAAATCATGGGTAGGACAATATTTCTATTATACAAAAAAAATCAGATGAGCGTCAGCACTCGCAAGGCGGTGCTCTTGTTATGTCTTCAACTGGATTATTGGCATCAATTATTTAATAGTATCAATTTTTATGTAGTTTAGGGAATGAAAGACAGATAATTTAAGTCTATTGTTAATTTTTAAATCATTTTAGCAAAAATTAGTGCAACTAAAATTGAGAGCAATGGATCATGTTGCTGATGTATCACCAAAATATGTCCGATATCGAGATGAGGAGCGCCCCCTAGTGGGATCTCATAGTGATTTTAATCCATACATGCAGGAGGTGAGAGTAGCTGCTAGATGTTTCGCAGTGTCAAAATTAGCTGTCATAGTTCTCTTCATCTATTCACATCTGTTACAGATGAATGTCTTTAATTTAAATATTTTTATTTTTAAATCATTTTTAGTTCACCTGAACCAAAGGTTTAGGGGAAGCAGTTATTATAGATGGATGGTCCTTCATCAGTGATACATTGTCCTCTATCAAGATGTTTGCTTAAACATCTACTTCACTGAACCACTGGTCAGAATTACACCAAACTTAGCCTGTAGTATTCTGGCATAGATCCCCCACAAGTTTGCTTGATTGCATTGGCGGGCTGCCATGAAGGCTTGATGGTTGCTTGATTGCATTAACAGGCTGCCATGAAGGCATGATGGTTGCTTGATTGCATCGACAGACTGCCATGAAGGCTTGATGGTTGCTTGATTGCATTGACAGGCTGCCATGTAGGCTTGATGGTTGCTTGATTGCATCGGCAGGCTGCCATGAAGGCTTGATGGTTGCTTACTGCATCGACAGGCTGCCATGAAGGCTTGATGGTTGCTTGATTGCATCAACAGGCTGCCATGAAGGCATGATAGTTGCTTAATTGCATCGACAGGCTGCCATGAAGGCTTTGACAGGCTGCCGTGAAGGCTTGATTGCTGCTTACTGCATCGGCAGGCTGCCGTGAAGGCTTGATTGCTGCTAACTGCATCGGCAGGCTGCCATGAAGGCCTGATGGTTGCTTACTGCATCGACAGGCTGCCATGAAGGCTTGATGGATGTTTACCAAACTTGAAGGCATGATGGTTGCTTGATTGCATCAACAGGCTGCCATGAAGGCTTGATGGTTGCTTACTGCATCAACAGGCTGCCATGAAGGCATGATTGATGCTTACTTGATGGTTGCTTACTGCATCGACAAGCTGCCATGAAGATTTGATGGTTGCTAACTGCATCAACAGGCTGCCATGAAGGCTTGATGGTTGTTTATTGCATCGACAGGCTGCCATAGGCTTGATGGATGCTTACTGCATCGACAGGCTGCCATGAAGGCTCGATTGTTGCTTTCTGGATCGACAGGCTGCCATGAAGGCTTGATGGTTGCTTACTGAATAGACAGGCTGCCATGAAGGCTTGATGGATGCTTACTGCATCGACAGGCTGCCATGAAGGCTTGATTGTTGCTTACTGGATCAACAGGCTGCCATGAAGGCTTGATGGTTGCTTACTGCATCGACAGGCTGCCATGAAGGCTTCAACAGGCTGCCGTGAAGGCTTGATTGCTGCTTACTGCATCGGCAGGCTGCCGTGAAGGCTTGATTGCTGCTTACTGCATCGACAGGCTGCCATGAAGGCCTGATGGTTGCTTACTGCATCGACAGGCTGCCATGAAGGCTTGATGGATGTTTACCAAACTTGTTAAGAAACATCCTTGTAGTTTATTCAAATGGTTCAGCTTTACTGCACTTGTTGGAAGCCAGAGATAAAAATATTAAATTTTAAAAACCGCTTCTTCAACATGAATTCACCAAACTTGGCACGTACTTGTGAGCAACTTTAAACAATTTCTTTTCATAAAGCACTTAAATGGATGTTCACCAAACTTGATCAGAAGCATTCTTGCATGGACCTTTCTTAATTTTTTTCAAATGTTTCTACTTGATTGCACATGGGTGTGGCCAGAACTTAAAATAGAAAATAAATCCTTTAAACAATTTCTCATGAAATCTTGATGAATGTTTGCCAATTTGGATCAGAAACAGCATCGATCATTCTCAGATTTGCTCAGATGGTCCACTTCATTGCCTCGCTGCCTCTATCTTGCCTGGGTCATATCTGTCATATTTTGAGTTTAATCTTTTTCATACTACAGATGTAAATGAAATTGTTGCTTTCGCAAAACATTGTTTCATGACACAAAATTATGTTTAAGGTCAGGTGAGTGACTTGGGAGCCGTAATGGCCCTTTTTTATCTGCGTTATATAGATCTTTTAAAACACCCTATAAATAATCAAATATTCATTTCATTTCGCACCAGTATTTTCATGTTTTGCCTTCTATGTGCTCAGTAAAGCTGTAATACATTACTAATACAAAGTACAAATGTAAATACTTTAATTAATACAACTAATAAATTTTGAGCATATTATAAAGTAATGCAAAATATATTTGCACCTTAGATCTACTCTAAGACATCCTATTTTCTTAATTTACTGCACACAGAAGGAAAGCAAGGACAAATTTCGGAGAGATTTAAGGAGTAAGCCCATACAAAATCCCTCACCCTCCACTCAAAATGTTGTAACTGAAACTTCCCCTCGAGAGGACCCTAACTTTAAAGCTTTCCTTGACGTAGAAAAAGAAAAAGTGAAGAATAAAAGGAAATATGCTGAAGAGTTGTTAAAGGTATCAAGTTGTGTAGAAAGCTTGATATTATTCTGATTTCGTATATCCGTTTAATATATTAATCCTGCTAGAGAATTGTAGTGTTCGTATAAAAAAATGGTGAAATACGGTAGATGTAAAGTGGCTGTAAATAGCTTCGTAGTGTGTCACATCACTCTCATGTGTGTTGTCTTTTGTTAGAAACATGACACTTTGTACCATACAGTTTAGGTATTAGCTGCTTTGTCATCTATATTTTGAAGTTGATTTGAGTCGTACCATGAGAAAACCAACATAGTGCATTTGCGACCAGCATGGATCCAGACCAGCCTGCGCATCCGCGCAGTCTGGTCAGGATCCATGCTGTTCGCTAATGGTTTCTCTAATTGCAACAGGCTTTGAAAGCGAACACCATGGATCCTGACCAGACTGCGCAAATGCGCAGGCTGGTCTGGATCCATGCTGGTCGCAAAGGCACTATGTTGGTTTTCTCATGGCGCGGCTCATATGTGCATATTTGTAAAATTTCTGTCTTTGCTTCAGTAAGCATCCAAGATGTCAATATTCAGAACCTTGCAAGCTGTTTGCAAAGTACATGAAATTATACCTAAACCATTTAAATAAGTAGATTTACCTGTAGGATGTGATTCAAAAACTTTTAGGAGACACTTATATTGTTATTCAGAGGGATTTACTACAAAATTTATACATGTACAATATACATAATACTATAATTATGAAATCACAACCTCCCTATTATCTTACTTGCATATTCTGGCAAGTGTTCCAATTTGTCCAAGAAGGCCTTCACTCATGCTTCATGCATTCCAATGTATTTCATACCAAGATGGTAACTACGTAACCAAAATCTTTTCACATTTATTTAATTGATACAGTGTTGCATGCTTTTGAATTAATAGATCTCTAAAACAACAAAATAAGTTAGTGATTGTTGGAAAAAAAGTGTTCTAACACAATGTTATCTTTCCATTGGCAACCTCCAGTAAAATGTACATGTATGTCAATATTCATAGCAAATTGAGAGTGACCTCTAGAATGCTCAAACTTTGCTATTAAACTATTTGTTGGAATTGGAATGCATTAGGAAGTGTGTTTGGATGTCTGTATATACACCAAATTTGGAAGCAAGATTTTAAAACCCAGTATGAAGAAGCTATTTATATGCAAATTTACTCACAGTAAAAAATGTTACAATATTAGTCCCAAGGAATTTCAACTTGCATCAGAAGTTGATGCTAGTTTCTGTTATATTGTGAAGTCAAAAATATTTTGTCTTATAGCAGTCTCAAAATATATGTATCTTTGAATCTTTGAACAGTGTATTAAGTTAGATGTATTCAACTTACATGATTTATTCCAAATGCATTATTTAACCTTTAGCCTACTGGCAGCAAATATTTCTGCCTTTGCGACCAGTGCAGACCAAGATCAGCCTGCACATCCGTGCAGGCTGATCATGGTCTGCACTGTTCGCTATTCAGTCAGTAAATTTTTAACAAACACCCCTTCAAATAATAAAAGGTATTGCCCAAATTGAATGATGGATCAGTTCATTTTAGAAATATAGCAGGGTAAGGGTTAAAATGTCTGAAATTTAGACTTAGACTTAAGAATGCCAGTTATTCAGTTTAGCATAATTTTGTTTATAGTCAATTTATCCTACTCAGTTTTTTCTCAGTTGCCTATATTATAAGCTAGAAAAGGCACACACATCCAAAGTTCCATTTGTTTCTGTGCTAATTATACAATAAGAGTAAAAGGAAAATGAAGCCTTGTAAACAAGCTAAATCTAAATTTCAGACGACAGGCCTGGAACTAGAGATAAAGTGACCATTGATGGCACAGTGAATTTCATAATGAAATTAAGGTTATATTTTCAGAAAAATATTTTTTTAACTTGATAAAATTTAGTGACATCTTTCAGCATTTTTGGCTTTTTGTTTGTATTAATTACGTCTTTGTCAGTTAAAAGTTTTAGGGTTAAATGTTTTACCACAAGTAAATTTTCCCTTTGTGTTCCAATATTATATTCTGAGAATCAGAAAGGGCAATGGATGATTCTTATTAGAAAGTTTAGTCAGTTTTTATATCAATTTTATTTTAGATGTGTAAGATATTACTTTAGTTTTCCATTGACAAGAGATTCATTTGCGACATTGCAATAGTAATTCAGATTCATTAATCTTTTTAATTTTACAAGGTTGGTGTTAAATCAAAAAAATTGTTTCATGTGCATAATTATAGAGATACAATTTAACTGAACTGCAAAATTCAAGCTACTTTAAAAAATTACAGTATATGAAAATGCTGACAAGATAACAGAGCTTCAGTCTGTATAGTTGATAATGGATGGAGATTGCCAAGTAAAGCCGTGATTTTTTTTTTTTCAGCAACAAAAAGAGCATATGTTTTTGAGAGCCCGCCAAGAACCTGAGATGGCGGTGTTAGATAGACATGGTCAGCCCTCACAGTATCTTGCCGACAAACCTCCTGCAGGGCCGAGCTATGGTAGAGGCAGAGATGAGGTAAACATTAATTAAATAGAAACAGCATTTGGTGTGAGTTTATGCAAAAGATCATGCAAATCTTATTGCCAGTCATTTGATTGCAGTAGCACTTTCACATGGTCACATGACCAGCACATTATTTTCCAGAAAATCTTTTGCATTCCCTCATTTTATAACAAGGTTAATATTTTATAGTTCCTCACATTTTTGCTGTTTTTAACAACCTGTTGAAATCCCAACTGCACGTTTGCTCTTCATGCAATAACCAGGTAATGGAAGCACTTCTTCCTTTTCATCATCTTAATTACCATCATTGTTTCCTTTATTTTAATGCATTTGAGAATTCTAATGAAATCAAGATTCTTTTATTAAAAAACAAACTCACACACATACATTAATTACAATCTTCAGTCAAGTAGACAAACTCCAGCATTTTGGAATGAGGGAAAGCAGGCACAAGGTCCACGCTCCTTGAATTCTGATGCTTCCAGATCAAATCGATCTAGTGCTTATGTTCCCATGGTAACGCACTTCTGTTTCTGCACCTGTGTACGATTAGCTATTCTGTGATGTAGCAAAAAAAAACTTGCTTCTACTTAGTGACGTCCATCTTTTCTGCCTAATACAAAAAGAAAATGTACAATGTAGTTGTAATGTCAAGCTTAGTACTGTTCCATGTTTAACTGATTCTTTCTGCATTTATACAGTTACAATATTAGTCTTTCTGCCTACCAACCAGTTGTCTTCTGGAAATTTTCCTGTATGCCTCAAGCTAGAATTGCTGCTGGTCTGTATTCTAACTGTACAACAGCATTATAAACTTCATGGAAATGCTTCTGTTGCCAGTTTTCAAACTGCTCAATCTTTGACATTTTGTTGCAGTCTTTTAGAATATCATATGAGCTTACTATATTTTTAGTTTTCAGTTAGTAACTTCACAGTAGCATAGATCTACTAAGTAGCCACTTTCTTGTCTAGATCTGGCTCTCCCATACAACAGTCTCTCCCACTGCCTGTAGCTGCATATTTTTCTTGTCTAGATCAGACATTGACACACAACAATCTCTCCTACTGCCAGTAGCCTGCATACCTTTCTTGTCTAGATCAGACATTGACACACAGCAATCTCTCCTACTGCCAGTAGCCTACATACCTTTCTTGTCTAGATCAGACATTGACACACAGCAATCTCTCCTACTGCCAGTAGTCAAGACATCTTTCTTGTCTAGATCTGACATTGACACACAGCAGTCTCTCCCACTGCCATTAGTCGAAACATCTTCTTTTTCTAGGTCTGATTTCGACACACAGTGATTTCTCCCACTGCCTGCATACCTTTTTTGTCTAGATCAGACATTGCCACACAGCAATCTCTCCCACTGCCAGTATGTAAGACATCTTGCTTCTCTAGATCTGACTTGATACACGGTAGTCTCTCCCACTGCCAGTAGCCAATACACTTTTCCTGTCTAGATCTGACTTTGACATACAGCAATCCCTCCCACTGCCAGTAGCCAAGATACCTTTCTTGTCTAGATCTGACTTTGACATACAGCTATCACTCAAACTGCCAGTAGCCAAGACATCTTTTTTTGTCTAGATCTGACTTTGACATTCAGCCATCACTCACACTGCCAGTAGCCAAGACATCTTTTTTGTCTAGATCTGACTTTGACATACAGCTATCACTCACACTACCAGTAGCCAAGACATCTTTTTTGTTTGGATCTGACTTTGACATACAGCTATCACTCCCACTGCCAGTAGCCAAGACATCTTTTTTGTCTAGATCTGACTTTGACATACAGTTATCGCTCCCACTTCCACTTTGATATTGAGACCTATGAGGATTAGTGAATGCCAACATCCTTGTTTATAGATAGTGCCTGTATTGCTTAAAACTTTCTACATACATAACAGGTAGAATGAATTGTTTTGCTTTTGTGCCTGACTTACATTACTGATAGTGCATTCTGTATGTTCTGTTGATTTATATGTGTGACCTACTGTGTGTACTGTTGCTCCTGTTAAAATGTCAAGGGCTTCTTGCTGTCTCTCATGTCAAAGGCTTGTAGTCATGTTATGCTGATTTAGTTGCATGTTGCTTAATGCTTCCAGAGACTCTACTTCTACCTTTCATCTGTTCTTTTGTAGTATCTTCCACCTTTCTATAATGTCCTAGATGTAGGAGGATGTTCTACAGCTATACTCATTTCTCAGTGACTCGTCACTGTGTAGGTTCTAGATGATGGCTGATTAGCTCATGCTGCTGCTGCTCTAATACTGTACTGATTAGCAAAAGCATGTAGATAGCAAAACATGTTATAAGCTTGTCTCTGTTTGTCATTTTTGATGTCATATGTTTTTATTGCAGACTGTTGAGTCTCATCTGTTATGTCCCCCTGTTAGAATTTTCGGTTACATCAATATCTAAATCTATTGTTTGATTTTTTTGTTTTATTCAACTGGAAAGCATCATTCTTTTGTTTTACTCTTTAAGTTTGAAAATTTCCCATTTTTAGTTCTACTTCACGTACTTCCTCTTTGGCTGATTATTTACATTTTTATAGGATTCAAATGTCTTCAGCATTTGTCAGTAGCACTTTTCATAATAAAAAATACTTACAAACACTTCTTGACTTTTGCACTTAGGCCTTAAAGACTGAATCTTACTCACGACCTATACCTGAGCGACCTACATATGGACAGCCTCCATATCCTGGTGTAAATCTTAATCAAAACGATGAAAGGTTTAATCCAGATGCACCTGCTAAGTTCCAGCCAAAGTCCCCAGAAAAGCCGGTAGACAGGGAGTTCCTTAAAGTACCAATGAGAGATGACGAAAGACCACAAGAACTTGGCACTCCACTGGTAAAGGATCAAGTTCTATAATGTTGTTTGGCCAGATGTTTTTTTTACAAACCTCTTGATTACTTTTGATTAATTCATTTCAGCTGTAACAGTAGCGCTAATTTTGTTTTTGTATCATTGTTTTGTTTTCCCAAAGTTGCACAAATGGACATGCTTTCTGTATTTCTGTAGGTTGTTGGTATAAAATGTAACATGTTAGTACCATGAATTTATGTGATAGAATTAGGGGAAGGGTATAAGGCCATGAGTTTCTGTAAATGGAATTGAGAAAAAAAAATTAGCACCATGAATTTCCGTATTTGAATTGCAGGAACATGTTAGTACCAAGAATTTCTGTAATTGAATGAGGGAGCATGTTAACACCATGAATTTCTCAAATGGAATTGGGGAACATGGTAGCACCATGAATTTTTCTAATGGAATTGGGGAACATGTTAGCACCATGAATTTATCTAATGGAATAAGGGAACATGTTAGCACCATGAATTTATCTAATGGAATTAGGAAACATATTAGCACCATGAATTTCTCTAATGGAGTAAGAGTATATGTTAGATGGAATGAGGGGGCATGGTAGCACCACCAAGAATTTCTGTAAAGGAATGAAGGAAATCGGGTTAGAACTACTTTGCAGTAATATTTGAGAAAACAGTAATTAACTACTCTTACATGACCTAAAACATGTCTGAAGCCATTTTAAAATTCATTTTAACTTTCCCTCCCAGGCCTTTAAACTTGAACCACAGACCCAGTCTTTAAAAGATCAATCCAGCTATGAACAGCAAGCACACCATGAGTCTGGTCAGATCCCCAGTAAGGCCACAGGTGAATGGTACTTATCAGAGGGTACTGGGAGACTAAGGTCCCCAGCTGATCTTCCACCACGGTCACCAGAAAAACCAGCTAATCCAGAATGGCTTAAGATACCAGTGAGGGATGATGAAAGACCACCAGGAGTTGGCACTCCGCTGGTAATGAAAAGAGTTTTTGCACTCTTCCAATAATGTATTTATAGGTTATTAGCTTTATATCGGGAAATATGCACAAGTTCTTCAGCGGAAATATTGCGTGACTTTAGGAGCGCAATATTCTTCCGCTGAAGAACGAGTGCATATTTCCCGATGCAAAGATAATAACCTTTTTATTACATACGCATCTACACGTATAAATATAATGTAAATATAATAAATTTATTCAATAGCCTGAAAAGAATTGACAATATTGAACTAAACAGAAAAAAAATAGTGCAACAACACACACTGGATTACGTCACGCACCCGATATGATATTTAGGCGTCAGTGTATGGAAAAATATTGACGTTTCCGGTACCAGTGTAACTTAATGGGGAATAGAAATGAGTATGTAATAAAACATGAATATTTTGTTACTTATAGAGTATGAGGGGTATTATTATTAACTTAACTGAGATTTATTGGCCAGCAGTTTTCTGGAAAACCTCATCTTGTACTAAATACTAATGCTTGGTGTCAGATCTCTGTAACTAAATTTATGTACATGTATCATGGCCTTAAATTGTTTAAATATCATCAGGCTTTATAATAACTCATGATCTTGATCTCAGTTTGAAAAAATGTAATGTGGGTTTTAAGGGCTAACAAAACACTCTGTTTTCACTAACACTGATGCAGTCCACAACAATCTGAAAGGAAGCTTTTCATTGATTTGAACCATGTTCAGTCTCAGCATAAAAAGTTAATAAAATATGTGAAGGTTCAGATATTAGCACATTAATATATTTACCTCTACCTCTTGCATATCACTGTGTGAAACCCTTATTTTGTTAACATCTGGATTCCATCTTGATTTTGTTCACCCTTTAAAAAGCATTTATATACTTATAATATCTGCACTTTCTCAAGTCACCTTTTTGGTTTGTGTGTTATATTATTTTCATCACTTACACAGGCTTTTAAGACAAATTCCTACTCACGCCAGCCACCCCCTGCGCCTGAGAAGGATTATTCACGTCAGCCGCCTCCTGCACCTGAGCAAGGGTACTCGCATCAGCCACCCCCTTCACCTAAGAAAGGTTACTCTCGTCAGCCACCCCCTGCACCTGAGCAAGGATACTCTCGGCAGCCGCTACCTCCAAGTCGCGATCAAGGCTACCGTGCACCACCTTTCTCGAGTGACGGTCAAAAGCCATACAGAAAATACGAAAATGGTCCAGAAGGTTTATTTGGGAGACCAGACCAGTCAAGGGAAAGACCAAGGTCCAGGAGGTCTTTAGATGCAGATAGAAAATATTCTCCGACCAAGAGGGAAAATGTAGCAATGCCTGTGAACCAGATCTCACCAAGGAGGATGAAAAATGCCTTATATACGGACTCTGAAGAAGTTAGTACAAAACGTAGAGAAGCTAGTAAAGAAAGACAAAAAGAATATAATGATCTTCTTAGGATGAAGGTTGGTGATACCTGTCAGTATAGAGAGGTTGCAATTTCATACTTGTACATGTAGTAATCGTAATAATTATGTAATGCTTTAGCTTAATATGGGTTTAATCAAGTTGCTTGCTGCATGATATATCTTTAACAAGGTATTATGATTGTGTATTGCTTACTTTCTCTGAATTTTGATCTGTGAGATGCTTTTTCGAAATAAAGAATTAAATCCTGCACGTATGTGTTGGTACCCGTACAAGTATGAAATCCCAGTCACTCTATTTTATGAAGTATTACTGGTACATCCTCTTTACTAAAAAATGCACATTTAATTTTGCACACTGGGTGATGGAATTTTTCCTAAACTACTTACATATGATTCACACAATTGCAGGTAAAAAAGTTGGGGTGTCATACATTAAATGTGTAGATTTGGATTGAAAAACTTATTCAACCCCTTAAATGAAAGTACTGAAATGATTTATTGTAATTTTATGCATTTGAAACTGTTAAGGTTTTTATGTGGAAATACCAGTAAAATGCAC
This sequence comes from Mercenaria mercenaria, assembly GCF_021730395.1. Taxonomy (NCBI): domain Eukaryota; kingdom Metazoa; phylum Mollusca; class Bivalvia; order Venerida; family Veneridae; genus Mercenaria; species Mercenaria mercenaria. The sequence continues at coordinate 55,053,967 of NC_069363.1, forward strand.
ATTAAATGAATTAAAGTTAATACTTATATCACTGGATAAGGCTAGTAACTAGATGCTTCAAGTTTAATATGCTTTCAGAATTTTTCAGTTGAGTGATTTTGCCTCCCCATATGTTTGGAGATATTAAGATGTTAGTCTAAAATTTAACTTTGTACTCTATCCACATACCTGTATAACTTTTCAGCAGCAAGCTTAGTTTAGAATACTTAAAAGTTTCTGAATTTTTCAGTTGAGTGATTTTGCCTCCCCATATGTTCAGAGATATTAAGATTTTATGCTGTTTGTTAGTCTGTTTGTCACAAAAGTCTCTCAGAACTGCTCTTCTGAAACTACTGTAAGGATTTCAACCAAACTTTGTTGGAAGGTGTTGTACCAAGATTTGCTTTGCAAATTTGTCAGCATTTTCCTGTTAAATGAATTATTGCCCCATAAATTCATGGAGAGGAACATGCAATGGTGCAAGCGCATGTTGAGAGGTAGAAGCATGACCTATACTTCTCAGAAGTAGTACGGGGGAAGTTAAAAGAGGTTATTACATCAAAGATTAAGGTCACAGTGACCTTGAGACTGTAAATTGTATCTGGACAGTTACATGTAGCATGCCAGGAACTACAGCTTAATAGCATGATTGCCTGTTGGCATTAAATTACTCCTGAATTTTTTATTAGGTCAAGGTCAGAGGCACTCTGATTGCCTGTGGTAAATACTTTTGTGACAGTAAGGTCAAGGTGATGGCATAATTTATCACCTTTCTATTTAAATGAAGCCATTATTATGGGGAGAAATGTGCTTTTACTTAAATCAGTCTCTAATTTTTAGCTCCATTATTTGGAGAATAGGGGTGCTATTCTACTCGCCCCGGCATCTGCGTCGGCATGTCCTTTCTTGGTTAAAGTTTTTTGGCAACCTTTGTTTTTCTGTCATATCTTTGTTACTATTGCTTACATCTTTCTGTAACTTCACATAAACATTGTCCAGCGTAGAAACAAAGTATGTGCAGGGGCTGGGCCCATTATACCCAAGGTCAAGGTCACCAAGTTGTTATACTTGGAATTATTTTCATCTTCCTTTTAAAGTAGAGGTCTCTTATTGAGACATAAATTCATTTTACTGTCAAATCGCCGAATAATGGAGTGCACGACTGTCTTACGGACAACTCTTGTTATTATTAGGGATCGATCCCTCTACGATAACATGCGATATACCGAATGAGATATATTACTATCGAATTAAAAAATGTGTACTTCTGGCACATGCACAGAGTGTCTGACTTCGGATTTTTTGGAAGAATATGTTTTTTCCTTGTGCTTAATAAGCATCCACAGAACTTGTCTGAACCACAGCATCTTGCACATCAGTACAGATATGGGCAGTGTTGTTTTTATTCCAAAATCTACCTTTAATTTGATAGGGAATCGATCCTGTGCAAAGCGACAAAAATCGGAGTCAATCCCTCTACCGTAACATGCAATATACCGAATGAGATATTTACTTTCGACTTGAAAAAATCTGTCCTTCGGTCCATGCCGTCATTAGACAGTTCTTTTCAAATGTTGTGGGATGAGTTGAACTCCGATCGATTCCTGATTGAGGCAGTGACTTATTTTATATTATTTGTTAGTTTGTTAATCAAAATCCCACAAAGCCCCATTGTACATTCCCCAAAACAAATTTGTATCACAGACATTTTAATTTCTTTTGCAAATGTTTCAGTTTCTCCATCTCACAACACATGGCTTTGTGCTATAGCCAGATATTACAAATAAATTAACTTCCATTTTAAATGTTTTCATATGGAGAAACAATAGCTTTCACCAAAAAACATTCTCTAGTTACAATTTTATAACAAAGAATTAACATTTGAAAAAAGTGTTTGCCTCTTTTGAGTATGCCTTTTTCATTTTTAACAAGTTCCCCATTAAAAAGTAATGTTTAACTTTTTGATAGGCTGAGAAGAAGAGACATGAAGATGAAATGTTTAGGCAGCAACAGCAGCAGAGCAAGCCTGCTGAGGTGGTGAAAAATCCATTCTACAGTTCAGATGATTACGAAAAGTTCCAGAAAGAACTTCAGAGAAAGCAGGGAGAAGAGTACAGAGAGTTTTTATCTCAGGTAAATACATAGAAAGTTATAAAAGGTAAAGGTAATGGTCTTGTTTATTATAGTGTCACCCCTATTGAAAGGGCCAGCCAATTTGGCTTATGAGACACCTTTATTGTGCGTACCAATTACCTCCCAACTCCTACCACTATGCCAGAAGTTGATAGAAGTTGGTAACCATTCATTTAACTAGCTCGCGGCTCACAAACCGGCCTTTTCAGAACGAAAAGTTATAACTGGTTTAAGATGTCACATTAAGTATGATGTGTTATGATAGTGCTTAGATAATGTATTCATTTACAGGTTTAAATGTAAAAAGTGAACCAATTATTAATAACCAACAATCAATAATGACCAATGCCTAACTTGTGCATTAGTGTCAAACCATGTGTTAAAAACCACCTCCAAATAAAGGACAGTACTATAAAACCTGCTTATAAATGCCACTTTTTATTCCCATTAAACAACAAATAATATATCAATTTTGTCCGTGTTGAGAGACCACCTGTCAACAAAGACCACATTTTTCCATTTCAAGAATATTTGTCTTTAAGAACAAGTTAGACTGTATATACTTTTGTCCTAGAGTTCTATGTTAGGCATTGGTTCAGTATCATGTATAAAGTTCCTATGCTGAGGGGCCAGACAGCATTGTATTTGTACCATAAAGTCTTTTTAAACAACCAACAGCAACTCTCAATTTAAAAAAAAAGTATTTTCCTATGTTTGGACAGTGTTGCTCAATATCTGTTCAGTTACCAGTAGTAATACTGAAAGAAAAACATGTGTCGGACTATCATGTTTCATTATTGTTTCAACGCTTACTAATTATTTATTTAAATATGTTATATCATTTGTGTTAATGTCCCTTATGATATAGAATAATACATGTATTTTTTCAGGTTACAAATTATTGTGTAATGTTTGCTTTTTAGCCTGTAGCAATTATTTGTGTTAAGTGTACATATAAGAGTTTTGTGTAGGTTTACCAGCCACCTCCTGGTAGAATGGGGCTTCCTTTGGGACAGTATAAGTATGAGCCCAAGAGATTGTTAATGGAAGCTGAAAGAAATAATGAATGGAATAGAATGTCAAAGGTACTTGACTGGGTACAACTTTAATGATACAGAACTGATAATTCACATTTTTTCTTTGCATATTGAAAGGGATGTTTAAATATCTGGTGGAGGATAGTTGTTGTGTCTGGTCTGTCTTCTTTTTCAGCATTCCTGTTTAAGTTAACAGGCTTCTTCTTGTCTTAGATGTTTGTTTGTTCATTTTTCAGTTTAATCCATATACACACATGCATACACACATGCATACATCATGGGTTGGGGCCAAAAGTGTTTATAACCTTATCTAGGGCCTTCCTCAGTTTGTTCATTGGTAAAATATAAACATTCTAATATTTTGTCAGTACAATATGTAGAGGATTTGAAAACAAAGAAGTTTTTCCAGTCAAATTTCAGTCATTGACCAGCAATTTATATAAGGAGTCACTAAAATGTCACAGGGTCACTTTAGAACTCATACAATAGAAAGTAGAAGTTTGTCTGGAAACTTACTTGTTTTAAACAGTTACTCATACTTTAATATGTTCTTCTATTGTAGTTTTCTATTTAGGTCTTTGCAGCATTATGTGATGCGAATGTGGGCACTATTGGTTCCAGCTAGCACTGTTACTATGATATGATATTGGATAACATTTGAGCCGCACCATAAGAAAACCAACATAGTGCATTTGAGACCAGCATGGATCCAGACCAGCCTGCGCAACTCAGTCTGGTCAGGGTCCATGCTGTTCACTTTCAAAGCCTACTGCAGTTATAGAAACCATCAGCGAACAGCATGGATCCTGACCAGACTGCACAGATGCACAGGCTGGTCTGGATCCATGCTGGTCGCAAATGCACTATGTTGGTTTTCTCACGGCGCAGCTCATTTTATTTTTTTGTATAGAGCACATAAGGTTAAGGTAGATTGTAGTTTAGTTTATTTGAGCCGTGCCATGAGAAAACCAACATAGTGGGTATGTGACCAGCATGGATCCAGACCAGCCTGCGCATCCGCGCAGTCTGGTCAGGCTCCATGCTGTTCGCTTTTAAAGCCTATTGGAATTGGAGAAACTGTTAGCGAACAGCATGGAGCCTGACCAGACTGCGCGGATGCGCAGGCTGGTCTGGATCCATGCTGGTCGCATACCCACTATGTTGGTTTTCCCATGGCACGGCTCATTTGTTTTTTTAGCACATGTAAGATAATGGTGCACTGTATTTCTGTTGTGGAGCATGCTTTTATCACACTTGTTTTGTATGTTAACTCACTTAGCAATACCAGCCAAGTAAAGACGCACAGGGCCTTCCTCTTGGGCAGTATAGGTATGAACCAAAACGTCTTCAACTGGAAGCAGAAAGAAATAAGGAATACAATCAAATATTGCAGAAGGTAGCACTTTGCCTACATATATGCAAAGCTTCATATGTGTGTGTGGCCAATACCTGCCCTCCCAAATCTAACGGCTACAGACTGAGTACTAATAGACTTCAGTAATCTTTCGGAAACATATATGTTTTTTTAAAGAAGTAATTCCAGGTGAAAAATATCCCAGTTCTGGTAAATTAAATTTTAACTGATACTTAGAGGCATTGATATTCAGTTTGTAGCCATCATATTCACTTTATGATGTATTAGAATTTGCACTGTTTATATGTTTTGTGTGTCAATCTTTTCTCTTAGCTAAACTACATGACTTAACCTGCTCACATCACTCAACATTTCTAAATAATTAGCATTTATGATTTATATCAATCACATGACCTTTCTGCACTGCTGTAGAATATAGTGTTAAAACTTTTAGATGCATAAAAAAGTGTAGATTTCACTTTATATTCTTTGAACTTTACTTGAATATTGTTTTACATGATATTTGAATTCATTACACACATTACTTTTGTTTGAACAATAATTTTTGTTGCCAGATATAGTTGATGTTTGTTACTATGGCATTGCTCTTAAATAGTGTTTTCTTTGTGAGTGATGTAAACTTAGATAATTTGATGATTTTATATACATTTGACACTTAAAAGTATTTGCAAGATGATTTAGAAATGATAAGTACTTAGAGTGTAAAGTATATAGTAATGGTGATTGTAATTGAATAAACATGGATGTTTGAATAAACATGGAAAAATGGATAATTGAATAAACACAGATATTTGAATAAACATGGATATTTGAATAGCATAGATATCTGAATAAATACAGATAATTGAATAACCATGGATAATTGAATGAACAATGATAATTGAATAAACATGGATATTTCGGTATCAGTATGAGTCTAGTAAATGATTTTACTTTTCAATTTATAATAGCAACTTACTAGTAGAAAGGAAAAAGACATAGATAAGAACCCGCAAGGCCTTAATATAGATGTAGGCTATCATCACCAAAGACAGGCTTGGTTAGAAAGACAAAGAAATAAAGAGTATAATGAACATTTAAGAAAGGTAATTCACAAGTTAGTCACCAGAACATAACTGTGTTGCCTATAATCATCACAAACCAGACTGAAGGTTCACATGTTGGTTCATACATAAACTTTGTCACCTGACAGAAATAGCATTGAGCCATTTTTTGTGAAAAAAAAGGCAGTGTAAAATTAGAAAAGTACCCATACAAAGTCACTAGAATTGTTGCTGAATAATTTGAAAAAAAGTGTGTTACTGGTAGATATGTTTATGCAGTTAATGAAAACATATCTATTTAAATATCAGACTTGTTCAAAGGTATGATAGAGAGATATAGAGCAAGCAGTTGTAAAACATCTTAAATTAGGTTAAATATTCATTGCACTATTTTTTTCACAAACAGATGACACAATGTTAATAGGTAGCATCATTGAACTCCTTTGCTGTATATCGGTGTGCACATCAACTTTCTTCCCTCTATCTTAGTACAGTCTGCATCTGCCATATTTTCAGTCTCTTCCATAATGAGGACTTTGCTTTTTCAGTTCTCTTCTATTCTTTGGTTTTGAATTGTCTTGGTTGAAAATGATTTGTGGGAGAAAAAAAAGATTTCATGAATTACATCTTGTCATTCTATGTTGAAATGATATCCTGATTGGCTTATAATCATTGTTTTGTTATTTTGATCATGCACACAATTATGTGTAATGTGTTACATTGTATGTCTCATTTCAGTCATTACTACTTATGCTTTTTCAGTTTTCATTCTTGGTTGATTTTTTGGTAACATTTTCAAACAAGAAGTTCATTCATTTAACTTTAAACAACATTTGTCATTCTCATTTAATCAGAGTTCCATTCATCATAACATCTTTTACTATCATCACGTATTATGTTTAATTATTACATTCAGTCTCATTCAGTACATTTACTACTATTCATTAATCATTTCACTACAGCATTATTATCTTCATTTCCCACCGCAGCCATTCATTAAACATTTCAACACCAGCATTGATTCATCCTTCATTTCCACATCAGCAGCCATTCATCAGTAACATTTCTACATCAGCAGCCATTCATCAGTAACATTTCCATACCAGCAGCCATTCATCCATCATTTCCATACCAGCAGCCATTCATCCATCATTTCCAGTACAGTAGCCATTGGTGCATCATGAAGGGGCCTCCACTGACTTTGAAAAATCACTTAGGATGTATCTTTCTTCATGTGAGGAAGCCATCCAGCTGACTTATGGAAGGTCTGTGTTTCTACCCAGGTACCTGTCCATGCCTGAAACAACGGTACAACCTAAATTGTGTTGGGGTGGCTCCAACCAACAAACAAGTCATCCATCTTTTCATACCAGCAGTAGTCACTTGTCATTTCCATACTAGCAGCCATTCATCTATCTCTTACACAAAGTGATGGGGATCAATGATGCTTTTACACTGTAAGGTAAACAAGTTATACATTTAAGAACATGTCCTTTAGTTTAGGCACAAATGTTCTGTATGTGGGACTAAACTTTCAGATTGCAAGATCATGCCAAGGAGCATCGAATCAACAAAGGCAGTCAGTGGCACAAAGACTAAAAGCAATAGAATATTACTGTTACTGCAGCTGTTTTTCTTTTCCTTCTTAAGGGAGAAGAGCAAAGAAGACATTCAAGAGATGGCAACTCTGCACCAAAAACTACATACGGTTCATCATTTAATCAACAACCTGCCAGTCCAAACAGAATCCACCAGCAGACACCTCCAAGCCGTACAAAATCAAGGGAGCACAGATCTGATCAGATGACAGATGTTCTAACATTTAAAGGTCCAGAGGAAAGAGTTACCCATGGGAGAGATCCTCCTGGACACAATGGGTATTCAAGACACGAGCAGTGGAAAAATCCTCTCCCTGACAGAGATTATAGAGAGCAGAATGGATATTCTGCAAATGTTAATGAACCTATAGGTTCAGGGGAACAAAGGTCTGATCAGATGAACGATGGAGTTACCCATGGGAGAGATCCACGTGGGCAGAATGGGTATTCAAAACAAGAACAGTGGAATAAACCTCCTCCTGTTACAGCTTATGAAGAGCATAATGGGTATTCATCAAATACTAGTGAACCTGGGGATTACAAACCAAAGCTGCCTGATTATTTAACAGCCAATCCAAATACCTTCCACCAGCAAATGACAGCCCCTTATCCAAAAGCGTATTCAGCACCTCTGGAGCCTGGTTCTTCACCAGCAACACCAAGCAAGCTTTCCTTACCCGTTGGCCAGTATGATGAGTTGCGTCCTTTTATTGTTAAACAGAGAAATAAGGAGTACAACAGTCTAAAAGATAAGGTACAAAGGCATGGTGTCACATAGAATATAGTTGTGAATGTTTGGATTATTGGGCTATTTTTCCAACTATGTTTCTTGTCAGTGGATTTGATGACCAATGGTCTTTGGCTCTGATGCAGTGATTGGTGAAAGGTCATTGTGCACCTATGTAAGGTTTCATTTAAAAATTATGTAAAGATCAATGTATAGTTAATTGTAGTAAAACACCTTCCAAATAGTAAATTCTTGTGTATAAAGCAAGACATACTCGGTTGACAAAGAGTTTTTAAAATGTTGATAATAACAGTTTGTTTGATGTAATATGGACTTGTGACTGGTTCCTTGGTGTGTGCAGCTCTCGGAATACAGGTTGTTACTAAATGGTTTATGCATAAAATTCTATGGATTTTTTTTCTGCCTTTCTTCACTCTGCATACCTTTTGAGTTGAAAACTGTACTGGGGAACAAATGGTGAACTTGATGCTACTAATCTTTGTCAAGTATTTATGTACTCATATTATTGGAAACTGGTTCTGTAGTTGGGACGTAAGCAAATTAACCAGCCTAAGTCACCTGAAACTAGAGCAACTTCTCTACCAATTGGCAATGATGACAGGAGATCAACATTTGAAAAGTGGAGAAATCGGGAATATAGGCCGTTACAGAAGGGGGTAATATCATATTGACACTATGTTGTTATAATGTGTCGATACATTTCATAGCACATTCCTTGAATGCCAGTTGTAGCTCTTGGCTTATTTTAGTGTATTCTGTTGTATTTGTAACTTGTTTAAGTGGTTCGGTAAAAAGTTAGAATGTTGGTTATGGCAGCACTTCTGTAACATGGTGTCTAGCTTTTTTTTTAAGGATGTTTTATAAGATAACTTTTTATCCAATAGCTTCCATCTATAAAGAAAATTGGTGTTACTCCTGAAGCAACTGGCATAAGTCTTCCTGTTGGACAATACGACAAAGCAAGACCACTTCTTGAAAAACAAAGGAATGTTGAATATAACAAACTTATTGATACTGGGAGAATAGGAAAGGTATAAAACCCCTGTGTATATATATGATGTTACAAATTGATGGGAGTTCTTGCATCATTGTTTCCGTATCAGTTTGTGTATAATGTCATTTCTTCATCTATGTTGTCATTTTATTCATCATTTGCAAGCTCATTGTGTTGTTCTTCTATTTCATTCTCACCATACAGTTCTGTTTATTTTTTAGACCATTTTCAAGGTGTTTAATATTTTTTATGTCCAAAATTAGAAGCTTGGACATAATTCTGTAAGTTAGGGCAATGTATCTTGTTAAGTAAGTTGATGCCATGTGAAAATTTATTTGATATACAGTGCCATTGCTGCATTAAATCTGTCTGAACAAATATTTGTGTTTTTAGTTTATTTATAGCAACAAGAAGTTTCATGTGTTGAAATGTTTCAGAAATCTTTACGTGAAAAAATTTCAACTCCCCCAAACCTGCAAGGTTTGCCTATAGGACAACAAAATTATGAGCGCATGTATAGAGCAATGGAGCATGAGAGAAATAGGGAATACAATGAATTCTTGCAGCAGGTACAGATGCGATTGCCGTACTGTTATAGCTAGGGAGCACGGGTGTTAGTTTCTAAAACACATTTGAGCTGATTTTGTCTTTGTTATTTTGGATTTTGTTTGCTAGAAATTTTTTGGTGGTTTATACTTTTTTCCAGATTTTCAGATTTTCTATGCATTTAAGTGGCTATATATTCAGACTTTTGGTTTTGCAGGGTGGTGTGGTTTTCCCAATTTCGTTTCTTTCTTGGCAGAGAAGTTTTGACCTTTTAAGTTGGTCAGTTTGAATAAGCAGGTAGCACTTACTGTTCCAACCACATTGTTTCTCTCTATTCTAGCCTTAAACTAACTCTGGAAATAACTTTCTAAAACAGTTTTTTGCTGTTCGCTAACAGTTTTTGAACCCCTTCTATAACAAAACAAGAAAGGGCTATTAGTTACTTTAGAACTATTACAGTTCTACCTTTTACAGTTACAGTTAAAACTGTAAGGGATATTTTGTGAAACTTTAGATATGGATTAGTAAGACTACAATATAGAAATACAAACATCTAATGTTTATCTTTTTTGTGATGTGATAAGACACAACTATTTTTTGTGTGTGTTTTGACCTCGTTGTTTGCCTTGCTACACCAGAAACATGAGTTTGCTAAGCAAATAGTATTACATAGATCTTTAAGGTGGCATTTAATGTAATATAATGTTTTATTCCTTTTACTCTGCAAATGTTACTGTGGTGTTGACTATATTTAGAAGGTATGTAAACCTATATATTTTTAAAAAGGTTTTTCAGATCACTAAACAGATAAGATTTTATGATTATTTTTACGTCTGTTTAGAGATTTAAAAGGGCTTTAATAAATTCCAAAAGACTTATATGTTTATATACTTTCCAAATGTAATAAAAAGATAAACTCTGAAGTTTTCAGCAAGTAAAATTTTCAGACAGCATTAATCGCCACCTTCAAGAAAAACAAAAACTTAAAATATGTTTTAGAAAATTTTACTTACGCAAGGCCTTAATATTAGGTAATGCAAATTAGTGACACAAATGTTTTTATATAACAATGTTTACTACTTGCTGCATTTAGTATTTTTCCTAATCAACATAACTTAATAACCAGCTAAAAATAACTCTCAGTAGTCATTACAGTAGACAATATTTATTTTGTACCAGAGATGTTGGTTTTTGTTTTACTTATGTGGATGTTGATTTATGTTTCTGAAGTGTATATTCTAGAAATTTGGAAATTTTATGTTACCACATTTTTTTTGTTAAAAGTTTTTATCTCCAAAATACATAACTACATTGATAAATACTGCTACATAGAAATATGGTGGAAATAAGACCTTACGGACTACCAGGAGTGAACCAAACAGAACAGATCATCCTAAATCCTCATTCTACTACGGAAACGAACTGGAGCATGCAGAAAAAAAGAGAATGTTAGACGAGGAAAGAAGAAATGAATACCATCAGTATATGAAGGAGGTAAACAAGCTGTTGATGTGAAACTTGCACTTAACCAGTCATCAAGTTACAAAATATAACTTTACTGATTAAAAATGACAATGACATAAGGACATGTAATTTCTTAAAGTGATTTAAGAATAATAGATGAAAAATTTTTGTCTGGAGAAATTCCAAGTTGCACAGTCATATTGGATTTAACATACAGCTACATCCTTTGAAAGAGATTCAACTTGTTAACATGGTTCTACAGATCTGGTTTTAACAAAGGGTGTTCCTTATGACCTAACTTGTCTTCTCATTTTAGCTTTGAGGTGTATGCTATTCTATACATGTTCACTTTCTGGTTGTCAGCTGTTGAATATAGCTTTGTAAATATTTCTATTCTTAAACAGCACAATCATCCACGTTCAACGTCTATAGAAATCCCATCTGATGTGGATTCAGGTTTGCCAATAGGGCAACAGCATCATGAGGCTATGAGAAAATTTCTCAGCGATCAAAGAAATAAGGAATATAACCAACTAGTAGACAGGGTAATCATATGACACATACATTGATAGATTTACCGTTTCCAAGGTTGCGGTTTCAACTTTTTCTAAAACAGCAAAAATACTGTACTAATTTCACTAATTCCATCTACACACTAAAACACGAGCTACAAGCACATGCATGGTTTAAAGATTTCTACACTTTGATTATATTAACCTGTATTATATACATTGTGGTTTAGAAATATGTTATTTCTTAATTGTTGTATGTCTGATAGATAGTATGCGTAGTTCACTTGAGTAGTGAATTACTAACTGCACATTTGATTATTGTTTTTGTTTTGTTTATTTAGTCAGTGTCAGTTTTTCATAGCTAGTTTTAAGGGGTTTTTTTGTTGGGTTTTTTCTTCAGGATTTAGATAAATGGTTGCAGATGTTCTGTGTATGTTTCTTTTTCTTTCAGATGTTTTTGCAAAAGATACAGATCTTTTATAGGTTATTTAAGAATCCTTTTTGTATTTCTATTAATTTAATGATTGACTTTCTAGTTTTTCAGATTCAAGATCTGTATAACAATATAATTATACAATTAATTTGGTAAAATGTAAGTAATATATAACATTGTACAACAAAACAAGTGATCAATTTATGGGCACTTCAGAAAAAAAATGAGGTACGAAATAGAAACTGGAATTTTGATCAGAATGGTGTTCTTGAGTTGCATGGTGATGATGCTGTACAATCCAGGCAGCGTGAACTACGGGCAGAGAGAAAACAAGACTATAATGCCTATATTAGTCAGGTACAGCCCGTTGCTGTGTTGTTTGTTACGTTTTGATAAGTTTGTGTTTGTTGTTGTTAACATTGCATGATTAAGTTTAAGGCAGTGGACATGTAATGTAACCTCGGCAATTTTCGTATGATTACACATTCTTGTTAGGCAATTCGGCATTCTTCGGATATAACTATAACATAATGGGAACATGGCTTTCCATAAAAACTCGAAAATGCTGAAATCACAAACAGAGAATACATAATTTGTAGAATGTCATTACGGGTCTATTACCTTAAAGTATTTGTGGTGTCTTATATATTAATGAGTGATGGGGTGCTGTTATCTTTGTTTAATCCCATATCTGTTGTCAAAAGATGTTCTTCATATTGCATGTGATAGGCTTCATATAGGCTTGATTATATACACATTGTTATGTAATTGCTTGTACATTGTGAATTGTGTTGGTATGTCAATGAGATGCTTTTAATAAATTGTTTTGTTTTTTTAGCTCACCTGTCACGTAGCGACAAGGTGAGCTTTTGTGATCACTCTTCGTCCATCCGTCCATCTGTCATCCGTTCACAATTTCTTGTGAACACAATAGATACCACATTTTGCAATTGATTTTAATCAAACTTACACACAACTTGAATTGGCATAATATCTCGGTTCCTTCTGAAAATTGGCCAGATTCCGTCATGGGTTCCAGAGTTATGGCCCCTTAAAGGGCCAAAATTTGCTATTTTGGCTTGTGAACACGATAGAAACCACATTTTGCACCAATTTTAATCAAACTTGCACACAACTTGTATTGGTATGATATCTCTTTTCCTTTCAAAACTTGGCCAGATCCTATCATGGGTTCTAGAGTTATGGCCCCTTAAATGGCCAAAATTTGCTATTTTGGCTTTTGCAGTCATATAGAGACTTCATTTATAGTTTGATTTGATACAAACTTGCAAAATATCTTTAACAACAATAGATCTTGGATTCCATGATGAATCCGTGAGATCCAATCAAAGCTTTTGGAGTTACGGCCCCTGATTGACTCCTGAAAGAGCCAAAATTGGTTAAATTTTACCATGTGGACACAATAGAAGTGACATTTACATTTGATTTTAACCACACTTACACACAACTTAAGTCACAATAAGATCTTAGTTCTTTTAAAAAAACAGCTAGATTCCTTCATGGTTTCTATAGTTACTAAAATTTCCTATTTTGACCCTTTCAGCCATATAGAGGTTTCATTTATGCTTTGATTTGATACAAACTTGCACAGAATGTTTAACTTGATGATCTCTAGGCCAAGTTAGAAACTGAGTCATGTGGGCACAAAAACTAGGTCACCCGCTCAAATCAAAGGAAAAGCTTGTTAACACCCTAGAGGCCATAATTTATGACCCTATCTTCTTGAAACTTGGTAAGAATGTTTATCTTGATAATTCCTAGGCCAAGTTTAAATCTGGGTCATGTGGGTTTAAAAACTAGGTCAACACTCAAATCAAAGGAAAAGCTTGTTAACACTGTAGAGGTCACATTTCTTACCCTATCTTCATGAAACTTGGTCAGAATGTTTATCTTGATGATTCCAAGGCCAAGTTTAACAGGTGAGCGATATATCATGACTCTCTTGTTATTAACAGGCACAAGTTCTGAGTGTATTAATAGAACAGGATTATTGTTTATACTATTAAAATAATTGTATAAGATTTTAATTCATTTCATGGGAAAATATTGTCATTCAATATTGCAGTTATGGTAATAACTATCTGTGATGTATTGAGTCAGGTGTTTGATGAAAACTACTTGCCATATGTAACTTTTAAAACGGTTATCATTATACTTGTCCTAAGCAAATAACTGCAAGTTGTAATATTTTGTTATACTTTCCGTATTCTGTAAAAAGGTTTTTTTCTTGAATTCTCTTTAAACTTACGACATTTCCATTGATGGTGTACATCATTCTAAAGAAGTCTGAGGATGATAATCGGAACTTTTTATATGTTCAAAATGTCCTAGTAAGTTTTGAATTTATTTTAAGAAACAATCTTGATAGGGGTATTTTTTGTGACACCAGTGTTTTAGAATTCAGTTTCGACTTTTTTTGTGAATGATGTGTTATAAAACTTAAAGGATATCTTCAGTAACTTAAAAGCAACATTCCATGTAAAACTTTTGAAACACTTATTTCGAAAAAATAAGATTTTGTGTGATTTTTATGCAGTGAAAACACATTTTTCCCATAAAATCGAAATTAGTAAAGATTTTCAAAAGGATTTTAATGCCATCCTCAGAGAACTTTAGAATGATCGTGTATAATCAGAACTTTGCAAAATAAATCCACAATTCATGAAATGTCTTGTTATGGGTTATCTGAATCAAAAGGTAGTTATGTGAAAGTTTCTAACATATTATGACGTTCTATTAGATCAAGGCTCCCGCTAGGCGTACCTGGCCTGAACCCGAGGGCCTAGGAGCGCTATTAGTAAGAAAAGGAGAATATGATAATATACGACAAATGCATGATGAAGAAAGGAAAAGAGATTACATTGATCGAATGCAGAAAAGACGAGAGGTAACAGGGCCTGGCATCAGATTAGACTGTAATTTAGCATAGTTATGAATTAACTTTAGATGTTTTACTTCTGTTTTTGTTTTAGCTATTTTTATGAAAAAGCATGTTGTCCGCAACTTGTTCTAAGCATCTCATCTGACTCTGCTCTTAGATATTGTATGTTTGAAATAACAACATGTCGCTGATCTAATCCTGTAGAATAAAACTATGTATAAAACATGTATCGAGCTAACCAAGGCAGTGTAAAACGCTTGTAAAAATTTTGCTACTGAATTTTTTTTGTGATTAATACCATAACAATAATACAAATGTACCGGTATTACATGTGTGTTTTTGTAATTATAATCCAGTTAAAAATTTACAGTTGTGCAAATACATTTTAGCATGCAGTAAGTTAATGTCCTAAAAACATTTCAGTATTTTGCTTAATTCTAAACAGAACTTTTTTGCTGTCTTTGTAAAATTATAGTAGTGTAAAATTTAATAATTTATATATCAGTATAGTGTACATGTGTAAACAAAATTATATCAACTGTACAATAAAATCACGTCTTGTAGCAAAAGTTGAATGGAATGCTTTAGAAGAAAACTAAAAATACATAACAGCATGGCTATTTTGATATATTTTGGGTGCTTCTATGCAAATGAGTGTTGTTGAACTGAAGAGCATTTGTTGGTTTACAACATTTTTACAGTTATTTTTCCACTTAGAGATAATACTTGTGAAAGTACACTTTACTTCAGATAAGGTTTTAAATTTGGATAAAAAGTTCATGTAATGTTTTAGTGCATGATGAGGCAGCAACTTGTATTTTTTTTTTTATGCCCCTGAAGGGAGGCATATAGTTTTTGAACCGTCTGTCAGTCTGTCGGTCTGTCCGCAATTTTCGTGTCCGGTCCATATCTTTGTCATCCATGGATGGATTTTCAAATAACTTGGCATGAATGTGTACCACAGTAAGACGACGTGTCGCGCGCAAGACCCAGATCCGTAGCTCAAAGGTCAAGGTCACACTTAGACGTTAAAGATCATTTTTCATGATAGTGCATTTGTGTCCGGTCCACATCTTTGTCATCCATAGATGGATTTTCAAATAACTTGGCATGAATGTGTACCACAGTAAGACGACGTGTCGCGCGCAAGACCCAGATCCGTAGCTCAAAGGTCAAGGTCACACTTAGACGTTAAAGATCATTTTTCATGATAGTGCATTCGTGTCCGGTCCATATCTTTGTAATCCATGGATGGATTTTCAAATAACTTGGCATGAATGTGTACCACAGTAAGACGACGTGTCGCGCGCAAGACCCAGGTCCATAGCTCAAAGGTCAAGGTCACACTTAGACGTTAAAGATCATTTTTCATGATAGTGCATTCGTGTCCGGTCCATATCTTTGTCATCCATGGATGGATTTTCAAATAACTTGGCATGAATGTGTACCACAGTAAGACGACATGTCGCGCGCAAGACTTAGGTCCATAGCTCAAAGGTCAAGGTCACACTTAGACGTTAAAGGTCATATTTCATGATAGTGCATTGATGGGCGTGTCCGGTCCATATCTTTGTCATTCATGCATGGATTTTAAAATTATTGGGCATGAATATGTACCACAGTAAGACGACGTGTCGCGCCCAAGACCCAGGTCCGTAGGTCAAAGGTCCTAAACTCTAACATCAGCCATAACTATTCATTCAAAGTACCATCGGAGGCATGTGTCATCCTATGGAGACAACTCTTGTTTAAATTCAACATTTAATTGATCTTAACAATGAATACGATATATTTGTGTGATAACCTATATTTGCATCTATTTTAAATAGTTAGTTTAGTGATAAATTTGTGTATGTGAATCTGTAGCTGCTTAAATCTTTGTTAGCGATGCTGCCTTATATATGTTCTCTGTTAGAAACTGTTCCTAGTAAATTCTCATTTTAACACGTCACTATAAAAGATGGGTCTTGACATGACCCCACCTAGTGCACCAGCTGAACCGTTACGAGCCAGATACGAATATTCCAATCCTATGGTCAACGTACTTGGAAGATACGACGACTTTAGAAAGAAACTTGCAGATGATAGAAAAAGAGATTTCCGGACGTTTATGGACCAGGTATAATATTTCATTGGCATGAGACTTGCATGTGTTTTTTACTATAGTATGTTTATCAGATTTTTCTGGAATGTACAGTAACGTTTAAAAAATACAATTATAAATACAGAAAATAAATAGAGGATATTTGTTTTGAGTGAATATGGAATATATCTCACTGAGAAGTGAGAAAAGTTAAAATATTTTCACAAGCGCGTAGCGCGAGTGAAAATGTGAACATTTTCTCACTCTGAGGTGAGATATATTCCATATTCACTCAAAACAAACAAATTTTCTTTTTATTTTATGCTCAATTACGTTGAGATGTGCATTTTTTTTAATCTCAGCGCGGGAAACAGACGCGCGTAAACAGACATGACGTCAGACATGTTGTGACTTTAGAAAGACGCACACAACATAAAGTTCCATTTCATTTTATTTTTTGCTGCATAATGTTATGAAATTCTCATTAAGTAAAATAATTTGAATCGAGAAATATACTATAAAGAACAAAGTGCGACTACAATTTTCATCCTGTTTCAAGCAAATAATTTAAAATTCATACACAATGTATGAGGGGGCGGAGCTATATCTCTCACAGTGTGAAAATATAGATTTCATATTTTCACAGTGTGGGTGGTGAGATATAAAAATATTTTAACTGATAGAATACAGTATTTCATTAGTTAGCATAAAATAAAAAAAATATATTTATACAATGATTTTATTTGACTCAAACATACTTGAAGAAAAGTCAGACTGTAGTAGACTTAGTAATAAAGGCATAATTGGAAAGGATCGTTTTAATATATTCCTTTCCCGCGACTTACATCAGGTGAAAGAAGACGACAGTCATAGAAGACATTATGTTAGCACGGCACCAACTATTGCAAGGGAGGAAACACCTATCGTTTATTCAATGGGAACATATGAAACGGAAACTAAGATTAAAATCAGAGAAGAAAGAAAGAAAGATCTTGAAGAATTTGTTCATGAAAAGGTACTTGGAAGATTAGAGGAAAAACATTGAATAATTTGGGAATAATATGAACATTGTCTTTCAGTGAGCCTTTGCCAGGCCCTGTAACCTTGAGTCTTGATTGTTTTAATTTGAATTACAATCCATTTTTTCTTCGTATTTGCAATTTGTTTCTCAAACTTCAATTTGTTAAGGTCATTAAAATTGAATGGTACGCAATATTTTATGTATTCTTGTAAAAGGATGCAATTTTATTGTGTGATATTTTGGTGTTGTTCAGCAGAAACATTGGACTCCACGTACTACTGTCAAAGAGAACCTGATGCCTCATGTAGCGTCAGCAGAGACACCTCTTGTAAATTACATGGGAAGCTATGACAATGACAGGCTAAAATATAGGTTGGAGAGAAACAAAGAATTACGCGATTTTTCGCAGAAGGTACCAGAAATGCATGGTGTTGTGAATGTAAACAAGTATTAATTTTAACTTATGGTTCCCGTGAGTTAATTTCATTTATTCTGACAGTTCCACCAGGCAGATGTATACTGTCAAAATGTATGTGAAGTAGTAACTTTGTAATACCCTAACGTAATTGGTTTGGTAAATAAGAAATGTTTAAAAGTAACTTGTATGAGCATGCAACATATAGTGTAATACTAGTCCTTCCATTTGCTTTATTTCAGGAGTAATATAATTTCATTGGTCATTGTAATAGTATTGTTTTTATAGTTATTTTATATCAGTCGTTTGATATTTTTTGCATGCTTAAAATATACTCTTGGAAAAAATGTTGTGTATTAAACCTAATATCAGTGTGTAGTAACTTTCTTAACCATCTTGAATGTTAATGGAACAATTTATGTATGTATTGTAAACTGAATTTTTACAAAATCATTTCTGTATATCACACATTAGACATAGTGTCAGGTTAATATCCTGATGAAAGTCTTTACTGGACCGAAATCGGTTATGTTAAAATAAGTTTAACATTTCATGGTGTTTTGACATGTTGTTCCTCATAATTTATCCTTTTTAGTACATATTGTACATGTATATTTATATAATTATAATTCATTGCTTCTTGATATAGTCATTTTGTGTTGTTGAAATTTTTTATCAGATTATTTCAGGAGTAATATAGTTTTTGTTTCCTTTTTGAGCTCCTATAAAGTTAATTGATTTGTTTGTGTTTGTTTCTTGTATTGTTGAATACAAGCTAAGCAATTCATATACGTATTAGAACATATTTTTCCAAATTATCTCGTAAGTAAATTACTTGTTATATTATTGATAAATGGACATGTACCTACAATTTGTAGAAAAAACAGGAGCTTCGAAATCCATATGACAATTACGTTTATCCGACTGTCGCCGTGGCAGAAAAGCCGATTGTCGACTTCTTGGGAACGGAAGTTGAAAAACGGAAACAACATCTTCGTGCGGAACGTAGACAAGATTACGAGCAGTACACAAAGCAGGTAGCCTCAAATAACGTAAGCGCCATGCATGAAGCTGAGTGATGTTGACTGTTTAATAAAATTCTCTCACAGAAGTAGAATGTAATCGAGAATGACATATTCTCATAGTGAAAATAGTTTGCATGAGAACTCAACTCAGTCAATCCTAATATGACCCATATTGATTCTAAATTAATTTATGATATATCATTTATTTGAATTAGTTTGTGTAGCATGCAGTTAATTGTCTAAAATATGGCAGCATGTTTTTTCTTTCAGATTGTGAAAGTGTTGACATAAATTGCTTGTGTATGCTGTGTCAATATGTATTTTGTACATGTGATATGTTTCTAACCAAAGAAGTATCAATAATTCTGTATGTGATACAAAATAGTGTGTTTATTAATACATTGTTTTATTTTCCTTTTATTTTTCTTTAAATGTGATACAGGATATGTCCAACTAGACTATATACTGATATATTTTGAATTGTAAGAGCTTAAATTATGCTTTACATTAATTTAAGGCTGATTAATTAGCCTGGAAATCCATTATGAAATTTTTAACTTTAATTTTTTTTTGGCAAGTTTGCTTTAATTCCAGAAACTAATCGTGGCCTAATTAACACTAATTAGGTGTTAAATGCATAGATACAAGGAATTTTTTGTACAAAGTTGGAAAATAATTTAAAGTTGTGTATAATACACATCCATGGTTCTAGGGTTTTCCCAAGGGTTAAAAAAGTGTGCATTATACATAGGTATCTATGGTACTTACCGATGATTTCCCAGGTTACTGATTGATATGTATATTTACTGATAGTTTATTACTCCTTTGATTTTCAAATTTGGTTTGGTCAGATACGTTTTGTTTCATTGTATTTTTTGCTTTGCTAAACATAGTAACACAATGGCTATTAAAATATAGATCTAAAACTAATACTTATATCACACTTGACTTCACTGGTGAAGGTATAGTGCATTTTATTCGACTTGGCAGGGCAGAGTTAATCTTTGACTTATGCATATAATGGTAATCTCAAAAAACGAGCAAAACAGGAAGAGCAATATAATTGTTTAATTCCGTAATCTTTCTGTAACCAACAACTAAAATTCAACACTACATTGGTTACAATGTAAGATAGATGGTGACTAAATAAGAAATCAGGTTGCTGAATATATTACATATCCTGCACAATAATGCAGTGGACTGCTGTGAAACCACGCCCCGCCAAGTCGATTAAAATGCACAATAGAAATACTAACAAATGCCTCTATTTTGCAGTATGACAGATTAACACAGATTTATGTACTATGTTAGATGAGATGTTTTCTAAAATATTTCTTACTTGTATGGTTTAGTCAGCTCAAATACTGAGAAATATTTAGTCATATTTATGTACTGATACATAATACTTCAGTAAATTTAATATTTTTCTGAATTTTCAGGTTTACATTATTAAAGTTGACCATACTTTTGTATTTAGAGTATTGACATCGTATTTTGTTTTTTGTATTTGAAAACAAAGTTTTCATTTTCTCAACTTGCACCAATTTTTTAAAAGCAAAGTAAGTGACTTAAAGTGACAATAAAATGGTGATTATTGTTTTTAGCAAAAGGTGACAAATCCAGGTCGTCGGCATGACTTCGTTGATAGCACCAATGGGCCTTACGATGGTTTGTTCCATGGTCTAGGGGAACATGGAAACAGAAGTGATGATCTCAATAGAGAGAGACAAAAGGATTATAATGATAGGCTTGAACAGGTAAAAAAACTTTACGTCCTTTGTAAATGGCACTATATTTGTTTAACTCTAGTCTCTATATGTTCCATGTAATGATTGTAGTATCTTCAATATTCTGAATGCATATTTTTCATAAATACAGGAGTGAGAGTAAAAACTGGTATTGAATATTAAGTAAATACTAAATTGGCTGATTTTGTATTTAAAATGCGTTTGCAATGTTGTTGGGTTTTTTATCAGATCTGTAAAAATTTCCTTTGAAAGCATAGAATACAACCAAAATGTCCTCTGTGGGCAAGTGGTTAAGGTTGCTGGCTTCTATTCACCTGCCCTTCACCACTGTGGGTTCAAAACCTTGCTAATCTTGTGGTGTAGAATTCTTTTCTTTGTGGAAGCCATCCAGCTGGCTTATGGAAGGTTGCTGGTTCTACCAAGGGGTCAGTTTGTGCCTTAAATAATGCCCATAGGGTACCAGGAGGGTCTTCCTCCGCTGTGAAAAGCTGGAAAGTCAACATATGACCTATAATTGAGTCAGTTTAACAGTAAACCCAGACAAAGAGAATACAACCACGTAAAAAGACAGCAAACTCGATTGCACTGAATCTGATCGTAGGAGGTAGTGAAATGTACAAACTTCAGCAAAACTCTGACCCTTTTAAATCCTATAGAACTATACCAATTAGCAAGATTCAGTGCAAAAACATTTCCGTCAAGTTCTTACCAAAAACAGTTTTCACAAAAAGCATTTCTGAAAAAAACAATGAGAGAACGTCATGCAAACTAAATAAGGTCCTTGAAGTGCATATTATTGCCTGGTCTCTTAATGGAATGGTCTCTTGATGAATTTCAGTCAGGTGAAGAGAAAAGTTATTTTTAACTGTTAATGTACTTTGCGTTTAGCCGATTTGGATGCCATGATGGCAAAAAAACTACATGTATATGATTTCAAAATCTGTTTTAAGATCATGAACAGAGGTTAATTGCATTCAGTCAGGTTTAATAAAAAGCCCTTTAATGGAATGAATTCTTGTACTCATTTAGACCGGTCGTTTAAGAAAAGAATCACTTAATAGAGGTGGTCGCAAGTACGATGTTGACTGTATATGAATTATTTCATGTATTTAACTTAGCTGGCTGCAGTAGGTTTATAATATTTTGTGTATTTTTACTGTTTGTCCTGTAACAAAATTGTATATTGCGATAGTTTCAGAAATGATGTTATTTACTAATAATCAAATCTGTGTCATTTTACAGAGAGATGAGGTAATGTGTGTTTGTGACCAGTTTGTGTGTTTTGTTCTGTGCTGTTTGCTATATTCATGCATTAGTGTTGTGACAATAATGATACGTTTTTTTTAAAAATTGTAAAAAGTAAAGAATAAATCTAAGTCAGATTTATAAACAGAAAATTTAATATAAATGTGCAAAGGGTTATATTTAATGAAAATGAGCAATAAATATATGTTTTTATGTAATCTTTATAGAAATATGCTGGCAAGGACCGACCATCAGGTAGACCAAAGTGGGTGCAAGAATCTCTTCCTAATGTAAGTGAATATTGCATACACTACAGTTTATTTATACGGACATTTTTGTAGTCACTGAAAATGAAACTGATATATTTTGTAATGTTATATATTTCTGCATTTTCTTGTGTGATATTATTTCAATATAAGTCTGTCCACAACGAATATTAAAATCATGAAGTTTTTATTTTGATGTTGTATTGTTTAAGGATACTGACCGTGGGCGTTCACCAATGAAAACGCAGCCACCAGTCGACCAGTACCAGCAAATGTTGAATGAGAAACGCAGAGAAGAAGCCAATTTAAGGTAATGTAATTGTCCCTTAGATGAATTGTCAGCTGTGTAGCGCAGAAATCACAGGTTAAAACATGAGTGGGTCACAAGTGCTTCGCATTTGACACTAGCATTTGTTTTGGGTAAATTCAATCAGATTAGTTATAAACTTCAAAAGATCATTACAACTTCTTAATTTTAATACATTCTTTATTAACACATATGGCATATTTCCCTTGCATTGATTATTAATTTTACTTTTGAAATAAGTAAAGGAGTATTTTTGTCCTTTGGACATTTTGACTGACTTCAAAAATATCTTCTTTTTTTTCTTTGTAGCTCACCTGTCACATAGTGACAAGGTGAGCTTTTGTGATCACCCTTCGTCCGTCCGTCCGTCCGTCAACAATTCCTTGTCTGCACGATAGTGGTTTCATTTATGATTTTATTTTAACCAAACTTGCACATAACTTGTATCACCATAAGATCTCGGTTCCTTTCTTGAACTGGCCAGATCCCATTATGGGTTCCAGAGTTATGGCCCCTGAAAGGGCCAAAATGAGCTATTTTGACCTTGTCTGCACAATAGCAGCTTTATTTATGATTCGATTTTTACCAAACTGGCACACAACTTGTATCACCATAAGATCTTGGTTCCTTTCTTGAACTGGCCAGATTCCTTTATGGGTTCCAGAGTTATGGCCCCTGAAAGGACCAGAATTAGCTATTTTGCCCTTGTCTGCACAATAGCAGCTTCATTTATGATTTGAATTTAATCAAACTTGCACAAAACTTGTGTCACCATAAGATCTCAGTTCCTTTGTTGAACCGGCCAGATCCCCGAATGGGTTCCGGAGTTATGGCCCCTGAAAGGGCCAAAATTAGCTATTTTGACCTTGTCTGCACAATAGCAACTTTATTTATGATTTGATTTTAACCAAACTTGCACACAACTTGTATCACCACAAGATCTTGGTTCCTTTCTTAAACAGGCCAGATTCCGTCATGGGTTCCAGAGTTATGGCCCCTTAAATGTCCAAAATTGGCTATTTTGGCTTTTGCAGCCATATAGAGACTTCATTTATGATTTTATTTGATACAAACTTCCAAAATATCTTCAGCAACAATAAATCTTGGATTCCATGACAAATCAGATCCAATCGTAGTTTCCAGAGTTATTTTATATCTGATTACCTCCCCTGATTGTAGTCAAAATGGATTTATATCAGTAAGTACTTACAGGACTTATTTGAAATTTCATTATTATCATTAGTTGGACCGAGCCAATCAGGGTAGTTAACTATGGACTGATTTTATGTCAAATTACCTCCCTTTATTTCAAATTAAAATGGGTATATCTCCGTAACTAATGAAGATACTGATCTGAAATTTCATTTATGTCAACAGATTTATTTGGCAGATCCTTCTTTTGTTACTTTACAATAATTTTCTTTTGAATTACTTCCCTTTTACGTTACTATAAATAGCCTATTTTTAGTAACTTTTTTATTTCTGGCTGTAGTGAAAAACCGAGACCACTTTTCTGTGGTACAACATGGATGGTACCTCCAATTTTTAGGTGTATTTTGACATATCTGTACCTTGTAAGAATTTTGTTTTTCTTTTTGGTTAAATTTCTTTCCTTTGTTGTTCCTGTCCTTTGGACTTAGATATTTTTTTCTGAGGACCTTCTTGTCCTCAAAAGCAATGATAACAGGTGAGCTATATAGGGCCATCATGGCCCTCTTGTTAAATATTTTCACCTGAATTCTGTAGAATTTTGATATATATGGTATTTCTCTTTTAATGAAATGCAAATGAAAACTTCTCAAAACTTTCAGCCATCACTCTTTTGAGACTTATATAATAAAATGACTTGATGGCAAAATTGCTCATTTTTCCTTTATTAACCTTGAAACTGAAAATGAAAGATTTTACTTCAAAGGTTTAGAGGTATTATGGCACAAAATGAGACAATAGTTTTACCCCATTTATAGTTAAGTAAGAATTTCAGAACCAAAATGGTGAACCCTGTTATGTTTTGGAGATCACACTTTTGATCAGTTTTAAACTTCATATAACCATGTTTTGTATGAACTATGAGCCTGCTGTCGGCAAGTGATTCTGCCTTTGCGACCAGTGCAGACCAAGATGATGGTCTGCACTGTTCGCTATTCAGTCAGTAAATATTCATTGAACACCCCTTCAAGTAAAAAATGGTACTGCCCAAATTGAATGATGGACCAGTCCATTTTAGAAATTTAGCAGGCTGAAAGTTAAATAAAATCCAAATCTAAGATTATTTGAAGCATAGAACACAACCAAGCAAAATAACAGCAGACTCTTAATTGGTGTTCTTTTGTCCTCCATTGCTGATTCGTATGGAGAAGTTAATAGTTACTTGCCAAGAATAGGTATGTACCAGTGCAGAATCTAGGAACACTGATTAGGTTAACTCCCAGTCGCTACATAACTGAAATACCATTGACAAAGTAATGGCGCATAACAAATACAAATGGTTTGATTTAATTTTATTTCACTAAATGCCTAATTCCAGTTGATAACATGATAATCTATGCATTTGTACATTAAGTGCTTATACAAGTTTCAACATAGACATGTTAAATATAATGTTAATATTTGATATTCATTTATTGTAGGCGTTTTGAAGACCCTGAATACCAAGAGCGGTTATCTCGGGGAAGGGACCGAGGGGAAGCTGGACAGGTATGTCTACCTAGAATACAAGTGTGATTTAAACCCCCATGCTTTTGAATGATAATACAAACGACAGTTTTTAGCTCACCTCAGGTGAGTTTTTGTGATCGCTCGATGTCCAGTGTCTGTCTGTCGTCTGTCAACATTTAGCTTGTGTATGCGATAGAGGCTGTATTTTTCAACTGATCTTCATGAAATTTTGTCAGAATGATTACCTTGATCAAATCTAGGCCGAGTTCGAAAATGGGTCATCTCGGGTCAAAAACTAGGTCACTAGGTCAAACCTTGTGTATGTGATAGAGGCTGTATTTATGTCTCCCACAGGAGACATATTGTTTTTGCCCTGTCCGTCCTTCCGTCCGTCCGTACGTCACACTTCATTTCCGAGCAATAACTGGAGAACCATTTGACCTAGAACCTTCAAACTCCAAAGGGTTGTAGGGCTGGTGGAGTAGACGACCCCTATTGTTTTTGGAGTCACTCCGTCAAAGGTCAAGGTCACAGGGGCCTGAACATTGAAAACCATTTCCGATCAATAACTAGAGAACCACTTGACCCTGAATGTTGAAACTTCATAAGATGATTGGTCATGAAGAGTAGATGACCCCTATTGATTTTGGGGTCACTCCGTCAAAGGTCAAGGTCACAGGGGCCTGAACATTGAAAACCATTTCCGATCAATAACTAGAGAACCACTTGACCCCGAATATTGAAACTTCATAGGATGATTGATCATGAAGAGTAGATGACCCCTATTAATTTTGGGGTCACTCTGTCAAAGGTCAAGGTCACAGGGGCCTGAACAATGAAAACCATTTCCGGTCAGTAACTTGAGAACCACTTGACCCAGAATGATGAAACTTCATAGGATGATTGGTCATGCAGAGTAGATGACCCCTAACGATTTTAGGGTCACTCTGTTAAAGATCAAGGCCACAGGGGCCTGAACATGGAAAACCATTTCCAATCAATAACTTGAGAACCTCTCGACCCAGAATGTTGAAACTTCATAGGATGATTGTTCATACAGAATAAATGACCCCTATTGTTTTTGGGGTCACTCCGTTAAAGGTCAAGGTCACAGGGGCGTGAACATTGAAAACCATTTCCGATCAATAACTAGAGAACCACTTGACCCCGAATGTTGAAACTTCATAAGATGATTGGTCATGAAGAGTAGATGACCCCTATTGATTTTGGGGTCACTCTGTCAAAGGTCAAGGTCACAGGGGCCTGAACATTGAAAACCATTTCCGATCAATAACTAGAGAACCACTTGACCCAGAATGTTGAAACTTCATAGGATGATTGGTCATAAGGAGTAATTGACCCCTATTGATTTTGGGGTCACTCCATCAAAGGTCAAGGTCACAGGGGCCTGAACATGGAAAACCATTTCTGATCAATAACTAGAGAACCACTTGACCCAGAATGTTGAAACTTTATAGGATGATTGTACATGCAAAGTAGATGACCAGTAACGATTTTGGGGTCACTCTGTAAAAGGTCAAGGTCACAGGGGCCCGAACATTGAAAACCATTTCCGGTCAGTGACTTGAGAACCACTTGACCCAGAATGATGAAACTTCATAGGATGATTGGTCATGCAGAGTAGATGACCCCTAATGATTTTAGGGTTACTCTGTTAAAGATCAAGGCCACAGGGGCCTGAACATGGAAAACCATTTCCAATCAATAACTTGAGAACCTCTCGACCCAGAATGTTGAAACTTCATAGGATGATTGTTCATGCAGAGTAAATGACCCCTATTGTTTTTGGGGTCACTCCGTTAAAGGTCAAGGTCACAGGGGCCTGAACATTGATAACCAGTTCCGATCAATAACTTGAGAACCACTTGACCCAGAATGTTGAAACTTCATAGGATGATTGAACATGCAGAGTAGATGACCCCTATTGATTTTGGGGTCAGTCTATTAAAGTTCAAGGTCACAGTGGCCTGTTCATGTAAAATAATTTTTTGGAAATAGCTTGAGAACCACTTGACCTACAATGTTGAAACTTAATAGGATGATTGGACATGCAGAGTAGATGACCCCTATTTATTTTGAGGTCACTTGATCAAAGGTCAAGGTCACAGGAGCCTGAACAGTGACTTGAGAACCACTAGGCCAAGAGTGTTGAAATTTAGCGGGATGACTGGACATGCCAAGTAGATGATCCCTATTGCAGCCAACCATCAGTGTCTCTTTGGCTTTCGCTCCTGACCCCTATTGACTTCTTGCCTATAGGACTTTGCATTGGGGGAGACATGCGCTTTTTTACAAAAGCATTTTCTAGTTTTCAACTGATCTTCATGAAATTTGTCAGAATGATTACTTTGATGAAATCTAGGCCGAATTCGAAGATGGGTCATCTGGGATCAGAAACTAGGTCACTAGGTCAAATCAAAGAAAACCCTTGTGTATGCAATAGAGGCTGTATTTTTCAACTGATCTTCATGAATTTGTCAGAATGATTACCTTGATGAAATCTAGGCCAAGTTAGAAAATGGGTCATCTCAGTTCAAAAACTAGGTCACTAGGTCAAATCAAAGAAAAACCTTGTGTATGCGATAGAGGCTGTATTTCTTAATTATCTTCATGAAATTTTGTCAGAATGATTACCTTGGTGAAATCTAGACCAAGTTTGAAAATGGGTTATCTGGGGTCGCAAAGTAGGTCACTAGGTCAAATCAAAGAAAAACCTTGTGTATGTGATAGGGGCTGTATTTTTAAACTGATCTTCATGAATTTTGTCAGAATGATTATCTTGATGAAATTGAGGCCAAGTTCGAGAATGGGTCATCTTGGGTCAAAAAGTAGGTCACTAGGTCAAATCAAAGAAAAACGTTTTGTATGCCGTAGAGGCTGTATTTTTCAACTGAGGTTGATGAAATTTAGTCAGAATGATTGCCTTGGTAAAATCTAGGTCAGATTCGAATGTAGGTCATCTTGGCTCAAGAACAAGGTCACTAGGTCAAATTGAAGAAAATACTTGTTTACACTTAAGAGACCACATTTTTGGTCCAATCTTAATGAAAATTGGTCAGAATATTTGTTTCCATGAAATCACTAGGTCAAACATGTTTACACTGTTATGGTATGTTTCTCAGTTGAGCGACCTAGGGCCATCTTGGCCCTCTTGTTGATCATTCAGAATCAACACCTTTGCTGGGGCTTCCATAGCAGAGTGGTTAAGATCACTTGTGGCTCGATGTGGGCTTGAGCCTTGCTCAGGGCATTCAATTCTTCATGTGAGGAAGCCATCCAGCTGGCATACTGGAGCTTGGTGGTTCTACCTAGGTGGTTCTGCCCACTCATAATGAAATAGTGCACAGTGGGGCACCTGGGGTCTTACTCCAAAATAAGAAGCTGGAATACCCCTTATGACCTATAATTGTGTCGATATAACATTAACCATGGCAAGTGATTCTGCCTTTGTGACGAGTGCAGACCAAGATCATGGTCTGCACTGTTTGCTATTCAGTCAGTGAAATTTCAGTGAACACCCCTTTAAATAATTATAATAAGTGGTACTACCCAAATTGAATGATGGAACAGTCCATTTTATAAATTTAGCAGGATAAAAGTGAAACAAAAAAAAGAAGAGAAGGTAACAGCCGGAAAATTATTGTATATTAAGTGGTCTGAATTCCTCAGATACACTAGTGTGCTTGCATTAAACTGTGAAGTTGTGTTCTCCCTTTATTAATCCCCCGCCGTGGCGGAGGGATTATAGGAATGGTCTGCGTCCGTCCTTCTGTCCGTCCTTCCGTCCGTAACAAAATCGTGTCCGGTCCATATTTCCTAAACCCCTTGAAGGATTTTCATGAAACTTGGGTCAAATGATCACCTCATCAAGACGATGTGCAGAACCCATGAGTCAGCCTTGTCGGTTCAAGGTCAAGGTCACAACTCAAGGTCAAAGGTTTGAGCCTGCCATTTTGTGTCCGCTCTATATCTCCTAAACCCCTTGAAGGAATTTTATAAAACTTGGGTCAAATGATCACCTCATCAAGACGATGTGCAGAACCCATGAGTCAGCCATGCCGGCTCAAGGTCAAGGTCACAATGCAAGGTCAAAGGTTTGAGCCTTCCATTTTGTGACCGCTCTATATCTCTTAAACCCCTTGAAGGAATTTTATAAAACTTGGGTCAAATGATCACCTCATCAAGACGATGTGCAGAACCATGAGTCAGTCATGCCGGCTCAAGGTCAAGGTCACAACTTAGGGTCAAAGGTTTGAACCTTCAATTTTGTGTCCGCTCTATATCTCCTAAACCCCTTGAAGGATTTTCATCAAACTTGGGTCAAATGATCACCTCATCAAAGCGATGTGCAGAACTTATGAGTCAGCCATGTTTGCTCAAGGTCAAGGTCACAACTGAAGGTCAAAGGTTTGAGCCTTCCATTTCGTGTCCGCTCTATATCTCCTAAACCCCTTGAAGGAATTTTATAAAACTTGGGTCAAATGATTACCTCATCAGAACGATGTGCAGAAATTATGAGTCAACCATGCCAGCTCAAGGTCACGGTCACAACTAAGGGTCGAAGGTTTGAGCCTTCCATTTGGTGTCCACTCTGTATCTCCTTAACCCCTTGAAGGATTTTCATCAAACTTGGGTCAAATGATCACCTCATCAAGAACTCATGAGTCAGCCATGTCAACTCAAGGTCAAGGTCACAACTGAAGGTCAAAGGTTTCAGCTCTGTATCTCCTAAACCCCTTGAAGGATTTTCATGAAACTTTGGTCAAATGATCACCTCATCAAGATGTTGTGCAGAATTTTTGAGTCAGCCATGTCAGTTCAAGGTCAAGGTCACAGCTAAAATCAAAGGTTTTACCCTTTCACTATCCATAGCAGTGGCGGGGGATTTAGCTGTCTTTCAGACTGCCTTGTTGATTTTAAATTTGCGAAAATCCTTATCATAATTGAAGTAATGTGACAACAGGGACATAAAACAGCAAGTATTTTACAAAAACAGATTTAATGACTTTGGAGACAATTGTCTCTTACGAGAAGCATGCCAACTAAAACATGTTAACTGTATCAGGAGCACTTGGGACTGTGAGATTTTGATATCGAATAATGTATTTTATCTGTTTTGATTCAAATAAGGAAGTTCTTCCCTGTTTGAAGGTAGTTCTGCTCCAGTGCCTTTTTGAATGTAATATATACAATTGGTATAACGTCAGAGTGTGACATAAGTTGCTAGTGTGTTTATCCCAACCAATAATTAAGGAGTAAGAGTAGAAGTTAAGCATGCCCTATTCTTTTCCATTAAAAAGTGTGACATTCATTTTGTATGAACAGCAAAAAGAAAGGCGCCAAAGTTACGGCGACACTGCTTAGTGATAACGGGCTGCTGTTTTGATGACAAAATGCAACAAAATATGTGCAGTTTATGATATAACCTTCACAGTTTACAAACAGAAAGGAAATACAATGTAAATACATGTATATATAAGAAATGAATTACATAATTTTTTTTGGACCTCATGCGAAATGAACGACAGAATAGCTTCGGCAAATTAAACATGAATCGCTAGTGCATGATATGCCGATCCTATTCTGTCATTCATTTCACATGAACTGTGGGGAAAAAAATCATTTCTTAAATAAGAAGTTGACATTGCCATTTATACCCTGTTTTACTGTTTCTATTTCAGAGATATGGATATTAGAGAAGCAAGCACAAGACAATACTGGTACTTAAATCAGATAAACCAGTGAAGGTTTTTCGACACATCAACAAGACATTACAATGTATATTTAGTGATATAAACCAATGGAGGTTTTTCGACACATTAATAAGACATTACAATGTATATTTAGTGATATAAACCAGTGGACGTTTTTCGACACATCAGTTGAACACAACACTGTATAATTAGTGGAATAATTTGGGAATGATTAATCTTGAAATGTAGAGTCTGCTTTAAATCATTGAAAAGTGCTTGAAATTAGTGCTAATGATGATAAATGTCCAATAATTTCAGAAAATGTACTGGCATATGAATATTTGAAAGTGCTTTTAATTAGCTGAACTGTATGCATGATCTGTGTGCCAAATGATAAAGGATGAATATGTTTTCATTTCTTACATATTTCCATGTTGTTTGTTCCAAGCAATTATTGTATGCAGACTTATATTAGGAAAGCCTTTTTATCTTTAAGCAAGAATAGTTTACACTGGAAAAATGTTTTTGAGTTTGTTAAATTATACTGCATAGTTCTGTATTCCGTCCAATTTTTATTGTTAGATATATATATTATTAGATTTTAAAGCAGTTTTGTTTTTTTTCAATAAAAGAAAATTAAGCACTTGTGGTGCTTGCTGGAAACATATCTTGCACCTTGTAAGTTTCTGACACTTCTACTTCTGTAACATTTCTCTCTCACCTGGTATTGATTCGACCGTGTTTGAATATCTAAACCCATTGCAGCTAATGAAAATAAATGGTTATTCGTCTCATTTCAGTGAAAAACATTTTTTTATGTCATGATGTTAGTAAATACATGGTGATATTTGATTTTTTAGGCCAATTGCGAATGAGTTGCTGCGATGGAGATCTCCATTTTGAATTACCCGGAATAAAAGAATACAAATGTTTTATGAAGCCCAGTAAATTTATATATATACTTGATATATTTGATAATATATAACTGAATTTTCTTAGTATTGCTTTGTCACATATACAATTTATTTGTCGTTTTTTACACTGTAATTTCTTTTGGTGTATTCTAAAACTTTTATCATTATGTGCCATTAATTAATTGGGCCAGAGTTAAAAAAAATGTATGTTTACCATTCTCACAACCAGAAGTATACA
The DNA here is from genome assembly GCF_021730395.1 of Mercenaria mercenaria. Taxonomy (NCBI): domain Eukaryota; kingdom Metazoa; phylum Mollusca; class Bivalvia; order Venerida; family Veneridae; genus Mercenaria; species Mercenaria mercenaria. The sequence goes on from NC_069363.1 coordinate 55,086,365, forward strand.
AGGATCTCATGTAACCTCAGAACATGAATGCCAGTGAATAATGTTTACAGTGATCCAGTATGTTACACAATGCCTGTGATACAAAATTAATGTGATTTTAAATATTAAACATTTTCGTTAGTGTGTATTTTATGTTTTAAAAAGGTTATTTTATAATTTATTTTTGTTTCTTCTTATTTTTAGAAATTTTCATTTCTGTTTCTATCCTGAACATATTTAATTAAAGTGCAAGATTATATACATTTATTTAATCTATATAAATCTTGTATTTTTTCTGTTTAAAAACAACTCACTGAATACTTTTGAGACAAAGTATGTATATTTATTACTTTCATTAGAGAGATACAGATTCATTTTGAACCTTAATATTGTACAAAGGTCACAGACAAGTGTGGAATTGCCATTGATTATCAACAGCATTTTTATAATTGTGATATGTAGATAGTATGTTTATTTTCATTTCTAATGTTTGGTATTGTTTTGGACATAACATGCAAATTGAATATCATTAAATGGAAAATATAGAAATGATGTTAGTTGTAATAATTTATTACTAACAAGCAATCTTTCCATTAATAGATCAGGTGTCTTTTTTAATCACCTACTGGTTTGATTTGACCGGGTGACCTAGTTTTTTTTTAATCCATATGACCCAGTTTTGAACTTTGCATAGGAATATTCAAGTTAAACATTCCACCAAGTTTCATAAAGATAGGGTCATAAATGTGGCCTCTATATGTTAACAGTTTTTCCTTTGATTTGACCTGGTGCACTAGTTTTTGACCCTACATGACCCAGTTTCGAACTTAGCATAGAGATCATCAAGATAAATTGTATCAAATCAAAGCATAAATGAAACCTCTATATGGCTGAAAGGACCAAAATAGACAATTTTGGCCCTTTCAGGGGCAGTAACTAGAACCCCTGATGAAATCTAGCCGGTTTTCGAAAGGAACCGAGATCTTATTGTGACATAAGTTGTGTATAAGTGTGGTTAAAATCGAATGTAAAATATTACCTCCTATCGTGTTCGCAAGGTATTTAACAAACTTTGGCTCTTTTAGGGGCCGTAACTCCGTAACCTATGATTGGATCTGCCGGATGTCAAACTTCTTGCCAACTTCACATATCTAAATTATTCCTGAACCGTTTTCATCGGGTTAAAATTATTTTTTAAAATCTTGATTTTCAATCTTGACCTGATTCATCAGCCGGTACCATAGTAACGCACACAGCTAGAATTACTCTGAATCGGGCAAAATGAAAATTCATAACCATATGCTCTTCGTCGTTTTTTTAATGCACGGGGATCAGCTTATTCAAACTAATTTTGTCTAAAATGTGACAGCCATACACGGTTTCGTCTCGCATTTGTGAGAGCTTTAACTGTATCATGTTAATGTAAAGTTTGGTGAAAATCAATCGATAATTCGTACAGCAGCGACTCTTCTCAGTAGTTATAAGATTTTACACATAGACATGAGAGAGCGTTGAGTAAAGTTCCATCATATTTAGTATCAAAAGAGCAGAAAGGAAAATGCTGTTGGTAGACGCTACCTTCTAACTTCATCATAGTAAGAATATATGCAACCCTCTGGCCATCTTAACTGGACTGACACACCATATAGTAACCAAAAGCAGGTATTTTGACCACGGATATCATAAGTAGAATCTTCTTATGCCCTAGCAATCCATTCTACGCAGTTGGCAACCATTGACTAAACAAACAGATATTTAGAACTGGTAACTTTTATCAAAAGATGCTTAGTTATATTAATCTTGTACTCACAAGAAACAGAACTAAAACAGCACTAAGAAGAAGTAAAAATCCTTCGGAACTGCATTTTGAAAGTTCTTTCTATTTGACTGAAGATGCCATCATGGCATAGATCTAGTTATTTTGTAGATCTAGATCTACACAAATCTCTGTAACTGTACTAATGGTGCAACTTATAGGTTCTCTAAATACTGTGGCAGCTTCGTTTTCGATCGGAATTTTGTTTAGGCCTACATCCGCCTTCACACTCCCTGTACTCGAGTATTGCGTCGAAATATACAGACGTCCATTGAACGTCTGCTATGACGTCGTCACAATCTTCGAAACTCGCCTGTGACGTAGTAGAAGAATCGGGTTCGGCTTCAACCGGACGAAAAGCTACATCCTTACATTTATCATTTTTCTCAACATCATCTGCGTATTCACTAATGATTATTACAGGACATGCTGTTCCGGCGGCAACTTTAATATTTTCCACCAAGTTTAGAGATCCAAGCACCGCTTTAGTTCTTTCCACCGCCATTCTATTTTTGTAGCGAGCGGTTTGAAACCTTTCCCTGTTCACGAATTCTGAGTAATTATATTTAGACGTTTGTTCTTCGTCATCATTTCGGTTGTATTTTATGAGTAAAAATACAATAGTTATGGAATAAAATGCAATGACTACCACAATGTAAAAGAACGCTTCCACCTCGACAACCTCTTCCGGTTTGGCAGTGGTAGTGCACGTGCATTTATTATAATTTGTTCCGTGGACTTGGTCAGATATCTGGCTAATATTTATGTGCATTACAATTTTTCAAAACTCCAACATTACACGTGCAGCTGCAAAGGAAAAACGTATTTGTAAATTTGTTAAATAATTTTTTTTTCTTGCAAGCTTTATGATAATGATAATAGTCTTGTCATCTTGATGTCACATTTTCCGTTTGATGCCAATTAATTTGCCATTAAATTTAGGATATAAAAATGCTCATTGCCAGTTATTTTCAGTAAAATAAACATATCTTTGTATCTACCTTTAAAATGTATGAAAATGTTAAATGACTTTTGATTCAAAACAAGTGCTTCTCTTGCGTATCAATTATTTCCTCCATATATGCAAAGAAAAATTTACATAATTCAATCGGAATAAATATTATTATTTACCATATAACATTGAATTCAACGCTGGTAAAATGGAATAAGTTCCGAATACCCCTAATATTTCAAAATGGTATTTGAATAAATGTGTGGAACTATCACCAGTAATTTTGATACAGTCTACAATACAGTAAAATTATCTTTAATATATGTTATGCCTTAACTACAATGACATGATTATAATTAAAAACAAGAAGTATAAAATATAACTTACATCAGAAATCATCCAACTGTTCAGTCTTATTAAGGAAGCAGATGTTTAGCTTGGTTGATCGCAGTGAGTACTCTGTGAGGACAATCCGTATTTGAGAAAGTTACAATTCTTTGTTAGATGCAAGCGATCCCCAGGAGGGTCATTTATATTTCATAAGCTAATCATTTGGCCACATCCTATGTTGTTGGCAATTAAGGACTGTCAAATACTGGAGTAAATACAGATTAGTTATCCATGTGTTGAAATGTTAAAGATGGTGATAGTAATATCAATAAATAAATTCGGAGAGAAATTCAAGTAATATCTCTGTTAAAATTGACTGATGTAAAATTAGAAGCATCTCAAGACTTAGAAATTGCAATTTATTGACATATTCCAAGTCGTACACGTGTCGGACATAGAAATTCATTTTTTTCTCCGTCAGCAAATGAGTAACTTTAAGTAAATGAAATCTCGGTCCACTAACAAGAATTCACCGATGTTCGAAATTTAGACTGTATATTTGTAATAATATAAAGTTGCTTTAACATCTTTGCCGACCGATTTCTATATAGGAACTATTAGTACCTTAAAGCAAAACGTTCCTTATAAATCCCCTATGTCTTGAAGGGAAGCAAAAAGTATAGTTTAGTGCCTTGACTCAAATTTAAATGACATGCCATTTTGATGCCGTTCAGGGTTGTTCAAGACTATGTACAAATACCTATTATGCGCACTATATAAACGGGATGGGAAAATTATTTTTTAGGGGAACGATTTGAAATGAATATTTACAGTACGTTTTTATTGAAAACTGACACTCCTAACACTTTATGGTACCATTCAGAAATGCTTAAATAAACTTTGCATTTTTACAAAAAGAAAATTAAGTTTTAAATCAATATCATCATCAATGTTATTATAATTTTATTGTTAATTTTATTATTTTATTATCATCATTATCGTCTTTAAAAATGTTGAGATTTTTTCTCCAAAGTTGAAGTTCTTCATGGCTAGTTTTTGAATTGGCGTTGCCACCCCTGAATTCTGTATTGTTCTTCATCATTCCGGTTGAATTAGGTAAAGTACAATAGTAAAGTAAAAGACCGCTTCAAAAACTCCAACACCTCTTCCGGTTTTGACAGTAGTAATGCACGTGCTTTAATGATTTACTGCATCAAGTATCTGACTTGCATTTGAAATTGTGTACACATTTTCTTCCGATATAGAACTTGTTAAAACTCCAACATTATAGAAACTACGTGCGGCAGCAAAAGAAAAAAGAAAGAAAATGTATTGAATGAATTTTCTTTCATAATTACATGCACGCGATTTTTTCATAGTTTTGCTATCTTGTTGTCTCATATTCCATAATTTGCCAATTAATTGCCATTAAATTGGGTCATTTGCAAGTTGGTGTTTCAGCTGTAAAATACAAAACCCGTTTCAGAAAAAGGGTAAATATTTTCTTGATTCGTGAAAGTATCTTTTTATCTTCTCTCAGAATGTTCAAGAAGATTTGGTTCAAAACACGCGCTTTCTGTCACAAAGCTGTCAAACATCAATTTTCAAACTTATTTTCATAGATTTTAGTTATTCGTCCAGTACACATTTCTTGAGCACAGACCGGTCGTATAGCAAAAACTGGCCATCCGATTTACATATGGAGTTATGTAATAGATAATGTATATTATTTAATAAAAATATCATCACCGCGTTATATAGTTCGAATTTATGAATGATCAAACATTATGTGCAACCTTTTTTTATTTTTCACGTAAGGTTTCGAATACTCCCGGGTATTCCAAATTATATTTTAGACCTGAGCTACAATATACTATACAAATATTGAAACACTTCCAAAAAGGCCACTGTTCTGCTTTCAAGAAGGAAATATATGCAGATGTTCGGATGGCAAAACAGCATCGGCATGATAACAGAGTGAGAAAATATGTACTTTACAAAGCTATAAATATGTGCTAGACGCAAGCGATCCACGGGAGGGTCATTTATATTTCATAAGCTAATTTAAATTCACATGCTCTGCGCAATATTTGGTGACGTTCTATGTTATTGGCAGTTAAAGACTGTCAGATTTTGGCGTAAAAAGATTAGTTATCCGTATGAGAAACTGCGAAGACGATGATAGTGACATAATATTAATCTGTTAGTGAAAATAAACTCAGGGGAAAATCGAATGGCATTTCTTTAAATTGATTCTTGTTAAACTGGAGTGATCTTGAAACTTTCAGAAATTACAATTTATCGAATTGGCGTATGTTACAAATATACCATTTTTTTCTAGAAATATTCTTGATGTTTTTTCAAAAGGCAACGCTCTTGACTTGTGAAACAAAATCGAAGAAGTTTGTATCAAATCAAACCATAAACGAAGTCTCTATATGACTGCAAATCAAAAATAGTAAATTTCGGCCCTTTAAGGGGCCATTACTCTGGAAACCATGGTGGGATCTGGCCAGTTTTCGAAAAGAACCGAGATGTTATGCCAATACAAGTTGTGTGCAAGTTTGATTAAAATCGATTGCAAAAAATGTGGTCTCTTTCGTGTTCACAAGAAATTATGGACGGATAACGACGGACGAAGGGCGATCACAAATTTTAAAGCTCACCTTGTCTCTACGTGAGGGGTGAGCTAAACATATAAACAACCGTTGAGCTGGGTATTGATGAATTCTATGAAATTTCATTTTAATTCTACCAGTAGTACAGGGAAGGTTGTGCAGACCAACCTAACTACCAGATATATGCCCACGGGACACTGATTCCAATTTCCAATGTCGTTCTTGTATTCAAATGTTCAATGTCGTTATTGTATTCAAATGTCCAATGTCGTTCTTGTATTCAAATGCCCGATGTCGTTCTGGATTCGAATGTCCAATGTCGTTCTGGGTTTGCCGAATGTTTTAACTTCTCACTAACTTCACGCTTTGAATGTCCAATGTCGTTCTCCATTTGATAATCAATATAGGATGTCGAACTTCTTGCCAGCTTCATACATCTATAATTATTTAACCATTTTCATTACAAATCATTTTGTTTTAAATATTGATTTTCATTTTGACCTGATTCATCAGCGGATGCCATGGTAACGCACACAGCTAGAATTGCTCTGAATCCGACAAAATGAAAATTTATAACCATGCGCTCTTCGTCATTTTTAATGCACGGGGTTCATGTTATGTAAACTGTTAATTTCGTCTAAAATGTGAAAGCCATACACCAGCTGTTTTTGTGCAAATGTGGCACAGCTGGATTTAGCACGTCCAAAGACAGCGCTTAAAGAAATGCCTCTTTTGTGAGAGCGTATACTTTTTAGACTTAACTGTATTCAATATGTTGATGTAAAGTTTGGTGAAAATCAGTCGATAATTCGTACAGCAGCGACTCTTCTCAGTAATTATGAGATTTTACACATACATATAAGAGAGCGTTGAGTAAAATTCCAACATATTTAGTATCAAAAGAGCAGAAAGGAAAATGTTATTGGTAGACGCTATTTCTAACTTCATTATAATAAGAATATATGCAGCCCTTTGACCATCTTAACTGGGTTGACACACCCTATATAGTAGCTAACTTCACACATCTAAATTATTCAACCGTTTTCATTAAAAATCATTTTTTTAAATCTTTTCAATCTTGACCTGATTCACCAGCCGATGCCATGGTAACACACACAGGCTAGAATTACTCTGAATCCGACAAAATGAAAATTCATAACCATGTGCTCTTCGTCATTGTTTTAATGCACAGGGTTCAAGTTATGTAAACTGTTAATTTCGTCTAAAATGTGAAAGCCATATACCAGCTGATTTTGTGCAAATGTGGTAGGCTACAACTGGATTTAACATGTCAAACATGTCCAAACCCAGCGCTTAAAGGGGAATATTCAACATTTGACAATATGTATATTTAGAAAGAATTTAACGAATACTATAAATTGGCGAATAATTTATGAAAATCGGACTACAAACAAAAATGATATGGCAATTTAAATATTATCAATAAATCAAATGGGAGCCATTTTGGGCACAGTGACGTCGTTGTCCTTTCATTATATGGGCATTACCAGATATTGTATTTATGGCAAAATTATGTTAAATAGAATTAAACATGGAGCTTAAACAGGTATACACTTTTACACTCATACTAAGCTTCATATTATATTTTGGCCCACATAATATCTTTCTCTTAGTTGTTATTCACTGATTTCCCACATATGGTAATGCCCATATAAGGAAAGAATGATGATGTCACTGTGCCCAAAATGGCTGCCATTTGAATACATAAATGCTTGTAGTCCGATTTTGATACTTTTTTTCGTTACTGTTAAGGTTTAGCAGTATATCACAAAACAACAGATTTTTTTTTAGTAGATCTAAATGAACAGCACCATGACAAACAACTTATCTGTCCAATACATGTTTTACTGTTCTGTCCTTCAGAGTTGGATACTTAAACTATTCTTAATGAGTTGTCCCCCTTTAAATAAGAATGCCATTTGTAAAGAAAAAATGTAAACAATTGTCAAAAACGATGTTTTACCTAGTTATGTAAAGTTTAAACACTCGTATGATGTTGCAAATGCATCAAAACGAAGACCTGTAACAGCTTTTTAAAAATGGTGAGTTTTTAAAGCCGCTGAACTGTCCAGAAGTGTGGCCCCTTCATGCAGTTCCTTTCTGGAATTCAATACATATATCAATAAACTGACAATGGTTTTGTAGAATAATATAAATGTTTTATACGCTGTTAAATTTTCATGTAAAACAATGTTTTCTTTCTATGATTTGATGACGTTCGAACTTTTTTCTCCAAAACATGGACCTATACCTTAATGTTCTAATAAAAAATGAAGCCAAATCTTGCATAAACCCATAAATGTCTCTTTCGTCGTGCATTTGTGAGAGTGTATATTTTTAGACTTAACTGTATTCAATTTGTTGATGTAAAGTTTGGTAAAAATCAGTCGATAATTCGTACAGCAGCGACTCTTCTCACTATTAAATGATAAGATTTTACACATACATATGAGATTCCAACATATTTAGTATCAAAAGAGCAGAAAGGAAATGATGTTGGTAGACTCTATCATAAAAAGAATATATGCAACCCTTGGCCATCTTAACTGGGTTGACACACCCTATATAGTAGCCAAAAGCAGGCATTTTGACCGCGCCTATCATAAGTAAAATCTTCTTACGCCCAAACAATCTATTTAATATGAAACACTCGTTTAAACAGACAGATATTTAAAAATGGCAACTTTCATCAGAAGATACTTAGTTATAATAATCTTGTACTCACAAGAAACAGAACTAAAACAGCACTAAGAAGAAGTAAAAATCTTTCGGAACTGCATTTTGAATTTTTTTTCTATTTGACTGGTGGCATAGTTTATTTGAACATCTACACAAGTCTGTGTAACTGTAGATATTCTACTAATCGTGCAACATATACATATCTATGTGTTTAAATACTATGACAGCTTCGTTTCCGATCGGAATTTTGTTTACATCCACCTTCACACTCCATGTACTCAAGTATTGCGTCGAAATATACAGACGTCCATTGAACGTCTGCTATGACGTCATCACAATCTTCGAAACTCGCCTGTGACGTAGGAGAAGAATCGGGTTCGGCTTCAACCGGACGAAAATCTACATCCTTACATTCATCATTTTTCTCAACATCATCTGCGTATTCACTAATGATTATTACAGGACATGCTGTTCCGGCGGCAACTTTAATATTTTCCACCAAGTTTAGAGATCCAAGCACCGCTTTAGTTCTATCCACCGCCATTCTATTTTTGTAGCGAGCGGTTTGAAATCTTTCTCTGTTCACGAATTCTGAGTAATTATATTTAGACGTTTGTTCTTCGTCATCATTTCGGTTGTATTTTATGAGTAAAAATACAATAGTTATGGAATAAAATGCAATGACTACCACAATGTAAAAGAACGCCTCCACCTCGACAACCTCTTCCGGTTTGGCAGTGGTAGTGCACGTGCATTTATTATAATTTGTTCCGTGGACTTGGTCAGGTATCTTGCTAATATTTATGTGCATTACAACTTTTCAAAACTCCAACATTACACGTGCAGCTGCAAAAGAAAAAACGTACACAATTTGTTAAATTGATTATTCTTATTATTTTTTCCTTGCACGCTTTGTGATAATGATAATAGCCTTGTTATCTTGATGTCACATTTTACGTATGATGCCAATTAATTTGTCATTAAATTTAGGATATAAAAATGCTCATTGCTAATTATTTCCAGTAAAATAAACATATCTTTATTTCTACTTTTAAAATGTATGAAAATGTTAAATGACTTTTGATTCAAAAGAAATGCTTCTCTTTCGTATCATTTATTTCCTCCATATATGCAAAGAAAATTATACATAATTCAATCGGAATAAATATTACTATTTATCATGTTATACTGAATTCAACGCTGGTAAAATGGAACAAGGTTCGAATACCTATAGATAGTTTTAACGATATTTTAAAATATTATTTAAATAAATGTGTACAACTATCAGCAGTAATTTTGATACAGTCTACACTACAGTAAAATTATCTTCAATATATTTTATGCCTTAAGTACAATTATGATTATAATTAAAAACAAGAAGTATAAAATACAACTTACATCAGAAATCATCCAGCTGTTCAGTCTTATTAAGGAAGCAGATGTCGCAGTGAGTACTCTGCGAGGACAATCTGTATTTGGGAAAGTTACAAATCTGTTATAGACGCAAGCGATCCCCGAGAGAGTCATTTATATTTCATAAGCTAATTATTTGGTCACATCCTATGTTATTGGCAGTTAAGGACTGTCAAATACTGGTGTAAATACAGATTAGTTATCCATATGTGGAAATGTTAAAGATGGTGATAGTAATATCAATAAATAAATTCGGAGAGAAATTCAAGTAATATCTCTGTTAAAATTGACTGATGTAAAATTAGAAGCATCTCAAGACTTAGAAATTGCAATTTATTGACATAATTATTCCGAGTTGTACATGTGTCGGACTAGAGTTTCATTTATTTTTTCGTCAGCAAATGAGAGTAAATTTAAGTAAAAGAAATCTGGGTCCACTGATAAGAAATCATCGATGTTCTAGATTTAGACTTTATATTTGTAATAATATAAAGTTGCGTTAACATCTTGGCCGACCGTTTTGTAGATATAGGAACTACCTTAAAGCATAACTTTCGTTAAAAGCTATTTATACCTTCCCTATGTCTTGAAGTGAAGCAAAAAGTATAGTTTAGTGCTTTGACTCAAATTTAAATGACACGCAACGAGACTAAACTTTTCTGTTATGATGCTGTTCAGGGTTGTTCAAGACTGTTGGCAAAATATCATGATAGAGGATAGCTTCGATTTTCATTTGTCGACATATGAAAAAACACAACAAACAAACATTTAAAATGTATGTCAGAATGTCTATTTGCATGCCAGTAAAAGAATGATATGAAAATTTATACAATAATTAAAGTCTAAATAAAAATATCACTTAAATTTCAACGCGTCCAAAAAGGCCACTGTTCTGCCTTCAAGAAGAAAACATGCATGCAAATGTTCAGTTGGCAAAACATCATGAGAACCGAGTGAGAAAATATGTATTTTTTAAAGCTGCTATAAATATGTGTTAGACGCAAGCGATCCACGGGAGGGTCATTTATATTTCATAAGCTAATTTAAATTCACATGCTCTGCGCAATATTTGGTGACGTTCTATGTTATTAGCAGTTAAGGACTGTCAGATTTTGTCGTAAAAAGATTAGTTATCCGTATGAGAAACTGTGAAGACTGTGATAGTGACATAATATTAATCTGTTAGCGAAAATAAACTCAGGGGAAAAATCGAATGGCATTTCATTTAAATTGTTTCTTGTTAAACTGGAGCGATCTGGAAACTTTCAGAAATAAAAATTTATTGAATTGGCGTTTGTTACAAATATACCAACTTTTCCAGAAATATTCTTGATGTTGTTCAAAAGGCAATGCTCTTGACCACAGGTGGCAGTAACATACCTAGGATACAGTATGAGTCCATGAGCCATATACACTTAAATGTAATTACATTTATACTATTTTCTGAGAAAAACAAAGCCAAAAAGTCATTGGCATTGTTTTTCTCAGAAAACGTAAAATTCTGTTATATATATATATATATATAGTGTATATACTGTCGCAAACGAGTTCTCTTCCATGGGGGGTAGGTGGTCTACGAATGTGCACATCGCAAACTATATATCAAAATGTTTGTAAGAGTTTTAAGTTTCCAAAACCAGTTGATGCCAGAATGCAAATGGTGGGCAAAGTGCTCAAATTCAAGATGGCCGCCAATACAGCCGCCGAAAATTAAAAATCATACTATACATATTGACTGGACAATATATTTCAAATTTAAAGGCATCGTCCTAGTCTTATACTAGTTTCTGTTGCAGAATAGATTAAAACAAAGTATATTTCATCTTTAACTAAATTTAAATAAATTCTTACAAAATATGATGGATTTTGCATGCAAAATGATCAGAAAAATTGTTGTTTACATACATTCTTTTAATAATTCTACCACTTTTAATTACTTGATAATATTTTACAAGTGTTATGCTTTGTAATGTTCAGAATTTCATAAACTATATCATAAGTATTTGATATGACAACTTTTAATTAAGTAATTATCTGTTAATCCAGCAATCAAGGGCTAAGTAAACAGCTTAGTGGGTGGGGTAAGTCTATGTACACTTACATAAAATATGTGTAATACTTTAAAATTCATATTAAGTAAAGGTGCAGATTTTTTTGCCCCCGACATCTACTGATGCGGGAGACATGTAGTGACTGTCCTGTCCGTCCGTCCGTCCGTCCGTTCGTTCGTTCGTTCGTTCGTTCGTCCGTCCGTCCGTCCGTCCGTCCGTACGAGGTTAACAAAATCGGACCGTTTCGTCTAGCATCAATACTCTAACTAGAATGACTTGATACAAATGCAGATGTAACCTGTGACCATTCCTCATCTTCAGACATCACCTGACCTTAGTTTGACCTTGACCTTGAACTTGACCTCGTTTTGGACTTAGGTTGCTTTGTATCGATAAGGATGCCACCGGGGGCATCAAGCGTTTATTGAACGCAGCTCCTTTTTAATGTGCAAATTGTTTGTTTTTTCTTGATGGAAAAATACGTGAAAAAGAACTATTACATGAATAAAATGTGTCATATATACCGACATTAGTAAAACTAAGTTACATAATTGGTGCGGGTAATCAGTAAATGATGAAAATATATCATTTTCGTATTATGACACGGTTCGATCATTATGTATACATATGTTTGCTAAAAGTAACTAAAACAGACTGAAATATAAATTCGAAGATTAAAACAGCATTTAATACAATATTTCTTTAGCAATTACATAAAATACTGATTTAAACTTATTAACTGTTTGCTAGTCATTTTCTTGTAAAAAGAGAATGTAAAAATGATTAATATACAACATACGTGATAATGTCTTCGACATTTTATGTTCAGTTGTAAGCTTGTAAGATATGATAATATCTGTAAAAGATGGAATACTGCTCTGCAATGACATCTTTTTAAGATTTAAATAAATAACCTTTAGAATGTTATTAAATTCTAAAAAAAAACAACATACATTGAACACGTATTGATTGTTACAAACTGACACAATATGATTTAAGTAATCTACATGTAAGTCATGGTTTTGAAACAGCAACATCTTAATTACATTTATTTGTTATTTAAGAAAGCAAATGTTTTCTCATACTTTCTAGTATGAGGTAATTATAGCAGAACAAAATGTAGAAAAGCCTTAAATTGAAGAAGGTATTTGAGAACATATGCAGGAAGCTATCTAGGCACTTTTTAATGGGGTATCTTTGTATACGTCAAATACGCACAACTCATACATAAACTGTATTTGCGATTTAAAGTTTACTTGTAAGACGTAAGTAGTTTCTGTAAAAATAAAATGTTTACCTATAACTATAGAAATGAGTTTATCTTTGGGATCGCATCACGCGAATATTCAGAGGGGCCAAGCCCCCGCCTCCCGTGTGTCTGATCCAGCAATGCATACATCTTCGAACCTTACGGGTGGCACGAGGGATCATACCCCTTACCGAAATACAAATGAAATGAGTTCATCTTTGGTATCGCATTATGCGAATATTCAGAGGGGTCAAGCCCCGCCTCCCGTATGTCTGATCCAGCAATGCATACATCTTCGAAACTTACGGGTGGCACGAGGGATCAGTCCCCTTACCGGAATACAAATGAAAAGAGTTCATCTTTGGTATCGCATCACGCGAATATTCAGAGGGGCCGAGCCCCCGCCTCCCGTATTTCTGAACCGACGTGTCAAGCAGCATCGAACCTTTATGCTGGCAAAGTGTGCCAGACTCCTGCTGCATATAAACCAGTTCTGACCGTGGCATCAAGAGGTACTGGGGGACAAGTACCTCCGCTGGTACAAATGCGCCCACATCGGTTTCCGTGCCAAGTATTATTAATAGTGGCACCGGAGGACAAGTACCTCCTCATGGTACAACTACGCCCGCATCCGTGTCTTAGTAGTGGTACCGGGGGGCAAGTACCTCCGCCTGGTACGAATACGCGCTCATCAGCTTTTGTGTCAAATTATCTTTTGGGTGGTTCCGGGGAATGTGCCCCGCAGCAGGGTACAATTGTACCAGCATCCAAGTATATGCCGCTATATCCTATGAGTGGGAGTGGAGTACTTGACCCTCATCATGGTACAGCTGTACCAGTTTTGGGTACGGTACAACAATCTAAGGCTGAAATATGAAATAGGCTTGTCCGCCCGACATAAAACAGTCCTCTTTGGTACAACCACCCAATTATAGGGAAGGAGCAGGGCTGCAGGGCCCTACAACTGGTTCAAATGTGCCAGGAACTGTGCCCGCACTTCATCATACAGGTGACACATGGGATCAATCCCGTCCACTTGACAGGGGCCAGAATGCTATTGCTAGACCACCCTATCATATGGATAGCACAGGCGATCATCCCCCACCTATTGACACAAATGTACCGAAACAGTTTCTGCACCAAAACCCACAAGTTGCATTTGGAATAATATCCGTCCACCTGATCAGAACGCTCTGGTTTGACCACCCTACCCTATGGTTGACACCGGGGTTCAGGCCCCTAGAATTAGTACAAATGTACCGGCTATGGCTCCTGTACCACATCTCACCGGTGGAACAAACGGTGGTTCGATCCTTTCCACATGGAGCTAGTGACCATGTTGTTGCACAAACACCTTACTGTATGAGTGTCACACTTAGTACAAATATACAAGCTCCCTCTCGCGTCGCGCAACCCAGGGGTAGTCATTTGTGTCAACCCCTGGCACCCGGAATGGGTATCGTTGGGGTTCAATCCATTCCAACCAGTATAGCTGGGTCCGGTCTGGCCTCAATACAGTTGCTGCACTGCCATCTTATCATACGACGACGTCCTTTGCGCAAATGCCCGCTAATGTATCTTAAGTGGCCTCGACACCATACACTATGGCTGCTTCAATGCCACCTGATGCCGTGGCTACCCCCATGATCCGCACCCCAGCTTATGCAAATATGCATGCTAGGGCACCGTTCCAAGTGCCTGTCACAAGGGCACAGATCTTACCTAGGGTAAATGAGTCGATTGCGGCTCAGATCATGTACCCTTGGGGAGGTTCCGGTCTGTTATATTCGGATTCAAGAGATACAACCCCTTATGAACATCAAGTGAGTGCTGTGGCTCAAGTCAATTTACCAACCAATGGTTCCATCTTGAACCGTGAAACCTGGACCACCAAGGGCTATTGGGGACTTAACAGCAGGCGCCTTATGTGCTCCCCAGTAATTCTGGTTTGCAAGACTATAATCGCTCGGGTGTGCGGTTTATGTACCAAAATGGGGTTGCCCTCGCACAACCTTCTGCAAGACCAAAAGAAAATTCCAAAAGAGACTTTAAGCTTCCAAAACTGCCACCATATGATGGCACCTCAAGTCGGCGAACTTTCCGTCATAAGTTTGAAACATATGCACGTTATAATAAGTGGGGGAAGAACAGAGCATATTTCATATAGAATTGAACCTTTCCGGGAAGGCAGGGGAGTTCTTCTCAAACTCAATCAGACGTAGGCCTAACATCTCCTTTGCAGAACTAATTATAAAATTGGAACGGAGTTTTGGGGATTTAACCCCACCCACCCCTCTCCCCACACACACTGAAAGATATCTAGTCCAACTTCAGTCTGCTACACAACGTCCGGATGAGAGCCTTGACTATTGGTCAGATAGGGTGTTAGAATTGGCCACTGAGGCATTTCCATCCGTTGACCAGGCATTGATAGAATCACAGCCTGTAACCTATGGTGGCTGATTTCTGCCATTTCAGGTTTTCGTCCCGCGACCCCGCCGAGCGAAAACACGAGAATTTACAAGTTAAAATGGCGGGGGCGCGGGGCGAAAACTCGCTATTAAGCGGGGGCGTGGAGCGAAAACATGATAATTAGCGGGGTCGCAGGGGGAGGGTTAGTAACTGGTATGTCGGGGGCGCGTGGCGAAAACACGATAATTAACGCTGCTTAAACGTCGAGTTTTCGAACCGCGCACCCGACATTCCAGTTATTAAATCTCACCCCTCGACCCCGCTAATTATCGTGTTTTCACTTCGCGCCCCTGCTAAATAGCGAGTTTTCGCCCCGTGACCCCGACGAGCGAAAACACGAAAATTAACAAGATAAAATGGCGGGGGCGCCAGGCGAAAATTTGCTATTTAGCTAGGGTGCGAAGCGAAAACACGATAATTAGCGGGGGCTCGACGTTTTAAGCAGCGCTAATTATCGTGTTTTCGTCTCGCGCCCCCGACATACCAGTTACTAAATCTCGCCCCGCGACCCCGCTAAACAGCGAGTTTTCGCTCCGCGCCCACGCTAAATAGCGAGTTTTCGCCCCGCGCCCCCGCCATTTTAACTTGTTGATTCTCGTGTTTTCGCTCGGCGGGTCGCGGAGCGAAAACGCGAAATGGCAGAAATCAGCCACCATAGTAACCCGTTTTTGTTATGGAATGTTAACGCGGGACGTAAGTGCAGCTGAACATATGATCCATCTCAAACTAAATTCGGTACGCTAGTGCTTAGAACGTGCTAAGGAATTTCAACAGTGCTGTAATGTATTACAGGGCAATCTGCCTCCGCATAAGGGATGTCCAAATATTAGGGCTACTAGGGAGTAGAGAGAAGAATATTTTGCCTAGATCTCCAGGGAGCTGCTTTAATTGTCAGGGAGATCACCTGAGAAGAGCAGAGTGATTTTCCGTCTGACCGGAGGGTCACTTTTCAAGAGTAAGCAATATTTCAAATAAGGTAGGGTGTCCTCCGTGATGATCACGGTATGAGTCTTAGATTTTATATTTATATTTTGATGTTCACAGGGGGAGTACCCTTGTAAATATTTCATGATGTAGGTGAAATTTTACAACCGATCAATTCAGAATATATAAGGCAGGGGAGGTTACACTTGTAATTGTAAATAATGTACATGAATTGCCTATTTTACGATTGGTCAGTTTAGGATGTATAGCAAAGGGGAGATTACCCTTGTAAATTTTATACGATGTAAGATATTAAACCAGGGAGGTTACCATTTTGTATAGTGCATGTTCTCAAGGATCTATTTTTCCCTGCATTTACCACATGGTTGGCAGGGAATGTCCAGGCCATTTTGAGTATTCACCAGGTCAACGACTGGAAATAATTAGTTCCCGATAGTTTGTTAATGCTAGAGTTGAATGCTCAGTATTTTGTCCTATGGGGGTTTTCAGATTTGGCAGCCCACATTTGTTGGGCATTTTGTCCCATGAGATTTTCAGATTTGGCAGCCCACATTTGTTGGGCATTTTGTCCTATGGGGTTTTCTGATTTGGCGGCCCACATTTGTTGGGCATTTTGTCCTGCGGGGTTTCCAGATTTGGCAGCCCACATTTGTTGGGCATTTTGTCCCATGGGGTTTTCAGATTTGGCGGCCCACATTTGTTGGGCATTTTGTCAATGGGGTTTCACGATTTGGCAGCCCACATTTGTTGGGCATTTTGTCCTATGGGGTTTTCAGATTTGGCGGCCAACATTTGTTGGGCATTTTGTCCATGGGGTTTTCCGATTTGGCAGCCCACATTTGTCGGGCATTTTGTCCTATGGGGTTTTCAGACTTGTCGGCCCACATTTGTTGGGCAGTTTGTCCCATGGTGTTTCCAGATTTGGCAGCCCACATTTGTTGGACATGACTGCCCACACAGTGGCAGAAATTAATGGAACGTGCACAACGGGTGTTTTGACCCTCACAGCCAAAAAAACTCGGGCCCTGTATTTCCAATAGAAGAGCGGACAGTTTCGTTATTTCCTGTAACTTTGGTGCAAGGGAAAGTTACCCTTGATCTAAGTAATTTAATTAAGCAGTGTTTATTCACTGTGTATTTGGTGTAGGGGAAACATTCATTTATGAGATATTTGTATATGAATATTTACATTTATAACCTGTATCTGGTGTGGATGTATATACCTATATTCTGTTTCGTTTATTCTATAAATATAAAAATATAAAAAGTTTACTCTATAAATCACAACACAGTTAAATAATCAACATATGTACGACTGTTATAACGCAAAGAAATCAACAAGCTATAGCATATTCTTCAAAGGTGTTGCTGCCGGTATTAAATGTAAGTCATAGCAAAAACATTGCGGCAGCCATCATGGCGGCCTTTTTTTAATAAACTTGGTACGTTTCGTCTACATATATATTTCGTACTTTATACATTGTTTTTATAATGAAACTGTAGTAGAATGTATACAAAACTGAAGATGATTATTAATTTATTTTTTATTTTACCTGTTATTTGATATACATTGTGTTCTATATTGAACGACCCTACCCACTTATAAATATATATATTATCAATAATTTGAATGTATCCTTTAACAAAATAATAATATTATTACGATTTATTATCACTTGTTCAACACGGGATTGCATTGTGTAAGGAACAACAGTAAATAGAGGAATACAAACAAAGTATATTGACCGTATGTTCAAGAAAATAGTATTCCTCACATTTAAGTCCATATAAAATTGGTATAAAATGTGTCACAAAGTTGTATTTCATATCGATAAATGTATAATTTGCAGATTTATAACTTTAACATTTTTGTAATAACTTCAAATTAATTTACAACAGTTAAATGCTTTTATTTTGCAATTTTATGCTTTGGGTATCATTTTCATGTATCAGCGGCCATGTTGGCGGCCATCTTGAATTTGAGGACTTTGCCCAGTGACTAGAAACTGGCATCAGGCAGTTCTGAAACTACATATTCTGACGAACATTTTGGTATGCAGAAGTTGATGTGCACATTCATAGACCACCTACTACCAGTTTTAAGCTTCTTATTTGGCCATATTTGCAGCATGAATATGGCTCATGGGCCCATACTGTATCCTAGGTACGTTACTGCCACCTGTGGGATATTATTGCCGAACTAGACTTGGACTTTCTGAGGTCAACTTTTAAAGTCTAAGTCAGTTACGAAGTCTGAGTCTGAAAACAATAATATTGATGAATATGGCCCCAGATCTGTGTCCCCAGTAGTTTCGTCATTATTTTAGGTTTAGAAACAAACGTTTTTATGCTGCATCATTTCTTCTTGTTTCTCTTAATATAAACAGTATCTGAATATTACACATATCTACTTGTGTACAGTTTGCTGTATAGTAAAGTTACGGGTAGGCCCATATACCCGTAATCATAGGGAATTCGCCTCATTGGAATTGTATGGTCTATAATAATTAACAAAGTGTCAATTTCGGGATTTGAAATTTCATACACCCTTTAACGCTTCGTTTTGAATAGAACAATAGAGAAATACCAAAGAGCTATAAAAATAATTTCTTTGGAAGTATTAAAGTTAAATGGTGTCAAGTTACCTGTGTGTAATTGTTGTAGTACATAAATAATAGTATGGAGTAGCAGATTTGTGTAATACGGTGATATCAACAAGGATTATGCATTCAAGAAAGTTAAATTCACTCATAAAAATAATTTTAATATTTACTGTCTCATCAAATATTTTGTTCTGTGTGACCAGCCTGTATTACATTTCAAACTGCAATGGTATAGTTACTAAAGATAACGAGGAGCATACTAAGACAGCAGGATGGAACGAAGGTGAAGCAACCTGGAATAATGTGAATTATAGGAATGGTGGAATATTATCTGAATGGAAACTGGGCAATTTAAGCGCGAAGTTATCCTCTTATCACGACAGAGATCACGTGAAAACCGTGTGTTCTGAACTTCCTTCAAATCCAGGTAGTTTAACGCTTGAAATTGTCTAGATTCATTTGTTGGTTTTTATTTTCCCGTTTTATTTTGTTTTGTTTCGTTTTGTTGGATACCGTTTTAATGCCAGGAGATCAATTGACCTGTATTCTGTATAAATTTGATTTTGTTCCCCAATATCATAATCATGAAAAGGGTCATTTAGGAAAAAGTGATCATATTACAAACAAATGAAAAATAATTTTATCATAAACTTGCAACCACCGTTATTGGAATATAACACAATGGGATGAAATCGAACTATTTTGTTTCATCTAGATCCCAACCATTCTCCAGAAGTATAATTGATAAAGAGGTTCTATACAAAGAAGGAAGTAAGATCTGCAACAAATACTGAAATCATTGAAACAATTATTAAACTGAAAGTTATTCACTATAATGTTTGTGCTTTAGATTTTTTCTAACCAGTCTTGTTTCAGGAGTGTAAGTCATTATACAATTGCAGGTGGTAGGATGAATATAAGTAGGTTGGTACAGCCCGAAGATGTTTTCAATTCAAGCTCGCTCAAGTTGGTCCGTCCTGGTGGGCACTACGTTCCCGGATGCTTGGAGAGGGAAACTGTAGCCATAATAGTTCCATATAGGTAGACAACTTCAGATTACACTTTGATACTTCTGTGATGATCGCTTTGATAAAATAGAAGCAAAAACAGATATTGTTGTTTGAGCGTTTCGTGCAAAGGGAAAGACATTACTTGCTATGTTAAAGTTACATATGGTCAGAGAGTGTCATTTACAGATATGATTTGTTAAAGGAGAAGAAAACCTTAGTTATATGTTTTATTCATTGGAAACACCTCTTTCCATCATTTATCACTTCCAACACTAAAAGAAATTTCAAGAACTGTTTTCACAATCAATTTTTTCTTTGTTCAAAAGGAAATTTAAAAAAAAGTTTTTGATCGTTTTGTGTCAAAGAAAACTTTGATCAAAAACTTTGCGAACTCCATCCTGTACGTTTTGCTTTATACTTTGATGGAAGCATTTGAAAATGGAAGTCAGTTGTGTGGATGTTGTGTACTAAATTTTAATTCTGGGTAAAATGAAAGAATTCTTTCTTGTTTATATCCTATGATCACCAGTCGCCCAAATATAAAAGTAGGAGTGCAGGAAAGTTACATTGAATGACTCAGAATCAGCCAGTCGGAGTGTAGGACTGAGAATGTTGCAAAACATGATTTTACGTGTGACTAAAATATGTTGGCGTATAAAACTGATGTATATGGTAAAACAAACCATTGAAAAGTCATGAAGTACAAAATGTGCTTGTATTACACGTAAAGTCGAAATATCTTTACCCCGTGGACACGTGGTTTTAAATGTTCACAAATGCCTGCGAAATGCTGCATCTGGTGTTCATTCCAATCTAACATTGAAACAAACACATATAGATCTTGAATACCTATGTTTATGGTCCAGGGATTACTAGTGACATTTCACTTCAATGTATTAATGTTTCGGGGATAGAAAAAGGTAGTTAAGACACCGTACACTTCTAGGTATTCTGACTATTGTTGTGTTGCTATTTCAATTACAAATAGCGAGATAAAGAATTGTGGGCGAATTATGTTTCAGGGACAGAGAGTGACATTAGGGAATTTTGCTGTCTTAATCACAGGCACCAGTATCGGACCTGGGACAAAAATATGTTTGTTTTCATCCTAAATGAGTTAAAAATGAAAAATATGTAGTGAAATATGAGCCCCCATCAAAATATACACAGTAGACATATGTATATTTTGATGGGGGCTCATATTTCACTACATATTTTTCATTTTTAACTCATTTAGGATGAAAACAAACATATTTTTGTCCCAGGTCCGATACTTGTGCCTGTGGTCTTAATAGGTTAGGGAAAGTGTCTGCCAAAAATGGTTCAGGGACAGAGAGTGACATTTGGCAATTTCGCTGTCTTAATAGGTTAGGGAAAGAGTCTGCCAAAAGCTGTGGCATTTTTCATGATCTTGGAGTGATATTTGAAATCTTGCTGTGATCATGTTTCCAGACAGAGTGACATTTATCGATATTGCAGCGTTTCTTGGACAGAGCGAGACATTCTCTATTTGTGTGTGAATGTTTCAGGGAAAGAGAGCGACATTTAAAATAACACTGTTTAATATTTCAGGGACAGAGAGAGACATTTACAGACACTGCTATATCATCTACATACATTTCTCCAGAGACAACAACATCAGTATGCAGTGTTTGTGGTAGAAATGGTAAAAATAAATCAGTTTAACACAAAATCAGTATTGTAGCGATGTTTTATTCAGTGTGAACCAATCTCTTTATTACGGTTGTTTGTTAGAGTTTTATCTTAGTATTTACTGTTACGAGTCTGAAAATGTTCTCTTCGATGTAAATGGGGAAAAAACGCGAACAAATAATACTACGCTTTAAAAAAAACAAGAACATTCACGATATAGCCTTACTTTACTGACACCGTACTTGACAATTAATTAGTGTTAGAAATTCATTCACGTTTTTTTTTGTCCTTCTGCAGGCATACCCAACCCAGTTTAATAGAGGCATTTTGGCAAATATTGGCTTCCTAACAGCTAAAGAGATTCTTAATTTCACTTGCTATATCATCCACGATGTTGACCTTCTTCCAGTTGATGATAGAAACCATTATAAATGCTCCAACAATCCAAGACACCTCTCCGTCAGCAGCAGTAAATATGGATACAAGCTAGTATATTGGTTGTTTTTTGCTAAATCTGGATACTAATATGGATACAAGCCAGTATATCATTGGTTGTTCTCGCTAAATATGGATATAAGCTAGTATATCACTGGTTGTTTTCGCTAAATATGGATACAAATTAGCCAGTATATCATTGGTCTTTTCGCTAAATATGGATATAAGCTAGTATATCATCGGTTGTTTTCGCTAAGTTGTTTTATGGATGCATGGTAGTATATCATTGGTTGTTTTAGTTAAATACGGATAAAAGTCAACAGTTTTCGCAAAAGTCTCACAAATTCATTACAATAACAACTAGGTTTTGATAGTAAAGAAAATATTTCAGCATAATATTTGACTGACGTTACTGCACTGTATATAATTACACTGTTCAGAAGTACAAAATTAACATAATAATGTATGTAGAAAAAAAAGTAGAGAATTCTAAAGTAGCGTGTTTAATGTTTTAAATTTTAGTATGTGTTTTGAGTGAATGTTTCAATATTACAGGCTCCCTTACGGTCATTATAATGGCGGGATTATCGCATTCACACCTGGTCAGTTTCTGAAGATTAACGGATTCAGCAATGCGTATTTCGGCTGGGGCAAAGAAGATGACGATTTACATAAACGGTAACAGAATTCAACTTGATACCATGCAGCAGTAGTATCTAAATGGCGTTTTATTAAACTTTAGGTCTGCAAAGTGGCATTTTTTCTTCTTTTTCAGTAAATTACTGAAATATATCAAAGAAATATTTACCCGATACTTACACACAGAAAAATATTTCAGTAAAATTTTATGAAAATAATTGTTAAGAAATAGATCTTTCAGTAGTGGACACCAGGTTCAAACTAGTGTATCTGGGTGTTTACTCAGTGAAAGATATTTCAATCTTTCACTATTACTATGAAATCATTAATATTCACGGAAGACTATTTTTGTGCATTTCATGGTTGTGACAATCCACGGAATCAAATCCAAATGAACAACTTTACATCCCATTTATGTTATGTTCAAAAGTTGTCACGAATTCACATCCATTAATGGCAAAAACCATGAAATCCCTTGCCCACGAAATTAAACTATTTTACAGTATCCTCAATTCTTTCTAAATGTATGACCCACTGTATTTAGTATACGTTTTATCACTTGCAGGATTTTAAATGCTGGTTACAAGATCGACAGACCTGATCCAACCATTGGAGTTTACGAGGAAATTGCAAGACAAGATGTTCAAGACTTTTCAAATCCAGATAACCCAATGAAGTAACCAACACAGTGCATTTGCGACCTGCATGGATCCAGACCAGCCTGCGCATCCGCGCAGTCTGGTCAGGATCCATGCTGTTCGCTTTCAAAGCCTATTGCAATTAGACAAACCATTAGCGAACAACACGGATCCTGATGCACAGGCTGGTCTGGATCCATGCTGGTCGCAAATGCACTATGTTGGTTTTCTCATGGTGCGGCTAATATAACAAAATAACCAGTCATCCGTGTATTGCAATGTAATTGTATATAGCAATTCTTACATAATTATTTTGAAATTTGAATGTATAAATTTCAACAAAAATTTGTTGAATAGGCAGATTTCGATTGTAAAGGTTTACTTATGAGTGATTTTGTTAGTATATGCATCATAAAAAGACTAAGTATATTGGATCACAGTATATTTCTCCAGGGACAGCTTATACCTACGGGCAGAGAAGAGATTCAGACGAGATGGAGTCAACAATGTTTTGTTTAAAAGACTAGCCCTCGAGTTTCTGCCACTTTACACATGGGT
This sequence comes from Mercenaria mercenaria, assembly GCF_021730395.1. Classification (NCBI taxonomy): domain Eukaryota; kingdom Metazoa; phylum Mollusca; class Bivalvia; order Venerida; family Veneridae; genus Mercenaria; species Mercenaria mercenaria. Next base: position 55,110,426 of record NC_069363.1, read on the forward strand.
GTACGTCAACACGAGCGAACTGACAGTAATGAAAGTATGAAATATTGCATACTTTCCTATAGCTTTTAGGAGAACAAAATCTTAGGTTTTATTTTGAAAAAAAAAATCTAACATTGATTTATAGATTGCAATTAAATAGTATTATCTTCAAAAAAAAAATAGAAAAAACAACATTTGATTTGAAGTTCAGTGGAAAAGTCACTTGTTGCTAGATATTTACTGTATGTCTTTTTTACATTTCAGATGATGAAACATATTGACCCTGGACTTGAAGAAACATTTGCAAGAGTGAAGCCTCTTTAAAACTTCTGATGTCAGGAATTGTTATGCATATATTCAACATGTTATATATGGAACTTTGTTATCAACTACCTTAGGGGAACATTAACTAATTTAAACCTCAGTAATATGAGCTACATGTTTCAAATGTCAAACTGATGATTTTTAGAAATTTTTTGGAAGATTTTCCGATGTACAATCAAGTAACCCCTGGGGCGGGACCAATTTTACCCCGGGGGTCATGATTTGAACAAAGTTTGTAGAAGTCTACTAGGAAATGTTACATATCAAATATCTAAGATCTAGGCCTTCTGGTTTATTTTTAGCAAATTTATGAAGATTTCCCTATGTACAATCAAGTAACCCCTGGGGCTTGGTCAATTTGACCCTGGGAGGGGGGGGGGGGGTCAAGATTTGAACCAGTTTTGTAGAGGTCCACTAGGCAATGCTACATGTCAAATATCTAAGCTCTAGGCCTTCTGGTTTATTTTTAGAAAATTTTGAAGATTTTTCTATGTACAATCAAGTAACCCCATGGGGCAGGGTCAGTTTGACCCCGGGGGTCATGATTTGAAATTTTTTTGTAGAAGTCCACTAGGCAATGCTACATGTCAAATATCTAAGATCTAGGCCTTCTAGTTTATTTTTAGAAATTTTTTGAAAATTTTCCTATGTAAAATCAAGTGACCCCTGGAGCGGGGTCAATTTTGACCCAGGGGTCATGATTTGAAAATTTTTTGTAGAGGTCCACTAGGCAATGCTACAATGTCATGTGAAATATCTAAGCTCTAGGCCTTCTGGTTTATTTTCAGAAAATTTTTGAAGATTTTCCTATGTAAAATCAAGTGACCCGAGGGGCAGGGTCAATTTTGACCCTGGGGTCATGACTTGAACAAATTTTGTAGAGGTCTACTAGGCAATGCTACATGTGAAATATCTAAGCTCTAGGCCTTCTGGTTTATTTTAAGAAAAATTTTGAAGATATTCCTATGTAAAATCAAGTGACCCATGGGGCGGGGTCAATTTTGACCCCGGGGTCATGATTTGAACAACTTTAGTAGAGGTCCACTAGGCAATGCTACAAGTCAAATATCTAAGCTCTAGGGCTTTTGGTTTTTGAGAAGAAGATTTTTAAAGATTTTCCTATGTTAAATCAAGTGACCCCTGGGGCGGAGTCAATTTTGACCCCGGGGTCACCCTGGGTGACCAAGGCAAGTGGGCGACCAGGTGTGGGTGCGCAACTTCACATGTTTATAATAAATGTTCACAGAAAAGAATGAAAGAAATTTAATGAAATTCTGCCAAATGGCAAGTTTGTTATGTACAAATATGTGGATTTTTAGACAATTAAAGGGCAATAACTCTGCAGTTACAAAAGAAATCCATACAAAATTGTGTGTGCACAACCACATTATAGTGCTCTAAATTCTGTTAAAGTTTCATAGTTAAAGGTCAAATATATCAAAAGTTATGATGCAGAAATTGCCATATTTATAGTACCCTATATAGTTAACACTAGAAACTTCTAAGGGCCATAACTCTGGTGTTACTTGAGCAATCTGACTGAAACTTGACGGGCCGCAAGAACTCATATAGGTGAATATGTATATGAAGTTTTAAATAAATATTCCCAACCATTTCCTAGATATGGCTCCGGACGGACGGACGGACAGATGGAAGGACGGACGGACGGAAGGACGGACGGATGGAAAGACGGACGGAAGGAAGGACGGACGGACAACGCCAAAACTATATCCCTCCGACTTTCGTCGGGGGATAACAAGAAAGTAGGTCACATTCATGGTCACTGAGACAGTTTTCAGATCGGTGTGCAAAACTGTACGTCATTCAAATTTCAAGGCTGTATCTTAAAAAACAAGAAAATAGGTCAGTAGGTCACATTCCACATGACCCAGATTCGAACTTGACCTAAAGATCATCAAGGTTAACATTCTGACCAAATTTCATGAAGATACAGTCATAAATGTGGCCTCTAGGGTGTTAACGAGCTTTTTCTTTGATTTTTTGACTTGATCTAAAGATCATCAAGATTAACATTCTGACCAAGTTTAATTAAGATATGGTCATAAATGTGGCCTCTAGTGTTAACTAGCTTTTCCTTTGATTTGACCTGGTGACCTAGTTTTTGACCCCACCTGACCCAGATTTGAACTTGACCTAAAGATCAAGATTAACATTCTGACCAAGTTTCATTAAGATATGATCATAAATGTGGCCTCTAGAATGTTAACAAGCTTTTCCTTTGATTTAACCTGGTGACCTAGTTTTTGACCCCAATGACCCAATATCAAATTCGTCCAAGATTTTATTGAGGGTAACATTCTGACCAAGTTTCATTAAGATTGGGCCAAAATTGTGACCTCTAGAGTGTTAACAGTCAAATTGTTGATGATGGACACGGCTATCACACAAAGGAGCTAAAAATTAACCAAGACTAAACCTCGGTTGCACATAGTGGCCTAAATTGTCTGTACATCAATCAAAACTGTGCTTGACAACTAGCAAGATACTTTTCTTAAGTCAGGTTAGTCCTGGAGATAACTGTAAAATAAACATCTGTCACTGTTTCTAAGATTGGCCATACAGGCAAAATGGCACTGCTCCCAGTCAGCCATGTTTGAGGAACAAGGCAGTCTGAAAGATAGCTAAACCCCCCGCCACTGCTATGGATAGTGAAAGGGTAAACCTTTGACCTTTAAATGTGACCTTGACCTTGAACTGACATGGCTGACTCATGAATTATGCACAATGTCTTGATGCAGTGATCATTTGACCCAAGTTTCATGAAAATCCTTCAAGAGGTTTATGAGATACAGAGCTCAAACCTTTGACCTTGAGTTGTGACCTTGACCTTGAGTTGACATGGCTGACTCACGAGTTCTTGATGAGGTGATCATTTGACCCAAGTTTGATGAAAATCCTTTAAGGGGTTAACGAGATACAGAGTGGACACAAAATGGAAGCCTCAAACCTTTGACCCTAAGTTGTGACCTTGACCTTGAGCCGGCATGGCTGACTCGTAAGTTCTGCACATCGTCTTGATGAGGTGATCATTTGACCGTAGTTTTATAAAATTCCTTCAAGTGGTTTAGGAGATATAGAGCGGACACAAAATCGAAGGCTCAAACCTTTGACCTTGAGCCGACAAGGCTGACTCATGGGTTCTGCACATTGTCTTGATGAGGTGATCATATGACCCAAGTTTCATGAAAATCCTTCATGGGGTTTAGGAGATATGGAGCGGACACGAAAGTGTTACGGACAGACAGAAGGATGGACGGAGACCATTCCTATAACCCCCCCACCATTTGTGGCGGGGGATTAATTAAGGAGCCTTTAGCTGTTATGGTCACCTGGTGATCATTTCTATGAAATATCAAATGTTAAAGACAACCTAAGTTATATGTTATATACATATAGGGAAAAGATAGTCCTTTTATATGATGACTTTGCTAATGTCCAAGTCAAACACATGTTAATTTAACTTTATTACCGGCAAGACTTGATTATTTGGACTGCCTAATTGTTGGTCATATGAAAAGACACAATCGTTTTCTTTATGTTTATTAATTTGTTTATAATTATCAAAACAAAACAATGCAACATACACCTAAGAGGAATTGAAATGATGTTCTAATGCAAGAATTATACATTTATGTGAACAAAAAATGTAAATATAAGAATAAAGCTATTATCACAGCAAAAACAATCATATCTCCTATATTTTCTGTTTATATACTCTCTGTATTTACAAACAAAAACTTCTATTCTTCAAGATTAACACTGAGTAGCAAATATAACATTGGGCTGCTACATTCCTTGGATTTCTTGTCCTTTATAAGGAGCCAAGAGAAAATTACATCAAAATTTGTGATTTATATAATATATAGCATATTATAACATAATTACAATCAATAGGCCTTATTATAGTCGTTCAAGTCTGTACAGTTATATACCAGAATGCAAACTATTTCACAAGTCTGTAATAACTGGACAAATACAAGATTTTTTCTCGTAAATTTCAATACAGTCTTTATCAGAATGTGTCAATTTTATGGCATATAAAAGAATGGAAACACGGGGTATCATTCCATGTAAGTGAAATCATGTTACTAACAAGTATATAACTTAAAACATTTAAAGTGGCTACCTAATCAAATTGTAAATGAACATAATGTGTTTTCACGACATCCTACATCAGTCATATTGACCTTCAGCCCGCAGCTTAAACCTTGAATCTATCATTGGGCCAGAGTTATTAACAAGACATTATACGGAATTATCAAAGTGTTGAAACAACGTGAAATTATCCAAGTGTTTAAAAACAGTCTTTGTTTCACTTTCAAGCGAAACACTTGAAAGTTGGAGAGCTTAAAAAGTGTTGTTGTTGATTTCCACTCATAACTTGCCTTGTAAGCAAAAATAACAGATATCACATGATGAACCATGCAAATCATAACTCATAAAGGCCAATATCTATCCATGTCCAAAATTTAGAACTATGCTCCATATTATTTATTTTGCTACAATTTTCTCAGATTTCAAAGATTCCACATGAAACTTGGCAGAAAAATAGTCTGAATGACTATATCTAAGTTTGCCAAGTCTCAGCACAACCAGAATCCAAGGAAACAAAATAACAAATATGCCCACAGGCAGAATGTCGAGCCCACCAGTTGTCAAGTGTGACCTTGACCTAGGGATCTGGTTCTTGCACATGACACACTGTCTTATAATGGTGAATATTCATGCCAAGTTACATCAAAATCCCACCATGCATGAAGAAGAAATGCTCCGGACAAACTTCAATTTTACCTTTGATCTCCAACTGTGACCTTTTAGATAGGAATATGGGCTTTGCGCATGACACGCCTTTTCATTGAGGTAAACATTCATGCCAAATATAAACAAGATTGGTCCATGCATGGCAAAGTTATAGTCCAGACAAAATCAGATGCACACACAGACGCACATACACCGATCTGCCAAAAGTGGCAACTAAGTCTAGCTAACCGCAAGCGAGCTCGTCAATAATGTACATGAAACATAATATTCTGGAATTTATATGAAGGTATACATTTTATGATAAATATGAAGCCAGCTCAACCTTACCTACACGTATAACAGTAAACAGTACATAGCTGATAAGTTGATAACACATTTTCACTGTTAGATGACCATATCATTGCCTCGGCACAATAGCTGGATAAGTGCCTCCTTAAGTCAGTGCATTTATCCGCTGTTTTGTGCTAAGATGACCATATCAGGACATTTAAAAATGTTTGCTTTAAGAAATACAACCACTGTAGTTTTCAGTGCCATGGTGAGAGGCTAAATTTGATGGAGCATGTTAGAAAGGTAACTCGTACATGGTTCTTTGGAGAATTTGACGACACCTATGTGGATAAGATGGGAGAGGATATCCCCATCTACACCATCCTACAGGAAAATGTGAAATATATCAATTTTCTGAGACACTTTAACTTGGGCAGAAAAATCAGCCAAGACAAAATAGGGAGAAAAACTGACCAAGGCAAGTGCCTTGGTTGCGTCAACAGTCACTACAGCCATGGTTTTACATCATCAGTACAGCAAAATGAAATAAAATATCAAACATTGTAATCTTATCAGCAACGGGGAAAATACTGGTATATAATCAAAATTGAATTATATGAAGGGAATGATTTATCTTAGTATACACATAACTTTATCTATAAAATACCTGATAATGAAATGATATCACAAGTAACTTGTTAAATGTGAAAAGTCATTAAGAGCAAAAACTAAGGTGCTGTAGTTGGCAGTACTTTTGCAATTACTTTGATTTTGTGATTTTAAAAACAAACAGACATGTTTGCATTGTTTAGAATCTGCCAATTTTTTAAAATCTGTTTTGATTTAATGCTTATTATTATTCATGCCAGTTTTAAACTGGTTGAGTTGAACTGTTCTGGGATATTAGTAACAGTAAAATCAGTTGTAAATGTTACCAAATCTACAGGCTGTCTCTACTTGGAAATTTATATATTTTAATGTTCCTAATATAAGACTTTCATTTTTTACCTATTTCTCTCCCTTTAACTATATGCTTACTTTTACATTAAAAGATACTTATGTCTCCGAGATATTAAAAATACATGTATATGAAATTGATGGTTTCAATTAATACCACTGTTGTAAACAACATATATTCTAAATAACTTCATTAAATGACTATAAGTTTTCCAATAGTTCTAACATATTTACAAGATTTTCATAGCATTACACGGCTTCTAAACGCTAGCGCCACCACCAAATTGTGGTGATAAGGAAAAGAGCTATCGACATTTCCGTGGTGCAGCTATCACCCGTTTCTACTTGTAAACACGTGAGTAAAATTTATATTTTATCTTATATCTTCATTGATAGAACTTTTTTCGAAAATCGGAGAATGTAGTTCCATGTAACAACACTTTTACTACAGGTTGGCTGTGATTTCATTAAAATAATATGTAAATTGTGGTGTCAGGAGCTTTTCTCCCGAATCTTACAGTGGCGCATTTTCATATTGGCCAGTATTCAAACACCATTCCGATGAATAGACACACTGTAAGAACATACTTGCGCATGCAAATGGTGTAGAAATGATAAATAATTATATAAGCACACACCATGAATAATAGAATCTCGGGTTAGAAGAAATATACAAGGATTTTTAAAAGTGATGGCGCTATACAGTAGTTTTGTTTGTTTGTTTTGGGTTTAACGCCGTTTTTCAACAGTATTTCAGTCATGTAACGGCGGGCAGTTAACCTAACCAGTGTTCCTGGGTTCTGTACCAGTACAAACCTGTTCTCCGCAAGTAACTGCCAACTTCCCCACATGAATTATCAGAGGTGGAGGACTAATGATTTCAGACACAATGTCGTTTATCAAATAGTCACGGAGAACATACGCCCCGCCCGAGGATCGAACTCGCGACCCCGCGATCCGTAGACCAATGCTCTTACCTACTGAGCTAAGCGGGCGGGTGCTATACAGTAGTGGTGGCGCTGTTACGGCATTCAGTAATACGAACTGCTGACGCATTCGGAACAAAACAAACAAAAACATTCTCTAATTGATAATTTTCCTGTAATGAATTATGTTATTAAAGAAAGAATCGATCATATTTCACTTACCTTTATGAAACACTCTTTATTCAAGAAAAAAAAAAAAATAAAATACTCACAGACCCTTGGGACTCTTGTAGTCAAAGTAAATATTTTCCTTTGTTAATTAAAATGTTAATGTAGAATTATTTCTAACCTTTAAATATTCTTCTTAAATACAAACGTAAGTGTACTTTAAATTCAGGTCAAGAAAAATAGTAGCAATACTTTTATTTCAAACAAAGATTTGTGTCCAGGAAATATTTTGAAGATAGTGTAGAATTTATTTGTTATATTAAGATTCTGAAAGTTACTCCCCATTGTTTTTATATGTCGTTTACATGTCATTGTAAACAAAAGACCTTTCTGAAAAGTGAGTACAGTACATTTTCAATTCCAATTGATTAAATACGATTAATCAATAGAGCTTAGATGTACAATCTGAATCCATATTCATGTAGATTATTTTGCGATCATGTAGAGGTTACAACATGTATTTTGTTGAGTAACGTAATTTGGGTGTAGTGTGGGATAGGTTATTAACATCAATTATTGTAGAAATGTCCGTGGCTTGCAGTCAGACATTTTCATATATCAAAATTGAATATATCAGCCACTAATCATATACAACAGCGCCACCACTACTGTATAGCGCCACCACTTTCCAAAATAGTCGTGTTTTAACTTTTTACTATGATTTTCGCAATTGTTTGGTGTATGGAATACCTGTAATTCATTTCTACATCATTTGCATGTGCAGATATGTTCTTACAGTGTGTCTATACATCGGAATGGTGTTGGAATACTGGCCGATATGAAAATATGCCACTGTCAAATTCGGGAGAAAATCTCCTGGCGCCACAATTTGCATAATATTTTAATGAAATCACAGCAACCCTGTAGTAAAAGTGTTGTTACACGGAACTACATTTAGTACAGTAAAATGGTGTAAAAATACTTCAAAAAATGGGAAAAGCATGAAACTTGGTACATAACTACTTTAGGGCAAAATACTAAAAATGAGCATGAGACCCACTCCGAAAAATCCAATATGGCCGAAAAATCCAAGATGGCCGCCATATGTGTATATATTTTAAAAAATACATAATATTATATATAAAATTTCTATTGACACTTACAGTCATCAGCATAATAAGCTAAAACCACCTGCCTGAATAAATCCAAACATACTATATTAACAAAAATACCGCTCTTCCAACAAAAATGAAAAAAGTTGTCTCCCTTGGATAAAATGTGCTATTAAGCAGAAGAAAAGTCATAATACATTTATATGAATCAAAATTAAGTATATAATGGTAACTGGCATATCAAGACTGTTTAAAATGGCAACAGTCCTGTGCAGAAATTTACAACAATTGTAAATTAATTAATTATAAATACATTCGAACTTCGGTAACTGGAACCCATCAGGACCGACTAAATTTATTCGAATTATCGGTAGTATGAGTGATCGAAAAATATACCATAAAGGAATTTGTTTGGGACCTGACGATAGATTAATTGAAGAATGGTGTTCGAATTATCAGAGTTTGAGCAAACGAAGTTTTAGTCTGTAATGTGTATTAGTGAATAAATGACATGTGTTTCACTTTGTCATTAGTTTTCGTGACTCAGAATTTGTAAGTGTTGCTGTATTCATTTCAATTTATTTACACTAAGAGAAGTAATGACACTTAATAAAACTATATAATTCATTAATTATATTAGTGTGATAGACCATGTGAACATCCCTGGCCTATCAGATCATCATGATTTCTGTGGGAAAAAGTCATTGCCGGTTGATCAGCGTAATCAAATTTACATTTGCATGTCCCTGTAATATTCTGTTTTTGTCAAATTGTAGCACATTGTGCCATAACAATGGTTTTATAGTTTAATGTCATAAGCATATAATGTACAGTCACTAATGCCCTGATCACTCTCAGGCAAAGACCATGAAGATCATACTGCTTCCTGAAAATTTTCACGCGGTGGGGACGGGGATCAAACTCGAAAAATGTGCAGTTCTAAAGTTCATACTGCGCGCTTTTAACATCCTTGCCAGGTTCTTACGGTGTCTAACACGTTCACACTAATTTTCTTACCACGCGCTTCTTCACGTCCAGTGTGTTCTTACTACATTTTTAGTACGATCAGCCAGATTGCACCTCTCGCTTACCATGCTTTAACCATATGCTTATCACCTTTTCAGTGCATTCGTCGGCTACTTATAAATACTACGCCATGTCCCTCTTTTTTTTTTCATTCCTTCTGCAAATTATATTGACATAATTGTGTCCGCATCTACACTCAACAACCATAAATTACAATAAACGACGACCCCCCACCCCACCCCAACGCCCCAATGAAGAAAAAAGTCTTATAGAGAGACTGCGTTGGAATAAGCAAAAGCAGTGTGAAGGATATACGGAGGTCCAAACGTCCACTACAAGCTGCCAGTGCTGCTGAGTCCATGATTATGTGGCAATTCCTGATGATGTTCGATACCCATTACTGATTGAAAACGAAGTGATTGGGAATTGGATCCAGTATTCATACTTAATTTTCAGAATCTGAACCAATCATGGTGAGAACCTGCTGCAAACGTGACAGAGATGTGTTCAGAACCGAAAGAACTTATTAATAACCTTATGCGGTATACCACAATGTGGCATGCACGTAGCATGGTCATAGCACACAAGCGTAGATAAGTTGTAGTTAGAACTTCATTGACGTAGCAAGAACGCAATGATAACACAATGACAGCGCAGTGAGCAGGCCATGCAGCCTTTCCCGTCCGCACCACGCTTGTACTATGTCCTACTAGGTTTTAGTTACATCGTTACTACGTCCTTCCTGCTTCCTGATTAGACCGCGTTCTCACTACATTTGTTTTGAACATGTCCAAAATTCGACCGCGTTCTCTACACTCATGAAGACCATAATTATTAATTATCATGTTCTTATCGGAATCTACTGTATTTCTTCTACATTGTACAAGTTCTTACTGCGTCCTGCTAGTTTTTACGACGTAGTGGGAACGTGGCTGAGTGTAACGGGGGTATAAATTAAGAGCAGAATCTATAATTTCTACAAGAAAAATGTGCTCTTATATCTATTTCTGGACATTTTACTGAAATTAAAATTAAATTAAATGTGAGTACTTGAGGATTTTTCTAATGAGCACAGGTACATTCGAAACACAATTTTAATACCAATTTAAATTACTAGTTTTAAGACGACAAATATTATCTATTTACCATTTGTACTTCCAGTTAAGCAGTCCAACGTAAGAATAACACTGTCTTGTCAAAGAAAACTAACCAGTACAGCTCGCGCTTACCGGTGAATCAAGCTTTTAAATGCATTTTCTACATCTTCCTACAAACAAACTGTTCGTATTATATTTCTGGGGTATAAATGGAGGCTTTCGATACTCTTCTTTACAGCAAAACATGTCAAGTAGCTTGATCAACCATCTGTTCACATATAGATTAGGGCTATAATGTGCATTCCTGCATCGTCTGCTACACCTCTTGAACATACTAAAAAAGGTTGCCCATTAGGTCGGGCACATATGGGTGTCGGGTGTTCTACCACTTTCCTATAATTCCAAGTCAAGATAAATAAGGCTGACCAGAAAGATCTTTGATATATTGGAACCTTTCCAATAGTTTTTGTCTCAAGTACCCGAGTCTCGTACCAATAGCTCCTCAAGTGCATTTGCAACCTCGATAAAGTCTGCCGAGGAAGACGTAATTTGTCAAAAGTGCTGAAATGCTCTGCACTACCTTATGCAAGTTAACTTAAGTTGTCGACAATCTTGTGCTTGTGTGTACTGACAAGAGTATCTGACATGTACCTTATTTCAGATTTCAGCTCACTGTTCAGAGTAATATATTTCACAGAATAGTTACTAAGTGTTGTCCATGAAAGCAACTTTTATATTTTCAGCCTTACTCTTCTTTGTTACACAGTTAGCAATTTATTACACAGACATTGTGACAGCGGGTGCATAATAAGGAACATTGTTTCATTTGATCCTACTAGCCCGTTGCTATAATCTATTCTTGCATTTCGAAGTCCCAAACTGAAAGGGGTAGTTGTCGTACTTGGTGTCAAAGAAACTACAATTTTATATAGCAACTAAGTTAATTGACCTTCACATTCTCCATATTACTTACCATCTATAAACAAGGTTTCATAAAGCAGTCTTTAGAATTTGCAATTTTGAAGTTATTGAAGAATCCGCCATTTGCAAATGATGGACCAACATACAGACGGACAAAATGATGTACAAGAGGAGAAAATAAGATAACAAGCATGTTCTCAATTTGTCCCTCTGTCTATGTAAAATTTCTCAAGAAACAATCTCTCCTTGTTTTGAAGAAATGCAGGATGACACTTTGTGTCATATTCGTGCACTATTTGTTGCCATAGCAACAACATTTGTTGCCATAGGAACAAATTTAAATGACATTGGCATTCTCTGCATTGCCATCTATCCATGTACCACATATCATGAAAAATTCTGCTGTAGTTTCAAAGTTATTGCAGTATCCCACTCTGCATGGCTGACGTATTGACATGCATACAGGGGCAACCCATAAGCCCAATCTGGCTAAATACTGGTAAGGGAATAACAACAATGTTTCAATATGCTGCTGTGGAGGGAATTCAAGTGAAATAATATAAATTACATATATTAAAACAAAATATTCTTTAAAATATGAAAACTACACAATGATAATATTAAACTAAGTTTTAAAGGTTAGATTTTTGCTGTTACCATGGAAACAGAAAGAAACTAACATCATTTGAATTGTTATTTTTGCATTTGATGCAAATTTAAGATTTATTTTATTATATACATTTATATTTAGTGCATTTTGGGGGTGAATGTAAATATAATGACCTTTCATTAGAATCTTCTAAGGTAAATATTGAGTTTTGGTGGCCATTTTGGAAAATGGCCGCCATATCGGCCATCTTGACAGATATCAAATGGGTCCCATGAAAAAAATGTTTTTAATGCTTTAATAAATAGCTGTGCCAATTTTGGTGCTTTTCCCATTTTCTGAAGTATTTTGGCATTTTCTGTTACGAATTGATCGCACTAATTCTCCGATTTTCGAAAAAAGTTCTATCAATGAAAATATAAGATAAAATATAAATTTTACTCACGTGTTTACAAGTAGAAACGGACGATAGCTGCACCACGGAAATGTCGATAGCTCTTTTCCTTATCACCACAATTTGGTGGTGGCGCTAGCGTTTAGTAGCCGTGCATTATTGAGCAAGTTAAGTTAATAAGAATAAAATAAAGTTACAAGAGCATATATCGTATTTCAGACAATACAGGGAAAACTTGTATCAAACCATAATTACCTTAAGAGTTCTAACAGCCCTTATCCAAAAGTAATATGGCTTTAGACATTTTACACAGACAATACATGAACATGGTACAAAAATGTAGCTTTTCAGCCAGACTGTTACATATAACAGCTTTTTACAAGTCTCACTACGTATATGAACTTTTCTATATGTTACAGGACAAAATTTTGAGTAAAACAGCAGTCAAGTTTCCCCTTTTTGCCAGTAATATCTCTCCAGATGTGATATATAACAATTATGGCAGTAAAACAATGGTGATATAAGAGATGTTTGTTAAATACATGCCCTCATGATAGCCTCAATTTCAATCCCAAAGTTACTGTGACCTTCACCCTTGAGTTGTCTTCCTGACAACAATCATTCTATGAAATCTGAAATCTAAAAAGTGGTTCAGATGATCAGATATTGACAAACTGTTTTCAGTTGAACCTATTAGCAAACAAAACACTGGGGAGTCATCTGCTGACAACAGGCAATCATTTTATGAAGTTACAAAGTGTAAGGCACAAGTGTTCTTTAGTAAAGGAAAACTTGTTTTCATCCTCAAGGTCAATGTGACCTTGATCTTTGACATACTGACCTCGAAACAAAAGGCCAGAGGCAATTATCCTATGAAGTTTGACCACTGTAGGACCAAACATCCTCTAGTTATTATTCAGAAACCAAATGGTTTACCTCAGTTTCAACAGACTGATAGACTGACAGACAGAGACAGAGCAACCACACTGAGCAAAACAATATGCCCCTTTTCCTTGAAAAGAGGCATATAACAAAAGGTACTAGAAATGTGTCCATAGGACGCAGATGCCCCTACATACTGTGCTATCCTCTATACAGCAAAAACTATCAAGGGGCCATAACTCCAGTAAAAATACTCACAGAAAAAAATCCTTCCTTTAAGGTCATCTGCACAACACGCTTGTTGACATCTGTGAAACTTTGAGGCTAATAGTATGGGAGGAGCTGGACACACATTTTTCTCTATATTCTATATAGCAAAACTATCTAAGGGCCATAACTGTAGTAAAATTAGTCACAGCAAAAAATCCTTCCTTTATGGTCATCTGAACATCTAGCTTGTTCATCTGTGAAAGTTTGAAAAAAAAATCAGGCTTATATGTAGTGTGGGAGGAGTTTAACACACAAGATTTTGGGATGTACGGACAGCAGCAACGCTATATGCCCCCCAACATAAATGTGTTGGGGGGGGGGGGTGCATAAAAATGTGAATGCTATGTAATTATAATGAAGAACCTTCTCTTCGTCAGGATATAAAAACAATACCGTGACACACCAAGGTTGGTTCTGTGAAGCCTCCATATTTGATTTTGCCTTATGCATATAAAAAAAACAATACTGTACCATAAATAAGACTTCTTATGCATGTTATTGTCTGAATGCAATGTTGTGAAAACATTCTTACTAGATTTTAGCCCTATATGTCAGACTATTTCCTGCAGAAAAAAAAGTGTATACATGATTGATAACATGTACTCCCAGTAAAAGTAATTTCACAGGAATTCTTTTTCACAGGTAAGTTTCGTAACTTCCAGTACCAGGATTAATTCCCTCCCTTGTTACTGCAGAATCTTCATTATCATCACTGTTATCATCATGTGTATTGGAAACATGAGCCAAGTGAACTTGGCGATTCGGACAATGCTGTTGGGCAAAACTTGCTTGTGCTGCTGAGTCAGTCGATGAATTACTTGAATTCAGATGTATAGAATTTTGCTGGCTGTCGGAATCATGTTGATCATCAGAAGGGTCAAAGTCTCCATCATCTGTTTGGGCTGGGTAACTTTGCTCGCTGTAACGATTGCGAAACTGATCTTGAGCATCAACTGATGGGGAACCTCTTGAAGAATTGTTGGAATTTATATGCAGGTGCTGTAGGTGTATACTAAGGTCTTCTTGTGATCCTGACAAGCTGCCTGGCTGGCTATCTGCAGGGGTCATAGGGGTTTGTGGTGTGTTATTAGGGGCTGGAGGGGTAAGGTAGGTATCATCACCAGCCGATGGGTGGCCATCTACTCCAGGGGGAAGTATCATTGGTTGGTTTGAGCTTAGAGCTGAATCATTATTATTGCCTGTAACTGCTGCACCTCCATTAGGATTTGTCTGAGTTGCTTCCCCTCCATCTCCACTTGGTCTCACAGAAGCATCTTCATTAAATTTAAGTCCAGCAATTCCCTTAATACCTGGAACATTACGAAGGTCTCTTCTTATTCGTCTTCGTCTTGTTTGATCATTACGACGAAACTGTCTCATATTTTCTAAATCAATTACATACAAGAATCCAGCTATAAGCAACTCAAACATTTTATCACCCTGTTTGTAGCGATTTTCAAGTTCTAAGCTTGTTCGCTCATCGTACTGCCACCAACCATTCCGACCTTCATAAAACCACTGGTAACCTTCATCAAAAATTGACAGCGATTTCTCTTTAATTTCATTTGCACACAATAATTTTGGATCATTAAAGAAGTCTGAAGGGATTTCTTGTCGGCACAAAGCACATCTTTTACTTCTATTGGCAACACCTTTTACACAAAGAAAGCAGAAAATGTGTCGACATGGTAGCTGAACAGGAAAACTGGCACCCTGCAGACAGACTGGGCATTCAAATTCTGGTGCAGGTGGTTCTGGTTCTGAAAACATAAAATGCTAATAAAATACTGATTCATTTACTTCACATACTAGTACTTGTCTCCTCCAAATCATTCTTAGTCTTACATAAGGACATACAAAAACAAGAGCCGTCAGTTGACAGCGCGCTCGACTATTCTCAGTGCTTGACAGTATAATAAGCTATGAGTAAAACTTTAACATTACAATAAGCATATTCTAAGTCGAAAAGGGGCCATAATTCAGTCAAAATGCTTGATAGAGTTGCCTCCTCCTTTTTACAGACTGGGGTCATGATGGTAAACCAAATATACAAAATATGAAAGCAATATCTCAATGGACTTTAAAAATATTTGGGGTGGTACCCAAACTTTAACATTTGTGTGACGCTAACACCGGGGCGAATAGGATAGCTCCCCTATTCTGCGAATAGTTGAGCTAACTAGATAGTTGTACTGCCAATAAATAATTTAATAATAACATGTCTTAAACAAAACTGTGTGAACACGTGGTTTCTCCAATAAAAGATACAAAGTTCAATCTGTATCTATCTACATAAACTGTCTTAATTATGTACCACATTACTTAAAAATCCTTCCAAGGAGTTAAAAAGATATCTAGTGGACATGAAGTACTATCATTTGACCTTTGATTATATTGTACAACCTTGAAACTGACATGGTTGAAAGCTGCATTATGCCAAGGATGTAAATTAATATTTATGTCCTTGATTATGCACAACTTCAATTATGGCAAAAATATCTACAAAATTCTGCTACAGAACTAACATGATATAGTCCCCTTTTGACCTCTAATAGCACTGTACAATGTAAAATTGTTTGACTTAAACCCACATGACTGAAAGTTGACTTTTGCAAGTGGTCCCTTTAAGGCAAACACTTTATGCAAAGTGAGAACGTTTGGAGCTAGATTATGAGTGCTAAGCAAACCATTTTTCAATATATAATTGTTTTCTAAGTGCAAATTGCAGTTGAGCACTTGTGTAAAAAATATTTTCATTAACAAAAACCAGTCTGACCTCTAAGACCTTGCTCTTGCAGGAGTCCAGGCTACACACCTTGCCAGTCAGGATCAAATACAAAAATATACAAACCAAACAAGAAAGTACAATGTCTTTGATCCCTCCGACCCAAGTGGCCTTTACTACCTAACAAATTGATGAACTCAAAGTTGAAGTAGGGGTAATAAAAGTTATGACCCAGATACATTAACAACCCTTTTCACCCTAACTAACTCTGACTATGGATTCTGTGTAATGCCCTCCACAATGCTGTGGTATAAAGACGTGTGCCAAGTTTAAATAAAATCAGGAACATTTATAACATTTTAGGATTATGAAAGAACGAAAATAATGGCCTGGGCAGACAAGGTGTTCTTGTAATTACTGGAAAATGAATGTCCATTTAAAAATTATTAGAAATGGTGTTAAAATATGTTTATCTTATTTACGTATTTTTCTAAAAATTTTCCAAAGTTTACAGTGCTAAATATATCCATTTTTAGTCCATCTAATTGTACGAGTCGCAATATTGTGATAATTTTTGCACAGGTCAATATCTGTTTTCAAAGAGAGGGATTCTGCCCTATTACGAAAATATCTCAGAATTAGTTCTGACATCAAATTATTTGGACTTATCCATTTTATGCCCACATCTTACCTTTTAATACTGATGTAAAATTATGAGGAATAATTCATGTAAAAAGATATTTCTAAATTAGTAAATATATCCATCACAGTTATTTTGTGCACTTGTTAACTGTTTGCAAGTTCCTTACTTAGTGTTTGCAAGTTCCTTGCTTAGATATATACTTCCAGAAAGTCAAATTTATATAGAAAATGCTCACTTGACTAACTGAAACCTCTGGGTAGAAATAACAAGAGTGCATGCTTTCAAAAGAAACAAACCAGAAGCTCATCTCAGGATTACGACTATCTTCTGATAGAGAAGATTTACGAACATGCTTTTTATTTTTTAAAGCGAACATTGATAATAGTCAAACAGTTTCTGATTTTGTCGAGTCAGTATGGTGCAGACTTCGACTAGCGAACATGGACACTTTACTCATTGGTGCAATTTATCGCAGTCCCTCATCAACAGATCTGTAATGGCAAGCTGAATGAACTTTTAATCAGGGCCACTTAAAAAAAAGGACTCACATGTTTTAATAACTGGCAATTTTAACTATAGAGACATTGATTGGGGCCTGAAAGTAAGTCAATCAGGTGATCCAGTGATAAATTCTTTTATTGAAAGTACAAATGACTGTTTTCTGTATCAACATGTGTGTGAGCCTACACGTTTTAGAGAAGGTCATCAGCCCAGTACACTTGACCTTGTGTTTACAAATGAAGAGCAAATGATTGACTCACAAGGAGTATTAGAAGGAGTTTTGAATTTATGGATAAAGAAATGTTTTTGATACTATACAAGACTGTAATCAGATCCACTTTGGAATATGCTACTGTCATTTGGTCACCTTCGATGAAAAAAGATATAGTGGCTATAGAACAAGTGCAACGCCATGCTACGAGACTCGTCAAATATATTCAACACAATTCATATAATGAGAGACTTATAGAGCTTGGACTCCCTACATTGATATACAGACGTGAAAGGGCGGACATGTTACAACTGTTCAAAGTGATGAATGAATTCGATGAAGTGCATCTGAACGTAACGTTGGTCTTAAGCCACAATGTCAAAACAAGAGGCCACGAGAAAAAGCTGGAGAAGAAACATAAGAACCTCAAGAGCATTCAAGTGTGAATCGATGGAACGAGTTACCCAACGAGTGTGTGAACAGCAGAACTGTGAATGCTTTTAAAGACAGTTTGAATGTTGCCTGGAAACATAAGCCAAATAAATTTGTATATGACTTTTAAGCTGCATGCAATTTGAGAAATTTGGATGTGAATCAGTCACTACACGTTCAATGTATTCAAGTTGTATGACAATAGTTGAATGGAACTCACTGCCGGTGCACTTAGTCAGTGCTGACTCAAACGCTGTGTTTAAGTCGGGACTGACTGTGTTACCACACATCCCCTAGACAGTACATATATGCTTTTATCTTTTAACAGTACTAACTCTCTTGTTTCTTCACCATGTACATAGTAGATTATGCAATGTATAGGCTTTAAGGGCTTGAGTAGGTTTTTGCACTATTTTTTATCACATTGTCAATGTCCTCCTGGGTGGATTGAGTAGCTTGGGAGGCTTGATAATCTTTCACTTTACTAACCCCCACGCATGGCCATTATAGTCCAACAGGACTGCTTGCCATTATCAAAGATGATGATGATGATGAAGACTTGGCATCAACTGTAAATTCAACGGTAAATACCAGCATGCAACGGCGTACAGAAAATTTATCAAGAGATGTTCAACATGTGAGACCTCTATTCATGCAAAATCAATGACAGACAGATTTTAAAGTGGTTACGTAGTAAACACCAGTTCCACCTTCTCCCTCTCTGCCTATATGGTTCATGTAAATTATATTGAGATATTAAATAAATTTACCAAGCAACTCTTCTGGCAACTGTTCATTTTTGACAATTTTTAGACCAGACTTTGAAGATTTTGTGACGTTGTCAGCGCTACTTTTCTTGCTGGATGCATCATTTGCATCTCCTTGATGATCACTCATTCTAAAAATGACAATATTCACTAATTCCTTTGCAAAATATCAGTAAACAACAAAAACAGCTGAACCAGGAAGGAACTTCTCTGGAATTTATGGCATTACATTCGAAGTTTATTTTGATTTTTTAAATTACATCAAACAACTTTTCTAAAAACAAAATTTAATCAATGTATGTGTATAAAAATCTGCAGGAAAATACGTCAAAAAAAAATAACGTGTTAGTTACATATGATAAATACGAATTTGCGTTTCGCATCAATTTCGGCAAAGATGGCGGAGTTCGACCTCACCACGCGGATGGGCCAATATTTGGACCGGCACTTGGTCTTTCCTTTACTAGAATTTCTTTCTGTGAAGGAAGTAAGTCACATGTTTTATATTTACGTAAAAATTTAAGTAATTTACGTCCGTGATGTTAAAAGCGAGATGGACATATTGGGTGTGTTGAAGTTGAGCTGTATTCGGATAGTAGATGTTGAGTGTAACAATGACTGATATCTAAAATTTTGCAAGGTGATAAACATGGGATTCTGTTGTATATGAAACCACTAGTCTGTGTTTATATAAAGAACATTCTAGTTTATTGTATTTTATAGATTCAATGCAATTTATGTTTATGATGGTAGTCAATAATAAACAGGTCAGAGACTTCCCCTGGATTGAGAGACAGTCTCTCGATCTAAACATTGTCTTTTGTTCGAAAGACAAAATGCCTTTCGATCGAAAGTCTCAAATTAGCTTAAGCAATGAAAATCGATGAAAGAGTAATTAAAACTCTCTTTTTAGAATGCGCAAATTTATTTCAAATATAGAAAATTATCTTTCTTTTATCAAGTTTTCAAAATCACAATTATTTGGGAATTTTGCTTAAGCATTATAATGCTTAAACAAACTTCTATGACAACGTGTTTCTTGTAAAGTTTACTTGAAATAACAAGTTGTTTCAATGAATAGATAATGCAACTGTAAGGAAATTATTGTTTTAATAATGATTTCATGTTTTTTTCAACACTTTTAAAAGCTAAATACAGTCTTTCGATCGAAAGACATTTTGTCTTTCAAACAAGAGACAGTGTTTAGATCGAGAGACTGTCTCTCAATCCAGGGGAAGTCTCCGACCTGATAAATAGGCAGTGGCTAGCAGTCCAGTAACCGGACCTTTAGGCCCGGAGTCTTGAGGTCAGGTTACCGCTAGACAGCTGGTACAGGGCAGGCTAGAGGTTCGGTTATCAATATAAATACTGAGAATTGTATTTACAAAGAGCAGACTATATTTTGTCTTTAAAAACGGGAGATGATATTGTGTTCTCGTATTTTTCTCCTTGTAACTCACAGGAAACAGAAGTATTTAGAAATACAGTACAGCTAGCGCGGCACCTTCATTTGAACACCCGTCGCCGCAATTCCAATTCGCGTGTTCGTTTTTACTGTCCGCCGCGACGGGTGTCATATCGGATATTTCGGGTGTTCAGGAATGGTCATTGCCGGAGGCAGCGAATGCCGCGCGTTGCGATGGACGGACGCGATGGTCCGTGGTGGTCGGCCGCGAGGAAACCTGGTGTTCATTCAATAATTTTTGAAAGAATTATTCATCTCATAATTTATAAATATAAATGCTTAAATTGTCTATGCATATACTAACTAATCATTTAGAATGTATACCTCGTCCGTATACTCGTAATCAGTCGCGATGTTATGATATGTAATAGTAATTATCACATTGTTTTTTATTTTCTGTAAAATCTAAATAGAGTTGCATATTCTTTGTTTTGTTTCAACAGTTTTATTTCTATTTTCAGGTCACTGCAAACGTATAGATCTTTGATCCTATTGTTCATTTCTAAATCGATTGTCGAGTTAATTTTATGCTATTCGCACCTCTTCTAACAAATACCTTACAAATTCTGTTTTACTAACACCCGTTTCTTACTGTTTTATTTATTACGGTACGTAATACGCTGTTTTGTTTCGCTTGTTTGTCAGTTTTCAGATGTTTAGAAATTATTAAGTTTCTTTACACTGTTCTATGATTGCTACCCATCAAATAATTATTGTTACTTGTTCGTAATATGTTTAATAATATAATTACAGTAACTATCTTATTTGTTGACAATTTATTTAATGACAATCTTTGATAAGATGAATATATTTGATAGTATTTCAAAACTTTTTACTCGAGTCTTTGATTTATTATTTTCATTACTTATTAGATGAATATTTAATACACACTTTTATGATATACGAGACGTAGGTACATACCTTTCGTTTTCGGAATTCCGTATATTGTTGTAATAGTTACATGTACTTTTTCTGTAAACAATAGAAACAGTTGCATTTTTAGCTCATCTGATTTTTTGAAAAAAAATGATGAGTTATTGTCATCACTTGAGCGGTTGTCGGCGTCGGCGTCGGCGTTGCCTGGTTAAGTTTTATGTTTAGGTCAGCTTTTCTCCTAAACTATCAAAGCTATTGCTTTGAAACTTGGAATACTTGTTCACCATCATAAGCTGACCCTGTATAGCAAGAAACATAACTCCATCTTGCTTTTTGCAAGATTTATGGCCCCTTTTGTACTTAGAAAATATCAGATTTCTTGGTTAAGTTTTATGTTTAGGTCAACTTTTCTCCTAAACTATCAAAGCTATTGCTTTGAAACTTGGAATACTTGTTCACCATCATAAGCAGACCCTGTACATCAAGAAACATAACTCCATCTTGCTTTTTGCAAGATTTATTGCCCCTTTTGGACTTAGAAAATCAGTTTTCTTGGTTAAGTTTTATGTTTAGGTCAGCTTTTATCCTAACTATCAAAGCTATTGCTTTAAAACTTGCAACACTTGTTCACCATCATAAGTTGACCCTGTATAGCAAGAAACATAACTCCGTCCTGCTTTTTGCAAGATTTATGGCCCCTTTTGGACTTAGAAAATATCAGATTTCTTGGTTAAGTTTTATGTTTAGGTCAACTTTTCTCTTAAACTATCAAAGCTATTGCTTTGAAACTTGCAACACTTGTTCACCATCATAAGCTGACCCTGTACAGCAAGCAACATAACTCCATCCTGCTTTTTGCAATAATTATTGCCCCTTTTGGACTTAGAAAATCATTTTCTTGGTTTAGTATTATGTTTAAGTCAACTTTTCTCATAAACTATCAAAGCTATTGCTTTAAAACTTGCAACAGTTTTTCACCATCATAAGTGGACACTGTACATCAAGAAACATAACTCTATCCTGCTTTTTGCAAGAATGATGGCCCTTTTTAGACTTAGAAAATCATGGGTAGGACAATATTTCTATTACACAAAAAAAATCAGATGAGCGTCAGCACCCGCAAGGCGGTGCTCTTGTTTCTAATTACAGGTAAACGTAAGCGAGCGGCGAATTTGCTGCTTGAGAAGAAGACGAATATGAATTTTTTGTTCAAATACAAATAGACATACATGTAGTCTGTTATTTTACACCCTCTTGCTCATTTATTAATTAAACAGTCATAAATGCCATATGGTGACCGAAAAAAGACTCTCTTTATGTGGTCTCAGTGTTGTTTATTTTTCTCTGGGCCTTCGGGTTTCTGGAGTCATCTCTGTTGTGTTTTTTTTTCTCTGGTCTTTCTGGATGCTCGAGTCGATCTACTTGTCTATACATATTGTACTGTGAAGTGAAGTTCCGTCATATGGTAGGTTTTGATGGGGTGGTGATGGTTGGTGGAGGATGCTGCACATTTCGTTACCCCTCGAGCTTTTAGTAGTTTACATGTTAGAGTTCAGTGTACTTAAAAGGTTTTATTTTTGCTATGGTTCTACATTGCAAATGCGGGCTCTGAATCTGCTATTTGTGCTCTGTTCTTCCAAGAAATCTACTCTTACCTATTATCTTTATTAACTATTACAAAACCTGTCATTTAATAACATTTAACATGAGTAGTTACACTGTAAGAAGATTCAAACATCTGTAAAATATCCATTATATAAAAACAAAACACAAAAAAGTAACGATACTAATAAATTGATGATAATTCATATTTATACATTCATATCATTACAAATGACCTTAGCTACTGGATGAAACATAAATATCAATCTGAATGAGAAGTCTTTTGGATGTCACGTAAGCACAAACAATTTCAAAGAAAGACAGGTATAAGCTAGTAGTATATGTAAGCTGCATTAGGCAATATTTCTAAATCATAGTTGTATATCTTTGACGTTACTTATGTCTGACGTTATATGTATCCGACGTTATTTGTCTCTGATGCTATATATCTCTGACGTAATAATGTATCTTCGACGTTATGCTTTTTCGACGCAATTATGTCCTGTCGGTGCTGTTACTTGTCGTGGTGCATCCAGTTGTCGTTCCGTCGTTTTCCGTGTTCCTGTCATTACTTGTTCTGGCCTTGCCATATATAGCTCATAATTTTAATGGTAATAAAATTAATTCCGTGTCCAGATGTCTCCGTTTTTTCTCAGTTCGTCATTTTTGTCTCATCTCCCAGTTCGTCAGAGGCCCACATACTTGTAGTACTAATACTGCATAAAAAATGTGCCAAATATGGCAAGGACAGAACAATGACGGGAACACGTTAGGTAAATGTGTATTGGAAGAAAAATGTTAAAAACTCCTTGTGCAAAATATTGCAGGAAAACTAATAAGTCACTAATCTTGCATAGTCTTCACCTGAAATAAACAAGAAAAACAACATTCAGAATGTGTGCTCAGTACCTTCGAAGACCACTAAACTTTTCACCAAACATAGCATTTTACATTAATTCCTTAATAAAATAAATTACTGAAATTTTATCAGCTTGTAATTCACACAAATATATTAAAATGATTATTGATTATTGAACCTTAAGCACTGGACCTTTAGTTGTAAAAACATTCAAAGAGAACCTATGTACACTGTTTCTGTTCAGATTCACTTGGAAAACTTGTGCACTTTTAAAAACTATCATGCAGACTTTTTCGAACCAAACAGAACGTTGTTACTGGCAATAAAAATTCGTTACAAAACAGAACGTTTTTTAATTGTAAAATAACTTATAGTCGTTAATGCAAATAAATTCATTAGAAAAAGAAACCTAGCAACTTACCTCTATTATAATCTTTTAATTTTATGCCAAATTCATAACAAAGATAAACCGTTAAGTGCTAAACAATATAACTGTTAGGTATTGTTAGTATAAGAACACTAGATTGGAACGGAAAAAAAATATAACAGAATATAAAAGTATACGTTTCTTGACAACGGCTGTACCTGCAAAATAAATAAAATCAGTATGTAATAATACTGAAACAACTGCTCAAATCCTGAAGATAATACAAGTGAAAAAAATAAATAAAAACATGTTCATAACATAAGGAGTTCTAAAGTTCTCTGACATTCGCTTTTGAGATAATACATCTTACTTGGTACCGTCGGATTGGCGGATTAATTATTTCTTACATGCATATGGTGGTCTTGCTGCCTCTAGATTTTAGTTAACAGTTGAGAAAACAGAAAACAAAATTATATTCACACAGAAATAAAAAAATTCTATTGGCTATGTCATTTTGTTTACTTTGTTATTAACACTTACGATTATGTGTGAGCTCTTTTTATTTAAAATACGCTGATAACGTGTCAAAATTTGACATGTGTTCAGGCAATTATATGAAAAAATCTTGTGAATGTAATCAACCTGTCATAATTTGATACAATGTGTGTGTAAAACATCCCTTCACACAATTGTTTACAAATTGGATATAATTTATTGAAAAAGATATAATCGTCAATGGCAATCAACTAAAATCAAAACATTAAAAATATCGGACGTAGATAACAAGGCCCGATAAAGGTAGATGAGTAAATTGAATAAATGAAATACATTGTATATTTATAATAAATACATTATAGATGATAAATTTAACAATTAAGTACTTCTTTATACTGTTAAAAAATTAATGTTAAAATAAAACGTTGACCGCGATGGTCCCTCGCGCGTGAACACTGCGAATCCTCGCGGCCGTCCACCGCGAACCGCTGTGTTCATGACCGCGAGGGCCGACGGGTGTCCGGCCATCGCAACTGAACACCCGAAAAAATTTTTACCCGCGAGGGTCGAAGGGTTTTTGAAGGTGCCGCGCTAGCTGTACTGTATACGATCGCAAATTCGACAAATAATAGCAGTTTGTACGCCGTAATTGGAAGCTTTTATCAAAATCTTGTTTTTCTCGGGACTGATAAATAAAAATGTTAAACTAATTTTTTCTTTAGTATTTAAGACATGTATGGATTGTGCTTAAGCCTTATGAATTGTTGAATTAGTTTTACTGCTTGAGTAAATAAATAACGGTAACCGGACCTCTAGACCCGGAGTCTGGAGATCCGGTAATCAATATACATGTACTGTTATGTATTGTAATACTAGTGTACAAGGGAATTGCTGTTAAAAATTATGATTAGTTGTCATAAAGTTGCCATTATTACGTTTATTTTTGTAAATATTTTATGTATAATTAGCTGTCACTCGGGTTTGAGGCATATTGAATATGAAATTTTAACAGCGATTTCCGGTAGTCACCGTTATTTATTTACTCAAGTAGTAAAACGAATTCAACAATTCATGTAAATACAATTCTCAGTATTCATATGATTACCTGATATCTAGCCTGCCATGTACGGGTTGTCTAGAGGTCCAGTAACCGGACCTCTAGACTCATAACAGGACCTCTAGACTTTGAGTTTAGAGGTCCAGTTACCGGATCCCTAGTCACTTCCTATGAAATAGGCAAAGCCTCAAAGCGTCAGCTCAAATTATGAATTCAGGATTAGCTAAAAAAATATATATTACAAAGAAACTATTCACTTCTCAAAAGAAAGTGAATATTTGCTAGACCCTATTCACTTGAAAAGGGCAAGTTTACATTTAGCGTCATCATACCTGTTACAGCGAATATCATACATTGCAAAATTTAAGGGAAGCCGGCGTCATGTTGACGTCATTTCCTATCCGCCGATTAGAGGGATGGCAGCTATAAAATATCAGATCATAAATTAAGCCATCCCATTATGCCAAATGTGTCAGGCTTACACCAAATATTTCCACTACCAGCACCAGTCACCCCCAAAACCCTTGAGTATCACACCTGCAGCTGCTGCCCCATCCGCAGCTAGTAGTAACTCTGCATCGGTTTCTTTTTTCCCCAACTCTAATTTACGACACATTTTCCCCATTTTACTGGAACTGGTACCAGCCCAAAAATCTGGGGGAAAAAATCCCTGGTATTTTTTAAATTCTGTTTTTTTTTTCTTTTTTTATGTAAGAAGCTACTTTCTTAGCATTTTGCATGCATTCTGCTTTTAGACTTCTTTTATACATCATTTCAAGAAGCAGGTGTTTCTGGCATAAATCTTAATACTATGATGAAAATTTTACAAGAATAATGTGTAAAGTCTGTGCAGGTTACTGTCAATTTTAGATGAAAAATAAGCTACAATGTTAAAAGATTTTTATTTCATTATACTCAAACTACATGTATGTCAACAGAAATAACTTTAATGTAAGTTTGTCATTTGTACTAGTCTATACTTCAGTGTTTTACTATTGTGTTTATAGTTTACAGCTTGAGTACCCAGGCTCACTGCTCCATAGTCATTTTCCATATATTATATGTTTACATTGATGGAAACCATGTCTAGGCATTATACTCAACCTCTTTTGACCTCAAAATGATTGGTATTTTACAGTGTTTCATTTATTCTACAGCTGTACGATGAGAAGGAAATGTTGAAAGGAAAACTGGATCTTCTGAGCAACACTAACATGGTGGATTTTGCTATGGATGTCCATAAAACATTGTATCCAGATCAGGAAGTTCCAGCAAGTCAGTAAAATTTGTTGTTTTTTTTTGCTCCCCCCAGAGCTCCAGATAAGATTTTAGGTTAAAGGGTATTTTACCCCCTAGTTTTTTTTTCAAAGGGTATTTTACTCCTAGATGTTTTTTCAAAAGGGTATTTTAGAATTCTAAATTGTATTTCAGAATTCGAAATCATTTAAAAGGGTAATAATGATAACTGTTTGTATAATTTTCTGATATTCATGTGCTCCGCTGAAGTGCCTTTGTCGACCAATGCTGTTTTCCTGAATATCTTGAGCCTTCATTCAAATAGTTTTAACATTTAGTTTACTGCATACATTACATCTTACACTACATCTTAATTTCAGTTACTGACCACTGCGATATATCAACAGCCAGTGATACTTTGACTGTCAATGTTTTTTTCAGAAACACCAACATGTATGTGCTTCGGCTTTTTCAACAGTTACCCATTATATATCATAGATCACGTGCTTAGCGATAGGCATTGTCCGAGTCATCTCTTGTCACACACTAATATACTTGAAGAAGAAAATGGCATTATTTTACGATATCGTTTGCGTTTGCTTTTATGAGACACCATTTTGTTTGTTGTACTCGATTACAAAAAGGATGTGCTTGATTTACGATAAAATTGGATTACGCACTTAAATCGAGTAAAATACGTATCCCGTTTTTTCAATGCGTATCAGTACGCGTAGGTTTGATTTTAAATGCATTTTTTGTAAATTTCAAAACGTATTTACGCAAATATGCATCTTATCTGGAGCTTTGCCCCCCCCCCCCCCCCCCCCCCCCCATGAGTGGTGGAGGCATATAGATTTGGTCTTGTCTGTGCGTCCGTCCGTCCGAGGTTCGTTACGCGCCTAGCTCAAAAAGTATTTGATATAAATTGATGAAACATTGCATGAGTCTTTATCATGATATGAACTTGTGCACCTCCTATTTTTCGTCTGGCTCCACCCCCTATTTTCCGAGTTATGGCCCCTGAAATAGTCAAAAATGCACATTTTCACCTTGTGACGCGCCTAGCTCAAAAAATATTTGATGTAAATTGATGAAACCTTGCATGAGTCTTTATCATGATATGAACTTGGGCACCTCCTATTTTTTATCTGGCTCCGCCCCCTATTTTCAGAGATATGGCCCCTGAAATAGTCAAAAATGCACATTTTCACCTTGTGACACGCCTAGCTCAAAAAGTATTTGATATAGATTCATGAAACCTTGAATAAGTCTTAATCATGATATATGCATGTGCACCTCCTATTTTTTATTTTGGTCCGCCCCCTATTTTCAGAGTTATGGCCCCTGAAATAGTCAAAAATGTACATTTTCATCTTGTGATGCACCTAGCTCAAAAAGTATTTAATATAAATGGTTGAAAACTTGCATAAGTCTTTATCATGAAATAAACTTGCACACCTTTTATTTTTTGGCTGGCTCCACCCCCTATTTTAAAGTTATGGGCCCTGAAATAGTATAAAAATGCACATTTTCACCTAATTATGTGCCTAGCTCAAAAAGTATTTGATGTAAATTCTTGAAACTTTGTTTGAGTCTTTATCATGATGTGTCCTTGCACACTTGGTATTCTTCCTGAGAATCTTCGCATTTATTACAGAGTTATGGCCCTTGAAATAGCCAAAATTGTGGATTTTTTGTTCTTAATGATGTCACTGAGCTAAATTTATGTACACAAATTTAGCCTTATTATAGTTAATATAACATAAATATACAAGTAGCAATGTTACAATTCTCATAGTATAAATGAGCCGTGCCATGAGAAAACAAACATAGTGGGTTTGCGACCAGCATGGATCCAGACCAGCCTGCGCATCCGCGCAGTCTGGTCAGGCTCCATGCTGTTCGCTTTTAAAGCCTATTGGAATTGGAGAAACTGTTAGCGAACAGCATGGAGCCTGACCAGACTGCGCGGATGCGCAGGCTGGTCTGGATCCATGCTGGTCGCAAACCCACTATGTTGGTTTTCTCATGGCATGGCTCAAATATTGCTGTATTGTAATTTGCATAGCAATGTTATTTTCATGTTAGGCCAAGCTGTCTTCTGCTGTACCAAAAACACTGAGGTGTTCATTTCATTACACAAGCAAGGGGAGAAACTTATAATAATTCTTTGTAAATGACATGAAGTGTAACTTCACCAGTGTTAACTAATTCACTCTTACTTTCATACCATTGAGCAATGCTAGGGTGAAATGGCTGCCTTGTACCACAGTCTTTTAAAGGGCTGTAAAAGGGCTTGTGTTGTATGAGTTTTGAATTTATTGTTTTAATGTTCAAGAAAAAAATGTATTACTTTTCAGCATTCTTTGCTAAGAGAGGAAATGTAGTGACACAGCTTAAGTCTTTGCAAGCAGAGACAGAATTGATCACAAAAATCTTTGAAGATCCAGAGGTGATGAGACAAATGCAAAGTTCAAGGTAAAGTACATAATTATACTGCAGGCCATTTTTGCATTCTGAATGCTAACAAAGAAGCAAAACTGTAGTATACTGTAGAATAGCAAAAAAACTCAAAACTTTAAAAAATCATAAAAAATGGGAACTTTTAACTTAAGACATGTAGAAAAAACATGCTTTTTTGGTTTGGGGCTACCTCCTTTTATCAGAGATAACTTTACAGGTGGGAAAAGCCTAATACAAATGTACTGTTAAACTTTAATATTTTGGGGACTAAATTTTGTTGGTTTCATGGTAGCCTCAACTATATTAAATCTGATGAGCGATCAGGATATGCATTTTATCTTAAATATTTGAAACCTGCAAGTTAATGTCACTGCAAAATAATGCATAGTCTAAAGCCAAACCACAGAATGAGAGATATGTATATAATTTATATAACAGTATTCGTGAAAATTGCTGAAGAAATGACCAACATGAACTCACATACTTCCATGAATGACGATGAAGTAATTTGAGCCGTGCCATGAGAAAACCAACACAGTGGGTTTGCGACCAGCATGGATCCAGACCAGCCTGCGCATCCGCGCAGTCTGGTCAGGATCCATGCTGTTTGCTTTCAAAGCCTAATGGAATTAGAGAAACTGTTAGCGAACAGCATGGATCCTGACCAGACTGCGCAGATGCGCAGGCTGGTCTGGATCCATCCTGGTCGCAAAGCCACTATGTTGGTTTTCCCATGGCGCGGCTCATTTAAAGTTTCAGGCAGTAATATAATTGAATAAACCAATAAGTGTTGTTCACCAACTCTGGCTGTTCCACATGACTAGACTACTGATAGATCTTATTAATTACTTGTAGATAGCCATAAATATCTACAGTAAATGAAAAGAGTGCACACAATACAAGAATATAGTGATTGCAAAAAAGTGTAGTTAAATTATTTTATTAAAGACACTGACCTCCAGATCTGGCTTAAATAATCTTTCTTTCAAATTGAAGTTTGATCATTTTATGAACATTAGAATATGAGTTCTGCTTCAAATCAAGAAAAAAAGATGACTGGGTCGGGAATCGAACTCCGGACTGCTGTAGCAATAAAGACTTTTGCCCGTCGCCATAACAAATAGCACTATGGTGGAATTAGTGAATTATGACTTCAAAATATACATATTCATAATCGAGGCAGTTTACCTGGAGTGAAGCGTCAAATGCTTTACAATTTTTATCAAAAAAAGTACCGGTAGTAAAAACAGCAAATTCTCATGTGTTTCCATAACATATAGTTTGTCAGGAATTAAGTTTTAAAGCCTTAAGAAATATTTACATTTATTTCCAGATATCTAAAAAAATATTCTTTTTGTTGTTGTCGAACGATCTGGAATCCAGTCCCTTTAAGAATTTTATATGTGGGTTTTGTTTATTCTGATTTTGGTCAAACTTAGAAGAAGAAAATTTGTGTTTCTTGTATTTTCCATGGCTTCTCTTATCAGTATAGCATGTGATTTGTTTTTGTTTTAAAAGGGAGAATGGTATGACCTCTGTGTGTTTAAAAGGGGAAGTAATGTTGTAGATGGTCTGTGAGACTGACTAGGTCAAAGTATGTTGATGTATGTGTCTTTCATTTCAGAGATGGAAGACAGCTGTCTGATTACTTATACAAAGAACACGGGGTAAGTTAAATTTGTTCATTCAAAACAAGTTAAAGCTACTGATACACACTTACAAGATTAAAGCACTTTTAGTGATGTAGAATGGCTGACATAGCAGAGAGGTCCTGACATTCCGTTTAGTAGTCTAATGTTTGACCTTTAGTTTGGCTGTATGTCTTTCACAATCTGATCTTAGTACATTGTATTCTCTTCAAAGCTGATACATAACATCAGTTACATGAAGACAAGAACTGAAATTTATTAGTAGAATGAAAAAGCAATGTTAAACTCAAGATAGTCACAGAAAAATATTCAGCTGGTGTTGCTATTTATGGCTCCTTCAAGTTTCATTTTTGTTTACTACACATTGTTTAAAGACTTTGGGTACAAAACATGGAAGAGTAGAATAAACTTGTCTTTGATCATACTGACCATGGAAATAACTCTTAGATATGCATTAATGAAGAAATAATTAACTAAATCCTGATCATATTTTTCACTACAGAATTTTGTATTAATTTACAGTTTATTTGCAGTTTGTTTCGTAACAAGATTTTCTTTGTTTCAGTTTAAAGCAGAAATGATTGATACTCTGTACAACTATGCCAAGTTTCAGTATGAATGTGGTAATTATTCTGCAGCAGCTGAATATCTCTACTTTGTTAGAATCCTGGTACGTACACTCTTGTTCTTTAGGATCCTAGTCTGTACCTCAAGTGTGTTAGAATCCCACTACCGGTATATACCATTTGTTCATTAGAATCATAGAATGTACCTTTTTAGCTCACCTGTCACGAAGTGACAAGGTGAGCTTTTGTGATCGCGCAGTGTCCGTTGTCCGTCCGTGCGTAAACTTTTCCTTGTGACATCTCTAGAGGTCACATTTTTCATGGGATCTTTATGAAAATGGGTCAGAATGTTCATCTTGGTAAATTCTAGGTCAAGTTCGAAACTGGGTCACGTGCATTCAAAAACAAGGTCAGTAGGTCTAAAAATAGAAAAACCTTGTGACCTCTCTAGAGGCCATATATTTCACAAGATCTTCATGAAAATTGGTCAGAACGTTCACCTTGATGATATCTAGGTCAGGTTCAAAACTGGGTCACGTGCCATCAAAAACTAGGTCAGTAGGTCAAATAATAGAAGAACCTTGTGACCTCTCTAAAGGCCATATTTTTCATGGGATCTGTATGAAAGTTGGTCTGAATGTTCATCTTGATGATATCTAGATCAAATTTGAAACTGGGTCACGTGCGGTTAAAAACTAGGTCAGTAGGTCTAAAAATAGAAAAACCTTATGACCTCTCTAGAGGCCATATATTTCATGAGATCTTCATGAAAATTGGTCAGTATGTTCACCTTGATGATATCTAGGTCAGTTTCGAAACTGGGTCATGTGCGGTCAAAAACTAGGCCAGTAGGTATAAAAATAGAAAAACCTTGTGACCTCTCTAGAGGCCATATTTTTCATGAGATCTTCATGAAAATTAGTGACAATAGTCGGAATGTTCACCTTGATGATATCTAGGTCAAGTTAGAAACTGGGTCACGTGCCGTCAAAAACTAGGTCAGGAGGTCAAATAATAAAAAAACTCTCTAGAGGCCATACTTTTCATGGGAATTGTATGAAAGTTGGTCTGAATGTTCATCTTGATGATATCTAGGTCAAGTTTGAAACTGGGTCAACTGCGGTCAAAATCTAGGTCAGTAGGTCTAAAATTAGAAAAATCTTCAGACCTCTCTAGAGGCCATATTTTTCAATGGATCTTCATGAAAATTGATCTGAATGTTCACCTTGATGATATCTAGGTCTGTTTCGAAACTGGGTCATGTGCGGTCAAAAACTAGGCCAGTAGGTATAAAAATAGAAAAACCTTGTGACCTCTCTAGAGGCCATATTTTTCATGAGATCTTCATGAAAATTAGTGAGACTGTTCACCTTGATGATATCTAGGTAAATTTCAAAACAGGGTCACATACCTTCGAAAACTAGGTCAATAGGTCAAATAATAGAAAAACCTTGTGACCTCTCTAGAGACCATATTTTTCAATGGATCTTCATGAAAATTGGTCAGAATTTTTATCTTGATAATATCTAGGTCAAGTTCAAAACTGGGTCACATGAGCTCAAAAACTTGGTCTTTATGTCAAATCATAGAAAAAAACGACGTCATACTCAAAACTGGGTCATGTGGGAAGAGGTGAGCGATTCAGGACCATCATGGTCCTCTTGTTTTGTTAGAATCCTAGAACATACCTCTTGTTTGTTAGTCTTAGAATCGCAGTATGTTTCATCTACTACTGGTTTTTCGTGGAGTCTTTGTTGAGTTATGGAGTCCCTTTTTGGCTTAATTTTGATGCTTAACCAGAATCTTGATTTCTTGAAATATTCTTGAACTGTTGTAAATATGCCTACTTAACAGCGTGGAAAAAAACATGTTCTTTGTTGTGTGTTGCAGGAATTTATTAAATAATAAGTATTAAAAGATATTTCGAAAGTGTCTCCAGAGTCCTGCATATTTTCATGTTCTCTTGTGATATGTATAAAAGTAACAGATTAAACAATTGCGTTTTTCAGCTACCACCAAATGACAGAAATTACTTGAATGCATTATGGGGGAAGTTAGCTTCAGAGATTCTCATGCAAAACTGGGACACAGCGCTAGAAGATCTGAACAGACTCAAAGAAGTGATAGAGGCAAATGTAAGTAATCTATTTATGTAGTACACGTTTTAGATTCCTGAGAAAGCTCAAGTAAAATCTGTACATCATATTTAGTGTTCAGAGCATAACTTATTAACCGTTCAAGGTATTGACTTCAAACTTGGGATGTAGGTAGGTGGTGATGAGGTGATAAGCAGAATGCATGAACCAGGGTGGTAGGTCAAAGGTCAAGGTCAAATTTGCCCATCATATTTTGATATTTGTGTCCAGAGCATAACCTAAAAACAATGAAAGGTATTGACTTGAAATTTGGAAGATACGCAGGTGGTGATGAGACATTATGCTGCAGCAATCTACATTTAAAGCCCCCCCATCATGCTTCCCACCAAAAAAGGAGCTGACAGAACTCTTGTGGTGTGGGGAGGGGGTGATGGGGGGTTATATATTTGTTTATTATGCACAGTGCAGTCTTGAGGTCAATGAAAACTAGTACCACACAAATAATACTGTTAATGTATTACATATATGTTTGTTTCTAATAAAGCTTTATTGTGGCTAATCCCTTTTCAAAATTTACAATAGAAATTCATAGCTGGTTAAGAGTTATACCGATATAACATACTGAGGTTTTTGTTATGTTTGGTGAATAGCCAATGTTTATACAGACCTTGAAGTTCTTGAATTGCGTGAATTTTATCCTTGAAAGTCTGTCATAATCTTGAATATACCTGTTTTCATTGCAGACATTTGGAAGTGCTTTGTTATCTCTGCAACAACGTACCTGGCTGATCCACTGGAGTTTGTTTGTATTCTTCAATCATCCAAAAGGTCGTGACCTGATCATTGACATGTTTCTGTACTCACAACTGTATCTGAATGCTATACAGACCATGTGCCCTCACATACTCCGATACCTGACTACAGCTGTCATTACTAACAAAACTAGACGAAGAACTGTTCTCAAAGATCTGGTCAAAGTTATCCAACAGGTTTGTATAGTGTGATTGTAGTTCACTTAAACATTTGTAACTGAAAACATGGGGTCGTCGTACACAGTCATGTTATTATAGTTTCATTATGTTTTGTGTAGGACAGTAACATCAGTTTATTTATATGAATCCTGTTAACTTACTCAGAAGCCTCAGGGCCTCTGTGGCCGAGTGATTAAGGTCGCTGACTTCAAATCACTTGCTCTTCACCGATGTGGGTTCAAGCCTCACTCAGGGCATTGAACTTTTCACGTGAGGAAGCCATCCAGCTGGCTTACGGAAGGTTTGTGGTTCTACCCAGGTGCCCGCTCATAATGAAATAATGTACGGAGGGGAACCTTGGGTCTTCCTCCACCATCAAAGCTGGGAAGTCGCCATATGACCTGCAATTGTGTCGGTGCGATGTTAAACCCAACAAAAACAAACAAACAAAATACTCAGAAGCCACAGTTACTGTAGATGCGTTAGTATGATAATTATTTTATTTTCTCCAGTAAAGTAGCAGTTTTCTGAAGGTGGATAATATTACTGTTCACTATAAAAATTCTCATATACAGTTTCAGAGATTATTGTATAGAAAATAACACTAAGTCTTGTAAGAAAGGAAAAGAAGTTTGTTTTTTTTCTTAAATATGAGAAATGTAGAAAGATTTTACGTAACAGAAACATGAGTATTGATCTATGTCAGTCACGCCTTAGTATAATAACTATTACAGGAGTCGTACACCTACAAAGATCCTATCACAGAGTTTGTAGAATGTCTGTATGTCCATTTTGACTTTGATGGAGCCCAGAAAAAGCTGAGAGAATGTGAATCCGTGAGTACAGCTTTATTGCATCTTAAAGCCTTCTCTTTGATATTCAAAATGTTTTAAAAGTGAGACAACAGATTTGTAATGGAGCTTAAAACTAAGGCAAGTCGGCTAAAATCGCTAACCAGTTAAATTTTAGAAGTTCCATTTTGTGACCAGTTTGTTAACTTTAGAAAAACACTTTAATTCCAATCAAGGGTCCTAGAGTTTGAGCCCATGACAAGGGCAAATGTTGAAAATTGATATGACAGAAAACAACCCAAAGTCATTTTTTTGTGTAGATAGTATGTCAGAAATTCGGAGAACTAGTAACTCTTGAAAAATAGATACTTTTTGATCAGGAAACCAGTTACAATGTTTTGTAGATTGCCTATCATTAATTCAACGTTGCTTGAACTTACCCTTCTTGTTCCTAAGTTTTACAGAAAAAGTTATTGAAACATAGTTTTTGCTAGAATATCTTTAAACGGAACAGTTTATAAATATTTATACTCAAAATGAAATGTTTCAGGTGCTGATGAATGATTTCTTCTTGGTGGCGTGTTTAGAAGACTTCATAGAGAATGCAAGATTGTTGATATTTGAGACTTTTTGTAGAATACATGAGTGTATCAGTATCAAGTAAGAGTTACATACTCCATTTTTAGCTCACCTGTCACAAAGTGACAAGGTGAGCTTTTGTGATCGCGCGTCGTCCGTCCGTCCGTAAACTTTTGCTTGTGACCACTCTAGAGGTCACATTTTTCATGGGATCTTTATGAAAGTTGGTCAGAATGTTCATCTTGATGATATCTAGGTCAAGTTCGAAACTGGGTCATGTGCGGTCAAAAACTAGGTCAGTAGGTCTAAAAATAGAAAAACCTTGTGACCTCTCTAGAGGCCATATATTTCACAAGATCTTCATGAAAATTGGTCAGAATGTTCACCTTGATGATATCTAGGTCAAGTTCGAAACTGGGTCACGTGCCTTCAAAAACTAGGTCAGTAGGTCTAAAAATAGAAAAACCTTGTGACCTCTCTAGAGGCCATATATTTCACAAGATCTTCATGAAAATTGGTCAGAACGTTAACCTTGATGATATCTAGGTCAAGTTCGAAACTGGGTCACGTGCCTTCAAAAACTAGGTCAGTAGGTCAAATAATAGAAAAACCTTGTGACCTCTCTAAAGGCCATATTTGTTGTGGGATTTGTATGAAAGATGGTCTGAATGTTCGTCTTGATGATATCTAGGTCAAGTTCGAAACTGGGTCACGTGCGGTCAAAAACTAGGTCAGTAGGTCTAAAAATAGAAAAACCTTGTGACCTCTCTAGAGGCCATATATTTCATGAGATCTTCATGAAAATTGGTCAGAATGTTCACCTTGATGATATCTAGGTCAAGATTGAAAGTGGGTCACATGCCGTCAAAAACTAGGTCAAATAATAGAAAAACCTTGTGACCTCTCTAGAGGCCATATTTTTTATGGGATCTGTATGAAAGTTGGTTTGAATGTTCATCTTGATGATATCTAGGTCAAGTTCGAAAGTGGGCCACGTGCCTTCAAAAACTAGGTCAGAAGGTCAAATAATAGAAAAACCTTGTGACCTCTCTAAAGGCCATATTTTTCATGGGATCTGTATGAAAATTGGTCTGAATGTTCATCTTGATGATATCTAGGTCAAGTTCGAAACAAGGTCAAGTGCGGTCAAAAACTAGGTCAGTAGGTCTAAAAATAGAAAAACCTTGTGACCTCTCTAGACGCCATACTTGTGAATGGATCTCCATAAAAATTGGTCAGAATGTTCATCTTGATGATGTCTAGGTCAAATTTGAAAGTGGGTCACGTGCCTTAAAAAACTAGGTCAGTAGGTCAAGTAATAAAAAAACCTTGTGACCTCTCTAGAGGCCATACTTTTCATGGGAATTGTATGAAAGTTGGTCTGAATGTTCATCTTGATGATATCTAGGTCAAGTTCGAAACTGGGTCAACTGCAGTCAAAAACTAGGTCAGTAGGTCTAAAATTATTAAAATCTTTTGACTTCTCTAGAGGCCATATTTTTCAATGGATCTTGATGAAAATTGATCAGAATGTTCAACTTGATGATATCTAGGTCAGTTTTGAAACTGGGTCACGTGCGGTCAAAAACTAGGCCAGTAGGTATAAAAATGGAAAAACCTTGTGACCTCTCTAGAGGCCATATTTTTCATGAGATCTTCATGAAAATTAGTGAGACTGTTCACCTTGATGATATCTAGATAAAGTTCAAAACAGGGTCACGTACCTTTGAAAACTAGGTCAGTAGGTCAAATAATAGAAAAACCTTGTGACCTCTCTAGAGACCATATTTTTCAATGGATCTTCATGAAAATTGGTCAGAGTTTTTATCTTGATAATGTCTAGGTCAAGTTCAAAACTGGGTCACATGAGCTCAAAAACTAGGTCACTATGTCAGATAATAGAAAAAATACTCAAAACTGG
Organism: Mercenaria mercenaria; assembly: GCF_021730395.1. Taxonomy (NCBI): domain Eukaryota; kingdom Metazoa; phylum Mollusca; class Bivalvia; order Venerida; family Veneridae; genus Mercenaria; species Mercenaria mercenaria. Next base: position 55,148,413 of record NC_069363.1, read on the forward strand.
GTCATGTGGGAAGAGGTGAGCGATTCAGGACCATCATGGTCCTCTTGTTTGAAGGTTTGCGGTATTTTGCAAGCTTTGACATACTTTCCGCTGATCAAAACCTTTGTGTGTGCATTTAATATATTCTTAAGACAAGTGTATTATGTTTTACAAAGAGATAATCGGCACAAGGAGAAACCTCACTAGCTGCAAGATTACAAAACTGAACCAGTCTCGGTATGCTATTTTGCTATTGGTCACTTTTCAGTTTGTACTCAGAAACAACCAATCAGATCTCGAGTTTAGAGACTGGTCTCCTAATTAAGTTTTATAATCTTAATCCCAGGGGAGAATTTTATAATCTTAATCCCAGGGGAAAATTTTTTAATTTTAATCCCAGGGGAAAATAACACAAGCCATAGGGAAAAAATGAGCCAAGGACTTAAAAATGAATTCTTGCTAGAAAAATGGTCTTCAGATTTTTGAACAATATAAATATCCAAATACGAATTCTTGCCAAAGAAAAAAAAGTCTTCACAATTTTGCACAGTATTATCAGTATTCAGAATGTTTCGTTTTTTGTGGAGAAGGTTTGTAGAACACTTGTGATATCTATTGATAGTACTTGCACTGATACCTGTATATTGCAGCATGCTGGCTAGCAAGTTAAACATGACTCCTGAAGATGCTGAAAGATGGATTGTAAACTTGATACGGAACGCTCGCTTAGATGCTAAAATAGATTCAAAACTGGTATGTGTAGATAGAAGTGCATCTCTAGAAAATATTAACAATTGAAGGTTATATTGTTCTGTCCAATTCATGTTCGGGTAAATACCCCTTTCTTTATCATGTGGCACCCTGTCTCTTTTCAGATGTCCAGCTTTAATTGGTCATTTTTTAAAAGTCATACCATTGTCAGTCTGACATGATTTCAGTTAAATTGAAATATTAAACATAAACAGTAAAAAGTCATGATGGAACAGAATGCACTATGAAAATAAATTTAAATGTAATTAAAACATGTTTAATACTTAGGCCTAGATTTGCATCTGTTTTGAAGATGATTACTTTTATATCATTTAAGTTCATGGCTTTGGTCAAAATGGTTATTTCCTGGAGATACAATTTCATGAATTTTAAGTTCTGAATATAAAATAAATGGGAATTTTACATGTTCCTTAGGATTAAATTTTCAGTATCGACTGAACCAAGAAATCCATGAATATTGATGATTTCATAGTTACATATTGATGTTAAACTGAAGTTAACATGTCTGATAAAGAGCTGATTTTAGTATTATGTAAAATAGTTTTATCTTGATTAGACATGATATTACATACTAATTTACTATTTCGTGATATTTAAATCCAGGTATTATGTTTTCAGGGACACGTTGTCATGGGAACACAGGCAGTGTCACCATACCAGCAGGTTATAGAGAAGACTAAAAACCTGGCATTCAGGTCCCAGGTGCTGGCAATGAATATAGAGAAAAAAATAAGTGCTAAAAATACTGAGGTATTACTTACGTTTATTCAACTGTCTGTAATCATTTGAATATAAGGTGACAACTGTCCTGATGTGGACAGAATATGACAGATGTTGCTTTTATTATTTTTATACTTTCAAAAGATTATGCTGATAATTAAGTGCTGGTTTTGACATGTATTTTCTTAGTGCAAGAGATTATTGTCATCAGTGCTTTTCTGTGAACATAACATTTAAATGTGTTACAAAAATTAGAAGCTGTTGCATCTTGCACACATTTGCTATTTAATCTTTACCCTGCTAAATTTCTAAAATGGACTGATCCAATATTCAATTTGGGCAGTACTACTTGTTTATCAAAGGGATGTTCACTGAAAATTACTGACTGAATAGCAAACAGTCCGTGCAGGTTGTTATTGATCTGCACTGGTTGCAAAGGCAGAATCACTTGCTGCCAGCAGGCTTAAGGTTAAGGAAGAAATTGCTGTCTTTATTGGGTGTAATTGAAAACGTATTTGCAATTTCACAAGTAATGGAGAGTAACATGTAACTGAACATACATGTATGATCAATTTAAAAGTTACACATTAGAGAAAATACAGATAAGATTCTTCTGAACTATGTAAAAGCCTTAATGTTGGAGACTGTTGTATGTAACTGTTGTCTTCTTGCTTTCAGGTTCCGCAGTGGGGAGCGCAGGAGTAGTTGCCACAGTGATCAGCTAATACCCATCCTTAAAATAGGTCGAATTCCATCCTGTGAGGTCATATTTAGTGCTGAGAACATTAAAACATTATAATGCCAAAGCCGTGCTTATACTGTGAAAGCTGTTTTTCTCAATTACATTCTGGAATTGACTCAACGTATATTTATTTATTGCGGATAAACTTGTTTGTATTGTATAATTATTATCAAAGGAAAACAGTAGAATTAAATTTTAAGTACAAGAAAAACATGTGTCCGTTTAATGTTTAAGGGGAGATAAATGTGTGTACCATAAGTTGATTTATAGTCATCAGTGGTTACCCATTTGGGTATCTCTTCAAGGAAGTAGTTACTATATTGGCGGTGATCGAAGGTCTCCAAACACAATTCAGCCTCCATGTATAGTTTTTGAATAGCCAGGTGTATATTTTATATCCTAATGGTAGGGATATAACTGCAAATTATTCTCTGTATTTAGTTTTGTCATCTCTTTTATATCAGAGAACTGGGAGACATATTGTGGTTAAACTTTCTGTTAGTCTGTAGCACTTTCTTATGCACTCAACTCCAAAAAGTATGTTCATTTGAAAGGAAATTTAGTATGCATCATCAGTGTGAAGTTATGAGCTTATGACCCTTTTACTAGCCTGTGAAAACTTGGCATATGTGATCACCTGCTGTGGAGGGCAGCGTTCACTGAAGTTGTCTGCGCTAAAACTTGAGCAATACTTATACAAATTTAACCACAATATTTTAAGGGCATAATGCCTCTGCCATATTCTGCCAAACCGGTAGATGGCTTGTCCCAGATGGTCTGGAGTTACGGCCCTTGAATTTGTGAAAATTGATGGTGTCCGCTCTTTAACTACAGTAGTTGTTGTTCATTGTTCAACAAACTGGATCACAGTGTTTTTGAGAATTATGACTCGGCAAACTTTGATAATCAGTTAAATCCTTCAAGTCTCTGGATTTATGGCCTTTGAGATACTCAATATCTGAAACATTACCAGTGTTCTCTCTCTCTAACTTGAACAGTTCTTATCCATTAGACCATAGTATTTATGGGTATGATATCTCAGTCAAGTTATAACCAAATTTGTCTGGAGGTATGGCTCTTTTTAAAAAAATTGCTTGAGCATATTATTTTGACAAAGTTCTATAACCAGTCAAAATGTGTCAGTGGTTCTAGAGTTATTGTCATTGAATTACTTTGCTTGCAAAAATTGAGGTGTCCATTAATGAGCAGTTCTTATCCAGTGTTCACCAAATAGAATGTTTATGGGCATATTTATCTTGGCCAAGTTTGATAACCATGTGGATAATCTTTGTCACACTGAAATTAATTGAGGTTAAAAAATGACAACTAGTCTGCTCAATAAACATTTTTAATGTCAAAAGTAATTTGTTGTCATGGGCATATATTGTGACAGTTTGCTATTCTTGTTGGTCTTTGAAATATGACAGTTACATTTCTGAAATGAGACTTCAACTCGTCCTATAGTCTTTATCCAACTGAAATGAAAGTCATCAACATTAAGTGGATATGTGCATATTGTTGTGTCAGAAATTTATTGTTGGAGACCTGGAAAGCATAATTACAGTGTTTGAACCGTCCATCACACTTTCTTGTCTACGCAACGTCTACTGTTCCCATTCAGTTGAGATGAAACTTTGTATGCATCATCAACATATAGTTGACATGTGCATATTTTCAAGACTTTTATGTACAAAGTTGTTTTTTCTGGAGTTACGGTCCTTTTAACAACTTTGAAATATTACACCAGAACATCATGTACTCAACTGATGCAGTTTTAACTGAAATGAAAGTTTGTATACTTTATCAGTATGAAGTGGACATGTGCATATTTTCAGGATTTTCATGTCTTATAATTTTTACTGGGTTTTTTTCACATTTTTGAAATAGAGTATGACATCTGACATTTTGTATCCACCTGCTCCTACATGGGTAATGTGTTTAATGAAATGTACTTATGTATAGTATTAAACATGATTGGGATTTGCTAAGGGTTAGGTCGCTGACTTACAAATCATTTGCAACTCAACTTAGGGGCTCGAAATCTCACTTGGGGTGTAGATTTTTCAGTGAGGAAGCCATCTAGCTGGATTAGGTTGTTGGTGTGGTTCTACACATGTGCTTGGCCCTTTGATGATTAATGTAGGAGGGGGACACTCAATAGTTGTATTCCTTCACCATCATAAGTTGCCCATTTGACATTAAATTGTATCAGCATTAATCTAAACTAAACAATATAATTCAATATTGAATGCAACATACATCAGAACATTGTGAACTCTATGCGTTACACATTTCCTTCCAATTTGAAAATGTGTTTTCATCATAACATGGTATTAGGTGTTTTTTTTTATGTCTTGACAATAAAACTGTTTTAATTACTTTGTGGATTTATAGTTAGCTTCAAATTTTGTTAATTGTTAATGCATGACATTTCTCACATTAGTTTTGGTAAAATATATTGAGTTCAAATTTTGGTGAATTTGTTCTTATTACTGTCTGTTTAATTTTCGTGCTTATAATTCATCAGAGAATAGGAAGGCTGTTGTAATTGCCTGCTTTACTTTCCAGGTTGTTCAAATTTTTAGGCATATGATTTTTAGTATAAAGTATGGTATCTAATTTGGCAAAACATTACTACAATACTACCTTTGGGTTAGTATTGGTGAAGAGCAGACATTTTGAGCACACCCAACCCAACCCCCACCCAAAAAACCCACACCCCCCACTGTTACACAATTCTATTGAAGAGGAGTTTATTGGTGAATTTCTTTGTTGGTGGATCTGAAGGACCAGTTGGTTTCAGCTCAATTTATATTGGAATGCTTGGTCATCTTTAATGGTCAAAAATTATGTGAGTATGTGGTATGTGGTCTATGAATTGTCCCTATTGTTTTGAGGGTTTTGTAGCAATAAAGGTCAAGTTCTGATTTAACTTGTGAGACTGAAAAACTTTTCAAACTAAGTAAACTTCTTAGGTTGATGGCAGATGGTCAGGTGATTGAATATATTTTTTTTGGGATCTATGTGGTCAAGGTCACAAGACATTGTGTTGAAAATGGTTCTATACCTTTCATTAAAGATTGCTTTGATCTCAGTACTTTATACATCGTAGGATGATTGCATGTGGTGAGCATACTGACCTATTTTTGTTTGGGGGTACTAGGTCAAAGTTCAAGGCCACATGATCTTGTGACCACTCGGTAAACTTGGGACCCTTTTGCCTACAAACCTTCTACCTCATTGGATGATTGCGGTTGTCAGTTGGATACCTCCAACAGAATTTTGGGGGGGGTTCAGATGGTCAAAGGTACTGTGAAAGTGAGAAATCTCTGTTTCTGCTCAATAAGCTAAATTGCGCTTTGGCACTACAGTTCACTAATCTTAATAGGGATATATGCATGTGGTCATGTTGGGGTCAATTATTGTTTCTGTTATGGAAGTGGCAAGGCCGTTATAAGGGTCCTCTAGACTGAAATAATAGGTTAAGCACCATGCTAAAAATAAATTGTACATAGTTTGTGCCGTGTCACGGGGAAGAAAAAAAATAGCTGAATTTGCGAAGTGGATTCAGTCCAGTGCGCATCTGACACCAGTCTGGTCATGGATCCATGCTCGTTCATTTTAAACCTATTGTAATTGAGAAAGTTTAGCAAACAGAATGGTTAATGTCCAGTTGAGCGGATGACATGGCTGGTCCTGTTCCAAGATGGTAGCAAAAGGCAACTATGTTGGTTTTTCATGGCAGGCTATATTTTTACAGATGAACAGTATTCTAAAATGAATTTTTGTGCACACTGATAAATCTTTGTCCTGATGATCTGTCTGTATTATTTAGTTCATAATTAAGAGCTGTTTTAATGTAATTATAAAACGTATTATCAGCTAATACACATCATGTAGGACCATAATTTTGTCACATGTCATATGCGATAGTACCGTCAAGATGTCTAGCATCGTGATAACGTTGAGAAAAAGACATTTTATCTTGACAGCTTGTCTATTCTTTATTATAGCGCTCGAATTGTCGCTGGTTCTCCGTCGGGTTCATGCCAACTGGATAACGGTTTATCTATTTGGTGCTCAGAAATGTTCTGAAGGTTATATAAAATTATTTGTGTTATAATACCCTTATATGTTTATTAGCTCAATGAGCAAAGGGATCATGCTATGGTGTGTTTTTGTGATCGCTCGTTGTTGGCGTCTGTAAAAATTTTGCTGTGTATGAGATTAGAGGCTGTATTTTTAACTGTTCTTCTTGAAAATTTTGTCAGTTTGATTACTTGGATTGAAATATAGGAAGGTTTGAAAATGTGTCTTTGGGGTCATGAACTAGGTTCACTAGGGTTCAAATCAAGAAAACCTTGTTGTGCTATTGTGGAGTATTTTTAGCTTAACTGAGCCAAAAGGATCATGGGAGCTATTGGGTTGCTCAATGTCTACGGCGGATTGTCTGTCTTCATTTACTAAAAAAATATTCTTCTTGTAAAACCTGGGTCAGAATTACACATAACTTCAACAGGGATTGATACACTTAGGTGGCTTTCAATAATTATTATAAGAAAAGAATTAGAATTTCCATGCAGTAACTGGGTTGCCATGGCAAAAAGTAAGGAAAAAATCTTCTGGTCCAATTACCAGGACTTGATATCTGGTGTGTAGCATTATCCTAGTGGTACTTACCAAAATGTTAAATTATCCCTAGGGTCTATATGGACGCCCAGGGGGTCTACATGAGTTTTTTAGGGGGGGGGGGACTTTTGTATTGGGAAAAATTGAAATTCTTTTGTACAATACCACATGGCTTTGGCTTTGATATTTGCTATGTAGCATAATCTTGTGGTACTATTCCAGATTGTTCATTTTATCCCCAGTGGTTCTAATATGGCACCGCCCTGGGGGGTTCACAAGGTTTTTTATTGAGTTATATTGGGTAAAACTTGTAAATATTCTTGTTCAAAATAAACATTGGCCTAGGCTTTGATATTTGCTATGTAGCTTATATCGTGGGTCCTCTTATAGAGTGTTAATTATCCACCTACGGTATAATAATATGGCACCGCCCGGGGGGTGCTCTTCGCATGTTTTCATGACTCTATTTAGGGAAAAAGTTTAAAAAATATTTTTGTCTGTGACCACAACCTCTTGACCTTGGATTGTTATTTGGTTTATAGGCATTGTATTTGGTCCTCAACCAAAAATTGTTCAATTTATACACTGGGTGATAAAGAGGCCCTGCAAGGGTTATTTTTGTCAATAGTTTTATATTGTCTTTATAGGAAAAAGCTGTATAAAATCTTCTTGTCAAGAAAACATAAATCCTAGGCTTTGATATTTGGTATGATGCATTGTCATGTAGTCATCTACAATATTTGTTATATTTTGCACCTGGGTGTTAAAAGTGGCCCCGTCCCTGGGGTCTCTTAGTTATTTGTGAGTTATTAGGAAAATTTCTTTTAAATTATAATTCTGATCCTATTTCCATGATCTATTTAATTATAATTTCCTGATGACACAAAGTAAAATGTAGTCACTTGATAGTGAACCTTGTCATACTGACCTACTTTTGGTTTTTTATGATACAGCTCCTTATTAATGAATTTCATTGACATGAATGTTAAAGGGACTTCTGACTTTCTTAATATTTTACCATCAGTTTTACATTTGAATCATGTAGATCATATTAATAGGTTGAGCGATACTGGGTCATCATGACTCTTGTTTAATGATTTCATGAATTTGGTCAGAATGATAAGATTGATGATATCTCTGGCCAGTTTAAAAAATGGGTCATCTGAGGGTCCAAAAATAGGCCTCATCTTGGTCAAAGTAAGATAAAAACTTTGCGTATGCGATAGTAGATTACTTTTCAATTGATCAGTCCATTGAATTTTGGGTCAGATTGATTACCTTGATGATATATAGGCCCGAGTTCGAAAATGGGACCATCTGGGGAGCATAACTAGGTTTAGGTCAAATCATATAGTATATAAATTGTATATGCAATTAGAGGATGTATTTTTCCCAATGTTCTTCATGAAATTTTGTCAGAATGATATACCTTGAGGAAATATTGGCCATTTTCGAAATGGGTATCATGTGGTCAAATTATAGGTCAACTTTGTCAAATTAAGGAATACTCATTGTATTGCGGTTAGTGGCTGTATTTTTCAATTGAGTCTTTCTTGATTTTTTGGTCCAGATCGATTGCCTTGATAAATTTAGGTCATGTTTGAATATGGGTCATCTTGGATCAAAAACTAAGGATTTTCAAAAGAAATAGTTGGTATGCAATAGGGACTGATTTTATATTGTTTATTGAATGATTTTGATCACGATTGTTTGTCTGGATGAAATCTAGGTCAAGGTTTGAATATGGGTTTATAGGGGTCAAAAATGTAGGTCACCAGTCAAATTAAAGAAAAATTGTGTAGGCATTAGGGGCTGATTAGTACATGGTTATTTATAAAATTTAGTCAGAATGATGCCTTGATGATATCAAGGAGGATTTATGTTAGGGGTCATTGGGTTCTAATGCTGGTCACTAGGTCTTATTAAGAAAAAACATTGGTATGACATTAGAGATGGATTTTTCAATTGATCTTCATGACATTCTGTGGTAGAATGATTTGAGAAAATCTAAGTAAGTTCGGAATGTGGGGATCTTGGATCAAAAATAGATCAATTTGTAAATTAATATTCTGAATATTTGGGTATGCAGTAGGGGCGGAATTTTTAACCTGATCTTCTGCATTTGGTTCTGTATTTGTTTTGGATGAAATCAAGGTGGAGTTTGAATAAGGTTATCTAGGGTTCCAAAAATATAGGTACGGTCAAATTAAAGAAAACTTTGTGTTTGCATTAAGGGGCTGCATTTTCACTGGTTATTCATAAAATTTGTAAGTATGATTGCCTTGATGAAATCTAGGGGCCACCCAACCAGACCAGGCCACAGCCAAGTTCTTTTTAGGGGTCATATGAGAAACTTGTTTACATGTTTTGATGTGTTTTTCAGGTGTGCGTCATTGGGCATCTTGGCCCTCTTGTTGTTTAATACTTCCAGTAGAAAATGATCTTTCTCATGATTTTTTCGTGATTGGTACAGGAGTAGGTGGATTTTATGTTATAAATTTTGCAAATTTTCACAATGGATATGCAGTACACTTCTGGTGTGTTTTGGAATTGTTAGAAACACTGCATATTTTACTGTGTTATCTATATAGACAAAATAAACTGTACGTGAATTTTGAATATGTCCACAAGAATACTAAACCGCGGTCGCCATAATTTTTGTGATAGTTCGGCGGTCTTTTTGCATTGGAAAAGTTACAATTGTAACATTTGACCCAAATGGTGAATTTCTTCTCTCTGAAATTTGTTATTAAAGTTACACTTGTTTTTCGGAGTGATGTTATGCAACTGTCGAAAAAATGATGTTGGAAATCTTTACTTAAAGTTTGTTAAAGACAAGTAGCTTAAATATATCGTGCATTCTGACAGTTTAATCAATGTGTACGTTGAATGTAAATTTTAATTAAATATAGACAACGAAATTATCAACATTATAAATTTGATCAAATATTAACTACCTTAATTTATAGCTGGGGTTTGCACTGGAAATGAATGAGATATGATTTATTATTATATAATTTTATATATGTTTAAAATTTTTTTTTTTTTTTTTTTACAAATTTTAATTCCGCCGCTGGCATTGCGGCCGCAGAAATTCAGTGCATTAATTCATATGGAATCTTGAGAATGTTATTCTAAATAAGTCCTGTGTTCCAGGTTAACATAAACAGCCTTAAGATTAAAGGTATTAGATATGATGTATATTGTACGCATATATAGATGACTATAATTATCCATTTGTTCGTGAAGAAGTAACTAAATTTTCCAAACTTTAGATATTTATTTTGATGTTTTTCGTTTTTTATAAATTCTAAATTATTATACATTCGATCATAATTGTGGCGGACGCAGTTATTGTGTTTTTAAACGGTCTATCCCGGGGTGACCCAGTTTCGAAGCACAGGTGGAATATAGTATCTAGGATTCTGTATGGGACATGAAACAATTATACACTCAAATTATTTCAGTGTTAATAAATTTGTTTTCTGGGAAAAAGTTGCCAAAAATCATTTTGGATTTATTTTTTTTGCCCCTGTGACAAAAATTATTTGGGGGAAAAATCAAAATGAACTCTTTGGCATAGTGTTTCTTAGAGATAATTATACTTGTAAATATATATTTATAAGATTGATATGGGAGATCATGGGGCCCTGATTGTATTAGATACGTTTATTCCTTTCTATTTTCGCATACTATTGTACATAGTGGCAGTTAGACATTGTCATTGTTTTTTGCATATTGAAACTGTTAACTTACACTAATAAGTTCGTTGAATATCAAAAGTTATGATAAATGGTTGTACAATTTTGTATTCGACACAAACTTTTAGTTGTATGTAAACAGCAAAATGGATATGTAACCTGCAAATATCTTACACATAAGTATAAATTGGTTTCTTCTATTAATAAGAGGTAGCTAGAGTGGCAATCTTATGTGTAAAACAGCATGCAGATTCCTTATTTTATAAACATTTTTGTTGGCAAATTGTAGCGCTTCGGTTGGTGGGACGATGTATACGGTTATATACTGCAAGATGAAAAGATCATTTTCTATGTCCCCCCCCCCCCCACCCCCCCCCACACCCCCCCCCAAATAATAAATAAGGGGAATTGTAATGGTGTATTGAAATCAAAGTTTTTGAATCTTTATTAATGATGGTGCAAATATTCCTATTTTTTTGAAGTTTTAAATTGTTTTTGGAATGCAAACTAAAAATACTCTAATGCTTTGTTAATGAGATGAAAATTGCAATTTTGTAGTGGGGTTCACAATGAGAAAAAAATTGGCATTGTCAAAGAAGAAAAATAATTGGTGGCATTTGTTATTTGTAAGAAGTTCCTGTAACGAACAGTTAAAGATATCCAGTGAGCATATTTTTTTTAGATTCTAAATTATTTTTGATCTTAATTTAGAATCCTCTTCAAATGGAATTTTACTGACTCATTATAATTGAGCCGCACATGTGAAAGGCCATATTATAGTGCCTTTGCGACCAGCATGGTCCAGACCAGCTGCGCACCCCCGCAGTGGTCAGGATTCCATATGTTCGATTTCAAAAAGCATATGGAATTAAGGAGACAAGAATTGTTAGCGAAACAGAATGGATCTGACCAGACTGCGCGGAGATTGCGCTGGCTGGTCTGGATCCATGTGGTCGCAAATGCAATATGTTGGTTTTATCATGGTGAGGATCAATTATAAATTGTGTTTCATAGGATACAGTTCACAATTAAATGTAATGTGGAATACAGTTCTTTGTTTTAAAAACTTAGTTTGTTCAGTCGCTTATAAGCTTTTTTTAGTTTCATATACATTTATTAGGTGTGTGTTTTATTGATTATTATTATCAATTATACACATTTTTATGTTTATATACATACAACTCCCGCGCGCTATTTTTATGTATTTTATGTTGATACTTTGAAGTAATTGTTCATATTTTAATAATATGTATTTCGGTTTTACATTTCTTTAATTAAGTATCTTGGGACTGGTGAATGTTGTCAGAAAATGTTTTAATGTGAATTATTTTGTGTAACAATAGGCAAGTTGTTTAGAATCTATAACCGTTTTCAAATGCTGCATATAGACTAAAATAAAATATACGGGTAACCCGGGGGATCTTCAAAGTAACATTAGATAATTTAATCAAAAAATATATTCCTTATTGTAGTTCGGTTTTAAGTTTTTCTTGCATTTTGTAAGTACAACGTTTGGGAAAACCGGTATAATCCATAATTAAAAAGTTTTATCATATCCTCTTAATGCAAAAAGTTGATATTTGCGTGGCCAAAAAAAAGCTCATTGACTTTTTTTAACTCTTTCAAAATTTTTTTTATGTTTGCAAATTTTCTTATATGATGATTGTGGTGTCACTGTAAGGTGTATGCAAAATAATGTTGTTTTGTTTTTTTTGTTGTTTTTTTTGTGGAGGAAGCGATACGTTGTGGGATGAGGTACTGACCACCAGAAAATGCAAGTACATGTAGTAGAAAAATTCTACTATTTTCTTTTGTTTAATGGCAGCTGAATTTTGTACGGTAATAATTTATTAAGGAGGATTTGTGGAATGTATGAAAAACATTCTTCTACAAACATTACTTGTAATGTGATTTACAGAGGCCGTTAGGAAGAAATGCAAAAATTGATTCAAACGTATTTAAATTGCTGGTAACCATTACTTATTTGAAACGTCGTTAGAAAAGTATGCAGATTGCAACTGATCTAATGACACATCGAGTCACGGATTACATTTCATTTTACTGCTTTAAACTTTTTTTGTCCACCAATACAAATGTTTTAGTTTTATTTTGTGCCGCCAATTGCGAAAAGACCAGTCATTTTAACTTATTCTTTGTAAATCTTTGTTTACGCCCCCCCCCCCCCCCCCCCCCCCCCCCCCTTAGGGGAAAAGGCATGAAGGTAGCAGTATATTTATTTACTTACTTGTCAATTAACCAAGCGGCCATTGGAACGGATCACAGCGGTTGCGACTTCTATTTCCCGTTCACGAAGCGCAGGATTCTATTCCATACAGACCACTCTATACTGTTTACATGTGGATGTGTTTGCAATTATGAAAACGGCGTCAAACTTAATAGTTGTTCCCTTTTATAAATAAAATTATTAAATACATTTACACATGTCATATTTAAGTGTGTTTCACTAAAATTCGACAATAAGAAAATAAAATTTAGATTGTTCAGAAAGAGCTTGTAAAGACGAAATAGAATTTACAGAGGCATCATAATTTTTTACAGTTTTGTATATGTTATACTTCAGTATCGTATTTCAGTATAGTCATTTTTTCCGTTATGTTGATTTTATTTCATTTTTTTGTGTGTGATCGTTATGGTGACTAATGCCAATTCTAGTGAAGAAAAATCTTCACAATTTATTAATGTTTCTTAGCTTACAAATGAGCTTAATGTTAAAATACACTAAAAACCTTTGATAAAGAAATTTTTTTTCTATCAATCACGACATATTCTTTGAAATTACCTTTGTGTTATTTGCAAGTCTCAGAATATGTCCATCATTTCCATTGCAGTTCATCAATATTACCGGCACACCATACAATCACCACCACGATTCAAGTCGATTTCAAATGGGCTCTATGCTAAAAACAAAACTTTCCTGTTTTGTCCGGACACTTTCTGGGCTCAAAAATAGGTCGTGCGTTCTGAGAGAGTCAGCTGTGAAGGTCATTCCTCTAAAATTTGGATCACCTGCAAAATACATTTGCGTTACTAAAATATCGTATCCTGGTTCAGAACGCTGGTATTGGATATGCGAGTGAAAATAATCATCCTTCAGGTTCGAGAGGAAGTACCCGGATGACTTTATGAAGTGATTAAAAATGCTTTAAATACCGCCTTTTTAGAGAAAAAGTATTCCTCGGATGTTATTCCTGAATAAATCGTGCCCTTTTGGTTCCGCTTGCCTTACTTCGATTCGAGCTCCATGAGCGGTTGAAGGTTTAGTCATATACAAGACCTCTAACTAAGATGACCGCTGGATCATAGGTAAGCTGGATCTCTGTCAATATTGTCGTTGAGCGGCGGATTGGGAATGTAGTACGGAACTGAACGTCGGTGTGTCGTTGCTTTGCAAAAGACTGGATTCGTTGCTTTTGCACTGTTTATGTGTACAATGATGTTCATAATATAATGCAACTATAAATCAATTTGTTTTCATTGCTGATTTTAATTTAATTATACATTCTAGTATCTTCTTCATTACTGTTTTAATAGCGTACGATTTCTTTTATTTTTTTTTTTAGATTATTGTTGACAAAATAAAAATGAATATTTTAATAGTTGTGTGATTTGCAGCACTATTGTATCATATGTTCTCAAAATAATTCCCTTTATACCTAAAGGACCGGGCTAAATTATTCAGTTTTTAAGCAATCTGATAATTGGAATCAAACGCTTAATCCCGTCAAGATCAGTCTGTCGAAAATGTTATTAGGCTCTTGCTTCCACGACTACGTCAAACGCAAATTGATTGGCTTGGTATGTTCCTATTCTCTGTGCAAATTATTCTCGGAGTCGGCTAGTAAAGCGTTTCAACTTTATAAAATATACACAATCAGACGATTTCCAGATAAATAAGTTTCTTGATTCTTTGCGTTCGACTTTTTTATTCCTTATTATTAAAGTCCTGGGAGAACTAATTAGATTAATTCTTCAAAATTTCCGGCGAATTAAAATTTGTTTGCTCTTTGTATCATGTGTCCGCTAAGTCGTATGCGGCGTGAATTCCACGAGGGTAATTACATATCATTTTTACAATTATTAGTGGCGGCTATGTTCCAAGCTGTTGGCTAATGAGGTATGTTGAAGAATATAGTTAAACAACCATCCCGGTTTTTTATCTTTTTTTTTCTGAAAGTACTCAGTAACTTACCATAACATGCAATAGATGAGCTCTGCTTATGGCAAACTTTGAACAAATTCTCGGACTATGCAGATTTTAGAAATTATAATGAATGTTATATCGAATAATGTTTCGAATCGATGTATGGAAGAAGAGAAAAACAACGCTATTTTTTTTTTCAGACGTTCTACAGTTTATCTTTTTGAAAAAATCATATTCTAAGTCTAGTTTGAGGTCTCGCTTGTAAGAATCGATGCCTTAGTTTTGACGAGCAGTGCCATAAACATTTGCTTTTTGCGATTGCAAAAATGGTTGGGCGACATTTAGACATTCAAAATGGTGAAACCCGGACACAATTTTTAAAAAGGCAAGTTTTTTACCAAAATGTTCGTAACAAGGTTGAAGTTTACAGGTTTGCTGGCATAAATTGGCATAAATGGTTCAAAGATGGCGTCAAAGATTGCCCGACTAAAATGTAATGATGACTGACAATGTTAAACACACCATCATGTCTACATTTTCATAATTAATTTTTAAATATCTTCTGTCTGTTTAATATTTTACAACGATTATGTAGACTTTTATGGGTATCTTTGTATCATTTTAACATAAATTGCTAAATATATTATCAGTTTAAAGGTAATTAATCATAAATCTAAATTATCGGATGATAAAATAAATGTTATTTCTGGACAATTTTCAGATTTCTAAAGTATTTAGCAAAAAACATGTCTTAAGTTCTTATCGGTGACGTAATAGAGTAACGTGAATGCTATAGGAAGCAGTTACTCACTTTTCCGTGAATTTCTCACAGTACCGTATCACTAATGAGTGAGCAGTACTACGGCGCAGTGACCTACTCAGTGAGCAGTACTCCGGTTGCCGTTGAACAATACTCAGTGATCAGTACTCACGGTTTGCTGTTGAACAATACTCGTGAGCATTACTCACAGTACCGTGAATACTACTCAGTGAGTAGTATCACGGTAATGTGAACACTATCAGTGAGCTGGATACAGTGTCCGTGAACTATCAGTGAGCTGTACTCCTCTACCAGTTGTGCATATAACAGTACAGTGTACACTACCTGTAAGTGTACACAGTGCACCGCGTGTTGAACACTTCTAGTTGATAAATGTTTGTGAGAAAAGAACTATCTGAACGCTGTGATTAATCACTCTTGTTCATTTAGCATTGATTCACTGAAGAATTTGTAACACTGCCATTAAGAAGTCCTTCCAATGAACATTTCTCACACAATAAAAAGGGACACCGTAGTAAAAAAATGTGAGCGTGCAGCAATGCAAAGATCACAGGTTTGACGCCCTTTCTCTAACGAAAAAGGGGCGACATTTTGTAACTACCATATAACTTTTTGGATTAGGTTTATCATTCTAATATACTATTTTAAAACAAGGACATTATGAAGAATAGTTTATATATGATCTTTTCTTACGTTTAAGCGGGTAATTGTGGCATTTGTTTTGACTTTTGACATTTATAACCGAATATGTTTATATATATTTTTGGAAAAATATGACGATGTTTATTTTTTTTCAGCTCTGCATAATGTTTTATTAGTACTTTTAATTATTCCTGTAGTGGACATCGGTCGATACGTTTAAATTACGTTTTATAAGTTCTATCAGGTGAATTTATTCCAGTACGCTAAAACATACTGAATTTTTGTATGGCAAGCTTTGTTGAGGCAATATGCGCACAATAAATGAATTGCATTGAAAAATGTCTATGGATAATACGACTTTATCCGTTGTCCATTGATAACAAATTATAAATAAAGGTACTATATATAGTATTTAGAACAAATTCTAATCGTATAAATGAACCAATATGTAGCTATTCTGATGTCAGACTCATAATGGATAATAAAATACTTGCTTGGGGAAATACAAAACTTAAAACAGAATAGAAGAAACTGAAACAAAATTGGCTTTTATCCTGCATAAATTGAGGAGAAGAACTTAGACACATTGTAGCAATATGTTAAACTTCAAGTTATTTTCTGTTTACTGCTTGTAATGGATATAATGTCACATTAGTTTGTGTACCTTTTACAAAGTTTTTTATGTAATAAATCATATTTGTAATTCTTTGTATAGTTAATCCTTTGGTGAATTCTTTGAATTCATATATTTTTAGTTATAATTTTGAAATCTACAAATTTGTGATATTGAAGGGCTAAATTTTGAATTGTTTTGAAGGAATTTGACCTTAGACCATATTTTTTTTACTTTAAATGTAACCATTAAATGTTTTACATTTCATGAATAGGTGTGTTGCATTATCTCTACAAAAACAAGGCATGCTGCAGTTTATTTAATCAAGAGATATGAACAAAATTTATGTTTTTTACCTTATTTTTTTTACAAAAAAGGCCCTTTTTATCATTTCATGGAGGCATCTGGGCGCCATCTTGGATTCTCAGGTCGCCACCCTTTATTCCAATTTATTGCCGCGGCACTTTCAGAATTCTGCAAATTTTTCGACATTTCGGTATTTAAACTGCCTTTTTTAAAGATTGGGTCAGGCCTGGCTTGTCTTTTATGTGCTCAACCCCAGTTTTGTATACTACCTTATTTCTAAGGATCACTACTGGACGATGTTGAGTGGATATTGGGTTACAGTAGAACTTTATGAGGCGTCTTTTCTTGTGCTTTCAAAACTAAAAAAAAAAAAAAAAAAAAAAAAGAAACATGCAGACCTCGTCTAGATTCTTCAAAGGTTTTGATAATAATCTGACAAGAAATATGCATTGACATCAGGGATGTTTCAGGTTTACTAGTAGAAATCTACATGTACTTAGCAATGACTGACCGATATTTTCAATGAATTTTATATCATACATTGACTCATCCACATATGAAAAGGGACCTCTGTGATCGAGAGGCGAACGACGCTAATTTCGAATCACTCGCCCCTCGTCGTTCTGAGTTTGCAATAGTGTATAGAATTCTGTTTTGTGAGAAAGCCATTCAGCAGGCTTACTGAAGGACGGTGGTTCTACCCAGGTTCCTTCAGTGCCTTCAATAATGTTCGATGGGGTACTGGGGTGGTTCTCCACCATCACAAGCTGGGAAAGTCGACATATTAACCTATATTTGTATCGGTGTGTCGTAATACCTACAAAATGAAATGGCGGAATCGTAAAATAAATGACAGTGTATATAATAAATTATTAATTAGGTTAAGTAATTATGCTTGCGGCAGTTAATAGGATTTGTAAAGGTCAATAGGGCTTACGACCACTACGCCTTGAACTGCATTTCCTTTGGTGCACTTTTGTGCCGTAAGTTTCAATCAGGACCTGAGTCGTATTTGTTCTAATGAACAGGTGATAAATACACATATAGTTTTGATCAATAAATGTCCATATACTTACTTGATCGTATCATTCATTGTATCCACTCGATTTTTCTTGTTGACGCTTTTGTGCCAATTATCTTTGTTAACAATCTGCTGGAAATCGGATTGTTTTTACTCAACAGCGACTGTAATTTAATTATTTTTTATTACGGATTTGTTTTTGAATCGGATTTTCACCTGTTAATTAGCAATTAGAATGTGGACGGAGTAACATACGTGCTACAGTGCAAGTAAGCTATATTATGAGGGGCATTAAAAAAGTATCGATACGCAGACCGTAACATTTTACTAACATATCCGTTTGATGTTTCGACTTTACGCACAACGTCGCTACCTGCTAAACGGAATGTTTGGCACATTATTTATACAGTTTTGTACGACCAAATTCCCACATTGTCAAATTAAACCTGCAATATTTTTTTTGCGGCTAATGCACACATTTACGTTTATTTGCGTTTCAAGCCATTTGACGTTTTCTGTTTGAAATGGGAGGGGGGGGGGGGGGGGGAATTTTATACTTCGCCTTTATGCAGTAATGTATATGGTTTATGCGTTATTTCAATGCTTAATTATGGAACTTTTCAAATATTAATTGCTTCCAACATTTTAACGCGACTGAAAAGGGAAACGTAGTAATGATGTTAAAAATAACTCTTTTTCTAAAGGCGGCAGTTTCTGTTTCACCTAGTAAAAAGAAAAAGAAAATCAAGGAAAAAAATTAAACAAAAAGTTTACTCATAAAATGTTTGTTTTATAACAACATATCAACTCGGAAAATTTATTAACTAAAATTATTTCTAATAAAACAAAGGGACATGATGTGTATGGCCCGACATTGCATCTTCAGTTACGTTCACGTTCATGTTATTCGTTTTTGTATTGGTTAGGTCCAATCGATATCGATCGAGTTGCATTCTTTAATTCTATTCAGATTCAACCCGCCAAAACTCTTTTAGCTTAAAATATGGACGCACTCAACGTAATTTCAACAGGTATTATTTTCGAAAAAAATTTAATTGGTAAGACGTACTCTTTGTACATAAGTAAATAACTTTATTGTATTCCTTGCAAACATGTCTATAACACAAGCATAAATTAAAAAAAAAATGTATATGAGCCGTGCCTTGGGAAAAACCAACATTGTGGGTTGCGACCTGATGGATCCTGACCAGCTGAACGGCATCGCTCAGTCGGATAAGGATCCATTGCGTTCGTTAACAGTTTCTCAGTTCCAATAGGTTTTGAAGCGAACACAGCATGGTTCCTGGCCAGACTGCGCGGTTGCGCCAGGCTGGTCTGGATCATGCTGGTCGCCAACCCTCTATGTTGGTTTTCATGGCGCTGCTCTTATGGTATGCTTTCATTTTTGCTCATAACAGGTTTAAATTACATGAATATTACTGCTGCCAAACTAGAAAAAAGAACATCTTGAATACCCTAGGACTCTGTGTACGTTAAATATGATACGAACTCTACAGGAAGAGAAATTCAGCATTTTCGGCAGAAGATGGCGCAGCGTGCGAAGCAGTTAAAGAAATGGAAAATGCGTCAAATGTATATCTCTCGGTACAGCACTCCCTAAATAATGAATACAACTGTAGGCGGTCGTGGCAGGTTATATAGATCAACAGTTGGGCCAAAGAAAACGTACTTCTATGCAGATGCCGCTGCAACCAAAAGTAGAAATTTTTTAAGAAGTAAAGCGGTATGAGTATATTTCGCTTCTTTCAGCATGTAGGGTTGGGCGAACCTTGTTGTCGTACGTTTTCGTTTTTGTAACTGTTTCGAGAACGACTGGAAAACATACTGGACAGGTTCATCATTAAAAAAATCAAATGTTTTTAAAGTCACGTCATTGGTAAACGTCTGCACGACCGTTTTTCTTCGGAATAAAAAGTATTGCAAACATGACGTAAACGACGACTTTGCAAAACATGTTTTCGCAGTAAACCACACTGATTTTTTATTTTGGAAACACTTTCGACTTACTTGGTTTAAAAGCGTTTCAGAAACGTAATGAAACGTGTCTACGTGCTTTAAAATGACAGAGTTGGGCAAACGTATGCACAAAATTTCAGTAGGAGTTATAGTTTGGACAACCTGTTTTGCAAAAAAAATTATTGTGATCGTTTCGAAAGAAATAATGCAAAGCGTCATGAACAGGTTTTAAACACATTTTTAAGGCAATCGGAGGCGGGCGAGTGATGTATAACATATTTATGTTACAATATTTATACGTTTCTCATATGGACGTTTGTCAGCATTTTAGTTTTTCAATTAGGGGGCCCTACTCAGGACGTTGAAATGTTCTTTCTAGAGTAAAACACCGCTCAACAAACAATTTGGGGAAGATAGGGTGGGGAGGTGGGCGAGGGAATCAAAACAATACAAAATGCAGTTAAAATAACGGTAGCTGTTTGATTAAACATCGGGTAAACTTAGTCTTTGAAATTTATTTTACCAACTGGATACGGAATCAATCTACGTTTGATACCAAGAACAGTGGAAGAAAATCAACACAGGATGATATTTGTTTACTTATAAAATCGAAGTTTCGGCACTCACAATACAAGTCTTCTTTAGGCTACTTTTATTCTAAATTTGTATTTGCTCAATTAGACGTTGATTAGTCGATTAGTAAGTCCCGCGTGATGTGCACGATTTCCACTTGAAATGCCTGAAAAGTCTGCAATGTGTAGGTAGACTAGCTATTTGTCAAGACAATGTAAAATCTGTCAAAATCAAAACCGGGAAGTCATGCGTAAGGTGGTCTTTAAAAAGCAAAAATTACCCATTAGATGACATCAACAAATATAGAACATGTACGTGTGGGTAGACGTTTCTCTTGTTTTCAACTTGAATTTCAATAACCAATTGCCTACGCACTACGTCATTAGTTTAAACAATTTGCTAACTAAGGTAGTTTCACACTGCTGACACCTGGACACATCGGGCGTGGCTGCTCTTATTTAGCCTCTAGTTGTTTTGTTTACTATCGTGTAACATGTGGATTTCATTTTGAGCACGTGTACTCCGTATTTTAACAGTCAGCGTCTAGCTGATCTGTTTATCATCATTTCTAACATGTGGATTTCAATTTGAGCATGTGGATTCTGTATTTTAAGAGGGTCTTACCAGGGTTTGGCTGATCTGCTTACCTTCATTTCTAACATGTGGATTTCATTTTGAGCATGTGAACTCTGTATTTTAACAGTCTTTGGCTGATTTGTTTACCATATTTTCTAACATGTGGATTTTCTTTTGAGCATGTGGTTTCCGTATTTTAACAGTCTTATCAGGGTCTAGCTAATCTGTTTACCATCATTTCTAACATGTGGATTTCATTTGAGCATATGGACTCCGTATTTTAACAGTCAGGATCTAGCTGATCTGTTTACCATCATTTCTAACATGCGGATTTCAGTCTGAGCGAATGGAATCTACAATTGATAAAGCAATTTCAACAGCGGTCTTACATGAGTCCTTTAAGCCAAGTAGATAAAACTTAAGGAGGAGGAAAACAGTTATAAAATAAAATGTTTCGAAGTTTATTTAGAATTCATTTGTACATTTCCTTTGCAAAAGTTAGTCAAAGCCTTAACACTAAAAATATCAAAGTAAGTTGTTTTTTTATATCTGTACAAGTAGCCACAGTGTTTGTCACATCTATAGATGACTAGAACTTTTGAATTACAGTATCATAAATATCTATATTCAAAAAAATATAAATTTATGAGGTTTTATATACCTTTATGAAAATGGCTTTTGGGCTTGTTTGAAATTGTAAAGAAAAATTACAGAGATAGTCAAGGCTTCGATCAATGCCAATTAAAATTCCCTGATTTTTTCATTGAACATATCATGATTTTCACTGACCAATTCCACTCTTCAGCCAGCCAATTCATATATGTACTGTTTATCCTAATTCCTTTTTCCAGTTAAAACATCTGAAGAGTGAAACCCACAAATTTGTTTATATGAAGAATAGAAGATACATAAATGTATAGTAAATAATGCCCAAATACTGTGAGCGAAGCCCAATTTATTTTAGACAATAAGATATCTTCATCTAAAATCTTTAATTTTATCCAGGAAACTTCTTATCATTTTCCGCTGACTTTTGCCTGACTTAAAATTTACCCTGCTATATTTCTAAAATGGACTGATCCATCATTCAATCTGGGGAGTACCACTTATTTTTCAAAGGGGTTTTCACTGAAAATTTACTGATTGAATAGAGAACAGTGTAGACCATGATCAGCCTGCACATCCATGCAGGCTGATCTTGGTCTGCACTGGTTGCAAAGGCAAAATCACTTGCCGCCAGCAGGCTTATGGTTAAAATTATATTTTTCACCAACCAATCTTCAGAATTCCCCTAGCCAATTCACTGACACTGTTGCAAAATATGATAATACTGTAGTAACTTTAATTCTTGTTTACAAAAATCTCAATCACTTATACATAAATGTTCAAACATTTTTTTTTTCATAACCACTGCAAACTGATACCAAAAAAATGACCAGACAAACAAAAAATGAATACATTGTAAGAGAAATCATCAACTGAAGACAAAAAAAAAAATTAATGCTAATATTGATTATGACGGTGGAAAATATCAACCTTTTTTGCTTATCACCTTAGCAACTGAAAATCAGTAACAGATATCTGCTTGTAAAACTTCTCTTAGATGCATATATACATGCAGGAAAACCATGTATAATTTCAGAAGGGTTAGTAATTGTATGACATTTACATACTTGTATGATATTCACAAAGTGCAGTGCCTAGAACTTACAATGAACAGTTCAAAAATCAGAAACAAAACAGCAACAAACTTAAATAGGAACAGATGCTCTCAGAAAGTTTCTTTTTAAAATGTGATGATGCGAGATATTCACACAAAATGACTTCCGATTATGCCCCGTAAATTGGGTATCCAGTGTTTTTAATATCATTATTTCTCACAACAGTCTTCCGATCAAGACCATTAATTTCAAAACAGTATGTTTTCTAGTAGCTATACAGAAACGCAGCTTCGCAGAAAATTAAAGGCCACTGTTTTTAGTTCTGTGAGCATGAATTTTTTATTTACATTTTTCAAACCGAAAAATGAGTAACACAATGTTATGACAAAATGCCTTCTATCTTATGAGAGTGTGGCTCTGTGCCTGATGCGGTGAGCCTTGAATAAATATCACAGTAGCCAGATCTGTCAATGGTATATAATCTCATTTATCAGCTGTAAATGCCTGCAGACCCGTGATTGCACGTCCAAGGATCAACGCATGGATATCATGTGTACCTGTAACAAACAGGAAAAGTTACAGAAAGGTATTAAATGGAGAAAATATCACATGAACAGCATTGCCATGGTAACCACTCAATAAACTTATCAAAAAAATTATTTTCTTCAATATGAGCTGCTATCTATGTAGAGAAAGAAAAACTTCATCACAAAAAAAAATTCTGAAAGACTGTATACTTGTATTTTTTATATAAATCTAACTCAAAATATTCTTGTTTACCATAAAACAATTCTACAGAACTTGTTTTTTCACATTTTCACCTGCGTACCCAAGTACAGAAATATACTTAACTTTCAATGAAAAGTAACTCGAGACTCTAATTCCAACTGTCATGAGAGACAATTAGGCAATAACTTACAGATAGATAAACAGCACAAAGAAAGAACATCTGGTGCAAATATTTGGCTCAAATAACACAAGTTTCAATGATTTATCTATATTCTTTTTACAATCTATCATGAAGAACTTCTCAAATCTAGGACTATTAAAAACATGTATGTAAGATAAAATTTCTGAAAAGCAGATAATAAATTTTTCATTAAATTACTTTTGAAATTATTTTTTTTAGTAATAATGTAATTGATATATTTCTATCTAATAGTCTTACCTTCATATGTATTGACTGCCTCAAGATTCATGACATGCCGTATGACATGGTACTCATCGCAGATTCCATTTCCTCCCAGCATATCTCGTGCAGTACGTGCAATGTCTAAAGCTTTACCGCACGAGTTTCTCTTGATCATAGAAATCATCTCGGGTGTAATCCTTGACAAAAAATGGGCCAGAATTAGAATTAATCAATTGGTATTCTTGTTGCATTAATTACCATGGCTTTAGATGAGGAAACAAAATAGAATATTGAAGAATTTTACACATGTAGGATTTCATGTTGAAAATAATGTAAATTCTCAAGTGGAAATGCTTAAACATCTTTTTAGTTATAAGCACAGTCATCACTCCTTCACACATTTCACAATATCCATGAATTTTTCTGATTTGTTCTATTCAATAGACACTTGTGCTTTAGCTTACTGTCATTTTAATCATATATTACTTTTTTTTTTTTAACTTTCATAGAGCCTTAGGGTAAAGGTGTCCGTGTACCGCTGGGGGTTGGGGAGGGAAGGATACTACAAAATATCATCAAGAAACACAGGAAAAGATGAAACTGAAAGAGTAAGCGCAAGTAAGTCCCAACAAAACTTCAGGGGCTTAAATTCATACGCTGAAAAACATTCTTACAAAATTTCGTGAGTCAAGGTCAAATACTTCTTCAAATATATGCAACACAAATTGTTAGGACCTATATTCGTATTTTACTAAGTCAAGGGTCATAAATCTGTTCTTGCTGAGTGAAAGCACAAACAAAACCCCAGGTGCAAAACATCACAAGCCATTTTGAGGCAAAATTGAACTTGATGTAACAAATGTAATCCATTCTGGAGAAATCTGCGACAGCCGAATACATCATTGCAGATCAAGGTACTGCTTTAATGACCCTTTTATCATATACATGTCTTTACTGTAATAACAGCCAAAATGAGGCTGAAAATCTGTTTGAAGTGGTAAACTTTTTGACGCAAAATAAATAGTCACAACATTCAATACTTTTCCCAATCCAAAGTGAGTTTAATACATTTAATACAGAGTTTTGTATTTATTAGAGAAATACAGGCTATATTTCATACAGAGAATTTGTATGTATATCATGTATTTGTTTCCTACTCTGATTATCACAATGTAAATCTACTATTTCTAACCAAGATAAATTATATCAAACTTACTGTCCTGCATCCTTCAGTCTGCCTGCCTGCAGACAGGCCTGTAATGCTATTGAGATTTCTGTCAACATGTCAGCCATTTTCTTCTGCATCAGCTGATTCTTGGCAAGTGGTCTGCCAAACTGCTTCCTGTAAAATACATTATCCATATAGCTCGAAAAACATACAGTTAAACTTACTTTTAAATTAGTGGCCACCTGTAATGAACAACCACTTGCCTTAAGCAGCCAATCAGTTAACTCTCTAAATTGGCATTTTGTTCTAATTTCAACCTTTCTTTAGCAGTCAGACTGTGCCACATCCTTGACTAGCTGTTTAAAACAGGTTTGACTGTATGTAATATGTAATGTGTTACACTGTATTGTTTCATTATAAGAAAAAAATTGACAACTCTATCAAAATATTTCAACTTTATTTGCTGGAAGTTCTATAAATGATACAAATATTTCAATACTAACAGACTGTAATGGAACAGGGACTCAAATATACACAACTGTGTTTCTCCAGCTGAATGATGTAACTGCCACTCACCTGTCCAATGTGTACTGTCTGGCATAATCAAGGCAAAACTCGGCAGCACCTAGAGTTCCCCATGCTATACCATAACGAGCATTGTTCAAACAACCGAAAGGACCCTGAAAACAGACACAGTCAAATACAACATCAAACATTTCTAAACAGATCACTGAAGAAATCAGACACACAATAAACACCAACTTCATTAGGTACTGGTAAACTACACTTACAACTAGTATGCTGACGTTTGGTATTGGTATACTAACTTACAGCTAGTCCCCTGACATTAGGTATTTGTATACTACACTTACAGCTAGTCTGCTGACGTTATGTATTGGTATACTACACTTACAATTGGTCTGCTGACGTTAGGTTATGTATTGGTTTACTACACTTACAGCTAGTCTGCTGACGTTAGGTTATGTATTGGTTTACTACACTTACAGCTAGTCTGCTGATGTTAGGTTATGTATTGGTTTACTACACTTACAGCTAGTCTGCTGACGTTAGGTTATGTATTGGTTTACTACACTTACAGCTAGTCCCCTGACGTTAGGTATTCGTATACTACACTTACAGCTAGTCCCCTGACATTAGGTATTCGTATACTACACTTACAGCTAGTCCGCTGACGTAAGGTACTGGTATACAATCCTTACAACTAGCCGATATATTGGCATTAGGTATTGGTATACTACACTTACAGCTAGTCCCCTGACATTAGGTATTCATATACTACACTTACAGCTAGTCCCCTGACATTAGGTATTTGTATACTACACTTACAGCTAGTCCCCTAACATTAGGTATTTGTATACTACACTTACAGCTAGTCCCCTGACATTAGGTATTTGTATACTACACTTACAGCTAGTCCCCTGACATTAGGTATTGGTATATTACACTTACAGCTAGTCCACTGACATTAGGTATTCGTATACTACACTTACAGCTAGTCCCCTAACATTAGGTATTCGTATACTACACTTACAGCTAGTCCCCTGACATTAGGTATTTGTATACTACACTTAAAGCTAGTCCGCTGACGTTAGGTACTGGTATACAATCCTTACAACTAGTCAGCTGACATTATGTAAGGTATACTACACTTATAGCCAGTCTGCTGACATTAGGTATTGGTATACTACACTTACAGTTAGTCCGCTGACGTTAGATACTGGTATACTACACTTACAACTAGTCGATATATACTGGCATAAGGTATCATTATACTACACTTACAACTAGTACGCTGACGTTAGGTATTGGTATACTACCCTTACAGCTATTCCCCCGACATTAGGTATTCGTACACTACACTTACAGCTAGTCCCCTGACATAAGGTATTTGTATACTACACTTACAGCTAGTCTGCTGATGTTATGTATTGGTATACTACACTTACAGCTAGTCTGCTGATGTTAGGTTATGTATTGGTTTACTACACTTACAGCTAATCTGCTGACGTTAGGTATTGGTATACCACACTTACAGCTAGTCTGCTGATGTTAGGTTATGTATTGGTTTACAGGTTATGTATTGGTTTACTACACTTACAGCTAGTCTGCTGATGTTAGGTTATGTATTGGTTTACTACACTTACAGCTAGTCTGCTGACGTTAGGTTATGTATTGGTATACTACACTTACAGCTAGTTTGCTGATGTTAAGTTATGTACTGGTTTATTACACTTACAGCTAATCTGCTGACGTTAGGTTATGTACTGGTTTACTACACTTACAGCTAGTCTTCTGACATTAGGTATTCGTATACTACACTTACAGCTAGTCCCCTGACATTAGGTATTTGTATACTACACTTACAGCTAGTCCCCTAACATTAGATATTTGTATACTACACTTACAGCTAGTCCCCTGACATAAGGTATTTGTATACTACACTTACAGCTAGTCCCCTGACATTAGGTATTGGTATATTACACTTACAGCTAGTCCACTGACATTAGGTATTCGTATACTACACTTACAGCTAGTCCCCTAACATTAGGTATTCGTATACTACACTTACAGCTAGTCCCCTGACATTAGGTATTTGTATACTACACTTAAAGCTAGTCCGCTGACGTTAGGTACTGGTATACAATCCTTACAACTAGTCAGCTGACATTATGTACGGTATACTACACTTATAGCCAGTCTGCTGACATTAGGTATTGGTATACTACACTTACAGTTAGTCCGCTGACGTTAGATACTGGTATACTACACTTACAACTAGTCGATATATACTGGCATAAGGTATCATTATACTACACTTACAACTAGTACGCTGACGTTAGGTATTGGTATACTACACTTACAGCTATTCCCCCGACATTAGGTATTCGTACACTACACTTACAGCTAGTCCCCTGACATTAGGTATTTGTATACTACACTTACAGCTAGTCTGCTGACGTTATGTATTGGTATACTACACTTACAGCTAGTCTTCTGATGTTAGGTTATGTATTGGTTTACTACACTTACAGCTAATCTGCTGATGTTAGGTATTGGTATACCACACTTACAGCTAGTCTGCTGATGTTAGGTTATGTATTGGTTTACAGGTTATGTATTGGTTTACTACACTTACAGCTAATCTGCTGATGTTAGGTTATGTATTGGTTTACTACACTTACAGCTAGTCTGCTGACGTTAGGTTATGTATTGGTATACTACACTTACAGCTAGTCTGCTGATGTTAGGTTATGTACTGGTTTACTACACTTACAGCTAGTCTGCTGACGTTAGGTTATGTACTGGTTTACTACACTTACAGCTAGTCTTCTGACGTTAGGTATTGGTATACTACACTTACAGCTAGTCTGCTGATGTTAGGTTATGTACTGGTTTACTACACTTACAGCTAGTCTGCTGACGTTAGGTTATGTACTGGTTTACTACACTTACAGCTAGTCTTCTGACGTTAGGTATTGGTATACCACCCTTACAGCTAGTCTGCTGATGTTAGGTTATGTACTGATTTACTACACTTACAGCTAGTCTGCTGACGTTAGGTTATGTACTGGTTTACTACACTTACAGCTAGTCTTCTGACGTTAGGTATTGGTATACCACCCTTACAGCTAGTCTGCTGATGTTAGGTTATGTACTGGTTTACTATACTTACAGCTAGTCTGCTGATGTTAGGTTATGTATTGGTTTACTACACTTACAGCTAGTCTGCTGATGTTAGGTTATGTATTGGTTTACTACACTTACAGCTAGTCTGCTGATGTTAGGTTATGTATTGGTTTACTACACTTACAGCTAGTCTGCTGATGTTAGGTTATGTATTGGTATACTACACTTACAGCTAGTCTGCTGATGTTAGGTTATGTACTGGTTTACTACACTTACAACTAGTCTGACGTTAGGTTATGTATTGGTATACTACACTTACAGCTAGTCTGCTGATGTTAGGTTATGTACTGGTTTACTACACTTACAGCTAGTCTGCTGATGTTAGGTTATGTACTGATTTACTACACTTACAGCTAGTCTGCTGACGTTAGGTTATGTACTGGTTTACTACACTTACAGCTAGTCTTCTGACGTTAGGTATTGGTATACCACCCTTACAGCTAGTCTGCTGATGTTAGGTTATGTACTGGTTTACTATACTTACAGCTAGTCTGCTGATGTTAGGTTATGTATTGGTTTACTACACTTACAGCTAGTCTGCTGATGTTAGGTTATGTATTGGTTTACTACACTTACAGCTAGTCTGCTGATGTTAGGTTATGTATTGGTTTACTACACTTACAGCTAGTCTGCTGACGTTAGGTTAAGTATTGGTATACTACACTTACAGCTAGTCTGCTGATGTTAGGTTATGTACTGGTTTACTACACTTACAACTAGTCTGACGTTAGGTTATGTATTGGTTTACTACACTTACAGCTAGTCTGCTGACGTTAGGTTATGTATTGGTATACTACACTTACAGCTAGTCTGCTGATGTTAGGTTATGTACTGGTTTACTACACTTACAGCTAGTCCACTGACATTAGGTATTCGTATACTACACTTACAGCTAGTCCGCTGACGTTAGGTACTGGTATACAATCCTTACAACTAATCAATATATTGGCATTAGGTTTTGGTATACTACACTTACAGCTACTCCCCTGGCATTAGGTATTGGTATACTACACTTACAGCTAGTCCCCTGACATTAGGTATTTGTATACTACACTTTCAGCTAGTCCCCTGACATTAGGTATTCGTATACTACACTTACAGCTAGTCCCTTGACATTAGGTATTCGTATACTACACTTACAGCTAGTCCCCTGACATTAGGTATTCGTATACTACACTTACAGCAAGTCCCCTAACATTAGGTATTCGTATACTACACCTACAGCTAGTCCCCTGACATTAGGTATTCGTATACTACACTTACAGCTAGTCCCCTGACATTAGGTATTCGTATACTACACTTACAGCTAGTCCGCTGACATTAGGTATTCGTATACTACACTTACAGCTAGTCCCCTAACATTAGGTATTCGTATACTACACGTACAGCTAGTCCCCTGACATTAGGTATTCGTATACTACACTTACAGCTAGTCCCCTGACGTTAGGTACTGGTATACAATCCTTACAACTAGTCTGCTGACATTATATACTGGTATACTACACTTACAGCCAGTCTGCTGACATTAGGTATTGGTATACTACACTTACAGCTAGTCCGCTGACGTTAGATACTGGTATACTACACTTGCAACCAGTCGATATATATTGGCATTAGGTATCGCTATTCTACATTTACAGCTAGTCTGCTGACGTTAGGTTCTGGTATACTCAACTTACAACTGGTCAATATATATTGGCAATAGGTACTTTATACATGTATAGAACTCTTATAGCTTGCCAACCCACATTAGGTTTTGGTATATTACACTTACAGCTAGTCCACTGACATTAGGTATCATGTTCTCTTCTGGTACTTCCACATCTTCCATAACAATTTGTCCAGTAATACTGGCTCGCAATGAAAATTTCCCTTCTATCTTTGGTGCTGAAATGAGACAGAATACTTCATGACAGAGGACTTCATAACTAACATTTATAACATGTCTGACATCATGGGAATGAAATACAGCCATTATACAGTTTTGGTATTATACTGTACTGCCACCCTCACTTTTAAAGTGAGGTAAAGAATGTAGAAATTTTGATGTTTCAAAAAAAGGTGACTTATGATAAAAAGAATTTCACATTTCTGTCTTTCTACATTGAATTTAATAACTAAAGCTTGTTATATAGAAATAGAAATTCATAAGGCAAAGATGCTCATGTAATATTCTCTATTTATGACATAAAAAACCTTTTCAATAGCTCATTAAGATATCTATAAATATGTTCGTAAAAAATTAAATTTTATGGCTAAACACGACAGACTGGTAAAATCCAGAAAAAAACATATCTATGAGCTACACAGACCAGTTACAGTCAACCCGTAACAGTAGCATCTAGTGTATACATAAAATTGTTACTTTTGGTTATTGTCAGTTTTTTTTTTTAGATTTCAATTTTACATTTCTGATCTAGCTAAGCTAGTCTAATGACAACTGAATGCACTTTAATCAGAACAGAAAGTTGAATACCACTCTTCCTACTAAACACCAGTTAACACTGTTTCTGTAACTGACACATCTTCCTCTAGTAGACATCTCAATACAGCACTTACCAGATAATCCTTTCATCCCCTTCTCCAGTATAAACCCTCTTATTCTGTTATTTTCGGCTTTATTTTTCGCCCACACAATAAATACATCTGCTATTGGAGAATTAGTAATCCTAAAAACAAAAACAAAAAACCACTACTCTACCCATAAAACATTCACTATTTGCATATTTAAAGTAATTTACATTAAAATATTCATAACTTAAGCCTACTTGATTTAACAGTTTTGTTGTATGCTTCTTATATCTTTCACCACTCTTAAAGACCTGTCTCTGAGTAACAACATCAAATGACAGATATGGCCTTGAATTCCTTCTTCTACAATCTTTTAAAACTGTTTATCCCATATAATTTATAACACATTATTACAGAACTGTCTGCCTTTCTGCACACTAAACAATACCCTTGTAACTAAGCACTCCTCATCAATGAAGACATAATTTACAGGTGTAAAATGTCTATAAAAAACCAGAGTTTTAGATTTACATCACTATGTAGAAGTTTACCAGGGTATAATGAACTAGAAGATGCTTTTGTATAAAAGCGCATGTCTCCCCCAATGCATAGTCACAACAGGCAAGAAGTCAATAGAACACATGAGCGGAAGTCAAAGAGACACTGATGGTTTTCTGCAATAGGGATCATATGCTTGGCATGTCCAATCATCCTATGAAGTTTCAACATTCTGGGTCAAGTGGTTCTCAAGTTATTGATCCGAAACCATTTTCCATGTGCAGGCCCTTTTGACCTTGATCGAGTAATCCCAAAATCAATAGGTGCCACCTACCCTGCATGTATAACTATCCTATGAAATTTCAACATTCTGGATCAGGTGGTTCTCAAGTTATTGATCAGAAATGGTTTTCCATGTTCAGGGCCCTGTGACCTTGACCTTTAACAGAGTGACCCCAAAATCAATAGGGGTCATCTACTCTGAATGTCCAATCATCCTATGAAGTTTCAACATTCTGGGTCAAAGTCATTCTCAAGTTATTGATCGGAAATGGGTTTCCATGTTCAGGTCCCTGTGACCTTGACCTTAAATGGAGTGACCCCAAAAACAATTTGGGTTGTCTAATCTATAAGCTCTGCCACCCTCTGAAGTTCGCAGGTTCTAGGTTAAATGGTTCTCCAGTTATTGATCGAAAATGAAGTGTGACGGACAGACTGACAGATGAACAGACAGGGCAAAAACATTATGTCTCCCCCAGTGGGTTGGTGGGGACAAAATTAAATCTAAAATCTATTCCTCCCTTCATCTATTGAAGTTACAAAAAAAGTAAGTCTAAAGGTGCCATAACTCCAAAAAGTAAATTGTAGCCAAAATCTAATTAGGCCTGTATTTTTTAATCTTACACCTGTGTACCAAATCTGAATTCAATCAATTCATCTTTTCAAAAGTTACCAAATAGACATCGACATTTTGCAAATAACTTAGACAGAAAATGGATACTTTTAGCCAAAAATTGGTGGGTTGTAACTAAAACTGAACTTCGTGATTTTATACCCGTGTACTTAAAATGAACTCAATCCTTTCATGCGTTCAAGAGTTGTTGAAAAGACAAGCAGATTGTAAGTTGAAAAGGTGCTATACTCTGCCAAATATTTGCATGTATTGCATAATATTATTCAATGATCACAATTGACTTAAAACAGCCAAGACACAAAAATAAGGTTTTAAATTACCATGACTTGGATCCATTTAGTGTGTAAGTTTTGGCAGAATCATTGTAAACAGCATTTGTCTCCATAGATGATGGGTCACTTCCATGATTTGGTTCAGTGAGGCCGAAACATCCTATCAATTCTCCAGTTGCTATAAATATACAGTTGCACCAGTTTTTACTATGAGACAGAAACAAATACAATTAACATGCTTTTACAACAGTTGCAGACCCAAAACTGACTGTGTTGCTCTGTAATTTCTATGATATGGTACTAACTCATGTCAGAACAGAGTATTGATTTTGCTAAATACTAGGGCATTACTCTCAGTACTCATGAACATTTTACGAGTACCATACTACAGATTCAAATTTGCAGAAGTTCATCTGATTTTTTTGTTTCTGTATAGTAGAAATATTGTCCTACCCATGATTTTCTAAGTCCAAAAGGGGCCACAATTCTTGCAAAAAGCAATGTAGAGTTACGGTATTTGCTGTGCAGAGTCAGCTTTTAATAAAAATAACTGCTCAAAGTTATAAAGCAATAGCTTTGACTGTAAAGGAGAGAAGTTGACCTAAACGCAAAACTTAACCAAGAAATCTGATATTTTCTAAGTCCAAAAAGGGCCATAATTCTTGCAAAAAGCAGGAGGAAGTGATGTTTCTTGCTTTACAGAGTCAGCTTTTGATGGTGTACAAGTGTTGCAAGTTTTAAAGCAACAGCTTTGATAGTTTAAGAGAAAAGCTGACCTAAACACAAAACTTAACCAATTTGATTTTCCAAGTTCAAAAGGGGCCATAATTCTTGCAAAAACCAGGATGGAGTTATGTTTCTTGCTGTACAGAGTCAGCTTATGATGGTGAACAAGTGTTGCAAGTTTCAAAGCAATAGCTTTGATAGTTTAGGAGAAAAGCTGACCTAAACATAAAACTTAACCAAGAAATCTGATATTTTCTAAGTCCAAAAGAGGCAATAATTCTTGCAAAAAGCAGGATGGAGTTATGTTTCTTGCTGTACAGAGTCAGCTATTGATAGTAAACAAGTGTTGCAAGTTTTAAAGCAATAGCTTTGATAGTTTAGGAGAAAAGCTGACCTAAATATAAATCTTAACCAGGCAACGCCAACGCCAACGCCGACACCGATCAAGAGATGACAATAATTCATCTTTTTTTTTTCAAATGGTCAATAGCATATACTTCTTATTGCTCAGTTCTACACAAACTCTTATATGATAGTAGTTGCTCCATTTCTTCTGATAAATTTGTACCAGAACACCAGTGCAATATTTCAAAATTGATGTTTTCAATTACATATGTATATCTAATTTTTCACTTCAGATAAAGCAGGGGAATTTCATCTTCAAGCGCTCCAGTTCTTGATGCTGGCTTAAACATTTTTACTGTTGAGAGCTTTCAAAAGTTCTGAGCACAAGTACCTTTTTTTTTCATGAGAACCGAGTGCTTGAGGGTACTAGGAAAACTGGTACTTGTACTCAAAATACTTAAGTTCTGAAGTGCTCAACACAACTCTGAATGGTGTACTCTCTTCTGCACAATGTTTTTGGCTATTAAAGGGATATCATGCAAAAATCATATGTCAATAAGTTTGTACCACTGGTCGTTTTCACAGTACCCACATTTTATGGATTATTTTTAAAATCCAGTCAAAAAGATGATTTCTAGGGTGTTAATATTTTTTCGTGTTTATAATATTTCTCTATAGTTTTACCTTCCCGGTTTTAAAATTACCATATATTTCATAAATAGTATAACATTTTCACCAGATTACATGTAAAGGTTTATAAGATTGGCATTGAGAATGATAATGTGTTTTATAATGGTGTAAAAGCAATTTTTCATCATTATATTATGCTATAGAAAGAGTTATGATATACTGCATATTTGGCAGTCTAAGTTTAAGACATTAAATGTTGTTGTATCACAGTACAATACCATTTTTCATGTAGATCTGATACAAAAATATGATTCTA
The DNA here is from genome assembly GCF_021730395.1 of Mercenaria mercenaria. NCBI lineage: Eukaryota > Metazoa > Mollusca > Bivalvia > Venerida > Veneridae > Mercenaria > Mercenaria mercenaria. The sequence goes on from NC_069363.1 coordinate 55,183,486, forward strand.
GAATGTTAAAAAGGCCTTTCTATGATTTGACCCAGTGAGCTAAATTCTGACCCTATTTACCACAGCATCAAATTCACACGTGATTTATATATACAAGGAAACATTCTGACTAAGTTTCATTCAGACTGGACCAAAACTGTGACTTCAGAGAGTTAACAGCAAAAGAGACAATGGATGACAGATAGTGAATCATCCACCTGTACTATTAGGTCACTCTAAAACTTGTGGTTCAAATAAGCTTGAATAGAAGACAGCACACGCATGCTTTTAGAGGCTTTTGTAGAATTTTCAAGCATGACTAAAGAAAATTTCATTTGTACAAAGCAAGCATGGAAGCCTTAGGACAATATCTTTTTCTACTTCAGACTGGATGGAAGATCATCAAAACACTATAGAAGTAATGCCATTTTCACATACCAAGTTTTGGGAGGTATTTCTGTCTGTGTTCCTCTGTACCGTAAGCATTTATTGGATGCATGACCAGAGAAGACTGTACACTCATACATGATCTGTAACTACTGTCTACCCTGTAGAGTCATAAAGTACATATTAACTGACTGATTAACTTGTATGACCATTACTGTGTTGTAGTGTCTGTGAATTAATTATCAAAATTGAATACCTTTCATGGCCTAAATTTAGTAACAATTCAAATGACACTGAATATCTAGGCAAGACTGCATAGTTTTGTATAAAAAAACACTCTGTTTTCTACAGCTGGATATGTAAATATTGCCATGGTAACATAGAACAAATGGCAACTGGTTTTCACAATGACATGCTGTAACTGACTTAAAAGATAATTTTCAAGTAAAATAACAAGGTCTTTTAAAGACTGGTTGTATTAATGAGCTAGTCATGCTTTTAAATCAGTTACCTATTGACGGTTTAATGTTTTTTCTATCTCAAAGTTTAATTAGGTTCAAAGCTGATGAAAATTTACTTACAAATGCTATTAAATGTCCCCTTAAACAGAGTTAGTACAAAATTTCTACTTAAACTTAGACAGCAGCTGAAAAAATTTAGTTAAACAAAAATGTATAGTTACCAACTTTATCAATTTTGCAATAACACATTGTAAAATCCAGTTCTTACCTTTCACATTCTCTAGCAATGAGACCATATGCGACTGAAGAAACTCCGGCACAACCATAGCCTTCTATTGTAGCACCTAGCACCCCAACCTCTCCCATCTCTCGCATTATCTCAGGATGAAATACTGAAATACAACTTAATATGAGAAACCATGATACATCTGTGTATGTTTACAGAAAAGGTCACTGAGTGAATAATTTAGTTTATAATAATTTATTTTAGCTTGACTGAGATGAAAGCTTCTAGCTTATTTGAACCTCTCGGTATTGATATCATATGAGAAGGTGTGGTCGTGACCCCAGTGGGGCTCGAACCCACTACCCCCTAGTTGAGAGGCACACCTTAACCACTAGACACCACTCGCCTTCAAATGTGAATAATTTGCTGCTGGCATAGGCCTTGTGTCAATGGTTCACATATCAAAAGTCACACTACTTCTTATGACATACAGTAAAATGCTAATTGCTTTAATTAAGTTCAAAGGGGATAAGCAAAATGTTTGAGTTATCCGGGGTTGCAAATGATTCAAACATAGACAATATAAGGCAAGCAACCTGGGCCCATGTGAATTCCTTGTGTTAGCCATTGATATTCAAACAAGCGTATTTCACTATAGGTACTTCGTTGTTTTTTTCTGAACTTCAGAGTTATTCAAATAAGCGTCAATTTTACATTTGTATCATATGTTAACATTCAAATACATCAGTACAAACAGCATATAATTTTAAGAATATTGGTTACAAAGGTATTCAAATACTTCTCTCCAACAAAATAATGCTTTGCAACCTTTTTTTTTACCAAAAGTTAACCATGAAATTTAGTAGGACCATGCAAATTTCAAATATCCATGTTCTCAAGAAATAAATATTTACCGGTAGGCAAAAACTGCAAATTCTATTCTTAAGAAATTAACTGATTTTGGGAAAGTGACAAAAAATGACTATTAAGATTTGTAAAGAACCAGCAATGGTACTATTTATCCCCAGCAGTCTAAATACAATGTTGACAATCAATCTGAAAGTTGCTACATAATCATGTGAAATATCTGAGTTTTCATTTTCCTTATTTTTTTTGTTTCTGAAACTACTGAAAAACAAGAGGGCCAAGATGGCCCTAGGTCGCTCACCTAAGAAACACTCCATAACAGTGTAAAACATGTTTGACCTAGTGATTTCATGGAAACAAATATTCTGACCAATTTTCATTAAGATTGGACCAAAAAATTGGTCTCTTGCGATAAAACAAGCATTTTCTTATATATGACCTAGTTTTTGACCCTAGATGACCCATGTTCAAACTCGACCTAGATTTTATCAAGGCAATCATTCTGACCAAAATTCATGAAGATCAACTGAAAAATACAGCCTCTATCACATACAGAAGTTTTTTCTTTGATTTGACCAAGTGACCTAGTTTTTGACCTCAGATGACCCATATTCAAATTCGACCTAGATTTCATTTAGGCAATCAACCTGACCAAATTTCATAAATATCAACTGAAAAAAACAGTCTCTATCTCATACACAAGATTTTTCTTTAATTTGACCTAGTGACCTAGTTTTTGACCTCAGATAACCCATATTCAAAACCGACCTAGTTTTCATCAAGGCAATCACTCTGACCAAATTTCATGAAGATCAATTGAAAAATACATCCTCTATTGCATACACAATGTTTTTCTTCGATTTGACCTAGTGACCTAGTTTTTGATCCCAGATGACCCATTTTCGAAATCAGCCTAGATTTTATCAAGGTAATCATTCTGGCTAAATTTCATGAAGATCAGTTGAAAAATACAGCCTCTATTGCATACACAAGGTTCTCTTTGATTTGACCTAGTGACCTAGTTTTTGACCCGAGATGACCCATTTTCGAACTTGGTCTAAATTTCATCAAGGCAATCATTCTGACCAAAATTCATGAAGATCAATTGAAAAATACAGCCTCTATCGCATACACAAGGTTTTTACGTGATATGACCTAGTGACCTAGTTTTTGAACCCAGATGACCCATTTTCGAACTCGGCCTAGATTTTATCAAAATAATCATTCTGACCAAAATTCATGAAGATCAATTGAAAAATACCACCTCTATCGCATACACAAGGTTTTTCTTTGATTTGACCTAGTGACCTAGTTTTTGACCCGAGATGACCCATTTTCGAACTCGGCCTAGATTTCATCAAGGCAATCATTCTGACCAAAATTCATGAAGATCAATTGAAAAATACAGCCTCTATCGCATACACAAGGTTTTTCTTTAATTTGACCTAGTGACCTAGTTTTTGATCCGAGATGACCCATTTTCGAACTCGGCCTAGATTTCATCAAGGTTATCATTCTGACCAATATTCATGAAGAAAAATTGAAAAATACAGCCTCTATCGCATACACAAGGTTTTTCTTTGATTTGACCTAGTGACCTAGTTTTTGACCCGAGATGACCCATTTTCGAACTCGGCCTAGATTTCATCAAGGTTATCATTCTGACCAATATTCATGAAGATTAATTGAAAAATACCACCTCTATCACATACACAAGGTTTTTCTTTGATTTGACCTAGTGACCTAGTTTTTGACCCGAGATGACCCATTTTCGAACTCAGCTTAGATTTCATCAAGGTTATCATTCTGACCAATATTCATGAAGATTAAATGAAAAATACAGCCTCTATCGCATACACAAGGTTTTTCTTTGATTTGACCTAGTGACCTAGTTTTTGACCCGAGATGACCCATTTTCGAACTCGGCCTAGATTTCATCAAGGTTATCATTCTGACCAATATTCATGAAGAAAAATTGAAAAATACAGCCTCTATCGCATACACAAGGTTTTTCTTTGATTTGACCTAGTGACCTAGTTTTTGACCCGAGATGACCCATTTTCGAACTCGGCCTAGATTTCATCAAGGTTATCATTCTGACCAATATTCATGAAGATTAATTGAAAAATACCACCTCTATCGCATACACAAGGTTTTTCTTTGATTTGACCTAGTGACCTAGTTTTTGACCCGAGATGACCCATTTTCAAACTCAGCTTAGATTTCATCAAGGTTATCATTCTGACCAATATTCATGAAGATTAAATGAAAAATACAGCCTCTATCGCATACACAAGGTTTTTCTTTGATTTGACCTAGTGACCTAGTTTTTGACCCGAGATGACCCATTTTCGAACTCAGCCTAGATTTCATCAAGGTTATCATTCTGACCAATATTCATGAAGATTAATTGAAAAATACAGCCTCTATCGCATACACAAGCTAAATGTTGACAGACGACGGACGACAGACGACAGACGACAGACGACGGACGACGGACGCCGGACATTGAGCGATCAGAAAAACTCACCTGAGCATTGCTCAGGTGAGCTAAAAAAAAAGAAATCAATAATTTTATACTGTAAAGTGGCTAAAACTGATATAAGAAAATTTTGAAGCAAAAAGCGAGAACACATTATATAAAATACCTTCATTTCTGTTGGCCATGATGATTCTGGGCATAAGCTTATCATCACAGTACTGTTTGAACTGGTCTCTCACCATCTTCTCCTCTTCTGTCAGCTGACTCTCTAGGTTTAATGCATCCTTCCAGTTGAACTGGGCTGTTTCCACTTTATGTGCTGACTCTACTTTTCTTTCTAAAATATACACAACAAATTCTTCAAAATCAGTGCTTCTAATAACTAGATTTTGTTATAGCCGGAAAACATATATGTGCCCTCCCTAACCTAAGTGTTGTTCAGTTTGTACAGACGTTGTTACAGGATATATCAAGTACATGTACCATGATATGAAGAACTTGAGATAATTGTTATTACCCAAAATTATAGATATATGTTAGTACTAAAAAACATGTGCCCCCTAACTAATGTGTGGCCAATAGCTATTCATAGCTAATGTTGTAATGTTGACACCCGACTATAAATAAAAATTTGCATCTTGTATCTTGTATCTTGTGCTGTTATGTTTGTACACATGTTGTTGCAGGATATATCAAGTACATGTACCATGGGCCGATATGAATTTGACACAGTCCAATTGCTAGTGTTTCCCTCCTAATTCCTATCAATTTACTTGTTTTTGCAATATTTCTGTACAAGCTAGTTTGTGGGTCATTGTGCTTGGTAATCATGGTTGTTAACAGCTTGTTCATGATATTCCCAAGTGTTTGAGGCGAAGTTCGGAACTGTGAAAATTATTTCTGTATGTAGTAGCTGCAGTCATTTTTTTAGGTGTCAGTAATTTTTCTAGAAGGCAAATCAATAGAAATATGACATTTATAATTTGCAGTCTTTTTCTTATTTCTTCATTTGAGTGAAACAACGAAAAGACTACAGATTCAATGCAATGCAGTGTTTATTGGTCTGCTACTAGCATCGTCAGTACTTGTATCTTGAGCATTCCCTATGCTGATAATGGTGTGCTAAAGTGTTGTCTTTTTGTGTTTTGATGATGTGATTTAAGCTAAAAAGCCAGAATGAAAAGACAGAGAAAGCATTGTCTTTTCATAAGCCAAAAGATGACATAAGGAAGAGATGATGCAGACCAGGAACAGCCACCACTGCAGCAAGATAATCATAAACTGAAGTTTTACACAGTATATAGCATAGGTACTCTGCAGCTAAACATATAGATGACGAGTTTACTTCAGTAATTTAACCGATATGTATCCTACAACAAGTAGCCCAGTACTTTTGATTTAAATTCTTCTTTGAAATATTCAGAATTTGCTGAAGATAATAAAATGTCAACTTGACAAAGTATATACAATATATAGTTCTCAAGATAATTTTTTAACCAATGGAAGTGGACAGAACCCGACTTGGCAATGAAAACACCTGCCGCACCAGGAATCTTGCTCTTTCTGTCTATTTCAAAGAATATGTTGTTTTCATTGCCAAGATGGCCAAGCTGGATCATAGCCTTATTCATTTGGCTTATCGGGATGACTTATTTTATGATCTGATATTTTATAGTTGTCATCCCTCTAAGCCTTACCCGTATCTGCATTTTACTGTTAGGAAAATGAAGACATTAAAAAATCCAAAAAAGTCATAATATACTGGTCAGACTTACTTGCTTTAATAAATTAAACATTAATATTCATGTAGAAACTTCAAATGGGTTGAATTTAATCCATGTTTTTAAATAAGAGACTTAAATCTTCGAAAATATGACAGGTGCGAGGAGATATCTACCCTGACACCAGTTTCAATAAAACATCAAACTGACGCTGACACTAAATTGCAGAAACAAAACACAAAATATACATTCATAAAATGTCAGCGAGGCAAGTTTATGCTTTAATGTCAACATAAATTCATTATCAGAGATCAGGGTCTTTCAAAAATGAGTGACCCTGCAGAGATGTAATAATTTCATATACTTTGTACATGTCCCAGAAAACGTTCCCAACAGATTTTCATTCAGGATTTTCTAACAGAAATATGCAGAATAAGTTTGGATGTGACAGAGACAGTGACCGTCAAAAGTTATCACGCTGTCGCGAAACGTCCTATTATTTAGACTAGCCAGGTCCCAGAAAAGTCACAAATTAGCTATATAGCTAAATCCAGCTATATATAGCTAGAAATAGCTATAAAACCAATAACAGTTGTTAAAAATATGTGAATATCAAATATAAAATAGTTATTATCCCGTTCAAGTGGTTTATAAGACAAAAGACAAACACAAAGAATGGAGATCTATGTAGTTTCAGTTTCAATACATGTTGCGAATTTCTGCGATTAGTCATTTATAAATTTTTCTTATACTACGATGATATCACAAGCGAAAAATTCAGTGATGATTTATCGCAAAATACTGCCGCAGTTATTGAAAATGTGACTACAAAGATCGTAGTTTTGTGTTATTGTCTTTCATCTTATAAACCTTTTGGACGTGATTATGACCATTTTGCATCTTATTTTGACATATTTTGCATTATTGGTATTGGTTTTATAGCTACTTCTAGCTATATATAGCTACATTTAGCTATATAGCTAATTTGTGACTTTTCTGGGACCTGCTAGCTGGATCACTGCTGTCGGTGTCACAAATCAACCTTGCTTAATTAGGGCATCAGTGGAAAGACAAAATGACAAATATTAAACTTCATATGAACGAGTTATGCAACCTGATTGGGAAATAGAAAAGCATTTTAATCATTTAAATGGTAAAGGTATGACTTCTCATAAGTTAAAAAAATGATGTAGAAAATTCATGACAATGGAGTCAAAGACAATTTGGGGGCATACCTGCAGAGCTGGATGCTAAACGTTGACAGACGGTCGATACCGGTGCCAGTTTATCAGCTGTTACAAGTTTTACAAGTTGTCGAAGGGCTGCCATTTTCATAAATCTTATTGTATAAAACTAAAAACACAGCTTTGCATAACAAACTCGACCTTGACCGATCTTACTTTTCTGGAGGTGTGTGCTTCCGGGTTAAATATTGACCACGTGACACATTTTGGACAAGATGGCGGACGAACTTGCAGCCAGCGTGCTGAAATACTTGAGTGAAAATGAACCGATTGATACACAAGATCTTGCTAAAGTACTAAATGTTGATCACCAAAAAATTGTTGGTGTTGTAAAGAGTCTTCAGTCACTAGGAGAAGTAAGAGAATCTTTATTTTAAGCTATATTTCTTTTTACAGTGGTTTGACATGTTGACAACACATTGCATCAGAAATAGATAAGCACTGTCAAAGTCTGTCGCAGTATTATATTACACTTTCAGACCATTAAACTGTCTGCCTATGTAGCCCATTAACATACACACTGTATGGGCATTTGAATTGTATTGTAGTGAGATGCGACCAGTCTAGCAGCTGTTCTAGCTCTATCTAATGTGAAAGCAGGGTTTTTTTTGTGCGTTTTAGCACACTGATTTTCAAAATGACCCTCAAAATAATTCTGAACGCGTCATTGTTGACCCAACTCAACTAACGGCCGAAATTACGACGACACGAATTTTCGTACCCACCCTTACGGAATTATTATAGTTTGCCGTGAACACTTGCTGCGATTACACCGCGAATATCCAGCGAACATGCCGCGAAAACTTTTGATACAATTGGTATAATTGTTCGCGGGATGTTTGTTTGGTGTTCACTTTTCACATGCAAATTAGTTTTGCCGCGAACAAGTTGCTGCGAACTTCCCGCGAACAAGTAGCTGTGAACTTCCCGCGAACAAGTTGCTGCGATCATCCCGCGAACTAGTTGCTGCGAACATCCCGCGAACTAGTTGCTGCGAACATGCCGCGAACTAGCTGAAAACCATCACTACAGAAATTGTGTACAAAAAGAATGTACAGAAAAAGTGCAAAAACAAATAAATTACCTAATAGGAATCAGGGATCTGAATTTATTGAATAAACTTGAACACTGAGGTTGTAACAAATTTAAATTGTCTATGTCTGAACTTTTTCATATCATATTTGGAGCATTTTAAACAAAGTTTTAATGATAAAATATGTTTGAATTTTAACTGTTACTTGTCATTTCAATAATGTGTCTGAGTGCATGTATTCATTTCATCCCAATGTTTTCTCTTCACACTGCTTGTAAGTTATATGTATCACTACAAATCTGTCATAACCCGCCCGCTTAGCTCAGTAGGTAGAGCGTCGGTCTACGGATCGCGGGGTCGTGAGTTCGATCCTCTGGCGGGGCGTATGTTCTCCGTGACTATTTGATAAACGACATTGTGTCTGAAATCATTAGTCCTCCACCTCTGATTCATGTTGGGAAGTTGGCAGTTACTTGCGGAGAACAGGTTTGTACTGGTACAGAATCCAGGAACACTGGTTAGGTTAACTGCCCGTCATTATATGACTGAAATACTGTTGAAAAACGGCGTTAAACCCCAAACAAACAAACAAATCTGTCATAGTTTTACATATGTTAATTATCAGACTTATGAAGCTTAGAAATTGTCAAAATAAGCTAGTTTTACATTTCTAGATTATCTGATACAGCTCTGCAAAAGGTTATAAGCATATCTATTTCATTTGCAAAATTCCTTATGTTTATTGAGATTTATGAGTATAGATATTAAACATAAATTTTCTGACTTACCACAAAAAAGTATATATTCCTAACAGCCTCTAAGAATCACTTGTGAAAACTGTCTGTAATGCACACAGATTTCCTTCTAAACATGTCCAGAATATCTGGTTGTAATTAACTTATCAGACTCATACTGTGACCTTAGAGATAATGTTACAAATTAGTTGATCTACAATTACCTGCTCTTATAGATGCTCTTCAGTAACAGTTTACCAAAAGATTATAATCTTCTAAGTTCTTCTCGCGAACATGCCGCGATCATTGGTCTTCCTGCGAATATCCCGCGAACTAATATCAAACCAATCGCGGCATGATCGCGGTAGCAGCGAATATCCCGCGAATACTTCCTGCGAATAGGTATGTTCGCGGCATGTTCGCAGCTTTTTGACCATTTCGTAAGGGCAATATTGTAAGTAAGTACCGATTCGCGCGTAGGTACGAAGTAGTAAAGGTAGACTGCGTTCTATGTTTAATTATCTGCTCGATATCGATGTCTCTTTATACGGTAAACCATTCAACAAAATGGTGCATCAACAAAAGATTACGTTTTTCTTGTCATCTGCACGGAGGAAACCCTGTTAAAAGGTCCTCGACCGAAAATATAAACATTCATATAATCATATGTCATCAATTCGAAATGAAATGCTGGCCATGTATCAGAGATTCAAAACAATCCTTTCGTATTGGGGTGCGAAAAATTTTGCAACACTACACTTAAGTTGGGCAAAAATTCTTTACGAAACTTGTTGAAAGATCCCTCCGTCACGCAGATGCACACAAAAGGTTGAAATTACTGTCTGATATCAAAAAAGTGTAAAAAATTAATTTGTTGATGTATGCTGTTTTCTCCTTGATTCGAGCCTCTTAAATCTTTTAGGGTTGTGCATATTTTTGTAAACCTGTTCAATTAAATATTTTTTGTTTTTAGGTACAAAAATATTTGCATTTAACAATGGACAATAAGAATTACAATGTTACTCATCTTTTATATGAACTTTTTTGCAAAAGACTGAAGGAGGTCAAACTCCACATCATTTTAAACCTTTCTCATCGATTCGAGCCCTTTGTTTGGTAGGTCAATAAGTGTTAATGTTTGCACAGTCTATTTCCATAAAGCAAATTTCTATAAAGATTGACTTTTTTTTCACTTGTTACAACAGTCAAAATATGCTCAGGATGCTTTTAATTTGGAATTTTGGGTCACAATATTGCCCACTGTGTATTTTCCTTTTGAAATAAGCAATTTTTGATGTAAAATATTAAAAGAGGTATTTGCTCAATTTCCCAGTGGTTTCATGACTAATATTTCCCAAGGCATTTTAAAATGTAAATGACACAAGTTTCTGATGGAAGAACATACTACTTGAGCATGATTTTTACCAAAATACAAGGGCTCGAATCGATGAGAAAGCTCGAATCGACGAGAAACAGGCATACTAGTATTTCTTTTTGTTCTTTAGTAATCTTTACAGTACATTGCAAGTTAATTTATGATAAACACACTGTTTTCTTCTGGATTTTTTTTATATAGATTTCAATACCTTTTTAAACTTAAAAAAATGACCCCTTGAAATTGAAAATGACCCCCAAAGTCAAACATGAAGGGGTCATAATGACCCCCTGTCAAAATTTTCGAGGGAAAACCCTGTGAAAGTAAATTATTCAGAATTTCAACATGTGAAATGGTTTTCATTTAACATTCAGTATTCTTATATGAAAAATCCATGCACTCCAAAGTTATTCCACAGAATGTGTTACATCCCATATTTTAATATTCAATGTTACAGATTGAAATTATTCCACAAGTGTATAACCTCATCATATTGTTTTGATATGTTAAAACATGGTTTGCTTTAATATTATATAATATTTTTATATTTCATACAGTCAAGGCTTTTTTACAATTAAAAGAACCATAAAACATATATATATTATGTTCAGGTTTTATAAAGTATTCTGTCAGAAAATAGCCAAGTGAGCATTATTACCATTTATTGATGTATACACATTTAATTACAGATTATTAATGCTGAACAGCGCCTCAACAAAAGTTATGAGTTGACAGAGGAAGGCAAACAAGTGGCAGAAAAGGGCAGTCATGAAGCTTTGATATTCCATGCCATTCCAGATGGTGGAATTCCTCAGGCAGAACTTATGGTAAGCTAGTTGAAATGTACAGCACCATTTTATAATCCAGCTGCCATTAGTTACCCTAGAATTTATTTTGTATCAAATATTAATGAACAGAGTTAGAAATGTCAAAGTCATTGTTCAGGGCATGATATTATGTGGTATTTAGTTCATGTAATGGTAATTCAAGACATTACTATTTCCAAAATGTGTAATTTGTGTAATGTATAAATATCTGCAATACAGTGGTAATTCAATGCATTACTCAGTTGACATGATATCTGCAAACATATGATAAATTTACTCCTGTCTTAGCTGAATTTACCACCATAAAAATGCCATTTCATTAACGGAAAACTTTACTTTCTAGAAAACAGTACCAAATGCCAAGATTGGTTTCAGCAAGGCAATGCAAGCAGGATGGGTACAGATGGACAAGAAGTCTGAAGGAGGACCAAAAGTTTTCAAAAAGGTTCTGTTTGTAATACTTTAAAGTTACTCATATTGTATTAAATTGGGTATATTAGATAGAAAAATGATAGGCATTGAAAAGGGGTTATGAGAAAAGAGAAGCCAGTTTCTCTTTTAAATGTTCAGTACCAAGCAAAGGAGCTACTGGTGCCATTTTTCACGATTGGTGTGACATGTCAGATGAGGGAAGCCATACTCCAAGTAGGTGCTCTACCACTAGGTTTCAGAGGCAATTAATGAAAATCCATCTATTAAATGATAAAAATCTTACTGTGAAAGTGGAATCTGGAATCAAAGTCTTGTATGTAGAAGACTGACATTCTAGAATTTGTCGGTCAGTTGATATTTAAAAATGTATTACCAAGGTTGGTAATATAGAGTATAGTCAACAAGATGATGTTTACTTATTATATTGCATTGTTTAGGTTGACAAAATAGAGGACAGTGTACAAGATTGCATGAGAAGAATACAGGACCTAAATCTTGATGGTATTACAGATAACCAGAAAAATGAATATAAGAAGAGAAAATTGGTACAAGAGGTGTAAGTACATTTCTTATACAGTAATACACTGATTGCTTAAGTCTTATCATGCTGGATTGATTCTGCCTTTGCGACCAGTGTAGACCGTGATCAGTCTTTAACAGTTGGTGGTGTTGTCCAAATTGAAAGATGGACAAGTTCATTATAATAATTTGGCAGGATAAGGGTTAAGCCCACAAGGGTATGAACAAAGTGCTCCAGTTATTCAGAGTTTCAAGTGATCTATATGTAGAAAACATCAGGAAAATAGTCAGGGACAATATGAATTGTTGGAGTAAGCCTGGGTGCTTGAGCCATTGATGGGTGCTTGAACTATTGATAGGGGCTTGAGCCATTGATGGGTGGTTGAGCCATTGATGAGTGCTTGAGCCATTGATGGGTGCTTGAGCCATTGGTGGGTGCTTGAGCCATTGATGGGTGCTTGAGCCATTGATGGGTGCTAGAGCCATTGATGGGTGCTAGAGCCATTGATGGGTGCTTGAGCCATTGATGGGTGCTTGAGCCATTGATGGGTGCTTGAGCCATTGATGGGTGCTTGAGTCATTGATGGGTGCTAGAGCCATTGATGGGTGCTTGAGCCATTGATGGGTGCTTGAGCCATTGATAGGTGCTTGAGCTATTGATGGATGCTTGAGCTATTGATGGGTGCTTGATGGTAGAACATTTACTAAATTGATAGTTTGGCAGCCTCCCAACTGGGCTGAATGAGCTTTATATAAATTGCAAACTGTTGCTGATATATATTTATATGTATGCTTGAGTTAGATTGCAATATTTTTGTTTCTATTAATAACACCTTATAATCAATGTTCAAGTTAAATGATTCAATATAACTTACATATACATGGAGTCTGCAATCCAGCAGTAGAAAATTAACAAGCTACCTTTTATCAAATGTGTTAATGTCTATTTATCTCTTGTAGGAAATTTGCAAGCTATTTATTGTCAAAGGGAGCTGACTTCAAATTGTCTATAGCCAAACAGGAAGTAGATCTTACGCCAGAGATGATATCAAAGTATGCAGTTTTCAATAATTTTCATTTTTACAGTGGAAAAGCATTGTTATAAAAAAAATCATGAATTGAAAACATGCATTAGTATTGTCCGATAATAAAGAGAATAATGTTGCTGACTATGCAGTCATGAACTTAAAATTACATGGGTGGGGAAAAACCAGTAGTATTAAACTAGTGTACCTTGTAATAAAGACAGAAATATTGTACAAGTGTTCCTCTCATGGCAGTAATATTGGATCAGTAATCGAATACTGATACCACATAGCTACTTGGGTTAAAGTAGTATTAATTTATATGGAATATTATATTTATTTATTTGTCTGATGTAAACAGTGTTGTTTTTTTTTCAATGTGATAAGCAAGTTTAAATGTTTCATTTGGGTTAAATGACTGTAGAACATTTACTTTGTCAAAACCCTTCGTGTGTCTGATGCTTATTGTATACACTCTTTATAACACAACTTTTGATTTGAATTTAAGATTAGACATGTGGAATCAAGATAGAAAAAAAATATTAGAGAGCTAGTGAAGATATCCTGAACCTTTTAATGAAGGAATAACAAAGATTATTACAGAGCAACTTCTGTTTACAGGGGCAGCTGGAAAGACAAAACATTTAAGGAATATAATTTTAATGCTCTAGGAGTTATGCCTCATTGTGGGCATCTTCACCCATTGATGAAAGTACGGGCAGAATACAGACAAATCTTCTTGGAAATGGGGTAACTTACAAACTTTTTATATTTCAAAATACTTGAAAATTATGCCATATTGTTTTAGTCATTACACGAGGGCTGCAAGTGCCTTTTTTTCCTGATATTTGACTTAACTCAGTAGAAAATCCGGCATTGTAAAACGGAATAGAGAAAATATTTTCCAACACTGACAACAGCATGTGTTCATATAGGGCTAAGTTATTAGCAAGTTGTTACTATGAGATATTTATTTGACGAGTAAAGGTATTTGTATTAAAGTATGGTTTTCAATGCTTATAATGTAGGTTCACAGAAATGCCAACAAACAATTTCATAGAGAGCAGTTTCTGGAACTTCGACGTCCTTTTCCAGCCACAACAACATCCGGCAAGAGATGCTCATGACACTTTCTTTATATCAGGTATATACGGGGTATGAGAGAGGTACAGAATTCATACTTGTATGTTTATTATTCATTTCTAAGCACTTGTGGTATCAAAGATCGGAACATTACAATTTTTTGTTTTTACAGGCTGACCATGGTCTGCACTGTTCCCTATTGTCAGTAAATTTTCAGTGAACACCCCTTTGAATAAGAAGTGGTATTGCTCAAATTAAATGATGGACAAGTCCATTTTAGAAATTTAGCAGGGTAAAAGTTAAGTGATTAGCTTATTCATATACAATTGAATGATTCAAGTTCCTACCACATAAGATATTACTGCAAATAACTTGGGTTTTTGGTCAAAAGGACAGATGTAGTCACTTATTTACTGCCAGGTATATATATAATAATTACCATAGTAACAAGATTATTTTGGAAATAATATTTTATCACTTTTAATTCAGATCCAGCATCAGCTCACACTTTCCCTATGGATTATCTAGAGAGAGTGAAGAAAGTGCACTCTGTGGGAGGATATGGCTCACAGGGGTTTGTAACTTTTAACTTGCACAGTGCCAATCTTATTTCATTTTTAGCTCACCTGTCACAAAGTGACAAGGTGAGCTTTTGTGATCGCGCGGTGTCCGTCGTCCGTGCAGGCGTCCGTCCGTGCGTCCGTAAACTTTTCCTTGTGACATCTCTAGAGGTCACATTTTTCATGAGATCTTTATGAAAATGGGTCAGAATGTTCATCTTGGTAAATTCTAGGTCAAGTTCGAAACTGGGTCACGTGCCTTCAAAAACTAGGTCAGTAGGTCTAAAAATAGAAAAACCTTGTGACCTCTCTAGAGGCCATAATTTTCAGTGGATCTTCATGAAAATTGGTCAGAGTGTTCACCTTGATGATATCTAGGTCAGGTTCGAAACTGGGTCACGTGCGGTCAAAAACTAGGTCAGTAGGTCTAAAAATAGAAAAACCTTGTGACCTTTCTAGAGGCCATATATTTCACAAGATCTTCATGAAAATTGGTCAGAACGCTCACCTTGATGATATCTAGGTCAGGTTCGAAACTGGGTCACGTGCCATCAAAAACTTGGACAGTAGGTCAAAATTATAGAAAAACCTTGTGACCTCTCTAAAGGCCATATTTTTCATGGGATCTGTATGAAAGTTGGTCTGAATGTTCATCTTGATGATATCTAGGTCAAGTTCGAAACTGGGTCACGTGCAGTCAAAAACTAGGTCAGTAGGTCTAAAAATAGAAAAACCTTGTGACCTCTCTAGAGGCCATATATTTCATGAAATCTTCATGAAAATTGGTCAGAATGTTCACCTTGATGATATCTAAGTCAAGTTCGAAAGTAGGTCACGTGCTGTCAAAAACTAGGTCAGTAGGTCAAATAATAGAAAAACCTTGTGACCTCTCAAGAGGCCATATTTTCCATGGGATCTGTATGAAAGTTGGTCTGAATGTTCATCTTGATGATATCTAGGTCAAGTTTGAAAGTGGGTCACGTGCCGTCAAAAACTAGGTCAGTAGGTCAAATAATTGAAAAACATTGTGACCTCTCTAAAGGCCATATTTTTCAATGGATCTTCATGAAAGTTGGTCTGAATGTTCATCTTGATGATATCTAGATCAAGTTCGAAACAGGGTCATGTGCGATCAAAAACTAGGTCAGTAGGTCTAAAAATAGAAAAACCTTGTGACCTCTCTAGAGGCCATACTTGTGAATGGATTTCCATAAAAATTGGTCAGAATGTTCATCTTGATGATATCTAGGTCAACTTCGAAAATGGGTCACGTGCCTTAAAAAAGTAGGTCAGTAGGTCAAATAATGAAACAAGAGTGCAAGAATGTCACAATATACGCCCGTCACAGCAAATTTCTTTACTCTAGCACCTGTATTTGCAAATGGAATTTTAATTTTGTGGTTGTATAGTAATAACTGTAAGTGTTTTGTTTTTCTAAGTCCACAAAAAAACTCCTTACTAGGTAGAGATACCTTAAAATACACCTAAAATTGGAAAGTAACATCTATGTTGTACCACAGAAAAGTGGTCTTGGTTTTTCCCTATGGTCAATTATAAAAAAGTTACAATATAAGTTATTTATAGTAACAACTAAGGGAAGTTAATCTTAAAAAAAAAAAAAAAAAAAATAAATAAATAAAAAAAAAAATTGTAAGTCCTCATAAAAATCTTTACCAGGTAGAGACTGGTCAAAATACACCTCAAAATTGGATGTAGCATGCATGTTGTACTACAGAAAAGTGGTCTCGATTTTTCCCTACGACTTGTAATGAAAAAGTTACAATATATGCTATTTATAGTAACAACAAAGGGAAGTAATTCTAAAGAAGGGAACTGCGCATGACAATTCGTCTCATGATGGTGCATAATTGTGTCAAGTTACATCAAAATCCCTCCATGCATGAAGAAATGCTTCAGACAAAGTCATTCTTGTATCTGACCTTTGGCCTCTAAGTGTGACCTTGACCTTAGACCTAGGGACCTGGTTCTTGCGCATGACACTACGTCTCGTGGTGGTGAACATTTGTGCCAAGTTATATCAAAATCCCTCTATGCATGAAAAGAAATGCTCCGGACAAGGTTTTCATTCTTGTATCCTTTGACCTCTAAGTGTGACCTTGACCTTAGACCTAGAGACCTGGTTCTTGCGCATGACACTCCGCCTCATGGTGGTGAACATTTGTGCCAAGTTATATCAAAATCCCTCTATGCATTAAGAAGAATTGCTCCGGACAAAGTTTTCATTCTTGTATCCTTTGACCTCTAAGTGTGACCTTGACCTTAGACCTAGAGACCTGGTTCTTGCGCATGACACTCATTCTCATGATGATGAACAATTGTGCCAACTTTCATCAAAATCCCTCTATGCATGAAGAAGATATGCTCCGGACAAAGACATTCTTGAATTTGACCTTTGACCTCTAAGTGTGACCTTGACCTTAGACCTAGGGACCTGGTTCTTGCGCATGACACTCCGTTCCATGATGATGAACAACTGTGCCAAGTTTCATCAAAATCCCTTCATGCATGTAGAAGATATGCTCCGGACAAAGTCTGTGGACGCCGCCCGCCAGGGGCGTTCCCATAATACGCCCCTTTTTTTTAAACGGGCGTATAAAAACGTTGTGACCTCTCTAGAGGCCATATTTTTCATGGGATCTGTATGAAAGTTGGTCTGAATGTTTATCTTGATGATATCTAGGTCAAGTTTGAAACTGGGTCAACTGCGATCAAAAACTAGGTCAGTAGGTCTTGAAATAGAAAAACCTTGTGACCTCTCTAGAGGCCATACCCTTGAATGGATCTTCATGAAAATTGGTCAGAATGTTCACCTTGATGATATCTAGGTCAAGTTTGAAACTGGGTCATGTGCCTTAAAAAACTAGGTCAATAGGTCAAATAATAGAAAAACCTTGTGACCTCTCTAGAGACCATATTTTTCAATGGATCTTCATGAAAATTGGTCAGAATTTTTATCTTGATAATATCTAGGTCAAGTTCAAAACTGGGTCACATGAGCTCAAAAACTAGGTCACTATGTCAAATAATAGAAAAAACGACATCATACTCAAAACTGGATCATGTGGGAAGAGGTGAGCGATTCAGGACCATCATGGTCCTCTTGTTTTCTTTTTTGAATTAGAAATTACTTTTATTTGTTAGTAACTAAGAAAAATTTCAGTAAAAATAATGCTGTTTGTCAAGTTATGTTCAATATTTACTTACAAAAATACATGAATGTGCAGTCTGTGGAATGCTGTCTACTGAATGAATCGTAGAGTAAAAACCTGTGTAAAATAACTTAACACCATTTCATTTCATGAACACATAATTCGATGGTTTTTGCCACTATGCAATTAATCAGAGTTATGAATTCGTGGATGTTAACTTTTGAATATAAAATGAATGGAAATTTACTTTTTCTTTTGATTAGCTTCTGTAGGTTGACTAAACCACAAAGTTCATAAAAAATAGTCCCCCACGAATATTACTGATTTCACAGTTGGAGAAATTTAGCTGTATACCAGTATATATCTTAATAACCACGGATTATTTATGATTTTTGATGTTTTACTTATTTTTTTTTAATTATGTCAATATGATGAAGATCTGACAGTGCAATTACGCAATTTTTTTCATTTTCTCTGAGGGGATATGAAATGAAGAAGCTAATTGGCTTTAATCATGTATTTTGACTGCAGGTATAAGTATGACTGGTCAATAGATGAAGCAAAGAAGAACATCCTGAGAACCCATACAACAGCTGTCACCTCCAGAATGCTGTATAAAGTAGCTCAGCAGGTAACCTCATATTCAAATATGATTGATGCTGATACAAAATAGCTCTTGCTATGGCATAATATTAGTAATACACTGAGAAATGCAAACTATAAAAAAACTGGCCAATTACTCAGTCATATGGTATGGAAAGAGAAATCTTTCTCTTATGGTTGGTGTAGATGGTAAGAAGAGCTTTGAACATCTAGTAACTGGAAAGTCTTAAGCACTTGTTCTCTCATAGGGTTGAAATTCCTCCCTTTGATGTATGATGTTGCATATTTATTATCAAATATTTTGAAATAATTTGTATAGGAATTTTTATGGAGAAATGCATGTGTCAAAGTCATTAAAATTGAATTGTAATAAAGTTTGAATATTCTATGTTTATTTCAGCCTGAGTTCAAGCCCGTGAAGTATTTCTCCATTGACAGAGTGTTCCGTAATGAGAACCTTGATAATACACATCTTGCGGAGTTTCATCAGATAGAAGGTGTTGTGGCCGATTACGGACTCACACTTGGTGATCTAATTGGAGTCATCAATGAGTTCTTCAAGAAACTAGGTATTATATTGCATAGATATACAATGCACTTATTATGCCCCTTTTTAGACTAAGCAGTTTTAGGAAGTTTTTGTATGTGAAATGGTATCTCATTAAGCATTAAAAAAGGGAAAATCTCTGTGTCATGTTTAAGAAAAATTGTTGACCCCAATTGTACTTATTTATGTTTTATTCTTGTGACATTACGGCTTTTAAATGGTTTAGCTTTGCTGTTGTTAACTAATATTGAGACAACTTCATTTTAACATACAAAGTTTGAATGAGTTTCTGTATTTTTACAGGTATAACAAAGCTTAGGTTCAAGCCAGCATACAACCCATACACAGAACCTAGTATGGAGGTCTTCAGCTATCATGAAGGTAACTTTTAAATTAAACTTAAATTTTAAAACACTGTGAAGTCATTGATATTTGTGGGGGACCAAATTTTGTATCAATCCACAAAATTTACCCTTAACATACAAGCAAAGTTCTTATTCTTTTATTTTGATATGTGAGGTCTATATGAAACAGCTATTTTTGGGTGAAACCACAGAATGTAATACCCACTAAATTCAGTGATTTTGCAGTAGTCCAGAGTTAGATAATGTGTATAGTTCATTTGTTCAATAATCACATAGCTTTACCCATCATAGAATTCTTTAGTTACATACTTTAATTTAGATTTTATACTTGACTGTAGCTCTTGCATTTATATCCATATATTTCGAAACATTGATAGATAATATTTGATTTATTTGAAAAAATTGGAATATTGTTATTCTTTTTAAGGTTTAAAAAAGTGGGTGGAGATCGGAAATTCAGGTATATTTCGTCCTGAAATGTTGCTGCCAATGGGTCTACCTGAGGGTGTGAATGCTATTGCTTGGGGATTGTCCCTAGAAAGGTATGTTTTATTGTTATGTTTAAAGACCAACCACACAGTAACTGTATTCTGTTGTGTTTCAACCTTGGTAATTATTCATTATTTCAACAGAAAAACATGTCGGAGTAAAAAGTTATTTTGCATGGTTTATGAAAAGCCCATTAATAATTACAGGATTTGAACATATAGCCTTTTTAACAAAATCAGTTCGTTTTATAAAAAATTCTATAAAGAGCGATTTATAGGTCAGTTTTTATTAGCTCACCTGAGCATGAGTTTTTCTGATCGCTCAATGTCCGGCGTCCGTCGTCTGTCATCTGTCATCTGTCTGTCAACATTTAGCTTGTGTATGCGATAGAGGCTGTATTTTTCAACTGATCTTCATGAAAATTGGTCAGAATGATTACCTTGATGAAATCTAGGCCGAGTTTGAAAGTGGGTCATCTGGGGTCAAAAACTAGGTCACTAGGTCAAATCAAAGAAAAACCTTGTGTATGCGATAGAGGCTGTATTTTTCAGTTAATCTTCATGGAGTTTTGGCAGAATGATTACCTTGATGAAATCTAGGCCGAGTTCGAAAATGGGTCATCTGGGGTCAAAAACTAGGTCACTAGGTCAAATCAAAGAAAAACCTTGTGTATGCGATAGAGACTGTTTTTTCCAACTGATCTTTATGAAATTTGGTCAGAGTGATTACCTTGATGAAATCTAGGCCGAGTTTGAAAGTGGGTCATCTGGGGTCAAAAACTAGGTCACTAGGTCAGATCAAAGAAAAACCTTGTGTATGCGATAGAGGCTGTATTTTTCAATTAATCTTCATGAATTTTGGTCAGAATGATTACCTTGATGAAATCTAGGCCGAGTTCGAAAATGGGTCATTTGGGGTCAAAAACTAGGTCACTAGGTCAAATCAAAGAAAAACCTTGTGTATGCGATAGAGGCTGTATTTTTCAATTAATCTTCATGAATTTTGGTCAGAATGATAACCTTGATGAAATCTAGGCCGAGTTTGAAAATGGGTCATCTGGGATCAAAAACTAGGTCACTAGGTCAAATCAAAGAAAAACCTTGTGTATGCGATAGAGGCTGTATTTTTCAATTAATCTTCATGAATTTTAATCAGAATGATTACCTTGATGAATTTAGGCCGAGTTCGAAAATGGGTCATTTGGGGTCAAAAACTAGGTCACTAGGTCAAATCAAAGAAAAACCTTGTGTATGCAATAGAGGCTGTATTTTTCAATTAATCTTCATGAATTTTGGTCGGAATGATTACCTTGATGAAATTTAGGCCGAGTTTGAAAATGGGTCATTTGGGGTCAAAAACTAGGTCACTAGGTCAAATCAAAGAAAAACCTTGTGTATGCAATAGAGGCTGTATTTTTCAGTTAATCTTCATGAATTTTGGTCGGAATGATTACCTTGATGAAATTTAGGCTGAGTTGGAAAATGGGTCATCTGGGGTCAAAAACTAGGTCACTAGGTCAAATCAAAGAAAAACCTTGTGTATGCGATAGAGGCTGTATTTTTCCATTAATCTTCATGAATTTTGGTCAGAATGATAACCTTGATGACATCTAGGCCGAGTATGAAAACGGGTCATCTGGGGTCAAAAACTAGGTCACTAGATCAAATCAAAGAAAAATTGTGTATGCGATAGAGGCTGTATTTTTCAATTAATCTTGATGAATTTTGGTCAGAATGATTGCCTTGATTAAATCTAGGTCAAGTTCGAATATGGGTCGTCTGGGGTCAAAAAGTAGGTCACTAGGTCAAATCAAAGGAAAAGCTAGTATATGCGATAGAGGCTGTATTTTTCAATTGATCTTCCTGAAATTAAGTCCAAAATGATAACCTTAATGAAATTAAGGCCGAGTTTGAAAATGGATCATCTTGGGTCAAAAAGTAGGTCACTAGGTCAAATCAAAGAAAAACCTTGTGTATGCGATAGCGGCTGTATTTTTCAATTGATCTTCATGAAATTTGGTCAGAATGATAGTCTTGATGAAATCTAGGTCAAGTTTGAATATGGGTCTCATGCTCTGGGGTCAAAAATTAGGTCACAGGTCGAATCAAAGAAAATACTTATTTATACTCAAGATTTTTGCTCCAATTTTAATGATAATTGGTCAGAATTTTTATTTCCACGAAATCACTAGGTCAAACATGTTTACAACACTGTTATGGTGTGTTTCTCAGGTGAGCGACCTAGGGCCATCTTGGCCCTCTTGTCTTGATAGTACAATGTAGCACTTTAGTAGAAACATAGCTTCTTAAGTTGTGAAGTATAGCTCTTTAAATGCCCATTCAGTAATTTATTCTAAATGCTTAGATCACAGACTGGCTTGGTAGATAAACCAAAGGTTTTTTCCACTAGTATATAAAAGTTTGGAACTGCACCAGTTTTATTTATTATCTCAGTCATAAACCATTTACATTTCTTTTTTTGTTACAGACCAACAATGATAAAGTATAAGATTGACAATATAAGAGAATTGATTGGTTCTAAAGTAAATCTACAGATGGTATATGACAATCCTGTATGCCGGCTAGACAAGTGAACATTTAGTCATATGACCTTCACCTTTAGGACCAGACGTCTTTCGCAAACAATTGTCGTGCGACAGCTGCAACATGCAACAGGGAATCTCCACTGATCTTTATTTTGTGCTGGTGTATACTTTATTAAATGAATAGTGAGAAATGGCTGTGCGATATTGCTTGCAAAAAAGTAGTTCAGATGCATTCTTACTTTACTACAGGCAAAAATTGTTCTGAACCGGATTTCATTCATTCATCAGAATGGACAGTGATTATGACATAGTGAAATTTTATTACTGTTTTAAGTGCTCTTCCAGTGTTACTATACATTTGTATTGGTAGACTGCAATTGTTTATTAAGATGAATTGTAACTGGTGTTATGAGGCACTCAAACTAGGACAGTGGTTAATACTGTTACATTTCTGTTACTGTTTTGTTCAATAATGAAAGGCTTAGACAAGTAGTTGTTGATCAGTTGTTGAAAAAAAAAATTGGTCTTAAGTAGCAGTAATTTGTTCTAAGGTTGTCAGAAAGAAATATTTCAATTTACATTAGTGTTGTTTACATTTCTCCATTATAATCATTGTTAAAACATAGATCTAATATCTTTTTTTTTATTATTCATGACCTCCCAACACTGTCACAGTGCAATACACACTATATCTTTTTCTCAAAATGTGAAAAAAAATCTTCGGCAATGCCTTTTTTACAGTAAAAAGAAATTTCTACATTTCTGCTTTGAAAGCTCAATGAATTATGATGCATGCCTGTCAATTCATTTGTTTATTCATTACATTTTTATGATTTTCTTTTGAAATAATCAAATGGAATTTCGACTTTGGGTTTGTGTTTTTGTCTTATGTTTTGTGTACATGTAGTCCCAATCTGGAACTTGTTACCTCCCCTGATGCTCCATCCACAGATACCAGACTGAAATGAAAGTGATAATGATGCCGCAAGTTAGATTACTGTACATGTAGATGTACAAAAATAGAATTTGGCAATAATTATAATGGGAGTGTTGTTCATACAAACTGATACTAGGCATCTACCAGTTTTATACAAAGGTCACATGTCACAGAAAGTCTACTGCTTTTATTAAAACTGTAAATTTCTTGACATGAGTTTAACATTATTGTGGACAACAGCTTCCAAACATCAGTTGTCCATGAAACAGTATGCTTGGCTACTCTAAACACTTTCTAAATGAAACAGTGGAAAGGCCTTGTGTAATAGAGTGATGATGACAACAAGTTGCATGCAAACTTTCTGCCTTGCGTAACAGAATGATGATGACAACAAGCTGCATGCAAAACTTCAAACTTTCTAAGTAAAATAAAAGCCTATATTTGAAATAATTCCAACCAAGCATTCTCTAACTTGGTTATATAAGTAAGTTTGGTAAGAAGAATGATTTGTGTAAAGTTCCAATCCAGTCATGATGAATGTTTCTATGTATAAATGGTAAACCTTATAAAACAAGACTATTGCCTAGGAACATGTGTCCCCTACTGGTAGCTGACTTTTTGTCACGTTTTTAGACTATTTGTTGCTATAGCATCCATGTATGGACCTCTCTCACAAGTCTGGGCAAACTGTTCCATATAGCCATTTACAGGGGAGCTTAAAATAGAAAAATTATATAAATTGGTTCTCATGATGGACATTTGTATAAATGCTTGATCCCTTCTAGTGGTGGAGCACATAATGCATGTTCATCAAACTTGGCCAGAACCATCCTCTAAAGGTTGGGCAATGTGTTGAGATGAATGTTTTTCTAAGTAAACAAAATTGTTGCATTTCATGATAGTGTGCAATGGGCGTATGTTATATTTAGTCAAAAGGTCCTGGTCATACCAGTTAGGGCTATCTAGGCCTCTTAAGAATTTGTATGGTAATCACTTAACTTATACAGTGTAAGATTTTAGTACTAACCTGAAAATGGCAACTTCCAGGATAAGAGATGGAGGACGAATGACCTTGTTACATTTTGAGAGAGAACATTTGTTACTTATTTGAGGGTGGAACATGGGAGCTCTGGATTGTCCGTTTTGTGTTGTCCACATTCAGCTAACACTGTGGGCTTTGTAAACCCTATATATCATGCTTTTGTGTAAGAAATCTTCAAACATTCTTTATCCAGACTTTCTGCCAACATACTCGATTGTTAATAACAGCATATATTGTTACTACCATGTTCATCGAAGCCCATACTGGCCATGTACCTTTTATATTTGTTTCCTTTTTGAACATATTATTAGCTCACCTGAGCACGAAGTGCTCAAGGTTAGCTTTTGTGATCGCCCTGTGTCCGTCGTCCGTCAACAATTTGATTGTTAACACTCTAGAGGTCACAATTTTGACCTAATCTTAATGAAACTTGGTCAGAATGTTACCCTCAATAAAATCTTGGACGAGTTCGATATTGGGTCATCTGGGGTCAAAAACTAGGTCACCAGGTCAAATCGAAGGAAAAGCTTGTTAACACTCAAGAGGTCACAATTTTGGCCCAATCTTAATGAAACTTGGTCAGAATGTTACCCTCAATAAAATCTTGGATGAGTTTGATATTGGTTCATCTGGGGTCAAAAACTAGGTCACCAGGTCAAATCAAAGGAAAAGCTTGTTAACACTATAGAGGTCACATTTATGACTATATCTTCATGAACCTTGGTCAGAATGTTAATCTTGATGATCTTAAGGTCCAGTTTGAATCTGGGTCATGTAGGGTCAAAAACTAGGTCACCGGGTCAAATCAAAGGAAAAGCTAGTTAACACTTTAGAGGCTACATTTATGACCATATCTTAATGAAACTTGGTCAGAATGTTAATCTGGATGATCTATAGGTCAAGTTTGAATCTGGGTCAGGTGGGGTCAAAAACTAGGTCACTAGGTCAAATCAAAGGAAAAGTTTGTTAACACTCTAGAGGCCATATTTATGACTGTATCTTCATGAAACTTAATCAGAATGTTAATCTTGATGCTCTTTAGGTCAAGTTTGAATCTGGGTCATGTGGGATCAAAAACTAGGTCACCGGGTCAAATCAAAGGAAAAGCTAGTTAACACTTTAGAGGCTACATTTATGACCATATCTTAATGAAACTTGGACAGAATGTTTGTCTTGATAATCTTTAGGTCAATAGGTCAGGTGAGCAATACAGGGCCTTCATGGCCCTCTTGTTTTTTAAACTCTTTAATTTTGTTAGCCAGGCAGCCAGCCTAAGAGACCATGTAAAATATAAAACAATGTTTAAAAAGATTCAACTGAATATATGTGTTGGCACAAATCTTAACTGGTAATTCAGAGGCTTCCATGGCAAAGTGGTTAAAGTTTCTGACTTCCAGTCACTTGCCCCTCACCACTGTTGCTTTAAGGACACGTCACGCCTGAGATAGTTTAGCATTATTGCAATACACCATCGGTATTGTGTTTCCAATACATGTGCTCATTAGATAAATCCTCAATATCTATGTGGAAATAAGGGATGTGTTTTGTATGATTGCAACACTGTGAGTTGCTCGAATTAGTGACAAATGACTGAAATAATAGGAATTCGTACGTGACTTGGATAGACAAAACGACAGTGAGGTAACAATATATTCTTTTATTTTATGCTAACTAATGAAATACTGTATTCTATCAGTTAAATATTTTTATATCTCATCACTCACACTGTGAAAATATGAAATCTATATTTTCACACTGAGAGATATAGCTCCGCCCCCTCATACATTGTGCATGAATTTTAAATTATTTGCTGAAAACAGGATGAAAATTGTAGTCGCACTTTGTTCTTTATAGTATACTTCTCGATTCAAATTATTTTACTTAATGAGAATTTCATAACGTTATGCATGAAAAAATAAAATAAAATGGAACTTTATGTTGTGTGCGTCTTTCTAACGTCACAACAGGTCCGACGTCATGTCTGTTTACGCGTGTCTGTTTCCCGCGCTGAGATTAAAATTGTTGCAAAATGCATATTTCAGCGTAATTGAGCATAAAATAAAAAGAAAATTTGTTTGTTTTGAGTGAATATGGAATATATCTCACTGAGAAGTGAAAATTTTCTCACTTCGAATATCCTCTAAATATTGTTTTTATTCATGAGTTGTAAGCTACAATATAGAATACCCATTTTTAAGAAAATCAAACTGGAAGTTAGAAACAAGAGGGCCATGAAGGCCCTGTATCGCTCACCTGACTTATTGGCCCTTAAAATCATCAAGATTAACATTCTGACCAAGTTTCATTAAGATATGGTCATAAATGTGGCCTCTACAGTGTTAAATAGCTTTTCCCTTGATTTGACCTGGTGACCTAGTTTTTGACCCCCACATGACCCAGATTGAACTTGACCTAAAGATGATCAAGATTAACATTCTGACTAAGTTTCATGAAGATACAGTCATAAATGTGGCCTCTACAGTGTTAACAAGATTTTCCTTTTATTTGACCTAGTTTTTGACCCCGCCTGACCCAGATTCAAAGTTGACCTAAAGATCACCAAGATTAACATTCTGACTTAAGTTTCATGAAGATACAGTCATAAATGTGGCCTCTAGAGTGTTAACAAGCTTTTCCTTTGATTTGACCTAGTGACCTAGTTTTTTAACCCACCTGACCCAGATTTGAACTTGAACTATGATCATCAAGCTTAACATTCTGACCAAGTTTCATTAAGATATGATCATAAATGTGGCCTCTACAGTGTAAACTAACTTTTCCTTAGATTCTGGTGACCTAGTTTTTGATCCTACATGACCCAAATTCAAACTGGATCTTGAGATCATCAAGATTAACATTCTGACCAAGTTTCATGAAGATACAGTCATAAATGCGGCCTCTACAGTGTTAACAAGCTTTTCCTTTTATTTGACCTGGTGACCTAGTTTTTGACCCCGGATGACCCAATATCAAACTCGTCCAAGGCTTTTTTGAGGGTAACATTCTGACCAAGTTTCATTAAGATTGGGCCCAAATTGTGATCTCTAGAGTGTTAACAAGCCTTTTCTTTAATTTGACCAGGTGACCTAGTTTTTGACCCCTGATGACCCAATATCAAAGTCTTCCAAGACTTTATTGAGGGTAACATTCTGACCAAGTTTCATTAAGATTGGGGCAAATATGTGACCTCTAGAGTGTTAACAAGCTTTTCATTTGATTTAACCTGGTGACCTAGTTTTTGACCCCAGATGACCCAATATCGAACTTGTTCAAGATTTTATTGAGGGTAACATTCTGACCAAGTTTCATTAAGATTGGGCCAAAATTGTGATCTCTAGAGTGTTAACAATCAAATTGTTGACGATGCTGCCGCCGCCAACAGACAATGGACACAGGGCGATCACAAAAGCTCACCTTGAGCACTTTGTGCTCAGGTGAGCTAAAAACAGAAAAAATTTAATTGGGTCACGAGTCATCATATACCTGTCAAAATTTGTCATTAGTTTTCACAAGCTGTCAAAATTATTTTTATCCCTCTATTTTGCAAATGCATTGTTTTTGTAAGTATCTTGGTCAGATATTGTAGTGTGTAACTTACTTTACATTCCACATTATTATTTGTGCTTAAAATTGCTTTGATTAGCTCACCAAAGTCACGTATGAATTTCTATTGTTTTAGTTTATTGTCTGTTATAAAGGTACCAAACCTCAATATTATGATATAAGAATTGTTTCTTTCTGGTAGACAAAGGAAACTATTTGGTTGAATCATAACATAACGGTTTTTGGAAAGAACTGAATATTCTTTGGTTTTTTGTTATTCACCGGAAATTCAAAAAGTGACATCACCTTAAAAAACCTGGCTTAGGGTGTAGAATCCTTTTATATGAAGACAGCATCCAGCTGGCTCATGGAAGGTAAGTAGTTCTGTCCTACATGTGCCTCTGCCTGAAACAAAGCTCAGAAGAGAATTTTCAAAAGCTGAAACAAGAGGGCCATGATGGCCCTATATCGCTCACCTGAGTACCAAACAAAATTTTGACTGATGAAGCCCAAAGGACAGGAACAATAAAGGGAAGAAATTAAAAATAAATCCTCAGAAAAAATATCCAAGTCCAAATGACAGGAACAACAAAGGGAAGAAATTTAACCAAAAAGAAAAAATAATTCTTACAAGGTACAGATAGTCAAAATACACCTAAACATTGGAGGTACATCAATGTCATCCGGTTTCTTTGAAATCCTTCAAGGGGTTCAAGAGTTACAGAGCGGAAGGGAAATTGCTAACCAACAGACAGACAGACAGACATCGAGGAGATAACATAATACGTCCCTTCGGGCGTATAAAAAGCAATCAAGATCTTATGGGGATACAAGTTGTGTGCAAGTTTGGTTAAAATCAAATCATAAATGAAGCTGCTATTGTGCAGACAAGGTCAAAATAGCTAATTCTGGCCCTATCAGGGGCCATAACTCAGGAACCCATAAGGGAATCTGGCCAGTGCAAGAAAGGAACCAAGATCTTGTGGTGATACAAGTTGTGTACTAGTTTGGTTAAAATCAAATTATAAATGAAGCTGCTATTGTGCAGACAAGGTCAAAATAGCTAATTTTGGCCCTTTCAGGGGCCATAACTCTGGAACCCATTATGGGATTTGGCCGGTTCAAAAAAGAAATTGAGATCTTATGGTGATACAAGTTGTGTGCAGGTTTGGTTAATATAAAATCATAAATTAAACCACTATCATGCAGACAAGAAATTGTTGACGGACGGACGCATGCACGGGAGGACAGACTGATGACGGTCGAAGGGTGATCACAAAAGCTCACCTTGTCACTATGTGACAGGTGAGCTAAAAATTCTATACAACCCAAAATTGTGTAGGTGTGACACAACCCCCCAACAAAACACAAACAACTGATAGTTCAGATAGTGTGTGAAGACCTTGAGATATCTCTTTAAAAGTATTTCACTTAAAACAGACTATATTTAATAGATCCTAGAGAAGTTATGTTGTCATTTTTCTTTCACAAGTTATCAGTAGTTTTATCAACCAATTATGTGATAAAGCATACTTTATGAATTACCATGTTTTTTCTCTGACCGATGTTTTACTGTGCTCAGATACTTGTGAAATCTTCAAGTAGTATGCAAATAAAAGTATCTTATCTTAGGCAGATGTTTCACAAAAATTTGTATAATAGATAGCACAGTATCAATATTACAGATATTTAAGGTTAGAAATTCTGAATAAAATCAGTATTTTTATTGAAACTGTTAATTGTTTTATTCACAATGGATACAAAATTCTGGCCGTACATAATCAGATGCCCAAACAGGAGGCTAAAAAAACATGTGTAAGTGCTTTTTGTATACTACTGTTATTTAATACTTCAATTGAGACAGACCCTTACCAAATTTCATTATTTATGTCTATTGTATTTAAGTCTCTTGATGTATATAAATGACATGTGAACTTTAACATTTTTACTAAGTTATTTCATTTTTAATTAAAGCAATTCACTGGAAAAAGGATACTTAAGAGAGAATATTTTATAAATGTTTGCACATTTAAACAAGAGTCCTGCAAAGCGGGGCAATATATGCCCGAAGGGTTATATCAGAGGAGGACAGAAGCAAAACTTAAAGAAAAAGCAATATCAATATTTAAATTTTTTTTGGTGAGAAGTGGGGAAGCATGATGTGTGTGTGTAGTGGTGTTGACTGGATACGAAAGGGCTAGAAACTAAATGAAATTTGTTTTCAATCTTTTATAGATTTTTAAGAAGTTAATTTTTCTGAGTGCCACCTTAATCATGAGAATTTTTTTAACAATATTTTCAGTGTTTGCCTTGTTTTTGGGATGTGCCTAGTTACAGCAATGTATCTAGTGCAAACACACAATGGCTGGATTATGGACAAAATATTTCAGCTACATTCACAGCAGTGTACAGAAATACAGAACATTGTTTTTTTGAAAGTTCATAAAACAGGTAGCTCAACAGTGGCAAATATTCTGCAGAGATTTGGCTACTTCAGGAATCTAAACTTTGCACTTCCAAATAAAACTGCTGGACAGTTGCGGTATAATTATTTTGGAGGAGTTGGAGAGACTTTAAAACCTGGTGGGACGATCCCCTCAAAACCGAAGTCAAAACAGTACAACATATTGTATAACCATGTTATCTTCAACTGGAAGCCTTTCTTGAAAATATTTCCGAAGAATACTACAGTTTACGTGACGACGCTACGGCAGCCCGTCAACCAATTCCTGTCTTCATTGTTATTCTTTTTGCATGAGGAAATTCTGGATGCAGCTAAGGAAAATATTACTTTTTACCTGAAGAACCCCGAAAAATTTGAACCAGAAGAAAGCCCGTATCTGTCATTCACAAATAATAGGCAGGCCCTTGACCTTGGACTTCCACCATCGAAAGTCAGAGACAAAACCTACATAACCAGGTATATAAATATGCTTGACAAAGTATTTGACCTTGTTTTGATAATGGAATACTTTGATGAGTCCTTGATACTGTTAAAAAGACGAATGTGTTGGAACTTTAAGGATATTCTACACATACGGAAAAACAAAGCATATCAGTCTTTTGATTTTCAACTGAGTTTTAATGATAAAACTTTACTCAAAGACTGGGCACTGGCCGATCATCTGATATATGAACATTTCTATAAAAAATTTCATATCATTTTGAAAAGGGAACCAAATGTTATGGAGGAAACACACGACTTTAAAATGATCCTCTACAAAACACAAAGGTTTTGCAACAACAGTGGAAGTGAAACCCAGCTGGTTATACAGAAGAGCAAATGGAACGAACAGTTTAAAATTACTGCCCTTGACTGTGCCTACATGAAGTTAGGAGAACTACAGTTTTTAAATAAAATTTTGCATGATATACGTAGATAAATAAAAAGTTGTTTTGCTTTATTACAGATCTACTTGTTCTCAAAAAAGTATTGTCACAGTGTCGTAAAGTTTTGTTATTGTGTATGTTACATAACCCTGGACATGATTGATTCCGCCTTTGTGATCAGTGTAGATCATGATCAGCCTTTACATAACAAAATCAAATAATTAACCCAATTTCACTAGTAAATTTCAGCCACATATGTAACATATGCAATAAAAAAGTTATAATGCAGGACTGGTGTCACTAAAGCCCTCATCACCTTATGGCACACAAATCCTGTGTTAGTACACCCTATGGGTCCCGCCCCTTGTCCCAAGAGCAATAATTGATGACATTTTGAATGTCTACTGCTCAGAGACCCATTCATCAAAAAGTTAAATTTCATTTTCAGTTTAACAGTCATAAACTGTTAAACCCTTACTACACCATGGGGGCCTCATCGCTTATTCCCAATCCACCAGAGCCTTCATTTGTAGAAACCTGAAGCCCTATCATAAGGATTTTGCAGCCACAACGTCCATCTACACTAATAGCTTACACTGGAGGCCACAGCATCCACCTGCCCAAGTTGTTCACACTGAATGCCACAGCATCACCTGCACAAACTGTTCACACTGAAGGCCACAGTATCCACCAGCACAAGTTGTTCCGTGCATTATTTCATCATAAGCAGGCACCTGGGTAGAACAACGGCCTTCCGTAAGCCAGCTGGATGGCTTCCTCACATGAAGAATTCCACAGAATCAATATACACCAATAGTTCACACTGGATGCCACAGAATCAATATACACCAATAGTTTACACTGGATGCCACAGAATCAGTATACACCAATAGTTCACACTGGATGCCACAGAATCAATATACACCAATAGTTCATGCTGGATGCCACAGAATTAATACACACCAATAGTTTACACTGGATGCCACAGAATTAATATACACCAATAGGTCAAACTGGATGCCACATAATCAATATACGCCAATAGTTAACACTGGATACAACAGAATTAATATATACATATAGGTCAAACTGGATGCAACAGAATCAATATATATACCAATAGGTCACACCGGATGCCACAGAATCAATATACACCAATAGTTCACACTGGATGCCACAGAATCAATATATACCAATAGTTCACACTGGATGCCACAGAATCAATATACACCAATAGGTCACACTGGATGCCACAGAATCAAAATACACAAATAGTTCACACTGGATGCCACAGAATCAACATACACCAATAGTTCACACTGGATGCCACAGAATCAATGTCACGGAATTAATATACACCAATAGTTCACTCTGGATGCCACAGAATCAACACACACCAATAGTTCACACTGGATGCCACAGAATCAATATACACAAATAGTTTACACTGGATGCCACAGAATCAGTATACACCAATAGGTCACACTGGATGCCACAGAATCAACATACACAAATAGTTCACACTGGATGCCACAGAATCAACATACACCAATAGTTCATACTGGATGCCACAGAATCAATATACACCAATAGGTCACACTGGATGCCACAGAATCAATATGCACCAATAGTTCACACTGGATGCCACAGAATCAATATACACCAATAGTTCACACTGGATGCCACAGAATCAACATACACCAATAATTCACACTGGATGCCACAGAATCAATGCCACAGAATTAATATACACCAATAGTTCACTCTGGATGCCACAGAATCAACACACACCAATAGTTCACACTGGATGCCACAGAATCAATATACACAAATAGTTAACACTGGATGCCACACAATCAGTATACACCAATAGGTCACACTGGATGCCACAGAATCAATATACACCAATAGTTCACACTTGATGCCACAGAATCAATATACACCAATAGGTCACAACTGATGCCACAGAATCAATATATACCAATAGGTCACACTGGATGCCACAGAATCAATATACACCAATAGGTCACACTGGATGCCACAGAATCAACATACACTAATAGTTCAAACTGGATGCCACAGAATTAATATACACCAATAGTTCACACTGGATGCCACAGAATAAACATACACCAATAGTTCACACTGGACACCACAGAATCAATATATACCAATAGGTCACACTGGATGCCACAGAATCAATATACACCAATAGTTCACACTGGATGCCACAGAATCAACATACACCTATAGTTCACACTGGATGCCACAGAATCAACATACACCAATAGTAAACACTGGATGCCACAGAATCAATACATACCAATAGGTCACACTGGATGCCACAGAATCAATATACACCAATAGTTCACACTTGATGCCACAGAATCAATATACACCAATAGGTCACACTGGATGCCACAGTATCAATATATACCAATAGGTCACACTGGATGCCACATAATCAACATACACTAATAGTTCACACTGGATGCCACAGAATCAACATATACCAATAGTTCACACTGGATGCCACACATTCAATATACACCAATAGTTCACACTGGATGTCACAGAATCAATATACACAAATAGTTCACACTGGATGCCACAGAATCAATATACACCAATAGTTTACACTGGATGCCACAGAATTAACATACACCAATAGGTCAAACTGAATGCCACATAATCAATATACACCAATAGGTCACACCGGATGCCACAGAATCAAGATGTCACATAATCAATATACACCAATAGGTAACACTGGATGCCACAGAATCAATATGCACCAATAGTTCACACTGGATGCCACAGAATCAATATACACCAATAGGTAACACTGGATGCCACAGAATCAATATACACCAATAGTTCACACTTGATGCCACAGAATCAATATACACCAATAGTTTACACTGGATGCCACAGAATCAATATATATCAATAGTTTACACTGGATGCTACAGAATTAATATACACCAATAGTTCACACTGGATGCCACAGAATCAATATATACCAATAGGTCACACTGGATGCCACAGAATCAATATACACCAATAGTTAACACTGGATGTCACAGAATCAATATACACCAATAGTTCACACTGGATGCCACAGAATCAATATACACTAATAGTTTACACTGGATGCCACAGAATCAATATACACCAATAGTTTACACTGGATGCCACAGAATCAACATACACCAATAGTTCATAC
Source organism: Mercenaria mercenaria (assembly GCF_021730395.1). Classification (NCBI taxonomy): domain Eukaryota; kingdom Metazoa; phylum Mollusca; class Bivalvia; order Venerida; family Veneridae; genus Mercenaria; species Mercenaria mercenaria. The sequence goes on from NC_069363.1 coordinate 55,218,238, forward strand.
TGGATGCCACAGAATCAACATGCACCAATAGTTCACACTGGATGCCACAGAATCAACATACACCAATAGTTCACACTGGATGCCACAGAATCAACATACACCAATAGTTCACACTGGATGCCACAGAATCAATATACACCAATAGTTTACACTGGATGCCACAGAATCAATATACACAAATAGTTTACACTTGATGCCACATAATCAATATACACCAATAGGTCACACTCGATGCCACAGAATCAATATACACCAATAGTTCACACTGGATGCCACAGAATCAAGATACACTAATAGTTCACATTGGATGCCACAGAATCAACATACACCAATAGTTTACACTGGATGCCACAGAATCAATATACACCAATAGTTCACACTGGATGCCACAGAATAAATATACACCAATAGGTCACACTGGATGCCACAGAATCAACATACACCAATAGTTCACACTGGATGCCACAGAATCAATATACACCAATAGTTTACACTGGATGTCACAGAATCAATATACACCAATAGTTCACACTGGATGCCACAGAATCAATATACACCAATAGGTCACACTGGATGCCACAGAATCCACCCAGACCAATAGTTCACACTGGATGCCACAGAATCCACCCAGACCAATAGTTCACACTGGATGCCACAGAATCCACCCAGACCAATAGTTCACACTGGATGCCACAGAATCCACCCAGACCAATAGTTCACACTGGATGCCACAGAATCCATCCAGACCAATAGTTCACACTGGATGCCACAGAATCAAAATTTACCATTAGGGTCACACTGGATGCAGAATCAATATACACCAATAGGTCACACTAGATGCCACAGCATCCACCTAGATCAATAGCTCAAACTTCATGCCTAGGCATCCACTTATACCTGTATTTTACACTAAACGTCACAGCATCCTCATAAACCAATTGCTCAAACTTGATGTCACGTCATCCACCTGTATCAATAGCTCACACAGGGAACTATAGGATCAACCTACATCAATAACTCAATCAGGACACTACAGGATCAACCTACATCAATAACTCAATCAGGACACTACAGGATCAACCTACATCAATAACTCAATCAGGACACTACAGGATCAACCTACATCAATAGCTCAATCTGGACACTACAGGATCAACCTACATCAATAACTCAATCAGGACACTACAGGATCAACCTACATCAATAGCTCAATCTGGACACTACAGGATCATACTACATCAATAGCTCAATCTGGACACTACAGGATCAACCTACATCAATAACTCAATCAGGACACTACAGGATCAACCTACATCAATAACTCAATCAGGACACTACAGGATCAACCTACATCAATAGCTCAATCTGGACACTACAGGATCAACCTACATCAATAGCTCAATCAGGACACCATAGGATTCATCAACATCACACTTTGGATGCCATCGAATCTACCTAACAATAGGGCCAAGATGGCCCTAGGTCACTCACCTGTGTAAACACACCATAACAGTGTAAACATGTTTTACCTAGTGATTACATGGAGACAAATACTCTGACCAATTTTCATTAAGATTGGACCAAGAAACGTGGCATCTTGGGTGTAAACAAGCATTTTCTTTGATTTGACCTAGTGACCTTTTTTTTTTTACCCCACATGACCCAGATTGGAACTTGTCCAAGACTTCATGATAACAAACATTCTGACCAAAATTTATGAAGATAGACTCAAAAATGTGCACCCTATGGTGTAAACAAGCTTATTCTTTGATTTGACCTGGTGACCTAGTTTTTGACCCCACATGACCCAGATAAAAATTCATACGATATTTCATGCAGACAAACATTCTGACCAAGTTTCATGCACATCAAATGAACAAGAGTGTTAACACACTTTTCCTTTCATTTGACTGGGTAACCTAGTTTTTGATCCAATATGACCCAGTTTCAAACTTGGCCTAGGAACCATCAAGATAAACATTCTGACCAAATTTCATGCAGATAGGGTCATAAATGTGGCCTGAAGAGTGTTAACAAGCTTTTCCTTTGATTTGACCTGATGACCTAGTTTCTGACCCCATATGACCCAGTTTCAAACTCGGCCTAGAAATCATCAAGATAAACATTCTGACCAAGTTTCATGCAGATAGGATCATAAATGGGGCTTCTAGGTTGTTAACAAGCTTTTCCTTGGATTTAACCTGATGACCTAGTTTATGACCCGACATGACCCAGTTTCGATCCAGGCCTAGAGATCATCAAGGTAATCATTCTGTGCAAGTTTGTATCAAATCAAAGCATAAATGAAACCTCTATATGGCTGAAAAGGCCAAAATAGAAAATTGTGCCCCTTTCAGGGGCAGTAACTCTAGAACCCATGACGGAATCTAGCCGGTGTTCGAAAGGAACCGAGATCTTACTGTGACTTAAGTTGTGTGTAAGTGTGGTTAAAATCAAATATAAAATGTCACTTCTATCGTGTTCACAAGGCAAAAATTACCAAATTTTGGCTCTTTTAAGGGTCAATAAGGGGCCGTAACTCATGAACCTAGGATTGGATCTGACAGATTCATCATGGAATCCAAGCTTTATTGTTGTTGAAGACATTTTGCAAGTTTGTATCAAATCAAACCATAAATGAAAAGTCTCAATATGGCTGCAAAAGCCAAAATAGCAAATTTTGGCCCTTTAAGGGGCCACAACTCTGGAACCCATGATGGGATCTGGCCAGTTTTCGAAAGGAACCGTGATATTATGCCCATACAAGTTGTGTGCAAGTTTGATTAAAGTTGATTGCAAAATGTGGTCTCTATCCTGTTCACAAGAAAATTGTGAACGGACGGACTAAGGGCGATCACAAAAGCCTGTGACAGGTGAGCTAAAAACAGCTTAATCTTGGCGCAATAGGATCCACTATTCTTACAGCAAATACTGAACTATGAGCTTATTTGATCTAAAAACTAGAACTATCTGAAGAATGAAGGTCTGCATAAATCATGATTAACAAAGTCCCTTGATAATCTTTTTTTCAACCGCTTCATTAAATAGGGGTGTTTACATGTGCATGGTTATAAAAACTTTAATACTACATGTAATCAACATTTTATTCTTCACGTAAATATATATAATGATGGCATGATAAGGAAATATTTAAATTAAATTTTATTCAATTTATAAAAAATTACCGTATTTTAGTGTGTATAGGTCGCACTTTTTCTACCCATTTTGCTGCCTGAAAAAGTTCCTGCGACCTATACGACAGAACATTGCCAGCAGTTTTTTTTTCGGGCCAATATTCTGACCGTAGCTCTCGCAAAATTACGTGCATCTGTTACGAACGAACAAAATGGATAAAAAAATATCAATATCGGCGGCTTTTCAACCAATAGCGGTTACTTTCAATAAAATATATCGTAAATAACCCATACAGACTATTAAAATTACGAATGACTTTAATTCAAAGATGTTTTTGCAGTCTGAATTACGTTTGTTTCTACTTTCGTTTTACTGGACGCCATTGACATGTACTCCGGGTTGGATAAAATCCGGACAGATCCGTCCTCCATTCCAAACATTGTTTATACTAATTCTTAGTGTATTAAAAAGCTTGAATGATTATTTTTTACTTTTGATTTTTAAATAAAAGAAAAAAATCCAAAAAGAGATATTTTGTTAATCTTTTTACTCAGAATCAAAAGAACGCGGTTAATTACATGACACGGAAAGGTGTTATAATTGCTGTGCAAACAATTCACACTTAAACTTGCATGATAAGAGACGTCTGCTGCCAATTAGTGTCAAAAAGCCGCTTTTCTTTGATGTAGTCTGTTACCGATACTACTGTTGGTACGAAACGGTTGGGAACGAAAATAACACAGTCCGATTTCCACCAATCAGGTTCTGATAATAATTCAGTCCGCGGCATCAATATGGCCGCCGCCATAACTTTTTTGCCGGTAAATATTAAATATTGCTGGGGAAAAAATCCGAAATTTAACTGCGACTAATACGCTAGAAGTTAAATTTTCCGACCATTTCCAGAGCAAAAATTAGATGCGGACTGTACATTACCGCGACCTATACACACCAAAATACGGTATCTCAATTCTATTTCAAAACTGCAAAATTAATAACATGGGTTTCAGTTCAAATTCATTTTTCAGGCAAATGTAAATCCATAAATGACCTCAATGATGTTATATTCAGAATGCCTTTGAACTGCCTACAGAGAATGCATTTGCCATTTCAAAGGTATTTTTGACATAGAAAATGAAACAATGAACTTATCTGATCTTCACAAAGCAGTTGATATGCATAAAATTGATACAAAATACCTAAAATAATGCATTTCTTTTATTATTCTGCTTCATAATAGGCAGATATCTTGAGAGAACTACTAACTTAGTTGAACTGGAAATACATAAATTCTTCAGTTAAAATTATACTGTGTGTCTAACTTTAAGTAAGGCACTTGGTAACTTAATAGTTTAGTTTTTGGTAGTTAATATGTACTGGCTAGGAACCAGTTTCCAGGTAAAATTCTATGTTTTTTGTACAATATTTTCTTAGGAATCATTTGACAAAACTGAAATTCTTCAGCTCAAAAATTAGAACTGTCACAGGAGTGACTCATACCCCCACCATACGGTCTTGTCACAGAAGAATGGCAACCATAAGAAATCTTAAAAATACTTTGGAGTACTTCATCCTGGGCTTCCACATATAAGTAATACTAGTATAGTAATACTAGTAAATATATTAAATCTCTAATATTAGAGATACACTAAAAGTGAATACAAAAAAGTGTCTTACTGACCCATATTACCACAGAAAAATGTTTTTTACTTTTTACATAGGACTTACAATAAAAAAGTTAGAAAAATACCTAAAATATTGAAAATCTAAAAATAGGATTTCTAAAAATAGACTAATTCCTGGAATTTAAGGGGAAGAAACTCAGTACAAAAGTTAAAAAAAGGTTACTTCTCTTTGGCTCAAAGCCAATCAGAATGAGATAAAGTGAAAATACATCAAAATTAACCTTAAATTCTAGGTAAAAGGGGACACAATTCAAGAAAAATTAATGTCAGAGTTATGCATCTTGTGTCACATGATGTGGGTGACGAGGTGGAACATCTATTTTAAGTCTGAATCAAATCCATTCAGTAGTAACTGTGATATTGTGAAACTACATCAAAATTAACCTTAAATTCTAAGTAAAAAGGGCCATTATTCATGAAAAATTGGTGTCAGAGTTATGCACCTTGTGTCACATGATGTGGGTGATGACGTGGAACATCTATTTTAAGTTTGAATCAAATCCATTTTGTAATAATTGAGATATAGTGAAAATACATCAAAATCAACCTTAAATTTAAAGTAAAAGGGGACATAATTCATAAAAAATTTATGTCAGAGTTAAGCACCTTATGTCACATCATCTGGGTGATGAGGTGGAACAACTATTTTAAGTTTGAATCAAATCCATTTAGTAATAACTGAGATATAGTGAAAATACAACAAAATTAACCTTAAATTCTAAGTAAAAGGGGACATAATTCATGAAAACTAGGTGTAAGAGTTATGCACCTTGTGTCACATGATGTGGGCACATGATGTGGGTGATGAGGTGGAACATCTAATTTTAAGTTTGAATCAAATCCATTCAGTAGTAACTGAGATATAGTGAAAATACATCAAAATCAACCTTAAATTCTAAGTAAAAAGGGGCATAATTCATAAAAAAATGGTGTCAGAGTTATGCACCTTGTGTCACATGATGTGGGTGATAAGGTGGAACATCTATTTTAAGTTTGAATCAAATCCATTTAGTAATAACTGAGATATAGTGAAAATACAACAAAATTAACCTTAAATTCTAAGTAAAAGGGGACATAATTCATGAAAACTTGGTGTCAAGAGTTATGCACCTTGTGTCACATGATGTGGGTGATAAGGTGGAACATGTATTCTAAGTTTGAATCAAATCCATTTGGTAATAACTGAGATAATAGATTTCGGGACGGGACGGGATGCGACGCGACGGGACGCCACAAAACTGACTCCTATATACCCCCCTCAAACATGTTTGGTGGGGGTATAATAATCAATACTATCTATTTAAATTCTCTGCTTCTGAGGGGACTCAAACAGGGTTATAAAAAATGCAGCATTTTCCCCTCAATGTGGAAAGCTAGCAGCCAAATACTTTAGTATGACTGACTGTAACTGAGAGATGAAAACAGGTAACTGATATATATTTATGCTTGTCTAACTTATAATCTTTCTAACAATGCATATTAAAGGTAACAGGCCTGTCAAAAGCAGCCGTGAAAGTTAAAAGTAATTCATGCTGCCATTGCTAAAAGAAATGTACAGGTTAATTATTTCAAATCCACTTGGTAACTCAGCAAGCCATATGATTTCGGACTTGGGTGAGATAATATTATAAATTTTGGGACACTCCTAGGCATCTGAATAATTTAAATCAAACGACATAATGGATAATATCAAAATCAAGTGGTTACTACACTTGTCTTGAAACTAGCCCTGTACGACTACTGGTTCCTAGCCAGAAAATCCTAAATCTAAATTTCAATAAATTAAAATTTAAAATCACAAAATTTAACATAAAACAACTACACATTCTGAATTTAAAGTAATATTTAGTAAATGACTGGATGCCTTGTGGGTAATATAAAAACATGTTCAGTAGAAACTTTTCCAAGACAAAACAGCCATTACTCCCAAGCTGCATATAAAACAGATTTCCTAAATCTACTTAAAACAAGAGATCACAGAGTGATCTTGGCGCCCACCAATGTGCCATTTTTGAGTGTTCCAAATTTCAAGACTTATTGACTAGCTCAAGGTCAAATTTCATTTCCGTACACAACACTGTGCATGTGGTCCAAATTCGAAAGCTGTAGCTTGAGAAATGTGAAAGTAGGTCACTAGATCAATTTCAAGGACAAAGTTCTTTGTACACAAAACTATGCAAGTGGTCCAAACTTGAAGGCTGTAGCTTGAGAAATGCGAAAGTAGGTCACTAGGTCAATCTTAAGGTCAAAAGTTCATTTCGGTACACAAAACTATGCAAGTGGTCCAAATTTGAAGGCTGTAGCTCGAGAAATGTAAAAGTAGGTTACTAGGTCAAAATCAAGGTCAAATTTTATTTCAGAACACAGAACTATGCATGTGGTCCAAATTTGAAGCCTGTACCTTCAAAAATGTGAAAGTAGGTCACTAGGTCGATGTAAAGGTCAAAGTTTGTTTCGGTACAAAAAACTATGCATGTGGTCCAAATTTGAAGGCTGTAGCTTGAGAAATGTGAAAGTAGGTCACTAGGTCAAAATCAAGGTCAAATTTCATTTCGGAACATGAAACTATGCATGTAGTCCAAGTTTGAAGCCTGTACCTTCAAAAATGTGAAAGTAGGTCACTAGGTCAATGTCAAGGTCAACATTTTTTTCAGTGCACAAAACTATGCATGTGGTCCAAATTTGAAGGCTGTAGCTAAAGAAATGTGAAAGTAGGTCACTAGGTCAAAATCAAGGTCAACTCATGTCAAGGTTCATCTTGCCACTCAAAACCATACATGTGGTCCAAATTTGAATGTTGTAGGTTATTGACAAGAAGATTTTAAAAGCTTTTCCCTATACAAGTCTATATGAACCATGTGACCCCCAGGGCGGGGCCATATTTGACCCTAGGGGGATAATTTGAACAAACTTGGTAGAGAACCACTAGATGATGCTACATTAAAAATGCCAAAGCCCTAGGCTTTGTGGTTTGGACAAGAAGATTTTCAAAGTTTTTCCCTATATGTCTATGTAAACCATGTGACCCCCCGGGTGGGGCCATATTTGACCCCAGGGGGATAATTTGAACAATCTTAGTAGAAGACCACTAGATGATGTCACATACAAAATATCAAAGCCCTGGGCCCTGTGATTTTAAACAAGAGGTTTTTCAAAGTTTTTCCCTATATAAGTCTATATAAACCATGTGACCCCGGGGCGGGGCCATATTAGACCCCAGGGAAATAATTTGAATCGTCTTGGTAGAGGACCACTAGATGATGTTTCATACCAAATATCAAAGCCCTAGGCTCTGTGGTTTTGGAGAAGAAGATTTTCAAAGTTTTTCCCTATATAAATCTATGTAAATTATAGAAATAAACAAAGGGCCATAACTCACTAAAAAGTTGTTGAACCAGTCTGATTTTCAGGGGGACACAACTAGGGTACCAATACATCATTCTGACAAAGTTTGGTCAAAATCCCCCTGGTAGTTTCTGAGGAGATGCGATAACGAGAAATTGTTAACGGAAGGACGGACGACGGAAGGACGACGGACCACGGATGCAGAGTGATTTGAATAGCCCTAAAAAACTTTGAAAATGTCTCACAAATTATTCAATGGGTGAAATATATCTTTACAACAGTATGGAATTATTCTGCTGATAAAATCTGGATGTCTAAAAATGACAGAAACTTTCATATGATCCGACTGTGTAGAACGGATCATGCATTTTGAAGAGGATACAGCTAAAAATTACACAGTGCAAATCAGATTTTCATAAAGAAGTTGTATGACCCCTGTATTATGCATTTACATATTTGAGCCGTGCCATGGAAAAACCAACATAGTGGGTATGCGACCAGCATGGATCCAGACCAGCCTGCGCATCCGTGCAGTCTGGTCAGGATCCATGCTGGTCGCTTTTAAAGCCTACTGCAATTAGAGAAACCGTTAGTGAACAGCATGGATCCTGACCAGACTGCGCGGATGCGCAGGCTGGTCTGGATCCATGCTGGTCGCAAACCCACTATGTTGGTTTTCCCATGGCACGGCTCATTTAGTGTTTTGTTTGAACCTCTCTACAAATGTGCTGCATTTTCTTGACATTTTTTCTTTTGACAGAAAGAGGAAATTCTGTCTTTCAAATTATTCTAAAACCTATGAATAACAAATCTTTTAAAACATCCTAAATCGCTACAAAGACTTTAAGTCAGTTAAAATACATGTCATCCTAATTTACATATTCACTATACAAAATTGATACAACGGAACAGAATTTTGTTGTGACAAAAAATAAAATTTTATTACACCAGAAAATTCTACACCCTTAAACTATCTGTTCACAAGAGTTATCTTATTACTAATAATTCACTTAATACCCATAATTCATAGTTAAAAATATTCTGTGTACATGCTCTATGTTACCATGAGAATGCTCTAAATGGAATGCATATCAGGAACTCTTGTGCGGGATAAGAACAGTATTTAAAAGAGAGCACTCAGTCTATTAAGTGAAGCACGTCTCTGGTAACCATGGAAACAATAGTTCTTAGCACCATGTTGATAATGTAGGTAACACTTTAATCCTTGTTGCTGTAATATTCATTCTTCACTGTAACCCCTGAAAAATATATACAGTCCAGATATTGATCCTCAGTTACACTGAATAAACATCAATATTACTAATAATATCTGTCAGATGTTAACGAAGTGGATAGGTGTTTACAAAGCAGACAGAAATATCCGTTCCGAGGGCACCTGCACATTGGGCAGTAACAAGGCTTGCTGAGTTATGCCCATGCGCAGGTGGTCAAGGGACGAATATTTCTATCTGATATGTAAACACATGACTGATATTTTTTCTTGCATATCATATACATATAAGCTTTTTATTCCAACAGATTATTTTTCTTGCATACCGTATTTTACAAATAAAAGAATAAATAAAGCAAAAACTTTCTTTGTAGCATACTTTCTTATAGCATAGTACACAAAGCACGGGAAATTAATGTCCGTAAGCAGAAGTGACGTCATGACGTTTCATTGATGCACAATAAAGTTCCACTTAAGTTTTATCGTTTCAAGTGTAACAGTAATACTACGTTCTTACCTTAAAATAACGTATTTTGAATCGAGAAATATACTGCAAGGAACGGAGGGAAACTATCAAGGTGCCTGATTTTTTTGTATTTTACATAAACAATATATAATCAATGCATGAATCACTAAGGTTGTCATTAACAGCACGAGAGTCATCTGGCATGGGGGGTGCCAGATGGGTTTTGCTGGCATAGGTAAAATCACCGGAAACACCAGTCCGGTGTGCAAGAATGAGTTATATTCAACAAAGATTAAAGTCTGAAATTTACACTCAGACCACAATAGGTAAACATTTCTTAATATGACACATCATATTTGCACTACTAAAATTCTGTGTAATTATTTAACAACACAAAGATTGTCATACAATTACTATTACTGTGAAATCATTAATATATCTATATATTAATATATTTGTTGGGGACTAATTTTCGTAGATTTAGTGGTTGTTTCAACCCATGAATTTAACCCTTACCCTGCTAAATTTCTATAATGAACTTGTCTATCTTTCAATTTGGACAGTACCATTAACTGTTAAAAGTGGTGCATACAAAAAGATACTGACTGAATGGCGAACAATGCAGGTCATGGTCAGACTGCATGGATGTAGAATCAATCACGTCCAGCATGATGAGGGTTAAATCCCAATGACTAAGTAAATTTCTATTTATTTCATCTTTAAATTTTAAAATCCACAAAATTCATGCTACTAAGAAATAGTTGTCTTAGACAAAACCATGAAATTTAATACCCTCAAAATTTCATAATTTTACAATATCTTGACAAAGACAGAGCAAGAAAAATGATGACAAATAAAGCAGATATTTTACTGTATGCACATTACACTATGTTTTGTGAAGTGAAGGCAGACACTGAAACAGGTTCTGTTGGAAAAGGACTTGAAAACTTACCAAAATCTGGTACTTTCTCCCTATTGCCAGACTTCTGCACACTGACTTTTCTTTCTGCTGATAAAGGAGACTGCAACACAAAAAGATTTCTTTTTAATCTTGGATTCTTAATACACCCTATATAAACATCACATCAATGTACTTTTCTGCCAAACACTGAATTTCCTTGTATAAATGTTGAAATATAAATGACTAGATCTAAAGTCATTAATGTTAACAAAGATATAATATCTAATGTTTATTTATCAATTTAAGACGTTGTTACACTATCAAGAAAGCATCCTTTCAGAAAAACAGATTTTTTTAAAACCGTAAGTGACTGCTATTACAAATTTAAATCCCATTTCAGTAAAACTGTCAGATAAAACAGAGATATCTTTTAAAGCATCGTGTGTCTTTTATCATGTTTTATCAATAATCAGAATGTTGAGAAATATAAAACTTTTAGTGCAGAGAAATTTTGTCATAGATTGCAAACAGCAAAAAGACTACATATGAGCCGCGCCATGGGAAAACCAACATAGTGGGTTTGCGACCAGCATGGATCCAGACCAGCCTGCGCAGTCTGGTCAGGATCCATGCTGTTCGCTTTTAAAGCCTATTGGAATTGGAGAAACTGTTAGCGAACAGCATGGATCCTGACCAGACTGCGCGGTTTTCTCATGGCACGGCTCAATTATCTGCTCATTAATGGGCAAGATATAATGGTGCAATGCACTGTGCTTCTACTGCTTTCGAAGTTTTAAGCATGTTTGTTTTAAAGTAAAATTAATCATCCATAAAATATGTTCAGATGAAGCAATCCATCTGACTGACAGGCATTTGACTTTATTTGGTTTAGAACAATTTTCTAATGGATTTGGTTAACTTTTGTGACTTCTAAACAGAAGTGCAGAAGTCAATTTATAATGTCGAGAAACTAGTAATTTGCTAATACTGGTGAACTCGAAACAGGTTTTCCTGCTATCAAATTGTACTGCCATTTTACACTGTTTTAAAATCACTGGTGAAAAATAGGTACTGACAAAGTAGTTCATAGGCTTTAATACCATTGTAGCCCTTGCACCAACACAACTAACATTTCAAATTAAACCGATAGCTCTACATGAATACCATACAGATCTGTTTTGATGAAAATCTCATAATGTTTAGAGCAACAAAACAACAAAACAGTTTACAATTCAACAACTGTAGCCTAAAAAACAATACCTTTACTTACAGGCACTTTTAAAGTTATTGGTAATCAAGTGTTAGATGCTGTCCTGTTGTAATACACATGCAACATGCAAGGTCAACAGAAACATGCACTTCAAAACATGCCAGTTGTTAACATCAATTCTGATTGTTCAGACTTGTTAGGGTTATTGTTACAAAACATGTTATTTACATCAATCATCAGCTAGCATTACACATACAAGTGACTGTCATAGTTTTTGTAAAGGCTATTAGATGTTAGCAACAGCTTTTGCGAAAAAGAGATTTCATTCATGAAATGATCTTTAAAAAGTCCTGTTTTTTAAACAGTAACATAGTAAAAACAAGAGCACCGCCTTGCGGGTGCTGACGCTCATCTGATTTTTTTTGTATAATAGAAATATTGTCCTACCCATGATTTTCTAAGTCTAAAAAGGGCCATCACTCTTGCAAAAAGCAGGATAGAGTTATGTTTCTTGATGTACAGTGTCCACTTATGATGGTGAAAAACTGTTGCAAGTTTTAAAGCAATAGCTTTGATAGTTTATGGGAAAAGTTGACTTAAACATAATATTCAACCAAGAAAATGATTTTTCTAAGTCCAAAAGGGGCAATAATTATTGCAAAAAGCAGGATGGAATTATGTTGCTTGCTGTACAGGGTCAGCGTATGATGGTGAACAAGAGCTGCAAGTTTTAAAGCAATAGCTTTGATAGTTTAAGAGAAAAAGTTGACCTAAACATAAAACTTAACCAAGAAATCTGATATTTTCTAAGTCCAAAAGGGGCCATAAATCTTGAAAAAGGCAGGATGGAGTTATGTTTCTTGCTGTACAGGGTCAGCTTATGATGGTGAAAAACTGTTGCAAGTTTTAAAGGAATAGCTTTGATAGTTTAGGATAAAAGCTGACCTAAACATAAAACTTAACCAAGAAAACTGATTTTCTAAGTCCAAAAGGGGCAATAATTCTTGCAAAAAGCAAGATGGAGTTATGTTTCTTGATGTACAGGGTCTGCTTATGATGGTGAACAAGTATTCCAAGTTTCAAAGCAATAGCTTTGATAGTTTAGGAGAAAAGTTGACCTAAACATAAAACTTAACCAAGAAATCTGATATTTTCTAAGTACAAAAGGGGCCATAAATCTTGCAAAAAGCAAGATGGAGTTATGTTTCTTGCTATACAGGGTCAGCTTATGATGGCGAACAAGTATTCCAAGTTTCAAAGCAATAGCTTTGATAGTTTAGGAGAAAAGTTGACCTAAACATAAAACTTAACCAAGAAATCTGATATTTTCTAAGTACAAAAGGGGCCATAAATCTTGCAAAAAGCAAGATGGAGTTATGTTTCTTGCTATACAGGGTCAGCTTATGATGGTGAACAAGTATTCCAAGTTTCAAAGCAATAGCTTTGATAGTTTAGGAGAAAAGCTGACCTAAACATAAAACTTAACCAGGCAACACCGACGCCGACGCCGACGCCGACAACCGCTCAAGTGATGACAATAACTCATCATTTTTTTTCAAAAAATCAGATGAGCTAATAAGTAACTAGAAGATGCTTTTGTAGAAAAGCGCATGTCTCCCCCAATGCATAGTCGTATAAGCAAGAAGTCAACAGGGGACAGGAACGGTAGTCAAAGTGACACTGATGGTTGGCTACAATAGGGATCATCTACTAGGCATGTCCATTTCATTGGAAACGGTTTTCTATGTTCAGCCCGTGACCTTGACCTTTGATTGAGTGACCTCTAAATCAGTAGGGGTCATCTACTCTGCATGTCCAATCATTCTATTAAGTTTCAACATTCTGGGTCAAGTGGTTCTCAAGTTACTGATTGGAAAGCGTTTTCGATGTTCAGCCCCCTGTAACCTTGACCTTTCACGGAGTGACCCCAAAAATAATAGGGGTCATCTACTCTGTAAGTCCTATCACCCTATGAAGTTTGAAGGTTCTAGGTCAAATGGTTCTCAAGTTATTGACCGGAAATGGATTTCCATGTTCTGTCTGCTGCGACCTTGACCTTCAATAGAGTGATGCCAAAATCAATAAGGGTCATATACTCTGCATGTTCAATCATCCTATGAAGTTTCAACATCCTGGGTCAGTTGGTTCTCAAGTTACTGACCGGAAGTGGTTTTCGATGTTTGTGACCTTGACCTTTAATAGAGTGACCCCATAATCAATAGGGTTTATCTGCTCTGCATGTTCAATCAAACTATGAAGCTTCAACATTCTTGGACAAGTGGTTATCAAGTTACTGATTGGAAATGGTTATCCATATTCAAGCCCCTGTGACCTTGACTTTTAACAGAGCTATCCTAAAATCAATAGGGGTCATCTACTCTGCATGAACAATCATCCTATGAAGTTTCAACATTCTGGGTCAGGTGGTTCTCAAGTTACTAACCGGAAATGGCCCCTGTGACCTTGGCCTTTGATGGAGTGACCCCTAAATCAGTAGGGGCCATCTACTCTGCACGTCCAATCATCCTATTAAGTTTTTATAACTGTGGGTCAAGTAGTACTCAAATTATTGATTGGAAATGGTTTTCAATGTTCAGGTCCCTATGACCTTGACCTTTAACAGAGTGACCCCAAAATCAATAGGGGTCATCTACTCAGCATGAACAATCATCCTATGAAGTTTCAACATCCTGGGTGAAGTGGTTCTCAAGTTATTGATCAGAAATGTTTTTCCATGTTCGGGCCCCTGTGACCTTGACCTTTAACAGTGACCCCAAAATCAATAGGGGTCATCTACTCTGCATGACCAATCATCCTTTGAAGTTTCAACATTCTTGGTCAGGTGGTTCTCAAGTTACTAACCAGAAATGGTTTTCCATGTTCAGGCCCCTGTGACCTCGACCTTTATGGAGTGACCCCAAAATTGATAGGGGTCATCTACTCTGCATGTCCAATCATCCTGTGAAGTTTCAACATTGTGGGTCAAGTACTACTCAAGTTATTGATTGGAAACGGTTTTCCATGTTCAGGCCCCTGTGACCTTGACCTTTAACAAAGTGATCCTAAAATCAATAGGATTCATCTACTCTGCATGACCAATCATCCTATGAAGTTTCAACATTTTGGGTCAGGTGGTTCTCAAGTTACTAACCAGAAATGGTTTTCCATGTTCGGGCCCCTGTGACCTTGACCTTTAACAGTGACCCCAAAATCAATAGGGGTCATCTACTCTGCATGACCAATCATCCTTTGAAGTTTCAACATTCTTGGTCAGGTGGTTCTCAAGTTACTAACCAGAAATGGTTTTCCATGTTCAGGCCCCTGTGACCTTGACCTTTGATGGAGTGGCTCCATGTTCAGGCCCCTGTGATCTTGACCTTTATGGAGTGACCCCAAAATTGATAGGGGTCATCTACTCTGCATGTCCAATCATCCTGTAAAGTTTCAACATTGTGGGTCAAGTAGTACTCAAGTTATTGATTGGAAATGGTTTTCCATGTTCAGGCCCCTGTGACCTTGACCTTTAACAGAGTGACCCTAAAATCAATAGGATTCATCTACTCTGCGTGACCAATCATCCTATGAAGTTTCAACATTTTGGGTCAAGTGGTTCTCAAGTTACTAACCAGAAATGGTTTTCCATGTTCGGGCCCCTGTGACCTTGACCTTTGATGGAGTGGCTCCAAAAACAATCGGGGTCGACTACTCCATAAGCCCTGCCACCATGAAGTTTGAAGGTTCTAGGTCAAATGGTTCTCTAGTTACTGATTGGAAATGAAGTGTGGGGTACGGACTGACGGATGGACAGGGCAAAAACAATATGTCTCCCGAGAGACATAATTAGGCTTGCCCAATACTTGAAGAAAGAATGATTAACTAAGCAATTAGCCAACAAGATCAAAACTACTGTGTCAAATACTGCAACTTTATTTGAATCATTTAAAATTTACACAACAACAAACATTTGGCCTTCCGTCAAGTAAATCCTCTCTTAAAGACATTTTAGTCAGTTTGATCAAGATTGGCTAAATACAGCTATTTCAGAAACTACTAGAATTTTATCCATTAAAATGCATCTAGCGATCAAGTGTGCATAAAAATCAAATTTAAAATAAATTCAATCAAATCCTCTTTAATACCCAGACTTCTTTATTTCCTAAACCTTACTGGTTAGCTGTCATGTAGCAAAGACTACTAATTACTTTGGTTATAAAAGAGAACACTACAAGACTGTTCTTGAATTTAATATGGAACAGTGGTTGGCAAAGATGGTCTCTCATAAACATTGTTCCAAATATGGAAGCATGTGTGATTAAGACTAGGAGGCATGCGAATGTGGAAAACTGTAGAGTGGAGTGTTGTATGTTATGTTGTACAAACTTGGTATGGAAAACTTAATTTGCTTCAATCAATATTTGGTGGCAGTAGATGAGAGTAAAACTGGGAAAAGACTGGTCAGTGTAGCAGGAAAGGTTTCTGCACAAAAGGTAACACTTTGCAAAGGCAGAATAAGCACTACCCTAAAGCAACACAAAATGGTACCTTTGACAGCTGCTCAGTCTCCTGTAACCGAACTTGTTCAGAACTTACTTCCTGTTCAGTACTGGTTTTCTGGCCAGCTGCTGCAGGCTGCTCATCAAAGACTGGCAAAGGAACAAATGCTGGGAACCAGCCTGGTGCAGAGACTGGTACTCCATTATTTTGAAAATTAACCATTGATGAAGAAGTTGCCAATGGAACCAAAGGCTGATATGCATGATTTACAGCCATGCTTGAATTTACAAACATAGGAGGCATTGATGAAAAAACATTCACTGGAATGTTAAATGGTGGATTAGTAAATAACACCCTTGGAAGTCCATCACTTTCAGGGTTGCCTGAACTAACAAATACCTGAGGGGATCCTTCATAGTATTGATTCCTGAACGGTGGACGATTTCGATGCCCGGTAGGGGATGATGGGTAATTGATGCTATCTCCCTGCTGCATGGCGTTTTGCTGCGATCTGAGATCATAGTTCTGGTTCACAAAATATTGTGGACCATTTCTGTTACGATTCTGACCTTGACCTTGATTATGGAATCTTTGACTAGAATTATCATTGTGGTTGTCAGGATAATATTGCTGATTTTGTTGATTTCGGTATCCTTGCTGTCTATACCCTGAATGTCCTTGCGCAGTATGAGTCCTTGGTGAATTGCTTTGAGGTCGCCGGTTTGAGCCATAGTGCTGCTGGAAGTCACGATGAGGTGATCGAGGACCTTGATAATTCCCGTTGTAGCGGTCTGGTACAGGTATATTTAGTAAAGGTCGCATCTGTATCTGAATAGGCAAATTTGGAAATATTTCAAGCCAAATCACACAAAAAAGCACTCTATCACTGTTTAAGACACTGACATATATAACTCAAACACTTGTTATCTTAAATTACTATGTTGAAGATGTATTAAGTTAACAGCCTACAATAGGCTGTTAAATGAATGCACAAATTCATTATGTCATCAGAGCATGTAAGCTTTTTTAAACCTTTTCACACAAATCATTTGATAAAGAGAATAAGTATGGAAAATAATACTACTGCAATCTGTGTATTAAACAGAAAACTTCTATAAAAGCAATATCAGAAAGGTAACAAGAACTGTCCATAAGAAAGCTAGTGCTCGACTCTAGGAATTGTTGTCCTAGAAGCAGAAATATTACCCTAAATGTTACAATATCTATAGAGTTTCAATCCAGTATCTGCATTAGTTTTGGAGGTTGTAACTTGCATGCAAAACTTTTTACAGAAATTTTTAAGTTCAAAAGTTGACATAATTTTGCAAAATATATGACAAAGTTATGGGACTTAATGCTTTGATCCAAAGAAATGTGTGAAGTTTGAATTCAATATTTGTATTAGTTTTTAGATAGTAAATTGTATGCAAAACTTTAACCTTTACCCTGCTAAATTTTTAAAATGGACTGGTCTATCATTCAATTTGGACAGTACCATTTATCATCTGAAAAGGTTTTCATTGAAAATTTACTGACTGAATAGCGAACAGTGCAACCAAGATCAGCTTGCCTGGATGTGCATGCTGATCTTGGTCTGCATTGGTCGCAATGGCAGAATCACTTGCTGTCAGCAAGCTTAGGGTTAACTAGGATTTTCTAAGTCCAAAAGGGGGCATAATTTGGCCAAAATAAATGTCAGAGTTATGGAACTTGAAGCTATCACCTAGTTTTATAACCCCGAAGACACAAGTGAAGTTTCAAACTAATATCTGCATTAGTGTTGGAGAAACTTGAACCAGGATTTTTTTTAGTCTAAAAGGGGACATAATTTGGCCAAAATAGGTGTCAGAGTTATGGGACTTGATCCTGTGAGGTTGGTTATTGACCTAGAAAAAGAAAAACTAGAATGTGTCTGTAGGACACAGGGTGTGCCCCCCACTGGTACATTTGTCACAAATAAGGGGCAATGATTCAAATGTTTGCAGTCTTAATGGGGTATAGCCTCAAAAAACATTTTATGAAAAGGATTCATTATTCTAGGCCCTATACTTTTTGAGCTATGAGCATCAAAACAAAAAAATCCACTATTTTGGCTATTTCAAGGGCCATAACTCTGTAATAAGAGCTAAGATTCTCAAGAAGAATGCCAAGTGTGCAAGGTCACATGACAATAAAGACTCCAGCAAGGATTCCTGAATTTACGTCTAATACTTTTTGAGCTAGGCACATAATTAGGTGAAAAAGTGCATTTTCTAACTATATCAGGGGCCATAACTTTAAAAATAGAGGGTGGAGCCAGCCAAAAATTAGAGGTGTGCAAGTTTATATCATGAGAAAGACTTATGCAAGTTTTCAACCATTTATATTAAATACTTTTTGAGCTACGTGCGTCACAAGGTAAAAATGTGCATTTTTTACTATTTCAGGGGTCATAACTCTAAAAATTTGGGGTTCATATCATGATTAAGACTCATGCAAGGTTTCATGAATCTATATCAAATACTTTTTGAGCTAGGCATGTCACAAGGTGAAAATGTGCATTTTTAACAATTTCAGGGGCCATAACTCTGAAAATAGGGGACGGACCCAAATGAAAAATAGGAGGTGCGCAAGTTCATATCATGATTAAGACTCATGCAAGGTTTCATGAATCTATATCAAATACTTTTTGAGCTAGGCGTGTCACAAGGTGAAAATGTGCATTTTTGACTATTTCAGGGGCCATAACTCTGAAAATAGGGGGCGGGACCAGACGAAAAATAGGAGGTGCGCAAGTTCATATCATGATAAAGACTCATGCAAGGTTTCGTCAATTTATATCAAATACTTTTCGACCTAGGCGCGTCACGAACTTCGGACGGACGGAAGGACGGACAAGACCAAATCTATATGCCCCCACAGAGTATGATGTCGATTTTTCTATTATTTGACATAGTGACCCAGTTTTTGAGCTCATGTGACCCAGTTTTGAACTTGACCTAGATATTATCAAGATAAAAATTCTGACCAATTTTCATGAAGATCCATTGAAAAATATGGCCTCTAGAGAGGTCACAAGGTTTTTCTATTATTTGACCTAATGACCTAATTTTTGAAGGCACGTGACCCAGTTTTGAACTTGACCTAGATATCATCAAGGTGAACATTCTCATCAATTTTCATGAAGATCTCATGAAAAATATGGCCTCTACAGAGGTCACAAGGTTTTTCTATTTTTAGACCTACTGACCTAGTTTTTGACCGCACATGACCCAGTTTCAAACTTGACCTAGATATCATCAAGGTTAACATTCTGATCAAGTTTCATGAAGATCCATTGAAAAATATGGCCTCTAGAGAGGTTAAAAGGTTTTCCTATTTTTAGACCTAATGACCTAGTTTTTGATGGCACGTGACTCAGTTTCGAACCTGACCTAGATATCATCAAGATGAACATTCTAACCAACTTTCATACAGATCCCATGAAAAATATGGCCTCTAGAGAGGTCACAAGGTTTTTCTATTTGACCTAATGACCTAGTTTTTGATGGCACGTGACCCAGTTTCGAACTTGAACTAGATATCATCAAGATGAACATCCTGACCAATTTTCATGAAGATCCATTGAAAAGTATGGCCTCTAGAGAGGTCACAAGGTTTTTCTATTTTTAGAACTACTGACCTAATTTTTGACCGCAGGTGACCCAGTTTTAAACTTGATCTAGATACCATCAAAGTGAACATTCTGACCAATTTTCATGAAGATCCATTGAAAAATATGGCCTCTAGAGAGGTCACAAGGTTTCTCTATTTTTAGACCTACTGACCTAGTTTTGGAACGCACATGACCCAGTTTCGAACTTAACCTAGATATCATCAAGATGAACATTCTGACCAACTTTCATAAAGATCCCATGAAAAATGTGACCTCTAAAGTGGTCACAAGCAGAAGTTTACGCAAGGACGCCGCGCGATCACAAAAGCTCACCTTGTCACTTTGTGACAGGTGAGCTAAAAAAGTTTCAAAGCTATATGCCTTTAAATAATAGTTGTATGTACTTGCATGCCAAACTTTGAAAATCAAGATGTGATGCAGATGACGACGCCAGGGTGAGCAGAACAGCTCGGACTATTCAAAGAATAGTTGAGCTAAAAAGTCAACCTATTTGCATTTAACATACAATGCTAATACTATTCACACTGATGGAAACAGTCTTACTGAATCTGGAGACTGACTTGGCTGCGAGTTTTGTCTCTTGTAAAATTGTTGATGACCTTGACCTCTTACAGGACTACCTCCATTTACTGGGTCTGACACTGATCTTTGAGTATTCTGTCTGTCTATAATACCAAGAAAATATTGTTTTGTATGCAAGGGGCATAATGAATAACAGATATCTTTTTATATACAACATATTAAGACTTAACGCCTGTAACAATTAAAAAGGAATAGCCTCTTCAACCTAAAGCATTAGAACAAACTGAAAATATCAGACTTTGATATGAATTGATAATCCAACAGACAGATTTAACAATTTTATTCCTATATATCTCTTCTTTCTAAATTCACTTATTGCGGCTTTGGTTACTAGGCAATTCTCAAATATACAACTTCATTTAGCAGTCAGATATTCAATTTCCATCGTATAAAATTTACTGTCAGCATAACAAAAACTGAACAACTTAAAAAACCTGTAACATCTCGGCAAAACAAGAGGACCATGATGGTCCTGAATCGCTGACCTCTGCCCACATGACCCAGTTTTGAGTATGACATCGTTTTTTTCTATTATTTAACATAGTGAACTAGTTTTTGAGCTCATGTGACCCAATTTTGAACTTGACCTAGATATTATCAAGATAAAAATTCTGACCAATTTTCATGAAGATCCATTGAAAAATATGGTCTCTAGAGAGGTCACAACGTTTTTCTATTATCTGACCTATTGACCTAGTTTTCGAAGGTACGTGACCCTGTTTTGAACTTCACCTAGATATCATCAAACTGAACATTCTCACTAATTTTCATGAAGATCTCATGAAAAATATGGCCTCTAGAGAGGTCACAAGGTTTTTCTGTTTTTATACCTACTGGCCAAGTTTTTGACCGCACGTGACCCAGTTTCGAAACTGACCTAGATATCATCAAGGTGAACATTCAGATCAATTTTCATGAAGATCCATTGAAAAATAAGGCCTCTAGAGAGGTCAAAAGATTTTGATAATTTTAGACCTACTGACCTAGTTTTTGACCGCAGTTGACTCAGTTTCAAACCTGACCTAGATATCATCAAGAAGAACATTCAGACCAACTTTCATACAGATCCCATGAAAAATATGGCCTCTAGAGAGGTCACAATGTTTTTTCATTATTTGACCTACTGACCTACTGACCTACTTTTTGACAGCACGTGACCCACTTTCGAACTTGACCTAGATATCATCAAAATAAACATTCTGACCAATTTTTATGGAGATCCATTCACAAGTATGGCCTCTAGAGTGGTCACAAGGTTTTTCTATTTTTAGACCTACTGACCTAGTTTTTGACCGCACATGACCTTGTTTCAAACCTGACCTAGATATCATCAAGATGAACATTCAGACAATCTTTCATACAGATCCCATGAGAAATATGGCCTTTAGAGAGGTCACAAGGTTTTTCTATTATTTGACCTACTGACCTAGTGTTTGACGGCACGTGACCCACTTTCTAATTTGACCTAGATATCATGAAGATAAACATTCAGACCAACTTTCATACAGATCCCATGAAAAATATGGACTCTAGAGAGGTCACAAGGTTTTTCTATTATTTGACCTACTGACCTAGTTTTTGAGGGCATGTGACCCACTTTTGAACTTGACCTAGATATCATCAAGGTGAACATTCTGACCAATTTTCATGAAGATCCCAAGAAAAATATGACCTTTAGAGAGGTCACAAGGTTTTTCTATAATTTGACCTACTGACCTAATTTTTGATGGCATGTGACCCAGTTTCGAACCTGACCTAGATATCATCAAGGTGAACGTTCTGACCAATTTTCATGAAGATCTTGTGAAATCTATGGCCTCTAGAGAGGTCACAAGGTTTTTCTATTTTTAGACCTAATGACCTAGTTTTTGTCAGCACGTGACCCACTTTCGAACTTGACCTAGATATCATCAAAATGAACATTCTGACCAATTTTTATGGAGATCCATTCAGAAGTATGGCCTCTAGAGTGGTCACAAGGTTTTTATATTTTTAGACCTACTGACCTAGTTTTTGACCGCATATGACCTTGTTTCAAACTTGACCTAGATATCATCAAAATGAACATTCAGACCATCTTTCATACACATCCAATGAAAAATATGGCCTCTAGAGAGGTCACAAGGTTTTTCTTTTATTTGACCTACTGACCTAGTTTTTGATGGCACGTGACCCACTTTCTAACTTGACCTAGATATCATCAAGATGAACATTCAGACCAACTTTCATACAGATCCCATGAAAAATATGGACTCTAGAGAGGTCACAAGGTTTTTCTATTATTTGACCTACTGACCTAGTTTTTGAGGGCATGTGACCCACTTCTGAACTTGACCTAGATATCATCAAGGTGAACATTCTGACCAATTTTCATGAAGATCCCATGAAAAATATGACCTTTAGAGAGGTCACAAGGTTTTTCTATAATTTGACCTACTGACCTAATTTTTGATGGCACGTGACCCAGTTTCGAACTTGACCTAGATATCATCAAGGTGAACGTTCTGACCAATTTTCATGAAGATCTTGTGAAATCTATGGCCTCAAGAGAGGTCACAAGGTTTTTCCTCTTTTTAGACCTAATGACCTAGTTTTTGTCAGCACCTGACCCACTTTCTAACTTGACCTAGATATCATCAAGATAAACATTCAGACCAACTTTCATACAGATCCCAATAAAAATATGGCCTCTAGAGAGGTCACAAGGTTTTTCTATTATATGACCTACTGACCTAGTTTTTGAGGGCATGTGACCTACTTTCGAACTTGACCTAGATATCATCAAGGTGAACATTCTGACCAATTTTCATGAAGATCCCATGAAAAATATGACCTTTAGAGAGGTCACAAGGTTTTTCTATAATTTGAGCTACTGACCTAATTTTTGATGGCACGTGACCCATTTTCGAACTTGACCTAGATATCATCAAGGTGAACGTTCTGACCAATTTTCATGAAGATCTTATGAAATCTATGGCCTCTAGAGAGGTCACAAGGTTTTTCTATTTTTAGACCTAATGACCTAGTTTTTGTCAGCACGTGACCCAGTTTCGAACTTGACCTAGATATCATCAAGGCGAACATTCTTACCAATTTTCATGAAGATCTTGTGAAATATATGGCCTCTAGAGAGGTCACAAGGTTTTTTCTATTTTTAGACCTACTGACCTAGTTTTTGAAGGCACGTGACCCAGTTTTGAACTTGACCTAGATATCATCAAGATGAACATTCTGACCAACTTTCATAAAGATCCCACAAAAAATGTGACCTCTAGAGTGGTCGCAAGCAAAAGTTTACGGACTGACGCACGCACGCACACACGGACGGACGACGGACGCTGCGCGATCACAAAGCTCACCTTGTCACTTTGTGACAGGTGAGCTAATAATTCATGGCAAGATAAACCAAGTATTACCTCTATTCTGAAAGTGTCTAGGTCCCATATTATGTTGCGGGGAACCATTTACGCCATCCTGCTCTGCTTTCTTCATATCTTCCTTCCTCTTCCTCTCTGCAGCTTCCCTACATAAAAATAATCTCAAGTACTTCATATGATCAAATCAGAATTACCGGTACAAGTAACAACCAATTCACTACACATAAAACATCAGCACATTTTCTATAGACAGCCTATACATTTTTCTCTGGAAATTTCCCCTGCTATACATATTTGAAGACAGGCCTAATGTAAAATTTTCTGGCATTTACTTCAAATATTACTGGCTACTCTATTTATGTATAGAAGTATAAATTAACCACACAACAAGTGTAAATTATCATGCTTCATGAGCAGAAAAAGAAAAGACTTTACACCCTCTAAAATAAATAGTCTCATTCTACTACAAAATCATTATGTTATAACTAAACCACTTATCAGTGTCAAATTTACTCTAACAGACTGATGAATAAACATACACTAAAAGTACATTCTGCATGCCCACGGGCAGAATGTCGAGCCCGCCAGCACCTTTGGCCTCTAAGTGTGACCTCGACCTTAGACTTAGGGACCTGGTCCTTGCGCATGACACTTTCATCTCATAATGGTGAACATTCATGCCAAATTACATCAAAATCCCACAATGCATGAAGAAAAAATGCTCCAGACAAACTTCAATTTGACCTTTGACCTCCAACTGTGACCTAAACCTTTGAGATAGTAACATGGGGTTTGTTCAAGATTGGTCCATGCATGTCCAAGTTATGGTCCGGACAAACTTCAATTTGACCTCCAACTGTGACCTTGACCTTTGAGATAGGAACATGGGGTTTGCATGACACTCCTCATTGAGGTAAACATTCATGCAAAATATAAACAAGGTTGGTCCATGCATGTCAAAGGTCCAGACAAAATGGGACGGACGGACATACATCGACCCGCCAAAATCGAGCTCACCGCAAGCGGGCTCAACAAAAATGCATGAGGAAATTCTTCAGATACCTTTGAAGTCAGTATCATAAAAAGACCAAAAGCAGTGATTTACCTTTCTTTTTTGGCAATAAGGCGTGGACACTCTCTGGCAATATGACCTATTTTGCCACAAACACGACACAACCTGTCTGAAGGTGGTTCCCCATCTACCAACTGACTCTGGTCAAAGAAATAGTCCTGAAAAAGAATTGTAACTACTATTTTGTAAATGGTAAAATACACAAGAAACACAACAAATAGCAATAAAAGTTGCATTTCAACACGTAATGACAAATATGCTGTAATACAAATACTAAAAGGCATCTTGATATAAAAGCAAGATAATCTCTTTTTGAATCCAAGAGAATCTGAAATACTAAAAGGCATCTGAAAACCAAGATACTCTATCAACTGACTGTCCTAAACCTATCAAAACTAGAGTTGTCACAGGAGTGACGAATTATTACCCCACAATATGGCCTTGTCACAGAACTAAGCCAATGTCAAAGCCGAACTTGCTTGACCTTTGACCTACTGACCACAAAATCAATAGAGGTCATCTGCTAGTCATGATCAACCTCCCTATGAAGTTTCATGATCCTCCGCCCAAGCGTTCTCAAGTTATTGTCAGTAAAAGGTTTAAATGACCTTTGACCTTTGGAACACAAAATCAATATGGGTCATCTGCTTGACATGACCAATCTCCAGATTAAGTTTCCTGATCCTAGACCCAAGCATTCTCAAGTTATTGTCCGAAAACTGTTTAAATGTTCCGGGTCACTGTGACCTTGACCTGTGACCTACTGACCTCAAAATCATTAGGGGTCATCTGCTAGTCATAACCAACCTCCCTATCAATTTTCATGATCCTAGGCCCAAGCATTCTCAAGTTATCATCCGGAAACTGTTTAACTGTTCCAAGTCACTGTGACCTTGACCTTTGACCTACTGACCTCAAAGTAAAACTTGACCTGTATTTCATGATGTTACATCTGTGTACCAAAATTTATGAACCTAGGCCCAAGCGTTCTCAAGTTATCATCCGGAAACCATTTAACTGTTCTGAGTCACTGTGACCTTGACCTTTGACCTACAGACCTCAAAGTCGAACCTGACCTGCAATTCATGATGTTACACCTGTGTACCAAAATTTATGATCCTAGGCCCAAGCGTTCCCAAGCGTTCTCAAGTTATCATCCGGAAACCATTTAACTGTTCCGAGTCCCTGTGACCTTGACCTTTGACCTACAGACCTCAAAGTCGAACTTGACCTGCATTTCTGATGTTACACCTGTGTACCAAAATTTATGATCCTAGGCCCAAACGTTCTCAAGTAATCATCCAGAAACCGTTTAACTGTTCAGGGTCACTGTGACCTTGACCTTTGACCTACTGACCCCAAATTCGAACTTGACCTGTATTTTCTGATGTTTCACCTGTGTACCAAAAATTATTTAAATTGGTCACGCCTTTCTTGAGTTATCATCCGGAAATTTATGCAAAACCAACAGACCGACCGACCAACAAGCTCACTCCTATATACCCCACCCCACCCCCCCACAAACTTCGATTTGTGAAGGTATAAAGAGTTAATCATATCAAATTTATATTGCACCTTTTCATATATTTAAAACATTCAAAGTGCTACAAATTCCAAATAATAAGATGGAAAACTTTCATTTGGTTAATATAGAACTGTGCTCAAATGTATGTTTTTTTTTTTTCAAAGAATGAGTCTGGAAAACACTGGAACAGTACTATACATCTCAAGTGATTCATCTTCCGCCTCTAATTCCTGTGAGAAAATTGTCAGTAACCGCAGTCATCAGTTTATCATAGGTGACTAACTTTTGTGGCTTTTGTAGTTCTGTCAAAATTTAAGGCACTTGAAATTAAAATGTTTCCACTGTACTTGCAGAGTAGAGTGAAGAATATGTACAGAATGTGTGATAGTAGTCCTACCTGTATAGTATTGAAGCCTTCAGGTTTCCCCTTGATACATGTCCCATACAACTCCCTGGCATTAACACAGGTACACTGGATATAATGGTTCACTGAAATATATGACAGCATTGAAAGAAATATAACATGTTTCAACTTAGCTTTTTTCCTGCAATGCCAAAGACAATTTGCTGAGTTATCGAACCTGCGTATTCCAGAGCATGCTCGGCAATCTGAAAATTTTATCAATACCGGCTTACAAGCAAAAGACTTATCAGAATTTAAGAATAAAAACAATGGTATTATTTTATTAAAATGTATGCATCCTGGTTCTTTAAGGTCATTTGATGATGCCAAAGACTTGAAAAATAGATCAAAGAAATGCAAATATTCATACTTTTTCTAGTCAGCCCACCTCCCAGGTTATGACCAAGATCAAAAGGATCTGAAATACAACAAGAAGTAATGTCATAAACACATAACTATACCATTCAGCAAATAATCTTTCATGTATTCCTACAGCAGTAGAGAAGTTAACCCTTACCCTGCTAAATTTCTATAACGAATTTGTCCATCTTTCAATTTGGACAGTACCATTAACTGTCAAAAAAGGTGCTTACCAAAAAAAAACAAAAAAAAAAAACGGACTGAATGGCAAACAGTGCAGATCTTGATCAGACTGCATGAATGTGCAGGCTGATCATGATCTACACTGGTCGCAAAGGCAGAACCTATCGTGTCCAGCATCAAAAGGGTTAAGATTTCAAAGTTGTATGGTAGGATGTACATATAGGATTTCCTTCTTTATCTGAATAAACATCCGAGGTGCCAAAACAAATTTTTCACTAAAATATAGCTGCATACATTCAAATGTACATGTTAACCTGAACGTTTTAAACATGTAGATTTACGTGTAGCAAGCAATTCAATTACAACTACATAAGCAGAGCTGAAAAGGCAACCTCTTGCAGCTACACTTTTTGTTACATGTACAGACACATGTCAACAATGAAACAAAGACACCTGAAATGAGATAATTTCAAATATAACTTTCAGTTCAGGAAGGAGGAGCTTAAATCGGAATTTTTTAAAGAAAATCTCGAGCATCTGCTTAGTGAAATGGATAAATACTGGGTTTCGAGTTTTATTTACATGTCATGCCAAGTAAATTAAAACTTTCTTGCAAAATTAGAACTTTCTTGCAAGTTGGCAGTGAGTTTGTTAACATCTTATTTTTCATTCTTTTTTGTAACCTTTACTTCAATTACACGTAACGATAAATCCAAAATAAATACAGAATATGCATAATTTAAACTAAAAATTAAATATTTAATGAATTTGGAAAGGCTTAAAATGTCGGAATTTTGCCAATGATCTTTTAAATACCAGGAATCACAAAGTAGTCTTACACGAACACACTGTCTGAGTGATACATTGCTATAAAACACACCAAAACAGTCAATTGTATTAAAATAGCTTAAAGAAACAATACAGCGTAAATCTGTACTACCTTCAATGGCAATGCATTTTCCATTCCAAAGCTTCTCAAATTTTGTGAGTGGCTCAAACTGTCGTATCGTGACAACCTGCTCAGCAAAGTTGAATTCCTCAAGGTAATATCTGAAGAAGCCAAGCCACAGTTCCCCTACACACTGATTGTTTTGACCACACTCTGGCCATATGTATGGCTGTAAAACACACAAATTTCTTCATTCAATACTTTTTACATGTCCATTTTAGACTGAGGTTTATAAGGTTGAGTTTCATTTATCTTTGTTGAATTTTTTGTGAAATTTATTACTACAGAACAGCCAATTTTAAAATGCAATAGACATTTTTAAGTGATATAACATGATTTTGTTTCTATGTTAACCTGAGATATAATCAGCATTCATCATCATCAATGTACTCAAACGTTTTAGAAAAATCTTGATACATTATATAATCATATAAAAATTCAGTTACTTGTAATTCCAGAATTTATCAGTTTATGTGCCACACTATGCTTCAGTGTCCAGCAAGTCTCATCAAATGAATCAATAATATACTTATAACTGCTTACCAATTTACTAATGTCATCAAAGAACCAAGTGTTCCATCCTTCAACAATCCGTTCCGGCTTAGGACCATCACCAGTGTGCAGCTGAAATTATATTAAACATTTTCAGTTTCTTTTAACCTATACCCTAAAACATAAAATATCAGTATTTCACCTTCCTTAATCACCTACAGATATATTTTAACATCTGTTAGCTACAACTATTTGCCATTCATGTAACCTTTTGACCCCGCTTCTGACCAATGTGAACCAATAAGCAGCAAAGTTTTTTTTTTTTTTTTTTTTTTTTTTTTTTTGCCACAATGGCCCTATAGAGCAAGCATGTTGCTGAATATCAAGTTTGGTCTATCAAATTCATGAAAAGTTGTTTAAGACTTTTTTTTCAGCTGTCAACATTTAAATACAAGAGATCACAGAGTGATCTTGGCGCCCACCAATGTGCCATTTTTGAGTGTTCCAAATTTCAAGACTTATTGACTAGCTCAAGGTCAAATTTCATTTCCGTACACAACACTGTGCATGTGGTCCAAATTCGAAAGCTGTAGCTTGAGAAATGTGAAAGTAGGTCACTAGATCAATTTCAAGGACAAAGTTCTTTGTAAACAAACCTATGCATGTGCATCAAGTTTGAAGGCTGTAGTTTGAGAAATTTGAAAGTAGGTCACTACGTCAATCTTAAGGTCAAAGTTTATTTCGGTACACAAAACTATGCAAGTGGTCCAAATTTGAAGGCTGTAGCTTAAGAAATGTGAAAGTAGGTCACTAGGTCAAAATCAAGGTCATATTACACTTCAGAACACAAATCTATGCATGTGGTCCAAATTTAAAGCCTGTACCTTCAAAAATGTGAAAGTAGGTCACTAGGTCAATGTCAAGGTCAAAGTTTGTTTCGGTACACAATCCTATGCATGTGGTCTAAATTTGAAGCCTGTAGCTACAGAAATGTGAAAGTAGGTCACTATGTCAATCTTTAGGTCAAAGTTCATTTCTGTACACAAAACTATGCATGTGGTCCAAATTTGAAGGCTGTCGCTCGAGAAATGTGAAAGTAGGTCACTAGGTCAAAATCAAGGTCAAATTTTATTTCGGAACACAGAACTATGATTGTGGTCCGAATTTGAAGCTTGTACCTTCAAAAATGTGAAAGTAGGTCACTAGGTCAATGTAAAGGTCAAAGTTTGTTTTGGTACACAAAACTATGCATGTGGTCCAAATTTGAAGGCTGTAGCTTGAGAAATGTGAAAGTAGGTCACTAGGTCAAAATCAAGGTCAACTCATGTCAAGGTTCATCTTGCCACTCAAAACTACACATGTGCTCCAAATTTGAATGTTGTAGGTTATTGACAAGAAGATTTTAAAAGTTTTTCCCTATATAAGTCTATATGAACCATGTGACCCCCAGGGCGGTGCCATATTTGACCCTAGGGGGATAATTTGAACAAACTTGGTAGAGAACCACTAGATGATGCTACATTACAAATGCCAAAGCCCTAGGCTTTGTGGTTTGGACAAGAAGATTTTCAAAGTTTTTCTCTATATAAGTCTATGTAAACCATGTGACC
Organism: Mercenaria mercenaria; assembly: GCF_021730395.1. Taxonomy (NCBI): domain Eukaryota; kingdom Metazoa; phylum Mollusca; class Bivalvia; order Venerida; family Veneridae; genus Mercenaria; species Mercenaria mercenaria. The sequence continues at coordinate 55,248,913 of NC_069363.1, forward strand.
CCTGGGGCGGGGCCATATTTGACCCTAGGGGGATAGTTTGAACAATCTTAGTAGAAGACCACTAGATGATGTCACATATAAAATATCAAAGCCCTAGGCCCTGTGGTTTTGAACAAGAGGTTTTTCAAAGCTTTTCCCTATATAAGTCTATATAAACCATGTGACCCCCGGGACGGGGCCATATTAGACCCCAGGGAAATAATTTGAATCATCTTGGTAGAGGACCACTAGATGATGCTTCAAAACAAATATCAAAGCCCTAGGATCTGTGGTTTTGGACAAGAAGATTTTCAAAGTTTTTCCCTATATAAATCTATGTAAATTATAGAAATAAACAAAGGGCCATAACTCACTAAAAATTGTTGAACCAGTCTGATTTTCAGGGGGACACAACTAGGGTACCAATACATCATTCTGACAAAGTTTGGTCAAAATCCCCCTGGTAGTTTCTGAGGAGATGCGATAACGAGAAATTGTTAACAGATGGAAGGACGGACGACGGACCACGGACGCAGAGTGATTTGAATAGCCCACCATCTGATGATGGTGGGCTAAAAATTGAGAAAGGTCCATCCAACAATGCTACAGACAAAGTTTAGCCAAGATCTTTCAAGCATTTCGAGAAGTATCTTAAAGATTAATCTGTTTTCAGCTCTAATGAGTAGAACAATCTGAATAAAATATAGACAGGTACAAGCAAGGAGGCTACGGAACAAGTTCCATGAAGATCTATCATTTAGTTCATTAAAATAAATAGCTTAAAGGTTTTGTGTTTCTAGCTCTAGCATCCCATAAGCAAGATCATTTGAATGATACTTGAGGGAAGTCCATACAAGGATACTAAAGACCAATACTTGGTGAAGGTCCATCATCTGGTCCATGAAAGGAAGTTGTCTATAGTTTTTTCTAACTGTAGCTCTGGCAACCAGCAGACCTTATAAAGATGCTACAGACCAGGTTTGGTGAAGTTCCATCAAGAAATTCATGAGAAGTCATTAAAAGTTTTTTTTGAAAACCTTTAATGCCTCAAATGGAAAAATTTGAACAAATTTGAGAAAGGACCTTACAACAATGCTACAGACCAGCATGGTGCAGATCTATCATCCGGTTCATGAAAAGAAGTTGTTTGAAGTTGTTTTTTTTATTTTTAGTACTGGTGGCCCTTTTCTATTTTTAGCTCTGATGACCTCTAACATGGATCTAGCATAATCATTTTAATATATTTGAGAAAAGGCCATGCAGGCATGCTACAAACCAGGTTGGTGAACATTCAACTGGTTTATGAGAAGAAGTTTCTTAAAGGGTTTTTCTACTTTTAGCTCTAATGGCCCCTAAAATGATCCAAACTTGACTAAATGAAGAATCTTGAGACAGGTCCATGCCAGGAAGCTACTGACCAAGTTGATGTAATTCTAACCAGTAGTGTCAGAGAAGCTGTTTAAGTAAAACTATTGGCACAGAATGACATGCTAGATCATCCACCTGTACTAACAGCTCACCCTGAAGTAAGTTCAGCTACTTCTCATGAAACAACTTATAAATGACATGTTTCAATCTCTTCCTAAAAGGCTCTAATAATTCCCACTGCATTACCTCCCAGGAACTTTTATCATGCAACACCCTTGCAGTTATTTATACCACTAAGCTTGACATTTCTCTTATAGAAAAAGGAGAAGCTCAAGTAACACTAAATTGACCTTCTCGAGTACCTGATAATGGTCTGGTTACAGGTAGAGTAGTCATTTCACCTACCTCTTGCAGTACTGGTACGACAGGTGGTTTTGTGTGCTGTAGATAGTGTATCATCATCAACATATAGGCATAGGATGATAGACTGCCTCTTGATGCATCTCCGATGTCGCAAACTTTAGCAAACACCTTGATGGCATACCCAAGGGTCTGTACTCTTTGATCTATGTTAGCATATGCATGTAATAGTCTTGTGTTCTCCATAGCCTGAAATGTATCTATAAATTTAACATCATTTTTCAGACAGTTAGATGAAAGATTTCTGTATTAAAGGAAAAGGAAATTTGTTCAAAAGAACAAAATTGCTGCAGTTTAATTACATGTTTTAAATTCCTATTAAGACCCATTAAATCTGTATGCATTAAATAATTCTCTAAAATACTTACATCATTCATTACTGTAAAACACTGTAATATCTTAGTGCTATATGTTGTAGATCTTGATCAAACTTCATACAAATATGCAGAAAGATAATATGTATCTATAATAAATTATTGCCCTTTAGTAAGGTTGGTTTGAGGACTGACTGAACTTAAAAAGGCAAAAATAATTTTATTATGAAATCCAACAATATTAAAGTTGAGTAGAATAATCAAATCCAAACATTCTTTTTTCTCACTTCTTTGGGCCTTAAATGGTGTAAAACATCACAGTGTTGTGACATCAAAAGGTCATAATGTCATAGCTGGCGACAAACACCTAACTTTGGCTCTACAGATTCAATTATATTATAATACCTGGCACAGATAAGTTATGCAGCAGACACAATTTCTTTGAGATTAGAGATATCAAAATCTTGACAACATGTATTTACCAGAATATTGTAGAGGCTGATGTCACCTTCAAGCTGACTATTACGGTGTTTAAATTTGACGATCGGAACTTTGGCTGTTGTAATGGGAAATACTGCATACAATCCTCGATGTGTCTTGAGACTTTTACATATAGCTTCTATATGTTCAACAAAATTGATGTCCTGAAGAAAACAAAATTTCACATTGTTTCGAAAGCACCGAAAGTCATACAGTTCGAAGAACTAAACAGAAAAAAAAAACAGTTTAATTTACATCTAAATTATTTTTCAACATGAGGCAGTCACCTTATAATCAGAACCTGTTTTATCATTTAGTAATATCAAATATATCTTTAAATTACACTTTATGGAAAATGTGCAAATTCATTATGCTCACATATTCATTTGGTAGTAAATTCTACATGCTTATAAATTTATACCTCAGGGTCTTTGTCCTTGAAGGTCACGCAGATGTCAAGGTCACTCTGATGAAATCCAAACCCATTCATTGAAGATCCGAACAATCTTAACTGTGCATCTGAATTGAATAAATTCAAAATAACAGAATCTTCAGTGTCAGCTCACATGCACTAGAGGTACTGGTTTAAAGCTTTAATCTATTTACTCCCAGCAGAAGCATGTGGTCATTTGTTTCTTTTCTTGATGTGGGTTCGACATAATTTTCTATCAGTATGACAACAGTTGATAAACCTACTCTGTATTGCTGAATACTGTTCCACTATTAACTTGTTCTCCACAAGCAAATGACAACTTCCCTTCATGAATCACAGGTTCAGGACTACTTCTAATATATTGTTTCCAGTCAAATCTTCACAGAGAACACTTGGCTCACCTGGTAACACAAATCACACCCTTTCAATATACAATCAGGTTGTGCTTACCCTACTGAGCTAACTAGGGGTCAAGGTTATAAGTCTGAGTTTGGAAACCAGTCAAAGAATACAGCCTTGTCATTGGTCGATTTTGTTTTTTTACAGAGACACAACCAATCAGATGTTAGCGATTTAAGACTGGTTTCCAAACTCATATTTCTTTCAAAAGTTTGGCCATGACCAGTGAAACATGTCTTAGACTATGTATCTGAATTGAGACATTTTCTAAAACTAAACCAATGCTCTCAAATATCATGCTAAGGCCTTCTTTTATTACAATACTAACCTGGGTATAATCCCTGTATATGGACCTCCAGATTTCTTCTCACAAACTCTCTGTCATTGATCTCCTCATTTGATAACTTGAAATCTTCTACAAGCACATTAAAGATTGGGGTTTTATTTGCTATTTCAAATACTCGTTAGTATCTTATGTCTTTATTTTAAGCGATATTTAAAGTGACAATCACCCATAAAGCTTTACACAATACATAATATTATACAGTAAGACAAGGATACAATATAACTAGGCCATGATAAAGGTATTTCACTTCCCATCTGAACATGATCTTTATTACCCAACCTTTATTATAATAAAAATGTAATTTACAAGTCGAATTAAACTAAAAGTGTAACTGAACTATTAAACTAGAATGAAGTCTGGACACAAAATTTCTTTAAAAGACAGTGTGGAAAAAATGAAAGTATAAAAAAATCACAGGCAATGAAATTGCAAGTTTACTTATTGAAAAAGACTTAACTCTACAAACTTAAAATTATTGAAACATTAAAGCCTTAAGGTAGTAGAAGCGTAATAGAGTAACTCCTTTCTGAAGAGTATTCAATTCCTACCATAAACCCACTTTTACTGCAATTCTCAGGGGGGGCGTAGGTTCAAGCCCTACTGTGACCAAATTTTTCCCCCCTTATTTTTCATTTTTTCTAGTAAGTTTTAACTTCTTTCAAAACTTATGATTGATTTATTGTACAAAAATGGAAAAAAATTAATTTGATAAGCGATTTCTTGCTGTTCAAAGTGAATTTACTACTTAAACAGAATTGGTAGAGTTTAATATCTTTAAAAATATTGAGTTACATGTGGTAAAAGTTCTCTATTTTGCTTTCACTCTTAAGATTATATATCGTGGAAGAAATTTAGGTAGGTTTTACGTCTGCCCCAAGGTTATTTTTGAATGAAGTAAGCAAAATTCAAAACAGAAACACAGGATTCAACCTTATTTTTTCAAGGTTGAAGTTAGAATTCTGTATCATTAAATCAGTTTACTTGAGGAACCCTTGATAAAATGATATTCACATTTTTATTTTGTGTTTTATAATTGTTTACCAATAGTCTGATGATTCTTTTATTAAAATTAATGGTAAAATGAGTTCTCTGCAAACGTTTTGTATAGTGGCCATCACTTTGAAATTTGTCTCTACTTTAGCTAGAGGAGACACCATAAGTTATACAAAATTTAGAAAAAACAGCACGGTAAAACTTGATAAACAAGAGGGCCAAGATGGCCCTAGGTCGCTCACCTAAGAAACACACCATAACAGTGTAAAACATGTTTGACCTAGTGATTTCATGGAAACAAATATTCTGACCAATTTTCATTAAGATTGGACCAAAAAATTGGTCTCTTGTGAAAAAACAAGCATTTTCTTAGATTATAATATGACCTAGTTTTGACCCTAGATGACCCATGTTTAACTCGACCTAGATTTTATCAAGGCAATCATTCTGACCAAAATTCATGAAGATCAATTGAAAAATACAGCCTCTATCACATATACAAGTTTTTTCTTTGATTTGACCAAGTGACCTAGTTTTTGACCTCAGATGACCCATATTCAAATTTGACCTAGATTTCATTAAGGCAATCATCCTGACCAAATTTCATAAAAATCAATTGAAAAAAACAGTCTCTATCGCATACAAAAGATTTTTCTTTAACTTGACCTAGTGACCTAGTTTTTGACCTCAGATAACCCATATTCAAACTCGACCTAGATTTCATCAAGGCAATCACTCTGACCAAATTTCATGAAGATCAATTGAAAACTACATCCTCTATTGCATACACAATGTTTTTCTTCGATTTGACCTAGTGACCTAGTTTTTGTCCCCAGATGACCCATTTTCGAACTAGGCCTAGATTTTATCAAGGTAATCATTCTGGCTAAATTTCATGAAGATCAGTTGAAAAATACAGCCTCTATCGCATACACAAGGTTTTTCCTTGATTTGACCTAGTGACCTAGTTTTTAATCCCAGATGACCCATTTTCGAACTCGGCCTAGATTTCATCAAGGTAATCATTCTGACCAAAATTCATGAAGATCAATTGAAAAATACCGCCTCTATCGCATACACAAGGTTTTTCTTTGATTTGACCTAGTGACCTAGTTTTTGAACCAAGATGACCCATTTTCGAACTCGGCCTAGATTTCATCAAGGCAATCATTCTGACCAATATTCATGAAGATCAATTGAAAAGTACAGCCTCTATCGCATACACAAGGTTTTTCTTTGATTTCACCTAGTGACCTAGTTTTTGACCCGAGATGACCCATTTTTGAACTCGGCCTAGATTTCATCAAGGCTATCATTCTGACCAATATTCATGAAGAATAATTGAAAAATACAGCCTCTATCGCATACACAAGGTTTTATCTTTGATTTGACCTAGTGACCTAGTTTTTGACCGAGATGACCATTTTCGAACTCGGCTAGATTTCATCAAGGCAATCATTCTGACCAATTTCATGAAGATCAATCGAAAATACAGCCTCTATCACATACACAAGGTTTTTCTTTGATTTGACCTAGTGACCTAGTTTTTGACCCAAGATGACCCATTTTCGAACTCGGCTTAGATTTTATCACGGTTATCATTCTGACCAATATTCATGAAGATTAGTTGAAAAATACAGCCTCTATCGCATACACAAGGTTTTTCTTTGATTTGACCTAGTGACCTTGTTTTTGACCCGAGATGACCCATTTTCGAACTCGGCCTAGATTTCATCAAGGTTATCATTTTGACCAATATTCATGAAGATTAATTGAAAAATACAGCCTCTATCGCATACACAAGCTAAATGTTGACAGACGGACGACAGACGCCGGACGCCGGACATTGAGCGATCAGAAAAACTCACCTGAGCAATCAGGTGAGCTAAAAATTGCAAAACAGTGCGAAACACGGTCATCTTTAAGAATATACCGTCATCCTACGAATATAAGACGCACATTTTTTTACGAGATTCTGGTCTCGAAGGACCAATGCATCCTATATATGGGGATAGAAAAAGACCACACGTTTTGCATTAAAATACTTGAAACTCCATATCAGGTAGCCCGGAAATCGATTATCTTATCTTCAAACATAATTTTGATAGCTGTCTATAATCTTCTTGTTCATCGAGAAATTCACGCCCGAGGCATTACTTATCTTACACCTACTTCACAATCTGCAAACAATTAACCATTTAATCATAGCCGGAGGCAATTGTAAACATGTGCATGCGAGATTTTAGACTGATCCAATATGATCATAGTCGCTGATCCGTAATGTTCGAAACAATTTGCAAACCAGTCTTAAAATTACGTTATTTTACTGCCACGTGCCAAAGTGTACTTTCGTTTTCACTGGCGTCAATATTCATGGAGTGGTCAGAGGATGCGGCAGTTTAGTGCTTACACACAGTTTATGCTTTTCAATTTAAATTCTTGCCACAACATCCAAAAACATCGACAATGATTAAGCAAAAACCGGCGAGTTCGTAGAAACTATAGCAAATTTCGGACAAACATAAATTCGGATAAGTGATAAGTGGGTATAAGCATTTTTCCAGAATTCTGCTGATACTTTTTCACTGCGTCCTATACACGAGTGCGACCTATATTCGGCCAATTACGGTACCAAGCAAATGCCATTTTGTGAACACTGCTATTATGCCTCTACTACCTTAAAATAAATTCTGTTAAACTCACTTGGGACTCCTGTGATGACCGATGTGAGCAAATGTAGATGTGTTTTGGTTACTGGTGGAAGTTTTTTCAGATTGGGCAACTGATCCTCTGGACAGCTGGACTTCAAATGTCCCTCTTTCTCACATATTGGACAGAATACAGAAGGACCCTACAACATGAAAATAAATCTTACAGTGATGTAAAATAAAACTTTCTTAGTTATTTTGTCCTTAAATTACAAGTAAACTGAAGTAAAAATGGTTCTGAAAATTTGATGTGGTTTCATTCATCAAAACAGACACAACTGAGTATGCTGTATTAAATAATACTAATATTTAAGGAATAATATATCTCATCTTGTTATTTGTCGTTGAATAAAATCACTGTTTAGGCCAGAGTTTTTTAATAACTTGGGTTACGGGAGATTTTCCAAAAATGAGCATTAGGAGGAGGGAATAAAAATAAAAATAAAGTAGGAAAATGTTAGCATCGGAAAAAAAAATAAAAATAAAACAAGAGCTGTCCGTAAGACAGCCAAGCTCGACTATTCGAAATATTGCCCCAGAAGCAGGAAAATATTACCCAAAAAAGTTAAATATCAAAAGAGTTTTAAGTTCAAAAGGGGGAATAATTTCACCAAAATGCATATCAGTTATGGGACTTGCTGCTATCAACTAGTTTTATAACCCCGAAGGCACATGGGAAGTTTCAATTCAATATCTGCATTAGTTTTGGAGATAGAAACTTGCATGTAAAACTTTAACCAGAATTTTCAAAGTCCAAAAGGTGGCATAATTTGCCCAAAATACATGTCAGAGTTATGGGACTTGATCCAGTGAGGTTAGTAATTGATCTAGAAAAAGAAAAAATAAGTTTCAAATCTATATGCCTTTTAGTAATAGCTGTATGTACTTGCACGCAAAACTTTAACCAGAATTTGCTAAGTCCAAAAGGGGGCATAATTTGGCCAAAATGAAGGTCAGAGTTATGAGACTTGATCCTATCAACTGGTTTTATAACCCCGAAGACACATGTGAAGTTTCAAATCAATATCTGCATTAGTTTTGGAGATAATAACTTGCATGTAAAACTTTAACCAAAATTTTCTAAGTCTAAAAGGGGGCATAATTTGCTCAAAAAAACATGTCAGAGTTACGGGACTTGACCCAGTGAGGTTGGTAACTGATCTAGAAAAAGAAAAAATAAGTTTTAAATCTATATGCCTTTTAGAAATAGTTGTATGTACTTGCACGCAAAACTTTAACCAGAAGTTTCTAAGTCCAAAAGGGGGCATAATTTGGCCAAAATGAAAGTCAGAGTTATGGGACTTGCTGCTATCAACTAGTTTTATAACCCCGGAGACAAATGTGAAGTTTCAAATCAATATCTGCATTAGTTTTGGAGACAGTAACTTGCATGTAAAACTTTAACCAAAATTTTCTAAGTCTAAAAGGGGGCATAATTTGCTCAAAATACATGTCAGAGTTATGGGTCTTGACCCAGTGAGGTTGGTAATTGATCTAGAAAAAGAAAAAATAAGTTTCAAATCTATATGCCTTTTAGAAATAGTTGTATGTACTTGCACGCAAAACTTTAACCAGAATTTTCTAAGTCCAAAAGGGGGCATAATTTGGCCAAAATGAAAGTCAGAGTTATGGGACTTGCTGCTATCAACTAGTTTTATAACCCCGAAGACACATGTGAAGTTTCAAATCAATATCTGCTTTAGTTTTGGAGATAGTAACTTGCATGTAAAACTTTAACCAAAATTTTCTAAGTCCAAAAGGGGGCATAATTTGCTCAAAATACATGTCAGAGTTATGGGACTTGACCCAGAGAGGTTGGTAATTGACCTAGAAAAAGAAGAAATAAGTTTCAAAGCTATATGCCTTTCATTGATGGCTGTATGTACTTGCATGCAAAAACTTAACCAAGGTGTGACGCCGACGCCGACGCCGACGCCAGGGTGAGTAGAATAGCTAGACTATTCTTCGAATAGTCGAGCTAATGAAAAAAAACACAAAAATTTTTATCTTGTAAAAAGTGCCACTGGGTTAAAAAAAATTGTTGTTTCAGGCAAATGTAGATTCACAACACAGTCTAGATAAATCAGAAAAGTTATTTTCCCAATTTGAAGCATTTTATTCCCACTTTCTTTATTAAAGCCTCCATGTTGTATGTTATAATATTATATGTTGTAGAAACTATAAAATACTTGAAATTTTTTGCATGTTGCTTGCCTGCATTAAACATATATATAGCTTGCTAATAAATAGAGACTAAACACGTCTGGCATTGTATTCTGTTTCTGGTGTTTGATGTGATTGTATATAGTGTAGTGTAGTATTGTTGTCACATCCTATGCATATTGTGTTTCTTTTAACGGATGTGCAGGCTGATCTAGGTCTGCACTGGGCGCAAAGGCAAAACCAGTCGGTTGTACCATTGTATGGAGTTAAGGAAGACGGAAATACTTTTCACTTTTTTCTTTTATGATTTCTCCATTTTTCATTTATGCACCGACATGGTTTTACACAATACATGCCAGGCAGTCCCAAGCCTGTTAAGTGTGAGGGGTCTGTTAAAAGTTACTGGACTCCATATCTGGCTACAAGTTTGAAAGTAATTTGAGGTAGACTTTAAAATTTAAATTGCGAATTTTAAAAACAATCAGCAAAGGTTCTACATTCAAACTTACACATACTTTTTCTTTAATAGCTCAAAATTTTGTAATATTACTCAGTTTCAAATGTTTTAAAATATAGAAAGTAATTGGTCCATACATGGAGTTCAGTACCCTTGCAGGGCTTCCATTATTATTCAATTTCATGGAGTCAGGACTGCCTAACATTCAGATTTTGGAGTCCCTCTTAAATTTTCTTGGAGTCCTACATATTTTCACTTTGTACAGTTACCTTCAATACCATCAACATCATCATCACCATCATCATCATAATCATAACTATCATCACCATACTAATTGGTTCAGAACAGTGCATAAAATAATAGAATTTAGAGAAAAGGACCACTAGATTGTTTACAAAACATCTTATTTAACAAAAAATATTTTATTGTTTTTTAAATTTACAGCAACAGTTAGCATTTTATTAAAATCACCAGACTTACTGTTGTTCAGCTGCAAAACGAAAATCCACTTAAAAAAATCTGAAGTACATTTTACTTGGAGTAGAATTATGTCAAATTACGTCATTCACCTTGCAATACCCAACCAGTTAACTTTTATCCCACATCAAAGAAAATCAATAAAGGAAAATTTTGCTGACACTCCTTTTGATGTCAGCTGCCATGTGCTGGTCGAAATGTGTCAAAGATATCAGTTTTTAATAGGTCAGGAGACAAATTGAATGGGTTTTTTTTTCTTCTAAAAATACTGTAAAAGGATTTATCATTGATGAAAATCCAAAGTAAGTAGCAAATTTATTACCGGTCGGAAAAAATGTATTAATTTAAACTGGATGTGAAATGTCATTTGCTAAAATATAGTTACTTATTGGGGTTTTTGTGCTGAAATTATCAATATATTTTCCACAATTAAGTTACTTTGTCTTCCGACTTAGGAGCTTGTTTCACCAATTTAATCCAAGCCTTTTGTTGTCTGCAATTAATGCCTTCTAAACATGTCAGCTGATCTGAATAACCGTTTATATTTACAGACGTTCTCTATCAGACACGATACTTTCACACTGTCAAACACTGCCGGCAGATTTTACCAAAGAGCTATAAATTTTTTATACTTCTTTGTTTTTACGAGGCTGCAAATCATCAAGTGTTAAACCGCTTTGATTAGTTATGGGGCGGAGCTAGTCACGTCATTCTAGTAAAGTTACGTCACGGTGTATTGACTTTGTCGTCCTTTGAGAATATCGGAAGTCCTTTGTACGCGCTGTGATATTTATTGTAGGTTAATAGACAGTTTTATTTTCCACCACGGAAAGTAGATGCAAGCGTCGGGGAAAATAAAAATAAAATCGCAATTTTGAATTTTATTTTTATTTGGGTTTTTTGAGAATTAGGACCGGCGCTCCCATAACCAAAGTTATTAAAAAACTCTGGCCTTAGAGTTCATATGCGTAGGAATTACATCACGAGGGTGCAGCCCGAGTGATATAATAATACGCATCTGAACAACAATGATTTTATTCAAGAGCAAATCACTAAATGAGAATCAATAAAGGATATTGTGAAAAGTTTACCTTTCCATCAGTCAATGTATGAGAATCAAACTTAAACTCATATTCTGCTCCAACAGGACTTGATACTCGCTTCTTTCGTTTCAACAAGGGACTGGAATCTGGTGACTCTGCTTCCATGTCATTATCAGAGCTTAAACCTGAACTAGTATCTGATACCTCTCCTCCACCATCAACTTCACAACCAGTTATATCCTCAAGTTCTTTTTCAGCTAAAACATTTTCGTCTGTTTCAATCTTATTTTCAACTACATGATCATTTTCCTCAGTTTCTGCCCTAGAGTGATCAATAACTGATTTTATTACAGAATCTACAACATCGGCCACTATTACACTTGCATTTTCAGTGCCAAGTGACACATGATCTTGTTTCTCTTCACTACAAGATGTGGAAGTTCTTTCATCAAATGCTACATTTGATCCTTCAAGATTAGTTTCATAATTGATTACTTCATTTTCATTGTTCTCTGTTACATTACTAGGATCATCTTTGTGTTCTAGTGTTTCACACTTCAAACACTCACTGTGACTGTCTTCAATATTTTCACCATTTGAATTCTCAATCACTTTTTGTTGGACTGTTTCACAATTTGTACACTTACTAACACTGGATACACCTCCTTGAACAGCACCATCAATTTTTGTCTGATTATCATTTTCCACTATATCACAGTCTGACAAACTGTCATGTTTACATTTTTCAATTATCACATCTTGAGACTTATTCAGAGCACAATCTTTAGACAAGTCTACTCTTGCTTCAACATTTTCTTCCTCTTGCACTGCCAACTTTTCTAAGTGAGGAACTAAATCTTCACCTCCTTTATCATTATCAGTCTCTCCTTTAGAGCTACTGCTTTCTTGTTCTGAAAAATTTAGTTTACATTCTTCCAAAAACTTGTTTTCTTTTATACTACAGTCACTGCTAATTTCTTCATCATTTAAGAGATCAGATTCTAATTTACTGTCACTTTCTATATCTGCTATGCATTCATCTTGTTTTCTTTCACAGTCTGAGACCTGCTCCTTCATTTTATTTGTTTCTTCCTTTGGAATGGTCCCAATATTTTCATCTACATGCATTATAGTTTCTGTCTTTGATACTGAACCAGTCTGACCTGCAGAGACATCACTTCCTGTATGCTGCAGCCTAGACTGCTTCTCATTTTCTTTAGCTTTATGACTGGTTTTTCTTTTACTTTCGTAGTATTTAGATAAATTCTGATGTGACGTAGGAAGACTGAAGTAAAGACCAGCTTTACGGAGACAGTTGTAGAAGTAATCAAACATTCTTAAGTTCTGAAGTGATCTTGCAACATTTCTCTTGCTTGAAAATGGATCTGAAAACAAAATGAATCTTTTAGTATGTGATGGCCAGAAATTTTTCAGCTGTTAGTCTTAAAGTATCTTCAAAACACTTATATTTTTATCAGTTGTCCATAAAAGTTACATCATGTTCACTGTATATCTGCAGAAATTTTGATCACTCCCAAGGGTATTTCTTGACAAAACCAATATCCTAGATAAAATATAAGTCTACAACCGATAAGCCATATTATGGCTGCTCTAGCTCTACCATTATCTATATCAGCATGTACATCAAACAACAGGTCATTAAATCATGTAATGCCTCATTATTATCTTTTATTTCTAATAATGTGGAACATTTATAGTGCCGCTAGTTAGATGCTCCCATTGACAAGTATTTAATTTAAACAAGTGCTTGTATAACACGAAATGCCCCCCTTGATGCATTCAGCAATTGCACAAGGAACAGAAATTGCTTGGTCACTGTGCACAAAAGTTCTACTGCTCTGCGTCAATGTGACCTTGACCTTTGACCTATTGACCTCAAAATCAATTGGGGTCATATGCTGGTTATGATCCACCTATTAAGTTTCGTGATCCTAGGCCCAAGCGTTATCAAGTTATCATCCAGAAATGATTTAACTGTTCCGGGTCAATGTGACCTTGACCTTTATCCTACTGACCCCAAAATCTATATGGGCTATCTGCTGGTCATGACCAACCCCCCTGTCAACTTTCATGATCCTAAGCCCAAGCGTTCTTGAGTTCCTGTGACATTGACCTTTGACCTACTGACATCAAAATCAATAGGGGTCATCTGCTGGTCATTATTAACCTCCCTGTCAACTTTCATGATCCTATGCCCAAGCGTTCTTGAGTTATCATCCGGAAACCATTTAACTGTTCCTGGTCACTTTGACATTGACCTATGACCTACTGACCTCAAAATTAATAGGGGTCATCTGCTGGTCATGACCAACCTCCCTATCAACTTTCATGATCCTAAGCCCAAGCATTCTTGAGTTATCATCCGGAAACCGTTTAACTGTTCTGGGTCAATGTGACCTTGACCTTTGATCTACTGATCTCAAAATCAGTAGAGGTCATCTGCTGGTCATGACCAACCTCCCTGTCAACTTTCATGATCCTAAGCCCAAGCGCTCTCGAGTTATCATCCAAAAACCGTTTAAATGTTCCGGGTCACTGTGACCTTGACCTTTGACCTACTGATCTCAAAATCAATAGTTGTCATCTGCTGGCTATGACCAACCTTCCTATCAACTTTCATGATCCTAGGCCCAAGCATTCTTGAGTTATCATCCAGAAACGGATTGGTCTACATACCAACAGACAGATCGACCCGACATCTGCAGAACAATATACCCCTTCTTCTTTGAAGTGGGGCATAAACATTTAAAAGAGATCATAAAATGGAACTGTCAACAAACATTCAAAGAGGACCATTAATAGACCTTTGATCTGTTAACTAACAAGTAACACTATTAAGTGTTCTATTTTGTAAGCAATATATTTGTGTTACCTTCAATAGCAACACGCCTACTCTTCCATTTCTTTTCAGCTCGAGGTATCACCTTCAGTGACCTTACACAGATAATGTTCTCTGCCAGGTCAAAATGTACACCATAAAACATCAGCATATCCTTCCATAATGTACCCACTGCATGCTCATTGTTAGAGCTCCAGACCTTTAGACAATGAAAATCTTTGGAACATTCTGATAACAAAAATGTTCTAATAACTCTAAAACAAGTTTTGCAATTATTCATTTATAGACATGAGATAGACATTATTTTTCTTCAAGTTTCCTTCACTAGTGTCCTACAGGAAATGCCTGATACTATCAAATCACTATATTTTCATGGGGACTAACTTTCTTGGATTTTGTGGAGTCTCAAAACTTAAAATTATATCCCAACAAAAATACAAATTTTCAATTCTTTTTATCTATAAAATGTATTAATATCATATTAATATCCCCAAGAATTTGCCGTTCTGTTCGAAGCCATGAAATGTTATGCCCATGTAATAAAACCATTTCACAGCACCTAAACAACACTTACAGTCCACATTTTATTAAGAGACCACCTAAGGGACAATTAAAAAGTGGTCTCTTAATGGAATGGTCTCTTAATGAATTTCAGTCTGGTGAAGAGAAAAGTTTTTAACTGTTAATGTAACTAAAATCTGTTTTAAGATGGTGAACACTTTTCCAAGTCCACATAACCATGAAAATTATAGCTGGATTGTTTCAAGGTAGCATATCTTCCAGAAAACTGACAGTACCTGAGACTGGCAATGCTGCAGGTAAAATATTGTGTTTCCCACCTTTCAGTCAACAGAAAGTACTGGAGGTTGGCACTGCAGCAGGATTGTTTGTCAGTTCGACTGTTACAAAGGTTAATTGCATTCAGTCAGGTGCTAAACATACTCACTAATTATACAGGTGAAGAAATGCCCGGCGGGACTTTGGTACCCAGTTGTTTAATAGATACTTCGGTCGAATATTTTACCTGTCGGGACTACATTAATGTGGACGCTAGTCGTTTAATAAAAAAGCCATTTAATGGACTGAATTTATATGGAGGGATTTTGACTGTTCGTTTAATAAAACAAGAGGACCATGATGGTCCTGAATCGCTCACCTGTCCCAACATGACCCAGTTTTGAAACTGAACTGAGTATGACGTCGTTTTTTCTATTATTTGACATAGTGACCTAGTTTTTGAGCTCATGTGAACCAGTTTTGAATCTGACCTAGATATCAACAAGATAAAAATTCACACCAATTTTCATGAAGATCCATTGAAAAATATGGCCTCTAGAGAGGTCACAAGGTTTTTTATTGTTTGACCTACTGACCTAGTTATTGACGGCACATGACCCAGTTTCGAATTTGACCTAGATATCATCAAGGTGAACATTCTGAACAAATTTTCATGAAGATCCATTCAAAAGTATGGCCTCTAGAGAGGTCACAAGGTTTTTCTATTTTTAGACCTACTGACCTAGTTTTACACCTCAGTTGACCCAGTTTCGAACTTGACCTAGATATCATCAAGATGAACATTCAGACCAATATTCATACAGATCCCATGAAAAATATGGCCTCTAGAGAGGTCACAAGGTTTTTTTATTATTTGACCTACTGACCTAGTTTTTTGACCGCATGTGACCCAGTTTCAAACCTGACCTAGATATCATCAAGGTGAACATTCTGACTAACTTTCATGAAGATCCATTCATAAGTATGGCCTCTACAGAGGTCACAAGGTTTTTCTATTTTTAGACCTACTGACCTAGTTTTGGACCGCACATGACCCAGTTTCAAACTTGACCTAGATATCATCAAGGTGAACATTCAGACCAACTTTCATAAAGATCCCATGAAAAATGTGACGGACGCACGGACAGACCACGGACGCTGCATGATCACAAAAGCTCACCTTGTCACTTTGTGACATGTGAGCTAAAAATCACTTAATAGAGGTGGTCGCAAGTACAATGTCGACCGTATTTATAAAGTGCAAACATAGAACAAACTCTTGTACCTCCTGTTTTAATTCCGCAAACATATTTTGGACATCTTCTTTAGTCTTTGGTCTCTTCAATGCTTGCTCTGACAAATCCTAGAAATATTCAACATACAAGATATATAAAGTTAGCTCAAACTCAATGGCTACAAACAGAATTTGGATATAACCATCTATGATATGGAAGAGACTGTCAATATATTACTCGCTGAAATCTTACATGATGCTATGCATAATAAATTGATACACATTAAAAATGGTTTACAAATACAATAGGTATAACTTGGGTATAATTATTTTTTTGTGAAAGAGGAAACCAAATTTGCTGTATCCAGATTATATACTGAAGGTGTAAGAAACTTCCAATTTTATTTTCATACGATACAAATCCAGTTAATAGACCAAGCAGCTAAACATTTATTGGAGGCTGGTAAAATACTTTGTAGCTCACATTAAAGAGACTGGCAACACAGGAGGCTAGCACTGCTGTTGGTGAAACATTGTGTAGCTCATCTTCCTTACAACACGTAGTACCAAAGAGTGGCATAACTGCAGGTAAAATTTTGTATTGCATACTTTCCAGCGAACAGGCAGTAACATAGACTGGCACTGATTCAAGTAAATTACTGTGTAGCTCCGAAGAACAGGCAGTCCCGAAGGGGCACTGCTGCAGATAAAACATTGTGTAGCATACCTTCCAGAAAACTGGCAGTACCTGAGACTGGCAATGCTGCAGGTAAAATATTTTGTTTCCTACCTTTCAGACAACAGAAAGCACTGAAGGTTGGTACTGATACAGGTAAAACTGGCAGTACCACATGCTAGTACTGCTGCAGGTAAAACTAGATGATGGTTTTGTAGAAAAGCACATGTCTCCCCCAATGCATAGTCATATAGGCAAGAAGTCAATCGGGGACAGGCGCAAAAGTCAAAGCGACACTGATGGTTGGCTGCAATAGGGATCATTTACTTGGCATGTCCAATCATCCCACTAGGTTTCAACATTCTGGGCCTAGTGGTTCTTAAGTTACGAACTGGAAACGGTTTTCCATTTTCAGGCCCCTGTGACCTTAACCTTTGATCAAGTGACCCCAAAATCAGTAGGGGTCATCTACTCTGCATGTCCAATCATCCTATTAAGTTTCAACATTCTGGGTCAAGTGGTTCTCAAGTTATTGATTGAAAAAAGTTTTCAGCCCCCTGTGACCTTGACCTTTGATAGAGTGACTCTGTCATTCCTACCATCCTATGAAATTTGGAGGTTCTAGGTCAAATGGTTTTCAAGTTATTGACTGGAAATGGATTTCTATGTTCTGTCCCCTGCGACCTTGACTTTTAATAGAGGGATCCCAGAAACAATAGAGGTCATCTACTCTGTAAGTCCTATCACCCTATGAAGTTTCAATATTCCGGGTCAAGTGGTTCTCAAGTTACTGACTGGAAATGGTTTTCCATGTTCAGCCCCCTGTGACCTTGACCTTTACCAGAGTGACCCCCAAAAACAATAGGGGTCATCTACTCTGCATGTCCAATCATCCTATGATGTTTCAACATTCTGGATCAAGTGGTTCTCAAGTTATTGATTGGAAATGGTTTTCCATGTTCAGGCCCCTGTGACCTTGACCTTTAACAGTGTATCCCCAAAAACAATAGGGGTCTTCTACTCCGCAAGACCAATCATCCTATGAAGTTTCAACATCCTGGGTCAAGTGGTTCTGAGGTTATTGATCGGAAATAGTTTTCCATGTTCAGGCCCCTGTGACCTTGACCTCTACCAGAGTGACCCCAAAATCAATAGGGATCACCTACTCTGCATGATCAATCATCCTATGAAGTTTCAACATTCTTGGTCAAGTGGTTCTCAAGTCATTGATCGGAAATGGTTTTCCATGTTCAGGCCCCTGTGACCTTGACCTTTGATGGAGTGACCCCAAAAACAATAGGGGTCATCTACTCCATAAGCCCTGCCAACCTATGAAGGTTCTAGGTCAAATGGTTCTCCAGTTACTGATCGGAAATGAAGTGTGATCGACGGACCGAAGGATGGACGGACAGACAGGGCAAAAACAATGCCTCCCCAAGTGGGAGGAGACATAATAATGTGTAGCATACCTTCCAGAGAACAGGCAGTACTGGTGGCTGGATCTGCTGCAGGTAAAATATTGTCATCAAACCAAAACAGTACGCAGGTAAAGATCCCCGATCCTGACTGTCTACTTCACAAACCTGCAATATTTCACCATGCAATACAGTTGTTTAAAGGGAACAGTAGCATATTCAGTAACATGTAATTAACCTGTATAAAATACATCTTTTGAAAACATTACATTTATATGTAATGAGGGACCACTGTTGCTACATGGATAAGGTTAACTTATGTCATTTTCCCAAACAAGAGGGTCATTATGACCCTGGATCGAACAAATTTTGTAGAGGTGCACTAGGCAATGCTACATGTCAAATATCTAAGCTCTAGGCCTTCTGGTTTATTTTTAGAAAATTTTGAAGATTTTTCTATGTACAATCAAGTAACCCCATGGGACAAGGTCAATTTGACCCGGGGGTCATGATTTGAATAAATTTTGTAGAAGTCTACTAGGCAATGCTACATGTCAAATATCTAAGCTCTAGGCCTTCTGGTTTATTTTTTAAAAAATTTTGAAGATTTTCCTATGTAAAATCAAGTGACCCCTGGGGCGGGGTCAATTTTGACCCCAGGGTCATGATTTGAACAATTTTAGTAGAGGTCCACTAGGCAATGCTACATGTCAAGTATCTAATCTCTAGGGCTTCTGGTTTTTGAGAAGAAGATTTTTTAAGATTTTCCTATGTAAAATCAAGTGACCCCTGGGGCCGGGTCAATTTTGACCCAGGGGTCATGATTTGAACAAACTTGGTAGAGGTCGACTAGGTAATGCTTCACACCAAATATCTAAGCTCTAGGGCTTCTGGTTTTTGAGAAGAAGATTTTTAAAGTTTTTCCTTTTGGTTGCCATGGCAACCAGAGTTCTGCATGGAATTCAATTCTTTGAACAATTTTGAAAAGGGGCCACCCAAGGATCATTCCTGTGAAGTTTGGCGTAATTCTGCCCAGTGGTTTTCAAGAAGATTTTTTTACAAATTGTTGACGGACGACGCACGACAGACATCAAGCGGTCACAATAGCTCACCTTGTCACTTCGTGACAGGTGAGCTAAAAACACTCTGGGTTCAAATCCAGTCTAGGATATACAATTCTTTCACACACAGCTGGTTTATGGCAGATTGGTGGTCTTACTACAATGCTGCCCCTTGTTTAGAGAAGCTACCTCTTCCACTAAACAAGCTGGAGAGTAGCCATATGACCGAAATTGTGTTGGTGTGACTAAAAACCCAACAAAACAAACAGGAAATTCTGTTTCATGAAATTGTATATTTGTACCTTCTGATGTGCAAAAATACTTCACACTAGGAACTGTTTCACAATCACTATAACAAGTTCATTTGAAAGTTAAATAACTTCAACCTTCTCATTTAACATACCTTTGCCCAATACTTGAACGTCACTGCCAACTTCCTCAACCGTTCATCAAGCTGTGAGTATATAGCTAGATACTGACTTGTCTGACAAGCTAACTGATTTCCTACAGTGATCTGACACTGCAGACTCCCACAAGGGGAGGTAAAAAGTACTGACGGCACCTTAGCTTGAAAATCACTCTTCACATCTTTGAATTGTTCTACAAAAATATACAAACTATGATACTACCACTTGCCAGCTAACACTATGGAATAACTGTGACACAAAATATGAAGTTAATGTACTTGTTACCTATAGTAATCATTGAATGACTTCCTTTTTTTTCAGTTAAGCACAGCCAGAGTACAGATGCTGTATAGGGAGGATTTGTGAACTAACAAGAGATGTCACAGGAGACAAGGCGCTCGACTATTTCGATGCTAGATAGTGAAACTGGGCACATCTGAGGAAACTGGAGCTGTAATTGGAGTGTTTAATGACACCAATGGTGGATGAAGATATTGCACAATAGCTTGAGTCTGTGTCAAAAATATTAAGTAATAAGAGAGGGAAAGACAAAGTGTATCAAAACACTATATAAGTATAATTCTAAGCGAAAAGGGGGCGTAATTCATAAAATATTGGTGCACCTTGTGTCATATGATGTGGGTGATGATGTGGAACAACTACTTCAAGTTTGAATCAAATCCATTTCGTAATAACCGAGTTAACTTTAAATTCTAAGTAAAAGGGGGCATAATTCATGAAATATTGGCACCAGAATTATGCACCTTGTGTCATATGATGGGGGGGATAAGGTGGAACAACTACTTTAAGTCTGAATCAAATCTATTTAGAAACAAGGCAGTCTAAAAGACAGCTAAATCCCCCGCCACTGGTATGGATAGTGAAAAGGTAAACCTTTCACCTTGAGCTGTGACCTTGACCTTGAACTGACATGGCTGACCCATGAATTCTGCACATTGTCTAGATGAGGTGATCATTTGACCAAAGTTTCATGAAAATCCTAAAATGGGTTTAGGAGATACAGAGCTCAAACCTTTGACCTTGAGTTGACATCACTGACTCATGAGTTCTTGATGAGATGATCATTTGACCCAAGTTTAATGTAAATCCTTCAAGGGGTTTAGGAGATACAGAATGGTCACAAAATGGAAGGCTCAAACCTTTGACTCTAAGTTGTGACCTTGACCTTGAGCCAGTATAGCTGACTCATCAATTCTGCACATCATCTTGATGAGGTGATCATTTGACCCAAGTTTGATGAAAATCCTTCAAGGGGTTTGGAAGATACAGAGCGGACACAAAATGGAAGGCTCAAACCTTTGACCTTGAGTTGTGACCTTGACCTTAAGCCGACATGGCTGACTCATGAGTTCTGCACATTGTCTTGATGAGGCGACCATTTGACCCAAGTTTCATGAAAATCCTTCAAGGGGTTTAGGAGATACAGTGTGGACACAAAATGTTACAGAAGGACGGAAGGACGGATGGAGACCATTCCAATAACCCACCACAACTTGTGGCAGGGGATTAATAACTGAGATATAGTGAAAGTACATCAAAACTTTAACCTGAAATTCTAAGTAAAAGGGGGATAATTCATTAATTATTGGTACCAGAGTTATGGGCCTTGTGTAATATGATGTGGAACAACTACTTTCAGTTTGAATCAAATCCATTTAGGAATAACTGAGATAGAGTGAAAGTGCGTCAAAACTTTAACCTGAAATTCTAAGTAAAAAGGGGGGATATTTCATGAAATATTGGTGTGAGAGTCATGGCCCTTGTGCCATATGATGTGGGTGATGATGAGGAATAACTGTTTTAAGTTTAAAGCAAATCCATCAAGTAACTAGAAAATGCTTTTGTAAAAAAGCGCATGTCTCCCCCAATGCAAAGTCCTATAGGCAAGAAGTCAATAGGGGTCAGGAGCGAAAGTCAAAGAGACACTGATGGTTGGCTGCAATAGGGATCATCTACTTTGCATGTACAATCATCTCGCTAAATTTCAACACTCTTGGCCTAGTGGTTCTCAAGTCACTGTTCAGGCTTCTGTGACCTTGACCTTTGATCAAGTGACCTCAAAATATATAGGGGTCATCTACTCTGCATGTCCAATCATCCTATTAAGTTTCAACATTGTAGGTCAGGTGGTTCTCAAGTTATTTCCAAAAAATGATTTTACATGAACAGGCCACTGTGACCTTGACCTGTAATAGACTGACCCCAAAATCACTATGGGTCATCTACTCTGCATGTTCAATCATCCTATGAAGTTTCAACATTCTGGGTCAAGTGGTTCTCAAGTTATTGATCGGAACTGGCTATCAATGTTCAGGCCCCTGTGACCTTGACCTTTAACTGAGTGACCCCAAAAACAATAAGGGTCATTTACTCTGCATGAACAATCATCCTATGAAGTTTCAACATTCTGGGTCGAGAGGTTCTCAAGTTATTGACTGGAAATGGTTTTCCATGTTCAGGCCCGTGACCGTGACCTTTAACCCTAAAATCGTTAGGGGTCATCTACTCTGCATGAACAATCATCCTATTAAGTTTCATCATTCTGGGTCAAGTGGTTCTCAAGTTACTGACCGGAAATGGTTTTCAATGTTCAGGCCCCTGTGACCTTGACCTTTCACAGAGTGACACCAAAATTGTTAGGGGGTCACCATCACATTTGTCATTTGTACAATCCCTCCTGACTACTTGGAAGTTATCTCAACATTCATGGTCAAGTATTCGTCAAGTATTTACTGACCAGAAATGGTTTTCAATGTTCAGGCCCCTGTGACCTTGACCTTTAATAGAGTGACCCCAAAATCGATAGGGGTCATCTACTTTGCATGTACAATCATCCTATGAAGTTTCAACATTCTGGGTCAAGTGGTTCTCTAGTTATTGATCGGAAATGGTTTTCCATGTTCAGGCCACTGTGACCTTGACCTTTGATGGAGTGACCCCAAAATCAATAGGGGTCATCTACTCTTTATGATCAATCATCCTATGAAGTTTCAACATTCTGGGTCAAGTGGTTCTCTAGTTATTGATCAGAAATGGTTTTCAATGTTCGGGCCCCTGTGACCTTGACCTTTGACAGTGTGACCCCAAAAACAACAGGGGTCGTCTACTCCAGCAGCCCTACAACCCTATGAAGTTTGAAGGTTCTAGGTCAAATGGTTCTCCAGATATTGCTCGGAAATGAAGTGTGACGTATGGACGGACGGACGGACGGAAGGACAGATGGACAGACAGGGCAAAAACAATATGTCTCCTGGGGGAGACATCATTACAGAGATAAGAACAAGAGTGCCAGAATGTCACAATATACACCCGTCATAGCAAATTTCTTTACACTAGCACCTGTATTTACAAATGGAATTTTAATTCTGTGATTGTGTAGTAATTATTGTAATTCTTTTGTTTTTCTAAGCCCACAAAAAAACAACTCCTTACCAGGTAGAGATACCTTAAAATACAGTCGACATCGTACTTGCGACCACCTCTATTAAGCGTTTTTTGTATTAAACGACCAGTCAAAATCCCTCCTGAACGTTTTCAGTATATAAAATCATTCCATTAAACGACTAGCGACCACATTAATGTAGTCCCGACAGGTAAAATATGACAAAAGTATCTATTAAGCGACCAGGTACCAAAATTCTATCGGGCATTTCTTTATCTGTGTAATTAGAGTACGTTTTGCACATGACTGAATGCAATTAACCTTTGTATCAGTCAAACTGACAAACAATCTAGCCATAAATTTCACGGTGGACTTGGAAGTGTTCACGATGTTAAAACAAATTTTGAAACCATACATGTATGTTCATAATAAATACAGTTACATTAACAGTAAAAAATAACTTTCCTTTTCATCTGACTGAAATTCATTAAGAGACCATTCCATTAAGAGACCACTTCTTAGCAGTCGCTTGGGTGGTCTCTTAATACAATGTCGACTGTACACCTAAAATTTGAAAGTAACATCTATGTTGTACCACAGAAAAGTGGTCTTGATTTTTCCCTACAGTCAATTATACACAAGAGGACCATGATGGTCCTGAATCGCTCACCTGTCCCCACATGACCCAGTTTTGAACTGAGTATGACTTCGTTTTTTCTATTATTTGACATAGTGACCTAGTTTTTGAGCTCATGTGACCCAGTTTTGAACTTGACCTAGATATCATCAAGATAAAAATTCTGACCAATTTTCATGAAGATCCATTGAAAAATATGGCCTCTAGAGAGGTCACAAGCTTTTTCTATTATTTGACCTAATGACCTAGTTTTTAAAGGCACATGACCCAGTTTTGAACCTGACCTAGATATCATCAAGATGAACATTCTCACCAATTTTCATGAAGATCTCATGAAAAATATGGCCTCTAGAGAGGTCAAAAGGTTTTTCTATTTTTATACGTACTGACCTAGTTTTTGACCGCATGTGACCTAGTTTTGCAACTTTACCTAGATATCATCAAGGTAACCATTCAGACTAATTTTCATGAAGATCCATTGAAAAATATGGCCTCTAGAGGTCAAAAGGTTTTTCTATTTCTAGACCTACTGACCTAGTTTTTGACCGCAGTTGACCCAGTTTCGAACTTGACCTAGATATCATCAATATGAACATTCAGACCAACTTTCATACAGATCCCATGAAAAATATGGCCTCTAGAGAGGTCACAAGGTGTTTTTATTATCTGACCTACTGACCTAGTTATTGACGGCACATGACCCAGTTTCAGACTTGACCTAGATATCATCAAGGTGAACATTCTGACAAATTTTCATGAAGATCCATTGAAAAGTATGGCCTCTAGAGAGGTCACAAGGTTTTTCTATTTTTAGACCTACTGACCTAGTTTTTGACCGCAGTTGACCCAGTTTCAAACTTGACCTAGATATCATCAAGATGAACATTTAGACCAATTTTCATACAGATCCCATGAAAAATATGACCTCTAGAGAGGTCACAAGGTTTTTATATTATTTGACCTACTGACCTAGTTTTTGAAGGCACGTGACCCAGTTTCAAACCTGACCTAGATATCATCAAGATAAACATTCTGACTAATTTTTATGAAGATCCATTGAAAAGTATGGCCTCTAGAGAGGTCACAAGGTTTTTCTATTTTTAGACCTACTGACCTAGTTTTGGACCGCACGTGATCCAGTTTCGATCTTGAACTAGATATCATCAAGATGAACATTTAGACCAATTTTCATACAGATCCCATGAGAAATATGACCTCTAGAGAGGTCACAAGGTTTTTATATTATTTGACCTACTGACCTAGTTTTTGAAGGCACGTGACCCAGTTTCAAACCTGACCTAGATATCATCAAGATAAACATTCTGACTAATTTTCATGAAGATCCATTGAAAAGTATGGCCTCTAGAGAGGTCACAAGGTTTTTCTATTTTTAGACCTACTGACCTAGTTTTGGACCACATGTGACCCAGTTTTGATCTTGACCTAGATATCATCAAGGTAATAATTCTGACTAACTTTCATGAAGATCCATTGAAAAGTATGGCCTCTAGAAAGGTCACAATGTTTTTCTATTTTTAGACCTACTGACCTAGTTTTGGACCGCATGTGACCCAGTTTCGAACTTGACCTAGATAACACTAAGATAAACATTCAGACCAACTTTCATAAAGATCCCATGAAAAATGTGGCCTCTCGAGTGGTCACAAGTAAAAGTTTACGGACGGACGCACGACGGACGCTGCGCGATCACAAAAGCTCACCTTGTCACTTTGTGACATGTGAGCTAAAAAGTTACAATATAAGTTATTTATAGTATCAACTAAGGGAAGTTAATCTTAAAAAAAAAAAAAATTGTAAGTCCACACAAAAATCCTTACCAGGTAGAGATAGGTCAAAATACACCTCAAAATTGGATGTAACATGCATGTTGTACTACAGAAAAGTGGTCTCGATTTTTCCCTACGACTAGTAATGAAAAAGTTACAATATAAGCTATTTATAGTAACAACAAAGGGAAGTAATTCTAAAGAAGGGACCTGTGCATGACACTCCGTCTCATGGTGGTGAACATTTGTGCAAAGTTATATCATATATAAGAAGAAGAAATGCTCCGGACAAAGTCATTCTTGTTTCTGACCTTTGGCCTCTAATTGTGACCTTGGCCTTAGACTTAGGGACCTGGTTCTTGCACATGACACTTTGTCTCATGGTGGTGAACATTTGTGCCAAGTTATAGCAAAATTTCTCCATGCATGAAGAAGAAATGCTCCGGACAAAGTTTTCATTCTTGACCTCCAAGTGTGACCTTGACCTTAGACCAAGGGACCTGGTTCTTGCACATGACACTCCATCTCATGATGGTGAACAATTGTGCCAAGTTACATCAAAATCCCTCCATGCACGAAGAAGATATGCTCCGGACAAAGTCATTCTTGAATTTGACCTCTAACCTCTAAGTGTGACCTTGATCTTAGACCCATGGACCTGGTTCTTGCACAGAACACTCCATGTCATGATGGTGAACAATTGTGTCAAGTTTCATCAAAATCCCTCCATGCATGAAGAAGATATGCTCCAGACAAAGTCTGTGGATGCCGCCCGCCCAGCCGCCTGCCCGCCAGGGGCGTTCCCATAATACGTCCCGTTTTTCAAACAGGCGTATAAAAAAGAGAAAACCTTTACCAAGGTGGGATGCGGAAAGAACGCCAACCTGATCGCGGTAGAAAGCCTCCATATACTTCGTATAGTCAGCTAAAAAGTAGCATGATAAACACTTTCATAACAAGCCAGTATTGTAAGGTAAGACTTTATCTAACAATGGCCAAGAGGAAAGTGGATTTATAAAAGGGCTTGTTTAAAAACCACATTTCACAGTGAAGTCGTACATTCTATTTGAAGGAATTTGGAAAAGTAAATTCTTTCAAATCATGATTTGTGTCAAGCTAAAGTCTGCACAAAAATAATGACACAAATCATTTAGCAACTCAAAACATAAATTTTGAAAGAAACAGCAAGAGTAATGTCATATACTCATTGAATTCCAGTCAGTATATTAAAGTTCATTTCACACACAAACTGACTATTTAAGTGAAAACATCAAAACTAAAAAGAAATTATTTTCTCAGTGGGCATTACTACTGACACAAGTGTTCTGTAAACACTGACAGACTGATGCTGGTGTAGCTCCTTGTGCAACACTAGCTTATAGTTTAAGTCCGCGTTTCACCAAGTCCATTAATTGATGAACCAAATATACACAAACTCACATCTGGAAGTAATAAATGAAGGACAAATATAAACTGTATATTAAAGATAGAAATCAGACATTTTAGTGAAATTCTACATTAACAGATGTATTAACCAGATCTGGGAATCAATCAATATCTATCAAAATTCTTCTGTTGATAAATCAGTACAAAACATACAAAAATATCTGCATTTGATTAATCATGAAGAAAATCAGATGTACATGTGTATCAATTCTGGGTAAAATAAGATGAAAATGCCATCTTTACTAGTTTTGGGAAATAACATAATTCTAGTAATTATCACTTCTTAATACACATACTGATTTGTTATTATACTCTGATGAAGTCCAATGGATGAAACATGTTAGTTTTGAAATAAAAAGTATATATCTGGAGTTAGTTCTTCGCTTTATCTATTTCTTACACATTACTAAGAAATTCCAGGAAAATAAAAAGTTGCGAGTCTAATGGTTTTGCTCGACTATAAAAGAAATCTGGACCTCACTAAGTTTACATAACCGGAGTCTATGCGAAAATCACAATTTTGGTAACATTTCTGTGAATAGAATTTTCTTCATAATCTAGATTTTAACGATACTTTACACAGTTTCACACTGTTTGCTATATGGTCAAATAAAATGTTTAAGTGTATTTGATCATTTCTGATATATCTGATCCTGAGATCAACAAATTTCAAGAACATCTGAAAGCATTATTTGGAATTACATCAGATGTCAACTTTTTTGTAACCTTTGTTTTCTTAAGAACAAATTAGGTTGACATTTTTGTAGATGTATACACAGGATGACATTTATAAGAAAGACAATTTTCCTTTTGATATACTGGGACCAGGCTTATTCTACGTTGTCCATTAAATGACCTCACATATAAATGATTTCCTGTTTATCAAAAGTACAAATTTACCTTAACATATATTTCTGAGTAAACAAATTAATCTTTGCTACTGCTTATATAATATAAACAGAAACTCATAGTAATTCTGTACATCAAACCACTTACTGTTCTCACTCCAAACTAGAGCTATCACTTAAGGTGATTAACCAGACTACCACCAGAGGATGCTCTGATGCAAGGAAAGTAAAATGTTGTGATCATGACTTCTGACTTTCAAGTATGACCTTGACCTTGGACCTAGCTGACCTGGATATTGCACTTTGCATGTTGTCTGGATCAGGCTGACAACCAAGTTTTATGAAAATCTTCTCAGCGGTTAAGAAGACATGGAGCCGACACCAGGTCACTATCAAATTTTGACCTCCAAAGTGGAGTTTTTAAAATAATAAATGAAATTTATTATCTCTTTACGACAATTTTTTCTGCTGGATTTAGAGTTGGACAAAGTTACCTTGTAATTTTTCTCTGAGTAAGTCCTGTATTTGATTAACTACTGTCTGTCTGTAATTAAGCTCCTCGTCTGTAAGACCATGTTGCTTGTAAATGTTCTCCACAATGCCATCCAGAGCTTCTACATGCCGTTCTGAGGGCAGGGGTAAGTTTTTCAACATTTTGTCTTGTAACATAATCTGTTGAATCAGAAATACACAGTTCTTTTTAAGAAAACAAGTCATTATTATTACACTAAAATGTAATATAATTTTTAATGAATCACAGTTTTTTTTTCTTTGTTTTAAAGACGGCTGTTTAAACAGCAAACAGTGATGTCACAGTTCATAATTTCCACAAAATGTATGTATTTTGTAAAACAAAATCACATATTAAACAATAATGGCAAAACTAGCACTGTGACATCAAAAAGGTTTTTGTTAAATATAATTCATCACGAATTTCAAAACAATGCATGTAGGGTCAATCACAGAACACATGTGGACAATTAATAAACTTATATGAGACATTTTATAGAAATATTACCTTTAACCTCAAAGAAAGAAATCTTACAAAAGCAAATACCGTCTCCTTATTACAACATTTAAATTTTTAGGTATCTTTGTTGTCAAATGGTTTTACCTTACCTCTTTTCTTCGCCTGTGCCTTTTATCATTAGCATGCTGTCTACACGTTTGGATATTGTCACAATGATATTCACACAGTCGACAGAAATACTTGGCGTTGGTAAATTTTGCAGACTTCTGAAAGGTCAAACATCAGAATAGAAAGCATAACAAGAGGTGCCTAATGACAGAGCACTTGGCAATTTGAAACTCTTCCGTATAATATTAGCTTCTAAAATTTCACCAAAACGTTTCAAGCGAAAAAGGGACATAACTTTGCAATGTAAGCCATAGTTATGAAACCTGCTCTGTGAAATCAATGCACGATGCTGAGTGTTCCTGATGAATTTGAAATTGCTCAGTGACTCAAGCAGTTTCTGAAAAAACTGATTATTTGTAAAAGTATGTCAATGTCAGAAAAGGTAATAACGTTAACAAACTAAAAGGTCATCTTATGACACAGAGCGATCTGACCTGTGGGACAGAGTGAGACAAAGCCCCCAGAACAAGTAGAGAGAAATCCTCATAGATACAGGTCTGTCCTGCTGACTTAGCCTAGCTCTTTGTAAATAGACAGTCAGTAGGCATTGTAACTAAAATTCTAATATGCTTTTCTCTGTTAAAACACTCTTACACTAGAATGACATCACGTTAACGTGCGGTGGCATCAATGTTTTTGTTGTGACCAAGAAAGAGCGCTAATATATTTTATCTACTGTTTTAGATTAAGGGCATATTAGAATCGAAATAATTTACAGCAAAACCGTGTTTAAGCACTATTTATACACTCGGGCGGCAATACTTTGTACAAATAATTTCACGAGGGCACAGCCCTCGTGAAATTATTACGCCCAACGTATGACTGCCCATTGTGTATAAATAGTGTTAAAACACTCTTTTGCTATGAATTATTTCTTAAATACAAACTTCAAGTAGGCACTATCTATTTAAGATTATATGTAGCTAACTGCATCAATGTACGCAGTCTGAAAAAATATTTTAGGTATCATTTTCTGAAAAAGAGTTATTTGAGCTGAAAAGAATGATCCTGGGTAAAGTATCTGAAAACAAGAGCTGTCACCATTGGTGACAAATGCCCCCTAAGTAGGCCCAAGAATGCCACAGTTGTATGCGCAAAAAAAATTACATATCATTTTGTGACCTTGACCTAAGAGGCCTCGGTCATAAGCATGACACATCTTCTCAATATGGTTAACATTTGTGTCAAATTATTTTCATATCCCTTGATAAATGGCAGAGTTATGGGCCAGACAAGAAACACCTTTGACTTTTAAATGTGACCTTGACCTTGGAGCTTAGGGTCTGGGTCTTGCGCATGACACATAATCTCATTATAGGGAACATTTATGCCAAGTAATTTCAAAATCCCTTCATCAATGGCAGAGTTATGGACCAGACAAGGAACAGACCATGTTAACATTTGACCTCTAAGTGTGACCTTGACCTTGGAGCTAGGGGTCTAGGTCTTGCTCATGACACATCATCTTATTATGAGGAACATGTATGCCAAGTAATTTCAAAATCCTTTCATGAATAGCAAAGTTATGGACCAGACACGAAACATACCCTGTTAATCTTTTACTTCTAATTGTGACCTTGACCTTGAAGCTAGAGGTCTGGGTCTTGTGCATGACACATTGTCTCATTATGGCTAACATTAATGCAAAGTTGTTTTAAAATCCCTTCATGGATGGCAAAGTTATGGAGCGGACACGAAACCATGTTAACCTTTGACCTTGACCTTGAAGCTAGGGGTCTGGGTCTTGCACATGACATGTCGTCTCATTATGGTGAACATTTATGCCAAGTTATTTCAAAATCCTTTTATGGATGGAAGAGTTACAGCCCGGACAAGAATTTACCGGACAAACACATGCACAGACGGACCGGTCGATTTTAATATGCCAACCTTCTGGGGCATATTGCACTGCTATAATGAATACGAATATGCATAATTTATTCAAGCATAAAACATTCATGACAATGTTTATTGCCTACATGGACAGGATTATGATTGTCAAACAGTGTTCACTCAACAATTTCACTCTATAAACAGACTGTTTCCCTTGTGTAAAGACGGCTTAGGTTAAGTCTCTACAGTCTGGTTCTTTATTGAGCCCAGTGTATAGCACTGATACACAGGAAGCTGTCTTTCCTTGGAAGAACCAGTACTGACCTCTTAGTTAGGTGGGAGCCACTTAAGACCATCTCAGAAATTTCCAGTATCCGGACTTGGATTCGAACCCTGAACCTCTGGATTGAAAGTAAAGCGTGTTACCACTAGACCACCGGGCCACTCTTAAATCATCAGTTATATATTCTAAGTAACAACTGTTACTGTAAATTTCAAGAAACAGTTATGGCAAGTTATGCAACTTAGATTTCTTGTTTAATGAGCATTATAATGGTACATTTCCATTAGGTACAGTCAGGACAAACAGTAAACACCTTTACCAATTTTGAAGATTTCATTAAAAATTATAAAATGAGCAATGCCAAATATAATCAGTGCAATCTACATTAATAACCCACAAGAAAATGGCATGCATCTTTTTTCAATGAGCAGTGAACTTGGTAGAACAAATTGATTCATGCTGTCAAAAAATCGCTGTAAAAATCTGCGGCCGCATACATACAAAGAATCTCATTACATGTTAGCACCAACCTTTTTTAATGGGAATATTCTCTCCGATTCCAATTCATTCAAAATAGCTTGCGTCAACTGGTCATCTAAATCTACAAAACAAAATAAACAACATTTTAATAAATGGATTTATAAACGTGTCTATTACACAATGTTATGACAGTTTCTGTGTAAACAAAAGTCTCTGAGACAAACTTACAAAAAAAAACAGCCAAGACAGTGAAAGTCTAAATGCTTTGAACTTATATACACAATCTACAATAAATAAATACAGTCAACACTGTATTAAGAGACCACCCAAGGGACTGCTAAAAGTGGTCTCTTAATGGAATAGTCTCTTAATGAATTACAGTCAAGTGAAGAGAAAAGTTATTTTTAACTGTTAATGTAACTGTATTTATTATGAACATACATATATGTACCGTATATTTCCGGCCATACGTCGACTTCGGCCAAAAGACGAGAGCCTACTCTGGATAAAAAATCTTAGATTTTCAACTTGCCCCGACCATAAGTCGAGGGATGGATAGTTCTAGCATTTTAACAACTGCTACGGCACAAAATACTGTGAAAAATGTTTCTAGCAAGTTATCTTTATAATTTCACTCACGATTTATGACCAATAAATGTGTTTATAACGATAGTCAAACATTTGTTAATTATCGTACAAACAAGCATTAAAATACGCGATTTATCTAGCACCATTAAAAAGCGTGAAAAATTACCAAGTGAAAAAAAAATCAATAATCAGACACATGAACAAAATTATAGATTTGTAGTTCTACCTACATTTCAGTGGTTTTTCCATCAGTCATTAAAATCCACCGAACTCTCTAACAGAATCACTATTGAGTATTTTCTGCCAGTAATGACACTAAATCATAAGGATCAAGGCCCTCTTTGTCCTCTTTCATAAATTAATGATCCATTCAGTTAAAAAAAAACCCTGATAAAATGCAATAAAACTGTCAACAACTCTCAGATGAAAAATCAATGCAGTTGCTGCAAATTATCTTGTCTTCTCCCCATCCTCCGCTGTCAATCAAATTGCCCTTAGCCAAACAAAGATCGATCAAGGGCCATTGTTTTTCGGCAAGACATGACATTTATCTTGGCATACTTCAAAACAACACCTGGGATGTTGTTTAGAACTTGTCAAGACAATGAAAGTCTTTTGAAGCTGTAAATTTCAAAGCAAAGGGGAGTTGTACATTTGAAAGTTGTAAGGGGTTAGAATTAATTGATTTTAACTGGCTCTGATTAGTGAGATTAAAAATGTGGCAGTGGATCAGTCTAAGTGTTCCATTAAACTGTTAATTGTTTGCCGATTGTGACAATAGGTGGTAAGATAATTAATGCCCCGGCATGTATCATTCGTTAAACAACAACAAAAATGGCACCAGAATGACATCAAGTTCTTAATTCAAACCAAAACTCGTCCTTTGTAACGATCTGTTAAACTTTATAGATCAAATGGCCAGTAATTATCGGCAATTTGTGAGATGCCTCGTGTCAGTTTTGTTGTTCACAGTCTGATCTCAGTTAAAAGTAATACAGTCGATCTTTTATTAGTATAATAAAATTTACGATTTTTTCTCTTTTTTTTTCAAAATACAATTAACTTAAACTTGTTTAGTTACGGGATGTAACGGCGATCGTTGTTTTGACAATTAGTGCACAAAGAGAAGTTTCCCTTTATCAAAATTGAGAAAATCATAAACTTATTAGAATGCCTTATATGCGCTGTGTTCGATCCGAAAATGGAGAGAGGATCATGACTGCGTTTGGCCGGAAATATACAGTAAATATATTTCACAAAATGAAAATTATAGCTGAATTGTTCGTCAGTTCAACTGCTACAAAGGTTAATTGCATTCATGCAGGTGCAAAACGTACTCGCTAATTACAGTGGTGAAGAAATGCCCGGCTGGAATTTGGTACCTAGTTGTTTAATAGATACTTTTGTTGAATATTTTACCTGTCGGGACTACATTAATGTGGTCTCTAGTCGTTTAATAAAAAAAGCCATTTAATGGAATGAATTTATGTACTGAAAACGTTCGGGGTGGATTTTGACTGGTTGTTTAATACAAAAATCTCTTAATAGAGGTGGTCGCAAGTACGATGTGGACTGTAATTGGAATTGTGTATTGATACCCTATGTACTTGCTAGAATCAACAATGTAGTACCACTGTTCCTAGAAAATGTCTTACATTTTGCCCTATGGAAGTCTAGATTGAACTGTTTGTGAGATTTAGGTCTACTATCCTCTGCTTCACTGTCCTCGGAATCCTTTTTTTCCTTTTCTTTTTCTTCTATCAAACTTGTAGCATCTTTTATCTTTTTCTTCCTTGGTTTTTTGTTCTTCTTCTTACCCACTGGTTGACTTCCATCTAGATACAGAAAATTAAACATGAATTTATTATCACTTTTTTGGTAGTTGTTGGGTTTAGTGTCATTCTGACACAATTACAGGTCATATGGTGACTTTCCAGCATTTGATGGCGAAGGAAAACCCAAGGTGCCACTCTGTATTTACTTCATCACCAGTAGGCACCTGGGTAGAACCATTGACTTTCTGTAAGCCAGCTAGGTGGTTTCCTAGCATGAAGAATAATTAGAATTCAATGCTCGAACCCACATCGATGAGGGGCAACTGATTTCAAGTAAGCAACCATAACCACTTGGCCAGAGAGGCCCCTGAATTTATTATATCACATTTGCATGTGTAGATATTTATATCAGAATGTTACAACTATCTCTAGTGATATAATGTGTTAATTGCATAAATTTATTTTATTTTTAACTAATTTTAGGTGCTCCCTTTTCTCATTTTGAGGTAGCTGAGTGTTATGGTATGGAGGATATGCCTTCTTTTTGGCTGGCTGAAGCTGTAACTGTAGGTGAATTAGTATACAAACGTAATGCAATTACATTCATTGCACATGGGAGTATGTATTTGAGGAAAAGCTTGTATTTTGTTAAACCAATAACATACAGCTTTTTTGTCAATAATAAACCTGCATTTTACTGTACATAAACTATATTTAGAATTGGACAAAGTTTCATCATATATTTTGGGAACAAAATCTATAGATTATCCCATTATTCCTTCCAAATCCTTATGCTCCAGGGACCATTTTCCTCTCTCATACTTTACTGAATTTCAGAGACACAAACCTGGTGTAACAGCACTGAAAGGTTCCTCCTGGTGCTGACGATGATGATGATGATCAACTTCTGGATGATGTTTCTTTTTTTCCTTTTTCTTCACAGGAGGTTTCTTTGTCTCCTTTGTATTAAAATAACAAAAACATATAATATAAATGAGCCGTGCCATGGGAAAACCAACATAGTGGCTTTGCGACCAGCATGGATCCAGACCAGCCTGCGCATCTGCGCAGTCTGGTCAGGATCCATGCTGTTCGCTTTCAAAGCCTATTGCTATTACAGAAACTGTTAGCGAACAGCATGGATCCTGACCAGCCTGCGCGGCTGGTCTGGATCCATGCTGGTCGCAAACCCACTATGTTGGTTTTCTCATGGCACGGCTCAAATTATAAAATTACTGACCTAATTCTTTTACACAAGCACAATTTAATCCAGACAAACTATATATATAGTTTGAATTACTATTGTCAGAATATATGTAATTTTACTGGAAACACAAATAAACATTATGAAGTCTTTGACACATACACTTAGTATCTCTATATATGAAAAGTATTACCAAACAATATTTTTAGTTTGATAATACCAGACTAGCAAAGGCAGACGGTAAGTAGTTTGTACACTATCTTAACAGCAAGTCTAGACCATTAACTTTGACCCTGGGCTCACTTATGCTTTTATAGTGGTCAATCAAGAAAGAGAAACAATCTGATGAATTTACTCCTTTGTTCTTTGTTTAGTGTGTTTACCATTAGTCTCTAAAAGGCAGGTATTCTGTCATTTTTAGGCAGTCAAACTTCTCTTTGATTTATATTACCTTGACATGACTATAAGAGCAGTTATTGGCTAGAGGAAGCTAAATTGTATGTCTGAAAA
The DNA here is from genome assembly GCF_021730395.1 of Mercenaria mercenaria. Taxonomy (NCBI): domain Eukaryota; kingdom Metazoa; phylum Mollusca; class Bivalvia; order Venerida; family Veneridae; genus Mercenaria; species Mercenaria mercenaria. The sequence goes on from NC_069363.1 coordinate 55,284,855, forward strand.
TAGTTGACTACAGTCAGTATTTAACCTTAAGCCTGCTGGTGGCAAGTGATTCTGCCTTGCGACTGTGCAGGCTGATCATGGTCTGCCCTGTTCGCTATTCAGTCAGTAAATTTTCAGTGTACATCCCTTCGAATAATAAATGGTACTGCCCAAATTGAATGGTAGACCAGTCCATTTTAGAAAATTAGCAGGCTGAAGGTTATATCATTTAATACTATATATTTGTACCTTTGCTGACTTAATGCTCAACAAATCTTCTTTTGTTACAACTACAGCTTGAGACATGTTCAGCATTCTCTTCAAATCTGCTTCTATTTCATGTGTGTTTGTCATCTCCCGCACCTTTTGTTGAGGTTCTTTACCTAACATCTTCCTGAGATCAGCCTCCATCTCGTCTGTGCTTTTCTTATCCGTCATTGTATACAACAGGGATCTATCACCTAGATATAAAGTAATCAAATGATCATGTTCTGAGGCCTGCAAAAAAGGGAAGGGAAGGGAAGGAGGTGGTGGATAGACAGAGAGTGGGAGATGTTAAGTGGGTGAGGGAGGCAAAATATGCTTTAGGGTGGATGGGGGCTGTTATAGACGGTGAGTGCAGACATATGGACAGACATATAAACACATTTCTATATTTCCCCTTTCCAATTCACAGAAATATTAACAAGAGGATCATGATGATCCTGGATCGCTCACCTAAGTAATTGGGCCTACAGCCTCTACAGTGTTAAAAGGCTTTTCCTTTGATTTGACTGGGTGACCTAGTTTTTGGTCTCACATGACCCAGAATCTATCATAGGGTAGACATCATCAAGATAGACATTCTGACCAGGTTTCATGAATACAGTCCTGTTCAATAAGGGTTGTTATCTCCCCTGATTTATTACTCCCCTTGTGAACTCTTCAGTGCAAAAAGATAAGATAAGATCAGCAAACATGATTAACTGATTTTGCATATGTTATAAATTGCTGATTACAATCTGTTGACAGAAATTGAATATTTATCATATTTACCGTAACAATATAAACAGCATGTCATCTGGTCTGATCTTGCATTATCAATTATGTGAGAAATTCTGTTTCTTTGATTACATTATTAACAAGAGCTGTCGGAGGACAGCAACGCTGGACTATTCAACAGCCTTGTCATTTGAATGAATACAAAAGTTGAAAAAGGGGCATAATTTTGTAAAATGCAAAGTAGAGGTATTGAACCTCTGTACTGCATGTCATATCATGACAGTGAACAAGTGTGTGAAGTTTCAATCCTTTCCAATTTGTGGATACTGAGATACCAGCTTACATACAAAAACTTAACAAAAAACTGCTAAGTCAAAGGGGCATAATTTTGTAAAAATGCCAAGTAGAGTTATGGGACCTTCACAGTGCATGTTAGATCATGACAGTGAACAAGTGTGTGAAGTTTCAATCCATTCCAATTAGCGGATACTGAGATATCAGATTACATACAAAAATTTAACCAAAAACTGCTAAGTCGAAAAAGGGGCATAATTTTGAAAAAAAAAAAAGAGAGTAGAGTTATGGGACTTGCTTAGTGCATGTCAGATCATGATAGTGAACAAGTATGTGAAGTTTCAATCCATTCCCATTAGTAAGTACTGAGATACCAGCTTACATACAAAACCTTAACCAAAAATTTCTAAGTCGAAAAAGGGGCATAATTTTGTAAAAAAGCAAAATAGAGTTATGGAACCTGTGCAATGTAGATCAGTTCATCACAGTGAATAAGTGTGTGAAGTTTCAATCCATTCCCACAAGTGGTTACTGAGTTACCAGCTTACATACAAAACCTTAACCAAAAATTTCTAAGTCGAAAAAGGGGCATAATTTTGTAAAAAAGCAAAATAGAGTTATGGAACCTGTGCAATGTAAGTCAGTTTGTCACAGTGAATAAGTGTGTGAAGTTTCAATCCATTCCCACAAGTGGTTACTGAGATACCAGCTTACATACAAAACCTTAACCAAAATCGGGACGCGGACGCGGACGCAGACGCCGACGCCGACGCATGGGCGAGTGCAATAGCTCACTATTCTATGAATAGTCTAAGTCGAAAAAGGGGCATAATTTTGTAAAAAAGCAAAATAGAGTTATGGAACCTGTGCAATGTAGATCAGTTCATCACAGTGAATAAGTGTGTGAAGTTTCAATCCATTCCCACAAGTGGTTACTGAGATACCAGCTTACATACAAAACCTTAACCAAAATCGGGACGCGGACGCGGACGCAGACGCCGACGCCGACGCATGGGCGAGTGCAATAGCTCACTATTCTATGAATAGTCGAGCTAAAAATTAATTGAAATCATGAGTGTCCTGATATCCTAGTTTATGCAGGATCTGAAATGAAATTCTAAGCCTTACTGATTTTATTCTTTTTGAACATTTTTTTAAATATATACAGACACTGCTGCTTGATCTAAAAGAACAATATAATACAAATAGTAAAGTTACAGATCACAGAATGACAACAAAATTTTATAAATGATTTTTAAAGAAGTTGAAACAAATGCCAAACATTGTTAAAAAGTGAAGCGAGTGTTGATTTCCTATTATATATTTTAAAACTATTACAGACTTACAGGACACTCGATTGTTTCAGTTTAAGACTGAAATATATTTCACAGATTGTAACACCATATGTAATATTTCTATGAGTGGGCAGCCACAAGAGAGAATTTAAATTATGGTGTCCACAAATGAAATATTATATATCTATTTACACGTGCAATGTTATGTGCATTGTGTCACGACATCACAATGTTGTGACATACCGATTAATTTACTTTGTCAAACGATGTTATGAAGTTTCCATGTGTTCAATTTCATGATAGTTTGAACCTCATTTAAACAGCCACATTTATCACTTTGACCTAAAGACGTACTGTCCTTTAGACTGTAACATTTTAACTGGTAGGTAGCAGGAGGGGAAACAAAGTTTTATTTCATAGTGAAACATTCATTTTAGCGATTTTTTTCCTTCTTTATATGGCGCGATCAGTTCAGTCGGTACCGGACCTTTTCCCAAAGTGACAAAAAAATCGCTGAATTTATACTCCTTTTCAGGCCATTATTTGACAGTCGAAACTAGAAAGCTTATATACTGATCATGAACCAACCCCCCAGTCATTATGCCATCTCAATGATATTGAAGTTACTGCCATCTGACAATTGTTGGGTTTTGTTTTAAAACTTAAAAAATTATTTCAAGAATTCTCTCAAATTCATGAAAAAAGTCAGCTAGTTGTGAAAAAATAAATATACGGAAAATAATATATCATATTTTGTTCAGCGAAATATTTCAACTATTTAGGAGGCGTAATAGCTCTTGTTGATCAGTATGTAGGTAAGTTCCATTTTAGGATGAAGAAGCTGCTAAAATATGTTTTCTTCTTTGAATCATTTGGCAGCATTTGCTTTGACATTATAGCAATGGGAACAATTATCTGTGATTTTGTGATATCTGACTGTGTAGATGACCATCTTCGTAGAATACTTTCGCTTTCAACTGCCTTTTAGCATTCATGTTTTCAGAGTCAAAAGTCCTTGCATTATTCAAAACCAGGTAATTATACAAATCCTGTGATCTGAAAAATTGTAAACGAGACAAATCGTTGTCCGACACACATTTTAAAGTCTTGGGCTCCGGTATTTTCTCACCAGGAGGAGTACAAAAAAGTTCTGATTGTCGTTGTTTGTATATAGCGCTGATCATCCTCAATTTGCATTTCACGAAGTGGCCTCGTACCTAATTTAACAAGTCATTTAGCAGGTTTTATTAATTCTGGCCTTGGGCTCCAGTATTTTCTCACCAGGAGGAGTACAAAAAAGTTCTGATTGTCGTTGTTTGTATATAGCGCTGATCATCCTCAATTTGCATTTCACGAAGTGGCCTCGTACCTAATTTAACAAGTCATTTAGCAGGTTTTATTAATTCCGGCCTTGGGCTCCGGTATTTTCTCACCAGGAGGAGTACAAAAAAGTTCTGATTGTCGTTGTTTGTATATAGCGCTGATCATCCTCAACTTGCATTTCACGAAGTGGCCTCGTACCTAATTTAACAAGTCATTTAGCAAGTTTTATTAATTCCGGCCTTGGGCTCCGGTATTTTCTCACCAGGAGGAGTACAAAAAAGTTCTGATTGTCGTTGTTTGTATATAGCGCTGATCATCCTCAATTTGCATTTCACGAAGTGGCCTCATACCTAATTTAACAAGTCATTTAGCAGGTTTTATTAATTCCGGCCTTGGGCTCCAGTATTTTCTCACCAGGAGGAGTACAAAAAAGTTCTGATTGTCGTTGTTTGTATATACCGCTGATCATCCTCAATTTGCATTTCACGAAGTGGCCTCGTACCTAATTTAACAAGTCATTTAGCAAGTTTTATTAATTCCGGCCTTGGGCTCCGGTATTTTCTCACCAGGAGGAGTACGAAAAAGTTCTGATTGTCGTTGTTTGTATATAGCGCTGATCATCCTCAATTTGCATTTCACGAAGTGGCCTCATACCTAATTTAACAAGTCATTTAGCAAGTTTTATTAATTCCGGCCTTGGGCTCCAGTATTTTCTCACCAGGAGGAGTACAAAAAAGTTCTGATTGTCGTTGTTTGTATATAGCTCTTATCATCCTCAATTTGCATTTCACAAAGTGGCCTCATACCTAATTTAACAAGTCATTTAGCAGGTTTTATTAATTCCGGCCTATTTACTGACACATGTGCACGACTGTCTCTTAAATAAACACTCAATTCACACACTGATTGTTTGTCAAAGTCACACGGTTCATCGATTCCTGTGTTCGTCGCAATTTTCTGATGTTTTTTTGCTCACCGGAAGTAGTTTTTATCAATAACAACAACTCGCGCAAGGGAAGTAACAACCTTACTGAACGGGACTATAGGATCATAAATGAGGCCTCTACAGTGTTAACAATCTTTTCATGTGATTTGAGCATGTGACCTAGTTTTTGACCCCACATGACCCAGATTCGACCTTGACCTAGGGATCATCAAGATAAACATTTTGATCAACTTTCATGAAGATAGGGTAATAAATGTGGCCTCTAGAATGTCAACAAGTGTTCCTTTTATTTGACCTGGTGGCCTAGTTTTTGACCCCACATGATCCAGTTTCAAACTGGGCCTAGGGATCATCAAGATAAACATTCTGATAGAGTTTCATGAAGATAGGATCACAAATGTGGCCTCTAGTGTTAAAAAGCTTTTCCTTTGATTTGACATGGTGGCCTAGGTTTTGAATCCGCATCACCCAGATTCAATCCTGGCCTTAGAATCATCAATATAAACATTCTGACCATGTTTCATGAAGACAGGGTCAGAAATGTGGCCTTTAGAATGTTAACAAGCTTTTCCTTTGATTTGTGCGGGTGACCTAGTTTTTGAACCCACATGACCAAGTTAAGACCTTGGCCTAGGAATCAAGATAAACATTCTGACCAAGTTTCATCAAGATAGGGTCATAAATGTGCCCTCTAGTGTGTTAATAAGCTTTTCCTTTAATTTGAGTGTGTGACCTAGTTTCTGTCCCCACATGACCCAGTTTCGAACTTGGCATAGGAATCATCAAGATTAACATTCTGACCAAGTTTCATAAGTAAGGGTCATAAATGTGGCCTCAATGTGTTAACAAGCTTTTCCTTTGATTTAACCTGGTGACCTACTTTTTGATCCCACAAGACCCAGTTTCGAACTTGACCTAGAGATCATCAGGATAAACATTCTGTGCAAATTTGTATCAAATCAAAGCATAAATGAAACCTCTATATGGCTGAAAGGGCCAACATAGAACATTTTGCAGTAACCGTAGAACCCATGTTGGAATCTTTTTAAAAGGAACCAAGATTCTATTATGACTTAAGCTGTGTGTAAGTGTGGTTAAAATCGAATGTAAAATGTCACTTCTATCATGTTCACAAGGTAAAAATCAAAATTTTTTGCTCTTTCACATGTTAATCAGGGGCCGTAACTCCTGAACCTATGATTGGATATGAAGGATTCATCATGGAATCCAAGATCTATTGTTGTTAAAGATATTTTGCAAGTTTGTATCAAATCAAACCATTAACTAGAGTTGTCACAAGAGTGACGAATTATACCCCCACAATATGGCCTTGTCACAGAACTAAGCCAACGTCAAAGCTGAACTTGCTTGACCTTTGACCTACTGACCTCAAAATCAATAGAGGTCATCTGCTGGTCATGCTCAACCTCCCTATAAAGTTTCATGATCCTCGGCCCAAGCGTTCTCAAGTTATTTGTCCGTCAAAGTTTGTGGATACAAAGAACAACCATTTCATATTTGAATAAAATTAGCAAACAGCAACAAATGAATACTTACAATTAAATATTTAATCCATATCCTTTTAAAAGACATGCAAAAAGCCTGAAAAATACCATAAACCTTCCAGAAATATGCAAAACAAAACATGCATGTCTGTCAGTTAACCTACTTTCATTTTCATGTAAGTTCGTGGATGACGTCATCAGTTTATGTGCTCATGAGAATTGTCAAAACGAAATCCGAGGCTGTCAAGTTAATATTTAAACAAAGCAGAGGAGTTGATATTTGGGAAATAAAATTGTCATTCTATTGCTTTGAAGGGAATTATGAGCAGAGTTCTGCCGAGGCTGCGTTTTTGCGCCATTGGCGCGAAAAAAATACGAATGGCGCACCAAATTTCGCGTCGGTGGGCCTTTGGCGCGCCAGAAAATCTAAAACTCAAAACCGATATTTGATCGCTAGTTTGCCGGTCTTGCACGGTAGATAGACATACTTCCAGGGGAGATCACTGCGACAGATTGAAAATTTAATGTGTCGTGATAATTGCACCATGATTGAATCAAAATGGCGACCGCACCGAAAGGAAAAGCTATTATGCACGAATTTCTCTGTTCTCCTGCCCCTAGGAAAATGAGCTAGACTCTAGTTACACTGGGGAAAGATACAAATAAAAATGATACATTGAACAAAAATGACGATTTAACTATAGATATCGCTGAACATTAAACAACAACCTCAGAATTACAGATTGATCCGACCCCCACCCAGTCAAAGTAATTTGGGTAAAGCAAGTAAGAGTAAAACGTCTGGCAAACCAGAGCTTTCAGAAGAACTTAATGGTTGAGCATACATGGTTAAGTTATAAGGAAAAGAGAATTAATGACATGTACTTTGTGTATAATTTTACATTTAAAAAAGTTTATACTTCTTTTTTAAATGTAAAATTTGATTATTTTGGAATGGCCCAAAAAGTTCCAGAATGGCCCCATGTTTTCAAGGTAGATGGGCCATGGGCCCATCATGCTGAAATCCTCGGCAGAACTCTGTATGAGTAAGGGGTCATTTGGGACTAGTATATATGAGGTATTTCTGCATGCCTGGGCTTTTATTGGTGTTCTTACCTGTTTAAACCTCAAATTTTGACATTTTTTGGTGGTTGACAAAAGTTTGTGTTTACTTCCGGATTTTCTGATGGCAAATGCCCACGTACGCCAAAGCTGGAGTGTGACGTCATATGTGATGGGGAATCTACGAACTTAGGCTAGACAACGATATTATATTTACCGGTTTCTTGGGCATTTTGACTGTTAAAGTGAGGTAAAAGACTTGTTGCGAAAGTTGATAGGTACTACGACATGCGCAGTGGTCGCGCGAGGTGCCATTCCTTCCGTTTTGGGGGCACAAATTTGATGTTAAGGCACAAATCGTTGGTAACTGGCCATATTTGCCTTTCAAGTTGCCGATCTGTTTATTTTTATAGCTCTTTGTTAAAAGAAACAAAATTATATGTGAATTTTGGCAGCTTCATCGAAATAAACTTCCGGTCTCCCTAGCATATGCACGTGGTTTGGCTAGAGAACCGATTCAGGATGAATTAGTTCGCTGTCTAGGGAACCAGTTCCGGTTCTCTAGCCACTGCCTTTTCAGAAAATGGCCTACTTTCAAATTCAATTTTTGAAAAATTATAGGCCCTACCTGATGAAAATATAGTAAATAGTTCATTAGTATGTTCATGCCTTTACCAGCAAATACAAATGTTACACTCGCGGAGGAGTAGAAACCTTCCTGAGCAGTGTGCTACTATTCTGACATGACTTTCCATTCCTACCGAAAACCTGACGTAACTTCTCTTTGACTTGTGCAAAACTTCATAACTGTCACCCAATCAAATATTTCTAAAGAAGACGATCAAACAAAGCTTTTACCTTGGAACAATTTTAAAACAGTGTCAATTCAATATAAAGGCATTTCTATTAGATAAACTGGCAGAAATAGGTGATGTTTTTAAAAATTACTGGCCGCAGCCATAAGAAATGGAATTGTGGGATAGTTAGACTGGTTGCCTATGCACGTTATGTGAGACGAAACGGTCGAACTAGGCGGAGTGCCTTAATACAGTAATGTATATTTATCTAAGTAATGATGCAAAATGAGGCGTAATGAGGCGTAATGCTATATAATGAATGGGGGAATTGGGCGTAATGTAAATATATCTTGGTTATTGATTGTTGTAATGGAAGGAAAAAGATTTTATACGACTAAATTATGCATTTATAGCCTAGAAATCAGGCATAGGTATATTCAAAACTAGCAACAAAACATTTACAGCCTATAATTAATCTGCAAATAATATCAATGATTTGATAAGATAGGGATAAAAATGTGAAATAGTTATTCAAGTATTATAATGTTATGATCGATACCGCGGTTCAAATTCCATGAATTCGTTAAAGTCATTGTCACATTTGATTTAATCAAAATTAAATCGCATCATGGAGGAATGTTTATTAAGCAAACAAGGGGATAATAACCTGCTACTGCCGTGTATATCGCACGTGTCTTCTTTAATCAACTACCGTGTATGTCACACGTGTCCTGTTTGATTGAAAAGAAAAATGCGTCGGGTTACCTGTGAAATACGATACCGTGAATGTGTTGATTATGGAAATAATTGCGTGAACCTTTCACATTAGTAATTGTGTAACTTTTAGTAATTTAAGTTGATATTGATATAATTGTAGAACAGAACAGAACAGAACAAAACTTTTATTTCACCCAGGTATAATTAAGAAATACAGCATGGGGTTTTAACATATATACAAATGTAAGAAGAGAAAAAAGGCATTCCGGTCAAATCACTAAATAGTTTTAGCATTGAAATAAAACAATTATACATGCTTCAGATCTCCGATGGGGAGGGGGAGCTAGGGATACTTATAAATATTAACTAAAATTATGTCATTTCGCAGCTCTTATAATCATTTCTGTTTAAGAAACTATTAGCATGCTAAGTTAAAATATTACATTTGTTTATTAAAACATAATTCTAAGCGTAGTCGTATTTGCATGCAACATATATGATAAATTGTTAAGTAAATACGTAATAATACAATCATACACAATTAAACAAGGAAATTCATTGATGCAAGCATCAAAGACGCCGCCAAGTGTTGTGTATGAAATACATTTATTGCAATATGAGAAATCACCTAATCAATACATTATTAGTCTGACTGGCTACAAGTTATCAACATTAGCGCATAAACAATATAGGTTATAAACTGTTTAAAACATGAAGAACAAGCAAATTCGATGAATTGGAATCCCCCGCCGAAAGGGTCAGAGTTGAGGAACGGCAAAAAAATATATCCAGCAAAAAGTTAAGAATGTTACCAAGAAGCAAATAATTTCATTAGTCAAAATCAAATTAAAAGAAAATGAATGGTTTGTCTGGGTGGGTGGTGGGGCGAGGATACAACAGTTTATATGTTGATTATAAATATTGATAGAAAACGAAAAATGAAAAAAAAAAAAAAAAAAAAAAAAAAAATTGGGGGGGGGGGGGGGGTGACCAAGGTAAGGTGGTGACCAGGTGTACACAACATGTTTATAATAAATGTTCATGGAAAAGAATGAAAGAAGTTTAATGAAATTCTTCCAATTGGTTGGTTTGTTATGTACAGATCTGTGGATTTTAAACAATTAAAGGGCAATAACTATATGGAAAATTGACCAATCGAAAAAAAACTTGAAGGACATCGTCGCAGTATCTTGGTTCATGTCTATTTCAAGTTTGATGAAATTCTACCTGCTAGTTACTGAGAAATGGCTGCAGACGGACATTTTTCATTAAATCAAGGGCAGTAACTCTGAGGGAAATTGACCTATCAAAAAAAAAACTTGACGGGCATCAGCGCAGTATCTTGGTTCATGTCTATTTCAAATTTGATGAAATTCTACCAGTTAGCTACTGAGAAATGGCTGCAGACTGACATTTTTTATTAAATCAAGGGCAATAACTCTGAGGGAAATTGACCAATCAAAAAAAAAACTTGACGGGCATCATCGCAGTATGTTGGTTCATGTTTATTTCAAGTTTCATGAAATTCTACCAAGTAGTTACTGAGAAATGGCTGCGGACGGACGGACGGACGGACTGACGGACTGACGGACGGACTGACGGACGGACAACGCCATTTCAATACCCCCCTCCCGATTTCATCGGCGGGGGATAATTAACGTGATAGAAAGTTCTACTATGCAATACAAATCATCTACCTGCAATGACATTAACACTGCGAGTAGGTGGTCTATTTACAGACAAAATTAAAGTAATTATTTCACTAAAGTCAGCACCTGTGAAAAGTTCTTATACGCAGGAGCGTGTGTATGAAGTTTCACAGAAATGCAGTTTGTTGGGAAATGAGGAAATGTTGAAAGATAATTATTTCAAAGTTGTGGTTCACAGAAACCATTATTTTTATTATCATTTAATGTAATGAGTGTTTTCTATTTACTGATGAAGTTTCATGGACCTTAGTCACCTACATTACAAATTTCGGAATGCAGATTATACACAGCATTTTACTGTTTCCGTTGCCAAAACAACCGAAAATTTTGTCCAAGAAAATAATGATATAACATGAATAATCTCTATATTGCCCCTATTCACAAAGCATGAATCTTTCTTATATACTTCTGGAATATCATAGAATTCATTTTTTTTTCGGACGAACGATAAACTTGAAGTCCTCGTTGAACCGTAATGTTACTAGGAATATGTCAGTGTCTAGATTCAAATCTAATATTACCTTCAGGCGTTGCAGTACGGTATATCTGCGGTGTGTTCTATTTATAGAAAATGAGATAGGTAAGTAGGTAATGCTAAGAATAGAAATAGAAAACTTGACTTACAGAGTAACCTCCCTTATCAATAAATCGGATCAACATTTTGACGAAATTGTAAATAAAAAAATATGTTCTGCTCTACAAATAAGGAGAGGAAAGATAGATAGCATTGTTTTAAATCACATAATAAGTTGCATTACATACATTTTTATGTTTTCTTTTTGCCATTCTTTTGTTTATTCACTAAAATCTATTGTGCAATATCATCGATCCTTTTACAAACTATTCACTGTGTTCAGTTTATCACTCCGAAACTATTCATTACCATCTTTACAGGGTCCGAAATAAAAGTGTATCCCATATACTCGACGCCGCCTTCTGGGCGGTGTCGAACAACGCTAGTATTAAAACGAAGGCAAGAAAAAACAGCTATGCGCTCATTTAATTTTGTGCGGTTGCTGCAAGGCTTTGGAATTCCTTACCTCTGTCTGTGCAAATGTTAATTATCTTCTGCTTAAATACATATGTTTTGATGTTTGTGTTCCAGTGATTATTTGTACTGCTAAATGATGTATGTGCTTTTCTTTTTATGTGGTTTTGAAATTCCCTTGCATCTTGCTACATTAACTAGAGGCTTTGTGTAAATGTTCATAAATCAAGCATTCTGTAGTAGCTTTTGCTTTTGTTGTTAGTACTTATCAGATGCCTTTAAATCTGATTTGAGGTAATACACATTTCTAAGACATTTTATCTTGCACAGTAGTCACACTGGCCATAGCTTTCGAAGAAGCGGTGGTTCCAACGCCGCGGCGGTAGAGGATTCGTCGCAGAAGCGGTGGATAAATATGGTCAACTGACTACATTTATGCTGTCACTGGTACATTTTCTAATGACCTTTTCACGTTTGACTGAAAACAACCAGTGAGACAGGAGCCCACATATGTATTCTTCCAACCAGAAATAACTATAGTGGATGTTACCCCTTGTGCCCTTTTTGTTACTAGAAGTATATAGGCTGTTACCTTTTGTTACTAGTGTTACTAAGGGGCCCGTAGATGAAAGTATATTTTACTTTTATAACTGTAGTGAAAGTTATCCCTTCTGCCCTTTTTGTTACTAAAAGTATATAGGCTGTTACCTTTTGTTACTAGTGTTACTAAGGGGCCTGTAAATGACAGTATATTTTACTTTTATAACTGTAGTGGATGTTACCTTTTGTGTCCTTTTTGTTACTAGAAGTATATAGGCTGTTACCTTTTGTTACTAGTGTTACAAGGTACACATAGATAAGCGGACATTTTTATTCACATGAACTATATGTCTGCATGGTTCTGATGTTACAATTTGTTACTAAGACACAGAACATCTGTTACTGGTAACAAAAATACTAGTGTATGTAGCAACCACCAGATTTAGGCCATATATGTGAATGTAAGCACTTCTGTACAGTTTGACGAGGGACTGTCGTTTTTGTAGAATTCCCATTAAAATGGTAAAATCTTGTATAAAACGACCCCTGAGCACATTTGCCGCAAATCGTAAGTATGGCCCTGTCAAGCAAAAACTATTTCTTCGTAATAGGTGAATTTTCATTACAGGCATATGAAAAAAATCGACCAAAAATGATTCCAACGCAGTGTGCGGTGGGTACAATTGCAACGCAATACGGTTGATCTTGTTTCTTTAATGTTCGTTATGGACTTTTAAATTAAGTAAACAGCATTTTCTTGGGATTTTGATTGGGGTAGGTTCATGAAATCACTTTGACATCAGACAGCAACAGAAACTTAATGTTTAGTAATAATATACTATTGATTTGCACTTCCGTTCTGTTGAATGCACACACGAAAAGCTTTATTTTAAACCATGATTATTTTACTAAATCAACTGCCAAATAATAACGCCATGTTCTCTCGTACTAAATACACCTCAATTATGATTATTGATATTAAAGCATGAAGGTTTTCTTCCTTTTCCTTTTCCTTGATTATATACAAAATATCAACTGACAATATCGATTGTTTGATTAAATGCTTACCACATGCGACTTTTACATCATAGAACAGACCAACTTATCTAATATACAAACTGACAGGGTTTCTGCTGTCCCTTATTTGTACCCCCCGACAACAAAGTTGTAAGGGGTGGGGTATACTGGTTTCAGGTTGTCCGTCCGTCCGTCCGTCCGTCTGTCTGTCTGTAGACACAATCTTGTGCGCACCATCTGTCCTCATCCCCTTGACACAATTGAATGAAACTTCACACAAGTGATCAGTAACAACAGTAGTTGTGCATGGGGCATTTAAGGTTCTTTCAGAAAAAAAAATGCAGAGTTACGGGACTTTGTTTTTTTGTTACTATACTATATACATAGACACAGTCTTGTGCGCACCATCTCTCCTCATCCCCTTGACTCAATTTAATGAAACTTCACACAAGTGATCAGTACCAACCCTTGTTGTGCATTGGGCATTTAAGATTCTTTCAACAACAAAAATTGCAGAGTTATGGGACTTTGTTTCTTGTAAACATACTATGTACATACAGTCTGCATATGCAGATATGTGCGCGCCTAATCTTCCGAACCTTGTGCATGGGGCATTTAAGGTTCTTTCAACAACAAAAATTGCAGAGTTATGGGACTTTGTTTCTTGTAAACATACTATGTACATACAGTCTGCATATGCAGATATGTGCGCGCCTTATCTTCCGAACCCTTGCACACAATTTAATGAAACTTCACACAAGTGATCAGTACCAATCCTAGTTGTGCATGGTGCATGTTACGTTCTTTTAGATAAATATTCTGCATAGTTATGGGACTTTGTTTTTGTTACTATACTGTATACATACAGTCTATATACATACAGTCCACATAATTATGCAATCTTGTGTGCGTCAAATTGCAATGTACTGTGTCAGTGCATGTGGGGCGTACATTCATCACCTTTAGTGATAGCTCTAGTTTTGTTTTGGCTACATAATATCGAAGTCGGGTTCGCATTGGGGTGGGGGCGGGGGAGTATTCTCCAACACACTGCACATGCTGCAACCACTTGTCATTTTTATAGGTTTTTTAATCATGTTTTAGCATATTTAAGTATGTTCCCAGCTGTAATTTCTCTTCAGTTGTTATAATAAGAATAACTGAAATGAGTTGATTCCTTGTCGTCCTCTTGGCACTAGAACAAGGAGTTAAAGATCTCTTAATATGTTTCATTGGCGCTGTAACAGTTTTCAGAGTAGAATGAAGTTTTTGTCTTTGATTTATTGTAACATTTCTTTCTGCTTGTCTGTTGTTAGTTGTTTGTACTCTCTTTCTCCGTTTATCTTTCAATGTTAAACCTAGCCTTAGAATCATCAAGATAAACATTACTGAAGATAAGGCCATGAATGTGGTGATGGCGTTAAGAGGCTTTTCCTTTGATTTGACCTGGTGACCTAGTTTTTGACCCCACATGACAAAGTTTCGAACTGATTTATAATTTTTGTTTACGTTTCCACTTTCACTTTCGAGCTCAAAATGACGTGAAACCTTATATGGCTGAGAGGGCCAGAATAGAAAGTTTGCCCCTTTCAGGGGTAGTATCTCTTGAACGTATGATGGAATCTAACTGGTTTTCAATAGGAACCGAGATCTTATTGTGACTTAATTTTTATGTAAGTGTGGTTAAAGTCGGAAGTTAAATGTCACTGCTATCATGTTCATAAGGTGAACATTTTGGCTCCTTCAGGGATTAAAATATGTTGAAAAATGAGGTCTCTATTGTGTTCAAAAGAAATTGTGGACGGATGACGGACGGACAGACGACTGACGGACGATGGACGAAGGGCAATCAAATAATCTCATCTTGTCACTAAGAAAAAAAATCTAAACTTTTTCCTTGACACTTTGAGATTCTGTGGTAAACGTCTAAAAGTAAAAGGATATTGTTGAAGAAGAGGTAAATTAGCCTACTTGTAAAAGGTCTTAACTCCAGTAGCACAGCTGCTCAATGGCATTTTGTTAAGGTATGCTACGTATTAGTAATTGTATTGTACTTTAGTGAAGTTGGTTTATCATACGGTGCAGAAGTCGCATGTGGTCAAATCAGAAAATTAATATTGTCACTTGATATTATGTATTTACGGATGTGAAAATCAATGTCATATTTGTTCTAAACTTTCAGTTTCTGTTGCTATCTAATGTCAAAGTGATTTCATGACCCTACCCAATCAAAATTCTGGGAAAATGCTGTTTTCTCCAATTTAAGGAGGTAGGTTACCTTGTTACAAGGGTAAATTCAAATTAGTTGAAACGCAGCATCTTTTTGTATTTCGTGTAATATGAAGTTTTAACTGCTAAAATCTCATTTTCGTTTGTCTCTGTCCCTTCAAGTTCAATTTTTATCCAGGTTTGAAGAACATGACCCTCCAAAGCTATTTCATATTGAAAGACGAAGGAAAATACGGATATTTAACACTTTTCGGTGTATTTTAGTTTCATTGATATTCGTAGAAGTCCGCATAATCTATAATTTTACTAGTATGCACGTTAGCTTTCTAATATAAGCTTAAAATGTATATGTCGCGGGGCTCGTGTTTCCATGGTAACGCATTTTCTCTCATTTTTAAACAATTATGTATAAAAATTGGGGTTTTCGACCGCTTCAGTGCCATTCTGTTAATGACCAACATGGAATATTTGGGTAATGTTGTTAGCAACATACCAAGCACTATACATGGTACCCTATTTTTCTTAAAGTTTAAAGTAACCATGGCAACAGAGACGTTTAAAATGGCTTATGTCTTGCGTTTTGTCGTAATTTCTTTTAAAATAATATTGAATAAGATTATCTTTCTAGTTGATGTAGCTTTAAAACATATTATTTCTAACGTAAGTTATATTTTCGTGTTATCTGCATTTATTCAAACAAATTTCTAAGCTTAGAATTCTTACAGCAGTGCCCCTCGTCTGGCATTTTTCATGGAAAAATCGTTCAGTATGCTACTATTATTCTCATGGATATTGTTGAAATGAAAATAAAAAGCCGAAGCTGTATTTCTTAAATAGACTAGTGTCAACGCTTTTGAATTTTACATTTATATACATAGGTCACGGGCTTCGTTTCCATGGAAACATCAATTCAATTCAAGAAACCACAATTTTCTACTGAAATTTGAACAATTTAAAATCTTAGTTTTAGTATATAAGTAACAAATATCAACGGAACCTGAAAAATAGGTATTACAAATGAAACTGCTAGATTTTTTATTTGAAAATGGCCGTAACAATTAAACTCTCACCCAACTATATTCGAAATAACATTGGTTACCATCGTCCATTTTCTTACATTCCGCATAACATTTCAATATAACTACATAAAAGAAGCAAAATATTGATTATTATTCAGAGCAAAAGATTCCTAAAAAATATTTCAGCAAATAATGGTTATTTGAAAATAGTTTGAATAAAGAAAAAGCACAGAATTACGTACTTTCAAGATAAAAGCTATTTATTTTGCGCGGTAACTGACACGTAACGTCATGACGTCAATGACGTCATTTTAAGGCAACATTGTTTTGAAGCGTTTCTGCGGCAATTTATTCATTATTTCTGCATTATTAAACCATAAAGCGTCAGATCGAAGACAGGTCTATGATTTGTTTTCAGAAGAATGAATATACAAACACATTTAGTTTGTCGTAAACGTCGTCGTAAATCGTCATGTTAGCTTCCGGTTGGACATGCGCACATTCAAATATAAAGGTAACCTACCTCCTTAAAGTTAATAGCGAACATTAAAGAAACAAGATCCACCGTAATGCGTTGCAACTGTACCCACCGCACACTGCGTTGGAATCATTTTTGGTCGATCATTTGTATGCTTGTAACACTTGCTGTGATCAATGAAGACTATCCTCCGGAATCATGGACTCATACAGACGGATCAGCTACATGCGCCGTCAAAGATGGAGGAGCTGGAGTTTTCATTCAATACCCATCTGGCAAGAGAGAAACACTACATGCAGCCACAGGAATCACACTGCATTAATTACAAGGCAGAGACTGAAGCACTCATGAAGGCCGTCTCAATGGTTGAAGACTCGGCAGAAGAAAGCTCCTCAGTCGTCTTTCTCACAGATGCACTGTCTGTCATGGAAGCTCTGATCAACAATAAAGCTCCGCAGCTAGCCAGGAGAATGCAGAGCCTGAGTATAACCTGCAAAGTAGCACTTCAGTGGATTCCATCCCATTGCGGACTTGCAGGCAATGAAGAGGCAGACAAACTGGCTAAGCTAGGAGCCCAGTCAGAACAACCAACAGAACCTGTGAGTTACAAGGAGAAAGTCAACATCATCAAGGCACTAACGAGACCAAGGATGGAGGAAGATGCTTTTCATCTCCTTGATCGGTCTGAACAAGTAATGATGGTCAGGCTCCGCTCAGGGCACAACAAGCTCAATGCTCACATGTACAAGAAATACAGACTGACATCATCGCCAACTTGTCCATGTGGCGAAGAAGATCAGACTGCGGAGCCTATACTTCAGAGATGAAAAAGGCATGACCAGGAGCGAGCTGCGACTTGGCCGATAGATACCTCAATCCACCAGAAACTGTATAGAGGCATTGAGGATCTGCGGCAAACCATCGAAGTTTCATCGAGGCTACTGGTCTGACAGTGTAGTCTTGAACGAAAAGAAGAAGTATGCTTGTAATGAAAAATCACTGACTAGAGAGGAAAAGTTTTAGTTTGACAGTGTCAGACTTACATTTTGATGCAAACGTGCTCAGGGGTCGTTTTGTACAAGATTTTATCATTCCTGATAGAAATTCTACAAACACGGCAGTCCCTCGTCAAACTGTACAGAAGTGTTTACATTAATGACAAAGAACTGAACTGAACAAGTGTTTGTGGCTGGAAGAATACACATGTAGGCTCCTGTCTCACTGGTTGTTTTCAGTCAAACGTGAAACACTCGTTAGAAAAAGTACCTATGAGAGCGTACATATAGTTAGTCGGCCATATTTCTCAACCGCTTCTGCGACGAATCCTCCACCGCCGCGGCGTTGGAACCACCGCTTCTGTGAAAGCTATGGCCAGTGTGGTAGTGTTTTTTCTTGCTTTTTCACATATTGTCTGATATTTTATATGCGGTCATAGGCATAAAATAGAAAAGGTGGAAACTTAAAAGTTGCTCAACACGACAAAAATGAAAATGTTGCAGGCTGTTTGATTGGGCCTGTTCATGGATGGTAGTGGAAATTCATGCTACCCTCCACGCCCTCTAGCCCTGGGTTGAGCAGAACTCATCATTCACACATGTTACAAAAAATACGTTTTAATGTTTGTGTTCAGTGTTTAATTCTTTGTACTGCCTAAAGTCTGATGTATGTGCTTTTCTTCTTTTTTTGTTGTTGCTTAATTTGATTTATCCACAGTTATGCAGTTATGTAATTCCAGTGCATCTTGCTACATTAACCAGAGGGTTGTGTTAATACTCGTATATCAGGCATTCTAGTAGTCGTTTTTCCTTTTGTGGTTATAGTACTTATCAGGTTACATTAAATCTGATTTGAGGTAATACACATTTCCAAGACATTTTATCTTACACTGGTGTGTTATTTCTTGCTTTTTCACATATTAACCAACATTTTTAAGCGGTCATAAGCATAAAATAGAAAAAGTGGAAACTCCACAAGTAGCTCGACACGATAAAAATGAAAATGTTGCAGGATCTGTTTGATTGGGCCTGTTCATGGATGGTAGTGGAAATTCAGGCTACCCTCCACGCCTTCTAGCCCCGGGTTGAGTAGAACTCAACATTTACACATGTTTCAAGTACCAAAAATAATTCCAGACATCCGCAGATGTGTTCAAACGGCGGTGCACATGGAACCTTCAATGATACACTAGTGTGTAATTCCATGAAAAGCGGCGTTTGGTCCCCAGTTAAAATAATGGAGTGCGGACAAAAGCCCTTCAAAGGTATATTTAAAATGCTTACAATTGCTCACGTTTTCTTTCTAAGTTATAATCAGTAAATGAAAATTTGATACCTTGACTCTACTTTTACATGTCTAAATTTATTAGGAAATTTTTTGAATTTTGAAAGAATTTAGTTTAAAACGAGCGATTAACCTTTAGCCTGCTGGCGGCGATCTATTCTGCCTTTGCGACCAGTGCAGACCAAGATCAGCCTGCACATCCGTGCAGTCTGATCATGGTCTACACTGTTCGCTATTCAGTCGGTAAATTTTCAGTAAACACCCCTTCGAATAATAAATGGTATTGCCCAAATTGATTGATGGACCAGTCCATTTTAGAAATTTAGCAGGCTAAGGGTTAAAGACTGTAAGCACATACTCTACTGAGTCATAACTGTCTGAAGAGTAACGATATCACAGACACTCATGCTTTAAGTAATAGTGCATTTATTCTCCCGATAAGTCCCACGCATTTTGTATTAAATAGTGTCCTTCATATTGAATGTAGAATGACGACGACGATGATGATGATGATGATGATGACGACGACAACGACGACGACGACGACGATGATGATGATGATAATAATAATAATAAGAAGAATAATAAGAAGAAGAAAGAATAATAATAATAATAATAATAATAATAATTTCAATATTCAGAAAGCAGTAAAAAAAAGATGTGTGAATGTTACATTTCTCTTGTATTGAAAATCCAATTCAATTTTAATTTGTGAACATATCAAACAAGAATTTACATACATGTTTGTAAGAATTGCATGTTCAGCCGAAATTTGTTAGAGATGCAAGTTTGTAAATTCATTATTACCTCCATATTGCCTTTATTGGTTGCTCAATCAAATTAGATTTAAATGCATAACCAACATTTGAAAGGTATATTTGATCCAAATTTCATATTGAAAATATGGACAATTACTTCATATAGTGTTTGTAAACATAAAATTAACAAGTTTATACAATACATAAGGTTTAAAATAGTACAAACTGTACACACATGTATAGATACACACTGTATAAATGTGTACTACCACACTAAAAACTGGCTGCTTTTTTTTAAACAATCAACTGTACGTAACTGCGTGACATTTAATTGTGAATGTAGTTCTATATACGAATTTAATTTATATATTTAGTAAAATTGAATACATTTGATGAGGATTTTATACATTTGAAGTAAATATCTAAAGATAAAATATTTTAGTGAAAGATGGCCATTGGATATCTTTGAATCGAAATCGAAAGAAGTATTCAGCTTTTTAAACAATTTCATATTAAAGGTGGAGTGGGGTGTTCAGTTCAGTTCAATTCAATTCAGTATTTATTTATTGTCGGTAAAGATAATAACATTACAAACATAAGCTGTGTGGGAGAAAAAAAGTCATGATATATTGCCGAAATGAGACTGACCTTCCTAAAATCATATCAAAACTTACAGATGTTCTTTAGTTAAATGTTATACTGCTAGATGTCTGACATTAGTTTGTTTAAATTTGTCGCCTCCATATAGAGGAACATAATTTTTGTGACAGGGCAGCCGTGTAATATTGTTAAAACTAGTGGGGTGGCCCTTTTACTTTATATGTAATTTGACAGTGGCTAGGGGTCCGGTAACCTCTTTTTTTGTATAACAAAGAGCAGACTATATTTTATCTATAAAAACGGAAGATGATTTCAAAAGTTTATTCTCATATTTTTCTTGATGTTTTACAGGAAACAGAAGTATTTATAATTATTTAATCCCAGGAAAAGTACGATCGCAAATTCGACAGATAATTAATAGAAATAAGTACCCTTTTATTTTTTTTCTTGTTTTTTTTTCTCGGGACTAATGAATAAAAAGAGGGTCATTGATCATAAAGCGCTCACCTGTGTACAAGGCTTCAAGTGTGTTTGTGTAAGTACAGAGTTAGGTTTCTTCTATGTTAGCCTATATATATACATGTCACACACACTTTTGAACCTAGGGTAATAATTTGAACAATTATGGTAGACATTACAAATCTGATATCGCACGCCAAATATCAAGGCTCTAGCTATTATTGATTCAGAGAAGAAAAGTGACCATGTCCCCTGGCAGCCATGTTTTTTGATGAATCAGAATAATTTGAACATTGTTGGTAGAGGGTCACACAAAAACCATTTGTGTAAAATTATTCTAAAATCGGGCTAGCAGTTTCACACAAGAAGATTTTTGAAGTTTCTGTTATATACATAATAGGGAAACGTGAGCATGCCCTCTGGCGGCCATGTTTTTGACGAATCAAAATAATTTGAACAATCTTTGTAGAGAGTCACACAAGGACCATTTGTGTAAAATTATTTTAAAATCGGGCCAGCAGGTTCATACAAGAAGATTTTTAAAGTTTCCACTATATACATATAGGGGAAAGTGACCACGCCCTTTGGCGGCCATGTTTTTTGACAAATCAAAATAATTTTGAACAATCTTGGTAGAGGGTCACACAACGACCATTTGTGTAAAATTATTCTAAAATCGGGCTAGCAGTTTCACACAAGAAGATTTTTAAAATTCCCACTATATAATTATAGGGAAAAGTGACCACGCCCTCTGGTGGTCATGTTTTTTGACGAATCAAAATAATTTGAACAATCTTGGTAGACGGTCAAACAAGGACCATTTGTGTACAATTATTCTAAAATCGGGCTAGCAGTTTCACACAAGAAGATTTTTGAAGTTTCTGTTATATACATAATAGGGAAACGTGACCATGCCCTCTGGCGGCCATGTTTTTGACGAATCAAAATAATTTGAACAATCTTGGTAGAGAGTCACACAAGGACCATTTGTGTAAAATTATTTTAAAATCGGGCCAGCAGGTTCATACAAGAAGATTTTTAAAGTTTCCACTATATACATATAGGCGAAAGTGACCACGCCCTTTGGCGGCCATGTTTTTTGACAAATCAAAATAATTTTGAACAATCTTGGTAGAGGGTCACACAACGACCATTTGTGTAAAATTATTCTAAAATCGGGCTAGCAGTTTCACACAAGAAGATTTTTAAAATTCCCACTATATAATTATAGGGAAAAGTGACCACGTCCTCTGGTGGTCATGTTTTTTGACGAATCAAAATAATTTGAACAATCTTGGTAGACGGTCAAACAAGGACCATTTGTGTAAAATTATTCTAAAATCGGGCAAGCAGTTTCATACAAGAAGATTTTTGTAAAGTTTCCACTATATACATATAGGGAAAAGTGACCACGTCCTCTAGCGGCAATGGATTTTTACAAATCGGTATAATTTGAACAATCTCGGTAGAGGGTCACATAAGGACCATTTGTGTGAAATTATTTCAAAATCGAACCATCGGTTTAGGAGGAGATGTCGTTTGAAGTTTTTTTCTATTTTAAGCTCGTGCAGCCCCCATGTGCAACCAAGCGGAGCCATTTAAAAAATTTTGGTAGAGGACTAACCCATGGAACATCATGGCCAAGTTTCATCAAAATCCAATTATTGGTTTTGGAGGAGATGTTGTATAAACATAAACGTTGACGACGAACGGACGACTTGTCGGACGCACGGACGGACGCACGCACGCACGACGGAAGACGGACGCCGGACACAGCGTGATCACAATACCTCACCATGAGCACTTTGTGCTCAGGTGAGCTAAAAATAATAAACTGAGTATCTAAGACATGGATTTTGCTCATGACTTGTTGAATTCATTTTACTGCTTGAGTAAAGAAATTACGTGACTACCGAAAATCGCTGTTAAATTTTCTTATTCAATTCGAACCCGAGAGAGAGCTAATTATGCATAAAATATTTACTAAAATAAACGTAACAAGAGGGTCATGATGTCCCTGGATCGCTCAACTGAGTAATATGAGCTGCATGTTTCAAATGTCAAACTGATGCTAAAATATTAAGAAAGTAAGTCAGTAGGTCACATTAATGGACACTGAAAGAAGTCAGTTTTAAGGAGGTAGGTTACCTTAATATTTGTATGTGCGCATGTCCAACCGGAAGCTAACGTGACGAGTTACGACGACGTTTACGACAAACTAAATGTGTTTGTATATCCATTCTTCTAAAAACAAATCATGAACCTTCCTCCGATCTGATGCTTTATGGTTTTATAATGCAGAAATAATAATACATTGCCGCAGAAACGCTTCAAAACAATGTTGCCTTAAATTGACGTCATGACGTTATGTGTCACTTACCGCGCAAAATTAATAGCTTTTATTTTGAGAGTACGCAATTCTGTGCATTTTCTTTATTTGAACTATTTTCAAATAACCATTATTTGCTGAAATATTTTTATGAGTCTTTTGCTCTGAATAATAATCAATATTTTGCTTCTTTTATGTAGTTGTATTGAAATCTTATGCGGAATGTAAGAAAATGGACGATGGTAACCAATGTTATTTGAAATATAGTTGGGTAAAAGGTTACTTGTTACGGCCATTTTCAAATAAAAAACTAGCAGTTTGATTGTAATACGTATTTTCCAGTTTCAGTTAATAATTTGTTACTTATATACTAAAACTAAAATCTAAAATTGTTCAGATTTCAGTAGAAAATTGTGGTTTCTTGAATTGAATTGATGTTACCATGGAAACGAAGCCCGTGACCTATATATCTAAATGTAAAATTCAAAAGCGTTGACACTGGTCTATTTAAGGAACACAGTTTCGGCTTTTTACTTTCATTTCAACAATACCCATGAGAATAATAGCAGCATGCTGAACGATTTTCCATGAAAAATGCCAGACGAAGGGTACTGCTGTAACTATTTTAAGCTGTGAAATTTTTTGAATAAATACAAATAACACGAAAATATAACTTACGTTAGAAATAATATGTTTTAAAGTTACATTAACAAGACAGATAATTTTATTTAATATTTCTTTTAAAGAAATTACAACAAAAAGCAAGATATAAGCTATTTTAAACATCTCTGTTGCCATGGTTACTTTAAACTTTAAGAAAAATAGGGTACCATGTAAAGTGCTTGGTATTTTGCTAATAATATTACCCAAATATACCACGTTGGTCATTAACAGAATGGCACTGAAGCCGTCGAAAACCCCCGTTTTTATACATAGTTGTATAAAAATGAGAGAAAATGCGTTACCATGGAAACACGAGCCCCGCGACATACACATTTTAAGCTTTTATAAGAAAGCTAACGCGCATACTAATAAAATTATCAATTATGCAGACTTCTGTGGATACCAATGAACCTAAAATACACCGAAAAGTGTTAAATATCCGTATTTTCCTTCTTTCAATATAAAATTTCTTTGGAGGGTCATGTTCTTCAAACCTGGATAAAAATTGAACTTGAAGGGGCTGAGATAAACGAAATTGAGATTGTAACAGTTAAAACATTATATTACACGAAATACAAAAAATTGCTGTGGTTCAACTAATTTGAATTTACCCTGGTAACAAGGTAACCTACCTCTTTAAGATCGATGTGCAAAACTGTACATGACATCCAAATTTCAAGGCTGTATCTTAAAAAACAAGAAAGTAGGTCAGTAGGTCAAGGTCACAGTCAGGTGACCCCTAATTACTTGTGGTCATCAAGTAATTATAAATAACAGTCTAGGAAATATGATCAAATAATTTTTGAAGTATTTTTCCTATGTAACTCATATAACAAGAGACCCCCGGGGCAGGGCCTCTTTTCACCCCAGGGGCATAATTTGAAAAATCTTGTTAGAGATCCACTAGGCAATGCTACATACCAAATATCAAAGACCTAACCTTAAACTTTCAGACAAGAACATTTAAAAAAATATCCTATATAAGTCTTTGTAAAACTTGGGACCCCCAGGGCGGGGCCTCTTTTCACCTCAGGGGCATAATTTGAACAATCTTGGTAGAGGACCACAAGGCAATGCTACATACCAAATATCAAAGGCCTAGGTCTTGTGATTTCAGACAAGAAGATTTTTAAAGTTTTTTCCTATATAAGTCTATGTAAAACTTGGGACCTGCTGGGTTGGGCCTCTTTTTAACTCAGTGGCATTATTTGAATAATCTTGGTAGAGGACTACTAGGTAATGCAACATCCTAAATATCAAAATCCTATGCCTTGCAGTTTCAGACAAGAAGATTTTTTTAAGTTTTTTTCATATGTAAGTCTATGTAAAACTTGGGACCCAGGGGTGGGGCCTCTTTTCATCTCAGGGTACTAATTTGAACAATCTTGGTAGAGGGCCATTAGGTAATGCAACATACCAAATCCAAAAGGCATAGGTCTTGTGGTTTCAGATAAGAAGATTTTTAAAGTTTTTTCCTATATAAGTCTATATAAAAAATGAGATATGTGGATGGCCGGACGCTGGACGGTGAGTGATCACAATAGCTCACCCCGGTCACTTTGTGCTCAGGTGAGCTAATAAAGGCAACTTTATGATAACTAATCATAACTTTTACCAGCAATTGCCTCACCAGCAATTACCTTATATACTGGTATTACAGTTCATAATAGTACATGCATATTGCTAGACTCCGGGTCTTACCGTTATCTATTTACTCAAACAGTAAAACGAATTCAGCAATTCATGAGCACAACCTATTAAAGAAAAAAATAAGTTTATTATTTTAATTCATCAATCCCGAGTAAAAAAGTCTGTCCCATCCCATCGGTTAACATCATCTTGGATGCACGGTGACAAAACTGGTGCAGCTATCGGTAAAGTAAATGGCGTTAGTTAAACTACAAAAAAGTATTCATATTGATTACCGGACCTCTAGCCTGTCCTGTAAGGGTAGTCTAGCCACTTCCATTAAGGCAATTTGAATACCCATGCATTTACAAGGTGTCATCTTATTTTGGTAGGTGTCAAGGGGTCAAACCGTCTTTGCTACCGGGAACTTTTCGTGAAATTGGGTTCATTTCTATATTTAAAATCGCTTGGGGTTTTTCATTTTTCTATTTAGTACCAGACTAATAAAATGGCAGCGCCCATATGCAATTTTCAATTTTCTTCTTAGTTATATATTTTGAAGATTTCAAAGAAAATGTTTGCGTCGACTGGTCTTTTCCGTGATATTCCGTGTTCTTACTTTCTGTTTGGTCTTTGTGAAAGACCTTACTGCCATTTCAAGCATTCTAGGCAAGATGAAGCCAAAGGTAAGACGGTTGTAAAATTTTCAATGTGGGTGGGGTGTTTAATATAAAAGCAGTGTAGTTGTGTAATCCATCACTGTGCAAAGTCAGCAGAATTTTCTCATGAAGTCAAGTTGGTAAATGTCGGTAAATAGCTATACATAGCTAATGTTTTCCTGTTAACATATATGCACCGACTTTAAATAAAATTGATATTGTAAGAACAGAGATCTACGATCATAATTTATGCAGTAACATACTGTTTCATTGTTTTACTGACAATAAGTACTGATGGAAATATTTGTGACTCCAGACATGATAGGTAATTAGAAACAACAACTGTTTTTTTGGATTAATATGAACTTAGGTGCAACCTAGAAGGCAGAGAATGTGTCACCTTATGTACCAGACACTTTATGTACCAGCACTTTATGTACCACTTTGGACACCTTATGTACCACATATAGTGGATAATCATTTTTGTATTGATTTGATTAAAATGTTATATTTTTTGTTACTTGAAATGTTTTTTACTAAATTTAAAAGTTAATTTTCATAATTAATCAGGTAAAATTTAACACTTTCTCATAGAAAACAACATTCTGTGGACTTGAGCTGATTAAATCAATGTTGTTTTCACAAGTAATTATCACATATTCACAGTGCTACACAATGATACACAATTACTATATAATATATAGGTGGTACACTAAGTGTCAAAGTGGTACATAAAGTGTCTGGTACATGAAGTGACTGGTACATAAGGTGTCGCACCCGAAGGCAGAGCTCCCTTGAAAAATCACCAGTGCCCCTTGAAAATTAAAGGAGTGCTGCTGGAATTATGGATCCGTTTTAACAAGTTTATGTTCTTTAAGATCTATTAAAATTTTAAGAAATGAAGATAATTCATGATTTCTGAATGAATGTCTTAGAATGCATTAAGATTAAATCTTGACATGCGAAAATTCTACAAATATGCTATATACGAACTAAAGAAAGTTACTGTTCTTTTTAGACGGAAGAATGTGTCCAACTTTAAGGCAAAAATACTGCTATGATAGACGTCTGGTATGGGGGAATGAAAATCATTTACATGTACAAAGCTTGTTTAAAACCCAAAAGACAAGCCATCTTTAAAAGTTAGTGATGAGAATTTTACCAAGAGAAAATCACTGTTTGCCGAAATTCTCGAAAACTCCTGTTTTATTTACTGAACTGCTAAGTTAACAGTTTATGACATTTTTATGGCACTACTGGTATAGAATAGGAATGGTAGTAGGAGCCTTTTTGATATTTATTGATAATTCATAGCCAGTAGTTTTTTTTCCCCTAGTAATACACTCTGGTCAGTGATTTTAAGCTTGTGGATGACATATATGTGAACGGGAAGAACATTATTGTGCTTTTCACAGTTCAATACCTGTACATTTTGTTCCCAAAACCTTTTTAAAAAATAAGTTTTATCTACAGACAGTACACTGGAACCTGACATCACTAACAAAACACTTGTTAAATTTCACATGAATGACTTTATCTTTTACAATGCTTTCAAAACTCATAAAAAAACAAACAAAAAAAACAAAACACAAAAAAAACAAAAAAAGCAACACTGAAATAAAAAAGAAATTTTAAAAAAATTGCCTGCGGTGAGGATCGAACCCCCGACCTTTGGTTTTCAAAGTGAACTCGGTAACCACTGCACCATTGTGGAAGTATGACGTCATCATCACAAATATAAGTATACATAATA
This sequence comes from Mercenaria mercenaria, assembly GCF_021730395.1. NCBI lineage: Eukaryota > Metazoa > Mollusca > Bivalvia > Venerida > Veneridae > Mercenaria > Mercenaria mercenaria. Next base: position 55,312,864 of record NC_069363.1, read on the forward strand.
AATTTCAGCTATGGCAGCGTGATGAAAATCGTTTCCCATTGAAAATATTGTATTTTATATTTTTTTTGTGGAAAATATATTTAGCACTAAATTCTTATTATCAGACGCTCATTTATAGTTTTATTCAACGTTCAAAGCAGTAAGCGAAACGCTTTTGTCAACCATAAACAGCAAGCGTCTACTGACGTCTTACTGATTAATTACTTTGAGCATTGTATACTGGAAGAAACCCGAACAACACCGATTCCAAAAAAGTACCACGTGACGAATTTTCAGCTCGATAGTAATTCTCTATACACAGTTTTATTCATTTTCTTTTTCACACGTTTAACCGTAATGCGACGCTGCGGTGCCGGTAGCTTTGCTATTATCATGAGTCAAAGTTTTTTGGTTTATTCCAGAATAATATGAATTAAGGCATCGCCTAGAATGGGGATTCATCTTTTATATATCTGCTTACAAAGAAACTATTCACTACTCAGAAGAAAGTGAAACTTTGCTAGAACCTATTCACTTGAAACAGTAAAGTTTACATTTAGTGTCATTATACCTGTTACAGTGAATATCATACTTTGCCAAATTTATGGAAAGCCAGTGTGACGGTGACATCATTTGCCGTGTTCTCGTACTGCCTCTAGGATTTTTTTGGTTTGTTTGCACTCCACACAGAAACTTGACGGCCGTTACACTTCCTTACTGTTTAAAAAGTGTTTTTCAGTTGCATATACATTTTTCATTATGAAAAAGAAATAAAAGAATCATTTTGGCATGGTTTACGAATTTCTGTGACTGATTCGAGGTGCTCTTTTGTTCATGCAGACAACCAGTCTGCGGACTTACATAAACTGGAATCAGAAAACTTCGAAAAAATTGCCTCGGTATATGCAGACAACAAAGACGAATAACTATACGGACGTTACCGTCTCGGGGATTTTCATCCCCTACGTTTTTATATGCATTTAGAGGTCTTTTTCGCAAAATGTGAAAATCTCTTTAGAAATCAGTGGTAGGGTGTGTAATAGAGAAGTCACAGTCGTCTTTTGTGGACTTTTACCGTGCTACCTGCATGAAAATAGTTTTTCCATTAAAATAAACTGAAATGGAACAAAAACTTTGCAGAAAATCGCCTGTGAGAAAAACAGTGAAATTCAGGAAGTAGATGGGGCTCACAGAGTTAGATGCCTATAAATGGCACACAACTGATATATTTAGTTATTCTTGAAATGAATTTGATCTACAAGTGTGTGATTTTCATTAAATTATTTAAACAGTTTGATCAGTTTATTTCAGGTATTAACAATTTCAGAGTAAGTGTTAGTAATTGCATTAGAGTGGTGGAACCTATGCTCGCGGTATTCCTATGCTCGCGGTATTTCGATAAATATGCTCTCTGCAGAAGCAAAATATGCTCTCTGCAGAAGCACTAATAAAAATATTTCATCATGCTATATTCTACACCGACCAGTGGTGAAATACCTTTACAACAAACGTAGCGATAGCCGCGCGTGCCGCACACGTGACGTATACACCAGCCGATACATTTTACGCAATCTGTATCCGTCGCACAAATCTCACACAAATATGTCAAAATCACTCAACTAAAGTTAGTTTTTTTGAAATCATGCATTACATTCAGATATAAGATACATTTAAGAGCAAGATGTGATGAATGTGGCGCCTGGCTACACTACGAGTGCCTTTCGAACCATGAAAAGGTCTTAGTATTTTGAGAAAGTCCAAATGGTTCTTCCTGAGATGTAGGGAGAAGTAAATTTCCTACACACAAAAGAAGTGTAGAAAGCATTAGCGAGTTAATCACTGTCGTTGTTTGAATCTTTAATACTTGAACATTCTATTTTTAAACAACATTGTTATACGTTTTTAAGCTTTGTTCTAATTCATAATTTTAACATGTCCAAAACATTGTGGAATGATACTTATTTCACTTGGGTATTGATTACATTTTACTCGGACTTTATCATAGACTCCCTGTGTAAAATCTCAAACTTTTAACTAAAATAAAGCTATTAAATCGATATGATATTTCAATGAAACTTCAAAGTTTTGTCGTTTGTAGCATCATCTGGGACATGAGCAGTGAAAAATCTTAATTTGATTTCTAAAATGCTGTGATATTTGTTTCTAAAGTCACTATATGTTCATTGTAAATATACTTTGTTATACCCAAGTGGAAACTGGCAGGTACTTGAAAATGCAGCTCTCTGATTGGTCAGTTAGAACCCCTAATGTACTGTGATGTCATGATAAAGTTATGAATAGTGACTCCATTTCTGTAAGGGAAATATACAAATAGAGGCACATACTAAATTCTATCCTCATTTCTTTTGTTTTTCACATAATAAATGAGTAATGTTCTAAATATTATATTCGCATATGCTTGTTTGTTCCTTTTTAGCCTGCTGTTTTTTTTTTTCGCCCTTAGTTTAATCGATATAACATACCGCCAGCATAGGTTCCCTTCAGGGCGAATTTTCACCTTTTCACGTATGCCGTGTCGATAGCTCACGAGACGACTAAGTCCCGTGATGACACACATCAACAATATGTTTCGACAAAAGGAGGATAACTTTATGTTTTTGCATAGGCAAGTCGGAATAATAATTTTTTCTTGCTTCTTAAAAAGATTATTTATGTACAAAATACCGCGAGCATAGGTTCCACCACTCTACATATATTTTGGCTGAAGTAAATTGCTGTAAAGTAAGATATCTTAAGGAACAGTGCCTGCAATAACAATAAAAGTAATGCAGCTAAAGGACATTTTTTAGTAATTAAGAGTTCAATAACCTATTTTACCACAAAAAAAGTAATAAAACTATAATAATATTTTACTGTAATTTCTAATTTTCAAAACCAGATACAAACAATATGATGCATGTCCCAGAAGTATTCAAGTTGATCTATCTATGGTACAGGTTTGTAGTCAATCAGTGGAAACAGTTAATTTGTTAAATAATTGTTAGGACGCTATAAAGAATAAAAAACTGTAAGGTCGTCCCCTTCTGGAAAAATGAGATCTTTTTCCAGCAAAAGTACATTAAGGAAGATTGTATAAATCTTTGTTTACAGTTTATTAATATAATGTTATTTTTATTTGTTTTGTTTTACTTTTTAGCACGGATAGAGGCAGAGAAATCTGCTTTACAAAATAAAGAAGCAGATGGTGAGTACAAGCCGCCTACATCTTCACTTCAGAGAACACTGCAAGACATTGAAAATAGCATAAAGTCAGAGAAAAGAAAACTAGGTGGTCATGATGTCTCAGACAATGGTGAAGCTCAAAAGTCAAATCAGAGTACATTGAAAAACAAACCAACTGGAACTCCTGAATATAATCCCACCCCCATTAGAGAGCTAAAGAAAAAAAGAATTGAAGGTAAGTTAGGGCGTTCCAAGTATGATTTAGCTTTGCTTGATGACCCAGCAACAGATGGGGAATATGATCCAGCGAGTAACTTCTCTACTGGAAGCAAATCTTCTGCAGAGGCAACTAACAGTAATAGTTTTGAAGAAACAGAAGCAGATTTAGGTTCCATTCCAGATTATGCAAAACATTTACACGGCACTAAAAGACCAGCCGAAGAAGATACTGAAGAAGATGAAAGTCCTTTGGCAAAAATTCCAAAATTTGTGTCAGTTGAATACACTCCAGCAGTAAATGATTCTGTTGAATTCAGTGATGAAGAACCTTTAGGTGAGAAAGAAGACTGGTTTTCAGATGAAGCAAGTAATAAAGGAAGTGAAAGTGGTAATGTCTCTGAAGCAGAAAGTACTGATATGACAAACAAAACAAACCAGTCTAGTAGTTCAGTAAATGAAGAAAAGAAAACAGAAGATAGCAAAAATTTGTTACCTATAGAATTTACTGCCGATGGATTTGTAAAAAGTGCTTATATAGAAAAACATGGAGAGAAAAAAGACAAAACTAAAGCTAATAATAAGAATAAATCGGTCAGAAAAGAACATGATAAACGTAAGGAAGATACTTTATTTAAAAAGACTGCTTCTGGGAAAGAAACTTCAAAAGTCAGTTCTGTGGATGAGGATGCAGAAGACATTAATTCAAGTGAAAAACACAGACCAGATGTAAATATATTTAGTTTATTCAAAGAAGAGTTTGATAGTGCATTAGAAAATTGTGCCACGCCTTCAAAGCAGGATGACAGTGGTAGTACACCTAAGGTGAAATTAAAATCAAATGACTCTAAAAATAGATCAAAATCACCTGTGCCAAAATTGAGCAAAGTTAGTGACAATACACATGGATCTAAGTCAAGCTGGAAAGAAAAACATGACAGTTTGAAAGTAAAGAAAACTGAAGAAGATGACACATCCAAACATAAAACAAAATCTTCCTCAGAACATAGACATTCTTCAAAAACTTCAGATAGTAAGCAGAATTCAGCTAGTCACTCAAAAAGAGACAGAGAAAAGGCAAACGGAGCTATCACTGACAAACATAAACATGAATCATCAAGAAAAGAGGACCTGTCCATATCGAAACACAAATCATCATCATCGTCATCATCATCAAAACATAGGGAATCTTCTTCATCAAGAGACAAGCATTTGGAATCAGACAGCCATCATTCTTCAGTAAAACATGGCAGTTCCACTTCAAAATCAAGTCATGACTCATCAAAACTCAACAGTCACCATTCTAAGGACCATAAAAAATCAGAAAGGCATTCTTCTAAAAGTGGTGAGAAACATTCTCATAGCAGTTCAAAACATAAGCATCATTCAGAGAAACATGGTAAATCTTCTGGATCTAAATCAGGGAGTGAAAAGTCAAATAAAAAGAAAAAACATATAGTGAATCTGGATGTGGATTTATTTGGTGTGGGAAGTGAAGATAGTCCTTACAGGCATGTTGTCGATGACGATGACCTGTCGGATTTAGACAAGTATTTCATGGAGGATGATCCCTTTGATGAATGTCTGAAGATCTTCAATGAGGGAGCTGCCAACAAACCGTCCACTAGTGGTGAAGGTGACAGAAAGGTTTGTAGTATTTAATACTTTTATACAATAAAACTGTATATAGATGGAGTAACAAAATGTTTATCATGACTTATGCCTCTTTTGAAATATTAAATGATCGAATTCTGAGGCAGAAACTTATTTGCCTTTACTTTTATATGCATTTTTTATTTACAATGTATTATTAAGCTTATATAGAGATTTTATATTTACTTGCAGAAACTGAAAAAGTCATCAGACCATGATGACATTCCAACAGCTGTTGCAGGAAAGAAGAGAATTGCTTTAAAACAGAGTGACCCTGTAAGTATAATGACATTGTGTTATGTAGTAAAGCTATGTAGAGCTTTCATTGAAATAGCATAGAGTTGATAGCTTTTGCAATGCATGATGGATTCTTTGTTTAGCTTACAATTTGCTGTTATAAACCATAAAAAATATGGTAGTTTCACAACCATGACAAAACATACTGCCACTACAAACTAAATTTGGTTATGAAAGTAACAAGACTTTTAGGGAAGTCTTGCTTGACAATGAGTAAAGTTAGAAGTAACAAATTGGCATGAATTATAAAACCTTTTTGAGTTTTTTGTTTTTGTTTTGGAGAAAAAATATAACAAAATACATGTATGTCAATGCCATTTAACTATTACATTATAGCTTCTGTTAAGAACTAAAAGTTTGTTATAGAATATAGTAAATGTCCATGCAACATTGCTAATATATCTGTCCTTTTCAAGGGATACTTAGTTTAAACAGATAACCCAAAAAGGCCTAGTGAGCTGTTGCATAGCATGAAATATTTTTTAATTTAAATTAGATTTTCGTACTGGAACAACGGAAGGTGTATAAGATACGTGGAGTTAGCTGTAACATGGCATGAGACATGTTTTCATTAATAATTAAAAGTAGATTTTCTTATTGGAAGAACAGTAGTTGTGTAAGATATGTAGAGTTACCTGTTGCATAGCATGAGAAATGTTTTTATTAAAGTAGATTTTCTTATCAGAACAGCTTACAGTGTGTTTAGGATAGATCTATGGAATCATTCTGTACATGAGAAATTGATTATTTGAAATCTTCTTCTTCTTCTTCAACAGTCTGAGAGGAAAAAAACTGTGTCTAATAAACCAGCACCGAAACCATCACCTGCACAGGTAATGATGAATAGATACAAGATGATGCAGGACCGTATACTGCAAGCTGAACAGGAAAGTAAAGAGAAAATGAAGGTCAAGGTCAGACAGATATCACAACAAAATGCAGTGAAAGCTTCGACATCTGTGAGTTATATTCTGTATGAAACTGCTTCAATAGCTGATACAAGTTTGAACACTCAATTATATGAAAGATAGTTATTTTTTAAAATTTTTATAAATATTCCTGATTATTGATTATTCATGTAATTCCATATTTGAGTGTATTTCTTTATCAGTGAGAGATGTATTTTATATTTTCACTATGCAATTATTAGAGGTATTTTACCTGGTGTGTCTAAATAAACCACTGAAATACGTAGTAACTATATTTTTTGGGGAGAATTATTAATATTCAGGGTTGGGTGGGGGTGGAGACAAATTCTCATGGATTTTGTGAATTGTGTTTCTGCAAAACAGTGGTTTTGACCCAAACCATGAAATTTCATACCTACAAAACTTACTGATAAGACAGTATAATTTAATTGTTGTTTTATGAAAAATTTTTGTGAAGTAAAACTTCTATTACAGACTGGGCCATCGAAACCAAACCTTGCGAGTGCATCGGCTACATTTTCTACATATATTGCCAACAAGAACAAGAAGACAACTGCTGTTACTGTTGCTAAAGGAAGCAAGAGAAAGGCTCACACACCAACAGTGGTATGCTTATTGTTGTCAAGGACTTAAATAGAATAAATTCACAGCTGTCATTTTTTATTGGGCAGCACTGTCACAAAGCTTGTCCGCACTCTAAGTTGAACATTTCTCATCGGATCTTCACCAGACTTGAACAAAATGTGTTTGACCATAAGACCTCGGCCAAGTTCGATAACTAGCCAAATCCGCTTAGGCACTTTTGAATTATGGCCCTTGAATTACTGATTGGATCCATTCGTCTAGACCATCCAGAGAAACTAGTCATTTTTCATTGGGCAGTTGTGGAAGACATGCGCTTTTCTCAAAAGCATCTCTAGTTGATAGTATTGTTAATATTAGACAAAGGCTGTGTTGTTACATGTATCACCTGTAATCAAGTAGTCTAAAAAACTTCATTTCGTCCACATACATCAGTTTAATTGACTGAAGCAGATTGGTTTTGTAGTTTCTCCCTTCTTTACTCAGTTTACAAGAATATTTGAGCCGCACCATGAGAAAACCAACATAGTGCATTTGCGACCAGCATGGATCAAGACCAGCCTGCGCATCCGCACAGTGTGGTCAGGATCCATGCTGTTCGCTAACTGTTTCTCTAACTGCAATAGGCTTTGAAAGTGAACAGCATGGATCCTGACCACACTGCATGGATGCGCAGGCTGGTCTGGATCCATGCTGGTCACAGATGCACTATGTTGGACTTTGTTGGTTTTCTCATGGTGCGGCCCATTTATGCTTTTACAATTGATAAGTATGGAGCTATTTATCAGTTTCTCATAAGGATCTTTGTTGTTGTCAGTAGAAATGGTTTTTGACCAAAAACAGTAGATAAAATTATCTGTCTGAGACCTTTGTCTGAAACTGTTTCTTTCTGCTAGCATCAGTCACTGAAGAAATATTTGTATCAGAAGAGTTTCTTTCTTAATATGCAACACAAATCTCTCACTGAAAGTAACAATGAATTTTTGTTTATTGAAAAAGGTCTAATAACTTCCAGACTGCAGGTTTTGCACCCTTTAAACTTTGCAGTTGCAGTAAACTTTGACAGATTGCAGATTTTAAATCAGATTGTAGGTTTTACATATTTCAATTGGCAGATTGCAGGTATAACACCAGTTAAATTATATTACACCTTATGTTTTTTCGGTTATTTTTACTCAGTCTGTATTTGAATTTCAGCCGATTGCCAAATTGAAGCGTCCCACTGTTGAAGTGAGTACAAGTTCCAAAGTTGGAACCAATGTACGCCAGAGGTACCTTAATCAGTTTATTGATGAAATACTCAAAATAAACCCAAACGAAGAAGAAGCATTTAAAAGGGTAAGTTTCTGTAGATGTTTCACATTAAGTTCATATACATTTTAAATTCTTAGCAGTTAAAAAGATGGTACAGTTTCTAGTTAACAATTTTAACAGTTGCTAAGAGCAAAGCAAGTTTAGTTTCAGCTAGGGTTAAAACTTTCAGTTAAGTTTTCTTTCGTTTGGTGGGAAGAAAACATCATTGTTCAACATCATACCGGTTTTGTAACAAAAGCCATTTAACCGTATATATGTTCCATGGATTCTGTACCAGTACTAGGTAGTTTTCTGCTTGTAATTGACAACTTCTCCACATGACTTACAGACGCATTGTCCTCTATTAACCTTTAGCATGCTAGATAAATTGTCGTCTGCTGGAAATGTCGTCTGCTAAAATTTTAAAGTTCATTCAGTTTGCTCCAAAATTGGCAGAAATATTGTCAGAGTAGCAAACAGCTTGGAACCTGATCAGACGCCGATTTAATCGGCGTCTGATCTGGTTCCAAGCTGTTTGCAAAGGATGTTAAATTCGCCTGCAGCAGGCTAAGGGTTAAATCTTAACAAAGATCATTCACTTTGCCAGGGAATCAAGCTCACAAGTATCTACTCATATTCATTTTAATTCTCTACTCTTATTCATCTATTTAAGTTCCCAACTCATGTTCATCTACATACTGTATTAACCAGGCAGTTTGACTTTCATTAACTGAAAAATTAAAATGACCGGCAATGACTTGCAGTGGAATAAGTTGATTGGTTAGATCAATTTATAACTGAGTTAAATGTATTTACACAGTCATCCAATATGCAGATACTGTTGCTTACATGCTGAGAGTGATATACAATATTGCTTATCGTAAACATTAATGTTGTAACTCCTACAGGGACATGGTCTCGTACAGAATAAATAGATTGAGCTGGAAGTGATATAGAGGAGCATGACTAAAGTTTTGACTTCTATTTAATCAGAATTATTGGTAATTACTATAATACTTAATTCAATATTCTGATAGGGTAAGGAAGAAGAAGAAGCAGTATATAAACGCTGTTCCAATAAACAAATCTACCTCAACTGTGCTGTGAACACAATTAAACGACTACGCAGTGAACTTGAACAAAAGAAATCAGGGAGTAAACCAGTATCAACTCCCAAGAAAACCTCTCATGCAACAATCCTTGATGGTGCTGGTGCTCACAAAACAACTTACACTCTTCATAGGTCTGGTGGAGCAGCTAAACTCCGGGAGGAGGACTTTACTGGTAATAACACATTTATTCAATAGATCTCCTAAGGCCTATGAAGTAATAAGCTTTGCATATTCCATAGAAGATACACATCTTACAAGCTTTTGATATACTTGAATGTTTTAATTTTCATAATATTATTATATTTGTTGTTTTTATGCCCCCGAAGGGAGGCATATAGTTTTTGAACCGTCTGTCTGTCGGTCTGTCCGCATTTTTCGTGTCCGGTCCATATCTTTGTCATTGATGGATGGATTTTCAAATAACTTGGCATGAATGTGTACCACAGTAAGACGACGTGTCGCACGCAAGACCCAGGTCCATAGCTCAAAGGTCAAGGTCACACTTAGACATTAAAGGATAGTGCATTGATGGGCGTGTCCGGTCCATATCTTTGTCATCAATGGATTGATTTTCAAATAATTTGGCATGAATGTGTGCCACAGTAAGACGACGTGTCGTGCGAAAGACCCAGGTCCGTAGCTCAAAGGTCAAGGTCACACTTAGACATTAAAAGATAGTGCATTGATGGGCGTGTCCGGTCCATATCTTTGTCATCGATGGATGGATTTTCAAATAACTTGGCATGAATGTGTACCACAGTAAGACGACGTGTCGTGCGCAAGACCCAGGTCCATAGCTCAAAGGTCAAGGTCACACTTAGACATTAAAGGATAGTGCATTGATGGGCGTGTCCGGTCCATATCTTTGTCATCGATGGATGGATTTTCAAATAACTTGGCATGAATGTGTACCACAGTAAGGCGACATGTCGCGCGCAAGACCCAGGTCCGTAGCTCAAAGGTCAAGGTCACACTTAGACGTTAAAGGTCATTTTTTATGATAGTGCATTGATGGGCGTGTCCGGTCCATATTTTTGTCATTCATGCATGGATTTTAAAATAACTACGCATGAATGTGTGTGTGACACAATAAGATGACGTGTCGCGCGCAAGACCCAGTTCAGTAGGTCAAAGGTCCTAAACTCTAACATCAGCCATAACTATTCATTTAAAGTGCCATCGGGGGCATGTGTCATCCTATGGAGACAGCTCTTGTTTTTACTTAGTTTGATAAATAAGACAGCTGTATAAGTAAAGCAGTTGTCAGATCAAACCTTGTCTATATTTAAAACTGTTTAACATTTTTTTGCTGTGTGACATTATATAGATGAATAAACAAGTTTAATTCAAAATAAACAAGTTTAATTCAAAATAAACAAGTTTAATTCAAATGTTACTGTAATGGTCAGATATTACATTGTCTTTAACATAGCGAAATACATATGACAAGTTATTTAATAAACCTTATGTTAGAATCATGTGTTTCAGCTTAATGTACGATGCAATAATTGGATCAGTATCCATGGAAACCAAATGCTAAGATGTATTTGTGTAGTTTTTATGCCCACTATTTAATATTCTTAAAGCATTTTTTTACACAGACAGAAAGCATTTTATATTTTCTTCATGTTGTTCTCTTCTGTTGTGATCAACATTTTCATGAAATATCTTAATTTAGGCGCAGAACTTTATAAAAAGTTGCTGTCATATGTCCTGACTGAGGATCAGTTAAGAGAGAACAACTTTCCTAGACCTGATCCAGACAAAGGTGGCACAGCAATATTTTATGGTGAAGTGAAAAAGTCACAGAAAGGAAGCACTAAGGGTAATGTATTTACATGCGTTTAAAAGTATCAGAATTCATAGGCGGACTTGTCAAAGTGAGAGGGAAGATAGCTTTTGTTTAAGAGATCCCAAAGGTCAAGGTCACTGTAAATAATTTTTTGCTTCTTACTTTCTTGGATATGCCCCACTTCAACCCCTTCCTGCTATCCAATCCCATTGAACCCTTAGGCAAATTAGATTTTACATGTACCATCCTGCTTAATTTGTCATTGTGTACCTCTGTTATGTTATTTAGTACACCCACCTCCCTCTTTTACACACACATCCAAAAGTAAAAATAACAATTAAGGTAATTCATATGCTCCTTTCATTTTCAAATAGTTTATATTAAGCTAAATTAAAACGTCTCTTGTTCATTAGGAAACAGTAATAAATAATGTTGTAAATATTCCTGAAGTGCTGTATTTACAAGTCAGTGTGGAATTAAATATGCTTGTATTAAATGTATGTTATTTACAATTTCATGTATGTATGTATGATTGGTAAAGGTTTCACAGTATTTGTGGGGTACTAATTGTTCTAATTTTCATGGATTTTACGATTGCATGTATTCATGAAATTTAATCTGAAGGAACAAATAAAGTTTGCATTTAATTTATCTCCTGAGGTTGAAATTCATATCCCTACGATATAATAGTTTATGACAAAACCACCAAACTTCATGGCCATGAAATTAAACTACTTCCATAGTACCTTATCATATTATGTGTACTACTGTTTTTCAGATTTCTGTAGAAACTAGCAAAAACTGAGTATTGCTATTGAAATTTCCAACAGATTCCTCTGTTGTCACATAATTTTGTTTTCTTTAAAAACTTCATTGTTTAATTAATTTCAATTAAATTGTTCTTTAGGTTATGAGAAGTTGTGTGTACGATGTGGCAAAGTCTTCGAGGTGTATCCAAATGGAAAATACGCAGTGAAACAGGAATGTGTATACCACTGGGGAAAGGCATGGAAAAAGAAAAGTAAGCCCCTTTTAAATCATTTTTTTACTTAATTACATTCACCCTTGATTTCTCTGTTTGTTCAAAGAAGAAAGTATACTGTTTGGAAAACTATCTTACATATATGGTATACTTTTAGGTAGAAGTTTCTTAAAAGTTGGAGGTGTGTGAGTTTTCTTCAGTAGTTGGCCCTCTGTGGCCAAGTGGTTAAGGTCATTGACTTTGAATCTCTTGCCTCTCACTGATGTGGGTTTGAACCTCTCTTGTGACATAGGATGAGAAAGCATCCAACTGGCTTACAGAATGACGATGGTTCTAACTAAAGGCACTCCCATGTCTGAAACAATGTCTTGAGGGGCAGCTTGGGTCTGCCTCCACCAGGAGAGGCTCCATATGACCTACATTGTGAAGGTTTGACTCTAAACCAAACAAAAAATCTTCAGTAGTTCAAGGTTTACATGTAGGTAACAGTAATAGGTCTGGTTTAATTGGACTTTAATAAGGAATTAACAGGTTTTCATACACTATATTATGACAATTTCAGTGTACACCTTTTATTAGGTCTAAGAAATGAAATGTACTTATATATTAAATTGCACATATCGGTTGCCCTTAGGAATATATTATATAGGAGTGAGCTTGTTGGTCTGTTGGTCAGTCCGTTGGTTTTCATGGTTTTCGGACAATAACTCATGAAAGGCTTAACAGATTTAAATAATTTTTGGTACACAGGTGTAACATAATAAAATACTGGCCATATTCATCTTTGGCTACAAACCACCATTTTGTGACATAGTTTTGGCCCCTTTCCAACTTAAGATTTCCCAAACTTATGGTAACTCCTGAAAGGCTTGACAGATTTAAATAATTTTTGGTATGCAGGTGTAACATCATAAAAGACGGTCAAGTTCGACTTTTGCTACAAACCAACAATTTTTTGACATAGTTATGGCCCCTTACCAATACTTCTATGATAAGGCCATATTGTGGGGTATTATTCATCACCCATGTGTCAGTTCTAGATTGTTATTAAAGACAATTTTTCTTTCAGTTGCTGGTTCTATAGAAACAAGGTACACCTGTTGTCAGGGAGATCTTGCTGCAGAAGGGTGTCAGGTTGCCAAGGTAAGACAATGGTGTAAGGGAGGTCCTGCTACTTTAGGTTGTCAAGTTGCCAAGCTAAGTGTTGTCAGGGAGATCATGCTGCCAAAGGGTGTCAAGTTGCCAAGGTAAGTTTTGTCAGGGAGATTCCGCTGTTTGATGGTGTCAAGTTGCCAAGGTAAGACATTTATATTTTTGAGGTCTTGCGCTTAAGGTTATAAAGTTGCCAATGTAAGACAATGGTGTTGTTGGTGAGGTCTTGCTGCTGAAGGTTGTCAAGGTGCTAGCTGCTGAGGGTAGATTCCTACTAGATGGAGAGAAAACTTGTCAGAATTATTTTGCTGCCAAAGTTTGGTAAGTTCTTGAAGCAAGATAGATAAGTTTGGGAGGGAGACCATGTTGCTTGATATTTTTAAGAGATATACCTGTTGTCAAGTAGAACTTTTTGTTTGTCAAATTGTAACAGATACCTGTTTTGTGAGACATCCTGTTTGACATGGTTTTCAGGAACTAACCAGGTTAGATGTACGTAATAATGTCATAAAGGCAAACTTGCTTGCAATATATGTTAAAAACTGTCTGCATTTCTCAGATTTGTTGTAGTTACCAGTTTATTCATTCTGTAAAGAAACTGCTATATCGTACACATATTCTCATTTAAAATTTTAAGATTAAATTTATTTAAGATTTGAACTTAATGTTTAATTCATTTTATTTTACAGCTACATGTACATGAAACAAACAAAATGGAGAACATGTCCGGCTATATGAAGACAATACCCTGCTCCCCGCCCATTGATGGGGACTATGGTGTCTATGCACTGGATTGTGAAATGGTAACTTACAGTTCACTGTTTTATTTCAATTTAGTCAAAACGCCTTCAATGGCTGAGTGGTTAAGGTGACTGACTTATAACAGTTGCCCCCAATGCTGTGGGTTCTAACTCCTTAAGCTCATTTAGGATGTAGAATTCTGTATATGAGGAAGTCATCCAGCTTGCTAACAGAAGCTTGGTGGTTCTATCCAGATATGCCTGTCTGTGCCTGAAACAATGCCCAAGGGGTGACTTGGGCCTCCTTCCACCACCTAAAGCTGGAGTGACCATGTTACATAATTGTGTCCGTGTGACGTTAAAACAAATGAAAAATTTACTATAGTTAATAAGGATTTATTTTACAGAGGTTTATTTGTTTATTTTCATTCTTTGGGGCTAAAAGTACCATTATTATGATACCTAGCATACTGTTTTACATATTCTTTCCGTAAAAAGTGTATGAGATGAAATGTGATATAAATATGTAACTCTGTTGATTTTTAAAAGAAAAAAAATTAAAGTTAATGTTAGTAATAGCGTGTTAGATATGTATTGAAAAGTAGGCCTTAAATCAGTTGCAGAGATAGTGAAAGAAAAGTGCATATTTCTCTATACAAACCAATTATCTATTTACTGCATATACATATGTTTATAACCCTGTTTGTAGCCCTGAAAGAGTTTGAAAATCAGTATGTCCTGCTTTGTTAATTTGTTTTCCATTTAATCTTACAATATTTCACAGAAATCACCATTGGCTCAAAGTCTGACAGGATTGCCAAAACAAACTAATAAATATAAAACGAAAAGATCTAAAATTTGTGCTTGCTGCTATTTGCGTTTGTAAAAAAAGATTCTTTTTTTTTGTAGGTGTACACAACAATGGGTGTTGAACTAGCCAGAGTGACTGTAGTGGGAGCGGACCAGGAACCTGTGTATGAATCTTTCGTCCTTCCTGACAATCCAGTTGTTGACTTTAACACAAGGTTTGTGTTTTCTGTTGTAACAGCATTTAAAGTGAAACTTTTATCTTAACGTGCAGTCTTGATATTGACTTTAACACAGGGGTTTTGAACTGTTTTGTAATGAAATTAACATTTCCAACATTATTGGAAAATAAAAATCAGGAAATATGGCAAGATTAAGTGCTGTTAAAATATCTACAGTTTTAACAGTTAATGGTATTGTCCAAATTGGTGGATGGACAAGTTCATTATAGAAATTTAGCAGGGTAAAGGTTAATATTATATAAATGCTATAGATTTGTTCTTTAGCCTTGAAATTATTACCTTTAATGAATATTGCAATTGTAACATCCTACATAAAAATGATGTCAAATGGCATAACATATCAGATATGAAATTTGTATGACAGTAAAGAAAAGTATTGTTGTCTCGGGTCCTATAGGAAGTACATGGAGATTGAAAACATATATGTATTGTTTCAGTATATTGTGTGTTACAGGTTTAGTGGTATAACAGATGATGATATGGAAGATGTACATACAAGTCTACGTGATGTACAAGCCGTACTTCTCAGCCTGTTCACTGATAAAACAATACTCATGGGACACAGTCTGGAGAGTGATCTAATTGCTTTAAAGGTACCGATATATACATAACTGATACACTTTAAATGTATGTAAGAATATTTCGTAAAGTTCTCATATCCTTAGGGATATTTATTAGAGTGGGAAATATCTTTTAGACAATGTGACATCCTAAAGAAAAAACAAAAGAAAAATCACTGTAATTGTCAGGGTTCTCCCCAGGATTTTGTTATAGCCGGGCTCTGTGGAATTATAGCCGGGTACACTTTTCATCCGTTTATCGCGATAAACATATTATTCATTTAAGTAAATTTAGGTGATGAATTATAAGAATATCATGAAACAGCTTCTGAAACTGTAGCATATTTATCAAAAGTAGGTTAAGTATGTAAAAGAATAAATCATGAAGAATTCAATATGAGAATCATTATTTAATATTTTCTACTTGATTTTCTTTTTCAAGCCTGGTTTAAAGAAAATATGCATTGTGATTTTTTCTTGCATTAATTGAGTATTTACAGAAACATAGCAATTTTGAGAGGAACTATAAATGTTGATCTATTTGGTCCTTATGTAGTGACAAATTTAATACAATTTTGTTAGATATATAAAAGTTTTTAAACTCTTATGTATTTCTGCTCAAAACAAAATGTGGTTTGCAATAAAATCGTCATGCACGAAAACGAAAGTACAATTTGACAGTTGGCGGTAAAATAAGCCGATTGTTTGTAACACTGTCAGTGACGACGTTCTGCAACTATATCATTATCGAGTTTGCCTGCAGGCATGTTCAAAACAGGTAATTATCGATTGGTTATGTTTACAGGTGATAAATTGTATACATGAAAATTTATATATTGAAATTTTATAGCCGGGCGCTAAGATATTTTAGCCGGGCACAGCGCCCGGCTGAAAGGGCCTGGGGAGGACCCTGATTGTATTTTCTTGCAAGAAAGACAGCTTTCTGTGGCACTGTCTGAGGATATTTTTCTCTAGAATTATCATATAGCTGAAATTTCTGCATGTTAACAGTGATATAACAGTTGAATAACTTAATTTCTCAACATACTTTACATGTATTTTATTTCACATATTTCAGTTAATACACAATACCGTTGTTGATACATCCATTGTTTTCCCACATCGACTTGGTTATCCATTTAAAAGGGCATTGAAGAATCTCATGGCAGAATATCTGAAGAAAATTATTCAAGATGATGGTGAGTTACTCAAGAGTAATTCTTTTAAACAAAATGTCATGCTTTATTGTTGCTTGTTTAACAGTATTCATAAGGACCATTTTAACCTGCGTGACTTGGTCAGCCTTTCAATTACAGGCTCGGAAGTTTCAGGTGATTCTAAATAAGGAAGCAAAAACGAATTTGAAAAGTTAGCATGGATGTCTTAAGAAATCTACTACTGACTTTTTAGCTCGACTTTTCGAAGAATAGGGGAGCTATCCTACTCGCCCTGGCGTTAGCGTGAGCATGAGCATCACACAAATGTTAAAGTTTGCGTACCGCCCCAAATATTTTCAAAGTCCATTGAGATATTGCTTTCATATTTTGCATAGTTGTTAACCATCATGACCCCAGTCTGTAAAACGGAGGAGGCAACTCTAACAAGCATTTTGACAGAATTATGGCCCCTTTTCGACTTAGAATAAATGTTAAAGTTTGCGTACCACCCCAAATATTTTCAAAGTCCATTGAGATATTGCTTTCATATTTTGCATACTTGTTTACCATCATGACCCCAGTCTGTAAAAAGGAGGAGGCAACTCTATCAAGCATTTTGACTGAATTATGGCCCCTTTTCGACTTAGAATAAATGTTAAAGTTTACGTACCACCCTAAATATTTTCAAAGTCAATTGAGATATTGCTTTCATATTTTGCATACTTGTTTACCATCATGACCCCAGTCTGTAAAAAGGAGGAGGCAACTCTATCAAGCATTTTGACAGAATTATGGCCCCTTTTCGACTTAGAATAAATGTTAAAGTTTGCGTACCACTCCAAATATTTGCAAAGTCCATTGAGATATTGCTTTCATATCTTTCATACTTGTTTACAATCATGACACCAGTCTGTAAAAAGGAGGAGGCAACTCTATCAAGCATTTTGACTGAATTATGGCCCCTTTTCGACTTAGAATATGCTTATTGTAATGTTAAAGTTTTACTCATTGCTTATATTATACTATCAAGCACAGAGAATAGTCGAGCGCGCTGTCCACTGGCAGCTCTTGTTGATTTACATGTATCTCTATAAACCTGACCCATATATAAAAATGTAAATTTCTGATGTTCTCAGTTGCTGGTCACGACAGTTTGGAAGATGCAGTAGCATGTGTACAGTTGATGCAATACCGACTGAAAGAGGACTCGAGAACAGATGGCCGCCGACTTTCATCATGAAATGTATAGTTAAGTAAAACCGACCCAACTGAAAGAGGACTTGTGAATGGAGGGACATCGACTCTCGTAATAAAACTTGAAAGCTGCTATTGGTGCATTAGATAGGACATAGAAAATGGATATTTATTGTTTTCTGCTATTTTCATGCTGTTGCCATATCTGATTTTTGTGGCAACAGTCTGGAAAAGTATCAGCTGAAAAGTTCCTACCTTTATATCTGTGATATAGTGCCAAAATTATTTACAAGATTAAAATTATAGATTTAGTGCTTCATTGATTTAGTGGTAATTTATTTTTGTTCATTACTAATGATTATAATGGCATGTCGAGAATAGTAAAGTAAATTATGCGTTAAAATACCGGGTAGGCCATTTACTGATGCTGAATTATATAATACATGAAGAGAAGCATATTTCACTTTTGACCTATTAGATATTTCGCTTTTGACATATTTCGTATTTCAAAAGAATTTAAACAGAATACATATCATAACGGATTAATCATGAAGAAAATGATCTGAGAAAGTATTACATTTTTGGGGGACTAAATTTTTGTGTGGATTTCATGGTTGTGTTAATCCACAAAATTAAGTCCACAATATTAGATCCATTGAACATATAAGCCCGCCCGCTTAGCTCAGTAGGTAAGAGCGTTGGTCTACGAATCGCAGGGTCGCGAGTTCGATCCTCGGGCGGGGCGTATGTTCTCCGTGACTATTTGATAAACGACATTGTGTCTAAATTCATTAGTCCTCCACCTCTGATAATTCATGTGGGGAAGTTGGCAGTTACTTGCGGAGAACAGGTTTGTACTGGTACAGAATCCAGGAACACTGGTTAGGTTAACTGCCCGCCGTTACATGACTGAAATACTGTTGAAAAACGGTGTTAAACCCAAAACAAAACAAACAAAAAACAAAATTGAACATATAAAAGTTTCTACTCATGTTAAAACCACAAAGCCATATCTACATGAAGTAGCCATTTTTTGTAAAAAATGTGAATTTCATGCCCACGGAATTTGATGGATTTACAGCATGCATTTTTTTCTACTACCAGTTATAACATTATTATAGTAGTATATATACTTCCATAACATGTTTAAATTGTAATTTTTTATGGATGGCATTAAAGTATCTGTAGATAACTTTCTCAGATTTTCTGATTTTCGATTGTGTTGTGAAAATCTAATAGCTTATGTTGTCAGCATGTATTGTATAACTATTGGTTATGTATTTAAGTCTGCATCTTTTGAAGACAAGTCTAAAAAAATAAAACAGAATGTCTTAAAAAAGGTTACACAAAGGGTAAACATTGAAATACATGAAATTAAATTGAAATTTAAAAGTACATTACAAAGTTCTTTTAATTAATTGAATTTTATTAGGATTTTTCCAGAATGTTGCCTATATTTCACAACTGCATATTACTGCTATAAAAATATTCTCTAACATATTACTTGAAAAATATGTTATCACATATTTGATGTAATGGTAGTGAAATAAAGCTATTATATACTTTTGATATTACACTAGTGGGATAAAGCTTTGACATTGAAGTTGTTTTAAGTATTAGAGACATTAATGGAATTGACTTGGTCTGTGATAGGTAAAGAATGAAGAAATTTTGATGTTTTTGTAGGAAAAGCTACCATGTATCATAAAGAATATTTCATTTGTGTCTTTCCACATTGAAAATATTAAACTCTTCGAATAAAATTGATAAAATGCTTGGCAGAGCCTCACATTTTATTGTTTTATTCAATTTGTTTAATAAATTCTATTTGAAAAGACACTCATGTAATATCCTCTGTATAACGGTCTGTGTGAAATTATTGATGCTGATTTGGGGTATTTATTGGTTGAATGCAGTTGAATGTTATTTTTGTTAGGGACAGTGGTGCAAATTAAAGTCATGTAGATAAAAATCTTTGTTGATTTGATATTTATATACAATGTTTTCAATATTCTTGGTGTTTATAGCAATACGAAATTGGAAATACCTATATTTTGTTCATTGTATAAATTGACATGTGATTCAATAAATTCTTTCTCTAATGACCTTCCGTAGAAAGTTGATGGCATAAGAGCATGGGAAATGTGTGCAGTTTATGCGGGATATGTATTCAATAAACAAGAACAATATTCAAATTAAATCACTAAATGATAGTCTGAACCCTTCTTTACATATATTATATTGTACAAAAAATTTTTGTTTTAAGGTATTGGATCTGTAATGGCAATCGGTAATTACCATGCAAGTACCTATTCTTGTAATGGTGTTTTTGGCATTCCACAGACAGTAATCTAGCCAATACAAGCTCCTGGCTTTCAGTTCATACTGGAGAATACCAAAATCACACAGGGAGAATACTTAACTGAACGGAAATTTTCTATTGTCATTGCAGGTCCACTGCCTTAAGAATGTATTTGAGCCGCGCCATGAGAAAACCAACATAGTGCATTTGCGACCAGCATGGATCCGCCGGTCTGGTCAGGATCCATGCTGTTTGCTAACGGTTTCTCTAATTGCAATAGGCTTTGAAAGCGAACAGCATGGATCCTGACCAGACTGCGCGGATGCGCAGGCTGATCTGGATCCATGCTGGTCGCAAATGCACTATGTTGATTTTCTCATGGTGCGGCTCATCTGCAACAAACTTCACAGTATGTGAGTGTTACTATGAAGACTATGAAAGATTATTGCGTATATGAACTACTGAGTAGCATATAACAGTTACAGACCCTTGATTGTAATCTGCAATTTATGTTCAGTTTCATATTTAAGCATACTTAGGTTCTGGTAAAAAAAATATATGTATGACCTACATTAACCACTAGGATGCTGAAAAAGCTTACAAGTGTACATAATAATGAAGACTCCATCGCTTAATGTCAGAACAGGTTCACTACCTTAAATGTGCTGTATGATTAGACTAGTTGACATGAAGGTCTGTAGGATTGTTGTTGTTTTTTGTTGTTTTTTTTCTGTATTTCTATGTAAACAGAATGTAAATATTAAAACATGGCAAATATTAATTTCTTGTGCACTTGATATAAAGCTCATGCATTTGTCACCTAGACTACAGAATGAGTAGTTTGATATTTTGACATGATTTCTTGAAATTGACATGTCTATTCCAGGATTTGTCTTACCAGTTAAAAAGTATTAAGTTTTGAGTTACTTACAAAAGGAAAGGCGTTATATTTATTCAATATATAAAAATAAGAAATATTGTACACTACTACTTCAGAGCATAGTTCAAATATACACACTTTTGAGGCTAGTCACAGCCTCTGCACCTTGCAATACCTCATTTACATAATACATCTTCCCAAAGTGTTCTTGCACACAGCTTACAAAATACATTTTTGACGGAGGATACAACTTGCCAATTTGCTTCCTATGTATGTGTTACTCAACATCTGTGTTGTTAATTATCATTGATTTGTACATAAGTTTTTTTGTTGTTTTTTTGTTTAAGATAACACATATAAGAATTTTTCTTTTAATTCTGCATGATAACTTTCTTTTTGCACTTAAAGGATCTAAAATACACCAAAACTATAATTTTTGGGTTCATTTTCACTAGTTAACAGAATCATATGGTTTTTCAATTTTATAAAAAGTTCTATTCATGTGGGCTTCCAAGTTTTACTTTTCAGTATAGTTTAATTTACAGACCTGCTAAGATACTGATGCGTCATGCACAGTTTTGGGGTAAATCAGATTTAGTTCATGCTATGGCTATATTAAACAAACATTTTGTACTTTATCTACTGTATATTGTCACATATTTACTATGTATTGTATTACAGGTAATTTCCGCCTCTTGGATAGGCGCACCCTCTGGAGAGGTATTTTTCTTTATATGAACTGTGCTCACTAAGTGCTTTTATTTACAAGTGCACACTACATGTATATATACAAGTGTCTGACAGATGCAGACTAGTTGAAGAGACAGATATTCAGATACAAGGGAATCTGGGTACCAGACCCTAGCTCTCTTTGAATAGACCTGTTGGTTTTTTAACGTGCCCGGTGTATATCACAGATACACGCAAGGATTGCCTGGATTTCTGACCAATACACCTCTAGTTTGGTGGGAAACACTGGAAGCGTTTCTGACAAATCCCGAGGCATCTATGTGGGATAGAACCCCGGATGTCTGAATTGGAAAGTCAGTGTGCAAACCACTGAGCTAATCCATCCACCCATGACATACAAACAATGATTTTATCATATAGTAATATCACACTACCAATCTTCCTTGTTCAACAGGAAAACAAATTTTATTGTGTAAGAAAACTTCAGAGAAAATATACTGTGAAATCGTTAATACTTGTGGGGAACTAATTTTCATAAGTCCATCTCAAAATATTTGATTGTCCAGCAGAAGAATTACATACTGTTACAAATAATACATGCATTTACTTGTTTTAAATTGATTTTTTGAATCTACTGTTTAATATTTAGCACTTAATATAGACAAGCTGCAGCCATTTTGTCCAGGTGGAGAACTTTTTTAAGCTTCCCCAGTGTCAGTGTATTAATTTTCATCGTTGATATTGTTGATTTTGATTCATTTTGTAACACAAACACGATTAGATATTTTCGAACTTATCTACCCTGAAAAAATCTTAATAATTCATTTTAAATAAAAATTATTAAACTTAAGAGGTAAAGCAGTACTTTTCATTTTTGACGTCTTTGTGAAAATATTCCCCAATACTGTGCACAACACAACTGCTTAAAGTTGTGTAATGGTATCATTTATTATTTTTGTTAGCCTCTATACTATTTATGTATACTTAAAGGGGCAGGCCCTAGATTTATCTCAAATTTAGATAGTATCTATATCTGTTGTTGCTGTGTATTTGTAAACATGTGATAGAAATTGGATCTATGAGTTCAGGGTAGTAATTCTTTTTCATTTTTTATACGCCTGTCTCTGAAAGAGCTGGGCATATTATGTGAACACCTGTGGCCGGCTGGCGGGCGGTCAGCGTCCAAAAGCTTGTCCTCTCTCAAAGTAAAACAGTTTTCATCAGATCTTCACAAAACTTGCTGACAATGTTTGTGGGCATAATATCTCAGCCAAGTTTGATAACCAGCAAAATCGCCCCAGGCACTCTTGAGTTATGGCCCTTGAATTACTCAAAATCTGCAAATTTAGCCTTGTCCGCTCTCTAAGTCGAACAATTTTCATCCGATCTTCCACAAACTTGCAGATAATGTTTGTGGGCATAATATCTCAGCCAAGTTCGATAACCAGCCAAATCGCCTCAGGCACTATTGGATTATGGCCCTTGAATTTCTCGAAATCTGCAAATTTAGCCTTGTCCGCTCTCTAAGTCAAACAGTTTTCATCCGATCTTCACCAAACTTGCTGACAATGTTTGTGGGCATAATATCTCGGCCAAGTTCGATAACCAGCCAAATCGCCCCATGTACTCTTGGATTATGGCCTTTGAATTAGGCCAAGTTTGATGACCGGCGTATTTTGTGACAGTCTGTAGAGATGGTATCTACCCAAATAAATCAAAGGGGGACAACTCTGAAGTGACCAATAAACTGAAGCCAACATTAAACATTGATCAAAAGTGAAACAAAAATCAGATAGGTCCTTTTTCAAACAACTTATCAGGCAGACAAAATATGACCTACATTTGTTTAAATCTCTTTGTATTCAATATACAATATGCACGCTTTTCTCATGACTTACACTAACAGTTATTTTGTAAGTTGTAGTGAGGCCCTGATAGAAAGTTTAGTAATGCATGAAGATTATATAGAATAATGCATACATTCCTTTGAAGAAAATTAACGACATTAAGAAACGTTATTAAGTTTTGATCTTTTAGCCAAAGTTATTTATTTATTGTTCTCAATGGTGATACATTGGTTTACACAACATTTATGTATCAAAATGTAAAATGTATATATCCAACAATGAGAAATAACAAAAAAAGTTAAATTGGTAACACAAAAATTCATTGTCATCAAATATAATTACAATGTTTTAAGGTAGTGGTTGTAATTACTATATGTTAAGGTAGCTGACAGGTAATGACTCTTATGTAATGTATTTTAAGCAATTCTCAATTTAAACATTCTCTGGAGGGAACTAGCGTGATCATTTGCTTTCCTTGAAAGACGAATAAATGCTGAAAAAGCATATGGAGATTACTCTATTTGATGATTTTCGTTACAGGTCAACTACCCTAACAAATTAAAAGGTGTTTTATTTATTGTTGAAAACAAAGTAATCGGATAATTTCAGATATCAACATTAAGTTTAAAACTTATACTGTTTACACAACTTGAAAAAAAAGGTTTTTGTTAGGGCCTCTCATTTACAAATATATCAACAATTATCACCTGAATTGAGTGCATTCATGAGTGGAAATATTGATGGTAAAATGGTGTAGGGGTTTGTTTACAATATAAAATCTTTAATAACTTCTTTAAGGTAAATTTTTGGTATGGTTTTGGTAAGCTTATAATAAAGAGCATGTCATTCTCTTTCACTCAGAATTTTTTTCAAGCATTTTAGACTCTTGGCTAGACTTGGAATTTGACTTTATTAAAAGACAAAAGGAAGTTCAGTATAGGCTCTTTCAAAATGTTGAAAGTAGAGTAAACTTACATTATACTCTATTGAATTTATTTAGCTGTGAGAGCGTTTGATATAGACTATAATATTGGGGAAGTCCTAAAATCTTTGAAAAAGGGTCAATACAAGAATTGTCCATTTTGCTTCAGATATTTTGAAAAAGTCAATTTTTAGATATCAAATATTTCTATTTTTGACATGGAGAAGAGGGAAACCATCAATATATTTAGAAAATTGGTGCACTTAGCTATCATTTCACTCTGAAAAAACCCTGTAAAGATGAATTTTATTTTTTTAGGTACCATCTCTACAGTCTGCCACTCTTGTTTTTAGCTCACCTGTCACAAAGTGATCGCACGGTGTCCATCCGTCCGTCCGTAAACTTTTGCTTGTGACCACTCTAGAGGTCACATTTTTTGTGGGATCTTTATGAAAGTTGTTCAGAATGTTCATCTTGATGATATCTAGGTCAAGTTTGAAACAGGGTCACATGCCATCAAAAGCTAGGTTAGTAGGTCTAAAAATAGAAAATCTTGTGACTTCTCTAGAGGCCATATATTTCACAAGATCTTCATGAAAATTGGTCAGAATGTTCACCTTCATGATATCTAGGTCAGGTTCGAAACTGGGTCATGTGCAGTCAAAAACTAGGTCAGTAGGTCTAAAAATAGAAAAACCTTGTAACCTCTCTAGAGGCCATATATTTCACAAGATCTTCATGAAAATTGGTCAGAACGTTCACCTTGATGATATCTAGGTCAAGTTTGAAACTGGGTCACATGCCATCAAAAACTAGGTCAGTAGATCAAATAATAGAAAAACCTTGTGACCTCTCTAAAGGCCATATTTTTCATGGCATCTGTATGAAAGTTGGTCTGAATGTTCATCTTGATGATATCTAGGTCAAGTTTAAAATTGGGTCAGCTGCGGTCAAAAACTAGGTCAGTAGGTCTAAAATTAGAAAAATCTTTTGACCTCTCTAGAGGCCATATTTTTCAGTAGGTCAAGTTCGAAACTGGGTCGCATGCGGTCAAAAACTAGGTCAGTAGGTCTAAAAATAGAAAAACCTTGTGACCTCTCAAGAGGCGATATATTTCATGAGATCTTCATGAAAATGGGTCAGAATGTTTACCTTGATGATATCTAGGTCAAGTTCGAAAGTGGGTGTGGGGTCCAAAACTAGGTCAGTAGGTCAAATAATAGAAAAACTTTGTGACCTCTCTAAAGGCCATATTTTTCATGGGATCTGTATGAAAGTTGGTCTGAATGTTCATCTTGATGATATCTAGGTCAAGTTTGAAACAGGGTCATGTGCAGTCAAAAACTAGGTCAGTAGGTCTAAAAATAGAAAAACCTTGTGACCTCTCTAGAGGCCATACTTGTAAATGGATCTCCATAAAAATTGATCAGAATATTCATCTTGATGATATCTAGGTCAAGTTCAGAAGTGGGTCACGTGCCTTCAAAAAGTAGGTCAGTAGGTCAAATAATGAAAAAACGCTGTGACCTCTCTAGAGGCCATATTTTTCATGGGATCTGTATGAAAGTTGGTCTGAATGTTTATCCTGATGATATATAGGTCAAGTTTGAAACTGGGTCAACTGCGATCAAAAACTAGGTCAGTAGGTCTTGAAATAGAAAAACCTTGTGACCTCTCTAGAGGCCATACTCTTGAATGGATCTTCATGAAAATTGGTTAGAATGTTCACCTTGATGATATCTTGGTCAAGTTTGAAACTGGGTCACGTGCCTTAAAAAACTAGGTCAGTAGGTCAAATAATAAAAAACCTTGTGACCTCTCTAGAGGCCATACTTTTCATGGGATCTGTATGAAAGTTGGTCTGAATGTTCATCTTGATGATATCTAGGTCAAGTTTAAAATTGGGTCAACTGCGGTCAAAAACTAGGTCAGTAGGTCTAAAATTAGAAAAATCTTTTGACCTCTCTAGAGGCCATACCCTTGAATGGATCTTTATGAAAATTGATCTGAATGTTCACCTTGATGATATCTAGGTCATTTTCGAAACTGGGTCACATGTGGTCAAAAACTAGGCCAGTAGGTATAAAAATAGAAAAACCTTGTGACTTCTCTAGAGGCCATATTTTTCATGAGATCTTCATGAAAATTAGTGAGAATGTTCACCTTGATGATATCTAGGTAAAGTTCAAAACAGGGTCACATACCTCCGAAAACTAGGTCAATAGGTCAAATAATAGAAAAACTTTGCGACCTCTCTAGAGACCACATTTTTCAATGGATCTTCATGAAAATTGGTCAGAATTTTTATCTTGATAATATCTAGGTCAAGTTCAAAACTGGGTCACATGAGCTCAAAAACTAGGTCACTATGTCAAATAATAGAAAAAAACGATGTCGTACTCAAAACTGGGTCATGTGTGAAGACGATCATGGTCCTCTTGGTAGTTCTGGATAGACCAAAAAAGTTCTTTCCCCGAAGATTTTAGGCCTGAATCGAGGGTGTGCATTATACATGGGTGCACATTTTACTTGGGTATTGATGGTAAACACATTTCATGTACTAGTAGTCTGTGTTATATGTAGAAATACTCCCAATTGTGTTAATCGCACAATAAAAATGTGATGTAAAATAGAACTCGTATATTATCATTATTATTAGGTATTTTAGAGGTTGTGTTAGTAATGTTCAGGCTTTCAAGTAGTCCTACTTTTTCTGACTTTTCCGACTTTTTAGCTCACCTGTCACAAAGTGACAAGGTGAGCTTTTGTGATCGCGCAGCGTCCGTCGTCCGTGCGTGCGTGCGTGCTTGCGTCCGTAAACTTTTGCTTGTGACCACTCTAGAGGTCACGATTTTCATGGGATCTTTATGAAAGTTGGTCAGAATGTTCACCTTGATGATATCTAGGTCAAGTTCGAAACTGGGTCACGTGCCATCAAAAACTAGGTCAGTAGGTCTAAAAATAGAAAAACCTTGTGACCTCTCTAGAGGCCATATATTTCACAAGATCTTCATGAAAATTGGTCAGATGTTCACCCTGATGATATCTAGGTCAAGTTCGAAACTGGGTCACGTGGGGTCAAAAACTAGGTCAGTAGGTCTAAAAATAGAAAAACCTTGTGACCTCTCTAGAGGCCATATTTTTCATGAGATCTTCATGAATATTGGTCAGAATGTTCATCTTGATGATATCTAGGTCAAGTTCGAAACTGGGTCACAAGGGGTCAAAAACTAGGTCATTAGGTCTAAAAATAGAAAAACTATTTGACCTCTCTAGAGGCCATATTTCTCAATGGATCTTCATGAAAATTAATCAGAATGTCCACCTTGATGATATCTAGGTCAAGTTCGAAACTGGGTCACGTGGGGGTAAAAACTAGGTCAGTAGGTCTAAAAATAGAAAAACCTTGTGACCTATCTAGAGGCCATATTTTTCATGAGATCTTCATGAATATTGGTCAGAATGTTCACCTTGATGATATCTAGGTCAAGTTCGATACTGGGTCATGTTGGATCAAAAACTAGGTCAGTAGGTCTAAAAATAGAAAAACCTTGTGACCTCTCTAGAGGCCATATTTCTCAATGGATCTTCATGAATATTGGTCAGAATGTTCACCTTGATGATATCTAGGTCAAGTTCGAAACTGGGTCACGTGCGGTCAAAAACTAGGTCAGTAGGTCTAAAAATAGAAAAACCTTGTGACCTCTCTAGAGGCCATATTTTTCAATGGATCTTCAGGAAAATTGGTCAGAATGTTTACCTTGATGATATCTAGATCAAGTGCGAAACTGGGTCACGTGGGGTTAAAAACTAGGTCAATAGATCTAAAAATAGAAAAACCTTGTGACCTCTCTAGAGGCCATATTTTTCATGAGATCTTCATGAATATTGGTCAGAATGTTCACCTTGATGATATCTAGGTCAGGTTCGAAACTGGGTCACGTGGGGTCAAAAACTAGGTCAGTAGGTCTAAAAATAGAAAAACCTTGTGACCTCTCTAGAGGCCATATTTCTCAATGGATCTTCATGAAAACTGGTGAGAATGTTCAGCTTGATGATATCTAGGTCAGGTTCATAACTGGGTCATGTGCGGTCAAAAACTAGGTCAGTAGGTCGAAAAATAGAAAAACCTTGTGACCTCTCTAGAGGCCATATTTTTCACGAGATCTTCATGAAAATTGGTGAGAATGTTCACCTTGATGATATCTAGGTCAAGTTTAAAGTGGGTCATGTGCCTTCAAAAACTAGGTCATTAGGTCAAATAATAGAAAAAGCTTGTGACCTCTCTAGAGGCCATATTTTTCAATGGATCTTCATGAAAATTGGTCAGAATTTTTTATCTTGATGATATCTAGGTCACATGTGCTCAAAAACTAGGTGACTATGTCAAATAATAGAAATAACGACGTCATACTCAGTTCAACACTGGGTCATGTGGGGATAGGTGAGCGATTCAGGACCATCATGGTCCTCTTGATAGGTCTGTTCCTACTTTTTTCAGACTTTTTTTGGAAAAAACTCCTACTATTCCTACTTTTTATGCCCCCGAAGGGAGGCATATAGTTTTTGAACCGTCTGTCGGTCTGTCCGCAATTTTCGTGTCCGGTCCATATCTTTGTCATCGATGGATGGATTTTCAAATAACTTGGCATGAATGTGTACCACAGTAAGACGACGTGCAGTGCGCAAGACCCAGGTCCGTAGCTCAAAGGTCAAGGTCACACTTAGACGTTAAAGGATAGTACATTGATGGGCGTGTCCGGTCCATATCTTTGTCATCGATGGATGGATTTTCAAATAACTTGGCATGAATTTGTACCACAGTAAGACGACGTGTAGTGCGCAAGACCCAAGTCCGTAGCTCAAAGGTCAAGGTCACACTTAGACGTTAAAGGATAGTGCATTGATGGGCGTGTCCGGTCCATATCTTTGTCATCGATGGATGGATTTTCAAATAACTTGGCATAAATGTGTACCACAGTAAGACGACATGTCATGCGCAAGACCCAGGTTCGTAGCTCAAAGGTCAAGGTCACACTTAGATGTTAAAGGATAGTGCATTGATGGGCGTGTCCGGTCCATATCTTTGTCATCGATGGATGGATTTTCAAATAACTTGGCATGAATGTGTACCACAGTAAGACGACGTGTCACACGCAAGACCCAGGTCCGTAGCTCAAAGGTCAAGGTCACACTTAGACGTTAAAGATCATTTTTCATGATAGTGCATTGATGGGCATGTCCGGTCCATATCTTTGTCATTCATGCATGGATTTTAAAATAACTATGCACGAATGTGTGATACAGTAAGACAATGTGTCGCGCGCAAGACCCAGCTCCATAGGTCAAAGGTCCTAAACTCTAACATCGGCCATAACTATTCATTCAAAGTGCCATCGGGGCCATGTGTCATCCTACGGAGACAGCTCTTGTTTATCTAAAGAAGAAGAGATATGTTAACAAATGTTGTTGGTCTATTTGTATAATGAATTTTGTTACATAATGTAAGGACTGATGGTGTCCTGGTGAGGCCCTAGAGACCTTTGATATGCTGCTGGTGACCTTTCATTATATGAGTTGAATACTGACCTTGATATTGGAGCATAAGAGGTTGCAGGTAGCTATGTACAATGGGGACCTCAAAGCATCGTGAATTTAGAAAGACCTTATATATTGTGCTGCTGTGTAATTGTGAGTAAATGTACAAGATTTAGGCCCAGATCCAGGGCTGGAAAGAGGGTGCCCATGCGCCCCCCCCCCCCCCCCCCCCCAGTTTGCTGAGAAGTGACCTATACTCATCAAAGTTGCACCCAAATATTTTGGCTAAAGATAAATATTTTCTCAAAATTTAGACCCAAAAGTGTACCAGAGGCCTCCATTTCATGCTTACATTTCAAAATTTTCCAGAGGGAGAACTCAAAATTAAGACCAAAAAATGCACTAGAGCCCACCATTTCATACTTGTATTTCAAAATTTTACAGGGGAGCGCACCCCCACCCCCATAAAATGACTGGGATACCTTCTCCCATGCCTCAAAATTTAGATGAAAAGAATGCACCAGAGCCCACCATTTCATACCTGTGTTTCAAAATTTTCCGAGGGACAGCTCCCTGACCCCTCCCCTAAAATGACTGGGATACCTCTTCCCATACCTAAAAATTAAGACCAAAAATGCACCCAGAGCCCACCATTTCATACCTGTATTTCAAAATTTTCCAGGGGGATAGCCTCCTGACCCCTCCCCTAAAATGACTGGGATACCTCTTCCCATACCTAAAAATTAAGACCAAAAATGCACCCAGAGTCCACCATTTCATACCTGTATTTCAAAATTTTCCAGGGGGGCAACCCCTTGATCCCCCTAAAATGAATGAGATACCTCTTCCCATACCTAAAAATTAAGACCAAAAATGCATCCAGAGCCCACCATTTCATACCTGTGTTTCAGCATTTTCCAGGGGATAGCCCCCTGACCTCTCCCCTAAAATGACTGGGATACCTCTTCCCATACCTAAAAATTAAGACCAAAAATGTACCCAGAGCCCACCATTTCATACCTGTATTTCAAAATTTTCCAAGGGGACAGCCCCCTGACCCCCCTAAAATGAATGGGATACCTCTTCCCATACCTAAAAATTAAGACCAAAAATGCATCCAGAGCCCACCATTTCATACCTGTATTTCAAAATTTTCCAAGGGGACAGCCCCCTGACCCCCCTAAAATGAATGGGATACCTCTTCCCATACCTAAAAATTAAGACCAAAAATGCATCCAGAGCCCACCATTTCATGCCTGTGTTTCAACATTTTCCAGGGGGATAGCCCCCTGACCCCCCTAAAACGACTGGAATACCTCCTCTCATATCTCAATATCTAGACAAAAAAGATGCACCAGAGCCCCACCATTTCATACCTGTATTTCAATATTTTCCAGGGGGAGAGCCCCCCTGGCCCCCCTAAAATGACTGGAATACCTCCTCCCATACCTCAATATTTAGACCAAAAAAATGCACCAGAGCCCCACCATTTCATACCTGAACTTCAATATTTTCCAGGGGACAGCCCCCTGACCCCCCACCCTCACCCCTTAAAGGAGGGGAGTACCCTACAGTACTTCAGAACTTAGACATTATATAAAAAAAAATTGAGGGAGAGACCCCACTTATCCCTCCCCCAACTTGGACAGAGGCCCTACCTTCCATACCTACCCCCTCTTGGTGCTATGCACTTCGCTGGTGAGGCGCGCAGGTGATGCTTTTGTTCTAAAACTGGCAAGCTTGTTCTCGTAAATTCCTACTATTTATCATCAGATTTCTACTTTTCTCCTACTTTTTTATATCAGAGGCTCCTACTTTTCTCCTACTTTTTCATCAAAGGTCACTTGAAAGCCTGTAATGTTCATATGTATGCATGCCCTTTTAAGTGTGTGTAAATTATGCTTACTGAAAAAGAAACATTTAAAAAAAATAAAACATTTAAAGAATGTAATTGTTGTTATTGTTAAAGGGATTTAGGCATGTTTTGGATACATTTGTTTAGTCTAGGTACCTGCTTTAGAGCACAATACAGTCATACCTGTGTTTACAGACCACCTCTGAATAAAGGCCACTACCACTAACACCTGTTTATTGAGGTCATTATTGT
Organism: Mercenaria mercenaria; assembly: GCF_021730395.1. Taxonomy (NCBI): domain Eukaryota; kingdom Metazoa; phylum Mollusca; class Bivalvia; order Venerida; family Veneridae; genus Mercenaria; species Mercenaria mercenaria. The sequence goes on from NC_069363.1 coordinate 55,345,020, forward strand.
CTCTTCTGTTTTGACCATAAATGAAGTAGATTTACTAGTGTTGTGAGACCACCTGTCAACAAAGACCACGTTTTAGTTCACCTAAGTCAGAAGTGCTCATGGCAGACTTTTTGGATCATTAGGTGTCTGTTGTTTTTCCGTCCCATCATCCCTCATCATCCACTATTTCTTTAAGGAATATCTCTTCCTAAATCGCTATGCCAATTTCAACCAAATTCACAGGAATGTTCCTTTGGTAGTCTCCTTTCAGATTCCTTCAAGTGTAGATAATCATTACAGAATTCTTGTTGCCATGGCAAGCAAAAGGAAAAACTTTTTAAAAAATTCTCGTCAGAAACTGCTGGCCAGATTTTGCAATAATTTCACAGAAATGTGTCTTGGGTGACCCTCAACCAAATTCCTTCAAATCATTCTGTTTTGTTAAAAAAACGATGGCTGCCAGAGGATTTTTCTGTAACTGCTTACCTGATTTCAAAATAATTTCACAGCAGTATTCTTTTAGTGAAACTTTACCAAATTCCTCCAAGTGATTTTTGTTTGTTAAAAAACATGGCTTCCAGAGGCAAGAGCTAGTTTTCCTTGTATAACAATATGGAAAACTTAAAAATCATCACCTGAAATTGCTGGCTTGATTTCAGAATAGTTTAAGAGCATTGCTCCTTGTTCCAAAATTATTCACTCAGCTGTGAATGTCAAATGAAAGATCTAGGCCTATCATGGCCCCTTGTGTGGCCCCCTTGTTTCATTTCAAAGGGTGGTCCTTACAGACAGTTTTGACTGAGTATTGTTGAGATAATTTTGAAACATAGTCCTGTATTGCTGCTTGGAAAATATGTCTGGTTGATCTATACTATAAATAGTAAAGACCCAAGTCTGATAGCTGGACAATTTGAATGATACAACTTTTGAAAGAGAAAATGTCTGAAGTTATTATTTTCCAGCTCTTATCTATTTGCAGGAGTAAGTTAGTTACTTGTATTGAACAGGTTCAGTGGGTACTGAATCTAGACTTTGTGTCTGAAGTCATTTGGCCTCCACCCCTGATTCATGTGGAGAAGTTGGCAGATACTTGTGGAGAACAAGTTAGTATTGCTACAGAACATTGAGTAAAAGGGGAAAAAATGCCTTTTCATAAATAGAATACTAGCACTGTTAAAAAGACGTTAAGCCCAAAACCAACAAACTACTTGAGAAGTAATCTTCATGTCTAATATTCATCTACTGAAAGTGTTTATTAAAACTCTAGAACATTGTTTTAGAGTTTTAGGATATCTTCTTAATTTTTTGTCAATGGAATGTAATAGCACACTGTTCTGCTTTGGTACCAAGTCTGATTGAGATAATACATAGGATGTTATTTTCTAATGTAACATTCTTCATGTAACTGTTCTCTCTGCACCTGATTTATTTAGACCCGAGTTCCCACATGCTTCAAAAATTGCAGAACATTGCTTTGTTTTATTCCATTGAATTAGGGAATGAGCAGAATGTTTGAGTGCGCAATAGAATGTGTGATATGTTATTAATGTCATTTTTTATAAAACTTTGCATTGGGAATATTGTTTCTGTTAATGTCCCAGGTGTAAAAGGGAACACTGTTTCTTTGTGCCCCCTGTGTTAAAGACCTGTGAACTGTCAAGCCATCATTTAGTCTGTCACACTTTCTTATGTACTCAACTCTGCTTACAGTTTCCATCTGATTCAAATGAAACTTTGTTGACATCATCAGTATCAAGTGAACATGTTCATGTTAGTGGGACTTCCTTGTCCAGCTTTTTGTTGTGCCCTCTTTTTGGAATTAACACTATCTGTACCTTGTTTTCTCAACTCAAACTTGGTATACATCATCAACTTGAAATGGACATACACATTGATGAGACTTCCATGTTTGATTTTATTTCAAGTTAGTCCCTTTTTTGAACTTTATAATTTTCTTAAGCATTTTCTAGGGGCATGACTATTGTGTCATATAATGTTGACAACACTCTTGTTCTTACTAAAACTATAAAGAGAAATATACAAACAACTACTTAGAGAAAAGGAAATATATATTGCAATAATTATTGTGAATTTTTGAATCATTTAACAATTTTTACCATTTTATTCTTCATATTTTTGTACCTTCATTATAAAAGGCTGGCATGCTTATGTGGTTTCAAAAATTTGAGCATAGATTTCGGAATACTGCTACACATATTTTGTCTTAATAAGAACATGTTTATCGACAATTTTTTGTGTGTTGCTGTATTGTATCATAACTAGGATATCTTTTTTTCTTTTCTTTGTGCTTGATTTGTATTCTGTACAATGTATACATGTGGTAGTTTGTTGAGCTTGTTAAATTTTAGTGAATAAAAAGGAATTATCAAATCATTTGTGAGTTGCTTTTCTTTTTAGCTTTCCTACATGAGCTTATTTCTCAGACAAAGCTGTTAATCCTCAAAGTTAGTTTTGTTTTTGTTGGGTTTAACGTGGCATCGATACAATTATAGGTCAACTTATGGCGACTTTCCAACTGTGGTGGTGGAGGAAGACCCAAGGTGCCTTTATGTGCATTGTTTCATTACAGGCGGTTACCTGGGTAGAACCACCAGCCTTCCGTAAGCTGGCTGGATGGCTTCCTCACATGAAGAATTCAACGCCCAGAGTCACCGCCATTGGTGAGGGGCTAGTCATTCAAACTCAGCTACCTTAACCACTCGGCCACAGAGGCCCCTTCAATTAGGGTTAAACATTCTATTCTTTACCTCTCTGTTTTGGTCCAAAAATAAATCTTCCAAAGGTGGAAAAAGTTAATTTTTCCAAATGTTTGAACAATAATTCTAGCACTTTTAAGATTTTCTTTTATATAAAAGAAGGATTTTACCAAGTATTGTCTTGTCAATTAAAACATGTTTTGCAAAATGACCTAATTTTGGATATTACGCCTAAAATAGGATTCCAGATTAGTATCCCTTCCTGGTGTAATTCGAATGTGTTAGAATGGAAATAGAGTTTAGTTTTGTGTGCTTTGTTGGCAAATAAAACATGTTTTTTCATTCAGATGCGTCATCCTTCCTGATTAGATTACTACGCATCTGAACTCAAAACTGTGTTTTATTTGCCAACAAAGCAGCAAAACTGAAATCTATTTCCCAACTTAAGACTACTGAAGCAAAGAGCTATAAAATAAAATGTATTTTATAGTTCTTTGACTGAAGGTAACTCCAATAAACTTGTGATAATGGGTATAACAAGAGAAAAGTTTTCTGAACTCAAGTCAGAATGTATTGACCTTTCTAGTTTCGTAATCCTTTTCTCTTTCCCTATTAATTTTCAGGTTGTGTCTTAAAGATGGTGATTTATCTCTCATATATTTTTTTTGTTTCTGGGTTCTTAAGTAAAAAAAAGTAATACTATATACACACACCTATCATATCAAACTTTACACAATGATTAAGTACAAGTAGACGAAGATGTCATTAATTTTGCAGTCAGTAAATTTGTGTAACAATTCAAAAAATTTAAATAGAAAATGGCAAGAGACATCTTTGTAGACCACAAGTAAGCAAGTTTAAACGGAGTTGTTTCCCGTTATATTATGTATACCATTTACAACTTGATTCGCAGCGGAGCACATATTCACGACAGGTAAATGTAAGTTTTGCTTACAATACAATTTTACCTAAACTAGATTTACATCCATTTGCATCCGTTTTACAAAAAAAAGGTGTAATTGAAACGGTGTTATCAGATTAGATAGTGTACTACATACAAATTGTTATCTGTAGGTATTGAAGATTGCACTGTTGCAACGGTATTTGGGAATACCGAAAACTACTCCATTACCGAAAACTACCGAAAACCAGTTTTGATTACCGAAAACTACTTATATTTCTAAAAGTATTACTGTTTTGGAATTTAAGTTAATATATTCTGATAACATATAATAATATATATTAACAGACGAAATTTTGAAGAAATTTGACAATTTTAAAGTGGTTTAATTTGGATTTTATTAAAATGAGTGATAATTGTAAACTGAGTTACTTCCCTTTGATAAAATAATCGAATAGTATTAAATGTCATTGTCGTCACAAGTTTGTTTTATTTGAAAATAATGTTATAAATAATTGTATTATTAAACATTATCAAATTATGATTGCATATGATTTTTTAAAGACCAGTGTTTTAGAGAACAGCGGATGTTAATGGATTATTATAGGTAGATAAAATAAATAATTGTATCATGTATCGTAGAAAAATAAATAATTAGTCAGCTACACAAGTATTAATACTGTGTCATGTTTCTTGAGCTGTTCTCACATTTAATCAATCAAATTCGCTATCTCATATATTTGATTGCATATTTTAAATTGACATGTACATAATCACAAACCTTTAGCCTTTTTTGTTACCGTCACCGTACGTACATTAATTTTCCGTTTACGTTGTCCAGTTTTTTTGCCTTCTGTCCTTGGGCCAACTACAGTACTTCGTCCGTCAGTCGAAGTGACAAGTTTGTCATCCTTAACAACATATTGTCTGTAGCGTCGGTACAGCTTAGTCCGTTCTTGTTCAGTCATGTCGATCCTGTGACAACTCGTTTTGTGAGGCGAACAAACTCTGATAGACTTTTGGTTTCCCAATTGACAGGCTGTTTAAGGACGTGGTTGATGGACTCAGAGTTGTTGTTTGTCCAGTTGCTGGGGATTAAGCCTTCTCTCATTGGTTCATTAACTTTGGATTTTAGGTTTGGTTGAAGTCTTTTGCTAAAGTACTGAACAAATTTACTGGAAAAATTTGTACAGTATTCTACAATGTCGTCACTAAGAGTGTCAAAGGTAGCGTCGTCTGTTGCGTTCACAAGTCCGTTTGTCCCAAACATTTTCCCCATAATGACCTCCCTGTCTGCAATAGGAACCCCCTCGTCAATCAAGTGCTGTCGGGTGTTTTCCTTCAAATGTCTAGTACATAAAACATGACTAGAGCATGGAAACTCAGTCACGATTGCCTTGACCATTGCCTGTTCTTCGTCGGAACCTATAACGAGTTTCGCTAGGTTCGTCCCCAACTTCAGTCTAAGATGGTGAAAAAAGTGACTATATGTTTCATAGTCACTATTGTCATGGATGAACATGGGTCCAATGAACAGTGGCGGTTCGTTCGTCTTGTCACCGGTCACTGTCAACTGCTTGAAACAAGTGACCGTCACGTGCATCTTACATAGGTTGAATGTCTTGTCCACGCCTAAAGCAGTCCGTCCAGAGCAACACATCGTCTTGATGTCGTCAATTTGTTCGTCTGTATAGAGTAAGAATGTCGGGGTTTTACCACCAGTCCTGATTGAGGCCTGTACGAAATTGTCATTGTCTGTAACCAAATTGTCCAGATGGCATATCTGGTTTGCAATGTTTGTCGTAAGTAATTGTCCGTTGTCTTCAGCAGTCTTTGACTTGACGTAACGAGCTTTCTGGTAAATTGTCTCTATCTCAGGTCTTGTCGTTTCGTCGTATTTGTCCTTCATTGTCAAGTATATGTCAGCAGGTTTACATTTCTGTTTCGTCATCTTTTCAATGTCGTCCATCACATAGTCGGGTTTGCGTACGTATTGTTGTTGGTCGTTTTGAGATAAGCCATGGGGTGCATGCCCAGGAAATTTCCCGACGTATTCTACAATGGCCAACGGACTTTCAAGACCCCCCTCTCCTAGCCAGGTGACTTTCTTTTTATAACCTTTATCCTGCTTGAGAGTTGTATAGTAGCGGTGAAGTACAACTATCTGTTCTTTCTGAGGCTGAGGATTTAAGGGAGTGTATACAACTTGTTTGACCGTCTATTCATACAATACACATAAATCGTCTTATTTTTAAAAATAAAAATAACTATAATTTAAGGATCTTTTTATAATGCCACCGACCGAAATATGGTAACTATGTTTTAAAATAAAATGATACATATAACTGAAATGCAAAAAAGAAAATAGGCCTGAAGGCAACGACGTTAAGGTGTAATAGCACTTTGTAATTTTTACCAGTGAAACTTTTTAGAAAAAAAAAATGATGAAAAACGACATTCACAATGTTTCACTAGTAACCAAGAAAACAGAATTCATGCCGGTGATAACGTCTTCTTTAAAATGATCTAAAATCACAAGGAACTTTAACAACGTATAAACCTTTGAATTTCTTTCCTTCTTATATTTCATTATTTTATCTTTACGGACGTGCAATGCGGTATGGGGACATTTGCTAAATGACGGACGGGAAGCAGACATGAAAAGAATTTGTAAACTTTAAGGCTATAAGTTATAGCCAAATACTATATTGCAGTGTATTATATTATTATACAATTATACCTTTTCGTACGGCACATATGTGCATATATTACCAGTCCGTACGTGACGGAAAATATATATGACCAATCATGTGACTTGACTTCTCTGCACGTGCTTGTGGAAGTAATTAGATTTTGTCATTGAGAATTACCAGAGACTTAAAAAACATGAGATAAGCAACTTCATTGAATCCAGAAATATCTCATGTGACTGAATTTGTAACAATTAAAACTCACAGACCATTCATCATACAAACATACAAAAAAAACATATTTTCTGAAAGCTTAGATATTCAAGGTAAAAATATTTTCATATTTGCATTTATCTTTTAAATTTTATCCTCGCATACTTGATGCTTTTAGGAAACGTAAAGCATAAAATGTTTTATATTTGCTACAAATTGAAGAAATTTCTGCTGACACGCGTGAAATTTGAAGCATATAACAGGTCAGTACCATATAACAGTCTGTGACGGTAAGCTATATAAACGAAATCGTACTCAAAAGACTTTATATGAACATTAACGTGAATAACATGATCTCCATTTTCAGATAAAGTACATCAATTAATTAGATTTAAATAACAAATAACATGTTTGACGGGTCACGGCATATTTTATGTCCGTACTGGACGGAAAATAGACTGTTTGCACGTGTTATGAGCGTTGCAAATTTCCTGCATATTCAAGTAATTATTGCTTGATAAATGTTTATAACTATCCTGCTGGTTATTGGAAAAGACATTTTTATTTTAAAAAAAGACATCAGTCAAAACGATTTCTTGAAGATTGTTGAAAGTTTTTATAATTGGTCAGTGAAATACGTATCTGTTTTAATGCATACTAATTTTGAAAATACTTCATTATTATCCAAAAATCAATACGTTTATCCACAGTTGATTCTAAAATCATAACGGCTGAATATAAAAGAAGTTATATTTACCTTGACAAGCTGCACTTGCATCGTAGTTAAATCCAGAGAAACACACACATTTGCACAGAAAGTTTAAGTGAGCAGCAGACCAAGTTTTTCAAGTCCTTAGAACTTAAATTTGCACAATCACTATGTACCCAATTCTGACAATTGGAACAATGTATGCCTTCATGGCACTCAAGAGCACAGACAGAGCATGGATATTCCATAATGAAACCAAAGACAATGGTACTGAGGCTACTTTTTCGTAAGCTTAAATATCGTTAAAAACAAAGAAGACAACAAGCTATGAAGAATTAAAATGAGTGACAAAACTTTTTTTTATGTAGTTTCTTCTGATGTTAAGTAGATTAAAGAGAAGCGGGTTCAATAAGAATCAATTTCAAGATATATTGTTTTTAATAATTACCTTTAATGTGTCGTTTGAAAGCTCAGATTAAAGACACATTGTTATCACCTTAAAGAACTTGAGCGGGAATGTATTTAGCACCATACAGATGGATTAAAGATGCACGTGCAAACCTGAAAAGACTCTAAATTTAAAATTAACACTCATTAAATAATAAGTTAATATATCAAAAAAATAAATTTCAACCAGGTATGAAAAACATTTATACTTACCTTTGAACTTCTTTCTTCAAACACTCTACAAATAAACTCACCGTTTTAATGACTCGTTGATATTTTCTTTCGACTAAAAGTGCAAACTTTCTATTAAGACAACAATTAATTTTTCTCAAAAATCAACTTAATAATTTTATATTCATATTACGGAAACTCTAAAACAAATCAGTGTAACTGATTTTGTACAGTATATATATGAAAGGGAAGTAACTCAATGTTTCATTTTCAAAGCGTAATCAATAATGTCGGATTAAACACTTAAACATGGACGAATTAATTCAAAATTTCGTCTGTTAATATATATTATTATATATTAATAGTATGTATTAAATTTAATATCATAATAATAATACTTTTAGAAATATAAGTAGTTTTCGGTAATCAAAACTGGTTTTCGGTAGTTTTCGGTAATGGAGTAGTTTTCGGTATTCCCAAGTACCCCTGTTGCAAGGATTATTGTGGCATATAAATAATTTAGTACAAGTTCACTACAAGGTCAAGCGACTTGCTTCAAGTTACATATACAGGTAAGTCATTATCAAAGCTCTGTACTTTAAAAAGACTTTCACCAGACATCATCACCTCAATGTAAAAAGTTGAGGACTGCTTCTTATATATATTATGACAATACACTTAACCCATTTTCAACAATCTTTATCATTGTTTGGTTTAAGTACAGTACTGAATATGTTTAAAAATATGAGAATTTAACTGTTTTTATCTCACATGAGCATGAAGTGCTTGGATTGAGCTATTGTGATCATGCACTGTTATCTGTCCAATGTCTGTCCACAAAATTATACTAATCATGCACAATAGGCTCAAAATGGCCACACCCTGGGGTTCTCTTCCTTTACATATAGACTTAAATAGGAAATACTTGAAAAAATCTTCTTGTCTAAAACCATAATGTCCTGAACTTAGATATTTGACATGTAGTATTGTGTTGTAGTCCTCTTCCAAAAGGTGTTCAAATCATGCCCTGGGTTAAAATTGGCCTTGCCCTGGGGTTCACATAGGCTGATATAGGAAAACTTTAAAACAATCTTCTTGCCTAGAATCTAAACCCCGAGAGCATAAGATATTTGGCATGTAGCTTTTAGCAGTTGTACTCTACCAAGTTTGTGCAAATCATTGCCCCTTGCATCAAAATTGACCCCACCCTGGGGTTCAGTTGTTTTACGTACAGGTCTGTAGATTTATATAGTTCTTGACAAAAACTTTAATGCACTGAACTTAGATATTTAGCATGTAGTATTGGTAGTATTGTGTAGTGGTCTTCTATCAATTTTTTTCAAATCATGCCCCTAGGGTTCACTTGTTTAACATAACTTTAAAAATCTTCTTGTCTAAAACCTTAAGTCCTTGACCTTAGATATTTTGCATGTAGCTTTTTGTGGTTTTCCTGTACCATGTTATTTCAGATCATGTCCCTGCAGTTAAAATTGGCCTCGTCCATGGTGATCACTTATTTTACATGGACTTATATAAGAAAACCTTTAAATATAATTAGATATTTAGCATGTAGCGTTGTTAAGAGGTCATCTACCAAAATTGTTTAAATCATATAGCCATTTGAGTCAGGTAAGCAATATAGGACCATCATGGCACTTTTCAGTCTTGTATATGTCATCTCACAGTGTGAAGGTGACAGAGTTGACAGTGACAAGATCATTGGCCAAATCATTTGAGCCGCGCCATGAGAAAACCAACATAGTGCATTTGCGACTAGCATGGATCCAGACCAGACTGACCATCCGTGCAGTCTGGTCAGGATCCATGCTGTTCGCTTTCAAAGCCTATTGCAATTACAGAAACCGTTAGCGAACAGCATGGATCCTGACCAGACTGCGCGGATGCAAATGCACTATGTTGGTTTTCTCATGGTGCGGCTCATTTATTAGAAATGTATAGATAATGACAACTGTCTTGTGATACGAAATAGCATTTTTTTATCAGGGACAATAAAAAGACATACATTATTCATGATTGAGAGCATGAGTTATGGCTAATATATGTATTAACACAGTAATCATTTAATGGGGTACACGTTATTGAAAAGCATGAAAGTATTTGACCACCCACTGTTGCCCATTAAAACCCAGCTAAGTTGGGTTTTATAAGTATTACTTGGCCTTTAGCCAAGCATGATTTTGGGCATTATCCAGTTTGATTTTTAAACCACTATCTAATTTGAAAGAATCATTCAGACAATTTTGAACATATTTCTCATAAATTTCATTCATATTTCTTATTTTGGCTGTAGTCTATGGACCTGTTTGTGATTGTGCATCATTATATCATATTCTCCACAGCAGTTACCAGTTATGTCCGGTAAAGTTGTAGAAACTGATCTTGATGCTGGTGTTTGCAACAACAAGGAATGGGTAAAGCGTTGGGCAGAGGGTGACACTCCGTTCCACCAGAGCACACATGATAGGTAATAGAATATTTGATAATATAAAGTAAAAAAGTTCAGTTGCATAATGATTATATAACATTTAATACATATTGGCAATGTATGTTGTGTTACAGGTGAAATTTAAATTAGGCAAACAGATTATGTCTATGTCTATGTTCTACTGCTTAGCAATCGTTTACGATTATGACTAACAGGCGTGTTGTCAGGGATAGCTGTTAAAAATAGTAAAAAACAGAAATAATGTGCATCACAAAGATAGAGTAAAAGAACTATTTTACAGGCCAGGTTAAAAGTAAAAGCAGGAAGTTGAATTAGAACTGATAGAAAGGTGGCAGCTGCCCAGCAAATATTTCTAGGCTATGCAAGGTTATGCAAGCTGGGTTTTCTTTTCATTTACAGTGTGCATCTTAATGAAGGGAAAGATATATTGATTATGAGATCAAAACTTTTAAAACAGGCTACAGATGCTGGACAATGAGGATGATGAAAGAACAAGTTGTTGATAAAGTCTTTGTATAAAATGACTGTTGAAAGTGTATTAATAACTTTTGTTTGGATATTTACTCCGGTTCATTCCAAAGAAATCAAGTAAAAATGGTTAAGAAAAGTAGCTTATGACTTAAGAAACAATAAGTTCCCAAACGTGGTTTATCGTAGAATAACCCGAGTTTTGAGTTCTTATGCGTAAGAATATATCATGAAGGCCGTAGGCCTGAGTGATATATTGTTTCGCATAAGAACGAAAAACTCGGGTTATTCTATGATAAATCACACTTGGGAACTTATTATTTCGATTCTAACACGACATACTAGTATTAACAGTGTAAGAAAAAGTGGTTACTACTTTTTACGACCGTGCTACGCATCTGGATCGTATGACGTCATTGCACGCGAGTGGTTTATTGCAGAATAACCCGAGATAGATTTTGCTCTACATGTATGTAGATTATTTGCTGGTCGTGTTAGAATATAAGATATAATAATTTTCCTTATTCATACATCAATGTTATTAAATGCTTTACTGAAAAAATGTATGACCATTTATCAAAAGTGTCATAGGTATCATTATGTGAGCATGTTTTATGTGTTTTATGGTGCTTAAAATTACAATTAACATGCAATATCCAGAAGTTGCATATATATATTGATTTCTTCATGGCATTCATTAAAATGTTACTTTGTAGATTTCTGGATGAGAGAGAAGAGGAAATGTTCCAAGGAAGAAAGAAATCCATATTTATGCCATTGTGTGGAAAAACTTTTGACATTTTGTGGTAAATATTTGACATCTCATTATGTCTCTCCTCTACTGGAGGAGACATATTGTTTTTGCCCTGTCCGTCCATCTGTCCATCCGTCACACTTCAGTTCTTTTCTACAAAAGCATCTTCTAGTTTGAAATATTATTTTAGGTATAAATGCTTTAGATATTCGACTTCGAGTCTCTTGCCCCTTTCCTCTGCTTAAGGTGTAGAATTCTTTATTGAGAGGAAGCTGTCTAGCCGTCATGTAAAACTCTCTACATAAGTGCCCGCCTGTGTCAGAAGTAATGTTCAAAGGGCACCTGGAGTCTTCCTCCACCATTAATGTTGGACAATAACCATATAGCCTTTTGAATTATTAATTGTGTTGGCATGACTTAGAGTTTGTGTTGTTTTATTTTATGGTCCTTCGGGATCATGGAGTCCATTCGATATATATGTAATATAATTCTGCTTAAGCCAGTGCTTGGGGGGCATGAGGGGTGTTGCACTTTCCATTACCTCTCATGAACAGACTTAGTCAAACTGAGTCTGCTTTTATTTTGCTTGGTTGCATTCTAAGCTTCCAAATTTTTATATAGATTTTATTAGAACCCATTGAACAGAAAACATTTGAAGTATCATGACTGTGATATAGAGTCTGGTTGTTTGTTTCAGTTTAAGATAAAATCCATGAAGGGATTTTGAAATAACTTGGCATAAATGTTTACCATAATGAGACAATGTGTCATGCGCAAGACCCAGACCCCTAGCTCTAAGGTCAAGGTCACACTTAGAAGTCAAAGGTTAACAGGGTCTGTTCATGTCTGGTTCATAACTCTGCCATTCATCAAGGGATTTTGAAATTATTTGGCATAAATGTTCCCCATAATGAGATGACATGTCATGTGCAAAATACAGAGCCCTAGCTCTCAGGTCAAGGTCACACTTTCAGCTTAAAGTTTTAACATGGTCTGTTTCTTGTCCAGTCCATAACTCTGCCATCGATGAAGGGATTTTAAAATTACTTGGCATAAATGTTCCCTATTATGAGATGAAGTGTCATGTGCAAGACCCAGGCCCCTAGCTCCAAGGTCAAGGTCACACTTAGAAGTCAAAGGTTCACATGGTCTGTTTCTTGTCTGGTCCATAATTTGCCATTTATCAAGGGATTTGAAATAATTTGACACAAATGTTAACCATATTGAGGTGTGTCGCACTTATGACCCAGGTCTCCCAGGTCAAGGTCAAGGTCACAAAATGATTCATACCTAAACTAATCTGGCGTATTTTGCGCACACAACTGTAGCATTCTTGGGCACACTTTGGGGCCATTTGTTACTAATAGTGACAGCTCTTGTTTTAATCCAAAGCTCAACTAAACCCTTGTTTTTCAGGATGTACAGAAATGGGCATACAGTTTGTGGGGTAGAAATAGCTGAACAGCCAGTCAAAGAATTCTTTGAAGAAAATGAAATTGACCATGAAATTCAGGCAGTTGAAAACATTGGAAATCTTTACAAGGTATAATTTTTAAAGTCTGCCAGGATATGAATTATATTGTTAGATATTTAATGTTTTTAAAACACTATGACTCTGTGACATTGTATTAACTATGCTTGAAAACAGCTTCCTGAAGGTCTAAACATACAGTCAAACCGGCTATCTTACCCTCAGTCTTACTCTCAGTCCAACACACAACCTAACCCAGAGTCTTACCCTCAGTCCAACACACAACCTAACCTAGAGTCTTACCCTCAGTCCAACACACAACCTAACCTAGAGTCTTACCCTCAGTCCAACACACAACCTAACCTAGAGTCTTACCCTCAGTCTTACCCTCAGTCCAACACACAACCTACCCTCAGTCTTACCCTCAGTTCAACACAAAACCTAACTTAGAGTCTTACCCTCCGTCTTACCCTCAGTCCAACACACAACCTACCCTCAGTCTTACCCTCAGTTCAACACACAACCAAACCTAGAGTCTTAACCTCCGTCTTACCCTCAGTCCAACACACAACCAACCCTCAGTCTTACCCTCAGTTCAACACACAGCCTAACCTCGAGTCTTACCCTCCATCTTACCCTCAGTCTAACACACAACCTACCCTCAGTCTTACCCTCAGTTCAACACACAACCTAACTTAGAGTCCTACCCTCCGTCTTACCCTCAGTCCAACACACAACCTACCCTCAGTCTTACCCTCAGTTCAACACACAACCTAACCTAAAGTCTTACCCTCAGTCTTACCCTCAGTTCAACACACAACCTAACTTAGAGTCCTACCCTCCGTCTTACCCTCAGTCCAACACACAACCTACCCTCAGACTTACCCTCAGTTCAACACACAACCTGACCTAGAGTCTTACCCTCAGTCTTACCTTCAGCCCAACACACAACCTAACCTAGAGTCTTACCCTCAGTCTTACCCAAAGTCTAATACAAAGTCCAACCCACAGTCTAACATACAGCCTTACGCACAAACTTACCCTCACTCTAACTGTCTTACCTTCAGTCTATAACCATCAGTGTTACTTTATGCCCTTGTTAGAGGAAATGCATAATATTCTGGAAGTATTCTGTAGTCATCTATGCTCATGAAGAGATTTAAACAGTGTTCATTTTCTAATCGATTGATATCTAATTCAGAACTGCTTGTGGTGTACATTATTAGCTCACCTGTCACATAGTGACAAGGTGAGCTTTTGTGATCGCCCGTCGTCCGTCATCATCTGTTCACAATTTCTTGTGAACACAATAGAGACCACATTTTGCAATCAATTTTAATTAAACTTGCACACAACTTGTATTGGCATAATGTATCAGTTCCTTTTGAAAATTGGCCAGATCCCATCATGGATTCCGGAGTTATGGCCCCTTAAAGGGCCAAAATTTACTATTTTTGGCTTGTGAACACGATATAGACCACATTTTGCAATTCATTTGATACAAACTTGCACACAACTTGTTCGAAACTGGGTCATGTGGGGTCAAAAACTAGGCCATCCTCTTAAATCAAAGGAAGTGCTTGTTAACACTCTAGAGGCCATATTTATGACCCTATCTTCATGGAACTTTAAAAGAGTGTTTATCTTGATGATTCCTATGGCAAGTTCAAAACTGGGTCATATGGGGTCAAAAACTAGGTCACCCGCCAAATGAAAGGAAAAGCTTGTTAACACTCTTGAGGCCACATTTATGATCCTATCTTCATGAAACTTGGTCAGAATGTTCATCATGATGATTTCTAGGTCAAGTTCGAAACTGGGTCAAAAACTAGGTCACCCTCTCAAATCAAAGGAAATGCTTGTTAACACTCTAGAGGCCATATTTTTATACCCCCACCATAAATGGGGGTGGGGGGGCTATATAGGAGTCAGTTTTGTCGCATCCAGTCCCATCGCGTTTCACTATATCTCAGTTATTACTAAACGGATTTGATTCAAACTGAAAATAGATGTTCAACTTATCATCCACATCATGTGACACAAGGTTCATAACTCTGACCCCAATTTTTCATGAATTAAACCCCCTTAACTTAGAATTTAAGGTTAATTTTGATACATTTTCACTATATCATTCTGATTGGCTTAGAGCCGAAGGGAAGTAACCTTTTTTTTTTAATTTTTGTACTGAGTTACTTCCCCTAGTCTATTTTTAGAAATTCTATTTTTAGATTTTGGGAACTTTTTTATTATTAGTCCTATGTAAAAAGTAAATACATTTTTCTGTGGTAACATGTCGGTAAGACACTTTCTTGTATTCATTTTTAGTGCATCTCTAATATTAGAGATTTTTATATTTACCTCATCCCTCATACTAGTATTCCTTATATGTGCCGCGGAAGCCCAGGATGATAGTTTAAAAAATTTTTACGTTTTAGATTATTCTAAATATTTTTAAAATTTCTTATGGTTGCCATTCTTCTGTGACAAGACCCTATTGTGGGGGTATAAGTCACTCCTATCTTCATGGAACTTTAAAAGAGTGTTTATCTTGATGATTCCTATGGCAAGTTCAAAACTGGGTCATATGGGGTCAAAAACTAGGTCACCCGCCAAATGAAAGGAAAAGCTTGTTAACACTCTTGAGGCCACATTTATGACCCTATATTCATGAAACTTGGTCAGAATGTTCATCTTGATGATTTCTAGGCCAAGTTAGAAACTGGGTCATGTGGGATCAAGACTAGGTCACCTGCTTAAATAAAAGGAAATGCTTGTTAACACTCTAGAGGCCATATCTTTGACCCTATCTTCATGAAACTTGGTAAGAAAGTTTATCTTGATGATTCCTTTGCCAAGTCTGAAACTGGGTCATGTTGGGTCAAAAACTAGGTCATCATTCAAATCAAAGGAAAAGCTTGTTAACGCTGTAGAGGCCACATTTATGACCCTGTCTTCATGAAACTTGGTCAGAATGTTTATCTTGATGATTTGAAGGCCAAGTTTAACAGGTGAGCGATATAGGGGCATCATGACCCTCTTGTTTAAAAGTATGAGGAAGCCATTCAGCTGGCTTAAAGAATGTTGACAGTTCTATCAAGATGTCAGAAATAATGCCTTGAGGGGCACTTGGGGATCTTCTTCTACCATCATCAGCTATAAAGTCACCATATGACCTTAACTTGTGTTAATGTGATGTTAAGTGCAACAAAATAAATAAATGGATTTGATTTTACTAATTTTTTTTTTATAAAAAGATTTCTTCAAAGTTTGTAGTTCCTAATTTATGTTTCTTTAATTTAATTCACTTATGAAGAAAACTTGAAGCTTATTTCAATCCACTCCAGTTCCTAGTTTCCATATGGGATTTTATACCTGTCTTATAACTGTTTGAGGTGTGAAACTCAGGTGAGTGATCTTGGGTCCCTCTTGTTCTGTTTATTAATTTGATTTTAAATTTGAGCTCAGTAAGGAGAAGGCAGATCAAAATTTTATTTTCTTTATGAAAGCAATATATTCATGTATATTCCAGAGTAAGGATGGAAGACTGAAGTTATATGTAGCAGATCTGTTTGATATGTCCAGGTACTTTTTCAGTGTGTAAAGTGAAATTTTAATTTACTCAAGAATAAAAATATATATAAAATATATGTATAAAATTTACATTTAGCATTTTGACATTTACTTATAGCTGTTTCTGAAATGCAGATACCTTGGAAATGATTTTATACAGGATTATAAGAATGATTTGAGATACTAGCCCTTACCCTGCAAAATTTCTTTAATGAACTCATCCATCTTTCAATTTGGACAATACCATTAACTGTTAAAAGGTATGCTTACCAAAAAGATACTGACTGAATGGTGAACAGTGCAGATCATGAACAGGCTGTACGGATGTGCAGGCTGATCGTGATCTACACTGGTCGCGAAGGCAGAGTCAGTTGTGTTTAGCATGATAAGGGCTAGTATACATATTTAAAGGCGTATGCTAGAATTCTCTGTATATGAGATGGGCGAAAATTTTCCCAATAACAGAATTTCTTTAAACTTTGGATATTGAAGAACAATCATCTAAGAAACAAAAATATGCAATAAAAATCATAGGTCACCGGTATCGAAAAAGAGTTATCTGCCCTTGAAAACGTCATTTTTGGGGGAAATGCCGTTTTCAAGGTCAGATAACTCTTTTCCGATACCGGTGACCTATCATTTTTATTGCATATTTTTGTTTCTTAGATGATTGTCCTTCAATATCCAAAGTTTAAAGAAATTCTGTTATTGGGAAAATTTTAGCACCAAATTCTAGCATACGTCCTTAACTGCTAGGTTTTGCTATCTTTTGCTGTTCAGTTTAAGCAGTTTCGAAATTTAAAAGGAAAATGTACAAGACTTAGTATCATTTTATGTTCATGTTTATATTCATGTCTTTGTCACTTGATATTTTGTTTACCACTAATATAAAGTCTTTAATATATATTTAGGGAAATTTGTGGACAGTATGATGTAGTATGGGACAGAAGATCATTTCAGGCCATAAATTTAGTAGATCACCAACAGTGAGTAAATCTATATACATGAGATACTTAGATAACTTTATAATACACCAGTGTCAGAAGTATTACTTATATATGCATTAGGCAGAAAAGCTTCCCAAAGGGTCTTTATGCATGTGCTTACATGGATATATGAACAGGTGGAATTGCTAAAAAAAAACTTTGAAGGTAGCACAGATCGAGGGGTGAATGCGAAAAAGTTCTAAGTGCTTCTTTATTTATATGCACTTAGAACTCTTTCGCATTCATCCCTCGAGATATACTTACAACTTAAATCAATTCGAAAACCAAACATTTTCTGAAGGAGTACTTCCTCAGACACTTCAGCATCAGTCTGCCTACACATCAGATTATACCAAGTTTTATTGAAGTTTGAAGAAAAAGTACCACAACATTATAAAACAAAATAAAAAAAAAATTAAAAATATCCATTTCTACATACTGACTTTCATCACATATCCAGAAGTATCTTGTTTTTTCTCTGACTATATCTCATTCAGTTGTTAATGTATTCTAGGTACAGAGACTTGCTGGTGTCACTGATGAAGGAAGACACACTGTATTATCTGGGAACAGTGGAGTATGATCCGACAGTATGGCCAGGTACATATACATTACACATCTGATACAAGATGCATTATACTAATGTTTTGCCCTTTACAAATACAGAATATCCTTTACTCCATTATGACAATGTTTTGTAGATATAAGGTATAAATTGACAATTGAGCCGTGCCATGGGAAAACCAACATAGTGGGTGTGCGACCAGCATGGATCCAGACCAGCCTGCGCATCCGCGCAGTCTGGTCAGGCTCCATGCTGTTCGCTTTTAAAGCCTATTGGAATTGGAGAAACTGTTAGCGAACAGCATGGAGCCTGACCAGACTGCGCGGATGCGCAGGCTGGTCTGGATCCATGCTGGTCGCACACCCACTATGTTGATTTTCCCATGGCATGGCTCAATTGTCAAGTTATACCTTATATCAACAAAACATTTTCATAATGGAGTAAAGGATATTCTGTATTTGTAAAGGGCAAAACATTAGTATAATGCATCTTGTATCAGTTCTATCCTAAAACACATTTAAGTACTGCATGCATATCCTGATAACTATAGGCAATGCATCTCAGTGACTGTATACAATTCATCCCAGTGATCATAAACAATGCATCCTATTGACTGTAAACAATGCATCACAGTGACTGTAAACAATGCATTCAGTTAACTGTAAACAGTGCTTTCCAGTGACTAGACAATGCATCACAGTAACTGTAAACAATGCATCCCATTTATTGTGAACAGTGCTTTCCAGTGACTGTAAACAATGCATCCCATTGACTGTAAACAATGCATCACAGTGACTGTAAACAATGCATCACATTGACTGTAAACATTGCATCCCATTGACTGTAAACAATGCATCCAAGTGACTGTAAACAATGCATCCAAGTGACTGTAAACAATGCATCCCGGTAATGGTTAACAAAGCATCCCATTGACTGTAAACAGTGTTTCCAGTGACTATAAACAATGCATCCCCGTGACTGTAAACAGTGCTTTCCAGTGACTGTAAACAATGCATCCCATTGACTGTAAACAGTGCTTTCCAGTGACTGTAAACAGTGCTTTCCGGTGACTGTAAACAATGCATCCCAGTGACTGTAAACAGTGCTTTCCAGTGACTGTAAACAATGCATCCCAGTGACTGTAAACAATGCATCCAAGTGACTGTAAACAGTACATCCCATTGACTGTAAACAATGCATTCCGGTAATGGTTAACAATACATCCCATTGACTGTAAACAGTGCTTCCAGTG
The DNA here is from genome assembly GCF_021730395.1 of Mercenaria mercenaria. NCBI lineage: Eukaryota > Metazoa > Mollusca > Bivalvia > Venerida > Veneridae > Mercenaria > Mercenaria mercenaria. The sequence goes on from NC_069363.1 coordinate 55,364,380, forward strand.
ACTGTAAACAATGCATCCCCGTGACTGTAAACAATGCATCCCAGTGACTGTAAACAATGCATCCCGTTGACTGTAAACAGTGCTTTCCAGTGACTGTAAACAATGTATCCCAGTGACTGTAAATAGTGCTTTCCAGTGATTGTAAACAATGCTTTCCAGTGGCTCTAAACAATGCTTTCCAGTGACTGTAAACAATGCACACCAGTATCTGTTAACAATGCATCCCAGTGACTGTAAACAATGCTTTCCAGTGACTCTAAACAATGCTTTCCAATGATTGTAAACAATGTACCCCAGTATCTGTTAACAATGCATCCCATTGACTGTAAACAATATATCCCAGTGTCTGTTAACAGTGCTTTCCACTGACTGTAGCAATGCATCCCAGTGACTGTAAACAGTATATCCCAGTGACTGTAAACAATGCATCTCATTGACTGTAAACAATACATCGCAGTTACTGTAAACAATGCTTTCCAGTGCATCCCAGTGACTGTAAACAATCCATCCCAGTAACTGTAAACAGTACATTCCAGCGACTGTATACAATGCATCCCAGTAATGGTAAACAATGCATCCCAGTGACTGTAAACAGTGCTTTCTACTGTAAACAATGCATCCCAGTGACTGTAAACAATCCATCCCAGTAACTGTAAACAGTGCATTCCAGTGACTTTATACAATGCATCCCATTGGTAAACATTGCTTTCCAGTGACTGTAAACAATGCATCCAAGTAACTGTAAATAATGCATTCCAGTGACTTTATACAATGCATCCCATTGGTAAACATTGCTTTCCAGTGACTGTAAACAATGCATCCCAGTAACTGTAAACAGTGCATTCCAGTGACTGTATACAATGCATCCCATTGACTGTAAACAGTGCTTTCCAGTGACTGTATACAATGCATCCCATTGTTTGTAAACAGTGCTTTCCAGTGACTGTATACAATTGTTCTCCGTGACTATTTGATAAACGACATTGTGTCTGAAATCATTAGTCCTCCACCTCTGATTCATGTGGGGAAGTTGGCAGTTACTTGCGGAGAACAGGTTTGTACTGGTACAGAATCCAGGAAAACTGGTTAGGTTAACTGCCCGCCGTTACATAACTGAAATACTGTTGAAAAATGGCGTTAAACCCAAAACAAACAAACAAAAGACTGTATACAATGCATCCCATTGACTGTAAACAGTGCTTTCCAAAGACTGTATACAATGCATCCCATTGACTGTAAACAGTGCTTTCCGGTGACTGTAAACAATGCATCTCAGTGACTGTAAACAGTGCTTTCCAGTTACTGTAAACAATGCATCACAGTATCTGTAAACAATGCATCCCAGTTTATGTAAACAATGCATCCCAGTATATGTAAACAGTTACTGTAAACAATACATCCAATTGACTGTAAACAATACATCCCAGTTACTGTAAGCAATGCTTTCCAGTAACTGTAAACAATGCATCCCAGTGACTGTTAACAGTGCTTTCCACTGACTGTAGTAATGCATCCCAGTGACTGTAAACAGTATATCCCAGTGACTGTAAACAATGCATCTCATTGACTGTAAACAATACATCACAGTTACTGTAAACAATGCTTTCCAGTGACTGTAAACAATTAATCCCAGTGACTGTAAACAATGCTTTCCAATGACTGTAAACAATGCACCCCAGTATCTGTAAACAATACATCCCATTGACTGTAAACAATGCATTCCAGTGATTGTTATGTCTCCCTCCATCTGGGGGAGACATATTGTTTTTGTCCTGTTCTTCCGTCCGTCCGTCCATCTGTACGTCACACTTCATTTCGGAGCAATAACTGGAGAACCATTTGGCCTAGAACCTTCAAACTTCATAGGTTGGTAGGGCTTATAGAGGAGACGACTCCTATTGTTTTTGGGGTCACTCCGTCAAAGGTCAAGGTCACAGGGGCCTGAACATTGAAAACCATTTCCGATCAATAACTCGATAACGACTTGACCCAGAATGTTGAAACTTCATAGGATGATTGGTCATGCAAAGTAGATGACCCCTATTGATTTTGGGGTCACTCCGTCGAAGGTCAAGGTCACAGGGGCCTGAACATGGAAAACCATTTCTGATCAATAACTCGAGAACGACATGACCCAGAATGTTGAAACTTCAAAGGATGATTGGTCATGCAGAGTAGATGACCCCTATCGATTTTGGGGTCACTTTGTTGAAGGTCAAGGTCACAGGGGCCTGAACATTGAAAACCATTTCCGGACAGTAACTTGAGAACCACTTGACCCAGAATGTTGAAACTTAATAGGATGATTGGTCATGCAAAGTAGATGACCCCTATCGATTTTGGGGTCACTCTGTTAAAGGTCAAGGTCACAGGGGCCTGAACATCGAAAAACTGTTTCCAATCAATTACTTGAGAACCTCTCGACCCAGAATGTTGAAACTTAATAGGATGATTGGTCATGCAAAGTAGATGACCCCTATCGATTTTGGGGTCACTCTGTTAAAGGTCAAGGTCACAGGGGCCTGAACATCGAAAAACTGTTTCCAATCAATAACTTGAGAACCTCTCGACCCAGAATGTTGAAACTTCATAGGATGATTGTTCCTGCAGAGTTAATGACCCCTATTTGTTTTTGGGGTAACTCCATTAAAGGTCAAGGTCACAGGGGCCTGAACATTGATAACCATTTCCAATTAATAACTTGAGAACCTCTTGACCCAGAATGTTGAAACTTCATAGGATGATTGAACATGCAGAGTAGATGACCCCTATTGGTTTTGGGGTCAGTCTGTTAAAGGTCAAGGTCACAGGGGCCAGGTCATGTAAAATAATTTCCGGAAAATAACTTAGGAACCACTTGACCTAGAATGTTGAAACTTAATAGGATGATTGGACATGAAGAGTAGATGGCCCCTATTTATTTTGGGGTCACTTGATCAAAGGTCAAGGTCACAGGAGCCTGTTGAGTGTTGAAACTAATAGGGGTGACTGGACATGCCAAGTAGATGATCCCTATTGCAGCCAACTATCAGTGTCTCTTTGACTTTCGCTCCTGACCCCTGTTGACTTCTTGCCTATAGGACTTTGCATTGGGGGAGACATGCGCTTTTTTACAAAAGCAATTTCTAGTTTACAGTGCTTTCCACTGACTGTAGCAATGCATTCCATTGACTGTAAACAGTGCTTTCCAGTGACTGTATACAATGCATCCCATTGACTGTAAACAGTGCTTTCCGGTGACTGTAAACAATGCATCCCAGTGACTGTAAACAGTGCTTTCCAGTGACTGTAAACAATGCATCCCAGTATCTGTAAACAGTGCATCCCAGTATATGTAAACAATGCATCCCAGTAAATATAAACAATGCATCCCATTGACTGTTAACAATGCATCCCAGTGACTGTAAACAGTGCTTTCCAGTGACTGTAGCAATCCATCCCATTGACTGTAAACAGTGCTTTCCGGTGACTGTAAACAATGCATCCCAGTGACTGTAAACAGTTCTTTCCAGTGACTGTAAACAATGCATCCCAGTATCTGTAAACAGTGCATCCCAGTATATGTAAACAATGCATCCCAGTATATATAAACAATGCATCCTATTGACTGTAAACAATGCATCCCAGTGACTGTAAACAGTGCTTTCCAGTGACTGTAGCAATGCATCCCAGTGACTGTTAACAGTATATCCCAGTGACTGTAAACAATGCATCCCATTGACTGTAAACAATGCATCCCAGTGACTGTAAACAATGCATCCTATTCACTGTAAACAATGCATCCCATTGACTGTAAACAATGCATCCCAGTTACTGTAAACAGTGCTTTCCAGTGACTTTATACAATGCGTCCCATTGTTAAACATTGCCTTCCAGTGACTTTAAACAGTGCATCCCAGTGACTGTAAACAGTGCTTTCCAGTGACTGTAAACAGTGCATCCCAATGACTGTAAACAGTGCTTTCCGGTGACTGTATACAATGCATCCCATTGACTGTAAATAGTGCTTTCCGGTGACTGTATACAATGCATCCCATTGACTGTAAACAGTGCTTTCCAGTGACTGTATACAATGCATCCCATTGACTGTAAACAGTGCTTTCCGGTGACTGTAAACAATGCATCCCAGTGACTGTAAACAGTGCTTTCCGGTGACTGTAAACAATGCATCCCAGTGACTGTAAACAGTGCTTTCCAGTTACTGTAAACAATGCATCACAGTATCTGTAAACAATGCATCCCAGTTTATGTAAACAATGCATCCCAGTATATGTAAACAGTTACTGTAAACAATACATCCAATTGACTGTAAACAATACATCCCAGTTACTGTAAGCAATGCTTTCCAGTAACTGTAAACAATATATCCCAGTGTCTGTAAACAGTGCTTTCCAGTTACTGTAAACAATACATCCCATTGACTGTAAACAATGCACCCCCGTGACTGTAGCAATGCATCCCAGTGACTGTAAACAGAGCTTTCCAGCGACTGTAAACAATGCTTTCCAGTAATTGTAAGCAATACATCCCATTGACTGTAAACAGTGCTTTCCATTGACTGTAAACAATGCATCCCATTGACTGTAAACCATGCATCCCATTGACTGTAAACAATGCATCCTAGTGACTGTAAACAATGATTTCAAGTAACTGTAAACAATACATCCCATTGACTGTAAACAGTGCTTTCCAGTGACTGTAAACAATGCATCCCATTGACTGTAAACCATGCATCCCATTGACTGTAAACAATGCATCCTAGTGACTGTAAACAATGATTTCAATTAACTGTAAACAATACATCCCATTGACTGTAAACAGTGCTTTCCAGTGACTGTAAACAATACATCCCAGTGAGTATAGACAACTCGTATCAACAAAACACACATCCTGGTGACTGTAGACGACACTCCCAGTAAGACAATGTATTCCAGTACATTTTTAACTATAGACAATGCACCTTAACAGCAGACAAAGCCTCCCATTTATTAAAGACAATGCATCCCAGTTAAAATAGACAATTCATCCCAGTAACTATAGACAATGCATCCCAGTAACTATAGACAATGCATCCTCTCGTGAAATTACTTCATTTGTGAATATTTACGGCATGATTATAATAGAAACAACAATACTGATGACATCATACAATAAGAGGCATGAAATAAGGCAAATCTGAGGTTATAATGTTTCGCTTCAGGTCCACCACATTCCTTATCGGATGAAGTTGTGAGAGATGTGTTTGGTATGTACTGCATAGATACATTCCTTTCCACTAAATACCTTTCACATGATGTTTTTGTATGAAATATTATCAGTATATACTTTAGAGTAAACAAAGTGCTTTAACATACTTGTACAGAAAAGAGTCCTGGAAATCAGAAAGCGTAGTCATGTGTTATCGGCGTGACATGTGTCATGCACTGTACCTCCTCAAGTGTCATGTGCTATAATAAGGCACTAAATGATTAGAATAAGATATTTAATAAACCTGCATGATGTACACACAGGTGCCAATTTATGGGGTTTTTTAATGCCAAAAATTCTTAAAAGCATTCATTAGCTATAACTCTTTACAGTGTTCGTTCGTTGTCCATTATTATGATAGGAAGAAGTAGAAGAACAAATTTCACTCGAAGTGAGATGTGTTGAAAAAAAGCAAAATATTTCTGAACTGATTTCTTTTAAATAGACGTTCAGGGCGAATAGCTGAGGAAACATTTAATCTTTATTGACAAGCATAATTATGATGACGTGAGCGCACACTTTTCTTGACTTTATGCTTCTGCGTGAGGAATGTTGCTCTTTCCTTTACCTCACACAAACAGACTATTAAACCGAGTCTGCTATTATTTTGCTAGGATTCATTCCATGCCTTGTAGGTTGTTTTTGGTAACCTAACCTATTTATGTAAGGTTAGGTAGGGTGTTACCTGAAAATTGCATTAGACTATGATGTTCCACCTTTACTCATTTTTAGCTCGACTATTCAAAGAATAGGTAGAGCTATTGGACTCACTCATGCGTCGGCATTCGTGGGTATCTATTAGATATATACGAAACGTATTCAAGACCGCTATATAATTTGATAATATTTTGTTTGAGGATGTTTCATTTGTCTTATATTTTTGTTGACAGGTGAGTATTGTATCATCGAGTTACTTGAAGAAAAAGAGCGGGAAACGCAAGATACAAATGCTTCCCAAATTGAAACAGAGTCTGACGGAGGAAAACCCGAGTCTGACGGAGGAAAAACAACATCCAAACCGAAGTCTTTTGGCGAGGCTTGTAAGATGTCATCTTACGTTTATGACAGATGGTACAAAATGACTTTAAAACTGTCATAACATATTTTGTGTAAGAATGTCGTGAGGCGCATTTTGTTTGTGCAATATTCAGTGTTTTATGACACATTACTGTACAGTAAGCACAAATTATATAACTATATTACATATCAGTAATTTTATAAAATGCAGTCATGATATATGTAGCATATTGTCAAAGAGACAAGTTACATAAACATTTCGTAAATATGGGCTTGTGTTAGACGTAAAATAGCGAAAAACTGGCTACTGTCTTTTGGTATCAATGTTATCAGGTCGAGGTTGATATGGACTGGAAGGTGTGAGGGAACCGAACCCCTTCCGCTCGTATCTGCCGAGCCTGATAATATTAATATCAACAGATATTTGTCTGTTATTCTATTTACCATGAAACTCATACAACCTGCCTAGAACTACATATGTCCTCATCTCTTATTTTGTAAAATTGACTTCCGAAGCAAAAAATGAATTAATTCATACTTTACGGATTTGAAAATTCAACCGCTCCTGAAACATCTGAACGAAACAATATGGCAGCCACCTTGAATTCAACTTGGACAATGTTTATTGACTTTCTGATATTCTTGATAAAACTAACAATAAGATAGACTCTTACTTGCGTAAAAAAACATCCTCTTGAATAAATCACATGCTTTATTTCCACACTTAAACTTTTGACTCGGGCAACATCACATGGTCCAAGCACTGAAAATTTCACTTCCAGCTCCAGACTCAATCACAGAGATAAAATATGTGGAAAGATCCTTTGGAAGCATAGAACGTAACCAAAAGCAAGTTAAATCCACAGTCTAGTACCATTTAGTATCCGCTCTTTACGTTGCCATGGCTTTTTATTCGCATGTTTAAAACTATGTCGGTTATGGCAGACCCCAGCTCACTTGAACATGTATGTGTGAATAATATATATTGTAGACGGTGTTTTATATATAAGTCTTAAAATATCTGTTCTGTTCAGTTTTTGTTCTATAAATGTGCAGTGTAGAGTGTAAAACTTGTGCAATTGTTATGAACCAGTGTATACAAGTTATAGACGGGTATAAAATATACAGTATAATATGATAAATATGATTAATGTATACTACAATTAAATGATGGAGGATGTTGTTATTTTATTTTGTTTTTGTAAGTCCATAAATGTTGTCTTGCATCTTATATATCGTTTTATCCCATTCAGCGAAACAAAGAAGGCGCGAGAAAGTACAATGTACTTTGATAAGGTACACGTGAATTCTGGGGAAAATCTAGTCTGGTCTGTAACGTTCTTGATATATTTTTAGCTCACACAGACAGCTCTTAAACAAAGATACCTTTCTTAGCTAAAATGTTGTCTCTCTTGACTTAAAATCTAATGAAATTTAGGAGATCTCTTGTTAAACGAATATGCTACCTCTTGAACCAAAAAAAAAAAACACACACAACTTTTTCAACAATATTTAGAAATAAATTCATTATTATCGTAGTCCTTGCGAAATGATCGACAGAATATCTATGAATTACTGTAGCGATTCTAGTTAACACAGTCGTCGCTAACTCGCCACCAACGCAAAATATATGACCGCAACCAACCGTAACTACGAAATGGTGTTCATAATCATGCCCAAGTCAGTGCTGGAACAACTGATACGTATTAGACCTTCCTGGTCAGTGTAACAATGTCTGATGTCAAAAACTGCTGCGGATGGTTCCAGTAGCACGAAAACCATATCAATTGTAGCAAAAACAATGAAGGATACCATTCTGGAATTCCGATAGGTAAAACTGGATTTTCATTAGAGCCGACTCAATTGGGTCCAACTTTCTGTATGCAGACTGCAGTTCCTCGCCAAGTGTTACAAGGTTGCGTTCTGTCTTCTTGTTGATTTTATTTTTTGTTTTATCTAGAAGCTACCCTCATGGAATATCAACTACCATTTCCAAAGAAATGAGTGGGAGACGGGACATGAGTATGTTTTGGGAAGTATAAAGTTCCAAGCCAAGTTTATCCATACTTTTTATTTTTGAAAAAAAAAATCTTTGGTACACACCCTCAGTCTCTCGGTCTGTAGATATAACGTTATAAACCACCCAGGCATTTTTGGTTCCCATGTCTGTATCGGAGTTTAAAAGATTCGTTCCGAAATTTTTAGAATAGTTAGTCTAACATCTTCTGTTGCAGGAGTCAAGTCTCAAAACAACTCGTTATTACATGTGTCCACCTGATCCGATGTAAATAATTCGTTCGTTTGAGCTTATATCATTCCATATGTTTTCAAAAACTGATGGAAAATTGCTGAAAATTGTGCATTACTTTGAAGAAAATAACACTAAATACTGGAAAAAACTGCTGTAATTGCGATCAGCCCATGTGTGTGCTTGCTAGACTTCCTGGAATTGACAACCTAGATAATAAACATTATTCTTTGCATTTTGCAAAGTATATAAAAAATGACTTGATAGGAATTAAAATACATTCAACTCATGTAACATAGTGTTCAACTTTTCTTACAAGTTACATAAAGTAGTAGGTTTTGTCTGTTGTTCAAATAGACCGGGTAAATTGTTTTGCTTCTGAATAATCTTATGACCTTACCATACAATTATAACAATGGTTTTGTTACACTATTACACTCTACAATCCATATTTATAATCAATATATTCTTAATTTACAAAGAAAGGTGTTTCAATTTGGAAATATAAGTTATTACTTCATATTCTTATCTTTGTCGGCCATCTTGGTTTTCAGAAATGCTTGGCGTGACATCAAGGGGCTCAAATTGGCCAGTCGTTTTTTTTACCTCGGCTGAGCACGAAGTCTTCAGATGACATCTTCTCTAAAACTATTGATTAAAATTTCACCAAACTTATCCAGTATCATTCTGGCATGGTCCTCTAAGATTTATCATATATTTCAGCCTGGCCCCTTCAAGGGGCCGCCAGAGCTAAAAATAGACAAAATATAAATTACTTTTTTTCACGAATCGCAAGATGGATCTTCATCAAACTTGGTCTTTAGCATCATTATAAGGTCTCCTCTTAAATTTGTTCAGATGGCGATGATTGGCTCCTTTAGGAGCCGCTAGATCTTATAAATAGAAATACATTTAAACGACTTCTTATGAACCGCTGGATGATCTTCATCAGACTTATTCTTTAGCATCAATATATTTTTATTTTATTTTTGTTGGGTTTTACGTCGCACCGATACAATAATAGGTCATATGGCGACTTTCAAGCTTTGATGATGGAGGAAGACCCCACGTGTTCCTCCGTGCATTATCTCAATATCAGGTTCTCTCCCAAATTAAAAACAAATTGTTGAAATTCGGGCACTTAGCCGCTTATAGGAGCCGTTAGAACTAAAGATAGAAATACCTATTAATGACCTCTACTCGTGAACGGCTTGATGGTTCTTCATTAGACTTTATCTGTAACATCAGTATAAGATCCTCTCCCAAATTGTTCAAATGGGGGAGCTTGGCCCTTGGCCACTAGAGCTAAAGATAGAAATACCTTTAAATGGCCTCTACTCATGAACCGCTTCATGGATTTTCATCTAACTTGATCTGTAGCATCATTGCAAGGTATTTCCCAGATTTATTCAAATAGAGCAGCTTGGCCCCTGTTAGGGGCCACTAGAACCACTAGAGTTAGAAATATAAATACCTTTAAATGACTTCTTCTCTTTAACCTTTGTATGACTCTTCATCAAATTTTAGATGTGGCATCGTTGTAAGGTCCTCTCCCAAATTTGTTCAAATAGGGGCACCCGACACCTTTTAAGGACGCTAGTGCTAAAAATAGAAATATCTTTAAACGACTTAGCCTAGATGGATCTACATCACACTTGGTATATAGCATCATTGTAAGACCCTTTCCTAAAATTGTTCAACAGGGGCACTCACCTCCCTTTTCAGGTTCACTAGAGCTAAAAATAGAAATACGTTTACACAACTTCTTCGCATGATCGTTTTTTTGGGGTTGCTAGAGGTAAAAGTAGAACTAAACAAAAATACCCCGGCCTGCTTCAGTAGTCTGTGTTTTTCCACCCAATTTTAAAGACTTAAGAACCATATAATGCTTGAACCGTTTGTCATCTTTCCTTGCTTTTACTCGAATTCATGTAATTAACTTCTGCTGCCTTTGGAACTTTTGACACTTGAGCATGTTCTGGTCCTCTCCCGATATTGCACACTCTGTAGCCTGTATAAGCTCTGAAATTCAGGTAAGCGATTTAGTGCAGGGCCCTCGCGTTTAAATATTTACAATAGGCGTATTAAATCAGCTTTATAGCTAGGCCTTAAACTTAAAAGATTGGAAAATATATGGCTGCACTATCATTCTTTTTTTTTTCTTTTTTTTTTTTTTTGATGATGTTAGATCTATACTATATTCTCTAATTTTTAAACAGCAAGAAGTAAATTTCAATGATATATTTTATGATTAAAGATCGATAAATGTCTATTCCAACAATCTTTATGTGTTAAACAAAAATACGAATCTTGCAAACTAACACCGATAGTCTGAGTTGCTCCCCCTTATTACGGGTGCGCCACTTGCATGTCAAAGTAAAAAAAAAATATCACTGGGTTATCTAGCTGTATCTTACATACTTAACTGAGATCAAAAGTAAGTATTTTTAATTCAGATTTATCGACTTATAACTGAGCTATAGCCTACCTTAGGTATACATTTTTAACCAGCAGAGATTATTTTATGACAGTTTAAATGCGTGTACTAATTTTTGACCTGTTGCTACGCAGGTAACAGCCAATTTATGATCTTATCGACATTGTTAAATAACAGTACCGTGATTGTAATCCTTTACTCTTGTACAAAATGGACACGATAATTTAGGCCTGTATACAGTACATGACAAAAATATGCCAGAATCAGATTTTTAAGGTTCTTGTCAAGTTGTCAAGTCTTGAAACAACCCCTCAGGTGAATATTTTTTTTTGACGCCACATCCTTAATGTGCCAGGTGTATAGTACACGGGAATCTCAGTACTGCACTTGGGTGGGAGATCACACAAAAAAATCTCCGAAATTTCAAGTGCCCGGACTGTGATCTGAAGGAAAGAAAATGGTTTTTCGAAAAGGCAACATTTGGGCCGCATTCAAAGTGTATGTGGCTGCTGCTACATACGACCCCGACGTAATTCATATACATGTAGGCCTACGTTAATTATCTCAAAGAAACAGAATCTTACCTTTAAGAAAACTTAATTTTATCATTTTTCCCGTTTAAAAGGTGATCTCATAAAAATGTGAAAATAATTGGTATATCATTGTATATAAAATTGCAGTGGAAAAGGTGTTCTTAAAGCGCTGAATTTCAAAATTTTCGGGGGACCCCCTAGCTGGTCGGCTACTTTCCTATTTTAGCCTGTTCAACAAAACAAAAAAAACTTATTGACAACCCTGTACTTGTGAACGGCTAACATCCACACAAATCCACATCTAATTATTTAGTGTATATAGACACATGTTTGTCAAAGAAAGGGTTCGGTCGGACCCCCTCCCCCCCCCCCCCCCCCCCCCCCACACGCCTTGAGAAAATTGGCTGGACCGCGCATGTCCGTCTTGTAATCACAGGGACTGTACTGTGCTTGGATTCCAGTCAAAGTGCTAATTTGATGTCGATAAATCAATTGTTAGGGTTGGAATGAAGTTCCCGATAGTGTGGTTTTCCTGAGGACCGAAAATGATTACTTTTGGTAAAATTTGTTTTGTTTTCAACTTTTCCTAACCATATTGCCTTCTGATCATGTCAAAGATTACAAAATTCAGTTTCATTTGTGCAGAAACCTTTTTAGTGATATTAAACTGCCAAAGTCCAAATCATAGAATATTTAACATATTACCCGATTGCCCTCAAAGTTAAGTTGCAATTCTTTAGTTTAATAAATTCCTTTGAATATTTTAAAAATTAATGGACGATGTTTTGTCTCAAATGAGCATAATACTCGTATATTGTTGAAATGTCACAGTTGAAAAGTATGTAACAGTTTTGATGTCGATGTCAGTTTTTGAGTCACGTTGTCAAAGAACATTTTTGCTGCCAATATATCTTTGTTCTAGGTCACCTAGTAGAAATTTAAATACTTGAGAAAGAGAAAAAAGTCAATTTTCAAATGCAGTTTCATCACTTAAATAATTAACTGGTGAACTACTGTTAACCGTCTCAACGATCCATTTGTTTAAAAATCTCACAGAACTTGCGGCGCACGTAAAATGGTCTTCATACATAACTACAAGCTGCAATCCTATTAAAATATAGCAATCATCTATCTTGTTCTTTCTGTCTGCCAAAGACAGTTTCTTGTAATCACTTTAAATGAAAATTGCTTGAAGTCCTTGTGGGACTCACTGTGTATGGTAACGTAATCATTCTATGAAGTTTGATGCGTTGTTATTCCCCGCATGCGGGGGAGAGGGGGATATAGTTTTGGCGTTGTCCCTCCATCCGTCATTTGGTCCGTTCTTCCAGATGGCTTGGAGTATTGAAATAAAACTTGGTCGAAATGTTAACTAATATAGGGAAAAGCCGACCTGCAAGTTTCAGTCCGAATTCTTGAGGAAGACAAGATTTATGGCATTTTGTACTTTTATATATAGTACGTTATGTAGTGTTCTTATTCCATTTTCTGTTATTCTGCATCTATATCTCAGACATATCTGGTTTGAAGAATTTCATTAAAAAATAGTAGAAACATTAACTAATATAGGGAAATGCCTTCCTGCAAGTTTCTGTCTGCACGCATGACTGCTTGAGGAAGACAAGATTTATGGCCCTTTGTACTTGTATTTACTTATAGTAATATGTTATGTAGTGTTTTTATTCCATTTTCTGTCCGTCCGGAATCATATCTCAGGCATGTTTTGAAGGATTACAATAAAACGTGGCAGAAATATTAATTGCTATATGGAATTGAGGCCAAGCAAGTTTCAGTCTGATTTCTTGAGGAAGACGATAGTCATTGCCTTTTGTACTTACATATACTTGTACTTATTTAATGTTTTTTTCGGCTCCGTCTTTCTGTCGTTCCAGAGTCGTATCTAATTATAAGACATGGTTAGGAGATAGTAATAATTTTGACTGTTGTTGGTAAATGGCAGTGAAAATGCTTGAGGAACACTAGAGTTATTGCCCTTAGTTCTTATTTAATGTTTACCATATAGGATACTCCTTAGTTCTTATTTAATGTTTACCATATAGGATACTCCTGTACAAATGGCATAGGTCCATTTTTGATGTGGAATTTAGAACATAATATTAAGTATCTTTCTGGTATAATCAGGTATGCATTCTGATCCTATTCTACACTAAAAATGTAATTATTACATAATTTCAGAAAAAAGGGTTTTTATTCTTGTGCGCTGATGCAATGATTGAGGTATCTAGTTATGTTATATATCCTGTGCAAATTTCTTCGAAAATGTATGAAAAAAAAAAGATAGTTTAAATCATTTGCGAATCTGCATATCTGTATCTAAAACGTTATTGTTAACCTTTATCATGTTGGACACGAATGATTCTGCCTTTGTGACCATCATGGTCAAGATCTGCACTGTTCGACATTCAGTCAGTACCTTAAATTTTTGGCAAGCACCCCTTTTGACAGTTAATGATACTGTCCAAATTGAAAGGTGGACAAGTTCATTATAGAAATTTAGCTGGGTAAGGGTTACATAAAATCGTGTTTTCTTTAGCAGAAATGTTTGTGACTCTTAGATCCAGTCGATGACATTGTTTTTTATTCGTTCTGAACAATATATAAAAAACTGCCGAATTAATAGGCTTCAGCCATCAAAACCATTACAAATATTACAAATACATGTATTACAAAACGGAGACATTTATCGACGCCAAACCGTTACATAACTCGGAATGCAGCCATTCCTTGTGTTACCTAGTACAATCGCTGTTATAATGTTGGAAATTTATCTTGGGTACAACCTATACCCCTCACCGATGTGGGTTCGAGCCTCACTCGGGGTGTTGAATTCTCCATGTGAGGAAGCCATCCAGCTGGCTTACGGAAGGTCGGTGGTTCTACCCAGGGGCCCGCTCGTGATGAAATAATGCACGAAGGGGCACCTAGGGTCTTCCTCCGCCATCAAAACTGGAAAGTCGCCATATGATCTATGTGTCGACGAGACGTTAAACACACACACACACACACACACACACACACACACACACACACACAAACACAAAGAAACAAACTATACCATTCTGTGTATTCCTCAGTTACAATCCGTTTGCGGCAAACGCTACAAAATTAACTCTTTTCCTCTGATAGGGAATGTCGACCGCAAGTGCTGAAACAAATGTTAAAGACGGTGTAGTAGACAATGCAGGATGGATCGACGCGTGGGCTTCTGGGAGAACGGACTTTCATCAAAGCACACATGACAGGCAAGAAAAATAAGAACTTTGTAACAATATATGCTTGAGTAGACATTTGCGTATGCAAAAATTATAAGAGCAGCCAGAGTCCTATTCCCAGCTTCTTGTGTGGAAGGGGAGTTAAATCCGTTACGCTCATTCCCATGTTTTACATTACATATACATGTAATGGTATGTTCTTGGACAATTTTTAATTGAAACCATTTGTTAGGCTACAATTTAGAAATAGGAACTTCGACTGAATGTTAACTTCTGTCGCAAGATTATTGTCAATTTTGTACTTGCAGGTTTCTTGATCTGAAGGAAGCAGAAGTGTTTGAAGGAAAAACGAAATCAGTATTCATGCCACTGTGTGGAAAATCTCTCGATATTTTATGGTAATTGTATAGCTATCATTTCGTTTGCAATACCTTTCCAGTATTACCATCTTTTATTGTCCTAGCATTGTAAATGGAGGATATTACATCATGAGTGCCGTTGTGCCTTTTTCATATAGAAATTAAACGAGTTGAACTGAATAGAAATAAAAAGCAAGGCTGTGTCGCCCATGTTCTCATTTTTAGCTCGACTATTCGAAGAATAGTCTAGCTATTTTACTCACCCTGGCGTCGGCGTCGGCGTCACACCTTGGTTAAGTTTTTGCATGCAAGTACATACAGCTATCATTTAAAGGCATATAGCTTTGGAACTTATTTATTCTTTTTCTAGGTCAATTACCAACCTCTCTGGGTCAAGTCCCATAACTCTGACATGTATTTTGAGCAAATTATGCCCCCTTTTGGACTTAGAAAATTTTGGTTAAAGTTTTACATGCAAGTTACTATCTCCAAAACTAATGCAGATATTGAATTGAAACTTCACATGTGTCTTCGGGGTTATAAAACTAGTTGATAGCACCAAGTCCCATAACTCTGACCTTCATTTTGGCCAAATTATGCCCCCTTTTGGACTTAGAAAATTCTGGTTAAAGTTTTGCGTGCAAGTACATACAGCTATTACTAAAAGGCATATAGATTTGAAACTTATTTTCTCTTTTTCTAGATCAATAACCTACCTCACTGGGTCAAGCCCCATAACTCTGACTTGTATTTTGGCCAAGTTATGCCCCCTTTTGGACTTAAAAAATTCTGGTTAAAGTTTTGCGTGCAAGTACATACAGCTATTACTAAAAGGCATATAGATTTGAAACTTATTTTTTCTTTTTCTAGGTCAATTACCTACCTCACTGGGTCAAGTCCCATAACTCTGACACGTATTTTGGGCAAATTATACCCCCTTTTGGACTTAGAAAATTCTGGTTAAAGTTTTACATGCAAGTAACTATCTCCAAAACTACTACAGATATTAAATTGAAACTTCACATGTGTCTTCGGGGTTATAAAACTAGTTGATAGCACCAAGTCCCATAAATCTGACATGTATTTTGGGCAAATTATGTCCCCTTTTGGACTTAGAAAATCCTGGTTAAAGTTTTGCATGCAAGTACATACAGCTATTACCAAAAGGCATATAGCTTTGAAACTTATTTATTCTTTTTCTAGGTCAATTACCAACCTCACTGGGTCAAGTTCCATAACTCTTAACATGTATTTTGAGCAAATTATGCCCCCTTTTGGACTTAGAAAATTCTGGTTAAAGTTTAACATGCAAGTTACTATCCTCAAAACTAATGCAGATATTGAATTGAAACTTAACATGTTTCTTCGGGGTTATAAAACTAGTTGATAACATCAAGTCCCATAACTCTGATATGTATTTTGGTCAAATTATGTCCCCTTTCGAACTTAAAACTCTTTTGATATTTAACATTTTGGGTAATAATTCCCTGCTTCTGTGACAATATTTCGAATAGTCGAGCTTGGCTGTCTTACGGACAGCACTTGTTATTCAAAGAGTTTTGAAAAATTAATTTATAATTTTGTTTTTGCAGTTACAAATAAGCAGTTATCTGTCGTATATAAAGATCTTGGCATGGTAATCAGTGGCTGGCAATGGTAACCCTTGACAGCAAATAGCTATTGGCTGAGTTGCTTTGTCTGGAATAGAAATCGGCCTTTTTACTCTTGTCGGCGCTCTAAGTCGGACAGTTTTCATCTGATCTTCACCAAACTTGAACCAACTGTTTTTGACCATAACTCCTTGGCCAAGTTCATTAACTAGCCAAATCGTCCAAGGCACTTCAGAATTATGGCCATTGAATTACCCAAAATCATTCCTTTTACTTTTCAAAGGTATATTTGTAGTGAGTATAAAGACTGACTTACTGTTTAGATGATTAGGCAGTTGTTGGAGTCATGCGCTTTTCTCAAAAGCAGCCATAGTTAATGTATACTCTTAGGTTGTACAGTCATGGGCATGCTGTGTGTACAGTAGAAACTCAAAATGGTGTCTCTTGACATATTGATACCTTGTATATTTTAGGCTGTACAGTCTTGGACATTCTATGTCTAGAGTAGAAATTCAAAACACTTGGATACTGACTGTGAGCATATAATTTTCGGTTGTACAGTCATAGACATAGAATCTACTAGATCTATGTCTGGAGTAGAAATTCATAAAGCTTGGATATTAATATAACTTTATTTTATCCTAATAGGATGTACAATCATGGACATACTGTATGTGGAGTAGAAATTGCCGAACTAGCAATTCAGCAATTCTTTGAAGAGCATGGCATTGAATTTGAGGTCAAAACTTTAGAGAATATTGGAAAACTTTACAAAGTAAGTTCTCTTTGGTGAAAATTTCAACCAGTCACAGTGACTTATTTAGCAAGTTGACTAAGTGAACAGTTGAAGTTTGAAATAATCATATTTTAATCACTTACCCCTCACCGATGCAGGTTCAAGCATCCCTCGCGGCGTTGAATTCTTCATGTGAGGATACCATCCAGCTGGCTTAAGAAAGGTTAGTGGTTCTACCCAGGTGCTATGTCGTGATGAAATAATGCACAGAGGGGTCTTCATCTACCATCAAAAGCTGGAAAATCACCATATGACCAATAATTGTGTCTGTGTTACTTTAAATCCAACAAAAAACATGAATAAATGCATGAATTTTGTTCAGTATTTAATGAAGCTGCAAGGTATAATTGATTTAGGACAAAGCTCTAGTCCACGAGATAAATATAGAATGTATTTTCAAGATCGCATTTGATGCTAATTTAAAAATATTTTTGTGCCGCCTCCCCCACCCCCCACCCCCATAAGTGGTGGTGGCATACAGATTTGGTCTTGTCCGTCCGTCCGTCCGAAGTTCGTGACGCGACTAGCTCGAAAATTATTTGATGTAAATTGATGAAACCTTGCATGAGTCTTTATCATGATATGAACTTGCGCACCTCCTATTTTTCGTCTGGCTCCGCCCCCTTATTGTCAGAGTTATGGCCCCTGAAATAGTCAAAAATGCACATTTTCACCTTGTGACACGCTTAGCTCAAAAAGTATTTGATATAGATTCATAAAACCTTGCATGAGTCTTAATCATGATATGAACTTGCGCACCTTTTATTTTTCATTGGATCAGCCCCCTACTTTCAGCGTTATGGCCCCTGAAATAGTCAAAAATGCACATTTTCACCTTGTGACGCGCCTAGTTCAAAAAGTATTTCATATAAATTGATTAAACCTTGCATGAGCCTTTATCCTGATATGAACTTGCGCACCTTCTATTTTTCGTCTGGCTCCACCCCTTATTTTCAGAGTTATGGTCCCTGAAATTGTCAAAAATGCACATTTTCAGAGAGAAAACTCATGAACCAGTTTATAGATCGTCACTAATCTTGGTCTGTAGCATCCTTGTCCTCTTTTTTTCAAATTGATTTGCTTAGCTGTAAGGAGCTGGCAACATAAAAAAGAAAAGACTTGAAATAAGTTTTAATGAACTGCTTCTTGGATGCTTGCCAGACTTGATTTTGAAAGAAGGTATTAAGGTCACAGTCCTCTTTAGGTGAGCGACTTAAGATCATTTCGGCCTCATGTTTAATGGGTCTTGTCTTTGCAGTTACTTTTATAAACCCTATCATAATAATAATAAAATGAGTTCTCTCTTATCTTTGCAGAGTAAAGATGATAGGCTGCAATTGTATGTAGCTGATCTGTTTGAAATGACTCCGTAAGTAGCATCCAAGTGAAATGTTTACTGCACATCTACATAAAGTGTTTAAGTATCGAATTCACCATCTTTCAGAATGGTTCTCTTAATTGTTTTGCTTGCTTGACCCATTTGACTGTTGTTAAAATATTTTTGGTGAGCTGTATAGAGAGATAAACTTTAAATTTGTCGTTTTTAGAAATATACAATACTTTGTTGCAAAATATCCTCCCCCCCCCCCCCCCCCCCAAAAAAAAACTGTTTCAGAAATGTGTTTCAAACTTTTGAAGCAGTTTATTGAATTTCAGTGTAGATGTATGTTTTGCAAACTTGTCAGGTTTATTTAATGATTTTCCTGCCCAAAGAAAACGGGTCGAAATAAAGAAATGAACAAACCTGACACTGTTCTACAACGTCACAAAATGTCAATGCATCGACGTCACATCGCTTTTATCAATGCATAAACTATTTATTGAAGACCAAGGCTCTTTTCAAATCCTAAAATGACATTAAAGTGCCCATTGATTCGATTTGCAGCTTTGTATGTCAACTTATATTCTTTGGACAGTGATATCATTGCATAAACATTGTGAATTTGCAACATAATTACATCCACATAAGACAATGCAGTGCTTCAGAAGCCCATACCAAACATGGTATGATTGGATTGTTGGAAAATGATGATGTTTTGGTGGAAACTACATCTAGTACTAAATTTTATACATAGTATATTTTAGCACGATTGTTAATATCCAACGGGAAACTGACATTACATGAACTTCAACCATATTTTTCAGAGAATTGTGCGGTCAGTTTGACATCATATTTGATTCAAAATCTTTCGTAGCCATCAACAAGTCAGACCGTCAAAAGTAAGCCTATCTTTATATGATAAATCTTATTTTGCCCTGAATGATTAAAACGTGTATTTTAAGCAGTTCTTATGTTAGACAAAGCGAACAGTTTTTTTCTCAGGCAAGGTCAATTCATCATACATGGTAAGAAATCCACTTGTCTGTTCTAAACTGACTGAAATGTAACTGATAGATAACCTTTCATCCAAACTTGTGCATAGTCATGTCTAAAGTGCAACTGAGTAGTGATACATTCCGCCTGTAAAAACTGGCTGAGAAACTGATGAAAACTCGAGCGAAATAGGTAATATTGCAATGTTTCAAAGATAGTGTAGATTGCAAGTATTTTTTGCCTCATCGTTATTTCAAGAGACAACGTTAATTAGAATTCAAGCATTACATATTTTTTTATACTCTTTTGGAAATATTGCGTTCTAAGTTATCGAAAATAAAAGACCTTGTGGGTATCACGCTATGTACAGTAATTTTTTACATTGCAGATATGTCAATGTTCTTCTATCACTCATGAAGACAGACGGAAAGTATTATTTGTCGGCGTTTGACTACGATCAGTCAGTATGGCCAGGTATGTATCAAATTGCTATTAACTTTAGAATTTGTATTTTTTATCAAATTCTACTTCGCAACATGGTTTATATGTAAATTTCTGCTTTGTAATGCAAGATAAAGATATATGTTATACATAGTTAAAGATCTTCAGTGGTAGTAGTCGAGAGTCGAAAAGTGTTGCTGTGCTTGGAGTTCTTCTGAATGATGTACAATTTAACATAAACCAACGAAATGCCCAGAAAATGTGGCTCCAATAGTAGTGCTTTATGATCCTTTTTATTTGCTGACCAAAAACACCCTGTGCCATTTACGAACACAATTGTATTAACAAACACACAATACATTGTGATTTCTTCAGCATACTCACTTTACCACGCTGTCATCAATTGTGGAAATAAAATTTAAGACATTTATGATGTGTTTACACGTCCCCAGTTTCTTCCGCAAAATATGAATTGATTTACATGTTCGCTATGTACAGATGTTTTCTTTGATATCGCACTATATAGGCCTACATCGTCCTAAAAACTCGAACAGTGTTCATTAATGGAACCTTTTTTAATGTTTAAAATGTCTTGAGCAGTCAACAAACTAGATTAGTACATGTTACTTATCATTGTAAATTTCGGACATCCGAGCCTGAGAACTTCGGACGAAAAATGCAAATTTGCCACCATTGTTTCTTGTATGTCATTTTGCTCTCCCTCGGGGTGGGGAGGGGGGGAATAAAAGCATTTATCTGTCTCTATCACAATTGGATCCGTATTCGGTCCATCATTCAATTTGGGCAGTACCACTTCCTAAAGGATGCTCACTGAAAATTTACTGACTGAATAGCGAACAGTGAAGACCATGATCAGCCTGCACGGTCGTGCAGGCTGATCATGGTTTGCACTGGTCGCAAAGGCAAAACCACTTGCCAGCAGCAGGCCAAAGGTTAATAAGCCTTTGCTTCTGGATCTTATCAGACTAAAGGTTAATGGGAAAAGAAACACTCAGATAAGAATTTAAGATTTTATCATAATTTTATTTCATTTTGAAACTCTGAAACTGGAACTATTTGATTAAACGCCTATTTTTAGCCCACCAGAGCACGAAGTGCTCAAGGTGAGCTATTGTTACCTGTCATTGTTCGTCGTCCGTCGTCCGTGAACATTTGCCTTGTTAACAATCTTTATGAAACTTGGTCAGAATGTCTGTCTTGATGATCGATCTCTGGGTCAAGTTTGAAACTGGGTCATGTGGGGTCAAAAACTAGGTCAGTAGGCCAGATCAAAGGAAAATCTTGTTAACAGTCTAGAGTCCACAGTTTAAGTTTGAAACTCATGAGAATTGGTCAGAATGTTTGTCTTGATGACCTCTAGGTCAAGTTCGAACCTGGGTCATGTGGGGTGAAAAACTAGGTCGCCCGGTCAAATCAAAGGAAAAACTTGTTGACACCCGAGAGGCCACAGTTGTGACCCAATCTTTATGAAACTTGGTCAGAATGTTTGTCTTGATGATCTCTAGGTCAAGTTTGAAACTGGGTCATGTGGGGTCAAAAGCTAGGTCAGCAGGCCAGATCAACTCTGGTGAGCGATATAGGGCCATCATGGCCCTCTTGTATACAAATATATTCAATGGCGTTGTGCAGTAAGTTTTTAAACACAAAAAAATGTCATTACGATACATCTAGATAATCACAAAATACATTTGAAAATATTCATTTTACGTAAAAAAAGATAGAATCTACAAAAATCCAAATTAAAGGAAAAAGACAAGGATGTAGCGGACATAGTCCGCAAACCGCAATATCCCTACTGTGACCAAAACAATGCATAAAAGTCTGTAAAATAAATGTTTTCAGATTTAATGAAAAGCCCAGGATTTAGACTGCCTGATACTCACAAGGTATATTATTGTACAGTCTTAGACCTACAGTACTATAACTTCTGTCATTAAAAGACTTTCTTATATTGAATGGAAAAGCACAGCACCCCACAGCATTGTGTCCGAAGACTTCAAACGTCGTCTGTTGGGACATTATTGAGATAAAAGCTCAGTCAACTAGACTGATGGGTTTCCAACAAAGCAATTAAATATGATCCTGGCTTTGATAGGGCACCAAATGCAGGTGGAAATGGACTTGCTTAGAACTGCCAAATTCCCTACCTTTCTTACTGATTCTTTAGCCTATATTTAAAGGCTTTTAGTAGTATCGATGATCCACGTAATATTATAATAGTAAAATTATTTAACCCTTACCCTGCTAAATTTCTACAATGAACTTGTCCATCTTTCAATTTGGACAGTCCCATTAACTCTTTAAAGGGGTGCTTACCAAAAGATACTGACTGAATGGCGTGTCTGTGCAGTCTGACCATGATCTACACTGGTCGCAAAGGCAGAACCAATCATGTCCAGCATGATAAGGGCTAAAAATGATAGAAATCCTTGTCTAAATTTGTAAGTAAATGTCCTTAGATGTGATTTATTTGAAGAGTTGGCGAATCTTCATTTGTTCTTGTTGTTGATTAACTAAAAGTCAAAGTAGTCAAAGCAAATTTATTTTTCCTCATGTCTGATACAGCAGCTGAAGTGGATGTCATTTTGTACCTAGTTAAAACAGGTACATTTAACGGTATACACCTGTATCGTTTTTATATGATGACAAACGTCCTTTGTATAACTAGACATTTTTACGAGTCGAAATTAATTAGTTTCGGTACTTATTCATTCACGCTTTATTAAATTACACACAGTTTATCTTCAAAATTTTAATTATTTTCATATAAGCTAAAGTTTAAATCTGTTATGCTTTATTAACAAGACCTTTATCTGTTCTGTCTGAAAATTACTATCAACAATGTGTGAATATTCGGTGTACTATGTCAAGCAACAAAAGCAATGCATGGCTTTCTTTGTCTTTTCACTGTCTCGAATATGGTATTGTAAAAGTTTATTGAATAGATATCAGCTGCCTTAAAAGGTCTAATACATGGTTCTAGAAGATTAGGTCAACCACAGTTTCGTTTGGGGTGATATCACGTTTTCAAATGTTGACACCGCTGCTGTCAAAAAGTAAAGAATGGTACAGTACAGTCTAGAAAATCATATCAACCCGCAGTTTTTTCATAGGTCCACAGGTTTTATCCCGATTTCGAGTAACTATGATTTTTCGTCTTTATGTACAACACATATATTTTACATGATTAAAATGAATATATAATTACACATTACAATATATTATATTTCAGGTCCACCACATTCGACCCCTGGGGAGGTTGTCAATTCCTGTTACAGTAAGTTATTTTTATTGTAGATAGACACCAGTTTTTGTACTAATAGTGAAATCTAAGTGCGTTGCCTAAATACCGACCTGAAATTATTAGACCACTAGTGGTGTTTCGCCTGAAATGCTTTTGCCACGCACTCTATGTCCGTCGGTCAGTCACACAGAGCGGGAATCTGCGATAACTTAGTAAGTACAGTATATTTTTCATGAAACTTGGTATATGAATAAATGGCAATATCAGAATATGCAAGACCCTTGATTTTGTTGCTATGGCAAAACATGTGGTTGTTATTTCAACAAATAGTCCAAAAACAATGACAAAAAGGTAGCAGAGTTGAATCTTTCGATAGCCTTAAAAGTGCAAGATATTTCTCGTGAAATTTGTACATGAATAGATGTCAGTATGGAGAATATACATTTTGCTCTGGCAAATATGTGGTTGCTATAGCTACAAATAGTCCAAAAATACAGCAAAAAGTGGATTCATCGATAACTTTTAAAAGTACGAGATTTTTTCATGAAATTCGATAAGTAGGTAAAAGACAGTGTTGAAAACATGCACATTGTTTTATTTTCACATTCTGTTTGTCCACCTGTCTGTCCTTCTGTATGTCACAGAAGATGGTTTATGTCATAACTTTAAGTATGAGAGATTTTTTTCACGAAACCTAGGACACAGAAATCAATTCATAGAATACACAGATCAATTTATTTTATCCTTTTGTTTATCCGTTCTTCAATATCAATCCGTCAGTTCCAAAGGACAGGTTCTTTTTATGAAATCTGACATTTAGATGGTTTGTTATTTGAAAAATATGCTGGTTTTTCATTTAGCCTAAGCTTCAATACAAAAATACGGTTGCTACAAATGCCTTTTCAAGAAGGCTACTTAAATTGCTGGGCAAAAGTCTTGTTAAAACATTATTTCACATTTTGTCTCACATATGACGAACTTATAAACTTCAGTAAAATTCAGAATAAATAATTATGTAATTTGTTATATTTTCTATGAACTTTGCAGAGCATAGTTACAGTCTGCTGTTTGTCTTATATGCATTGTTGACTGAAAATAAAAAAGTATAGATTATACCGCAAAAACGTCATTTAAAATATGTTCATAACAAAACAAATGAACTTATCTAACCTTGATATTTTGAATTTGAATCTAGTTTGAAGGTTTTACCTTTAATTTAAATGCCAGTAATAACTTGAATACCGCGGCATTCTGGTTTCATATGTCTTTTATGCACTCACTGCATTATGCACTTACGGGTAAGGTGTTTAAAGCCGCCGGAGATTCTGTCCTGTTTTCTCATGTTAGGAATCAGACAAATGTAACCCTTACCCTGCTGCATTTCTATAATGAAGTTTTCCATCTTTCAATTTGGACAGTACCATTAACTGTTAAAAGGGGAGTTTACCAAAATATACTGACTGAAGGCGAACAGTACAGATTATGATCAGACTGCACGGATGTGCAGGTTGATCATGATCTACACTGGTCGCAAAGGCAGAATCAGTCGTGTCCCGCGTGATAAATGTTAATCAGGAGCGTTGAACAATCATAAAGAAAATCAGATGCACCAGTTCTGGCCAAAATGTAATAAAAAGCGGAAGGCAATAACCAGTAATTTCACAATAACCAAGAATTGTCAGTTGCCATAATACTGTCTAATTAGAAATCATTTTACGTGCACATAGTTGTTAAAAGTGACAATTTTACTGCCTTTAGCTTATGCATTATTTGGACGGCAGAAACAGGTTCGTCGGAGATGACGTCACGGACCATTTATTCATGATTCGTCGCATGTCTACTGCTTTCTACTTGCTGAACAAAATCTGCAGTGCATGTAATTTGTATATTTTATACAGGCGACAGATGTAATATCGAACTACTTGAAGACGCCGACCAGGTTATGAAAGAGAAACAAGCATCTAGTGTTGAACCTCCGGTACCACAACAAGACTACGAAGATTTCCCGTCGGCAATACGTGCCGCCACGTACGCAATGTTTCGCTGGTACAAGCTCACTATGAAACAGTCGTAACAGAACTCAGTGAAAATTCTACATTATAAAATAGCATGCATTTATACTTGATAAATCTCTGTTTATACAGAATGTTTATGCACTGTCTAGATTTTATACGTATTAAAATTGAAACTGGTTGTCATGTGTGTGTTTTAAGAGAAGAGAGAGAAAAAAAACAGTTAAATTAGTCGTGTAAGTAAGTGTTCCAGTTACATGATTCTCTATCACAATAACCTTTATCATAATTAAGTACGGTTTACTTTTTAAGTTTTATTTGAAGTCCACATTGCATTGCAAAATAAAGCAGCAGCAACAATATACCCCATTGTAACCAGCTTTTAGTATTCCGCAAATTTCACGTCGTCGTTCTAGCTGCAATTTCTTGTTGTTCAGTTGATAAGTTTGATATTTCGTGAATAACAGCATAATACAAGATACGTTTCACTGCATCGTGCCCTTATTCACGAAATCTCTTTAGATTTTTCCGCTCCAGCATGATCGTTTCCTTTGCGAGATCTCTGTAGATTTCCCCGCGCCAGCAAAGTCATCTCACTGCATCGTGTCCTTATTCACGAGATCTCCATAAATTTCACCGCTCTTGCATGGGCGTTTCATTGCACCGTTTCCTTATCTACGGTGTATCTATAGACTTCTGCACTTCATTGCATCGTGCCCTTATTAACGAAAACTAGATTTCTGCACTTCACTGCATCGTGTCCTTATTCACGAAATCTCTATAGATTTCTGCACTTTACTGCATCGTGTCCTTATTTATGAGATATCTATAGATTTCACTGCATCTGCCTTTATTCACGAAATCCCTATAGATTTTACTTTATGGCCAATTTACTGCCTTTGCCCTCAGGACACCACCTCTGCATGGCCCTTTCGCAACATCGTGCAGTTATTCACAAAATCCACTCCAGTAGTTCCGAACTGTCCTTCTGCATGAAATCTATATATAAATATTCCCGCATGGGTGGCCATTTTGATAATTCCGAATTTCCCTTGCCGGAATCCAAATACTGTCAATCCTGGTCTAATTTTAAGTATTAAATAATATGTTCTATATGTTCATAACAATGTTTAATTTGAAAAGCAACGATTTTGAAAAGAATCAATTTAGTCTCAAAGACCTATCTTACATATTCTTTATGAAATAGGTAAACAAAGAAAAAGTACTTGTTTCCTGCTTTCCCCGCAAAGATTGTGTTGTGATAAGTAGAAGAAAAATCCACACTAAATGTTTTAGTCAATTTATAAATGAAAGATGTTGGATATACCTAAATGATGACACATATAGTAAAGCTTTGTGAGTCAGTGTCACAAATACCTAGGGCAGTTACTTTGTTCTACTGTAACCTGAAGAGAGAAATCGTACACATTTGGCAAGCCTTACTCTCGCTTTAGTTTTTACTAATTACAGCCATATATCTGTGCTTGGTCGCGTCCCAGCTCAAATATTAAGCGTCGGTATGTCAAAGTTTAAACTTTATGATGATAGCTTTTTAAAAATTGTAAAGTATGATTAGGCCTACATTAATAAATTATAACAACTTTAACAATAAAACGTAAATATGTAGGCACTAGTTACTGAGTCAAGACTAAGGAGAATGATTTTTTACATCTTTTAAAATGTTGCGAGTGTTTTATGTTTTAAAAAGTGCTAGATATTGATGTAAGCATTTTATGAATGAAGTTGCGATAAGAGGCTAGATTTATTCTAGCCAGTGTGCTATACAATGCCTAAAACTTATAGTCCAATAAGGATTTCGTTGAAATAGTTGCCCCACCCCACCCCTGAAAGACAGAAAAACGTGGTCAGGCGATTGCTGCAACAGGGCTATTTCACTTCTTTCAGCAGAATTTGGTCCGAAAAAGTATTTTGGATGTTGTCTACTACTTCCTTTTAGAGCTCATAGTATTATAAAACAAGCATTGATCTCTTGTTGCTATAAAACGGAGGAGGCTAAGTGACCACGTGGTTAAAGTAGCTGATATGGAATCGCTTGCCCCTAACCGATGTGCGAAACTTCACTTGGGGTGTATAATTTTTCATGTGTGGAAGTTATCCACCAGGCTTTAAGAAGTTCGGTGGTACAACATAGGGGTCCGCCCATGCCTTAAACAATAGCTGTAGGGGCAACTGCGGTCTTCATTTGCCATTAAAGCTTCATACTACGATGTGGCTCTTAACGCACCACAAAATAAATAGATAAATAGATGAAAGAAAGAAAAAACGGTACACAGACTTCTATGGTATTAATTAGTGCCACGATTGTACTTGGCGGGAAAAAATATCAATAAATGAGCCGCGCCATGAGAAAACCAAAATAGTGCGTTTGTGACCAGCATGGATCCATACCAGCCTGCGCATCCGCGCAGTCTGGTCAGGATCCATGCTGTTCGGTAACAGTTTCTCTAATTGCAATAGGCTTTTAAAGCGAACAGCATGGATCCTGCGCAGCGGATGCGCAGTCTAGTCTGGATCCATTCTGGTCGCAAACGCACTTTGTTGATTTTCTCATGGCGCGGCTCAAATAATGAATAAACATACCTTTAAACTATATTCGCATGCAGCAAACACATTTTCAGTGCAAACTTTAGTTCTGTTACTTGATTATGTATTTGTAGTACAATATGCAAATGAGTCACTGGATATTCAGCAGCGTTATTTTTGTACATCAAATCTGTTTTGCGTTCCTTTATGCCAATCTGTATTTGATTGTTATAAATTAAACCTGCACATCAAATCAAGAAAGTAAGTAAAACAAACCACTGACAGCAATATTATAGCTTTTGTTAAAATCATATGATTTAATCTTTCTTCCCAAAGCTAAAGAAAAGTCTGAAAATTAAGATTCCATGTTGTTCGTAATACAATTTCTCTAAAATGTACAAATATTTCCTCCCCACATGCGATATGTTTCATCTTGTTGTAGATGCGACTGGCACAGTATCCATGTATCTGCTTTCCTTAAAGTCGGTATGTGAAAATATATAATTAATACAACGACCTCAGTAAATAGATGTTTATAATTTCGTATGGCCATCAACG
This sequence comes from Mercenaria mercenaria, assembly GCF_021730395.1. NCBI lineage: Eukaryota > Metazoa > Mollusca > Bivalvia > Venerida > Veneridae > Mercenaria > Mercenaria mercenaria. The sequence goes on from NC_069363.1 coordinate 55,392,994, forward strand.
CTTCAAGTTTTTCAAATGTGTCCGTGGTACACCGCGATTGTAGCAAACGACTACGCCCCTGCTTGAAAATCTCATCTAGTAACACCATATCTTCGTCATTGTTACAACAATATTAATATCCTCCCCGATAAAAAGAAACAACAGTTAACGAGAGCTTTATATCTAAATTATTTCCCAGGCAAACTGGTGTGGTACGTCGTTATTTTTATTTAATGTCCCCTTGGCCATAATGGCTGCCACTATACTAGTATACTGGCAAAAGTATCTACATCAAAGGTATGAACATTATTACTTGGATGTTTGTGCCTTTTGCCTAGTTTCTGATCTTACGTAGGACATACTTCAGACCATCTGTATTTACATTTTCTAGCATATTTAATCTTATTTATGTTAAATTAAGTTTTATTTGGTGAAAAGGTGTATACTAGTATAATATGAGCAAAATAAGCATAGAACTGTATATGATGAGATCAAAAACTAGACTGAAATCACATGTCTAGAGTTGTCCAACCGGTACAGACTTGAAAATGCTTGTGTAGGTCCACTCACCATGCAGTGAAATGGTTGAACGTGTTGAAAATGTTTTCATAAGTCTCGCTAAATCAAAAATGGAGACAAAATGAGGTAGAAAGTGATGGCAGAATGTGCTGGAATATAGTAACAAAATAGAAAATGTTGACAAAAATGCTAGAAAATTGTAACAAATATGCTTTATAAAAGGTGATGACATATGCTAGAAAATGGTGATAAAATATGCTAGAAAACGGTGATAAAATATGCTAGAAACTGATGACAAGATATGCTAGAAAGTGGTGACAAAATAGAAAATTGTGACAAAATTTGCTAGAAAGTGGTGGTAAAATATGCTAGAAAAAGGTGATAAAATATGCCAGAAAATGGTGACAACATATGTTAGAAAATGGTTATAAAATATGCTAGAAAAAGGTGATAACATATGCTTGAAAGTGGTGATTAAAATATTCTAGAAACTGATGACAAGATATGCTAGAAAGTGGTGACAAAATAGAAAATTGTGACAAAATTTGCTAGAAAGTGGTGAGAAAGTATGCTAGAAAATGGTGATGAAATATGGTAGAACGTTTAGACTAAAAATATGCTAGGAAATGTGTTGGAAAATGATTACAAAATGGTGAAAAAATATGCTACAAATGATGACAAAATATGCTAGAAGTGGTGAAAAAAATATGCTAGAACGTTGAGACTAAGAATATGCTAGGAAATGGTGAAACAATATGCTTACAAAATGCATTAGAAAATGATGACAAAATATGCTAGAAAATGGTGAACAAATATGCTACAAATGGTGACAAAATATGCTAGAAGTGGTGACAAAATATGCTAGAAATATGCTAGAAAATGGTGAACAAATATGCTACAAATGGTGACAAAATACGCTAGAAGTGGTGACAAAATATGCTATGAGTGGTGACAAATTATGTTAGAAAATGGGGACCAAATATGCTTGAAAGTGGTGATCAAATATGCTATCTTTATCTTTTAGTAGACATCTTTTCCTTCCGAGAGGAGAAGGAAAGTGCTTATTTTGCAAGAACACATTTGGCGTTAAGTTCCCTGTGACCATTGTTTGGATAAAACCTATATAGTAATGATATCCAGATTATATATTGTTGCGAATATATTGTAGTGAAATAGGTTGACATGACATTAATTAATATCATAATATGCGGTCATTTCCCCCTGTCTTCTTTTTTGTTCTTCCTGTAATAATAATAGTAGAAAATAATATAACAAGTTTTACAAATGCTCTTTAGTTAAATAATTAATTCTGCCCTGATATAGTAAACTTTATGCTCTGTGCTGAAGTCGAGAAGAGACTTTTTACCTCTTGCCGTTTTTTAAAACTAAGTAAGTTGAATTCGAGAAAATTTGGAAATGAATTCTACACCAATAGATGCGGTTTTCTTTTTTGCAATAGAGCACAACTTTTGTATATCACATTTAATAGTCGAAAACAATGCAAACTGGATGTAAAAATAGTGGTCGTTTTTTACTCTCACAAATTTAAAGTTTTGAAAAATAAATGATGAATGAATATAGCAAAGGCGTCCTAGTGTCGTAACCCCGAAAACAACGCGCAACATCGCTTCAAATATCTTTAGTATTGCTCATTATCTTAATACCAAAATGACCAAATGTGTTTTAGGAGCATTGCGCGGGAGGATACGCTGATATAACTGGTGTTTACCTGGTTTTGCACTTTAAAATGAAATAAAAATGAACCAAGTGCATCGAAAATTCAACCTTTTATGTCCGCTTCACAGTATTCTTTGCAACAAGACTGGTTTAAAAAAAGAATGATCTAAAACCCACTGCGATTAAATTTTGTTCATACCGTAACAAATGTCGATGCAATTAAGTTTTCTGCTTAACGTAATTAAGTTCTCTCCTTAACGTAACTAATTTTGGTGTAATTAAATTTTGTTCTTTACATAACTAACTGACAGACAGAGAGCTGAGTTACGGAAGGTCGGTGGTTCTACCCAGGAGCCCGCTTGTGATGAAATAATGCATGGAGGGGCACCTGGCCTCTTCCTCCAAAGTCGCCATATGACCTATAACTGTGTCGGCGCGACGTTTAACCCAACAAAAACAAAAAAGACAGATAATTGTATTTTTCACCCACGGTATTGTACAAATACAACATGCGGGTATGCAGATATGTTTGAATAAAGCCAAATGAAGTAATCAACTATATTATAATTTCAGTACATGTAACTATGTTCTTACCGTTACTCATTTCGGCGAAGAAAAAAAAATCTGTTCTTAAAGTAACTAATTTCGATGCAATGAAATTCTCTGCTTAACATAACTAATTTTGATGTAATTAATTTTTGTTCTTAACATTACTTAGTTCATAGCAATTAAATTGTGTTTTTAACGTAACATTCCGATGCAATTAACCGTTCCTACCGCAACTAATCTTGGTGCAATACGTAACTAATTTTGATGCAATTAATCTGTGTTCTTACCGTAACAAATTTATGTTTAATCTTCTGTTCTTACCATGACTTATTTCGGCGTAACTTTCTTCTGTTCTAAACGTAACTAATTTCTACGCAATGAAATTTCTGTGTTAACGTTTAGTTATAACTAATTTCGATGGAGTCAAAGTCTGTTCTACCATTATACCATCTACCTGTATTGTGTTGGTTATTTTAAATAATCATTAAAACTTTGTTTTGCCGCGAACATCTTAGTTTTTAAAAGCTCCTTTAAAACTGTTTCTGAAGAGACGGAAATGCAATGTTTCTCTTATAAATTGTATAAAAAAAGGAGGTAAAAACCTAAAAGACAAGTGTTACGTGACCTAATTAAAAACAACTACGCTGTTTTGAGGCGCGAATATTTCAAATATATGTTAAACGTGTTTGAAACAATTTTGTGTTTGTACGGACATGACTTTTGTTTACATAGGTACACTTGAACAGTTAAACTAGTTCTTATCTCGCAAAAGTAATAAAATATGGTCAGCAAACTTTGTCAATGTGGACATATATTATCTGATTAGAGCCCTTATCTTCTAAGGTACGCGTTATCTTACGTTACCAGGTAACGGTGAGATCTCGACTAGCTTTGACCACAACTTGTCCAAGGGCTAAATGACCACTACTGACATTATACATGATCGTAAACAGTTTTGATTGATGACATTGACCTATGGCGATTTTACTCGTGGACATCATAAACTGTACACGGCAATAAACACTATTACAAATATATGCCCGTACTTAGGTAAATATTTCCTAGAGTTAATGACATTTAACCTTGTTAACCCTGTTAACCTTGTAAATAACGTAAGATACTTTCAAGGAGCGCCAAAATAAATGGTGTTAAACTAGTATTGCGTAGCAAGCTAAGAATACATGTATGACTTTATATATGCATAATTCCATACTCCTTGTATACTTTTATCATATCTAAAAATACTGGATGAAAAGTGCTCCTTTTAAGCTGCAAACTAAAATAAGTTAATAACTTGTTAATATCTACCACCAGTTACATTTTCTGTTCCATGTTCGAATGAAATCAACTTTAAAATACAGAGTAAGGAGAAAAATAAAGAAATGAATATTAATTCACATCCCCTATGAGGTATATAAAACCAGTAAAAACACCAAATGTCTAAATCTGAATTTATACGGTGAATGAGACAAAGAGAATGTTTCCATTGTGTGTCTAAGTTTAAGTTACAACAAAAATGCAAATAAGCGTAAAGAGATTGACATCTTTCTTGTAGCAATTCACATAATTATGTAAAGACGATCGTATTAACTTATTTTGCCTTTTTGTTACTTTTAGGTAACGTTAACTAATATCAGCATAGAAGTTATCGAAATATCTGTAAGTTACATTTCTGAAGAAAATGCATAACATTAATTGCATAAAGTTACAATTGCGCATTAAATAATTTAAAGAAAGTAAGATTAAGGTACCTGATTATTTCCAAAGATTAACTGGTACTAATGAAATGTCCCTGCTCTCCATTCTCTGCGTGGTCCCATACTAAGTATTCACAAACAAAAATGTCGAGTACTATACATGAAAGGCCTGTACCCTTCTATTCCCTTATCACTGTCTTAACCGTAGATATGATACGCGTCCACTACCTACTAAAGTCCAACAAGCTGACCGTCACATTTTATGCTACGTCCACGTGGCGATAATGTCCACCTTTTCGCTTTGATAATTGCCTGTCCCCTTGGGGTACGCTATCCGCCCTAGCTTCATAGCTGTTATTTCTTCTCCCTTTAATTCATTAACGTCCTGTACTTAAAACAGGGAAACGTCGACGTAACGTGGGATAATTTATGTGTCTAGTCTTCCGAAAGTGGCCACCCTGAATATGTTACATTATGTGACACCGTTTGTAGACCGGAAGTCTGCTGCTTAAAAGAAAGTTCCGCGTACAAAGTCGCACTCCTTGACCATGTTTCATCTCAGAATTAATTAGACACTTTTCACACAGATTTTGTTTCATAATTCAAATATTCTAATATCATAAATAGACACATCTCTCGCGTTAAACCTTTGTTTGTTTTTAATGTTTGTCGTCCAACACTCTAAGTGGTCGTAAAACTAAAGGCTTACAGAAAGTTTTTCATTTCAAACATTTGAAAATAGACATATTTACCAAAAAAAGTAAACACACATACCTTTAAGATAAAGTGAAAACATCATGTAACAAGTGACAAGCGGCTTGCCAGTGTATGTAGCTGGCGGAGTGCTGTCAGTAAGATGAAAACTTTTATTTCATTTCCTCTGACAGTTTATTAATTACGGCGTCCTTTTCACCGTGCGATCTTAAACTCTGTCTTATAGTGACGGTTAAGTGTTATACTTAATAGATTTATCTTTTAAATATTCGGCTTTTAAATAAAATAGATTCTACAAATTATTTTTATACAGCTTTAGTTATATAAACTGCACTCAAATGAATATTACTGTACTTCAGTGCAAAAAAGTGGATAACTCCGTTGGCTTAAAGAAAGACTTAAAAAGTTCATTTTTTGCGCTAATATGACGGTATATATTTTTTACGACACAACTGGCCCGGATGGCGACATAACTGTCCAGTGAGACACAGAGAATCGATTCCAGAAACCTTTTATTTTCTATTGTGATGAAGTTTGCTTTATACAAATCATTTACATGCTTCGGCTGCAATCCAATAGCCTAATTTGGGAAACTGAAACACGTGTGTCATAGAAACGAACTATACTTTTTCAGTTCGCTTTAAAACAGTTCTGTATCGTACACCTTTAAAGTATAAAAGTAAATGCTTGATCAATAATAAATATTTGACTGATTGCTAACTTCTCAGCACTACAAAAAAAAAAAAAAAAAAAAAATTCTGCCGATGTCTAAGGCCATATAGAATGTAGCTGGTCATATACGTTTTTAAACAATTCGACCCAAAACGCCGGCTGCATAATGAACTCCGTTCACTTGGGATTTTTTTTTAGGAAGATCTTACCTTGTGTTAATCTTGCTATATGCCTTTGAAAGTTGTTCTATTCCAATAAAACCAAAAATTAAGAGAAAAAAGTCAGTTGTAAACGTAACCCATGTGTAAAGTAAAGCCCCGTAGTAATCTAGTAAACGTGAGCTCCATTTGTAGTATTGATAGACCAATATAGAATGATTCATTCACAGGGGGCTGTTAGCTTTCCATTAACTGTCGTCAAAAATGAAGAATATTCACGTTTGTTTAAGGTATAAAGGTAGGTAATTGGTTCAAATAATTACCGAACTAAAGATAGTTGAGTCGGTCACTAGAATTTTGCCGAACTGGTGCTAAGGAGTGTAGGGTTGTTGTACATGTTATGACCTTTCATGATCTGATTGCTATTTTTTTTTGCTTGGTTGCGTTCTGTGCTTCCATAAGAACTTCTTACATGAGCCGCGCCATGAGAAAACCAACATAGTGGGTTTGCGACCAGCATTGATCCAGACCAGCCTGGGCATCCGCGCAGTCTGGTCAGGATCCATGCTGTTCGCTTATTGCAATTAGAGAAACTGTTAGAGAACAGCATGGATCCTGACTAGACTGTGCGAATGCGCAGGCTGGTCTGGATCCGTGCTGGTCGCAAAGCCACTATGTTGGTTTTCTCATGGCACACATATTTTATTAACTGTCACAACAACCTTTAAGTGCCGTGTAGCAGCTGCAAAAGTCTCCACTAACTTGGACTAACTTAGTGTTGTCATATTTTTTGGGTCTTTGAAAACATAGAATCCATTCCATACATATTTTAATAGAATTCCGCTTATGGCTCTTATCAAAAGATTCTGCAATTATATTTTTCTTGTCACGGTTGTATTCTTTTCTTCCAAAGGATCGTCTTGATAATTTTTTGCACAATCTAGTTACAATATGGTCATTGTTGGGGAAGGGAAACATTAGGAAGAAAACATTCCATTCAAGAAACATAAAAGCATATTTCTAAACAGTATTAAACTAATAGATCTACATGATTTTATCAAAATAATTATTTTCATTCGTGTAATACCTGGCCATTTTACCAAATCTCCTCCCACTCATGCACACACATTCGTAAGCGCAATCACCCCCGTCCTTTACCATAATTGCTGTTTTTATTTATTAAGACTTCAGTACAGATATCAAGCCCCTGTGGTACTAGGCAAGTGACCCATTCAGTAATACTGACATTACTGTGTCACCAAGGAGTTTGTTGATATGACATTCTTTTATTTGATAATAAATTCACTGTGAAAAGAGGAGATAATATCGCATAATAACGGTGTATAAATTTTCCGCAACATTTTCCTCATACCAGTAGTAAACATAGTCTACAATTATTCTGGGTAAGAAGCAAACTTTAGTTTGGATATAGCGTAGAAATATTTCTTGTATCCACGACAGACACCCTCCAACATTATAAATGAATAAAGCAAATCAGACAAACAAATATTAAATAGAACTGTAATGAATATAGGAACAAGTCAGAAGCATGGTGTATAGGATCGAGTTAAAAATTGCACACGAAAGGTCAAGTGATATAGTTACGATAGGGCTTTTAAAACTTACTGATAAAGGTTATCGTGAGACAGTCTGAAATATTTATTGAAAATCAAATGGCTTTATTGATATAGTCACTGACCAAATGATAAAACACTGATAAGCGCCGACATAGCTTCTCTATAAGCTTCTACGAATAAATAGCCATTCTGTATATTAAAGCTACATACATGACATTGTAAATATGCAAATGGCTGTTCTACGTCACAATCCTCCTTTTGATATAGAAAGCACTATGACCATACACGTAATGACCATTCCATAACTAAAGTTCACATAAATGACCGTTTTGTTAGGTACTTAGTATACTCTAAGAATCTACATGCAAATGACCATTCTTTGAGGTACATAACGGAAATGACCTTTCTCTACATATAAACTGCTTACCGTAAATGACTTTCCTGTAGACACTGCATGTAACTGACCATTCACGTAAATGATCATTCTATCAACTACTTGCTTGTAAATGGTCTAAAGTGACCATTATATAAGGCACAAGTAAAACCATTCAATAAGCCAACTACAAGTAAATGACAATAACAGTAAAGTTAGCTATACGTAAATGACCATTCTATAAACTAACTACATGTAATGACCATTCCATAATTGAAATACATGTCACAAATGACCTTCCTGTCCGTTAATGCAAATGGCTATCCTATATAAATGACCATTCTATGGGGCACGTAATGAAAATTGCTTTTCTGTAAGCTATGTATCGTAAATGACCATTTTAAAAGAGAATTTCACGTAAATAACCATTCCATAAGTCAACTGTATGTAAATGACCATTTTTTCAGCTGATTGTACGTAAATGGTCATACACACTATAAGACTACGCATTGCACGGTCTCAAGATAGTACACTTCGCGGACAGATATTTACGCTTTGCACGGGATCAGGATAGTGAGCTTCGCGGCGAGGTATTTACACTTTGCACGGGCTCAGGATAGTACGCTTCGCGGCGAGGTATTTACGCTTTGCACGTGCTCAGGATAGTATGCCTCGCGGCGAGGTATTTACGTTTTGCACGTGCTCGGGATAGTACGCTTCTCGGCGAGGTATTTACGCTTTGCACGTGCTCAGGATAGTATACCTCGCGGCGAGGTATTTACGCTTTGGACGTGCTCGGGATAGTACGCTTCTCGGCGAGGTATGTACGCTTTGCACGTGCTCAGGATAGTACGCTTCTCAGCGAGGTATTTACGCTTTGCACGTGCTCAGGATAGTATGCCTCGTGGCGAGGTATTTACGCTTTGCACGGGCTCAGGATAGTATGCGGGTGCATACCAACACTGAGGCTCGGCATCAGATTTATCGCATGGTATGTATATAAATAGAAGGGCCGCCGGAGGTTGTGGCATGCAGAAGTAAAACAGTTGAATATGATCTTTTGTAGTATTCATTGATATTAACCCTTACCCTGCTAAATTTCTATAATGAACTTGTCCGTGTTTCATTTTGGACAGAACCATTAACAGTTAAAAGGGGTGTTTGCTGAAAATTTACTGACTGAATAGTGAACAGTGCAGACCATGATCAGACTGCACGGATGTGCAGGCTGATCTTGGTCTGCACTGGTCGCAAAGGCAAAGTCACTTGCCGCCAGCAGGCTAAGGGTTAATGACAACATAATTATGATGTGCATGCTATATCTTAAAGCAGTTATAGCTGCTATTATTTCATATTTTTGTGCATTTTTAATAATGTAAATCTATACAAAAATGTCACTAAGTCACTTTTTATTATTTAGATTTAAGTCATTAAATAAACCTAGTACAAATATGGACTTCCTGGAGTTATCTCAAGAAAACGGCGCCTTACTAAATCTATGTTTGATTACTTGTTTGATTAACTTGGTCTAAACAATGGGACATCCTTTGCCAAGTAGTGAAGAACGTTGCTCAGGGTATGTTACGAAGCTGTCCAGCTAGCTTACGGAAGGTCAATGGTTCAATCCAGGTGACAGCGTGTGATGTAATAATTCCCGGAGAGGTAACTAGGGTTTTCCTCCACCTTCAAAAGCTGGAAAAGTCCCATATTACCTATTATTGTGTCGTTATGACGTTAAACCAAGCAAAAAAGTAACTAACAACTTCTCCATACGACTCGGGTGTGGAGGACAATGACACACTGTCGTCAATGTCGTCAATATGCCTCGTACAATTTTCTCCCATTTCAGTAGTTTGATACATTGGTCCATTTTCTATCCAGTTTGCCAGGAACCCACATATTGTAAGAACTACTTTCAATCTCTTTCAGTGTGTGCACGAGTTGTAAAAGTTTTTAACAAGCTTTTAAAGTTGTCAGAACGGGCTTAAACAGTTATATGAGCCGTGCCACGAGAAAACCAACAACGTGGGTATGCAACCAGCATGGATCCAGACCAGCCTGCGCATCCGCGCAATCTGGTCAGGCTCCATGCTGTTCGCTTTTAAAGCCTATTGGAATTGGAGAAACTATTAGCGAACAGCATGGATCCTGACCAGACTGCGCGGATGCGCAGGCTGGTCTGGATCCATGCTGGTCGCATACCCACTATGTTGGTTTTCCCGTGGCACGGCTCATATGCCCTGTTTTTCGCCTAAAGTAAAACGGTTACCGCGGACATGCAAGTTCTTGAACGTATTTGAAATGACCATTCTATAAGACACAACATGTATATGACCATTCTGTTAGATAGATAACATAATGGAACATTCTATGAGCGAATAAAACGTTCCATAAAGAGAACTTCACGTAATGAACACTTCCGGCATGAAATGCATAGCAAAATGACCATTCTACAAGACATTACATTGGATGTCTTTGTCAAGAAACCTCTAAACAGTGTTCCCGGTCTTAGGTGACAAGTTTATCTATACAAAGTGGTTGTTTTTTTTAAAACCATGATAACATCTAACTACTGAACAATGTGTTCTGAAAGACTGTGAAAGTACAGTAGTATACAGTGTATAGATTAGAGTGATAATACCCTGATGTTTCAATTCTATGGGAACTGCATCAAAATCTGACATTGTTAACTGTTTGAGAGAACAGAAATAGCCCAAACCCCCAGTCGAAGGCCATATTTTTAACACATTTGGCATGATCTAAGTTTAAGACAACTTAAAATATGCTTACCTTAGAAAGAGCAAGATAAGTCTGTCAACGCAAGCGATCAATAATAGTTTCGAGTTGTTTCTCTTTATATCTGGTAAAAACTAACAACATAAAACGGGCATTCGTTTGGAGTCCATCCTTTAATACCTCTTTTCCTGCTAAAAATGAGAATAATAACTTTAGTGGAAAGGATTTTTTTTGAAATTTAAATTCATTACTGTACTTCCAGATACTCAGTATGCCATTTTGTTAAAAAAATAATTGTATTAAATTCGATTCCAAGTGCAACATTATGAAATTTTATACTCGTTCCCTTATCTAGGATGTCTAAGACTAAATTTTGCCAAATAGGACACACTTTATTACAGTTCTAAAACAAATGTATCAAAGCTAATGTCAATTCTTCTCAGAATTCCATATTGCGCATCATACGAGTCTGTTTGATAAATATTTTAGAGTTCAATCTATCTTATGTGAACACATGACGAAGGAATTTCTACTGAAATTGGGGCGCTTTTGAAGATGCAAACAATCTATACATGTTGTTTCATATACAATTTCAATTTATCATATAGATAATACTAAGTTTAATACTAAGTTTTTCCTCACATTTTGTTCCGTACCGAGATTGTTGCGCAAATGTTTCCTAGTGGTTGTTTAAAAGAAATTGTTTTGCCTTTTCTGTAAAACGTAAGATTTATTTTTCGATAGATATATCGGAGTTGCGTATATATCGGCTTTGGTGTATTTATAACAACCACATGTTGGCTATTCTCGTCAAGCCTGTAAGGAGACTTTACGTGAAACAAAACAAGAGCTTTTGGAAGACAGCAACACTCGACTGTTCAAAGGCTTTTTCACTAAAAAAAAACACATAAGCGATTTCTTCTCATGAGCCGCTTGGTGAATCTTCATCTACTTAGATCAGCAGCTTTTCTCATGTTAGAATTGATAAAGTAGTTCATAATGGAAACGGACAGACATAAGAAATAGAGAACTAACACTAATGTGTTTATGGATAATCTACAGAGGATTTAAAATGAGATTCTGCAAATCACAAGACAGTAACAAGAGGGTCATGATAGCCCTATATCGCTCACCTGTTAAACTTGGCCTTGGAATCATCAAGATAACATTCTTAGTTTCATGAAGATTGGGTCATAAATGTGGCCTCTACAGTCTTAATTAGCTTTTCCTTTGATCTGAGTGCTGACCTAGTTTTTGACCCCATATGACCCAGTATCAAACTTGGCCTAGGGAATCATCAAGGTAAACATTCTGACCAAATTTCATGAAGATATGGTCACAATTGTGGCCTCAAGTGTTAACAAGCTTTTCCTTTGATTTGAACGTGTGACCTAGTTTACGACACCATGTGACCCAGGTTTTGAACTTGGCATAGGAATCAGCAAGATAAACATTCTGACCAAGTTTCATGAAGATAGGGTTATAAATGTGGCCTCTAGGCTGTTAATAAGCTTTTCCTTGGATTTGACCTGGTGACCTAGTTTTTGACCCCACATGACCCAGTTTCTAACCTGGCTTACAGATCAACAAGATAAACATTCTATGCAGGTTTGTATCAAATCAAAGCACAAATGAAACCTCTATATGGCTGAAAGGGCCAAAATAAAAAATTTTGCCCCTTTCAGGAGCAGTAACTCTAAATTTTGGCTCTTTCAAGGGTCAATCAGGGGCTGTAAATATGGAACCTATGATTGGATCTGACAGATTCATCATGGAAACCAAGATCTATTATTGTAAAAGATATGTTGCAAGTTTGTATCAAATCAAACCATAAATGAAGTCTCTATATGGCTGCAAAAGCCAAAATAGCAAATTTTGGCCCTTTAAGGGCCCATAACTCTGGAATACATGATGGGATCTGGCCAGTTTAAAAAAAGGAACTGAGATATTATGCCAATACAAGTTGTGTGCAAGTTTGATTAAAATTGATTGCAAAATATGGTCTCTATCGTGTTCTCAAGCTGAAATAGCAAATTATGGCCCTTTAAGGGGCCATAACTCTGGAACCCATGATGGGATCTGGCCAGTTTTCTAACAGAACCGAGATATTATGCCAGTACAAGTTTGATTAAAATTGATTGCAAAATGTTGTCTCTATCGTGTTTACAAGCCAAAAATAGCAAATTTTGGCCCTTTAAGGGGCCATAACTCTTGAACCCATGATGGGATCTGGCCAGTTTTCGAAAGGAACCAAGATATTATGCCAATACAAGTTGCAGTTTCAGGTTGTAAATGTGGTCTCTAGAAATGGACTTTCAACAAAGGTTTTCTGTGGTTTAATCAAGGTTCTAATCAGGTATAAATGCGGCCTCTAGAGACAGGGTGCCCAACAAAGCCTTTCTGTCATTTCATCAAACCCTTAATCATGTTTCACGAAGATCATGTATACATGTAAATGTGGCCTCTGGGGTGTTAACAAAGTTTTTCTATGATCTTAGTGGTCTAGTTTTTTGACCCCAGATAACCTAGTTTCAAACCAGACCTAAATTTCATCAAGACAGCAATCTAGCCATTTTTTGTGCAGATCAGTTAGAAAAGTTGCCTATTGGGACAGAATGTAACCAACAGTATTTATAATCTGACCTAGTGACCTACATTTTGGCCTTACCAAGGTGAACCTGTTTTGAAACTAACTAAATTTCATAAGACTAACTAAATTTCATAAGACTAGGTTTCATGTATATCTGGTAAAGACTATGGCCTATGCAATGTTAACAATATTTTCACAACTTCACTTTACCTGTACATGTTCAAGATTTGACTGAGGCAAGCATTCTGACCTCGTTTGAGATTGGCCAACAATTGTGACTTTTAGAGTATTTACAGTAAATATGTAGATGACAGACAAAAGGCAGTCACACTCACTCAACCTGAGCACCATGTGCTCACTGTTCATGAGAGTTTAAATCAAATATACAATATAAACCAAATAAGTCCTTTTTATTACTACATAACATTTTCAAATGCATATTTCTTTTCATCAATTTTTAACAGAAGAAAATATCCGCACTGTATAATAACGAAATATCAAAATCTAACTGCAGATCCTTGGTATACGAGCTGTTATTAACCCTTAATTTCCTTCACAATTAGTATGGTTAATTATAAAACACCATGATAACTTATTAAATGTAATTTTCAATCTAACAAATTCTTCTGGCGTTGTTTTTCTTCTCTCTGTTCCTTAAGCACATGATAATGCAAGTATATTTCCGGGTATTTTGTGGGAGTTTCTTTACACCTGTCAGCTGTATAGGTGTTCTTAATCAAGTCTGACTGCCCACTTAGTTTAGCAATGGCAGCTCCTATTCCAAATACTGTACCGCCCATCAAGAAAAACTTCCATGTCTGCTCTGAAATAAAAGACCAAAAGTCTTTAAGTCTTAATCTTAAAAAAAATTCCAACAACACCAAATCATAGAAAGAAAGTGTTATTTTACATGAAATCAGAACAACATAATTATAAAGCATAAACATAAAACATGGTGGCCCTGTGGTCTAGTGGTAACAGCTTGACTGTCAATCCAGGGTTCGAAATCCTGGTCCTGGCACTGGAAATTTCTGAGATGCTCTTGAGTGTCTCCCACCTAACTAAGAGGCCAATACTGGTTCTTCCCAGGAAATGCGTCTTCGCGTGCATCGGTGCTATACACCTGGCATGTTAAAGAAGAAGACCGTCTATTTGCAAAGAACTAGGCTAAGCTAGCTGGACAGGCCTGTATTTAAAAGGATTTCTCTCTCTCTCTCTGTTCTGGGATGGTTTGTATCGCTCTGTCCGTCTGATCAGATCTCTCTGTTTCTGTACTAGTAGAGGATAAATTTGGCACCCTGAGTGGCTGCCTTTGCGCTATGTAAAGTGCCTTTGAACGTGTTTATCATGAAAAGGGTGCTGTATAAATCTGGTATAGTAATATAAATCTGGTATAATAATGTTTATTACTCTATAAAACAACTGTCAGTTTACAGATATACACTGTACTATGCATTGAATTCCGGAAGTTCATCGCCTTTTAAAACTCATCATTTTCAAGAACTGTTACATATCTTCATTTTAATGCATTTACAATAATAGTGCTAAAATTTCACATAGCTAAAGGGAACATAGTTTTCAGCAATTGTTTCTTTTTATTTCCATACAAATGGCATTCAAGTGTAAAGGGGGGACAACTTTTTGAGAATAACTTAAGTATCCAGTCATACAGGACAGTACGGTAGAACATGTATGGACAGGTAGATTCTTGGTAAAGAAATTGTTTATCAAATATTTCTATGTTTTGATAATAATTATACTCCTTAACCATAAGACCTTCTCATGTTGTTTACTGTGGATTTGGCAGTATCTTTGGAGGTTTTACTTTTCTCAGTAGTGTACCTCCACTAATGAAGAGAAGCATTAATATTTATAACAGCAATATGTCCAAAAACATGAATAATAATGAATAGAAAACAAATTCACACTGATTAATCAGTAATAAGATATGCAATTTCAATTCTAGAAAAATAAGTTGAAAAGTTACAACTATTTGATTTTGAGCAAACAAATCATTCTTAGTAAATGGCAATTTTAAACACAAGCCTATATATTGTCAAGTGTCAAAATAATGTCTAATAAGAAATCATTTTACCTGCACACTGACAGTTAAGAGTAACAATTTTGATAGTTTTATCTTATTTTGGGGGCATTAATCGAACGTAAAAACGTGTCAACAAAAAGGTTTAAGGGTCATTAAAAATGTCCATGACATGATCGTAAACGAAACATGTTATCATGGATGCATTTCGACTTTCCATAGATGCCTCAAAAAAGCTAAATCTAGCAAAGTTGCCACACTTAACTGCCAGTGTGAAGGTAAAATGATTAATCAGAAATCACTTTCCAACCTACAGTACAGTAGAAATGATGAAACACTAAAGTGGCATTAAACACTTTTATCTTAGATACCGGTATTATATTCTTTTTCTACAATAATGTTTTTATGAAAATCTAATACTTACTGAAAAGTACAGAGTATGGAAGAACTCCAGCATATGCCGCAGCAAAATGGTTGATCCAGTCATCCTTGTTACCTCTTAGACGACAAACCTGCTGCGCAGTTGCAACATACATACATCCAGAAAATGCTGTAACATAAATGTAGAAGAAAAATGTTCGAAAATTGATCAAAATCGTAGCTAGATGTGGTAAGTAAACATACTAACCTTCCTTGAGCTCTATAGTCTGTACCAGTATTAACTTCTCACTTTTATCAATTAAACCCTACAGGTCAGACTAAAATTAATGCCCTCCCATGCTGTAGGCAAAAATGGGGCATAATTTTGAAAATTTTCAACCAGTCAAATTAAAAATTTCAATAGCTTTATTTTGTTAGTTATCCAAACTGATCAATGACAGTATAATTTCATTTTTCTTTTCCAAAGTTATGACAAGCATAGTAAACTGACATTTGAAATCAATGCAGTTAAATCTAAAAACTAAATAATAATCAATGAATATCCTCTTAATTTTTGGTGCTAAAACGGTGCCCATTTCTTTTTTTCTTTTTTTTAGTAGAACTGGTGAATAGTTTTTGAACAACTTGTAATCATACTACAGTTTGTGTCAACTTTGTGAAAAGCCAAACCTATTTTCTACTCCTATGACAGCAAATAAAGAATTCACCCTGAAATTGTTGCTCTCCAATCTGTTACTGCAAATCATCACAAATCACCTTTTGGTTTGAGTGGCATCCCTTGATGTGATACTATATTTCCAATTATTAAAGTTTGCTAAATTCAATCAAGTTTGTGAGAAAAAGACAACAGACAGACAACTGACACCATACCATCCAAATTAGTCATCATCCTGGTCCAACAGTCTCATGTAAGCTAAACATTTTGATGCCATAACTCAGTGTAGCCACCATTACTAATAGCTCATCCTGAGTCTTTTGCTCAGGAAGGCTGAAAATTTGTAAATTTACATACCTCCTACCATAAAACCTTTAGATGTTGTTAGAAGTGCCCACATTTTTCTTGTATAAAGAATCTGTTCAAATGTTGTGTATGGTGTTAACAGAATATTGGCACATGAACCAGCTAGTCCTGCAACAAAAAAACCTGAATAAAATACAGAGATAAAAAACATTAGGTAACAATACTCTAAGACAACGGCTATTTTACAACAGATGTCAAAACAAGGCTCCGCAATAAATAGGAGCACTTGGACAGACACTGACTAAATTTCAGTTCTCCACTGAAAGATACCTAGAGACCTTACCGTCTAGTTTTAATAAGAGAAAAAATCATTAAAGTTTAATATACCTATAAATGATAAACAGCTCTTTATTATATAAATGACTGTTAAATATTCAATGAGATGGTATGCTGTTTCTGATTTTTCAATGTTTTTCATTTTAAAAAATTATTCAGTTATCCCGACTCTGATTAAAGCAAATATTCCCTAAATTTACAATGTAAATAGTAAACAATGGTCAGCTGGAAACATTGTTTACCCTCTAATACATCAGAGTCACCTGTTGAGATGACCCTGCTGGCTTTATTTTTATAACATGAAACATTCATTTTAATACATGAGCCGTGCCATGAGAAAACCAACATAGTGGCTTTGCGACCAGCATGGATCCAGACCAGCCTGCGCATCCGCGCAGTCTGGTCAGGATCCATGCTGTTCGCTAACAGTTTCTTCAATTGCAATAGGCTTTAAAACCGAACAGCATGGATCCTGACCAGACTGCGCAGATGCGCAGGCTGGTCTGGATCCATGCTGGTCGCAAAGCCACTATATTGGTTTTCTCATGGCACGGCTCACATGTAAATAAATACATTGATGATAGTAAGCTACCTTCTACAGTAGCACTTGTCTGCAACACTTCAAACTTGCACTAAAACTAATATAATGAGAGCGCCTGATATATCTAAATGGTCCTGTGGTCTAGCGGAAACACGCTTGACTGTCAATCCAGAGGTCCTGGGTTCCAATCCCATTCCAGGCACTGGGAGTTTCTGAGATGCTACAGTACTGGTTATTCCCAGGAAAATCTTTGCATGTACTGGTGCAAATACACCTGGCATGTTAAAAAACTACTGTCTATTCGCAAAGAGCTAGGCTAAGTTAGCCAGACAGGCCTGTATCTAAAAGGACTTCTCTCTGTTCCGGGGGGCTTTCTCTAACTATGTCCCTCTAATCAGATTGCTCCTAGTCTGTTCTAGCACACGGGACCCCAGGACCATCTCCTCTAATTACGCCCACAATATTGAACAGTTAATTGGAACATGTTAACTAAGTATCAGGTAGAAAATAATCAGTGATTGTACCAGAGTTAGTCTCCGATAAATTATGACCACACCCGTGACCTTGTGACCTTGTAATTTACTTGCAAAAGATCATATGTGTCCACTGCCCAGAGGAGTATATTTGCGACAATGCCAATGTTAACCATTTGTCAACAGTTCATATAAAATGTTTAATGACTTTCGAGTGTTCCTGTTAGTTAGACTTTTTAATGTTTGAATAATATTTAGTGTTCTATAGCCTATGATTGTTTTTAAGTACACAATGATTATTTCTTGGATGATGTCCGATTCATTTTTACACAGTTTTTGATGCATATGGCATGAAATATTGTGGTAAAGACCAGAAATACTTCACTGTGTTGCAGGGTTTCAGAAAACTGCAAATTTATTGGTAGCCCATTGGGCTACCAAAATTTTAATCTGGTAGCCCTAACATTTGGCAATGGCCATTTCGGTTTATTTACTATGTGCTTCTATACTACAGTGGATGGAATGATTAAATTATTAGAGGTTTCATAATTTTAGCCATACGCACATTGTTACATTGTTATAAATTTTGTTCTCTTAAATAGCGATTTTCATTACTCCTTTTAAAAAATAAAACTTCATGTATTTAAACTGAGAAATATTATCAGGAGTACTCCTGATAGCTATTGCAACATGGCAATATAAAAGAAATGCAAATCAATTTTTATAAACTTGCAAATTCGATCCTTAGAGCTGTATGAATTGTAATTTATCTCAAAATTATTTAAAGTTGACTTAATTATTCTGTCTGATTCTAAACATCTGTGTAGTTCAATAAACGGACTATAACTGCGTATATAACATCTCTCAGTTTCTTGGCACTGTGTATTCACTTAATATCCGAATTTATGTCTGTCCAAAATTCTGTACACTTTCTGATATTTTGCTAAATCATGGTCGCTTATGCAAATATTTAAATTGAAAAGCATAAACAATCAGTGTAAGCACTAAACTGAAATATCTGTTCTTTCTGATCGCTCGGTAAATATTGAGGTCAGCGAAACCGAAAGTACACTTTGGCAGGTGGCGCTAAAATGACGTAATTTTAAGACTGGTTTGCATATTGTTTTGAACAAAACCGATCAGCGACTTCAATGTTATTGGATCAGTCTAAAATCATTTGTGCACGTTTTTGTAAACATCTGCCTGAGGGTACGATGAAACGGTTAATTGTTTGCCGATCGTGACAGTAGGTGATAAGATAATTAAGCCTCGGGCGTGTATCTCTTGATAAACAAGGGGATTATAGACAACTGTCAAAATCGTATTTGAAGACTCCACTAAATTATTGATTTCCGGGCTACTCGATACAGAGTTTCAAGGTAGCCCGGCGGGCACACTCTGAAAAAATTAGTAGCCCGACAGAATTTTCTGGTAGCCCCCGGGCTCCAAACATAGGATTTCTGAAACCCTGCTGTGTTGCTTTTTGTTTAATATCGTTAAGTCGAATATCAAGTGCCATGACAATACAGGTGAACGGTATAACAATATGTTAAAAAATTTAGTCTGATGGATGAAAAAGTAATCAGCATGAATTTCCATGCACAATCATTGTTGTGCAAATAACATAAGTATTCAGCATGACTGTCGCACAAATAACGAAAATAAGTGGCACAACACTCATGAGGTCAAGGAAATCTAATGCCGTAACAGTCCTGCTGAATAGGAAAGATCGCCATGACGTCACGCATTAACATCTGTTTATCTGGTCATGCTGGTGGTGGGCAAAAACAATGTTTTTACATCGTCTGTGTATGGGATCAGAATTTTTAATAACTTTTTCGCTCATTTATGGATTTTCAAAATTTAAAAAGTTTTGGATGCCTACAATTTTCATATTTTCTTATTCAAATATCTTTTTTAAATCGATTTATAACCATTTTAAGTTTTAGTAGCGGCATAGTCATGATAGTGATGTTAAAAACTTTTAGAAAACACTGTAAGTTAAGCATTCATAATTAATCCATTTTATTTCGAAATGATAATTAAAAGTAATTAAATTGCTGGTTTTGTAACCTTTCCAATTTAATGATAAAAAAATATTGATAGAATTTGTATTTTAAAAAAGAATAGGCCGTTAGAAAAACATTACTGTTTACAAAAAACATGGACGTTTGGCGTCTGCCCACCCGATCACAGTCTTATCAGTTCTAAAAATAGAAAATACAACAGATTTGTATACAAACACCATCTCTGCTATTCTCGATATCGACATTATGGATAAAATCCCGTGTTCCGGTATAAACCACTAATAAACACCCGTTCCCGTTTTCACGGTGAGGGGGGTATTGGCCATTACGCTACATGGCGGTAGTGTTTAGATTATCCTTTTTTAAAGTTTTAAACAAAGAAAATGAATAAAAAAAGTATTGCAGATTATCATTAAACATTGTTGTAATTAAGATATAACAAAAATTAGTGATGTTCCGATTGTCGCCGATGTTCGATTAATCATCGCCAAAGTTTCAAAGTCGGCGACATCGATTCTGACCAAAAAGAATCGATTCTAGTCGATGATTTTGTTAAAAAATTAAAATCCCGCTTTCAGGACTTTTTCAGATATTCTCGCTGTTTAGCTTAAATACTTTTGCTTTTTTATAATCTTTGGGTTAGTATTTCAAAATATTTGCTCTTTAAATTGGAGAACGCTGTCAGACCAGCTGTCATGATCGTAACAATAATAAAAATTTGTTGCCCTGGCAGTAAAAAATCAGACGCCCTTAAATATTTTGGGTTCTGCATGAAGCCTGAATGCCGGGTGTTGGCTCCTTTTAAGGAAAACCTTGATACTACTAGAGTTGTTTGCAAAATATGCTTTAAAGCGTACATCAACGAAGGTACCCCACCCACTTTTTTCTCATTGGAAATAATTTTCAGATTTTATTTGTCAAGCTTTTATTATTCATTCAATACAAAATAGTGGATTTACTTAAAAAAAGATGATAAACTAATTCCAGACCTGCCAGCAATGTCACCAGCATATATTCCATGTCAAATTTGGCTGTGCATCTAGCATGACTTGAATCCCAGGCCTTGAGTCATAGATAAAAGATGAATTCTAGTTACTTTTGCATTTGGTCCAATAGTTCCTCCCAGATCGCAGTTCGGACTTATTTGTTCTCAACCTTTGAACAGCCGGTTAAGCTGTCGGTTGGTTAACTTTTAAGGCTATATGTCGACATTTTAGAAGAAGTTGAAAAACAAATCTTTGAGTTAAGGACTGCCTTTATAGTGAAATAAAAAAATCAATCAAGACAAATATTTTGAATCAAGATCTAACCAGCAGATAGGTTAACAGCCGGTTAAAGATTCGAACAACTGGGTCATAATTGCCCAGCAGTTGCTAAAGGCTGTACCGTACAGCAGCTGTGTCATAGAATTCTTCATAAAAAGTAATAAAAGTAGTCATAAAATAATCTTAAGGTCTTGAGAAAAGTTTGCTGTTACTACCATATTGCCACATTACCAAAGATCTTTCGGTTCCGATTCTTTCGATTAATCGAATCGGAGAGAGATCAGAATCGGACCGATTAATCGATTCTGCTTCAGCTGTCCGATTCTCATCACTAGCAAAACTATCCTCAAAGTTTACTTTATTTTTGAAATTTTATCTTTTACATCTACATCAACATCTACATCAGTACAATCAACAATCGATTTCCGATTATGACTGGTCGGCTTTTATTCTACACTGCCGCTTCCGTGGCTCGATACCGAAGGTGTGAAATTATTTGCATTTTTCAAGATAAACAGATTATTTTTGCAAAAAAAATGTTGCCACAGTCGTAGAATAGTATTTCCATTGTGAGAAAGTAAGATCTTTCATAAATTCTTATCTTCTGGCAAAAATAATCGCTCATTTTGTACACAGTCTTTATATCGGTTAATCTCGCTGACCCCCCTGACCCTATGTATGGAAATACCGGAAAACGGGATTTATCAATAATGTTGATATGGTCAATAGTCTTAAAATTGATTTTTATTCAGGACTCACAATATTCACGATATCGACATTATGGATAAAATCCCGTTTTCCGGTATAAACCACTAATAAACGCCCGTTCCCGTTTTCATGGTGAGGGGGGTATCGGCCATTACGCTACATGGCGGTAGTGTTTAGATTATCCTTTTTTAAAGTTTTAAACAAAGAAAATGAATAAAAAAAAGTATTGCAGATTATCATTAAACATTGTTGTAATTAAGATATAGCAAAAATATCCTCAAAGTTTAGTTTATTTTTGAAATTTTATCTTTTATTCTACACTGCCGCTTCCGTGGCTCGATACCGAAGGTGTGAAATTTTTTGCATTGTTCAAGATAAACAGATTATTTTTGCAAAAAACAATGTTGCCGAAGTCGTAGAATAGTATTTCCATTGTGAGAAAGTAAGATCTTTCATAAATTCTTATCTTCTGGCAAAAATAATCGCTCACAGTGTACACGGTCTTTATATCGGTTAATCTCGCCGACCCCCCTGACCCTATGTACGGAAATACCGGAAAACTGGATTTATCAATAATGTCGATATGGTCAATACAATTTCTTAAAAAAAAATGCAAGTGACAGTCATTTAAAATGGGTCCTGCTGCATGCTGCAGGCATTGGAAGTGTCTCAATATCATACAGAATAAAGAACAGCAGCTTTTTTTGTGGTATCATATGCCTAAAACCTATCCGAATACTGTAGCACCAGTTTAACAACAAACATGACCTTCAGAATCTCACCTATTTTGGCACCGATTCCAAAGCCGACAATCATTTTTTTTGATTGATTTATGTTGTCTGGCATAGCAAATAACAAATTGAAACTGCTATGTTTCTTTTCCCAGTCCTTGGGCACGACAGACGTCATTTTTGTATGTCTTGTATGCCGACGTCCAGAGAAATTTTTGTGCAGCGATTACCTCCCCTACCACTGCAGCTTAAGGGGAGATTACTGCGTAGGGCCAGACTAGGATAATTTCTGTAACGTACCGTGATACTTACGGACAATAACTACAGGCTGTACAGTAGTAAATAAATTTGCTACAAGTTCTATATAAAATTAACTACAATGTATCTTCTGAGAGCTGTAACGCATAGCCAGGCCCATTTCAAAGAAGATTACTAAAAGATATGTAAGGCCTTATGATATTGTATGACCTATAAACCACAAGAAACCACCAAGAAAAGTAGGATCTCCTAGAAGAGATTTTTTGTCTGACAGGTCAACACTATGGAAATCTTTCAAACTGACAGCTAAAATGTGGGTATGAACACATGAGTAATAAGGTTTGTTTACATTTCTATAAATGCAAAAAATCTCCTCGAAAATGCTACTAAAATGTCAAGTTTAGGCCCACAATGAAACAAAAACACGAACTGGCTTACATAAAACATGAAAATGCCACTTTAACTGGGAAAAAAATGAGGATTTTTTTCTTTCCGCCATTATCCGACTAGCCTGGAAGTGCTGCTTGATTACCTATTTAGTACTATTATGACTATATTAAGGTTGAACAGCATTAATTCAAGATAATATCAAATGAAGAAACCAACTGCTTGATAACATTATTTTGACATGTTCTAGAATATCAGATTTTCAGGTTCATATATTCCCATCAATGATTATTCCGTTTTTTGAAGGCCAGGTGTAAATTATATATACAAATTAAACCTTTCAGGATGGCTTCATATTTTATGATCTGATATTTCTTAGTTGCCACATTACTCTGACAGGACAGTGACAGTCAAAGTTATCACACTGTCTTCAAACATCATATAATTTGGACTACCATACACGTGACTCTTATCCAAAGTTAATAATACAAGTTGGAGGGTCAATCAGATTCAAACTCATGACCCCTGATTTCATAGTATGACAGTGTTACCACTCTCTCAATAGCTCAGTGGTAGTGTCTGCTTTGTGTGCGGAGGTCTGGGGTTCAATTACCGGCTGGTCATATCAAAGATGTGAAAAATCAGGTATGGGTATAGCTCCCTTGCTTGGCACTCAGCATTTAAAAGGGTTATACCAAGAGGTAAAATAAGCACAGGTAAGTACATGTATCTGTCACTGAATACCTACTTTGTAGTACAAGAGCTTTAATTGTAGCTTGTATTGTATGTTGATTATATGCGGGATTACTTTTCCTTTCACTTGTCCTAGTAAAATGAGTGTTAGCTTTGTTTTTCACAAGAAAGTTATATGTTTCATGAACTACAACTCTCTAAATTGACTGCTTATCTCTTTTGTTTTAATGTTATTCATGGTGTTAGAATTCTGCTTTGAACAAGAGAGTAAATGAAAAAGTTAAATAATAGGAGGTAACTTAAAAAGTTAGCAAGGCCGAGTCATGGTTCTTGTACACTGCACTTCCCTTCAATATCCTGTCTGTGAAATTTGAATAAATTTCCTTCAGTACTTGAAGATTTATGCCTCAATCAACTGTTAATAGAAAATAAAGCCGAGTACGATTTTTTAGCGTGGACTGTTTTAACAGATCATTTTAGTAGTTCTGGAGTTATGCTTTGAATGGAAGTTTTATGAGAAAATCAACCAAGGGAGATAATTAAGAGTAAGCCAGGTAGAGTTATATTTTCTGTACAATATACTTCCTTAAATTATCCTCTGTCATTTTTCGAGTTCTAACAATATCCCATTAATAGTGTTGGAGTTAGGTCAAGACAAAAGTGTTATTAGTAATTAAACAAGGGAGAGAAGTAAAAAAAAATAAGCAAGATGTGTTATTTTTCATGAACATTGTATTTCCTCTCAATAATCTCTGTCATTAACAAAATCTTTTCAAAAGGACTAGAGTTTTACTCAAGACAAAAGTGTTGTGAACTAATATCACAAAAACATGGAGATCGTTCAAATAGAAAGCAAGATGGAGTTACAGTTTTTATGCACTTGCTCTCAATGGTCTTTAGTCAGTCTGCGAAACACTTTAATAAAGATCATTTCAGTAGTTTTGGACTTTAGGTACATACTAGTGTTATGACCAAATCGACAACAGCTCACCGCCCTCTCCACTCCTTCTGTGGGGCAATTTACGCCCGAAGGGTCATATCTGAAGACGGAAGCAAAATTAAAGAAAAAGCAAAATTAAGTTTTTTTTTTGGTGGGCAGTGTTTATGGGGAGGAGGGGGTTGGAGAGTGGGGAGCAGGGTGTGTGCTTGGTGGTGGTGACAGGATACTAAAGGGCAAGAAGCTAAATGAAATTAAACAAGGACTTTAAAAGAATGCAAAGGATCAAGCACTTTATGAGAAGAAAAGTTTAAAGTATTCAGATTTTTAGCTCATCTGATCCAAGGGTTCAGGGTAAGCTATAAACAGATGGTCTGGTGTCTGTTGTCAACAATTTACTCAAACATTTTCTCTGAAACTACCCGTCAGAATCTATTCAAACTTGCTCTGTAGCATCCTGGCAAGGTCCGATCTTTATCTAAATGTGGGCACTTGGACTCTTTTAGGGGATGCTAGAGCTGAAAACAGAAACAAACATTTACAACTTCTTCTCATGAACCACTTGATAAATCTTTATCAGACTTAGTCTGTAGCCTCTTTCAAATTAATTCAAATGGGGCAGGGCTATAGGTCCCTTTTAGAGGTCACTAGAGCTATTAAAAGAAAAACCTTTAAACGGCTTCTTCTCATGAGCTGCTTGATGGATTTTCATAGAACTTTTCATTTTAAGGTTCCCTAAATTTGTAGATAATTCTGTAATTCTGTAGAAATATTGAAGTCTTCTCTCAATTTTGTTCAGATGAGGGAACATGGCCCCTTTTACTGGCTGCTAGAGTTATTAATAGAAAAACCTTCACATTTAAATGCTTGATGGATCTTCATCTTCATCAGTCTTGGTCTGTTGCAGCATTGTGTGCTCCTTTTTCATTTTTTATTTCAAATGGGCACTTGGCCCCTTTTAGGAGTGGCTAGAGTTATAAATAGAAAAACATGTCAACAACTTCTTATGAACAGCTTGATGGAGCCTCAACAAATTTGGTCTGTTTCATCATTGTAAGGTTCTCTCTCAATTTTGTTCAAAAAGGGACACTTGGCACTTGGATGTGCAGGCTGGCCTGAATCCATGCTGATCGCAGATGCGCTATGTTGGTTTTCTCATGATGCGGCTCTTTTATTGCACACAATGAAAGGTACAGGTGAAACAAAAGAAGTTAAATAACACAGCCCCCAAAAAGTGATTTTATTAAAGACATATGTTTAAATAAATAAAATATTATTTCTGCATTTTAAAAAGCCTTACCCATTACAAAAACTTAACAGCAATCACAAATTTAACAATATAACCTGTATTGTTTAGAAAACTTTTTCCTTAGTAAATTTTCAAAATCATTAGTGATTTGATACACAACACATAATAACACAACCTTTAACCTATAGGAGTAAAAGGCCAATTTGGAAAAACAGAGAATGGTGAGAATGGGTGAAAACTGTGCACACTGAAAGTAAAACCTAAATGTGGTAACATGTATCCTTTTCTTCCTTCAGCTATTTGTAAATTGTTTTACTCACAATGACATAAAAGTAAATATCAACAGAGTAGGTAAACAACATTTTGAGCAGCAGATTAAAGCAGATATTTCCAATACAAAAAGGAACAGTCTTTCATGAACACATATCTATTTTCCCCAATCCGCCAGAAAATGACTCTAGCAACTTCATATAATTAAATAGGGAGAATAAAAATATGCGGAGGAAAAAAATGCCCACACAATGAAAATTGCCGTCAACTGTCTTTTGACAAATTATCCAAGTTTTCTAATTCCGAGAGAGAAATGTCCACATCCTGATGACCACTATGATCTGCAGTAACTACAGGTGTAAATGCTTTTCTCACACTCTCCAACAGTTGACAGCTATCCTCTTCCTGGCAGTATGTCTTCAACGATTCTATCATCTGAAATATAAAAAAAAATAGTCATGCAATTATTTATCTATACACTGTCTCAATGCACCAACTGAAAAAAAAATGTAAATCAAGGCAGTCACACTAGGTCTTTTCCCGACGTAAGATAGTCTTGACATTTCTATTATTTTTGCTGTCCACCAGAAACCATTCTCAGTGATTCATAAGGTCACATGAGACCTGGATTTTTTACTTAAAGGCCATATACTACCTATCACAATCCAAGGATATCAAACAAACTATGGAATGGAATTTGCTGATTGTTAAGGTAACGGAATGGAATTTTTTGGCTGATAAGGTAACAGAGCTCCAAGGATATCAGACAAACTGCTGAATGGAATTTTTTGGCTGATAAGATAATGGAAATCCAAGGATATCAGACAAACTGTTGTATGGAATTTTTTGGCTGATAAGATAACAGAGCTCCAAGGATATCAGACAAACTGCTGAATGGAATTTTTTGGCTGATAAGATAACGGAAATCCAAGGGTATCGGACAAACTGCTGAATGGAATTTTTTGGCTGCTAAGATAACGGAAATCCAAGGATATCAGACAAACTGCTGAATGGAATTTTTTGGCTGATAAGATAACGGAGCTCCAAGGATATCAGACAAACTGTTGTATGGAATTTTTTGGCTGTTAAGGTAACGGAGCTCCAAGGATATCAGACAAAACTGCTGAATGGAATTTTTTGGCTGTTAAGATAACAGAAATCCAAGGATATCAGACAAACTGCTGAATGGAATTTTTTGGCTGATAAGATAACGGAAATCCAAGGATATCAGACAAACTGCTGAATGGAATTTTTTGGCTGATAAGGTAACTGAGCTCCAAGGATATCAGACAAACTGTTGTATGGAATTTATTGGCTGTTAAGGTAACAGAGCTCCAAGGATATCAGACAAACTGTTGAATGGAATTTTTTGGCTGTTAAGATAACGAAAATCCAAGGGTATCAGACAAACTGCTGAATGGAATTTTTTAGGCTGATAAGGTAATTGAGCTCCAAGGGTATCAGACAAACTGCTGAATGGAATTTTTTGGCTGTTAAGATTACGGAAATCCAAGGATATCAGACAAACTGCTGAATGGAATTTTTTGGCTGATAAGATAACGGAAAACCAAGGATATCAGACAAACTGCTGAATGGAATTTTTTGGCTGATAAGGTAACGCAGCTCCAAGGATATCAGACAAACTGTTGTATGGAATTTTTTGGCTGTTAACAGAGCTCCAAGGATATCCGACAAACTGCTGAATGAAATTTTTTGGCTGTTCAGATAATGGAAATCCAAGGATATCAGACAAACTGCTGAATGGAATTTTTTGGCTGATAAGGTAACGGAAATCCAAGGATATCAGACAAACTGTTGTATGGAATTTTTTGGCTGATAAGGTAACAGAGCTCCAAGGATATCAGACAAACTGTTGTATGGAATTTTTTGGCTGATAAGGTAACAGAGCTTCAAGGATATCAGACAAACTACTTAATGGAATTTTTTGGCTGTTAAGATAACGGAGCTCCAAGGATATCAGACAAACTGCTGAATGGAATTTTTTGGCTGATAAAATAACGGAGCTCCAAGGATATCAGACAAACTGCTGAATGGAATTTTTTGGCTGATAAGGTAACGGAGCTCCAAGGATATCAGACAAACTGATGAATGGAATTTTTTGGCTGATAAGGTAACGGAGCTCCAGGGATATCAGACAAACTGCTGAATGGAATCTTTTGGCTGTTAAGATAATGGAGCTCCAAGGATATCAGACAAACTGCTGAATGGAATTTTTGGCTGATAAGGTAACAGAGCTCCAAGGATATCAGACAAACTGTTGTATGGAATTTTTTTGCTGATAAGGTAACGGAGCTCCAAGGATATCAGACAAACTGCTGAATGGAATTTTTTGGCTGATAAGGTAACGGAGCTCCAAGGATATCAGACAAACTGCTGAATGGAATTTTTTGGCTGTTAAGGTAACGGAGCTCCAAGGATATCAGACAAACTGCTGAATGGAATCTTTTGGCTGTTAAGATAACAGAGCTCCAAGGATATCAGACAAACTGCTGAATGGAATTATTTGGCTGATAAGGTAACAGAGCTCCAAGGATATCAGACAAACTGCTGAATGGAATTTTTTGGCTGTTAATAAGGTAATGGAGCTCCAGGGATATCAGACAAACTGTGGAATGGAATTTGCTGATTGATATGGTAATGTACCTCCAATTATATTAAACAATGAAACATTATTTGCTGATAGATAAAGTAAATGATTGGCAATGTATCTTTTAAGTTTATACTTTTGGTATACAACCTTGGAAAGCCACATGCTTGATTGAGCTACATCAAACGGCTGAGGCATAATGAAACAGCATATACAACACTCCCATATACACAATTAAGAACTACATGGAAACTGTTTTGGGTTAGCATCATTTTTCAACAGTACTTCAGTTATATAATGGTGGGCAGTTAACCAAACCAGTGTTCCTGGACTCTGTACCAATACAAACCTGTTCTTCGTAAGTATGTCTTAACTTAACCAACATGAATCAAAGGTGAAGGACGAATGATTTCAGACACAGTCTTTAATCAATCAACACAAAGAACATACACCTTGCCTAAAGATCAAACTCGCAACCTTCTGAACTGTAAATTTGCCTCTCCCCATTTAGCTAATGGGGGCGGATACAGAATAATTACAATTTTTGCTATGCCTCACCTTTTCTAAAAAAGTAATTCCCCTTGATGAGCTGTATACTGAAGTAAGGTCAACTCTGTTTGGGTAGTTACTGTAGCTAGTTGCAAGATCCTGGGCTGTTAACACAATGTGGTTTATCTCAGAGGTGTCACAGGGTCTCGTCGTGTAACTAAACTTGTAAGGAATATCTGAAAATGTCAACAGTTCCCAAGTACTTGTATCTTATACAAAGATTGTTTTTGTTGTTTGTTTTTTGTTTTTTTTGTTGGTTTGGGTTCCGGTTAAAAAATCACCCCTCCAAAACCAACAAGGGGTCACAATAAGGGTTTTTAATGGGGGAACTTTCCCAAAAAGGCTTTAAAGGGTGGAGGAGGGGACCCAAGGGGTCCTCATGTGCCCATTATTTCATCTCAGATGGGAACATGGGTAAAACCACCGACCTTCCATAAGCCAGCTGGATGGTTTCCTCACTCGAAGAATTCAATGCCCCAAGTGAGCTCGAACCCACATCGGTGAGGGGCAAGTGATTCAAAGTCAGTGACCTTAACCGCCCTGCCACGGAGGCCCATTATACAAATCTTGTAAGATAAATTAAGATTGTATGATATAGTTATCAATAAATTACACAGTCTTCAATTTTACTTATATTACCAGAAAGATATGTTTGAAGTACTGTAAATCTGCATGCTGATAGTTTGTTTGTTTACTTGTGCTTAAATTAATGCTATTTTTCAACAGTATTTCAGTTATGCAACAGTAGTAAAATAACCTAACCAGTGTTCCTGGATTCTGCACCAGTAATGAGTTAGTGTCTGCAAAGAACTGTCAACTTCTCCACAAAAAGAATGACTTCAGAAACACACTGTCACCAAAAAACATATGTCATGCCAAGTGACTTAACTCGCATTGGTGCTGAGTTGATATAAACATTCTATGATCAACAGTGACAGAAAATACGGCAAATGTAACTGTAAATTACCAGTAACAATTTATTTAGTATGGCATGTCACAGCTTCTTTCTGTATATTTTCTAATGAATAGCTGTTTTTGCCAGTCGTAAGAGAGCCTTGTTGTGACATAAATTCTGTCAGGACCATTCATATTTCCCAAAGTTCGGAACCACAGATAAATTTAATGTAAGTAGATACATACTGCACCGAAGTTGTGGAAGTATCTCTTTACTAACAGTGAGGACATTCACTTCAGAACACATTCCAGAACTTCGCGGGTTGTACGGACTGACTATCACACCCACAAAATTACAACCACCTTTTGAAAACCAATTCTGCAAACAAACAATATAATATCTATTTAATAAAAAAACTTTAATGATGCAGCATTTTTCTGAGGCAAAATGAGGCTACTGTCTTGGTGTAAAAGCAATTTCATACGTAATATCAAATTACGTCAGCATGTCCAAGAACTTCCCTTCAAAACTGCGGTTAAAGTGTTTATCTTTCTTTCTGGCAACATCCCTTAACCTTGAATATACATTTAGAACTGCACAATTTTACATGAACTTCTCAGATAAAAAGTCATGTAACTTTCTGTCTTCAAATTAAAGGGTTTCTTCTTTGTGAAATAAAGTCAAACTTGACTTAAGCAGCTAGTCAAGGAGAGACTAGTGACCTTTAAAAACAGGTTGTTGCTAATACAGGTTATTTTGCTCTGCAAGTATAGAAATGGAAAATTGCAAATGTTGCTGCCTACAGTAAGTGGTAGCTAAACAGAGGTGACCGCTTACAGGTTTGACTGAAATACTCTATGTCTTGGTACTGAAAATGACAAAAATGATTTCCTAACAGTGTGAATGTTAAAAATTACCAGTTTGATTGAATAAACTTAACTTTTTTTTTAAAGTATGACACGAGAGCAAGGAAGAATGTTTGGTTGATCACAGCAGTTATTTATCATCTATTTTTTAATTGAAACAATATACCTGAAACTTGAGCTGTGTTTCAATATCTCTTACTGAAGGGTTTGGCACAAATGTAGGATGTGAGTGGTACCAGCCCACTACCTCCATACCCGAGCCCCTGATCTCCTCACTGGCCTGTGTCTGAGAAACTGAAATTGACAACCAAGATACACGATTATGAACAACTATATGTGACAGAACCAATAAGTATATACTAAATGGTCCCTCCAAAATTATTTTATTGAGCTTAATTTTTCACAAGAATTGCCCAGCAAACTATGCAAGTCGAGCTATGGAAGATCAGTTACCTCAATATATACTTTTTTGTTTTGTTAAGTTTAATGTCACACTAACAATTACAGATCAAATGGTGACTTTCCAGCTTTTGATGGTGGAGGAAGACCACAGGTGCCCCTATGTGCATTATTTCATCACGAGAGGGCACCTGGGTATAACATTAACTACCGACCAGCAAACTGGATGGCTTTGTCACGTGAAGAATTCAAAGCTCTGAATGAGGCTTGAACCCACATCAGTAAGGGGCAAGTGATTCGAAATCAGCCCCTTATCGACTTGGCCACAGAGGCACCTCTTTACATTTTAAACCTGAAAGTATCACACTATACAAAGAACTGCAGTATGCATACTCTTGAAGTTGAACAAGCATCGGTGAAATTCCAAAATCACAAAGCATTATTACAGAAAAAATAAAATCCTATGAGAAAAACTTACCTGGATCCATTTCACATTGCATTCCTGTACTAATGCTGTTACATGGTGTTGCCATGGTGATGATGAGTTTACCTTGTTCTGCACAGAACTTGCCTCCCAGCATGCCTATTACCTCAGTCTTAGATATATGGCTATGTATATCCATTACAATCAGTGCTGAACAGTGTACCTCCACCAGAAAAGGTGCCTGAAAAGTAGGCACAATAAGACATCCTATCTAAGACACTGTAAAAGGTATCAGGAAATTAATGCTTTATTTCTTTAGAAAGCTTTGAAACTTAATTACTGGCAGACTATATCATGTTAAGGAAACATACAACACGTTTTTACTAATTTTCATACTGAAAACGGTAAGTGTTTGTAACGCTTTACTCAAGGTAAACTGCCTTTATTATAAATAACTATATTTAATGGTTGTTAAATACATATTCCTCTGTGGTATATTGGTAAAGACAGAGGAAATTTTTTTATTGCCACGGCGGCTAGGGTTCGATTCCAGACTTGGGCATCTTTTTTTTCTTGACTTGGCAATTTTAAGACAGTTTAGAAACAAAAACTCATATTCTAATGTTCATAATATGATTAAACTTAACTTTTAAAGAAAGATAATTTTCAGCCAAAATCTGCAGATATAAGATAATACTCATTTTCAGTTTTTAAAAAAATAATTTGAACAGAGCTAGTATGACAGCTAAAAATCACTTTTATTTGTTTGTTTTGGGTTTAACGCCGTTTTTCAACTGTATTTCAGTCATGTAACGGCGGGCAGTTAACCTAACCAGTGTTCCTGGAAATTTTGTACCGTACAAACCTGTTCTCCGCAGTAACTGCCAACTTCCCCACATGAATCAGAGGTGGGGGACTAATGATTTCAGACACAATGTCGTTTATCAAATAGCACGGAGAACATACGCCAGCTCGAGGATCGAACTCACGCCCCCGCGATCCGTAGACCAACCTACTGAGCTAAGCGGGCGGGCTCGAAAAAAAAAAAAAAAAAAAATCACTTTAATAAGGTCTGTAAATCAGCAGTTTAGAAATAGTGTTTGTCAGTCAGGTGAGTGTAAAGATGTCTGTTTGTGTTTTGCCTTTGTTGGGTTATCATTGCATCAACACAATTATAGGACATATGGCAACTTTCCAGCTTTTCAAGGAGGAAGACTCCAGGTACAGCTCTGAGCATTATTTCTGGCATAGGCAGGCACGCGGGTAGAACCACCAACCTTCCAACTAGCAGGATCCCTTCTCAAAATGAAAAAATCTTACACCCAAAGCACTGTTTCAAACACAGCGGTGGAAGGTAAATGACATAAAGTCTGTTACCTTGAACCACTTGGCCACAGAGGCCCCTCAAAGGTGTCAGTATTAGAATGCTTCAAAGAAACTGACTGCCTTTATAAGCAATGCTTAAACCCTTTCGGGTATTGCAGAAAAAATAATATATTGTATACCTTAAAATATAAATCTGTATGAAAAAAATCCCAATTAAACGTTGTTTTGATCATGTTTACATTACACTTGTTACAACATAACATCACCTTAGCACAAAATCTGGATAACTGCTTCATTATGTCACTGCAGTTATCTAGTTTTTGAGTTGAGGTAATGATGCACTACCTTTCAAAGCATATTAAACTTACAGGACTCTCCTCACTAAATGAAAGACATGGTACCAGTTTGAAAGGATCATATGTTGTTTTTATCTGTTTTGGCTTTGCCTCTTTTGGCTGACTTTCTACCAAATTCCCATGCTGAAAAAAAAACGCCAAATAGATATATCAATGTTCATATTGTATTATACACATAAAAAGCTGCAGTATGCCTATGCTTTGCTGGAGCTATATTTATAATTTCCATCAATTAAGTATCAATAAAACATAGGTCATTTCCTAACAACAGTAGAGAGTGGTTGAAAATATCATGGCAACTCACTTCTAAATCATAAGAAGATCCACCAGTTTCTCTTAGTGGGGGATCAACCCATTTCTCCTAGAACAAGATTCACTTGAGCCATGCCATGGGAAAACCAACATAGTGGGTTTGCGACCAGCATGGATCCAGACCAGCCTGCCCATCCGCTTTTTTCGAACGGCTATTGCAATTAGAGAACCATTAGCGAACGCATGGATCCTGACCAGACGTGCGGATGCGCAGGCTGGTCTGGATCCTTGCGGTCGGCAAACCCACTATGGGTTTTTCGGGGTTTTCCTTTTTTTATGGGTGGCCAGTTTCCCTTTGGGTTAAATTTTTCTAAAAGGGCTCCCAAAGTCTCTTAGGGGGCTTCAAACATTTCTCTTAGAGGGGCTTCACAAATTTCTCTTAGAGGGGAAACTACATTTTTAGAGAGCGCTCCTTCAATTTCTCTTTTAGGGAGATCCATCCATATTTCTAACAAGGCAGACCAAGCCATCATTTTTATAATTTTAAATCCTAACATCTGCAGGAAATACAAGAACAATTTTACTGATGCAAAAGGAAAAGGATTAGTGCCTGTCTACCATACCTCGAAAGTCATTCCTTCAAGATCTTTTTCATCTATCCAAAATCCAAATGCATCTTTTACTTTTCTTTTCCTTGGCCTCTGCAATGAAAACAACATTTATAGTCTTCAATTATTGTTGTACTGTTACTTATCTTGCCAGCTCAAAATAAAGTTGATTTTATCTTTATTTAGTTTTAGCACTGACTTGGACATTTTGCATATTAAATCTCCATCAACAAAGACATACAAAAAAATTATGGTAGTTAAAGGACAAAGGCGAAGCCCTCAAAAGTAGAAACTTATCCTAAACCCTCTTTACACAAGGGAAACAATCTGTTTATAGAGTGACATTGTTGAGTGAACAGGGTTTGTCAATCCTAATCCTGTCTAATGCAATGAAAAAGTGACTAATCTATGCTGAATGCTATGTAAGATAACACAGTCAGGCATCTGACTGTCCTGAAATTGTTTTTTTTTGATTTTGTCATATTTCTATATATGTTCCCCATACTTTGACGCATATATATGGGTAGTAGAGATTGTTCTCTTCCCAGCAGTAGCTTTTTCAACATATCTTACCATGTGAAATTCTGTGGGTTTTCACTTTTTCAAAAAATCTGTCTGTTCGTTGACAAATTTCACAAGAAAAAAATATCATACCAGTACTTTCCCCAGGGCATTATCTGATTTGATTTTTACATAGTCTGTTAATCCTTGTAGTAATTATGTATGCTTTTTACATGACTAGAGGTAAACAGAGCATGGTTTACATGAGGTACTAGGTCAGTAGTCACCTAAGCCTACAATAAAGTCTTAGCAGAGTTGTCTTCATTTTTTCCAAAATTTTACCCAGGATCATTTTTTAAAGCTCAAATAACTCTTTCTCAAACAAGAGCACCGCCTTGCGGGTGCTGACGCTCATCTGATTTTTTTTTGTGTAATAGAAATATTGTCCTACCCATGATTTTCTAAGTCTAAAAAGGGGCATCATTCTTGCAAAAAGCAGGATAGAGTTATGTTTCTTGATGTTCAGTGTCCACTTATGATGGTGAAAAACTGTTGCAAGTTTTAAAGCAATAGCTTTGATAGTTTATGAGAAAAGTTGACTTAAACATAATACTCAACCAAGAAAATGATTTTCTAAGTCCAAAAGGGGCAATAATTATTGCAAAAAGCAGGATGGAGTTATGTTGCTTGTTGTACAGGGTCAGCTTATGATGGTAAACAAGTGTTGCAAGTTTCAAAGCAATAGCTTTGATAGTTTAAGAGAAAAAGTTGACCTAAACATCAAACTTAACCAAGAAATCTGATATTTTCTAAGTCCAAAAGGGGCCATAAATCTTGCAAAAAGCAGGATGGAGTTATGTTTCTTGCTGTACAGGGTCAACTTATGATGGTGAACAAGTGTTGCAAGTTTTAAAGCGATAGCTTTGACAGTTTAGGAGAAAAGCTGACCTAAACATAAAACTTAACCAAGAAAACTGATATTTTCTAAGTCCAAAAGGGGCAATAATTCTTGCAAAAAGCAAGATGGAGTTATGTTTCTTGATGTACAGGGTCTGCTTATGATGGTGAACAAGTATTCCAAGTTTCAAAGCAATAGCTTTGATAGTTTAGAAGAAAAGTTGACCTAAACATAAAACTTAACCAAGAAATCTGATATTTTCTAAGTACAAAAGGGGCCATAAATCTTGCAAAAATCAAGATGGAGTTATGTTTCTTGCTATACAGGGTCAGCTTATGATGGTGAACAAGTATTCCAAGTTTCAAAGCAATAGCTTTGATAGTTTAGGAGAAAAGCTGACCTAAACATAAAACTTAACCAGGCAACGCCGACGCAGACGCCGACGTTGACGCTGACAACCGCTCAAGTGATGACAATAACTCATCATTTTTTTTCAAAAAATCAGATGAGCTAAAAATGATATCTTAATCATCAGCTGCTACACATATTGAAAAAAGGTTGTGCCTACTTAAGTTTGTATTTTTAGTTCCACTGCCTACTAAAAGGGCTAACTATTTGTAAAATTCACAATGTTGAACATCTGTAATAGGCTTAAGAGAATTTAGCAGACAAAGGTGTTAAGGAAGGTGATCTGAAGCTAGCAACTGGCACTTCAGCTATATTTTACAGTAAACTTACCATGGCTTCTAACTTAGCAGAGTTTACTTCAAACGTTGAATCTTTGCTGACCTTTTCTCTACCTAGCAGTGAAAATATAGACCGTGGATGCTTGTATGCTGCTTGTTCTGAAATTACAAAAAAAAGTTTGGCAAGGAACAGAATTACCAGGGTACACTTTTGCTTGATTGCTCATTTGAATCTCTCTTGATCCATTTCCTGAGAAATTCAAGAACTGGTGTATATGAAGTGTACATCATCATGAGTGTTTTGTTCATCTCCACAACCTACCAACCAAGCAGCTGTCATGTTAACCATTAGACCACTGCTGCCTTTTTGCAAAAAGTTGTAGATTTATGTATTTTTAGCGTCCGCTTCTTTTTTTAGGAATTTTGTGCTTAACAGCCTCATTTGTGGTGCTAAGAATTAGCAAAATGTGTTTGTGTTTTAGGACATGATGCAGATTAATATTCATGAATGTTCTGAATTTGCTAGTGGCAAAAATAACACCATCACCAACTTTACCCAATCTGCAGTATTGAGTCAAAAAAAGTAATTTGGACAAACAGAAGTATGATTCAAATTACTATATGTCATATTAAAGAACCTGTTTGGAGAATAGCAAGGAATGCCCTGTGATAGTTTGCCTACCTGGTAGTCAACTTACCACAATCAAAGTTAATGGCCCCTATACATTCCAGGTATGAATGTACTCTGCCTATACTGTTAACATCTCCACAGTTCTTCAGTCCTGGTCGTACTGATGTTTTGTTTAAGTAACTTGGCCGGCATTTCTTCCTGAAACAATGTAGTCATATTTTTTTTTACTGTATACAGCTAGTAATATTATCCTTAATCACCCCCCTCACAACAGCCGCATTGTCTTACAGTTACCAGTGTACTGTATCTTTACAGATTATTAGAACTGGTCATGATTGCAGGGGGAATTTAATCAATTAAATTACAATTATTTTGCTTTTGAATTTTTATCAATTACATTGTGAGTTCCCAGTTTTTAAAAGTAATTGATTATGTTACAACTATTTCACCGATGTGTACTTTGAATACTTTATAATTCTAAACTCTGCATTAGTATGGCAGAGAAAAGAAGTTCAACTATTCACATCAGTTGGTCATTCATTTTTAGGTATGAGCAACAACATATATATGAATTAATCAAATAGTTTTTTCATATTTACTTTCATAAAAAGATAATCAGTCGATGATGATATTTCCATAAAATCCACATAAAAACTTTTTTTTAAAATTTAAAAACAAAATATTTCATAAATAATAGCTACATACCATGACTCAACAATGTAATTTCTAATTTTCAGATATCTTTCTGGTGTTTTAGACGGTCTGTTGTCAAAGAATTCTTTGAGAACATCTTTTTCCTGTTCTGTGATTATCTTTGGTTGAAGAGTAATTTCTGCAGTTGGCACCGAAAAATGCATGACTTCACCATCTTCTCGTACCACAGCATTTACTGAAAATTATAGTCCAAACTGCTACCAAGAAAACTTAACAAACTTCATTTCAGACAGCTAGTATGTCTGTCATACTACATATTCATTATTATTTCTTTGGCAACCACTAAAATCTTATTTACACAAAGTGGTTTTACATTATTAGTTAACATAGTATACAGTACTTTTTAAAAGCTGTGTGTTCAAAATTAAAATACACATGTGCTTCATTTGCCTACCAATAGCTTTTATACTGACTAAATAAATCTATCAATTTCATCAACAAAAGAAATCGTATTCATCTGATACACGTATCTTTAACCTTTACCCTGCTAAATTTCTAAAATGGACTGATCCATCATTCAATTTGGGAAATATCATTTATTTTTCAAATGGATGTTCACTGAAAATTTACTGACTGAAATAGCGAACAGAGCAGATCATGATCAGCCTGCAATGACGTGCAGGCTTATCTTGCTCTGTACTGGTTGCAAAGGCAGAATCACTTGCCGCCAGCTGGCTAACTAACACCATAACTGTTTAAGATTGGTTTAATGTGATACAATTACTGCTAAAAACAACAATAATCATTCACTTACCTAGAACCTTTTGAGAATCTATTTGTTTAACAGAAACCTCTTCCCTCTTAAAACTACTTTTTTCTTCCGATTTAGCTAAATTATTGTCTTTGTCCAAGTCCATGTTTGTATCATGTGAAACACTATTTGCTGTATATTCTTCCCCAGTTACTTCCACTTTATCAGCTGTAACTTTTGTATCAGTATCAACTTCTCCCTTAAGTTTTGTTTGAGATTCACAAGTTTTCCAATCTAGAAAGGTTTTGACAGAATTGTCTTTACTGCTCTCTTTAATACAATTTTTATCATCTTGCAGAACTTGCTCAACATTTTTCTCTTCACTACTATTTGTTTCATTTAAATTTGCTTCATTAAGTAATTTTTCATAAACAGAGTTTGGAGATGTAGATCGACCAATCAGAAATGGGTTACTATCATTATCATCATCATTTTCAATATCAACATGAATGTCATCATCGCTCTCATTGGTCGGCTTGGCTTCTTCATCATTTTCACCACTGATTATGTCTGCTACAGCACAAAATCCATCCAAATTTTCTATCAAACTTGGAGTTATGGTCAATTTCTTATCTAAAATAATCTCTGAATGTCCTGTGTCATGTTTTATTACTTGGTCAGTTTGTTTACTTACACCATTTACTTTACCATTCGCTTTTCCTTTGTATTTCAATTTTTTAATTCTTGAAATTTTCTTTGCAGTCTCAGAAACACTTGATTTAGTACTACAATTTTTTGATGGAAGAACTTTCGGCTTGGCTGATTTACGTTTCAATATATGTTTGTCTTTAGATGGTATTCTACCACGTTTCGGTACAATAGACTTTTTGGCAACTGCAACAGTAGGCTCTGCTGTGGTTACTGTTGCCATTGTGACAGTAAGTGGATCTTCACTATAGGATTCTGGAGAGCTAGTTGTAGAAGTTGTTGCTGTTGTTGCTTCAGATTTAGATGGTAAAACATCTTTGTCTTTACTCTAAAATTAAAAAGAAAAAATTCTATGAAATCATTATTCATGGGGAACTAATTTCAACGGATTTCATGTTTGTCATTCCATGAAATTAAATCATAACAAAGAAATGTAAGTCCCATTCATTTTACATGTAAAAGCTGAAATCCACAAAGTCATATCCCCATGAAATAGTTTTTTGGGTCAAAAACAGAAAATGTCATGCCTAAGAAATTAAATAATTTATAGTGTAAATATCTGTAGACAGAGTTTCAAAAGCAACCAATTGTAATGACAACCGTGTTTGAAATCCCCCAGAGACTCCTTTTGGAAAAAGCACGTATCCCAATACTGCTTCAGTGAATGGACATGCAATATTCAGTAATAGCACAAAAAAAGATATGCTAAACCTGGCCAGACTTGGTACAAAGTTTGGCTGAAATTCAATTTGCAGTTTCAGAAGATATGTCTTGACAAGCATTTGTGACAAACATATAGATGGACAGACTTGACTAAAACTGACACAACTTGCCTTGGTATTGTTTATTTCTATAAAATTTCATTCAAACCATCTAGACTGACATACACAGCAAGTAAAAGTACAACAGAATTCAAAGAAATAGCTATGCCATACTTACAAGT
Source organism: Mercenaria mercenaria (assembly GCF_021730395.1). Lineage (NCBI taxonomy): Eukaryota > Metazoa > Mollusca > Bivalvia > Venerida > Veneridae > Mercenaria > Mercenaria mercenaria. The sequence continues at coordinate 55,433,548 of NC_069363.1, forward strand.
GTCCTGAACAACTGATGAGCAAAGTTTTTGATCTGAGTGCTGGTTCTTGTTGGTATTAGCTCAGCAATTTTTGTCCAGCTTCTTCCATATATCTCCTACAAACACATCAACCGATTTTTAATATCCATACCAGTCAGCATTACAACAGTAACTGTTCTTATGAAAGAAATCACAGTTTAATAGTTTCTTACCTTATTATTATGCATCATCTAAAAAGTATACAAACTACAGGGAAAACTAAATATTAGTAGTCCAGATTATTTAAAAGACTGTGAAAAACATTTCAATCAACTTCTGTTGGTTTGGCTCAATTAGAGAAGAGCATGAAACATCTAAGTTGTACATTATTATTTAACCTTTACCCTGCTAAATTTCTAAAATGGACTGGTCTATCATTAAATTTGGGCAAAACCATTATTCGAAAGGGTGTTTCCTGAAAATTTACTGACTGAATAGCAAAGTGTGCAGACCATGAACTGCACTGGTCGCCAAGGCAAAATCATTTGCTGCCAGCAGGCTAAAGGTTAAAATACACCTCAAAGAAAGGTCCCAGATTTGAACCACTCAAACTGCATCTCCCTACATGACACCAGGACTAATATTTTCAGAAAGCAGACTTGAGAAAGATTCACATAGAAAGCTTGATCATTAAAACGTATAAGCTTAACTAACACATGGCAATTTCCATATTACCCACCATTCCTCTGTGAAACATGTCCTTTTCTTCCTTTGTCCAAACAATCTTCTTTTGTTCTCCTTTTTTCCTTGCAAGTCCCACACCAACAGACATAGCCAACTGTTGCTTCCCTCTTGCTGACTTCCCACTAATGTAATATCTTAACCTTGGTTAAGGAAAATGCTAGTAATAAATCTACATAGTTGCAACTATTAAAGATGGTTCATCAGATTTGGTCAAGAAATGGATTTTTCCAAAACTATTGCATGTACTAACTCAAAAACATGGGAATGTTATCATTTTCCAAGTTTACTTAAAGGGGATACACAGAATCTGATGGAATAGTGCATGAAAAAATCAAATCGCCACTTTCTGTTTCCTTTAATTGGCTGAGTAATTTAATATTGATAAATCAACAGATATATGTCTTGAAAAATACCTTAGTATCCCATTAATGGAAATTATAATTTATGAAATGTCTAAAAGATCAAGAAATTCTGTGCTTAAAAGGTATACAGTAGTAAAATAAATCTGCTAAAGTAGGGGTCATGTATCTTCTAAGAGAGATTTTTTTGTCTGATAGGTCATTACTATGGAATATCTTCTAAACAGACAGCCAAAATGTGGGTATGAACACATTGTGAGATAAGGTTTGTTCACATTTCTATGAACGCAAAAAATCTCCTTGAACGTGTTACCAAAGTGTCAAGTATAGGTCCACAATGAAATAAAAACAGGAACTGACTTGAATACATAAAACATGAAAATGCCACTTATACTGGGATATTCTCTTTCAGCTATTATCTGACTAGCCCGGAAATGCTCCTTGATGACTTTTTTAGTACTATTGTACCTAAAGAGACTAACCTCAACTTTTGTGGTGAAAAATAATTGATCTCAAAAATCTATAAAACGTGAGTACTTTGACTAGTGGCAAACTTGACAGAAATTCAAGATATTCTTATAAATAACCAAAAAATATTGTGCAGAAGGCAGGTAGTACACTGTTGCAATGCTTTTGAAATAATGCAGAAAATTTACATTCTTCTTGCATTTTTACCAATATCTAACTTCTATTTTCACCCTCTTTATCATTTTTCAGTGTCATATATACATTCAATGCCAAACTTGGTGGAAATGAAGATGTTGAAAAATACCACCCAACCTGTGGGCGAGTAGCTTTAAAGCAGTACAGAAAATAAACATTATACAATTTTTAGCTTTAGTACAAGGATACTGTTCTTCTAAGAGCATTTTTTCTATGGTAGCTTTTGATTTCTCATCCATGCAACTGTTGTCTAGAGTCCAGCCCTGCTCCAACATCCAAGGAGGGTCTGTATATTCTGGCAACAAGTTGGCACTCTTTGATGGCAGTTCATTGCTGTCATACATGTTACTGTCTACCCTGAAATGATCATATTTTATGTAGATTACATAGAAAATGAAGCCTGTCGAGTGTAAGTAAGATTTTTTTTCATCTGACCTTATTTTGACTCATTTACAGATAAAGGGGTGGGGGTGGGAGTTACTGGAGGGAAGGAGGGGTATAATATTTATTAGATCATTATATTATGTTGTCTATTTGTGTTGTAAAGCAAGGGCCTACCAAGAGTGGAAGCAGTTTTCTTAGTCGGTGTTTGTGTTTACAAAATAAACAGGAGTCTGGAGAGAGCTGGTGGTGGTGGTGGTGGGGGGGGGGTGTATTTTGAGGTAAACAGAATTCACATGGAGTGGGTTTGTGTGTGTGTGTTGAGGGGAGGGGGAGAACAAATGCTGGCGTATTTGGCATGAGGCCTATGAATTGAATACTGTATAGACTTAAACTTACTTGTTCGGCTTTATTTTATGGTTGCCATCCCTCTAATCCTTACAGGTCTCTGTCTGCATTTTATTGTTAGGTAAACAAAGACAGTAAAAAACAAGACTGGGGATTGTTTCTCCTAAAGTAGACTTTGATAGTTAATAACTATTTTAAGTTTCAAGTCAAAAGCTTTGATAGTAACAGAGATATTTGACTATCAAAAACTTTAACCAAACAAGAGCTGTCTCCGTAGGATGACACATGCCCCCGATGGCACTTTGAATGAATAGTTATGGCCGATGTTAGAGTTTAGGACCTTTGACCTACGGAGCTGGGTCTTGCGCGCGACACATCATCTTACTGTGCAACACATTCATGCATAGTTATTTTAAAATCCATGCATGAATGAAAAAGATATGGACCGGACATGCCCATCAATGCACTATCATGAAAAACGATCTTTAACGTCTAAGTGTGACCTTGACCTTTGAGCTACGGACCTGGGTCTTGCGTGTGACACGTCGTCTTACTGTGGTACACATTCATGCCAAGTTATTTGAAAATCCATCCATTGATGACAAAGACATGGACCGGACACGCCCATCAATGCACTATCCTTTAACGTCTAAGTGTGACCTTGACCTTTGAGCTACGGGACCTGGGTCTTGCGCACTGCACGTCGTCTTACTGTGGTACACATTCATGCCAAGTTATTTGAAAATCCATCCATCGATGACAAAGATATGGACCGGACACGCCCATCAATGCACTATCCTTTAACGTTTAAGTGTGACCTTGACCTTTGAGCTACGGACCTGGGTCTTGCGCACTGCACGTCGTCTTACTGTGGTACACATTCATGCCAAGTTATTTGAAAATCCATCCAACGATGACAAAGATTTGGACCGGACACGAAAAATGCGGACAGACCGACAGACTGACAGACAGACAGACGGTTCAAAAACTATATGCCTCCCTTCGGGGGCATAAAAATTCTAAGTTAAAAAGGGGCATAACCTTTTCAAAATTCAAATCAGAGTTATGAGGATTGTTTCTCCGGGTGTAGACTTCGATAGTAAATAATATTTTAAGTTTCATGTCAATAACTTTGATAGTAACAGGGATATTTGACTTGACCAAAAACTTGAACCAACGGCGATGCCGACGCCAAGGCGAGTGCAATAGCTCTACTTTTTCTTTGGAAAGTCGAGCTAAAGTCATAAAATACTGGTCAGACTAACCTGCTCCAATAAATATCAACTTCAAATGAGTTGAATATCTACAGTCAGTTCTTTTTATTTGGCCATATAATACTACTGACTGAACAATCCTTCATTCACAAAATCAGTACCTTAGTTTATTTGGAATTCAATGATTATATATTTCAGATATGTTTATTTATTACATGTATTGTGTAAATATTAGCACTAATTTATTTTTGTCTTTGCCAAATAGTGGTTACTTTGAGTACAAACTTAAGACTTTTTATTATATTGTAATGCATCGAATATGGTGCTACATTTTTAATGTAACTTTTAAATTTGATGCAAGTTTTAAGGTCTTGAATTTATTCATCTTCAGCCGACTATGGTGCTTATTATTGTAAAAAAGGCCAAAGTTACGCTTTCTTTTGGATAACGGAAAGAAATAACTTGCAAAACTCTTACTTCACTTCAACAGTTTAGCAATAAAATGAGTTTTTACTAGATTTTAAAGAGAGATGCTTACTTATCTGCTAACCTCGACAATCAGTTTGTCGGAGGAAAATGACAGCGATACGTGGTACACCTGTGTGTGTTAAAAATTGATATTTGATTGGATCACAGATGTTTGATTGACACTTTTCACTATTCTTACGGGAGAACCGTAAGAATAGCCTGCAAGGCTATTCCTACGGGACCGTTAGAATAGCCACTTCCTCATATTATATTGTCCCCAGAAACTAAGTCAAAGTAATATTGGATCAAAACATAAAAAAATATTTCTGAGGGGTCTAAATGTCTCGGGGTTGAAATGTCTTTGGGGTTGAAATGTCCAAGGAAATTCAATTTTGTGTTCGAAATGTCTTAGGGTTGAAATGTCTTGGGGTCGAAATGTCATTCAGAGGACCAATAGTAGGCAATATGTCAATGACAGGCGGGACTAGTCAATTAGTTGAACTTCTAGACCTCTCGTCACTGCCGTTTTAGAATGTTGTATGAAAGGTGGAGAGGGGGATGTAAATGTGTTCGCAAGTGGAGGTAATTGGCCAGGTAATTTTCTTAAAAAACTGCTTCCTTGTGTGGGTGTAGATATAATTTTTTTGGAATACCCCATAAATTTTGAAGGGCTGTTCAGAAAGAAATGAATAAACATCTATCAATTTCCCTGTCATTTAAAGACTGATAGGGGATGAAAATCCCCGAGACGGTAACGTCCGTATATAGTTATTCGTCTTTGTTGTCTGCATATACTGAGGCAATTTTTTCGATGTTTTCCGGTTCCGGTTTATATACACACTGCAGACTGATCGTCTGCATGAGCATCCGAGCACCCTGAATCAGTCATAGAAATTCGTAAACCGCGCTAACATGATTATTTTACATCTTTTTTGTAATGAAAACTGCACATGCAACTGAAAAACACTTTTAAAACAGTAAGGAAGTGTAAAGGCCATCAAGTTTCTGCGTGGAGTGCAAACAAACAAAAAAATCCTAAAGCCAGTGCGAGAACGCTGAATGACGTCACCGTCACGGCTTCCCGTAAATTTTGCAAAGTATGATATTCGCTGTAAGAGGTATGATGACACTAAATGTAAACTACAGTTTAGAGCGAAGTTTCCCTTTCTTGAGCGTTGAATATTTCTTTCTAAGCAGATATATAAAAGATAAATCCCCATGCTAGGCGGTGCCTTAATTCATATTATTGGAACTGTTTTATCTGGTTTCATTGTCTTGTTTCTCAACATTTTTTGTGATAAATAAAGTAAATGGTTCTTTAATTACTCTAGTTTTAGATCAAAATCTCCAAGAACATCAATTTCGCCTTCCTCCGCCATTTTCGCCTAGCTTTATGAAATTTAAATTCGAAATTATTTTTTTTTTATCTCAGATGAAAGACAGCAATAAAATAACGGAAAAAACATTGTAATATCTAATGCTTAAATAAATTTAAGGTATAAATCGTATAACATTTGCCAAAGAGTTACAGTTACGTGCGGATTTTTTTCAACGAGATTGCGGCTTCATTTAGGTAAACAAGTGGGAAACACGTGTGTTGTGATTCTGTTATTATTTTCTACTTGAATCAGCAAATTTTAGTAAGGCAAATAAAGAAATGTGTAGAAAATTACTTATCCAATGCCATGAATTAGAATGAATATAACATGATAAATGGAAAACGCCATAATGTCTATTTGCTTCTGTTCTGTAGTATCTTTCGGACAGTACATTTTGGAATGCATGACTATGAGTGTTTCTTAATAATGTACAATTTAATAAGTTTCATGATTTAATGCAGCGGGCCAGGTTCCATTTTAATTTACATGAACACAGTCTGACGAATGCCACAAACACTTGGGGGGTACCCCTCCCCCTCCCAAACCGCCCCTGCCAACCTTCAGCCAGTATATTTTCGCCTTTTAAAACAAACTGAACACATGTCTCAATCATACAACAACTTCTGTTACAGTTTCAACTGTTTAAAAAACACCCATATTCTATTAATGCTCAGAAAAACAACTTTAACTCCGAGTGTTTCAGCACAAATTGCTTTTCCATTGCAAGGAATACAAAAATAGATCCGAGCTTGATGTTGCACACTGAAATTAACCAACAGTGCCGGGACACAGACGATATCATCAGTGGTTATCAGGGGGTTTTGGGAAAAGTACCCCTGGTTATATTGGGAATTTTTAACGCGGTTAATTGTCAAATTTGGGAAAATATACTGACAAAATTAAGTGAGTTTTTAATTCAATCTGACTAAAGTACTTGATCTTCTAAACGAAGATCTGAGAACGACCCATTCACATTCGTCTTCTGTATATTTTGGATTTCCAGTATTGCTATTTTTATCTTATCCAATCAGACGACTTGTTTGAATGTCAAAGAGTAAGAAAAATGTGCAGTCATTTCAGGGCTCGAACCCGGGACCCCTCGCTTATAAAGCAAGTGGCCTACCAACTGAGCTAACCGGCTATCTGATACATTATGACATAAGAATTATAAATATCAAAAGTCAAGGCTACAGGAAGATTTGCAAGATGTTGTAAGTTAGGCTCTGATTGGCTAGCGAAAGGGTCGTCAGAACGAGGCAATGAATAGGCCGTTCTCAGATCCTATGCGTAGCGTAATAGGATATGTACTTTAGTCAGATTGGTTTTTAATTAATAATATTAGTTTAAATCTTCAGTTTAAAATTTTACTGGTAGACAGTATCCCCTTGTGAAATTGAGAATTTTTTTTTCAGGATTGTTTTCCAATATTGCCTAAAAATACAGTAACTCTTCATTTGTCATGTTAAAGTCTTTGTTTACAGTTTGTTTTCACCAAAGTTATCAGGGCTCGAGCTAGGGAGCGACTTGAGCGAAATAGTCGCTTTGTAGCTCCCCACTTCGCTCTAATCTAACATCAAGTCAATTCAAGTCGCCCGATTTTTTTATTGACACACCTCCAGTTATCCGCTATCGGCCTGTTGACACTTGACTGGAATACACGAAAGCATAATTTAAGCTCCGCCTACTTCAGATTATGGAGAAGTGCAAAGGTGACACTTGTTTTGTAAACTGACTGTTGATAAACAAAGCAGTAGAGATTTATATTACATAAGCTTACACATTCTGTTTTGACCTTTAGAAAGTATCTTACCGTGACCAGCTCGAGTAATTTTCTCAAATCCACTTAATTTTACTCGTATTTTTCAAGGCCATTTTTCAAAACCCAAACTTTCGAAACATAATATTATCACTGACACTTTCTGTGAATAAAATAACGTAACTGAAATTTACGCAAATTTTTGACACCTGCCATCAGAAATTGGGTTAAACTAGTTTGACAACTGTTTCTTTTAATGTGTGCCGACACCAGCATATAAAAGAGACACCAGCAGATCAAAGAAGACGTGTATTCTGTGTGATGTCATAGTGTTGTCACTGCTATTGACATGTATTTAATTCATACTGTACACTGTCACTGACTTTGGGGGCTTGATTTATTTTTTGCTGATATGGAATTAACTTTTTTTTTTAAAATTCTTTTCATATTTAAAGGGTTTTCTTGGTTTGGGCAATCATTGCAAGGGTGAAAAAAAACTTGAATTTGCAGTTTAAGCACATTAGATTCACAAGGTTTAAAATGATAAGAAAACAAAATCACTGACATTTTCAGTGAATTTGTTATTTACTTTAAATTAATAAACAAAGACAGGAAATAATAAAAATAGTAACTTATATTAAGCATAATTAGTTCCTTTTTATACGCCCGTTTGAAAAACGGGACGTATTATGGGAACGCCCCTGGCGGGCGGGCGGGCGGGCGGGTTGGCGGGCGGGCGGGCGGGCGGCGTCCACAGACCTTGTCCGGAGCATATCTTCTACATGCATGAAGGGATTTTGATGAAACTTGGCACAGTTGTTCACCATCATGAGACGGAGTGTCATGCGCAAGAACCAGGTCCCTAGGTCTAAGGTCAAGGTCACACTTGGAGGTCAAAGGTCAAATTCAAGAATGACTTTGTCCGGAGCATATCTTCTTCATGCTGCAGGGATCAGCCTACAAGGCGATTTGAGCGATATCGTCGCTTTAAAGTCGGCCACTTCGCTTAATTATCGCCTCCGGGCGAAATCCAAATCGCCGAGTTTTTCAGCGAGTTATTATCTGTTTACTTAAGTTGCAAAACTTGATGCATATTCTAGATTAAATTATCGATAAATCCATAGTCAACCCCGCCTACTCGCCTGTCAAACTTCAGCCAATCGTAGCGTTAATATCTAACAGTGTCAATCAATAATATTGTAAGCCGCCGCCATTTTGAAAATTTTCAATCGGCGTGTAAAAAGCCGATAAACTTAACGAGAGCATGATTTTATGCAACAATTGTATATTATTCTTTCATTTTATTAAAGATTACTTCAAAAATTATTTCAATTACCATAATTACGGTCAATTTCTGTAAATGAACGGCACGGGTACTGTGGATAAAAAATGATTTCGCGGACGTCAGAACTGCCGTACAAAATATTGTAAAAAGATCGCCATTAACTACGAGTTTGGTATTATTTTCGAAAAAAATAATAAATGAATAAATTAAATGTATAAATCTGAACAAATTGGTGCAAAAATCGGGCATTATAAAAGTACGAGAATCGAAACATTAATGAAAATTTTCACGCCGTTTTGATCGTGCACCTGTTAAATTTACTAATTTCGGACATGTAAATTTCGGATAAAAATTTAAAGGCGACTTTTTCATAGCTAAGTTTATACTTTATTTAGAAATTCATGAAAATGATAATGCAAGAATCAATTTCCTTAAATATTTACTGTTTATAAGTTACAGCTAGACCCACAGAAAGTGGATATATATGGGCAGGAAACTGAATGCTATGCCGATTCTTCTCCTTAAATTTCTCAACTTCTCCCTAAATTCTGTGGAGGGAGAAGTCACTTCTCCCTAAAATTTTGACCTAGGCTGATCCCTGATGCATAGAGGGATTTTGATTAAAGTTGGCACAATTGTTCATCATCATGAGAAGGAGTGTCATGCGCAAGAACCAGGTCCCTAGGTCTAAGGTCAAGGTCACACTTAGAGGTCAAAGGATACAAGAATGAAAACTTTGTCCGGAGCATTTCTTCTTCATGCATAGAGGGATTTTGATATAACTTGGCACAAATGTTCACCACCATGAGGCGGAGTGTCATGCGCAAGAACCAGGTCTCTAGGTCTAAGGTCAAGGTCACACTTAGAGGTCAAAGGATACAAGAATGAAAACTTTGTCCGGAGCATTTCTTCTTCATGCATAGAGGGATTTGATATAACTTGGCACAAATGTTCACCACCATGAGGCGGAGTGTCATGCGCAAGAACCAGGTCTCTAGGTCTAAGGTCAAGGTCACACTTAGAGGTCAAAGGATACAAGAATGAAAACCTTGTCCGGAGCATTTCTTCTTCATGCATAGAGGGATTTTGATATAACTTGGCACAAATGTTCACCACCACAAGACGTAGTGTCATGCGCAAGAACCAGGTCCCTAGGTCTAAGGTCAAGGTCACACTTAGAGGCCAAAGGTCAGATACAAGAATGACTTTGTCCGAAGCATTTCTTCTTCATGCATAGAGGGATTTTGATGTAACTTGACACAACTATACACCATCATGAGACGAAGTGTCATGCGCAGTTCCCTTCTTTAGAATTACTTCCCTTTGTTGTTACTATAAATAGCTTATATTGTAACTTTTTCATTACTAGTCGTAGGGAAAAATCGAGACCACTTTTCTGTAGTACAACATGCATGCTACATCCAATTTTGAGGTGTATTTGACCAGTCTCTACCTGGTAAAGATTTTTGTGTGGACTTACAATTTTTTTTTTGATTTTTTTTTTTTTTTTTTTTTTTTTTTTTTTTTAAGATTAACTTCCCTTAGTTGTTACTATAAATAACTTATATTGTAACTTTTTTATAATTGACCGTAGGGAAAAACCAAGACCACTTTTCTGTGGTACAACATAGATGTTACTTTCCAATTTTAGGTGTATTTTAAGGTATCTCTACCTGGTAAGGAGTTTTTTTGTGGACTTAGAAAAACAAAACACTTAGTTATTACTAAACAACTACAAAATTAAAATTCCATTTGCAAATACAGGTGCTAGAGTAAAGAAATTTGCTGTGACGGGCGTATATTGTGACATTCTTGCACTCTTGTTCAACTTGCATGTCATGGTGCTAAAATCTTTCCCATTTTCCCTAAAATCTCGCCACTTCTCCCTAAAATCTCTCCACTTCTCCCTAATCTTAGCTGAGGGAGAAGTGACTTCTCCCTAAAATCTTAGCCTAGCTTAAGCCCTGAAGTTATAACTGAAATTATCCAAAAAGTAGAATGGCAAAGTGGGTGTATTTTCGAGTGCAAAAACTGGGTCGCGAAAATATGTGGCAATTGATTTTAATGGTGTAAGAACTACCTGTCAACATGTTTTGGGTACATTTTTCAATTAACATTTGTGTTTTTATGCATTTTGAGAGGTTTTTGCATACAAATCATACATTTCTTCAGCAAAATCATGTAATTATTTTTTTGCCGAGGTTGCAGACTGTCATGTTACTAAAAATAGAAACAAGTTGGTTTTTCCAACATTTTGTTTGATTTCCTTGGCAAACAAAACTAACTGTGCAAAAATTATCTTTGAAAAACAGAAAATAACTGATTTCAGTTGGGAAATTTTTCATTGGATTGGGAATTTTTTGCTCCAGATTGGGAAAAATAGAGCATATTTGGCATTGGGAATGGGGCCGAATATCGGCCCCGTGAGATAGGGTGAAAAAGTCCTGGTTATATTAAAAATACTCGTAATGAAAGTCAGCTTAATATCGCAGTGGCCGAGAGGGCAAAGGCCCCTTAGAATACTCTGTTTTTTGTCAGGGCGTGGGTTCGCTCCCCGCTATGGGCGATCCTTTTTTTTTTTTTTTTTTTTTAAATGTAAAGGGACATATTATGTTATACCCCCGGTGTCGTCTGTCTATCCGTCCTTCTGTCCGTTAGCAGTTTCAAGTCCGCTCTGTAACTCTTGAACCCCTTGAAGGAGTTCAAAGAAACTTGACACAAATGTTCACCAAACCGAGACGACATGCAGAGTGCATGTTTTGGATGTCTCTCTTCAAGGTCAGTGTCACATTAGGGGTCAAAGGTCATATCAGTTTGTTTCATGTCTGCTCTGTAACTCTTGAACTGCTTGAAGGATTTCAAAGAAACTTAGCACAAATGTTCACCATACGGAAGTGACGTGCAGAGCACAAGTTTTGGATGACTCGCTTCAAGGTCAAGGTCACACTTAGGGGTCACTGGTCATTTCCGGTACAATCCCGGACAATCCGGAACGGATCACATGTATGCATTAAAAAAAAAAAGATTGTCTATAGCGGGGAGTGGACCCGCGGCCCTGACAAAAACCTACAGTAATATGTACCAGCGCTTTAGACCTCTCGGCCATCGCAGCAGATGATGGAAATAGCGAGTATTTTTATCATAACCACTGATGATATTGTCTGTGTCCCGGCTCTGTTGGTAAATTTGACTGTGCAACCAGAGCGATTCTCGTATTCCTTGGACAAGCAATTTGTATTGAAACAAATAGACAAAAAGACGGACAAATACTTTATCTGTTCAGTAATACAATTTCACTGGGAACTATAAATGGATAGCAAGACTGGTTTGTATTGTAAATATTGTGCCCAGCATTCGATTTATCAAGTAATATTGCTTGATACAGATGTTCTGTGGTGCATAAAAAGCACCGGAGTCTGGCAAAGAAGTACAGCAACAATGTAACTAGGCAAAATAAAAAGCAAACTTATATCACAAGCAAATTCAATAAATGAGCTGTGCCATGAGAAAACCAACATAATGGGTTTGCGACCAGCATGGATCTAGACCGTTCAGTCTAGTCAGGATCCATGCTGTTCGCTAAAAGTTACTATAATTGCAATAGGCTTTGAAAGCGAACAGCATGGATCCTGCCATGAGAAAACCAACATAGTGGGTTTGCGACCAGCATGGATCCAGACCAGCCTGCACATCTGCGCAGTCTGGTCAGGATCCATGCTGTTCGCTAACAATTTCCATAATTGCAATAGGCTTTGAAAGCGAACAGCATGGATCCTGACCAGACTGCGTGGATGCTGGTTGCAAAGCCATTATGTTGGTTTTCTCAAGGTGGTCTCAAATTGGTATTCCCTGTCAAACAAGCTTCATGCGTAAGCACATCAAACTGATGAAAGCAAATAAGATTTATCAAAATGGATGTCAATATCAAAATTATATCTTAGATATACTAGTAATGTCCCAAAATACAGTTTCCCCAGATTTTTCAAATATAGAGAGTGTCCCTATACATGTATTTATTGTGTCCCAAAACTTAAGATAAAATATAGTACTGCTCATTTTGTACTTACAAACATTCCTGTATGTAAGCTTATAATATTATTACGTAGTAGAAGGCTGTGATAATAGTTTGAAACAATCAAGCTGCTGCATTGAGACCACTCTTGTTCAGGTATGTCACTAATTTTGTATCCCTAATTTACCTGGTAATAGGCTTTTTCTTTTCTTTCAGACGTCAAGATGACTTCTCTAGCAAAGCAGCTACAGCGTCTTGCCGTTCCCCACACCCAGACTATACTTGGTGAAGACAAAAAGAAAGCTTCTTTACTTTTTGACCCAAAAGAAGCAGCCTCTATTGACAGGGAAACATTCCACGCTCTTGGTATGTTTGTAATATATGTAATGAATGGTTTATCGGTTGATACTTGTGAGATGATTGTTTTATTTGGCATTTAGGAAAGTTAATTGATTTCATTTACGGACTGTATATCAGCATAATGAAGTATCATAAATACTTATGCAGCTACTATCTCCACAACAAATGCTTGCCTCAGTCTTTATTAACTGCAGACTTTAAGATTTCTGATATTCATTTATATTATGGAAGTGCATTAGTACTACATGTAAGTACACTGCATACACCTTGTGTACTGTGATGTTCTATTTTACATGGGTATAAACATGTGTGCTTTAAGCAAAAAAAAAACAAAAAAAAACCCTCTTATTTTTGAGGATCACAAAATTATGGACTTCAAGTAAAATAAGTGCCAATTTCATTCATTTGTTGGGATAGAATTTCCTGAGCAATGCAAGCAGTAAATTCATGAAAATTAGCAGAAATGATTATTTATGAAAATTAGCTCTCTATGAATACTGTGGAATCATTAATATTCGTGGGGGACTAATTTTCGTGGATTTCGTTGTCTAGTCAATCCACGAAATTTAATCCCAACGAACAAGTACAATTCCCATTTATTTTATGTTCAAAAGTTGAAATCCAAGAATTCATATCCCCACGAAATTGAGGTTTGGACCAAAACCACGAAATTTCATGCCCATGAAATAAAATGATTTTACAGTAGAAGTGATTTCTCATGTTTTAAACTTGTAAGGTACCATTAGAAAATTTAAGTGTTATGTAAATTTCAGTGCGGCAAAGGAGACAAATAATAAATTTATTTTTATATTTCAGGCTATGGAAATGTTTTTGGGTAATGCAGTGTGAACACTTGAAAAATATTTCATTGAGCATTACAAAATGTATAAGCAAATTAAATACCAGTGAAATCAATGTAATCTGAATTCAATAGAGAATCTCCTTAATATTTTTTATTTGACAGGTTTGAATGGTTTGGAGGAGCTGGAGACTATAGATGAAGATTTCAGTGACTTTGAGACAAGTTTGTTTGGAGATTCCTCATTGATGTTTGAGAGATCAGTCCAGACAAAAGATGTAAATGCAAAACTGGACAAAACCATACAAAGATTTCTGATACATGTGTCACCATATTGTCTGCTTAAACCTGCACATAAAGCTCTAGAATGGCTTGTACATAGGTAAATGTATCTAGGTTTAGTTATAGTCCCATCCTGGTTGCCACTTTGCCACTAGGGACAACTCCTCCAGAAGAATATTATTGATCTTACGTTCTGGAGACCAGTGCATGATGCAGCAGATTGCTCCAATGCCAGATATTTCCCAAGGTTCTATAACTTGCTAGGTGTAAAACACTTTATATGTAACCTGGACTATACTGAGTATATATTAGCGTTATAGTATGTTTGGAAAGATTTGGGGGTTTTTTTAGCTCACCTGTCACAAAGTGACAAGGTGAGCTTTTGTGATCGCGCGGTGTCCGTCGTCCGTCGTCCGTCCGTACGTCCGTGCGTCCGTAAACTTTTGCTTGTGACCACTCTAGAGGTCACATTTTTCATGGGATCTTTATGAAAGTTGGTCAGAATGTTCACCTTGATGATATCTAGGTCAAGTTCGAAACTGGATCACGTGCCTCAAAAACTAGGTCAGTAGGTCTAAAAATAGAAAAACCTTGTGACCTCTCTAGAGGCCATAATTTTCAATGGATCTTCATGAAAATTGGTCAGAATGTTCATCTTGATGATATCTAGGTCAAGTTCAAAACTGGGTCACATGCAGTCAAAAACTAGGTCAGTAGGTCTAAAAATAGAAAAACCTTGTGACCTCTCTAGAGGCCATATATTTCACAAGATCTTCATGAAAGTTGGTCAGAACGTTCACCTTGATGATATCTAGGTCAAGTTCGAAACTGGGTCACGTGCCATCAAAAACTAGGTCAGTAGGTCAAATAATAAAAAACCTTGTGACCTCTCTAAAGGCTATATTTTTCATGGATCTGTATGAAATTGGTCTGAAATGTTCATCTTGATGATATCTAGGTCAAGTTCGAAACTGGGTCACGTGCCATCAAAAACTAGGTCAGTAGGTCAAATAATAGAAAAACCTTGTGACCTCTCTAAAGGCCATATTTTTCATGGATCTGTATGAAAGTTGGTCTGAATGTTCATCTTGATGATATCTAGGTCAAGTTCGAAACTGGTCACGTGCGGTCAAAAACTGGGTCAGTGGGTCTAAAAATAGAAAAACCTTGTGACCTCTTTTGAGGCCATATATTTTATGAAATCTTCATGAAAATTTGTCAGAATGTTCACCTTGATGATATCTAAGTCAAGTTCGAAAGTGGGTCATGTGCCATCAAAAATTAGGTCAGTAGGTCAAATAATAGAAAAACCTTGTGACCTCTCTAGTGGCCATATTTTCCATGGGATCTGTATGAAAGTTGGTGTGAATGTTCTCTTGATGATGTCTAATCAAGTCGAAACTGGTCACGTGTGATCAAAAACTAGGTCAGTAGGTCAAAAAAATAGAAAAACCTTGTGACCTCTCTAAAGGCCATATTTTTCAATGGATCTTCATGAAAGTTGGTCTGAATTTCATCTTGATGAAATCTAGGTCAAGTTCGACACAGGTCATGTGCGCAAAAACTAGGTCAGTGGGTCTAAAAATAAAAAACCTTGTGACCTCTCTAGAGGCCATACTTGTGAATGGAACTCCATAAAAATTGGTAAGAATGTTCACCTTGATGATATCTAGGTCAAGTTCGAAAGTGGGTCACGTGCCATCAAAAAGTAGGTCAGTAGTCAAATAAGACAAAACGTTGTGACCTCTCTAGAGGCCATATTTTTCATGGATCTGTATGAAAGTTGGTCTGAATGTTCATCTTGATGATATCTAGTCAAGTTTGAACTGGTCAACTGCGACTCAAAAACTAGGTCAGTAGGATCTTGAATAGAAAAACCTTGTGACCTCCTAGAGGCCAGATACCCTTGAATGGATCTCATGAAAATGTCAGAATAACACCTTGAGATATCTAAGGTCACATTTGAAACTGGGTCACGGCCTTAAAAAACTAGTCACATAGGTCAAATAATAGAAAAACCTTGTGACCTCTCTAGAGAACCATAATTTCAATGATCTTCATGAAAATTGGTCAGAATTTTAATCTTGATATATCTAGGTCAAGTTCAAAACTGGTCACATGAGTTCAAAACTAGTCACTATGTCAAATAATAGAAAAAACGACGTCATACTCAAAACTGGATCATGTGGGAAAGGTGAGCGATTCAGGACCATCATGGTCCTCTTGTTTAGCTCAAATGAGCACAAAGCCCTCTGAGTGAGCTATTGAGACAATCACTGTCTGATTTCCATCTATCTGTTGTCCACACTTCATCAGAAGATGTCTCCAAAACCACTTGGCAGATTTCAGTCAGAAGTGTTCGTGGTTTAAAGAAACTCATTCCATGCAAAAGTCTGGTTTCCCTGGCAACAGACAGAAAGGTAAAAGGTTAAAAATATTCTTGCCAGATTTCAAAGTGGTCACCCAAGAATTTTCAGATTTTCCTTATTTGTCAAAAAGATAGCCAGTAGGGGGCATGATAACTTCATTCTATATGTATGTAGTGGAAGATTTAAAAATCTTGTCAGAAACCGCTATAATTTTGTAAATAATTCGATGTAATTTCGTACAAATATTCGTTTTGCAACCCTCTACTAAGAATTTTCATATACATGTACATGATAAAGACTCCTACTGTCTTTATTTTATTGGGTGTTAATTATCTACTTTTAATGATTATTTCAATAAATCATTTAACTCATTATTACAATTTTCTAGTAAATATTTTGATCTTTATATGTTTTTGGTATAATAAAATAAATATTGCATTCCTGAGAGGGTGATATGAAAATGTTCATCTCGATATGTATTAATATCGACCGAGGCATATATTTTATAATATAAATGTAGCTAACATTTAAAAATGACTTTGTATCTTAATATTATTTGTATTTCACACTTCTAGGTTTCATATTCATTTCTACAACACTGATGAACTGTTGCTGTGTTTCCTACCATACCATGAGAGTAAGATATTTGCAAGAGTTCTTCAGCTGATCAAATTTGACTCAAGGATTTCCTCAAAATGGGATTTCTTGGAACCTTTACAGGTATGAAAAACATTACCACACAGTAGCTTCTTTATTCTTAAATCAGTATCTCAGACAGACAGACGTTTTGTCTTTTAAAGAAACTGTTGTTGCCTTATTTCAACAGTATAACAAGAGTTTGTTAACTGGATTTAGAAGTTGAACTAATGTTTCATAATTTTTCTAATTTCATTGCTTATCAAAGTTTATTACATTTTATGAGAAACAAAACATAATGGAAACCAAGAGTATCTGCACTGACTTTCTGGTTAAAATAAAGGAACATAAGCTTTCATACTAGACCAGATATATTATGTTTAAAATTTTATTACTGTAACTTTTTGACCGAGCTGTTGAATTTTGATGAAAACCATACTGTTACAGTGTTTATCTATATTTTTAGAAATCCGGTGTTCATCTTTCAAGGATGACTTTAGTAAATCACTGTGCCACTGATCCAGCTTTCCTGTCTTTTGTTTGTGAGATGGTTCCAACAGCTGTCGAGGTTGGTTCAACTTTTAGTTGAAAATGTATAATAATGAAACATTCCCAGAAATAAAAAAAATGTCACATTTATTGACAGTTTCCTATGTCTGTAACATGTATGTCTTACAATTTTGAAAACATTGCTGATTTGTGATTAAAACTTACCTGTTAAGCTAGGAGTTTTAAAGTCTCTTCATATCTAGGAATGCAACAAATTCCCCAGAATATGTTTAAAATCATGTTAAGAAAAGCTTTTAAAAAGTAGTCAGTTTAGGTGTTGTGGCAGTTTTGCAGTTGGTGGTGTTGCCAGCGTATGTGTTTGTTTTGTATATTTTGTATGTTATCAATTACACACTAAATACTTTTATTACCTAGGTATTAACTGAGAAAGGAGAAGTCCCGAAGTGTAGAGTATTATTTTCCTTCTATGCTACAACAGTGATTGGTGTCCTTGAGACGACCTCTGTGTCAGAGGTCATCTTGTCAACCTTACTGCCCCACCTAACTACTGGAATGAAGTCTGCAGTGCTGGAATACAAGGCTGCCTCATATATGATATTTGCACAACTTCTCCACAAGACAAAACTAACTCCAGATCTTGTCAAATCTTTGCAGCAGATTTTAGCTAAGGTTTGTTATCAGTAGTATTGGGCATAAGTGTTAAATTTCCATGTTGATTAATCAGTACAAAAATACCAGATATATTTTCAATTCACCTTGATGAAAAACAGACGTAGCCCACCAATGTAAGATAAAAAAGCTAAAGTTTTCAAATTTGGGCAGTAACATGATTCAAGTTTTTTTTTCAGCAATTTCGAACACAACATCCAGGTATTGTTGATTGTCGGTATTCTGTGTATTTGGAAGACGATTTTAGTTCTGAATATTTACTTGCCCAAAAACATAATGTTACTAGTATACTTGTAGAAATGCATCCTTTCTAATGGATAGATTAGCTAAAAACAAAAACTTGTGTTTTTGACTGAATACCTGGTCAAATTTCTTGTTAATTTCTTCTTTGAAATTTCTTGATTTTCACCTAGTTTAGGATTCCTCTTGTTTGCATTAAGTTTAATGTCTTGTGGACTAATGGAAAGCACTTGCTTTTTTTTCAGAGTATGGTACCAGACTTGTTAGGAGAGGCTGTTTCATGTATGATACTCATGTTTCAAACTCAAGATGTCAGCAAACACCGTATCACTAAAAAGTAGGAATTCATATACATTGTACTTTATTCTGCATAGATTGTTACCTACTTCATTTTGCATAAATTTTAATGTCTGTTTTTTTGTTGTTGTTTTGTTGTATGTTATTATTGTTTGAAGGCTACTGTAATTTAACTGACAGTTTCAAAATATATGATAAGGGGAGTTCTTAGCATAAGAAATTACTTTTACATTTAGGGGACTCTGTGGCCAAGTGGTTAAGATCACTGACTTCAAATCAGTTGCACCATGCTGATTTGGGTTTGGAACCTCTCTTGGGCATAGAATTTTTCATGTGAGGAATCCATCCAGCTGGCTTACGGAAGGTTTGTGCTTCTACCCAGGTTCCCGCCTATGCCTGAACGACTGGTCTGAGGGGCACCTGGGGTCTTTATCACCATGAAAAGCTGGAATTATTACCATATAACTAAGATTGTGTCAGTGTAACTGTAAACAAGACAAAAACAAAAAATACTTTTAAATTTGTTGTGTTTCAGTCAGAATGAAACTAACCTATAGTATTTTATTTACATGATCGGCAGAGTGAGGCATGTGCTGTTGACAAATAATGAAGTTTTTTCTGTATGTTTTCAGGACATTCAAATACATGTGTCGGCACTACACTGTGGTAGATGTTATAGGCCAGCTTCATGCACAGTTTGAGGCCTCACAGTTTCTAACGTATTTCCTAGATAGGTTAATTCCTGCAGCCTTCCAGCATGCTGTTGGCATAGCAACAAGTGGAGAGAGTAGCGAGTCAGAGTCCTCTGGGGGCTTGAAAGAATATATGTCCATGTTGCACAGACTCTTGTCATCTGTCAGTCTTCCAGATGAAACAGCTGAAAATGCTGCTTAGTAAGAAGTTTTGTCTCGTTAATCTAAGAACTGTTTGATCTCTTTTTAGCTCGACTTTTTGAAGAAAATGTAGAGCTATTGCACTCGCCCCCGCGTCGGCGTCGCCGTTGGTTAAAGTTTTTGATAAAGTCAAATATCTCTGTTACTATCAAAGCTATTGACTTTAAACTTAACATAGTTATTTACTATCAAAGTCTACACCAGGTGAAACAATCCCCATAACTCTGATTTGAATTTTGACAGAATAATGCCCCTTTTTAACTTAGAATTTTTGGTTAAAGTTTTTGATAAAGTCAAGTATCTCTGTTACTATCAAAGCTATTGACTTGAAACTTAAAATAGTTATTTACTATCAAAGCCTAAAACCAGGAGAAACAATCCCCATAACACTGAATTGAATTTTGACAGAATTATGCCCCTTTTTAACTTAGAATTTTTGGTTAAAGTTTTTGATAAAGTCAAATATCTCTGTTACTATCAAAGCTATTGACTTGAAACATAAAATACTTATTTACTATCAAAGTCTACATCAGGAGAAACAATCCCCATAACACTGAATTGAATTTTGACAGAATTATGCCCCTTTTTAACTTAGAAATTTTAGTTAAAGTTTTTGATAAAGTCAAATATCTCTGTTACTATTAAAGGTTTTGACTTGAAACTCAAAATAGTTACATACTATCAAAGTCTACACCAGGAGACACAGTTCTCATAACTATAATTTGAATTTTAACAGAGTTATGCCCCTTTTTAACTTGGATTTTTTTTTTAGCTCACCTGTCACGAAGTGACAGTGTGAGCTTTTGTGATCGCGCAGCGTCCGTCGTCCGTCCGTGCGTAAACTTTTTCTTGTGACCACTCTAGAGGTCACATTTTTCATGGGATCTTTATGAAAGTTGGTCAGAATGTTCATCTTGATGATATCTAGGTCAAGTTCGAAACTGGGTCAACTGCGGTCAAAAACTAGGTCAGTAGGTCTAAAAATAGAAAAACCTTGTGACCTCTCTAGAGGCCATATTTTTCAATCGATCTTCATGAAAGTTAGTCAGAATGTTCATCTTGATGATATCTAGGTCAAGTTCGAAACTGGGTCATGTGCGGTCAAAAACTAGGTCAGTAGGTCAAATAATAGAAAAACCTTGTGACCTCTCTAGAGGCCATATTATTCATGGGATCTGTATGAAAGTTGGTCTGAATGTTCATCTTGATGATATCAAGGCCAAGTTCGAAACTGGGTCACGTGCTGTCCAAAACTAGGTCATTAGGTCTAAAAATAGAAAAACCTTGTGACCTCTCTAGAGGCCATATTTTTCAATGGATCTTCATGAAAATTGGTCAAAATGTTCATCTTGATGATATCTAGGTCAAGTTCGAAACTGGGTCACATGCGGTCCAAAACTAGGTCAGTAGGTCTAAAAATAGAAAAACCTTGTGACCTCCCTAGAGGCCATATTTTTCAATGGATCTTCATGAAAATTTGTCAGAATGTTTATCTTGATGATATCTAGGCCATGTTCGAAAGTGGGTCACGTGCTGTCCAAAACTAGGTCAGTAGGTCTAAAAATAGAAAAACCTTGTGACCTCCCTAGAGGCCATATTTTTCAATGGATCTTCATGAAAATTTGTCAGAATGTTTATCTTGATGATATCTAGGCCATGTTCGAAAGTGGGTCACGTGCTGTCAAAAACTAGGTCAGTAGGTCTAAAAATAGAAAAACCTTGTGACCTACCTAGAGGCCATATTTTTCAATGGATCTTCATGAAAATTGGTCAGAATGTTCATCTTGATGATATCTAGGCCATGTTCGAAAGTGGGTCACGTGCAATCAAAAACTAGGTCAGTAGGTCTAAAAATAGAAAAACCTTGTGACCTCCCTAGAGGCCATATTTTTAAATGGATATTCATTAAAATTAGTCAGAATCTTCATTTTGATGATATCTAGGTCAAGTTCGAAACATGGTCACATGCTTTCAAAAACTAGGTCAGTAGGTCTAAAAATAGAAAAACTTTGTGACCTCTCTAGAGGCCATACTTTTCAATGGATCTTCATGAAAATTGGTCAGAATGTTCACCTTGATGATATCTAGGTCAAGTTCGAAACTGGGTCACGTTTAGTCCAAAACTAGGTCATTAGGTCTAAAAATAGAAAAACCTTATGACCTCTCTAGAGGCCATATTTTTCCATGGATCTTCATGAAAGTTGGTCTGAATGTTCACTTTGATGATATCTAGGTCAAGTTCAAAAGTGGGTCACATGCAGTCAAAAACTAGGTCATTAGGTCTAAAAATAGAAAAACCTTGTGACCTCTCTAGAGGCCTTATTTTTCAATGGATCTTCATGAAAATTAGTCAGAATGTTCACCTTGATGATATCTTGGTCAAGTTCGAAAGTGGATGACGTGTGGTCAAAAACTAGGTCATTAGGTCTAAAAATAGAAAAACCTTGTGTCCTCCCTAGAGGCCATACTTTTCATGAGATCTTCATGAAAATTGGTCAGAATGTTCACCTTGATGATATCTAGGTCAAGTTCGAAACTGGGTCATGTGCCTTTAAAAACTAGGTCCTTAGGTCAATAAATAGAAAAACCTTGTGACCTCTCTATGTACTATTCATGAGATCTTCATGAAAATTGGTGAGAATGTTCACCTTCATGGTATGTAGGTTAAGTTCGAAACTGGGTCAAGTGCCTTCAAAAACTAGGTCATTTCGTCAGAATATAGAAAAACCTTGTGACCTCTAGAGGCCATATTTTTCAATGGATCTTCATGAAACTTGGTCAAAATGTTCATCTTAATGATATCTAGGTCAAGTTCGAAACTGGGTCACGTGCGGTCCAAAACTAGGTCATTAGGTCTAAAAATAGAAAAACCTTGTGACCTACCTAGAGGCCATATTTTTCAATGGATCTTCATGAAAATTTGTCAGAATGTTTATCTTGATGATATCTAGGCCATGTTCGAAAGTGGGTCACATGCGGTCAAAAACTAGGTCAGTAGGTCTAAAAATAGAAAAACCTTGTGACCTCCCTAGAGGCCATATTTTTCAATGGATCTTCATGAAAATTGGTCAGAATGTTCATCTTGATGATATCTAGGCCTTGTTCGAAAGTGGGTCACGTGCGATCAAAAACTAGGTCAGTAGGTCTAAAAATAGAAAAACCTTGTGACCTCCCTAGAGGCCATATTTTTAAATGGATATTCATTAAAATTAGTCAGAATGTTCATTTTGATGATATCTAGGTCACGTTCGAAACATGGTCACATGCTTTCAAAAACTAGGTCAGTAGGTCTAAAAATAGAAAAACTTTGTGACCTCTCTAGAGGCCATACTTTTCAATGGATCTTCATGAAAATTGGTCAGAATGTTCACCTTGATGATATCTAGGTCAAGTTCGAAACTGGGTCACGTTTAGTCCAAAACTAGGTCATTAGGTCTAAAAATAGAAAAACCTTATGACCTCTCTAGAGGCCATATTTTTCCATGGATCTTCATGAAAGTTGGTCTGAATGTTCACTTTGATGATATCTAGGTCAAGTTCAAAAGTGGGTCACATGCAGTCAAAAACTAGGTCATTAGGTCTAAAAATAGAAAAACCTTGTGACCTCTATTGAGGCCTTATTTTTGAATGGATCTTCATGAATATTAGTCAGAATGTTCACCTTGATGATATCTTGGTCAAGTTCGAAAGTGGATGACGTGTGGTCAAAAACTAGGTCATTAGGTCTAAAAATAGAAAAACCTTGTGTCCTCCCTAGAGGCCATACTTTTCATGAGATCTTCATGAAAATTGGTCAGAATGTTCACCTTGATGATATCTAGGTCAAGTTCGAAACTGGGTCATGTGCCTTTAAAAACTAGGTCCTTAGGTCAATAAATAGAAAAACCTTGTGACCTCTCTATGTACTATTCATGAGATCTTCATGAAAAATTGGTGAGAATGTTCACCTTCATGGTATGTAGGTAAGTTCGAAACTGGGTCAAGTGCCTTCAAAAACTAGGTCATTTCGTCAGAATATAGAAAAACCTTGTGACCTCTAGAGGCCATATTTTTCAATGGATCTTCATGAAACTTGGTCAAAATGTTCATCTTAATGATATCTAGGTCAAGTTCGAAACTGGGTCACGTGCGGTCCAAAACTAGGTCATTAGGTCAAAAAATAGAAAAACCTTGTGACCTACCTAAGGCCATATTTTCAATGATTTCATGAAAATTTGTCAGAATGTTTATCATGATGATAATCTAGGCCATGTTCGAAAGTGGGTCACATGCGGTCAAAAACTAGGTCAGTAGGTATACCTAAAAATAGAAAAAACCTTGTGACCATCCCTAGAGGCCCATATTTTCAATGATCTTCATGAAAATTGGTCAGATGATTCATCTTGATGATATCTAGGCCTGGTGTTCGAAAGTGGTTCACGTGCGATCAAAAACTAGGTCATAGGTCTAAAAATAGAAAAACCTTGTGACCTTCCCTATGAGGCCATATTTTTAAAATGTATTCATTAAATTAGTCAGAATGTTCATTTTGATGATATCTAGGTCACGTTCGAAACATGTCACATGTTATTCAAAACTAGGTCAGTAGGTCTAAAAATAGAAAAACTTTGTGACCTCTCTAGAGGCCATACTTATCAATGGATCTCATGAAAATTGGTCAAATGTTCACCTTGAAGATATCAAGGTCAAGTTCGAAACTGGTCACGTTTAGTCCAAAACTAGTCATTAGGTCTAAAAATAGAAAAACCTGTGACCTCTATAGAGGCCATATTTTTCCATGAATCTTCATGAAAGTTGGTCTGAATTTACACTTTGATGATATCTAGGCAAGTTCAAAAGTGGGTCACATGCGGTCAAAAATAGGTCATTAGGTGCTAAAAATAGAAAAACCTGTGACCTCTCTAGAGCCTTAATTTTTGAATGGACTTCATGCAAAATATGTCAAAATGTTCACCTTGATGATATCTTGGTCAAGTTCGAAAGTGGATGACGTTGGTCAAAAACTAGGTCATAGGTCTAAAAATAGAAAACCTTTGTGACCTCTCTAGAGGCCATACTTTTTCATGAGATCTTCATGAAAATTGGTCAGAATGTTCACCTTGATGATATCTAGGTCAAGTTCGAAACTGGGTCATGTGCCTTTAAAAACTAGGTCCTTAGGTCAATTAATAGAAAAACCTTGTGACCTCTCTATGTACTTTTCATGAGATCTTCATGAAAATTGGTGAGAATGTTCACCTTCACGGTATGTAGGTCAAGTTCAAAACTGGGTCAAGTGCCTTCAAAAACTAGGTCATTAGGTCAGATAATAGAAAAACCTTGTGACCTCTAGAGGCCATATTTTTAATGGATCTTCATGAAACTTGGTCAGAATTTTTATCTCGATATCTAGGTCAAGTTCAAAACTGGGTCACATGAGCTCAAATACTAGGTCACTATGTCAAATAATAGAAAAAAACGACGTCATACTCAGTTCAAAACTGGGTCATGTGGGGACAGGTGAGCGATTCAGGACCATCATGGTCCTCTTGTTTTTTACTGGCAAAGCTCAAATTCAGAGTCAAGCACTGAGAAAAGTCGGGCGCAATGTCTTACGGACAGCTCTTGTTAATATTTAAATGTTGGGGTGAAGTTAGTATTGTGTCTCCCAAAATAAATTACCAAAAACATTGGATTATGATATCACCCATTAGGGACAAACCATTACCCAACTGTAGAATTTTTATTGTATTCAGTTGATTCTTTCGAGGTCATACTCTTGTGCAGAATGTGTATAACTTTAATATCTAGGTCAAGCTATATATCCAGCAAGTCAAAACAAATGTCCCAAAAGTATTGTCCTTGACCTCAGAATTGCCTGAAAAATTAAGTGTCAACTGGCAGCTCAGTATCCTGAAAACATGTTATGAAAATGTCCACGGTTGACCTTAGAATTATGGGATATAGGAAGTACCAAGTGTCTGCACAATGACTCGAACCAAAAATGTGTAGTTTCTAAGTCTAAATTTAGTTTATTTCAAACAGTTGTAGGTATGTACAAAATATTAATTAACATTAAATAGATATATCTGTGACAGTTGATAAGATCCAGAAGCAAAGGCTTATTAACCTTTGGCCTGCTGGCGGCAAATGGTTTTGCCTTTGCGATCAGTGCAGACCAAGATCAGTCTGCACTGTTCGCTATTCAGTTAGTAAATTTTCAGTGAACACCCCTTCAAATAAAAAATGGTATGGCCCAAATTGAGTGATGGATCAGTCTGTTTTAGAAATTTAAGATGGTAAAGGTTAAGGCCTTTCCCAAAAATATAGAATCATGAAGTTATAAATGGCTGAGTACAATTATGCACATGTCTAAAAGCATATTGAATTGCTTAATTTTACTAAGAGTAACATGTTATAAGGTGGACTGCAAAAAAAAAGAAAATTATCTCACTGCAATATCTAGATTTAGTTTATTACCATTTCTGCAAACAATGGCATCTTCCCGATAACACTGTATCTTCATCATTATGCAGAATTTGTACATTCTATGTCTTTGGGTCATTATAGTCAAATGGTCAAGGTCACAGTGGGCATTCTTACAAAAATGAGTCTACTTTAAGTAGATACCAAACATCAGGAGAAATTGTTTCATAAGTGATATGAATTAAATATGACTGAATCAATTCTGGACTTTTACAGCAAAATATGTTCTGTATTAAAAGATTTCCAGCATGTTTCTGTCCTGATTAAACAGGTTAAGTTATATCTGTAATATTACTTAAATTTAATTTTTACAGCACATTCCTGGGTGTCTACATCAAGCATGGCAACAAACATCTGGATAATGACGTTGATGATAGAATCAAAGACAGTTTACAGGGCATTGTTAGGCAGCTGGAAGGAAAGTTAGTAGTTTTAGAGTTTTCCACAGAGTAATGTATTTTCTGTAATTTATGAATGACAGTAGATTATTTCAGGAGTAAGCAGATCATAGGTTAAGGGTTCAGTAAAGCTCATCTGTAAAGTGGTTTGTAAAGTTCACCTATTAAGAGATTGACCAATCACAAGTTTGCAGTTTGATTATGGCCTACAAAATCTGTTTTATGGTCCGAACTTTAATAGGTATAAACAACTAAACTGGAAGTCATGTTTATGTCTTGTATAGAGTAAAACTTTTTTCTGAGTTTACAAGTTCTACAGGTGCAGGAATGACAAGTTCTGTAATAATATACTGGTATGTATTTCAGACATTCGGCAGCTGTGGACAGGGCTGTCAGTAGAACACTGAAGGGATGTAAGAAATCCCAGGAGAAGAACCTTGTTAACGAGTTCCTCAACTTGTATGTGCTCTCGGTACCACATCAGCTGGTTACAGACAGTGAAACTAGCCTGGTTCTCTCATTGAACCACAGGCTACAATCCGTCAGGGAAAAGGCTGTCTCTATGCTTATACAGAATAGAAAGGGGGTTTGTACTTTTTATTAGCTCACCTGAGCAATCGCTCGATGTCTGGTGTCTTGTTGTGTGTCTGTCGTCTGTCAACATTTAACTTGTGTATGCGATAGAGGCTGTATTTTTCTACTGATCATCATGAAATTTTGTCAGAATGATAACCTTGATGAAATCTAGGCAAAGGTCGAAAATGGGTCATCTGGGATCAAAAACTAGGTCAAATCAAAGAAAAACCTTGTGTATGCGGTAGAGGCTGTATTTATGTCTCCCCCCCCCCCCCCCCCCCCCCCCCCCCCCCTGTTTTTGCCCTGTCCGTATGTACGTACGTCACACTTCATTTCCGATCAATAACTGTAGAACCATTTGATCTAGAACCTTCAAACTTCATAGGTTGTAGCGCTGCTGGAGTAGACGACCCCTATTGTTTTTGGAGTCACTCCATCAAAGGTCAAGGTCACAGGGGTCTGAACATTGAAAACCATTTCAGATCAATAACTAGAGAACCACTTGACCCAGAATGTTGAAACTTCATAGGATAATTGGACATGCAGAGTAAATGACCCAGTTAATTTTGGGGTCACTCTATTAATGGTCAAGGTCACAGGGGCCTGAACATTGATAACGATTTCTGATCAATAACTTGAGAACCTCTTGATCCGGAATGTTGAAACTTCATAGGATGATTGAACATGCAGAGTAGATGACCCCTAATGATTTTGGGGTCACTCTGTTAAAGGTCAAGGTCACAGAAGCCTGAACATGGAAAACAATTTCCGATCAATAACTTGAGAACCACTTGACCCAGAATGTTGAAACTTCAAAGGATGATTGAACATGCAGAGTAGATGACCCTATTGATTTTTGGGTCAGTCTGTTAAAGGTCAAGGTCACAGGGGCTTGGTCATGTTAAATCATTTCTGGAAAATAACTTGAGAACCACTTGACCTAGAATGTTGAAACTTAATAGGATGATTGGACATGCATAGTTGATGACCCCTATTTATTTTGGGGTCTATTGATCAAAGGTCAAGGTCACAGGAGCCTGAACAGTGACTTGAGAACCACTAGGCCAAGAGTGTTGAAACTTAGCGGGATGACTGGACATGCCAAGTAGATGATCCCTATTGCAGCCAACTGTCAGTGTCTCTTTGACTTTCGCTCCTGACCCCTATTGACTTCTTGCCTATACGACTGCATTGGGGGAGACATGCGCTTTTTTACAAAAGCATCTTCCAGTTTTCAATTGATCTTCATGAATTTTGGTTAGAATGATTACCTTGATGAAGTCTAAGCCAAGTTCAAAAATGTGTTATCTGGGGTGAAAAACTAGGTCACTAGGTCAAATCAAAGAAAAACCTTGTGTATGGGATAGAGGCTGTATTTTTCAACTGATCTTCATGAAATTTAATCAGAATGTTTGACTGGATGAAATCTAGATCAAGTTTGAATATGGGTCATCTGGGGTCAAAAACTAGGTCACCTGGTCAAATTAAAGAAAAACCTTGTGTACACAATAGGGGCTGCATTTTACACAGGATATTCATAAAATTTTGTCAGAATGATTGCCTTGATGAAATCTAGGTCAAGTTAGAATATGTGTCATCTGTGGTCAAAAACTTGGTCACTAGGTCAAATCAAAGAAAAACATTGTGTATGCGATAGAGACTGTATTTTTCAATTGAACTTTATGAAATTTGGTCAGAATGATAGCCTTGATGAAATTAAGGTCAAGTTTGAATATAGATAATCTGGGATAAAAAAACTAGGTCTCTAGGTCAAATCAATGAAAAACGTTTTGTATGCAATAGAGGCTGTATTTTTCAATTGAGGTTCATGAAATTTGGCCAGAATGATTGCCTAACATGTTTACACTGTTACGGTGTGTTTCTCAGGTGAGTGACCTAGGGCCATCTTGGCCCTCTTGTTTAATATAAGATTTATTGCTTATGCCGGAAAGATTACTTTTTGGATTTTGATTTTTTGTTGGAAGCCCGCCTGCTTAGCTGAATAGGGAGAGTGCAAACCCACAGATTGCGAGGTTGTGAGTTCGATCCCTGGGCTACAACTTGTAGGCATATGTTCTCCGTGACGATTTAAAAACAGATATAGTGTCTGAAATCATTCATCCTCCACCTCTGATTCATGTGGGGAAGTTGGCATTATTCGCGGAGAACCGGTTTGTACTGGTACGGAATCCAGGAACACTGCTTAGGTTAACTGTCTTGTCTTTACATAAATGAAATACTGTTGAGAATGACAATAAACCCTAACCCCCCCCCCCCCCCCCCCCCCCCACTTTTTATGCCCCAAAAGGGAGGCATATTAGTTTTCAACTGTCCGTCCATTCGTTAGTTCATCACAACGTTAATTTTTGCATGAAGGCACTTTACTCATGAACCACTGCACCCAGGACCTTCAAACTTCACATGCTAATAATACTTATTGAGTACACGACCCCTATTGACTTTGGGGTCAAAGGTCAAAGTCACCAGGTCAAAGGTCAAGTAGCTGCGGGGGCATTTGTCACCATTAGTGACAGCTCTTGTTTTAAATTTAACTTTTGATATATTTTCTGTTGTTTACCTGTCTTAATATCAAGTGGCTGAATTCAATGACTTGAGCAGTATTTGCTTGTCTTTTTATTTTGTTTAATACCAGCAAAAAAAAACAACACAAAAAACCCATATTTTGAAAAAAAGAGTGAAAAGAAGGAATGAATTCTAACTAGTAAAAAAACATTTCCTGTATTCAATGATTAAAATTTCAGCTTGAAGAAGAGACATTTCTGAAGGACTCCCTTACTTTACGACTCAAAGACGAGAGTCCTGGAGTTGTACAGGCAGCTTTATCTATTGGTCAGGTATGTATTAAATTGGTTTTGTTTGATTATAAATTTAGAAAATCCAGAAGCAGATCTTTTTTTAGATATGATCTTGAATCTCCTGGATCTAGAAACATTTACCTTGGGGATAAAAGTTCAAAATTTTCATAATAAATGCACTCTTTGGTTGCCAATTCTGTTGTAATATTTTAATGAAATCCATCAGATATGTTATGCCTCAATTTGTAATGAAATTTGAATGACAGACTTTGTTGAAACAGTAAATTTATGGAAAATAAGACACGGTGAAAATGTTCAATTTATTTTTCATGTTTTCATAAAAAAAATTGTTGTGCTAAAATGGCTATTTCAGGTGGATATAATTGCAGATTTCATCTTTTGAAGATAAAATGAACGGGAATTTTATTTTTATTTTTTTGGATTTAATTTCTTGGATTGATGCAACCACAAAATCCACATAAATTAATCTTCCAGTAATTTGTAATCAAGTCAATTCAGTTTCTAAGTTTTATTAGTTTTAAGCAGTATATGCACTGTCAGACATATTTCAGGAGTTATGGTCAGTTGTAGGGGATGATGTACAGACGGTGAAACTTCTGCAGAAACCTATCCTGAATGGCCTAGATGATAAGCAATGGTAAGTGGATATAGGTGCTTTATTTAATTTGTTCAGAGTTTACTGTAGATTGGTTAATATTCATGATGATTTTATTCAGAATATTTGAATATTAATCTGCTTATGTCCTAAAATAATATTTTTAAATTTCTATAAATTTTATATGGAAATAAAAAAGTGTTTGTTTCTGTGTAATAATATCAAGGACGGCCCTTTCCCCAGGATTGCCTGTGCAGTCTGACATCATTCACAAAAACATTTACAAAATGGTGTAGTTTGAAAAAAAGATTTTTGAAGATATAAATATAAGAATTGAATGCTATTTTTGTGCATTTATGTGGGTATAAACCACATTGGGACTTACTGTAAATTATCCAAGGATTGCTAGCACAATTCATGGATGTGCAAGAAGTCCCAGTTTGGTTTATACCCGTATAAACACACAAAAAATAGCATTCATTTCTTAAATACTTGTGTTCCTCAAATTCTCGACAATGTGAATAAGGTTGCTAATCTTGAAAAAGCTAATTAAAGCATGTATGAAAAATACCCAATCTAAAGTGAATAAAAATATTGGATTTCTTTATGTAAAATGAAATAGCAGTTTGCAGGACTGTTATTTTCTATGAAAAAAAAATATATTAGAGGCTCAGTGGGGTAGATACAACAGTGCAATTGTTTGTTTGTAATCTAGAGGTCGCAGGTTTGGACTGTAGTTAGATTAAAATTGTATTGCTGTCTCCGCAACTGTTTTTTTCCAGCCTGAAAGCGGGTCAGAAATTTAACATAATTTGATATTGAATATGTTTAAATTAAAGTAAACTGATAAAGTTTAAACCATATAACTTTATTTTCTTGATTAAGGTGTTACCTATAAGGGTTTTTCTGGGAAATATTGTTTCCCAAAAATGAAACATTTCTGCTTTTTAATTCTGCGTTCACATAGAAGAAAGAAATTCGCGTTTTTTGCAAGGGAGGTATTCCTCGCTGTTAGGCTTGTGAATGATAGCTTGAAACAATAAACTAATTAGAATGTATAAGTAATTCATTCAGGAATACATTTTGATATAAAACATATGAATAAATTATCTCACAACAATTGCCAAACAACAACTTTAAACTACGATATCGGCATACATTCACTATATAGTTCTAATAAGTTCAAGACTTCACAAGGATAATAAACAATAAATTCCTCAGTTTATTTCATTCACAAAGAAATGTTTTCGAGGATTAACGTTAGGACTTGTTGACCATCACACTAATATACCATTCGTAATTGCGACGTAATTTCCAGATTGACGCATTGAACTTCGGTTACTAGGACATACGTGAACAAGTGGTGAAAATAATGCAATTTTTGCTTTTAAATATTAATCTTTATTTATCTCTTTTGCAGACATCTATTCAGTGTACAATTACAACAACTATTGCAACATTCTATTTAGAGTTTAAGAACTACAAATATAATATAATTTCTGTACATATCATATAAAATATTCAAATAATTTACAGTTAAGATTCATAAATAACATGAATATTTTAAATGTTTGTTGGTGATATTCTTGAAATATATTTGCGATTCACAGAGAGTAGAAATCAAGTAACGAAATAGTTACCCATAGAACTATCCGATAAAGGTATATTAGATCAAAGATTTTCTAATGTAAGAGTAAAAGTTACCCAGGAAAACTCAAACATGATTCTGTTTCCAGGGAGAAGTCAGCATGTTTAGCAGCAGAGATATTAGGGAGTTACTCTGGTGACCTTGACATTGAAGTATTTACAAGTTGTCTCCCTTGTTTATTTGTGACTCATGAGTCTAAGGTGTCTTTAGAGATAATAGGGCTGTTGTTGAACTCTACGCTTACATCAGATCATCCAGTGCTAATGAAGATCAAGAAAGGTAAATGAGGAACTTATTATATACCTATGTACATTTGTATACAAGTACTGACATCAGTAGGTCATACAGAGCTTGATTAAACCTTCATCGTTTCACAATTTCATTCTTTAGTGAGCTTGTTGTGAGCGGTTCAGTGCCCATGTTCATCAACATTTAAATTTTGAAACTTAAGACTTAAAAATCGCAAATATTGAATTAGCCATAATTCTTTTGGTATGAATTTTCAAGAGTTATTTGCTCTTTATTTAGCAGAGGATCTTGATTGTAACATTTATTTAAAGTATAACACATGTATTACTATTTAAACTTAAAAATTTGATTTTATCTTAAAGGTTTTACTGCTTAACATTTACGAATATATTTCTCCCAGATTTTGTTGTTGTGATGTGACCAGATATTGCATATCCATATCATGCTGGGTAAATGAAATGGTATGTGGAGACATGCACCTTTTTCATGTTTTTGAAAAGCAGTCTCTAGTTATATATTAGAATTAGTACTGATGTGTTGAACAACCAGAATTTATAACTTCCTGTTAATTTTATACATGTGAATGATCTCTCCAAACTGAGTAAGTACATAGCATTTATCTTCCTTTTGTTTAGAATGGAACACTGTTTCTAAAACCATGAAGAAACAGTCAGCAGATGTTGGACTGTTGGATACCAGTACAGCAAGGTGCCTGGCTGAAGGTCTGTGTCAGGCTGTCACACAGAATCAAATTCAGATTGTGAGTAAAGATTTACTTCTTATTATTGTAAAACAGTTCAGAAAATGTATCTCCCTTTTTTCTGATACCAAGTATGGATGATTATGGATCTGGGCCCATGTTCATCGGTATTATGTCCCCCACCACACAGTGGTGTGGGAGACATATTGATTTACTCAGTGTGTGTCCGTGTGTCTGTCACAAATCTTGTCCGCGCTCTAAGTCCAATATTTCTTATCCGATCTCCACCAAACTTGAACAAAATATATTTGCCAATAAGTCCTTGGCCAAGTTCCATAACTAGCCAAATCGGCCCAGGCACTTCAGAATTATGGGCCTTGAATTACCGAAAATCGCTCTGTACCCACTTGTCCGCACTCTAAGTCAAACATTTCTCTTCCGATCTTCACCAAACTTGAACAAAATGTGTTTGCCAATAAGTCCTCGGCCATGCTTGATAACTGGCCAATTTGGTCCTGGCACTTCAGAATTATTGCCCTTGATTTACCAAAAATCGCTCTGTACAAACTTGTCCGCTCTCTAAGTCGAACATTTCTCATCCGTTCTTCACCAAACTTAAACAAAATATGTTTGCCAATAAGTCCTCGGACAAGTTCGATAACTAGCCAAATCGGCCCAGGCACTTCAGAATTATGGCCCTTGAATTACAGAAAATCACTCTGTACACATATGCCAGTGATACATCTATTGGTGCATGGTTGACTCAGATACATACCTATTCAGATGATTAGGCAGTTGTGGGAGACATGCGCTTTTCTCAAAAGCAGCTCTAGTTTAAAGTACGAATCTTGGACTTTAAACTGTTGTATTTTCATTTTGCTCTGCCCGTGGCAAATATGCATAGCTTGCAAGGAAACTTTGTAAGCTTCTTTATTCTGCAGTTTTTGATGATTCAGCAAATTATCCAGGGTTGAGCTAGGAGCGACTTGAGCGAAAAGTCCGCTTTTAGCTCCCCACTTCCTCTAATCAACATCAAGCGAAATCAGTCGCCCGATTTTTATCCACACACCTCCAGTTTCCGCTATCGCCTGTTGACACTGACTGGAATACACGAAAGCATAATTTAAGCTCCGCCTACTTCAGATTACGAGAAGTGCAAAGGTGACACTTGTTTGTAAACTGACTGTTGTAAACAAAGCAGTAGGATTTATATTAATAAGCTGCACATTCTTTTTTTACCTTAGAAAGTATCTTACCGCGCCACTCGAGTAATTTCTCAATCCAATATTTTACTCTATTTTTCAAACCCAAACTAAAACTATATTACACGATGTTCTGTGAATAAATAACTAACGAAATTTTATGCAAATTTTTGACACCTGCCTTCAGAAACTGGTTTAAACCTTTTACAACTGTTTCTTAATTTGCACACCACATATCAAAGGACACCAGCAGATAAGAAATGATTCTGTGGATGTCATATGATGTCACTGCTATTGACATGTATTTATCATAACTGTACACTTTTATTAAAGTGCAGCACTGGAGCTTGATTTATTTTTTGCTGATATGAATTAACTTTTTTAAATTTTTTTTCATATTTAAAAGAATTTCTTGGTTTGGCAAACATTGCAAGAGTGAAAAAAAACTTTGAATTTGCAGTTTAAGCACATTAGATCACAAGTTAAAATGATAAGAAAACAAAATCACTGACATTTTCATGAATTTGTTATTTACTTCAAATTAATAAACAAAGACAGGAAAAATAAAAATAGTAACTTATATTAACATAATTAGTTCCTTTTTCAACCCTAAAATCTCGCCACTTCTCCCTAAAATCTCTCCACTTCTCCAATCTTAGCTGGGGAGAATGACTTCTTCCTAAAATCTAAGCCTAGCTTAAGCCCTGTTATCAGCAGTATGGATTTGCTCAGACAAAGTTATGGCATATTGAAGATTTGCCGTTCTTTAGTCTAAGTGTTCAGTAAAGTATAAGTTTCAGACTAAAATGTTCATGGATATTGGCACAAAACATATAAGTGTATAGTGATTCTGGCAAAGTATCACAGAATTACTCACTAGAATCAGACAATTCATTGTCAGGTACTAAATCTGAATTTGACCATGTCTTGTAGTTTATTAGCGACTTGTGTTGTCTGAACCTTAAAATGATTTTACTTTCTGAGGACATTAAGTGTGTGTAGGAAATTTATGTACATAAGGAATCTTAAAAGTATCATTTCATGTTGAATGAAAAGTGTTTATACTACAAATATATAATCATATGATTTAGGAAAACAACATTTGTTTTTATTTTTAGGTCAAAGACTGGACTGAACTGGCTGGAAAAGCCGATAGTGCAAGAATTGCATGTTTGATGCTGGTAGTACTTGACAACCTTGTCTCCATGGTTACTGATCCCAGAAAGAGGCTAGAGATATGTTTGTTACAGTTACAGCTTGTAGATAGTCTTCAGAAAGCACAGGTATGTTCCAGTTTTCAATGTTACATAGACAGTAATGATTAGAGGTTAACATCTGTCAGTCCATTGCCTTCTAAACTTAACTTTATTAAACAATGGGATAGAATCTAGGCTTTTTTTTCTCAATTTGCAAAATGTTTCAAGGTAGTTGTGTCTGTTGATTCAAATGTATTTTAGATGAAAAAAAATGTAAGATTTTCTTTCTCTAGGCTGACTGTAAGTAAAAATATTTTCTTAGTTATTATTGGTCTGATAGGTAGATGAGGTTATAATTAAAAAAAAAAAATAATCTAAGCTTTAATGAGATGACATACGACTGATTTTAGGTGGTCAGACACCATGAAGTGGCTATGACAGATATTCAGAAGAGTTGGGATGAAATAATAGCTAGTGATCATAAAGTAACGAAGGCAGTAAGACAGGGTCAGGTATCTAGGTTACTGTGTCAGAAGGCAGTTGCTGGTCTTGTCCAGGTGTTAAAGATTCCACAACAGCTGATAAAAGGTATGTATTGGTATTGCGGTTTCCATGTCCCCTTGTAGGGTTTGAGATTTAAAATTTTAGTCATATTATTTTCTTTGTTATATATGCAATCTGTGTTGATTTGTGTAAGTACAAGAACAACAGTCTAACCCTTATCATGCTGGATAAGACTGGTTCTGCCTTTGCAACCAGTGTAGATTATGATCAGCCTGCACATCCATGCAGTCTGATCATCATCTGCACTGTTCGCCATTCAGTCCATATCTGTTTGGTAAGCACCCCTTTTAACATTTAATGATACTGTCCAAACTGAAAGATGGACAAGTTCATTATAGAAATTTAGCATGGTAAGGGCTAGTGTTCTATGTTGCTAATGATTTGTTGATATTACTAAAAGTTCAAAAAAGTGTTCATTGTGAAATCATTTGTCAATTGTAATGAACCGGTAGTATTATCTACAATTGATTTATCAGCAGTATTTCAAAGGTCATTAGCTCGACTATTCAAAGAAAAGTAGAGCTATTGGACTCACTCATGCGTCGGCGTCTGCATCGGCTGGTTAAGGTTTTGTATGTAAGCTGGTATCTCAGTAACCACTTGTGGGAATGGATTGAAACTTCACACGCTTATTCACTGTGATAAACTGACCTACATTGCACAGGTTCCATAACTCTGTTTTGCTTTTTTACAAAATTATGCCCCTTTTTCGACTTAGAAATTCTTGGTTAAGGTTTTGTATGTAAGCTGGTATCTCAGTAACCACTTGTGGGAATGGATTGAAACTTCACACACTTGATCACTGTGATAAACTGACCTACATTGCACAGGTTCCATAACTCTGTTTTGCTTTTTTTTCAAAATTATGCCCCTTTTTCGACTTAGCAGTTTTTGGTTAAGTTTTTGTATGTAAGCTGGTATTTCAGTATCCACTTATGGGAAAGGATTGAAACTTCACGCACTTGTTCACTTTATGAGCTGATAAGCACTGTAAAGGTTCCATAACCCTTTCTCCCATTTTTACAAAATTTTGCCCCTTTTTCGACTTTTGTATTCATTCAATTGACAAGGCTGTTGAATAGTCGAGCGTTGCTGTCCTCTGACAGCTCTTGTTTTTTATGTTGTTTTGTTTAAATTATTTATATTACCGGTACTGGGTAATGAATATTAATGAAAGAAGTTCAGGCAGTGCATTTGTAATTTCTATGTGTTTGATGTAATTTTTTTGTTTCTGTCAGTTTGTATTTGTTTAAAAATACAAGCTTTATTTTCTGCTGACAGTATATAGGTATATTATAAATATTTAAGCCAAAGGAACAAGCTCGAGTAATCATAATTTTATGTACATGTGTTGTAAACGAGATAATTTACATGAACTGCATACATCATGACTAGCACTTGTAATAGACTTGCATGACTTGAAACTTTTATAGCACTGGTATGGCAGTTGCAAGGGGATGACAGTGAGGGTGACCTGTTCCTGCGTGTTACAGTGCTTCTGTACAGACTTCTGGTTACTGAAGTTTCGAGAAAAGATGGACAGGTGTACAGAATGTTGTACCAGTCACTGCAGAAGGTATAGTGGTCAAATATTATTGAATTTCAGTGTTTTAAATTGCTTAAATATAATATATATTGTCAAAAATTTTATCACTGCTGTCTAGATGCTGTATTATGAAAGAATGCATTACTACATTTCTAAGACTAAGATGTTTGGATGTTGATATTTTCATGTATTTATGTGTCAGATTACTGTGAAATCATTAATATTCGTTGGGGACTAAATATTGTGGTTGAGTCAATCCATGAAATTTAATCCCAACAAACAAGTAAAATTCCCATTCATTTTATGTTCAAAAGTTGAAATCCACGAATTCATATCCCCACGAAATTGCTGTTTTGACCAAAACCACAAAATTTCATGCCCATGAAATTAAATGATTTTACAGTATTAGGATATGCTCAATTAAACGTAAATCATTTGTAACTGTTAAGAAAATACTCATTTCAAAAAACTTGTTTCTATACCCTGGCCTGTCATTTGCTGATATTCATGGAGAGGTTATTGGCACCACTTACCTGCAATCTGGCTGCATCCCACAACTTTTACCACCACTTTTTCCTGTACAGGAAAGGTAAAAACTGATAATTCTTCTTTTGGGAGATGGGAGTGGGAGGGGTAGGTAATTTGTTGGGGAATATAGATTCTGCCTCGTCTGTCTGTCCATTCCAAAATCATTGTCTGAATAACTCCTCTTATAGTTTTATATGACACTATGAAATGAAGGTGTGCATATTATTGTAAGCACATGAATGTACCTTGCGAGGTTTAGAAGTTACGGCCCTTTGAAATTTTTAACTTTATATCGTGCAATACTCTTATCAGCCTTGTCCTTGTTTTTTGTGGAGCCCGCTTGCGGAAGCGAAGACATAGTCGTCCAAATGGCTGTTTGGTGTATGTGCGTGCATATGTTGAGACAGATTAACAAGCGTTTCATCAAAGTTCCTAGGATTTTTATTGTAGGACCGCTCCTAGGATCTTCTTAAGATTTTCTTAAGTGCGTTTCAACAAAAGTTCCTAAGACAAAATACCGACTTAGGAGTTACTCTTCCGAAGGAAGTAAAATCAACGGACCCCGTTGAAATCAACATCCAGTGTTAAGATTATAGCTCTAACCCAAATATATGTAAAAAATATATGGCTGATTTTGAGGTGACATACTTTTAGTTTACCAATAAATGTAGATCTAGATTCTACGTAGATTATACTATGATTGGGAAACTTGGTTTTTTTCTGGCAATTTAGACTAGCTCTATATTTATCAGAATATCTTTGTGTCGGCAGATTGCAGTCTCATTATTTTTTCAACCAAAATTATACAAAAATATTGTTTAATAATGACAAAATAATAATAAGTAGCTCTACTCGGAAATTATTGCAGCCGTTGGCGTTGCACTTATTCGTGACTAGACAGAGTTGTTTATGGCAGATTTATCTCCCTGGACAGTTACTCTCTGTATCGATTTTCCAGGCAGGTGTAATGAAGTATTTCGACCCCCATAGAATAATGACCCCCTGGTCATTATTCTATAGAAAAAATGACCCCCCGGTCATAGTATTATGACCTCCAGATCATAATACTATGACTCCCCCATGTGAAGTAAACTGAACCTCACGAAGAATATTGACTCCCATAAAAAAACGACTCACGGTCATTTGGTCAAATTTAGTGATAACTCATGTATCTAAGGCCTAATTGCTGTATTTTATGCCCCCACTCAGGGGAGGGGGGCATATAGATTTGCCCTTGTCCGTCCGTCTTTCCGTTTGACCATTAGCCCCAGATACCATCACTTGACACAGAAATCAGAGCATTCCGCAACGGGAAAAGGGATTCTATTTCTAGACGCTGTATCTTGGTGTATACATTTTTTTTCAGGAAAATAACAATTCACAATACGTTCACAAAACACACCAGTGTCAATAATCCCTGCAAACTTCGGTATGATGTAATTCTTCAGAAGAAAACTTCACAAGAAACTGCTAGCATAGAACTGAGTATTAATAGAAGTTGCAATACTTAGCAGTGGCAGTAAAGTACGGTCGCAGCAACAATAGAAAGTAGTAGTAGTAGTAGTAGTAGTAGTAGTAGTAGTAGTGGCAGTGGCAGCGGCAGCGGCAGCGGCAGCAGCAGAGGAATAAGTGACAGCAACAACAGCAGCAGGAGAAGAAGTGGTAGATGTCAAGACGTATAAGTGGAAGCAGGTATAGTAGTATCAGTAGTAGCAGTTGTAGTAGTAGTAGTAGAAGTAGTAGTAGTAGTAGTAGAAGAAGAAGAAGTACATGTAGTAATAGCAATAGAAGTAGCGACACCAGTAGTATTAGTACAATCAAAATGTTAACTATTGGCAATGAGGGTATTAGAGTTGTAGATCCAGTAAAATTGTCCGTTAGGTTTGGTGGGAATCATTTTTTAATAGATATTATCATCGAAAGTCTTTTTAGGAGCTGGTGTTTTACACGGAAAGAGTAACTTTTTTAAATAGAATAATGTCCGGGAATCGATATTGTATGAGAGTTCGAATGTAGTAATTTTGGCAGTGAGTATTTTATATGGAAGGAGTCACTTTTTCTATAGAATAATAACCGGGGTCGTTATTCTATGAGATTCGAAGGGAGTCAGTATTTTACTTTGAGGGGTCAGTTTTTCTATAGAATAATGACCGGGGGGCCGTTATTCCATAGAGTTTTCAAAGGGAGTCAGTTTTTTATAAGGGGAGTCAATATTTTACAGGAAAGGAGTCACATTTTCTATAGAATAATGACCGGGGGGTCGTTATTCTATGGGGGTCGGAAAACTTCATTACACCGGCATTAGGGGTGACCTGTCGCTTTTTAATCCCCCGCCATGGCGGAGGGATTATAGGAATGGTCTGCGTCCGTCCGTCCTTCCGTCCGTAACAAAATCATGTCCGGTCCATATCTACTAAACCCCTTGAAGGATTTTCATGAAACTTGGGTCAAATGATCACCTCATCAAGACGATGTGCAGAACCCATGAGTCAGCCTTGTCGGTTCAAGGTCAAGGTCACAGCTAAAATCAAAGGGTTACCCCTTTCACTATCCATAGCAGTGGCGGGGATTTAGCTGTCTTTCAGACTGCCTTGTATTTTTAGATTTGGATTTTCCAGACTGTTCCATTTATTAAATAAGGGTTTACAAGATATTTGACTTATTTAAAACTATAAATAAATTTTGAATACTCAGTAGATCGAATTCGCATTGATAGCTCAGTTGGTAGAATTGAGGGATCTTACTAGTGATTCAACTTTTGCGATTAAGAGGCTGTGGGTTCAAATCTCAAACAGGGCGATTTGTTTTATGATTGAATTTGTTTTATTTATATTTTTCATGTTTTTTATTTCATTTTATTTTATCATTTCAATTTCATTTTTCATTCCATTCATACAATTTCAATACATTTCAAACACACGCACCCAATGGAGCATCCTTACACTCGCTGGCGGTGTCGGTTCCCTCCGAGTAAGTGTCATCAGCTAGTCGAATGACCGAACTGTCAAAGAGCTATGTCAACCATGTTGAATAATTCACAAACAAAAGGATATTTGAAAAACCTATGTTATAAGCGAAAATAGCAAAATGATACAAGTAATGCAATTCAAATACATCTTTAACATTATTATCATTTTAAATGTATGTTACCAAAACATAAAATGAAAAAAAAATAAAAAAAATATTGATCTCCATTGGAATTCGAACTCACAAAATTTAGATTCTAGAGCCGTCACGCTTACCTCTGCACCACTGCGTCTCCATCTCGAAGAGGCAGTAATTTAAATATTTATTATAGAAATAAGTTATAAAAAGGTAGGGTATCCCTTTACTGAAGTGGTTTATTCCAGTAACCTTTCAAATCTATTAATAAAAGTGACAGGTCACTCCTAAATGCTAGTAGCTACACTAACGCACGGTGTATTACTGCTTCGCTGTTTTTCCAAGATTATAAGAAAAATGATAAATTTGGAGGCGCCATCTTTTAAAGCATTTCTGACAAAGCTGAAGCTCTAAATAGTATTCCATTTTTATTAGAAGAAGACAATTAAAAAAGCCCTAATTACAAGTAATTATTGTGTAGATGTACTTAGCATCCAACAATGCATCAGACTTAGGATATAATTTGCACTTAGGATAACCCATGAGCACTCCTAAGTTAGGACCATTTTTGCACTTAGGAAAAACTTTAGGAATTTTGATGAAACGCATTTTGGGCAAAATGTAGGACTTAAGATGAAATTTTGTCCTAGGAACTTTAAAGAAACGCGCTCCTGGTGGTTCCTATCTCAAAGGTCAGTGTCACGGAGGTCAAAGGTCATGTCAGATCTTGTCCGGCCCATAACTTTGACATGCACTGAGGAATCTTGTCTATATTTGGCATGTATGTTTAACTCAATGAGACTGAGTGTCATGTGCAACCCCCAGGTTCCTTTCTCAAAGGTCAAGGTCACAGTTAGGGGTCAAAGGTCATTTTAGAACTTGTCCAGGCCATAACTTGGGCATCTAGTTTTAGCTTAGTATATTATTTAGATGTTCATGCACTACCATATAACCCCAATATAATTGTCCCACTGATGAATGCACCCCCCACCATTTATTTTACTACCCGAAATTCTACACAAGAAACAACTGCAATATTCACAGTTTACTACATGTTTATTTGTACATTTAGGTATTATGACATTCACATAGGCTATACTGATTATAGGTGCATATGATACTACAAGCAACAACTTCTAATTATGTAATTCATACTTATATATGAAAGTTATTATAAATAGTATGGCAGAGTTTGGCCACTCCATTGTTTGTAGTAACCCTGTCGACCGGGAGGAAACCAGACGCGCCTGTAAAGCACCACATCATTACTCCACGGTTTGCTGTGGAAGCAACAGTCAGCACCACGCGAACGCAAGGGATACCACAGTACACCTAAGTAAACCAAACCCCCATAACTCGACGGTTGGCTG
This sequence comes from Mercenaria mercenaria, assembly GCF_021730395.1. Lineage (NCBI taxonomy): Eukaryota > Metazoa > Mollusca > Bivalvia > Venerida > Veneridae > Mercenaria > Mercenaria mercenaria. The sequence continues at coordinate 55,476,146 of NC_069363.1, forward strand.
TCAAAGTAATGAGGAATATTTAGCGTACCAACGGAGCCAGGCAACGTACTGTGATTCTAAGCAAAGCGAGCAAGGCTACAGTACACCACAATATTTAGCGGACCAACGGAGCAAGGCAACGTACTGTGATTCTAAGCAAAGCGAGCAAGGCTACAGTACACCACATATTTAGCGGACCAACGGAGCAAGGCTACAGTACACCACAGTAAATTAAACATTCCCCATAACTCGACGGTTGGCTGCCAAAGTAATGAAGGAATATTTAGCGGACCAACGGAGCAAGGCAACGTACTGTAATTTAAGCAAGGCAACTACACTATAATGAGCAAGGCTATGACATAAGCAAGGCTATGACACATTTAAGCAAGGCTAGTCAGATATTGCCAAAGCACTAGAGCAATACCTTTTACACAGTAACATCCATACTATGACAACGTTCGTAAGCATGCCCGATCGCCCCCGCGGTCGACCAGAATTTTCTCGGCCCTTAATATATTAGGAGTGACATCAGTATAAAGATAAAGAAGATTAATTTGAGTTTTAGATTCACTTTAAATAAATTCTTATCAGTATAACTAAAATGTCTATATTTTTCTTTTTTCTTTTGGTCCTCAATGCATAACTTGGTAAATTGTCATCTAGGTTTCTCATCATCAGCCATCTGGAAAAAGTTAATACCAAATTGGATTTGTCTGTTTCACGATTGATTTGTAGCCCAGGAATCTGTTCAATTTTGTATCTGTGTAAGGTGCCTGCATTCTGTTCACTTCCGATGTTAACATCCAAATGGCAGCATATCATCTGTAACATAAGTACTTCACAGAACAGTCAGATTGCAATAGCAGAATTTAAAATGCGATAATATAATTAGTTTTAGCATAACAACAGAAATTTTTATTATTGGGGTGTGGCGGGTGGGCAATTTAACATCGATCTGAAACGCTAGCCAGTACACCTTAAATTCAACTGTGAATATTGCACGTGATCCGAAGTTAATATAACGCTTGAGTGGTTCCCAGACGCTAAGGCGTTCATCATTACTCTATTGTGTTTAGACAGGTAACCAATAAATCACAAAACCAGATTACTTGACAACAAGGATAGTTTCTAGTTTACACACCTAGCAACAAGATATCCATTCATTTCGTGAGAAAATAAATGTAATTATTTTTAGGCAAAATAATTTTTATTATTTTACTATGTATTTATATAATTACTTAGTACACTCCCTGAGGCCAGCATTATTCATGGAGCATACATCAGCTCACAGATAGCTTTTGTTATTCGTATTCATAGATTTATAAACTTTGTTTTGGTATTTTTTGCCACAGACATGCTTCACTAATGCAGACATATACCTGAAGTTTTTATGCCTACTATGGACACAGCATGCTAATGACCAGGCCACTGACCTTGGACTGACCTTGACCTTACAGGCAAGGTCATTACATCTGGGACTGGCATTTGTGAAAAGTTTAGCAGGAAAGGAAAGAGAAAGGTGTTTGCAGTTGCCAACAGGTATACACTGTATTGAAGTATAGATTTGCTTAATCCTTTCTTCTAATATTCCTTTCTATCTTTATGTGTCTCAACATTCTTTATTTGTGTGATCATCGTAGTTAACTTCTTTGGCAAATTTCAGTGTTGTTAAAAATTATATTGTATCAGAAGTTTATGTTATAATATGAAATATCTTATCTGTAGGTTTCAAGCACATCAGATACAAAGAGGAAAACCTTTATTTCATCTTACTTCTTCAAAAATTTAACTACCAGTAATTGAAGATTTAGTTCCAAGCATTATTATGTTATAACTTGAGAACCACTAGGCCCAGAATGTTGAAACATGGTTGGATGATTGGACATGCTGAGTGGATGATCCCTATTGCAGCCAACCATCAGTGTCTCTTTGACTTTTGCTCCTGTCCCCTATTGACTTCTTGCATATTACTTCTATGCATTGGGGGAGACATGTGCTTTTCTACAAAAGCATCTTCTAGTTTATTAAAAAATACTCTGAAAGTCTTTGTAAATAGTTAGAAAAGCTTGTGAAAAGTGACACATAAAAATGAGCTGTAGAAATGAGCTGCAGAAATGAAGAAATGTAGAAAAAAAACTTTGCTGTACTTTTCTAAGAAAAACAAGGAAATTAAAATGAAGTTGCATTTCAAAAATATTCACAAGTAAAGATGTGGTACAGATATGTAACTATAACTGCTTTAACTTTTCAGTTGTGTCTAGTGTCCTGCTTTTACTTACAAGCGAGCAGGCTCACATCAGGCAAGCCGGGATCCAGTATACACAGGAACTACTTTCTAAGGCCAAGAAAGACAACTCGATGTTCTTTTCCCTCCTGAAGAAAGTAATTCGTTGTGAAGAAGAAATTAAGTCCGATTCATTGTACATTAATCAGGTTTGTATGGCTATGATGCTTGTTCTGCTGTCGTTATACGCCCGTCTCTGAAAGAGCGGGGCGTATTATGTGAACACCTGTGGCGGGCAGGCGTCGTCGAAAAGCATACATGTCCGCTTTCTAAGTTGAACAGTTTTCATCCGATCTTCACCAAACTTGCTGACAATGTTTTTTGGCATAATATCTCGACCAAGTTCGATAACCAGCCAAATAGCCCCAGGCACTCTTGGATTATGGCCCTTGAATTACTGGAAAAACTGTGAATTTAGCCTTCTGATCTTTAACAAACTTGGTGACAATGTTTGTGGGCATAATATCTCGGTCAAGTTCGATAACCAACCAAATCGCCTCAGGCACTGTTGGATTATGGCCCTTGAATTACTCGAAATCTACGAAATAAGCTTTGTCAGTTCAAACAGTTTGTCAATTTCATCACACATGGAACTGCACATATACCTTGATTCCGTCTTACCCTTTTTTTGGGTTAACAAGGTATATAACATCAACATTATTACCTTTATGATACGTAACTGAATATTTAGACCAGCGTATTTTGTGACGGTCTGGCACTCTTGTTTTATTTGACATATGCTGCGTTGTTCATATTATCAGATGGGTTGGCAGAGGATTTATAGGTCCCAGATGGGCACTATGTTCAGATGTAGATGGTCTCCATACTAGACATGTAACATTTGATGTTCAGTGTGGCATAAAAATCTACATTTTTTATTCGTCTTTTTTGTAAAATATTATGTTTTCAGAAAAACAAACAAGTTTTGGCCAAAATACATCTCACTATAACACAGCATTAAGGCAAAATGTTAGTCAGCCATTTTAATTGAAATTTAACCTTAAGTTGTGCAATAGGCAATCTAAATTGAAAAATACCTTTCTTATACTAATGCAGTGAAGGTGGTTAAACTGAAGTAGGAAAATTTCTTTAGTGTGTAAGCAGTCTCATATTTGGGAGTCTGTCGACCAATGGCAATTTAAGAAATTGATTCCAGTAAATATTCATTGATAGATGATGTGTAACAAGATATCAAAAGTTTTCACTATTTATTTAGTTTGTAATTTACAAATTTCAACTGTTTTCTTTAATCTGTTCTATTATGCAGCTAAGTAAATGTACTTATAAAAAAAATATCATTGATCATTTTCCTGTATTTTCAGATAATTGGTTCACACTTTAAACATACGCAACTGACAGAAGTTGTAGCCAAGAAATCTAAACAGAAAGAGAAAAGGAGATCAATGGATGGTGTGCAAGAGAAAGATGGCAGACAGTTGGCTCTGAAGGCGATGTTAGAATTGATTGTTAACCAGTCTACACCAGAATACATGCAGTACAAGATGTTGTACATTTTCTCACTGCTCAATAATAAGGTGAGTTATCTACCCTAGGCAGTATTCAGAAATCTATAGTATTTAGCAGGTTTCAGCAAGGACTAATTTAATGTACTGGATATATTTTATAAAACCTGTTAGTTGGAGGATTGTCTGGCAACTTGAATTTAATCATCTGCATATTTGAAGGAAAATTGTCATAACATTCAGAAGAAAGCCTAATTAGCTGTAGGTAGGAAACTTGTAACATAAGAGGATTTTCATATAGCATGTTAAGTTGTGCATGCCGGGTTCTGTTTTGGATTTCACTCAGCCAGACCAGAGTTATAGCCCTGAACTTGGTAAAAAAATATGCTTAAAGGGCTTAAAGGTTTGTGTCACATATGTCTCAAAAATATTTGAGCTAGAGTCATGAAATTATCCAGCATGTGAATTTGTGCACCTGGGATTTTGTTTGGGATTTCACTCCACAAGGCCACAGTTATGTCCCTTGACATATTCAAAAATATGCATTTAGGCCCTAAACGTTAATGTCCCACGTATCTAGAAGTGTTTGACCTGGAGCCATGAAACTTTATAGGAATGTTGTTCAAGCCTGTGAAGTTGTGCACCTGAGGTTTATTTTAAATTTAAACTTTCTACCCTTAACAATAAAAAAGCACTTTTCCCAACCCAAAATTATAATAAAAGTTTTCTTAGTCTTGACATTGTAAACAAGTAACATATGACACTACAGTGCCAGGAAGTGGGGGCACTAGTGTGCTCTGGACACACAACTTCCAGTAATTCTTTCTGAAATTATATATTTAAATATATATACAGAATTTATTGGTGCTTTTCAGGAAGTTTTAGATGCATTGATACCACTAATGGACAGACTACTGACTCAGCCCATTGACAGTATGCCAGAAATAGCCAGCAAATGTTTGAATCTGTTGGTTGAAAGGTTTACACTGGACACAAGTGATTGTCTGTCTAAGGATTCACAAGGACTTCAGCTGTTCACAAAGACACTAAAGCTACATCAGGAGGTTTCCGAGGGCAGTCACACTTCACAGATGGTTGCAGTTACTCAGGTTTGAATCCTTTTGTTAAAAGAGTTGTCCAGATGAGACAGTCTGAACAGTGGGGTACCGGTTCTCCTCCAGGAACCACTTGACCAGGGTTCCCAAGGTGATGACCTGAATCACCTGTTCCGTCATCCTCTGACATTCTAGTTTCTGAATATAATTGTGGTAATAGGTATGTTACAGTTGGCCTCTCAATTAAATCACAACATTGTCTTTTCCACTCATAAACTAGAGAATATGTTCTTGATTTTGGCTATTCAGAATATGTTTAGCTATAAAATCTAGGTCATGTTCAGTAAGTTTAACCTGCTAGTCCTGACCCCTTTTCCATGTTTATGGCCCTTGAATCAGTCAGGGCAATAAGTAAGGTATTTTAAAAGTCAAAATTAATTTGCTGTGACTGACATATATTCTGATTTCAGCAATTTAAGGGTTGATATGCAGGTCTTGTTATTCATGTTATTAAGAAAAACGATTTTTATCAACTGGTCTTCCAGTCAGAGAGGGAACGCAATTTTACATTTAAAGCCTTAAGAAGTGACTATGTTTAGAAAAATCTTTTTTTCAGGTAACAAAAGAGCTGTTCAGTGCACTAGAGGATGATTCCCAACATGAAATATTGAGGACATTGTTTGATGTATGTGTGGATACTAAACATCTTGTAGTGGCTAACCTTGTCAGGAAAACACTCAAACATGTAAGTTTTAACATAATTCTGTATATTTTGATAACTTCCTTTCTACACTAAAGAATTTGATTTAATCCTGATTTTTAGCACTCTAGGTAGTGTACAACATTGTTAACACTATAGAGATGAGTTTTTCTAACAGATTTTCGTGAGTTTTGTCAAAATATTTTTCTTAATGAAATCTAGGTCAAATACTGTGAAATCATTAATATTCGTGGGGGACTAATTTTCGTGGATTTCGTGGTTGAGTCAATCCACGAAATTTAATCCCAACGAACAAATAAAATTCCCATTCATTTTATCTTCAAAAGTTGAAATCCACGAATTCATATCCCCACGAAATTGCCGTTTTGACCAAAACCACGAAATTTCATGCCCACGAAATTAAATGATTTTACAGTATGAAGCTAGGTTTTCTGAGGTAGAGTCTAATTTACTTTTTGTAACACTCCAAAAAAACATGTTTTCTACCAAATCTTTTTGAAACTTTGTTAGAATAATTGTCTTGTTAAAGGATACTCAAGTTTGAAGAAGTAAGGAGGTTAGTAGAGCAATACAGGGGGCTTTATGACCCTCTTGTTTATTTTCATTTCAGCTGTCAGTAAATGGTGAGCATATAGAGAAAGAGTTAAGAAAATGTCTACACCAACCAACTGCTACTACTGTCAGGGAGGCAAAAAGGCTGAAAAAGTAAGAATTAGCAGTAGTGTTCACATTAAACATGGAAGTTATTTTTGAAAAGTTCTCTGAAGAAAATTTTGCATTCTTGTTTCATTGATGAATGCCATTATTTACATCTTACCATAAACATTTTCATTTCACCTGGAAATATTTTGTTCCTGATCTTCAAGAGACCTGACTGCATCGGTAGCCTGGTGGTAGAGTGCCCGCTTGGAGTGCAGAAGGTTGTGGGTTCGATCCCTGGTCGCATCATACCAAAGACATAAAAAATGATACTAGTAGCTTCCTCGCTTGGCACTTAGTATTAAGAGGATAGTGCTAGGACTGGTCAGCCCGGTTTCAGTATAATGTGACTGGGTGGGGTATCATGTCACGTGTCTACTGTGTGATATTCCAGTGAGGCAGCCCTATAAAGTTGGGCATTGTGCTCATTGCTACAAGTAGACACCGTCAATTATATGACTATAAAATTGTCGAAAAAGACATTAAACCCAAACACACACACTTTAAGAGACCTGTCTGGAATGTTTGTCTTCATGAAGTCTACAAACAAGTTTGGAACTTGGTCATCATGACATGTCCAGGTGTTAGTATCAAGACTGTAATGGCCCTCTTGGGTGTCTTGTTTATGTATATGGCCAGGAATAACAAACAATGATTATAACAGCTTAACATAATAACCTGGAATAAAAAGAATTGACTTAAGATAAATTTCACCTTCAGAAACTGTTGTGGTATCAGTGAATGGAGATATCTGTTCATCATGTTAACGGGTAACCCTTATTTTGCTAAATTTTATAAGGAACGTGTCCATCTTTCAATTTGGACAGTACCATTAACTGTTAAAAGGGGTGCTTACCAAAAAAATGATGAATGGCAAACAGTGCAGATCTTGATCAAACTGCATGGATGTGCAGGCTGATCATGATCTACACTGGTCGCATAGGCAGAATCGATCGTATCCAGCATGTTAAGGGTTAAAAGGATGTTTCTAACTCATTTAGACATACAAGAAAATAGAGCTGATCTAACCTCGTTGACAAATTTTAGACTGACACATTAACCTAACCAAACTTAAAAGATACATGTATAAGAAATATCAAACAATGGGCTCATTTTAATTCAAGAAACCAAGTAAAACTTTGTATATTGTTTCAGACCTGACCCAACTCCAGAGGCTGCAGGAGACACTGAGTTTGACTCCCGTACTTGGCAGAGAGTCACTGTTGTACTTGAGACTGTTCAGAATAAGAAGAAAATACAGAATTATACATGCCTGGTACCTGTGTGCTTTCAGCTAATGTCCAGGTAACTTCCATATTCCTGTTATATTTTACTCAGATGTGCCTTACTCTCAATGAAAAAAAATAGGCTGTATGGTAAAGGTTTATGAGTTTGACCTACTTGCTCTTCACTGTTGTGAAATTGAAACCTCCGACAGAAGTAAGTTCTACCCAGATACCCCTTATTGCCTAAAGTAATTTCAAGCGAGGATCTTATGGTCCTCTTACAGTGTTGAAAGCTGAAAAGCTGCCATATGACATAACCGTGTCTGTATGATGTAACACCTATGAAAAAAAAAAAAAAAACAGTGAAGAAGACTTAAGTTATTCATTTTCAGGTTGTCACTTTATCGTCAGCATTGGCATTGATTAAAATTTTTGTATAGGTCTGCCTTTTCTAAAAAACTGTAAGAGCTACAGCTTTGAAACTTTGCTCACTTGTTTACCATTATTGGGTGACTGTGTAAGACAAGAACCATAGCTCTGATATGCATTTTGTTAGCCTTATGGCCCTTCTGTACTTAGAAAATTTGAATTCCTTGGTTAAAATTTTTGTTTTTGGTCAACTTTTCTCAAAAACTATAGGAGCTAAAGCTTTGAAACTTTGCACACTTCCTTATCATCATTAGCTGATTGTGTAGCCCAATAGGCATAACTCTTAGCCTGCATTTTGTCAGAATTTTGGCCCTTTTTGTACTAAGAAAATCTGAAGTATAACTCTTTTCTTACATACTGTCCAGCACTTGCAGACGAGCAATGGCACATGTAGGCGGTGCTCTTGTTTTCTTTGCTGATTGTCACTAATCCTTACAAATAGCCATTTCCAGTTGATGTTTTTAGAATAGTATGTTTACTGGATATGTTGATTTATCTACTCTCTCCTAATTTAAATCATTTAATAATGTAATGTCCTTTTATTTAGTGGGGCATTTATTTGGGTATGTTTAGGAATACTCGTTCTATAATCTGATCCCAAACACATTGTACTGCTACATTGTATTTAGTTACTTTTATCAAACTTATATCACATCTAAAAAATTGTCTGAAATAACCAAGGACACAGCTTGAGGTACATAGAACTAATGCTTATGTTTTAATTCTTGGTTTATAATTCAGATGAAACAGTTAAAAAAAAGATTGAGGAAAGGAAATCTTTATCATCAATATTCTAAAGCTTGTTTTCTAGGTCTGATTTATGTCTTGTTTGATTTATGTGTTGCTTCATTTATGCCTTGTTTGACTTCTGTCTTGTTTGATTTACGTCTAGTTCTGATTTATATCTATATCTGATTTCAGCATACTAGAGTCTGACAACCATGTAGCTGTGGAATATATAAAACAGCTGATTCTTGCCTTACTCTACAATATCTGTACCAGAGTGGATAAACTGGAGGACAGTATGTATAGTTCTAAAATTATACAATGCCTTTGTTGGAAGGTTTTATACTGCAGCCCTTTTAAAGACACTTGCTGCAGTTCCTTGTATGAGAGATGGGGCAAAAATTTCCCAATTATAGAATTTGTTCAAACTTTGTATATGAATACAGTTTCATGTTAGAATTCTTGTTTAGGAGTTATCTGCCCTTAAAACTGGATTTTTCTTCAAATTTGCATATTAAAGGGCAGATAACTCCTGAACAAGCATGGTGACCTTAGATTTTGTGTTCATAATTCTGTTTCTAACATGACACTGTGTTCATATACAAAGTTTGAACAAATTCTATTACTGGGAAATTTTTTACCCCAAACTGCAGCATACGTCCTTAATATAAAAACTGTTTCGTAGAATTATTTTTGCTAGTTTTATTTCTTTCTAAATGGGATGGTGCTGTGTACTGTGCAGTCATGGACGAATCTGTTGTAAACTACTGAAAAAAGAAGCACTTGGGTGAAAGTACCATATTTGTAACTATTTGGATGTTTTCAGTAGATTTCTTTATATGCAGTTGCATTTGTGATTATTTAAGCGTGAGTAAACAGACTGACGTTTATACATTGCAGGTGATGTAGTACCAGAACAGCAGTTTAACATGGATTTAATTATCAGCTGTATACGTTCCTCTGACAATCCACAAACACACCATCATGCCTTGTTGTTACTTACTGCAGCAGCCAGAATATATCCTGTAAGTGTAGAGGTTAATTAGGACATAAATTTTAAAACATTTGTTCCTCTTGTTCCACTAGTGTCAATAGAATATTCTAACACTTTTAAGATTTTCTTTTATATAAACAAAGAAGGATTTTACTGTGTATTGTCTTGTTGATTAAAACACATTTCGCAAAATGACCTACTTTTGGCTATTTCGGTTTACTGCATCCATTTACGCCTGAAAAAGGATTCCAGATTAGTATCCCTTCCTTGTGTAATTCGAACGTGTTAGAATCGAAATAGATTTTAGTTTTGCATGCTTTGTTGGCAAATAAAACATGTTTTTTCATTCAGATGCCTTGTAATTGATCACTCAGGCATTCGGCCTTTGTGATTAGATTACTATGCATTTGAACTTGAAACCATGCTTTATTTGCCAACAGAGCACGCAAAACCAATATCTGTTTCCCAGATTAATTAGGGCATAAAATGTTTGTTTCCTTTTGTCCCATTCTTGAGGTTGTTGTGGGAGACTTAACATACCCAGTTTCTAGTCATAGTTAAGAAAAAAAGTAGTTGTCCAATGGTAAAGGGATAGGTACATTCAGGTTTTTTAGTGGAAAGAAGAATTTGTGTTAAAATGATATTTGATTCATCATGCTTTTATATATGCAGGGTTCGCACAGACCTTGAAAAGTCCTTGAATTCAATGGTAGTCTTTGAAAATGACATAAACCCTAAAAAGCTTGGAAAAGTACTTGAATTTTGAAAAAAAAACTGATTTTCAGTTAGACTCCTTGAAAACATTCTGTCTACTACATTGCTTTGCAGAAAGAATAACTAAAGGTTTAAATAATCGGAGAAAATGGTAATAAATTTTTGAAAACACTGGATTGGGTCACAAATTGATTTCCTCGTATGCTTTGATAGTGGTCTGTGGACGCATTTTATTGAGATTTACACAGTGTGCTATTATAATCTCTACTATGTCACTGTTTGTATATTTCTGTTTCTGTTTTTAACTGAAACACAGTGATTGTGATAGTAAACGTTAACTTGCAAATTTAAATTGCGAATGATTTCAATGAATAAAATGAGTAAAACCAATACATGAGTTTACTCTATAACAAGTGGGATACAAGTGACGAATATATACAGCGGCTGAAGCCATTTAAAGCTGACTAAACAAAGAGTATTTTTACGTCTTGTGACAAAATTGTGGAAATATCCAATCAGGAGAGAGTGCGTTTAAAAGCCACATGAAAAGTGTTTAACATCAGCAAAATAGTTACGAAAGCAATGCTTTTGTGTTGTTACTTTACACATGTTCTTATATAGCAGCCTTAAGTATAAAGCCATGCGTTTGGTCTGACAAGTGATGAGTATTTGCTGATACAATTTTGAATGTTGTTTAACTTTTGCATTACCATGATGAAAAAAATAGTCCTTGAAAAATTGTAAAAAGTCCTTTAAAGTCCTTGAAAAGTACTTGAATTTTGTCTCAGATGTTCTGTATGAACCATTATGTATATCATTTTCCATACACTTGAATAAAATAATATTACAGATTGTTAAAATGCAAGATTAAATTTTGGATCTGGGCAGGCAGATTGATTATTTCAGGTCAGGTGCCCACTTACGCCTAAATTACTGTCTATAAAGTGCATTCAAATTATGGGTGTCAGTATGAGAATTGTTTTTTCCAATTACAGGAGCACCTGTTACATAACATGATGTCTGTGTTCACATTTATGGGAGCTAACATAATGAGACAGGACGATGCCTACAGTTTTCTTATCATCAGTAAAATACTGGAGACAGTTATACCTGCACTTATCACTGTAAGTAGTTTCTTATCTTCAGTAAAGTACTGGAGACAGTTATACCTGCACTCATCACTGTAAGTAGTTTCTTATCTTCAGTAAAGTACTGGAGACAGTTATACCTGTACTCATCACTGTAAGTAGTTTCTTATCTTCAGTAAAGTACTGGAGACAGTTGTACCTGCACTCATCACTGTAAGTAGTTTCTTATCTTCAGTAAAGTACTGGAGACAGTTGTACCTGTACTCATCACTGTAAGTAGTTTCTTATCTTCAGTAAAGTACTGGAGACAGTTATACCTGCACTCATCACTGTAAGTAGTTTCTTATCTTCAGTAAAATACTGGAGACAGTTATACCTGCACTCATCACTGTAAGTAGTTTCTTATCTTCAGTAAAGTACTGGAGACAGTTATACCTGCACTCATCACTGTAAGTAGTTTCTTATCTTCAGTTAAATACTTAAGAGTTATACCTGCACCTGTATGTAGTTACTTATCATCTGTGTACCTGCACTCATCACTGTAAGTAGTTCTTATCATCAGTAGAATGCATTGGATAGTTATACCTGTAAAAAGGTTCCTTATGATCAATACTTGAGACAGTTAAAACTTGACATATCATTGGAAGAACATGTATAACATGTCTTTAATCTTCAGTCTGCTGATGTCAAGTGATTCTGCCTTTGTGACCAGTGCAGACCATCCATGCAGGCTGATCATGGTCAGGTCTGCACTGTTCGCTATTCCGTCAGTAAGTTTTCAATGAACACCCCTTGGAATAAGAAATGGTATTTATCAAATTGACTGATGGACCAGTCTATTTTAGAAATATAGCTGGGTTAAGGTTAATATAACCAAAGGTCTCACAGTAATGTATTTACTGTATAGACAGATGTTGCTGATACAGGCCTGTCTGTCTGGACATAAAATCAATTCCTTGAACTGCTAAAATTTGAACTTTACATATACATTATCAAAGTGACACATCCAGATTAACTATACTTCAAGCACTTTTCTCTAAGTTACTGCTTTAACTGCGAGAGATTTGAATTTACTTAACTAGTTTTAGTCTGTTTTGACAAATTGACATTAATATTTTGTTTGTTACAAGTTTTTGTTCATTTACAGGCTTGTGAGCAGAGAAAACGTGTACCAAAAGGAATCACAAATGACCCAGATGATATAATCACCATGGTGATACAGGTGTTTGTCGACTCGTACCCGTATATACCGGAACATCGACGACACCTTCTGTTTAACAAGCTGTTGACTGTAACAGGAGAGGATAGGTACCTCTGGAGGACACTGTTGCTCATGATGAAACATGTGGTTACAAAGGGAACGTTGAGGGCGGAGCTTACCACAGATTCGCAGGAGGTAATCAAGCATAACTTGCTTGTACTGTACTTGTATATTTGGGAAACAGTAAATAAATTATGCAAAGATTGCCTTCAGCATAGCAAAAACCAACTTGATCATTATAGAGAATAAAACATGCTCACCTGGAACAAAGGCCTCTTCAAATATCATCTCTTTGTTTTATGAAATCTTTGATTTTATGTGTCAGTCACTATTTTCAGTAATAGTTGCAGCCTAGAGCACATATGTCATGTGGCTTTTCACTCAGATCATGTTGATTTGGTTAAAAGTTTATAATTGCACTGGAGGCCTCTGTGGCCGAGTAGTTAAGGTGGCTGACTTCAAATCACTTGCCCCTCATAAATGTGGGTTCAAGCCTCACTCTCGGTGTTAAATTCTCCATCTAGCTGGCTTACGGAAGGTCGGTGGTTCTATCCAGGTGCCCGCTCGTGAGGAAATAATGCACGGAGGGGCACCTGGGGTCTTCCTCTACCATAAAAAAAGCTGGAAAGTCGCTATATGACCTATGATTATGTTGGTGTGATGTTAAACCCAACAAAATAAATAAATATAATTGCACTGATTGTAAATTGAACTGAGGAAATGTAAGAAATGGCTGGCTTAGATTTTATTAGGTGCATGGGCAGATAATCACAGGAATTACCTACCAGAGTATAATTCTTTCCTACCACAGAAAATACGCCCAATTCAAAGTTGAGCCCTTCTGCTGCACTTCATTCAAAATGTGTATTTGTATACTGCAACACTTAGCTCTAATGACGAGTTTATATATTTTTTCTATCTCTAGGTATCTAGTGACACAGAGTTTTGTCTGACAATGTGTGCAGAATTTACATCTGCTGTGCAGTTGTCGTCTGCTAGAGAAATGATGGAATATCTGCTTAAACTGCCTGATGACAAAGATGATGGTAAATTTTTGTTCTTTTCACTCATTTCTAAAACGAAGTCTTTGATGCTATATTACAAAGCGCAAATAATCTTAAATGTTTTTGAGAGTAGAGTTTTAGCTCACCTGTCATGAAGTGACAAGGTGAGCTATTGTGACCGCTTGATATCCGTCGTCCGTCAACAATTTCTAAAAAAAAATTTCTTCTTGAAAACCACTGGGCAGAATTACACCAAACTTCACAGGAATGATCCTTGGGTGGCCCCCTTTCAAAATTATTCAAAGAATTGAATTCCATGCAGAACTCTGGTTGCCATGGCAACCAAAAGGAAAAACTTTAAAAATCTTCTTGTCCAAAACCACAGGGCCTAGGGCTTTGAAATATGGTGTGTAGCATCATGTAGTGGTCCTCTACCGAAATTGTTCAAATTATCCCCCTAGGGTAAAATATGGCCCCGCCCCGGGGGTCACATGGTTTATATAGACTTATATAGGGAAAACTTTGAAAATCTTCTTGTACAAAACCACATGGCCTAGGGCTTTGATATTTAGTATGTAGCATCATCTAGTGGTCCTCTACCAAGATTGTTCAAATTATACCCCTAGGGTCAAATATGGCCCCGCCCCAGGGGTCACATGCTTTATATAGACTTACATAGGGAAAACATTGAAAATCTTCTTGTACAAAACCACATGGCCTAGGGCTTTGATATTTGGTATGTAGCATCATCTAGCGGTCCTCTACCAAGATTATTCAAATTATCCCCCTAGGATCAAATATGGCCCCGCCCCGGGGTCCCAAGTTTTACATAGACTTATATAGGAAAAAAAGTTTAAAAATCTTCTTGTCTGAAACCACAACACTTAGACCTTTGATATTTGGTTTGTAGCATAGTCTTATGGTCCTCAACCAAAATTGTTCAAATGGTACCCCTTGGGTGAAAAGAGGCCCTGCCCTGGAGGTCCCAAGTTTTATATAGACTTATATAGGAAAAAGCTTTAAAAATCTTCTTGTCTGAAACCATACGACCTTTGATATTTGGTATGATGAATTGTCTAGTAGTCCTCTACCAAAATTGTTCAAATTATGCCCCTGGGGTTAAAAGAGGCCCCACCCTGGGGTCACTTAGTTATTATGTGAGTTATATAGGAAAAATACTTAAAAAATCATCTGATCCTATTTCCAAGACTGTTTATTTATAATTACCTGATGACCCCAAGTAATATGATGTCATTTGACTGTGACCTTGACCTACTGACCTACTTTCTTGTTTTTTAAGATACAGCCTTGAAATTTTGATGACATACACAGATTTGCACACAAATCGTAAAACTGAATTTCATCGACCACGAATGTGACCTACTGACTTTCTTAATATTTAATCATCAGTTTGACATTTGAAACATGTAGCTCATATTACTCAGGTGAGCGATCCAGGGTCATCATGACCCTCTTGTTATATCTTCTGAGAAAGTTGTCATTTTTGTGCACCCAAAACTTTAAGGGGTGCACTTAGGTTTGGCCTTGTCTTTCAGTCTGTCCATCTATCCAAATTTGTGTTGTGCATATCTCAAAAAGTATTTGACCTATAGTCATCAAACCTCACTGATTGTTATTCAGCAAGTGAAGTACTGCACCTGGTGTTTTAACTGGGATGTCACACAGCAAGACCAGAGATATCCCTAGACTTACTCAAAAATATGCATACAGTAACAGGAGTGGAGCACCAGTGTCCTGCAGACACACATGCAGTTTTGATTCAGATAAAAAATCCATTTTTCATTTCATTTAACACCAGACATGGTATTTTAAAAAGACAATATAAATTTGAATTTTGATTTCTGAATAAATAATACTTTAATGTTTCTGTTAAACTAACCCTTATTATGCTGGACACGATTGGTTCTGCCTTTGCGACCAGTGCAGATCATGGTCAGCCTGCGTATTTGTGCAGTCTGATCAAGATCTGCACTGTTCGCCATTCATTCAGTAACATTTTGGAAAACACCCCTTTTAACAGCTAATAGTACTGTCCAAATTGATAGATGGACAAGTTCATTATAGAAATTTAGCAGGGTAAGGGCTAAGACTGTTTTACTGTGAAATGTTACAGATGCTGCAAAAACAGTCAGGAAAGGACAGAAGGCTCAGTCGTTTGGGAAACTTCATAAAGAGGATGCCCTTGTCTTCAATGTAGCTGTACATACAGGGAAACAACTACGACATTTTAAATATGCTACGATAAACCTGCTAGTGAACCTGTTCACAAGTACTGACTTTTTAATGCAGGTAAGTTTTCTAAACAAATGTCATTTTAGTATTTGACATGTTGAGATGATTCTATTGATTCTGTAATCCACGGAATGATTTTAAAAATACTTATCATAAATGTTAACCATAACATACCGACATATTACAGTTTAGACCGGTCCAAGAAAATAATATTACTGTATTATTTCAGAAATTACTTTTTCTTTTAACTATATCTTGATTTTTCTCACTAGCTATCTGAAAATGAGGAAGATTTGAGTGGAGTATTCCAGATGGTGCTTGAGACAGCCCTTAAGTTAGTGTCACATGTCACACATGCTGCTAACAGATCTAACACTAAACCTACCGCTAAATACTGGAGAGCCCTGTTGCATAAAACACATGACATGCTCGACAAGGTAATATAACTTGAATAGTTGTTTTAAGGTAAAACAAATTATAGAAATTTTGATACAGTAAATCACCTGGTATTCTCTACTTGGAGGAAAACTGTAGTCATAATGATATTATTGATATTATTAACCCTTACCCTGCTAAACTTTCAGTTTGGACAGTACCATTAAATGTTAAAAGGGGTGAATACATAAACATTGCATCAATGTTGTTTATGGTCAACTCTAAACTGAAACCATGTATCAATGTTGAAATGATATTATGTGCCTGATTGGCATTTATGGCCAGTTGAAGATGGAAACCATTATTATTTTGAATTCCAATAATGGCCATAATATTTGTATTCAATTGTATATTGCCTTTTTCAGTTTGTTTCCCTGTTACCTGACGGTTTGTTCCTCACTGTGATTGGTGGATTATTGTCACATGACCTTGCAACTATACAGAGGAAAGCCATGGATTTACTCAACACTAAGTTACAGCAACAGAAGGAGATGAAGGAGTCTGAGGTAACTCATTGATACTTTCCATACAAAATGTGCTGACTCGTGTACCAAGTTTTGAACCAGGTTTTTCAAAGATTAAAATAATAGCCATTTAGATGCCATAGGGTCAAGGTCGTTACAGTTACTAAGAACTGCATTCTTTTCCACTGGGATCATCCGAGTTGCTTTCTGGTTTATGAATTGAGTTAGAATTGACAATTTTTCAGACTTGATGTATAGCAAGCTTATATGAAGAACTAGATTTGGGTTTGCTCTTACTAAAATGGAAAAATGATTTCTGCTCAGTAAACTTGTTAGAGGTGAGATATTTCGATGGAACTTTGTATGTCGGTAGCTTAATAGTACAGAAAGGTTGGAGATAGATGTTTTTATGGTCTCTAGTTTCAAGGCCACTGTTAGGTCAAAAACACTGTTACACAAAACAGAAAATAATCGAAAATCTAGGCTTTGGGAGAATTTCCAAAACAACTATTTATGTCTCCCACACCACTTTGGTGGGAGACATATTGATTTACTCCTGTCCGTGTGTGTGTCTGTCTGTCACAAATCTTGTCCGCACTCTTAAGTCGAACATTTCTCATCCAATCTTCACCAAACTTGAACAAAATGTGTTTGCCAATAAGTCCTCGGCCAAGTTCGATAACTAGCCAAATCGACCCAGGCACTTCAGAATTATGGCCCTTGACTTACCGAAAATACTGATGCCAGTGATACAGGTCTTGGTGCATGGTTGAGTCTGATACATAATGGAGAAGAAATGCCAGTCTAGATGATTAGGAAGTTGTAGGAGACATGCGCTTTTCTCAAAAGCAGCTCTAGTTGACCCTTAATTTTGTCAGTGTGAGGTAAAACCCATCAAAAAACAAACAAAAAATAGCAAATTCAGACCCTCTCAAACTAAAAAACAAGACAGTACTGTATGTGAACAGTTAAAAAATATTAGATTTGAATTTTAGATTGGTTTGAATTATTAAAGTGCACATCCATGCAGTCTGATCATGATCTGCACTGTTCGCTATTCACTCAGTATCTTTTTGGTATTGCACCCCTTTTAACAGTTAAAATGGACCAGTCCATTTTAGAAATTTAGCAGGTTAAGGGTTAATTGTTAAGATGTATATCCACTGATATATACATACCAAGTATTGCCAAAAAAATGGTTTTAATAATAAATATATGCTTTACTATTTGTAAAGGAAACGTCTTAACTTTTCAGGCTGAAGCCATGTTACCCCTGGTAGATCAGCTGAGAGAACTGGTAACACAGCTGGCACTAGGTGGCACTGTCACCGAGGAGGGCTCTGTCAACTGCCAGACTGCATTTATCTCCCTTAAACTGCTGTGTAGACATTTAGGATATAATCACAAAGGAGAATTCAGTCAGGTAAAAAAGATTTTACGGGACACTCCTCAGAAATTGCTTGTCAGAATTCTACATAATTTACTTTTTATGGGCATTTTGGATCTTTACAAAATTTAGTCGTTAGCATTCAGATTATAGAACTCTCTTAAGCTGATTCAAAATGCAAGGTTTTTCTTTACAAGAGAAAAGCCATTTCAGAATCAGTAATGAAAGTAAATTTGAACTGACCTCTTATGAGTTACATAACATTGTCTAAAGAATATTGCACATACAGTCAAACTTTGTTAACTCGCACTCGGATAATTCGTACACCACCTTTCTCTTGAACTCGTCATCAGGTCCTGGAAAAATTCCTGTATAATGAATTTTGTTCAATAACTCGAACAACCAATCACTCGGACAACTTTTGCTGGTCCTGTCAAGTTCGAGTTAACGAAGTTCAACTGTACTTGTTTTACTGTAATGTTGTTGTTCTTCTTGTTTTTTTGCTGCACTTCATATCGGAATTTATGATTACCTTGCAGGTTTTAAAAACAGCTGTAGCTGTATTCCAGCACACCAGTACAAGTGTGCAGGTGTCATCTTGTGCACTGTTATGTATTGCCGAGGTTGTCTCAACATTGAAGATGCATGTTATACACCAGCTTCCAAAGTTCATGCCAGCACTGATAAAAGTAATGGCTGACAGGGAGAAACTGTTCAGGTAAGAATATATAATTGATATAGAATTGATCACGCAATGGCAAATAGCTGGCCTGCTTGACTCAATAGGAAAAGCACAGATTTACGGATTACAGACATGAGTTCAATGTCCGGGCGAGGCATATGTTCTCTGGCGACGGTTGATAAAGACTTGTATTTTTCTGCTTTTATTGTTATTTTACATAGGTACTTTGTATACTGGATATGAACTTCAAGTATATTTTAAGTTATCTTTTTTAAATAACCAGGTTTTCTCACTGAGTGGTACAAGATTGACTTGAACATATTTAGTTATAATAATTTTTTTTTTTTTTAAGCTCTGATAAATGTTTATTGGCAGAATAAAAATGTGTTTGTATTTCAGGAATGAGTTATATGTGATGAGTGTAGTAACAGCTGTGAACAAAGTTGTGGAAAATCTGTCCAATTTCCTCAGTCCCTTCCTGCATGATATACTTGTGAATGTAAGTTCTACCTTTCTATGGCATTCATACACAAAATATACTGGTAACAAAGGGCCTCTGTGAATGAGTGGTTAGGGTTGCTGACTTCCAAGTGGCCCCCAACAATTCAGATTCGAATTCCAGCTTTTGATATAGCATTCTTCATTGTGGGAGGGGGCTTACAGAAAGTCAGTGGTTCTACCCAGGTGCTTGCTCATGCTAAAAAACAATACTCAGCAGGGCACATGTGGTATTCGTACACTATCAAAGCCTATAGCCTGGATTAAAGCCAACAAAAACAAAACAAACAAATATAACAAAAAACTACTTTTTGATTTGACTGTGCATTCATTATTATAGATGTACATGTATTTTCATGCCATGTTCAAGCAAAACCATCAAGGAAAAGCATTTTACAAGAGTAAACACTTTAAAATTTATAAAGATTGTACAGTATTATTAGTTACACTGCTTGTTGGTGACAGGATATGGGATATATGCTGTCGTGGAAATCCATATCAGGCAAGATTTTATCTTGCCGACTACCTTTTACATCCTTGCTGTACTGATTGACACAATTTTTATAATGATAAAGCTACTTACAGTTACAGTGCAGACAGGAATCCTGAAATCTTCTCTGGTTTTCATGCTTTAATTATAGTTGATTAACACCAGCCATAAAATGCAAAATGAACTGTATTTTGACAGAATCACAAAACACAGAAGCTCATTTATACAGGTCATGAACTGGTTTTGAAAAACTTTTAATTTCCATCCTTTCGAAAAATCAGCTGATACACGATGTCAGAAATGTCCTAAAACTTCAGCTTTAGTCCCGTTTCCCAATAATTCCTTTATCTTGCAGGTAGATTAAATGATCCTACAACAAACTGCTGTCTTTCAAATGTGCTAATTCCTTTGCTTTTCGATGATTTAACTAAAACAACATTTCAACCTGTCAGTCGCGGCCGTGCGATACAGAGTTACTGTTCTTCTATATAATTTCAACTAACTTCACGAACCTTAATTAGATAGGAAAATGAGAGTGGCAAGAAAACACTAAATTCTTTTATCTCTGAAATGATATCTATAGCTTAGGCTCATGATCTGACTTGTTTGCTCGACTATTCGAAGAATAGTCTAGCTGTTCTACTCACCCTGGCGTCAGCGTCGGCGTCACACCTTGGTTAAGTTTTTGCATGCAAGTACATACAGCTATCATTTAAAGGCATATATCTTTGAAACTTATTTATTCTTTTTCTAGGTCAATTACCAACCTCACTGGGTCAAGTTCCATAACTCTAACATGTATTTTGAGCAAATTATGCCCCCTTTTGGACTTAGAAAATCCTGGTTAAAGTTTTACAATTTATACAGAATGTACAATATAACTAAGTGCATGTCTTATATTCTTATTATTTGAGATGCTTGGAGAAGAACTTTGATTAAAGCCTTTGCAACAGTTACAATTAAAGTTTAGTTTTCACGTTACATGCATTTATAGGTGTGTATGTTGTCAAGTGAGGCTTCACAATATGACATTCTACAGAAACCACAAGTGTCTCTTCGACTGAAAACTATCAGGTGAGTACATTGTATCACTATAACTTAACCCTTACCCTGCTAAATGTCTATAATGAAGTTGTCCATCTTCTAATTTGGACAGTACCATTAACTGTTAAAAGGGGTGCTTACCAAAAAGATACTGACTGAATGGCAAACAGTGGAGATCATGATCAGACTGCATGGATGTGCAGGCTGATCATGATCTACACTGGTTGCAAAGGCAGACTCAGTCGTGTCCAGCATGATAAGGGTTAAGTTCAGGTGGAAATGGCAATGCCATAAACCATTTTTCCAGGTAAAATGAGGTATTGCTTTCTAATTTTTTTTGTTTGAAAGTGTTTTTGATAGGGTAGCTTTTATTATGGCATTTTGTTACCAGAAAAAAGTACCTTTGCAAGAGAAATTCTTTTCTGCTGCTTATATTATATTTACTATATACTGTGCAAATACTGTGGAGTAACACTCCCTTGAAGACTTTATTGTAGGGAGCTTATTGCAGCTAAGAGGTTAATTAACTAAAGAAATGGGTCCAGTTTGAAAGAAAATATAATTATTGTATGCTTTTGTAGGGAGTTATTTTGCCTTCTAGAGATGCCATTAACAGAGGCCTGTCTTTATACAGAGTAATTTGCCCTCTAGGAGTGCCTTTGTAAGGAGGTAAGTACTCTCCAGAGGTGCCATGAACAGAAGTCTTGCCTTTGTAGGATTGTATTTTGCCGCTTTGAGAAGCCAGCATAAATCTGAGGTTGCGCCCCTTTACACACATCAAGCATTGTTGATACAACTGACATTTCAATCCTGAATTAAGAGTATTTTCTGTCTTTGAATTGTAGTCTTTCAAAGACTATTCAGTATTTGCTCTTGCAATTGCCGGGCAGATGGATCCTGCTTATAGAATATCTCTAAGAGAAAAGTTTAATGGATTACATTATTTTTGTTTTCAGGACTACATTGTCCACCAATATACCAACAAGAGTTTTGCTTCCAGTTGTTACGACTTGCTATACCAGCCTTGTAAAGTCAGATCTGGTAAATATAATCATAT
The DNA here is from genome assembly GCF_021730395.1 of Mercenaria mercenaria. Classification (NCBI taxonomy): domain Eukaryota; kingdom Metazoa; phylum Mollusca; class Bivalvia; order Venerida; family Veneridae; genus Mercenaria; species Mercenaria mercenaria. The sequence continues at coordinate 55,498,099 of NC_069363.1, forward strand.
AGAATATGGAAGATACAATTTTTATGAATACTGATTTTTGTAAAATTTAAAAAAAAGATACTTTGCACATTACATTATACTGCATTTGCAGTCCCGCTGTTACATAACTGAAAATACTGTTGAAAAATGGAGGTAAACTCAAAACAAACAAACAAAGCATTTACAGTATTCATAAAAAAAAAAAAGAATACCTTGTATGGTAGAGGAAAATTTCCTGATAGAAAAATACACCATTCTGTAAGTAAAACTCCTCAGCATTTAACCATAGGAGTAACGGTTTCTTTAAAACAGTAGAATTTAGACTATTTTCTAGCCAAAACTACTTTAACTGACAATGTTAGAGGCTTTATTCCAGTAATAGTAACTGCAGTATTTTATACAATTTAGATGAGTGTGTCATCATTGATGTCACTGTTTGGCGAGCATGTGTCACATATTACACGAGAAGATCTCACCAGCCATCTCCCACAGCTACAGACGTTCTTCCTACATTGTCTAGATATACGCATAGACTTCCCACAGGTTGGTATATAGAAACCTTTTTTGTTCATTGAAATTTTTGCTGTTTGGTTTCATGTCATTTTCAAAAGTGTTGAATGAAAACTAATTGTCTATAAAACCAGTGAACCTTGATATCACATAAAAAACAAAACTTGTATTCAGCAAGTAATTGACAGTTTACCTACATGAAACAAAGGTAGATGTACTATCTCGGGTATATAACTTCCCCGCATGAAGCAAAGGTAGAAGATGTATACCTCGGGTATGTAACTTCCTCGCATGAAGCAAAGGTAGAAGATGTATACCTCGGGTATGTAACTTCCTCGCATGAAGCAAAGGTAGAGGATGTATACCTCGGGTATGTAACTTCCTCGCATGAAGCAAAGGTAGAGGATGTATACCTCGGGTATGTAACTTCCTCGCATGAAGCAAAGGTAGAAGATGTATACCTCGGGTATGTAACTTCCTCGCATGAAGCAAAGGTAGAAGATGTATACCTCGGGTATGTAACTTCCTCGCATGAAGCAAAGGTAGAAGATGTATACCTCGGGTATGTAACTTCCTCGCATGAAGCAAAGGTAGAATGTATACCTCGGGTATGTAACTTCCCCACATTAATCAAAGGTAGCAAATGTTTTACCTCAGGGTATATCATCTCTCATCGTTCCAGGCTGCATGTGTATGAAACTACCTTAAGAAAACTTGTGCCTGTAAAAGCAGTTTTCTTCTGCTTGCTCATTTCAGACTAGAATATTTGTTTCAGAACATTTATTATGATGTATTTAATATTAAGAAATGAAAAAAACCTCTAATTTGAATGTTTTAAGTGGATATTAGCAGAAATTTTGCAGAGGTTCTGCAGAGGTTTAACATCAGGAAAGATCTAGTTTATTGATATGTTTTCAGCTAAATCAAGAAAAGCTGGCTGAGTTAGAGAGTGTTACCATAGAAACGATTATCACCATGGTGATGAAATTGTCAGAGTCAACATTTAAACCTTTCCTGTTCAAAGTGAGTGCTTTACATTACAGAAAAATGATTGTAACAATTGCTGAATTTGTTAATAAAGTTGTAAAAGTTTCTTCGAATTTATGGCTGTTTTACTTGTATAACAGGGTTACCTTACACTTCTAAATTTCTATAATGAACTTGTCCATCTTTCAATTTGGACAGTACCATTAACTGTTAAAAGAGGTGCATACCAAAAAGTTACTGACTGAATGGCGAATAGTGCAGATCATGATCAGTCGTGTTCAGCATGATAAGGGTTAAACAACAAACATTGCCCTTATCAATAAAAATGTAAGTTTAAAATTCTCTAAGGATTGCTTTTACTAGAAATAGACACCTACTTAAATTGTTTAACCTTAGGAATATTGTGCTATATCAAAGTTGATTTTATGCAAAAACAAATTAGAAGGACATTCCATTTCCCAATATTGTAATGCACTTGCAATTTTCTGTTGAATACAGTTAAATTGAAGCTTATTGCTAATAAATACATTGTTGGTAGAAAATGATTTGTTTTATGCTACAGGTATTTGACTGGGCTACCACTAGTGAGGAGTTCAGAGAAAGAATACTGGTGTTCTACAAACTGGCTGAAAGGTAATGTCAGACTGTTTGAAATAATCCACTTGCTCCCTGAAAATTATTGATTTAATTTTTTACCTATAGTTCCTATTATTATGCACCTTTTCTAATTCATTGCATGTGGAACATTGGTGGTTCATCCCTGGTGCCCAGCCTTGCCAGAATTAATCACGAAAGGTGCACCTGATGCCATAGCTGGAAGGTAGACATTTGACCTAATATTTCAGTGTGACCTAAAACTCAAAAGCAGATCATGCATGAAATGAATATTTTGTATTGCAGATTGGCAGAGAGGCTTAGAAGTTTGTTCACATTGTTCGCTGGTCACATTATAACCCATGCTGCGAAAATGCTGGATGAAAATAACAATATGAAACAAGGTAGATTTGATGCTTTATATTAAGCTGATTTCAAATTCATGTGTTGATGTCTTCTAGTTTGCATGTGTAAGTTGTAACATGTAGATCCTGTATGAAATAGACTCAGGGAAATTGTTATTCAAGTATTGATAGTATGAATTATTATTCATTGGGAACTATTTTTATATGCGTAAAGGAACATAACATGTGATGGCGCTGGTCACCTGTCTGTTAGCAATTTCATATACCGTACCTTCATTAACTAGAGAATGCTTTGACCTATGGTCCTGAAACTTGATGTGCCATTAACTAGGCATTGATTTACCCCTTTTTAGCCCACCTGTCACAAAGTGACAAGGTGAGCTTTTGTGATCGCGCGGTGTCCGTCGTCCGTCGTCCGTCCGTCCGTGCGTGCGTGCGTCCGTCCGTAAACTTTTGCTTGTGACCACTCTAGAGTTCACATTTTTCATGGGATCTTTATGAAAGTTGGTCAGAATGTTCACCATGATGATATCTAGGTCAAGTTCGAAACTGGGTCACGTGCCGTCAAAAACTAGGTCAGTAGGTCTAAAAATAGAAAAACCTTGTGACCTCTCTAAAGGCCATATTTTTCATGGGATCTGTATGAAAGTTGGTCTGAATGTTCATCTTGATGATATCTAGGTCAAGTTCGAAACTGGGTCACGTGCGGTCAAAAACTAGGTCAGTAGGTCTAAAAATAGAAAAACCTTGTGACCTTCCTAGAGGCCATATATTTCACAAGATCTTCATGAAAATTGGTCAGAATGTTCACCTTGATGATATCTAGGTCAAATTCGAAACTGGGTCACGTGCCATCAAAAACTAGGTCAGTAGGTCAAATAATAGAAAAACCTTGTGACCTCTCTAGAGGCCATATTTTTCATGGGATCTGTATGAAAGTTGGTCTGAATGTTCATCTAGATGATATCTAGGTCAAGTTCGAAACTGGGTCACGTGCGGTCAAAAACTAGGTCTGTAGGTCTAAAAATAGAAAAACCTTGTGACCTTTCTAGAGGCCATTTATTTCATGAAATCTTCATGAAAATTGGTCAGAATGTTCACCTTGATGATATCTAGGTCAAGTTCGAAAGTGGGTCACGTGCCTTCAAAAACTAGGTCAGTAGGTCAAATAATAGAAAAACCTTGTGACCTCTCTAGAGGCCATATTTTCCATGGGATCTGTATGAAAGTTGGTCTGAATGTTCACCTTGATGATATCTAGGTCAAGTTCCAAAGTGGGTCACGTGCCTTCAAAAAAAAGGTCAGTAGGTCAAATAATGAAAAAACGTTGTGACCTCTCTAGAGGCTGTATTTTTCATTGGATCTGTATGAAAGTTGGTCTGAATGTTTATCTTGATGATATCTAGGTAAAGTTTGAAACTGGGTCAACTGCGATCAAAAACTAGGTCAGTAGGTCTTGAAATAGAAAAACCTTGTGACCTCTCTAGTTATTTTTAGGTTAGCATGTCAAAGGTCATTGTCGCAGTAACTGTTAGTAAAACAAAAATCCACTGAACAGCCTGACCTACATTCTCAAACTTCACAGGCACATTGTTCATGGTAGTTTATGACAATGATTTTGAGAGTAGAGACTCAAAGGTCAAGGTCACAGAAAGTGTTAGAACTAAAACCATTTCTACTCGATATCTTTAGAACTTCAATGGTCTAGTATTCTCAAACATGGCAGGCAGGTTGCCTTTGGGCAATGCATGACATCTATTGATTTTGAGGTATGTGGGTCATCGGTCAAGATCAGAGTGACTGTTAGTACAAAAACTGTTTTCACTGAATATTTTTAACCTCTTGACCTGCAATCCTCTAACTTGGTAGACACATTGCTCATGGGTAGTGTGTGACCCTTATTGATTTTGAGATTAGTGACTACTAAAACCATTTCTGCTCAGTATCACCTTAGCCTTCAGTCCTTAACTTGACAGACATCTTGCCATGGATGATGTATGACATGACCTGTTGATTTTGATGTCAGTAGGTCAAAGGTAATGGTCACAGTAACTGTTTGTTCAGACCATTTCCACTCTTAGTCTGCACTGGTCGTAAAGGTAGAATCACTTGCCACTAGCAGGCTAATGGTTAAAACGTGAACTTCATGCATTATATCCTAAGTATATAGTTCTATTGTCTAAAACCATGAAATTTTATGCCAACGAAATTGCCATTTCGCAAAGCCAAAATATAAATTGTCTTATATTTTTCAGAGGACAAGTTTTTCCAAGCTGATAATGCCAAGTACAGTAGATCATGCCAGTTATTGGAGTTTATACTTGACTGTATCAACAAGTGTTGTGTTTATGATACTGAGGGTTTTATCAATAAAGAACGATTTGATCTGCTGATGCAACCTCTTGTAGATCAGGTAGGAACTTGTTTATATACTTGCAATATTAAAATTTATATATTTCAACGATAGGACACTTTACACACGAATGTGTTAATATTCATACAAGCAGCTAAAATGAAAACAGTTCTTGGTATACTGTACACCTTTAAACCTGTATCGGGCAATATTTATAAAACATGAATGTGTTACATTACAAAGATAAATGTATTTTCCAGTGTCTTGAGCTTTTGTAATTAAGTTGTGTTCATTTGAATTGATTGAGGCTTATGCATGCTTAGGGAACAAGAGCTGCTTATTATTAAAATTAATCTTAGCTTACCTGAGCACAATGTATACTATTGTGATCACTCATTGTCAGTCTTTCCACATTTTTCTTCAAACAACATCTCTTCCGAAAGCATTTGGTGGAAGTTGAAAAAGTCAAAATTTGCCCTGCCCTTAGGGGTCACTTGTTTTACAAAAGACTTCTTGTCTAAAAGATGTAGCATTGTGTAGAGGTCCCCTACCAAGAAATTATGTACCCTTCTGAGTCAGGTGAGCAATGTAGGGCTATGATGTTATTCTATAGTATGTATAGAAAGTCATGTACTGGTTTTAGGTAAACTGATACCCAGGTGTCTTTTAGAGCATTGATTTATCTGTTACAGTTGGAGAACCAGCAAGGAGGTGAAGTGATGTACGAAAAGAGAATAAATGAGCATCTGGTTCCCTGCATTGTACAGCTATGTGTTGCTGCTCAAGATGATTCCTTATGGAGGGCTCTTAACTACCAAGTCTGCCTCAAAACCAGGAACCAGCAATCTACAGTAAGTCTTAGTTTGAGTTGAAGTTCAGTTTAAACACAGTCTGGTAGAACCACCAACCTTCTACAAGCTATTTGAGTCATTTCCACACTTGAATAACTCAAAGTCACAGTCAGAGGGGCAAATGATCCAAGTCAGTTGATCAGTCACAAAAACCCAACTCTAAGGTTAGTTTCTACACAGTGGCTATTAACTTTGTGTCAGTCTTAAAGTCACTTACTAGGCAAAATATTATTTTTTTATGTACCGGTATGTCTGGCTGCTGGTATGCCTTGTCTGCTGGTATACCTTTTGGTCTCCTATCAATTACTGGAAATTGATAATTAGGTCTTTCTTAATCTTAATTTTAAGAACCAGTATTTTACTTATTTAACTGATGGACTTTTAATAATCGATGATATCTTATATTTTAGTTTGTTCGTATTGATGTATGTATATAATGTATGTCCTGCATAATACTTCTAAATGCCAACTAGTTATTATGTGCTATGTTAAGTCGGTTCTAAAAGCTCACTAGAGCTTATGTTATTTATTATATTTGCACCGACTTTGTAAATAAAATTTACTTGACTCGACTTGACTACATTGTTATCATCAAGCTTCATTGATATGATGGTTGCTGCTGATCAGTAAATGTTATTTTTGGGTTAAGGTAGTTCTGCACGTTTGAAAAACACGAAGTGATGGCGTAACGTCATTTATCCGGAAAACGTAGAATAAAGCCTGGGTTCGGCGTACAAAAATGAAAATCAGTTTATGAATAAATCGAAACCTGTGCGTAAATTTATTACAATGGCACTGTTTCTATATTTCTAAAGTCAAAATATGATATTAAAATATAATGGTACGTTAAAATATTAAAAATAATGTCTTAAAATCAACGTGAAATGTCCGGTTCCCTTTAATCATGGTCAGATATCTCAAAAATAAGCACACAGACCTATACATTTTATTTCACCAAATTATAGGCTGTGTGTTTATTTACAACTGTGAAAAGTTTCATCAAAATCTACATTGTAGAAAAAATTCTATTCGCGAAAATGTTATGAAACTTATGATTTTCCCATAGACTCCCATTATGAAATATTGTGTGAGGTCCAAATTTTTCAAATCGGTCTAGCAAAAAATCAAGCACACGACCCTATCTTTTTTATTTGCTGAATTTTCTAGGTATATTCTGAAGTTTTAAAAAAATGGAGTTTAATCAAATTCTACCATGTAGAAAAAGTTTTGATCCAAACGTGCAGAACTACCTTAATAGATCAAAGGTCAAGGTTACATTGTACTTGAGACACTGAATATAGCTTGGGCTTTCAGTCATCAAACCTCATAAGATTATTACCTTTGGTCAGTAGATGACCTGATTGTTTTGGGGTTCAGTAGATCATGATATTGTCCTTTATATGCATCAGTTCACTAATATTTATTGATATAATTTATTTTGTGATTTCAGGTGAAACAGTCAGCATTGATTACTCTAGATATATTACACAAAAAGTTGGGCGAGGATTACATGCCTTTACTTCCAGATACTATACCATTCCTTGCTGAACTTATGGAAGGTATGGCATACATCTTAATAGTTTGGTTATACACTTTAAATCTAAATTTCAGCATAAAAATGCTCTGTGTGTACTCGGTATCAGTCTAACACATGTATTTAGATTTAGACAAGCTATGAAGCATAATCTGGAAAACACTGGTACTATGGTAGAGCAGGGGACCCCAGATCAGAGGTTTCAGATCTGTTCAAATCTCGGTGAAAGTAGAATTAGACTGTGTCTCTACTATACAGTTCCATACCACAGTGTAAGCATTTGTCAGAAAATGTAGGAAGCAGTCATTGAGCAGAAATTGTGAGGACTTTCTTTTCAGTTGATGAAAATTGAACAGGTTAAAATTAATTTCAGTTTATTGATTAAAAGGAAACTGATAAATGTTGAATATGCTCCATTTCAGATGAGTCAGAGGATGTTGAGAAGAAATGCCATGAAGTTATACGAGAAATGGAAAAAACTCTAGGGGAGCCTCTGCAGAAATACTTCTAGATTAGAGAACTGTTGAACAAATCTTTGGACTTCATATTATAATAAAATACCAAGAAACAACATATTGGCTGCAGATCCAGGAGTAATTTTGAAGATTTGAAAGAATAATTTTTATGTCTCCCCCAGGAGACATATTGTTTTTGCCCTGTCCGTCCGTCCGTCTGTCCGTCCGTACGTCACACTTTATTTCCGAGCAATAACTGGAGAACCATTTGACCTAGAACCTTCAAACTTCATAGAGTTGTAGGGCTGCTGGAGTAGACGACCTCTATTGTTTTTGGGGTCACTCTGTCAAAGGTCAAGGTCACAGGGGCCTGAACATTGAAAACCATTTCCGATCAATAACTAGAGAACACTTGACCCAGAATGTTGAAACTTCATAGGATGATTGGTCATGAAGAGTAGATGACCGCTACTGATTTTGGGGTCACTCCATCAAAGGTCAAGGTCACAGGGGCCTGAACATTGAAAACCATTTCCGATCAATAACTAGAGAACCACTTGACCCAGAATGTTGAAACTTCATAGGATGATTGGTCATGAAGAGTAGATGACCCCTATTGATTTTGGGGTCACTCCGTCAAAGGTCAAGGTCGCAGGGGCCTGAACATTGAAAACCATTTCTGATCAATAACTAGAGAACCACTTGACCCAGAATGTTGAAACTTCATAGGATGATTGGTCATGAAGAGTAGATGATCCCTATTGATTTTGGGGTCATTCCGTCAAAGGTCAAGGTCACAGGGGCCTGAACATTGAAAACCATTTCCGATCAATAACTAGAGAACCACTTGACCCAGAATCTTGAAACTTCATAGGATGATTGATCATGAAGAGTAGATGACCCCTAATGATTTTGGGGTCACTCCGTCAAAGGTCAAGGTCACAGGGGCCTGTACATCGAAAACCATTTCCGATCAATAACTAAAGAACCACTTGACCCAGTATGTTGAAACTTCATAGGATGATTGATCATGAAGAGTAGATGACCCCTATTGATTTTGGGGTCACTCCATCAAAGGTCAAGGTCACAGGTGCCTGAACATGGAAAACCATTTCCGATCAATAACTGGAGAACCACTTTAACCAGAATGTTGAAACTTCATAGGATGATTGTACATTCAAAGTAGATGACCCCTATCGATTTTGGGGTCACTCCATTAAAGGTCAAGGTCACAGGGGCCTGAACATTGAAAACCATTTCCGGTCAGTAACTTGAGAACCACTTGACCCAGAATGTTGAAACTTAATAGGATGATTGGTCATGCAGAGTAGATGACCCCTAACGATTTTGGGGTCACTCTATTAAAGGTCAAGGCCACAGGGGCCTGAATATGGAAAACCATTTCCAATCAATAACTTGAGAACCTCTCAACCCAGAATGTTGAAACTTCATAGGATGATTGTTCATACAGAGTAAATGACCCCTATTGTTTTTGGGGTCACTCCGTTAAAGGTCAAGGTCACAGGGGCCTGAATATTGATAACCAGTTCCGATCAATAACTTGAGAACCTCTCAACCCAGAATGTTGAAACTTCATAGGATGATTGAACATGCAGAGTAGATGACCCCTATTGATTTTGGAGTCAGTCAATTAAAGGTCAAGGTCACAGTGGCCTGTTCATGTAAAATAATTTTTTGGAAATAACTTGAGAACCACTTGACCTACAATGTTGAAACTTAATAGGATGATTGGACATTCAGAGTAGATGACCCCTATTTATTTTGAGGTCACTTGATCAAAGGTCAAGGTCACAGGAGCCTGAACAGTTACTTGAGAACCACTAGGCCCAGAGTGTTGAAATTTAGCGGGATGACTGGACATGCCAAGTAGATGATCCCTATTGCAGCCAACCATCAGTGTCTCTTTGACTTTCCCTCCTGACCCCTATTGACTTCTTGCCTATAGGACTTTGCATTTGGGGAGACATGTGCTTTTTTACAAAAGCATTTTCTAGTTTTCTCAATATTTAGGACTATTTTTAGCTCACCTGAGTATTTTGAATTACACAAAACTTGGTTTCCATATTTGGAAACCCCTTGTTACGAAAAAGATTAATCAAAACAGTAGCGTCAACGTTGTTAAGAAGGGCAATTTGTATGATATCATTTGGTTGTTAGGAATGTTTTATGTTAATGAAATGAGTAGACAATAAATTTGATTATTAAGCTAGCTGGTTTTAGATTTTACTGTCATGGAGTAATAAATATCAGTGTGTATATGTAGATCTATATGACATAACATGTATATGACATACACTTCACCAAGCCTCAAAAATAGTACACATACTTTCAAGTTGAGGTTAATCCTGTTGTTGTGAAAAGTGAGTTATACCACTTGTACAGTGTTTATTTTAGCTTCATTAATGGAATAAAGGTTTCTGAATCTCAAAACAAATCTAAGGAAAGGCAGAAACATTGGATAAAGAAACATCTTCAAGCAAAACTGTATACATTTTACAGTTTTGACATTCCATCTGCATTTTTATGCCCCCTTTCAATGAGGTGAGGGTGTATTGTTTTGCGCAATGTGGGTCAAGGGCACTGTATCATAGAGACAAAAAATGGTTTCCACTTAACTGAAGAATGGGTTGGCTTACAGTCGTCAAACTTCACAGGGTATTTGCCTGTGAACAGTAGATGACCCCCATTGTGTTGGGGTTATGTTCAGTAAGTTAAAGGTGAAGGTCACAGTGACCTTGAGACTGAAATTTCCACTCAATAAAGAAAGTTTTAGACTTTATAGGATGCTTGCCTGTGGTCAGTAGATGACTTCATATTGTTTTTGGGGTCTCTAAGTCAAAGTCACTGTGACATCTAGATTAAAAACTATTTCTGTTTAATAATTAACAAACACTTTTGGCTGTAAATCGTCATAGGATGGCTGTATGTACTGTAGGTAGTAGATGACCCCTGTTGTTTCTGAGGTTGTTTGATCAAGATCAAGGTCAAAACATACAAAGTACACACCCACTTGCGTCAGACAGGTCATTATGGAGGGCATATATATTTTACAAACAGTTCTTATTTTGATAATGCAAAGTGCCAAATCTACAACTACATTTTTCTTCTTGTTCCTTCTGCATGTAATAATTGATTAGACTTTTTTGGAGTTAGGATTTTAGTGTTTACAGTATACAAAATCCCTATCATTTAAAATTGGTTTATACTCTGCAAAAACAAAACCTAACCATGAGAAAGATTGAGAATGAATGAATCTAATCAGATTTTCGTGCCAAAGGCTACATGTATTCAGCTAGGGTGTGGCCCTTCATGATGTGGTCAGACAAAAACTATAAACCATTACACCTCAATAAGTATGTACATGTAGCATGAATCATTTTCACTGTAGCTTTACCACAATTACAAATAACGTGCTCAGTTTCACAACTAAATTGAGTTTAAATCAGTTTTTAACTACTAATAGACTTGTATTGCAAGAAAAGGTCTAATGAGGGTTTATTATTATACCTTATTTATATAGCAGTCTTTTAATGTATTATTTACATGTTCATAATGTACTTTCTAGAATACAGTCCAAAACAAAACAAAAATTGGGTTAAAATTTTCAGGTCGACTAAACATGAATATCAAACACATTTAGATATGAAATATAATCTAAAACAGGATTAAAACTATTTTACATTTTCATATGACAAGATGAATCAATCAGTTTGCGAAATGTTGCACAAGGAAATGGACTTCTTGCAGACTTAAAGATAGTCATTGTGCTTCTTTCCTTAAAATATGTTGATGAGAAGGGAGTCCCAAAGTCTAGGAGCATTGTAAGCAAAGATCCAGTTGCCATAGATCACTTCCCAGTTTGTACACTTTTGTCATATCCACTTTGGAATGATCATGTAGAGCCTTATAAATATTGGTCAGACTTCTGTACTGTGCTTTGTTTTTCATGGATAACCAATAGAGCTCCTTCAATATGGGGGTAATATAACTATGGCTGATGTGTTCTTGACATGTTGCAAGTTTTGTATACAACTTCACGGAATTTCACCAAACCTCCTGTGTGATGCATATTATGGTCATTTTCTAATTAAATGATTTTCAGAGTCATGACCCTTGGTTTGTCAAATTTTTGATCTGTGCTACTTCACTGGTTGGAATTCCACCAATCTTCACAGGAGTTATCACTTATTATTTAGCATGTGAACTTATGCACCAAATGTTCTGTTTAGGATTTCACTAAGCTAGACCAGAGTTACTGTCCTTGACTTAGTAAAAAATATACAAATGCTTAAAAATGTGTGTTGCATATGTCTTAAAACTACTTCACATAGAGTCATAGAAACATAGAAAGCGTACATGATTGTGCCACACCTCCCAGGGAAATCTCAGTCACCTTTGCAAAATAAAACAGAAACAGATTTTTTTAATAAGATATTGTAAAAAGTCACTATGTACAAATGTGCAAATTAAAAAAAAATATCTTTCTACTGATTTAAGGTAATTTCAAAGAAGGGTTCCCTATGTCGTTTACTTTACTTGAGGACGACAAGGGGCGTTTTAACTATAAATCGGTTATAGATACACTTATTGACAATCTAATGCATTAAGTTTTGCCTTCACTACGCTGCGCTCCATTTCAGCAAACTTAATTGCATTAGAAAGATCTATAACATTTTTATCAGGGCCTCACTAAAACTATATACGTTTATTCTGAAACTAAAAAAGGAGCACTTGTGCAAAGTTATTCCTTTAAGTGACAAGTAAAAATTGGTTCAAGATGTGGAACAATATCTACAAGTTTATTACCGCTAGAAGATCTGCGTAAACAAAGCAGATTTGCATATCAAACTGATATGTCACGTATGACTTCAGGTAATATTTGTTTCGTGACAAAAGAAGGATCCTTGAATATATACAAATAGATAAATATCTGAACAGTATTCAGTGTGAAGCTAGAGGTTATAGTGAGAAATAACACAACAAGTCTTTGTCCTCTATTGTTAAATGAACTTTAATTTGATTCGATCAAGTACAAAATAAATTTATGCATTTCTCACTCCAGGCAAACTTCAACCTTGAACATTTAAATAAACAATTTGCACATGATGTACAGTATATCCTTTATTTAACTTTTCATAAGTGAAAAGGCTTTTGAACACCAATAGTCGTGCCATGCCGTCCTCCGATAGCTCTTTTCTAATCTATTTATAATGCAAAGCTTATGAAGCATTCGACATTTGATTACTAACAAGGAACCTATGGTCACATTACATTTAGAATACAAGCTTGTGTCAGCTACATTAAATATGAATAAATACAAGAAGATGATTTGAGGCGTGCCATGAGAAAACCAACATAGTGGGTTTGCGCGCAGTCTGATCAGGATCCATGCTGTTCGCTAACAGTTTCTCCAATTCCAATAGGCATTAAAAGCGAACAGCATGGATCCTTGGTTTTCTCATGGCGCGGCTCATTTAGTTTCCTTACTATTAAAATTTCAACGCACTTTTATGGTAAGGGCGTATTGTACCTTTCGCTTATTTATGCTATGTAAATAATTTGTACTGTTTATATTTAAACATCTGTAGGGTTTGAAAACAAAAAATATCAATTAAATATCAAAGACTGATTGCAGCAAATGGCCAATTAAATGAAATGTCATCTCTTGCAGAATGACATGAAAAAAAGATAATATTTTGTCAATTTTATGCAAAGAGCTATAAAAATAAACGAGCTCACGCGAGATTACAGCCAGTTGCCATTCTGTGTACTTTATACTTCTTTGTTTTATGTTAACAGAATTTTGCATTAGTTTCTGCGAACGGCTTCAGCATTTAAGAAAATGTCGCTCATGGTTAAGAAAGAAATTATTTGAACTTGCTGATTACTTAAACTTTACCCTGCTAAATTTCTAATATGGATTGATCCGTCATTCAATGGGTAGTACCACTTGTTTATCAAAGGGGTGTTCTCTGAAAATTTACTAACTGAATAGCGAACAGTGCAGACCATGTCTGCTGATCATGGTTTGCATTGGTCGCAATGGCGGAATCACTTGCCACCAGCAGGCTAAATGTTAATGGACAATACCATCTTTACATGATATTTAACTAACATGCAAAGCATGAAAACATAAGTAGAACATAAAACCATAGGTCATTATGTGTCCGTCCTAAATTTCATTACATCCAGGTTATATTGAATAAGTCTTAAATCTGGAAGAAAATAAAAAAGCCAGTTCCATGTCTCCTACGTATAGTCTTTTCAGTACCCAATTCCGACTTCAACTTCTGGATACTGAGTAGGCGTCAAGTTGGTTTGTCTGGTTCACAAAAAGAAAACTGGAAAAATACGCTTTATCTCACGCTGAAGTAGAGGGATACAGACAGTGGGAGTTACTGTCACAATTTATGAGCACTGCCACAGCACATACATGAACAAAATATTGTAGCTGATGACTTAGTTTATATTTTGAAAGAAAATCACTTGATAACGATCCAGCCGCTCTCAATGTAGATAAAACAATCAACTGTCCTCCACGTTCAGTTCTTCAATACCACAGTCATTACACGCAGCTGGCTGTTTTTCCAGGGGCATTAACTCTTGGGATGGTGAATTTGGATCCATATTTTTATTTGTGTTATTTATAACAGTCTCGCAGTCTCCGGCACAGACAGGAACTGGCTTGAACTCTTTATGCCAGGCTAGGAGGAAGTAGCCTAGTGCTATACCCAGTATGGTGACGACAAAAACCCACACACTGTACGTCATTACAATGAGCATGAGGAGATAACTCACTAAGAACTCTGTCACGTATAAAACAGTCTGCAACAGGTGCTCTTTGCTCTTTATTGAGTGACTACAATAGAAAAAACTATGATGAATGGACATGAATTTGTTTGTTACTATTGGTGGAGATAAATATTATGCTGAAGCACTTGAGATCTGTCTTTGATTTTCAATAAACCCGATTTGGGTACAAAATAAGCTCCTGTTAGGCAGTTGAGAGATTTTAACTGAACTGTAAGATACCGAATTATTACGTACTCGTTTTCACTCTCAGTTAAGTTACAATGGAACCGGAAACGTCAATATTTTTCCATGTTGACGTCTGAATTTCATATCGGGTGCTTGACGTCGTTAAAAAAAAGATTATAAGCGTCGCATCGAGGAATGTGCACTCGTTCTTTAGATGAATATTAGTCTGCTCCAAAAGTTGCGCAATATTTCAGCTGTAGAACTCGTGTTTAATTCACGATACAAAGCTAATAAGCAATAATTATTGATACTATTTACTTACATTCTTCCTCCATAATGAACATGTAAATATTGTCTTAACCATTTTGTACCCTGGTAGCCTATTGCCAGAACAAACGTGCACAAACACGCCAGGAATATACCTGAAATTTATACATATCAAGTCTTGGCCTTTTCTTTACTCACAACTACAGCAAGCTTGGTTATAATGTTAAAGAAAGTGTTTTTTTTTTTGTGTTGGGTCGCACCGACACAATTATAGGTCAGATGGCGACTTTTCAGCTTTGATGGTGGAGGAAGACCCCAGGTGCCCCTCCATGTATTATTTCATCACGAGCTGGGTAGAACCAACGACCTTCCGTAAGCTAGCCGGATGGCGTCCTCACATGAAGAATTCAACGCCCCGAGTAAAGGCTCGAACCCACATCGGTGAGGGGCAAGTGATTCTAAGCAGCGACCTTAACCGCTCGGCCACGGAGGCCCCCAAGGAAAGTTAAATGCAAATACATGTATATGGTGTTTCTTGCGAAATCTAAATCCCCATCTTTGTAAGATAAAAGTGTAAAGTATATACTTCACCATCTCACAAGTGTATTTTATGATAATTTAATAGATGCATGAGCGGCTAATGCAACATTCCTTGTCAACAAGGATATGCAGCTTGAATATATTAACAAATGATAGTTTATATCTTTAAATGAGCCACATCATAGTGCGGCTCAATTATACACTATAAAGGTGAACTAATGCATAAAATTTGCTTGCCATTTAGTATAATCATAAAGCATTGTACCGAATAAGCAAAAAAATACACGTCAACAAGTTGAAGCTGTTTATTTGTTTACACTATTAAATTTTAACTTTCTCGTTTTTGTTGAAAAGTACAAGTTTTTGTCACGAGCGCTCATGATAAGCTATATTAATAAAATTTTTGCTTTCATTAATTTACATTTAAACGTCTGTTTTAGTTGATAAAAAACTATAATTTAGCATGTACATGTACCAAAAATTGTTATCTGCACACTCCTATAATTTATGTTGTGCCCTACAATATCAGTTAATAAACAGAATAGCAGAAAAACAGGCGTTACTTTTTATAAATTGTCTTATTTAACAAATTCATGTCCGTTGACAACAAACATTTTGTACATAAGAAGCATAATTCCGTTGTATTTGCAGTATGTTTTGCTCTATTTCAAAGACTACTGAACGCTCTATGTTGCTAAAAAATAAAACAGGAAAAGTTAAGTGTGTGTTCAAGTGTCCCACAGTCGTGGGGCATAAAGTTTAATACATAAACTTTACTATTTTCTGTTTCTTATGTTTCAAACTGCAATATTTACTTACTTCCTTTTGTATCTAACACCCAATTCTCAAACAATACTGTTGCATTCAACTTAGTATGGAAAAATGCTTGGTGGTCCTGAAAATAAATACGATATACATTGTATATTACAAAATATTATCTTATACTTCATACATCTCATATATTTTTTCTTTTTATTTTCAATCCTTACAAACTTAATAATATGTGACTTTATTGATGTTAAGCAACTTTTTTTATTTATTTTTTTCGTTTTTCATATGTTTTAATGTTTAATTAGAGAAATTTCAATTTAGTGATAATGAATCACAATCAGTAAATTAATGGTAATAATTATAATCAATTAATGCATTAAAATTAACATACATGTGAACCGTGTAGAGAATGATGGTCATGTGACTGCTCGTTTGTCACGTGGTACACGTGCTGATCTCCCTGATGATCCACGTGATTCTGATGGCCTATATGATGTTCATGTCCATCGTGCGTATGGTCCAAATGGGTGTGTGATGAATGATCCATAATCAATATAATATAAATCTTTGTCTGTGAGTTTCACCAAATCACATCTAGTGAAATAGTGTCAGAACTGTAACATTACAAAGAATCTATTGCCGTACTTCACATCCGACACTCACTGAAACTGCAGAAACGTTAACAGAATGAAAATTAAGTCAATACAATATTTTCTGGTAACACCGTAATGCTTAATACTGGCTAAATCAGGCAAATGCAGTATATATCATATAAATTTGACTTTGATTTGGTCGACTGATCTTATAATGTATCAACCTTCACAGGCTCATAGGCATTCGGCACATTTGTTTGGTCAATAATGATGCTACATATGATAATAAAACATCAATAGCCAGTCCAGGACCCAGAAATAAATACAGCACCCATTTAAGTTACTGCACGTGGTTGAATTTCATTTTTAGAAGCTTTTGAATGGCTGTTTAGTCGTGACATTCGAATCGTCACGATCGTTTTCGACTGACGTAATGGTCAAACTTTGTCAATGTTTAAAAACTCATTTCTCAGAAACAAACCGTGACATTTAAATGATCTACCCGGAAACTGAAAGATACATGCAATGGGTGTTATTGGCATGTGGACATTTGGTCTTATCCTTTTTGACTGAAAAAAATGACAGAGCTTGAAACGAAGGTCGATCGCCGTGAAATGCAGCATATTACTGCCGAATTATATATCTTTGATTCAAATAAAATATAGTAAATGAGTGCTGGATTTATTTTTGGGTCCCGGCCTGTCTATTGTTGTTTTTTTTTATCATGTATAGCACCATTATTGACCAAACAAATGTGCCGATTAACACCCTAAACTGGCAAACTTTAGAACAACGGCGCATACAACCTTCTCTCATCTATTTTTACAAAATCCGAACGAATCATGTATGCGTCGACCATAACCATCTAACTCCGACCAGAAACCTGAACTACCTAATTCCACAGTCCCGTACTCAATACCACATGAACTCCTTCTTCCCCCGTACAATCAGACTATGGAATGGCCTTCCTCAATATGTATAGTCCAGCCCCAGCTTCAACATATTTGCTGAGCAGCTGGCTACTGTACATCTGCAGTAACTTCCTTCACTATGTTTTTAATTTAGCACCTGTAATAATTTTTATTCTTTGCACCTAATGAGTTTTCTCATTTTTAACACTGCCCAGACAAGCGCCTTCCAGTCATAATCGTTAATGATTGTTGGAAGAATCATGTAGATGTAGATGAATGCCTATGCACAGGCGGACATGAAAACAGATTTTCCTCGTGAAAGATCTATGTAAGTCGCATGAAATCGATGCTCATAAAGCAAAAGCTAGGAAATTCGCCTCACTGTTTATATCACAGGCAATCGGCGTGTGACTATGACCCTTATGAATGATGACCCCCACCCTTTTCTCTACAACCCAATCCCCAACTAATAAGAAAAACACATTTCAAAAAAAAAAAAAAAAAAAAATGCTATTATAATAAAAATAAAGTATGGTACTTTACGGCAAATCTAAGGACAAATGGAATGGCCTCGTAACGATTCACTGCGTACACAATTTTTGGTCGATTTTTGAAAATCTGGTCTAATCACGCATAAACATAAATCTTAACGGTAAACATGCACTTTGGTCTGAAGGACGCATCATTTTGATGCAGCGAGACCTATCTTGACAAAATCATCTGTACACGAAGTGGACCTAACCGTATTTCTGTTGCGCAATAGACAAGTCAATGGCAAGCCACCTATTCCTTCGTTATTTCCAAGCACAATCGTGGCCAGACTTTAAGAAACATAAATAATTAGTCGCTTACCTATATTACTCGTCAGTTTCCGTCAATAACGATGCATCCAGCGCTGGGAAATTTCTCTCAAAACATCGCTGCCATGTTTACGGCGACCGGAACTGGTTTTTACTACGTAGCCTTTTTGCGATTGGTCGATTCTGGAGGTGTGTTCTCCACGTGAGCTGGTTTAAACATGGCAGCTGATGTTTTGAGAGAAATACAGCGTTGGGAAATTGACTGGATGCATCGTTAATGACGGAAACTGGACGAAGTAATTATAGGTAAGCGACTAATTATTTATGTTTCTAAAGGCTGGCCACGATTGTGCTTGGAAATAACGAAGGGAATAGGTGGCTGCCATTGACTTGTCTATTGGCCCGAGAAATATACGGGTTAGGTCACATCGTGTACGAGATGATTTTGTCAAAGAATAGCGTCTCGCTGCATCAAAATGATGCAGCCTTGAGACCAAAGTGCATGTTTACCGTTAAGATTTATGCTTTATGCGTTGATTAAGACCAGATTTTCAAAAATCGACCGAAAACTGTGTACGCAGTGAGATCGTTTACTGAGGCCATTCCATTTTTTCCTTAATGTTTGGCCATAAAGTACCATACCTTTATTTTTTTTATATATAGCATTTTTTTTTTTTTTTTTGGAAATGTGTTTTTCTGTTATTATGTTGGGGATCTGGGTTGTAGAGAACAGGGTGGGGGGTCCATCATTCATAAAGGGTCAAAGTCGCACGCCGATTGCCTGTGTTTATATCAGCTAGGAAATTTTATTTCTGGGTGAATGCACGTAAACGAATTCAGAATGAATTATATTTTAATTTCCTTATATATTTCCCGCTTACTAGGGACAGTAATAGCAGCCAGGTCACAGATGTAATTACAATACACTATTATGCTAGTGTCATTGTGAGAAACCTAAGTCAGCTGAGAGACGGACGTACGGACAAACGGAAAGTCTCCACTGGATTACTACTGGGCAAATATTAAAGCGTTCTGATTTCTAAAATATGTAAACTATAAACACTTAATAATACGTGCCTTCTGAAACACATGTGTTCCTATATCTAAAAAGCAATTATCGTCTGCACATGTGTTCCTATCAAAAAAGAAAGCAATTAGATTTCTATCTTAACGATAAGAAAATAGGATCACTGTAAAATATGTTCTGACATAGTATGAATCATCAAGAAATACAACATAAGTAAGTAATGTAAATATTTACTTACTTTCTAGTTTCTAATAACTATTCCTTCCATATGCGATGACGTATTTCAAAGATGTGCGTCAGATTTATTGATTTCAGATAATATGTTTTCTCCTATACTGAGCTACGGTACATCACCATGATCACAGGCAGTCTAGACAAAAGTGCACTGTTCAGTTACGCTAGGAATAAAGTTTCAGTGAAAAGTTTCGAGTTTCAAATTGAGTGAGGAAGCCTTGACCTTAGTCTGGCTACAGACTAGATAATCTTTTTTAACTGTTTTTCAGTCATTACTCATATATTCTGTCTAGTCTTTCTTGGCTCTGATTATCCAATGTTTTGAGAAAAATAGGGACATAATTATAGAACAGAACAGAACAGAACAGAACATATATTTTGTTTATGACTTGTACGTACATACATTGTCATTAGATAAAGAAAATATAATACACACATAGTCACGTATTTCTAATTAACAATAACATTTTTTTTGACATAGATATCGTTCTAGGTAAATCATTTTTAAATAAATGTGGTAACAGCTAATTCAGGGATAACTTATCACAAAAGCTCAAACCTGCATAATTTCATATCCGACTATTATGAGGATGAACTGCTATACACTTTTTCGTTTCTTATTGTTAATGCTTCCTTAACATATCTGGCTAATCTAATAAGCATGGTCTTATTTTCTGATTTAAGCAATTCTATAAATTTTAACATTGACGGTCGGTTGAAGAAGTACTTTTTAATATATTGTTTTCTTATTTGTCAGTTACAAGGGCAAATCAATATGAAACGGTATTCGTCCTCGATATCACGTAAATTAGAACAGTCACAGTAACGTTCATTTCTTGGTGTTCTGTTTCTATCATATCTACCTGTATGTATTTTAAGAGAATGGGCAGACAGACAAATTCGTGATAAAAAAATTCTTAAAATATTTGGTAGTACGTCAAGGTACCTTTCATGAGAGAAATCATTTTTACAACGTTCATATAGTTTCTAAAACGGTATTATTTTGTATTGAATTATGCCAGTCTTGCAAATAATCGTCAAAAACCGTCTGCTTAAATATTTTAGGAAATACATTAAAGTCTACAGATTCAGGATTTGAAAAAAACGTCTGCAAAACCATATATACTAAGTAACCTTTTAACATTAGCAGTCCAATTATTATAACCTTTGTTACAATCATTTAAACTTTGTTCATAAACCTTTTTCAAAATAATATTATCTGTGTACAATAATTTACACCAGTATTTTATAATCCTAACATATGTTACATTATATAAAGGATAACGCTGCAATTCACCATAAACACCTGTGCTGCTGGTACCTGTTCTAACATTTAATATCCTTTTACAAAACTTCAAATGAATACGTTCAATTTCCTCCGACTTTGAATATCCCCAGACTTCGCATGCATATCTTAATATGGAACCAACAAAGGAATTAAATAGTTGACATTGTAGTTTTGGCTTTAATTAAATTAAACTTTTTCCAGTTACACATTAATACATTCAGTACTTTAAGTGCTTTTCCGCTTAGGTGTTCCTGGTTCATTGCAAAATTACCAGTATAATTAAACACAGGACCTAAATAATTAAAGTTATCTACTATTTCTATCATAAACCCACTTTTCATTATACAAAATTTGAATAGCCTTTAGCCTAGGAGTTATCTCCTGTGAACAAAACATAGGGTCTGAACACAGACTACCTTGACCTTGAAATTATGACGTGCGAAATGTCTTCGATTAGCTAGCTGATGTAGAACTGCCATTTTTGCAGGGATCTATGTAAAATAGAAATACTATAGTAAAAACCCGGTACGGATGACGCGAACTTAAGCTTTCCCCCCCCCCCCCCATTTTACGCTTGCTGCTATTACTTGCTGAAAATTTCAACAGCGGTCTGAAAATGGTCAAATTGATCTATTTTTGGGTGATCAGATTTCGATACCTGGGGACAAAGAGCTATATAAAAATAAAGTTATACTTCGATCTTTGCTGGAGAACACAAAATTCAGGGCAAAGTGAAAACTTGATGGTCGCTGATCCTGCTGTGTCATAACCGTTTACTTTTTCACCAAATTTGAACTGAATCTGGATGGATGGATGGATGGATGGATGGATGACCGTTTCTATTTCGTCTGACTTCCGTTACCTCAGGTTAGATTTTAGACCCGGCCGTCTACATGGAGCTAGGAAAATTGATTCAAGTATTTATTTATTTTACACAATAATTACTCGTACACAGGAATCTTTAGTCCTATAAACACTATAAATAACCAGTTGAATATAAATGCCTTTAGAGTAGATCTACCTACTTAGTTTAAAGAACGTACCCGGGCCATATACGAAACTGGCCCTGCCACTTTAAGTTAGAGACCACCAATTGTTTTCCCATAGACTTACATTGTAACATTATGGCGTGTACGGCCTTCCATACATCGAAACATGTATATCTAAATTCAAGTTTTTCAAGAACTATCTTAGTTCTACCAAAATATCGGACGAAAAACATATGAATAGTGATACTTTATTTAAGTAATTTTCGTGTGAATGAGATGACCCCCTGTTTACATCATTGACATGGCGGGAGAAATTCGTTTGATAAAACTTTTTTTCAATACACATAAAATGTAGCAAATTTTGTCAGAATGTATAATAAAATACTGTAAATGCAGTGAAAAAATATCAATTTTGAAAAAATCATCACTTCCTGGGTTTGTTTACATGACTGACCAATCAGAACGCACAGATGTTACCTTATTCCCAGGTATACATTTACCTCTTTCCCAGTAAGTTCCCTGTACTTTTTTGAATTGGTGGTCTCTGACCTTTAATACACAGGTCCATTTTCATTGTAATAGAGCGACAAGCAGTTTAGATACAGCATGGTCAATTGATTCACCGTCAGTTTCATGTTTCTGAAAGGGGTATATAGATCTTGCGCAATTAAGTTCTACAAATGAGTGAAATTCTGGAAAGTAAGCAAAAAAACCCTGTGTTAGAATGTTACGCTTATACATAAAGAGCGGCATATCTTAGTGGTATATTATTCGTATAATCAAATCATAGTATCGTTAAATGCAAGATTCAGTAATTCTTTTCATTAGCAATAATGTTGACTAACAGTGTGACCGCACGTGGAATGTACTGTTCCATATTGAGTATCAATGTATGTAAGTTAATTCGAAAAAAAAACTGTTTACTGGGCTCCTGAACAGTTTAACGACAACGGGCACCTACGACTTCTACAAACAAACCAGTTTTATGATCATGGTGTCATTGTGAAGGTAAGGTGACGACCTTTCCACCAGTATATTACATTTGGCATTTGAAAACACATAATCGATAGTAAAATGGCAACAAAATCTGATAAGAACGAATCAAATGTCAGTTGGACAGATGAGCAAGAATCTTTCGTCATATTGACAAATGCTTGAATATCTAAGAAAGTAAATTGCAAAATACATGTCTACGTGGATCATTGTGACTGAACATAAGCTCCACCATTCCCATTTACAACATGGTTTTACATCCTAGACGCACTTTCATAGCATATCCTTTTCATAGCAGTAACGTACAAAAACGTATAAGCCTCTGGTGGCCCTTTCACGCTGCCGTAGTTTTAAAGCATGTGACCAGACAAAACTACTGGTGTGTCATAACCGTTTACTTTTTCACCAAATTTGAGCTGAATCTCGATGGATGGATGACCGTTTCTAATTCGTCTGACTTCCGTTACCGCAGGTTAGATTTTAGACCCGGCCGTCTACATGGAGCTAGGAAAATCGATTCAAGCATTTATTTATTTTACACAATAATTACTCGTACGCAGGAATCTTCAGTCCTATAAACACCATAAATAACCAGCTGAATATAAATGCCTTTAGAGTAGATCTACCTACTTAGTTAAAAGAACGTACCCGGGCCATATACGAAACTGGCTCTGCCATTTTGATACTCAGGTCTATTTTCATTGTAATAGAGCGACAAACAGTTTAGATACAGCATGGTCAATTGATTCACCGTCAGTTTCATGTTTCTGAAAGGGGTATATAGATCTTGCCAAATTAAGTTCTACAAATGAGTCAAATACTGGAAAGTAAACACAAAAACCCTGTGTTAGAATGCTACGCTTATACATTACATAAAGAGCGGCATATCTTAGTGGTATATTATCCGCATAATCAAGTCATAGTATTGTTAGATGCAAGATTCAGTAATTCTTTTCATTAGCAAAAATGTTGACTAACAGTCTGACTGCACGTGGAATGTACTGTTCCATATTGAGTATCAATGTATGAAAGGTAAGTGGAAACAAACTGTTAACTGGGCTCCTTAACAGTATAACGAAAACGAGCTCCTACGACTTCTACAAACAAACCAGTTTTATGATCAGGGTGTCATTGTGAAGCTAAGGTGACGACCTTTCCACCAGTATATTACATTTGGCATTCGAAAACAGATAATCGATAGAAAAATGGCAACAAAATCTGATAAGAACGAATCAAATGTCAGTTGGACAGATGTGCAAGAATCTTTCGTCATATTAACAAATGCTTGAATATCTAAGCAAGTAAATTGCAAAATACATGTCTACGTGGATCATTGTCACTGAACATAAGCTCCACCATTTCCATTTACAACATGTTTTTACATCCTAGACGCACTTTCATAGCATATCCTTTTCATAGCCGTAACGTACAAAAACAGTTAGCTTGGACTTACAAGAATCATTTTGAAGTGATTTAACAAATTGCAAAATCATCTATGATTTGGCTAACAAACACATTCTTAAAATTTTACAGATTCAAATCTTTGGACGTAAAAAGTAAACTTGGCTTACGCGCTAGTTAAGCAACAGACAAAATTTGTGCTAAATTACTTTTTCCATTTACTAATTTTGATCCTTTCTTTCTGCTTCCTTCCTAGTATTAGAGACGTATGATCTAGGATCTTAGCATTTTAACACAAATCTGTTAACTTATTTACATAAATCGTGATAGTTTCTTTGTTGACTCCTCTATTAACCCTTACACGCCTCATTAACAGATTTATTTATAATCACCGTTTATCATAATTATACCGTAATTATTTATAGGTAATCTGAAATAAAATCAGGTAAATGAAAGTTAAAAAAGCCTTTTATGTTAATAACAAGAGTTATCAGGTAATTATAATCATTTCTTAAGGATTATTCTTATTCATATGTGAAAGTAATGATAACTGTTAATTGATAATAAGGATTCATATTAAGTTACAGTATATCGTAAGCAGCTTTCAAATATTTGTACATTGAAGGAAGATTAAAGTATCATTTGATTGAAAAAATGTTATATGACAATAAGAAACATCTGATCAAATTTATACATTCATTAAAGTAATTGATTCATAATTCTTGATGACAAATCATCATTCAACTTTAAGATATGCAAACTTTGCAACGTAATACAAAGTTGTACTAGATGATTAATGATACTGTGTGCAACCGTTTACTTTACAAATTTGCTGAATCTGATGTGATGACCTTTTATTCGCTGATTCCGTTCAGTTAATTTTAGACCCGCCTCTACTGGAGTAGAAAACATTCAACATTATTTATTTTACAATAATATCGACGCGGAATTTCAGTCTATAAACACCATAAATACAGCTGATATAAATCCTTAGATAGATCTACCTACTTAGTTAAAAGAACTACGGCATATACGAAACTGGCCGCATTTTGATATCAGGTCTATTTTCATTGTAATAGAGCGACAAACAGTTAGATACAGCATGTCATTGATTACCCGTTCATGTTTCGAAAGGGTATATAATCTTGCCAATTAAGTTCTACAAATGAGTAAATACTGGAAAGTAAAACAAAAACCCTGTGTTGAATGTACGCTTATACATTACATAAAGAGCGATATTAGTGGATATTATCCGTAATCAATCATAGTATTCTTAATGCAAGATTCAGTAATCTTTTCATTAGCAAAAATGTTGATAACAGTCGACTGCATGAATGTACTGTTCCATATGAGTATAATGTAGAAAGTAATGAAAATGTTAACTGGGCTCCTAACAGTATAACGAAACGAGCTCCTACGACTTTAAAACAAACCAGTTTATGATCAGGGTGTCTTGTGAAGCTAAGGTGACGACCTTTCCACCAGTATATTACATTTGGCATTGAAAACAATAATCGATAGAAAAATGGCAACAAATCTGATAAGAACGAATCAAATGTCAGTTGGACAGATGGCAAGAATCTTTCGTCATATTACAATGCTTGAATATCTAAGAAGTAAATTGCAAATACATGTCTACGTGGATCATTGTACTGAACATAGCTCCACCATTTCCATTTACAACATGTTTTACATCCTAGACGACTTCAAATACCTTTTCATAGCCGTAACGTACAAACTAAAGCTCTGGTGGCCTTTCACGTCCGATTTAAAGCAGTTGACCAACGAACTGGTGTGCATAAGTTACTTTTACCAATTTGAGTACTGATGGATGGTGACCTTTCATTGTGCTTCTTAGGTAGATTTTGACCGGCTCTACATGAGCAGAAATCTTCAACATTTATTTATTTCCAAATTACTGTACCAGAATCTAGTCTATAACAAAAAAACGTTAATATAAAGTTTTAGAGTAGATCTCTACTAGTTTAAGAACGTACGGCCATTGAACTGGCTGCCTTTACACAGTCTATTTCATTTAAAACACAACGTTAGATAAGGCAATTATTCACCACATTCGTTGAAAGGTTATATTTGCAATTAATCTACAAATGAGTGAATCTGAAAGTACAAAAACCTTGTTAGATGTACTTAATAATAGGCGCATATCTGTGTATATTATCGATAATCAATCATAGTCGTTAATGCAGATTCAGTAATCTTTTTTCAATAATTTCTACATTGACGCTGGAAGATTCCATATGTACGTTTATGTAAGTAAGTGAAAAACACGTTAATGGGCTTGAAAGTATACGACAACATCTAATTTACAAAAAACCAATTTAGAATTGTCATTTGAACTAAGTGACACCTTTCATCATTTTAAGGATTTGAACAACAATAAGAAGTAACGGCACAAATCTGATACGCAAATCAAAGTCATTGACAATGGAAGAACTTTAGCATTTGACAAATGCTTGAATATCTAAGCAAGTAAATGCAAAAGTTTACTGGCATTTGATGACATAAGTCAATTTCCATTTACAAATAAACCTGACGCACTTTCATAGCAATCTTTTATGATAACGTACAAAACATAAGCTCTGTGCTTATACGCAGCCGTATTTTAAGCATATGACAACAATACGGTGGATAACGTTATTTTTCACCAAATTTGAGTAATTGGATGATGACCTTTTATCGTCTGACTTCCGTACCTCTAGATTTTAACCGCATTACATGGGCTAGGAAGTCGATTCAAGCATATATTTTACCAATAATTACTCTGGAAAATATCTAGTAATAAACACCATAAATAACAGGATATAAATGTCTTTAGAGTAGATCACTACTAGTTTAAAGAACTCCCGGGCATATAGAAATGCCCCAATTTTAACGGTCATTTCATGAATAGCGACATTCATTTAAACGATGGTCAATTGATTCACCTCAGTTTCATGTTTCTGAAAGGGTAAAATCTGCAATTAAGTTCTGTGTGAAATCGGAAAGTTAAACAAAAAACCCTGTGTTAGATGTTACGCTTTACTTTAGACGCAATTTGGGATATTATCGATATCAATATGTATTTAATCAGTCAGTAATTCTTTTCATTAGAAAGTTGACTAACAGTGTGCACGTGGAATGTATGTTCCATATTATATCAATTATGTAAGGAATTCGAAAAAAAAACTTAACGTCAACAGTATAAGAAACAGCTCTAGATTACAAACAACCATTTTAGACACGGGTCATTGAAGGTAGGTGAGACTTTCACATATATTAATGGCATTTGAAACACATAATCGATAGTAAAATGGCACAAAATCTGATAAAGAAGATCAATTAGTTGACAGAATTGAAAGTTACTCATACTGAAATGCTGAATCTAAAAATAAATGCAATACATGTATGGATCATTTGACTGAAATAAGTCAGATTTCCATTACAAATGTTTTTACATCTAGGACTTTCATAGCATCTTTCAGAGTAACGTCAAAAAGTATAAGCTAGGTGGCTTCACTGCCGTAGTTTAAGCAGTGACCAACAAAACTACTGGTGTTCATAAACCGTTTACTTTCACAATTTGAGCTGAATGGAGGATGGAGACCTTTCATTTTCATTGTTTCCAGTTAGATTTAGACCGGCCAATGGTGAAAACGATCAAGCATTTATTATTTACACAAAATACTTAGCAGACTTCAGTCTATAAAAATAAATACCGTAAATATAAATGTCCTAGATAGTCACCATTATTTAAACGTACCCGGCCATATACGAAATCTGCCATTTTATACCGTATTTCATGTAAAACGAAACGTTTAGTACGCTCGTGTCAATTGATTACCGTCATTTCATGTTTCTAAAGGTTATATTTCCAATTAAGTCTAATGTGGAATTGGAAAGTACCAAACTTGTTATGTAGTTTAAACAGGCGGCATATCTTAGGTAATATCGTCAAATTATATCAATGTTAATGCAAGTTCAGTAATCTTTTCATTACAATAAATGTTGACTACAGTTGACTGCACTATTAGTCATATCGGTATCAATATGAGGTAATAAAAAAACTGTTACTGGCCTGAACAGTAAACGACAACGAGTCCTACGACTTCTACAACAAACCAGTTTTATGATCAGGTGTCATGTGAGTAGGTACGTTCCCAGTATTAATTTGGATTTGAAAAACTATCGTAGAAAATGGCAACAAATCTGATAAGAACGAATCAATGTCAGTTGGACAATAGCAAAATCTTTAGTCATATTGAAAATGCTGATTCTAAGAAGTAAATTGCAAATACATGTTAGGATCATGTGACTAACATAAGCCCACATTTCATTTAACTGTTTTTAATCCTAGACCATTATGATAATCCTTTTCATAGCGTAACGTACAAAAGTATAAGCCCTGGTGCCCTTTCACGCTGCCGTAGTTTTAAGCATGTGACAGACAAACTACTGGTGTGTATAACCGTTTACTTTTTCACCAAATGAGCTGAATCTGGATGGATGGATGACCGTTTCTATTTCGTCTGACTTCGTTCCTCAGGTTATTTTAGACCGGCTCTACATGGACTAGGAAGATCGATTCAAGCATTATTTATTTTACCAATAATTACTACGCGAATCTTTAGTCTATAACACCATAAATAACCATTAATATAAACTTTAATAGTCTACCTACAAGTTAAAGAACGTACCCGGGCCATTACGAACTGGCCCTGCCATTAATACACGGTTATTTCATTGTAATAGAGCGACAAAGTTTAGATACAGCAGGCAATTGATTCACGTCAGTTTCATTTCTTGAAGGGGTTATAGATCTTGCCAATTAAGTTCTACAAATGAGTGAAATCTGAAGTAAGCAAAATAACCTGTGTTAGAAGTACGCTTATACATAATAACGCATATCTTAGTGGATATTACGATAATCAAATCATAGTTGTTAAATGCAAGATTCAGAATCTTTTCATTAGCAAAATTGACTACATTGACGCACGTGATTATGTTCCATATGAGTATCAATTAGTAAGGTAATTCGAAAAACAACTGTTAACTGGCTCCTGAACAGATAAGACAACGAGTCTACGACTTCACAAAAAACCAGTTTATGATAGGTGTCATTGTGAAGTAAGGTGACGACCTTTCCACCAGTATATTACATTTGCATTTGAAAACAATAATCGATAGAAAATGGCAACAAATTGATAAGAACGAATCAATGTCAGTTGGACAGATGTCAAGAATCTTGTCATATGACAAATGCTTGAATCTAGAAAGTAAATTGCAAAATACATGTCTACTGATCATGTGACTGAACATAAGCTCCACATTTCCATTTAAACTGTTTTTACATCCTAGACCATTTCATAGCATATCCTTTTCATAGCGTAACGTACAAAAACGTATAAGCCTGGTGCCCTTTCACGTGCGATTTTAAGCATGTGACCAGACAAAATACTGTGTTCATAACGTTTACTTTTCACCAAATTTGAGCTGAATCTGTGGATGGATGACCGTTTCTATTGTCTACTTCCGTTTCCTCAGGTTAGATTTTAGACCGGCCTTACATGGAGCTAGGAACGATAGTATTTTTTTACACATATACTGCGATCTTCCTAAACAAAACTAAACTTATAGATTCTACTAGTTAAGATCCGGAATCGAATGGCCTGCCATTACAGGTCTTTCATATGCCACGTTTATCCATGCATATCCGTAGTCAGTCAGGTATAGCTCATATAATGTATATGATAAACACAAACGTGTAGATCACATACATTAAGCGCATTGTCTGCCGTAGTTTTAAAGCATGTGACCAGACAAAACTACTGGTGTGTCATAACCGTTTACTTTTTCACCAAATTTGAGCTGAATCTGGATGGATGGATGACCGTTTCTATTTCGTCTGACTTCCGTTACCTCAGGTTAGATTTTAGACCCGGCCGTCTACATGGAGCTAGGAAGATCGATTCAAGCATTTATTTATTTTACACAATAATTACTCGTACGCAGGAATCTTTAGTCCTATAAACACCATAAATAACCAGTTGAATATAAATGTCTTTAGAGTAGATCTACCTACTAAGTTTAAAGAACGTACCCGGGCCATATACGAAACTGGCCCTGCCATTTTAATACACAGGTCTATTTTCATTGTAATAGAGCGACAAGCAGTTTAGATACAGCATGGTCAATTGATTCACCGTCAGTTTCATGTTTCTGAAAGGGGTATATAGATCTTGCGCAATTAAGTTCTACAAATGAGTGAAATTCTGGAAAGTAAGCAAAAAAAACCTGTGTTAGAATGTTACGCTTATACATAAAGAGCGGCATATCTTAGTGGTATATTATTCGTATAATCAAATCATAGTATCGTTAAATGCAAGATTCAGTAATTCTTTTCATTAGCAATAATGTTGACTAACAGTGTGACCGCACGTGGAATGTACTGTTCCATATTGAGTATCAATGTATGTAAGGTAATTCGAAAAAAAACTGTTAACTGGGCTCCTGAACAGTATAACGACAACGAGCTCCTACGACTTCTACAAACAAACCAGTTTTATGATCATGGTGTCATTGTGAAGGTAAGGTGACGACCTTTCCACCAGTATATTACATTTGGCATTTGAAAACACATAATCGATAGTAAAATGGCAACAAAATCTGATAAGAACGAATCAAATGTCAGTTGGACAGATGTGCAAGAATCTTTCGTCATACTGACAAATGCTTGAATATCTAAGAAAGTAAATTGCAAAATACATGTCTACGTGGATCATTGTGACTGAACATAAGCTCCACCATTTCCATTTACAACATGTTTTTACATCCTAGACGCACTTTCATAGCATATCCTTTTCATAGCCGTAACGTACAAAAACGTATAAGCCTCTGGTGGCCCTTTCACGCTGCCGTAGTTTTAAAGCATGTGACCAGACAAAACTACTGGTGTGTCATAACCGTTTACTTTTTCACCAAATTTGAGCTGAATCTGGATGGATGGATGACCGTTTCTATTTCGTCTGACTTCCGTTTCCTCAGGTTAGATTTTAGACCCGGCCGTCTACATGGAGCTAGGAAAATCGATTCAAGCATTTATTTATTTTACTCAATAATTACTCGTACGCGGGAATCTTCAGTCCTATAAACACCATAAATAACCAGTAGAATATAAATGCCTTTAGAGTAGATCTACCTACTTAGTTTAAAGAACGTACCCGGGCCATATACGAAACTGGCCCTGCCATTTTGATACTCAGGTCTATTTTCATTGTAATAGAGCGACAAACAGTTTAGATACAGCATGGTCAATTGATTCACCGTCAGTTTCATGTTTCTGAAAGGGGTATATAGATCTTGCCCAATTAAGTTCTACAAATGAGTGAAATACTGGAAAGTAAACACAAAAACCCTGTGTTAGAATGCTACGCTTATACATTACATAAAGAGCGGCATATCTTAGTGGTATATTATCCGCATAATCAAGTCATAGTATTGTTAAATGCAAGATTCAGTAATTCTTTTCATTAGCAAAAATGTTGACTAACAGTCTGACTGCACGTGGAATGTACTGTTCCATATCGAGTATCAATGTATGTAAGGTAAGTCGAAAAAAAACTGTTAACTGGGCTCCTGAACAGTATAACGACAACGAGCTCCTACGACTTCTACAAACAAACCAGTTTTATGATCAGGGTGTCACTGTGAAGCTAAGGTGACGACCTTTCCACCAGTATATTACATTTGGCATTTGAAAACACATAATCGATAGAAAAATGGCAACAAAATCTGATAAGAACGAATCAAATGTCAGTTGGACAGATGAGCAAGAATCTTTAGTCATATTGACAAATGCTTGAATATCTAAGAAAGTAAATTGCAAAATACATGTCTACGTGGATCATTGTGACTGAACATAAGCTCCAGCATTTCCATTTACAACATGTTTTTACATCATAGACGCACTTTCATAGCATATCCTTTTCATAGCCGTAACGTACAAAAACGTATAAGCCTCTGGTGGCCCTTTCACGCTGCCGTAGTTTTAAAGCATGTGACCAGACAAAACTACTGGTGTGTCATAACCGTTTACTTTTTCACCAAATTTGAGCTGAATCTGGATGGATGGATGACCGTTTCTATTTCGTCTGACTTCCGTTACCTCAGGTTAGATTTTAGACCCGGCCGTCTACATGGAGCTAGGAAAATCGATTCAAGCATTTATTTATTTTACACAATAATTACTCGTACGCGGGAATCTTCAGTCCTATAAACACCATAAATAACCAGTTGAATATAAATGCCTTTAGAGTAGATCTACCTACTTAGTTTAAAGAACGTACCCGGGCCACATACGAAATTGGCCCTGCCACTTTAATACACAGGTCTATTTTCATGATAATAGAGCGACAAGCAGTTTAGTTACAGCATGGTCAAAATATACCGGGTGATTACTTTGAGCTTTCACAAAACGTATCCGTATAGGGCTCAACGTATATGAGGACCTCTCATGATATTAAAAACCTTAGTAATTCATGCTACTGTGACCTGAGACAGCTTTCACAAATCGCATCCGTATACGACTCAACCACATGAACGAAAATCGTATTACAAGCCTGTTTTAGTCCCGGTCTACAGTGCCTTATGTGTTTGTCTCTCCCGGTCATTAAAGGTAAGATTGTGATCTACTATTTGAGGGTTTACATTGCCGATTCGGTGCTTTGGTTAGGGCAGGGTGACTATATTAATTCGGTGTAAAATTATATAGATCTATTTACAGAGCAAATGTTTTCTATACGTTGCTTATGAAAACATATTGTACCAGGTGATAACATTGAGCTATCGTATATGAAAGATATATGGTACCGGGTGATTACTTTGAGCTTTCACAAAACTTATCCGTATAGGGCTCAACGCATGGACGAAACTCGTATTACAAGCCTGTTTAAATACCGGACTACAGTGGCTTATGTATTTTTTCCTCCCTGTCCTGGAAGGTATATCTTTGAAGGTAAGATTGTGATCTACAATTTGAGGGGTGACACTGCCGATTCGGTGCATTGGTTAGGGCAGGGTGACGGTATAAATTCAGAGTAAAATTATATATTTACAGAGAAAATGTTTTCTATACGTTGCATATGAAAAAATATATGGTACCGGGTGATTACTTTGAGCTTTCACAAAACTTATCCGTATAGTGCTCAACGTAAATGAGGACTTTACACGATATTAAAAGTCTTAGTAATTCATGCTACTGTGACCTAAGAAATATGTCACTAGTTCATATTTTTCAGCTTTCAGAAAGCGCATCCGTATACGACTCAACGCATGAACGAAAATCGCATTACAAGCCTGTTTTAATCCCAGGCTACAGTGACTTATTTGTTTTTCCCTCCCTGTCCTGGAAGGTTAGGGACCACCAATTGTTTTCCCATAGACCTACATTGTAACATTATGGCGTGTACGGCCTTCCATACATCGAAACATGTATATCTAATTACAAGTTTTTCAAGAACTATCTTAGTTCTACCAGAATATCGGACGAAAAACATATGAATAGTGATACTTTATTTAAGTAATTTTCGTGTGAATGAGATGACCCCCTGTTTACATTATTGACATGGCGGGAGAAATTCGTTTGATAAAACTTTTTTTCAATACACATAAAATGTAGCAAATTTTGTCAAAATGTATGATAAAATACTGTAAATGCAGTGAAAAAATATCAATTTTGAAAAAATAATCACTTCCTGGGTTTGTTTACATGACTGACCAATCAGAACGCACAGACGTAACCTTATTCCCAGGTATACACTTACCTCATTCCCAGTAAGTTCCCTGTACTTTTTTGAATTGGTAGTCTCTGACCTGGAAGGTATATCTTTGAAGGTAAGGTTGTGATCTACAATTTGAGGGGTTATATTGCCAATTCGGTGCATTGGTTAGGGTAGGGTGACGGTATGAATTCGGAGTAAAATTATATATTTACAGAGGAAATGTTTTCTATACGTTGCATATGAAAAAATATATGGTACCGGGTGATTACTTTGAGCTTTCACAAAACTTATCAGTATAGGGCTCAACGTAAATGAGGACCTCACACGATATTAAAAGCCTTAGTAATTCATGCTACTGTGACATATGATATACGTCACTTCTTCATTTTTTTCAGGTTTCACAAAACGCATCCGTATACGACTCAACGCATGAACGAAAATCGCTTTACAAGCCTGTTTAAATCCCGGGCTACAGTGACTTATGTGTTTTTCCTCCCTGTCCTGGAAGGTATATCTTTGAAGGTAAGATTGTGATCTACAATTTGAGGGGTATATTGCCAATTCGGTGCATTGGTTAGGGTAGGGTGACGGTATGAATTCGGAGTAAAATTATATATTTACAGAGGAAATGTTTTCTATACGTTGCATATGAAAAATATATGGTACCGGGTGATTACTTTGAGCTTTCACAAAACTTATCCGTATAGGGCTCAATGTAAATGAGGACCTCACACGATATTAAAAGACTTAGTAATTCATGCTACTGTGACCTAAGATATATATCACTAGTTCATTTTTTTCACCTTTCACAAAACGCATCCGTCTACGACTCAACGCATGAACGAAAATCGCATTACAAGCCTGTTTTAATCCCGGGCTACAGTGACTTATGTGTTTGTCCCGCCCTGTCATTGGATGACAAGTTTCTACAAAACCCGGTAAAGCCTGCTAGTTTCAATGTGTTCCCACGATTACCAGTATCAATAGACGCATGCAGTATTTAAACGGCATTACTTGAATTAAGTTGGTATAGCCTGTTAACTTTCCGCCCCACATACACATCCCTTATTAGATGTTGTGCGCATGAGATAAGATGTCTTGCGCTCGAGATAAGATGCCAAGCGCTCAAGATAAGATGTCGTGCGCATGAGAAAAGATGTCGAGCGGTCGATATAAGATGTCTTGCACTCTAGATAAGATGTCGTGCGTACGAGATAAGATGTCGAGCGCTCGAGATAAGATGTCGTGTGCTCGAGATAAGATGTCGTGCGCACGACATCTTTTATTTAAAAAATATTTGCATGTCCTAAACATACCACCGTACGAAGCTGCTTTCCTGCAAATTTTCTATTATTTTTAAAGTTATAGACCCTATCTGGTTCAAATTTCTGCTGATATATCCGTTTTGATTTATATATAGAGAGCTGTATAAAGTCTATTAAATGGAGGACAGTAACCTGCGAATAAATTAAATGACATCTAGAAGTACACTACGGCAAACATAAGCAGATTCCCATATTGAATACTGAAATTTGAAACATATGGCTTCAGGTAATTTATTTAATAACAAAAGAAGAATAGGTGAATATAAATACATTGATGTATATCTGAGCAGTGTCCTATGCAAAGTAAGGGAGGATTGTGATACATAACATAACAATGCTGTGAACATGTATTTGATTTGATCAGTATAACAACTTTGTTACAGATTTGTTGCTCCAGGCAAAATTACCCTGAATATTTAAATGAATCATATAAAATCTATTCGCATGATATATACAGTATTTCCTTACTTAAGTTTCAAGAGTTATATCTTGTATCAAACGTATTTATCGAAGTGCTGGAAAAAGTAGATTCTTCTCAACAGTTAAGGCCCTGCTCCGCGGCTATTCAAATTCTATTGTGTGTGTATGCAACCCATGATTTCAATAGGTAACAGTTAACGGCCACGTGCCACACTTTAGCACGCAAAACCACAGGTATTTTATATAGAATTTTATACAAACAGACTCTATTTTGACAGGCATCACTGTTCATAGTCAGGATTTTCATGCTTTTTCAGTGACAATTTAAGATTAAAAGGTAGGACTGGAGCAGGTCTTTAAGTACGGCTCCGTCAAGATGGTAGGAACATTTTACTGTCGACAGGCAACCCTGGTTCGATTCCAGACTCGTACATCTTTTTCCTTGATTTAGCATTTTTAATATAGTTTGGGACCAAAAGCCATGTTCTAATGTTGATGAAATGACCAAACTTCAAGTTCAAAGAATGGTCATTTCAAACCAAAATCCGAAGCTCAATCTCTTTAAGATCTTTTAAAATATCCAGTACCTTGTGGAACAAGATATTTTTGCGGACTTACGGTTCCTTGCTGAAACATTAATTACAGTTTAACTAGTCAACTGCAATTCATCTGCGCTTTGTTAGTGCAAATTTCAATGTCTTTAGCAGGCCCCATGTTCACAAAACGTTTTGAGTTTGGTAGAGAAACTTTATTTTTCATTTAAATCTAAATTGCATGTTTAACATTGTATGTTAATTTAATGACACTTTTCAAGTGACTAATCAGTATTGATGATCAGTTTCAGTTTGGAATTTAATCTTGAAGTTCTAGTAAAATTTGCTATCAAAACTTAGCTAAGGCTGAAAATGTTATGGGGACATGGGGTCAGGTCAGTAAATTATCTACTAATATAACCTTGAATACTGTAACACAAGTACTTCCCGACAGTTATATGTCAATTAAACTTAACATATTGTTGCAAAATGTTTTTATGCAAATGCAAGCAAAAATTTTTAATGCTAAGGCTATGCAGGAACATTACAATCAGAGATGAAACCTCTTTAGAAATAAAAAAACACGATGATTAAAAAAAAATACTTCCAATCTTTAGATTTATAGAGAAAGCAGCAAATAAACTAGAAAAATATAAGCAAATAAAAAAATATTCACAACACTTGAAACTGATGCTTTAGTGTATGTTAGTGATTATTAATGTACATTTACAAAACTTAATCAGCCTCGCGGCTGCGCCGCTCGTAACTAATTAAACTTTGTAAATACCCATTAATAAACACTAACCTATACTTAGAACAAGTATATTTTGTAAATCTAATAATTTGCAGATAGGACAATATATTACTGTCAAAATTTATGAACACCGTAATGAACACAGATATTGTAGCTGATGACTAGGTCTGTATATGAGCCGCGCCATGAGAAAATCAACATAGTGGCTTTGCGACCAGCATGGATCCAGACCAGCCTGCGCATCCGCGCAGTCTGGTCAGGATCTATGCTGTTCGCTTTCAAAGCCTATTGCAATGAGAGAAACCAATAGCGAACAGACAGCATGGATCCTGACCAGACTGCGCGGATGCGCAGGCTGGTCTGGGTCCATTCTGGTCGCAAAGCTACTATGTTGGTTTTCTCATGGCTAGGCTAAATTATCTTCAAACAAAAAAGCACTTTACAAAAATCCCAGCACTTGCATTGTAAACTACACTTTCAAATATCCTCCTCGTCCAGTTCATCAATACTTTCAATATCGCAGCCATTACACGCGCCTGACTGTTTCCCCAGGGGCATTAACTCTTGTGACGATGAATTAGGATCCAATTTTTTATGGTTCACAACAATCTCACAATTTTCAGCACAGACAGGAACTGGCTTGAACTCTTTATGCCAGGCTAGGAGGAAGTAGCCTAGTGCTATACCCAGTATGGTGACGACAAAAATCCACGCATTGTACGTCATTACAATGAGCATGAGGAGATAACTCACTAAGAACTCTGTCACGTATAAAACAGTCTGCAACAGGTGCTCTTTGCTTTTTATTGAGTGACTGGAATAGAAAACGAACCAGAATTAGGTTTTATATTTGCTCAGGGAGTTTGAACTTCTTTTTATATCAAACTAAAACATATTATGTCTGCCTTGAGACCAAGCAAGCCAGGATCGTATCTACAAAATACCACGCCAGATTTTCTGCATGTATTGTACAATAATCACCCAGAATAGATAATACCTTATTTCTGGAGAATGTTCAATGCTCAGATTACATACATGGAATTTTGTACAGAATTATATTTACTTACATTTTTCCTTTGTAGTGAACATGTAAATATTGTCTGAACCATTTTGTACCCTGGTAGCCTATCGCCAGAACAAACGTGCACAAACATGCTAGGAATATACCTGAAATAAATTGTACAACTTCTCATCATAAGTGTGTTTTATTTAACTATAATCAAAGGCGCTTGAGGCTCTATTAATAAATAAATATGCATTATCATACCCACCCAATTAATATACTATGAGATCTAACCTATATATTTTATTGATTTGGCTTCAAACACCTGTGCTGTAGTATTAATGAAAATAAAGTATTTGCCTTTTTTCTCACAACTGCTGCAAAGATTGTTTTTTGAGGTCAATGACAGTCCATGTATAAGGAGCTGTTTGCTGTTCTGGTCTCGAGTAACCCAACGTAACATATTGTTCTAAATAAACAAAAAATGTCATCTGAAAATAGCACATTACATTCGCCATCTTTTAAGAGTATCTTATAATGACACTTTTCTCCTCAACTTCATATTATGAACAATGAAATGCAGCTAGAATACATTTAGAATGATAGTTTGTGTCAGCTACAATGAATATGAATGAATGCCCAAAGTTACTTAATTGTCATTTAATGTTTGTTTGTTTGTATTGTTGAATTTAAGGTCACACCGATACAAGTTTAGGTCCGATAGCGACTTTCCAGCTTTTCAAGGTGGCGGAAGGCCCAATTAAGGCACCTCTCCAGAAGGGCAGACTACATTTATACTACATTGTCAGTATGTTTGCCTAATTTGAAATACGGTCACCTTTGGTCAAAACTAGGTCACAAAGTCTTACCATGGAAAAAAAACTTAAAAGTATTTCAGAAAACATATCCAGAAAACCTTGTCACAAAATTTGACTTAGTGTTTAAACCTAGATCATCTTGGATAAAAACTAGGTAACTAAGTCAAAACATAGTAAGTTTGTCAGACGCATTTTCTGCCTGATCTGGATGAAACTTTTTCTTCGATATCAAAATGAAATAGGATCATACTGATTAAAAACTAAATCATTTTGTTGAATCATTAAAAACTAATAATTACTCCTTAATGACATACAATATGACGGTCAGAAAGTTATTTTTATTTGATACTTTATTTATTTTCTTATTATTTTAACTTGATACTGCTGCTTCTTAATTTAATTTAATGTGAACTAGCTTAGTGTTACATGTGCATTTAATGTAGTCGCTTTTATGTGACGTAATTACTCAGTATATTGTACTAAATACTATATATTGCATTATACTGTTAATGTTTTATGTATGTATATCTTGGCCATCTGAAATATTGTTTTGTAAATGGTACTTGGTCAAAATATAGAAACACATTGTAAACCTACGGTGGCACAGAGGTGATATAGGTGTTTTTATACCAATACGTTCGCACGTAATAACTAATAACAAATACGTGCGCAAGTATTAGTATAAAAAAACATCACCGCACATAAAGGCCCGGTCACACCGCCCGAACTTTGTTGGAGCGTTCCTTCAACGGTAGGGAGAGGGGGCGGAATTTAGACAACGCTCGTCACCGCGCACAAAATGGGAAAAAAATCGAAACACGGGCGTTGCCTTAGAGGTGCACCGCTGAAGCCGGCGTTGCTTTAGCGTTGGTTTAACGGTAGCGAGTGGTAGCGAGCATTGGTTTAGCGGTGACGCGAGCGTTGATAGAGCGGCGTTCCGCGCATGCGTGCGTTGGCTCGGCGGGGTTTTAAAGTTGGTTTAGCGGCATACCGCTTTTGACTACGGAGCTGAACGGATCGCTTTGATAGAAGTTCTGATAGATTTTTTTTTATAGAAGTCGATAGTGAAGTTCGGTCCCGCTCCGACACCTCCATACCAACGCCAAACCAAAGTTCATCACCGCAATGGATCGCTGCTTCAACGCCCGACACCGTTCCAGCAATCCCATGTCCGCTCGTAAAATGCTTACAACTGCTCCACCAAAGTTTGTTCAACGTTTAATCACCGCCTGGGCAAAGCTGGCGAAGCAGCGGTGGTCCAGCGTTCAAGATTTCTGCGTTGGCCTAGCGGACCCAAGCGTCCACGAACTTGCGTCTAGCGGTGCCAAACTTGACTGGGCGTTGTTAGAGCGGTGGTGAACTTTGCCGGAGCGGAAAATTGCCCGCTCCTCACCGCTCGCAATATTTTGTGCAGCTCAAAACTTTCGGAGCGGTAGGAGGGACCATCAGCGGTGGCCGAGCGTATACGGCGTTGCCTTAACGGGGGCCAACTTCTGTTAAACGGTGGTGAACGGTAACGAGCGGTGATGAAATTTTTTCACCGCTCCAGGAACGCTCCAACAAAGTTCGGTCGGTGTGACCGGGCCTTAAAGTAGAGAAAACATCTGCACATGTATAACTTATTGCGTGCGCACGTATTAGTTTAAAAAATATATGCGTACGTATTGGTATGAAAAACATATGCGCACGTATATCTTATAACGTGAGCACGTAATAGCTATTACGTGCGCACGTATTACTTTATACGTTCGAAGATGTTTTTATACTAGTACTTGCGCACGTACTGATATGTGCGGTGATGTTTTTTTTATACTAGTACGTGTGCACGTATTAGTTATTACATGCGCACGTATTAATATCAAAAACGTCTATGTCACCTCTGTGCCACCGTATAAACCTATTAGAAATAAAATTTTGTATGGATCTTACTAGTACTCTATCTAGTTTCATAATACACACAGTTGTTGCACTTATTGAAACAGCGCGTTATGACATTTTTTCAAGGTCAAATTGTGAAGGTCATGTGAACGATTTAGCGCAATCTTGACCCTCTGGTTAAAAATAGCGCTGTTTGTGTAATCATATGTTTATTTTTATGTTTGCATTTTGTAAACCGTAAATGAACATTCTTTTTTAACACGTACAGTATAGTAAATTAAAACAACTACTGTGAAACAACAAAAGGCTGCGTTTGAATTATGTGTCTTGTTATTCTAAGCAGTTGTGGCATGGCTGGGTTTGAACCTATGACCTCCCTGGATTTAGCTGAAACATGTTATTTTGATGTTACAATCTGCAAGAATCACTTACTTCCTTTTGTATCTAAGATCCAGTTCTCAAATAGTACTGTTGCATTCAGCCCAGAATGGAAAAATACTTGGTGTCCCTGAAAATAACAACGGTCATGTTACAAACTCTTTTCTTACACTTTCATGCCATATATTTTCTTTTTATTTCTGGGTTTTTACCTTCCCTTTCTAATAACCAATAGATGATTTTCTTCATTTGACTACAATATGCTTTGGTTCTATGTAAATGTCTTAGAATATCACTTAAAATATTTACAATTGCAGAATCAGCTTTTAAACCTCAGAAAATATTCATTCATATTTCACTGGTTAATGTTTTGCTTTCTCATGGCCATCTTCATTATTTTGACACAGTAAAGAAGTTGGAATAATAAATGTCAGTTTAAAGTTTACATCCAGTTTTCACTTAAATAAGTTTTGACATGACATCATAAATTACATTGTCAAGACAGACGATGAAACATCTATCATTGTATGTTTTGTTGCTGTCATCTTTCGTTTTTTTATCTGCTCTATGTGCCTTTAGTAATATGTATGAACATTTCATTGAGAACATAGGGGAAAAAATGAAAATCTGCCTAGCCTAGCTAGCCCAGATTCTAGACACTTTTCCATAATGACAAACCTAACTAATTCGGTAAGTCCTAGTCTGTGTTCAGATCTCATGTTTTGTCCACAGGAGATAACTCCTGAGGCTGTTCAAATTTTGTATTTTTGCTGTTCAAATTTTGTATTTTTACGTCCCTTTCCTTCTCAAAAACATAGATAATAAGAGTTAAGAAAGATCGGTCTGAATATATTAGAAGAACAAATGGAAAACAGAGATTATCTAGTCGGTGGCCGGGCTAGGTAAGTCCGATTATTTTAGTTTTCCAGCCAAAAATTTCTTATCTGAACCAGTATGCCCTTACGGCTAGACATTTTAAACTATGTTTTACTTCATTTAGATTAACGAATAACGAATATTCGTTACATTATTCTTAGAGTAAATATAAAGAAATCTATAATCTTTCCCTTTAACCAAAGTTTGCCTTGTAGCATGAATATTTAACTAAAGATATTTTAATCAGATAGTTTAGTTTAAACATATTTTATTGCAAACGAATCAATATATGTTTATAATACAAATAAACACATGGATTTTTTAACAAAGATTAATGAAAGTTTGAAAAGCATGTTACGTAATGTATACATTGAAATCAGAAGCAAAAGGGTTGGGCCACAAGTTTTCCCAACATAAGCGACGGCCCTTCCCCAAGAGTAGGTTAAGGTAACAGATGGATCTAGAATTTAGTATAAACATATATTGTTATATGATGATGATACAAAAAATACAAAAAAATCAATGTCTAGTTTAATAAAGAAAGACAAAAAGCTGAAGAAAGAAAAAAAAATATTGAAGATTTTGAAATTTGATCACCCTCGATTTCTCGTGCCTCGTGTGCCCCCGCAGTTTACTATATTGTTTGAAATCAACGACTAAGTAGTACTTACAATTATGGTAAGGTACATAAAGATAGTAATGATTTATAATCAAAGTAGAATTTAGATACATTGTACTTTAATGAAAACATTTACTCTGATATTAAACATGATTTACTTACATGTTCACTGTGCGAATGATGGTCATGTATATGCTCGTTTCCCACGTGATACACGTGCTTATCCCCCATGTGATCAGTATGACCCTGATGATCCACGTGATTTTGATGGTCCACGTGATTATGATGGTCCATATGGTGTTCATGTGTATGTGCTGAATGATCCATGATTAAAGAAATATCAGGATTTTTAAAATGATATGATCCAGTTGGTTTCTGTTTCGTGTCACAGAACCACAGTTACTAACAGAGCTTGTATTTAATCACATTTAAAACACACTTTTATAACAGAACAAGAAATCCACGTCATCGATCGTAACTCGCGAAGATGTCGCTGAAACAAGAAATGAATGACAAGTATAAAAACGATATACTAATATGATGATTAGAAAAATTGGCTTAATCCAGACAACACAACTACGTATAATATGGGAAAATCATGTACATTATTTAGTATAAATCGATGGATTGACGAACCACAAACTTAAATGTAAAACAACCTTTACATGTGTACATGATTATATTACCTGTCAACGAGGAAAAAGACTTAAATCCTACATATTTTCCTCAAGCAAGATGTATGTAAATATCACATTAACAAGCCGGTAAAACTGTGTTCTTATCAGGAAGTTTGCCTTACTGTTTAGAACAATAATCACTATTGTACCTCTATAAATATCAACTATAAGCGAACGAGTGTTGTTTGGTAATAATAAGATCCTTTTGTTTTGCCTCTGGGCAGATGCACGTTAACTGGATATCATACTTTAATGATATATTGGCGTTAAATTTAGATGACAGTATAGTAATTAACCTTTATTTTCATATCAGTGGTCACAATAATAAGACACGAGGTCTAAATAGTAACAAGAAAATTTTATTAATACCTGTTCACCGTGTCAGGAAAAAAAACTGTCTATAAAGACCTCCTTTTTGAGCGTCAAAAAAGTGATCTTTATTTACAGGTGGTATTTAAAGTGAGGTTAAAATACACTGTAAATGTTTATATCTAATGAAAATGAAATTAGCGGTCTTTAGATCCAGGTAGATCGCGGGTACTCCTTAGCAGAAGTTTGACTGTATTTACTTTAGATAATAAGTTATCAAGGGATTTAGATAAAAAAAAGAAGACAGCTTTCCCATATGGAGGAAATAGAGCTTCATATTTCCGTATTTCAAACTGCTGGCTAACCGTCATGCAAAATGAGCCGCACCATGAGAAAATCAACATAGCGCATTTGCGACCAGCATGGATCCAGTCCCAGCCTGCGCATCCGCGCAGTCTGGTCAGGATTCGTGCTGTTCGCTAAAGGTGTCTGTAATTGCAATAGGTTTTGAAAGCGAACAGCATGGATCCTGACCAGACTGCGCGGACGCGCAGGCTGGTCTGGATCCATGCTGGTCGCAAATGCACTATGTTGGTTTTCTCATGGTGCGGCTCAAATATACTTTATGAGGCCCACATTAAGCTAGTAGATTCGGTGATTTG
Source organism: Mercenaria mercenaria (assembly GCF_021730395.1). Lineage (NCBI taxonomy): Eukaryota > Metazoa > Mollusca > Bivalvia > Venerida > Veneridae > Mercenaria > Mercenaria mercenaria. The sequence goes on from NC_069363.1 coordinate 55,542,568, forward strand.
TGAGAACTAAGTCCGAGGATCGATATAATACATATAGACAGATAGACAGACAGGCAGATGGACACAATGAAAATATCTCCGAAATCGATGTTGGACGGACATTGTATCCGTGTTCTCTTCCAAAAGAAATCTGAGCTACATGTATATTCATGTATACTTAATTAAACTGTTTACTTTACCCTGTACGTAGTAATGATCCAGTTTAAAAGCACATGTGTTATCAATTTATCGTGGTAAGAAATAAAATCCTGGTGGTATTTTCTCTGTTATTGTTTGATTAATCTAGTACAAAGTCTTGCTATAATAAAACATAATAATATTGAAAATATTCCTTTCATAATTATAACGCGTAACTGCACAACAAGCTTATTGATTTTGTATTTAGATCATCAAAGATTAGCCTCTATACTACAAGCCTGGTGATCGATATGTCGTTCATTTTTGCACTTTTTCATAACTTCTGGTATATATAAAACTGCTAGAACTTCGAAACAATTTATTTAACTTTCCAAAATAATCATCTTTGCAACACAAGTGAAGGGACATAATAGCATACAATTTAAATAACTTCAGGAGTTATCTCCCATGGATTGAAAAAAAAAAACACCATTAGTTATCATTAGACAAAGTATAGCATTTCATGACCTTGAATAACTGCCTATTTAAATTGCACTATCATTTTGTAAGCTAAATCGCCAGTCCGAAACTCAGCTACAACTTTCATTTCAACGAATTTTACACAAATATAAGCATGATAAGAGGTCGGCGAGCTCAGTTGTCAGGTCTATACATTAAAAAGTCGGGCACTAACTCTAACCATAACACTCCATATCCCAGCTATACTGTTTAGACCATTCACAATGAAATGTTGCACAATCACAAATGTTAAGCATGATGAAGTATGTCCAGCACAATCTTCTTGACTTAGATCTATGCCTCCAGTGTTAATTCTGGGGAAGAGCACTGGCTATCCCTTATCCTGTAACTCATTGTTTCATCCATAACATTTAAATGATTCGAGTGATTCTAATGAAACTTTAAGCAAATGGTTTAGCGGAATGAGATGTGTCGCGTCAAGGAAATAGGCAACGGCAAATACTCATTCCCTAATCCTGAGTGACAGGTGTCCTTCCTTAGCCACTTTTGTCACGCTAATGCATTCTTTTTGTTTAATCTTGCATTTCCAAGTTTTCAAGTTTTTGTTATATTAACTTCTCAGTATGATATAATATACATAGATCACATTCATAATAAAGACACTGAATAGCACACAATTTATTCATTGTAAATGAATAATTATAAAAAGAACACGTGATCAATATGAGGAACAACTCTTATTCAATAAATTTTAGTTTATTATTTTGAGTACAAATATGTATGTGATAATGACATAATTTGCTTATATTTTTGGAGAAAAAATACATTATATACAAGATTGACTTTTCAGGTTGACTTTCATGAGAAAATGTGGCAATAAAGGTCCGAAATGAATATTTCTGTTGCAAAAGTCATCGACATGGTTCCTAGTTATTGCATCTGATATTATTTTATCATCACATAATTAAATACGTCTGTGGATAGACTGTATACACGGATGCAGTAATTCCACCCGTCAGAATATGAAATTTGCATGGTCACCATGGTGTTATACAAATACCGCGGGAAACATTCGCCAGCTGACAGGTTACATGCAAATAAATATGCAGGAAGGCCACAACTATACAATGGTGAATAACTGGACATTGACCATGTATTTGGTCTAAATTGGTACCCGTCTTTCTTTATACCTATCTCTTTTGCTATAACTTGAAGAGAAACCTCCTCTCACTGAAAAACATAGACAACACCGATAAATTCTGATTCTTGTTGTGACCAAAATTAAATTACACACAGAAATCTAACTTTTAGACAACCCTTGCATACCAATGAAGAACTTGACCATCTTATAAATTCTTGGGAATTTGATAAGCTCCATTTTTGTTGCATTATATATTTATGCACTGAATGGAGCTATCAGTAAAACAAATGAACCAAATTGTTAATCAGGATGTCAGTTACTATATAAGTAAGAACTCACTCTTCCAAGTAATCTGACTAACATTGGGATAAGACTCCCGTGTGGGTGTTGTATACCTGGCACGCTAAAGAACATTGAAACTTCTTCAAATGGAGTTTTCTGTATCTTGCACTATCCTTCAACTAAAATTACTAACAGTCTCATGCGGGTGTTGCCCAGGTGGGTTTCCAATGGCGATAGCTTACAAACATTCAACAATGGCAGTTAGTAATTAGCAGTCAATTACTGTTATATGCGGTAAGCAAAAGACTGGTTATATTGATATTAACGGAAATGTACTTTTAAAAAAACTGATGTATGTGATGAATTTCATTGTCTGTTTATATGTTAAAAACTGCTTTTTAGTTTACTTGTTATTTATTTATAAGGTACGTATGCCTCTGTTATTTACTGTATCTAGTGATGAAAATGTTTACTTTCGTGCAATGTGATATAAATGGTTAAAATCAGAGTTAAAAAATACACATGACAAAACCGTTATCAAATTTATTCAGTTCATTGAAAACTCTGGAAATTTGGAAGCTCGAGAAACAACACAGATCTAGATTATTGTGTTGTTTTTTATTTTCACACAATCAACATAACATGATAATTTTATTGAAGAAAAGGTCATAAAATAGGCATGTATAATTTGAGCTTGGTTTTGCTCTGCTTATTAGCAATGGTTGATTTATCATACATGTCCGAAAACATGGAAACTGAAAGTATACTGTGCGAGTCTAGACTCAGCATTTATAACAATTTGATGTGAAAACTTTTTTCCGACAGAAGTGGAATATACAACATGCTTCAGTCACAAGCATGCGTACACATTCATTCTGAAATTATACTGTGCAAGTCTAGACTCAGTATTTATATTAGGTTGATGGGGGAAAAATTTCCGACAAAAGAGGAATATACAAGATGTTTCAGTCATAAACATGCGTACATATGAACAGGGTTGACTTTTCCCTGACTAAACCATACTTTTCACTGACCAATACCACCAGATTTTTTTTCGGCCTTCTCTTCCCCTACATCCGTCCAATCCACCATTAACAAATACCAAAATTATATGAGTGTAAACATTATAATGATAATATTATTCAGTGACAATAATTGAATATACACAATTACACCAAAATGTGTTTGGAAATACTTATAAATACTGCTTGAAGACTGCCAGGGCCACTGGACATTTTAAACATCGACCCATAATTTCATTTTTCCCTGACTTTTCCCTGACTTTTCTAAAATTTCATTTTTCACTGACCATTATGAAGATTTCTCTGACAATTCAATGACCTTGAAAAAGAAATCATTTTCCCCTGACTTTTCGAGGTAAGTGGCAACCCTGATGATGACTGAAAATATACTGTGTAAGTCCAGATTCAGTGTTTACATGAGGTCGATGGACAACATTATTTTTCCTGACAAAACTGGAATATACAAGTTGCTTCAGTCACAAACATTCGTACATTATGCATCAAAAGTGGCAATTATCAGCTCATGGAATGATGCAGGCCAATAAATAAATAAATACAAATATAAATAGCAAAGAATTAAATTTGAACGTTATAAAATGTTTTTAAAATATATAAGAAGGGTTTGATATTTTAGAATGGAGGAATTTGTATTCTAGTCAGACTGTAAAAGAAGGACAATCCATAATTTCGTATATGCTATAAGTAATTGTAACTTTTCTTACTAAATCATAAAAATAAAGCATATTTTAATGACAAACATTTATAACAAATCAACCCTATACAAACCTGGACATTGCATGTTGCATTTGTACATACAGACTATACATGTATATATAAACATTTAAGTAGACAGGGAGAACACAAAAAGAGCACCGAAAAGTAGCAACATCATTATTACATTATACAATCAAAGTACTGATATTACAGTACTGACGGAAGGTGGTTTATGCTAGTACGTGTATGAGAACAATTCCTTCCAAAACTGGCACAAGCCCTAATAGCGCTTTGATAGTAGGAAACCCAATACATATAGGACCATATCATCAATATGATACAGCGATTTAGTGATACATTGTATATAAAGATCCTGTAAAGTAAAAAGATGTTAAGTAAATGCATGCAGCCGATAGTTATTTCGTAGTAAATTACTGCGCCATTGGTATATATTCAAAGTATGTTGAACTATTTTTACTGGGCATGAGTACTTGTAAGTCTGTGATCAAGTCCACGGCTGTCTCAAAGGTGGTGATAGAGTAGGCCAAATTTTCCGGTCTGTAACGATAATGACGTCAAAGGTTGTAAGTTATTCCGCATTGAACTACATTGTACAGCGGATAGATACGAAACAGTCTATTCCTGGTTAAATTCTGTGTGGTTACATAGACATCACCTTCCAAAAATTACGCAGACAGATTTATGAAAAGCACACTTCCCCAGCAAACTATACCTTTCAAACAGTCAAAAGGGTGGTTTTTCGAAATGGATAGAGTTGTAATACAACTCAAATGCTTACGATATAAGAAGTACTTCTGCAAATGAACCAAGTCCTGTAAACTACATGGCATGCCGAAAGACATGTCGGCCCGTCGTGAAAAAAAAAATACAACGGAATATGATTCTTTGTTTACTGGTTGGGAACCAGTAGCCAGACTGTATGCAGATTTGAAAAGATTGCGCTCGAAAGATGAATGATTTTATAAATGAATGATTCATTCAGAACAGCTTATTTACTCGTTCTTTAAACCTGTAGATGCTTTGCTCCTCATCTCTGTCGGTTCAAGCGCTGTTCATGACGCCATGTGAGGAAGCCATCCGTCTGGGCTGAGAGAGGTCGATGGTTCTATCAAGATGTCCACCAATACCAGCAAAAATGCAAAGATGGGATCCTAGGCTCTTAACAAGCCTCTACCATTTAAATAAGACTTAAACTGTATTTCGTTTTGACAAAACAAACAAATGTGGAACATTATCAAGTGCGACCAACCGTTTCCACCGAAGCTTAAATTCACACCGTATACAAGAATTCAAGGATGATGTTATTGCCTTTGGATCACATGTTTATTAATTTTCTCCACGACTACGGCAATATTCTGCTTATACAGCCGCTCATTGCTCAGGTCTATGTAACTCAGTCTGGCCAGAATCTTGCGGATTTGATCTGGAGCACTCTCTATAGGAGAGAACCGCAATAACACGGGTATTATAGGCTTATTGAAAGTCTCTGCAAGCATTAAGTCTTTTTTACAGTTATCACTTTGCAAATATTTTGGCGTGATACAAGTAAGCACCACGGAGGAAGATTTCATGTTACGTTGTATCAGTGACTGCAGGGTATCGCTACTGCCGTCATGTGCTGCCGTACTGCTCCGACCACTCTTACTGCTGTGTGTACGGTTTGGTTGCGGCGCCATATTGATATCAGCCCAGCAGTTCAATCCATTGGCTTCAAGAACTCGTTTGATGTCCTCTACCTTAGCTTGCATGTCCCACTGATAACTGATGAATACTTTGGGCTCACCGTCTCCGATGTACATGTTCTGCATCCCATCTGTAAACATAGTTATTTCCATACAACAAAACTTTGCAATAACGTATATTTCAGATGAATTTGATTGGTCAAAATGAAATAATCTCTAAAATATCTTTTCAAACATGTGAATGTTCTAGAGGCGTTTGGTGAAAATATATACTGACGTGTATGTCGCAAACCTAGCCTCACTGTTAAGTAGTGTACTAATAGAATGCTGATCAAAATTAACATTCGGCAATGGGGTTTTAACTATAAACGAGGGGGTGGGGTGTGTGTTTATTCTGCTTATCTTCAGGTAATGTACATGTTTATCACTTAGTGCAACAAATCATCCCTTAGCGACTTATAAACTTATAATTTATTTTACTGAAGTGAAAGCTTAATTAGGTGTGAACAAATACATTAATATGTCAACTTGAAGGACACAGTGTAAAATGTGTATTAAGGCAAAAGCGAAAAGAATCTTTTACTTCTTGAGTATGCCAGTGCTTCTAGCGGCTTCAGCCCATCCGCCATTTTGTTAAGGTATGCTTGCTCTAACACGACGCCAGGAACCCGACGGAGCGGCTTGATATGGTGCTCGAGCACGTCCAGACTCTCGTTGTACATCTTCGTCTCAAAATCTATTGCTGGACAGTCACCTGGAAACAATGACATAAATGTACATTACAAGCAGGCGACCATTTCATAGGTCGGCCTGGTCAGGCTAGAACTAGAACAAAATCGTTACACCTGACACGATATTAAACTTAATTAAGTCAGTCTATTGCTTCTCAATTAAAATTTATAGATTGTATATTTCTATGAACTGGTTTCGCATTCAAAGCATGCAAGTACAGTCGACCTCGTAGTCGCGACATTCGCGGCCAAGTACTTAAAAGCTTCCGAACTAAGTAGCAGACAAATACAAAATATGTAAATTTTTTGTGTATTAAATATTATAAGTAAATATTTACCGTTAACACATATTTAGTAGAGTGTACCAATAAAAGGTATGACGCTGACACCTTTTCAACAATAATCACTTCAAGTGCTTGTGGCGGAAGCCCAAATTAATTATTATACATTAAGCAGTAATAGACCTGGGTGATTTTAATGCCAAAATGCAATCTGAAGTGTTTGACATTTTATTGATAAGTCAACGTGAAGAGGTCGCAATGACAATGAAATATAATCAGGAAAGACTATTCAAATATTTATTTGAATATCATAGGATTCTGCTAACATAATTTCAGGGCGACGGAACCAAGGTCACTATTTAACTTAACAAACCCTGTCTAGAGAGTTTTTGGTAGGGTTCTTAAAGAATATACAATTAATGCATAGACGTATATTTTAAAAACTGGCAGTGCTCACCTAAAACAGCTTTGAGTGAAGGTCTTAACGTCGGCCAAATGTTTTTGAAGACGGCAGAAACAAGCTTCTTGCCCAGCCAGTCGGCAAATAAGACCTCGTGAAACACGAACGGTGATGACGAAGCTGCTTCGGTTATTAAGACAACCACGTGGGTCGCTGTCGCCATCTGGGGACCGTTAATCTCGAGAAACTCTTCTTTCGATTTTCCCAGTTTTATACTGTCGTGGTGAATTACCTATAGGAGAAACAAGTGTGTTTAATTTAATTTCTGAGAGAAAAAAAAAGTTTACTAAATAAAAAGTTTCGTAATGAATAGAGAGAATGCGTATTCAACAGGTGTTCATATAGTATACATGTAATCCCGAAATTTTAGTGCTATATATACCTTTGTAGAACAATATCGATGAAAAACCTGGAATATATTTTACAAAATACAAAATGTATGTTATTTCAAGCAGGTAAAATTTACCATGAGGCTTGCCTAGCTGGAATGGCAATGTTAGCTTCAGAACATGTGGAGGGACTCTTTTCATCAACGTAGTAATGGGACGCCTACTTAAGATAAAAGTTCAAACTGGTAAAAAAGTGAAATCTGGCAATATCATAGTTTTGTTACATGAACAAGTCTTATATAGGTTTTTCAAGTGTTTGGTAATCATAAACACCCAAATATAAACGCATATAAAATTTCAGTGTTCTGAAGTTGACATGCATAACTGAAAAATTAACATAAGAAACTTTTAGCATAACCGAACACGTATGAAATCTCAACCTCTTGTGAAAGTAACATCGTACAGATCTTTGTCAGTTACCAATCAGACTAGAATAAAGTGAAACATGAACAAATATGTTGATTTCAAATAGGGATGGAACTACTTTCGCTGTATTGTGAATGTTATGCTGTTTGGTCCATCATTGTTTTATCCCAGTAGATTGGTACGAGCGAAAGTACGATAAAAGGATACAAGAACGCAGGGATACGATGCGATGGTACGATGATACGACGGGAAATCGCAAAAATACGGGGCGAAGGCACGATATTAATACACCGCTTTTACGTCGTGTTTTCAAGTTTTTGCATCGTCTTATCGTAATATCACTCCTCGACGTGCATCATCGTAATATCACACCTCGACGTGAAAGCAATATTACGATTAGAAAGCACACCATCGTACTTTTGTAATATCGCCCTCAGAAGTGCGAAAATGAGTTATTCATACTGCATACCATCGCACTGTCGCCCTCACCAGTCTACAGGGCAAAACAACGAAGGCCTTAAAGTAACACAGTATTTGTGGAACATGTTAAATGCTATTGAACAAACAACTTGAATGTTACAAAAGCAAGAATATGTTGATTTCACACATGAACAATATCTAGAGTAAAGGTAACAAAAAGCTGAAATTATTTGTTGTTGTTTTTTAAATGTAAAAAACCAGCACCATTTCGCTACAAAATTAAAATGCATGTTGCATGACTATACTTTATCATTTTAGTATACACAGACTATAAACAGAAGATGAAATGTAAATTTAATCATAATGTACAGATTTGAAACTACCATACAAACGTGACAAAAACAACTAGGAAAGAGACACAATCCCAGAATAAACGGGAAATTCTGACTATAAAAGAGTAACTATCAAACATGTAAAAGAGTAACTATCAAACATGTAAAGCAAAGAGTCTATAGGCATTAAACATCACGCCGCGGCAGTGGCCACGCATGCGGCTGTGTGACATTCGCGCTAAAACGGGACATTCGCGCTGAAACGGACATCGCGGTAAAACATGTATCGGTACACGCGGAAAAATAATGAATACGCGGTAGGCCACACACCCGTAGCAGAGGCCGCGAAAAATGGAAGTTGAATTAGCGACAAATACCACGATATATATGGTATGAGTTACGTTATGACAATAAAAGAGAAAGAGATAGATGAAGGGAGGGAATGCTATATATATTCATGACTATAAGTTTACAAGCGATAGTCTTCTCCGTGTTGGATACCTTGCCATCCTTTGGAAACTGTCGACAGAAATACAAATACGTATGATATTCTAGTACATATATTTCACTAAAATGAAAGAGCAGTTTAAACAAATACACTCCAAATATTGCACGGAAGCATAAGTGTACATTTTGATTTCAGAGTTTGCAATTGATTCCTCAGAGTTTGCAACTGATTCCTCAGAGTTTGCAATTGATTCCTCAGAGTTTGCCTCGATTCCATGTAAGATATATTCTTAATCAATGTATGTAATAATGTATGATTTCAAGTATCATAGAATTGTATATTGTGTATTGACCTACTAACATATGGGTGACAGTTTAACGCTGAAAAGGCTGAAATAAAAATTCTGAAGATTTGAGTTGTTTTACGCAGTCACAAATGGAATTTTTTATCATTTCTCTATTGTCGTTTATTGCAATTTTGAAAGTGTCACATGTGTGTAAACTGCTCTCTTCCATGACAGATTATGTAGGCCTATTCCAAGATAAGAGTATATCAATATTTACTTTGTTTTTTGAAAGCAAATGTATTCTTGACATGTGCAAATAATTATGTTTGATTAAACATTCTGATATATAAGACTTCGATACATAAATTTGCATTTTATATACGATCCACTTTGATAGACGCCTTACCAAGCCTCCATTCAATTTTTCCCCCTATTCAGTTTGGGGACCCTTTATATTGAATTAAGATATATCATATTACAAGTTTCAATTTTGAATTCATTTGATTTAGGTTTATTTACATAATAATGTCTAAAATGTTACCATTGTAGCACTATAAAGTTAACTTATGTTCATATATGAGCCGTGCCATGAGAAAATCAACATAGTGGGTTTGCGACCAGCATGGATCCAGACCAGCCTGCGCATCCGCGCAGTCTGGTCAGGATCCATGCTGTTCGCTAATGGTTTCTCTAATTACAGTAGGCTTTAAAAGCGAACAGCGTGGATCCTGACCAGACTGCGCGGATGCGCAGGCTGGTCTGGATCCATGCTGGTCGCAAAGCCACTATGTTGGTTTTCTCATGGCACGGCTCATATACTTTTGTTTTTCATAAAATGGTACTGATTAATATTTTAGGTCCACTTACAGACTATTTCTAATTCTCTTTTCATTAAAATCCTTAATAATTTCCCTCATATTTTGTTCATTTTAAATATAGTCATCGACATTCTGATTAAAAATAACCTATAAAATGTACTTTATTTAGTTTGTTTGAAATTAATTGCATTCTCTATTTAAAAAAAAAATGCAAAAAAAAAAAATCAAAAATTATATAAATTGTTAAAAGTCATTGGAATAATATTAGTGTTCGGCGATTACACATTTCCATATAAGAATCGCTAACAATACACATCGGTACAATTTTTGAAATTTGACTTTTCATTACAATTTCAGCTAAAATTGTCCAAAAATGTTCTTAAAATGTGGGCTATTTTCCATAGACGTACTTTTTTGCTCCGCCATCAAGTTGCAAATCTCAGTAAGGTTTGGTATATTCTGAGTCAGTGTATCTGATATTTTCCATGGGAAAAATGTTATAAAGAAACTTCTGAAGAAATTTTTAAACCACAATAAATTTAAAAAAAATTATTTTAATGTTAACCTACTATATTAATAAGATATATATATATATATATCTTTTTAAAGCTGAAACTAGAACAGCTGATTTTGAATACGTTCTTATAATCACTTACTGATAAAATCTGTAAATCCATATAATGAAAATAACATTATATACCAACAATTATTTCGCTAGCTACTTACAATCGGATTAAAATAATCCGAAATATTTTTAATCCTTTCAAAATTTGACTTTCAAATTTGTTAGTCAGTATTCGCTGAAATTATTAACTTAATACATGTCGTCCCTGATTTAGTAACGATTTTCATCTTAAATATTTAATGTTATGGAAGATTACACATCGTTGTCATAATCTGTAATAGTAATCTACAAAACATAATACATGTATACATGTAGCCCTGGCCATCTAGTGACAGTCACACTTTATATTCTTGTCTATCAAAAACACACCCCAATAATCATGTTAATATATTTCTTTAAAATTTCTGCACCCTATATTTATTCTTTTATTTTGTCCATTCTTGTTTAATGATTTTCCATGTGCATAGCCCTTTTATGTCAAGTCATTGCATTGTAAGAGAGGAAACCATTGCGGACCCTTTCAATGTAACAATGGAAATTGTAAAATTTGCCGCGGCTTTCAGTCATGTCTAAAACAGAGTCCTGTATGTGACATCGATTGTAATAAAAAGAACTGTTTGCGCAGAAATTCCATTACTTTAACAACTGCAAACATTATTTATCTTGTAGAAAAGCATGTCACTAAATGGATTATCCGATCTTGGACTGACAATGGAATAACTAGATCACGAAGGCAAGCAAATCCGGTTTGGGGAAAGTTCAATATCCTTTCAATTGATGATACAACGTTTATCAATGATTTCCATACAAGTCCAATCAATTTGTCATTCATATCCACTGGTTTCAATAGATATTTGGATACATACGCATTCATTAATTTCTGCCGGATAGGCAAGCCTATTATCAATATGGAAATTTTAACACATTTATAACGAATTAAATACATCTATATACTTCTAAAGGTAATTACTCTAAAGAAATCGAAATTGTCGTCACACCAAAAATAAGTACTTCCAGTTTCTAAGCATATTTGTATCCATGGCATTAAAACTGGAAAAAACCTGCACCTTTCAGTTCTTAATATTTTAGCTCAGTTACTCAGTCCCACCCTCTTTAAAGGCACTGGCCTCCAGATCGTACGACAACAACAAAAATAAGGTATCAGGAAATAAATGCTACAGTTCTTAAGAAAGCTTTGGAACTTAATTACTGACAGAATCATATTCATATGAGAGTTGATTGTTTTACACGTAATTTTATTGCCGCCGCGGCCCGAGTTCGATTCCCGACGCGGGCATTTTTTTTCTTGATTTGGCATTTTTAAGATAGTTTAGAAACAAAAAACTCATATTATAATGTTCATAATATAACCAAACTTCAATTTTAAAGGAAGATCATTTTTAGCCAAAATCTGGAGGTTGAATGTTGAATTTACGTGGGTGCTTATTTTTGTGTTTTTGTCCATGACATTAATGCACTAAGTCAGAAATGTAGCAGTTCTATTGAAACCATATTGCAAGAGGTCAATGTAATAGAAATCATCTTTTAAAAGAAATAATTTGATAGGAATAACAGTGTTGTTTAGAGACATTTATTTTCATTCGGTATGTTTAAGAACATAATTAACTGTAATTTTGATGTCTGTGGGTATGGGGTAAACAATGTTATGGCTGAAATTTAATCGCTTTAAACAGATCATTTTTATCTCTTTTATGTTTTCAAAATTCGATAAATCGATCGGTTTTACAACTATTTTATAATTTAACAAAGTAGGTCATTCCTCAGTGATATCGCTTTCGGTTAGACATTTCGTTTTTATTTCCATTACATGAGAAGAAATGCTGCAAAGTGGCTATAGCTAGTGATACCACGGGAAGGTACCTTGTACCATACAGAGTCCTTGCGTTGACTGATCTAACCGAATAACTTTGACCGTAAATTAGAAACATTTATCATTGTGTTTAAGCACTTACAGTACGTTTAAGCACTTAAAATCCCTGTTTAAATAAGAACCTACGGGGAATTTATCAAGCATGTAGATTACAGATAGATAGTTCATTGTTCAAGTATATACATTAACAATACCTTTAAACTGATAGAATACAAATCATAATTTATACATACAACGAATGCCATATTTTATAATGTTGAAGATTTGTTGAAAGATTTTATAACTTAAAACCGATAGATGTTTTAGATTTTTTATGTTATGTGCTTAACAGGAGTGAAGCATGCGCTATATACACCCTAAATGAGGTTCTTGAAAATCGCTTAAGGAGATTGTACGCCCAAGAAAAAGTATTAAGGAACTATTGAAACACATCTGTAAATCGTATCAATAAGTGTTTACTTAGTGCCTTACAGTCGTATTTTTATAAGGTTTATATTTACCTTTACATTAGTCATTTTTGAGTAATCATTTTTAAGTTTACTTATCTCTAAAGCCTACCATTGCAGACAGCTGTTTCATTAACATTTTCAGACAATATGAAAATACAAATTTCGCTTTGTATACCTGCAGATTCTTCTTCCTCAGATCCATTTTCATATTCTGTGCGAGCCTAACGTCCGCCGGGTCGTAAATCATATACACAACGTCTGGTTTAGGTCGCTGGGATCGAGCCCGCAGGTGCCAGTTGTCGGGTATCTTGTGTTCTTTGTCCAAAGTCAACAAAATACTCTGCATTATTTTCTTCCTGACCACCCTACTGTCTATACCTAGTTGACTAATCATGTCGTGATCTGTGAGTGACATTAATAAAAACCCATCCACCATATTTTCCGCCAGACTCTGTCGGTAAAATTCTTTGATCCCAAGTTTATATAACCACTCTTGTAAGTCACTAGTGTCCCACTGGCATATTTTCTTTTTCTTATAATTTCCTGTGAATTCATTGTCCAGAGAAGTTATTTGTAAAGGAAGGTTCATCAACGCGTATTTTTCCAAGCTCTCCATGATAGTGCCGATCACTACTGAAGTTTTTTCGGCTAGACTTAATTTAGAGTAATCTCCTGTCACGTCTACAGCTTGTTTCATCATGGGAATAAATTCTTTCGGGGGCTCTGATTTTTGTATCGAACTGAACAAGATAGGAAATATTGCAACAGAATGGGGATTAGCTTTAGTCCGTTCTAGCAAGGTCTTACCTTCGTACACTGACACGGGACATAGAAAGTAATTATCTGACAAAAACAAAATAGCCGCCCGGCATTTTTCAACTGCTTCCATTCTCAATGAAAACCAGCACGGACTTCCCGTGTTTCCCTCATCCTTGTCAAACCATATATCCTCAGCTAGATTATTTTCCTTCAGCTGTTTGATTGTTTCAACAACAAATTTTCTTTCTACAAAACCCGCATCCGGTGAATAAGACACAAAAACACTTTTCTTTATTTTCTTTGGTTTTTGCGATGGCTGTCCTGACGGTGTCTGCTGAGGATGAGATGCCGGCGACGGCGTTTGGTCTGTATTCGGTAATTTTATAACTTCCTGTCGTTTAGAGGTCGGTGGATTTTTTTCTTGCTTTCCATGGTGAGAAACAGCATTTGATACAGAATCGAACTGATCTATATCTTCAGGGTCCTTTCCTTCAATATCACCATGAATGTTTACATTAGAAGTTTCTCCCGCATCCGCGTTCCCAACACCATTTTCCGGTTGCTGCTGGTGATTACCACCTGTGTTTTCTTTGTCACGACTTCCGGAACGCTCTCCAGCGTCTTCTTCCGTCTGAGCATTCGGGTTTTCAGCCCCCGTCACTGCCATATCCCCGTTTACGTTATCCTTATTATTGTTTACGTCTCCCGATTGAGGAGCGGTGCCTTGTTGTTGTTCGTCCTTTTCCGGGTCCACAGCTGTTAAATTAACTTCCTCCGCAGTCCCGTTTTCGGGAACTATATTTTCACTGATTTGATCAGTCATATTGTTTACTCCATGGATTTATGTCTTGTCATAGTTAACATTAATATCATATTATTCTCTTCACGTATTGAACCACCTATATCCATGTACACATTTCTAAAGACGCGCATAGAAACCAAACATTCAATCGCTTATGTCGTTCGATATCTACTGTAGGTAAAGTTTATTACACTCCTGGGATATATTGTCAAATATGGTTCTTAAAAGTTTCAATAAACCCGATAAAATTCCAACTTTTAATGTAATGCATGATAATATTATTCATTAATGAGAAATTTTGTTGTCTGTCGTTTGAATATTGGATATTTTAAGCTATATCTTTTTTACCTTATTTGTTGAAAGGATTAACGTATACCTGATTAATGCGTTCACACGAACCTACCGATAAAAGACTTTTTGATAAACCATGATCAACTTAAGAGATTAGTTCAGCGCTTAAAACATTAATGATTTAAAGATCGAAAACAAAATCGTTACCAGAGACAGTAAAGTGAGTTATACATTAAAGGGAAGATAATTAATCGTCTCTAGTGACGATTCGAAATGACTTTGATAGGGGCCAAAATTAAGTTCAAGTTAAGGGTGCATTTTGAGATTACGACTTCTATACTCAGGGTCACATTTTATTCCCTTAGATGCCTAGATCTATATCTCTTCTACGCCTTAATGACTATGATCCGTTTGGTTTTTTAAGAGATATTTCCAAAAAATTGTGTAGGTTAATATGCTTTCTGAATAGTATAATATATAAATAACACAGACCAGCGAGGGTGATATGGGATACTGTCAACCTGAGAAAAGTAATAAAACCCGAAACGCTATATCCCATATTACCCTAGCAGGCCTGCATTATTTGTTTTATTTTACACCAAAAAACAAATCTTGAGAAATTACCAAACGAAAAAGTTACCATCTTAAATCATTTGTTTTCTCCGAAATGGAAGGACTCGTTAGGTTTAGGTGTGATGTTTATAAGCGTCTCAAATGCCTTGTGACCTCATTGTAACGCCTAACGTCAAAGGGTTTTTTTAAACGAATATTACCGAGGATGTCATTAAAAAAATCGTCTTCTCCGTTACACCATCAAATCGTAGGAAGGGCTTTGGAAACGAATAACACCCGACCGGAAGATATTATAATTATAAACGATTATTACATCTTGATAGTGTTCGAAATTGAGTCTTTACTCGAGGTATAATAAAATGGATACAAACCTTTGAAGATTTTAGCGCAGGAATTTAAGCAAACAGTATTCTCGCAACCTTAGATGAAGTGAGGAAATTTCGGTTCAGTAGAACAAACTATATGTTAAAATAACAAAGTAGTAATGAAGTATATTATCAAGGAAAATTATGAAAGTTTGTAAAATATTAGCATTTTCGTAATTAGATATTCATTCGGTGTTTTGAGATCTACGTTTTACATTATACAATGTATACAGGCAAAGTTAAGAAAACAGTTTGTCAGAATATACCTATTGTAAAGTTTGCAACACCACGCTCTTCTATCTACAGAATGATTTCACAGTTTTACATTTGCGCAGTTTGCCGATTCCGTACGTTTGAATATAACAAGTTAAGGTGTTGTAAATACAGAAATTTACATTTTTCTTACATTGCCTTCCGTTTGAAATGAAAAATGTTTTGGTGACGCCATGGGCGATAAACATTCATTTTCAATTTCTTTTCTTCACAGGCTGAAGGTAGTGAGCAAGTTCCTTTATTCGATTCGTATATAATCTACTACAGTATACTACAATCACATATATAAATGTATGGTGGCTGATTTCTACCAGTGTCGTTCTTTTGTACCCCCGCCAGAACGAAAGAACGACGTTTTCACACTTGGCGTTGTCTCGTTCTGTCGTTTTCCTCTTTTGGCGTTGTTTCGTTCCCTTGTTCTGGCGCACCCGACATAACGAAGAATGCAACGCGACAGAACGAAAGAACGACACTTACAAACTTTGCCCCCAAAAAACGTCGTCTTGGCGTTCTGTCGTTTGTGAGGATTAATAATAGTAGCTACCTGTACGCAAAGTACACAGCGGCATGGCCATCAATGGAAACAGAGAGGGATAAAAATGCAGTTTAAACAGTGATGGGACAGCCTAGAGTATACTTGTTATATAGCTTAACCCGTTCCGGTTGCTTGCCGGAAGATTTATTTACACTATACCAGCAAACTTTAAATATGACATTGCATGGGTTAGTGAACCATTGAATCTCCTAGCATTTGTCTTTTAACAACACTCTTCCTTACGTTTTGTCAGTTTGCATGGTAGAGGTTTCGAAATGATGACCGCTCGATCCAGATGCTTTTCAAGTGACTAAGAAATTCGTTAACTATTTTCATATGTTAGTATCGTAGAGTAAAAAACATCTTTTTTTTTTCATTTAGACAATATGTCAATGGGCTTGATAGTTTTTAGCTCGACTACTCGACTATACGAAGTATGGAAAGCTGTCCTACTCCATCCGGCGTCGGCGTCCTTCCCCGTCCGCACTTTGGTTAAAGTTTTGGTGCACTTTCTCTTTATCTCTGTAATTACTTGATGGATTTGTTTCAAACTTAAAATAAATATTCCTCATCATCACCCACATCAAATGACACAAGAGCCATAACTCTTGCACCAATATTTCATGAATTATCCTCCCTTTTGACTTCGAATTTAAGGTCAAAGTTTTGGTGCACTTTCACTCTATCTCAGTTATTACTAAATGGATTTGATTCAAATTTAATATAGTTGTTACACATCATCACCCACATCATATGACACAAGGTCCATAACTCTGGAACCAATTTTCCATGAGTTATGCCCCCTTTTTTAACTTAGAATTTCAGGTTAAAGTTTTGGTGCACTTTCACTTTATCTCTGTTATTTTTAGTTGGATTTTATTCAAACTTATAATAGTTGTTCCACATCATCAATCACATCATATAACACAAGGGCCATAACTCTTGCACCAATATTTTATGAATTATCCCCCTTTTTACTTAAAATTTCATGTTAAAGTTTTGGTGCAGTTTCACTCTGTCTCAGTTATTACTAAATGGATTTGATTCAAACTTAAATTAGTTGTTCCACCCAAAGAACTATAAAATACATTATTTATTTTTATAGCTCTTTGTTCCACCTTATCACCCATATCATATGACACAAGGTCCATAACTCTTGCACCAATATTTCATGAATAATGCTCCTTTTACATAGATTTTAAGCCTTAATTTTGATACATTTCCACCCGATCTCTGTTAATTATTACAGAAAGGATTTGATTTAAACTTAAAATAGTTGTTCGGCATCATTATTCACATCATATAACACATGGACCATAACTCTAGCACCAGTATTTCATGAATCACCTCCCCTTTTTGCTTAGAAGTTCAGGTTAAAGTTTTGGTGCACTTTCACTCTATTTCGGATATTACTAAATTGATTTGATTCAAACTTAAAGTAGTTGCTATCATATGACACAAGGTGCATCACTCTTGCGCCAATATTTCATGAATTATGCCCCCACTTTGCTTAGAATTATACTTATTTAATGTTTTGATACAAGTTATCTTTATCTTTACTTAATTCTTTTTTGGTAATAACTGTAATGCACGGCAATATGTTTTCTGTAATCTTTCCTTGAAAATATACTTTCTGAAATTTAGGGGTAGATTCTATTTGATACTTCAAAATTAGCTCATTTGAAATTGTATTGTTTACTGATTTAATGCTTCCAAATTGCACCATAGAAGTTTAGATAACAAAAACTTTATCGGGGAAACATACTCCCAGACCCTTCTAGGTATTTTTGCGTACCCATTCTAGAAGCCCCCTGATTATTGTTGTAGTGGGCTGTGCTGAACTGGCTGGACATGTTGTTGAGTTGCATGTGCTTAAAGTTATAACTATGTTTTCTCTTTTTTAAAAAAATTGAAACTATGCTTAATAAAACGTAGATGCCCTTATTATTTCCATCTCTCACTGCCTTCTGCGTCACAATATTATGTGCGTATCCTGCATAGTTACTTCCCTTTATCGTCATTACGCCATTTGTCCCAGAGGAAAGAGTGGAAATACAAGTTATATCGATACCTGTTATGAATTTTACAGTTTAACTTGATATATTTGTGTCACATTTCCGCTGAAAATGATTCAGTATGTATGTTCCAATTATACCATGTTTTACTGAAAGATAACTGGACAATGAAAACAGGAAATGGCTGAGGTAAATTTGTACCAACATCACTGAACATAGTAATTTGTCTAAAATTTAATACATGCTATGCTGTCTGTTTTATCAAAGAAGTATAGTTATTTTTATAGCTCTTTGGTTTTATACAGGTCTAGGATTTTGTTGTTTTAAAGACATTTTGTAAATAAACATGCAGACAACCCTGAGATTTAAAGATTTTTACATTTTATTTTCAATTTGCATTGTAATCGATAGACGTCAAAATGTAAAATATGTTATATCAGGTCTTATTTAAAGGAGTCATAAGGACTACCTATAAATCATATAATTTTAAACTGCCGTTTTTAGTTAAATTGTATTTTCAACAGATTTCATATAGAGTCTGTATCCTCGAAGTACCAGTTTCAGTGACCCTAAGAATACCACTGAGAGAATTAGATAAATTCTTGGAGAAGAACTAGTCTCATTTATGGATTACTATAGTGTAATCTTTCCACAATTCAGATGATGTAAAATAAGAGTGGAAAATCTTTCAGCAAAATATTTGGTACTGTTTATCACAACATTTACCAACCCTGATCTGCCTTTAAGTTACAGATTTTCTGTGGCCACTACCTTATTTCTAAAATAGTCAAGGTAGCCAGTAATTGGCCTTTCGTCAATGTTAACTTACACAAACTGAACAACAAACCAAGTAAAAACAATGTTAGGCCTTGTTCATAATAAAGTACAGAGGAAAACGGTTATACTGGTCATGCAACATAAATATTCTATAAATTATAAGGGTGTGAGGTCTGAAGACTGGGCATTATATGCAAATCTGTTGGTAATATTCAAACATACTGTGTTGTATTATTCAAGAAGATGCTGTTTATCTCATTTAATAAAATATGGAAACACTGGCCACCTTATGTCAACAGTATAAGAAGCGAAAGTTAGTTGTCATTTTTCAGATTGGCTCAAATTTCTGGTTAAAAGATATATAAGCCAATCATGGATTTCAAAGCTGTATATTTCCTAAAAGTAATTGTTGGACTGTTTATCTGCATAAAAATCAGACAGAAAACAAGATGACATTTGCATCAAAACAGAAAATAAATCAAAATGTTACTTATAACCAAAGAGCTAGATCAGAATTTGAGGGCATAAAAAAGTAATAAGAAAAATGTGTCATAATTGGGGTTACCATGGAAATAACAATGACACCAAACTGTCATTGTCAGCACAACATTTTCTTTGAGTGTATCGTACTATAATTAGTTGCCTACAATATTGCACTTGGAAATGGCAGCAGATTTTCAGAAGGTCACTGGCACAGGTGCAATATTGTAGGCAACTAATTATAGTACGATATATATGTAGCTTGTATAAAAGTTTTTGAATTAGAATCGAGTTTTATGTTTACAACCTTGAAAAAAAACTTTACACTGTATACATCAAATCTGACAATTGTACATAACTAGTAGTTAACACATATTAAGTAAAAGAGAGATGTTGTAAAGTTGAACATATTACATATAACATGTCTAGGATTCTGCTGTTTTTACATTCTGTGAATATACGGACACTCCATAAATTTAAAGATAATTTATTGTAGGAGGACCTGTTTCAGCCAACTTATTATGAATTCATTTTTCTTAAAATCCTATACTGAAACTATTGATATTATTACACATGTACATGTAGATTCTCATATAAAAATTTTTGAACTTCTTTGAAATGTTACTACTACATCAGAACATTGTGTTATCATTTATCAACTCTTACAGTTTCCATCAAACTGAAATGAAACTTGGTACACATCATCAACATGAAGTGGACATGCACATATTTTCAGGACTTCTCTATCCAGTTATTTTTCTGGAGCTATGGCCCACTTGTGAACATTATTTATTCATCTATCAAGCTTTTACAGTAGCAGTGACTATGTATCATACATTGTTGACATCATTGTTGATGTTTAAAAAATGCTCCATGCAATCATTATAAGGCAAGAATTATCAAAACTAAACTTGACAGAATTATATTTAAAATAATGAATTTGTTTGTTATCATTTCCCCAAAATGTGTGTCTTTATTATTAAACATTTTCAGGCTAATGAGTTGTATGTATGCAGTGTGTCAGATCTTGGTACCCGAAACAGAAAGAGGATCACAGTGGCCGCCAGAGACATTTTTATTGTGAAAGCCGGGGATCAGTTTTATGCTCTTGATTCATTCTGTTACCGTGAGTAAAACAAAATATAATATAAAAAATGTATCTAGAGGATTTTTTTTTGTGTTTAACCCTTAGCCTGCTGGTGGCAAGTGATTTTTGCCTTTGCCACCAGTGCAGACCAAGATCAGTCTGCACCGTGCACGTCCGTGCAGGCTGAGCATGGTCTGCACTGTTCGCTATTCAGTAAATTTGTGAGTGAAAACCCCTTTAAATAATAAGTGATTATTACGGCAAAGATTTAGATTTTTATTATTACATTTATTAGTTTACAGTTTGTTCTTTAATAAGATAGACTTAAAAAAAATATTTTTTTTAGTTAGTCAGTTTGTCATTTTAATACCAAATAGCCTAGATTTTAATATGTTTGAAATAGCACATGATTTGTCTTCATTTTTACGATTTCAGATGCAGGTGGACCTTTGTACAATGGTGATATTGAGGTGAGATCCTGCAGCTTGTGTATAAATCAGCATTAACCCTTAGCCTGCTAAATTTCTAAAATGGATTGGTCCATCATTCAATTTTGGCAATGCCATTTATTATTCGAAGGGGTGTTCACTGAAAATTTACTGACTGAATAGCAAACAGTGCAGACCATGATTACCAATGTGCAGGCTGGTCTTGGTCTGCACTGGTCACAAAGGCAGAATAACTTGCCGAGCAGGATAAAAGGTTATAATGTCAAATATATGGAATTTTGTAAACATTAACATGTACAAAGCTTTAAAAACTTTTAAATGAATTTTGTTTTTGTTGACAGTGTAAGTTTTCAAGAACACTTACTGTTTGATATACACTTTGAGTGTTCGATGACTAGCCAAATCGGCCCAGGCACTTCGGAATTATGGCCCTTGAATTACCAAAAAACATTCAGATTTCTTGCGCATTTTTGACCTCAAACCTGCGCCTATACTACTTTTATAAGTAGTATAGAGGTCATTTTGATGTCATGCACATCTGCTCTAAGTAAACAGTACTGACTTACTAATTAGATGATTAGGCAGTTGTGGGAGGCATGTGCTTTTCTCAAAAGCATCTCTAGTTTCATAGGAGATAGAAACTAGATAATGTTTGAAAATCATGGTTAGATATTTAGACATAGTATTCAGAATTCTATGTACAACTTAGAACTTGCATGAAATTCCATGTGCAGCTTAACACTTGCACAGAATTCTATGTATATCACAAAACATCCATGAAATTATAGTTATATATAAAAATGAAATAGACAGCCTAATGGATATTTAAAGGCAACTGCCCCGCAATTGGGAGGTTGAAGATTCGAGCCCTGTCAGAGATGGGTCTTGTTACTGAAGAGATAATGAATGTGAGCCACCAGCTAGTTAGATAATGGTTACTGGTTGCCTGCCTGCCTGGTGCCTGGCATTAAAAAAAAATGGAATCTGGAAGTAATGCTGTTCAGTGTATGAAGGTGTCTCATAAGCCAATATGGCTGGCCCTTTCAGTAGTGGTGACACCATAATAAACAAACACTTTACTTTTTACTTTTGTTATGGTTTCTATAATGATGTGAACAAGTGCCTTGCTACACTGATTGAATGAATGGAAAGTCAGGTAAGATACATGTATTTACAGTTAAAAGGGAAGGTAATAAATGAGCCGTGCCATGAGAAAACCAACATAGTGGGTATGCGACCAGCATGGATCCAGACCAGCCTGCGCATCCGCGCAGTCTGGTCAGGATACATGCTGTTCGCTAACAGTTTCTCTAATTCCAATAGGCTTTGAAAGCGAACAGCATGGATCCTGATCAGACTGCGTGGATGCGCAGGCTGGTCTGGATCCATGCTGGTCGCAAACCCACTATGTTGGTTTTCTCATGGCACGGCTCAAATGAATATTAATTTCAGGATTTGGGTGGTAGAACATGCATGGTATGTCCATGGCACAAGTACAAAGTTTGTTTAAACACAGGACAAAATTATTACCAAGTAAGTTCATGATTTCATCCTTAAAGTTTGTAATTGTTGGCTGTCCAGCTCATATTTCATGTTTGGAATGTAACTCAACTGTTTAAGGTGTTGACATTAAACTTGGCATTAAGTAGATGGTGATGAGATGATGCGCAGAGCACATGAACCAGGTCAGTGGGTCAAAGGTCAAGGTCAGAAATTGAGCTTACAAGTCAATTTGTCCCTCATATTTCATGTCTTGGGCCTACCTTAGTAACTATTCGAGATTTTGAGTTTAAACCTGGCAAAAAAAGTAGTTGGCAATGAAATGAATATCTCACTTCTAGGTCATCTAGTAGAAAATTCTTGTGAAAGGGATAATCCTATCTTTAACCTTTAAATGCCTTTTCATCAGATGGATATTTGGTGAGCAACTATAGACCATTTCCCAATCCATTTGTTTGAAATATCTCAAAGAACTTTGGGCACAAATAACATAATGGTCTTCACACAATTGTCTGTCATATTTTGTATCAAGGGCATAGTTTAATAACCATACAAATTATTGTCGTAAAATTTGGCATATAGATAGGTGGTAATGACACGATGTGCAGAGCACATGGACTGGGATGGTAGGTCAAAGATCAAGGTCACGTGTTAAGTTCAAATCTGTCCATTTCATTTTTTGTCTGAAGCACAACTTTAAAACTAATCAAGGTACTGACTTCAAATTTAAGATATAAGTGGGTGGTGATGAGACAATTTGAAGAGTGCAACAAGCCACAATACTCTCCCCCCAGCCCCAACATGCACATTAATCTTCTTCCAAACACCCCATCTTTCTCCCCACCCCCACCCCCCGCTCCCCATCTTCTAAAAAATCACTTTAAGCCTTTTAGTTTGTGCCTTAGTATTCCATCACAGCCACTGTGCAACACCCCAGATCACCTACCATCCAAAGATTTTGAAAGTTTAGTTCTTCCTGTGGTCTAGACAGATTATTACAAAGTAAGTTCCTGATTTTATCTATTGTATTAGTTGACTGTTCGGATCTGTTGTATTAGTTGACTGTTCGGCTTACCGTCAGTGCTATCAAGGACCATTTGAAGGCATGAGAAAACTCCTGTAAGTGTACATAGATGACTGTGTTTAAAAACTTTGGATAAAAATCTGCAGCCATTGAAATCTCTGAATATTATTTTGATATTTTTCTGTTGATTAAAGCATATGGGAAGATGTATACTTTTATCAACAGTATCAAGTGATTTACCATACTTGTTACCACAAAATGAGAAACAAAATTGCGAGTAATCAAATGTCCATTGGTATAATATTTTTCAATGGAAATGGCTATTTTTGTTTTTACATAAATTTGCCTTTTTTGAGATATAAATCTTATAAGATCATTTGAAAGTATTATTTCTTTTGGCCCAGTTCATGTATATTTTAACAGGATTCCTTTTTTGTAAAGGATTTTGTGTCCCTTAAAACATTTTTACTTACGCCATGTAAAGAAGTGCTAGTTCACATTAAAGACAGGAACACACTGAAAATTTGATAATTTTTAGGAAATAATTTATATATATTTTTGCTACTTATTCCACTCCTCCCCTTTAATTTACCTATCTGTTGATATGCATGTTTTAAATTGCAAATTTCATGTAACTGTCCTGTGAACACATTATTCCAGAACTTCTTGTTTCCAGTACCCTATTCAAAGATATTGTATTGACAGAATATAAACTGAGACTTTATAAATTCTAATTTGCTTGTTTCTGTTAAAACACGCTTATGCTAAAATGACATCATATTAACAGGACATCAATGTTTTTGTTGTGACCAAGAAAGAGCACTACTATATTTTATCTTCTGCTTTAAGTAAAGAGCACATTAGAATTGAAATCATGTATAGCAAAATTGTGTCGACTTCAATTAGTACACTGAAAATCAGTTATATGTTGCAAGAATAATATTCACTCAGGCTACGCCCCTGTGAAATAATTACGCGGATGTATACCTCTTTTTCATATATTAATAACATTAAAACAAGATTTTTCTATACATTATTTCTTAAATAACACTATTCACAATCAGCTATCATAGTGCCTTATGTATTACAGTCTGTTGATCCACACAACCTGGATAAACCTCCAAAATGGACTGCTGGTGAAGTAAGACAGAGAACACACACAGTTACCGTCAGAGATGGAAATATCTATGTGACACTTTCATCATGTGATGGCACTCTTGACTCTGATCACTATAATAAACATAAAGAAAAATGAAGAATAACCAAAATTGTGATAGTGGATATGAAATGAATGTAAATTTAGAAGACAAAAATGTTGAAATATTTGCACTGGTTATTCGATAAATTCATTTATAATAGCACTTACATTGTTTATACAGTATTAGATTAGATCATCTATGGACATATGGATGCAATAAATGTTTCTCTGGATGCAATTTAATTGTCCGCTAAGACTCTTTGAGATTGAGTTGACTGTCCATTAAGACACTATGACATTATGGTTATTGTGTTAACTGAAGCTTGTTTACTTCGTCCTGAACTGTACTTAATCATCTGCAGTCACATTTTCTTCTTTCACCACATTAGCAGACTTTATTATATGTATTTAGTATAATGAATTGATTAGTGATTAAACAAGATACTGAATTATTTACTGACAATTTTTGGTGACATTGGAACAGAATTACTGGAGTATTTTTTTTTTATCCCCTGCTGAAGGTTGAGGGATATAGTTTCGGCATTGTCTGTCCAGCTGTTTGTCAGTCCAAGTTTGCTTCCCTTTGTCCATAGACATCTGTATGTCACTACAGGGTGTGCTGTGTGTACAATTTTGTTCAGTATCATTGCAGTAACTTCAGAGTTATTGCCCTTTAATTGTTATATCTTTCAAGATACAGTCCCCTCATTCACAAAATAACCTATTCTGCGGGGGATATAGATTCACAGAATTCGTGTGTTCAAACCCATCCTTTGTAAACCAATTTTTTAGACAAAATTTTAACCAGTTTTACGAGTAGCATTCTTTTCATGCATAAACACGATGAAAAGAGTGGATGAATGAGTGAATGCATATAGAAGTCTTTCTTAATAAGTTGTAGCCTTATATCTCTGTACACAATTCTTCGTTATGGAAACAAATGTTTTTGTTTATTTTTGATAAGTTTTAAATACCATTTTTCCTATTCAGTATTTACAGAGAATATAGTATGTTGGCCACATTTCATAAATATGTATTATGATTCCCACAGGAAATGTTTGTACCCCTGAAAAGTCACTTCTTGGAATAAGTGGTCACAAGTCTTAAGCAGTCAATTTGGCAATTTTTCTTGATAGGTTGCTTAACGCAAGTTTTAATATATATGATTAATAATGAATTTGTTGAATTGAATGAAATATACAACCGAACTCACTTTATACAAACTCATCAGGACCTGGGAAATATATTCGTATAAAACGAAATTTGTATTAATGCTTGTATGACTAACAGGATAATTTGTCCGAGCAAATTGGGCAGTTAAGAATAGCTTCCGATATATGGAAGTACAGTAGTGAATATATGTATTTTTAAACTGATTAAGTTAATTTATTCAAATTGCAATGAAATTACTCAACAAAAGTCATACTTAAACACCTAAAACTGTATGAAAATTAATTCTAAATGTTCAAATGTCTTGAAATTTTGCCAGACTTAGGCATAGCCATTTTTGTTACATGAACTTAGGGACATAAATAGATATCTATTTATGTCCCAAATGAACTACACTGCATGGTCCTTAGACGTACAATGAGAATATTTTTCATGGACAGTTGTACATAAAAAGTGAACTTCGCTCGATTGACATTATTACGTGGACTCGATTGTAATAAGTAAGATAACTGACTACATAGAGTTAATCTCATTATTATGTATTTATCGATTACAGGTGATAATCACATCGATTAAATACCAGCACTGTACAGTTTCAAACTATTAAATGATCAAGCGAAACAAGGGCAAAATGGCCGCCGACTTCTAAAATTAGTTCGTATCAAAAGATGGAAAATTATTACATTTAATCTAATTGGGACTTCCAAAATGTGTTTGTTTCTGCCGAGTATTTGTATAAAGCGAGTTCGCTATTACCAAAATAATGTTACAAAGGAAATAGAACGACTCGGTCGGGGAATCTGAATTTTGTTCATTATATCCGAAAGTTTGTATCAAGCGAGTTCGTATTAAGTGGACTTGACTGTATTTGCTTTATTAGTGCTTTGTCTATTCCCAGACTCTAAAGTCGAATGTAATAACTATGGCCTTCAAGCTTTGCACAGTGAGTAACACTGGGCCTGTGGCTGCATGGTCACAGGGACCCAAACTTGCTTTTTTAGTTTCTTGACTACTTAAAAGGAATCTTAGCTACTGCCATCTTGAATGCAGTTGCCTTGGTCCGTGGCTGTATCTCACCTATGCTTGAACTCTTTTTGAAGTCATTCCAAAATCCATATCAGTCTATGGTTTTGCTGATGATCATATAGCAAATAAAAGCTTTCATCCTACATCTGTTTCCTTAGAATCACAAGCGATCGGAGAACTTGAAAGGTGTGCAGTTATAATCAATGACTGGATGAATAGAAACAAACTGAAAATGAACACTTCCAAAACTGAATTTATTAAATTTGGTAGCAGACCTTAATTGAACAAAATGTTTTTTTTACAAATTCCATTAACATTGCTGGTGATGATGTCAAATGTGAAAGCACAATTAAATATCTCGGTGCATTTCTTGACGAAACCTTGAACTTTAAAGATCATGTAAATCACGAATGTCGTACAGCCATGTTGAATTACCTACGAATTAAGAACATACGAAAATACTTAACAAAAGCAGCCACTGAAATTTTCGTTTTGTCTCTAGTTATTTCACATCTGGATTATTACAATGTCATACTGTATGGTGTAGCTAACTGTGAGGTGCGTAAGATGCAATGTATTCAAAACATGTGCGCAAAACTTGTCCTTAACAGGAGGAAATTTGACAGATCTAAACAAGCATTGTATCACTTACATTGGTTGCCGGTGAAAGCAAGAATTGAGTTCAAGATACTTTCTTTCATGTATAGCTGTCACACTAGCAGAGCACCTCTGTATTTAACATAATTGCTTACAGAGTATATTCCTAGTAGACAAGGTTTGAGATTGTCTGAAAATTCTGAATGTCGTTATGTTGTTCCATACAACAAGTGCAAAACATTCAATGATAGAAGTTTCTTTACTATTGGTCCAAAACTTTGGAATAAACTGCCATTAGAACTACGCAAAAGTAAATCTGGATGCATTAAAAAAAAATCTTAAGACTGTATTTCAGAGATTTGGCGGCATTGTTTTAAATTTTTTGATAACTGTTTATTATGCGAAAACAGCAGGTGATACCGGTACCATTTACCGGGGGTGGGGTTGAACCTCTATATGCAGCTCATCTGGGCGTACCATGTGATGCTTTAAGCACTGGTATTCACAGTAGGGGTAAAATGACCTCAAGGGGAGTGGTGCGGTCATGACTGTTTGTTACAATAAGGCTGTTACTATTATTATTGTCATTATTAATATTGTTATAATAATAATTATTATTATTATGTACAATGCCATTAAATATGTCATTGTATAAAAATAGGCATTTAATCAAATTTTTCAGTTTCAGTTTCAGTCACGTAGATCAAGGTCACACTTGTAGGTAAAAGAGCAGAACTACAAAAGTACAGATGTTTCTGAGAAATTTGAAATATATATTGGGTATTATTAACTCTCAACTTTTTCAAATTATCTCTGTTTTTATACTTAATATTTTCTTGATAATGTCTTTACAACTGCTGGAGAAATTTTAATGATGGATGGCAATACCGATAAGAGGGGGTGCAAAATGTTAGTAATCTTTTCTTAAGTAAGTGCAGTAAGAATTCTCATTGGTACATGCAGTTTTAAAAGTATTCCTGTCACAAAGTGCATAAGGTCACTTGACAAAAGCCTGTGAGGGAGTACCCACTAGTTCCACAATTAACTTTGTTTACATGATGTACTGCACAAGAGAATTAGACAACAATTATACATTTAAAATTGTTTTGATTTAGCAGTATCCTTTGTATACTAGTTTTTCAAGTGTCTTCCTAGTCTGTTAAAAAATAGTTTGCATAGTAAAATTTGTGGGAATACTGTTATTATGTAATAATTAATTCCCTTTAATTTTGGACTTGATATCTTTTCCTTCATTCTGTCTATGATAAATATCAAATCTCTGTAACCATTTGGTGTCAGGCTTGTAAATTCACCAAAACAAAATGAGTCTCTCGTCTATGTCTTGGTCACTGATTCCATAATATTAAGTGTGGACTTTGTACACAATGTAAACATCTTTTGTTTCTTGCTGTTTTACTTTAAGGTAGTTCTGCACGTTTGGATCAAAATTTTTTCTACAATGTAGAATTTGATTAAATTATGATTTTTCAAAACTTCAGAATATACCTAGAAAATTCAGCAAATAAAAAAGGTAGGGTCATGTGCTTGATTTTTTTTTCTAGACTGATTTGAAAAAGTTCGACCTCATGCAATATTTCATAATGGAAGTCTATGGGAAAATCATAACTTTCATAACATTTTCGCGAATAGAATTTTTTCTACAATGTAGATTTTGATGAAACTTCTCATGGTTGTTAATACATATATGGATTATAATTTGGGGAAATAAAATGTAAAGGTCCGTGTGCTTACTTTTGAGATATTTGACCATGATTAAAGTGAACCGAACATTTCACGCTAATTTTAAGACATTATTTTGAATTTTTTAACGCACCATATGTTTTAATATCATATTTTGACTTCAGAAATATAGCAACAGTGCCATTGTAATAAAATGACTCACAGGTTTCGATTAATTCATAAATTAATTTTCATTTCCGTACGCCAAATCCAGGCTTTATTCTATGTTTTCCGGATAAATAACGTTACGCCATCACTTACGGTTTTTCAAACATGCAGAACTACCTTAAAGAAACATAATTTTTAGTGACCTACCACATTATCAGACAATTGGAAACCTGAAAACATAAGAAACTACCTGCTGTACATCATCTTTTCCCCTGCTTCATGCCTCCTTCCAATTTTTAGCTCGTGAATTTTTGAAAAAAAATGGTGAGTTATTGTCTCCTAAACTATCAAAGCTGTTGCTTTGAAACTTGCAACACTTGTTCACCAGCAATAGCTGACTCCGTACAGCAAGAATCATAACTCTATCCTGCTTTTTGCAAGAATTATGGCCCCTTTTGGACTTAGAAAATCAGATTTCATGGTTAACTTTTATGTTTAGGTCAACTTTTCTCCTAAACTATCAAAGCTTTTGCGTTAAAACTTGCAACACTTTTTCACCATTAATAGCTGATTCTGTACAGCAAGAAGCATAACTCTATCCTGCTTTTTGCAAGAATTATGGGCCCTTTTGGACTTGGAAAATCAGATTTCTTGTGTTTAGGTCAGCTTTTCTCCTAAACTATCAAAGCTATTGCTTTAAAACTTGCAACACTTGTTCACCATCAAAAGCTGACTCTGTACAGCAACAAACATAATTCCATCCTGCTTTTTGCAAGAATTATAACAGAAGGTATGACAATATTTCTATTATAAAGAGACAAAAAAAAAATCAGATAAGCGTCTGAACCCGCATGCGGTGCTCTTTGTTTGGAATGTTGAGGTAGTAGGGTGAACATTTAGATTTACCTTTGTCCGTATGTCAGTCTTGATGTCTATCTGAATTTGAGTTGTGCATATTTTAAGAAGTAATTGACTTAGGGTCTTGTGTGTGTGTGTGTGTGTTCGGGTTTAACGTCTTTCTCAACAATTTTCAGTCATATGAACGACGGTGTCTACTTGTAGCAGTGAGCACAATGCTCAACTTTATAGTGCTGCCTCACTGGAATATCACGCCGTAGACACATGGCATGATACCCCACCCAGTCACATTATACTGACACCGGGCTGACCAGTCCTAGTACTATCCTCTAAATGCTGAGCGCCAAGCGAGGAAGCTACTAGTACCATTTTTTACGTCTTTGGTAGAACGCGGCCAGGGATCGAACCCACGACCTCCCACACTCGAACTTAGGGTCTTGATTTAGCTTGTGAAGTTGTGCATCTGGTGTTAAGTTTGGGATTTCACTCATCCAGACCGAAATTTTGGCCCTTGTCTTTGTAAAACATATCCATCAAAGACTTCAATGTTTATGTTGCATATATCTCAAAAATATTTGACCTAGTCATGATCTAGGAACACAATTGCATTTTGCAAGACCAGAGTTATGACCCTTGACTTAGTCAAGATATGCATAAACGCCTAAATATTTTTTGTCTCATATTTCTAGAAGTATTTGACCTTGAGTCATGAAACTTTAAAGGGATGCTGTTTAGCATGTGAACTTATGCACCTATGTTTCTTTGGGGGGATTAAATCCCCTTCTGTCCCTCATCAAGCGTTTTTGATGATGTTTTATAGTATCTATACCACTCTTCCCATCTTATGACTCGCACCCCGAACACAAGCTAATGCGAAAGTTTACTTAGGCTTACACTGTCAACATATGACAGGGAGTTGGAGATAGAGTCCCTAAAGGTACACTTCTAGTTAAGGTGGCACTTAGATGAAAATCTATAGAATGTGTTTTTTAACAGAATTACGACTTTGATAGTGTAGACAGCAACATGGATGCTTTCCTCTTGGATGAAGAATAGAACGCCTCCTGCCTCTTCCAGTTATGTAGCTATCTCCGTCAACATTTGCCTTGTGAACACTCTAGAGGCCACAGTTTTGACCTAATCTTTATGAAACTTGGTCAGAAAGGTCAAGTTCGAAACTGGGGGGTCAAAAACTAGGTCAGTAGGCCAGATCAAAGGAAAATCTTGTTAACACTCTAGAGTCCACAGTTTAAGTTTGAAACTTGTGACAATTGGTCAGAATGTTTGCCTGGATGACCTCTTGGTCAAGTTCTAATCTAGGTCATGTGGGGTCAAAAACTAGGTCACTCGGTCAAATTAAAGGAAAAGCTTGTTAACACTGTAGAGGCCACAATTATCACCCTATCTTCATGAAACTTGGTCAGAATGTTTATCTTGATGAACTTTCGGCAAAGTTCGAAACTGGGTCATGTGGGGTCAAAAACTTGGTCACCCGATCAAAAATCAAAGAAAAACATTATGTTTGCAATAGGAGCTGCATTTTTCACGGGATCTTCATGAAACTTTATCAGAATGAAATCTAGGTCAAGTTCGAATATGGGTCATATGGGGTCAAAAACTAGGTAACCTGGTCAAACCAAAGAAAAACCTTGTTTATGCAATAAGGGCTGCACTTTTGGCTCACCATCTGTCTGTCCACACTTTCCTTTAAACAACATCTCCTCCTAAAGCACCAAGCAAATTTTGATGAAACTTCACAGGGATGTCCGTTGGGTGGTCTTTTTTAAAACTTATTGAAAGAATTGAATTCCATACAGAACGCTGGTTGCCATGGCAACCAAAAGGAAAAACTTTAATAAAAATCTTCTTGTCCAAAACCACAGGTCATAGGGATTTCATATTTGGTATTTAGCATCATCTAGTGGTCCTCTACCAAGATTATTCAAATTATGCCCCTGAAGTGAAAAGAGGCCCCACCCAGGGGGTCCCAAGTTTTACATAGACATATAGGAATTTTTTTTTAAATCTTCTTGCCTGAAAATTCAAGGCCTAGGCCATTGATATTTGGTATATAGCATTGCCTAATGGTTCTCAAACAAGAATGTTCAAATTATGCCCCTGCGGTGAAAAGAGGCCCCGCCCCGGGGGTCACTTGTGTACGAGTTATATAGGAAAAAGTACTTCAAAAATTATCTGATCATATTTCTTAGACTGTTTACTTTTAATTACTTGATGACCACAAGTAATTAGGGGTCACTTGACTGTGATATTGACCTACTGACATATTTTCTTGTTTTTTAAGATACAGCCTTGAAATTTGGATGACATATACAGTTTTGCACACCGATCTTAACACTTTTAGTGACCATGAATGTGACCTACTGACCTACTTTCTTAATATTTTAGCATCAGTTTGACATTTGAAACATGCACCTCATATTATTCAGGTGAGCGATCCAGGGTCATCATGACCCTCTTGTTCACTCAATATTCGTGCAAATAGGGGCTGCATTTTTCACTAGATATTTGTGAAATTTGATCAGAATGATCTTGATGAAATCTAGGCAAAGTTCGAATATGGGTCTTCTGGGTTAAAAAACTAGGTCACCTGGTTAAATTAAAGAACTACTTTAAGTATGCATTAGGGACTGCATTTTTCACTGGATATTCGTGGAATTAGAACAAATTGTTTGTCTTGATCAAATCTAGACCAAGTTTGAATATAGGTCATCTGGGGTCAAAAACTAGGTCACTGTCACATCAAAGGAAAACTTTGTGTATGCAGTAAGGGCTGCATTTTTCATCAGATGTGCATGAAACATGGTCAGAATGTTTGTCTCCATGAAATCTTGGGCAAGTTTTTATCTGGGTCACTCAGAGTTAAAAACTAGGTCACCAGGTCAAATCAAAGAAAAAGCTTGTTTACACTCTAGCATTTGGATTCAGTCTTCATAAAACTTGGTCAGAATGTTTGTTATCATAAAGTCTTGGATTATTTTGAATCTGGGTCACGTGGGGTCAAAAACTAGGGTATATTCAATATTCAATAATATTTTATAATGTAGACGAGGCTTCAAACCAGTTACACTACAGTTCATCGTAGTCCTGATAAATGTTATATGTAACCGTACATTGTATTCATTTATCAGTCATTGACATGTTTTATGATAAGATAACTTCACAATCAAAATTTTGTGAAAATCCAATTATGATTTCATTTTTTTCTATTACATGCATTATGAAGTCAGTTTTTAAAAGGATTGGATATATTTCTCATTCCCTTAATGTCATGTCATGTGTTTAAACATTGTGTTCATAATATATGTAAAAGATGATGGAATTATTATCTGACAGAGTTTCAATGAATAATTCATGCTGAAGTTTTAGTTCGATACAATTTACAGATGCGTAAGTAATTGCTTCTGTTTCTGTCTTTGGTCTTGCAGCTGAAATCGGGGATTAAGAGGCTTGGAATAACTTTCCCATACAGTTTGGGTTTAAACACTGCTTAGGATGTAGGACGAAATTACCCGATGAAACTAGCTAGCGGAAGGTCGATGATTTTCTACCCCCTCCATTAAAGCAGAAAGTCGACAATTGTGCCGTTGAACTAAAATACGTCGCTGTAGTACAGTCATGATCAGTGATTGGATCAGAGTGGGTCCTGGCCGAATCGAATAACATTTGTTTTGTCAGTCATGTATGTTTACTTGTATCATAGCTCGGTGTTTTTTCTTAACAAATTTGGTGCAGGTAATTCGTATACACAGTACAGGGTGCGGTAAAAAAAAGTGTGCAGGTATTAAATACCCGCACGCTAGTTACCGCACTGTTGGATAGGAAATTATGCCAACGTGTCTGGAAAAGTAGACAACGAAGTGTATTTTATTGATTTTCTGCTCTAGCATTGGTTTATTTTACCTGGGCTTTACCCGTTTGTAAAGCAAGGATTTTAAGTACTCACTGAACTGCTGTATATGGCAATATACGCCCCCTCGTACAAATCGTTTACCCTCGAGTTTCAATGCTCTTTCTATTACTTATTCTTCGAGAAATATATGAGCCATGCCATGGGAAAACCAACATAGTGGGTTTGCGACCAGCAAGGATCCAGACCAGCCTGCGCATCCGCGCAGTCTGGTCAGGATCCATGCTGTTCGCTAACAGATTCTCCAATTCCAATAGGCTTTAAAAGCGAACAGCATGGATCCTGACCAGACTGCGCGGATGCGCAGGCTGGTCTGGATCCATGCTGGTCGCAAACCCACTATGCTGGTTTTCTCATGGCGCGGCTCATATACAGTACGAGTACATTTAAAAATATTCTATCCTAGTTATGTATAAAATGCGACTCTCGGAAAAAGTAGGAATTGTTAGTGTCTAAACGTTCGAATGAATCGGACAGTAAAATTCGAACTAGCTGAAATTGAATAAAAGTTTATAAAAACAAATATGGAAACACTAATTTATAAATGCTACTTTCTTTTCATACAAAAGGACATAAATGGAGGAAGTCGAATTTTGAACCTGATGAAGTACCATCTAAAGTGAGATGTGGGTGACTGGTTCCTTAGTTTTGATTCTAACAGCGGCTCTCGTAGGTATGACAACCAGTCCATCTGACTATACAGTTGCCATCGTAGACTGCGCTTGCGCACCGCTAGAAAAAACTTCAAATGCCATCCTTACTGTTCTCAATGCTGCGCTAGATTTCACAGTATCGCCCGTTTTCATTTTGTCACAATTCGGGACGACATTCTTGGATTTATGTAAAGAGCTGTGTACAAAAATGGCGTGCTCGTTGCTGGACTTCGTAGAGTATTGTTTGCGAAACATTGTGGTTGCCCTACAAACTGTTATTAGTTACGCTACAAACTTAACACTGAAGGCTGCCAAGAAATTGGGTGCTGTTAAGACAACCGTGACACCAATTGTTTCGTTTAGTGGTATTGCACAAAAATATTGCTCGTCTATCAAGATGTTATTCGACCATATTCTGTATGACTTATTCATTCAGA
Source organism: Mercenaria mercenaria (assembly GCF_021730395.1). Taxonomy (NCBI): domain Eukaryota; kingdom Metazoa; phylum Mollusca; class Bivalvia; order Venerida; family Veneridae; genus Mercenaria; species Mercenaria mercenaria. The sequence goes on from NC_069363.1 coordinate 55,578,168, forward strand.
CATATATCAAAACATGCCTGATTTATATTTTTGAAGCATGCCATATTTTAACATCTTTTCCACTGTTGCTAATCAGGTACACAATGGACAAAGTCATAGTCGTTCTTAAATATCTTATAGCACTGCCATCCAGATGTTTGTTAAGTCTCATAAAGTATGTTCTTTACAGTTTTTTGCACCCTTACGTATGTGTGATATATTCCTCATGTACTGTTGGAATATTTGTTCTTGTGATTCCCGTGCTTATGCACGTGTGCAGAGTGAGAGATATCCGACCCCTTGTACGATGGCTGTGCACGGTGGCAATGAACTCGGAGTCTAGAAACAGAGTTTTGGATATTCTCTATCGAATGACAAATGAAGAGATCTCGAGAAGAGATGTAGGGTATATGATTGGCCAATCAGAAGACGCCATAGAAGGTGTAGTTCCGGAACCGGAAACTCGAGAAGAATGCGCAGTGTGTTATCAGACAGAGCGTCTCTTGAAAATTGTTCCTTGTGGCCATAAAACAACTTGCTTCAAGTGTTTGCAAGAAATTGGGAAAATAAATAATCGATGTCCAATGTGCAGAGAGCATATACTGTTTACGGTCTAACATATTTCACAAATAGACTATGTGTAACTATTAAAAGGAAATAAGAAATAAGGCAAGAGTAAGGATGTAGAGCGAAACAAGTCTTCGGCTAACTGTAGATGTATTTTGTTATTGTAAAATGATAGTAAAACGATAACAGTGAACATATAATAATTATTCTTATGTACATAAAGATGTTTCAGTAGCTCTTGTCTACAGTACCTTTAAACACGTGCCTGCTTCACTTGACATCAGTGAGACCATGGCGATTAAAACAAATTGGCATTACTACTGTCTTCCCCACTGTGTTATTTTTTTTTGTATTTTTTGTTGAGATATTGCTCAAGCAGTTATATTTTAGCTCGACTATTCGAAGAGTAAGTAGAGCTATCTTACTCACAACGGCGTCGGCGCCGGCGTCACACCTTGGTTAATTTTTTTCGTACCAGTCCACATTTTGACAAAGTCTTTTGAGATAAAACTTTGAAACTTTCAACACTTTTTTACCATCACCATGTCCACTTTTAGGCAAGAGTACATAACTCCATCAATGATTTTGGCTGAATTATGGCCCCTTTATTAAGTTACAAATCTTGGTTACTAGTAAGTTTTTCGTACCAGTTCATATTTCGTGTGAAGTGTTTGACATACGGCATTGAAACTTTTATCACTTGTTTTTTATAACAGTCTCTATCTGTAGGCAAGAGTACATAACTCTGTCAGCTATTTTGGCTGAATTATGGCCCTTTTTAGACTTGGAAATTGGTACAATTTTCGTACAAATCAGCGTTTTGTCAAAACTATTTGACATGTGGCTTTGAAACTTTGAATATTTATTTATCATTATGATTTCCATCTATGGGCAAGATAGCATAACTGTGTCAACTATTTTGGCTGAATTGTGGTCCTTTTTGGACTTGGAAATTGGTTCAGTTTTCGTACAAGTCAGCGTTATGTCAAAACTATTTGACATGCGGCTTTGAAACTTTGAACACTTGTTTATCGTCATAATTTCCATCTGTAGGCAAGAGTACATAACTCTGTCAACTATTTTGGCTGAATTATGGCCCTTTTTGGACATAGAAATCAGTTAAATTTTTCATACCAGTCAGTATTTTGCCTAAGATATGGCTTTGAAACTTGGACGACTTGTTTACCATCATAGTCTACATATTTAGGCAAGACTACATAACTAGGACAATGACTTTAGCTCAGTTGTGGCCCGTTTTTGACATTGAAATTAGTTAAGTTTCGCATACCATTCCATATTTTGTCTAAACTGTTTGATATATGGCTTTGAAACTTGCTTACCATCATGGTTACACATTGCCATATAGTGCAAGACTTATCCAAATCCACAAATACAGGTAAATTGTTTGTCTTATCTATTACTTTTCTTTTGTCTAAAAACCTCTGGTAATATTTTGGCCCCATACTTCCATCAATTCTTCGAATAGTCTAGCGCGCTATCAACAGACAGCTCTTGTTCATGAGTGTTCATACCATCCTTATTAATATATATGTTCATTGAACTATATTAAATCCATAAATGTCGTTTCTTAGATGTCCCCAGTTTTTCTTTTATCAGACTGTGTATCTGTCTGTCCGAAACAGACTTACTTATACATTTGACCAGTGACCACTTGCGTGTATCTATAGCATGAATGAAGTAAATCAAGCCTGTCCCCTGATTCAAACATTCACAAAGCCTCGCACACGTGGAATATACTTCCAAGTCTCCGACTTTATAGCGGATACATGTATTTGTTTGCTTGAGAGCAAGTTTGTAATATCGTCCACCAAGTGAATGCTAAATGCAATTATTGCAAGAGAGGCATAGCCACGTGTGAAAATGCAATATCTTGTGTTCATCAGTGAAACAAAGTATTGATCTTATAATTATGTAAAATAACCGCATTTCCTTGTTATTTCGCGTCTTTTCAAAAAGCTTTAATTTTTTTTACCTATTTGACCCTCGCATCCAATGAAAAAAGAAACTGACATTAATTAGATATATTTCGCTTTTGTGTATATAAAAAGTGATATTTTAGGTCGGTTTTGAAAATACATTCCGTTTCCGCCGCATCCATGCAGGAATAATGAATTGCCCGTGCATATATCGAGAACTCAACGCGAAACTAGTCTATCTGCTTCTATTTCTATGTACACTTAGACTAGTTTCGCGTTGAGCCCTCGAAATATATATAATATGCACCAGGTACATGGAATTTTGTTGTGATCGCAGCTGCAAGCTGAATAATCTGCTATTTATTTAATCACCAGAAAGAATCGACGAAACCTTTTTGCACGAGACGCCGTGCCTGGATTACAATACTGGTACCAAATTAATCAAAATCAAATGTATGAATTTCTCTCACTCAGATTTTTACAAATGATTTTACATTGACGCTCAGTCAATTTGAACCGCAGCATGACTTTAAATTACGTAAATGTTTGGTCCCTGATGCATTGTCTGACTGGTTCCTAAACCGATGCTAGCTGGCCATTCTATATTGTTCATGTCTTTCCGCTCTGCGTCGCATAATTCTGAAATTTGAAAAATAAAAAATGTATTACTCAACAGTATTGCACAAGTGAAACTTTATTGTTGTATCTCTAAAGCATCGTGTATATTTAATATTGTGACACATTCACATATATTGCTAAGCTTCTAATATCTTCGCAAGACCTAATGTCAGGTATGATTCTTTGGTACTATTCTTACCCAAAAATGCACTACTACCAAGAACAAGCGCAATACTGTAACAGTCATGAACTATTTAAAATAGTGGACCTATGAGTACTTCAAACTTTTAGTTTCACTGTGTGCAACACTTAACATCATAAACAAATGACAGACGATATATATACCTCTGTACTATTGTTGCCACGAGCACAGTGAGTGCAATGCTTGAAAGTATTATCACACCGATCAGCCACACTGGAAACGCCTTTTCCTTTTCCTGTACGTTGTATTTTTGAGATCCTGTAAAACAGAAAACCCGTTTATACATACAAACATTTCGCAACATTAGTTCATTTGAGTGACTTTCTGTTTCGCTTAGCAAAATCTATATAAACACAAGTAAAATATCAGTCTAAGTTGAAAAGTCTCTTTCAATAAAACTATCATAGATGTATTACTGAAAGGAAATTCGTACTGGGCCAAAAAAAAACAACAACGAAAATTAAACATTCTTTTACGTATTATATACATACATTTTCCCTAAGTCAAAACCACGCCATTTGATCTTACTTGGCATACCGTAGCTGCTTAGTTCATATTCTTCCATAAAATATTGCTAATCTACTGTACTGACTGACGTTTTCAGCTACTTTCGCTCTTATTTAATTAAATTGTATAAAAAGACCCGTAGCATACACCTCCCACTGGTCCACAGGCACATCTCTTATACAAGATAATGTCCGCATGCATGTTAAAAATGCATGTAATTACTTTGCTATGCATTACTCGTCTTGTACATTAGAGTGGGGCTATAAAGTGTGATATCGATGAATAGTAACCATATGCAGAAAAAGACTTATTAACCAGAGTCATCAAGGGGAAGAGAATTAATGCCAGCACTTGGCAGAAAACAGTAATGATCGTGCATGTTCAGCAATGTTACCTTCTAAAGATGTCTTGATGCTGCTCTATCATGTAGGCTCTTTTTGTATTTAATCTTTACCCTGCTAGATTTCTATAATGAACGTGCCCATCTTTCAATTTGGACAGTACCATTAACAATTAAAAGGGATGCTTGCCAAAAATATACTGACTGAATGGCGACCAGTGCAGATCATGATCAGACTGCACGGATGTGCAGGCTGATCATGATCTACACTGGTCGCAAAGGCAGAATCAGTCGTGCCCAGCATAATAAGGGTTAAATAAAACTCTATGATCATTGTCGTAAAATAAGATTTCCCATCATAATGGCCTGTTGTATAGATATAATTAGAGATTATGCCAATTAGGCTAAATACCCAGTAGCCCACTGAGCGGGATCAATAATTTGTTCATATATGCTTAATATAACTAACTTACCAGTTGGGCTCGATGTGGTTGTATTTGCAGCGAAAACATCTGAAAAAATAAATGATTGAATAATTGAAATTCTATTTATATATATTCAAGTCAATCAAAGAAAAAATGCAGCTAATTATGATGTTTTAAACATGAATATGTAACGAGGTCAAACTCTTATAATAAAATGTTTCCCTTTTTATGTGACGGATAGAGCTTTATGCAACCTTATTTGCTAAACTTTTCAAAGGTATATATATTTGAATTATCCTTGGAAAAAGTCTCTGTGTACATACAATAAATTGATCATTGAGCCTATGACTATTAAAATATACGAGTCACAAAATGAGCCGCACCATGAGAAAACCAACATAGTGCATTTGCGACCAGCATGGATCCATACCAGCCTGCGCATCCGCATACTTTCTAATATGTTAATCATAATTATAGTCAAACCTATGACAAATATATGAGAAAACAATTTAAACATTGGGTTTAACAAGAAAATAATATATTTTATGTTCATAACAAAAAATGTGGCAGTCGTATTTTAATCAAAGGCATTATGACCAGTCAAGACAAAAAGCAACCAGAACTACGCAGCTACTTACCAAAGAAGACATGTACAAACAATAGAGCTCTGTACAAGTAATGCCTGAATTGTGGAAAATCCATATTCAGACAGAAATCTCCTCAAATATAATCTTCAGAGAAATTAGGCGCCTACACGTCTGTTGTCCCGAGACAATTTCTTCCTCTTTTCACATGTTAAGAGATTATATACAATGTAAGACACGATGAATTTGTGAAATAAAATTGAATTATATTGTACCTCAGTTTTACTCCTCTATTTTAACTTCCCAAATGATTTTACAAGAACATTATCAAGTCTTTTGCATTTCTGTAACGAAACCGCATATGTAGTTATTGCCGTTGATTTATTGTTGTTTTTTTCTATTTCACACCAACTTTTTTTATCCGCTTATCCAATGGCAAAATTTTATTTTTCTATCTCTACAAATGCCCTTCTAAAGTTCTCTAAACACCATTCTAACTATCTCTTTTTAGTATCCCATCGTGATACAATTTATAGTCCTATTTTGGCTTTACAAATATATATATAATAAGTTGCAGATCAAATTTTCTCAAATACAAACTCTTTTTCAGATGATCCCTAGCTACTGTCTGACATTAGCTCAGTATATTCGTTTTATTATTACTACTATCCCCGCTCTTTAATGAAAGCTCGACATACACACTTGAGAATATTCCATACCATCTGACGATTTAAAGAAATAAAAGAAATCTATACACAATATTCGGTGGAGCTCCCTTGCTCCTACTTCTGTGACAGTCTCACACAGAGTTTTTATTGACAAATATTCCAAATTCTCATTCGGTTTGGCACAGATCTGTACTCCTCTCAGATAAAATCAATGGCTGGCATAGAACTGTCTCCGGGCGTTGAGACTACGTGCATATTCTCGTACATGGAAGCCGATCAACTTACAGGCCAGATCAAATGTTTTGAGATTAAGAGACCGTGTTAATCTGATATTTCGGGGATCAATGGATTATACACATGTAAGATTACCAAATGTAAAGAATATGTTAACAGAAACTATTGATTCCTTATACGAAATAACTTAATGAAGAAAACTTTAAGTAAAAATTAAGACAAATGCCGAGTGTTAACTTTTTCTTCTTCATATATTGAATACTATTTTATTTTTCAACATATAGTAGCGCACTCGAAGCGGGATAGTTAAAATAAGAGAGGGGAAAATTATTTAATTTTTGCAATTTTTATACTAATTTTTCTCATACGGTCGTGCTTTATCATTATCGTTATCATGCGGATTCAACGGCACAGACTGATTATTTTTTTCCACACTTAGTGCAAATCATCACATAAAAATGTGCCGATGTATTGATATTAGTATTAGGTCTATTATTATTACTTTTATACAGCTGAGGGAATAAGGCGAAGCAAAACTTAATTATATGATCGCAAATACAGAACTGACATTTTTTCTCACTCTGCCTTAATAGTTACCATGGTTTCCGTGACGACCAACTCCTATTAATTCCTTCTTTTCAAATGCTAGTACGAACGATATATAACATTGAACGAAGCAAGCGGGATGTCTTTCTTTTCTGTCAGCTACATATCTCATGCTGATAGCAAAATATTTGATTTTTCCATATTTGTTGGGAAATGGAAATATATTTGTTGGGAAATGGAAATATATCTGTTCTTCATCCTGTAAATCTGTAAAGAAGCGTATTAGATCTAAGGAGAGGTTAAAAGTTTACTGTACGAGGATTTGTAATCCTGATGTTATTATAACAAGGCTCTATATCCAGAATTCATTAACATTGTTATTAATGTATCATTCTACTGCAGTCTTACCTCAATTAGCAATTAGCCGGTTAATTAGCGGACAAATATACAATTACGCCCAGTTACCTCCACGTTTCTAGAATCATAATTACATCTAGGCGAACAATGCAAGTCATTTATTAAGTTTATCTATATAAATATACATAGAATAATTATAATATTATATAAGTCTAAACATGATCTGACCGGTGACTGACTTGGCTAAAAATGATCTTTTTTTTTTAAATTGAAGTTTTATCATATTACGAACATTAGAACATGAGTTTTTGTTTCTTAAGTATTTAAAAAAAACGTGTGTGGAACGGGAATTGAGCTCACGTTGCCTCGGCAATAAACTTTCCTTTCATCTTGACAAACACTAAATGTGATTAAGGTAGTTTACCTTCGAGAACCCGTGATTCAGAATGGAAAAGTTCATAACCTTCTAGTAGCCGTCTTAAGAAATATGTCAATAAATTCCTGATATTTTTTTTATTGTCGTACGATCTGGAGTTCAGTTCCTTCGAGACGTTCAGATCAAACTGGTGGACAATTTTAGCAGATATATAATAATACGCAAATATGAAACCGTACGCGTACACGTATTCTGTATTGTTCGTTTGAATGCACGTTTATACTAAAACTTCTTTTTGGACATGTTTATCAGATCCTTTAACGAGTTATTTAATTTTGTTATTACCTCCCTTTTAGAAATGTTTTTCTCTAATGCTATTGCGATTATCTACACTTCTAAAGATCAATTTATACGAAGCTGTTTTCATACTCAGACAGTCCGTTCTAAAACATCAGCTGAATATTTTAGCTACTTTATATTTGTAGGCCTACAGCCAACAGAGGGAAGGTAAACATTTTCAGACAAAGATCAGCCTGCACGTCCGTGCAGGTTGACAGTGGTCTACACTGTTCGCTATTCAGTCCGTAAATTTTCACTGAACACACCTTCGAATGATAAATGGTATTGCCCAAACTGAATGATGGACCAGTCCATTTTAGAAATTTAGCAAGCTATAGGTTAAAAGTGTCGAGTCAAGAAATATCTGAAAATTTTGCTGCCGTCGTTTCAATATTCTTATACTCCTATACCCAAAGTATGTTTAATACATTTATATTTCATTCTGTCTTGGTTTTACCGGTTATATATTTGTATATATCAGACAGTACTATCATGTTAAAGCTACTCGCCCACAGTTTGGGTGAAATTTTTGAACATGTTCGTTTCCACCAACTTGGCATAAAATGAAAATTGATAATGAAAAGTGATAAAACGAATGAAAATAAAAGTTAGATACTGGTAAAATTGCAAGAAGAATGTATTTTTTTCTGCATTGTTTCAAAACCGCTGCAACGGTTTACTACCTTCTGCACAATATTTTTGGTTATTTATAAGAATATCTTGCAAAAGTCTTATGTTTCAGTTCTGTTGGTGGTGCTCTCTAGTTTTTCTTGAGTCCAGAAAAAAGGTCAGCTTCGCGGACAAACCAAGAGTTACTGCCAATTAGAAATCTGGCCTAAATATCCCAAGTTATAGTTGATTTATTTATTTTATTTTGTTGGTTTTAACGCTTTGATAGTGAAGTAAGACCCAAGGTGCCCCTCCGTGCATTATTTCATCACGAGCGGGCACCTGGGTAGAACCACCGACGTTCCGTAAGCCAGTTGGATGGCTTCTTCACATAAAGAATATTCAACGCCCGAGTGAGGCTTGAACCCACACCGATGAGGGGTAAGTGGTGAACCCACACCGATGAGGGGTAAGTGGTTTGAAGTCAGCGACCTTAACCACTCGGCCACTGAGGCCCCACGTTCTAGTTGAGGATTCTCATATTTAAATACAATGTATGCTTCAAGTAATTCCGAAGCACTGTGGTTAAAGCCTTTTTCATTCGGTTTGCTGTAATTCTCTTTTACCATTTTTTTCGGGGCGTTTTATTTAAACCCAGCTGGGACCACTATTATTGTCCCACCTTTTTTCCACCTTTAAAACATTATTCTAATTGATTGTTGCACAAATTTATATGAACAACAACAACAACAACAACAACTTTTTTTACAAAATGGTAAGGATATTGAACATGGATCTACTATGAAAAATCTGGTAATGGTTGATCTGAGGTCTGATTCTTTGAAAATCTAGGAAGAACTTCTGATTTTTTAACGTAATGGGTTGTAATATAACTTGGCCTGTAGCATTATAAGGTCCTCTCCAAATTTTGTTTAAATGATTGCACGTAAGAACGACTTCCTCTAATCTTTTTATCATTTTAAATTTATCGCATTGTATGCCATCAAATAAAAATAATAATAACAATAATGATAATAATTATAATGATGATGATGATGATGATGACAACGACGGCGACGACGATAATGATGATAATAATTGTAATAATAATAATTGTTATAATTATTGTTATTAATACTATTATTGTTATTATAAAAGTATACATGTATTTATAAAATTGCATTTCAAGTATTTCAGATTAATGTATTAGTTTTTTTTTAATGTAGGCTAAATCTGTCTGTATATATTTCCTGACTTCCAAATGAATAACCCATAGAAGCATTCATGCTAACTGACATCCCGAGAGCCTGAAAAAATGTCATTATTTGATGAGATTAGCTGTCTGAAGTATTTCTTATTGTAGTAGATTCTATTTGCAATATGGAGTAGGCTGCAGAGTTGCATTCTTCTTTCCCCGGAAACATTAACTCAAAACCCTTTTGATGCTTGCATGGTCGGTCCCGTTTTCGCATATCAACATCAAACCTAAAGTCCGAAGGGTTCGGACATTGGAAGACATTCAAGCGAAGTTTCTGGGGCAAGATTAGTGATTCAGTCAGTGACCTTAACCGCTCGGGCACGGAGGCCCCACTCAAGTTTTGGGTAGCCCAGCTAATCTGTGTTGAGAGACAGACCGGTCAAGGACCGGCAATACATATATGAGTTTTTAGTTGAATTCGATTATGAATGTATCACACCTTTTCCATGCAGTATAAGAATAAGGGAGGTAACTGCAAAATACTTCCGGGAGTATATACACAAAGTTGTTGTGTCTCGTGATATATCACAAATTTCCGGAGAAAGATGAGGAGGAAGTGGAATTTCGTCGAAACGTATCGAATCATTGTGTAAATGGCTGACTTTACTGCGGATGTTACATTTCTAAACTGCTGCTAACGACTCTGTTAAAATACGAAAAATTAAACGGACACAGCCAAAGAGCAGTTTGTTTACACTTTATATACTGTTCGAAAAAGGTGTAGATACAAGTTTAGTGACCATGCTCGAGACTTTGACCTGGAGAAGATAAGATAAAGATAGTACAACCTTAGTTTAATGAAGTGTTCAATGAAAATGGGAGCTTACAATTTCCTCCTCTGTTTGACGTTAACTTCGTTTGGGGTGGCGTTCGATTCCCCGTGTGTTCCACGCAGTTTTGGTCAAGATTCAATCGTATGTGTATGTAATGCCACATATTGTGACACATTTGAAAACAAGGAGCCGAAACAACCGGGACCGGCAAACCCGATCCCGTACTTCGATGCTGTTGTTACCACAAGGGACGGACTTCGGATGGTGCGGCGGTCGGGATCTTTTGGGGCGCCACCCAGTGAAGAGAATGTCTTTAAAGTTGGAACTACTACTGGGCAGACGATTATTGGTTTTGGTGGGGCTTTTACAGACGCAGCAACAATCACTATGAACAGTTTGTCTAAAGCAGCTCGGAGTAATCTCTTATCCACATACTTTTCATCGGCGGGGAATGAATATAATATAGGACGTATTCCAATGGCAAGTTGTGACTTTTCTAAACGTATCTATTCTTATGACGATACTGAGGGGGATTTGACACTTTCAAATTTTACTCTCGTCGACGAAGACGTTTTATACAAGATTCCGGCTATCAAGGACGCTATGTCTTTCAGTAAAAGAAATATTTCGCTGTTTGGAAGTCCTTGGAGTTCACCTTACTGGATGAAAACTAACAACAATATGACAGGCAAGGGGACTATCAAAGGCGAACCTGGCGGACCATATTTCAAAGCATGGGCGAACTATTTTGTGAAATTTCTGCAAGCATATAAAAGCCATGGTATAGATATTTGGGGTCTGACGGCCCAAAACGAACCCTTTGACGGTATGATTACCGGATTCTCATTCCAGTGCCTCGGTTGGACCCCGGAGCTTCAGAGAGACTTTATCGCAAAAGATTTAGGCCCTGCTCTCGAGAAAAATGGATTTGGACACGTGAAATTGATGATTCTTGATGATCAGAGGATTTTCTTGCCGCTTTGGCCGGAAGTGGTATTGAAAGATCCGAATGCAGCCAAATATATATCCGGAATAGCCATCCACTGGTATGCGGACTTATTTATTCCTACGTCAGCTTTAGACCTGACCTACCAGAAATTCGGACAGGATTACTTCATTTTGAATACAGAGGCTTGCGAGCAAGATTTAGTGAATAAGAACAAATCCGTTTTGCTGGGAAACTGGTACCGCGGGGAGCATTACTTCTATGACATCATGCAAGACTTAAGGCACGGAGTAACGGGTTGGGTGGATTGGAATATGGCACTTAATATGCAAGGCGGACCCAACTGGGAAAACAATCGTGCCGATAGTCCGATCATTGTCAATGCTGCTAAAGATGAATTTTACAAACAACCGATGTTCTATGCAATGGGACATTTCAGCAAATTCGTGGAGCCCGGCATGAAACTTCTTCACCATGAAGCAAATGTGACTGAAGATTCCGGGGTGGAAGCGTTATTCTTCATCCGAGATAATCGTTTCGTAACTGCCAACTTTGTAAATATAAATGAATTGGGGTTGAATATCACTGTAAGTGATCCACTTACAGCAGGGAACAATTTTAAGTTTGAAATTCCGCCTAAAAGTTTCGTAACATTCCGCTGGTGGAGGTATTGAGGTCGGATCTGCTCAGTATTATTAAAACTGTGATAAAACCGACCTTTTTGATATTTTAAAAACATTCATCCACAGTTCGCTTTCTAAAATGTTGTGACTTCTTATCTGTATGATAAATGTTATCTTTTTTAATTTTGACTTTTCAGCAATACAAAATGTTAAAAGTTCAAGCCGATTTTATTTCTTTGCTAGTGGTACACACTGTTCCAAATTTATTCTTTATTTATTTACGCTGATCATCTCTCATTTTAACTATATATTTTGTCAACAGAAACAGTGTTTGTATTGTTGCAAACAATCTCCCGGATAAAACCGGGGGAAACATTGGCGTTCTTCTAGCTCTTCGATGTCCGTCCGCAAACTGGATCATGTGGTAACTTTAACAATACATAAAGTATTTAACTGGAACTTGGTATTGTAATTAAGAACCACACTGACATTGTTCATGCCCTTTAGTTTAGTTGCTAGGTCGAAAATATGTTGTCATGTTTAAAATTATGACTGTTTGTGATAATTGTTTGTCTGCGAAAGTTTGATCCTATACTGACCAGAAAAGTGTATGAGAATTAATGAAAAGCCCATAAAAGGCATAAGCTCGTCCTTTTATTTGATTGCTATGTAAACAAATATAGTTGCTATAACAACAAGTACTAGTACCTTAAATATGAAAAAAAATGGATCCTATCATTACTTAGAAAATGAAAGAAATTGTTTCATGCAATATGGTTCAGAGATAGGAGGCAATATGTATAGAGAGTATATATACGGCTGTCCGTAAAATGTTCGTTCTTCAATCACAAAGGGTGTAATCTGCCTGAATTTAAGAAAAATAACAGTGTTATATTTTATAAACCTTGTTTCTGGGTAGAAGGAGATATAAAGATTATATGCATCACTTAATTTTGCTCATATTTATATCTGTTGGTCGGTTTGCCTGTGTATGTCTGTCAGAAAAGATGGATCCTGAGATATTTGTAAATTACATTCGGAACCGTTTTATGCTCCACCTTTATTTGTTTTTCTGGAGGAGAGGCACTTGGAGTTGACTGTGTCCGTCCGTCCGACCGAATTTGTGTCGTGCTTATCTCAAAAAGTATTTGACCCATAGTCATCAAACATCGCAGAATTATCATTCAGCATGTGAAGTTGTGCATCTGGTGTTTTTATTTGAATTTCACACAGTCAGACTAGAGTTATGGCCCTTGACTTAGACAAAAATATGCATGAAAAGGGGGCCAAAAGTTTGCGTCGCATGTATCTCAGAAAGTATTTGACTTAGACTCATAAAACATCAAAAGATTGTTATGTAGCACCTAGTGTTCTGTTTGGGATTTTACTCAGCAAGATCAGAGTTATGGTCGGGTCATCCAACATCGACTTCTAAACAAATACACATTAAGTGCTTAACAGTTTGTATTGCATATATCTTAAAACGCATTTGTCCTAGTCTTGAAAACATGCGCAGTGACACGGAAAAGCGGATGGGGTTTCTGTGTCAATCTAGTTTAGAAGGCAATCTAGAGATCTAGAGGTATGTCCGCCCTTTAGTCACAGAGATATATCCTGGTATAACTTCAAAAGAGATTTATTTATGAAACCAGGTGTGCAATTTGGAAAATATGCAGGTCCCTTTTGAAAATGGAAATATTCTGAGTAAGCATTTTATAAAAATTTTGTAACACCTAAAATTGGTGGCGCAATAGCAACAAAAACTATATTCCGATAGGGGATTTCAGTTGCTTGGTAATAGTATTGTCTTTCGGAAGATGCAATTAATCCGTAATGAATTATAGCATAGTTGGTACAACACTTAGATCATCAGCAATGTCTTTAACACACAAAACATGGTGATTCAACATATACGTTGATGCACGTTTTACAGTATTAACTGTAAGCAACTGAAATTATTTAAATTTCATGGTCTACTCTACTTTTTTCAAGGTCACCGAACCCCTATCGACGGGGGAAGAGTGGGGTGGCGTACACCCCATTCTGCAACGTCGAAAATTCGTATTACTCCAAAACGACATACAAGCCCTTTCAGATTTGCTTCGGACAAAGTTAGCCTCTCGCTACGACCCCGGTTTTGTGTTGTATTGCTTATTTAGGTCGACTTTTCGTTGTCCGATAGTCCGAGCTATTCTACTCACCCTGGCGTCGGCGCCGGCATCACACCTTGATTAAAGTTTTGCATGCAAGTGCGTATATCTGCCATTTAAAGGCATACAACTTTGAAACTTATTTTTTAGCTCACCTGAGCATGTGAGTTTTTCTGATCCCTCGATGTCCGGCGTCTGTCTGTCGTCTGTCTGTCTGTCCGTCAACATTTAGCTTGTGTCAAGTTGACTTTAGATCAAGTTTGAATGTGGGTCATCTGGGGTCAAAAACTAGGTCACTAGGTCAAATCAAAGGAAAACCTTGTGTATGTGATAGAGGCTGTATTTTTCAATTGATCTTCATGAAATTTGGTCAGAATGATTGTCTTGATAAAATCTATGTCAAGTTCGAATATGGGTCATCTGGGGTCAAAAACTAGGTCACTAGGTCAAATAAAAAAAATACTTGTGTTTGCTCCAATTTTAATGATACTTAGTCAGAATATTTTTTTCCATGCAATCACTAGGTCTATGTTTACACTGTAATGGTGTATTATGGTGTGTTTTTCAGGTGAGCGACCTAGGGCCATCTTGGCCCTCTTGTTTTCCCTTTTTCTAGGTCAATGACGATACTCACTGGATCAAGTCCCGTAACTCTGACATGTGTTTTGGCCAAATTATGCCCCCTTTTGGAGTTAAAGTTTTGTATGCAATCTCCAAAACTAATGCAGATATTGAATTAAAACTTCACATGTGTCTTTGGGGTTATAGAACTAGGTGATGGCATCAAGTCCCATAACTCTGACATGTATTTTGGCCAAACTTTATGTTACGGAAACACATGAGAATTTGCTGTTTTTACTACTTTTTACGATGAAAATCGAAAAGCGTTTGTCACGCTTTTACTCAAGGTAAACTGTCTCGATTATAAATATCTATATTTTGAAGTCATTATTCACTACTTCAGCTACAGCGGTATAGGTTACGACGACGCGAAAATGTCTTTATTACCGCGGCGGTCCGGGATTCGATTCCCGACGCGGTCATCTTTTTTTCTTGATTCGGAATTTTTAAAATATTTTAGGAACAAAAATTCATATTCTAATGTTCATAATATGACCAAAACTTCAATTTGAAAGAAAGATTATTTTTAGCCAAATCTGAAGGCATGCTGCTTTAAAACAAAAACAGTGATGTCACCGCACATTAACGTGACGTCATTCTAGAGTAAGAGAGTTTTAACAGAGAAAATCATATTAAAATCTGCGATAAACAACGGTTGGCGCGAGGACTGGTAAGAGAGCATTATGACATCAATTATGATGTCAAAATGCGACATGACGTCTGGTTCATTACAACTCGAATAAATGAAGCCCAGCATATTTTACCAAAATATTTCTATGAACATGTAAGACTGAAAATAATCAAGGCCTTCGAGTGGTTTGTCATATCGCGGTTCAGAGTTTAGATGCGCTGGAATTGAACCACGAGGGCGTTAACACACACAGTTTGCGTCTGCTGTTTAGCTCACCTGAGCAATGAGTTATTGTGATCGCTCAATGTCCGGCGTCCGTCGTCTGTCTGTCGTCCGTCAACATTTGGCTGGTGTATGCGATAGAGGCTGTATTTTTAACTGAACTTCATGAAATTTTATCAGAATAATTATCTTGATGAAATCTAGGTCAATTTCGAAAACGGGTCATCTGGGGTCAGAATATAGGTCACTAGGTCAAATCAAAGAAAAACCTTGTGTATGCAATAGAGGCTGTATTTTTCAATTGAACTTCATGAAATTTGGTCAGAATGATTGCCTTGATGAAATCTAGGTCGAGTGTGAATATGGGTTATCTGGGGTTAAAAAGTAGGTCACTAGGTCAAATCAAAGAAACCCTTGTGTATGCGATAGAGGCTGTATTTTTCAATTGATCTTCATGAAGTAAAATCAGAATGATTGCCTTGATGAGTTCTAGGTCGAGTTCGAATATGAGCCATCTGGGGTCAAAAAGTAGGTCACTAGGTCAAATCAAAGAAAAACATTGTGTATGCAAAAGAAGCTGTATTTTTCAATTGATCTTCATAAAATTTGGTCAGAATGATTGCCTTGATGAAATCTAGGTCGATTTCGAATATGGATTATCTGGGATCAAAAAGTAGGTCACTAGTTCAAATCAAAGAAAAACCTTGTGTATGCAATAGAGGCTGTATTTTTCAATTGATCTTCATGAAATTTGGTCAGAATGATTGCCTTGATTAAGTCTAGGCCGAGTGTGAATATGGATCATCTGGGTCAAAAATTAGGTCACTAGGTCAAATCAAAGAAAAACATTGTGTATGCGATAGTGGCTGTATTTTTCAATTGATCTTCATGAAGTTTGGTCAGAATGATAGCCTTGATGAAACCTAGGTCAAGTTTGAATATGGGTCAACTTGGATCAAAAACAAGGTCACTAGGTCATATCAAAGAAAATACTTGTTTAAACTCGAGAGACCACATTTTGGTCCAATCCTAATGAAAACTGGCCAGAATATTTCTTTCCATGAAATCATTAGGTCAAACCTGTTTACACTGTTATAGTATGTTTCTCAGGTGAGAGACCTAGGGCCATCTTGGCCCTCTTGTTTTAAATAGGAAAATAAATCGTGTCGCATTTTTTGTAAATTATTTCATATAATTCAACTTCGTTAAAATGTTCTTATTTTGTTGATTTTTATTGAATAATGCTGTACAATACTGTAGGCCTACGGTTATATAGATGTAAATGTATGTGTATTGCAACTTATATATACACATAATATAAGTCCCCTGCTGGTGTTTCGCTGGACGAGACCTGTCATCCGTCAGTCTGTCACACAAAGTAGTATCCTGCGATATGTGTAAAAGTACAAGCCATCTTTTCATACAACTTATTTAATGCGTAGAAGGCATCATGGCAATTTGGAGAATATGTATGCCCCTTTATTTTGTTACTATGGCAAAAATGTGGTTAGATTCTACTGTGGCAACAAACAGTAAAAACTATGACAAAAAAGAAACAGAGAGTGCGATTCTTCGGTAACATTATTGCTTAGCGAGTGTTGCTATATTTATACTCCAACAACAGTAGTGTTGAATATATTACTTTATTCTATACCTATTTTCTTATATTTTTGTATTGTATTGTTGTATTGTATTGTATCGTATCGTATTACACCACTGTATTTCATTGTATTGTGTTACATATTAACGACGTTGTTAAAGGTTTTCATGATAATACATGACGCATCATACACATGGTATACAAAAAGGCCATGACGTGTTTAATCAGCTAAATGGATCGGATATTTTTAAACACGCAAAACTTCACATTGTTGCCGTTCTCTGAAACAAAAAAAAAAAACTACAATGTATTGATCATTCTCGAAACCAGTTGAAAGTTACGAAACTTTTTGCAGGTATATGGAAGTCAATATTTCCCACCATAGTTGGGTCTATAATGGTTATATCCCGTCCTTTTTCGTTTGTATTCACGAAGTTTGCAATCATGGACGTCTCGCCTTGTAGAAAGAACACTCCGTCGACACCTGATTCTTCGCTAGTATTATTTTCGTGCGAAATCACTTTCGATCCTGCTGGGACAAATTTGCTGAAGTGTGCCATGGCATAAAACATAGGCTGCTTATAGAACTCGTCTTTTTCTGCATTGACAATGATGGCACTGTCGGCCCAGTTTTCTACTAAATTAGGTCCTCCCTGCATGTCTAGGGCCATATTCCAGTCCACCCAGCCAGAGACTCCATGCTTTAAGTCTTGTATAATATCTGTGAAATAATGTTCACCACGATGCCAATTTCCGAGTAAAACTGTTTTATTCTTATTTAACCAGTCTTTTTCGTCTGCTTCTGTGTTAAGAATGAAAAACTTTTCTCCAAACTGTTCGTATGTAAGGTCAAGAGCAGTCGGAGGAACGAACAAATCCTCAAACCAATGCACGGCTATTCCCGATACATACTTTGCAGCCTTCGTGTCATTTAAAACAATTTCAGCCCAGTATGGCAAGGACGCTCTTTGATCATCAAGAATCATGAGTTTCACGTGACCAAAACCACTAGCTTCAAGAGCAGGTCCAAGATCTTTGGCTATGAAATCCCTCTGAAGTTCAGGTGTCCAGCCAAGACATTGGAATGGAAAATCCTTGAAATTCCCGTCAGTTGGCTCATTTTGCGCTGTGAGGCCCCAAATGTCTATTCCGTGGTCCTTGTACGATTGGAGGAATTTTACGAAATAGTTCGCCCAAGTCTTATGATAAACGCCCCCAGGTGCCCCTTTTATCTTCCCTTTCCCGGTCATATTATTATTAGTTTTCATCCAGAACGGTGAACTCCAAGGGCTTCCAAACAACGATAATTTTCGTCTGCTTACCCTCATTGCGTCCTTAATCGCCGGGATTTTGTAAATTAAGTCCTCTTCAGTAAGATTAAACTTCTCAAGTTTTAGATCTCCAACTGAATCATCGTATGAATAGAGTCGTTCAGAAAAGTCGCAACTGGCCATCGGAATACGTCCCAAGTTATATTCAATTCCAGTTTCCGCGAAGTATGCTTCTATAAGTTTATCCCGAGCCTTTGCTGACAATTTGTTCATATTCATTGTTGCAGCGTCTGTGAAAGCACCGCCGAATCCGAGAATTGACTGTGCAGTCGTATTTCCAATAGTGAACACGTATTTATCGTGTGTTGGGTGGTCGCCGAACGACCCGGATTGTCTGCTAAGCCGGAGGCCATCTCTGGTTGTTACCGTTGCATACCAGTAAGCGTATGGATTTGCCGGTCCCGGAGTTGGTACCGTGTTTTCGAATGTATCACAGTATGTTGCATTGCAAACGCAGACGACAGAATCTTGGTCAAACTTCCGGGCAGCACATGGTATGTCACAATCTACTGCTCCTTGTAAAATCAAGAAAACAGCAAAAGAGTACTGAAATAATAAACAACCACTCATTTTAACCGGTTAGATTTCTGCACTGACCAGATATGAATAATATCTATGGTGAAATACAATATTTTTGGTAACCTTACCATGAGATTAAAATATGACAGAGTCAATGTCAAGTCAATAAGATAATAATAATTTATCTGACTTTTAATGATAATCTGCTTGCGTAAGACGCTTTATTATTTTACAAAATGGCGTGTGCAATTTTAGAATCTATATTAACGTTGTTAGCACTCAGTGCATGCTTAGATAAAGTGACAGCTGAATCTGGGATACTGCCGTGTGTTCCCAAGACTTTTGGCTCGTCCTCAGTCGTATGTGTTTGTAACTCAACTTACTGCGACACAGTTGAAACCGAGGACGTGCTTCCTCCTGATAGATTTGCGGTGTACGTGACGACAAAATCTGGCAGCAGGTTAAAAAAGACGGTCCTGCATAGACAGAAGTTTACTGGGGAACAAATAGCAGCAGACGCCAGCAAAAGTGTGCTAATTTTTAAGGTCGATACTTCCCACGTCAGACAGACGATAGTCGGTTTTGGCGGCACGTTCACTGATGCGAGCGGAATGAATATTGCAAGCCTTTCTAAAAGTGCACAAGAGCATTTGATCAACTCGTATTTCGGACCAGACGGTATCGAATACACATTAGGCAGAATACCGATAGCAAGTAATGACATGTCGACGGACATTTATTCTTATGATTTCACCAATGGCGACACTGGCTTGTCTAAATTCACAATAGCTGGCTATGACCATTTGTACAAATTACCGTATATAGACCAAGCGGTTGTAGCGAGCAGAAGAAATGTGTCACTTTTTGGAAGTCCGTGGAGTTCCCCGGATTGGATGAAAACCAACGACAACATGGTTGGTTATGGAACAATAGCCGATGGCATGGCAAAGGTGTATGCCAATTACTTGGGCAGATTTTTACAGGAATACGAGTCTTTCATGTTTCACGGCAGAATGTGGGGAATTACTCCACAGAGCGGTCCTGTAAGGAGCTGCAACATCTCTAGTCAGCCTCAGTACCAGTCTCTGTGCTGGACTGCTGAAAATATGAGTGACTGGGTTGTGCGCGATCTGAAACCTTCTCTACGTGAATACGGATATGATCACGTTAAACTGCTGGTAATGGACGACAACAGAGACCAACTGCCGCATTGGACAGAGGCATTTCAAAGTGTGGCTAAACGAAATGACATTGATGGATTCGCAGTCCAGTCTCACCATGACGGATCCTCAAGCCCGTCATTACTAGCGGACACACATGCGAAGTTTCCGGATAAGATTATAATTGGATCCGAATTCAGCCTGCATAGGAAACCGGCAGTAGATTTAGGAAGCTGGGAAAGAGCCGAGACACTGGCAAGTAGCATTTTCCAAGATTTACAAAATTTTGTGTCAGGATACACGCATTACAACTTGGCATTAAATGCATCTGGAGGGCCTAGCTGGATCAACAACAACGCTGACTGTCCAATCATTGTCGATGCCACGAATAAAGTATTTTACAAACAACCTATGTTCTACATTATGGGCCACTTCAGCAAGTTTGTTCCACCTGGTTCAGTTGCAATAGGATTAAAATCAGACGGTCCTATTTCAGTAGCTACACCAGCTGTTGCGTTCCTGCGCCCCGACGGGTCCATTGCGGTTATCATGGCAAATATGTCCGAGGAAGAAGTGAAAATACAGCTGGTCGATGGAACGTTTGTTATAAAATATACTCTTGAGCCATCATCTATTCAGACACTTGTGTGGTGGAGCTAACTTGACACACTGTTTGGACTGATCCTATATTTTCAAACTGACTTATTAACCGTCACACACTCCATTTGAAATATGTGTTTGCTTCTTAAATACCAATGTATATCCCACTCAGTTTTACAGTGCAAGTGCAATCACATCAAATTTTCCCAGTTATAATAATTTTGGTCCAACCATAAATAGGTACAAATGGCAGGCTTTAAAACTGACAATTGGGCATATCGGTAAAACCATTGGATGCTCCCTGAAAATTGCACTCCTTCCAACGGATAATGAAGAAATTATGCACACCTCCTTTTTAGAGTGAAGCATCTTGTGAATTTTTGCTAAATTCCAGGCACTGGTTGCTGAGAAATACTCCTGACTATGATGGTGCTATAGTTTACTAATGTATAATCAAAGGGCAATAAACTAGTGAAAAACCATCAAACTGAAACAAAAAGATAATACGCACGTCTCCTGACGATAGTAAAGCTTCCTATGAAGTATGGCTAAATTCCAACCAGTGACTCCGGAAAGGTCAAGGTTACAGTATACTATATACCAATTAACCAGATCACAAATGGGGCATCTTTTTACAAATCAATTATTAGGACTCTTTTAGTACTTGTCTGGGTATTTAAAACAAGGAACATTGCTGAGAAGTTATTTCAAAATTGGGCCAGCCATTTCCGAGGGAAAGATTTTTAAACTTTTCTTTTTGGATGCCATGACAATCAGAATTCTGGATTGATAAACGAGTCTGCAAGAAGACCACCCAAGGAATTTCTGTGAAGTTTAGTTAAAATTTGCTTGGTTGTTTAAGAGATGTTCTTTCCAGAAATTTTGGACAACAGACATACAGACAAAGGACATTTAACGATCCTTAAAGTTGCAGTGAACTAAAAAGTCATGTCAATTTTTTACCATTTTATTTCACCTTTGCACCTTGTACTCAAATACATATATTATTACACCAATAAGCTTTTAAAAAGGAATTATTCCAATGCTGAAATGTGTTATTTTTCCAAAGAATTTGAAAATCTTCTATTTGACTTTATCTTGAGTTAAGAATATATTACCATTTTGAATATACTACTAAACAAGACTACGTTTAGTTTTCAGTTTCTTACTTGTAAAATAAAGTAGCATAAATACTTGAAAATGCACGTCAATTTGAACTGAAAAAATAGTAGTCCTTATTTTTTTAGATGAAAGACTCATTTAATTTTCAATGTTTTTTGACATCTCAAAACCACCTTTGTTGAAGGTTGTTTGTTTGTTTGTTTTGGGTCTAACGCTGTTTTTCAACAGTATTTCAGTTATGTCACGGCAGTTAACCTAACCAGTGTTCCTGGATTCTGTATCAGTACAAACCTATTCTCTGCAAGTAACTGCCAACTTTCCCACATGAATCAGAGGTGGGGGACAACTATTTCAGACATCATGTCTTTTATCAAATCGCCAAGGGTTAAAACTCACGACCCCGCGATACCTAGATCTGCGCTCTCCCTACTGAGGTAAGCAGGCGGGCTATTGACTTTGGTACAAACAAAACTTCTATCACTAGTATCTTTTGCAGTTAAACAGTAATTCAGTTTTCTTTTTTTTGTAAATAAATATTGATGTATCTCAACTATCAACCACATCATTTTCCTTTCTTTTTCTTATTTTTCTTTCCTTGTTTTTGCGATGACTGCTCCTTTAAATCCGGTGCATTTTTTAACATTGCATGTCCTGTTTCTTTTATATGTTGAAACAGTTTAGATCTTGATTGAAACTCTTCATGGCATATTCCGCAACTGCCCTGAAAAATACCCAAAAAGAAACAAACTGTAAAACAACAAATACATCACCGTTATTTTATAAGGCAAATATCTCATTTAATATACGACACATATGGCACATATCATAGTTATTATCATTTTTTAACATCATTTTTCAACAAATTTCTGTTACAATCACAATAAATTCAACGAATAATATTTCTTCTGTTGTCTATCTAAATTCTTCACTAAAAGCTGGCAACTTCTTCACAGCAAACAATCATGAAGTATGAATGAGTTTCATCAAGGGGGCTTTCAATGCAAATTTACCTTCACTTCTGAGATTTAATACTAGTAGTTATACATCCTCTGAAACATAATTAACAAGAGGGCCATGATGGCCTAAATTGCTCACATGACATTCTGAGCATGACTGAATACTTTGAAGGAATGCGGAAGGGGGTCACCCAAGAAACATTCCTGTGAAGTTTGGTTGAAATTGGCTTGGTGGTTTATCAGATGTTCTTTAAAGAACTTGTGGAATACAGATGGATTAATATCCAAAAATACTTAAGCTCACAATGAGTACCTTGTGCTCAGGTGAACTTAAAATCATAATAACATTAAATCACAATAAGAAACTTACAGGCTTTTGACTTGGATCTGGTTTGTTTTCTTTCTTATTCTTTTTAGTTTGTTTTTCAGCAAATTGTTCTGCAGGAATGTTTTCCGACTCTAATTCAGGGGCAGCACTATCAGTTTGTAAATTAACACACTGGCTAGACAGATCTATTTCAGTAAGTCTATCACACACTCCTTCTATATGTTCACTGTCTTTTGCCTGTTCACTTGTTTCTGTATCAGAATCCAACACTTTTGTTTCATCATTGTCAACTATATTGTTTGTTACTTCTGTTTCCATATCCCCATTAACTGTCATCTCCTGTATCAAAGAAAAGAAAACTTAACTTATTAATTTTACACCAAGAAAGAAGTACTATACACAACCTCAATGTGTGTGCTTGGGCTTAGTATCCTTTTCTACAATTTTTCAGTCATAGAAATGACAATAACTACTTGAAACGGTGAGCACAATGCCCAACTTTATAGCACTGCCTCACATGTGTATCACACAGTAGACACATGACACGTCACCAAATCCAGCCACACAATACTCACCGGACTGGCCTGTCCTAGAACTACCTTTTTAATGCTGAGTGCCAAGCAAATGAACTACCCTTTTTTTTTTATTTCTTTGGTATGGAGCCAAGGAGCGAACCCCTGACCTCCTGTACTCGAAGTGGTAACTCTACAACTAGGCTACTGGGCTGGTCTTATCAAAATAAGAAATCTTAGTCATTATATTTAGATTGCTGGACTGATTTTTCAATGACTTCTATTAGAATATGTACAAACTTATCATTAAACTGATCAATATCAAGTCCAGCAATAACACAATATAACATGTATATCACCTACCAAAGAAGGGGAATAACTTTACAACAGGTACCCTTTTTATCTATTCCTGATAAATGTTAAAACATTATGTTTTGCATGTATCTAGGCACTAGAGCAAATTAAAGTTAAATTATAACAGTACCTCTTCATCATCAGAGTCTAACAGAAATCGGTTCTTTTTCTCACGTCTCTTTTCTCTCTTCGATCTGCTGTAAAAAAGTATGTATATGGTTACAAGTAAATGCTATATGCAAGACAGAGTTATGATTCTTGTCTAACTTAATCCCCTCACGCATACTAAGGATCCTAATGAGATAAAAGTAGTTGTAAGAATTGTTATAGAAAACAATGAGCTGCATTCAATAAACGCTTGATGCCCCTGGTGGCATCCTGGTTGATAAAAAGCAACCTTAGTCCAAAACAAGGTCAAGGTCAAACTGAGGTCAGGTGATGTTTGAAGATGAGGAATGGTCACAGGTTACATCTGTATTAGTATCAATTCATTCTTGTAAGCGGTATTGATGCTAGACGAAATGGTCCCATTTGGTTAACCAAGAGATGGCCCATATAAAGCAACGTAAGTCCAAAATGAGGTCAAGGTGAAGGTCAAACTGAGGTCAGGTGATGTCTGCAGATGAGGAATGGTCACAGGTTACATCTGCATTAGTATCAAGTCATTCTAGTAAGGGGCATTGATGCTAGACGAAACGGTCCCATTTGGTTAACCTCATACGGACGGACGAACGGACAGGACAATCACTATAATTACGCCTCCCGCATCAATAGATGCCGGGGGCATAAAAATGTTTTGGAAGTTAATAGCAGAGAACATGATCTATGTAAGTGTAAGAAATGTAAAACATTCTTTTCTGTTGGAAGGTGGGGTGCAGAAGGGGACGAATGGGAGAGGGGTGCAGAGGCAGTAGGTGTATGAAGGAATCTAACTGATGACACCATAGGCAAAAATTTAATATAGTCGAGCTAATAAACCAATATTATTAGTGTTGTAATAGCGAAAGTAGTTTCCATTTACTGAAATGGCAAGAAATTGTAAAAACTTTTTAAGCTAGAAAATGTGGGGTCGAGGTCCAAATGGGTAAAAAAATTATGCATTACCCATGGAAATCTACAGTAAGTCTTGGAAAGACTAAAAAAAGTTGACCTAAACAAAAATCTTTACAATCTTTACTACTGCTAATGCTCAAGTGACACTAACAATTCCATACTAGAAAGCAGTTTTTGCAATTTAAAGGGACTATTTAAGTTTTGTTTTTTTCCAACACAAACAAAAATATGCAAGTGTTACATAACATACTTTGCAATAGAGTTCTTACTTTTTGTTAGTGTTTTCTTCTACATTTAGATCACATTTAGTTTCTTCTAAATTATCACTTATGTCAACATTGTCAGCCTGCAAAAAAGGAAGAATCTTTTAGAATGTTTTTACATCTTTCTAATTCATCATTTCAAGAAAATTTAATAAATATTTGAAACTTAAATAATTTTTGTAATCTTATTTCTTATTTAACCCTTATCATGCTGGACAATTCTGCCTTTGCGGCCAGTGCAGACCAAGATCAGCCTGCACATCCATGCAGACTGATCATGGTCTGCGCTGTTTTCTATTCAGTCAGTATATTTTCAGTCAACACCCCTTTGAATAAAAAGTGGTACTACCCAAATTGAATGATGGACCAGTCCATTTTAGAAATTTAACAGGGCAAGGTTAAGTGACTTCATTGCTGAAACAAAAACAATTTGTAGAGCTTGTAAACCAATATCGTTATCTTAAAGTTTCAGATCATTGCAATTACTGTTAAATATAATAACCCAAATGAAAAAACTCACTTCTGCTGCATTCTTCTGTTGTTTTCTTTTCTTTTTCTGCTTCTTTGATAACCTTCAAGAAAGAAACATAATCATGATATCCATGGGGTTGGTAGTTGTACAGCACTTGTGTATGACAATACTGTAAAATCATTATTATTCAAGGAGGACAATTTATGTGCAGATTTTGTGGTTCTGTAACTCAAAGATATTACAGTGCTTTAAGGTAGAGCAGATTTTAGGGTATATTTTAGGGTTGATAAATTTTGTATTTAGTCCTGAATTATTGTATAAACTTTCATATCATTCTTTTACTGGCATGCAGACAAACATTCTGACATACATTTTAAATGTTTGCTTCTTATGTCATCAAATGAAAATCGAAACTATCCTTTACTGACTAAATCAATATGTATGTAAAAAACATCAGGGAATAAAAACTATTTGATAGAAATTTAAAAAGCTGAATGTTTTTGAAAAGAGAATGCATTATTATTCTGATTTATAGTAAAAAAATCTTGGGAAGTTTGTTTAGATGTGGATTTTGAATTAATGATGGAAAAAATGACCAAATCTATCCTGTACACCTTAAATCAGCGCATATGTTAAACAGTGGCATGGAGAGAAAAAAACACATGGATTTTTATTAAAAGTTGAATGTTTTGAAAAGAATAGCTCTTTTTTGTCTGATATACAGAAAAAAAAAACAACTAAATTTCTTTCTTTTAAATTGGAATGCAGGAAAAATCAGTTAGCTAATACCCTAAAACACTGTAATGATCTATATGGATACCCAATTTACACAACTGTCAAAATGAACACTTATGTTTCGTAATTTTCATTTGTACACAGATGAGTACCTTTATTACCTTTTCTGGGTAGTTATGTTGGCATGGATTTGAAGTACATGTATAATTTTCAACTTTGGAAGTGATATAATTGGCGTGTTAGTGGCAATTACCTGAAACCCAAGGAAATTTCTGTGTGACATCTAAAGTCTTAAGATTTTACCATATCAATTTGTAAGGATGGTCCTGGTGTAATAAGTGAAAACGAAGAATGCCAACTGACAAAAACATGATCTTTTCAATTGCCAATGTAAAATGAGAAAACATATCTTTTCACTGAACAATGCCGACTGACATTTTTACAGACTTGGTAAAAAGTTAATTTGCTTTACAGCAAATATGTAATGACTCTAATTCAAACCTTTGTGGGGCATTATTCTCCTCAAGTTCCTCCCCCTCTTCTAATAATTCAGCTGTCAACCTGTCTGTGCCTCCGTCCACTTCTTCTGACAATCCCGCCTCTTCTTCAGCCATATGCGCTTTTATAATAGCGACAAACTCTTTATGTTTCTTAGATTTTTCATGATTCTTGTAACTACAAATTTAAAACAACTTATCATTAGCATTTGCCATAGCCTAAGACAAATCAGTAACTTAATAGACATTAATGTCCTCTAAACAAACTAAGTTCCTTGTGAATTATTGAAAATCACCTCTACAACACAGGTGTGGCTCACCTGGACATACATGTCCCTGAAGCCCAAGTTTTTCTGGTTAAGTATCATAGAAAACCCATGTCCAAAGCTATGGCTTAAACTCCTGACCTCTAGTTGGTCGCAAGAAAATCCACCTTCTGCAGATAGTGAGAAATTCCAACTTCTCTAGACTGGTTTGTCAAAATTTAGGCACCAATATACCAACTAAGTTTACATAGACCTTAGTTATAAGATAAAGCTCTGTCCAACCAATCACAATATTTGCTGAATAAACTTCTGAACTACCTAAACTGAAGTTGTGAGATCGACTGAAATTTGGTTCATTTCTTTTGAAGTGTAAATCACACTGCAGAAATTACAACATTATAAAACTCTTGCTTATTTCAAATAAACAAACTACAAAAGTAATTGGTTACAAAAAATTAGACGTTATTTCTTACGTTTTCTCATTTTTAAACATTCTATCACAGGCTACACAATACAGATCATCATAGTATATTTCTTCCTGTTCATCTTCATCATCACCATTACCTGTAATATGAAAGGAATTACCAAAATGTGTAACAATGCATCAATTACAATTACATGCATGAAACAGGGGAATCACTGCATGAAATTTCAGTGGCAAGTAACAACTTTAGCCAACGAGGGTGGCCGAGTTTGGAATGAGCTGTAAATTAATAAATTTTCTTAATTTACTTTTTCCATGCAAATTATGGATAAGTCCTCCACATAAAACAAGATTTAGAAATAGGGTAATAAATTAAATTACTACATACTCATTTTAAGACAATGGAGCCTCAAATGTCAGTATTTTTTTCATACTGACATTCAAAATTCATATTGGATGAGTGACATCGTTAGTTTCATGTGTGTTGTCACTTGAATAATTATTATAAACAAAGATATTTTCAATTATATTCAGGCTAAAGAACAAATTTTATATAATTTATGTAATAGTTATATAAGTACAGATGTGCATGTACTAAAAAAGATTATTATAATATTATTTGCTTCCAGAAATATGTGCTTGTTCTTTTACAAAATAAAACTGCACCCTTAATATCGCGTAAAATTTCCACTGCTGACCCCTGCATATTAAAAACCTATGAAATGTCATGGTGACCTCACATGTCAAGCCTCTCTAGACTGGTAGTCTGAAACTACCTTCTGAGCTATCTAGGCAGGCTAACCTAAACAAAGTTTCTTTTATTATTTCATTCCTTTTCAATGGTTTTACCCAAATTCTACCCTTTTTGGAGTTCCCTACCTAAAATAAACTATATTATTTCATTGTGAAATCATCATACCATTTCACTATCATATCTCAATAATTTCCTGAAAAACATATAATAAAATATTTGATATTACCCATTATAAACATATAAGCAACCTGTATTTGTATCACAACCAGTAATGACAATAATCTGCATTATGTTTTCATCATTCATCTGTACAACAAGTCCTGATTATTATACATATACAGTAACACACAGATCAGTCAAAATCACCAGTTACCACAGGTTTGAATGATTCAATCATAGAATGTCTAAGAAAAACAGCTGGGGATCTTGTGAACTGCTCAAGCAATCAATGTTTCACTGTACTTACTTTCATTCTCCTCTCCAAACTGTTGGTCATATTTCGCCTCCAGTTCCTTGTAATGGTCTTCCAGACCTGATGCCGATGACCATTCTGCTTCTTTGTAATTCTCCATTTTCCTGTAAAAGTACACAATCTCAACACATAACAAACATTTGTGTAGTTTTATATGTTCATTACTGTTAGATTCACAGATTTGGTGACACCTGTAACAGTTCTGGACTTTCTAATTTTGCATGAGCACAATACAAATTTTACCTAATCCTAAAAGTTTCTAGAATGATAAGGAAGTTCATTGAATTCCTTCAATGTCTTGACTGGTTTAATTTCATGGCAAAAAAGTGTAAACTTTAGCACTGAAGATACTGATTTTTTTAAATTTTGAAACATTTTACTTTTACGGTAAGATGTAAGTTTTTTTTTTAAAGAATAGCATTAAAGTTGTGTTCATTGGTTTCTAGAGTGACTGGACTTTACTTTGCTAAATCTTCAAACAATGTTAAATGCAGATTTAGCAAACGTGTTACGACTGGTAAAATTTATCACTCATTAAGAAGGATCATTACATCAGTACAATGAATAGCTTGTTATACACTGAAAATATTACAGACTCGTTACTTACTGGCATGTTTACGAAATATAAAGCGCATTCAAAATTTACACTGAGAAACTAATCTGGATTACTACTTTTCATTTCTAATCACTGACTTTTATATATTACTCCTACATTTCCATATTAACATTGAATTTCATCTTTCCTTTTTTTTTTCTTCCTTTTTTTTATAAAAAAAAAAGACTTTAAGGTAAAGGACCCTTAATGATAGTTGACAATTTCCATTTGAGTACATATTCAGGTTAGGTAATTCAGCATTCTTTGTTTGTAAAATAAAGCTCAACCAACACACGGCTTTCCGTGAAATGCCGAAATGGAATATGGAGGATATATTATTTACTGAATGTCATTAATGGGTCCACTGCCTTCGGGCTATAAGAATTATACTCAACTTACTTTCTTCCCTCTTCTAGATGCCGCTCTCTGTGCTCCTTTGCCTTCTGCTTTATTTCTTCTGCTCTTTCTTCCAACTTTTTCTACAATAAAGTAAAATGTACAGGTAATGTTACATTATTTTGGAATTTTTTATGCCGAAGTGCTGTTTCTAAAAGTATCAACACATGCTAAAAAGTTAACTATGTACACATGTTTGCTACCTATGCATAATAAACTTTAGTTACATGACTTTTTAATAAAAATTGTTGGTCCATTGTTTGTGTCATATGACTCATCTATATACAGCACTAAATTTTGCTGGACTAAAGTTAATTTTTTTTTAAGTTACAAAAAATTTATTTCTGATGTCATGTTATAAAACACTTGTTGAATAGCTTATCAGTCAATAGTCAAAACTATTTGCCTTCAGTCCTTTGGACTTCTGGCAATAGTTCTGACTACTGACCAGCAAATATTTAAAGTCCAGTGTTAAAAATATTATTTCAAGGTAGTTACGTTTATTTCTTGTCCTTAACTGGACATGTCCGACAGTCAATATTCCCTAAGTATTAGTCTCTGTTTGTGAAAGACTCAAGAATTTCCTAAATGATGCTGTGGGAAGAACTAAATTTTCATTTTATGACAAAGTCCATGAAGTCTGTGGTAAGATATCCCCACACAACCTATTTTCAACCACAACCTATTTTCGACCGCCTAGGACTTTGTATGATAAAAATCTTTACAAGCCAAATTTATCAATTGTGATTGTTTCACTGTTTACAGCAGAGACAGAACATGTCAGGAACCTATTCTCCTTCAGTTTTGGTACTTGGAAGTTTATGTAAATTCCATTTATATAGCAGTACCATGTTTTCATGAGGTTTTTCTTATTACTAAAAAACCTGCATGTTTCCTTGTCTACTACCTACTCTTACTTACACCAATATCAGTATTTATATATCTTTTGCACTAAATGTATATTCCTTAACACATGTTTACTATCAGAATTGTGAAGCATACTATTATTAAATTATTTTGACAACGCAATCATGATGCTTGTCTTTGCAACAGTTTTCTTCATTTTCTACGCAATCTGAAATATTCGGATTGTCAAAAGCTTAGCAATAATATAATACAGTGTCATCTGTGACAGCTATCAATGTAACAGGTGTGACACCCTGGTTCTCTGGAGTAATTGAGCACATGATACAGTTCTTTAGATAAAGCACTAACTTTTGTCTGCCATTTACTTTACCCTACCCCTTGTAATCTAGGTGCCAATTTAGGAAAGTGTTCCTACATCACATTGATCTGCCATGTTGGTTTTGGTGTTTGTTGCCAGACTTGATTTGTGAGTGTTCTATGTTTGCCATGTTGTAATGAAACTAAAGTAAAAGTTTAGTGCTGTTTCTTTTTGCTGGAAGGAAAATACCACCTGTGGTCGGATTTACGCTGTAAATTTTCAGCATGACTTCCTACTGACGGCTTTCAAAATAATCATGCCAGGGATTCGATCAGTAAGAAACTTAAAACTTAAATGGTATGCTTTTATAGCACTTATGCTGATAGAAAGTGTGAGACAATAAACCAAAGATTTGGACTTCCTTGCATTTGTACAAAACTGGACAGAAAACTTGTTAAGCGGTTGAAAACTGGTTGTGCTGGGATACTATAAGGTTATAATGATAAAAATTTTCCTGAAACATTGTAAAACATGTTGTCATATTTGAAATGGTCATCTTTATAATTTCTCTTTGGGTTATGCTGATTTACTGACATATACCCACTTCAGTAAAAAAAAAACCCAAACTTTTATGCATGTATATTAATTCATTTACAAACTAAGAATTCATTTCTAAACAAAACATTCTTTTTTTTCAACAGAAACATGTGAAGGTTCTCCAACTGAAGTTACTCTATGCATTTACCATGTCGAAAATAGGATGTGTTACCTTATATTCCTGCACTCTTTTATCTCTCTTTTTCACATACTTTGCTAATGCCTGAAGAAAGAAATAAGACATAAATACACAAATGTTAAAAGCTTTACAGACAAAGAAATTATAAACCTGTATAGATTATGAGTAACCTTAAAAATAATATTCTATCGAAACAGAGGCTATTATAACTTAAAGGTCATATTCCCTGTTTATACATTCTCTTCAATTCTTCTTTCATGACATTATACCTACAAATCATGAGTGATTCGAGTCAATCTTCTCAAACAAGGAAAAAAGAGACTAACACATATTCTAAATTAATGGATGGGGAATCACCCTTTGGAGAGGAGCATAAAGAACCAAATCTGAAAGATTTACCCTGATTTCTTCATTTCTCTCTTTCTTTGCAGCATCTCTGAGTTTCTTGTTTTCTGCCTCCATCAGTCTGCGTACCCTTCGTTCTGGAGCTTCTCTTGTATCATACTTCTCCACCCATACGTAAGACTTGGCTGTGCAATAACTCTCCCAGTAATCGTAAAATGGTTTCACTACCTGTTAAAATATCAACTCAGAAAGTAGTAGCATCACATTATTTTAATTCAATCATTCATTTTTATGTTACTTACAGATGACATAAAAAATGCATCTTAGAATTTGTGATATCTAAACGTATGTGCTTTCACTTTTGTTAACATTAACAATTCACTTAGTCAAACTTTGTAAAAATCATACATTATTTCACAGTGGAAATAATGGAAAGAATTAACATAGAAATTTAATTTTGTTGGCATGAAATTTCGTGGTTTTGGTCAAAACGGCAATTTCGTGGGGATATGAATTCATGGATTTTAACTTTTGAACACAAACTGAGTGGAAATTTTACTTGTTCATTGGGATTAAATTTCGTGGATTGACTCAACCACGAAATCCACGAAAATTAGTCCCCCACGAATATTAATGATTTCACAGTACAATGTGATACTGACAAACAATGGCAATGACAGCATACTGAGATTCTAGCTCTGACATTCATATACAAAGTGATATTGACAAACAATGGCTACAACAGCATACTGGGATTGTAGCTTTGATTTTCATATACAAAGTGATATTGACAAACAATGGCTACAACAAGATACTGAGATTCTAGCTCTGATATTCATATACAAAGTGATATTGACAAACAATGGCAATGACAGCATACTGAGATTGTAGCTCTGATATTCATAAACAATGTGATATTGACAAACAATGGCTACAACAGGATACTGAGATTGTAGCTCTGATATTCATAAACAATGTGATATTGACAAACAATGGCTACAACAGCATACTGAGATTGTAGCTCTGATATTCATAAACAATGTGATATTGACAAACAATGGCTACAACAGGACACTGAGATTGTAGCTGTGATATTCATAAACAAAGTGATATTGACAAACAATGGCAATGACAGCACACTGAGATTGTAGCTCTGATATTCATAAACAATGTGATGTGATATTGACAAACATTGGCTACAACAGGATACTGAGATCGTAGCTCTGATAATCATAAACAATGTGATATTAACAAACAAAGGCTACAACAGGATACTGAGATCGTAGCTCTGATAATCATAAACAATGTGATATTAACAAACAATGGCTACAATAGCATACCGAGATTGTAGCCCTGATATTCATTTACAATGTGATATTGATAATGACTATGACAGCATACTGAGATTGTACCTCTGATATTCATATACAATGTGATATTGACAAACAATAGCTGTGACAATATACTGGGACTGTAGCTCTATTTTCATATACAAAGTGATATTTTCAAACAATCACGATGAATGCATACCGGGACTGTGAGCTATAATGTTCATTTACAATATGATATTTGGCAAGCTGAAGCAGAATGAAAATCTTATCCTTTATATTTAAGTCATGGAAATTAAACCTAGACATTCTTCTTCCCTTTTATCCCTTTTCACCCATAAGGAAAAGGCATTATCCGGTAATAGTCCCCTCTACGGAATGAAGTGTGTTATATCCACCTCAATCCCTGACTACCACCCCTAAGAGTGTCTTAAACTTATAGATATTTAATTGACATTCAGAAAGGTTTCTAAATAAACATATTCTTTACCTCCCTTTATTATTTTTATTCATTCCATATACAGAGGGGACTATTACCGGATATTGCCAAGGAAAAGTAGATTGTGTCCACAGAATGCAGGTGTTCCAACTTGGGGTCAATGTATTGTTAAGGTCTTTAGTGTTTATTTTCAACTAAATAATGGGCTATAACTATGGTGTTGTTGAATGAAATCCCAGACAAAACCCTTAGTGCACAACTTCACATGCTGTACAACATTCCTACAGTTTCATGACTCTAAGTAGAACACTTTTTGAGTGATGTTTGAGAGAAACTGAGTCAGACTGACAGACAAAAGGCAAATCTAAGCGCACCCTCTCACAAACAACAACAAGAGGACCATGATGGTCCTGAATCGCTCACCTGTTCCCACATGACCCAGTTTTGAGTACGACATCGTTTTTTCTATCATTTGACATAGGGACCTAGCTTTTGAGCTCATGAATGTGACCCAGTTTTGGACTTGACCTAGATATCATCAAGATAAAAATTCTGACCAATTTTCATAAAGATCCATTGAATAATATGGCCTCTAGAGAGGTCACAAGGTTTTTCTATTTTTATACCTACTGGCCTAGTTTTTGATTGCATGTGACCGAGTTTCGAACTTGACCTAGATATCATCAAGATGAACATTCAGACCAATTTTCATGAAGATCCATTGAACAAGAGCTGTCCGTAAGACAGCCAAGCTCGACTATTCGAAATATTGTCACAGAAGCAGGAAATTATTACCCAAAATGTTAAATATCAAAAGAGTTTTAAGTTCGAAAGGGGACATAATTTGACTAAAATACATATCAGAGTTATGGGACTTGATGTTATCAACTAGTTTTATAACCCGAAGAAACATGTTAAGTTTCAATTCAATATCTGCATTAGTTTTGGGGATAGTAACTTGCATGTTAAACTTTAACCAGAATTTTCTAAGTCCAAAAGGGGGCATAATTTGCTCAAAATACATGTTAAGAGTTATGGAACTTGACCCAGTGAGGTTGGTAATTGACCTTGAAAAAGAATAAATAAGTTTCAAAGCTATATGCCTTTTGGTAATAGCTGTATGTACTTGCACGCAAAACTTTAACCAGGATTTTCTAAGTCCAAAAGGGGGCATAATTTGCCCAAAATACATGTCAGAGTTATGGGACTTGGTGCTATCAACTAGTTTTATAACCCCGAAGACATATGTGAAGTTTCAATTCAATATCTGTAGTAGTTTTGGAGATAGTTACTTGCATGTAAAACTTTAACCAGAATTTTCTAAGTCCAAAAGGGGGTATAATTTGCCCAAAATACGTGTCAGAGTTATGGGACTTGACCCAGTGAGGTAGGTAATTGACCTAGAAAAAGAAAAAATAAGTTTCAAATCTATATGCCTTTTAGTAATAGCTGTATGTACTTGCACGCAAAACTTTAACCAGAATTTTCTAAGTCCAAAAGGGGGCATAATTTGGCCAAAATACATGTCAGAGTTATGGGGCTTGACCCAGTGAGGAAGGTAATTGATCTAGAAAAAGAAAAAATAAGTTTCAAATCTATATGCCTTTTAGTAATAGCTGTATGTACTTCCACGCAAAACTTTAACCAGAATTTTCTAAATCCAAAAGGGGGCATAATTTGGCCAAAATGAAGGTCAGAGTTATGGGACTTGGTGCTATCAACTAGTTTTATAACCCCAAAGACACATGTGAAGTTTCAATTCAATATCTGCATTAGTTTTGGAGATAGTAACTTGCATGTAAAACTTTAACCAGAATTTTCTAAGTCCAAAAGGGGGCATAATTTGCTCAAAATACATGTCAGAGTTATGGGACTTGACCCAGTGAGGTAGGTAATTGATCTAGAAAAAGAAAAAATAAGTTTCAAATCTATATGCCTTTTAGTAATAGCTGTATGTACTTGCACGCAAAACTTTAACCAGAATTTTCTAAGTCCAAAAGGGGGCATAATTTGGCCAAAATGAAGGTCAGAGTTATGGGACTTGGTGCTATCAACTAGTTTTATAACCCCGAAGACACATGTGAAGTTTCAATTCAATATCTGCATTAGTTTTGGAGATAGTAACTTGCATGTAAAACTTTAACCAAAATTTTCTAAGTCCAAAAGGGGGCATAATTTGCTCAAAATACATGTCAGAGTTATGGGACTTGACCCAGAGAGGTAGGTAATTGACCTAGAAAAAGAATAAATAAGTTTCAAAGCTATATGCCTTTAAATGATAGCTGTATGTACTTGCATGCAAAAACTTAACCAAGGTGTGACGCCGACGCCGACGCCAGGGTGAGTAGAATAGCTAGACTATTCTTCGAATAGTCGAGCTAAAAATATGGCCTCTAGAGAGGTCACAAGGTTTTCCTATTTTTAGACCTACTGACCTAGTTTTTGACCGCACATGACCCAGTTTCGAACTTGGCCTAGATATCATCAAGATAAACATTCTGACCAACTTTCATAAAGATCTCATGAAAAATGTAACCTCTAGAGTGGTCATAATCGAAAGTTTACGCACGCACGAACGGACGGACGCTGCGCGATCACAAAAGCTCACCTTGTCACTTTGTGACAGGTGAGCTAAAAAGCATAGTTTTGACCATGGTTCAACTCTGACAATGGCTAAGCATAAAACAAACACTCTCTTAATTAGTAATACAAACCTCTTCATATACAGAATTAGAATCCCCAAAGTCGAACACTACAAAATCTTCCTCTTCCACAAACTGCCTATCTTCTTCAGCCAATGTTTTAAATACCTCATCATACACTGCATAAAATCCCTTAAAACAAAAATTATTCATGTTAAAAATACAAAGATCTCAATATCTGATCAGACCATAAAACCTATACTACAAGTTACTTTTTTGACAATGCAAAAAAACACTCTTGGAACATGTTAAACAAGGAGCTGTCAACTCAATCTTTGCAACCGGCCAAGTTAGGTTCTGGATGCCTTTTACCAGTACTACATTTCGGATTTTCCGTCAACAGCACTCTCAACAAACACAAATGGAATTAGCACTTTTAATTAAATCTTGAAAAACGTTTCACATGAAATATGACATAGATCATCTTGTGAAACATAATCTGACAACACTTTGATCAGTCTTAAACCAAATATAGTTTAAACAGAACACAGGTTGTTCAGAATATACATTTCACACATATACCAATTTTAATTAAGTACTCAAAATGTTACTGCTGAGCACTGTAAACAGACATAAATATTGTATAAATTCAACAACCTGTGGTAAGAAAACTTTGAATATATTACACAAAATATAAACTAGAATGTGTCTGTAAGACACAGGGTGTGCCCCCACTGGTACATTTGTCACAAATAAGAGGCAATAATTCAAAACATTGCAGTCTTAAGGGGCTATAGCCTCAACAAACATTTTTTTATAAAGGATTCATTATTCTAGGCCATACAGTAAAAATAGGAGGTGCGCAAGTTCGCATCATGATTAAGACTCCTGCAAGGTTTCATCAATTTATATGAAATACTTTTTGAGCTAGGCGAGTCACAAGGTGAAAATGTGCATTTTTGACTATTTCAGGTGCCATAACTCTAGAAATAAGTGGTGGAGCCAGACGAAAAATAGGAGGTGCGAAAGTTCATATCATGATAAAGACTTATGCAAGGGCTCATCAATTTACATCAAATACTTTTTTAGCACAGACTTTTCGGACGGATGGACGGACGGACGCACAGACAAGACCAAATCTATATGCCCCCATCACTCATAGTGGGGGCACAAAAAGCGAATTTCTAACCATGTGTATCGAAGCTATAAACCAAGGTCTCACTTTAAGAAAATAGGAGTTTCTGTAAGGCCAAATAGACCACTTAAGAATTATTCTCAACAGCCCTGTGAATCTTTAATACGAATGAAAATTTTAGTGTTTTTTTTTTACCTCTTTATCATCTCCAAAGCCTTTATAACAAGATGAGTTGAAATACTGGAACACATCTAGGCAATTGTCCTCATATTTATCACCATGACCATGTCCTGAAATATTACAGTAACCATGTTATTCATAATTCTGTTTACAAGTGCATACATTTTGATTTTATTCGAATGTTTACCATTCCTAAAATCTACTAGCACAAGTAGTCTACTTAAGACCAGGAACTACAGCATTATTATATCTATAGTAAAAGCAATCATTCATTAAATTTGTAGAAATGTTGTTTTGGGTAAAATCTGTAGGCGGAATAACAGGATAATGTTGTTTTGGGCAAAATCTGTTGGCAGAATAACAGGATTTTAGCTGTTCTTTAAACCATAAGACAGTATAACATTATGTCAATAATAATGTACTCATACACATCTTGTAATTATAACTGCTTAAAAGACGTTATGAATCTGTTTGTTTTTTTATTTATAGATGTAGGCTGATGCTGCTATACCAGACAACTACTTAACATTTGAAATCCACTGAAAAATACAAATCATATATTAACCTCCCCTGAGTATGGCTTCTCTATGTTTGTCATACCATGCCCTCTCCTGGGGATCTCCTAACACCTCATATGCCTGCTGGACCAAGCGGAACTGTTGTGTACACTCGTCTATGTTATCAGGATTCTTATCTGAATACATAATTATGACACCATAAATATAATATGCGATATACTTTTCTTTTCATTTCTTTATCTCAGTAAGTAGTTACTACTGCAAGATCATTTGATTTCTTGGGCATGATTTCTTGTGATTTGGACCAAAACAGCTATTTTATGGGGATATGAATTCATGGATTTCAAATCCTAACAAGAGCTGTCCGTAAGACAGCCAAGCTCGACTATTCGAAATATTGTCACAGAAGCAGGAAATTATTACCCAAAATGTTAAATATCAAAAGAGTTTTAAGTTCGAAAGGGGACATAATTTGACCAAAATACAAATCAGAGTTATGGGACTTTGTGCTATCAACTAGTTTTATAACCCCGAAGAAACATATTAAGTTTCAATTCAATATTTGCATTAGTTTTGGGGATAGTAACTTGCATGTAAAACTTTAACTAGAATTTTCTAAGTCCAAAAGGGGGAATAATTTGCTCAAAATACATGTTAAGAGTTATGGAACTTGACCCAGTCAGGTAGGTAATTCATCTAGAAAAAGAAAAAATAAGTTTCAAATCTATATGCCTTTTGGTAAGAGCTGTATGTACTTGCGCGCAAAACTTTAACCAGGATTTTCTAAGTCCAAAAGGGGGCATAATTTGCCCAAAATACATGTCAGAGTTATAGGACTTGGTGCTATCAACTAGTTTTATAACCCGGAAGACACATGTGAAGTTTCAATTTAATATCTGTAGTAGTTTTGGAGATAGTTACTTGCATGTAAAACTTTAACCAGGATTTTCTAAGTCCAAAAGGGGGCATAATTTGGCCAAAATACATGTCAGAGTTATGGGACTTGACCCAGTGAGGTAGGTAATTGATCTAGAAAAAGAAAAAATAAGTTTTAAATCTATATGCCTTTTAGTAATAGCTGTATGTACTTGCACGCAAAACTTTAACCAGAATTTTCTAAGTCCAAAAGGGGGCATAATTTGCCCAAAATACATGTCAGAGTTATAGGACTTGGTGCTATCAACTAGTTTTATAACCCGGAAGACACATGTGAAGTTTCAATTTAATATCTGTAGTAGTTTTGGAGATAGTTACTTGCATGTAAAACTTTAACCAGGATTTTCTAAGTCCAAAAGGGGGCATAATTTGGCCAAAATACATGTCAGAGTTATGGGACTTGACCCAGTGAGGTAGGTAATTGATCTAGAAAAAGAAAAAATAAGTTTTAAATCTATATGCCTTTTAGTAATAGCTGTATGTACTTACACGCAAAACTTTAACCAGAATTTTCTAAGTCCAAAAGGGGGCATAATTTGGCCAAAATGAAGGTCAGAGTTATGGGACTTGGTGCTATCAACTAGTTTTATAACCCCGAAGACACATGTGAAGTTTCAATTCAATATCTGCATTAGTTTTGGAGATAGTAACTTGCATGTAAAACTTTAACCAGAATTTTCTAAGTCCAAAAGGGGGCATAATTTGCTCAAAATACATGTTAGAGTTATGGAACTTGACCCAGTGAGGTTGGTAATTGACCTAGAAAAAGAATAAATAAGTTTCAAAGCTATAAGCCTTTAAATGATAGCTGTATGTACTTGCATGCAAAAACTTAACCAAGGTGTGACGCCGACGCCGACGCCGACGCCAGGGTGAGTAGAATAGCTAGACTATTCTTCGAATAGTCGAGCTAAAAACTGTATAACTTTAAGCAGAAATTTTCATGAGGGTTTAATTTTAATAGCGAAACATGCTCAAAATTTCAAACTCGCAAAATTCTGACCCAGCAAAAATATGTGCTCTTACAGTGTAAAGTAAATCGGAATTTTACTGGTTTACTGAGATTTAAGTTCATGGATTCACTCAACAATGAAATCCAAAAGACATTTCAACACAAAGCAATGTGTTCAACTTAGTAACAACTAAACCAATATCTTCTAAAATGCAACATTTTTATAGAAAAAAACATTTCTATTTACTGGACAAATTTACCCCTCCAAAGTACAGCCAACCCCAAAATGCAAGAAAAAAAGCACTGCCATCTTTGTCGAAATATTTCCCAAGTACAAGCTTGACCAATATCTCATAAATTTCTGTTTTATAACTGCAACAAAAATAATAAAGGCGTTACCTGGATGCCATTTCAGTGCTAATTTTCTATACGCCTTTTTGAGATCATCTGCAGAGGCATCTCTTTGAACTCCAAGAACCTCATAATGACACTTCATAGGAGACATGTTTCTTCACATCTACAGAGAAAGGAAATTGTTTTAAATCTAATATACCGATACTGTAAAACAGGGCCTCCTCTGCCATTCGCCAATGTGGCAAAATGCTACAAATTCAAAGAATTGGCTACAGATTTTTGAAAGTGACGACAAGAATTTTATTAAAATGTGGCCAATGTTCAGCGACTCAAAACACACCTTTCTAGCCTTCCATTATAGCAGTGACTAGGAGCCATGCATTTATAAGGACCTAAAGGTCTGGTGAGTGAATCTAAACAAAATCTGTAAGAAGACCCTTTGGAAGCACAGAATGCAAAAAAACAAAACAAAAGACTTTGTTTGACAAGAGTCTGTTTAAGAGAGATAGTGAAGTGCAATACCCCTAATAATGGTGAATAATGCCCCTTAGCATAATTAAGCTTAAAGCCCCAACTTTTACTACCCTGGCAGTAAATTTTGTAGGAGGAGCCTGTTAAATAACAACGCTTCTGTAGGCTAAAAATAGCTCACTTTCAATTACTTGCAAGCAAATGTAAACAATGGGCAGTTGAAGAAGAAAACTTGATGAACTTGCATGTTTTCAGGGTTGCAAATTAATATTATATATATTTTGTGCATCTTTACTAGAATCATACTTATGATTAGTTCATAGTGAAGACTGGCATTCCTGACATTAAAACTTTTCATGTAAATTGAACAGTGAAACTTCAAAATCAAATAGTCATTAAGCTTTTCTGTCATAACTGATAGGCCCATTAATTGAGATAATCTAGCAATCAGCAGGCTGATAACATTGCCCGACCGTGCTTTCGACATAAAAACTAATATTTCTTGAAAAATAATGAAGATATTTCTTTCAAACTTGGTCCATTTATTAAGCATAACATATGATGCATATTAAGATAGAAATAATTTTGTTGCCTTCAGTTTTGTTAGAATTACTTCCCTTTTTCAGATTTTTATGATGCATAATTATTGAAGTCCAAAATCATTATGTTCCCTCCCTGTTTTAATGCAATGTTTAAAACAGAAAATGCTCTAAATCTTTGCGCTAGTATGCCTTATTCCTATCGATTTCGTGGTTCCTATCGATTTCGCTAGTATGCCTTATTCCTATCGATTTCGTGGTTCCTATCGATTTCGTGGTTATAGAAACATCGCTCGTGCGAGCAATCCGCGTCTCCGAAGTCCATGCAAGTTTTCCGGAAACGCACATACAGTAACTACGAGTGCAAAATATGCTATAAAAACAGGTAATTTAACGTATTTATTATCTAATACATGTAAAGTTGCTGATAAGTTTCCATTTTCATTGAAATACAGTGAAAAATACGCCCAATAATAAGTAATATCTTCAATATTTGCCGATATGTTTGACAGAAATCCTACACAGCATCCATCTTATGACGTCACGAAAGGTAGTCAGATACTAAATTTTGCCCGGCATCATCTTTAATTCACGAAAAAAAGTTGAACGACACTTAAAATATGGAAACCAATTAAAACTCAATTAGCTCAAATATGGTCATTTGGGTGCATCTGACTCTGTGCACTGACGTGCATATTGTGAGGAGACACAGCACTTTTCAGTGCCTTTACTGTGTAGAATAAATGCGTATATATACAATAAAGTACTACAGTGTAAATGTGTTGGTTTCATACTTACTTGAAACTGTTAAAGCTTGTTTAGAATCTATAAACATTTAAAGCAACTTTAAAAATCATTTTCCTTCTACTTAAGAAAATAACAGTAC
Source organism: Mercenaria mercenaria (assembly GCF_021730395.1). Lineage (NCBI taxonomy): Eukaryota > Metazoa > Mollusca > Bivalvia > Venerida > Veneridae > Mercenaria > Mercenaria mercenaria. The sequence goes on from NC_069363.1 coordinate 55,620,715, forward strand.
CTATTTGAATACATCATTTATCTGAAAGAAACAAACCTAGAATTTACCAAATTTGCACCATTAATAGTAGGGACCACAAACTTTTTATTGCGCAGTATATTTTTGGATGGATAAATCCGTGATGCTATTTATAGACGAGCCAATCGCAGCCATGAAATCGATAGGAAAGCATCTGTGTGATTCTGTTAATGGAGACCTGTCACAGTTTAAAAGGTCAGTAACCTTGATAAAAACGATGTTTTTGTTTGTTTTCGACGTTCAACGTTCTCAGTTAATTGTTTTGCTTCACTATTACAAAAAAATGAATTTGACTGACTAGATGTGCAATGCGCATGCGCAAATTAAACAGTTAAGAGCCACGAATTCGTAGGAATAGGGCATACATGAATGTATACATTTTACTATGCTCTCACAACATGGGATGTAGAACAATACAAACAAATTAGCAAGTGTTTCTGTGATAATGTCTTAAGAATGGTAAGTTATTTGATATCAATATGTACCAATTCGGCATGTTGCGTACACAACCGTGTCCACCTTGTGATGTCAACCTTCGCGAAAATATATGTTAAAACATAAATTTAGGACTTATCCAATCAATGTTAATTTAAAATTATTCCGATTTAGTAGGAAAATATATAAAGATATCACAATATATTTTTCAAAACATTTTAAAGACAAATCATTCTGAAATTTCAATACATACAAACATTTCACAACCTGTCAGCAAATCAGGGGAGGTAATATTAATAAATCCAAATTGAACAAGCAAACCAAACGATTCCTTTCTGCGGAAAGTAAATATTTATCAAAAATAATCTTTGATATAACTGAAGATAAAAGGTAAGGTAAAAGGTAAGGGTAGACTTCCCGGAAGCATAGAGCACCCCAGACAAAGCAATAAACCTTGAACATGTCTCGCCCTAGTTATCCTGCTAACTCAAGTTTTAACCTTTTATTTCACCAAAGTTATTTTTTTAGTTTCTTCCACTCTAAATTTTTATCACTATATTCTTTCTCTTTATGATTTTGACGCGCAAAACGTCTACGTCACCGCAAGGGGTTCGACGGTTATGGAAGATAAAGCCATGTATCGCAAAGTAGGCTTACATAATAGAAGCTGTAACGAAAAAATATTGCGGACGGGTTGCTTCAAAAACACAACAACAGGTAAATTTTAATCATATGTAAAATACAGAAAAGGTGAGTGTGTGTGTGTGTGTGGGGGGGGGGGGGGGGGGGGGGGGGGGGGGGGTAGCAAAACATTTCGACCCCAAGACATTTCAACCCCAAGAGACAATTCAACCCCAGGACATTTCGACCCCAACTCTTAAATTTGCTTTGGACATTTCGACCCCATTATTGATAATGATTGTAAACTTATACTTTACGCTGACGACAGTACGATTCTTTTTACTCATAACGACCCCGATTTCATCTCACAAAAACTTGGTATGGTCTTAGAAAAGTGTTCTGATTGGCTGGTTGATAATAAGCTATCTTTGCATCTGGGAAAGACAGACTTGTGCTTTTTTGACCAAAGACAATGTTACGTAAACACGAAGAATTCTTAATCTCGTGTAATGGTCTTACGCCTCCATATTGATGACTTCCTGTCCGGTGATACAATGGTTAACAACGTGATATCAAAGGTTAATGGTAAACTTAATTTTTTTATATAGGTACAATAAGTGTTTAGATTTTAATATTAAGAAATGGTTTTGCTCTGCTTTTATACAATGCCACTTTGACTATTCTTCTTCATCGTGGTTTGAAGGTCTGGAAAAGAGTCTTAAAAAGAAACTGCAAATAACACAAAACAAAGTAAATTAGGTTCCTCAAAGGCTATAGCTCTAGAACTGCCATTACATTTAAAGAGTTCCAAGATGTTAATTATTTGAATGTAGAAGAAAGAGTTAGACAATTAAGAATGAACCAGATGCATGGCGTATACTACAGGAATAGTCCTGTTTATCTAAGAGAAATCTTTACTTTTTGTAATGAGGCTAACATTCGCTCCAGTAGTTATAACTTTGTTTTACCTCGTTGTAATTCTTTAATAAAACAAACTTTTTTATCTTAATGGCATTAAAGAACGGAATGCACTCCCTTTAAGCAGTAGCTTTAGAGGCCTAGTTTTTCCTTCTTCTCTCCTTCCTAACCTGTAAGAATTCGCAGTATCGAGATTATCAATTCCTATACTTGGTGCTATTCTAGTAATCAACTCCTCATCAAAAGTTTTTTCTCTCTATTCAACTTTTTTCAGTACTTTCTTTCACATTGAAGCATACCACATTCATCTCTCTTCTTCTGTCCTCCATTTCTTTTGTCCGTTCGTCAACATACAACCGCATACTCTCAGTAACCCTTTTTTCTAAGTCCGTTTCTGTAACTTTCAATACTTCATCAATATACTGTTTATTACCACCTTCCACTAACTCTAACCTCTCTTCCAACTGTAATAATCTCATTTCCTGATTTTCCTTTATTATTTTCATAGTAGCACTGATTTCATCTAAAGTAGGTGATGTGGTTCTACAACTTTTACATGTCCATGTGAAGTCCTCAGTTTCCCGGTAATTAATTTGTAGGCTTCTGGTGATATTCCCGCACATTTTAGACAAAAATTTAATTTACAACCTTTGCAACACATAATGCTATCAACCCAAGCAAGGTCCTTATCACATTTTGCACACTTTTTATACAGGCCAGGGCTATTTAATTGTTTTCTCTTATTCACATTTGACACATTTGATACAGGTGTACCAACATCTGGAAATATACTCCTGTCCTTAGCTGACTGATGCCTAAATGGAGTACTATGATCATACCCACTATCCATAGTTACTAAATTCTAATGCAATATCACAAAATAATGGTCTAATTTCTATTTACTTATTTATCTATTTAATTGTTAGTTTATTTCTCAACTGTAATAACATCAAGTACACTAATTTAGTAAGTGTCATAATCATACTAGTTAATCATGTGACTAACAGATGATGTATATATACGGTCACTATTCTTACGTAATTCCTAGTTATAATTAAGCTAACTAAAACACTTAAATAATCTTGCCAATTTAAAAAATGTTATTCTTTAATTTAATGATTGAAATGAAAATGTCTGTGGTAGGGCAGTCCCCACACTCAGACACTTATGAATCTAATTAGCAGTAGAAAGAATTTTATACAACCATTTCCTAGCCACTTATGGGTGGTAGAAAGAATTTTATATAACCATTTCCTAGTCACAATACTATTGGGTGTACGCCGTCCTTCAAGAGAGACTGATGATAGACGTATCTGTTACACTGTTTCCTTCCTGGCCTGGACTGTTCGTTTTGTCCTCGTGTGTTGGTATTGTGTGCGAGCGTGTGTGTGTGTGTGTGTGTGTGTGTGTGTGTGTGTGTGTGTGTGTGTGTGTGTGGTGTGCACGTCTGCGTGCTGTTGGTTTCGTTTTGGGGAGGCTGCGTTTTTGGTATTCCGTGTTTGATATTTGTCTTTGTTTTTTACTAAATCGCAGCTAAATCTCGGCGATTTTTTCCTTAATTCAGTATTTACTTCTTGTATCCTTTTAATGAGGGCATCAATCTGCTGATGAATTTCCTTGTCATCAATAACCTCCCAATGAGGATCTCCTTTATGCCTATTCCATTCTCTTGTGAATATTGGTGGAATTTCCAAAAGCCCTAAATCTAATTCGGGATTCTCCCTTTGTATGGACTTCAAATAATTGAAACAGGAACCAATGAAGCCTTTTATAGATGAGCTTACCTACTATGTGCGTCACGTCACATGTAAAGTACCAAAAAAGTACTAAGACTTTCCCCAATGGTTTGTCACTCTGTAATAATTACCGAAGATTTAGGACACCCTGCTCAGATCTTCTTCCACTTAGATTGCGCCACACCAATTATAGATTCTGAATCTGTAAATTTTCTTCTTTTGTCCTCAAATATAAACCTTCTTATAGTTTCCGTTACAAATAAACTCCTCCTTATCCTGCAAAAAAATTTCTACTTTTCTCAACACTTTGGCCAAATATTATTACTTAAAGTGCAATTGACAAGGTGCAATCAACAGGATGACAGGCTTACACTCATAATAGAAACACGATACAGGCTCATGAAACCTCATGCATGGTGCAAAGTTCTGTTAAATTTGAAGCTATAAAATATGGAAAAACACCACCTATGAGTAACTCTACAAAGCCATTATTTTACTAATGCTCTATTTATTCATTTAATTATTTTATTTACTAGACTTACATTGTACCAGTTGAATGGACTATAGTATTATTGATGAATACAGTTGGAGAAAAAGCGAAAGAATAAGGATTTCCTGTTGTGGAAGTACTGTTAGATACTGTTAAATGATATCATACTCACAAGGGAATTCAGCAATGTGCTATAATCAATTCTAATATACTTTTCTCTGTTAAAACACTCTTACGCTTGAATGACGTCATGTTAACGTGCGGTGACGTCAATGTTTTTGTTGCGACCAAGAAAGAGCGCTACTATATTTTATCTACTCTTTTAGATTAAGGGCATATTAGAAGCGAAATAATTTATACCAAAAACAAATTTTAACACTATTTATACACTTGGGCGGTAATATGTCATACAAATAATTTCACTCGGGCTGCGCCCTCGTGAAATTATTACGCCCGACGTATAACCGCCCGTCGTGCATAAATAAGTGTTAAAACACTCTTTTGCTATAAATTATTTCTTAAATAAACCAAAGTCCCACTGTACACTACCTCCACCCAAAAGAAAATAATAATAAAAAAATTTAAGAAAAAAAAACACGTTAGCTTCCTGCTAGCTCAAAAACACACCTGAAAAACAAAACCTCACAAAGGAGACAATAACTGATTATATACACAAATTTATACTTGCTAACACATGTACAGGTGTGGTATCAGCCATTGTACTGTAGTAGAGTTTATCTGTCAATCTAAAGCCAGACTCTCTAAGCTCCGCCTACATATTATATTTCATTGTAGTATGAGTAAGATCTTTATCAGAGTTTAATCAACACGCAATCGTAGCTGATCATTAAAATATATATTATCATAAACAGTCTTTATTCATTTAATCTTCCCATACAATTATAACTCGGACACTTCAGAGCCATGAATAAATAACACCTGGAACCGGTAGGCTAGTGATAAATTCACATCACGTCCTTATAATTGAGGCTCTGAAAATGATTTTTTTCCTACTCCTACAAATGCCGTGATACCTGAAGGTCGAATTATCAAAAATATATAAAAAAGAGTTTGTGTACATTTATTAGTTTGCAGTGTGAAGAGCCCTTAGACTCTTCCACGCGTTAGATACTACATATTAACGACTGTTACAACCCAAGAACTATGACGCACCAGGTATAAAATTAGTGAAAGATAGCAATCGCTGATTGGCTGAGTGTATATATCGATGTAAACGTCACGCAGAGCTCCCTTTTATCTTAGATCTCTTTTTTTGTCGGCTGCTAGATGGAATTTACAAAAACATAAGATATTTCTTTAAAAAATTAAAAAATAAATAAAAATAAAGAAAGTAACACACAATTCAGTATCCTTAAACCCAAAAAGTTGAATGTGTTAGAAAAAATAAATGATGGAGATACATTAGTAATTTGACCACTGGATATGGAAAGTCATTAATTTATGAAGTTTTGCAGCAGAAGATTTCAATTAGTTATACCTAATTACAATTCTATTATCAATACTAGATACCTGCGTACAAAGAGAATGATTTATAGTAAGTTACCAGTAGATCTAGATTTCTATACCTATTCTACAATATGGACAATATAGCTGACTGGAAGCGCTTATTGCAATGTGTATTGTTTAAACCTTCATAGTTGTAGGTTTAACTTTTTGTGTTATGTGATTGAACAATCCTTTCAACATTAATAAGACAATGTACATGTACTATATGCATTCAATACCAAGGTTTAACCCGAGCTAAACATTTCTCTTTGGGAAAGCCTGACTATTTTTAAATTAGCATTCGCGCGGTGGATTATGGTATTCGTACAGAAATCTGTACGTTTTTAATCGGCTTGTAACTGACTCTGTATTCGATAAGACAGATCAGTGTAACAGACTAAAGAGCCCTTTCACGAATTTATGCGACACTAAGGTACTTTTCGAGCATTAGTTCACGTTGAGTTAATTTTGAAATTTTGCGACATACGGAAAACGTCGAGCGTTTTGGGGAAAAATAACGAAATTAATGTTGGCGTGTCCGCCGGCAAATATTATTCATCTGTTTTGACATATATCATCTGTTTTTATTGTTAATTATGTCTTGCATTTACTAGGTATTTCTATTTAGAAAAAAATGTCGGACAAAATCGAAACGAAGGTTCTGCAGGTGTCGAATATCGCACCCAACGCTAGCAGAGACCAGATGAAAACGCTCTTTAGCTACTTAGGCAAAATAGATGAAATCGAGATGTACCCTGCAGAGTAAGTAATATGAAATTATAGGGTTTCCTATCTTACTGAAAAATCTGTGTGCAATATCTAGTTCTAGTCTGTACTCGCGAACAATCAATTAAGATTATGACTGGAAGGATTTCACACTCACAGACTGACATTAACCGTATATCTGCCTCTACGTTAGTCCAAATAATAAGACATTTCGGGACAGCATGATAACTTTTGACTGTTGCTGTCCTGTCACGTCCAAACTCCCGTCGAGTCCAAATTTATTTGCATATTTCTGTTAGGAAATCCCCAATGAAATCTGAATTCCGAAAGGGATGACAACAATAAAATATCAGATCATAAAATAAGTCATCCCCATAAACCAAATGAGTAAGGCTACCTCCAAACGGGTCCGACACGTGTAGGTCACCTTAATATGGCATAATAAATAGTCCTAAGGCACTGGGGGCAAAAACATTGGTCAATAGATATATAACTGTGACCAGGGAAATTGCTCTCTATGGACCCTTCAACTACCTCACTCAACAAAACCCCAAAAATTTTTTAACACGCTTCGTTGCATCCATTGTTTCTCTCTGTGAATTACAGGGCTATGCATTGCCACTCATGAAAACACATAACTTTAATCCATGCCTTAAACGATGTTCATTTTGTCAAGCTTTGTATGTCACAATAACGAATAAATTTCAATCCATTTACACGCGTTCGTACACACGGAATGCATCAGTAAAATGACTCTTGAACGCAAATTGTCGGTAAAAAATTGCTACAGTCCGATAAACAAACATATTTACTAACACTCACCACAAATGTTATACAGTGAAACACCGCTTGCTCGAGCATCGATGACTCGAGCACCCGGGCTCGCTCGAGCAACTCATGTGGTCCCGGTCGAATTCCTTCTATTTTCTATGTGATATTACCATGGCTGCCTCGAAAATCGATAACTCGATCGCTCGAGCATGACACCTGGTCCCAGTGTATTAATTTACTCTTTGTTGCTTCTGGCTAACTCGAGCACAGGTGTCAAAATTTTTCACACCTTCGGCGGTCAGAATGTATCGGTTAATTAACCCTTTCCCACACGGATACGTTTATCACCGTATCTATCGATTACCGAACAGAAACGTATTGACCCGAGTCTATCGGTTCCCCGATAGAAACGTATTATACCGACTAACGGCCATTTGAACAGAATCGTTTTATCCCGTGTCTCATAATCAATCGCTTTATTTTCGTTCTTTTCCTAAAGAAACAAATTCCGGATGTTTACTAACTCAAAATATGGGATTTCGTCATCATTATTTACGTACAAGATCATGTGGTTACTATTTAAATTTATCGAGTACTTTGCAAAGGAAGACACCGGGGTTTTTTCCTACATGTGCACGACGCTACGTCATGGAAAATTACTGAGAAAACTGCTTGCAACTGGCCGGTTCGCGGGCTTTCCTCGTTCTAAAAATAACAACCATTTAACATCAAAGTATTTTTAAATGTGTTAGGTCATGAAGGTCACGCGTGATACATGCGGATTTCCCCTAAACAACAATTTGTGTATACGATGGCTTGGAATTTATGGCCTTACATAACGGGAAGTGTTAATCAAAACAGAAGGACCGCGGCTTTCAAATATTTTATGACACCCCAAGAGTTAATTGCTGCGGAAGTCACCCGTGATGTACCGACGTTTGATCATCAAAATATTACGTAATATTATCGTAAAATTTTTAATTTTTAGCACAAGAATACTGTAGTCGGTTACGAGTCTCGATCTCAGCGATCTTTTTGCACTTTCAGAAATTTTATGATCCGTTTTTTTGTAGTGTTATTCAGTTTGATGGTCGTCTTTTTTTTATATAATTACTTACCGATTCCGATTCGGAAGATAAGTCTATTAACTATAAATCAAACTTTCAAGCATCAAAATGAAATTGTATATGAATTTCAATGTGAAAGTAATCCAAAACAGAATTTTATGCCTAAAAATATATATTCCCGTACTTTAACACTTTATATCTTCGAAACTCAAAGAGAAACTACAATAAATTTTGTATCATCGGAAAGAGAATTTAAATTGCTATAAACTTTATATTGACAAAAATAATGTCAAACTTACAGAAAATATTAAAATAACGACATTTTTAACATAAGTGTGTGTAATCACAAAATAATGCCAACACCTCTGTTCAGATAAGACAGTCACCTTTATCAGCCATATACCGATTATTGATTATTGATTATCACTTATCAGTGTTATGTAAAAGAGGTTACTTTGGCTTCTGTTCTGTGTGGTAAAGGGTTAAACATTTTCACACACCGTGAGAATTGTGTAGTCTATTCTCATCTTAAATGTTTGTTTGTCGGTATATTCGATATCATGATGAGATTAATTATTGATAAAAGCTTAAAGAAAAGTTTATTTCTGCGGGATCGAGATCTTAGTAATTTAATCAGCGGTTATTTGCATGCAAATGAAGGAATTAATATAGCCGTTTCATAAAATTGAGACGACAATTATAATATGCACTTGTTGATGAATAAAAATTAAATGTTTCTTCGCAAATACAAATTACATATTGAAACGTCTATCAATAGATAACGTTTGTAATACGTTTGTTTTCGAAAATGTCACAAGTATGTTGTTATTATTACGCATGACCGGTCCCGATGACCGTAAACTTTAGTTTTCTTCGTATGTTGGTCAATGTTTGGGTCGCTCGAAACCATGGATAACTCGAGCATTTTTCTCATCCCCTTGCGACCTCGAGCGAGCGGTGTTTTACTGTATTTATATTTTACTTAAAACAGACGAAAATCAGTTTCAAGTAAATTTTAAAAATATTTCACCAACCATCCTCCATCTTAACTGGCGCGTGCTATTTGACAGAACCGGTGATGTAACAAGTGATTTTAAAGCGCTTAGCCAATCAAATCATTTGTTACATCACCGGTTCTGTCAATAGCACGCGACATGGAAAATGGAGTATGTTGGCGAAAAAATTTTAAAATTTACTTGGAACTGATTTTTGTCTATGTTAAGTGAAACAGAAACATTTCAACAGTGGTGAGTGTTAGTAAAATATGTTTGTTTATCGACCTGTAGCAATTACTCGCCGATAATTTGAATTTAAGATTCATTTTACTGATGCATTCCATGTGTACGAACGCGTGTAAATGGATCGAAATTTATTCGTTATTGTGACATACAAAGCTTGACAAAATGAACATCGTTTAAGGCATGGATTAAAGTTATGTGTTTACATGAGTGGCAATGCATAGCCCTGTAATTCACAGAGAGAAACAATGGATGCAACGAAGCGTGTTAAAAATTTTTGGGGTTTTGTTGAGTGAGGTAGTTGAAGGGTCCATAGAGAGCAATTTCCCTGGTCACAGTTATATATCTATTGACCAATGTTTTTGCCCCCAGTGCCTTAGGACTATTTATTATGCCATATTAAGGTGACCTACACGTGTCGGACCCCTTTGGCTACCTCTACCTCTCAAGTAGTTGGGATCAAAACTGTGGTGGAAATCGACACGATTTAAACTTCATGATTTATAGTTTTACCAACACATCGAGTGAGTGAGGTTTAAAAATAAGCCGATCCGTACACGATGAACACACACACAGCTTTACATGACTGAGGTAGAAATTTAACAGTTTAAGTGGAAAACACGCTGACATACATGGAGTTTAAAAGTGTTTTTGCCTTCAAAATGGAGGTTATTTCATTAGTTAGGAAATATAAATATTATAATGATTGTATACTTGGAATGAGCTTTCCGGACATCTTTTTAGTGTGAAAAATTTGGTTTAAATATGTATTTGAAGCCTCTAAAGTTAGCGACATGACTTGCGCCACTGGTTATACTGCATTGTTTTGAATGGTAAGTGGGTTGTGCGCAGAAAGTGTTATAGTCTCTATAATAATATCAAAGAGCCCTTTGCACACAGTTAACTGGGCTAGACAATGACAGGCATTTTAGTCGAGTTTTCTTTTGCAAATACCTTTTAAAAGTGAAAAAAAGCGTTAAAAATCAAATAAATATGTCAAATGAGTCACAGACTCTATAATTTGTCCGTTTTATTCTACCGTTTTAATCAGGATTTTTCCTGAATTTGCAACTGACTTTGCAAATAATCATATTTTATATAAATGATTAATACTTCATTCTAAGGTCAGTAGAATTGGTACTATAAGCTTTTTTAATGCAAAAATATTATCTGACAATAATGTCAATATTTTGATCAATCTCACAAGATACATGGTTCTATTACCACTCTTGGAGTTCTTTAGAATAATGTAAAAAACGAATGGTATTGTCTTATATTTAAAGATTAATCAAGGAAACGTTACAGAAAAGGTATTGCCAGGCCTTCTATTTTAGGACTGAGTGATTGAAGCGTGTAACTGATTGTCTGATTCATTTGAGTGCTAAACAATTGGAATTAGAACAATTGTAATTAGACAAAATTCTAATTGCTTTTAACTGATTTAGTGTTGTTTACTGATGATTAAGTGAATGAAATAACAAATATCTGACTATAATGAAAGCTGAAATGATTTCCGTTTTTGTTGCAATGGCCTTCTGAAAAGTGCCCCTTTGATTCAACTGCACCATGCCACTTTTAGGTCCATAAAAAAAACACTACCCCTGTAAGCGTCTAAGCCCACCTGACCAATGTGTTCTTACTTGACATGAATGGATAAATTTTCCTGAAAATCCTAAATACAAGATAATTAGCTTGTTTCAGTGGTTCTGCTTTGCAGGTATTATTACGTAGAAATAATAGCGTCATTGATCTGATACAAGTCATAAATTTACATTGTCACTGGCTTAAATTCTAGATCTTTTTCTAATGTATTCATTATCATTTAATATTTTACAGGTCGTCAGAGCTTCAAGTTACTGCCAAAGTTTGCTATGTGAAATACGATGACTGTACCAGTGTTGGAGTGGCCCTGCATCTTACCAACACAGTCTTTATTGACCGGGCTCTTGTTGTTATACCTGTTATGGAAGGTTTGTATTATTTGGTTTTTTAGTTATTTTTGTTTGTTTTTCTACTTGACATGTGTTTTTCTTTTGTAGTAATTTTTGTTTCTGTTTTTATTTGACTTGATTTTTTGTTTGGTAGTAATCTTTGTTTCTGTTCTTACTTGACATTGTTCTTACTTGACATTTGTTGGCTTTAGAATTGATTACAGTCATTGATTTTTTAGCTCACCTGTCACATAGTGACAAGGTGAGCTTTTGTGATCACCCTTCGTCCGTCATCCGTGCGTCTCGTGCGTCCGTCCGTGCGTCAACAATTTCTTGTCTGCACGATAGTGGTTTCATTTATGATTTTATTTTAACCAAACTTGCACACAACTTGTATCACCATAAGATCTTGGTTCCTTTCTTGAACTGGCCAGATCCCGTTATGGGTTTCAGAGTTATGGCCCCTGAAAGGGCCAAAATTAGCTATTTTGACCTTGTCTGCACAATAGCAGCTTTATTTATGTTTTGATTTTTACCAAACTGGCACACAACTTGTATCACCATAAGATCTTGGTTCCTTTCTTGAACTGGCCAGATTCCATTATGGGTTCTAGAGTTATGGCCCCTGGGAGGGCCAAAATTAGCTATTTTGACCTTGTCTGCACAATAGCAGCTTCATTTATGATTTTATTTTAACCAAACTTGCACACAGCTAGTATCACCATAAGATCTTGGTTCCTTTCTTGAACTGGCGAGATTCCTTTATGGGTTCTAAAGTTGTGGGCCCTGAAAGGGCCAAAATTAGCTATTTTAACTTTGTCTGCACAATAGCAGCTTCATTTATGATTTGAATTTAATCAAACTTGCACAAAACTTGTGTCACCATAAGATCTTGGTTCCTTTCTTGAACGGGCTAGATCCCATAATGGGTTCCAGAGTTATGGCCCCTGAAAGGGCAAAATTTACCTATTTTGACCTTGTCTGCACAATAGCAGCTTCATTTATGATTTGATTTTAACCAAGCTTGCACACAACTTGTATCACCACAAGGTCTTGGCTCCTTTCTTGAACTGGCCAAATTCCATCATGGGTTCCAGAGTTATGGCCCCTTAAAGGTCCAAAATTGGCTATTTTGGCTTTTGCAGCCATATAGAGACTTCATTTATGGTTTTATTGATACAAACTTCCAAAATATCTTCAACAAGAATAAATCTTAGATTCCATGACAAATCAGATCCAATCGTAGGTTCCAGAGTTATTTTATATCTGATTACCCCCCCCCCCCCCCTGATTGTAATCAAAATGGATGTATATCAGTAAGTACTTATAGGACTTATTTGAAATTTCATAATTGTCATTAGCTGGACTGAGGCAATCAGGGTAGATAACTATGGACTGATTTTATGTCAAATTACCTCCCTTTATTTCAAATTAAAATGGGTATATCTCCGTAACTAATGAAGATACTGATCTGAAATTTCATTTATGTCAACAGATTTATTTGGCAGAGCCTTCTTTTGTTCACTTACAATATTTTTTTTTAATTACTTCCCTTTTACGTTACTATAAATAGCTTATTTTTAGGAACTTTTTTATTATTGGCCGTAGGGAAAAACCGAGACCACTTTTCTGTGGTGCAACATGGATGGTACCTCCAATTTTTAGGTGCATTTTGACATATCTGTACCTTGTAAGAATTGTTTTTTCTTTTTGGTTAAATTTCTTCCCATTGTTGTTCCTGTCCTTTGGACTTAAATATTTTTACTGAGGACCTTCTTGTCCTCAAGTGCAATGATAACAGGTGAGTGATATAGGGCCATCATGGCCCTCTTGTATTTTGTTGTGGTTTAGATAATATTTATTAAATAAATTATAAAAGGAATTGATTTCACAAAATAAAAAAGAAAACACTACAAAAACAACTAAATGCTAAATTGAAGATGACTGACCCATTAATTAGTATTTGCAGTTACTGAGAAACTGTTGTTAAAGAAATAATGAATACATAGAAAGGAGTTTCAAACATAAAAAAGGTCTTGTGACAGGTATGAGGTTAACATGGTGATGCTAATGACCACCAGATTTAAATTCAAGTATTTTGGGTTGAAAAAAACTGGCGGGTGGGCTCAGAGCAGGGCAGGGCAAGATGTTGCAAAATTGGTAAAAAGTGAACTTCAAGAAACCCTTTCAACTTTAACTTCAATTTAAGGGAAAACTATTCAGGGGTACTGTCTCTAAATGGCATTTATTGATCTCTTTTTGCTGAAAAGTTATTCGAGTCCAGTGACGTACATGAGGTAGTGAGTATATAAATTATGGACTCTACATAATAAGGGAAATTATATGATCACATTTAATAACTTTTTATCATTTATAAACATGAAATGCCTCTAAAATGTAAAACATGACCTTTTTAACTAATTTAGAAAAAAAAAATCAAGTACAAAAGTTTGTTAATGTCAGGAAATATGAATTTCAGAATGCTTGTCTGTTAGTAACAAAATAAGAGCAGTTCTGTTATATCTCAGTACTTCTATAAAAAGAGGGTGTCATCAATGAAACACCTTTTATGAACTTCTGTACATGCCTCCAACAACCCGGCATATAGTGGTTCATTATATGATGAAAATGCATTGTACAGGAAGATCTACTTCTGGCAAGACTTAAGACTTTGAACTTTGGTGATTTTTTTCTCAATATAGCCTGAGCTTTATCTTTATTGTACTGCATAGTAGAAAGGAAGCTTCACCTCAGAAAAAAGTTAATGTTTTACAATCAGATGGCATTTTAGCATAATTTTTAGAATTTACAAATTTATTTATTACCATTGTTGAAGATTATTTGAAATTAATGTTGCAGCATAATGTGTTTTTGTTGTTAATTCGTCTTAGAATGGATTAAGTGCATGAAATTTGAGTTTAGTTATGCATTTTTAGCTCATCTGATTTTTTGAAAAAAAATGATGAGTTATTGTCATCACTTGAGCGGTTGTCGGCGTCGGCGTCGGCGTCTGCGTCGGCGTTGCCTGGTTAAGTTTTATGTTTAGGTCAGCTTTTCTCCTAAACTATCAAAGCTATTGCTTTGAAACTTGGAATACTTGTTCACCATCATAAGCTGACTCTGTATAGCAAGAAACATAACTCCATCTTGATTTTTGCAAGATTTATGGCCCCTTTTGTACTTAGAAAATATCAGATTTCTTGGTTAAGTTTTATGTTTAGGTCAACTTTTCTCCTAAACTATCAAAGCTATTGCTTTGAAACTTGGAATACTTGTTCACCATCATAAGCAGACCCTGTACATCAAGAAACATAACTCCATCTTGCTTTTTGCAAGAATTATTTCCCCTTTTGGACTTAGAAAATCAGTTTTCTTGGTTAAGATTTATGTTTAGGTCAGCTTTTCTCCTAAACTGTCAAAGCTATTGCTTTAAAACTTGCAACACTTGTTCACCATCATAAGTTGACCCTGTACAGCAAGAAACATAACTCCATCCTGCTTTTTGCAAGATTTATGGCCCCTTTTGGACTTAGAAAATATCAGATTTCTTGGTTAAGTTTTATGTTTAGGTCAACTTTTTCTCTTAAACTATCAAAGCTATTGCTTTGAAACTTGCAACACTTGTTCACCATCATAAGCTGACACTGTACAACAAGCAACATAACTCCATCCTGCTTTTTGCAATAATTATTTCCCCTTTTGGACTTAGAAAATCATTTTCTTGGTTGAGTATTATGTTTAAGTCAACTTTTCTCATAAACTATCAAAGCTATTGCTTTAAAACTTGCAACAGTTTTTCACCATCATAAGTGGACACTGAACATCAAGAAACATAACTCTATCCTGCTTTTTGCAAGAATGATGCCCCTTTTTAGACTTAGAAAATTATGGGTAGGACAATATTTCTATTACACAAAAAAAAAATCAGATGAGCGTCAGCACCCGCAAGGCGGTGCTCTTGTTATCTGATAAATGAGAACTGAGAGAGTTACTTGAAAGTCTATGGACTCTATATACATTCAACAGGAAATGAGACATTGCATGTAAGAGACAGAGTATTGCCTTCCTTCATTGTTTCAACTAAAATGTACTTGTTAATGTATAAATTTCTCATCCTTTTATGTGAAAACACAGAAAAGAAACACACAGAAATTTATTCAACAAAACACAGAATATTTTGACCGCAGAAATAACCTGCTGTACGGTAGTTCCTTTATTACACCAAAAGGAAGAGTAAATGTTAAAAATGGTGTTTTTAGCTCACCTGTCACAAAGTGACAAGGTGAGCTTTTGTGATCGCGCGGTGTCCCTCGTGCGTCAGTGCGTGCGTGCGTCCGTAAACTTTTGCTTGTGACCACTCTAGAGGTCACATTTTTCATGGGATCTTTATGAAAGTTGGTCAGAATGTTCATCTTGATGATATCTAGGTCAAGTTTGAAACTGGGTCACGTGCCATCAAAAAATAGGTCAGTAGGTCTAAAAATAGAAAAACCTTGTGACCTCTCTAGAGGCCATATATTTCACAAGATCTTCATGAAAATTGGTCAGAATGTTCACCTTGATGATATCTAGGTCAGGATCGAAACTGGGTCACGTGCCGTCAAAAACTAGGTCAGTAGGTCTAAAAATAGAAAAACCTTGTGATCTCTCTAGAGGCCATATATTTCACAAGATCTTCATGAAAATTGGTCAGAACTTTCACCTTGATGATATCTAGGTCAAGTTCTAAACTGGGTCACGTGCCATTTAAAACTAGGTCAGTAGGTCATATAATAGAAAAACCTTGTGACCTCTCTAGAGGCCATATTTTTCATGGGATCTGTATGAAAGTTGGTCTGAATGTTAATCTTGATGATATCTAGGTCAAGTTCGAAACTGGGTCACGTGCGGTCAAAAACTAAGTCAGTAGGTCTAAAAATAGAAAAACCTTGTGACCTCTCTAGAGGCCATATATTTCATGAGATCTTCATGAAAATTGGTCAGAATGTTCACCTTGATGATATCTAGGTCAAGTTCGAAAGTGGGTCACGTGCCATCAAAAACTAGGTCAGTAGGTCAAATAATAGAAAAACCTTGTGACCTCTCTAGAGGCCATATTTTTTATGGGATCTGTATGAAAGTTGGTCTGAATTTTCGTCTTGATGATATGTAGGTCAGATTCGAAAGTGGGGCACATGCCGTCAAAAACTAGGTCAGTAGGTCAGATAATAGATAAACCTTGTGACCTCTCTAAAGGCCATATTTTTCATGGGATCTGTATGAAAATTGGTCTGAATGTTCATAATGATGATATCTAGGTCAAGTTCGAAACAGGGTCATGTGCAGTCAAAAACTAGGTCAGTAGGTCTAAAAATAAAAAAACCTTGTGACCTCTCTAGAGGCCATACTTGTGAATGGATCTCCATAAAAAATGGTCAGAATGTTCACCTTGATGATATCTAGGCCAAATTTGAAACTGGGTCACGTGCCTTCAAAAACTAGGTCAGTAGGTCAAATAACTAAAAAAAACTTGTGACCTCTATATAGGCCATACTTTTCATGGGATCTGTATGAAAGTTGGTCTGAATGTTCATCTTGATGATATCTAGGTCAATTGATTTGAAACTGTGTGGTCAAACTGGGCGTTCAAAAACTTAGGTCAAACGAGTAGGAGTCGTAAAATACTATTATAAAATCTTTGACCTCTCTAGAGGCCATATTTTTCATGAGATCTTCATGAAAATTAGTGAGAATGTTCACCTTGATGATATCTAGGTAAAGTTTAAAACAGGGTCACGTACCTTCGAAACAAGGTCAATAGGTCAAATAATAGAAAAAACGACGTCATACTCAAAACTGTGTCATGTGGGAAGAGGTGAGCGATTCAGGACCATCATGGTCCTTTGTTTATTTATGTTGAAATATTGCAACATAGTGTATTTAACACCAAAAAAATGTTGTCTTGTTATTTCTATCAGTCTGAATTTAGTTCTCATGCTAACAGTTGTTTATTTACAGGTGAAATTCCTGATGAACAGTCTGCATTACAAAGGGCACCAACTGCTGTAGCTGGGATGTTACCTGGGCAACCTACATGGCCCAGTAATGTCATGAGTCAGGTACTGTAATAATTAAAAAATTTCTTAGAAAGAAAGATGATATTGTTTTATTTTTGCAATAGAAACCTGCTTTTTATACGCCTGAAGGGACGTATTATGTTATACCCCCCGGTGTCCGTCCATCTGTCCGTCCGAGCACATGATTGGTACCTTAGGTGGTAGGAGGTGTGTCTGAGCCCACAAATGAACATTTGTTGGGTACAGAGAACAATAGGTAACAGTAAATTCTTTTCATTCCGTAGTGTTTATTGGGTACTTTTTGTCGCTTATTGGGTACCTTTTAACAAAAGAAATACCCAATAAAGGTCCATCTGTGGGAACGTCCGTCCGTTAGCAATTTCGTGTCTGCTCTGTAGCTCTTGAACCCCTTGAAGGATTTCAAAGAAATTTGACACAAATGTTCACTACACAGAGACGACGTGCAGAGCGCTTGTTTTTAAGATGACTAGCTTCAAGATCAAGGTCACGCTTAGGGGTCAAGGGTCATATGAGTGTGTTTCGTGTCCGCTCTGTAACTCTTGAACTGCTTGAAGGATTTCAAACAAACTTGGCACAAATGTTAACCACACTGAGACGACGTGCAGAGCACTTGTTTCGGATGACTAGCTTCAAGGTCAAGGTCACACTTAGTGGTCAAAGGTCATACATGACTTTGCTTTGTGTATATTGCTCTGCATTGCAGTGCTCTTGTTTTTATTTGGCAGATCCCTTTTTTGTTCTCTTGCAATAATTTTTTTTGTATTGCTTCCCTTTTTTGTTACTATAAATAGCTTATTTTGAAACTTTTTTATTATTGGCCGTAAGGAAAAACCGAGACCACTTTTCTGTGGTACAACATGGATGGTACATCCAATTTTTAGATGTATTTTGACATATCTTAACCTGGTAACAATTTTTAACCAGGTTTTCAATGAAAACCTGAGTTATTAGATTGGGGTAGATGTCGGTCGGGCGGGCGGGCGGCGGCGGCGGCGGCGGTGGCGGCGGTGGCGGCGGCGTCAAACTGGTGTTTCCGGTCAATAACTTTTGTTTCGGTAAAGATATTTGAATAAAACTTGGTATGTATGTAGCTTATATCAAGACAAAGGCTGGGATTGATTTTGGGGTTTCTGGGGTCAAGGTCAAGGTCACTGTTACTTAAAATAGAAAAAGGGTTTCCGGTCAATAACTTTTGTTTCGGTAAAGATATTTGAATAAAACTTGGTATGTATGTAGCTTATATCAAGACAAAGGCTGGGATTGATTTTGGGGTTTCTGGGGTCAAGGTCAAGGTCACTGTTACTTAAAATAGAAAAAAGGTTTCCGGTCAATAACTTTTGTTTCAGTAAAGATATTTGAATAAAACTTGGTATGTATGTAGCTTATATCAAGACAAAGGCTGGGATTGATTTTGGGGTTTCTGGGGTCAAGGTCAAGGTCACTGTTACTTAAAATAGAAAAAGGGTTTCCGGTCAATAACTTTACTTAGGAATGAGCTATCGTGATGAAACTTGGTGTATAGCAAACTTATATAAAGTTGTAGCTTGGGATTGATTTTGGGGTTTCTGGGATCAAGGTCAAGGTCATTGTTACTAAAAATAGGGTTAGGGTTAGGTTAGGGTTAGGGTTAGCATATCTTCTACATGCATGGAGGGATTTTGATGAAAGTTGGCACAATTGTTCACCATCATGAGACGGAGTGTCATGTGCAAGAACCAGGTCCCTAGGTCTAAGGTCAAGGTCACACTTAGAGGTCAAAGGATACAAGAATGAAAAGTTTGTCCGGAGCATATTTTCTTCATGCATAGAGGGATTTTGATGTAACTTGGCACAATTATACACCATCATGAGACGAAGTGTCTTGCGCAGTTCCATTCTTAAGAATTACTTCCCTTTGTTGTTACTATAAATAGCTTATATTGTAACTTTTTCATTACTAGACGTAGGGAAAAAGCGAGACCACTTTTCTGTAGTACAACATGCATGTTACATCCAATTTTGAGGTGTATTTTGACCAATCTCTACCTGGTAAGGATTTCTGTGTGGACTTAAAATTATTTTTTTTTGTATTTTTTTTTTTTTTTTTTTTTTTTTTTTTTTTAAGATTAACTTCCCTTAGTTGTTACTATAAATAACTTATATTGTAACTTTTTTTATAATTGACCGTAGGGAAAAACCAAGACCACTTTTCTGTGGTATAACATAGTTGTTACTTTCTAATTTTAGGTGAATTTTAAGGTATCTCTACCTGGTAAGGAGTTTTTTTGTGGACTTAGAAAAACAAAAGAATTACAGTGATTACTAAACAACCACAAAATTAAAATTACATCTGCAAATACAGGTGCTAGAGTAAAGAAATTTGCTGTGACGGGCATATATTGTGACATTCTGGCACTCTTGTTTATTCTTATGAAAAGTGTTGAAAACCTGGTTTCGTGGCATTGCCGCGTTTCTTGTAAGTTCTTTAAATTTTGCTCCCATCCTCTGATGTAACCCTTCGGACGTATATTGCCCCACTTGGCGGCGCTCTTGTTATAGCCAGTGTCAGTGACCTACCACTGCATATAAAATATTATTACAAAAATAATGGTACCAGGGCTCCAGATAATGTTTTGGCCTAAGAGTATTTACTCATCAAAATCCTTGTGAATGAGTAAAATGGTAAAATCTGAATTAGACTAGAAGTAATTTTACTCCTGAAAATTTGTAAATGAGAAAAAAACAGAAATCAGTTTTATAACATAGATTTTTCTATTTATTGGGTGTAACACCTATGAATTTGTTTGCAGTTCAGTTTCAATTCAGCATTGTTTTTGCTCCTTTTTCTCACTTGGCTTGCTTTGGCTTCACACCCACTACCAAATCCAATATACCTGTAACAATGTTTTAGGGATAATTTTTTGTTTTGGTTTAAAGAATGCGTAGAGCGTTTGTTCACTTTTTACATACTTAGACAGAGACATTTTGTTTTTTACTATACACCAGAAGTTGATATTTTAAATTGACACCACTTTAAAATACACTACTGTTACAATCAGTATTAATTTCCAACTGTTTGATTTACGCACGCCTTGAGTGTATGATATAGTTTAGCCTGGGTTTATAGAGTACAATTCAATGCGTGTGTACGTCCAATGTAGGAGAATTAATGCCGACCATGCTCTGTTACGTAAAGCATCCAGACGATTCAGGTTTTGTTTAAGCTAAAAAAAGTCATTGCGTGCCTTTCTGTTATTTCATATGCGTTTTTATATGCTAAAAAATTATCAGACATGCGTATATGCATTATTTCAAAGAGTAATTTACGCTAATACACATCTTATCTGGAGCCCTGGGTACTTTTGTATCTGGTACACATCCAAAGTAAACATTTCCTAAAATTATACTTGAATTATTAAATATTTCAGTTTAGGAAGATTTTGTAGTTAAATCTTACTATAGTAAGCAAGGCATCATATTGCCAGCATGTGTCAAAATGTTTGATTACTTATTTCATCTGTATAATATAGTCTTTAGATACAGATTCTTGCTGATTTTTTTAATGCTAACATTTGTTTATGTTAAACTTTCTACTCTATTTTTTTGAAACTTAGTTACAAAGTATTGGTGGCTGTCAAGTGATTATCACCAATGATCCTAGATTAACTGCCCTTGGATTGTCACAGTATCCTCCCTTGCCAAGTAACACAGATCCCTCCAAGATTGAAGAGATCAGACGAACAGTTTATGTGAGCAACCTTGACCCAGCTGTAAGTTGTATTTAATTTCTTCTTACACTGCATGTCAGACGTTTATTTATAGAAAGATCTAGAGATTCTTTCATGAAATAGTTACATGCTATATTTACCATGTCATAGGACAAGTTCTATTTTGATGAAACAACTTTCTTTCATTAAATCAGCAGTCATAAACTGTGCTACTCATACATGTGCACTGTGGATTTGATTCATGAAAAAATCTCTGTATACCATTTAACATTAATTAAGTAGAATGAACTAAGTTTTGCCTTCTGAAATTGGCTTCTTTATTCATCTTAAATCTTCAGATGATACAGGCTTTAATCACCGTTTTTAAGTTTTTGAACACTTAATTTGAGGAGTTTCTTGATATTTTATACAGATAAGTGGTGAGCAGATCATGACATTTTTTGGTCAAATTGGTGAGATAAAGTACGTGCGGATGGGAGGTGAAGAGGTTGAAGGCGGAAAATGTGCATACGTTGAGTTCACTGATCAACGTTCTATTGCCACAGCTCTAACATACAACGGGGTCATGTTTCAGGACAAGCCTTTAAGGTGAGTAGTATATTTCATGATTTGTATTTAATTCAGCTTAGGTTGTCAAACTACTTTTCTGTCTAAAGAGAATTTTTGTGTATACACTTCACACCCACTGTGTTGCGACAAACAGGAGTCAGAGGATCAATTCGTGCTAACATCAGTGGGCAGCATAGGTACAGGTTCCCACTATGGCGGAAATAAGTATTCACTTGACATTATTTAATTAACAATTCATACAATATACTTGAGTGTAATCATTTATGAAACGGTTGAAATACTTCTTCTGTAACAATTTTTATCATTACATTATCAGTAAAGAAAATAGATTTGTGTCATTTTTAGCTCGACTGTTCGAAGAATAAGGGAGTTATCCTACTCGCCCCGGCGTGTGCGTGAGCGTCACACAAATATTAAAGTTTGCGTACCACCCCAAATATTTTCAAAGTCCATTGAGATATTGCTTTCATATTTTGCATACTTGTTTACCATCATGACCCCAGTCTGTAAAAAGGAGGAGGCAACTCTATCAAGCATTTTGACTGAATTATGGCCCCTTTTCGACTTAGAATAATGTTAAAGTTTGCATACCACCCCAAATATTTTCAAACTTCATTGAGATATTGCTTTCATATTTTGCATACTTGTTTACTAACATGACCCCAGTCTGTAAAATGAGGGAGGCAACTCTATCAAGCATTTTGACTGAATTATGGCCCCTTTTCGACTTAGAATAATGTTTAAGTTTGCGTACCACCCCAAATATTTTCAAAGTCCATTGAGATATATTGCTTTCATATTTTGGATACTTGTTTACAGTCATGACCCCAGTCTGTAAAAAGGAGGAGGCAACTCTATTTAGCATTTTGACTGAATTATGGCCCCTTTTCGACTAAGAATAATGCTAAAGTTTGCGTACCACCCCAAATATTTGATATTGCTTTCATATTTTGCATACTTGTTTACCATCATGACCTCAGTCTGTAAAAAGGAGGAGGCAACTCTATCAAGCATTTTGACTGAATTATAGCCCCTTTTCGACTTAGAATATGCTTATTGTAATGTTAAAGTTTTACTCATAGCTTATATTATACTATCAAGCACTGAGAATAGTCGAGCGCGCTGTCCACTGACAGCTGTTGTTGTCATTACATTATCAGTAAAGAAAATAGATTTGTGTCATTTTTCAAATTTCCATTTAAGATGTCATGTTCGGATATGGTCTAAGTTATTGTTAAAACAGACGTCATTGTGGGAAAGCTGATAAACTTAAAAGGACATTTATACAAATGAATATTAGTATTAAACTTAAGGAGAGAAAAATACTTATTTCTGCTCGAGAATTTTTCTTCACAGCCAGTGACTCCTAGATACAAATAAAATATATGAAATACACATGGAAACATAGTAAGGAGATTAAGTGACATTTGCCATAATTTGTTTTCTGTTTGGATTTAGGTGTAATTGCCTGGCTTATGTTGCTGAGTTGTCTAGTTTGTTTCTGTATTAGAGTTGACTAAAATCAGAATTTTTATTTGCATTTAGTGTTGCCCACTCCACATCTGCTATAGATAAACCTAAGACGAAGATGCAGGAGGCAGCTCAGAGGGAGATTGAAGAAGCAATGAAGAAAGTGAAGGAAGCACAGTCATTGATCACCGCTGCAGCAGATTCAGGTCAAGTATCATTTTTAGCTCGACTTTTCGAAGAAAAAGTAGAGGTATTGCACTCGGCCCCGGGTTGCCGTCGCGGTTGGTTAAAGTTTTTGATAAAGTCAAATATCTCTGTTACTATCAAAGCTATTGACTTGAAACTTAAAATAGTTATTTACTATCAAAGTCTACACCAGGAGAAACAACCCCCATGAATTTTGACAGAGTTATGCCCTTTTTAGCTCACCTGTCACAAAGTGACAAGGTGAGCTTTTGTGATCGCACGGTGTCCGTCGTCCGTCGTCAGTCCGTCCGTCCGTGCGTCCGTCCGTCCGTAAACTTTTGCTTGTGACCACTCTAGAGGTCACATTTTTCATGGGATCTTTATGAAAGTTGGTCAGAATGTTTATCTTGATGATATCTAGGTCAAGTTCGAAACTGGGTCACGTGCCATCAAAAACTAGGTCAGTAGGTCTAAAAATAGAAAAACCTTGTGACCTCTCTAGAGGCCATATATTTCACAAGATCTTCATGAAAATTGGTCAGAATGTTCACCTTGATGATATCTAGGTCAAGTTCGAAACTGGGTCACGTGCCATCAAAAACTAGGTCAGTAGGTCTAAAAATAGAAAAACCTTGTGACCTCTCTAGAGGGCATATATTTCACAAGATCTTCATGAAAATTGGTCAGAACATTCACCTTGATGATATCTAGGTTAAGTTTGAAACTGGGTCACATGCCTTCAAAAACTAGGTCAGTAGGTCAAATAATAGAAAAACCTTGTGACCTCTCTAGAGGCCATATTTTTCATGGGATCTGTATGAAAGTTGGTCTGAATGTTCATCTTGATGATATCTAGGTCAAGTTCGAAACTGGGTCACGTGCGATCAAAAACTAGGTCAGTAGGTCTAAAAATAGAAAAACCTTGTGACCTCTCTAGAGGCCATATATTTCATGAGATCTTCATGAAAATTGGTCAGAATGTTCACCTTGATGATATCTAGGTCAAGTTTGAAAGTGGGTCATGTGCCTTCAAAAACTAGGTCAGTAGGTCAAATAATAGAAAAACCTTGTGACCTCTCTAGAGGCCATATTTTTCATGGGATCTGTATGAAAGTTGGTCTGAATGTTCATCTTGATGATATCTAGGTCAAGTTCGAAAGTGGGTCACATGTCATCAAAAACTAGGTCAGTAGGTCAAATAATAGAAAAATCTTGTGACCTCTCTAAAGGCCATATTTTTCATGGGATCTGTATGAAAATTGGTCTGAATGTTCATCTTGATGATATCTAGGTCAGATTCGAAACAGGGTCATGTGCGGTCAAAAACTAGGTCAGTAGGTCTAAAAATAAAAAAACCTTGTGACCTCTCTAGAGGCCATACTTGTGAATTGATCTCCATAAAAATTGGTCAGAATGTTCACCTTGATGACAGCTAGGTCAAGTTTGAAACTGGGTCACGTGCCTTAAAAAACTAGGTCAGTAGGTCATATAATAAAAAAACCTTGTGACCTCTCTAGAGGCCATACTCTTCATGGGATCTGTATGAAAGTTGGTCTGAGTGTTTATCTTAATGATATCTAGGTCAAGTTTGAAACTGGGTCAGCTGCGATCAAAAACTAGGTCAGTAGGTCTAAAATTATTAAAATCTTTTGACCTCTCTAGAGGCCATATTTTTCAATGGATCTTCATGAAAATTGGTCAGAATGTTCACCTTGATGATATCTAGGTCAGTTTCGAAACTGGGTCACGTGCGATCAAAAACTAGGCCAGTAGGTATAAAAATAGAAAAACCTTGTGACCTCTCTAAGAGGCCATATTTTTCATGTGATCTTCATGAAAATTAGTTAGAATGTTCACCTTGATGATATCTAGGTAAAGTTCAAAACAGGGTCACGTACCTTCGAAGACTAGGTCAATAGGTCAAATAATAGAAAAACCTTGTGAGCTCTCTAGAGACCATATTTTTTAATGGATCTTCATGAAAATTGGTCAGAATTTTTATCTTGATAATATCTAGGTCAAGTTCAAAACTGGGTCACATGAGCTCAAAAACTAGGTCACTATGTCAAATAATAGAAAAAACGACGTCATACTCAAAACTGGGTCATGTGGGAAGAGGTGAGCGATTCAGGACCATCATGGTCCTCTTGTTTAACTTAGAATTGTTTGGTTAAAGTTTTATAAAGTTTTTACTAGCAAAGCTCTAATTCAGAGTCAAGCATTGAGAAAATTCGAGCGTGCTGTCTTACGGACAGCTCTTGTTTATGATATACCTATTAATTTTCTGTCTGAAATACAGCCTATATTTTACTATACAAAACCCTGTATCCAACCATTGGATACGGAAAAATAGTTACTGGTGGAACTACATGTTTTAGTTGCTACATTCCATGGGTCAAAAAGTTTACTGTCTTAAACAAGTCTTCAGCCTTATTTGTCTAAAACTGTTGCCCATTTGGACTGATATAACAGTAGGAATGGGTATATATGTATAATAAAAGGTCATTAAGGCAGTACTGTGATCTGCAATGATTTTGGCTGTCATGGATTTTTCCAGACCAGAGCACAAACGTCTCACGGGATCGAGGCCTGGTAAAATCCACTCAAGCCAAATACAAGATACTGTGATAATAACCCTATTATATTTTGTTCTTTTTGCACGTTTTAAATAAAATGTACATAGCATTATCATGAAATTTATACCAGAAGTTATTCGTCATTTTTCTCTATCTCATAATAATGTAATAGAAAATTCAAAAACATTTTTGGTCTCGTTTCTGAATAAATCAGATTGTTCCTCAGAAAAAGGTGAATAGAAATGAGGGCAGTATTGACCATTACATAAAAATAGACCGGATCATACTAGAAAAAAGGCCAGTATTTGAAAACAGGGTTAAGTTGCAATGATTTTCATTTTACACTACAGGTGACTTGAACATTGATAAAGAAGTGTCAAAACTAGCTTCAAGTAAGTATCTACAAGAAAAAACATTTAATTTAAGAAATAACCAGTTCTGCTGGATTATTCAGGATTGCACCATGGTGACTACAGTCACAGAGTGGAAAAATTAGACTAATTTCTTTAAACTTTAGCCTGCTGGCGGCAAGTGATTCTGCCTTTGCGACCAGTGCAGACCAAGATCAGCATGCACATCCGTCAGTAAATTTTCAGTGAACACCCCTTCGAATAATAAATGGTATTGCCTAAATTGAATGATGGACCAGTCCATTCTAGAAATTTAGCAGGCTAAGGGTTAATTTATTGTTCTTGGTAAATCACAAAAGATTGTTATAATTTCTGATACAAAGTTTGATCAAAATTTTAACTTCCTGTAAAAGACTTACCAACTTATAAAAAGGAACAGATTTTGCTCATTTATTAATCGGGATGTAACCAGTATTTGTGTAGAAAAGTTGTCATTTTCTAAGCCACTATAAGTCTGGGCATAAAACAACTTTCTTTTAAAAATACCAAAAGTATCATCAAGTTTGTTGATTTGCATATTTTTACTATTTTGCCAACTGAAGTGAAAAAAATATTGTTCTGTTCTGTTGCAGGCTTTGGCAGGAGTCGATCAAGGTCTAGGTCACGTTCAAGACGAAGGCGAACTCGTTCTAGATCAAGACGGAGGAGTAGATCTAGGTCTCGTCATCATAGATCACGTTCGAGGCGCAGGTCGAGATCACGGAGAAGATCAAGGTCTCGAAAGAGGTCAAGGTCAGGATCAAGGAAAAAGAGGTCAAGTTCTAGGTAAAGGCAGTACAAATAAACTCAGATAACTTAAAACGTTTGCATACTGTATGATGCTAAACAAATGGGTTTCATTTAGGGCCTAGGAACAGGTATATCTCCCTGCTGTAGTAGTCTGAAACCCCAGCTACTTTCTGTTCTGAATAGGGCCTCCAGTTCCCCACTGCAAATTCTACCTACTTCAGCAATAAAACATGTCCTTGAAAATATTACAGAAATTCTTTTTTTTTTTTTTTTTCCAACAGTAACTATGGATTTGTTTTGCTTTTTCCTTGAGTTACCATGTTTTATATTAGTGATCCTATCATATGACAGTCCCTTCTATCTTGTTTTCTTCTATCTTGTTTTGTAAGAGACATAGCCGTTTCTTCTTCTATGGAAGTTGTTCAAACTAGCACATCATATTTAGGTCTGTTAACAATGTGATAATATTTTTGAATTATTGTTTATATTGTGACAAATTTCATTTCGTAAATAACCTACCTGACATTACCGTAAGGATTATTCCGTTCGGCACGGCTTTTAACCCGCTCTAAACCGGAAGTAAAAAACTTGACCTTCACGGTCAAATGTACTTCCGTTAGAAGCACCATGCTTCAGTTTTCTCTTTCGGCGCAAACAAGTCGGACGTTTTTCTACTCGCTCTTAGTATTAACTTTTTTTTTTAAAGTTTGTTGTTTGAGGATAGTGAATGTTTCGTGTCTGGGAATGACCGAGTTAGAGGTCAAACGTTCTCGGATGGATATTGCCTCCGAAGATGAACACATTTCGGACGTTTCTCATTCGGAAACAAATTCGGTACACCTTCCACTGGTAATAAAGGTAAGCGTCGTTCTCGCTATGATATTTTAGAAGCGGAATGGAATGAAAAAATTTGGCAATATGGATGGTCGTTTGAATGTTTAGACAGTAATAATTGCCAATGTCAATAAGACTGTGGAAGGTCTAGCAGATTTGATTAAAAGTTTGAAATCTGACCAATCACACAGACGGTCAGTGTCTCCAGATTCTTCCCCTTCACACAGACAGAATGACCGATCACACAGACGGTCATTGTCTCCAGTTTCTTCCCCGTCACACAGACAGGATGATTTCTCGTCACACAGACAGAAAAAACAGTCTCTGTCACACAGACAGAAAAAGAAAGTTTCGTCACACAGACGGAAACATTTTTCAGATCATTCTGAAGACAGTGATTCATATGCTTCATCAAATAACTCATGTGAAAATGATGATGCGCTGTCAGTACGGTCTAAAAATGACAATATGTTCACAGAAGAAATTTCTGATGACAATCAACAGTTATCACAAACAAATAAAAAGTGCTTGTTTGATTTGTTTGGCGAAGATGCTACAATCAAGAAAAATGTCAAACAAGAGGGCATTTCACTCGATGCTTCGCAAAAGGAAGTGATAGAAAACAGTTTTAGGTCAAAGACACCTAGATATTTATCTTCATTTGCAGAAGAAAACTTTGAACTTTTTCCAGTTGATGAAGAAACCAATGAATTTCTTCAGGTGCCACCACTAGACACCCTTATTGAAAGTTGTTTAGTTAAACGGCATGGATCTAGGCCTCATTCAGTAAATCTCGTTCAAGGTCTTTAGTTACTCAGCCTTGTAAAAAAGTGGAAACAAATAGCATATAAAGGTCAACAAGCTGCTAGGCTAGGCATCGTGATGACTACATTATATTCAACAGAGTCTTGCTACATTACTTCAACAGTTTCAAGATGATTCCTTTGACAAAGAAAAGGCTATGAAGCAAGTCAAGGATATATTCGCAATGACAACTAAATCCCTAGATCAAATGGGAAGGTCTGGTGCTTTTCACCATGTTATTCGTCGCACTGTAGCCATGACCGATTCTGCACTTTTTGAATTAGACGATGCTAATGAGCTGGCCAATCTCCCTCTGTCAGGAAAAGGTGTTTTTGGTCCAGACTTTGAAACCTTTCTGAAAAGTAGGAAAGAGAAAAAGAAACAAATAGAAGACATTGTTCCAGATATAAAAAGGAGAGATCTTAAACGAAAACAAGGTGCTATACCAGCTCAGGATCATACTTTTAAAAGACCTAGATTGGAACAACGTCATAATACTGCAGCAACATCTAGCACTGCAGACCGTACTTTTAACAATTTTCGGATCCCCAAGGTATCCAGAGATCAAGACAAGTTCAGTCACAAACAGAAAAGATCTAGCTTTCCCCACTTTAAGAGATCTTCCCAGAGTACCGCCACTAAAGGAAGACTGGGAAAAGCAGATGAACAATGACAAGGTATGTACTATAGCAAAACATCCGGAGATTCCTGTTGGGGGTCGACTGTCTCATTTTTCTACCAGCATGGGAACAAATTACTCAAGACAAATGGGTACTAGATGTAATAAAAAACGGTTACAAACTGGAATTTTTAAAGAAACCTTCTTTTTCGGGCATCAAAACTACAAAAGTGCCTTCAAACCATATTCCCTTCATAAAAGAAGAAATAGACAAGCTTTTACAAAAAAATGTCATTCAAAGAGTAAAAATGAACCATGCAAAAGAAGGTTTTTACAGCACATTATTTCTTGTCCCGAAGAAAAATGGGGAAATGAGACCAGTCATCAACTTGAAACCTCTAAACAGGTATCTCCGGAAATTACATTTCAAAATGGAGACAATTCAAAAGGTTTTGCATTTAGTAGAAAAAGGCAGCTGGAGTATAAATCTAGATCTGAAAGATGCCTATTTTCACATAAAAATTTGCAAAAATCACAGAAAATACCTTCGTTTCGCTTTTCAAAACAAAATCTATCAGTTCCGAGCTCTCTGCTTCGGACCAACTTCAGCTCCGAGAATTTTTACAAAAATAGTTTCAGTTGTAACAGCACATTTACGCAAACATGCAATAATACTGTCAAATTATCTGGACGACTGGCTAGCTCTGAAACAAAGCAGAGAAAGGTTATTACAGGACAGAACTGTAATTCTCAATACACTTTTTCAGCTGGGGTTCATGATAAACAAAACCAAATCTCAATTGAATCCTGTTCAGAATCCAACATTCATAGGCTGCCTATTTCTACTAAATCATGGATTAGTGTACCCTACTCAAGAGAGAATAGTAAACTTAAAAAAAGCAGTTCTCAGTATAATACAAGGGCAAGCAACTGCAAGACATTTCCTTATTTTATTGGGTCGGATAGCATCTTGCCTAGAACTTATACCCAATGCTCGTCTGTTCATGAGACCACTCCAACTTCATTCGTTGAACAACTGGAGTCCCTCCAGAATGGCTTTGTCATACCAGATTCCTGTTACACCAGACCTGTTGAAACATTTAGAATGGTGGTTACAGGATCAGAACATTTTGAGGGGTCGCACACTTGTGACAGAGTTATTTCCAGTCACAATTACGACAGATGCAAGCTCGACATGGGGGTGGGGTGGTCACATGAACCGTTGTACAGTGCAAGGCCGTTGGTCTCCGATTGGAGGTTGCTACACATAAATTGTCTGGAAATGAAAGCTGTATTCATACAGTGGAACATTTCTTGCCGAAATTACGGAACCAGAATGTTCTGATCAGATCAGACAACACGACTGTTATCCAGTACATAAACAAACAGGGGGGTACCAAATCTCAACAGTTGTGTCGTCTGACTGGAAGCTATGGAATTTAGCTCTACAGAACAATATCAAGCTGAAAGCAGCCTTTGTAAAGGGGAGTTTGAACACTCTAGCAGATGCTTTGAGTCGGAACTTAGTCCGAGAAACCGAGTGGTGCTTGAACAAAACAGTAGTGTTTCAGATTTTCAACACTCTGGGGGCACCTCAGATAGATTCATTTGCAACAGCACAAAACAAACAAACACCAGTGTTTTGTTCTTGGACCGCACATCATCAGGCATTTGCAGTGGATGCCCTGTCAATATCCTGGATGAACATGTTTGCTTATGCATTCCCCCCAGTCCAGTTGATTCCCAGGGTATTGTCACATTTTCAGTGTCAAATGAATTGCAGACTAATCTTGATTGCCCCCTGTTGGCCAAGACAGTTTTGGTTTCCCCAACTGTTACAGTTACTGATTGCACAACCAGTCAGACTGCCATGCAGGAAAGACCTATTGTTTCAAGGGGTGAACAAACTTGTACATCCAAACCCACAAACTCTCAGTCTGACTGCATGGCTGTTATCGACAGAAACTTGTTATCAAAGGGGTTTTCAAAACAAACTAGAAATTTACTGGCCTCCTCCTGGAGAAAGGGAACCCAGAAAGATTATCGCTGCAAATTCAGACTGTTCAGTAGTTGGTGTAGTCAACAACAGGTTGATACGTATGCAGCAACTTTAACTGATTGTGCAGATTTCTTGTCCTTTCTATTTTTTGACAAAGGTTTAAAATATAGGACAATTAATGGGTACAGATCCATGTTATCTTCAGTGTTACCTCAATTGAGGGAAAACCTGTAGGTCAGCATCCTTGTATTATTCGTCTACTAAAAGGTATTTTCAATCAAGGACCACCCATAAAAAAACTAATACCCGAATGGGATTTACCTCTCGTTTTAGGTTGTTTGAGACGGGCTCCATTCGAACCTATGAAGGATGCTGCTTTGAAATTTGTTACTTGGAAAACCTGTTTTTTGATCGCTGTCACCACTTTCCAGAGATGCAGTGACCTACAATCTTTACAGCTTGGAGAACAAAATGTAAATATACAGAAGAAAGGTGTCACATTTCTTAGAACTGGTTTATCCAAGACTGATAGACCCAGTCATATAAAAAGGTCAATTTTCATACCTGCATTCACAAGAGATAAATTTGTGGATCCCAAAAGAGCTCTGACATATTACTTAATGAAAACTGAAAAGTTTCGTAGTGAATCAGACGTTTCTTTGAAATTATTCTTGGCAATCAACAAACCTCATAAGCCAGTTTCATCCCAGACAATATCTAGATGGATATACTAGTACTATTAGATACTGTTATAAAAAGTCCAATAAGTCAGTGGGTTGTGTAACTGGACATTCTACACGGAGTATAGGACCTTCGTGGGCAATTTTTAAAGGAGCATCTTTTCAGCAAATTATGGAGTCAGCGGATTGGTCAAAAGAGACCACATTTGTGAAACATTATTTAAAACAAGTTAATGTTAATTATTTGGAAGTTTAAATAAACTTTTTCTGTGTTATCTCTTCCGGCGGGTTGCCTGGATTTTGAACAGTGTTTTATTAAAACCAGTTAACTTAGGATTACAGACATGTATATAGGGGATATTACAGTAACTGTTGTATAGTAGATGTAAATAGTGGGAAGAGCATGGTGTTTTATTCTTCGATGTCCATATAAACTGTAGAGTACAGATGAAGATTAATTCAGGTAAATAACTTAATTTATCTGTTGTTTAATACTTATTTTATATGATTCAGATGTTTTTGGGGTTGGAAACAAATTTCCCTCCTCCCATGACATTGCTTTGGAATCTAGAAAATCCTTACGGTAATGTCAGGTAGGTTATTTACGAAATGAAATTTGAAAATTTGTATTCAAATTAGAATTTTATGAGTAAATAATACCTACCTGACAT
Organism: Mercenaria mercenaria; assembly: GCF_021730395.1. Lineage (NCBI taxonomy): Eukaryota > Metazoa > Mollusca > Bivalvia > Venerida > Veneridae > Mercenaria > Mercenaria mercenaria. Next base: position 55,653,504 of record NC_069363.1, read on the forward strand.
TACATTTACCCTCCCATCCTCCCCATTAATATCTTGTTTCCAGGCGACTTGTTTACGCCTACAAGGAAACTGAAGCATGGTGCTTCTAACGGAAGTACATTTGACCGTGAAGGTCAAGTTTTTTACTTCCGGTTTAGAGCGGGTTAAAAGCCGTGCCGAACGGAATAATCCTTACGGTAATGTCAGGTAGGTATTATTTACTCATAAAATTCTAATTTGAATACAAATTTTCAAATTTTAAAGCTATTTTACTTTTCTTTGACAGGACTGCAGAGGCTGCTAAAGCTGTTATTGGGTATGTTTATTAAATTGCTCCTGCTCTAAATCGTAGAATAGGCTTAATATTTTAAACCTTTACAGTGGCAAGGTAGTACTAGTTGCTAAAAGTTATCAGCATCAGTGATGTCTAAACACTGTGTATGGATCTATGTGTGACCATCAGAAAATAAAAATTGCATCAGTTAAGTTATGGTAGCCAGAACTAGGTAGGTAGGTTAACACCCACATAGTACAGAGACTGTAAAATGCGTTGTAGGCAGAGGATAAATTTCAGTTTTGTGTTATCAAACAGTATATGTTTATTTGCGACTTCCATGGCTGGTGTCATTGACCATACAGTTCTTTTGTACTGTGTTTTCTTTATGTTCGGAGCTAAACTGATGAGAGTTTAGGTAAGGTGGTGGTTATGATCAGAAATAACAGGAACTTTAAAGACACTTGCTGCAGTTTCTTGTATGAGAGATGGGGCAAAAATTTCCCAATAATAGAATTTGTTCAAACTTTGTATATGAACACAGTTTCATGTTAGAAACAGAAAAATGCAAAAACAATCATAAGGGTACCGTGCTTGTTTAGGAGTTATCTGCCCTTAAAACTGGATTTTTCTTAAATTTTGCATAATCAAGGGCAGAATCCTGAACAAGTATGGTGACCTTCGATTTTTTTTCTTCATAATTCTGTTACTAACGTGACACTGTGTTCATATACAAAGTTTGAACAAAAAAAACTTTCTTTTGCTGGACTAGCAGATGTTTTTTGTTTTCAAGTATGATCTGTAACATCCTATGAGTATCTTTTGTCAGCTTGTCTGGGTAACACGCAGTTTAAATAGTACTTATTTTAGTTTTTAATTGCTTGTCTGATCTGTGAAATAAATAGCAGATGTCTTGGTGGTTTTGTTTAAATAGTTTTCAAAGGGATGCAGTAGGGCAGGTGTGTTTTAATTTCCTCAGGCAGCCAGAAAGTTTTTGTGTGCATATGATACATCGTCATTGAAAATATGCCTAAAAACCTTACGACATGTTGTTTTACTTGGATTCAGTGTTGTTATATTTTCTGGTCCTTTGGGATCATGGAGTCCATTCAATATCTTTGTAATAGAATTCTGCTTAAGCCGGTGCTAGAGGGCGTGAGAGGTGTTGCATTTTCCTTTACCTCTCATGAACAGACTCAGTGAAACCGAGTCTGCTATTATTTTGCTTGGTTGCATTCTATGCTTCCAAAGGATCTTTTTACAGATTTTATTAAGAATTTTAGTTAATGTGTCATGATGGAATCGGTATTCCCTGCGTTCATATCTGAGCATTGATTTAGGAATGGGATATATATTTGTTTGAAGTCCATTTGTCTTTGGTCTTTGTGTTGGTAATTAACCATACCACTTATTGCTGATCTGTTTTATTATCTGTTGCTCTAAGTATATGATTCTTATGACTACCAACTCAATCACCTTAAATATTCTGCTTAAGACTCTAAATCAAGACTATTTTGGTCCACCTTGTTAATCAGTTTTGAAGTTAATTTTTGTCTTTAATTCATGTTTAATTGAATATTTTGCATGAGTAGAAAGACGGAAGTACCTGTTCCGGTGTTTGGGTATGTATTGCAGTATAGTCAAAGTATATAATGTAAATCTTTCAAAAGTTGCAACCCCACCGGAGTGTATTGTTTATCTACTCATCATTTGCACAGAGCTTTATTCATTTTTTGGTTGCTACATTGAAAGGTACGTGTCAAGGTATGTTTCAATTAAGTTTTAGATATTTGGTTATGAGATGTTTTTACGTCATATATAGTTGTAAATTGTTTGCTTTTGTAATCATTTATGCCTTGTATTGTTAATAAAGGTGTAATGCTTACAATTTACTTTGCAATTTTATTGACATTTGATTATGCATTTTGTTGGAGCATAACTTTGAAGATACACAAAAGTTTTTAGCTCAGCTATTCAAAGAATAAGGATAATTGATATCTAGGTAGCTTAATAGGACGGAAAGGTTGGGGGAATGTTTCTGTGACCACTATGAACATGGTTACTGTTAGGTCAAGGTTACAGTTACTAAAAATAGAAACTGTTTCGAAAAAAAAAAAATCCCTGGTTTTCATAGAATTTCCATGTCACTTGTGGTCAAATACCAAACACAAGCTCCCACCCACCTCTCTGCTAATGAATTTCGGTTATAACCACTATTTTCTACTGTTTTGTCTTCTCCATTGGCATATATTTTTGAACAGTTGAGCTCTTGTTTCACTTTAACTATCCATTCTTGTGAAACATAAGAATGCATTTAGCACCTAAATGTTTAAAGTTAGTATATACCTATAATGAAGAATGAAAAATTCTCTTTTTCTACCACTGAAGCTATTTGGTCTTTAGATGTTACACTGGTTATACTGGTAGTGTAAGGGGCCTCCGTGGCCGAGTGGTTAAGGTCGCTACTTCAAATCACTTGCCCCGGTGTGGGTTCAAGCCTCACTTGTGGCATTGAATTCTTCATGTGAGGAGGCCATCCAGCTGGCTTACGAAGGTCGGTGGTTCTACCCAGGTGCCCGCTCATGATGAAATAATGCACGGAGGGGCACCTGGGGTCTTCCACCACAATCAAAGCTGGAAAGTCGCCATATGACCTAAAATTGTGTTGGTGCGACGTTAAACCCAACAAAATAAATAAATATACTGGTAGTGTATGTTATAGCAAAGACAATAAGGTAAATGATACATCATTTTAGCGTGCATTTCATGTTAGTAGGCCTGCTTAGTGCATAATCAGATTCTGTAAAAATATGTACACTTGTTGACAGGATAGAATGTAAGCATATGCATGGGCACCTACAATGTAGAACATTTCTGCTAAAACTTGAAATTGATTGAAAGCATTGTTACTGTACTTTGTGCTAAATGGAGCACCTCTTTTTAGGTCTGTTCGCTTAAACTTATCAGTCAGTGAATTGTTGTGACTGTTAATTGCTTCTAAATCCAATAAGTTGCTTTTATTCACTTTGTTTTAGAGTAGACTAACATCAGCAAGTATTGAATCATTCGAGTTATTAGTTCCCGGTCCAACCATGGTAATTTCATATAGAAAATATAAGGGGCCTCCATGGTTGAGTGGTTAAGGTCACTGACTTCAAATCATTTGCCTCTCACAGATGTAGGTTTGAGCCTCACTCGGGGGGTTGAATTCTTCATGTAAGGAAGTCATCCAGCTGGCTTATGGAAGGTTAGTGGTTCTACCTGGGTGCCCGTCTGTGATGAAATAACACATGGAGGGGCACCTGGGGTCTTCCTCCACCATCAAAAGCTGGAAAGTTGGCATATGACCTTTAATTGTGTTGATGTGATGTTAAACCCAACAAAAAAAGAAAATATAAAGAAAATGGCTGGTACCATATAAATTGCTCGAGTAAGCTAGGCACCGCAAGCCACAGATGCTCGAGTGAGTGATGTTTCGTTGTAGTTGATATGAGTTTCAATTTAATTAGGAAAACTTGTTTATAGTGAGGAATATTTTTACCTGAAACATTTGAAGTCATTATAGAAGATGGTATGCCTTAGTCCTTTATTTGTAGGTTATAGGTAATTTATTGACTTTCTAATGAAATTAAGCTTTGCTGTAATGGAGCACAGGGAAGTGAAAGCCATAACATAATTTTTTAGAGGCTCTGTATAAAGTTATCTGTAACCTATTTATGGTTCTACAAGTAAAACTGTAGCAACTCCCATCTTCGACAAAAAAATGTCTACTAAATGCTAAATGGATAAAAAGACTAGTTCAATTATAAATACATGTATATTGAAATTATCTCTATTGTATAGAAATGTCGTTGAACAGTCTTGTCACATTTTTTGTTATCTTAAGTTTTAATGTTTGTACTTTTTATTGTGTACTCTTTTATATATGACATGATGTTAAACTGTAGGGAAATGTATTTTTGCAGCTAAATGTTTACTTTCATTTTGCATGGAATATATTGCTTTGGTATTAAATGGATCATAGTCCACACATTTTAAAATTGATTTCTTCCAAGTCATGTTGTTAAGATGTTCTTATGTCCTGTTTTTCGTATTCACAAAATTAATTTCAGACATAAGTAAAAATACAGAAGGTATATAAAATGTGAATTTGTAGTATTTTCTGTATGGGTTCAGGCGTAGAACATTTTGATGTGATTCAGTTTTGAAAAGTTTATATGCATTGAAGTTGAAAACTAATTACAACATTCTTGTTTCAGGATAAGTGGACTGAAGAAGCCAGGGCCTGGGTATGCATGTTTAAATACATTAATACATTAGCATACAAATTCTTTCTAGTTGTCAATATATATAGGTTCAAACAAACTGTTTCATCTTAACCGTGGTTTGAAAATGGTGTCATTAATCCCCCGCCGTGGCGGAGGGATTATAGGAATGGTCTGCGTCCATCCGTCCTTCCGTCCGTCTGTCCGTCTTTCCGTCCGTCCTTCCGTCCGTAACAAAAGGTCAAATGATCACCTCATCAAGACGATGTGCAGAACCCATGAGTCAGCCATGCCGGCTGAAGGTCAAGGTCACAACTCAAGGTCAAAGGTTTGAGCCTTCCATTTTGTGTCCGCTCTATATCTCTTAAACCCCTTGAAGGAATTTTATAAAACTTAGGTCAAATGATCACCTCATCAAGACGATATGCAGAACCATGAGTCAGTCGTGCCGGCTCAAGGTCAAGGTCACAACTTAGGGTCAAAGGTTTGAACCTTCCACTTTGTGTCTGCTCTATATCTCCTAAACCCCTTGAAGGATTTTCATCAAACTTGGGTCAAACAATCACCTCATCAAGGCGATGTGGAGAACTTATGAGTCATGTCTGCTCAAGGTCAAGGTCACAACTGAAGGTCAAAGGTTTGAGCCTTCCATTTCGTGTCCTCTCTATATTTCCTAAACCCCTTGAAGGAATTTTATAAAAATCAAACTTTGGTCAAATGATCACCTCATCAAGAACTCATGAGTCAGCCATGTCAACTCAAGGTCAAGGTCACAACTGAAGGTCAAAGGTTTCAGCTCTGTATCTCCTAAACCCCTTGAAGGATTTTCATGAAACTTTGGTCAAATGATCACCTCATCAAGACGTTGTGCAGAATTTATGAGTCAGCCATGTCAGTTCAAGGTCAAAGTCACAGCTAAAATCAAAGGTTTTACCCTTTCACTATCCATAGCAGTGGCGGGGGATTTAGCTGTCTTTCAGACTGCCTTGTTTATAAATGTTATAATATTTATTATAACACTTACTAAACAGGTTTTCAGTCAATAGAAAAATCTATTTGTGCCGCACCATGAGAAAACCAACATAGTGCATTTGCGACCAACATGGATCCAGACCAGCCTGCGCATCTTCGCAGTCTGGTCAGGATCCATGCTGTTCGCTTTCAAAGCCTATTGCAATCAGAAAAACCGTTGGCGAATAGCATGTATCCTGACCAGACTGCGCGGATGCGCAGTCTGGATCCATGCTGGTCGCAAAACACACTATGTTGGTTTTCTCATGGTGCGGCTCATTTGCTGGTGTTGCAAAGGACCAAAAGCCTGTAGTTTTGACTATGTGTTTATTTACTTAACATGAGAAATAAAATATCTAGTTTTGTAATGAAATTAATTATGCTTAAATATGGGCTATAGATGTTTAGTTTCTGTACTAAAGGTGGTATATCTTTTATCTTAGAAAATACATCTTGGGTCTCGAGCAACTTAAATAATTCTGAAACTAGTTCCCCACAAGTTGCATAGTAAAGTGGCCAGTTGGATTAGTATGAATGTCAAAAAACAAAGTTATTAGTTTCCTTTTAAAATCTGGTTAATTTTATAGCCTGATATGTTTTGCGCTAGGATCAGAACTTAAAACTATAACTTTTACCTTAACTTTAAAAAAATTTGAAATTTAATTCCCGGTCAGGTCAGGAAGGGGTCAGTCATTACAAGGACATCCTTTAAGTTAACAGTTTCTTTGTGAAATCAAATTCCAATAATGGTAATACAGTGAACAGTGTATATCTGGCTAGGTATATGACTTAAAATTGTATGTTTCTTTTGTTACAGAATGCCCGGCGGACCAGGCACTGGGTAAGAAATTCAAATTCTTTTTTGTTGGATATCTTTATTGTCATAGATACTTATATTTAATCTACTGTAAATATTTCCTTGTGGCTACAAGTATTATCAGACTTATACATTGCATTTGGTTAAAGGTTTGTGTAGAAAATGTACATTGCATCTGATTAAAGCTTTACTTTATGGTCTTCCCAGTAAGCAGATTTTTCAAACTTGATTTAGTTTAATTTTGTAGAAAGATAATTTTACACTGTTAGTAACTGTTGTAGTTAAAGTTCTGCTGAAAATGGTTGATCATAGCAAAATGAGTAACATAGTAACAAATGAGTAACTGAATTCAGTATTACTAGAGTGTACTGCTTTGGTGTGGTATTGATGTAGTTATTAGTATTTTTGAATATTTTAGGAGGAAAAGGTCAAGGTCATCATCAAGAAAACGAAGCGGAAGGTCAAGGTCACGATCCAGAAGAAGAAGGTCAAGGTCTAGGTCGAGGAGAAGAAGATCCAGGTCAAGGTAAAAACCACTTGTAATCTGTTCCTTTATTATGAATTTTATTTTTAAGATAAGAATTTATTTCATAAATGTGTCTGTAATTTAGCTTTTATTTTGTACATGTAATTTTAAAAGTCTTCAAATGAAAAGTCTTATCACTATTTTTATCTTTTGTTAAAAGGTCAAAGAACAAGGTGGTCAGGTCAGTATATTTAAAACATGATGGGGTGTTGATACCAGGTTTTCATGGCCAGTGCTGAAGGCACAATTTAAAAAATGTTTTTTATTGCCTTTTTAAAGAAAATATGTTCATAGAAGTAAAGAATGATGCAGATTCAAATACATGTAAATGGTGAATAGCCAAAGCTAGAAGCAGAATTGGTTGATCTTAAATGAATATTGATTTTTGTCTTTTTTCAGTAGAAATATTATAGAATTTTAAAAAGCATCTAACATCTGAAATAAAGTGTATATATATTTTCAGCAGATTCTATACTTTACTAGCATGAATAAAATAAACAATTTTAATAGAAGGATAATACATTTTCTTGTCTGTATATTTTAGCTTTCAGTATTTCTTACAAAAACTTATTTTAAAGTATTAAAAAGAAGGTAACAATTTTGAAAACTCTTGGTGTCAGTGGTAAATTGAAGGAAAAATTGCTGGAAAAGTTTATATGCTTAAATAATTTAAATGAAAATGCTTATATATTACAAGCTCATGTGATTTTATACCACTGTGTATTAGGAATTAACAGTAGATAGTTTCTAGAGGTGCCCTTGTAGCAAAGTGGTTAAGATCGCTGCCCCTCACCAGTGTGGGGTTGAAACCTCACTTTGGGTGTAGAATTCTTCATGTGAGGAAGCCTTCCAACTGGCTTTTGGAAGGTCAGTGATTCTACCCAGGTGCTTGCCCATGATGAAAATTATTATCATCAGGGACAACTTGGGTCTTCCTTCGCTATCAAAAGTTGGAAAAGCTACCATATGACCTAAATTGTCTGTGTGACTCAGACTGGCTCTAAATACAACAAAAACTGAAGTTTCCTTAAATAGATATCACTGTACTCCTAGATGTCACTATTAATTAAAATTGGAAATGCATGTAAGTCTATTGGGGAAACACTTGTTTTGTGAACTTTGATTTGGCAAGAAACTACATGATGCCAACTAAAAACCTTGTCTTTGAAATGATTTTAGCACAGGATTCTTTGAATATAAATTCCTTTCATGATTGTAGTTTCTCTTTTTCACTGCCAAGTTCTTCTCCAGTATTGATTTGGATGTCTGATTGATTAATAGCACCCAGTAAATATTTCAAGCTGGTATTTAGTGTATTATTTTTATGTATTGAAGATTTACAATAAAGTTAGATGAATCCATTAGTTCTTCATTCATTTGGTATATTTTATTTTGCAGGAGGAGGTCACACAGTAGGCCCAGAAGGTCAAGGTAAATATATTAAGTATCTGTAAAATTCCTTTGGACTTGTATTAAAGTATTTCAGCAAAATGACATTAATTCCCTTCACCAGATTAATAAATGCTAGTTAAGAAACACAAATTTAAAGTTAACGTATTGTATAATGTGATATTTGTTTGTACTGGTATGTGTCATGCTACAAAATTGTAAGTCTATAAATACATTGTATTAAAGCTTTAAAAGATATGCAAACCTTGATAGATATTTATGTCTCCCACCACACAGTGGTGTGGGAGGCATATTGATTTACTCCAGTCTGTGTGTGTGTCTGTCTGTGTGTGTGTCTGTCACAAAGCTTGTCCGCACTCTAAGTCGAACATTTCTCATCGGATCTTCACCAAACTTGAACAAAATGTGTTTGACCATAAGACCTCGGCCAAGTTCGATAACTAGCCAAATCCGCTTAGGCACTTTTGAATTATGGCCTTTGAATTACTGATTGGATCCATTCGTCCAGACCATCTAATTGTATCCACTCTTCTGGACCATCCAGAGAAACTAGTCATTTTTCATTGGGCAGTTGTGGGAGACATGCGCTTTTCTCAAAAGCATCTCTAGTTCAAAATTGATTCAGATTTGCTTGTAGTAATGTATTGTATATATATTGTTGCAGAAGCCGCAGGAGAAGTAGATCCCGGCGTAGATCTCGTTCCAGGAAGAGGTCTCGCTCTCGTTCTGCGTCACCCCCGAGGCTGAGACGTGAAGGATCATACAAAGGATCCAGCAGGTAGTGTGTTGTTGTTACACTTACGATGTATTCATTTGACGTTCGCTTTTCACATTTGCCCCCGACTTGTTCATTTTGTGATCAGCTGTTCTGTAACTTTATGTGTGCATTTATTTTTCATTTATTGCAATGGAAAAAAATAAACAACAAAATTGCATATAATAATGATGTGAGAATTAAAGAATATATATAGACGATTCACATGTTTTTTTTTTTGTTAAAACACCATCAGATGTGTTTGCATTTTGTAAAATAGGCCCGAATGTTTAACAAATTTTGGAACTTAAAAATATGAAACATGGAGTGCAGCAGTTGACAACAAAGTGTATAAAGGTGCCTAACTCTTTCTGTGTGTTTTAATGTTTATATACATTACAGATACTTCTAACTGGATAAGGAATGTGCTGTAGACAGAGTATCTTTGTTGTTCTTTTAATTGTAATATTTTGGTCACACTAGAATTTAAAATGGGAATAAAAACCAGCATGAGCTAGTATCTCAAATATATTACCAGTTTGTGGCGCTAATTATAGCTGTCGACTGTCAGAGAACATGCAGTAAAAACTAGTCTGAAAAATACTTTATCTACAGCATGAAATTTGTAAACAAGAGGCTTGATTTCACATTGAACTCTCTTCACAGCCAGGATATAAAACATGCTTGGTAATGTAGCTGTTTAGATTTTGTTTGGATCATACTTACATAGAAAAAGTGGATTGAATTGTCAAAACCTAAGCTGTTTCTCACAGTAGTTCACAAAAGTATGACTCGAGATCAGTTCTCTTTATATAAGAGGCTTAAGTAAACAGGATTTTTTTTAGCTCTGTACAGTAACAGTTGTAAAAGGAACTTTGAAAAGCAAAAAACTTTGTTTGAAGTATATCAAATGATTTTGGAGCACTAATTTGAAGAGTTGAATTCTCAAAATGATGAGTTTTTGTGTGCTTTTTGCTAGTTTGAAAGTATATAATATTATTTTTAAGACAAATAATAAATGTAATATAGTCTTTGAAGTGAGTAAGTATATTGATGCAGTGAGAATAATGGATGTTGAACCACACAGAAATTATTTACAATACCTTTTCATACAGATACATATATCAGGTAGTCTGAAGCCTATTGTTCTCACTGGGCTCAAGATTTGTTAAGGGTCTCCAAGGTTACTGAGTGGTCAAGGGCGATGACCTTGAATCCTTTGTTCCTCTTTGCTATGGGTTTGAAATGTTGCTTAGGACATAAAATTCTTTCATGTGAGGAAGCCATCCAGCTGGCATATGGAAGGTTGGTGCCTGCTTGTGCTTTAAGTAGTACCTGGAGGGGCACTTGGGGTCTTCCTCCACCGTCAAAAGCTGGAAAGTCACCATATGACCAAAAACTGTCAGTGTGGCATTAAACCCAACAAAAACAAAAATAAAGATGTGTAAATCTGAAGTTACATAGATAACCATTCTCGTTGTGTCATAGGTTCTATCAGTGAAAATGAAAAAAGTACAAATCACTAAATGTAAGTCAAAAATGAGAACATTTTCTGGGATATATAATTGAACTTCTAAACAGGATACTGTTACACTTTCATGAAGATATTTGCATTATTGCAGTGTAATGCATTTAATATGCCATGTGTTATTTTTACCATACATGTATATATTTTGTAATAGGTATTAATGAAGGTTTGTTTTGTCTATTTAGTGTTGGCAAACCTACTGAAAACAGTTCAAATCATAGAAGGTAAATTATAAACTCACAGTCCATGCTATGTTTCTTATTGTGTGATATTAATTATTATTGTATCATAAGGAACTTAAGTTCCTAAACAGTTTCTTACATAGGTACTCATGTTTATGTGCCGAGAAAAAGGTATTATTTTGCAGGAGTTTTTTGGCAGAATTTTTCATCTGTATGCTTGAATTTTTTTGGAAGAATTAAAAATGAAGATTTTGAAGTTTTATCAACACATACTTTTTTTTGTATGTTTGTTTCATTTTTTGAATGACCTGTCTGTATACAGGTGAGATGAAAACAAATGATAATTGAATTTTATTTGCCCTTTGTAAACTTCATTTAAAATGTAAAATACTGGAATGGACATTTTTTTTAGGGATAATGAAATTTTTTACATGCATTTTGTAATAGGTATTAATGAAGGTTTGTTTTGTCTATTTAGTGTTGGCAAACCTACTGAAAACAGTTCAAATCATAGAAGGTAAATTATAAACTCACAGTCCATGCTATGTTTCTTATTGTGTGATATTAATTATTATTGTATCATAAGGAACTTAAGTTCCTAAACAGTTTCTTACATAGGTACTCATGTTTATGTGCCGAGAAAAAGGTATTATTTTGCAGGAGTCTTTTGGCAGAATTTTTCATCTGTATGCTTGAATTTTTTTGGAAGAATTAAAAATGAAGATTTTGAAGTTTTATCAACACATACTTTTTTTTGTATGTTTGTTTCATTTTTTGAATGACCTGTCTGTATACAGGTGAGATGAAAACAAATGATAATTGAATTTTATTTGCCCTTTGTAAACTTCATTTAAAATGTAAAATACTGGAATGGACATTTTTTTAGGGATAGTGAAATTTTTTACATGCATTTTGGAGTTGGGAGCTGTGGTCTAGTTGTTAAGATATCAGCCAATAAACCTGGAGGTCATGGAGCTCCAGCTCACATTTGATTCTTAAGTAACACACCAATATTGGTTTTACCAGGAAGTGGACCGGAGAGTGATCTAAATAAGCCTCAAGCTTTTGCCACAATCAAACTAGATATACCGGTATTTGTATGAAATAATCAGTTTATTTTGTGCATATAAACTACGAAATATTTTTTTTTAAATATGTCTTGTAGAGAAGAATTTAGCATTTTAAGAGTATCTAGCACATATACTGTTTTATTTGTTTGGGAAAGACTAATTTGTTTGCTCTTGGAACATAGTTATTCCCACAGTCTTTATGAGATATTGTTCTTCAGAATTTTTGGCCAGATATATTGTCAGCTTTTGATCTTGACAGTTGGTGATAAATCTTAGTTCACAATGGTCATGTAGCTCTTTTTTTCAGTTGGAGAAATTATCAGATATGAAGTCGTTAAGAATATGGCATTGCAAATTGTAGTTATTATTATACCACCCAGATGCAAAGTATGTTGGAGTCACCCTTGTCCAGCCATCCATCCCCCTGTTGGTTCGTCCATATTTTTGTCCTCTCCATGTCTTCTTAATCGCTTGGCAGATTTTCATAAAACTTGCATCAATTGGTAACCTCTTCAAGATGACATGCAGAGTGTACAGCCAGATCATTAGGTTCAAGACCAGGTCAAAGGTCATGATCACAACACTGTATCAATGTAGCATTTGGGGGTATTAATCACCATTAGTTGTAGCTCTAGCTTAGACATAATTATATTTTACAACTTTTTTAAACTCTAGTTCTTATCTAATCATGTCTATTAACACTAATTTAAAAAATAATTGTGTCTGATTTAATTTTAAATAAATTGGTCAAGTCAAATTTTGTCTGTGAATTAGTGAAGATACAGATCCTTATCAGACATCCTTCATTCTGAGTTGCTGTCCTGGAAAAGTTTTATGTCCCTGGTGTCGAAGACCTTGGAGGCATTTAGTATTTGAACTGTTTGTCCATCTAACAGTCCATCAGTCCTCCTGTTCATCAAACTTTCTTGTATTCAACTCCTCCTACAGTTTCCATCTAACTGAAATGAAACTTAGTATACATCATCAACATGATATTGGTATGTGAATGTTGTTGGTTTATATTTTCTGGAGTTATTGCCCTTTTTGGACTTAAAATATTACAGCTACATCAGAATATAGTGTACTAAAGTCTTTCTACAGTTTCCCTCAAACTGAAGTGAAACTTAGTATGTATCATAACATGATGAAGACATGCGCATGTCTTGCAAACTTCCTTGTCTGTTTATTTATTTTAGAGTTACAGCCCTTTTTTGACTATGAAATATTACAGTTAGGCCTACATAAGAACATTGTGTACTCAACTCCTAAAAGTTTCCTGTTAATTAAAATGAAATTTGGTGAGGAAGTCATCTAGCTGGCTTACGGAAGGTCAGTGGTTCTACCCAGGTGCCCGCTCGTGATGAAATAATGCACGGAGGGGCACCTGGGGTCTTTCACCACCATCAAAGCTGGAAAGTCGCCATATGACCTATAATTGTGTCGGTGAAACATTAAACCCAAGAAAAAATATCACCATTTAGGGTGCAAGAATAACAGAAAATGTTTTGAAGACTGATATATGTGAACTAATCATGTACTGTTTATTGTGTAAAATGATTATAACCCTAATTTCCATTATTTTCTTAGTTCACCTGTGTCGAAAAGCAAGACGTCTGATAGAAAGAGGTAACAATAGAACTTAGTCTGATGTAAACATACTGTCATGTCAGCTCAATACTGCCGTATCTGTTTCTTTATATACAGTTACAGTAGTTTTGTGTTGATTGGACTATTCTTCAGCTTTTACTAAAAAACTTTTATTATACAAATGTGTAAGCTTTTTATGCACACTAGGTTAATGTGTTTAAGATTTTGATAATTAGATATATATATATGAGATGAGACAGCTAGCCATTGATTCACAGGTAAATGATACATGGAATGTGCATTTTTGACTGGGAAAACTTTCCTAAAGTCGCTATGGGTTGACCTTTGACCCTAGCAGTGAAACATGTAAGGGGACTTAAGGTTTTGCCTGCATCTGTCCATCAATCCGGGAAGCAAGGGGAAAAATAGTGTAGCTATGGCAACAAATAGTTGAAATATATCACGAAAAGTGACAAAGTGGAATTCTGTGATAACTTTAAAACTGCAAGGTATTTTTCACGAAACTTGTTACATAGATAGATGATAGCATGGAGAATAAGCACAATATTTTTTTTTTATACGCCCAAAGGGACGTATTATGTTATACCCCCAGTGTCCGTCCATCCACCCATTCGTCCGTTAGCAATTCCGTGTCCGCTCTGTAACTTGAACCCCTTGAAGAATTTCAAAGAAACTTGACACAAATGTTTACCACATCGAGAGGACATGCAGAGTGCATGTTGTGGATGGCTTGCTTCAAGGTCAGTGTCAAACTTTGGGATCGATATTCGTATGAGTGTGTTTTGTGTCCGCTTTGTAACTCTTGAACTGCTTGAAGGATTGTAAAGAAACTTGGCACAAATGTTCATCACATGCAGACGACGTGCAGAGCGCTTGTTCTGGATGTCTCACTTCAAGGTCAAGGTCACACTTAGGGGTCAGAGGTCATCACTCTGTAACTCTTGAACCCCTTGAAGGATTTTGAAAAAACTTGACACAAATGTTCCCCACATCGAGACAATATCCAGAGGGTATGTTCTGGATGCCTAGCTACAAGGTCAAGGTCACACTTAGGGGTCAAAGGTCATACCTTCGGCATATAATGCTCCGCATTGCGGTGCTCTGGTTTTTGTTTTTGTTTCAATAACAACAATTAGTCCAAAAATATGGATCTAGTGATAACTTAAAAGTACAAGATATTTTTCATGAACCCTGATACATTTATAGATGGCAATGTGGAGAATATGTATTTATTATGTTAGTATTGTAACAAATGTGGTCATTAAGGCAACAAATAGTCCAAGAATATGACAGAAAAGTGGATTCTGGGGAAACTTTAGAAGTATAAGAGATTCTAAATGAAATCTGAGATTGCATCAGTTTACAAAATAAAATTCCCATTTAGCTATTTTGGTGAATACCACTAAATTTGTGTTAGAATTAAATAATTTTTAAGTGTCTTAAATTTAAATTCAAATCACAATTTTGGGTTTAAAATTTCTGTCTTATTTTGAAAGAAACAGAATTGTGACATACTCTTACTGTCTACAGCATTCATCAGTCAGGTGCTTATGAAGTTTAAATAATTTGCATATTTTTTTTAATGTGACTCCAATATTTGTATATTTAAAACAGAACATAGCTAACTAAGCTGGTTGCACATTAATAGAACTATGTTTGCAGCATTTTTAAAATTCATATTCACCATTTTCACAATATTAAGCTTTGACATCAAGGCCAGTATAAAAACCTGTTTGAACATGGTCATCTCTGAGAATGTTACCCTGGTATTATTACAAATTTAAAATGGTCTGAATGCAGCAAATGCCCCACTATTGTTCTGCTCATGTCAGTCTGTCAACAGTTTCGTTTCTGATCAGTGACTGAGGATTCTTTGTCCTGCATTGATCAATCCATTATAGGATGATTGCATGTACATGTATTCAGTAAATGACCCCTACAGTTTTCAGGTCAATAGGTCAAAGGTCAATGTCACAGTGAACAGCAGTCTGTATTGGTTTCCAACCATTAAATCTAAAAAGCTCAAGCTTACAGTAGCCAAACTTAGTAAAATTGCATTTAGTCATTAAATGTGGATTTGGGGTCAGTAATTTTAAGGTCAAAGTCACAGATTTCTGATCATTAAATGGAAAATGTTTTTGACTTAAGTAGTCAGTAGATGACAGCTATTATTTTTGAGGATCAGTAGATGAAAATCTTAATCAATAGCTGGAAAATGCTTGTCCACAGTCCTCACACTATATAACATCATTTTCTGTGGTAAATAGATAACACCAGTCCTGTTGTTTTCAGGATCAGTAGATTAAAGGTCCAGGTCACATTAACTTTGAGACCTAAAATGATTATGATCAGCGTATTTGAAACTTGGCAATTACCGGTACTCATCCTCTTACCAACTGTTGTGGGTAGCAAATGCATTTTACAAACAGTTCCTGTTTAAATTAGTAATCTATTGTAGTAGATTTTCATTTGGTACTAGAATATATTCAGTTTAGATAAAGAACATATTAACAATTACAAATTCCTTTTACAGATCATCGAGCAGAGGTCGGAGCAGGTCACCAGTGAAGAAGAGCAGGAGATCAAGAAGTAGGAGCAGAGGGTATGTGATCATGTTGTACATTCAAGATGGTCAATAAAAGCTGGAAACAGAGAATTGGCTTACTTATTTATGATTGAAGACTATTCTGTTTTTTTTATGCCCCCGAAGGGAGGCATATAGTTTTTGAACCGTCTGTCGGTCTGTCGGTCTGTCAGTCTGTCGGTCTGTCAGTCTGTCCGCAATTTTCGTGTCCGGTCCATATCTTTGTCATCGATGGATGGATTTTCAAATAACTTGGCATGAATGTGTACCACAGTAAGACGACGTGTCGCGCGCAAGACCCAGGTCCGTAGCTCAAAGGTCAAGGTCACACTTAGACATTAAAGGATAGTGCATTGATGGGCGTGTCCAGTCCATATCTTTGTCATCGATGGATGGATTTTCAAATAACTTGGCATGAATGTGTACCACAGTAAGACGACGTGTCGCGCGCAAGACCCAGGTCTGTAGCTCAAAGGCCAAGGTCACACTTAGACATTAAAGGATAGTGCATTGATGGGCGTGTCCGGTCCATATCTTTGTCATCGATGGATGGATTTTCAAATAACTTGGCATGAATGTGTACCACAGTAAGACGACGTGTCACGCACAAGACCCAGGTCCGTAGCTCAAAGGTCAAGGTCACACTTAGACATTAAAGGTTAGTGCATTGATGGGCGTATCCAGTCCATATCTTTGTCAACCATGGATGGATTTTCAAATAACTTGGCATGAATGTGTACCACAGTAAGACGACGTATCGCGCGCAAGACCCAGGTCCGTAGCTCAAAGGTCAAGGTCACACTTAGACGTTAAAGGTCATTTTTCATGATAGTGTATTGATGGGCGTGTCCGGTCCATATCTTTGTCATTCATGCATGGATTTTAAAATAACTACGCATGAATGTGTGGCACAGTAAGACGACGTGTCGCGCGCAAGACCCATCTCCGTAGGTCAAAGGTCCTAAACTCTAACATCGGCCATAACTACTCATTCAAAGTGCCATCGGGGGCATATGTCATCCTATGGAGACAGCTCTTGTTTTTTTAAGAAAAGTTTGTTTTATACGATTCAAGTCCAGTCTGTCATATATGACTGAAGACCAGTCTGTTTTAATTTATCAGCATTAACTGTCTTGCCATCGTTAGCTAAAAACTTACCAATTGTTCTTGCCAATTAAATATTATACTAAATTCAATATTATTTATTTTTCAGAAGAAAAAGTACAAAGAGCCGTCACCGCAGCAGAAGTTCTTCTCGTAAACGTAGGTCACGCTCGCGTAAAAGATCAAGGTCTCGTAGCGGATCTAGACACAGGTACACTTTCTTATTCACTACATTTCAACTACATCTCCCTTTTCTAGAGTGCAGACAAATTATTTGTAACTGCAGTCTGTCTGACTTTCACACTTTTCTTTGAAAATTCCTAATGTTTTAGTCAAATTTTGATCATTTTTCTATATATGTATATATACACTGCAATAAAAAATAGTCGTAAAAAGAAAGCTGTTCGATTAATTTTATTATTATTATTATTTCTTGAATATGGTATGCAAGAAAAAGATTCCGTCACTGGTTGTAGCTACAGATGGGAATATCCGGCTCTCGGGGTAACTGTTATGTGGTAACTCAGCTAGAGTCTCATTACCGCCTAAACAGTTACCCTCGAGGCCGGAAATTCCCATCTGTACCTACAACCAGTGAAAGAATCTTATAAACTAATATAATCTAAAATTCTGAGTCCTGCGTTTTTCAGGTCAAGGAAGGATAAGAAAAAGGAAAGAGAAAGAGATCGGAGTAGAGACAGAGAAAAGAAAAAGAAACATAAAGAGAAGGACAGAGACAGAGAAGAGAAGAAGGAAAACAAAGTTAAAAGAGATTACGACGAGGAAGAAAAAATCCTTTACGAAGAGGAAGAGAAAGCCCAGAATAATAGGAAGAGCAGCAGTGATGAAGATGATGATGATGAGGATGATGATAAAAGTAGAGGAAGTAGTCCGGAACCTATACCGACACGTATACAGACACGTATAACAGCTAATGTTGATACAGATGATTTACAACAAGTTGATATGGACATGAGTGATTGAAAAACTTTAAAACTATGACTTACGCTCTGAATTATTGTCTTAGTAATATTTTTCTAATCAGAAAGGGGAAATTGTTATGATTTATGTTGTTGCTACTTTTCTGTATGAAAGATATAGTCTGTTAATTGAAGTAACAAGTAAAGACGAACAAAAGTTTAAGTAAGAGTAGAACTGATCTTTTATAAATAAATCTGTGAAAATACACAGAATGCATGCTGGGCTGTAGGGAGCTATTCAAATAAAGTAAAACTATGTTGATATGAACAGAGGTAAGCAAGCTTCATGATTATCAGAGCCATGAGTTACGGTATGATTGTAAATTTTGGTCTGTTCACTGGGAGCAGAATTATGCTGTTAAAAATATGTAGAATGTAAATTTGAAGTAGCAAGTTAGGAATTTATAACAGAATTTTAAGTAAGGACACAACAAGTTGTAAAGTTTAAAGATTAAATTTCTCTGATTGTTACATTCAGCAGATATGAAAGTAAGAGAAAATATTTGCAGATAAAGTGGCATATAATCAAATAGATGTTGTTTCTTTACAATGTCTATAAGATTTTTTTAGCATATTCATATTGTGTTGACAATGTAATGGCTGTTCTGTTCTGTTTTGTTCTGTCTTTAATTGGATTAGGCTTTGCTTTACATATTAAATGAACAAGCATAAATTGACCAATAAAATTGCAACTGTGGTACATTTCACTGTTCTTAATGTCCCATGTATAAGAAGAGCAAAAATAAGTATACTAGTATCTTATGCCAAGCGTGCTTGGTTGCGTTCTGTGCTCCCTAAGGATCAGATGGATTCTATTGCTTGCCTTTCTCTTGAATCTCTTTACCTTAATTGTTATGATAATAATGTTCAGGTCTGCCTTTCAAGCCATGTCCTGAAAATCGGTACTTTGTCATATATGTTATAAATGAATAATAACCGAGATACATGACCTTTACGTAGGGCAAGAACCAGAGTCTGATGCTAGAGAAATCCTGCAGAGGTTATTTTCACCACATATTTTTAAATCCTCCACCATGTGTGCTCTTGTCTGGAGCAAAGAACCAATGTGTTCAGTAAGTAATGCAACACTTAGTATTACACTGAAAAGGTTACCCAAAATTTTTTAATCCCCCGCCACAAGTGGTGGGGAGTTATAGGAATGGTCTCCTTCTGTCTGTCTGTCCGTAACATTTTGTGTCCGCTTTGTATCTCCTAAACCCCTTGAAGGATTTTCATGAAATGGGTCAAATGATCACCTCATTGACTGTGCAGAGCCCATGAGTCGGCCATGTCAGGTCAAGGTCACAACTGTAGGTAAAAGTTTTGAGCCTTGCATTTCGTGTCCGCTCTGTATCTCCTAAACCCCTTGGAGGATAATCATGAAACTTGGGTCAAATGATCATCTCATCAAAGAGGATGTGCAGAACTTATGAGTCAGCCATGTTGGCTCAAGGTCACGGTCAAAACTCGAGGTCAAAGGTTTGAGCCTTCAATTTTGTGTCTGCTCTATATCTCCTAAACCCATTGAAGGACAATCCTGAAACTTTGGTCAAATGATCACCTTATCAAGACGATGTGCAGAACTTGAGTCAGTCATGTCAGCTTAAGGTCAAGGTCACAACTCTGGGTCAAAAGTTTGAGCCTTCCATTTTGTTTCCGCTCTGTATCTCCTAAACCCCTTGAAGGATTTTCATGAAACTTTGGTCAATTAATCACCTCATCAAGACGATGTGCAGAACTCATGAGTCAACTTTGTTGGCTCAAGGTCAAGGTCACAACTCCAGGTCAAAGGTTTGAGCCTTCCATTTTATGTCTGCTCAGTGTCTCCTTAACCCCTTGAAGGCTTTTAATATGACTTGGTTGTAATATTCCATTTATCAAGACAATGAACAGAATTCAAAATTCACCCCAGCCAGCTTAAGGTCAAGGTCACAACTTGATTGTTTAATGGTTCCACCCAATACCATAAACCCTTTCACTATCCATAACAATGGATGGGGATATAGCTGTCTTTCAGACTGCCTTGTAAAACTTACAATCTTACAGAAAGACTAACTGGTTAAAAAAAAGGACTGTTCTGGATTTTTTTATGCTCCCTGAAGGGGAAGCATCTAGTCGCCGCTTGTCTTGGTGTGTCTGAGTATTTCTCGGCAACCATTGGTTGGAATTTAGCAAAACTTAATAGGAAGTTTCACTGTCAATAGAAGATGCCCATGTAGTCTTCATGTTCAGGTCAGACGATTTTTCACCAACTTATTGCCCCTTGATTATTCAGCATTAGTATATTGTAGTATATTTCTTGTCCATAGTATTTCTCAGCAACCACTAGCAGGAATTTAGCCAAACATCATAAGAGGCTTAACTATCGGGAGGAAATATGAATATTATTATCATCTTCATGACTTTTCATTGAGTTATTGTTCTTTGATTATTCAGCACTAGTATACTGTAGTACCATTCCTTGTCTGGGAATTTTTCTCGGCAACCACTGACTAGAATTTAGCGAAACTTCATGGGAAGCTTCACTCTTAAGAGAAGATGCGCATACTGTCTTCATGTTCTGGTTGGATGAATTTTCACTGAATTATTACCCTTTTAGTATTCAGCAGTAGTTAAATACTATAGTACCATTTCTTGTCCGGATATTCCTAAGCAACCATGAAAATTCATAGGAAGCTTCACTCCCAACAGGAGATGCGCATATTGTCTTCATGTTCCAGTTGTAAGATCATTACAGAGTTATAGCCCTTTAATTATTCAACATTAGTAAACTATAGAGCCATCCTAGAAACAACTGAATGCTTTACTCTCGACAGCAGGTGAGCATATTTTCTTCATGCTGTGGTGGAATGATTTTTCAATGAGACTAGATTCCCACAGGCAATGTCGAGCCTGCCTTTTGACCCCTAACTGTGACCTTGACCTTTGTCTCACTGAGTTAAACATTCATGCAAAATATAAACGAGATTCCTCAATGCATATTAAAGTTATGGGTCGGACAAGATCTGACATGACCTTTGACCTCCAACTGTGACCTTGACCTTTGAGATAGGAACCTGGGGTTTGCGCATGAAACCCCGTCTCACTGAGATTAACATTCATGCAAAATATAAACATGATTCCTCAATGCTTATCAAAGTTATGGGCTGGACAAGATCTGACATGACCTTTGACCTCCTACTGTGACCTTGACCTCTGGGATATGGACTTAGGGTTTGCGCATGACACTCCGCCTCGCTGCGGTTAACATTCATGCCAAATATAAATAAGATTGCTCCATGCATGTCAAAGTTATGGTCTGGACAAACATCTGGACGATGCATGCACTGACGCACACACACCGAACAGCCATTTGGACAACTATATCTTCGCTTCTGTAAGCGGGCTCAACAATAAAATGTATTGCCCTCTGATTATTCAACATTTGTCAACTTTATGTGCCCAGTTGGTGAATTCCACTTTTATTCTTTCAATTTGCAAGAATCGTCCATTGATTTTAGCTATAGATGGGTAGACTTTCTGTCTATTAGCATTGAAGATCTGTACGAAATTATTACATATTGAAAACCACTGTCAGTTCAGGAATTGGACAATGAGTACTAGTCCCAGCTGACTACATGTTCACCCACATGCAGCAAAAAACCAGAATTCCACAAGAAGCTGTCAAATGATCACAGAAATTCCATACTGTTGCACCTTTTATTGCATACAAATATCAGATAAGCTCCTGAAATTTTTCCTAAGATTTGCCAGATAACATAAATATGAAAAGTTCTATCGCACTAAAGAATGTACATCCAAACGGCAGTATGCTATGATTGGTATAAGTACCACATAAAAACTAACAAATGTAAAAATTAGACGAACTACAATGGAAAAAGTCAAAAGTTTTCTAAAAAATGGATTGTAACAGTCGATAAAAATTATACAGAATAAGCTGTCAACAATATACAATGACCAGAAACAATGTCTGTTAATTAAATTTAAACTGAAACATTTGCAACGGCAGTATGCTATGATTGGTATAAGTACCACATAAAAACTAACAAATGTAAAAATGAGACGAACTACAATGGAAAAAGTCAAAAGTTTTCTAAAAAATGGATCGTAACAGTCGATAAAAATTATACAGAATAAGCTATCAACAATATACAATGACCAGAAACAATGTCTGTTAATTAAATTTAAACTGAAACATTTGCAACCATCTGAAACATTTGCAACCATCAACATTATGTTCAAATGTTCACAAGAAATTCCTGAAGATGTATTGATTTTGTTATACAAGGCAGTAGCAGTGATGGATCTACCCAAGTTAATGACGTGAGCACGAGGTGAATAAAAATCCCTGTCAAAGATTCAGGTATATATACTTATTAAGCAAAAGGCAAGCCTGAAGTGGTTATAAGCACAATTAAACCTGCATGAAGGTGTAGCCGAGGTGCCAGTATATTGTAAGGAGTGGTTATAACCATTTAAGGAATGTCACTGCAGTTAAATGACCCGTTTTTATATACCTAAATATAGTAATAATAACATGACTGTTCGAATTAGTTAATCATATAGATATTAACATTAAGTCTTTTTTATCAAGAATAGATGACCAGTTTTTGTGCACACTTCCGGTTATTGTAGCTGCTTCTGGTTACTGGCCTAGATTACAGGATTCTGTCCTAGGCAATTCTGTTACTATTTACAGTCGTGGCAAAAAGAGTTTCAAGACTTGTCTGACATTCGGTCCAGGATAACCCATCTGACCGAATGGAAACTCGTCTGACCAAAAACATGCCCTTTTCTCGTTATTCCGAGCCCCTAAGCCGGTTTTTCAGTGCTGGTCAGTAGAAGATTTAAGTTTCAAAAGAGTTTTTGCTATAGTTTGGTACTCCAACATCTAAACTTATAAAATCCCCATGGAGAAAAATTCTAAGGATTTTTGTAAATGAATAATCTAGGCTTTCACATGATGACCCTAACCCTCTGAAACAGCCAAATTCTTTCTTGTTAAAACCGAGACTTGCAATCATTTGTACTAGCTCTGAAAAATTAAGGCTTTTTTGAAAAAGTTCTTTGTTAAAATTAAGAACAAATATATTATTGTGTTAGCGGACAAAAAAGTTTTAAAATAAGTGCTTTCTGTTTTCTGTAAGAAGGTTATATATTACCCCAATGATTTTAGATAAGCAAATTTTGTGCCCAAATTTTCTGTTGTGTATATTTCTATTTTAATGCAAGTAATTCTATTTTCTTTTTACTTTTGTTTATCTGTCATATGATTTTTTACAACATATATAAAATTTAGAAACAGGAAATAGCTGCAAGTGCAAATTTTCCAAAGGCTCGGATCAATGAGAAGGCTCGGAATTACGAGAAAGAGGCATAATAATAATAATAATGTAATATATTCATGAACAGTATAAAAGATGTCAAATGTGTAAAAATCTTCCATTCATCACAAATACATGTATATAAGCAATACCAAATATGTACATGTGTATTAACAACTAAGAAAAAAATATTATTAATATACATGTATAAGAAATATCCTAAAAAAATTTCGATTACAAAATTATTTCAAGAACACATTCGATAACAGATAAGGTAAAAATACACATCACACTTGTTTTTTAGCTGCACATAATTTAAGATTTGAATCAGTTTCTTGAATCCACTATTTAAAACTTAACATCACTAACGTTGACTCTGATAAAGAAGAACAAATAAGTAGTAAGTTATTTTCAGGATATGATATAAAGTACAGAGAAGTACAGCATATTTTAGATAACACATTTTCCTGTATGACTTAACAACACTTTTTATATGCATTTCCTAGTCAAGCAATACTGCATAAAACTCGCCAAATAGTTTTTATTTACAAACAATTGAAAGAACCAGTCCTGTACTTTCTCAATTTCAGAAAAAAAAAAATGCATGAATTTGCAGCCTTGAGATTAGTTTGTGTAATTATTGACAACTTATGGCACATAGGTATCACATATATAACACTTGTCATAACATACATAGGCTATCACATTTTCTAGACACACTCTTATGCTTCACAGTATATAGTAGGAAATATCAAACTGGCATTGTGGTTGCCTTCATATGGCTAGCATATTACTGACCTGTTCAAAGCCTTTCCTTATATGGAGGGCTGAGCGCGAAACTATTGTATCTTGTTCTTTATTCATATACAGTTACAATAGTTTCGCGCTCAGCCCACGAATTATATAGCTTGATATGTATACAAAATTGGCATACTATTGAAAAAAAGCAAATTAAACTAATGAATGAGGTAATGTCACTACTAGAAGGTGACTATCTTGACTGTGGTGTAACCAAATGATCTAATGATATTTATAGGTTATTAGCTTCGTATCGGGAAATATGCACGAGTTCTTCAGCGGAAATATTGCGCGACTTTAGGAGCGCAATATTCTTCCGCTGAAGAACGAGCGCATATTTCCCGATGCAAAGATAATAACCTTTTATTACATACACATCTACACGTATAAATATTATGTAATTATCATAAATATGTTCAATAGCCTGAATACGATTGACAATACTGAACTAAACAGAAAACTAGAACGTGTCTGTAGGACACAGGGTGTGCCCCCCACTGGTACATTTGTCAAAAATAAGGGGAAATAATTAAAATGTTTACAGTCTTAATGGAGTATAGCATTTTATGAAAAGGATTCATTATTCTAGGCCATATACGTTTTGAGCTTTGACCACAAACAAAAAATCCACTATTTTGGATATTTCAAGGGCCATAACTCTGTAATAAATGCAAGATTCTCAGGAAGAATGCCAAGTGTGAAAGGACACATCATGATTAAGATTCATGCAAGGTTTCATGAATCTATATCAAATACTTTTTGAGCTAGGCTTGTCACAAGGTGAAAATGTGCATTTTTGACTATTTCAGGGGCCTTAACTCTGAAAATAGGGGGCGGAGCCAGACAAAAAATAGGAGGTGCGCAAGTTCATATCATGATTAAGACTCGTGCAAGGTTTCATGAATCTATATCAAATACTTCTTAAGCTAGGTGTGTCACAAGGTGAAAATGTGCATTTCTGACTATTTCAGGGGCCATAACTCTGAAAATGGGGGGCGGTGCCAGACGAAAAATGGGAGGTGCGCAAGTTCATATCATGATAAAGACTTATGCAAGGTTTCATCAATTTATATCAAATACTTTTTGAGCTAGGCGCGTCACAAACTTCGGACGGACACACGGATGCACGGACAAGACCAAATCTATATGCCCCCACCACTCATGGGGGGGGGCACAAAAATAGTGCAACAAAACACACAGAATGATGTCACGCACCCAATATGAAATTTAGGCATCAGTGTATGGAAAAATATTGACGTTTCCGGTACTAGTGTAACTTAATGGGGAAAAGAAACGAGTATGTAAAAAATATACAATATTGTGTTATTCATACAATATGTTGCAAATGTTGAATGAGAAACTTTTCATACAGACCTAAATTTCATAGCAAAACCCATAGAATGTGGCCTATAGAGTCTTAACAAGGTCTGTCCATTAGTTGACCTAGCAAAGTATGGATTAATACAAAAAAAAAAACCGGGCAACTAGAATTTTCTTTTTATGTTACATATGAGTGAAGTCAAGAGAGCAAACCAAATTGTTTTTCTCAACTAATCACTTAGCTGAAGCCCTAGACCTATTTTTTGACCTCACACAAACCAGTTTCAAATTTCAAACTCCACCTATATTTCATAAAGATGAACAGCCTAACAAAGTGTAATTAAGACTGGGCCAAGATTGTGACATTTAGCGTGTTAACAGTCAAACTGTTGACCACAATGACAGATGTAGGGTATCGTAATAGCTCTCACCTTTGAACACTGCTCAGGTGAACTAAACATAAACACTTTTCTGTACAGTAGTTTTAAAGGTTCAAAAGACCATGAACTATCCCAAGAAGTAGGCAACAAAAACAAAGACAAGAGGGCCATGATGGCCCTATATCGCTCACCTGAGTACCACTGGCGATCTAAATGATAAGATCAAGTTTTGACAAAGATCACATAAGCATACACATAAAATATCATCAGGATAAACATTTTGTTGTAACAGTTCCTTTTGACCTATGGGTCACATACTAGTCAAGGCCAATTTCAATATCAAGTTTGAGTATCCTATGCTCAAATGCTGCATTTTTGTACTAGTATTTCTTACCCTGGAAGACTTAAATAACATTTAAAACCAATCTCATTAGATTCAGCCGAGGTATATTCATTAACGTGAAATAAAGGGAGGTAATTTGTCATATATCCAGTCAAAAGTTATCTACCCCGATTGTCCGAGACAATCTGATGGCATAAATGACATTTCTAATCATAACCTTTATTGGTTACCGAGATACATCATTTTAATTTGATATAAAGGGAGGTAATTTGACATAAAATCAGTCCATAGTTATCTACCCTGATTGTTTCAGTCCAACTAATGACAATAATGAAATTTCAAATGAGTCCAATAAATACTTACTGGGATAAATCCATTTTTATTGAAATCTGGGGAGGTAATTAAGAATATATTAGAAAAGTATTCATATTGATAAACGTTCAATCAATAGTTATCTAACATGACTATTTCTTACCATGGAAGACATAAATAACATTTCAAACCAATCTCATTAGAAGCTGCTAGGTATATTCATTTACATAAAAAACAAGAGCCATGTTAGACATGGCCAATCCCCCCGCCGGGCATATTATAATTGAAGGCTAAAGTTCCTGGCAAGTTAGTGTCTGAAAGTATTAATTTTGGGGAAAGCTTTGAAGAACCATTTAGTTGTGGTCTGCATCAGGGGTTTTAAAGATGTGGAAGAAAGAATAAGTCAGTGGTGAGGTGGTTTACTGCTAAATTTTATTAATTTTCACGAACAGTATAGCTATGATGTTTTTCTATATGGCTACTGTAAAAAGAAGGAATGGAAAGCTAACAGGGAACACGAGTGCCAGAATGTCACAATATATGCCCGTCACAGCAAATTTCTTTACTCTAGCAGCTGTATTTGCAAATGGAATTTTAATTTTGTGGTTGTTTAGTAATCATTGTAAGTCTTTTGTTTTTCTAAGTCCACAAAAACTCCTTACCAGGTAGAGATATCTTAAAATACACCTAAAATTGGAAAGTAACATCCATGCTGTACCACAGAAAAGTGGTCTTGTTTATTCCCTACGGTCAATTATAAAAATGTTACAATATAAGTTATTTATAGTAACAACTAAGGCAAGTTAATCTTAAAAAAAAAAAAAAAAAAAAAAAAAAAATTGTAAGTCCACATAAAAATCTTTACCAGGTAGAGACTGGTCAAAATACACCTCAAAATTGGATGTAGCATGCATGTTGTACTACAGAAAAGTGGTCTCGATTTTTCCTTACGACTAGTAATGAAAAAGTTACAATAAAAGCTATTTAAAGTAACAACAAAGGGAGGTAATTCTAAAGAAGGGAACTGCACATGACACTTCGTCTCATGATGGTGTATAATTGTGCCAAGTTACATCAAAATCCCTCCATGCATGAAGAAGAAATGCTTCGGACAACGTCATTCTTGTATCTGACCTTTGGCCTCTAAGTGTGACCTTGACCTTAGACCTAGGGACCTGGATCTTGCGCATGACATTCTGTCTCGTGGTGGTGAACATTTGTGCCAAGTTATATCAAAATCCCTCAATGCATGAAGAAGAAATGCTCTGGACAATTTTTTTTAAGAAAATATGATAAAGGGGAATATCTCAAAAAATAGGCAAGGTAGAGTTATTGTTCTTGCACACTGCACTTCCTCCCAATGTGTTCTATCAGTGTATGAAGTTTGAAGAAAATCCCTCCAGTACTTTTGGAGTTATGCTCTGGACAAATTTTTTTAAGAAAATAAGATAAAGGGGAATAACTCAAAAAATAGGCAAGGTAGAGTTATTGTTCTTGCACATTGCACTTCCTCCCAATGTGTTCTATCAGTGTATGAAGTTTGAAGAAAATCCCTCCAGTACTTTTGGAGTTATGCTCCGGACAAAGATCGTTGCGGACGGACGGACGGACTCACAGACGGAGAGCATTTCTAATATCCCCTTCGCCTTTGGCGGGGGGATAAATAAAGGGAGGTAATTGGTCATAAATTCAGTCAATATGTATCTTCACTGACTGTCCAAATCAATCTGATAGCGTAAATGTAATTTCCAATCAGTACCTTCATTAGTTATGGAGATATACCCATTTTAATTTGAAATAAAGGGAGGTAATTGAACATAAAATCAGTCCATAGTTATCTTTCCTGATTGTCTCAGTCCAACTTAAGGCAATAATGAAATTCAAATAAGTCCTAAAAGTACTTACTGACATAAATCCATTTTGATAACAAAATAGCTAATTTTGGCCCTTTCAGGGGCCATAACTCTGGAACCCATTATGGGATCTGGCCGGTTCAAGAAAGGAACCAAGATCTTATATTGACACAAGTTTTGTGCAAGTTTGATTAAATTCAAATCATAAATGAGGCTGTTATTGTGCAGACAAGGTCAAAATAGCTAATTCTGGCCCTATCAGGGGCCATAACTCATGAACTCATAACGGAATCTGGCCAGTTCAAACAAGGGTGCAGAATGTCACAATATACGCCCGTCACAGCAAATTTGTTTACACTAGCACCTGTATTTGCAAATGGAATTTTAATTTTCTAGTTGTTTACAATGTTGTTTTTTTTAGAAATTATTGTAATTCTTTTATTTTTCTAAGTCCACAAAAAAAATCCTTACCAGGTAGAGATACCTTAAAATACACCCAAAATTTGAAAGTAATATCAATGTTGTACCACAGAAAAGTGGTCTTGGTTTTTCCCTACGGTCAATTATAAAAAAAAGTTAATCTTTAAAGAGAAAAAAAAAAAAAAAAAAAAAAAAAAAATCGAAAAAAAAAAATTACAAGTCCACACAAAAATCCTTACCAGGTAGAGATAGCTCAAAATACACCTCAGAATTGGATGTAACATGCATGTTGTACTACAGAAAAGTGGTCTCGATTTTTCCCTACGACTTGTAATGAAAAAGTTACAATATAAGCTATTTATAGTAACAGCAAAGGGAAGTAATTCAAAAGAAGGGACCAGTGCATGACACTCCGTCTCATGATGGTGTACAATTGTGCCAAGTTACATCAAAATTCCTCCATGCATGAAGAAGAAATGCTCCAGACAAAGTCATTCTTGTATCTGACCTTTGACCTTTAAGTGTGACCTTGACCTTAGACTGAGGGACCTGGTTCTTGCGCATGACACTCCGTCTCATGCTTGTGAACATTTGTGCCAAGTTGTATCAAAATCCCTCAATGCATGAAGAAGAAATGCTCCGGACAAAGTTTTCATTCTTGTATCCTTTGACCTCTAAGTGTGACCTTGACCTTACCCCTAGGGACCTGGTTCTTGCGCATGACACTCTGACTCATGATGGTGGACAATTTTGCCAAGCTACATCAAAGTCCTTTCATGCATGAAGAAGATATGCTCCGGACAAAGTTTTCATTCTTGTATCCTTTGACCTCTAAGTGTGACCTTGACCTTAGACCTAGGAACCTGGTTCTTGCGCATGACACTCCCTCTCATTATGGTGAACAACTGTGCCAAGCTACATCAAAATCATTCCATGCATGAAGAAGATATGCTCCGGACAAAGTCATTCTTGAATTTTTCATTCTTGTATCCTTTGACCTCTAAGTGTGACCTTGACCTTAGACCTAGGGACCTGGTTTTTGCGCATGACACTCCGTCTCATGATGATGAACAATTGTGCCAACTTTCATCAAAATCCCTCCATACATGAAGAAGATATGCTCCGGACAAAGTCATTCTTGAATTTGACCTTTGACCTCTAAGTGTGACCTTGACCTTAGACCTAGGGACCTGGTTCTTGCGCATGACACTCCGTCTCATGATGGTGAACAACTGTGCCAAGTTTCATCAAAATCCCTCCATGCATGAAGAAGATATGCTCCGGACAAGGTCTGTGGACGCCGCCCGCCCGCCCATCCGCCCGCCAGGGGCGTTCCCATAATACGTCCCGTTTTTCAAACGGGCGTATAAAAAGGAACCAATATCTTGTGGTGATACAAGTTGTGTGCAAGACTGGTTAAAATCAAATCATAAATGAAGCTGCTATTGTGCAGACAAGGTCTAAATAGCTAATTTTGGCCCTTTCAGGGGCCATAACTCTGGAACCCATTAAGGAATCTGGCCAGTTCAAGAACGGAACCAAGATCTTATGGTGATACAAGTTGTGTGCAAGTTTAGTAAAAATCAAATCATAAATTAAGGTCAAAAGGTCAAAATAGCTAATTTTGGCCCTTTAGGGGCCATAACTCTGGAACCCATAATGGGATCTGGCCAGTTCAAGAAAGGAATAGAGATCTTATGGTGATACAAGTTGTGTGCAAGTTTGGTTAAAATTAAATCATAAAATGAAACCACTATCATGCAGACAAGAAATTGTTGACGGACGCACGCACGCATGGACTGACGACGGACGAAGGGTGATCACAAAAGCTCACCTTGTCACTATGTGACAGGTGAGCTAAAAAGAAAGGCTGAAAGCAGCATGAATAGATGTTTGCAACATAAAGTAATAAAAATCGACACATAATTACTACATTCTTCCATACATATTTAAAAACATCTGTTAACTTGTATACATACACAGACAGGTTTTAAACTTTAACAACTTCAGACAAGTCTATTCTTGAGAATTAACCTTTAGCCTGCTGCCAGCAAGTGATTCTGCCTTTGTGACTAGTGCAGACCAAGATCAGCCTGCATGGATCATGGTCTTCACTGTTCGCTGTTCAGTTAGTAAATTAACAATGAACACCACTTCGATTAATAAATGGTATTGCCCAAATTGAATGACGGACCAGTCCATTTTAGAAATTTAGCAGGGTAAAGGTTAATACATTAAGCAGCCGGTATTGTTTCTGTACACACAGCATTGACTCTGATGTAGATGTGATAATTCAAATCCTGTCAAAAAAGTTTCATTGGTTGCACTGATAATTTTTCTGCAAGGTCCAGCTGAAAAGAAACAGAAGCAATAATTATATATCCAAATTGACACTTATCTTTGGTGTCCAGTCTAAATGAGAACTAAGAGTCAAAATCTAAAGAAACAATAAGCAGTATTTTAATTATTAAGCTTATAAGAGCTCCTGAATTCCAGTATTACCCTTTTCCTCACAGGTAACTGATAAATTCCCATATTAATTGCAGGTGGAAATCTTTAGTATGAAAATTTTCAGTCCGTCCTAACACGGAACAACCTCTGACTGGAAATACCGTCAGACATGTCTAGAAAGACCTTCCTTTGGAAATGATATAAGAATCTTTCACCAGCTGAATGTGCAGATTGAAATAATCTGACTCAGGTAATTGTTTATGTGGTAACGAGGTTCTGCCAAGTTACAACAAAAAAGTTACAAGAGAGCCAGATATTTCCATGCAAACATTCTACCAGTGATAGATTCTTTTTCTTGCATACTTTATTCTTCAAATAACAGAATAACAGAAGAAATACAATAAAATGAATGCATTTCTTTTAAGCACTATCATATCATAGTAGCATATGAATTTACACATTCATTCATAAATTACAACACATCCTGCAAGGAGGGCTATGAGTTTTTTTCCAGCAGTAGAAAAAAGGCGAGAAAATCTTGTCTGGCATGCAAGAAAAATAAATGTTCGCACCTGACAGGTGGTCCCCCACAGGTAAAATTTACTCTATGTTTGGTTAAATAGGCAGAGAAATAGTGGTCTTGGTCTTCATAAGCAGGTTTATAGTACCAACTTTTATTCAGAGATGACTTTAGCCAGGTTTGACAGTTTCTTACTTAAAAGTTAACTGTTCAAGTTAGCATTTATTTATAACCAGTGTTTTTGTTACATTTCTTAATCATTAAATCTTAAACATTCTAACCCGATTCTGACCCGATTTGATTTCCAGTTAAACAAAGAAGGAAATCAAGCTCTGTATATTTTGCGATAAACAACGGTTGATGCGCGGACTGGTAAGAGAGCATTATGATGTCAATTATGATGTCAAATTGCTGCATTACGTCCAATACATTACTCCTCAGTCAAATGAAGTCCAGCATAATATTTACTAAAATATGTCAATGAGCATGTCAGAATGAAAACAATCAAGACCTTCTTGTGATTTATTGTCTAATTTACCATGGTTCATCGTTCAGATGCTTCAGTATTTAACCACTCAGGCTAACGCCCTCGTGGTTCAATTCCTACGCATCTGAACTCTGAACCATGGTAAATTAGATGATAAACCACTCGAAGGCCTTGATTATTTGTTAATTGTACAAACTGTATAGAATGCCTGGCAGTAGCCCCATACTGTATTTCACTTGGATGGTACAGAATGCCACTTACCATACAATGCCCCAGATTTCCACTTACCTTACACTGTATTTAGCAAGAATGGTACAAAAACAACCTTTAACTAGAAGATGCTTTTGTAAAAAAGCGCATGTCTCCCCCAATGCATAGTCGTATAGGCAAGAAGTCAATAGGGTATAGGAGCGAAAGTCAAAGAGACACTGGTGGACATCTATTTGGCATGTCCAGTCATCCCACTAAGTTTCAACATTCTGGGCCTAGTGGTTCTCAAGTTATTGTTGAGGCTCCTGTGACCTTGACCTTTGATCAAGTGACCCCAAAATCAATAGGGGTCATCTACTCTGTATGTCCAATCAGCCTATTAAGTTTCAGCATTCTGAGTCAAGTGGTTCTCAAGTTATTGATTAGAAAAAAGTTTTCTATGTTCAGCCCCCTGTCATCTTGACCTTTGATGGAGTGACCCCAAAAACAATAGGGGCCATGCATCTACTCTGTAAGTCTTATCACTCTATGAAGTTTCAAGGTTCTAGGTCAAATGGTTCTCAAGTTATTGACCAGAAATGGATTTCCATTTTCTGTCCGCTGTAGCCTAGACCTTTAATAGACTGACCCCAAAATCAATAGAGGTCATCTACTCTGTATGTCCAATCATCCTATGAAATTTCAACATTCTGGGTCAAGTGGTTCATAAGTTACTGTCTGGAAATGATTTTACATGACCAGGCCCCTGTGATCTTGACCTTCAATAGAGTGACCAAAAAATCAATAGGGGTCTACTCTGCATGTTCAATCATCCTATGAAGTTTCAACATTCTGTGTCAAGTGATTCTCAAGTTATTGATCGGAAATGGTGTTCCATGTCCAGGCCCCTGTAACCTTGACCTTTAACAGAGTGACCCCAAAATCAATAGGGGTCATCTACTCTGCATGACCAATCATCCTATGAAGTTTCAACATTCTAGGTCAAGTGGTTCTCAAGTTACTGACCAGAAATGGTTTTCCATGTTCAGGCCCCTGTGACCTTGACCTTTAATAGAGTGACCAAAAAATCAATTGGGGTCATTTACTCTGCATGTCCAATCACCCTATGAAGTTTAAACATTCTGGGTCTAGTAATTCTCAAGTTATTGATCGGAATCCGTTTTCCATGTTCAGGCCCCTGTGACCTTGACCTTTAAAGAGTGACTCCAAAATCAATAGGGGCCCTCTACTTTGCATGATCAATCATCCTATGAAGTTTCAACATTCTGAGTCAAGTTGTTCTCAAGTTTTTGATCGGAAATGGTTTTCAATGTTGAGGCCCCTGTGACCTTGACCTTTAACAGAGTGGCCCAAAAATCAATAGGAATTACTGTGCATGTTCAATCATCCTATGAAGTTTCAACATTCTGGATCAACTGCTTCTCAAGTTATTGATCAGAAATGGTTTTCAATGTTCAGGCCCCTGTGACCTTGACCTTTGATGGAGTGACCCCAAAAACATTAGGGATCGTCTACTCCAGCAGCCCTACCACCCTATGAAGTTTGAAGGTTCTTGGTCAAATGGTTCTCTAGTTATTGATCGAAAATAAAGTGTGAACTAGTACCGACAAACAGGGCAAAAACAATATGTCTCCCCCTGTGGTGGGGGGAGACATAATTCCAAACAGTATTTAGTTTGGATGGTACAGAATACCACTAACCCCATACTGTATGTAGTAAGGATGGTTCTAATTACATTTACCCTATACTGTATTTAGTTAGGATGGTACAGATATAAATGCCACTTATCCCATGCTTTATTTGTTATGGAATGCCACTAACTCCATACAGTAATTGGTTAGAAGGATACTGAATGCCACTTATCCCAGAATGCCACTTATCCCATACTGTATTTAGTTTAGATGGTATGGAATGCCATTTTACACCATATCGTATGCAGAATGCCACTTATCCCATACTGTATTTGGTTTAGATGGTATGGAATACCACTTTACCCAATACTGTATATGGCTAGAATGATACAGAATGCTACTTACCCCATACTGTATTTGGTTAGGATGGTATGGAATACCACCCCTGGTATCACACATAGCCATATGTTGTCTCTCTGGATCTCCAGCCACCAATACTTCTTCTTCATGCTCCATCTGTACGGTCAAAAGTTAAACTTAATTTATGTAAAAGGTTAACTTTTAGTATGGTACCATAAAAGGGCCATAATTCTCACAAAATGCATATCAGAGTTATGGTTCTTGGCCTACATAGTCACCTTATGATAATAAACAAGTGTGCAAAGTTACAAAGCTGTAGCTCTTATAAATTTTGAGAGAAGGTCGACCTAAACAAAAATTTTAACCCAGAAACTCAAATTTTCTTCTAACAAAATGCATATAAGAGTTATGGTTCTTGGCCTATATAGTCCCCTAATGATGCTAAATAAGTGTGCATCATTTCAAAGCTGTAGCTCTATAATAGTTTTTGAGAAAAGATGGACCTAAACAAAATTTTAACTGACGCTGACGCCGACGATTAAGTGACAATACCTCGTACATTTTTTTCAAAAATCAGACGAGCTAAAAACCTCTAAAAACACAAGGTTTACTTTAGAGCACTCACTGTAACAATATACGCCCATCACAGCAAATTGCTTTTGGCTTTCAAAATACTCTACTTACTAAAACTGAGCAGACTAGTTGTCATTTTTCTCAATTTCAATTAATTCAAGGGCCATAACTCCAGAACAATAAAGACTATCCTAATAGTTATCAAACTTGACCAAGATAATGTAACTGTATACATTATGACTAAGTTTGGTGTACACCGGATAAGATTTTGACTAAGTTATTAAGTGGACACTGTCACATTTTGCAATTTTAAGTAATTCAAGGGCCATAACTCAAGAGTGACTGGGAGAATCTAGCTTGTTACCAAGCTTGTCTGAGATACTATGCCCACATGGTGAACATTAGAAACTCAAGTTAGTGAGCGGATGGTCAATTTTTGCAATTTTGTAGAATTTAAGGGCCACAACTTCAGAGCCTATAGGACAACCTGGCTGTTTTCAAACTTGCTTGAGATATTATGCCCATTAACATCGTGACCCAGTTTGCAAAGCACTGTTTAAGAGCTGCTCAAAGTTTGAGAGCTGACATTGTCAATTTTCGCAAGTTTGAGTAATTCAAGAGTCATACCTCAAAGGAGGCCTGGATTATCCAGTTGGTTATCTAATCTAGTCAAGATTTTATACCCATGAGCATTATAACAAAGTTTCTTAAAAATTGGATAAGAACTACTCAAGTTAGAGAACCTACACCCGGCATCAATTTTCTTAATTTTGAGTGAATCAAGAACTAACTCCAGTGCCTCTGAGACAATTCAACTGGTATCGAACTTGCTCAAGATATTATATCCGTTAACATTATGACTAAGTTTGGAAAACATCAAATTAGAAATGCTCAAGTTAGAGAACAGACAACTTAAGCAGACACGACTCAACCATCGCAGATGATCACACAATATGTTTCATTTCACAGACATATCAGAATTATGTGTACTGAAGTAAAATGGCAATATAGATTTCCGTGTACCTCTTAAATATAATATACAGTAGAATTCCGCTATTAAGACCACCCATGGTTCTTTGTAAAACTGGTCTTTAGCCTTAAATACTTGATCACTGTGTTAATCATAGAATTACAGATCAAACTGTGTAGTAATTAAGGACGCACTTAACTGATAATGATTTGAATTTTGTTCAATTAAAGACAATTACAACAATATCGAACCTTTTCAAACTTCATTCTCCGCTGAAATCCCAAACGTATTTACATTAATAATAACAAACAAACACCGTTTAGATCTAATTAAATCCGTTTTAATCCAGTCAATTCGATCAGCGGGCATTCGTCTAATTACAAACAAATTAATTATTTCAACAATTTCTTATGTTAAAATAGCGATGTAAAACACCAAACATCTTTAAATAACAATTTCAGACAATCAAACAGTTTGATACGTTGTTTTGATAAAGTTTAAAAGACTTGTAAGCAATTAACGGATAAATACACAATGTACACGCTTAACGTGTTAACACGATGTCGCACGTGTTAATTACTGAGGCGTTTCGCGGTAACATACAGAAAAATTTGAGTGGTCGTAATTGCGGTGATTAATTAAGTGTGAAAAAATCAAACAGTTCTGAAATTGGTGGTCGCATTAGTGGATTAGCAGTCTGGTCTCATTTTCGGACAAACGACCATTGGTTTAAAGAAAGAAATATTCCGTTCTTTGCAAAATCGGTCGTATTAGCGGTGCGGTCGTAATTTCGGCGTGGTCGTAAGTAGGAATTTTACTGTAGATACATAACATAATGTTACAAACAAAAAGTTGAAATGTCGCGGAAATGTTAGAGAAGAATTATCAATCTTTTTGCATCATATCCCTATCTACTGGTGTACAAAACTTACAGGTTCAAGATGCCTGCAGGTATTCATTAAATCATCTAATCTCTCAGAGAATCCTGGAGCAAATGCTTCTGGATTTATTGCAATAAAACACTGGCCCTGTAACAGAATAGTAAAATGTACATCAAAGGCCTGAATGGCCTGAGTCGGCTAATGATTGATGCACTGACAGTATAGTCTACCAGTTTCAGTTTGTTTTTAGTTTTTTTCTTAAAATTTCATAACACAGCTCGATATTTACCCAAAATATTATATCCGGATACGATTATACTTTTCTCCAGTTTGAACAATATATTTTACAAATTGTGATGATACGAAGACATTTAGCAGCAACTGGCAGTATCTGACATTGAAGTTTACGGTTAAATTACCTCTTATTTAAATCTTTTCATAAAAAAGTTGTTTCGTTCCGTGAAAGCAGCCAAACATAGACGATCTACTTTCGATTTCAAAAACTACAAGAAAATACAATTTAATGTTTCGCCGATTTGTTTATTTCTCGAAAAATAAGAATTAAAATCATTTTTAATATCAGTAGTAACTAAACAAACCAGTAAGAGCTTCTTCTTCCGATAATTTATCCGTTTACTGACTGCAAAATTCAACCCAGCAAAGTTTATAGAAATCATACGATGCGTGTTTACGTTCAATGTGGGATAATTAAGGCTGATGAGCTATGTTACCTAACGCATCCAGACGATTCAGATTTTGTTTTTAAAAAAGCATTGTGTGCGTTTCTGTAATTTTATATACGTTTTTATACGCTTAGAAATTATTAGACATGCGTATTTGCATTATTTCTATACGTAATTTACTTTAATACGCATCTTATCTGGAGCCCTGTGGAACTATTTTTTGTCTTTCGCTGGATGTTACCCAAGCTTTGTAAGCCTGCGCAATTCTTAAAATGCACATTTATGCTTAATGAGTTACATTCGAGAATTGCACAATTACAAGTCATAAATATGACAGATTACATCGTATATTGGTCATAGCAAAGGGAATTGACATAACTTAACTTCATTCATGCAGTGAACTGTTTGAAGTTTGAGAAATCTAATGGAACTACATCCCTTCACTGTGTTATTTGGTCCATTTAGAGAATCGTTGGATAGCAAGGATTCGTCAAAAGGATTTCAGCCTTTAGCCGACTCAAAAATCAGGCATCTTTTCTAAAACCAGTGATAAAGTCATTTGATGGTGCCTTGTATATACTTAAGTTCTTTATCACATTGTAATTTCACACCTATTTGGTATATATTAAAGATTAAGAAAAAGTTTATATGTAATTACCATTTTTCATATATTCCAAAAATTTAAGAAAGAAAAAGATTTACTACATGAAGCTAGATCCCTGTTAAATATGAACATTTTATTGTCTGTTATATATTATGTAATTACCTCCCTTTAATGAGCAAACAGTCCAGTACTTCTTTTGATTTCCATAGAATTTCCTGTTTCACATTTTCCTTTGATAGATACAGGGATATATCAAGATTTAAATCAGTAGGAAAGTTTTAAATTATTATTTCTTTAGAATTAATTACATCTTCAATCTGCCTTAGTCAGAAACAGAAATAACCAAAAGGGAGGTAATCATAATTTTAGGAAATTGTACAACTACTGAAATGCTGCTAAATATAAATTTTTCAAGACATATCAATGATATATATAATAATAATAATAATAAAAACATCTGTATATTCCTATGACTCCTTATACATATAAATTGTTTAACCAATGTATTTTTTTATCTCAATCCAGCAACCAGGTAAGAAAACGAAAACACATTTTAAGATACTTCCAATATATCTAACATATATCAAATGTCCACAATATGAAATATAGTTGAAACTCGGTATCTCAAAATCCAAGGGATCAAGTGTTTTACTTCAAGATTACCAAATTTGACTTAAAATGATATTTTGTGCACACGTTTTAGGGATGATATTTGAAAATATCTTCGAGATATTGGAGATTTTAAGATAAGCGAGTTTGAGTTACCAAGTCATATATGTAAATGACGAGCTGAGGAAATCCATTATATAACAACATTTTGTTGGCTGCCTTTAAAGACTTTCTTCCAATATTACCTAGAGCACTATAAAGGCTTGTTGGAATTCGAATAAAGTGTGGTAAATTTAAAATCTGAGTCAATACTGACAAAAATTCATACATACCAAATTAGCAACAGTATCTGTATTTTTCCATCTACGTACATTAGGTCCGTATGATGCGTTACCTAGAATACCACAAAAGATTTCAACCATCATGGCTAAGCCATATCCCTTGTAACCACCAGTTAGTTCAGAACCTCCTAACGGCATCAAACCACCACCATTTAACACAGGCTTGGGATCATTTGACATCTGTAATGTTTAAATAGTCTCAATGGTCAATGGAAACACAAAGCAACATGTGAAGACTTTTTTACACATACAACAGATAACTTGCCATGTAACCTTAAACTAAGAAAAATTCATCATACAGAACCAAGTAACATTAGCTTCTATGAAAAGCATGTACCATTCAGTTAAAAACTGAATATTTGGCAAATTAATTTTTAACCTGAAGATAAAAAAAACGAAGTATATTAATGAATACTGCCCTTGAAGTCTTCAATTAAGGTAGTTCTGCACGTTCGGATAAAAAAAAATTCTACATTTGAATGTAGAATTTGATTAAACCCAGATTTTTTAAACCTGTGCTTGGTTTTTTGCTAGACTGATTTGAGAAAAACCTTATGCAATTTTAATAATGGAAGTCTATGGGAAAATCACAACTTTCATAACATTTTCACAAGTAGAAATTTTTCTACAGTGTAGATTTTAATTAAACTTCTCGCAGTCATAAATAAACATATGGTCTATACTGTGGTAAAATAAAATGTATCGGTCCTTGTGCTTATTTTTGAGATATCTGACCATGATTAAAGTGAACTGCACATTTCAAGCTAATTATAATACAGTATTTTGAATTATTTGACGTGTCAGATATTTTAAATACATATTTTAATTTAAGAATGGTAGTTACAGTGCCGTTGTAATAAATTTACTCACGGCTTGCCATTAATTCTTAAAATGATTTTCATTTCAGTACGCCGAATCCAGGCTTTGTCTATGTTTTCCGGATAAATGACATTATGCCATCACTTCCAGTTAGTCAAACATGCAGAACTACCTTAAATAAATCAGTGTAGCCATGAAAATTATGAATATTTATGATTTCACAGTATATCAACATTAGAATGATGGCAGAAGTACTAACTTTACCATGCTGGTCTACACCCCAACCTTCTGGAATTCTTATATTCTTCCTGTCATGGAGTTCTATCTGAAAAACATATCTAACAATAAAGATGACATCCTTCAATTACAACATCATAAAGATTCAAAAACTGTAAAATCATTGAATTTCATTTGCATTTTACCTTACATGGCTATTTTCAGGGCTGAATTCATAGGTTTCAAATTCTAGAGATAAAACAGAATTTTAACTGGTCCTATGGGATTCATTTTTTATGTACCACGAAAATGAGTCCCACAAAAAATACTTATTTTATAAATTTAAACACTGATCACTCAAAGTTGCAAGGAATGAGCAAAGTGCTTAAGATATAAAGAGTTTTGTGAGATTTAAACATAGAAAATAACAAGAGCTCGTAGAACACGAAATGCCCCCCTTGATGCATTCAGTAACTGCACAAGGAACAGAAATTATTTGGTCTCTGTGCACATTCTCTAGTTATTTGGCCAAAAAAGTTCTGCTGTTCTTAGTCAATGTGACCTTGACCTTTGACCTACCGACCTCAAAATCTAGGGTCATCTGCTGGTCATGATCAACCTCCCTATTAAGTGATCCTAGGCCCAAGCATTCTCAAGTTAGCGTTCGTAAATGGTTTAACAGTTAAACTGTTCCGGGTCACTGTGACCTTGACCCTGACCAACTGGTCTCAAAATCAACTTTCATGATCCTAGGCCCAAAGCGTTCTCAAGTTATCGTCCGGAAAATATTTAACTGTTCCGGGTCACTGTGACCTTGACCTTTGACTACTGACCTCAAAATCAATAGCGGTCATCTGCTGGTCATGATCAACCTCCCTATTAAGTTTTGTGATCCTAAGCCCAAGCATTCTAAAGTTATCGTCTGGAAACTGTTTAACCGTTCCGGGTCACTGTGACCTTGACCTTTGACCTACTGATCTCAAAATCAATGAGGGTCATCT
Source organism: Mercenaria mercenaria (assembly GCF_021730395.1). Taxonomy (NCBI): domain Eukaryota; kingdom Metazoa; phylum Mollusca; class Bivalvia; order Venerida; family Veneridae; genus Mercenaria; species Mercenaria mercenaria. Next base: position 55,694,702 of record NC_069363.1, read on the forward strand.
GCTGGTCATGACCAACCTCCAAATCAACTTTCATGATTCCAGGCCCAAGCGTTCTTGAGTTATCATCTGGAAACTGATTGGTCTACAGACTGACCAACATACCGACCGACTGACCAACCGACATCTGCAAAACAATATACTCCTCCTACTTCGAAGAGGGGCATAAAAAGGAAATGCCTTGGGTCAGTCCTGCAGTATTTTTAATTCATCTTTATCTTCTTTTAAATGAGAAAGAATACAGGCTAGAACCATGAATAACTGTCCAAAAAAAGTTTAATACATGGAAAATACATTATGCAATAAAACAAGAAAATGTAATACCTACCTTTCCTAGTGCACATGTTGAGGTAGCCATGTCAAGTACAAAACTGTCCCCATTCTTGCCGGGAGCAGCAAGGCTGAGGGGATTGGTACCTAGAACAGCCTGAATAAAGAATTAAAATGTTTTAATCAGACATGAAACTGATGATGAGAATATAACCACCTACTGTGAAATCATTAGTATAAGTGCTGTGCCATGAGAAAACCAACATAGTGCGTTTGCAACCAGCATGGATCCAGACCAGCCTGCGCATCCATGCTGGTCGCAAACGGGATTTTTTTCTTCATGGATTTTGTGGTTGCATCGATCCATCAAATAAAATCTAAACAAACATATAAAAGTTCCTTTTTTTTATCTTCAAAAGTTGAAATCCAGCAAATTTTTATCCCACCTTGGCAAAAACCAAGAAATTTCATGCCCACAAATGATTTCAAAGTAAAATGCAAAACAAACCTCAAAAGACATACTCATTTTTTCACAGGAAGTGAAGTCGAGACTGATTCAAATAAACTTCAAAATTTCACCACATCAAGTCTAAATCAAGTGTACATTGCAACAGTATAACTGATGTCTTCCACCTGAGTATATTTGGCATGAAACTAGATTCATGAATTTATTCTGAACACACTGCCAGTCTGATGTTTGATCTAACTATATAACTTTGACCATGAACCAACATGACTGAAAATTGACTCTGAGGTATCACCATTTTATTATGGCAAACACTTGTACCAAGTTATTTCAAAATTCTTGAAATAAATCAAATAATTATTTCTCCCTGTTTACTGCAAGAACATACCTTTTTTGACCTTGTCGGAACTTGTAGAGGTGATGTATTTGTAAACGACATGCCCTGGAAGGAATTTCATAAAATGACATAAAGAGTATGCTAAGGTGAAAAGTATTCCATGTCTTGATAATTAAAATGTTTACAATAGAAATGAATTAATTTCTTTTGATAAATGAAAAACTAAACGTAACCTTTTAGGATGTAGACATTAACCCTTAGCCTGCTAAATTTCTAAAATGGACTGTTCCATCATTCAGTTTGGGCAGTACCATTTATCATTTGAAGGGGTGTTTACTAAAAATTTACTGACTGAATAGCGAACAGTGCAGACCATGATCAGACTGCACGGATGTGCAGGCTGATCTTGGTCTGCACTGGTCGCAAAGGCAGAATCACTTGCCGCCAGCAGGCTCAGGGTTAAATTCAGAACCAGTTTATTGAACTTCAGTACATGTAGACCATTTTTAAATACTTTCACAATTTATATTTCACAATGTATTTACCATAAGTCCTTCTTCAACAGCTTGCATTGCATACCATCCTGCTATCCCATAATGATTTGAGGCTGCATAATAAATATTGCTACATTATGTCATCAACAAATAATTTTACATTTTTTCATATTTTGATATCCTTTAAAGCTACTCGCCCACAGTTTGGGTGAAAATTTTTAATATGTTCTTTTCCACCAAGTTTTGCATAGAATGTATATATAACAACTGACAAAAAGGGTGAAAATAAAAGTTAGAGATTGGTGAAAATGCATGAAGAATGTAAATTTCCATGGTCAGTTTCAGTGGTTTTAGATTCTAGCTAAAATCTTTACCGCATTGTAAAAATCAGCCATACTGAAGGTATTCCTACCCTTTGCAACAACCCATCCTACCCCTGCTTCATGAGCTTTCTTGATTGCCAGACTCATAGCAAAATCACCAACAACCGGTCCCAAGAGATTCTTGCCATCTACTAAGGCTGTGCCAGCAGTCTCCTTCACTATAACTGGTTCTGTGTCACTTACCGTGATCCCAGTTTCAATGTCATGAACATACATATCTGAAATGAAAAACAATGTTGTCAGAAAAAAAGGGCAAAGTTGGCAATAAGCACTTATAAATACATGTAGTCACTGTGTATTTTTGTGAAAACGAAAAGAAACCAAAATGTGAGTGGCCAGCAATGTAGGTCTGTACAGTAGCTACCAATCTAGCCAAACATTAGTCATATAAGAGTAGACTAGCAAATGTTATATAGGACAGTCTAGCAGTATAGAAGTCAAAATATTTATTAGATTTATTTAACTGTGATCTACTTTATCAATATGTTGTCGCATTTGTAAAAGTTACATTTGAATTTGTTGCCATGAATATAACTTCTTCAGGTTACTTTCAATTTTATTTATCATTTCACTCAGTACACACTAAATTACTTCTGTATATTATTTTTTAGTCAAGATCAATATTCCATGAGTAATTTTTGTTCAAATACACTAAAATTAATATTAAGTTTTTCTATAACAAAACAAAATTTTCTGTAAAATGCATGCAATTTTTCCTCATTGCATATCAAGACTATGTAATAAAAAATTTGGTATGCCATGGCAAAATCTTTGTATGTTAGACCTTTGAAATAAGATCATCTACAACAGAATAATGACAAAACATCCATTATGTCTTACTTAAAAGTCATCTTTGTCAGCTGGAAAGAAAGAACATTATATGCCTTTCTCTTACTTAAGAAAAAGGTTGAGATGCACTCTGCAATGATTTTCAAAATCTGCAAACCATTTGTTCAATTCTTCTGAGGAATCAGAATCTCCAAAATTCTATATTAAGCGCCAAACATAGAACCTGGGACATGCTGATACTGGGATAAGAATCAACACAATATATGATGATATTATCTTGTCGTTCTTGCCAATTAACTGTCAGCAACTGATACAGGTAGTACCCTGTAATAGGTCTGTTTGTTTTGGGTTTAACGCCATTTTTCAACAGTATTTCAGTCATGTAACGGCGTGCAGTTAACCTAACCAGTGTTCCTGGATTCTGTACCAGTACAAACCTGTTCTCCGCAAGTAACTGCCAACTTCCCCACATGAATCAGAGGTGAAGGACTAATGATATCAGACAGAATGTCGTTTATCAAATAGTCACAGAGAACATACACCCCGCCCGAGGATCGAATTCGCGACCCCGAGATCCATAGACCAACGCTCTTACCTATTGAGCTAAGCGGGCGGGCTCTGTAATAGGTAAGTGAGGAGTTTCCATATGAAATACATAAATTAAAAGGGACAAGTGCTTATGTTTTATTTCTTAGCAATTTAAACTATGTTTCTAAAGATTACGAAAAAATGTATCAATGGTTCAAGCATATGTTACCACTGGACCAACAAGCCATATGCATCATATGTGAGAAAATTATTCTGAATTTTGGAGAACTTGTAACTGGGCTATTTACAAGCTGATATTGTCCAACAAATTTGATGCGATCCAAGGAAATAGTGAGTTAATTTTCTTTTGGGCAATATATCCACTCGCGTCAAACACTCAAAAGACCAAAATAGTGGAGGATTAATTTCCGATGAAATTGTCACTGCTGCCGATTTGGGTTTAAATGCTGATTTTGTTGCAAACATGAGATAACTTCAAATGAAACTTATATGTATCAAAAGGGGATTCAGTTCCTCATTAATTAATGTAAAAATTATCAAATATATAACGAATTTCCTGGTGATTTAAACCTAAGTGTGTACTGTACAGGATAAATGTTTACCCCGTCTTCACAGCAATATACACAAGTGACAAAACCAATAATTTTAAATGACTGTGTACTGTGATTTATCCTCCATTATTTTGGTCCTTTGAAGTTTTGACAGTATCATTGCCCGTCACAAATGTAAAACAATCTGACCGTCAAATTATTTTGACAGCAAGCTGATATACCTTTTAAAATGTAAACTTTAAAAAAGATATCGAAATTAAACTTATTGCAGTCCTTAATTTTATGTATTAACAAATCCCTGAATTATTATTTTATTAAGCTGAGAAATTCAGAAATATCGATGCTAGAGGACAAACCATGGAGTCCTGTACTGCCAACTTAAAGAGCAACAGAATTTGCAACTTCTTCATTACAATTATCTGTAACCTAGAATGTAACATCAATAAATCTACAGAAATCATTTAACGCATCTCACCAAGTCTATTTAGACCATGGCTGTAGTGACCACGGTAATCAGCTGCGACTAAATTTCCAGCAAGGCTTGATGCATGGGCTTCTTTTGTACCAACATTGGTCATGCAATCGATTATAAATCGCTTAACTTCTTCTTTGGGAACAGCGTCCCATCTGTCCTTTGGCATGAAATCAGAACAATTTCTGCATGACAACTTCAGTAGCTGTCTAAAATTGGCAAAACAACTATAAAGTTTTTGACATGCCATTGTTGACTTTTCCAAAACTTTCGGACCTCTCTCATTGAAGAGTACTTGGTATATTTGAAAACTTCGGACTTCTAGCTTATATTGAATTATACCGAGGATGCCCGATTCGCAACAAATCGACTTTTTGCCAATTTTAAGGTGTAAATGAGGTAAACTGTCTAAGTTCTTTACAAGGAATTAATGTGCAATTTCCACAGTGTTGCCAAACGTAGCCAGGCCAATTTTACTTATTTACAAATCCTTACATTATTCTAAAGAATGAATAATTTGTTATTCTGTGTAGATCTACTGTAATATAGTAGGTCCCAGAAAAGGCATAAATTAGCTATATAGCTAAATATAGCTAGAATTAGCTGTAAAACCAATAACAATAATGCAAAATATGTCAAAATCAAATGGTTTTTAAGATGAAAGACAATAGAAAACCAAGATCTTTGCGGTCACATTTTTAATAAATTAATTAAATTATGCAGCAATATTTGGAGATAAATCATTGAAGAATGTGTCACGTGTGGGAATCATCATTGCATAAGACAAATTTTTAGCTCATCTGATTTTTTGAAAAAAAATGATAAGTTATTGTCATCACTTGAGCGGTTGTCGGCGTCTGCGTCGGCGTTGCCTGGTTAAGTTTTATGTTTAGGTCAGCTTTTCTCCTAAACTATCAAAGCTATTGCTTTGAAACTTGGAATACTTGTTCACCATCATAAGCTGACCCTGTCTAGCAAGAAACATAACTCCATCTTGCTTTTTGCAAGATTTATGGCCCCTTTTGTACTTAGAAAATATCAGATTTCTTGGTTAAGTTTTATGTTTAGGTCAACTTTTCTCCTAAACTATCAAAGCTATTGCTTTGAAACTTGGAATACTTGTTCACCATCATAAGCAGACCCTGTACATCAAGAAACATAACTCCATCTTGCTTTTTGCAAGATTTATTGCCCCTTTTGGACTTAGAAAATCAGTTTTCTTGGTTAAGTTTTATGTTTAGGTCAGCTTTTATCCTAAACTATCAAAGCTATTCCTTTAAAACTTGCAACACTTGTTCACCATCATAAGTTGACCCTGTACAGCAAGAAACATAACTCCATCCTGCTTTTTGCAACATTTATGGCCCCTTTTGGACTTAGAAAATATCAGATTTCTTGGTTCAGTTTTATGTTTAGGTCAACTTTTTCTCTTAAACTATCAAAGCTATTGCTTTGAAACTTGCAACACTTGTTTACCATCATAAGCTGACCCTGTACAGCAAGCAACATAACTCCATCCTGCTTTTTGCAATAATTATTGCCCCTTTTGGACTTAGAAAATCATTTTCTTGGTTGAGTATTATGTTTAAGTCAACTTTTCTCATAAACTATCAAAGCTATTGCTTTAAAACTTGCAACAGTTTTTCACCATCATAAGTGGACACTGAACATCAAGAAACATAACTCTATCCTGCTGTTTGCAAGAATGATGGCCCTTTTTAGACTTAGAAAATCATGGGTAGGACAATATTTCTATTACACAAAAAAAATCAGATGAGCGTCAGCACCCGCAAGGCGGTGCTCTTGTTCTGATGACTTATCGCAGAAATTAGCAACATGTATTGAAACTGAAACTGCAATTTAGATTTCCGTTCTGTGTGATTGTCTTTTAAATTGTCTCATAAACCATTTGGGTGGGATTAATAACTGCGTGTTTTATATTTGATATTGACATAATTATATATTGAACAATCGTAATTAGTTTGATAGCTATTTCTAGCTATATATAGCTAGATTTAGCTATATAGCTATTTTGTGACTTTTCTGGGACCTGTTTAGCCATTCTCGCAAATTACCACTACCAGAGGTCTACTGTAGTTGGACGCTAGTTGAACCCCAGGCACATTTTGCCAATATTTTATGTTTGGTTACATTAACTTCAAAAAGTTTCAACTAATCAGGGATGTTTCACAACATCTTCGTGAACCAGTCAAAACTTCAAAAATTTCGATATTGACACTGAATTTTGAAAAATATTATTTATCTTGAGGTAAATTTCTAAACGGCCGAGTAGAAGAATAAATTTTTATGCCCCCAAAAAATTTTTTAGGGGGCACTACAAGTTGCCCTTGTCTGTCCATCCGCCATCCCAATTTGTGTTGTTCATATTTCAAAAAGTATTTGACCCAGAGTTGTCAAACCTCACAGGAATGTTATTCAGCACGGAAAGCAGTGCACCTGACGTTTTAATTTGGACCTCACTTAGACAGGCCAGAGTTATGGCCTTTGACTTAAGTCAAAAATACACATAAAAAGGGCCTAACCTTGAGTTAAAAAAACAGGGAGGCACCTGTGTCCTATGGACACACATCTAGTTATTAATGGCAGTGATGCAATATTGTGACCAGTCATGTGGTGTGTGTCGTCCATTGTAAAAACTCTAGAGGCCACAGTTGTAACTCAATCTGTGTAACTTGGTCAGAATGTTTGTCTTGATGGATCTCTAGGTCAAATTTGAAACTGGGTCATGTAGGGTCAAAAACTAGTTCAGTAGGCCAGATCAATGGAAAATTTTGTTAACACTCTAGAGTCAACAGTTTAAGTTTGAAACTCATGAGAATGGGCGATATCGGTCAGTTAATTCCCCTGATAAAACAGGTGCGCCTATAGGTGGTGCTATATGCGAATAGGTCCCAGACTAAAAATTGTATACTTACATCGTTATACAGTCGTTGTCACTTCAAAATATTAGTAGAATTGGAAAGTATTCGAAAATGTCATCAAAGTTCAGCTTTTTATCACTTGAGCAGAATTTTGAGTGTTCAAAGAGCTTTATTCATATCTATTGATATTCTATGCTTTGAAAAATAACAGACAAGCTGTAAGGACTGTTTTAAAGTACATTTTCTGTGTGTCAGTTTATTCATGGACTGTATGATGGTCATATTTGTTAATTGTGGCAATAAATGCTTTATTTAGCTTTTAAGTAGTTTTTCAATATTCAATGCCCTCCTTTGGAAATCCTTTTATCATTTTGCAAGTATTCAGACTATATTCTTTAAATAAAGGATCAGTGTAGACAGTATATATTCCTATAGTTACAATTTAATTGGAAAGATCTGCATACACAGCTGAGGTCTTGAAAAATATAGAAATTATAAGAATGTTTACTGTAAAACGTTAAATATATGCCCTTGTGATAAGGTGTCCCTACAAATTTCCATCAGTCCAGTTAATTATTACATCTGTTTTTTTTTCATATATTTTATGAAAATATCATCCTGAGGCATAAATGATCTCTATTGACAAATTAACACATCTTGTGTTAATTTTAATTTTATGGTGTTGCCTCTTTAATGTTCAGTCAATTCAAATTCACAGCAGCTTGCCCACATAAAGTGAAATACAAACTTCCAAAAAAGGGCCATTGGTTCAATCTCAAATTTTTGTTGGGCCTAAAGCATCGCCTCTTGAGACCAACAATTAGTTAAAATGTTTTTAATCAACAACACAAAAAAAAACCTGACACGTTTGTTTCTTAACTATAGATAACAAAGTAGAAATATCACAAGAATGTCAAAATATGAATTTTTACATATTATAAAAACACCCGGAGGATTTTTAATATACAGACCACAAATTTGTAGAGCTTTGGAAATAAAAAATAACAACAAATGTGAGACCTATTAGACATTATGTCAAATCAGTGTTAAAGTATTAAGATAACTTATTATAAACATTAACATCAGACTGTCAAATATGTAACACCCACGTGGGAGCAGGAAGTGTTAAGTCTGCTTCAATGACATATTCTTTAACCCCCTAAGAGTTAACAGGACACATGGTATGCACAAAGTTTTTTTATGATAATCAGTATGCAGCCAGTGGATAGGAAATTTTATGCAAACTTAATATATCCAGAGAAATCATTGTCTATGTGAAACAAAGTATCCATACAAGGGTAAATTTAGCAATATTTTTCAACTAGCTAAATTAGCTAACCCCGCGTTGCTCACAAATTAAATAGAAATGTGACTCGCTTAAAAAAAATGCTAGGATATATATAACTGGCCAGTATTTTGAAGTGAGGCTATAAATTTCTTGTTAAAAACAGAAGAAACATGTAGCTATCTAAATAGATGATATTGATAAATTACATGATTGTATCTTTTTAAATAACTGAATCACTTTTTTAACACTATGATAAAAGCCGAGAGTACACCGCATGATAGGACCTATTCGCCCGTAGCGACACTTGTTAAATCATTTGGGAAGATAACTCGCCAAATGCTGCTATTGGTCAGAATGTTTGTCTTGATGACCTCTAGGTCAAATTCGAATCTGGGCCATGTGGGGTCAAAAACTAGGTCACTCTCTCAAATCAAAGAAAAAGCTTTTTAACACTTAGAGGCCACATTTATGACCATATTTTCATGAAACTTGGTCAGAATGTTTATCTTGATGATTCCTAGGCCAAGTTTGAAACTGGGTCATGTGGGTTCAAAAACTAGGTTGGTCACCCACTCAAATCAAAGGAACGCTTGTAAATATTCTAGAGGCCACATTTTTGATCCTATCTTCATGAAAGTTGATCAGAATGTTTGTCTTGATAATCCCTAGGTCAAGTTCAAATCTGAGTCATGTGTGTTCAAAAACTAGGTCACATGCTCAAATCACATGAAAAGCTTGTTAACACTGCAGAGGCCACATTTATGACCCTATCTTCATGAAACTTGGTCAGAATGTTTATCTTGATGATCTCTATGCCATATTCGAATCTGGGTCATGTGGGGTCAAAAACTAGGTCACCCGGTCAAATCAAAGGAAAAGCCTGTTAACACTCTAGAGGCTGTAGATGCATTTACTCAGGTGAGCGATCCAAGGTCATCATGACCCTCTTGTTTTCATTGTTAGCAAGTACTTTGCCTTAATGTTGTTTTAAGTTTCAATTGACATGTAGAATAATGGAAAAACACTAATTGGCTAAAACCACTAATATTTAATGTAACCATGGACCAAGCATTTGTAATCTAGTGTTTTCAAGCTTTGTGTAGTCGCATGTGTTGTGGGGATTACAAATTTTTGTTTACTTAACCGCTGTCTTTTTGAACAGTCTGCCTATATGTTCGTTTAAAGGTCCATTACTAAGGGAAAGTGAGTTGACAATTTTTTTCATAGCCAGTGCATAGACTTCTGCAAGACACTAAATAAGGAAGATTGGCAGGTCAAAATTTACAGGTGTTTGGAACTCAAAGAAATGTATGTGTATTATGTTGAAATTTCAATGAATCAACAGAATGACCCCCCAGGTCTTTTTAACTTTCTTCATACTTCATAGAAAAATAATTGTACATATACTGCGATTTATTTCGAATTTCTACATACCAACTTTCATTTTCCAATAAAATGAAATAGTTTCTGTGCTTTTTAAAAGAAATTAAAATGTCCACTTTCCTTAGTATTGGACCTTTAATAGTTTGCTTGGAAGCAGTGGTCTAGTAGATTACTAGTAGTAAATTATTACATCAGAATAACTGACATGTCAGGATGACACCACCCTTTCCTTCGGAAGGGAAAATAAAAACACAAATGCTGAATAAATTTGAAAACCAACCAAATTTTTACTTATCTTCTAAACTAATATTTTACAAAGTGATCTAAATATACAAGTTAGAAAAATGCCAAAAATACTGATAAAGATGACAAATCAGCTTAATGAATAAAAAGAGTAAAGTTTTAAGTTCTGCCAAAAAGTAAATAATAATCTAAATAAATGGTAAAATTAAAGTATCCTAATGTATTTTGTGACTCTGGGTACTTTTATGACTCTGTGCCCTAAAATAACAGCAATATAAATTAATTACCAATATTTACTGAAGTATTTAAAGATGAAAATCTAAAACTAATTGCTGTTAAAACAATAGAATTTAAATTACTTAATTAAAGAAAATTACTTACTAATTTAGAGAAAAGTTACAATGAATTTAGTAAAACTCTTAGGTTAAATAAATAGCCAAAAATAAATACAGAATTAATTAATTATTAATTACTAACCCTAAGAGAGTTTTATAGATGTTGTCTGTCCAAAAGTTCCTTACAGAGTGAAAAATTGGCTCTGAAATTCTACAGAGGTAAACTCTTCCAGAATGCTGTCAACCATGAAGGATGTAAAGTACATTCTGATTGGTCAGCATTTTTCTGATAAGCCATTCAACATTTATCTTACATTTACATTTATAGACTAGCTGAATGCCCTTAATAGATTAGCTAAAGGTCTATGCTTTTAAAAACTTAAAATACCATACTTTCTGTAAATACAAACATTTATGATAAAATATTAGACTGTTAGATGATATTATGCAATACTAAAACTATGTATTATGTACCAGTAACATTGTGTTGTAAAAATCCAACTTTACAACACATGAATATTTATGCTTTTACAGTAGACTGGTCACCTGTTTAAGTTTGGAACTCATGAGAATTGGTCAGAATGTTTGCCTTGATGACCTCTAGGTCAGATTCAAATCTGGGTCATGTTGGGTCAAAAACTAGGTCACCCGGTCAAATCAAGGGAAAAGCTTGTTAACACTCTAGAGGCCACAGTTGTAACTCAATCATTTTGAAACTTGGTCAGAATGTTTGTCTTGATAATCTCTAGGTCAAGTTTGAAAATGGGTCATGTGGGTTCAAAAACTAGGTCAGTAGGCCAGATCAAAGGAAAATCTTGTTAACATTCAAGAGTCCAAGGTTTAAGTTGAAACTCATGAGAATTAGTCAGAATGTTTGTCTTGATGACCTCTAGGTCAAGTTCGAATCTGGGTCATGTAGGGCCAAAAACTAGGTCACTCGGTCAGATCAAAGGAAAAGCTTGTTAACCCTTTAGAGGCCACAGTTGTGACCCAGTCTTTATAAAACTTGGTCAGAATGTTTGTCTTGATGATCACTAGGTCAGCTTTGAAACTGGGTCTCATGTGGGATTAAAAACTAGGTCAGAAGGTGGGATCAACTCTGGAGAGCGATATAGGGCCATCATGGCCCTCTTGTTTTTAGAAAGAGGTGAAATACTTCAAATACTGTGAAATCATTTAATTTAATTGGGAGGAAGTTTTGTGGTTTTAGCCAAAACAGTATTTCATGGGGATTTTAATTTATGTATTTTAAATTTCGAAGATAAAATGAATAGCTAATTTCTTTGTTTGTTGGGATTTAAATTCATTTAATTTAGTAGATTGACAAAACCACTTAATCCATGAAAAATGACACCCTCTCACATGAAAATTTATTAATTTTACAGTACTACCAGTATGCCCAATTCCCAGTGCAGTTATTACACTAGGTTTTGATCAGAAAATTAGAAGACCCCTATATTACGCATTGTCATGGATTCAGAAAACTCGTATATATCATTGTAATTATATTTTCAACTTTTACAGGAAATTTTAGAGTTTTATTATGGCTGAAGGACCTGGACGCACACAGTTTTCTTTGAGACCAGATGATGGGTTGAACAAGTAAGTTGTTTTCAGTTGGATTATGAATATGATAAGGATAATGCCAGTGTACATATTAACTTTTTATATTCATTATGATAGAAACTGAGTAATGTTACAGGTGTTGCACATGCACATTATGTAATGAAGTGTTATTTAATCTAGGTAGTAAATTGTTAACACTAGTAAGTTAAAAACATTAAAAGTGTTTAAAAATCATAATACATTTGTTTTGCATAAAATATTAAATGGATACAGTCCATTTCAAAATATCCATTCCGACAGAGATTATAGGTATCTTCAGCACAGGGCAATATTACTGGCAAAGGATTGTACTAACTGTCAACGTGTAATAAAGAATTACCAGCTTTTGTTAGAAAATTCATGGTATGGGCATCCCCAAGTTTTGTAAATATAACACACTATTTAACAGGTGCTTTACCTTTAATGGCAGGTCATTTTCAATCTTAATTATTGTATCTTGTTTTCAAAACTGTTGAAATTTATACACAGATTTTAGAAATGAAATTCTTTGGGTACGACATCATTTGCAGAGGATGTTGAAGACAAATCTGTATTGTTATGATTTTGCTTTGAATATTTCACAGATATTTTTCTGATGATTATTGCAAGTCATTCTTCAAGGTGATTCAGCAGCTGAGAAATGATGAGGCATTCTGTGATGTCAGTCTGCAGGTAGAGAACCACACATTCCCTTGCCATAAGGTAATCATTTGCATATCTAAAGTGTTTTGTTGCTTTTAAAAAATGAAGTACTATTAGAACTTGTTAAAAACTATTGCTTGTAACATTGACCATTGGTAAATTTTATTTCTCAATTTAAATTGATGCTGTAGTAGATACAATTTAGCTGTCTTGTTAAAGCCATGTTAGAATGCTGCTCATTTACATTCTATTTCATTGATAGCATGCCCATAATCGACTTTTATCTAGAACAAAAAATTGAAGATTAAACTTCCTTAATGTTGTAGGACTGTTTACACCAAATAGGAAGTGACTACTCAGTGTTACATTCAAATAGGAAGTGACTACTCAGTGTTACATTCAAATAGGAAGTGACTACTCAGTGTTTCATGCGAAGTAGTTCAAAATGTAGTTCCATGCTGTTGATGAAATCTGGTATAATGAGTCATATAAGGATGCAACAGTTATATTTTTGGCTTAGTTTTATTGCTTATTGTATTGAGAAAAGATCTAGACCACGTTCATTTTGAATTTCCAGGTTTTAGTTTTATTCATTGGGAAAATGTCTACATACGCGTAATCGATAAATGACAAATTTCGTCGGAGCATTTTCAGAGGGTGATGTTTTTCAGAACAGATTGTTTTCCTTAATATATATAACATAGCATCTCAATATTTTTTCATTTTTGGTAAGAAGACATGTTACTAAATGGCTATATATAGCTTTTATATCATTGAAATGCTCTAAAGTACTGAAAATGAAATCTCAGGAATTAATCATCTATATGAAATAAGGAAGGAATTGAACTGGTATATTATAACATGTAGGTTGTGTTAGTACTCCATACTTCTGTTTAATGTTTAGCTGCAATATGCAGTAGGTTGTGTTGATTGCTGGCAGTCCATACTTCCATGCAATGTTTATCAACAATATGTTGTAGGTTATGTTGATGGCAGGCAGTCCATACTTCCATGCAATGTTTATCAACAATATGTTGTAGGTTGTGTTGATGGCAGACAGTCCATACTTCCATGCAATTTTTATCAACAATATGTTGTAGGTTATGTTGATGGCAGGCAGTCCATACTTCCATGCAATGTTTATCAACAATCATGACAATATGTTGTAGGTTATGTTGATGGCAGGCAGTCCATACTTCCATGCAATGTTTATCAACAATATGTTGTAGGTTCTGTTGATGGCTGGCAGTCCATACTTCCATGCAATGTTTCTCAACAATATGTTGTAGGTTATTTTGATGGCAGGAAGTCCATACTTCCATGCAATGTTTATCAACAATCATGACAATATGTTGTAGGTTGTGTTGATGGCAGGCAGTCCATACTTCCATGCAATGTTTATCAACAATCATGACAATATGTTGTAGGTTGTGTTGATGGTAGGCAGTCCATACTTCCATGCAATGTTTATCAACAATATGTTGTAGGTTGTGTTGATGGCTGGCAGTCCATACTTCCATGCAATGTTTATCAACAATATGTTGTAGGTTATGTTGGTGGCAGGCAGTCCATACTTCCATGCAATGTTTATCAACAATCATGACAATATGTTGTAGGTTGTGTTGATGACAGGCAATCCATACTTCCATGTAATGTTTATCAACAATATGTTGTAGGTTGTGTTGATGGCTGGCAGTCCATACTTCCATGCAATGTTTATCAACAATATGTTGTAGGTTGTGTTGATGGCTGGCAGTCCATACTTCCATGCAATGTTTATCAACAATCATGACAATATGTTGTAGGTTATGTTGATGGCAGGCAGTCCATACTTCCATGCAATGTTTATCAACAATCATGACAATATGTTGTAGGTTGTGTTGATGACAGGCAATCCATACTTCCATGTAATGTTCATCAACAATATGTTGTAGGTTGTGTTGATGGCTGGCAGTCCATACTTCCATGCAATGTTTATCAACAATATGTTGTAGGTTGTGTTGATGGCAGGCAGTCCATACTTCCATGCAATGTTTATCAACAATATGTTGTAGGTTGTGTTGATGTCAGGCAGTCCATACTTCCATGCAATGTTTATCAACAATATGTTGTAGGTTGTGTTGATGGCAGGCAGTCCATACTTCCATGCAATGTTTATCAACAATATGGTAGAACATGACAAGCAAGATGTAGTCATAGGAGGAGTGTCTAAAGATATTTTCTCAGTTATACTGGAATTCTTATATTCAGGTATATATGCTATGTAATATTTTCAGTTAGTTTTAATTTCAAGTTGACTGAAACCTTTCCAAACCAATGAAACAGCTTACAGTGTTTATGTTTACCTTTATGATTGATCACTTGCCCCTCACCACTTTGGGTTTAAAACCCTGCTACGGATGTACATAGATGAAGTTTACCTATTTTCATGAGAAAAGAAGTAACAGGTAAACATTTTACATGTTTTCAGTAGAAATAGAAGTAACAGGTAAACTGTTTACCTGTTTGCATGTGAAAAAGAAGTAACAGGTAAACAGTTTATATGTTTTCAGTAGAAATAGAAGTAACATGTAAACTGGTTACCTGTTTTCAGGAGAAATAGAAGTAACAGGTAAACTGTTTACCTGTTTTCAGTAGAAAAAGAAGTAACAGTGAAACAGTTTACATGTTTGCAGGAGAAATATAAGTAACAGGTAAACTGTTTACCTGTTTTCAGTTGAAAAAGAAGTAACAGGTAAACAGTTTACCTGTTTTCAGGAGAAATAGAAGTAACAGGTAAACATTTTACATGTTTTCAGGAGAAATAGAAGTAACAGGTAAACTGTTTTCATGAGAAAAAATGTAACAGGTAAATAGTTTACATATTTCTAGTATTTCTAGTAGAAATAGAAGTAACAGGTAAACTGTTTACCTGTTTTCAGTTGAAAAAGAAGTAACAGGTAAACAGTTTACCTGTTTTCAGGAGAAATAGAAGTAACAGGTAAACATTTTACATGTTCTCAGGAGAAATAGAAGTAACAAGTAAACTGTTTTCATGAGAAAAAATGTAACGGGTAAACAGTTTACTTGTTTCTAGTAGAAATAGAAGTAACAGGTAAACTGTTGACATGTTTGCAGGAGAAAAAGAAGTAACAGGTAAACAGCTGACATGTGTGCAGGAGAAATAGAAGTAACAGGTAAACTGTTTACCTGTTTTCAGTAGAATAAGAGCTGTCTCCATAGGATGACACATGCCTCCGATGGCACTTTGAATGAATAGTTATGGCTGATGTTAGAGTTTAGGACCTTTGACCTACGAACCTGGGTCTTGCGCGCGACACGTCGTCTTACTGTGGTACACATTCATGCCCAATAATTTTAAAATCCATGCATGAATGACAAAGATATGGACCGGACACGCCCATCAATGCACTATCATGAAATGTGACCTTTAACGTCTAAGTGTGACCTTGACCTTTGAGCTACGAACTTGTGCGCGACACATCGTCTTACTGTGGTACACATTCATGCAAATGACAAAGATATGGACCGGACACAAGTGCACTATCATGAAAAATGACCTTTAACGTCTAAGTGTGACCTTGACCTTTGAGCTATGGACCTAGGTCTTGCGCGCGACACGTTGTCTTACTGTGGTACACATTCATGCCAAGTTATTTGAAAATCCATCCATGGATGACAAAGATATGGACCGGACACGAATGCACATCATGAAAAATGACCTTTAACGTCTAAGTGTGACCTTGACCTTTGAGCTACGGACATGGGTCTTGTGCGTGACACGTCGTCTTACTGTGGTACACATTCAGACCAACAGACAGTTCAAAAACTGTATGCCTCCCTTCGGGGGCATAAAAAGAAGTAACAGGTAAACAGTTTACATGTTCGCTGGAGAAATAGAAGTAACAGGTAAACTGTGTACCTGTTTTCAGTAGAAAAAGAAATAACAGTTTACTTGTTTGCAGGAAAAATAGAAGTAACAGGTAAACTGTTTTCATGTTTTCAGAAGAAATAGAAGTAACAGGTAAACTGTTTTCATGTTTTCAGGAGAAATAGAAGTGACAGAAGAGAATTGTGAGGATTTACTCATAGCTGCTGATATGTTTTCAGTATCAGAGATAGTCACCATCTGCTGTACATTTCTTACAGACAAACTACAACCTGAAAACTGCATAGGTAAGGCTAACAAAAAGAACAAGAAGGTTTTCTGTAATTATTGTTTCCTATTATTTCCTATCTTTCTCAAGTAGGGTATGAAGTTGATGCAATGAAATCTGTTAGATGGTCCTTCGTAAGCTTAGAATGCACCTAAGAAAAATAATAGCAGACTCACTTTGATTTAGTGTACTCATGAGGGGTAATGAAATGTATAACACCCCTCACATCCCCTAGAGAGGGGTTAATCGGAACTTTCTTATATGAATACATGGAATCCATAATCCCAGAGGGCCAGAAAATATATCAAATATAGAGTCCAATTACAGGGAGACTTTTTATGGCTGCCACTTGGTACTGAAAGACACTGTTGTGATAGTTATTAAAGTCTGTGAGAAGCTCGTTTGAAAGCATAAAACGCATCCAAGCAAAATAATAGCAGACTCAGTGTGGTTTAGTCTATTCATGAGGTAGATACATTATAAGGCTGTTATTTCAGATATAAAATGCTATAGATGATTTAAAATCACATCATAGAACATTAATGCCGAAATGATGCTTAAATCTGACTGGAACTATGAGTGATGTATTATCAACAAGTTTTGTTCTTTTAATATATAACTAAAAGAGTTTAGCTGTCCTCAATTGTTGAAGTTGACAGAAATAACCTTATGCTTTCAAGTTTAACAATTATTTTACCAACCACCACTACATTACAAATAATGACTAATTAAGTAAGATATCACTTGAAAATTAGGCAACCTATATGAAATGTGCTGTGCCATGGGAAAACCAACATAGTGGCTTTGCAACCAGCATGGATCCAGACCAGCCTGCGCATCTGCGCAGTCTGGCCAGGATCCATGCTGTTCGTTGACTGTTTCTCTAATTGGAATAGGCTTTGAAAGCGAACAGCATAGATCCTGACCAGACTGCACAGATGCGCAGGCTGGTCTGGATCCATGCTGGTCGCAAAGCCAATATGTTGGTTTTCCCATAGCGCGGCTCAAATGTACTTTGTTGTCAGTTAAGTGAAGTATTACCTCTGCTTGACTGAGCTACCTTCTTTATCAAAATTCCATTACTTTTAGAAAGGTCCTTTCAGTATTATGTTGTTAATAAAAATTCCTAGATTCATAAAGCAATAGGGTAAATGAAGTACTTAAAATGACAGGAATATGAAAATATCTTTATCATATTTGTCAAAGATTTGAATGTATATGTTAAGCAGTGATTCCATAGAAATGAAAAATTGTAACATCTTTATATCCTCCCTTTTGTCTAACATAGGTTGTAAAGTGATAAATGCTAAAGTTTTAGGCAGTTATAAAAACAACTTGCCTTTTTTGGGTTCATATAATTGAAATACCTCTATATCTATTAAATGGAAATATAAAACCAGAAATTCTACTGAGATCAAAAGAAATATACAAGATTTCTTTTTATGTATTTGCATCATGAAGGGGAGTAATTACAGAAGAAAGATACAATAAATCATTTATTCTTTCAAATGTTTTTGTTTGTAAAATAATTCTCTAGCAGAGTATTTGAAAATTAAAAAAAAATGTCTTAAAATGTTGCTTAAATGACCACCTTTAAGCACTAAGCTATATTTAGAAACATACTTATTCTGCTTGGTACTTGCAGGTATCTACCTATTTGCTGCCACTATATCTTGTAATGTTCTCAAGAGAGACGCAGAGAAGTACATATACAAACACTTCCTGAAGGTTGCGAAAGAAGAAGAATTTCTCAATCTTGAAAAAGATTCTCTTATACAGTTTTTACTGAGTGAATGTCTACATGTAGAAAATGAGTACCAAGTATTTAAAGGTACAGCATTTTTTCAACCCTTTAATTTAGTTTTTAAGTGCATATTTGTAATACAGCAATGTAAATAACATAGGTCGTGCAACAGGATTTACTAGAATTATTTGTATATATATTTTTTTAAGAATGTAGTAAATCAGGAGATTGATACACCAATAATCTATCTGATGGTACAAATGTAAATCAATAGTGTAGAAATTATTTTGTAAGTAATTTTTTATCTACATCAAATTCATGAATAGTGTTTCTTGAGCATTGTTTGATTCCACAGTTCAGTGTTAAGAAACTGTTTTTGTATCTACCTACTCGCAGCATGTATTTCAAGTTTTGTTCATCTCCATCATATTTAGCTCTAAGTGCAGCATACATATTTGTATTTCTGTTCATCTGCAAACGTTTTATAGATACTTAATTTTCTATTTAGCTGCAATGGACTGGATACTACAGAATCCATTAGAGAGAAAGAAGCATATTTTCGATGTTCTGGCACCTATCAGATTTCCTATAATATCTGAGGCACAGATGGACAAGTATCTATCTACACTCAGTGAAACTGAGTTAAGTATTAAAATAGCGTTACAGAAAATATTAAATGACTTTAAATCTGAGCGGAAAACTTTTGGTTTAATAGATAGCAAGTTAAAATCTGTGAAACATCATCTTATGGTGCCAAGGAAATGTTCAAGAAAAAATATTTATTTGTGTGGAGGATTTAGTCGCTTGAAAGGAGATCGATGGAGTGATGCTAAGACACTTAATACTGTAGAAAGGTTCGACACATTTTACAAAACTTGGCATGAATGTCCGAGTTTTCAGTTTCACCGGAGTGCTCTAGGTGCTGGTGTTGTGGATGGGCAAGTGTGTGTTGTTGGTGGAGAAAATGACATGTTGATTTTAGATTCTGTAGAAACATATGATCCTGTCACATACGAATGGAAGACACTTCCTGGCATGACTTCACCAAGGTTAGTTCTAGCATGCATTTATGAAAAGTTTTATCGGTAAGAATATTAACAGAAGTGAATTTATGTTAGTTTATACCAATTTATTTATAACAATTTATTTTAACTAACTTCATTATGATAAAAACTTGAAGCTAACTTTTATTTCCACTGTCCACTGCATGAAAAATGGAGAACCGTATATTAGGGAGTTATGATTATGGCACCAGTTTGGTTCTTATCTGCAACCAGTCATCTCTCACCTTCTCTTTTAGATTAATGCTTCCCTTTTCATTAAAGCTTAGCTTTTATTTAACCATAGAAGTTAAATGACCTGATTTTGATTGTTATCATACCGCTGTTGATTTTGCTTGTGCAAAACTCCCATATTACAAAATGTTTTATAGTTTTACTATTTCTGTATTAAAGAATACTGCCTGTATTTCTGTTGACCAGTATTTAGCCAAAAAATGCTGTTGACAAATTTACAGGTTTTGCTGTCAAAGATACCTGGAGTTTTTTTATGATTTCCATGCTTTTAAATGCAGATTGGCACAGTTACTTGTTTTGAATAGACTGGAACTTGTTTTTTTTCCGCAGCAGTAATTTCTTTATTAATTTGAGTAAAGGGCACTTTGAAAAATTTCTGTCTATAATTCTGTATAATATAACAATACTTTATTGCTTTTCATGTACAGTAATATTGTCAACATTTGTAGAAATTCTGTCAGCCTTGACACAGCCTCACCTTTTTTTAGCTCACCTGTCACATAGTGACAGGGTGAGCTTTTGTGATCACCCTTCGTCCGTCCACAATTTCTTGTCTGCATGATAGTGGTTTCATTTATGATTTTATTTTAACCAAACTTGCACACAACTTGTATCACCATAAGATCTTGGTTCCTTACTTGAACTGGCCAGATCCCATTTAGGGTTCCAGAGTTATGGCTCCTGAAAGGGCCAAAAGTAGCTATTTTGACATTGTCTGCACAATAGCATCTTTATGTATGATTTGATTTTTACCAAACTTGCACACAACTTGTATCACCATAAGATCTTGGTTCCTTTCTTGAACTGGCCAGATCCCATTATGGGTTCCAGAGTGATGGCCCCTGAAATGGCCAAAATTAGCTTTGACATTGTCTGTACAATAGCAGCTGTATTTATGATTAGATTTTTACCAAACTTGCACACAACTCAACACAAGATCTTGGTTCCTTTCTTGAACTGGCCAGATTCTATTATGGGTTCCAGAGTGATGGCCCCTGAAAGGGCCAAAATTAGCTATTTTTACCTTGTCTGCACAATAGCAGCTTCATTTATGATTTGAATTTAATCAAACTTGTACAAAACTTGTGTCACCATAAGATCTCGTTTCCTTTCTTGAACCGGCCAGATCCCTTAATGGATTTCAGAGTAATGACCTCTGAAAGGGCCAAAATTAGCTATTTTTACCTTGTCTGTGCAAAAGCAGCTTCATTTATGATTTGATTTTAACCAAACTTGCACACAACTTGTATCACCACAAGATCTTGGTTCCTTGATTCCTTTATGGGTTCCAGAGTTATGGCCCCTGATCGGGCCAGAATTAGCTATTTTGACCTTGTCTGCACAATAGCAGCTTCATTTATGATTTGAATTTAATCAAACTTGCACAAAACTTGTGTCACCATAAGATCTTGGTTCCTTTCTTGAACTGGCCAGATCCCATTATGGGTTCCAGAGTTATGGCCCCTGAAAGGGCCAAAATTAGCTATTTTGACCTTGTCTCCACAATAGCAGCTTCATTAATCCCCCGCCGTGTCCATATCTCCTAAACCCCTTGAAGGATTTTCATGAAACTTGGGTCAAATGATCACCTCATCAAGACGATGTGCAGAACCCATGGGTCAGCCTTGTCGGCTCAAGGTCAAGGTCACAACTCAAGGTCAAGGGTTGAGCCTTCCATTTTGTGTCCGTTCTACATCTCCTAAACCCCTTGAAGGAATTTTACCAAACTTGGGTCAAATAATCACCTCATCAAGACGATGTGCAGAACCCATGGGTCAGCCTTGTCGGCTCAAGGTCAAGGTCACAACTCAAGGTCAAGGGTTTGAGCCTTCCATTTTGTGTCCGTTCTACATCTCCTAAACCCCTTGAAGGAATTTTATCAAACTTGGGTCA
Organism: Mercenaria mercenaria; assembly: GCF_021730395.1. Lineage (NCBI taxonomy): Eukaryota > Metazoa > Mollusca > Bivalvia > Venerida > Veneridae > Mercenaria > Mercenaria mercenaria. The sequence goes on from NC_069363.1 coordinate 55,716,477, forward strand.
AATGATCACCTCATCAAGACGATGTGCAGAACCCATGAGTAAGTCATGCCGTCTCAAGGTCAAGGTCACAACTTAGGGTCAAAGGTTTGAACCTTCCATTTTGTGTCCGCTCTATATCTCCTAAACTCCTTGAAGGATTTTCATCAAACTTGGGTCAAACGATCACCTCATCAAGGCGATGTGCAGAACTTACGAGTCAGCCATGTCGGCTCAAGGTCAAGGTCACAACTAAAGGTCAATGGTTTGAGCCTTCCATTTCGTGTCTGCTCTATATCTCCTAAACCCCTTGAAGGAATTTTATAAAACTTGGGTAAAATGATTACCTCATCAAAACCATATGCAGATATTATGAGTCAACCATGCCAGCTCAAGGTCAAGGTCACAACTAAGGGTCGAAGGTTTGAGCCTTCCATTTTGTGTCCACTCTGTATCTCCTAAACCCCTTGAAGGATTTTCATCAAACTTTGGTCAAATGATCACCTCATCAAGAACTCATGAGTCAGCCATGTCAACTCAAGGTCAAGGTCACAACTGAAGGTCAAAGGTTTCAGCTCTGTATCTCCTAAACCCCTTGAAGGATTTTCATGAAACTTGGGTCAAATGATCACCTCATCAAGATGTTGTGCAGAATTCATGAGTCAGCCATGTCAGTTCAAGGTCAAGGTCACAGCTAAAATCAAAGGTTTACCCTTTCACTATCCATAGCAGTGATGGGGGATTTAGCTGTCTTTCAGACTGCCTTGTTTATGATTTGATTTTAACCAAACTTGCACACAACTTATATTACCATAAGATCTCGATTCCTTTTTATATGGCCTAAGGGACGTATTATGTTATCGCCTCGGTGTCTGTCTGTCTGTCTGTCTGTCTGTTGGTTAGCAATTTCCCTTCCGCTCTTTAACTCTTGAACCCCTTGAAGGATTTCAAAGAAACCTGACACAAATGTTCACCTCATCGAAACGATGTGCAGAGCAGAATTTTCGGATGACTCAATTCAAGGTCAAGGTCACACTTAGGGGTCAAAGGTCATATGACTTTGTTTTGTGTGTATATTGCTCTGCCTTTGCGTTGCATTGCAGTGCTCTTGTTTTTATTTGGCAGATCCTCCTTTTGTTCACTTACAATATTTGTTTTTAATTACTTCCCTTTTATGTTACTTTAAATAGCTTATTTAATAACTTCTTTATTATTGACCGTAGGGAAAAAACGAGACCACTTTTCTGTGGTACAACATGGATGATACCTCCTATTTATAGGTGTATTTTGACATATCTGTACCTTTAAGAAAATTTCAACTATATTTTCTCATGATTCTTTTGATTGATCTTGATTATGAATTTTTAGCTCGACTATTCGAAGAATAAGTAGAGCTATCCTACTCACCACGGCGTCGGCGTCGGCGTCGGCATCGGCGTCGGCGTCACACCCTGGTTAAGTTTTTCGTACCAGTCCACATTTTGACAAAGTCTTTTGAGATAAAGCTTTGAAACTTTCAACACTTGTTTACCATCACTATGTCCAGTTATAGGCAAGAGTACATAACTCTGTCAAGCATTTTGACTGAATTATGGCCCCTTTTGACTTAGAAATCTTGGTTAAGTTTTTCATACCAGTTCATATTTTGACAAAGTCTTTTGAGATAAAGCTTTGACACTTTCAACACTTGTTTACCATCACCATGTCCAGTTGTAGGCAAGAGTACATAACTCATCAAGCATTTTGGTTGAATTATGGCCCCTTTTTGACTTAGAAATCTTGGTTAAGTTTTTCGTACCAGTCCACATTTTGACAAAGTCTTTCGAGATAAAGCTTTGAAACTTTCAACACTTGTTAACCATCACAATGTCCAGTTGTAGGCAAGAGTACATAACTCCATCAAGCATTTTGACTGAATTATGGCCCCTTTTGACTTAGAAATCTTGGTTAAGTTTTTCGTACCAGTTTATATTTTGTGTAAAGTGTTTGACATATGGCTTTGAAACTTTTATATCTTGTTCAATATAATAGTCTCTATCAATAGGCAAGAGTACGTAACTCTCTCATCTTTTTTGGCTGAATTATGGCCCTTTTTAAACTTGGAAATTGGTTCTATTTTGTAAATGTCCATGTTTTGTCAAGACTATTTGACATATGGCTTTTAAACTTTAAGCACTTGTTTATCATTATGATTTCCATCTGTAGGCAAGAGTACATAACTCTGACAATTATTTTGACTGAATTATGGCCCTTTTTGGACTTTGAAATTTGTTCAGTTTTTCTTACAAGTCAGCGTTTTGTCAAAACTGTTTGAACTGTGGCTTTGAAACTTTCAACACTAGTTTATCAACATGATTTCCATCTGTAGGCAAGAGTACATAACTCTGTCAACTATTTTGACTGAATTATGGCCCTTTTTGGACTTGGAAATTAGTTAAATTTTTCATATAAGTCCATGTTTTGCCTAACATATAACTTAACATATTTGCCATCATGGTCACACATTGCCATTTAGTGCAAGACTAATCGAAATCCACAAATACAGGAAAATTTTTTGTTTAATCCATTGTTTTGTTTAGTCTGAAAATCTATGGAAATATTTTGACCCCATTCTTCAATCAATTCTTCGAATAGTCGAGCGCGCTGTCATCCAACAGCTCTTGTTGACCTTCTTGTCCTTAAGTGCAATGATAACAGGTGAGCGATATAGGGCCATTTAGGCCCTCTTGTTTGATGTTGTTACGGCCCCTTTCCAACTTAAAATTCGGACAATAATTCATGAAAAGCTTGACAGGTCAAGTTCGACTTTGCCTACAAATATGCTTTGGAAATATTTGTGTGGTTAGATTTGAAACAATAAATGTGTTCCTATATTCTATCAGTGAAAAAAATTTAGGCAGTCATTCGGATGGCAATATTTAAATCACTTATCATTATGCTACGCACTCATGGTTTTATTAGTACACGTCAGGACTCCTGCCTATGTTTTATTCACTGTTAATATATAGGGGGCACATTTGTTATTTCTTAAACAGTCATTGGTGTTGTATTATGACATATATATTCATTGTTCTATATTTTGTAGATGTGGTCTTGGTGTTTGCAGTATAGACAACTGTCTGTATGCAGTGGGTGGATGGGTGGGGTCCGAGATAGGAGGTACTGTAGAGAAGTATGATCCAGAGCTTCAGAAATGGACAATCATTTCTCACTGTAGATCTCTCAAATGTTGGATGGGCATTACTGCAGATAATGGTATCAAAACAAGATTGTATTTTTTGTTAAGTAGAACTGTCATGGTTAATCCCAATTTTAGTATATTGGCATATATTTGAATATCGATGCAATAAAAGTAAGAGAAAATGAAGAAAAAATAGAACCAATAAATGAAACTATTTCCCTTGAATGTTCAAAAGAAAATGAAAATAATAATAAAACTTTGTTCAAAAATCCAATGACAAGTATCCTAAGTATCTGCAGGCAACAGACAGTTAGCAAGACTTAAAAATTTACTGTAAAATCATTTAATTTCGTGGGGATGAAATTTCGTGGTTTTGGTCAAAACAGCAATTTCATGGGGATATAAATTCGTGGATTTCAACTTTTGAACATAAAATGAATGGGAATTTTAGTTCTTTGTTGGGATTAAATTTAGTGGATTGACTCAACCATGAAATCCACGAAAATAAGTCCCCCAGGAATATTAATGATTTCACAGTATATTCATTTGATTCTCAAGTCTGCCCTTTTCACTTCACTTTTTGTATATCTATACCACTGACATGATTGCAAGTTTTCCTTTATTATATAACAGATTTTTCTCTTTAAAATATTTACAGGGTTGATGTATCTAGTTGGCGGGTGCAATGATTTAAGTGAGGAACTTACAAGTGTTGAAAGTTTTAATCCTGTCACCAAGGAGTGGACAAATCTTCCTGATTTAAACACTAAGCGCTCCTACACAGGAGTTACAGTTCTTGATGATTGTCTATATGCTGTAGGGGGTTGGAATGAACCAGATGGTGCTCTCAAGTCTGTAGAAAAACTGGACTTTAAAAAGGTTTTGTATTGTTACAGATAATTAGCATTTTTAGAGCAATTTTCAATTAATAACATTATTATACCAGCATGCACATTTTTTGATATTTAAAGTCTGTATTGACCAATGCAAATGCACCGTTTCATTTTTTACAAAGTAATTGATTTTCAGTGCTCCTACAAAGTGTAAGTAGAAATGCAAAGTCTTGTTGTTGTTTTTTTTCATGCTTATTTCATAGCTGACTACACAAATTACATGTAGAGCTATCCTACTTACAATTTTGTTTGCATCTTCATTCATGTCCAGTTCTTAAATTTTTGATGCATTTTCATTTTATCTCTGTTACATCTTTATGAAATTGCTTCAGACTAATAAGTGTTGTTTCACATCATCATCTACATCATATGACATAAGGTCCATAGCTCTGATAGTAATATTTTTACTTTGTACTTCAGGTTGAAGATTGGATGTACTTTCACTCTATATCTGGTCTTATTGAATGGATTTGATTCAAACTTGAAGTCATTTTTCTGCCGCATTACCCACATGATACTATGACAAGGTCCATAAAGTGTAGATGTGCATCACATCTTTAATTCAGGATGGCTATTTGAAAATTTCAAATTCTATAGTTTTTTTTTGTCATCCTTTTTTCTGTGTCCATGGCCATGTCCTGATCACAGAAGATTTGCACATAAGGAGGTTTCTCAAAAACTACTAGGCTAAGGTTTTCAGACTTCGCACATGTCTGCATCATCATAACTGTGGCTTACATTTTGTGAAAATTATGCCCCTTTATCAGCTTTGAAAAGTTTGGTAAGATTTTATATGTTAGATAGATCTAGTATTATTTAGATGGATCTGAATCAAGCGCACTGTTATTATACAGCTCTTATTTGTTTCTAGGATGGATAGATTAGGTCTGAGTCTTTTAGCACAGATGTTTGCCTCAGTGTTACAGTATTGAGGCAAAACCTAGGCATCAATCTCAAAATTCGAAGGTCAGACTTAGGGGACAAAGGTCATTTTAGAGCTTGTTCAAGCCATAACTTTTACATGCACAGAGCAATTTTTTTCAAGTTTTTTTTTTTCAGATTTTTTTTCCAAGTGAAATGGGGTGATATACACAACATAAGTCTCATTATATGTATAACATTGTCTGTTTGTTTTTTAACAGGGTTACTGGGTAGAAGTTGCACCATTATCAACAGCGAGAGCTGCAGCAAGTGTTGTTGTTGTTAACAATATGATATATGTAATGGGTGGTCGAAATGCAACACACGAGTTCACTGCTCCCTCCACTCTAGACACTGTGGAAGGGTATGATCCCAGCACTGACACATGGAATGATTTAGGGACAATGTTATCTAGTCGCTGTGAAGGTGCAGCTGTCATTATATAAAAATACGAGAGTACTCAAACTGTATCAACAATATGTGATTATTCATGGCCTTATTGTATGCTAGTTTTTAGCTCACCTGTCACAAAGTGACAAGGTGAGCTTTTGTGATCGCGCGGTGTCCGTCGTCCGTCCGTGCGTCCGTAAACTTTTGCTTGTGACCACTCTAGAGGTCACATTTTTCATGAGATCTTTATGAATGTTGGTCAGAATGTTCATCTTGATGATATCTAGGTCAAGTTCGAAACTGGGTCACATGCCTTCAAAAACTAAGTCAGTAGGTCTAAAAATAGAAAAACCTTGTGACCTCTCTAGAGGCCATATATTTCACAAGAAATAACACGTTCACCTTGATGATATCTAGGTCAAGTTCGAAACTTGGTCACGTGCCGTCAAAAACTAGGTCAGTAGGTCTAAAAATAGAAAAACCTTGTGACCTCTCTAGAGGCCATATATTTCACAAGATCTTCATGAAAATTGGTCAGGACGTTCACCTTGATGATATCTAGGTCAAGTTCGAAACTGGGTCATGTGACATCAAAAACTAGGTCAGTAGGTCAAATAATAGAAAAACCTTGTGACCTCTCTAAAGGCCACATTTTTCATGGGATATGTATGAAAGTTGGTCTGAATGTTCATCTTGATGATATCTAGGTCAAATTCGAAACTGGGTCACATGCGGTCAAAAACTAGGTCAGTAGGTCTAAAAATAGAAAAATTTTGTGACCTCTCTAGAGGCCATATATTTCATGAGATCTTCATGAAAATTGGTCAGAATGTTCACCTTGATGATATCTAGGTCAAGTTCGAAAGTGGGTCACGTGCCTTCAAAAACTAGGTCAGTAGGTCAAATAATAGAAAAACCTTGTGACCTCTCTAGAGGCCATATTTTTCATGGGATCTGTATGAAAGTTGGTCTGAATGTTCATCTTGATGATATTTAAGTGGGTCAAGTGCCTTCAAAAACTAGGTCAGTAGGTCAAATAATAGAAAAATCTTGTGACGTCTCTAAAGGCCATATTTTTCATGGGATCTGTATGAAAGGTGGTCTAAATTTTCATCTTGATGATATCTAGGTCGAGTTCGAAACAGGGTCATGTACGGTCAAAAACTAGGTCAGTAGGTCTAAAAATAGAAAAACCTTGTGACCTCTCTAGAGGCCATACTTGTGAATGGATCTCCATAAAAATTGGTCAGAATGTTCACCTTGATGATTTCTAGATCAAGTTTGAAACTGGGTCACGTGCCTTAAAAAACTAGGTCAGTAGGTCAAATAATAGAAAAACCTTGTGACCTCTGTAGAGGCCATACTTTTCATGGGATCTGTATGAAAGTTGGTCTGAATGTTCATCTTGATGATATCTAGGTCAAGTTTGAAACTGGGTCAACTGCGTTCAAAAACTAGGTCAGTAGGTCTAAAATTATTAAAATCTTTTGACCTCTCTAGAGGCCATATTTTTCAATGGATCTTCATGAAAATTGATCTGAATGTTCACCTTGATGATATCTAGGTCAGTTTCGAAACTGGGTCACGTGCGGTCAAAAACTAGGCCAGTAGATATAAAAATAGAAAAACCTTGTGACCTCTCTGGAGGCCATATTTTTCATGAGATCTTCATGAAAATTAGTGAGAATGTTCACCTTGATGATATCTAGGTAAAATTCAAAACATATGTCATGTACCTTCGAAAACTAGGTCAATAGGTCAAATAATAGAAAAACCTTGTGACCTCTCTAGAGACCATATTTTTCAATGGATCTTCTTGAAAATTGGTCAGAATTTATATATTGATAATATCTAGGTCAAGTTCAAAACTGGGTCACATGAGCTCAAAAACTAGGTCACTATGTCAAATAATAGAAAAAACGACGTCATACTCAAAACTGGGTCATGTGGGAAGAGGTGAGCGATTCAGGACCATCATGGTCCTCTTGTTGTTAAATGTTGGATATGTTATTGTCAGCAGAATTGTTTGATGCTTTAAGTTTAACAGAATCACCTTTTAGCTATCACATAGTGGCCCAGTTGTTCAAAACTTTAACCAGCTGTTAAACTAACAAGTGGTTAAAATTTGATTCAAGATGGAAAACATTAGTTTAATGTTTAAATTTTACTGTAAAGACTTTTAAGTGTTCATATTTCTAACTTGAACATTTGCTTTACAATGTCTTCTAAAATGTTGAAATATTAAAAATTGGCTTAATCACTGTTAGCTGAATCACCAGTTAAAATTTCAAACAACTAGGACAATACCTTTATGTTATGTTTCTTCTAATAAAAACAAGTTTGGTTTCTGTAAAAGAACCTGTTGTTTTACTAACTGAGACTATGTAACTCTGATTTAAATCAACGCATTTGTTTTGTTAATTTATTTACATGTATTTATTTCTTTCGTTATACTATGTCCACGTGCAGTGTAAAAACAGGTCAGATAAATCATGTGGAAATTGACTTCCTGCATTTATAGAATATCATTTTATAGAAACACAGATTGAAAAGTGTGATATCAGCGTGATGTTTTATTTATTTGATTGGATTTTTAATTTTTCAATCAAAATAGATCTTCTAGTCCATTGCATTAAATGTTTAAATTTTAGACTCCAGAGCCTTGACCTCATATCACTTGCACCTCACTTTTCTAGTTTTGAGTCTTACTTTGATCTTCTTGTGTAAAACCATTCATCTACTGAGGAGTATGCCTTCGCTTGAAGTAATACCCAGATAGGGTCTTTCTGTATCTACCTAGGGACCTGCCTTTGCCTTAATGATACCCAGAAGGGCACATAGGTCTCTCTCTCGCATGAAATGATTCTAAGTCTTCCTGTGACATGAAAGACAAACAAGCAAACATACATAACATATAGTGTGTGTTATATTTTAGAACAGATTTATATTCTTTGAAATACCCAGTATATCAGAAAGAGTACAGTCTCTAATTCGAACAGCCCTCAGACCGGAGTTAAATTTCAGTTTTGAAGACTTTTCGGTTTAGAGGGTTTTTTCGGTGGAATGTGTGCTAATTTACATAAATAGTTATGCAGTTACAAAGTAACCCAAGTCATTCAAATCGTGATCCAGTCTAGTTACTGTATAAAACAACACTGTTCAAGTTTTTATGGACATATGCTGCCAAAAAGAGTAAAGTCTGGTATTCAGGATAATATGCATGTGCAAAAATTTAAATTGCCTTTAAAATTGTTTGGTTTTCAAGGAAAATTTTTGTTGAAAAATAGAGTTTTGACATGAAAAATTTGTTCAGTTTCCAGAATAGAGGAGTGCAGGTTTACATAGGTATTTTTATCATGAATTTAGTTAGCCAAATTTAGGGACCACAAAATTTGTTCAGTTTTAAAAAGTTTCAGGTATTCTGAGGTTTCAGTTTAGAGGGATTTCACTGTAACCTGTTTGATACGAAACAAATAAATTTTTGCTTGTGGTTAATGACATTATCTTCAAATAACTTGCCTCAAAAGGCAGTTGTTTTTGAGTGTTCTTTTATGTACTGGCTTAAATTGTGTTTCTGGATCTACCTAGAGTTTTATTGTTGATCTTTGCCATTCAGCCTATAGTCTTTCTGAACATTCAAGTTTAAAGGTTGCCATATGATCATAGTTATTTGAGCATACAAAAGCAAAACACATTTTTTTGAGATATTCCTTAAAAACTGAAATTAATTTTTAATTTTGAATAAAGTTTTAGTCTAGATAAAGTCAGAGAAGTACAGAAAAAGCTGAAAATGCTGAAGTGTCATCTAAAATACCTTATTTACTACGGTTTTAAGGACACCTGCACAAGTAGGAAGAGCGAATTGTTATGATTGCCTTTAATTCACACAAAGTCTGGTTGAAACTGTTTAGTGCATTTTAATGAAATTTTATCACAGTGATCCTGAGGGATGGGAAAAGAAAATATTCCTATTTTTTTGGCAAGCAATCCTGGTTGACATGGCAACACTGTTCTCAATGGCTGATTAGCAAAATTAAATGTAGCAATTCACAGAAATATGCCATAGGAAGATATTTTTCAAGTATATTTAAGATAAAATCTATATGAAGATCCTTTAGAAGCAACCAAGAAAATAATTATAGCAGACTCACTTTGACTGTGTCTGTTCATGAGAGGTATTGAAATGTACAACAACCCTCACACCACCAAGAACAAAGTTTTAGGGGAGACAACTATTCTGTTGTTTGTTTCTGTGTGCAAAGAAACGGCATATAGTTCTGCTTTACTTTTACTAAAAATTAGTTTGTTTAGATGATTTAAGTACATGCTTTTCAGTGAATTATAGAAATAAGAGTGAAATGTATCTGGTATTTTCACAGTGAAAAAAAAGATCAAATATATTATTCACTGGTAAATAACTATATTTATAGTATAAAATGTTGTTTTTTTTCAAAACATGAAATCTTTGATTTAACATGTAAGATCAAAATATCTTTCACTCATGAACACCATAACACCATATGAGCCGTGCCATGGGAAAACCAACATAGTGGGTTTGCGACCAGCATGGATCCAGACCAGCCTGCGCATCCGTGCAGTCTGGTCAGGATCCATGCTGTTCGCTAACAGTTTCTCCAATTCCAATAGGCTTTAAAAGCGAACAGCATGGATCCTGACCAGACTGCGCGGATGCGCAGGCTGGTCTGGATCCATGCTGGTCGCAAACCCACTATGTTGGTTTTTTCATGGCACGGCTCATATCTTATTTTATGCTAACTAATGAAATACTGTATTCTATCAGTTAAATATTCATACCTCATCGCTCACACTGTGAAAATATGAAATCTATATTTTCACACTGTGAGAGATATGAGCTCCGCCCCTTCATACATTGTGTATGAATTTTAAATTATTTTCTTAAAACGGGATGAAAATTATAGTCGCACTTTGTTCTTTATAATATATTTCTCGATTCAAATTATTTTACTTAAAGAGAATTTCATACCGTTATGCAGCAAAATATAAAACAAAACTGAACTTTACGTTGCATGCGTCTTTATAACGTCACAGCACGTCTCACGTCATGTCTGTTTACGCGCGTCTGTTTCCCACGCTGAGATTAAAACAGTTGCAAAATGCATTTCTCAACGTAATTGAGCATAAAATAAAAAGAAAATTTGTTTGTTTTTCGTGAATATGGAATATATCTCACCTCGAAGTGAGAAAATTTTCACATTTTCACTCGCGCTACGCGCTCGTGAAAATATTTGAAATCTTCTCACTTCTCAGTGAGATATATTCCATATTCACTCAAAACAAACAAATATCCTCTATTTACATTTTCTCTCGTGGCTATGCCACTTGTGACAATATTGCATCTTGTGTTCAGTCGTGAAAGATATGTTTCAATCTTACACTGAAACAAACAAATGTCCTATATATCTTTTCCTTTTCAGTAAAAGTTTTGTGAACAGATTTATTTTGCTGACATGTAACATTTTGCAGAAAATATTAATTGTTTCAATCAATGTTTTTTTGACCTGACATTTATAATGTTATTTTAATTTGCTGTGATATTATTTAACATTTGTTATATCATGAATTTAAATACCATCTATTCAAACATAATAAATATGTAATTGCAAGGTTTATTGCTTTATCACTGATAATTGTTATGTTTTTTTTTATGAAAAGAACATGTTTAGAGTTGACATTCTGAGCCCCATATCATATCAAAATACAACAGAAACTTTTAAGTTTGTTGGGTTTTGGTTCATAAGCTGAGCCGTGCCATGGGAAAACCAACATAGTGGCTTTGTGACCAGCATGGATCCAGACCAGCCTGCGCATCCATGCAGTCTGGTCAGGATCCATGCTGTTCACTTTCATTGTCTATTGGAATTAGAGAAATCATTAGCGAACAGCTTGGAACCTGACCAGACTGCGCGGATGCGCAGGCTGGTCTGGATCCATGCTGGTCGCAAAGCCACTATGTTGGTTTTTCCATGGCATGGCTCAGCTAAAGATACAAATGCATTTAAACAGCTTCTCCCTATGAAGCACTTAATGGATCTTCATCAAGTTTGGTCTGTAGCATTATTATTAGGTCTTCTCCCAACTGTCTTCAAATTGGGACAATTGATCCTCTTTTAGGGACCATTAAGGCTAAAATTGAAATACGTTTGAACAACTTTTTCTCATTAATCGCTTGATTGGATCTTTATCAAATTGATATATAGCATCGTTGTAAGGTCCTCTCTAAAACTTATCCTATGAAAAATGGGGGAGCTTAGCCCCTTTTAAGCACAGCTAGAGCTTAAAATAGAAATACCTTAAAATGATTTCTCATTTACTGCATGATGGATCTCCATCAAACTTTGTCTTAAGCATTAGTACATTGTCCTCTCCCAATTTTGTTCAAATGGGGGCGCTATGTTCATTTTAGGGGCTTCTATAGCTGAAAAACGACTTCTTCTCATGAACCTCTTGATGGATCTTCACCAAACTTGGTCATTGTTAAAGTCCTCTCTGAAATATGTTCAAAATCGGGGAACTTGTCCCTTTTAAGGGACTCCTAGAGCTGAAAATAGAAAAAACATAGAATAACTTCATGAACCGCTTTGCAGATCTTCATCATCATCTAACTTTGTCTGCAGCATTATTGTAAGGCCCTCTCCCACTTATATTCAAATGGGGGCATTAGGGGTTGCTAGAACTTATATCTTTTAACAACCTTTTTTCATTAACTACTCGCCGAAACTTCTGGTTTCACAATGGTTCTCTTGTTTTACGTATTTTCTATGAAACATGAAAAAATTTCAGGCTGCTCGCCAGCAATTAGAAAATATTAATACCACGGAGTGCGGTATTCCTATGCATATTTGATTTTTGTGCTTGTTTCGCTAGCACATGCTTTTTGTAAGTATTAAGGCGAAATCGAGTTGCTCGTTGTTAGTTTAATCGTTATATCCAGTCTTTATATGGATCTGAAAGCTTAAAACAGCATGCATTTTTTTTGCTGGCTCCGGTCGCAATTCGTAATTATTCTACATCACAACCAAATTAGATATTCTGTAGACAACAAATGAACAAAAAGCTTCTGCTCAAATAACAAAATCATTATTCGTAGTTTTAGGCTTTAACTTTTAAATTCTCTGAAGAAAATTTAATATGAATTGATATAAGGATTGATGGCAATGAGAGGAGAATAACTGCAACACTCTTTTTCCATTTTTATACTTATTTTTTTCATATATTTACACGTAAGGTAATATTGTTCGTTGCCTTGAAGGGAAGTTATTGTACTGCATACAAAGCAGTTCTTTAAGACAAACCCCTTTTCAAACAAGTCTTTCGTTTGGGCACGAATCATCTCGAGTGGTAGCTCTAAGTTAATCTGTACTGTTCCGTATGAACACAGATATTAATTGATAAACGTGAAAAAAGCAATGGAAAGAAGAAAAGGAGAGACACTAAGATATAAAGCACTTTTACGGCAACCAGAAAATGAAGTTCGAGAATACAATGAATTGCATGTATCAAACGGAGCCTCCGTGGCAGAGTGGTTAAGGTCGTTGACTTCAAATCACTTGCCCCTCACCGATGTAGCAGGTCTGTGGTTTTACCCAGGTGCCCATCCGTGATGGAATAATGCACGAAGGGGCACCTTGGGTCTTCCTCCACCATCAAAGCTGGAAAGTCACTATATGACCTTTAATTGTGTCGGTGCGACGTTAAACCAACAGAACAAAACAAAGCATACATCAAACAGTAAAAATAACAAATAAAATAAAAATATAAACAAAATAAATTTGTTGATCAGTTTTCATATGTTATGCATCCTTGTTATTTCCTTAAAGGAAAACAAACGGCACTCCATGCTGTTTTCATCTTGTTAAATTGGTGTAAAAGTCAGTTTTAGAACCGAAAAAAAACATTGACCTTCGTTATTTATTTCCTCACCCATATGTTTGTTATAAGCATTTGACTTAAAACGTAATTTCAAACTATGTTTTATATCATTTACTGCCGAAATTTAAAATTAAAAAATGAATTTAAATATTTAACATTTTGATCGGCCTCAAAGTGTTAACGAGGCATGAGACATTCTTATATTGTAAAAGGCCATGTTTCTGTCAGAGTTTGAAGTTTTCAAATTGTGCGTTTCCTACATGTTAAAGGGCACATTTCCATTAATTTCATTATCTATCCCGTTCCACCGAAGATTCAAGACAGATGATAAAGTGTGTGTTGTGTAATTGAGATTAATAAGTTCTAAATTGTCGAAATTTACTTTTCTCATGAAGAAAATATTAAAATGTATATGATATAACTGAAATATACAAATTCCATTTTTGCCCTTAAACTTAATGGAACGGTAAAATATGCTTAAGTGGTGGCAGGTGAGAGGATCCACAAGCTTGAAGAGTTTGCTTTTTATTCGACCATGGCACGCGTGTTGTAGGTATAGTAACACTATTTTAGGAGTATTAGTTTTCTTTCAGAACTAGCATAAGTAAATATTTACAAATAACATCGCTCTGTTTCGACGAAAGGATAAACAAACTCGAACAACTTTCTCATTTCCATTCATCGACGACGTCAGCGCGTTTTGGTTGAAGTTTTGATGCACTTCTACTTTATCTACTTGCTGTATTTGCTTTGAACTTTAAATAATTGTTCCTCATCATCACCTGTGACACAATGGCCATGTCTCTGACACCAATACTTCATCAATAATGCCGCCTTTCTCAAAATTTCATGCACTTTCACTTTATTTCTGTTATTACTAAATGGATTTGTTTCAAATTCAAAATAACTGTTCCACAGTTTCATCTACATCATATGACACAAGGGCTATAGCCACTGGCACCAGACCAGAAAGAAAATGCCTCTGTACATGTTATATCCTACCCCTAGGTATTCTATAAGAACCATGGTCATGAACGGGAAAATGCACTAATCCAATTCAATCGTAAGTTTCTCATCTAAAACGCACAGTTCGGTGAATGGGTACCTAGTATATTGAACAAGTGATAAAATAATTTATCCTCCATCGTGCACCAGTCACATTATCTCAATATTCCATATTGCAGAGATGCTCCACATATTTTATGCTTTCGTCAACACTTGCGTGAACTCCCCTAATGAACATCCGGTCTTGAGGTCACGGCAGTGTGCACATGTTAGGCGAAATAAAAACAAACAAAAACAGACTGATGAACTTACTCTATTTCTATTATCATAAATGGAATCGATTCAAACCTGAAGCAATTGTTCCGCATCATTACCCACAAGCTTCCTACCTCTGGCACCAGTATTTCATGAATTTTACCCATTTCTTGCTTATAGATTCGCATTAAAATTTTGATGCCTCAGTGTTATTAAATGGATTTGATTCAAACTTAAAATAGTTATTCACATCACCTCCCACATGAAAGATACATAACGCTAGCAATTATTTTCTATGATTTATGTCTGTGTTCCTTTTATACTTAGAAATTCTGGCTAATGTTTTGATGCATTTTCAGTCCATCCAGTCCAACTATATAGACCACCACCAGCGAAAAAAAACTGGCTGAACTATTTCAGCATACAGATTGTGAGTTATACATCATATATATGATATAAACATAAATCTTGCAGCAGTCACAAAACATTTAAATGATAACAAATTGGTTTACACTCTTCAACTACATGCTTTGAAAAAAATCACAATTTATAAAGAATTAAGTCCCTTCAAACACAAAATTCAGATACCACATGGAAAGGAAAATGAAGTTTTTAAACTTAGAAATGAACTTAATTAAAAATTTACACTACTAAAAGCAATGTCAACCATCATAGCACCAAGCAGGTCTCTGTGAAGAAAGCAGAATAGCAGAATAACCCCAGCAAAATAGTAGAATAGCAGAATATCTCCAGCAGAATAGCAGAAAAACTCTAGCAGAATAGCATAACATTTTGCAGGATTTATTCTGTTATTCTGCTATTCTGCTATTTTTAATGTTGTTCTGCTATTCTGTTATTCTGCTGGAGTTGTTCTGCTATTCTGCTGGAGTTATTCTGCTGTTCTACTAACTTCACAAAAACGCATAACAGATCTATAGTAAGCAATGAAATTCCGAACTTCCTATTGCACTTGTTACTGAATTACACTATCACTTCATAAAATTCGAAACATTACAGTAGTTAACAATAGTAATATTAGTAACAATCAGAAACAAAAGCATTACATGATCGGTCATTCTCAGTTGATGGTCACTGGGATATGAAATATTGTGACTAAATCAAACCGAAAACATTTTTACTGCCAATTTCTCGTTACTTTCAGAAGGATGACTGGAAATTTAACATTAATTAATTTACTCGCCTATTGGTTGTTTGGTGTCTCAACTTTCTTAACAGGTTATTTTCTGTTGTTGTTTTTTCTACCCAGTAGGTAGAAACACTGCCTTTTCAGAGAAAATTAATTTAGTTTTTCTACTTTGTGTGTTTCATTTTTTGGCAACCACCAGCCACGGACATGATTGCAGTAATGCTGACCGTTCTAGTTGCTTGTGAGTTGTCGGACATTGATACTCTATGAAATTTTGACATTTTTATCTACATACATGTTCATTATTAATTACAGAGTGTTTCAGCTTCTTGGTCACTGTATTGTACTTAATAGCATTTTCTTACCTACGCGCTCTTCTTACACTTTTAGTTGAATGTGTATTTTTCCCTCTTGACATTTTATCACCAGGTGATATTCTATTTTTCATTTGTTTTTACCGTTTTTCCCCGTTGATTTATTTCTTATTGTATCAATTTCATTTCAGGACTACAATCAAATAAGTTTGCTTTGTTTAAAAGGCCAACGCATTCCCGAATTTTGTAGGATTTTGGTGCGAGGATAACTTTTAATTTCTGATATACCCTAGACGATAAGTTCATTTCAAAATACAACATGTTTAATTAATACAAATGCTGTACAATGAGAGATTGCTCCCGTAAATAATAAATGAATATCCAAATACTTAAACTAAAGCAGCAGCAGCAGCAGCAGCAGCAAACTTGAACGCTAGAATGTTGAAGCCCAAAGGGCAACAATGTCGAGCTCATTATTTGTTGACACACCGCCTGAATAACTAACAACTTTCGGCAAATTTTAACAAGTTTCATTTCAACTAAAGTTCATCTACACAAAAAGAATACACAAAAAATCTTTACCAGGTAGATATAGGTCAAATGCACCTAGAAATGTGATGTATCATCCATGTTGTACCACAGAATAAAGGTGTTGCTTTTTCTGTATTGCCAATAATAAAAAGTTACAAAATAAACTATTTATAGAAACAACAAAGAATAGTAATATTCTAAAAAGAATAAGTAAAAAAAAAATTTTAGACTACCAAAAAGTCCTTACCATGTACAGATATGTCAAAAAATACATTTAAAATTTGAGGTACCACCCATGTTGTACCTCAGTTTTTCCCTAAAGGTATAAAATAAGCTATTTATAGTAACAACAAAGGGAAGTAATTCTATACGAAATATTGTTAGTCCACAAAAAGGGATCTATCAAATATAAAAAAGATTGATCAATGCATGACAAAGTTATGGCTTAACATCTTTTATAAGCTTTGACCACGAAGTGTGACATTGACCTTTGAGATAGGGGCCTAGGGTTTGGGTGTGCCGCTTCGTCTCATTGAGGCAAACTCTCATGCCAAATAAACATAAGATTGTTCAATGCATGTCAAAGTAATTGCACGGACAAGCTCTAAAATGACTTTTGACCCCTAAATGTAACCTTAACCTTTTAGGTTGGGGTCTGGGAGTTGCTCGCGACACTCCGTCTCATTGAGGCAAACATTTATGCCGAATAAAAAAAATTGCTTTATGTATGGCAAGGTTACAGCCCGGACAAGCTCTAAAATGACCTTTGATCTCTGAGTGTGACCTTGACCTTTGAGATAGGGACCTGGGATTTGCGCTCGACACTTCGTCTCATGGGGGTAAACATCTATGCTAAATAAAAAAAAGTTTGCTCCATACTTATCAAAGTATCTTTTCCCAGATTTTTAAAAATGATTTGAGGAAACTTAATAGACAAGAAAGACAGACTGAACATCAGAACGTAGCTTTTCCCTTTTTAAAGTCCGTTTCAGCTGTGCTGATTAAGTTCTCTTGCACTCATCCACCTGTTACAAATTTATTTTTGGAGCTTCAGTCATAATTCTTGTTTGGATGTAGGTAAGATTTGGCCTACATACCGTATCTTATCCCATATTTTATTTTCTAAGCGTAAGTCATGGCAGTCGTTTCTGTTTTAGACGATAGCATCAGGTTTTACAATACTTTAATCTGCAAAATTTATTGCTTTCAACGATGAATTCGTGTCAGCTTATAAATATTATTGACAGACCAAATCTCCGTAGAAATATAAATTAATCAATGCTTTAGTTCAATGTAAAGACAAACTTTTGGACGCCACATGCTAGGTGAAGGACTCTTTTAAATCTTTCGGTTATTTATGGTCGTCGTTCTGGTCTCCTCAATTAATTAAAGGTACACTTGAACATAATTTCATACTAGTATTTGAAAATACGGAAACTTACTTCATAATTATAATATATGTAAGGATAAAATTAACATGTCATGTGTTATAAAGTACAATGTATTTATAGGTTTCAAATACATATTTGTACATGTATAGCTAAAAGCAATTTAGACGTGTTCTACCAAGAAAAAGCTTTTTAGCAATTGAATGTTACTTTAAGGCATTTAAATATGAGTGTAGCTCTGCATACAACATTGAATTATATATTTAGTAAAGTTAAATACATTTGATGAGGATTTTCTACAATTCAAGTAAATATCTAAAGTTAAAACATTTCAGTGAAAGATTGGGTATATAATTAAGGGTAAGTTTTGGAAAAACCTTCATTGCAGCACAATTTATCAGTAAGAGGTACTTGCCTATTAGCTAATTGTTTAAACAACTGAAAATGTAGAGTGTACGTCCATTTAAGAGCAGTAAAACACCCAAATTAAGTTTTATTTACTACTCATTGATAACTTCTCCTAATTGAAAGCATTCAAGCATCAAAGCTCTGTCTTCGCTCAAGTAATTTCAGGAAGGTTTTGCAAGAAAAGTGTAAAATATGAGACATTTTCTTTCATTTTTTTTGTTATTGCGTTTTTGTAATTTGACTTGCTAAAGCTAGAATCACACTGCTGGATTCCCATCCCCGGATTGCTCCGGATGTGTAAAAAAAAAGGGGGTTTGCTAATTTGTTAGGTTATAAATCTCTAATGCAATCGTAACAGAACCTTAATTAACCTTATTAGAACCGGAATATATATTATCCGTGGCAAAATTGTAAGCATGTTCAAAACTTCGCATCCTTGCCCCCGGATGCCCCCGGTTTCTGAACGGATACACCGGATGACTTACGAATGAGTTAGGTATTCTACGGATGCGTTACGGATGCTATCTGGAACTCATCCGGAAGCCCATCCGGGGCAGTGTGATTTTACCTTAATACACTATTTACCTCACACTACAAGTATGCATTTATTCGGTTTGAAAGTACTTTCGTTAGTCCATTATTCTATGTCCTGATTTATTATGAAACAATTTTTAGTGTAATTTGACCTATCCACAAGATATCCACATAAACTGATATCATATTCAGAGTATGAATTATGAACTGAAATATATAATATATATAATAGGTGTTTTCAAAACAGGACACAGTATATATTAACAAGGGATATTTCATTGCCGAAAACAGACCACTCCGTGTTGTACATTCTACAATTAATAAATTCTAGTTGATCAAATGACATAACATGACTTGCATCCCTTGAAAAGTTGGTTCGCCTCTTATTTTTGATTAACATGTATGATATATAACGATTTATCAGGAACCCTTTCGTTTTCCCCCAGAATGTAAGGGAATTTCCTAAGAAATATAACTGGGAGCGTATTCCCAATCATGAAAGAATTGTCCCACTTTTTTGCCGACCCGTTTGCAGTGAATTTGACTTATACGTCAAAATGGCTGTTTGGAGTATCCAAGTGTGTGCATGCATTGATGCTGTAATGCATCTGTCCATTCTTGCTTGTACTGTTGTAACTTATTCATACATGCTTGGAGCAACATTTTTATTTGACAAACCTTTACGTCAGTGAGTTTGCATTTTGTACGCAAAACCCAGGTTCCTATATCAAAGGTCAAGGCCACTATAGGGAGTTAGTGATAGTCATCCGAATGGATACATTGTCACTTACTACAAATATACATATGGGACGGGGCACTAAATTATAAGGGTAGGTGGGAGAGTTTTAAGTGTAAATATTTCTTGTTACGCCTTTATTTCTTGCGGCGAGAAGAGGCCCCTTAAAATTCATCTGTTTTTTGAAAAATGAAATTTTATCCTTTTTAGGATATAACATATTGATTGAAATGAATTTTATTTTTTTTTCAGACTGAAATACAATAAGCCTCTCCATCAACATAGTTTCTGATTGGGTATCAAATCTAAAAATAGTTTTCATTATGTCGAAATGCCCATAACAAACTGCAGGAACTCAAATGAGTTTTGTTTTCTGTGGATTCTGTGACATAGAATATACGTGCATAATTTATAAGCCGCATCATGAGAAAACAAACATAGTGCATTTGCGACCAGCATGGATCCAGACCAGCCTGCGCATCCGCGCAGTCTGGTCAGGATCCATGCTGTTCGCTAACGGTTTCTCTAATTGCAATAGGCTTTAAAAGCGAACAGCATGGATCCTGACCAGACTGCGTGTAGGCTGGTCTGGATCCATGCTGGTCGCAAATGCACTATGTTGGTTTTCTCATGGCGTGGCTCTTATATTGATTTGTAGGATTTATTTTAATGATAGTAACAATTACTGTGTACACGTTTTTCTATTTTTATTGGCTGTCATTTGTTTCCAGCATTGTAGATTTGATCAACATCAAAATTACTTTATAGTTCTTAATTAAGAATTATTGTCCTACTTTATTCCCAATATTTTATATTTGAACTCAGTAGGCCTACATCTAAATTATTTACAATTCTTCATTAAGAATTATTGCCCCACTTGATTTTAAGTGTTTCGTAGAGATTTACACTGTTTATCTCTTTGTCACCTACATAATGAACAGTGTTTTCCAAAAGTTTTGTCATATTATAGTTTTAACAATATATCTTTTCTAACCCAGAAATAAATGTTAAAGTCGTTAAATAAATTTTATTTCTCCAAAAATACGTAGATTTTACCTCGCGCATGTATTAACGGACATAATGAATAGTATTCTGCAAAAGTTTTATCATACCATATAACAACATTGAAATAAACGTTAAAGTCGTTAAATAAATTTCATTTCTCCAAAAAATACGTATATTTTACCCTACGAGTGTAATATTGTTCCGGTCACTGCATAGTATAGTAATGTCTCGACTCAGAGGCTTACGAAGTTCGAGTCCTTTAAAGTGCAATTGAAATGGTTTAAAGGTCCAATACTAAGGAAAGTGAACATTTTAATTTCTTTTAAAAAGCACAGAAACTATTTCATTTTATTGGAGAATGAAAGTTGGTATGTAGAAATTCGAAATAAATCGCAGTATATGTACAATTATTTTTCTATGAAGTATGAAGAAAGTTAAAAAGACCTGGGGGTCATTCTGTCGATTCATTGAAATTTCAACATAATACACATACATTTCTTTGAGTTCCAAAGACCTTCTGTAAATTTTGACCTGCCAATCTTCATTATTTAGTGTCTTGCAGAAGTCTATACACTGGCTATGAAAAAAATTGCCAACTCACTTTCCCTTAGTAATGGACCTTTAAGGACTGGCTTTATATGTGTAGTAAAGAGCGTATAGTTAATAATACAACATATTGGTGCCTAAACGTGTAGCGTTTGGACTCGACCATGCGAGTTTTAGACACTAAATGTCTGCTTCACTCGTTTACAGTATATGTAATTTGATTTTTGAAATAGATGTTGCTACACACTAAATATCTGTTCTTCTTTATTCTATATAACATTGATATGAGCCGTGCCATGAGAAAACCAACATAGTGGGTATGCGACCAGCATGGATCCAGACCAGCCTGCGCATCCGCGCAGTCTGGTCAGGCTCCATGCTGTTCGCTTTTAAAGCCTATTGGAATTGGAGAAACTATTAGCGAACAGCATGGATCCTGACCAGACTGCGCGGATGCGCAGGCTGGTCTGGATCCATGCTGGTCGCATACCCACTATGTTGGTTTTCCCATGGCACGGCTCATATATGTCCAATGGCTGCAGCAAACATCAGGACCCATGTTAAATATCTGTAACTTACATTTTCTTGAAGAATATTGTTAGTGCTGAATCAAAATCAAAAGAAAAGTGGGGGTCATGTTTGATGCAAGAAAATTATTTTCAGTCAAACACACAAACTGCAAAATCAGCTAAAAATGAGACCCTAAATTGTAGTGGTGGTGTATGATATAAGTTTCCATGACAAATTCTGTCATGTTTTTATTTCATTATGAAAATGCTACCTACATGTCAAGCATACATATGTTATTTGATTTTAGCCCCCCAAAAAACAAAGAAAATAAGGAAAATAGCTCTACAGAACAAAAAAATATGAGGACTATTTGAAACCGCTATTATGCGACTTTCATTTTTTTCCGCGTCATTTTTCCAATTTAGTGTCTGTATGCCTAAATGGGATTATCTCTCTGTAACGTCGTCAAAGTACTTGCTGTGCTTGAAATGTTCATGCAGTTAGTATTTCTAACCATGAGTTCTCCGTATGTAAAGCTGAACTGACACAAGTCTTTCAACATTACTGACAATGTGCATATTTAAAACAGCGTGGTGGAAAGTTTTAGAAACGTCCTGTATAATACCATGACAGATCACGTGACATAATGCACACCCAGTAGAAATTCCACAGTATCCATATAGCAGTGTTTGCAACCGTCTAGCTGTAGGTGCACTTTATCTCATATAGATCTAAACGGTAAGTTTTATACATTTGTACATAATTATAATATGTAATAAAATTGTAATTTCTACTTTCTACCCTTTTTCTTGAGCATTTTAAAATTGTTGTTTTTTTTGCAAGTTTATTGTACAAGTATTTACTTTTTGCAGTTCTTCTCGCAACACGCAGTAAAAAAAATAATTTGAAGAAGACAACATTTTCTTTGAAAGAAAGTAGAATTTTTGATGTTTCGACAGGAAAGACTAACATGTGATAAAAAGAATATTACATTTGTGACTTTCCACATTGAATTTATTAAACTCGTTAAATAAAATTGATAAAATGCTCGGCACAGAAAAGCATATTAGATATTTTATTCAACTGTTTAATAAATTCAATTTTAAAAGACACTCCTGTAATATCCTCTATATGAGCCGTGCCATGAGAAAACCAACATAGTGGGTTTGCGACCAGCATGGATCCAGACCAGCCTGGTCAGTCTGGTCAGGATCCATGCTGTTCGCTTTCAAAGCCTATTGCAATCAGAGAAACCGTTAGCGAACAGCATGGATCCTGACCAGACTGCGCGGAGGTGCAGGCTGGTCTGGATCCATGCTGGTCGCAAAGCCACTATGTTGGTTTTCCCATGGCACGGCTCATATATTGAGGAAATGAGAGTGAAATTGTTTACAAAAATCAGTACGCTTATGATAATGCATACGTTTCAAATTTTGATACCGACTCGCCTTGTATCTTCTCGAAAACTGCTGATTACAATACCGAACTTAACTGTTAAATGTTATATACAGATTTATTTCTTCAATGTCCTTTCAATACACACTCTTATCATAAATCCCCGGTCCATAAATTTGCGCTATTCAATACGTTTTCCTACGAACAGGATACAATACTGAAATTTTATCGTGGACGCAAGGTTGCAGTTTGATTTTTATACTGTAATTAATAAGTGTTATTATGATAAAGGAATACCAAATGCTTTTCACGATTCTGTCATCTTTTTTTTTTTCGTGAAGGAATTAGTTTTGACTAATATGTTGTCTACTGGCCATTAACTTGATATGAAATATAATTGAATTAAACCATCATTGGCATTATTAGTGTTTATACAGGGTTGTTGGAAATATTTTGATAGACATTTTCCGTGCAGTAAGAAGTAGTACATTTACATAATTTATAGTGACGTTTCCTAGTAACATTTAGGTAATGGGACGTCCTTAATATGTTCGGCATTTGCTTTGATTTTGCGTTTTCGACAGCGTTGGGACTATTTGCATGGTCTATTACGTTTCAAGTAATCTTGTAAACGTGTCGATTCAAATATGTCGTGTTTAGTAAATAGCTTTATTCAACATATGCGCTTCAGAAAACATTGTTTGTGTTAGTTGTCAGATTATTATCAGCTTCGGCACACAGCTTCAAAAAATCAAGTTTGCTGCGCAAGAAGTGCGACAAAGGGAAAAAGTAGTACCATTCTATGCAAATTTGAGACTGTTTCGCGTGAAAAAGGGGGAATAACTGTTAACATATAACTACATCCGGTATTTCTGGTTAAGTATTTCTGGTGCTTATTCTTCGACAATTTTTCCATATTCTGGTTCATGCAATTTACAAAGCATTTTGATGCTCTTTGTTGATGTCACAAACTTCATTCCGCCTCACTTGTTTATATAAAAAAAAATCACAATATTTATTACTGAATTAGTTCAATGAAAATGAATAAACAGAATAAATCTGACTACACGAATATTTATGATGTATCTGTCATGCGCAGTATTTCGCATGCTGTCGCCCCGGGCTATGCCTTGTCTTGGCGTAGATAAATCACATAAATAACAGTCAGCCGACACAGAAATCGCCGTCAACTGTGTTTCATTTTGATTAAGAAAAGTTTGTTGAGTGTTTCTAATTTTCAATTAATACCGATTTCTTTTTTAAATGTGTAGATGAGATAGTGTTTGTGGCATACTGTATTTGGAATAACAAATCTGCGGATACTTTAGTACCAGAGTTCAATAGGATTTTGTTTCGGAGCGGGGTTTGATTACGGTAAATAACTCTTCCATATGCTAATAAGCTCTGATCGATGCTTCGTTAACATTTTGTTTGACCTTTATATGTATATTCAAAAACTTTTCTCTCGTCCTAGTTATTTCTTCAGCTTTATAAAATCGGTATTTTCAAACTTTATATAAAATTTTAATGGATGCATGTGTATATACAAAGTGACATGAGAAAACATTCGTTCCAAGGCTGGTTGAAAAAAGAGATGTCTTAAATTTTACTGAGAGCAAGTAACACTGTTGAAATTAATGTTTCATATGAAAAAATATATACATACTGATATAAGATAAGCAACCGTTTCAAGTAAAATACAGTCAGATCTGCTTAAATTAAGAGACCACCTGTACTAAGCAACAACCTGTGTTATAAGACCATTAATTTCAGGCCCCTCTAGTGCATTTCATATAGGTTGAACCTGTATTAAAAGACCATCTGCCTTATGAGACCACTTTTTTGCTTTCACTTAAGTGGTCTCTAAAAAACTGGTTTCACTGTATGTACATACTGCATAAGCATTGCGTTTAAGGAAATCATACATATATACGGACAGTACGAAAGTAAGCCAAATCTGTTGATCGAAGTGAATGTGACTGTTCTTAGTTGTAGGCAAATTGATATTTCTTTCTAAGTAGAATTTGATTGAATTTTGATTTCCATTGTTATAACTGGTACCTATATGAACATCGTCTATAGAGACCCCAGATTTGTTGTTGTTTTTTGTTGTTTATTTGTTTGAGGACTGTGTCCATTTTAAATGATTTACGCTGTGAACTTTTTTCTCGTCTTTATCAATACTTCTTTTAATTGCTTTTGAAAACAAAACATCAAGACTTAAGATCTTTTCACGTGTTACTTTGGCAACACATTAACTTCGTCTTTCCTGCCACCCTCAACACCAAGATACTCACCACTGACTCATGGTCCTTTTAGATTAAGCAATCAGCAAGTGCACGCAAAAAAAACAAAACGTAACAACTTCAGATTTGTATCATATAATGTCTTCTTAGTAATCCCTTTTAAGCCTCATGCAAAAGGGCTGAATTTGTACGACTTCATCTGTCTAGTAGCTTTTCTTTTTCCTGTTTTATCCACTCGATCATTGAATTCTTTTTCAACGCCCACCAATCCATGTATCCGTTTTCATTCAAGTAATTTATTGCCCATTTAAAATTTCACTTTAATGTCACTGTGCATGGAAGTTTAATCATCAGAAACACTTCCTTAAAGTACAAGTACTTGATTTAATCGTTTCCATAAAATTTCGCCACCTGGCCTTCAGCCTGGAGGACCAAAAGCTTAAACAGTATAACTTCCGTTCCCTACACCTCACTGTACAGATCATCATTTCGTATGTTTGTATGTAAGATTATTTACAACCGCCACTGGTAAACCATATGGGCGACTTCTCTAGAAGTAATGTTTGTTGGGGGCGGGGGTGGGAAGCGGGAATAGTGCAAGATACAGAAGACGCTAGATTTTCATAACTTTTCCTGGTTCTTTAGCAGCCATACACATGACTCTTATCCTTATCTTAGTTAGAGAAGCGGGGGCGGCGGTGGGGGCGGGGGGCGGTGCTCGAACTCACGACTCCTAGTTTCGTAGTTAGACAGTGTTATCACTGGGACCGCTACACCCGCTCTTGGTATGTGTCTCTATATAAATACAGCTTTTTAAGGTTCTGGACCCGTAACGACAATCGGCAATTTCCGTATGCTTCCGTTTTCTCTTAATGCGATTTCGGAATCCTTCGGCCATAACAGAAAGTTCTTTTTCATAGCAACCGGAGAATTCCGAAGTCGCATACGGTGAATCCGTAATGGAATTGTCATTTCCCGTCCATTTCCTTAAGTATTTTGTTTAACAGTTGATAAACGTCTTATAGTAGATTTAACTGTTTAGAACAACAGCCTTATTTTCGTCTAAGTCCACAAAAATTGTGTTCAGGGTCATACCTATCTAAAATAATGATCTTTACTAAGTGGTCATGTGATGAGTTTGTGTATAAATCAGACTCTCGTATCTAGGACAGATGTGATAAAATTACGATTCCGTTGTTACGAAATACGTTAAAACTGTAAATTTTTCAGATAGCGAAATTTGAAAAAAATAGAAAGAACCATCCGCGAGTAATGTGAATTTTGTTTCTATCCCCCGCCGAAAGCGGAGGGATATAGTTTTGGCGTTGACCGTCCGTCCGTCATTCCGTCCGTCTTTCCATCCATCCGTCAGTCCGTCTGGAGCCATATCTACGAAGTGGCTTGGAATATTTAAATAAAACTTCGTATACATGTTCACCACTACAGGTAAATGCGGACCGTCAAGTTTAGTCAGATTGCCCAAGTAACACCAGAGTTATGGCCCTTAGTAGTTTCTAGTGTTAACAGTTTCTGCTTCATAACCTGTGATATATTTGACCTAGAACTATGAAACTTAAATAATATAATAGTGCACACACAATTTCGTCAGGATCTCTTAGTAACTTCAGAGTTATTGCCCTTTAATTGTTTAAAAATCCACATATTTGTACATAGCAAACTGACCAATTGGTAGAATTTCATTAAACTTCTTTCATTTTTTCCATGAACATTTATTATCAACATGTGCAGTTGTGTACCCACACCCGGTAACCCCTACCGCCCTGGTCACACACCCTCTCCTTTCTTCATAACCTGCGTCAAATATTTTGGTTCATAATAGCCAGTTTAGATAGAAGTAGAGCTATTTGAGGTAGCATATGAAACTTTACGTTATTCAAATCTTAAAAGGTCTGCATCTTTTTATTGTATTTATAAATTACGTTTCTTAGAAAGATCTTTAAAGTCTCTAAAAAGGTGAAACAAAACTGATAGTGGTCCTTAAAAGAACAAAAATATAGGTTAGTAAAAGAACTTCATAAAGATTTATACTCCACCTTAATTCTGCCTACTGTACTTCTTCATATATTTAAGGTGTAAAGGCATTAGATCGTTTTTGAAAGTAAAGATATATAATTACCGTATACAACCTTTAAACTTGAATGTTTAATCTACTGTTGAAATGTTCTAAACAGTTTAACTATAATAGATGATATATACGATCATAATGATGTCTAAAATTGTATTCAAAATCCTTCAGCAAGGTCATGTTTACGGAAATTTCAGTCATTTTTTGTCCACATTGCAAAACATTTTACGAGTATATCGTGCATTGTTACTTGTCTAGTCTTCGGCACGGCAAAAATATACACAAAATTTCACAACACGCAGTACATTTTATATTTTTTTTTTAAAAAAAATTACCATTTTTAATTCGTTTAAAGCTACGACAAAAATCGCATGAAATCTATACTGACAGTCATTCCTTGAAAACACGAAGCCGAAATTTAAAATATTTTAACAAACGTATGTAAAAAAAAAATAAAGTTTGAATGTATTATACTATTGTGAGACAATTGTTTTGCAGCGCATTTGTTTTGTTCATTAAATGCAAATAGTCTTCTTATTCGCCCAGTACAAATTTATGATAAACTATTTCAAAGATGACGTTTATTCATTTAGCAGTCAGCCATGCGTTACGTAATTAATTAGACATACCGTTAAACATTGCGTGTTTTTTTTCTCATCACGATGATAGATACATCAATGATAAGATATTAGGAAAGGGGCGTAAAATAAACTGACATCCATCATCGAGGTCAACAAAAACATTGCCTTGATACATTTCGCATATAAAACCTTACAGTCTCGCATATCAGTTTAGTTAGTGCATTTATTATATATACATTTAGTTTCATATAACCCATGACGTCAGTTACAACGTTTTTTTTTCTACCAATGTCACCATTTTATGTATTTGTGCACTTTATTAAAAATATACTTAGATGATTCTTATTTAATGCACTCACGCCATGTACCCGGATAATCCTAACTCTGTTCAGCGGCCCTAACTCAGTGCCAACATGGCTGACAGAAAGACGATGTATGTAGTTAATTTCCTTGTCTTTTTCATGTTTTTATGTGAGTATGCAATGTTAGCTTAAAACTTTTGATAGTCATAACATCCTGTATTGATAACATGTTTTGTGTACTAAACATTTCAATCGAAATGTCACATTATGTGGCTGGAATTCATTAAAATGTACTAAAAAAGTCTTCAAAATGGAAATGTTTTATGTTTCTAACTGTTTTAAAGTACCAGAAATTGCAGTAAGACCTTACTTATTAAATGTATTAGTTCCATAAATATCTCTTTGACAATGTTTAACAGTATCAAAGTTTGAAATTGATTTTTTATAGCTTAAAAATTGTATTGATTATGAGGTGGGTTTAAATTTGCGGATAATTCCTAACTGGTATAGGAAACAGTGCTGGATAAATACGAACTTAGAATGGATAAACACCTAACCAAACGAAAACGGCTCTTCGTCTGTGCTTTTTATGGACTGTTGATGCTCGAAGTTCTTTGATCTACCCAACCCTGCAGGGGTGTGGGATTCCTGTGTCCAACTTATCCGACTCGTGATTTTTTTTGACGGCGGACAAGTGCATTTTTCATTCTGTGTGTCCGCGGACAAGCATACTTTTTCAGGTACAAAATGAGAAAACATAAAATATCATTTAGATCGTGTGTTGCTTCAAGTGTATGGAGGTGATAAAGATAATGGGTTCTTCGACTAGGTCTCGCGCACACTGTAACTCGGTGACTATGATAAAATATCAGAGAAGATTTAGATACAAGAGATTTATTTAACGTCGGATAAGTATAAACATATAACACTAGCTTAAAGCTATTTTCCGGCAAACACATGTAAATAAGCTCGACATAAAGTAAATCAGCTGTAATAAAATGCAAAATATGTTAAAGCACATTAAAGCAAATAAGCATCTGGCTCTAAGTAGATAAGAAACAATCACAAATTATCACATACATGTTACAGCGCATTAAAACAAAATAGCACATAGGTACTAGCAAATAAAAGGAAAAAGTAATTTACCACATACAGATTTAGCACATTTAAAGCAACATAAAAAAAGATTAGCTGACACTACACAAAAATAAGAAGAGTCACATTTTACACGCATTTAAAAAAAAACATAAAAGAAGAAATCATATACATGCTAAAGGGAACATAAGAACTACTTAAAGTAGCTGAAGAAAAATATTTGCATCATCAGCATATAGCATTCTGTAACTAAAACTAAAAAAGGAAAACAAGGGTTACACACAGAGAACTAAAAGGACATTTAAAGACATCAGAAACGTAAACAACTGAAATAAAGTATTATGACAAGTTTGTAAGTAGAATTCCAACTGCTGAGACAATAAGTCACTGTCAAAGTAAATATTTGAGCCAGTAGTCAGCCAAATTAAATTAAAAGCACACAGAGATCGCAAGTATGACTAAAACAAGTCGAAACGTTTTAAGAGTCTTTCTCTGAATTCATATGGCTTTGCACTATTGCGTGGGCAGTGTTTCGGGCATGACCTCAAAAGATCCCGAACACTGCTTACGCGATTTCAGACTTTTATAAACGTTAAAAGGCAAATATTTCAACAGCTTATTTTTTACCACAGTTACTGTGATATGCTTTTCTTTTCATTGTCCTAAATAAAGAACTCGATCTCCAGTCTATTTGCGCTTTCATGAAGGTTCGATATTACAAATCAGAGCAAGTGAAATTTGACTATGGACAAGTGGATTTT
Source organism: Mercenaria mercenaria (assembly GCF_021730395.1). Taxonomy (NCBI): domain Eukaryota; kingdom Metazoa; phylum Mollusca; class Bivalvia; order Venerida; family Veneridae; genus Mercenaria; species Mercenaria mercenaria. The sequence goes on from NC_069363.1 coordinate 55,746,594, forward strand.
TAAGTGTCCGTGGACAAGTGAAAAATGTAAGGATACCCACACTCCTGTCCCGTCAGTCCATGTATCACTCCCCACCCCACCCCACCACGCCACACACACACTTTTCTTCCCTATTTACCGTCTGAAAAATATCATATTTAATAAATTAATCATAAATCTAACCCCATTTAAACAATTTCAGAAATATTCCATTAGCACCTCTATAAAAATCTCTTACACTATACGATGTACAAGATTTGAAACAAACACAATTCTTCTGAAACAGTGTGTGTGTGTGTGTGTGTGTGTGTGTGTGTGTGTGTGTGTGTGTGTGTGAGAGAGAGAGAGAGAGAGAGAGAGAGGGGGGGGGGGGGGAGAGGGTTGGGGACTACAGAACTTCGAACATCGGTGGTATTAAATAATTTCTTATATAAATATAATATTTTTGACTTTTATACTGAGTTATTTTTGAGGGTTTATCCAGATTTTTCCAAACATTCTATTTGCATAATATTGAAATTATGAAAAAATATTTGACTGTAGTGGGCATACATACAACATCTTGTAAAATTAATGACAAATTAATTAATGAAGATTTTTATCCTTACATTTTTCACTTGTCCACGAAACTTAAACCGACAATACCGCTTATAAAGTAATGTTTACAATAATCACACCAGGTACATGTCAACTCATTCATTTCTGTAGAATACTAGTCAGTTAGGTGTTTATCCGTCACGCAAGTTCGTGTAAGTTAGGTTTTTATCCATTCCTCAGGTAAACTGAGTTCGGTTTTTATCAGCTCAAAGTTAGGTTTTTATCCCTTTTCTCGCTGTCAGTACATTTGAACATGTATTGTGTCAACATGTAGTGGGTTAACAACATAGTGTAAACGGGCCTATAAAGCAGTATATCTTTGCTTTCAAACAACAAAATACTCGAGGCATCAAAAGCATAGAAGTATTTTTAAAGATTTTTTGTAACAGTTTTCGTTGAAAAAGTTGCCTTGTTCGTCGTTTTTCCACCTGAAAACACAAGTGATGATATATTTAACATGATACATTTTGAAATGAATATACACTTGATCAATGGAGATAGATATAACAACAGAAACATTCCTTTATACATCGTAATTACACAGAAAACAAAGTTGTATCGGTTTTACATCCGCCATGTTGGCACTGAGTTAGGGTCGCTGAACAGAGTTAAGATTATCCGGGTACATGGCGTGGCACTGTGTTGTTTATATAAATGCTGATGTGGTGTTGAAGCCGTGTGTAATGATTTATATATATTTACAGACCTATTTTACCAAGCGATCCTGAAATTATATTGTCGCAGTCGGGATCTATAGGGGAAACCGTACAAAACTCTTTTAACTACTGGCGCCCTGGTTACACTGCAGCCATCTGTATCATCTTTTGTAAAACCCGTATATAAAACACGTTTTGTCGTAACTGTAACATAGAACTACAACTGATACAATCGTAACGTAAATGCTAGGCCTACAATCAATTTTGCGGAAGAATTTATTACGAATTGTAATCTATCTATAATCTATCTAATTTCTAGTAACAGTTGATAACATTTGTCGTAAATCTTACCCTAAGGCCACCTAGGATAAAGTGTAACTTTTACCATAATCATGATTGTAACATCTCTTACTATTCTCCAGTGCAGTTACGACAAAAGTGCTGATACAGATAGCGACACTGTTACATATGGCGCTGTCATAATGCCATTTTAAAATATTACTAAGTTAAAATGAAGGACTAAACCTTGCATGAAATATATTAATGAATATACAAATACAGGATGATAACTTGAGGAGCATCCCCCTGTAGACGGAGTTTACATAGCGGAAGTATAAATAATTTAACTAAAGACAACAATTTATTCTCATTTCTTTTGAATTAATGGGCAATGAAAACATACGAAGGGTTGTTCTCTGTTTTTGTTGTCGCAACAACTATTAATCAGAAGACGTTAGAGAAACACTTTCCGTGATCAGTTTGAGGCACATCGTAAAATTGTTTTGTTTGTAATTAAAGTTTGTTCTTATGTAGGAAAAGTACATAAAATCTTCTCTATACATAACATATTAGTTTAATGCTAGTTTTATGGCAATATGTAACGTGTAAATGTTGTTTTAGAAAATGAATTGAGCCGTGCCATGGGAAAACCAACTTAGTGGGTTTGCGACCAGCATGGATCCAGACCAGCCTGCGCATCCGCGCAGTCTGGTCAGGATCCATGCTGTTCGCTAACAGTTTCTCCAATTCCAATAGGCTTTAAAAGCGAACAGCATGGAGCCTGACCAGACTGCGCGGATGCGCAGGCTGGTCTGGATCCATGCTGGTCGCAAACCCACTATGTTGGTTTTCTCATGGCACGGCTCAATTATTCTTCAACGTGAGGATATATCTACAGCTGGTTTAAATGGGTCAGCCGTGTTGATAAAGTAGACTTGCCCGGTTTATAGGTTGGTCAGCTACGGATATGTATTGTATTTTGCCATCGGAATACTTCTGTAAAAAGCTTCTTCCCCTTCCGTTTGGATCCGTCCATGTTTACAAACACGTTTGTTTATTTTATGGACTGTAACTTAAACTCTTAGCTTGCTAGTGGCAAGTGGTTCTGCCTTTGCGACCAGTGCAGACCAAGAACAGCCTGCACATCCGTGGTCCATGATCGTGGTCTGCACTGTTCGCCATTCAGTCAGTATCTTTTTGGTAAGGACCCCTTTAAACAGTTGCTGGTGCTGATGGACAAGTTCATTATAGAAATTTAGCAGGGTAATGGTTAAATATTTCAGTTTAGTGTTTCGGAAGGTTGTACAACTGTCGGGAAACTGTGGTTACTGTGGTGATAACGTATTTTCTCGTATTTCCTCATTAAGTGGTCGTGTTTCCGCATATATCATCTAATACATGTCACGATGTTAAGTTTTCCTTAATTGTCGACTTCAGGCGATGTGTTTTCCGCTAGGTTGTTTATTATTGAAATTATTTAATTAGTCATAATGTCTTTTCAATGAAAAGTGTGGCTCTATACATTTCAAAATAGATCTATATTGTAAATGGAACAAATGGTATAGAAATGACAGCTAATGTCCAAACTTTATAACTCTTGTATACATGTATTCAGAGAACAACATTTGATACATAGTTGTAGAACCCTCTCAAGAGAACAACACAGTTTCAAAACTCGCACAGAACAACAGTTTATACACACGTAATTGTATAAACTCCGTTCAGATAAAAGTTTATTTGTACAGGGTTGCAAATCACTACCAGAGACCAAAGTTTATACATACACATTGTAAAGCCCTCTCAGAGAACAGTGGTTTATACATACACATTGTAAAGTCCTACAACAGTTTACACATAAACGTTGTAAAGCCCTCTCAGAGAACAATGGTTTATACATAAACATTGTAAAGCCCTACAACAGTTTATACATTAACATTGTAATGCCTTCTCAGAGAACAACAGTTTATACATAAACATTGTAAAGTGCTGCAACAGTTTACTCATAAATATTGTAAAGCCCTCTCAGAGACCAATGGTTTATACATAAACATTGTAAAGCCTTACAACAGTTTGTACACAAACATTGTAAAGCCCTCTCAGTGAATAACGGTTTATACATACACATTAAAAACATCAGAGAACAACAGTTTTTACATACACATTGTAAAGCCATCTCAGAGAACAACGGTTTATTTATACACATTTGAAAAATCCGTTTAAAAACATAGTTGAAAAAAAACCAAGAGAACTACAGTTTATACGTCCGCATCAGATAACAGCAATATTCTTATACACAGGTTATTTAACGAAGATTTCTTAACTGCAGTATCTTTGACACCCTTTTGGGCTGTGTAGTAGAGAGTCTCAAGTTAAATATTCTGAGAACCCCGAAGTCATATGTATAACTTTCTAAAATCCGGTAATAATACTTGGGCTTTGAACTACGGACTCTGCACATATTACATTTAAGCTCGAATTTATATACAGGAAGGAACATTTTACGGTAACATGAGGACCTTGATTAGTTAACCTTTAGCCTGCTAAATGTCTAAATTGGACTGGTTCATCATTCAATTTGGACAATACCATTTATTATTCGAAGGGGTGTTCAGTGAAAATTTACTGACTGAATAGCGAACAGTGCAGACCATGATCAGACTGCACAGATGTGATCTTGGTCTGTACTGGTCGCAAAGGCAGAAGCACTTGCCGCCAGCAGGCTAAGGGTTAAATTAATGACAGACCCCATTACTATGATTAACTTTTTTTTCTTCATAAAGTCTTGACCCTCCATTAAGAAGCTTATGGTACACACATATAAAATTTTCGCGCGTTTTTCGCGTTGCGACACAGCACAACCTTTTTCCTACTTCTTAAATTCTATTTATTAACATTGTTTGCCTTGTCAAAAAAGAGGAAGAAATAAGATTGCTGAAATAAAAGTTTAAAAGGAAAAATAATTATAAGTCACTTTTCATATGTTTGATTACTCATGATTTAAGTTTGATACAGCGAAAATCGAAGATTCAAGTCAAATATTTCATAATCAGGTATTTCAGTGGCAATAAACTTATAGACTGAAAACAAATTCTGATAGGTATTTGGATAATCATTGACCCATATCTTCACTATCTGACTAGAAATATATCACTTTTGGATATGGCAGGGCAACTGACTAAATAGGAAAGTGACATGTTTGTTTTGTTATAACATGCATTATTATTATTACTGTTATTATTATTTCGTGCCTATTATCACTCACATTTTAGCTCACCTGAACTAGATATTTAGGTTGAGCTGCTGTTGTGTAGTTGAATGATCCGGCTTTAATCGTCAATTGCCAAGAAAGTAAATATTAACGCCTAACTATTACTAGATCTAATGACAGGAAGGAAACATAGTTAACACCAGATACTGCTTTTTTTCTGCTTAATCTACGTGAGCTTTGATCATAATGTTTGTCTTAATAAAATTTACGTCAAGTTTGAAGCTATATAATCTTGGATATAAAATTAGTACACTGGGTCATATCATAGAGAAAAAAAACAGCGTTAACTGTAAAAACGTATTTTTTATCTGATCAACATAAACTATGATCATAATATTTGTCCTAACGATATCTAAATCATATCTGACACTGTGTCATCTGGAATAAAAAAAGCTAGGACACTAGGTCAAATCAAGGAAAACCGATGTTATCCTCTTGTACCTATATGAAACATGGTCTAAATATTGTTTTTGTTTCTAAAATCTAGGTAAAGTTTTAAACTTCATAGGGCTTCTTGAATTTGAAATTAGTTTACTAGGTTATATGAGAGAAAAACTTTCGTAACTCTCAAGAAGTCGCAGTTCTATCTGATCTACATAAGATTTGGTAAGAACTGGGTCTTCTGGAATAAAAAAATCTAGACACCAACCCATTGAAAACTGATGCAAGTTGGTTTACCTGATCTAAATGATGAAGCTAGGCCGTCTTGAATTTAGAGTTAGTCAACTAGGCCAAATCATGGAAAAACATTATTAACTGTTTAGGCGGTACATGTTCTACTCGATTTACAACATAGGAATAAGATACTTTGCCAGTGGGAGACTTACTCATTTTTCGTGTTGTTCTTTGGTGTACTTTTCACTGCTCTTATGCTGATCACCATTCTTGTTGTGCCTTCTTATCACGAGGCACGTTGTTTGAGATTATGGACCATTACGACGGTGCAACATCTTTATCATACATGTATAAAAATAACACAAAACTATTTCATATTGATAATTACATCACTGAAATTCAAAAGAAAAAATGGAGAACATAGAAAGTGGACTATAAGAGTGAAATCGGTAACAACTTTATTTATCTTTTGACAACATTTGTAACCCTAATGTCATGCTATGTTGAACTATGATAAACGCAGTTCTTACAATGTTCTTGGTTGAATAACTTACCATTGCCCCAACTACACCATGTTCTGCTGGTCGTCTGTTTTTAGCCAGACATAAGTATGCAAATATTAACCCTTATCATGCTAAACACGACTGATTCTGCCTTTGCGACCAGTATAGATCATGATCAGCCTGTACATCCGTGCAGTCTGATCATGAGCTGCACTGTTCGCCATTCAGTCAGTATATGTTTTTGATAAGCACCCCATTTAACAGTAAATGGTACTGTCCAAAATTGAAAGATGGAGGAATTCATTATAGAAATTTAGCAGGGTAAGGGTTAATTTCCGTTTTTTTTGAGCAATTGTATCTTCTTTGCTGAGACTCGCAGCAACAAAGCTTAGCTTTAGTAGCAGTGAGCTTACATATCATCGTAAAGATCTTTTGATCCACCTGAGTTCTCTAAGGCTATGCAAATTTATTAATGTTTTTTCTATAAACGACAGAAAGGTGTGAAATTTATGAAATATCATTTAAACTTTAAAACCAAAAATATCCCATATAAAATTGCAATATAACGCTAAACACATGTGTTTCATTTCTTTGTTCTTGATTCTAGTCATTTAAATTAAAAAATTAACAATCGACTCTATTCATAACATAAATAAGTTAACAGTGAGTGACTTGACAATTATTGTATTTTTGAAAATCTTTCCGCCTGTAAATGCCATGCAGGTGACTGCAAGTGTTTCAAATAATGATAGCCGTGGTATATTGTATATGTATATTTTACAAAAAAAAAAAGTTTCTTAAATTAGTTTTAAAAAGACACAGGTCAGCGAAGTTCCTTTTCTTAACCATTTGTAGAGTAAGCAAGTCATGTCTCAAAAAGTACAAGTTTCTTTGCGCATGCTCACATTAAAAGTACGCTTGATAATGTACTTTAGGTACGCAAAGCCACAACAGATTGTTAAATAGTTCTATTCGTTAGAAGAAATGAAATGTACATCAATGCCGTATTTTATACTGTCTCAAGTCCTGGATGAAGTGCAAACTGAAAACTTAATATATATCAAAGTTCAGACTTCGACCATTGATGAATATGGATCCTGTCGAAAACTGGAAGAAGGACAGCATTCATACTGTTCATATAATATTTGACTTGGTGCCAGTAGCTTTTATATAGTTCGGGCAAGTCAGATCTTCACTTTTCAGTTTATGAAAGTCCCGCTTAAATGCGATAACCACGTTGACACCGATCGAGAGAATTTTTGCGGAGTGATGTTAAAACAGGGTCCATGAAGTTGTTATGGTCAAAGTTCCTGTTCAGCTTCGGGTTCAATGTCTGAATGTCTGAAACCCGTTCAAAAAGGAGGGCTTACGGTCTAGGATCTTCATTTGCTCGTGTCACACTCGGTCGTCTTTGCCCTAGGAATCTTACTTTTCAATGAGTCTTTCGTTTCACCTAAGTAGCTTTGTATGCCCAATACTGTATACTATAAACAGGGTCACATATTTAACTTATTTTAGTCTGATCTTTTGGATGAACAAGAACTTGCCTTAGGGTCTTAACTCTTGAACGGTTTAAACAATCATTTAACATGTCTATTGAATACTTGTCCTAAACCGTCTTATTCCTCTTTAAATAAGGTATTACCACAAATTCTTTTGAGTCAGTCTGACTTTCAAGTTGTGGCCATTTTCTCCTATCCTTTTTTCCACTAGGAATTCTAAGACCTCCTGACGTCTTCCTTACAGTCCATTCAGGGTCTTCGTGTTACAGCTTAACACGAAGTCATAAATCTGATACCGCCGACTTTGTCCGTCGACCTTGCCCCTTCAGGGTAATTTACTACTCATTATGTACAGTATGAGTAGGTTTCGTTTAGACTACAGTATGATTTTAAAACTGTAAGATTCACTGATGGTGTCGAGAAATGCAAGTTTTTCGTTCTCTTTTCTTCCAACTGTAAACTAAATATCTGTTTCTATACAGATGTATCATTTACTGTTTCACATTGGTATGTGTTCATTTAGCTAGACCACCACCCCAGTGAGTACGATACTGTTGTGATAGAATTTTCTCATTTAAAATTCCAAGTGCGAGTTGCACACAGTAGCCTAAGGAATAATGTTGACCCCCATCTGATACTTCCTTTCTGATATCCCATTGGTCGGTGTTAACAGTGCAATCAACTTTCAGCTGATAGAACTTACATTATATAGATAATCATTTCTGAGGTGAGAGCTCATATAATTTTGTGTGTGTAATTGAAAAGGTTAGACTAAATTATGAATACTACCTGTTGAATATTCATACCAAAAACAGAAGTCAATATTGTTGGCTTTATGTCAGATGAAAGTAATTGTAACAAAAATAAGATTAAGATGTTGAAATCATAAGTCTGTTCAGGTGTAAATAATGACTAAGCGCTCAGATGTAATTAGGGCAAATTATACGACAATCATACAGCATTTGCTACCTTGATTTATAGAAGATGAATTTTTTCCTTGTTTAAACCATAAAACTACCATTAAATGACACTTTCTTTTGGACAGTATATGATTATACGTAATAAATACTATATTTCATATTTATTTACAAATTTCTTGTCATAATCGTAACCGTATCATATCTCATATGGTTAATATGACTTGTGTTTTTCTTTTACGCAGGTGATTTCAATGTATAAACTTTTAACTATAAACAAAATGGATTCCATTTTGATAATATGTTAAATCACTTAAGTTATATGTAAAGGCGACTGTCTGCCCGTAAACAAGAATTAACTTGCAGATTGCTGTAAAAATTAAACAGGTAGTCATTGGCATAAGACAAGAAACAAAATGCCATAATTGAACATGTTATATCCTATCCCTTGTGTTCAATCATACCCCACGGGGAAATATATACTAGCCCATTTCAATCGTGCATTTCTCACTTAAAAATGCAGTGCAGCAAATGGGTACTTTGCATATGGAGCAATTGGTAGTTTATCTTCCATCGTACACCAGCCACATTTTCTCAATATTTCGTATCGCAGAGCCACTCCTTGTAACAACGTCGCAGAGAAAAATCGGACAACCTTTTCTCTTCCGGTCTTGACGACACGGCTGTGTGTAAATGTAAGCGAAAACGTAAACAAACAGAAATAGAATGCGCATTATTCACAGTTATACAATAAAACTCGAAATGATGAATGGATGTCGTCTTAGAAATGAATGTGAAATCATACAATGGTACACATTTGTTTTGTTTATTTAATCTAGAAAATTCACATTACACATTCATGGTGCATATATGAGCCGCACTGTGAGAAAACCAACATAGTGGCTTTGCGACCAGCATGGATCCAGACCAGCCTGCGCATCCGCGCAGTCTGGTCAGGATCCATGCTGTTCGCTTACAGTTTCTCCAATTGCTATAGGCTCTGAAAGCGAACAGCTTGGATCTTGATCCAGCATGGTCGCAAAGCCACTATGTTGGTTTTCTCATGGTGTGGCTCATATAACTTTAGCGTACACGTGTAGCCGAAACGACGCTTAACATACATTTCCACATAGACCAATCACATTATCTAAGGTTATCCAAATTTTGTTTTTGTAACGTGACGAAAACATAAATTACGCCATGTGCGCGGAGTGTGGCTTTGGTAAGAAACATTGAGAAAATGCGACTTGTGCAAGATTGAAGATAAATTAGCAATTGTTTAACGATACCCTTTTTCCGAACTGCATATATATAAGGTGAGAAATGCGCGATTGAATTGAGCGAGTATATACTTTCCCGTTATTCATTGGGAACTATAGCTCTTGTAGTGTAGTATAACATCTGCACTGGCATTGTCCGTTTCTGGTTTGGTGCGAGTGCCTTAGCAAAGCAGTTGCATTCAACCACGGAGGTAGTATAGAGACCTCCATGTCCGCTTTCGCGGCTTGGCCTATCTAGCTTACTATGTCCTTAAATGTAAGGTAAATACACATGTAAACTTTGCTGTACAGTTTTATAAGCTGTTTTCCCGCCCGATCGAAGAAATATGTTACTTTGTCACCATACACTCTCAGAGAGGCTGTTAAATATTTACCCGGCGGGGCTGCAAACATTTACACGATGAGTCGCCAGTCGAACTGTATTTGATAAGCTCTAGGTTATTGCTTATGGTAGAATAATCTCTAAACTAGGAGACAACCTTGCAGGAAATCACATTAAAATCGAAGTATAATTCTTTACATTACGAATTTACAATAATTCAACTTTATTATGGAAACAATATACAAAGTAAGTCCTGTATCGGAAGGCCACAGCAATACACAGCTTTGGTTTTCAAGGCTTTACCTACTGTTTTATATATTTTTTACGCGAATACATATATAACAATATTTGTTAGACTATATTTGATGTGCTTGTAGTACATACTGTACACACTGTACCCATCATAACACATAATCAATTAGATTTTAATATCAGTTGACCCAGTCCTTATTTAAGCCAGAAAACTGACGCTCCTTCTTTCTGAAATAAACAAAAATCTGATGACCTTTGATGTAGAGCATCAAAATTCTACTTTACTAAATATGTATTGAACTGTTGTATGCACTGCAAAGATGTTTGTTCATGCGTCATCAGGCTGGCTGTTTATGAATCTTAATTAACTTTGATGTTACGCAATGCGTATTGAATATTCATGCCGCGGGATCTTATATAACTGGTAATACTATCCTCTTCACATAAACTTTCTAGTTTTGATTAAAAAAATGAAGGTTAATGATTTTTAATAGATTGAATTTTTCAAGCATACAGTAAGTGAGGATATCAATTTTCTATGGGCTTACATCTAGTTTTGATCAGTTTTCAAGTTCCCTTGCCTGGCACAAAATTGAGAGATATTGACTAATAAAAGTTTTCGAGCTTTTTTCACCATCACCCTAAATAATTTACTATTATTATAAAATGCCGTTGCAATACTGTTGGTTTGCAAAGCAGAACATCGTCTTCCGTTGCCACTGGAATTTATTGAGACCATACATTCGTAACACTTTCATTTAAAAGTAATCTAAGCAAAAACAAGCAGCGTGCCCTCAGCCTATTATTACACCGGAAACATGAAACTCCAGGTACTTCATACACGACTACGTACAAAATGCAGTGCACTGAATCAACATCTTTTCCTATAAAATATCTCTCCCACACCATTGTGCCAGTGTGGACAGATAGAAACTAATTTTCACTTCTTTTTTGAATGCAAAATTTTTAGCGGTTGTCGAAACGATCTTTTTAATAACCTGTCGAATTTCGTAATTGACTTGGATACTGTTTTATTTGGAAACCCAGATCTGTCTGATCAGGATAACATGACTGTATGTATTCATGTTCAGGCATACATATCCGAATGTAAAAGATTCTCTTAGCAACCCTGAGACATTTCCATTTCTTCACTCTTTCTCTCTTCAATTCTACTTTTGACTTCTTCTGTCTTTCAAAAAATCTACTCCTACATTTATGTAAATACTTTTCCTCTACCATACATTGTCCCTTTTCCTTTATTTGAGCCGCGCCATGGCAAAACCAACATAGTGGGTGTGCGACCAGCATGGATCCAGACCAGGCTGCGCATCCGCGCAGTCTGGTCAGGCTCCATGCTAATCGCTTTTAAAGCCTATTGGAATTGGAGAAACTGTTAGCGAACAGCATGGATCCTGACCAGACTGCGCGGATGCGCAGGCTGGTCTGGATCCATGCTGGCCGCACACCCACTATGTTGGTTTTCCCATGGCGCGGCTCATTTTACATTAATAACGACTTATTTTCTCATATTTTAAGACTATATTTCTAGCCCAGTTACAGATTTAAGCTCGGTATGTCCATACAGTTATATTTTTTCTGCAAACGAGAAAATTCTAGAAGACTTGTCTACCATTATATCCTTTCCTATTGGACTTTCACCACAGTATGGCATATGTATCATATATGTATTTTATTTTGGGAATAAATATATGTTTTAACTAAAGCAGAACGTAATTTCTATTTCAAATTGTTTTCGGATGTAACAAGTACTGCTCGACATGAACCTGTTGGCAATTTATTTAAATGTTTCGAAAACAGACTTTAAAGCAATGTGTATTTTCTCCATTGTCACCGTTCATATATCATTGCTAGATAGAAAACTATTTCAAGTGGTATATATATGGAAGTAAACATAAAGACAGAAAGTCAGCACGCATGCGATCATGTTATCTCAAAGCCAATAGATAATATTTTTTCAGTTCGATCATTTTTAAGGAGAAGGAAACCTTTGCAGTTTATGATTAAAAACGTATTAAAATCTCATTGTAGACTAGAATAGAATATTGACATTTGATAACAAACATTAAAACAGTTGCAAAATTCCAATTAAAATATTGTTTATAGAACTATTTCATAATTTGATTGATTAAATATCTAACGTTTACTAAAGTAATACATAAGGTAAAAATTAAGACAGAACATTAAATGTAACATTAGAGAATGAGATGGGTACCAATTGAGTACGGTTGTGAATTCAAAGTAGGTACTACTGTTATTATGTTTGAATACCTAAATACTTATATAATTAGTTTTATTATTCAGTGTACGACATCGACCAAAACCTTGCACTGAAATGCCTTTGTTTCATGTAGTGTATAAAATTCCCCTAGTTGACAAATCATATGTAAGAGCGATGTCTACGTATCGTAAACGAATGATGTACGTGAGCTGTTTGATAAACACATTAACTATGAATAATAAGTCACATGATATATGTAATATGTTAAATGTAAGTCAATATGTTTGTCATATTTTTTTTGCTAAGCGCGACAAAAGAAATAAGATATATAAGAAGGTCTTTTGGAGGCATCGAAGGTATTGAAATAAGCAACATCCTCTTGTTCACTAGCACCGACCGTAAGCTTAACCTTTAGCCTGCTAGCGGCAGGTGATTTTGCCTTTGCGACCAGTGCAGACCAAGATCAGCCTGCACATCCGTGCAGTCTGATCATGGTCTGCACTGTACGCTATTCAGTCAGTACATTTTCAGTGAAAACCCCTTCAAATATATATGGTACTGCCCAAATTAAATGACGGACCAGTCCATTTTAGAAATTTAGCAGGCTAAAGGTTAAGCGGGTCTCTGTTATACCAAAGGACCAGAAAATATATGACATCGAGTCAACTTGATGTCGATTTTTTTCATTTTTGTTTTGGAAACCTGAAAAGCGCCTCTCAGTACTGTCATATGAAAATATGTCGTTGAATAACTTTTGCGTCCTACAAGTAAAAACTAAATTATAGTTTCAATAAGCCCCTTCGGCAGACAATGCAACCATTCTTCCGGTGATTTTGTTTCAATATTTGATTCCATTTGTTCAACTGTTTTTTAAATGACATAAAAGTGTAGTCAATACCCTTGTAAAGCCAGTAATGATTAAAATTTGTAAATACTCTAGTAAGCCCAGCATAGTTTAGAATTTGTAAATAAAATGATGTTGATTGGGATACTCCATTTTGTTCATCAGCCACTAAGAAAAACGGTTTGGCTGCATTTGTTTTTTTTTATCCAACTTGAAGAAACATTTGTTTTAATAGAGGAAAGTGTGTAAATCAAACCTTTACACAGATACTGTTCTAAAAAGTTGTTTTTTTTGTTGGGTTTAACGTCGCACCGACACAACGATAGATCACATAGCGACTTTCCAGCTTTGATGGTGGAGAAATACCCTAGGTGCTCGTCCGTGCATTATTTCGTCAGGTACGGGCTCCTGGGTAGAACCACCAAGCTTTCTCATTAAATGAAAATGATTTATTAAGAAAATGAAATACAATATACTGCCAATCAACCCTTTTTGAAGCCGATTTTGACAAAATGATGAATAAACAAACAACTGTTTTAAAAGGAGATTTACATCAGCATATTAAGTGAATCTCAAGAATTGTGATAAAGATTTGAAACACCAGTCCGCATGTACAGCTGGACATTACTCATTGTAATTAACGAAAATATGATAATTATTTTTTGTTTGCATATATGCCGCTGTTTAATTGACCAAAACTGACCAAATTAATGTTGAGGTTCACATACAAGTGTTGGTAATGTGGACAGTTTGACAGATGTTGCACTTGCGGGCACTCATTGGCATATACGCGATCCATATCCTAAATCGCCAGTAAGGCTAAAACATGTCACTGAGGTCTTATCTGCCCATCTAGTTGAACATTTTATTTACGTATACATAAAGCCAGGCCCAGAAAACAACATATAAAAGTATAAATATCATTCATGACTGTACTAAAAGAGACCAAGCTCACATTGGTTATTTTACTATAATTCTATACGTAGTAAATAAATGATGCATTTATTTAAAAATAAACAATGTACCAGTAATGGTTATCTTACGATGTAAGAATTGTTGCAGTTACCTCCTAACTGAGGCATGTATTATTATTAGATTATCAGACTGAGAATCTGTATAGAAGCTCTCTCGAGGTCCAAAGCAGTCGCAACCGTTATAATAAACTCAAAATTTATCGTAAAATTTTAGATGATAGGCAAACTGGTACAATTGTACATAATTAAAAAATAGGTTCGAAATCCAACTACATCTGATGTAATAAAAGGTGAGTACCAACTTTATATACAGCAGTTAAAAATGGTATAAAATAACATCTGCGAGAAGAACCTTTGGAAGCATAGAAACCAACCAAACAACATGATAGAAGACTCGGTTTGATTATCATTAAGTCTGTTCATAAGAGGTAATGAAATGTGTAACACCTCTCCCCCCTTCCCCCTCCAGTCTCCTCCAGCCCCCCTCCCCTCCCCCCCCCCCCAGCACCGATTTAAAAAATCTACAACACAGTATTACAGAAAAGAAAGTAAAGAAATGCATCAAATCAAAACCTAATGAAACATAACTGTTTTTGTCAAAAGGTAATATCATTTGTTAACGTGTTTGCTAAATAAAACAACCCAACAATACATTTAACTATGAGTTAGTATGATTAGGTGTATAAGTTATCAGGACGTTAACATATTACACATGCTGGTTTGACATATTTACGGCTTTCCCGAATAAAATATATGTTCCTTTTCATAATGAGATGCATTTAGGTGAGATTTTGTGTACCCAAACGAGTACTTTACCACACTATTTACATATCGGCCTAGTTTGCTTTCCCCTTGCTGTAAACTGACCAAAAGCCCTACTTGTAGGCTTTGTGACCGGAGCGACTGTTGCTTTCTTAATATTAACTTGCAATTTAATATCAGGAATTGTTCATTTTTTGCTTGATTGTCCGCTCCACATGCAATATAATATAATGAACAATAATCATGCATAGGTCAGACATGTATATTATTACTTTTACTACACATTTCTGAGCCAAGATATTAGGATGCATATCGGTCTCGATTTCAGCTAGATTATTGTATTAAACACTAATATAATTTCATCTAGATCAATGAACGAAGTTTCACTTCTTTGTCTTAGTCTGCTTTTACATGGAGTTGATTTTAACTCATGTTGACATATAATTATAAAAACATTTTACTGCTTGAAAAGTTCTGCCATCAACCCTAACACGATTTATCTTCCGACGGAGACATAGATTTTCTACACAACTGTACATTCCCTGATGTTATAAAATGTGTGTTTTATTCTTGTCCAAGTAAGACTGATGCGCATATCTTCTGTGGAGATCCATTTTGTTCATCAACAAGTTTATTATCCATCAGCTACTCTGATATTCAATAAAAACTGCTGAAAACAAAATAATCGTATGACATTGCCATGTCAGAAAGGAATGTTTAGATGTAACATGTAAAGTAAAGTTCTTCATATATTATTATCTGTATTAGTTTAAGCAGATATAAACAAAAATCGTGACACATTTCACATGGAAATATAATATGATCATATAACAACTCTTTGCACTTGCATGATATAACAGTTTCTTTGCACTTGCATTGCACGAACTATTTTTGGGACAGATTAATGCACGAAATTATTACAGTACCTTGACATCTCATTGACAACGTAACAATGCAATTGATAAATCAAATTAAGCTAGTTTTAGTTATGAATTTACCCCTCTATTTAAATACTTCAAAATGAATTTCACACAATGGCATTTTAGACCGGTAGCTAGAATACATGTAATAGAAAGAGCATTGAAACTCGAGGGTAAACGATTTGTACGAATAAATCGTTTACCCGAGAGTTTTAATGTTCTTTCTGTTTTGTATCATCGCCATCCATATATGGTAGTTCAGTAGGCGTTCCACATTGCCATATATAGCAGTTCAGTGAGTACTTAAAATCCTTGCTTTACAAATGTGTAAAGTCCAGGTAAAATAAACCAATGCGAGAACAGAAAATCAATAAAATACACTTCGCTGTCTGCTAATCCAGACTAGCTGGGATACTTTCCTATCCAACGGTGCGGTAACTAGCGTGTAACTTTTAGTTACCGCACCTTGCACTCAGTGTATACGATTTACCTGCACCAAACTTGTTAAGAAAAGACTACGAGCTATGATACAATTATTTGTGTCATACTTTTACATATAATAATAGACAACATAATGAAATAAAGTAAATAAGATCCTTTGTAGGCATAGAACACAACCAAGCAAAATATTAGCAATCTCGGCTTAAGAGGAATTAGATTTATCTGTGAATGGACTGGACCGGAAATTATTAAATAAAAGGTTGACCTTTTCAGATTGCCATACAATACTTAGAGTGTTATTGCAAAGGTTAATATAATCTATAAGAAGACATTCGCAATCAAGCCGAATAGCAGACTCTGGTCAGTTGAATTTGTTCAGGATAGGTATTGAAATGTACAACACACCTCATACCCAATGCCCTTGGCTTAAATTCAAACTTTGTGATAGTGCAACATATAATTGTCTGTGTGCTAAAGACAGAATAGGAATAACAGGAGTCTAAAAAACTTGCAGTTAAAAGTTTATAATATGTTATTATATAAATGTAAGACCAAGTAATGTTTTCTAATATCTGTATGATTAGTTCAACTAAATGAACGATTTCTCTTCTCCATCTTCTTAAAATTCTTATTGGCAGCCCATTTAAACTTCACAAAAACATTAAAGAACATCATGTTAGTTTACAAAATTAATCAATTCCACAAACACTGCCATATATTTTAACAAATTTATTTTTTTTTGACTCAAAAATGTGTCACAATTAAGGTTTACTGAAAATGAAACCTCTAAACATACGCCATGTTACATATGTACAGCAGGTCCCGAAACTTTGACTATTTTTTCTGACAAAATTGTTTCCCCTTTTTCACTCGGAAATTTTCCCAAAATTGAAATTCCTTTCAATATTTTTAAACCTGTTGATGCATTCGATCAAAACTTCACAAAAAAGTTTAAAATCATTATCTCAGTTTACACATCAAGTTCCATGAGTCCGTCTTTGATGTTTACAAAATTACCCCCTTTATGACTTGCCGATGTGTGGCCCTGACTGTGCTGTGCTCTGTGCATCTAAGAAATCTATCCTTACCTTTATTTTTTGAAAATGTGTAAAAATAGAGGTTTACTAAAACTTAACATCTCTGAAACCATTGAAGACATTTCATTGTAATTTAAAAACATGTTATAAGGAACATCAGCAAAATTCATTAAACAGTTCTTTGTTTTGACAAAATAATTTTCTTTTTTGCATTTGGAAAAATGTCCCCAAAACACAATTTTCTTCAATATTTTCAAACATATGCATAAACTGGGTAAGAGATCTAGTGGTATAGTGCATTATACATTTCTAATTAAGTTCAATGTTTATTTTAACAAAATTACACCCCCTTTTAGACTTGTCTGTCGTTGGAAAATATGACAAAATATATTTTACTTAAATTGCCCTAAAACTAATGGAGATATTTCATTAGGCTTTTATATTAACGTCTAGGCTCAGAGGCTCTCATACAGTGACACAACATGTCCCATAACTCTGCCTACTTTGTACAAAATTGTCTCTCTTTTTTAAATTGTACTTCATATTTGATAATTAAAACAGCTGCAGGGAACTTACTGTTACTCGTGTCACATTTTCAAGACAGGAGTCTTTCGAAAACAGAAGCGAGTACTATTGAACTGGAATATTCGCAATGGAAGACCAAGTACAGTGAGTGGTTAATTAATTTGATACGGTTAATCGTGTCATTAAGGGCTCAATAGTCAAATTTCTGCCCTGAATAATAATGAAGTTATCCCCTTTTGTTCAGTTATTAACATTTTAGCAACATCTTTGACAAAACTGTGGGGAATTTAATATAGTTTTTTCGCAACAAAAAGTTATAATAAATTGATTTAGGGTTCTCTTTGTCTTATCCTTTATTAGCTTTTCATATTTTATTTTATACTTTAAGACGAAAATTTTCAATCCACTGATAAGAGATTGTCACGTAGAACATAAGGTTAAAAGATACAGTGAAGATTATTTATGAACGTAAACTTTTTAGCTTTAGTTGGGGTATGGATCCATCTTTATTGATATCCCTAGTTTTTCTTGCATTCGCCTTGATATTTTCAATAGAATGTTTCAAAGTACCATCATGTGTAAAAATCACCAAATTTTGTGAGATTATGCTTGAGAGATACACTATCGATCGAAAATTTTACAAAAAGATCTGCAAATGCAAAAATGAAAAATCATTTTTTTTTGCGTTAGCCAAATTTCGTTTGGGTTGCGTAATATATTTCGCTGCTTAGCAGTTAATGCTCATCTTTAAAGGTATCAAATAATTTGACAAACCAAGAATGCATTTTGAATATTATACTACATACAGTTGAAACTCGATATCTCGAACTCGCTTTTCTAAAAATTCCGGCTATCTCGAAGATATTATGAAGCCCCTTTCCGAAAACACGTGCATAAAATATCATTTTAAGTCGAATTCTGGTTATCTCGAAATTAAAAGCACGATCCCTTTGAGTTTCAACTGTGTACATGTTTGTCATTTGCAAGGTATAACCAGTAAAGGTTAGAGATGCATTACGTGCCGCCCACGTATAATTTAAGTAATAATTTTTCATAAAATGCATTACACTATACTATCTATCTCATATGACGGTACGTTACTCTTTACAACTACCTGCTTTGACATATTAATGAAATATATATTCCGAACATACGCAATTGCAAAGCTTTACGGCAGACATCTGTAATGTTATGACCTGCAATTTACGCGAACAAATTAACTTTTAACGACGATCTGGCATATATTTTATTATAAAATACCTGGTTGAAACTGTGAAATTTATGACAAATTCATACATTTTCATTAAGGATTATTTAAATATGACATAAATATACAGTTGCAAATTCCATTAAAATCTCTGTATATGTTTTCAGTGTAAAACTAATCAGAACTAATTTATTGATAGAATGTTTTCGAACTATATGATGCAAGGAAAGTTCATTCAAACAGTAAAAATAAACCGGCACAGTTTTCAGTCATATTAAATGAAGGTATGTTGACATTGTGCTGGTAAAGAAATTTGATTAATTTCAGACCTTTTTACTGGAGAAAACATATTACAGTCGGGAAATTTTAACTGATTCTAACACTCTTATTTTATATCAAATCTTTAATTAATATTAACTCAACTACTATCAACTAGAAGTGGAATATTGCATTTTTTTTATATTTTATTTGGAAAAGCAGCATAGTGTGTATAAAGAATGTTCTTAAAATGATGAGCTGTCACAACTACCAATTTTCATAATGATATAATGGCTTGGGGCCCAGAACAACCTCTTCGTATTCTTTGCAAAAACAATTGCTGCTGACGGCAACAGGTTTATCCTATTGTAACTTGATGATGCAAAGTGCTGTAAGCTCTTCTGGTTTTGTGTACTCTCCCTATAGCCTTGTCCCTTTGTTGTGTTCCGTTACCGGTTGTTACTAGTATACAGTATATGTCAAACCTATTTTTGTAGATGTTTAAACTGTCACTACACACAATATCTTCTGAAAGACTGTTTTAAATGTCGTTTGCGCTTGTTGGAAATGTATGTTTTCTCCGAGTTTTGCCATAAGTTTTATTATTATAATTGTCATTTGTTATTTTATTATAAGTTTTATTTCTTAGTTTGAACATAATGGCTTTCTGTCACCGGTTTCTCCATGAGGACTTTCAGTTTGATCATAACACAGTTACTGGCATTAGCTTCTCTGAATCTTGTTTCCAGCAAGTAAATTCAGTTCGATCATGACTCAGTTACTGGCATTCAGTTCGATTATAACAGATTCCTGTCATTGACTTTTTCACATCTTCTTAAAACTTTCAGTTCGATCGTAAACATTTGCCTATATTGCTTTCTCTAGGACTTGTAGCTTTCTCCAGGACTTGTAGCTTGATCAGATCCGTTTTCCTGCAGTTTCTTTTTTCACATCTTGCTTCAGTTTGATCAAAAACCATTTTTCTGTCGTTGACTTCATTGCTGTTTGCCTCCAACTGTGGTTCTATTTTATCCAGTTTGTTATCTTGAAGAAATTCTAAAGGATCAGTTACATGTAGCAACTGATCAATTATGGAAATATGTACATGGGGAATCTTAGTTCAGGTTCGCTGAGCCATAGATGATCCATGTTCAAATGATTTTTTCATAAAACCATCATACTGCAGCTTTCTTACATTTTTAAATTCATTATTTGTTGCTTGAATATTCACAAAGAATATTTACCTTGTTTCAAATTCCCACAAAAATAACTGGACTGGTACGCAAATTTAGAAAAATGAAGGTTGTCGGTATTTTAACTGTTGTAAAAATTGCGAATGCTATTATTATCAGTATTGCTACATATCTGATTTCCCACTTGCCTTAAACAAAAAACAAAACAAAACAAAAACATATGTACCTACCTACACTTTACTTTTAAGACCAAAAAATTGTTGTTTAACCTTAACATAACTGAAATAGTTTAATGTTGAAAATACGAAAAGAAGGCCTTGTCTTATTAATTAATCACGAATTCTAGTTATTCATAAAATTAATGTGTCCTTCTTGGAAAATAAAGAAAGAAGCATTGTTACTCTAAGAAATACATTACAGTTTGATAGGAGAGTAGTCATTAAGGTGTGTATGTTGGATGCATTTTACCTCTAATACCGTTTATGATTTTTTAACAAGTTTGTCCGGATTGTTTTTATTTGATTATTCAAACCAATTTTCTGGTGTTTGTTTAGTAGCTGGATAATTAATGAATCGGTTGCAGCCAGCACACTGATTTCAATGCGTGGTTTGTTGCCCAATTCATCACGGTTTAGAGTTCAGATGCGCAGGAGTGATACCACGAGGGCGTTAGCCCGTGGTTCGATATTTAAGCATCTAAACGATGAGTCGTGGTAAATTAGACGACAAACCACAAGAAGGCCTTGATTGTTTTTATTTTTACATGTTTATTGAAATATTTTGGTAAAAATTATGCTGGGCTTCAATTAGTCGTGTAGTAATGAACCGGACGTCATGCAGCAATTTGACGTCATAATGCTCTTTTAACGGTCCGTGCGTCAGCTGTTGTTTATCGCAGAATATACAGAGCTTGACTTTTTACTTTGTTTAACTGACAATCAAACCGAGCAATGTTAGAATGTATGATAGAATTCTATTAGCTCAAAAGTAAACGTAAGACCTGATTTACTGGCTTTTCTATAGAATGACTCCTATAACTAGACATATTTGTCATGTAAACACCTCAGTTCTTGTTGCTTCGTTCAAATTCAATTTATACCCAAGGTCAAATAAACCTGCCAGCAATTCTTGAATTTATTTGTCAGATTATGTGGTTGTTTAAAACTTCTAGGCCATTCGTTGGATTTCACGACGTTTGTGACAACTCTTGCGCATAGGAGGCTAAAAAGTCACTAACTTTGACAACATTTTGAAATTACATGACGTAATGCCACCAAAGTTTCGTATATTTAAAAAAAATTCAGGTAAAGTAAGAAGGAATTATTTATTTATTACCAAAACAGGATTTTGTGAAGTCTATTTAAACTCATTTGTTGCGTTTTCCCTCTTAATTTATTTTTTATATTACTAAAGATTTAATTTGCATGTATCATTGGCAATGTTCCATGAATGTATGACTTAATAATAAATATTTCTGTATGTTTATTTGTTGAACTTTGAAACAAAAATATATATTTGCCGATAACTTATTGCAAACTTAAGTCAGAATGAAACATTTTTTTTAAAAATTTGTTTTGCAGTTTCACTAGAAAACATAAGAACGATATTGTAAATGGAGACTTTTATTTTAAGCGACACTGTTGTTATTGCTTCTTCCTAATATGTTAGGTTCTGAGATCTATCTGGTGTGTAGACACTTTATTAACGTAAACCCTTTGAATCAAGTACTGTGTAACACTTTCGTAATCTACCCATTTATCCTACTTAATTGAAAGTACACAAAAACATTTGGTATAGCGATGACACTGCAATTGACTTCCTCAGTCACAGCAAAGGCAGTGAGTAAGCCAGTCAACTGAGCATTTTGGCTTACACATTGCTTAAGCATGCTAAAAGAAAGGCAGTGACCAAGTCAGTTGACTAAACATTTGACTAATTCACTACTGTTTGTTCTGTTATTAAGTATCTTTTTCATATGTATGCTAGCAGAAGGAGAAATATTTTACCATTCACCTAGTCAGTTACACATCTTTTTCTTATATTGTTTTTCTAGTGGACAATTTGTCAGACATTTTATAAATGTGATCTAATACGTAAGTGTATTGAATTCATTTACATAACAATAAGCGTCTCCAAAAAGTATCCAATCACTCGATACAGGTAATTCAACACGTTTTAAACGTTTAAGTCTGCTTTTGCTTGTGATGTTGAATTTTGACACCTCAGACGCTTATTGAAATATAGAAGGAATTCTTACACGTACGTGTGTCCGTACAACCTCTCAATTGTCTGAAAGATGATTTTATTGCGAATACCTGTACCAGAAAACAAATGGCTGAAATGGTGCCACTTTAATAATAAGCATGGAACATATTCATAAAATCTTTTTATTTTCATATACAGTGTGGACATAGACACGAAGATTGCACTGTGGGAAATGTAATTCATCATTAGATCAATTGATAAAATCAATCATATAAGAAACACACATGCGCATTCTGACTACATTTATGATCGTTATTATTTGTTATTACCCGCTGCGGTTTTTGGCCGTAGAACCGTCATAAAACCATAATAAACACGTGAATGGCTTTAACATTCTCAGCCTTAGTAGGTGGGTCTGTCTGTTGCTCATGCACAATCTTTTTTTTTTTTTGTTACTCAGAATTGAAATTACAATGGGAGGTGTAATTCTATTCTTTACATATATTTTAAAAATGAAAATAAGAGTTCCTTATCACGACCTTGAACATTTCAAACTGTTGTTTCTAACTACAGTTTCTGGGCAGTCCACGTACAGCACGGGGGAAACAATATCACGTATGTAATATTTCTTTATATTTGATAATATTTCAATGATGTCTACAACATGGGACTTTGTACAAGCCAGCTTTTTGTACACTGTTAGAGCAGCGAAGCAATAAAATACTACATTTAAAACAAATGAGAGCGAGATACCTAATCATAGACTACTGTTTATTACAGCATTGTGCTTGTTCGTTTTAAATTCACATCGTTTAATTCACGATCTCGTATTATGAATTATTCTATCTTGTTAACCAACATAGTGGGTTTGCGACCAGCATGGATCCAGACCAGCCTGCGCATCCGCGCAGTCTTGTCAGGATCCATGCTGTTCGCTTTTAAAGCCTATTGGAATTGGAGAAACTTTTAGCGACCAGCATGGATCCTGACCAGACTGCGCGGATGCGCAGGCTGGTCTGGATCCATCCTGGTCGCAAACCCACTATGTTGGTTTTCTCATGGCACGGCTCATATGATAATTGCAAACAAACATTCCTGGTAACTCCGGCCTCTATAACTCCGAATCCTTTATTGTTAACTCGTAATATTGCACATCTGTTTTTTGGGGGTTTTTTTTCGGAATAATAGGCTTTGACAATTTATTTTTACATTAATTATATTAAACTGTTCGATTACTTCAAACAAAGAATTTTTTTTAAAGTCATACAATTGAACACATTCATGATTTTACCAGAAAACTATAGGGTTATGTTTTATTACATTTGTTTGTACTTCAGCAGTTAAATAAAATCGTGTCGTTTAATTTTTAGCTCAACAACAACAATAAAAAAATGAGAAGTTCATAAAAGGACAACATTTTATCAAAACATACTCATCTGTCATGTTGCATACCCACTGTAACGAACTAAAAGTGTCAAAACAATAGCAATAACAAAAACAATACAGCTAAACTTTAATTTGAGCCGCACCATGAGAAAACCAACATAGTGCATTTGCGACCAGCTTGGATCCAGACCAGCCTGCGCATCCGCGCAGTCTGGTCAGGATCCATACTGTTCGCTTTCAAAGCCTGCACAGGCTGGTCGCAAATGCACTATGTTGGTTTTCTCATGGTGCGGCTCATTTAATGAATTATTTTGTTTCATGCCCCTGACGGGCGGCATATAGTATCGTCTGCTTGTCTATCCTGACATTGCTTGTCCAAAGCATAACTTAAAATATCCAAGGATTTACTTCAGACTTGGAATACAAGGAGTACAGCATGCCTTAACCGTAACTCTAGCGTACATATTTTGAGTTATTCCCTTTTTTAAAACTTCTCCGTACTTTTCTTGTCCATAAAAAAGACATTGACTTATAACTTTGAGAAATGGTAGATGGCAAAGAGGAGGTGTGCGATGTGTAATGGCCATAACTCAAGTACCAGTTCTTCTTTTAGTTGGCCTATTTTTTTCGGAACAGTGTGTCATTTGGGCAAGTGGGTCGAGGTCAGTTGTCGTATTTACTAAATAGAAAAACAATTATTGGCCAGTAGCGTCAGTTTGAATTAACATATTGTCACCGATCTTGGTATTTAATAAAGTTATATAAAGACCTAGCATGCGATTTTATTTTTGGGTCAATGTTGCAGTTACTAAAAATGAAAATAAAAAGATTTCTACTAAATAATTCAAAATGGGATAATACTTGGGATGTAATTTTGATTACATTTGTGGCATCTCGGATAAAATCTGAAAAGTCTTTCCCTTTTTAAATATTTCCTTTAAAACGTTTAAGTATATGCTTTCTTTGGAAATCGCTATCCTTATTCTTCATTTTAACCAACAGGCCATTTTTACAATAATCGGGCCAGCTGGAATGTAGGTAGGTGACGATAAGTCCTATGTAATAGCACAGGTACAGTTCAGGGGCATATGTTAGTTCACATTGGAGGCTCGTATTTCTATATTAAAGTTTAAAATTTAGTTTAACGCAGGTAAATGACACAGCAAAAATGGAATTACAAGATACTTACTTTTTTCTCTCTTACCATTACACAAACTAAACCCAGTGTATTGTGAGCTATGTTTTTGACATCTTAATCTGAATGGGTCGTTGTAGAAACGTTGACGACAGCTATTTTCGCCAGGACTACTAACGCCCTCTACTTACATAAAAAGCTAAAAGTATATCACTCATATTCACACGTTCCTACCCACATTTAGTTACTTTAACGTCAGATTATGACATTTTTACTCTTCAAAAAACTCACCTTTTGGGCCATAATAATAAATGAATAATGCAATGCTATAAGTAACTTAATTAAGAAATGCACATTAAATGTGCAACCTTCATGTTATGTTAAACTAATTCATACCTCCCTTACGAGAATCAGTGCTACTACAAATTACTGCATATATTGTTCAACCATTCCTCAATAAAAACCTCAGAAAATAAACAACATAAATACAATTTCATGAAATGTATACGATTAAATGCAAGTTTCGATGCATGCCAAAATAAGAATCCTCAAAACTGTAAAATTATTAAGAATTTCGATGGAAGACACTTTACTAGGTCAAATGCAGTATAAAAATAAAAGAATTTGTAACCGAGTCGGGAGAATTCCTTCGATTTCACGAGTTGTCACTTGTTGGTCATTCTGTATACCACTACCATTCGGTTTTGCTGCAACTTTTCATGTAGATTAATAATAACCTAATCATTCAATGTTTCAGGCTACAGGTGTATTATGCATGAAATGCATTTAATATCATATAAACTCTTTCCGTTTCAGAGAGAGAATATGTCGTTATTTCTACCGCTGTGTTTGGTTGCACTGGCGTGTTTCCAGTGTGTCGGTGGGTTTGGTGCAGGAGCTCCTGCAGACCATTGTGGAGCGGCAGCAACTATGAAACCGGGGCATGGTCTTCCATCTCAAACAAGCGATATTCCGTATACTCTAACTACAGTTTCTGGGCAGTCCACGTACAGCACGGGGGAAACAATATCACGTATGTAATATTTCTTTATATTTGATAATATTTCAATGATGTCTACAACATGGGACTTTGTACAAGCCAGCTTTTTGTACACTGTTAGAGCAGCGAAGCAATAAAATACTACATTTAAAACGAATGAGAGCGAGATACCTAATCATAGACTACTGTTTATAACAGCTGTTTGCTTGTTCAGTTTAAATTCACATCGTTCAATTCACGATCTTGTAACATTTATTATTCTATCTTGTTAACAAAGTACGTTCGCAAAAAATTCCACACCCAGGAATTGAAATTTTCACAACATAACAACCCTGCTGCAGTCTTTATTATAAATTTACTTGCTATCTTTTTATTTCTTTATTGACTCATAGTTACGCTAGCAGGAGGCACTTTTACCGGATTCTTGATACAGGCGTTATCATCATCATCTAATACTATCGTAGGCACTATGATTGCTCCTGCCGGAGGACAAAGTCAAGTCTTGTTTTGTGGAGGCTCTGTAAGTAGTAGACTTCGGACAATGTGAAAATTTTGAATTAAATGTCAGTTATATATAAGATTATTCCAATTTACTATACTAAAACAGGTTTTATGTCCCGGTGCATAGTTACATGATTCCTGGATTTCTCATCAAAATGTATGCTTGTCCAGTATTTTGTGAAATATGTGAAATTTATGCCGATTGTGCTAGCTTCTGGAAATAATTCTTTATATAGTATTTGCGTGTGCAATGTAAAAAAGAAGTTCATACTCTCAGCAGTTACGGTATTAAAGCAAACTCTACAACTAACAGGAAGACTGTTCCCTCGACCTTTTTCTATAAGCATTGGAGCGGTATCTGTATTTCATGATAGTTTTCACGTGCACGTATGACCTCTTCAGAAACAACGTAACTCTGTACCTTGAATTACAAATGTAGTAAATCGTAAGCTATTTTTTTAATATTCTTGTACGGTACGATGAAAAAGTTCATAACTATATGACCTAAAGGTGCTTAATTTGTTCAAAGTAAAACTGCCTTTACAAGAGAGTTTGTCACCAAACAATTATTTACTGGAGTGGGCTATGCTATTCTTGCAGACTGTTTTAGTTCAAACAAAGTTATTATGAATAGTGTGTGTACTACTTTATTAATGTGAGTAGGATATGACATAGCAGAAAATTACAACAGAAACATGTGTAGTACATGTGTATATAACTAAATTAAAAGACAAAAACAATGCCTTTGGAGTTACTTAGCTTCTGAATGCTTTGTATTATTAACTTGAATTATCTGGATTTGGTCTTAGTTTGCTTTATTGTGTGAATTTATCAGTATATCCTGATTTA
This sequence comes from Mercenaria mercenaria, assembly GCF_021730395.1. NCBI lineage: Eukaryota > Metazoa > Mollusca > Bivalvia > Venerida > Veneridae > Mercenaria > Mercenaria mercenaria. The sequence continues at coordinate 55,774,240 of NC_069363.1, forward strand.
GTCTATTTTATGACTACCGTACTGAAGTTAGTTACATTAACGTAGTAAGATTTACAATTTTAAGAAATTCCAAAATAAAAATAATTTTCAATGAATTTCAAATTTCGTTATCGGCTCTGTCATCATCACTTCTTCCATGTATCACCATAGATTGATATGGTCGGGAGACGAATAGTTATGGAACCACAGTAGACCGCGGATATATTCTTATTGTTCATCACTCATTCCTTGATGACATATATACTGTTTTACTTTACACATCTATTTATAATTACAGGGCAACAATGGAATAACTCATACAAATAAAGTATCAAAATCAAGTTTCAACTTCCAATGGGAGGGTCCAGACACTACCACGAGTGGAGCCGTAACTTTTCTGTATGTGTTTTTTATAGTTTGTAACTTCTTAAAAGAGGCATAACATACGAGCCGCACCATGAGAAAACCAACATAGTGCATTTGCGACCAGCATGGATCCAGACCAGACTGCGCAGCGCAGTCATGATCCATGCTGTTCGCTTTCAAAGCCTATTGCAATTAGAGAAACTGTCAGCGAACAGCATGGATCCTGACCAGACTGCGCGGATGCGCAGGCTGGTCTGGATCCACTGGTCGCAAATGCACTATGTTGGTTTTCTCATGGTGCGACTCACTTATTTATTATTATATGCTATTGAACCACTTATAATGTGCAGAAAGGTTATAAAATTGACGTGTTGGAAACTATGAATCACTTCATCAAAATAAAACCTACAGGGCCAGCAGCAAACTTTTATTTTCAAGAATTTCTTCAAACGCCAGTAGTGAGTTTTATAAGCATGCAGATAAAACAAGCAAAACCCTGTATACGCGTAAAAGACAGATTTTTAAAAAAGCGTTACCTTATAGTAGATAACGTAAAAACGTTTACCATTGGACCATTGTTGATAATTTTTATTCATGTTTATATAACATTGTCGTTTTTATCAGTGTGACAGTCGTGCAAGATTACTCAACATACTGGGTTAAAGAAATGCTGCTGACACTGACTCCAGCCGGAACTGGAACTACTTTATCGGCCATTTCACCAGAGACGGGTCAGACAACTGGCCCACAGCTCACAGTAACACCCCTCCCACAAACTACAGTTGTAAGCTCTTCTGCCAGTTCACCACTAACAACAAAACCTTCTTCACAGGTAACATCTAACAACCCGCTTGATTTTGCTAATGCACGTGTAACCAGGATTGATATTTACACTGCACAAAATAGTGGATATAACGCGCCCACCACTGATTCATACTATGATACTCCTCATAATACTGATAATATAAGAGAATACAACTCCATCAATACTATTAAAGATCTGCATTCTAGCTTTGACCATACTACTCCTGTAAGTAATTTAAAAGAAAACAACAATGTCGCGGCAACAACTGATAGTACTAGTTTACATAACACTGCTAGCAATACAACCGATATTAATACTGATACATATATAAAAAATAATCACACCGATTCTGATATATACCAAAAAATCGTCACAAACTCTGAGCGTACATATGAGACAACCCCGTCGAATGATCGTAGTCAGTATCATACGCCTACTTATTTTAACACTGCCGATTATCACACGGTCGCATACTCAACTAGTCGATTCGAAAATGTGAACCACCGAACAAAAGTTATGAATTCCGATATTCTGTCAACACATATAGGCGGATTACCAAGTGAAGATGGTTCAAGGACAGTAAATCATATATTTTCGGACAAACTAAACGAGACGTTAGCTGCTCCAGAAACTACGACGTTTCCTTTTCATAATTTTAATGTTTTTAATCGTACTGAAACTGTTCCGGGGGTTCAATTAGATAACTGGGCAAATTATCACGAACAAGTAAATTTGACAAATGAAGTATTTGATAAAAACAAAAACTATACAACAAGTTTTGAGATACTTAGAGAGCCATCGAGGAATGACTCTGCAGCTATATTAAACAAGTTTAAGGATACGTGGAAGGACTCGTTGAGAATTACGGAGTTACCATTATCTGATCCAGATCGTATTTTCGATGTCGCCAAACAAATTCTGCAAAAAGACAATACTCGCGACTTAAAATTCAAACATGTAATTGAAATACCAAGAAATATTAACAATGACTTAAGTGATACCCTACTAACAGATTATAGGACAAGTACGGTGCCTATTGAAAATATAAACATTAAAACCGATGAAGTTACAAAAAAACAAGAGGCCAGTACGCCTATAAAGGATTATGTTTCTGAAACTACGCCTGTTTTATTAACCAGCATGCATTTACCAAGAACGACAACTGACAAACATGATTTCAATAACAAAACTGTAATAATGTTTAACAACAATGAATCGGTAAAAGAGACAACGTTAGCACAATCTCAGTGGGATTTATCAACCACACAACCAACAGTTACCATTCAGGGTGGTTCTAGATCTACTACCTTAAAAGAAATAGTAAGTAAATGGATGCGGGAGCATGTACATGACATTCCAGATCCGGTTTCAACTTCAACTGCTGCTTCTAATGATCAAGATGTTAACAAAGGCAAAGATGGCGGCGATACCAAACTTAATGAAACAAACAATGTTAGTAATTTGGACTCGAACTTTCCTGAACAAGAGGTAATAAATGTAGATTGTCAGAGGAAAACGGCATAATGCATGAACATCTAGAGAAACAAGAGCATAAATGTAGAGCTTAGATAGTACTGCAAGTGTTACCGCAAGCGAAATTGTTTTAACCTGAGCAAGGCGCCGAGCAATTTTCTTTTCATCCTTCCGTATTGTAACTTAGCAGTCAAAGACAGATACACAGACAATTTGCGTCTTTTGAGACAGTTCTTGTTTCAAACGGAAACACAATATTAAATTATTCTTAATGAACAATACCGGATATTTAAGTACCTTGTGTTATATATTTATTGCATTCAATTCAAAACAAGCTTGTCGAAGCTACATGTTCGGGAATATGGGTATTTTCTATCAGAAAGGTAGAGCTATCTACACCGAGTTACATTTAGTTTAAACTCTATTTATTGATATATCATATACATAAATCACATACATACAATCAAGTTTGCAATCAAAATAATGCAAAGGATCTTAAACAAGCTTTCATTGAAAAATTATACTCATTCATTTATTTCCTTGACAGTAAAATATGTTATAAAGACAGGGAGTAATAAAACTATGGTTGAGTCTAGTTATATATTTATTAATTTAAATTTGGTTAATTTGTCTACACGTCTTTTCCGGCATTTGTTTTCTTTTATCATACGGTCGTTTCAGTGTTTATTGCGTAACTAATATATGTTCACTCGCTTTTGGTATGTATGCAAGCGTTTGGTTCCAGTTGCCGCTTAAGCTACGCTATAATCAATAATTGCAAGCTTTCATCACAGAAAATCAAAGATTTGAATCATTTTCCTTGAGTTGAGAACTCGTTTTAAACCTTATGAAGGTGTAGTACAGAGAAGAACATTTTTAGAATGTTTTTTTGTTATGGTGGCATTAGTTCTAGATCAGTTTATTAGTGTTAGAATGCTGCAGTCAAAGTCTTAAAATAACATTTACAATATCCGTCTTGAAATAGTCATGCAGGCTTGCAAGAATATCCGTATTTTTAGGAAATGATCCGGTAGAAAGGGAAATCAACATGGCGATGTTTAAAACAATCATAATGATGAAATTAAACTATATATTTTTGTTGGGGATATTTTGAACTACCCATGCAAGCTGGCATGATTCTCTGTTGTTATGCAGAAAGGGAACTCAACATAGCGATGTTTAAAACAATCATAATGATGAAATAAAACCCATCTGTTATCTATTTCCACAATAGATTTTATTTGTGGTGGGCCTACTTGGCGATGTGTAGTTCTGGCTGGCTGTATTTGCTGCGCTCCATGTTTCCAGGAAATCTTCCCTTACCTTTCATTTTTTGTTTGATCTCCCTAAAAGTTACATAGTAGTAGTATATAAAATAAGTATTTGCGCCGAGGAACAGCCGTTATGTATTCGTGAGCTATAGCAAAAATATCATTGAAAGAAGGACCAAAGGACCATGAAATGATCGGACTTTAATGTTTTTGGATTTGAAAGGCGCATGTCAACCTTGAAGTTTTAAAATGAAAATTATTACTCTTAAACGTTAAAACATGTTCTTATTTGACTTTATCGTCATAAACTATATATTTCAGGACATAAAAGTAATAGTAAAATTGTTTGTGAACTAAAGTCATCGTCTTCAATATATCTATAACATCTTCATTCTTATGACATTTTCCACATTTTCACATATATTAGTTATATTGCACTGCACGGTGACTACACACACTCGTTCAAAATAAAATTTCAATTTAGAGTGAATGGTTTTACTAAGCCCAAGTCATAATCTGGTGAAGTATGATATGTCTTGGTATAGGCATTTTTTGTAATTGAGAGTTAGTTACACTAACATAACACGCATGCTTGAAGCATTTGAATATTGGTGGTAGATTTAAATTGATCGTTTGCAAATTTCTTCTACACTTCCAAATGATAACGTAAAACCTTTACTCTGCTAAATTTCTAAAATGGACTGGTTCATCATTTAATTTGGACAATACCATTTACTATTCGAGGGGGGTGTTCCCTGAAAATTTACTTACTGAATAGTGAACAGTGTAGATCATGATCAAGCAGCTCGGAGGTGCAGGCTGACCTTGGTCTGCACAGGTCGCAAAGGCAGAATCTCTTGACGCCGGCAGGCTAAAGGTTAATTCCTGAACGGTACAAAATTATTAAAAAGTTGTATTACAATTTCGATAAACTTTACTTCAGATATGAAGTCAATTTCTTTTTATATCCAGCCTACCAAACAGCTTTGTTGAGGTGAATCTAAAATCGTGAAAGAACCGTTCACTTACTCTGTTGACTATAACTGGATGCCACTAGTGAGTTCCTTGTTTCATGAAAACACGACAATGCATAGTAAAAAAAGAAAACCAAAACCAAAGTAGTCCTTAGAAGAAGCCTGCTGTCTTATGCATCTGTCAATATTTTGCCCGTCCGGGGGGGGGGGGGGGGGGGGGGGCTGACCCAGGGGAATTTGACATTTCAAAAATTTTGTTGTCTAAATCCCCACCCCAGAGACAACCTTTTTTGTCTAAATCCCACCCTAGAGCCTGGTTGGTACATCAAATGTTTGTCAAATTCCCGCCTGTCTGGAATGGTCTTCTGTCTAAAGTCCCGTGTATGCCCGCCACTCCCCCGGGCGGGCAAAATATTGACAGGTGCATTATCTTCAAATAGATGCCATCCCATATGGTTCTAGGACGGCAAGAGCTTATCCCTGTATGGTTGTAAGAGGCGAATAAAATGGTCTAAACTCTTGGTTTTACCCCACTAGGTATCCATACCACATATTTTCATTTCGATGAACCAAAATATTTGGTACTACTTGGCGCCATATAACCTGTACTGAGTTGATACATCGTAAAACCCAAATCAAATTTAAAATCAACTGGATGCCACTTGTGGTTTCCTGTTTTTGCATCAAGATGTGAAATACCATAAACGCATTTATCAATTTCTCATTAATAATCTAATTCTTCTTTTTTTCATGAACATCAAAAGAATGTGGCCCATATATTTCAAAAGGCAAACGATGTAGTATTGTTTTTAACTTTATTGTGCACTTTTTAATTAACAATTGTATATGCTAATACAACATTCAAAGTTATTGCCTGTGGTAAAAAAAACACCGTTGGATATGTCCATTCTAGTTCCTAATTTAAATGACTGCCCAGTAGATCTATATTGTAAGTGTTTCTTAGAATAAAGTAACAAACCTACTTTTTCCAGATTTCAATTACAGTTACATATTCTTACTACAGTGTTTCGAGGTCTGTCTATGTGAAAAGTGTGTTCTTTTTATAACAGTTTTATGAAAGCCATTCATGATTCAGAATATTTTTTTTTCCTTTTTTGCTAACATTTTATTAGATTTTAATATTGCAATGCAATTTTGCATTATAACTTAATGCTTTATTTGTCATGGTTTTCCTTATCGTTTAAATGTTGTAACATTTTAATCGGATGTTTTTCATTATCAAATTTTATATAAAGGTGACAATTATGATATTAACCAGACTACTTATTTATTTAAAATACAAACCTTTTGAAGTGATATATCAGGTTCTTGACCTTAGATAATCAAACTTTATCTATTGTTTCTGGCCGAAAACTATTTTAAAAAATTGCTTTCCTCAGAATACGGAAGTCTAAATAGTACATTTTGATGTCAAATGTCAACCCTTCTCAAAGTAAAATTTTGAATTAGTTAGTATACTGTTTCATATAATTAAGCAGGGATATAGTGCATTACACGAGGATACAAATTAAATGAAAAGTACTCGAAATGGTTTCATTTTAAAACTGTTTTAACTGAGAAAACTGTCTTGGTTTGACTGGTGTCATAAAAATTATCATACATTAAGAATTCGCATGTAATATGAGTATCTTCACAAAATCATTTTCTTACTTTGCAATATTCAGGGTGGTAAGATTGAATATGATCCTCAATGTGGAGTTGTGAAAGGATGCTTTGTTGACTGTAGCGGAAATGATTGTAAGTTTATGGTTACGTGGAGGGATCTGGGCTCGGCAGTGCAGTTTGAGCTGTTTGGCAAGCCTGATCGGTCCTTTACTGATGCCTGGGTAGCTGTTGGATTCTCTTCGGATACTCGAATGGTAAGTTTATATCATTTTATTTCTACACGACTTAAATGTTCTCAAATATGCTAATGTCATTTCAAGGCTTTATGTAAATTAGAATTAAAAATCAATCGCGACGTATTCTAAATCATGTCAGTATGCCTTAATCAACAGCGTATTGTTAGCAGCTGTGCAGTTTATTTTAGTGTACAGTTAATATATTCTTATATCTTTTAAATATTACCCTTATTTATCTTTTCTAGCTGCTTTGAAATACACTTAAAATTTGACCTTAAGTTGCCAAGATTTCTGTACATGATTAATTTGAACATGAAATATCTTATTTATAAAAGCATAACCCACATCTTTTCATCTGTCCTATCGTTTATCTGTTCTGTTACAACTATGAAACATTAGTTACTGTTTGATGTACTCAGATTAGACCAACGTGTGACAATAACATTGTTACGGATGTACATCAATGGGAAAGATCAAAGTAAAAAGAGGCGGCAACTGATAAAACATACCATCTTGCGACTTGTACAACAATTGCTAAAGTTTTATTATGTGGATGAACACCGATTACGCAATGATAAGTCATTCAGTGAAAGATGGAGCGGATGTTTTCAGTATTCTCATATACAGCATGTTAATGCATAAAATGTAGGCCTTACATTAAAAAAATAACTGGGTTGTATCATTGCCCATGTTTCCAATGCAAAACAATATCTGATCACTTTGCAACATGATATTGTCTAGTGCAGAAATACATCTAAATATGCAGACAAATGGAAGACAGTTTAATGCTTAACATCGTCTTACTAGACAAAACAAATGTAAACAGATCACTTGGTAGTTTGTATGAAATCATTTTAAATTCACGCTAATGCCGCCGTTGATATGCTTTTCTCAAAGGCAATATAAAGTTTTAAAGTTCGCGTACAGGAGGTATTTTCTATCAAGACTTTATTTACCTATGATTGAAGTTTTCTCTGAAAGTCTTTTTCAGAGAAAATGTAAGGCGTATCAGAGATGGTCATCAAAGAGGGTTTTAAGGAGAAGAGGAAGGGTTGTTAAGTTTGTAAGAGTCACGGTAACAAGAAACTTCAGATCTGCACATTTTACACCGTTGTCAAAGTTACCATGACTACTACACAACATGACACCGTTATTTCATCAAAGTGAAACAGAGAGATATTTCAGGTCAAAAATGGCCGCATGTTCCCCTCAGTTAATAAAACGTTTGGCCGAAATGGAATCATATCTAACAATAATGAATTGCATTCTATTTTGCTGGTCATGTTTATTGCTGTACTAACCGAATTATCTGAATTATGTATAACATGATTGCAGGGAGATGACAGTGTAACCGAATGTGTGTACAGTAACGGATTTATACAAGCTTTTAGTTCTTACAACACTGGTTACTCAAACCCAAGACGACTGAACCCGGTAAGTAGGTTTTACTGTACAGGCAATTCTACATATACATAGGACCGAAACGGAACCGAAAATAAAACAGAATTCATAATAATCAATTGGCAATCTCATACATATACGTCAAGATGGAACCGAATATATACAGAAATCGTACCAAAAACATGCACGAATTAAATTCGCTGGGTTTGAATTCGGCCCGAAAAGGTGAAAAAGATCTTGTTTTCCACATGTAAGTAGATTTTATCTTTGCTGAATGCAAAAAAAAAAATGGTCAAAAATCGTCCATGAACAAAAGCTTGCATTATTCTTCAAATTCGTCCCTCTGTTTATGGATCGCATGTACCCATTTCTTTCTCCGCCGTCGCTTTGGCATCTTTGTATTATTGATATCTAAGCTGTAACATATTATTATTACCCATATTAAGGTAATTTGATACGAGTTTCTTTTTATTATGTTATGCTTCTAAACATTTCTGTCAGAGAATTGGAATCAATGTTCGGCGAATATGTGACAGTCCTAGTCGATTCCGAAACGAAAAAAAAAGAAGAAAAAGGCATCAATTATGTTTCGGTCTCGGTTCGTTGTATTTGTGAAATGACCTTGAAGATACGGAATTTCAGTTTCTTAAATTTAGTTAAAGTAAACACGTACTCCTAGCTGTTTGCGTTACGTACAAATCCCAAAAAGAACACATGATTGCCGTAGTCTTTGCAAATATATTATTTGAATTTGATTTTAATTTGTTTTTGAAAATGATTAAACATAACTATGTTTGAAATGCTTTTTAAAACCGTCTTTATTTCGGACATGGGGTGACCAGTCGTCATAAAAAGTGTCTTTGCTGATTTATATGCACTTCTGAAAATGCTTGTACTAAAAACTCAGCCATATTTTAACAGTAGGTGTGAACACATAATATCTGACAGAATCGTTTGTTTTACATTCAGCGTGTTTGGAAGTCTCATAAATTACATTCATTATTACGGTATAGAAATAGCTATCACAATTTATTTTCTAAAGTTACTGAAATGCAGAACCTAGATATAACTTGATGGTAGTTAAGAAATTTAAATTCTAAATACCATGTAATTCTTACTTAATTAAACCATTTACCTGACGTCATTCTATTTATTAGCCATTGATTGATACGTGATTTAAGAATTAAATGAGTTCAAAAGCTTTAATTGCCGCACTCGGGAATCGAACTCGCGATAGTATTGTGGTTTACCTACTGCGTTGATAACATAGTAACGCAACACACAACATTATATAAATGCTTAAGGTCAGAGAAACTGTGGGTTCGAAAAAACAAACAATGCCCCGATGATCTCACGCAGTAGTTTTCATGAATCAACAGTCACTCATTGTTTCTCGTATACTTACTTCTTACTATGATCGCCGTTTTAATTCTTGTAGATGACACGAATTAGGAAGTAATTTCTGTATTTTCCATTCACTGTATTTTTCAGCCAAAGATCGGCTTGACTAATGTGGAGGGGTATTATTTGGATGGTGTATTGTCTTGTACGTTTGTGCGCCAGAAAAGTCTCCCAGTACAAGGTTTTTTTGACCTCGAACAAGATTGGCATATTATGTTTGCACACGGAAAGGTGTTGCAAGTTCCCGGTAGGTAAACTGTTGATGCTTTGTACGGATTTTTGTTGCTAAAGTGAGATGCAACTGCACCTGCAAACCAACCATATTAGTTGTTCATTTTGTAGTTAAATGGCATTGTCATTTGTATAACCCGTACAAATAAATTACCATTCCAATTGTGTAATTCGTACTGGTAATCCGTACCGTAAGCTAGGTCAAATCGAAATGACTGTGTAACCTGCAATACTAAATGACATTGGTAATAATACATTCGGAACTGGCGAAAAGCCAACCAGTGTCAATTCTAAATTATAGCTGAGTTGATTCATTAATATACCCACGAAGTATTTCGAAAAAGAAATGCACACAATAGGATCATGACGAGCCACTGCACCTGGTCAAAATGAATTGTTTCTTCTACAGTTGCGATACAATACAAAGGTGTAAATCATATGGCATTGAAGCCAATCAAAATGATTATTTTCGATGGCGTTAAATAAAACAAACATTTAAATTTACGCACTTGTTGGGATGAACCAAGTTGTAAATGTATTGCAAAAGGTATTAGTATATTCATATTTTATATCTAAACTATTGAAATTTATTATCGTTGGTGTTTGATTCTATTTTCTGCTTACATCTAATAATGATTGATTTGCTAACCTATGTTCCTAGCTAATTTTGAATCTGAAATCTATCTTTTTTTTTTTTGTTCTGTCGGTGCATTTTTCATTTGTATAATTTGAGTATGTTTACCTAATGCAAGCTTCATAGATACTGCATAAGACACATTTCGTTGTTCAAGTCAGTCTGTTGAACGCATACGAAATCCACCGACAGATTTTATTAAACTATTTGACGTTTCGAATGTGAACACTCCCAAGAAAACGATTAAAAGTTAAAACTTCAAAAACGATAATGAAAAACCAACAATTTTTAATGTACTGCCGTATATCAATCAGACGCTTGTGATATTTGCAAAACTTTTAATGTCAAATGCTGTCATGTTTTAGTTAGAATTCAATTTTATGTTTTGCTTAATGGTTCATGTCAAAAATACAGTCGTATATATACATACAGAGAAATATTTGAGCGCAGTTCGGTCACATGCTAAGTACGATTTCTCTTGTGTCATTTGTAAATGAAAGGTGGCGTCTGTCAGTTGTTTCTCTTGGATTTGGATTACTTTCTTACTTACTTTCACAACACATTTGAACCTAAAACGATTTCAACACTTCTGCAGATTTTCTGCAATTTATTTTTTATGGTGTAAACTTGCTTGATTAGGAAATTAACCCTCAAGACCGTCCGTGTCGTCAGACAACAAACATGACATGAAACAAAACAATTTTCTTTTTTTATAGTTTGTCATTTATAGTTTCTCTATGATAGTATGGAACATCTGATAAAATTGTTAACGTTTATTTTTTCAAATGAAGGCTGTTTTCCACTGAGATTTTCCCCTATAGGAGACTAACTGCATCATTTGACCAAGGATTATGAACCATAACTTTCATATGAGATCATCTTTCAAACTGTTAAACGAAGCATATGACAAAACTATAACACGAACACCACAAAAATCATTATGTACCGTGATAAACTATGTTTTCTCTGAAATCGACTTCCGAGCAGGCTAACTTTGTCGGCTTGTTTTATTGTCGTATATGTAAAACAATATGTAGGCACAGTACACTTTTAATTGTAAAATAGCAGTCTTATGCATAAATTTTAATCATATGTAAACACTGTTTACACGGTAAACTCTTTGTAGACGATTGTTTATTATCTCGTTTCGAATGTTCTTGTTTGATATGTAACATCTCCATATGCAGTTAAATCTGTTTTTTGTTTGTTTTGGGTTTAACGCCGTTTTTCAACAGTATGTCAGTCATGTAACGGCGGGCAGTTAACCTAACCAGTGTTCCTGGATTCTGTACCAGTACAAACCTGTTCTCCGCAAGTAACTGCCAACTTCCCCATATGAATCAGAGGTGGAGGACTAATGATTTCTGACACAATGTCGTTTATCAAATAGTCACGGAGAACATACGCCCCGCCCGAGGATCGAACTCGCGACCCCGTGATCCGTGTTAAATCTGTAAGAAGATCCTTTGGAAGCATAGAATGCAAACAAGCAAAATAATAGCAGACTCGGTTTGATCGAGTCTGTTCATGAGAGGTAATGGAAAGTGCATCACCCCTCACGCCCCCTAGCACATGCTATTACAAATGTATTGAATGGACTCCATGATCTCAAAAGACCAGAAAATATAACAACATTGAATACAAGATTACAAACAAATCGCATTATTTGTTGAAACTGCTATTGTGAGCAGAAGACAAAAACAAACATTATACCTCAAATAGACTGTTTAAATAAAGAAACAGACTGACATATGAGCCGTGCCATGGGAAAACCAACATAGTGGCTTTGCGACCAGCATGGATCCAGACCAGCCTGCGCATCCGCGCAGTCTGGTCAGGATCCATGCTATTCGCTAAAAGTTTCTTCAATTACAATAGGCTTTAAAAGCGAACAGCATGGAGCCATGCTGGTCGCAAAGCCACTATGTTGGTTTTCTCATGGCGCGGCTCATATCGTCATACAACACAAGGACATCACAGTTATGCAAATATAGATTTATCTAATGAAAATGCGTCATGTATGACCGGAATACTTTCATATATATTTTGCGTAGGTAGAAGAAGGAACAATTAGCAATAACAAGAAACACAGATATAGTATTACTTATTTCTAACAGATATATATCATCCTCTTTCAGCATGGCAACTGTATATGCATTCAACGACTGAACTTCCACCAGCATCAGCTGCTAGAATTGATTACCAATCTGTGGTTGTCATTGGAAGTGTTGCTAAATTTCCACTGGTCAAAGCACATGGTATGTCCAAGAAATTATGTCACGCTCATCTAGCCATATATTGATGTGGTTTGAACATCGAACGAAATCTTCATAGAACTGAATGCTTTATTTTGTGTGTGCGCTATATATAGACTTATGTCAGGTCACTAATATTGATTAATGAAAGTAGTCCGGTAACATGCACAATACAGGATTTACAGTACAATACGGAATTTGTTTTCTGCCTGTTCGTATTTTGCAATGAAATACAAGCCGAATTTTTACAGAATGTACATATTAATGTCTAAACCTCAAACTGTACATGTAGAAATGCTCCACCTTAGTTTCTCCAAACAGGCTTAAATCAAGTAAGTTTTGTTGATGCTTGGCATAAGTTAGTTTAAAAGTAAAATTGAATTCTGTCATTAATTAACATCTTTAGTTTGCTGTACTTTTTTCTTTCAGGTTGTCTAATGATATTTGCGTGGGTTTTATTCACCGGTATCGGCATTGTTGTTGCGCGGTATTACAAAAGTGTATGGGCAGATAAAACATTCTTAAAACTCAAAATTTGGTTCCAGGTACGGCTCTATTTCATAGTTATATGCTTACGTTAAGCACTGATCTACAACATTCATCAGTTGTCTTATAGTTGATATTTGGAAATATGTTATTATTTGTGTTTCTTTGATTGATCTTTTACGTTTAAATGGACTTTTTTATCCTTATCGTTCACAGACAGGTTATACTTGGTTCTAGACAATAGGTTATACTTAGTTCTAGACAATTTCATTTGAACATACCATGTTACTATACTTTGTTTTAGAAAATTTCACTTGAACATACTTTTTACCATACTTGGTTCTGGACATTTTTGAACAGACCGTACTTTTATTCTTGGTTCGATATAACTTCTTTTCTGCATACTATAATTGCACATGCTGTATTACTATACTCGGTTCTAGACAATTTCATTTAAACAGACTACATTACTTTACTTGTATTCTAGAGAATGTCATTTGAATAGAATATATTACTTTAGTTGGTTCTAGATCATTTCACTTGAACAGACTGTATCATTTTCTAACTTAGTTTTAGAGAATTGTTTTGAACATACTATGTTAGACAGTCTCGGTTGAACAAACATATAACAATACGTTGTTCAAGACAATTTGATTTTAGCAGACTATGTTACTATATATGGTCCTAGACAGTTTCATTTGAACAAATTGTGTAACTATACTTTGTTTTAGACTATTTCATTAAACAGACTATATTACCATACTAGGTTCTAGACATTTTTGAACAGACCGTAGTTTTATTCTTGGTTCGAGATCATTTCTTTTGTGCATACTATACTACTATACTTGGTAACAGGCACATTCATTTGCACATACTGTATTACTTTACTTGGTTCTAGACAATTTCATTTAGACAGAATATATTGTTATACTTTCATTGGAACAGACTATGTTACTATATTTAGCTCTAGAAAAATTTCATTAGAACAGCCTATATCACTGCACAATTTGATGAATTGCAACCCTGAAACGTTAGATGCAAAAAAGAGCTAATTACTCATGCACAGGTGTTTATAAAGTTATATTTATACATTAAAGCACGTTTTGTTGGATATTTTTAAAGTACATTTGTTGTTTATGCAATGGTTTTCATAGCCCTTTGTGTACGAAACCTGTCATAAGACTTGATGTATCACAACATAGTTCAAAGATTTTCTTGAATCAGTATGACATTGGACTATGAACGGAAGTTTATCACATGCGTAAGAAAAGCAAAACTCACTGAAGATTAATTAAGGTTTTGTAAATCCACGAAACGATACATCATTCTTTTTATTACATTTACATGTACTTTCAACTCTTAACAACTCTCTTAATGTAAAAGTTTAGCTTAACATGAACATAATCACCATGATGGCTTCTGATATTTAAGCAAATTGAAAGTTTATAAGGTCAAACTATGAAAGCCGATTGTTGACATTCGGTTTCAAAATTGCTACAATTATGACGTGGCATTAACTAACCTGGATGATTTGATATTATTGAAGTATTATTGATTAACCTAATACTGGCAAAACTGTAATTGGTAAACTATTAAACACTATAATTCATAAACTGACCACAATGTAACTGATAAACTATCAAACCTATTCTGGCCCCACTGTCGTTCGCTAAACTGACTACACAGTAACTCGTAACATCTTAAGTCTATACTGGTCATACAGTAATTGGTAGACTGACAATACTGTAATCAGTAAACTTTTAAGGTTAGACTAGCCACACTGTAATTGGTCAACTGGCCATAGTATAAGTTGTAAACATTCAAAGGCAATACTGGCTAGACTGTAATTGATTAACTGGCCGTAGTATAAATTGTAAACAATCAAAGGCAATACTGGCTAGACTGTAATTGGTCAACTGGCCGTAGTATAAATTGTAAACAATCAAAGGCAATACTGGCTAGACTGTAATTGGTCAACTGACCATAGTATAAATTGTAAACAATCAAATGCAATACTGGCTAGAGGCTAGACTGTAATTGGTCAACTGGATATATAGTAAACTGTAAACTGTTTAGGCAATACTGGCCACACATCATGATTAAGCAGACAAACAGTGACAAAGGTATAGATTAATTACAAAATACATGTACATTGAATACAATATTCTTGAATATAT
This sequence comes from Mercenaria mercenaria, assembly GCF_021730395.1. NCBI lineage: Eukaryota > Metazoa > Mollusca > Bivalvia > Venerida > Veneridae > Mercenaria > Mercenaria mercenaria. The sequence continues at coordinate 55,789,555 of NC_069363.1, forward strand.
CCCTGATTGATCAGTTAGTTATGAATGGGATGTCCAAGGGGCCAATTTTAATAATTTCATAAATAATATGAGCCGGTATAGATATTACAATTTGCGTTCCAATAGTTGTTCACATACACGTTTTTGCAAAAGTCTTAGCCACCCTCCTGATGTATTTAGACGTGAAAACCTATTGAATGGTTGCTCAAGAACAAATGAAAATACGACATCAGCAATCTACAAATAAATTATTTGTCTAGCATGACCTTCAAAATTGATTTTTTTTTCTATGTTAATTTAAAAATTCCATAAAATGTAACGGAATCATAAAGCTATTTATTTTAAACCCGCAATGAACATTTCCTTGCAACTCCCACAGATGTCATAGACATTAAGCTTGCGTCTTTTAATCACAGGCAAATTTGGACTGCAGTGCCATAACTGCAACATTTTAGCTGCTATATCTTTTAATTACTCAGTATGATAAGCCAGAAAACGAGATTTTCAGAAGGTCATAGTTGCTTTTACTAGTACATTATAATTATATGAATTTGTCTAAAAAGATTCTGAAACGTATCTAGCAAACTATACTGTTTAGGAAACAATGATAAAAATGGTAATAACGTTTCATGCGAGTTTCTTAAAATGAAATTTGCAAATATATTTAAAGATCTTAAGAAGTGTGGTGATTATTGTGACGATTTCATTTAAAGCATTCTTAAAGGATATGATACTTTTTGTACAACGAAAGGAGGGAAGTATGCATATATTTTTCTTCTTATATTTTGTGTACAAATGGCGTATTCCCAGTTTGTACATAATGTTCAGTGCATAATGTTCATTTTCGTATATTGTAGGTACATAGAGCATGTATGGCTACAGCACTTGGCTTAAACGTTGTGGCTTTTATTCTCATATTTATAGAAGTTAAAGGATATAGTGATGTGAGTACAGATTTTAAAGTTTCTTTTCTTAAGAATAAAACAGTTGTTTTAATCGCATGAGCACATGCGACCATGTCTAAATATACGAAATGACTTAACATGCAGTTTGTTAAAGCAAATCTTGACCATTTATTCCACTCGTCTAAAACATGATCATTTAAGTCAATTCGTTTTTTGACTGATTTGTCGACATTTTATCATTTATGTAAACAAAGGAAAGATACCATACTGTTTTGTGCTTCTAAAGATAAACTTTAGAAGGCCAGTTTGATATAATTATTTTTCGTCAGCAAAAGCCTAATACTATTTTACCAGTAGGTAAAATCTAAGTCAAAAGTAGAACCTAAGAAACATTTATTTGAAAATAAAATCTAAGTCAAAAGCCGAAGCAAGGAAACAAATAGCAACTAGTTTGTTGAACAGAGTTTAGTTATCCATTAACTGCTTTATTTCAAATTATGCCTCTCACCTCTATGGGTTCTGAAATTGCTTTGTTGATGAATTCTTTCATGATAGGAAGATATCTAGCTGGCATACGGAAGGCCGGTTTTTCTACTCAGGTGCCAACTTTTGTCTGAGATAAGGTCCAGAGGGGCGTTTTTGCACCTCCTCAATCACCAAAAACTGGTCGCCATATGATCCAGCAAAAACAAACAAAAACGAAACTGAAAAATAATATATAATAATATATTAATTTATTTTCCGATTTGTTTTATACTTATACATTTAGTGTACTATTTTATTATTGAACAGATACCAGATATTCCGGGCAAAGGGTATCTCCGATCACATCCAATACTTGGAATTATAGTTACTATTTTATGTCTCGCAAATGTAAGTAACATATATGTAAATTCTTATAGTCATATTTACTACTTTATTTGTCGCAAATGTTAGTAACCATGACGAATATGTAAATTCACTGTTTTATGTGTCGCAAATGTAAGTAACCATGACGAATATGTAAATTCACTATTTTATGTGTCGCAAATGTAAGTAATCATGACGAATATGTAAATTCACTATTTTATGTGTCGCAAATGTAAGTAACCATGATGAATATGTAAAGTCTTATAATCACTGTTACTATTTTATTCTGGTCAAATGAAGACGAAATTTGATTTCAAAGCTCAAACAATTTTAATATTTTTAGATTTGAAACAAGATATTGAATAGCGATTTTTTGTAAAACCAATTTAGCTCATCATGTCATTTCTTTGTGCTGATATGACATATATGATGTAGACATAATTTATGTATTGTTTAAATATCAAAATGTATTGTTTTTTTTTTATTTTACAGCCTGTGATGGCATTCTTCAGGCCTGGGCCTGATCATAATAAAAGGCCGCTATTTAATTGGGCCCATTGGGGCGTTGGTATGACAGCATATATTTTATCCGGTAAGAGCCAGTATTAAAATCTCATTGAATGTTTACTATACTTTGAACAATATACCCGACATAATTTATCAGCGATTCTTTCGTAAAATTAAGGAGAATCGCGACATTTTGTTGTAATTAGAAAACGTGTTTGTCAGAATATTGAAACTCGCATAAGTTTACAAATAGGCAAGCAACATAGATGTCTTCTTATCTACCTTTATCTGTACATGTACTTTCAAACGTTTCAAATTGTTAGATCATTTGAGAGTTTTTGACTGCAGATATCGCATACACCGAAGTTTTGTGTTAATCATTAATTAATTAATTAGTTAATCTTTTCATGACAATATGTCCTCTTCCAGTACAGTGAAAAAGTGTAAACTTTAGCAAAAGACATGTAGAGTTATCTTTTTAGATGTATGTACATTGTTTCTAAATATATATTTCGTCTCTAAATGTTCGTAAACTTTTTCATGTATTACTGAGGCATATTAAGATTGTTAGTATACATGGCTCAGTTTTGTAGAGATGCACTTCATTGTGTCCAGATACGTTCAGTATAGATATGTACTTTGCTGTGTCTAAATTGTGTCTCATTGTACATCATGCATCAGTAATAGCGCATTTCGCTATAGTGTAAATCTTCATCTGTAAGCTTTTAAAGTATGTCTCACATGTACTAAAATTTATGCATATACCTTTCATATTTCAGCAATATGCATTTGTTTCGGCTTCCAGTTGGGGAAGTCATCTACACCAGATTATGCCATATACATCATGATAGTATATGTATTATATATAATCATATTTGATGTTGTCTTCGAGGTAATGGAGTTCATCAGTAAAAAAGAAAAGAAAGGTAAACACAATCACCTTGGTTTTACTAGAATAATACAGTTATAAAATTACTAAACCAACTTTCGAATCTTTGGAAATATTTATCTTAATATTTGGACATTTATATCAAGAGATTAAAGTGACAACCGGTTAAATTCCTGTCTCGTTTGTTCAGGTAATCTTAAGACGAATCCTTTTACTAATAAACTTTGATAATGTGGCAGTTGAGTCCAATAAGTCCAGGGATGTTCAAAGATAATCCGTTATAGATCTATTGTACAGCAAATATTGGATTTACCTGTATTGGAAAATAAACTGTCGATTGGATTTAGGTCAACTGCCACATTATCAAAGTTTATTAGTACCTGTGTCTTTGAATGATTATAAATTATAACTAAAACAGGACAGACTTACAAAAAAAAATCCTGTTACATGTGTTTTTGATAGATTGTGAATTATATCCAAAACAGTATAAACTTAAAAAAAAAGTCCTTTTACATGACCGTGTCTTTGACATATTATATAAATTATAGCTAAAGTAGTACAAGCTACAAAAAAGTTTGCTTTTGCATGTGTCTCTGTTAGATTATAAATGACAACCTTACGACACGTTTATTATAACGATATGCGTTTGATAGATTATAAAGTTTCACTAACCATAGAGGGCAACTTTTCAGGAGAACTAACGTCGATATATGAAACTTTACGTCCCACGTCTAGTTCTAAGTACAACGTCGCTCGCGAAAATGGTAAATTATTCTCTCTCTGTCAGGCTTTATGCCTAAAGATATTAGATTTTTTTTGCTTTTGCTTTATGTCAGACTCGTGTGTTCTTTTTGAATTGTCGTAATGCAGGGACAACTGTGAGATCCAGGCAAATGTTATACTGCACTGTTGTTGTAAATTAACTAAATCAGACCATAGAAACAAAGAAAATCTAGTGTAATAGTCAACTTAAAAAATCGTTAATAACATTTAAATTTATAGTCTGGTTACACTTCGCATGCCTTTTATATGCGTCGGAGTATGATACATGTACGCATATTCTTGAAATAATTTAGATACTTGTCCTTTCAGCAAAACCTAAGCAAAGGTCTAGACATTGATGTTTTGTGTAGTTGTTTTCTGTGTCTCGTGTGCTAATTCATATGCATGCTTGTTAATTACTTCTTCCAAATCCAAGAAGAGTGATTTCAGATATTTACATAATGACATGTTAAACAAAACTGTTTTATTATGCTGCACTTAAATAAGAAAATGTAAAACTCTTTTCAAAAACTGATTGAGCATACTTTCGCTTTCATAATCTATCAGTTAAAATTTCTATATATTTATAAAGTTACACAGAATTATTTTTCTTTATTTTCTATGCTATTGTATAATCCAACTTGCGTTTGCTATATCCACCGCCTGTCGGACTGAAGGTTTCTCAACACGTCTCTCCTTTGAAGTTTATAGTGCTAGTTGATCATGCATCAGGATAAAATATTTCTATTTTCATTCCCCTTTACAAGGTTACAGACCTTACGTATAAAGTTAAGTTGTGTTGTATATATTGTTGCCAGATCTTGATCGTTTAGATTATGCAGTGGTAAAACAGAATAATGAATAAATACCAAGCTAAGTCGACTATAGGAAAGAAACACTTCTGAAAAATATAGAGACTGTCTACAAATGTTTGAATCAGTTTTATGGTGTTTTAGTCACCTTAAAACTCCATGTGGATTTTGTGGAAACTTTGTAGTTAATTTTTTTGTTGAAAAGTTTAACATATCATAATCGTATTACTGTCAATTTATGAAGAATCATTTTAAATCATTATATCCTTTTAGCGATCCAAATACATTTTTGTACATACCAGTTCTAACCAATATCAGCTGTTGTAGAAATGTACTGTAAAAACCTTATCAAAGTAAGGCAATGTGTCTTTTTCAAAATACAGATTCAAGATGAAAAGTCAATTTGACCATATTAGAACGTTTCATTGGTAATTACGAAAATATGTATGTTAAAACAAAACTTGATTCGGATTTTGTTGTTTACAGTGAAAGTTGAAGGTATGGAGATGAGCACAAGAAATGGAACGGATAATGGCGCAATACCTAATGGAAATCACGTGACAAAAGACAAAATTAAAAAGGTAAACATTTAAAATAAATAGATATCAGTATATTTTTGACGAATCTAGAACATGTATTCAGTTATTCGTAGGCGATTCTTTATGTGACATCATAAATGTATGCCGCCAAGTTATAAGGAACCCATTTGCCAACAGATGCCTTCGCTGTAGGCTATTTCTAACAAAAATTTTATGAATTTACAAAACCAAGACTTACAGGACATGCTTTAACCCAGTGACATACGTAACTAGTACGTTTTCTTTATTGACGTTTCTTTTCTTTTTTCAGACTGATAAAGTAAAGACGATGCTTCTTGCACTTCACATAGCGTTCACTGGAGCATTTGCACTCGTTCTAGTGTTGGTTGTAGCCTTGAATTAAACTCGAGATTAAAACAGACTGTGATGAGACGCTGAGGAGAAATACTATTGTGCTATTTATATCCGAAAGAAGAAATTATGCAACAAAGGAACAAAACACTTTGATAAAACATATTAAGATCTTTATTTCCTTAGGAGTGTATACGTTTTATGAAACATTTCTTCATCATTTTCTGGAAATGTAGTGACAGGTAGACTTGAAGATATCCAGATTTGTGCGTAACTTTCAGGAGTTTTTTCCAAGAAAATTACGTGCTGGGAGTGTCAACGATACTGCAAAACTCTGGTGTCGCTCGAGCATGTGTGGTATCAACTTTGAATGACAACAGTTCATATCAATATCATTATAAATAAACTTGTATCTAAAGGACACAAATTGAAGCCGATTTGGAAAGATTAGGCAGAATTTTGCGTGAATGGACATTGATGCACGAGCTTTGACCGTGTCAGTATCAACCCTATATTTAGTATGAGAATTTACGTGACTTGATATTTACCATTAAGGGTATATGTCAAACTCCAGCGCTTTGCAAAAAAATAGATATAACAAACCCATCACTAGAGAGTGAGCAGAACAAGTGTGGCCCCTATGCCCATACAAAATAAAATAAAGAACAGGGTCTTATTTACCTATCTCTTGGAAAAACTTAATTGAATTAACGGACCGATATTGTATAGTGGCAGATGCTTATAGCGTCATTATTTCTGTATGTAGAAAATGTTCGAAGATATAAAAGATATAACAATAACTTTATCCCTAAACAAACTGGGGGAGGGGGCACTTAAAAGTTGCCTTTGTCCGTCCGCCTGTCCGTCTGAATTTGTGTCGTGCATATCTCAAAGTAATCAAACCTCACAAGATTGTCATTCAGCATGTGACTGTGTGTATCTGGTGTTTTAATCAGGATATCACACAGCCAGATCTGAGGTGTGGCCCTTGACGTAGTCAAAAATGTGTGTGAAAAGGGCCTCTAACTTTGTGTCACATGTATCTCAAGAATAATTGACCTCGAATTATGAAACATTACTGGAATATTATTCAGCATGTGAAGTTGTGCTTCTTGGTTTTGTTAGAGATGTCATTCAGCCAAACCAGAATGAATTATGGCACTTGACTTTGTCAAAAATATGCATTAAAGCATTAAAAAGGGCATAAATATTTGGTTGCACGCACCTTAAAACGTATTTGACCTAGGGTCATAAAACATGATAGGAATATTATTCAGCATGTGAAGTTGTGTAACTGGGATTTTGTTCGATATTTCTGTCGGTAAGACCAATGTTTTGGTCCTTGATTAAATAAAAAATATGCATAAAGGGTATGCAAGTTTGTGATGCATGCATCTCAAAAAGTATTTAACTTTGTATCATAAACCTTTGAGGAATTGTTATATATCATGTGCACCTGGTGTTATGTTAGGCATTTCTAATCAGCCAGACCAGAGTTATGGTCCGTGACTTAGTGAAAAATACTAATAAAGTGCTTTACTGTTTGCGTCGCATGTTTCTTAAAATGTACTTGACCTAGTTATAAGATATTTGAGGATTATTATATACCACGTGAAGTTTGCATTTGTGCTCTCTTTGAGATTTCACTCAGCTAGATCAGAGTTGTGGTCCTTGACTTGGTGAAAAACATACATAAAATTCTGTAAAGTTTGTGTTGCATATATCTTAAAAATATTTCACCTAGAGTCGTGAAACCATGTACAGTGACAGGAAGTGGGGGCACCTGTGTCCTAAGGACACATATCTAGTTCTGCTTGCTTCAACAATCTTCACTCTCTTTGACGAAATGTCATAAGGAGATAATTGACAAGAAAATACAAGACACAGGAATGTCGCATGTTTTCATTCTCAACACATAAACATATAAAACCGTATGTCATAAACATAATGTTTGTCACATCGAATGAATGATATTTTTTTCCAGATTTTATGAGATGATGTTGTTTTATAATTAAGATGTCTACCGTTTAATCATTCTGTTTTAATGTGCATTATATCAAGATCTTTCTTATAAGTTGTTTTGTCTCGTTGTTATAAAATGAGCCGTGCCATGAGAAAACCAACATAATGGCTTTGCAACCAGCATGGATACAGACCAGCCTGCGCATCCGCGCAGTCTGGTCAGGATCCATGCTGTTCGCTTTCAAAGCCTATTGCAATAAGAGAAACTGTTAGCGAACAGCATGGATCCTGACCAGACTGCGCGGATGCGCAGGCTGGTCTGGATCCATGCTGGTCGCAATGTCACTATGTTGGTTTTCTCATGGCACGGCTCAAGTATGTGTGGTTTTTGTTACCTTTTAAATGTTATAACATTTACAAATGTTTTTACCTTTACTATCGAAACATTTCAAACTGTTTACCTGTACTTTGTCTATTTCACTACGTCATTAACTTTTACATGTATACTATATACTTATAAATCATTTTTGGTTGGTAATTCTACAAAAATAATGTTCATGGTACTTTTTCTCTTTATTTAACCTTTACCCTGCTAAATTTCTAGAGTGGACTGGTCCATCATTCAATTTGAAGGTGTGTTCAATGAAAATTTACTGACTGAATAGCGAACAGTGCAGACCATGATCAACCTGCACGCAGGTGCAGGCTGATCTTGGTCTGCACTGTTCGCAAAGGTAGATTCACTTGCCGCCAGCAGGCTAAAGGTTAAAGAAGCTGTTACGGGTTTTTAACTGTTATTCATTCGAATTACATCAGAAATGTGTTCACCCTCACGTTTCTCATGAGTAAAGATATTTCAAATGTTGCCTGAACTGAAATTAAATGTTACTAATTGTATTCATGGATATTCCCGATGAAATATACTGTAACATATATTTTCTCATTTCCAAACAGAATGATTTGAGGTATATCAAATGAATATGTAGATCACGGATTTCTGCATATGTCGGTTTAAGAATTTTGTTTCATCCTTAGAGAGGGGGGTTGTGTAAATTCTGTGATAACAAGGGTTGTAGCCTTTTACTTATATTCAGCCGGTTTTTGATGTAATATGTTTTATAATCCCCTTTTCAAATACATCAACGCAATTTATTTCCCTTGGAAAGTACTGGAAGGTCATTTTTCTTCATTAACTTTAAATTTGCTGACAAATCAATCTAGTTTTCTTGATTCTAACGATTTATTTTATAACCGTCGTCACTTGTATGCTATATATGCGTTTTTTTTGAACAAAAAGAATCGTTTCTTTTTTAATTCTAAGAAATTTTATTCCGGAAAGAATAACACATACATGTATATCTTTTTGTAACATTTAGTCAGAAGTTACCAATATCATCCATATCCGTATTTGAGCATAATAGTATACTGTATAAACTGTTATCAAGATACGTTCATGAAATAACCTACTGTAACCTCATGGTTTCACTACTTTCACCCGAGATTGTCCATCAGTTGTCTACAATTGGTGTGTGAACCTTGTTAAGATCACATTTTATGCCCCCAAAGGTGGGCGTGTTAAAATCACACTGTCCGTCCGTGTGTGCATTCGTGTACATTCTTGTCCGGGCTATAACTCTGTCATCCATAAAGGGATTTTGAAATAACATGGCATAAATGTTCACCTTAATGAGAAGACGTGTCATTCGCAAGACCCAGACCCGTAACTTCAAGGTCAAGGTCACACTTAGAACTTAGAGGTCAAAGGTTAACAGGGTTTGTTTCGTGTCCGGTCCGTAAGTCTGCCATCCATGAAGGGATTTTGAAATAACTTGGCATAAATGTTTTCCGTGAGACGACGTGTCATGCGCAAGACCCAGACCCCCAGCTCTAAGGTCACACTTAGAAGGGAAAGGTTAACAGGGTCTGTTTCGTGTCCTTTCCATAACTCTGCCATTGACGAACGGATTTTGTAATTTCTTGGCATAGATGTTCCCCATAATGAGACGACGTGTCATGTGCAAGATCCAGACGGTACCAGACCCCTAACTCTAAGGTCAAGGTCACACTTAGAGGTTAAACGTTAACAGGGTCTTTTTCTTGTCCGGTCCGTAACTCTGCCATTGATGAATCGATTTTAAAATTACTTGGCATAAATGAAGATGATGTGTCATGCGCAAGACACCGACCCCTAGCTTCAAGGTGTCAATTCACACTTAGAAGACAAAAGTGTATCTTGTCTGGTCCATAACTGTGCCATTTATCAAGGGATTTGAAAATAATTTGACACAAATGTAAACCATATTGAGATGTGTCATGCTTATGACCCGGGTCTCTGGGGTCAAGGTCAAGAAATGATGAGTGATTTTTTTGCGCAGACAACTGTACATAGCATTCTTGGGCACGCTTCGGGGGCATTTGTCACCAATAGTGACAGCTCTTGTTTGTCCAGTGTAATGTTTGGCTCAATACAATCTTCGCAGATATTGATTCTCACATATTGGATGTACGCATGCATTGAACGTACAATATACTGACTAAGGTCAGAGTTTAACTTAGGTGTAATAGTGTACATTCAATGCGTGTCCACGTTCAGTGTGTGAGAATTAATGTCAACCATGAAATCTTGGACGGGTTTGGTACTGGGTCATCCAGGACACTAGGTCAAATCATAGAGAAAATTGTGGACGCTAGGCCCCATTTTCTATCCAATCTTTGTAAAACAAGGTCGGATTGTTTGCCAGTAATATTCGGAAATGGGTCTTCTTCTCCTTGTCGTTCGCGACGGAAATGGGTCACCTAAGGTCAAAAACTAGGTATTGGTCAATGCATGGAAAAGCCACTAATGTTAACACTCTAGAGCCATATTATATGCCATCTTAGTTTAAAACCTAGGTTCCTAGGTCAAGGCATAGAGAAACTTTGTTAACACTTTAAAGGCAACATTTCAATCAGTATATTGCCAGGATGTTTGTCTTTAACAAATCTAGGTCATGTTCCATGTCATCCAGAGTTAAAACTTCATCACTTCATCGAATTATGGATAAACCTTGTCAACACTCCAGAAGGCAAATGTTTACCCAGGGACATATGATTTGGTTAATTTGTCTTTACGAAATCTATAGGATTATGTGGGATCAAAAACTAGGACCTTAGGTCAAATAAGATGAAAGCTTATGTTTCCAGTTACCAAGAATAAATGCTACATGATTTGTGAAAATAACGCATGACCGTCAGCCAGCAAGTGTAGTTTCCATGAGATCTCGTACCCGTGTGAGTTCTGGAACTCAGATGAGCGTTCACGGTCCATTATTGCCTTCCTGTTACGTTTCTAGATCATGTTAGCTATAAAGCAAAACAATGGAGGATAAAAAAGTAAACAAGTGTATTCATACTCACGGTCAAATTCTGTTGTGAGAAACTGTATAAATGTATGCCTATATTTTCTTGCAGTACAAAAATGTGTCACATGGTCATTTAGCTATATATGAGCCACACCATGAGAAAACCAACATAGTGCATCTGCGATCAGCATGGATCCAGACCAGCCTGCGCATCCGCGCAGTCTGATCAGGATCTATACTGTTCGCTAGAGGAACAGTTAGCGAACAGCATGGATCCTGACCAGACTGCGCTGATGCGCAGGCTGGTCTAGATCCATGCTGGTCGCAAATGCACTATGTTGGTTTTCTCATGGGGCGAGTCATATGTAGTTCACTTGCAATTTATTTATGCATCATTTTATGAATCAAGTCTATACAATTTATACTTAACATGTTATAATTATTGTTAATAATGCTATCTTGTAAATACCATTATGAAAATACAAATCTAAATATTGATGAATACAGTTTCGTCTTCTTCTTTTCTTAGGTTGATTAACCTTTAGCCTGCTAAATTTCTAAAATGGACTGGTCCATCATTCAATTTGGGCAATACCATTTATTTTTCAAAGGGGTGTTCACTGAAAATTTACTGACTGAATAGCGAACAGTGCAATCCATGTTGTGAATGCCGATCTTGGTCTGCACTGGTCAAGAAGAAAGAATCACTTGCTGCCAGCAGGCTAAAGATTAAAGTATCAGATGTTACATTTTCTAGAAAATGTTGTGCTTAAAACTTTGGTTATACTTGTAGCCAGGACTTGTCATTTCAGTCTTTTAATTGGTCTTTTAATTGCATTTCATTCTAATGCTCTAAAATTATCTGTTTTAGTGCCAGATACTTTTCTCAGTGGTCTTGGACAAGTCCAAAGACCACATGTTTGTGAACCACCCTTAAACATGAAGACATAAAAATCCTCGAGTTCATGTGAAAATGCCTTTTTCAGACCAGGAATAAAGGAAAGGCTTTCATACTATAGAGTATGGATCAACAAAAATAGAGTATGGATCCACAAAAAGCCCTTACATGTGCTTTGTGTCATTCTCACAAACAAATGGTTTATCAGAGTACAAATGTATTATCTCGGAATTCTGACGAACCTCTGAAGGATGAGAATGGCTTTGTGTTGGACGTTACAGAAGTCTATCTGTCTACTTAATGGGTGTTGGTCCGATTATCATCAAGTAAGCGTTGCCAGCACTCATTTAAATTGGTATAAGCAGTGTTAGCAACAATGTACAACAGCAATGCTGTTATCATATTTAATGGCATTGTGGCAGACATTCTGGTGCCACTAGAGGGATTTATCTAAACTTTAGTAAAGTTTACATTTCTTGAAAAAATGTACTAGATGTACTAAATATCAATCCATAACATCTGGAAAGTTGGTTTGGAACAATCAACACAACCAAGACTAACACGATAGTGATAAATTTTAATTTCAAATCTGAAATATTTGGACGGACAAATTGTCATTATGATATGTTTAAAGTAACCAGTTTATGACCTGGGTAAGATTCCCTCTTCCCTGTACTTAGTAATTATTAACATAACATCTGCCATTTACAACTAAAATTTAAGTTCTAAAAATACAATGAAAATTTATAAAAAAAAATGTTTACCAAATATTAAGCCCATAAACTTAGCCTGTATTCATTAAAGATGCTGGGAAAAATCTTCAGTATCAATGTTTCCTTGAAATCAATAACAATATGGACCTTTTACTAAGAAAGTAACTTTAGCATCTCCAAAACAGGAGAAAGGACACACAATTTTAGAATTACGACCTCTAGATCAAGCACTAACAATAAACTGAGGACAAATTACATGTATATAAAAATGATATGAAAAAAAACTAACATGTATGTGAAAATACAATATTTACACTAATAAATAAACAATTATGAAAACATAAAATCATACAAATGCTGTCTCTCAGATCTAAAAGGCAAATACCCTTCATAATGTACAAAATTATATATGAGAACTTGCCATTAAGTCATACAACTCAGGTACGTTGTACTTATTACACAACTGGTCACATTCAACATGGACATTGCGCATGAACCTGAACATAATGTTAATACAGATACAGCTCGTTCTAAGTTCTTTCATTAGTCACATCTTATTAACAACAAAAAAACATTGTTGTTCCAAATACACCACTAAAACAGTAACTCAGCATACAACCTGCTTCTTCTTGCTAGGCATACTGATACAGTAAAACCTGCTTTAGCGGTCACCTCTATTTAGCAGCCAACCTGTCTTAAGCAGCCAGTGTCTCATTTCCCAAAATGGTCATTCATTCTATAAATTATCTGCATTAACTTTTTCTCACTCCCTTGGCTGGATGATTAAGACAGGTTTTAATGTATATGTAACAGGGTCAGACAGCACATAATTTACGCCTTTTAATGGATCAATACGAAATTTTATAGGTCTGATTATGTGACAAAAGTATCTAATCACACACTGTAAAATCAAAACTATTTGCAAGAGATTCATTTTTGCAAATTTTGAGTTTCTGAATTTTCTTTTCGAAAAAACACGTCTTCATGAAAACTCAGATTTACGTTATTTTATGGCTTATTAAAGTGAGATATGTGTACATGCATTACAATTTATATTCTTATTTTGTGGATGGACCAAATTTTTTCTGTCCAAAAGCATTTCTTTGACACTTTATACAGGCAATAACATAAAGAGACTGAAAGACTTTTAGCTGCACAACAGTATGGTCAGTTGTTATTATAATATAAATTAATCAAACTTTAATCAGTACTCTGACACAGTAAGTCTGTCTACCAAAAGAATTTTAACTGCTGCAGAAAATGAATTTAACAAACTGCAATTCTTTTACACAAACTTGAAAAATCTTGATGCTAGAAAAAAATGTAACGATACTCCTTATTTACTTAAAGCAAAAATCGATGAAACTCATAAAATTGTGCATATGCATTTGGTTTAAATCTAGAGTACAGTGTACCACACAAAGTGCTTTAATACATATATATGCCAAAGATGGGTTTCTGACAAATTTGTTTTGCATTTTCTTCAAGGTCTTGCATACTGACACCAGTAAACAGCTGTTAAGATTGATGAAAGCTGAGTACCAGCCATTGGAAATATTATCACAGTCTACTTTTGTCAGGAAACACAATGTCCATTCACTACATAGCAAGCATGTCAGCACCTCCCCCACCTCCATATGGATTCGTATCAAAATCTGTCTCCTGTAATAAAGAAGACATAAATAAACACTGACATCCTGATTATTATTATTATTTATTATTATACCAGATTTATATAGCGCCCTTTTCATGATCAATTTCATTTTCAAAGGCGCTTTACATAGTTATTACTTGGGTATATCCAAACTGAACATGGTGCAATATCTTTTGCATAGGCTAGCACCCTGTAACTTATGATACAGGTCAGAACTTTTTACTAAAGTCTGTAAAAGCTGATTTTACCAAGAATTTCTTTATAAGTTTAAAAGGGGCATGTCTAGATTTATGTTACATGTCCTGTGATATAATCTCATGGTGCCAAAAGCATGTTTGAAATTTGAAAGCATTTAGCCTAACAGTTTTTGAGAAACCTGCTTACATGCAAAACTTTTGTGATGTAGAAGCTGACACTGCCAAAAACAGAAGCTCTTGCATTTAAAATTTTTTTTCCATTAGTTGAGCTAAAAAAATTACGCAGGCCCTTTTTTTCTTGGAAAAAAGGTTTTACTTTTCTCCCGTAAGTAAATTTTTAAAAAAAGATTTACATCGACTTTGGATACTTTTGATTAATCAGTTCTTTAATAATTTGAAATTTAAAGCATTCCTTCTAATCAAAAATAAGGAAAAATGGAAATTAAACAATGAAAGTATTTCTGGGTTCCTTGTAATATCCATGCTTCTCTTCGAAAAAAGGAACTATTTATGAATTTAAAAAGCATCACTTTTATCCAATTTAGATCTACAATATCACTTACCTGATTCAATTTCTTGAACTCTACAACTTGAGTAAAGATGTATTCTATAATATGTTTAGCATCACGTGCTTCCTGTGCAAGATTCTGGGTCACACCAAGAATATCTCCACATTCTCGTACATAGTATTCAAGGTCATCATCCGTGCCTGAAATAACAAGGAGAAATTTAATATTAGCATAAATATTTTTTTTCCTTGGTATAATTCCCCACTTTAATAAAAAGAAAAGAATTTTAGCTATTTTTTGCAGTCAGTCAGTCATTTTAACTGTCAGACTGTGTTCTTGAATTATATGTATTAGTGCATATTTGCTCACTGGAAGTGACAATTTCCTCACATATGCTGAAGGAGGAGGACAAAAAGAAATTGCTTTAATTCACTTCATTGTAAATAGTTCATGTATTAAAGTAGAGTTTCACTTAAATCCATTCAAACATCTGTAAGCAGTTCATCCCACAAACTCCCAAATACAAATAATGCCAGCGTAAAAGTCTTAAGAAACATAACTCCGGCATGATTGGACTGAGAGTAAATAAAAATTTCACACACATCAACACTTAATGATATCTCCCGTACAGAATTGTCATTCTTCCATTTCCTCTTCAGAAGCATTCATCTCTTTCAACGTCTAAACCCACTTTTGTTAAAGGTCCTTAACAAAACTTAACATCAGTAATAAATAACACGAGCTGTCCGTAAGAAGGCAAGCTTGACTTTTCCTAGAGCTCGACTCTGAATTAGAGCTTTTCTGGTAAAAACTTTATAAAACTTAAACCAAAAAATTCTAAGTTAAAAAGGGGCATAACACTGTCAAAATTCAAACAGAGTTATAGGGATTGTTTCTCCTCATGTAGACTTTGGTAGTAAATAAAAGTTTTAAGTTTCAAGTCAATAGCTTTGATAGTAACAGAGATATTTGACTTTATCAAAAACTTTAACCAATGTGACGGCAATGCCGGGCGAGTGCAATAGCTCTACTTTTTCTTCGAAAAGTCAAGCTAAAAACCATACTTTAATATACAAAGAAAAGCGCAAATGCCATGTCACTTTTTTAAAGTGTTTTTATGAACTCATTTCTCTGAGCCAACTGGCCAACTTTTGGCTATTTTCCTTGAGTAGCCATTTAGGGTATTTTTTATGAAATTTCATTGAAATCCCCATAAAAGTAGTTTGTACTGGACCAAACAACAGACTGACTGGCTAACCAAACAACTGTAAGATGACACCTATATAACCCCTTAATTTGACTGAACTTACATTTATTTGTTTGCTGAGCCAATCTAACTTTCTCTGATGAAAACTGTTCATCTAAATCAAACAAGTCTAAGGAAGGGGCAGGTAACTCTCTGAATTGTGGTGGAAAAACCTGAAAATATGTTCAGTTGAGCTAACTTACAATGTCTTCACAAACTGTACTTCTGACTACGAAGATGACACTTGCTTGAAGTGTCGAAACTGTTTGTTAATGCACTTAAAGATTGATAAACATTTATACATTCCTTGAGTATTTTTAAAGTCTTTCCATCTTGCAAATATTTTTATTATAACAAAACATATTACACTTACTGACAAAACAAAAATCACAGCACAAATGATTATGTGACTTTCTATAAATTTTTAGATTACAAGCAATTAGTATTATACCCGTTTAGAAGCTTATTTAAATTGTATTTTACTGTACCTAATGGTATCTACTCAACAGCATGACGTTTCCTTGAATATTAAAATAAACACTATCTACTAGAAAGTATCAAATACAGCATAAAACATACAGCTGGTTGTAGAGGCGGTAAAGGTGTTTCGAACTGTGGCGTGATCAACGTGAGAGGTTCATGCTTGGTATTGGTCTGTTCAAAAGCTCTGAAAGACAACAAAAAGTTTGGAAAATTTATTTCACTTCTTTCAATTTGTGTCTACATGACATCAAATTGAATGCAAGTTCTAGCATTCGAATATATTTTCCAAATTTTGTCCAAACATTGGGTTTACTGTAAATTCTTTTTTTTTCATTAAGCTTAATCGGTGTTCAATTTTTTTCTCTCATCATTTTCAAGTCTCATGCTGAAAGACTTTAATGGCACAGAAGACTATGCCTGTGAATAAAATTATTAGTCCCTTGAACTGTTTCCAAATCTTACCATTGCCTACACATTTTTGAAGTACAGACAATACATTTCAATTTCAAACAGCAGCAAAATATTGCAATCAACCTATTTCTTTAAAACATCTTTAAAATGTGCTTAGCTGATATTCAAAACCTCAACACAAGATTTTTTTATCTCTAAGGTGGGTAAAATCAGTTTTCCCTGTCTATCAAAACTGACCAAAATGCAATTCCAAACATGACTAGAAAAATACAATAAATTGCCTCCCTTGCATTGTAAAGATTAATTTTATTTTTACTCTTCAACACTGTCTAAGCTGATAAAAAATATGATGGTACATTTTCATTAAATACAGTTCTCACAACAACTTCTAAAATTCAATACTTGTTATCAATGACTCTTCCAAAATGATGAAATATCTAAAATCTGCAGATATAAATTGTATTTACATCCATGTTTTATTTCATAAACTATGTGACTTGATGGCAAGGAATCATGAAAGAATACCTTCTGTAGACAGTGTAAAATTTTAAGGTATATACCTCTGGAATAGTGGACTAAAAATTAAAATCCTTGTAACTAATGTAGAAAAAACTTATTATAATTATAGTATCTATCGTTTGACAAAAATAAAACAACAATTTTTCTACTTCCTGAAAAAATACCGAAATACCACTTACTTGATAGACTTTGGGACTAGACTGGTATCCAGTTTAAAGAGAGAGTTATCAAACAATGAGGTGATATCTCGTGGAATGTCATCACTCTCCTGTAAACACGTCTTCAGATTCTCTGATATCTTTGAAACATCTGGTAATGTATTGTAATCCGATATCTGAAAAATACGAAAACATCCTTGTTTAACTTTTACCCTGCTAAATTTCTAAAATGAACTTGTCCATCTTTCAATTTGGGCAATACCATTTATTAATCGAAGGGGTGTTGACTGAAAATTTACTGACTGAATAGCAAACAGTGCAGACCATGATCAGACTGCACGGATGTGCAGGCTGATCTTGGTCTACACTGGTCGCAAAAGCAGAATCACTTGCCCTCAGCAGGCTATGCGTTAATACTGAAGTATAAAATGCAACAGTAAAATAAAAACTGTTTTTTACAGTGTCGCAAAGTTAAAGAATATGCAGGGGCAACAAATGATTTTGATTTATTAGACAATTTTTGCTGAGAGATATTTTCTACTTGTCCGTATAATTGTCATGCAGTAAAATATGGTGAAATTCTACATGTCTGTATGGGGTCTGAGACAAGCTGGGTGAGTCAGACAATTGATTTTGCCACTCCTAATGTGACAGTCATCAAGGATTTAAAATCTATTGCTGATGTACAAATTTCCATCAAAAATGAATAAATTGCTAACCAATACAATAAATACTTTTAAATATCTAATGCATCAGCATGTGATAAAATAGATCAAGAAAAAACTGTATTTAAATGAAAATGCTACTTAATTTGATCAAATACAGACTTTTTTCACTGCTTTCAACTTAAAATGTCTGCAATACAGGATATAATAATTGTATTAGCGAACCATCTTTCTGCAAAGGAACATTTTCCCATTCATTTAGTATTTCCTTTTATCATTTTTGTTTATACATGTAACCATTTCATATATCATGTATCAAGAAATCAATACTTGTGTGCAGTTTCATCATCTCAATGAAGTCGGTACAAACAATGTCATATTTTGTTTCTGTTGGGTTAAGTGTTACAGCGACACAATTTTGGTCATATAACAACTTTTTCAGCTTCTGAAGGTGGAGATAGACCCCAAGTGACCTTCATGGCACTGTTTCAGGCATGACTGGGTACTTGGGTAGAACCACTAACCTTCAGTAAGCAAGCTGGATGAATTTAGCCCTAAGTGAGGTTCAAACCCAGAGATGATTTGCAGCCAGTGTCATTAACCTCTACGACACTGAGGCCCCCAAGCAAACAATGTAATTTTTGTCTGTGCTTTCATATCTACCTTGTATATCATTTCAAAACCAATTTCTCGCAACAGTTCAACGTTTCTTAACATGGTTAAAGTAATATTTCAAAGCAAGGTTACACAGAACTTTTTCATAACAGGATCTCTTCTAACAACACACTATTTATTACATAATTGTTTACCTCTGGATCTTCTGCATCAATAACATTCAGTTTTATCTCATCTGTGGTCAAATATCGTATCAAAACATCCTGAAATAGATATGACAGAAATAAAAACACCATTGTTTTCAAAGCTATCACTATGTCGAGTCAGGAATCTTTAATTTTTCAAACATTAGAAGCAATATAAGTTATGCTAAAATATTTTGAGCTTTTAATATCTAAACAAACTACTATGACTTCTTTGTCTACAACAAAAAAAAACTGTACTCGATGATTCTGTATGTTAAAGTCAAGTTAGTTTTGTGAGCTATTTACATCATCTGACCGACTTCAAACAAAAGTAACACTTGCTCAGAAAAGGCAAAACTGTATATGAGAGGCAGTTGTTTTATATAGCTACTATACATTTACCAGTATTTTGCTATTTTCTTCTTTATCTATGTACTGGTCGTGAAATATGTGTACTGATCCCATCACTGCCAACTTGCCAGAACTCTGAAACATACAGTGCAAACAGTATAATCAAAGTTTCAATTTTTTGGGTTGGTACTGTGTACCTCATTATCATTAATGGTATCAGAACAATTGGAAACTGATATTAAACATGCTATATTGCAAACACAGACATAAAGTGACACATGAAGTGTATCTGAATTACTGATTTTCATGCTTGCCACATACCAGTAGAATTTTCCTGCTGTGTTTTCACCAAGGCTGGAAATACTCGTATAAGATGACTTTCATGGTGTAATTTATGAATGCATAAATTCATATGCTACTATCACAAAATAGCGCTTAAATTTAGTTCTTTCTGTTATTTGAAAAAAAAAAATGGTATTCAACCCCCCACCCCACTCTCCCCCCACAAAAACAAGAATTTATCACTGGTTGTATTGTAGGGTAGGGATGAAAGTATTTGAGATACCCTTGAGCCAAATAGTTCAATCAAAACCTTTAACTAGTGAAACTTTCTTGTACAACATGTTGCAACCTAGTCCCAGATTTAATTCAATGCCTTGTTTTGAGTTGTCCTCAAGACCAGGAAAATTAATGAAAATGAGAACATGTACTAGGCTTACAGCTCTTGTGCTCAGCACGTCCTCTACTTATCCTCTTTATCTTCAATTCTACCTGGATTGGTTTTATATCCCCATCATCAGTTACCTTACTTCAAAGACTGAAGAAGCTTTAAAGGTATGATCCAGTCATGCAGTGGACAAATGGACGTATTACTATTGGAAATTCTTCTCGGACTATAAAAATAATATATTACCAATCATTCTATACAGGACACTTCCATTTGGAAATAAAAATCTCATCAAAGGCTTTTACATAGAACTGACTGTGAAAGAAGGTGATACGAAGTATTTCTATTTATTATTTGTATACCTACCCTATGGCTATATAGTGCACAGACTGGTCTGTTGAGAGGGAATGAGACTCCTCCTGTAGATAAAATGGCTACGGCTGGTTTCATTGCAGTGATAGTGGCACCATATGGATATAGGAACTGCAGTGCTCTGGAACAGACAGAGGTATAAATAAATATAGAAATATCTCATACACACTTCTCTTTGTGCACATTTCATTTAACTGATAACATACGTAAGATGGATGGATGAAAAGGTCTCTTTCTATTTTCACCATTAAAAAGCTATCTGACTTTTCAAATGTTTGTTTTCGGTGCAGAAGGAATCAGAGAGATGTACCGGTACAAGGAAATTAGAAGACTATGAGCTTACGTGGCATTATTTTCTTCATCACCAAACCCTATATTCTTGCCTGCAGCTTGACTTATAGCTCTGTTCAAGACACCGTTGGAGATCAAACACTCCTTTGGGTGGAAATATTTGTAGTATGACGTTCTCACTACAGCATCTGTTTGAATAATATAAAATACTGTTAAAAACATCTTTAGATAATACAATAATGTAATATTCGTGTATTGAAAGCCATTGCTCATCTTTAATATTGTTTAGTATCACCATTGCTAAAGGGAAGTAAACGTAACAGCCGTTCAAGTAAACACAGCTACCAGAAAAACAAGTTATAGCTGTATAACAGTTGTTTAGCTAGGTCACTGCTTTACATTTCCTTCTCATTTAACCTTTACCCTGCTAAATTTCTAAAATGAATTTGGCCATCATTCAATTTAGGCAGTACCACTTATTACTCAAAGGGGTGTTCACTGAAAATTTACTGACTGAATAACGAACAGTACAGACCATGATCAGCCGGCACGGATGTGCATGCTGATCTTGGTCTGCATTAGTCGCAAATGCACAATCACTTGCTACCAGCAGGCTAAAAGTTTTAAAAGAGTGTATCAAGAAACTCCAAATAATGGAAGTGTACCTGTATTGACGTTAATGCCGAATTCCTCCAGGAAGAAGTTGATATTTGTATCAAACCTTGTCTCTCCACCCTCTCCTGTCATAACCAGAAGACTGCCTCCAGTGTCCATAAAACGTTTCATCACATCAAACTGGAAACGTTTCAAAGAGTGAAAATAATGGAGCCGTGCCACGAGAAAACCAACATAGTGGCTTTGCGACCAGCATGGATCCAGACCAGCCTGCGCATATGCGCAGTCTGGTCAGGATCCATGCTGTTCGCTTTCAAAGCCTATTGGAATTGGAGAAACTGTTAGCGAACAGCATGGATCCTGACCAGACTGCGCCGGCTGGTCTGGATCCATGCTGGTCGCAAAGCCACTATGTTGGTTTTCCTATGGCGCGGCTCAACTGTAGATCCTACTGATTACATTATTGAAGTATTCTCATAGAGACTACATAAACTTCCCAGTGATTACAATATTTAGGTGCCTAATAGACAGAAAAAGAAAAATTTACAAATATTTCATGTCTTTCATGTCTGACTTTGCCTTCACGTCTAATAAGCGGATATAAAAATTATCATAGTTTCCATGTCAGAAAAAAATAAATATTGCTGTTTAGAATCCAAATGTCCTCAAATTCAGATTTTAACTTTTTAAAACTTTATCCCTGTACTATAAAATGGAATCAACTTTAATCTACTTTAAAATCATTCATTTTCCTAGAATTAAATCTTGACTTCCACAAAATTTCAAATTACTCATCATGTCAATATGGACTGGTGTTTCTTGTATATTTTGGAAACTGGTGCTAGGTGTTTCACTCTTTATCTTTTAACATACATATACTTTGCGGATATTACCTAATCTAAATCTGTAACACAGTTCTTGTACAAGGCAGAAAATTACAGATTTGGACAAGGCTGAAAATTACAGATCATACACAGAGTCAATATTTCATTAGTTGTTGCTAAGACTGCTTTCAAACCTACCTCAGCTTGAGAGAACTTTTCTCTACTACCAGCCAACACAAATATCCGAACTCCTGCCAGTTTCTCATCTGTGATTTCATCTTTATTTCTGGAATATATAAGTTTTAATTTGCAATATGGATCATGCAATTAGTTGAGTTACCAATTATTGATTTCAAGTCCTTATATAAACATTATATGATATCTAAATTTATAATAAATGATGTGCCGGTAACTAGTCCACAGTATTCTTCATTCTTAAGCAGAAAAAAGATCACGATTTGAATCCTATCAATGATCATATATATGCACCTGCTTTTTTAAAGTTTCAACCTTATTCATTGACATATGAATTGTTTCACTACTTACATTTATGACTAGAACTAGAAGCTTTGTGAAGTGGACTCAAAAAATAAAATGTGGTATTTCATTAATATCTAACAGTTCAATTGATTTCAAAATATTTTTGATTAATGCATACTGCAACAAAATATACATTTATTTTAAATCCCTTAAGAAGAATAAAACTTACATGTTGATCTTCCAAGTAGACCTAAGTTTTCTGTTCAATGTTTTGAATCCACTGCTTGGTGTAAACAGTTCCTTCTTCGTAGCATTGAAGAGGATGATATTGCTTTGACCTTTATCTTCCATCCCCTATAAAATAGGAAACCAGGTTATGTCTCAAATGAGATAATGCACTGCAATATTCTAACAGTGAAAGCATCACCAGTGACCTGTATTGAAGACTAGATGCCCACGGGCAACATGTCGAGCCTAAGGGTGTAACAATGTATCGAAATTTACTGTATCACGATACATTAGTCTGGTGATATGCATATCATAGGTATGTTTCACGATACAGAAACGATACAGTGAAAAGTAGATACATTGAATGAAAACTATCAAACAATCAGTGTTAAAGATAGTAACTAAACAAATGTATCATTTAGAACAGTTTCTTTAACTTTAAAGGTCCATTACTAAGGGAAAGTGAGTTGGCAATTTTTTTCATAGCCAGTGCATAGACTTCTGCAAGACACTAAATAATGAAGATTGGCAGGTCAAAATTTACAGAAGGTCTTTGGAACTCGAAGAAATGTATGTGTATTATGTTGAAATTTCAATGAATCGACAGAATGACCCCCCAGGTCTTTTTAACTTTCTTCATACTTCATAGAAAAATAATTGTACATATACTGCAGTTTAATTTCAAATTTCATTACAACTTTCATTTTCAATATAAATGAAATAGTTTCGTACTTTTAAAAGAAATTAAAATGATTTTTACTTTCCTTATATTGGACCTTAAAGCAAAATTTCAAGTACTTTAATGGTGAACATTGATTTTCTATAATTTTGTCACATGACTGTTTACTGTTTCACCCCTAGTCAAGCCCGCCCTTTGACCCATAACTGTAACCTTGACCTTTGAGTTAGTCAGTCTCATTGAGTTAAACATTAATGTTCGTTAATTAATGTTCAAAACATGACCAAATGTCAATTCTAAAGAATGATCATTGTTGCCAAAATTTGGATGTCAGTGCCTTAAGTGGGGTTTGTGCATGACAGTCCAACTCACTTAGGGTAATATAAGCATTCATAAGGAATATATTTATAGGGGATGAAAATCCCCGAGACGGTAACGTCTGTATATAGTTATTCGTCTTTGTTGTCTGCATAATTATACTGAGGCAATTTTTTCGATGTTTTCCGGTTCCGGTTTATGTACACACCGCAGACTGGTTGTCTGCATGAACATCCGAGTAGCCGAGCACCCCAGTCAGTCAAAGAAATTCGTAAACCGCACCAGCATGATTCTTTTACTTCTTTTTTCATAATGAAAACTGTATATGCAACTGAAAAACACTTTTAAACAGTAAGGAAGTGTAAAGGCCATCAAGTTTCTGCGTGGAGTGCAAACAACAAACAAAAAATCCTAAAGCCAGTGCGAGAACGCGGTGAATGATGTCACCGTCACGGCTTCCCGTAAATTTTGCAAAATATGATATTCGCTGTAAGAGGTATAATGACACTAAATGTAAACTTCACTGTTTAGAGCGAAGTTTCACTTTCTTTTGAAAATTTGAGTGTTGAATATTTCTTTGTAAGTGGATATATAAAAGATAAATCCCCATGCTCGGCGGTGCCTTAATTCATATTATGATAAATCCCAATTCTAGGCGGTGCCTGAATTCATATTATATGGATACAAGATCTGAGAAAACACCCTATTCCAGTGACCAAGCCAGTCACACAAATCATGTGGAAGTTATCCTTATGCCTACGACTGTTGTTTGGTTTGATACATACAGCGTGCCTAGCTACGGGCTATAAACGAGACTATAAAGTCATACTATTCCTTCGTATAAGTAAGATGCTTCTATAATTCACCTAAATTGACATTTTATAAGTGAGAGTGAGGTAACAGGTGTATAAAACAGTAAAACAAGCATAAATATTAGCTTTACCTCAGCAGTAGGCGCCATACTTGTAAAAATATGTAGATGAATTATGGGTAAAATTTGCGGGTATATAATCTGTCTCACACGGAACTGAATCCGTACATTGCAGAACGGTTTAGGTAGCAGGGTACACTTTCGAATTTTGGCCCCCGTCAATATTTGTTATAAAGAGAACATCGTGATTTTGGATGACTGTAAATTAAGGTGAGAGATAATGATTATTAATTCTTTAGAAAATTTATACAGCCGATACATGTAAAATTCTGATGTCAGTTGGAAAACTAACTGCTGGTAGCTTTGTATGATCAATGAGACACCATTTCGCGGAAAAATTCAATTCACGGAAGGGTTCTGTGCTTGTTGATTGATACTCAGGAACATTTTCGTTATTTTCCGAAAAAACGAGCTGGATGGGCCCCCATTCCGTTTATGTCCTGACGTTCAGTAAGGACTATTAAATTAAGAAATGCAATAAAATTGGACAGTGTTCTTGCAGCGGGATCATTGTAGACTGTTCAAAAGGTGCAACATTGATGATTTTGGCACGCTATTTTTCATGGATGATGTAAACCTTTCGCTTTGATAACTTTCTTTATTCTTGTATGAGAATCCCGATCTTGCCATTAATAAAAAGCACAAAACATGCACGCAATTTATAAAATAGCCACCCAAATTTTGCTCATAGGGGAAGTGCAATATTGCGACGCACTACATGTAAGACCGTCCGTGCCCAAAATTTTCGCATCTAAGTGTACCTTGTTACCTTAATATGTTCGCGGTGTATATTCTAGGTAGCATTTATGTTATATTTTGCGTGAGCTAGCGGATGGATCGTAATTAAACCATTAAACTTTAACACTGACTGACTGACTGACTGGCTGACTCATTACAGATTTCTTGTATCTTGTATCTCCGTATTTTGTAGGACAATGTAAAAAATGACTGTGACTCATAGTCTGGATTACCTGCCAATGCAGACTTGGAGCGCCGGTATAAATTACAGACTCCGGTATATACCGGATTAACTAAATTGAACGAAAAATATCTTAAATATATATATTTTGTAACCATGGTGATGCTAAACCTAACATTTAGTCAGTATATTATGCATATTATACACTAAATGCGTGCAGACATGCAAAAATATTTTATTTAATTGATAATCACTTTCGGGCATGCGCAGAAGGCCGCTCCAAGTCTGCAATGAGTTACAATGGTAAAAAATATTGACGGTTGCTGCCACATTGCAATTCAAGTAATTGAGTTTAAAAAGGACTCTTAAACACACGTAATGATTTGACAGTAGCTGGCACATCTTACATATATAATTTAAAAAATACCTATATATAATCAATTGAAGCCTTGAAATGTCTGATGGTTGTGGGTTTTTTGGTGGATTTATTTTCTGTTTAAATGCCAGTCTATGAATATACATGAATGAGAAACAAATGCAAATTTAATGTGCCTCATATCTACGATGAACTCTGCCTGACCTAGCTTGTGATGTAACCATGGGCTGGAATACCTTATTATTGACAGATCTTATGTAATCTAAATGGTCAGTGCAGCTGATACAGGTTGAATAAGAACTGCTTGTTCATTGATAATCCATCCGCATTGTTCATGAATGGGACTATTTTGTGTAGCACATGAACATTTGGGTGTGATTTGGAATCAAATAAAGATGATATGATTGTCAGAAATACACTTTAACTTTGGTAGCGGGATAAACCCGCAACCAAAAACAAGGAAGAATATCCCTAATAATAATAATAATGATAATAATAATAATAATAATAATTTCTTTATTTTCTAAAAAACGCAGCCTCCCCAAACGCGCACGCGATGATAAAAATGATAAACCTCGTCAATCCCTAACGTTTAACGAAAAACAAGTAAAAGGTTAAATTGGAAAATGCATGGGAGAAACTTAATTCATCTGCAATAGATTCTATAAGAAGATCCTTTGGAAGCATAAAACGCAACAAAGCAAAATAATAGCAGAAACGATTAAATTCAATAAATATTTCTTCTCTTTATTTAAGAAATAATAAGTTCCCAATCGTGGTTTATCGTAGAATAACCCGTGTTTTAAGTTCTTATGCGTAAGAATATATCACGAATTAAGGCCGTAGGCCTGCGTGATATATTGTTTCGCATAAGAACGAAAAACTCGGGTTATTCTACAACAAATCACACTTGGGAACTCGTTATTTCGATTCTAACACGACATACTAGTATCAACAGTGTTAGAAAAAAATGGTAACTACTTTTTACGACCGTGTTACGTACCTGGATCGGATGACGTCATTGCACGCGAGTGGGTTATTGCAGACCCGAGATAGATTTTGCTCTACATGTAGGTTATTTGCTGGTCTTGTTAGAATACATATTACAGCACATCTCCTACACACAATAATAAAAAGAATCAAAATAGAAAAAAAAATCGTAATTTGGACAGAAAATCCCACTTGATATCATACGAAAAAGCCAGCATCAGAAATAGACGGATCTTTAAAATCAAAACAATCAATGATCTGAAACGGAACTGCTGTAAACATTGTAACTTAGATATGAATAGGTGATCATCATAAATGCTGAAATCAAAGAAGTATTTTTATAGCTCTTTGCTGAAATGCTGACCATTTTATTTCGGAATCTTTTACATAAAAGTTAACCATTACCCAGCTTAATTCTGTAATAAACTTGTCCATATTTCAATTCGGACAGTACCATTAACTGTTAAAAGGGGTGCTTACCAAAAAGATACTGACTGAATGGCGAACAGTGCAGATCATGATCAGACTGCACGGATGTGCAGACTGATCATGATCTACACTGATCGCAAAGGCAGAATCAATCGTGTCCAACATGCTAAGGTTAATAGACAGAATAGTTCAGCCTTTTCTCAGGCACTATCAAATTTAAAACAATTTCAAACTGTTAATTAGGACAGACTTGTAGGAAAGAGAATCCGGGCCGCTGGAGATCTATGCCATTCATTGATTCTCTTGTGGAAGTTGTCACTTCCTGAGAGCCAGATAGCACTGGCCAAAGGTACAAAAACTCTGATAAGTAACTGAACGTTGATATAACTAATATTCTGTTGAAGAAGAAAACAACGCAACTAAATTAAACAAATGGATGCACAAACAAAGCAACGAACGTTTATAATTCAAAATTTCCAACAAAAAGTTTGAAGTAATTGACCATTGTAGTGACACTAATAACTTCAAACTGAAAAGTTGCAAAAAACTAGATAATCCTGAGGAAAATAGTGACACTGTAAGATGAACGAAACAACAAATAAACAAGCAAAAAATCATGAAGAGATAAAAAGCACGCAGTCAAAAAGATAATCTAATGAGATCGATAATACATTCAATAGTTGCTTAGTTACTTATGACATCGGTAAGCATTTTTTTTGTAGTTGTACACAAATAAAAATGTCAAGATCATCCAAATTTGGAAAAAATAGGAAAAAGAATAAATTCCTAAATCCAGATAATGGGTTATTTGCCTAGTCCGAGTAAATATATATTTTTGTTTGATTAAAGCTTGCTATAAAGACATCGTGTATTGGAACAGCATATGAGCCATGCCATGGGAAAACCAACATAGTGGGTTTGCGACCAGCATGGATCCAGACCAGCCTGCGCATCCGCGCAGTCTGGTCAAGATCCATGCTGTTCGCTAACAGTTTCTCTAATTGCAATAGGCTTTGAAAGCGAAAACCCACTATGTTGGTTTTCTTATGGCGCGGCTCAATTATAATTTCAAGAGCTAGTATGCATATGCCCTGTTTTAGATGAGAGTTGCGCAATTTATATTAGCGATTTTTAACGATATCGAATTTAATGCGTGGGTACTTAAACAGGAAGATAAATTCGTTCTTTAAATACAGACAAGTATTTATAATACTATGTCACGTGATTTAAGTGTGTACAAAGTGTAAACGATTGATTACATTCTAACATAAATATTAGAGATGATATAATACACTATACTACGATCAATTTTAAAAACAGTATGGATATTAAAATTTAATTTAAAGAAACACCTAGGATTAATTTTCGAGTATACAAACACGAAATAAACATGGAATGGACATTAGAAACGTACCGCCTGGACGAAATAGAAAGGAGGTTCGACTTTCCATGTGTAATTTGTGTGAATGAGGGTTTCTATTCTGAAACAGACACTGAAGGGTTCTCCCAAGGGGACATCATGTCCATAGACTCAAAAATGGTCTTGCATAAAGTAGCTGCCAATTTTGCATACGAGGAGGAGCACAATGGTTGGCAGGATCCAAACTATGTACAACTGACCGAAAAAGAAATTCTTGTGCCATTAAACTACAAAGGGAAACTGAAAGTGCTTAGAGATGTTAAGAATTTCGACAGTGTTCGAGAACTGGCAAATGATTTTCCAAGATACGCAAAGCTAAGAGAGAATTTGACAGTGACGACGGAAGAAAATGTACCGGTCATTATTCAGGCTGGGACTATGATAGAACTGGATAGGGTCATTCCACCAAGTAAATTGGTTATTCAGTTCCAACACAGAGGTAGTACACTTGTTGTTGCTGTGCCACTGACTGCAAGAGGAAAATTCCGCACCGAAGAAGATAAGAACGAATACACAATGAAAGAAGCAATAGATAGGTAAGTCAGTGCTGTTTTAGAAAAATAAGTTAAATAGATTCAATATATTCGAATATTCATTGAGTGTGTAAACTTTTTTTGTGTGTGTCTCATTTTGCTATGCCTTCTGGAACGTATTTTCTACATGTAAATATGGTTCCCTAGGTTTTTCTTGTGTACTTTTCTACTAGAACTATTTTGGCGAAAGTTATTAAACTTGGCATGAGTGTTCCTTGGATTGTCTTCTTCCGAAATTAATCTGAAGGTTCAGACTGTCGTCAAGGGACGTATTCATCATTTCAGAGATTTAGTACTCCCAAAATAGGTAAAAGAAACATAAAACATCCTACACCTTATAAGACTTTTTTTTCTTTTCTTTTTCTTTTCCTGACAATTTGGCTGTATATCAAAAATCAGCAAACCCGCTGAGTGAAATACTTACCTGTCTAACTGTCTAGATAAACACGAGGTCTTTGGACTATTTCCAAAACAAGTTTGGTTATGTCATTGTGGGAAATTTACTGTCTGTAATAATCCTAAGCAATAAATTGGACAAGAACACTTTTAGAAAAAAAACTTACATGAGACATTAACATGTGCTAGTACGTGCGCAACATAACCCTGATTTATAAGAGAAACAAACTCTGTCATCAACAAAGATTTTTACTATGTTTATGATGTTTACTAAGATTTTTACCAGGTCCATTATAACAGTTGCAACCATAGACAAAGTTAAATGGTTTTAATTTAATTGAAATAGTGCTATTGGCTACATAACTTCTATGTTTTATCGATTGTTATTTCTGTATAGATTTTATGTAAAATTAATTCAGCATATTTATTTCTCTATGTGACACACAACTTGTTCAATATAAATTTAACTAAGAGTTTGATGATACTTTGTTATCAGACAGTAAGGTTTTGATAATGACACAAAAAACATACTAGTAGGACGTTTTAAGGATTGCTTTCTTACAGTTTCAGTTTTTAGTCCGTGATGTTACTAATATTTTATTTACACTGTCTTACATCATATTACTATTTGTCTTCTTTATCTTAAAGTTCCAGAAGGCCCTTAATTACAAAGAATCCCCCCCCCTCCCCACAAAAAAAAAAAAAAAAACAACAAAAAAAACAAAAAACAAAAACAAAAAAAAAAAAAAAACAGCAAAAACAAAAAACAAACGCATAAAACATCTGCCCGTTCTCGAACTATGCATAATCGCCATGTTCACAGGGTTAGAAAAGGCACTACTTTCAGTACTGCACACGAACTTGTACACTCAGATTCATAAATGGAGGTACATGTAATCAAACAGTGAATCAAATATTTATTTTCCAATAAATTTATTTAATATTGAAACCTGTGACAAAAATATTAGTTAACGATAATCAAAAATAGGGTTCAACAGGAAATAAAAGTAGTTCATGTTCAGCCATATAATAAACAAAGACGTTATGACCCTTTAAATGAGGTCTCAAGAAGTGGAGCAAACTTGTTTAGATGTGGCTGTAAATGGGCTAGTTTGGTCAGATTATGATAGAAAATGTCAATTTCAGTGCAATTTTGCAGAAAAAGTGTAGAAACAAATAAAAATATTTCAATTTCACTGTTTAGGGTGTTTTTTGTTCTCCTAAAAATGCATATTTACTAACTAAATATTGCTAAATTTTAGGTGTCAGAGATGATATTGGGTCTATTTTACAGTAAAAGTGTGTGATTTGAGTGCAGGTTCGAGTGAAAAATGATAAAATATGGCAAGGAAAAGTGGTCATAAATTATGTCGCGACAGCTATTTAGAAGGAAATTTGGTGCGCTAGCATACGTTACTGAAAAAGCCGTAAAACCTTGAAAATTGATTTTATCAAACTGAAACTGGTATTTTTTCATGCATTTAGGTTACTGTTTCAATTTAAGTGAAAATAACACTTTTATAGTACAGAAAGTTTTCCTTAAACAAAGAATTATAGGTTTATATACATTTTTGTACTTTCTTAATATAATAAAAAGATTTTGTGAATACCGGTTTCATGAGCGTTATATGCCACTTTAATTAACGCCATAAAATTCACCAAGGACAAATGCACTGAATTTTATTTTGTTATCTATTATTACCCCATAATTTAAAGTTGACTATTACAAGTAAAGCATAATAATATACTTTGAAGAAACTTTTAGCTTAAATATATACGTGTGCATGAATACAGTATTTAGTAAATAGGCAAAATGGCGTGAACAAATTGTTCTGTTTTGTTTTGTTTGTTTGAAAGAACTATCCCTAATTTTCATGTCTTGCTAATATGACATGACAATTCTATATATGTTTGAAACTTTGGCAGCATTTTTATCTACTACAAAATTCATCATTGGAACTTACATTGAATTACCAGTTTTCAAACCCCTAAGGAATTTGGGGAAATTACTTACAATTAATGAATTTTACAAGCCATGATAAAATTGCTACCAAGTCAAGCAATGACTTGGACATTTAAAATTAATGAATTATTTAATAAAGCAATACATCTTTAGAAATAAATAACACATTTCAAACACATGTGTTTTCAACATGGCCACAGATTCAATACTATAGTACCTGTTTTCAAACCACCTGCAAAAATGCACGTAATAATTGTTTTAATGATGTAAGAGCCTTTTAAGTTTGTGAACTTTTTATGTTAAAAGGCAAATTTTGATATCTATCACTTTTTATACTTAATTAAATGTTTGTCTTTTTCTCAAATCCAGATAAAATAAGGAATGACAGGAAAATTAAAAATAAAGTCTGAAAACTATTCTCTTGAAGTAGTACTTCAATTAGGCCATGTATTGTGTATCCAAACATTTCAGAAACATATTGTCTCAATTAAAACAAATGCAAAATGACATGACTATGTACAAGATATTATTTGAATTGTTTAAGAATGGTAAGAATCTACTAAACTGGAGTTGTAGAGCTTTTTTGCAGTCACATTTAAATGAAATTGTACAAATATATTTTTGATAGTGTCACATAACTTATGTATGACTGAAGACGAGACTTTAAGTAATTTCCTCCAAGAAAGATATTGCTTTACATAAAACAGAAATTTTATGCTATGGATATATGTGAAGCATGCGAAAAGTAATAGTGAAAAACACCATTTTTGCACATCCCCTTGAATTTGATTAAATAAAGTATTTGTTTTTCATGTATTATTAATTTTGAAAGCTGCAGCAGGTACCTTATACACCAAGTACCTGCAAGTGCCAGTGAGGATATCATTCATGACCAGAAGATAAAATAAACAGAGTATAAGTTTAGGGTTTGAAAACAGGTGGGGTTTGAAAACAGGTACTTAGACGATACAACACATGGAAAGTACATTCCGTCTCGCATTTGTTAAGCTAATCTAACATTAGGTTTGTTTGATCCCATTTTTCTTTTTGATATTTGTGTATATTTCGTATTGTCACTATTCTTCATAAAGGTAGATGAAAGATAAGTCAGGAATTTGGCTAAAAAGTGCAACCGTTGAAAGTTTCTTAATTTCAGGCCGTTTATTTAATGCGTTTGTATGGTTAAAATCACATGGAACTGTTCTTCTTTAAATAGATATTGAAGTTAGATATTATTTGTTAAATCATACCATGGATAAAATTTTCATTTCATTGTTCTGTATAGTCCAAAATATGAAGAGGTGGTAGCAGTTATTCTAAATATTCTATTTTATAGCAAATTATAGATTTTGTAAACGGTATGAATGAATTACGTGATGCACTTGTAATTATATAACACTCATAACAAAACAAATGTCCTTGTTTGTTATAATGTTTTATTGATAATCATGATGAGTAATATAAAATCAATAGATAATATATCACATGGTTTAGCTTCATTGTAAAGATAAACAAAAGATAAAATTGATTATGTCACAATGACCACGGAAGTAATACATTATTCCATAGTCCGGTTTCTGCAAGGGTTTTCCCCCTAAATGAACAGAGGCAGAGAGCAAACTACTTAACCTTTACCCTGCTAAATTTCTAAAGTGGACTGGTACGTCATTCAATTTGGGCAATACTATTATTATTCGAAGGGGTGTTTACTGAAAATTTACTGACAGTGCAGACCATGATCATCCTGCACGGACGTCCATACTGATCTTGATCAGCACTGGTCGCAAGGGCAAAAATCACTTGCCGGCAGCAGGCTAAAGGTTAAAAAAGGAGAACATTTTCTTCTATCATAAATATAATATTAATGTTTTTTTTCCATCGGCGAGAGTTGGCACCATAGCATGATAGCCCTTCAACTTATAGAGTGAGCTGCAAAACCATCGACTAACTTGATTGGCTTCAAAACATAACATGCCATCAACTACTAGCTTGGTGTTCTCATAACAAGGTCCTCAACTAGCTGGGTGGGTTACGAAACATGACTTACAACCGACTAGACGGGTGAGCTTCGACGCATAACATTCCATCGACTAGCTGGATAGGGTACAAAACATAACATCCTGGTGACTAGCGGGGGTTGGATGCGCTACATAGCATGACATCCCTTCCACTAGCTCAAAGGGCTTCATAACATGAAATTCCATCGACTAGCTTGGAAAGTTAGATAACATGCCATCCCATCGACTAGCTTGGGTGTTCATAGCATGACACCACAACACCTAGTTTAGGCTACAAAACATGATTTATGTATAATGGATTCCTCCGGTCGAGATAACTTTTATTTATACTGCCTTGTAACTTTGGAACGTGGTATGAATTAGGAGAGAGTTTTGGGGCACGAAATATTTGAACTGCCTAGTGGCGGTTTTGCCACCGACCGTCATAGAGCGGTGCCCCACTGTGTTCTATATTTTTTCCGTTTTGTCTTCGCTGTCTCTATGTTTCATTCTGAATATATGTTAATCTATACCCTGCTTAAATTTCTAAAATGGACTGGTCTATTATTCATTTCAGGCAGTACCTATTATTATTTGAAGGGGTGTTCACTGAAAATTTGCTAATTAAATAGCGAACAGTGCAGATCAAGATCAGCCTGCACGAGATTGGCTATTTTTGAAAGAGGTTCCATGCATAAACCATTCGTACCGGTGAAGAATTTTTGCTCAACCATGGTGGTTGAGCACTGGAAATTTCTAAATGAATTAAAAGTCGTATATTTCATATTGTTTCATTTGAATGACATTTTCATTTGATGTATACAGTGGTCATCAATTTTATTTAATTTATATCATTATCAATTTTATATTATTTTATCATAAACTGTACTGATAATTTCAGCAGAGGGTATAAATAATGTGATAGTCCTCTACACAAGAAATACATAGACAAATAAAACATACCGAAAATAAGGATTATACAAATACATAAATACATAAAGAGATATTGCCGCGCACTGCCCTGGAACGGTCAGTGGCAAACCACCTCTCTGAGGAGCTCAAACTGTAACTTATTATTATTATCATTATATTATTATTATTATTATATTATTATTATTATCATTATTATACCAGATTTATATAGCGCCCTTTCCATGATAAACACGTTCAAAGGCGCTTTACATATAGCAAACGCAGCCACACAGGGCGCGAAATTCATCCTCTACTAGTACAGACACAGAGCGATCTGACCAGAGGGACAGAGTGAGATAAAGCCCCCAGAACAGATAGAGAGAAATCCTTTTTAGATGCAGACTTGTCCGGCTAACTTAGCCTAGCTCTTTGCGAATAGACAGTCTGGTTCTTTAACGTGTCCGGTGTATAGCACCAATACACGCGAAGCCGTCTTTCCTGGGAAGAACCGGTACAGGCCTCTAAGTTGGATTCGAACCCCGGACCTCTGGATTGACAGTCAAGCGTGTTACCATTAGACCACCGGCCCAACTTGCGCACAAACACGCACTTTTAAACTCCACCTGGGTCAAAATTTGCAGAACAATATAAATAAAAGCTTGCTATAGTTGGTGAATCCCTTACATATGTAAGAAAAGGCAAAAACATAAAGACAACAACGATCGTTTAAATATATGAAAAAGAAAACCTGAAAAACAATATATATGTAACAGAGCCACAGGAGAAACACCATTAGGACCCGATGAAACAGACCAGAAGAGAAATATACATCAAAGTAGCTCAAAGATTTTATAAGAACTGCTTAGCTTGGACTCTTCAGTCTGTACCATCAGATACCATAAATACAAAATGTATCATCCGACTATAAAGTGATTGAACACAAAACATGCGACGTTTCTCAAACTAGACGTAATCTTATTTAATAAACATTTTTTATAATTTTACCAAAGACAATTGGAAAGTCATAAAAATTTGATCCAGAATTCACAGTTTTTCATTTATTAATTGTACTGTCCCGAAAACTGCTGTTAAGACACACAGACTTAGGACCTTTGAAAGACACCAAATATGGCCACACCTGTGTTCCTTCGTCATATAGTTTTATGTACACACGTACCCTTGTGTCTATGTGCAATGTTGCAAGGGTGGCTGCATTCTTTGAATATGTATGTCCCTCTGGTTTTTATTGTGTTAGTCTGTTAGTCTCTATTAATCCGAAGTAACATTAAAGACAATTAGTAGACGATTTAACGTTGCATTTGCCATTTTTCAGTCACAGCCAGTTCCCTTAAAAATTCAAAGCTGAATGGCTCACTTAATTACTAGCCTTACTAATTCGGCTTATGTTAATGGCTTATCTATAATGATCTGATATTTTATTGTTGCCATCACTGTACCCTAAAAGTGGAGCGCTAGGCATTTGGACTGCTTTGACTATAATTAAGAGTGATGTAATCATTTTCAAAAATTTCAAACCCGAACTTTTTTATGATATCTATTAGTTGCAATACACATCTCCCATTGAAAAAGGAGAGAATAGTGTAAAATAAAATTATTCAAACTGGACGTATCCTTTCATATATTCAGTGAAATTACGGTTATGATCATGTATTCGAGGCCACGTGATCTACAGTTCAGTTTAAATGTGTGGTGAAAGCGCTGTTAAGCACATATATAAGAAGAACTTTCGGGAGAATAGGATGCAATCATTTATTTATTGTGTTGAGTTTAACGTTGCATCGACACAATTATAGGTCATATGGCGACTTTCCAGCTTTGATGGTGGAGGAAGACCCCAGGTACCACTCCGTGCATTATTTCATCATGAGCGGGCACCTGGGTAGAACCAGCGACCTTCCGTAAACCAGCTGGATGGCTTCTTCACATGAAGAATTCAACGCCCCGAGTGAGGCTCGAACCCACGTCGATTAGGGACAAGTGGTTTGAAGTCAGCGACCTTAACCACTCGGCCACGGAGGCACCTAGGATGCAATAAAGCAAAATGATACCAGATTCGGTATGATCGATTCTGTTCATGTGAGATAATGTAGATATAGCACTAGAGATCAATGGTGCAAATGATAGATCTATACACCTGTATGACACAAGTTAAAAGGAAGTCTTATGGTTAAGACTTAGGGATACGTCATTTCATTGTAGTGTCAATTTTCATGGTGAATACTGAAGAGTTTTTTCTTGTTTTTATATATGATGTGTGATATGGTACAAATCACATTATCTCTAAATTTGAGCTTAAATAGTAGATCTGAATTTATTCTATTAGGCCTAAAACATCATCTGGTTTCATACAGTGTGCATGTATTTGACAACCGTTTTGCATTGAGATAAGTTCTTCCCACAATAATCCAGATAAAATTGGGTAATTTATCAGTTTTATGCGCAACACCCCTCACTTACCAGCACATGTTTAAGCGAAACTCTATTACTCTGAATGGACTTCGTGACTTCGGAGAACCAAAATGATGAGTACTCTGAGTCTAACTTTTGTTTTCATTGTTTCCTTTTTATATGAACGTGATTTATCGTTGGTTAAGATTTCATATCAGGGTGTTAAAAGTAGTTAGATCACTTTTTTTTTACTGTATTCCCTTACTGTTTTTGCTTGAAATTACAATCTTGGTCCAAATATTAAGTGAACAAATATTATGAGAGATATTAAGAGATAATGGAATTTGGATTGTTAGATTGTAATATAACAGATACCATTACAAGGAAACCAAAGACAGTAAATATACAAAAAAGAAGAATTTAAAAGAAACTCCATATGGTCACTTTTTTTTAAAGATATATATTGATCTAAAGTTTCTTGAATGTTTCTTGTTAACATCTTGTTGAAGGCCAATTTATAATAATTTATTCTTTCATGGGTTAAATTTAGATTCGAAATTTAGATAATTTTTAGTTTCCCAGACAAAGATACTTAGCACTGGTTATATGTTACAAGAAGTATTATGGTAAGGGCAATGTACTTTTAGTTTAGTAGAAGTAAGGCAGCTTTTAAATTACTTAATTTGATAAGTGCAGTTTTAGTCTCCCACAAATTGTTGGAAAACAAACGCGACGTGACTAGGACCTGATATATAACTGTATCTACCAATCCAACTTTCCCAAATAGTATAACTGATGTAGATGAACTATATGGTCTTTGATGTCTTTAGAACAAACACGGTCATTTTATTATCAGAGATATACTGTTTGTAATTGTCAAGGTAGTAATAAATCCAACAAGGGAAAGAGTTTCTAAAAAGGCTTATCAACTTTCTACTCGATCCTTAGCATTTGTAAAAATGTATTGTAATTACATGCTATTTGATTAATAAAATATTGTTTAAACCAAATCGAACAAGAACACTTTTAATCAATAGCGTATTAAAGACATTAGTGTACACTAGCATGTTGTGTTACATATAATTCTGGTTTCTAAACAAAACACACTCAGTGGTCAAGATTATGCTGTTAAGTTATCTTATTTGAAATGAGGAAAATGTATTCAAAAATGATCATCATATTCATGGACCATGATAAGAATAACCTAAATAACATGATATATATATATATAAAGTATT
The DNA here is from genome assembly GCF_021730395.1 of Mercenaria mercenaria. Taxonomy (NCBI): domain Eukaryota; kingdom Metazoa; phylum Mollusca; class Bivalvia; order Venerida; family Veneridae; genus Mercenaria; species Mercenaria mercenaria. The sequence goes on from NC_069363.1 coordinate 55,828,042, forward strand.
GTAATAAACTACATAACATGTTTTATTCCCTATACTATTAGCAGGTTTTATCATAATTATATAAATATGATATACAAAATTAGAAAATAGGGAATAAACTTTTCTTACTTTAGAAATAAACATTGTGGCATATTTATTGTGTTATCAAATAGTTATATTGTCAAATTAGATTAGTAAGGAGACAAATGCCGAGGATATTTTCAATATTCATTTTTAAAGTTACTCGCCCACAGTTTGGAAGAATTTTTTCAAAATGTTAATTTCCACCAACTTTGGCATAGAATGTATGTATGACACTAAAAATGATAAAGTGGGTGTTAATAAAAGTTAAGTATTGGTAAAAATGCAAGAAGAACCTAAATTTTCTTCATTATTTCAAAAGCTTTGCAACGGTTTACTACCTTCAACACAATATTTTTGGTTATTTATAAGAATATCTTGCAAAAATCTTATGTCAATAAGTTTGTACCACTAGACAGTTTCAGATAACACAGATTTTTGAGAGAAACTTTTTTTCGCCTAAAATGTGGAATATCCTTTAAAAGGGATCTACCCCCAGATGAAAATTAAAATTTCACAGTTTTTAAAAACACCCAACCCACCAGTCACTACTTTGTTTACAATGTGCGAAATGCCGTGGTTTGACAAGCTGTCAGGACGCTTATTGTCACAAGGTAAAAATGTCTTCTTCAAAACAATTCGAAGCTAAACGCTCAGTGCTAGTGACGGAAAGACGCACTATTTTATTTGATTTTTTAATTGATATAACGCATGTTATCGAGATATCGGATCGAAGCCAAATTCCTTCTATTTTGTATCAAGTTATCCAATATCTTGATTAAATCTTTTTTGAGTTTTCTACATGTTTCATTTAGATAAAACCTTCCTATAACATATGGAACCAGTTAAAAATGTTTTTTTTTCTATTGCAATAGCATTTTATAAATTTCGAAAAAGTTGATGTAAATATGGAGGCGTACAACTTTAAGGTTCAATAAGCTCATATTACTTAGTTACTTAGTATCTAGCCCACTTATAATATTTCTCATCTTTTTTTACTGAGTGTCTTTATTGTTCTTATTACTGGGACAGCCTCGGACAATGGGGAATTATAAACTTGAATACTACTAAGAATTATGGCAAATGTATATTACATAAAAGATACTTTACCACAAACTTCATGTTTCTGATAGAATGGATTGTAAATTGGGCTGATAAGAGAGAGTAATTATGTTTTATTCATACTTCTCAATGAAATAAATCAACAATAAGAAAAACACATGAAAGTGGGGCGAGGAGAAAAAAGAAGAATGAATGCCTGACTGATATGAAAAATATGTTGATACAAACTTCTTGTGATTGTCTGAACTAATGTCAGAGGACCAAGATATTTATCATTTGTTTAACAAGCCAGAGATATATAAAAGTCGTCGTTTTTTTCACACAATAATTTAGGTTGACCCGCAGGATAAAAAGATTTATGACTTTAGTTTCTCTCGTGTAGTCAAAATATCATAGCTCTTGTTTGGGGTTGGGATGGGGTCGGGGGAGGGAGTGAGAGCGTGACATTCTGTTGTTGTTTTTTACACAAACCCATTGTTTTGAAGTTTAGAGGAGATTCTTGACTTTTAGCGGAGATATAAATATTTTAATGCACATAGACTATTTTTCATAGAATAGAAAATAATGTCGTTTGTTTATTAGGCGTGTTTTTTGCCAAAAGGTCATCAAATCGTTTAATTTATTTAAGCGTTTTACTGCAGATATTGAGGTAATGAGCAGTTTGAACATCAACATGAAATAAACGAATCTTTCGTAATTACTAACGGTAATTTAAGAATGAATCGGATAAAATTTTCATCAAAATGTGACAGTTTTTTTCCTTTATCCCACATTGTTTTTATATGTAGATAAACATAGATATTACAATACTACGATACTGCTGAGAGAGAGAGGAAAATATATATTTATTGACATTTATAAATAGCCTCGAAGTTGCAGAAGAGAGCACTTATTATTACATAAGACACGAGAAGACACGAAGTTTTTAGTTTGAATATAAACTCAAACGGAGTATAGTGGATCGTACTAGATAAACTTGTCTCGATTTGCATTTTCCGTTTTATGCATGAAACTTTATACTTTTATTGACTATATTAGATAAAAGAATTCTAAATATACTTCTTGTTACAAGTTACGTTTTGAATGAATATAAGCCTCGCATCATATTACTCTTATTACACTCACTTCCTTGTTTCTAATAAAATTTCATTTACAGTCATAATCGTAATGAATAAGATCAAGTCAATCAAATGATGTAACACGTGGGCATTGTCATTGTTTATTTTCAATTACTTTTCCAAAGTTAAAAGAAGCGGGGAAATTTAATGAGTACTTAAATCTTCTCCGCATACTTGGACTTGGGAGTGTTGTTAAATTTTCTGGTCTTTTTTGGGATCACGGAATCCATTTAGGTAGTGCGTCAGTAAAAGAGTTCTGTCAAGTGCTACGCATTCCATTACCTGTCATGAACAGACTATGCTATTATTGTGCTTGGTCGCGTTTTACACTTGCAAGATATTCTATAGATTCTATTTTCAAACATGAAATCTTTAGTTTATTTACAGGGAGAAACTTTGCTTCTCTCGATCTCTTATTTGATAATTCTGCCCACCGTCTAGTCGTGTCGACACCATAGCACGACATCCCATTGACTGGCCTTGTTGACACCATAACATGACTTCCCGCCAGCTAGATGAATGGGCTATAATGATGGGATACATTATATGGCTTTCCACTGGCTAGCTGATATAGCTACATAACGTGACATTCTTCCGGATGTTTGATTATTGGTTACATAACGTGACCTCTCTCCGGTTTTTACGGCGTGATTCCCCTCGACTAGCTGTGTGGATAACATAACATTAATGTTATCTATTTCATTATTTTACACATGATTAACAAAAACGGATAAACAAAACTGTACATATATAGAATGAATCATAACTATTTTAACGCTACTAAATGCTTTTTAGCTCACCTGTCACATAATGACAAGGTGAGTTTTTGTGATCACCCTTCGTAGTTCATGCGTCCGTCCGTGCGTCAGTCAACAATTTTTTGTCTGCACGATAGTGGTTTCATTTATGATTTTATTTTAACCAAACTTGTACACAACTTGTATCACCATAAGATCTCGGTTCCTTTCTTGAACTGGCCAGATCCCATTATGGGCTCCAGAGTTATGGCCCCTGACGGGGCCAAAATAAGCTATTTTGACCTTGTCTGCACAATAGCAGCTTTATTTATGATTTGATTTTTACCTAACTTGCACAAAACCTGTATCACAATAAGATCTTGGTTTCTTTCTTGAACTGGCCAGATTCCTAATGGGTTCCAGAGTTATGGCCCCTGAAAGGCCCAAAATTAGCTATTTTGACCTTGTCTGCACAATAGCAGCTTTATTTATGATTTGATTTTTACCAAACTTGCACACAACTTGTATCACCATAAGATCTTGGTTCATTTCTGGAACTGGCCAGATTCCATTATGGGTTCCAGAGTTATGGCCCTTGAAGGGGTCAGAATTAGCTATTTTGACCTTGTCTGCACAATAGCAGCTTCTTTTATGATTTGATTTTAACCAAACTTGCACAAAACTTGTGTCACCATAAAATCTTGGTTCCTTTCTTGAACAGGCCAGATCCCTTAATGGGTTCCAGAGTTACGGCCCCTGATAGGGCCGGAATTAGCTATTTTGACCTTGTCTGCACAGTAGCAGCTTCATTTATGATTTGATTTTAACCAAACTTACATACAACTTGTATCACCATAAGATCTCGATTCCTTTTTATACGCCCGAAGGGACGTATTATGTTATCGCCTTGGTGTCCGTCTGTCTGTCTGTGTGTTGGTTAGCAATTTCCCTTCCGCTCTGTAACCCCTTGATGGATTTCAGAGAAACCTGACACAAATGTTCACCTAATTGAAATGACGTGCAGAGCGCATGTTTCGGATGGCTCACTTCAATGTCAAGGTCACACTTATGGGTCAAAGTTCATATGACTTTGTTTTGTGTGAATATTGCTCTGCCTATGCGTTGCATTGCAGTGCTCTTGTTTTTATTTGGCAGATCCTTCTTTTGTTCGCTTACAATATTTTTTTTTAATTACTTTCCTTTAATGTTACTATAAATAGCTTATCTAGTAACTTTTTTATTATTAGCCGTAGGGAGAAACCGAGACCACTTTTCTGTGGTACAACATGGATGGTACCTCCAATTTTTAGGTGTATTTTGACATATCTTTACCTTGTAAGAATTTTTTCTTTTTGTTTTTGGTTAAAGCAATGGTACTCAGGGGAGCGATATAGGGCCATCATGGCCCTCTTGTCTTCTTTACATGAAAGTTGGGATTTTTTTCTACTTTCTGTTCTTTACACATTCTTTAGCGGAGGACTGAAAAAAAACAAAGACAAATATCAAACACGTTCCAAAAACGCACCCCCCCCCAAAAAAAACCCACAAGAAACGAAACTAACAGCACGCAGTCCTGCATACCTCCAACACACACATACACACACACACACACACACACACACACACACTCATCACACACGTTTAGCAAGCACACGAGGACAAAACAAACAAATAAAAGAACACAGTGGGGCACCGCCTTGGAACGGTCAGTGGCAAAAACACCACTTGGGAGCTTAAACCGGTTTATGGCGCGCACCAAACCTCACTCTTACCCCCCACCATGTTCCAAAGTCACGGGACAGTGTAAATAAAAGCAATCCTCGCTTAGTCACGTATGTACCCTTATACAACGCAGTCTTGCGATATACAAAATGTATTTTATACAGAATACAAACTGTCCAAAAAACATCTTGCAATATGTTCTAAACACTTTATTACATTTAATAATCTTGATTAATTTATGAGTTCATGAGGCGATCTCCAGGTGAGGCGTATGTTCTCCGTCGACGGACGATTTGAGAACAGGTTAGTACTGGGGTAGAATCCAGCAGCGCTGGTTAAGTTAAATGCCTACCCATATATAAATAAAATACTGTTGAGAAACGGCGCTAAACCCAAAATAAAAGCTGTAGAAGGGATGAACCAAACATGTGATACGTCTGTAAATAAGTGGGACATAGCCTTATAATAAAGCTCTTTATAGTCTTACAAAAATTAGAAAGTCTTAAAAACGACCGAAAATTCACTGTTGATTTTTCTTCATTTATACTGTTCTGAACTCTGCAGCTAAGAAACTCAAGCTAAAGACCTTTGGACAAACACATGATATGGTTTCCTCCTGTGCCCTTTCTTGATTTATGTTTATGTCTGTTTCTTACTTCTGTGTTTTCATCGTGGCATAATTCGTTTATGAATACACTGTATTGGTGGCTGCTTTCTTTGAAAGTGGCTGTTGCTCCTGTTTTTGTTGTGTTATGCAAATCTAAAGTAACAAAAACACATAATTTACGGTACTTTTCTTAGAAAACTATTTATCTTGGATCTTGCCTTTTTAAAAAAGTATCTTTTCGCTACACTATTCATAGCTTAAAAAGTTCATTTAATCACTAGCCTTACGGTTTTGCCAACATTTGGTAAAGAGTGATCCTTAAAGCCCTGCTACGCGGCTATTTAAATTCTATTGTGTGTATGCAATCCATTATTACAATAGGTAACAGTTAACGACCACGACCCACACTTTAGCACGCAAAACCACAGGTATTTTGTATAGAATTTTATATAAAATAGACTCTATTTTGACAGGCGTCACTGTTCATAGTCAGGATTTTCATGCTTTTTCAGTGACAATTTAAGGTTAAAGGTAGGACTGGAGCAGGTCTTTAAATTTTGTGTTTAATAGTGATACTACACTGTATCGCTACAATTTCATACCGGAACCTTTTTATAATTCATGTTTCAGCATATCTCTCGGAATGCATTCACAATAAGTAAAGAAAGAATGGTTTATGAATAATTAGTGAACTGTTTATTGATTTAATTAAGAGCACGGTTTATTATACAAGTAGTTACTTTCACTTCCTCGAAACGACATGTCTCCGGTCTTCAGTTCAGATTTACTTTGTGATTATATTCTAGCAGTCTCGGTATGATCAAGTATATTTTGAGACGCAGTAACGTATCGCTGAAGGAAATGAATGAAACTCTCGATATTTTTATGTCGCACTTGCTTGTGTTACGTTAACATTGTTTCCTAAGGCAATGTATTATTGTTTAAGACTTTATATCCTGTAGAAATGAATGGTGGTTGATATTAAATTGTAGAAGGAAGATGTTAAAACCTTATTGTACTCTTTATTTTGTCGCACTAATGTACGAAGTGTCCATTTTATTGTAAGGAAACACATGCACTGATTTATCAGTATATAGAAGATGCAACTTATCATAAAAACAACACATATACAGAAAGTAAACATTCAAGAAAAAAAAATGTAAAGGAAAGCAGGTATAGTCACTTCCTGGAAAGATTAGTATGGACTGTCTTGAAAAGTTCTTGTTAGCCCTGTGAGTTCATAAAACAGTGTTTCATTCAGCTATTAATTTTACTTCTAATAATCTCCCTGTCATAAATTGTTAGGTCTGGTTGTTTGATTTTGTTCTTTCTAAGACTCGGGTTGCATACAGTAATCACAGTGTTCATTACTTCGTTAGTCCGTCCGTTCGAGTCAGTTTTTATCTCAGTTATAAATTTTCAAAACGTAAGAAAACTGAACTCCACGTAAATGATAACTTCTACGCGAAGGTGTGTTGCACGCAAGAGTCAGTCCGTTCCGTCACGGTCAGGGTCACATGGAAGGTCATTTACTGTTTTATGTAAATTCAGATATTGTATTTCGTTTTAAAGATAATTCACTTAAATGTAAGACAAAAATAAAGTATGATGAGATGATGTGTTGCGCATATGATTCGTAGTAAGGCCAGCAAGATCAATGTCACTATCAATAAGGTCAAGGTCATAGGCAAGATCGTTTACTGTTTCGGTAGACATTCACACATTGTATAAATTGTACTGTCTATCTGAGCCATGAGTTTTGAAGTAGCAAAAGGAATTATAACTGAACTTCAAACAAATGAAATGAATGAGGAGAAAGTGTGTGGTGATCTAGGGTTCCCTACTTTAAGGTCAATGTCAAAGACAAGGACATTAGTTTTCATGTACATTTAGATCATAGTACTTCATTTCTGTCAGCCATAACTTTTGAAGAAATAAAGGGAATTTAATGAAACTTCACACCAGTGTTAAGTAATATGAAAAGATGTATTGTGCTTATGAGTTAGACAGACATATACAAAAACGTCACAACCGGAGGACTTGCCACTTACAGTGTGTTAGCTAACATATTAATATGTATTTTATCTGTTTTCTTGATTTACGAATTTTGGTAATCCACAGACCTATTAATATGTAAGTCCATCTAGAATAAGAACGTCAAAGCGGTAAGTTGCAAAATAATAAGAAGCAAGGGTAGCTATTACAGTATTTTATCGTAATAACTCTGTGTTAGTTGTTGGGAGATGCGAATGTTTCCCAAACGCAATTCTTGTATACATTATGTTACAAGAAGAATGATTACAGTAAATGTGATATACCTTTACCTAATGAGAGGTAATGTAGTTGTAATTAATTGAAATATTTCAGATATAGTCTCCCACAAATTGTTAGCTTCGTTGACGATGAAATCAAACGCGTCTATACCCAGGACCTGTTGGAAGGAATAGAAAACATGAGAACAATTACAGGTTCGTTGTTAGATATATGTTATGCAAGAACCTTAGTTCAGGAACATGGTTGATATGTTTATTACTGCTCTTGTTCAATACCATTTTGGTTTTGAATGTTTAATCATTTTCAAGACGTGGCATACAATTTCTCGCAATTTTCAAATGTTTTCATATCACTTCCAGTTTTTGTTTGGAAAACTTTCAACAGGATTAAAATGTCTACGTTATGATGACCTGATACTATTTAATCTAAGATTTTAGTTTGTCTTCACATACTGATCTCGCATATTTGCTCTTAGTAAGTAGAATTATTGTTTTTTTATATTCAGTGTTGATAAATCAATTGAAAACCGCTTCAGAAGCATGTATCTTTTTCACAGTGAAAACACTACGTCTGAATCGCCTTCTTACACAAAATGTACTAGTTGGACACTACAAACCTTTAGATGAAAGCGAAACAAATGATACTGAAAGATTTCGACAGAGAACCCTAGTTGTGTTGCCTATTGACAATCCAGAAATACGTGATATAGAAGTGAACGTGCTGAAGGGTATTACTGAAGACATTTATGAAGAGGTGTTTCTCGTGCGAAATGTGTCACACTCCGAGACTGGTGCACTAGTCGACGGATCGTTGTATGTGGACTTCGCAATGTCTCCGGGAATAAAAATAATACCAGCCGCAGGTAATGAATCTATAAAGGATATTTTTACAGGTATATGGAATATATCAAACCGAGGGGTGAAACAAGTTTTATATCAACATGAGGGCGGTGCGCGAATGAGAATGTCAAAACTGTCTCACTTCACAAAAACGAATCGTTTAATTTCTATTACTTTATTCTTAACTACATTGAAATATGCATTTTAATATCAGAGCGAGCGAAAAAGATGCGCGTACACGAACATGACGTCAGCCGTCTTGTGACTTTGCCAATATGTCTGAGTTCCATTTCATTTTATTATTTGCAGCATAACGTTACGAAAATCTCATTAGGTACAGGTATTTGTGTGGAGAATTGTTCTATGAAGAACACAACGCGACTTCAATTTCATCCTGATTTACGTGAAATATTAGAAGTTAATGTAAACACAGTGCACAGGTAGATCGGCAAAAAGCGATATGCAGTGAGCGGTATTGATTATAACTTTCTGATAAAACTGATAAATTTGACCATTTATCATACAATGACTGAATTACATTTTATAATCACGGTGATACAATAGTAGAAAAACAAAGCTGTTTGCTGTTTCAAACATGACAAATAATCGAAATGTACTGTGTTAAAATGAAAAAGGTAAATTAATTGAATACAATTTTGTAGATCCAAAATCGGAGGACTCGCAAAGCCAAGATAAGCCACCTCCCCGACCGCCAAAACCAGGACATCTTAAATCACCGGGAACAGGCAAGTGGTATTTCTTCTAGCATAAATGATAATACCTTACCGTACTTCTGTTTCTGACAATTTACCGGACTGACTTTATACCTACTGGTAATATGAGAATCCCCTTAACCTGCTAAATTTCTAAAATTGACTGGTACATCATTCAATTTGGGCAATGCCATTTATTATTCGAAGGAGTGTTCACTGAAAATTTACTGACAGAATAGCGAACAGTGCAGACCATGATGGTCGCAAAGGCAGAATCACTTGCCGCCAGCAGGCTAAAGGTTAATAAGGACGAACATCACGTTGACTACATAAAAGATATTCGTTAACACCGTCTTCCTGTTTCTAAGAAAACTGTTTATTTGCTTAAAAGTTGGTTAAACTGAATCCCGCTGTTACGTCAGTATCATAAACAAAGAAATAACAATACACAGAAGGCCACGATTTACAAAATAGAAGTTATAACAAATGTGGAAATCACATCGTATTTACCAAATATGTGACCAAGTTGCTATTTTTAAATGTGTATCGTTTACAAGGTAATTACTTGATTTATGACGATAAATCCTTTGGAAGCCTGCAGTGTCAGTTTACGAGAGGTAATAAAACATTAAACACCTCCCACTTTACTAAATAATCCTAAAGGACCATATAAATACAAATATAACAACACTAAGTCCAGGTACAAAGATACGTTATACCGCCGCCGCCCAGCAGAATACAACGAACGCACATTCATTTAGACATGTATCTCTATGGAACTGTTTCTCTTTTCACTCATCTTTTACTAAATTAATCAAAACCTTTAATTTGCACTCCTCTTAACACACCTAAAACAGTCTTTTTGTATTTATAAAAGGGAATGCAGAAACCCGACGGAAGCAGGCCAAGAAGACCACAGACGGCGGTGATTACGTTCCATATAAACCTGCAAAAGGTATTCACAATTTTCAATGTGAAACATTAAAAATGAACAAAATATAAGTTCATAAATTCTGACAAAGTTTGTATTATCCAATATGAAACATTAAAAATGAACAAAATATAAGTTCATTAATTCTGACATAAGTTTGTATTATCCAATGTGAAACATTAAAAATGAACAAAATACAAGTTTATAAATTCTGACAAAGTTTGTATTTTCCAATATGAAACTTTAAAATGAACAAAATACAAGTTCATTAATTCTGACATAAGTTTGTATTATCCAATGTGAAACATTAAAAATGAACAAAATACAAGTTCATAAATTCTGACATAAGTTTGTATTATCCAATATGAAACATTAAAAATGAACAAAATACAAGTTCATTAATTCTGACATAAGTTTGTATTAACCAATATGAAACATTAAAAATGAACAAAATACAAGTTCATAAATTCGGACATAAGTTTGTATTATCCAATATGAAACATTAAAATTGAACAAAATACAAGTTCATTAATTCGGACATAAGTTTGTATTATTCAATATGAAACATTAAAAATGACAAGATACAAGTTCATAAATTCTGACATAAATTTGTATTATCCAGTGAAAAAGCGGGCAAGGAATACAAAAAAGTAGTCCGGTTTTCAGTCCGTCTCTTTTTTGTCCGTATGGACGGTAACTTTAAAATCGCTGAAGGTAATAATTGAAACTCGATAATTTTGTAATGACAAATGATAATGAGAGGAAGCGAAGAGCGCAAAAGCCATAGCTCTGACATGAATGAATTTAAAACTAGAAATGTACCTGTCTAATAGCAGACTCGGTTTGACTGAGTCTGTTCATTAGAGGTAATAAAATGTGCAGTCTTTGAGTAGATCTACTAAAGATATTCCAATGAAACTTAAAAAAATAGATTCCCAACAATGAGAGGACGTGTAGATCGAATGAAGTATTGCTCTATCATGATTCATCTTTACTTTTCTCACTTTATTTAAATATTCGTCAGAAAAATAACAGGGAATGGAAAGAAGCTTGCCATAATGATTATTTGCAATGACAGGGAATGCATATCATAAAATCATAATTATGTGTTGAGTCGTTTTTTAATTATCTCCTTTATTGTACTTGACTACTTAATTTTCTCCAAACACAACTTTTTTAAATACTGAATGGAATTAGATTAGAGATGAGTTGAAGTACAAATAATAATCATAACTTCAGAATCCTAAATTAATGATTCAGCATTCCGCTTGCTACAAAACACAGCGGCGGGTATTGCTGTCTCTCAAACTGATTATGTTTAAGGTATCCGATCCACAAATAAGCAAATTCTATATAACAGTGCTATTAAGATATATCAAAATCCAGTTATTATAGTGTGTTTTATTTATCTTTCAAAGTAAAAAAACATGACTACATGTAGCGATTCTTGCATATTATTTATGGTCATTTTATTTACTAATTCTTTTTTAGCAGACACAGTTATTTCAAACGATACCAAAAATACATGGGGTCACCAGCATCGAAATGTTACCCATTCCTTAAATCATTTCTCGCAACGAAGTAGCTTAGTACTTTATAATTCTGAAGGAGGACATTACTACAGATTCCCTGAAAAGCCTGAAAAGCAGTTATGTACATTTACACTTAAAATGCAGATATTTAAGCAGGCAAGAATAATTCGTCTTTAAAATATAAGAAAGAAACGGCAGTAAATTGTTAATTATTTTTGAAAAATACTTCGAAATCCATAGAACTGGACATAATGATAATCCCTGCTAGCATAATTGATGATTGTTTCTCTTAAACATTTTTATTAAGCAGACAAGAAAAGTAACTCTCCTCAAACGCACAGAAGGAAACAACCCCAAGCAGTTAAAAAACCTGCTCCACAGGAATCAGATGTATTAAGCGATTATGAATATCCAGATAACCCAAGTCCTACAAGTAAGGTTTTAGAGATGTCTTTGTAACTAAGATAAATAAAATGTCACACAATATCCCATAAAGTGTTTAGCATGGTTCCCTAACTTCATGCATGGAAACCTAACAGTACGCATGCTTTATCTTTAAATGGTAGCGTCATTTGGAACATTTGACTTTTGGGGGTAGTAAGGGTGATATAGTATAGCAATGAGTGTCTTAAAACTTTATTATGAATGAGCGGCGTCCATTATGGTTGTTGACTGTATTTTTGTGTAGATGTTAATCATCCATATATACATACACACGCTGATTTTTTTATCTTTGTTATTGTTTTTTTTCGCAATCACTTACACTTCGCCAATATTGGTTCTATATTTCGTTTGGGATGTAGACTTATTTCACACGAGGAAGATAGCCACGAGGCCTGTGAAAGGTCTTTTTATGAAGATCCTTTCGAAGCATAGAACATTACCAAGCAAAGTAATAATCCCGATTTGATTGAGTCTGTTCATGCGGTGTTCTAATGTACAAGACCCCTAACACCCTCTAGCCTGTGCGTAAGCCGAACTCCATTATCCAGAAACATTGAATGAACGGACTAAGAACCAGAAAATTCAAGTGCTGTGAAACTTTCCACAAACGCGACACAATATCTATGAGAAGATACTTTGTTTGATACTAAGTCAAGCAAAATTCAGCTGACTCGTGTTGATAGAGTCTGTTTATGAGAAGTAATTGAATGAAACCAATAACTGGAATGTTTTCTGGATGAGTCTTGAGTCTTGTTCACTATTAAAAGCTGGAAAGTTGCTTAAATCTCTAAATTTGACGAAATTGCTAGAAGTTGAACCCAACGCGCTATGAATGACAACTATTCTATTTTTGATTATTTTACTGCCACATTGTATTTTACCTGGGAATATTTCGACCAGACCTAACAAATAAATTGATAAATGACTAAATAATACAGTTGACCGGTTGTCAGAAGGATCATTATTTCGCATGACATAACTTTGCAAATATAATTGACATGATGGACTTAAAATTTTATAAGTAATGCCTCGAAAATGGTTTGTTAAGCGACGTCAATATTTCTTTACTTACCTAATTATTTATAAAACATATTTCTTTAACTGTTTAGACATATTTAATAGAATATACAAAACTCGCTTTGTCATGCTTAATATCTTTTTCAGCACATGGCGAATACTTGGATTTCAATTTGGCAGATTTGAATTTCTGCAGTACCGGTATGCATAAATTTCATAACATTTTATCTATTTTCCATCTTTACCTGTTCTTAAGTCATGTGGTTATGATTTGAAAATTACAGAAAATAATGAATCATTCGATTAGAATAGTATCAGTCAATAGGTTATATCATACAAATCAAGTTTCTTCTTAATTTTTTATTCATTAACATTCATATATTTATGGATTAGGCCTATGTGTATACTCTTTTGTTCTCAATAAACAAGCTGGGTCACAATGGAAGTGGTATAGATCATTCTCAGTACATACAACAATAAAAATAAACCAAAAGATATAACTGGCAAACCCTTATAATTTTGTGATCCATTACACCATATTTCATTAACAACAAAGAAGTATATATTTTGGACTACTTTTTGTAACTTTAATTGGTCATTATCTATTTCTTGTAAACAGCTTGATTTCCCATGTATTTTAACTAACAGAACCCTTCGTGTTCAGTATGTTTATATGACGTCATGTTTTAATCATTAAAATTATTTCAATTTCAGGTGGTCAGAAAAATCCGCTGGTGAGTTTCGCATAATTTTGGCAATTTTAAGAAATACTTATAAAAATAATTCTTATTTTGTTTAAGAAATATTACATTGAAAGGGAATTAATTGCCGTGTCGACTAAGCTTTTCAATACAATGAATACTTTGAAAAAGATCACGTACATCTGTTTGTTCGCCAATGTACACGTTGTCATTATCGAGACCAAAATACTCTTGTTATTAATAGACTTTGATATTGAGAGTTTTCGAACAATAAATACAAAATGGCCCTGTGCTTTGTTTTAAAGCACGAACAAATTGTTCTTCTACAAATGATTTTTTAATAAAATACAAAACAGTGAATACAGCTTTACATAAAAGAAGCATTTATCATCGATTTTAATGATGTATACCAGTGTTTAAGCAGAATACCTTTTTAAGAACTGAAATTATTAAAAATTCTTTCTGCCGATTTTAGCTCGACTATACTATATAATGGAGAGCTACTCACCCTTGCTTCGCGTCGGCGTTCACGTCCAACAAAGTTTGAATGTTTGAAACTTTTATCTCTGTAATTGGATTTAGTCGAAACTTAGAATAATTGTTCCTCGTCATAATCCGCAACAAATGACACAAGGGCCACAAATCTGGAACCAATGTCTCATGAATCATACCCCCTTTTACCTAGAATTTTAGGTTAACGTTTTTAAGCACTTTCATTCTATCTCTGTTATAACCTGATATATCTTATTCAAACTTGAAATAGTTGTTCTTCATCATCACCCATAGGACACAAGGTCCATAATTCTGGCACCAATACTTGAAGAATTATGTCCTTTTTATATGTAAAATTTTAGGTGATTGTTTAGATGCACTTTCATTGTATCTCTGTTATTATCAGATGAATCTTATTTAAAATAAATGATGGCATTTTTATTCTTAGAATTTCAAGTGAAAATATACATACACGTTCTTTTAATGTCTGCCCAACGGGTTTGCTCTGAACTTAAACCAGTTGCTTCTCGTCATCATCCGCATCACACGATGCAATTGTCATAACCCTGACATCAGTGTTACATAAATCATGCCCCATTTTACTTAGAATTCCAGATTAATGTTTTGATGCACTTTCATTCTATCTCTTTTATTACTTAACAGAAATGTGTGACACACACTTAAAATTTTATTTTACTACATATCATTACCCATCTCATATTACATAATGGCCATATCCGTGGAAGAAGAAATATTCGATAAATTATGTTTCTTTTATTTTTTTATCCACTAACACACTTTATTTGTTAATACTTAAAAGATCTGAATAAAACTCAAAACAATTGTTCAACACCATCACCTACATCATCTATGACAAGACGCTTTTCCCCTACACAGCATCGAAATATTCGATTGCGCTTTCTTCTTTGACAGCTCTTGCTATTAACGTGGATATTTCTTCAATGCAGTAATGTTACCAGTTGTAACAAAACGCGAACGAGGAAAACACCATACAAACACACACACTAGACATGATTTGGTTGTGACAATGCAAAAAACTGATAGCCAAAACAGAAATGATGAATGAATCCTTATCCATTTTTATGTTGTTTTTCTACTTGCTACATTCTTATATATCATTTCGTTTAAACAGGAAAAGCACACTTCGAAAGGCAAAGATTTGTTGTTGAATTTAAAAAACAAATTCAAGACTAAAGATAAAATAACAACTCCAACAGAGGATGTACAGAGTGAAATCAAGAAAAAGGTGACGGCAACAGTTAAACCAAGACCACCAGCACCAGAGCCAGATGTCGACGTAGAGGAATTGGAAAGTAATCTCCCCGTGTATGATGAAGTTAATGAGTGGACAATGAATGATTCTTCTCTTCACAACTACCAGTCACCACCGAAGCCTGTGCCTATAATCAGTAAAGCCGGGAAAGACAGAAAGGCATACCCCACACCGAATCCAGTTAAAGAAAAGCCCACTGCACGTGTAACGCCATCAAGCAATCATTCAGAAGAAGGTAGAAAACACTTTAAGGATTTGAACAACGAGGAACTTGTCGAACGTCTATACTTCTGTGATCTAAACGATTTTGCTGAGTTTTGCAAAAGGGAGAAACTGAATGGAGCATTCTTTAGTAACGTTGCAAAAGAAACCCTAACACAAGAAATGAACTTGAAAGGAATATCGCTATTAAAGTTCATCAAAATGAGAGACCATAACTGGGTTCCAACCTGAAGGTTTTTATTTCTTACAGTTTCAATGTAATTAAATAAGCGCGTTATGTGATTAAATTGCAAGTGTGCCTGATATACATACAGCTTTCTAGTGAGACAAAATAATACATTTTCTTTTATTACCATTAGAAATACCCAATATTTCTTTTTCAATGAAGGTATTCTATACCATTAGAAATGTCTAATTTCCTGTTCAAATGGAGGTGTTCTCTGCCATCAGAAATAACCAGTTACCTTCTCAATTGAAGTTATTCTATGCTAGTAGAGATATTCAATTTCCTTTTGAAACGGAGGTATTCTATACTATTGGAAATATTCAATTTCCTTTTCAAATGGACGTATTCTAATCTTTTAATTTACTCGTCAAGAACTAGAACGTGGAACTAGCACTAGCTGTTCAGTTTCAAAATATGATGACTTTTCACGTTGATCTTAACAAATAGTTTTGTTGCCTGTATAATTATTTTGACAAGAAAACACATTTAGTAATATTTCTTCATATTTACATAGATATAGATACAGTTTTATTAAGTTTGCAAATAAAAAAAATGATATATCGATTTGTTATTAATATGGTGAGCCACCAGAAGTATACACAAACACTAAATTTGCATTACGCATTGTCTAGATATATATGCGTAAAGGTCAACATTTTATAAACGGGTTGCATCAGGCGCAAACACGCATACTCCGCACATAACCGGGAAAATGGGAGGTCCCAAAAAATGTTAGCTGGCGGGGTAAAGTGTTATTTACACTCTCTGTGTCTTTGGAACATGGTGGAGGTAAGTGTGAGGTAAGGTGCACCAGTAACCGGTTTAAGCTCCTAAGGGTGGTTTTGGCGCTGACTTTTCCAAGGCGATGCCCCACTGTGTTCCTTCATTTGTTCGGTTTGTCCTAGTGTGCTTGTTTTGTGTATGTGTATTGGTTCTGTGGGTGTGACATTATTGTTGAAATGCGTTACTTCTTCTGAATAACATTATGCTTTTTTTTTTAACTTCCATTTAATCCAATCCGAAAGAAAAAGCACTCGAGATAATCATCTCGTATGACCCAATAGACCAAAAAGAAATATAAACTTTAAGTTATGCTAGAAGAACAGTAAAGTAAAGATTGTATTTTACTTTGTTACCTATGCAAACCACTGTCAGACTCAACTGAAAATTCAACTTGCACTCTTACAAGTCCATGCCTCTATTTGATATTAATGTAGTTACATAGTACCTGTTTTCATAGTCTATAATATTCATCTTGTTTTCGGACATTCTGCAATCTGACATATAGAATTCGGTGTATTGGTTAGTGGTATTCTTCATTGTGCATTATATGCGTATATGGTGCATATCTACTGATGATACAAGATACAAGAAGCTTTATTTTCCGTTGGATACAATGTAACAAGATAACATAAGCTCATGGGCTATTTTCTGACAAACATATATAAAACTGAGATAAACTATGGTAAAGCAGCTAGCTGAAAAGGAAGACATATTAATGTGTTTAAGCATATTTAAAACATATATGTTAAGTAAGATATTAAGAGATTTAGATTAGAAGTTGATAGTAAGGTAATTTTTTTTTATACAGATCAACTATTTATCATGAAATAAAGCATTACATATCTTTTATAATAAAATTATGATCGGACACTTGTTGTACCATGCTATATACCACATTACCTGAAGAGTTTTTATGTTTCTGTATTTCAGTAGAAAGGGTTATCCACCCCCACCCCCCCAACAGCAATTTTTATGAACTACTTTTAACTTAATTAATTTAATTCTATATCTGATTGTTCTCACAACTGTGTATTGCCGTTTAACCCATAAATGCAAGTAGGTGCCAACCACTTTGTTCTTTTCATCAGTGAGTACACATTAGTGATATTCGAAGAAGACACTTTGCAAGTTACAACTTGTTAATACGGATATATAATAAATCAAGATGCAATGATTGCCTCATTAATGTTCCATAAATCATGTCAAGTCGTTTGCACACAATTTTGTAAATATCTAAGCAGACAAGTATCTCATGTCTCGTTTTAAATGAGAAAAGTAAACAATTGAAAAATGCCGTAGACCTTTCAAAAAATCGCTGGAGAAATAAACAGATAGATCGGTTTCGGGCTTAAGACTTACGTTTCATTTAGAAAATTTAATTTTATAATCACTAAAAAAACTTACATAAATATCGCTATATAGACCTCGGGTCCCCACACCTTTTAAAGACAATATCGGTTATAATAATAGCCGTACCATGAGAAAACCAACATAGTGCATTTGCGACCGGCATGGATCCAGACCAGCTTGCGCATCCGCGCAGTCTGGTCAGTATCTTGCGCATCCGTGCAGTCTGGTCAGGATCCATACTGTTCGCTAACGGTTTCTCTAATTGCAATAGGGTTTGAAAGCGAACAGAATGGATCCTGGTCTAGATCCATTCTGGTCGCAAATGCACTATGTTGGTTTTCTCATAGTGCGGCTCAATTATTTTATAACTTGTATATTACAGGAAACCCTCAAAATAATACATGTGTATGTGAAAATTAAGACAATCCGGTATAATAATCCTTCAGGTACCCTGATGATGTTCATGTAATGCTGATAAGTGCTGGAAACAATTCAGATAATACAAACTCAAACATACTTTTTGACACCAATCTCATTGAATCACAGAAGAACAAATCTCTGACCATCGGCGTGGAAAGCATAGGATCATTCGAATATCCCACACACACTTGTAGTTTTAAAATACACAAACATTCTCGTGCCGTTAAATTACAAGGGAAAAATGAAAGTATTAAGGAATACAAAGAATTATGAGAGTGTAAGAAAATTAGCTACTGATTTTCCAAGATATGCGACAGTTTACAGTGACTACGGAGGAGAAAATACCTGTCACCATTTAAGCTGGGACTATTATAAAACTGGACAGAATACTTCCTGGATTAATGCACGGTCCAAGCCGAGAATCGGATAAACTTGCTATACAGTTTCAACTTTTAATCGGGCCTTTGGTAGTGGCTGTGCCATTAAATGAAAGGGGAAAATTCCAAACGGTACCTAATGATAATGAATATACGATGAAGGAAGCCATAGACAAGTGAGTAAAGACTCTACATGATCAATGAAGCAATTGACAGGTGAGTACAGGCTCTACACGTTATATTTTTTGATGGGTTATACGTCGCACCTACACAATTATAGGTCATATGGCAACTTTCCAGCTTTGTTGGTGGAGGAACACCCCATGGGCTCCTCCGTGCATTAGTTCATCACGGGCGGGCACCCGGATAGAACCACCGACCTTCCGTAAGCCAGATGGATGGCTTTGACACATGAAGAATTCAACGCCCAGAGTGAGGCTCGAACCCACATCGGTGAGGTGCGAATTATTTGGAAGTAAGCGACCGTAACCCCTTGGCCATAGAGGTCCGATAGCGAAACCATTGACAGGTGAGTAAAGGCTCTACACAATCAAGGAAACCATTGACAGTTGTGTAAATGCTCTACACAATCAAGAAAGACATTGACAGGTGGCCGACAAAAGGCTCTATGATGGAGGATGCCATTGTCAGGGTTAAGTAAGGGCTCTACACGATCAACGAAGCCATTGACAGGCGAGTCATGGTTCTACACGATCAAGTAAGCTATTGACAGGTGTATAATGGTTCTACACGATCAAGGAAGCCATTGACAGGTGTGTAAAGGCTTTCTCAAATGTCATTTGTGTCTATTGTATATATATTTACATGGAACCGTAAAACAAGGAAGATGAAATGTATCGGACTATGACACCATGTGATAAGCCTTTGAAGATATGAGACAACATATTAAATAGCTGTTTCACTACTTGAGCTTTTTATCCACTTTCGTGTAGATTATAGATAAAAATCTATCACATTTTATAAAATGCTATATTGTTTGCGAAATGCACACATAATAAATTGTACGATCAAATGTTCTTAACGTGAAATCTGTTAAGCACAACATTTTATTTGCTATGTCAAAGTGTTTCCGCTGGTCTTTTGTTTGCTGAAGGCACAAAAAGGGTGCATTTATAATTCCTGTATCATAAAATAAAATATGTTAAAAGATCCTTTGGAAGCAAAGAATGCAACCAAGAAGAATAATAGCAGACTCGGTTTGATCGAGTCTGTTCATGTGTGCAACACATCTCACGCTCCCTAGCACCGGCTTAAGCAGAACTCTATTACACATATGTTGAATGGACTCCATGATCCCAAAGGACTAGAAAATATAACAACACCGACAACTGAAACGGCACTGTAATATCGAATTCAAGTTTACTCAAACAAACATTTGTCAAAGCAAGGAAACTTACTGATTAAGACCACATCCAATTGCTGAAAAAATAAAAAAAGTTGTCAGTAGATCTAATAATAATGTTAATAAACAAAAGTGTTTTAACTTCTTAAATATATCAGTCTAAGACGTCGATTTCTGTTCTAGAGAGACATAATACAGTATTTTGAAATCTCTGAAGTGTACGTCTCCTGAGCAAATACTTGACTGATCTCGTAGATAACATATATATTGCAAATAAAGAAACAGATGCGTTTGTAAAATTTTGTCTGTCAAATGGTACATTCATATAACAAGGCATTTTAGTCAGAAATGTGAAAGACTCTTATTTAAAAAAATCGAAATTATTGAAAGTTTTACGAAAAGCGACATAATATCAAAAGTATTGTATTCAATTTTATTTCTAAAGTGATCAGTGACACACATTTCTAAAACAGAATACTAAATAATAATTTTAATATGGCTGTTACTGAAAAATAGTTGATGTTTAACGAGTGACTGCGTTCTTTGAATCTAGTTTGGTTTTTTTCTTTTGGAATTTTTGTCCCTGCTTTTTGTTGGCTTTCCTTATGCACAACATATGTTGATGTTTTTAGATTGTTTGACTGTGAAAAAAGTTTATTGCGAACACGCTTAGAACACCGTCGTTCAACAGATATCTTTTACAAATAATTTTCACAAAGCCGCTGGTCGCTTAATGAAAGAAGTCGTTTAATTGAATGTGTTTATAGAGTAAAAATGTTCGGAATTTAAATTGGCCGTTTTTTAATGGAAGTCGCTTAATAAAGGCTAACGCATGTACATTGTTGACTGTAGTTGTACAAAATATGTATTATTGTTTCAATTTCTGAAATTTGATATATGCATATAACATAACAGATGGTTTACGGCAATAGCGTTTATTGACAAAAATATTTCAATGAGGTATTAAGCTGGATATATATATTTATCCCATGTATGAATTGTTTCAAAAACTGGTGCGTATTTGTAAAGTTCATGACCAAATCATTCAACCATACGATAGTTAAATACAAGTTGTGCTAGCTCCTTCTGTTAAGAGGAGGTCAGTTGGAGGTTTCAATAAAATACTGTGAAATTCAGTACCTATCGATTAATTACATAGAAGAAGCAGGTCCACTTTACCAGCAGTAAAAAAGGAACCATACCAAAACACTTGTTATGTTCATGCTTTTCTTGAAATGTTAGGGTGCCAATAGGCAAAACAAAGTCTGTAATAAGATCCCCTGGAAGCGTAGAACGCAACCAATCAAACTGGTAGCAGATTGAGTTTGATCCAGTCTATTCGTGAGAGGTAATGAAATAGGCAACAACCCTAACAACCCCTAGCACCAGTCAGTTGTTTAAGCGGGAACATATAACAATACTGAGTCAAAGTACTAGGAGACTCAAGTTATTCTACAAACAGTATTAAAATGATGAGAAGTAGACTTTGTATGGTTATTATTTTCGCGGTAACGATATATGACAGAGAATAGACATTTATGTCTGTATCAATTCAGCAGGGCATTTATAAAGGAAGAAAGAAGTGTTTATCACTAAGAAATAATCACTAAGAAAGAGGAATGTATCAGATGGTATATCCTACAGATAGCAACAATATGAAGTTGTCTTAAATACCTGAAAAAAATATTATAGTTTTGTATAACTTTATTGGTGTATATGTCTACGCTTCCCCCTCCGACCCCAACCCCCTTCCCGCTTCTATTAAATACTGAAATAATGTTTTACGTTAATTTCACTATACATGTACTGGTATGTCTAATATATTGGTAGTCACTTATTTTCTACATTTCTGTTATATCTATGTTCATAAAAATGAAGTTTTACCAACAGAAATGCAATAGAAGAATAACGAATTAAGACTATCAACTTCATTTTTCACATCAACCTTACTAGTTTTATTGTTATTAGTTCGGTCCTTAAAGCCGTAGTGTTTCTGTATACATATATTCAAGTTTCCATTTTACCGGTACTAGAGTGCATATTTCATTGTACCAAGTTAAATGTCTTCTTTTATTTTACTTGGGTGCGTTCAATGCTTTCATTTTATTTATAAATTAGGCCACATCAAATTGAAAAGTTGTTCATCGGAAAAATAATTTAAATATGTACTTTTTTTTGTTTTTGAGAAAATCAGGAGTGAGCGAAGAGCGAAGAGCGAAGAAATATATTTGTCTTGTTTGGCTCTCGATTAACTAATATAAACCTTAAAATTGATTGTAAAGTACTTTAACATTAAAAATAATTCACCAGGGATTGAGAAAACATGTGTACATTTGATGATTTTGGTTTGGGTACATTTTGACCTTCAGGCGCACAACAAATGCGTGCAAAAAGGTAACAATAACATTGGCATACAGTACAGTGTAATCAAATAATGTATGCATTATATATGTATACATGTAATATAAACAATGCATAACCTTAAACCATAATCATGAAATAGATATGCGACTTAAATGTTTACTGCTATGAAAATGTAGCATTTTTAGCTCGACTTTTCCAGTTTTCGAAGTTTTTGATAAAGTCAAATATCTCTGTTATCTTCTGCTTTTGACTTGAAAGTTATGCCCATTTTTAACTCTTTTTTTTTTGTTAAAGTTTTATATAACGTCCTGTATCTCTGTTAGTTTCAAAGCTATTGCCTATTATGCCTCTTTTACTGGCAAAGCTCTAATTCAAAGTCAAGCACCGAGAAAAGTCGAACATCCTGTCTTACGGACAGCTCTTTTTCTAACTTTAAACTTTCTTAACAGATTAAATGTTTTGAAACAAAGTATCAATGAAGGTCTGAAATGGAGATTAACGTGCATTAACATTATTCTACTCGAGGATTTGAAAATTTGAAGATCTAAATTGGTCTGAACACAACTCATAATGTAAATTCCTTACCCGACCAACATTCGTATACAAATTCTGATCATTTGGACAGGAAAAACAGAAAACAGAAAAGTGACATGCATCAGTACGTATTTACCCTTACCAAAATAGTGTAGACTGATGTTATCAAATAAATAAGTGTGGGTTTTCATCCAATTTTCAATGAAATAAATCCAATTTTTGTAGCAACTCCATTTAGTTGGCAAACATTCGAAGAAAAGGTCATAACTGCATAAGGGGAAATAACTTGAATGCATCTAAATATAAGTATCGTGATATATTATAGATGAAATGTATTTATTGTGATTCAGGTCCTTTTTAGAACAATCTGGTACTGGAATTATAAGCATTTGTACACTGTTACGTCCGTAAAAAGTAGCGCGCCAACAAATTTTGTCTTGATTTTTTTTTCAATGGGGCGAGCACAAGCCAAAAACAAAAACAATTTTTTTTGTGTGTTTCTGAAAATATACAAGCGGCAAATCTGATGAACAACATGTTAATCTGGTGAGGCCTTACTATTGAACTAGAATGTCAATTCAAATAGAGGCTAGTATGATTGTTCAGTCTCGTGCTCGTTTGTTATCAAGACACTATTGTCCTTCATTCAAAGTACCTCGTTCATAGAATAAAGGCATCGTTTTCAAATAATATGACGCCAAACTTTTGAGAAAGTAGATATATTTAATTTCATTAGTGACAAGTATAATATATTGAAAAGTATTTCACATTTTTCAGAGGTTATTTATATGAGGACATCACGAGCGCCTGTGTATCTCGTTGTTGAATCTGTAGAAGACTCTGCGGAAGTTACAGTAAATGAAAGTAAAAGTATGCCTGCCAATTAGAGAAAGGTTTGTTTAATACAATTTTATATAGCATCAAGTTTATGAGGTAATTCGAACCAAAATTCAAGCTGTGGTAGTGATCTTTATTGGTACAATTTTATCTTAAATACTCAGTTATGTTAAAATAAACTTTCAGTTCTGAGCCATATATAATAATAAGAAATTAATAATGAGAACAAAATAAGATTAACGGGCGGAATAGGAAGTTATAGATATGTGTAGCTATTTTGAGCTCAAGAATATACTAATCTCATTTTGTTTATAGAATTAACGTAGATACGTTTAAGATTAAAAAGAGATTTCAGATAGCGAGGATATTTTTCAGGAACCCCTTGTTTGGCGGACTTTGAAGAAAATGGACAAAGCCTCAGAGACAGCCAGGAACAGGAAACAAAGCTTAGACGGACCCATGTGAAAAGAACTTTTATTTAGTGCTACGAGTCACTTATTAACCCGGTTAACAGTGACAATTTGAATAACAGAAATTTTCGAATACATAAATATCCTTATTGTTCAGGTCCATCTTCTTTCAGCTTTATTTCGTGTCAGCTGAAACAGGCAGAAAAAAGGGAAGTAAAACAGTGAGAGAGCTTTACATTTTTGTTGTTTTATTTTTGGTCGTTTGAACCCACCGCATCATTTAGACCATATGAGGTTTGGTTTCATTTACGGAGGAAACGATAGAACAGTCTTTTAATAGCTATTGAATAACAGTCTGGTGAATTTGATTTTTTGGTTTGAATTATGCGTCGTTCTGTAACAGTATTTCTGTTGTGGTACGGCGGGCAGTTAACTAAAAATACTAATGTCTGTATTCTGAAACTTCAGCCGTTTACTAGAATAGAAATTAAAATTCTACACGTATTTGTACACGTATTAAACTGCAATCTCTTTATTAGCGTAAAATGAAATATAAAACCATTTTTAATGAACAAATAACATAAAGATCACTTCCATGGTTAATCACTGAATCATCACTAATTAATCAGTCTAAACAAAAATTAACAAACAAAAAAATCATTAATCAAACTTGCGACGCCAACTTATCGTTATGGCTTCTATATCACAGATCAATCACGTTAACGATCACCAATACCATTATTGACATTAAATAATTACAGAACAATCTTTTTTAAAAATTACGTTACTATTATTGGCATCAATTGACAAAAAAAAGTTCAACAATCAAAGTCAGGATTAATACACCGAGAACTTCACCTACTGCTTGATATATTAGCCCGTGAAAGTTCGACTGTTTTGAATTAAGTTAATTGTTTGTTTGTTTTTAGTTTTTTTTGTTTGTTTGTTAACGCCGTTTTTCAGCAGTATTTCAGTTATGTAACGGCGGGAAATTAACCTTACTAGTGTTCCTGGATTCTGTACCAGTACAAACCTGTTACCGCAAGTAACTGCCAACTTCCTCATATGAATCAGAGGTGGAGGACGAATGATTTCAGCCACAATGTATTTTATCGATCGTTACGGAGAACAAACAGCCCGCTCGAGGATCAAATGCACTATTACTAATTCGGTGACTAGGCACATTTGCACATTAACTTATTCCAATTAAGGAATAAGACAAAGGCGTATGTGTATTTCAGTCATAATACTGAAAATATCACACTAACCCTGACCTTGGGTAAAGCTAAACGTGGAATCAGCTTTAGGCTTATTATCAATTAAGTATTTTCATGTGTACAGCTTAATGAAAATAATCAATCTTGAACTGAAAATAATGTTGCCTATTAAAGCAATAACTTTACATGCACTTAAATGCATTGTCCAAATAAGATTAAATTACAAAGATGGTATTACATTTTTACTGATATTGTAAAATTATAATTATATAAAGTGCACAAAGCCAACAATACGTTTTCTTGGTAGGTGCAACTTCTTCATGTCAATAAAAGAGAAGTTGGCTAGACTTTAACAATTCTACTTTAATGTGTTTGGTAGGAAATAAAAAGTGATAAACGGATAACAAACTGTAAAATAAAGAGATTTCCCACGTGTAAGCTGTATTATTATATACTAGTACACTTTATTAAAGTTCACTTTTCTCAGTCAGCGGTTTATTTTCTTAAGAGTCAGTGACAGCGAGAAAGAGGCCCTCTGTGACAGAACTACTTATCGCATACCAATCTCCGCGCAGGAATATTGTCAAACAATCATCCCTTCAAGCAAATCACGTGACGATGGTACAACCATGTGATCCTAAATAGGCGACACGCTTGGCAACTCCTGGTAAATCAAATGCTTGCCATAATCTACAGGCAAATTGACATTTATGTCACAACCTCTAGGAACATAATGAAAGTATTTAATGTATCTATATTTTGCAGTATGCCATTAATCAAATTCTCCTACTGTACTCAAAATACCGTCTTTACATTTTAGCAGGTGCGCATCACAACACCAGAAAAGGAAGTAATGAATTATTTGTTAATTGTTTGCTCGTTTTACAAGCAAAATATATAATATTTAACTACTGAGATAAACACTTTGTACAACGAAATTAAAATAATGAAACATTTAACTCGGCTGAAATTCAGCTGATTTATACGTGGTTGCTGTGTCTATTGTACCGATAAGGGGAAGTTACACTGTGTTGGAGTTTGATCGAATACCATATATACTAACATCTAAATCGTTCTACATATGAATAGGCACGTCTGCAATGATCCCGATACCTCTTTTCCATGAACTTTCGAGAACAAATGGGTGCGTTTAGGTGACACCTGCATAGAACACCAGCAACACGTTGACTTGAATTAATGCACTAGCTTCTGTCGTGCAAGTTTGTCTTTTCTTGTGAACATGCTTTGACATTGATCACACCCGATCATTTTATCAACATGTATCATCGAATGTTAAAGTAAAGACTGCGTGTACCTGTTACCCACGTGACACATACGTGTGTTTGGTAGTTTGTATTTACAGTAATGTGATTCGTGACTTCATTCTCGAAGTAAAATGCCTTCCCACATACAGAACAGGCGATTTCGTTCCCTTTCTTGGATGCGCTTATAACTGCTCAGCAATGACACATACAGAAACTGTTTTACGTACATAACTAACTGGAAAATATAAAAAAAAAGGTTTGCAGGTTGTCGTTATATGCAAAAAGTCACATTCTAGCTTCAAGCTTTTTACTTGCATGAACAATTAATATGCCCATCATGGCATTTTATCTTCCTCTTCATAAACCTACTGCTGCTCCACTAGCTACCATGACATTAGCAGTTTCTCACAGCAGCGAGAGCGGACGCAATGGACAAGTGGTAACAAGAAACCAGGGATACTGAATTCGAAATATGGTTCCCAAACTAACATTACTAACGTCCGGATATGAGTCATGTATAAATGTTTTTTTTTTAACCTGGCACGCTTAAGAACAGGGAAAGCGTATGGATTTGTGAAAGAATTATGCCAAAAGTCAATTTTCTTTATTGCTTACCAGTTGCACTACTAGTATTGTGCAATTATACCGGGAGTAGTTTTATTACAATTTATGTGAAAGATATAGGTACCGCCTTTTGCATTAACCTGATTTAAGTATGCGCTTCAATTTTGTTTATTTAAAAGGTAATTAGGCGATATATCATAATTATCACAAATAAAACAAAACATGTATAAATTTTAAAATTGAGTCTAAAGTTTGTCAGCGATACCTTTATTCTATTATAACTTGAATAGAAGGACAACGGTGTTATGATGACACAAAACACGAGAGTGAACAAAAATAAAATAGTCATCACACCAGCCACTATTTATGTCGATGCATTATACTTGAATTGTAAAGTATTAAATCTAATATAATCTAAAAGAAGATAATTTGCAAACCAAATAAAATAAAAATAGACTTTGTTTGACTGGGTCTCTTTGTGACAGACAACGAAATGTGCAACATCTATTATGCCCTATAGTACCGGTAAAATGGAAACTTGAACACATGTATACAGAAACACTGCAGCTAAAGGACCGAAGTAATAACAACAAAACTAGTAAGGTTGGTGTAAAAAATGAAGTTCTTCCTACAGAAATGCAGTAGAAGAATAAAGAATAAAGAATTAAGACTTCCACGTTAAAGGATAAATCATTGGCGTTTGTTTTAGGTAAAAAAAATCATTTACGAAAGTGGTCCTCGAACATAGACGGTGTATTGCGATCTGTATCCCCTAATGTTGCATTTTAAAAAGTGCATTTGAACGGAATAAGGAATACCTCCATCAAAAAAGTTCGGTAGCAAGAGTACTCTTGTATACAGAGTCTTTAGGTACAAGAAGATGGCTGGATTACATCGATATTGATAATGCGACGATAAAATATGATCAAAATATGTCTGTTCGTCATTTGAACATCACTCATCACACTTTGTTGCGTTTTACTATGAAACCATTCGTTTTTCTAGTTGTATAAAATATTCCGGCGAACGGACAGATAGTGTGGATATTCCGTAAGACTAGACAATTAAGTGAAATGTGCATACGATTGAAAATACGAGGCAACATCGTGGTCAAAATTTGCCATCTTTTCATGAGCTTTGGCGATCAAATACGCTCGCTCTGATTTGCCTTACCAGTGTGTATACGATCATTTCGAATCATAGAACACAACAAAGCAAAATAATAATCTCGATTTGATTGAGTCTGTTGATGAGCTAATCTAAGACCCCTCACACCCTCTAGCCTATGCTTAAGCCGAACTCCATTATCCGGAAACATTGGATGGACACTACGGTCCATAAGGACCAGAAAATTCAAGTAACGGGAAACTTTCTACGACCGCGACACACATCTTTGTTTGCGTAGAACGCAGTCAAGGAAAATTTAGCAGACTCGAATGGATAGAGCCTATTTATGAGAAGTAATAAAATGAAACCAATAACTGGATTATTTTCTGGATGAGTCTTGAGTTTTGTTCACTATTAAAAACTGGAAAATTGCTTTAATCTTTAAATTGTGACGCAGTGGCTAGAAGTTAAACACAACGTGTTATGAATGACAACTATTCTATATTGTATTATTTTACTGCCACATTGTCTTTTACCTGGGAATATTTCGACGAGACTTAGCAAATAAATAGATAAATGACTAAATAATACAGCTGACCGGTTGACAGAATGATCATTATTTCGCATGACATAACTTTGTAAATATAATTAACGTGATGGATTTAAAATTTCATATGTAATGCCTCGAAGGTTTTTTGTAAAGCGACGTCAATATTTCTTTTCTTACCTAATTATTTCATAAAACATATTTCGTAACTATTTAGACATGTCCAATAGAATATGTCACGCTTAATATCTTTTTTAGCACATGACAAATACTTGGATTTCAATTTTGCAGAAAAAAATGAATCATTTGATTAGAATAGTAAAAATTTAAGAATAAATTCATATTTTGTTAATAAATTATGTGTAATTATCACACGAGTACAACAAACAGGGCCTGCTTCTGTCAAACCAGCAATGAATTATTATACTAGCGTGTAAGACATTATGGAGATCACCCGGATGTAACTCGTATTGCCTGTTCAATAGGTTATATCACTTCTTTATTTTCTATTTATAAACATTTATATCTTTATGAATTAGGCGTATTTGTAGTCTTTTCCCAAGTGAACAAGTCGAGTAACAATGGAAGTGGTATAGATTTTTTTCAGTACGTACCAACATAAAAATAAACCATAAAATATAACTGTCAAATCCTTTTATGATCCATTAAACCATATTTCATTAACAACAAGGAAGTATATATTTTGGACTACTTTGTGTACCTCTGATTAGTCATTATCTATTTGTTGTAAACAACTTGATTTCCCATGTACTTTAACTAATAGAACCTTCGAGTTCAGTATATTTATACGATGTCATGTATAATTTCGGTTTCAGGTTCTGAGAAAAATCCGTTGGTGAGTTGTTCATAATGTTAGCAATTTTAAGAACTACTCATAAATGTATCCTTATTTTGTTTAATGATATTCCATCAAAGGGGAATTTATTGCTGTCTACTAAATTTTTCAAAACAATATAATTCATGTACGTCTCTGTTTGTTCAATAATATACATGTTGTCATTATTATCGAGATCAAAATTACACTGTTTAATGGACTTTGATATTGAGAGTTTTCGAAGAAAAATACGCATGGTTCAGTGAATTTTTAAAGCACGAACAAAAAGTTGTACTTTGATAACGAAATTCTTTGATAAAATATAAAAAAAAAAAGAATATATATTTGCATAATAGAAGTTTAACGATGTATGCCAGAGCTTAAGCAGAATACCGTTCAAGAACTGAAATTTTTGAAATTCTTTCTGTCTTTTTAGCTCGACTATACAATATTATGAAGAGCTACTCATCCTTGTTTCGGCATCGGTGGACATGATTTAAGTTTTGAAACTTTTGTCTCTGTAATTGGATTTGCTCTTAACTTGAAAAAAAGTTGTCTTCGTCATCATCTGCATAATATGACACAAGGACCACACATCTGGAAACAATGTCTCACGAATTACACCCTTAAAGTAGTTGTTAGCATTTCAAATACAGTAATATTACAATTTGTAATAAAACGTGAACGAGGGAAACACACCACAAGTACTAGACTTATTGTGGTTGCGACAATGCCCAAAACTGATGGCAAAACAGAAATGATGAATGAATCCTTAAGCATTTTTATGTTGTTTATCTACCTGGTACATTCTTATATATATTTCGTTTAAACAAGAAAAGCAAACTTCGAAAGGCAAAGATTTGTTGTCGAATTTAAAACACAAATTCAAGTCTAAGGATAAAATGACCATTCCAACAGAGGATGTACAGAAAGAAATCAAGAAAAAGGTCACGACAACAGTTAAACCGAGACCACCAGCACCAGAGCACAGATGTCGACGTAGAAGATTTGAAAAGTAATCTCCCCTTTTATGATGGAGTTGATGAGTTGACAATGAATGATTATACTTTTCACAAGTACTAAACACCACCAAAGCCAGTGAATATAATCAGTAAAGCCGGAAAAAGACAGAAAGGCATATTCCACACAAAATCCAGTGAAAGAAAGGTCCACTGCACGTGTAACGCCATCAAGCAATCAAGTTGGAGAAAGTATCAAACATTTTAAGGATTTGAACAACGAGGAACTTGTCGAACGTTTATACTTCTGTAATCTAAAAGATTTTGCTGAGTTTTGCCAAGGTAAGAAACTGAATGGAGAATACTTTAGTAACGTTGCAAAAGAAACCCTAACACAAGAAATGAACTTGAAGGTAATAGCGCTATTAAAATTCATCAAAATGAGAGACCATAACTGGGTACCAACCTGAAGAGTTTTATTTCTTACAGTTTCAATGTAATTAAATAAGCGCGTTATGTGATTAAGTTGCAATGGTGCTAATAGACAGCTTTCAAGTGAGACAAAATAATACATTTTTTTATTACCATTCGAAATACCCAATATTTCTTTTTCAATGAAGGTATTCTATGCCGTTAGAAATATCTAACTTCCTGTTCAAATGGAGGTGTTCTATGCCATCAGAAATAACCAGTTACCTTCTCAAATGAAGTTATTCTATGCCAGTAGATATATCCCATTTCCATTGGAAATGAAGGTATTCTATACCATTGGAAATATTCAATTTAATTTCCTTTTCAAATGGAAGTATTCTAGCCTATTAACTTACTCAAGAACTAGAACGTAGAACTAGCACTAGCAGTGCAATTTCAAAATATGATGACTTTTCATGTTGATCTTAACAAATGTTTTTGATGCCTGTGTAATTGACAGGGGAACACATATAGCCGCATTTCTTCATATTTTCATAGACAAGTTCCATTAAGTTTGCAAATAAACCCCCAAAAATATCGATTTGTTATTATGGTGAGCCACCAGAAGTATAAACAAGCTCAATTTGCACTACACATAGTCTAGATATATACATTTTTGGGGGCAATGCCCCCAGATTTAACAAACCGTCTTTCATTTTTCTTGTCGAGCCTATGACCAACCTGACAACACAGAAAACAAGTTCCAAAGTATTTACCAAACATAACTTTCATATTGCATTTTGCAATTATATTTTTGATCCAGATATGATTAAATAGATCTACACCTTTTATATTTACAACAGTATGTGAAGAAAACTAAACTGCATTATAAATATAAATTATAATAGATCTTCTTAAGCGTAAGAATAATAAAGACGCTTGATTTGATCACGTGATCGATTCTGAAACCGACACATGTTTTGATCATGTGACCTATTCTGAAATCCAATAACTAGTTTCAATACGCTAAAAAATGTGTTCATAATTCTGCGTGAAAATAGCAACTACTAAGAAATTGCAACGCCACTGATAAGCCGATAGATTACTGATTTTTTCATGCTGTGCCTCGACACTGTTGTGGATGTGTATTGCCTTATGTAGAAACTTTATATCAATTTGCGGCGATCAGTACCGTTTATCAGTAGGCGAATCAACAAATATGCGGCAACATCCTATAGATCCCGATTCGCAATCTGTTAAAATATCTTTTCTGTGCAGGTGTTATTTCTAAAATATTATTTCAGGAAATAAAGTGCTGAAATGAAATACTTTCCGCATGTCTAAGAAAATATTTTCAAGAGATATGTTATTTATAAGAATTAATACTATACAAAAGAATAATAATAAATTAAATAAAAACAGTGTTTTACTTGAAATAGAATAGGTAGAAAAAATTCATTACTTATTCGTCAGTTTGAATTTATGACTTATTTGGTTCGGGGGTGGGGAGGGGAGGAATTAATTTGACAGTTTGATTTTTAGCTCACCTGAGCAATGCTCAGGTGAGTTTTTCTGATCGCTCGATATCCGGCGTCTGTCGTCTGTCTGTCGTCTGTCGTCTGTCAACATTTGGCTTGTGTATGCGACAGAGGCTGTAATTTTCAACTGATCTTCATGTTTGGTCAGAATGATTACCTTGATGAAATCTAGGCCGAGTTCGAAAATGGGTCATCTGGGATCTAAAACTAGGTCACTAGGTCAAATCAAAGAAAAACCTTGTGTATGCAATAGAGGCTGTATTTTTCAATTAATCTTCATGAATTTTGGTCAGAATGTTAACCTTGATAAAATCCAGGTCGAGTTTGAAAATGGGTCATCTGGAGTCAAAAACTAGGTCACTAGGTCAAATCAAAGAAAAATCATGTATATGCGATAGAGGCTGTATTTTTCGCTTGATCTTCTCGAAATTAAGTCAAAATAATAACCTAAATGAAATCTAGGCCGAGATTGAAAATGGATTATTTTGAATCAAAAAGTAGGTCACTAGGTCAAATCAAAGAAAAACCTTGTGTATGCGATAGATGCTGTATTTTTCAATTGATCTTCATGAAATTTGGTCAGAATGATTGCATTGATAAAATATTAGTCAAGTTTGAATATGGGTCATCTGGGGTCAAAAATTAGGTCACTAGGTCAAATCAAAGAAAAACTTTGTGTATGCAATAGAAGCTGTATTTTTCAATAAATCTTCATGAAATTATGTCTGAATAATAGCCTTGATGAAATCTAGGTCAAATTTGAATACGGGTCATCTTGGATCAAAAAGTAGGTCACTAGGTCAAATCAAAGAAAAAAACTTGTGTACGCTATAGAGGCTGTATTTTTCAACTGATCTTCATGAAATTTGGTCAAAATGATTGCCTTGATAAAATCTACGTTGAGTTTGATTATGGGTCATCTGGGATCAGAATGTAGGTCACTAGGTCAAATCAAAGAAACACCTTGTGTATGTGATAGAGGCTGTATTTTTCAACTGATCTTCATGGAATTTTGTCAGAATGATAGCATTGATGAAATTTGGGTCAAGTTTGAATATGGATAAGCTGGGTTTAAAAACTAGGTCACTAGGTTAAATAATGGAAAAACCTTGTGTATGCAATAGGGGCTGCATTTTACACTGGATTTCATAATGTTTGTTCAGAATGGTTGCCTTGATGAAATCTAGGTCAAGTTCGAATATGGGTAGTCTGGGGTCAAAAACTAGGTCACTAGGTCAAATCAAAGAAAAACCTTCTGTATGCGATAGAGGCTGCATTTTTCAATTGATCTTCTTGAAATTTGGTCAGAATGATAGCCTTGATGAACTCTAGGTTAAGTTTGAATATGGGTCATCTGGGATCAAAAACTAGGTCACTAGGTCATATCAAAGAAAATACTTGTTTATACTCAAGATTTTTTGCTCCAGTTTTAATGATAATTGGTTAGAATATTTTTTCCATGAAATCATTAGGTCAAACATGTTTACACTGTTATGGTGTGTTATGGTGTGTTTCTCAGGTGAGCGACCTAAGGCCATCTTGGCCCCTCTTGTTTGTAATTATTATCTAATCTAATAATCGTCAGTAGATGTTTTCTGTTATTGTTTTCTGTTTAAATTTACACAAACTATTAAGAACATTTTAAAGCTTAAAGGCATATTTAACTTGGTCGGACCGTCCTTATTCGTGACTGTATATTATGTATAATTATATATTTTGATCTCGAAATCAGCTGTAAATCGTTAATCAAAATGTCTTGTCCACAGAAGTTGCATAAAAATGAACTGAATTTCAAATAGCTACTAAAATTTAATACGCAATAGCACGATGCAGATCCATATCGGCGGACTCTTTGCGAAATGTGCTTTATCGGCGGTTTCTTGCGTGGGCACCGGCGATTCTTTGCTATAAACAGGTTGGCAGTTATAAAAAGTAAGATAAACACACCAAATTAATTAAGCTATAATGTTTCCAGATAGTTATTAGCCTAGAGCCTCTCTGTGCGTAATACAGAAGGCCTGCCTGTGCAAAAAAAAAAAGAAAAAAAAAACACAAAAAAACTGATATGCAGAGAGACCGCCGGTGCCACGACAAAACCGAAAGTAAGTGGTTTTGAAAAAATCCATTTACATTTCGGCCTATTTATCTTTATTATTTGGAAGAATATTGATAAATGAATACATATAGTGCGCTTGATATGTATGACATCAAAGCAAAACTGGTTAATGACGGGAAAAAGTGGAAAAAGTCGGGCTAATGTTCCATGTCAGTACACCATCAACAAATTTCATCGAGTTGCGAGCAAAATCGCTGATAGTTAAAAAGTAAACACTATAAAACATAGAAAAGACAATCTTATGTTCCGTGCTCTACTTATTTTTGAACAGTATACCTTTGATCGTGGATGGCAGCTCGACTTTCCACCTCCCATACCAACCTGGGCATTGTTTATAGCAAAGAATAGTCGGTGCCGATATAGCAGATTTCGCAAAGAGTGGATATGTACTGTGAATTGGAGAGAGCATCCTGAATAAACATGTCATCTAGGGAAGACGAGTTGAATCCATGGAAATGTTGTCAAAAGTTATGACATCAGAATCTTCCGGGCATGCAGTAATTTCAATAGCAACCACCACGACACGGCAAATCAGGGGATTTTTTTTTTACTTTTTCCTGAAATCCGACCTCACTGATGGGCCAATAGAAACGCGCTTATTCTGGGAAAGTACAGCATTTCCCAAACTGAACATGTACCCGATTCTTTAGTCTAAAGATCAGAAAATTGTGTATATGACGTGTTTAACATATAATGTTCGAGAAATCCTTGAAAAAGGACCGAAGAAAAAATTCATTCCCAGATTTTTATATTAAAAAATAAAAACGCCATATACGCTGATCAAACTGGTATTTATCTGCAGGAAAATTATCGTTTAACGTAAAAAGTGCGCTAAATACTGTTATAACTGCACGTATACACATATACGTGTTTCATCATTTTTCAGACCGAGTAATTTTTGCTATCCACCATTCCGCGATGATAACTTGCCGCAGGTGCCCGTCATATTTTGGCCTCACTTTCTTGGTAGTTATCCCTGCAGATGTACATTTATGTTACCAGTATAATGTATTTCATCTATCTGAGGGTGCAAATGGTTTCTGATGGTGATATTCAAAGGCAGAACCACCAGAAATTTTGTTCTTTTTCCACGGGCGTTTCGTATCCTCATTTACTCGAACCTAACTGTATACGCCAGTTCGGTAGGTTCATTGAAATGATGAATTACGGTTTTCATAGTGTTTAATGCTTTTCTTATATTATGATCTTGATAGTGTTACAAAGTTTTCCTGTTTCTGTTAGACTGTCAAGAACACATGATGTCAGGACATAGAGTGCAAACAGAAGTATTCAAGAAATTGAAATACATTGTATAGCTTTATCTTTTTCATTTTATCAAATCTGGCAATGAAAAATTTTTGTTTGTCGATGAACAACTGCTATTGAACAAGACTAAATTTTTTTATCAAAATATAGAAGTGTATTGAACAAAAAGTTAATAAATTTTATTGTTGTGCACTGTTAAAGTTGTGACCACTCCATTTCTTGCCACACACAAGTACATTACATAATGCCTGCTTGTACTTCCCTGACTTGAATGGGTTACATCAAGTCTTGAAACTGCAAAGCATTGCCCCCATCAGTCCTCTCAGTACTTTGATTATAATGGGTTTCCTCATGTGCAATGGTAGGTCATAAAAAGTGCCAGCTGGCGGGGATAACTTTTATTTACTCTGTCATGTGTCTTTGGAACATGGTTGGGGTACGAGTAAGGTTAGGTACCCCATTAAGTTCCTAGGGGTGGTTTTGGCTCTGACTGTTCCAAGAAGATGCCCCCATTGAGTTCCTTTATTTGCTCGTTTGTCCTAGTGTGCTTGCTTTGTGTGAGTGTGTGATGGTCGTGTGTGCGTCCAAAAAAAAAAAAATAAGAAACGTGGAAATTCCACGAAAACCAGGTTTTCAATTGCATCAAGCCAACAGGTTCTTTAAAAAGTGGTCATATTTTATTAAACATATATTTTTTATTATAACTATGATCATATTTTTCTATTTTTAGTTAACCAATGGCATTAAAATGACCTTTCTGTCACATAAAAAGAACATTGGATCTCAGTGAGATTTGAAACGACACCCTTCCATTCCAAAGCACAAAAATCTATTTTTTTTTTGTTTCAAATATGACCCCATTTTTCTATTTTTAGCTACAATGACCTTGACCCTGATCCGAGTGACCTTAAATACATTCCCAAACTTTTCTGTTTTATAAAAGCTATCTACATAGCAAGTATACTGACAATAAGTTTACCCAAACTAAAGATATCGAGTGGAAACCATTATTCTATTTTTAGTAACAGCGACCCCAAATATCATTCAAAGCTAATTTTTCAGATAAGCTTGCTGTACACAAAGTTTGGTGACAGTAACCTAGTCCAAACTAAAACTATAAAGCAGAAACCACCTTTTTGATGATCACACTGAGAAAAAAATCTATTTTTAGAGAAAAAATCTATTTTTAGAGAAAGATCTATTTTTAGTAACTGTGACCTTTACCTTGACAAAAAAAAAAAAAATTAGGATCTCAGTAGAATTTGAACCGACTTTCGTCCCATTGACTAAAAAGTAGCTTTTGGTCCAACGCTCTATACCACTGCGCCACCGTGGAATTTTCTAAGTGCGAAGATTAAATAAGTTATCCTGACCTTCAACTTGACCCAAATAACCCCATATACAATCCGAACCTTGTTTTTTCTATAAGCTACCTATAGGCCAATACATCAATGAAAACTAAAGTTATTGTGCGGAAACCAGTTTTTCTATTTTTAGCAACAGCGACCTTGACCTTAATCCAAATGACCCCAAATGCAATCCCAAGCTTTGTCTCCTTATCACCTATCTACAGGGCAAGTTTGGTGTCTATAGCTTGTTCAAAACTAAAGTTATTGTGCGGAAACCAAGTTTGACGCCCTCCCGCCCGCCCCCGACGACATACCCCAATGTAATAACTGGTTTTCTACGAAAACCTGGTTAACTAGCGAAACTAAAGGTGAAATATAGTGCATATAGCGGATTTCAGAAACCATTGAAATGTTAAAGGTATGTATGACATATGCTGATATAGGTTTGCTACACATCGGATTCGGGCTAAGTGGTCTAGTGGTATCATATGTCGCCGCCCGCCTTTGTAAGTTCTTTATTCCATTTGCATGTTGAATAGAATGAAGCGCGATGTTTTCCTTCCTTTCTCCCAAATATAAATCCGAATGGACACCTCTGGTCTTCTACAGTCGTTAAAATTTCACAAATACAATGTGATCAAAATTATTTAGGTGTGACTTTATTTTCTTCTGAAAAACATTATTTTGCTTTAACTTCCATTTAATCATCCAATCCATCCTATCCGAAAGAAAAAAATACACGGGATATATCATCTCGTATATCCCAATAGACCAAAAAGAAATATTAACTTTAAGTTACAATAGAAGAACATTAAAGCAAAGATTGCATTTTACTTGGTTACATATGCAAACCACTGTCAGACAACCTGAAAATTCAACTTGCATTCTTACAAGTCCATGCTTTTATTTGACATTCATGCAGTTACATAGTGCCTATTTTCTTAGTCTATGACATTCATCTTGTTTTCGGACATTCGGCAATCTGATATATAACATTCATTGTATTGGCTAATGGTATACTTCATTGTGCACTACATGTGTAGAAATTGCATATCTATTGATTGATACAATATAACTAGTTGACATAAGCTCATGGGCTATTTTCTGACAAACATATATAAAACTGAGATAAACAATGATAAAGCAGCTAAAAAGGAATACATATTAATGTGTTTAAGCATATTCAAAACATATATGTTAAATAAGATACTAAGAGATTTAGATTAGAAGTTGATAGTAAGGTAAGTTTTTTTTTATACAAATCAACTGTTTATCATTAAATAAAGCATTACATATCGTTTACAATAAAATTATGACCGGGCACTTGTCGTATCGTAGGCTTTCGGTAGCATGCTATATACCCGGTTACAGGACGTGTAGCCACAAACATTACCCGAAGAGTTTGTACGGTTTAGTATTTCAGTACGAAGGGTTATTTCCCTTGAACAGCAATTTTATGTGTAACTTTAAAACGAAATTAATTTAGCTCTATATCTGATTGTTTTCACAACTGTTTATTACCGTTTAATCCACAAACGCTTAAGTAGGCATCAATCAGTTTATTTTTCTTTTCATCAAAGAGTACACATCAGTGACACCCGAAGAAGACACCACTAGTTAGTATGACGAATGAAGCAGGTCAGATTGCTGCATGTCCGAAAGCAAGATGAATGTCTTAGACTATAAAGCAGACATGGTGTAACCAAACTGATACCAAATTGATAAATTGACATTTAAGAATGCTACAGTATTTTCAAATCTCAAAATCAGATAGCGATACGGATATATAATAAATCAAGATGCAATGATTGCCTCATTACTGTTTCATAAATCATGTCAAGATTTCACTTCAGAAAATATACGATTAATCGTATGCACACAATTTTGTTAATATCTAAGCAGACAAGTATCTCATGTCTCCTTTAAATGAGAAAAGTAAACAATTGAGAAATGTCGTAGACCTTTCAAAAATCGCTAGAGAAATAAACAAATAGATCTGTTCCGGTTTTAAGACTTTTATAATCACAGAAAAAAAACTTACATAAATATAGCTATCGGGTTTCCATACCTTTTAAAGACAATGTCGGTTTTAAAACATAGCTCGTATATAACAGGAAACCCCTCGAAATAATATGTGAAAATTAAGACAATCCGATATAAATTCCTTCAGGTACCCTGATGATGCTCCTGTGCTGGAAACAAATACAAACATACTTTTTGACGTCAATCTCACAAAAGAACAAATCTCTGACCATCGGCGTGGGAAGCATAGGGTCATTCGAATATCCCACACACACTTGTAGGTTTAAAATACAAAAACCTTATTTTCAGTAACCCATGGTCTAATGCGAAAAATCATATGTTTGCATTACTATTGTAAAGTGTCAAATTTATCATTGAAACATTAAGTTGGCTCAAAATAGATCTACATATCTTAATTTTTAAAACAGAATACAGAAATGAATGAATACAAAATTGAAAAAAAATGTAAATGAAGAACTACTGCATCAGGTAAGAGAAATTTTACATGTGGTCCATATTTAGGAATTTGTTATATAGCAAAAGATAGCAATCTAAAGGTAAAAGACTTTTCATCAACCTTATAAACCGTTTCATTTAAAACAATAAATACACGAAAAAAAACAAAAACAACCCAGATCACTTAAAATGTTCTTTAACCTTTTATAGCTCAAACCAGGAAGATATGAAATTACAGCGTTAACACACGTTTTCATACAACTTTATTTTATCATTGTCACGCAGGCTAAAAATTAATTTTATTTAAAGTGAAAACGAGTGTAATAACGTATATTCTGCAAGAGACTGCTAAAGTTCTGAATACTTTATCAAATATTCAAGATGAATCAAGAGATGGAATGGACATTAGAAACATACCGGCTGGATGAGCTTGAAGGAAAATTTGATTTTCCCTGTGTGGTATGTGTTAACGAGGGATACTATTCTGAAACAGACGCCGAAGGCTTCTCACAAGGGGATATAATGTCAATTGATTCGAAATTGGTAATGCATAAGGTTGCTGCAAATTTCGCCGAACATGTAGAAGACACAAAACTGCGAGAAAAGGACTACATTGAACTTGAACGTGAAATTCTCGTGCCGTTAAATTACAAGGGCAAACTGAAAGTATTAAGGAATATAAAGAATTATGAGAGTGTAAGAGAATTAGCTACTGATTTTCCAAGATATGCGAAAGTTAGAGAAAATTTTAAAGTGACTACGGAGGAGAAAATAACTGTCACCATTCAAGCTGGGACTGTTATAGAACTGGACAGAATACTTCCTGGATCAATGCACGGTCCAAGCCGAGAACCGGATAAACTTGTTATACAGTTTCAACATTTAAGTGGGCCTTTGGTAGTAGCTGTGCCATTAAATGAAAGGGGAAAATTCCGAACAGTTCCTGATGATAATGAATATACGATAAAGGAAGCCATAGATAGGTGAGTAAAGGCTCTAGACGATCAATGAAGCAATTGATAGGTGAGTAAAGATTATACACGATATATTTTTGTTGGGTTAAACCTCGCACCGACACAATTATAGGTCATATGGCAATTTTCCAGCTTTGATGGTGGAGGAAGACCCCAGGTGCTCCTCCGTGCATCATTTCATCACAGGCAGGCACCCGGGTAGAACCACCGACCTTCCATAAGCCAGCTGGATGGCAATCAAATATGAAGAATTCAACGCCCAGAGTGAGGCTCGAGCCCACATCGGCGAGGGGCAAGAGATTTGGAAGTAAGCGACCTGAACCGCTTGGCCACGGAGGTCCGATAACGAAGCCATTGACAGGTGAGAAAAGGCTCTACACGATCAAGGAAGCCATTGGCAGTTGTGTAAAGGCTCTACACAATCAAGAAAACCATTGACAGGTGACTAAAGGATCTACACGATCAAGGAAACCATTGACAGGGCTAAGTAAGGGCTCTACACGATCAAAGAAGCCGTTGACCGGTGATTAAAGGTTCTACACGATCAAGGAAGCCATTGACAGGTGTGTAAAGGCTCTCTCAAATGTCATTTGTGTATATTGTGTTTATATTTACATATGTTTATAACAAGGAAGATAAAATGTATCGGACTATGGCACCACGTGATAAGCCTTTGAAGATATGAGATAAAATAAATAGCTTTTATCAACTTTTTGTGTAGATAAAAATCTATCATATTTTATATAATGTTATATTGTTTGCAAAATGCAGACATAATAAATTGTACGATCAAGTGAAATCTGTTAAGACACAACATTTTATTTGCTATGTCAAAGAGTTTCCTTCCGCTGGTCTTTTGATTGCTTAAGGCATACAAAGGGTGCAATTATAATATGTATCATAAAGACATTTCATTTTGGTCAACTGAAACAGCACTGTAATATCATCGAATTCAAGTTTAATTAAACAAACATTTAACAAAGCAAGGAACCTCACTGATTATGCCCACATCAAAATGCTGAAACAAATATCCTTAAAGTTGTCAGTAGATCTAGTAATAATGTTAATATGCAAAAGTGTTTTACCTGCTTTAATATCAGTCTTTTCGATATCAGTTCTAGAGAGATAGAAATATCTTAGGTGTACGTCTCCTGAGCAAATACTTGACTGGTCTCGTAGATAACATATATATTGCAAATAAAGAAACAGATGCGTTTGTAAAATGCTGTCTGTCAAAATAGTACATTTATACGACATCATTCAGAAATACATTTTAGTCAGAAATGTGAAAAACTCTTATTTAAACATTTCGAAATTATTGAAACTTTTACGAAAAGCGACATGATATCAAAGTATTCAGTTTTATTCTAAAGTGATCAGTGACAAACATTTCTACAAAAGAATACCAAATGATAATGTTAATATGGCTGTAACTTAAAAACGAGTGACTACGTTCTTTGAATCTACTTTTTGTGCCCCCACCTCCCCATAAGTGCTGGGGAGCATATAGATTTGCTCTTGTCCGCCCGTCCGTCCGTCCGTCCGTCCTTCCGAGAATGTTGTGTCGCGCCTAGCTCCAAAAGTATTTGGCGTAGAGTCACAAAACTTTACAGGAATGTTGGTCAGCATGTGTAATTCTGCACCTGGGATTTCGCGTCCGGATTCATTCAGTCATGTAGAAGTTATGACCCCTGACTAAAAATTGGTCATTTTAGTGTTGTGTCGCGCCTAGCTCCAAAAGTATTTGACATAGAGTTACAAAACTTTACAGGAATGTTGGTCAGCATGTGTAGTTGTGCACCTGGGGTTTCGCGTCTGGATTCATTCAGTTATGTAGGAGTTATAGCCCCTGACTTGGTAAAAAATTGGTCATTTCAATGTTGTGTCGCGCGTAGCTCCAAAAGTATTTGACCTAGAGTCACCAAAGTTTACAGGAATGTTGGTCAGCATGGGCAGTTGTGCACCTGGGGTTTCGCGTCCGGATTCATATAGTCGTGTAGGAGTTATGACCCCTGACTTAGTTAAAAATTGGTCATTTTAATGTTGTGTCGCGCGTAGCTCCAAAAGTATTTGACCTAGAGTCACCAAAGTTTACAGGAATGCTGGTCAGCATGTGTAGTTGTGCACCTGGGGTTTCACGTTCTGGTTCATTTAGTCGTGTAGGAGTTATGGCCCCTGACTTAGTTAAAAATTGGTCATTTTAATGTTGTGTCGCGCGTAGCTTCAAAAGTATTTGACCTAGAGTCACCAAAGTTTACAGGAATGTTGGTCAACATGTGCAGTTGTGCACCTAGGGTCTTGCGTCCGTATTCATTCAGTCATGTAGGAATTATGGCCCCTGACTTAATTAAAAAATGGTCATTTTAATGTTGTGGCGCGCATAGCTCCAAACACTTTTGTCCTAGAGTCACCAAAGTTTACAGGAATGTTGGTCAGCATGGGCAGTTGTGCACCTGGGGTTTCGCGTCCAGATTAATTCAGTATTGTTGAAGTCATGGCCCCTGACATTGGAAAAAATTGGTCATTTTAATGTTTTTTCGCGCGTAGCTCAGAAAATATTTTACCTACAGTCATTATTTCACTACACAAGACCAGACTTCTTGTCCAGACTTACTAAAAAAAAGTTTGTGAAACATGTTTGTTAAAATGTACTTGACCTAGAATCATAAAACATTAGAGGATTGTTTTATAGCCTATGAAGTGTTCTCTTTAGGATTTTACTCAGATAGGCCAGAGTTATGGCCAACTAAGTGAAAAATACACATAAGGTTCTTAAAAGTTTGTGTTGCAAACATCTTAAAAATTGTTTAACCTGAGTCATTAAACCATGTTACAGTGGCGGGGGGAGGGGGGGGGGGGGGTGCACCTGTGTCCTATGGACACGCATCTAGTTCCTTTTGAACTTTTGTCCTTGCTTTTTGTTGGCTTCCCTTATGCACAACAACAAAACAAAGACTTAGAGGATTGTTTCTTTTTCTTTCTTGCTAAGTCATCATTTAAAACGTATAGTCATTTTAACTTTTAGAGTACAGTAGACACATTATTAAGAGATCACACAAAGGACCACCAAAAAGTTGAGTCTTAATAGAATAGGCTTTTAACAGATTTTGATAAAGTTTCATCTTATGCACCATATTCCATATATATGTTTTAAGATGGGGAATATTTACTGTTGATGCTTTTATTATGTTCGACGGTGAAAAAATGTTTATTGAGAACACGTTTAGAACAGAAACATTCATACACCGTCGTTCAACAGATATCTTTAAAAAAATTCATGTGGCCGCTGGTCGCTTAATGAAAAAGTCGTTTAATTGGATGTTTTTATAGAGTAAAAATGTTCGGAATTTAAATTGGCCGTTTTGTAAAGGAAGTCGCTTAATAAAGCTATTGCATTCACATTGTTGACTGTAGTTGTACAAAGTGTGTATTATTGTTTCAATTTCTGAAATTTGATATACGCATATAACATAACAGATGGTTTACGGCAATAGCGTTTACTGACAAAAAATATATCAATGAAGTATTAAGCTGGATATATATATTTATTTGATATGATTTTATTTCACAATGCCAAAAATGCATTTTATATCAAACTATATGTAAATAAAAAAATCAAATTGTTCACTAACTTTGTGAATGAATAGTTTTCAAAAAGAAAACGAAAGGTAAATCTTGAGAGCATTGCAAATGATCATTGTCTTCTAGGCTTGTTTGTACCTTACAGGTATAGTCTGTTTCACATTGTCTTCTAGGCTTGTTAGTAACTTAAATTTATAGTCTGTTTCACATTGT
This sequence comes from Mercenaria mercenaria, assembly GCF_021730395.1. NCBI lineage: Eukaryota > Metazoa > Mollusca > Bivalvia > Venerida > Veneridae > Mercenaria > Mercenaria mercenaria. Next base: position 55,872,892 of record NC_069363.1, read on the forward strand.
CTTCTAGGCTTGTTTGTACCTTACAGGTATAGTCTTCCGCAGCATGTAAGTTTTATAGACGACAAAATTAAACGTGTCTACACGCAGGATCTTCTGGAAGGAATTGAAAATATGAGCGCAATTACAGGTAATGCCAGTGGTATTTGTGTTTATATTTTACTTTCGTAATATTATAAAATTATTTGAATACCGTATAAAAAATAAAAAAGGTCTGCTAGGCCAGTTAGTTGGATTTTGCAATATCAGTTTGGTAAGCGTATTTAAATTTTAACATTCACTGACCTAAAATAAATCTCAGTAATTTATTTGTCCTGATCAATTCTTGTCCAATTTATAACCTAGGCCACAGTCATCAATATATAAACGGGGATATCAGAAAAAGGAACAATGAAACGTTTTTGTTGTATCAAAATTTATTTCTCAATCCTTCAATACTTCTCCAGTGTTTGGAAAAGTTATAATATACTTGGGATGTTATGCTTTTACATTTCTTGCTACTATTTAACATACCACTAAGTCTGAAATAACATCTTCACCTTTTCTCAATCTAGAAACACTGCGATTAAACCGCCTTATTACTCAGAATGTCCTAGTTGGGCACTACAAGCCTTTAGATGGAAGCGAAACAAAGGATACTGAAAGATTTCGACAGAGAACTCTAGTTGTGTTGCCTATTGACAATCCTGATATTCGTGAAATAGAAGTAAACGTTCTTAAAGGTGTTACAGATGATGTTTATGAGCAGGTGTTTCTTGTGAGAAATGTGTCAAAGTCTAACACAATGGACATTGTTGATGGCTCATTGTACGTAGACTTTGCAATGAGACCAGGAATCAAAATCATCTCGCATGATGGTAATATATAAGAGCCCTGCCATAAGAAAACCAACATAGTGGCTTTGCGACCAGCATGGATCCAGACCAGCCTGTGCATCCGCTCAGTCTGGTCAGGATCCAAGCTGTTCGCTTTCAAAGCCTATTGCATTTAGAGAAACTATTAGCGAACAGCATGGATCCTGACCAGACTGCGTGTTCTGGATCAATGCTGGTCGCAAAGCCACTATGTTGATTTTCTCATGGCGCGGCTCATTTTGTTATTATTGAATTGTAATTGTTGATTTTTAATTAATTGTCTGCATACGAACAAGGCTACATAGCAATAATCTGTGAAAAATGTTATATTTATCTACAGAGGTATCATTAAAAAAAAACGACATAATTCTTTTAGAAAGCTCTGCTGTACCTCGGATCACTTTTGGTTGACCATATTTACCGGGTCTATGTTATTTTTGAATAAATATATAAAGAAATGACTGAATACAAAAAAAATCTGAATAATAATCAGTTTACTACCTTAAATATATACTAATATGTATATATGACTTTCATACATATACCCCATCAGAGGACACAAGCTGTGATGAGGATAAGCCACCACCCCGGCCTCCTAAACCAGGACAAAAAGCACCTGCAGTTGGTAAAGTATTTTGTTATGTATAAAACAAGCCTTTTTAATGTCTTATCTCGTATAATTGATTAACTACTAAACATGCATCGCTGGAGATATTTACAATAAGATCACTATAATCTACATGAGCCAAGTGCGAACGATTCTTTTTACTTTTTACAGTTTGATGGCATGAAACACTTTCTCCTACTGCTATTAAATGTTTTAACATTTCTGTTTCACCTCACTTACAATGAAATGACTTCTTGGCTTTATCTTTTCACGATACAATGTACATGTATTTTGATTTGGCCCTATTTTGGTCTTAAGTAGCTTTGCATAGATATAGTTCATTATTCTTGAATTGAGAAGTCTTATCAGTAAACAAACATATCTAGGAGTTATTTGACATACGGCTTTGATCTGCGAGAAGGTATTTCTAAACCCGTTTTTTATGGCGATGTGTTTTACAAACTTCGTAAGATCTTGGGTCATGATAATTTTCCAAATGTATTTGGTAAAATTATAAAACGTTTTATTAAATGGGGTTACGACCCAACTGTTTTGAGACATACCGCATGTTTAGTGTTCAACCCGTTTACAGTTGGACACTACACTTCCCTCTTTGATTGTGTCTGACGGAAGAGGGGGAGAACGCTATGATAAGCAGTTTTTAAATCCTACTAGGACTGAACTGTTTTGGTATCTGTCTTCTGGCCTGTTTCGTCGGGCCCTTAAGGGTGTTTCTCTTGTTGCTCTGTTTTCTGAAAAGGCATTGAGTACATACGTTTTTGGTTCTAAAGGTTTGCTTTTTATATATTTATACACGAGCATTTTCGTGTTTTACATGCCATGCCTTTTTGTTTCCATTACGTGTGTTAGAGATTCACCTGGAGGGGATTACTTTTATTTACACTGTCCCGTGTCTTTGGAACATGGTGGGGGTAAGAGTGAGGTTGGGTGCGCACCATAAACCGGTTTAAGCTCCCCAGTGGTGTTTTTGCCACTGACCGTTCCAAGGCAGTGCCCCACTGTGTTCCTTTGTTTGTTCGTTTTGTGCTGTGTTCCTTTGTTTGTTGGTTTTGTCCTAATGTGTTGGCTTTGTGTGTGTGCGCGTGTATGTGTATGTGTGTGTGTGTTTGTGTTGTACGCGTCTGCGTGCTGTGGGTTTCGTTTTGGGGAGGCTGCGTTTTTGGTACGTGGCATTCCCTGTTTGATATTTGTCTTTGTTTTTTTTTTTTGCTTTAATATTTCTTCGAGCAGCACCGAAGCCACATCCGAAAAAGAAGCAATTAAAGAAGCCGATAATTGATCATGTTAGCGATGACGCTGATGACACTTACATAGTCCCTGAAGCTGGAACAGGTCAGTGTTTTAGTATTGCTTGGTCGGGTGATTATTATTGCCATACATCATTTACGTTTTCTGTGAAGATTGTATTTCTGACATATACTTTTTGGATTATTAAGGAAATATAGATTTTAACCTAGTGCTAGGAAGTAACAACAGATTTTACTGCCTCAACGGCCTGTTTCTTTAGCTTAATCGAATACGCGTGATGACATTAACATATTTCGTCGATTTTTTTACTCGTAGATTTTTTTTTTCAATAGTAAAAACTTATTATCATATGATTGTTGCAAGATATCTTAATAAATCACCTAACTACTGTGCAAACGGGAGTTAACCTTCGCAACGCTTTTGAAATAATGGAAGAAATCAAGATTCTTCCCGCTTATTTACAAATATCAAGCACTCATTTTTACTCACTTTATCATTTTTTAATGTCATATATATATTCTAAGCCAAACTTGGTAAAAACGAACATGCTAAAAAACTTCTCATAAGCTGTGGGCGAGTAGCTTTAAATTCAACATTAAAACATGTCTCGCCAGGTGACACTGATCGTTTTCACTCATAAGTTAAACAGGTACAGTTCGAATAACCTTGAATGCTTTATTTGCGATAAACACATACTTCCTAGTGCAGATTCCTGTAAACACACGTAGATATAATGTTAAATATATTTTGAATCGTGTTTTAGTAACAAGTACAGTAGTGTATTTAAACGATAATTGTTCAACCAATGAAAGAGATTTTTACCATTTATTATTCGAAGGGATGTTCGCTGAAATAGCGAACAGTGTAGACCACGATCAGTGACGTGCAGGCTGATATTGGTCTGCACTGGTCGCAAAGGCAGAATAACTTGCAGCCAGCAGACTAAAGGTTAATTAGATCAATAAACAGTTTTTGCATGAATTTCAACAGACCAGAGGAAAATGTCTCCGAAAGCTCAAACGAAGAAACCTGCTTTGATGAAAGCATCCAATCCACATAAATCGCCTGAAGTGAGAGACTACCCATATGATTACGCGGCAACAACTAGCCCCAGAAGTAATTTTTTTTCTTTGTACCTCATATCTGCATGGATTTTGTATAAACCAAATAACCATTTCTTAATCTTACAATTAATCTATATCTCAAAGTATTTCAGGAAACAATGGCTTTCACTAAATGTTTAAAGTTTTTCTTGCTTTGTGAAAGTAACATACTAATAAGTTTGATGATAGTATAATAAACTGTTACAACAAGTCTTGTATATCTGCGACACAATTCACCGGAAAATCAGTTCCCACTTGAAACGGCAGTATGAATTAATTTTTAATCGCAATGTTGTAAAATTTAACAGGAGTATACGAATTAAGTAAAATCTAGAACGAAATCCCCTGGAATTTTGGAACGCAAGCAAACAAAGAAGTAGTAGATTCGGGTTGATCGAGACTGTTCATGAGAGGCAATGAAACAGGCAGCAGCCCTCAAGCACCAGTTTAAGCGGGGATCTATTATATTTGTGCTCTGTTGTGTCTCCATAATCGTGAAGGATCAGAAAATATGACAACACTGAGTCCAAGTACGGGGAGGCTCAAGTTAAAGTGAATTATATTAAAATGATGAAACTTCTTCTTCACATGGGTTTTTCGCGGTAACTAATCGCTGTAGATGATGGTTCGACTCCTGACTCCAACTAAAATATTCATATGGCCGAGAGAGCCTTCAACAGAGCAATTATAGTGGAAGGAACTAAGAAATAATCACTAAGAGAGTGAAATATTTCAAATGGTCTATGAGATTTCTAATATTTTTCTACCCAGGAAATGTTGTCAAATGTGATATTTGTGCAGATAGCAAAGTATGAGGACCATATATATGGGTTTGAAAGAGTTCTACATTGTTCAATTTTCATTAAACGTCAGTGTTTTCCTCGCTTTGATCGTCACATCTTCAACAACATCAGCATGTTGTTTAGTGTCAGGACTGGTAGCTTTTTTAATACAAGTAGGAAGTTGTCTTACTGTGCCTAACTCAAAATTTAATGCCGCAATTAACATATTTTTATTATTATGTAAGCAGGTAATGCTAGTAGATAACAACGCACCTTTCTATTACTCACTCATATTACTAACGTTTGAATGATAAACTTAACAATTTGTATTAACACACTAATACACAGGTCTTTATAAAAAATATTAGATTTACATATGTCCTAGCCTTTTGATGATAAGGTGACGATTTTACAAGAAAATAATGCGGGTTTGTGGAGTTAATAGGTCTCTGTCAACCACAGCGCAGGAATATTGTCAAACAATCTACTGTACCGATAAGGGGAGGTAACACTGGGTTGGAGTTTGGGTCTCTGTAGAACTATTTTCCTTCTGTTACAAACATTTTGTATTTACGTAGTTTTGCTCGTTTATTACGTCATTTATCCGAAAAACCTTGCATAAAATCTGGATCCGCCATACGGAAATATAAACATTCTTACAAAAAATTACAACTCATAAATTAGGTCCATGTTTCGGGGAAAAAAGTTTGAACATCACCAAATCATAGAAAGAATGCATTGTTTTACATGAAAATTAAACAGCATATAAAACATGTATATTATTCTATAATACCATTGTCAATTTACTCATATATATATTGAATTCCGGGAAAGGACTGCATGAAGGAGCCACACTTCTGGACAGTTCAGCGCCTTTAAAAACTCACCATTTTTAAAAAGCTGTTACATGTCTTCGTTAGATGCATTTGCACGAGTGTTTAAACTTAACATAACTAGGTAAAACATCGTTTTTGACAATTGTTTACATTTATTTCTTTACAAATGGCATTCCTTTTTAAAGGGGAACAATTCCATTAGAATATTTTAAGTACCCAATTCTATGGGACGGAACAGTAAAACATGTATTGGACAGAGAAGTTGTTTGTCAAGATGTTGTTCGTTTACTAATAATTTCTTTTTGTTTTGTCATACACTGCTAAACCTTAACAAGCAACGTTTTAAATTTTTGAAACTTATATGAAACCAGATATCCCCAAAACGGGCCAAAATCTAGCAGTACGTAAGGGTGGAAAACGTAGAAATACCTACTACCTGATAGATATACATGTAAGCTGATCACTACCAAATTGAATGTAGTCCAATTATAAATAGTCCTAATCTTTCTTCTTCCCAATAGCATCATGTTTTCTTTTACTCTACCGCGTTTCAGTAAAGCATTATATGTCGAAATCGGCATGTTTTTATCGCATTTATGTCATTGAAAGGAAGCGAAAAGGAGTTGTATCTAATGAACTGAAGTTTTCTAAGTTAACACGCCCTTTTCGTTTTCTTTCTCTTTAGTAGCGATATAATTCTTTATTGGAATATAAGTCTCTGAAAATCTGATATGCTAGAAGATGTAAAAAAAAATACGTTATAAAGTAAGTGGATTTCACATGAAATAAAGAACATCCGGATTTGGTGCTTTTCAGCCTATACGCAGACGAAGCACACGATACACACAAACGATGCGCTTCACGCATTGTAGGCTGATCACTACTAAATCAAATGTACACTTAAGTAGGTCAAGTCACAAGTAGTCAAAATATAAATAATCCTTTTTTCTTTTCTCGTACCCTTTCTCAATAGTATCGTGTTTTATTTTACTCTACTGCGTTTCAATATGTATGTGTAGCATTCTATCGAAATCGACATGTTCCAATCAAATCCTAATTAAAAGTGGTTCTTTATGGGAATATAAGTCTTCTCTGAAAGCCTAATGTACTAGAAAAGGTCGAAAAACGTTAATAAATAAAAGTGTTTTATATGAAATTTTAAAGAAAGTCCGGATTTATTTGTATTCAGCCTATTGTGTGTTTGATACGAAACACGATATACGATAACTGACATAAGAAATTGTAAACATTTCATAATTATGCTTGTGTACAGTGTATAAGAAATTTTACAAGCAATTCTTACAAACTATTATTTTTCCTGTAAAATAGACGTGTACAAAGTGTATGAATCACTGCAATCATTCATCCTCCACCTCTGTTTCATGTGGGGAAGTTGGCAGTTACTTGCGGAGAACAGGCTTGTACTGGTACAGAACCCAGGAACACTGGTTAGGTAAACTGCCCGCTGTTACATAACTGAAATACTGTTGAAAAACGACGTTAAACCCAAAATAAAACAAACAAACAAAAATGTGAGAAATGAAATCTTAGTTTATTTCAGGCTTGTCCGAGTATGGGAAACAAATGAAATTATGATTATACGTTTAAAATTGATCGCTAGTAGCGTCATTCTGTAAATTATTTTATGATGTGTTTTGATAAAGATTATAATTGTGCACACGTAGAAAACAGATTTTCATAAGCATATGAGTCTATATAGCCTCAGAAGAAGTTTGTACAGTTTGAATGATACATGTCCTATCTATTATCAAAGTTGGTCAAGGAAAAAAACACGTATAATATAAGAAGCTTGAACTAAAAATTATATTTTGGTATTACTTTTTTGGTGTATATGTCCGCGTTTCCTACCCGCTTCCACTGTATAATGTAAGCATATGTTTTGCGTTAATTTGAGAATACATATACATGTACTAGTATCACAACTATGTACTAGTAAGTAGTCACTTATGTTCTACATTTATGAAATATCTATGCTAAATGTGACACAAAAATGGAATCATAATAAATGAAAAACTAATTTACACGACAATCTTAAAAACATTTCAGATACTGGAGATTATTCGGGTTTCAGTTTGGCCGATATGGACTTTGCAAGTCTTGGTATGTAGCATCTTTTTATGGAAGTCTTACCTTAGTTTAATTAGACATATAGTACCAATATGTATGTAATCAAAGAGTCTGAAATCTTTATTAACTCTAAATGGTTTGCAAAACTAGCAAAGATAAAAGTATCAATATGTATATATTCAAACCGAATAAATTACTTTTTTAAGTCTTTATTAATTTTTAAATGAAATTGCAAAATTAACGAAGATAAAGTGCAATTATTACATTTAGTTTATTTATTACATAAAACTTGCCAGAGTTAACTTGCTGGAAAGCTAACAACTTTGTTTACTTTGATAAGAATGGTAGACTGATTGATCTTTCAAATGGCAAGAGTAATATACGTCTTAATATTGCATTATTTCAGATATTGGAAAAAACAGCACATTGGTAAGTTAATTAAGTTACAGACTTATAGATTAATCCATCTTATAAATAGAGCAACTGGCTATTTACAATCACTACTAATTATGAAAGCAAACGACACGCCTTTTACCATAGGTAAGTAAAGAAAAGAACTTACATTTATTTGTAAGTAATCAGTGTTTCATCCATATGCTTTGTAATAAGATGCTTCATCAAAGTCTGTTAGATAAGGATATGTATATATGTCATTGTAGGGAACTTAAAAAGGAACATTTGTTATTTTTAACCCCTTGACTAGATTTGAGTTTATCCTAAAATCAGTTATAATTAGACAGTTTCACATAAATTTGTACCATTCTTGACAAAAGTTTTTTGTTTTTTTTTTTAATTTCAGTTTTAACTCATTTTGTTATCAGAATTACTGTAGCGTAAATGTAGAATGTTTATGTATAATATCTAAGACTTTTGAACGAGATTATTTATCTATATTTTATTTTGTAATTGTATTTGTAATGGTTATTATACTATAGATTTTCAATTAGCTATGTTGTCTTTATTTCAAGTCGGATTTTTACCAGGAGAAAATTAGTAAAGTTACAAATGAATTTTCAGAAAAAGAAATTGGTGTCAAATATAAAAAGTACTTTCAAAGGGTTCAAAGGGTCCAAAGAGAAGACAGGGACAAAATCAGTGGATGGGTCAAGTGATAAAATGGTGACAAATGCGACGCAAAGAGCTTCTCTTCAGGCACATAGCGATGATGAAGAGGAAATACAAGGATTGTATGAGGAGATAAATGAAAGCGAGATGATGAAATCTCCATTTCCAATAACTCAAAAGTCTTTAAAAGACAGCGTTGAAGCAGACAAGGGGACGCATATGAAAACTATTCAGTACCACGAAAAACCCGTGAAACCAACGGCACTAGTACAACCATCAAAGGTTACTCATTCAGAGAACAGAAAACTTTTCAAGGACTTAAACAATAAGGAGTTAATTCAAAGGTTACAATTATGCGGTCTACCAGAAATGGCAAACTTTTGTGAGAAAGAGAAACTTAATGGATCTTTCTTTAAAACAGTAAAATCAGAAACTTTGAAAAGAGATATGAACTTGAAGGGGATACAGTTAGCTAAATTCATCCAAATGAGGGATGCAAACTGGGTCCCCACATAATATAACCTGTTATTTTTGTAAAATAGTTAAAAGCTTTCGACTTCTGCTAAAGCTAAGAAAACAATTTTGTTATGTTTAAAATTTGCATTTAAAACCATTCTGAATTGTATAGAATCTGACATACATGCTTGTTTTTTGTTTTAAATACAGCAATATACTGTCGGTTATAAAGTAACTGTTTCAAGCGTTTTTTCTTATCTGAACGAAAAATTTTCAACGAAAGAAAAATAAATCCTCATGTCGGTCCTGTAAAAATATTATAATAAATTGTCAATGCATAATCTGAATGGCAGAAGATCAGGCTTGATCAATAAAACTGATAAAAGATAAAACGGTTTTGTTAGATTCCTATCAAGATTTGTAATTAATATGACCATTCTTACCGAAAAGAACGAGCCAAGATTAGGAACCGTATGCGAACGCACCCAGGTTCATTTTGATTTCCACAAAATAGGAAATAACACGTCAAACATAATCGAAATGCAAGGGGCCTACAATTAGAGAGAGAGAGAGAGAGAGAGAGAGAGAGAGAGGTGGGTTTATCATTTCTCTACACTCAGGAGAAATGTGTTTACTTTCAAATTCAGATATATTCTAAGGAACAAATTCAAGTAAAAAATCAAAATTTTGAAAACGAATATTTGGATAAAAATAGTTTGGATAATGCTGACATAAACTTTACTTAGGAGATGAACTTTTAGACTAAATTCGGTTGGTTTTTTTTTTCTCGTTCTTGCTGTCTTCCACAGAATGAACGACTTTTCGACGATATTGGGACGATGTTGTTATGCCTTTTCCTTTGAGCCATTACGGTGCCAGTCCGGTAGTGCTTAAATTTCTTTGTGCTAGGTGTTCCCAAATTTTCATGGAATCTAAGTTTACTTTTGTTTTGAATGGAAAACATTACATACCAAGTGTATTTAACAACTGACAAACTGAAAGTCATTATTTTCTGTTCCTTCCTCTGTTTCAAGTAGGAAAATCAACACCTAAAGATTGTTGATAAGAACCCAGTTACGATGCTCTTTTAATTAACTACAATGAAATGTTCATTGTTTAGTGTGATTTTTACAATGCTGCTCCTCACAACAACCCACCCCTCTCTCTCTCTCTCAAAAAAAAAAAGAACAAGGATGACTACCCTCTGCAAAATATGTATGTGACATTATTAGATTAATTGTTAGGGTTTAACTGATGCTTTCTGATATATTTATATTATTACTTTCCTCTAGTTAAAAGACGATGGGTTACAAAATCAGGATGAACGAACACGGGACCTCCAAAAGCCAGCTATGTTGTTAATATATGGTACAATAAACGTTTGAATAATATTTGAACATTAAATTTTCAGTCTTGTAGAAAATACTGTTTTGTATACAAAAGATTTTAAACATGATTTGAAAGGGATACTGCTTTCAGTGTCAGTCTCAATTACACCTACTTTCATGGGTCAATGTGTGAAATGGCATCTGTTACAGCCAGTGTCCTCCAGTTACTGGTATCAGAAGGTCCTTTGGACTCATATAAAACGACCAAACTAAAGTAATGGCACACTTGGTTGGACTGAGTGTGGGTATGAGAGGTAATGAAACGTGCAATACCTCTCACGCCCCCAGCACTGGCTATTGCGTAACCCTATTAAACATTACAATCCGAGTCCGTAAAATTGTAAAGTATGAACTGTGAAGTGTGGAATGTGAAAAATAAGGTATGAAATGGGAACTATATGAAGTCTTAAGTATGAAGTGTAAACTGTAAAGTATGAAGGATGACATATGAAGTGTGAAGTATGAGATGTGAAGTACGAAGTGTAAACTGTGACGTATAAAGCATGAGCGCAGAAGTGTGAACTACGAAGCGTGAGGTTTGAATTGCGATGTATAAAGTGTAAAGTTGTTATTTACATTAAATTAAAGTATACTGTATTAATGTGAAGTATTCACAGACCTCTGAACAAAAACGGTTTATTGTGTTTATGAATACATAATTGCAGATGCGCAACGTTACGAATGGTACGTTTCTTAAGACTATAGTCTGGCATAGAGTTTGCATTTTTATGAACTCATCATCGTTATATAGTTTTTATTTTTAATAGTTGACTGGCTCATTTATTTGAACTGATCTGGTGATTTGCTTAGATATTGCTCAAAAGTAAGTTTTACAATCGTAACTAAAGAGATTTTTATGAATGAACTGTTGCTAAAATTTTATGGCGGAATTTAATATCTAAGTTGCAGTATTTCCTGAAATTGCATTCACTTAATGGTTGATAGATTACTAGTTATATACAGCCGCGTCAGTGAAGAACACAAGTAGCTACTTTCGCCCCCACCCCACACTCCACCAGACCACGTGACTGCGGTCAGTTCAGTTTTATGTTGTAAAAGAATTCTACTGAAGGATCCTTTAGAAGAACAGAGCACAATCACGCAAAATAATAGCAAGTGCTTATGCAAAACTCTGTTTCTTAGAAAGGACTTGATGATCCCAAAGGACAGGAAATAATGACAACATTGACCCAGATCGTTAATAACTATCTCATAAGGCACACCGTCTGTCTAATCTAATCTTTGCATTTCTTCCTTTTATGTTCAGGTAATTTATTATTGGTTAAGATTTTATCTCTTGCCGAAACAGATAGTTTCTATTGCAGAAGGAAGATGTCAAAAACCAAGATAATTTGTTACAACGTTAAAGTATTTAGATTGAGTAAAAAAGATATCAAAAAGATAAAAAGTGGATTGTATTGTAATCAAACAAGTGTTTATATATATATATATATATATATAAGAAATTAGCAAACTCAAAATAAAGAATATAGATATTATACTTAGAGTAAAAATACTTTCAAAGGGAACACGTAAACTTCTTTACAGATTTACATTGGTCGAAAGAATCTGTAATGGTATTTGTGAAAGGGACTAACCCACAGATTTTAAGATTTTAGGCGAAAAATAACTTCTCTCAAAAAACAATAAAAAGTGAGTACTCTGAAAGTGACTAGTGGTACAGACTTATGGACATTAGGTTTTTACAAAATATTCTAATAAATAACTGAAAGTGGCCTAGGAGTCATCAAGATAAACATTCTGACCAAGTTTCATGAAGATTGGGCCATAAATGTTGCCTCAAAACTGTTAACAAGCTTTTCATTTGATTTGACCAAACCAAACCCATTGCACAGAAGGTAGTGACCCGTTGCAATGCTTTTGAAATAATGCAGAAAATTTATAATCATCATACTTTTTTTTACAAATATCTAACTTTTATTTTCACACATTTTATCATTTTCAGTGTCATATATATATATTCTATGCCAATGGTCGAAATGAACAAACTGGGGTGAATAGCTTGAACATGTTAACAGCCTTGTCAATTCGTAATAGTTTATTCAATCTACTGTTATTGTTCGCTGTTTTATTTTGTTCAGTTTTTATGTTTACAAAACGGTTATAAAACAGACGCAATAAAACATTTTAGGAGCAATACAGCATTGATTAAATTTACGGTTTCCCACTGACTTTTAGTTACGTTAACGATGAAATACGAGATATAGAAGTGAACATGATTAAGGATATAACTGAGGATATTTCTCGTACACAACGTTTCTTGCACACCGGACTGGCGTTTCCGGTAATTTTATCCATGCCGGCAAAAGCCATTTCATATTTGCTTATTTACCTGGGTATGAAGAAGATAACAGATAGGCTGGCACAATATCTTTCATAATGTTTCCAATTCCTAAAGTACCGGTATTTCAGTTTTCCAGTAGTAAAAAAACATTACCGTCATGGAATAAAATGCATACTACAACTATAGATCTATTAATGTGAATGATGTTATCGTTTCGGGGAATAAATCATCCGTGTCTATGCTTTGCCTGTATAGAAATGATTTGTTTTGTTTTTCAGTAAAAGAAGAAATTACATTGGGGACCATATAAAAATATTATTCATCACCAGAGTTGTTTCAACTTGCCCAAAATGAAAATGCCAGGCACATTTACACTTGAATGATTTTTAGTTTTCGAAGTGGAACAGGTTCGTGTACGAGGACTTAAATCTACCGTTCTCACACATTCTCTTGACTTGTTTGAGTTGCTGTAGCACAATAAGGTTTTCATGTGATATTATTTTGAAATAAATATACCAGTGAAAATGTATTCGACTTCATTTGAGCCGTGCCATGAGAAAACCAACATAGTGGCTTTGCGACCAGCATGGATCCAGACCAGTCTGGTCAGGCTCCATGCTGTTCGCTTTCAAAGCCTATTACAATTAGAGAAACCGTTAGTGAACAGCATGGATCCTGACCAGACTGCGCGGATGCGCAGGCTGGTCTGGATCCATGCTGGTCACAAAGCCACTATGTTGGTTTTCTCGTGGCACGGCTCATTTATTTCTTAATTAAAGGCATATCAGTACATAAGGGTTTCATCTTTTTAAAAGTGATAACACCTAAACGCATTTTGAACTTCCTTGAATATTCAAATTGACCAAACGTGTTTTAGTCAGTAACTTTGGAGATGAGCATGAATTACAATATCAGCTGACTATAGTATTTGTTATAATTCTGTATAATTCTTAGCGTACTTTAGTTCTTCTTTTGTAATCAGTTTACAAGTAACACCTCATACATATCTCTTAAAATGCAACATGCAATTATGTTAATATCCCCATAAAAGGCGTACCTCATTTCAGCGGAAAACATGTAATATATCTTAACAAAACAGACCACTAGAGAAATATTCAATCAAACCATTACAGCATAAACAAAACTCTGATTTTCTACCCAGGAAGGTACAAAATTACAAATTACAGGGTAACATTAAACCAGGAGACACATTCAGATTTTGTCTTTTACACAGAATTCCATTTAGAGTGAATAAGATAGTAATAAAGAAGTATGTAAGAAATAAAGTCGAAATACATCTTTTTGATATACTATCTAATTGGATTGGTAATAACAAATGTTAACGATAGAATCAGAGATAGAATCGACATAAGAGTGAGGTTAGGTGCACTATAAACCAGTTTAAGCTCCCCAGTGGTGGTTTTGCCACTGACCGTTCCAAGGCGGTGCCCCACTGAGTTCCTTTATTTGTTTGTTTTGTCCTTGTGTGTTTACGTTGTGTGTATGTGTGTGTGTTGGTCGTGTTTTTAGAACGTGGCTTGGATATTCATCCTTGTTTTTATACGATAAATAACAGACTAGACGAACTTGAAGGAAATTTCAAAATAAGTAGGGTTCACGCGAAAAATACTAAAATAAGGTATCACTACTCATATGACTGATAGAACTAAGAAATATCTTAAAAATGTGATAAGATAAACATGTTTATGGAAGGCCTTACGTATCATAATGTTACAAATTAATCAAAGTCCATGGGAAAACAAGTGGTGGCCTGTAACCTTTAATACCTTTAATACTCTAAGCCACAACTGAAATGGCGGCAACTAAAGAAGTCAACAAGTAATGATACGGGCGATGATGATGATGATGATGTCCCTGCTTGACTGACTGTCCGAATATGAAACTATTTAATTAAAGCGGCTTCCAAGTTTCAGAAACTCTGAGAAGTCTCTCTTCCGGGAACTTGTTTTCTTTTAAATACACTTTTTGCATTATTATGGAAATAAAGATAGTGATATCAGATTTAAATTGTGCGTAGATGTTTTATTAGTACATTTATAGTTTCAATTCCTTGTTTATCTAGCTTGATCGACACTAACAGTCTGTTGAGCTAATATTACATTCAACGTTCCTAGAATGCTCGAAACGAGGTTACAATTTTTGTAAATGAAGAAATATCAACTTTCGAATGGCCTTGCACTTTCTTGATACTTCCTGGTTCTAAGAGTTTGTTTACGCTTTTAATTCACGTAACGTGGGTGTAGGCTTATGTTTGCATTATGCGGTCCGTGATTTCAGAATTGAAAGATGTTTTTAATTCACAATAAAAACCACACATTTCAATAACGGGAACAATAATAGACTGACACGATAATTGTTTGGTTGGTGAAACATATTGTATGAGCACAATATAAACAGTCATTGATACATGTATGTAAGCGTTTTGAGCAAACCAGATAAAAAATGCATGAGGAATGAAAACATCCTGTTTTCATAATTCAAATAACATGGGAGACTTCTCACATGACATGACAATTAAACCCAAATATAAATACTTCAGCGCATACTGTTTACTTCTAAGAGGATACGTAAGGGTTTTTTTAATAATGAGAAATTACCTTGAGACGATGAATATCTTACGCAGCGTAAGGGAAATAACACAGACAAGATTTTGCATCTGATGTCAAGGTAGTTGTAAAACATAAAAAAACAACAAAAACATTTCGTTTTATACCAAAAGCGCTGTTCATATGCGCAAGATTTGCACCCGGGTAAGGAGTTTTTTAAGGAATTTTTAAACACTTTTATTAGTTTTGACTTTATCATAAAAATCAATTATGATTAGGCATGATACGTATTTCATACCATATTAAAATGGAATTTTGACTCAATTCGTTATCAGATTCTTAGAGGCTTAAAACAAACCCTTTTCATGTTATAAATTAATGAAAGTAAGATGCAAAATGTTTATGTAAAATATCTAAAACTTTGGAAACGTTTCTTTTTTCAAATTCCACGTATAAATTATCTTTCTCTAATTCATATTGTATTCATAACAATTATAAATAGCCGTGATGTTAATTAACATTTTCAACAATATTTCCAATCCTCCTTTTTGTGAAAATGTATGTCAATCGTCATTTTACTACATGTGTTCGCTAAAATGTGAAAATGCAGCATAAATGCGCAAAATGAATAAAATAAACAGAACAGATGCAGACCAGTGTACGATTTCAAATTAAAGATCATATACAAGATGAATTTCATTCATCATTTCGAGTTTTATTGTAAAAATGTGATTTTTTCAAAATTCTGTTTTTGTTTGTTTACATATCGCCAAACATGTGCACACTGCCGTGACCTCTAGACCGGATGTTCATTAGGGAAGGTCAAGCAGGTTTTTTCTGTAACGTTGACGAAAGCATAAAATATGTTGATAATCTCAGCAATATGGAATATTGAGACAATGTGACTGGTGCACGGTGGAAGATAAATTATCGCTTGTTTATTGTTTAATATACTGGTACCCATTCACCGAACTGTGCGTTTAAGTTGAGAAATTTACGATTGAAACGGGTTAGTATATTTTCCCGTTCATGACCATGGTTCTTATAGAATACCTAGGAGTAAGGTATAACACGTACGGAGGCATTTTCTTTCTGATCTGGTGCCAGTGCTGACGGATAGCAATAAATCAATATATCTCCCACCACCAGATGGGACATAATTAACCGACATTGGAATAAGAGTCCTTGTTATGGTAATTTATTTATGTTATGTGACTCCTCCACTAGCGTATAGCGCGCTTGTTCCAGGAATGTTCATATTCTTTAACATATTGCCCTTCGTTGCTATTGTGTGTGTTAGGGATTCACCTGGCGGGGATAAGTTTTATTTACACTGTGCTGTAACTTTGGAACATGGTGGGAGTAAAAGTGAGGTTAGGTGCATCATAAACCGGTTTAAGCTTGTCAGTGGTGGTTTTGCCATTGACTGTTCCAAGGCGATGCCCCACTGTGTTCCTTTATTTGTTCGTTTTATCCTCGTGTGTTTGCTTTGTGTGTGAGCGTAAGCGTTGGTCATGTGCATGTCCGCGTGCTGGGTTATTGGGAGGCTGCGTTTTTTTAATGTGGCTTTCCCCGTTGGATATTTCTCCTTGTTTTTGTGTGTCTTTTGCAGCTAATAACGGTAGTATTACACAAATCCCGTCTTAGGTGAGTTCCCTTTAAGGACCAGACATGTTCTGTTGAATATATATGTAGAACATTACAGTTATTTTATGTGTACTTACACTTTGCACGCTAAAATTCAGGGAAGCCTCTGGAACTGGAACGTTTTTTTTTTGTACTTTACATTATCCTCCAGCTAAAATGTTACTAATACTCTTCTGGGGTAATAACTGTTTCTCGTGCTATTTGATAAGGAAAAGGAACACTATTCGTCATAAAAGTGAAAAGAAAAAGAAAAGTGAAAAAAAGTATTTTAAAGAGCTGAAACCTGTCTGTGGTTACTATTAATTCTAATTCAAGGAACTGCTACTTTACTCCTATCATCTGCTAAATGTTGAAAATTTCGACTTTACTTTATAAGAATAAATGCATATATTTATTAATAGGGAAAGAACAACACCAAATTAAATGCTATTCCACATAACAGTCCTGAACATTAGAACAGCTGAGCATTTAATACAGGGAATATCTTACGTGAGAAAGAACGGTGGCAATAATATCATAAAATACTTATTTCTCTTCCATTTTGTAAACAAATGTTTGCATTTCATTACCTGACATTAAGAGCTAAGGAAAAAGTGCATAGTGTTAGATACTAAAAAGAATGGGAATCGATTTAACATTGATTCTCCCATCATGTAGAACATACGTATTTAAACAAGGCGTTCAGCATGATGTGAGAGCGACGTTCATTTCAGTTTCATGTCCATTTACACGTGCGTCCGATACGTCAATGTGTAAAATGGCATCTGTAACATCCAGCGCTCTGCAGTTATTGACCCGAACCACTTCTATTCAAAAGGAAATTATGATCATGATTCCCGTAGTTACTATAGCCTATGAGGTTTTAATTAACAGGATGGAAATCAGTTTTGTTTACAGGCTGATCGGCGTGCCATAGAAAAGAAGGAAGTAAAAATAAAACATATTTATCTAATCGTTGGCCATTATGGTATCAGTTCATTTTTTAAATACCACTGAAGTTGTATTTTGTTGTTTAAAAAAGGCACGTAATAACTTTAAAGTAGTACATAAGTTGAAAAAACTTTTAAGTACTAGTTATCTGATAGAAGTGAATACAATACGAATAACATTTCCCTCGGCCGTGTTAACCGCAATTTGGGGTCTTTCTGTAGGATATTTCCAAAGATTTTAACTATGGTTAATGTAGCAGTTTCAATCCTATAAATGTTCTCTCGCATGTAGAGACTTAATACATACAAAAAATTGAAAATAAATAAATTTTTTTTTCTGCTAAAATATTTATACCCTGTTGATGTCCAGGTAGAATGATACAAATTATTAAGATATTGACAGACTTTATCGAACAAGTGGGTGTCTACGCACAAGAAAAAGCATTTCATTTACGATTTCCAAAATTACTAGAAAAACATTTGAGACATCACTGCCGGTCAGAATCCATATTTTGTTATTCAAATATATTGATAAACGTGCATGTATTAGAAATGTACACGAATGAAAAAAGTTTTTCTTCAAAACAAATTGACCAGTTTTTAAAAGGGTATATTGTAATTAACATTAAAATGCTGTATAGAATGTTTCTGATTAATATAAGAACAAACAAGAGCTGTTAGGGAACAGCTACGTTTGATCATATAGAAGTTTGATCAGATAGAATAAATTATATCCTTCAAAAGTGCCCCAGGTGGTTCTGGGACGATTTATGTATGAAAGGAATTGGAACCACTGCCTTACCCTTGCATGATCGTAAGAGGCCACTAATAGGGTCTTAACACTTGGTTTTGATGTAACTCTGTGATTCCAGCAGGTATGCAAATTTTGATTCCATACCTCATGTTTTTATTTCGATGTAAATGAGATGTGAAACCAAAATTTGTAGTCCTGTTTGGCGCCATATAACCTATACTGTGTTGGTGCGCCGTAAAACCCAAATAAATAAATAAATGAATATCCTTCAAAAGTAAAGAACGCAACGAGGCAACATAATAGCAGACATGGTTTGACTGAATCTGCTTCTAAAAGATAATGAATGTAGATCTTCTCTTATGGCCCATATTGCCCGCTTAAGCTGAATTCATAAACATTGATCCCAAAGAACCAGAAAATATTACACCATTGAGTTCAAGGATGTTACGTCGTTTTTACAGTCACCACACGGCACTTCAACACTGCTGATGTGATAGTTGATAAAATCTATAAGTAGATACGTTGGAATTATAAGGACGCAACTAAGCAAAATAACAGCAGACTCGGTTAAGTAAGAAGGTGACAGCAATTTAGAATTTCTCCTCAAACTTAGAGTCTAAAGTGTATGCAAGATCTTTAAAAAAAAAAAAAGCCGAAAAAAAAATGAAATATGTGTATTGACTTTCAGATCATCACATTGAACAAGTGTGTGAAATTTCTTTGATTAGTGGTAATTGAGATACGTATACAAATACAGAAATACTAAGTAAAACCGGTATAGTTAGGTGAAGAAACAACAACACAGAGTTATCAAACATGTGCGTTGCATGTCAGGACATCACATTGACCAAGTATACATACAAAATTTGCTTATTCGCAAACGTGGTATAACTTTGAAAAAAGCAAAACAAAATTTTGACACCTATGTAGTGCATGTCTGGTTTCAATTCATTCCGACCGGTGGTTACAGAAGCACCCGCTTGCATACATTAACTTAACCAAAACGCATATCGTTATAAAAAAGCAAAATAAACCAAAAGAACCTTGGCACTGCATATTAGATCGTTACAGTGAATGTATGTATGATTTACTGATGTACTAAATTGCATCCAAAATCTTAACAAAACTGAGACGCCGATGCCTACGACGGGTATGTGCAATAGCTCTACTTGTTCTGCGGATAGTCGAGCTAATTTAAAAAAAAATGTAAATATATTTTTTTCAGAAAAACTAGCATAATATAATAAATAGAAATAAATCACCACCAGTACTTAACAAATACTCTATTCAATTTCTTAGAGAAAACTGGCGCGTAATTCAACTACAAAAACAGTTAAATTCCCTCACGTAATTTTTTGATATCCATGAAAGATAAAATAACACATTCACGATAACATGCGTACAAATTACTATACTCCAAATATAGATTTACAAAACTTTCTTTGTCCTGTATGAAATCTTTAAAAACTGAAACAAGTTTCGAGTTGACATATGCACAATATACCCCTTTAAAGATGCCTTTAAATGCTAATTTACTTTACATCATTCACGAAACAATTGTTGTCAAAATGCCAAACTTGTCGCAAGCTGTCGGGGATTTTCCAAATTTAGTTTTTTATAGAAGAATACGTATTGACACCGAAGATGCACATTTAAAAAATCTTAAAGTGCGCCACAACTTTTTTACTATAGCTGACTTTTCAGCTATTAAAGAAAACAAAGATAACGGATGTACAGACAGCATCTACAATGAGTTGGAAATTAAAAATGACAATAGCTCTAAGACTACACTAAAACTCAAAGTTATTTTAAGAAATACTTTGCTGTAAAATGGTATTCGCTATATACTTTCTTGTTGGTATATTCAGTAGGTTAAGTCTTTTGAAATTAATCGTCGTGATAGAGCTATCAGAACCAAATGCACTGTTGAACAATAACAAACTGCACGTTATAATGCGTAAGTATCATAATTCTGTAGACTCATAAAAAGAGATAGATCACAGATACTGGTGTTTATTCAGTATGGCATTATTAATTAATTAATTAATGTCCGTTTTGGGAGCTAGGAAGCTATCGTGGTGGCATTGGTAACGCCTTAGGGCGCCCCGATCACATAACTTGTCTCGAAAATGTGATTTTGCCATGCTACCTTGTTAGAAATACAAAAAACTATACAACTTTATTTTGATCTATTGTATGCCTTGTAAAAAAAAGCGTACATGGCAATTTTATATAAGATGTAGGAATATTTCTTGGTCAGTAATGTGAAGGTGGTAGAAAGGCCAAGAGTGTTGTTGTTGTGAATATGAATGGCATTTTTCCCGTACTAAAAGTCAGTGTTGTTCTATTTTCTGCCATGACTTATAAGAAGCAGAATGATTATAAAAGGATCATTTCTGTAAAATTATTCTGAAATCAGGTCAACATTTTCTGACTAGAAATTTGAAAAGTTATCCATTATAGGTATGGTGGAGCATAACATTTACGAAATGTATTCACAAAAATCCTCAAAATTTTGTATCTGTTAATTGTATTCAGAAAGTGTACAACTCTATACATTTTGGAAAGTTATTTTAAAGTAGAATGCGCCACCTAGCGATTTTATGACTGCAAAATGTCTTACCCATCACCATCAGTTTGAACAAAGCTTACAGCTAGAAATGACCCGCTGTATCTCACGTTGTTCTGCGATTTAAACAGCATTTCATGTTTCAGGGAACTGCATTACAGAATTTGATAGCTGTCCTCAAATTAATGTTACACCCTGATATATGTTGTGACAGAGAGTTATATCCCTTAAACCATACACAAAGCGTCATGAAATTGAAACAACTATTTCTTATCTTCAAAAGCCTGTAATGTGGTTCCCTACAGAAGGTAATAGTCCAATTAGGCCTAAAAAAAGTTCTTTGTTTCCAGTAACATGCTCAAAAAATTAGAGTAGGTAGGTCGGAATTTTTTTTTTGAATTTGTTTTTAATTATATTAAGTGAGACTTTTCTGAAACTAGTTTTGTGCCAAAAAATGAATATAAATAAGGGGGTTATGTCTTTAAAGCATCAGTAAGTTAATTTCTAACACCACTGACCAAGTTTAAAGCATAAAAAGTGCAGTTTTGCAACTTTTTGTTAGAAAAAAAATCTCCAAGGCCATAAAAACATTTAGGGTCGGGCATAAAATTTAGGGTAGGTCGGGATACCGGAAACAAACATTTTTTTACGCCTTAGCTCTACAATACCCCATAAACTCATTTCCAGGTTGGGACTACCACATGCAACTGGAAGGCACCATTAACCCTTACCATGCTGGACACGATAGATTCTGCCTTTGCCGACCTTTGCATATCATGATCTGCCTGCACATCCGTGCAGTCTGATCATGATCTGCACTGTTCGCCATTCAGTCAGTATCATTTTGGTAAGCACCCCTTTTAACAGTTAGTGGTACTGTCCAAATTGAAAGACGGAGAAGTTCATTATAAAAACTTAGCAGGGTAAGGGTTAAATTTCGACTAACATGTGTATTCTGATGTAGTTTCCAGGACACTATATAAAAACTAAAATATCAAAATAAAGCATAAACCATTTGTGGGTAATCCCAGGTATAAACTATTAGATAACACTACACAATCAATGATAGGTGCATATAAATAGTAACGCTCAAGGTCTATTATGCGATCCAGGAAGATTTATTCTGTTTTTGAAACTATTGAATTTTGATCATAAATCTAATGTAATGCACTTTTGTTTTGTTTAATCCGTTCAGTTTATAATGTAATCATCTTATTTGTTAAGCTAACTTTGTTGCAACTGGATTCAGTGTTTTTTCTTTAGATATTTTAACGATAATTCTCGAGAAAAGGAGTTAAGACATAACAAAATGAATAAGGAATTGCAGTGGTCCTCGGAGAGCTATCGGTTAGATAAAGTGAAAGAAATATTTGGTCTGCCTTGCGTGGTAAGATTGGAAGAAGGCTATATGCCGCCTGACGAGTCGGAAGAATTTGCCCAAGGAGACATTATCACTCTCGACGTAGAAGTTCCTTCCGACAAAGTGGGCGCTTATTTTATAAAATGGAACGTGCAAGAAGTTGAAACCAAGAGTACCCGTTCTCCAGATTATGGAATCATAGCATCGGATAACCAAGAAATTTTCTTACCTCACAGTTACGATGGTAAACTTAAAGTCATGAAAGCTATTACTAAAGTCAATGGTATAAAAGAGCTCGCCAAAATATTTCCAGGAAAAGCTGAACTGGAAGGGGACATGAAGATAAAAACGAACAAAGGTGAATCAGTTAAACTTACTAAAGGCACAACAATTGAACTTGACAGAGTGATACCCGGGTCAACGTATGGCGCACAAAATGAACCAGATAAGCTGGTTATTCAGTTTGAGCATTCTAATGAAACTAAAGTAGCTGCATTACCTTTTAATATGAAAGGTAAATTTCACACGAGAGAAGATAAGAAAAAATATACCATCAAAGAAGCAATTGACAGGTTTGTATTTTAACCCTTATCCTGCTACATTTCTATAATGGACTTGTCCATCTTTCAATTTGAACAGTACCATTAACTGTTAAATGAGATGCTTACCTAAAAGATACTGACTGAATAGCGAACAGTGCAGATCATGATCACACTGCACAGATTAGCAGGCTGATCATTATCTACACTGTTCGCAGAGGCAGAATCAATCGTGTTCAGCATGATAAGGATAAAGTTCATGTATAAAAAGGTTTGATAATTTCAAAATGCCAAAAAAGATTGTTTCCTTATTTGCAAATCCAATTTGCTGTCTTTATAGGTATATGTTCAACAAGTAAATAAGGTCTAAATAAAGTTCAAAATGGTTTGTAAGTGCAGTAAAATATGTTTATTCAAATAAGCCTTTGTGTCATCTTAACATACTGCATTATTATTCAAGGTATTTTCATCAGTAGCAGTTTTGCAGTAACTTTATTAACCAAATAACAAAGACTTGTAGGTTTTTTATTCTTGAGAAATAATCGGCACATGCTTTTGGATTATATGGCTGTTCAAATCGATGGGTACATTCAAACCGTCTAAATATAATTGTTGCTGTTCTCCTTCATAAATATTTGTTATTACCCATGTTTGAAAAACTCAAGATACATCATTTTAAACTCAAAACAATAGAAACTTCAGTAAGGAAGTTTAACCTCACTTTATAATATATTGTACATTCTATACATAGTTTTATTATTCATAATATTCATTGCCTTTCTTGTTTGTCATTATTGTAATACTGGCCTAACATAGGCACAAACTGGTTTAAACATGTAGCATATTTTGTTCATATATAAGCTAGGGATGCCTTAGATATATCTGAATCAGCGTTGTTTCGGAAATGTCTTTTGCTCCATGGCGGTTATTGTCGTATGAATGTTTCAGGCAATATATCAATTTAGTCATAGATTATTGCGCATATGCATATTTTTAATTATCATTCTGTTGTTGTTGTTTTTTTTAAAAAAGATCAAACAATGATCTAAAATTACAAGACATATTTATTGCTGTTTTTGTTTATGTTTTATGACTGTATTTCCCCAAGCTAAAATTAGTAGTTTCGTCTTTCATTCAAAACTGAAGAGCTCGACAAGTGTTCATTTGATCATTCAATAAAGGAAATTAATGCAGTTTCAGTATATACATTCCTATAATTCTTTTATAAACATGGATATTTTATATTGCTATGTCTAAAATATAGCTAACGGGAGTTATTTCAAAAGATCATTTCTAAGCGGTGCTATGAAATGGAGTCTTGGTGATAGCATGACTCAACAATAACCATAAAATATAGCGTAGTGTTGACGTAACAAAATGTACATATAAACGAACTAGCTAATTTATATGAGAGAAATGTTTCTGTAAAATAAGAAAAGGCAATGTAAATAGTTCTGTAAGTAAATATACTTTACAACTGAACGTCATAAATTATTTTATCGCTTAGATAAGACTTTTTGTAGTACACTAAAAAAATAAAAACGAAACATCATTTTTTTGCCATACCTGACGCTTGACCTTTGTAGATCTAGATTTAGATTTTTATTGAAAGCCTTGGCCTCATAGAGGCATCGGGCCAAAAACATCATAACAATTAACACAAATAGCAAGACATATCAAACTAATAGATAATACACTTATAGGAATGAAAGCACAGTGCATATACAGTATACATAGACACCTGAGCCAGTATAACAATTTTAGAATTGAATACAGACATTTATATAGTAGAAAAGAGCTAATTGAATTTTTTCATAATGTGTTTACAAAAGACTGCTAACTTTGTTTCTTTCAGTATTATTCATCACCTTTGAAAACTTGATAGTATTTGGGTTAATAACAAATTCTTCTGAAATGTATTTTTTCTTTCTTGTTTGAAATAGTCACAACAAAACAGAAAGTGAAATCCATCACCTAATGAATCAGAATTACAAAGATTATAAGTTCTTTGATCCCTAGGAATACTGTGAAATCTGCCCTTTTCAACTGGGAGGTTATGATTAACACATCGGTAACAAAACAAATTTTTGGCTAAATTATTTGGTAAAATGTCTAAATATTTTTCACAAACAAAATTATCTTTAAACATTCTATAAATCAGACATTGACTTGAATCAAAAATATTACTATGCCAATTTTGCATATATCTATCTTTGAGCCTAGTTTTAACAATTTTCTTAAACATTGCCGGAGAGTCCTCAGTATTATTTAACCAGTAATTTGATACACCAAGAGAGTCCAACAAATTATGAATAAACATTAGCCAAGGAAGTTTAAGATCGTTTTCACAATAAAGCTTATATGAGGTATCGTACAATATATGACAATTTTTTCCTGATTTACTATTCAAAATCTTATTCCAATAACAAAGAACACGACATTTAATATGAACAGATAGAGGTACTGTTACCCCAGGTACAGCACCAAGGTCACCTAATAACATGCAGTTTGGTGTACTTTGTTTTGCATTAAGAATAAGTTCATAAAATTTAGTTTGAAATTTATCAATTGTATCTATATTTTCTATACCCCATACTTCACTACCATACAATAATATGGGAGCAACCATACTATCAAAAAGATGTAATTGCATACTAACTAGATCCATTTTTCTTGACTTAACAATCACAGAAAACATTGCTTTTCTAGCTTGTTCTATAAGATATTCTGTTGTCAATGTAAATTTACCATTAAAAGAGAACCTAACTCCAAGATAAGAAAAATAAACAATTTCTAAAATGTTGCCATCAAATTTAAAAGACTGAATATTGTATAGACCTCTTTTACTTTTCAAAAAAAAAAAAAACAACAATTTTGGTTTTGGAATGGCTAACTTGCAGATGCCATAAATTGCAGTAATCTGACATTGCATCAAGTGTTTTTTTTTTTGAAGTTCTGTAGCTGATTCTGAAACAATTTCAGTGTCATCAGCATTTAAGAATATATAACTTGAAATATAGTTCTACATCCGAATCGCTCAATGTTTGTTTTACAATGTTAGATAATAAATCTAACCCATTATAGTGATTAGATAAGAACTGATTTAAATCATTCAAAAATAAGGGGAAAAAAACTGGCAATAGATTTTCACTTTGACGTACACCTGTTTGGCTTGTGAAAAATTCAGACATCTTACTGAAAGAGTTTGTCTCAATACAAGATTTAGCTTTTATATACATCTTCTTCTTCTTCTTGTCGTTCGCGACTACACTGTCAGACCAGTAGCCTCGATGAAACTTGTGGTTTGCCGCAGATCCTCAATGCCTCCATACAGTTTCTGGTGGATTGAGGTAGTGCCTTGATGATGGTGACTTTTTCCTAGTAACTCACAGGTCGTCACCTAAACGCAACAAAGTCGTATCTTATTATGAATTTATAGTAAGATACGACTTTGTTGCGTTGAGGTGACGAGGTTCTGTTGGTTGTTCTGACTGAGCTCCTAGCTTAGCCAGTTTGTCTGCTTCTTCATTGCCTGCAATTCCACAATGGGATCGAATCCACTGAAGTGTTACTTTGCAGGTTATATGCAGGCTCTGCATTCTCCTGGCTAGCTGCGGAGCTTTATTGTTGATCAGAGCTTCCATGACAGACAGTGCATCTGTGAGAAAGACGACTGAGGAGCTTTCTTCTGCCGAGTCTTCAACCATTGAGACGGCCATCATGAGTGCTTCAGTCTCTGCCTTGTAATTGCTGCAGTGTTTTCCTTTGGCTGCATGTAGTGTTTCTCACTTGCCAGATGGGTATTGAATGAAAATTCCTGCTCCTCCATCTTTGACGGCGCATTTGGCTGATCCGTCTGTATAGACATGAGTCCATGATTCCGGAGGATAGCCTTCATTGATCATAGCAAGTGTGAGGCTATTCCGAATGCCTTCATCCTCTTGCTTCCCGCGGTCAAGACGGCGAACAGCAAGTCTCACAGTCACTGAGGACAGATCATTCGCTAGTGGGTTTATAATGTCTTCACTACCTAGGGGAGTCGTTGGTATGCTCAGCTCAGTTTTGAACTCTCGGTTGAGTTTTTTTGCCACATGTACGAAGCTGCTACGTTTGAGCCGATCCTTTGTGTAGCCATCTAGTTTGGCTTTCATGGGATGGTCTTGAAAAGACCTGAACTTCTCTGCTTGAAGCAGAACCTTTGCATGTCTTCTGTCTTGTAACGGCTGTGTGCCTGTTAGCTTCTCTATGAAGGAGATTGATGTAGACTTTATAGCACCTGTCATGATCCGCAATGCTTGGTTCTGAACCTTGTCTAAAGCCTGTTGGTTAGTTTTGGCAGTAGTGGACCAGGCAGTTGAGGTATACTCTAAATGGGGTTTCACTTTTCCCTGATATACTGTCTTGAGTATTTGCTCATTTGCACCCCATTGCGCATCATGGAAAGCTTCCTACGGGCCTTCCCTTCTGCTTGACTAATGGGGGGCTTCCAGGTTAGCCGTTTGTCAAAGGTCACTCCGAGGTATTTTGCCTCGTCTGCTTCAATCAGCGAAGTATTTCCCATCTTGATTTTACCCGCCCTCTGCTTTGACGACAGGGAGAATAGTGTGGTGGACGATTTCTCTGTATTGATCGATACACACCAATCTTCAGCCCAAGCTGAAAGCTTGTTAATGGCTTCTTGCATCCTGTATGTGGCTGTAGTGGCATGTCCTTCCTTACACCATAACACCAGATCGTCAGCGTAGAGAGCAGCCTTAACTCCTTTCGGTAGTTCAGACACCAGATTATTGATGAAAAGCAAGAAGAGTGTAGGGGATAAGACTCCGCCTTGTGGGACACCATGACGCAACAGGACCTTCCTACTAGTAGCATGTTCTAAACTGACTCTTGCTCTCCTGTTTTGGAGGTATGACTTAATCCACCTCAACATGTGACCTCCTACTCCAGTCCTCATCAGCTTGACGAGGAGTTCATCAGTCCAGACTTTGTCAAACGCCCTCTGCAGATCAATCCATGCTGTAAGCACGACTTTCTGCTCTTGGAAGGCGTCCTCTATCTCTTGCGATAGATAAGTGGTCTGGTCCTCATTGGAGCGGAATTGTCTGAAGCCAGCTTGTTGCGTTGCGAATAGGTTGTTAGTCTCAATGTACCACTTCAGGCATGCATTCACAATCCTCTCCATGGTCTTTCCAACACAGCTGGTTAGGCTGATTGGGTGGAAGCTTGCAGCCTTCTTTGGATCCTTCCCTTTCTTGTGGATGGGGATCATGACTGCCTCTTTCCATATCTGTGGAAGCAGTCCTTGTGTCCAGCTGTAGTTGTACATTTCCAGGATTTCATTTGCGACTCCATCTGGTCCGGGAGACTTCTTTGCTTCATGTATTCTGGTGTCACTTGGCTTGTCTGCCTTTCCTTTTTTTCTCTTCGGGCTTCCCTTTGCCGTTCCCTGTTGATGGGGATGTTGGAAACATCTTTGTAGTTAGAGGCAAAAGTGTTTGTCGCTTGTTTACCCGTTAACAGTTCACCATTCTCTTCCAAAGTTACTGAGCCTCTTCCTGTTTCTTCATCGTTCAGCTGACTCGTCAATCTCCACAGTTTTGGCCATCTCGCCCTAGGTTGAGCGAGGCTGTTTTGTTTCTCCAGCTCTTCCTCTGTGCTTCCCGT
Organism: Mercenaria mercenaria; assembly: GCF_021730395.1. Taxonomy (NCBI): domain Eukaryota; kingdom Metazoa; phylum Mollusca; class Bivalvia; order Venerida; family Veneridae; genus Mercenaria; species Mercenaria mercenaria. The sequence goes on from NC_069363.1 coordinate 55,901,671, forward strand.
TTGTGCCTGAGGAATCTGGCCTTGGCTAGCTGTAGAGAGAGATTACTTTCTTGTGAGGGATTGTTTTCTGCTTCCTCCCTGGCTTCTAATAACTTTGCCTGTAGATTCTCCATCTTATCACTCCAGTAGGGCTTATAGTCCTTTCTTGCTCCTCTTGGAATGGCGCTGTAAGCAGCCTTAAGTATACTGGCGTTGAAGTCTTTCACAACCCGGTTGATGTCTCTACCTTCCACTCTGATGTCTTTACAGAGCTCATCACTCAGACTTTGGTAAAAGGTCCACCCACCTGGCTTTCTTGTAGTTCCATCTGGGGATGTACGGTGAAGTAAAGGCTATACGGTCCATAGTAAGTTGGACTGGGCGATGGTCGCTACCTCCTAGTTGTTCATTGACCTCCCGCTTGACATGTCCATGTATGTCATCAGTACATAAAGCAAGATCAGGGGTTGATGTTGTTCGCCAGCTTCTGGAGTAAAAAGTTGGGGGATCATCAGGCTTGTTGATGAGATTTAGCTTGTTATCATCTTGCCAGGTCTCCACTTCCTCTCCACGTTTATCCAGGTGGTCATATCCCCACAGCTTTGTGAGTGACTTTTAAAGTCTCCTACAATGATGAACCTGGTTTGATCAGTTGTAACTTTGTCAAGGGACAGAGCTTTGTCACTTGGAGAGTATATGTTCACAAGTTTCAAACTAAACTCGTTCTTTCTGAGGCTAAGAACTTGGAACTCGGAGTCATCCATATGCGTGTTGGTCTGGACAGCGCTGATGTTGTTCCTGACCAATGTCATGATGCCTCCTTTTCGTCTGCCAATTCTGTCACAACGAAAACACTGGTATCCTCTGACTTTGAAGGATTTCTCTGGCTGTAGGTGAGTTTCCTGAATGCAACAGACATTGATGTCTTTCTCATGGAGGATATGCTCAAGTTCAGCTTTCTTGTTGAAGACACCCTCCGCATTCCAATACATCAGCCTGAAAGGCTGATGCGGATTGGTTTTTCTCCTTGGTATGTTCCTCCTTCTTCTCTTTGCATGTTGTGGATTGAAGGAGGGACCCCCAGTAGCTGTGGGTGGACTCTGTCGAGGCTCAGAGCCCGTCACTGAATCCCCCTGGAGGGACCTTAGAGATTCAGTACCACATTGTTGAATACGGATGGCTGTGTAGTCATAGCGATATTGCATGGTGCTGTGGTTCGTTAAGAGAGTACCAATGGCCCAGCACCTCTGTCCTCAACTCTCAAGGTTTCTTTCGGGGTTACCTCACCCTTAGTTTCGAGTTAAAACCCTATCCTGAGAACACAGGAGCTATTTGTCCCATAGCTGGGGGTCTGTTCATAGGCATCAGGGCGTGTCCACACACCGGTGGGCCTGGCATGCCACATGTCTTGGAGCAGACCTCCTCCGAGTCCCCTGCAGTTCTTCCTGAGGCCGCAAGGTGCTCAGTTATCGTGTGGCGCCAACTCGGAGGCACTGCAAAAGGACTTGTCTGCCGAGAGGCTCTGTACTGGCAGGCAAGACTTACGCACTCGGCTCCTTTTTCAACAATAGGCTAGCCAGCGGTGAAGGTGACAAGCACACAACACACAGCACACCACACTTTACGCATCAGCAATTGCCACACTTTTAAATACATATTATGAATGATTTTGATACATTTGCCGTCAACATTATTACAGAGTAATTTTTGCCGAAGTGCCGTTCTGTTGATACTGTCGAACGCTTTTCTGTAGTCAATAAAAGAACAAAACAATTTTTTACCTTTTGATAAGTATAAATAAATCAACATTTCAAGGAAAATACAGGATCAACAGTACTGTAATTTTTCCTAAATCAAGCTTGTTCCTCACAAAGGATGTTATTAAGTTCTAGAGAATTATTCAGCCTCATATTAAGAACATTTGAAAAAAGTTTACCGAAACAACTTAAAATGGTGATGTCCCGATAATTATCTGGATCACTTATATTTCCTTCACTTTTATAAGTGGGTAAAATGATCCCTTTGCTCCATGCATCTGGAAAAATACCAGAATCCAAAATGATATTGAAAAGATAACAAAAAAAAAACGTCAAACATATTTTCAGGAACATTTGTCAAATATTCATTTAGTACATTATCAAATGAAGAAGACGCTTTATTTTTTTTAAATGAACATATAGCTTGTCGAATTTCTGCTACAGTGAAAGGTTTATCAAGTTCAATATTATTATCACTAATATTAGATAAATCAATAACATCGGAATCATTATGCACTAAATTTGCATTTAATTTACTAATCTGTTCATGATACGCCTTAGCAGTAACTTTATTAACAATATCCTTCTTATCAGTTGAATATTTATTCTAATGCTCTTGTTGTAATTCATATTACTACTGCCTTCACCACCCGTATTCGGATGTATTTTATTCGGACATGCAGTAATTCGATCGTCGGGAAGAAATGTCGAATATCCGTAAAGGTCGTGACACTGTTAAATTATTAATGAATTGAAAAAAAAAGTTCAACGTTTGGGTTGTTCTTTTTTTTACGCTGCAAAACCTTTTCGCATGCGACTTGAATTGAAAACGTCATAAGAAGTTTCCTATATCATAGTCTTCCCGGTATACTTCCGATGACTCCGCAGCTCCGAAATAACTGAATGTTAGTTGGCTAGTGGTGGTAACAACCCCTCAACAAAGTTTTGAAAACACATATTTCATTACATGCAAAAGTCGATAAATTGATTTAAGAATGGCGCGCTAATGTTTTGAAAAGTTGGGGAGTTGAAGACACGTTGTTCACAATATTGTAATTGACATTTACATTTATTAACAATTTACTTTTGTAAGAACATGGATTCTGCATTTACATGAATTACAGCACGAGCTCCACGTGAACATGTGACAAAGGTCATACTCCGAGTGTTATAAAAGAAAGCGCCACATTAGATCTGATTTAATGAAAAATGATACATGAAGAATGAAATATTTACCCTAAAAGAATGCTGAGTATTTCTTTTCCTTGATTGTATATTTTTCACTTTCTTTTAGGTAGCATGACGCTTTTTTCGATTCTTTAGTACGAAACAAATTGGAGAGCGGATCAGAAGTTTATAAAATTTCGCAATACAAATGAACATCATTGATTATTTATGAGCAGATTCATTGAAACCAACGATTGGAAAATATTTATTTCAAAGCTATTTCTTCAAACAATTATTCATAACGCAGAAGGCATTATAAGAACTATTTTAAGAATTGATTTGTTAATAGGGCGCCTTCGTAATATTTACTTTTTTAAGACAACAATGCTAGAATACATTTCCCAAATATAAACAACTGTAACATAAAATTGATACAGTGTACTAAAGATTACTTAATGGTTTGTATATTCCTATGCATTGTCTTTCCATAGATATGGATTGCCTCTTGACGTTACCTTTATAAACGATGAAATAAAGCAAAAATTTTACCAAGAAGTCTTGGCCGGGCGAAGAAAGCTTGCATCAGTAACTGGTAAATGTTTTTACAATATTTCTGTGTTTGTCTCCCGAAAAACGATCGGAAAATGTGTACCTCAGAACATTGTAGTGTACATTTTGATGCATACTATCTGAATATAACTCATATACGTACCTATAATTAATGTCACAGCTTTGTGTCAGATCAAATTTACTCATGGTCTTGCAGTTACAATTTCAATTCATCAGCAATATTTATAAAACCAATTTAAATTATGAACAACATAGGACAATCAGAATTTTAGATTTTCATGAAAAAGATCTTTGAAATTGAGGTCAATATTTTATGAGGAAATTGATGAAAAAAATCTTAGCTACATTTAACGAAACTTCTAACGACCCCTCGATATCTTTTGCATTTTCTTTCATATTGCTAATAGTAAGTATCTGAAATTTCTAACATATTTAGAAAAGTAAGCTGAAAAACAAATTTGAAAATTTCAACACAATCGAATGATAGGTTACAACGATATTATTTTATTGAATCTGCTGGCTCAGTCCAATTTTAAAAGTCTCAGAAATACATGTAAATATTTGCAATATACAAAGGAGAGTGTGTAATTGTAAACCAAAAAAAATGACAAAAACAAAATAACATATCTGTTCTGTCACTTTGGGAATAAATTTAAATTTGGTTTGATTTTTTTTTATATGTATCCGTATAAATGATATTAGTTCGGATTTTAAAACAATTACTGTTGTGTGAATTTTTGTGACTTTTAAAAAAAAACGTATGGAAGTAGTAAAATGAATTAAATGGTGTCTTTTATAACAATCTGAGTAGTTTGTTGAAATGTTAATATGTTATTAACAACACATTTGTCTAAATGGGTTTATTAAAGGTATTTATAAATGTCAAGTCTATAGAAGGTTATAAAAGGGAATTGTATTTTAGAAACTCTGAGACTGAAACGTATCGTAAAGCAACGAGTCTTAGTAGGGCACTACAAACCAGTCATCGAACCTGATAACGCGGAAAGCGCTGAAGGAAATGGCCCATCGGAAAGTGAAAATCCTGACGCTGAAAATGTTGATAATGAAAACGCTAACGCTGCGGACAGCGGAGATGTTCGTCGAAGAACTGTTGTTATGATACCAGTGGATAATCCGGAAATTGGAGAAATACCTGTAAATATATGTGAAGGTGACATTTTGACAATATATGAATCACTCGTCAACATCAAAAGTGTTACGGAGGCAAAAGATATGGTTAGAGAAACATTATGTCTTGACTTTGATGTGAAGCCTGGGTTGAAACTTCTAACAAAAGAAGGTTTGTCCAATTTTCATGTTTACTTTGGTTTATTAGAGTTAGAAATTCTGAGCCTTATAGATATTCCTATTCTCAACCTTTTAGAAAGGCCTTGTAGAATTTAACTCTAATTTTTCATATAAAATTAACAGAAGTGTAAGTATAATAAATCATACGTGCTTTACGTAACTTTTTGAGAAACACTTCCATGTAAACACTCATTGTTATCGTATCAAACTGGGTTAATATTTGAAATTTCAATAAGGACCAGGAAGCAATGCGAACTATTGTAAATTAATTGAACGTGTTATAAACACGAGAACGTAAGTTGTATATTCAAATAATCCGGATAAAACGTCCGTCTTGTTAATCCATGCATTAACCAGTTTGAAAACCGTTTAAATAATGATTTTCTCTCATTTCATTATTTTTGTCGAGTTTGACAAATGAATTGAGTGTTACAATGGATGCCTTTTCAGCATAAAATATGACTAATCAAGATCTTTAAACTTACTTTTCAAAAATATAAATTAGCTCTATTATTAAGAAAGATTTTGTAAAAACAGACTCTCGACTACGCGCTCTCTTTGTTGCACCACAAGAGAATAGCTCACTTTTAACACATAGAGGATATTTGTTTGTTTTTCATGAATATGGAGTAGGCCTATATCTCACCTACGCGCTCGTGAAACTGTGAAAATTTTCTCACTTCGAGGTGAGATATATTCCATATTCACGAAAAACAAACAAATTTCTTTTTATTTTATGCTTAATTACGTTGAGATGTGCATTTTGCAACAAATTTTAATCTCAGCGCGGGAAACAGGCGCGCGTAAACAGACATGACGTCAGACGTGTTGTGACGTTAGAAAGATGCACACAACATAAAGTTCCAATTTATTTCATTTTTTGCTGCATAACGTTATGGAATTCTCATTAAGTAAAATAATTTGAATCGAGAAATATACTATAATGAACAAAGTGCGACTACAATTTTCATCCTGTTTTAAGCAAATAATTTAAAATTCATACACAATGTACAAGTAGATCGGAGCTATATCTCTCACAGTGTGAAAATATAGATTTCATATTTTCACAGTGTGAGTGATGAGATATAGAGGATATTTGTTTGTTTCAGTGAAATATCAATTTTATTTCACTCGTGAGCACCAAAAACAGTCATTTTCACTCACTACGCCACGAGTGAAAATGACTGTTTTTGGTGCTCACGAGTGAAATAAAATTGATATTTCACTGACACAAACAAATTTTCTTTTTATTTTATGTGTAAAACTCTTCTTTTGTCGCATAATTGATAAAATGTCGAAAATTGCGGGAAAGATCAACAGAAAGCATAGCGCAAATGACGTCATTTCAACGACGTCGTCGTCATTATGGTCCCCGGTATTCATAACGCTCGGTATACAATTTGACTTTAATCGCGACGGAGGACCGGAACTAGTTCGGCAAAAACAGTGAAAAATAAAAATGATAATCTACTGTTTCAAAACTGTGGATTATCACTTTTATTTCACTGAGAAAACTCTATAATTCACTGGAAAACATAAAATAAATAAAAATATTTATTGACAGAATACAGTATTTCATTAGTTAGCATAAAATAAAACTGTATATCTACTTTTAGATAATTCTCGGAAGTATGAGAATGTTCAACATGGACAAAGAAAGTCAGGAGGAAAGCCCCCACCTTTACCAGCTAGACCAGCTAATCCTAAACCTTTAACCAATAGTAAGACCTATGTTAATAAGTTTGGCTATCATCTACGGTTTATAAATAGTTTTACTATTTTCATATATTGTTAGGTACCTAACTGATTTCTTTTTAGCTTAAAATGAAAAACAGTCTTCAAATGGACGAAATCTACAAAATATACATAGGTTACTCTAAGTTGCAAAATTAGGAAATGATTTTTACGATAGCTTCAATACATTCTGCATTTTTATTTGACTTCATGTATGTTCAGTTAGATTGATATTGTGAAGTAGATCGGACATCTCAGGAATTGCAACCCACAATGTGCTGATTGTTTCTTATGCTTGCTTCTGTTTCAGTTGCGTCTAATACATTTACTACATTTTCTGTGTCACACCTTTTTATTCACCACGTACTCTTATTTGTAATGCGAACGCCTTCTTAGCTATATTCTTCCTTTTTAAAAATTGACTGCATTTAAACATGCATTAAGTAGCCATCCAAGGGAGTGGCAAAATGTGGCTGCTTGAGGTAGGTGGCCACTTAAGTCGGGTGGAAATTAGAACAAAATGTTAATTCTGAAGCAAGCTGACTGGCTGTTTTAGAAGGTGGCTGCTAAGGCAAATTTCACTTTATTAACATACCGAATCTGAAATGGATTGCTGCAAAAGATGACCCCATTCCCAACATGAACTGATTTGTAATACTGTTTTATCAAAATATGTAGCATTTGAAGACAAAAACCTTGATGCCTCAGAGGTCCAATACAAGACACTACCCTCTCGAAAACAACCGGATCCCCGAGATGACAATGACGACTATTTAGTTCCTGTATCCCAAAAGAATTGTAAGTGTTGTTGTTTTTTCTCAGTTATATACTTTACAAAAAGTTATTCTTTTGGCAAGGTATTCATTAATTATATATTATTTAATGTACACTTCTTTTGTATTTATAAATCGTTATAAAAATGAACTACTTAATTACAATGAAACCTTTATAACGTTTTAAACTGGCAGGAATGCGGAACATTATTAAAACGGATTTCAACATATACAACAAGTTTTAAAAAAAAGTAAAGCAGAAGAATATTATTCATTCATTTATTCACATGCTTGAAACACACTGCAGCTAAAACTATGGTTTAATTCATTAAACATTCATACTTTTCTCCCAGTATTAGGTGACTATGTTGACATGAATGAGATGAATCGAAACAAAACGCCTGGGGATCCACCTGTACCTCCGCGAAAACCGATACAGGTTCCAACACGAGTAGTTGGTAAATATATAATTTTTATTGCATATTATATTCAAAAGAACATTAGTGTTCAAAAGAACATTAGTGTTTACAAAAAAATGTTTCCTTTTTGAAACATGTACTACCCACGTAAGGAGTTTTGATAAGTAATTTCTTCTAAAAACGAGGAAAAAGAATTTTGATCTAATATACATTGTGATGCACTACCAAATATTACGTGACTTTACATGGACGCTGTTTTCTTAGTTTAGAGTGGGTGTGTAGGACAAAATCTATGAATTTGGCAGACGACTTCCAAACAGTATTGATCATTTGAATAATTGGTTTCAGCTGTAACGAAATGAAAATTAATTGGCTCTGACCCACGCAAATGAAATGCATAATAACCAATAACCCGTTTAATTTAATCGAGGGGAGATAACTTATTCAAGAAATGCTTGTTCCTGTCTTACACAATACTTGATATAAATCGCATTCTTTCATTCTTTCATTACAGGTTCAGGGCAGAAACCAACGGTATGTTCATCTTATTCAAGTAGGCCAAATATTTTTGCAACATTGAAGAATAAAGTATTTTTTAAAACCTATCATAGATTAGTTTTACGATGAATGTAAAAGAAGTGAATTTCGAAAATAAACGCTGATGTTTCATTGATTTTTTCTGAGAAAAGGATACAAATTGTTTCATGTATGCATAGTTGAATGGTTTAGTACACTCACGATAAGTGACATTCTCTATCAAATTGTATGTTATTAAAACCTCGAAAAAGCGACAATTTTAATATTTTCGGGGGTGTCCACAAAGGAGCGAAAATGTCTTTACCACATCGAAAACTGTAAACAAGTTCTTCAGCACATATTTCTGTAATCTCTGAAACTCATTATATTACTTTACATATTTTGAATACACTGTAATTTTATCAGTAGGGTCAATCCCATTAACATCTAGTGAAATGACCGTGTGCGGTGACACAATGGTCAAAACAAAGAGTAATAACCAATCCAATCACATCAAATGCATTACTTGTAATAGCAGGCACATGTAGGTGAGCTGTCGTGGTCATTCTTAGGTAATAGATTATCAACAAATACATACAAACTATATTCATAACCATTATACTCCTAGTATCATGTCGATTTTGTTTTACATCCAAACAAAGTGAAAATTGAATTGAAGAATGTTACATTTACCAAACTAATGCTATATTTTTAAAAAAGTGACAGTCTTTTGATGTCAAAATTGTCCTTTGTTTCTATACATTTACATCATTTTACAGAAAATGAATATTTTTTTTTTATTATAAGGAAAAGGACAAGAAGCATTTCTGGTCAAAGAAGGCTTTCAAGTCAAACAAAAAAGAAAACTCAGGACAAAACACAAAGGTTGCAGAGATAAAGCCAAGACCTCGCATTTCAGAACCATTACTTCAAACTATAGAAGAAGATGATAACCTGGATGGAAAAAAAGAACTAAAGAAGATGAAAGAACTTGATAATTTTTCACGGCAAACAGGGCTTGTTGGTACGTCTACGTATTCGTCAGACGATCTTGGAGAATATGAAGAAATAAACGGGGTGAAACCTTTTACCAGCTTGGCAGAGATGTCTGCCGATAGCCGTTCCAAAGAGCAAAACCTGAGCGGTTATGACGAAATAGAAGATGTGATTGCGCTGCACATACAAGGAACCAGTGGTTCTGAACAAACATATACACTGGATCCGGAACAAACGACGGAGCCAGCACATTCAGTTAGTGGCCCGAAAAGATTACCGGAGACGGAAGTAACACAGTCAGATACCAGTAACTTAGAGGAGAGGCAAATATCTAGTGTAACCGAGTCTGGCGGTTCTGTGGCGGATGTCTCGCCGACAAGAACTAATGAACAGAGAAAAACAAACAAGTTGTTTAATGACTTGACCAATGAGGAGTTAGTAGAAAGATTACAATTATGCAATTTACCAGATATGGCAGACATTTGTAAGACTGAAAACCTTGACGGAGAATTCTTTGCAGATGTCACCCCAGAATTTCTGAAAGAAACAATGTGTCTGCAAGGAATTAAACTGGCAAAGTTCCTGAAAATGAGAGACGAAAATTGGGTTCCAAAATAAAATGCTTCATAAAGCAAATTGTTATTGAAGAATAAATACGAATATTTATCACAATTTGAATATTTAACAAAAAAACTGCAACAGAGGAAATGATTTTTCGGTAGTTATGTTCCGATTATAGCATATTTTTCCATTTTTAAAAACAATTTGACACATACATGAAGTGAAACGTTGATGTTTTCAACAGATGCGTTTAGATACTTATGCAGTGTACGCATTGATTTTGTCAAAGAACTTTGGAAAACCTGCAAGGAAAAAGAATTGGGAAAAAAATCATAGCCATTGGAGTATCTGATCATCAATCTAAATAGGTGTACATTTAGGTCAATTTTCCGTAATAATAACTGAAATTGAAAAATCTATAGTGTACATTGTTACACAAAACATGACATTTGATTTTCTTGTTGTGTTTCCGGCTCTTTGTATATCTTAGTAATTATAAAGTATTTATCCGGAAATTGTCTCAAATGTTCAAGAATGAAATGATTAGTTTCGGTTACTTGGATGTAGGATAGGTATCAAGATCAGATTCAATTCAAAACGCCTACACCAGCATAATTATACCACCTAAATGAGTCCATCATCTTTGCTCCATATACATTTCTGTAATATTTGTACGAGAGAAAATTAATGATTTTTATTTTATGTTTTTCGGTGGTTTATCGAAATATAACGGTGAATTATATCCTGATAAACTCACTGGCCACTCAGTGAAAATTATCAAATCTGATACCCGGATTAACGTCAAAAAGTTAACCGAGCGTACTGAAAGCCGAAAACAATATGACGATGACGTCGTTAAAATGACGTCATCTTTGCGATGCTTCCTGATAAAATTTCCCGCAAATTTCGACACTTTATTGAAATAAACACAACAAAGTAGAGTTTTAGACATAAAATAAACAGAAAAATTGTTGGTATCGATGTAATATCACGGTAATTTCACTCGTGAACACCAAAAGTTGTTATTTTCACTCGTGGCTGCGCCACTCAATAAAGAATTATTTAAATTTGCATTTCGTTTTGTTATACAAATTAAACAAAACTTAGATTCTCAGAATTTCAAAGTACTATGTATTCATTTCAGTCAGCATAGCTTCCAATTTTAAGTTCTGTATTTTTTTTGTTAAAACACACAAACATGTTTATTGTATATTTACATAGAAACTGTGTAGTAAATTATTTATATTTTGTAATACGAAATTAAGGCATAATATATCGTTAACTAGAAACCAACAGAAAAAAAATATTTTAGGAGCAATCTTGTTACAACTATCATACCACATGTATAATAATCGAAAGAGACTCAGTACGGTGTGGGTAATTGCACATTTGAGCCATGCCATGAGAAAACCAACATAGTGGGTTTGCGACCAGCATGGATCCAGACCAGCCTGCGCATCCGCGCAGTCTGGTCAGGATCCATGCTGTTCGCTAACAGTTTCTCTAATTGCAATAGACTTTGAAAGCGAACAACATGGATCCTGACCAGACTGCGCGGATGCGCAGGCTGGTCTGGATCCATGCTGGTCGCAAACCCACTATGTTGGTTTTCTCATGGCACGGCACATTTCATTACTCCTCACCAACCGATCCAATCAAACCATGTCTGCTATCAATTATCATCTTGCATAGCTGCTATATGATTTCAAAGGATCTTTTGGATTTGTCTGTCAAGGTTTTAGAAGGGCGGCCTCTTTATTCTTTTAGAAGAACTAAAGTATGTAACCTTGGTGTATTAACATTCAGAGAAATCGAATTATGCATGATAAATGCTTAACCTTTTAACTCGACTACTCGAAGAATATGTAGAGTTATTGTACTTGCCCGTCCGTCTGCATCCACGTTCCGATTTTGTCAGGGTCTTTTTGTATGAAAGCGAGTATCCAAGTGACTACTTGTAGGAATAGATTGAAACTTCGTGTACTTATTTCTTGTGATGATCTGACATGCCATGCGCAGATAACTGTTTTTGCATTTTTATAAAGTTATGCCCCCTTTTGTACAAAGAAATGTTTGGTCGTGTTTTTGTATGTAAGGTTGTAACACATCAACCGCTGGCGGGGACTGACTAAGACTTCGCATATTTCTTCATTGAGATGATCTGACATGCAGCCTGCAGATTCCATAACTGTATGTTATTGTTTCTCAAAGTTATTATCCTTTATAGACTTAGCATTTTTGTGTAATTTGTTATCTCATTTAGTATCAAAAGGTTCATTTTCTCAAAACGATACCGCTAACTTACTTGTTTAGTCTATGTTTTCATTATTTCAACGTTTTAGCTGAAAAATTTCGAAAAGTCGAGTGTTGCTGTCCTCTGCAAGTTCTTGTTACTGATCGCACTATCTACTGGCAAATAAAAAGTTAAACTTGAATTATTATTGTTATATTCAGTAAATAAATAACATGAAAAGACATCGTATTTTGAATTTATTCTCGTTTTTGAAAATCTTTTACGAACTTAACAAAATCTTGCTACTCATGCATGGCTGGACAAAATCTATAATGGTATGGGGTTTACAAATATCTAGGAAGGGTCGCGCTACTGTAAACAAACAACTTCTTAAGGCTTAAACTCAATTAGACTCATAGTTTCACAAATACTAACGTTAGTAATCAATAAAGTTTGGTATTAATAGCTTTACACAAAATGCAACTTCGGCTCTAGTTTTATAACAAAACAATACCTATCGCAATGAAGAAACCTATGTCAGAACATCGATATGAAAAATTGGACACCTTTCCCGTTGACCACATCCAAATTCATAATATGTAACAAAAACAAGTATATTTCAAAATACCAGTTATAGCAATCGAAATTCAAAAATCTATACACCAAACAAGGCATTTCATTTTCTTGTTTGTGTTTCCTGTTTTGTTAGGTCGTAGCAATTATGAACTATATTTGTTGGGAAATGACTTTTAAATTCGTTCGACAATCAAACTGTGTCTTCCCAGACTGGTATTTGCACAAAGTACAATAGCAAATACCGTAATCAAGATATCATTCGCGTGTATAAAATAAATTGACTGGTAAATTATCTTTAAATAATAACAAAATTATTAGACAAACAGCCAGCTATGTACATTCTGCTATGTAGTTAAGAAAGGAATAACTTACAGATGTTGCAGACTCTTAAAAAACTTCAATATTTAGAACACATTTTTGTTATCAATGTTTTTTTTTAATATCTTGGCCATCCTTTTCATATTTATAAATGTGTATATGCCGATATTCAGCTACGATAAGAAAGCCTAACAGATATATCTAGGACAGTTATTTGTTAACAGTGTATATATTTTTTTCTATCTTTGCCATCCTTTTTATATTTGTAAATGGTCAAAGATATATTGTTCATGCCAGTATGCAGCTAAGAAAGGAAAACCTAACAGATGTTGAACTTCAGTATATTTTAGAACACATCTGATTATCAATGTATATTTTTTTTTAAAAATTTTTGCCATCCTTTTTATTTTTGTAAATGGTTAAAGGTATATTGTTTATGCCGATACGCCAATATATATATCTTAAACTAAATTTAAAACTGATCAAGATACCACTGTTTGTGGAGTACCAGTTATGAGGATGGTCTGCTGTCTCAATAAGAAAATTGATTTGTTATGTGTCTATTTTGTAATGCGGTCATATTTGAAATGCGTATCAATAAAACCTTGTTGTTACAAACTATCTTTTCTGCTTCTTTGCACCACATACTATCTTGGTACTTGATTTGTTTAAAAGAAATGGAGAGAGAACACTCAGTCTATAAGAATCATATGGCGGAATGTATATCACCATACAGTGCACTTCGATGACTTGTCAATACAAAACCATGATTTTAATTACAAATGAGATATCGAGATATCGTTTCATTAAATAGAACTATAGCCTTTCTCTACATATAACTTGATAACATGACTTTCAGAGTATTGATCTAAGCCTAAAATAATTTCCGTACTGTAAAACTGATTACATTTGAGAGAAAGGAGGAAATGAGTTGATTACTATTTTGCATTTCTTCCTTTCATCAAGCCGACTTACATGTTGCAAATTTCCGTTTTATGATCTAATCATCTTTTCCATTTCATAACAAGATAATGGCTTTTAATAGACAGCAGGTCGTCCTAAATAGAATCGCTGTCCAATTCAATATTCCACAGCGTGCATATTTTATATTAGCTCTGCACCAGTATACACAAGAGAGCGATTTTATATATTTAAAATGAAATAATTTTCAATAGCACTCATAATATGACCACTACTAAAGCCAGCTGATTTTCAATAGTTATATTTAAAAAAAATTGTTGGGTTTAACGTCGCACCGACACAATTATAGGTCATATGGCGACTTTCCAGCTTTGATGGTGGAGGAAAATCCCAGGTGTCCCTTCGTGCATTATTTCATCAAGAGCGGGGACCTGGGTAGAACCACCTGGATGGCTTCCTCACATGAAGAATTCAACGCCCCGAGTGATGCTCGAACCTACATCGATGAGGGGCAAGTGATTTGAAGTCAGCATCTTAACCACTCGGCCACGGAGGCCCCTGCAAGCGTTATAAGACCATTTTTAAGGCGAAATGATTGTAAATAACCTAACATAACTACTAATAAAGCAAAATAGTTTTTAACAGTAAGCGTTATGTGACCACTAATGACGATAATTTATCACATTTACCTAAAAAGGAATTTCACTATTATTTCATCACCATATGAGATTAAGTACCACACGTATAAACCAATTTTTAATAGCATATGTGTTGGGACTCTGCCATTAATGATCCATCATAATGAAGTTAAAAGGTCTTGCAAGTACTACAGTGTGTTTAACGACAACAATTGTATAGCCAATACAAGAGTGATTTCTGTTTTTCTTTGTTTTATACATTAGTGCGAAGCATTTTATGGCAATTTTTACGTGATTTTGCAACTGTTTTAAAATGCACAAAACACGAAAAGTACCAAAACTAATCCATGTAATTCTTCAAATTCGATTTCACAGTTTTAAGGCTTTGAGGCTTTGACTCTCGGCACTAAAACATTCGAAACTATGACTATTGCACAGGAAATGATTTAACTTAAGAACATGAGTAGTCACATGAAAATTTTGCCGAGAGGCAAGGAAGCTATTGTAATTTCTCCATTTCTTGTCGATAAAAATAAATGACGTCAAAATGAGGTTTAGACAGCTATTTTATTATAACGTTTCCTTTGCCATGAAAATCATGACGTCAGGCGTGGTTCTGAGTTATTTTGATAACTTTATTTGTTTTTATTCCCAATAAACAGGGTAGCCAACCCACGTGACTTTTGGATACCGTACAGACGGAGAAATGTCACGATTCTGGCAAAATTTTGCCTATATTTTCCTTATTACTTGACGGATTTTGGTAAGATAAAGTACGTCAATGAAAGCAAAATGAGTGCTTTCCTCATCATAGATCGTCTGTCATCAGTTCCCGGTACTTTTCTCAAGTACTTCGTCCAACTGCTTCTGTGTAGATTAAGTACATACTTTTGCAGTTGGGCAAAGTGGTTGTGTAAAGTACTGAGAATTGATGCCAGACGCTTTGTGCAGAGGAAAGCACTCATTTTACTGTCTTCGACGTACTTTATCTTATGAAAATTTGTCAAGTAAAATGGAAAAGATAGGAAAAGGGTTACCTGAAACAGGGTGTTTTCTCCGTCTGTATGGTATCCAAAAGGCACGTGGGTTTGCCACCTTAAATAAAGCAACCAGCAGTGCAGTGGGAAAGTGAAATGTAGTCACATTTCAACAGATACAGTTTTAACTAATCCTTTATAAATGATTATCATTGGTATCAGCCCTGGAGTTTATAAAAATATTCAATCTGGTCGCACGATCTATTTCAATCAAATTTCTTGTAACAAATAAAGCCGACATTTTTATACTGTATTTACTTTCGTCTTTCGACTACATAGTACTGCAATTTCCATTGCATTAGAGAAAACACTTGAAAACAGCAATGATAAGCTGACTGGTTCCGCTTAAAGATATAGTATGTCTATTTCATATTTGAACTACACACAAAATAAACATCTCCTTGTGTATTCACGATAATATCTGTTAAGTTTATAATACTATCTCCTTATCAAAGTTATATGTGATGAAGGTTTTCTACATTTAAATCGATATCTAATGATAAAGTATTATAGCGAAAGATAAGGATAATACCTCGCTTACAAAAAATAATAAACTTCCGATATCACGAGAAGGTTTACTGAAATCATATCACTCGAAAAACTTCAACTGCGCTGTGTTATTTTTATCCGCATATACTTTTCCTGCTATATTTTTAAGTACTCGTTCAATTCAGGTTTTAATTAGCACTGGCATATTTTATGCCATATGGCGATGTTCCAGCATTCAATAGCAAAAGAAGATCCTAGGTGCTTCTCTGGGTATTATTTCATGGGTAGAACCACTGTCCTTTTGTTTGCCAGCTGGATGGTTTCTTCACATCAAATAATTCTATACTCCAAAAGGTTTCGAATCCACAGTGATTAGGGACAAATTATTCTAAGTCAGCGATCACTCGGCCACGAAGGCCCAAGAGAATACAACTCTTACATTTTAACCAGATATTCCTAACATATAAACATACACTCCGATGAACCATTCCCAATCATTCGTTGTGTTTATTCGAGTCTCTTGAATCAGGTGTTTGTTGAAACATCTTTAACAAGTTTATTAACATAACTTTGACCCTGCCACTAAATATACACGGAGATAAATCGGATTATAAAATTATATTCCTCACACATTTCTTTCTTGTATGGAACGTGATATAGCCATTCTGTTCAACTGGTTCGTAGGACTGAAGTTGACAAAAACGCGTATGACACAATGCTCGTACATCAAAAGTAACATCTAAAGAGCCAGTCCTCTTACTGGCACACGTATGTAACTAAAACTTATCTGAATTGGCTAGTCAGAAACAATATGAGATTTTAATTCTTTTAAACCAGGTATATAGTATTCCATTTAATTAACGAGTCGTTGTTATTTATCATGAAATTACTACTGAATAAAGAAATAGCAAACAACGTTAGTAAAATATTTTTCTCGTGCCATTTGTCTGTAACTGCGCACTCTTATGTCCTTTAGGAAGAGGTGGGTACAGAGAATGGGTCTGTTTATCATAAACAAGTCCTCGAAATTCTTTTCTCCTCGACCTCGGGATTACATTTCTTCCTTGACCGTCCCGAATTTCGCGAACAAAGCATTCTTTTGGTTCTTTAAACTGAGAAAAGAAGACCTTTACTGGTCCAAAGCAAGATGTGAAAGCACAAGTTGCGCAGCCATTATAACAAGGGTAGCTAACTCTAGAAACTTCTGTTGACTTGGCTAAATAGTCAGTTTCCTTATCCATTTTATACTTTTGTGTCGTTTTCACCGCATGTTTATTAGAAGACGATGGCCACATCCGCGGTAACCTATGGAACGATTTCACGTACAGCAAATCAGCTGTAGAAAGCTTCGAAGAATTTGACTTCGCAAAAGTTGTCATAGAACTGCTTGCAAGCCTTCTCCTTATAAATGGACTATTCGGAATCACCCGACGTTTTCCTTTATCCTGTATGGTTGTTGTTAATTTTGTTTCTTCAGTTTCTTTTTGTGTTCCTGGGACTGATAAAATGGACGGAAACATTTCTATATGTACACATATTTTATCATCCGTTTTCCTCATATTTCCTGAAAGATAACAAATAGAAAACACTAATTCCCAATATAAAAATGCTATTTTCCATAAATTAGATTTTTTTCACAACGCTTAAAAATAATTACCTCTCAAACTACTTTATGTGGCGACAAAATAAATTTTGTACTTTTTTAAAATTCATTTTTGTTAAAACTAGATTCTGCTGCTTTTTATTTCACTAAAAGATAACTGTTTTTCACATCATCTGTTTAATACGTGTACAATATATTAATATTGTTTATATCTATACTTAGGAATTTTCCTAAAATATTCTTAAAGTAAAACGTTTGATAAAATTTCGAATAATAGTCTTACCAAAATATTTGATAAACCGACCGCTGTATTCCCAGAAATTACTATTACTGCTCCGTGTATTCGCGCGCTTTCTCCATCATCCAGGAATCGATCTTACACAGAGTCCTGGTCGCCTTTCGATCGACTAATCACTTTAAATTGCTGCCATAACTGTTTCAGGTAACTTTAGAACAGTTTCCAGATAATTTCTTTTAATTTACAACTGCACAAACAACTTCTTTCTTTTCTTGAAAAATCAAAGGTCACAAATAATTAAGAAATGCTTAGTTAAAAAGCTCTATATAGTTAATACAGTTTAAAAAATTAAGTAATTGACTCGTTGACTTACAATGTTTGCAGTTACATGATAAATATATAGATAAATATGGCTTATTAGCATAGAAAAAGTCTCAAATCATAGTTTTGTTGTTAAGTGTTTAGTTATCATATCTAGACAGAGAAAAAAGGGGAAAAGGACATGTAACTTAATGATACCATACCATGTGAAGTGTTTAAAGTGTTTTCGGTGGCTTCCTTTGTAAATAGATCATTTACTATGTTTAATAGAAAAACAAATTTGATTCAATGGATTAAAATTTTCTTCCCGGTGAAGCATACATAAACTACCACTCTCTGTTTCATATCAAATAAAATAATTGTTGTGTTTGAGAAAATTTCCGTTATTGATTGCTTATCATTATTGGGTATGTAGTACTGAAATGTTCCTGGTGTATGATTATAAATAATGCTACTGTACTTTCAAAGTTACCAGAGAATAACGTGATCTGGTTAGCATTATAGCATTGGTCGGTCATAATTTTTTTACAATTTTGCTTTGTTGACCAATTTTTGTTATTTAAAACCGTTCTCATATATCACATTTATTGCATTTTAAAATTGTGAAATTTTTAAGGGGTAGAAAGGGGGTGGGGGAGGGGGTTGAAGGGGAAAGTATATATCTATGAAAGAGCTGTATATCACATTTAACCACAGTTACACTACAACGTAAACCACAGTAGCGCAGACATCAATCTACAAAACACACACACACACACACACGCACGCACGCACGCACGCACACACGCACATACACACACACCTAACTAATATAGATAAACAAGATATAACAACACTGTAGGGCACCGCCCAAGACATACAGACGCACAAGCACACAAACGCACACATAAAAAAGCAGGAAAAAACAACAGTCGAGCACTGCCTTAGGATTCCGGCAGCCAAAAGTAAGGTGGGCACGATAACTTACTCATGGTAAAGTCTGAGGGGATGCCAAAGCAAGGGAGCACAATTGCAAGGGAAAAAGGATGGGGGCGATAGGGGAGTGAGGTGAAAGAGGAAAGAAACGCTAACAACAAACAAGACAACATATGCAACACAAAATACAAGACAGACAGAAAACAAGTTGAAAATAGGGGCACCGCCTTGGAACGGTCAGTAACCTATATAAAGAAAACTGGGGGTTTAAACGCGTTTAGGGCATGCCAACCTCGCACTTGCCCTATTTTAAACAAGTTAAACAAGGCAATGCTAATAAAATGCCAGCAACAAACAACACTACATACGCAACACAAAATACGAGACGGACAGTTAATAAATACCAGCATCAAACAAGACAACATACGCAACATAAAATACGAGACGGAGAGAAAACAAGTTGAAAATAGGGGCACCGCCTTGGAACGGTCAGTAACCTTATAAAGGTAACTGGGTGGGGGGGGGGGGGGGGGGGGGGGGGGGTTTAACGCGTAAAACACAAATATTCACAAAGAGAATGTAGATAATAGAAATATTAGGTCAATCACCGCATGTCTTTTTTACTCATATTAAAGAGGCATACACTACATCTAGCAAATTAATATTTTGCAACCACTGTATATTATGGACTAGACTTACATAAAAGAAGAACTTGTTACATTTTTCAAGAAGAACATATATCGAACTATTCCGTATAGGTCACCTGGAAGCAACTCACAAGGCTTCTGATTGGTTGAAAAAGTATATGGTATTCCGCGGTGTATATTTACCATGTAAAGTGATCTCCCATTGGTGCAAAATACGTTGGATATGTTTGAAAACTATCTTATATCATAAACTTAAACTCTACTTCATGATTACTGGCTAAAATTATATGGAATTGTGCATTTTGTATGAGAAATATGCATGTTTTATCAATAGAGCATTTTCCTGAAAAATATAGAAAAAATTACTGCCGGACTATGGGCAACCGAGTTCAAAGAGAGAAAAAAGCCCAAAAGTGACGGTCAACATGTACATTTCCTGCAGTTTTTCAATAGCTCTTGGATAGTTCTTTCATCCTGAGTAGGTGACATCAAAAGTTTAAATGTAAGGAAAGGCCCATGACCGGAAACATTACAATGTGGGCCTATGGAAATTGAGTTAGTTCCCGCTGACCTATAGCGTCTCTGTCTAATAAATTGTTATCCACCTAAAATTGTACAACAACTCGATCAATAGTAAAACGTCAATTTCACATATTATTGCTGGAATGTTTAGCTGAAATTTTGAGAGCTGATGTTGTCATACGTTTATGCTTTGCCGCGGAACACTCATATATTAAAATGTGTTTTAACAGCAAGTGAACAGCACGTGAGCGCGAGAAACTCTCTGTAAACACACGTTTACTCTCCTGTTACAACACCTCCAAAAAGTGACAAGAACAGCAGTTTTATGCTAGAATGACCGTAAACGCGAAAAGAATGTGACGATAAAAGCGAGAAGACGATGGGTCTGTCGGCGAGAACACGTTGGCGATAAAAGCGAAAAGATGATGGTGGTGTTGTCGAGAAGACGGTGGCGATAAAAGCGAAAAGATGGTGGTGGTGTTGTCGAGAAGAAAGTGGCGATAAAAGCGAAAAGACGGCGGCGGGTTAGAGGACACCAATTGTTTTCATAGTAGACATCCATTATAACATAAGGCGTGCACGGCCTTCCATAAATCGAAACATGTATACCCAATAACATTTTTTTCAAGAACTGTCTTAGTTCAACCAAAATATTGGACTAAAAACATATGAATATAGCGATACTTCATTTAATTGATTTTCGTGCGAATAAGATGACCCACTGTTTGTTAACATCGTTGGCCTGGCGGGAGAAATTCGTTTGATATCTTCTTTTCAATACCCATAAAATGTAGTCAATTTTGTAAGAATGTATAATAAAATACTGTAAATGCAGTGAAAAATTCAATTTCGAAAAAAAGTCACTCTTTGGGTTTGTTTACTTTCACTGATAACTTAATCGGGAAAATACCAGGAATGATTACATTACATGTTAGAAGTATCGGTAGAAACTAATGAAAATGCGATTAGATGTCCGAAAGACTCGAACCGTGATGTATGGCAACTGGATTTTTAGGTCCGGAAGGTAATCCCATAAATTTTCTCCGTAAATAGTAAAATATGACTTAAAAAAATTTTTTAGTTCTGTCACACGGCTATTGGCTCCGGAGATTCAGGTACATATATGGCCGATAACATCGAACTTCACACGGCTGCGGGATCCGGAAATCCGGATACATACGTGACCTTTAATATAGAATCCCTTGCTTCATACGACTACGGACTCCAGGGACCCATGTACCTATATGGCTATTAACACAGAATTGATTGCTTCACACGACTGTGGGCTCCAAAGCTCCGGTTATCATATCATTGCCATTTGCTTCACACGGCTATGTACTAATAGCAATCATCGCAAGTAAATAAAAGTATGGAAAGAGATAGAATGACATTTTAACTTATCACTGAAATACCTTTCTTTCTTCTCCGCGTAGAATTATTTTCTGGCAATGGCATTCACTGTACATGTTCCGGTCTATCAAACAGGTGGGGTCGTTCGGCTGAGAGGATTTAATGCGGGACAAATCATGTAAACTTTTTTTCTAGTGTATATATGCATTGATATATAACAAATGAAGAAAAAAACACATGCCAACGTGTCGTAAGAAGAAGGTAAATAAAGATTCTATACCGGTGTGCGGATTTACATAAATTATATTCTGGTTTATATCTGGCTCAAAGCGCAGGATATGTATTCCAAACTAGAATCTCATACAATTTTATTACATTGAATTAAATATTAAAAAATTCAAGCACATGCAAATACAAACCGGATATTGAAAAATCTTTTTGATGATACTTGCCGCAGTCTAATTGGATTTAACGCCAACTTAACCAAACTATGGTGCTTTATATAATATTTTAGGTGCATTTTAGTATACTCTATTGATATTCAAAAAGCAGCTGGTCCGTACTAAAGTGACCAAACTTAAAAAAATAGACTTTAAAATTAATGACATTTTTCTATAAATTCTATCTTAAAAACTACATTTTGTTTCGCTTTATAAACACCCGATGCAGAGTGCATGCACGTTTCGTAGTATAAATTTGCATTGGCTAATGCGGACGTGTATCTTTTTTAAAGATATTTTTGCACTTTGTTACATCTAATGCATTAAAATACCAATCCCAAATAAACTTTCGACAAATTTGCGCAGTGTATTTTATTGGGGTTTATTAACACATCTGCTATGCCCTATATTTTGAGTATGTTTGCTTCAATAAAGTTTAGTAAATATTTCTATGATAATCATTCAGTTTTATAAATGATAATCCATAAATATTAGCGGTTCAATCAATATAACTTTTTTATTATTTTTAACTTACAAAGTCTTTTTTTTTCTGTCGCATAAATATTTTTATTCAAGCAGCAATATAATTTAAATTATCACCTCTGTCACTTTTACATCTTATCACTTAACAGAGGAAGCGTCATTCTTTAAGCCTCCTTTAATTAAGACGTTAAGATAAGTATTCTGATTACCTTTTTGAGATTTAAAATTGGCCCGGGAGGATACATGAAATTACGGTCTTCCGTCCCTGCAGCCATATTTTCACGGCCCCGCCTTCTAAAATTTGAGCTTTTCATTGGACAACACCACCAACCCAGAAAGCGAGTCTGAGCCTTTATAAGATATCTTTTTCCAGAGGGCCAACACAACACTCACTGACAGCTAAAAGTTAATGTGTAAAATAAACTCGAAACTTCTTATTCTAATATTTTAGGTAAGCAATTTTGCATTTTACCATTTACTTTTATTCTGGATTGCAATGTAAATTGAATATAACTTTGTTGTCTTGTTCTCTAGGTGCTTGTTTCAAAGATTTCATGTATAAACTTTATTATTCTTTAAAGTTCAATTCTCAGTTATTTATTTTAGCTCAGATATCTTTCTATGTAATTCTCTTCAACTGTTTGTGTAATTGTGATAAAATGCATCTTAAATGAAATATAATTGTCCGGAGCAAATGTATATTTGATACTTTTGAGTTTAACCTAAGAATCTGAGTGTTGCATTACTTACTATAAGTACGGTATGTTTAACGAGTGCACATGCACTTAATTTACAAATTGTATAAATTACAATACCGTTGATGACAAAATTGTAGAATCTGTCTGAATTGGTCATTTCCGTCTAAACATCTCTGTTTTAAATGTTATCAGAGACATATATTTATATTACAAATGTACAACTAATATTATGATAGTAATTACTAATATGTAAATATATTTTATAAACACAACACTCGCTGACAGCTCAAGTTAAAGTGTAACATAAACTGGAACAAAGTTTCCTTTTAAAAAGGAATGGCTCGGGTAGTTGAGGTGTAGTTGCAAGCTGATATCTTTCATTAAAAATACCCCTTTTATTTAAACATTAATAGATTCGGACACAACGTAAGCGCAGAAATTGGCGGCAAATATCCATCCCCCCCCCCCCCCGCTTACCTCCACCCTTTATTTATTTAGTGATTTCTTGCCAAATGTCAATATTTTCTTTGTGTGACCATCCATCAGAACTGTTCAACCAAGCTGTGTAACTCAGGTGGACGATCTATGGCCACCATGGCCCTCCTGTTTTAAAACATTTTACAGTTTAAAGAATAATGCTGATATATGATGTAAGCTAACTGTTTCTGTGAGAAATTGTGTCCTCGTCTGTCATACAATATATTCAAAGCAAACTGAATTCGAAAGGAAATTTTACTATAATAGAAATATTTTTCTTGTCACTTTGCTCACAACTCATCTCTTCATGCCCTATGTGTGAAAGCTGAGCCCAAAATAAATTAGAGCTCAGGCGTTCTTCGCGTACACCGTGTAGATGTAGATATATACTTACTAATAAACTTTGATAATGTGGCAGTAGACCTAAATCCAGTCGACACTGTTTATTTTCCAATACAGGTAAATCTGTATTTGCTTTACACTAGATCTATGACTGATTATCTTTGAACATCCCTTGACTTATTGGACTCAACTGCCACATTATCAAAGTTTATTAGTACCGACGTAATAAATATTTGTGATCAGTTTGTCTGTATACCAAACAAGGACAAATTATCAATGTCAATCTGAGGTCAATTTCAATCCTAAAATACCAAATTTATTCCGCATGTAATTAGTAGTCAAATTACCGTAAATTCAATTTGGGGTGAGGACTAATTTATAGCAAAACCGTGTTTTAACACTATTTATACGTGATGTGGCGTAATAACTTAACAAGGGTGTAGTCCGAGTGAAATTATTTCTTACGACGTATAACCGCCCGAGTGTATAAATAGTGTTCAAACACGGTTTGCTATTATAAAATACGTCTAGTTCCATTTGGGAATTATTTAAGACAGTTATGCTATGTGCTATTTCGTTTTAAACATGTTTAAACAAGTAAAATATTTGATCATTTGAAAGAACTATTTCTCGGTGCGTACATGGCGCTAAATATCACGTCGAAATGATTTCGTGGTAGACTATAACTTCGTGATAAGCAATGGTTTCTTGGTAAAGCATTGATGTTGTGGTAAAGCATTAATTTCGTGATAAAGCACCGATTTCGTGAAAAGCAATGATTTCGTGGTAAAGCATTTATTTTGTGGTAAAGTATTGCAAGAAATACAAGGCAGATGATCGGACGTGCTTTTGGATAATGGAGTCAATTCAACGTACATATATAACAGAGTTCCGCTTAAGACTCAATTGGTGTGTCAGTGGTTTTGCACATTTCATTACCTGTTAGAACAGACTCTGAGTCTGCTATTATTTTGCATGGTTGCGTTCTTTTATTCTAAAGCTAAATCCAAAGGATATTTCATACATTTGTTTAACAAATAATCAAAATCTTCGAGTGGCCAGTCGTGTAATTTATCACGGTTCAGAGTTCAGATGCGCAAGAATTGAACCACGAGGGCGTTAGGACGAGTGGTTTAATATCTAAGCATCTGAACGATGGACCGTGATAAATTAAACGACAAACCACTCAAAGGCTTTCATTGTTTTCATTCTTACATGTTCAATGAAATATTTTAGTAAAAATTACGCTAGCGGCTTCATTTATCCGAGATGTTGGGCGTCATGCGGCAATTTGACGTCAAAATTGACGTCATACTACTCTCTTAGCGGTCCGCGCATCACACGTTGTTTGTCGTAGAATATACAGAGCTTGACTTTCTTCTTTGTTTAACTGGCAATCAAATCGAGCCGTGTTAGAATTAACTATCACAAATACAGCAGAATAGCAGCCATAAAAAGTCTCCCCGTACCAGGATAAGTGTTGTTCTTGTTTCTTGTCCTTATGGGGTCATGGAGTCAGTCCATAATAGAGTTCCGATTAGGCCGGTGTCAGGGGAGGGGCGTTAGTGGTGTAACAGAACTCATGATAACTCGTGTACAAACTAAATCAAAATCAGTCAGTTATTTATTCATTTTTCTCACTTATCGGACAGAAAAATCTCTATTTTTAGCAATGCTGGAAAATTTTATCTCATGGGTTATCCCACACTCCTGTGACGGACTACTTCTTGCACTGAATATTCATATTACTTATGTAAAATAGTTAAAAATCAGGTACCTTTATCTTTTCTCTCCGTTCCTTATAGTGTATTTCTCGATTCAAAATTCATTACTTTATGATAAGAACGTACCGTTACGCTACAAACGATAAAACTAAAGCGGAACTTTGTTATTGTGCGTCACTGAAATGTCATGACGTCACTTCTGCTTACGGACGTCAGTTTCCCGCGTTTTAAGTAGTTTCATATTTTTATGCTTGTTTTTATTGTTTCTGTTGTGGTAAGTGAGAAATAGAATCCATCATTGGTGTTCGGTGAAGATCGGAAATCCCAACCCTCGGGCGCACCGCTCAAGTCTTAAACTCGGCTCAGCCTCGTTTAAGACTTGAGCGGTGCGCCCTCGGGTTGGGATTTTCTGATCTTAACCGAAAACCAATGATGGATTCTCTATATCTTTTTATTTTTTGCTTGATTGCACTTTTTTTTCTTACAGATTGATGTATGTTATGTTCAATATTTTCAATTTTCCTGATTTTTTTGTAACAGTCGGGCACGATTTCAATAAACAGCCAACATTGCCGTTTCAATAACATGTTAACCACTTATTAAGTCATGCAACAACAGTATCATTCAATCATAGAACATCATGGCGCCCGCTTAGCTCAGTAGGTAGAGCGTCGGTCTACGGATCGCGGGGTCGTGAGTTCGATCCTCAGGCTGGGCGTATGTTCTCCGTGACTATTTGATAAACGACATTGTGTCTGAAATCATTAGTCCTCCACCTCTGATTCCTGTGGGGAAGTTGGCAGTTACTTGCGGAGAACAGGTTTGTACTGGTACAGAATCCAGGAACACTGGTTAGGTTAACTGCCCGACGTTACATGACTGAAATACTGTTGAAAAACGGCGTTAAACCCAAAACAAACAAACGAACAAATGCATTAGTTATAAAGTATACATAGGGATAATATCTCAAGAACTTGCCTAAATTAAATCCAAATAGTGTAACAGACAAAAAAGAATTCAAAAAGCTATTTCGAAGCACAATTCTCTTGAAACACAGAAACCTTCGTGCTGTAAATAAACTTTTAAGTTCATATTCAGTAATATTTGTTGACAATTAAGCTGATTATTTGTTAAGCAGTGTAAGAGTACGAAGTATACAGATAATCTTCTAACAAGGTCTTTGTTCCATTGTGATGGTTGTATAAGAATAATTTGCATGTACTGGCTGTCTCATGATATTAATCTGTGATTTTACTGGTTGGAAATCGTAAATTGAAAAGACAAGAAATAACGCCGCATAATGGTTTGAAAAAAAAAGACAGTTAGTTAGTGGACATGCGCAGAACAAGTGCGATATACATTAATATTTAATGTCTAAATTAGTTTAGTTAAACGACGTTGGAAGTGACAGTAAAGTTGATATATAATTATAATAACTGGATAACTGTTCAAAAGCTGAATATTTAATATTTTGTTATACATGTATGCATATCTTTTGCTGAAATCAACGTATTGTGGCTAAAATAAAAAAAGAAGTAAAATTGGACAGAAACGTTGGTTCTACATACACTCGACATCCCAGAATGTACGGCTACACACTTTGCAGGAATTTGATTAGCAGACACTTTTCATAATTAGAATCATAAATCTACATTGCTGTTGCCAGGTAATTGCCTTACTTACTGCTTATAAGAGGAAACGGAAACTATATATTCAATAGTTCTAGCGTCGTGCATTTGATTTTAGTTGCACGGGTTGCTTGATTGTATTTAGTGGACATTGGTATTGGTGTGAAGATACTTTGTAAATGGTGAGTCAGATTCCTAAGTGTGGTTTCTATGCAGAACCTATCATATACACGCTTTATGATATATTTTCTTGACTATTTTTCATTGTTGAGTTTATTTTGCATGCTGTGTTTTTGCTTGTATCATTGATTCTTAATATACTTGTAGCATGCAAACAAGAAACGGCTTGTAGAAAGGATAAATTTAATCATTATATGACATTGAAAACAGCTAAACATCGCTCTCTGTTAAGCACTGAGTTGAATAGATCGATTCATGTGATCCAAGGCCGGTTTCCTTATACTCGCCCGAAATCTTGGATAATGAGCGAACGGTGTTTCATGATTTTTGTTTTCATTTTAAAAACCCTTGAGTAGATGCATTTTCTGTAAGTGACGGAGTATACCTACGTATTCAGTTTACGTTCCGTTCACGACAATAGTATCTTTTCAATATGCTGTGAACACAGCGTTCAACTAAAGTATTGTCTCTATCCGTCTGTACGAGTTAAGATAATTAGTTTGAAAATGTTGTACGAAGTCACAGTCTGACAAACTTTAAATTGTTTTTTATATTCAAACAGATCAGTAGATGCTCACGGAAAATTTCCTGTTCCCTTTTTCGTTTTATATCGTTTCAGCTCCTTTGCTATAATTTATGATCTGCACATACCTCTCCGTGTATTATTATTGTCAGTTAGCGCGCGCACCCCCGCCCGGCTGTGTCCGCCATTGGTCGCATATGAAATTGATCAAGCAAACATACATCGCTGTAACGGATATATTTTATTAAACCACAGGATTGTACTCACAATATGACTAAAAACATGGCTGCCGATTTGTAAAGTGAAAAATTGTATTAAATGTTAAATACATTGGATTATTATATGTAAACAGGTATTTTAATTATGTTTGTTTCTCTCAAGTAACTTAGATTTCTATCTCATGTATATGACTTTTTATGCTTTAAATAGCAGTTTGTTAACCTTAAATGAACTTTTAAGGTCATACCTGCAAATCGATATTCTGTCAGCAATAAAGACACATACTTTATAATGTGAACGCACCAAATATACCTTTTATCTTTAAACATAATTACCGAAACTCATTATTATAATTGAAGCATTAATTAGCTAAAAGTATCACGGAATGCTTAATTAATTAATAACTTAAATGCTTCTTTACATTATGGCCAAGTTAGCATATATAATGCGTGGGTTTTAACTGATGATTCACCTCAATCTGATGGTTTTTCGTGTTGTATTTTTTTGAACTGTATGCTTCAAAATTATCTTACATTAATTAATTATACATTAGTTTTCCCGAAGTTACTGACAGTATTTGTATCGGACTTTCAATTTGCATTACATGTGTAAGCGATGCTCATCATTTGTAACCACTGCGACTATTGATTCTTCGATCAATAGAATATAACATCAATATGCATTATTCCGCTGAATTATACAAGTATTATTCAGGAAAGTATCTTTAGAACGTTGTTACATTCAGATCCAAACCGAAAACAACTTATTATTCCATTGAAAAAAAAATGTGTATGCTAAATACATATTAAAGATAATTTCTTTCGAGACAGAAATCTATTTAATATAGTTGAGCCGCGCCATGAGAAAACCAACATAGTGCGATTGCGACCAGCATGGATCCAGACCAGGTCAGGGTCCATGCTGTTCGCTTTCAAAGCCTATTGCAATCAGAGAAACCGTGAGCGAACAGCAAGGATCCTGACCAGACTGTGCGGATGCTCAGGCTGGTCTGGATTATTATTATACCAGATTTATATAGTGCCCTTTTCATGATAAACACGTTCAAACATGCTGGTCGCAAATGCACTTTGATGGTTTTCTCATGGCGCGGCTCAATTATATACAATTTACTAGCAGCGTTTAGCAAAACATTTAAATCGTACATAGATCATAAAGCATCGCTGTTGCCAAGCATCAATGTTATTACACACGTTATGAGAGTTTAAGTATAGGTTCCACGCATTGCCTGGAATGATTTTGTTTGTGTTGTCTTAGTAACAAAATCAGAACACAGTTTCACTGATAGTTTTAAGCGTGAAATATTCTTTGACAGTGGAAAATTTGTGAACGTTTTGCGTTTCCATTGTGTTTCATTGCAGATAACTGCTTCATATTCGTATATTGGGTCCCAGTGTGACGGACGCACACAATTTATCACCCCAATTAAGATTTTTCGTATAGGTGCTTTCATGCTTTCAGACGTTATGTTGTTACTCTAAATACAGTCACAGTGCGCTAATCCATAACAGGGATGCAGAATGCATTTTATTTAATGTCGGTATATGTGCTATTCTAATATACATGGAGGGATATTTGATAACTCAGATCCGCGGTAAATCAGACGCGTAAAACAATGCGTAAGCTTTGATTATTAATTGAGAAATAATTATTTACGTAAAAATTTAGAGCAAATGTATTGATACAAATGTACTGCCCATTTTTCATCTATATCTAGACACGGACAAATATACGCCACACCACGACAATATTATTTAAGATATAAAGAATATAGCATTGAATCTTTCCACATTGAATTTTGTTACAAAAAGATAAAGAACTTTAAACTTTGTTATCTTTATTTAACTCAATTCAGTGTAAAAAGACACTAACATTATACCCCCTATATGTATCTGCTTTAAGGTCATACATAAAAATGTCCTTGTTTCAGGTCTGACTGATAAGCGACTTCAATCTCTTTATGAAAATACGTAGGAACATTGGGTTATATGCTATGCATGTGTTACCCATCTCCATCATACAGTGACATTGACACTTGTATGATCGTCCTTAAGTGTTTTCTTACATGTATCCGCCACTGTTTGAGATTGTAAAATTTATCATGCGTACATCGCTGTAGCTTTACCAGGATTTACTTTCTTTATTGTACAATAAGTATGCTCAACATTGCGAATGAACAATATACTGTGTATAGTTGTCGTGTTTAAAATACAGGATATCATAATTTAGAGGTATTTTGTTTTCAGTCTGGTATTTTAAGTGTTTTCATTTTGAATACATAATCAATTTCTTCTTTACTAAAGGCAAATTTTGATAATCTGAATGGAACTGGCGTAAAGTTTAAGGTAGACTTTCAGAATACGTTAATAACATAATAAATTATAATGTTGAATTAAGCGTGTGCACCTACATCAGTCGTAACCAAGCTACGTCCTTGCACGGTGTTATGATGTATAGCTTATGAAGTGATCCGGATAAATAACTTAACACATTATTACATTATTATTGTAATTAAATCATTAATTTACCGAATGTCTTCTTCAATTAATTAAAAATTTGCATGTTTTTTATCTCATGGAAAATCTATTATTCTACACTCTTTTGCCATATAATGATAAAATGTTATTAAATGATAGTTGTTTAAGCTAGTATTTATTTCTACTGCAGTGATTTGAAGTCCCACTATGCCTTTAATTAGCTAAACCATTGACAGCTAAGTAGGAAATATGCGCCATTCCTTAGTTAGAGCAACGCTAGTATACTTTTAACGATTTAATATGTAAACCTAAATAGATAACATTTTCTACAAATACTCGAAACAAATTATACATGGCTTTAAACTATAAACTCAACATGTCCCACATGATATGCACGATTTATATTATAGTGTGTCCAGTATTGCATAATTGATTAATATGGACATGCAAATCTGTCAATTATTGACTGATCAGTACTTAAGGTTTAGGAACACAGAAATATTTGATAAACGAACAACATCACCTTTACCAGTATTTTACATGACCATTACTACATGTTCTGCCTTACTGTCCCGTACGACGGATACATAAAATATTCTGAAAAAAGTAGCCCCCTTTGAAAATGAATGTCATTTGTAAGAAATGAAAATAAAAAATTGCTGAAAACTGCGTTCCACCTAGTTATGTGAAATTTCAACACTCGTACGTTATTGCAAATGCAAAATGAACATATGTAACAGTTCTTTGAAAATGGTGAGGTTTTAAAGGCGTTTAACTGTCCAGAAGTGTGGCCACTTTATGCAGTTCTTTACCGGAATTCAATGTTTATATCAGTATACTGACACTTGTTTCGTAGAGTAATATACATGTTTTATATGCTGTTCAATTTTCATGTGAAACAACTCTTTCTTTCTGTGATTTGTTGTTTGAATTTTTTTCCCTCAAAACGTAAGGCTAAGTGTTAAATAGAAATATAGCATTTTGAATTTTCTATTGTTTCAGATCAATGGAGAAACCAACACGAATTCTTATATGTGGAGGCGGTAATGGCGCCCATTGCCTGGCTGTCACTGCCGCTACTCTGGATAACGTAGAGGTCAATATACTGACGCTGTTTGCAGACGAGGCAAAGCGATGGTCCAAAATTTTAGGAGAAGATAAAATTGTTGCCGAAGTTACATACAGTGATGGGAAGAAGGGTGAAATCTGTGGAAAACCACGGCTGATTACCGATGACCCGACAGAAGCAATGAAAGAGGTAGACGCTGTTTTCTTCGTCGTACCAGCGTTTGCTCACCAACAGTATTTTGATGCCATTTTGAAACACATCAGACCAAACACCATTATAGTAGGAATGCCAGGTCAAGCAGGGTTCGAGTTTCAGGCTTTCAAATGCCTGAAAGCTGTTGTTTCAAATTATGCGATTATAAGTATGGAGTCGTTACCATGGGCTTGCAGAACATTAGAATTTGGAAGGAAAGTACAAATACTTGGATATAAAGATGTTCTCGGAGTTTCTTTGGTTGCTGGAAAAGGAGACTACAAACTGCCGCCGCTACAATATGCCCAAAAGATACTGGGACCCAAGCCCCACCTGAAGCCAACTCAGAATTACTTAGCTGTAAACCTAATGGCCAAATCAATTGTCCATCCTCCCGTCCTTTATGGCAAATGGAGAAATTGGGATGGCAACCCTCTTCCAGAAGCTCCGCTCTTCTATCAGGGCGTCGATGACGACCAAGAGTACTTTCTCACCAAAGTCAGCGACGAGGTCCTTGCCACTGCAGCAGAAATTCATAAACAAAAGAATTACCTTGATATGTCAGAGGTCATTCATATTTATGAGTGGTACAAAGAATATTATAAGGACCAAATTTCGGATAACAGTTCTCTGAAAGCCTGTATGAAATCAAATGGCGCTTACGATGGTCTGGTCCACCCCATGAAAAAGGTTGAAGGAGGCTTTGTGCCTGATTTCAAATACAGATACTTAGCTGAAGATATTCCCTTTGGTCTGGTAGTTATCAAAGGCATTGCGGAATGTGTAGGCGTTAAAACACCAACAATTGATACCGTCATTGCATGGGGTCAAGAAAAGCTTGGCAAGGAATATATAGACGGATCAGCGTTGACAGGAAAAGACGTGGCTACAACAAGAGCACCACAAGCTTACGAATTCAAAACATTAGAAGACCTTTGTGGACTTATAGAGGACGCTTCAAAGTAGTGTATTGTATAAACGCTATTAAATTAAATATTTAATCATTAGTTGACAGAATACTCCCATTGTGAGTATGATAAGTATGTAGCATGTGAGAAGTCAATATTCTCTCATCAGATATTTGGCCATGCAATATTCATAGACAATTTTTCCTACGGAACCCTATTCAGGCCACGGTATGTTGTCCTAAGCGACATGAAAAGGTGCTGATATATGTCCGGGGGTAATAGGGACTCGAACAAAGTCAAAAACCTACCAGACGTAGCCTATATTGTAACTTAGACTTTATCTGCCTTTGCGAATATCATAGTAGCTAACTCTTATTGAAGAATCTCCTC
Source organism: Mercenaria mercenaria (assembly GCF_021730395.1). Lineage (NCBI taxonomy): Eukaryota > Metazoa > Mollusca > Bivalvia > Venerida > Veneridae > Mercenaria > Mercenaria mercenaria. The sequence goes on from NC_069363.1 coordinate 55,935,027, forward strand.
ATTAGAGAATCTCAGTAAATTGAAGCATCTGTTTATAACATGATATAAAAGAATACATTCACAGAGTATTGTTAATAAGTTGTAGTGTAACCACTAGCTGTAGTGTTTGTAGGCACGATTTACAGATTGTGTTTTTATTGTGAGTTACATATTTATTCTCCATGACCGTTTCTCAGTGTATATCTTAAAAAATAAATGCGTTAGAAAAATTATTTTGATTGCGCACTATTTTTTTTATAGTGATGCAAAATAAGATTTGCACCCACGCGAAAGCACATAGCACAAACTAGCGTAGTGTATTTTTTGCACCAATTATTACAGCTGTTCCAATTCAAGTATTGCTGCGGGTGTGGTTTTTCCCGTCAAATCAACCAAAAATAAATATACTGGAGCAAAATGTTGAAATATTATTTTTCGGGATGGGTGTTTAATGCCTTCTAAAGATATATTAAAAAAAGAACGCTTTATAAAGTAAGAGTGAATATTAAAATTTTGCATCCAGACATGTTTTAATTTTCAATAAATCGAGTACAAATGTAATTGTAAAACGAACGATGTCCACCGTATTTCGAGGTGTCAAGCCGCCAGGAGAGGGTCGTATTCAGATTATTTTCATGGCAGCACACCCTGTGTTACGTGTACAAGGTCTGTTACCTATAAACATATTATTATTTTGGGCGTCCACCTCACTGAAAACCTCTCATGGAACATTCACATAGATAAGATCACTAACAAGAGCTGTCCGTAAGACAGCGCGCTCGACTTTTCTCAGTGCTTGACTCTGAATTAGAACTTTGCCAGTAAAACAATTCTAAGTTAAAAAGGGACATAACTCTGTCAAAATTCAAATCAGAGTTATGGGAATTGTGTCTCCTTGTGTAGACTTTGATAGTAAATAACTATTTTGAGTTTCAAGTCAAAAGCTTTAACAGTAACAGAGATATTTGACTTTTAACAAAAAATTCTAAGTTAAAAAGGGGCATAATTCTGTCAAAATTCAAACCAGAGTTTCTCCTGGTGTAGACTTTGATGGTAAATAAGTATTTTAAGTTTCAAGTCAAAAGCTTTGATAGTAACAGAGATATTTGACTTTATCAAAAACTTTAACCAAACATTCTAAGTTAAGACATAACTCTGTCAAAATTCAAACCAGAGTTATGGGAATTGTGTCTCTTGGTGCAGACTTTGATTGTATATAAATATTTTGAGTTTCAAGTCAAAAGCTGTAATAGTAACAGAGATATTTGACTTTATCAAAAACAGTTTTTAAAAATTCTAAGTTAAAAGGGGCATAATTCTGTCAAAATTCATATCAGAGTTATGGGGATTGTTTCTTCTGGTGTAGACTTGATGGTAAATAAGTATTTTAAGTTTCAAGTCAATAGCTTTGATAGTAACAGAGATATTTGACTTTATCAAAAACTTTAACCAAAAATTCTAAGTTAAAAAGGGGCATAATTTTGTCAAAATTCAAACAGAGTTATGGGGATTGTTTCTCCTGGTGTAGACTTTGATAGTAAATAACCATTTTAAGTTTCAAGTCAATAGCTTTGATAGTAACAGAGATATTTGACGCCGACGCCGACGCCGGAGCGAGTGCAATAGCTCTACTTTTTCTTCGAAAAGTCGAGCTAAAAAGGCCAACAGTACATTAGGATTGCTCCGCCGTAACCTCAGAATCTCCAACCAATCTGTCAAGAGCAACGCTTATAACTCATTAGTCCGACCACACCTAGAATACTGCTCAACTATATGAAAACCCACACACTAAGAATCTAACACATAAACTCGAGATGGTACAGAGAAGAGCTGCGAGGTACGCCACCAACCGCTACCACAACACCAGCAGCGTCACATCCATGCTTGGCCAACTGGATTGGGAATCGCTGGAGGCCAGAAGAACCAAGGCACAACTGACCATTTCTTCAAGATTGTCAACAATCTCGTAGACATCCCCGCAGAGCAGTTCTTGACCCCAGCCAGAACAACCACCCGATCTTCTCACTCTCTGAAGTACAGGCAAATTTCAACATCTACTGCCTACTACCAGAACTCCTTTCCAAGGTTTATAACACCATGGAACAACCTGCCTGCATCCATCACAGAGGCCTCCGACTTAGTATCCTTTAAGCAGGGGCTGTCCGATCTCTCTATTTAAGTGTAGGATCCCAGTTGTAAGTAAACCATTGATGATCCCCGGGGCTGTGCCGGCGTGGCTACCATAACCGGAGAGGCCTGGGGGAGAAAGGCGAAAACGCAGCTGGGAAGATCTTTTACTAGTATTCTTTCTTTGATCTGTCATGCTTCTTCTGCCTATCCTATTATTTTTCTCTTTTTTCTGACCATGTAACCACCCTCGTGACTGAGACGATGTACCGCATAAATAGATAGATATTGTAAACGATTTTATCACGGTGGGGAAACCACGTGACTAACTTGGGTAACGTGCACGCAAAAGTGCTAAAAATAGGCCCGCTTCAGGTATGTTTTTTCACTATAACTTTTTTGATCCGCCATTGTTTTAAACGAGATTATGTGCATAAACCCAGCAATAAAAAGCTCTTTCATCGGATATATGTAACTTGATGAAACTCTCTCCCGTTTTTACGTAATCCTTGCCCAACCGATTCGAAAGATGCAAAATATTTTGGTAACGAACACGTCTGTTCACAAGTTACGCACCTAGTACAGATTCTGCAGAGAATTTCCGCTGGAATTTAAGTTTAAAATAAAGCTTGTCATTGTCCAAAGTCCTGTACCAAATAATTAACATGACTATTCAGGAATATTAAAGATATCGTAAGACAAAGGGTGCGGTAACGTACACGTTGCGGTTTTTCAGGAGATGACGTACACGTCATTTTTCCCCAGAGGGTAACGTACACGTCAAAGACTATTTATCATGCATGTAGACCATCTTTGTCTTTAAATGACTGAATTGTTAACATTTTGACATTGTTAAAAAAGATGCAAATGCTGGGAATAGGCTGTTTTTCTTTCGGTATGTTAGTATATACAGAAATGCTACAGTGAAAATGTGTAGCGTCGGTCCTCATCCTAGCTTTGAAATAATTACACGTTTACAGCTCTTGTATATCTATACATAAATAGGTAAGATGATAAAATTTTGAAATTATTTTGCTCTAAATCCATCATATGCGCAACTGACCATGTATCTTTGAGTGAAAAAGTTGACAGTTGCTTACGGGTGATGGAAGCCTAGTACTTGTTCTTTCCAGTAACGATAGTTAGTTTAGTTGTCCGCACCATAATTATGATTCTGACTTTTGAAAGAGACAAACAAAAAGAAGTATTAAATACGCATATAGGTATAATTGTTGCACCGAGAGTAACAGCAGTAAAACTATTATCTATTTATAGCACGGAGAATGAATATATTTGCCAGGAGAGCGAAATGTCTTTTCGGAGAAAAAGTAATTTAAAGGCGCACGAGAAGAGACATAGTGGAGCGTGAACCTACCACTGTTGTGGGAAAAACTTTTTTTGGACGACCCATTTTCTAAAAATAACAACAGAAAAAAACGTGTTACTTTTCTTTTTGACATGTTTATATTTTGTATATCATTGATTTTACTTGGATTCCATACAAGTTTCTTATACATACAGAGAGGTAATTAAAAATGGAGTCAGTAAGAGATATGACTCCTTATCACTGCACTTTCTTTCACTGACCTGTATTAATGTACAAAGTATCAAATCAACCCTTCATAGTTTTTGGCTTGGGCTTCAGTCAAGCTTCTTGCTTTTCCTTTTCATGCATAAAGGGAGGTGATTCAAAAATGGGGTCAGCTAAAGTAATGGTTCTTTGACACTGCACTTTGCTTCACTGACCTCTATCAATGTATCAAGTATCAAGACAATCCTTTATATGGTTTTGACATTGGCCCCAGACAAGTTTTTTCCATAGATAAAGGGAGGTTATTCAAAAATAAGATCAGTTAGAGTTATGGTTCTTTGACACTGTACTTCCTTTCATTGTACCTCTATTTATGTGCAAAGTTTCAAGTCAATCCTTTATATAATTTCGACTTGGGCTTCAGACAAGCTTTCTATATAACGATAAGGGGAGGTAATTTAAAAATGTGACCATTACACTGCGCTTCCTCTGTCAATGTGTAAAGTATCTTCAAATTCTTCAAATAGTTTTTGACTTGGGCTCTGGACAAGTCTTTTTTATAAGGATAAGGGGAGATAATTGAAAAATGGGACCACCTAGAGTTATGGTTCTTTGATACTGCACATCCTCTCACTGTGTTCAACCATTGTATGAAGTAACAAATTAGCACCTTTATTATTTCTTGAGTTATGCTCCGGACAAGAAGCGTGACGGACGCCAGCCGGTCGCCAACGGACAGAAAGACGGACGACGGAAAAGTGATCCCTATATGTCGCAGCTACTTTGTAGTAGGCGACACAAAATCTGTCTAAGTCAACTGTACTTGGTTAAAAAAAAAACAACTTTTTTGCGACATTTTCTAACTTTTTTTGCGATCCAATATAGCTTAGTTTAGTAAAATAGTTAATTGTAATCTCGTTAATGCTTATATAAGGTATTTGATTTTGTGAATGAACAGCCTAAACATAACCGAGGCTGTTACTTTAAAGCTTTGGATGTAATTGATGCATTTATAGATCTATATTGTCAGAATATGTCAGCATTTATAATTTAATCAACCATGGAATGACTATGTCCTTAGATATGCAAAATTTAGGTCAATACTGATATGTTGTTTCAGTAAGGAGGTCTAAATGAATAACTAGCTGACCAACAAACTGTCACTAACCCACAGAAAGAATAACATTACTCCCGCACGATAATTTAAACGACAACGTGTTTATATTATTGGCTGATTGTTATGGTCCCATGCATGATAGAACTCAAACAGTTTGTCAATGATTCAAATAAGGTGCATGCTGTCATATTAAACAAAAAGATTTTCTGTATTGTAACGTTTTAATAAAGAAAAATCATGGTTATCAAGCATGCTATCGTTCCAGTTATCAATCAGAATTTATACTAATTTCAGCATCTTTTCAACAATATAAAACTGTTTACAGTTCCACGGGTCATCAAGAAGATTTGAACATATGGATTTGATTAAACCCTGCTGACAGACGGACATGGTTTATTCCCAAAAACCTAATTAACTTTTGATAGTTGGAGAAAAAAAAAGTTGACATTTAAAATGGCAACTGCTAACAATGTCTACTTGTCAAAATAACATACACGATTAGACCATAAAATTCCAAATGCTATTCACTTTCACTGTAGCATTTCTGTATATACTAACCTACCGAAAGAAAAACAGCCTGTTCCCAGCATCTGCATCTTTTTTTTAACAATATCAAAATGTTTACAGTTCAGTCATTTAAAGACAAAGATGTTCTACATGCATGATAAATAGTTTTTGACGTGTACGTTACCCTCTGGGGAAAAATGACGTGTACGTCATCTCCTGAAAAACCGCAACGTGTACGTTACCGCACCCTTTGTCTTACGATATCTTTAATATTCCTGAATAGTCATGTTAAATATTTGGTACAGGACTTTGGACAATGACAAGCTTTATTTTAAACCTACATTCCAGCGAAAATTTTCTGCAGAATCTGTGCTAGGTGCGTAACTTGTGAACAGACGTGTTCGTTACCAAAATATTTTGCATCTTTCGAATCGGTTGGGCAAGGATTACGTAAAAACGGGAGGGAGTTTTATCAAGTTACATATATCCGATGAAAGAGCTTTTTATTGCTGGGTTTATGCACGTTATCTCGTTTAAAACAATGGCGGATCAAAAAAGGTATAGTGAAAAAACATACCTGAAGCGGGCCTATTTTTAGCACTTTTGCGTGCACGTTATCCGATTTAGTCACGTGGTTTCCCCACCGTGTTATTACACTAGTCAGTAGTGTATTATCATTTTTTGTGTAATGGCTTTATTACACTCCCACGACGTCAAACATGTCGCTAAATATCATTTATGTAAAACATATAGTTAAAATACCAATTGTAAACAAAGCAATATCAGATTAAATGTAAGTAAAAGTATTTCCTGTTCAATTTTATAATAGATTCCTGTCTGTTTTAAAAAGGATAAAATATTGTCAACCGACAGTGTTTGTAAACAACTCAACATCAAAGCATATGTACGCAATCAATTAAAATATGCTTTATCAACAAAGCTCTTTACTGCGATAACCACACAGTAAAACGTATGACACAAGATGTAAGAAATTATCGGTATTCTGCAGTTTATTTATGCGGTGCCGTCACATATACATTTTGTGATATCATTAATTAATTTATGGATATTACTAATTCATTTTATGATATCATTGATTGTTTTTTGATATCATTTAATACTTTTTAAGATATCAGAAAATGGTTTATAGATTTTTTAAAATTCAATCTCTGTGATATCCTAAAGTCAGTTTTATGTTGTAAAATCTTTAATTCAATTTAATGATATCTTTAATTATACTTTTGTTATCCATAAAGCATTTTGGACATCACAAAAATGAATTTAAGATATCAGTAAATAAAATTAAGGATATCAAAATAAAATCGAGTTTTTTTTATTATATCCGTAAAATAATTAATATCGAAAAATTAAGAATATTTTGGATACTTTAAATCGATTTTATAATATCATTTAATTGGGAGAAATAGTACGATAACACTTCATTGTACGACTTATTGATATCCGTAAATCGAATTTACTGATTTAGGATATCATGAAATCAACCGTATTCTTATATGATTTGTTGATATCAAACTGTATTTTCAAGTACAAATTTCGTGCACCTAGACTCAAATAAATTGTTGCAACTCGACAAGTTGAGTATGTAACTCTTCCATGTATGAGTTGCTATTAAAATAACTTTGCTAAAATATTCAACATCACAAGACGATATGCCAAGCCCAAGACAAAGATCTCTGTCTCAAATGCCAATCCCATACGTCACAGGCAATCAAGTTCACTTTCAGTTTTATTGGAACATAATATATATTCTTCCCAGACTTTCATTTGTTAGCGGGGTCTCCGTGGCCGAGTGGTTAAGATCGTTGGCTTCAAATCACTTGCCCCACATCGATGTAGGTAAAGTCCAGACAACGAAACCAGGGGTCGTGAGTTCGAGCTCGAACTAAAAATTACTAACATGGGAATAAGAGTTCCTTGTATGGGTGCTTTACAGCTGGCACGCTAAAGAACCAGGGAAGCTTCTGGAATTGGAGTGTCTTCTGTATCTTGCACTATCCTCCCACTAACATTACTAACAGTCTTCTAGAGGAGTCGCCTATATGGGTCAACGGTGGCGACTATTGAATTCTTCATGTGAGGAAGCCATCCTGCTGGCTTACGGAAGGTCGGTGGTTCTACCCAGGTGCCCGCTCGTGATGAAATAATGCACGGAGGGCCATCTGGGGTCTTCCTTCACCATTAAAAGCTGGAAAATCGCCATATGACCTATAATAGCGACGTTAAACCCAACAAAATAAATAAATAAATTTATTTTTTAGTCATAACAGTGCCTTGATCTACAATGTTGTTGTCGGCTCGAATCCAATAAAGCGCTTCCACCGAGTGTGATCCGGCCTGGCAAAGTCTGCAAAGGCCGAATGTAGCATTGCAGATCAAGGTAGGCTATTGCTTTAATAAGCCAATAACCCTTTCATTATATACATATGTAATATCAGCCGAAATTGACTATAGTTTTAGACTGAAATATTATTTGAAACTTTCTGACGAATGGAATGTCGAGACGCCATCATTGCGTCATTTCTGACGTTATATTTGACGTCACCACTAATGCAAGTAGTCCCCCGCTGAATATTTTCTGTATCTAGGGGAAATTAGGGTAACTGAGCCACTTAAGACCTACGAAGCGTGTTTCTTGCAAACAAATGGCAGCATCTCTCAAATATTATTATTGGATACATGTTAATATCACATTTCGGGCAAAAGTACCCGAAACGCTATTTTGATGTTTTCGGAAAATTTGATGTGATGAATTGTCCAAAATGGCTCAGTTACCCAACATACTTATGGTAACTGAGCCACCTTTATTATATGTACTAAGACGAAGAATAATAAACTATTACATTCATTTGGACTTAAATATAATTTGTCGCAAATTTTATAAACGGGCACGGCCCATGTGTGTGTTTTCGTGCATGCGCATATGTGCATTTTCTTATTTTGCGTCATCATAGTTAAACCCGAACACACACACACATATTTTGCGTCATCTTCCTTAGGCATAATAATTATGGAATCATATCACAAAAGTGTTCCGTTTAGGCTACAATGCTATAATCATTCAAAGTGCATACATTTTGTTCAAAATAGTGATGATATCCCAATGTGTGTCTATGTCGTATTATATAAGCTGTTCACATTTTTAGACTGCACTCAAATACAGTTCAATCCGTTTAAACGTTGTGTGCAAATTTGGTCAAAAGCAAACAAGGCAGTCTGAAAGTCAGCTATTTTCCTCGCCGCTGTTATGGATAGTAAAAGGGTTGATGGTAATAGGTAGAAGCATTAAACATTTGAGGTGTGACCTTGACTTTGAGCTGGTATGGGTGAATTTTAGGTTCTGCACTTGTCTTGATAAGGGGAATACTACGTCCAAGTCATACAAAAATCCTTCAGGGGATTTAGGAGATACAGAGCGGATATAAAACGGAAGGCTTAAAACTATGACCTTGAATTATGACCTTGACCTTGAGTCAATATAGCTGACTCATAAGTCCTGCACATCGTCCTGATGAAATGATCATTTAACCCAAGTTTCATGAAAATCTTTCAAGGGGTTTAGGAGATACAGGACGGACACAAAATGGAAGGCTCAAACTTTTGACCTTGAGTTGTGACCTTGGCCCGACATGACAGACTCATAAGTTCTGCACATCGTCTTAATGTTTTGATCATTTGACCCAAGTTTCAAAAGGCTTTAGGGGATACAGAGCGGACACAAAATGTTACAAATAGTCGGAAGGCCGGAAGACGGAAGAATGGACGGATACCATTCCTCTAACCCCTACCACTCGTGACGGGGCATCAATGAAAATTTACACGCTGTCGCATTTTTATTAACAACAGGTAATTTAATGTTTACTAATTTCATTACAGATATCAGCACTTGTTATATCCGTCTTGAAATACAACTACTGTATGTCCATCATCTCAGATAGCGCCAACGGACGTCACATGATGTAACCGAACGTTGTATGGCTCAGTTACCCGACAGTGTTCGGGTAACTGAGCCATTTATTAAAATATGTTATGTATATTGGCTAATCCGTAATACACTAGAAAATACTATCGTATATGTCAACACTAACGTGCGTTTGCTTATTCTATAACAAATACACCCATTGCTCCATTTTATATAGCAAAAACATCCATCAACCAAATTTGATATATTTGGCGTAATTTTCATAATTCACACAAACGTGCGTAACGTTTAAAAGTGTAACAATAGCGGGAAAGAGAAATTAGACCAAAACTAACAATTTGACCTTGGTACTTTCATCAATATAAACGTTGTACTTTTCCATGTGCACAACGTAATTGTTTTAATTGCCTCTGTAAACCTGTCTTAGTGCACCACTAATATATGCAAGAATGTTCACAATGTTTCATATTTGGGAGAAGATCCGCTTTTTCAGTACTGGATAAGAGTCCGGGTATATAAAATGACCACTTAAAGCTTTTTTGCAATATGGAATTTTTACCCGCATCATTTGAAACAGATTGTTAACATTTTTTGCAAAACATAAACATTTGATTCTATCTGAACTTGAACACTCTAAATCGCAGATATGTACAGCAGGTATATTCTACAATTATAACATAAGAAAATTACGTGGTACTGACCAGACTACGTTCATTTATTTATTCCCGCTTTCAGAGATGATAATTCAAAATTTTAATTTACCCGCCTACAAAGCTTTGTTTTCTTCTCAGAAAGTAAATGGCAACTAATGATATAGGGGGCACTACCGTTATCGGAAAAATTCGGGTATAAATCGGTAACTGGCTCAGTTGCCCGGGTGGCTCAGATACCCGAATTTAATGGGAGCTGTATACAGATGTATGTAATCGTTAGTGTTATACAGGCTGTATTTCGGACAGAGAATTCGTAGGGTAAGTGATACACGTTTTTCTATGTCAGATGGAGAGAACATTGCTCATTTTTGAATTTGGCTGTACTGGGTGGCCAACCCACGTGACTTCGATATCGAACACCCGGTGAAAATCGCTCGCTTCAGGTAACATGTTTGCTTATAATTTCATCATTTCTTGACATATTTTAATCAAACAAAAAGCATCGAAGACTGGGAAATTCTTGCCACAAATAGTTTTAGTTTTCTCAAGCACTTCGTGCAAATATTTTTTCAAGGACCGACTGTTTAGATAACGTGCAAATTTGAGCGAAGTGTGTGAAGACAGTATTGATTATCTCTGACAGACGGTTTTGTGCAGTGGAAAGCTTTTTCTTCGACACTTTTTATTAAAATCTATCAAGTAACAAGGAAATTTCAAACAAAATGTTACATGACTCGAGCGATTTTCCCCGTGTCTACGATATCGAAAAGTCAGGAAACGGTGGTAATATAGAAATATCTGTATACTGTCTCATTAAAATGGTGCACAGGTTTTATGAAATTCATTTAGATTCTATGTGAACTGTCACTTGAAAAACTTCATTCTGCAAACTTTTAAAGCCTTTGAATAGCGTAACATTTGTCTATACATCATTAGTAATTATATACATCTCATAATTTTAGACAATTTCATAACTGCAGAGATAGATTTTTGTTTCAAAGCAAATTATTCAGATTTACATGACGACTCATACTTTACGACTTCTGCATACCACTTGGTCAAATTGGGGTGTACCCGAATAAAAGGAGATTCAAGGGAGCATTTTCGAGGAAGAAAAGTAGCAATTGCATAAACATAATAACTTTAAAACTAAACAACAACCAGAAGATATTTGACGTGTTTGAAGAGACATGTTTTGTTTAATTTTTACAAAGGTCAGGCACCTTTGTTTTTTTCGGTTGGAAAGGGAGACAAAAATGTCACAGTACAATACATGTATATGTGTCACATAATAACTAATGCTTTATGTAAAGGTTAAACACTGATTTATTCAATGATGAAAGAAATAATTTGAGAAACAACATCTGAAAATTTGCTGGAAAAATAAATTTTGAACTAATATATCAACTAAAAGAATTAAAGTAATTTTTTCTGTTCCAATTTTTACATTCCCTACGGTTTCTAGAGATTTACGCTTCCTGCAAGGTCCAGCGCCGTGTTCTTTCCAGAATTGTACGAAGTATGTACGTACCCGTAATTTGTCTGGCTAATATAGTCTCCAGCGAAATGGAGATGCCCCTCTGGCATCCCAAGGTAGTCCATATCTTCATAGGTAAACCCGGTTGTCCAATAACTGTGTGATCCCAATGTGGTGGTATCAAACTGCCAATTCGGTTTTTTAAACATTATCGGTCCTGAAATATTAGCTGCCGGATACATTGACCTAAGAACTGTCATACTTGATTCAATAACCTCGGCGTCTGTCATACGTTCAGCGGTCTCTGCTTCGAAACCAGACAATGCTAACTGAAGAATATTGCTTCCTGGAAATACTGAGTTCATGTTATACCAGACACTGCTCTCACCGTGTCTGTCCCCAGCATAGACTATTGTAGACGTGTTATCCCAAAAGGCAGATGAAAATTGGAAATACATTTGAGTGTATTTTCCGAAACCAAACTTGTCAATAGCCATCATTTTCTTTCCTGATAGAGGTGGTTCGAAGTTAACTTGTCTAGATTGCAGTACACCAAGGCTGAATGTAATAATGACGTCATCAGCCTCATACCTGGAGCCATCCTCAGTGTACACTTCCACCAGTGTATTTTCGTCATCCCAGTTTTCAATACTGGTAACCTTCTTGTTAAACAATATGCGTTGACCATCTCGAAAACTTCTTACCAGTTCATCTATAATATAAGAATAACCTCTAGGGTCACTGGAGATCATCCAATCATCGCTGCCGTGCTCTTCAAACACACGTAGATTATTCAAATATTTTCCGGAAACCGAAGGCGTTTCTCGTCCATTTTCAACATCAAGTTGGTAAACTTCTACTGCTTCAGCCACATTATCAACTGGATTCCAACCAAACTTGCGCAGTAACGCTTCGGCAGTAATGTCCGGTTCGCCATCTCTGTGCAGTTTACGTGAAAATCTTCTAACTTTTTCCAATACATCTACAATATGGTACCAGTCATTGTCCGCCTTTGCTGTAACATTATTCCCAAACTTGTCCCGAACAACCCAGGTATCGAATTCCTCAACAATTTCAAATCCATATTGGTCGGCCAGCGCAGCGATAGGATTTGAGCCAAGACCATATATCCATTGTGCACCTAGTTCCATCATGTACCCACTAATGTTGACAGATTGTATGCGCCCACCAGTCCTGTTAGTCGCTTCCAAAATTTGGACATTTGAGCAACCACTTTCTCCTAATGTCTTGGCCGCCATAATACCTGCCATGCCCGCGCCTAGGACAAGCACCTTTTTATCTGAAACTACAAGTATAAATAAAACAAACGTGAGAAACAAATTGGTAGTGACAATTTATACTAAACAAGAAGGCTGTGGTGGCATAAGGCCGCTCATCTATCTTGAACATTTGACCTTGAATATATGTCACCACGTGCTGTATCATAAACAGTAACCAATGTGTTTAGTATGACACTACATGGACAAGTAGGTTTTTTTTTGTGCCCCAGACAATGATCTCTAGTGAGTTAATAAATGTTCCTTTATGATGTGACCTACTGATCTAGATGATCCAGTTCTGACCATGACATTAACCTTTAGCCTGCTAAATTTCTAAAATGGACTGGTCCATCATTCAATTTGGGTGGTGAATGCAAAGAAGAAGAAGATTCAATTTGGGCAGTACCATTTATAATTCGAAAGGGTGTTCAATGAAAATTTACAGACTGAATAGCGGACAGTGTAGACCATGATCTGATCTTGGTCTGCACTGGTCGCTAAGGCAAAATCACTTGCCGCCAGAAGGCTAAATGTTAATTATTGAGCCGCGCCATGAGAAAACCAACATAGTGCATTTGCGACCAGCGCCTGCGCATCCGCGCAGTCTGGTCAAGATCCATGCTGTTTGCTTTCAAAGCCTATTGCAATTAGAGAAACCGTTAGCAAACAGCATGGATCCTGACGCTTGGTGGTCGCAAAAGCACTATGTTGGTTTTCTCAAGATGCGGCACATTTCATGAAGCAAAATATTTTGAACAGGTTTCATGCAGGTGTAGTAATTTGGTTTTTAGAGTGTTTATAAGATTTGTACGGTTTGACTTAGTGACCTAATTTTATTTTTATCTTAGATGACCAAGCCCTGTATTCATCAACGTTTATAAACTTTGACTTAGACTTTAAACTGTTAAAACTAATCCCCCACAGTTTGGGTGAAATTTTTCAACATGTTCATTTCCACCAAGTTTGGCATAGAATGTATATATGACACTGAAAAATGATAAAGTTGGTGAAAATAGAAGTTAGATACTGGTAAAAATGCAAGAAGAATGTAAAATTTCTGCATTATTTCAAAAGCGTTGCAATGGTTTACTACCTTTCTGCACAAATTTTTGGTTGTTTATAACAATATCTTGCAAAAAAAATCTTATGTCAATAGGTTTGTACCACTAGTCACTTTCAGAGTACTCACGTTTTATGGAATTTTGAGAGAAATTGTTTTTCGCCTAAAATGTGTGGGTTAGTCTCTTTAAAACTACTTTTTTGGCATATATTTGTAAATCTTAAACAGATTTTGATAAAACTTTGCGAGAATATGACATGTACTACAACAAAAAGATATGGAATGTTTTAGCATTAAAGATATATTACAAAGCAAGTTGCAGCAATTTGAATTTTTAGACATTAACAAGTCTAAGCCTGAATTTCACACTAAAACGTTGTTTAAAACGAGTCAATCTGGTTTCAAAGCTAGTCATAGAAGAAAGACAAATCCTCTAATCACGATTAATAAATGTAACTCGAGTAAAAATGTGTCCTCTAAAGTTGTATCAAGGGTTTTTATTATCTGACATAGTGGTCTAGTTTTTAACCCCAAATGCCCCAGTTCCAGCTTTATACAAACAGTAGGCTGAAAATACTTGTCGTTAAACTTCTTACGACAGCCTCTGTTTGAATTTTATGTACACCAAGTAAAAATATGGCTTCCAGAGTTCGTTATAATTTGACCTAGTTACCCAGAGTTTGACCTCAAATAACCCAGTTTTAAGCTTGATCTGTATTTTAGAATTAAAAATATTCTGACCACACGGGTACTAAACAGTGCCTGCGGTACTGACTGTGCCGACGAGGATTGAAGGCACTTCGCTTCCTGTACCGCAGGTACTTCGTCAATGTTTACAAAACGAGCGAGATCGGTGAGTGATTTTTGTCATTTTGTTACTGCATGGAGTATTTTTTCAAAAATCGGGGAATGTAGCGGGGTGTAGATGTATCTTATCTACATATCCATGCTAAAATTTGTGGCAAACGATCAATTTCCTAGAAACGTAAGGACAAATAAGTTGAGAATGAAACGTGATTTTTTCACATCAGTGACTGTTTAGACTCGATTTCTTTTCGCTGACCCAAACGATGTCGTCTCTACCGTCGTAAATTATATTTATAAATGACATGTGATCTGCTAAAACATAAAATGTGTCCAGAAAATTCCGAATTTGAACGTTATGCCACTTTTGGAAAAGTGCCGCAGGCATTTTGACGATGCCGCAGTCCCTTCGAGGTGCCGCAAGCACTTTCAGAAAGTATCGGGACATAAATTTGGCCGAAACTAGACAGATGGAAGAACAGAGAAACAACATTTCCTTCAAGAAAACGAAAAGAAAAAGGGGTATTGAATAGTATGCAGTGGAATGCAAGTCAACTGAAGTCAGGTACCTTCATATTGCCGCATTTCAGAAAGCGGTCCGCAGAATAAAAACCCTATTCTGCTCGATATGTTGTTGTTTTTTTTTTTTTTTTGTTTTTTTTTTCAAAGTTTTGTTTGCAGGGAATAAAATAGGTTTTTACATACATGTAAAAACTATTAAAATTCTCCCGTTTGATCGTTTATGAGCTATACTTATTAAGTTCTCATTTTTTCTGAAAACATTTTTAAAATATTTTTTTTTTGTAGATATACTTAATATTTCCAGGAAACGTTAGGCTATTAAAATAACTACAGAAAATTTCAAACATCGATACAGTTTCTGATTTTATACCGTAATAACTGTCTAGCTAGTAAATGTCAGCTGTCCACAATGGGCTCTTACACAAATGGTATCGAGATTATAATGTGAATCATCGCAATAATATTTACAGGAAACTTCTGACTATTGAGACTCTTATTAGAAAACTTCGCTTTATCATGATAATTTCTTGACGTATCCTGACAGCTACCTACCTATCTCGTGGCAGAGGTTATAATGCAGTAATCTGGTCAAAAATGTGCTTCCGTGGTGTAGGTGTAGTCGAAAGAAGTCCCTAATAAATAGATCTTAAGTTTTCTATTTTTCGCGCATTTTCGCATAAATCGGGAGCCAAATGGGCATCATTCCACTCGTGGAATTAATTTTACATAAAAAATGACACTTTTCATGCTAATATTCGCTTTTTTTCGAGTTGTTTTTCGTGAAAACGGAAGTAGGGTTTTTATTCTGCGGACCGCTTTCTGAAATGCGACAATATGAGACTACCTGACTCCAGTTGACTTGCATTCCACTGCATACTATTCCACACCCGTTTTTCTTTTCGTTTTCTTGAAGGAAATGTTGTTTCTCTGTTCTTCCATTTGTCTGTTTGTCTAGTTTCGGCCAAATTTATGTCCTGATACTTTTTGAAAGTGCCTGCGGCACCTCGAAGGGGCTGCGGCATCGTCAAAATGCCTGCGGCACTTTTCCAAAAGTGGCATAACGTTCAAATTCGGAATTTTCTGGACACATTTTATGTTTTAGCAGATCACATGTCATTTATAAATATAATTTACGACGGCACAGACGACATCGTTTGAGTCAGCGAAAAGAAATCGAGTCTAAACAGTCACTGATGTGAAAAAAATCACGTTTCATTCTCAACTTATTTGTCCTTACGTTTCTAGGAAATTGATCATTTGCCACAAATTTTAGCATGGCTATGTAGATAAGATACATCTACACCCCGCTACATTCCCCGATTTTTGAAAAAATACTCCATGCAGTAACAAAATGACAAAAATCACTCGCCGATCTCGCTCGTTTTGTAAACATTGACGAAGTACCTGCGGTACAGGAAGCGAAGTGCCTTCAATCCTCGTCGGCACAGTCAGTACCGCAGGCACTGTTTAGTACCCGTGGACCAGGTTTTATGAAAATGAAGTACTTTTTTAAACGACCAAACCTCGGCCAGGTTTACCCCCGACGACCTCTTTTAACATTTATAAGCCTGCTGGCAGCAAACTTGTGTTTCTGCCTTTGCGACCAGTGCAGACCAAGATCAGCCTGTACATCCGTGCAGTCTGACCATAGTCTTCACTGTTCACTATTCAGTCAGTATCTTTTTGGTAAGCACCTCTTTTAACAGTTAATGGTACTGTCTGTCCAAAATGAAAAAGGACAGGTTCATTACAGAAATATAGCAGGGTAAGGGTTAAGTATATATATCTGCATATTAAGTACAATATTACGCTTACTTAAGACAGGGACCCAAATGATCCAAAAACAACTTTCAACAGAATACGTTGCCAGCCAGCAATGGCCTAAGGTCATTCTTGCATAAAAACTACTTTTTTCACTGGATGCGCCCATGTATTAACGGGAGAAAAATCGTGTGCAAACAAGGCAATTCACATGCTGTTAACTTAGTACCCGATTTTTATTTTTGAAATGCTTTTCCAGGGGCGTAAATGTATTTCTGCGCAGATTGTCATCTGGTATCTGCGTCTTGTTTCTTTAATAAAAACCTCTTCTTAAAGCATAAAAGATGCAATCTAAACCATAGAATGTTCTGCTGTATTGGTATTTAACGCCAAATGCGCTGCCCCCAACAATGTTCGTACTCGTTTCTTCCCTTGTTTACACCCCTTTTAGAACTCGGCGTCAATTCAGATTTTGTAGACAACCGTGAATGTTAAAGAATCGCGTGTAACCTGTGCGATTCTTTGTTTTTAGGAATCATATTTATGATTTTGGTAAGTATCAGCCGGTATGTTTTTATCTAATTTCTCGAAGAATTTATATAAACAGCTTGGAAGCTTGACACTACGTTCGTACTCATCCGTACTCCAACTGTGTCCGTACTCAATATAACTCGAATGTAAAGTTATTATTCTTGAAATGGTGCTCGAGTGCACCAAATTGTGAAGTGATATGAACAATTATTGGTAATTTTACGCTTGTAATAACGAAAGATAAAAAAATCGTTTAAAAACCTTCATGATGTGCTTTTGATAGTGTTGTTTATTTCTGGGCCCTGGATACGGATATTTAAAACATGTTTACCATTTCCAAGAACAACAGAGAATGGTAAATAGAAAATGTACCGGAGTCGTCAAGTCATCACATATGAAAACAATACATAAAGTCGTCGAGTAATGTTTTTTATGCAAGAATAGCGACAATACACGTTTGTTTTGTGTATTAACGTCTGCAGAAGCCCGCGGGATTGTTTGTGACCGAGGCCGAAGGAAAACGTGTATTATCCCTACAGTCACCTTTCTGACTACTAAATTTTGAAGGGAGTTATCCCAAGGTCAGTCAGACTGAACTCACAACTATGAACATCTGGTTAACCAGGCTTATTTCATTACTTTACTTCAAACAGACAACAAGAAAGTACTTTGTTGACAAATTCTATTACCAATTTACATTTTAACAAACACAAAAAAGATACTAGATGAAAAATGGCTGATGAAGATATATTATAATCTTGACTGTTGAGCCAGTGATTAAAATGTAATATTCACCAGACGAAGCCAATGTTGACCTAGACGATAGTCGAGGTAAATAATACTTTTATTCGGGTGACTATTATATCTATATGCGTTGGTTCAAAAGTCAAGAATTGATTTATTCTTTCAAAGTAACTTTTTTTCAAAACATACAATAAGAATCAATGACTATGTACTTATTATTACGTCAATAGAAATAAGTTACGTTATAGATAATAACTAAGTAGCATTATGGAAATCTTCAGTATTTCTATAGTGCATATTATTTGAAAGGGAGCCAACTCCGTCGTCCTTGCCTACCAATTAACGATTATCCAACCTTTCCCCGTCACTTTGGACATTTCTTGAAAACAGGTACATTTTCGTCCTTAAATTTTGTACAGCTTTCATCAAAATTCATAGGAAAGGAAAAGTTTATACGTCAATAGAAATAAGTTACGTTATAGATAATAACTAATAAAATATTGTAATATCTTTTTTTATTAGAGTACCTTCGCACTTTTCATCAACAGACTCGTAGCAGTAGGTGCAACCGCACATGTTTTTCTCGCATTTCATGTTTTCCCCACAATCATCATTCGAGGTGCAAACTGATCCAGCTTTCAAACCTGCAGAAGATATTTTTCCATTTAAATCTATCCCAAGTAATAGTTCAAACCGGAGGCGGACATTTTTTTTCTTAATTTCAAGACATTCTGAGATTTGCTTTTTAAAAGTGGGCTGTATATCTCTAAACAAGAGCTGTCACTATTAGTGACAAATGCCCCCGAAGCATGCCCAAGACTTCTAGAGTTGCATGTACATGATGAATTAACTATGGGGAACATTTGTGCCAAGTAATTTTAAAATCCCTTGATAAATGGCAGAGTTATGGACGTGAAAGAAACAGAGTATGTTAACCTTTGACTTTTAAGTGTGACCTTGACCTTGGAGCTAGGGACTGGATCTCTCGCACAACAAGTCATCTCATTATAGGGAACATTTATGCCAATTAATTTCAAAATCCCTTGACGAATGGCAGAATAATGGACCGGGCAAGAAACAGACCATGTTAACTTTTAACCTCTAAGTGTGACCTTGACCTTAGATCTTTTAATCTTGACTTTCAACTAAGATAAAGAGAAAAATGAAAACAGAGGCATAAACTAGAGTACTTATAATTTTGTTGATCCACCGACGATAACTCACGATATTCAAGGCTTTCTTCTGTTGACCTTTGCATCTTTTTGAAAAGGATGCAAGTCCTAACAATGTCCAGGACTGGCCTATGTAGGAGACAATTGGTGAGCCGGGCATCAACTAGGATGAAAACAAGTAAAACAAAGCAGTTAATATCATCCTCATAGTATTTCCATATAGACGATTTTACAACGCCATTGGTTGCCTTGTTATTTAACCGGATGTTTTTATTTTAATGCGCATACGGAACCTACATTAAATCATTTTGAATATACATAGCAATTTTCCAACGTTAATTGGAGTGTCATATTGTGTCATTTATCCCATTATCAACAGAAGCCCCGAAACAGTATTCTTCGGATATACAATTAGATATGTCACTAGTTAGTTTCCCCAAAAACGACATTCTAAAGATATATAATTTAATATAATTGCTGGTAGCCAAAACCGCGATATTCTATGGATATATACAAATGTAATTAAATATAATCACCAGAAGCCCGAAAATGGTATTATGTGGATAATAAATTAAATATTATTACTAGCAGCCCAAAAACAATATTCTACGAATATATGCAAGTAGTGTTGATGTAAATTTCTAAGGCGATTCCTCTAATAAAGGACTGATATCCCCTGTTTTAACCGGATTATTTCTACAATAAATTATTTCAAACGGATCTCTCAATTTAGTTTTCAATGTTAGCAAAAAGCATACTCACGGAGCACGCACTTTCCTCTTCATCTTTGGACATTTCAGCAAAGCAGAGGTGTTCACCACGTGTAAAGCCACCTTTACATTTATTGTCCGGCAGAACGTTTATTTTGAGGAAGAGGTCGTCCCCTTAAAATGTTGAATAAATAAATGAAATTTTAATAAAACATTACAAGTAAAGTTTTCTTTCATATTTATGGGACATTATCTCTTTTAGCACAAACGTAGCTAACAACTAACGAACTATATATACTAAGCAGAACTTGTCATTTGATAGGCTCAGGTATGTAAACCAGTGCTAACATCTATACCTGTGCTATCAATATCGCCAAATAACTATCTAACATCTATACATGTGCTATCAATATCGCCACATAGCTACCTGTGTCACCAATATCGCCAAATACCCATCTAACATGTTTACCTGTGCTGTCAATTCCGCTGATGTAATTCTCCCGCTTGTTTTGTCTTGCTTTTACTATCTGTGCCTTATTAGCAACCTTAGGAATACTAGCAATATCAGGCTGAGCGATCATCACTTTTTCAGACAGTCTTACTGTTACGACGTCACCATCATCAGGACTCTAAAATGTAGCAACTTTGCAATACAAATGTATCAATAAAAATAATGAGCAACAGTAAATTTCTCGGTTTTCTGTAGATGTGCTACTCTAGCATAAAACTAAATTCATGATATTACAGGTACATTTAAATGACTAAATATCACATTTTCATAATCACATCCTTTACGGTATCACTTCATAGATTTAAAGATCTCGTAAAACGAACTAAGGGTGTAAGATATCACAGAACGGAGAGTTTAGTAGTAACATGTTTTCTTTTATAATTACACATAAAACATCAGAAAATAGAGCCCAAAAAAGAGAAACAAACCTCGAGAATGTAGGAAATATCGCGAACTTCCTCTTCTCCCACTACTACTGTGTAGTCTTCTATTTTCCTGTTTGAAGAGAAAGATTTATAAAAGATTGTGAAGCATATTATCCGACCCCCACCCTCGGGCGCATATTGCTGATTGGTATACGAAGAATGTCGTCTGCTACATCTCTCCGCTGCAGTGTTAATACGTAAGTAGCTTGGACTGCATTGTTTGACGAAGTAAATATAAAGACTGAATGGCAGCATATTATATCATGGTTAAAATATAATGTTGTAAATGAAACGTTGAACAAAGATATGAATCTTTCGGACCTAAGGATCATTTGACAGCGAATTAAAGACAATGCGTGCAATATCACGCACTGCATATCTAGCACCGTGTCAATGGTCTACTTCATTTTAAATATATAAAAAAAGAAAGCGATATAGTTAGAATTCTGCTAGATGCTCAAATACTTAAGTTAAGAGAGAGCGCGAGAGGTTACTTACTTTTCGTTAATGCAGTCTCTAAGTGTAAGGAAAAACTTGTTGTTGATAATGGTACCCGCACAAATAATTTCCTTTTTCCATATTATCTTGACTGTCCAACCTGTAAACCTGTCCTCTGGAACCCCGAGGGACAGATGCACAGCAAACACTGGAATATATATAATTATTTTTAATTATATAATGTCTCATATTACCAAATACAAAAACAAAATACTGTAAAATCACTAATATTCGCGAGAGTGTATTTTTAAAATTCAAGACTGCGTGAAAACATTTACATCCTAACGAACAATAAAATTCATATAATTTAAAAGTCTATGTCTAAAAGTTTAAATTAACATTTTCACGAACTCTTGGAAAACAGTTTGTCGGCGAATTTCAATGATTTTACAGTAATATGTGCGGTTGTCATTGTCTTTCTACTGCCACTTACGCCCCCCCCCCCCCCCCCCCCCCCATTCATCCCTGCAGTGGAATGTAAAAACAATTTCAACGGGTATATTTCGAATCAGAGACATACAACATTCTTGTCGATTTTGTCAAATTTCAAATTTGTTCGTCAAGATTAGGGAAAGCGCCACGACAGTTACTTTTACGAGTAAATCACTGACAGCTATGAACAACATTTCGCAGGCTGACCTACACTTTTGAACGTATATATGTGCGTGAAAAGAGTGCTATATAAATGTGGAATAATAATTAAAATACATAAGTAAATAAATAAGAACTATTACAAAGAAACACACCTAGAATTAAGCACGTAGCTAATTAAAGACCATCTAAAATATCAACAACAAGGAAAAAAAACAAAAACAATTTATGGATCATTAATTTTAAAGCAATTACTTTCCTGCAGTTTAATTAAAATTTAATGTCAGTTAAAGGTAAATGCCACAGTTGCCTATATGTATATAGGGAAAAATTTTCCTCAGGCAGAATTTCTTTAAACTTTGTGTACTAACCGAGAATCAAGTTTAAAATGGAAATATGTATTAAAAATCATAGTTACCCAGGCTTGATCTTGAACTATCTGCCCTTGAAAATCAGAAAATACTAAAAAAATCCAATTTTCAAGGACAGATCATTCAAGATCAAGGCAAGAGAACTGTGTATTTTAATTTTTATTTCTGTTTCAGACTTCATTTGCAGTCAGTATACAAAGTTTAGAGAAATCCGGTCACGGGAAAGACCAAGACTGCGGTATCATTTTGTCATGTTCAAAGTTAAGAACATTTGCAACAGTCTGTATATTGACATGGGGAAATAATTTCTTCTTTGAACTTTTTTTACTGATAGAGAATCAAATCAAAAACAGAAATATGAATTAAAACAAACCATAGGAACCCAGGCTTGGTCATGAATTATCTGCCATTGAAAGTCGGAAAATACTGAAAAAAATCTACTTTAAAGGTCAGATATTCAAGATCAAGCCTGGGTACCTATGATTTTTGATATATATTTCCGTTTTAAACTTGATTCTCAGTCAGTACATAAAGTTTAAAGAAATTCTGCCCATAGGAAAATTTTTGTCCTATATACATATAGGCAACTGTGGCATTTACTCTTAAGAAATTTTATTATTCAACTTTTTAAAAAAAAGTCAAAGCAATTACTTTCCTAGTTTTATTAAGATTGAACATCAGTCAAGATATTGTATTATTCAAGTTTTTAATTTTAAAAAAAGGGCCTACGGCAATTCCAGTGAAACAAACAACTATCAACTAACCATTGCATTAACTTTTCTAGTATTTTTTAAAAGGTCTTGGCTGTTTTTAAAATTAATTCCCATTAATTACTACAGGGTGGCCAACCCACGTGACATCACGCAGAAATCGCTCGGTTCAGATAAAATGTTTGCTTATAATTTCCTTATTACTTGATTGATTTTCTAAATTTAAAATGCGTCAAAGAAAGGAAAGCGAGTGCTTTCTTCATTACAAAACGTCCGCCAGACATGTTCCTTTCTCAAAGACGGACCAAGTGTATAGCCCGGTAACGTGCACACTAGCGTGCACACTAGGATTTGGGCGAAGTATTTGAAAAAAAAGTAGTAAAAATGTGCGACAGACGCTTTGTATAATGGAAAGCACTCGATTTTCTGTCTTAGACGCTTTATATCTTATTAAATGATCCGTCATGTATTAAAAAAGATGTAAGCAAAGACTTTACCTGAATCGAGTTATTTTCCCGCGAGTACGATACCGACAAGTTACGTGGGTTGGCCACAGAATGTTCTGACTGGGACAGGAAGTTCGTTCCCTGTATCGTGAACTTTGGGAGTTCAAAGTCTCCTTCAAGGTGTGTTCGGGTATAGCTTCCTTCATATGACAACATGTTTTCAGTCATATAAACGGTGGTGTCTACTACTTGTACCAGTTAGCGCAATGCCCAACTTTATGGTGCTGCCTCATTGGAATATCACGTCACAGACCCTACAGTCACATCATACTGTCACCAAACGAGGAAGTTGCTAGTACTTCTCGCGTCTTTGGTATGACGCGGCCAGGGAGCGAACCGACGACCTCCCGCACTCGAAGCGAGAGCACTACAAACAGGCTACCAAGTGGTCAACTTTTTAAACAAAACCTTACTGGTCTAACAACAGAAATTCTGGATCAACTGGATCACTTTTTAAACAATTCTCTACTGGACTTGCAGCAGAACTTCGTGTTTGTGCAACGGCAGAAAGTCAACACTTTTAAACACTACTCTATTAGATATACTACAGAATTTAGGGGTCATGCAAGGGCAGTTAGTCTTCGCTTTTAAACACTACACTACTGTGTCGTGCAAGCGCAGATAGTAGACACTTTTAAACACGTTTAAATAACATAACTACAACTGAACTAAAGGATCGTGCAAGATTTATTTATTTATTTGGGTTTTACGGCGCACCGACACAGTATAGGTTATATGGCACCAAACAGGACTACAAATTTTGGTTTCACGTCTCATTTACATCGAAATAAAAACATGAGTTATGGAAAGGATCGTGCAAGAGCAAGTAGACAACACATTCAGACACTTCTCAATTAAATCTACAAGAAAACTTCGAGATAGTGCAAAGGCAGGTAGTAGACATAATTAAATACATCTGGATTATAACATTACGTTCGGATCGTTCAAATGAATGTAGCAGACATATTCACTACTGGATTTACTATAGAACTCTGAGCTCCAGCAAATGCGTGTAAAAGACATATTCAAACAAAACTGGATTTCCTGCAGAACTTTGGGTTCAGTCGTACAAATGCGTGTAGAAGACAGATTCAAACAACTGGATTCCCTGCAGAACTTCAGGTTCAGTCGTGCAAATGAGTGTAGAAAACATATTCAAACACAACTGGATTTCCTGCAGAACTTTGAGCTCGTGCAAATGCGTGTAGAAGACATATTCAAACAAAACTGGATTTCCTGCAGAACTTCGGGCTCAGTCGTGCAAATGCGTGTAGACGATATACCGGTATTCAAACACAACTGGATTTCCTGCTGAACTCTAAGTTCGTGCAAATGCGTGTAGAAGACATATTCAAACACAACTGGATTTCCTGCTGAACTTCGGACTCAGTTGTGCAAATGCGTGTAGACGATATACCGGTATTCAAACACAACTGGATTTCCTGCTGAACTCTAAGCTCGTGCAAATGCGTGTAGAAGACATATTCAAACACAACTGGATTTCCTGCAGAACTTCGGGCTCCAGCAAATGGGTGTAGAAGACATATTAAAACACAACTGGATTTCCTGCAGAACTTCGGGTTCAGTCGTGCAAATGCGTATAGAAGACATATTCAAACACAACTGGATTTCCTGCAGAACTTCGGGTTCGTGCAAATGCGTGTAGAAAACATATTCAAACACAACTGGATTTCCTTCACAACTTCGGGCTCAGTCGTGCAAATGCATGCTGTAGACATTTTTAAACAAAAACGGATTTACTACATACTTTCGGGCTCATGCAAATGCAGTTATTCTAAATTCAACATTTCTTCGGGATATCCTTGAATAATGCAGCGTCATACAAGAATCGATAGTAGACATGTTTTAAACCAAATAAGGAATTTGCGGTTAAATCAAAATGAAGATGTGTTGTTTTTTTTGTTTGTTTTTTTTGTATTTGCGCGGAAACTCCGAACTTAACAATTCATACTTTTAACATGTATTGTTCAATGCTCATATTTTTCACTTCCACTCATGCCTCAGAAAGTTACTTACTGTTAACGTTTTGAACTGTCGAACAATTTTACGTTTATTCTATTTCATTTTTGAAAAAAATCCCTGTACGTTTGATCTTTTATTTTTCAGGCGATTTATGCGGTTTTTCGGATTATAAATACAGAGGTACACCATTGCAAAAAAAATATATCAGAAAAGACCACCCTTAAATATGTTAATTTCTACTGAAATTTTAAGGATTCCTTGTCCTTTAAATTTAAACTATGAATTAGCAGAAAATGGTAGTCTTACAGTCCAGACAGGATTTTCCATTGTTTTGCCGGTGCTAGAAAACTTCTTACACTCCAGGGCATGACACACATGCTGTTATTTATGAATGAATGCGTAAATTCATACGCTACTATAATAAAATAGTCCTTAAAGTCAATTCATTTCTTCCATTATTTGAATGTTACGGTATGCATGAAAAAAAGGCTATCATTGGTTAAAGATGCGTATGAAAATTTCTGGCTCTCGGGTAACTTTTTGCGGTAACTCGGCAGAGCTTTGTTAATAACGCTTAAACAGTTACCCTCGGGCCTGATATTTAAATCTGCACCTTCAACCAGTGAAAGTGTGCTGCCAGAAAAAAACTCACTTTAGAAAAAACACAGTAATAAGGGTTAAAAAGTCATTAAAACCGCGTCTCTCTTCGTTTCTAAACAAGACACTGAATTTACAACAGGATAGGATACGTACATACTTCGTTTGCATATCTCAAACATGGAGACCATTTTAATATATGATAATATGAATCTTCAAAAAAGTTTATTTTAACCAATAAAATAACAAAGTTAAACTTGCCCAAGATTAAACACACTGTTGTTTGAAGCATGTCTGCTCTTTCCAACGAAGTGGCGCGTTATGCGACGAAAAATATTCATTAAACATTCAAACAAAAAAATTATCCAATCCTTATTATTAATTGTAATCCGAAAGCTTGAAGGCATGACCAGAACATGCACTAGGTTAGATGTTAATCTAAATGGTTATGACATACATGTACTTGTTAAAGTTTGAACTTTCTGTTTTTGTTCTAAAACATTTTTACAGCTATCTACAATTGAACCAAGTGGTGATCTCTGTACGGCGTGGCCGGGTGGTTTGGGCGTCGGACTTGCGATCAGAGGGTTGTAGGTTTAAGTCCCACTCGGAATAAGTCCGTGATGAAACTGGTTGGAAGCAAAGGAAATAACTACAGAATTATTCTATACATGTATATCAAACATTTATTACTGTAACATGGACAAAAATGCCTGTTGTTGGTGCAAGAATATACGGGTATTAAGAGTAGTCAAAACTACAAAATAGTATAAAGTTGCATTTATTCATGTTTTTGGTGCCAGAATCCATAATCACTGAATATGGGTCTCATTGCTTACTCAAGAACATCATGTGTAAGACTGGTCAAAGGCAAAGCAATAGTAATTTTGCATCTTCCCCTCATGACAGTGATAATGATGATGATGATGTCATATGTTGCAAAACTAAAAACCAAGGACAGAATCTGTGATAAAAATGAGATTTTCCTGTTAATCCCCACTTTAGGACAAATACTTGTTACATTTGAAAATGTGAAGATTAGGAGCTTATTGTTCACAAGTGTTGAAAATGTGATCTGGGAAAAGTATGGCCTACACTGCGTTGGAACAGTTGCAGAGATATTTATGTGTTCCTGCAAGTTCGTACCGAGTGGCCAAGTGCTTTTAAGACCTGAAACTTGCCACCGACTGTTGTTGGCTTGAACTGTGCTCTCCATTGAATTCCTTTTCCCATGGAACCTGTCCAGCTGACCTGCAAAGCTAGGATGGCCCTCCTGAGGTGCCTACAACTGCACTCTACTTCCCCTACCATTTAAGTTAGAAAGCTAAATAATAAATAATACTATAATGTATGTTAATTTATGTGTAGGAGTTTAACCTTTAGCCTGCCGGGGGCAAGTGGTTTTGCCTTTGCGACCAGTGCAGACCAAGACCAGCCTGCACGTCCGTGCAGGCTGATCATGGTCTGCACTGTTGGCTATTCAGTCAGCAAGTTTTCAGTGAACACCCCTTCAAATAATGAACAGTACTGCCCAAATTGTATGATCGACCAATCCATTTTAGAAAATTAGCTGGGTAGGAGTTTAAGTGCAGACAAACTGTATGGACTGGTCAGAGAGCAGATAAAAGGGATAATTTCAACATGACTCTCCCCAAACGCTATACCCTCAAGATAAAGAATGAGGTCATAAAGTTAAACGTAACCAAATCAGCATTTCTAACATTTTATTGCTCGACAATGAATCATAGTAATTTCAATCTTTATATTTCTCCAGAAAAGCTTTTTCAAATTCTGAGCCTGCAACAGTCAGGATGAAAGCTGGTGTGCCTCCATACACAACAAATCTGAAAATAAAGTACAAGCTTGAAAAATAAACGCTCTACATAATTTCTTTTTTGTGAAACATGAGTTGTTTCCCCTTACGATAACAAGTCAGATATAACTGGGTGTGGTAATTTTCAGACTCAATTATGTTGTGATATTGGCAAGAAGAATCTCAATGTTTCCATGACTTAACGTAATTTGACAGTGGGTCACCCGAGGGACATTTAGTGAAATTATTTTAAAATCAATCAAGCAGATTCATAGGAGAAGATTTTCAGTTCTCCATACAGAGAAAACTGGCCCCACCCCTAGGCAGCTATGTTTTTAGAGTTTTAGAAATAAATTTAACTAGAGTAATATGGTTACGGGTCACCAAAAGAACATTGCTGTGAGATAAGCTTGAAATCAGGCCTCCCAGAAATCTGCACTGATGTCCTAGAATAAAAAAAATCTGAAAGACAACCACCAGATAAACACTGCAGTTGAATTTGGCTATGTGTATTAATCGGAATTTTGATGACAGTCGACAAAAACAGACTCTAAAAGCTCACTACAAATATTTTGTACTTTCTAGCTTTGATGGTGGTCCAGCAGGTGGAGGAAGACCCAAGGTGCCCCTCCGTGCATTATTTCATCATGAGCAGGCACCTGGGTAGAACCACCGACCTTCCGTAAGCCAGCTGAACAACTTCCTCACATGAAGAAATCAACACTCCAGGTGAGGCTCGAACCCTCATCGGTGAGGGGCAAGTGATTCAAAGTCAGCAATGTTAACCACTCAGCCTTGGAGGCCTCTAATAAGCGGAATGATTTTATCAGTAACAGCAATTGTTTTTCTTTTGAATTTAGACAGCAAATGAAAGTGTGAAGTTTCCTATGATGTCAGTTAATGTGATTACATTTTCATTGATATCAATCACAGAATGTTGTTACCTTTAGGTACACAAAAAGAATATGTAATCTAGGTCATACTCCTGTAGGAAGTTATGATGGGGAACTCATATGTGAAGTGCATTCAGCTGTAAAGTGTAATATAATGAGAGACTAAGCTGTCCTCAATTGTTATGCAACCTATGTCATACTCTTTATATCATAATGGGGTGCGCATGTGTAGAGTTTAATTCAGTTGTGATGTAATAATTAGCAAGGTTTCTACATTATTTCATCACCAGTGGGCACCAGGGAAGAACCACAAACCTTCCATAAGCCAACTGGATGGTTTCCTCGCATGAATAATTCAATGCCCCCGAGAGAGGCTTGAACCTAATTCAGTGAGGGGCAAGTGATTCAAAGTTTGTGACCTTAACCACCCTGCCCTGCCACTTATCACAAGACATACTGTGAAATCATTAATATTCGTGGGGGACTAATTTTCGTGGATTACGTGGTTGAGTCAATCCACGAAATTTAATCCCAACGAACAAGTAAAATACCCATTTATTTTATGTTCAAAAATTGAAATCCACAAATTCACATCCCCATGAAATTGCCGTTTTGACCAACACCACGAAATTTCATGCCCACGAAATTAAATGACTTTACAGTATATCATGTTATGACATTCTTTTTATTATGATTAAAAATTCTATACCTCTTGTGTTGAAGCACCTTTAATAACGTTGATTCTTTATTGACTTTGTGTAACACTTCCTTGTCTCTGTCTTCAAAGTACACCTAGGTTACATAAATATAAATGACAATTTAAAGTACATTGTATTTCAGGCCCCGTATTCACAAAACATTTTCCGGTCTCAGCTGAGTTTGAGTTTACTAAAACTTAAAGGTTAACTTCAAACTGACACTGGCCATCAATACGGAATAGCCACCTGAAAATAGTTATTAACTTAAAATTTAGTTTTAGTCATGCTATTTAAATATAAATGCCAAATAAAGTTTCATTTTCAAACTCAGCTGAGACTGAAAATGTTTTGTGAACATGGAACCTGGTTACGTCAATAATAATCATTAAAATAAAAGTACAACTAGGTTACATAAATATAAATGACAATTTTAAGTATTTTCTTGCACAGTGATGATAACAATGAAACAGCAAAAAAATTGGGAAAAAACCTGCACATAACAATGGAGTGTCTACCAAGATGCATCTCTATTGCAAATTTGTTTCTTTGTTTGTTTTGGGTTAAGCACAGTTTTTCAACAGTATTTCAGTTACGTAATGGCGGGCAGTTAACCTAACCAGTAATCCTGGATTCTGAACCAGTATTAAACTGTTCTCCGCAAGTATCTTCCAATTTCTCCACATGAATCAGAGATGGAGGACGAATGATTTCAGACACAATGTCTTTAATCAAATTGCCACAGAGAACATACGCCTCACCCGGGTATCAAACTCATGATCCTGTGATCCTTAGATCTGCACTCTCCCTACTGAGCTAAGTGGGCACAATCCAATAATTATTCAACTACTTATTCACAGCCACGTAAAAATGTGAATATCTCTATATTAAAACATAGCTTCATATAAAATATGTTGATCTATTTGACACTGACATGAAGCGAAACTCATGCAGAATGTTTATTTTGTTAATATTTCAAAAGCATATCTAAATCTTTACTTCTTTTCAGGCACTGATTTTGCACTTTTGAGGAATATTTTTCATTTACGTCTGTAATGCTTCACAAAAGACTATGCTTATGAAATGCAATGTTCAATTTTCATCAGATTTTGAAATATCTCTATTCTTACTTGGAGAAAACTCTGAACAAGTCACTATAAAAATTGCTAACTGAGGTGATATTTGAAGTAAACATGTACCAGACAGACAACCAAGTAAACATGTACCAAACAGACATTCAAGTAAACATGTACCTGAGAGACAACCAAGTAAACATGTACCAGACAGACAACCAAGTAAATATGTACCAGATAGACAACCAAGTTAACATGACCAGACAGACATCCAAGTAAACATGTACCAGACAGACAACCAAGTAAACATGTATCAGACAGACATTCAAGTAAACATGTACCAGACAGACAACCAAGTAAACATGTACCAGTTAGACAACCAAGTAAACATGTACCAGTTAGACAACCAAGTAAACATGTACCAGATAGACAACCACATAAACATGTACCAGACAGAGAGCCAAGTAAACATGTACCAGACAGACAGCCAAGTAAATATGCACCAGACAGACAACCAAGTAAACATGTACCAGTTAGACAACCAAGTAAACATATACTAGATAGACAACCACATAAACATGTACCAGTTAGACAACCAAGTAAACATGTACCAGATAGACAACCAAGTAAACATGTACCAGACAGACAACCAAGTAAACATGTACCAGATAGACAACCAAGTAAACATGTACCAGACAGACAGCCAAGTAAACATGTACCAGACAGACAGCCAAGTAAATATGTACCAGACAGACAACCAAGTAAACATGTACCAGACAGACAACCAAGTAAACATGTACCAGATAGACAACCAAGTAAACATGTACCAGACAGACAACCAAGTAAACATGTACCAGACAGACAACCAAGTAAACATGTAACAGACAGACATCCAAGTAAACAAGTACCAGATAGACAACCAAGTAAACATGTACCATACAGACTACCAAGTAAACATGTACCAGACAGACAACCAAGTAAACATGTACCAGACAGACATCCAAGTAAATATGTACCAGATAGACAACCAAGTAAACATGTACCAGACAGACAACCAAGTAAACATGTACCAGACAGACAGCCATATAAACATGTACCAGACAGACATTCAAGTAAACATGTACCAGACAGACAACCAAGTAAACATGTACCAGACAGACAGCCATATAAACATGTACCAGACAGACATCCAAGTAAATATGTACCAGATAGACAACCAAGTAAACATGTACCAGACAGACAACCAAGTAAACATGTACCAGACAGACAGCCATATAAACATGTACCAGACAGACATTCAAGTAAACATGTACCAGACAGACAACCAAGTAAACATGTACCAGACAGACAACCAAGTAAACATGTACCTGAGAGACAACCAAGTAAACATGTACCAGACAGACATCCAAGTAAACATGTACCAGACAGACATTCAAGTAAACATGTACCAGACAGACATTCAAGTAAACATGTACCAGACAGACAACCAAGTAAACATGTACCTGAGAGACAACCAAGTAAACATGTACCAGATAAACAACAAATCAGTCTTTCTTTAAATCTGCATTTATCATTTTGTACTTTTGTACCAAACTTTGAAAAGACAAGGTGTAAACTTTTTTTTGTAGGCTTAACACAAAATTAACATTCCACCTTCATCCATGAAGGAAAACCTCAGATTCTCCCCTGGCATGCACCTGGGTAAAACCACCTACCTTCCGCTAACCAACTACTAGTATATGGTCATGAAAATTCTGCATAATAAGCAGATTTAAGTTAGTGAGGGGCAAGCGTTTCTAAGTCAAATTCATTTTTAACAGTTCAAATTTGGATGCCCTTAAAGTTCCATCAGATCTTAACTCTTTTATTTTCAAAACAGATAAAGCAGCTGTCCAAACAGATTTTATGCATAATCAGAACCATAAAGGGAGGTAATCAAAACAAAGGATCGAGTAGTAATTTCTTCTATGTTCACCCACATTCAAACCTTAGACAATTACATGAGGAAACAACATATTTCAATGTTCACAACAAATAATGCGGCAGCCACATTATAATCGAAGGCATTATGAGCCCTCAAATGAATCAAGACCTTTTGCCACAGAAAATAAAGTACCAGTAAAACTATGACTCTTCTCTTAACATGCTTGTTGCCTAACGAATTTCAAAATAAAACTTCAACTGCCTCAGTACCCCCTGATGGACAGTTTCTTGTCCTACAACAGAGCTATAATGTAATATACTAACATTTATTGTATGTGGTTTGTAACGTCTGTCCTGGTCCCAGGGAGCCGGCTCTGCTTCTACACCAAATATATGGCTGAGGTGATCTATAATTCTGCAACAGAAAAGACAATCTTGATTACTGTACTGTAAAAGCAAATGTTTTTGCTGGGTCAAAATTTCGTGAATTTGAAATTTTGAAGTATGTTTGCAAGGTTCAATATTCGCAAAATTGTAACAAGAGGGTCATGATGACCCTGAATCGCTCACCTGAGAATACTGAATCACGTTTCAAATGGCAAACTGATGCTAAAATATTAGAAAGTAGATCAGTAGGTCACATTTACGGTCACTGAAAGACAGTTTAAAGATTGGTGTGCAAAACTGTACAATCATCATGTCATCCAAATTTCAAGGCTGGATCTTAAACTAGAGTGGTCACAAGCAAAAGTTTACGCATGGACACACGGCTGACATAGATCTACTGACCTAGTTTTTGACCGCAGTTGACCCAGTTTCAAACTTGACCTAGATATCATCAAGATGAATAATCAGACCAACTTTCATACAGATCCCATGAAAAATATTGCCTCTAGAGAGGTCACAAGGTTTTTCTATTATTTGACCTACTGACCGAATTTTTGATGGCACGTGACCCAGTTTCGAACTTGAACTAGATATCATCAAAATGAATATTCTGACCAATTTTCATGAAGATCCATTGAAAAGTATGGACTCTAAAGAGGTCACAAGGTTTTTTCTATTTTTAGACCTACTGACCTACTTCTTGACCGCACATGACCCAGTTTCGAACTTGATCTAGATATCATCAACATGAACATTCTGACCAATTTTCATGAAGATCCATTGAAAAATATGGCCTCTAGGGAGGTAACAAGGTTTTTCTATTTTTAGACCTACTGACCTAGTTTTTGACCACAGTTGACCCAGTTTCGAACTTGACCTAGATATCATCAAGGTGAAAATTCTAATTTTCATGAAGATCCATTGAAAAATATAGCCTCTGGGGAGGTCACAAGGTTTTTCTATTTTTAGACCTACTGACCTAGTTTTTGACCGCAGTTGACCCAGTTTCAACCTTGACCTAGATATCATCAAGATGAATATTCAGATCGACTTTCATACAGATCCCATGATAAATATGGCCTCTAGAGAGGTCACAAGGTTTTTCTATTATTTGACCTAATGACCTAGTTTTTGTTGGCACGTGACCCAGTTTTGAACTTGAACTAGATATCATCAAGGTGAACATTCGACCAATTTTCATGAAGATCCATTGAAAAGTATGGCCTCTAGAGAGGTCACAAGGTTTCTCTTTTTTTACACCTACTGACCTAGTTTTTGACCGCACATGACCCAGTTCCGAACTTGACTTAGATATCATCAAGATGATATTCTGACCAATTTTCATGAAGATCCATTGAAAAATATGGCCTCTAGGGAGGTCACAAGGATTTTCTATTTTTAGACCTACTGACCTAGTTTTGGAACGCACATGACCTACTTTCGAACTTCACCTAGATATTATCAAGATAAACATTCTGACCAATTTTCATGAAGATCCATTGAAAAATATGGCCTCTAGGGAGGTCACAAGGATTTTCTATTTTTAGACCCACTGACCTAGTTTTTGGATCACACATGACCCAGTTTCGAACCTGACCTAGATATCATCAAGAGGAATATTCTGACCAAGTTTATTAAGATCCCATGTAAAATGTGACCTCCAGAGTGGTCACAAGCAAAAGTTTACGCACGCACGGACGACAGACGCTGCATGATCACACAAGCTCACTTTGTCACTTTGTGACAAGTGAGCTAAAAATGGTATCATA
The DNA here is from genome assembly GCF_021730395.1 of Mercenaria mercenaria. Lineage (NCBI taxonomy): Eukaryota > Metazoa > Mollusca > Bivalvia > Venerida > Veneridae > Mercenaria > Mercenaria mercenaria. The sequence goes on from NC_069363.1 coordinate 55,969,687, forward strand.
CTTGAATTCAACTGAAGCTAATGGTGAATACTTACGAGAGGATGAACTTTTGCAAGATGTAGAGCCTCGCGAATATAGCGAAAACTAAACCCTCCCGGAAATTTCTGCTTTTACAGTACATGTTCTGTCATAATGAATGTTATGATCAAAGTGGTTTTCTTTTGTACAGTTTTACATATACAGAAGTTCCAATCATATATTTTTTTGAAATAAAAGTTTGCTGGTTCAATATTCATAGTCCATTAAAACACATAAGCTTTTCATAAGCATACCCAACAGAATTCTCTAGATAACAGCTTTGAATCTATTTGCTGTATACCAATTACAGAAAAGTAACAAACTGTACAATAAATACTCAGAAGGCTAACAGTCTTTCCATGATTTGACCTACTGACCTAGTTTCTGACCTCACGTAACCCAGTTTTGAATTCAATCTAATTACATAGAAATGAACATTCTGACAAAGCCTTAAGAAGATCAAACAGAAAATATGGCCTCTAGAGGCTTAATAGTGTGATCACAACAGCTCACCTTGAGTACTTTGTGCTCAGGTGAGCTAATAGATAAACAAGAGGACCATGATGGTCCTGAATCGCTCACCTATCCCCACATGACCCAGTGTTGAACTGAGTATGACGTCATTATTTCTATTATTTGACATAGTGACCTAGTTTTTGAGCACATGTGACCTAGATATCATCAAGATAAAAAATTCTAACCAATTTTCATGAAGATCCATTGAAAAATATGGCCTCTAGAGAGGTCACAAGGTTTTTCTATTATTTGACCTAATGGCCTAGTTTTTGAAGGCACGTGACCCACTTTTAAACTTGATCTAGATATCATCAAGGTGAACATTCTCACCAATTTTCATGAAGATCTCGTGAAAAATATGGCCTCTAGAGAGGTCACAAGGTTTTTCTATTTTTCGACCTACTGACCTAGTTTTTGACTGCACATGACCCAGTTACAAATCTGACCTAGATATCATCAAGCTGAACATTCTCACCAATTTTCATGAAGATTCGTTGAGAAATATGGCCTCTAGAGAGGTCACAAGGTTTTTTCTATTTTTAGACCTACTGACCTAGTTTTAAACCCCACGTGACCCAGTTTCGAACTTGACTTAGATATCATCAAGGTGAACATTCTGACCAATAATCATGAAGATCTCATGAAAAATATGGCCTCTAGAGAGGTCACAAGGTTTTTCTATTTTTAGATCTACTGACCTAGTTTTTAACCCCACGTGACCCAGTTTCGAATCTGACCTAGATATCTTCAAGGTAAACACTCTGACCAATTTTCATGAAGATCCATTGAAAAATATCGCCTCTAGAGACGTCACAAGGTTTTCCTATTTTTAGACCTACTGACCTAGTTTTTGACCGCACGTGACCCAGTTTCGAAACTGACCTAGATATCATCAAGGTGAACATTCTGACCAATTTTCATGAAGATCCATTGATAAATATGGCCTCTAGAGAGGTCACAAGGTTTTTCTATTTTTAGACCTACTGACCTAGTTTTTGACCCCACATGACCCAGTTTCGAATTTGACCTAGATATCATCAAGGTGAACATTCTGACCAATATTCATGAAGATCCATTGAGAAATATGGCCTCTAGAGAGGTCACAGGGTTTTTCTATTTTTAGACCTAATGACCTAGTTTTTGACCCTACGTGACCCAGTTTCTAACTTGACCTAGATATCATCAAGGCGAACATTCTGACCAATATTCATGAAGATCTCATGAAAAATATGGCCTCTAGAGAGGTCACAAGGTTTTTCTATTTTTAGACCTACTGACCTAGTTTTTGAACCCACGTGACCCAGTTTCGAACCTGACCTAGATATCATCAAGGTGAACATTCTGACCAATTTTCATGAAGATCTTATGAAATATATGGCCTCTAGAGAGGTCACAAGGTTTTTCTATTTTTAGACCTACTGACCTAGTTTTTGATGGCACGTGACCCAGTTTCGAACTTAACCTAGATATCATCAAGATGAACATTCTGACCAACTTTCATAAAGATCCCATGAAAAATGTGACCTCTAGAGTGGTCACAAGCAAAAGTTTACGGACGCACGGACGGACGACGGACACCGCGCGATCACAAAAGCTCACCTTGTCACTTTGTGACAGGTGAGCTAAAAAATAACATATTTCAGGTGATAGGTATCCATTTTTAAACAGTATGTATAGAAAATAAAGGTATGTTCAAAAAAGAAAAAGGGGGGATTATGTCTGCCTTGGTCAACTTGAGCAGAGTGGATTTTGTCCATATTCCTATCAATTCGAGTGGAAATTATAAATAAAGTAAACAATGTAAGCAAATTCTCTGTCCTGTGCACATTTAATTTAATACGCTACCAGCACTAGCTTACATTATTAAAATGGGCTAGTAGCAGCAAACAATGTGATCATTTGGTTGTTACAAGTACAGATCATGGGCTGAGCGAGAAACTATTGTAACTGTATATAAATAAAGAACAAGATACAATAGTTTCGCGCTCAGCCCTCGAGATGGCTTTGAGTGTCAACTGTGCTGTTTACATCAATCCTCTTACCTCTGATTCTCACAGAACATCTGTATGTAATCTGTTTCTGTATACTCTGGGTACAGGAACATTACTGGCCAGTACAGGATATTATTGGCATCTAGGTGAACCTTGGCACCATGTGGGTTGTGTGTCTCTACACTCTCAAGCAGTGCCGGGCTCAAATCCTCTTCTCCAGTGACCATTTTATTTATCTTATTCAATGTAATGCCACGTTGCTGTAAAAAGATGAAAATGCTGTATTAATTCATAAATTTATTCGATTCAGTTAACAAGAGATGTGTAATGACAGCACACTCGAAAAGATGTAATAATAAAAAAAAAATTCGTGGCCTTAATGCGAAACTAGTCTATCTGCTTCTATTTCTGTATAAACATAGACTAGTTTTGTGTTGAGACCACGGTATGAAGAATCTGAAAACATTTGGTCACGTAATACCTGAGAATTATGCTTACATGCAAAAGTGTCACTAAATTTCTGTGTTAAAAGGGAAGCACAATTTTGACAAAATAAAATCTAGAGTTATGTAATTTGCCACATGAGGTCAACTTGTGATGCAGAGGATATATGTGAAGTTTGAAAGCATTTGGTCATGACGTTTTGAAAAACCTGCTTACATGCAAAACTTTTACCTATAATTCTAAGTTATAATGGGGCATAATTTTGAAAAAAAATAAAGCTAGAGTTACAAGTATGTAACTGATTCTGTGAGGTCATCTCATGATGCCAAATACATGTGTGAAGTTTGAAAGCATTTGCCCTAGTAGTTTCTGAGAAACCCATTTACATGCAGAACTTTTTGTGTTTTTCACACTTTCAGTGGAGTGGAAAGACCCCTGGCGCCTGTTTGGGTATTATTTCAGGCAAGTGCTGGAGCACTGGTAAAACCACACACAAACAGGATGACTTTCTTAACTCTTATCATGCTTTCCTATAATAAAATTGTCCGTCTTTCAATTTGGACAGTACCATTAACTGTTAAAAAGGGTGCTGAATGGCACATAGTGCAGATCCATGCAGTCTGATCAAGATCTACACTGGTCGCAAAGGCAGAATCAATTGTGTCCAGCATGATAAGGGTTAAATGACAACTTAAGACAGGCCTGAACCCACAGTGATGAAAGGCAAGCTACCTGTACCACTTAACCAGTGCCCCTTTTAATGATACTAAAGAACAAGTAAACCAGATGAGCTGCTTTTCAGATAGTGGAAACAACAACACAAATAACTGGACATCTAGGAGACTATAAGTAATCAGTTCTGGAGGCTCTAAAACTCGTGAAATAGTACCGTGCAACTTGTATTAAGAGACCACATAAGAGAAGGACAAAAAGTGGTCACATAACACAACTGGTCTCTTAACATAATATTATTTGTGAATAAGAGCTGTCACTATTAGTGACAAATGCCCCGAAGCCTGCCCAAGAATGCTAGTTGTCTGTGCAAAATATGCCAGAATAGGTTAGGTTTGAATTATTTTGTGACCTTGACCTTGACCTGAGAGACCTGGGTCATAAGTGCGACATGCCTCAATATGGTTAACATTTGTGTCAAATTATTTCAAATCCCTCGATAAATGGCAGAGATATGGACAGGACAAGAAAAAGACCATGTTAACCTTTGACTTCTAAGTGTGACCTTGACCTTACAGTCTGGGTCATGCACATGACATGTCATCTCATTATAGGGAACATTTATGCCAAGTAATCTTAAAATCCCTTCATGGATGGCAGAACTATGGACCGTATAAGAAACAGAACATGTTTACCTTTAACCTCTAAGTGTAACCTTGACCTTAGGGCTAGGGGTCTGGATCTTGCACATGACACATTATTAGTATCATTATGGGGAATATTTATGCAAAGTAATTTCAAAATCCCTTGATGAATGGCAAAGTTATGAACCAGACACCTGTTAACCTTTGACTTCTAAGTGAGACCTTGATTTTGGAGCTCAGGGTCTGTGTCTTGCGCATGACACATTGTCTCCTAATGGTGAACATTTATGTCAAATTATTTTCAAATTTTTTGATAAATGGCAGAGTTATGGACTGGACACAAAACAGATCCTGTTAATCTGACCTGTATTGTCTGAATGAGCTTCAAATCCTTAGAGAGATCTTTCTTCTCTGTTGCTTTCTCTTTCCGCTTGTCCCTTTCAACAGCTTTCTGAAATACAGAGACTATGCATTAGACCACCCCAAAAACCCAAAATTAAAAGCAATACTTTCTTGAATTTAGCATTCTGTGTTTTTTTGATCCCAAATTTGTCATCAATGCTGTTTTCATTCTATTGAAATTTTGGATAAATTAGCAAGAAATGTAAAAATACATTTATACAAATGTTCAGCTGATCTGCAGTCTGATTAACCTTTAGCCTGCTGGCAGCGAGTTATTCTGACTTTGCGACCAGTGCAGACCAAGATTATGGTCTGCACTGTTCGTTATTCAGTCAGTAAACTTTCAGTGAACACCCCTTCAAATAATAAATGGTATTGCCCAAATTGAGTGATGGATCAGCCCATTTTAGAAATTTAGCATTTGTAGAAGTTGTCTCTGATCATGGCTTTCTTCCAAATCCTACAAGTTTGCAGATTATAACTTGAGAAATTTAACAAGTTTTTATTTATAAATTTATAATTCATCTACTCAACAGAATGAAGTATAATTTCTGTATTAAAACCAATTATTCAAAAGAAATTTACAAAATCTCGGTCATTATGTGGATTACGGTAAGCAATAAAAATATCCAATGTTTCTATCTTTATCTTAAATGATACTGATTGACACCTTAAGTTTTGTAATTTTTTATGAGATTTCTGTACCTAATATGCTACTGAAGTACTGTACCTGAAGTTTTGTAGCTTTTTGTCTGATTTCTAGTATCTTTTCATTCTTCGGGTCTATCTTACATTATGTTAAAGGAAGAATTTATTTCTCAACCCTTTTGCCAAAGTACATATAAACTTTCTATGCTTTACAAAGAAAGGCATTGAATAGTAACTTGACCAAAGGATACAATGAGAGCTTCATCACACCAATTCAAACAATCTTCATATTTCTTCATCTGTAAGTTACACATAGCACCTGAAAATATGTTAATGGGTGGGATACACAAGCTCCTAAGTCCTTACAGCATCTATATCATGCTTTGAATATGTCATATGATCCAATATTAACCCCACTATTGTAGTAAATAAAACAGTTATAAAACAGAATATTTATTCAGTCTGTTGTTTTTGTCTATATTATCTATATTATTTCCTTTATCTAAACCTTACTGATTAAGGGGAACTAACTTAATACTATTTAAAGTATTGCCTAAAGGTTATAAAGCAGTAATTCGGTCAAAAATGTGTTTCCGTGGTGTAGTCGGAAAAAGTCCCTTATAAACAGATCCTAATTTTTCCGTTTTTAGCGCACTGCAAATGGGCAATATTTCACTAGTGGAATGTATTTAATATAAAATAAGACACTTTTCATGCTTATATTCATGTGTTTTCGTGTTTTTTACTTGAAACGAAAGTAGGGTGTTTACTTTGCGGACCACTTTCTTAAATGCTGTAATATAAGGTGACCCGACTTCAGCTGACTTGCCTTTCACCGCATACTATTCAACACCCCCTTTTCTTTTTTCTTTAAAGAAATGTAAGGCTGTCTTGTGGAAAATAGGTCTAGGACAGAGTGAAAATCTAGAAACTGCATCAAAATTGATCTGAAGTAGCTGAATTTATATGAACAATTTCTTATATTGGTATATAGCCTAAACCTTACTGATTTAAGGGGAAATAACTTAATTACTATTTCAAGTGTTACATATCACGTAGTACATTCAAACTCCTGGCCCTATCTCCTATATTTTACTCACTTACATTGTTGTTCACATTATTCCATCATACATTCACTAATATCATACTAACCTGTCACCTGTAACATTACAACTTACAATGATGTTATAGAATAAAGGGATGGATCTTATGTGATATGTTCATTTCATTAATATATGATGTTATACTTTATGATCGATATGGCACTCGCCATCACTACCACAAGTAGTATACACATATACATCTATGATATATATATAGTCTTTGCAGCCATTTCGTTGTAGAATCCAGAAGTTAGAACCTTCTACCAACATATAAGTATGTTGCCATGCATAGACAAGGCACAAATTAAAGGGACCTAGTAATATAAAGACTTTAAGTCTAAAATTTATATTCATGTGCTTAACAGCTAACTCCATTTGAACACTTACCTCTGTGAATAGCCTTAAAGTGGTCTGGTTTAAATTTACGAGCAAAAATACAATCATTCAAAGCTGTTCTGTAATTCTCTGCAATAACAAATGTTTCAAAAGTTCATTATTATAGTTTTCCAGTACATTTAACAATAATCATGAAAATATTCTCTCATTTTATAAATGATTTATATCGATTAAAGAATTTGAACATATGTCATAGTCATTTAGCCTAACAGCATTAACACCTAAATATTTTGGTCTTCACAATCTATTCTATATTTAAATTTCTGGGGTAAATCTGAACAAATTCCATACCTAAAAGTCTTAAAATGGTAAAAATCAACACAATTTCTTTCAAGGATGTTCCACCATATATGTCAAGTTTACACGTATCATCCAAGGAAAAATGCAAAAATCAGCTGACATCACAGATGTAAAGAATTAGTATTACCCATCTGAAAATAATCTGGAGCTGTCAAGTATCCATTCTATTACTGTGATAATGGTAAGAGATGTTAGGTATACCCACAGGGGCTTGTACCAAACTTGTTTTGGGGAAATTGGCCTATATATACTATATTTGTGATATACATGTACAGTTTATATATAGTATCAAACAGCATTTTTTAATACCTGTTTCTGTATCCACCTATCATTCTATTTTAGATAAACAATTAATACTATCTTGAGAAAAAATTTCCATATTATAAAGGTGCACATGTACCTAGATGAAACTGAGCAGCTGCCCTGTTGGTGTATAGGACAGCATTGAGTTGTTTATCAGGACATAAGCACTTAATTCCCTCCGTGTAATTATCTATGGCAATGCGATATTTCTTCTTCTGAAATTCATGGTTTCCATCCTCTTTGTACGCTTCAGCTTTAGCTGGTAATAACAAAAATACTATTTTCATTTAAAACTATAATGATAATTACAATATGCATGTTTTTTTAACCTTTACCCTGCTAAATTTCTAAAATGGAATTGTACATCATTCAGTTTGGGCAGTACCACTTTTTATTCAGAGGAGTGTTCATTGAAAATTCACTGACTGAATAGCAAACAGGGCAGACCATGATCAGCCTGCACGAATCTTGGTCTGCACTGGTTGCAAAGGCAAAATCACTTGCCAGCAGCAGGCTAAAACTGTTAATCCAAATAGGGCTGACATTAGGGTTAGGGTGAACCTCTAACCTGATTTAAGTCTCTTGTGAAGAAAAAAAAGCCAACCTCAAAAGACAATTTGTTTTTAGTATTTCAACCTCCTAACCCCAAAATGTTGTTTTGACCTCCAAAAAGTGACCTTTTTTTTAAATATAGGCTAAATATCCAATTTCCTTCTTTCAGTCATAATGCATTTAGTCCAGTAGCCCACTAAGTAATGGTTTAACATGCAAAATGTAAAAATTACTTCATAATTCACCCTAAGTAAGTTCATGAAGCATTGTTTTTTGTATTATAGTACCTGTATTTACTATTTAGTTTAAGCTCAAAATGAAGATATACCCCGGTAAAAGTTGCAAACGTACCAGGACAATTACATACAAAATGAGTATAATGACAAATTTAATACCAGTGGGATCTTCACTTTCGTATTTGAGTCTCATCAGTCCTTCCATCTCATCAGATAGAGGCTTACTAGGGTCCCATTCCTTCATGAAGGCAGGGTGATTGTCCAACTCCTAAATAAATAAATAAAAAAGAAGAACAAATTATGTGTCAGTAGGATGCTAGTGCTTCCATACACTGTCACTGTATGGCCATTACCCAGTATGTTACCTGCTGACAATGCAAGACTTAAAGTAACCTTTCATATAACCTGGAAGGGGGATATGGACACTATAAAACACAAGTTAAAAGAAACTGATAAAGTGAAAAAATATTTTTCACAGGTTTTATGGGAGGAGAGGGGTGTGTGAACCCCGCATAAAATGACCAGCTTTTAGGCCCTTTATGCATATTTTTGACTAAGTCAAGTGTCAAAAATTCTGGTAATTACGCTGATTGAAATCCCAAACAAAAACCTAGGTGCAAAACTTCACATGCTGAATAACAGTCCTTTATGTTTCATGACACAAGGTCAAATATGTTTGAAATATGTGTGGCACAAACTTTAAAAATCTTTACTGAATATTTTTGACTAAGATCAAAGTAAAAAATTAGTGTCTTCACTCTTAACAAGCTATGCTTGTCTCATCCTTTCTACAGTGATTTCTTTGTTTTGGAGGATATTACAAATAAACTCAACATTCAAGATCAGACAACTTGATTCACCCCACATAAAGAATCTAATTATGTGTCATAACTTGGAATTACAACAATTTAATGCTCTGTTAGCTAACAAAGTCGAGGCTACTGGCTAGCTTGCTAATAGGTTTTGTATATGATGGTTTCAAACACTGATATATCATATTAGAATTGTATAAAAATATTGAACCTCTAACTGCTGTTCAAAAGTTTTCCCTTCAAGATGCTCTGGTTTCTTCATTCTTCTCATGGCTTCAATGAGATCATCCAAACCATCGTCTGTAATATCTGCACCCGTTCTCTCTGCACCTTCTGAATTCTCCGTCTCCATCCTGAAGTCAAGCAAAGAGTGAAAATTATTAACAAATAATGTCTTTCTTGACATTGGACATCTTTGTATGAAGTGAAAAGTAAGGTACTGAATCAAGCTCAAGGTCTTGGTCAACAAGTTGTGTTCAATCTGTTTTGACTGAATTTGACACCCACCCTCACTCATTAACTCACCTGTAAACCTGTTTAAATGCTGCACTGAATCACAGGAAGAAGAATAAAGAATAAAGATGTTAACATCTATGATTATTGGTAAAGAAAACAGAAGTGACTAAAGCAGTATTGGGATACTAGACACGGTATCAAGTCAAAACGTCCCCTAGTCAAAACGTCCCCTGGTCAAAACACCCCCCATTTTGGTCAAAACGTCCCCCATTCAGTTTAGAATTTGGTCAAAATGTCCCCCTAATTTTTTTTGTATTAGATCTATTAATTCTTTTTAATTAATTCATATCTTTTAAAGGGTTTGAAACTTATTGATTATGTTTTGATAATACACAAAATTTTATGATTTATTAACACCTAAATTAATGCATCAACACCTATCAACTATACATGGTTGTGCATTAATTGTGCTGAGGGCTTAATATTAGTAGGTGTTATAAACCCATTAATCACCAGTAATAAGGTGTGAACATTTATGAAGGGAAAATCTTTTCTTCTATACAATCTAAATTTGTGTAGAATGAACAAAAATCCTGATCAGAGTTATAACTTTATTTATAAAACACTAATAAAACATCAGAACAGTCACAACTGCATAGTTATTAAGTAAAAATCACATATCGCACTATTCATTCACTTTTCTACACCAAGAAGTCAAATTCACAATATAATAATTCAAAGTGTTCCAGCTACACAATATCAAGAAGTCAAATCCACTCCTATGCTAGTTAATGTTTTTATCACAATTATTCCTCCTCGTGAACTGTTGTAGTGAGCCTGGGTTTGTAAATGGTGCTCATCTTTTTTAGCAAGGAACTTGCAGACATACCCCCTGCATGGTAGCTGTAAAAGACATAAGAAACATTTATAGGAGATAGAAATGACAAATTATGCATAAGTAACTGAAAAAAATATAGTAAGAGAATGATATTACTGAAAAGAATGGTAATACATTTTTACACAAACTATAAATAATAATACCTTTTTACACAAACTATATATAATTTTCCGAAAAAAAACTCTTATCATGCTGTTGCTGGAAGAGAAGAGTCTTATAAAATTCATAAAATTTTTTATCAAGGCAGTGAAATACTAATAGCATGAACACAATCACCTGTCCAAAGTTGCGAATACTCTGGCCAATGCATGGACCTATACTTTAAGATAATTACTTCAAATTTTAAGATTTTAAAGATAAAAGAATGTTCTTAATGAATATTTTGTTATTTTAATTTTGATTTTTTTTTGGTCACTAATACAGGTTTACTCATGGAACGACCCATTATTTCTTTTTTATTCTGGTACTTTAAAATAAATATTTTTTATTTATTTCTCATTCCATTCAATATACAGAATCTCTTGATTGAATTAACACCTACTGATAACACATTGTCTCCTCTGATTGGATTAACTTGACAATGCATTGATTACTTGTATATTTGAATTTGTTTGCTTTCATAATGTGATTTTGATCTGTATATTGTTTATTTCTTTCTGACCAGATTTTACAATATTTTATAAAATAAAATAAAAATATTATTAAATGGTAAAAAGTAGTTAATCAGATTTTGGATAGCTAATAGAATGTAAACATACAAACTGTATAACTCTATGTAATGGGCCTTTTTGTTCCTTAAATGATGTATATATCTATAATTTTATATGATGTATAGTTCAGCCAGAAAATTACATATTTGCCAAAAAAGTAATTAGACAATTCGGAATATGATAAGTATTCCGCAAAAGATATTGTTTACTGAAGTCTAGTAATTCAAGAAATCAATAATAATAATAATAATAATATGAATATAACTTACCTGTGTCACAGGTTCTGTGTTGCCAGCTGCCATATGAGTCGCAGGCAATGGCATGTTGACGCGGTCTGACTTCGTTTCTACACTTAAAAGTAATTAATGCAAGGATACTCCATAAATACGTTATCTTATAAAAGCACCGATATTTAAACAAATAACAATCCAACACACTATTCACAGAGACAGACAGTATACATACACTAGGATACTAAGAAAATTAGTGGTTGAATATAATAGTTATAACTTTTTCCACATTATTTAATTATTGTGCAATTAAACTTTAGATGCTTAAAAAATAATTGTTTACAAACATCTTGTTTTATGATCCATTATCCCTTTGTCCTCATGCAGTTGTAACAATTTCATTTATAACATAACAACATTATAATTTAATTTAATTTTATTATTAAATAACAGAAACATCACTTTTTCACTATATAAACATCAGATATAATTTCACAACAATGCTATAACATTCTAAAACTAATGGTTAACAACATTCTAATTAAAAACTATGCATGTAAAACAGTATAATGAACATTTAATATTTACCAAATTAACTTAATTAATATGTATTTACATATGAAATTTTTAAGGGGGGTGTTTTGACCTGGTAATTTTTGGAAGGGGGGTGTTTTGACCAGAAAAGGGGGACGTTTTGACCAAAATGGGGGGTGTTTTGACTTGGGGACGTTTTGACTAGGGGACGTTTTGACTAACATCCCTAGACACTGCCTTCGGATTCAGACTCATGGCAATGCTTTATGAGGAAGTTTGATACATGCTCCTATAAATTATTTGGTAAAAATGTTTTTAATCATGCTTGTTAACTAACTGTTATACTGATAAAATCATTAACGTATTCGCTTGTATTTCATACAGTAACGAGAGTAACCGAAAACTAATACATTAAAATTGTGCTCGCGGAAACTAAAGACAAGTACATTTAAATAGAATTCTGAACAATGTTGTAGCTATGTAGTAACACAGTTTTGAATATAATTAATTCATTGACCTTCCGAACAAAGAACTGCTAAATCTGATGTATTTTGTTGCGCTTAGTGAGAAAAAAAGACACTTTTTCTGAAACAAAGAACAGCAACTCTGCCTAAAATGTAGAATATTATTACGCCTCAATAGCCTTTTTAAGGTACATCAAAGAGCTATAAAAATAAATAGGTGTATTTTATAATTCTTTGGGTACATATAGCGTTAGGTAGAACCGTTCTTAATTTCGGGTGTTCTTTAATAATGTTATTTCGTCATTATGTTATTTCATCATTTTGTAGACAAATAAGGTTCAGGAACCAAAGAAATGTTTTGTAAACAAATAACATCTTGACCAACTTTTACTATCAGTCAATATAACATGTCGACTTCCACTTCGATGATAAATTATACTCTCCAAAAAAAAACAAAGAAAAATATCAAACAGGGAGTGCCACGCACCAAAAGCGCAGCCTCCTCAAAACGAACCCCCCAGCACGCACACGCGTGCACCACACACACACTCAAAGCTTACACATCAGGACAAAACGAATAACACACACACACACACACACACACACACATACCCAAAGCCAACACATAAGGACAAGACGAACAATAAGCATACACACACGCGCGCACACAAAGTCAACACACAAGGACAAAACGAACAAACAAAGGAACACAGTGGGGCACTGCCTTGGAAAGGTCAGTGGCAAAAACACCACTGGGGAGCTTAAACCGGTTTATGGGAGCTTAAACCTCACTCTTACCCCCCACCATGTTCCAAAGACATGGGGCAGTGTAAATAAAAGTAATCCCCTCTTGGTACATGGACTGGAGAGGGTAACCACCGTACATTCTGGTACGACTGGTTATTGAAAATGTTCTCAAAAAGTTGTCACCCTTCAAAAATGAATGCCAACTGTAAAGAAATGCTGAAAATTATGTTCCCACTAGGTATGTGAAATTTCAGCACTGCGACATTTACTGCAAATGCATCAAAATAAAGATTTGTAACAGTTCTTTCAAAATGGTGAGTTTTCAAGGCGTTGACTGGTCCGAAAGTTAGACTCCTTTATGCAATCCTTTGTATATATCAGTAATTGACTATTGTTAGGTAGAGTAGTTACATGTTTTATATGCAGTTCAAGTTTCTTGTTATTAAACAAGCATTTCTAAATATAAGTTTGTGTTATTTGATCTTTTTCTCACAGTTAAATGTCTGTAAACCATTATGCAGTATCCCACACTCACAAAAAGTTCGTGGACCCATTACGTCTCATTTTCCCTTTTCACTAGTTCTTATTTTAGAATTAAATTTATAGCCACACAACTATAAAATATTTGAAATCGCACAGAAACGTCATATTACAGGATACTAAAGATATTTTTTATGATTCAAGGCAATACATTTTTAACCAGTCAGCCAGTACTGCAGGTTCTTTTTTACAGTTGAGAACTATACCTTCCTTTTTGATTATGTCTGACGGGACATATAGAGAGATTCTAGGACAGGCAGTTTTAAAAAGCAAAGACAAACGTTCAACATGAAAAACACATTTAAAGAAAGTAACGCCTATATACAGCACTGGGGTGCGTGTAAATACATACACGTACTCATCGGCTGAGACATGTATAAAAACAAAAACAAAGTTGAATGCGATCCCAGATATAAATGAGTCGTGTCAATATCTACACATACACTGCTGTAGGATTTCTGTTTGAGGTAAAGGTGGATAGACTCAGTGGAAATTACAACTGACTTCGAATCATTTGCCCCTAACCGAAGTGGGCTTTAAACCTCGCTTGTGGTGCATAATTTTTCATGATAGGAAGCCTTTCAACTCTTTTACGGAAGGTCGGTGATCCTTACGGAAGGCCGGTGATTCTACTCAGGTGCTCATCCATGCCTGAAACCATAAAACTACGTTAAGTCTTCCTCACAATTGGAACTGACTCCATATGACAGCATATGCAGCTGTAACTCTAATCCCAAGAAAACACAAAAAAACTTGTCATCCATGTACTATTTGCGGAAAGCAATTGGTGTTGGAACTAGTTTTTTTTCTTAAGGTTTACTTTTTACATGAATTTTAAAGAGCATTTTTGTATAAGCCATACCTTCGGTTGCAATTGTGTGTGTGTTAGGGATTTACATGGCGGGAATAACTTTTATCTACCCTGTCGTTTGACTTTCGGACATGGTGGGAATAAGAGTGAGGCTCGCTGCGTACCAAAAACAATCTCAGTGATAGTTTTGCCACCGACCTTAGTCCAAAGCGGCGCCCAACTGTGTTTCTTTTTTTACTCGTAATATTCTCGTGTGTTTGACTTGTCTTTGTCTGCGCGTGTGTTTGTCTGTGTGTGTTGATCTTGTGTACGTGCTCGTGCTATGTGTTGTACTTTTGAGAGACTGCGTTTTTAAATGTTGCTTTGTAAATTAAAATATTTATGGGTAGGGTAAGAGGAGTAATTGAATGGTCTGGGTAGTATCATTCATGTAGAACTCAAAGTGTACATTTTATTGAATTTTTTTTAGACACTGACAGCTATAACCACAGGGTACATTGTATTCTAGTGTAATTATGGTGCACTGTGATTTGTTAAAATGTCATGACTTTCAGTAATAAAACTATTAGTCCGGACTGCCAGCACATGCCAGCATTGTCAGTGAACGTTCTTCTGTTGTTGCTGTTAATATTTCAAAGGACTCCATTAGAAGTAACGGAATTTCCTTTACATGTATATTGTCCTCAAATCTCAAAATAAATTAACAGCTGAATTGTGTATTTTTTTTTTTTTTTTTTGGATTTAACGTCGCACCGACACATGATAGGTCATATGGCGACTTTCCATCTTTAATGGTGGAGGAAGACCCCAGGTGCCCTTCCGTGCATTATTTCATCACGAGCGGGCACCTGGGTAGAACCACCAACCTTCCGTAAGCCAGCTGGATGGCTTCCTCACATGAAGAATTCAACGCCCCGAATGAGGCTCGAACCAACATCGATAAGGGGCAAGTGATTTGAAGTCAGCGACCTTAACGTGGCACTCGGCCACGGAGGCGCAAAATTTTGTAAAGAAAATAGGAAATTGCATCTATATTTCTTTATTTCATATTCATTATAGTAATTGCAGATATGTTACATAACACTATTTTTACTAAAGAAACATTTTATGGATATGTCAATCATTAGATACTAGTATAATACCTAGAAATTTAATGTAATTTTCATTTTTGTATTTCTAAACAGCATTGTGGTTCAAGGTAATGTAAATAAGTATTGTAATAATTGTGTACACAGACGAATGCAATTACAATAATAGTTATTGCCATCCTTTTAATTAATGTCTCAAGGGCAGAATGAAAATCTTTTTTATTTATCAATCTTATCTATCAATGATGAGGGATAAACGCGTTTTGGAGGAACAAGTTTAAAACATGGGATCAAAACGTAAAATTGATCTCATATATTTGATAAGATTATTCGCGGAAGCTGCAAAATTTCAAAAAAAAGGTAGTCTATTTTCTGCCGCTTAATAACAGAGTTGTTCCTTGTAAAGGTAACATTTGTCCGATGTTGTCTTCATGGGCACACAATTTAGATACGGTTCAAATCTGAGTTTTTCTACAAGTGCTCCTATATTTGTTAGCAGTAACAAATTTTCTGTATTTTGGTATAAAAATAATAAATACTCTAGGGAAAGGTAACAGCCTTCGGTATCTCTAGTAACAAATTTTAAAGGAGCACAGTCAGAAATTTACAAATTTTGACACACTTTCACTTTATTGTTATTAGAGTTTTATAGGGATACTAGTATTACCCAAATGAAATCTGAGCGTCAGTCAAAAAAAATGTATGAATGCGAGTGTTTGAGTGTTTGTGACTTTTGTTTCTAGGTATGTACATGTAGGAATGTTAGCTTTTGTTACAAATGTTACTAGAGAGTCTGTGAGAAACGTACAAACTTCGGTTTGTGATAATTTGTTGTTTTCTTTTTACTAGATATACAATGATGTTACCTTTAAAGAGTAACAAGGGTTTGCAGATAGTTTTAAAAATTCAGAAAGGTTTTGCCTTTCTAGAAATCTATATAGGAGCTTCATAATGATATATAACATGTATATCAAAGAATTCCTACTCAAACTCATTTTTTCTTAGAACAATATGCATCTGGAATGCCCTCCCAGGGTATGTACAGTCCAGTCCCATCCACGTTCTATTTCATTAGCGGCTGGCTACTGTAAATTTAGTGATATGTCCTTTATTTACTATATCAACTGAAGGTTCTTTTCCACTTTTAGCAACTGCCACCAGACATGTTGACTGATTGTTCTGCGTTAACACTAGTTTGTATCTTTTACTGGACTTTCAAAATTAATTACATATCGGAGTTTAAGACTTTGGAGGTATCAACAGCTCAAACCAAACTTATTTAATGGTGCATATGTACAGTGTAATATGTCATCTTAAAATGTTACTCAATTTCTGAAAGATCATCAAATTGAATATAAAAAAATCTGGATATTACCAGTTTAACCCTAAACTTACTAAATGATAAAATATAAAGTGGAGACATACGACCCCTTTGAAATAATATATGCTTTGTCAAATTAGATAAACAGGCATATTGAGATTTGATCCCTGATATGATACTCGTTTAATTCCATTTAAATTAATGCCAGTGTCATTCCAAAAGCGTCCACAGACATTACAAGCAGGATAAGTTATTTAGTTACAATGTACTCGGGTATTCCGATTTTACAGCGAAAAAACTTTCCGGATGAGATTTACACGATTACGTCCCTTAGATTACTTACCGCCATTTACATTAGAACGCTGA
Source organism: Mercenaria mercenaria (assembly GCF_021730395.1). NCBI lineage: Eukaryota > Metazoa > Mollusca > Bivalvia > Venerida > Veneridae > Mercenaria > Mercenaria mercenaria. The sequence continues at coordinate 55,986,889 of NC_069363.1, forward strand.
AAAGAAACGGGAAGGGTGTGTGCCATTTACTCGTTGTTGTAAAACGCTTAGCAGGTAATTCATCGCTAACAATGTATATATGTTATCAGTGAAAGTGTCTAAGTATATTTCACAAGTTAGTGATAACAAAATAATTTCAAAATCACCGATTTTTTGTCATATTTTCCCTCAGGTGCCTATCAGTGATTCTAGACTCTAGTTACCTCCCCTGACGGTCCGTCCACATAGTCACAAGCAACAGCTATTTAAAATTGGCTTAATTGAGGTAATTCAGTCTTTCAAGTATGATTGCTGGCAAAATGATGATTTAATAGCAAAAAGAAAAATAGCAAATTTATTCTTGTGCTTGTTTTACCTGTAGGATACCTGTAGGATGATTTTGGGCTCTGAAGTAAAGACTAGGTCCTTTTTAAGCCCCTCTTCTTTCGAACTTTATTTATTGTTACTGCAAGTTCTCAAAACAAATTTGGTAGTTGTGTTGGTAACAGATAAAGAGCACTTAGTTACAGAAGTTGTCCTATGACAACATCTATTCTGTTCTCAAAACTGGTACAGCATGTCTCCCTGCCAGTGATGGTCAAGTCTGATCTTGAAACTATGGACATCCTTGGCATCAACTACTTCTTGAGGCAACCAATTCCACATGTCAATCACTCTACGTGAAAACTGATTTTGACAAAAGGTTGTTCAACAACAGGGCTTTTCAAGTTTTAAGTTGTGTCCTCTTGTAGATGATGTGTAACAGAATTTTTTTCAAAGGAACAGTCATCTATACCTTTAACAATTTTGAAAGTCTGGATAGCATCACCACGAATTCTACGATGAGCAAGTGTTGGTAAATTCAATTTCCTAAGACGTTCTTCATATGTAAGGTTTGTAACAGAAGGCACTAACTTGGTAGCTCTTTTCTGAAGTCTTTCTAAACTATCTATGTCTTTTCTAAGATATGGATACCAAACAACATTAGCGAATTCCACATGTGGTCGAACCAAGGCTGTATACAGTTTCAAGAATGCATACTTGTCAAGATATTCAGAAGATTTACTTATAAGTGCCAAAATACTATTTGCTTTATTAATCTTAGTAGTAGAAATGTGTTTACTAAATTTCAAATCGCGTTCAAATAATACTCAAAGGTCTGTTTCTTCTATATCAGATTTTAGTTTGTTTGTGTTCATAAAAAAATCTTTCTCTGGGTTTCGATACCCATAATGAATTACTTTACATTTGTTCACATTAAAAGTTAGTACCCATTTTTCTGCCCAATTGCAAATTGAGTTCAAATCAGTCTGAAGATGGTCAGATTCTGTAGTTGGTGCATATAACTTTGTGTCGTCAGCAAAGATTTTAATGTTGGTGTTAATTCCATCTACGACATCATTTACATATAAAATAAAAAGTACCGGTCCCAGCACACTACCTTGTGGGACACCACTATCAACATTTCTCCAACCAGAGGTTTTACCTTTAATGGACACACATTGTCTGCGATCTGTCAAGAAGTCCTCAATCCAAGCCAAAATATTTCCCTTTATTCCATATGATGACACCTTTTTCAGCAACCTCCTGTGAGGGACCTTATCAAATGCCTTGGCTAGATCCAAGTACACACTATCCCAACTATTATGCTCTTCAAAATACTCAGTCCAGTCTTCCATAACATTCAAGAGTTGTAAAGCACATGATGGACATCAGTTGTTTGCAAGATGCTTGAAAAAATTATTAGAAAACATATTATGAATCATTTAGATGAAAACAAGTTATTATCAAATGAACAGTATGAGTTAAGAACCAGTCGATCATGTGCTTTACAACTCTTGAATGTTATGGAAGCCAGGACTGAGTATTTTGAAGAGCATAATAGTTTTTGTGGAATACGCTATACTGTATGTGTCATGATCATGTCATTAGCCTTACTCATTAGGCTTATCATGATGACTTATTTTATGAGCTGATATTTTAGAGTTGTCATTCCTCTAAGCCTTACTTATATCTTCATTTTACTGTTAGGAAGACGAAGACATTAAAAAATCCAAAAAAGTCATAATATACTGGTCAGACTTAGATCTACTTGCTTAAATAAATTAAACATTGATATTCATGTAGAAACTTCAAATGGGTTGATTTTAATTCATGTTTTTAAATAAGAGACTTAAATCTTCCAAAACATGATGTGACAGGTGCGAGGAGATATCTACCCTGACACTGGTTTCAATAACAGCAGACTGCCTATAACACTAAATTGCAGAAACAAAACACAATATATAGGCCTACATTCAAAAAATGTCAGTGTGGCAAGTTTATGCTTTAATGTCAACATAAAATCATTATCAGAGATGTAATCATTATAAATACTTCGTACATGTTCCAGAAAACATTCCCAACGGATTTCATTGGGGATTTCCTAACAGAAATATGCAGAATAAGTTTGGACGTAACGAAGACAACGACAGTCAAAAGTTATCACGCTGTCCCGAAACGTCCTTATTATTATTTGGACTATCATGTTGTGAGCTCAGAAGAAAGTCACCCACTGACCCACAGGGGTCTGGCACATGAGTGGTTTGAGTTTAATGACTTATTTTTGAGTCCTAGTGCCATAATTATGAAAAAACCCATACTGATATATCTGCTGAGTAGATATATTAGTATGGGTTTTTTCATGAGTAGATATAGTATGGGTTTTTAGCTCACCTGAGCCAAAGGCTCAAGGTGAGCTTTTGTGACCACTCAATTTCCGTTGTCCATTGTGCATCATGCATCGTGTGTCAACAATTTGTAAAAAAATCTTCTTCAGAACCACTGGTCAGATGTACACCAAACTTCACAGGAATGATCTTTGGGTGGCCCCCTTTCAAAATTGCCCAAAAAATTAGGGCCAGTGGAAACCCTGTATATGGAGGATAGCCCTTACAGAAGAAAAAGGCCTGCTGCATACTCTTGCTGTATACATACAGCATATATGATGCGTACATGATGTGTACTGAAATCAAGGGCTTTAAATAGTACGCAGGATATACACCGCACATACACCGATAGTACGTTTGTAGTACACTTTTGACATGCAAATGAGCTCTGCCGCGTACTACTTGCTGCGTACATGCTGTGGACTACATAGTACACAGGATGTACGCTGGAGGAGTTAAGTATGCGGGAAATAGTACGCAGCATGTACGCGGCACATACACTTTTCACATGCAAATGAGCCTGCGGTGTACTACCCCTGCGGCGTACATGCTGTGTACTCCTGCGGCGTACATGCTGTGTACTCCTGCGGCGTACATTCTGTGTACTCCTGGCCCGAGTCCTGCGGCATACATGCTGTGTACTCCTGCTGCATACATGCTGTGTACTTTTGTGGCGAAACTGCTGTGATAATGTAAATTCCTTACCCCACCAACTTTCTTATGCAAATGCTGATCATTTGGACAGAAAAAAACAGAAAAAAGATAAGTTACATGCATCAATAAGTATTTACCCTTACCAAAATAATGTAGATTGATGTTATCAAATAAATTAGTATGCTTTTCTTCATCCACTTTTCAATGAAATAAATCAGTTTTTGTAGCATGTAATTTGGTAAACATCTGAAGAAAATGGCGTAACTGCATCAAGGGGAAACAACTTTAATGCAACTAAATATAAGTGTTATAAATTTCGAAGTATCTGCGGTGTACATGCAGTGTACTATTTTCTTGTACAAGTCCCTCCTGCGTACATGCAGTGTACTCCTTAAATTTTCAGAGTCTGTGCTGCGTACTTGAAGTGTACTAGTGACCTCCTGCGTACATGCTGTGTACTCGTCGAAATAGTATGCGGCATGTACGCGGCATGCGGTGTATGTAAAATTTACTCCTCTGGCGTACTACTGTGTTCGCGGCATATACACAGCAAATACGCAGCATGTACGCCACAGAGGCTTGCTTCTGTAAGGGAGCATGTAAAATGGGACAAAAACACTGTTTTCTATTGATAATAATGCTGTTTATGTACAATATATGTCTATTTCGAATGTTTTTGTTTGCTCTTTAGTCTTTAGAAATATTTACCATACGTACGTCTAACACTGGTAATCAAAGAGCTATAAAAATAAATAGATCGGCAAGTTGAAATGCATATAGAGCGAATCTCGCCAACATCCCATGGGAACTGAATGAGATCTCGTTTTACCGGTGTATGAAGCAGAAAGCAGAAGGATAAAAATTTGTGTTGTGAAAAAAACTTCCTACCAGATTGTTTTTTTCATAATTTTGCTGGTGGTTTTTTGCTCGACTATATGAAGTATGTAGAGCTATCCTGCTCGACTCGGCGTCCTCCCGTGTCCGCACTTTTGTTAAAGTTTTGATGCACTTTCTCTTTATCTTTGTTATTACTTGATGGATTTGCTTCAAACTTAAAATAGTTGTTCCTCATCATTACCCACATCAGATGGCACAAGGGTCATAACTTTGGCACCAATATTTCATGAATTATCCCCCCTTTTTACTTAGAATTTCAGGTTAAAGTTTTGGTGCACTTTCACTTTATCTCAGTTATTACTGAATGGATTTGATTCAAACTTAAAATATTGTTCCACATCATCACCCACATCATATGACACAAGGTCCATAACTCTGGCAGCAATTTTTCATGAATTGTGCCCCCTTATTACTTAGAATTTTATGTTAATTTTGATGCATTTTCACTATATCTGTTATTTCAGAAGGGATTTGATTCAGACTTAAAATAATTGTTCATCATCACCACCTACATCATTTGACCCAAGGGCTATAACTGTGACACCTGTATTTTATGAGTTATCACCCTTTTGTACTTAAAATTTCAGGTTAAAGTTTTGATGCACTTTCACTTTATCTCTGTTACTACCAAATGGATTTGATTCAGACTTAGAATAGTTGTACTACATCATCATCCACATCATATGATACAAGGGCTGTAACTCTTCAACCAATATTTCATGAATTATGCCCCCTTTTTACTTAGAATTTCAGGTTAATTATGGTGCACTTTCACTATATCTTTGTCATTATTTAATGAATTTGATTAAAACTTAAATTAGTTTCTCCAGATCATCATCCTATCATACGGTTCAAGGTCAGTCACTCTGGCACAAATGTTTTATGAGTTATATCCCCTTTTTACTTACTAGTTTAATTTTGATGCTTTTATATCTCTGCTGTTACTATATGGATTTAATCAAACTTAAAATAGTTGTTCCACATCATCACTCACATCATACAATTCAAGTTGCGATGCACTTCTGCTGTATCTCCAGTATTACTAAATAGATTTGATTAAAACTTAAAATGGTTGTTCCGAATTATTAGCCGCATGATATGACACATGGTGCATTACTTTTGCAGAAGTTTTCCATGAATTATGTTCCTTTTATACCGATTTAATTTTTTGAGACTTAAGCTATTGTCAGATATCTTCATCTACATCTGAGTCATTAAACACTCCAGTGACAGCTCCAGCTTCCTCAGATGTACCTAATTTCACTATCCAGCATCAAAATAGTCGAGCGCGCTGTCTCCTGTGACAGCTCTTGTTAATGTTGTTAGTATTTCCTCGCAGTTCTTTAAAATGATATGTAATATCAATGGTATAAAGAAATCAAGGCAAAACTTTGTAACAGTAGTTTTTATTCTCTGAAAGCGGGGCGTATTATATGAACACCTGTGGTGGCAGGTGGTTGGTGTCCAAAGCATGTCCGCTCTCTAAATTGAATAGTTTTCATCCGATCTTCACCAAACTTGCTGACAATGTTTGTGGTCATAATATCTTGGCCAAGTTTGTTAACCAGCCAAACTGTCCAAGGCAGTCTTGGATTATGGCCCTTGAATTACTCGAAAAACTGCAAATTTAGCCTTGTCCGCTCTCTAAGTCGAACAGTTTTCATCCGATCTTCACCAAACTTGCTGACAATGTTTGTGGGCATAATATCTCAGCCAAGTTTGATAACCAGCCAAATCGCCCCAGGCACTCCTGGATTATGGCCCTTCAGTTACTCGAAAAACTGCAAATTTAGCCTTGTCCGCTCTCTAAGTCGAAAAGTTTTCATTCAATCTTCACCAAACTTGCTGACAATGTTTGTGGGCATAATATTTCGGCCAAGTATGATAACCAGCCAAATCGCCCCAGGCACTCTTGGATTATGGCCCTTGAATTAGGCCAAGTTCAATGACGGGCATATTTTGTGACAGTCTGGCATAGGTGATTAAGCAAACATTTCATATTGCTGGTACTTTCAGAGAAGTATCACTGAAGGATAGTAACTTTAAAAAGAAACAAATACAGGGAATCTCCCACAGAACGGGTTTACGGTGCATTTTTATTGTACAAAATTATTTCACTATTGTCCTTTTACTGAAATTATGAAGCTGAAACTGTTTACGTATTCTGGTTAAAAGCACCTCAATTTTAAAAGAAATTATTGAGAGAAAAAATGTATTTCTACTTTAATCACAGTCACAAAGAATTTGATTCATGCTCTCCAAAATCAACGTCTTTATGCAAGCTGCTTAAATATCAAGGTTGGTCGCAGTATATAGTTTCTCTCTGCAGTTAACAGGCAGAGACCATTTTCCTGTTCTAAGTAACAGCAACATCAACCCAAGAGGCCAAAACGCACAGCACGATCTTAGAAAAAGCGTCAAGTGTACCAAATTTGATCACAATATCTCATTCCTAACTGATGTGTGCAATTTCTAGTGATTTACAAAGCAATACCATATATAGCAAACACCACATAAATTCTAAGGCCATATGTTTTGCTTTTCAGTGTGAAAAAAGGCTGTCCGCAGATGTAAAATCTCATTATAAAAGGGAAAATCCCATTCATTTTGTCAAAATCTCATTGATTCAAGGCAAATGGGATTTAATCTCATAAAGGTATTTGCCAAAAGTGATCCCCAAGAGTATTTTAAGAGTCAAAAGTTATCCACTGTAATAAGTGTGTTTTTTTTGTGGTTTTTTTTCAGATTGTGCCATAAAATGCCCTGCCCATAGAACGCACCTGTAACAATCTAGAATTTGAAATTTTCAGAAGGGGCACGAGAGATCCCACAAGAATAACAGAGCATCTTGCATGAGGTAAAACATGCTAACACATTTTAGCTCACCTGAGCGCGAAGTGCTCAAGGTGAGCTTTTGTGACTGCCCTGTGTCTGTCGTACGTCGTCGTCCGCCGTCAGTCGTCCGTCCGTCGTCGTCGGCATCGTCAACATTTTAACTGTTAACACTCTTAGAGGTCACAATTTTGGCCCAATCTTAATGAAACTTTGTCAGAATGTTACTCTCAATAAAATCTTGGATGAGTTCGATATCGGGTCATCTGAGTTCAAAAACTAGGTCACCAGGTCAAATCAAAGGAAAAGCTTGTTAACACTCTAGAGGTCACAGTTTTGGCCCAGTCTTAGTGAAACTTGGTCAGAATGTTACCCTCAATAAAATCTTGGACGAATTCGATATTAGGTCATCTGGGGTCAAAATCTAGGTCACCAGGTCAAATCAAAGGAAAAGCTAGTTAACACTCTAGAGGTCACATTTATGACCATATCTTAATGAAACTTGGTCAGAGTGTTAATCTTGATGATCTTTAGGTCAAGTTCAAATTTGGGTCAGGTGGGGTCTAAAACTAGGTCGCCAGGTCAAATCAAGGGGAAAAGCTTGTTAACATTCTAGAGGCCAAATTTGTGACTTTATTTTCATGAAACTTGGTCAGAATGTTAATTTTGATGATCTTCAGGTCAAGTTCGAATCTGGGTCATGTGGGGTCAAAAACTAGTTCACCGGGTCAAATCAAAGGAAAAGTTAGTTTACACTCTAGAGGCCACATTTATGACCGTTATCTTAATGAAACTTCTTCAGAATGTTAATCTTGATGATCTTTAGGTCAGTAGGTCAGGTGAGTGATATAGGGCCTTCATGGCCCTCTTGTCTATATTTAAGAATGGTGTGTATTTATATCATAATATTGGGTTTTCTGCAATATGGCAGCCAAAAGAATGCCATGTTTATCTGTGGACAAAAAAGCAGTTATATATATATATAATCCCATTCAGTCAGTATCTTTTTGGTAAGCACCCCTTTAAACAGTTAATGGAACTGTCCAGATTGGAAGATGGACAAGTTTATTATAGAAATTTAGCAAGGTAAGGGTTAATGTAACATTACTGTTACAACTCTTGCAGTGGAGGAACTGTTCAAGTACACTAAAACAATTAAAATGCTATTAGATCTACTTTTCTGGATATTATTGACAATTAATATCAAAATGAGAGAACCGCCTCGGTAGCCTAGTGGTAGAACGTCCGCTTCGAGTGCAGGAGGTCGTGGGTTCGATCCCCAGCCGCGTCATACCAAAGACGTAAAAAATGGTACTAGTAGCTTCCTCGCTTTGGGCTCAGCATTAAGAGGGTAGTGCTAGGACTGGTCAGCCCGGTGTCAGTATAATGTGACTGGGTGTGGTATCATGTCACATGTCTATGGCGTGATATTCCAGTGGGGCAGCACTATAAAGCTGGGCATTGTGCTCACTGCTACAAGTAGACACCATCGTTTATATGACTGAAAAATTGTTGAAAAAGACCTTAAATGGAACACACACACACACACTCAAAATGAGAGGTATACACTTGTATTGGAAAAAGTAAGATAACTTAGGAGGTAATTGTGTTGTATTTTTTAATTGTGTTACCTCCCTTGGACCATTGTATTGGCTTCCTTCATTCATTATTTAATTTTTAGTGAAATTTTATGGTTTTTGGCTGAAATGGCTATTTTATGGGTATTTATATTATATTAGAGTAAATTGATCGATTTTAAATTATTTTTGAACAAAAAATGAATGGGAATTTTATTTATTTCATTAAGAGCTTAGGTTCCATCCACAAAACCCATGAAAATTATTCCATTTCAAAAACTAATGATTTTATAGTATATGAAATACATATAGAAAATATACATTGTATTACACAGCATAATAGTGATAATATATTTTTGAAAGCAGAAAGAATATTTCTATGAAATTGTTAAAAGCAACACAATTGGTCACAAAAACATAAAACAAAAATTTGCAAATAATATTTAAACTTCAGAGATGTAGAGGTTGGTGTTCTGCTTTTGTACCAGCCAGTATGTGAATAGTGTTATCAAAACTTACTTTCTATTTTTTTTCCCACATATTGTGTGGCATCACTTATATTTCCATAGATAAAGTTCTAACTTTTGTAGTCTGCAAAAATGTTTCATGTTATCTTTGGTTTGGGTCCAAGCGCGTTCTCTGCAATCCCTTACATTGGAGCAGGTACTGGCTGGAAGTCCAGGAAGCAAGCTTTGAGCATAGCTAACATATTTCAGAAGTTATAAGAGCTTTTTTATATGATACGCTATATAGACTTTTTTCAATATATAATAATAGAGTCATGCTGTGAAATTAGTTAGTTCACATGGTAAAATTTTATAATACATTTATTAATATATGTATAGTAATTAGCGATATATGGCCAGCTTTAGAGACAGTAAATACAGTTTACACTTATTAACGGCAGGCCTGAAGTACGACTAATCCTATATTTGCAGAGGGTTGATTACCAAAAAGATACTGACTGAATGGCAAGCAGTGCAGATCATGATCAGACTGCACAGATGTGCAGGCTGATCATGATCTACACTGGTCGTAAAGGTATGATAAGGTATGACTGGTCCAGCATGATAAGGGTTATTATATATCTAAACACAATAACAATAACTGGATTTGTTTGAATCAGTCAGTCATATAGAATATTTGATGTTAACTCTTAGCCTTACATTTTGTGAAAAACTATAAAAGTAGGAAAAGTGGAACAAACAATCAACACAGGATGGTTTTAACGTTGTTTACTGAAAATAACCGATGTTTCGACTCTCACGAGTCTTCTTCAGGGTACATTTTTGTGGAAAAATAAATCAAACAACTCCAAATTATAGAAAGGGTTGTTTCACATGAAAATTGAAAGCATTATGTGACATATTACTTTACAAAACAGTTGTCAGTATACTGATAGATACATTGAATTCCGGAAAAGGACTACATAGACTGGCTGCACTTTGAAACAGTTCAACGCCTTTAAAAACTCACTATTCAAAGAACTGTTACATATCTTAGTTTTGATGCATTTGCAATAAATTTGTCACAGTGCTGAAATTTCACATAAATAGATTTAACTTTGTTTTCAGCAATTGTTTATTTTTTATCCCCCCGCCAAAGGCAAAGGGGATATTAGAAATGCTCTCTGTGCGTGCGTGCGTGCGTCCGTCCGCAACAATCTTTGTCCGGAGCATAACTCCAAAAGTACTGGAGGGATTTTCTTCAAACTTCATACACTGATAGAACACATTGGGAGGAAGTGCAGTGTGCAAGAACAATAACTCTACCTTGCCTATTTTTTGAGTTATTCCCCTTTATCTTATTTTCTTAAAAAAGTTTGTCCGGAGCATAACTCCAAAAGTACTAGAGGGATTTTCTTCAGACTTCATACACTGATAGAACACATTGGGAGGAAGTGCAGTGTGCAAGAACAATAACTCTACCTTGCCTATTTTTTGAGTTATTCCCCTTTATCTTCTTTTCTTAAAAAAGTTTGTCCGGAGCATAACTCCAAAAGTACTGGAGGGATTTTCTTCAAACTTCATACACTGATAGAACACATTGGGAGGAAGTGCAGTGTGCAAGAACAATAACTCTACCTTGCCTATTTTTTGAGTTATTCCCCTTTATAATATTTTCTTAAAAAAAAATTGTCCGGAGCATTTCTTCTTCATGCATAGAGGGATTTTGATATAACTTGGCACAAATGTTCACCACTACGAGACCGAATGTCATGCGCAAGATCCAGGTCCCTAGGTCTAAGGTCAAGGTCACACTGAGAGGCCAAAGGTCAGATACAAGAATGACATTGTCCGAAGCATTTCTTCTTCATGCATGGAGGGATTTTGATGTAACTTGGCACAATTATACACCATCATGAGACGAAGTGTCATGCGCAGTTCCCTTCTTTAGAATTACCTCCCTTTGTTGTTACTTTAAATAGCTTTTATTGTAACTTTTTCATTACTAGTCGTAGGGAAAAATCGAGACAACTTTTCTGTAGTACAACATGCATGCTACATCCAATTTTGAGGTGTATTTTGACCAATCTCTACCTGGTAAAGATTTTTTTGTGGACTTGCAATTTTTTTTTTTTTTTTTTTTTTTAAGATTACCTCCCCTTAGTTGTTACTATAAATAACTTATATTGTAACTTTTTTATAATTGACCGTAGGGAAAAGACAAGACCACTTTTCTGTGGTACAACATGGATGTTACTTTCCAATTTTACGTGTATTTTAAGATATCTACCTGGTAAGGAGTTTTTTGTGGACTTAGAAAAACAAAAGACTTACAATGATTACTAAACAACCACAAAATTAAAATTCCATTTGCAAATACAGCTGCTAGAGTAAAGAAATTTGCTGTGACGGGCATATATTGTGACATTCTGGCACTCATGTTCCCTGTTAGCTTTCCATTCCTTCTTTTTACAGTAGCCATGTAGAAAAACATCATAGCTATACTGTTCATGAAAATTAATAAAATTTAGCAGTAAACCACCTCACCACTGACTTATTCTTTCTTTCACATCTTTAAAACCCCTGATGCGGACCACAACTAAATGGTTCTTCAAAGCTTTCCCCAAAATTAATACTTTCAGACACTAAGTTGCCAGGAACTTTAGCCTTCAATTATAATATGCCCGGCGGGGGGATTGGCCATGTCTAACATGGCTCTTGTTAAAAAATAATGGCATTCAATTTTAAAGGGTGACAATTTTTTCAGATTATTTTAAGTATTCATTGTATTAGACAGTACAACAGAATATGTAATGGCCAGGTAGATTGTTGGTAAAGATGTTTGTTTATCAAGTATTTTTGTGTTTTGCTGATATACTCCTAAACCTTAACCCATATCCTTAGGACGGCCAGCACATATTTATGCAATCTAGCCAGGCACATGTATATTTTTGACAACACAGAAAATGATGTCACTCGACCTTCAGCTATTTCCGGAAGTAAATAAAATGAAAGTAGAAATGCTAAACTTGAAAAGGAAAGCCGCATTTTGATTCGTAGATAGTCAGGGGTCATGCGCAGGGGTCACCCCGTCTAAATGTATGCGCGTGGACTTCATTTTTTTTTTTTTTTTTTTTGCTATCGGGGAGCCAATTTTCAGCACTTTATTACGAATTGAAATTACCTGGGCTTTAGTACAGCATGTCAGCTTTTAATCTATGAGAAAATAGTTGAGCTCTGGATAAACAGAAATCCCACAGGGGTCCGTAATGGACCAAGGGTACATCGATAATTTTGGAACTTCATCAAATCGTTCAAAATGTCATTTTTGATGTTGTCTGAGAGTGTCAGTATATGACTCAGATGTAAGATATAACCGTATTTGAGAGCTGCAGACCTAGACATTTCGGAAATATTTTCTAAATAAGTTTCGTGTAATAAATGTTGTTTCTACGGAAGCGTGAAAGGGCCATCAGACGCTAATACGTTTTAGTACGTTAAGGCTGCGGAAAGGATATGCAGATTTCCTAAAATGCATTTTAGTTTAGCCATTTTTGTCTCAAACGTCAGTTTTTGTACAGACGTGTTAAAAAATGTCGAAAAGGCACTGATTTTTAGATAAAAAATGATTTCTCTAATAACCTTAGGACGGCCAGCACATATTTACGCAATCTTGCCAGGCACATGATTGTATATTTTTGACAACACAGAAAATGATGTCACTCGACCTTCAGCTATTTCCGGAAGTAAATAAAATGAAAGTAGAAATGCTAAACTTGAAAAGGAAAGCCGCATTTTGATTCGTAGATAGTCAGGGGTCACGCACAGGGGTCACCCCGTCTAAATATATGCGCGTGGACTTCTTTTTTTTTTTTTTTTTTGCTATCGGGGAGCCAATTTTCAGCACTTTATTACGAATTGAAATTACCTGGGCTTTAGGACAGCATGTCAGCTTTTAATCTATGAAAAAATAGTTGAGCTCTGGATAAACAGAAATCCCACAGGGGTCCGTAACAGACCAAGGGTACATCGATAATTTTGGAACTTCATCAAATCGTTCAAAATGTCATTTTTGATGTTGTCTGAGAGTGTCAGTATATGACTCAGATGTAAGATATAACCGTATTTGAGAGCTGCAGACCTAGACATTTCGGAAATATTTTCAAAATAAGTTTCGTGTAATAAATGTTGTTTCTACGGAAGCGTGAAAGGGCCATCAGACGCTAATACGTTTTAGTACGTTAAGGCTGCGGAAAGGATATACAGATTTCCTAAAATGCATTTTAGTTTAGCCATTTTTGTCTCAAACGTCAGTTTTTGTACAGACGTGTTAAAAAATGTCGAAAAGGCACTGATTTTTAGATAAAAAATGATTTCTCTAATAACCTTAGGACGGCCAGCACATATTTACGCAATCTCGCCAGGCACATGATTGTATATTTTTGACAACACAGAAAATGATGTCACTCGACCTTCAGCTATTTCCGGAAGCAAATAAAATAAATAAAATGAAAGTAGAAATGCTAAACTTGAAAAGGAAAGCCGCATTTTGATTCGTAGATAGTCAGGGGTCACGCGCAGGGGTCACCCCGTCTAAATATATGCGCGTGGACTTCTTTTTTTTTTTTTTTTTTTTTTTTTTTTGCTATCGGGGAGCCAATTTTCAGCACTTTATTACGAATTGAAATTACCTGGGCTTTAGGACAGCATGTCAGCTTTTAATCTATGAAAAAATAGTTGAGCTCTGGATAAACAGAAATCCCACAGGGGTCCGTAACAGACCAAGGGTACATCGATAATTTTGGAACTTCATCAAATCGTTCAAAATGTCATTTTTGATGTTGTCTGAGAGTGTCAGTATATGACTCAGATGTAAGATATAACCGTATTTGAGAGCTGCAGACCTAGACATTTCGGAAATATTTTCAAAATAAGTTTCGTGTAATAAATGTTGTTTCTACGGAAGCGTGAAAGGGCCATCAGACGCTAATACGTTTTAGTACGTTAAGGCTGCGGAAAGGATATACAGATTTCCTAAAATGCATTTTAGTTTAGCCATTTTTGTCTCAAACGTCAGTTTTTGTACAGACGTGTTAAAAAATGTCGAAAAGGCACTGATTTTTAGATAAAAAATGATTTCTCTAATAACCTTAGGACGGCCAGCACATATTTATGCAATCTCGCCAGGCACATGTATATTTTTGACAACACAGAAAATGATGTCACTCGAATTTCAGCTATTTCCGGAAGTAAATAAAATGAAAGTAGAAATGCTAAACTTGAAAAGGAAAGCCGCATTTTGATTCGTAGATAGTCAGGGGTCAGGCGCAGGGGTCACCCCGTCTAAATGTATGCACATGGACTTCTTTTTTTTTTTTTTGCTATCGGGGAGCCAATTTTCAGCACTTTATTACGAATTGAAATTACCTGGGCTTTAGTACAGCATGTCAGCTTTTAATCTATGAAAAATTAGTTGAGCTCTGGATAAACAGAAATCCCACAGGGGTCCGTAACGGACCAAGGGTACATCGATAAATTTGGAACTTCATCAAATCGTTCAAAATGTCATTTTTGATGTTGTCTGAGAGTGTCAGTATATGACTCAGATGTAAGATATAACCGTATTTGAGAGCTGCAGACCTAGACATTTCGGAAATATTTTCAAAATAAGTTTCGTGTAATAAATGTTGTTTCTACGGAAGCGTGAAAGGGCCATCAGACGCTAATACGTTTTAGTATGTTAAGGCTGCGGAAAGGATATCAAGCTGGACACAGTTGGTTTTGCCTTTGCGACCAGTGCAGATCATGATCAGCCTGCACATCCATGCAGTCAGACCATGATATCCACTGTTTGCCATTCAGTCAGTTTCTTTTTGTTATGCACCCCTTTTAACAGTTAATGGTACAGTCCAAATTGAAAGATGGATAAGTTCATTAAAGAAATTTAACAGGGTAAGAGTTAATGAATTTTCTCGGAGTAAAATGAAACCATGCATCCTTGAGAGTCTAATAACAGGTTGTTGTGCCCTCGTCCGGTTACATTGACCGTTTCTGGTTTTTGGCCTGGGTTACAGGATGTTGTCCTATTCAGTTCTGTACTGTTTATAATGCAATTTATAAATGTAACAGTACATTTGCAAGTGTATATCATGAACATTAATCATTACCGGTAGCTAATATAGCAATATTACCATAAATCCTTATCATGCTGGACACAATTGATTCTGCCTTTGCAACCAGTGTAGATCATGATCAGCCTGCACATCCATGCAGTCTGATCATGGTCTGCACTGTTCGCTATTCAGTCAGTATCTTTTTGGTATGAATCCCTTTTAACAATTTTTGGTACTGTCCAAATTGAAAGATGGACAAGTTCATTAAAGAAATTTAGCAGGGTAAGGGTTAAGAAAATGTCTTATTTTACTGAATAAAAAGTACCATTTAAGTTGATAGTCCTTTGGTTTAGAATAAATCCTAACTTTTTTAAATAACAATTATTACCTATGAAAGGGCTTGAAATTCTCCCAAAAGTTTCTCTTATAGGCATACAGCTGCATAGCAATAATTATCTTAATGCAAAATTGAAAACCTATGGATAATCATATTGCCAGATTTACAAATCATATTTTGTCTGTTTCGAATATTGTTGGCAACTTACATTCATTTAATATTAAGTTTGAAAATTTTATTTTCCAGACAAAGGAAGTTGAGTGTTTACATCAAAAATTCAGCCATGATGTGTTTTGACAGATACCATTTCTGTGGGAAAATCACTCCAGGTTCGATCTGCAATACTTTTTCATTTACATTTTATACTAAACATTTAGAAAAAATGATAATACAACAAAATATTGATAAAGACCAGATTTTAAGCCTGTCTCGGTAGTAAAGAACGATACTGTTTTAATAGTGTTTGGTTCAAATAAATCTCAATCAATATCGGCTACATTTCATACATGTCAGCGTCCCTAAATGGACGAAATGTTAGCTTTTCCCATGATGAATTATTAATCAAGCCAAATTATCTTGGTTTCTTGTGGCTCCGGCATGTTGTCAAAGAGTGTCAACTTGCCACACTTAAAGAATCAAAATCATTCTTTCCCATCTCATGCCAGATGCTGGGTATGGTTTAATGTTTTTAAAGAGATTGTCAGCTAATCAATAATATTGATTGAGAGTTACTTTTAAATCTTTACAATAGTCAACTGTCTGTTTCATGCATTTTAAGTGATTGTAACATATTTTGTAATGATGGTAAAATTTGCATTTGTAAATGAAGTGCATCAACTTTTCTGGGACACAGTATTTATTATACCCCTAGGTACGGTACAACGTATATGAGGACTGTACTGGAGTCTGGCATGTTAGTTGGTCCGTCCGTTTGTCCATTGTATCTGATCCATTATCTTCTTAACCAGTGGGAAAATTTTCATAAAATACTAGCATCAAGTCTCATCAAGATAACATGCAAAGTGTATAACACAGGTCACTAGGTCTAAGGTCAAGGTCTAACTTGAAGGCAAGGTCAAGGTCTAACCTGAAGGTCAAATCTTAAACAACTTAACTTTGTGTCCCCGAAGTATTGTCTACAATGAAAAAAATTTCATATTACTAACATTATTTACCTCACTATGTCAACATGCAGAGCACACAAACCAGGTAACAGGGTCCAAGGTCAAGATCACATTTGGAGGTCAAGGATCACTTGTGTTTGTTCCAATTGAACTTCTCAGAAGACTTTCATAAAACTAGAATGAATTTTTTTACGTTATTTAAAGTACATGCAGAGTGCATAATCTAGGTCACTAAGTCCAATGTTAAGAACTTACTCAGAAGTGTTTGTATTTCATCTTTTGGACAATCATTTATGTGTTTATCAAAACTAATAATTTTTCAGGATTTTTTTCTTTGATCTACACACGTGGGTAGTTGAAAACTTCCTAACTTAAAATTTTAAGAAGTGGAGAATGTTTAGTTTGAGAGAACATGAATTGTGGTGCCTCCATATTGGGCTGGGTACAGGCAGATAAATTCTTAATCTGTGAAACAAAACAGCAGTGTGTTTTTTATGCAAAATTCATAAGCTGTAAAGGGCTGTCTCTTACTCTTACTAATATTGTTCAATTCACAGTTCTGTATTGATCTGTCTTAGAACAAAAATCTTTTAACCAAGTTTCATTTATTAACTGACATTTTGGCTGGTAAATGAAGAACAATTTCTCACTTAAGCCTTCCAAAATAGAGAATTGTTCCAATTTCTCAGACATTTTCAAAATTATGACAGTTTTTTTTATTTGGAAAGGAAAGTCAGACACCATTTCGGCCATACAGAAATTCATCAATATATGTATACTTCCAAAAAAGTTCTTAAGTTTTAGGAACTGTTAATCTGAACAGCCTTCGTTATGAGCATTTGGTCAAAAAGCACAGATTCTAGGGCATTTTAAGAAAATGGTGAAATGACTTGACATAATATGCACAAAGAACCTAATGTGAATCATTTAGTGTAATTGTGTTACAATCATGTCCAAAGTAAAACAAATGAAGTACTTTTTTAAAGCCTTTGACAGCATTAGAATTGTTTGTTTTATTTTATTTATTTGGTGGCGGATGGTTCAAGAAAAGTATTGAGATGGTATCTTCATCCCTTCTCTACCTTGTTAGGATAATAGCAGCCTTTATTCCTCTTAATCACTTGTTTATATGGCTGAAAACTTATCACTGGGTAGTAAAAAGCAAAATTATTAACCACACGTAGTTTTATGGTATCGATTAGTTTGCTTTCATTTTCTGTAAATGTCATTTTCTCCTTTTACGTTCAGTCACTTTAAATATTCTATTACAAGCTAATAGAATCATTTAATTTCCATTCCGTATTGCGACCCAGGTGTAACACGTGTGGCACGTGCTAAAGTGATGACTGTTATTACAGGAACATTTGTTTCCGTCAATTATGACACAAATTATAAGAATATATTGGTAACGGATGACTGACTTTGAATGAGAGGGATTATTCAAAATATTGATTTTGAGCTATGCATCGGTTTTGATGTTGAATGCAACGACTTTGGTCGGAAATGATCGTATTAAATGAAAATGGGAGATCAGTACGTAGGAAATGTTTGATTTGCTTTACATATTGAAATACGACCAGTGTTGCAGTCTCCTACAAAATGAAAGAGGTTGAGATGTTAGATATGATACAAAGTGTGCTCTGGTTACTTCTGAATGTAAAAGCTTTTTGTGTCCAATTATGTTCGCTCTCCGAAATGTAATGATCTCGTAATGTCCTAAAAAGTCTTTAACCCTTACCCTGCTAAATTTCTATAATGAACTTGCCCATCTTTCAGTTTGGACAGTACCATTAACTGTTAAAAGGGTTGCATACCAAAAAGATACTGACTGAATGGCAAACAGTGCAGATCATGATCAGACTGCATGGATGTGCAGGCTGATCATGATCTACACTGGTCCCATAGGCAGAATCAGTCGTGTCCAGCATAAGGGTTAAAGCTTTTTGTGTTCAGTTATGTTTGCTCTCTGAAATGTAATGATCTTCTAATGCCCTAAAAAGTCTTTTAATATCTGTGTGGTGTTGTTGCAGTGGCATGTTACTGACTGACAATATTTTAGATTTACTGTCTTTCTTTTTTTTTCCAGGAAATTGTTGTGAGGAGTCCAGACATTTAAGAGTAAAAAGTTCATAAAGTATTTAGAACATCTGTATAAAAAGGTATAAATAATTATCACAGAACAAAAGGAAGTTAAGTGGCATGAAACAGTGAAGCTAAGATGCTAGCCTGTCTGTCTAGCGGTTGCAGGTACAAACCTATTTGATTTATGTCTCCTTTTGTCATGCGCAAACCCCAGGTTCCTATCTCAAAGGTCAAGGTCACAGTTTGAGGTCAAATGTCATGTCAGATCTTGTCCGGCCCATAACTTTGACATGCATTGAGGAATCTTGTTTTTATATTTGGCATGAATGTTTAACTCAGTGAGACGGACTCTATCTCAAAGGTCAAGGTCACAGTTAGGGGTCAGTTGGCAGGCTCGACATGTTGCCCTTGGGCATCTAGTTTACAAACATCTAACATAATATGCTTCCACTTAACATAATTATATTCATTTTATTCCAAATTGGGTTGAAATGAACATGTTGAAAACCCTTGGCCAAAAATTGCTAGAGTTTTAATGAAACTATTTAATATTAACAACCTTTATAACAGAAATGAAATGAGAAACTTGTAAATGAGGAAACACTAGTCTGATTTGAGAATTGTTTGATCTAGAGGGAAATGTTACTGCATTGATTTAAGATGGAATGAATTTTGAGTGACCTCTTGCCAGGTCACAGCAAAATTAAAAATTTATAATGAAAATAATTTTGTAACAGAGAAAACCACATTTTAGCAACAATTATCACCCATACTATCTCAGAAATCAATAGACAGGTGGTTTTTCATTAGTAATTTGTCTAACTAGATTTAACAAATTTCTGCCAATTTGCATGATTAAACATCACTTATTTGTCATCCCTGCTTATTATTTTCATCAGAAGCTGCGATTTAATTTTGTTATTTCATGCACGATCAATACAATAAATTACTGGGATATTGATTCATTCTGAATATGATGAGGATGAACATAAATGCTGCTTTTGTTACCAGGGTGGTGGAAGTAGAGGATCTAACTATTCTGGTGGTCATGTGTTTGAAAGTCAGTGAGAACAGAATTTGTACCAGTCTCCTCTACTCTCAGATGTCTCCACAGTTCCACACACAGGTGTGAGTACCTTGCCTCTGTTCCAAGTATCGTTACTAAGAAGAAGTAGACTTATTTCAAGACAATGCCAACCATATCAGTATTTTTTCCAC
Source organism: Mercenaria mercenaria (assembly GCF_021730395.1). NCBI lineage: Eukaryota > Metazoa > Mollusca > Bivalvia > Venerida > Veneridae > Mercenaria > Mercenaria mercenaria. The sequence continues at coordinate 56,006,856 of NC_069363.1, forward strand.
AATTCCACACTTGGTAGTCTCTGCAGTTCCATACTTGGGCAGAAGTACATTGCCTGTATTCTAGGTAGCACAGTTAACAAGAAGTCTTATTTTAAGAGAAAGGCAGTTAAAGTCAGTGATGGAATTTTTAAAATCAGTCAAAAACTGAGAAGGTTGTCAATATTTTAAACATTTGTCAAAAGTGGTAGCCATTTTGTTTCTATGGTTTCAATAAAATGCAAATTAACACTAAACTATCAAGGGAAATTTCACTAAATTTAGGAGTAAGGAAAAATAAACATATATATTATAATTGAGCTCTTTGCATATATTTAAATGATTTCAAAAATGACAAGTAACATGGCTGCAATTCCAAAAGTCATCTGCTTTGAAAATTTATGTCAAATTCTCTATTAGAGAATAGGTTAGCACTGAAACACTATGATTAATTGACCACTGTACAAAACTAAAATACTTTTGAAAACTAGCCAGATCTGTGAATAATGGTCAGTCAAGCTATGTAGTCCAAAGTTCCATATAATGACTAGTTAAAACTGAAATGTGTGGACCAGATAACAAAGGAAGCTGAGAGAAAACTGTCCGAATTTTTATATTACATTGGTATAACATTAGTAAAACAACTTTTGTTGGAAGATTTGAATAGCGTCCACCTGTTCTCTTGACAATGCCAGTTTTAGATATTGTTGACACTGTGGTTAACGGTTTGTAATACACAAATTTTATGGCATACGCCAAGGCAGACTATTTTGCCGACATCATGTTGTGTCTTTTTTTAACCAAATTTTCAAGCTGTTATGTTTATAAAAACCATCCCATAATGCCTCAGCAGATGGCGGAATTCACAGTTTGTGCGGAAATCACTTCAAAGCTTGTTAACAATAAGGTCTTATGATTCGAGCTTTAAAACATACAAATAAATTCGCCGTCATTGTTTGAATTGCTAACATTCGGTATAAAACATTTCTGACTTGCACAATTGTCTGTTAGTTTGAAGAAAAATAATTTTCTTTGATATTATTTGTTTATCACAGTAAGGCCACATGGTAGCTAAATAGTATTTGTATACATTAGCTAACAGTTGATGTGACAAATGTTTGGGCCGCTGGATAAGTAAACAGAGATACAGACCCAATGACACCTTCAATAAGAAATGATTGTAAGTCAGTTGTTAAGGATAAATTAAAGGTATGAAAATGTTGCCATTAAAGCAATTTTTGGCATTTTTTGTTTTGACAGTTCATTGAAGAACATTTTAAAAATTCAAAATGTGCCACATGTTTTAATAATAGTAAAGGTAAATTTCATTTGTTGTTGTTTATTAACCTATTGACATAAGCTCTGTACAGCTTCTGTTTTAAAGAACTAACTAAAACCAGTTAAACCTTCCCCAGCAATAATTAATGTTTGGGTCAGCTTTGGCAGTTGTGATAAAGTGTCTTGCCCAAGAACACATCACAGTAGTGAAACCAATATTCAAACCCAGGGCAATCACTCGGTAGGAAAGTGTCTTGGCGCTGCTGACCAATGTGTCCACAAATAAACATATGACTGTTATAATGTATTGTTAAAACAACATGCTTATAAAGAAAATTCATTCTTTTTGATTGTAACAAACCAGTTTACTTCCAAGTGAGTTGACAACTTCTCTACCAAAACAGAGGTAGAGGACAGACAGTAAAATGGTCTCAGTTCATTTACCTACACAACGACATCTGTTATATCACGTATTTAACTAGATTTTTATAACCTAACGAATTAGACCTGAGCGACCTAAAAGTCTTGATTTACGCAGTATTTAAATGGTTATTAAAGTTTATCACTTTTTGAAGCAAGCCTGTGAGAGACATTAAATGTATTTATTTTTAAGGAGGTAACAGTTTGTAAAATAATCTGATTGTTCTACCCTAGCCAGAGGGTATGCTATATAATTAGCTTTGAATATTGAATCGCGATGATTTGCGGATGACTCGGCAAAAATGAAATACATATTATGTAGATAATTTGTAGTCCTGTGATGATGAATAATTTAGTTGTTTAAAATAATATTACCATTTGCTGTGTGAAATGGTCAAGTCTGTGCTAGGGGCCAACATCAAGGGGCCAATGCCAGGGGCCCAATACAGAAAAGATAGTTACATTATAAATTAAGTTCAATCATACAAATTTTTACAAGTTTTATGTCCAGTCTGACACTTTACTTGCCTTTCAGACAGACAGTTTAATCACCAGTCATAAGCACTTTACTTGCCAGACAATTTTTTAGAGATGAAATATAGCCAAGAAATATACTTGTAAAAGGAAACATTACATACCTTTTTTTGCAAGAACATGTTAGCTAACTTGAATTTACCTTGTAATTAGTCTTTCAGAATGTTTTATTCATCTTAGAATAAATACTTGTTCCTTGAAATTGTGAAGTTCTAAGGAGGAAATAAATGTTAGTGGATAAACCACGAGTTTACATAATGGTTTAATCATTTATATCCATCTTTAAAAGTACTAGTTAAGCTATTTAAAAGAGTTAAATCAACTTTAGCTGTGCTTTTGGATTTCTGACAATACAAACTCCTATGCTGCAAAAGAATTCTGGGCATTGTTGTTAAATAGGGTGTATCAGATCTGTTGTTTCACATAGGGCTGTGGCACAGTTGGGATTGGAAACCCGCAACATTTTAGTTGTGAAGAAACTACATATAATACATATATCTTCAGTGAAATATTTAACTATAGGTGTAATTTATCCATAATTGGATGAAGTGATGTGGAAATAACCATCATCAAGACTTTGATATTAAATCTTGATATAAAAAGCCCTGATCTTTATCGTACTTAATGACCATTGCATGCCTACCAAACAGTGTGCCGCAATCGCAATTACAACCATCTGCCGTATTTTTTATCTGTCAGTAACTTTTCCGACAATTCATCTTGGGCATTGGGGCATAGTTAATATTCATATTACATACACGCGACAACTGTACAATCAGAACCAATGGGTAGCCTCGGGGCTCACTGCTTTGATAAAACGTGCATAATTAATTCGGTAACAATTTTAATGTCAAAGGAGCAGCGCTTTTTTGATAATTTATCAGTTTTATCTAGAAGGATATTGATGAATAAAAAAAACAATTAAAAGTTATCGTTCTGCTTTGCTTGATATATGTGTGTTACAGTGAAAGTTTATGATATATGTTCAACATGTTCCCCTCAATTAAATTTTTCCTTGGCTGTGTTTTTACTGTGTGAAGGTCAGACAACTACCTTAAGGAAAATTGGAGTATTCTCCCTTTGTCTATAATATGCAGTCCTGACAAAAACTGCTCGGGCTGCCAGTCCCAGTTTGTTGGATTGATACTGTTAAGACACTTTTTTCCCCCACCTGCTTTCTTTGACTTAATTGAGTAGGTCGGGGCTCATTATGTCCTGATATATATGTATTTACTGTGGAACCAGATTCTGTCAAACTGCCGTAGAAATTCAAACCGTGATTAGGCAATTTATATTGGTAACACAACAGCAGATAATTATGTTGAAGGTATTGAGACAATTCAGGTGCCGTGAAAGCTCATTTAGGGAACCAGAAGGTTAAATTCATCCCCTGCCATAGTCTGTGTTCAGACCATATGTTTTGTTCATAGGAGATAACTCCTGAGGCTATTCAAATTTTGTATAATTATGTCCCTTTTCTTCTAAAAACATAGATAATCAGAGCCAAAACCGATGAAGTCGGAATATATAAAAGAATAATTTTTTTTCTATAAAAAAAAAAAAGAAGATTATCTAGTCGGTAGCCAGACTACCCCAGCCAGTGAACATAAGGCCTGTGTATACCATTAACAAGGTCAAACTATAATCGCTAAAAGCATCTCCAGCACAAAGACCTTCCTATTTTTTCTTATAATGATGCGAGAAACCAAATTGAAAATAAGTATACATACAACATCCTCTCTTTTCATTAAATTGGTAATCCTGTTAACTACCCCAGCATCCTGTCACAGATCTTGCGCCAATTTAAATAGTGTCACCAAAAGTGAAAGTGTTTTTATTGTTGATTGTGGTATAGCTATATTATTATCTACCTGTTAAATAGAGATCGTAATCTTTTTTATGATAAACTTTTACTTCCTGTCATAACCTAGACTTCTTTGATATTATAGGGAGATTAAACCATCCTTTTACCTAAAGACGACATTTTATTCCATTGCTGGTCGTTTTTATTTATTTTGTGCATACATATAAGTAATATTTGTTTGATAATTTCCTGCCTGTCTGTGTCAACGTGTCTACAGTTTACTTATCGGACAAAGGACTGGCATTGAATTAGGTCTCATTGACCAATTTTACTGGTTAGGATTGACCAGTATGACGTTAGTTTATATAATTTTTTTTTTTACTTTGATACAATTTCGAAATGCATTGCTGTAGACAGTATGGTTATACCTCTAGTATTAAACAAATACAAGAGTTTCGATTTTACTTCATCATCAGTGATACTTTGAGTAGCCAAAGTAGAAATATTTCATGTGAGAATTAAAGCCATCCAGCTGGCATGCTGACGGCAGGTGCTAGCCTATGATTGAATTTATTAATGTCCTTATACAGGAGTATAGTAGCATTTTTGGTCTTCTCTCACCATTGAAGCTGGCATATACATGGGAGTATTTGAGGTCTTCTCTCACCATTGAAGCTGGCATATACATGGGAGTATTTGAGGTCTTCTCTCACCATTGAAGCTGGCATATACATGGGAGTATTTGAGGTCTTCTCTCACCATTGAAGCTGGCATATACATGGGAGTATTAGAGGTCTTCTGTCACCATTGGGAGTGAAAGCGGCCCCCAAATAATCCTGTATAATTATATGCAACCATCAAATTAAAGTGAAAGGTGCCCCAAATACACTTACGTATATGGAACCATTAAAGCTGGCATATATGTAGGAGTATTTGTGGTCTTCTTTCTTTATACATTATAAGACTCTTTATGCGCATTTAAGGCCATCGGCCCATACACAATAGTATAAAACATGCATAGATCAAAAAATATGTTTATGTTGTCATGACAGCATGTTCAGGTAGAAGTCTACCATAATTACAAATCTATATGATTAAAGAACACAAGAGTAATGACAATGTTATTATATCGGAACATCATTGCATGGCATTATAAATATACACTGCTTACCTAATGATTATAAAGTTGCAATATTATTTCAGAACGTAATTCCATGGCATGATATATAAACAGTGCTAGGTTACGCAGTAACCAGCAATTATTACTAGACGTTAAAACATTAAATTTGTGTATAGTCAGATGGTGCCAAAACTTCTCCGGTATATATCTTACATGAATTATCTCATAAGGTGGACATTCCAGCAGGAAATGAAATTCGTTTTCAATAACGTGATCACAATGAATGCAAGAACGAGTGTCTTTTGATAAACCCAAATATCTACCTTTTTCAGTCATGACGTTCTAAAAGATACAATACTATGTCGAAATTTTACAATATCTATCTACGCAAGGTAATCTTCAAAAACAGATCTTTGCTTAAACCCTTTATATAATACCAGTTTCCTATTGTGAACCACTTCAATGTTCCATTAAAGTAAAAGTAGCCCAAAATACACCATATATATATATATATATATGAAACCATTGAAGCTGGCATGTACATACGAGTATGTTGGGTCTTCAGTCGCCATCAAAGTTGGCATATACATAGGAGTATTTGAGGTATCTCTCATTAAAGCTGGAAAGCCCATATATGACCATCACTGTCAGCCATACAACACACTATGTAATACACTTTTTCTCACTTAGTCTGTTTCGTCTGAATTTATTTTTAGTTCATAAGGTGAAGAAGTTGTAAAATCTAGGGCTATATTTCAAACTAATACCAGGATTCTTTTAATCTGTTAAATTGGTGATTTTTGACTTAAAATGCAACCTCTTTTTTTTCAGATTGTCTACATGGAGTGCATGCAGCTGATAGATCTTTGGTTCTGTTCAGAGGTAGTATATTTATATAAATATCAATTTATGTATGTGTACAAAGTGTTGTTTATACATACCAGAGGAAATAAGTGCAAGTTTTATTATTCTTCAAAACTAAACTTCAAAGGGACTAAAGAATATGTAAAGTTCTCTTTGATAGCAGGTTTATGGTATGTAAGTAAGGGTAACTTAGTTACTTCCCTTGGACCAAAGATCAACCATCAGTCTTAACACTAGAAATAAGGTAAAGACAGCCATGCCTAAAAGTAATATATATATGATTTTTCTCCTTTTTTGTTGTGCTGAAACCGATAATTTAGCAGATATTACTGGTACTAGGGCTTGACCCTTTCCATATAGAAAATGAAAGCCTACATGTGTGCAAAATGACTATGAATTAATTTAGAAGGCTGCAGAGAATCTGCAAATATGTGGATCGATTCGCACTTGAAATTGGGTTTAGTCCATATTAGATTCACCTTTTTATACTCTTCTGGAGTCATAAACCTGATCCTAAATAATGCTCTTATGATTGTGTTTTACTTCAAGCCAGGGGGTTCTAAGGTTTAGATTGTTCAATTGCTGGGTATATGACATATAAGATTTCTAATGTAAAAATTAATAACAAAAAGGAGAATAATTTTAATAGACTTAATATACAGATGAGCTCATTCATAAGACACTTGTAAAATCTTATTTCATCTTTCACACCCATGTACTTTTTATGCATAATGTAAGACAATTTTGGATTTGCTTGTTCCTGTTTACATGCAGATACGCATTTTTATGTTATTTGAGTGTATAAGGAATTAATTCCTGGAGATTTAACAAAAACGTAATTAAACTAATGAGATTGGACATGCATTGAGAGAGAGCACAACAAAAGTACAAATTATTTGCCCATATTTGTTCATTACGATATGTAATTGGACATATACTAATTTACTTAAAATCTAATAAGATCGGCTGACAATCGGAAATTTCAATTACATTAAAAAGTCTGTGAGGGTCGTATTTTAGTTTTTCCCATGAAACCTAAAAAATTTCTCGGTAACATTTACGTTACGTTTTTTCTCCGCAATTGAATTACCTTTCAGATCTTTTAATGTTTTCATCATCAGCTGTCTAGTTATGGAGAAGATGGTTGCATATCAGACCTGTTAAAGGATTTGTTCACAGCGTCAAACCCTGTTGTTGTAATTGTTGGCTAATTGGCTTACAAGTTAATAAGCTGTGGAGTTCCATGGTACTCTTAACACCTAGCCGTGGTGGGAACTTTCCAGTGTGGGAAACTTAGAGATATTTAGTTAATGAAGTTATACATGACATGAAATGCTAATTAGTAAATGGTAGCTTCCTAATGTGTTTCTCATTATTGGATCCTCTGCAATTTGTCAGCTTGTTAACAACTTTAATCTTAAATGGTCCTATATATTCCATTTGTGATATGTGAGATAATACCAATTTTATGCCACCCCAGCCCCGCTCCGAAGGTAAAATGGTTGGAGAAGTGCACATAGATTTGCCTTTGTGAGTTTGTCTGTCTGTCTTTATGTTACAGAATTCTTGAATATCTGCCTTTTCATTCCATACAAGGCAAAATGGGACCACAAGTTATTTCTCATGCTATATGCAGAATAGAAAAGTAAGGGGCTATAACTTAGTGATCTTTTAATGGATAGATACTGCTGTAATGTCATACTGTCCCATTTACAATCTTTACAACAGATTCCTCCAAAAACTGATGCAAGAACTGAATATATGAGCCGTGCCATGGGAAAACCAACATAGTGGCTTTGCGACCAGCATGGATCCAGACCAGCCTACGCATCCGCGCAGTCTGGTCAGGATCCATGCTGTTCGCTAACAGTTTCTCCAATTCCAATAGGCTTTTAAAGCGAACAGCATGGAGCCTGACCAGACTGCGTAGATGCGCAGGCTGGTCTGGATCCATGCTGGTCGCATACCCACTATGTTGGTTTTCTCATGGCACGGCTCATATATATTTTTTCATTCTGACATACAAGTTCTTCACCCCTCAATCCCCCACCATAGATCCTTTCACACAGCTGTATCACAGAAGTTCATTCAGCTAATGAAGCTATAGCTTGAACTACCCAGTTAATGGAAATAGGAGAAGATCTGATCTATTATAGCTGTACAATATTGATAGTTTTTTTTGTTTTGTTTAGACCGATTGCTATCTGCCGCTCAGTTTTCAAAGACTGAAGTTTGACAAGTACAAATTATAGTATGTATTGTACAGGGAATATGCTGCAGATCAACAGTATAGATGTTTTGAATATCGAATCTACTTGAACAGAAAACAAATATTTTGTAAAGTCATAGCGGCCAGGTCAGGAAGTTTGAAAAACAGAAATGTTTATATACCAGTAGTTCAAATCAGTAAAAGTAAGGGTAAATTTAAATAGGATTATTTGCTGTATTTGTCAAACACCTTTTCATGGTTGTTCACATGTTAGTAACATCTTCCTGTTGGTCACAAGTGAGTGACCTAATTCTGGAACAGCGACAAGTTTCTGTCGCCGCCCCCGCTTGTTTGATGATATAAGTAAATAAGTATTATTATCAGTGTTTGTGTGTTAAAACGAGTGGGATAATGAGCGGGTTTGCACTGAATGAAATTTACAATTAATCGTAAACATAATTGTCCGTAATTGTGCCAGCCACAAGTTTCGATGCCAAAATAAACATAAAAGCGACTATAACGTTAACAATAACTATTATCGAAAAATACCAAAAAGCACAAAATCATTGCCTATTCTTTGCTAACAGGTGTATTTACAAGCTGTAAAATAATTATTGCTCTTTTGCAGTGATTAAGTCAGGATTTGGTCAAAGTAAAATCCCCGTTTCTGAAAAGTTTTAATCATATGGTTTATCGAGCCCAAATGTGGGTGAAATGTTGGCAAAATTAATGTTTGTTTATGCGAATTTCTAATTTGGTCTTAAAGTGGTCCGTATAAGAGTAGAATGACTAAATTTTGTTAGAGGGGGCCACGTTATGATTAAAGTAATCTTGGAGATAGCTCGAATTTTATTACAGACTAAATGGGATGTTAAAAACATGAATGAAACTGTCACAAAGTAGATTTAAAGCCCGGGGGATGAACATAAAACAGAATTAAGCTATTTTGTCATTTTGAATGTCCTGTCAATTAGAGTTATTTTGTGTCCTATCTCTGTGGCCAGTGTGGTCAGTGTGGGGTTCAGCAAGCAGTGGGTAGGACGTGGTCAGGATGACTTGTGTCGCCGAGGTCATGGCCCTCAGAATGAAGTAACTGTATGAGATAATCTTATTGGTGATAAACTGAAAAACCAAATAGCTAATAAGCAGTTTTTCACAAGGTTTAATAAAATCAACACAGACATAATCTATGAAAACTTGATGGTATATTAAACTCTTTATGTTTTCCAATATGATATTATCAGTTCATTTACTTGTACCAATGATAGAAAACGAAAAGGTAACATTACTAAAACTGAAATTTGGAAAATTCTGTTTTTAATATCGAGGGCTTAGTGCAAAACTTTTGTATCTTGTTCTTCTTAATTTATATACAGTTACAATAGTTTTGCACTAAGCCCATGATATGTTTGTATAAATACATACATGGAATGGGTGTAATTTGTAAAAAAATGCATTGACTCATCAGTTTGTAGGAAAGATTATGAAATAAGTTTTTTTGGTTTTTTTTGTTTGAGTTTTCCTTTACTATATTGTTTCAGTGAGAAAATGATGGTGAGTTTGAAAAAGGTCATTGTGGCCTCTAGTGTCCTGTACTGATCCTGTTTCTTGGGACTTCCAGATTTCTGACTGGGAGCAAAGTGTTTTATAATACAGGTACCTCACAGATGGTTAGAATAATGATTATCAGTTATGTGGAGATGATTTTTATAACAACACTGGCATGTAAGGTTTAAAAAATGCCACCATATGTCAGACCCCTGTTTGGCCTGGTCAGAACCCTTTGGCCAGGTCATGGATAACAAACCTAAACACTGGTGAAGGGATGATGACCCCAGGAGGTCAGGTCTAAATTCTTCACATCAAATCCCCATCATCTCTTGGCAGTAATTACTGGTCACTCACTGGTCAGTCTGGACAGGTCATCCTGTAAGAGGGTCACTACATTCATTGATAAATGTCTAGGGCTGGGCTGATTCACAGATAGGGAGTTGAATATAAGGCCAGAGGTATTTAATCATGCTTTGTATATGACCACTCCCATAATCAAACTTGGTAGAATGCTCCTGATCTTAAAAGATATACTGCGAAAATATTTTGTTGAAAAGATTTTTTTTCTTCAACTTTAAATAGAAAACAACATTTATTGCTTCTCTTGTGACCTTGGAAATAAGAATAGAATCATTGTTGCGGTGTTTTCACGAATAAATAAATGTACAGAAATTATATAATCTTATATTGTTTTTCTGCAGGAGAGGAGAATAAGTTTGACTGAATGAAATAGCATTTTTTTTTGTTTGTATGCATGTTATAATTCTAATTATATTCTGATACCTTCACTGTTTCAAACAGTGATATTATCAGTTATAATAACCATGCATGTGGTATTTTAAGTGATACAGCCCTTCCTTAAGACTGCAGATTCTACTAATGTGAAGAACCTACTTGTTTCTTTTATAGTAGTATTGCTATTAAAATGGTTCTAATCAAATGTAGAAGGTTGAAAATCTTAAATCTGCAATTTCAAATTCTACTTAATTGTGACTAAGTCATTTGGTATAATTGTTATGTAGGATGAATGGAAGCAGCTGATGTGGCGAGAACATTGTACTGTTTGCCCAGAACTTGAATGCAACTTTGATGAGAATCTATATAATTAAAGTCTATATTCAGGTTTATTTACTGTGCCAAAAGTGCAAACTTTTGCACTTTTTGCTATAGGTGTAGTCTTAAACTTGTATAGTTTATTTAGTATAGAAAGTTCCTTTGGTAAATTATGTTAGGTATTTCAAGCAAAGGCCGAAAGCTTAGCTCAGTAGGGAGAGTGCAGATCTACTGATTGCGGGGTCGTGAGTTTGATCCCCTGGCAAGGCGTATGTTCTCCGTGACGATTTGATAGAAGACATTGTGTCTGATATCAGTCGTTCTCCACCTCTAGTTCATGCGGGGAAGTTAGCAGTTACTTGCGGAAAACAGTTTTGTACTGGTACAGAATCCAGGAACACTGGTTAGGTTAACTGCCCGCCATTACATAACTGAAAAACTGTTGAAAAAACGGCATAAACACACACACCCATCCCCCCCCCCCCCCACAAAAAGAAAGAAAAAAAAAGCTGAAAGTAAATATGAAACAAATGTAATTGTAGTCCTATAGGGTTTGCCTTAAAGTCAGCCTGTCATTTTTTATCAGTTTGCTGGTAATTGGGGCTATTTTCTGAATGGAGAAAGTGTATCTCTGGGGTCAGGGAAATCTTTAGGAAGAAATTTGAGAAATTGCAGTGAAAACAAACTTCAATCTATCATTTATTGGCACACTGGGGTACCTGTCTAAACTTTCATGTAATTTAGTTGTAAATTTCAAAATGGGAGGACTGTTAACTCATTGGGTCAGTGGAAAAGATATAAATCATGTGACCTTTTCATAGCCAATAAGAATTGGTCACTAATTGACACCAGACCTGGTGACAGTAATGAAGGAACAGTAATAGTTTTAATTGGCAGGGACAACCTTTCTTAATTTATCACTTTCAGATTGATTAATTGGGAATTTTTTTCATGAAATCTAGATGTTCTGGAAGCTAATAGAAAATGCCTTATTATTCCATGATAAACCATTAAATAGGTCATTATTTAGTCCTTAATGCTTAAATAAGAGGTAGACTAAAAAGTTCAAGTTCATTTTTAAAATTGTATGTCACATAAAGGTGTAAACAAATTCCTGCAGAAATGTCCAAAAGTATACCTTTCATTATGTACATAGAGCCTTGGAGTTTTGATTTTGAGTTATTGTCTTTTCAGTCTCCAAAACAGCTGTACAGCTACTATTTTTCACAATCTAGTTGACTCATCAGCTGCTGTAAAAAATGTTGAGAAGTTACAGGTATATGACAGATTTGTTAAAACATAGGGGATGAAATTGAAAGTATTAATGAAACATGACTACAAGACTTTAGGTGTTTCTCAAACCAGGTCTGACTTAAGTTTCCAAAACTTAAACTTTGAAGAACTGTCTATTAAAGATTCTGTTACGATAAAGGCTGTTTATTTATTTATAGATTTTTATGACATCTACTTTCAGAAATGTTTATTTTAGGTCTAATTGACCAGTGGTTTGACATAACCTGACAGCTGAGCCTTGTAGACTTCATTAAATCATCTTGGATCAGTGGCTTCTCCCAGTGGGTTTTTATGATGGTGACTTAATAGTGGTCAGTACTTCCCATCTAGTGGTCACTCAAGTCCAGTTTGTTTATGGCAGGTATCAGTGAAAGTGACACTTTACTCCACAGGGATTTTCTGACACTGATTTGGCCACTGACAGTTACAACATTCTCAAAGAATGATTCAATCTTTACATTACTAAGCACTTTATGATATATAATATCTTCATAATGTTTTTCATTTATATTATGAAATCAGCGGGTCAGTTTAAGAACGTGCATTTGAAATGTTGAGCTATTAAGATCGCTAGAGCTTTTTGTGGATGGTGAAGAAAAAAGTGATAAATGTTTTCAGTCTGAAATGAGCTTTTTGTCCCAGTTTGATTTGTGAATTCTTACACTTTTCCTGTTCAAATTTTCAGAAACAGTATCAGTATATTTCTGTATTTCAAGCTAAAAATTTATCTCTAACCAGCAGGGTGGCCAACCCATGTGACTTTTCGGTATGGTACACACAGTAAAAATAACTTGATTCAGGTAACATTTTTGCAATATCTTTTTGATTACATGACAGATTTTAATAAGATAAAAAGTGCCGAAGACAGGAAAACGAGTGCTAAACGTCTGCCAGATATTCTCAATACTTTGTTCAAACACTGTCCAAATCCCATTGTGCATGTTATCTACACGTTTGGTCTGTGAAAAAACGTTGGCGAAGTGTTTGAGCAAATGACCGTGCCATGAGAAAACCAACATAGTGGTTGCGACCAGCATGATCCAACAGCCTGCGCTATCCGCAGTCTGGTCAGCTCCATGCTGTTCGCTTTTAAAGCCTATTGAATTGGAGAAACATGCGAACAGCATGGATCCTGACCAACCGCGGATGCGCAGGCTGGTCTGGATCCATGCGGTCGCATACCCACTATGTTGGTTTTCCATGGCAGGCTCAAATGTTTTCCTGTCTTCTAAGCTGTTTATATTAATAAAATTAGTCAAGGAATAAGGAAATTATAAGCAAAAATGTTTACTGAATCGAGCGATTTCCCCATGTGCATGATGTCGAAATGTCACGTAGGTTGGCCACCAGATTGAGACTGTTTATTTTTAAGGCCTTGAAAAACTAAACTGTAAAGTATTTTATTTTTATATAACATTCAACTGCAGACACTGTATATCAGCTAACATGGTTGCATTAAAGAATGAGCACTGTTTTCCCCAGGGGAAATGACCGTGATGTCAGATTACAGTAAATGACAGATCGTTAGTAAAAGAAGAGATGTCTTGATGAAAGACCAGATCACAAGGGAGGCCATTGATTTTTCACACAGGGATCTCATTTGCATAATTTTCAAATAGATTATCAGGGATTCATTTGAAAATATTGATATTTGTGGCTGTAAAGTGTGTTTTGTTTCAAGAAAACAGATTGGAGACTTTATCATATGGTGCACATTCGCTCACCTGTGCATAAAATGCTCAGGTTATACACTGAGTGGTTTAATATACCATTTTATGATAGCAAAGGCATTCCTTTCAATATGCCCATATATGTGCATAATAAAAATTTGGATTCAGCAGAGCTACCAGATTCCATTATTTAATGATACATCAACAGAATTCTGTACTTCATATATCGCAAGATTTTTCTCAAATGTTAATGTATTTATAGGTTATTAGCTTTGTATCGGGAAATATGCATGAGTTCTTCAGCGGAAATATTGCGCGACTTTAGGAGCGCAATATTATTCCGCTGAAGAACGAGTGCATATTTTCCGATGCAAAGATAATAACCTTTTTATTACATACGCATCTATACGTGTAAATATAATGTAAATATCATAAATATGTTCAATAGCCTGAGTAGGATTGGCAATACTGAAGAAAATAGAAAAAAATAGTGCAACAGCACACACTGAATTACGTCATGCACCCGATATGAAATTCAGACGTCAGTGTATGGAAAAATATTGACGTTTCCGGTACCAGTATAATTCAACGGGGAATAGAAACGAGAATGTAATAACTTATATTATATTACCCTCCCAGAAAGAATCTACTTAAATGTTTTAACCCTTACCCTGCTATATTTCTATAATGGACTGGTCCATCTTGCAATTTGGACAGTACCACTTACTATTCAAAGGGGTTTTCACTGAAAATTTATTGACTGAATAGCGAACAGTGCAGACCATGATCAGACTGCACGGATGTGCAGGCTGATCTTGGTCTGCACTGGTCGCAAAGGCATAATCATTTGCCGCCAGCAGGCTAAGAGTTAAGATCACAGGGCTATTTGTTGTGAGGTTGTGAGAATAAATGCAATGCTTATGGTTATTTATGTGGTCCTGGTTCTCTGCGACTAGTATGACATATTATTTCTAATTATTTGTTCTAGTTTATATGTTTCATATAAATTTATGTATTTTTGTGGGCACAGAATTTGGTGGTTTTGGCCAAAATGGCCAAAAATGGCCATTTCATAGAGATATGAAATGCAGGTAGCAGCTTTTGAATGTAAAATGAATTGAGATTTTACTTGTTCCTTGGGATTTGATTTAATGACTTCTCTTCCATGAAAATTAATTAATAAATTAAATATATTTTTTTTTGGAGTTCATGTGAAATGAACAACAGAATAGGATCGGCAAATTCATGAATCGCATGAACTCGGAAAAAAATTAATTCATTTCTTATATTTACATTATAATTATTTCCTTTCCATTTGCTAACAAGATTATTTTACAAATTGCACACATTTTGTAGCATTTAACATTAAAATCAGCTTCCTGGACATTCTGTTCATCAGACGGAACAACTGCAATGTCATCTAAGCAATGTTCTCCCCGACTTTTCGTGGACGTTGTCAAAACAGCAACCCGTTATTGCTAGGAGTCTTGTTGTAACATTGACATCTTTCCTTTTGCTGTTCATACAAAATGAATGTCGGAAAAGAATATGGGCGAATGTAAATCCCCCTTGAATATTAATGATTTTACAGTATTTATATGAATTCTTTTGACATACTATTGAAAATTATTTTATGCAAAACATGCTTACATGTTAATAGGTACAACAGATAAGGAAACGCCACTTGCTATTTTATGCTTCATAGTATTTTATATCCACAATGACTTGACAAATTGTCTTTGATGTTACCATGTTTTTCAAGTCATAAAAATTGCTCCAAAAAAGCTGTTATGTTGATTATGTTGTATGAAAATAGTCCCGTCACAGTAACAATACTGGTAATAAATCTCTAATCTTCTTTAATATTAAGAAAGAAGTATATGTTGTATATAAATTTTCCGCCATATTGCGGTAAAGCAAACAAGTTTAGATAGACTATAAGGCGTTTCATGACAATTACGGTAGTTTTGTCATTCCTTTATTGATTCAATTAGTGTTTAAGTTCTTTTTTATGATATATGGCAGCCATTTCAAATGTGTCTTTTTATTTTCAATTTGAGTAAAATTTGAAAGACTTTGGGTAAACACTTGAAACAAGTATTAAAGTCCCATAAGAAATTATAAAGGGTCTTTTATTATCCAGACATGTGTTAGATAAAAGGTATATTGCTCAATATATTTAAGTTGTTTGATGAAAAAGGGGAGCTATAATTTATTCATAGGTGTAGTTCCTTGTGCACTGCTAGTTTGGGGTATAAAATGAAAAAAGAAAATAAGATAAAGGGAGTTAATTGGCTCTACTACCTTCAAAATGGCTGTATTGACATTAGAAGAAAGTGAAAACACCAGAATAGCAAACTGTTAATTAGCATCTTAAATCTTGATTGTTTCATAAATTTTGATGTAATTTTCTAGTAGACAATCGTTAGACTAGTCTCTGGAGTGATAATAAAGAATTTGTAACAAAAATTTCTGATTTTTGTAATTTTTTTCTTTTATTCTATGTAGTAGTGACAAATGCCAGTCAATTTTAGAGATTTTCTCTAAAAAGTGATTGATATGAAATTGGACATAGGAAATAGACTGGCTATATTCACAAGTTTAAAAATAAAAATAAGATATATCATAGTCTAGTAGCTAGTCTAGACAATTGCTTGTTCGGGTCTATGCTTGCGGCTTCACCCCAGTCATTCTCACCCTGACTGTTTGATTTTTTTGAACTCTGCAGAATAAAAAAAAGTTTTTGTGAAAGTTTTCTTTGACATGCAGTTTGTAAAGAGTTCCAGATTGCACTTGGGATCTATGTCCTTCCTGACAGCTTCTAAGTTTGACAAAATTATATCTCTTTGTGACTTAATAGATATTTTATTGAAAATGAACTTTAGAAGAAAGTTATTGTTAATGACTCCTAATCCTAAAAACTAATAAAACTGATTAAAACCTGAAGTTAAAAAATATCTGAAGTATTTGCAATGGGTCCTGTAATTTTTTCCATTCTTAAGAATGACGTCCCCATACAAACAGCAATTTTCTTTGAGTTATAAAAATTTAATAACCTTTTAGAAGTCAAGTGCAGACCTTTGCATTCATTCTGTTTTTGAACAAGGTTCTCCAAATTCCGGTCTGGATTATCCAATATACAACAATGTGACAAAAAGAAAATGTGGATTCACCAGGAAACATAGTTCCCTTATTCCATTCATAACTTCAGTTTCATTATCATGGGAAATAAAGCTCCTCTTATGCAGAGTAGAGAGCCAATTGCTAATCCAGGAAGAGAAATATTTCACCTAGTGACAGATGCATTAAGATTCTGAATTGACAGACTTAAAACATAAGTGTACTTATTTTGGCAGTGACAAACCCTTTCTTTTTGTCTTTCAGTGATTGTCAGTATTCTGAAATTTCTGCAGAAAGCTGTTCGCCTTGCTGGAAGTCAGTTCAGGAAGGAGAAGCTATTCGCTGCACTATAAATCAAACAGTGCAGTCTAAATCCAGGGTGAACAAACTATATCAACAGCAGAAGCTCTAGGGAGCCAAGAGCAGTCAACAATGGCATATAAGCAGTACACGGCTACTAAACGCTAGCGCCACCACCAAATTGTGGTGATAAGGAAAAGAGCTATCGACATTTCCGTGGTGCAGCTATCGCCCGTTTCTACTTGTAAACACGTGAGTAAAATTTATATTTTATCTTATATTTTCATTAATAGAACTTGTTTCGAAATCGGAGAATGTAGTTCCGTGTAATAACACTTTTACTACAGGTTGGCTGTAATTTTATTAAAATGTTATGCAAATTGTGATGCCAGGAGCTTTTCTCCCGAATTTGACAGTGGCATATTTTCATGTCAGCCAGTATTCGAACACTATTTCGATGATCAGACACACTGTAAGAACATACCTGCGCATGCAAATGGTGTAGAAATGAATTAAACGTATTCCCATACATCAAAGAATTATGAAAAACATAGTAAAAAGTTAAAACACGACTATTTTTGAAAGTGGTGGCGCTATCACCCAAGTGGTGGCGCTATACAGTAGTGGTGGCGCTGTTGTATATGATAAGTGGCTGATATATTCAATTTTAATATATGAAAATGTCGGAAATTTCTACAATAGTCGATGTTATCAACCTATCCCACACTACACCCAAATTGCGTTACTCAACAAAATACATGCAGTGACCTCTGCATGACCGCAAAATAATCTACATGTATATGGATTGAGATTGTACATCTAAGCTTTATTGATTAATCATATTTAATCGTTTGGAATTGAAAATGTACTGTACTCGCTTTCCAGAAAGAATTGTGAAAGTAAGGTCTTTTGTTTACAATGAAATGCAAACGACGTATAAAAACAAAGGGAAGTAACTTTCAGAATCTTAATACAACAAATAAATTGTACACTATCTTCAAATTATTTCCTGGACACAAATCTTTGTTTGAAATAAAAGTACTGCTACTATTTTTCTTGACCTGAATTTAAAGTAAACTTACGTTTGTATTTAAGTAGAATATTTAAAGGTTAGAAATAATTCTACATTAACATTTTAAAGAAAGGAAAATATTTACTTTGACTACAAGAGTCCCAAGGTCCTGTATTTTGTTCTCTTTTTTTTTGTTTGATAAAGAATGTTTTTTTTCCTTTTTTAATAACATCATTCCTTGCAGGAAAATTATCAATTAGAGAATGTTGGTGTTTGTTTTGTTCCGATGCGTCAGCAGTTCGTATTATTGAATGCCGTAACAGCGCCACCACTACTGTATAGCGCCATCACTAGAGTTATAGCTCCACCACTTTTGAAAATCCTGGTATAATTTTTCTAACCCGAGGTTCTATTATTCATGGTGTGTGCGTATATAGTTATTTATCATTTCTACACCATTTGCATGCGCAGGTATGTTCTTACAGTGTGTCTATTCATCGGAATGGTGTTCGAAGACTGGCCGATATGAAAATGTGCCACTGTCAGATTCAGGAGAAAAGCTCCTGACACCACAATTTGCATATTATTTTAATGAAATCACAGCCAACCTATAGTAAAAGTGTTGTTACACGGAACTACATTCTCCGATTTTCGAAAAAAGTTCTATCAATGAAAATATAAAATAAAATATAAATTTTACTTACGTGTTTACATGTTGAAACGGGCGATAGCTGCACCACGGAAATGTCGATAGCTCTTTTCCTTATCATCACAATTTGGTGGTGGCGCTAGCGTTTAGTAGCCGTGCAGTAGGACTTGGGATGTTTTTGATGTGCAACTCGAATGGAAAAACCTAAATGACAGTGTTAAAAGCTAAAAAGTAACTATATAATGTATGTCTAAAAACAATTCTGTGGAGACATACTGTTTATGTTGTGGTTTTCCAGTGATTCATTTTGAAATCTGAAGATACGAGTCCATGGGACTCACATATTTTGAAACAATGAGTCCCAGCCAGTGAGTAATGAGTCAAAAAGGGACTCAATATAAAAATTACATATCATGAAACAGCAAGTCCCAAATTTGAATTGTTTGCTTTTTCACATCCTGAACATTGTATATTGGTTGACTGATTAACATATAATCTTCATTTTCGTCATAGTGTTACCACGAATAAAGAGTGAGCCATTTAGAAACATTTTTTTTTTTTTTTCTTATCTTGATTTTCCGACGTGCTCGCAGCCGCTGCTTCATTTTCTATTGAAATGCTCACTTCTTCAGTACCCGACGATTCACTCAAAGTTAGACCAAAAAAACGGGAAAGTTTTTGCTGTTTGGGATCTAACTTCTGCTGTTTTTTCAACGGCATCGTCAGATTGTTGAAATATTTTGGCCGAAATATCCGGGTACTTTGGAAACAATACTCCCAAACATAAAATAAATGACCGTCACCGATGGGTTAAAAAAATCACTACTGTCCAGTTAGAATATGCTTTACAAATCGAACGGTGATAAGGTAGTTTTGACGCATGAAAATTATCCACGACATCCGTTCTACTTTTTAAACCATTAGAGGAAACTTGTAAACGAAGGTACACATTATGTCAGTGAAATTGTTTGCGTCCCGCGGCTGCACACATTTCAAATTAACGCGTCCCCGGTGAAAAATATGCGTCTTTGACGCAGGACGCGCGGCAAAATGAATCACTGGTTTTCTGTTCATCTGACACAAAATCATGTTCATTCTGTACCTTTTCACCCTCAAAAAATCTTTGTATAACTTCTTCCAACATTGTCATGCAGATCACAAAATTCTGCCATGTCAGGTCAAGGTCATTGCTGCGTATTGAGATCAAGGTCAAGGTTATACAGTGATATCAAAGGTCATGTAACCTTTACATCTTTTGCAACAAAGTGGGTTCAAGGTCATATTCCAAGGTCAAAGCATTATTCCTTGTGTCTAGTATTGGAACTCTTGATTCCCAAGTCAGGGTCGGGGAAGCAGGGTGAATAAGAAATTTTCAGCATATAAAGGCATTAGTTTAGTTTGCAATGATTTATTTTAGGTTTCTGAGGGGGAAAAATAGTTATATTTGAGTCACACGTTATGCCACTTTCTAGAAAATGCGCCGTGGCTCAAACCAGTGACCTTATATTCATATTGCATGTTTCTAATCTTAATTCTCATCTTTTCCCATCATTTATCTATATGAGTATTATTCATAAACATCACCGCCCAGATTTAATTGACTGGAAAATCATATGCTTGGGGTAAAAATCAAAATCATTTATCAGTGTTAATACATAGTACTTTAATTATTTATAGTAAGTTTGCGTTTAACCACTTGTCATATTATGTTATATACTTTTATTGACAAGAGACTAACTTCTTGTATAGTAAGTGATTAAGTTTGTTTATAATAGGTTTAAAGTATGAAAGTACTTACTCTATTTTCGTGTTAATTTGCAATTAAAACCAGGAAAATATTTTAGAGGAGCAGTTATTGTAATATAGTATTTCAGTCGCACAAAACGGGGCTGATACACGATAATGGCCAAAGTATAATGATCTAATACTATCTCGGTGTCATTTATGAGTCAGGCCTACTTGATTATACGAATTTCATTGTATACATCAATGGGTATGAATATACAGCGCCGGCTCTTTTTTTTCTTCGATAAGTCATTTTGTCAAAATTCGAAGACTTAAATGTAAAATTTTGATCAGATAGAGTAAAAAAATCTGTTTTGAGATCATATATCTTATATCTAACAGATTTATTGATAGTGCGAAGTTTGCTCATAATCTGATGTCATCGTTTTAAAAGAAGAAGGATTGAAATATCGCTTACATAAGCATGACAATCTACTGAGAAATCATTAATTTTCCTGGGGGACTAATTTTCCTGGTTTGGACAGCATACAAAGTAAAATCCCCAATGAAAAAATGAAGTTATATTATAAAAAGTCAGAAATACACCAATCTATATTGTAACTGGGTAAAACCACAAAATTACATGATTTTATCATAGATAGAATGGGAGAATAGCAACAATGGTCAAACAGCCTATGTTTCATAGAAGAAAATATTCGTGATGAAATAAAATGAGTTAGACCAGCTATGCTTTTCATTTGGCTCATTAGTCATTACAGGGAGATAATGATGAGTATTAGTCTTCTGTTGGGAAGTTGAATGCACATTAACTTAAATGGGGTCAGTCTTCAACTTTCAGCTTTGCAGTGATATGTCATTTCTTTGCATTCAGTTATCTATGCAGTCAAGAATCATTTGACTTCCATATGCCAGTCTGTGTCAGTCTCAACAATAGATGAAATAGCAATCAAAGATTCGCATAAACTTTGGGAATTTGTGGTTCATACCATTAAAGGTAGATGTATACCAAAAAAAAATAATCCTGAACAAGCCACACTAGATTAGTAATTATTAATAAGGTTTTTTACTTACTGAAATGCATTAGAGCATTGTGTTTAAAAAGCCGGCATGGCATTTTTCTTGCCTTGCCACTTACAGAACTTGGGCATGCAGGTTGGGTAAATGACATTTGAGCCATGCCATGAGAAAACCAACATAGTGGGTTTGCGACCAGCATGGATCCAGACCAGCCTGCGCATCTGCGCAGTCTGGTCAGGTCAGGATCCATGCTGTTTGCTAACAGTTTTTCCAATTCCAATGGGCTGTAAAAGCGAACAGCATGGATCCTGACCAGACTGCGTGGATGCGCAGGCTGGTCTGGATCCATGCTGGTCGCAAACCCACTATGTTGTATTCCCATGGCACGGCTCATTTGGTTTTAATACAGCTGTATGGTAAGTAACATACAAACTCATAAAACTTAAGTTTCATCATCACACAAAATAGAGTATATACAGGTTACTTATCACTCAAATTACTGCTTCATATGATTGCTTAATATGAAACATTGCTGGGATATATTTATTTGTCTCTCAGCATTTAAGAAACTTAAGATATGTTACAAATTTCTTCGGCTGTAATTAAAATTTCAGACACATTCAATTTTTTTGGTTGAGTTCACCCATTTTACCAATACACACGCATTGCTCTGTAATTTTTGTTGATTTGACAAAAAATACACCTGCCGTCTTAGAGTTACTGAACCTTGCGATGTATTATACTCCACAGACCCATTTAGACCCTCATTTGAATGACAATCTATCTAAGGATTTAAAAAGGGAGCTTCTCGGGTCAAATACAGGCAACCCCAAATTTAGAAGAAACCCGCTTATTCAGCTGAAATTGTTAAAGACAGCTGCCCTGTCACCAGCGTAGAAAATTGATCGTCAGTTTGGGGAAATGTGATACTGGTCAATAGTTATTTATTTAAGATAATTTTGTAGTTCTTGCTTTGATAATATGTGGCTGGTGTAGCATATCAATGTATAGAGGAAAACTGATACATCTTCCAATATTAGTACCTTGATCTTTCTGTTATTTCATAATTCCTGTGAAAATTTGGCCTATTGTTGAGAGAAATTTGTAAAAAACGATACTATGTAAAAGAGAAATGTGGCACTGTTGTACACAAGTTAGACAATTCCATCAAGTTTTAAGATATTTGAAAAACTTTAGATGTTCTGTAACCATTGGGGATTACAAATCTGGATAGAAACAAAAATTCAGTTTTCTAGAATTAAACTTAGATTTTTGTTTACTTGGAGAAAGAAATTTTTTTTATTAAGTCCTTCAGTTAAAATTATGTACCCATTGCTCAAATTATATCATGAAATTTTAATAATAAGGTTGTGTTTTGTTAAAATGTTTAGTAAACACAATTTCAGTTTCGTTTATTTCAATTTCTTGGCTCTTATTACATCCGATAGAAGTACACTTCACATATGTCACCTGTTTATACAACATCTTGCAACATCATTTTAAGTTTATTGATGAGTAAAGTGGAAATTGCTGTTACTTGGTGTAGTGCATAAATGAAAAAATAAAAAAAATATTTTCTTTTAGATTTTTTTTATAGACGAAATTCAATAAGAAGGTATGAGTGACATATTGCCACGAGCCAGCTGTCTCGCACTGTATCACATATCCGAGCAATCATGGTGACGTACCAGGTTTTCTTACTTACCAGATTTTAACACTTTGATACCTGAAACACCTTGTTATACTTTATGCAAATTACAACATACTCTTTTCCTGTTTGACATTTTATACATTAAAAATCCATTTCAGCTGTTGTGGATCGTTTTTAGGGGGTTATCAGTTGACCTTTTGGGTATTAGTAATTCTAAAAACAAGACATTGTGTACATTTTTTTTTTAAACTGAAAAAAAATGCAATATTCTTTACAAATTACTCAGCATACATGGTCCTGCCTTCCTTATACACTAGCTAATGACCGCATTGAATTTGATTTAAAGTTTAGAATATATATGTTGTTAAGATCAAAATATTTCCTCTGAATTAATAAATTTGCAAGTTTTTTTCAACACTAGACCTTAAAGTACTTTAAAACCCATCATGTATTTGATCTCTGAAGGAAAAGACATCACACATTTAACATTTTAATCACTACCAACAAAAAACTTAGTCTTGGTTATAAAAAATTCTTCGAGCCAGTCGGTGATATATTTTAAATGATGATAAAAATGTATATAAATGCTATTAAAGAGATAAGTTTGTAATTTACTGTGTATTCAGCTTTAAGTGATAGTTAAATGATATGTTATATTTATATGTTAATTAGGTTACATTTGGTTTGTTAGAGTTTTATTTCGAAAACGGTATCTTGATATAGCAGGTATACCTTTTGTCATTCCGCTAACGAATAACGGCTGTTTCGAGAGGTCTCATCTATTCATGAAGCAAAGTTTTCAATTAAATTTGATATGCAGTCGGTTTTTGATGGTGTATTCGGCTCGTGCCATCTTGTATCTTGTGACGCATCAAATATATTAAAATCCATGGTGATAAAATCAGACTATTTAAATTGTAGGTAAATAAGATTTGTGGCGCACGTCAAAATATTTTGTTTGAATAGGTTCGAAATGACTAAGTAATTTGGTTTAATTTGTTGGAAAAATGTGATAATTTATTTGTCATCAAAATGCAAGGCTTAAAAGGAGAATATTTTAAGGAATAGTTATGACTGTATGAAAGAGAGCAAAAAAAACCTGCATTTGATTATATGCAAATGAAGGCAGCTGCAGAATGGAAAATATTTCTGATTTTTTTTACAGCAGTGTCATTTATTTTGTAAGGGTTTTGAATTAAGTATTGTTTGATTGTGTGTATTGGCCAAAATGGAAGATCATTTTAATTAATTGTTTGGTTTTCGTTTTCAGTTTGGTGCCCTTTAAAGATGCGCAGTGCCAGTCTATCACTCAAATATTTTATCTTTAGATGGTTACATCAAATGTAGAATATTCTCATCAAATGTATTTAGTTTTACTAACTACATATCTTAATTTTGTATGTAGAGCTGTACTTTGTAATTAAATGTAGAGCAGTAACAGTTGATCGATAAAATAACTTCCAGTTTTTGTTTTCAGTATTTGGATACATAGCATTAAGTAACCTCATGCATAGTACATACTTAAACTGGTTATTACTAGTATTCTCCGTTTTTAGGCCCTCTTTTGAAGAAGGAGGGATATAATGTTTTGCAGATGTTGGTCGGTCGGTCCGTAATCCATTTCCGGATGATAACTCGAGAACACTTGGGCCTAGGATCATGAAAGTTGATAGGGAGGTTGATCATGAGGAGCAGATGACCCCTATTGATTTTGAGGTCAAAGGTCAAGGTCACATTGACCGGGCACAGTTAAACAGTTTCCGAATAACTCAAGAACACTTGAGTCGATCATGAAAGTTGATAGGGAGGTTGGTCATGACCAGCAGATGACCCCAATAGATTTTGAGGTCTGTAGGTCAAAAGTCAAGGTCACAGTGACCCAGAACATGTAAACTGTTTCCAGATGATAACTCGAGAACACTTGGGCCTAGGATCATGAAAATTGATAGGGAAGTTGGTCATGACCAGCAGATGACCTGTATTGATATTGAGGTCAGTAGGTCAAAGGTTAAGGTCACAGTGCCACGGAACAGTTAAACCAATTCCGAACAATAAATTGAGAATGCTTGGGCCTAGGATCACCAAACTTAAAAGGGAGGATGATCATGCATGACAAGCAGATGACCCCTAAGATCACATTTGATACGAAGGTCACTTATGACCAATAATTATTATGCCCCTCTTTGAAGAAGGTGGTGTTTACTGATTTGCAGATATCAGTCTGTCGGTCCGTAGACCAATTGGTTTCCGGATGATAAAATTGAGAACTCTTGGGCCTAGAATCATGAATATTGATAGAGAGGTTGGTCATGACCAGCAAATGATCCCAATTGGTTTTGAGGTCAGTTGCTCAAAGGTCCAGGTCACAGTGACCCTAAACAGTTAAACGGTTTCCGGATGATAACTCAAGAGTGCTTGGGGTTAGGATCATGAAATTTGATATGGAGGCTGGTCATGACCAGCAGATGACCCATATTGATTTTGAGGTCAGTTGCTCAAAGGGCAAGGTCACAGTGACCCAGAACAGTTGAACGGTTTCCGGATTATAACTCAAGATTGCTTGGGCCTTGGCTCATGAAAGTTAATAAGGAGGTTGGCCATGACCAGCAGATGAACCCTATCGATTTTGAGGTCAGTAGGTCTTAGGTCAAGGTCACAGTGACCTGGAACAAATCAACCTTTTCCGGATGATAACTCAAGAATGCTTGGGTTGAGGATCATGAAAGTTAATTGGGAGGTTGGCTGTGACCAGCAGATGATCCCTATTCATTTTGAGGTCAGTAGGTCATAGGTCAAGGTCACTGTGACCCAAAACAGTTAAATGGTTTCCAGATGATAACTCAAGAATGCTTGGACCTAGGATCAGGAAAGTTAATAGGGAGGATGGTCATGACCAGCAGATGACCCCTATTAATTTTGAGGTCAGTAGGTCAAAGGTCAAGGTCACAGTGACCCAAAATAATTTCAACAGTTTCCGGACTATTAACTTGAGAATGCTTGTGCCTAGGATCACGAAACTGAATTGGGATGTTGATCATGCCAGCAGATGAACCCTATTGATTTTGAGATCAGTAGGTCAAAGGTCAAGGTCACAGTGACCTGGAAGAGTTAAACAGTTTCTGGATGATAACTCAAGAACATTTGGCCTAGGATCATGAAAGTTGATAGGGAGGGTGGTCATGACCAACAGATGAACCCTATTGATTTTGAGGTCAGTAGGTCAAAGGTCAAGATCACATTGACCCAGAACAGTAGAACTTTTTTTTGCCAAATAACTGGAGAATGCTTTGGTCTAAGATCACATTTGATACAGAGTTTACTTATGATTGGTAAATGACCCGTAATTATTGATTTGAGGTCAGTACGTCAAACATCCAGCGCACAGTGACCAAATAATTTCTGTTCCTTGTGCAATTACTGAATGCATCAAGGGGGGCATTTCGTGTTCTACGAGCTCTTGTTAGTACGTCAACTGTCCAGTGCCCAGTGACCAAATAATTTGTATTATTTGTGCAGTTACTGAATGCATCAAGGGGGGCATTTTGTGTTCTATGAGCTCTTGTTATACACAGGAAATGAGTACAAATCCCATCAATGTTTTGAGTAGTTTTTCAGAAAAACAAGTTTTAGCTTGTCTGATTTTTTTGAAAAAAATTCTACAAGGTATTGTCAACTCTTGATCGCCGGTATCGGTGTTTGTTAAAAAATTTTGTTTAGGTCCACCTTTTCTCAAAAACTGTAAGAGTTACTGCTTTGAAACTTTGCATATTTGTTTATCATCATTAGATGACTATGTAGACCAAGAACCATAACTCTGATATGCATTTTGTCAAAATTATTGTCCTTTTTGTACTTAGAAAATTTGAGTTTCTTAGTTAAATTTTTTGTTAGCTCACCAGAGCACAAAGTGCTCAAGATGAGCTGTTGTGACCGGTCATTGTTCTGCGTCCGTTGTGCGTCAACATTTGCCTTGTGAACACTTGAGAGGCCACATTTTTGGCCCAATCTTTATGAAACTTGGTCAGAATGTTAGTCTTGATGATCTCTAGGTCAAGTTCGAAACTGGGTCATGTGGTGTCAAAAACTAGGTCAGAAGGCCAGATCAAAGGAAAAGCTTGTGAACACTCTAGAGGCCACATTTTTGGCCCAATCTTTATGAAACTGGTCAGAATGTTTGTCTTGGTGATCTCTAGGTCAAGTTCGAAATTTGGTCATGTTGGGTAAAAAACGAGGTCAGTAGGCCAGATTAAAGGAAAAGCTTATGAACACTCTAGAGGCCACATTTGTGACCCAATCTTTATGAAACTTGGTCAGAATGTTTGTCTTGATGATCGCTAAGTCAGGTTTGAAACTTGGTCATGTGAGGTCAAAACTAGGTCAGTAGGCCAGATCAAAAGAAAGGCTTGAGAACACTCCAGAGGCCACATTTGTGACCAAATCTTTATGAAACTTGGTCAGAATGTTTGTCTTGATGATCTCTAGGGATGTTTGAAACTGAGTCATGTGGGGTCAAAAACTAGGTCAGTAGGCCAGATCAAAGGAAAACCCTGTGAACACTCTAGAGGCCACATTTGTGACCCAATCTTAATGAAACTTGGTCAGAATGTTTGTCTTGATGATCTCTAGGTCGGGTTCAAAATTGGGTCATGTGGGTTCAAAAACTACGTGAGTAGGCCAGATCAAAGGAAAAGCTTGTGAACACTCTAGAGGCCACATTTGTGACCCAATCTTTATGAAACTTGGTTAGAATGTTTGTCTTGGTGATCTCTAAATCAAGTTTGAATCTGGGTAATGTGGGTTAAAAACAAGGTCAATAGGCCAGATCAAAGGAAAAGCTTGTGAACACTAGAGGCCACATTTGTAACCAGATCTTTATGAAACTTGGTCAGAATGTTTGTCTTGATGATCTCTAGGTCAAGTTTGAAATTGGGTCATGTGGGGTCAAAAACTAGGTCAGTAGGCCAGATCAAAGGAAAAGCTTGAGAACACCCTAGATGCCACATTTATGACCCAATCTTTATGAAACTTGGTCAGTATGTTTGTCTTGATGATCTCTAGGCCAAGTTTGAAACTGGGACATGTGGGGTCAAAAACTAGGTCAGTAGGCCAGATCAAACAAAAACCTTATGAACACTCTAGAGGCCACATTTGTGACCCAATCTTAATGAAACTTGGTTTGTCTTGATGATCTCTAATTTAATTTTGAAACTGGCTCATGTAGGGTAAAAAACGAGGTCAGTAGGCCAGGTCAACTCTGGTGAGCAATGTATAGGGCCATCATGGCCCTCTTGTTTAGGTCCACCTTTTCTCAAAAACTATAAAAGTTACAGCTTTGAAACTTTGCACACATTTTTATGCCCCCACTTTCGTGGGGAGGGTGCCCCCACTTTTGTGGGGAGGGGGATATAGATTCGCCCTTGTCCGTCTGTCCTTACGAGAATGTTGTGTCGTGCGTAGCTCCAAAAGTATTTGAGGTAGAGTCACAAAACTTTACAGGAATGTTGGTCAGCATGTGTAGTTGTGCACCTGGGGTTTTGCGTCCGGATTCATTCAGTCATGCTGTAGTTATGGCCCCTGACTTTGTAAAAATTGGTCATTTTAATGTTGTATCGCGCCTAGCTCCAAAAGTATTTGACCTAGAGTCACAAAACTTTACAGGAATGTTGGTCAGCATGTGTAGTTGTGCACCTGGGGTTTTGCACCCGGATTCATTCAGTTATGTAGTAGTTATGGCCCCTGACTTTGTAAAAAATTTGTCATTTTAATGTTGTGTTGCACGTAGCTGCAAAAGTATTTGACCTAGAGTCACCAAAGTTTACAGGAATGTTGGTCAGCATGTGCAGTTGTGCACCTGGGGTTTCGCATCCGGATTCACTCAGTCATGTAGGAGTTATGGCCCCTGACTTAGTTAAAAATTGATCATTTTAATGTTGTATCGCGCGCGTAGCTCAAAAAGTATTTGACCTAGAGTCACCAAAGTTTACAGGAATGTTGGTAAGCATGTGCAGTTGTGCACCTGGGGTTTCGCATCCGGATTCACTCAGTCATGTAGGAGTTATGGCCCCTGACTTAGTTAAAAATTGATCATTTTAATGTTGTATCGCGCGTAGCTCAAAAAGTATTTGACCTAGAGTCACCAAAACTTTACAGGAATGTTGGTCAGCATGTGCAGTTGTGCACCTGGGGTTTCGCATCCGGATCCATTCAATCATGTAGGAGTTATGGCCCCTGACTTACTTAAAAATTGGTCATTTTAATGTTGTGTCTCGCGTAGCTCCAGACGGCGGAAATTTACAAATATTTTGCTTTTCTATGCCATTTCTACAAACAATACATTAATGTTATCAAATTAAGCCTGTTGTTCAATAAAAGGAAAGGCAGTTTACCAGAAAATGCGATACGAATGTGCTAAACATGTTCTTGTTGTGTTTCTTAATAGATTTTGCATGGCTCTTTGTAAGGTCCGGTACGAGCAATCATTTAGTGTGGCTCGTTTTAGGGTCCCATACAAACAATTAATTTGTCTACATCTGCACAGTAGTCCCTTGCTAAAAATCAGCTCAGAGATGTTTATATGCTGTTACGGATCTCTGAACTCAAACGAATCCCGAACATACTGAAACCTAACCAGGAATTGTGCCAGAAGTCTGTCACGCTATAATTTCATCAAATGCAGTGGACTAGCCTTTTACTTTAAAGTATTTCTAATCCATTTTCCTTTTGATCTGGCATGAATAATCCATGCAACATAATTTGACTACATAATTTGCACCCCTGTCTCCAATATTTTGTCCGTCATGGCAGTTGTCACCTGATCAGGGTACTCTTCATTTTAAAAAACCAACAGGCAGTATAGAATTGTTATTTATTTACATTTTCTGAGAACTTGTATGTTGTTTTATGGATTTATTGAAAATGGTTATGTTTATGATTAAATTAAATTCATAAATAGGTAAAATTTTGACACTGATTTTCAAAAATAACCACGTGCTCTGAACTGTTGCATGATATCATGAGTTTCTCACGAGAGACTGTGCGAGATGTTGCAGTTTGATACTGGTTATACAAATGGGGTTTCGTCATAACTTAATGAATGTGACCATCAGAAAAAAAAACAGCGTCAGTTAATTTAAGGTAGCCAGAACTACATTGTCCCCACAGTCAATGACTGACTGTGACTGGGAGGTGACTGTCTGGTCGACACTTTGATGATTAAGCCTTTATTGAAAACACAAATTAGTGTGCAATATTAAAGTCAGTATTATTATATTACAAGTTACAGGTTATAAGATGATAAAACTTATATTTCAGGTTTGAACATCAGTAATCTAGGCCACTCCTGAACTCATTAAGAGTAGCACTAGATTTAACATGATGTGGTAGGTTGTTCCAGAGTCAAATGGTTCTTGGGAAAAAATGAGTTCTTGTGATAATGGGTGCGAGAGGAGCAAATATAAAAGTGAAGGTCCTTTGAGTCTAGCCGGTACTGGTGATCTACAAAAAAAAAAACAATGGAATTATGGATTTTATATAAAAAGATTAGGAGTGTGAAATTTATCCTTGTTTCTAACGTTTGCCATTTAAGTACAATTAACATTTCTGTGATGCTTCCTCTACAGTCATAGTTGATTTGAACATATCTGGTGGCAGCCTTTGGTACTCTTTCAATTTCATATGTTAGAGATTGTTGCCATGAATGCCAAACAGTTGAGCAATATTCCAATTATGGATGAACATATGTTTTATATGGAGTTTCTTAATTTGTACATTTAATATTTTGTTTGATCATTTCTTTTCATGTATTTTAGGGTTTTGTTTGCCTTGTTTGTGATCTCACACTGCTGATTCGCCTAAATATTAAGCATTTTTATGCCCCCGAAGGGAGGCATATAGTTTTTGAACCGTCTGTCGGTCTGTCAGTCTGTCTGTCAGTCTGTCGGTCTGTCAGTCTGTCAGTCTGTCCGCAATTTTCGTGTCCGGTCCATATCTTTGTCATCGATGGATGGATTTTCAAATAACTTGGCATGAATATGTACCACAGTAAGACGACGTGTCGCGCGCAAGACCCAGGTCCGTAGCTCAAAGGTCAAGGTCACACTTAGACATTAAAGGATAGTGCATTGATGGGCGTGTCCGGTCCATATCTTTGTCATCGATGGATGGATTTTCAAATAACTTGGCATGAATGTGTACCACAGTAAGACGACGTGTCGCGCGCAAGACCCAGGTCCGTAGCTCAAAGGTCAAGGTCACACTTAGACATTAAAGGATAGTGCATTGATGGGCGTGTCCGTCCATATCTTTGTCATCCATGGATGGATTTTCAAATAACTTGGCATGAATGTGTACCACAGTAAGACGAAGTGTCGCGCGCAAGACCCAGGTCCGTAGCTCAAAGGTCAAGGTCACACTTAGACATTAAAGGATAGTGCATTGATGGGCGTGTCCGGTCCATATCTTTGTCATCGATGGATGGATTTTCAAATAACTTGGCATGAATGTGTACCACAGTAAGACGACGTGTCGCACACAAGACCCAGGTCCGTAGCTCAAAGGGTCAAGGTCACACTTAGACGTTAAAGGTCATTTTTCATGATAGTGCATTGATGGGCGTGTCCGGTCCATATCTTTGTCATTCATGCATGGATTTTAAAATAACTACGCATGAATGTGTGACACAGTAAGACGACGTGTCAAAGGTCCTAAACTCTAACATCGGCCATAACTATATATTCATTCAAAGTGCCATCGGGGGCATGTGTCATCCCATGGAGACAGCTCTTGTTATAGCTTAAATTCATGGATATGTAGCTTATAGCGAAAAGCAATGTTTTATTATTTCTTTTTGTCGAGCCCGCTTGCGGAAGCGAAGACATAGTTGTCCAAATGGCTGTTCGGTGTATGTGCGTGCATGTGTCAGTCCGTATTTGTTTGTCCGGACCATAACTTTGACATGCATGGAGCAATCTCATTTATATTTGGCATGAATGTGAACCTCAGTGAGACGGAGTGTCATGCGCAAACCGCAGGTTCCTATCTCAAAGGTCAAGGTCACACTTGGAGGTCAAAGGTTAAATTCAATAATGACTTTGTCCTGAATATTTCTTCTTCATGCATGGAGGGATTTTGATGTAACTTGGCACAAATGTTCACAACCATGTTACGGAGTGTCATGCGCAAGAACCAAGACCCTAGGTCTAAGGTCAAGGTCACGCTTAGAGGTCAAAGATCAGATACAAGAATGACTTTGTCTGGAGCATTTCTTTTTTATGCATGGAAGGATTTTGATGTAACTTGACACAATTGTTCACCATCATGAGACGGAGTGTCATGTGCAAGAAGCTAGAATTACTTCCCTTTGTTTTTACTATAAATAGCATTTTTTGTAACTTTTTTTATTACTGGTCGTAGGGAAAAAACAAGACCACTTTTCTGTAGTACAATATGCATGTTACATCCAATTTTGAGGTGTATTTTGACCTATCTCTACTGGTAAGGATTTTTGTGTGGACTTAGATTTTTTTAAAGATTTACTTCCCTTTGTTGTTACTATAAATAACTTATATAGTAACTTTTTGCAGTCATTTTTTATTTGGCATAAATGTTTGCCTCAGTGAGACAGGGTGTCATGTGCAACTCCTAGTCTTTTTGACAGCTGGCGGGCTCGACATCTTGCCCGTGGGCATCTAGTTTATATACCCTAATCACTTCACATTATCAGAATAAACTCCATTGACCGAGTCTTTTTCCAAAGCTCTAATTTATGGAGGTACTGCTAGAGACTCTCACAATCATGCATGATATTTATAGTGAAATAAACTACTTTATCATCAACAACGAGTCTTACGGTGCTTTTAAGTAAGTCTGGCAGGTGACTGATCTGTTAAGAAAAGGCAAGGCCTAAGGACATACCCTTGGGGTACCCCTGATACCACAGGTGGTATATCTGATTGAAGACCTTTTGTATTTAAAGGAAAGATTTAATCCACATGGATGTTTTTCTACCTAACTGAAATAGCTTGTAGACCAAACGATTGTGATCGACTTTGTCAAACGCTTTGCTAAAGTCCATAACTATTAGATCTGTCTATTTACTAGCTTCAAGGTAATCAAAAATTCTCCTAATATTGTCAATAATTGCTGTGAAACATCGCTCCCTCAAGCATCGATGACTCGAGCACCCAGGCTTGCTTGAGCAATTCATGTGGTCCCGGCCGATTTCCTTCTATTTTCTATCTGAAATTACCATGGCTGGGTCGAGCATCGATAACTCGATCACTCGAGGATGACACCTGGTCCCTGAATATTAATTTACTCTTTGTTGCTTTTGGCAAACTGGAGCAGAGGTCAAAATTTTTCACACCTTTGGCAGTCAGAATGTATCAGTTAATTTAAAATTTTCGCCCGCTTTTTATTGATGAAAAGTTGAAGAAAAGTGTTAATGATCAAACATTGATCAATTACTGTTTGTTTTAGATTAAAGCAAGGATGTAATTACTTATAACATCTTTTCTGTGGGATCAAGAAGATAATTATGAGATCTAAATATTTTAATTAGCAGCTGTTTGTATGCAAATTAAGGAAATAATGTAGCGTTTTCATTAAATTGAGACGATAATTATTATATGTTCTTTTTGATAAATAAAAAAGAAAGCTTTACATGTGCCATTTACAAATTACATGTTCGGAAACAATAGGTAACGTTTGTAATACGTTTTTTTAAATTATTATGACGCATCACCGTTTCCTCTGCAAATGGTTTTGATGACAATTGTTGTATTTTATTCGTATGTTGATCAATGTTTGGGTGACTCGAAACTATGGATAACTCGAGAATTTTGCTCATCCCCTTCCGACCTCACTGTAGTTTCAGTCATATCAACCGAAATATGAAAGAAAAGGTAAACATATTACATGATATTCAAACCATGCATGATGTGAACTTCTATAGATGACTGTTTGTGTGCAACTGAAAATTTAAGAAAAGTAAAGAAATCGGTTGAAAATATATCCATTGAATGACTTCAGAACAATGTAATACAAAACTGCCGTATGAATAGCCACCTGCGGTTTATTTCACTATTCATACGGGACCTAGCTAGACTGGTCTCAGTCCTTACATTTGCCAGTCATAGTCTCTTTTCATATTTTATGTTAAATTACTTCCCATCATAGTTATAACATGGTTACCTTTTCTTGCTGCCGAATGTAAAGTCTGATAATACAGCCAGATATTCAACAGGGAGCAATCTATAAACA
Organism: Mercenaria mercenaria; assembly: GCF_021730395.1. Lineage (NCBI taxonomy): Eukaryota > Metazoa > Mollusca > Bivalvia > Venerida > Veneridae > Mercenaria > Mercenaria mercenaria. Next base: position 56,041,382 of record NC_069363.1, read on the forward strand.
GGGAGCTATCTATAAATAAAAGATACCTGACAAGGAAATACATTAGTATATAAAAAACTTATTATCAGACTAGTAGCTAGTCTATACGGGACCGTACGATTAGCCACATCCTTTAGCGTAGTTACGGACGTATCCGAATGATGGCGGTTGTGTCATTGAAACTGAAAGTAACATTTTTTATATCCGTCTCCATCGGTAGAATCTATCAATTTACAAGTAAATTTATCCAGCCATCTCTTCTAGAACCGACGTTTTATGCGTTGCTGTAGAAAAATGACCTTATTACATTCGCTACATAATCTTATCTGGCCAGTATTATAACTTTAAAAATTCTGAACTAAACTCTTTTCTTACATACTGTTCAGACAAGCGATGGTTTGTTTATGTTTTTAGCTCACAAGCTCAGGTGAGTTTTTGTGATTGCTTGATGTCCGGCATCTGTCGTCTGTCTGTCTGTCTATCGTCTGTCTGTCAACATTTAGCTTGTTTATGCGATGGAGGCTGTATTTTTCAACTGATCTTCATGAAATTTTGTCAGAATGATTGCCTTGATAAAATCTAGGCCAAGTTCGAAATGGGTCATCTGGGGTCAAAAACTAGGTCACTAGGTCAAACCAAAGAAAAACCTTGTGTATGCGATAGAGGCTGTAGTTTTCAATTGATCTTCTTGAATTTTGGTCAGAATGATTACTTTGATAAAATATAGGCCAAGTTCAAAAATGGGTCATCTGGGGTCAAAAAGTAGGTCAAATCAAAGAAAAACCTTTTGTATGCAATAGAGGCTGTATTTTTCAATTGATCTTCATGAAATTTGGTCGGAATGATTGCCTTGATGAAATCTAGGTCGAGTTTGAATATGGGTCATCTGAGGTCAAAAACTAGGTCACTAGGTCAAATTATAGAAAAATCTTGTGTATGAGATAGAGACTGTATTTTTCAATTGATTTTCATGAAATTTGGTCAGAATGATTGCCCTGATGAAATCTAGGTTGAGCTTGAAGTTAGGCCATCTAGGATCAAAAAGTAGGTCACTAGGTCAAATCAAAGAAAAACCTAGTGTATGCGATAGAGGTTGTATTTTTCAGTTGATCTTCATGAATTTTGGTCAGAATGATTGCCATGATGGAATGTAGGTCAAGTTTGAATATGGGTCATCTGGGATCATAAACAAGGTCACTAGGTCAAATCAAAGAAAAACCTTTTGTATGCGATAGAGGCTGCATTTTTCAATAGATCTTCAAAAAATTATGTCAGAATGATTGCCTTGATGAAATCTAGGTCGAATTTTAATATGGGTCATCTGAGGTCAAAAAGTAGGTCACTAGGTCAAATCAAAGAAAAACCTTGTGTATGCGATAGAGACTGTATTTTTATGCCCCCGGCATCTACTGATGCGGGAGGCATATAGTGATTGTCCTATCTGTCCGTCCATTCGTTCGTTCATCCGTCCTTTCAAGGTTAACCAAATGGGACCGTTTCGTCTAGCATCAGTACCTCTTACTAGAATGACTTGATACTAATGCAGATGTAACCTGTGACCATTCCTCATCTTCAGACATCACCTGACCTCAGTTTGACCTTGACTTTGAACTTGACCTCGTTTTGGACTTAGTTTGCTTTGTGTCGACAAGGATGCCACCGGGGGCATCAAGCGTTTATTGAACGCAGCTTCTTGTTCAAGTGGTCTTCATGAAATTTGGTCAGAATGATTGCCTTGATGAAATCTAGGTCAGGTTTGAATATTGGTCGTCTGGGGTCAAAAAGTTGGTCACTAGGTCAAATCAAAGAAAAACCTTGTGTATGCGATAGAGACTGTATATTTCAATTGATCTTCATGAAATTTGGTCAGAATGATTGACTTGATAAAATCTAGGTTGAGCTTGAATATGGGTCATCTGAGGTTAAAAACTAGGTCACTAGGACATATCTAAGAAAATACTTGTTTAAACTCAAGAGACCACATTTTTGGTCCAATCTTAATGAAAATTGGCTAGAATATTTGTTTCCAAGAAATCACTAGGTCAAGCATGTTTACACTGTTATGGTATGTTTCTCAGGTGAGCGGCCTAGAGCCATATCTTGGCCCTCTTGTTTATGTAGTCTGCATTATAAAGCATTCTGGATTTTATCTGCTTTTGTACACTGATAATTACTTCGGAACTTAAGTTTTGATATTTTCTTTAATTTTATGTTTGATACTCAAATTTTCTGTTTACTGTAGATTTCAAGTAAATTTTTGATGCATGCTTGCTCTATCTTCATTATTACAAATCAGAATTGATTCAAACTTAAAATAGTTGTTCTGCATCATCACCCACATTATATGACACAAGAAGTATAACTCTGGCAGAAATTCCATAAATTGTGTCCCTTTTATTCAAAGAAATTCTAGTAATATTTTGATGCTCTTTCACTCTTATATCTCTGTTATCATCATCCACATCAGGATATCAGTCACACCCGTGATAGCTCTAGTTTCCTCAGATTCAGTGTACTTCATTATGATCAAGAAAATGCTGTCTCCTCAAAGTTTGTAGGAATCTGTACTTTGTGTGCTTCCTAATGAGTGGGGTTTGCAGGAATATCTCCCGTGAGCCTGTTATTGTATATGCTACTATTAGCTGAATAATTTATAAACTTGATAGTGCTCTTGCTTTTAGTGAAAAAACCATAAACAATTAGACAAGGCTCAATAGTACAGTAAGAGTGTACAGCAATTTGATACATTGAAAGCAAGGAATATTTTATTTATGTTGATATATGACTAAAGTTGACACTTCAGTGCATTTTCTATTTAAATATTTTGAGAAAATATTGATTGGCTTTTCACCTTAAATGTGAATTTTTTGGTGGGAGAGTGCTTTTCTAGGAGTTTCCTTTGACCTCATGTCTGTCTGTCTGGATAGCCATTATCTGTGCGTCTGTCCATATTTGTGTTATATCTAAAAATCATTTGACCTAAAGTCATCAAGCATTATATGTTTGCTATTCAGCATGTGAAGCTAAGTACCTAGGGTTTTCGTTGGGACTTCTTTCTGCCAGACCAGACTTAGCGCCATTAACAAAGTAAAAAATATGCTTAAGGACCTAAAATTTTGAGTTACACAAAATATTATCTCAAAAAGTATTTGACCAAGGGTTATGAAACATAGGATTGTTTTTTCAGCATGTGAAGTTATGCACCTGGGGTTTTCATTGGGATTTCACTCAGTCAGACCTGAGTCATGGCCTTGGAATTTGTAAAAAAATGCACGAAGGACCTTAAAGTTTGTGTAACATATTTCTCAAATATATTTGACCTGGAGTAATTAAACCATATAGAAGTATTTTTAGCTTGTGAAGTTGTTCAACTGCTGTTTTTGGCGGGAATTTCAGTCAGCAGAACCAGAGTTATGGCCCTTGACTTAGTCAAAAATATGCCTAAAAGGTCTTTAGGTTTGTGTCAGGCCTATCTCAAAAAGTATTTGACCTAGCGTCATGGAATTTTATATGAATGTTGTTCTGCATAAGAAGTTGTGCTCCTAACATTTGGTATTTACATTCTCCCCCTTCCCAAACAACCAACAAATATTTCACTCTTTCAGTTTCTTTGATCTTGCATTTCTTGATGATATAGTATCTTGACCATCCAACCCCTGCTTCTCACACCAGTGACTTGCACTAACACCTTATTTAACTTGTCTTGCATTGTGAACAAATAACATAAGATCTAGACTAGCTCCTAGACTAAGATATATTTCTGAAAAAATGATATATCTTTTAAAATTGTGAATGTAGCCAGTCTGTATCCTATGTCCAAAATCATATGATAATATTACAGCCAGTTCTCTACGAAAATCTCTTAAATAGACAGGCATTTTGTCTCTATCGCATAAAATAAGAGAAAAATTACGAAAGTTGAAATTTTGTGACAAATTCTTTATTATCAGTCTAGTGGCTAGTCTACATAAGACCGTACAGTGAATGTAAGTGTCAGCACACACATCTAGTTTTTCTGTTCAATTTAATTGATTTTTTTTCAGAAACGCAGGTGGACGTTTCAAGGTTCATATAACTCTCTTGCTTCCAATTAAAACTTAGTCAATGTTTTCAAGCATCATAAACCCTTGCATTAAAACATAAAATCATTAAAGCAGAATTTCTTATCTTGAGATTATCACTTCAAAGCATTCTCATATTGTAGGGATTTAATTTGCTAATAGAAATCAATTGTCAAGGGAGTAGAGAGTGTTCAATTTACATAAATGTGACTAATATAAAGCTATCATGATGGACCATCCATTCTGATTATCGTGGACTCTCATTTCAAGAAGCAACCGACCGGAAATTAAAAAAATATTAATAGGGCCCAATTAATCATGAGATGCTTCTTTACCCCTCTTTAATGACACTGTCACATGTAAAGCTTACACTATGGCTGCCTTCGCTCAATAATCGTGTTTGTTTTGCAGATAAATTTAAGTGCCAATTTTAATGCCAACTGAGCCAAAATGGGATGATGTCATGCCACGGAAAAGTGGAAAAGTCCAGGAGAAAAAAAAAACGAAAGGCGAAAAAATGGGTTTTTATTGATCAATAATTTGGTCTGGCATTTGTTTTAGGTCTCGTGTGACATATAATGAAAGTTGATAAGAAATTTTCATTACAAATGAATTGCTTTGATAAAAAAATAATGAATATTAAAGAAATTTTATAATTAAGATAATGAAAGATTTTTCAGTGACAAGAGTACTTTCTCTGAAAGTAATTAAATTTGTAAGATTAAAAGAATACATCAACATTCATTAAAGTACATGTACATAGAAGTTAATATTTAAATTATTTACCTATAATTTTGTTTTTGGCTACATCTGTTTTTACTTACAATCCTGTTTTGTATAAGTACAGTAAAATCTGTGTTGTTTTATATGAACTTTGGTATGCACTTGTGCTGAAATATTCTTTAGTTTAATTGTTTCAATGAGGAGATTTTTTGTTGTTGATTCTTTGATTTATTTAAATATGGTTTCAACATTACATTTCTTGTATTGACAGAATGATAATATCACATTACTTAGCTATGCTGATTCTGAGAGAGAAAATCTCCTTAGAATTAATTAAGGTACTTTGAAATCAAATGTCAGCAGTTTTCACAGTGTAAATAAGAGTTCTGACTAGCAGAATTTTTCATTACTTTTTTGAAATGTATCATCCAGTAGTCCACATACTTTCAAGTACAGGACTTTACAGCACCATTGGCTTATAATATTAAACCTGTAAATAAAATATGAACTCTGTACTTAGTAAAGGTATAATTTTGACTAATCTGTGTTAGTCATTTTGCTGGTAAGATACAAGTTCTAAGCAATTTCCTGTTCATAACCCATTACCAAATAATTTTATTTTTGTAGACTCAGCAGACTCACTGACCTCCCCAGACTCACTTGCCTCACCTGACTCTCTGATGTCACCAGACTTGCTGCACTCACTGAAAACACTGGACTCGCCAGACTCACTAGCCTCACCTGACTTGCTGGTCTCACTGGACTCGCTTAAAACACTGGACTCGCCAGACTCACTAGCCTCACCTGACTCTGATGTCACCAGACTCACTGGACTCGCTTAAAACACCGGACTCGCCAGACTCACTAGCCTCACCTGACTGATGTCACCAGACTCACTGGACTCGCTAAAAACACCGGACTCCCCAGACTCGCTAGCCTCACCTGACTGATGTCACCAGACTCACTGGACTCGCTTAAAACACCGGACTCCCCAGACTCACTAGCCTCACCTGACTCTGATGTCACCAGACTCACTGGACTCGCTTAAAACACCGGACTCCCCAGACTCGCTAGCCTCACCTGACTGATGTCACCAGACTCACTGGACTCGCTTAAAACACCGGACTCCCCAGACTCACTAGCCTCACCTGACTGATGTCACCAGACTCACTGGACTTGCTTAAAACACCGGACTCCCCAGACTCGCTAGCCTCACCTGACTGATGTCACCAGACTCACTGGACTCGCTTAAAACACCGGACTCCCCAGACTCGCTAGCCTCACCTGACTGATGTCACCAGACTCACTGGACTCGCTTAAAACACCGGACTCCCCAGACTCGCTAGCCTCACCTGACTGATGTCACCAGACTCACTGGACTCCCTAAAAACACCGGACTCCCCAGACTCGCTAGCCTCACCTGACTGATGTCACCAGACTCACTGGACTTGCTTAAAACACCAGACACACTAGCCTCACCTGATTCGCTGGAGTCACCAGATACACTGGACTCGCCAGACTCACTAGCCTCACCTGACTCATTGAAGTCACTGGACTCATTAGCCTCACCTGACTCACTGGACTCGTCAGACTGGCCAGACTCACTAGGCTCACCGGAAACGCTGGACTTAACGGTCTTACCAAACTGGCAAAACTCACTAGAATCTCAAGTTCATTATGAGCAGTTTTCTCTTTTGATCAATGATTAGTAATCTGTAGTTGGCTTCAGGGACAATTGTCACATCAGATGTAATACATCTGTATAATGTTTTTTTTTTTTTTTAGGCAGTGTAATTCAATTAATGTAATTAGTTCTCATTTCATAAATGATCAAATGCTGGGGTATTAATGAGGATTTTGAAATTGATTATTGGAAATGCTATTGGGTTTCTGGAATTCTATACGCAGGTGATATAGTGCCATATTTGCCGACTGAATGACTTTGAGTGGTTTTAATCCATATTCAACTTTAGAGCATCACTCGAAGAGCTTTTCAGACATCGTCTTCCTAATATGGTATAATTGGAGTAAAAGGTCACAAATGCCAGCTCAGCATTAATTCTCTAAGCCCGCAGGCATGATCGGTCATTAAGGCCGCATATGAAGAGGGTGACTCACGATTTATCTCGAACAGCCCGCTGTGATGCGCCATCTTTATATGGGTAGCCCTGAAATCCAATCTTCGCAAACCCATTTTCTGAGGAAATTGAATGACATTGTCAACAATAGCTGCTATGGAAACCATATTATCAGATGAACAATTTCTCCAATTAAGAATGGCAGGATTCACTTAAATCACTGAAGAGTTTTCTTTCCAGGAACAATTTCTTCCTTTTTTGATGCAACTATCTGTTAATTAATGTTAACGGCATAATGCATGCAACGTCCCCAGAGTAGGGATTCCCCTCTGATAAATTAACAGAAATAAGGGCTGTAAGTGGGGTGGCTTATTGGCTTAAATTCAGAGCGAACATAGAACAGGCAGCTGAAGAATTCTCAGGGATATTAGGAATAATTATGAAAAATACGCACAAGAAATATTTCCTCTGGGATATTAAGACATGCTCTCTTCTCGACAAATATGTTATTTCTTTATTGTCATAGTGTTTGACTGAGACATGCTGCAAGTATTTAATCAAAAGTCTCAGTTGGGACAGAATATGCAAATGTTGTTGTTTTTTTAATTTCTACCCTCGAAAGTTCACATGTTTAATATTTTTCATTTTCCTTATTTAAATTGATAAGACAGGATCTTAGTAAGAATCTTGATAGATTGGACTTGGAAGAGGGGCAAAAATTGCTTACATAAGTTATTTCAAAGGGGCACACCCAGATTTATACCAGATGAAATACAGGGAAACACCATGCACTCCTGCATGGATAGTTCAAACACCCAGGCTCACTTGAGATATTTATGTAGTCCTGCCTATTTATTCCCTCGCATTTATGTTGGGGGCATGTAGTGTTGCTGCTGTTCGTATGTACTTCTGTATGTCCTGAAATCTTGTGAGTCGACCACCACCCACACTATTAGCTTGATTTGCTTCAAACTTTCATAGATGAACAAGCTTGATGTACAGATGACCATACAGGAAGGGATTTTTTCTGTGACAATTTTTACTGCAGTTATGGCCCTTTGATAGTTATAGAGAAAAATCTTGTGTGTCCAACTCCTCCCACACTGATAGCCTGATTTGCTTTAAACATTCACAGATGAACAAGCTTGATGTACAGATGACCATAAAAGAAGACATTTTTTCTTTGACTATTTCTACTGTAGTTATGGCCCTTCGATAGTTTTGCTATATAGAATATAGAGAAATATCTTGTGTGTCCAATTCCTCCAATAATATTAGCCTGATTTGCTTCAAACTTCCACAGATGAACAAGCCTGGTGTGCAGATGACCATAAAGGAAGAAACCTTTCGTATGACTATTTATACCACAGTTCTGGCCCTTTGATAATTTTGCATATAGAATATAGAGAAAAACCTCAAACACAATAATTGAAAGGGTATGCTTGAAACTCGAGGACCTTCATGTGAAGATGATCATAAATAATGGACTTTTCTCTGCGGCCATTCTTACTAGGTAGTCCATAGTGAAGAAATTCAGTGTGTTCAACTCTTCAAACACTTTTTGAAGGGATTGCATTCAAAGTTGCTCAGATGCTCAACTGTAAATGAATACAATTTGCTTCAGATGTTTAGTCAAAGTTTCTTTCATGTGAAGATGGTTTGTACTAAAAACATTGCTATTTAGAGGATGGCACATTATGTGGAGGCATCCTAGCTTGTCCAGTGGACACGATTCAGTTTCCTTATATTTTCTATGTTTTTATCACGGAACTTCACTCATCCCTTTGTGACTATGAGCGAAGGATGTTTTACTGTAAAAATAAATTTCATTGGTTGCAAATAAAAACTAATTATTTAGGATAATATTTATGTCAGTTGAGCAAATCGATATAAACATTTTTAAAATTTTTTACGTTAAGCCTGCTGGCGGCAAGTGATTCTGCCTTTGCGACCAGTGCAGACCAAGTTCAGCCTACATGATGTCCCTTTGAATAATAAATGGTATTGCTCAAATTGAATGATGGACCAGTCCATTTTAGAAATTTAGCAGGCTGAAGGTTTATATGAATTAGCCAATTACTTGTCAAGAAAAAAAACAACATTTTATTTACTGACAAATTATTGTCAGCTCAACCGTAACAGTTATCAAATAATTTCGCTTGTTTCTATTGATCTGTGCAGCTGACATGTTTTTGGAAATGCTTATTATTTATTGAAAACTATGCACATTAAAAACATATTTTGCATTATTTTCCTTTTATGTATTTTATTGTATGAGTAAGTGTGTTTAAAGCCCTTAGATGTTATAATGAAAATAACAACAGTAGCAACACGAACAATACTGTAAGATCATTGTAGTTCATGGAAACAGTAATTGTTGGAGATGTTACATTGTGGATTTCACCTTTTGAAGATGTATTGAGTGTGAATCTTATTTGTTTGTTGGGATTTAGTTTCGTGGATTGATCCAACCATAAAATTCACAAAAATAAGTCCCATACAAATATTAATGATTTTGCCATTGTCTGTTTATATATTATCCCTTACCCTACTAAATTTCTATAATGGACTTGTCCATCTTTCAAATTGGACAGTACCATTGATTGTTGAAAGGGATGATACCAAAATGATAATAACTGAATTATTATTATTATTATTATTATATACCACATTTATATAGCACTCTTTTCATATAAAAATACGTTCAAAAGTGCTTTACATAAAAACATTTATATAATGTTCAATAAAAAAAATGGGAATTGAACTATTATAGAAGAAATTAAAATTACATTACGGTAATAAGATACCAAGCATTTTAAATTGGAAGGTAGGCCGATCAAAACATGAAACAAAAGTACAATATCATAAAACATTAACTGACCTATCAAAGACACAGGTCAGAGCAGAATAGAACAGAAGATATCTTACATTTTGAACAGACAGAATTAAACAGTATGATGTCTGCGAAATGCATCACAGCATGCAAAACCGACCCGGATGATTGGGTCAATCGCTACCTAAACGGCCCGGAAAACATCCATGATACATCCCACAGAAAAAAAAAAAAAAAAAAAAAACACCGCCAACATTATTCTGTCACACTGGAGTTCTTAATTAAAGTAATTAATTGGCCGGCAAAGTACCTACATTATAAATCAGGTAATCAGTGAGATGTTAGTTGCCAAAGAATTGTATGAAATAATGCGTCTTTAGCGCTTTTTTGAAACTTTGCACGGTCTTGCACTCTCTTATGCCAGATGGGAGGGCATTCCATAACCTCGCAGCAGCTGTCTGAAAGCTCCTGTCACCAAATCGTATTGTTCGACATTTGGGCACCACTAGTTTTAATGCATTATTCTGCGATCTCAGATTTCTGGATGGTGTATATATTTCTAGCATGTTCGCTACATAAGCTGGTGATTGATCTTTGAGTGCCTTATATGTATGTGTTATAATTTTGTATTCTACCCTACATTGCACAGGAAGCCAATGGAGTTCACGCAGAACAGGCGTTATATGGTCGTATCTGGATGTTCTGGTTACGATTCTAGCTGCCGTGTTTTGGACATATTGCAGTTTGTTCATTGACCGTTTCGGAATTCCATATAGAAGAGAGTTGCAATAATCCAAACGTGATGTAACAAGAGAGTTGATTAGAGATTTGGTTGCGTTTGCGGTTATATATTGTCTGATGTGACTAATTTGCCGCAACTGTGCATAGGAATTCCTACACACACTATTCACATGTTGCTCCATCCTCATGTTCGAATCCAGGAAAGCACCGAGGTTCCTGACACTGCCTGATTGTTTGATTTCAGAGCCGTCCACTTTCACAGATATGTTTGAAACAGATTGTGTCTTGTGTTCAGATGAAAATATGATTAATTCTGTTTTTTCAGCATTGAGTTTCAACATGTTATTATTCATCCAACTTACTATATCCTTTAAACAACTTTCAACGCGATGAATGGTCTCCTCAATAGACATTTTATTTATTGGTTTGAATGATTGATATAACTGCGAATCGTCCGCATAGAAATGATTGTTCAGTCCGTGCTTTCTGCAGATAGCTCCGACTGGTTTTGTGTACATTGTGTAGTTCTTTGGCCCCAGGACAGACCCTTGGGGTACACTGTACTTCATTAGCACTGGTTGTGATAGCTCGCCATCTATGCATACGGTTTGGTAGCGGTCACTAAGGTATGACATCATCCATGCGAGTGGCTTGCCTGTAACACCAAAGTGACGTTCAAGGCGATGAATCAACGTCCCGTGGTCAATAGTGTCAAATGCTGCAGAGAGATCAAGCATCACAAGAATAGTCACATTGTTCTTATCCAACGATTGAAGAATGTCATTTTGAACTTTTAATAGGGCGGTTTCGGTTGAGTGGAATTTTTTATAAGCAGATTGATTAACTTCATGAAGTTCGTTGTTCCTCAGATGATTTTCAATTCGAACATCTACCACTTTTTCTAAGATTTTAGACAGAAACGGCAAGTTTGACACAGGTCTATAGTTTTTTAGGACATTAGAATCTAGGCTTGGCTTTTTTAGAAGAGGTCTTATTCGTGAATGTTTGAACGCTTTGGGCACATACGCAGCATCTAGAGATGCATTCATAATTGTTGTTATCACTGGTGTTAGTTCGTCAAGACATTCTTTTAATAACCATGTTGGGATAGGATCTAGTTCGCATGATTTGTTCGCTGACTTTTTGATAATTGATTTCACTTCGTCTTCTGAGGCTTGAGTAAACTCTACATAATTGACACCTGTGTATTCAGTTTCTATGAATGGCGAACAATGCAGATCATGATCAGATTGCACGGATGTGCAGGCTGATCATGAACATGTCCAGCATGGTAAGGGTTAAATAGCTTGTAGAAATAGTAAGGCAGTAATTGCAACACATCTTGCACAAATGAAATGAGATGGAATCTGTTTACAAAAATATCCAGAGCATTAAATTACAGTGATCTAACCAAGGTGAAATGTTAAGAAACTGATTTGACCATTAAGTAATGTAAATAATTGGCTACAGATAATTGGCTACATAATTTAATGCAGCGGTCAATCAATTATCCAGTCATTCTCTATTCTCTAGTTGAAGGGTCTGTGTCTGGTCAGCTGATTTAATTTTTGGTAAATTTCAAAAAGGGTCAGGGTGTCGAGCCAAATGCTTATGCAACTTTTGATCTACCAAAATTACAGCCTAGTATTTTGTCTGTATATAAAATACCTGATGAATGTAGAAATGACTTGTAACTGAACTCTGTGGTTTTATGGGTGTTTACTCGATAAATCAGCTTTAAAACTTCAAAAAGAGTATTCATTTACATTAATTATTCAGCTACTGAAATATGTAAAATATTGACTACAGTTTGTCAGGTCTGTCTTATAAACATCAATTGAGAGTCTTGTTTTTTGTTTTAAATTGTTTTAAAGCTACTCACCTAACAGATTCAGATTACTCAAGTATCAAATTCATGGTCAGATATAAAAGGAGAGAAATTATTAAAAGCTGGTATTTAAATTTATGATATAAAAAAAAAAACAGTGTCATTTTTTCATATCAAGAATATCTCCGAGTACAAAAGACAAAATAAAACAAATATGAAAAAAAAAAATTGAGAAAATCTTATTTTAGTCATTTGTTTAAAGGGATTATAGTTGAGAAAAAATGAAAATGGCCCAGACAATTAACTGTAGCTTATGAATGGAAGTAAATTATGAGTACTTGGAATTTCGATGAATTAAAAATGACAAAAATAATCCGAAACATTTCAAGATACTTGAGTATAAAGTAGAATTTATGTAATTTCCATCATCAAGAGCTTTTAAACCATGGCTATGAGTTATTTCCCTTTGACTGTAAGTACTTTGCCATTGCATTCAGATTCTTGATTTCGGCAGATTTTAACATGATATTGTAAGTCTAAAACATAATTACAATGGAGCATTTGAAACATTTTAATCAAGACAAGCATAGGAAAAGTGTACGAATGCAAAATAATGAATTAGAAAATTTCTTCTGCAGTGTTTTTTTATACAGTCTGGAGTCTTCCTCAATTTGAAACAGATGTCCTTAGTGCAAAAAAGAAGTTACGCAACACTGTTTTTCAGCCCATTATCATATACAGCAATGATAAGATCGAGCTTAAATTAAATGTCTGTACTTGATATTGTAAATGTAAATATTTTGCTATTTCAGCAGTCTATTTTTTTTCTTTCTGCACGATTCAAAAAATATAAACATTTTAGAATGCAGTGTCTGTCTTCTGTTATGTAATTCGCGTTCACGGAACAGAGCTTGCCGATTGTTGTGCATTATCTCACAGAGATTTCAATCAGCTAAATATCTGAGTGATTTCGACAATTATGCTGCAGTTATGCATTTTCGTCATCATTTTGTTTACTTGACAAGATCTAAACAGTTTATGATCCATGCTAAAATGAATGTAAATATTTCATTGAAAAGATTGTCTTGATTTTGAGCAGATTTTTTTTAGGTAAGAACAAAATATCACAGAATTTTTCATAAGACAAATTTATGAAGTATCTGACCCCACTGTAAATTGAACATGCAAGTATAAGTATAGGTTATAAGTTGAATACAGCAGTTTTAAGATATTAATTTTGAGCGAGCGTTACCGTCTTACAGTTAGCCCAGGCGGAGTCTATTAAATCGTAACATTTAACAAATAAATTGAATACATACAGTTGATGTGACAACTGTATGAGAACTAGAATGGCCAGATTTGAATGAAATGGAGCAATTCCGTTGGCAGAGCAGCTTGGGCAAACTGTAACAGTAAATATACATGTAGTTTTGTATAAATTAAAAGGAAGCTTCTCTATCAAGATTATATGAAAAATGATCAAGTTTCTTGATTCATGGATAAATACAGATCTTTTGTAAGTTTCTGTCTCTAAGCCTGTATCAAGTGTAGATCATGATCAGCCTGCACATCCATGCAGTCTGATCATGATCTGCACTGTTCGCTATTCAGTCATATCTTTTTGGTAAGCACCCCTTTTAACAGTTATATTGGTACTGTCTAAATTGAAAGATGGACAAGTTCATTATAGAAATGTAGCAGGGTAAGGGTTAACATGATGACTTGCCGTATATTGCTAGAGGCTTAAAACTTCTAGCCGCCATAGCAGTAATTTGTGGTGCTATGCCATTAGTGCTTATAAATAAAATTATAAGAGTTATTTAAGTTTATACAATTAAATGAATCAGTATATTACCAACTGTCTTTCTGTCTGCTTACAAAGAATGGTAGCTTGTTCTGTTATATCATTTAAATTGCCCATAATTTCCATGAAAATTAATTTTTAGATATTTAAAGAATTTATATTGGTCATTTGAAATTTATTCCAGTCATAAAAGTTGTCCAGGACAGACAATCAGTCTTGTGAAGAAAAAATTGTTAAAAGTTTCAACATGATTAGGATCAGTTATTATCAGATCATGTAATTCTTAATAAATTTAACTTAGATTATAGCCTTTCAAGAATGGTTTAATGTCAGATCTTAAGATATTTTAACAAACATATTTATTTCCAGACTTTGCCGTCACATTTGTTATGCTGCAATGATAGACATTAGGTTCTGTGAGTGACATTGTCTTGACCACAGTCACGTTCTTGCTTGTATCGCTGAAAGATATTTTGCATGTACCAGTGACAGACATTGTCCTGCACCAGTCAGCAGTCACATTCTTACTTGTACCAGTGACAGACACAGTCAGTGGACATGCAATGCCCTGGGTCAGTCAGCCTGCACCAGGGACAGACAATGCCCTGGGTCAGTCAAGCCTGTACCAGGGACAAGGAATGCCCTGGCTCAGTCAGCCTGTAACTGGGACAGACAATACCCTGCACCAGTCAGCCTGTACCAAGGACAGACAAAGCCCTGGGTTAGTCAGCCTGTACCAGGGACAGACAAAGCCCTGGGTCAGTCAGCCTGTACCAGGAGCAGACAAAGCCCTGGGCTAGTCAGCCTGTACCAAGGACAGACAAAGCCCTGGGTTAGTCAGCCTGTACCAGGGACAGACAAAGCCCTGGGTTAGTCAGCCTGTGCCAGGGACAGACAAAGCCCTGGGTTAGTCGCCAGTCAGCCTGTACCAAGGACAGACAAAGCCCTGGGTTAGTCAGCCTGTACCAAGGACAGACAAAGCCCTGGGTTAGTCAGCCTGTACCAATGACAGACAAAGTCAGCCTGTAGCAGGGACAGACAATGCCCTGGGTCAGTCAGTCTGTATGAGGGACAGACAAAGCCCTGGGTCAGTCAGCCTGTACCAGGGATAGACAATGCCTTGGGTCAGTCAGCCTGTACCAGGGACAGACAATGCCCTGGGTCAGTCAGTCTATATGAGGGACAGACAATGCCCAGGGTCAGTCAGCAGTCACATTCTTGCCTGGACTAGTCAGCAGACACTTTCTCATCCAAATTAGTGATGAACATTTTCCTGGACCTGTCAGCAGTCACATTCTTGCTTATATCAGTCACAGACATTGTCCTAGACCTGTCAGCAGTCATATTCTTGCCTGTACCCATCACATACATTGTTCTGGACATGTCAGTAGTCATGCTTTTCCCTGTACCTGTGACATGCATTGACATGGACATGTCAGCGGTCATATTCTTGCCTGTACCCATGACAAACATTGTCCTGGACCTTTCAGCAGTCACATTCTTGCTTGTACCAGTAACAGGTGTTGTCCTGGACCTGTCATCAGACACATTCTTGCCTGTACTAGTGCTGGCCATATAGTAGTCATATACTTACCTGTTTAAGCGATACACATTGACATGAACATTCTTGATTGTTTCAGTGCCAGACATTGTCTTTGATCTGACAGCAGTCATATTCTTGCCTGTACAAATGATGTACATTGTTCTGGACCTGTCAGAAGTCACATTCTTGCCTACACCAAGGACATGCATTGTCCTGGACCTATCAGCAGTCACATTCTTGCCTGTACCAATGACAGACATTGTCCCGGATCTGTCAGAAGTCATATTCTTGCCTATACCAATGACGTACATTGTCCTGGACCTGTCAGAAGTCACATTCTTGCCTATACCAATGACATGCATTGTCCTGGACCTATCAGCAGTCACATTCTTGCCTGTTCCAATGACGTGCATTGTCCTGGACCTGTCAGCAGTTACATTCTTGCCTGTACCAATGACAGACATTGTCCTGGATCTGTCAGAAGTCACATTCTTGCCTATACCAATGACATGCATTGTCCTGGACCTATCAGCAGTCACATTCTTGCCTGTACCAATGACAGACATTGTCATGGATCTGTCAGAAGTCATATATTTGCCTGTACAAATGACAGACATTGTCCTGGACCTGTCAGCAGTCATATTCTTGCCTATACCAATGACATGCATTGTCTTGGACCTATCAGCAGTTACATGCTTGCCTGTACCAATGACTTGCATTGTCCTGGACCTATCAGCAGTCATATTCTTGCCTGTTCCAATGACAGACATTGTTCTGGACCTGTCTGAAGTCATATTCTTGCCTGTTCCAATGACTTGCATTGTCCTGGGCCTGTCAGCAGTCTTATTCCTGCTTATACCAATGACATGCCCTGTCCAGGACCTATCAGCAGTCGTATTCTTGCCTGTACCAATGACAGACATTGCCCTGGACCTGTCAGCAGTCATATTCTTGCCTATACCTATGACATGCATTGTCCTGGACCTATCAGTAGTCATATTCTTGCCTATACCTATGACAGACATTGCCCTGGACCTGTCCGCAGTCATATTCTTGCCTATACCTATGACAGACATTGCCCTGGACCTGTCAGCAATCATATTCTTGCCTATACCTATGACAGACATTGCCCTGGACCTATCAGCAGTCATATTCTTGCCTGTTCCAATGACAGACATTGTTCTGGACCTGTCTGAAGTCATATTCTTGCCTGTTCCAATGACTTGCATTGTCCTGGACCTGTCAGCAGTCTTATTCCTGCTTATACCAATGACATGCCCTGTCCAGGACCTATCAGCAGTCATATTCTTACCTGTACCAATGACAGACATTGCCCTGGACCTGTCAGCAGTCATATTCTTGCCTATACCTATGACAGACATTGCCCTGGACCTGTCAGCAGTCATATTCTTGCCTATACCTATGACAGACATTGTCCTGGACCTGTCAGCAGTCATATTCTTGCCTATACCTATGACAGACATTGCCCTGGACCTGTCAGCAGTCATATTCTTGCCTATACCTATGACAGACATTGCCCTGGACCTGTCAGCAGTCATATTCTTGCCTATACCTATGACATGCATTGTCCTGGACCTGTCAGCAGTCATTTTCTTGCCTGTACCAATGACATACATTGTCCTGGACCAGTCAGCAATCATATTCTTGCCTATACCAATGACATACAGTGTCCTGGGCTTGTCAGAAGTCATATTCTTGCCTATACCAATGACATAATTATGTTGTCCTGGACCTGTCAGCAGTCATATTCTTGCCTATACCAATGACATATGTTATTCTGGACCTGTTAGAAGTCATATTCTTGCCTGTACAAATGACACCTGTCAGGAGTCATATTCTTGCCTGTACCAATGACACCTGTCAGCAGTCATATTCTTGCCTGTACAAATGGCACCTGTCAGGAGTCATATTCTTGCCTGTACCAATGACACCTGTCAGCAGTCATATTCTTGCCTGTACCAATGACACCTGTCAGCAGTCATATTCTTGCCTGTACAAATGACACCTGTCAGCAGTCATATTCTTGCCTGTACAAATGACACCTGTCAGGAGTCATATTCTTGCCTGTACCAATGACACCTGTCAGGAGTCATATTCTTGCCTGTACCAATGACACCTGTCAGGAGTCATATTCTTGCTTGTACCAGTGACATGTTATTCTGGACCTGTTAGAAGTCATATTCTTGCCTGTACCAATGACACCTGTCAGGAGTCATATTCTTGCCTGTACCAATGACATACATTGCCCTGGACCTGTCAGGAGTCATATTCTTGCCTGTACCAATGATACGTTGCCCTGGACCTGTCAGCAGTCATATTCTTGGCTGTACCAATGACATACGTTGTCCTGGACATGTCAGCAGTCATATTCTTGCCTGTACCAATGACATACCTTGTCCTGGACCTGTCAGCAGTCATATTCTTGCCTGTACCAATGACATACGTTGTCCTGGACATGTCAGGAGTCATATTCTTGCCTGTATCAATGACATAGTTACGTTGTCCTGGACATGTCAGGAGTCATATTCTTGCCTGTACCAATGACATACGTTTTCCTGGACCTGTCAGAAGTCATATTCTTGCCTATACCAATGACATACATTGTCCTGGGCCTGTCAAAAGTCTTTACTCCTGCCTGTAACAGTGGCTGACAATTTCCTTGGCCAGACAGCAGTGTTTATTTGACTGACATTATCCAAATTCATTTTGCAGTCCCATTGCCCGTAATCTGAAACTCCAAAACTGGAACCCCTGAAAGCTAGAAAATCTTCACAGCTGAATAAGTGTGGGGCCTCTTTTATTTCATTAGAAAAATACATCTGTAATCATTTAGGGGTTTTATTTTGCATCTGCCCTGATTATTCTGTATCAGTTGAATTTAGGTATCACTTACAAAACTCATTTCAGGATCACTTTTTCAGCTTGATATCTACAATATAATTGGAATTAACTTGATATGGAATTAGATGTCTCTTTACCAGTATAAATGTGAAAATTTGTATAAGGGGAGATAACAGTTTTTATATTACATCCTGATATAAACAAAAATTGATTTTTGAGATATTTGATTGATGATTTATTTTAAAAATCCAGAAAAAGACTTGAATAGTTAAGTAAAACTGATTAAATATCGTAACAGTTGGTGGTTTCAGTTGGAGATTTCATGTAACACATGTTATATACGACATGCTTGAAGCCCTTAAACTTTTTTATATTCTTCGTTCGCAATTTTAAACTCGTAAGTGTGTGTAGTTTTTATCAAACTTATTTAATTCTTGCTAGTAACATCAGGCGTAGGTCAAAGCTATTGAATAGTGAGGGGCACGCGACATTAAATATGTTGCGTACTGAGATATTGTTTCCAGTTTTGTTGAAAAGAATACATTTGAATAAGTAACAGATATTTTGACTGCATGGCTTCTAATCCGTCTTTTGATATGCTGATAATTTTCACGGGGCTTTTGTATGTAAAGACGCACTTGAAAATTTTATTTTCACTGACGACATTACATCTATAGAAGCCCCTGAACAAAGTGATTTGTTTGACGCATGTTCTAATGCTGCGGTCCTAATCTTTAAGAATATTGAATTAGAAATATCACTTAAACTCATTAAATATCCATCGTGCAAATGTATTTTGTATTCCTTAACCCCTGATTTCTATAAAGGTACAATTTGACATTGTAGTAGCGGTAAGAACAGTACTAAGGAGGTATTAAAGTACTTTTTTTGGGGAGACTGAAACTAAACTTAAAACCCTTTTCATTACAGTCTAATAAGAGTAAGTTTTAATTCAGTGTTTGATTACAGTAAAAACATTATAAAAAAAAACATGCTCGATAGTAGTCTCAAAAAGCTTTCGACTCCATCCTGTTTCTAATTTCAAATTTTTTTTAATCATGGATTTGCAAATACGGAGTGAATATTTAGTGGTTAAACTAAAAAAGTCTTTTGACACAGGTTCAGTATATTGCTAGAAATGAAAGTAGTGGTTGTTCTGGACAGGTGGCCTCTGTTTACAAATGGTATTAAGCACCTAATGTTTGACTGTACATTGTATAATGATTTATGTGGTGATGTTAGGGGACTTGTACAGGTTTTCGTAAATTAATGAGGAAGATTTATACAAGTGAGAACACATGTACCAAGGTTTATTTTCCACATCATCAACTTTTAACAGCAGGGGGCTAGGAGTTTTTCAGGAATTTTTAGCATTTTGTTACCAGAGCAATCCATTTTACATCTGCCTTATGAAATGGCACATAGTTTTGTGTAGATTTCACCATCATGTGTCAGCTGTTCTAGTCTTTCAGGGCAGGTAAATGGCCCATAACCTTGAAAGTAATTGTCCTCAGTGATAGAATCAGTTTTATTTTTTAAACCTGATGCATTGCCCAAAGCAAAACCAAATTGGATAATGGTGATATTAGCATTTGCCCCTCCAGTGGAAATATTAGGATAAAGTTTTGCGCTTTGCCCTTCCTTGCATCTTTTTTGCCCCTTTTTCACCATCATGCCCCACACAAATCCCAGCACACACATGCACACACACAACTTCCATCTTTAATAATTATTAAAGTACAGTCAAACTTCGTTAACTCTAACGCGGATAATTCGTACACCACCCTTCTCTTGAACTCGTTGTCGGGTCCCTGGAAAAATCCCTGTATAATGAATTTTGTTCGATAACACGAACAACCGAACACTCAAACAAATTTTGCTGGTCCCGTTGAGTTCGAGTTAACGAAGTTCGACTGTACATGTATTTGGACTGCTGTTATATAATAGGCAACAGGCAATTAAAATCTTTGAGACCTTAATTAGTGTTAACGATCTTATCTTCTTAACATTTAAGTTGGCAGGGTATCTGCATAGGTCTGTCAAACATTATTTCATTTACTGATTTATTCTGTATGAAATGTTCTTTTAGTGGAAAAGGGAGAAATGCCAGTTTAAACTGTTGTTGCAGCAAGATTTATTTTAATTTCTTGAAAATTATCTAGGTTTGTTCACATCATATTTTTTAGTGCTTTGTATAAACACAAATGAATGCCCCAGGGAGGCTGCCTGAGGCAAAATGGTGCATTTATTAAGGGGCCGAGTTTCAACAATTTTTAAAACATTTTTTTTTAATGATTAGAGCTGTACATAAAACTTCCGCTGATTGAATTTCTACATTAATATTAACATAAAATTCACTTACGACTTAAAAAATGGTGTGGATATGTTGGGGACTGTTTAATAGTGGGGGACGAGGGGGAAGCATTTATACTAGAAAAAAGAAAAGTTTACTTCTGTTAGGGACAGCAGAGATTTTAAATTTTCAAATATCATTAGTGCTCTTAAATAGAATAATTCACTACAAATGTATCTTAATATGAGCCGTGCCATGGGAAAACCAACATAGTGGCTTTGCGACCAGCATGGATCCAGACCAGCCTGCGCATCCGCGCAGTCTGGTCAGGATCCATGCTGTTCGCTAACAGTTTCCCCAATTCCAATAGGCTTTAAAAGCGAACAGCATGGAGCCTGACCAGACTGCGCGGATGCGCAGGCTGGTCTGGATCCATGCTGGTCGCAAACCCACTATGTTGGTTTTCCCATGGCACGGCTCATATCTTAATAGTTTATTCCAAAACTAACTCCTGTTTAAAGATACAGAAAAGCTGACATTTATAAAACTTGCTAAAGAGTTTCTAGCTGCCTAAATGATGGCATTTCTTGAAGAAAGCTCATTAATCAAAAAGTGTCATTTTCCCTGGAATTTAAATACCAAATTACACACTTCTCCAAATATTGGTCTTTGAATTCTGTCTTTGAATGAAGATGTTTATGTTATTAATTAGCAAGGTCTGTCTCCAGAACTGAAGTCTGGCATCATGTCATATTTGGTGTTTAATAACAGCAAATTCTGTAAGCTTCTTGGCTATCAATCATGATTATAAAGTACTATTTCATAGGGGAATAATTGACGACTTTAATTTTCGAAAATGGGGCTGGAATAGTAATGCTGTGCTAGTTTTAAGTTAAGTTATGATAAAATTACTTGGTGCTGTGGCAACTTTTGCTTAGATGTTGTGTGTATTGTCTTTAACTTTTTAAAAAATCTTGTGTGTTTTGTTGTTTATTTCAGAAACAGAAGGACTTCTTCTCAGATACAGAATATATGAATGGAGAGGCACACAGGGAAGTAGAGAACAGAAAGTCAATAGGAATAGACTGATGGTGTTAGCTGTATAGTAAATGTCAAGATAGATTTTCTGAAGAACATGTTTTTCCTTTACTCGATGACTTATGATTTGTATTTCTTTATCGCTTGAATAGATACCAGTCATATGTCAAGTCACCATTTTAGAAAATCTTGTCTTGGCATTTACTGTATGACTGACACCTACTAATACTATCACTCAGTTTTACTTCCTACACTGTGTGCACAATTTTTAGGCAAAAATCAAAAGCCTGAAGGTCCACATTCAGAAGCCTGAAATCTCTTTTTCCAGTTGAAGAGGGAAATTCTGGCAGTAAAATGCCTGAAATCAGTACCAGTCCTAAAATGGCTTGTGTTTTCATTTCTGAAATAACAACGAAACCTACAAGACCCAAAGTAATCAAAAGTAGAGGCCTTTACAGGAGAAAGTGTCATTAGTTATCTGATATCAGTTGCAGGTAGCGCATGTAAAATTAATAAATGCCATTTTTGCACCATTTCTAGACTTTTTATGCCCCCCCCCCCCCCCCCCCCTGGCATATTAGTTTTCAACTGTCCATCCATCGTTAGTTCATCACGTTAACTTTGCATGAAGGCATTTTACTCGCAAACCACTGCACCCAGGACCTTCAAACTTCACATGCTGATAGTACTTATTGAGTACACGACCCCTACTGACTTTGGGTTCACCAGGTCAAAAGTCAAGGTCACAGGGGACAATGTTAACTTTTTGTATGAAGGCACTTTACTCGCGAACCACTGCACCCAGGAACTTCCAACTTCACATGCTGATAGTACTTATTGAGTACACGACCCCTACTGACTTTGGGGTCACCAGGTCAGAGGTCAAGGCGCTACGGGGGGTGGGGGGGGGGGGGAGGCATTTGTCACCATTAGCGACAGCTCTTGTTAACTTTTAAATTATTATTATGTTCTTATGCAACTATGAACATGCCAATTGTATATACTTGTAAATGTTTGTGCAGACGGTATTGAATATTGGTCTTTGACCAAATATGTCTATCCACAATAAATAAAGTCATTATTATTATTATTATTAAAATACCCACAATCCCACACCACCATTCTGTTGCAGTGATTAGACTGAAAGACTGCAATAATAAAGAAATACCAATAAAACAGATTTCTGATAATTTACTGCATTGCTTTAATAGTTATTGCAAATTATTTATGATATGATTTCATTACTTTCAGTGCAAAAAGCAAGATTTTTCCTGCAATAAAAAACACAGGTAAGCAGCTACAGGGTAATAGGTTTAATTAGAGGTATATTACTGGGGCTGATTGCTTCCTGATAGAACTGTGATACCTGCTAATGGCTGCACATACCTGCTCTATTTAATTGTCTTCATTAAAGAAGGCATCATTTTTACATTTATGGGTAGAAGAAATTTTTTTTATTTCCGTAATACCAAATGGAATCATTTCAGCAAGTTAATGTTGTGGTATGCACATAAGCAGGGTTGCTAAGAATTTTTAAATTAGATGTTATTCTAAGAATGTTTTGTAGTGAATTACAATGTTGATCAGTGCATATTAAGTTTTGAAATTGAGTGGGAGTAGAGGAAGCAAATATTTTTTTAAGATTTGGTACATGTAAGGCATTCATTTTCCATGCCTGGCTTTTAGCTTGTCTCAACTTGAGGTCTGGTATACTGTCCATTGCATAGTTTTTATGGCCCTGCACTGACATTTCTACTTAAACATTTACACCAGACTTGGTCTGTAATGGCCCAGCATAGACCTCTGTAAAGTTTATAAAAATGGTTCCACTAGACAGAGCTAAAAATAGAAAGAAAACTTAATTTTATAGAACTTCTTCTTGTGAACCACTTAATTGATTAAGTTCACCAAACTCAATCTGTAAGGTCTTTGTATCTCATATTATTTAAACAACTTATGAACCACTTGATGGATCTTCACCAAATATGGTCCAAAGTATCCTTGCAAGGTCTTCTCTCAACTGATTCCAGATGGTGTTGCTTGACATCTTTTTAGCCAGAGCTAAAATAGAAAAACTTTTAAACAACTTCTCAAGAACTGCATAGTGTGACTGGCAAACTGGGTTTGTTCTAAAGATTTGACTTGGGGACCCATTTATGGGCCACCAGAGTTAAAAAATAGAAAAAATCTCTAAACAACTCGTGAACTGCTAGATGTATCTTCACCACACTTGGTCTGTAGCATCCTTGTATATATCTCTCACAAGTTTGTCCAGATGGTTCTGCCTGATCCCTATAAGGCATGCCAGAGCTGAAAACAGAACATTTGAGCTGTGCCATGAGAAAACCAACATAATGGCTTTGTGACCAGCATAGATCCAGACCGCGCAGTCTGGTCAGGATCCATGCTGTTCGCTTTCAAAGCCTTTTGCAATTAGAGAAACCGTTAGCGAACAGCATGGATCCTGACCAGACTGTGCGGATGCGCAGGCTGGTCTGGATCCATGCTGGTCACAAAGCCACTATGTTGGTTTTTTCATGGCACGGCTCATTTATAGAACTTCTTCTCATGAACTACCAGATGGAACTTCATGAAATTTGGTCTGTAGCATCCTTGTATGGACTTATCTTGTGTTTGTTCAAAAGATTCTCCTTGACCCCTTTATGGGCCACCATAGCTGAAAATAGAAAAAAAAGTTTAAATTCATGATTATCAACAACTTTATGGATCTTCACCAAATGTGGTCTGAAGCAGCCATGGATTGACCTCCTCCTATTTATTCACGTAGTGCATGCCACTTGAATTCACTTAGGTAGATTGGGGCTTGGTGGATATTCACCAGTCTTGGTCTGTATTCTTTCTCAAGATTGAGATTGCTGCATTTAGGAGCTGCAAGAGCTAAAGTAAGAGAAAAATTATAAATGACTTTACCTGGTGAACTGCTGGATAAATATTCACTGAACTTTGTCAGCAGTAAGGTCAAAAGGTTTAGTTTAGATGAGCTCCCTGGCCCTCTTGTCAGACAGAAGTTTGAACTAGTAGAAATTTAAAAAAATAGAATTAGGTTATAAGTAATTTCACTACATAGCATGAATATTGTTGAAAATGTTTTGGGTTTTTTTGCACAAAAAAAAATTTAAAAGATGAAATATTAATATCATGAATGCATGAATTGGTTTTATGCAGATTAGTGTGTAATAATCAAACTCTATTTTTACCCCCCTATGCTGATGACTGTAACAGTCTTAACAAATTAGTCAAAATTGTGTCAGCATTTGTAGTATATTTAATCAGCGTTATATCTAATCTAGTACTAAACCAATCAGTCATTTTCCAAGCATTGACTGTTATGAGAATGTACCAGTCGGATGATATCAACTTCGGTGACTACATCGCTGAGGTCAGCATGTGTCATTCAAGGAAAAACGCGACTAAATTAAGAAAACTGTCAATCATACTTAATTGAATTGTATTCTTTTCACCTAAAGCTATTGATGAATTCTTTAGTCATGTTGTTAGAGATAATTGGGATTTGAATCAATATTGACACTGTCCCCTCCCCATCGCATTCGCTGTACGATCGATCAAATATGTGCTTTTTTAGCCCTGTAAATTATTTTTACGAGCCTGCCAGATTCAAACCTAGTATGTTTTCATGTATTGTAAGTAATTATTTCCCATCTTTAATAATTGGCATCGATGAAAATGTACAAGTGTGTATTTTCAACGTGTTATTTTGGCAATATTGGACGGAACGTTCTTTTATGCCCACTATTAGTTGACAAAGTAATGATTTCTAACATTCACATAAATTTAATGGAGAAAACAGTTTAGTGATTTGGTAATATTATTTTCCATTGAATGAGTAAAAGTAATAATTATTTGGACTTTAAAATGATAATGCAAAATTTTATATTTAATTAAGTGCCAGATTTGTGTATCGTATTTCTTTTTTTCTTTTTTTGCAACAAAATTATCTTCACTTAATTTAATTGCTGTATTATTTATTTCCGAAAATAAATTTATTATGTCCCTTTTCAGCATAATGTTTTAGAAAACTTGCATGCTTGATAAAATAGGGCCGAGGATCAACAGCATTATTGAGCAAGTTCCAAAAAAGGAAATGGCAAAAAAGTAACTATAAATTTTGCATGACATTTATCAATAAATTAACTAAATGCTTACTACTTAATAGCTTTCAAAGTCTTTTTTTTTAGTATTACAAGTATTAACTTTCAACCCAAAAAACTTTCTCGAAGTTATACTTTCAAAATCAAAATGCAAAGTGCACACTTCAGGAGTATCTAGTTTCTTAGGATATTTTGTAAAAAGTTTGCCATTTGAAAAGCATTTGTCATTAATTTCTTCAAATAGTTAATTAGACATCATTTTACCGTTATGGCGAAATTTCCGATATTAAGTTTTTTCAGCTCTTGTAGCTGCAGCTTTGCGTAATAATGACTTCTATTATGTAGCGGTGAAGTGTCGTTGGTAATAAAAAAGCACAGATGTGTCATTAAAGTATTGCCTTTCAGGGGGACTTCCAGATTTTGAGCCCTCTACACGGTATCGTATTCAGCTGGCGATCAAATGACGGGTAATTTCGTTTCCTGATCCTCGTGATTTATTTCTGTAATCATTGCAATATGAATTGTATGGCATCAAAAGTGTGCAGTTCAATATAAAAATATTCATTACACAAAATGATATTCTACAAATTAATATCTGCCACATTTACTTCGTTTTCGCAGAGTATTATTTAACTGATCGATAGAAAACATGGTGTTTAAAGGCTGTTTAAATAAGTCACAGCACTAAGAGGGCATATGGCACTGCTAGACATGATAAATTCTTTATTGCAACTAAATGTCATAAAATTTTGGGCTAGATGTCATAAAAAAATCTGCTAAAGGTCACAACAGCTCGACCATTAGAAGTCCAAAAGAATTTCACTATACGTCTTGATAAAAATTCTGCTAAAGGTTATTATATTTTCAGGTAAACATCGTAAACTTAATTAACCCTAACCTGCATTTCTTTAATGAACTTGTCCATCTTTCAATTTGAACAGTACCATTAACTGTTAAAAGGGGTGCTAATACCAAAAACATACTGACAGAATGGCGAACAGTGCAGACCATGATCAGCCAGCACGGATGTGCAGGCTGATCTTTGTCTGCACTGGTTGCAAAGGCGAATCACTTGCTGCCAGCAAGGATAATAATCTTACTGGATAAAACTGTTCTTCAAAAAGAATCGAGTATAATAACTGCTTTTGCTCAATTTGCATATGCATTTGAAACAAAAATTAAGAACATAAACAATCGTGTTTATAAAAGAGGCTTAGCGGAAAATTTTATTACATTTATTAACTTATTATTTTAGAATGTAGAGCATAATCTTTTAAAATGTTTAGCAGACAGGTGTTCATGACATTTAGCAGAAATTTTTGTGACATTTAGTTGTTTGATAACATAGAGTGAGAAGTTTTACAGCCTTAAGGGGCGTTTGACGTATAGCAGAGTTTATAACATTTAGCGATGCTACAAGGGCATATGAATTTTGTCTTGGAATTAATTTTGCCTTTCTCAGGATCAGTTATGTTTTTCTTATATACATTTTCCCTTTGTTTTAGAGGCATTACTTTGTTAACATACCAGTGTTCATGAACCCACCTCTTCTTAATGATTGACCCTTGCCCAAAATCATTCATGCTGTCACAATTTATTAAGAAAAAGCATGTCTATACCTGCACTTTGAGCTTTTTTTTTTTACAAGTTGTTTGAAATGAGCATTGTCCATGCATTGTCAACTATGTCCATTAAGCAGTTTATGAGAAGGCTTGGACCTACATAGGTCAAATTTTATAGGGTGATTATATATATGTTGCTAGATGACCTCTGTTACTTTTTTAAATCAGTAGGTCAGGGTCACAGTGACCTTGAGACAAAAACTGGTTTTTGATCGACATCATATTTCAAAACCATATTACCTGGGGTCAGGAGGTCAAGGTCACTAAATTGTTACAGAATCTATTACTCAAGAACTCTTGGGCCTGTGGCTATCAAACCTCATAATTATCCTTATTGTCTATGGTCAGGAAGCCAATAAGACAAAGTTCAATGTCAAAGCATACATCAGACAAAAAATTATACTCCCACATGTCTCCTATAGGTAATTCTGTTCCTCTGGTTTTACAAACAGTTCTTGTTTAACATTGCAACAAAAAGCTGTAGGGTCAGAGAGGTGAGGTAAAAGCATGTTTAATGTTAAAGTCAAAAAAGAAACTGAGTGGAGGAAAATGCTGAATGCTGAACTTTTTTTTTTCTTTTCAAAAAAGAACAGCGGTAGTTTTATTAATCTTTTGAATATGAAATGCTGTGTAAGAGATAACACAGAAATGAATGTTATTAAAACTGTTTGACATTTACATTACAAATTTTCTCTCCAGGCGCGGTAAGAAACTACTTGGCAAAATGCTGTGAACTTTTAATTTGAAAACATAAGATGTAGTTAATATCAACATAAAGAATTATTTGTATGAGATGTCTACATACTTTGGCTCATAGTATGAAAGTGAAGAATTTGTCTAGATTTTTTGGCATCTTATACTTGTCAGTTCAAACATGTTCCCCTATTTTTCTTTGGTATGATAGTGTTTTGATCACTGGACCTGGAACACATAAATTTGATTGTCTGCCTCCTCAATTAGTCTCTATTTCAATTTTTTACATCCTTTTTAAGGATGCATGGTACCTTTTTCATGAAGTAAGAAATAGGAAGAAGGAATACTTGCTTATAAAGGAGTAAAAACTTAAGGCTTAAGCCCTCTACAGACGGTAGGTTTTTGTTGTACAACACTAATTATCTAAAAGATGTACAATTTTGAAATTGTACATTTTTCACATACAGACAGTATTCCATTCTCATAAAAATCACAGAGATTTACCTAGTAAACATAGTGCATCAGGTACTGAAAAAAATGTAACTATTAATAATAAAAATAATATTCACCTTTTTATGTTCCATAAATTTGATTACGTATGACACAAATGAGTCACGCCATGAGAAAACCAACATAGTGGCTTTGCGACCAGCATGGATGCAGACCAGCCTGTGCATCCGTGCAGTCTGGTCATGATCAATGATGTTTGCTTTCAAACTCTATTACAATTAGAGAAACCGTTAGGGAACAGCATGGACCAGACTCGGAAACGCACTATGTTGGTTTTCTCATGGCGCGGCTCAAATCATTTAACTTTTCAGTGTCATCCTTTTTCTATTATGCATCAGAAGCCATTTTATATTAAGATTTGTGTTTATTTTTTGGGCAATTGTTTCTGGAATTTCATTCACTTGCCTCTTATCAACTAATTATTTACCAATTTGTTGCTTGTCAACGTGGGTGGTACGTAAGGCAAAACTTACAAAATAGAACATGTCCTAATCTGTAAGTCAAGACTTAAGATTTACGAAATCAAGGAATAGCATCGTACACACGGTAATATTTGGCTGTACATCTTGAATTTAATTGGTGTTGTACAACAAAAACTTACCGTCTGTAGAGGGCTTTACATTACCTCTTTCCCCAGCTGCGGGCACAGGGCCTTCACCAGCGTTCTCTGTCAGGTAGATTGGCATCAGTCGTTAGTGTCCTTTAAAAAATAAATATCTCTGCCATTAAATCCTCTCAAATAGCACTTTCTGAATAAAATTACAATACCTCTTATTTCTGTTGAGATGAGCCTAGAGAGAAAAGGGTTTTCTTAGAAATGATCAAGTGTCATTATGAAGAAAAAAACAAAACTTTATTACAGATTACTTGATCTCAACAGACTTTGTAAGTCTATCTGTCAGGCTGATGTAGTTGCTTTGACATTGGGTTCTATGTTGCAAGAGGTCATTTGTGGAGACTTGCATGACTAAATACAGTAAAACCCCGACTCAAGGTCCCTAGGGGTTGAGCAAAATGCTGTAGTTATCAGGGTTTCGAGCCATCTAAAACATAGAAAATAATTATATGGAAAGCAGGGTCACATATATAATTCGCTTCAGTGAACTGAGCCCACCATTTTTGCTGGAGCAAGTGATGTTTTACTGAACTAAATATTAAAACTGTTGTTGAATAGCTAATTTTCAGATTTTATGACAAGTTTTTAATGTTTTCTGTCTTCCTGCTTTCATTTTTTCTACATAAATAGAATTATTAATATATAACAGTAATTTTCTTTCCTATGTGCAATTTTCAATCTTATAAAGAGGAGATAAGTATGACTTTGATTTAATTATATGACAGCGAATACCTATAATTTTGTAAAACATAAAAATATTTTTCTAGCTCATATTTTTTTAATAATACCTTACAGTTTGATAATTGCTAAATAAATGACATATTTACAGTCTTTTTGGTGTTAAATTTCATATTTTCTAAGACATTGATATATTTGCCTATTTTACCTAAGCCTTAATTGATAGAAATTAAAACATTTTTGCACATTCTTTATTCATTCCTGCAACTGCAGGTGTTGTTGAAGAATTCCAGCCCTAGAATTATCAGAAAATGTTTGTTTTTCAGACTTTGATTATTCAGTCATTATTTGATAGTGCTAGTTTTGATAGAGGAGATCCTATCTCAGTACTTTGCCAGTGGGCCAAGTTTCTCGTGCAGAAGAAGTCACATGTCAGACCAACACCTACAGGCAAGGCAGCTGTTGGGGATGCTGGGATTTTTTTTATATTTTGATTGCTGACATAATGTAGGAAGGAAAATCAATGTCTCTTCATTA
Organism: Mercenaria mercenaria; assembly: GCF_021730395.1. NCBI lineage: Eukaryota > Metazoa > Mollusca > Bivalvia > Venerida > Veneridae > Mercenaria > Mercenaria mercenaria. The sequence continues at coordinate 56,071,951 of NC_069363.1, forward strand.
ATTTTTATGCCCATCAAAATTGAAGGTAGGGTAGGGTTGGGTGGCGGGAGTGCATTTGGATTTGCCCTTACCCATACGTCTGTGCATCCAAAGTATTTGACTTAGAGTCATCAAACATCACAGGATTGTAACTCAGTATATGAAGATGTGCATCTGGTGTTCACACAGGCAGACCAGAGTTATGGCCCTTGACTTAGTAAAAAATATTGGTACACTGACTTGAGTGAGGGCACCAGCGTGCTATGGACACACTTCTAGTTCAGTTCAAAATTATATGAAAGATTCATCTATTTTACATTAAACTTTATGTTGTAAAGGCTGTACCTTGGTAATGTAGTTAATTGATGTTGGTTACAACTCTGCCAGTTATAATATTGATTTCTGACAGCTATTGATCAGAATTTGCTTTTTATACAGATGTTTGAAAATAATGGTTTAAGAAACATTATTCATTGTGGAAAATGTGCTCATTTACAAAATATGGTGAATGTTATATGGTGAGGAACACATGGGAGTTAGAAAATGGTTTAGCTCACCTGAGCATATAAGTGCTTAGAGGGTGAGCTGTTGTGATCACTCACTGTTTGTTGTTGGCCATCAGTAGTTTTACTGTTAACATGTAAGAGACCTTATATTTGAGAAATCTTGTTAAAATTACACAGAATGTGTTTGGTCACAAGGTTTCAGACAAGTTCAGTAATGGGCAGGATTGCTCTGATATTATCAGAGTTACAGCCCTTGAATTAGTAAGATTTTTTGTCACATTTTATATCATTGGCATATTCCATGGCACATAATCATGAAATGTACAGAAAATGTATACAGCTACAAAATTTAGGACAAGTTTAATAATGGGCCATATTGCTTCAGTAACACGAGAGTTATGACCCTTGAATTAGTGAAAATTGCTTTTTTTCATTACTTAAATTTGCCAACACTCAAGAGGCCACATTTTCTACCAGGTCCTGATCTTCATGAAACCTAGTCAGAATGTCATGTAATAAAACACTTTTTGAAAGGCTTGATGGTCAATAGTCGAAACTGTTGCCTGTTGAGTGGCAGGCCGTTCAATAAATGTATGATATTACCTAGTAAAATAACTACTGCCTCGTGCAAACTTGTTGTATAGCAAACAAACTTCGTGGAAAGTGATTGGAATATGATTATTAATTTACAGAAGATAGACCAGTTCATTTAATAGCCGTCCAATAATTAGGTATGTCAGACACTGAACAAAAACTAGGTAATGTCCCAAATGTTTCTGGAAATACAGTATATCACAGGTGTGTTATATATCGTATTTGGTGCATGTCCCGTCTGGTGCCGCATGTTGCTGCAGGTTAACATCTTCTCTAACCTGCTATCATTGGCAATGTTCTGTAACGTTCAAAATTGCTTGTCTGGGGTGGCTGTTACATAATCAAAAATTGTTAAAGAATAAATGGGCCTGGTAAAACATTGCAGATTGTTATAGACCATATGGTGAACTGGAGTTCTTGTTTAATGTTCGCCTCTGTTTACAGGTATAAAAACATGGAAAATCATTCTCCCATGCATTTTACAGAAAAAAAACTGGCTTTCAAACTGTGCTAGTTTTCTCATGAAAGGCTATAACAAGTGTGGTTTTGGTGATTGCTGACAGGAAAAAATGTATTAATTTGCAGATAATTTTTGGATTTATGACTTTACTTGTTTGATAATTAATTGTCAGGAATAACCAGTGTCAAGTATTCTCCGGCTGTTTTTCAGTGGCCTGGTAGTCAAACAACAGTCAGATAGGTCATACTGGGCTTTTCTGAAGAAAAAAAAAAAGTATTTAATTTATAAAAAGTTAAAACAATGTCACTTGGTCATTTAAAATTAGAATCACTTGTTATAGCTACTGAAATATGCAGCGCACTTCTTACACCACGTCCATGTACTGCATTGCTCATGTTGGTGGGTAGGTTGGTACATCGGTGGACCAAATTGGTTTTCAGACAATCACTGATGAGCCATTGGGCTTACATAACTATGTCAGCCTTCTTAAGATGATTACCTGTGATCAGTAGATGGCCCTTTTTGTACTTTGCATCAGTACATCAAAGGTGAAGGTCTGCATTATTGAGTCTTTAAATGATTTCCAATCGATATTTGGAGATTACCTTGGCCTTGACCTTTTACCTACTGGAGGGCAGAGGTCAATGTCAAGCAACCAATTGAGGTAGCCTTTAATTTCTAAACATGCAATGTATATAAATAATCTGCTGTGATAAGACAGTAATTGATAGTTTTTTGAAATTGCTTGATTGAAGATAAGGCATGTTCGACTGTTAACTGTAACGTCTGTAGACAATTTATTAAAACAAATGGCACAAACTATCAAAGGCAGCATTTTGGCATGTTAGGACATATATTACAAAGTCAATTATTCTGCATACAACCATAGCAATTTGTGTCTTGCATAATTTCAAAATAAATATTTTTTTCTGATTTATTAGACTAGAGTTATCTCCCTTTATCAATTTTAAGCAGGTATTTGGTAGATGCACATGTTCTACTGTTTCATAAGTGAGATAAAATTGACAACATAAATAATAAAAACAGTAGGGAGTTAATAAATAGGTTGAAATAATCTGAAATCTGGATCAAATGTGTGGGAAAAAGTTGCTAGATGGTTCCTGAAGGTTTTTGGAGTTAATGCCCTTTGATCATTATGATGAAAGGAAATAAAATACACATAATTTTGACAGTTAAGAAGATGTTCCCTTCTCTCTTTTTGAAATGTATTTGTGCACTGTGTCATGAAAAATCAGAAATAGGTCTGAGATGGTTAGAAGAATACTATTGGCAGACATACTGATGTAACTTTCAACAGCAACCATTGCCTTCGTAAGGTAATCACAATTTTGTCTCACCATTTCGTGCGAGATATCTCTTTGAGTTTCTTGTTCCTTAGTATTCCATCACCTCTGCTGCACAGTACCCCTCAGCCCCCACACACTGCCACACTGGCATGCGTCATAAAATGTTAACACCATTCTTGTTATGAAAGAGTCGCTCTTCAGTCAGAAACGAAAGGCAAATACCAAATTTTCATTTGTTCATTTGAGGCTGTCATAACTTGATCATTGATTCAGTGACTTATGACAGTTTTCTCATCAGCCCTTGTATTGTCAGTTTGGTTTTAAATTAGGTCCCTTACTGCAAAATTGGGCACTAGTCACAGAAGCTTATAAACAGTTTCAAATAAAAATTGTATAACATCAAGAAATGATTCAACCTCTATTTTAATTAACTAAATTTAGCCACCAGAATTGCTGGTAATTGGGTCACTCCAGGATATTGATGAGGTTGTACCATAACCACCTTTTTAAATCCCTTGATCAAATCAGGCTAATTGGTGGAAAATATGTCATTGGGATATTTACAGATATTGCTAACAGCTTCTTCATATGTCATTGGGATAATCAAAGATATTGTTAACAGTTTCTTGTGACTGCTGTAGAAAATATTTACCTTTGAAAGCTAATTAACCACATTGGCTTATAGTAGAGATCTCAAGTTTGTGGGAAGGGCCAGCCAGCTAAACCTATATTTTCCCTTCCCCTTATTGACAATAGACATCACATGGAATCTTTATCAGTGCATCTTCATGCTCTCTCAGATTGGCAGTTTTTCCTTGATCTACTGTTATTTCTGCGGAATCAGTTTTTTGTGTCAAAAGTGGGGGTTCCAAAGCATAATGCTGACCGCCTCCCACACTCATAAAATTATGTGTGGCGGGGTGGAGGTCAACGCAACAGCATAGAATGAAGAATGTTTGGTATACTAGACAAAAAGACAATTCAGAGAGTTTCATTCAGAAGATTCTTTTCACATTTGGCACAGAGATAGTTAACACATGCTTACACATTTCATGATAGCATGTCAGGTATTACATGTTTATGAAACCACTAATTACTCAAACTTGACAGAAAGAAATTGTTTTATCTTGTGTCAAACAACCACGGCATGGTTCATTGTATCTTGAGTTCAGATGTACAGGTATGTATTATATAAATATATACTGTGGTGAAATTTTCACCATTTTTTTCTAGAAAGGTAGAAATCTATTCCAACTGAATTGTCTCTCTTTGTCAGAAAAATTATGATATTGCAATTGAATTTTTCTATCGTATGAAATGAATGTGACAGTTCTTCTCATGTCATTTAAGAAGTGAAATTTTTTTTTCGGTGTTCATGTGAAATGAACGAAGAATAGGATCGGTAAATCCATGAATCACCACGATTCATGTTTAATTTGCTGATCCTATTCTTTCGTTCATTTCTCATGAATACCGAAAAAGGTTTCATTTCTTATATTTACATTATATTTCCTTTCCATTTGCAAACAAGATTAGAGTATAAATTGCACACATTTTGTTGCATTTAACATTAAAATCAGCTTCCTGGCCATTCTGTTCACAAGACGGAACAACTGCGATGTCATCTAAGGAACGTTCTCCCTGACTATACGCGGACGTCATCAAGACAGCAGACTGTTATCTCCAAGCAGCGTTGACGTAACATTCGCGCCTTTCCTTTTGCTGTTCATATGAAATGAACATCACAATTTTCAAATTTGGAAAAGAATAGGGCGAATGTAAATATTTTGCATGTTGCAACAGAAATACAGTGAAACATGTATTAAGCAGCCATTCAAGGTAACCACAGTCTGGCTGCTTAAGACAAGTTGATGTTTGAACAAAAAGTCAATTTTGGAAGTATGCTGATTGGCAGCTTAAGGCAAGTAGTTGCTTAATGCAGATGGCCGCTAAAGCAGGTTCAACTGTAAAATAAATTAGTATAAACTAAACTAAATTAAAAGTGTTTTTTCATAGAATTTTTTACAAGAGATTTAAGCACAAACTCCAAAAGGACAGTTGTGTAACAGGGAAACTTGTTTAAAATGAAATCACTCAGAACCATTTATTTTTTGGAGAAAGCTAATATCACCATTCCAACAGTAGGAGAGCCAATCTTTCATGATAAAATCTGTTGATTTTTTCCTATCTTTTACAGATACACAAATGGGAGTCATGCTCACCTTTGCAGATAAAACAAGATAAGATATAACCTGGAAAATCTGTGAGAAAAAAAAGTGAGTGTATTATGATTCATAACAAATAAAAAGATATGATCTAATTCTTGAAAAAAGATGAGAGAAGTTTCCGGATATATTTACATTGCAGATTGCAGTGTTGTATTAGGAATCAACCGCAACAGAATTTTACCTGCTGGACCACCAAGAGTTGATGTTCAGATGGATTATTAGGCGATTAAAGTGAAATTAATTTTGTGCTGTAAAATCAACTAACTCTACACCCTGTTGTGTTAGAGAATTTCAGTTACATTCCATTCTGGTATTGTCCACTAAGCTTCTTGACGTTTAGCTTCTATGACTCAGGTGCATAGCGGTGTCAAAACAACTGACTTCCTTCTTATTTGTTTTATTTAAATGAGGAACTCCATACACTAGTCTCTTTTAAAATGTAAAAACATGCTAGGGTTGGGGGACTGTTTTTCAGCTCAGATTCATAACCATGTTCTCCTTGCTCTCAGTTTATTATAACTTTTCATTACAAATTGGGTCTGGCAGAAAAGCTCCGCATACTGTAACCAAATTTAATCCTAAGTCAGACTCTGTTTCCATGCGTAGCTCAACATGGAGAGCTGCTATGAGTCTCTCCAGAGATACAGTGGCTGATTACTGTCAACTTCGTCTGTTTGTTCTGTCGTCTTTTCGGAGCAGAAAGAAAACATTTTCATCGCATTATGTTTTTTGTTCTGTTGTCTTAAAGTAAAGTTTTTTGTTTAACGTGGGTAGTCAACGAAAGTCCCCACCTGGAAATGATGGAACAACTTATTTCCAGCCGAGCCTATGGCAGGTGTCATATTTACCTCCCCAGCATCCAGTCTAGGCTGATACTGCTGGAAACAGTACCAATTTAAGTAAATCGTCCAGCACTGAACACTAGTCGGGACATTAGCCATGACCGGGAATCGAACCTGGATCGCTGGCTTGTAGGCCAACCTGTTAACCACTGTGCCACTGACTCCCTGATCAGTTTTGCCTGTGAAAAGACAACAATTTAGCATGCTGTTATTGTCACTAGAAACGCAAAAGAACGAAATGATGATAGTTACTACATGCCGTTTAAGCTTATTAAATCTGTTATATTTCCCATGTTTCGTCCATTGTGGCCCTGAATTGTCATGTTATTGCGGGCAAAAAAGATGACAGAACGAAAAGACAACATTGGCAGAAATGAGCCACCATACAGACAAGAGGGTTGCAGTTTAATTCTTAGTTGTATCACATCCAACTGAACAGAAATTGGTGGGGATTTTCACTGAGCAATCATCAACCAGTTTCACCAGATGCAATTTTCAAATCAGTCATAATTAAGTTTGTTGTCATTAACCGTTTTTAAGTACATAAGCACTAAAATAATAAAGAGATCCAAAGAAACATTACAAAATGTCATTTACATCCTCCTCAGCAAAAGTACCTCATTTTAATTTTTTATTAGTAAACATGCAGTGCCTTTTCATTAAACAAGTCTCTGGTTCCTAGCTGCTATTTTTGCAGGAAATTAATAGCAGCTCTCTTGAACTATCATCTATCAGAATAAAGCTGATATAAAGTAGCTTTCGAGATATTTACAATACCTTCCAGGTGTATGCCTAATTGCTGACCTAGCTAATTTTGTAGAAGCTGATTTTCCGTGAAGAAATCAAGATAGTTTCATTAGCTGGAATTCCTCCTGAGACATGTTTTATTGTGTTTTATTGGTTGACTCCCATAATTTGTGTTAGGAAGGTATGCATGGACTTCGCAAAAGTACACCCATGGAATCCTGAATGGAAATACAAAAAATACTGACTTGTTCCAGTTTAATTACTTTCAGAATGAATGAATTTCAAGAAGTATATATTTCTTGTTCACATTTGGCATATTTACTCCCATTTGGCATAAATACTCTACAGAATGTAGGGATCACTTTTTATACGCCCGTTTGAAAAACGGGGCGTATTATGGGGACGCCCCTGGCGGGCGGGCGGGCGGGCGGGTGGGTGGGTGGGTGGGCGGCGTCCACAGACTTTGTCCGGAGCATATCTTCTACATGCATGAAGGGATTTTGATGAAACTTGGCACAGTTGTTCACCATCATGAGACGGAGTGTCATGCGCAAGAACCAGGTCCCTAGGTCTAAGGTCAAGGTCACACTTAGAGGTCAAAGGTCAAATTCAAGAATGTCTTTGTCCGGAGCATATCTTCTTCATGCATAGAGGGATTTTGATGAAAGTTGGCACAATTGTTCATCATCATGAGAAGGAGTGTCATGCGCAAGAACCAGGTCCCTAGGTCTAAGGTCAAGGTCACACTTAGAGGTCAAAGGATACAAGAATGAAAACCTTGTCCGGAGCATGTCTTCTTCATGCATTGAGGGATTTTGATATAACTTGGCACAAATGTTCACCACCACGAGACGTAGTGTCATGCGCAAGAACCAGGTCCCTAGGTCTAAGGTCAAGGTCACACTTGGAGGCCAAAGGTCAGATACAAGAATGATTTTGTCCGAAGCATTTCTTCATGCATGGAGGGATTTTGATGTAACTTGACACAATTATACACCATCATGAGACGAAGTGTCATGCGCAGTTCCCTTCTTTAGAATTACTTCCCTTTGTTGTTACTATAAATAGCTTATATTGTAACTTTTTCATTACTAGTCGTAGCGAAAAATCAAGACCACTTTTCTGTAGTACAACATGCATGCTACATCCAATTTTGAGGTGTATTTTGACCAGTCTCTACCTGGTAAAGATTTTTATGAGGATTTACAATTTTTTTTTTTTTTTTTTTTTTTTTTTTTTTTTTTTTTTTTTTAAGATTAACTCCCCTTAGTTGTTACTATAAATAACTTATATTGTAACTTTTTTATAATAGACCGTAGGGAAAAACCAAGACCACTTTTCTGTGGTACAACATAGATGTTACTTTCCAATTTTAGGTGTATTTTAAGGTATCTCTACCTGGTAAGGAGTTTTTTTGTGGACTTAGAAAAACAAAACACTTACAGTTATTACTATACAACCACAAAATCAAAATTCCATTTGCATATACAGGTGCTAGAGTAAAGAAATTTGCTGTGACGGGCGTATATTGTGACATTCTTGCACCATCTTACCATCAATGATTGTTTTATATCAGTCAAAGTATTGTCAAAATATCTCAAGGCATCTGAGAGAAACTGGAGAGTTAAATTTGAGTTTCTAATCTTAACATAAACCTTAAAACCAGTATCAAAGAGCACTGATATCCTGATATTTTCACCAGGAATAGGAAAAAATAGAAAGATTAAAGTACTGCTCTTCAGAACTGGTAAATACAAGTAAACAACTATTCAGAACTAGTAAATGCAAGTAAATAACTCTTCAGGACAGTGATAAGTGCAGGTAAACAACTGTTCAGAATTTGTAAATGCAGATAAACAACTTCAGGACTGGTATATGCAAGTAAAAAACTTCAAGATTGGTAAATGCAAGTAAACAACTTTTCAGAAGTGGCAAATGCAAGTTAACATTTCTTAAGGATTGGTAAATGCAAGTAAACAACTCTTCAGGACTGGTAAGTGCAAATAAACAACTCTTCAGGACTGGTAAATGCAAAACTCTTCAGGACTGGCTAATGCAAGTAAACAACCCTTCAGAACTGGTAAATGGATGCAAGTAAACAACTCTTCAGGACTGGTAAATGCAAGTAAATAACTCTTCAGGACTGGTAAGTGCAAGTAAACAACTCTTCAGAACTGGTAAATGCAAATAAACAACTCCAGGACTGGTAAAAGCAAGTAAACAACTGAATCCAGCCGCTCAACAGGTTTACAGATAAAATTTACTGATGATTACAGACTTATCTCAGAATAACATAAAAACAAAAAAATAGGTAATATAATGGAGGGGAACCACTATTTCCTATATATCCTGTCATTGCCATGTTTTATAACTTTCCTGTAAGTTTTATTTACTTTCTGTTCTTCCAGGTGCCTCTTTGATACATCTGCAAATCCAGGATATACAGGTGAAAGCTGTTTATGAGCAATTAAGCAATATAGGTAGGTGTTTTAATAGATTTTCAGCTTTTTTGCAATTTTTTATAGGCAAAATTATGATAGAAGAGGATTAAAAAAGGCATGTGTACATCCAACTGAATGGTTTAAAGCTGGTGAAAAAAGTGTTACCCTGGATATAGAAGCAACAAAACCTTGACATTTCCAACCTTAAGGTCAGAAAGGTTTTGTTTTATTGGGAAAAAAAAGAGTGATCATGCACATATTTTGTGCAGGGCAAGTTTGATTGCATTAGCACCGTTTCATACAGGCAGCAAGTACGTTAAGGATTGCATTAACAGTGCAACTATTTCATTCTGTCAGCAAGTACCTTTTAGATTGCATCAATGCCATTACATTACAGTCTGCAAGTATATTTCAGGGAAGTTTGATTTCCTTTCAGTGAATTAACTCAAAAAATTGGCCATAACATTATAAAAAGAAAGCAAGGAAAAGTTGGGGGAGTGGGGGGGGGGGGACATTTTCATGGGCTAAATTTTAGACTTTTGTCAAGGAAATTTCCTGCAGTATTATTGTCTCAAAAATTTGTGATTATTATGCTATATGTACCTTATGTTCTTCATTTAAGTGAACTCAAATTTTTTTAAAAATCTTTAGATATTTGCAATTAAAAACGAATAACAGTAATTACTTGGATTGGTATGACAGCTGAGGAGAAGAAGGATGCTGACAAAATAAGTTGTCAGTCCTGGTACAGGCTGGCAGCTCACCAGCAACTTAGTTAGGCTCGAACCTTTGACCTTCCATTCCTGAGGCAAAAAATCTGATGTATAAGGAAGCAACTTCAGTAAATTTGTACTTCGGTGACATTATGTGAAAGTAGAAGTTCCTTTTTCACATGTATGATGAACAGGTTGTTTAGTCTGGTTGTCCTCAAAAGTTGATATTTCATCAATGTGGTGGTAAATTAATTCAGTAAGGTTGGTGGTCTGAACAATCTTCCTTAATTAATTATTTCTTAGGTTGACATTGGGTGGTATTTTAGTTGTGAAAATGAATGTATTTATAACCTTGGAAATATTATATATTTCAAACAGATTGATGGCCATAAAATTGTTTTGCTTTGATAAATTTTAAATTGATGGTGATTTGTTTTCCTAAGCTTTAAGAAACATTTAAGCTCTCTCATTTTTTTCCAAAACAGAAAAAAAAAATCAGTTTTTAAGCTTATGGTTTCTTGTTTCATAGGATCAGAAGAAGACCATCTTGCAGAGGCTAGTTGAGGCCTTTTTCCATGCAGCATAAAATTTTGCAGAGGCTCCTGCCATAGTTGCTGAGATCACTCCGGCTTCAGATCACTTACACCTCACAGCTGCTGCGAGTTTTGTAGCCTGGGGATCAAATTCTGTCATGCCAGGAAGCCATCCAGCTCAGTGGTTCTAGTCAGGTACTGATATAATATTTAAATGGCACGTGAGGAAGCCATCCAGCTTGGTTGTTCTAACCAGGTACTGAAATAATATTTCATTGGCATGTGAGGGCGTCATACAGCTGTTTGGTTCGTAGCTATGTTTATATGGTAACTGCTGGAAAAGGATACCAAGTGTGCCATTAAAATCGATGGTTTCCTCAAAAGCCATTAAAATATTATTTTACTACCTAGTTAGAACCATCAGAAATGATTGCTTCCTCTAAAACCATTTAAGTATCTGATTAGAACCACCAAGCTGGGCGTCTTTCCCACATGCCATTAAAATATTATTTCAGTAACTGGTTAGAACAACCAAGCAGGATGGCTTCCTCACATGCCATTAAATTCTATTTTGGTGTCCTTTTCCAGCAGTTACCATATAAACATAGCTGTCAGTAAGACTTAAAATGATTCTTGCTCTACTTTTGAAACCTGTAAATCATTTTCTTGGAGATTTCAGGCTCAAAAAATGTTTTATTTTATTACCAAATCTAAATGGTATAATATTTAATACACATTTCACCATTATGTGAAATTGTGATGAAACAGGACATATTTTCTGTAATTTACAAGTTTTAAAAAATTCTGTTGCCATTTGAAATATTTTATGACCCAATAAAACGGTGTTTGCATGTGGCAGATATGCATTCATTTGATAGTTTAATGGCAGGTTATGCTGTGTTGTACATCTTTATTGCCCTTGGCAGAGGTCTTGCCAATTACGTAATTATATTGATAGATGCCAATTCCGCCATTTGATCACTGTAATGATGGGCTAAATTGTGCTAAAATTTATGATCAGTCATGGCATTCTGGCAGCTCTTGAAACACATTTGAGCCATGCCATGAGAAAACCAACATAGTGGCTTTGCGACCAGCATGGATCCAGACCAGCCTGCGCATCCGCGCAGTCTGGTCAGGATCCATGCTGTTCGCTTTCAAAGCCTATTGCAATTAGAGAAACCGTTAGCAAACAGCATGGATCCTGACCAGACTGCGCAGATGTGCAGGCTGGTCTGGATCCATGCTGGTCGCAAAGCCACTATGTTGGTTTTCTCATGGCGCGACTCATTTTATATTTGAATACCAACATGCAATGCTGTAATTGATATACCATTTGGCATTTTGTCTGTATATGACTTAAACTTCCCGGCTGATGTCTTGAACAAGAAGTATGTGAGAACATGTATATTTTTGAGTTTCTGATGATTTGACAACTGGTTTTCTTTTGCTAATGATGTGATATTAGAAGATCTCTCTTGCTTGTAATTTTGAGCAGATGTGGCACTTATTTGTAAATTAATGATGTAGAGCTATTCAAGTTCAGCTGAGCAGCATTTAGTCAGTCTACCTTATATATAAATTTCAGTTTTATGTTTTCTCTTGTATATGTGAATTGGAGCTGAGTGGTAGTATGTCATTTGCCTTGTATATACATAAGAGCTGATGTTGGACTTCGTCCACCTCTCTTGCTGAGCTGAAATATAAGAGCTGATGTGGCACTTGGTCCATCTACCTTTTATGTAAATTGTAAGTGAGTGGCACTCTGTCCAACTCTATGTAAATTGGAGATGTGTGGTACATTGTTATAGGTGGAATTAATATGTGTGGCGCCCCTAAAATGTAAACTAGCTGATGAGACTGATTAGATATTTTTCATGTATGTGAATTGTAGCTCATGACATTTAGTCCATCTCCCTCTTATGTAAATTTTAGCTGCTGTGACACTTGGTCCATCTCCCTCATATGTAAATTGTAGCTGATGTGACACTTGGTCCATTTCCCTCAAAGGTAAATTGTAGCTGATGTGACACTTGGACCATTTCCCTCATACATAAATTGTAGCTGATGTGACACTTAGTCCATCTTCCTCATATGTAAATTGTAGCTGATGTGACACTTGGTCCATCTCCCTCTTATGTAAATTTTAGCTGCTGTGACACTTGGTCCATCTCCCTCATATGTAAGTTGTAGCTAGTGTGACACTTGGTCAAACTCCCTCATATGTAAATTGTAGCTGATGTGACACTTAGTCCATCTCCCTCAAATGTAAATTGTAGCTGATGTGACACTTAGTCCATCTCCTTCAAATGTAAATTGTAGCTGATGTGACACTTGGTCCATCTCCCTCAAATGTAAATTGTAGCTGATGTGACACTTAGTCCATCTCCCTCAAATGTAAATTGTAGCTGATGTGACACTTAGTCCATCTTCCTCATATGTAAATTGTAGCTGATGTGACACTAGGTCCATTTGCCTCATATCTAAATTGTACCTGTTGTGACACTTTGTCCATCTCCCTCATATGTAAATTGTAGCTGATGTGACACTTGGTCAGCCTGCCTTATATGTAAATTGTAGCTGATGTGACACTTGATCCATCTCTCTCGTGTGTTAATTGTAGCTGATGTGACACTTGGTCCATCACCCTCATATGTAAATTGTAGCTAGTGTGACACTTGGTCCATCTCCCTCATATGTAAACTTCAGCTAATGTGGCACTCCGTCTGTTTCCCTCATATGTAAATTTTAGCTCATGTGACACTAGGTCCATCTCCCTCATATGTAAATTGTAGCTGATGTGACACTCGGTCCATCTCCCTCAAATGTAAATTGTAGCTCACGTAACACTAGGTCCATCTCGCTCATAGTAAATTGTAGCTGATGTGCCACTAGGTCCATTTGCCTCATATCTAAATTGTAGCTGTTGTGACACTTTGTCCATCTCCCTCATATGTAAATTGTAGCTCATGTAACACAAGGTCCATCTCCCACATATGTAAATTGTAGATCGTGTAACACTAGGTCCATCTCCCACATATGTAAATTGTAGATCATGTAACACTTGGTCATCTCCATCAAGTATGAAATGTAGATGATGAGGCAGATAGTCAATATTTCTCTTGTAATGTAAATTGTAGTTCATGGCACTTAGTCTATCTCCTTCATATGTAAATTGTAGCTGATTTTTCTCCTTCAAATGCAGATAGCCCCACCCCCCACCCCCACCCCCTTCCCTGGGGGAAACATATTGTTTTTGCCCTGGCCGTCTGTCAAACTTTATTTCCAGTCAATAACTGGAGAACCATATGACCTAGAACATTCAAACTATAGGGTGGCAGGGCTTATGGAGTAGACGACCCCTATTGTTTTTGGGATCACTTCATCAAAGGTCAAGGTCACAGGGGCCTGAACATGTTAAACCATTTCCTATCAATAACTTAAAAACCACTTGACCCAGAATGTTGAAACTTCAAAGGATGATTGGACATGCAGAGTAGATGACCCCTATAGATTTTGGGGTCACTCTGTTAAAGGTCAAGGTCACAGGGGCCTGAACATGGAAAACTATTTCCGATCAATATCTTGAGAACCACTTGACCCAGAATGTTGAAACATCATAGGATGATTGGACATGCACAGTAGATGACCCCTATTGATTTTTGGGGGTCACTCTATTAAAGACCAAGGTCACAGGGGCCTGAACATGGAAAACCATTTCCGATCAATAACTTGAGAACCACTTGACCCAGAATGTTGAAACTTCATAGGATGATTGGACATGCATAGTAGATTACCCCATTTGATATTGGGGTCACTCTTTTAAAGGTCAAGGTCACAGGGGCCTGAACATGGAAAACCATTTCCAATCAGTAACTCGAGAACTGTTTGACCCAGAATGTTGAAACTTCATAGGATGATTGGACATGCAGAGATTACCCCATTTGATTTTGGGGTAACTCTGTTAAAGGTCAAGGTTGCAGCGGTTAGAACATGGAAATCTATTTCGGGTCAATAACTTGAGAACCATTTGACCTAGAACCTTCAAACTTTATAGAGTGATAGGACTTACAGAGTAGATGACCCCTATTGTTTTTTGGGTCACTCCATCAAAAGTCAATGTTACAGGAGGCTGAATATAGAAAACTCTTTCCAATTAATAACTTGAGAACGACTAGACTCGGAGTGTTGAAACTTCATAGGATGATTAGACATGCAGAGTAGATGACCTCTACTAATTTTGGGGTCACTCAATTAAAGGTCAATGTCACAGTGGCCTGAACCTGGAAAACCATTTCCAATTCATAATTTGAGAACCACTAGGCCCAAAATAATGAAACTTAGTGGGATGATTGGACATGTAGATGATCCCTATTGCAGGCAACCATCAGTGTCTGTTTGACTTTTGCTCCTGTCCCCTATTGATTTCTTGCCTATATGACTTTGCATTGGGGGAGACATGTGCTTTTCTACAAAAGCGTTTTTTAGTTTCTCTTGTATGTAAATTGTTCCTGATGTGACACTTGGTCCATCTTCTCTGTATGGAAGTTCAAGCTGATGTGGCATTTATCTTGCTCACTTGTATTTAAACACCACCCCACTAGTATGTACATAGGAGCTGATGCACCTCTTTATCAATCCCTTTTGTATGTAAGTACCATTCCCCTTGCATGTGAATTCTACCTTATGTCTTTAATAGTCCATAATTTATTTCAGTATTATCTTTTGTGTTTTCTAGTAGTAATCTAGTAGTTTAATGTGACATGTAGTATCTTTTGTTCCCTCTGATATAACATATGACTATTATTTCTTGTATATGAATGCCCATCTTTTATTGTTCATTTGGTATAGCACTTAGCCAATATCATCAGGTTTTACTCTTAGCCTGCCCTATGTGATCCATGCATGTTGTGCACATTTTGACACATTTCTAATTAGGATAGGCAATAGGAGACACTGGTTTATTCTGATTCTGGGATGGCACACCCATATGTTTTCTAAAACTGAATTTGGTAGGAAATAGTACTGTGGTACATGACTTTTGAGACCTGCACTCTGATAGTATATTTGAACTTTCTCTAGCAATTCAATATTTTTAAAAAGCATGTATAACATAGCTTTAGTCATAATATTCAGTCAGTTCAGATGTTTGAAGGTTACTTGTGAAAAACATTGATGTGGCAATATCCTTTTCTTATTTGACTTTTACAAGATAAAATGAAGCCATATTTTTTGATTGTGCGGATAGATACAGGAGCCGCCTACAAAACACAATATTTAAAGCTGTTTGAAATGTGTCTGCACTTAGTGCTTTTGCGCGGAAACTCGATAAATACTCCGTTAGTGAGAAGGAAGGACATGTGCTTAGTATTTATTTCATATATGTGCATGAATCACATGAACATGTCGTGGATTTACTGCCTATCCCTCCGTCCTAATTATTTTATTATGAAAAAAACGTTACATATGCATGATTCTTAAACGGGAGGAAAAACATAATTATTTTCTCTTTTCTAGGGAAATTATTATTTTATGATAGATGTGGTACATAAATTGTTAGAGGATGGTAGTTTTTATGTCGATTTTTTTATTTGAAGTGTATGCAAATGTTATATTTAAATAATAAATTATATCTGTTTTAGCTTTACATCACAAAAACCTCAAAAAAATAGTCAAAAGGACTAGTACAAAGGGATAAGATGACTAATTAGGGCACCTGATCAAAAGGTTTTATGATTGCATATAGGTAATCCTTTGATTTCTTTGCCGTAGCGACATTAAAAAAGCATAGAATGCTATCACTCCAAAATCGTCATGGAAATTGAATTCTAACAAGTGTGAAATCACCCCGAAACCACATCAAAAACATGACTATGCTTTATTATCGGGAGCAAATTTGCAAGCAATTTTAATCTTTTGAAATGTAATTGTGTCAACTGAAGTAAATCAAATTTTTATCTAGTTTTAACCCGCTATGTCACTGCTGAGTTTAATAATTGTTTATTAACATTTTCATATAGTTTTCTTTTGCAAATTTTTGAAAGATGATACGGGCCTTCAATAAAGGCTTTGCCTATTAAAACCCATGTGATCAGTAGTCTATTAAGATAAGTTGATAATGCTGTAATAACATAAACTGTTTCTGAAGTGTATTTCATCAAAGAGTTTGTGTTTTATGACACCTTTTCTTGATCATGTTCTAAACTGAAATAAAGCTGATTTAATAGACTAAAACACAAGTATCAAAGACATTGTGAACTTTTATATATTCTCCAAAATATTTTAGAGTACAAATGTTAATAAATGTGAATGTAAACCTTCTTTTTGATGTTGTGTAGGTGTACGTTTTATAGGTGTGCTTAACAGTATTTAGACCATTACCAGACAAAATTAGGGTTTTGGAGTTCAATGAAATATTCAAATGAATAAATTACTATTAGTATTATGTCATTGTCACTTCTTTGTCAGTTTTTGGACCTGAAAGTAACTTCTGTTCAACACCCCTCTGAAGAGCAAACACTCTTTTTTAAGGTAGTTGACCTGCAATAATAATCAGCAGTTTCAGTGCAAAGACAAATTCGCCTACTTCATTGCAGCATTCTTGGATTGTTACTGTAACCTTAAGGTGGTTGTCATTATGTGTGCACTACCTTAAGGTGATTGTCATTATGGGTGTACTACCTGAAGGTAATTACTATTATGGGTGTACTACCTTAAGGTGATTGCTCTTATGAGTGTACTACCTTAAGGTGATGGTCATTATATGTGTACTACCTTAAAGAGAATTCTACAGTTTTTTTCCTTTCATAGAATTTTTTTAAATTCACATATATGATAGGAAAATTTGTGCTGAAAACAATGAACAAATAAAAACAATAGGTCACCAGGCTTGTTTTTGTGGAAAATTGTTTTGAACACACCCACTATTGCAGAAACTGCCAGCGAGTTTTCAACATTTTCATAATTTTCTGCTTTTTAATTAATAAATACCAACCAAAATATACATCAAGACAGCACAATACTGTTTTTTCTTTTTACAGATTTTATTATATACTTATTTAATATCATAGTCATATTTGTAATACTCTATCCTTACAATAATGGGTACAAATGAAAAAAAAATATTGTTTCATATTTAATTTTGTGAGCTTTTTTTCAATGAAAAATACCCATAGTTAAGAATATTTTTTTAAATTTTGAAAAAAGTCTTTCATAGAAATTTTTCCTGTTTTTCTTGTGTATAGATAATTGTATTGTGAGCATAAAAATGGCTAAAAAAGTATGTGTCACCAGGCTAAATTTTATGTTAAGACCGCTAGAATACAACACCTGTTCGGACGGAAATGGCGCGAACCTGGCCAAATTGATTACATGTATGTCTGCTAAAAGTTAAAAAAAGCTTTGAAAATTCGTAATTTTTTCTATAATTGAATACTAAATAATCTGAAAGGTGATATTGTCTTACCAGTACTAAGTAAATTATCTTACATTATATGAACAACACTGTCTTTATACTAAAATGTGATGTGAAAACACAACCACAAAAATAACAAGATACCTGTCAGGCATGATACTTGTCAATACAACATAAACTGGTATCAACATTTGATTACTGATAAAACTTATCAAAAATGTTATTTCATTCAAGATTCCTCATATTTAAGATTGTCTGTAACATGATTTCAAAAAATGTTGACTTCAGTTCAGTTTCCATAGAAAGTGTCAGCTGCGCAGAAAGATGCGCATAAAAAATATAGGAATTCCCTTTAAGGTGATGGTCATTTTGTGTGTAATACAGTAAGGTGATGGTCATTATGGGTGTATGACAATAAGGTGATGGTCATTATCGGTGTACTACCTTGAGGTGATTGTCAATATGAGTGTACTACCTTAAGGTGATTGCTATTATGGATGTACTACCTTAAGATGATTGTCATTATGGGTGTATTTCCTTCAGGTGATTGTCATTATGAGTGTACTGCATTAAGGTGATTTTCATTATTGGTGTAGTACCTTAAGGTGATTGTTATTATGGGTGTACTACCTTAAGGTGATGGTCATTTTGTGTGTATGACAATAAGGTGATTGTCATTGTCAGTGTACTAACTTGAGGTGATTGTCATTATGAGTGTACTTTCTGAAGGTGATTGTCATTATGAGTGTACTACCTTCAGGTGATTGTCATTATAGGTGTACTACCTTAAGATGATTGTCATTGTGGGTATACTACCTTAAGATGATTGTCATTATATTTGTATTACCTTAAGGTGATTGTCATTATGGGTGAACTACCTTAAGGTGCTTGTCATTATGGGTGTACAACCTTAAGGTGATGGTCATTATGGGTGTATTATCTTAAGGTGCTTGTCATTATGGGTGTACAACCTTAAGGTGATGGTCATTATGGAAGTACTACCTTAAGGTGATGGTCGTTTTGTGTGTATTACAATAAGGTGATTGTCATTATCTGTTTACTACCTTCATGTGATTGTCATTATGAGTGTACTACCTTCAGGTGGTTGCTATTATGGATGTACTACCTTCAGGTGATTGTCATTATGGGTGTAATTCCGTAAGGTGATTGTTATTATGGGTGTACTACCTTAAGGTGATGGTCATTTTGTGTGTATGACAATAAGGTGATGGTCATTGTCGGTGTACTAACTTGAGGTGATTGTCATTATGAGTGTACTTCCTGAAGGTGATTGTCATTATGGGTGTAATTCCTGAAGGTGATTGTCATTATGAGTGTACTACCTTCAGGTGATTGTCATTATAGGTGTACTACCTTAAGATGATTGTCATTGTGGGTATACTACCTTAAGATGATTGTCATTATATTTGTATTACCTTAAGGTGATTGTCATTATGGGTGAACTACCTTAAGGTGCTTGTCATTATGGGTGTACAACCTTTAGGTGATGGTCATTATGGGTGTATTACCTCAAGGTGCTTGTCATTATGGGTGTACAACTTTAAGGTGATGGTCATTATGGAAGTACTACCTTAAGGTGATGGTCATTTTGTGTGTATTACAATAAGGTGATTGTCATTATCTGTTTACTACCTTCAGGTGATTGTCATTATGAGGTACTACCTTCAGGTGATTGCTATTATGGATGTACTACCTTAAGGTGATTGTCATTATGGGTGTAATTCCTTAAGGTGATTGTCATTATGAGTGTACTGAATTAAGGTGATTTTCATTATGGGTGTACCACCTTAAGGTGATTGCTATTATGGGTGTACTACATTAAGGTGATTGTCGTTATGGATGTACTACCTTAAGGTGATTGTCAGTATGATTGTACTACTTGTAGATGATTGTCATTATGGTTGTACTGTGTTAAGGTGATTGTCATTATAGGTGTACTACCTTAAGGTGATTGTCATTATATTTGTATTACCTTAAGGTGATTGTCATTATGGGTGTACTACCTTAAGGTGATGGTCATTATGGGTGTACAACCTTAAGGTGATGGTTATTATATGTGTACTACCTTAAGGTGATTGTCATTATGGAAGTACTACCTTAAGGTGATGGTCATTTTGTGTGTATTACAATAAGGTGATTGTCATTATGAGTGTACTACCTTGAGGTGATTGTCATTATGAGTGTACTACCTTAAGGTGATTGCTATTATGGATGAACTACCTTAAGCTGATTATTATTATGGGTGTAATTCCTTAGGGTGATTGTCATTATGAGCGTACTGAATTAAGGTGATTTTCATTATGGGTGTACTACCTTAAGGTGATTGCTATTATGGGTGCACTACTTTAAGGTGATTATCATTATGGATGTACTACATTAAGGTGATTGTCATTATATTTGTATTACCTTAAGGTGATTGTCATTATGGAAGTACTACCTTAAGGTGATGTTCATTTTGTGTGTATTACAATAAAGTGATTGTCATTATGAGTGTACTACCTTGAGGTGGTTGTCATTATGAGTGTACTACCTTAAGGTGATTGTCATTATGGGTGTAATTCCTTAAGGTGAATGTCATTATGAGTGTACTGAATTAAGGTGATTTTATTATGGATGTACTACATTAAGGTGATTGCTATTATGGGTGTACTACCTTAAGGTGATTGTCATTATGGATGTACTACCTTAAGGTGATTGTCAGTATGATTGTACTACCTTTATGTGATTGTCACTATGGTTGTACTCTGTTAAAGTGATTGTCATTATAGGTGTACTACCTTAAGGTGATTGTCACTATGGGTGTATTACCTTAAGGTGATTGTCATTATGGTTGTACTACCTTAAGGTGATTGTCATTATGGGTGCACTACCTTAAGGTTATTGTCAGTTTGAGTGTACTACCTTAAAGAGTTTGTCATTATGGGTGTGCTACGTTAAGGTGATTTTCATTATGGGTGTCGACCTTAAGGTGATTGTCATTAAGGGTGTACTTCCTTAAGGTGATTGTTATTATGGGTGCACTACCTTAAGGTTATTGTCAGTTTGAGTGTACTACCTTAAAGTGTTTGTCTTTATGGGTTTGCTACGTTTAGGTGATTTTAATTATGGGCGTTCTACCTTAAGGTGATTGTCATTAAGGGTGCACTTCCTTAAGGTGATTTTCTTTATGGGTGTTCTACCTTAAGGTGATTTTCATTATAGGTGTACTTCCTTGAGGTGATTATTGTTATGGGTGTATTACCTTAAAGTGATTGTCATTATAGGTGTATTACCTTCAGGTGATTGTCATTATAGGTGTACTTCCTCAAGGTGATTGTCATTATGGGTGTATTACCTTCAGGTGATTGTCATTATGGGTAATTACCTTAAAGTGATTGTCATTATGTGTGTACTACCTTTAAGTGATTGTCATAATGGGTGTACAACCTTAAGGTGATGGTCATTATATGGGTACTACCTTAAGGTGATTTTCATTATGGCTAACTACCTTAAAGTGATTGTCATTATGTGTGTACTACCTTAAGGTGATTGTCATTATGGGTGTACTACCTTAAGGTGATTGTCATTATTGGTGTACAACCTTAAGGTGATTGTCATTATGTGTGTACTACCTTAAGGTGATTGTCATTATGGGTGTACTACCTTAAGGTGATTGTCATTATGTGTGTACTACCTTAAGGTGATTGTCATTATGGGTGTACTACCTTAAGGTGATTGTCATGGGTGACTACCTTAAGGTGGTTGTCATTATGGGTGTACTACCTTAAAGTGATTGCCATTATGGGTGTACCTGAGTCAAACCTGTCTATAAAGACCACCCTTTGGCATGCCAAAATGTGGCCTTTAATGAGAGGTGGTCTTTATTCACAGGTTCAAAACACTGTAAATGTTAAAATGGGAAGCAAAACATGTGGTCTTTGGAGCCAGGTGGTTTCTGTTCAGAGGTGGTCTTTAACACAGGTATGTACACTGTACATTAAAGTGATTGTCATTATTGGTGTACTACCTTAAGGTGTTATCATTATATCTGTAGCACCTTAAGGTGATTGTTAGTATAGGTGTACAATCTTATTTTATTTACAATAGATATTTCTGTGCCATTTGTAAGTAAATGTTCTTCTAAAGAGCAATGACCTCTGAGCAAGAAACACATTTGAGCCGTGCCATGGAAAAACCAACATAGTGGCTTTGCGACCAGCATGGATCCAGACCAGCCTGCGCATCCGCGCAGTCTGGTCAGGATCCATGCTGTTCGCTAACAGTTTCTCCAATTCCAATAGGCTTTAAAAAAGAACAGCATGGAGCCTGACCAGACTGCGCGGATGCGCAGGCTGGTCTGGATCCATGCTGGTCGCACACCCACTATGTTGGTTTTGTCATGGCACGGCTCATTTTAAGTTACCTTCCAAATGGTGTATTCCCTAAACAGATTGCCCTTTTTAAGAGAATTTCTTATGGAATCATTGTTCAAAGTTGGTGTGAAGTTTTAATGTTTAGAATTTGTCAGAGCTCATAAAATATACATCTTATTCTGAAATTAAGAGAAGGTGATATAATGGGCACACACCCACTTTTCACCATAAATCTTAGATTTGTCAGCAAAATTTCAGAATTTTTAATGAATACCCCCTACCTCCTATTGCAATGTAAGGAACATTTTTTATGTTTGAAGTAGTGATACATGTTAATGTTTGGAATTAGAAACATATGTTGTTATAACTGTCCCAGCATTACATGAAGTACAGTAGAACGTTTTGAGCACAATTAATTTACTGTTAGAATGTTGTAAATGATTTCGGGAGAAAATATTTGAATGAAAGTATTCCTTGATGCATAATTAGGGAGAAAAGTGGGTTGGCACCAGATGCACTTGAATGGAGGATATTTGGGCCCAGTCATGGGGGGACCCCTTGATGATGAGGAAATACTATTACCACCCAGGAAGCAACTTGTAATTCAATAGAGATTGCTTAGTTTGAAATGATAAGACCAATCTTCGAACAGGAAATCTAGAAGACCAATTTCTATAGTTTTAGAATATGATATATTATTCAGGTTGACTTTTATATAAGTTACAGTAAACAGTATGACCTACAGTACAGGATATGATTGACAAGGTAACTGGTATATGGTGTGATGAAAATCTGATCAATTTATGATAAAAAAGCAAATGTAGGGTATGGAGGGACTGTGAATGATATTATATAGGATACAGTTGCCCAGTTTGCTTATGATGAGCCATCTAGACTCTTAACCTGAACATGATATTCCTGCCATTGAGTCATCTAGCTCGAATGTTAGGTATTTTGAGCCATACAATCATTATGTATAATATGATGAGCTATTGGCCTATATAAAACTATGTAACTTATAAAGTATGTGAAACTATGTGGCTCACATGTAGCTATATCAGCTATTAGGCCTAAAGATAAGATATTTCGAATGGTCTAGGGGCCTCTGTGGCTGAGTGGTTAAGATCACTGACTTCAAATCACCTGCCCCTCATTGATGTGGGTTCGGGCCTCACTCTGGGCATTGAATTCTTCAAGCGAAGAAGCCATCCAGCTGGCTTACGGAAGGTCCATTGTTTTACCCAGGTGCCTGCTTGTGATGAAATAACGCACGGAGGTGTACCTGGGGTCTTCCTCCACCATCATAGCTGGAAAGTCCCCAGATGACCTGTAATTGTGTTGGTGCAATGTTAAACCCATCAGAAACAAAACAAAATTTCTAGCCTTTGCAGGACATTATAAGCCACCTAGCAAATGTTAAGGATATGATGAAGTATCTAGTCTTTGTGTAAGTGCATCTAGCTGATGTTTAATGATGTGATATGCGATCTTGCCAGTTCGCAGGATATGATGTACCATCTAGACATTTTGCAGGATATGATGTACCATCGAGACAGTTTGCAACCATCGAGACAGTTTGCAGGATATGATGTAACATCTAGTAGACAGTTTGCAGAATATCATGTACCATCTAGTAGACAGTTTGCAGGATATGATGTACCATCGAGACAGTTTGCAGGATATGATGTACCATCGAGACAGTTTGCAACCATCGAGACAGTTTGCAGGATATGATGTAACATCTAGTAGACAGTTTGCAGAATATCATGTAACATCTAGTAGACAGTTTGCAGGATATGATGTACCATCTAGTAGACAGTTTGCAGGATATGATGTAACATCTAGACAGTTTGCAGGATATGATGTACCATCGAGACAGTTTGCAACCATCGAGACAGTTTGCAGGATATGATGTACCATCTAGACAGTTTGCAGGATATGATGTACCATCGAGACAGTTTGCAACCATCGAGACAGTTTGCAGGATATGATGTAACATCTAGTAGACAGTTTGCAGAATATCATGTACCATCTAGTAGACAGTTTGCAGGATATGATGTAACATCTAGTAGACAGTTTGCAGGATATGATGTACCATCTAGACAGTTTGCGGGATATAATGTACCATCGAGACAGTTTGCAGGATATGATGTAACATCTAGACAGTTTGCAGGATATGATGTAACACCTAGTAGACAGTTTGCAGGATATGATGTAACATCTAGACAGTTTGCAGGATATGATGTAACATCTAGACAGTTTGCAGGATATGATGTACCATCTAGACAGTTTGCGGGATATAATGTACCATCGAGACAGTTTGCAGGATATGATG
This sequence comes from Mercenaria mercenaria, assembly GCF_021730395.1. NCBI lineage: Eukaryota > Metazoa > Mollusca > Bivalvia > Venerida > Veneridae > Mercenaria > Mercenaria mercenaria. The sequence goes on from NC_069363.1 coordinate 56,096,423, forward strand.
TAACATCTAGACAGTTTGCAGGATATGATGTACCATCGAGACAGTTTGCAGGATATGATGTAACATCTAGTAGACAGTTTGCAGGATATGATGTAACATCTAGTAGACAGTTTGCAGGATATGATGTACCATCTAGTAGACAGTTTGCAGGATATGATGTACCATCTAGTAGACAGTTTGCAGGATATGATGTACCATCTAGACAGTTTGCAGGATATGATGTACCATCGAGACAGTTTGCAGGATATGATGTACCATCTAGTAGACAGTTTGCAGGATATGATGTAACATCTAGTAGACAGTTTGCAGAATATCATGTACCATCTAGTAGACAGTTTGCACGATATGATGTAACATCTAGACAGTTTGCAGAATATCATGTACCATCTAGTAGACAGTTTGCAGAATATCATGTACCATCTAGTAGACAGTTTGCAGGATATGATGTAACATCTAGTAGACAGTTTGCAGGATACTATGTATCATCTAGGCATTTTGCAGGATATGATGTACCACCTAGACTGCTTGCAGGATATGATGAAGTACCTAGACTGCTTGCAGGATATGATGTCACCTAGACTGCTTGCAGGATATGATGTCATCTAGACTGCTTGCAGGATATGATGAGCCACCTAGACTGCTTGTAGGATATGATGACTGATCTAGCCTGTTTGATAACCTATTATTAGTCATATTTTGCAGATTATGAGCAGTCTGGCATTTTGTGGTGTGAAGGCAGGTGTTTGTAAGTATGCTAAAAGCTTTCATATTATAAATATGAAGTACAACTCAACATTTTATGATAGATCATAGCTGTCTTAATATAAGTTTGTGACAGAAAAACCAGTCCTGCCTAATTTTAGATAAGTTCAATTTTGTCAAGCTTGCGGTGTTCATAAGTCTGTTTGTTACCTGGTTTTAGCTTATTATGTGACGAAAGGCAAAATGCTATTGCTATAATACATCCCTTGTCAGTACTGCCTGTAGACACCTTGTAAATTATTCTTAGCAAACTCGTATCTCAGTTATTACATGTCACTACTGGATGAATTTTCACAGAAGCCTTCTCCATGATAATACTAATTGAATGACATAGGTGACAATTTTTGTTATCGATTTGATGAAATTATGCCCCGTTTTGTCCTTAGCCATTTTTTCTTTCAACACGATTCTGTTTGCGATTGCCAAGAAGTTAGTTTCTCAGTAACTACACTTCACAACTAAATGAGGCTTCACATACTTCACAGACTGCCAACCAAAAGCAAATAAAAATTCATATTTTTTACTTCCAGTGTATAGTGTTTCTTGATGTTTTCTCTTGTTTTATGTTTCAAAATATACCTTCCAGCCACCTCCCCACATTACACCTCAACCATTTTATTTCTTTACTTTGGTGTAACTGTATTGTGTTTTTCAATATTGTTTCTTCCTCAACACAGTCCCCATCCACCATGCATTGCACCCACTTTCAGATGGTGCTCTGAAGTTTTTCAGCTTTGTTGTCAGCTGACACTTCTTGTCGTTAATTTCTGACTGCATATAGAATATTCAGGCAAAGTGTTTATAAAAATTTAATGTTTGATATTTGCATGAGGTCAGATAGTTGTATTATTTTTAATAACCTGCATATGAGCCGTGTCATGAGAAAACCAACATAGTGGCTTTGTGACCAGCATGGATCCAGTCCAGCGCTCCATGCTGTTCGCTTTTAAAGCCTATTGGAATTGGAGAAACTGTTAGTGAACAGCATGGATCCTGACCAGACTGCGCGGATGCGCAGGCTGGTCTGGATCCATGCTGGTCGCAAAGCCACTATGTTGGTTATCTCATGGCGCGGCTCATATATTCTTTCAGCTTTATTTACACCAGCTACACATATTAGAGATAACAAGTATATTAAATTGTAAATAAACTTATATAGCGCACATCAAACTAAAATATTGGCACCATTCTGGAAATTTAGGTGTCTAAGTGATTTTAATGGGCAATAAAAGTATCTATACTTAACATTAATTGCAGAGTTGCAGACTTAAAAAGTAGAAAACACTGACTGAACTTGGATGAAATCAAAGGTAGCACAAATGAATCTTGATTTTTTCAAAAAATGAAAAAAATGTGGATAAAAGTGGTAAAATTTATGAAGTCAAGTTCATTTAGAATAGGTGTGTTTGATTAGATACCTCAATTTCACCCAGTACATAGATTTGTCCTCGGTGTGCACTTGTTTCAGACAGGTTAGCTGTGTGTGCGTCATTTTGGTACAACTCTGGGACATGCCTATATTAGCCTGATGGAAACTTTAGGGCACATTTCGGAGTACAAATCACATGGTCAGGATATCTCGGTGTGGTATAAATCAGGCACACCTAATTTCTTCTAATAATTTTCATTTTGTTGTGAGAATTGGTCAGTGTTAGGGATCAGAACTCTAAAATTATCCAGTCATAGAAAAAAGAACAACATCAGGCAAAATATTTGGAAAGAGACTGACCCACAAGTAACAAAAAACATCCCTCGAAAAAGATTATTGGACATGTAACTCAGTGGAGGGAGCCTGTTTGCTGTCAACCAACGACCTAGTGACATTTGGAAGATGATAGATACAATCACCTTTGTTAGTTAACCCCTTCTAAATTTACCTCATTACCTCCTAATACAGCAGTATGTTCACCCTATTAATTTGATTGTTTTTGTTATGGACACGAACACCAGCAAGTGCATTTGCATTCAGCTGCTCTTCATTAAAATTCCTTGTGGTTATCTAGTTATTTTTATTACCATCATTTCAAATTTATTGATTAATATGTACCATAACAGAATCAATGTAACAGTTTGCCCTCTGTGATGTAGTGGAAAAAGATTAAAATTGGAATTTCAGAAATCAGAAGTTTGAAAAACATAATTATGCTGATACTTTCTACAAGAGAGAAAAAGTATTATAATATTATGTCCAGCCAAATAAATGATATCTAATACATTTTTGTCAGTGTAGGATTTTGAAATTTCATAATTAAATCTTCAAGTAGTTGTGAACTTGTTTTATTTGAATTGAAAGTGTGGGGGGATGGCTATGTTTGAATCATTTAATCCGTCTCATTTTTTTAACAATCAAGGCAGTTTAACTTTGACTCTAAGAAAGGAAATTTTATGTAATTTAATGTATCTTGAAATATGGTAACACCAGGAAATCAAGAAAAGAAGACCCATAACTCTTTTTCATGAATATTTATGAGTAGTTTCCCTTTCTGTTCTTAAATTTTCACACAGCAATAACTAACCCTTAATCATGCTGGACACGATTGGTTCTGCCTTTGCGACCAGCATAGATCCATGATCAGCCTGCACATCCATGCAGTCTGATCATGATCTGCACTGTTCGCCATTTAGTCAGTATCTTTTTGGTAATTTTCTAACAGTTAATGGTACTGTCCAAATTGAAATATGGACATTGAGTTAATTATAGAAATTTAGCAGGGTAAGGGCTATATAAGCATGCACAAGTTTCTTTAGATTCTTGACATCTTTTCCAAATATGATGGTAGGAATTAATATGTTTCGATGTTGTAAGGAAACACTTTCTCACACTTTGTTGCATAAACAAACCTAAACTTTAATGCTGATGAAAGAAGCAAGTGAAACACATTCCAAAAGTTTATTGAAGAAAATGCAAGGGATGCATGGCAGAATGCAGTTTTAGGGTCCATTAAGTTAATGTTATGATTACGGTGCTGATAACCTTTGGTAGTTATTTCAGACAAGTCTGAGACAATTTTGATGATCAAAACCGTGGTTATTGTACATTTCAGACTGTTTGTCCCATTTTGAGTAGAAGGCAAAGGCTGTGTCAAATACTTGATCATCTGAGGATGTCACACATTTGAAGAGACACGATCAACATGGCAGATTTAGTGCCACCATTTGGTGAAATGGCAAACTGTACCACTCTGGTAAGATGGTTTCTCTCTCAAGCTCCAACATCAGTATAATCAAGTTTCAGACAATGTCAGAATAGTGTCACACTTATGATTAGAGAAAAGGGCTTTGTTGCATTATAGAGAAGTTGACAGTATCACATTGAAATGATTTAATACATTTTTGAGAAAATGAGTTAGGAATGTTGACAGTCATGAAAAACCACATAGTGGTATGACCACATGGATCCAGACCAGATGGCAGATGCTGTTCCTAACATTCCATTCAATAGCTTTAAAAGCACAGCATGGAGCTGACAGACTGCGATGGCAGTGTCTGGATCATGTGCAAACCTATTTGTTTTCAGGGCAGCTCAATTATTTTGAGATGCATGGAGATGAGTGATAATGTAACATTTATATTGACAAAATTTGACTGAGGTTACATCTTAAAGCTAAAGTGGGAAGGCTGATGTCACATATGAGGTGAGAAAGACGGGTAATGTCACATATAAGATTAAACTGAGGTATGATATAAGATATAAAATAAGGAAAAAGGGTGACATTATCCCCTTATGATGTAATTTCTCATCCGGAGATACCAAAGGAGATCAATTAACCCTTACCTTGCTCTATTTCTATAATGAACTTGTCCACCTTTCAATTTGGACAGTACAATTAGCTGTTTAAAGGGGTTCTTACCTAAAAGATACTGACTGAATAGCAAACATTGCAGATCATGATCAGACTGCACGCATGTGCAGACAGGTCATTATCTACACTGGTCGCAAAGGCAGAATCAGTCATGTCCAGCATGATAAGGGTTAAAACTTCTTGTCACAATTGAAGAAACAGAATTTCAAAGTTATGTCACTTCAAGATCGTGAAGTCATACACAAGTAGAAAATATCTAACAGGAGTTGGCATCCTGTTACTACTTGAAATCATTTTTGAAATGTTTTAAATACAAGGGGTCAGAGTGGTGTTGCATATATCAGTGTTAATGTCATACCTCATTTGAGTTAGTGACTGATATTAAACAGATGGTTATCTGATAATTTGACAAGCTCATTGAAATATGAACCCCTACCTGCCTAATCAGCCGCACTAGACCTTATCTTCTCATCTGGGACATGGAAAATGCATTATCACGCATTACATGCTTCCTTCCTGCCTCAGATGTATATTTGATTACTGTTTCATTTAAGGTGCAGGGTGAATATTAATTTTATCAAAAGTTAGATTAATACAATTCTTTTTAGACATGTTTACTGGAAAAAAAGAAAGATTTAGCACCGCAGACGTCTAGGTTAGGAGCCTTTTTCCCAGCTAAAAAACATAAAGGGTTAATTTCTTTTGAGAGAGAAGTTGTTTTTTTATTCCTGCAAATGAATTATAAGGCGTGAAATGAGGTCTGTAATAGGGCTATCTGGAGCAGGCATTGGGACAAGCAAATTTGCTCAAGTTGTGTGAGGTCCCCAGAGAAAAGTGCAATGTTGTTTGATGTTGTTTATTTCTTTAAACTAAATTTGGGTAGCTTGTGTTCTCCTGTTAAAATGTATTTGATTGATAGCTTGCATATTGGAACAATTGAGAAATTAGTATCTCATTGCAGTATTATGTAAAGAGTTTATTTTGCTAGCAGGTGAAGGGGGAGGGGTGGGGAATAGTGCTTGGAAAATGGCTTGAAAAAATGTTTTGCTAGCAGATGATGGGGGTTGGGTGAATAGTGCTTGGCAAAATATTTTGTTAGCGGATGAAAGGGGTTGGGTGAATAGTGCTTGGCAAAATATTTTGTTAGCGGATGAAAGGGGTTGGGTGAATAGTGCTTGGCAAAATATTTTGTTAGCGGATGAAAGGGGTTAGGTGAATAGTGCTTGGCAAAATATTTTGTTAGCAGATGAAAGGGGTTGGGTGAATAGTGCTTGGTAAATGGCACAGAAAATATTTTGCTATTGAATGAAAGGCAAGGAATGAACATTGCTTGGAAAATGGCAAGGAGAAATATTTTGCTAGCGGACGAGGAGGGGAGGGGGAAAATTGTGCATGGAAAGTGGCAGGGAAAAATATGATTTTTGAATTACCCATTGTGTCTTAATTATTAGTGTTTCCATGTAATTTGCTGGAAAAGATTGTGAATGTCACTGTCTTGTGATTGGAACGGTTCAGAATCAGTGTAATTACTGCTAAATGGAATTGTGGGTTTCAATAAATTTGTAAGAGAAGGGAAAATTGCAGTGTCATTATAGCAGATTTTCCTTCAGATCCTCAATTGTTACATCTGCTACCTCAGAGAGAAATTTGTATGCTGTATAAATGTAATTAAAGTGGTTTTCACCTGAGCCACTTAGATGCAACTTTCTGAGAACCTTATGAAAAGCTATTCTGTTACTAATCATTTAGGATGAAATGGCAGTTGAGCAGTTTTGTATAAACATGGTTTCAAAGTTGTAGATACGAGAGTGTAAACGAGCTACAGACAGACAAACAAACAAACAAACATCCATCAAAATACCCTACCTTTACAAGGCTTCAGTATCGTATCATTTCAAGTCTAGCTACGCACCTGACATAGATGCTGACCATGCTGATTCTACAAAAATTTCAACGTAGCAAATTAAATCAAAATATATATGAAAATGTTAAGGTATGAAATTATACAGTCATAATTTGCCTGAAATGTACAAGTCTGAAATATTCCTTCAGTTCTAGAACTAATGCAGAGCTGCAGTATTCTTTCTTATAAGCAGTTCGCATAATGATTGCAGTATTATGTTGCAGTCCTGAAATGGACAGCAATAACTGCTTGGCTTTGAACTGCGTTGTAAGCTTTTTTCTTGAATTTTCGGACCCTGTTTTTCATAGGAGATAACGCCAGAAGTTATTCAAATTTTGCTTAATTATGTCCCTTTTCTTCTGGACAGATATATTGCTAAGAAAGTTAAAGTGAAAAAAAACAAACCAAAAAACAAGTAAGGGACAATATTTTAAACATCAGACTAACTTGAACATGTCCATTTTATATCTGCAAGCACATAAATAAGAAAATCATCTGAGTCCATATTTTCATGATCTCCCAGCTCTGAAGGATCACTAGTCTGTTTTATCAGTGTTTTATCATTCATTTGATTATTTTGTTTACAGTGTGATCAGAGATATTGACAGTTTCTGAGATTTGATGCTTCTAGTGTTTCTCTCAATACAAATGGTTGTAATTAACTGATTAACTTCCAATCACCTACAGATATCCATTAGTACTTCAAAGTCCCTGGTGAACTCTCACCAAAGTTCCCTATTTTGTGATCAAAGGGCCACACAGCCTAAGAAGTGCTGTTAAGCATGTTTAATAATCTGATAAGGGAACATTTTCAGTGAATAAGGATCGTATTCTGCTAATAAGAAGGGATTACAAAATTAAATGGGAATGCATTTTAAAGGATTTTGTGGAGCCCTACTTCTCAATAAGAAAGCTGTACTCTCCATAAGCTAATTTCTCCAATTACCTGTTCATTGATTAAGTAGTTTTTTTCATGCATGATGGAACTCATGAACTCTATTAAATATTATTCAGCTATGTTAATTATGATGCCTTGTTTTTGAGAAATAATTGTACTGTTTCTGTAAAAATCTCAAAATTTTCCGCCACTCGGCTTCCCTATTTGTTTTCATTGCTGATAATGTTGGTGGTAATTTATCTATTCAGCATGTAATATTCAAAGAGAAAATGCATGATGTTGTAAATTTTAGAGATACAGTATTGATTTGTATCATTTTGTAACTTTGTTCTCTTTAGAAATCATTTCAGAGAAGATGGATATTCACTTTATTTGTTGAGGAAGAAAGAAGTTAAGAAGAAAAATAGAAGCCTTTTAACTTTGGAAAAAGTAGGCAAGTAGAGAGCTATTCTAAAGTTCTGAATTATGACTGTCCCTCAATGTATCCACATGCTAAAAGCTAGCCTGTCCGCTTAGCTTGATAGGGAGAATGCAGATCTGTGGATCACAAGGTCATGAGTTCGATTCCCTGGCAAGGTGTAAGTTCTCCATGAGGATTTGATAAAAGACATTTTGTCTGAAGTCATTTCGTCATTCACCTCTGATTCATGTGGAGAAGTTGACAATTACTTGCTGAGAACAGGTTTGTACTGATACAGAATCCTACAACACTAATTAGGTTTACTAAAATATTGTTGAAAAATGGCGCTAAACTCAAAAACAAAGCAAATATGCTAAAAGTTACATTTGCGCTCAAAAGTTTTTTTTTACCTTTTTCAGAAAATGCGAGTCGGTAAGACATACTCAGACTGTTCACGCTTTGCATTTTCCAGGTGACATTTTATCTACGGATTGCCATTGCATCAGAGATTCTGTAAGGTATGGTTTCAAACTGCATCTAGGTGTATCCACCTGCTGTTAAAAGGACTTTATTTCACTTGACCGTATATTAATTAACAAGAATTAATTGTAGTTCAAGACTTTATAATATTTCGAAATTTAAAATAATATGACTGTCTTTTTGTGAGTCAGAAAGGTCACTTGTACAATAAGCAGACTTCTGAATGTTAAGAAAGTTACAGGTTTTTAACCTTTGATCTTTGATAAGGATTTTCTTTAATAATTTCATAATATTTATGAAGAAACAACTGTCCAACAGTGCCCACTTGTATTTCAACTGGTTTCCCACCTGAGCGGCTGTAGATTTATGATACTTGTCTAGAGTATACACTGACATTTCTCACTTCTGAGATACCTGGATAATCTTGTTACCCCTCATGTAATTACTATAATTGTTCCGGATTATCATGGCTTATCAGTTATCCACACAAAATGATGGGCTATGAAATTGAAGGGATGAAAGTCAGCTTGCTGCAGTTTATCACTGGCACACGCAAATATTGAAAATGTGTCAGTTCACTCTCTTTTTGATTACGTTGATGTACCTTGATTAAATGCAGTGATAAAAGATTAAGTGTTATAAGAGTTGGGTTTAAACTTCTGAAATATGATAAGTCCTTATCAAATTTAGATGTCTTGGATACATGAAGAAAACCAGTTGTACACTGCAACTGAATTAAAATATTGCAAGTAGCAGTGTCTTCCAAAATCGACCTCAAGGAATTCTAATTTAGATGTCTTTGATACATGAAGAAAACCAGTTGTACATTGCAACTGAATTGTAATACTGCAAGTAGCAGTATCTTCCAAACCCTGCCTGAAGAATTTGCTCTAATTTCACATTCCAGGAAAAGGAAGTTATCATTTACTTGTCACAAACTAAGACCTTGAAAAAAGCAGTAAACTGAATATTTAGCTCACTTGCTCAAGGTGAGCTTTTGGGAGGACACTTTGTCTGTCCTCAATCTTTATCACATTTGTTTTCTTAATCAGAACATTGTTGAGAAGTAAGAGAATATTTTATACACCAAGCAGGTTGTATAATACAATAGGGCTGGTCATCCATCTGTCCTTTTGCAGTTTAGTTTCTGCTCAGTAACTTTAGAATGTATTGACCAATGATCCTGACAAACCTTATAGGCACATTGCTCTTTGGCAGCCAATGACCCATTTTGGTTTTGTGGTCAGTGGGTCAAAGTTTCAAGGTCACTTTTCCGCCTCTGCCTCCCCCCATCCCACAACACTCAACCTCTGTATGCCCCAACCCCTCCTTCTTACCACCTGTAAGTATTTTTTGATCTGTCTCCATTAAACATACATTGCCATTTTACAGGTATTACCTACCCCTTTTCTAAAATCTGCTTCATCATTGATAAAAATTGAGATAATTTTTCTTTAATACCAAGTTATATCTATATCAGATCATATTCATAAATAATTACTTCACATGCTGTCATTATCCCAGGTTGGTATAATTATAACTTATTGCATATAACCTGTCAAAACCTTTCTGATCAGTGATAAACCAGCTAACCAGAAAGAATTCACCTCGCCTTCTTTAAGACTGACATACCACAACATATAATATTATTTCATTTCTCACACATAAAATATAACTATTAAAGGATTAATGATAAAAAAATGAATCCTAGTCATTCCCACGGTTATACAAGAAAATCTAGCTTAGTCTACTTTTTCTTGAAAACTTAAAGGTTATATCTGTCCCCTCAGATCTAGATATGACTAGAGAAATGATTATATCTCCGCGATAAAGGTGAGCGCTAAACTGCTCTTGAAAGCGTACTAAAAGAAATCAAAATTACCGTGGAAATGAAAAAAACTCATAAGCCTATTGGGCTGTTAGCAATAATCATTAGACAGGTTGCTGAGCGTTTATCAATCAATTCAATTACATATTCCATGGGAAAATGTTTAAAATGTGTATTTTCTTCCGCAAAATGAGCCACACCATGAGAAAACCAACATAGTGCATTTGTGCCCAGCATGGATCCTGACCAGCCTGAGGGGCCTCCGTGGCCGAGTGGTTAGAGTCGTTGACTTCAAACCATTTGCCCCTCATCGATGTGGGTTTGAAACCTCATTTGGGGCGTAGAATTCTTCACGTGAGGAAGCCATCCAGCTGGCTTACGGAAGGTCGGTAGTTCTACCCAGGTGCCCACTCGTGATGAAAGTATGCACGGAGGGGCACCTGGGGTCTTCCTCCACCATTAAAGCTGGAAAGTCGCCATATGACCTAAAATTGTGTCGGTACGACGTTAAACCCAACAAAATAAATAAATAAATGACCAGCCTGCGCATGCGCACAGTCTGGTCAGGATCCATGCTGTTTGCTTTCAAAGCCTATTGCAATTAGAGAAACTGTTAGGGGATAGCATGGATCCTGACCAGACTGTGCAGATGTGCAGGCTGGTCTGGATCCATGCTGGTTGCAAATGCACTATGTTGGTTTTCTCATGGTGCACCTCAAATATTGCACTTCGTTATTCAGCAGGGTATGAAAGTGTATGACACTTATCCTAAATAGCTAGCAGACAGACAAATGGATATTAATAATAGTGCATTAAGGTTATCCAAAAAAAATAAATGGAAAAAAGTTCTTAAGAAAGTATTGTTTCTAGAGCAGAATTTGCAGTATTTATAGACATTTGGCAGTTTTTCATAAAATGTTATAGATTGTCTCAAGTGTGGGGTGGTGCTCTTCTTGAAATTTAAAGCAAAAAAAAAGCAGATAGGTTACAGTTTTCTGAGAAGATCAATGTTAATTTGTAGCACTCTGCAACATCAGTTAACTCTTCCTATGCAAAAAGGAAAGAAATATAAGCCTATCAAAAGAAAGCAGAGATTCAGACAAACTGCAAATAATAAACAGTTGAAAATGCTTTGGTTATAAATTTGGTACTTGGAATGTCTGTTTACTTGCTAGCACAAATGCAAATTATAGTTATAATGAGTTATGTGCCCTTTATTTATAAAAAAATGCCATATTTCACAATTTTTGTCAAGGTCGCTTGCTGTTAGCTCGAATTGGTCGCCACTTTTGGCGGTTCGGTGTATGTGCATCTGTCCGTCCAATTTTTTCTGGACCATAACTTTGACATGCATGGACCAATCTTGTTTATATTTGGCAGGAATGTTTACCTGAATGAGAAGGCATGTCATGCGCAAACCCCATGTTCCTATCTCAAAGGTCAAGGTCACAGTTGGAGGTCAAAGGTCAAATTGAAGTTTGTCTAGAGCATTTTCTTCTTCATGCATGGTGGGATTTTGATGTAACTTGGCATGAATGTGCACCATTATGAGACAGAGTGTCATGCACAAGAACCAGGTCCCTAGATCTAAGGTCAGGGTCACTCTTGACAGCTGGCTGCTTGACATTCTGCCCGTGGGCATACTTGTTTGCCTTAGCGTATTGTATACTTTACCAATCCTTTAATATTTATGTAAAGAAAGAACATTTATTAAAATGATACTTCTGTCAAATTTGACTAAAGTCCCAGTTGGGCCAGAGTTTAATGACCTTGATTTATAAAACTTAGTGTATTTCAACATTTAAGTGCTCTAGCACAGCATAAATTCACACGCATACCTTTAGTGCTCTAGCACCATAACATGCATTCCTATAATAAAACTTGGAGCACATTGGATTGTGACACATTGGATTATGGGCCAAATAAGACTGCTTATTTCAGAGTAATGTGCCCTTGAAATGGCAAATATTGCACTACATTATTACCTATCCCCTGTTTGACCCTGTTTCTTTTCTGAGATTGTAAGCAGAGTGGCCAGAAATTATTGTTGTGTGTTTATCAGAAAAGTTAAATGGAAATTGATCTATCAAAAAACTAAAACATGGCTGCCATGTGACAGGGTCATTTTTCCATATTTTTATGATGGTATCCCCAGAGATATTGTATATGGTATCAGTCAAATATTCTGCAAAACACTCAGGTGAGCAGATACAAGACCATCATGACCAGTCTTATTTTAAAGGAAACTCTAAGTAAACATTTAATGAAACACAAGCACCTTGAAAATAATAAGCTTGTTTAATAACATATTCTAGAAAGAGTTTCTGAGGGAGAAAAAAAATTGCCATGTTTACAGACACCAGGTGCCTCAAAATTTTACCTAAGTCTGTGAGAAAAAACATGAAGAAAAAACACCTCATGAACATGATTCATGATGTATATATTATCATGATGGATAAAAGATATACAGAAAATACTCCTGCAGGTAGAGTTTCCCTTTCCCAGAGTTGCTGGCTTCTGTAAATCTACCGATGTTAATAAACACGGACAGGTGTCACTCGGAGGGTGGGGGTCTGCTCTATGTTGTTTCATGCCATCTTTACAACTATAAATACCTCTACTAATTAAATACATGTTATTGCTAGCATATTTATATTAAGGCCATTATTTTTATTTACCTTCGTGATTAACTGTTTTCTTTTGAAAAGCTTTTATTTCATGGATTTGGGAGCGTCGTATTATTATTTTTATGACAATAAAATGTGTTTTTCTTAGATGCTTTTTTGCCAGGAGTTTAGATCTGTTGTCAGTTTGTAAGCTTGCATGATGTGGTATAAATACAGATCAACTTCAGTTACAGTCGACTCCCATCCTAGGAAATGATGTTTTATTTATTTTATGTTTTTCGGTGGTTTATCGAAATATAACGGTGAATTATATCCTGATAAACTCACTGGCCACTCAGTGAAAATTATCAAATCTGATACCCAGATTAATGTCAAAAAGTTTACCGAGCGTACTGAAAGCCGGAAACAATATGACGATGACGTCTTTAAAATGACGTCATCTTTGCGATGCTTCCTGATAAAATTTCCCGCAAATTTCGACATTTTATTGAAATAAACACAACAAAAGTAGAGTTTTAGACATAAAATAAACAGAAAAATTGTTGGTATCGATGTAATATCACGGTAATTTCACTCATGAACACCAAAATTTGTTATTTTCACTCGTGGCTGCGCCACTCGTGAAAATATCACTTCTGGTGCCCACTCGGTGAAATTATAACGTGACCAACAATTATCCTCTATATAATTTCTGATGGGGATTAATTTAAACTACATAAGTTGACATTTTTACACAATGATACAGAGGACATTGAGAAGAAAAGTGATAATGCAGGAACCATAACTTTTCCTTCTGTCTATATAGATTAATCCCCCTTCATTATTTGGTCAGCTCCTTTCTAGTACATTACACAATTTCTTCAACTGCAATAGGTTGTTAGAGAATAAATATGCATTGAAAATGTTTTGATGTGGTGGTGTAGTTCTGCTTTTATTCGACCCTTTGATAAATAATTTAAACAAATATAACTGATTGTTGTTGCTGTTGTTGGCTCACTGGAGTATGATGTGCTCATAGTGAGTTTTTAGGATCGTTGGGCTTGTGCCATCCATTCCGTCATCTTCCACAGTTGGTTTGTTTGTTCTCTAGCATCCTCATTTCTGAAGTACTCGTATTCAAACTGTATATATTTCCATAACTCTTGGTCAAATTTGACTATGAGCTACTACCATTAGGTCAAGAGTTATTGCCCTTGATTTGTGATAATAATTCTATAGTACCTGATATTCACCAATACATATCACAGTTTCACTGCATGATCATCTGCAAGACTGATTCATCAGAGTAGTAGGTTATGTGCCCATGTTTTATCCCCCCCCCCCCCCCCCCAAAAAAAAAGTTTACTCTCCAGCATTTTTATTTCTTCGCCGATCATATTCTTTCACATTTGTATAGACAGAATGTGAATTCCTATAAAAAAAACTTGTTAGGTTGTATTATAAACTAGATGTGTCAGATTTATCAAGAGTTATGTGCCCTTGATTAAGTAAATATTGTTCAGTCTTGTGATCTTTGTCAAGTTAAGACTATTGGTATAGTATTTAAGATTAGAAATAATTGCCTATTGGGCTACTGTAACATATATACACACCAGACTTGGTATGTGAATTGATATCTGAATGCTTGAATATGGTATATTGATGGTTGATATCTCTGTGACCTTGACCTCATCATGAAAAGCTACAGTACTTTAGATGAGAGATATAGGGCAATGACATGGTTATTTTGAATGTTGGGGGCCTCTCTGAATTTCTTGTGAAATCAGTCAGTTTTCAGTGTCATAGTTTATATTCTTTATTATCGATAAATCTTCAATGTATGTCATGATCCTCTTATGTTATAGCATTTATTTTGTTTGACCACTTTTATCAGCAAATAAAACTATTAAAACACAAGATGAAGATTTTAATCAAAAGTGGCTTCTTAGTGTTGCCTGTATTGACAGCTGGTCTTTAAAGTAGACATTAATGAATTATACCTCTAATTCACTGATAAGATTTCAATAGTTTTCTTATCAATTCAAACACATATGGATTCCAAAGTGGTTCTAGAGATTGTTGATAAATCTAAAGGCCTTGCTGAAATAAACAACATAAAACAATTACAAATTAGTTATGTTGAAGAGCCCATATTGGAATCTAACAAGTACAGAAAGGCAGGGGTTAAGGATGTTATTGGTTAATGTATTATTCGCAGCCTTTTTTTCGTGCTCCAATGTCTGGTTTTTCAAGAGCGCTGATTTGAAATAAAAACAAGGTCCTTCATGATGCAATCAAAGACATATTGTCTGAAGTGTTATTATTAGAAGTGTATAGCAGATACTTAATGCTTGTTATTGAACTGTTCGACTACTTATCAAGTGGTAGTTGGATGATCCGAGACTATGGCTTAAGTGTGCTAGAGAGGGTAAGCGAAGTAGCAAGGGTCGAATTACGTCTATATAGTGTCAGATTAGAGGCTGAATTATGTCTTTATATTCTCACATTTTATAGAAACATGTCTAGTTGGTACATATTATATGGCTTGCAGACATAACCAAACATGGTGGTGAAGGTTATATAGTAATCAGTTTGTATAAAGTGGAGATCTTTTTCTGTATTATGGGGTAAGTGGGGTGAATAAATTGAAAGCTTGTAAAAGTCAGACTTTAAATTTTATTTTGTAACCCTGCACATTTGTTGCATCTTTAGCAAATTATCTCTGTCTGGTCCTAATGAAAAAACATTCTATTTAATTTATTTCACTTCTAGAGACTGCATTTAAGCAGTTTTTTGGCTTATGATGTAATAAAATACTGGTGTTTATCATAATTATGATAACACTGTTCTTGTTATAATTTTCCAATTTACATAACTAAATGTTTTTTCCTGCAATATAATGTGTCTATAAGCATATTTTTCAATTACCAATGTCTGAGAGAATCTGTTTCCTAGACATCCAAGTATGTTTTCAGAACCTGACTTTGTTCCATAAACTTTCAAATTGCAGAACTGTCGTCTGCAGCAAGTTTTTTTTTCTGGAAGTCGGTTTACTGGTACAGATTGTTTGATGCAACATTTAAACAAATTTTGTTGTGTTTGCAAAAATCACGAAGGTAACAAAACTGAAATTTATAAAAAGCAGAGAATATTGAAGTATAATTGAATTTTGGGTCGGCTTTGTCAAAAGCTCTGCATGCTTGGTAGTAACAGTTTTTGATGTCATTTTTATCAAACTTTGTTAGAATGTAATACTTCTCAAAGCAAAATATTAAGTTTAGTGAAATTTAGATGGTCTAAGGGGTATGAGTAATGGGTTTCTGAAAAAATCAGTTTACTTTTTCACAACATCAAATTCAGGGCCTCTGTGGCCAAGCGATTAAGGTTGCCTTCAAATCGTGAGCCTCGCTTGAGGTGAAGAATACTTAATGTGAGGGAGCCATCCAGCTGGCTTACAGAAGGCCAGTAGTTCTACACAAGACAATGTCAGTCTGTAATGAAATAATGCCATCAAAAGCTGGAAAGTGTCCTTATGACCTATAATTGTGTCAGCGGGCGTAACGTTAAACCCAACAAACAAAACAATCCCATAGTAGCTCAGCTGCTTAGAGAGTGCATATCTATGGTTCACAGGGTTGAGAGTTCCGATCCCGAGCAAGGTGTACGTTCTGTATGGCTATTTGATAAAAGACATACTGTCTGGAATCTTTCATCCTGTGCTGCTGATTCATCTGGAGAAATTGGCTGCGTTACTTGCAGAGAACAGTTTAGTATTGTACTTGTGTACTGGTATACTATAGAATCCAGTAATACCCATCTGAGGTTACTAACTAGCTCATCTTTGCAAAACTGAAATAGTGTTGAAAAACAGTGCTAAACCCCTAAAATAGCAAATAATCCCATAATTATGTCCTTGGATAAAAATAGAATAACCTGTCCTTAAAATTAGTATCATACTCAGCTAGGAAAGATTTTGTCTGGTTTGTGATCACCCTTCGTCCGTCGTCAGTCCATGCGTCCGTCAACAATTTCTTGTCTGCACGATAGTGGTTTCATTTATTTATGATTTTATTTTAACCAAACTTGCACACAACTTGTATCACCATAAGATCTCGGTTCCTTTCTTGAACTGGCCAGATCCCATTATAGGTTCCAGAGTTATGGCCCCTGAAAGGGCCAAAATCAGCTATTTTGACCTTGTCTGCACAATAGCAGCTTTATTTATGATTTGATTTTTACCAAACTGGCACACAACTTGTATCACCATAAGGTCTTGGTTCCTTTCTTGAACTGGCCAGATTCCATTATGGGTTCCAGAGTTATGGCCCCTGAATGGGCCAGAATTAGCTGTTTGACCTTGTCTGTACAATAGCAGCTTCATTTATGATTTTATTTTAACCAAACTTGCACACAACTTGTATCGCTATAAGATCTTGGTTCCTTTCTTGAACTGGCTAGATTCCTTTATGGGTTCCAGAGTTATGGCCCCTGAATGGGCCAGAATTAGCTATTTTGACCTTTTCTGCACAATAGCAGCTTCATTTATGATTTAAATTTAATCAAACTTGCACAAAACTTGTGTTACCATAAGATCTCAGTTCCTTTTTTGAACCGGCCAGATCCCCTATTGGGTTCCAGAGTTATGGCCCCTGAAAGGACCAAAATTAGCTATTTTGACCTTGTCTGCACAATAGCAACTTCATTTATGATTTGATTTTAACCAAACTTGCACACAACTTGTATCACCACAAGATCTTGGTTCCTTTCTTGAACTGGCCAGATTCCATCATGGGTTCCAGAGTTATGGCCCCTTAAAGGTCCAAAATTGGCTATTTTGGCTTTTACAGCCATATAGAGACTTCATTTATGGTTTTATTTGATACAAACTTCCAAAATATCTTCAACAACAATAAATCCTGGATTCCATGACAAATCAGATCCAGTCGTAGTTTCCAGAGTTATTTTATATCTGATTACCTCCCCTGATTGTAGTCAAAATGGATTTATATCAGTAAGTACTTATAGGACTTATTTGAAATTTCATTATTGTCATTAGTTGGACCGAGCCAATAAGGGTAGATAACTATGGACTGATTTTATGTCAAATTACCTCCCTTTATTTCAAATTAAAATGGGTATATTTCCGTAACTAATGAAGATACTGATCTGAAATTTCATTTATGTCAACAGATTTATTTGGCAGATCCTTCTTTTGTTCACTTACAATAATTTTCTTTTGATTACTTCCCTTTTACGTTACTATAAATAGCTTATTTTTAGTAACATTTTTATTATTGGCCGTAGGGAAAACCCGAGACCACTTTTCTATGGTACAACATGGATGGTACCTCCAATTTTTAGGTGTATTTTGACATATCTGTACCATGTAAGAATTTTGTTTTTCTGTTTGGTTAAATTTCTTACTTTGTTGTTCCTGTCCTTTGGACTTAGATATTTTTTCTGAGGACCTTCTTGCCCTCAAGTGCAATGATAACAGGTGAGCGATATAGGGCCATCATGGCCCTCTTGTTTTTCTGTTGCATTCAGGTCATCAAGGACTTATTGTTTGAATCCTATTATTACGTCCTTTAAAACAGAATAACATGTTCAGAATCAGCAAGAAAATGCTTAAATTTGTCTTTTTTCTGTTGCATTTAAGCTACCAAGAACACTATATCCTAACATTTCAGTAAATGTAAATAAAGTAAAGCAGTGTGTTCCAGATTTCTGCTACAGTGTTCCTCAGATAACCTTTGGATTGAAATCCAATCTACTAAGATGTAGCTTGGTAAACAGTCTCAACAAGGAAATAAGCATGTAATACCATGTTCAGACTACGTTTTTAATCCTACATTAACTTAGGTTTATTTTTTAAACTCGTTTGCGTCCACACTATATGTGGTGTAAAACGTGAATTTTGTAAAGGTCAAGTGGTTTCTGTAATGATAATTATCCTCATGGTTCTTCAACAAGACACTTTGTGGTGACCCTGCTTTTAACTTATTTCGAGGAAATAAAATTTTAATATAACATGAATCGGAATAAGCTTGGTGATAATTTTTTTTCACCTCTGCAGATAATATGGATAAGTACATTGTAATAAAGAAGCTGTTGTCCAATTTTTATACTGAGATGACTAACAACTTTTCCATCTTTCAGTATTAAAAGGGGTGCGTACTTAAAAGATACTGACTGAATGGCTAACAGTGCACAGATGTGCAGGCTGATCATGATCTACACTGGTCGCAAAGGCAGAGTTTAAAGTCGTGTCCAGCATGGTAAGGGCTGAAGTTTGTACCATTCTTTTGCAATGAACAGGAATATTAAAGGCCAATGATGAATAATTAGTATTGTACATAACAGAATGATAATTTCATCTTAACCTTTACCATGCTAAATTTCTAGAATGGACTGGTCCAGCATTCAATTCGGGCAGTACTATTTATTATTTGAAGGGGTGTTCTCTGAAAATTTACTGACTGAATAGCAAACAGTGCAGACCATGATCAGCCTGCATGGAAGTGGAGGCTGATCATGGTCTACACTGATCGCAGAGGCAGAAATACTTGCGGCCAGAAGGCTGTAGGTTAAATGTATAAAATTTTACTTTGTTTAGTTCATACCTACAGCTTTTGCTGTATACATGTTGTGCCTTTCCAGCATTGTGGAAAACTCGAGGATGTATTTACTATGAATTGCTAAAATTTCTTTTTGCATGATAAATGTAAATCATGTACAGATTTAACAGAAACTTGCCATGAATATGGCATATTCTACAACAAAAGCTGTGCGAAGTTTCAGCAATATAAATTTATAATGAAGAATGTTACAGCAATATAAATTTTTACAGGTTTAAAGTCTTAAGTTTAAATTGCAGGCCGTAAATGTTGATGAATTCGGGCCCAGGATAATAGGATAAGGGTTTGGGTGTCTTAAACTGCAACTTAAACGTTTTGACAGATTCTAATGAAATTTTACACAAAGATTAAATATAATGAGAAGGTGAATCATGCCCAAGTCAGGCCATACCTCCAAGGTCAAGGGCACGCAGTTTAGGGTTAGAAGAAACATAATATGTTTGGCAATATAAATACCATGTTATTATATATATTATATTACAATACCTATGTTGATTTAACATGCAAAAACAATAATTAAAAACTGCACTTTATGTCTTATTAATTCTGTGTTAGGTTTGCCAGTCTTGGAATATGAGGGGAGGGATAGGGGAGCAGGGGATGGGGCATAACTGTGCTTCACAAACACATTTCTTGTTGTTTGTTAAGAAAATGCCAAGGCATTGAAGTGCCTCAGCAGCTACTTAGCCAATATCTTTAGTATTGATATTTTTGTGGCAATTCAGCATATTTTGTTACCCTGAAAGTAGCCATAATAACCACCATGCCACATTCTGTTGAAATTCCATATTTCGTTTGTTTGAGATCAATTTTGTAATTCTAACTAAGTAAAGTTTACAACATTATAATTAGTGACTCTTTAATCACTAGTGTATGCATTCATTCTAGCATAAAACTGCTGTTCTTGTCACTTTTCATGGGCGTTTTAACAAGAGAGAAAATGTGTGTTAACGGACGCTCACGTACACCTTTTTATACATGTGCGTTCCGTGACAAAGCATAAACTTATTACGGCCAGAAAATGGATAATTCAAATGAAAATGACGTCAGTGTGAAAAAACAACTCAGATATTCCCCCGCATTTAATGACATTGATGGATAATGTATTCATCAGAGCTCCGGAAATTTGCCGGTTTGTCGGTTTTGGACCGATTTTTGACTTTTCAGACCGATTCATGAAGTGAAAAAATGAAAAAATCGGTCCCGTAAAAATGGAGAAAAGTATAAATTTCGGTCAGAAATCTCAATACACAATCACCAGCCAAGCAGGAAATTGTTGGTAGCACCCTTAGATAATCAATAAACATGTCAAACGGTCTGATTGTCACCTTGAAAATCGGTCCGTAATTAGCATGTGACGCAGTCAGTGTTCGCACGGCACATCCGTTAATGTTTGCAGACAGCCGACTGCAATGTATTAAACATTTTTGACTGGTTTCCAAATGTTTTTGACTGGATCTAAATGCTTTAGACGGGGATCCACTTCTTTCATTTAGAATTTGACGGCTGGTTTATTTCGAAAGGCTATGATTAATCACGGGTAAAAAAAACAAAAAAAAAAAAAACAAACGGTCACTGCATTTAATGAGACATCACACGGGAAACCGATATAAATAGCTTTTATAATTACTTGATTTTTAAAAATTACATGATTCATTTGTTGGGCCTTCAGTTGAAACAAGAACAGAAAATCGTCTTTGCAACCCGACTGTACAAAAAAAGAAAAAAATGGATTGGCAAACACGAATGATAAAGAAAACTGGAGTGGCACTGTTTACCAAATCGGTCTTTTAAAAAACGTTTCAAAATGAAATTTTGTTCAAATCAGAAGAGAACATATAACTTTATTACTGAAGTACAATGCCAGTGAAATGAAATATCCGTGGCCAAATCGTGTGACCTTTCGGTACTATACATGCAGGAAATTCGATCTCAGCATTCACATAATGTACACATTCGGTCCGTGACAGAGTATTCTTAAAATACTGAGGATGTTTGGCAGAGAATATGTCACTTTGAAGCATTGTATTTTATAAAATTCCGTCAAAGAATGAGGAAACATCACAAAGTATCTGCCATCAATACGGTACCGAAGTCACGTGCATTGGCTTTTAGACTAGTTAGGTACACAATGTCAATGCCTTGGCAATTTTATCCCAGCAAGTATTTTCTCGGCAAAAAATCGAAATTTAAACAGTAACGATCACATATAACACTGAATAACTGTCTTCATTGTATGATAACTCGCAGTGACTGGTAAATCATTCTTAATGCATGACATGCTTATTTCTTTACTCTATCACGTTTTACAAATATAGTATATTGGTAATGGGATGGGTGGGGTAGCGCCGATGTCATGATTTTTGTTTCGGACCTATTGAGTTCTCAAAATTTCCGGAGCCCTGGTATTCATTTTTTTTTTTTCACGTTTTATGCTAGAATAGTGTTAGCCATTTCGTGTTATGACATCTTCAGAATCCACGGTGGGGAAACCACGTGACTAAATCGGATAACGTGCACTCAGAAGTGCTAAAAATAGGCCCGCTTCAGGTATGTTTTTTCACTATAACTTTTTTGATCCGCAATTGTTTTAAACGAGATGACGTGCATAAACCCCGCAATAAAAAGCTCTTTCAGCGGATATATGTAACTTGATGAAACTCCCTCCCGTTTTTACGTAATCCTTGCCCAACCGATTCGAAAGATACAGATGTGGATGACCAAGAATGTACAATGTGGATGATCAAGAATGTTCAATGTGGATGACCAAGAATGTTCAATGAGGATGACCAAGAATGTACAATGAGGATGACCAAGAATGTTCAATGAGGATGACCAAGAATGTTCAATGTGGATGATCAAGAATGTTCAATGGGATGATCAAGAATGTACAATGTGGATGACCAAGAATACTTTGTCTTACGATATCTTCAATATTCCTGAATAGTCGTGTTAAATATTTGGTACAGGACTTTGGACAATGACAAGCTTTATTTTAAACCTAAATTCCAGCGAAAATTCTCTGCAGAATCTGTGCTAGGTGCGTAACTTGTGTAACAGACGTGTTCGTTACCAAAATATTTTGCATCTTTCGAATCGGTTGGGCAAGGATTACGTAAAAACGGGAGGGAGTTTCATCAAGTTACATATATCCACTGAAAGAGCTTTTTATTGCGGGGTTTATGCACGTTATCTCGTTTAAAACAATTGTGGATCAAAAAAGTTATAGTGAAAAAACATACCTGAAGCGGACCTATTTTTAGCACTTTTGCGTGTACGTTATCCGATTTAGTCACGTGGTTTCCCCACCGTGAGAATCTCTTTGGATACGTTGGTACCCTCGCCCTACGGGCTCAGGCACCAACCAATCCCTCGGGATTCTGCAGACATTATAACATGAAAAAACATGCGTTATCCCTACAATATTAACTTTAAAAAGTAGTTCAGACTGAAATAAGAGTCCCACCTAAAGCAGGTGTTTAAATTGTATAGCGTGCAGTATCTCGGTGTAAAATCTGCTGATTAAAGTTTAAAATGCATATTCCAGTTATTAAGCAGTAAAATCGCTGAATGTGAACTTTTGATTGATTTATTAAGAGTTTCTTTTCAATTATATATTTTAATACCTGGTGCATGTTTCTCCAATCAATGTGTATCCGGTTAGATAACTCAAGGTTAATATATGACATTCTTGATCATCTACATTGAACATTCCTTTTCATCTACTCACATCGAAATTTCTTAATCATCTACATACAATGATCATTCTTGATCATCTACATTGAACATCTTGATCATCTACATAGAACTTTCTTGATCATCCACTTTTGTTGGACATTCTTGATCATCTGCATAGAACTTTCTTGATCATCAACTTACATTGAACATTCTTGATCATCTACATTAAACATTCCTGTCCATGCACTCACACTGAACATTCCTTAGATCACAGACACTGAACATTCTTCGTCATCCTCATTTGATTTTTGTTTCATCCACATTGAACATTCTAAATCATACACATTGAACATTTTAATCAACCACACTGAACATTTTTATTCATCTGCATTGTACATTCTTGATCATTCACATTGTACATTCTTGGTCATCCACATAGAACATTCTTATTCATCTGCATTGTAAGTTCTTGACCATCCACATTGAACATTCTTGATCATTCTTATTGTACTTTCTTGATCATCCACATTGAACATTGTTGGTCATCCACATTGTACATTCTTGGTCATCCTCATTGAACATTCTTGGTCATCCTCATTGAACATTCTTGATCATCCACATTGTACATTCTTGGTCATCCTCATTGAACATTCTTGGTCATCCACATTGTACATTCTTGATCATCCACATTGTGCATTCTTGATCATCCTCATTGAACATTCTTGGTCATCCACATTGTACATTCTTGGTCATCCTCATTGAACATTCTTGGTCATCCACATTGTACATTCTTGATCATCCACATTGACATTCTTGGTCATCCTCATTGAACATTCTTGATCATCCATCCACATTGTACATTCTTGGTCATCCTCATTGAACATTCTTGGTCATCCACATTGTACATTCTTGGTCATCCACATTGAACATTCTTGCTCATCCACATTGTACATTCTTGATCATCCACATTGAACTTTCTTGCTCATCCACATTGTACATTCTTGATCATCCACATTGAACATTCTTGGTCATCCACATTGTACATTCTTGGTCATCCTCATTGAACATTCTTGGTCATCCACATTGTACATTCTTGATCATCCACATTGAACATTCTTGATCATCCACGTTGAACATTCTTTGTCATCCACATTGTACATTCTTGGTCATCCACGTTGAACATTCTTGGTCATCCTCATTGAACATTCTTGGTCATCCACATTGTACATTCTTGATCATCCTCATTGAACATTCTTGGTCATCCACATTGAACATTCTTGGTCATCCACATTGAACATTCTTGGTCATCCTCATTGAACATTCTTGGTCATCCACATTGAACATTCTTGGTCATCCACATTGTACATTCTTGGTCATCCACATTGAACATTCTTGGTCATCCACATTATACATTCTTGATCATCCACATTGAACATTCTTGGTCATCCTCATTGAACATTCTTGGTCATCCACATTGTACATTCTTGATCATCCACATTGAACATTCTTGGTCATCCTCATTGAACATTCTTGGTCATCCTCATTGAACATTCTTGGTCATCCACATTGAACATTCTTGATCATGCACATTGTAGATTCTTGGTCATCCTCATTGAACATTCTTGGTCATCCACATTGTACATTCTTGGTCATTCACATTGAACATTCTCAGTCATCCTCATTGAACATTCTTGGTCATCCACATTGTACATTCTTGATCATTCACATTGAACATTCTTGGTCATCCTCATTGAACATTCTTGGTCATCCTCATTGAACATTCTTGATCATCCACATTGTACATTCTTGGTCATCACATTGAACATTCTTGGTCATCCACATTGTACATTCTTGGTCATCCTCATTGAACATTCTTGGTCATCCACATTGTACATTCTTGGTCATCCTCATTGAACATTCTTGGTCATCCACATTGTACATTCTTGATCATCCACATTGAACATTTTTGGTCATCCACATTGTACATTCTTGGTCATCCACATTGAACATTTTTGGTCATCAACATTGTACATTCTTGATCATCCACATCGAACATTCTTGGTCATCAACATTGTACATTCTTGGTCATCCACATTGAACATTCTTGGTCATCCACATTGTACATTCTTGATCATCCACATTGAACATTCTTGGTCATCCACATCGAACATTCTTGGTCATCCACATTGTACATTCTTGATCATCCACATTGTACATTCTTGGTCATCCTCATTGAACATTCTTGGTCATCCTCATTGAACATTCTTGATCATCCACATTGTACATTCTTGGTCATCCTCATTGAACATTCTTAGTCATCCACATTGTACATTCTTGGTCATCCACATTGTACATTCTTGATCATCCACATTGAACATTCTTGGTCATCCTCATTGAACATTCTTGGTCATCCACATTGTACATTCTTGATCATCCACATTGAACATTCTTGGTCATCCTCATTGAACATTCTTGGTCATCCACATTGTACATTCTTGGTCATCCTCATTGAACTTTCTTGGTCATCCTCATTGAACATTCTTGGTCATCCACATTGTACATTCTTGATCATCTCATTGAACATTCTTGGTCATCCACATTGTACATTCTTGATCATCCACATTGAACATTCTTGGTCATCCTCATTGAACATTCTTGATCATCCACATTGTACATTCTTGGTCATCCTCATTGAACTTTCTTGGTCATCCTCATTGAACATTCTTGGTTATCCTCATTGAACATTCTTGCTCATCCACATTCTACATTCTTGGTCATCCTCATTGAATATTCTTGGTCATCCACATTGTACATTCTTGATCATCCACATTGAACATTCTTGGTCATCCTCATTGAACATTCTTGATCATCCACATTGTACATTCTTGATCATCCATATTGTACATTCTTGGTTTTCTGATCATCCACATTGTACATTCTTGATCATCCACATTGAACATTCTTGATCATCCTCATTGAACATTCTTGGTCATCCACATTGTACATTCTTGGTCATCCACATTGTACATTCTTGGTCGTCCACATTGAACATTCTTGATCATCCACATTGTACATTCTTGGTCATCCGCATTGTACATTCTTGGTCATCCTCATTGTACATTCTTGATCATCCTCATTGAACATTCTTGGTCATCCTTATTGAACATTGTTATTCATTGGCATTGAGCATTCATACACTATGAGCATTCTTGATCATCCACATTGAAGATATAATATTATTCATACTCATCAAACTCAGTACCATCATAGCTGTCATTAGGTCGGAGGCCAAGGTCATGGTTTCAGGTCAATGATTAAAGCATAATCCGAAACTTGATTTCAAAGATCAGTAGATGACCCTACTTTGGGGTCAGTCAGTCAAAGGTCAAGGTTACAATGACAATGTTAAATTGTATATGATGATTTCCTTTAGTCAGTATGTGACCTGTTTTTTCCAGTATAAAGATTTTATTTTGGTCAATAAGTGGAGAATGTTTGGGCATATGAAGGTCAGACTTCAAAGAAGGTTGCCTAGGTCACTAGATGACCTCTGGTATTTTAGGGTCAGTTGGTTTAAGTTCAGGTTTACAGAGACCTTAACCCTTATCATGCTGGACATGATTGATTCTTCCTTTGCAGCCAGTGCAGATCATGATCAGCCTGCACACCCAAGATTAAGTCTGAAGTAAATTTTTATAAAATGGTTGCCAGTGATCATTAGATTTAGATGATGTTATTGTTTTGAATACCAGCAGAACATAGTTGAAGGTCACTGTAACCTTGAGGATGAAAAAGTTTTCTTATCAGTAATTGGAAAATGCTATTGTGACCAATAACTTGAGAGTGCTTGGACTTATAGTTGCCAAACACAGCATGATTATCTTTTGCTGATAGATGGTGCATAATGGCTAAGGTGGTCAGAGGTCATGGTCATCATGACCTTTAGGGTTCAACATTTTCTCATCACTAACAGAAGAACTTGTGAGCCTATGTCCATTAAAGGAAAAATAGATTATCCCTATTGACTGTTGGGTCAGTAGGTCATAGGTCAAGGTAACAGGTCACTGTGCCTTGAGACTCAAAGATAATCAGTAAAAAGAAAAAACAGTCTGATTTTTTAGCTTATTTGTGTGTGGTCAATGTTTGGCATACCTATTTAATTCTGACATCTGAAGGCAATATTTTACAGTTTGTCTTAAGGTAGTACTCTTAACAATGGCACACAGCAATTTTCATGTGATTACGTATTGATCTCCTAAGGCATTTGACACAAATATAATCCAATGTGCACATGGCTTTCCATAAAATACTTAGAATGCTGTAAAATCACAAACAAAAAATAAATGAATTCCCGATTGTCATTACAGGTCCACTACCTTAACTGAACAAAATCTTTCATGAACAGTAAATGGTTTTGTACCTAGAACATCATTATTTCAGATTTCTTCATGGAATTACTAATTTGATTGTTATTTCAGAAGTTGTTGGCAGTAGTGTCATTCAGATCTTGGCATAATGGAATTCAGGTTTCCAAGCTGATTAAATTGGGATTGTCCAAGATGAGTTACACGGCCATGCAAGGTGTTACAGCACCTGTTGATATTATAAGCAATATGTTGTATTTCTTTTTAAAAAATGAAAATTTTGTACTGAATTTTAAAGGTCATGTTTTTTTCAATATACCGTAAGAAGATTATAAATGTCATACAGTGTAGAAATTATATTATATTTAATATGGTTTAGTTAGAATACTTCTGACGGAAATGTAGCAGTGTTAAAACCTACTTATTACCATAAAACCTATGTAATCAGTACGTATGACATATGTTACTTCTACTTCGTTGATTTTGTTTGTAACTTTTCCAGATGTTGCGCTGCGTCTAAAAAGTTGTTTTTCAATTTAAAGTTTGTTTGGCAACATCTTGCTAGCATAAATACAGAAATTTACTAGAAAATAAATAAAAGTTGTAAAGGTTGTAAATATTAATTTGTTTAATGTTACTGTTAAAGCCTATATAAATCAGAAAGTGTTTTGTTTACTGATCAAACTTGTTGCTTTTACCCCTGAATGATTTTTAACTCATTTGATTTTTGAAAAATCGTCACTTGATTTTTTGGCATCGGTATTGGTTGAGTCGACTTCTACTTCTCAAAAAGTATCAGAGCTATAGCTATGAATCTTTGCACACTTGTTTATCATTTTTAGTGGAGCTAATAGGCCAAAAACTGTAACTTTCACTTGCATTTTGTCAGAATTATGGGCCCTTTTGGTACTTAGGAAGTTATAATTTCTTTGCTTGAATACTTTGAAAGCAATAGTTTGAAACCATTTAATAATTATTAAGTGAGTATGTTAACCATGAACCATACCCTTGCTTTATGTTTTTCTTAGAATAATGACCTTGTAGGTACTTAGAAAATTGGAATTCTTGGGTCAAAATTTTAATTTAAGTCATCTTTTTGTTATTACTATAAGTACTTCTGCTTTGAAACTTAAATTGTACATTTGATTACGAAGTAGGTTGAGAACCATAACTCTTTCTGACATTTTGTGAGAATTATAGTCCTTTTTAACTTAGAGAATTGGTATTTCTTGGGAACATATTAATATTTTTTATTTAGATTCACTCCTTGAATGCTATAGCTTTGAAACTTTATATACCTGTATATTTTTTGTCATCAATAGGTGAACAAGAAATCCAAGAACTTTTCTTGCATATTTACAAATGTTGGCACTTGTAGGCATTGCTCTTGTTTTTGAAAGCTGCCTATCTACAGCCTGCTGTGTATGAGACTTCTATTCTTGGACTGTTTAATCAGTCAAACTCTTGTTAAATTAAATAATTTGTTTCTGCTTTGAAGACATATTTTATGTAATCTGCAAGCTTTTTGAAGTATATAATAGATCTTTTCGTCAACCAATTATAAGTTTTATTTCAATTATAAAAAAATGGTGTTTGTTTGTTTTCAGATTTTTCATAGAGCAAACTGACATCAGCATAAAAGCAACAACATTACAACAGTAGAATTTGAAAATGTGCACAGTTGCAGCAGAATTTAGCTAATTTATTCTGCTCTACCAGGCTGAGACATTTTGTGTTATTCTCAGTTTTAGCAAGGATATAGCCAAGGAATTTGATCAGGTACTTTCTTTAAGATGCAAGAAACATCTAAGCTATATGATATGCCTTGTTATTGTATGTGACGCTGGGCCTACATTTTGTATTTATTTGGTGAGGACGTGCCATAGCAAGTTGTACATTCCACCCAAGACAACATATAATGTTTTCTGTTCTAATAATTTTGCTTATATTGCTTGATATTGGTTTAAAGGCGTATGCTAGAGTCTCTGTATATGAGATTGGTAAAATTTTTCCCAATAATAAAATTTCTTCAAACTTAAGATATTGAAGGATAATCATCTAAGAAACAAAAATATGCAATAAAAGTCATAGATTACCAGTATTGAAAAAGAGTTATCTGCCCTTGAAAACGGCATTTCCCCCCCCCCCCATGATGATTTTCTTTCAATATCTAGTTTGAAGAAATTTTATTATGGGAAAAATTTCGCTCATCGCATATACAAAGACTAGCATATGCCTTTAACACAATTTCTCTGGCACCAGTTATATAATAGAAGTTTTACGTTTAGTTATCCTTGATTCCATACAAACACTATCAAGTAACTGACAACTTCTCTACATGAAACTGAGGTGAATAACTCGAGGTGTATTATTCGAATACATGGAATGTCTCAACTGAGTCCTGAATCAAACTTGCAAGATTTGCCGTCTCTGAAGTTGCATAGCAATAAAAATGGTTAGGACTTTTTGCTAGGCCCTTGATGACTTTTTGATAGACAAAGGTCAGCCTGAAACATTTCAAATATAATCAAGAAAATTTAAGTAAACTACTGAACAATTTAATGTATTTTATGTAGCAGACAAGATCCTTGTATTTCAATTTGAATATGTTTCTTGCTGATGAATAGGTGGTAATTAATTAACAAGAGATGATGGAGCACTGGTTTGTTTATTTATAATGATGTAACATCACAATAATTTATAGATTATGCCCCTACAGTGTATAGGTATGTTTATAATATTCTCCAGGTATATACCAGAAATAGATGTTGTATTTTCTGACCTAGTTAGGCACACTGCCAGCTTGTCAGCTGATTATAAATAGGTCAATACCGTTAATACCTAGGCCTGATAACCTATCTGATACCAGTTTTTTTTTTTCATTATAACTTGGTTGATGAAATAATATTGTGTACGATTCAGCAATACATTTTGATGAATACTCACTCCAGAAATATATTTGACGTCCAACTAGGAGAATGAGCTTGAATATAATGATACAGTTTTGTACAGAAAAATATTATATATAATCAGTTCTTCTGTTGCTTTTTTTATGCCCCCAAAGGGAGGCATATTAGTTTTCAACTGTCCGTCGGTTCGTTAGTCACAACGTTAACTTTTTGCATGAATCTTGTCAACAACGTTAACTTTTTGCATGAAACTTGTCAACAACGTTTACTTTTTGCATGAAGGCACTTTACTTGCGAACCACTGCACCCAGGACCTTCAAACTTCACATGCTGATAGTACTTATTGAGTACATGACCCCTACTGACTTTGGGGTCACCAGGTCAAAGGTCAAGACGCTGCAGGGGCATTTGTCACCATTAGTGACAGCTCTTGTTTCTGTATAAAAGGAGAAAAAATACAAACGGGCACGATCCCGTCTACATTTAAGGGTGATCAAAACATCTGATGACGAAAACATATACAGAGAAAATGGTGCTTCCAACATTTATTGATGTTGAATTCTATCAGATACTTTTATTGCTCAAGAAAGGCTTTTATCATTTTGTAAAATGTGAACTTGTTCCAAAGTTGCA
Organism: Mercenaria mercenaria; assembly: GCF_021730395.1. Classification (NCBI taxonomy): domain Eukaryota; kingdom Metazoa; phylum Mollusca; class Bivalvia; order Venerida; family Veneridae; genus Mercenaria; species Mercenaria mercenaria. The sequence goes on from NC_069363.1 coordinate 56,127,325, forward strand.
TCATTAACCCTTAGCCTGCTGCAGGCGAATTTAACAGCCTTTGCAAACAGCTTGGAACCAGATCAGACGCCGATTAAATCGGCGTCTGATCAGGTTCCAAGCTGTTTGCTACTCTGACAATATTTCTTCCAATTTTGGAGCAAATTGAATGAACTTTACAATTTTAGCAGACGACATTTCCAGCAGACGACAATTTATCTAGCATGCTAAAGGTTAAAGATGTGATGCATTGAGTATGATGTTTTCTCATGCAAAGTATCAGATATATAATTATTGTGACTGTTCGTTTTGTTGATTGACTGATTTTAAAGTTTGCTTGTTTCATATAGGGAGATGAAAGAACAACCAAGCAAGTGCAGTCCCCATGTTAGACTGATAGTCTTCTAGATGTTCCTAAAAAAGACAGTACAGCCGTACTTTAGACGTTTTTACTTGCTAGCAAAGAAAAGTGAGTAGTGTGCACTGGGAGCATGTAATACAAAAATTTTAATGCAAACATTTGGTAAAACCAACAGAAGAGATGAGATTATAGACCATGTTAGAGAGTTCAGGTTAATTAAACTATTTAAAAAGTTAACATTTTGTGCTAAACAAGACTTGATGTTCTCTGGTCTTGAATATTTAATCGGTTTTCTGCCAACATAATCCCTGTAATACTTCCTGTTTTGATGTCTTGTGGGTGGTTACATACACTGACATAGATCTACAATGTAAACATTGAATATATCAATACATTCTACCTGGCGAACACAAATTACATCCTATAGGTAGTTTCCCTCAATGCAGTATGGGCAGAACAAAACTTTTTATTTTTCCTTCATTATTTTTTTTCTGTAATCAGCTGACAGATGCGATTTAGTCAGAAAATGAAGATATTTGAAGATTAATACACTTGGGTATTGTAGTTAATTTCATAAAAAATGTTTCAAAACCAGGTGTTTATAAACAATGATCAGATTTCTTTATTTCAATAAAAATTGCTGGCAATAATATCATCCAGATCTCCGGTGTGTGTCATCGTAATCATAAGTTTTGTGTAAAAAGAAAAAAAAGAAAATTTTCCCATAGTAATATTCCAGCTGCAAAACAGGCTACTTAATTTTTATTCTATACTTAAGAAATAATGTATAGAAAAACCATGTTTTAACGTTATTAATACATGGAAAGAGGTTATACGCCCGTGGAATAATTTCACGGGGGCGTAGCCTGAGTGAATTATTCTGGCGACTAAAACCAATTTTGTGTGTATTGATTAAGGTTAAAAATGATTTTGCTATACATTATTTCGATTCTAATATGCCCTTAATTTTAAAACGATAGATAAAATTTAGTAGTGCTCTTTCTTGGTCACAACAAACACTTTGACATCATTGCACGTTAATGTTACATCATTTTAGCGTAAGCGTGTTTTAACAGAAACAAGCTTTAATATTAGAATTTTCAGTGAAATACCGGAATAATAATCAGTGAAATATATTATCAATTTTATTTTTCACTGGTAGGGAACTACACTCTGATGCGAAAGAATATGAATTATAGATAATCCCAAATTCTTTGCAAACTGTACTTCAACAAGATGTAGATGTATATAAATACCTATACGAATTGTAATATTGTAATAAACATAATACTATACTGTAGTAAAATATAAAAGAAATCTTGAAACTTATAAAACTAAATAGAACTAATTGTTCCTTCTTCAAAATAAATATTTTGACATCACAACTTTGTGATATCATGACACAATTAATGCACGTGATGTTGTGTGGGTAAAATGGGTATAATTCAGATAAAAACCATAGAAAATCATAAAACAAAAAAAAACATATTGTTTTTGCCCTGACCATCCGTTGGGCAGGCAGACAGTCCGTCACACTTCATTTCCAATCAATAACTGGAGAACCATTTTACCTAGAACCTTCAAACTTCATAGGTTGGAAGGGCTTATGAAGAAGAGGACCCCTATTGTTTTTAGGGTCGCTCCATCAAAGGTCAAGTTCACAAGGGCCTGAACATGGAAAACCATTTCCGATCAATAACTCGAGAACCACTTGACCCAGAATGTTGAAACTTCATAGGATGATTGGACATGCAGAGCAGATAACCCCTATTGATTTTGGGGTCACTCTGTTAAAGGTCAAGGTCACAGGGGCCTGAACATGATCAATAACTTGAGAACCACTTGACCCAGAATGTTGAAACTTTATAGGATGATTGGATATGCAGAGTTTATGACCCCTAAATATTTTGGGGCCACTCAATTAAAGGTCAAGGTCACAGGGGCCAGAGCATGGAAATCCATTTCTGATCAATAACTTGAGAACCATTTGACCCAGAACCTTCAAACTTAGAAGGGTGATAGGACTTACACAGTAGTGACCCCTATTGTTTTTGGGGTCATTCCATCACCATTTGACCTAGAACCTTCAAACTTCATTCGATGATAGGGCTTACAAAGCAGATGATCCCTATTATTTAGGGGTTATCAGATCAAAGGTCAAGGTCACAGGGGCCTGAACATGGAAGACCGTTTCTGATCAATAACTTGAGAACCATTTGACCCAGGATGTTGAAACTTCATAGGATAATTGAAAATTTAGAGTAGATGACCCATAATGATATTTGGGTCTCTTGATCAGAGTTCAAGGCCACAAGGGCCAGAAATTGGAAAACTGTTTCCGATCAGTATCTTGAGAACCATTTTACCCAGAACCTTCAAACTTCATAGGGTGATAGGACTTACAAAGTAGATAAACCCTATTGATGTTATTTCACTTGATTAAGCCATATCTTGAGAACCACTAGGCCCAGAATGTTGAAACTTCTTGTGATGATTGGACATGCGGAGTAGATGATCCCTATTGCAGCCAACCATTGGTGTCTCTTGGACTTTTGGTCCTGTCACCTATTGACTTCTTGCCTATTACTACTATGCATTAGGGGTGACATGTGCTTTTCTACAAAAGCATCTTCTAGTTTCCTTATTCTTTGACTCAGGTTTTTATAATACAAAAAGTGCTTTCTTCAACACAGAAGGTCTGAGTCCAGTTCTGAATAGTAATTTAACAAAATTATGAAGAAAAAACTGTCCCAGTTAATAGATGGTTAAATAAGGAACAACAGAATTTTCACGCCTGAAAATCACAATTATGAAGAAAAAAACCGTCCCAGTTAATAAACAGTTAAAGACTGAACAACAGAATTTTCACATCTGACTTTTACTATTTAATCAATTCATTCAATATTCCGTGATACTTGGGAACCAAATATTGTATCTGCTGACCTGATATTGCTTACCTTATCAATTATTGTTATATGATAACTTACATTATCAATTCAAATTTCTTTCTCATTAATAGTTTTCCTGAAGAAAATGTATTACTGTAATTAATTAGATATCGTGATAACCTGTTTTTCTTAATGGCAAGGTGTGCTCTTTTCTCTTATATTATTTGTAGGTTATTTTCCAGTCTATTTACTTTTATCTACCTTTGATGAATTTTCAATTTTTATGTGTAAGTTTATTTGCATTTTGACCGCTTTTTTATTACAAGTAACAATTCTGTCAGAATTATGGGTAATTTTAATAGATGGATCATTCCCCTGATGATTCATGTACCAAGTTTCAATCGTTTACTATTTTTTTCTGTTTACCAACCCTCATCATGTTTCTCCGATCAAGCTTTGCCCTTGAGGGAAAAAACGGTGACTCAACTTCTGTGGTTTTTGGCTGGCTCTTATCAAAGTATATATAAGTGTAAGTGGTATATATAACAAGAAGTTACTACTGTCCTAGATTGTTAGCATTCATTCTGTCATATGTGATAAGTTTCACATTGTCGGGGAGTGCTTCTAAACAAGATTCTTGAAAGAAAAAAAAATGTTTTGAATGTTTTTCTAGGGCAAAATGTTTTAAACTAGGCCATCTTGAGGAGAGGTTAACAACCAACCATGTGTAGCCATCAGCACCCAGGACTAACAAATAGTATTTTCTGCAGCATGTTATTAATTAAGTGTCCAGGTTCAAGTGTGGAGTGTTGCCACACCTACACTTCAGTAACAGTCTGACATTGGAAAAAAAATTCCAAACTCGTCAAAAATTAAATTTGGCTTCAGTGCTTATTAGTTTTAGTACTCAAAATAGTCTGGTTCAGTCTTCACTTTACTAACATGCCACAGGGCTCAGTCTCAAGGGAGTCCAGTTTAGCAAGGTTTTGGAGTTCAATTACCAAACTTTGTGTCTGCGGTGATTTGTGTTTGGAGACAACATATCTTTCTGTTAAAGAAAACACAACTGCATACTGTTTTATTTTATGTTCCTAATAACACTGACATAATTTGAGTTCTAATGTTGCTTGCCAGCTTTACTACAGGGGTCGTATTTATAAGGCATTAGAAGTCAAATCTTGGGATATTTCTTAAAACTGAAAATCTTCTTAATGTTTGATTTTAAATATTGAATCTTTATCAATAAAAATTAGTTTGGCTAAATAAGTGTTAAGAAGTTTAATTATAAAAAAGGTTTTAGGTGAAAAAAGTTAAGACATAACATATGATCAGTACTGGCCCATATCATATATTATATTATATTATACCAGATTTATATATATGTAGGTTTTTTTTTTTTTTTAATAGCTTGTCTGATTTTTTAATGGTTAAAATTTTTGTTTACGTCCACCTTCTCTCAAACACTGTAAGAGCTACAACTTTGAAACTTTGCACACTTGTTTATCATCATTAGGGGACTATGTAGGCCAAGAACCAATAAGTCTGATATGCAGTTTGATAAAATTATGGCCCTTTTTGTAATTAGAAAATTTGAGTTTCTTGGTTAAATTTTTAGCTCACCTGTCACATAGTGACAAGGTGAGCTTTTGTGATCGTGCAGCGTCCGTCCGTGCGTCCGTAAATTACAGTGGTCACATTTTTTGTGGGATCTTTATGAAAGTTGGTCAGAATGTTCATCTTAATGATATCTAGGTCAGGTTTGAAACTGGGTCACGTGCCATCAAAAACTAGGTCAGTAGGTCTAAAAATAGAAAAACCTTGTGACTTCTCCAGAGACCATATATTTCACAAGATCTTCATGAAAATTGGTCAGAATGTTCACCTTAATGATATCTAGGTCATGTTCGAAACTGGGTCACGTGTCATCAAAAACTAGGTCAGTAGGTCTAAAAATAGAAAAACCTTGTGACCTCTCTAGAGGCCATATATTTCACAAGATCTTCATGAAAATTGGTCAGAATGTTCACCTTGATGATATCTAGGTCAAGTTCGAAAGTGGGTCTCGTGCCTTCAAAAACTAGGTCAGTAGGTCAAATAATAGAAAAACCTTGTGACCTCTCTAAAGGCCATATTTTTCATGGGATCTGTATGAAAGTTGGTCTGAATGTTCATCTTGATGATATCTAGATCAAGTTCGAAACTGGGTCATGTGCGGTCAAAAACTGTCAGTAGGTCTAAAAATAGAAAAACCATGTGACCTCTCTAGAGGCCATACTTGTGAATGGATCTTCATAAAAATTGGTCAGAATGTTCATCTTGATGATATCTAGGTCAAGTTCGAAAGTGGGTCACGTGTCGGCAAAAACAAGGTCAGTAGGTCAAATAATGAAAAACCCTTGTGACCTCTCTAGAGGTCATATTTTTCATGGGATCTGTATGAAAGTTGGTCTGAATGTTTATCTTGATGATATATAGGTCAGGTTTGAAACTGGGTCAAGTGCAATCAAAAACTAGGTCAGTAGGTGTTAAAATAGAAAAACCTTGTGACCTCTCTAGAGGCCATACCCTTAATGGATCTTCATGAAAATTGATCAGAATGTTCACCTTGATGATATCTAGGTTAAGTTTGAAACTGGGTCACATGAGCTCAAAAACTAGGTCAGTAGGTCAAATAATAAAAAAAACCTTATGACCTCTCTAGAGGCCAAACTTTTCATGGGATCTGTATGAAAGTTGGTCTGAATGTTCATCTTGATGATATCTAGTTCAAGTTTGAAACTGGGTCAACTGCGTTCAAAAACTAGGTCAGTAGGTCTAAAATTAGAAAAATCTTTTGACCTCTCTAGAGGCCATGTTTTCAATGGATCTTCATGAAAATTGGTCAGAATTATTATCTTGATGATATCTAGGTCAAGTTCAAAACTGGGTCACATGAGCTCAAAAACTAGGTCACTATGTCAAATAATAGAAAAAACGATGTCATACTCAAAACTGGGTCATGTGGGAACAGGTGAGCGATTCAGGACCATGATAGTCCTCTTGTTTAACTAGGTCACCTTTTCTCAAAACCTATGAGAGCTACAGCTTTGAAACTTGCACACTTGTTTATCATCATTAGGGGACTATGTATTTCAACAGACATAACTCTAATATGCATTTTGTCAGAATTATGGCCCTTTTTGTACTTAGAAAATCTGAACTATCTCTTTTCTTACATATTGTCCAGCACTTGCAGACGAGCGATGGCACCCGTAGGCGGTGCTTTTGTTACATCAGGTACTGGCCTTGGGGGAAACTACCAAGCATCTTGTTATGAACCTACAGCAGTATTTAAGCGAATGGCAAGAAATTCAACACCAGATATACAAAATGTGATGTAAAGTATGGAGCATAAAAAATAATATTATAATGATGTTATCAAACTTAAAAGTGTCTTTTTGGTGAGATACCCATCTCGCATTTATTGAAATACTGCATGCTCTGCAAAATGGTTGGATTTTTTTAAGGTGACGGCACACTTTAGTGTCGAAAAGATAGAAATCTAGAAACATGACGAAGATTAATTTTAAATAGTGCTGAAGAATGCTTACAATACCTATCATTATGACTAAGTGTATATCTATTTTAATGGCATAAACTGTGGTAGATATAAAACTGAATATGTGTTTACATTCTTTCATTTTTGTACGCCCGTTTTGGAAAAATGGACTATTATGTGATGGTGCGTGTCTGTCATTCTGCCTGTCTGTCCGTCTGTCATATTGCGTGTCCAGAGCATAACTTAATAACCATTCATGGTATTGAATTTAGACTTGGCATATTATGTAACGTAGGTAGTGATGAGGTGGTACGCAATGCTCGTGAATCAGGTCCGTAGGTCAAAGGTCAAGGTCACAAATGGAGCTCAAAGGTAAAATTTGTTCTTCATATTTCTTGTCCAGAGCATAACTTACAATACCCATCATTATGACTCAGTTGATATCTATTTTTATGGCTTCATTCTATACCCATTTGAATGGTACAAATGACAATAGATATAAAAATGAAGCCTCTTCGACACTAAATGTGTATTTGCATTCTTTCGTTTTGTCATTTATTTCTTCCGCAAGTTGAGCATAACTGGAATGATAGACAGCTGATAAAAGGACATTATAATTCAAAGTTGTACTTAATAAAATATTTCTTTTACAAACTGCATGGCAGAATGATATGTACCTTGCTATTTGAAATTGTTAATATGTTCTATTTATCATAACAATTATCTGATATAACTTACGGCTCAGATCAGTTCACATTGCTCAACTTTTGAAGTTTCTTTTCCTGGTTAAGTTAAAACAAGTGAATCTTATGAGGGAATAAAATGCAGCATTCTTTCTTGTTGCTTTTCCTGGGCCTAAAATTGATTAATAATGGCTATGCAACACAGTATAAGCAAATAAGAATAAATAAAACAAAATCTTGTTGCTTTCGGAACCATACAGGAGTGCTTGCACTGCCTTAGTCCTGATGATGAAAATTACTGATCAGACTGAAATCACATTCATTTCGACAATCTTTCATGAAAACCATCATTTTGAGAGAAAAACAAAATACGCAAGCATGTGTTTTCAAATAAATTATTTTATAGTTGATAAAATTTTAATATATTAATGTTAAAAAAGAGGTTGCAGTGATATCCAGCTGACATTTATCATTATGTATGACTTGATGCAACTCTTCACACTAGTCCGTCAAATGTTGCAACTGGTTCAAGCTTCATAATGTGCATGTTGCAAGAGGAAAATGTTGTTTTTCAATAAAACTGCCACCACAAGAGAGTAAATATATTTAAACTTTAAGCCTCGGAATGAAACCAATCCATTGGTCAATTTGAAAATTTGAATCCAGAATCAGCCAATCAGATGCCAGATTTCTCAGACTGGTTTCCAGACTAAAACCAGTAATATAGGTATTTTATTTCTTCTTTATGATTGATGATGTTATAAAATTCCAGACACCATCCATATGCAGTTTGTTGCTGAGGGAAAAAAACAACATTAAACCAGAAGTTGTTTACAGTAGTACTTTCCCTTCCAGTTCACACTGCTCATAAACTGCCATCTGAGACTGTTCTATCTTCAGTATGTTTTTGTTTTCTGCACTATTTATATTTCTGCTTCCTTATCATACTGTAGATATGGAAAAAATATTGTCAAAAACTGTACCGGAAAATTGGAGATCAGGGTTTTTGTGACCCATATAGCAGTTAGATTGTGTCAGCAAGATTAAAGCTGACTTTTCTCTGATAAGCTCATAAGAAGATGTTTATCAATATATACTTAAAACTCCAGCTGTATTACTTTAGTAAAAGATATGATTTCATCAGTGATAAAATCTTCATATATCCCCCTCTACAAATCTAGTTCCTGTCTGACACTTAAAAATCTAAAGTGCCAGAGCACATGGCTTTCTATTTCAACAGATGTTTTGTGGGGTCACATTTAATTTTTTTTATTTTATATAGGCTCGGTTTGAAAAAACGGAGGTATTACGTGATCGTCCGTACGTCCGTCATAATTCGTGTCTGGAACGTAACTTTATAACCATTAAAGGTATTGACTTTAAACTTGGCATATAAGCAGATTGGGATGAGATGATGTGCAGAGCACTTGAACCAGCTCTGTAGGTCAAAGGTGGAGGTCACATATTCAGCTAAAATGTCAAAACTGTCTGTCATATTTTTCATGTCCGGAGCATAGCTAAATAACCATGCAATGACTTCAAACGTGGTATGAAGCTAGGTGGCAATGAGATGATGTGCAGAGCAAATGAAGGGGATCTGTAGGTTGAAGGTCAAGGTCACAAATTGAGCTCAAATGTCAAATCTGTCTGTCATATTTCGTGTCCGGCGCATAACTTCTTAACTATTCAAGGTATTGACTTCAAACTTGGCATGTAGTAAGGTGGTGATCAGACGATATGCATAGTGCATGAAACAGGGTGGCAGGTCAAAGGTCAAGGTCAAATCTGCCCATAATATTTCGTGTCCAGAGTATAACTTAAAAAGTATTATGTATTGTCTTGAAACTTGGAATATAGGCAGGTTGTGATGAGATGATGTGCAGACTGCAACAGTCTACATTTCCCCCCACCCCCATCCGCTTCCCCACCAAAAAAAAAAATCTTAAGTTTTATTTTTGCTTTTTCTTTTAATTTTGCTTCCGTCCTCCTCGGATATAACCCTTTGGACGTATATTGCCCCGCTTGGGGGAGCTCTTGTTGAAGATTTAGTTTAATATATCCAGTTTAAAATGGCTTTTACACATAGATATTGTAAGTCATAGGGACAAAATAACTATTGAAATGACGTTGTCCATCCGTCACGTCCGTGTGTCTGTCCGTCCGCAGACATTTCTCAGTAACTGGCAGGTAGAATTTCATGAAACTTGAAATAAACATGAACCAACATACTGCCATGATGCCTGTCAAGTTTTTTTTTTTTGATTGGTCACTTTTCCTTAGAGTTATTATGTCTCCCACCACACAGTGGTGTGGGAGACATACTGATTTACTCCAGTCTGTGTGTGTGTCTGTCACAAAGCTTGTCCACACTCTAAGTCGAACATTTCTCATCCAATTTTCACCAAACTTGGACAAAATGTGTTTGACCATGAGACCTCGGCCAAGTTCGATAACTAGCCAAATTGGTCCAGGCATTTTGGAGTTACAGCCCTTGAATTATCGAAAAATTGGCAGTTTTACTCTTGTCCGCACTCTTAAATCAAACATTTCTCATCTGATCTTCACCAAACTTGAACAAAATGTGTTTGACCATGAGACCTCGGCCAAGTTCGATAACTAGCCAAATTAGTCCAGGCATTTTGGAGTTACGGCCCTTGAATTATCGAAAAATTGGCAGTTTTACACTTGTCCGCACTCTAAGTCGAACATTTCTCATCCAATCTTCACCAAACTTGAACAAAATGTGTTTGACCATGAGACCTCGGCCAGGTTTGATAACTAGCCAAATCAGTCTAGGCATTTTTGAGTTACGGCCCTTGAATTCCGAAAAATCCACCTTTTTACTCTTGTCCGCTCTCTAAATCCAACATTTCTCATCCGATCTTCACTAAACTTGAACAAAATGCATTTGGCCATAAGACCTTAGCCAAGTTCGATAACTAGCCAAATCCACCCAACCACTTTTGATTTATGGCCCTTGAATTACTGATTGGATCCACTCATCCAGACCATATAATTGGATCCAATCGTCTAAACCATCTAAAGAAACTAGACATTTTACATAGCGTCAGTTGTGGGTGACATGCGCTTTTCTCAAAAGCATCTCTAGTTGCCCTTGATTTAATGAAAAATGCCCAAAAATGTCCATCTGCATCCATTTCTCAGTAACTATCATGTAGAATTTCATAAAACTTGAAATACCCAGTAAACATGCACCAACATACTGCGATGATGCCCGTCAAGTTTTTTTTTTGATTGGTCAATTTCCCTTAGAGTTACTGCCCTTGATTTAATGAAAAATCCACATCTGCAGCAATTTCTCAGTAACAAGCTGGTAGCATGAAACTTGAAATAAATATGAACCAACATACTTCGATGATGCCTGTCATTTTTAGCTCACCTGTCACATAGTGACAAGGTGAGCTTTTGTGATCACCCTTCGTCCGGCGTCAGTCCGTCCGTGCGTCAAGAATTTCGTGTCTGCACGATAGTGGTTTCATTTATGATTTTATTTTAACAAAACTTGCACACAACTTGTATCACCATGAGATCTTGATTCCTTTCTTGAACTGGCCAGATCCCATTATGGGTTCCAGAGTTATGGCCCCTGAAAGGGCCAAAATTAGCTATTTTGACCTTGTCTGCACAATAGCAGCTTCATTTATGATTTGAATTTAATCAAACTTACACAAAACTTGTGTCACCATAAGATCTTGGTTCCTTTCTTGAACCAGCCAGATCACATTATGGGTTCCAGAGTTATGGCCCCTGAAAGGGCCAAAATTAGCTATTTTGACCTTGTCTGCACAATAGCAGCTTCATTTATGATTTGATTTTAACCAAACTTGCACACAATTTGTATCACCATAAGATCTTGATTCCTTTCTTGAACTGGCAAGATTCCATTATGGGTTCCAGAGTTATGGCTCCTGAAAGGGCCAGAATTAGCTATTTTGACCTTGTCTGCACAATAGCAGCTTCATTTATAATTTGAATTTAATCAAACTTGCACAAAACTTGTGTCACCATAAGATCTCGGTTCCTTTCTTGAACCGGCCAGATCACATAATGTGTTCCAGAGTTATGGCCCCTGAAAGGGCCAAAATTAGCTATTTTGACCTTGTCTGCACAATAGCAGCTTCATTTATGATTTGATTTTAACCAAACTTGCACACAACTTGTATCACCACAAGATCTTGCTTACTTTCTTGAACTGGCCAGATTCCATCATGGGTTTCGGAGTTATGGCCCCTTAAAGGTCCAAAATTGGCTGTTTTGGCTTTTGCAGCCATATAGAGACTTCATTTATAGTTTTATTTGATACAAGCGTCCAAAATGTCTTCAACAACAATAAATCTTGGATTCCATGACAAATCAGATCCAATCGTAGGTTCTAGAGTTATTTTATATCTGATTACCTCCCCTGATTGTAATCAAAATGGATTTATATCAGTAAGTACTTATAGGATGTATTTGAAATTTCATTATTGTTATTAGTTGGAGTGAGACAATCAGAGTAGATAACTATGGACTGATTTTATGTCAAATTACCTCCCTTTATTTCAAATTAAAATGGGTATATCTCCGTAACTAATGAAGCTACTGATCTGAAATTTCATTTATGTCAACAGATTTATTTGGCAGATCTTTCTGTTGTTCACTTACAATATATATTTTTTTTAATTACTTCCCTTTTTCGTTACTATAAATAGCTTATTTTTAGTAACTTTTTTATTATTGGCCGTAGGGAAAAACCGAGACCACTTTTCAGTAGTACAACATGGACGGTACCTCCAATTTTTAGGTGTATTTTGACACATCTATACCTTGTAAGAATTTTTTTTTCTTTTTGTTTAAATTCTTCCCTTTGTTGTTCCTGTCCTTTGGATTTAGATATTTTTTCTGAGGACCTTCTTGTCCTCAAGTGCAATGATAACAGGTGAGCGATATAGGGCCATCATGGCCCTTTTGTTTTTTTTAATTGGTCAATTTTCCTTAGAGTTATTGCCCTTTAATTGTTTAAAAATCTTCAGATCTGTACATAACAAACCAACAGATTGGTAGAATTTCATTAAACGTCTTTCATTCTTTTCCATGAACATTTATTATAAATATGTGAAGTTGTGTACCCTCACCTGGTTACCACCTTGCCTTGGTCACCCCCCCCCCCCCCCCCCCCAAAAAAAAAGATAATTTTTCATTCCTTTTTATTTTTTTTCAAACCTTCCATGAATATTTATCAACATGCAAAGTTGTACCATTCCCCCACCTCACTCCTCCACCCAGTCATGCCCACCACCCAAAGCATGCATCACCCCGCCCCCTCCCCCTTCCCCCCATTCTTTTTTTTTTTTCATTTTTAATATTCCATCAATATTTATAATCAACATATGATGTTTTGTGCCCTCACCCAATCACCCTCGCTGCCCCCCTCCCCCCCTCCCCCCACCAAAAAATAGCATTCATTTTCTGTTAAATTGATTTTGACTAATGAAATTATTTGCCTCTTAGTAACATCCTTAACTTTTGCCGGATATACTGTTTTTCCGTTCCTCATCACAAACCCTTTCGGCGGGGGATACCAATTCATCGAATTTGCTTGTTATAATCCGGATGGCAGAATTTGCAAAAAATTATATTTTTATATGCCTGAAGGGACGTATTATGTTATGACGCTGGTGTCCATCCGTTAGCAGTTTTGTGTCTGCTCTTGAACCCCTTGAAGGATTTTGAAGAAACTTGACACAAATGTTCACCACATCCAGACGATGTGCAAAGCACATTTTTTGGATGACTCACTTCAAGGTCAAGGTCATACTTGGGGTCAAAGGTCATATGACTTTGTTTCATGTTCGCTCTGTAACTCTTGAACTGCTTGAAGGATTTTAAAGAAACTTGGCACAACTGTTCACCACATTGAGTTGACATGCAGAGTGCATGTTTCGGATGGCTTGCTTCAAGGTCAAGGTCACTTAGGGGACAAAGGACACACCTTCGGGCATATATTGCTCCGCATTGCGGTGCTCATGTTATTGATATTTTTATTAAGGTCAAATGTTAAGGTCAGATGGAAGCCATTGCCATGTGGATTCTATCCCAACTAGTGCCCAGATAAATTGAAATTTATGTTTAGTATGGTATGGTATGGTACATGTCTCCTTGTTAGGATTTTCCTCTGGGTTAGAAATGAGGAAATTACAACTTGGCAAAAATATATTTAAGCCTATTTAGGCAATGTGCTTTGCTTACCTTGATCAGTGTCAAAGTCACACAGTGGTGTTATGGTAGCAGATTTATTGAAAAAAAAAGCACAAAAGTTTCTCCTTGACCATGGATATAATAAAGCTTGAGTCAGTTGCAGCATTTGATGGTCTCATTTTTAGCTCAACTATTCAAAGAATAGGTAGAGCTATTGGACTCGCCTGTGTGTCCGCTTCAATGTCCTGAGTTGCTAAAGTTTTTGTGTGTAAGCTGGTATTTCAGTTACCACTTGTGTTAATGGATTAAAACTTCACACACTTATTCACAGTGATAAACTGACTTACACTGCACAGGTTCCTTAATTCTATTTTGCTTTTTTACAAAATTATGACATCAAGGTCAAGGTTTACAGGTGAAGGTCAAAATACAAGTAAAGGATTTGTGTCCATTCTGCAATTTTGTAATGCAACTAGGAATTTTAAAATAATGGGGCATAAATGTTTACTATATTGAGGTGATGTGCAAAGCGTATGCTTCGTTTCGCATGAAGTTCACTCAAGGTCGAAGGCAATTTGACTATATGCTGCATTGGGCCATTTTGCCACTTTCTTACTTACTATTGTGTGATATCCTGAATTTATTTATGGAAAACACAAATTGATTTTAGTGATTATTGTCAGTATAGAAGATAATGTCCAGAGGATTTGGAAAGTTAAAATATATGTCATTGTATCACTGTTAGTGTTTGAGGGAGAGGAGAAAGATTTTCAGTTTGAAAAAGTTTTTTTTTCTCTCCAGACTTCAGTGAAAAATACTTAGAAAAGACTGAAATTTTAATGAATTAATAATTGAACCAGATTCTCTTTAATTTAGATATTTTAGCCAACTATGTTTGAGGCTACAATAACATGATGAATAAACACTGATGCTTTGAGTGAAGGCCACCTACTGCCGTGCAGAATATCACGCTTTTCTCACTGTTTCCAGACAAACAAACCTTCCCATAAGGTGGTTCTGCATCTTAAGACAAAATGTTTTCTACAATTAAACAACAGTTTTTCAAAACATAAAGGTATATGAAAAACATTTGGTCAGTAAAAAAATAGGGTCTTAATTGTATTTGATTTTTTGCTAGACTGATTTGAAAAACATGTACTTCAATCTAAATTTCGTAATGGGAAAGTCAGTTTTGATGACATTTCTGCATACAGAAAAAATCTACTATGTAGATTTTAAAGAAATATTTCACAGTTGTAAATTGACATTATAGTCTATATTTTGGTTGAATAAAATGTATATCCATTTCACTTATTTTTTTTAGATATTTGCCCATGATTAAAGAGACCTAAATTCATGCTGATTTTATGACCTTAGTTTTTGTCAGAGAATACAAACATTGTCATCCTTGTTTGTTTGATTTACTTTTCCATTTTCTGGATCTAGGCTTTATTCTATGTTTTACAGATAAATAAGAACACCATCATTTCTGGTATTTCAGATGTGCAGAACTACCTTAAATCCATAATGCCAATACGCAGTTGTTTTGTTGATTCAGTTATAACTTTGTCACATTTTCTTGCACATTATATCTTATACAAGGTAATACAAGCCGCTAATTTTCATCAATTTTATATTTTAATATACCAATCTTGGGTTTATTTCTTTGCGATCTGCGCAGTTTAGATACTGAAAATATGATACTTTTATGCTAGTAATTGCATTGTAATTATGACAGAGATAATGATAGTAGCAACATTCAGAATTTCAGCCAATGTTTAATTCCTCCATTATAACGGGAATTCAGGAAAATTGACGATATCTGTACAAGGTAAGGCCACGATTCACATCAACAGAATTCCTTTATTGAAGTTTTTGATGGTAATAGATGGTAGCTATGTTTGTATAGCAGTTGTTAAGGTATTTTCTTTTTGAGAAAAAAAAAACCAATACAAAATTATTTTAAAAGAGTTGTGCAAAAATTATGGGGTGATCAGTCAATGAAAAAGTGTTTTTGGAAAGGTTGATCAATAGACCATGTAACATATAGTCGTTTGATTCATGGGTAATTCTCAGTTAATATTGAATCATCAGTGTAATCCTGTTACAGTACAACTTGCATTTGGAGACCATCTAAGGAAAGCGGAAAAAGTGGTCACTAAAAGCAACAGCATAATTTGTTCTTTAACAACACAAAAGGAAACTTAAAAATGTTGGTCTTAATGCTAATGGCCTTATAATGGAGGTCTTGTTTCGATCAAGTTTTACTGTATTTCAGGTATCATTTATATTTTTAGCAATTTAAGGGGAACTAACGTAAGTAAAAAATGCTGTAACTGTGTGAACAAAAACAGTAAAATAAACTCCGAATCTATTTTCATAATGTTTATAGCATTTCATTTGTAAAGTTCTAGTATTTAGGGAAAGTCCTTTATGTTTGATGAATGTGTATTTCAAATGTAAGGTGGTTGATGGTCAGATGCCTGTTGTGAAAATGATGTTTCATCATAAATGGCAATTTAACATGTGCTTTTCACAATGGCCTCTTCCATAATTTCTTCATGTTCATCTTTATGCCAAGTTTCATTAGAATATTAAACCATAGAATACAAAATCATCAGCTGAAATAAGAATTAAAAGAGTTTTATCGAATCAAGACAGGAATTTCAGGAAGAATTCTTGCATTATCTCTGATTTGTATTAATTGATAACTGTTGATTCAGTAATAGACTCTCTTATTTGTAGTATCTCTTCCCCCAATTATCTTATCATAGGTCACTGACTTTCTTGCAAGTTACACTAATTGTTCCAGAGAATTGTTCCATCTTGATAAAATAGTGAAAATGGAAGCAAGTCTTATCATAATTTCATCTATGAAAGATGTAATTGTATTTCCCAAAGAAGTAAGTTCGTTGTCCAGTAATGCAATAATTTAGATATAACAAAATATTTCCCTTAGAATTCAAGATAGGAGGATATTGACTTGTTTGTATTGATTGACAGGATTGGCGTAGTTGTTTGATTGTCAGGAACAGTTTGGTATACTGACCTTATCAATCCAGCTTGAACAGTTTTATCTTCATTTTGAAGAGCCTATGAGCTGAGGTCACTGGTTTAAAATCATTTGTCCCTTACCATTGTGGACCCATCCCCCTGCTCAGTATGTAAAGTCTTTAAATGACTTAGGTATCCAGCTAGGTGTTTCAGGTGTTCTAGCTAAAGGCAAGCATGCCTAAAAAATCTCCAGGTAGGCACCTATGGTTTTTCTGGACCATTAAAGGTTGACAGTTGTTGTGTGACTTAAATTATATCATTTTTACTTATAAACCAACAAAAACATACTATTATAATGGACAGAATGACGGCATACCTTTTTCATTGAATAATCTCTGGTGATATGTAGAGTTTTTTTACAGTCATAGTAGAAAGTTTTGCAACAGTTTAACAGTAACGATCACATTAGTTAAAAGCTGCAAAAGTCAAACCTAAGGTAGATTTCCAGGAAGCACAGAGCAAGCAAATACAGCCAGAGCCATATGTCGCAAAGTAGCTAGGCCTGCCACAATTTGAAACTGTAGTGGAAAGATAATATTATAGCAAATGGGTGGTTTCAAAAATCCAACAACAAGTACATTTTAACTATATGATAGATATAGAAATAGGGATGTGGTAGAGAAAGTGGTGGGTTTGGGATGTTGGGGGAAGGGAAAAAAGTAAAAAGTGTAATAAATGGTGAGGTTGATCTAATAGCCTTCCTACAGTACCCTGTAGTGCTGACCCAGAGTCTTTGATGGAATATTGATGGATAGTTCAAGGTTAAACAAGAAATCAGTAACCTATTTCTCAATGAGTGAATTTGAAATTGATTCACAGGCTGGGTGTGTGTCTAGATCTAATATCCCAATTGGGAATCATTCTGAACTTTGGTAACCATCTGAAAGTAAACAAAAAGTAATCGGACAGTGAGGTAGATAATGACCTTTAGATTAGTGAGGTAATTTTGAGAGATCTGATCAAAACACTATTTTGTATGATTCCTAGGAGAGCAGCAAGAATTTAATTTGACCTGGAACTTCCAACTTTTTCTGAAACTGCTGGGAAAGCCCCTCTTTCACCTTTGAGCTATCCACAAAATTAGGAACTGATACGGAGACAAGACTCAATTTTGGCAGTCTTATTTAATCTGGCAAGATTCAGTCTGGTTTTTTTCTGAGACTCAGGACTTCAAATTTGGAGCCATGTGTTTACCACAATACTCTGTTTACCACAATACTCTGTATTTACCAGAAGTTGCCCTGCCTGGAGTTTAGAGTTTCATTTTCTTTAATTTCTTGCAAGAATTGATTGTTTGTTAATGTGCACCGAAATTAGGTCATGATATATTTGATACTTCAAAGAAATTAGTGACCTATTGATTATTATAAATGACATAGTCTTTGACATAGGTGTAAACAATGTCATTTCAATTAGTTGACATTTTTTATGATATAATGTATGGTTTTATAGCACTGTATTTGACTGATGTATCTGTGATGAATTATTTATTTATTATTAGGGCATGATAATTGTCTCACTTAAGTAATAGGGGGCCATTGATCTGTTAAAGGTCTTTGCTCTGATGTAACATTAAATAAGGTGATTAATTCAATATAAGTACTGACAGGACATAAAGTGTATCAATTAAATCTGCAATTTTCTATCCACCCATATGCCTCCAGGCAGATATGTTGTGTTGGACTTTTTTTCTTTTGCATTCCAGTAAAGTGACAAGATCTTAGCGTAAGTTTGGTTCGCTTAACTGCAATGTCAGTTTCCAATGCCTTATATCCTTAGGACGATGTTTGGACTACACAGAAAATGATGTCAGACGACAGTCAGCTTTTTCCTGAAGTAAAGAAAATGAAAGTAAACAGGCTAAACTTGAAAACGAGTCGTATTTGCATTGGTCTGTAGTGAGGGTCACCCCGTCTAATGTATGCGCAAGGAATTGTTGGTTTTTTTGTTTGTTTGTTGTTGTTCTTTTCTAATGGGGAGTCAATTTTCAGCACTTTCTAACAATTTGGAAATACCTGGGCTTTAACACGACCCATCAGCTTTTCATCTACAAAATAATATTTGAACTTGGAATAAACACAAATTCCACAGGGGACCATAAAGGAGCAAGGGTATATGGAGATATTTGGAACTTCGTCAGATCGTTCAAAAGGTCCTTTTTGATGTTGTTTAAAAGTGTCAGTATATGCCTCGGATGTTAGATATTTCCATATTTGAGAGCTGCAGACCTAGACATTTCAGAAATAGTTTCAAAATGAATTTCTATGGAAGCATTAAAGGGCCATCAGACGCTAATACGTTTTATTATGTTACAGGCGTGGAAAGATCTGGGCTGATAGAATTTTAACATTTCTATGTGAAGCACAAAACAGTTACTATTAATTTCATAAAAAAATACTAAACATTATGCATTATTCCTTCACAAGTTAACTCTATTTTTGCAGTAATGGGGGAAATTCAAGTATTAAAAGTTTGATTTTGACATTTGGGAGTTCAGTTTATAGACCCGTCTGCTGATTAGGAAAATCAGCATGATTTACCTTGCCTTATTTAGGAAAGAATAACTTTTGTACTGAATAACACTACCTATTAGTAATAGACCGTTCCATTATTAAAAGTACAAAAACATTGCTGCCCTCGAAACCAAACTATACTAAGGTCTTGTGTAGATACGGGCTGTCTCAAAACACTGTCTTATGTAACACATTTTGTACTGTCTACATAGAAGGGGTGTTATGATACATGCATGACTGCGAAACCAGGGGTCGCAGTTACAACTTCCACCCTAAAGAACGAAAGATGGGGAATGAATTGGAGTATCTTTTTTAGCTCATCTGATTTTTTGAAAAGAAATGATGAGTTATTGTCATCACTTTATCGGCGTCTGCGTTGCCTGGTTAAGTTTTATGTTTAGGTCAGCTTTTCTCCTAAACTATCAAAGCTGTTGCTTTAAAACTTGCTCACTTGTTCACCATCAATAGCTGACTCTGTACAGCAAGACACATAACTCCATCCTGCTTTTTGCAAGAATTATGGCCCCTTTTGGACTAGGAGTTATCAGACTTCTTGGTTAAGTTTTTTGTTTAGGTCAGCTTTTCTCCTTGACGGTCAAAGCTGATGCTTTGAAACTTGTGCAGCACTTGTTCAACATCAAAAGCTGACTCTGTACAGCAAGAAACTTAACTCCATCCTGCTTTTTACAAGAATTATGGCCCCTCTTGGACTTGAGAATTAACAGATTTCTTGGTTAAGTTTTATGTTTAAGTCAACTTTTCTTCTATTAACTATCAAAGCTATTGCTTTGAAACTTGCAACACTTGTTCATCATCAAAAGCTGACTCTGTACAGCAAGAAACGTAACTCCATCCTGCTTTTTGCAAGAATTATGGCCCCTTTTGGACATAGAAAATATCAGATTTGATGGTTAAGTTTTATGTTTAGGTCAACTTTTCTCCTTGACGGTCAAAGCTATTGCTTTAAAACTTAGCGTAGTTATTCGCCATTAAAAGCTGACTCTGCACAGCAAGTACTGTAACTCTACATTGCTTCTTGCAAGAATTATGGCCCCTTTTGGACTTAGAAAATCATTGGTAGGACAGTATTTCTATTATACAGACAAAAAAATCAGATGAGCGTCTGCACCAGCAAGGCGGTGCGCTTGTTTTGTCTTGCACTGTCTTTCAGCAAACTTAAAATCGCCGATGTTCTTCCAAATGAGTCACACATCAGGGCAACCTTTGACGACTATGGATATTCATAGATTCGCAAACATTTTATCTGCATTAAATCCCATAACTTACTTAAAACTGCAGTAACTCTTTGTTATTTCATGGTCTTTTGTATTGGTAGTCAAAGGTTGTGGGCTTTTAAGTGACAGTTTATGTATTTTTATAATTCAGTATATTTTGTGCAGACACATTTATGGACAGCTAGAGTGCTTTTGCGCATTTATGTATTCAGTAAATATATTTTATTCCAAATTATGAAAAAAGTAGATGCAGTATATAAAGAAATATCATAAAGTCTATAAACATTTATTTCTGATTTAGTGTCTGAACAGTCTGGGCTCAGAAATAGTATAAGAAATTTACGTATTTAATTGTCTACATTATTACACTTTGTAGATAATTAACGTTTTTTTTACAGATGAAAATGTAGTTATAAAAGAGTTTATTGAATACATACATTTCAAAAAGCCATTAAACTGCACATAGCTTATTCTACCTATTATAAATAAATAATGTTAAATTGTAACTTTATGTAAATCATATTCGGTGAAGCAAATGTGTTTTTATTGCAAATCACTCAGTTAATAAATAATTTTATTTTATGCCAATTATTTTAACATCCATAAATAACTTTAATATTGCACCAGAATTTCTTTGATAATGTATCAAGATAATTTGTATATCTTACAAAGGTAAAAATGGGTATAATGCTGTTATTATATTGCTTTTATAATACTTTTTTCTCCATTTTATAGCCTATATGTATAGTATTTGATATTTTGACAATATAATAAAGTTGTTTTTATGAGAAGGAAGTGTCTATAGGTTTTGAATATTTTAAAAAATAAGACAAATCATTTTGAATTGAATGCTTTGAGGATGTATTATCATTTAAGAATAAGTAGTTTTGATGAAAAAAGTCACATCTATCTGATGGTGAGAAAAAAAGTGAAAATATATTTTTCATCTTAACCTGTATCATGCTGGATACGTTTGATTCTGCCTTTGCGACCAGTGTAGATCTTGATCAGCCTGCACATCCATGCAGTCTGATCAAGATCTGCACTGTTCGCCATTCAGTCAGTATGTTCTTGGTAAGCACCCCTTTTAACAGTTAATGGTACTGTCCAAATTGAAAGATGGAGAAGTTGGCAAACAGTGCAGATCTTGATCAGACTGCACATATGTGCAGGCTTATCGAGATCTACACTGGTCACAAAGGCAGAATTAATCGTGTCCAGCATGATAAGGGTTAATCATTTCACAGTATTTAGTTCAGCAGCAACTATTCAAGTGGTTATTCTAGTTCACATTTTTTTAACAAATGTTCTCTTGTTTTATTAAATGATTATAAATGTCTGTCTGTCAGCCCATCAGACAGTACAGCATTTCCAGATATTTGGTTGCAGTGTTGCAATAAATGTGGTTGCTACCAAAGTATGGCAAAACTGGTATAAAAAATCATAGGCGAAAATATTTGCACAGCGCAAGCTTTTTTTTAAAAAAAAAAAATCTTTATGGACATTGGTTTAGAGGCTAACATCTTAATATTGCTGTTGTCAATGTAACTGCTAAGTCTATATTCAGTTTAAACAGAGTGCTTTGGAGATCTTTCATCAATAATAACTACTTTTGAAGTATCTGCAATAATTTGTTTGAATTCTTATCAATTTTCAAGTCTGTAGAATAGATCTTGATCAAAGGAGCTCCACAGGTGTAAAAGGACACAATCGTGGTGTATTTATCCCTAAATCTGATTGTTATACCTTCAAAGCAAACTTGAAATTAAGCAAATTATAATCATGTTCAGTAGTAAAAGTGATAAGTCAGCTTACGGTTGATACTTCCTTAATTCAATAACCTGGTTCTTTTTGAGACATGGGGCGAAAATGTGATTGATGACTTATATGAAATATAACTGGCAATTAACTGTATTTTATAGCAAAAAATAACTGTAAATAAATGTTGGATCGGTGATTTATGTCAGAATCTTTATATCTATTAAAGTTGCCTTAATATCTGATGCATGAAATAAACCAGTGATCTTGAAATTGTACAACAATTTATCTATCAAAATTATATACCAGGGTTGGAGAGGTGGGAATATGAAATGGCACAAATTGCTAACCTTGGTGTCTAAGAATAAAGGGAAAAACTTAAAAAAGACTTATTTCAACTTCTTCAGCCTGATTTTGCTCCTACTCTGCTCTCGACATCAGAGACGAAAACAGCAATGATGATGATGATGAAGATGATTTCAACAGAAGAGAGAACTGCTTAGCATACCGCCAACACAATTGCTTGCATCACTGGCATCGCCAGAGTTAATTCTTATGCTGAGAATCGCATCAAGAAAAAGGATCATAAGGAAATTCTCCTGGCAAAAATAATTCTATATATTATTAAGAAGATAAATTTTAATGGCTTTTTGGATAGCTATCTACCAGATATGTCTATTTGTCCAATTTTTTTACTACGCATATAAATTATAATACTGTATGCTTTGAAGGCGACACAGTCGTGAGTATCAAGATGTTATGTATCAGAATCTCTGAAATGCGATGCTGCTTTACTTGGAGGATACAGTGGATGGCACCATGTTTAATATGATCTGCATTTAGTTTGAGCTCATACCCCAGTCTGCACAGTTGTAAACAAATTTACTTGTAATTAAAATAAATTTGACACTTCCAATAAACTGCATTCTTTCATTTTCAAAAACTTCTTTAAAATGCAGGGATTTGGACTGTTAAATCCATAGATTATACTAGACAACCCCCAAGGTGTGCTGGGTATTTTCTTGGCAGTTTGACTGAAAAGTCCATATAATCTTCTATGTCTGTTCGTTCTGTGGAGCTGGAACTGTTAAGAATTTTTAACTGGAAGAATGTACGAGACCAGTGAAAATTTTGACACTAGAAAACAGATTTGTTTACAAATGAAGGTAGTGACCTGTAATGATTCAACAATTTTTCCTGTGATTACTACTCTTGTAAGGCAATTCAACATTCCTCGGACATAAATATAGTTCAAGTTGTGTGATTTTAAAATCTTAAATCGAGAATAAATGATTTGTCGATTTTTATACGCCCATCTGAAAGAAGGGACGTATTATGGGAACGCCCGTAGCGGGCGGACAGCATCCACGAATTTTGTCCAGAGCATTTCTTCTTCATGCATTGAGAGATTTTGATGTAACTTGGCACAAATGTTCACCATCATGAGACGGAGTGTCATGCGCAATAACCAGGACCCTAGGTCTAAGGGTCAAGGTCACACTTTGAGGTCAAATTCAAGAATGACTTTGTCTGGAGCATTTCTTCTTCATGCATGAAGGGATTTTGTTGTAACTTTGCACAAATGCTCACCACCATGAGACAGAGTGTAATGCGCAAGAACCAGGTCCTTAGGTCTTAGGTCAAGGTCACACTTAGAGGCTAAAGGTCAGATACCAGAATGACTGTCTGGAGCAATTCTTTTTCATGCATGGAGGGATTTTGATTTAACTTGGCACAGTTGTTAACCATCATGAGACAGAGTATCGTGCTTACGAACCAGGTCTGTAGGTCTATGGTCACACTTAAAGGTCAAAGGTCAGATACAAGAATGACAACTTTTTCCCTGGGGCATTTCTTCTTCATGCATGGATGGATTTTGATGTAACTTGTTCACCATCATGAGACGGAGTGTGAAATGCAAGAACCAGGTCCCTAGGTCTAAGGTCTAGATCAGACTTAGAGGTCACAGGTCAGAAACAAGAGTTACAACTTAACAAGCTCTTGACAGGCGTATTTTGTGACTATGGCACCCTTGTTGTTACTGGTCCACTACTTTAAGACTTTTGAGTTTCTCTAACCAGACTGGATTTTTTTCATTTATGCATTGGTTGAAAACTACTCTTTAAATAGCAGTTCTGCTCCATTAGTAGTTAGTAACCAGCTTGGGTAACGTTTGCAATACACAAGACTAGTTAATAAGTACAGTAAAACTTTGTTCGCTGGGAACTCAAATAATTCGAACACTAACCTTCGTTTCAACTCGTAATCAAAACCCAACAAAATTCCTGTATACTGTTTATTGTATACTGATAACTCGAACTAATTTTGCTGGTCCCTTCAAGTGTGAGCGAACAAAGTTTGAGTGTAACAGGCTTTAAGAGGACTAACCTAGAGGTGTATAGTGTTAGGGAAATAGTCTCCATAGAGGGGAATAGTCTACCTAGAGGGGAATGTTCAACAATTTTGAAGTAACTGAGGGGAATGTTCTACAATTTTGAAGTAACTGTGAAACCCACTGCTGTAAGATAGAATTTCATCTATTCTCTACCGACCAAACTTTCAAATTACTAAAGGGTAATAATTATATTTCACTTTTCAAAAGGTTAACAATATAGGAGTGGCTTACATTAAGCTGTTTGATGACTCCTTAATTAGCGAACCATTTAACAGGTAAAAATCGCTTTTCAAAGAGTGGTCTTATGTAGTATTAATGTTTTATCAATTTATCACAAGTTTTGTCATATTTACTCTATTTATGAATAGATTAAGGTATATGGTATATGACAGGCACGTGCCCAAAAGGCAGGTGAGAAACAGTCTGTGCTAAAACCGCAGCAGATGTTTTCGTACATTTTATCTTCATCTTCAAAATTGATTTATTGTAATATTAAACATACAGGGAAATAAAGCATTCTTGCGTCTCAAAGATCTACTCATTTACTTCACTGGATTTATAATATTTGCCCAAAGTTTATATGATAAGCTTAGTTATCTTGTACTCAGATATGAAGCAATGACAATACAATTATGGTTGGAGTTTATGACACCATACCGTTTAGTGTGTTTATTAAACATTTAGCCTTATTTGGAATTCATGCATAATACAGCAGCTGATTTAACATTTGTCCAGCTAGATAAGAAATTTATTACTGATAAACCCCTGCCTAAGGAATGCAAAATTTTAACTCTCATATCACAATCTTTTATCTCAAAAATTGCACTGTACCACCCTCGATGAATGTTGTTGTTGTTGTGTGTTTAAAGTCACACCAACCAACTTTGGTCATACAGCAACCTCTCCAGCTTTTGATGGTGGAGGAAGACTCCAGGTGCCCCTCCAGGCATTATAACTACAGGCATGGGTGGGCACCTGAAAAGAAACTCTCAACCATTGCAGACTGGCTGGATGGCTTCCTCATAGAAAATTCTACAGCCCAATCAAGGTTTCGATCCCACATGTGGAAGTGGCAGGTGATTTGAAATCAGCAACCCTAATGACTCGCCTAGACAAATAAAACTGAAGACTGCATGATTCAGTACCAGTAAGTTATGGTTCTTCTAGCATTTGAAGATGTATAGATTTCACAAGCTAAATTTGTAACCTCAACCAGAAAGATTGAAAAAAGCATTTTGCACTGTTCACTTGTTTGTGAAAAGGGTAAAACACTTAAAAAAAAAAAAAAAAAAAAAGGTAATAGGAAAAAAAAGTATTACTGTAGCAAAGATAAGATCATACTGATCAGCAATAATATTATTGGCAATTTTCTTGTGTTAATTGAGCCGTGCCATGAGAAAACCAACATAGTGGGTGTGCGACCAGCATGGATCCAGACCAGCCTGCGCATCCGCGCAGTCTGGTCAGGATCCATGCTGTTCGCTAACAGTTTCTCCAATTCCAATAGGCTTCAAAAGCAAACAGCATGGAGCCTGACCAGACTGCGTGGATGTGCAGTCTGGTCTGGATCCATGCTGGTCGCAAAGCCACTATGCTGGTTTTCCCATGGCACGGCTCAATTTATTATACAGACTATAAATGTTATCTTACAGCATTTTATTACAAATATTTCAACTTTTTTGCCTGTTCTTATGCATTTGAAGTTAAATATTCATGTCGCTTTCAATTTTGATGTAGATATTTTATGTTGATTTAATTTTACTTATCTTTTTGTATATGCCTGCTTAATTTGAATTTTTATACAAAAAATTCTTGTCTGATTTATGAAGAATGCTGAAATATCATTTTGTTACATAGTTATTATGTTTAGTATAAGAAGTACAAAATTTATAAAAAAAAAAAAATTGTACCTTTTACACAGTCTTTTTGTTATTGTCCGGCCAGTTATGTTTAGTATAAGAAGTAAAGTGTTTATAAATGTTGTAATTTTTACACAGTCATTATGTTATTGTCTTGTCTTCTATTTAAACCAGAAGTGATGGCGTAACGTCATTTATCCGGAAAACATAGAATAAAGCCTGGATTCGGCGGACGGAAATGAAATTAATCATTTCATGAATAAATGGCAACCTGCAACTAAATTTATTACAATGGCACTGTTAGTATCTTTCTAAAGTTAAATATGATATTAAAACATTTGACAGGCGTTAAATAATTCAGAATAATGCCTGAAAATTAGCTTGAAATGTGCGGTTCACTTTAATTATGGTCAGATATCTCAAACATAAGCACACAGACCTATCCATTTTATTTCACCAAATTATAGACCATATATTTATTTAAGACTGAGAAAATTAATTAAATCTACATTGTAGAAAAATTTCTATTTGCGAAAATGTTATGAAAGTTGCGATTTTCCCATAGACTTCCATTTATATGAAAAATTGCATGAGGTCCAAATTTTTCAGATCAGTCTAGCTAAAATTCAAGCACACAACCCTATCTTTTTTATTTGCTGAATTTTCTAAGTATATTCTGAACTTTTGAAAAATCAGTTTAATCAAATTCTACATTGTAGAGAAAATTTGGATAAAAAATTTCGATAAAAACGTGCAGAACTACCTTAATATTGATATAGTTTATTGTTGAAAATTTGAAGGGTTTAACAATTTAAATTATTTGTACAAAAACCAGATCCATGGAAAAGTTAGTACTAGAGCATACTCAACCCCTAAAAACTATTTTGTACGATTAAATGATACTTTGGACCAAAATAGACTGAATTGGATACTTAAAATATTCTATAAGAGTTGTCCCCCTTTTAAAAAGGAATGCCATTTGTAAAGGTATGAAAGTAAACAATTGTCAAAAACGATGTTTAACCAGGTTATGTAAAGTTTAAGCACTGGGTCATTGTTGCAAACGCAGCTTATTAAAAATGGTGAGTTTTTAAAGGCGTTGAACTGTCCAGAAGCCCCTTCATGCAGGCCCTTTCCGGAATTCAATACATATATGAGTAAATTGACAATGGTTTTGTTTGTTTGTTTGTTTGTTTTGGGTTTAACGCCGTTTTTCAACAGTATTTCAGTCATGTAACGGCGGGCAGTTAACCTAACCGGTGTTCCTGGATTCTGTACCAGTACAAACCTGTTCTCCGCAAGTAACTGCCAACTTTCCCACATGAATCAGAGGTGAAGGACTAATGATTTCAGACACAGTGTCGTTTATCAAATAGTCACGGAGAACATACGCCCCGCCCAAGGATCGAACTCGCGATTCGTAGACCAACGCTTTTACCTACTGAGCTAAGCGGGCGGGCTCAATGGTTTTGTAGAATAATATTTAATTTTTTATATGCTGTATAATATTCATGTAAAACAATTCTTTCTTTCTGTGATTGGTGATTTGAAGTTTTTTCTCTGAAACATGGACCTAACTCTTCATTTTATCATTTCTTTTTATAACTGATACGTATTCAGTGGAGACTTGGCATTTTTAGACCATGTTATTATTTGTTATTATAAAATCATCATTGAAATTGAATAAAAATACTCTTTAAAAAAATGGAATAAAAAAAATAATGTATAAAGCCCCCGTTTCATGACATGTAGTAATTTAAAACTGAGAAAGCTAAACACACCCATAACTTTTTGTTGTAAATAATATTGATAGTGGGGAAGACCCGAGTACCTGCTAATTGGTTATTTGATACTTCAAACATATGCCGTTATATCAGATGATGTTTTAATAGCCTACCCTCTCCAATCAATAATACTGTCATTTTCATACAGTTACTATTATTTGCATTTGTATAACTAAAGTTCTTAAGAGTGTCCACTGGCTTATAGGTACCATATTGTAAAGCTGTTATTGAAATAGACTGGAATGATTAATGATTTATCTCGGCAAGTCAGTTATAAACCAATGTCATTGGCTACATCTTCCACACTAAAGGAAAATAACTATCTTCATGTTGTCTTTTCCATCAGTACATTAATTATTAATTTAGTGGGTTTAAGAACTGCAGATTTCATTATCAGAATTATTTCCCTTTAAATCTTGCTTTTAAAGAGGTATGCGGTATCTGCCCGTTTAGCGCAATTTAGCAAGCGTACAGATAGATACACAGCTCGCAGAATTATGAGTTTGATCCCTGGGTGACGTGCGTGTTCTCCGTGACGATTTGATAAAAAGGCATAGTGTCCAAAATAATTTGACCCCCACCTCTGATTTATATGAAGTTCGCAGTTATCAGTAGTTGACCCGTTAGGACAAGTACAGAGTTGGAATAACTGCCTGTTCCTTGTTTTTAAATTACATAACTTGATTAAGTTTCTGCAATACCTTATTCCTCTAATACCCTCGCTAAAACCTGGCGACTCTGACAAAAACAATTCTTCGGCGGGGATACCAATTCAACGAAATTGCTTGCTCCTATAATGTTTTCATGATACCATCTATGTAACTTGACCAGGAGCCACAGCATGTGCCCTTGACATTGGTCATTTGAAACCAGGAGGATTTCAGTCATATTTTCAACGAAAAAAAAATTGAGAGTAGGTTGCTACTAGACATTGTGAGAGGTCCAAATCAGCTGGCTGCTCGATCTCAGCATTACTATTTAGACAGTCTCTTGAAACAATGTGATGCATGAAAAAAGAACAGAAATGCATGACAGTCGGTTCCTATAAATACGATTATTAGTTTCAGCGAATAACAAAAAGAGTAGAAGGCAACAAAACATTTATTTTATTTTAAAGAGGTGCTTTTAGAGAAATCGTGTCCAGTATGTCATTCTTTGTCTGTTCTCAAACATGCGCAGTATCTTGAAAGTAAGGCGACTGATGCAATTCTAGAAAATATGTCTATATTTTGTATTGCGACTTGCACTTTATAAGGTATCAGATTGAAAACACGATAGCATTTTTAGCTCATCTGATTTTTTGAAAAAAAAATGATGAGTTATTGTCATCACTTGAGCGGTTGTCGGCGTCGGCGTCGGCGTCGGCGTCGGCGTTGCCTGGTTAAGTTTTATGTTTAGGTCAGCTTTTCTCCTAAACTATCAAAGCTATTGCTTTGAAACTTGGAATACTTGTTCACCATCATAAGCTGACCCTGTATAGCAAGAAACATAACTCCATCTTGCTTTTTGCAAGATTTATGGCCCCTTTTGTACTTAGAAAATATCAGATTTCTTGGTTAAGTTTTATGTTTAGGTCAACTTTTCTCCTAAACTATCAAAGCTATTGCTTTGAAACTTGGAATACTTGTTCACCATCATAAGCAGACCCTGTACGTCAAGAATCATAACTCCATCTTGCTTTTTGCAAGATTTATTGCCCCTTTTGGACTTAGAAAATCAGTTTTCTTGGTTAAGTTTTATGTTTAGGTCAGCTTTTATCCTAAACTATCAAAGCTATTGCTTTAAAACTTGCAACACTTGTTTACCATCATAAGTTGACCTGTATAGCAAGAAACATAACTCCGTCCTGCTTTTTGCAAGATTTATGGCCCCTTTTTGACTTAGAAAATATCAGATTTCTTGGTTAAGTTTTATGTTTAGGTCAACTTTTTCTCTTAAACTATCAAAGCTATTGCTTTGAAACTTGCAACACTTGTTCACCATCATAAGCTGACCCTGTACAGCAAGCAACATAACTCAATCCTGCTTTTTGCAATAATTATTGCCCCTTTTTGACTTAGAAAATCATTTTCTTGGTTGAGTATTATGTTTAAGTCAACTTTTCTCATAAACTATTAAAGCTATTGCTTTAAAACTTGCAACAGTTTTTCACCATCATAAGTGGACACTGTACATCAAGAAACATAACTCTATCCTGCTTTTTGCAAGAATGATGGCCCTTTTTAGACTTAGAAAATCATGGGTAGGACAATATTTCTATTACACAAAAAAAATCAGATGAGCGTCAGCATCCGCAAGGCGGTGCTCTTGTTAAATGTTACCATAAAGAGAATTTAATTTTACATTGGATTTTTTTTTTGTATAGACTGCATTGCCCTGTGATTTGGAAAGTAAGATCTTATAAAATTTTTAGAAGAAACGCAGACGCAGACCACTTTGCTCGTGTTACCGTTTTGCATGTCTAGTCTCTTAAAGATTCGTCTGCTGCTGTATTACCGTTATCCTATTCTTGCTTGTATACGTAATTAATCGGTCATAAAACGTTTCTAAATCTAGGCAAATAGATCCGTCTGCTTTAAAAAACAGACTGGTTCAGTGTACCATTTTACAGGTAAAACACGATGTTTTATCAAGTGTTGATGAACCGTAGAGTAGGCCCAGTCTCACCAGGTGTAATTGTTATGTAACAGTTTATCCAGCTGCGGTGTCTGTTTGAAATAAATTCATCACTTTTTTACTTTTGATTATTTGAACGGAACACATTTAAATTAAAAAGCCTTTGATAATGTTAGTTTTGTAATCGTTCAAAACTTTATAGTATTGAATGAATATTTAAGTGTTCGAACTGAATTCAAACCACCTAGGATGATTTAGACAGCATAATTGGTATTAGCATGGTGTTAGAGTATTATTTATTTAATATGAATGTTCTTTTTGTACTTCAATTTTTTTTTTAATTAATAATGGCTTGAAACAGCCATAGCTTATAAAACCAGATGAGATATCTAGAACAGTCACATC
The DNA here is from genome assembly GCF_021730395.1 of Mercenaria mercenaria. Taxonomy (NCBI): domain Eukaryota; kingdom Metazoa; phylum Mollusca; class Bivalvia; order Venerida; family Veneridae; genus Mercenaria; species Mercenaria mercenaria. Next base: position 56,158,591 of record NC_069363.1, read on the forward strand.
TCGACTTTGAAAGGGAATGATGATAACATACTGTATACTGACTCATATCTATCTCAACAGAGTCGCAACTGAAAAGAATAGAACTTCCAGAAAGTGCTATCAAAGAGGATATTAATCTGGAGTACCTGTCCAGTACTATAAGTTCAGACCGGGAACCAGGCTACGAGGATATGCCGTAATACAAATTGGCTAGGTGCTATGGAGATCGTATCCAGCGGCCAAGGTCGTATACCAAAGACCTTTAGTGTCTTGTAAGCATGTGATGTTTGAGTTTTTATCGTTTACTGATGAAAGAAAATAAAATTTGGCGATTCCAGTGTGTTTTAGTCTAGTTTTGTTCCATCTTCGACAGTGGTCTTGGCGTTGACCGGTTGGTTAGCAGACAAGACAGTTCTTAAATATAGTTTCTGCGTTACTGTTGCATCGCTTACTTAATGAAAAAGGTATCGGGTTGTAGAAAAAAATCGCGGACAAGAATTAAATTGCCACGTGTGAATTTAAACACACACATCTCGTAACCGGTCCAAACATCTTTTTAACTGAAATGGTTGATATGAGGTCGCTATTGTATAAAACTAAAAAAAACGTTTAGAAGAAAACGCTGGCAGAACAAACGGTAGAATATCTATGTTGTGTCTGTGGCGATACTGTAATTGTTAAACAGATGTAACGTTACAGTAATCAAAGATGTAAGATAACCTTATTTTACAGAACTACAGGTGCGAATGTTATGTAACAGTTTTGTATGTCTGCCATTTGAACCTAAATGACTTAGTTTCTGATTTTTGCTTCAAACTTTGGCATCGTATTTCTATGGGAAAAGGCTTGGCAAAAAATGTCGTGAGCACAGCTTCTTCAAACAAAATGTGTGTCAATACAGTGTATCATTGAACAAATACGTATAAAATATTTCATATTTAAAAGAACCCAGATAGCAGACATGCGTTGGCCCAACGTTGGGCCAACGGCAGACTCTTCGTTGGCCCAACGAAGATTTCCAACGTTGGCCCAACGCCATTTTGCTAATTGGCGCAACGTTGGCCCAACGGTTGGTACACCGTTGTCCCAACGACTGGAATCCTACACATATCGTTGGCCCTCCGTTGGGCCAACAACTGGTATCCTGCACTTATCGTTGGCCCTCCATTGGGCCAACAGCATTTTTTCGTCTATCATGGTTGGTCCAGCGTTGGGCCAACGCTATCCCAACGGTTACGAAACTGAAAAAAAGACTAAAACTAACATTATTTAGTAAGTATTTTATTTTCAAATAGTTGTGATTTTGTTAAACTTTAGCAAAAAGAAATCTAACAGTTATTTAAAGTTTGTTTGCAATTTTCCTGAAGAAATATAACAGAATATTTCATCACTACAACATGTCAATTATTGATTCCAGCCTTTTATAAATCTAAATATGTTTCTTTTTACAGTCACTTATTTAATCCCACTAATTTAAAAGTGAATAACTGTCTGTATATTAACTCATTATATATCCAAGTTCTGTTTAATTGTTTTCTTTTCTCACTGAAGTTGCTGCTTTCCTTTTTTCTTCTTGTTTTTTCTTGTGCACCACAATGCTAGGCACTCCATTATTACTTTCTTTAACAGCACCCTGTAAAAAAAATCATAATGTTGATTAAACCATCTACGTCAAATTGATAACAATATAACAAAAGAAATGCACATAAACCTCTGGATATAAACTTGCGTAAAATGTATGAAATTTATTTTTGTCTATATTTAACAGAGAAAAATATGTTAGAATTAACGAGAATATGAGTTATTTTATTTAAAGAATTTAATACTCAACACAAGTGCCATCCGCCGGCTTTAGATAAAGGTATTTAACGTATGTTTAAGTCACATGGATATTACTTGCATACAGGATTAAGAAATTCTCTGTTTACTTGATTCCACAACTTTATAAAATATATTCAAAAACTTCTACTTACAGTTTATAGCTGGTAGACCGGGTTTTTGTTAACTTTAGATCTATCACATGTATAACAGTTTCCTTTACTTCACATGGCATGTTCTAATCTCTGGCCTGGCCTGGCCCGGCCTGGCCTGGCCTGGCCCGATGAGCCCAATTTTCGACTGGGCCGGGCCAGGCCAGGCCAGGCCAGATTTTATTGTACATAGAGAAATGAATGGCATGAAATCTAAATATACAATTACAATAGCAGGCAGTATTAACCTGCATTGTTTACTTGCTGCATGTCAAACAAAATGAGAAACCAGTCCCCTGGAGAATCATTAATTAGCCATCATTCATCTTATTTGAAATACAGATTTGCACTGAAGAAAATGGTGTAACTAAATGATAACTACCCATTTTTTTCTGTATTCAAATTTTTTAAAGTCAACTTTAACACTTAGTTTTAAAACTAATGGCTAATTTCATTGATAAGCTTACCTGCTGCAATATAACTGAATATTTGCATGCATCTCTTTGGGAATTGTAATTACAGGTTGTGTCCCTACTATCCTTAGCTGACCTTCTAACTGTTCAGTTGAACTTTTAATGTGTTTGGTTTAGTTAATCTGATGTTCAATTTATGGAAGAGTAATAAAAAATAATATTCATTGTGGGACCTCTAACTCATTGTCAGGGTGTTGGCATTTTAGGTTATTGATATTTGTCTTGCACAAAAAAATAATGGTGCATTGTGTTTATGTAATTTCTAAGTGATATATTTAATGCTAAAAGATGCTCTTGAGCCTGTTTCACAAAACTTTGTAGGATTTTTTTTTCCACATACTTATATCAATATAAAAACAATCTTACAAAAATATTCAGTATATGTATAACCTAAACTACAAAATTTATATATTGCTTCCCCGCACCATACTATCCCAGATTCTAGAACGGAGATAGCATTATTTTAGAAATTGAAAGTTGTTGTCCGGTAGTATTGACAGGTGCCACTCTTTTTTTTTTACACCATATTTGTAACCTGAAAATATCTAAATTGACCAAAATAACATGCAATTAAAGTTTACCAATGGCACAGTGGCGTAGTGATAAGTTCTGCGACTTTCACACATGTTACCATAGGTTCGATTTCAATTCAGATTGTTTTCATTAAATCAATATAATGTCATTTTATTGATACTGGTTTTGTTCTTACAACATTTTATGGTAATAACTTGTATGTAGAAGAATGTCAAATACTTGTGTATTTCATTCAATAAATGAACAATAAATCACGATAAGTGACAATTTTCCTGCATTCATAGTTTACAGAGGAAATTTTAAAAAAAAAAATGATAATGAAAATGGTCAAACAGGTCACGGTTTCGAACTGACAGTCCCGAGATTGGTAGCTGAACGTTTTGTCAGCACAACTTTATCTGCATGTACGACCTGGCAGTGGCAGTAAAGAAATGTAACTTGTTTATATTTTATATGGTTTTCAATATTTATATTTTTATTTATGTTTGGGCACCGATTTTTTTACGGAAACATATGGAATATTCTTGAGTGCTAGTTCAATAATTTCAGACAATACTAAATAATTCTCAATAGACAAAATAATAAACTTAGTTAGCTTATTCAATTTGGGGAAAACCAAGCCACCAGTCAAGAGTCAATTGAGGTGAAGATCCCCTGATAATAGTCATAACAATTAATCAGGCATCGCCTTTAAATTAGACATAATAGTTATGTTAGCTACAGGCTTATTCCCAGGTGTATAATTTTACAGAGTGAGAGTTCAAAATGTATTTATATAATGTCTGAAATATCCAAACTTATTCCAAAAGTCAGATTTTAAAGTTGCTATAAAAATCACTTTCACCTTTTACGAAATTGAAATCTATGGCCTTGCCTGGCCTGGCCTGGCCCGGCTTGGTCGAAAATTGGGCTCATCGGGCCAGGCCAGGCCAGGCCAGGCCGGGCCAGGCCAGGCCAGAGATTAGAACATGCCACTTCACATATATGCAGCTAGAAATCTGGCCTAGAGAGCAAAATCAACCACATTTTCTGGGATTTCTTACATAACCCGGGTTAACGAGAGTTCATGTTCTGGAATACTCAACAGATTTATTGTAAACATGTATAAAATTAGATATTTGTTATAGAGTTAGTAGTGTTTTTTTTTTCTTTTTTTTTAACTTTCTTTTTCAAAGTAGTAGATTTGAAATAGTTAAAAATGTCATTACGGCTGCAGATAAATTTTAGGTTTAATTAGCCCAGATTTAACTGATTACGAATTGGTGCAGAAAAGTATTTAATTATTAATTAAATATTGCATGTTACACGTACACAACGTGTATACCTGTAGGAGCTTGTGATAAAACATTCACCTGTAAAATATATAATTATTATATTATTATTTTTAATCGGCCAACGTTGGGCCAACGTTGGGCCAACGATGTTTTCTCTGTATAAGTCTTTCTCTGAAAATCTATACTGGGCCAATGCAGAGATATCTGTGAATGAAATTCAACGTTGGTTCAACGTTGGCCCAACAGCTGTATTTACAATACTTATAAATCATTGTTGGGCCAACATTGGCCCAACAACGATTATCCTTTGACGGTTTTTCGTCGTTGGCCCAATGACTTCATGTTTACAGGGAACCCCCACCCAAACCCCATCAAAAAAGCTATTTGGCCTTCTTTTAAAAATAAACTATAGGCCTACAGTTTTACCTTGGTAACCCGCATATGCGTGTGAATACTGGTACTGCTTGGACCGTGTTTTTGAATTGATCCCAAAATTCAAAATGATGCGTGCAAATCGCAAAATTACACGTACATATACTTTTCGAGTTCGTTAACTTGATGAACTTGTGTAACTGCAAGATGAAACGTGATATTCAGCATCCCTGTATATTATGCAAAGTTTGAACCCAATGCTAATAAAATCGCGCTCAGGTATGATTTAACTGCTCTGATTTTTAGCCTTTTCTACTGAAATATCTGTGTTAATATGGTAATGTTGTTTACAACTTCATCTGCTGTAACTTTGCCAACGGTGTCAGTGTAACAATTTTTTTTATCATGATATGACCTAATGAATAAAGATCTGACAAATTGCGCAGTGTAAAAACTACAATACCTAGATGCAGTTTCATTAATGTTTGGTGCGCAGATGTTTTGGCGCTGTTTTTTTAATCGTGTAACTTCTTTCTATTTTAGAACTGAAACGCAAATGGTGTATTTTTAAGGCGAATTTAGTCACGGGGTGTTATTTTTTTTTCTTTTCTAGCGCATAGTTATCTGAACTACAAACAAATGGAATACAGTTAGCTCTATCAAATATTTATAAGTCGCATGTAGGTCAGACAAAAAATGTCAAGAATTATTGAACGCTTAATTGCTTTGGATCTTTATTATCTCTATGAGCGTCCATGTGACATAGTTTTAAGGAAATGAATAATGTTTGTATGGCACACAATGGAACTGTAGGAAACGCTGTACTGTCGAGCGCTCGAGTCTGAACGAATTTAGGTAATAAATCAAAATCTTGGACCGATTGTCTTGAAAAAATCCATTTATAGTCTACTACCAACAGATGAAAAAAGCCCAATAAATCCATATTCCATTTGGTTTATGCTAGAACAGTTGAACTCTTGTTTTTGCCCCGTTTGTGAATTTTATTTTAACAGTTTCAGCTGAAAATTATTGTGATAGTGTAATGTCATCTTTGCAATTTAAGCTTTTTTCTTTTCCTAAATTCCACGAATTCAGTAGAACCACGCAAATCTGAAGTATTTTAAGTTTGCGATAAAAGGCATTTCCATGGCATAATTGAATTAAAATTCCACATGGTTTTTGAGGCATTTAAAGAAGATAATTCCCGGAATGCTGTTAAAAAATGAAAGCACACGTCGTTCGCAACAACCATATTTCCGATATAATTTTGGAACGGCCTTCTGTTGACTCAGCAACGGTTGAGGGCGACGTACGTTTTTATTCCGCTGATAATATATTTAGTATCGAAATCGTATGCATACTGTTATAATCGACGGAAGCGAAAAGTAGACCTTGATTAAAATAGGTCTGCCTTGTAATATTAATATAAAAATTATTTATTACCCAAATATGGTCTGGATATGAACTTTGTTTTGGCACACATTTGATAATATTTACATAGATTACTGATACGAAGGGCAAGAACCTTATCGTGTTTGTCTTCAGGTCGTTCAGTTTTAAAGATGGCATTACATGTTGACCAGTGATACTAAGTTGAGCAAACATAATGGGGTTGCACTTCCAGTGGTGATTTATATATATTATTGGGAAGCTTATCAACTAGCCTTCACCTTGACCTGTCGGAGAGAGCCTTGTTTTATTTCATCGGTTTCTAAAGCTCAAACGGAATTCTTTTAATTTGAAGCCATGCCGAAAGAAAATTGTGTAATTTTGACATTGATCAGTTTCTGTACGTTTTATTCGGAAACAGTCCCGAAACTCAAACTTTTCAACAACTCCTTACGAGGTCATACAACAGTCCTCAAGTCTGGTTAAACCCTGTAAACGGTTTATACTGTAAATAACTGGAAAGAGATTTAGTTACAGTGTACATTATTTTTAAAAGCAGATGTACAATTTTGTTTTGCTTTAGAAACACCTTTTTTTCTCCTGTTTACTTCTAAACAGACCTACATTAGTATTAATATTTATGATCTGTTTGATTAATATTCATTAGATGTGTAAAAGTTATGAATAGTGTTTTGACTTTGTCCAGACGTAAAAAGAACATTGTGTTTATTGAAATACAAACGGAACTAACAAGAAACCGCTAATCAACGTCAGTTTTATCGCCAATCAAAATAGCTTTTTATATATTTTTTATGATTACTTTAAAAGATTCACCGGGTTATTTACATAAGGCAACGGCCATAAGTTGGTTATTTTCTATTCTTGAATTCAGCTAGCTTTTAATAAAGGGTCTGTTTGAATTAAAACACATGGCACGTGCACATTTGGAAAGATCTTGAAAGCAGGTATCTTTTAACTGTTACACCGTATATTACGAACATGCAAGACGGTAATGATCTGATATTTAGACTGATAAGTGCTTCGGTCAAATAAGTAAGGGGGAAATCGAATCTTTTTGTCTTTATCATATCTGATATATAACCTGGAATCGTCTTTAAATATAGTTTAAACTGAATTTAAAAATGACCCTCATGACGAAAAGATATGCTTTTTTTTTGGCGCCAAATCAGATCTAAAAAGGCGCGGAAAATTTACGTCTGACTTCGTGGTGTTTTAATGCCAACAGTATGTAGTTCCAGTTTAGTTTCATTATTTGTAAAGTAACCTTGCGTATCCTTATTCCTTTCAGTCAAAGAATATACTATCGGGAGCTGAGAGTTACTATAAATGTATTTAATATTTATATCGTTTTGCGTAAAAATTGAAAATTTTCGACGTAAATCTATTTGTCCGATACAGGGCTAGAGCGGTAACGAAAAATATTGAAAGGAAAAAAAAATGAGCGTGCGAAAGGTTTGGAAATCCAACTTACTGGCCGTCCATGAAGGTTTTATTCATTTATTCAGGAAAACTATCGAAGTAAGTGTAATGTGTGCATTGGTTATCACACATTCTACGGCGGATTCTTTTACTAACTTGGCAGAAATTAATTTCTGATATGCTTTCTGGCTTGTATGTTGGACTAAACATCTTTCAAATAGATAATTTACTATGCTTGTACGTACTTAATGTCAAAAAAAACTGACAGCAAAACCTTGATAAATCGGACATTGACTTCGCTAGTACATTTGTGGGATATAATTATTGACGTCTTACTAAGGATTCGTCATGCTTATAATATCACAATTGCTTAGCAGAAAAGATGAATGTTCTTAGCTTTTCTGTCATTTGAATTGACAATTTAATACATATAATACGAAATGCGGGTAAGACACGTACATGGGATAGTATGCAACATTATGTTGCCAGGCTTTGCGCACACGTGTTAGTCAGTTAAACATACAACACCGACTATTGGGTTAAAGAATTTAGAGTTACGGTCTTTGAGAAATTGTTAAAACAAGCGAGTTCGTACATCTTTAGCAGTGTAACAGACTCCTAGTATCGAAAACTTGCCATAAATGTTAATCATAATGCAGAACGCAACTTTCGATGTCAAGGTCACAAAGTGAAATAAAAGGTCAGTTGGGTATTATTTGTAGCCGCCATGTATCTTGGAAGGGTGATGCAAATATTAACAATAATGAGACAGCAGAATGCAACGATAATTCGTGTCGTTCAAGGTCATTATAAGCCGGTGAGATCAAAGGTCAAATTGTGTCTGCTCATCTTATTTTCAAACAACTTGCCAGCACTATACAACTATCGGTCATGTTGGTTCAAGGTCAAGGTAGCACGATGGCACCAAAGGTCAAATAGTGATTATTTTATGTATGTTCTGTCTTTTTATCCCCAGTACCACAACTGTATACCTTTCAATCATGTTGGATCAAGTGTGTCGGATTTTACAGCGAATCGACACAAAAAAGTCATATGTCGCCAGTTACCCTAGTGCTAGAGCGTCCGCTTCGAGTGCGGGAGGTCGTGGGTTCGATCCCCGGCCGCATCCTACCAAAGACGTAAGAAATGGTGCTAGTAGCTTCCTCGCTTTGCGCTCAGTGCCAGGACTGGTCAGCCCGGTGTCCGTATAATGTCACGTGTCTACGGCGTGATATTCCAGTGAGGCAGCACTATAAAGTTGGGCATTGTGCTCACTGCTACAAGTAGACACTGTCGTTATATGACTGAAAAATTGTTGAAAAAGACGTTAAACCCGAACACACACTCTCTAGAACGTACGTTGGGTAGTTGTTGGATTTAATTAACGTCGCACCGACACATAATAGGTCATATGGCGACTTTCCAGCTTTTAATGGTGGAGGAAGAACCCTTGGGTAGGGTTTATTCTAAGTCAGCTCTGTAACGTTTTACTCGGTGAAATTTTATTTGACTCGTGTTTCCAACACATCTTTTACCAGTTATTATGAATGAATTCACCCTGTAAGTTTTCGTCATCATTTCCAATTTAGGCATCAGTTGATTAATACGATATTTTAGAATTTTTCTATCTTGGAAAGTTGCATTATATATACTAGTAAGTTCATTTTTGACATAATTAACTATCCCGACCTACTGGTTTCTAGTATATGGCTGTGCTCGAAATAATATATCAATGAGTGGGGACGTATGTTTGTTTAAATTCTTCTTTTCATGAAAACGAATAAAAATAAGAGAACTGTAAACTAACTTCAAAGGTTGCTGATCTCTAAATCATTTAGATGATTAAATAAAAACGGTACGATGACTTCTTAATTTGTGAAAATCAATTTCGTTGTGTCTTTTACACAATAAATAATTTTAGTCATAAGAAATTACGACCATAAATAAGTAATTAACATATGTTTGAGAATTGGAAGAGATGAATGCTGGAGAGAGGGAGAGCGAATTATTGATGTGCACTCTAAGTCATTGTCCGATAAGACTAGCAGTTCTATAAACACTCCATCCACAGACAATTATAGATGACTGAGTGTTGAAGGATGCAATGTTAAGATAAGGGAAATCTAGTAGGCGCAGAGCAATTACCCCAAAAACCTCTTGCACTGTAAGACTGTGCCACTAAATGACGGACGTACTAACACGTACTTCTGTTAACATACACTACATTAATAAAACTTCACTATTAAGCAATCAAACTGCAAGGCCTATGTCACACCTCGCCCTGGGACAGTCTAACTGCAAGTCCTATAACACACCTCGCCTTGGGACAGTCCAATTGCAAGATCTATAGAACACTTTGCCCTGGGACAGTCCAACTGCAAGACCTGTAGCACACCTCGCACTGGGACAGTCCAATTGCAAGACTTACAGCACACCTCGCCCCGGGACAGTCCAACTGCAAGACCTAAATCACACTTCGCCCGAAACCACCTATAGCACACCTCGCACTAGGAAAGTCCAACTGCTCAACCTAAAACACACTTCGCCCTCGGAGGTCCAACTGCAAGACCTATAGCACACCTCGCACTGGGACAGTCCAACTGCTAGACCTAAAGCGCACCTCGCCCTCTGATAGTCCAGCTACAAGACCTATATCACACCTCGCCCTCGGATAGTCCAACTGCATGCAAGACTTATAGCTCAACCCGCTCTGAAAAAGTCCAACTGCATATTGTATACATCGAGCTCTTTTGTACAAGAGGATGCATGGGAGGATGCGTAACTAATGTTACGATTAGTCTATTTGGTCCTTGTTATTTACTTGTAACGGCCTGATGCGCCAAGGAAGACGTGGGCCCTTCGAATCGTCGAAGTAATGCTATATACCGGACCTCAGATCTATGGAAAATGTCAAACTCAGATCAAAAAGTAAAGAAAAATTTTGAATTTTTCAGTTACTTGAAATTTGGCAGAAATCATCTTAAATAATTATGCTATCATTTTGGCGGGATTCCATTTCGGTCAGCAAAGGTTGATAGAGACATGTCCTTAGTCATTAATTATAGCACTGTCCGTGCAAATGACCGGTTAATATTTGGGCAGTTTAAATGTTTAATAGGTGTCTGCCAAATAAAATAAATAGAACGAGTTTTACAAATAAATATAGTTGCGCTAGAGCGCCCAATCATTAAAACTGATTTTCATCATCAGTTGACAATTTAATAACGTTATAAAATGGATATTTCACTTTCACATGTTTTGATTTCTTAGTGAAGTTGAAAGCGGTATCTATATATATATATATATATATATATATATATATATATATATATATATATATATATATATATATAAACATTTTACAGTCAATTCAGTGTACGTTTGCCAACATCGTCGGTCAGTCACCTTACACATCTGTCTATTCGTCCATTACTCTAATCTTGCCAGCGCGTGATACTTTTGATTTCTATGACGTCCTGATTTCTCTTCATTGGAAATAACCACTTGTTTCTATACATCATAATTAGTTAAAAAAAATGTTGCTAGGTAAGTTCTTGACGTGAACGATTTATGCTGATGATGCCAAATAGGTCAGACGCTGCTAGATTCTATATTGAACAAATAGTTCCTGATCACGATTCATTCTATACAGGTTGATCTAATGATGCCAAATAGGTCAGATGATAATAATTGAAATATAGTTCCGTAATACTTGTATTCGATTATAGTTTGTTAAATTATTGTCGTCAACTAAATTTACACATCCCTGAGGACTAAATTGTTGTCTAATTATAAGATGAAATTCATGAGCTTTTCACGACCGCTCCTGTTCACATTCTGCTCCCAGAAAATGGCGTTTCTCCCATATTAAAAGTCCAGTAATTCCTTATTTAATATTGCATTATATTTTCAGTACATGAACAAATGTTTATTTCAAAATTTGTAATTGAAAAATGAATATGTATCGGCTATATTTCATACAAAATAAAAGTAAATTTGTAGAGGACATAGTTATCACTCGGACATTGAACTTCGGGCAGTATAAATAATTCCCGAATATGCCATAAAATAATGATGGGCTTTGAAACAAATCAGGTCTAACATACAACGCAATAAGTAATAACATTCTTGTACCATTCAATTAAATAATGACGTATTGTAACGATCACTCTATCTGACATACGTGACGAGCGAATTGGTATATTGCCAGGGCGTACTTTTCAAAGAGAGTATTGGCCTCTTTTTCTTGACCTTCATTTTCTCTGTTGGGATAACGCACGTTTTTTTTTTAATGCAGAATGCCATGGGATTGGCTTGAGTCCGACAGTGCGAGGGCGAGTGTGTCTACGTATCTCGAGGGATTCTGCATTATGTTTTAACATGAAACAAACACGCGTTAACGCTTTTCTAGAACAAAAACGTGTAATAAGCTAAAGCTAAATAAAATGAGTATGTTGTCCATCAGCGTCATGAAATGCATGGGAATGTCAGCGTTGTTTTATCAACTTGAAAATAATTTCATTTTGAATTATCCATTATAGGGTACGCTAGGCCACAACGCGCATATGTAAAACTGAGTAAAGAACGACAAAAAGCAGCAGTTTTATGCTAGAATATGCATTCGAACGAGATTAATTGTTATATAATTATACAACGTACTTTTTACATTCTTTCAAGGTAAAGGTAACTTGAATGCTTGCGTGCCAAAGGTGTTGTTTTAGTAGAAGTCTGTCTGAAAATAACACATTGCGTGCTATAGGCCTAGTAGTTTTTACATGTTCCTCGAAGCTTATTGCGTGCTAAAGTAGTTTTTACATGTTCCTTGAAGCTTTATACGATTACGACTGCATTCCCTTCTTTAAGAAAAGGTAATACCAAATATGGATGTAATATAGTTACGTAAGTTTTGCTTTTCAAAATCTGTACCACTGCGTATATCTATACAATTTCCAAGTATAATTTTTATTGACAATCGGTATCTGCCAATATCATAATAATGAAAAAGTTCATACCAGTGAAAGTTTATATTTATATACAAAAATTACAGAAAATGGTGAAATGATTTTATCATAAACGTGCAATCACTATCACTGGTGTATAACATTATTTTGTTGTTGGTAAAATCAAATAATTGTGTTTCATATAGATATTATATTATTTTAGAATCGATGTGATGAAATATTGTGTATTTTCCTTTTTTATTTTGAAAATGAAATGGTAACGCTGCTGACTTCTTGGTCTTGCGAATATGTTTTCGGTGGCTTCCGGACCAATGTCACCAATGCCAACACTTCATGATTCTGTCAGACTAAAGCGTGTGCTAATTAATTCAATTTGTCCGCGCAAGTCTAATAAACCTGTTAACTTCTTATGTAAAAGTAGTCCTGTTTGAATGGCCATGTATAACTTGACAAAGCTATGTAAATAAACACTAAATTGGCGTTTGACACATAGCTTATTTACCCAACGTTACAACAATTGCCAGCGTTGTCAAAATTATTCCTACCAAACCGCGTTAGGTCATTGCACCACGTGATAACTTGTTTTCTCAACAGTCCAGCCGATTCACCAACCTTCTTAACGTAAGAAAAGAGAATAATATGGCTTTAGTAGTGTTTGTATTAGGGCGGTGATTTATTTTAGCGTCGATTTCATCACTATTGTATTTTGTTGTTACTGCCAACGAAAATACCATGCTGTGAGTTGTAGAAATCTAATCCGATTTGTTGTGATGATTTGAAAAACTGGGAGCATCGACCGGATCCCCACCTGATAATGTTATACGTAATCTAGAATCGACACATTGCACTCACTGCTCAGAAGAAATCTCTGAAAATCTTTTTAGTTCGAAACTATTTTTGTCCACTCCGCTTACATTAAATTATTTACAGTATACATGTATATGACTTACTTCTATTCAAACAAAAATGTGAAAATAAACAACTAATTCATAAAATAGTAATTGAATGCGACAAAGTTTAAAATAAGCATATGATATTGAAATAATTTTACATAATGGAAATATCTGCTAAAACTGATTGAAATCATCTCCTAAATGCTCAGCTGATTGGTAACGTCTGAAACTGAAAATCGCAGGATTTCAATGACTGTTTAAGTCTGGTTCCCTCTGGTTTCATCCTTAGTTCTCTCCTAATTATGAACTTTTAAAACACATTAATTTCATAGGCTATAACTTAAATCCCTTTAGAAAGGTATCAGGGCAATCTTAGTTTTGCTTAGCTCAGATTCTAAGAATAGCCAAACAGTTAAGATGGTTCTGCTTAAAATGATGTTCATGAAACTTATTACTCCGAAGTTCTAACTTTGTCCTAAGAAAGGCTTCGTGAAACGGGCCACTGTACCATTAATATAACACCGTGTTCAACCAGTAACACCCACTCACGGTAATGACGAAAGAAGCGCAAGCAGCGCTAAATTAAATGGCATATAATGAATATTTTAGGTAAGTGTTCAATATTAAGCTTCTGATGTTATTTCGTTGGCTTGGTAAATATCTAAGTTAATATTTTTTTACATGTATGTGTTGTAAGGATTTTTCCAGCAGAACTGCTTACTAGTGTCTTTACACAATAAACTGGGTTACTGTATGATTCAAATCGGTAACTAGTGCGTCAGTACTGCTTTGGAATCGGTGTCAACGTCTTTCTAGTTCCTGACCTAATTCGTACAGAAGATGTCATGGGTTTCTTAGAAAAACATTAATACAGTTATTGACACTACAGAACATTAATACAATTCCAAAGGTTATTGACATTGTGGAAAGCACTTGTCATGGCTGTATCACCAGAATTGCATTGGCAGGATATTTTCTCAGAATAGTTTTTTTTCTAGCTGCCATTTTCCTTGTTCTAATATCGTTTTAGAATTATATAGTTCTGTAGATTTATTTCAGATAAAAATGTCATTGACTTGAAGAGCATTGGTAATTAGTGAGTTATATATACGTAGTTTCAATAAAAATTCATCCCTGGGAGATTTCTCAGTTTGTACGAACTAATTAATATTCCACAGTTTTTCCCCAAATTAGTTGTCATGACGCATACTTTATATACAATGTACATCATTTCTTGACGCACCAGACCAGTCCTGTTATGGATTAAAATGTCATTGACATTTATTAAAGACACGTATATTTTCACATCAGTTTCTTGGAAATAATAAAAATGTTTGTCTCTAGAGATGTATACAGTTTCCTGTTTTGGTTACCAAAGTTTCGCAAGCAACGTTATCAAAGCAGTCTTCTTTATTGGATTAGTCTAATTCTGAACGTCACAGTTCCAAACCCAACATTGTTCATGCGTATATTATAGTAGTCCGAGTCCGTGTGATGGGCCTCCGTGGCCGAGTGGTTAAAGTCGTTCACTTGTCCCTCACCGATATGGGTTCGAAACCTCGCTTTGGGATGCAGATTTCTTCACGTGAGGAAGCCAACAAGCTGACTTACAGAATGTCGGTGGTGCAGGCAGGGGCTTCTTGGGTCTGCTTCCACCGTAAGTAGGTAGAACATCGCCTATTGACATAAACTGTATAGGCGTGACTGTAAACCCAACAACAGCAAAATAAATGTATTATGTTTTGAACACTTTTGCCAAGAAAAGATCTTGTGTTTGCATATTCCTCTATATGAGCAAAATGGAGTGTCTTGTCCATACACTTTAATACTTCCATTTGTGCACGATTGTCCCGTGTGCAGCGTCGCACCAAAAGCCTTGATTTGCGCCTATATATAAATTTTGCGGGGAAGTTCAAAACCAAACTGAATGAAATAAACATAAATGCAAAGTGCATCGGGGAAAAAGGGAATCTTTAGCTTTTAAACACACTAACTGCATGAACATCTTCGACATACTGCTGAATAACATAGAACAAAAATATTGACTCTTTCTTCGGTCAAAATGTCGATAAATTAAACAGTAGAATTATTGTTAATATGGTGTAGGCGTTAATTTTTCTAGTACCATAGCGATGCTATGGGAGAGTTAAGTGACGTCATGTGTTTTAGCCGCTGACGTAAGTGAAACGCATTATTGCCTTCCCAGTTACTATCCTTGAATACCTATATTTCTAGGTTCATGCGACAAATACATGTTCGACACAACGGAGGAAAAATGCTGTAAGAAATGGCTATGGTTTGTGTCAAATCTTGATGATTACATATGATACTTTGTGTGACTATTTTAGGTTTTTATACATTCTTAAACAATTCTGGTTTTAAAGGGTGGCGGTTTAACATAGTTCTGGTCGGTCAATGTCTGAATTGATCCAGTTTTATAACTTCGTATCGCTTGAATTTAAGGTAGTTTCACATGGGTTTAGAATAAGCATGATGTAATTAAGGTAACTTGATTTCGTGAGGAACGCGAGAGAACCATGCTATCACGCATGAATTTCTAAAGAAATTACGTAAGGTGAATTGTAGATACGAGCATAAAACATAAGGAAAGTATATCTTGAAAGTGATATGGTTTAATGTTGCACAGGAGGAATTCGTCAGAAGAATAAAGCAGTATTGATTGACATTATTCCCACCGGGGTTTGGTGTGAACAAGCAGTATATTTGAATCTGGTTCAAGACCCTGCAATCTTACCGATTGGTTCGCTGTAATGTAAACCTTCTGATCATGCAAGCCCCGAGTTACCAAATACCAAAAGGTCGTTGACACATCAGCCCTTGGATACATGATATACGTATTTCTATCAGGCGAAGTGCCAGCTTCACTGTAGGCCAATTGTGTGACATTGTCGATAATTTTCCGTGCCGTAAGCAGTCTTGAAATAGTATATGGCCGCTAATCACGTATTTGATATATAATCTAGCTAATAACAATGCTGTAGTAGAAAATAATGAAATATTTAGACGAACAGTCAAAGTGTAATTGCGGAAGACATAAAACATTTCTCTCTTTATTCCTGCTTTGATCATACTTCTTGTATTTTTAAGTTCATGGGACTTCTTGCAGTTTCAATATAAATTATACCACATATGTATATTGATAGGTTACTTGTGCTTATTGCTCAGAATAAGAATCGTATTTTAATGGTTATATATAGAAGACCTACTATCTACTGTGTGACATTAGATAATCAAAGGCTCATAGTCTAGAACTATTTGAATAAAATCTGAAATATTCTTGTTCTAACGTTAAAGGTAAGCTTTAATAATTTAACATCGCATATAGTCAAAAGCTTTATTAATTTAACGTCGCATAGTCAACAGACGACGCTTATGCAATCAGCAAGTATCGAGTAACAAACAATATCTTGGCTAATTATTTTATCTCCTGGTACACATCTTTAAAAATTAAGTGCCAAGCGCAGCTTGGGATCGAAACGCCCGGCTTCCCGCACTCACAGCGGACACTACCATTGAATACCTAATGCGTTACCGAAGATCGGTCCCTGAAGCACTCTAGATAGTCCTTTTATTTCGGAATGAACTGTTTATAGCTTGTCCTCATAATTAATTGGTTGCAGTTTGGTTTTTATTTTTGCTTATCATGACCTACAATATTTTATGCCTTCACCGTTAGCACGTGGTAACAAACACGAAGATAAGTGTAATAGTTTCCGGTCGTGGAACACGTATTACAATTAGATCTATCATTACATTTGCAATGCTTATCTAGGAAATATACTTTCTTTCGTCATGAAATGAAGGTAATTACCTTCAGTTTGGAATTCTTATCATATTCTGTGGGTGGATATTTCAGGAACAGTTTGTCAGTGAGAAGTTATTTGTGGCTGACTTAAGTGCCAGTTAGGTATCGGTCAGTCACGCCAGCGTGAAATTAAGGTAACATGAGACAAAAATGTTTATAAACCACTCTGCTTGCTCATCAAGTTTCCGAGAGTCTTCTCAAATTGTGATTTAAATATGTTTTTATGCATACAGCAAGATTACTAACTAGGTTCCGATTGCCTGTTGCATACATTTATAAAACATTGCGGCATAACCAGTTGTTTATACACTTAGTTCAGCTTATGTAACACTCCCGTCTCCTCTGATGAAAGAAATGTACATCCGTAACAACTGAAACATTCTTGTATGGACCAATGCCCATGCATCTATACCAGAGTTCAATTGACATGAAGCTTAACATAAGTCTGTTAAAGATGAATGATAACGTGATGAAAAAGCAAGATTTAACGACATCTCAATAGACTTGAGCTGTTAGGCAAAAATACACGATGTGGACCCGTATAAAAATACATTTGATACAGTGATCTCTGTAAATTCTGTTCTAATATAACTAACACTGCAAATATGATATATTTATTATTAAGGATATTAAGGACTAAATTGATTCACGTTTTATTGAGTAAAGAATTGTATACAAATCTTCATTCATGTCCCACATTTTATTTGTTATATCTCCAACAGTTAACAAAATGCTGAAAAAGGTGAAATGTATCTACTTGCAGAGGTCTGCAATGGTATAACATACATGGTGATTCAGATAGCAAGTCTTCTGAAAATGCAAATAAATGTATATTATATAGATTAAGTAAACTAATGAGTTTCTTCAACCTAAATCTGAAAGCAATACAGCCGTCTGTAGATAAAGAGAATTAGAATGCAGTAAACTAGATCCTTATCAATTTCAATAGCTTCTTTGCAAGCTCAGCAATACAAGTTTCACAATGCCGTCCTCATATTCTTCCGCATTGAATTACTACAGACATATAAAAAAAAAAAGATTTTAGTCAAATTTCCTCTGTTCTACAACGATGAGTAATGGTAGTCGTTACTAAAACGTTCCTTGTAGGATAAGATGCCTTGAACTCACAAACAAAAACATTCTGTATTTTTGAAATATTGCGACTCAAAAGTATTGTCATATAAGCTGCATATGAAACTTACATTTAGGTCATTTAATAAGCATTTTACTGTACGTCCTGAAAATATGTAACGATAAGGTTAAGTAAATGAATCGCACGATCCCCCAACAATAACGTCTTCGCAATGACGGAATCGTTTCAATTTGTGTCTGACCTTTTATTCCAAATTGTGTCTGATCTTTTAAAATATCCTGAACATAACTTATACACTCAGTATACTGCACGATATACGACAACATTATAGCACTAATTGAATAAATAAGGATACTAAATTGACTTTATCTCGCTACACCATTCTGAACATCACAAGGAACACTCACTTGTGTGTGACATAAACAAGGGCTTGATAAGCATCCAATTTAAGTGGTCCCCTTATGAGTTAAGCAACAATTAATTGATATTCCGAGTGCTTTATTTCCGGTTCTCCCTTGAAAACTGTATTTTAGAAGACTAACGTGAAAATACACACGAACATATTTTTTATTATCTGTATTACACATGTGCCTGACAAGGAGTTACTTCGAACAAGGAAAATGTCAGACATTTTATTAAAATAGTTCTGGAAAATAGGACGGTCTCGGCGACTTATCCCATTACCAAATTTCGGCATGTTCTAATCTCTGGCCTGGCCTGGCCCGGCCTGGCCTGGCCTGGCCTGGCCCGATGAGCTCTATTTTGTACTGGGCCGGGCCAGGCCAGGCCAGGCCAGGCCAGATTTTATTATACATAGACAAATGAATGGCATAAAATCTAAATATACAATTACAATAGCAGGCAGTATTAACCTGCATTGTTTATTTGCTGCATGTCAACCAGTCCTCTGGAGAATCATTAATTAGTTGTCATTCATCTTATTTGAAATACAGATTTGCACTGAAGAAAATGGTGTAACTAAATGATAACTACCCATTTTTTCTGTAATTAAATTATTTAAAGTCAACTTTAACACTTGGTTTTAAAACTAATGGCTAATTTCATTGATAAGTTTACCTGCTGCAATATAACTGAATATTTACATGCACTGAGAACACATCTCTATGGGAATTGTAATTACAGGTTGTGTCCCTACTATCCTTAGCTGACCTTTTAACTGTTCAGTTGAACTTTTAATGTGTTTGGTTTAGTTAAGCTGATGTTCAATCTATCGAAAAAGTAATGAAAATAATATTCATTAATTGTGGGACCTCTAACTCATTGTCAGGGTGTTGGCATTTTAGATTATTGATATTTTTCTTGCACAAAAAAATAATGGTGCATTGCGTTTATGTTATTTCTAAGTGATATATTTCATGCTAAAAGATGCTCTTGAGCCTGTTTCACAAGACTTTGTATGATTTTTTTCCACATACTTAGATCAATATAAAAACAATCTCACAAAAATATTCAGTATGTTTATAACCTAAACTACAAAATTTATATATCGCTTCCCCGCACCATACTATCCCAGGTTCTAGAACGGAGGTAGCATTATTTTAGAAATTGAAAGTTGTTGTCCGTTAGTATTGACAGGTGCCACTCTTTATTTTACATCATTTTTGTAACCGAAATTGACCAAAATAACATGCAAAGTTTACCAATGGCACAGTGGCGTAGTGATAAGTTCTCCGACTTTCACACATGTTACCGTGGGTTCGATTTCAATTCAGATTGTTTTCATTAAATCAATATAATGTCATTTTATTGATACTGGTTTTATTCTTACAACATTTTATTGTAATAACTTGTATGTAGAATAATGTCAAATACTTGTGTATTCTTTCAATAAATGAACAATAAATCACGATAAGTGGTAATTTTCCTGCATTCTAAGTTTACAGAGGAAATTTTTAAAAAATGATAATGAAAATGATCAAACATGTGTTTCGAACTTACAGTCCCGAGATTGGTAGCTGAACGTTTATCAGCACAACTTTATCTGCATGTACGACCTGGCAGTAAAGAAATGTTTATATTTTATTTGATTTTCAATATTTATATTTTTATTTATGTTTGGGCACAGTTTTTTACAGAAGCATACAAAATATATTCTTGAGTGCTAGTTCAATAATTTCAGACAGTACTAAATAATCCTCAATAGACAAAATAATAAAATTAGTTAGGTTATTCAATTTGGGGAAAACCAAACCACCAGTCAAGGGTCAACTGAGGTGGAGATCCCCTGATAATAGTCATAACAATTAATCAGGCATCACCTTTAGATTAGACATAATAGTTTTGTTAGCTACAGGCTTATTCCCAGGTGTATAATTTTACAGAGTGGGAGTTCAAAATGTATTTATACAATGTCTGAAATATCCAAACTTATTCCAAAAGTCAGATTTTAAAGTTGCTATAGAAATCACTTTCACGAAATTGAAATCTATGGCCTGGCCTGGCCTGGCCTGGCCCGGCTCAGTCGGAAATTGGGCTCATCGGGCCAGGCCAGGCCGGGCCAGGCCAGGCCAGAGATTAGAACATGCCCCAAATTTCTGCCCATGTCGAATACGTTGCCCAGAATCCACAAATCTTAATTTATGATTCAGAAAATGTCGTCTGTCGCTGAATGATCTATAGCATCCGAGTTCAAATATCACTCGAGGCATTATGGGTAATGGACCCGTTTGTTTGGCTGTCTTATGGGCCTAATAACTCTGGAACTAAATTCCAAATTTATGCCTGACTTGACACGCCCTACACACGAGTGATTAAACAGTATCCGTGACGTTCTGTTTAGGCGATTTACGAAGCGTTATGGGATTCCTTGAAGCTGCCAGCAGCATTTCAAGTTTATTTCATTTCATTTCAAATATATTAAATCAAGATACCATCAAATTCGAGTTTTCGTTGGAGCGTCTCGATTTATCCCTGGAACAATTCTCCCGATAGTTATCAATTGTAATGAGTGTGATGAAAAAAGACGTTTTCTAAAGGAAACTGGCAGATGGCATTATTATTATTGCTGTTCTTTTTTTCGTCGTTGTTTTCCTATAGACTGGAAATGTAAAAAGAAGACGAATAGTCACATTTTGTTTATTCTCAGTCGATCTGATACGAACAAGGGGCCTCCGAGTGGTTAAGGTTTTGACTTCAAATCACTTGCCCTTCGCCGATGTGGGTTCGCGCCTCACTCGGGGCGTTTAATTCTTCATGTCAGGAAGCCGTCCAGCTGGCTTACGGAAGGTCGATGGTTCTACCCAGGTGCCCGCTCCTGACGAAATAATGCACGGAGGGGCACCTAGGGTCTTCCTTCACCATCAGAGCTGGAAAGTCATCATATGACCTAAATTGTGTCGGTGAAACATTAACCTCCTCCCCCCCCCCCCCCCCCCTCCCCCTTCTCCCCCACACACACCAAAAAAAAAAAGAACAAAAAACTGATACGAGCAAGATTCTCACTCATTTCTTGATATTTTGGAAGTCGATACTGTACGTTTGCACACATATATATATATTACGGCCATGACAAGCATCTATATTCTCTAGATCTACATACTTCAAATATGTCTTCATTTAGCATAAAATTCCTGCATGAATTATGCTATGAAAATTGCATAGAAATTATGAGATTTGAGGGGCTATAAAACTGTAACTACTTAAAATATCGCATTTTAATTAAAGAATAATTTTCGAATGTCGTGATACAGATCGGTATTTTTGGCATTTGTAGACTCTGAAAAATACTTTTTGAAATAAATTTCACATATTTTCTAAATCAGTTATATCAGAAAATGTAAATAGAATAACATTTACTTTGGCCACAACGAGAAGTATAGATGCACCATTAATTTTTATTTTCAAATACAAATGCAGACGCGAGATATAACGTAAATTGTGACTTTTTCATCACGACATTGTCCAAAATAATATATTTTGAGATATATTTTTGCAATTTATCAAAAATATATGAAGGCAGTCGGATGGAAACCAGATATTTTTATCGCAATCTTCCTTCAAAAACATTTTCGTTGCAGCAAAAGTAGGATTCTTATTGATGTATTTCTAACAAATCATGCTCCTCGTGAATTTACGTGAAATCAAGATGCTTTGCTCTCGTGTATGAGTAATCTCGTGTTATGTCATTTCGCACCTCGATGGTTTCGACCCAAGTGGTGATTCATACCTTTGCGGTTAGTACATAGTCCAAAATTAGAGAAACCGCATAGATCTAGGAAAAGATGTTTGTAGGACAAGGCCAATAGTACGCTTTTTATCGTGTACATGCTAATATAATGTACTTCAAACAAACAAAGTCTATACAGTGCAGATTTAAAGTGCATACGATAAGAAAATATACGCTTAATTAATGATTGAGCAAACGCTAAATGTTTTCTGTTTAAGATGGTGTTAGAAATGTCTGCAGAATCTGAAAATCTCCCTTTTCCCTCATTCTCTACACACCCGACCAGGACCCAGTTCTTTGAAACTTTAACACGTGATTAAGCTTAGACGATTAACTTTTAGGGTTCTATTTCGATATTTTAAAACACTTAGAAAAAATGATGTAAAGTTAAGGATTATGAACACTATTTAAAAGTCTTTACACATCATACTAGTGTTTCCCTTTAGACTAATATTTTGAAACAAAATTTAATCGGTGAATAGATGAACAACCCGTTAAAGTTTCGAATAACTGGACCCAGTGGTAAAATTACCCCGTCTTATATCAGCCCCCCCCCCCCCCCCCCCCCCCACACACACACACCACTCAACCCTCCACACACACGCATCTCAGCTATCCTCTAAGTGAACCGCAGATATTTATCCCGCCGTTTATGCACAGTTATTTTCGAGAATTATTTACCCAGTTTCAAAATACCCGTTGCAAAGTCTTAACTTATTGCTGTTCTTGCAATGGTACATTACGTATGATGTCGGTCTTCGCGTTTCTTTTTTTATACTTTATGTAAAACCTATATTTATGTCAACTTAGGATTCTATGAGGACAGTCCAACTGTTTACTCCATCAGTGAATGAGTAAGACAATCCCAGACAATCACAATAAATCTAGGAACAGTAATTTCAATAATGTCAGTTCATTTCACGGTAAACAGATGTAACATGTTTATGAAAAAAGTAGAAAGGTATTTCCTTGAAGTTATATTTTATTAGTGATATGCCTTCTGAAAGTTTTTTATTCTTTTTGAAAATAAGTACCATCACAAAATAGCTTCATAATGAGTGCCATCTTGAATTTAATGTCATAAGATTCTGTAAGCAATGAAGCTATAATTTCTGCTGTAAAAGCTATTTCAAAGGAACACTTCTGCTTTGCGTCGGCCGTAATAACCATGTGTCGTAACCATGGCTTATATTAATACAAAAACATAATTATATTCAAAAGCCATTTACTCAGTTGGAAACTTGAATATAACTAGTAAAATGGAAGCTTATTACCGACGAAAGTAATCAAGTAATTTTCAAAAAGCCTGCAAGTACTTGAAAACCAGTGAGGCACCGTTTGCGACGCACTTCTTGTGAACTCATATCTACTTTCAAAACACGATATCTATCAAAGATTGAGATCTTAACAACGCTATGAAAATCTCGTCTGCTGACAACGCGGCTCTCCCTGCAATCGTCTGCTTCTTTCATCAGTTCTTTGCAGGAACATATAAATGATTTTCTCAATTTTTATTTTGGCATTTCCCTAGAAGTAACGATAATTAGGGATTACTGAAGCCCTTTTATCACAAGCCACGTTGTGTAGTGAACTGTATTCACCTCGAAATAGTCTGAGCTTCAAGTGACCTTCCACCCTAACCTGCAAGCGTTTGGTGGAAACCAGCACGAGCTCACAGAATGTTTGCCGCAAATCAGTCGTTATCTCTACATTTATTTTGACACGACAATGTTCATTTCGATGCTCCTTAGTGCGATGCGGGAGTCGAATTTTCCTTCGTTTTATAATAATACAGTAAAACCAGACTTTGTATCACCAGACGTGTACTGACATAGGCTAGCTTTGGTATTTTTTCAGTTTTATTCCATTTACATTTCAAATTTATCGGATGAAAGTCTCCAGAATAAACTGGTTTTTGACTCCTATCTCAAAGAAAATGATTAAAGATACTTTTTTTAAATATTCTTTTACAGTATGAAATACAACAATACAGAGTACAGAATAGGCACAGCATGGCACAACAGGGCATGAACCGCTAATATTAGGTAGTGTAGTACGTCATTCGGCTTGGAATGGAACGGTATGGCATTTAATAAGTCGGAGCACAGCAGAACCCGTTTTGCGTCAAAACATTCGACATTGTCGTTCGGGAAAATACAATATGAACGCTCGATGTCATCTGAGATTTTTGAACCCGCCCTAGGTTTTAGATCTTTTCAGAGTGTCTGATTTTTTTCCAGTAATATTCCGTCTGTTTTCGAAATTAGAATTTTTCAAGAAATTTTCGTAGCCTATTAATTTCGGGGCAGAATGGCAGCAAAGAGTATCTGGAATGTTTTATCTATGTCAGATAGTGCTTGGAAAGGTCGTTAAAATTTGTAAAACTTTCAGCACATGTGTAAACTATTTACATGTAAACTGACAAGGGTACGTTGGTATGTGTCTTTCAAGAACTTAGACCTTGCAAGGAATTTTGAACATTTTTACTGACTTAGGGAATAGAAAAAGGGAAATTGTAGGTCTACACTGACAGCGGCTGCAAAACAGTGTTATAATTGCTTACACCTTTTACTATATAACATTTACATAGTTACTGGTGTATATGACATCAAATACGTGGCCTTCTGATCCATTCGGTGGAAGAAGATACGCGCTCGTTAGTTTGCATGTAATCCGTGGGTGTTTTTTTTAACTCATCTGAGCACGAAGTGCTCAAGGTGAGCTATTGCTAACGGTCATTATCCGACGTGCGTCGTCCGTCGTGCATCAACATTTGCCTTGTAAACACACTAGAGACCACAGTTTTGTCCCAATATTTATGAAACTTGGTCAGAATGTCTGTCTTGATGATCTCTAGGTCATCTTTGAAACTGTGTTATGTGGGGCCAAAAACTAGGTCAGTAGAATATTTTAAATACAACATTTTAAGTTTGAAACTCATGAATATTGGTCAGAATGTTTGTCTTGATGACCTCAAGGTAAAGTTAGAATCTGGGTCATGTGGGGTTAAAAGCTAGGTCACCAGGTCAAATCAAAGAAAAAGCTTGTTTGCACTCTAGGGGTCATATTTTTTTTAATTCAGTCTTCATAAAACTTGGTCAGAATGTTTTTTATCACAAAGTCTTGGATTATTTCGAGTGTCAAAAACTAGGCCACTAGGTCATATTAAAGATAAGCTTGTTTACATTCTAGAGGCCTCTTTTTGCTCTAATCTTAAGGACAATTGGTCAGAATATTTGTCTCCATGACATCTTAGACAGGTTTAAAAATTGGATCAAGAAGGGTCAAAAACTAGGTCACTAGGCCAAATCGAAGAAAAATCTTGTTTACACTCTAGAGGCCATATTTTCCCTCCAATTTTCGTGAAACTTTGTCAGAATGTTTATCTGTCTGAAAACTGGTTTGAAACTGGGTCATGTGGTGTCAAATATTGGGTCACTAGGTCAAACTTGTTTACACTGTTATGGTGTGTTACTCAAGTGAGCGACCTAGGGCCATCTTGGCCCTCTTGTTGATTTTTTTTAAATCTTTTTTTGTTGGGTTAAGAGTCACACCGACACAATTGAGGTCATAATTATGGCCACTTTTCCAAATGTTGATGGTGGAGGAAGACCTCATGTGCACCTCCGGGCAATATTTCATCACGGATGGGCACCTGGATAGAACCTTCCGTAAGCCAGCTTGATGACTCTCTTACGTGCATAATTCAACATCTTAACTGATTTGATGCCCACACGTGTTCTTATTGTACAGGAGTGTCTGAAAGACATATACATCCGGTATATTTCAAAAATAACCACGGACAATACTCATAAAATATGACTGAAGTAGAAAAAATGTGATTAAGTCTCGACAGATCACATATTATACGTTTCTGATTATTGCAACAACAAAAAAAAAACGACTGACGCAGGTTTTGGTGTTTTTGCATACTTCTTCTCCAGAATCTTTGCAATCACTTGCATTTCTATGACTTCCGTTTACCACATTTATGAAACACTTCAAGTCTGAAATATGAGAGTCACGTTTTATATGACACATTCTAACATACGTCTCATCTTGTCTTATGTAAAAATGAAATTTAAAAAAAAAAAAGAAAGAAGTAAAGTGGGTACGATGTCAGCCGCTCGGTCAGGTCTCGCCAACAACACTACCCAATCTCTCCACAATATAACCTCTTCATGGCCTATTTGTATTTATTTTTCCGGGAGGCAGACACGAGTTTCTTCTAGATTATTTATCTAAATTGATTCAAATTATAAAAAGAAGTATGAAACTAAACACTTCATTTTTATTTGGCATATAAAAGTGTGTTCTTATATTCCGGACATCGCAATAGTGAGACACTTGATCATTGAAAACCGATTGGGTAATTGCTAAATCCGACAGTTAGCGTTGATGACAGCTTAATTGTTTAAATAAGGTTTCCTATGAATCCTCTTTAACTGTCAAGGATTAAGCTGGTGTATTGCTTTTTAATCCTTTTACCCAATATTTTGTAATTGTTTATATTATCTATTATGTACTGGAAGGTTGAAGGGTTTACTTTGTCCCCAAAACCGTGTATAGATCCGTGTTTATTCGAGATTTTAAATTTAAAAAGTGACAAATATTCTGAATTAGAATAGTACCTATTCGTCTGAATTCAAATAAAGGTAACCGGATATCTTGAAGAGTTCCTACTTTTTTGACGTCGACGAATCGCGTGCTCGTTGTTTATTTTCAAATTTTACCCCAAAATAGGGCCGATTTTTTAAAATTCAAATAGAGGTAACCGGATATCCTGAAGAGTTCCTACGTATGTGACGTCAAATCATCGCCTGATCGGTAAATATGACCCGGATAAGGGTCCTTGTTTTTATAGGGAAAAAACATGCGAAATCCTGAAGGATAAACTTTTCACCATCAGTATTAAATATATAGAGCAGACTGAACTGCAAGGATCACGAGTTCGACCTTTTTCAACTCTTGTCAAATCACAACCGTCAACAATTGTTGATGAACAGTTTTTAGACCTGAGATCCAGCTTGCGCCATCTTCAGAAGAGCTCCCGGGGTTTGGGTTTGGGTGGGGTTGGGGTAATTGAGCAGTCGAAGGCGACAACATTAGAGTGTGACAGTACAGCGTTAGTACAGTTTGTGTGACCCCACCATTACAATGTCAGTCGTTTTAAAATCATGAGGGCAGTTCAAGATGCTGGGGACGACATCCTTGTATTTGTTGGTGATGGTGTTGTTGTTGTTGTTGTGAGGGAGGGAGGGATGCTGAAAGCGCCCACATATGGGCGTTTTACCTGTATTTTATTTTGAATAATGGGTGGTCTAATACTCGATCCCTGGTTTCGAAATCACTTGGTCGTATATCCGCACGGATGCATATACTAGTATTTTATTCAATTTTTAACAGTTTTATCAATATAGTATGGATTAAATCAGTATTTAAGTAAAATTGCGCCGTTAAAAACTGCTCGTTCGTTTAAATTCATCTTTAGGTACACGTTTGAAAGATTAAAGAAAGTAAAGATATCAAAATATTTTTATTAATTCTCTGACAGGTGGCTTATAAATACGTTTAACATAATATCAACATTCTGTTAATCCTAAGAGTGGGTTCAAAAGGTTCTGACACGGAGGGCTTGGCTTATTGTACTTTTTGACATACAGTTGACATTCAGTATACTTGATAATAAAATTATCTATTAGATGTACGAACTGAAAACTTTTTCTTAAAATTGCAGTTTTTGCAATTCCATTTGGCATGCTGTTCTAAATGCCGTCGTGGTGACGTTTTTCAGACTGGTGTACAAATTTTATCTACATGACAAAATAATTAACTGTTTAATTACATACATTGCTCTGTTGAGCATTTGCATTACATCGTGGAAACATAATGGCTCTTGACAATATTTTTAGTTATCAAATTACATGTACATAATTTTAACTGTACAGTAGTAGCGACTTCCATATCGAAACTTTTTGATTATCAGATTCCATGCTTTAACTACATTGTATCGAAATGAAGAAACGAAAAGAAGCAAAATATCCTGGTCTGGTAATAGACTGGTATCATAGACGCTAATGTTTCCGAAAGTCAAAATTAAAAGCGGTTATATTGGTACAGCAAAACAGTAGAAAACATTTACATTTTGGGATGGAGATTTAATCTTTCCACTTAATTTATACCGCTAATCACATCTCGGGTTATCGATTTATCGGTTATATAAAGCGTAAATATTTAAAAAGAGAAAGTCATGGAAACCGCAGTGACCACAGACCACCACCATAGTTGCGAAGGTGACCGAATTTGGCGCTGTTAAAATCAATCTTTCCGGTACCTACTTAAGTAAGGAACACGAAAATACTTTGATATGAGAAATAAAACATAAATATTCGTGTTATAAAAATCTATCTCTAGTGAACACGCGGGCTTAGATTGATAGTTAACTTGATGCTGTGAACTAAATGAAATGAAGGTCATGTTTCGAAACCTTTACAGAACAGAACAGAACAGAACAATACAGTAGTTTATTGATATAATTTGAACATTATACAGTTCGTCGTTATAAGAACAAAATTATACTAAAACATGCATAGCAATGCGAGAGTGAACAAACCAAAAGAACATTAATTTTAGTTAAAATCATTCAAAACTGGTTGCTATGTGACCTTCATTCAATGTTGGTAGGTCCGTCGTGCATAGTTATGTATGATCCCAATCCCAATCTACATACATTAGCAACACGTGCATAATAAAAGCAAAATCTATCTTTAATAGCTGCCATATTGTGGTTATGTAAAAGTCAATATACGTAACGTTTTTATGTTCTTTATTTGTAAAAGCTTCCGAAACCTAAATTTTTATTATAACGAAGTTCTACAAATTTGTCAGTCTCGTATACAAAATCATTAGCTCTACTTTAGTAAGATTGGGAAGTCTGTTTGATGTAGAAGATAGCAGACGATTATTCGCGTTCACAAACCACGATCTAAATTGTCTGAGAGAGCTGACACACAAATTGATCTGAGCAGTTGCAATTTTGAGTGACCATGTCTTTGACAACACCGTGCTCCCTTTGATTTCCGATGCGGAATAATTGAACCATTGGCATCAGTGACCTTTCACCTTATTTGATATTTCAGGGAAAATGCCCGAAGTAAACCGGCTATCTTTGGAATTATGGGTAATGATGGCCATTATTTAGAGATCTTTAATCCTCCTTTAATTAACAGTGTAAAGATTCTTGCTTCTGGTTACAATATCGAATGTTTTTGATTGTCGTCCATTCTTTGCAAACTGATAAGTGAATCCATCATAAGAAATTGTTTTAACATACTAGATTTTCATACCGTGTCTTTGAGATTGTTTTCTATTCATATATCGCTGCGAGACATCGCAATTTTAACAGAAATTTTGTACGCGTGCAAGCGGCACGCGACTCTCTGTAAAGATAATAAGCGCGTGCGATGTCTTCCATATCAGGTTACGCATGATGCGGGGACGCGGATTAAAAACAGTAACGTTAATGGTTGACAAATGTACCCAGCTGTCGTTTGGCGAAAATGCAGACGACAGTTCGCAATTTTCTGGATTCTCAATGACTTAAGAGGTTAGAGATGACGCTCATTTAGCCCGAAGATCATCAAATCGACTTTGCTAGCCGGAAATGTGTTGTCTGCTCAAGCCTTGAAGAAAATCTTAGGGTAATCTAGCGTGACTCAGGCGATTTTCTTGGACGACGTTAAAGCGTATTTTCTGCAAGGATCTATACAAATTTTCATCCTAATTCCCTAGAACAGGAGTAGCCAAAATTTAATAAAATACAATAAAATGATTTATTGCCCTTCCCCTTAAGGATGCATAATATGCGTGCATATGTTCATAGTTGCATGATGCAGGCTTTCTGTCTGAAACGCCCGAATTTATGACTAGGCACGTTTTCTGCGTGGCTGTTGAGAATTACTCCCCGCAGGACACGATCGATGAACTTGAAATTTTAGCAATTTCCTAATTAGTTTAATTATCCTCACCCACTCGTTGACCAGTTCGTGACCTGGCACATTTTGATCGGCAGTCTGAAAATTGTGTTGGCATTAGCACTTCAAGACTCGCTGACATGAAAGCAAGTGGAAATTAGCGGTCTACGTGTTTAGATTTGCAATCCGCCATCCAAAAATCGAAGTTACTTGAACGCTTGCATGGGGGTCCAATGGTCTTTGATTAAATAAACTTCAGACGCTTCGGTACCAAAAATCATTACAGGAGCTTGCAAGAAGTAAATCATGCATCCTTTTTTACTTGCTAAAGTTATATCTAGCCATAGAAATAATGAATATTTTAATTTTTTAATTTCATAGGTCTTTGACCTAACTAAACTGGAAACAAACTTTAAGAATTTTGGAGGAGTTCATTATTTTCTCATGCTCCAATCACCAGAATATGTGTAATACAGACCTGCTAGAGCCTTTACTTGCATGAAATTTCTCGTCACTTTTGTTTGGAATGCAGGCAATGTAAGTCTTAATTTCATCCTAGCTAGTTTTTATAGTATTTAAGGACAAATGAATCTTTTTCATTCACTCTTGTCAATAGCTTTCTGTCTATTTACAAATAGCTTCCATCGACATCCTTTTTTTCATGGCCATGAATTTTTTATCATAATTTGCTGCTGATTGCGACAGTGCAAAAAGTACGTTTGTACGTAATAATAATTAAGAATTATATTGTGTGCCAATTAATCTACATCTGTTACACTCTTTATCATAATACCGATATTTGATACTTGAAAGTCATGCATTTAAAGTCCTTTTGACAACCGCTTAGGCTTTTGTGGATATTTGTGATTTTCGTCTGAATGGTTATGTAACATGGGGCTATGTGCTGTAACATTGCGCACAATTGATAAGCAATGTGTTAAGTGTTGACCTTGCTGTTTAAATATTTAACATTAAGCAATGTAAGTGTCAGAATATACAGCTACCGAAACTTGGTATATTAACCTTTAATTAGTCTTCTTTTCACCAAATTTTGCACATAATATAAGATATTTAATAAACTAATTGCTTTAACTCTGTGCGTAATCCTACCGACCAATCTTCATACGAATTTAATTTCTATTATAAACAGATGGGGTGTTTGTTTTAAATTTCAGCAGTAAGGAATATCCTGTTTAAATAGCCACACACAACAAATAAACAGTTTGTTAAAAGAACTGAGTGAGATTTTTACTGTTCATTTGCTCCAGTGGGTTGATCACATAGGAAGAAGATATAAAATTTATATTTTGAAAATTTACTTTAAATGGTGAAAACATTTGTTTTGAATATATTTTCGTTTATGTCCAAGTCTGTTTTCCATTGTAACCATTTTGCAACACAACAGCATTGATAGGTTCTTCGCTCATTTTTCTCCGTAAGAGTAAGTGTCAGATTCGGTGGCTTTTAATTTCAAAATAATAAAAGTCAGTTTTAATTGAAATTTAGAAAGATACTCTGTAATGAAACTACTTTCGGCCTTGTGTCAAATTACTTTTGTTGAACAAATCTCGGTAGAAATATGTTTATAATGCACAAGCACGAATCTCAGACTATCTCAATCTACAACGTTTGGCACGTCAGACGGACAATATTCCAAGAGTGTGTGTTACGTCACGTGTGAGTCACAGTATATTTACGCCCGTCTTGTGTATTGTCAAAAACACTTGCGAATCCATTATTTTGTAATCGGCGGGTGATTAATAAGGCCCGACTCTATGATTAAACATTATCTAGAAATTGCCCAATTAGTCGGATTTGCTTCACGCAGTGTAGGGATATCAGTGTCATTGCTCGAGTTTTCATATCTTGTCCAGTTATCTGCACGGGTTGCATAATCAATCAGGGTTGTTGTAGACGAGGTGATTGATTTGGACCTTCATTGATCAGATATAGGATGTCAGTTATATTCCTTAGTGGTTGCAAAACACTTGTCTGATCACATCGTAATATACCGGAAAATGACGTCCAGCAGATAGTGGCGTAAGGTTACAAATAATTTGCCACTTCGATTATGTGAAAATACTGTGTTTGACATATCTGATTTTTTCAGAAGATAATTAGAAATCCCTAAATTTTTGTCGCGCCGCCGCGTTTTCATTTGAATTACATTAAAACTACGCAACATTTTGGTCAGTGGTTTAGACGCCGGACCGCCAGTCAAAAGGCCCATCACGAATTATTCCAAATCCCATCAATGTCTGCTTAGATATTTAATTCCTATATTATTCATTGCTTTTTGCTGGTACAGGTTAAATATTCTAATCAAAGGATAACGATATGTAATTTTTTTCTGGAAGTCCTACTTACAACCGACCTAGTCAGCATGTAAAATTTAATGTTTAAGCCTCTCTGTCCTAAATTCCCTTTTTTCGTAGCTATAGCATTTTCTAACAAACTCTTCTCTTACTCTGAGATGCGACAGAAGAGAAAATTTGTTTTCAGAGAAAATTTCAGTGAGATAAAACACTGTTAAAGACGTACATAACTTTATCAGAATTGTTTTACATTGTATATACATACTCCTATATGAGCCGTGCCATGGGAAAACCAACATAGTGGGTGTGCGACCAGCATGGATCCAGACCAGCCTGCGCATTCGCGCAGTCTGGTCAGGATCCATGCTGTTCGCTAACAGTTTCTCTAATAGCAATAGGCTTTGAAAGCGAACAGCATGGATCCTGACCAGACTGCGCGGATGCGCAGGCTGGTCTGGATCCATGCTGGTCGCAAAGCCACTATGTTGGTTTTCCCATGGCACGGCTCATATAAAGTTTATGTTGTCTTGATAACCTTTGTGAAGTGTAGGAGAAGCGATGATGGAGTGGAGAGATATCTTGCACATACTGCACCTTAAAGCGACTAGCTTACACTTTCTAGATATTTTTTTTTCTCTAAAAAATCTACAGAATGTGGGTTCTGTGAAAGTGACAAGTGGTACAAACGTATTGCCATATGAATGTTGCAAAGTATTTTTTTTCTCCTTGCTTTTTTCATATTTCAGTGTCGTATAACTACTATAGGGGAACCATGTTTAACCCTTACCCTGCTAAATTTCTATAAAGAACTTGCCCATCTTCCAATTTGGCTTATACCATTAACTATTAAAAGGGGTGCTTACCAAACAGATACTGACTGAATGGCGAACAGTGCAGATCATGATCAGACTGAACGGATGTAGGCTGATCATGATTTGCACTGGTCTCAAAGGCAGCGTCGTGTCCAGCATGATAAGGGTTAACCTCTAGTATGCGAGAATGATACATTTTAAGCCAAACTTGATGGAAATGAACATACTGTAAAAATTTCACCCAAACTGTGGGAGAGTAGCTTTAAAGAGACAAGTCCCCAAGATATACGTTACAATAAAATTAACTTCTGTGAACTGTCAAAAAGAAATCAATTATAATTTAGTTTCTGCCTAAAAATGTAGAATTTCAATGTATCTAACACCAATTTTTCCTATACAGGATACAACTTTTTCTGTATGTTTTATATGATTGTAAATAAGTACGCACTAGAACTCCTTTTCTTAACATCTCATTTTAAAAAAATACTTAAAAAACATTGAGTACATTATATAATTCGACAAAAATAATAAATCTGAAAACACAACCATGATTTGATTTTAATTAACCTTTAGCCTGCTGGAGGCAGTTGGTTTTGCCTTTGCGACCAGTGCAGACCAAGATCAGCCTGCACATCCGTGCAGTCTGATCATGGTCTGCACTGTTCGCTATTCAGTCAGTAAATTTTCAGTGAACACCCCTTTGCGTAATAAATGGTACTGCCCAAATTGAATGATAGACCAGTCCATTATAGAAATTTAGCAGGGTAAGGGTTAGATAGCATCTATATTTGATTGATTAAATACTGTAACGTCCAAACGTTAACGAGCATAAAATCGTGAAATATTTCCTTTTTTATTTCAGAGATCGTTGGATGATTTTAAAAATAATGCAAGTCTGCCACATGGCGCAGTTTCAATGAAAATGCCAACAAGTTTTTATTGTGCAAAATGATGCATTTCAGAAAATAATGCATTCAATGACTGTCTCATAAAATTTTGTAACATGCATGCACGTTCAGCATCACACGTGCACTCCTATAATCCCTAACGGTAGTTAAATAGAAAACATGTGGAAGCTGTAATATTCCAGCTTAATAAATTTATCAGCCATAAAATAAGTACTAGAACGAAACGGTCATGTAAAACTTCAAACTTAATGACAAACAGACGCATTTTAAAGTTTCTAGACACTCTACTGTCTTCTTCTATACAGACATATGCTCCAAATATTCACAGAAAAACTTCGAAAGTTTTTTTGTTTTTTTTTTTGCTGTTTCTTGGAGGCATGAACGACGCGAGGCGATCGGAGATATATTCTTAAAAAAGTTATTTTCATTAATAGTAACTCCTCACGCAGGAAATACATGGCAGCCGGTGTATGACTCCATCAATACAAAAAGGGTTTAATTTTATATGCTTTTATATACGGTTCAACTATAAAGATATTAAAATCCAGCTATTTGATATTTTGTCATTATTTTCATATTTACAATATTTTCGATAGGCCACTTTGCACCATTTTCTTTGCTTGAAATACTTTATTCTTATCAGTTCAAATTACAGGTAATAAATACGAACTATATACCAATCTTTCAAATTTGTTGAACATTAAAAATTGCAGACGACCCGTAATTGGTCTTAATTTTCGCGCCACGCGCCGGGTTATTTTACGTATGTTATATATAAAAAGATCTCGTGACAGCTGCACGATGGATGGAGGCCGGCATCGCACTATCAGATTAACTGCCCGATAACAGAAGATCAAACAAATACAACCCCAATCTCGTCACCCTGTCTATCGGATAGTATCGCTTAGCAACCTGTTGTCACCCATTTTACCTACACCATTTTTACAGTCTTTTTCCCTTTTTAGATAATCATTCAAACTCCTTTTTCCATGCTCCCTCAATGATTCTTATTAAATATGCTTCAGAGACTTTCGCCATCTGTCGCTGAGAGACATTCATCTCGAGTTGTAGATGTTATTGAAAGATTTCTAATGAAATTTAAGTATTTTTAAAAGGAGTTTTATGATAGTGCAACAGGTTGTTTTTAACCAGATTGTTTGCTCATTAATCTTAATTCAATACATATCCATGAATATGTAGGACTTGCAGTATCTTTTTAGCACTATCGATGCACCAACATTATATTTGAATTCAATTTTTCTGAAAGGAAACATGATTTCGTCCCCTTCTTTGAATCAATGACCACCGGGATGCGGAAGATGATGATGGATGCCCCTTGCAGAAATATAGGACGAAATCCCCGGGACAAAGTCCACCCTGGTCAATTTGAACAAGAAGGACAACCCCCACCCCTTTGATGTTGTTGAATTAAAACACTAAAATTTTATTAGAAAAGCTGAAAAGAAATTATAAAATTACAATTTCCGATATGATAAATATAATTTTCTAAAAGGAATGAAGCGAAAACTTTAATATAAATGAAAGAACAATCAACGTGGTGATTTTGTCCGCCCTGGTCAGAATGAGTAAGGGGTTGGGGCTTGTCCGAGGGGAGGGTATAGGGGATTTTTCCGTATCCCGCCCGACAGTGTCCTATCCATTGCTAAATACCGTGACACGTGATACGAACGCGAGAAGGTGACGAATTTTGACGGTTCTCGATTAATCTGCGATAAATGTAGTATTATAACAAAAAATCGCCCGGATAATGTATAAAGCCGTCGATGATTATATATGAATAATCTATCCATGACACTTTTGGTGTGTGTTTGTTAAGATTAATTTGAAAAGATTTGATAAAGAATCAACAGACTGGGATGTACAACTATCTCCGCTGACATTCGCGATTACACTTTTACTTGAACAGTCTAGACTAGTATCCTGCGGAGTGACAGAATGTCGTTTGAGTTTTCCGGCGAATATACTATGTATGTATTCCAGATATTACGCTTTCATCAGGTTTTTTTTTTTCATGAGAAAAAAAGCACTAGTTAGACTTAATGAGGTCCTCATTCATGAAGTTGGAAGAAAATGACCACAGGTCTTCATTAGTTGCGGAATATCTATTTTAAGCACTCACCCAACCTCCTATCCCTCCCAATAAGAAAAGGATACCCCAGCCAAAACAACCACCTCATCCGCATTCCAGTAAACGAGCACCAACAAAATCAAAGCAACGTTTAGATACTTCTTAGACTAGCTCCTAGACTATGATATATATTTTTGAATTTTATTTTTTAAAATTGTGAATATAGCCTGTCTATATCTTAGGTCCAATATCATAATATCATGATAATATTAGAATCAGTTCTCTGAGAAAATCTGTAAAACAGACTGGCATTTGTCACAATAACATAAATTAAAAAAAAAAAATATGATTTTGTTTTCAATTTTGTGACAAATTTTTTATTATCAGTCTAGTGGCTAGTCTAGATACCTCTTAATCAGACCGCGTTTCCTTCCTTTTCAGGAACCTATAATTTGACTGACACAATTATCAGTCAAACGGCGACTTTCCAGTTTTTCATGGGGGAAGAACCCAAGTGCCTCTCCGAGCATTATTACAGACATGGACGTGTCTGTTGGTAGAACATAGCTTCCTCAACTGAAAAAAATTCTGCACTCCAAAGGAGGTTTCCAATGGCAAGTGACTTTAAGTCGGTGACCTCAACTACCCGGCCACATAGGCCCTTTTCAGATGTGAACAGTTTTTAGACAGAATTCCCTGTCACAAGAATATCGTTGCATTTTCAATGCAATTCACATCGAACTATCTGACGGTTTATCATTGAGACTATTACATTCTTAAAGAATGACAAGACAAATAATTTTCCCCAGATGTCTCTTATAAGACATTTTATTTTCAGAACAAAATATTGCACAACCCGCTCGTATGGCAGCCGTTTCGGGCATTTCAAATATTTGTTGTACGTGTCTGACACTAATTCTTATCACAGAACTTGTCTTGAACGACCAGCCAATTAGTTTTACTCGTTCGTCTGAATGGTGAAATAATCACATTAATTGTCAATCAGTAAAATTTGAATTTAATGGTTTCAGCTGGACCTTAAAGTGTTTCTGTCAGAATAACTTGTTGAAATCTACATGTGAAATGTCCATATTATAGGCCCATCAATGTACTGCATCACTCCAACATATTTAAATAATTATCCTGTAATTTATGAGCACGGCCGCAAGAGGGTCAGAAACTTGTTTCTGGGTTGTTTCTAAATGTGACAGTTTGTATGATTTTAGGGGCTACTAGTGAGTAATTGGCCTCTATTTTCGGCTGCACCCTCTCGTCATGGGGTGACAGGGTCACAGGGAATTAAGTAACAGGCGTTACGGTGAAACGAGCGTTACGGATGCTATTGCTTTCACCCGGTTATGAACCCTGGGCGCAGTTTGAAGGTCTAAAGGGTATCGTTTACAATCGGTCTGTCAGTTAGAACAAATATTGTCTTTTGATAAAACGTTTCTTTAAAACTTAAAGTCTGTCTAATTCCCCTAATAGCCCAATCAGTCATGTTGAAATGATTGATAAGGCCTAGACCACTAAAAAGAAAATGTTTATAGTAACTTCTCCGAACTTTGTCGATATGTCTATTCGTATCTATTGGACACAGAAGAGATTGTATTGACACAATAAGCATCCATTTGCAATTATTCCCCTTTTAGTATCTCTTTTTTGCTCGCAGAACTGGAAAAAAAATTACTCTAGCGTATGGGTTAAAAACAAACAACTTTCATAGGCACTCGTTGACATCTTATAGCTAACTAATCAACTAATACAAACAAATCAAAGACTTAGAAGTCCTTGACAAAGAGTATTATGTATATGAACGTTGGTTTTTTCCTCCAAAACTTTGGAACTCCTAAAGCTTTTAGGTGCTCTTGGACCAATGGTGGGTCTTTAAACACATTAACCGTCTGAAGCTCAAGCACTGTCAAAGGTTGTGTTCAATAAAACTCTAAACATTGAACAATATAAAAAGTGAACCGTTCATTTATGTTACATTTATTGACCTTTTGAAGATCTTCAATGCAAGTACCAATAAAACATTGAACATTATTTCACGCCTTATTTCACTCGATTTAACGATGCATGTGCAGTAAAATTCTGCATCTGTTTGCACGTGAACTCTTGAACTTCCGCGCTCGCCAAAAAATTCGCTGACTTTGCACAAGATGGTATCGCTGCGCGCCGGGAATATCTAAACTTTCTGCGTTCCCAAATGCAATTAAAATTGACCATAGAAATAAATGACGTTTTTTATCCAAGAAATACTAGACATTGTTTTACCGAATTGGTACTTATTCTTTATAGACGTCAGACACCAATATTATATTTTCATGAAACAATTGTGTATTGTCTTGCATTAAAAATCTTTTAGGTGCCGAAACCGAAATTTCAAGGAGCTATATACGCACAAAGAAGTAAACAGCCCGCTGTATACATGTAAAAGCTTTTCGTGTGTCGATCCACCATGTCCGATCCACCATGTCCTATGATGACTGGCGAAGAAATAATTATATTCGAGATTAAATTAATCCTTAGAGACTGTTGTTCAGATCGGTACTTTCTGAAATATATTTATTTAGATACAACTGACAAATTACGGGCCCACATGTTTTAAGGTATTCCCGCACCTTTATTTTCCCCTCAAAACCATTGATTTTCTGGATGTTTTCCCACTGAAAATTGAGACTAAACCTAAAAAATGTGAATGATAGAGAAACTACCGTATGCATTTACTTGATTTAATTTCAATCTACATTAAATGGTCACTGCTACCCATAAAAGTTCGGCCTCTTTGTAAACGGAAATTGGTCGAAACCAGATACGAGTTCTGTTTACTCGGCTCCCTTTGATGGTCAGTTTTACATGCGGTGAGGGGTCAGTGAAAATATTTCTATCTTGTATTGACAGTAGCCCGAAGGTGGAGGATATCCTTTATTTAGGGTTCTTTTCGTGCATTTTATTCGTTTCAACAGTGAAAATTAACGTTTTATTAACATGTATTTTATTCAAGGTGCGATCGTAATACTGGCTCCCGTGCTTTTTAGTTTCTCTTGAAAGCGGAAAAAGAGACAGATTACGAAGGGTTGTTTTTGAATTAACGAGGGATGTTGGTTTAAATTTGACAATAGGGTCCTTGAAGGGGTCCCAAACTTTATACTGACGCGGCGTGATTTATTAGGACCTAATTTTGTCGTCGAGCGAAAATTGGGGAATAGACAAATGTCCTATTTCCAGGCGCTGACCGGTCACAAAGTTAGAAGGGGACCCCTTTTGGGGTTGATTAGAAAATTTTATAACCCATTTTAGATAAAAATTGACAGTTTTACTGCCGTGCACAGACGTTGAGTACATTTTTCGCGCAATCTAACAGTGCAGAAAATCTTTACCGGATGGTTATAAAATTTAGTTTTAAAGACCCGCAAAATTAATCTGTTATAGTTATTACTTCTATCTTGATGGATTACATGAAAGCAAGTGTCGAGTAGCCCATTAAAATCACATGTTATGCAATTTCATGATTTGAATGTTAAAATTAAAATTAGAATATAGGCCTATGGGTCAGTGTTTTATGCATTTGTTTGACAGCATGGCCCATATTCCTATGATGTCATTTTCGTCAGTGACTGATTCGTACATAATGTAAGAATTATATCTTATTACATAGATTTAGCTGTATTTATTTCACATTTAACTTCAATCAAAATTTCCGATGTAAATAAATGTTTCCTAAAACATTGCAAATATTGTTGGGCTATTTGCTGGTAGAGCAATCAATTGCAATCATTTCACAAATATGATTTTACATGGTAATAAATAGAGGATAATTGTTGGTTTCGGTTTAATATCACGTTATAATTTCACCGAGTGGGCACCAAAAGTGATATTTTCACGAGTGGCGCAGCCACGAGTGGAAATAACAACTTTTGGTGTTCACGAGTGAAATTACCGTGATATTACATCGATACCAACAATTTTTCTGTTTATTTTATGTCTTAAACTCTACTTTTGTTGTGTTTATTTCAATAAAATGTTGAAATTTGCGGGAAATTTTATGAGGAAGCATCGCAAAGATGACGTCATTTCAACGACGTCATCGTCATATTGTTTCCGGCTTTCAGTACGCTCGGTAAACTTTTTGACGTTAATCCGGGTATCAGATTAGATAATTTTCACTGAGTGGCCAGTGAGTTTATCAGGATATAGTTCACCGTTATATTTCGATAAACCACCGAAAAACATAAAATAATTATGTATAAAACATACAGAAATCACAAGTCACAAAGTTAACAATTAACTCGTTAAGAATATTTGTACATATAAAATTGTGGTCACCGAAACCAGTGGCTGGCGTAGGAGCACCCAAAGCTGCTCGCCTACAGTTGGGCGAAATTTTTCAACATGCTCATTTCCACCAAGTTTGGCATGGAAAGTACATATGAAACTGAAAAATGATAATGTGGGTGGAAGTAAAAGCAAGCACTTGGTAAAAATGCAAGAAGAATGTAAATTTTCTGCATAATTTCAGAAGCGTTGCAACGGTTTACTACCTTCTGCACAATATATTTGGTTATTTACATGAATATCTTGCAAAAATCTTATGTCGATAAGTTTGTAACACTAACTAGTCACTTTCAGGGTATTTTTTATGGAATTTTGAGAAAAAATATTTTTCGCCTAAAATGTGTGGGTTAGTCCCTTTAAAGGACACAGCAGAATCGGGGAAAAAAACTCACCAAAAAGGAATATAGTCAATAGAAAATGACCAACAGCATGTTTTAGAAAATGCACATGTCACAAGCAAGCTTCTCTCTTTGACATTTACTTGGCAAAAAAACGCACAGAAAGCGTAAAGAATAAACAGTCTGACAGATTTTGACATTGCCCACGACGTGACCCTTCAAAATGCAAGTGCCATATTGCGATGAGTTCTGTGCTGGTCAGCAAACAGTACTAGAAGTGCATATCATTAAATATTCTGTCATAAAATGCGCATATAATTATGTTTTAACGTCACAGGGAGCTTTTGAAAAGTGTACACCAGTCAATGAGTTTGCGTCTCTTATATAGCTGAACATTTTAGAAGAAACGTGTGGATGAAAAAAAAATGTATTTCTGATATTGCCTTTATGCATGGCATGAAAAATTAATAAAATGATAAAATCTACGGTATAAAGACGCAACCGTTTTTATAAATTTCTTTATTAATTCTTTCTCATATGTGCATTGCAGCTCTTGATCATTTCCGGAATTTTTGCAATGTCTTTGATAAGGTCATTACTGAGTCAATATACAAGTTGTTATATCACTGCTGATGAACCAAACTGGTTGGGCAATGTCCCTAGAGTACCTGCTAGACTGATGAAAAGGAAGCCGCTAATTGATACATCACTTTGATCTCATATGCAGGACATTTCTGGAGACATTATAATTATTTGCAGATGAAAATGTATCGAATGTTACATGCAAAGCCTGCAAGTGTTGAAACTCAGAACTGTTCGTCTAGTAGTTAGATATAAAATATTTTAAGAAAATATTTCTTGAGATTAAATACAAATTCTGTGAATTTATCCTTAAAAATATTGCCCTTTTTTACAAAAAGTATTTCAAATACGCATTTTATCTATTTTTTTTCTGGCAGACGATCTCATACGATCTCATACTTCGGTAATTGTTCATAATTTCAGACGACAATTTTTGCGCGTTAGAACCACTGTCGTCTGCTCAGAATTCAATACTCCCATAATTCCTAGGGGAATTCGAATCATATCCCAGCGTTCACACACTCTTTCCGAGTGAATCCATAAAGTTCGAACCCTTTAATCATAAAAGTCGGCTTGATAATCAGGGTTTGCTTCAGGGGTTGATAATAGCCCCACTGTGCTATTCAAAGAAGAATAATGGCGAAAAACATGAACAGATGGCTTTAAGATTGGTACGGACGAGTTTGTCTCCAAAATCGATTTTTCCTGTATTAATTCGAAAACTATGCATAAAATTCTTGTTTAATTTGATGTTATTTTGATGTATCTATAGCGTGTGTCATTCAATTACTATGAATAATTATGTATCTTATTTTATTACATTTATACAGATTTCAGTTTTCTACTAGTCATGTTCTTTGAAAAATACAAAATTGAAAATGGACAAAAAATAACAACCTGCCATCTTTAATACT
This sequence comes from Mercenaria mercenaria, assembly GCF_021730395.1. Taxonomy (NCBI): domain Eukaryota; kingdom Metazoa; phylum Mollusca; class Bivalvia; order Venerida; family Veneridae; genus Mercenaria; species Mercenaria mercenaria. The sequence continues at coordinate 56,201,247 of NC_069363.1, forward strand.
TCAGTCAATATTCATTTTAATTTGGTTATGCACACGTCGGCCTTCAACTCTTTTAATTAAGTTAATATCCACAGTCCATTAAATCCATAAAAGAAATCTATTCGAAACCATCACGAGTAACATCATTATCAGCAGCAGTAGCAGAAACATCATTATCATCAGCAGCAACTGATGGGGTAGGGATTGCAACCCTTTATGAAGAATGTCTATAATAATGAGTGGTGAAATTCCAAGTTCCTAGGTCGCTATAGTGAATGAAGGAATGATGCTCTTATAAGCAAGATGGCAACGCGTCTTTTCATCATCGTGCCTTCCCTTCATCACTATCATCACACATATATATATATAGATACAACCCTAGATGTACGTCTGCTGCAATTGAAATACGATTATGCGATTATGGTTATTGCTGACTTTGCAATTTTCTCAATTGTACACTCAGATAAATGAAGTATATTATGAGTGTTTGAAAAGTGTTTTAATAATACATCATGTACAAGGAGATAGCGTTTGATAGGTCGCTCGCCTCATCGTGCAAATCAGGACGAAGGCGTCAAAATATGCCCTAAGGACACTTGTCATTACCGCTAATTAATATATCGTTGACCTTTTCTGACGTATATGTGTCAAGTTCACTGATCGGAGACGAGAACAGGTAAGTTAGATAATAATGGTTGATCAAACTCGAAAGCCGAATTTTCAAGTTTAATGATATAGTATTTTGATATCTTTGATATCGATAAAACGAGTTTATAAGTTGTTGTCATTTCAGTTTTGTTCGCTTACATTGGTATTTACTTTAATATAATATAACCATTTCCGCTTTTAACCCTTATCATGCTGGACACGATTGATTCTGCCTTTGCGACCAGTGTATATCATGATCAGACTGCACATTTGTGCAGTCTGATCAAGATCTGCACTGTTTGCCATTCAGTCAGTATCTTTTTGGTAAGCACTCCTTTTAACAGTTAATGGTACTAATTGAAAGATGGACAAGTTCATTTTAGAAATTTAGCAGGAAAAGGGTTAAAGTTAGAACAATTCGCAGCAAATCATTTTCAGTCAGATTTATACAAAACGTAAAATACTTTACAGCATAAACCAGTTTCCCCCGAGCGCAGCCCCTATAATATTCTAAATAATTTTCTGGATTCTAGGACAAATTCAAGTGTTTATCTGACATAATTAGTTTCAGGCTTCTCAGGGACTTTTCTCCGGTGATAGATCCTCATAACACATGTACTCACTTTTTCATATTCAGGGGCCGTTTTTATTGGCACCGTTGAAAGTCTCACATAAGCATTACAGGTGTTATTACTCTTCCGAAATATCAAGCAGTTTGCAATACACTTTTGAGATTGATGACGATAGTCTGTTTGTATTGTATAATATTCCGTCTTGTATTGCGTTCAGGTCTGTTTCAGGTCTGTTTTAGGTTGTGTTCAGTTCCGACTTGTATTGCGTTCAAGTCTGTTTTAGGTTTTTTTCAGTTCCGTCATGTATTGCGTTCAGTTCTTGTTTATGTTTTGTTCAGTTCCGCCATGTATTGCTCTTTGTTTATGTTTTGTTCAGTTCCGCCATGTATTGCGTTCAGTTCCCTCTTGTATTACATTCTCTTCTTTTATGTTTTGAAGTACATATGTTCTTTTCTTTTATTGAGTTTCGTTTTTGTTTTGTGTTCTGTTTCATCTTCCATTGCTTTCTGATCCGTTTAGTAATGCGTTATGTTGTTCAGTCTTGTATTTTGTTCTGTTGTTCAGTCTTCTATTGGTCGTTGTTCAGTCTTGTATTGCGTTCCGTTCAGTTTGGTATTGTGTACTATTTCGTCTTGTATTGCGTTCTGTTGTTCTGTCTTGTATTGCATTTCGTTCTGTTTTGTATTGTGTTCTCGTTCGTCCTTTAAATAATTGTGTTCTATTGCGTTCTGTTTTTCTGTCATGTATTGCGTTTTGTTTTACGTTCTGACGTGTGGCATTGCACGGTGATCAAAGTAATTCTGCTCTTTCTTGTTTTGGATCATGTTTAGTTTTGTTTTGTTTTGTTCCATTAAATCACTTACGTTTAATTCTTGTTTCTATACTGCATTTTTAATTCAGTGTCGTTCTTAGTGAAATAATTGTGTGAGACCATCTTGATTTGAATGTTTAGAAGATACGTCTGTAGGTAAAAACATTCACAGCCCTTCAGGAAGCCACTTGGCACCACTCTGTTTTCGTAAACCGGCAGCTCTCTAGATGTGTTTTTACTGCAGTAATACGAAACCTAAAGTCATCTGGTGTCCTATATTTTTTCTGCAATCTTGTATCACTTAATTTTCGTTTCCTCCCTGCCGCATGTTTAATGTTAGATGTTATCTCGGGCCTATGAATTGTTTTTCTCATTTCCTTACGTTCTCCGAGGCGCGTGCAAAATTACCGCCCGTATTTTCTGAAATTGAAAACACATGTCGAAAATTTAAACGTATGTGTCAACAGCGGTGTTCTTTACTGGAATATATGAGTTTAGTGCGGGGAATGTGAGGATTACAGATAATTAAGTGCAAATATAAGAAAATCTGTTTGCCATTTTTGACAAAACGGATAGCTTAATTTGAAATTCGTTTGAAGTACTTTTCATTTCATATATCATACAAAAAGTAATGACTGGTTTGGTTCAGTTAGGCTTTCATGATGTTTTCTTTTCTTCCATCTTTTTTTTTCATTTAAGGAATACTTCTGCAAACTCCTCGTGAAAATCATTCCCCTCGCCCGGACATTCTACACGCGGACGAATATTTAGTGTGCTGAAATAAATCATTTTTACTGTCGAACCGTATCTGTACTTTCTTAAGAGATACAAAAAAATCATAGGCTTTCTTTCGTTCTGCATAACATTGTAAAGATAAGCTGGCTTCCACGACACGTTTTCATGTCAAATAAAATGCAAGATAATGCACGTCAGAATCAGCCGCTTGCAGACGACAGCTGTCACGTGCGCAAAGACTTACAGTGCTCTGGCGTCTCGTGGCGGTTTAATGCCCTGTCAATATTTTACATTAAAATGTGTATGTACCAAAACGAACTTACGAGATTGCTATACGTCCCTAGACGAACGTTTGCTTGTTTGTAAGACAGTAGCCCATATAACATGGCTTTGAGCATGTTCCAGAGCAACTTGGTTCACACTGGAGCAATGACAGCTTTTTTCCCAGGTTCAGGTTCATAAGACGAATGAAGGACAAAATCCGCGGCATGGGAAAACCTCAACCCTCTACCCCCATGCACAGTTTGACCAAGAAGGACAAAATCCCCCGACCCCTTGCATTTTGTTGAATATAAACGCTTACATTGACAAACAATATTAAAAACTTACAGTTTGTAATATCATAAACGTAGTTTTAAACAGAATGAAAAAATTGGATATAATCTTTGGTGGGGGAGGGATTTTGTCCACCTTGGTCAAAATTGAGCATGGGGAAATGTCCGCCTTGGTCAAAAGTGAACTTGGGATTTTCTCCTAGGGGACTTTGTTTGAATCCCTCACAAAACATACTGCAATAGGATTTCGACTGGTTTGTTTGTTTGTTTTACTTTTTTCAAAGAACACGAGTAATATAAACTATTCAAGCCGTATTTGTCTATTCGAACGGTTGAATATAAATGTTGTAAGTACCTGTGTTGCCCGAGCCTGTAGTAATTTTGTATGTACATGTATATAAATACAAATCGGTGAAAGTCTTTTAATATATTATCCTTTAGTTTAGAAAGAACTGTTCTATATGTACTATGTTTATGCACTGCATGCAAAAGAAAGGTTTCGTTTCAGTGTCTCTTCACAATTTTGAGTACATATAAAAAAGAGGTCGTTCGTAGATCACGAAAAAGTCACATTCGTTTTCGCACATTTACAACTAAATAAAATCTGATCTAGTATCCAACAGTTAAAACGTCAGACACTATTTTTCATTAACCATAAAAGATCAGTTTTGACGCACGGGCATAAAGTATATTCATAAGAAAATTATCAGATATATTTTAGAAGAAATAAATTTTAACTTATGTATTGAATTAACAAAAGAGAAATATAATTTGAGTAGATAAAGCAGGTCTAATGGTAGTTTGATTAGAGTAGCCTGGTCAAACGTCCAAAAAATGTATTCATAGTTTCACTTGACCTCAGCGGACCCCTTAAGCCCCTTCATCAAACTCCGGTCAATGTTCCGAATTTAACCCCAACATAGAAAATACAAATTGCATTTTAACTGGCTGTAATTTTCACCAAACTTTTCAATGTATTCATGCGCATAAATTACTGAAACGACACCTGCTTCCGTCCTGCTCGAATGGTTCGGTTAAAAGCCGAAACGGCGATATTTAGGGTGTCAGCAATTTTAACACAAGTCTAAAAAGCAACATAGTTCTCAAGAAATTGACTATGCAATACAACGTGTCGCGTTTGAAAAAAAATTACATCGCAGGATAGTCCAAATTTCGGTCATTTCGGTGCTTATACATGTATGATACTGTACAAGTGACATGCCGAGATGTTTATATATTGACGAAAGAAGCTGTGTTGATAGATGCATTTCATATGCGAAGTTGTACCAGCTTTACCTGAAATATAACCGCAATTAAACGGGAGCGGTGGTGAAACAAATTTACTAGATGGTGGCCAATTTTTCGCGGGAACCACAGGCACGATCACGCTTCGGTCAATTCCGCTCCTCTCCGTACGATGCCAGTGTGATCCTCATGCTGAAAAATCAATCTGAACAAAATTAATAATTTTATAATACAATGTGGTATAGAGGCCGCTGGTGGAATCTTCAAGCCGCACACTGACATGTTCATATTTTGTTACGAAATCTTTATTTAAGGATACAGTGACAGAATTATTCCTTATCTCCCACACAGTTTCAATATAATAGGGTGTAGCACTAATTTGTGTACTGGACATTTCCGAGAATATTCCAATTTTATATTTTTACGTGTAACCTAACCATGGGAATGATTCCTCACTTCGTTCATATACATGTAAAAACGAACATGCAAAAATTTAATTATAATAATAAAAAAAAGAAGATATTATTGCAAAATTTCAAGGAATTTGTGACAGTTTTATACTTATTTTATAATCAACTTGGAAGAAAGTTAGCTATAAGAAGAAACTAAGCAAAAAATAAATAGCAGACTTGGTTTGATTGAGTCTGGACACGACAGATAATGGCATTTGCAACACCCCTCACGCCCCCTAACACCGGAATTCAGTTATAGTAAATCTGATCACGGAACTCCATTATCCCAAAGGACCAGAAAAATCAACAACACTAAGCCCATACTAAGACGTGAATGCGCATGTGCGAACAGCGGCACGGGGAAAATAATCAGGAGGACCATTTTGCTCTGTAAAAATGTTTATGGTGGTTGCTAGTTTTAATTGTGATTTCCTCTGCTCGGCAATGCATTTCGTAAATTAGTAGCCCTTGTTAGGAAAGCCCTATTGTTATCAAACCTTTTGCCTACGGCTTTCAGCTGGATTTGACATTTCTGCCTAGGTCTCAAGGTCATATTCTGTTTTATTTTACTTGCCCCAGTACTTAAGTCTTGGTCAGGATCCGCCAAGAAAGATAGTTTATGAAACTAAAGGTTTCTACCCATGAGTTTATGTAATACAGAATAAACGATATAAATATGTGTCAAATGGTGGTGAGTCACATTCTAAAAAATATGTTGTTTTCAATAGTGTTACACTGAAAAGTACAACAGTTGTTCACATAGTACATATATCTTAATACAAAACCTAGAAAGTCTGTTCTTTGTGCAGAGAGAAAAGTTACATTTGAAAATAAACAAAAGTTCTGAACAAGAAAGATGTTTACGTGAAAAAATATATTTAATATGGGGTTATTATCGCCACAGAACGTGTAAAAAGACCAGACAAGTTACTGACAATTTATATACTGTGTCGCTGTTTAGACGACAAAAAAATATTGCAGACGTACGAAATTTTGGAGACAGCGTGTAGTTACAGAGGTGAGGGCGATCCATCTTAGGTGACAATGTAAATTCAGTATGGAGTATAGAAGTGTTACAGGGCGACACTGTTACACATTTTCGGCAGGTGATTTTGAAAATGCTAAAAGCTTTTTAAATACCGTTACTAAGTAGATTTTACGATAGTGACAAAAATTTATCAAAAGATTATGAAAATGTTGATAATTTTTGGACAGCACGCGTGCCTATGGCGCCACTTCAAAGAGGGCGCTTATCAAAACTTGACAAATATTGCCCGGTGTTAGTCGAAGAGGTGCTACTTAATACGGGCACGTGACCTGGCTCCTCCCCACGTATATTCTGAAAAACTTTCAAAACTATGCATATGTATCACTTCGCCATCTGTCCCCCAGCTTAATTTTAATAACAGCCTGGTTCGACTGTCGCATGCCGCTTTGAAGTGGGACCGATGCAAATGGGGTATCCCAACAACCCTATTCTACCTGATTATTCGATTCTTTTGATCAATAACGAGAGATTATAAGGGTCGAATAACGGTGTTTAACAGTTAAATTTTGACAAACATTTGTCTTCTAGTGTTTAAAACGGCCACATGACCTGCGCCATCTGAAATCACCATCTGTCGATAAAATTCCAATCTTTGCTTAAGAAAAATGTTTGTACTGGATTTTTAACTTTCGAATACTTGCTTAAGTAATTAATTTCAATCGTTGATTTTAAGAAATGAAGTAAATTTTGTTAAGTAATTATGGTAAACATTTTTTCTGCGTTTTTGAACAGAGAGAAAAAGTCGCCAGAAATACAGAGCTGACTAGAACGGGTCTCGGCCAGCCGCTTCCAACGGCACCTAGCATGGCGGGCTGCGTATTTGGGTGGCTGCTCCAGGGCCGGTGCGCTAGTTGATGCGGCACTTAATATCAACTTTGTTCATAACTGATGATAATGAATAAATATGTCATATATAAACTTAATTCTTTATTCTGGATCATCAGTATTAATTTTTGTTTTAAAAATATATATATCCCAGCATCAATATACTTTATGGTAAACACTTGCATTATATGCATCGTTTACGTAATTTAATAATTCAGTGATTTACGTGCATGGTACTTTTCGTTAAAAAGATTCCTATTTTTGAACACAGCTGACCAGCCTTCGGGGTAAACTTTCCGTGTCATCACCGGCCACGCTTATTTTACGACAAGATAATCATCTTGATTTGACCGCCACTAGATGTACAAAACTACTATAATTGGTCAAGCAAATGACATTATTTAGTGATAACTTGAAGTAAATTGATTATTTTAAATTAATGTGGCTTAAGGCATTGTGTCTGAGTTCTGCAATAAAAAGCGAAAATATGAAACAACATGTTTATTAAAAGCGAATAAATACATAATATACCAATCGGTGCTGCACTTGTTACCTGGCGTATCCTTTATTTATTGGGCTGTTAAAGTAACATATTGAGCTAAGTCCCCAAAAATATCCATTTTTTATAAACATCTGTTTTTTTTTTCCTTTTGATATATGATAATATATAAATGAATGTATTTCACTCTATATATGTCAGATACAGCTGGTAGTTCTAAAGGGAGCGTTTATCAACCTACACTTTTCTAACCCCAAGACTTATCCGCCTTCCCAACATCAAAAATGCTCCAGATAGGATCAGCTGGTTGTTTTTTAACTCGTGAAATACGATACGATACGATACGATACGATACGATACGATACGACGTTGTAGACATGCGGCTCTTACTACTTTTGCGGGCTTATACTCTAAGTTGCATATATGTTACACTGTGTCTGAGAGGGCAGATGGTTAATTAATTCTAAACACTGACTGACTGACTGACTGACTTGCTACTTTTTTCGTTACTGCAGCTTTCCTGGCTAGATTCAAAATTTCTGATTTTTCAACTTGTAAAAAATGCAGCTAGCCCAAATATGTTTGACGGCTGTCGTGTGCGGCTGTTAATTGATGTATTCGCATCTTTGATTTTTTAATGACTTATATATTACCACTTAAAGTTCTTGTTTTATTTTTTTTATTGACTTATCAATCTACCTATTGATCCAAGATGATCTTTCGCTTTTTGTGTTTTCTTTGATGTTTTATCATGATAATGTTGTAAGGCAATTATCAAGGTAACATAATTCATAACATTAAAACTTATTTACTTAATCACAAATAATAACACATATGTCTCCAAAACCAACCATATGAAATACTTAATTGATAAAATTTAAGTTCTTTTTCGCCACTCTGGTTGGTCAGATTTTACAGCAGCTGGCGAGGGTCGCGTGCCTGATAGTTGAGCACCTGTCTCTGACGTCACGATAATCATGCGCACACGACCAAAGCATATTCGAAAACCCGTGAAACTTATTTACACATTTCGTAAAATTTTCAATGGCAAGAAACTATAATTCGCGGTTGGTAAATAATTTTTCACACCATGTGGTATTGTGATTTTCAATCGATTTTCTAAAGCATCGTAGAAGTCACGTAGTGATGGCGCAGCCGGGGATCTATTTTTGGCCCCGACGACCTTTTGACGCCACTGCTAAACCATACTTGTCGCTAATGAGCCCTTCTCTACAGTACAGCTGTTCGTATTATATAAAATATTTATATTTTCACTAATGAACACCACGCAGTGAAAATCCAACTAAAGGGGTCTATTTTCTTCAAATAAAATGAGCTTGTTTAGACAAACCCGCATCGGATTACTACTCTTGAAAACATACCGAGATGTAATTCCGCGATAGACGAATTGTTCCCTTTGAAAAACTTGCAAAAATATGCCTAAATAACTGAAAGTATCATTGCTACTGACTTTATCATATCGTTTAAACTATAGATGTAATTATCTTTGAATTTACACAAATCGCCGTGTGCGAGCGCGTCAATTATGCTTTGTACGATGCGGCAAAATTGTTTATTTTTTATTTGCTGATAGCATTTTAGAGTTATGAAAGGGGCTTGAGAACTACGACAGCTGGGCTGTTTAGGGTTACTTAGGCTAAGAGGTTGGCGGTCACGGTTTCGATGTTTGTGAAACTACTTTAAATTCTTTAGTCCCTTTTTAGAGAGTCCTATCAAGCAATATATCATTGTATTATGGAAATGGATCGTACAAGCATATGAACACACATCATGCTTTAGGGTAGTGTCAGGCATTAAAATATAGTCCCTACATGTCGCCCAGTGTTCGTTCTATTTTATGCACCATCATCATTCTTCTCTTTTTTTTCACTTTTAGTGCTGTTTGTTGTATTAGGTTTTGCGAAATTTATTGATTTTGCCGTGTCGTGGGAAAGTAAACGCCGTAGAAAGAAGCGCACGCGTTCGATTGAGTCAGTCAGGCTTTGGGCGCACGTGCGTTATAGAGGTGTCGCGCGCATTCATTATGCAAATGAGGCAGTCGTGTGCCATACCCGATCATGTGACTCTTGTCATATCTCTATGATATAAAACTGGTGCTACAAAACACAATTAAAACGGTAATCCATGTCAGGCGTGCTTAATTTCACAGTGACATTTTAGATATCTCAATGAAACCCCGAATGTGACCCCCAGATATACGAATGGTAGTCTATAGGATAAGCGAAAGAAAACAGCAAATTTAATTAAAGATTAACTATGAGTTATCTTATAAATTAATTGCTAAGACAACAACCGTTTCGTTTTCCAGTAGCTCGATAAGATATCTTTTCAAATACAGATGTTTCATATAAGCTCCCTGTTTGCAATAAAAAGCAGTGGAAAAAGTACGACGAACTGGCAGTTTAAATGAAAGTCGATTTTTCTACCGACTATGTACAAAATAGGAGCGATAGATTTGTCGTTCTTGGATAGTCAGTCGCAACTGGTCGATAAATCGGAGGGTTGTTAATGATACTGAAGAAGGTAACGCCAATTAATCATCGTTGGGATCGATACTGATGGGATTCCTCATAGGGCCATGTGAAAGCCCAAGGGTTCGGCATCACCTGACATCATACACAATGTTGTGCTTTTCATAAAAGGGATTTATAGAAATTATAATGTGTGTTTGTTTTCGTCTATTAATACGTTATGCTTTTAAATCTGTGGTCATCACAATGCATGTCAACTGTCAACCTACCGCCTCACCTCCTCACAACTTTGTGAGTGGGGAATGGGGGTTGACATATCCCCCCCCCCCCCCCCCCCCCGCGCCTCACATTTTTGATATGATCAGTCATAAAAATGTGGCCCTGGCATGATCAAACTGATGATCGTGCCCAAAACGTTAATACAACTGTTGTTTTACTCGATGATCACGATGTAGGTGCTGCTGCTGCTGCTGCTGATGATGATGAGTGGTGTTAGTCATTATTATCATCTTTTAAAAAAAAAAAACTCGTTTTTGCTATGCGCAGATATCGCAAACTCATTTCATGACTCCAAAATCGGCATTATTATAAAGATTTAAAACCCTTTGCCTAGCAACGGATTTCAAATGTAAATGCTGTTGTTCATGCCATCCTAACATTTAATAATCTAACCTAACAAATTGAACAGTCTAATATCCGATAAAATATTTTCTTTTTAAGACACGCATTATTCTGTTTGCGAGTAAAATATCCGTTCATATCAAATTTTCTGATCTTTATCATTTCCTGGTGATCTCATCTCTTACTAAAATTGCTTATAACGCTCCGTTTTGTGTATGTAAACACTAAACATAGGTAGGTAGGTAATATAATTATTCACCGTACCACCCACGAAAACAGATTTGGTTGGGGACTTCTATCAGAAAGCCCTATCCCGTATGTGTAAGCCCGTAAATAAATGTTTGAATATAAAAACGAATCGCTGAAGCCAACGTGCTAGCAAATTTTTCTTCAAATATTCTCTAATGGAAGCCATCTGTCGAGTTTCTGACAAAAATCAGTAATTTGTTTGAAATTCAAAGTCACTGACCTACTTTAAGATAGTTCGCACAGCAACAGAATTAGCCCCGCCTTATCATTCATTAGTCAACGCTGCACGTTCTCAAGTCTCCGCCTTCAACGATACTGATTGGTCCTTGAGCACGTGACATATGTAGCGGTATAAATACCGAGGTTTTACCTTAGGTGATCAAAATAGTACTCTCAAGTCTTCCGAAAAATCATCTATTAACTGTTTTCTCAATTTAACGAGACCTTCGAACGAAGGTGCAGTGATTTATTCAGGGATTTTTACTCAGTGATTTAATTTTCACTTCGGATTTAATGCATTAACTGGGTGAAAATGGTTCCACAAAACAGCCCAAGTGCCTCCAGTGATTACAGTGACGATGGATTGAACAATAATCAGTCAGTGATGTTTGGTTCACAAATGATAAATCCGAACACCAACACACCGTACTCGGATGCTACTATGTGCAAAAAAGCTACTAATCATGTTAAACGACCAATGAATGCATTTATGGTTTGGTCGCAGATAGAGAGAAGAAAGATATCAGAAGTCGCTCCGGACATGCATAATGCGGAGATCAGTAAACAATTGGGAGCAAGATGGAAATTACTCGATGAAAATGACAGACAGCCATACATAGAAGAGGCAGAGAGACTGCGTTTATTACACATGCAGGAATACCCAGACTATAAATACAGGTTAGTACACTTTCCGTTATTTAGGTTAACACCCAAATGCGTTTTACTTTCATTTCACAGCTGACTGACCTAGTTAACTTCAGAGAGTTTATCGACTCAGTAATACGCTATCATATTTCTACACGATCAGTTTTTATGACCCAGTTTTTCGCTCAAATTCAAGTGCTTGTTTCCGATATTTTCTTTAATTTCCTTAGATAGCAAGATATTATGTTTGACAAATTATGTTGGACAAGGAATATAAATTTAAAAGTTTATCAAATCTTGAGCCTTCAAAACTTTCAACAAATCTGATAAAATATGATGATTATGAAGTCTGATTTTAATCTGGAAATTTCTTAATGTTTTATATTTTCCACTTTCAGACCGAGAAAGAAGGCCAAGCCAACCACTACTAAACCGGAAATTTCAAAAGGCAAAGTCACAAAGCCAATAGCGAAGTCAAGAAATGACCGGAATCGTTACCAGAAGACCACCTCAGCTGTCAAAGCTGCTTTATCGACACCGTCACAGTATACTACCAGTTCCTTACAATCCAGCAATACTCAAAACAGCAGGCTCAAACTCAAATTGACAATCGATGAAAAATTTAAAGAGTGTATTCGTGCTAGTAAAAACATTCAGGTCCCATCTTGTCAGCTTACACCGCCAGGTAAAGTTCCGGCAAGTCCTGAATACACACCCATGACCCCAGAGTCAACATTTTACCCAGAGGATCATTATGACACTCCAGCCCCCTCGCCCCAGGAGGAGGTGGCAGTTATTGTGAAAACGGAATATCATATCAATAATAACAGTATAATTCAACAGCCAGAAGGCTCTTCCCTTGCAGATCTGGATAACCTCACGGACATTCTGCAAATGCCCTCAAATTGGCAAATGGATATTGAAAACATGGATTTAAGTAAACTCGCAGATACTGACTTTCCCAATTTCGACACAAACATTCAGCCAGTGCAAAACGTAAACACTTCAAGCATGGTACATTCAACGTCCAGTGCATTAGTCCATAATAGTGCTACAGTCATTCTAAACACAAATCCATCTTCACATTTCGAATTTCCAGATTACTCAACTGCGGAGGTTTCAGAAATGATTGGACTAGAGAACGAGTGGTTAGAAATATCAGCACTTGGCTCCCTTGCCACTGCTCACTAGACTCTTGAACAGCTCAATTCATTGTGTATTTCCAATATATTAATATTAAATATATGTATTGACTGTTCATAACAAAAAAGTTATTATTATTTACGGGATTATGTGCAAGATACGAAACTGTTGACTGTGAGATACGTTATTATACTTGATGCATTTTCGTTGATGAATAAGAGATTTAAAATGTTCACCTCAGAATTGCTGACTTCGTGATCGAAATTGCCTTTTTTTTTTACCTAGTGGACCATAATATAATACGGCAGGAGTTAATGAACTTTGTATGAAATGTAAATATGTAAATAGTCGTACGACAATATTATATGTATATTTTGTTACGGTGAAAAGAGGTGAACTGTCATATTATATTGGTTAAGAGAGAGAGTATTTATGTTATACAGACTGTTGTTGTGATTTTTTCATTTATAAAAGTGGGTATGTCTAGAGGGGCAGAAATGGTTCCCAGCAGAGGCTAAGACTGGGGGATATGATATGCATTGTCTTTACCAAAGTTGTTCAAACAATATGTTCAGTATACGATTAATTTCACATAATGTTATACCCAGTAGATTAGAGTGTGTGATAAAGTATAATCTATTATTGTACGCAATATTTAGTCAAATTTTATGTCTATTGTTTTGATTTCAAGTGTCGTTCCAGTTATTTGTCAAGTCACATTCTCACTTTTTTTTTGATATTCCAAACTCAGATATATGTATTGTATTTTGATACTGCTATACTGATATTTTTCAATATATTTTCATATGAAACATTTTTTATACATTTACAAAATGTAGTGTAACTGGTTAGAATATAGAGAAAATGCTGTATACAAGTTTATAAGCAATGAAAATGACTGCCAGTAAATGACTTTTTAAACAGGTTGTCTGAATACATCTATTTTCTAGGAATAAGCATAAATAGAAATTTAGTCGATTAAGATGCAATAGGGACTTGAATAGGTTATTTAACTGATACTTAATGCATTTTTAAATATGATTATACAGAGAACTTTTGTCTCAAAATATTGTTAGACAGGCATTGTCTTTATTTGTGCTAATATATATCAAACTTATCCAATGTACATATTCATTGTAAATATCTATTTAAATCATTCATCAACGAAATACATTCATGTTAAATATTTATGAGATGGTACAGCCATTCACTGTGCGAATACTGAAAATGCTGAAGCAGTTTGTGCGACTTTTGCCTTACATAATACTTTGTATCAATGTCAGTGAAATTCCACTAAACTGAATGAAAAACTGAACTGTTTTGTTTGTTGTATATATTTGTTTACATTTTGCTACCAAACCCACGTGTATATAAAGTACACCCCGCCCACCTGTCAGTTATGTAGGTAAATGACAGGTACAAAAATATAATTTGGTTTAGTTACACCTGTGCTATACCAAGTGTACTCGGTGACTGAAAAAGTACATTGTTGCACTCGGTTAAGCGTTATATCGCAATATTGTTTAACTATTCATAGATTATTAATTCGCACTAAGTTCAGTCATAGAATGCTATTGAACAGAACTACACGGCGACTAGACTGACTTATGAAATATTGTCTGCAAAACGAGTACATTGTCTGCAAAACGAGTACTGAAGTAATGTTACTAACAATCAATACTGTTACAATTAGTTCTTTTTTAGTCATAAAAACGTTTCGCCCAGTATTCATAAAGTATATCTTACTTCCGTTACTTTTATCAGACATGTTTTATGGAAGTACGCCATCTAAATTTTGTCAAATATCAAGTAGATAAAAGTATGTTTGCATAACAATTGTGATTCTTATCTGCAACTTTTATCTAAATACTTGAGATAGCGCAATAATTTACCAAGAAAACACAGGGAATGTTATCAAACTGGCGTTTAATTTTCACCAGATTGCTGACCAATGCTATACATGCCGGAGTTAAGATGTACCCCGCGGGGTCCGATAACGCAATTGTCAATAAACTCCGGATTTAGATATGTTGTGCGATCAGCTGCAATTGACATTCTCACGTCATTTTACACTCCATTAGACAATATTATGCAATATATTTGTATATACTATTGCAACAATTTACAGCTCTCTTTAGAATGTGACAAAGCTATGCTAACGAATAATTTGGGATGAATGCCCCCTTTCCGTGCGTAAAATTGTTCGATTACATGTTTACTAGCCCGCCAAAACACCTTTCACATATTCAAATATGTCTGATATTTGCTGGTCCATTAAATTATTTAAACGAGAAAAAGTGAAAAAGGGGGCTAGAATTTCAGTTTTGTTAAAACCTTAGAAAATGAAGCCACGTACATTGTCAGGGTAAGCGAAAGCACGGACGAAAGGCAATTCCACGGTTCTTTGCACGTAGACGGTGCAAGATTACACACAGGGCAATAAACTGTCTCGAAAGTAAAATACGTTGATAAAGAGTGTAGATTTTACAACAGATCCCTGCAATATCGTAAAGAGGTTTGACCCCAACGACCGGAGATATTCTTATTGGTGAGGAAATAGCGCAAACATTCGTGGTACTTAACTCCGCTGACGGGGTCAAACTCTCGTGTAATTACTTTACAACGTGTGCACTTAGTAATTTACCTCTTAACGAATGCAGTTCCAAAAGTAAAATTTTTGGATTCTAGAAGCATAATACAGCTGTTAATTTTATCAAATGCATAAAACTAAAGAAAAAAGGCCCGGGCCTCTCTCTCTACACCCCCACCCCTTACACGCACATACACCGGGTAGTACGGGCGATTCTTATCGGGCGTATTAGAGCAATACTTGTATGTATAATATTATATTGTCCCCTTCTGAGAAAAGCTATCGATGATTCATAACTATATGGTAACAGGCCTGTCTATAACATTAAAAAAACAACCATAATACTTTTCTCGTTTAAGCTGAAGCTAAATATGCCCGTGTTGCTGCAAATGTAAATCTTGGGGGGAATTCATAAAATCGGATATGTTTTGATGCAGCAGTGTGTGTATTAGTAAGCATGTGGTGAGAAGTTGACCAAGTGCATACACTCACAAACTACTCGAGAAAAACATGTTTGTTGACAAACCGAATTTGTTATTTGTATTAGTCTAAACGAAAGTGAATCAAAACTAGGACAGTTGAGGAAAATTCGGAGCACTTGGCTTTTTTACATATGACAAATCAAGCCCAGTCTAATATTAAAATTTTGTCAGACCCTGGTATGAAAGCCGGACAACACAACACAGCAGTTTTTCTTCAAATGCTACCAGCTGGTTTTTGTCTTAAAATCTTTTAAACTATTAAACTGTTCAAAAGACTGGAAAGTTTGACATTTCATGCGCATACTTATGAACTTGTTCTGATCAAATATGCAGATTTTATTATTCATCTTTTATTGCAGGTATTAATTATCTCGCAATTTTCATTAATTAACGTGTTAATTTATTGGACCACACCTGTGATGTGCCAGAAATATTAGATTGATTTATCGTGAACTATAATGATGGCATGTTTTAAAGTCCCCAAGATGAAAGCCACCGTTCTCAATATGATTTTATTATGACGTCTTCCTCGTATTAGCGAGATTGAAAATCCTACATGTATACTTATCAAATGTACCCTCATTCGGTCACTTTACAAGTGAAGTATTTTAACTTTGATGAATCGAACAGTGATTTCAAAATGTCATATTTTAGACATGCCGGCGGAAAATATAACGTTTGATTTGAATTCTGTCTCGCATTGTCTAAACATCTTTATTTCGTCCCGTGTCACAAGTAGCCACAGGTCATGTGATGGTCTTGTGCACATCTGGTATGGTCAGTCAGTCACCACAGAACCTTTAATTAAAATGTGTCTACTGTTTTTAAAGAGAAAGTAGAAAGGATTAAATCAGAGCATAATGGTTAGGAAAATGAATTTTCAAATAAATCTATTACAAATAAGAGCAAGGGGGCCATATATTGCATTTTAAAAAAGGGATGTCTAAAGTCAATGACGCTTTTTCAAATGTTGCGTTTATTTGATTTTCATTTCGTTTTAAAAAAAAATACTGATCCAAGTGTGCACAGAAATTCCTTGTAAAAGATATATATATCTAAGTAGCGAGTAATGTAAAAACAACTGAGGCAAGGTCCTAAAATAGTCCAAACAGATGGTACTTTTTAGCGTGATAAACTGCTATAACATTTAAACAGTTTTTACTACTTGATAATTAAAATCTTTCCCCCAGTTGACAACATCTTATTGCACTTTAGATTTTTTAAAATGCGTGTTATTTTGAAGGTGTTGAAAAGTTTAACATGTAATGTCAAAGTGCAAGAAACTGTTTATTGGCACGAAGCAACCTGGCAGGTTTAGGTCTAAACACAAACAAGTATATAGATACTGGTATAAATAAACACAGATCTGCAACTTTTTTGACACTCTGTTGATTGCCGTTGATTGGTGCCAAATCTTATCATGATTATTGTGTATGGGAATCCCCACGTGACGTAATTGTAACAAATCTTCGGACATACGGTCCCTTAATACCTATTAATCTGTTACCCGGATAAAACTGTTTGACAGTGTTTGGAAACAGATTTAAGGAAACTATTTTTCACACATAGGAACGACAGATGTGCGTTTAAAACTTATTTATTTACAAACATCGGTTTGTTTTGATGTTCGTTGATTTAATCCCAATAATCCTTATCGAGTTTAATTGCCAATTAACGCTCTAGGTATTTTACAGCTCAACAACCTGTTCTCTCTCCTTTAAAGCGAACATCGTTCGGTGCGGGATGGGCAATATATATATATATAATAGTATATTAGATGTTTACCAACATCCCTCAGGGTAATGTGCACTGAAATGTTACGCAATAATTATATAAATACAAAAAAATGAAACGTACACAGGTGTAAACATATGAATATAGTCATAATAAAATTGTAAATCGCGGAATAATTGGAAGAAATTGAAGAGGGACTACTCTATGTGGAATGTCTAGCTTTGCTAAAAGATGCTGGCTGCAACCAAAGGGAAGTAACTCGAACAAATAGGATGTTATTGTCAAGTTGACAAGTCGATGGAATGTACAATAGTAATTAAAATCATGGACATAAATAGATAGGGTTAACCATGAATTTTAATGATTTATGAGGTTAAACAGTATTGTTTTTGCTTTTTAAGTGACAACTTCCCGACCACATTTAATTTTTCTAAGGTTGGAGAAGACAGTGTGCGGTTTTGCCAAGATATATTCAATAGCCTGAAGAAAAAGCAGGTCATTAGATTATTGCGAATATTCACTTATCGTCTCTTTCCTCCACAGTTTGATACACGTACGCTCAAACCGTTTTAACATACTGTAACAAGTTGTTTTTAATCACATTGACCCTTACTTTCTAACGGAGCTGTGGCAGACTCCATTTTGCGGAACAAACTTAAAAAGATTAGTATACAAATGTACATAAAAGATATAAACTTCGAAACTTAAAATGCAGGACACGATTGATTCTGCCTTTGCGACCAGTGCAGATCATGATCAGCCTGCACACCCGTGCAGTCTGATCATGACCCGCACTGTTCGCCATTCAGTCAGTATATTTTTGGTAGGCATCCCTTTTAACAGTTAATTAAAATCAGGTCCAAATTGAAAGATGGACAGCTTCATTATAGAAATTCAGCAGGGTAAGGGTTAAGTCCTTCGTTATGTAAATGAGAACTTTGTATTGATGATGTACTATATACATACCTGATAAAATATATGTTCTGTTTCGTAAAGTTAATATAATAAGTATAAATTATTACAATGTATACATTATCTTTTTCATATCGAGTATACTTGATCTTGAAATATGAACTACAAAATAGACAGCGATTTTGTTTACTAAATATGTAATAGTTCATCCCCTTGACAACAGAAACAACAGTGTCAGCTTCCCGGACATAATGGTCTGTGTAGTCTCTAAGTATCGGGACAGAGCTTGTCTCATGTTGGATAGTGGCCACCAGAGAGATGGTCCGCGATCGTTTCTTCAAGTTTTGTATTTTTTGGCTTGCCTGGCTACGGGCTAGATGATCTTTTTTACCATGTAAATTTCTACCTTCTTATAGTAAACTCCAAGAAGAAAAGGGACAAAATTTCACAAAATTTAAAAGCCCAAAAGAGTTATCTCCTGCGAACAAATACATTCTAGCCAAAATAGCAATGTTTGTATATAGAATGTAGATTTTCAGGTATAATGGTGGAAGGCCCTAGATGCTAAGATATATCGTTTGCAGAAGTCACTAACTTCCTGCTAGATACTTGGGAAGTGATTCCAAATTCCAACCACTAAAATGAATATGTCGCCGCTGAAAAGTTGTCACTTTTGCCATTTTTGATTTTATGGTTGGCGCAGGAATTCCGATGGATCCATTGGCTGGGTGGGGTGGGGGAGAGAAGGGGGATGGCAAAGGTAAGTGACACCGTTAAACGTCATTAATTCATTACACGTCATGTAAAGATAAATCTGCTGACGTCATCAAATCTCCATTTAAAAGTTCAAAAATTCTTTGAGCTGAAAAACCAAATAATTACGCATAGTACCTAAATCCATCCATCCATTTAGACTGTGAAATGCTAACTCTGCGATAAGAAACTAAATTCTTAAATACTTTTTGCTCTGCGGGTCAAATTGACTCATTGCGATTTACGAGACATAAGATTTTTATGTGTTTATACTTTACCCAACTTTTAAAAAAATAAAAGAAAGGAAAACCACAGTGCAGTAATTTGTATGATTTACATCTGGAAATAAATATGCCGATGTTTTGGGTTAAACCAAATTTAGATATTTCAGTATGCAATATATTTGTCATTTGATACTGCAATTAAGTGACATCATTTACATTTACGATGCTTTAGCCTGCTGGCGGCAAGTGATTCTACCTTTGCGACCAGTGCAGACCAAGGCTGAGGTCGCTGACTTCAAATCACTTGCCCCTCATCGATGTGGATTCGAGCCTCACTCGGGGCGTTGAATTCTTCATGTGAGGAAGCCATTCAGCTGGCTTACGGAAGGTCGGTGGTTCTACCCAGGTGCCCGCTCGTGATGAAATAATGCACGGAGGGGCACCTGGGGTCTTCCTCCACCATCAAATCTGGAAAGTCACCATATGACCTAAATTGTGTCGGTGTGACGTTAAACCCAGCCAAAAAAAAAAAAGAAAAAAAGGGCTGATCATGGTCTGAACTGTTCGCTATTCAGTCAGTAAATTCTCAGTGAACACCCCTTTGAATAATAAATGGTATTGCCCAAATTGAATGATGGACCAGTCCATTATAGAAATTTAGCATGGTAAAGGTTAAGGGTATGACTTCCTTTGACTAATTTTGAGAAGAAAGAACATAGTTTATATATGTACATTTTACGGACAAAAATGTAGTGAAATGGATTTTGTCCTATGTTCCATTGTCACCTATAAATAAGTGTATTTTTTGTTTGAGGAATAGATATGCACGGTGTTCACGAGCTAATTTGTCTTTGATATTAGCAGACAGTTTAGAAATACTGTTTGGACAGGACATATGCTCATGCAAAAGAATGATATATACGTCATTATGGTTCACTTTTATTCTCTGTTCTCCTTGGAAGCAACTTCTAAATGAGTAACAGTATACACAGAAAATAGCCGAACTCAAACTTGTAGTTAAGGAGCCAGCCGCTCAATCCATCGGTCATGTGTTCGAGCTGTACTGATGTCACGATCTCGTGTTCTTACTGTTTTATTTCCACAACACGGATTCAAGATTGGTTCAAATAAGCCTGAAGCTTTCATCACATTCGAGCTAAATAAGTAAGTATAAACTATACCAACTTTGAATGCTGACACTACTGTTCCCTTGTTGTTTTTTTTACAGAGCAACCACACTGTTGTTTAGGATACATCTATATGATGGAGAAGTTCACTAACCAAGTTTTGCCGCCGGTAGTGAAGTTGATGAGAATGATTAGGCTGTGATAATTGGCCTACAAGTAAATAAACATGAAGCTTTATGAATGACCCGAGACAAACAGATTTCCGCATCGTTTTTCATCTTTTACCGAAAAGTTAATGTCTGTCATAATTCATACTTGCTGCATTGAAATAAACATGCCCTGTGGGCAATGCTGATCTGTTTATCTTAGGCCACTCCAGGTCAGCATTCTTATAGCAGTCAATGTCCCGGGATGACCGCTCTTTACAGGTTTTATACTATTTTGGCTGACTAAATTGCTATGCCATTTCAATACTAACTTCAAATTGAAAAAAGATGTTAAAGTTTCGTACAAAAAGTCATAAACTTTGATAAAGATATGACAATAAAAAGAAAAATGCTTTTCAGTGCGACTGAAGCGTAAACATTTTTATTTTGCATCGTTGGAATTTTAATTTTATTTCTGTAGCTGTGGAAAAGAACCTGTTGACGAATAGGTAACCGGCCGTTTTTACTAGAGAACAGTATAAAAATACCCATTTGACAAACAGACTTACATCATGTGCTCATACCACGGTCTAGAGTGTCGTCAACTGAACTTTGTAAATCCACATTTTGGGGTTTGTTGGATCATTCTCTATCCGATTCACATCCAAGAAATTGTGACCAGCCACGATCCTACGGATGCTTGCATTCGCAACCTACAACTGAGCGGTCATATTCCTTCTTACGCCATTTATTAGGTTGTTGCAAGTACAGTCATGAATGGGACTGTCTTCAACTATCATTTGCAATTCTGATGATATTCTTAGCACCGCCCTAAAAAGAAGAACGACAAATCGTAACAGTAAATACCATGTAAATACCCCCCCCCCCCCCTACCCCCTTAATATAAGCCCTAACGAGAATACATAACCACAGTGCCATTAAGGATATGTTACCTTAACAGCGCGTATACGCGTGTCTCCCTCGAGATTCCACGCCAACACCTATATAAACCCTAATGGTTTTGTACTATATATTCTGGAAATGATCGACGCATATCCAAACAGAATTTTGCTATTTTTGTGCTCCTTTTCCTGAACTTACTTGTTTGCTAAAAACAATTTCAGTATGGTAGAGACATGTATACAGAAAAAGAGATCAAATGAACTAAAATGGATGTGCGACTTCGGTTAGCGAATTTTGTTTTAATTTTTAGGGTGTAATGAGTAATCACTTTAAACTATTACATGTATATCATATCAGTTTATATAAATTTTGCAATCTGATTCACTCTCGGAGCCACCCCCGCGAAGTTGAGAGCGCTAGCGGGATTACTACACCTGGACTGTACGTGCGTGCATGCGCGTGTGTGCTACCGGTAACCGATATGGGCGACTCCTTTAGAAGACTATAAGTTACTTTTAGTAGGAGGAGAGTATATGATACGGAAGGCGCACACATTCCAGTGGCTTCCCTGGCTCTTAAGTGTGCCAGGTGTAAAGCACCCATATTCGGAACACTTGAACCCGGACTGAGGGGCATACATTCGTTTATATCTGCTTAATTAATGAAAAGAAGGAAGGAAGTTTATTTGCTTAATCGTACACTGTAAAATAGCAACAGAGAAATTTGTACTTAAAAGCTTCTTGTTTACACTGACAGGAAGACTTACACTTTAAATACATTTTTTTTTCAAACCACATTTTTATCATTCAGTTTCATAACATCCTTGTATGGGCGGGATTGATAGAACAGCTCACAAGGCGTACGTCTTTTTAAAAGCGATAACATAATGTGCAAAATATTTAAATAGTATATCTTAAGGCATTTTCCCATTTTAGATAATGACAAATAATAAAGACTATCACGAAATTATGTAGACAGTGTATTTAACATTCCTGATCAAACAAATCGTTTGCAAGGTTATTGCATTTAAACATGTGTCTTTTAAAACACTGATGCTATTTATGATAATTATTTAAACAATTAAATCAAGATAAAAACAGACGTTACGTAATCAAGCGCGATAACTCCACCTGTAGATATATACGTAATTTCCTCCGTCTTAGCGATGTTAAATAGCGTGATAAGATGACATTTTGACAGCTCAAGATGTATTAATTAGCCGGAGAACATTTTAATAATATCCCAGATCATGAACATAAATATGTCATTTATTCATTTCAGTTTACTTTAACAGTAATAATTTGGCAACAATTTTTATTGATTTTATTACCTATAAGTATTTATCAAGCGGTAATAACTTATCTGTAAAATTGCCAGTACATTGTGCAGAGAAGCATTTTGTGCTTTATGTGGGTGTTCGTTTTGTCCTCAGTCAAAAAGCTAAAGTCCGCGTAGAGGTGCAGTTTTCGGTCAAAAGGATGGGTACAGGCATTTTTTTAGACAGCTATTTGTTTCTCGTATGTCCTGCGAATGAATGATTGGCAGGAAGGTCATGTCGACATTTTGTACACTGGTACGGCAACTGACTACCTATCTAGAGCTCTTCCAAGATTACGATCTCCCATCTTGAGGATCAAACCCGCGACCCCTCACCATGTCTAGATGCTTTACACCTGACAGACACGAGCCAAGCAATGGCTGTATTTTGGCGAGCTTAGATCAGCGGTAAGATCAAAGCTACTGTTTCTATATTCGCAGAATGATAACAAATACAATTTCCCATGTTCGCACTTAGAAGTTGATATGAAATTTATTAATACTGTATTTTATAACAGGTAAACCGTTTTAAGATGTCACTCGGCGACATGATATTTTAATAGCTATTCTGTTAATCAGTCACTATGATACAACGATCGGTGTTATTTTTTCCTTCCAATGTTTTAAATATAACATAAGCTTTTGTTATACTTTGTCTCAAAAAACCATAGTTTTTTGCCCATAAAAGTGAAAAAAGTAGATAGGGGAAGACTAGCTCATCAGACTTATGTAGTTTTCAATTAAATTGCTATTAAGTAATGTTAGGAACTTCGCAGGAAGTCCGTCATTTTTCATTTGTCTTTTTTGCTCAATTGTGTGTTATGACATTATATGACTTTAAATGTAAAAAAGTACTCAGTCTGGGTCATTTAGTTAAAAACCCACATGACTCTAGTGGTAAAATGACAGACATTTACGCTGATGTAGCTGTTTTAAGGCCCGTCACATTAACCTTTGCTGAAGGAACCATCACACAGACTCCTTACCTTACACCGTGGCATAAACATGCTTTTCAGTCTCATGAGTAAGTCTCATGAGAAATAAAATTCATAGATTTTCTTTGGCACACTTATTGCTATCATTAGACTTACAAAGTCTGTTGAGATCAAGTAATCTGTAATAAAGTTTATTTCTTTCTTCATAATGACACTGATAATTTCTAAGAAAACCCTTTTCTCTCTAGGTTCATCTCAACAGAAATAAGAGACGTTGCATTATTTTTCAGAAAGTGCTATCTGAGAGAATTAAATGGCAGAGATGTTAATTTTAAAGGACTCTAACGACTGATGCCAATCTATGCTATCATGTACGTGCCGTCATTGTGCAAAACGTCTTGTTTAGAAGAAAAGTTTCCTATTTGAGGTAGTGGACCCGAAATGACAATCTGAGAAATTACGTATTCCCCGCATTAGATTTCGGCATTTTCCGATTTTTTTTCTTTTGATAGCCCGCTAGCTGAAGTGCCAGGTTCGAACCTCTGGTACAATTCTAGGTAGTTGGGTGTCCGCTCAACACAGGTTTTATACAGGTCGTTGGGTGTCCGCTTGATACAAGTGTTCATTTAATCCGTTCATTAAACTTTACAATATAAAAATCAGACACAACTGGAATACCAGATATTCGTGCATCCCCGGACATCTAGTAAGCTACTTTACGTCCGAAGAATGCCGAATGACCTAACGAGTATATACGTAATCACCCGGAAATTGACGAGAGTCATAAAGGGTACACTACCTTAATTGACGTCGTTAATTGTAAGGTACTTACCCTATCTGTGAACGTGCGTTAGGAAAATGTGAATTAAGGATCTGTAACAAAACTGACCAGAACTTCTAAATAGGTAACCAACCAGCACTCAAAAGCTATCAGATAATTGCGGAAAGAAAAAAATCCTCCACTTATTTTCAATTAAAGTAGTATTTTCATATTCAATGTAAGCAAATATCTGTTTTACGAGTAATTTTTTTTAAATTTCATTAAGAACCTATACTTGACTTTGGTAGCATTTTCAAGGAAATTTATTTCGCAAAATAGATCGTAATGCACATGTGTTCTTATCAAATTTTAGCTGCCAGTTCCATAGTGCTGTCAGTTAGAATATACATGACCCCTATTTTTTATTATTTTTATAGGTCATTTATGAACTTAAGTTTAGTAGTTACTAGTATGTTTAAAATGTTTATCATTTAAAATGTGTGGCACAGCTTACAGAATATTGTTAATTTTATATAGAACATATTTACTACTGTCCTACCTGAAAGCTAAGTTACATTATTTCCGTCGCCAAACAAAAGTGCATTCTAGTAGTTTTTTGTACGTGGGATATAGTGTGGGCAAAACCTTGCTCTTATTTCAAAATCAGTATTCAGTTACAAATATCCTGTACCTGCGAAAACATATAAATAAACAGGATAGAAGTGTAGATCTTCCTTTACCACGAAATCTACCTCAAGGCCAGCTGTCTCGTATACAACTCCTAAAATGCCCATATTAATAATATCTCAACAAGATTTTACTGAAATAGTACGCCAAAAGTTGAACAACGTGCATATGAATGCATGTGTAACGGTTCCTGCACACCTTTGATAATCGACATATTTACACTCATATATAAAATAAAAACACAAAATGGGCTGAAGGGCTTAAACACCAGGGTAAAAGTATAAAAGGCAGACAAGCTCAGAAAATGTCTACTTTTCAGCTGAACACAGTGCTGTGAACAACAGAAAACTGATACATTTTTTCTAAATATCTCTGCTTTTAGTGAACTTTATTTTCTGAAATTTGGAACATATGTTCTCTAGTATGACAGAATTCAGTGTGTAAAATTTTGTAAATTTTTATCAAGTAATTACTGCCTTTCTGAAAAAAAGTTTTTTGTTGTCTGCTAGAAATTCAAATTTACCTCTACTTGCTAAAGCCAGCCCACATAAAGGTTATGACCTCCCTTTCAGCCAATAACAGAATAGGGAAGTTTACATGAGTAACATCTTTATCTGACAGATGGCGGGAGATGAAAAAATAACTCCATTCAGCATTTAGATAAAGAAAAGAAATAAAATCTTCTGCTTTTTCTATAAACAAGCTAGATTTACTCCATAAATGATAATTCACTTTCTGATTTAACCTTCAAAATAATCCCCAGCATCCCTGTATTGCGCACATCACAGTAATTAGCTACGCCACCTGAAAGCTGTAGATAAAAGTGATTTATATCTAGTTCCCAAAACATTGGTTGACCCATTAGGTTAGAAGGTAATTTGACTTCCTTGAGTATTGACCTACTTCAAACAAATGAACAGTAACTGTATAATTTGAAACTGTTACAGTTAAAATATATAGCTCTTTCAACCAGATGAGTATTTTTGGTATACTGAAATAAGTACTAGTAAAATTAGCAGGTCTGATTACTCTAAGTACCCTACTTTATAAAATGGGGGTATTCTGGTCACTGTGATAAGCTGAACTAAAACATTCCTAGGATACTTAGTCACCAGGTGTATGTTTTTAGTGCAGCTTGTAGAATTTACATGCATATTAAATATGGATATCAGAGCCAGTAGTTTCAAAATTCAATTTCTGGGAGATGTAAAAACAAATATTCAAACATTCATTATGTAATACACATACTGACATATATTGTTATAACTTTGAGAGATTCAAAAATTCTATGGAATATGTTTCAAAGAATTGTGTAAGTAAGCATAAATATTTCCACATTTTAATATTTATTACATGAAATGCTAATTCCTGTGTACCATTGCTCTGATACTGATACAAAAGCAAAGTTAAGTTTAAACTTCTTAACTTCATCCAGTCATGTAAATTATTAGTATTTCAACAATGAAAAATATTTGTAGATACCCTTGTAGATACATAGGCTTTTTAATTTGTAGATGAGTATTTACTACAATTTATTCAGATCTGAAAAATATACAAAAGCACACGTGGCTCTGTTTACTAGAGATAGTTTCAGTGTTATCACCCATCATCTGTCAGATAAGCCCAGCCTACTCTCTAAATATGCTTAATGGCTTTACCACCGCAATATCAGCCAGGTAGGACCCGGCGTTTAATAGCATATATATCATTTAAGTAACAGTTATTAAACTTTAAGCGATTTCTCAGCACTTATGTCAAGCACAATACATTTTATCTAGCTCACTGGTTCATTTAAAAAGGTTTAGTGAAGCTTTTGAAAATAAAGGTGTTATATAAATTTAACAATCATCAGTTTGGTGATTTTTTTTATGAAATACTACTTTTTACTTAAATATAAATGTAGTTAATATTTCTGATCTCCCAAAAGCCCGTCGGTTTAAGTTAATTGTATTGTTGTCTTTATTTAAAAAAAAATAAACCGGATAGACTTCTAAGAAATATTACGTTTTTGGCATGTTCAAGGTAGACCTAATGATCCAAGACAACCAAAATTTTACATTCGGGTACAAATGGATTGACACTCAAGACAGATACGAAAATGGCACCTTCTCAAGTATATAAAACGTCTTCATATAAATAGACAGTCATCCGTTTGCACTTAAATCGAATTATAAATTTTTATCGTCTTGACCGACGAAAAAGGTGAAAATCAAAAGCGGAATGTCTCAGTTTTATGGTCAGTTATTAAATCGAGCATTTTAGTCTATTTTATAGACTTTGCAATAACAGGGCCACCGGTTATTTCGGTTCAAATAGATTTAATTCAACTGTTTTCTAAACTATCCTATCTATGAAACCTCTCCAGACCGAAGAATTGAGACGTCCGGATTTGCACACGGGTACTTCACTTGGGAGATATCACTCAAATCATAACGACCTCTTCACACTGTAATTGAACGACTTAATTTGTTTTTCGCTTCGAAGATTTTTTTATTACATTTGCACTTTTTTTCTAAACATGATCAGCAAATTCATAGAAAAATAAGTTAATGATTTAAAATTTCAGGCATTTTTTCAAGAGAAATGCAATGCAATATCCATTGAACTAAGAAGCCCCTAAAAACATACTGCCCCCTTTCCTTACATAGAACTATCACACTATGCCACTACTTACTAACTTGAAGCTGAGCCTGCTGCCTTGTTTTAGTTAACAGTTACAATGACATGACATTGTGTAGTTCTGTTGTACACATTTCCCACAGTTTTATCTTTTAAAAAATGTAAAAGTATTTTCCCATATATGCTGTTGAGAACAAGCATCAAACAAATTTATGTAGGGAACTGTACATGTACTTAACAGGCTTTTTCCCCAAGTGTTTTTGCATGCTTACCTGAAGTTGTAAAGAACACGAAAATTTTGGCATCAAAGCAAGCTGTTGGTTTCTCACAGATCACATACAAAAATCTCTAGGACGGAAGAGGAGATTATAATAGGTCAATCGAGTCGTCGGTCTTCTGGCACACTGGCGTCCGCCTTACCAGACTCTCACTAACTTTCTGATAGACCTAAGGTATTTCTAGACGTACAAAGGTATATCGTTCCACTGCAGTTTTTTGTTTAGTTTTAGAAATTGTCTTAAAATTATACCTTTTATGTAGGTCTACCTATCTCTCAAGCTGCTGGGAAGAACTCTTGCTATGCTATGATAAAAGTAATTTAAATTGTATGAAAAGTAGGCTTTGATAAACGTAGGACTTAACCTCAACTATGTGACAGGAAATGAGTCTAAAATATGCATACTACAAAATTCATTTCAGCTGAAACTTTTATTGAAATCGGTCAAGATATCTAGGAGTCTTTGCACTGTGTATCATCTAGAGCATTAAATGATTACACGTTGACATGTTTTACAGGTGAATTTGAAATAATCTTCCGCCTGAGTTATCCCCTACCCTGGTGCGCTTTAAAATGATAAGCGCGAGTTATTCAATTTTCATCCTGTGAAATGTCAAACCGTCCTAAGTGGAAGATAACTGGTAATTTTCGCCCCATATATAAGTTATTGAGATGTCTGCGCCGTGGACTATCAGTGTACGTATTCACTTTGAAGTGTGAACTTTCCCCACCCACTGCATTTGTCAAAACACGTCAGAAATGGCTTAAAGACATTCTCGTGTATCCACACTATTAATTCATTATGGTCATATAGGTCAGTATTTTAATAACCACCAGGTGCTGAATACAGTTGTCAAGGAATTTATAATTTTCAACCTTTGCAAAGTGTCCGTCAATATATTACGCTGTTGCACAGATATCTACATTCATTCATAAAAGCACGTCCGCCCGAAACCCGCCGACTGTGTAATTGCAATTCATTAGGCCCAACGTATACAGTTATCTGCGTTTTTGTATGAAATAGGATTTAACATGTGACATGAACGAATTAATGCATTAAAATATTTATAAGGTTTCTGTGTTTCAAAAACTGTAAAATTCATGTCAGCAGGATAACTGCACACCATGTGTCCCAAAACCTATGACCCTGGGTAGCCTATATCTGCTCGACAATATGAATGTAAGGACAAGATGGAACCGATTAACCACCTGCAATTCATACGGTTTATTCTTTTGCTTTAGCTCTCCGGAATCACTTCTCCGAGGACATGAAGAGTTTGCACATTGTTTGCCGTTCACTTGGGGTAGGAACACAGTGTCATGTGCATGTGACATATCTTACAGACTTTCGGCCAATACTGTATTTAGATAGTGCGATAAATATGTCAGATTAACACACGAAGGTAACACACTACTCAACCCATCCCTGTTTTACAAACCTTAAAACAATTTTAACAAAACAATTTCACATCTTTCCAACAACTGTGCCAAAATCCAGCCGCACAAAAACTCAGGAATTTTGGTTCCATGAAAACTTTAGAGAATGCAATATATTTGATCAGCAGAATAATTCTACTTATATAACATGACTAAGTCGACCATACCTACTTTAATATCTGGTATACATTATTTATTAACAAGAAAAGGAGATCCCCTTAATCCGGTTGCAACAGCGTACACATGATATACTTGGTCCATTTTGTGCTTTGACGTGTCGTCAGGTTAAAAGTGACCGCCGTGCCACGTACATTTCACAGAGACTTCGTATTGCTTTTACCCATAAAT
Source organism: Mercenaria mercenaria (assembly GCF_021730395.1). NCBI lineage: Eukaryota > Metazoa > Mollusca > Bivalvia > Venerida > Veneridae > Mercenaria > Mercenaria mercenaria. The sequence goes on from NC_069363.1 coordinate 56,231,235, forward strand.
TAATTTTAATCTTCCCATGAAAATATACAATCAAATTTCTGATGAAACTTCAATGTTGTACCCTTTCTATGTGACGACTCATATGCACCTGAATGGAATTTTTGTCTAAGAGTGTATTAATAAAACATATGTTGAAAATTATAAAAACTTACAGATGCACCAAAGCTAGGTCGTGAGAAAAATATTTTTCGATGTGTTCACTCTATATTCCGTATAGGTACTTGGATGATTCTAAGTGTTGCAAAATTAATTCTCATTAAACCGCCACACTGAGATCAGAGGATGCAGATATTAGCAACAAGCCTGAGAATGCACCGAGAATAAAATAGTTCCTCTTCCTTTAAGAGTTTCTACTCTACCTATGATTCGTTTTGGAGATTATCATGTATATGTGGTTTATTTATTAAGGTAATTAAGTGCAATATTACATTAATTACTGCACTTGCATGTCCTACAAGTAAAGTCTTCTTGAGAGTATTATTCACGACTGTATAGATTACCATATCAACATTTTTTGACCTATAATTTGATTAACTCCACCCGGAATTTTAGATACGTTATTTTTTTTTTATTATACTGTCTTCTACAGTTAAACCTGTCTTCGCGGCAACCTGCATAAAGAAGCCACTTGCATTGAACAGTCAGTCGGCTAAGTTCAAAAACCTGACTTTTTGTTCAAATTAAAACCTGTCTTAAGTAGCCGCCTGCTTTATTCAGCCATTTTGTTCCACTCCCTCGACTAGCTTCTTAACACAGGTTTGACTGTACTTGTATATAGTATGACTACATAAATGCTAGTACTATAGTAGTATTGATTACGTAATGTGCACATTGAACCGGCGTTGTTTGCGTGCAAGTTTGTTTTTTACCTGAGTGTCTCATATTTGGGATCGTTTTATCCGTCCTATTGAAAATACACTCATATGTTTTGTATGTTCAGTAACGAGAAAAAGGTTTAACTAGGCCAACATAAAAATAATTTGCTTGCGTTTATGTTTTAGATTTATCATGGCCTAAAATATTATTTGTTTCCTACGTCGATAAAAAGGGTATTGATTTATTGATTGTTATCTAATTTAAGATTGTTTTCATCTAGTGATTTATTTTTATTAAACCTAGCATCAGTTCAATTATATCAAAGGCTTATGGTGAATTCTATCTGCAGAAAAATGATAGTATTAAAATAAACTAAATTGATAATAAATGTCAGAACTTGAAATTAAATTTGAAAGTTTGAAAGGTATGTAACAAGCTACTCTATTCATCAGATAAAATACATCAAACTCATTTTTTTTTTTACTAGGAAGTATTGTTAAATGAGGCAAGCCGAGGTTACATAGTATAATCATGACGTATAGGTGTATTTTGACAACATTAAAATGCAAATAAGAAAGTAACACCCATCATATACAAGTATACCATTCAGTATATAGGTATAATAACATACTTATAAATCCGGTCTAGTACCTAACCACCAAGGTACCTGTAGCTTTTAAGGGGATTTCACTGAAGTGTACGGACCACGAGTGTTTTAGTAAACTATTTACTTACCCGTATTAAGACCATGACCCGCATTTGGGGCAATCCCTTCACCTACAATAGCAAACCGTTACGATCCATATTTACATCTGGGCTTATATGTTACGCCTACGAGTTGGGGTTTCACTCGTATTAAATATTCCGCAAAATATTGATATACGTTTTCATACCAGACGACTTTCACGCCAAATTACGTTTTATGGTTAACCTGTTATTTTGTATTTCAAAGTACTTGTATTTGATATTTAGAGCATGTGGTGAATAGAAAAAAAACATAAATAGTACGGAAATTAGTCACTTAAATCTAACTGGGCGCGCTTCCTTAATATAAGTACATCTGAATTGAAGTGAGATTTAAACATTAATTTGCAGTAATATTGTACGCATAATTTATTATTACGTGCAGTTTGTTGAGATTATGTACTTGGTTATCTAGCTTCTTTGGAAGGATTAGGGGAAAACCCATCTATGGCATATAACGAGAATTCGTGCATTTTAGCAAATATTTTATTCGGCGAATACTTCGCCATATTTATGCCACTTTATATCGTACCATCAGTTTGTTGATCGTCAAACCGCACGATATATCATGTGATCCCCTTGTCAACCACACCATTTGAAACGTACCTCCAAAGATACCAGTAATACAACAACGCAAACATAAAAACAAGATCTTATTAGGGTAAATGTGTCAACCATTGTTTTTTTTTTTATTAAATTTCTATTAATAATGTTCATGTTTTATCATTTGACCCTGGATGATACGCACGTGGTTATAAGGGGTCACTGCTACGCGCTTAGATGCGATGATGACCGTGGAATCCAACTACACAGGTCGCGGCATGGGTCGCAAGACGGCCTCAAAGGGTTTGTCAATTTGCATATTAACATCATCTGTTATCAGTAGATGGTCTTTAATAGTCCAATTTCAAACGCTGTGTAAAACTAAACGTGCACTTGCAAAAGATTCAAATATCTAAATATTTAATGTGATAACCCGTTTTGGAGATTAAGTCAACCACTTCAAAGGAATACCATACTTATTATTTAGTTTCAATTGGTACAGGCAACTTTTGACCCAGCTTATATTATGAACTTTCATATTATTGATGATCGCAAAGTAAAACTCCGAGTGTCCGTTTTATTATCTTGAACGTTCTTGAACCCAAAGGCTTACAATTGGTTTTATTGCAATTTATGTTACTTCGATTGATATATCAGTTTATAAAATCAGTTTAGTGTTATTATTTATTTTACGAACGTCACAGAAGAAGTTCTCACACCTGTTAGATGGCTTACAGATTTTATTCAATACTGAATAAGGAATTGCAAAGGCTGTGGTCCATTTCAGACTTGTATTGATCTTGGTGAGGATTTCAACAACATACCTCTGTATTATTGCATGTCCATAATTGATACTCCAAATTTAGTTTAAACATATTTATTTCCAAAACAGAGTACATATATACTGGTACATATGTCGTAGTGTGGTGAAAGCCAAACAGGAAAGAATAAGAATGGAAGACAAGTCTTATTTGCGGACAAAATAGAACTGTATGAGCATATCGAGCTTAAATCTGTAATGGGGCTAGGAATATCCTTTAAATTACTTTTCTATTTGTATACAGACTGTCGCCGATTCTGTTGAAGACTGTACATATGTAGACTAGACACTAGACTGATAATAAAGGTATTAATGCACTTTCTTCTTTTTTTTATCCAAATTTCATGTCATAGTGACAAAAGCCAGTCGGTTCTAGAGATTTTCATAGAGGATCGTTTAAGAACATAATCGGGTACTTTGTACTTAAATGAGAAGGGATGGGGAGAAGGAGGATGCCTGGACCCCAGAAGGCCATTTATCAGACAACATGGCTTGACTACATTAAAATCATAAATTTTATGAAATTACCAGTAATTCCCCATTCGGATAAAGTATATATATGGTATTTGCTTGGGAGTTTTAATGGACGAATATTTGAAAAATGATATGAACGAAATGAACGGGTTATACATAAATATTAGTGTCATGTTATTATAGAAACTTTAAGATAGGAAGGTGTGTCGGTTCTTTTTCGTTCACTGCTGTCAATTATTTGCTTAATTAACAACCATAATCAGTCATTTGATCGAAGTCGGCCCGATAAAACTCGGCAAAAGATCAGATGTCGGTGTACTAACTAAATGAACAAATCTGACACTAAGGTTTTATGATAGTATACCATAATACTGTCAATGATAATTGCATGCAAGTAGGTAATAATTGTGGTTAACTTATATTGTTTAGTGTTTATAAATTGACAATTATCAGGAAAGCAAGGTGCTCGTCGTCAAGTGTCAGAAATTGACATGTTACTATTTAAAGAAAATCTTAACAGGAACTGTCAATCAAGCGTGCCGGTTAATTCGCTTCCACTGCCATGACCACAAGAGATGTTTGAGGTCAGCTGGAAATTTGTTCTGCACTAAGTTTTGGCAATAGCCTTTTAAATTCAATAACCTTATACCTGAAGTTTTGTATATTTGCGAATTAAATTGTCGTGTTTTGTCAATATGTAACATAACTTAACTGTTATACCAATCAAATGAAATTTTATCAGGTGAAATATGATAAAACATATTTTAAGTTGTGTCTAATTTATGCCAGCGAGATTTCCATTTCTTTGACATGGATTATAAAACGCTCAAGTATAGGTCTCAAAAAGATTATTATAGCTAAAACAGATCTTGTGCCTGACCGCAACTATGAACATTTTATCTAGCGAAATGAGTTCTAAAATGAACTTGGCAAGGTGTCTTTATTCTGGGAGGTCTTTTAAGCATTAGTAGGTAAACATAGAATAGCCTCGGGGTGGTCGATAGAAGACAGAAAATGGAGGTCGAAGAGATACAGTAATTTTTAATACTATTTACAGACGGCTTTCACTTTCTGACCGCTTATTTGTTTATAAACTGTATGACTCAAAGCAAATTAATATATTTACTTCGGCTACATGTTTCTTGAATATATAGGCATGTGCCTCATTTTCTTATAAGACGGTATTTAATGTATCCATACAGTTTTTAAACTGAACCGGAAGTGAACCCCTCGGGGACAATACACGGGAGAGCAAAATAATATGCATCGATGGAATTACATAAAGGCCGCCTGGGACTAGCATGAAGCTATTTTTAAAGAGGGAATGGGACAAATCACAAAGATCAGAATTTTCGTATGTATCAATAACCTAAACTTCACATTTTCACTTTATTTCAATTTTTGCTTAAGTGTTTAACGTAAAAGCAGTTTTAGCATCTGATCTTGTTTAATTGACAAACTACTTAAAATGCCTATAGACAGATTGAAAACTCGACTGTGATGCTACGCAGACCTGACTGATCAATACAGAGTAATCACGAAGGATAAATCTGTTGCTACTGTATCATGCAAAAGACTGATGTTGTCTGGCCATGATCTATACACAAGGTTTTTTTTTATATTCTGCACGGAATCTATAACTTTTAAATTAATGTATCATGAACTTTTTTTAACTGAAGTGGAAGATATTTATATCATAAAAACTGACAAGTCTGTTATATGCAAACTCTTAGTGGTCTACAAATAGGATATTTATAATTCCCAAATCCATAAGCGGAGAGGAGGAGAGGGGGAGGGTGGGGGATGAGGGTAATGAAAGTGGGAGAAAGGGCAGCATATACTTTGACACCCCGCCCCCTCCCTCCCACAACCACCCAAACAACAACTTTTGACAAAAAACTGATTTTCTCGAGTTCGACAGAGCATTTAGATTTGATGCGATGTCTTTTGTTAATAAGGAAAAAACGTTTCTTTCTGGTTGTCCAAAAATATGAATAGAGTTGGTTACCCTACCCCTCTCCCCCAACCCCAAATCCCATCATTGGATCACCCCAATCAGCCTCTGCCCCCACTTCGAGATCGCTCATATTCGTATAACCATGGCATGTTTTATATGATGCACTGGCTCTTCCTAATATTTCAACGAAAATATGTCTTTAGCGTCAATTACATGTGCGACATTACTGTGACCTGGTTGAATTACAAAATAGTTAACCTTAATTAAGGCAGCGAAATTAAAATCCAAAGTTTCAATTAGATTAACCCAAATGTCTTGTTTTAGGTTACTGCGGGAACACAATTAAAACATTTTTTGTTTAATCATCGGCAGGTTTTATTTCAACATTAATTGAGCCGTGCCATGGGAAAACCAACATAGTGGGTGTGCGACCAGCATGGATCCAGACCAGCCTGCTCATCCGCGCAGTCTGGTCAGGATCCATGCTGTTCGCTAACAGTTTCTCCAATTCCAATAGGCTTTAAAAGCAAACAGCATGGAGCCTGGCCAGACTGCGCGGATGCGCAGGCTGGTCTGGATCCATGCTGGTCGCATACCCACTATGTTGGTTTTCCCATGGCACGGCTCAATTATCCGATTGTGCTATGTTTATTTTTGAATTGTAGAACGCGTAGAAAACAGACTGTGAAGTATCCTCCTATAGACTAGCATCAGTCGTTAGAGTCCTTTAACCCTTATCCTGCTAAATTTCTAAAATGGAATGGTCCATCATTCAATTTGGACAGTACCATTTATTATTCGAAGGGGTGTTCAATGAAAATTTACTGACTGAATAGCGAACAGTGCAGACCATGAGGCTGATCTTGGTCTGCACTGGTCGCAAAGGCAGAATCACTTGACGCTAGCTGGCTAAAGGTTAAGATAAATATCTCTGCCATTAAATACTCTCAAATAGCACTTTCTGAGAAAAAAAACCCAACAAACAACAGCACAATATCTCTTATCTGTGACCCTGTTGAGATGAGACTAAGGGTCGGACGGAATGTCACTGTGCACGAACGCTGCCGACGATGACAGCCTGGCTCAAGCACTGAAAATTCCTGAGACAACATTGAGTGTCTCCCACGTGATTAAGGGGTCAGTACTGGTTCTTCGCTGGAAAGACAGTTTCGCGCGTATCGGTCGTATACACACCGGACACGTTAAAGAACCAGTGTCAGTTCGCACAGCTGCGCTAAGTTAACAGGACAGGTCTCCATCTAAAATATTTCTTTCTTTCTGTTCTGTCCTTCTTGTCGGATCGCATTGTGTCTGTACTGGTACAGAGTGAATTTGGAACACTGAGTGGCTACCTTTGTACGCAAGGCGTCTTTGAACGTGTTTGTCAAGAAATGGGCTCTTTATAAATCTGGTATAATATAACATAAAACAGTATTATATAATACATATTTGCAGCAATTAATGTAATAGCAAGGTAAAGGTGTTCCTATGCACTTTGAAATCTGCTGACTGCACTCGTCATTTTAGGAAGTATCTGGGGCGTTAAATGACTTGTGTACGCTTATTACGTTTAAAAACTCGACAGGGCGTTAATACCAATGAACGAGCCATTCAATAGACCAATAAGGGTTTACAATACAACTATAGAAGTAATTAGCTATTATTGAAAAGGACTTTATATTACTTTGCCTCTTATCTTTTGACACCATTCCGTGAACAGATCGGAAGAAGATTAGATCCTGCCCAATTCATTGCAATGTAAACATCTCAATTTAGGAATAATGTCACAGGTTTTCGCTACAGGCTTGTGGACTTATTAACACCCTGTCTTATTTACTTTGTAATTATTGATGTTACATTAAGATTTGTAGGCACTTTGACAAGTAATACGAGCTTAAAGTAAGTAAATATACAATTTGTTTTGGATCTTTTATTGCCAAACAATTATCCAATTGCGCCATTTAATTTTTTCTGTTTATGTAAAAGGAGTTTAACTTTCAAAAGAAAGCGGCGCCTTTTTGTAAGAAAGTTGGTGAATTATAGTCTGACCATTTAAATACATAAAATAATGAAGTCTAACTTGATAGGATTGAGGTGAAAAAGTGAATTTGCAGAACGATTTTCTTTTGATTTCTATCCAATGAAGGTGTAAAAGGCAATGGGGACCACGGCCAACCTTTTAAAATTGTTGACAAGTTAATGATTGAAAATTTGTATGTAGATATTAAAAAGCATTTGCTATCGATTCAAAGATCCCTTTCATGCAGGCTTACATAATAGGTGCATTTTGAAGAATAATTAATTTGGAGCAAAAAGACTTCGAAATAAAATTTTAAAAGGGTCATTTAAACTGCAGGTTGTTTCAATTTGGAGTTTTTCCCTTTATTTGCTTACACTTTTATAAGTTTGCCTCAATTTAATTATGTGATATATGCTTTTAAGCTTTCATATTACATTCATATATTTCAAACAGAAAACAAAAAATTCCTATTCACACACGAGTTTATGGGTAGAAACTGAAGTCGCAGAGTTGTCAACATCGTTTGCACGTGCAGCCGAATTTAGATTTAAATTCATGGAAATGTATAGTCATTTTGTCAATATTTTAAATTCTGAATTCTAGAATCAACACACTGTAATGTCAGCAATTATTTAGAAGCATAGAGGCAACTTGACGGAAGGTTGGGCGGTGAAGGTTGGGCGGTGGTAGGGGTAGGGTGGGGGCATGGGGATCAAACTGGCAATCCATTTCCAGTATTTTTCTGAAAAAGACAGCAACCTTTGGACGACAAAACAATAGACCACTGATGCCGAAATCAATTACCGTTAGATACATTTCTCCTTACAATAATTTATGTTTATTTTCACATTTTCAAAAGTACTATGCTTGTGTAATAATTATGTTGGCTTCCACTGGCAATTTCTGTCAAAGATAGGGGACACCGCTTCCCCTTTCTCCTACCATGTTCCTAGGACTATGAGAAATTATTTCAGTATAATAATAAGCGATAGTGTTTTTGTTGAAAGATTTCTGTCAAAGTTTTAATTACAAGATCGCGAAGTCAGAGGAAAATGCGTTGGAAAAGTCACGATACCTATTTTTGGAGAGTAACTCTAACCTTTAGTGACAAGCCTAATTAGACGAGGCAATTAAAATATTCATTCGCCTGTCCAAAAGTAATATGTGTGGGGGACTGACTGATATCCCATCTTAACTATAATTGTCATAGTAGTGGCGGCAAGATCAAAGAGCGCATGATTAGTATAAAGTAATACACAAAAAAGTCTTAATGGAAGCATGACATTATTCATCATTTTGCCAACACTTTATACAATTTATATGTGTACATACACATGAAGGAGATCGCTTTTATACATTATGAAGTATTTATTAAAGAGTATTTATGTCCTACTAATTGATTTTTGTTTTGTTTAAAATCATCAAGAAATGTAAGTAAACCATTAGTGCTTTTCTTTTTGCTATTTCGCACAAATAGAGACATGTCAGACTAAACAAAATGCTTGTCATACGCCTTTAAATGTTACAAGCTTTTGACTTTTTAATCTTTTTTTTCCTAGCTGTTTTTAGACGCTTTTTTTCTTTGCATGAAAAAATGTAGATGGTAGAAACGACTTACCGTGACTTTTACGTATACATTGTATTTGTATACTGAGCGTGTTCTGGTTATTCCACACATATCTTGGCAACATACATACATCTACGCATCCCACCCCTCATTGCCCACCCCTCTAAAAAGTTATGCGGTTAATTCTACATTGACTTTAGACACAGGAAGTCAAGGGATGTCCATAGATGCACCATCATCGTTTTTCTCACTTCAATTTTTCAACAGCCAGGTATAGCTTTGTTCTACTGGAACTGTTAAGACAAATGGCATTACTTGTTGTTTCGTTGACATCTTTGATGTTACCCTAAAAGGTATCTTATTTTAACGTATACTATTCGTATTATATACAGTTACGTTCATGTGTACGAAAACATCTTTACATCAATATCTGCGCTGTCTTAAATGTAGGCATGAACTTATTGAATTTATGCTTTCGTTCAGCTGTTTTCGTTTTCAGTGACATAATTAATTCGTCTGTGAGGGAACGTTATGTCTAAATAATGTCGTCTGGGACGGATCATTTGGAACAATTCGGTAATCTCTCTTCAATGAATACAGCGGACCATTACGGGAATATCCGATAGAACACAAGCAGATGCTGCGTTGTCAAGGTAACAAACCCGTGGTTCATTGTCATAATTAATTTAATGAAAATTTCATGACACTTTGATCACGTGACCTCTAATACAGGAAGATACCCTATTGGTAATGCGAGATACTGTGTATATCTAGCGCTGTCAAGCGGAATCGCACAGACCTGCGATTCAGGCAGTGACGTAGAAATATGGCGGAAAAATTCAATACATTTTCATATATTACCGATATTGATTTCTGAGCAATCTGAAGGCATGTTATACCAATACTTCCATACTGTGTCATCCATTTGCAAGATTACTTGAATCAGATCATTTCGAATAATGCCGTGCTAGTGTTGTGTTTTGGTATAATTTGATTAGTGTGCTGTTTTGTGTATATGGCATTGGGCTTTTGTAAATCCGGCTCATATATATTTCTCTTAATGATATTGCTCAAATTTAGAAATTAGGAGGAAATTATATGTTATTAGTTACACTGCATGCTCTATCGGATACTATTTCACTAGAATCGGAAAATTAATACCGGTAATATACATCAAATCTTGATTGGCTACTATTATCTCCTCAATCGATTTCTATAATGACGACGATGATTTGTGCCCCGGAATTAATTCGTGCGATCTTTATTCAATCAAGACAGTTTTTCTCGAAAAGGCGGTCCCGTGATTTGGGCATTGTAGCCTAAAGACATGGGAAAAACTTTTTGGATTCTTACCTGGATTAAACAACCGTGATGAAAAATGAAAAAGGATTAGAATTTGTACTGTTTGAAAATTATGCGAGGAAATTTTATCAACGATCGTCGTGGCTTGTGAAGAAGGAGGTGCTAGCGGGATCATGGGCAAGAAAATACAATGTATAGGCCGCTATGTGATGGACGGGCAGACTCTCGGCAAGGGCAATTTTGCCAGAGTCGAACTGGCCACCCATAGTCTAACGGGCTGCAAGGTGGGTCCACTTGATGTTGTGTGGTTGTTTGGACAGTTTTGTTTCACCCAGCACTTAAAACCACTTTAATCACACCGTGGACAACGATTGTTATAACTCTTTATAATATTTTTTTTCACTTTTCAAGAAAGATAAAATGTTAACACGAAATTACCTGTTGCATATATAATGGTTGTTATCCTATATGGGATAGATAATTACTTTAAATCGATTAAATTTTGTTCATATTGATTGTGAACCGTAGAATTAACGTGTTATTTTATTCATGATTTGTAAATCATACTTTCATAATTATTATCGCCAGAAACCAACGTCACAGCCTTTTTTTACTTCAGAACCATGTGAATAATTGATCATAAACGACCCGAATACTTGTATTTTAAGTATTGCTTTGACATTCTATTAAAGATTTATCTAAACGGCATCGCGTTTGTATTTTCAGATCCTTTTTTATTGTTCTTACTAAATGTTAATACTCATTTATGAAATAAAGAAAAAGAACACATTTTTGCACGATCAGTTAAAGTGTCAACTTTTTAAGCAAGATGGTCTTTGATTATGTTGTCACTACCTGATATAGCAAGTTGGTTTACTCCTGTCATATCTAGACTCTGAGCTCAGATCTTTATTTTAAAACATGAACCCCATTTTAAACAAACGAAATATTACCATTTCACAACAAGTTTATGGTTAGTAAAGCAGTATATTTTTCAACAATCGAATTCACATTCTATGATGCCGGAGTCATTTAGATTTATTCCGAATATTCATTTGAAACCTGTTAACGGGTTTGTTTGAGCTGTTCCTTAAGTAAAATATCAAGTGGAGTCTGATAAATTATCATGTTTAGCGATGATCACACATGTAGGTAGTGGTATATTAACATGTACTTGCAGTAATAATAACAACAACAACAGTAATAATAACAACAACAACAGTAATAATAATAATAATAATAATAATAATGATAATGATAATATGAGCCGTGCCATGGGAAAACCAACATAGTGGGTGTGCGACCAGCATGGATCCAGACCAGCCTGCGCATCCGCGCAGTCTGGTCAGGATCCATGCCGTTCGCTAACAGTTTCTCCAGTTCCAATAGGCTTTAAAAGCGAACAGCATGGATCCTGACCAGACTGCGCGGATGCGTAGGCTGGTCTGGATCCATGCTGGTCGCACACCCACTATGTTGGTTTTCCCATGGCACAGCTCAATTATAGTAATAATTAACCTAGTTGTCTCAAAGTAGTCGAAGGCAAAAGACGCATATTCCGTTCCAAAGCTGAAAAAAATGTGCCATCTTTTCACTACCTAGATTCTTTTACTTTTTCGTGCCTTTTTGCAGTTATTTCTGCCAGTTCTTGTGAAGAAAAGATAGAACAGGGTAAAAGTTTATTTCAGACATATTATACATAAGTACATGGTCTTGTCTACCACAATCACGTGAAAAGACGCAGACGACAGCAGCTGGTGTCTGTTTGTAAAATTAAAAAAAACATATTTCTTTATTCAGATTATTAAATAATTATAAACCTGAACGGGAAAAATTACCAATTATATTTTTTGTAATTTGTATTTGTTTGAACATTTCCATTCAGCAACTTATGTAAACTGACATTTGACAAAGCTAAAAAAGAAATTCTTTTACAAACTTTTCTTCATTTTGTATGGTAATTACTTTATCTTGTTCCATTGGCTTAAAAGCTTTTGAACCACATTCTGTAATGCACAGATTTTCCTAGAATCTTCTGCAGCTGGTAATGTATTTGAAAAACAAGGAAGTTTCTATATATGTATCAAATATTCACGACAGCCAGGCGAGAAAAAATGAATCTGTTTCAATCCCCGTAACATAAATATTAGAAGCACTGAAAGATAAATACAGCTTTTTGAAGAATACATGTTCTCAGTGAAAACATGTAATTATATGAACAATTCTCTGTAATCAACTTGTAATCAACTTCTGTCGTTCCTAGTTACAACATGTATAATGACCCGACAAAATAGGAGTGGAAAGACCGCGGATGAAAAAACGGTACTCCGTGCTCCGAAATAAGTACTTGTCAAAATAGGACAGTTTTCTAATCAAATAGCAGAACTCTCTTGCTGAAGTCACGATTCGTAAGTAAAGAGAGTGGAGGACGGAGAGGGTGTGTTTCGAGAGAGAATATGTTGAGAATACTATTAAAACTTGCATTCATAGTACTTTTAAAATACTTCAAATAATGACAATTAAACGGATTTTAAATTAGGATCAAGTTGCTATATTGCCCATAATTATATCTTAAGATGTCGGAGTATTTCTGAGGACCAGACACTTTCCTTCATAAAATCCCCGAACGGTAAACATACAATATAACAACTGAGTGGCTCTGTCTGTAAACACAGCTTCAAGCCAAAGCCGGTAATATAAATAAAGTTCCAGCACCGGAAAATCTTAGAATAAAAGCGCGACACTGAGAAGGTGACTATAGGCAAAGACAGTGTAATATAAAACTTCGGCTTTCTGTTCCTATTTAAGGATCGGAGTCTTAAACTGATTTTATGTTAACATGGTCAATATTGGGAAGGTCAAGGCCAAAAGAAATACATCGTACATGATAAAGTAAAACAGATTAATGATGTCATCATGCATGTTGGTATCTGGTCCAGAATTTTTTTTAAGCATAGCTAATATCGTACACGTTCTCCCGTGCATATTTCAATGAGTTGTGTTCAAGAGTACACAAACATACGTAACAGTGTTTTATTTATTCAAAATGACATACAATAAAGTCTATTCCTTAGTAGTTTATATATTTAGACAATAATTTTAGAAGTTTAATTGCATGATGGGAATTGAGATTTTCCTTTATGTCCTTATCTATAAAAGTAATCTGTGAAAAGTTGATGCATTATAAATGTGGACGGCGGATTAGTTCCAGAATAACGATGTTTATATTTCTTTTTTAAGAGTATTCTCCCGCCAGAGTCCTGTAAATTTATAACGAATTATTATGTTATATGCACCCTCAGTCTGCGGAATACTCATTATTCAAGGACTGTAAAGATAAAATGTCCATAAATGGAACTTTCGATCCATTTTCTCCTGGTTTTCTTGTCTTGTCGTAGAATCACTTTTTAGACGAAAGTTTCAAAGACCGACAGAAGAGATTAATTCTGAAAATAAATATATCTTCGTCAGCAGTCGTAGTCAATCTGCATTATACCGTTACATTCAAGTAGATAAAATCATGACCTGTACGCACATGCCTGGTCTGAAACAGACGCTGCTAGCTCTGTTAATCAAAACCCAGTCATACCTTTGCTTGTTACATACCCGATAGTAGATAAACAACAAAAACAACGACGACGACGACGACGATGACGGTGACGACAAAAGTGTAAGCAGAATACGATAATTTTCAGTTACAACACAGAATGTAAGCTGGATACATATTTGACGTGTAGTGATTGCATCAACCATTCTAGACTTATAACATATTCTGCTGGATAAGTCTCTTTGTTGCCCTACCCAAATGAAAATTATATGTTCCTATTTGTGATCTGTCAACATATTCTAGATTTTGAGTATTTTAAGAAGATTTTTTAAGTCGATCAAAGCCAGTTACGTTCCCACTGGAATCCATGCCACCCAAATGTCACAATATAAATGAAAACAGTATGAAAGTGGTGGGGGGGGGGGGGGGGGGGGGGGGGGAAGGGGGTATTTTATATGAATTTATAAGGTGTATCAAAAGAAATGAGCAAAGAAGCTCATTTTCTCCACAAAAAGTTTTGCTTAAATTATTGACATTGAAACTGTTACTTATATAGTACAAATTATAACAAAAGACTATGTTTTGATTTTTGTGTTTAGACAGGGTAAATGTATTCAGACTAAATACTTCACTACACGTTCTATGTATTATTTGTTATTTGCGTAAGAGAAGTATGCACTCAAGTGTGTCTTGAGATGATCCAGACTTGATATGTCTGTAAAGAAAGCAACACCAGTCTGTCCTACTGTCTCAATCTATCTGCACTGACTACATTGACGTCACCAGAACACAGAGAGGCGCAGCATCCCGTCTAAATCATAGCTTCAAATGTATTTTTAGAACAATAGTTATTAGCAAGATTGAGTATTCAGTATTATATCAAACGATAAAAAGATCCTGAAGACATGCTGTGTATTTTTTGGGAAGCTTTTTCTGGAACAAAAACGTGACCCCAGACATGCAATAAAAGAGGCATTAAACCGATGTCACGGGTTATGTTCCGATGTCACGGCTTATATACCCGGCAAAAAGTGCCTGACTAAGAGTTATTTGGCAACGTATTGTACTGATTAGAGAATATATTTCCTTAAATAAAGTCATAACATGTCGTTGTACCAGTGCAAAATGAAAATTTTCATAACGAAACATTTTGCGAAAGGTTTAAACGGTATATAATGTACCAGTAAAAGTTAAAGAGGGCTCCGCCACACAGTTCCGGTACGTATATCTGAGAAAAATTCTTACCTTTGGCAATTATTATTATATTACCGTCAGTCCAGCCCACGTGTTTTCATACCAGCAAACGCGTTTTTAGGCTGGCGATATTCGCCAGACTATTATAACCATATATCGAGTTTCTGTAAAGTTCAACAGGTGCTGAGACTGACAACACAAAATATAATTTCATGCGCAATTCAAATAGTCCGCCACGTTAATCAGTTTTGCCATAGAGTTGTATAAAGATTGTTAAACTTACCTGTTTCAATAGATCTACTTGCGCAAACATGTTATAATAATGTTTTATTTTTCTAACGGTAAATACTTAAAAGATAACATTAGAAAATATTGCATAATGGTGGTAAATTAATTCGCCTCCATGAATGAAATGTCCGTATGAATGGAACTAACTCGACGTTGACCGCTTCGTTATAGATTATGACCTATTTTAGGTTGATTGTGAAGGAAGTTCTACAACTTATATTAATCACTCTCGACACCTCATTCCTGATGGAATCCATCGCCACGAGGGTATGACAGAAGAGGCCAGTTTCCCTTTTAATGCTGAGCGCCAAGCAAGGGAGCTACTGGTACCATTTTTTACGTCTTTGGAATGACGCGGCCGGGGATCGAACCCACGACCTCCCGCACTCGATGCGGACGCTCTACCGCTAGGCTATCGAGGCAGTTGATCATTTGTTATAGGTACTAAGGGACGTAATCGCTGCGTGATTGCCACAGTAACGTGATAAGAAACAAATGACCACATTATACCTGTTTTTAGGCTATTTTTATACTAAATTCGTTTTAAACATTCTGACGAATACTGAAAGATATAATGTAAAAAGCGCTTTGTCACCAATTTGCTTTAAGGGTGGGGGTGTAGATGTAGCGAGTTTTGTTTAAACACGCGTTTTCAACTTTTTCAGGTTATATTAAGATAGTGGACCCGTATTGGTAATGTGTTACAATTGCACTAACTTGATACAGTCCTGAAGTTAACATATTTCGCACTGTGATTCATCTTTAAATGACTTTTACCGTGTCGTTGTTGTTTGTTTGTTTGTTTGTTTTTTATTTGTAAATTTTGTATAAGTTATGTCTTTTTTTCCTCCAGCTGAAACAGAGACAAATTTCAAAGTGATAGCCGTTGTGCAAAACGATCACAGAGAACTCATTTTACCAAATATTTTTCTAAATGAAACCTCAAAATATTGCATAACAATTATAAAACACAAAATAAAATTGGCGATAACAATTTTTCTGGGGAGCCTCGAGTAAAAGGATTTAATCGGAAAGAAATTAAGGTACAACTTTGAAAATTATGGCCTTGCTCTATGCATTCATAAAGAACCATAGGGCAGAAGTAAAACCAACCTACCTACATTTATTCAAAACTTTGTAAAATTAAATGCAAAATCAAGAACTTTACAAATGTAATTAAGTATTTTTCAAAGATGTCTAAACATTCACCCTTCAGGTCAAATTCATTTGAAACAGCAAGAAATGACTAAGAAATGGCTAATCAAATAAAACATTTCCGCTTTTGTACGAGAGATCAATGATAATATGTCTTAAAAACAACGGTTTATCTTACTCGAAAAAAGAAAAATAATGAACAAAGTTTGGTCCTAGTAGGGTTTGAACCTACGCCCTCCTGAAAAATTAGTTAAAGTAATCTCATGGTAGGAATTGAATACTCTTCAAAAAATACATTATTACGGGTACGTCAATTTTCCTAACCATCGTATTAAGGAAGCAACATGACTAGACAATAATCATTAACAGTCCGGTTTATAGCGGGGTTCGAGCCCAAAATTTCCCTCATACCGACAAGAAAATCGCCCCATTTGATCAATGTTCATACATTCACACATAATGTGTGTGTTGGGTGGGGGGATTGCATATCGAAATATGGATGTTGTGTTTGTTACCTTTATATTTTATCTGATATTATGTCCCTCAATGTTTATTTTCGCTTCGTAAGAAACATATATAAACGGTTATGGCACGCCAGTTGTCCAATAATAGCGTTAACCCAGGTTTACGGTAAAAAAGTAGAATTAACAATATTACAGATAAACAAGGGTTTTCGAACGTAAAACCAGGTTTTTCTAATACTTACCCATATTTTCGGGCGAAAACACGCCCGTGAACCCAGGTTTCAACTAGGTTTTTCAATTGAACTTTGAATTTCGGCCGTTATTTTAAGTTCACGAGCGTCAACCTACGTTTACGGGAGTATACCAGGGTTCTCGGGTGTAAACCATAGCTTACGAACGTGAACATATGTTAACGATCGAGAACTTAGGTTTACGACCGTGAACATGGGTTTACAACCGTAAACATAGGTTAACGCTGGTGAACATAGGATAATGACCAAAAACCATAGTTTTGTTCGAGAAACGACGTTTTTCGAACTTAAACCTACGTTCACGTTCATAAACTATGGTTCACGCTCGTAAACCCAAGTTCATGGTCGTAAACATGGGTCCACGTCCGTATACAATGGTTCTCGGCAATCAAATTATCCAACAATTATATTCTTTGTCGAAAAAATATGATTATCGAATACTAACATAAATTTTTGAGCGAACACACAGTATCACGGGCTTAAACTATAGTTTACTCTCTTGGACCCATGTTTACGTCCGATAAACTAGGTTTCTCGATTGAATTTTAACTTGGATGCACAAGTTAATCAAGATCACAACAATACCCTATGCTCGCCTTAGTTTAATATGGAAAACCCATAATATCTAGATTTTGTAAACATCTTTCCCGCACAGTTTTCATTCAGTGTTTTGTGGTAGCCAGCCTTTCTGTACTTTCAGTACTTTGATATTTTACAAGTTTGTGCATAACGGAATCTTCAGGCTAGTGTGAATAAATAATCAAATTAAGCTATTTTCTGAAATTTGCAACACTTTTAGTGGGGCCTCCTTTCTGGGAAGCCGTTTTTGAGAAAGCTTTTTAGGGAAACATTTTTAGGAAAGTTTTTTTCGGGGAAGCCTTTTTAGGGAAAACATTTTGTAGCGAAACCGTTTTTTAGGAAGCCTTAGCACTATTTTGTTTGAAAAGCTGCTATTGTTTTACTACTGTGACCTTTGGTGATGATGAATATGAGTGATAAAAGTCTTATTCGTAATTATCGTTTTATTAGTACTCTTGGTTCACAACTTTCTTTGCTCAGTAAGTATTAATTGCATGTTCTTTCTTTGACGTTTTGATTTGGTTTTTGGCACCAACACCAATTGGCGTGTTTAAAGTTTGTCGAAACCTGAGAAGCAATAGCAATGTTATTCACAAAAAATACTGCAAATGAAACTGCGACAACTTGGAAAGTGCACGCAAGAAATGTTAAATGTGCATACCGATAAATCGTAACTGCTCGTATTTGCGACAGGGAAAGCATAATTACATTTTGTAGTTGCTTGCATGTGAAGAAACATACATTAATGCTTCTTTGTCACAAGATATGACCACAAATAAAAGACTCAAAGCTGGAGTATGTATTGTAGTAAAGTTTTAAGTTAATGTGTTTAAGGTCAAAATACTCTATGTAATTTAGAACACCAACTGCTAACAGAAAACAAAGCATCTAAACTTGATAAATACATGCAATAGCACTGACGTCAGTCTAGTGGCATTTGGTCTTATTGCAAATAAAATGCTAATTGATACTGTAACGTCAGTGGACGTGCCAGGGAAAGCAATCACGGCAGTAGAGTAACCATCAACAAGAACAATGAAATGTTAAAAAAAACACACTGTTTTTCTAGAAGATGTAAGCGGAACCAAACTGATATCTCGCAAGTCAAGGAAACGATTCAGCTCCTCGCAAATCTCTCGCGTCATCGTATTACAAGAGGAAGAGCATAGATGGAAGTAGATTTTTATTCGTCCAGAGAAATAAAAGAAAAATTCTTGCTGCAAAACAAGGTTTTGAAATAAATTCCCTACCTGTTAATCAGTGATCACAACCATGGAAAATGATGTACATGTAATGTAACAGGCAACCAGGAAAGAGCAAAGAGGGATCGTCAGCTAAATTCGGACATTGTGTTTGCCGCGGCTGTGTCTCTTAGTAAAGCAAAGATTCAAATAAGCTCAAAGGAAGCGGACTCGAGAGTGGTTCCAATAAGCTTGAAGCTTTCATCATAATCGAGCTAAAACAAATTAGTATAAACCTACTTAACGTTCTTAATACCTGAGCTAAAATATATGTGCACATATAACATACAGGGAGATGAAAAAAGTAAAGAACACCGAAATGTCAGGAGAGGAGTAAAGTAAATGAAAATGAACTGAAGCAGATAGATTTGATGCTGAAATTTTGTGTTTGTCAGAAGGTATGTTATAAATACGAATTTGTACAAATGGCGGATATATACATATGGAAGAACATTTGCAACTTCTGATTACAAGACCTTGTATAATGACAAAAGCTGTATTTCCCGTCTGTAACTACAGCTACAAACACTAACGTAAACTGTTAATTATTCAAATTCAATTACTGAATGACATTCAGACTGTGACACCGAGAGTTGACACTGGTAACAACGAGAGAAGAAAATGACAAAAACTCCTTGGCATAAGTGTGGTAAAACAGCAATAGTTTGAGAAACTGAAGCAGTAAATGTTCATTAACAATCAGGGAGGAACTTCGGGAATAAAAACTACGGAAAGTAGAACAAAAACAACAGTAAGGCTTTGAGACAAGCAAAAATATTTGAATTTATGCATCTCTTTGAATAGATTCTTTTCATACGCTGCATATAAAAATGTTGAGAGGTACAAATCATTCAGATGATTATACATGCACGTTTATTCTACACATGCTCCAAAACAGATGATGACTTTCTATATGTAATTATTTTTATGGTTTCCTTATTTCATAGAGCGAAACCAGACATATCATAACCATCAGTGGATTATTGTCATTCAATTTGCATACGTACATAATAAATTAAACGGTTATCTTTGAATATTTTTATCCTCTTCTTCTCTGGCGAACGATCGAGATGAGGAGTAAAGGTAATGATCCGTAATGGTACTCGGCAATTTCCGTGTGATTCCGTATCCTCCGTATGCTATTTCGGAATCCTTCGGCCATTACAGAAAATTGTTTCTCATAACAACCGAGGAATGCCGAAATCGCCTACGGATATTACGTAAAAGCACGGAAATTGCCGATTGCCTTGACTGGTCCACTGCTTTAATTTAAAATATTAAACGATATTGATTGAATAGTTGTCTTTTACAGCAAGCACCTTAACAGAACGAATTATCAAAGTAAACCATTATTTTTTTCAGCCACATTCTCAGTCATGTAGAAACTTATTATTAAAAACAAAAACTTCATACAAGGTTTCATGCTGAATTTAAATATGTGAATATATTTTTGTGATCTTTTTAACGAATACTTGATTAGCATTGCAAATGTTTTCTTTTAAAAATTGTTTGGTTTCTTTTTTGCAATGAAATTTTAGACCAAGTGAAGATGAAAATAAATATACAAGTATCAAAATTTGTCTGTTTTGACTACTATAATATTGTGAATGGAGCAACTCTTCACAACAATCCTTACAGTTTTAATATTTACATATTTCTGAACGCATTTTACATCAGGTTTACTGAAAATGTATGAGAGTTAAGTCGAAAGAGTTGAATTAAAATTCAACACCTAGAATAAAACAAACTTACCACACATAAGCTGTTTTGATACTTAAGGCCCATTTCCAGCTATATCCAGACGCTGTATCTGTGCAGATTTATTGCAGGGAGCTTGTCCAGGACCAATTTGTAGTGGATTTAGTACGGTTATCATAAAAAAATCCAAACATGCTCAGTTTTGCTAAAATGACGGGCTTCCTTATTTTTATATTCATTGACAATGACTGTTGTAAAACACTAAGGGTAAAACTGTTGTATACATTTATTATAGTCATCTTTAATTACTTAAAGCAAAACTGATGAGGAAATCGCCATTCTACCGACTGAAAGTAGCGATTGTCGCCAATTTGCATCTAGCACACAGAAAGTAGCGATTGTCGCAAAAGTTGCGATTGTGCAGTAGCAGCATGCCTTCAACTATAAGAACTTATTTCAAAGATACATATTTTACTCATTTTGTGATGATTTACATCTCCAATTATAAGATTAAAACACTTATTAGAATATAAATTCTTTGAACTGCAAAGGAAAATGGTTCACGGAAATACCATTACTATGCACGTAATACGCAAGAAGAGGAGTGTGTTAATTAATATTCTGCAAAACATTACCGATATCTGGGAAGTGAAAAGCAAAAAAAAAAATAAAATATTAATGCTACAGGAAGCAACCAAGACAAAATATAGTTGAAATATTATATTAACGATTAGAGGAAATGCCATAGTTGAATAGGAGTATTTGCATGATTATGTTGCAGGAAGTAGAATAGTGTACTTGCGGGACCAGAGTCTCATAGGTTTATCGGGTATATTTGTTTTTATTGTCTTTTGTAAAAGCGTAGTAAAAAGGAGACCAAGTGACACGGCTTGTTTGTGCACATTCCTCCATGCTGGGCAGTCTGGAGGTACTAGAAACTATCTTTGGTTTTCCTTGCGCTAGATGTAGATCAGAAATAAACGTGCATGCTGTATACGGAGGATACAAGTTTTACGTTAGTCAATTACGAGAATAATGGTTAATCAATGAAGAAACGGAAGGTCTAGGCGCATTTTATGGCAAATTAATAACTGCAGTAGATAAATATTATAGGCTTGTATAACCATGTCTGTCAAACAAATAATATTGATTCAAAATGATACACTAGTCATAGAAAAACCTCAAAAGTTGCCATTCTTAAAAAAAAAATAAGTTTAACTATTTGCCGATGGCTGAAAAAGAAATACTTAAGATACAGATGTATGAAGTTGTTTCACTTTTTTCATTTAATTCAAATATTTGACACCTATTGTTATGTAACACACTTAACATCCTAAATGAATTCTAGAGGAAAGGATGAAATTTATTCTTTCGGGTTGCTTTGCAGTTCATCAGTTCATTCATCTTTTGCACAGAAAATGTTATATTCCTGTATTATTCCAGAGTCAAAAAAAGGAGATGTACACTTTATATCTATACTACACACACTATCTAGCGCATCCCTTTGCCCCTTTTACATACTCTAGGGATCAGTGCTTTGCTATGTTCAGAAACTGGTGAAATTTATTCCGCTGTAATTAATGGAGTGAAGCTTTGACAGCATTATATAATAACTGTTTCAATGTAGAACTAAATGCAAATATGTGTTAAACAAAAGCGTGACATAATTAGAAAAACAGTGGGGAATTTTCTTATCTAGCTTTTAAGAAATGTGTTGTTTGAGTAGTGTGTTGCAAATTATCACTGTTAAGTGTATTATAGTGCTCGCCCTACCTGAAGGTTGCTGTTCCTCGCCCACTCGGGTCACGGATGTTCCCTTCTATAAAACATCCATCACTTGATTTCCCAAGACAGCGGACTGAAGAGTACAGATTCCAGCTCTCTTCTAAAACCCGAGCTAAAATGAGAGAAAAGATAATAATATATTGGAGACACAGACAAGATGCTCATATGACGGAATGAAAACTATTCATATTGCCTTATATTACCCAGCATGTGAGACGACCGTCTTCATCAATAAAAGTAATACATGTAAGAGAACTCTTGACACATAAAGCATTGTTATTCCTTCATATGTTTGGGGAAAACAAAAAAGGGAAGACGATGATCAATAAAGAATTACGGACGCTTCTACAGTATAGGAACGCAATGACTTGAGACGGACGGATAATTTGCAAAGAAACTGTTCAGTGGGCCAAGAGCTTTAACCACAGATGAAAGTGTATCTACTAACAAATGCATTATCGAATACAGTCTATAAGAATATCAGTAAAATCCATAGCGGACAAAGAAGTTCAAGAGGGTACAATAAAAAATCCCTAGCACAGGTTCAAGCAGAACTCTATAATGAAAGAAGTATTGAATAGAGCCCGTGATCCCAAAGGACCAGAAAAAATAACACCACTGATTTCAAATACTGGGAGGAGTTTTACAACACTTACAGGCAACTGTTGTGCTATTTGATTAAAACGTTTCAAAAAAATTAAAATTTAAAAAGAAAATTGCTGAGAACAGAGACTGATACAGTCACTTTTTGGTCTGATTTCTTAATCTTATTGTTTCTATATTTAAAATATTTGGAGAAATTGACGTGCGATCTGTGGGCGAAGACATTAATAGTCCTTTAAAAGATTACGTCTCATAAAATGTTTCAGGCGTTGAAACATAAAACCTTATCTGCACTTTAAATTATGAAAATATAGCTCTATCCGAAAACAGTATATCCAGTACCTAATCAACTTACACTTTTGAAAGTATCTGGGGTTCCGGCGACCAGATCTAAAATTAATCATTATGCCATCATTACGACAGGAGGATTTTCAGCTTTTTGGGAAAGATTCATGTATGTTGTCTTACCAAAGTTATTTCCCTTTTTAGTTTTGCAAATGGCGATCTCCTGAACACAAATCGCGAACAGTTAAATTTGCTAAAAGCTATAATACTTTTATTTGTGCAATTTGAGCACTTGGACTTTATTGAAGATGTATCAAAAGGAAGATGTGTAACTATTTTTAGAACATTGTGGCATTTCTGATTTTGAATTGTTCAGAAGTGTAGCATCTTTACAGGTTCCTATTCCTGAACACAAAGGTCATGCTTAGTAGATGACACTTTTTTTTTTACAGAAATACATGTCGCATCATATTTTTCGTTTGTAACACAACGCTTTCTCCTTTTGACTGGGTGATGTTCGTAACAAGAATCACCTAACTTATCAATGTGTGTGGGAAGGGAAAAACAAGAAAAGGATCAATAAGGAATTACGGACAAAGCCACAATAGAAACACTTTTTTTATACAGAGTCTGCAACTAGTGGTTTATCTTGCATGATGGCCGATTGATCTATAATATCTAGGCGAATGCCTTCCAGAATTCCTATGCATATTTCATCACGAGCGCTTCGGAAGGCAAGGTATACACGAAATAACGTTTCTGTTTGAAAATACTTTTACCTGACCTTTCGAAAATAATAATTTTTGATACATGCTATTTGTATTTGAGAAGGTGTATGCAGAAGTATGAGACAGTTATGTAAGAAACACAAATAGAAATGTTCCTGTTTGAAAATACATTTACCTTGACCGTTCGAAAATAATTAGCATTGATACATGCTATTTGTATTTAAGGTGTATGTAAAAGTATGAGACAATTATGTAAGAAACACAAATAGAAATGTTCTTGTTTGAAAATACATTTACCCTGACCTTTCGAAAATAATTGTAACAGTATGAGACAATTGCGTAAGAAGTACACGTAATAATATTTCTGTTTGAAATACCATTTACCTGTCCTTTCGAAAATAATTGTCATTGATGCATGTCACTTGTATATGAGGAGTATTAAAAGTATGAAACAATTACGTAAGAAATATAAACAGTTAAAACAAGTTGATGCATGTTGTTATAGTCTATCGAATTTTGATGTAGCGAATATTACATAACGCGTAGATGGCCCTAACTACACTTGACGATGAGTCCGCTTAGAATAAGAAAGAGACTTCAGTTGAAGAAAAAATTCTTTTTTTTCTTTTCTTTTTCTTTTTCCGCGGAATATAATTTAAACAGAAACTATAAGAACCCCACACTGATAGTTTATATCATAGCATAATAATCATATTCCCGAAACTGATTAATATTTTACATGACAAACTATTCCCTATGCTAACAATTATCTGCGTACATTGCCACGGTAATTGCTGACGGCAATAAGAATGCTGTATTTGAGCCGCGCCATGAGAAAACCAACATAGTGGCTTTGCGACCAGCATGGATCCAGACCAGCCTGCGCATCCGCGCAGTCTGGCCAGGATCCATGCTGTTCACTAAGAGATTCTCTAATTGCAATAGGGTTTGAAAGCGAATAGCATGGATCCTGACCAGACTGCGCGGATGCGCAGGCTGGTCTGGATCCATGCTGGTCGCAAAGCCACTATGTTGGTTTTCTCATGGCGCGGCTCATTTATATCATATGCTGTATTTGATGTTTATATTGTGCTATTTTTATCGGTAAATTGATTGAAAGAAGCGGTTTTATACTTTATTTCTCAGGTACACTAATATCGATATCTTGAAATGATAATGAATCAATTAAAGATCATTTTCTAGCGGCAGTTGTCTTGAAAAAGATATCGATTTAGTATTGACTGCAAAATGTGCTCACGTAAATGTCGTCAAGTTTCTGGAATATCTTGTTCGTTTCCCTAGTTGTTTTTTGCTTTTTTTGAATTTCTAGTATGAAACTAAATGCTGTTTGTTCTTCACATCATGTAACAGCAGCTGTTATTAACGGTGTATGATTTGGCAAGATCTTTGTGAGAAAAGGACATATATGGATTGCAGTTCCTGTCCATATATAGATTTATATAAACGTTTGTACATCAAACATGTTTTTGCCAAAAGAACAGGCATATACGCTTGCTCACCAACAATATTAATCATGTCCATAAACAGTTTATATAAACTTCTGTACATCAAACATCTTTTTGCTATAATAACAGGCAATACGCTTAACCAGGCTCACCAACAAATATTAGCCTAGCAGATGAACCGCAAAAATGTTGTTTAAAACTGCTTGTAGAAAACTGCTCATTTCATAATTGACTGGTATAAATATTTCACCAAGGGTATCGTTCAGACAGTGTTTATCATTGCTTTAATTGCATACGTTTACAGGTACAGCGCTTGCTGCAATAAATACGTATACGTTTGCCGTATAATATAATTTGTTTTGAATATTTCATGCGCTGAGTTAATCAGAAAATTAGCGCAGGTATCCAGGATAATGCTGTTGTCTTGCCATTTGGCTGGCCGCGTTCAAAATGTCTGTTTTAGAGTTCCACAAGTGGAAAACAAACATTTTATCGATGGTCCAAGCTAATGTTTTCCTCTACGCAGTTTGCAGTTTTCGTCGAAGTGTTTGGGAGTCATATTACGCGCATACAATTTCGTTTGAAGTTTCTTAATATTTTTTGTTAGTTATGTTTAACCACATTGTACTTATAAATTCATACTTTTAAACTACAATAAACATTGACTATTTTACAAATTGGATACTGGATACAGGAGGAAGATAATCCCTGACCAAATAATTTGTTGTTTATAGTTTGTGCCCTTAACTATAAAGTAAAGCGTTTATCCAAAAGAAAACGAAGAAAAATGAAGTTAAAGATTGGAATACATGTAAACGAAACCATCAAAGGTTCTGTCCTTTATAATACATTTGTGAACTTGTTTGACAATAAACTCGTCTTGTGAATCTATAACGTTTACATTACAAAAAAATTTCTTATCTGAACTCGAAAGGGAGAAAATACGTGTGTTTTAAAGATGTCGTCCTTGCCGAATCTGACACATTTTATTCAAATAAACAAAAAATATATAGATACCTATTACTCTGTTTTCTGAGCAAGATGAGCATAACACACGGTATTAATAATATATTTATGCATTTCTTTAGACCGTGTTTTCTGTCATAGTTTCATCTAGGTTCATTTGACCATCGGAATGTATCCTGGTCATAAATATTTCATAAGCATTGCATCTGTCTTTGTATAATACTGGGTATACAAATGAGCCACTAATGAAAGTAATGTCTGGCATACATATGATCCTATGGCCCATGGGAAGAGACAGATGTACTTATTTCAGTGACCTTTTCCGTCCATCAAATTACTCGGAATATTATTCATAACCTTGGACGAAACTTGTATCAAATTCTTTATTACGATAGTTCCGGAAGTAATTGTAATGTGTGTGG
The DNA here is from genome assembly GCF_021730395.1 of Mercenaria mercenaria. Classification (NCBI taxonomy): domain Eukaryota; kingdom Metazoa; phylum Mollusca; class Bivalvia; order Venerida; family Veneridae; genus Mercenaria; species Mercenaria mercenaria. The sequence goes on from NC_069363.1 coordinate 56,258,150, forward strand.
TGTGCATGTTTGTAAAATGCTCGGTGACGAAGATGAAATCGACAGGTATAATGTTAACAGTAAGAAACAACAAAAACCAAACAACGACAAATACATGACCTAACAAGTTTGCTTTCATGTGCAGCTGGCGAAAAAGCCAAAGAGAACAAGTCATCGACATTGTCTTAAAAACACAGACAGCGTTAGTATTACTTGCAAGGACTTAGAATTACGCACTCAGACATAAACATGTAGAATATATTTTACGAAATATTTCAGAAGAAAACTGAGATAATACGAACTGTTTGACCATTAGATATCATTCTAACACTGTATGACAAACAGTTACAAAACCAAAGAAAGTCAATATTGTTTTCTCCAGGGACCGGCTGCTTAGAGAAAGTGAAAATTTACCATATAATTTCCCTATGAGGTGAGAGACAATGTCTTCAGTTGTCGCCGTATCTTGACGCTGAATACTTACCTACACCTCAAGTCCGTAATATATCAGGAAAAACCCTTAAGGTCATTGGAAACATTTTACTATTTGTAAAATGCAATGAATAGAGCATGTCATACTAGTTGGAAAAACCAGGGCCTCCTCAGCCATTCGCCAATAAAGCCAAATGCTACAAATTCAAAGAACTGGCTACAGTTTTTTTGAAAGTGGCTACAAGAATTTTATTAAAATCTGGTCAAATTTCAGCAATTCAGCTTCAGTTTGGCAGTTTCTCTCAAAAAGTGGCTACAACTTTCTGAGGCTCAGTGGATGCCCTGGAAAAAATTCAACCTTGGACAAAAACTTATTAAAGGACCATCCATTTTCAGATAAACTTTACTTAGCAGCATCGATGCGAGTGTAAACCCCATTGTTTCTTAATATTGTTCTTATTCTAACAGCTTTCTTTCACTTTATTTCATCAATCTCTGTGGGTGAGATTGAAATATTAGGTACTGAAGCTAATACATTATTACTTCATATTTTACTAAATCGGCAGAGTTTTTAAAAAGTAAGAGATTTGTCTTTTGGTCTCTCTTAGAAAACCCACGTATTTAAAGCATTCTAGTTTAAAGTTGGTTCAATATCAAATACAGCGACCAAATGAATATTCAGTGTTCTGTAAGGTTATCATAACTTATTTTTATGCTTACAAAAAATTGCACATTCGATAGCATTTATGTAATAAAAGTTTCTGTATAAGGTGCGGTCTGAAACAAAAAAAAAAAAAAAAAAAAAACAGCAACAAAAAAAAAAAAAAAAAAAAAAAAAAACAACAAAAAAACAGGCATTTATTAAAGGAGGTGTTCTCTAGCCTTACTTTTCACGAGAACCACGATGTTAAATGAAAATTCCCAACGGAAATGTTGAATGCAAGAAACATTGCTGAAGTCGGAAAGTTTCTTTATGAGAAAATCTGTGTGAACATTCACATAGATGTGGTTCTTTAATCAATACTGTTTTGAGCAGTATCATCGTAATTCTTGATCCACACTTCATGCCTTTTTCTGAAACAGAACGTGAGCTTGATATGGGAAAACATAACTAAAACATTTACACATTTTTAAGTTTAAAATAGTTATTCAAAACCATTTACTTTACCAAGGGTCAAATGTTTGTTTACGAATGATATCAGAGACTAGAAAATCAAGGAAAGTGCTACTAGGTAAAATCTATCGACCCTTTTCTTGGGCAGGCATTATATATATATATTTAAAAGCAACACTGTTTGAAGGTTCATATATATCAGATTAAATGGTCTAAACGACTATTTGTGATCACCATTTCCTTTTCCATTTACGTAAGAAAATCTCCATTTTCTGTAACAATAGTTCAAGATATTTTCAAAAGTCATTAAAGAACAATTATGGATTTTCAAATTCCATTTACACAATTTAAAACAAGGCGAAGCACGGATCGTATAACATCGATATAGCACCGGTAGACATTGAAAGGAAATCTTTATAGCATTTCAACAGATTAGATTTCTCTTCACAATGGAATCAAAAGAAAATCTATACGGTTACAAGACTAAATCAAACATAGTCCCATACCATTGATTACCATAAGCTAACAGAGCCTGGTTCCATATATTGACTTGGAATCTCGCATTCAACAACTGTCTGTTACAAGAATCTCTCATTGAGAAACGTTTCAAGATTCCACTAGTCTGTGTACACAAATCATAAAACCGCCCATCCGTTTAAAAGTTTTCTATCGACCCGTTTTTATTTTGCAATAATCTACATACTTTATGAGATGGCAATATTCATTTCATTAATTGAAACTTGTCAAATTAAGTTGTTTTAGTTCAGCACTTTTCCAATAAAAAGTTCAATTTGTCGTGCATGGATTGAAGGCACGGTTGTAAATACCTCCCACGAGACGCTGCTTTTATAGGCCTTGGTATAGATATTAACCGTCTGTTTAGTATCGCGGATAACCTTTAATCATTCAGCATCTGAACGCAAGATATTCCTTCTTTTGCCCTTCACCAGTTACCGGTATTTAGTTCTGTGTTGTCTTAAATAATGAAAAAAATAAGGGCGCACTAGCTTTTGAAAGATCGAAATTAATTCTGAAATTATGTTCGGAGCCAAGCTTGGACGCTTTCTCTAATATGAAAGGTACGGAAGCCACCATATAAAATTGTGTTGGTGTGACTTATAATAAATACAAAAAACAAAATTATACAAAATTTATTTGGAAGTGATGTTTAGTTCAGAATAATTTCCTTACATGCGACATTATGGGCATGTCACAAATAAACTAAATAGAAATGGATCATCTCAGCTCATTTCGAAATAGTTTCACCTTCGGCAAATATACTTTCTGCGCTATCGATGCCTTCATAGGGCGATGCCTGTCTGAGACAAATGCCAAGAAGGCCAAAAGAAGTTGTTTATTTATAGATACAAATAATGTAAGGTGTTATACATCATTTCATGTGGTTTTTGTATTGAACCGGAGTACGTGTTCATTTTAACAGACAGCTTTTCTTTGTATTATTCAGGAGTACTTACAAAAAATCAGGAAACAGAACTCCTTGCATTGCATTAGTATATGCCATTTTAGAGATACTCAGTCCGTTGAAGAGACTTTATACAAAATTTGCTGTTATAACTATGAATACTAGAAAAAAGGACTGTGATACAATAGGGACAGCAACGCCCAAAGAACCAGCCACCATTCCACAGTGTATGTATAGACGTATATACATTTGTATTATAGATACATACAAAAAGCATAGATGAAGAAAAAACAAAATATTAGCCATAAGAGGACATAACAAGCAGATTATGGATAATAAGTATCACCTTCGAACTGTCGAGGACAAAATGAAAATCATTCCTAACACATTATGTTAACTTAAGCCGCTGATATGACCATGTAAATATTTATAAATCAAAAATCCTTAAGAAGCACAACATCGTGTGCTCAACGACTTTGGAGACAATATAGAGACAGGACAAACACAATTGAAATTAAGACTCAGTCGAAACAAACAAGTATCAAAGTAGGCTTTATGAACCGAATGCTTACTACATGTCACTTTTCCCCTTAGTCACAATGAAGGTGGTTGAAAGCTGTGTCCAGCAGTAAAAAGCGGACTGGATGCCTATGAAAGCATGTGATATATAGTTTGACTACAACTGGAAACAATGGGCAGTTAAATATAATATTTAGTTAGCATAGTCATCATTTTGTGTTTGTTGTTAGCTTTAACTTGCACCGTCTTTATTTCAGTTGCTTTTAAAATAAAATGTTTTGAAGTTGGCTTTGACAGAAAGTATATGCTACATCTTATTAAATCTGTACATAATAATTTTGCCCATTTCGTTTATCGATAGCCTTTTCACCCTGACTAAACATGATTTCATGTGGACACTCTATTTTTGCTTTGACACGAAGCAAGCAAGAGACGGATAGCAAGAGACGGATAGTAGAGCCGTCGACCCCAGTATATCACAGTGTAAACACACGCATCGTAACTGTATCCTCCGTACTACTTCATGACAATGGACTTATATTTGTCTTTGTTATTATGTTAATTGATTTTTTTCGCATAATGAGGGCACCAGTACCAGATATCCTTCATTTATATTCATAAACACTTACAATATGAAACACTAACGTTAATTGGTGTGCTTTATATTTAATATTCGTCGAATTGGCGGCATTTAAACTATTATTGTAAACAGTAAATGCCAGACACATCTTGTTACCTTTTAAATATTTTGATTGCTGAAAATGTGGTCGACAGGTTAAAAAGCAAAGCAATGGTTTCGTCTTTTATAAGATAATTCAAGGTAAATCCTTTTTCACCAGCTTTAAACTAAAGAATAACTTTAAACGGTTTAGGAATGAATAAATGATACAGTACATTTGTTTCAGCTGATATCTCTCAGTATATAACTGAACTCGTGAACAACCAACAGATGCTGGGCTTTTTTCTGTTGACGTTGATCTTAAAAATCATCTTTTAATCTATATTTCAACAAGGAAGCGTGCCACTTAATTTGTTTGAAAGTAAAAGCAAACTTTGAAATGTATGTATTGCAATTTAAAGGAAACAAACTAGGCTTTATACATTTCCTGATACTACGAAACGGTTCGAATCAATTTCATATGATTAATTTGCGACAGTTAACGAGTGTTTTGAAACAATTGATTTTTACGGAATGGGGATAGTTGCTCAGCCTCTTTTATTTGTATCTGGTTTTTCTACAGATCCATATAATTAGAATTGATCGAACTCACTTTCAATTACACTGAAAGTCATTTAGTTACATGTAACCGTGAAAATATACAATGTAATTGGAACGAAATGTCAGAAGCGGGAGAAATTAGTTCGAGAAATCATGCATTGAACCAATATTACACGTGGATAATCCAATTTTCTCGGTAAAACGCACGTTTAGACCAAGTTTATGTTGCAATTTAAGGATCTTAAGTAAAGTATATATCTTTTGCGATGTATTTTTAAGGAGATGGGCGGCTTCCATATTAGGTCGATTAACTATTCTCTTTGTTTCATACGTTTATGTCTTAAATATGTGCGAAAGTTTATGCATTATTAAAAACGTTGAAAAAGAAAGTGTTTTGAACAATGTATAACATATTTCAATGAAAAGGTTAACAAGATCAAATTTTCCTAAAAACATCAACACTGTGAAGATATATCAGTATTTATTAGCTATTATCTATCTCTGCTTGAAATTACTACAAAATTTAAAAATGAAGATTTTCAAAAGTAAAAGTTATATTCTCTTCTGTCGTTATTTCTAACGGATAATTATAAGTTATAGAGATTTTTGACAGGATAAACGGAGGTATATAGGAAGCCTTTCATTCGTATTACCAGAGGCATGGCCCATGGTTACAGAGGCATGGTCCATGGTTACAGAGGCATGGCCGATGGTTACAGCGGCATGGTCCATGGTTACAGAGGCATGGTCCATGGTTACATATGCATCAGAAGCTGTATATCTTGTCAAACAACACCGTTGTTTTATTGTTCATTGCGTTGAATACTTTCTGGCCTACTTGCAAAATTGAAATAATTATTTGCTATGGGGTTTTAAAGTAGGGTATAGATGAACAAAAGACAATGTATATACGGGTTGAAAAATTGGAAAAGAGATATTGCGTGTCTAAATCAGTTAGATCATTTGATTGCTTTCTATGTTACTCTTTCAAAACATTTTCGTGAAACTGTTATTTCTGTACCACAACAAGAACGACACCCTAATTGAATACCCATGTCATAATACGAGATCTTCTGTAAACCAGTTTGTGATACTTGACGATCTCATTTGACAACCGTTTTCAGTTAAGATATGCATTTATATTGAGGAGGTTTCAGTTCGCAAACATGCCAAAATAAGCACTGATAACCTGTTCAATAAAAAGGGGATTAGCCGGTAATCCTACTCAACTGCGGAGAAGATATCTGTCTATTTTGAATAACTTTCTAAGGCTTGAACAGCTGATAAATGGCTTATTAATATAATCAAAAATTATCAAATGCGTTAGTAATTTAGATATATGTAACCGCTAGTTTAACAAACTGTGACCCGTTGTCAGAAGCTTAGAGAATATCTAGTGCGGATTAAACTCTTATTGTGATTGGACCGGGGTCTAACATGGTAATTGGTACCCATGGTTGGTATTTTATCGGAAGGATAGGCTTGAGAAGTCAGCATTTGGCCCTGTTGTATGTCCTGTTGAGTGGACGGGGTCAAAAGTCCAAGTTAGAGACATTATCAGTAAATTTTAAAGTTGTTTTCTGCTATTTTGATATTTTAATAGTCTCGAGTGCTATACTCTCGATAGCAGTTGAGATATTCCGTCACGTATTGAGGTAAATATAGACCGGTTGCTCCTGGTTTAAGCAGGGTTTTTTCAGCTTAAATAGAAGAACAAGACGTTTGAACAAGTGACTTCGTCTCTTAAACAAAAACTCTGGCACAAAGTACAATGAATACGCACTGAAAGGAAATAGTGCAGTAAACAGGAATTCTGTTCTTCTGTTGTCTGCTTCGTTTAAAGTAATAATCCGTACATTTTCCTGTATGTCCTTTAGAAATGTTCTTCCAGATATACTTTATACGATAAATGTAGACGCAATATTTGCTTTAAACGATTATTAAAGACGCAAGGTATGCTTTATACGATAAATGTAGACGCAAGATATACTTTATAGGATAAATGTAGACGCAAGATATGCTTTAAACGATTATTAAAGACGCAAGATATGCTTTATACGATAAATGTAGACTCAAGATATACTTTATATGATAAATTTATACGATAAATGTAGACGCAATATTTGCTTTAAACGATTATTAAAGACGCAAGACGTGCTTTATACGATAAATGTAGACTCAAGATATACTTTATACGATAAATGTAGACGCAAGATATACTTTATAGGATAAATGTAGACGCAAGATATGCTTTATACGATAAATGTAGACGCAAGATATGCTTTATAGGATAAATGTAGACGCAAGATATGCTTTAAACGATTATCAAAGAACCAAGATTATGCTTTATACGATAAACGTAGACGCAAGATATGCTTTAAACGATAAATGTAGACTCAAAATATACTTTATATGATAAATGTAGACTCAAGATATACTTTATACGATAAATGTAGAAGCAATATTTGCTTTAAACGATTATTAAAGACGCAAGATATGCTTTATACGATAAATGTAGACTCAAGATATACTTTATACGATAAATGTAGACGCAATATATGTTTCATACGATATTTGTAGATGCAAGATATGCTTTATACGATTATTAAAGACGCAAGGTATGCTTTATACGATAAATGTACGCTATATAATATATTATTTTAGTTTGGATTAAGTGATTTAGGCCGTAAGTCTTCTTGTGACGTTCTTGTTTAGGCTAGAGTCTATGCCTTTTTTACTGTCCTCTGCATGTAGCCTAAACCTTTCTTCTTTTGTTCAAGCATTTTACTATTTATGTACGTTTTCATCCTACGCCTAAAACACGTAACGTAACATTGTTCTTTTTCCAGGTTGCCATTAAAATCATTGATACAAGAAAAATAAAGGAGGATTACACTCGAAACAACTTGCACAGAGAAGCTCGGATACTCGGTCAAATACGGCACCCACATATCATCCGCCTATATGAGACGCTCAAGGTAAAGTCCAATATGATGCTAGAAAATAGGGCTTAGGGAGTTTTTGACTTTATGCACTATAATCTTTTTCTTCTATATGCACGTTTTTGACTCTAGTTTCTATTGAATGACTAAATAACGCAAACACTTAAGATAATGATTTTGCAGTAATGGAGATTAATATCAATAATTGATCACATCTGCATAGTACAGAGCAAATAAACTGGTGTGGTAAAACAAGACCATTTGTTACGTATACTTAACTCCATTATAACGCAAGTTCCATTCAATACGAAAATACGAAAAAAAAAAACTGGTTAAACTATGTGCACTTGATAGCAAACCGCTTCTACTGTAATAAAGATAAATAGGAATGAAGCAAAGCATGGAACAACAATAACGACAACATCTTCAGAATCTGTAGAAAATCGAAAGACAAAAACGTTGCGTTTTTATTGGCGTTAAGTATGCATGATAAAAAAAAACCATCTTGATTCTTTGCGTTATAGAGTCATTACTTAAATTAAATAACTAGCTTTTGTTACAGGAAATTGGCGTCTACGAAGCATGCGTTTAAATTAATCTGGTTTCCGGAGATATTTATGCAATTTTCCACGAAATTTCAATTCCCGTCTTGATTACTGAAGAAAGCGAAATTTAAGAAGTTAACAATCAGTTTGACTTATTTTAGCAATGATAGATTTTCTTACACACATCAGTCGAGCCGTCTTTCTTTAACATCTCGGTAATTCTATTAAGATGCCATAATGAGTAAAAGTTGTATTGTCTATACCAATCAAGTAATTGCACACATGCACTGAGTGCTCCTCTCTTGCAGACAGCTTGATTGCTTGTTAAGCAAAACCTTACCGGCAATAGTTCTTTACCGTACACATAGATAAAGCTCAAATTTGAATGTAAAGCAAAACATGTGAAAGTCGGAAACTACTTAATTGTTTTATCACTAGTCAACAGAGATCAGTAGTTAGATAAAATATGCTAAAAGAAAAAACAAAACACTTTGGCACAAGTTTATAGCAAGGTAAAAAGAGGCCAATGATTTCTTGATATTCGCTTATACTTAAAGTTACAAAACTTGCAAACATCAAATTATTAAATTGAAAATAAAGTAATAGTTATGTTAATATCTAAGAGGCACCCAACTGAGTTTCTTAAATCGGCAAAGCAAGTAGTTGCCACCATATTGTGTTAATTTGTCCGCAGTGAGCCTTACTGAGGCAATCCCACAGGATCGTTTCTACAATTAGAAACATTAAAAAAAAACAACAAAAAAACCCCCATATCTTCGATGCTTTCCGAGACATTGACATAGTATAGTGATAAATTTCTTGGATCAAAGAAAAAGCGGGGAAATAAACATTTGTATATTGTTTAGTTCCAGCGAATGCTTTGTCATATACATCATAGGGACATTATTAACCCATAGCCTGCCGGCGGCAAGTAATTCTGCTTTTGCGACCAGTGCAGACCAAGATCATCCTGTACATCCGTGCAGTCTGATCATGGTCTGCACTGTTCGCCATTCAGCCAGTATCTTTTTGGTAAGCACCCCTTTTAACAGTTAATGGTACTGTTCAAATTGAAAGATGGACAAGTTCATTGTAGAAATTTAGCAGGGTAAGGGATAAGCTTCCAATGTTTTAATCAGTCGTTATCTCTTACTAGGAAGTTAATTCATACAATATTCATCAGATGCGGAAAGCAATCAGTATTATCGTAAAATGAGAATTATGTAACTAGATATTTTAAATTGTGTTCAGACATGAAACTGGCTTCATATGCCATGCGATACAAGAAGCATGTTCATGAATGCAAGTCCTACATAAGAACAATTGAAATATGATCAATGTAGTTAGGATTCCTAGTAATTATCAGAGGTAATTTTGTAATTGTAATTTGAGATATTTAAGCAATAGTAATTTAACATTTGTAATTTATCATAAAACTGAGAATGAACAGGTGAATTTAATCAAACATAGCAGGCACGTGTCCAGGTGGGGGGCCAGGGGGCCCGGGCCCCCCCAGCTGGCTGCCTAGTTACGAATTTTATTACTATGGGCCCCTCAATTAACAAATTTATACACCAGCGCAACTGGCTTGATTTGACAGCAATACACAGGCTAAAGAGCCATAAAACCGTGTCCGGTAGTGGAAATTAGCCCCAGGCATGTCACAGGTAAAAGTTTATCTGTGCATGCTTCATTGATCGCTTGATCGGTACTTGATTGGGTAGTGGAGAAACTATTATGTTTTTTTTACTCTTTGGAATTGTTATAAAATGATCAGAACATTGTTGGTTTTGTTAAGTAAATCTTAAAATGAATCTGAAAATTGAAACATTATGATGGTTGTATTTTGTTTCTACATTAAGGCACATTCCCCAAATTTATTAAATTGATCATTTTATTTTACAACAATTATGAATTTGAAACTACTGTATCAATTTTACTCTTTTGGGTCCAATAACCTTACTTAAAAACTCTCATAGTTTTAAAAGTAGTTTCTCAGTAAATCTCACAAAACGCATCTAAAACTCGTTACTTATGAGGGGTTTTATACATAAAAATATCACTTAATATGTGCTGTGATGTTATAGTTTGTACAGTCAAAGAAGTATAAAATACACGTCTATTTATTTTTATAGATCTTTGGTACAGTTAAGAGTTCATTGTCATTTGAAATCTACGATGTAAATAGTAATTGTCATAATATTTCGTTTGTTTTGTTGGAAATCTAAAAACATTTGGCCATTTAGCAAATAGGACACCCTTAATAAATAGACTAGCCACTAGACTGATAATTATGACATTTCTATGATTTTTTTTCTTTTTTATGTTCATAGAGACAAAAGCCAGTCTATTCTAGAGATTTTCTAAGAGGACTGATGTTAAAATTGTAATATTGGACATAGTATATAGACTGGCTCAGTTCACTACATGAAATCATAAAAATGGGAAAAAAATATCATAGTCTAGGAGCTAGTCTTCTTAATAATCATCTTAAAACTTCAACATTTTTTTCAACTGGGTATCATACAGAAAATAAGTCCATACACTGTGACTGTACAATCATACATACACTGAAAAAGGCTCAATGAAATGATTAAAAAGTAGACTTTTCCTTAAATATATGATACATTCATGCATCCTTAAAGGTGTTTCAGGTAGCAGGAAAATGCATCTATTCATGTGCCATATTAAAAAAATTTCGCAATCGGGAGGGGATACCCCTCCCGAACCCACCCCAGGTTGGGCCCCCCCAGCAAAAAAATCCTGCACACGGGCCTGCATAGGGACATTGCTTTTACTTATTATGAGAAATAACTTATGAATATGGAAAGAGTATTTTAATGTTTAGTTGTACAACTGCAACCCTGTTGCTCCCTTAAGAATAAATGTCTCCAACAATTAACGAAATACACAAATGAACTGTGAAATGTTCAAAACATTATCTTTTTGAAAATTGGCGGCGTCCCTGTTTCAGCATCGTGTAAATTATTCATAAAGTTAGAGAGTAAAAATGTTATGCGAGCAAAAATTGAAACGCCACGAGATTTTTTGTAAACTGTTTGAATAAAAAGCAGGTTGGCCACTGAAAAGTTTGTGTATAAGAAATGGCTAAGACTGGATTTGTTTGAAATAAAAAACGCTATGATTTTGGTATCGAATTGCTAGGTAGACAACTTTTTGTTTGGACGAAGTTATAACAAGCAAGCACCTTGTTTAGATTTTTTCCATTTGTGCAGTTTTCTAGAGAAATGTGCAAATTGCTTTAAGAGAAATGCGTTTCCATAAACGGTCTGCTTTGATCGTTCACAAATATGCAATGGTGAAAATGCAGATAACTACGTTTTGTGAGAAAGATATAGGCGTACAAAATCAATTCGCGAGGCAGAAGTTGTTGGGGTTAAGAAATCAAAATTGATTCTTGTAGACCAACAGTGCAGCTTTTGTTTGATGTATGAAGTAAAAATCTCTTACAGTTAATCAATTGTGATTTCCAGTCGCGTCGAATGTTGTAAAACAGCTAAGTCTAGGACGACAATAGACGAGTAGGGTCATTGTCACTAGCGGGTAAAATTCCGGGAGTTTAGTGTATAACTAAAAGTAGGTAGGATCAAATATACATGGCTATGTTTACTACGCTAAATATTGAAGACCTGCATTATTAACCAAACATTTCATTCGTTTGCAAAGGCTGGTGGTACTTTGGAACAAACCTTCTTGAAATATGCAGTTCTGACAATTTCATTTGAAACAGCTTTTAATGCTTTGAGGCGGAATAAGATTTCCTTTAAAGTGGTTGTTTAACGTTACACGGTAATACTTTTGATATTGTGGGTATTTTCTAAAGCGCATCTTACAAGATCATTCAAATATTTTGAAACTAGAGAATTTAATGTCCAATTACCTATTATTTTGATACAGTGTTTGCCTGAATCAGGCTGAAGTGAAAAGTGCCTGGAATATAATGGCATCGTGGCTGCAGTTTAACTCTGTACCTGGTTTAAATGGCAGCCACGTACACATACACTTACACACTCACAAATTGTCTACCAAACACGCTTTAATTTTTTTTCTTATCGAATTCTTTCCAGTCTAAGAAAGTCTGCTATGACCTATTTATAAGCCTTTTTCATAATAACAATTCCTCATTTCTGATCACGAACGTAGTTAATTGATTCTAGATCGTGTTATGAACAATTATGGATGTCTCTCTATTTTCGATTTGCCTAAAACATTGCAATATCACTTAAGCTGATCTGTGTATGTGTACAAGACTCCCTGTGAGCTCAGGCTGTATAGTTTTACGATCATAAAACGCGGAATTCCTCTCTCAAGTTCACCACAATTGTTCGGAATCAATAATTAGAACTATTGTCAGGATACATTCAGAAAATTGCTCCGAGAATTTTTCTTCTTTAAAAAAAATATAATAAAAAGTGACACAGTAGACAGAAAACAGAGTACAGATCATTACAATGTGCGTATATTTTAGGGATGTGAAACAACGAATGTTTTTATTAAATTGTAGCACAATTATCAGTATTTCATCGTTCTTCTTAATTCCGAGAATTGTTCTCTTAAGTTCTCAAATTCAAAGCCATGGCAACACAGACTAAAAAACCTTACTTATTTCAACCCACATACAAGGACTGCAGTAATAATAAGTATAAATCAGACATATAAACCTGAAAAATGTCAATTTAAACAAGGAATGGACGTTTTAATATAAATAAGGCAGTCTGAAAGACAGCTAAATCCCCCGCCACTGCTATGGATAGTGAAAGGGTAAACCTTTGATTTTAGCTGTGACCTTTACCTTGAACTGACATGGCTGACTCATGAATTCTGCACAACGTCTTGATGAGGTGATCATTTGACCAAAGTTTCATGAAAATCCTTCAAGGGCTTTAGGAGATACAGAGCTGAAACCTTTGACCTTCAGTTGTGACCTTGACCTTGAGTTGACATAACTGACTCATGAGTTCTTGATGAGGTGATCATTTGACCCAAGTTTGATGAAAATCCTTCAAGGGGTTTAGGAGATACAGAGTGGACACAAAATGGAAGGCTCAAACCTTCGACTCTTAGTTGTGACCTTGACCTTGAGCTGGCATGGTTGACTCATTATTTCTGCACATCGTTTTAATGAGGTAATCATTTTACCCAAGTTTTATAAAATTGCTTCAAGGGGTTTAGGAGATATAGAGCGGACACGAAATGGAAGGCTCAAACCTTTGACCCTAAGTTGTGACCTTGAGCCGGCATGACTGACTCATGGGTTCTGCACATCGTCTTGATGAGGTGATCATTTGACCCAAGTTTGATAAAATTCATTCAAGGGGTTTGGGAGATATAGAGCGGACACAAAATGGAAGGCTCAAACCTTTGACCTTGAGTTGTGACCTTGACCTTGAGCCGACAAGGCTGACTCATGGGTTCTGCACATCGTCTTGATGAGGTGATCATCTGACCCAACTTTCATGAAAATCCTTCAAGGAGTTTAGAAGATATAGAGCGGACACAAAATGGAAGGCTCAAAACCTTTGACCCTAAGTTGTGACCTTGACCTTGAGCCGGCATGGCTGACTCATGGGTTCTGCACATCGTCTTGATGAGGTGATCATTTGACCCAAGTTTTATAAAATTCTTTCAAGGGGTTTATGAGATATAGAGCGGACACAAAATGGCAGGCTCAAACCTTTGACCTTGAGTTGTGACCTTGACATTGAACCTACAAGGCTGACTCATGGGTTCTTCACATTGTCTTGATGAGGTGATCATTTGACCCAAGTTTCATGAAAATCCTTCAAGGGGTTAAGGAGATATGGACCGGGCACGATTTTGTTACGGACGGAAGGACGGAAAGACGGAAGGACGGACGGAAGGACGGACGGACGCAGACCATTCCTATAATCTCTCCGCCACGGCGGGGGATTAAATAAGAAAAGTATTAGTACTGAATTTTATCGTCATTGAAACAAAGCAAATTAATCCTGCCATGAAATAATATGACGTGAACGGAGTGAATTTGTTTACCCGATACCTTATATAGAACTTAATTGGGTAGCACATAGTAGACTAATTTAGGATAGGGAAATTTCATTTTTTTTTACCTGATATCATTGATATTACATTTTCATTAGTTTAGTTTATAGAGTTATTTCTTGTTTACGATGGCATTTCCTTAGTGCTAAATTTAAAGTTATACACTGTTAATGTTGCAGTTTTACAGAACGTCTTGGCCAAGCGGTCGATGACATCAAATTCACTTGCCCTTCACCGCTTTGGGTTCAAATCTAATTTCGATGTAGAATTCTTTCATGTGAAGAAATCGTCCAGCTGTCTCACGGAAGGTTGGTGGTTTTACCGAGGTGCCTGTTCGTGCTTGAAATAATACCGGGAGGGATTCCTGGAGTCTTCTTCGAACATCAAATGCTGGAAAGTCACCATATAGCCTGAATTGCATCGGTGTGATTATGAATTGAGCAAAAACAAAACAGGGTTTTGTAAATTTGTTAGATTCATTGTAATATAAAAAAACCTTTTAAAAATGTTTACTTGCGAACACAATAAAAGGTAGTATTAGATTGGCGTGTTTCCTGAATAGCTGGTAGACCCGATGCCATGTTTTCTTTATAGACAAACCGGGTCATTGTAAGGCAACAGCATTGGAATTGCTCTGATTTGTTTCAAATATGTTTCATACTTACAAAGATACCAATTAAATCATGATTTATGATACATCACCTGGTTTTAACACCATGAAATGTGACTGTCAGTTAGTACTTGATCTAATACATCTGTTGTATATTTAATTTGACGATGTCATTTTATGTAGTACATTTGTATTGCGAAAAGACACTACAAAACCTTTTATACTGACAAATGTTTCACTGAAATAGTATTTGTATGCCCGAAGAAAGTATTGCTAGACAGTGAAGAAAAGTTTTTAGTGAACCTAAGTGTTAGGAGTGTTAGGTGATTTTCTTTCCGGTTTGCCAGAATTTTACAAAAATGCAAATGTCTCAACAACCTCAATGAAATTATCTACAGAATGTCAGCGTGTATGCCCTTCTATTCCATAACTTCCTGCTCTTAAAATGCCTTGTGAAATATGGAATAAGATATACAAGTATTTACAAAGCAAAATGTCAAGCTATATACAGAAACACATTTTGTACAAGCGAATCGATTTTTGTTGTCACTGTTAGAGACACCAAACAGTTCTATTCTTGTAGTTGTCACAAATGTTTTGTATTACCAATTAAACCTCCAGAGTAATATATTTTCAAGAAAGTGTGTCAATATTCGGCAGACTTTAAGAAAGTGTGGAATATTGTTTCTAACTTTCCAGATATAGAAATTTTCATTAGAACTTGCTGATTCGTTAAAACATTTATTTAAACTGGAAGGAGCAGAGACTGATTTCTGAAATATCTGCTCACTCGACATTACTTTTAACATCGCGTGATTATCTCAGTCAGGAAAACTTCACATAATACAATTATAGCATGTTTTCTGTGACCTGTTCGCTGTAATTTATTGTAACGTTATGTGTTAATTGAATTTTCATAAACCTAATGAAAGTTCGTTACAATGTAGTGACACAGTCATTTGTGTGACCCACATGCTTAATGATTTACCGCTGTATATATGTGAAAGATAATTTGTTTGAAAATAAACAGCAGAATGATATGTAATAGTATATTATAATGTACAGTGGACTTTTCAAAACCCCTCGAGATAGAAAACCATGTCAAACTGAAACAGTGTCTATTGAAAACAGAGACCCTTCAAAACGAAATAAACGAAATCAAAAAGCTGTTTGTATAGATTTTTAGATGGAAGCGCAATTCTGCATTATTCAGCAGCATTGAATCCATGAATGGCTTCAAATTACAAAGTTTGATGTTCAGTATTGACTTAAAACGCACGATAAGCATTTGTGCAAATTGTCAATGATTTAAAAGTTTCATTGAAAATCAAATATCCATCTTTAGAATTTAACCTGCTGGTGGCAAGTGATTTTGCCTTTGCGACCAGTGCATACCAAGATCAGTCTGCACGTCCTGTGCTGTTCGCTATTCAATCAGTAAATTTTCAGTGAACACCCATTCGAAAAATAAATGGTACTGACCAAATTGAATGATGGACCAGTCCATTTTAGAAATTTAGCAGGCTAAAGGTTGAAGAAGTTGAAATAAACGATACCCATTGTTTTTCTGATACAAGTCTCCACGATTGCGTAAAGTACATTGACAAACGGGCTACGGTACCTATAGCTAAATAAATAATAAGGGCATTGTAAATATTTGATAACTTTCATGCGCATACAAAATTAAACATCTGACAAATTAGGATTATAAATATTTTGCGAAGACTTTTTACCTTGATACTGTAGCTTCAACACCATTATCAAACCATCCTTTAATCTCAAAGTATGTATAAAACTGTAACAGTTTTTATCTTTATAAGTATGTCTATTACTTGCCCTCGGTAGATAAACAAATTTATTTACACCTGTCATTGACCATAAACATTTAAACAACTCATAAATCCTTGTTTAATCATGGAGACAGGAAACAAATTCATTACTTTATCTGTTTGTCTACAAACAGACGTGGGGATCATCCGAACGGTTATCTTCATCTCTAAATACAACGACAGATGACTAAATTAACCTATATATATTTATTTCGCGCCATAAGTATGCTAAGTTTGCAATTTAAAATTTGACGAAAACACAACCTAGAAAATTCATGTATTTATTATTTCTTGCCATTTCAGTAATCATGGCACTTTTTTTTTTATCTTCTTCTACCATATATAATCCAATAGCATTGTTACATTCTGTTTAATATCGTATATAAGTCAATGCATATGTATTGAAAGTTCATGCAAATAGAAAAGTGGAATAATTTTCTTTTCTTTTTAGTACAATACGTTGCTGCACGTTTAAATTCCAAAAATCAGTCGCAAGACACTAATTAACAATTTATGTGCAGCTGTAAAGGTTGGACTTAACACATTCAAGGGAACAAAACAAATGAGATTCTCAAAACCCATTACTTTTGGGGATATATAGAAACCTTAGTAAGTGTTTTTTTTTCCGGAACAAGCAGGTTACTGTCCCTCCTATAGGGTTAAGTATAGGTTATTTGTTCCGTAAATAAGAAACTTGTTTACTGCAGAGCATTATGACGGGAATCTTTACCTGATATCTCTGATTTGATCCCGACGGTAGCATGTTCTGGCATTATTCTCAACAGTTTTGTTATGATATCACTTGCCTAACCAAGACTTGAAAATAGTAACAAGATTTTACAAATCCCTGTTATCTTATTTTGTTCACTTGAATCTATGGACTACACGTACATTGTGTTTGAAATAAACGGTTTGCAAAACAAATATTTCTTCATAGATATTGTTAAAACATGTATTTGACTTTATTCGTTATACTCTGAAGCAGAAGTATACAATTTTACCTTTCAATTTTCTGAACCAAAGTTTAATAAAGCCTGCTTGATCAGACAAGCTGCATGAAAAACAGACTCTCCTTGTTTCGTACACAAGAACTGAAAAGACAAAAAAGCAAAATGTGGTAATGCAATCTCAAAAAGTAACCGACCAGACTAACCTGATTTCTATTTAAGATATTTTTGATCGCGGCCTGGCCTGGAGGCCGCGATCATATGGAATAGGTGAAGTATATGCGCGCTGGGAAAATATTTCTGATGGACCTGTGAATTCTTTACTTATGGGTGAAACAGGTCTCATATGCATAAATACGATTAGCTTCTACTGATTATAAAACATACCGTACGATTTGTTGTGAATTAACTGTTGTTGTACTTTTTGTAGTTCAACCGCCACCCTTGTTTAAGAGCAACATTTAAAAAACACGTTTTTTTCATCCTCAAGTAATAAGTAAGTAGACTCGCCCAGTGTAATCAATAACCCACAATTGACCGACCCCTCTGGTACAGTATCAAGACGCATAATCTAACTCTATACATAGAGCGCCTACTTCACCCGATTTACATTCGGAACATTTTCACGCGTTTCGGGCTTTATCGTATGTTTAACATGGGATTTTTGAACCGTCCAAAGAATGTTTGTCTCATTGTTTATTTTTTTTTAATAAAAAAATGTTACTGCTTTCATTGTCTACCACGTATGTCACTATACCTGTCCAGTACTGAACATTATGGTAAACGCTTCTTTCCTGCACAAATGACAATTTCGCAACTTCTGTCCGGTTTGTACAAATTTCTGGCCGTGATAAACCATTTGACTTGTATATATTTTAACTACATAGGCTATGGAATCCATGTTGATTCTTCATGTTACTAAGCCATGTTTTTGAAAACATTTTATTATGCATAGTGAACGTTGCCAAGGTACAGACGCTTCTGACGTTGCCTCCCTTTTGTTTTAGATCTAACCTCTTTTTAATTGTTTCAATTTTCTTTACTATGACACAAGCATTACTATAATATTTCATGAATTTTAAACATTCACTATTACCATCACTACTGTAATTGCAGCTGCTCACTGTGTAAATACTTCTGTTAAATCAGGAATAACGCAACTGTTGCAATATTTGAAATTGAAGAAATGTCAAAGATCGAGATATTCTAGACAGTTTTCTAGGACAAAGAATGTTATAAATGTCAAACTTGTAAGTAAGTTCACTAGAGTCTTAGCAATTATGTGATTTTCGACTACAAAGTCTTACGTCATTATATCTAGATTAGATATGCCCAGCCTTTTTTCTATAGAGGCATGTCCAAAATGAGTTTTTTTTGTGTGTGTGTTTATTTTGGCTATTTATAGAACTGCAAAGTACGTTTACTTTTATGTAGAAAATGTTTATTTCTTGTTTCAAAATTAAACTTAAGCAATAATGAAATTATTCGCTATTTTTCGTGAAAACATTTGTAGTTTATCTACCGTCCTTGTTTTAGAGAACTCATTAGAGAAGTTCTAGTGAAAAAAGCAAAACAAAACAAAACAAACAAGAAAGTAAAAACCAAAAGAAAACAAGAGATTTTCAGTTAATCTTCAAAACCTAGCATATTTGCCTGCGTGTTATGTACTCTTTATGTACCCGCTAGCCGCCGGTCTGGAAGACCATTTACAGTTTTTATATGAATATTGTCTGGCATATGATCGAAAATAATGTTATAAACATAATTGAAACTATAAAATGCGTTATAGAAATCCCGTCCGACAGGATAATGTTATAATAGAAAATAATAAATGAGTAGATTATAGTCGATATAGGCAAGAGAAAGTTTATGGTCTCGTAATCACTCGACCGATATTACTACGCAATATGCCTATCTGATCCAAAGGAGAAGAACCTACGAAATGTTTATAATCGTATATGCATGAACATATAATTGTCGTAAGCGGTCATGCAATGCTCATGTACGATATATATAGTGAGCGCTCATGCACGACAAAGTACAACAGTTTGGATTATTTCGATATTCTGTAGCTTCCGAAACTATCTGTAAGAACGAAAGGTAGTAAGTCTGAAAAATATGAATTGTCGCGGCATATACTTTGTTCCTCAATGATATCAGAAAAATATGACCTTGTCGTTTTTTTTCCTGACAAGGAAATATTTTTGATTGGCACAGTTCAAAGAAAAACCTAATTCAAGACAATCTCAGACCTTTGCGTAGCTCTCTTTTTATATAGACTGCTAATACCCAATTCTAACCTGCATAAACTGTCACCTGTGAATAATGTCAACCTGCCTACAGCAGTCAGTGTCAAGTAAGGCAACTGAAAATGGCATTAAAATAGTCCTTCAGACAATACGACCCAGTCGGTCGCGTTTTACAAGCAGCAAATATTAACCCAAAAGCATTTAATAATATCATAACAGATAAATTACGATCTGATATTCAGCCTTTTTCACCATTTTTAACAAAGCCATCTGTCAATAATGACCTTTATAAGGCAGCCTGATACCTCACTATTCTAAACAGGTTTCACTTTGTAAATAATACAAAACTATTGCTCCAGAAAGGACAGAAAACACATAAAGCACAAAAACTCAGCATAGTTTCATTCTACTTCTGTGAGTGTAACTTTGATATTGATCGCCCAAGTCAAGTTTGATAATTGTATTGCACCTCGTTACGACTGATGATTAAAATTTCATGATTACTTCCATAAAACTGCCGTAACAGTCAAACACATAAAGCTATTTTACAATGTATGATATTATTCAATGCACGATATGTTGTCTTTTATCTGTGGAAGTTTCAGATGAATTATCTGTAATGAAAATGTCCCCGCAACACCATCGGTTCAGATGAAAAAAGTGAGGTGATATACATATCTTTAGTAGTTCCTCTACCCAGGTGCCCGCTCGTGATGAAAAAATGCACGGAGGGGTACCTGCGGTCTTCCTCCACCACGAAAGCTGGAAAGGTCACCCACCATTTGACCTATAATTGTGTCGGTACGACGTTAAACCCGACAAAGTAAAGTTAGCAGTTCCATTTTTACTGAATAACTTTTGAAGTATTCTTTGTAGTTATATGGAATAGACAGAAGACGTCCTCCAATACTATTAATTATATCATAAACATGCCACTCGATTTAACTATCTGCGTAAAATTGCATTTCACAACATATTAAAATGTCCTATAACACCGGCCTTCAAACGTAACAACAAGAACTGGCAGCGAATGTGGGATGGGTGGAGACTATATTTTCATGTAATTACCTGCAATATTAAAAACACGAGATGGAACCTAAAACTCGTTAGTTCTCTGAAATACGTTACAAGGAATTACAAAGAGTATGTCAGTACTAATCTTTTAGCACTTTATAAATAAATGCAGTTGTAAAAACGACGCAAAAATTAAAATTTACTGTAAGTATCATAATAAACTAGCACAAGTTCACAATAAGTTTCACTTGCCAAATTATAGAAACGTGAATTCGGTCACTGACCTGTGCCTTGTAAAGTTGTTGACAGATTCCCATTTTTTGTACATGCTTGGCTTACTACATAAACGCCAATCCTACATATTGATTGCTCATTATCAGGGGACATAAAATTGGCATAGAGGTACTGTCGGAATGCAGTGACCTATCGATATATACAAACACATGTAATCAGAGGCATTTATATTCTCACTGGGCTCAATTTCCAAGAAACGTCCTTTAACTCATACAGTTCTCGCCATCTAACGTCCCCTAGAGATCTCGCAGCCAATGCCTATAGATTGTTTTCACAGTCAGTTCTCCCAGTGGAACAAATTTACACCTCTATAGTTTTGTGTGGCAACTAATCAGCATAAAAATTGAATAACGACACCAGTGTCGCATGCCCACTTCTTTTAGTTTCCTGCATTGTCTTAAATGTTGTCAGTATTTTCTCTTGTCGAGATATATTTTTTTCGCAGGATGGAAAAACATTTTTGAACAGAATAGTTTGTTCAACCTTTTTCAGTTTTGCTTGACATGAACAAGGTCCATTTTTGCACACTAAGAAGTAGTTATATTGTTGAATATTGGGCTTCCAAATTTCAAATGGCAGTAGGAGCCGAATTATAGCAGAACAACACATTCTTACATAAGCACTACACTTTGATACCAAGCCCAAAAATAAATCATCTATAGTGTTGAGGAAATGATCTGTTTGACTCTTAAGGTTTTATCTATTTCATTAAACGTAAGCAAACTATGCATAATGTAACACTCTGAAAGCATAGCCGGCTTGTATACTTTTTTCAAGGCACACATAAGGAATAAATGACCACCAAAGGAGACGTAAAGACGCTGAAATCAATATATTGTCAATACAAACTAGGAGAGACGAGCTATAAACATCCACTGTACCGTTATACAATGTTATTTATCTAGGTTTGTTGACCAATTCTGCCAATATCAGTGAATAAGCATGGCTGGTGTGACTCATAAAAATGAACCATGCAATGTTGTTTTGTCGCACAATTGAACCCAGTTTACAAACCTTCTCCAGAAAGAGAACTTTTCTGCATCTTTCTCGACATCACAACTTTATTTGAGAATTAAAGTGAAACATTTTGTCATTGATTTGTTTCAGTATCGCCATCCACTATAAACAACTTTCACTTGACTCAGGCAAAAGGCACCACAGCACCATCAGACGTTTTATGTTTTTACGTTAGTGTTTGGATATTAAATTTTGATGACTTCGTCCCTGTAACTGAATACAATGCTGAATACAATGGGTTATCCCATATATTAAACACATGTTTTACTTGAATTAACATCAGAAAGGTACATGTCCAAGAATGTACTGGTCACTTGTGTGAGTCCACTCGCACTTAATCTTCAGGTTTGTTCTATTTTATTCTTATTGATACATGTATACTGTATATATACATAAACAATGAGTCAATGATTTCCAAAACAGTAAAACCATGCAGCAGTGTTTGATTAAATGTACATAAAACAGATAAACAAAACAATGAAATAAATGCGTACATAACCTACAAAAGAACGCTATAGGGTGCCGACTCGGAGCGATCAGTGGCAAAACACTGGTTGGGAGCTTAAGCCGGCTATTCACAAACTTTCAATCAAAACAAAACAACAACAACAACAAAAAGCAAGTCTCCTGTAGAAACAGACGCCCTACCACAAACTATGATTAATGAGGCTCTAACAATAAATGGCCTCAACTCTCAGAGGTAACAAGACTTATAGGCGACATGGGTAAATCTGTCACAACTGTCAAATAATCACACCAGTCACCAAGAATAAAAGACAATTTGCGACATGGGAACTTCTGTTATTACTACATACACAAATGCTAGGCTTTCAGCAGTCGTACAAAGCAGAACGTGTATAGATAATATTGTATAATATTTTCATCAAAACAGGTAGAAGTGTCTTAAAATATAAAAAAAAAAGAAAACTGATTTGTAAATTTTGTAAATTCAAAACAAACAGAAAGATGGACTTTCCCATTTTCACCCCATTATAGAATTACAATGTCCATTATGGAAACCCACATTTTTCGGTTACATTTTTCATATGTAAATATTAGCTGAATGTAAAGAAATGTGGAGAAAATGACAAAAAGTACTAAGGTCTGAGACTGACGCTAAATGAGGTGCCAAGTAGAGAGGTCTTCCAAGAAAACGCAGTAGTATGTTTTATGAAAGTTCGTTTAAGTAAATTATATTATACGAACTCTCTTTGTAGAGGCGACGGGACTCTGGGTTAGCGGGGCATTGCCTTTACAGAGTCAAATACCGTAATTGTTTAATATGATCATGTAATTATTGAAAAAGGAAAACTGGCACTAATACTAGTAATCAGGAATGAAAATGTCAAGCCCTTTGTACTGTAAGACAGTTTTTCCCTTGAGGATGACATTTTAAATTGAATTTTACTTTGCAGATTCTATTATCTTTGTAAGTTTTTTTTAAGAACTTGGAATCTTTCGTGTTTGTCTGAAAACTTTGTACAATATATGAGGGCATTATTGTGATGTTTAATTTGGGCCAGTTGGAAAAAACAAATCTACCTAGTGTTTTATGTTAGTATTACATGTTTTGAAGATTTCGTATCGATGCTGATAAAGGAAATTACATTTTAACTAATCTCAGTAACTAGGTCATCTGCTGCAACAAATTGTGGACATAGCGAAATGATACAGTCATCATTCTTGGCCGATTATGGAACGTAAACAAATAGACAATGCAATGTAGAGGCACTTTAGTTATCACAAAATAAAAAAGGACTGTTTATTGAGAATAATATTACAGCAACTGACATGTGCCTCTATGTCTACGGTCTGATGTTTTGTAAGATTTTGGCTTTAGTTTAATGCTTGACATGGCTCTTTTATCATTTATGTCTGTGTTTTTCAGTTCAGTATACCTTAGGTCTACGTTGTCAACAATATATGCAACAGAACATATTCACACTCTCAGGAAATGGGAAATAGATCAAATTGGGACCCTAGATAGCCAAATTAGGACAGAATATGATTATCGCCCTATTCCATTATTCATGGCTTATTTTGGCCGATAGTCAAAGTTGCGTTTCCACTATGATCTTTTATTGTAAAATGAAAAGGTTCAAAGATGACATTTTATTCGTGTTTCATAATGTATTTCAAACACACATCTACACACAAAGAAGGTTTCCCGAAAATTATTTCTAATGTTTGTACCCTGAACAAAATTGCTAACCGTTGGCATCTGCATAGGCAAGTTTGTAGATCTTAGGACATCATCAGCAGTATTGAAATCGGCACAAAATAACATATAGGAAAATACTCATTTCTAACACTTTTTTAAGTTTCCAAAGTTTGGGAAATGTATGCAAACAAAACAACATTAATATAAAAGTAAATTCAAAACCAGAGCATTAATTTTCGATACAAATATAAGTGCGCATGCGCAAGGTTTTACGATACCACTTTGCAAAATGTTGTACTTTAAACAAATGTTTACTTACTGTTTATTTCATAAAATAATATTTTACTGGTGGGTTGGGATAATTATATTCTTAGAAAGATTTCTTCTTTTTCCTTACTTTTGAAATGATTTTAATTTCCTTTTAAAACCTGCATACATGTATATTTAGATAATTTAAAAGTTGTTTTCTTCGTTCTGTTAAAACACAAATAAAAATGATTTAATCCAAAAGACAAACAAACTAAAACTTGCAGAACAATTCTAAGAATAATATGGAATTAAATATCAATATTTTCTATTATTGTTTTCTTTTGAAATGGCAGTCGGGAAATATATATTTATTACTGCGTGGGAGTAAAAATAATTTTAGAGAAAACTTGATACAACGTGAGATAAACTGTCCAGAATTACGTAGAAAAAAATCCATGTTAGAACAATTTAATATCCTAAATAAGACACCCTAATTTTTCGGCACGGGTAGATAAATTGGTTTGATTTGATATTCCTGTCAATATAATTATACATATAATATTATCTAGAAGATCTTACACGATTGAATTACTAAACAGGTTGCATAAAGTAATGAAATGCGAGGCTGCTTTAAGTTTTTTTCTGTGCGTCTATCTTTACCTATCAAAGACAAAGTCAGCCGACTAACGCCTTCCATATTTGAAATGACCCCCAAAACTAGTGTAATATCAAATTTTATATTGGTGTTCATCGTACACGTTATTGGAGTTGTGAGGCATACATGGCGCATTCCTGACATTACATGATACCATGTTTGTATCTCTACTTGACTGAAATTAGACGGATAATTGAATAAAAAAAATTTGAGACCTGGGTGTACACAGTTGAAGGAAATATAGGCTGTCAAGTATATATGACGCGAAAGGTCGTAATACTGTCTGGTTCTGGCTTTGAGATACTCCCATACAAAGTGTAGTAAAATGTCATGTTAGTGCATATGTTTTAGCATAAAGCTAGGGTTGTTCGTAATGTTGTACTAATAGTTACATGAAATACTAGTAATGTAAATATCATCGCGCGGTCGTGATACTGTACTATTAAACAATTGCATGAAATATTGCAAATATCACCGCGTGGTTGTGATATTGTACATGTGGTATAGTCGCGGAACCGATAGTGGGACGTAATGTCAACAATAAAAAGTTAAACATGCCACACAAGCAAACGCGTTAACCTGTTTCATTCATTATTTTTTTGGAAAGAAACATGCATACCGTACAAAACTATTTCTTGTGAATATTAAATACTTTTACAAAGTCTGTAGTAATGTATGGTCGGATGCATAGATAAAGGCAAATTGACAGCTTCGTTGGATCATTGTTCTGTTGTATGATGCTAACTGTATTTTTTGTATGAAAGTTTATAAGCATTTTAACTGTGTAAACATAATTCTTTGCTCATTGATAGATAATTTTCTGTGTTATTCAATTTAGTCTGGACATGCATACGAAAGGTTTTGTCACTTGCAAAGAAGTCTTCTTTTTTCAAAGAAGTCTAAGTACAAATTATTACATTACTCCTTACTTTATGGTATTGACCGGTCTACAGTTCAACATTAATTATTACTCAAAACTTGGTCAAAAATGAAAAAAAAAATTCATGTTATATAATTTATAATGAAATTATGCGTTTCTGTTTTGAAAGACACAGGCTATTATTGTTTACAGTAAATGTGTTTTCTGTCGAGATACTGACTTTGAAACGTCCCCTTTATGAGCGCTAATTGCAGACAGTACTTGGAACTTACTGCGTAGGTTTTCGTACGAGTAGTCAACTGTTTGTTTCTAAGACAATGGAAATGTACGATGAACCCTGTCCCAACACGTCCAGAGTAATTGCAATATTGTTGTTTTCACCTCAGAGGAATATTTGATGGTGACCATCTCAGAATTTAATGAATTAGTCAGTTTCTGTCACCCACGTTTGCATAAATACGTTCTTAATTGGTATTAGTTCACGAGTTCGGACAAAGCTTCATCTTTCGCACGTACTTACCGATAGACATGTGACGGTATGATTTTAATATTCGTATTGATATAGGGCAGGTAACATGATACCGGTTTGTGTGTTTGGACAGAACAAAACAGAACAGAGTCTGTTCTGTGCTGATATAGGGCAGGTAACATGTTAAGTGACCGGTTTGTGTGTTTGGACATGACCAACTCATACACGTAAAAGTGAAATCCAGTTCCTGTTTATTTACGCTGAAAAGAGACGTCTTAAGAAAAATGCTTATATCAATGATATTAGTACTTTAATAATAATAATAATAATAATAATAATAATAATGTGATAGTAATAATAATAATAGTAGTAATACTAATAATAATAATCTCTTTATTGGCAGAGTTTGCTCAAGGGGACAAAACATCAAAAATGAAAGAAAATAGTAAGAAAACTATCTAATTATTTGAAATAGACATAATAATGTATACTGGTATACTGTGTATAGTAAAACTAAATAAATCGTTTGTTAAAAAGGGTCTTTTGAAATGTAATGTAAGTTTGTTTTTTTTAAATAACTAGGATAACTCATTTCTTAGGGAGTTTGGTCCAGATCTCCATACTAGAATGCCAGAATGTCTGTTTTAAACTACTTTGTTCTTGGTATATTATAAATACTTTCTTTTTTCTCTGTAGATCTTCGAATATAAATATTTCGCAATGGCTTAGCTGTTCGTCACTCTAACTGTATTCGGAAACAATCATTGTACTATTACTGTCAATTAGATCTTGTTTTGTTTTCCCTGAATGGAAACCATCGTTATCTCGCGCATTTTGGGATTCGCGCAGTAATTTATAACACTTGTCTCTATGAAAAACAAGGTCCCCGTGGATACGATTCATTGAAAATTCCAGTATTGATAGATCACGAGTTGAATAAAATCATCTCGATGCGACAAACAAATCTTGGATATTGTTCCCGATCAAAGTAATTACCGTTTCCATAGGGATAACAATTTTCATTTTAAGTTTCTAGATAAATCACTGTGACAAATAGTATAGATTTTGATGACACAGACTAAACGTGACAGTATTCAACCCAACTGTACTAAATACCATGACTTTTAATTTATGTAATTTACTCTGAACATTTATTATTTCTGTATACACTTTTTTTAATTAAACTTCTGTTAGATAAATTGTCTTCTATATCAGGCGTTAAAGTTTCTGTTTATTTCTTAAGAGTTTTTTTTTTTTATCTCAAATGACATTTGTACAGGTGTAATGCAAGTTATTGACACAATTAGTTCACCCCAAAATGTATATAAAATTTAGCTTTTTACCTTAAACCGTTCTGCAAATTTGATGTAAAAATATGTAGAAAGATTCTTTGGAAGCATTTGTATCATTATTATTATTATTATTATTATGATACCACATTTATATAGCACTCTTTTCATGAACATGTACACGTTCAAAAGTGCATTACAGAATAAATTTCAAACAATACAAACAAATACGCATAGAGAAAACAATGCATTCCACATTAACAAAAATCATGAATGTAAAACATTTAGATAAAACAAGACAAACATACATACATATTTAAAAGTATTTAAGTGACCCTAGCCTAGTAGGCAGACAGACAGACAGACAGATAACTTTATTTCACCTAAGGTATTATACAATACTACATGAGGATATGCAAATAGATTTGAATAAAGCTAAAATACTGTTCTATGATGTTTTATAAAAAAAAAACAATGCATCGGTCAGTTAACGAAATGTTGTACAAAGAAGTGGTTTGAAAGCAGCTAGCGTGTGAGCCTCCCTGGTCTTGACGGGAAGGGAGTTTCAAAGCTTTGGAGCAGTGGACAAAAAGCTGCGATTGCCATACATAATGGTTTTAGTTTTTTTTTAAATGCAACTCAGCAAAATAATATTAAACTCAGTTTGGTCGAGTATGTTTAGATAGTGCAACACCTCTCACGCTCCTAGCACCCGCTTTAGCGGAATTCTATTACAAAGATATTGAATGGACTTCATGATTCCAAAGAACCACAAAATATTACAACACTGAATCCAAGTACGTGGAAACTTTTTAAAGCCGCCGCATGACACTTAAAAATTAGTTTTGTGATACTTAATAAAATCTGTATAAAGATCCTTTGGAAGCATAGAATGCAACCAAGCAAAATAAAAGCAGACTCGGTTTGATTGAGTCTGTTCATGAGAGTTAATGGAAAGCGCAACACCTCTCACGCCCCATAGCACGGGCTTTAGCGGAATTCTATTACACATCTATTGAACGGACTCATGATCCTAAAGAACCAGAAAATATAACAACACTGAGTCCAAGTACGGGGGGACATTTTACAGCCGCCAGATGGCACTTAAAGTGATATTAAGCATACTGAGTTCTTTGCCACTAAATAGTCTTTGGATTTCCTTATAGACTTAATATTTTTCTGTTTACATACATATTGACAGACTGCTTTAGCGTGTAGAATGTTAATGGAGTCCTGTCGAAGTGTAAGAAAATACATTTCTTCATTTGGTAATGCAGTTATTAGCATCCGTTGCGTGCAGCCCTGAATGTATATCGAGAATATTTAGAACATGAACAGATATGGGGTTTCATTTTAAGCATATACCAGTTTGCTGGGTTCGAAGATATTAAAGCTTGTGAACATGCATGAAACAAAATGAAACGAACATATTCCCACATATATAAGATTTCCTCTTTCTTCCAATTCCAGCATTTTATTCCTTTTAAACGTTTTGTTGCTAATCTTTTTAAAGGGCAAAAATTTTACACATAGAAAGCATAATTGTGTCAAAATGGGTAATGGTCTCAAAATGGATGTGACTGGGTGTCGCACACCTTATTTTTGAAATGATCTTTTCTTTTAACGTGAAACAGAAGTCACAACTGTGCGCTTGCACAAAGAACACTTGTCCATTATTCACTCTACATGTGTTATGTATTCGAATGTTTGAATCATTCTTGTAATTTTATCTAGGATGTTTCTTTAAATTTCCGAAACAGATAATATTTATGAACGTTTAAAACATTTATGTGATATACATATATGAGCCGTGCCATGAGAAAACCAACATAATTACTTTGTGACCAGCATGGATCCAGACCAGCCTGCCCATCCGCGCAGTCTGGTCAGGATCCATGCTGTCCACTAAAGGTTTCTCTAATTTCAGTAGGCTATAAAAGCGAACAGCATGGATCCTGACCAGACTGCGCGGATGCGCAGGCTGGTCTGGATCCATGCTGGTCGCAAAGCCACTATGTTGGTTTTCCCATGGCACGGCTCATATACATATATGAATCAGCAGTGGAGGAATTTATTTGTATGATACCATCTTAGTTTTAAACATTATACCTACCGTTATATATCTATTACAACGCGGATGTTGAATACATCAGTTTTATAACGGTTGGCTGACACTGTAAGATATAATTTACATTTTTAAAGCAAAAAATAATTAAAATGACTGACAAATACTATATCTACTTTATTTACAATTATTGTAATAGATTTTTGGATTGTCAGAATAAATTAATGCCGAAAATAGTGAATTGCCTGTCAGTTTGAATTAAAGCATAATAGACCTAGAAGAATCAAATTCCAAAACGTGTGTCGTGGCATGTACCGCTCCATACAATGAAATATAGGTTACTGTTGGTGTTAAATTCTGCTTTACGTTCCATTATTCGAGCACGTTAGTTAAACATTTTCAGTCATTACTAAACAGTATTTTTACTGTGCTGAAAATACTTTTTTAAGCCAAGATAGTTGAAATACCCAGCTGTCACTAGTAAAGATATAGTGAAATCTTAGGTACCCGATAAATTCACGTACTAAATTATGTCTTCTAGCTTATTAATAGAATTTTGTCTCGTCATAATTTGGAATCATTAAAAAGAAGAGAAATCATAGCTATGCGTAGTACTGAAACCAAGTAAACAAATAGAAACAGTAGTGAAATATGCAACGACCCTTTAGCACCGGCTTCGTTAAACGGAACTCGATTGTTCAGTTATATTGAATACACTCCATGATCCAAAATATACATATATAAAACAATACCGAGTCCTAGTGAGAGGCCAATGCCACTTTTAAAAAATAACGAAAATGTCAAATATGCTGTTGTATAACTTCATAGCCTCACATTACATTGTGAGTTTTGTTGCTTGAAATCAAGACTTTGCAAGTCAGGCATAGTATATTCTGTTATGATGCAGTTTATTTTCCTAATTTGTTCTACGTGATCAAAACAACTGAGTTCATTACGCATTTTTGTCTTTTTCTAAAATATCTAACGGTCTTACATGGTAAGACTTTGTCATCTATACTTTGTCATTATTGTCATTAATATAGTTGAATGATATATTACCATTACAAAGCTGTTTTTTATTTTTCTTGTAAGGATATACGTATCATGGTAATCTGAATAGTGATGTTTATCCCTTATGCCCGATTCTTTAAATTTCATCTCTTTGTATTTTTTGAGACGACCGTCTTACTTCTGAATACTTGGCACACTAAATTCAATGGAGCTTTACCTGATAAAACGCCTAGATACACTTTTAATTTTAGTTTTACGAATAACGGTTAAAATGTCATCTCAAAATCTCGTATAACACTTAAACTCGTGAAATCATGAAGTATATATGTTTAAACCCGTTTTTCTTCAAATAAATATTTATGTAAATTAATTTCTTATTTACTAAATTCTTAAAGGGTTTGTTTGTTATATAACAGCGGGCATGCAAAGACAAATCCTTTGCGAACCCATTATCCCAGTACGATAGTATTAAAAACTTAACAGGAGTTTGCAAAAAATTCAAATAAAAATTACCCGAACGTATAAAACCAGAATAAATACTTATTTCATAACGATTTAAAGTGATAGAAATAATTTCAAATTGGTATTAAAGAAATGAAACATTATGGAAATAACTTGTAGTATAGGATAGCAATTGACTTGATGGCTTTTTAAATTTTGTAGAATACATCATGTACAATAAGTCAAACATCCACTTGAGAAGCAGATTTTCACTTTAAATATGCGCAACAAACGATTATAGGAAACACAGCTATGTGAGAACGCTCGACTGCAGCGTCTTTATAATAAGATACTGAATAAAATAAGATCCCATGGTCTTCCCCTTACCCCCACCCTACCCCGCTGACATATCTTCGCATCTGAATTCAATGTTGTTTTGGTCCTCGGGAATCTTGTGGTTCAATTAATGACATTGTATGATAGAGTTTATCTTAAGCCGGTACAATGGGTGGGTTGGAGTGGGATTTGGGAGTGCTTGATGATGTTGCAGTTTCCTTGCCCTTCATGAACACACGCAAGCAAACCGAGTCTGCAGATACGTTTCTTCGTCTAAAGGATATTGTTATAGATTTGATTCAAGTAAGTCCAGTACTAGCATCGGACGTTTAGGCATAAGGAAACACATATGACAATTTTCATGCATAACAGTTTTGCAAAAGCGTATTGACGAGTTCAAAAGTTCGACGTAGATTTTATATTTAAGTTATTTAGGTGTAGAGATGGGAAATGGGATGTTATTAATGACAAAGAACAAAGCAAAGCACTGCACACCAGCAACAGCTAACAAAAAGTTATAGACTAGATGCCTAGATTGATATGACGAGATTTCAAAGGTGGTTTCCACTTTTGTAGCAAAATATCAAACATTTTGTAAACATCGCCACCCATTAAAATTAATATCACTGACTGTGAATATTGAAGTCGGCTGTTGACAAATGACACCATTGAGACAATACTACACGCAATCCTCGAATAAATTTCAAACTTCGTGTAATGTCATGGAGCAAAACATTAGCTGTATAGAGAAGCAAAATATTGAAATACAGACAGAGATGACTAATTCAGTCCCTAAAGAAGCAAACCGCTTTGAAATAAGAGGCTAACAATAGTGGTGTGTATCTGATATGTATGAGATACCGATCAACTTCATCTATTTATTTATTTAAGTTAGTCAAGTGTCAACTACAAATTAGTGATCAGACATTACCGCCGTGGTGGTATCCTTACTTGACACGAACCGTGATTCATGGGGTGTGGAATATTCTATTTAGTTTTTTCTTTGTAACCGTAGTATGAATAGAAAATGTGTAATATTGTGACTGTCAGTATTGTGATATAACATGACAAATTAATTGGGAAGTTTTAATGTTTATTATGATAATTTAATTGTATTTTTTTCATTAGGTGAGCGTTTTTTCAAACTCGTAATTCCGTGTTTGACATCTCTTCTCATCAACAAATTAATGCTGCTAACTTTAGTTTAGCTCAGATTGTTTATTGCTATTCTTTTTAATTCGCTTTTGCATAGAAAGTAATTTTGTCGTGAAAATTGTTAAACAATAACATGAATATTCCAGTATATACATCTTTGGCATGTCTGACCCTTGTTTAAGAACTTTAAATTTGTGATGTTCTAATCCCGCACCTAGAATCTCACCGTTTCAATGTAATGCTGTATTTGTACGAATCAGCAACACCCTAGAAATATTATGGCAATAGAGCATTGCACATTCTTGCATGTTTATATGTATTTTTTTGCTGACATCTGCAGTTTTATTCCACTAAAGCATGCTTCGAAAGCATTAATACAAGGTCAATAATTGAATATGTGCATCCAGGTCAATGATTGGCTTTTAAGTGAAGTCATGCTTTTTATATGCCAATACCGTTAGAAATATCATGTTCTCGTATTTCAATACAATCTTACACCTGGGAATGTTAATCACACAAATCAGAAGAGATTGGTCGATATGGTTATTTCATCAGTATGAATTTCAGCCACATTCATTTTATCGCACGTCAAATCTGCTGACATTTCACCCAGCAATGGATACAACAGTTGTTCCCATGTTTGTGTATTTGGTAGATGACGTTCGGGTATATGAGACATCAAAATACTTACTTGATTTACCTTTTTTGTGAATAGCTAACGTTAATATGGACATGTCACTTTTTTGATAGCTAGATCCCTGATCTTCTTATTTTCCCTGTCTTACAATGAAATAAAAAGAGAAATTAGAATCTAAATTTCTCCTTTTGCTGTACAAGATTATGAACGAAGCTGAAATCTTACTGCCTTGCGATCGCAAGGACTTGCCGTAAATTGCTTTTAAGACATTACAAATGATAGCTATATCAAGCAATGGAGGAAGACAATATTGTTTTCCATTGAATAAATCGATATGCACACGGAGAAATGCGAAAGGATAAATTGTTAACTTTGTCTATTCGATATTCTGAAGAGCTTTTGTTTTGTCTTTAATTGATCTTTAATTGGGTCTGTGATTTGTTCTTTTTGCTTATAACCTGAACAGAGATAGGGCGAAATCTTGTAGAACCTTGGAAGCATAACCGAGTATTTCTATCTTTGTCTTACAACTTTGAAAAAAAGGACTGTCCTTTGTATATATTTCTTGCCGGGACTCCAAAGATCTTATCTGTATCAAACATGTAATAACTTAAAGCCTTTAAATAAAGAGACCATTTTCGTCAATCGCATTATATGATATGTGTTCGTCATAATGTGTTGATGCCAAATCTTGCATCTACCTTTCAATGTTGCATGTATTGCACGAAGTTCCTAGATAACGCCATGGTATATTCTATCCCTGTTATTCAAATGGCACTGCAAAATCTCCACTTCTGAACTCTATTCATATAGACGTTTTTTTTTAAAGGTGATGATGTATACGATGTTTTTCGTTGTCTTACATACCTCGTTAATACAATCATTCAGCTTCAAATAGTAAGACCAGTCAATTGCTGAAATGGAATGCCATGAAACTTTGAGCAATTTTACATGTTTTTGCTCCCCATATATATACATAGGTTTCCTACCTTAATACCAGCTGTTTGTAAATAATTCTCTTTAATATATTAATTTTCTCAAATATTTAAGTTGGTAGTTATTTATACGAACTAATGATATTTCATCATCGTAAATTTGTTTGCAAAATAATTACCAACGAAATGTAAACGTATCTAGATAAATCGGCAGGTATAGGTAAAAACTTCATCTACGCTTGCCGTTACCCGTCCGTTACATGATAATTCTTGTCTGGCATCTTTTATTTGTAGTTTTGTGGTTTCATCACACAGATAACCCTTTTAATTCAGTGAAGATAAAATTAAGATTAATTGTAGAATTATTCGACATGTTTTGTGTATATAATATCGTATTTCATTAACCGAGATAATCCTTATTATTTGCAGTTTTATTCAAAAAAGTATATCTAATTTATTTTCAGTTACATTCCCGCACGTCGAGCATATTTTATTTACAGACTATTTTTCACCTATTCTTACAGTAGATCTAACCTACGGATCTATGAATCAAATATGTCGAGATTGAATGCTGAATTTTGTTAAATGTTTAGTTTTCACATGAAGCAACTTGCCTAAGACTTGTGGTTTCGACTGAGTACACTAGACGTACCTAGTGTCTGTATTCATCAACATTTAAATTCTGAAACTAAGACACTTAAATGCCGAAATGACTTTTTGCCATATATTTGTAAATCTTTTACGGATTTAAATGAAAACTTGCATAAATATAGCAAATACTTCAACAAAACGCCAAGTGATTTAGATATGTTACAAATTAAGTTACGACAACATGAATATATAGAGATTTCAAGTCTAAGCCTAAATTACCGACTTAAAACGTTGCTTAAATCGGGCCCTGAGCCACACATCGCAAACAGAGCAATCCGCGAAATGATCAGTAGAAAACTACATCATATAAAAGACAAGGATACAACAGAAAAAGCCAAGGTCTCAGAAACAGCCAAATCAAAATCCGATACCCTACATCAGTGTATGTATAGATCTGTACTTGAGGGCAAAGCAAACAAATAAAAGTTGGGCACCGTCTTGGAACCGTCAGTGGAAAAAAACAATTTGGGAATTTAAACCGGTTTATGATGCGCACCAAACCCCATTCGTAACATCACCACATTTCAAATGATACAGCGCATTGTAACCAGATGAATCCCTATCATATGTAATTGTGTTAGAAGACAATAAAACACAAAACACAATAATGCCCGAATATTTATTTAATTATGAAAAGGACATTTAAAGTATCATATACGCATGTACTCAATGCCTTGACGGCAAAGACAAAACAAGATCATTACCGCTAAAATTCAAAGTCAAGAAAAACTAAAGTATACAAAGGCCATTTAGAGGGCACCATGACTACCATGACCAAGAGGCATACAACTATATACATAAAACCGAAATGACTTTGCCAAAACAATAAACTGTAGCGAAAGTATACTATACCAGGGATGTCTTTTATTATTCTTTTGTTTAGACGATAATTGAAATGCTGTGAGTTACGTCATAATGAAAATGTGAAAAAAAATTAGCACAGAAATAGTGACAAAAATAGCCACCGTGCTTTCTTAACAGAAAATATTTCCTTATTCCCTGTCCCAAACTATTTACTATGCTGTTTCCATAAGAAATCAACGTGGGCAGCAAAGACATAAATATGTCATTCTATTGTGGAGAACAATAGGACGTGTTTTGTCTGGAATTGAATTTTGTTTTATTTTGCTATATTGATCAGTAGTACCCAGATCGATAATTATCATCATAGTTTATTTCACTGCTTGGCGTCTAGACACGATACAGTGTTGTTTATGACATTACTAGATAGAGAACGACCGGCCAGCAGCATAGAATGGAGAACGTGAGGGATACAACACATAGTAAAACATTGGTTCAGCTACGTATACCTAATAATTTAGTTATCTAGTGCCCAAAACTCATTCAAGGTAAATCAAGTAGGACATATTTGAGAACTTACATTTTGAAACAATCAGAAATTTAAAAGGGTCTTTGAAGGGTACTTTGATTTATACATACTTATTAGAGCTTATACGCGTCAAAGCACGAAAACTTCGTGTAAGTACCACATTTACTTCCAGATATTTGGAAAATAGGATGTCTGCGTAATACAGAGTGGTAAGAATAGAACATAAATTTGTCATATTAAATCTATTTTTTTCACTATCTATAAAAAAGCAATAACAAAAACAAAACATTGGTGGTTCTGTTAGCTGCAAACGGTGCGTTTTATGACACAATTGTTGGAAGAGAATTTTAAACCCTTTTGTAATTTACAAAGGAGCTTACTGCATGTATTGAACAATTAAATGATTATAAGGTACATTAAGATACAAAATGTAAAATTCAAATGTCAGATTCAAATTTGTCTGTTGA
This sequence comes from Mercenaria mercenaria, assembly GCF_021730395.1. Classification (NCBI taxonomy): domain Eukaryota; kingdom Metazoa; phylum Mollusca; class Bivalvia; order Venerida; family Veneridae; genus Mercenaria; species Mercenaria mercenaria. The sequence continues at coordinate 56,295,056 of NC_069363.1, forward strand.
AAAAATAGTCATTTTCTTATGTCTGTTGTTTTGTAATCTTCACCATTCAAAACCAAACACCATTTGAGCCGAATGATTTATTTTGATATTTGATAGAAAATAAATGTGACTACAAATTAAATGTGAGTACGAATTCTGAAACAAGTAAAAGTGTGCAGATTAAAAACGTTATGTCTTAAATGTCTCTATGCAGAAGCATGTGAAACAAATTTCTTGAATGTTCAGTGATTTATCATAATTCCGTAATTGAAATGCAGTTGCTATAGAAACGCTTTCTGGCCTTATATTTCAAATATTGTAAAGACCGTAACAGAGGATTCTAGAAGCGAGGTTTTTGTGATGTACTATGGTTATAAAACGAGAAGATAACCTCTCCTAAGGGTTTATTAATTGCAAACAGCCTTATATATTTTATAATAGAATACAATAATCTAAAGATACGATTTGAATTAAAGTAAAAAGTGATTACTGAAGATCGGGTTTATGAAGCCGATTAAATGCTACAGCTTCCGTAATTATGAAACCTAAGACGAGCTTATTAAAACAGCAAAAGAAACATTATTATTAAAATGAACTAATTATGGAAAATAGACATGATGTTAGTGTCGAGTTTACAAAGCAATGTAATGACTTAGACAATGGATTTTGTTGTTGCCCACATAGCTGAAATTTTTAAAGCTTGAGCTGATTTCAATATATTATTAAGCGGGCATGCGAAACCCTTGCGTTAAAGGTATTAATAAACTATATTGTTATTTGTTTGTGTGAGAATGGATAAATAGCTTAACATGATATTTCATTATTTTCCCTTCACGTTAAATGGAGCAAGTGTTGAATTAAAGTTATCCGTTTGAACAATTTTGTGTACTTATGTTACCGGTTTCATTTGTTTCAAATTTCAGTCTTTTAAATAAACGTAGACAAAGTGTTCGGGAGCAGAAACTGTTATCGCATTATATCAACGGGAAAAAGTCAAAGGTCTAGGAAAGAATTTAGGCCAACCGTTATATCACTTGTTATGAGAAATAAAATTCTTTACTTTAAATTACCACAAATAGAGAATTTTAATTCCCAGTGGCCCAAATGCATCCTAGTTAATTACAACAGAAATACAATCTTTTCACTTCAAATAACAAGGTTTGTTAACTTCAAGGTGGTCTACACATGCACATTTAAATCAGTAAGAATGCAGCTGCCTGCAGCAAAGATTTCTATTTCCATTAAGTAAAGCATATCAAAATTAACACATTTTACACACAGCCGTGTGCACCGTCAACGTGATAACTAAATAAGTTATGTCGCTTTCGTCTGTCCGTCGGTTCAGGAAACCGTACGGTTAGATCACGGAATGCCAGCATGTCAGCATTTCATGCCTGTCCGTCCACTATAAAGTCTGTACTTTTGCCATAGGACTTCGACTACAGGCTTCGCTTTAAAACAACAAGAAAGGAAAACAACAACCTCAACGACAAAATAAAACAACCAAGACATTTGAAACTGCTGTGTCTAATTTAAAAAAAATGATTATAGATCTAATACTTAATACCAAAGAAAATGTGTACGTTGTACTTAAAATCAAAAGCAAGAGCTAACTGTTGGGATGCAACTAGTACTGAAAATATTCCATTTTGTATACCTTAAAAAAGTTGTTTGCACTGGAACGGATATAGGAAAATGTCGTGAAATAAACTTTGTTTTTCTACACCTAAGCATTTAGCAGAACTCGCTGCAAATATCAAATTTTCATGAGAATTTTAGCTGTTTACGTTTCTTGTCCATTTGCTTTAATATGAGATTTTCCCCAGAGTAAAATGTCCTGTCAGTTATATCATATCGTTACTGGATTATGCTAAAGCTCGCTTGGTTGTCATAACAGAGATTTTCTGTTAGATCCCTTCATTTGCTTGCATTCATTCAGTTCAAATACCGGTGCCAGAATGGTGAAATATATCAATTTAACGGAATCATCACTTTTTGCATGACCCGTTGTATAGGTATCTAGTTTTCAATTAATTAGGAGTGGAAAAATCGCATTCTCTGACACTATGCCTGCCGTTGTAGTTATAGTATGCATTAGTGTGGACCAATATATCAAACAGCAATGGTTTTTACGACATTAATCAATACAGAGAGAGCATCAACCAGGCAATATACCAATCTACATAATATATATAATAGATAAGCTTCCATGTCGGGTCGTTGTCAATAAAACAGCTTGTTAAATACTTGTTATTATTTTGGTCGGATGTCACAGGAAAGCAAGTAAATGAATTTTTAGGAGAGTTTGCTTTCAGATAGAAAGACACATGTGAACAAAGTTATTTTTTATTTAAATCGTTACTATAGAGGATTTCAATGTTCTTAGAATATGAGAAGAAAAAATCAAACTACACGCGTATGCCTTTTTCCGTTTCAGGTATTTCTACATGTTATTTGCTATGTTGACAATGAGGCTTTGTCAAAAATAAAGTCAAACTGTTATCGATACAAACACTGGTATAGCTTTTGCTGATTCAGATTAGTTTTAAACAGATATTGGGTGATGTAATTTAACTGTCAACTCTACAATGTTATCGTAGTGAACTACTTAAACCATAACTTTCTGCTTTCATTTAATGCAGCCATTCGTTCACGCGAAGCATATGCGATCAAAGAGCAACACGGTCATTGTTTTGCCTTTATTTAATAATTGCCTGGCCTAGTAATTTTCAGCTTAGACATATTTGAACACTTTTTTTTCATAGTAGTCTTGGTGTGGTCTGCATGCTTTTGATTTCTGGTGTTTGTCTGTTTAAATGCCCAATCGCACTTAACATTTCTTTTGAGTAGAAAACATGCCGTGTCAACTAATTATCCCAGAAATTGATTACACGTGGCCCAATTCACCAGCTTCCCCTAAAGGCCATAAAGTATCGCCGCACACGTCACCGTTTAAATAGTTGCTTCAAGTGAAAAACAAACAATCAAACTGTAGGCGAAACTCACAATAGTGTTAGGGTAACGAAGCCAATCTGGCGATTAGCATTTGTTCTATGACGAGGACCTTTTTATGTTAATCTTATACAGCTACCAAAATCAAAATTACTAGTTTCCTTAGCATTCATAATCAGTTTCAATATAAAAAGTTGGTATATAGAAGTATTGAGCGTGGTCTGAAGTTGAAATCTAGTGTGGCCGAGGCAAATAATTACAAGTAAGTCACTATGAGCCACCAACGCAGGTGATAAAGGTTTATTAGACACTAAATATTGAAAACGTATGAGAAAAGAATTGATTGCCCTATACGCTTTGATATTTGGCCAGTTCTGTGAAGATTTAGGTGTTACTTTTTGTAAGGTTGCCTCAGTAACTCAGTAATCAGTGATTTCACCCAGAGACTCTAATGTGAAGAGCAGTGAAAATTTATTATATACGAATACCATGATTTTTTTTCTATCTCTGTGGCAGGTTTGAGTTATACTAAATCCAAAATCCTTAAAGGTGGATAATCAGATTTTGGCCATGTAACGGATTTGTTCGAAACTTTAGCATATGATGATTTACACTCATTTATGTTCACTTAACACTTAATACAAATTAGATTTTCACTGGAGGTATTTTTAAAATTTCATTTTCCTATCCTGGTTGCCCAACCAAGATAGAGTTATTTTATCATAAGTATAAATTTGATAAACATACTTTGCCTAAGGAAATGTATAAATATTAGACATATTGTAATATATTTGTAAAATATTTGCTTAAAAATTATGTATTTAGATGGAATTCATTAGAAACGCAAGTTTGAAAAATTATTATTACCTCCCTTTGTCTATCTTGGTTGCGTAATAAATGAATTCAGAAGCTACACACAGCTTTAAAACTTGCATTTTGGTTCAGATTGTTCAATAGTTGATATGTCTATCAAATGCAAATGTAAAACTAGACATTGTATCGAAATAAAAAGAAATACCCAGCTTTTTATATACTTTCATATTAAAGGGGAGTAATTACAAAATTTTATAAAAATAATAAAATATACATTTCAAATAGGAATCTAACTCTATGTAATCGGTCTTTTTGTTCCTTAAATAATTCTCTACCAGAATATACAAAAAGTAAAAAATGTCATTAAATGTTGATTAAATGTGATTGACCACCTTTAAAAACAATGTACAACACTCACTTGCTTTCATTCATACCTATACGAATTTAAATAGTGCACTCGTTTTGACTGTCGGCAAGTTACGTTTTCTCTGTATGTGATTTCAGCATTTTCCGGTTTTTACGAAAAACCTTGTGCACGTGGAGCCAGCCATATTTATGTCTAAAGAATGCAAAATAGCCTAAAAATAATACGTAATCACTCGAAAATGGCCAGTGTATTTCAGATCCCCTACTTTAATTTCGATTCCACAATCACTTCAACGCAGTGAAATTTCACATGAGCTTATTTACTGAAACAACATTTAAATTAATATGGTTTATTTAGTGAATTTAATAAACATGGTGACTAAACATAACCAAGAATAATTTCAATTGGGCAGAAATATCCTCGCATGATTACGGTCTATCCAGTTACAATTGTACTTATACCTAGCATGCTCAAGATATTCAGCGTTTGCGTTTGCAAATTATAAGACTGACAAAGAGTGACTGTTCTTTGAATTATTTTGTATCGAAACCATCTATAGTACTTAGTAATTTGTCATTGAAGGCGAAAGGAGAGAGTTTCAAATAAGATTGGCTTACCGTCGTTTATATGACTGAAAAATTGTTGAAAAGACGTTAAACCCGAACACAAACACACAATCCTTCATGCTTTAATTATGTAGCGTTTCATGTTGTAAATGTATATATATATGAATAAAATATTGTTTAAACCAAAACTATACGTCATTGGGAATAAGAATTTTTAAATAAACATTTTCCATATAAGAACATAAAGGATAATGAATAGTTTTATGCAATATATCACAAATAAGTTCCTTTACAAAAACATGTTACTTTTTTATCAAAATCCTACAAATTTACTTAACACACAGACATATACCTTTTTAAATATATATGCGTCATACAATTTTCAGGGAATGAACATGAAAACAAGTAACTGCACAAGACAGCGTCAAAAAATACAAAAGAATAATCTTAATCTTACTTTAATATTCTGTTGTGCCTATTTAATGGCTAAACAAAAAAGAATTTATTCTGAAGGAAGGAGGATGAAAACGATATTGATCGATAGACACAAATCATTGGCGATCAAGGTCATACGTGTATCCCGTGACTTCTAGTTAATTATTTACCACGCCATGAACGCGGTTACGACCAGTATATATGTTTTATTTGTATATAATAACATTTACCGGAAAGTGTCCCAACATAATAGTGTTTATGAGGTTTACCAACTGACATACTACGTTGTTATTTCCAATATAATTACAACGGTGATGTCACGTGATAGCCAATCCTTACTGGAGTAACTGGACTTACAGACTGGCACTAAATTGTCAAAATGACAAAAGATATACCATTACGTGTACCTTAGATACTTTAATGTGGACGAACATATTACAGTTGTTTAAACAAAATATGAATTGCCCGTTGTATTAATATAGAAAACACAGAAAAAATGGAAACTCCACAAGACGTTCAACATGACAAAATAAACATGTTGCAAGCTCGGTTTGATTGAGCCTGTTCATTGTCGACATTGGAAATATATGCTAACGTCAAAGCACTCTTCCTCCGGGTTGAGCAGAACACAACGTTTGCGCATGTTACAAGTACAAAAGAACACAACAATTTAGTGACATCCGCTGATATGTGCACACGTCGGTATTCATGAAAAGCAGCGTATGGTCCCTGGTTAAGATAATAGGCTAGCCATAAACGAGAAAACAACCGCAGAACTAAACAAACTAGAATTTAGAAAATGGAGCCTTCGTATCACAGAAACTGTCAAAATACACAAAAGTAGGTACCATATCCAAGGGGTGATTAAACAATACCCAAAGATTTGAAAGTGGGAGTATTGGAACCATTCAAGCCGAAATGATCAAGCTGAAAAACTAAATACAACAACACAAATCTGAAAAGATTGAAATATAACAGCTCTGACTAAATGTACGGGGAGACATTTTACGGCCGCCACACGGCACAAAAATCGCTGATGTGATAATAAAATAGATAAGGTGGAAACTCCACAAGTCGCCTAGCACGACAGAGATGAAAATGTTGCAGGCTCGGTTAAATGAGCCTGTAGAGACGCAAAAGAAGTTTTGGAATCAGGGTGTAAATACAAGTAGGAAGTCGGATGCAGCAGACGGTATATCAATGCATTCTTAAAGATATCCAATGACGATCTTTCACTAAATTATTTTATCTGTAGATATTTACTTCAAATGTATAAAATCCTCATTAAATGTATTTAACTTTACTAAATATATAAATTAAGTTTGCATTTAGGACTACATTCATTATCAAATGTCATGCAGTAACAGTTGATTGTTAAAAAAGAACAGCCAGTTTTTAGCGGTTAGTGGATAGTGGTAGTACACATTTATACTGTGTTTATTTATACATGTATGGGGTGTGTACTATTTATTTCAAACCTAATGCATAGTATTGTTAATACACATCAGCTTCTTAATTTTATGTTTTACATAAATCATAATTATGAAGTAATCATTCATGTTTTGAAATATGAAACTTGGATCTAATATACCTTTAAAACAATTATATGGCCAATTTAATGCTCATGTATTTGAATCATTTGAAATAGTCCTCTCAACTTGACGTGCACTCATAATGTCAACTGCAAAGTTATAAACGCGTATAAACTTTAATAGGCATTAAATAATCTTTAGCTTAATAGGACAAAAATCTTTTAAATGTACCGAACACACCGTAATAAGGAAATAAAAAAATATCGTTACAATGCGTAATATCTGAATTTATAACGCAAGAATTATTCTTGATCACATGTCAATGTAGATGACAATGATAACCTTCACCCTCGCCTATATAATTAAATTGTGCAGTGAATTAGGCTACTGTTACTGTGTCAGGGTGTAGAAAGTGTTCGCAAGCGGTAAATACAACAGCAAGTACGGCTGAGGGGAATATAATCAAGGCTCGTCAGATGAACGTCTAGACACTGTGTCCAACAAATACGATTTATTACCTTTTCGCTCAACATCAGCTGTTTTGAGTTGGTGTGTATTTCACTGGGAGTAGTAGACGTTTGTAATATTAAAGGGTACATATACTTATTACAAATGTTTCAACGTATAAAACGACGACCCCCATCACCTCTCTGCGGCGGGCATTTTGTCATGGGTCTATTCTTGATTACACCTACGACGATGTCTCGTCCACCCTTAAGCGAAAAGAGGAAATACATAATACAATAAATATCCAATTAGGTGAAATCGGAGGATGGTTAATAGAATCTAGAGAAGTCATAAATAACAGCCTCGGATGACTTAAATGGGTTTAATGATCGTGTTAATACACCTAGTCAAGAACATAATGCTGAATTTAAAGACATCATCCCATCATTTAGCATCTAATTTATCTTTTAGCTACTCTAGATGTTGCCATGGTTAATGTTACACGAAATAATTGGGTTATCGAATCGACTTACCAATGATAGTGAATGGTAATGAATGGAAAGATGTTTGTAAATTTGCTGATAAAGTAAACCAAAAAACACACTCACAAAACCAGAGACTTCAGTGTATAAAATGTTCATAATATAAGACTAAACAATATTATCTAAAACAGTAAAACGCGGATGGAATAATGCAATAACATTACTAGTTTAGCCCATCGAACATTTACTTTAAATCGGAATACAATTAATAATCTCATATCATTTGGCCCCGTTTATCTGTAGAACATCTTTATAACAATAATTTGTATTATTAACATCGGTATCAGCAAGAATGAATTTTGAATTAGACAGTCACTTCAGCGTTGTATAAGTGCCGTGTGGCGGCCGAAAAAGGTTCCACGTATTTTGAATTAGTTTTGTAATGTTTTCTCTGGTCCTTTGGATTTAATGTTTCTTTATAAAAGAGTTCCACTTGGACGCGTGAGGTAGATTGAATTTCATTATCTCTTATGAACAAACTTAATCAAACTGCTGTTTTGGCTGGTTGCATTCTGTGATTTCAAATGATCTTTTACGGGACATCCGTCATCGAGTGGTTGACTTCGATCACTGGCCCCTCACCGATGTGGGTTCAAAATCTCGCTTGGAGTGTAGAACTCTTTCATGTTTTATAGCCATCCAGCGCTGGCTTACGGAATGTCGGTGGTTCTACCCAGGAGCCCGCCAATGCTTTTAATAATGTCCACAGTGTTTTCCTTTGTCATCAAAATCTAGAAACGTTGTGTCGGTGTGATATAACACCAAAAATGTCTTCCCAATTATCAAAGCTTACATCGGCAGCCGTAAAAGTGCCTCCCATACTTTGACTCAATGCAGTGTTGTTATATTTTCTGTTTCTTTGAAAACATGGTGTTTATTTAATGTTAACCAAAGCGGGTATATTACTTTGCTTGGATTGTTTCTATGCTTTCCAGGGAACTTCTGATAGATTTATCTATCTATTTAGTATACTAGTATATTGTTTTGTCCACTGTGTTATCTCACAAAGACTTAGCTGAACTTTACAGAATACAAGGACTTCATTATTTAGGTATAGTTTATTTCGTTCTAAAGGTCCTCCTGCTGTATAAGTGTCACACTCTCTGTAGAATGTTGTAAGCATTGTTCGCTGTTTCTGTACCAACGCGACCCAGTTTCATTATAAACCGTTTTGAAAAGTGGTCTTACAATATTTTTATGTTTGTTGCATACAGATTTTGTTTGATATAAACGTTATATAATACCGAGGTCACATTTAATGTCGCGGGTTTATTACCTTAACAATTAAGTTTTGGCTCGACATCAGTTAGGACCGTGTCAACATCTGTATTAGTGATACAAACTTTTACTTATATTACATACTTAGATGATATTTTCTTTCACATTTAATACGGTAGTTACCCTGTGTGAGGGGACTTTAGAACGCAATATCTGTATGAAGGTTTTGTTCTGTTGATTTATTTTCGATGGGAATAGATGAGTTTGTGGTTTTTGAATGAACGGGAATAATTTAGAATTGTATTTACTTAAGTACTCCATGACACGAAAATACCATGGTACACATTTTACATTTTTTGATAGAGACGTTTGTGGCTATGTTTTGAAACATTCAGCACAGCCAATATACTCTCAATCCAGATAACAAAAAATGCCCAGTATACTAGTCATTACTTCAAAGACACTAAAGGTATCGGCGTTTGTTTGCAATAAGTCGGAAGTCTCCCTGTACCAAGTTGTTACACAAATGTATAAACACTAGGTCATTCTACTTTGCGTAATATTCGTGGCGTCTTTTAAATACGTGAACAAGCCCTGTCTATGGAAAAGAGTACTAATTTTGTAGGTTAGGGATGCTATAAAATCGATAATTTGAAGATGATTTAAAACAAATTAATATCTGGAAACAGATACGCTTATGAATGAAACTGGGAGAAGTTGCCAAATATTAAATAACATTTTTATCACAGAGTCAGTACTTTATCACCATATAATTACATAACAAAGCTGCGTGTATTCGCGACATGGGCGTTTTATATTGCGTCGAATAACAAACAGGCGACCCCACCGCGTCTGACATTATGAATTGAACTGAATGGCTTAACACGTTTACAAGCAAGATGCACGTAAATACAACTTGAATACTGAATAAATAATGATCAGTCTAAACGTGATTTTATAATGTTGCGACAAAATTGCTTGCCTTATAATGCCTAATAATGGCAAGATCGACTTCTCCCATGTGCTAGTATAGAACAAGTTATGTATTATATCAATGAATAATAAAAGCCATCATAAAGTTTTATTAAAATCAATTTACTTTTATTTCATTGACGACGAGCAAGCGTATTGAATAATATGGATTTTATTGTTAACGTTTAAACATACAGGTATCAGGTGATAGTTTGATAACAAAAAGAATAAAAATGAATACATTTTGTATATTATCCTATACTACCTATGAGACCAGTGATTGAAAGTATCACTGCTTGATCGCATTTAATTAAATGTAGAAGACGAGCGAATGTCTAGAGATAACATGTAGTATGAACGTTTAAAAATTACGAAAACCAAAGACAACAATCCAGCAGGCATACTCGCGTTCCAAGAGCCCAGTTTTCTCCAAAGAACGAAATTCTTCGGCGTTGTATGTATTGTTATTTGTATGATGGCTAATTACCACAAAAATAAACAGAAAAAGAAAATAATTCGACAACAAGGACAGAAACAAACAAAGAAAGGAACACAGACCAAGAGCAGACCAATGGCGTTTGTGTTGTGATTTATGTAATGACATCTGAATTAACTGCGAAACATATATTGTACCTGCCATATTAACCGTTTAATAGTTTTATATGTATGATAAAGCGTTACAATAAAGTTATCGGTTTCGAAACGCTCCCAGACTCTGATTATCTGTGCAATAAACAGTCTGATAATATACCATAGGACAAAAAACAATAGCAATAACGTACAAGTTGTCAGTCTGGTCAAACTTGAAATTTGTCCAAGTTCTATTCAACGCTTAATGAAACAGTATTAATAACAGAAGAACTATTTTTTTCTGTGATCTAACTTCCTTGCATGGTCATGCAGTTTTGTCATGATAAGGCAATGCTTTTTAATTGGCATGAATGATAATAAGGCTCGCTTGTGTATAAATTATATCGAGACTGTATACGAGTGAAAATACTGAGACACGTGTATTTTGTCGTCAAATGAAACGATTCATACAATATATTTCTTTGATAGGCATCTGATACAGACTTGTCGCCTTGTCATGGGCAATGCGCATGATCAAAATGATCGCCAATTAAATATTTTATTTCTTTTTACCTATACGCAATATTTGAAATAGTAATATTTACCTGTGTATAAGAGCATATAGAAATATTAATACGATAAGTTTCAGTATTGTTAGTTCCATAAACTTCTATATGAAATATTATACTCACACAGTTGAATTATTACTTACGTCACTATATTTCATTTTAACATTAAGCAAAAATATAAATATATATATATAAATTCAACGAGAGAACAGGACATGTTGAAATAAGTACAAATCCATGTCTTCAAGAGATGTAATTATATACAAAGAATAATTGGGTAATGTTATATCAATACCATACAACTAAATCACAATTTAATGAGCAGGAGAATGTCTTTTTACCTTATTAAGAAAATCTATTGGCCTCTTTTAGCTGGTTATAGCAATTACACAAGAAATTATTGGATGAAAGCAACATTTCAATTTATCAAGTACAGTGTCCTTATTTGTGGGCACATGCCCGCCATATATTTAACGAATATTCTATTTCATTTAATCAGTATTATTATCCACGTTATAAATTACAAAAATGTCTGGATAACGATCGCGTTAGAGGCGAGTTAAACAATTTTCAGTATTTACCTAGGTGAGAACGCAAGGACTAAAGTCTTTGCTTTCTTCTTTATTCTATTCATATTTTGTCATATGGTAATAAGTGTTTGTTTTTTTTTTCAATCCGTGATATGGCTGATAGACTGCCCAAGTTTTATTCGCGTAATATGGTGTGCAACAGTTGTATAAGATACACGGCCACATCTGGTTTGGTAACCTAATTTTCCTATCTCCAAGACACGTCAAGAGCTGAGTAGTGTTAGATTGCCTGAACGTGAATGCTTCAGGTAGATTAATAGAAACATTTTTGACACACATGTATCCTAATGCATGCTTTGTTTTATATTGTATAATGTCTATGAGATAGGTAACATATTTATGATATTTTTATATTTTTCTAGGGTTCATATGGGTTTCTTATCCAGGTAAATAAAATAAACTGCTTGGATATTTTGTTTGCATTAATACGTGACCTGTTTAATGATCATTGTTTATTTAACTGGTTCAATATACAGTTAAATTGTATGATTTGGCCACTGACACTTGAAAGTGAGGACACATTTCACAATTGCAAGTTTCCAGTATACTTATCTCTTTTACTTTTTGTTAATATCTCTTAAAATTTAACATGTCTATTGGCACTAGATGAGTAATAAGTTATAAAAGGGTATAAAGATATAGTTACCTTTTTGCAATTGCTTTAATCATTTATTACCAATACTAGTCCTACTTGACATTGTCAGTAGTCAAATTTTGAAACCTCAGATATATTTACAAACTAACACTACTGCATGCATACCCCAATTAAAACACCTCTAAAGGCTAGTACAACTTCTGCTGTAGGACTATGCCATTAAACCCTATTAAAACCATATATTTATCAGTTGTTTTGGATAGTCTGTCTCTTTGTCATGTCCAAAAATAAAATATGAAAATCGCAACATCAAATTTTAAAGATAGTTGATTAAATCCTATATATAATGAAGTACAGCATTTGATACATGTAAGTGAACTGACCTGATTGGTCAAGAAATTAATGGGGTTTACATGACTAAGAAATGGAGTTGGCAATGCTACATAGCCATATACACATCGCTTTTCCTGCCTATATTTGTTAGGGTGTTGGATTGCTAGAACAATATCATGTAATCTTATAGTTTGTGTCTTGCAAATGGCAAATTGTCACCTGATTCAGAGATGTTTACGATAGATAATTTTATTTAATCATAGGTCTATGGAACAGCAGAAAAATATGAAATTTATATTAAATATAATTCATGCAATAAATATGTTATTTATACCATTTTCAAAATTGTTTCGAAAAATACAATGCATTTATTTTTTATACATCTGTCGGTAATTTAAATAAATTTTACTACACTTTGCTGCACCCAACACTTTCGCCATGTCCACTCATCATTTTCATCGGTCAATGATTAAAAAAGGACTTCATTTGACTAGAATATGAGACAGTTACTAAAGGCTTTTTTTATATTTGAATATTTCAACTTCATTTAGCTAGACAAATGTTCTGTTATTACAACTCATACTTGTTTACTGAGGCATCTGTATAAGTCTTTGGAGGTAATATTTTTGTCGGGAACGGTGGTGGGTATTAGGGGTTTTAAATGGGAAGTTTTTCGGGTTTTATTGGTCTGTGCATACAGTAGTGTAATGTTAAAGATAAGTTTGAAATGTATGCATTCATTACTTATGTTACTTTGAAATAATTTTGGATATAAATGTGTGATTTAAGAGTTGATTTTGGTTTGGATCCCCTTTTACCCCTGTTTTTTAACATGCATATAGATATAATATCGACAATGGTTCTGTTATTGTCGTTATTATAATTTTTAAACATGAACGATGAGTGCTAATGCTGTGACTGTATTTTCCCTACTTTCAGATGTTAACAACATTATGAATATAACAGGGGCTTAATACTCTGGTTAAATACGTTATATTTATTATCATTTGCAAGACCCCTAAATATATTGCTATATAAACGATGTATTTACCAGAACCTGAAAACAAAAAACCATAAAATACTGTAACTTACTTTTAACATGAAAATTTATCTATACTTTACAGGTTTCTTACATACAATATTGTGCTCTCGTTTACAGTATAGAAATATTACATTGCATGTAACAAAGCTGTCTTTCACTTCTCCTACAAAATCACACGCCTGACTCCCTGTGTAAGTGACCTATACATATCAGATCATATCACTGACATATAAGTATGATTAAAATAAAATTCCCAAGTATACCTGATATGCGAGGTCGATATACAGGAAAAATGGCTCATGACTTGCAAAATTCACAACATTTGATGCACTGCAAAAATCATAATGCTAAAATGGTAATAAGAAATCTAAAGCAAATTTCAATAATATCGTTCTATTGCACGTGGATGTAAACAATTTTTCTTATCAGGGTAACAAGCTCATTTTAGCAAATGCTTTTTGAAATATTATACATGCAATAAATCATACTTTAAATTTCATCGTCAAATACACACTTTTTCAAAATTGGGTCACGTTTATAATATTACATTTAATCGTAGAACTTTAATAATTTAATATACATTAATAAGGTGTACAAAGCAATAATTGAAATTGAATTGCATGTCTGGCAGTTATTTTAGCATTGTGGTTCAATGTCGGTTAATGTGGCGTGCAAAATTGATCAAATGCAGAATTGCATTTCTCTTTAAGTGTATAATTGGAAGGTTTTTTTAAATAAACATGCTGAAGTAAGAGGCTATTTATCTTCACGCCAAAACTTTGGAAAATAATACCTTTTATAGCATTGTATTGTCTTATCTGACACATTTTATCGTCCGGCATCTAGTAGGAGATTTTGAAATATGCCATTCCTACAAACAGGTGCGTTTATAACAAAATTGCAGAATTTTTATCTACTGACTTTCAAACACTTCTCTTTCATAGAATATTACTTTTATCATTTCGATAAGATGTCCTAAATTTAACCTTGACATAACTATTGGAAATTTGTTCCATTCAGGTTTCAGAAATAGACGAATAGTTCAAATTAATATACATTAACCTAAGTTTTAGCTTTGACCTTCATGAAACTGGCCCCATAACCGATTCAACATTCACTTACAAACGTGTACAATTTGAGACCAAAGTTACAATGCACATGTGTTCTTTATTTAATTAAACAGCTGAACTCTTAATTAAAGAACCACATTTCAACAATATCTCTTGTTGTTTTTACTCGATCGTAGAGGGCCGAATGGCCTGTACATCTCTGTAAATAGAACACACTATTTTGTTTTCATTTTCTATGAAATGAAACAAAAAGAACTGCGAATCTATTACTTTCCCTGTGTATACACCTAACTTGTATAATCAAATATAATATTTAATTCATATTACGTAATAACATATTGTTACTATACCCATATTACAATATGCAATATCATAGAATATTTAAAAATAGTAACGTTAACGATGTATAAGTAGCCAAGTAGTATAATATTATATTCGTCTTGTATCATGACATGTATAAGTAATCTTTCAGGAACTCGAGTCACAGATGTACAGATTTGTAATTTTATGACAAGAAAATCTACTCTTAACAAGGATATGAAAGTTACTTATTTAAAAAACGTTTATTTACTTAGAAATTTAACAGATCTGATGCTTTACCTTTGAAAACATTACCAGCCTTTATATAGCTTTGGTATACATCCAGTTTCGTTATTTACCACTTACACTTAAAGTGTATTTTCAAAACATAAAATATTTGAAAAAGAGGTCTAAGAACGAGGAAAATACAACAAACTTAAGAAATTTTAATAATTTTCACTTTATACGTGTGAAAATCATGACATTCTTTTTATTTTTGTAGGCAACTACACTTTACTGCCTAGTACTGGAGTATGTATCCGGTGGCGACCTTCTAGCCTTCATCAAAAACCAGAAAGAAGGTCGTCTCTTAGAAACTAAAGCGCGGCACTTCTTTAGACAACTCGTGTCTGCCATGCATTTTCTGCACGAGAGAGGTGTGGCACACAGGTAAGTTACTTTTGTAAATAGTGATGTAAAAGTAACGAAACAATTGCGAATTATTCCAAGTTGTTCTATGTATGATCACAAGCCAATTACAAGCAAAGTACACCATGAGTAATTTAAATTCCAAAAGAATTCATGACTGTTAATTAGTTTTTAGAGCTAATATCATGCCATGTAAAATATACATCTTTGATTAAAAAAATGCATGCGTTTTCTTGGTGAACAATAGACAGACATTGATTTTATACCATGTTTGTAAGAACTGCTTGAAATAAAATTGTCCAATGGGACCTGCACGTGCTCATGTTATCTATATAATAGGTGCGGTGTAACAATTATTTAAAGATTTTATTAATACCAAACTCGATTTAATTCCCATGCAAAGAAACGACGTATGGGACCCTTCAAAAAGATATGCCTTGTTTCTTGTTATCGATCGCTTACTTTGTAATTCTTGGAAGATTTATTTAAGGTTGTTCATGAGATTTTAGTCAAGAAACCAATTTGTTTGAAACTTTAAAATCAGATCATTACATTTATTTGTGTTCACTTTAGTGCTTAATACAAGTAATAGTTTACTTGAGGTATTTTAAATGTCCACTAAAGAGTTATTTTATATAGCATAAGTATAAATTTGATAACAGACTTTGCCTAAGCAATGACGTATGTATGACCGGGTGTACTTTTATTTGTGAAACATTTGCATTAACAATTGTATATTTAATTGAAAGTCATTAGGAATACAGGTCTGAACAAATATTTTACACCTTAGCATGTTTTGGATGCGCAACAAAGATAGACTAGAAATAAATGAATTCAGAAACTAGAAGCAGTTTTAAAACTTGTCTTTTGGTTTCATATTGTTGAAATATCAAGATGTCGATCAGATGGAAATGTATATCTAGCAATCATATTGAAACAAAAAGAACTGGTAAGAATTTTTAAATGATAAATAGGGTATTGACAAGATCTCATAAATATCAATAAATCAAACATTTTAATGGAGATCTCTATGTAATGGATCTTTTTGTTTCCTAAATAATTCTCTGACACACTATACAAAAAGTTGAAATTGTTATAAAATGCTGCTTAAATGTGACTGACAACCTTAACGTTATAACGCATGTTCTTATTAAATTATTTGCCTTTATGGTTGAAAATGTTGTTCGGATAAAAATATGACCATTTTTTTCCGTAATAAATATTTCCAGGCATTTTGTTTGTGATCTTTTCAACGTTCTACAGACCAGTCCATCAATGGAAACTGTGTATGTTGTATGTAATAAACTGTACTTAACATTCAATGTATAGAAACATTATCTAGTCTTTTTCGCTTTCAATTAACCACGTTTCCTATTGATTATCCGTCACGAGACGATCATTTATTTAACAATGAATGGGATACAGGAAAAACAAAACATCACTCTTTAACCATCGTTTTATTGGTAGCTCCGCGTCTGGTTAAATCTTGGAATTCTTCTTGGTTATATTCTCCCAGATGTGTATTTCTGATCTTGGTGCAATAAACGCAGTCTAATATTATGGTGACGGTTTATTTTTAGTATTTTCAGTTTGCTTTTCTGTTTGGCAACAATTTATTAGTGAAGTGATGTGAGGCTGGGTTTCGGAGAAGCAAATTACACATAACGTATGATACATGTTTGGAGTCCCAATTAATACCCTTCATCGCAAAATTCCATACTGATAATTTAGTTGTCTTACATTATTTTCTAGAATGTTTAACAGAATGTAACTAATTTGGTTTTCATTGTCTTCTTTGGAATTCAAAAGAATGATCTAGCATGTTCGTGGTTTATGGGCTGTAATAGTTGCAGAAAACGAATTTATCCTTCCTTTGTCCTACTATTTCCTGTACACATACATTGTATATAGGCGTTTTTGTAGTATACAGGGGTTGTTATGTACAGACTCCTTTATACACAAAATTGTTTTGTAAAGGGTTTATTATATACAGGCTTTGTTTTATACAGGAAGTGTATTTAAATGTTAAATATCCTTTTCAGCAAAAGATTTGGCCATTTTGCGTGGTGCAATTGTTCAGAAAGTCTTCCAGTTCTAAGCGGAATAGCAATGTAAATTCTGATGGTATACTTAACTGGAAACACTTGTAACCATATCAAAATCAATGCATATTGCAAATAGGTCATTATTATGATAATTCGATAATCAAACAGTACAATAAAGATCATATAAACTGACTTGACAAAAATGTTACTCGGATAAAAATATGACCATTTTTTCCGTAATAAATATTTCCAGGCATTTTGTTTGTGATCTTTTCAACGTTCTACAGACCAGTCCATCAATGGAAACTGTGTATGTTGTATGTAATAAACTGTACTTAACATTCAATGTATAGAAACATTATCTAGTCTTTTTCGCTTTCAATTAACCACGTTTCCTATTGATTATCCGTCACGAGACGATCATTTATTTAACAATGAATGGGATACAGGAAAAACAAAACATCACTCTTTAACCATCGTTTTATTGGTAGCTCCGCGTCTGGTTAAATCTTGGAATTCTTCTTGGTTATATTCTCCCAGATGTGTATTTCTGATCTTGGTGCAATAAACGCAGTCTAATATTATGGTGACGGTTTATTTTTAGTATTTTCAGTTTGCTTTTCTGTTTGGCAACAATTTATTAGTTCAGTGATGTGAGGCTGGGTTTCGGAGAAGCAAATTACACATAACGTATGATACATGTTTGGAGTCCCAATTAATACCCTTCATCGCAAAATTCCATACTGATAATTTAGTTGTCTTACATTATTTTCTAGAATGTTTAACAGAATGTAACTAATTTGGTTTTCATTGTCTTCTTTGGAATTCAAAAGAATGATCTAGCATGTTCGTGGTTTATGGGCTGTAATAGTTGCAGAAAACGAATTTATCCTTCCTTTGTCCTACTATTTCCTGTACACATACATTGTATATAGGCGTTTTTTGTAGTATACAGGGGTTGTTATGTACAGACTCTTTTATACACAAAATTGTTTTGTAAAGGGTTTATTATATACAGGCTTTGTTTTATACAGGAAGTGTATTTAAATGTTAAATATCCTTTTCAGCAAAAGATTTGGCCATTTTGTGTGGTGCAATTGTTCAGAAAGTCTTCCAGTTCTAAGCGGAATAGCAATGTAAATTCTGATGGTATACTTAACTGGAAACACTTGTAACCATATCAAAATCAATGCATATTGCAAATAGGTCATTATTATGATAATTCGATAATCAAACAGTACAATAAAGATCATATAAACTGACTTGACAAAAAAAAAAACATAATGAGAGGTTTTAACACTACTTATGTAACAGGAGAAAGACGAGAGATACAATTGAACTAGAAAATGAAATTATTGCAAACTATACTTCATTTCTCTCTCACGAGCTTCGTATACCAGTCGCTCTCCAACTGATAACTTGGCAACAGCTTCTGGCATATGCATTCACTTAGATGTTTTTGCCAATGTCAATGTAAACCCGACTCTTTTGTCAACCAACAGATATATGTCAAGTCCCAGAAGTATGGCTTATCTTGGGAAATGGTGAAATTTCAGTTCCAGACAGTGTGTGTGTTGTCGTTTAACGAACGTTATGTAGAGTATAAGAAGAATCTTATTTATTATTTCAAGATGTGGAATAAAAAAAAAACAGTGCCACGATTTCCAGCTTGCTTTGTTTTCTTTCAATGTTTCAAATTCATGACTGATGAATTCTAAATAATTCATCAGTTGTAAGACACTGATGTTGGCAAAACTTTTGCACTACACATTACAAATAACAAAAGTAGTTTTTTTTTCATTCACAAGACTGGTCGTCAAAACTTGATGGATGTGCTTTATTCACAAGTCTGTATCTCCCTCCTTTTATTGATATTGTTTCTGTATTGGAATCGATAAAATACCGTTCCTGTTTCCCTTCACCAGTGGTCTATATAATGGCTTTTTGGAATCGGCGCTTTCCTGTTGCTGAAGTCAAAATAAAGTTTCAGAATGTTTCATTAGTTGGTAAATCGGTCGGTCGCTCTCCTAGAAATGACACACATTCTTGTTCTTTTGTAAGCGGGACAAGTTCTATTTACAGAGTCAACTTGTGTTATTTATTTTTGTAAGTTGTATGACTTCCAAATCTGTGTTGTGTGTATACTAATGCAAACAACAAAACGTATGAATTAAGAATCTTGTTGTTGTTTTCTTTCGGTACTGCTATCTGTTATATTAAATGTTTCGATATTTATATATTTTACGTTTACACTGGTTTAAAAATGTCTGAATATATGTGTGATATTTTTTAATGTTTATATATAATTTTGTCTTTTTACTGCTATTATCACTGATTGTCTAGCGATAAATTGTCGTCTGCTATACAATGATACACAACGTAGCGGGAATATTGAGCCCTGGACCTGTTTAATTATCACATTAGCCAGACCTAACTCTATCTCCCTTTATATCAGTGCCAATGTAAGTGATGGAATATTCCCACGTGGACAATGCATTATTATCTGTAACATTCTCTATACACAGATTCATTAAATCATCTGGTTGTGGACAAAATTTACTCGGAACCAGGCCCCGGAGGAATTTGTTTAATTTTCATTACTTTTGTGATAGCTATGGTTCCTTTGTTCGGTTTGGCCGTCATGATGTCGATTTCAGTATGATGTATTTTACCGATTGTGTGTTAATTACTGGACTCAAAACTGTCCTATGTGCGTATACTTATAGACACACCGATACTGTGTTGTCGTTGTTACTTTAAGAATATAGATTCAGTTCATTACATTTGCTGATGTTTTCCCTTGATATTTTATTATGTTACTTGTTTTCAAATTGAATAGTTTGTTCTGACATGAGATAAATCGATGTCTTTTTTCATTCATTTTTAATTCTAATATTAAAAGCTATACGTAATTACTTCTGTTGAGAGGAAACCAGATTTGTGCATAGATGGCGCATGTTCAACTCTGTAACTGTTTCAGATATGTCTGAATTTATGGTCCCTTGCTGTCTGTTTCTTTGACATCGTATATATATATATATATGTATCGTTTACACATCCATACATATGTAGCAGTGTGTATATAATGTATATAATTAGTGCATGATATCGATTGTCCGATTAGCTCAGTTGGTAGAGCATCTGACTTGCAAGCAGAAGGTCGCAAGTTGAGTCCTGTATCGGGCTGCACGTTTTCCCGCTCCTATTACACATACACTGTGCGGAAAACGAGGCTATTCTTACTGAATCTTTGTCCCCTTTCCAATATTTGAATTGTTTTATATTCCTCGCATATATAGTGCATTTCATAAAGTATTTCGTTTTAAAAAACTCTACCATTTAATGAGAGAACTGTGCTCATTTGGAGTCTCCACTTTACACAAACCCATAAGAAATAGCGTTCAATATTTGTACTCCTCCAGGGGACAATTCCGCCACTTATTATTCTATTTAATATCCTCTAAATGCCACAGATGAATCGCAAGATATTGTAGCATAGGCTGCCTCAAGGATACTGTTCATTAACTTCTGTTACTTGACCCTCTTTGGGTTAATTTACCGAGTAAGCGTTGTTAGAAATGTCGTTTATTTTCCTGGTGGCAAAATTGTTTTTGTTGTAAGTTTTCATTAAGGATTCACTGTTGATCTTTCTTGACGATAGTTAATTTGGAATGCCTATACGATGGCTCTTTACAGACTATGGACCAATTTACCTTTTGGATTAATTATGTTGTTCTAAGTTTAAAATACTCAGAATGTTTTAAAAACGAGCGTTTTGAAACCCTGTTTTTTCCGCTTAATTGATTATTTTTTGTTGTTTATGATGTCTCTTGATTTTTGTATTTCATTGATTTAAAGTAATTATATTCAATTATGTGAATGAAGTTATTTTATTGCTTAAAGAACTGTATATTTCTGATATTTTCAAATCAAACCACATTGTTAAAAATTACCAAAGGTTAGTTTCGTTATTAAATTCAATTTATTTCGTATCAGATAATTTCAGGTTTGACATTATATTTTTTTCAAAATTCTTTATACCAAGAAATTAAGTGCAATTTCTTAAAATGACGTAAAATTTTTAATAGAGATTTACTAAGTCTATAAATAGTCCAAGACAGTCCAAGGTCATTCTTAGTCTTTCCTGTTACTTGTTTAGAGCATGTTTCAAAAGAGCGTGTTTCACTAAGAAGTTAGGCCGATAACACATACACACGCACGCACGCACACACGAAATACACTTTATATTGTCTCAGCAGTGTGTTATGTTGAAACCCCACTAACAAGTATAATATATTATATATGATAACCTTGCCCAAGTTCATGTTTATTTATTTCTATTGTTCCTTGTTGTATTGTGCACGAACTATAAATAACGCATATATGACGTAGTTTGTATTTCTGGGAAAGAAAATAACTTAATGACATGCGATACTGAACAAAAATAATCATTCACTACTAGCATATTGAACGCTTTGACAAAATCGTCATTGATAGGTAATCAATATAGATAAAGACACCCTTTATCCGTACACTGAAGGTTTTAGTGTGGCTGAAAATGAATTTGTTTTACGAGGCATTAAATCATTTTGTTCGTCTAATAATGTCATTCATTATAGCAAAGCTTTAAAATTGTAAAATCTGTTCATGTTCTTTTTTTAAAGTTGGTTACTTTCACGTCCTCAAAAATTTTAATATCATAGATTTGTCTTCAATGGCGTTATATAAAGGAAGCAAAAATGTTATGAAACATACAAGATAATATTATCTAACAGTTTGTTATATTTGCGGCGAAATTGCTCTGTTTTGATGAGCGATATTCTTTGTGATCATATCTGATAGCGGAGACTATATCGATCCTTTATCCTCTGCTATTATTCAGTCCAAACAGAGACCATGGCAGTTTAAGAATTAAGAACCTCATACATCAAGTCGAATATGTTTTTGATGCCTTTATCAAGATAGTATAGAAAGTTCGTTTCCAACGGTACGACATCTTTTTGGAGCGTTTAACAAGTTACTTTCAAACTGCACTGTGTACAACGTTTATTTTGTTTGTTTTTTGTTGGGTTGAACGTCACACCGACATAATTATTATTATTAATATATGACCTCTAGTTATGGCGACTTTCCAGCTTTTATGGTAAAGGAAGACCCCAGGTGCCCCTCAGTGCATTATTTCAATCACGAGCGAGCACTGGGTAGAACCACCGACCTTCCGTAAACCAGCTGGATGGCTTTCTCACATGAAGATTTCAACGCCCCGAGTGAGGCTCGAACCCACATTGGTGAGGGGCAAGTGATTTGAAGTCAGCGACCTTAACCACTCGGCCAAGGAGGCCCCCAACGTTTATTAAGTTAGTTATTAAGTTAGTTTCAAACTGCTACTGTATAACATTTATTACGTTCGTTTCAAAACTGCAAGGTACCTTTTTTGAAGTGTATTAATGAGCCGCACCATGAGAAAATCAACATAGTGCGTTTGCGTCCAGCATGGATCCAGACCAGTCTGCGCGGATGCGCACTTTGTTGGCTTTCTCATGGTGTGGCTAATTTATTAAGTCTCTTTCAAATTGTACTGTATGTAGCATTTATTAAATTAGTTTCAAATTGTACTGTATAGCTTTTAGTACGTTCGTTTCTAATCTGCAGGGTAGCTTTTTGAAGTGTTTATGAAGTTAGCTTACAAATGTACTGTATGGTATTATTATTTATTTGTTATGATATATTTATGAACTTCATTTCAAACTTAACGGTACCTTTTTGAAGCGGTTATTAAATAAATCATACAAATTGGTAAAAGGACACGATGATTTATCCTTATAAAAAACAAATTTCCAAACTTGTCTAGAGAATTCTGTATTCTGTTTAACAGCTTTATTCTTTTCCTGTGTATTCAGTTTAAAATTGTCCGAAACAAATCATTTTTTTCCATATGAACATTAAAGACTTATTTGATTGTATGAGCTGTAATTTAACATGACAAGGGATACTGTAGAGTATCAATCATGCAAAAAGTCAGTACTAAGTCGGCACTGAATAGCCAACTAGGTGTCTGGCATAAGCACGAACTCTTGTCCCGACCAGGAAATAGTGGTAGTGATGACATTATAAAATCCATTGTGGTTTTTATTTTTTGTGTGCTTTATAATTCACGATTACATAGCATTTTGTAGTCCATAACCTTTTATCTTCACCCCGTATGACCACTGCATCACTTCATTAACTTCCTAGTACACGCATTTACAGAACAATTTACAATGTATTGTAGAAGTAAATTAGATATGTAGATGTTTTGCATATGTCCTTTATTGCAATATATACACAAACAGAATTGACCGAGGCAATGATTAATAAAGTGATCAGATAATTTACCTTACTAATACCGTTCAGAGTTTAACAATCTAATACAGGACAATATCAATTTGATCTGTTAACTCGTAGAAATATAATGTTATATTAGCATTGCTTCATGTAATATATAAATAAAAGATACCAATAACTTCCATGCAACTTTCCATTTGGCTTACACTTTGTTGATCTTCAACCTTTAAGCCTGCTGGCGGCAAGTGATTCTGCCTTTGCGACCAGTGCAGACCAAGATCAGCCTGCACATCCTGGTCTACACTGTTCGCTATTTCAGTGAAAACCCCTTTAAATGATAAATGGTATTGCTCAAATTGAATGAAGGACCAGTCCAGTGTAGAAATTTAGCAGGCTAAAGGTTAATACAAATAGAAAATGTGTTGAATTCATACATTTAAAAAGAGCTTGTGTGGTGGATGATTTGGCAAAATATACTGATGGGGAAAATAAACAGAATGCGAAAACGAGAAAAGAGAGATACACATATATTAATTTGTCAGTATCATCCACATTATGTTATCCGCCTGAATATCTAAACATAGTTTATGATGGTTACACAAAACATTGTTCGTGAAACAAACGATATTTCATTTTCGTCTGGAGATGTAATTATGGGATAATTATTATAATTGATCATAGTTTTCCTTCCCTCGGGGTCATCTTGTTTTTTACTTTCATACTTATATGCTGAATCAGTGTTTTATGAATGAACGTGAACTGGTTTCCCATAGACCATTATTTTCTTCTGTCATCTATTATAAATGGACAGAATCTTGACCTTCGCTTTCATCCCAAGGAGATAAATAAGATATCCTGTGAAACATTTCTGTTGAACTTTAAACCTTGTTCATTCCAAAACGATCACAAGTTTGTGAGACTCATAATATTTTATGTAATTATTATTTTTGTAATGTTTTCTTGATATTAATTTTGTTTGACCTTTGTTTGACCTTTTGCAGTTTCATGTACTGCTTTTTGCACGACTAGACTTAGTGTTAGTTTAGAATAATGATTGTCTATGCAGATCTCCAGAAGCGCATATGCATTTTCAGTTCGAAGTGATGTTTCATTGATTAATTCACTGTACATGTAATATTTTCATAACAGTATCTTTCAAATTGAGCGGACTGATCAACGATTAGATTTGCAGACGACAGCTGTCTCTAGAAAATCAAATTTAGTTCAAAAGTTGGCTGACTCCTTACCCCAAAAAGCTCTCTCGTATTGCTAGAACTCTTTGGATGCTCAAAGGTTTTTGTTTCGGTGTCATGTTAGATAACTGATTTATCCTAAAATGGATAAATAGATGTACAATGCGGCAAAAGTAACAATCAAACGTTCATTGAAATTCAAGAACCGGACAGCCTGTCTTATTGAACCGAATTCGTGATCCATCACTCATCTTAGCGATTTAAAATTTAAAAAGATCCATCAAATTAGAAGTTAAAAAACGTCTCAACGTAAAACAATTATATCATTATGTTGTAAAACAATTAAGAGCATATTTCATATAATCATCGGGCAATAAACATGCCGATATGCATACAGATACAGGTAATTATACAAGGTGTGCAGTAATATTTAGGATCACCTGTACTCAGTATGTTTGGTCTTGCTGTGTCCGTATTTCTGCTAAGCTGCATATTTGTAACGGTGTCATTGTGCCTGTTGCAATTTATTGTCTGGTTTAATTTTGTGCAAGGTTTCCTTCACTTCAATGATCAGCATTGGTTCTTCATCATGTCTGTGGTGTTCAAATTTGTCATGTTTTGCACATTTAATTGGTATAATGTTGAGAAAAAATATCGCTTTATTTTCAAACTAAGTTACCCGGATGAAACACACTTACGAATGAGGTCTTTCAATTCCATGTATCTAGATTCAATATCTAGGAACAACCACCAGATTTACCTGCAAAGGTATACAGTAGAAACTCGGTATCTCTATTTCAAAGGAATCGAGCGTTTAACTTTCCGATAACCGAAATTCGACTTAAATGATATTTTGTGCACTTGTTTTCAAAAAAAGACTTAATGCGTCTTCGAGATAACTGGAATTTCGAGATATAGAGTTTCAGTTACATTTTGGTAATTATCTACGCCATAATTACTCAGATTAGCGATGCAAGACAATGCTGTCTTCTTGTGATATACAGTCTACTTTCGTTAAACGAGCCGTGCCATAAGAAAATCAACATAGTGGGTTTGCGACCAGCATGGATCCAGACCACCCTGCGCATCCGCTTTAAAAGCGAACAGCATGGATCCTGACCAGACTGCGCGGATGCGCAGGCTGGTCTGGATCCATGCTGGTCGCAAACCCACTATGTTGGTTTTCTCACGGCACGGTTCAAATAGTTTTCATCATATGCATTATATGTCGTCATTTTGGTGTATCTAACCATAACTCTGTTTTAATTAAACCATGAAAATAAGAGACTGTTTTAATCGGCAATATATCAAAGTCGAAAATTGAAACTTGAAAACATCTTTTAAAAGAAAAAATCAATGAAGCCCTTTTCCGCCTACCGCAAAGTATTTTGAAGATATGCAACATTAAGTCAGGCAATGCATCAAGATAGTTATTAAGTATTCAAAACTACAGCTGGAGATACAAGATTAATTACCAGCTGCCCTTCTTCCTATAAAATACACTCCTGAAATGCAAAATGTGCAGTAGTTTAAACACTGTCTTTTTTTTTCAAAGTACAAATACCTTCAAAACAATAACATTGGGCTCCTTTGTTTCACCGCGACAAAGTGTTTAAAGGAGTGTAGACGGAAGCGTTGGGTCTATTAGTTAGATCAGCCGCACGTCAGCGCTCGTGGAAGTGAGGGGTTACCTCTCATTAACAGACTAAACCGAGTCTGCACTAATTGTGCTCAGCTGAAGTCTATGCTCCCAAAGAATATTCCTACAGGCTTATGTATATGGTTATTACCGAAATTGTAAAAAATTGTGAAGCTTGTATATCGGTCAACGATATCCCCGCAGCGTTGTTAAACGTTAAAAGGGTTCGTTGCAAACCAGTAATGAAAACCTCCTTCTATTCTTAAAAAGGATATTTGAATCTCAGATTCTGCTTGCTGTTTTCATAATATTGTTTTATAATGAATTGAAGGGATTATCGTTGCACTGAACGGAATAATAATATACCATTTTAAGGCAAACTTATTTTAGATGCTGCATAAAAAAATCCGGGAGTTAGATTAAAAAAAAAGACAATGATAAGATAGTACTCACATTACTAGATCACAAGATTTAACAAACAAATTAATTTATTGTTCAATATAAAAAATACATTAATTCGTAAACTCGGCAGATTTCTGTGATTATCAGCCGTGAGATGTTTAATTGTGTTTTTTATTGAAATCCTTTCAAGTAGCTAGTATTTCGGCGATTAATTAAATCATAATATCTAATTTCAAAAGTAACGGTTTAGTTCAGTGACACACTCATTATTTGATTAAAATGTAAACCTTTCGAAATAAGTCACAATTACACGGTGTGGTTTTCAAGTTAAAGAAAAGAGCTATTGTATTAAATTAGCGGCCTTCGACCCACCATCCGGCAGATGGTCGTGTCCGAAACAAATTCAATTTTCTCAGGACATAAATTCGAGGTCAATGATTTATATATTGAAAACACGAACATTTTACCGTCTTTAATCCAGTTTTCACTTTCAGTATAAAAAGTCATAAAGTATTAACTACAGTGATGCATATGAGCGTTTTATGAACTATACTACCCGCTTAAAATATTAAATAATGCTCGACTTTAGCAAAGATATTAACAAAAAGGAGTCGGTGAACATATGCAACATACAGTTCCCATACGTTTTTTACTTACCACACAAATATATTTTCAATTTCTACAACAGTATTTTGCCATTTGATTTGTCGGCCATATTAAGTACCATTTTGCATGCCGATGTGGAGGACTAATGGACTCCTTTTCTAATGGGAAATTATAATACGGGTCATTTTGTAAATTGAGCTGTCGTGAAACGCTTTGATAACGATCGTTTATATATCAGTTTTGTTTCCTATAAGTATTATTCCCAAACAATAACGAGGAATTGGTGACCATAATTAAATCACATGAATTCGCGATCGATAAGCATTACGTGATTTCAATTAAATAAACATTGGACGTCAGTATCGACTGATTATGAGCACGAAAATTTCGTGACAAGAGGATATCCCAATTTACATGGCACTTTTACATATATATATATATATATATATATATATATATATATATATATATATATATATATATATATATATATATATATATATATATATTTAACTGTTAATAGTTTTCGGAAATCATTTCGTATTTATTTTTGGATATTATACTAAATAAACATCCAGAATCGATGTTGAACAATTAGCTCAGTAATTCTGGTAAAGATTTCTATTAATCAATATCAAGAATACTTACATTATACAATACGATACGATACGATACGATATGACATGAAATAAGGCATTGCCTCAATCGGGAAGCGATCCGACTTCAACTCGCCCTATAACATTTGAAAAGAACTGTCTAATGGCAGCACGGAAGCACACATGTTTTAATTTGATAGTAAATATCTCATTCGGTATATCGCATGTTACAGTAGAGGGATCGTCGCTCGCGTAGGATCGATTCCCTATCAATTTATAGGTAGATTTTGGAATAAAAACAACACTGCCCATATTGTATTGTATTAGAGGTAATTTCCGCCTCTTGGATAGGCGCACCCTCCGGAGAGGTATATTTATTTATATGAACTGTGCTCACTAGGTGCTTTTATTTACAAAGTGCACATTGCCTATGCCTATTTGTACTGATGCGCAAGACGTTGCAGTTTAGACTTACAAAGTCTGTTGAGATCAAATAGTCTGTAATAATATTAATTTCTTCGCACTGACACTAAATTATTTTCTCAGAAAAACATTTTCTCTCTAGGCTCATCTCAACATTTTATGGGCAAGTGCTTTACATTCAATGACTCTAACGACTGATGCCAGTCTAAGACAAGTTGTGTGGACGCTTATTAGGCACAAGGAAAAAGCGTATTCTTCCTAAAAATCCGAAGTCAGACGCTCTGTGCACGCGCCGGAAGTATACATTTTTTAATTCGATAGTATATATCTCATTCGGTATATCGCATGTTACTGTAGAGGGATCGATCCCGATTTTCGCCGCTTAAATCAGTAGGATCGATTCCTTTTAAATGTGAGGTGTCTCGCTTATCCCTTTTCTTCCTTCTATTTTCATCAGTGTATATTATATCATCTCTTTCTTTATCCATTTGATCAATAAATGACTAGATGATCGGCTTCCGAATCTCATCCATCGTTTTAGATCTAACTGGTTGTTTATATAATACATAATTATTTTATATCGATTAAATATTTGTGTGTCATTTAGTTTATCACTTTTATCTATTTTCAGCTAGAAAATGCTTAGATTAAATACATGATTTTCTATAGTAAAATACCCTAATTTTCAACACAATGTCCTTTTGTTGTTAAGAAATGGATTTTACCTCACATAAAAGGAAAATCGAAAAAAAAAAGAAGAAAAAAAAGAAAGAAATAAGGAGAGAGGAAAATTATCACATCGCCTACATACGATATAATGGACATTACGTACTTAATCAATTTTCAATATGCACGTCATTCTCGGGTGCGGACTTTATTATCTCATAATCATAAACTGAATGTAAACAGGACAAATTAAGGTCACAATTCCTGTACTTGTAGATGCTTCTAGATTTTAACTTCAACACACAAGGTGGTTCGGATTTTCACCGTGGTTCAGTCGTCAGATGAAAAGTATGCTATTTAAGAGGTTCTAAATACTTATATATACACGTAACTGACATTATATATTGATTACTGATGGTTAGAAATTTAAGAAAAACATGTTTGATATCACCATTGGCTGTATAGATTGAACATTAGTATTCAAATGTTTTTTTAAAAAAAACTTCAAAATGTTTAGATGACATACTCAAATCTTTGCATGTGGGTTTCAACAATCTTCATGTCTACAAAAACTTAAGTTATGTTAATATTTTGACCTTTCACCAAAAGCTGTATATTCAAGTGTACTTCTTACGCGGCTTGTGGTCAATATTAAGTTAAATTGCTACGATTTTACTGAATGTCGATTCGATCATGATTGATAAATGGTTTTCGACATATTCTGTGACGTTATTTAGTGTTTTGTTTTCACTAATGTCTTGGTGGAGAGCAATTTTTGTCACATGATCATCAAATTGCGTGCTAAAGCTTGGTTAAATCAAATACTTTTCCTGACTGTGCTCTTTCGTCTCCTGATATGTTTTGAGATTACATCAACCTTGTGACCGGTTAGTATGCAGAACTGGTTTTTATGTTATCTATACATGGGCGTTCAAATTCAACAAAAGTCAGTAAATGTGTATCGGAGTGACAGAATTTTATCTGTATCACTGTTAAGTATATGCACATACAATGTAATATAATGTTGTATTTTTGACATACTGGTTTCTTTGTAAGTAACGCATTAATGGACCATTTTGTCTTTGATTTTGTCTATTTCGTTTTATGATTTTGCAATAACAGATGTAGCTCAGTATTACATTTGTACAAAAGTACCCCATTTGTATGTCGGATGCATTCGTGATGCCGTATTTCTTTTAATCTTTGTTTAGCATGTGCATTAGTACATTTATGGTATGTCCATGTCCTAGTGATGGTGAAGGTATATTTTTAGTTTTACATTTTATAAATGATGCATTTTTTCATCAAATCACATATTCAGTCTCATCATTCTGAATGATCTGGGTTGAAGAATTAAGAAAGTATACTATCTGCATACACAAAAGTATACATTTAACATGCCCATAGATATGCCATATCTACTTTCTCAATCATTATAACACTAAATTTAGGAATTATTTACATACTTGCACTAAATCTGTTTGGGTTTTTTTCATGTCCATGTATCTTGTCACGAAATCAAATCAAACGACCAAACGCAGTTGTATTTTGTATGTTTACCCGACTTTTTTTAAAACAGATCTTTTTATGCAACGTGCACCTTGCTGCAGATAGAAAGGTCTTATCAAGGTCACGCAACTTTTCAGATGATTAAGCAGTTTTAGTTTTATTAAATGTTTGACTTAAAGCAGATTTCTATGCTCACATCACACTTAAGACGCAGCTTAATACACCCCTCCCGCGAGAACTCAAAACTTTTAAAGGTATTTAAATATGTTTCAAGGGTATATTTTTTCGTGTCGTAATACGAATCTCTTACCAGTTATAAAGTATGTGAAACATAATTACAGAAAGTGAGATTATGCTTTATCTCAGTATCAGATATCAGTAGAAGCTGATTAAAATGCTGATAATATAGTTGTTTTAACTTTCAGTCAATACACCACCTTGGCCCCAACCTTTCCTGTTCTGTCGCGATGCCATTCAACTTTTGTTTTGTTTCGACAAATAACACAATTTTTAGCCGATTTCTAGTGAGATATATCCCTTTCATTCACTTGACTTCCGCCGGTATCTCGGTTACTCTATAATGAATTTGTTTTGTTTTGGGTCTTTTTTTTATAGATTTTACTTGGCACTTTTCAATGGCAGGTCCGCAGCTTGGCACCCGTAGGTGAGGATATAGAAGAAACCGCACTACACGTGTCTAGCCTCATTTAGTCCCTCGTAGTTTGTTATATTTAGGTGCCTTGTCGCGATGTGTGGGAGCTTTAAACAAGAGATCATTGCCACATAGGTTTAACCACCGCGGCGGAAGATAACATTCTTATATTAGTAAAACAGATAATCAAAATTTTCCACCCGACAATCTTGAGTTAAGAAAAATTAAAGAGAATAAGTATAGGTATGATAACAATCTTCGTACAATGTAAAAAACAGTATAATTATATCATATCAGGGTAGTTACCCGCGATTTACAAGGCCAGCGCTTTCACTTTGGGCAATTACTGAAATCGATCGTCTTTAAATCTTGGGAAGTCAGCATTCATGTTTTTACATAATAATGACATGGCGATATTGCATGTTTCAATTTGATAAAGTTAATTTTTTTCGACAGTTAAATTCTGTTTGTTCAATTCAGTGTCACGGTTGGTGAAAAATAACGACATAATACAGGGGTATAATTCTGCCAGATAACACGGTTTTCTCAATGAACAGATACCGTTTATGGCTACACTGACTAGGTTCCGACCATGTCTCTTTTTGGGAGATTTTTTTTCTGTGTCTCTGTAGGGATATATAAAACTAAAAGTAAATGTACCGTAGACAGGCCCGGACGCACTGAGAAAGTTTTTACCGGGGAGAAGGGGAGGGTATGTGTGTGTGTGGGGGGGGGGGGGGGGGGGGGGGGGGGGGGGGGGGGCAAAATTTCACGGTGATGGCCATACCGGCGAGGCGCACAGCACCGAGTGGGTAGGGAAAGCGGATAGGTACGGAGAAGGCCTTATAAATTTTATATAGATAGTAAAAGTTTTGGCCTGTAGCGCATTTTTTGGTCTAAATTCTGAGTATCCAAATATCATTAATATGAACGAAGGACGAGACCGCGGTACGTAGCCTAACGATCTCACTGCAGACATCATTTGGTAGAACCCCAAAGCTGTTCAACCTACTAGAGGGGATACCAACTCCAGGGTCTCCCCCGGGACATTTTAGAAAAGAAACTTAGGCTATAAATATGAAATGGTGGCCTCTGGTGCATTTTTGTTGTAAAGGTCACTTCTTAGCCCACTTGGTAATGTGGAGCTAGTCCGCTTTGGCAGTAAAATATTGCATACACAGTAGAATCTAGTATTATTAAAGTTAATCAATGGTAAAAGGAACTCTACTGCAGTAGATTTTGTTTTCATAGGCGTAGGAGCAGGGGGGCCAGCGGGGGCCAGGCCCCCCCCCCCCCAAAGCTAGGAGAGGGGGGGGGGGGCAAACTATAGATTGCCCCCCCCCCCCCAATATTTTGGAAAATAAAAAAATAACTTGCAGTCTAATATAACATTTACTTAGCATCATATAATTCTTTTCAACCTAATTTCTGATTTGCATTTGGCCTTCCCTTCCTTGTATTCTGACTTGTCTCTTTCTGTAGTGTGAGTACTGAAATCTGTACGCGCCACGCCAAGCACTGTTTGATTACATTTTATAAAAATAATATATCATTGAGCGCAATCACTACAGTTCCGGTTTGAGCATCTGCAAAATCTATGTAACTATTAAGCCTGTTTACGCATGTAAACATTATGTATTTTTTTGTTTTTCATTGTCCATTAAAGGGAAACGATATTTCCACAACTTTATATCACAATAAGACAAATGCAGCGCTAATTGATTGCATGTCCAGGGCTTCAACAGAAGAATGTAAAAAAATGGCACACTTAATTAGAACAATACATAATATGACTGATTAAGACAGTTCAGTGCCTAGTCGTAAGTGTATCATCAGAATAACTCAATGATTGCTAACATAGAGGCTTGAGGGGGCCTATGAAAAATGCACCGGTGATAACTTGTCGCACCCCCCCCCCCCCCGCTGGGGTCGAAAAGGTTTGGCCCCCCCCCCCCCAAAGTTAAACTCGCTCCTACGCCCATGGTTTTAATCTTTAAAATAGCTGGATCTAGTTTGGGAAAACTATCTTTTATTATAGCTATCATATACAGTAGATTTATACCAGTATACAACTTAACGCATAAACCATACCAGCATGGGTCAAATAAATGTTCCCGGGTGAAGTTCTAAGATTTTGACAATAAACCAGTCTTCTTTTTCATGCCAGGCCACCACAGTTTGTTTCACCTGATGGAGTTACGTATTTCGCACAAAGTTATTTTTCTTAAAATAGTATTTTTGGATAATATGTTAGATATATAAACTGATAGCGCAAATAATCCGGTCGTGTATAATTAGAAATACTACAAGCTAGTCAGTAAAGAGCGCGGCGTTGTATTGATTTACATTATGTACGATACATATTTACACTCGAAACAAGTGCCCGGCTAGCTCAGTCGGTAGAGCATCAGACTTTTAGAGCTGATATTCACTCAGATATCTGAGGGTCGGGGGTTCGAGTCCCCCGTTGGGCGCACATTTTTTTTTTTAACATTTTTCTTTTTTTTTTAAAAAATGAAAAACAACTACATTATAATGTAAAATGTCGATTATATACTTATGACAACATTTCATGACTGATTTATATCGATCTTCGAAACATTAGGCCTACTTTGTTTTATAATCTACCTGTTCTAAATTGTTCGGCGAAATATGACCATTTTGTGTCGATTCGCCGTAAAACCCAACTCACTCACTGTTCTAAATTGCCGACTCCAGTGAAGTCAAGAAAAAAAACCCCAAAAAACCTAGTAACAAGACAAGCTGGAAGTTTCAGTGATGCACATTTCAAATACAAGTCACCTCACCCTTAGGTATTGTATTCCAAATATGATATGAAATCAGCAAACGTTTTTAAAGCTGAAGGCGTCCAGATTCAAAATTTAGAAAATATTTCCATTAGTTATTTAAAAAATTCAAAAATTTGTAATGTGATTCCGAATGCGTACGTTTCGGGGAGTTTTTATCAATAAAACCCCATGTTTAAGTGACTCTCATAGAAGTCAGTCACGCTGTTTTTAAATTTAATATAAAAAATAAGGAATTTAGCTGTACTTTATATCCTATACATTAAATCATAAACTCTTGATTTTATCATCCAATTAAACGGAAAAGGGTCATATTTCTGTTAATGCGTTAACAATATACATGTACAGGTCTTTGCATACATTTTTCAAATTGTGCAAATTTCGATGATTTATCACCAAGTTCTAATTTCTTTATTTATATTCACTTAATTAACTTTGTATGTTTAACTGTCTAAATGTATTCAATTGTTGAAATGTCACCATTGTTGCAGTTAACAAATGACTAATTGACGGTATTATCTTTAATTATACTAAACAGCATTATCCAGTACTTAGTCATACCAATTTTTGTCTTTTCTCGCATTATTAGGGTCAAGGAAGTGTCAAATAGCAAACAAGGATTTATGGTATTTTTAAACAGATTAGGAGCTTGAGATACTCTCGTGTTCCCACGTTGAAAGCGTTAATCATAACCATTAATTAAAAGCAGCGTAATTTTTCTAAATGACCAAGTTTTTTTTGGCATACATATAGTATGTAGTCATTGCTCTTTATCCGATTAGCACTTGTAAAACTGTCTCGCATGTCGAATTATCTCGAGTGCACCGCAGATAACTGGGGTCGCGGCAAGCCAGTATCTAATTAACAAATTGAGCAAAATGTGGTAGCTCGTTTTGTTACAATTTCAGGATGTTTTAAAAATGCACTTTTTACTGTTAATGCTCCTTATATATAATCAGTCAGTATACCTGTTTGCCTAGATGAGTTGCGTCTTCTGACAGCAACACTTTTTTTTCAAGGTTAGAAGGTACTAAATGTTTCCGCTAATGTTTTCTATATAAAATAACAATATAAAACCTTTAAAAAGTATTTTCAGTCTTTCACTTCTTTCGAGACTGCCCTGTCACATGCAATCTAAAAACTGAAATGATTCGGGGGTTGATCATATCGCAAGAAAAACATGACACCTGATAGAAAGTACAGATATCAGGAAATACCGTACGGTCACTTCCATTTTACCTAGCAGTTCAAATGCACAAAAGTCTGCATGAAATCATGTATTGTTCTTTACAATAAATCATCAATTAAGCTGGATTGGTGGGAAAATAGCACTAATTTATTAGCGCATTAAGAATATGACGTCTTTCTGAAAATCATTCCGCTATTTTGTCTTGGCTGGCATGAAATCTTTATTAATTCCTGTCGAATAGTTTCTACATTCTTTATATAATAATCATTTTAATGTATTCCGATATCATCAGATTCAAATGCCTATCCGTATTACTCAAATAGATTACAGACACTTGAATTGTTATTTCAAAGACACCGCTAATGATTAAACCAATATACATTGTATCTCAACATATTGCAAGTAAAAGAAAACTGTGTGTGCATTAATCATTCTGGGACATTTTTCCAGTCATCGAAAAGGAATGGGGTTAGATATTTGCATTTAAAATAGTTTAAACCTTTAAACCTCGTTGAAGTTAAAATAGGCAACTTACGACGATATTTGACACCATAGTTTAAAGGGCCATTGGTTAGAGATAAGCTGTCATTCATAAGTACATGCATACATCCGTTAAGAAGAGCTGACACTTGAAGTTTTGAATATGTCTAATTCAATATTCATTTTTCTTAAGAAAGTTAATCCTGTCGTACTCAAAACATTTCGTGTCGTCTGAAAATAAGATTAAATCTGCAGATTATATGGTCAGTGATCGAGATGCTGTTTCCTCCTGAGAGATGCGGATGCACCGAATGTTCTACTGGTTATTGCATATATTTTTGTTGATTCTAATCAAATAATTTGAATAGCCTCATCTCCTGTGAACAAAACACTGGGTCTGAACACAGACTAACGTTGGCTACACAGTGTTTAGTCTTTAATGTTGCAGCCAGTCATTCTCTAAAAGCATTTCACAAATCTTTACGCTTCCATGGAATCTGTATTTTGCACAAGTACGGAGCATGTGCTTTTTACGTGCAAACCTTGTTTCAGATAAACTACACCTTGAAAAATGAACTAGGGTCGTGATATCAATATGTAAATAAGTACGAATGTAGCAAATTCCCACCAGCCTATGAGAACATATGTTTAATGATTATCACCTGTTAAAACGATCATTTATCTCTTTAGTCATTTAATCAATTAATACTTCCTTTTCAGAAAGCCACATGAAAGGAAAAGTCATGACCTGATTTAAGCCTTTACTGACCGCGATGACGTGTTTTCGAGTGTCAGTTTGCGCAACACCTTTTAATATTTACATGTTATAAAATGGATGAAAGGTTCTAATAATTAAAATCAATTTAAATGCTCTTAACAACTCGTGAAGACTCTAAGATATCTGGGTTATTTTAACAGTAAATATTCATTAAAATAAATATTTTCTTGCCATACAGACAAACATTTGTTCCACAACGTGATTAACTTTTATCAACATGAGGTGAAGCGGAAAAGAATAGCCCTGTCACCAAAGGTTTCCAACGATATCTGAGTGATTTCACATAGTTGCGGTTTAAAATCATTGAATAAAGTCACGGTTCGGACCTCCTTTCCATATATTAAAGATTTCAGATCTACACGAGTTTAAAGGCCAAGTGGATTTTAGGGATTTGTTGAGATATGCCGGTCAGTACAACCGGGGGTCACCTCGGCTGGAGAATATGATTATGTAAATAGACATTTTAATCGCTTGATATTCTGACTAATGTATACATTTTAACCCTTACCCTGCTAAATTTCTAAAATGGACCGGTCCATCATTCAGTTTGGGCAATACCATTTTTATTTGAAAGGGTATTCACTGAAAATTTGCTGACTTAATAACGAACAGTGCAGACCATGATCAGCCTGTTCGGATGTGCAGGCTGATCTTGGTCTGCCAGAATCACTTGCCGCCAGAAGGCTAAAGATTAATGGTGAATGGAGCTGAACATTTTTTTTTTAAATCTGCATTAAAATAAAATTATACTTCTACTTAAAACTTAGACTAAAATGATTTTATATAAAGCATACGCATAGGCTGATATATGCAATGAATCACTGCATGATACAGACCATTTTAATTGATTACAATATTCTAATTTGCATATAGCCACCATGTTCAGTACAGTTTAAGAACAGTGCACACTTACTGCATAGCTTGCTAGTCAATAAATGTTTAATAACTTAATATCAGAAATAAATATTTATATTTTTCTTCAAGTTTTGAATTTAGCCCAGCAGAATTCAGTGTTGAACCACAGACCGGTCTATGGCACAGACTAAGGACTAGTGCATTATGTAAGGTGTCGTGTAATAAAATCAATTATAATACCTTATTATTCTTTAATATTGTCGTTAATTTGCTGAATTGAAATATAAAAAAAAATGCAATTGCATTCCCTCACAAAATGCTTTGGCAATTATCATATGATTCGGTTGTTCATGAACGGGTTTAATAGTGATTTTTTTCTTAAAGACCATATAACTGTTTAATATTACTCATTGTGGGTTTAAAGTGTTAAAATACAAATTCTTTAGGTATTTGATTAAAAGTTAATTACACACTCGCTTGTTCCTCTAGTGAGTTTCTCAATACACCTTACATACTATCTGTTGATGGGACGAGACGTTTTGTCTACAGTCTTGTCACGCTGTAGACAGGCAAGTCCTTTCAGCCTTAAGTAAAACACAAAAATGTCAAATAAACCAATTGAAAACATTTAAGAATGAAACATTATCCAACCTGAATAGTAAGTTTACTTTCATTTTGGGATCTATAGTAGTTAAACCCTGACCCTGACTGCGTGAATCCCTCTTGTGAAGTTTGCATTAAATCGTCCCACTGATACAAACATAAAAAATTAGACGTCTGCAAATAAGAAAATTTGCTGCTTTTCAATACATTATTATCTGTAAAAGCGTAACTCAGAGATCTTGACCTGTATACTTTATATTATATAGGACATTTTTGCGTATACATAAGTCCCATATGTAGGGCATATTTGGGTATACATGCGCCCTAAATTGACAACTGGTCCAAAGAGATTGTGTATACTAACTGGGTTGTATGTTTCTAATTTTTAGGTGGAACAAGATAGTAGCAGCTCAGATAGTTCTATTTATTCCAATGTACCGCTGACGATTAGGATCATTTTAAATTAATCTTTACCCTGCTACATTTCTAAAATGGACTGGTCCATCATTCACTTTGGGCAGCACCACTTATTATTCAAAGGTGTGTTCAGAATTACTTACTGAATAGCGAACAGTGCAGACCATGATCAGCCTGATCTTGGTCAGTACTGGTTGCAAGGACAGAATCACTTGCCACTAGCAGGCTAAAGGTAAGGACATTTGTTCC
Source organism: Mercenaria mercenaria (assembly GCF_021730395.1). Taxonomy (NCBI): domain Eukaryota; kingdom Metazoa; phylum Mollusca; class Bivalvia; order Venerida; family Veneridae; genus Mercenaria; species Mercenaria mercenaria. The sequence goes on from NC_069363.1 coordinate 56,334,029, forward strand.
ATGGGACATGTGCGCTCGTCCTCCATTCAACAACATTTCACACGAATAAGTGCACTACTCCACATACAACTTTAAATGAAACATACGAATCAAAAACATGATCATATTTTACCAATTGGGACAAGCAGGGTCTTTGCAAGGTGGTAACTAGCAGTTAACGGTTTCTCTAATTGCAATAGGCTTTGAAAGCGAACAGCATGGATCCTGACCAGACTGCGCGGATGCGCAGGCTGGTCTGGATCCATGCTGGTCGCCAACGCACTATGTTGGTTTTCTCATGGCGCGGCTCATATCTTTTTCAAAACCCTACAGCATCGTTTTGTTTTACCTGCCACAAGGTTCTAGTTTGCACTGGTGAAAAGGTGGTCACGTGGTGAGGGTCAGCAGATTTTATGTCGGGATTTAGGTTATGATAAGTAACAAATAAGACCATCCACAGAACAATATATTGGGTCAGTATGCTATATACAGGAAAATGGCTTGCGCCACCCCTGCACACTTATCCCCTACTTTGTTTTTATCAAACTGACCCCACAAAAAGGTCAATAAAAAAAACAATAGTTAATATTTCACTGAAGATTCGAGTTTCCTTTACTAGTAGTTCTTGACTTAGAAAGAAAAAAAACCGGACGGACTGAGGGTTGCTATTCATCTGCGTGGGTTTTAAACAATGTTGGCCTGTTTTCAAGGTATGAAACAGTTTGCTATATTTATAGTCCAAAAAAAAAAAAAAAGACAGAAAGCTGAGGTTTGTTCATTTGCCGCAGTGGGTATTAAACAAGACCGCGTTGTATTTCACTAAAATAATTGTACAAAAATTGTGACACACCGCTTCCTGTTAAACAACTTATACATCAACGTTGACAAGTGTCAATTTTATTACAAATCTAGGTAATTGTGCGAAATATTGATACATGACACCATCCTTTAAGTTTTTACTTTTCACTTGATATAAAATTTATCTCTTTTGATATTATACAAATTTGTTTTTTATACTCTTTTCTGCTTAAAATACCATAATTACAATGTTGCAATCTCGTTCAGATTATTTGAATTAATTCTTTTTACTGTCCAAATCTAATTCAACAGTTTCAATACTGACAATATAATGGTTGTAATATTAACATCTGTTTACATATCAAACGATTTTCAATGCTAATAAAAGTAATTTTGTATCATTCGAATTATTAAATAAGGATCTGTAATCGATTGAATATTGTAAATAGAAGATTCACGCACTTCAATGTGGGACATACCAAGATAATATAATTGCTGGCACAGTAGTTAAATGGTTAATCATCAACTCTTTCAATTCTATTGAAAACTTTCTCTCGTTACCAGTTCAATTAGCTTTTTCAGACGGTTTTCGTGCGGCGAAATGACTTCAACAGTTAAACAATTTTGCTTTCAGTTAATCTTTTCTTAAGTTTTTTTAAAGACTAAATAAACATAATTTCATTTTGAGGACGTTCAAATATGTTTTAAGAGCAAATTTTTGTCAATATTAAAAAGGGGCCTGTATATATCTTGACATTTTTTGATGATCTTAATAAATGCAAACAAATTTTGATAGAAAAAAGTTCCAAATGAAATCGATTTAAATCAAAATGAGCTACCACAAGGCGCAGTTTTTTTCGTAGCTGGATTAACGCAATCAAGTATCGCTGGTCCGAAATTCGCACACGTTTTGACTCCTTCAGACACACTAGTAATTCAGAAAAGCTATAAGCTCTCCGAACTTAATGTTCACAACTGCAAACATCGAAAAAAATAGACACAGTGGCAGAACATCTGTTTTGTATTTGCAAACATCCCCGAACATCCGGCTTCTTCCCAGACTCTTAGAACTGGCATAACAGCCCTTCATATTTCTAATTTAAGCAACATAGATAACCAATGATAATCCCGTACTGCTGTGACATTTACGCTTTCATTTATTGCGAGGATAGAAGCTTAACTGTTCCAATATTGACATTCTACTCAGTTTCAATAAGAAGATCACGTTCGATTACTTAACTTCCGTATTACTCTAAATGCAAGCAGGACTTTCGCAAATTTTGACATTTATTAATCGTAAAATGTTACCATCTTATCTAGAGAGGATGTTATCCGGTAATTTACAAGACTAGGATCAAAAAATGAAGAGTTTAGATGTGTCAGCTGGGCCATTAAATAATTATTGATGTATGATCTACTATGTAAGTCTGCAATATTTTTGCTAAACTTGTTGTCGGAGGGATCTTTTCCTGTGATCTAAATATATGAAGTAGTCCGTGCGAACATTCGACATCGTGTTGGCCTGTCAAGTGGAACATGGATAATGTGCTTTTTTGTTATTAATATGATTGTTCATAACTATCAGAATGCGAATGGAGATGTTTTATGTTATGCAATGTAACTTGGTGAAAAAAAAAAAGAAATTTTGTTACATTCATCAGGAAATATGAATTTCTTAATATTGAGTCAGAGGTTATAATTCACTCTTTGGTATTTTGTACTGCCTTAATGCATCCTGACCGCGTTGGGTTTTTCCCCGAAAAAAAAATCCAACTCAAATTATAGGCTAACTGTACAAGGGCAAGATAATGTATGTCTTTGCATATATACAACATTAAATAGGACATTTTGTTTCATTTTTGCTGACATTGCGAAAATTTTCGATTAAAGGTATTTAAGTCCTGGCCAAGCCGGTGAGGGGTGTAATAAAGATTACATCAAGGAATTTTTATCTCCTTTTAAAGCTAGCTTTGATTATCTCTTAGATAGTAAAAATCTTTATACGATCAGTATTTTAAACCATTTACACTGATAGTGTTTAATGACCTCTCCGAGTCGTAAGTTACCTTTAATTATGGTAAAGTAAGAGGTCTGGTGACCACTTGGCTTCAGGATGGGCTAAAATTGGTGTGTCATTATGTAGTAAAGGTCACTCAGTCATGCACTATACTAAAAAAAATTAATTTGATAAAAAATGGCATATTTACTGGTGTATATTGTATATTGACTATTGAGGTATTCACTCAAGAAGGGTACGTGAAGTTTCGCCTAGATCAGCTCCAGTCAATTTTACCACGTTTTAAAATTCTCACTTTTATTGCATTTGTTCGGGGTCAGCGTGGGAACGAATCACTTGAACAACTTTGGTGACCCTTTGAGTTTTGTATAGCTACAGCATGCAGTCAGTTTTCATAATAGTAATATGCTGCATGTCTTACCTTTTCGAAAAAGGCAAGGCATCAAGTTTTATATCCCTGGAGACGAATCTTATGCCTTTACCGGGAACACAACTTTGGAATGCATAAACCATGATTTGCCTCTGAAAGCCATGATTCTGTACATAAATTACTGAAAATATAGGGATGAGAACGTGAATTTAATTGAACTAAATGGTCTGTGTAATTTTGTTTTATTACTGATGTTGTTCGTATTTTTTTTTCATATTTTGATATATATATTTTGCAAAAAGCTTATACAAAATTTTCCCAATAAAGCAGCATTTGAGGTTTTGGGAGAGGGAAGATTTTTATTGGTAAATTGAGCAGAATTAAGACTTTCGCATCGTAAAAAAACTATCTCTGTCAAAATGAGTCAGCCAGCGGCCCATTAACCCAAGATTTTACTTATTACTTTGAAAACACGATGTTCATAAATCCTAACTGACATACGTAATCCTTTGAAATAACATTTTGATAAAATACTAGACTACCATTCGTGACATAATACGCGGCAGTTCTGTTTTTATTGATATAAAGATTATGATTTATTTTGGTAAGACTTAAGCCGTAAATATTTCATTTGATTCCTATAAATATTTGTACTTGAAAATTTAAAGGGAAAACCTGACATAATAATTATTTTTGACGTTTTAAATCGGGCGGCTTTAAGGAAGCGAAGTGTTCTTTAACTTGGATCTTCGTCATCCAGGTACTTGTCATGTTCTCCGGCTGTCTGTATTTTGGTCCAGATGATTTTTGATATGGGTGGAGGCTTTTACGTTTCAGTCCTGACTGGAAGGAAAATTAAGGGCAGAGATCCAGCAGGGAAAGTCACTTTCAAAGAAAAGAAACCCTCCTTAAATCGAAGCATAGATGAGTGACATATATGTACATAAAATACATAAAGGAATTATTAACGTAGACTTTAAAAGAACACGAAGGAACACCGCCTCATTCGGAACGTCCAGCGGCGAACGCCACTGGGGAGTTTAAATGTTGGAATTCTTTGTTTGCATTATTTTTGCCATATATTTTTCTTTCAATCGAAACATTACCTAATTTCTGATATTTCAATCAGCATTTATTTATATCAATTCATTTGGATGTCAAAATCTTAATCTACGGGATACATTTAGAGTATTCTTTTTAAAACTCTGGCCCTCTTGCCACACAACGAGAACGATGCAACGGTTAGTCAGATGGTAAAGTTTATTTGAAAAATGTTTTAGTTAATAAGGTAAAAACCACGGCAATTAGGCAAAGTTTAAATTTTGTTAATTTGACCATAAATGTGTCATTTTGATATAAATCAAGCGGACATAATTTTTATAGTCACACTTAATTAATGGTGACCGTTTGCTCTCCTGGATGTTTATGTGAGAAAATAGTATATAACTGTACATCACAAGATGTCATAGACCTCCTTTCGTGCGTGTTGAGTGAACTCTAGGACACAGATATACCCACACGATCTGGTCAGAGAGACTTTTAATACGAACCTCTTCCTACTGCTAATGCATTTTTATAATCGTATGGTGCTTATTTTTTGCATGACGTTTGAATTATTGCCCACCTAAATAAAATGTTACAGGAGGCGCGCACTTGTCATTTTAATTAACCAAGATGTTTGAAATATACGTTCAGATCACCACTAATTTTAAATAGGAGTACATGGATTACTGTGCTTAATGTCTCAGTCCTGGAGTCACTTATTTATCATATACTGTCGCTGTCTTTATTTGCATTACCCAAGTAGCAACGTAAAACACTTCACCCGCCTTATATATATCATATTTTGTCTCTCGTATTAACAGTTTGTAATACATTAATACATTATTTATTGCAGTGCTGCCTTTAATGTGTTTATGTGATGGAATTAGGGTTTGTCTGCAACCAATTATGCCCTCAAAATTGGATTGCATATCATTGATATTTCTATTTTACCCATTATAGTATTTAAATTGTACTGATATTTTTTATATAAAACATATATGAGCCACGCCATGAGAAAACCAACATAGTGGCTTTGCGATCAGCATGGACCCAGACCAGCCTGCGCATCCGCGCAGTCTGGTCAGGATCCACGCTGTTCGCTTTCAAAGTTTGTTGCAATTAGAGAAACTGTTAACGAACAGCATGGGATCCATGCTGGTCGCAAAGCCACTATGTTGGTTTTCTCATGACGCGGCTCATATTTCCATTTTTGTAGAAACGGAACCTTTGGAGTATTCTTAATTCCTATTTTTTAAATGTCTGACCTTAAGCACGTTGTTCTTCAGGGTCTATAATTTAGTTACTGCCTATCTGTGCTAATAAAAAGTAGTCAACAACCAATTGAAGTTTTAATATGCCATTTTATTTACAGAATAGTAAAAATGTATTGACTTAAAAATATGACTGTTTGAGAAAATAAAGTCATAAAAATTTAGATGCTTTGATCATGTTGAATCTAGTTGAGAATTGACGACTTCATATAGGAGTATGCTTGTATCAAAGCTGATAAGCTTATTATGCGACACCAAATAAGTTTTATCAGTCACCTTAATAAGTTTATCATACGTCTCCATCTTTTTATATCAGAGCCTTTAAGAAGGGTATATCAACGCTTCTTATCTAATGTATCAACTGATTAATTTTGATACTTTTCAGGTAAATTTATCACTCAATTGAAGATGTATTAAACGGTTTAAGATCTCAAATGATCCATATAAGGCTAGTTGGTATAAGCACCTGGGCTTTGCATGCTTAAATTCATATCATTTAAACATTTTTGCTTCATTATGTCACGTTTTTTTATGAGTTTAGTTCAAAGTTTCCGTGAAAAAAAATCTCTTCCTTTATTTATCCGTAATTTAATACAGTCTAGAGATTTTACAACACTTAAACATAATATGAAAAAGTTATCTGGACCATTTGCAGTTGAAAATAACTGGAATTTAAGAGCAAAAAAATAAACAGTCCAAAATTTATTGACATATGCACGAGTTCAACTTAGTATAATAAGGACCAAATAATTAAGTTTAAACCACTTAATCTAAACATAGTTCGTTCCAAACAATGTTAATATACATACTTTAATGTACAAATGGGCAAGTTGTATAAAGTTCTTCATTTTTTTCAAACACTTAAACGGTAACTTTTATACTTGTCGCGAAATTTCAGGTCCATAGCTTCTTAAGTCCTTAAAAAACGTAGCAGCATGCTTGCCACGCCCAATTTGGACCAGCTCTACCCCATCCCCAGACATGTTGCTCAGCGCTAACGCTCAGTCCATCCCGACAGGCTGCTTATAATTTGCACCGGATAAGTTCTATTTGATAAAAAAAATGCCCACATTTCCCTAAACAATAAGTTAAACCGCACATATCTAAAGTGACATTCATTTGATGTTTATATCACTTATATTTACATTTTAAGGCTAATCAGGTATGTGGCACGAAACTATGTACAAGAGTATAAATGTAATACCGTAAGTTTTTTCCTTCTTATCAAAAATGACATCAAGCATAAATGATATAGGGAAGGGGAAATGCCTTTAACCGAACTTTATTTTGGTAATACCGAAGTACTTGCTGACTAAACATACTTGCTGACTAAGCATTCTGATTAGTCAAATTGATGTACAGTCTTTGCTAATTTGGCAGTAAAAACATAAAACAGAAGAATACAAACTCATACGGCACTGATAGTTTGGCTCAACCGTTGTGATACAACGAACAAGAAAAAAAAAGAAAGAAAGGTGAACTGGGTCACTGTAAGATTGCAAAACCTGCATTTAAACAACCGATTTTTACATTAGTTGCCATCATAATAAGTTTTTAACATGAAGTTATATGCATAACTGATTTAATGAGATCGTTTAAAACATTATTATATTGATTTTACACACTCCATGTCACAAAATATCTAATTTGCAATTTCGTTCAGGAATATGTTACAATTTTCAGCTTTGTAGAAGCTCTTTATGAAAACCAATAAGGTATCTGTTTTATTTGTATGTCTGAACAAGCGATTAGCCTTCAAACTATCAAAGAAATGTAATAAAAGACAGCCATATGTAATAATTTGAATAATATTGACATTAATTAATTTTATGGTTGTGTATAAACAGAATGAGAGATTAGGCAGGTGATTGTTTACGTGCCGAAATATTTCAAACGCTTCATAACCACATCAATCAAATCTTTAATATACATTTGATAAGGCATTTCAGACATATTTTCTTCATCCAACACTTTATATGGATGATATGTTATTCAACAGGGATAACGTCACTGACAGAGGAGGAATAGATAAATTGATATATAATTTGTGGAGAAATTAAATGATTAAGCTGTTCGTGGAGATGAAAGCATGCCGTCCACCTTGATAGGATGTGTACAAATCAGCGAAATGCTAAGCCTTAGATATATCATATCTTGAAAACACGTTTGATCTGTTCCGGAGGCAAACTGCGTTGACCAAAAGACGGATATTTGTGTGGCTTACCACTCACCACTGAGCAAACTTCATAATGTTCAAATAAACTACAGGTGTTAAATTCATATTTTTTTTTGTATTCATCAACGTTTAAATTCTGAAACTTAAGACTTAAATATTCAATTTGACATAAATCTGATCATGCTGAAATTTTGGGGAAACATCATTAGCTGTAGATTGAAGATTCCTGCCAAGTGTTCTTGCAGTCTGTGCATAATTGACAAGGCTAGACCAAAATTAAAATTTAGATCTAAATTTCAGACTTGTAACGTTGATGAATACAAAAACCTGTTGTTCTCTGCACTCCTATGGACAATCAAAACTTTGGTAGTTAAAATAAAATGCATGATTTTTCTTATATTAAGCAGTTCACTGTAATAAACAGTTTGTTATCTATAAACAACTGTATAAAAAGGCATGTCTCTTTCTTCCGGGATATACATTATTTTTTAAACAGTTACGACTTAACTTCCTCATAATGGTACATGAACTATTTCGACAGATTTGTTTTTAAAATGTGGTCTTAGACTCTTAGTATTCATTTGGCCTTCATTTTTGCCATTCAGTAAGACTATACATTCATGCAAAAGATACAGGTAAATGATTCTACCGTTGCTAATAAGAATGGAAACGCCTCATCGGGGAATGTAGTCCGCAAACCTTTATAAGCGCGTCCGTCGCCCGTACAATTATGTCAGCATTGTTGGACTTGGTCAATCTTTTTGTCAATTCTAGAAGACCAGTCACCAAGCACTGCTGTAGCACCGAAACAACTAGCCCAAAGCTTGCGTTATTTTGCCACCCGTTCCTAAATTGTTATCTAAACGGTCGGTTAATCTTTCGTTTAGCTTTCGTCTCGTGATCTATGTGTTAAGCTTGGCCAATGTCAGTATGCAGCAATTTATCACCAGATGGGCCTGTCCTCGGTTGACAAGTTGTTCCAACCAGAGACCGGACTAATCTCCAGTTTTATCATCAGTTTAGGGTAGATATTGCTTCGGGCCTGTTGTACGAAAATCAACTTTCCTATTACTAGTTGAGAGGCCAATTTGAAAACTTAGGTATAGAATTTCTTAAGGTTTTGTTGGTCTGTCTAAATAAAGGATTACTTCACTGATTTGTGACTTGCATAGAAACTAGTTTTTGCAATGTAATGCTGACATTCTCTTTCCCTGTTTTGGTGGTTTTGGAGCTTTTGAAATTTCAATTTCTTTATGGAAACTGCCGTAAACTCTTCTTAAAGTTAAATTGAATATTTTACTGAGCCACTGGTTTACTGATTGCTATCATCAAAGTAGTTCGTAAGCTCATTACCAGGCATCCATTGCTTAACTTGAGTACACTGAAAAGGTAGAAAAAAAATTTATGCTATGTTAGTCTCATAAAACATACAAATCATTTAGCAAGGGGGCTTATGCACACGCCAATAGCTGGCCATTTTGCATGTCGTATTTTAAACGTATGGGCGTTTGTGTACATTTCATATGTACATTTTAGTATCTTCTGCAGACCAACTGATTATGCCTGGAAGTAGTTCTCTCTTTCATAACACGGTCTGCTGCTTTGTGTATTGAATTTAAAGTAGTGTACCCGGAATGATTATTGGCATATTTCATTTTCTCCGTAAGCGATTTCGGCATTTTCCGGTTTTTTTTTACGGAAGCAGATCTTTACGTCCGAAGAATGCCGAATGGCCTAACGAGAATACGTTATCACACGGAAATTGTCGAGTGTCATAACGGATGTCCACTACCTTAAAAGAGTCATATGGGGCTCAATTTAGGACCTCTCCATTTGAGCCTCACCGTGGGAAAACCAACATAGTGCGTTTGCGACCAGCATGGATCCAGACCAGCCTGCGCATCCGCGCAGTCTGGTCAGGATCCATGCTGTTCGCTTTCAAAGCCTATTGCAATTAGAGCCTGAAACTGTTAACGAACAGCATGGATCCTGACCTGACTGCGCGGATGCGCAGGCTGGTCTGGATCCATGCTGGTCGTAAACGCACTATGTTGGTTTTCTCATGGTGCGGCTCATTTATCTATCGCTCCCACTTCCGTCTCCTAGTATCTAATAAAATCGTGACAGATTGCTGATAAGGTCATGGTCATTTTATAAGTGTTTTATATCTCCCTGTATGGATACAACATTGATAACATCAATGAGTTTAATTGCAAAATAGATATTTATTAGTGCATTACAAGCGACCTCAAGTATTTAATACCTACTTGAAAAAAACGACAGTAAATACCAACTTGTAAACAAAGCATATTTCATGATAATGCATGTTGTATTATTTTAAAAGATTTCATACGATTCAAAATTCAACGAATAACTTGTTAAACACTTTAATAAAAAGTACATAGATGACTGTCAGTCCGACGAACATAGTGTACTAGCTGAATAACGATCTTTCCGTTTGCCGTAAATTTAACTGGTCACACGTAATATATGTTAAATGACGTCTACAAACAAAAATTAAAAAAATAATGTATTAATACCAGACTGTGAAGAAAAAGGTCATATATGACAAAACAAATATCATTTCCTGAGATGGTCATGCGATAAGTGAGACCCATGATCCTTTGACATTTATTTTATTGGGTTTAATATGACAGGATGTCTGGTGACTTTCAAGTTTTTCAAGAGCAGGTGCCTGTGTAGAACCAACGGCCTTCCGCAAGCCACCTGGATGGCTTCCTAACATGCAAGAATTCTACACCTAGGGCGATTTCTGACCCAAAACGGTCCGAAGCCGGCGACGTTAACCATTCAACCACGGAGATCCTCACTTTGACATTAAAGTTGCTGAGGAAATGCTTTTTGATTCTCCTAAGTTGATAATCTTGAAAGAGAGAGAGACATGAACAAAATACTCTTTAATCCTTATTTTTTACAGACATATCTAAATAACCGGTTGGTCATACTGTTTAACCTTTAGCCTGCTGGCGGCAAGTGATTTTGCCTCTGCGACCAGTGCAGACCAAGATCAGCCTACACCGTGCAGGCTGATCATGGTGTGCACCGAACAACCCTTTGAATATTAAATGGCATTGCCCAAATTGAATGATAGACCAGTCCATTTTAGAAATTTAGCAGGGTAAAGGTTAAAACTGAGTAAGGGTAATGCTAATTATATCACATTTCAACCAGGGTAACCTTTCGTCCAGGTTATTCACTAATTATATGAGAACTAGAACTGATAACCTGTTTAGGAATACTGCAAAACTCTGTAGAGATGGTGAACAAATGAAAACAAGCGAGAACAATGTTCATGGAATCACTATCGTACCAATGTCAATGCGACCTGGGCCGATCACATATTGTGTTTGCCAACCACTCTACTATCAACAACACTTTAGACTGAGCTGATAAAGTTGCTGGTACATATTAATAACTTGCAAGAGTTATATCCCTTTGATATGATAGACCTAAATGAAGCTTACCGCCCCCTATACCTCTCAACTAGATTAGTCAGATTAAAAAGGGATACACCGATCAAAACAAAAGGTGCTGCTCAAACTTTTGAAGGCAAAAAAGACGGCGAGTGCACCGTAGTACATACCGAAGATATACGACCATAAAGATAATATGACCTGTCTGTAGTCGCAGTTGAAATGACAAAATAAATACCATTTCCATGTTGAGAGTACAATATTTGGGATTCAACGTCATCAGATACACTCGAAATAAATTGAAGAGCTGTTCAAACGGGAGGTAATATATTTCAGAAAGAGAAAATATCTGGCCATGTTTATTTTTCATATTGGTTCAAGTGTTTGAGATAAGTATTAAAAAGTTTTTGTCCAAAGTATATCAAAATATATGTTTCACCTCATCTTTAAATTGTATATCTTGACATGTTTTTGTTTGTTTAAAGAGCTAAAATTGAAGGAGAGGTAAACCTTATGATTAGTTTAGTTGGGAAAAAGTGCACTTTTTCAAGTATATTAAAAGTAGAAACATCTTTGAACTCATTTGCATGAGAGAATTTAACATATAATAAAATATACTAAAAATGAAGGAGGTTAAAACTTAAGAATAAAGGTGAAGGATTTTTTGTTTAAACAAAAGTACCATCATGTCTCCGCATTCACTTACTATTGATGAAATAGAGGGTTGTAAAAGAAAAAAAAACATCAAAGGGCAATAACTCCATGAATAATAATCCGACTGGAAAAAGCCAACGATATGCACGGACTAGCGGTTTTGGAGGAGATGCGGGGTCACGATTTTGTAACTATCCAGACGACCAGACAAACGGATATATCTCCCTCGGCCAAAGGAGACATAACTCTTTAAATCATGCTAGAGAGTGAAGTATTAATCTTTTCGTGATCTCAATGCAAGAAAAGGAAAATTTTAACAAATAAATAACAAAAAGTTGTGGTAATGACATAATCATTGGTTGAAATGATATTGTCCGCCGTGACTTTAAACTGTCTATATACGTTACATATCATCACCTTTAAATGTTCATTTTCTACAACTGTACTTTCCTTGTTACGTAAATCAATGTTGTGGCTGTGATTATGTTAACATGTTATTCGTTTTCTTTGATCTAGGTATATCCCGCATGGCAACCTGTATGTCAAAAAAGACCGAAACAAATCTGTCATTGAATTTTACCATTTTTGTTATGTACGTCATAAAAATGCATGTTGAGTCCTTACCGATTAGTGTTTTTTAATGATTATGATATAGAGATCTAGAAGACGCTTCTCATTTACGTCAAAATACGCTTTCATAGCAAGATCTCGTTCCATAAAATGAATGCGTTGTGTTTTCTTTAATTGCCCGAGTATCTAAAAATAGAAACCGAACAGAACCGAACATGTCTTACATTTTAGTTTTTCCATTAAACATTAAAATAACACTGAATATAATTATTCGTTTTTTTATTCGTTTTTTTTTTCTGTGAACACATATTTCGCCTTTACAGTTCATATTTGGTAACGCCTCTAAAAATGCGGTTTGACATATAGTGCAGATCCATCCATTTTCATCAACAATCCAAGTTTTCACTTCGCGGTTTTAATTTTTTTAATAGTGAATTTTGTACGATACCAATCTTGTTGAATTATAAACAGATATAATGCTCACCAAAACATATTGCTTGTAATATAGTTTATATCTCTCATATCAAAATGATTTATTTGCTACAAACCTATTTATATGAGGAATTCAACTTTCGCCGATATTAAAGAGATTTTATGTACCCTGGTGTTATAACGTTTCATTTGGTGAAATCTTAAAAAGAATATAACGTCTGAGATTTTAAATGTCCGTCCTCTTAGGGTTGAATCAATAGATGTATGCAGTCCAAGTAAACATCTTGATTCTTGTCCTGAATCTTTAGGTTCTAACATTGGCAGGTTTCGCTTTCGCTGCACAGTACAATATTTACGGACATAATTGAGCCATGCCATGGGAAAACCAACAAAGTGTCTTTGCGACCAGCATGGATCCAGACCAGCCTGCGCATCCGCGCAGTCTGGTCAGGATCCATGCTGTTCGCTAACAGTATCTCTAATTCCAATAGACTTTGAAAGCGAACAGCATGGATCCTGACCAGACTGCGCGGATGCGCAGGCTGGTCTGGATCCATGCTGGTCGCAAAGCCACTATGTTGGTTTTCTCATGGCGCGGCTCAATTATTATCATTAAAATAGCCTCGTATATCGCACAGTGCCTATTTTGACACCGAAACCTATCAACATTTCAGAGAATACTGGAACTTGTTGAAAATAAATCAAAACCCGTGTTATCAAGACTTGAACTTAAAATTTTTGGGGAGCCATATTTCACACTATCCCAGCTGCTGTTTGGCATATTCTCCACACCCGTTGACAATTTCGCATAAATCTGCCAGGTCAGAAAACTAACTAGATAATTAACGTGCTAATTACCGGTCATTTCGGCTACCACTTGACCACCTATATGAACAATCACTCACTCTACTCATTATTTCATGTCTGCATTAGTTGCTTTCGTGTACTTCTCCGTCAGTTCACCTTCCCGAACTAAACGATTTCGTTTCTGATGTCATTAGCCTATAAAAATTATCATACGTTTGTCTATTAAAACAATCAATTATTGCACTGAATAAAATTAATGAAATGCGACCGCAAAGATGTTGTGGAAGGATATTAAACATTGCCTTAGTCATTCGAGGAAAAACGTGCAAAATATGTAAAATATATGCAAGGAAATTTAACTTTTTTTTGTGGGGTTTCTACAGATTCAATTTTGACATTGACGGTTTGATGATAGATTTGTACCGACCATAGTCGGTAGATCAGGTATTCAATTACTGACTGATATATAACAATACATTACATAGATACCGAATTTTGTACTTGTTGCCGCGATTATTTAGTGACTTCCCTTTAGATAAATTATAGGGATATATAAGAATTTGCTTTTAAACTTTCTAAAGACGCGATAAGCTGTATTGAAATACCAACACAGTGAATATACTCTTTTCTGTACGGTCATTTGGCCCGAAAAGTATTGCTCAGCTACCGTTGAAGTTGAAAAGTTGACTGCATTGTTAAAATTGATATAGATCTATTATTTGTTAAGGTTTTATATAGGCAAATCGTTACTTATTGTACCCATACTTAAAGTTAATGAAATGTTTCGCGCTAGGTAAACAGATGAATATACCATTAGTCATATCCTAACCAACGGTATTAACATCACACGAAAATTGTCAACCCTTGCAAAAAAAGCCATTTTTGTATATCAATATAGTATTCCCTCTGAAAAAAACTTATATATAACCTTTTAGTCATTAAATGCATGGCCTTATTCCTTTTTATAACATAGATTTTTATTTTTGTGTTTTTGTTTTTGTAAAAACAAATATACGTAGGCTGGTGAACCTCTGGCATAGTTGTAACTTATGGTTTAAATACTATTTACTGGTCAAAGGGAGATAACTAGAGTTGAAAATGTGCACACTCGGCAAAACTGAATTTATTGCTTGTTCAGTAACCTGGATTTGCCCTCGGAATTTCATTAGAATCGGCTTAATAACCGTTTTCACATGAATTGTTTGATTATCCAGTTCAGAAGCCAGTACTTAAGTCATTCGTTCCAGGTACAATAACCAGATAGCCAACTAAATTGACTCGTTTAAACGGCGGTGGCTGTGGGAGGTCATTATAAACATTTGATACTGGTCAATGAAAAAAGTTTAATACTGGCAACTTGAAACGTACAATTGAAATTTTAAAGGTCTTCAATACCATTTGATATTTCCATTGCCATATTATCTCTTTAGTGTTTTTCTCAGGGTGTCAAACTTAACTTCCGTTCGTGTTTTTCATCTGGAGTGAAAAAAATCATTGAAGTAAAATAGAATGTATGAAAATGGCGTAGGAAATTGTGTTCAATTTTAATAAATTTCTGATCTTAAATATTAATATAAAATGATTGCTCGATTGGAATGTACAGGTCCATACGCCATTATTATTCAGTGAATAATGTTATTTAAACATATTGGCTTCTTAAAAGTAGACAAAAGTCATAAACTGAAATCATGCTTTTAAATGTAGGATACATAAAAATGTATAAAGTTGTACAGAAAGCTGATAAAAGTATTAAAAGCATAGAAAAGTAGAAAATTAGTAAAACAGGAAATGCTCATGGCCAGTCCAGACTTTCTTCGATTTATAAGCTAAATTGAAAAGTACATGGTTGATTTTCTTTGCTTCAGAAATAACAAGAGCAGTCCCACTTTCACGCATAATTTATTTTAATGGACAAGCATTAACTTCTCTCACTGCTCATTTTAAAATGCTTACACCATTTATAGCGTTTCCATGCCTACGTTATTGAGGTTAGGACCTTAGCAAATGGGAAAGTGATAAGCTTTCCGTCGACCCATGATGACTTTAACAGATCAACTTAATGATTGATACTGTCGAGCTGGGTCAGTGATTTTTCGGTTTTCATTGAGTATCATGTATTACCTTGAATTAACCCCTGGTCAAATTTAGTGAGTAAAGCATCTCCACGTTTATGCTATCCCTCCAACGAAATTGTAAAACGATATAATTTATTATTCATTTGCTGCATTATTTGATTTCCTTTCACAGAGGATTTGTATTTCTTTTTTTTACAAATGCTACCACAAAATGACTTAGACTCACTTCTTCTGTAACACTCGCATTACTTGGCTTCTGTTGTTTTATAGCTATTTCTTGTTTCGATGAATTATAAACATAGTCTTTAAATGACAGCATATGAGCCGTGCCATGAGAAAACCAACATAGTGGGTTTGCGACCAGCATGGATCCAGACCAGCCTGCTCATCCGCGCTGTCTGGTCAGGATCCATGCTGTTCGCTAACAGTTTCTCCAATTGCAATAGACTTTGAAAGCGAACATCATGGATCCTGACCAGACTGCGCGGATGCGCAGGCTGGTCTGGATCCATGCTGGTCGCAAACGCACTATGTTGGTTTTCTCATGGCATGGCTTATATAGCACTTCTCGTGATTATAAAGATTGAATTCAAGAGAGGCAAATGGAAAACAAACTCATACTTAAACGATTTTAGTCGTACAATATTTCTTCTCTTTCAGCAAAATCTGTCTTCATCTAGTACTCAATCGTTTATTCACAATTTCTTTTTGATCGGAATTATTGATTTGATCTTCAGAATTTTAACTTTGATATTTTAGCTCAGTTGTATTGTAATTACGGGGAATAATGATCCACTAACCCTGATCCATTGTAAGATTCTGTTGTCAGTTGAGCATTGATAACCAAGAAGATCCACGGCCCTGTAATTTGGTCTCTAAAGCAGTATCCTCGTGAACACCCAAACTGCCATCATGATATTGAAATAAGAAACAGGTAGCCTATTACAGCATATAATTATATCTATTTACATCAATACTTTTAAAGCTATCGGTCTATTTAAAGTTTACACATGATTTTCTAGCATTAAAATCACCCCATATAATAACATTGAAAATATAAATAGAGGTGGGCTTATTAAAGCTGGCAACTTTTCGATTATGATTGTTTCTTTTTGGGGGCATTGTTGTCAATGTTACTCTACATGTGATATGTTCATTAAATTTCCGAATGTTATTTTTTCCCAGGAATAAAACTGTACTTACGATCAGCTCCCATCCTGTCAATGCCAGCCTAGGTACACTAAGGGAAATAGAACATGTGTTTTCTGCAATGATTAAAAGGCTCATCAATTAGAGACGACAGGGTTCTTTTTTTCATGTGTGGATTTATCAAGTACGAAAGTCTTTCCGTCAAATTAAAATGTATTTTCTGGAAATTCCTCTCCTAAATATTTGTTGATTTAACTGTAAAACTAGTCGAGGGAAAGCAGCGGTACATGTGGAGTACATGGTTTTGCTGAAATTATATCCTAGATTCCAGTTTATGAGTATCTTTCAAGTTAGAAGTATTTTGAGGTTATGGAAAGGTGTGTTTTTCGGTTTCTCTATGAGAAACATCTGTGGGATCTTGTAAATGATTTTTGACGGAGCAATAAAATCAAAGGTCATCCACTCTCAACAGCAAAAAAATAGTTAGAAACGTGTCGTTGATTTTTCAGTTCATGACATGAAATCACTCACATATGCACAATTCGTTATAAAATAACAAAAAAATGCGCATGCAAACACATTTGGAATACGTCAACGTCATTGGCACGTAGGTTATGCACTGAGATCATTATTAATGGCATATGTATCATATTTTATTTCAACATTTTGTACCGTTTTTCTTTTTTTTTTTCTATGGCAAGTATTTATGGCTCATCAAACTTGTATTCAACCCAATGTTTATATTTTAATATGACATATCTAGAATTTCATGTTGCGTACATTTACGTTATCTTTTCTATTCCTCCATAACATTTCATATTCACATTGGTATTTTGTGCTAAAAGGATACTACCTTAAAAGTTTCAATATGCCTTGGCAAATGGACGCAATTACCTAGTGTACAACTTTTGCATTTTATTGTATATTTGTGGTATTCGTTTACTAATTTTCACATTCAGACCACCTGCCAGTAATGTCTACAAATTATCTACATCAGGCAAATCCGACAATAATAATCGTACATATGGCCCATGTTTCTGTATATACCATTAATTACACTTACAGATCTATGTTTCAAATTAAATATGATACTACCTACCGTCGAATTCTCATTGACCCAATGTGACCTTTGCACTCACCTGAACTGCCCTCAAGAATATGATATTCAGGTAATTTCTGCTTCAAAAGAACAACACTATATACTTCTGACATAAAGTCTTTGATGGTATCTGTTTTAAAACGGTTCCTCCTTCAAACAAATATCACAATTTGTAATAAAAATTGTAACGATCCACCTGGAATACAGTCATCTATTTTTAATGTGTGAATGCATTACAGACATATGCTTTCCTCAGAATTTACCCAAACCCTCCATTGGACAGTTTTTGTCCATCTTATATATACTTCTCTGTTATGATATTTTTTTCTTACTCTTTTGATTTGATCGTAGCAACTTTTATTACAATGAATCCTGTATAACAAGCATCTTTCAGAGTAATGTCTCCAGCAATGACGTTTAAAGTTAACGAACGTCAAAATTATTCAATAGATATCAATTGCTTATTTCAGTTTAGCTAAAAAAAATCAGTCCAGAGATGTTTATATGCTGTCATGGATCTCTGACCATCAGAAAATAAAAATAGCGTCAGTTAAGTTATGGTAGCTAGAACTAATTTCAGTTTTACTCAATATTAAAGACAAAAAACAACAACAACAACAAAAGCACACAACATGTTGTATAAGGGCTCTATTATCTGAAACAATCAATACATACTAGTATAGTTTTTAGGTTCCGCATCACCCTGAAATAATAAAATATCAACAGATGACCCCTTTAAACAATCATTGAAATAGGTACGATACTTGTATTGTTCACCAGGAGAAACATGCGGTGTTTATAATGCGCCTTGGAACCCAACACGATAATAATTCTAATACATTCTTTTTCTTTATTTTCAGGGATTTAAAAATGGAAAATATCCTCCTTGATGGCAAACATAAAAACCTCAAAGTTATAGGTAAGTTAAAGTTTTAGGTAAGTTAAATTCCCATTACTGGATAAAGGTAGGTAACTCCAAAATACGACAATAGAATCTAGAATAAGAATTACCTCTCTTTTACTTGAAAGCGCAATGGCCTGGTTCAAAAGACTTATGTTGTTTTTTGTAAGAGAGTAAGACAATTAATACACATGTACACAGACAGTAAATCAATTTCAAATTATGAAATAAATCAGAAATAAACCTTTGGTAATTACTTTGAATGTTATGCAAGCCCGAAATTTAAGATTAATAATAATTTTATATAGTTTGAAAAGGCGTTTCAATCATATAATTCAGGAATTGTGTGTGCCTTTAAAATAAAAAATGAACTGTTTTTTTTGTTTGCAAATGCGAAACTGACGGTAACAGAACGCATGATTTAACAAAGGATAGTTGACAAATTATTGCAATACCTAAATTCATAATGATAAATTCTAATGCAATGTCTAAATTGGTAATGGGCGGCAGCAAAACACTTCATCTGTCTCTAAATTTTAACAAAGATAACTGATGAATTCTGGATTTCGTCTTTATAGCCTGATTTGATATCATTTAGTAATTACATTATGTTGAATGATTTAAAGACGTGACACCAAAAGTTGTAATGAGATCGCAAAACTGCAAATCCCTCCATTGGGTCTTACGGTGAATTGCAAACAATCACGTGAACCTCTACACCGTGTTCCAGCTAAAATAATTGTACCATTTTTCTACTTCAGATTTTGGCCTTAGCAACACTTTTAGTCGTACTGAGCTAATGAAAACTCACTGTGGTTCTCTAGAATATGCAGCCCCTGAACTTATAGCCAACAATGATAACAAATATGGTCCGGAAGTGGATATCTGGAGTCTGTGAGTATATTGTTTGAATGGAATTGCTTCAACTGTTTTGAACCGCATTAAATGATTTCGAGATTACAAGAATCGACTTATAACAAATTAAAACAACGTGGATTTCCAGAAATAAAGAAGATAATCAAATCATCTAAAACGAAAATTAAACATATCGAGACCAATTAGATAGTCAGGAAGCAACCCGATCACTTAGACGGATGGCCAACGCACGGTCTTGCAGAAATACCAAGTTACATGAAAATAGAGCTATCGATTCATCACGACCCAACAACCTTAGCCCCTACAACTTGGAAAACTATTTTTCATGATCTTGCAAAAGAAGAGGGAATAACCTTTACACTAAGAAGTGAAGTAGAAGCAACCAGTGATTGCGACCTTGCAAAATGTTTGCAAACATCCTTAACCTTTAGCCTGCTGGCGGCAAGTGTGCAGACCAAGATCAGTCTGCAGATCCATGGTCTGCACTGTTCGCTATTCAGTCAGTACATTTTCAATGAACATCCCTTCGAATGAAAAATTGTATTGTCCAAATTGAACGATGTACCAATCCATTTTAAAAATATAGCAGGTAAAAGTTAACACAGAGATCCTTAAGCAAAGTTGACGAGACCATGTACAATGTCAGAATCTTCAACGCTTACTGTACAGGTAAAGTATAGATGAAAAATTATACAACCTAACAGACATTCAGGAAATAACCTTAATCCATGGTGAACAGTTTCAAGCTAATGCAACCCGCCAGAAATTAAGATTATATCTAATACATATACAATCATGCCGAAGTTCAGGAAACAACTTTAACATCTTGAGAATAGATCAGAGCTAAAACAACAAGAATAAATATCAAACAGGGAATGCCACGTTCCAAAAGCGCAGCCTCCCCAAAACGAAACCCACAGCACGCAGATGTGCACACTTCTAACACACACACTCACATACATAGCAAACACACGAGGGCAAAACAAACAAATAAAGGAACACAGTTGGCACCGCATTGGAACGGTCACTGGCAAAAACACCACTGGGGACGTTAAACAGGTTTATCGTGTGCACCAACCCCACTCTTACCCCCATCATGTTCCAAAATCATGGGACAGTGGAAATAAAAGTAATTCCCCCAGGTGAATCTCTAACACACGTAATGGAAACAAAAGGCATGTATATAAAACAAGTTTGTGGAAATTCATGAAACAGCCTTAACGCATTGATAATTAATCAAGGGTAATACAACCATGCAGAAATTCAGGGAACAACCTTAACATGGCTAAGAATAATGACAAAAATGCTTCCTGAGTGAGTAAAGCAAAGACAGGCTTGTACAAATTGCTCATGTATTGTTTTCGGTAATTATTTTCGGCAGAGTTAGCTGCTATAGATCATAGATTCATACAATGCAATTTTGCTGACCTTAATTTCTAGAGAATAGATCAAAGTCCTGTGAGCAACGTTAAGGTATATAGAACAGACAATAACTTATAGAACATTGCAGAAGTTCAATCTGAATGGCTAGATGTGATAGCTAAACTAGTACAACATTGGGAAAATTTTGGAAACAGTCTTAACGAATAGAGCATTCAAAAGTTAATCCCATCTGCAAAGTTAGGGAAATAACTTTATCGTCTACAGAAGAGACAAAAACTTACACAGCCTTACACAGAAATTAGAAAGCATTCAAAAATTCTAGATAAGAGATCCAAGCTTAAAATATAAGCTTGTGGACATTTTTAAAATTAGAAAAGATAAAGGTTGATATTCATAAACACACAACCCAAAAGCCACTAGATCAAATAAAGGCTAGCACAAGCTGGCAGAACCTCCATATATATCCCCAATGTCATTAGAACAGTCTCAGGCTAACACAAACTTACAGAACCTTTTCAGTAATAGCTAATAATAGTAATTAAACTCCAGTGCTATTAAAACAGCCCAAGGCTAACAGAAGCTTGCAGAAACTCCTAAAGTATCATACATTCGATTAGGTCAGATACACCCTAATACAACTAAGTAGAAACTCAAGAAATACTCAATGTAATTAGAGCAGTCAAAGGATAATACACGCTTGCAAAACTCCTGAAATAACCCATATACCATTCGAGCAGATACAGGCTAAAACAACCGTCTGAAATAACCTACATTTCATGCGATCAGATGCATGCAGAAACTCCAGAAATAGCCTAAAAGCATTTAGAGCACATACAGGCTAATAAATCCTTGTAGAAACCCCAGAAATAGCCTAAACAGCATCTTACTAACCTTTTTCTTTAAATTGCAATATTAACATCCTAGGCGATATAAATGTCTTCAGACAGATTATATTGAAAATTATTACATGATTTTTCTGTTCATTAATTTCAGAGGTATAATACTGTATGGCATGGTAATCGGTAAGCTGCCATTTTCTACACACTATACCGACCAGTATCGCCGACAGAAACTTCTTGTACAAATTCAGCAAGGAATTGCAGAAAATCATATAAAAGAACTCACACTTCATGGAATATCACAAGGTCTGCTTGGTTTCAGTTGATTTATTATTCAATTAAGGTATTGGATCCACAGTGACAGTCGGCAAATTACGCATTACGTCCGTAGAATGCTGAAATGCCAAACAAGAATATGCATTCGCACGGACATTTTCGAGTGTCGTTACGGGTCCAACTACCTTAAAGTATACAGTTTGCATATAAAGTTTTATTGAAAACTGTAATGCTTCTTTGCATGGCGTGTATGTCGTTTTTTTTTAAATGTCTTATATATAATAAGTTGACGGTTAATCAAACGAACAGTGTTACTTTAATTATTTCGTCTTTCAACTATTCCTCTTGGTAGAAACATACAACTTTTCTATATAAAATAAAAGGGGAGGAGAAATGTCTTTAAAGAATGTCATTTCAAAACTTAACTGAGCCCTCGTTTTTAAATGTATTGTGTATATCAGCCGGAATATGTTTAACAATTTATTTTGTTGTTTCTTTGCAGAACTCTTTGACCTGCTGAACAAGTTAATCGAACCTTCCGTCGAGTTACGTCTTCCATTGACAGATTGTGAGATCCATTCCTGGGTTACCAACAACAACAAACTTCCATTCACACCCTTCGTAGCACTGCCCAGAGACAAGGCTTCAAAATCACAGGTACAAGCATAAATTTAGCATGAAAGTGCATTAAACAACTAGACTATTGGCATATTGATACCGATAACGTTCAGAATTTTGAAAAACATTACACATGTTATAAAAATCAAACCTGAGAACACTTTGCTACTAATTTTCTAATTATGCCTCCCATCGAAGAAGAGAGGGGTATATTGTTTTGCTCATTGTCGGCCGGTCAGTCGGTAGACAAGTTGGATTCAGTTCATTTACTAGTGAAAGTTTGGTTTCACAATGATCGAGGGTCATAGGCTGATATCCTATGGTAAATAGATGGTATCTATTCCCATGGGTTCTGTAGGGCAAAGATCAAGGTCGCAGTGCCCTCTACACTGGAACACTTTTCTTCTATGATTTGGCTGTCAAGTCTTCATAGCACGTTTGCCTCTAGACAGCAAATGATTCTCGTTGTCTTTGAGGTCCTTTGGTCGAAGGTTGAAATCACAGCATACAAAATTACTTTCCCAGATGCTTCCAGTTGGATCGGCCATAGTGGGGGCATAACAGTTCTTGTTTATTGAGGTTGTGATAAGTTTCTTAGTTCAAGGGTTACGTAACTGCATTGTAAATAAACAGTTATGTGTTAACCCAAACGAGATACAGTTATGTGTTGACCATGATGAGATCTTCCAAGATATAAGTAGAATCAAAAGAGTCATCATGGCATTCTCTAATGAAAATCTGAAACTGCAATGTATATGGTTTATGTAGTATCAACAACGTCTGATTTGCCTTAACAGCTTTTCATGACGGTGTGCTCAAAGGAAGACCTGAAACGATATGATTTTTGCGTAACAATTCAGACTAAGTTAAGCATTTGAATTTACTTGATTGTTTGCTTTAACCAGAATCGTAACAAATTAATGTACATTTAAGGATCTAGATTGTGACACAGAAACCGAAGAGGTAAAGGGAAACAACTCCTTTTCTTCCGTCATCTTGATACTCTCCCTTCTCTGTCTTTACAAGTGGTCTAAATCTGTATTATTTTCTTCTTGTTTTTATTGTTCGTCCTTCCAGCTAGTTAAGAAATGAAAACGATTTATTTGCTGGCATGTCTGTATGGATAAAACCCTTTTGCCAATGCTTCGACATGGTTTTCTTGCACAATATCGCCGAGAACAAATGAAGGGAAACATTTGATTTTTTCAAAATTGCGGACAGTAATATACAAAAAATGTTAAGAACCAATGCTGTTGAATTTGCGACTGACCTCAGCATATCCCTGAAACTAACTCCAAAATCTATAAGATAAAGAGAGTAATAAAATGCATGATATTTTGTAAGGTGTCGCAAACGCGATATTTGGTGTCAAATGTTTCTATATTCAAATCACACTTAGTTACAGTATATAAAGTGTTTATGTTAGGAGCATGTGATTCCTCTGGTCCAAGGCATTGGTCATCTTTTAAATGTTGTAACTACATTTATCAGAAGAATGTTCTTCTCTTTTATATTGCACTTACTTTCCAAACACTAACTTAACTAAATTATTATGCAATTTGCAAATGTTATGTTGTAAAATCTGTCTCAAATTAGGTTTTGGACGACGAAGTTAACGAAAATTCAATGAATGCAAAAAATTCTACTAGAATGCAGTTAGTAAACACTAGATGTTTTAAAACAAACATAGACAAGGGTCCAGTAGAAATAGCTACTTTTCAAGAAAACAGCCTGCCAAAAACTCTACATCAATGTATGTTTCGATGTGTAAAAACTGAAATTTACTTAAAAAAGACAGAGTGACAAAGTAACTCAATTTCACATAAACTCTGTGGGGCATCGGCTTGGAACTATCCGGGAAAAGAATAAGACACGTATCACAGGTTTTTGCTTATTTTATTCAGTAACTATATGCCGTAAACAGAGACTGATAGTGATGTTTTTTAATCGCCAAGGGAAGCATTAATTCTTCATTTTAAATAAATAATTTTTGTATCTTTGTAAAGAGAAAAGAATGACGAACACTTCAATAGGATAATAAATATTGTGTGTTCGTTCTAATTAAAACAATATTTGTTCAAACCTTTTTCCTTCTTTGTTTCTATTGGAAAATATCAACCAGATAAAAATCGATATCGCACTGCCAGGTGATTTCAAGGGGGATAATTTTACCGATAAGACGACAAATTTTACCTAATTGTTGATCATGATTAAAACAGAAAACGAGGACATTTAACAGGTCACCCAACACGACAAAAATGAAAATGTTGCAGGCTCGATTTGAATGAGTCTGTTCGTGGACGGTAGTGGAGATGCATGCTACCGTCCACGCCCTCTACCCTCGGGTTGAGAAGACATATTGTGTTCGTACGGAGGTATACATTGAACTAACAATTATAAACAACAAAGTGCAATTCCATGAAAAGCGGCGTTTGGCCCCCAGTTAAAAAGATGGGATTGCCCTTAACGAAAAAATAGTAGGCAGAACTAAACAGACTGAAATTTAATTTGGAGATGGAGCTCTGAGGTTATGGGGTCTTGTTAAAAAAAGGTTGAAATGTAAATATGATTTATGCTTTATATAGTATACATTCATAGACCTATTACACATCTAAAACGTCTCATAAATCTTGATATATACAAAGTAATTTTACAGCATTGAATGCCAGATATCAGTGTTCCAAATCAAGTTATTTTTCATTTGGCTTTGAGAGATGCTTTACCCTTACATATATTAAGCATTATAGAATAAATTACTTTGTTGGAAAATGAAATACCCCAAGCGGCATTCTACAATTATATCGTTCATGAAACCTTGAGACAGATTTTATTATTTCGTAATATTGTGTAATATTTATTTTTCTAAAACAAAGTCTTTCTGTAAGACATGTTTGAGAATGAATGCTCTTAGCATGAACTGATACGACGTTCAGTTTTACTTATCGAAAGAGACGAAGACTGCAAATGTTTCAGCGCCCTGTAAATTTGTAGCAAAGCACTCACACACGGCTATCAATGTGCATATAGAATGCATGATTGTCTAATTCAAGAATGTTGATTGTATAAAGACGTCTAGAGAGCAGATGCCAATGAAACAAGTTCTTGGTGCGTTAGGTTAGATTGCAAACATTACTGCACCACTTCGTTCAAGAAAGTTTGTTTATACATAAATTATGAAATGCTTAATACTTTCTATTATGTGAACGATGTTTATTTTTTATTTTCACATGAGTCCTAGTCTGTTTTTTAATTACCTTAGATGGGTTTTTAAGTTCTTGTAAGATTTAAGTAGAAACACTCATTTCAATATTAAATCAGAAATTCATTTCGTCTCTTAAAGCTGAAGTAACATATGAATACATTGCAAAGAGGAACAATGTTACTAGATGGTACAAGGTACAAATAATACGCCTTGAGATGTTTCAAAATGTATTGTTGAAATGTAAAAAATGGTTATGCCACATACTGGCAGAATACACTCTACAAATATCGAAATACATATACAAAGCATCAAAGCCAAATTCGGAGTCATCGCATAATGTTGTTATTGTCAAGATAAACGTTAAGTTGCATTTCATTTTTTGATATTATTGAGACAAACTGATTATTTTTGCGGAAGCTACCCTAAATGCCATTTTACATTTCTACCCATATAGTTAACTCCAGTTTGTTTGTGATTTGTAGAAATAATAGATGGCAATCTTACCAGAAAAAGTAGAATAAGTACGAGTAACGTCTCGACATATTCATGCAACGTTGTAAAACTGATATTGTATGCATTGATAATGTACACAGAAATTCCGAAATATAGACTACGGTAAGGCAATAGAAGAGGCAAAGAAAGACATGTAGAATAGTACATACCTATCTACTGAGGAGCATGAAGAAAGTTAAAGACATATGTCATGGAAAAACTTACTCGTATCATTATACAGTCGGCAGAAACCTTTCAACATAACAGAAATTCAGGAAACACATGTTTAAAGAATCGGTTGCCTCATCCCAGGTTGGGGAATGGGACACTTTTTTAAGCAAACACCTTTCTTAGATCAGATGGTTAGGGTGAGGGTTTAGATAATTATCAGACGATAGGTAAATCGTTTGGGTACAAAACAACATTAAATTGTGTAAACATGATTGTAATTTACAGGTTATTGACGAGTTGGCCGCTCTTCTTGAAACTCCACGTGAACAAGTAGAAGATACTGTGCATGAAAATAAATGTGACGACTACTCAGCCATGTTTAACATGCTTCTGGACATTAAGCGAATGGACAAGGGTAAGACAAGTATTTTATTGACATATTATACTGAAATTACATGGATTATAAGGAACAGTAAACGCTGGATAAAGTCACCAACAGCGAAGAATGAATTTCATATTTGATATGGCAAATGTTACATAGATTCGATACTTTACCTATTTTTGACACTATTGAGCTGAATAAATACTCATGTCTCTCCCCGCTTCAGGAATATTTAGTTCATTTCATGAAGGAACGCCTTTTAAACAGACATTTAATTTTTTGAAAGTGCTTAAAACAGATCAACTCATCGAACAAAGTCGTCAAACCACAGTTTAGCTTCTATTTGAAATGATGTTGAAAGATTTTCCACACTATTCTAAACATAATGAATTGTATGAATTGTATTTTTATGATAACACAAAAAGTACGTGAAGATGACCTGTACTGTGTTTATGATATAAATAAAACTATTTACAATAATCACTGTCTGTCAAGTTTTGTGATAACAGTTACCTTTAGCAAGACTGTACGCATTATTTAATATTTATATTCAATGTAATTGTTATTTTCAGGGCTTTTTGACACCGATTTTACGCAGAAACAAGAAGCGAAGAAAGAGAAGCATAGAAGAAAACATCACAGACAGGCAACGAAGAAAGACACAAAAGCAAAACATGGTAAGTATTTGCACCCGACACACTGATTAAGCTACTCTATTGCATTGAATCGAAAGAGTCGTAAACACCACTTTGACTAATACATTTTCATTTCGAATCTTTTAGCATAGAATTTTGTTGTAAATATCATATTAAATTCTATAAGTTTTATTTTATTTGGCTGCGCTAATTTCTGTACTCAGTTAACAAGACGCGAATGTAGTGTATGGACCGTTAATGAAATCTGTTATGTTTCCCTCAGAAAATTATGTTGCCCGTATGTATCATTTTGCCCGCATATCTTGCACAGGAGCATTTCTTAGCAACACAATTCTGCATTATAACTATGCGCTAGGACTAAACATGCCTTTAATTTCACATCACATGGATATAATTTGAGAACCGAACTTGCTATGTTTACTTAGAAATGCACATATCTAGAAACAGTAGATCCATTCATGCAGTTGTTAGTGACTGACATTCTATATCATTTAGCTTTTTTAAAAAACTATGCCACAATGCAATAAAAAAGATTGCACACTACGTGAACACCAGAATAAACAGTATGTTTGACCGTCTTCATTGCCCATGCACTTAATTGCAAAGCAAGTGCCTTGTATGTATAGTTGAAACTCGATATCTTAAATTCCAACTGATCAAGCATTTTACTTCGAGATAAGCGAAATTCGACCTTTTGTGTAAATGTTTTTGGGACGGAACTTGAAAATGTCTTCGAGAAAGCCGGAATTTTGACACAAGCGAGTTCGAGATATCGATTTTTCAACTGTAAATTATTTTGACAATTGCACCACTAATAACTAGTCGCCTTCCTTTAAGCAATCTATTCTGTTTAAACCAGTTACATTTCTGCAAATATATAAAGTTACAATATACAGCATGACCTCTACAGGTTGTTACATCTGTATAACATAGCCTAGGGTGGAAGACAAAACGAAGCCGCGTTAAATTTGTTTTAGGTCTATATACGGCAGTTTATATTTCCCTGTAAATGTTGTAAACGCTGTGTCCAAACATCATTATCCGTTGATGCTGATTATTTGTGCTTTTGCAACGTTTCGTAAGAAATGACGGTCATTTGGCTTGAAAACAATTAATACTAGTTTTTCGTAGATGTCATTCAGTTCAAATGCAAAGAATGTTTATATTATTTTACTTGTATTTTTCTAAAACAGCGGCAGTAACTTTGCATGTAATCTTTGGAGCATTTTTCAGACAGCAGCACTCGGATATGTGTATATATATATATTATATTCTATATATCGGTCTTATATTGCGATATTGCGTTCCTAAACCAGCATAATCTATTTTCTTATTCGTATACCAAGTTGTGCTTTTGTGTTCCTTGAAAGTTAAAAAGTAAAAACAATATGACGTCATGATTGCTGTATTTGACTGTTTGATTTGCAGCCATAAATGTTAGGAGCGTGATTGCCAATCACGTGACAAAAGAACAAAATAACGACTCGTATATAGAGAGCCCGGAGATAATACATGCTCCATTTAATGTTTGGGAGGAATTGGTGAAAGGTATACCATTTGAAAAGGCGTGTGCATGAGAAAATCCTGTAGTATAGTAAAATTATTGGAAGTAACATGCGATGTTTTAACCTTCGAATATTAAGATTCCATATTTTGGTATAGATGTTGACTCGTTCATCCTGTGTTGCAACTAAAAGAAATGTTAAATCATCGCTGAATCACATTGCTGTAAAAGAAAAGATCACCTTTAAATATGCTCGCTTTGTTTCTTGATATGCATTTGCGGCGAAACAACTACCTTTGATATGTCCATTTATTCACCTTATCATAAAACACGTCACTTTCTGAATAATTTCCGCTTTAAATGCCATATTTGCAATAGTTTGCTATTTTTGTAACAAAAGTATATCTAATACTAAGTATTTTAATTTATGAACTAGCACGTTTCAGTCAGCCCCTAAGTCTTAATGAGATATTCAAGTATTTCTGTATGTACTGCTGCATGAACTTATTACTACATCCCCGTAATACTTCGAAATGAGTTAAACACAACCATTTCCTGAGAGCGATCACAACACAACGAGACAACGTAAATAAATGAAATGTTCTATGTCTACAAAAGAGATAAAATACAAAGGTGTTTATCATCGCTTTGTAAAAATTTAACTACAGTTGATATGCCATTCAAGCCAGATAAAAATATTTGTTTTCTGATGGTCTTAATTAAAACGAACCTTCAACTTCTTGTCGTTGATAGGGTTAGCCAAGATGTTAATTTATTGCAAGAATCATTACTGTAAATGTCCATTTCTTTAAATTTTAAACAGTTGAAATATCAACAGTGTTCTATTCTAGATTTTTTATCTATGTATACAAATTTCTCATTTGGTAAGCCGTGTTCCTAACTAATTTGCACCTGAAAAAATGATATTTTATGCTATCTCTGCATTCATAATTTGTATAAATTGATTCTGTTTGCCTAGTGTAGACTTTTAGGACACAGTGTGACGTCATACATCGTTGTGTCGTTCAAGTTAATTCATTAGGCACCATGACATCGTTGTGTCGTTCAAGTTTTTTCATAAGGCGCCATGACATCGTTGTGTCGTTCAAGGTAATTCATTAGGCGGCATGGGAATCAATCTAAAGACAGTCTCTGAGCGGCAGATGCACTATTTTCCTATTTGGTATTAAAATTGCAACACAGAGGCCGAAGATGAATTTCTAATCAAAATCAATTTATTTTTAGGACATCCAAATATTTCGTAATATACATCAGTGTAAAGGAGATGATACTTAACGAATAAATTCAATTTTTATATATCTTAACGTATGAAATACTGAAATTTCAAATAAAATAATGAAAACAAATAGATTTTACTGTTCACAATTCACTGACGATGCATCAAATACCTTCTAATAGTGATTGAACAGTGTATACATTATGGAGTATGGACCTTCATCGTTTGTCATACATTTACAACTTGGCCCATCCTAGCAGGGGCGTAAAGTTGTATATCCGTTATAATTCCAAACATTTTTTGGACTGGTCTAACTACGATATTAAAGTTCAGTATATTTTTACAAAAAAAAAGATGATAAATGCATTGTGTCTTGTTGTGTTGTTTTTGCCCTTAGAAAGTGGTTCTCGGGCGCAATTAATTTCCAGATATTACGGGGGTATATCAATAAGTTATCGCAGCAGTATACAGATGCCGTTCACTGGTTGAAAGTAACTAGAAAGCATAGAAAAAAAAATTTTACGAATGAGGGACTTGAAAAAAAAGACAGTTCTTCGTAACTCTTTCATTCAAAACGATATGGACATAAGAGATATAAAGGAGGTAACAAAGTGTTTATGACCTATAAGGGTTTTAAGGGCGGTAACAATGTGCTCATGACCTCTAAGCAGATCATCTGTATGTTTTAAATAGTCAGAAAGATCGGCTTCGTTAATCTCTTGCAAAAAAGTTTTCTTATTCACGAATGATATTGAATTGTGAAATGTTTTGCGCTTTGTTTGTACACACACTGTGTGCCAATTGCACAAACCCTTCTGATAGAAGTAAAAGCACTATAGGTGATGCACGGATCTTTGGACACATAGTCAGTAGTATTGTGCGACCACTTTTGTAGTTTTTACATCGTGATAATATTTGAAATGTGAGTTTTTGTACTGAAAAAAAGAAGAAAAAAAATCAAACAAACTTTAAATCATTATTAGTAATTGATATATTTATAAATAAACATATTCTGTTGTTGTTATTAACATTATTTCAGGCAATATATAATATTTGTCATGTTTTAGTATAGTTCTTTTTAAACAGAATGTTAAAGCATAACACATGGCTATATGTTGTTGCAGCAACACCAGCTATTTTGTGTCCTGATATTGAGATACCGTCAGACACTGAAGAGAACAAAGTCCCACCATCCCACAACAGTACAAGCTTTGACTTAATGGCGCTTTGTAGCGCACCTACGTGGCTTGGTGGAGATCGACGGAAAACAAGGCGCAGGAAATCGCCGATGCCAACCAGTCCATTACCTCCGGCTACGGTTAGTTAAATTTGTCAAATAACTAGTATTCATTAATATCGTAATTGCTTTCTTTTTTTGTTTTGTTTTTTAAATATAAAAAAACCCCGCAAAATTCTGTTTTGCTGTGCCAGTCTCAAACTGCGAGGTACAGTTGTGAAATTATAATTTAACTTGATTCTCATTTGGATCCTTTGGCAGCGCAATTTACAATCAGGCTAAATAATAGCAGTCTCGATTGGACTGAATCTGTTCATAAGAGGTTATGAAATCTGCAAATACCACTCACTTCTCTAGCACCGGCTTTTGCAGTACGTTCTTTCACAGATATATTGAACAAACCATTAAGGACCGAAAAATAACAGCACTTGAGTACAGCATATGTCTATTAGTTCCAGTCAATTGAATTCCATCAAGTGGGCCTTCTATCTAGCTAATACCATGATTGACGACGGTCACATACAGTTGTATTTTGATAAACCACTAGTAACTACTAGTAGATGTTGTGTTGTGTAAACTGCAGTGGTGGTTATTGACTCGGTAATACTGGGCACAATATGTAACTGAAATATTCATATACATCTACAATTTCTGATTCGTGCAGTGTTTGGTTCCATAACCTGAAACTGAACGAAAAGTCATTGTATGGTAAAACGTAATAAACTGTAAAATGTGTAAATAGTTTACAAATAACTAACATATTACATCAAGAGAAATGTAAATATTTAAATGTCTCTAATGAAAAAGTGATAAAAGTGATTTTGTCTCATTTATATAATATGCGCTATGTCATTATTTACTGATAGTACCCTTGATGTTAACTATTAATTACACTGGACAAATACAGCCAGAGGTTTGACCTTTTTTTCAATCTTCCTTTGAGTGAAGTTGAGCGACATCACAATTAATGTGTTTGCTTTTGATTTTAATTTCAAGGAATCAGCAAAAAATGAGTTGGACCCAGGAGCATCAGCTGCGGTGAGTCAAGACCCACAGGGCCTTCTCTCGCCCACTCAAGCATCTACTCAGGTAGCTCAGCTGCTTCGAAGAAACTCATCTCGCCGAAAAGGAAGGAGATCGACGCATTCGGCAGATCCACCGAGTAGAACTGGGAGTATCCGTCGCTCCCGACGGCATCGCAACCCCGAAACTCCCGGCTCTAATCCGCATAGTCCACATAGTCCAAATAATCCCAACAATCCGGAAATAAAGATTGATACGCCAAAACAAAGTCCTGTTTCTGCGATGAAAAGGCCGTCAAATTTGAAAGGTTTGAAAGAGTGTTATTCAAATGATAATCATAAAGGCTTAACAAGAAAATCCACTCTTGGACCAAACACGTCATATTCTCGACGCTTTAGGCGGACAAGATTTGGTAGTGATAAAACTGATGAAAGTATGCAGTCAGACAGTTCTAACCCTTGCTCAACGACTAATTTACACGATGATTATAGTGATGGTTCTCAAGATGAACTTTCACGTCATGGGTCTAAGACCTCTCTGGGTTCAGTGGAAAATCGAGATTCCACTGTAGAATCTAGAATAGCCCATGCAGATATCCGCTCAATTGTACGACCAAAACAAATAGTACTGAGAAGTAAGGTAAATGGCCAAGTAAAAAGGGATAATCCATGTAGTTTACATGTTCCAAACGTAGAAGATGCGTCCTGTAGGAGTATGTCAGCTTCCCCTGAGATCATCATCGAATCTATGCAACCGAACTCCTTTGCAAACCTCTCTGATGATGAGAAATTAGAACGTCGAATGAGTTGTGAAATTCCAAAAACAGATAGTGAAAAACGAGTGGAACGGGAATTAACAGATTCGTTACATGTTAACCTACATAATTCTGAATCCATGCACAGTTCAACGGAGTGTTTAGGGGCTGCTAGTTTAAAACCTGAGCATTATAGTGATTATCAAGGAGCAGGGTTACATGACGATACTCAAGATACTTGTAGATTAGAATTTTATGCAAATGATCACGAATTGAGCAACTCTGTGAATAGGAATATTTTAAATGATACAGTAGATCATTTTGAAACTTTGCATGAACCAACACATCTAGTGGCAGACTTGTATTCAAAAAGGGAGAAGATTTCACTGGATGACAAGATACTGATGCAAGACGATATTTGTTACGTTGACAGTAGTGACCATAATTCTTCACAGGAGAACCTGATACTGGATAAAAGACGTGTTAAGGGGAGTATGAATTCAGATATTGAAAGCATCTCCGCACCTATACTGTTATCTCCTCGGGAATTAGGTTTAGGTCTAACACCTAGTGAAAGTCCTGGGGATTCTTTAATTGGACCCGGGGCGAGTTCTGTCTTGTCATCTCGGCACGGCAGCACACCCTCAGTGCGCTTTGTTATGCCTAGCACACCCATTCGCCAAATGTTTCATACTCCAATCGCACGCATTGAAAGTTTTCATAGTGATGATTTTGAAATTTATACCTCAGATATTGATGCTTTAGTGACCTCACCAACTACACCATCGCCGTCATCTAATTCTACGCAAACTCCAACAGTTCCGTGTTTTCAGTATATTCATGGAAAGAAGAAACACTTTCTGAGAAAAAGTGCAAAACATCAACAGAAATCATCAAAGGGTAGTAAAAAGTTTCAAAAAGATGGAATTATATCATTTATTCCGGAAAAGAACGGAAGGTAAGTGTGCGGAAATAGTTACAGTGTTTTTTTGTTGCCTCCAATTATAGTTTCAGATCAAACATTGCGATTCCTGGAGGTATGTAAGGCATGAACGGGTATCTACATAGAAGCGACGATTCTAAAGAGCATATTATGTGTTCTCTGACACGTAATTTTTAATTTATAGATATGTTTAGTATAATCAATCTTAATTAACTTTTATTGAAGACCAGTCAAGCAGTCAACAGAAAAAGATATTTCATGTTTAGATTGTACCCATAATTTCACTAAGAAAAAATTTCTGGTGTTATTCAACAATAAACAAAGAAGAACTGGAATACAGCTATTATCAACTGTTCACGCAGATGTTCCCTAACTTTCTTTCCGTAGACTGACTTAGTACAATGCACTTTGTCTGTTTCAGAATAGGAGATATATTTGATATTGCTTTCACTTAATTTTGAAATGACATCAGAAGAACATGAAATACATTTTATCTTTAGCATTGTCACTCAAATGAGCCATTACAAAATTATTGTAGTTAGGGCTTTCTCGAATACATCTATTAAGATATATTTTGCAATCTATATGCCATATGGTTTCAGAGATGACTTTCGAGGGCGTGAAACGTTAGTTAGCTCTAGTTCTGAATGCGGAAGTGACGGACAAGTGCCTGAAGTCGTAAATGCCAGCAAGGCAAAGATTTTCCCCATGGAAAACAGTGAGTAATTATACACTTGCTTTATCGATCAAAACATTAAAACATTAAATGTCCGTAAATTGTAAATGCCAGAAAGGCAAATATTTTCCCAATGGAAAACAATGAGTGATATACTGTAAGTCTTGCTTTATCAACCAAAATATTAAATGTCCATGAAGCTGCAGATGCCAGCAAGGCAAATATTTTCCCGATGGAAAAAGTGAGCGGTTACACACATACTTTATCAATCAAAACATTAAATGTCCACGAAGTTGTAAATGCCAGCAAAGTGGAATATGCCAGCAAAGCAAAGATTTTTTCCAATGGCAAACTGTGAGTGATTATAGTATTGCTTTATCGATCAAAACATTAAATGTCCCGAAATTGTAAATACCAGCAAAGCAAATATTTTCCCAATGGAAAACACTGAGAGATAATACACAAGGCAAATGTACATATGAAAGCTTATAGGTTTAAGAATTCAAGGACGATTATGATTTGTACAGGGTACTGACATCGGCATTTACTTAACTATTATATTTCTTTGCCCTTCTTGTGTAAGTCAAATACATGGGCAAACGTATAGAGTATATTGTACAAGGCATGTTCATGGTATTTAAAACATTCATTTCTTTGTTGTTAAGGCGAAGAATTTTGAACATAAAGTAATCAACATCATCACCTTTTATTAAAACATTTAATGTTACCAAATATTTTTTTTTCTCAATAAAACTGTATCAAAATGTATTACTTAATAAAAATAATAATTCGATTTATGGAATATCGCAGGTGATGAACAAATTGATGGCAAATCATGCAAACCGCCAATGAACGACAAGGCTAAACTGATCTCGGAGGTTAATGTCGATCAAAACAGTTCCAAAAAGCACCAGGTAAGTAGTTGAGGTTCTTTAGGTTTTCCTAAGTAGTTGTATTTGCCTTCCAGCTAACCTAATTATATACCGTAGATACAAGTATAGATTTTTATTTGTAATGCACTGTTTTGTTGTTCAGTCAAACTTGTACTAAACAGTCAGTCAAGCCAAGGGAGTGACGCAATCTAGTTGCTTGGGACAGGTGGTTGCTAAAGATCAGTTTAAATTAAAACAAAAAGTCAATTTGGGAAGTTAGATGGCTGACTGCTTAAGACAAATGGCTACGTCATACAGGTGCCTGCTACGACAGGTTCAATCGTATAGTTTTGACATTTCTCGAACGCTTGATATAATTGTTTATATAATATAAAAGAAAACTTAAGAATATCACAACGTTAAATGTAGGTTTAAATGATATATCTTCAACAGAACAAGTTTTATTGACTATATGGAATCTGATGACGTCGTAAATATATTTGGAATTGGTAAAACAAAGTTCTGCAGGTTTTTCAACCAAACAAGTAACATGTGCTTCTAATAATTCATTAATGACGGTTAAATGACCGGCATTTGTCAATTTTAACAGAATAATACCTTTTTTCAAAATATTGTTTACAGTTTTAAAAGAATAGAGTTTTCAGAATTATGTATTTATGGCCTTCGTTGTTGTTGCAGCTGTAATACAATCGAGAAATGTGTGAGGCTACGATGCTCCCTTTAACTCCGTCTCATATATTTATGTAGTCATCGCCCGTGTTGCAATGAAGAAACCCTTAAAGAATGTATTACTAAACAAAAGAAGTGCGTTTCAATAACGGTGTTCTAATTAATCTAGTATTGCAAAAGTATTTGCCACCTTTTAGATTGAATATCATCTTAACCGTGTCTTAAATATTATTCAATAATAGTTTAGGCAAATGTTTCGCTAAGGGTGTCTTGTTTGGTGCATTTTATAATTGAATTGGTGAAGTCTTCTTTATACGTTTTCACATATTGAATATAAGATTTTGTTTAAGTATCACCATTTTAGTCTGTTCAAACTGCACTTGTATACTATTATTGAAACTCATCTCTAATGTATGTCCCTGTAAGCCGTATATTCAGGCGGTGTTCAGTCCCGTTGGAACCGTCTTTGACATTCAATGGAACCCCTCTAATCCGAAACCGAGATCCTTTATAAGGAATGAAACCTCCAAAATTGAATATTGCCTAAGTTTCTTCTGTTGAAAAATGACCCATTTAAAGTGATTTTTTCCATTTTGTCACGAGTATGTCAGGTTTAGGGGGTTTCCATATTGTCCTTCGTATTGAAGATACATATTTTGTTGACGTCCACATTATTTAGAAACATCAAGTGTTTTTGAACATAAATCACGTGTTTTTCACTATCCTTGAAGTGGCGTTTTATTTATTATTATGTTTGTGCACTAGTTCCGCAACCACCTTCGAGTTTAATACATGAATACCTCGGCAATACAGGTAAATTGTAATATTTTAATGGACTATCCGTGATAAAATTGCAAATAAATATGACGTGAATTGTCCAATTCGAGTGGCGTTTCTTATTAACACGTTCTTAAAGGAATGATAACAAGCTTGAAACAAATGAAGAGATTTGCTTGCATCAGGATAGTACACATCAGGGTCCGATGCAATAAAGATACTTATTTCACTGAATTTGAAAGCTATATATGTTAACTGTAGTTACAATGATAAGTCGGTTGTTTGGAGCTTCTACAATTTAAGTAAGAAACACCACTTGAAAACGATCACGTTCTTCCATTTGATATTTCAAGTCAAAGTAAAGTGGTATATGTTGATCTGTCACATTATTATACTGTGCCCCTGTATAGTCTAGAGCATCTTATGGTGTGGAGCTCCTCTCTAAATAATTTCGTCATCTTTTCATCTTTGGAATGGGGATATTAATGTATTTTTTGCATATTCGTTATTTTCTAGTATATTAGTTATGAAATGCTTACATAAAATGCAAGGTTTATGATGAACAGTGCTTACAAGAAAATCTTAAGACGGCGTTTTATATATTCATGCTTTTTTCAGTCAAGCCTTAAAGCTGCGCTCAGGGTATAACTAGCAGGCGATGGTAAATGCAGTTAAACTGAAATACCAAGATGAAAAATGTTGTTTTCGTACTTTATTTGCATGTACTTCTTTCTCCCAAGGAAACATTTTGGCAAAGTTATACTACGGATAAATTGGATATGCGCTACTTACATTTTATATAATTGAGCCGTGCAATGAGAAAACCAACATAGTGGCTTTGCGACCAGCATGGATCCAGACCAGCCTGCGCATCC
Source organism: Mercenaria mercenaria (assembly GCF_021730395.1). Lineage (NCBI taxonomy): Eukaryota > Metazoa > Mollusca > Bivalvia > Venerida > Veneridae > Mercenaria > Mercenaria mercenaria. The sequence continues at coordinate 56,372,288 of NC_069363.1, forward strand.
GCGCAGTCTGGTCAGGATCCATGCTGTTCGCTAACAGTTTCTCAAATTGTAATAGGCTTTGAAAGCGAACAGCATGGATTCTGACCAGACTGCGCGGATGCGCAGGCTGGTCTAGATCCATGCTGGTCGCAAAGCCACTATGTTGGTTTTCTCATGGTGCGGCTCATATATGTTTTACGTATTCTTCTTTCTTATGAAAGGGACAGCCACACAAAAAGAATTTCATCAATATTTCGTTTACAGAAAATTGCTATACAATTTTGTAAAACTTTTTTATCCGAAATCTTATTTCCGGATACTGGTACACTTTCGGAATCTAGGACAAACATGTTCTTATTCAGGTGCACGCGACGATTTTCTTATGACCGGAAGAACTCGCTTTTGTCGCTGTCAGTTTGGTGGCTATTACGTTTGTTTTTTGTTTATTCGACAGTATCTTACAATAAATTATTCATGACAAAGACTTTGAAATGTTTTAAAATATGCACTTTGTTTCGTTTTATTCATTATCCTTCCTTATCATTGCACGCTTTATCACTACGGCTTTGCAATTGATTGTTGTTAAAATTGCACCGCTTTGACTTAGTAAACACACATCAATATTGTAAGTATCAGACAAAGGCCTTAACCAGTGTTCTGGTTCAAAAACATTATGTACATTTCAGTTTTTGATTCTTGCATTAGTTTTTTTTCTCACGTGCTTTATCTGCAAAACTTATTTTCTACCTCCGATGCATGCATTATTTTGCATACGACTCCCTTTTTGTTTCAGAAAATGCATGCAGATAAGCTAAAGCCTAGCTATACAGGGTGCAAACGAGAACAAAAGTCCATTAAAACGTTATTCAGAGATTGCTTTTATTACCTTTATTATGCTTTTTGAAGGCATGGGTGTTGGGTGTATTGCATAACCATACCACAATATAAATACCATAGCATTCTTCAGTTTGCTTACAACACAGTTAACATAATAATGCTTATAAGCAAATATATCATGTAGTATGCAATTCTAGCACATTTTAACCGTTTTAAATATATTTTACATATAGCTTCGCTATTACTTTCGCACATTCCGCTTTAAAGTGCATATTTAACACATTTCAAAGTTATTCTTAAATGAGTATCAACGTTTGCACTGATATCCGAGTCATATGATTAAATTAATAGTTATTATACATTTCAGAATTCTACATGTAAATCATTTCCATGGAAACAGGCCCAAGAAACGGCAGAAACGAAGCAGTCAATATGGAGAAGAGGTTTTGTTCATTTGCTAAAGAAAAAGAAGCTCACCAGCTTTGGATCTGGAAACAATAACAATAACGCCGATAGTCCATCACGATATCGTGTGGCAAACCATAGTACTTCCAACAGTAGCTCGACTAATGTAGTGAATACTGTCATCAATACGCGGAACGGTCATGCTAGAGGAACATACAGAGCCGTTCCGCCAAATACATTGGACATTCCTGCAACAAGTGTTGAAATCAAATGGTCCCCTGCAAAGGTTGTACAAAACAACATTAAAGCTGGCGTAGAATCCGGTGTGTATAAATATCTTTGAATCTAACATTTTGTTTTATTGATCGTTTTAATTAGACTCACATCTTGTTTCATTTTAAGATATAACCCATTAGAGTGGCACAAATATTCGTAATACTTCGATATTTCGATTTATTCTCGTTTTATCTACTTCATCTGTCTATAATTTATCTATATACAGTTGTAACAATTCTTTCTTTCGTCCCGTTCTGTTGTGTGATATTAGTTAATTACAGACACAATGCAGTTACTTCTCAATGTATAGTTTTAAAAATGGGTTCCTCGATTGTTCTTATGAAACAAAGTATGTATTGTATGTCTTTGAAGACATTGATGTTGCTGTTTTTTTGTACAGAGAGTAAACATATGCTTGTTTTATTCAGTAGCCTGGTTTAGTTTGCAGTGCTCCACACAGGCTCCTCTAGTTTCCTGTCGCATTTTGCTTAACTAGATGCAAGCTTAGTGTTTGTAAAACATAAGTTTAAGTTTCTCAGGCCGTTTTCTTTAAAAAAAAAAATATATGCAGCGGAAGTCATCCTCGATACATGTAAGTCTAAAATGAGAAAATAGACGGGAAGAGTAATCGCCCCTGAAAATGCATATGGCGGCCTGTCGCCAAAGTACTGATAGTCTTGGTGAGGATATTCATCGGTCTTTCTTCTTTTGCTCAATTGTGGCCCACATTTACGTCAAGCACCATCATTTTCAACAGATTTCATTGCAGTTTGCAGCAGTCATCCTCCATTATCTATATCTGCAGAATTTAAATGATTTACAGGAATAATTTGATCTTAACTCTTCAAATGCGAATAGAAAAGAGAAAAAATGATGTCATTTCTTTGTTCTGTTTTTCAAATTGTAAAAAAAAATTACAGCAAGTAGATCTCAACGAATGATTCCTTACCTGAATGTTTTACCAAGTTCCCAATTCGTTTCAACTCCTAAAGTATACCTTTTTATGACCAGGACATTATTTCAATGAACTGTTTTTCATTCTAAAAGAAACCAAATGCTTCTTTTCAAATTTGAATTTTATAGATTGATGTCTGATTGGTAGACTTTCGCTGACTTTGAAGCTATGACATTTGTCTATTAGACTCTTTCACGCGTTTATACTACATCTGTATTACTAGACAGGTCAGTGGAACATACTAATTTGTCTATAGGCCTGAGAAACTTATTCGTTTAGCTTTATATTCATCCCTCACCATACTGTTGTAGGCACTGGTGATATTGGTTGTACCCAAACACCAAGCCCAAGCCCATCTAAACCAAAAGTGTTCGATTTCACCATAGTCTCATCTGAGCCTTCCAAGCACAAACATTGTCTTCTCAGTTGGAAAGCGTGTACAGAGTGTACCTTTAGTGAAGACCCCTCATCTAACGAGGTACAGAATTATATCCAATTCAGACTGTTTTTTCTTTTTTTTTTTTTGTATTTGGCAACGACTTCTGTTGAAGGAATTCTCATCATCTCAGCGACAGAATGTAATATTCGTCACAAGTTTCTGTTTTTCCTAAATTTGTTTAATACTTGCAATGCATATTCAGCTACGTTCAAAAGGCTTTTGTTGCTACTGCACGAAACACTACAGCTTTTTAACAGTTATTTCATCATTTGCTATTGCCTTTTGACACACGAAAATTGAAGCTTCGAAAGATTTAAACTAGATTCATATAGTTGTAAACTAATCATTGATACCCATTTTTGCATTAAAAATTTACATTATATCACATTCACTGCATGTGAAATCAGCCAATGTAGTGTGCTATATGCCATATACCATATGCCTTTGCCAAGCTGATGTATATTATACACTTCTCTTTTTTAGTGATAACAGTTCTCGCCTTCAGAAGAAAATTCTAATGTTCTTATTTAAATATTACATTTGAAAACCTTTATTCTGCACAATTCTTTTGCTTTTGCAACTATCAATATTATAAATTATTAAATGCTAACAGTCCATCGCCCTTCTAAATGTTACAGGATGTTTCATTAGCATTCCTCTAGCTTAGGCTAATGACCAATGTCTTTGTCTGCATGTGTTTATATAAAACTTATTTCAGAAGTAGTTTACATGGTAAAAACAGATACATTAGATCCCATGTCTCTCTCCTTGTCAGTACTAGCTTTCAAAACAAGATGCACATCTGTATTTGTAAAAAACAAACGAAGTATTTAACACAATTTAGAATTATTGAACTCGCATTGGCTTAAAGTGAGCACAAAACTTTCGTTTGCCCATTATGTTCAAAATGTAGTCTATTGTGAACAATGTTTGGTTTCCCGATTTCTATTCGATTGAATGTTGCTTAATTCGAAGCAGTTTGCTAATCATGTGGTCTTCTTTTGCAGGGAAGTGAAGACAGTGAATGTGGTAACCATGACAACCAAATTCCTGAGTCTACAAAGAGTAACACTATTGTTATGACAACCTTAAGGGCGGCCCCAGCATCACCTTGCAATGTTCATCAATCATGATAGTCAGCTAACTGCATCCAATAATCAGTGTGTTTGGTAAACATGCTGCTTAATCGGGGAAAACCATTTGTTCTCACGTAAAAGTTGTCCATAAAATTGTTACAGAAAACCACCACGCACGACTTATATATAATTCGATATAAGGAAACTTACATGGTTTCAATTTAATAAGCATATGAAGAGCTCACTTTTATGAAAAATTGAGAGAAAAAAACAGGCTGCTTTTACTTACTAAACACAGTTACAACGATGGAATTGTATTAAAGGTTCCTACCAATATTGAGCAACTTCTTATTAATAAGTTAGCCCTATGTAAAAATACAAAATGCTGCGTGTATATAAGATATAATATTAAAAGTGATGGTTACTTTAATGTAATCTGCAGTTGGCAGTCACGTGAATTTTGATTTCGCACACAACTATTACAGTTATATTTTGAATAAATAGTAGTTTCGTAACAAACATGCAGGACAATAAAAATGATACCGATTATTAGACATTTAGAGCTCCGTGTATAAAACGGTCGTTGGTGTCTTCTTCAAAAAATAACAAAATCACGTGACTACCCATAGTGCAATTGTCGGCGTTATTGTTATTGTGATCGGGTTTACTTCAATGCCAAAGTCTTTCAGGTGGTTGTTTTGTTTGGTCTACACGCTTTAGGGGATATGACTTAAATTTTCCCACTATATTTAACATAGTAGAAAGCATTTTAATAGACCATTGTTAACTCACTCGTTTCTGTTTGTGTTATGTTTTGTTGACATCATATAAATGCAATATGTCTATCTTTCAACGAGAAGTGTCCCACTGTGTGAGTTCCGAGTTTCATGTCTTGCCGAACCAGTTTTGGTCTGTTTAAATTATTATTAGCAGCAATTTCTGTCCCAGTCGGACAGTTTGTTATTTTTTCTGTTATTCTGGTAAAAACGAAATAACATGAATTATATCTAATTTTAAGCAGCTAGGTTTGCTAGCGTCATTATAGTCGGGAAGGTCGTGCATAATAGCACTGTTGCTTTGAGGCTGGACTTATTGTCGCCATGTTGACTAACCGCTGTGAGTTGACCGCTATTGTTCCTATTTGAATTTCTTAACAGCTATAGTCACCAGATAACTGACAACTTCCAATTTAAATCCATTTTCGGATACCCCGAATTTGCACGGGAACCTCGCTCTTTCTATCTATTTTCATTGCAAAGCCGGATTCAGTCTACTTTCATTGGTTGACAAAACTGCGAGAGAACTAAATGTATCTTGCAATTTAAACTATAATAGGCAAATTCTGGATATTTTAAAGAAGCATTTAAATTGAAAGTTGCGTGTTATTTTGACTATATCTGTTAAGAAATTAGAATAGGGAAAGTATCGGTCAAGTCACTGCGTGCTGTCAACACGGCGGCTATAAGTCCAGCCGCAGAGTACCTGTGCATAATAATAAGACGAACATAATTCAGAATATACATTTTATGCAATTATAAGTGTACATACTGGACTTCAGTTTACCAAAGATATTTATTTGTGTTTACTTAAGTGTTTACTTAAGAATTTTCAGTTTGGTATATATTGGGGTTTACCTCCAGTAGTAAGTCCACATTGCTCATCCATCAACAATTTCTATTGGTCGTTTATACAAAATATTTGTTTTATGTTTATAGATATGTAATGACCAATTTACACAAAGTGTACATATTTATGTTAATTTGGCCAGTCATTTACATATTTCTTTCGAAGTTGTTAATGATGCTCCAAAAGACAATGCATGCAGACAAGCAGCAAACTTGTCTATGCTTTCATTTCTTCTTCAGTGTCACCTTCTAAATCAAAACAGATGTCAAGGTGTATACTGTATATTTATCAGAGGTCGAGTATTTTGCTAATTTCCCTAGACAATACAACTTATAAACATTATATGGGACCTGTTTTTATTATTTCTGAGCTCTGTGAAGATTTCACTGGGATTCCTTATCCAAAATAAGGTGACATAAATATTTCCCAGTAATGCTTAATCACTTTGCAAATACTTACGAATGCAAGCAAACACACGTTTGCCAAATTTGTTGATTTATTAATTAAAATGTTATTAATACATTATTATGTATTTTGATGCGAAATCTTCGTGCAATTTCTGTATAGATTATAGCTCATATTGTTATTTCAGCTTTCAATGAAAGTTTGTGATATATAAAAATGTATAAATTGGTCATCCCGGTAGGGAGTAGTCACGTGTTGATTGTAAGAAAACGAGTGTTTTTGTTCTGTTTATTTTCCCTTCCGTTTTTCAGTTATCTTTTTGATGTTTGAATATTTAATGGCAGTCTTACATTTAATTGATGGTTACATCACAAGTCTTCACTACATTAAACTTGTGTAGTTTTAGCTGTTTTGAACAAATATATATACATGTATTTCTATATTTTTTAGGAATAGAGGTACTAACCAAACATGTTGTATTTTGGTCTCTTTCCTGCTTCAAGAATCTACTTATTACAAAGTTTGAACTATCGGTAAAAAAAAATATGTCATAGTGCATTTCGTTTAAATTGTTTTAGACTGATTTCATAAAAACCTGCAAAAATAGTCCAATTCAAAAGTATAAAAATAGTGGATGTAAACTGGACCGCAGATACGTTTTCCGGATAGGATATATCGGACCGCAGATACGTATTCCGGATAGGATATATGATCAAACTCAAAATGGATATATATTAAACATGCGCTAAGGTTTAAATTTGCATGTTTTTATTTCGTCGTATTACTTTAAACGTAATACTTATCAGGGACCTCTTAAATTGAGTTTCAGTCTGCACAATAGATTGGCCTTCATTTGAGTAGCAACTCATTTTCGAGGTTTAGATTCTTGATCAAGAGAGTTTCTGTATAAGTTCTATGTTTCAAAATGTTTTTCTAGTACAAAAGGTTATAAAATATTTCAGACGTTAATAATGTAAATCATTTTGTTTTGTTATGTGTGAAACCAGAAAGTCTTTAAACTTTTCCACCAGTTGGTATCATTTCCATGGTCGTTGATTTGTAGAGAAGATAAGAATAAACAGAAAAAAATATTTCTGCTGTTTTTAGAACCTAACATTTAGTTTAAATCCACAGATGCTTATTGAACAGGCTCAGTTAAACCACGTCTGCTATTTTCTTTCTTTTTTGCTTACATGCATTCTGTGCTTTCTAAGGATCTTGTTATTGATTTGATTAACTGTCAAAACTGCAGTCTTTAAGTGCCGTGTGAAGGCTATAAAAAGTTCCCCCTTATTTGACTTAATGACGCTTTTCTTTCTGGTTCTTTGGGATCACAGAGTTCACTGACATTGAAAATAACTGTATAAAAGAGTTCCGCTAAAACCTGTGTTAGGGGACGAACGTTTCAATACCTCTCACGACAAACTCAAAGAAGCCGAAGAAATAATGATGTCATTTTTCTTGGTTACGTTCAATGCTCCCATAGGATAGTCTTCTAAATTCCATTTACAGTAACCAGTTGCCTTTGCTTTTAATATAACTTTTCTCGAAAGATGTGTAGAGTAAAGGTCAAAACCGATATGTTTCAATCATTCTTCACAGAAACAAATGATGACAAAACGTCTATTATTCTCATGCTTCGATTGTCCATATCCCGAACACTATTTTGGGGTAGGTCAAAACCAGATAAATATTCGTTGCCGAGTCTGCTCTGTAGTCGACCTCTAGGCCGGTACGTACTTACGAAAGGTATACATGTATAGTGCAGTTCAGCATAGAAGTTTACATCCAATCAAAATATATGTTTAAGTTATACTTTGATTCTAGAATAGAAAGGGAAATGATACTTATAAATCTGATTCTTCAAAATGTCCCTTTTCACCTTTTTTCTTCTATTTACAATGTGTATCTAAGGAGGTTATTCACGTTTGTGTGCCTGTTTCCAGTGAAAGAATATTTTCCTCAGCTGTATATATTTATCTTCACCTTCACATCTGCGATCACTTAGATATTAATAAGGCACCTTTGTAAAAAGTCAATTTACCCCCCCCCCCCATTTTAATGTTAATCATGTTATCAATGAATTTGTTATAAAGTGATTACCAGTTAATGAATTAGGCTCTTAAAAACACGTATTTTAATGAGTTACAATCAGTGGAAACATACGTCTAAATGTTCCATTTTCCAAGATAAGTTACTTTTGGACAGACTGTTTCCTTGTTATGAATTTAAGAAAAGTATTCTTGAAATTTTTAACCGTACAAAGTGGTGAAGTGGAATATTTTTACAAAGGTGTCCTCATCCTAGAACCTTGTTTTCATGAATTCATCATCATTTTCACAATTTGATAATCTTGTAGAATATGAAATGATATAGAAACAAATTTAAGTATTATAGGCCCCTACACTTTGTCTTGCGACTTTGAGTTACATTCAAATGTGCAAATGACATTCTGTTTCTTGTTCTGTAAGACAGAAGAAGCTCAGAGAACTTTGTGTGATCTTTATTTCTTACGACAAAGATAAAATGCCAGTGAACGCAAATGTCAAGTTCGTTAAAATGAGATATTACCTACGCTGTTGGCGCTGTTCATTTTTTATCCGCTCCACCTCTTCTGAAATATAGGCCCGTTTTAATAAGCGTGCACGTGTCTCCACCTCTTCTGAAATATAGGTCCGTTTTAATAAGTGTGCATGTGTCTCTACCTCTCTGAAATATATGTCGTTTTAATAAGTATGTACACGTGAAAACTGTGCAAAAGTCACTGCCAGCCTTTACAATCAATTTGGTAAAAAAGAACAAGAATGTAATCAAATACTTAAATTATTGTTTGCTGATACGGACACATTGTTGTGTGAGATGAAATAATTATTATTTTATGAAATAAAAGCTTCAAATACCACAAATTAATTAGTCTTCGGTTGCTAAATAGCCGAGTGTAACTCTGAAAATTTCTTATTTGATCCATTTACCTGGTCTCCTATTTCAGTATTAATAAAACCAAAAAACATTTATGTTTTAATGGCTAAAATTCTTGAAAACATTTTTATCATTTATACACTAGGGCAGTAAAATGTATACAGCTTCATATTGCACTTGCAATTAGATAGGCATGGAAAACTGTTGTCTTTCTTGAAATACATAAGTTAAGTTATAACATTTGAAATAGAGGCTTTGCAAAGAGAAATTCGGTCGGGTTAATGAATATAAATGTTTTGTTTTATCTCCTGTTGTGAGAGAAATAATCAACATAGAAGGTGTTACTAGTACAAAAAAAAAACAACACAGTATGTTGTATGTTATTTTATATCACATTCATGGTTTTCAGCCAATTTTTTTTGTATTTCAAAGCAAAACTGTTTCATATAATTTCATCGAGATGCATTAAGGTGGCAAAGACTACTGCAACATCTGCACGTGTATAAAATTATTAAAACACACCGGTATACATCGCGTTATTGTATGAATCTAAAACGGAAAAAATGGAACAGAATAATTCTAATATTTATATATTATTAGCGTTAAACATGTTCGATAAGCATTTATGCAAATCATTTTCACGTGTTAGATAACAACAAACATCCGGGTGTATGTTTTGCGTTGGATGTGTTTGATTCACATTTTGTGGAAATTTTGGTTTAGAAAATTAAGTTCAAATTGATAGGGACTGGGTCCAAAGAATAAAGCAATATGTTTACTTCTGATTAAGAATCGATAGTAATACGTTTTTGGCAAGCTAGTTTTTACGTTTCGCTGAAGGATATACATAAACAAATAATGTACTGCTAGAAACTATGGACCAGTATTTATTAAAAGAAATTGTTTTACGCTTTTTTAAAAAAAATTGACATGACTGAATATACTTTCCTATGTGCGTTGGTGGGAGTTTTTATTTTTCATCATCATACACAATACGCTAAGTTTGCATATAAAATACATGTAAATTTGTTTCTTATATCTTTGCCAGTAATTCCCGACATAGTTTCATATTTTACATTGCTATTTGTTATTTCTTATTGATGAGGGTTGCTATATAAACGTGTATTTCTCTCTATTTTTCTCACTCAATTGAATGCAATCTCGAAAACAGATGTTCGAATTCTATATTATGGGAGTTACCTATGTATATTGACGATATTTACAACAATTAAAATCATGTCACCTCAAATAAACTTTGTTTTTCTTGTTTTTTATTCTGAAAGTACGGAATAAGATAGGAACTAGTTCTACGTTTTACAAAGGTTTAGTAGCATAAAACCAGTGCTGGCTGAACTGCACCACGAGACAATAAACAACCACCCGAGGTCCATTTCGTCAAAAACTTTCTGAAAACACAACAAAGATGGCCATATTAAATGCTTCAGTGAAGCCTTTAACCCTTACCCTGCTAAATTTCTATAATGAACTTGTCCATCTTCCAATTTCGACAGTACCATTAACCGTTAAAAGGCGAACAGTGAGACCATGATCAGACTGCACGAATGTCCAGGCTGATTTTGGTCTGCACTGGCAAAGGCAGAATCGCTTGCTGCTAGCAGGCTAAGGGTTAAACTATACAGTGGTGTTACCTGAACACTGCCTAGTTACTTGAAGTATATGATAGAGTTATATGAGCCGCATCATGGAACTCGCTTACCTCAACGCAGATACGGTCAAATTATGTATGACAAAAGTTAATGAGCTCTGCATTATATAAAATGTGCAAAACACCGGAACCTGAATGTACGTTACATCATTGTTAAGAGAATAAAATACCTTTCCATAGGGCATATTTTACTTAAAAGATACCTTTGGTATTTCTATTGTATTTACACACAAGACACTATAGTACACATCTCTTCAGATTAAGGGTAAAGAATCTTAAGCTATCGACAGCGCAACACTCAAAATTTCAGAAAAAATATATGAAACTGTGTTTAGGTGAAGAATAAGGGAAAGAAAATGTATATATTTATAAGTCAGGAGTAAATCAGAGTAGCAGCAGTATAAGAACTGGCAAGATATTTTTGTATTAATGCCAAGAGACGATGTTGCGTAACAGACTTGCGTGCAACTGGCAAATGAAAAATCGTTGTAACATAACCTCCCTGATATATTTATATGCAAATATGAACTTCGTGAACAGTGGCGTCGCGGCTGGAGCTCCTATATTTCTGCGGAGCCGGTAGATTTTCATGTCGATCTAGGCTATAATTTGTCGATAAAACAAATAAATTATGAGGTTTGTTAATTAGTGACCCAACACGGAAATATGTGGGGTCAGTATGATAAGTATGGGGACTCGGATAACGCCTCACTCTCACCTCCAATTTATCATAGTGAACCCACATGTTGCCGTTCCGTGGAGGGTCAATAACAAACCCAATAAAAATAGTGATAGTCATCGTGTGATATATATCGATTAAGTGTGAAGAAATTACTGTCTCAACATTATTTTTAATTGACATATCCTAATATTGTTTAAACACGAATTAGTTTTTAACCATTCTGCCTTAAAGAACAATGATTATCTTCCTTGTAGAAAACATGAAGATCATGAATTAATCTTTTTAATCCATCTCCATGCTCACGGATTTAATTTTCCTAAGCGATCGTCATTCGAAAAAATAAAAAGTGGTTTAAAACACCCTTGGTTTTTGTAGCTTTCTCACTTTTTTTCAGCTGGAACAAAATGAATCATACTGGAAAACAAAAATGAGCCGCACCACGAAAAAACCAACATAGTGCACTTGCGACCAGCGTGGATCCAGACCAGCCTGTCTGGTCAGGATCCATGCTGTTCGCTAACGGTTTCTCTAATTGCAATATGCTTTGAAAGCGAACAGCATTGGATGCGCAGGCTGGTCTGGATCCATACTAGTCGCAAACGCACTATGTTGGTTTTCTCATGGTGCGGCTTAAATATGAAATTTTGTTAAAAATTAAAGTATAAAACTATTCCAAGAAATAATTTCCGTCATTAATCTCTTTAAAAACTGTTTTAACAAACACCCTTAATTCGAGAAATGTCAAATTCTGAAACCTTTACCCATCAAAGGATGGAAATAGCTCAATTTATATCGCGTATTTCAAAACTTGTTTCGGCACTGCAAAGGGCCACTCCTCCAATACTCATACCTTGGTTCATCCGCACTCCTTCCGCCTCCAGTGTTAAGGACCTCGCTTTGCGCTTGTTCAATGCCTGTGTGAAAGTATTTGGAGCAGATTTTACTAAGTTGTGTCACTTTCTAAACCGTCAATACATTTTTTTTATTTCCGCCCTTTGGTCATCACAAGCGGGCACGTGGGTAGAACCACCGACCTTCCGTAAGCCAGCTGGATGGCTTCCTCACATGAAGAATTCAACACCCCGAGTGAGGCTCGAACCCACATCGATGAGGGACAAGTGATTTGAAGTCAGCGGCCACGAAGGCCTCTAAATACAAAGTAGTACCTTAAGATTTCAATAACCGTATATAAATAATTCACGCTTGTGTTACTGGCGGATACTAAACTGTTATGCAACTTTTGATATGATTTAGTTGGTTTAAAATGTGGATGGCTTCTTCGAAATAAGATGTCAACATCCAACCATCAAGCTGGTGATTCGAAGTCGCTAATGGAAAGGAAGCTACGTACACACAATCGAAATTTCCAGGAATTCTATTTCTAGTTAATAGATGCGTGTGTTCTCCGTGACTATTTGATAAACGACATTGTGTCTGAAATCATTAGTCCTCCACCTCTGATTCATGTGGGGGAAGTTGGCAGTTACTTGCGGAGAACAGGTTTGTACTGGTACAGAATCCTGGAAAACTGGTTAGGTTAACTACCTGCCGTTACATAACTGAAATACTGTTGAAAAACGGCGTTAAGCCCAAAACAAACAAACAAATAAAAATCCAATAAATACGAGTATTCATGCAGTCGGACATATTTTATCTTATGCGTTTTTAACTAAATTTTACTGTCGCAATTCAGATCTAGTCTGACTTTTAAGTGGGTGTTATAAAAAAAATTACAAACCGCGTAAGATTATGGGTCATGACACCTTTTCATTTACATCTGGTAGAAGTATGCACGTGTAAGGTCTCCCTAAACAAGGTTATGATCGGACTGTTTTTGGAATTCCCGCATATTTGGTATTCAATCTGGCACGTGCTTTCCCATTTGACAGTTTCCCTCTGAACTTTTAAAGCCCGCTTCTGTCCTATTTCGCTGAATACTTGTTACTATACCTTCTACAAACTTCAAGGCATTGAGCTCATGCGTATATGGTTCTTTGTGTTTGCTGTTTATATATTTTACACTAGCTTATCGGTGGTTTGCAAATCATGTCTTTTGTAAACGGATTCATACAAGGAACAGCTTTTATTTTCACCGTCTTGTAATTTTGCTCAATAGTTGTGTTTTGCCATTAACCATTCCAAGACGGTTCCACCCCACGTACTATGTTCCTTTACACATTTTTGTCTACACATTTTTGTCTACGCTGTCTCTATGTATTTTTGAGTGCCACCATATAGAATGCCCACATCCATACATACTGTTACAAGGCTTTTGAACTGAAGAAACTTGGTTCTTGTAAAATGAATTATTTTCTCCTGTTGGAGATTTGCCCTTGTTTTTATTGCTGTGGAATCGGGTGCAAACTGGGCTTATGAATTTTAAAAGGTACGACCTTCAGGTTAGGATGCTGAAAACGACTTAAATAGAAAACATAAAACACTAATTGTCGAATGAATAGGGCAGCAACAATACTGTCATCATGGGCATGTATGTTGTGATGTTTGATTGCCTACCAAAAAGCACTATGATTGTCGAGACTGAGATTTCAGATTTTATTTCAGTAAAGTACCCAGCAGGGGAATGCAAACATAATCCGATAACAAAAACGTTAACATAAACATAGCACATGACGGAATAGCAGTTTTAGCACCAAGCAAACCAGTCCTAATACTCCACTCGACTTCCTGCCACATGTAAATAGCAAACAGTGACGTGTACAATAAGGTGTACACCGCTAATTTACACCATTAGCTTGAAACAGGAAGGATAACAGGATGACAGTGCCCGTTGCTAAAACATACTATTTACATTGCTCGCTTCAACTAGCAAAAAAACAAGAGGGCCATGAATGCCCTGTATCGCTCACCTGACCTACTGACCTAAAGATAATCAAGATTAACATTCTGATCAAGTTTCATTAAGATATGGTCAATCTGGCCTCTAAAGTGTTAACTAGCTTTTCCTTTGATTTGACCCGGTGACCTAGTTTTTGACCCCACCTGACCCAGATTTAAACTTGACCTAAAGATCCTCAAGATTAACATTCTGACCAAGTTTCATTAAGATATGTTCATAAATGTGGCCTCTAGAGTATTAACAAACTTTTCCTTTGATTTGACCTGGTGACCTAGTTTTTGACCCCACATGACTCAGATTCGAACTTGACCTGAAGATGATCAACGTTAACATTCTGACTGAGTTTCATGAAGATATAGTCATAAATGTGGCCTCTATGGTGTTAAGCTTTTCCTTTGATTTGACCTGGTGACCTAGTTTTTGTCCCCACATGACCCAGATTCGAACCTGACCTAAAGATCATCAAGATTAACATTCTGGCAAAGCTTCATGAAGATACAGTCATGAATGTGTCCTCTAGAGTGTTAATAAGCTTTTCCTTAGGTTTGACCTGGTGACCTAGTTTCTGACCCCAGATGACCCAATATCAAATCGTCCGAGATTTTATTGAGAGTAACATTTTGACCAAGTTTATTTAAGATTGGAGCAAAATTGTGACCTCTAGAGTGTTAACAACCTTTTCCTTTGATCTGACCTAGTGACCTAGTTTTTGACCCCATATGACCCAATATCGAACTCGTCCAAGATTTTATTGAGGGTAACATTCTGACCAAGTTTCATTAAGATTGGGCAAAAATGTGAGTGTTAACAGTCGAATTGTTGACGACGGACGGACACAGGGCAATCACAAAAGCTAACCTTGAGCACTTCATGCTCAGGTGAGCTAAAAACCATTAAAAAATGACTTGCTAAAACATACTATGTACATTGCTCACTTCAACTAGCAAATCATCATGCAACTAAGTTAACTTGCTAAAACGTACTATGTACATTGCTCGCTTCAACTAGCAAATCATCATTACACAAAGTGAACTTGCTAAAATGTACTATGTACACAGCTCACTATACTACGTACATTGCTCGCTTCAAATAGCAAAACATCATTCAACAAAGTGAATTTGCTAAAACATACTATGTACATTGCTTGCTTCAACTATCAAAACATCATTCAACTAAGTGAACTTGCTAAAACATACTATGTACATTGCTTGCTTCAACTAGCAAATCATCATTACACAAAGTGAATATGCTAAAACATACTATGTACATTGCTCGCTTCAACTAGTAAAACATCATTAAACAAAGTGAACTTGCTAAACCATACCATGTACATTGCTCGCTTCAACTATTAAAATATCATTCAACAAAGTGAATTTGCTAAATCATACTATGGACATTGCTCGCTTCAACTATCAGAACATCATTCAACTAAGTGAACTTGCTAAAACATACTATGTACATTGCTTGCTTCAACTATCAAAACATCATTCAACTAAGTGAACTTGCTAAAACATACTACGTACATTGCTTGCTTCAACTAGCAAATCATCATTACACAAAGTGAATATGCTAAAACATACTATGTACATTGCTCGCTTCAACTAGTAAAACATCATTACACAAAGTGAATATGCTAAAACATACTATGGACATTGCTCGCTTCAACTATTAAAATATCATTCAACATAGTGAATTTGCTAAATCATACTATGTACATTGCTCGCTTCAACTATCAAAACATCATTCAACTACTGTAGGCGTACATTTATTAGCGCTGCAAAAATTTAGCGCAAACGCAATTTTTGGTGAAATATCTAATTAATGCGTGGACGTGAATTAGCGCTCTCGCGAGACCGCTAATTTCTAATTATAGCGCTGTCCGAGATGAGGCTCTCGGAGATGTACGGAGATTCACGAAAATATTAGGAAATAAACCTAACCGTCGGCAACTTTTATGTAATTTGTTTCTGCTGTTATTATACGTCATACTGATAATGAAATCAACCTTTTTCACTGTTAGCGGGCTAAAGAAAGTACAATTTATTTGAAATTATTTACTTAAGTGTTATACCATAAATCTCTTCTTGTATTTAATTATAATAATCTGTGTGTTTTATATTCTGTACATAGTTATAATTGCTGAAATAAAACGAGATTGTCACACATTTTAATCATTTAATCCCCTTTGTCCTACATGCATTGTGTCTTATACAAACGTTCACACCTTTCCGTAAACGAGCGACTGCAACAACGGACTTGCCCGAAGGTGATACGGAAATCGATAACAACTTTATCAAACGAGAAAAAACACAAACTACAAGCTTAAGTATTTCATTTTGTATGATCATATATTTAAAATAATAATATGAACAATAAACAGGAATATCATTCGAAACTTAAAATTTTAGCAAGCAGTGTAACTAGTGCAAACTCTCAAGAGTAATTATTTGCAAAAGTTCGAAGAAAACATCATCAAATGAAAATGTACATGAAAATGTTTGGACAAATTAATGCGCGGACATGAATTAGCGCACGTGCTATAGCGCTAAAAGCACTGTTATTAGTACACCGCTAAAATAAGTAAGCCTACAGTAAGTGAATATGCTAAAACATACCATGTACATTGCCTGCTTCAACTATTAAAACATCATTCAACAAAGTGAACTTGCTAAAACATACCTTGTACATTGCCCGCTTCAACTATTAAATCATCATTCAACAAAGTGAACTTGTTAAAACATACTATGTACATTGCTCGGCGTCGTTTCAACTAGCAAAACATCATTCAACTTAAGTGACCTTGCTAAAATATACTATGTACGTTGCTCACTTCAACTAGAAAAACACCATTCAACTAACTGAAATACAAACACAATGATTGCCTGAAAAAACGAGGGCCATGAAGGCCCTGTATCGCTCACCTGACCTATTGACCTAAAGATCATCAAGATTAACATTCTGACCAAGTTTCATTAAGATATGGTCAATCTGGCCTCTAAAGTGTTAACTAGCTTTTCCTTTGATTTGACCCGGTGACCTAGTTTTTGATCCCACATGACCCAGATTCGAACTTGACCTAAAGATCATCAAGATTAACATTCTGACTAAGATTCATGAAGATAAAGTCATAAATGTGGCCTCTAGAGTGTTAGCAAGCTTTTCCTTTGATTTGACCTAGTGGCCTAGTTTTTGACCCCACTTGACCCAGATTTGAAATTGACCTATAGATCATCAAGATTAACATTTTGGCAAAGTTTCATTAAGATATGGTCATAAATGTGGCCTCTACAGTGTTAACTAGCTTTTCCTTTGATTTAACCTGGTGACCTAGTTTTTGATTCGACATGACCCAGATTCACAAAGGACCTGAAGATCATCAAGATTAACGTTCTGACCAAGATTCATGAAGATAGAGTCATAAATGTGGCCCCTACAGTGTTAACAAGCTTTTCCTTTGATTTGACCTGGTGACCTAGTTCTGGACCCCAAATGACCCAATATCGAACTCATGCAAGAGGTTATAGAGGGTAACATTCTGACCAAGTTTCATTAAGATTAGGCCAAAATTGTGACCTCTAGAGTGTTAACAAGCTTTTCCTTTGATCTGACCTGGTGACCTAGTTTTTGACCCCAGATGACCCAATATCGAACTCGTCCAAGATTTTATTAAGGGTAACATTCTGACCAAGTTTCATAAAGATTAGGCCGAAATTGTGACCTCTAGAGTGTTGACAGTCAAATTGTTGACGACGGACAGACGACTGACGACGACGGCCACAGGGCAATCACAAAAGCTCACCTTGAGCACTTCGTGCTCAGGTGAGCTAAAAATGTAATTGTCTAGAGACCTACCTGGACTAAAATTTATCAAGATAACGTAAACACTACATTTAACAACATTATTGTCAAAACAGTCAATTATCAACTTACAAGTTCAGCCACCTTAACTAGAGCATTTTCATTATAATTCAGGACACTTTGACATTTGGATTTATATTTTACTGATTTTTTCTCAGAAACTAGATTCTTATCATCTTTCAAAGAATGACACTATAAACTAACAAATAGTGAAATCTGTCTACTAATTCTGGGTAATCATTATTGCAGAGGTTACAGATATGTCTCCCTTCAATTATATACAGGAATCTACCATATTTGATTCATATATATCAAATGAAAAATTTTTTTAACAATATTGGTAGAAGAACAAAAACAATTTTTGTGCAAGCTCATGTAATTCCTGAAATTTAAACATTTACTCATATTGATTTTGCTTCTCCAATTTTGTACATACCGGTCCTCTTGAACTTTTTATTCCCTTCAAATCTGGATAACACTGAGCATGAAACTGTCCAGAGTTTTATAATATCCAAATGTATTTACATTTTGTACAAGACAACTAATCAGTATCATCTGCATACAGCAAAACAAAAAGTCTCAAACTTCTACAGTATCCAGAGCATCATGACATTGTGCTCTCTCAACAGTTGCCTCAGTAAGACCCTCACAGGCCTTACTTTTAAACTCTGTATTGACAAAGTACAAGCGAGAGATTCTCTCACTGCCATACACCAATGTTAGACTGGAAAAAGTCTTAGTTAGTACTTTTAATTCTGACAAAGGATTTAGTCTGAAGGAACTGTCTGTCAATATATTGTCTAAAACAACAGAGCAATACTACGAATGGAATCAAATGCCTTATAATCTATAAACACAAAGTAAGGAAACTTTTGTCTGTCAAAGACACATATCAACAATATATTTAAGGTTAACAAGAGGTTCAGTGATCCTAAAGCGCTCACCAAAAGACTTCAAGTGTGTTTTTATAACAAAATGGTACAGAGTTATGTTTATATAAATATCAAGGCTCTAGCTACTAGTATTATGGATTCAGAGAAAAAGATTTTCAAATTTCTTATATATTAGCATGGCCATTTTTGAACCTAGGTCAATTATTTGAATAATTATGGTAGACAGTCAAACCCTTATATCACATGCCAAATATCAAGGCTCTAGCTGTTATGGATTCAGAGAAAAAAAATTTCGAATTTCTTATATATAAACATGTAGTATATACATCTCATACTCAGGGGCATGGACATTTTTTTACCCTATGGCAATAATTTGAACAATTATGGTACAGAGTCAAACCCTTCTATCACTTGCCAAATATCAAGGCTCTAACTGTTATGGATTCAGAAAAGATTTTCAAAGTTTCTTATATATAAGCAGATAGTATATACATCTCACACTCAGGGGCATCATCATTTCTGACCCTAGGGCAATAATTTGAATACTTACAGCAGACGGTCAAACCCTGATATCACAAGCCAAATATCAAGGCTCTAGCTATTATCATTTCCGAGAAGAAGATTTATGAAGGTTGATGGCTGACAGTCTATTTTCAACCTTAGCGATCCAAATGTTCAATGAACATGAACATGAACCATTTGAACAACCTTTAAAGCGGGACATCTAGAGATCATTTGAGTAAAGTTTCATCAAAATCCATTCAGTGTTTTTGGAGGAGATGTCGTTTAAAGAAATTGTTGACGACAGATGGATGGACAGACGGACGGACGGACGACCCCCTTAAATTTTGTGGACAAAACAAAATTCAGTTCAAAAAACAGTCATCAGAAATTCATAAGAAAGTTAGTATATGCTTCCGAGCTGCATATTTTCAGAAGAAACTTCCTTGTTCATTGTTTCCGTATGCATTCATTTCAACAAAAATCCATGACTAATATATCAGATACTATATTAAAGTACAATATAGCGGCAACTGACATCAGTCAGAATTTTAAAAAATATACATTTAACTCCAGGAAAAAATCAAATTTTTAACTTGACAGAAACCATTGCAGATAATACAAAATTAACATAAAATGAATATTATCTTCTTCTTTTCAACTGTGCAATACGACATAATATGAAACAAGAGAAAACACGGACTGCATCAGTGTCAGTATTTATCATGTTTTTCTTGAGGCATATTACATCAAACTGTACAGTTAAAAACTACAGATTTATTACATGAAGTATAAACATATGAATTATGTAGAGCAATTTTAAAGTAAGTGTACAATATCATTATTGCATTCTGTTTTACAGTAATTTTCAACCTTATGTATGAATTTCACCATCTATTTTGTAACAAACTGTGTACTATCACTATTAGCCTGGCTCCCTGGCTGCATGGTTATTTTTTTATATAAATACTGCAAGCAAAATAAGAAAATCTTTAGCGTCTAAAATTGCACATTTTATCTGACTGCTGAACCATCGTCAATGAAGAAACAACCTGCTGGAGTTACTTCCCTCTGAATGAATAAACATATATATGTAGAACAAACATACGGCCTATGTTCGGAGCCAGGGGCAATAAAAAAAGTCAATGAAGAAACAACCTGCTGGAGTTACTTCCCTCTTAATGAATAAACATATATATGTAGAACAAACATAGGGACGGGAGCCAGTCTATATCACTATTTTATGTAAATTTTTCAGTACCAGAGAAAAACACTAAGTTTGATGAAATATCATGGCAGTTTATTTGAAAATAGTATATATGAATACTTATTGATATGAATTTTAAATAAATAAATTCTGATCCCTTTATTGTACAGCATACCACATTTCGCAGTGTTTTTCTGTGGTACTGAAAAATTTACATAAAATTTGTAATTTTAAAATTTCTCGACTGAAAAGTATATTACAACAAAGCTATCACCCATGATATTAAACAGGACCTAATTGGTAATTTTTAAGGAATAAAACAAGGACTTATTTGTTGTGAAAAAAAAACAAAAAACAATAAAATTTGAAAGAATGACATCTTCGTTTCAGTGGCTAGAACAACTCAATAGTGTCTTATATTTAAATTTGTAAAGCTTGAAAACCTATGTGCCAACAGAGGTGTTATCATTAAAAACTGCCACTGACTGGTATATAATTCCAACATCTCAATTACCCCCGTCATATTTACCTAGTTTTTGACCCCATATGACCCATATTCAACCTTGACCTAGATTTTATCAAGGCTATCATTCTGATCAAATTTCATGAAGACCAATTGAAAAATACAGCCTCTATCGCATACACAAGGTTTTTCTTTGATTTGACCTTGTGACCTAGTTTTTGATTTCAGATAACCCATATTCAAACTCGATCTAGACTTCATCAAGGCTATCATTCTGACATAATTTTATGAAAATCAATTGAAAAATACAGCCTCTATCGCATTCACAAGGTTTTTCTTTGATTTGACCTAGTGACCTACTTTCTGACCCCAGATCACCCATATTCGATCCTGGCCTAGATTTCATAAAGGTTATCATTCTGACAAAATTTTATGAAGATCAGTTGAAAAATACAGCCTCTATCGCATACACAAGGTATTTCTTTGATTTGACCTAGTGACCCAGTTTTTGACCCCAGATGACCCATTTTCAAACTTGGCCTAGATTTCATCAAGGTTATCATTCTGACCAATATACATGAAGATCAACTGAAAAAATACAGCCTCTATCGCATACACAAGGTTTTTCTTTGATTTGACCTAGTGACCTAGTTTTTGACCCCAGATGACCCATTTTCAAACTTGGCCTAGATTTTATAAAAGTTATCATTCTGACAAAATTTCATGAAGGTCAGTTGAACAAGAGCTCGTCGAACACGAAATGCCCCCCCCTTGATGCATTTAGTAATTGCACAAGGAACAGAAATTATATGCACACTGTAAATAAGTATATGTAAACCATGTGACCCACAGGGCGGAGCCATATTTGACCCTTGGGGAATAATTTGAATAATCTTAGTAGAGGATCACTAGATGATGTCATATACAAAATATCAAAGCCCAAGGCCCTGTGGTTTTGGACAAGAGGTTTTTCAAAGTTTTTTCCTATATAAGGCTACATAAACCATGTGACCCTAGGGGTGGGGCCATATTTGACCCTAGGGAAATAATCTGAACAATCCTGGTAGAGGACCACTAGATTTTGCTACATACCAAATATCAAAGCCCTAGGCCCTATGGTTTTGGACAAGAAGATCAGAAACCATTTAACTGTTCCTGGCCAATGTGACCTTGACCTTTGACCTAATGACCTCAAAATCAATAGGGGTCACCTGCTGGTCATGACCAACCTCCCTATCAACTTTCATGATCCTAGGCCTAAGCGTTCTTGAGTTATCATCCGGAAACTGTTTTACTGTTCAGGGTCACTGTGACCTTGACCTTTAACATACTGACCTCAAAATCAATAGGGGTCATCTGCTGGTCATGGCCAACCTAACTATCAATTTTCCTGACACTAGGCCCAAGCGTTCTTGAGTTATTGCCTGGAAACCATTTTACTGTTCCTGGTCACTGTGACCTTGACCTTTGACATACTGACCTCAAAATCAATAGGGGTCACCTGCTGGTCATGACCAACCTCCCTATCAACTTTCGTGATCCTAGGCCTAAGCGTTCTTGAGTTATCATCCGGAAACTGTTTTACTGTTCAGGGTCACTGTGACCTTGACCTTTAACATACTGACCTCAAAATCAATAGGGGTCATCTGCTGGTCATGACAAACCTCCCTATCAACTTTCATGATCCTAGGCCCAAGTGTTCTTGAGTTATCATCCGGAAACCGTTTTACTATTCAGGGTCACTGTGACCTTGACCTTTGACATACAGACCTCAAAATCAATAGGGGTCATCTACTGGTGATGACCAACCTCCCTATCAACTTTCATGATCCTAGGCCCAAGCATTCTTGAGTTATCATCCGGAAACGGATAGGTCTACATTCCGACCGACCGACCGACAGACCGACCGACCGACATCTGCAAAACAATATACCCCTCATTTTTCAAAGGGGGGCATAAAAATACAGCCTCTATCGCATACACAAGCTAAATGTTGACAGACAGACAGACGACAGACATTGAGCGATCACAAAAATTCATCTGAGCATTGCTCAGGTTAGCTAAAAAGCGAGTTTAATGTAGCAATGTTGGGTATGTTTTATGGACAAAACATAAATTATCATCACCTTCCTAGGCTAACAAAATCTAGCTGGCTGTAGTAAAATGTTTACTATATCAAACATTTGAGCCGCACCATGAGAAAACCAACATAGTGCATTTGCGACCAGCATGGATCCAGACCAGCCTGCGCATCCGCTCAGTCTGGTCAAAATCCATGCTGTTCACTTTCAAAGCCTATTGCAATTAAAGAAACCGTTAGCAAACAGCATCGATCCTGACTAGACTTTAATAGTAAATAACTATTCAAGGGTTCAACGCAATACGGGCGTATCTACATATAATAATTATATGTAGATACGCCCTTATTGCGTTGAACCCTCGTATTTTAAGTTTAAAATCAAAAGCTTTGATAGTAACAGAGATATCTGACTTCATCAAAAATTTTAACCAAAAATTCTAAGTTAAAAAGGGGCATAACTCTGCCAAAATTCAAACAAGAGTTATGGAAATTGTTACTCTTGGTGTAGACTTTAACAGTAAATAACTATTTTAAGTTTCAAGTCAAAAGCTTTGATAGTAACAGAGATATTTGACTTTATCAAAAACTTTAACCAACTGTGACGGCAATGCTGGGGCGAGTGCAATAGCACTAAATGTACTTGAGAGAGCTATGTACTCTTGCCTAATAATAGAGGCTGTTACAATAAAAACAACTGATAAAAGTTTCAAAGCCATAATATTTGCCAAACAGTTTACAGAAAATATGAACTGATAAGAAAACCTTTACCAAGATTTGTAAGCTAAAAGGGGCCATTATTCTGACAAAATCCTTGATTTAGTTATGTACTCTTGCCTAAAACTGGATATGGTGATGGTACATAATTGTTGAAAGTTTCAAAGGTGGACTGGTACGAAAAACTTAACCAAGGTGTGAAATCAATGCCGACGTTGTGGTGAGTAGGACAGCTCTCCTTGTTCTTCAAATAGTCTAGCTAAAATGGTACACTTTCAAGAAAAGGTTTATTTTTTAAAATTTACATCAAAATCCCCTCACTGGCTGAAGTCCTTGAATACTGTTAAATCACCTCGAGTTCACACAGGAAAGGACTTTGCATGTCTTCATCATAGATAAAAGTATAAATTCGACATGTTTTACAGTTTTAGACAATTGTTCAACTGAAATTGTCAAAGTCCTTAAAAAGATCATAAAGAGGTACAACATGTTACAAGAAACTACTTTTGGATTCCAAACCTCCTAGTTTTAGAGACCATAAATAAGTACAATTATTCCATGTATATACAGTACTTCACAGATTTCAAGTTTCCAAAGTCCTGCCCGATAAAGGCTCACTTAAACACCAGGTCAAATAAGAACTACACTTGTACTTCACATGTTCAAAAATGTCAATTCTGATTTCACTGTAACAAGTCTTCAAAATCATTCACAACTACATAGAAAAATTTCAAATTTCAAGATAATTCTTCTCATCGGACCAATTTGTACAGACTTCAAATGTTTTACCGTCTTTCAATTTCTGAAAACAATTCCCAGGTACTCCTTAGAGATAAATGTTCATTCACTATGCACTTTCAGCATTAATGAAAAATGTTCACTTACTTTGACATACACAAAAATCGGTTTACAGGATCCAAGTCCTGAAAAAAGGTTTCATCAACAATGGCAGAGGAGGCAGATATCACTGTCGTGAATGGTGGAGGTCTGTGCTGGATAATTTCTGGCTTCCCGTCGTTATTGTAACGGACCTCTTGGAAAATATTCCCAAATTTTAGTTTCTGCTCTACCTGCCAGTAAGAACACCCTTCACACAAGTACGCCTTTGAGTCCCACACCCTTTCGGCTCTAACATGTCTACTTTCTTTCTCATGAGGTACATATTTTTCACTATTCTCTACCTTGGTGAAGGTTCCTGTTTCGAAGGAATATGTAAATTTCAAAGACAAACAATCGTCATAATCATGCTCTAAAATCAGATACTTATCTTCTGTTTCAAGCACATCAACTTTCTCAAAAATGAGGTTATCTTTATCAGACTCTTTCTTTAAAATTTCTCTAGGATCAGGATTAGTATAATCTGGCCTGTTGAAGAACTCATACTTCATCAGCTTACCATTTTCGTCTTCTTCAGCAGCAAGATTCACCAAGAAAACAACATTCAAGCCACTTCCCTCATAGTGAGTGATAATTATTTCTTTCCTGCTTTCACTAAGATGGCATTCTGTATGCCTGAGCATTCTGTTCCATTCTTTACATTCTGGCACGTTGATAGCAGGGAATGTCTCGCATACTTCAGAGAATGTCAGAGATTCTAAATCAAACTGAAAAACCCTTATGTCAATCATATCTACAGTATCCCTATCACGTCTTCTTGCATGTTCTTCTGCTTCCATCTTGACACATACAACTAGATACACCATGTTATTTCTTCCTGTGATAAATCTCATGGTACGAATGTCCTCATCCTCATCTAGGACTTGCTCTAGCAGGTAATATTGACAATCAAAATTACGCCATGTTTTGTTTTTAATGTTGTATACTAATGCTTCCAACAACTCATTTTTATCAACAAATATCACATGACTGTCACATGCTGTAATCTCAAACAACATTTCATCACAAAACTGTTTTGTAAAATCGTAAGGATACCTTGTATACTGACGCATATACTCTCTCTCATTGAAGTCATCAATATGATACCATCGGTCTGTTTGTTTGTTATAAACGCATAGATCATATCTGCGTCTTGCTGTAATATCCTCCTCTGCAATGAATTCAAGATCATCAGTGTCAGACATGCTATCCAGGTCAAAGTCATCATCCAAATCATCTTCATTTGCGACAATATCTTGCTCACATTTTCTTCTCCGTAATGAACTCCTTTCAGAAACGGTAAATATTGCTGTGACTGTCTTCAATACATCAGTTATGCATCTCTGAGAGTCGTTAGCTCTGCAGTCTGTTACATTAAAGTTTTGTCTCAATATTTCCATAACACGTTCTGCCTTTTCACTTTTGCTCTTAACTTTCATTAAATAATCCAATTTCTGTACACTTTCACTTAGATCCTTTTCTAATTGGCCATCTTTACTCTGAACCTTATCTTCCGGTACATTTTCCAGTACTGTCAGAGCCATTGCCAACTTCCTTTCATCTGGATATTCGGATCTCCCTAGCCATTTGGCGATGAACAGCTTTAAACTATTCAAGCTACAGAACTTCATATACCCATTTTCCCAGAAATATTCCAGCTGATCCGGCTCCAGTTGCAATGTTTCATCTTCAAATATAAGTAAATCACCGAATCTAGATGATACATATGCATCTGTATACTGCTGTACCTCAGTAAGAGCATTGTCTGTGGCATAGATATGGTATTTCAACCAGTTTTCACATACCAAATTGTTCTTAAGATAATTGGCACATTTTTCTTGTAACTTGTCAATCATTAAATATGTTGCGAAATGAAGAACTTTCTTGATATTTTTATCATTTAAGAAGATATAGCCAGTAGCCATGAATTCTATAACGGCTTTAAATATGTCCATATCATCAAGTTCAACATCCTTTGTTAAATTTATCTCCGTAGCAGCTGAATCAGAAAAGTTCCCACTAAATAATGCTTGAAAGTACCTGCTTTTTTCGACTAGTATTTCTTTCTTGGCCCGGACATACCTTCTTTTTACTCTGATTATAATTTCAGAAGGGTTCGTCTTTTTTCTGTTCATCTTGTTTTTCTTTAAGTTTATTCTATCTGTACCATCAGCAGCTTCAGAATTTCTGAAAATATACAATACCGCATCTATTTTCAGTTCAAGCACTACTGTTTGTTTCCTATAGCCTTGAAGACCTTTTCTTGCTTTCAAATTTCTGTAAGAACACAGCAAAGTCATGTAGGTGGTGGTCAGTCAGTAAGACTGGCATGAACCTTATTTCCAAAAATAAGTGTTTTGTTCTCCTGTCATGACTGAAAACTGCAGTTTTTTTACTATTTAGGCACAATGATGTGAAAATTTACAATTAAAAACAATTTCTCAAATGAAATAATTGAGCCGTGCATGAGAAAAACCAAAAATATGCTTTGCGACAGCATGATTTCCAGACAGCTGCACATTTTCGCGCAGTCTGTTCAGGTCCATGCTGTTCGCAGTTTCAAAGCACTATTGAATTAGAGAAAATGTTAGTGAACACATTGGATCCTGAACAGATTGGCGAATAGCTAGCACGCAAAAGCCGCTGTTTGGTTTTCTCATGGCGCGGCTCATATCTAAAATGGACTGGTCCATCATTCAATTTGGGCACATACTGCTTTTTATTTAAAGGGATGTATCATAAGAAAAGTTACTGATTGAATAGCGAACCATGCAGACCATGACCAGCATGCATGGACAAGCAGGCTGATCTTGGTCTGCACTAGTTGCACAAGTCAAATTACTTGTCGCCATCTGGCTAAAGGTAAATTCAAAATCACTAAGGATTATTTAATTTTTTAAATTTTTTTATTACTATCCATATAAATGATGCATAACATCAAATATTTGTTAGGACTGAAACAAGATGGTCTGAGACCTTAATTGCTCACCTTTAACTGCCTGGAATCACCAAAAGACAAATTCTGACAACGTTTCATGAGAATAATGTCATATAATTTGCCTCTACAGTGTTAACAAGCATTACCTTTGATCTGGTGGTGACCTAGTTTTTGACCACACATGACCACAGTTTCAACTTGGCCAGAAATCATCAAGAATAAACATTCTGACAAATGTTTCTCTGAAACAAGGTCATAAATGTGGCTCAAGAGGTTAACCAGCTTGCCTTCATTGGTACAGGTTACCTATGTTTCTTATCACATGACCAGATTCGAACTTGGCCTAGGAATCATCAAGATAACATTACTGACCAAGTTCATTGAAGCGGGTTATAATGTGGCTCTTAAGAGTGTTAACAAGCTTTGCCTTTCATTCTGAACAGGTGACTAGTTTCTGACCATATTACCAGTTTACAAACTGCATAGAATCATCAAGATAAACATTCTGACAAAGTTTCTTGAAGACAAGGTCATAATGTGCCTCAAGAGTTTAAAACACTAGTTCTTTGTCTTTCATATTGAACATGTGCTACCTAAAGTTTTTGATGCCAACATGACCCTAGTATTCTCAAACTTGGCCTAGGAATCACAAGATAAACATTCTGACCAAGTTTCATTGAAGATAGGGTCATATATTTGGCCTCAAAGTGTTAACAAGCTTTCCTTCATTGAACAGGTGACCTAGTTTTTGGCCCCATATGACCCAGTTTCAAACCTGGCCTAGGAATTATCAAGATAAACATTCTGACCAAGTTTCATTGAAGATAGGGTCATAAATGTGGCCTCAAAAGTGTTAACAAGCTTTGCCTTTCATCTGAACAGGTGACCTAGTTTTTGGCCCCATATGACCCAGTTTCAAACCTGGCCTAGGAATCATCAAGATAAACATTGTGACCAAGTTTCATTGAAGATAGGGTCATAAATGTGGCCTCAAAAGTGTTAACAAGCTTTGCCTTTCATCTGAACAGGTGACCTAGTTTTTGGCCCCATATGACCCAGTTTCAAACTTGGCATAGGAATCATCAGGATAAACATTCTGACAAAGTTTTTCGAAGACAGGGTCAGAAATGTGGCCTCTAGGTTGTTAACAAGCTTTCCCTTAGAGATTATCAAGATAAACATTCTGTGCAAGTTTTATCAAATCAAAGCATAAATGAAACCTCTAATAAATGTATATTCCTTAACACATGTTTCCTGCCATAATTGTGAAGCATACTATTATTAAATTATTTTGACAATGCAATCCTGATGCCTGTCCTTGCAACAGTTTTCTTCATTTTTTAAGCAGTTTTAAAATATTCAGAGTGTCAAAAGCTTAGCAATAATGTAAAATATTGTCATGTGTGACAGCTATCAATGTAGCAGATATGACACCTAGGTTCTCTTGACCTAGTATGCCCATAATATAGTTCCTTAGACAATGCGCTAACTATTGCCTGCTATTTACTTTACCCTACCCCCTGTAATCTAGCTGCAATTCAGGCAAGCGTGCATACAGTATATTGATCTGCCATGCTGGTTATGATGTTTGTTACCAGACTTGATTTGTGAGTGTTTTATGCTTCCCTTGGTGGGGCAATAAACCAAAGAGCTGGACTTGCATTTTAGCAAAACTGTACAGAAACCTTGTTAAGTGGTTGGAAACTGGTTGTGCCCCTGATAATGGCTTAAAGGGCCAAAATAGAAATTTTTGCCCCTTTCATGGGCAGTAAGTCTAGAACCCATGATGGAATCTACCTGGTTTTCAAAAGGAACTAAGATCTTATTGTGACTTAAGTTGTGTGCAAGTGTGGTCAAAATCGAATGTAAAATGTCACTTCTATCGTGTTCACAAGGAAAAAATTAACAAATTTTGGCTCTTTCAGGGGTCAACCAGGGGCTGTAACTCCAGAACCTATGAGTAGATCTGACAGATTCATCATGAAATGCAAGATCTATTGTTGTTAAAGATATTTTGCAAGTTTGTATCAAATCAATCTCCATATGGCTGCAAAAGCCAAAATAGCAAATTTTGGCCATTTAAGGGGCCATAACTCTAGAACCCAAGGTGGGATCTGGCCAGTTTTCGAAAGAAACCGAGATATTATGCCAATATAAGTTGTGTGCAAGTTTGATTAAAATCGATTGCAAAATGTGGTCTCTATCATGTTCACAAGAAATTGTGGACGGACGGACGACAGGCAATCACAAAAGCTCACCATGTCACTATGTGACAGGTGAGCTAAAAAGATACTGCCAGAAAAGCTGTAACACAATAATTTAGAAAATTTAATACGTACAGAGAAGACTAAAGCTAGTCTTTAATCCTTTACTATAACCTGCAGGCAAAAATCTGGAGTTCAAGGCTGAGTGAATGTTCCATTCTTTGTACATTAAGGGCTGTAACTCTTGTTAGTACTGTTGCATCAAAATGTCAAGACATCAGTGAATGATCATCTGAGAAAGTCTGAACAGTATCCATCCTGGAGATTGAAAAATGAGAATATCAGACTTGACAAACTAGCTTTTGCACTATGATATGAGCTCTGTTGTGGGAAAACCAAAGTGAGGCAGGGCTCCAGATAATATTTTTGGCCTATGAGTATTTACTCATCATAACTCTTGAACGTTTGTCCACTTTTCTACATTCTTAGAAAGAGACATTTTGTTGTTTACTCCACACCGGATGTTGATATTTTAGATGTTTTAAAATACACTACCGTACAGTTTAAGCTAGGTTTATAGAGTACCATTCAATGCGTGTGTACATTCAATGTGGGAGAATTAATACCGACCATGCTCGGTTACGTAAAGCATCCAGACGATTCAGATTTTGTCTAGGCTAGTAAAAAGTCATTGCTTGCGTTTCTGCAACTTCATATATGTTTTTATACGCTAAACTAGATGCCCATGGGCAACATGTCGAGCCCGCCAGTTGTCAAAAGGACTAACAGCACCAAATTTTAACTTCTGACCTCTAAGTATGACCTTGACCTTTCAGGTAGGGGTCTGGGAGTTGCACGCAACACTCTGTCTCATTGAGGCAAACATTTATGCCAAATAAAAACAAGAGCACTGCCTTGCGAGTGCAGATGCTCATCTGATTTTTTTGTCTCTGTATAACATTTGTATAATAGAAATAACTGTCCTACACATGAAGTCCAAACGGGCCATAAATCTTGCAAAAAGCAATGTAGAGTTACTGTACTTGCTGTGCAGAGTCAGCTTTTAATGGTGAATAACTACTCCAAGTTTTAAAGCAACAGCTTTGACCGTTGAGGAGAATAGTTGACCTAAACACAAAACTTAACCAAGAAATAAGATACATGTATTTTCTTAGTCCAAAAGGGAACATAATTCTTGCAAAAATCAGGATGGAGTTATGTTTCCTGCTGTTCTGAGTTAGGTTTCTTCTATGTTAGCCTATTATATACATGTCACACACACTTTTGAACCTAGGGCAATAATTTGAACAATTATGGTAGACATTACAAATCTGATATCACATGCCAAATATCAAGGCTCTAGCTATTATTGATTCAGAGAAGAAAAGTGAGCCCTTGCAGCCATGTTTTTTTACGAATCGGAATAATTTGAACAATCTTGGTAGAGGGTCACACAAGAACCATTTGTGTAAAATTATTTTAAAATCAGGCTTGCAGTTTCAAGAAGATTTTTAATGTTTCTACTATATACATATAGGGAAAAGTGACCACGCCCTCTGGCGGCCATGTTTTTTGACATATCAAAATAATTTGAACAATCTTGGTAGAGGGTCACACAAGGGCCATTTGTGTAAAAAAAATTTAAAATCGGGCCAGCAGTTTCACACAAGAAGATTTTTAAAGTTTCCACTACATATATATAGGGAAAAGTGACCACGCCCTCTGGCAGCCATGTTTTTTGACAAACCAAAATAATTTCAACAATCTTGGTAGAGGGTCACACAAGGACTATTTGTGTAAAATTATTCTTAATCGGGCAAGCAGTTTCACACAAGAAGATTTTTAAAGTTTCCACTATATACATATAGGGAAAAGTGACCACGCCCTCTGGCGGCCATGTTTTTTGACATATCAAAATAATTTGAACAATCTTTGTAGAGGGTCACACAAGGACCATTTGTGTAAAATTATTCTAAAATCAGGCAAGCAGTTTCATACAAGAAGATTTTCAAAGTTTCCACTATATACATATAGGGAAAAGTGACCACACCCTCTAGCGGCCATGTTTTTTGACGAATCACTATAATTTGAACAGTCTTGGTATAGGGTGACATAAGGACCATTTGTGTGAAATTATTTCAAAATCGGACCATCGGTTTAGAAGGAGATGTTGTTTGAAGCTTTTTCTATTTTTAGCTCTGGCAGCCCTTATGTGCAACAAAGCTGAACCATTTGAACAACTTTGGTAGAGGACCACCCAAGGAACATCATGGCCAAGTTTCATCAAAATCCATTCATTAGTTTTGGAGGAGATGTCATTTAAACACAATGTTGATGACGGACGGACGACTTGACGGACGCACGCACGACGGACACGGCGTGATCACAATAGCTCACCATGAGCACTCTGTGCTCAGGGGAGCTAAAAATTAGATGAGCTAAAAAGATTGCTTTAAGCATGGCAAAGTTACAGCCCGGACAAGCTCTAAAATTACCTTTGACCCCAAAATGTGACCTTGACCTTTCAGATAGGGACCCAATGTTTGTGCACAACACTCAGTCTCAGAGGTGAACATTTAGGCCAAAGAAAACAAGAGCTGTCGGAGGACAGCAACGCTCGACTGTTCAACAGCCTTTTCGATTGAATGAATACGAAAGTCGAAAAAGGGGCATAATTTAGTAAACAAGAGGGCCATGATGGCCCTATATCGCTCACCTGAGTTTAATTGCTTTCTTGAAAAAAATTCTTTGCTAAAGCTAAACAAATAACCCCATGGGGTGGGGTCAATTTGACCAAAGAGGTAATGATTTGAACAAATTTTGTAGAAGTCTACTAGGCAATGCTACATGTCAAATATCTAAGATCTAAGCCTTCTGGTTTATTTTTAGAAATTTTTTGAAGATTTTCCTATGTAAAATCAAGTGACCCCTGGGGTGGGGTCAATTTGAACCCCGGGGGTCATGATTTAAACAAATTTTGTAGAGGTCCACTAGGCAATGCTACATATGAAATATCTAAGGTCTAGGCCTTCTGGTTTATTTTGAAGATTTTTCTATGTACAATCAAGTAATCCCATGGGGCGGTGTCAATTTGACCCCGGGTGTCATGATTTGAATATATTTTGTAGAAGTCTACTAGGCAATGCTACATGTCAAATATCTAAGACCTAGGCCTTCTGGTTTATTTTTAGACAATTTTTGAAGATTTTCCTATGTAAAATCAAGTGACCCCTGGGGAGGGGTCAATTTTGACCTGGGGGTCATGATTTGAACAAATTTTGTAGAGGTCCACTAGGCAATGCTACATGTCAAATATCTAAGCTCTAAGCCTTCTGGTTTATTTTTAGAAATTTTTTGAAGATTTTCCTATGTAAAATCAAGTGACCCCTGGGGCGAGGTCAATTTTGACCCCGGGGTCATGATTTGAACAATTTAAGTAGAGGTCCACTAGGCAATGCTACAAGTCAAATATCTAAGCTCTAGGGCTTCTGGTTTTTGAGAAGAAGATTTTTTAAGATTTTCCTATGTAAAATCAAGTGACCCCCGGGGCATGGTCAATTTTGACCCTGGGGTCATGATTTGAACAAACTTGGTAGAGGTCCACTAGTAATGCTTCACACCAAATATCTAAGCTCTAGGGCTTCTGGTTTTTGAGAAGAAGATTTTTAAAGTTTTTACTTTTGGTTGCCATGGCAACCAGAATTCTGTATGGAATTCAATTCTTTGAACAATTTTTAAAGAAGACCATCCAAGGAACAACCCTGTGAAGTTTCATCAAAATTGGCCTGTTGGTTTAGGAGGAGATGTTGTTTAAAGGAAAGTGTGGACGGACGGACAGACGACGGAGTGATCACAATACCTCACCCTGAGCACTTGTGCTCAGGTGAGCTAAAAAGCAAAATAGGGTTATGGAACCTGCATAGTGCTTATCAGCTCATGACAGTGGACAAGTGTGTGAAGTTTCAATCCATTCCCACTAGTGGGTACTGAGATACCAGCTTAATACATATAAGAATTTAACCCAAAACTCCTAAGTTGAAAAAGGGGCATAATTTTGTAAAATGCGAAGTTGAGTTATTGACCCTTTGCACTGCATGTCATATCATGAAAGTGAACAGGTGTGTGAAGTTCCAATCCTTTCCCACTAGTGGATACTGAGATACCAGCTTACATACATAAACTTAACCAAAAAATTCTATGTTGAAAAAGGGGCATAATTTTGTAAAAAAGCAAAATAAAGTTATGGGACCTGCTTTGTGCATGTCAGATCATGACAGTGAACAAGTGTTTGAAGTTTCAATCCATTCCAATTAGTGAGTACTGAGATACCAGCTTACATACAAAACCTTAACCAAAAAATTCCAAGTTGAAAACGGGGCATAATTTTGTAAAAAAGCAAAATAGAGTTATGGAACCTGTGCAATGTAAGTCAGTTTATCACAATGAATAAGTGTGTGAAGTTTCAATCAATTCCCACAAGTGGTTGCTGAGATACCGCAGCTTACATATAAAAACTTAACCAAAGCGGTACGCGGACACGGACGCCAACGCATGGGCGAATCCAATAGCTCTACTATTCTATGAATATTCGAGCTAAAAACGATTGCTACATACTTATCAAAGTTATGGCCTGGGCAAGCTCTAAAACGATCTTTGACCCCTAACGGTGACCTTGACCTTTGAGATAGGAACCTGGGGTTTGCGCATGACACTCTGTCTCACTGAGGTTAACATTCATGCTAAATATAAACAAGATTGCTCCATGCATGTCAAAGTTATGGTCTGGACAAACAAATCCGGGCAGATGGACACACGCACTGACAGAGGGACGGACGCATGCACATACACCGAACAGCCATTTGGACAACTATGTCTTCGCTTCCGCAAGCGGGCTTGACAACAAGAGCTGTCCGTAAGACAGCCAAGCTCGACTATTCGAAATATTGTCACAGAAGCAGGAAATTATTACCCAAAATGTTAAATATCAAAAGAGTTTTAAGTTCGAAAGGGGACATAATTTGACCAAAATACATATCAGAGTTATGGGACTTGTTGCTATCAACTAGTTTTATAACCCCGAAGAAACATCTTAAGTTTCAATTCAATATCTGCATTAGTTTTGGGGATAGTAACTTGCATGTAAAACTTTAACCAGAATTTTCTAAGTCCAAAAGGGGGCATAATTTGCTCAAAATACATGTTAAGAGTTATGGAACTTGACCCAGTGAGGTTGGTAATTGACCTAGAAAAAGAATAAATAAGTTTCAAAGCTATATGCCTTTTGCTAACAGCTGTATGTACTTGCACGAAAAACTTTAACCAGGATTTTCTAAGTCCAAAAGGGGGCAAAATTTGCCCAAAATACATGTCAGAGTTATGGGACTTGGTGCTATCAACTAGTTTTATAACCCCGAAGACACATGTGAAGTTTCAATTCAATATCTGCATTAGTTTTGGAGATAGTAATTTGCATGTAAAACTTTAACCAGAATTTTCTAAGTCCAAAAGGGGGCATAATTTGCTCAAAATACATGTCAGAGTTATGGAACTTGACCCAGTGAGGTTGGTAATTGACCTAGAAAAAGAATAAATAAGTTTCAAAGCTATATGCCTTTAAATGACAGCTGTATGTACTTGCATGCAAAAACTTAACCAAGGTGTGATGCCGACGCCGACGCCAGGGTGAGTAGAATAGCTAGACTATTCTTCGAATAGTCGAGCTAAAAATTATAAGACATATCGTATATGTATTATTTCAAAGCGTAATTAACGCTAATACGCATCTTATCTGGAGCCTTGGTTAAGGTTTTGTGACCAGTTTTGCATTCAAGTGCTGAAACTGAAAAATGGAAAGTATTGATACAACAATAAACGAACAGTAAGGATGTGCACTAATCTTGATCCTTGCTTGTCTCAAAGACCTAACGTTGGTTTTCGCACAGCGGCCCTTATATATTTTTACTATCAGTACATTTTCAGAAGAGTTTTGTCTGTCATATCACCTGAGAAAGTCTCTATCGTAGAATAGTGGATTGCAGCAGAGCTAAATGACAATATGACTTTGGAAGAGGAACCATGGGTGGAGAAATCTATTGTTTATAGGTGGCCCAGTGGTCTAGTGGTAACACGTTTGACTGTCAATCCAGAAGTATGGGGTTTGAATCCCGGTCCAGGCACTGAGTGTCTCCAACCTAAACAAGAGCTCGTAGAACACGAAATGCCCACCTTGATGCATTCAGTAATTGCACAAGGAAAAGAAATCATTTGGTCACTGTGCACAAAAGTTCTACTGTTATTGGTCAATGTGACCTTGACCTTGGACCTATTGACCTCAAAATCAATAGGTGTCATCTGCTGGTCATGATTAACCTCCCTATCAACTTTCATGATCCTAGGCCAAAGGGTTCTTGAGATATCATCCAGAAACCGTTTAACTGTTCCAGGTCAATTTGACCTTGACCTTTGACCTACTGACCTCAAATCGATAGGGGTTACCTGCTGGTCATGACCAACCTCCCTATCAACTTTCATGCTCCTAGACGGAAGCGTTCTTGAGTTATCACCCCGAAACCGTTTAAGTGTTCCGGGTCACTGTGACCTTGACCTTTGACCTACTGATTTCAAAATCAATATGGGTCATCTGCTGGTTATGACCGTTCTCCCTATCAACTTTCATGATCCTAGGCCCAAGCGTTCTTGAGTTATCGTCCGGAAACGGATTGGTCGACCAACCAACCAACATCTGCAAAACAATATACCCCTCCTTCTTCGAAGGGGGCCATAATAAGTCATACTAAATTTACTCAACAGAATGATTATAGGCATCGTAACTGCATAGAGCACCATAAGATGATGCTACATACCAAATACCAAAGCCCTAGGCCCTGTGGATTTGGACAAGAAGATTTTCAAAGCTTTCCCCTATTTAAGTCTATCTAAACAATGTGACCCCTGGGGCGGGGCCAAAATTGACCCTAGGAGAATAATTTGAACAATTTTGATAGAGGACCACTAGTTGATGCTACATACCAAATATCAAAGCCCCTAAGGACCTGTGGTTTTGGACAAGAAGATTTTCAAAGATTTCCCTATATAAGTCTGTGTAAACCATTTGACCCCAGGGCGGGGCCATATTTGACCCTAGGGGGATAATTTGAACAACCTTGGTAGAGGACACTAGATGATGCTACATACCAAATATCAAAGCCATAGGATCTATGGTTTTAGACAAGATTTTTAAAGTTTTTCCTTTCGGTTGCCATGGCAACCAGAGTTCTGTATGGAATTCAATTCTTTGAACAACTTTTTAAAGAAGACCATCCAAAGAACATCCCTGTGAAGTTTCATCAAAATTGGCCAGGTGGTTTAGGAGGAGATGTTGTTGAAAGGAAAGTGTGGACTGACGGTAAAATTTCAGTGTTAAATGAAGAAAATTTGTCAAATTTGGCCAGGATTGGGGGCCCCCGTTCCTACGTCCCTATGAACCGAAGTGACCCAGGACCGTAGGCCCTTTATCCCCTCTAGTAGGTTTGCAGGTTTGTCAAACAAATTCAAGCCTCAAGAAATTTGCTGAACATCAAAATGTTGAAAACCAGTGGGAAATGAAAAAAAATGAAAACAACGAGAAATTTTGGAGAAACTATAATTATACTGTTTGCAGTTTGGTGGGCCCCATTGATAAAAATCCTGGACCCATAATAAACAGGTAAATAGTAAATAATAAATCACAAGAAACGTAATTTATTTAACTAATAAAATGATCCTTTATAATACAGTTTATTAAAGCTGGCTACCTTGACTTACATGTTCATAAACGATATGTATATATAAAGCCGGCTACCTAGCCACTGCCTTTTTATATACCTGTACTGTACACCCCTAATGTAGAACATCAGTCTATGTATCAGAAATTTTGTCATTGCTTGTCATATGCCATCAGTTATGGTTAATTTATTGTGTTGTTTATTAAACTTAGAGCCAAATGTTAATGAATAATGTCACACGCCTTTTATCCATCTGACTTGCTGAATTTCTAAGAATTTGTGGTTAATTACTCACTGAAGCGAAGTTGTAAATAAAACACTGAAAATATAACATTTCTTTGGCATAAATACCTTCCCTGACTCCATAAAATGAAAACTCCAGTTTTGACAGTCTGTTTACATCCTGAAAAATGGCAGCAGTTCAACTTCTAGTATTTGTCGCTCGCCCACCCACATTTTTCTTATGCATTGCGCCAAGTTGTGCTACATTTAAATTTGTGTTTAAATGCATTTTCATGAAGATTAGACCTCATAGGACATATGTTCCCTTTTCCAAACTTTTCTATTAGCTATTTTTTTATTTTTTTCCTCACCGAATGTAGGTCAACTTCGAGCTAGGTTTTCCCCACTACAGAGTTTGTAGTTCCCGCAATGTCTGGTATCATGTGAAAGCACCCTCTTTTTTCTCAAAAAGCACATGT
Source organism: Mercenaria mercenaria (assembly GCF_021730395.1). Lineage (NCBI taxonomy): Eukaryota > Metazoa > Mollusca > Bivalvia > Venerida > Veneridae > Mercenaria > Mercenaria mercenaria. The sequence goes on from NC_069363.1 coordinate 56,410,608, forward strand.
TTCTCATGAATATTCATTTAATTCATTTATTTATTTATTTGAGTTTTACGGCGCACCAACACAGTATAGGTTATATGGCGCCAAACAGGACTATAAATTTTGGATTCACATCTCATTTACATCGAAATAAAAACATCGGCTATGGAATCAAAATAAAATATTCATTTAAAATTAACTGCAGTACATACAGCTATTTAAAGAAGGGCACTTTCATGTGATTTCAACATGGCGGCGCTCAAGAAAACAAAATAATCAAAAGGTCACGCATTTTTGAATGTAAAATATCGACACTTCCATCTTTCAGTAGTATAAAATCTTAATATGTCCTTTTTTATCAATACAAACAAATTTTATTTAAATAAAGCACAGTTAGCAAAATTACTGGCAATTAAAATGTCCAAGTATTTACATTGAGTCAGATAGTGATAAACAAGTGACGTCACTCGCTGACCTCCCTACCAATAGACAATTGTACAAATATGGCAATATCAAATAGAAAACTAGAATGTGTCTGAAGGACACAGGGTGTGTCCCCACTGGTACATTTGTCACAAATAAGGGGCAATAATTCAAATGTTTGCAGTCTTAAGGGGGTATAGCCTCAACAAACATTTTATGAAAACGATTCATTATTCTAGGCCATATTCTTTTTGAGCTATGAGCATCAAAAACAAAAAATCCACTATTTTGGCTATTTCAAGAGCCATAACTCTGTAATAAGCGCTATGATTCCCAAGAAGAATGCCAAGTGTGCAAGGTCACATCCCGATAAAGACTCAAGCGAGGTTTCATGAATTTACATCAAATACTTTTTGAGCTAGGCACATTATTAGGTGAAAATGTGCATTTTTGACTTTTTCAGGGGCCATAACTTTAAAAAAAGGGGGTAGAGCCAGCCAAACAAGAGCTGTCTGATGACAGCGCGCTCGACTATTCGAAGAATTGATTGAAGAATGGGGTCAAAATATTTCCACGGATATTCAGACAAAAGAAATAAATAGATTAGACAAACCATGTTCCTGTATTACTTTGATTTCGATAAGTCTTGAACTAAACGGCAATATATGAGGCAATTTCAAAGTCCAAAAAGGGCCATAATTCAGTCAAAATAGTTATGTACTCTTGCCTACAGATGGAAATCATAATGATAAACAAGTGTTCAAAGTTTAAAAGCCATATGTCAAATAGTTTTGAAAAAACATGGACTTGTATGAAAACAGAACCAATTTCAAAGTCCAAAAAGGGCCATAATTCAGCCAAAATAGATGACAGAGTTATTTTATCTTTCCTACAGATAGAGACTATTATACTAAACAAGTGATAAAAGTTTCAAAGCCATATGTCAAACACTTCACAAAAAATATGAACAGGTACGAAAAACTTAACAAAGATTTCTAAGTCAAAAGGGGCCATAATTAAGCCAAAATCCTTGATGGAGTTATGTACTCTTGCCTATAACTGGACATGGTGATGGTAAACAGATGCTGAAAGTTTCAAAGCTTTATCTGAAAAGACTTTGTCAAAATATGAACTGGTACAAAATATTAACCAAGATTTCTAAGTCGAAAGGGGCCATAATTCAGCCAAATCCCTGATGGAGTTATGTACTCTTGCCTATAACTGGCCATGGTGATGGTAAACAAGTGTTGAAAGTTTCAAAGCTTTATCTTAAAAGACTTTGTCAAAATATGAACTGGTACGAAAAACTTAACCATGATTTTTAAGTCAAAAGGGGCCATAATTCAGCCAAAATCCTTGATGGAGTCATGTGCTCTTGCCTATAACTGGCCATGATGATGGTTAACAAGTGTTGAAAGTTTCAAAGCTTTATCTCAAAAGACTTTGTCAAAATGTGGACTGGTACGAAAAACTTAACCAAGGTGTGACGCCGACGCCATGGTGAGTAGGATAGCTCTACTTATTCTTCGAATAGTCGAGCTGAAAATAAGAGGTGCACAAGTTTATATCATGATAAAGACTCATGCAAGTTTTCATCCATTTATATCATATACTTTTTGAGCTAGGTGTGTTACAAGGTGAAAATGTGCATTTTTGACTATTTCAGGGGCAATAACTCTGGAAATAGGAGGCGGAGGCAGTCAAAAAATAGGAGGTGCACAAGTTTATATCATGATAAAGACTCATGCAAGGTTTAATCAATTTATTTGAAATACTTTGTGAGTTAGGCACGTCACAAGGTGAAAATGTGCAATTTTGACTGTTTCAAGGGCCATAACTCTGGAAATAGGGGGCAAACTCAGATGAAAAATAGGTTTATTTTTCTTTCAAACAAAATTAATTTCATATAAATTTAAAAGTATTTTGACCGGTGTCGATGTAAACTCTACTTTCGTTTTCCATCCACCTCAAAATTGACCAACAAAATTTTTTTTTTCCCCCAGGATTTTGGACTAAGATCGGGGGTGCGCATTATACACGGGTGCGCATTATACATGGGTATCTACGGTGCTTTTTGACCCCAGATGACCCATAATCAAACTCAATGTAGACTTTATCAAGGCAATGTTTCTGACCAAATTTCATGAAGATCAATTCAAAAATACAGCCTCTATCGCATACACAAGGTTTTTCTTTGATTTGACCTAGTGACCTAGTTTTTGACCCAGATGACCCATTTTCGAACTCGGCCTAGATTTCATCAAGGTATTCATTCTGACCAAATTTCATGAAGGTCAGTTGAAAAATACAGCCTCTATCGCATACACAAGCTAAATGTTGACAGACGACAGACAGACACAGGTTTTTTTTTTTTATTCTATAGCAGCAGCCGAATATCGGCCTCGTCCCTCAGCCGAGGATTTCCCCGACAGCCAAGGATTTCCCCTACCGCAGTCCGAAATTCCCCTACGTCCGAAATTCCCCCCTCCGAAATCGTAAACAAAGCAAGGGAGATTACTCCGTTAGTTCATATTGATGCTTTACGATACTGTTTTACAACATCATCGGTTCCTGGTACCAAGCGTAGAAAAACTAAAATATCAGAGTCATTTTCGAAGGTAAACGGGGATTGTTAAAAAAAACTTCTTTTTTCATCGGCAAAAAACGTAAGTATATGTCTCATATTACGACATACTTTGTAAGTTTGCGGCATCCGTGACCGTCAACAAACAACAACAACAACACACAGTAACAAACATGTCTCATAACTGGAAAAGTTATAAGAAGAAGATAAAGTCAACAAGTCAAAAATGCACAATTAAATCCTTCTTCCAGCCTGCATTAGTGACCTTTAAATATTCAATGAATTCTTTCTTGTATACGCTAAATTGAGCATTTCAACTCTCCCCACCCACCTTGTTACAATGATAAGTGAACAGTGTGTATAGTTGCTAAAGGTTGCAGGATTATGTAATAAAAACATAGTTTAAAGTGTTTGTTATGCATAATTGTAACCCCCCCCCCCACCCTGAGTGAAAAAAATCCCCCAAAATTGCTCGTTGCACGTTATTTTCTTCCCCCAATGACAGGCTGGGGCCCCTTCCCCCAGTCGTAAAAAAACAACCTGAGACAGATGACAGACAACAGACGCCAGATGCCGGACATCGAGTGATCAGAAAAACTCACCTGAGCATTGCTCAGGTGAGCTAAAAATCCAAAAAAGTCATAATATACTGGTCAGACTTACTTGCTCTCATAAATTAGACATATATATATTTTAAAATATTCATGTAGAAACTTCAAATGGGTTGAATATAAGTTATTAACTCATAATTTGAAATAAGAGACTTAAATCTTCGAAAAATCAAGTGACATGTGCTAGGAGAAAAATCAAGTGACATGTGCTAGGAGAAAAATCAAGTGACATGTGTGAGGCGATATCTACCCTGACACCGGTTTCACTACACAACAGACTGCCGATAATACTAAATTGCAGAAAACACAAAATATACAGTCATAAAATGTCAGCAAGGTAAATTATCAGATATGTAATAATTACAAATTCTTTGTTAACGTACCAGAAAATGTTCCCAAATGATTTTCATTGGGGATTTCCTAACAGAAATATGCAGAATAAGTGACAGTCAGAAGTTATCAAGCTGTCCTGAAACGTCCTATTATCTGGACTACCGGAGAGCTCTCCACCGTCTCTGAAATATATGAAAGTATCCCTCCATTCACCACCCTCAAGACAATACCCCCTTAGACACCCCACATTCTGCATTATAGTTGTTGGCTTTTGAGCCAATTCTAGCCATATATAATATAGCTAGATTTAGCTTATATTATTACCCAATATAACACAAGACACAAACTGCACCAGCTCTCATCACCCTGTTCAAATTCTACTTGTATACTGTACTTTACACTTTAAGGCATACCAGTTTACTTACATTCTACAATCTCGATTTTATTGCGCATTCTACATTTGAAACATTCAGAAATCTATTTCATATTCGCACATGTAAAATTTACAAATGGCGTATGTCGGCCAAGGGGAAATAACTCAAATTTATGAGTATTTCTAACAAAATTTACTCATTCCCTTTACCATACCGTAAGCGTAATGCGGAAACAAAATAACTGTATGATGGTAATTATACATGCTTTGCATGAAAAATAAACGAGGAATAACAAGTATCTAGTTACAAATTGACAGCGACATATATAAGGCCAAGACAATGTGTTTAATGTCTAAATATATTATTGAATTAATTATTATTATTATTCGTCACCTCAACGCAAGAAGTGGATAACTGCATTGACTTAAAGAAGGACTTATTCACTTTTTGCGCCAAGGTGACGTATTATTTACCAGATTTTTTATATAGTCTGTTTCACTGATCTGTCTTATCGAATACAGTAGTAGTATGTAGTATCTAACGCGTGGAAGAGTCTAATTTTTTATAGCGCTCTTTTCATCTATAAAATAAACGTTCAAAAGCGCTAATGTAGTATAGTATGCACAATAGGTCACAATAGCGTCAATAGTTTTCCCTATATATTCTATATTAAACTGACCTTTTTCAAAGAGCTACCAAACATAGCTAGACCCCATATAGCAGACATGCGTTGGCCCAACGTTGGGCCAACGGCAAACTCTTCGTTGGCCCAACGAAGATTTCCAACGTTGGCCCAACGCCATTTTGCTAATTGGCGCAATGTTGGCCCAACGGTTGGTACACCGTTGGCCCAATGACTGGTATCCTACACTCATCGTTGGCCCTCCATTGTGCCAACAACTGATATCCTACACTCATCGTTGGCCCTCCATTGGGCCAACATTATTTTTTTCGTCTATTATGATTGGTCCAACGTTGGGCCAACTCTGTTTCTTTGTTGGCCAAAGATGGATGCCAACGCTATCCCAACGATTACAAAATTGAAAAAAGTCTAAAACTAGCATTATTTAATACATGTTTTATTTTCAAATAGTTGTGATTTTGTTAACATTTAACAAAAAGAAACCTTACATTTATTTAAAGTTTGTTTGTAATTTTCCTGAAGAAATATAACAGGATATTTCATCACTACAACATGTAAATTATTGATTCCAGTCTTTTATAAATCTAAATATTTTTCTTTTTTCAGTCACGGATTAAATCCTACTAAAGTGAATTACTGTCTGTATATTAACTCATTATATATCCAAGTTCTGTTTGTTTGTTTTCTTTTCTCACTGAAGTTGCAGCTTTTTATATTTTTTTTTCCTGTGCACCACAGTACTAGGCACTCCATTATTACTCTCTTGAACAGGACCCTGTAAAAAATCATAATTTTGATTAAACCATCTACGTCAAATTGATAACAATAACTAAAGAAATGCACATAAACCTCTGGACATAAACTTGCGTAAAATGTATGAAATCAGTTTTTGTTTTTGTTGTTGTTGTTTTTTTTCAATACTTTTTTCACAATTTTTCCAAGGTAGTAGATTTGAGATAGTTCAAAATATCATTACAGCTGCAGATAAGTTTTAAGTTTAATTAGCCCAAATTTATGTAACTACGAATTGGTGCAGAGAAGTGTTTAATTATTAATTAAATATTGCATGTTACACCTACAAAACGTGTATACCTGTGGGGGCTTGTGATAAAACAGTGACCTGTAAAATATACAATTATATTATTACTACTAATGGGCCAAAGTTGGGCCAACGATGTTTTCTCTGTATAAGTCTTTGCCTGAAAATCAATATCGGGCCAATGCAGAGATATCTGTGACTGAAATTTAAAGTTGGTTCAACGTTGGCCCAACAGCTGTATTTACAATACTTATTATCATTGTTGGGCCAACAGTGGCCCAACAACGATTATCCTTCGACGGTTTTTCGTCGTTGGCCCAATGACTTCATGTTTACAGGGACCCATTTCAGAAAACAAATCCTTACCTCATTTTAAAGAGTTATGATAAAACTGATATACAATGAAGAGAAAAGTAGGGGTCATGTATCTTCTAAGAGAGATTTCTCTGGTCACATTTGCTTATTGTAAACTGACATCAAAATCACACTGCTGTGACCTGGAAGTACTCAAGTGGGGTATTCGATCTACTCCTTACCACCGAAACAAAATGGCGACCAAAACTGAAAATGTGAGTTTTTCTTACTTTTTATCTTTTTCAAAAATTTCTAGATCATGATACTTGGCTATCAACCTGCTCCACTGTTTTTTCTATCTATCGGTACCTTTAACTTTGGAAACAGTGCTGTAATTTGTCTGGAATGCTGGTCATGGGATTTGAATCGATAGAAAATCCTCCTGAAAATACGGGATAAGGAATAGTGCGATAAGCAAAAATGGTCTTTTCCCCTAATTATTCAAATAGTTATGAGCTATTTTTCTGATAAGAAGTAAAATTTCAATATATATTTCCATCATGGTTAGTCTGAAGCCGATTTAAAGTCGTAACTTTAAATTACACAGTTTTTTTTTGTCCGATGGTAAGGAACAGTGTACGAAAATAAGAGGATAAGGTGCAGTTCACTTTTTCAAGCGACTTTTTTCTTCGCTCTTTTCAGAGACAGTCAAGTAAAATTTTGTTACAATAATATTTTGGTGATCATTTATAACTATCTCTTGCTCAATGTAGGAATATTTAAAAGGTATACGCCTGTCTATCAGACACGTGATGTACTGAAAGCCAAAAGTTTAGCAAGTACTTGATATAGTATCCCTCGCCAACATTTAAGTATCTATAAATTTCTATTTGGTATAGCGCCCAAAGTCGTTAATAACAAGCAGCTGCCTTACAAAAATGTTGAAATATTTTTGTCTTTAAAAGTTAAACCTACTTAAAATACAATGTGTTCTACTAAAAATCAGCAACATCACTTAATTTGTTTAGGCGTTATGCATTGTTGAAAAATACCGCTCTTCTTTGTAATTTTGCGTTAAGATACATACGTTATGCGACATTTAGGCGCACTAATTCACGATTTTATGGATACATACAGACAAGAAATTATTCGTGGTTGAAGCTTTAACTATGCATACGACTTTTCATAATTATGGTTAAATATTACATTATAAGTTAACGTTTTTATGTGTCCTGCTTTTATCTTAAGCTGCACTACCAAAGTAACGTATCATTACACTGAATTACATGGGTATGAGAAATAATACATTCAAGTAAGGCTTAATATGTGGCAAATATGATTGTTATTTACCAACATTATGCATCTTATACCACGAATTTAAGTTCATTTAATTATCAAGCTTTTCTTGGAAACATTTATGTCAATCAACTATAACATGTATTAAACTTGTCAAAACATAAAATATGCAACTTTACAATAATACTTTTAAACAACAAATATTGTGGTTATTCCTTTGTAGTAAAACCATTGACATATAATCAGCATAATCTTATGCACAATATGACTGTACAATCTTGGTAACCATCTGATCAGAAATATGCTGATGGTAACGTATGTATCCCAAATTAAGAATAACGAATCAATTCATTTTCGGGCACCAAAATTCATGTTCAAGATTGCCATCAAATTGAAGCCGACCATTGTAAATCAAAAGCACAAATACTTAATTATTCAAATTAATTATTTCTTACGATTGTCAAATTAATTATTCGTAATTTCAAAGGCGGCGTTGATAATCTCGTTCTCTTGTATATTTGCAAGGTGGCAGCCCTTATAACAAGTGCTTTTGTCATTGAATCCATGAATCACACAACATTAAGCTGTATATAAGAAGAAAAAGTGCTTATTCAAATATTAAAAATTAAATGTAACCACAAGTCTTTTCCAAAAAATGAAGAAAAGACCAATTTATTTGAGTACAACCACATTCATGAACCAAGCATCAACAGAAACCGACAATTCTACATATAAAATTTCATTCAGAATTAACAGTTCTATTAAGTCTGTCTTTACTGTAAAGACTTTTTCAAGTGTATTTACAGTCTTGTAAAATATATTTCAAGATATATCACGGTTGGAACAAAATTTTATGACCTTTTACTACGGTAAGATTTTTTACCTTAACAGTAACCCCAAGTCAGCAGTGAGTTATTATTACTGATATACGCACACATACACCAAATAAGCTATGTATTTATACATACGTTACCGATCACAGTGCTATGGGTACCACGGGTATGCTGTTTCCATTCATTTTGTATTCAAAAAAATGTCAAACATCTATCTTTATGACAAAAATGCTATGACATACGACCAATTCTGTAAACAAAACCTTTTTAACAAGAAATTAATATTAAAGCATATATTATCAGATTTTAAAAATAGAATTTGCATGACGTTTTGAACAAAAATAGTGATAAAAACAAAACTTTTCAGCAAATTAAAACGCCCGAGCGTTTTTTCTTGGAACCTTGACTTCAAAAAATAAAAGAAGCCTCATGTTGTATAAAATGGTCTGTCAGTAAGATATCAAGTATAAAAGGATACATACGTTACCATACGTAACATATGTATCAATAGTTTGTACTGTGTTTATGGCGTACTCAATATGTATAACAACATAAATTTAATTGAAACAAAAATAATAATTGTCATATAATCACAAACAGGTTTTACTTTAAGGAATATCAAATTAGCTTCCTATATAAACCGAACATTACCAGCGGAGCCCGTTGAACATTTTCAGAAAAAGAAAACACGTCTTCAAGGACAAATGTGCGACTTTACATGTGTGAAATCTGCATCTTATGACGTAGACGATACAAACTGATGACACTGTCAATTAAAACTGAGTGACACTTTCTTGTTTATGTTACTTTAAATAAGACTGGTAACGCTTGTATCGATCACGTATCATTTTGCCATTTCTTATGCCATTTAAATTAAGAAGGACCTCTGCTTCATAACAAGTTTATTGAAAAAGCATGCACTGTTTTGGCGTGAAAAAAACTACCCTTAGCTCAACATGAATTGCTGTGATTTTCAATGTCTTAGAATAAAGGTAACGTTTGTATCATAGAAAGTGGAATCTTTACATAAGGAAGGTTTAAGTGAAAAATATATCACTACTAAGTGTATCTTGTATCAAATGTTATAACATGTAGTTGAAACAAAACTAGAAATAACCTTTAAAGACATAAAAACGCTATTTTTTATATGTCAAGCTCATATATTCATAGTAGGAATTAGATCAATAACGTAAGTATCCCTTCATCGGCGTCATATCTGTTTTATTGTTTAGAAATCGTAATAACACAAACATACACATTGTGATGCAGTTATTAGTAATAAGGGAATATGTATTTTTTGCATTTACTGAAAAATCTGTCATTAACTATAAAAGCGATCGAAGGTTGTGAATTTTTGTATAAAACTTGCGCATGGCATCAGTAACGTATGTATTATTTTAAATTGTCTCTAGTACATTTTTTTTATTATGGATCAGATAAATCCATTTGACATTAGGTAACAAGTATAAACACGTATTCATTGAAATTATAGTATGTTTAATTTGCTTCTGGAGCCTATTTTTAAACGACCACAATAATGAACACTCGATTGTTTGTCATGACTTTTAACGAGGGAAGGGTTTACACTATGGTTCACCTGAGATATTAATGTAGTTTAACATCAAGGGTCACGATTCAGACTTCTTTAATTATTACATGGTAGAGAAATGTCAATTGGTTATCTCAGAAACGATGATAGAAAACTGTAAAATCCGTTTGAAAAAAATTGCACTGCACCTTATCCTCTAATTTTCGCACACTGTTTCTTACCATCAGACAAAAATTGTGTTTTTTTTTGAAAATACGAACTGTGATCTGCTCAAAACCAACAGTATTAGATAAGTATGTGGAAATATTCCTTCAAATCGGAAAAACAGCTTACAACCTGCGGTATATTAGGTAAAAAAGATCATTTTTGCAAGTCGCACTATTCCTTATCCCGTGTTTACTGGAGGATTTTCCATCGATTCGAATCTCATGACCAGCATTCCAGACAAATTACAGTACTGTTTCCAAAGTGAAAGGTACCGGTAAATAGAGAAAACAGTGGAGCAGGTTGATAAACATGTGTTATTGTCTAGATATCCTTGAAAAAGAAAAAAATGTAAGAAAAACTCACATTTTCAGTTTTGGCCGCCATTTTTTTCCATGGTAAGGAGTAGATCGAATACCCCCCTTGGTACTACTCATACTAAAATTAAGCTTGACTTCACCAAATACAACCTGCTCTCCCATTTTTCCTACCGAAATGTCAAAAATACATCCACAATGAAATTTAAACAGAAACTAGCTTCAATTTAGACCTCTGTTGACATGCCAAGTGAAAAATTAGTGTTCAAATACCTGGCAGCCATTACGCGACTAGACCAGATGGCTCCCACGCTGGTTCCTTTAGTATAGTTAGGCCACAACACTTGATGTATTAAGGTGAGTTAAGATCATACTTTTTTACAGTATAAGATAGTTATCATTCTATGTTTTTTAAAACTATACCGAAGAGATTGACTGAAAAGTTTTGTAGAGGAAGTTGTGAAAACACATTAATTCAGGGAGGGCCTTTAGAAATTGTCCACCTGTCATATTGTAGAATAGCTACAGTGCTATATATAAAACTAAAAATAGTCCCAATCCATGGCTCTCCCGTCCAGAGTGAATTTTAGACATTTCCCCCGGACACCTCCCCAAAGACAATACCCCCTTAGACATCCCCACATATATGACGTTTCCTCCCAAGACGTCTCCAGCACACCAATTTAGCAAAACCAAAGACAAGACGTCTCCAGATCCCCCCCCCCCCCAGCCCCACCCCCAACACACACACATTACTCTTATCAATTTTTAAATTATTTGCTTTTTAAACAATATCACCCGAATATAAAGTTTTGGATTGTATTGAAACAAAGCCCGCCTGCTTAGCTCAACAGGGAGAGCGTCGGACTATGGATTGTTTGTATTCGTTATTTCCATCATTTATTTGGGGATATCAGGTATTATTTACTGAATGTATCACTCATTTTTCAAAAATTGTTGAATAGGAAGAAGAATAAAATTTTGTTGTTAGTATTGGCGCTTTTAATTGTATTTAATTTTAAACGTAAGCTTTGTTATTTCATGATTTACAAAGTGAGTTACACAGTCAGTAAATAATCAAACAACATCTTCTTTTATAATTTTATTTGACTGATTGATTTTAATATCTTAATACACATATTAAATATAAATACACATAAAACAAGCATAGACAATACATAATAGATACAATTTCATTAACTTACCTGTCTTCTGATATACCTGTTATCATGAGCTATTGTACTTTCATACAAATGATTATTTTTTTGTATATAGATTACATACAAATTAGGCTATATGTGACATGATATCTTTTAATATCATTTTTAGACTTGGGTGTAAAACGTCTTAAAAGCTTATACAAGCCCCCTCCCAATTTTGGGGAAGGAACTGACTTTGTGGGGAGGAGTGGGGAGTCTGTCACCCCACAAAGTCACAAGTAACGGCTATTTAAAATCGACAAAATGCAAGTACACCAGTCTTAAAGACATGATTGTTAACGCAATGGTGATTTAAAGACGAAAAGTCTAGTAACAATATTTTGTGCATGGTTTTTTGCAACACAATATATATCACATTATGAGCATTTCGCAGTACCCGATGAAAGTCATCCATTGACCTAAATCATCGGTTTGTTTATCGCCATTGATGACGTTTTATTCTTATTATGTTTGTGTAAGTGCATTTCATTCTGTGTCATGTAACGGTGCCGGATAGTATTAACTTTAAATTTAGCTCTAAATCTTATGATTTTCACTTGCCTGTTTTAGGAGCGCCCCAGAGAACCTTTGGTGGACAAATCAAACACGACCTTATACTGCAATAAATGCTGTACGTTCATGCATATATCTAATAATTGTTGCTTTGTTTTTTACAAATTTTATGCAATAGAAACTAAAAGCACTAACCTGTTCAAAAGATAAATACAATTACCTGCGGCAACTAAAAAAAGGTTTTACACGTTTCTTATATCCTTGAAGTTTCTAAGGGTGAAAACATAATGATCATGTGGACAGGTATCAATAAGGTCAGCCAGGCTGTTTCCAGCAGAAAGAAACTATGGTAATTAATCATTTCGTAGTTGTGCTTCCGGTAGAACAGGGCAACATATATCACTTGACAAAAACATATCCGTGGGTGAATGTGAGCCTGAAAAGATCCAAACCATCATCAAGGAATGCAAACCCGAAGAAATCCAAACGCCCGTAGAAGAATGCGAGCATGTAAAAGCCCAAACGCAAGACCACTTAGCACCTCCGACCGCGTCTACGCCAAATGCAAACTTTGACTGGCAAGTGCCGAAAAATCGACGCAAATCAAGTGATGTTATGAATATGTCAACAAGACCACCACCATTAATAAGGCTATCTCAGTAACAAATTCGAAACACTAGAGACCAATCAAATAGAAAACTATCCATATTTAAGTGACATTGACATAGAGACTGAAAAAATGACAGTTCAGTGGTATCTCCAGTTAAAATGTTACCTCAAGTTTGAATGAAACTACAAAGTCCTAGAATTTGGATTCTAAATCTAGTCATGTAACAACCCGGTAAGTTGACAAACGCAATTTTTTGTCAGCTGACAAACTTTTACAAAAACAACTAATGTAACAACAGAAACCGGCGGATCTTTACAAAGTGTTTGGGCAGGTGTGAAGGAAGACACGTGTTTTGTCACTGATAATAGGAAAAATGAACAGCGGCATAAATCAGGGTTTAGGCGAGAATTCTAGGGTGACTGTGGGGCGTGGGAGAACAGTTCATTTCCATCAGCATACCTCGTACCCATGGAAGACAGACTTGTTTACCTCATAAAGAGGAATGGTGTTTATTGCATTGAAAAATATGGAAGGAAATAGGAAGAACTGGAACCTCAGCCTGAACTATCTGAAATCTTTGTCATTCATAGATCATACAGCAAACTTAAAGCTAACTCACTTTATAGAAGGAGCGTCTCTGAATCCTTTTCTTCTGTACAAAACAACTTGGCTGAACTTTCCAGGCAGACATTTGCCCGGTAAAGTGAAAACCCTGGACAACAAACTGCCGTATTCAAACACTAAATACTCAGTAAAAACGTAGATTGGTGAGATGTTGAAACAAGAGTCTGCTAAGACGTTCATGATGAATTGAATGAAGGGAGTGACTATGCCACGTAATTTGAAACAAGTTCAGAATATTAAATTCACCAAGGTGAAGAAATATAAAGCAGGAACCAAAAAAGATGTCTACCTAAATAATCTTGCTGACCATTTAATACACCTAAAAATAAAGTTTACTTGGGGGAACATTTCATGAGGTCCGTGAATCATTTGAATACAGGTCCGTCCGTCGTTATTTACATCGATAAACAAATAAAAGACATGAAAAAGGTTTTGATGCCGCGAAGAGCCAGCCATTTTAGATGTTGACAAAAAATACAACTTAGGACAGTTACATATCTCACTACAATGGTGTTCATTTTTTTCCGTAATTAAAACAGACTCTGATGAACCGCCTGCTTTCACGGGCCCTTCATTCCCACATCGTAAATCAGAATTTTACACTTTTAACGTTTTCTTTGCAAATATAGCAAGTCATTTTACCAATGAAGAAATCCAGAAAATTGTGTTTGGGAGCGACAACGAGACAGCATTGCAAAAAGGCTCGATAAAACACTACGAGTGCTATCAAGTTTACCACACATAAAATAGCACCTACCGTCCATGAACAGGCTCAATCAAACCGAGCCTGCAACATTTTCGTTTTTGTTGTGTTGAGCGACCTGTGAAGTTTCCACTTTTTCTATCTAGTATCAATTTACCATAGAAAATCTAAAATACTCAATATTTAATGTCACTCTGCGAGTATTTAAGCTTTTGGTATAAAATTTATACATACATTACCCCTCTACTAGCCTGAATGATGACCATTACGCTGAGTACGATCGATATAATGTGTTTACACCGCATATAAAATATTATTTCTCATCAATTTATGAAAAATAATGATTCATATTCCATAAATGATGTCCTTGTGCAAGTATTTTGTCACTGGTATTGAATTTATACATACATTACGCTTCTACCAGTCTTACGGGGCATCATTACGCCGAATTAAAGTTTTGAATGCAAGATAATGTGTTTTAGGTACCATTTATGAAATAATATTTGTCATCAATTTAGGACAGAAAATGTTTTATATGCAAGAAAACATGCCTCTTTTCCAGTATTTTAGCTCTGGTAAAAATATATATTCATTACGCCCCATTTTCCGCCATTACGCATCATTTTGCTACATTACAGTACATTATTGTATTAAGGCAGACCCCAGGAAATCCCACTAGGTCTTCACTGAACTGATGTTGATTGTTCTAGGACAAAAGGAATTAGAATAGTACTAGGTATGTGAATGTGTTGTCCAACTCGTGACTTAATCATCTCTTTCGTAAGTGTATAAGGCTTGTTTTGCTAATAAGCTGTAGAAAAAAACGGCTATTACATATATGAATTAACATGCGGCTTTAGCAGTGTGTTTGCCACCCAGCGTGCGTTCATAAAAGAACAGGCAAACGAAAATACAAAGCTATGCAAAAATATTTTGTATGTTTAAAGGTTGTCAAAAAAAATAGTTTCTTATAAAAATACAAATTCACTTCTTCAAATTGCTCTTAGAATTTGTCCGAGATGTTGCGCTTTCAAAGCATTGCTACCGACACCTATTCCGTGATGCTGAATGAAATGCTCCGACACTAACGTAATAAGGATATGACAGATTCAAGTCGTAAACTGACAGCACATTTTTCTCATCGTATGTCATTTAGTCTCATTTTAAGAAGCGTGTTACTTATGTAAAAAAATCCTACTTCCATAAACAAAACAAAGAAACTTCTTTGCCACCGTAATGAAGGCAAAGTCCGCTTTATTTATTCTCGCCTCTTTGTCTCAGATACCTCCAAAAAGGATAAGATTTCACGCCTAACAATATAAATGAAACAGTTATTTATCTATTATTTTAAAGTTTCCCAGAACACATGTAATGTGAGATCTAATTGCATGTAGAAAGTAAAAATAGTATGGACAATACAGGCATACAAAATGGTATTAGATATTATAGATAATGTAACAAAGATAGAAATGATCTTAGACTATCTCAATAGCTCAATAGTGAAGTGTTTGCTTTGAATGGGGAGGTCGCGGGTTCTACCCATGGCTGTGTCATACCAAAGGCGTGAGAATGATACTGATAGCTCCCTCGCTTGGCTTTCAGTATTTAAGGATTGTACCAGGAGATAAAATGAGCCCAGGTAATTAAGTATCTATTAATGGATATCTAGTTTGTCGCACAAGAGATTTGTACCTCAAACTCACCTCGTCGGCTGCAGTATCTGGAGAAATGGGATAGTAACCCACATCAGTGAAACATATGGGTGTATTGTTTAATTATTGGTTTAGATTATGTCATATGCAGGGCGTGTAGCGTTCATTGCTATCTATCTACATGTCTATCGTCGTATACGGCTCAACTCCCATTTCGGATATTATTAGCAGATGCGAAGTCAGTGCAAGAGAAAGAGTTTTACAAAAGTATTGACAGTGAGATGTCAAAGTGATAAAGGGAGATTGAAAACAGTTAAAAGTGTGTTATAAACGCTCTTTGCTACAACTAATTGCATGTATGCATGTTGGTATACTGCCTGCTTGAAAGATTCAAGCGTATGCAGGAGAACAGTTTCAGATGAGAGATTGTTCCATAAGACCAGAGTACATGGAAAAGAGGAAACTTTGTATTAATAGGAAACTGTATGGATTTGTCTATAGATCAGGAGGTGTGTATGACGATGATGATGCTGGAACATTGCAAAATATTTATTTTCTGTTTTGATGAATCCGGAAACAAATGTAAAAATTGGTGTTATGAAACACTCGAAGACAGGCGAAGCTAGCTGAGGCTGACACTACTTTTCAAGATAATTATAATTATATACGTTGACATCAGAACTGAGATCAAAATCCAGAATCCCACTGCCTTAGATGTTTGCCAATTTCTTCATCAAAAGAATGGTTGGGAAACACTAGAAGACTGACTAAATTAGCTGAAGCTGACACTTCTTTTCAAGAACATTTATAGATACATTGACATCAGCACTGAGATCAAAATCCAGAATCAAAACTGCCTTAGATGTTTGCCATTTTAAATTCTTCATCAAAAGAATGTCTGAAGTACAGTTTTCAAAAGGTACCGGTCTAGGAAAGAGGTTTTAATACAAGCTTAAATTAAGCTTTTCTCCCCAAACCTATGTCATTAATATATGTTTGTATGTAACGCATGTTTGGAAATAAACATTGTTTAAACCAATTTCAGTACAGATTCCAAGCATCCACGGTTACAGTATTGCTCTATCTCTGTTCTTGTAGTTGGGTGTAGTTGTATATAATTGTGTCGGTGTTTTGTTAACTTCAACAGCGCACATACAAAACTGTAACATATTAAATTTCTTTAACAACTGTTTCTCTAACAGGGCCGACCAGTCATAATCGGAAATCGATTGTTGGTTGTACCGATGCAGATAGATAGAACATGGTATGGTATGGTATGGTCTTTAAGAAATGTAAACGGTGTGAGAGTACTTTTCGCCTGCATGACCGGCAAACTTTGTTTTCTCGGAAAATAAGTAAAATAATCAGTTCAAGATGGAATGTTTGATTGGTATTCAAGGAAAAGACTTTGTATTAGTCGCTGCTGACACTGTTTCAGCAAGAAGTATCGTTTCTATGAAACAAGGTGATCAGATATTTTATGTTTTCTATACTTTCTTACCCCACCCACATTACTTTTTAAACTCACAGGCTTTCCTGAGTTGTTTTGCACCTTAAAAATCTAGGTCAGTAAGTGACAGCCACTCAGTCACCAATCCCAAGTTTAAATTGTTGATAGCATCATTGAAAACATATGATTTGTGGATATAAAAATTGGGAAACACTTCCATATGAAACAGTAGAACTGGTAGGTCAAAACATACCCAAACCAAAATGTACCCACATGGTAAAGTCAAAATGTACTCAAAAAAAGTCAAAATGACCTACACACCACAAAAATATACTGACTAAAGGTTAGGGTTAGGTTTAACCTAGCTTCAAAAATTTGTTTTAAACCATCTCTATGGCGGCAGCATTTCGGTAGTCCAAATAATAGGACGTTGCGTGACAGCGTGATAACTTTTGACGGTCGCTGTGACTGTCACGTCCAAACTTATTCTGCATATTTCTGTTAGGAAATCCCTAATAGAAATCCATTGGGAACATTTTCTGGTACATGTACAAAGTATTTGTAATGATTACATCTCTGATCTATAACAGGTCCCAGAAAAGTCACAAATTAGCTATATAGCTAAATCCAGCTATATATAGCTAGAAATAGCTATAAAACCAATAACAGTTGTTAAAAATATGTGAATATCAAATATAAAATAGTTATTATCCCGTTCAAGTGGTTTATGAGACAAAAGACAAACACAAAGAATGGAGATATATGCAGTTTCAGTTTCAATACATGTTGCGAATTTCTGCGATTAGTCATTTATAAATTTTTCTTATACTACGATGATATCACAAGTGAAAAATTCAGTGATGATTTATCGCAAAATACTGCCGCAGTTATTGAAAATGTGACTACAAAGATCGTAGTTTTGTGTTATTGTCTTTCATCTTATAAACCTTTTGGACGTGATTATGACCATTTTGCATCTTATTTTGACATATTTTGCATTATTGGTATTGGTTTTATAGCTACTTCTAGCTATATATAGCTACATTTAGCTATATAGCTAATTTGTGACTTTTCTGGGACCTGTATAATGAATTTATGTTGACATTAAAGCATAAACTTACCTTGCTGATATTTTATGAATGTACATTTTGTATTTTGTTTCTGCAGTTTAGTGTTATCGGCAGTTTGGTATGTACTGAAACCGGTGTCGGTAGCTATCACCTCACACCTGTCACTTCATATTTTCGAAGATTTAAGTCTCTTATTTCAAACTATGAGTTATGTTCAACTCATTTGAAGTTTCTACATGAATATTAATGTCTTAATTTATGAGAGCAAGTAAGTCTGACCAGTATATTATGTTTTTTTTTTTTTTTTAATGTCTTCGTTTTCCTAACAGTAAAATGCAGATACGGGCAAGGCTTAGAGGGATGACAACTATAAAATATCAGATCATAAAATAAGTCATCCCGATAAGCCAAATGAGAAAGGCTAGCATATGGAGAAGAGACACACCCATAAAAATTAACTATTCTGCCAGGCTACATGGCAATTAGTCAAAACAATTTGACGGTCAAATTGTTTTATGTTTCAATTTTGTGACGGTCGATCTAACCATCAAAACTTGGAAGGACCTAAATAATGGAGGATAAATCACAGTACACAGTCCTGTTAGGTTATTTGTTTTATCACTTGCACATATCAGGGATCATTTTTGGCCGGAATTTGGCAATATTCTCGCATTATTTTGTCGAAAATCTCATAAATTTTGATCAAATGCATGTGAAAGTTGCATCCGTGCAGCCATTGATCATATGATGTTCATTAGGTGCTTGATTTTTGCTTCTATCTCCTTAGAGCATATGGTGATGACTACCAGGCAAAAATCATCCATTTTCGCGAAGTGTCAAAACACCACCGAAGCAGAAATTGAAGTGTTTGGAAGGCTATGAGTAGCCATGAGAATAACAACAAGGTGGAGAAACCCCTGATGATGTCCCTTCATGAAAAAAAACAACAACACAAAAAAAATGCTGAACACCTGAAATTCCAAACAAAATGGTTGTAATCGAGGGTCATTAATGAGTTTGATTTCAAAGCTGTTTTGGCCTAATGGAAGTGTATCAAATCCAGAAAGATTAAAATATAACTGAACTTCCACTTGGACAGAGCAGTTTTGAAGTAAAAGCTCAAAGTTAACTCCTTACTGAAAGGAAAAATGCATGTGAACCCTACACTTAGCTACAACTTCCATCAACCTACTCAGCAGTTTCAGGCACTGAATTTTAGAGTTATGTTAAAAGTGTCTCTGTGAGATAAATTGTTCTTACAAATAAGCAGATGTTTGCTTTTCAGTGTAATAAACGCTGTCTGCCAATGTAAAATCTCATTATAAAAAGAAAAAATCCCATTCATTTTGTCAAAATCTCATTGATTCATGGCAAATGGGAATTAATCTCATAAAGGTATCTGCCAAAAGTGATCCCTGCATATTGCCGTGTAGATGCGATAAACCTCAATAGCGTACAGTACATACATATTAAGTTTATACTGTTTAAAACACCAGAAAAATCGTAATTTTGGAAATTATTTGACGATTTTTACAGAAATCAATGAGGAATTAAATCCCCTTTTGATACATGTAAGTTTTAATTGAATTTATCTCATATTCGCAACAAAATCAACATTTTAACCCAAATCGGCAGCGATGGCAATTTCATTGGAAATTTCCTGCACTATTTTGGTTTTACGAGTGTTTGACCTGAGTGAAGATATTGCCCATAAAAAAAAACTCAATATTTCCTAGAATTGCGTCAAATTAGTTGGACTATGCGGCAGTTAGCCTTACTCATTTGGCTTATCGGGATGACTTATTTTATGGTCTGATATTTTAAAGTTGTCATCCCTCTAAGCCTTACCCGTATCTGCATTTTACTGTTAGGAAAACAAAGACTAAAAAAAATACAAAAAAGTCATAAAATACTGGTCAAACTTACTTGCTCCAGTAAATTAAACATTAATATTCATGTAGAAACTTCAAATGGGTTGACTATAACTCATAATTTAAAATAAGAGACTTAAATCTTTGGAAATAGGATGTGAACTGACCTGTGCGAGGAGATATTTACCCCGACACCGGTTTCAATCCACAGCGGACTGCCGATGACACTAAATTGCAGAAACAAAACACAAAATGTACATTAAAAAATGACAGCATGGCAATTTTATGCTTTAATGTCAACAAAAATTCATTATTAGAGATGTAATCATTACAAATACACTGTACATGTACCAGAAAACATTCCCAATGGATTTCATTTGGGATTTCTTAACAGAAATATGCAGATTAAGTTTGGATGTGACGGGACAGCCACAGTCAAAAGTTATCACACTGTTTTGAAACGTCATTATTTGGACTACATGGCAATATTATTAGTTACACTGCTTGTTGGTGACAGGAGACGGGATATACGCTGTCGAGGAAATCCACATCGGGCGAGAGCAAAGCTCTCGTCTGATACGGATTTTCGAGACAGCGTATATCCCGTATCCTGTCACCAACAAGCTGTGTAACGATTTTATCTTGCTGACTACCCTTTACTTACACGCTATTATCTAATATTTTGTAAATTAACAAAGCGGCAGCCATTTTTATGCCCCCGAAGGGAGGCATATAGTTTTTGAACCGTCTGTCGGTCCGTCAGTCTGTCGGTCTGTCAGTCTGTCCGCAATTTTCGTGTCCGGTCCATATCTTTGTCATCGATGGATGGATTTTCAAATAACTTGGCATGAATGTGTACCACAGTAAGACGACATGTCGCGTGCAAGACCCAGGTCCGTAGCTCAAAGGTCAAGGTCACACTTAGACATTAAAGGATAGTGCATTGATGGGCGTGTCCGGTCCATATCTTTGTCATCGATGGATGGATTTTCAAATAACTTGGCATGAATGTGAACCACAGTAAGATGACGTGTCGCGCGCAAGACCCAGGTCCGTAGCTCAAAGGTCAATGTCACACTTAGACTTTAAAGGATAGTGCATTGATGGGCGTGTCCGGTCCATATCTTTGTCATCCATGGATGGATTTTCAAATAACTTGGCATGAATGTGTACCACAGTAAGACGACGTGTCGCGCGCAAGACCCAGGTCCGTAGCTCAAAGGTCAAGGTCACACTTAGACGTTAAAGGATAGTGCATTGATGGGAGTGTCCGGTCCATATCTTTGTCATCCATGGATGGATTTTCAAATAACTTGGCATGAATGTGTACCACAGTAAGACGACGTGTCGTGCACAAGACCCAGGTCCGTAGCTCAAAGGTCAAGGTCACACTTAGACGTTAAAGGTCATTTTTCATGATAGTGCATTGATGGGCGTGTCCGGTCCATATCTTTGTCATTCATGCATGGATTTTAAAATAACTACGCATGAATGTGTGACACAGTAAGACGACATGTCGCGCGCAAGACCCAGCTCCGTAGGTCAAAGGTCCTAAACTCTAACATCGGCCATAACTATTCATTCAAAGTGCCATCGGGGGCATGTGTCATCCTATGGAGACAGCTCTTGTTTTAAAATCAAAATTCATATCTGAAATGTACTAGCAGGATATGGAATATATCCTGTCTCCACGTGACGTCTATTGACCAATAGAAATGCAAAAAACTTGTAGGAGGCAAGATAAACACAGGTACCCTGCTGCTGGACATATAGCGATCATGTTGATTGCCACACAGGTACCTTGTGGCTGGACATACAGAAGTTATTTCTCCTATTTGAAATTATTTACATATATTGCCGATGATATTAAAATAAAGACAAGGTAGCACTTACGCCATTTTTTTCAACCAACAGAAGTGGATTGAGTTTGGCTTGACAGTGAAAACGCATGTATACGCCGGGAGACTTGCTCTTTTTACCTGTCCTGTCAAATTTTTTGTAGTTTTCATTGCCAAGCCAGATTCAATCCACTTCCATTGGTTGAAAAAATGGCGTGAGAACTGCCTTGTCATTCTTTTAATATCCTCGCCAAATTCTGGATAAGTTAATTGAAAGTTGTGGGTTACAAAAATGTATTTGGTGACTACAGTAAATATAAAGAATTTCAGATAGGAGAAATAACGGTCAGTTCACAGCGGGTAGTCAACACAGCAGCTTTGTGTCCAGCTGCAGAGTACCTGTGATTGTCCACTATGATTTGACCCATATTTCTCCCATTTGAAATTCTTTACATAATATAGTTACCAAAAAACCCATAACTAAAGTTACTTTCGATTTAATTGTTTCTTTAAAATAATCGTAATTTGCCGGTAATAAAAAAAAAATGGGAAAGCCTGCAATTTACCAGTATGCACTTTCAGTAAGTACTCTCTCTTTATTCTTTTGGGGGCTACCTCCCCTACACTCTCATGTTTTCTTTGTTTATTGAATAAATAATTGATACAATAAATTTATTTAATCGATTGTAACAAGCACACCCTGCCTTTTGAAATCCTAGCAGGAAGTGCAGATGGATAAAGTGCATTCAAGCCAAAAAATGACAAGATACATTTTGTAGTTCTCATGAAATTTTTTCAACAACAGAAATGGATTGAGTCTGGCTTGGCAATGAAAATGAAATAATCTGTGATATAGGTAAAAAAGAACGTTTCTGGCATGCGCGGGTGTTTTCATCTATCAGAAATAGTTTTAAATTATACATCACTGTCCTAATAATGCTAATTAAAGTCTTGCAAAAAAACTGCACTCACCTTTTGGCACATTGACACTGCGCATATCAAAAGTTTCTGCTCTTTACTTTGTAATTCATGTGATAAATTTCTTTTGGCAAAATAATTGTCTACAAAATACTTGAAACTCTATTTAAATGTACTGGTACTCTGTATCTGTATTTTGCTAAGTAAATCTTTAGAACTTGAAATACATTTTGTATTCTTGAGAGGTTCAAAATTGGGTAGTATTTGAATTTTTCTATTTATGTTAAAATTGTATTTGAATTTGAACAACTCATCTCATAGTGTATATAATATTGTGTCTGCTATTTACAGTTTTTGTTTGATTTCAGATTATGATAAAATGTTCAAATTAAATGATAATTTGTTGATGTTGGTAACTGGAGAATCTGGAGACACAGTCCAATTTGCAGAGTACATTGGCAAAAATATACAACTGTACAAGATGAGAAATGGTAAGAAAACTGTTTTTAGTCTTGCTTTAATGTATGGTCATGAATATTGAGTATTAAAGAAATCAGAAATATAGTAAACCTTTTTATGCCCCCCGAAGGGAGGCATATTAGTTTTCAACTGTCTGTCCGTTCGTTCGTTAGTTCGTCACAACGTTAACTTTTTGCATGAAGGCACTTTACTCGTGAACCACTGCACCCAGGACCTTCAAACTTCACATGCTGATAGTACTTATTGAGTACACCATCCCTACTGACTTTGGGGTCACCAGGTCAAAGGTCAAGGTCACAGGGGCCAATGTTAACTTTTTGCATGAAGGCACTTTACTCACGAACCACTGCACCCAGGACCTTCAAACTTCACGTGCTGATAGTACTTATTGAGTACACCACCCCTACTGAGTTTGGGGTCACCAGGTCAAAGGTCAAGGTCACGGGCCAACGTTAACTTTTTGCATGAAGGCACTTTACATGCGAACCACTGCACAACCTTCAAACTTCACATGCTGATAGTACTTATTGAGTAAACCACCCCTACTGACTTCGGGGTCACCAGGTCAAAGGTCAAGGTGCTGCAGGGGCATTTGTCACCATTAGTGACAGCTCTTGTTTTCTATGAAAATAATGTCTTCTGCATTTAACTGAATTTAACCCTTACATGTAGCCTGCTAAATTTCTAAAATGGACTGCTCCATCATTCGATTTGGGCAATACAATTTATTATTCAAAGGGATGTTCACTGAAAATTTACAGACTGAGTAGCGAACAGTGCAGACCATTATCAGCCTATATGGATGTGCAAGCTGATCTTGGTCTGCACTGGTCTCAAAGGCAAAATCACTTGCTGCCAGCAGGCTAAAGGTTAATTACCTGTAACTTTATGCTTTCACATATTTTTCAGGTTATGAACTGTCTCCCAGTGCAGCCGCCAATTTTACAAGAAAGAATCTTGCAGATTATCTCAGGAGTCAGGTAATTTCTGAATTATTATCTGAATTATTAGAGAGTTTGTTATTTCAAAGGTGTACATGTAGCAGTCCTTTGCATAATAAGCATCTGGTAACAATAGAGACTTATATCGTATCATATAGTTATACAGAGTTTGTTAATTGGAAGTTTATATTAAAATCTCTTAAGAAAGGTACAGGGTAAAACAAGATTTTCAAACAGAATCAGGATTCAGTGATTGTGTTTTGAAATGATAACAAGATTTTTAAGAGATGCAGTTCGTAAAATTCTTGTTGATAATAGTAACTTCTCTCACTTTACTCAAGTTATTCTGATGGACATAGCAAACTACAGTACAACCGCGATCCTATGAAAAGCCAAGGGACCGGCCGTTGTTTTCGTAATATCGCATCTTCGTTCGAGCGTAGCATAGGAAATTTCGCTATACAGCACCTTAATATCTACACGTCGTAACCCGTGATATTTAAACGTGATTTTCTATAGGAGTACATGTATACCAATTTTATATGTACATCTAGGTTTACTACAAATCTTATTCGAATCTGAACTCAGATGGTATCTGGAATGTAAAACGTTTTTTTTTTCTTCACTTTTTATTCACTGTACATTAAACATATATAGGGTACAATGTTGCACGAGAACAAAAAATCGCAATTGCATATTCCGATACCCTCAGCTACCCTTTACTGAATTGTTTGGAATAATAAAACGACAATAAACAGACGATCAGGACTTAAATATTTTTTTTTCTTTATGCAGTGATTGTTTGAGACGTATAGATATCGAAGCAAGTGTGACTGGTTTGCCATCCGATCTGATAGTTATAAGAGAAAAAATTAACCACTAACTTTTGTCATAGTGTACAGCGTATGTGTTTCGAATTTGATTACTAAGTTTTCACACTTTAATTACTGTTTACGCCCAGCTAAATGATAGTGACACTTTCCACTCTAAAGCGTTTTCACGCCGTTATGGAAGGTGTGAAAATTTAGACGATACAGATATTTGTAAAATCGCAACTTAAACAAGTTGAAAACATGCTTTAAGGACATAACAATACATTCGTAGGAGCGCATTTTTCGTAAAATTGCATTTTCGTAAAACCGCCAATTTGTAACATAGAAATAAGAAGGAAAGCAGCCGGGACCACAAAACCTTTTCGTAGTATACCGGTATTCCGTTAGATTGTGATTCATAGCATCGCGAATGCACTGTACCCGCCCGCTTAGCTCAGTAGGGAGAGCGTTGGTCTACCGATCGCGGGGTCGCGAGTTCGATCCCCAGGCAGGGCGTATGTTCTCCGTGACGATTTGATAAAAGACATTGTGTCTGAAATCATTCGTCCTCCACCTCTGATAATTCATGTGGGGAAGTTGGCAGTTACCTGCGGAGAACAGGGTTTGTACTGGTACAGAATCCAGGAACACTGGTTAGGTTAACTGCCCGCCGTTACATGACTGAAATACTGTTGAAAAACGGCGTTAAACCCAAAACAAACAAACAAACAAAAACTGTTTTTGTCATAAAGACCTTAGATGAAGTAAATTGGTTGTATCAAAAATGTTCGTTTGCTTTCAGGTTATCACTGTTTTTCATCAGTATTTCAGTCATGTAACAGTCGGCACTTACTGGTTTCTGAACCAAAAGCTGTTTAGTTTTTAGCTCGACTATTCGAAGAATAGGGGAGCTATCCTACTCACCCTGGCGTCGGCGTGAGCGTCACACAAATGTTAAAGTTTGCGTACCACCCCAAATATTTTCAAAGTCCATTGAGATATTGCTTTCATATTTTGCACAATTGTTTACCATCATGACCCCAGTCTGTGAAAAAGAGGAGGCAACTCTATCAAGCATTTTGACTGAATTATGGCCCCTTTTTGACTTAGAATATGCTTATTGTAATGTTAAAGTTTTACTCATTGCTTATATTATACTATCAAGCACTGAGAATAGTCAAGCGCGCTGTCCACTGACAGCTCTTGTTTTCCTTCTTATTGTTACTAGTATCTTGTGTGTAGGTTAAATACCGGTACTTCAATAAATTTTAACGCACAGTCACTATTTAAGATTAAAAGATGCAGATTTCATGTAGTTCACTCGTTATGTGATTGACATGATGTAGTATATGTACATGTACCTATCTCTTATTAGTCTTAATAATTTTAAACTCATGCCAGTGCCTTGAACAAAGGCATATTTGTGATTTTGATTGTGATATTTCAGACACCATACATGGTAAACCTGTTGTTGGCGGGCTATGATAAGGATGAGGGACCGTCCCTATACTTCATGGACTATCTAGCCTCTCTCAACAAACTGCCATTTGCTGCCCATGGTTATGGAGCTCTTTTCACAATGAGTATCATGGATAGACACTACTATGAAGGTATTGCATTGTGTGCTTTCTGGAATATTTTGGATATAATTATATTACTGCGAGTTGCCTCTGCTAAGTTAACCCTTATCATGCTGGACATAATTGATTCTGCCATTAAGACCACGTGTAGATCATGATCAGCCTGCACATCCATGCAGTCTGATTTTGATCTGCACTGTTCGCCTTTCTGTCAGTATCTTTTTGGTATGCACCCTTGAAGTTGTTAACAGTTAATGGTACTCTCCAAATTGAATAATGGATCAGTCCATTTTAGAAATTTAGCAGTGTAAGGGTTATATAATGCAGTATTTAGTCTGTTATCCGTACAGTACAATACAGATATACAATATTTATAATGGCATGGTGCAAGCATAGTACAGATGTGTTGAATTAGAAAACTGCACTGCAGTGATATTAAAGTAAATTTTGTTGCATCCAAATTTTTCTTGATGAAACTGGTTTTCATATAAAAAGTTGATAAAAACTTTATTTCATGCGATATATTGATATGTGTTGGTCTTTTATGGGTTTTTATTGTAATTTACTAAATATTTAAATTGTTTCAAATTTGTAACATTACAGTTTCAGTTCGTTCCAGCATACTCAAAGTACATGTAATGTATTGGGCTGTGGTCTTTGGTTATAAAACTGAAGTTAAAAACCAGTCTCAGATTTAAGGTTATAGAGAATTAAGACCAGTCTCAAAACTTAGACATTTGATTGGCTGTTTCTGCACACATTTTTGAAGTAGACCAATGGCTAGTCAGCAAGGTAGACTGGTATCCAAAGTCATTTTAACTACTTAGAGCCAGTACATACTAAAACATAAGATAAGATTACACAATAAAGTTGAATTGCCTGACAGTATTTTTCTTGCACAGAAACTGACATTTCCAGTGATATTACCCATGCAAGCTAAACCCATCTGGCACCCACTAGGCCATATGACTCCCATGCTGTTAATGACAATTAACGATTCCTGCATTGATTATATACTGTTTATGTGAAACAAAGAAAGTATTTAGTTTTGCTTTATTTATTCTATTATTTGGTAAGATATGGTATGCCAAAAATAATCTACCACTGTTAGTAGATACAGATGGGAATTTCCGGTTCTCCGGTAACTGTTTTAACAGTAACTTTACAGATCCTCAGTACCTGCCAAAACAGTTAACCTAGAACCAGGTATAACCATCTGCAGTGGGTGTAAAAAAAAAAGTGTTGTTTCTGGTATCCTGACCTTTGACCTACCCTAAATTTTTGGCCTGACCCTAAATGTTTTTATGGCCTTGGAGGGTTTTTTTTCAACTTTTTAACAAAAAGTGGCAAAACTGCATTTTTTATGCTTTAAACATGGTCAGTGATGTTAGAAATCAACTTACTGATGCTCTAAAGGCATAACCCCTGTTTGTATTCATTTTTTGACACAAAAATAATTACTGAAAAGACCCACTTAAAAAACAAGAGGACCAATCGCTCACCTGTCTCCACATGACCCAATTTTCATGAAGATCCATTGAAAAATATGGCTTCTAGAGCGGTCACAAGGTTTTTCTATTATTTGACCTAATGACCTAGTTTTTGAAGGCACATGACCCAGTTTTGAACTTGACCTAGATATTATCAAGGTAAACATTCTCACCAATTTTCATGAAGATCTCATGAAGAGTATGGCCTCTAGAGAGGTCACAAGGTTTTTCTATTTTTATACCTACTGACCTAGTTTTGACCACATGTGACCAAGTTTCAAACTTTATCAAGATATCATCAAGGTGAACATTCAGACAAATTTTCATGAAGATCCATTGAAAAATATGGCCTCTAGAGTGGTCACAAGGCTTTTCTATTTTTAGACCTACTGACCTAGTTTTTGATGGCACATGACCCAGTTTTGAACTTGACCTAGACATCATCAAGATGAACATTCTGACCAATTTTCATGAAAATCCATTGAAAAGTATGGCCTCTAGAGAGGTCACAAGGTTTTTCTATTTTTAGACCTACTGACCTAGTTTTTGACCGCAGTAGACCCAGTTTCAAACTTGACCTAGATATCATCAAGATGAACATTCAGACCATTTTTCATACAGATCCCATGAAAAATATGGCCTCTAGAGAGGTCACAAGGTTTTTCTATTATTTGACCTACTGACCTAGTTTTTGAAGGCAAGTGACCCAGTTTCGAACTGGACCTAGATATCATCAAGGTGAACATTCTGACCAATTTTCATGAAGATCCTGAAAAATACGGCCTCTAGAGAGGTCACAAGGTTTTTCTATTTTTAGACCTACTGACCTACTTTTTGACCGCAGTTGACCCAGTTTTGAACTTGACCTAGATATCATTAAGAAGTACATTCAAACCAACTTTCATACAGATCCCCTGAAAAATATGGCCTCTAGAGAGGTCACAAGGTTTTTCTATTATTTGACCTACTGACCTAGTTTTTGATGGCACTTGGCCCAGTTTCGAACTTGACCTAGATATCATCAAGATAAACATTCTGACCAATTTTCATGAAGATCCATTGAAAAGTATGGCCTCTAGAGAGGTCACAAGGTTTTTCTATTTTTAGACCTGCTGACCTAGTTTTCGACCGCAAGTGACCCAGTTTCGAACTTGACCTAGATACCATCAAGATGAATATTCTGACCAACTTTCATAAAGATCCCATGAAAAATGTGACCTCTAGAGTGGTCACAAGCAAAAGTTTACAGACGGACGCATGCACAAAGGACAACAGACGCCACGCAATCACAAAAGCTCACATTGTCACTCTGTGACAGGTGAGCTAAAAAAAGATCAAAAAAAAATTTACTGACCTACCTCCATAATTTTTTTTAGCATTTTACCGGAAACAAACATTTTTTTTGTTAGGCCTTAACAGTCAGTGACAGATGATTAACCTTTCCTTCTATGGGAACAAGAATTTAGTTAGTAAATATTTCATTTCAGATATAACACTTGAGGAAGCCAAGGAACTCTTATCAAAGTGTGTAAATGAGGTAATGTTGTTGAAATCATATTTTTCTGAAAAAGTTTATTTCAGTTCAGATATCATATTGGTGATAAGATAGATCCCAGATTGACAGCTGTGGTTTACCTAAAGTACTGCTTACTTCATTTCTATTAAATGATTATTTATTAGAACTATACAGTTACGGCCTTTTCTCAGGTTGATAAATCACCAAATTGACACAACCTAACTGGGAGCTATTGTTAATTTATGACCAAAGATGTATTTTTCCCATGGTAAAAATTGTAAAGAATTTTAATACGCCCGAAGGAATGTATTATGTTATACCTCTGATGTTCATCTCTTAGCAATTTAGTGTCCGCTTTGTAACTCTGTAACCCCTTGAAGGATTACAAAGAAACTTGACAGAAATGTTCACCACATCAAGACAATGTGCAGAGCACATGTTTTGGATGGCTAACTTCAAGGTCAAGGTCACACGGTTCAAAGGTCATATGAGTTTGTTTTGTGTCTGCTCTGTAACTCTTGAACTGCTTGAAGGATTTTAAAGAAACTTGGCACAAATATTCACCACATCGAGACGACGTGCAGAGCGCATGTTTCGAATGGCTTGCTTCAACATCAAGGTCAAAGGTCATGCCTTCGGGTGTATATTGCTCCGCATTCTGGTGCTCTTGTTTATATATTTTATGTTAATTTAATTAGATATCCTAAATGTTTTATAACAGTCATTTACAAATAAAATCAAAGTTGAATTTCTAAAAAAATAATGAAAAATGGCTGAAATTTACAATGGAAATTTGTTGATTATAAATTGAAATCTAATCAACATATTTTGAAAACATAAGGTCTTATTACCACCCTTAGAGTTCGTAGAATGATATATAACGTTGATTGTATTCCCTTACAGAGAAATTAAGGAAAAACTTATGGAAAAGGATCAAACTGTAGTTATATTCGTAATTTATGTTGAAATTTTGTGTTTCACATTTGTTAAAAAATGTTTAGATCTGCTTGACAACCAACATAATGTTGTAATTTCAGATTCGACAGAGGTTTATTGTAAACATGCCGACATTCAAGGTTCGCTGCGTAGATAAAGATGGAGTTCGTGATCTTCCCGATATAGTTGCAACGACAACACCCTCATAACAAATCTCATTATTCATTATTAAAAAGCATTTTTTTCTATCATCGCCGCACTGACATCTGACATGCGAAAAAACTTCCCACACCAGTTTAGTCACTGAAAATAAGTGTACTTTCTCTGAAGATATAGTTTGTTAAATGTACTAGTATGTTTCTTTTAAGATATTAGTGAGAAGGAATTAACACTTTTTGGTTACGAATTGCCGACATGCGAAGCCCACTATGAATTATTTTAATTTGATAATGTAACTGTTACAAAACAATAAACAAATGCCATTTTAAAAAAAATTAAAGCACATACTTCTTTACTGCTTATACACAGCAAATTTGCTGAAAAATTAACAGGAAAAGTCTGAATTTTCACCACATTATTTTCAGTGACCATCTAGGTGTGGAGGATGTCTTAGATCAATTGAATTCAACTTAGAAATGAATTTGAGATGTCATTTTAGAGTAGACATCTGTGAATTGATAAAGGAAACAGGAATTTACTGATTGACTATCGTTTCAGAGTAACTTTAGATCAAGCACCTCAGTATGTTTTTGTTTAAATGCACGAAAGGCCGAGTTTCTGCAGGATTGAAATAATTTCATCAGTTTATTTCTGTTCATTTCTACACAGCTGGTGTAATTATAAAAGTGTATTGGAATATTATGGGAACAATATTTACAAAAGCAGTTTCTTGACTGATATAAATCTGTTGTTAAAACACAAAAAGTGCTGTATTGTTGTATGTGCTGACAATTTCAATCTTTTAATAAATTATTGAACTTTCCAAATTGTTTCTTTTTTCACCAACACAAATAACGGAGAAAGACTGGCTGGACGAAAACACCCTTCCCTAAGAAGAAAAACGTGCTGCATATGCTGCAGTGAAGTTACAAGAGCGTGTTTGCACATGATAACCGACATTTCCATGCGTTGTAAAACATATATTGGTGGCATTTTTAGCTCGACTTTTCATAAAATAGTAGAGCTATTGGACTCGTCCATGCGTTGGCGTCCAGATTTAGTTAAGGTTTTGTATGTAAGCTGGTATCTCAGTACTCACTAATGAGAATGGATTGAAACTTCACACACTTATTTACTGTGATAAACTGACTTACATTGCACAGGTTCCATAACTCTATTTTGCTTTTTTACAAAATTATTCCCCTTTATCGACTTAGAAACTTTTGGTTAAGGTTTTGTATGAAAGTTGGTATTTCAGTACTCACTAATGGGAATGAATTGAAATTTCACATACTTGTTCACTGTCATGATCTGACATGCACAAAGCAGGTCCCATAACTCTATTCATTTTTTTTTCAAAATTATGCCCCTTTTTCGACTTAGCAGTTTTTGGATAAGTTTTTGTATGTAAGCTGGTATCTCAGTATCCACTAATGGGAAAGGATTAAAACTTCACACACTTGTTCACTGTCATGATATGACATGCAGTGCAAAGGGTCAATAACGCCATTTGCATTTTACAAAATTATGCCTCTTTTTCAACTATTTGGTTAAATTCTTATATGTAAGTTGGTATCTTGGTACCCACTAATGGGAATGGATTGAAACTTTACACACCTGTCCACTGTCATGAGCTGATAAGCACTATGCAGGTTCCATAACCCTGTTTTGCCTTTTTACTAAATTATGCCCCTTTTTCGACTTTTGTATTCTTTCAGTTGACATGGCTGTTGAATAGTCGAGCGTTGCTGTCCTCCGACAACTCTTGTTTAACTAGTTGATATGAAATAACGAGTTCAGTTCAAACCCCATTGGATTTAGGTAGTTAAAAGATCTTAGTTTTAGGTTTTATTGTTCATTAAAGTTTTCAGACCAGTTTTTATGTCCTTAGCTTATGTATAATGCACCCCCTTACAATGATAGGTCATATGGCGACTTTCCAGCTTTGATGGTGGAGAAAGACCCCAGGTGCCCCTCCGTGCATTATTTCATCAAGGGGCCGGCACCTGGGTAGAACCACCAACCTTCTGTAAGCCAGCTGGATGACTTCCTCACATGAAGAATTCAACACCAGGACTGAGGCTCGAACCCACAATGGTGAGGGGCAAGTGATTTGAAGTCAGCGACCCTAACCACTGGGCCACGGAGGCTCCAAGAAAAGTGACCACGCCCCCTGGCAGCCATGTTTTTGACAAATCCTAATAATTTGAACAACCTTGACAGAAGGTTATATAAGGACCATTTGTGTGAATTTTTTTTGAAGTCTGACCAGCGGTTTAATAGATGTTGTTAGAAGCTTTTTCTATTTTTAGCTCTGGCAGCCCCTAAGTGCAACCAAGCAGAACCGTTTGAACAACTTTGAAAGAGGATCACCCAAAGAATATCCAGACCAAGTTTCATCAACTTCCACCTAATGGGTTCAGAGGAGAGTGGGCCATCTTTAACCCCAGGGAGATAATTTGGACAATTTTTGTAAAGGACTACTATACAATGCTACACACCAAATATCAAAGCCCTAAGCCATGTAGTTTTTCAAAGTTATCCCTATATAAGTCTATATAACCATGTGACCACCAGGGCAGGGCCATACTTGACCCTAGTGGGATAATTTGAACAATCTTTGTAGAGGACCACTAGATGATGTTACATAGCAAAGCCCTATGACCTGTGGTTTTGGACAAGAAGATTTTTAAAGTTTTTCCATTTGGTTCTATGGCAACCAGAGTTCTGTATGGAATTCAATTCTTTAAACAATTTTTAAAGCAGACCATCCAAGTAACATCCCTGTGTAGTTTTCATCAAAACTGGCCTGATGGTTTAGGAGGAGATGTTGTTTAAAGGAAAGTGAGGGCGGACGGACTACAGACAGTGAACGATCACAATAGCTCACCCCTAGCACTTTGTGCTCGTGCGAGCTAAAAAACAAAAGAAAAATGTCAATCAACATTGAATTTATTCAAGTATGTGTACATTATCATAACATACTTTTGATATTTCAACAATGATAAAATTCATGCACAGAAGAAACTTCATTTACAACAGGGTTACCACAGAAATACTACTGTTACTATGGTAACATAACAAACATGCAAAATGCCCACTAAAAACAAGTTTCTTAAGCTTCTCTAGAAGACCTTTCATCAGTAACAAAAACAAAGAAATCTGGCATTATCTTTATATAAGGGTACATTTATGAATATTGAATTTTAGCCTTGGCTAAAAAAAAGTAATAGAAATTGTACTGCAATCAGGCATTTATCATTCCATGTGGTTTGAGGATAACTTTGGTATGAAAAGAATTGAAACCACTGTCTTACCCTTGCATGATCAGAGATGATGCATGATGGGAGACTAATACGCTTTAACACTTGGGGTTGCTGCCAGCAGGTATAAATATATTGATTCTATAATACGTACTTTACTTTCATAGTAAATAAGATCTGAAACCAAAATTTTAGTCCTGTTTGGTGCCAAATTAACCTGTACCAGGGTGGTGCACCATAAATCCCAAATCAACATAAGAACCTATCACACTGCATGAACCAAGCACATGACCCAACAAGACTGCTACTGTACGTAACATTAACCTGAAAATCTTGTACTGTGCATAGATACTTATTTCTGTGGGCATTTTTATCAGCACTTATTGCAGAAGATGAGTCTACAAACAAATTAACAAATTTCATCATAATTTCATATCACATTTACAACAAAAAACTATATATATTAATAGTAACTGTATATCCACTTTCAAGTTTAACCAGAAAAGAGAAATTCAGCTGTAAAGCTAAATAAGTGAATATTAATACAGTAAAACTTGGATCTAGTGAACTCATCGGGACAGCAAATTTATTTTTATAACCGAAGTTCATGTAATGAACAATTCATAAATCACTGAAGAGATAACAAACCTGGTAAATATAGTTTGAACTCTCCTACTCCGATACTTGAAATTTCATTTTGCGACTTTACTAAATCCGACTTCATTTTATCAATCAAATACAGATTAGCGAAAAGCAAAACTAGATATTGACCTGTCTTGTTTATATCTGAATATTTGCTACAGCGAAGTCTGTTATAAATAAGTTTTATTGTATTTTGTAATCTAACATACCGTAGATACCCATGTATAATGCGCACCCGTGTATTATGCGCATCCCCGATTTTGGCCCGAAATCCTGGGAAAAAAAAAATAATTTTTTGGTCAATTTTGAGGTGGATGGAAAACGAAAGTAGAGTTTACATCGACACTGGTAATAAATTTTATCTCCGCGGTGGAGAGCAGTATCGGTCTCACGGTACTATCGATTTTTGTTTTCTCGAAAATAAAACCAATAAAATATTGTTTTATTTGTTGTTTTACCTTTTTAATTAACTATTTTGAATAAATAAACAGCAGCTGATTTAATATTTCGTAATGGTATTTTTCAAAATGACATGAGCTTCTCAATTCAGACCAATAACAAAAGGTGTGATAGTCTTTTTGTCACAAACAAATAGCCAATAATTACCGGCAATTAACGTGTCACCTCGTGTCAATTATGTTGTTCACAGTTTGATCTCGGTTAAAGATAATTCTCAATCTTTAATTAGTATCATAATTTTTGTGATTTATAAACATTTCTTTCATCAAAATACTTCTAAATTTATATGAAATTAATTTTGTTTGAAAGAAAAATAAACCATCGATCTTTTACGGAACGTAACGGCAATCTTAGATTTTAGCGGTGACAGTAAGCGCGGGGAGTAGTTTCCCTTTACAAAAATGGCGGACATCGGTAACAAACTTGTTTTGAAGTTAGAAAATTGTCTATACCTGTATATTATGCGCACCCACGATTCGCGGGTGGTCCCGGGGGTAAAAAAACTGCGCATTATACATGGGTATCTACGGTAAGTCTATACTTAGTTGAAAAATCAACACACTAATTATTCAAGAAATCTGTAAACCTATAGATTAGATTCAACTGACATATAACTGTACAGTTTTCTTTCTTTCATTTATAAGAATTGCAAAATTCACCTTCTTATGTCACACCATCATACTAAATTGAACAATAATTAAAGTGGGGTTTCTATCAAAAATCTTTCTTAAGTACAAGTTTGCATACTACATGTACTTGACAAGCTCATTATTACATATGCATTTTTACAGTAGAACCCCTTACATGTGTATTTATCAGCACTGACACAGGTGCTGGATGAATTCCATCACACTCCTATATCATCCCCAGATCAATAAAAACCTCTTTTTTTTTATTGATGTAGGGGATAATACGAGGTTGAGGTGGAAATTTTCAGGCTGTCTAGCATACCCTGACAAAAAATTAGGGCTAATTTTAGGGCAATTTGTACAAAAAAATAGGGCTAAAATTAGGACTTTGGTACAATTTTAGGGCTAAATTTAGGAATTTTCAAATTAAAATATGGACTTTAAAGACCATGTAATGTGCTTACCTTTATGTGATTGACATAAAATAACTTACAAATAGTGCTTTATTTACAGAAAAGACGTCTACCACTGGTAAACTGCTTTGAACTGTGCTAAACTGTTTTTTTCTGAATTAGAAGAACTTTTAAACAACATTTAAAACATTTTCTCTTTTTGATCATTGCAAAAACATTAAAAAATTAGGAATTTTTGTGAAAAAATAGGGCCTTTTTAGGAATTTCCTTTGATTTTTTTAAAAAAATAGGAATTTTAGCCAAATTGAAAAAAAAAATAGGAAAAAGCAGGAATTTTAGGGACGCTAGACAGCCTGAATTTTTTATTGACATTTGTAAATTTTGTACTGTATGCATGAAAAAAGTAAGATGTCACTTAAATTTATGTTTTTTTGGTTTTTTTTTCATGTTAAAAAATTAATCAGCAATGAAAATTTCAACTTAACTCGGTCTAAAAGACAAATAAAGAATGATATACAGGTGTATATTAGTAGGTTAAAAAAGGTCTATTAGTTACACATCAAGAAATATGCTCTTCTCCTTTTCAGAGTAATATTGTGTACTTTAGAACTCGCACATATTTCCCAGTACCAAGCAAATAATCTATACTGTGAAATCATTAATATTTGTGGATGACTAATTTTTGATGATTTCGGGGTTGTGTCAATCTACGAAATTAATCCAAACGAACATGTACAATTTCTATCCATTTTATCTTCAAAACTTGAAATCAATGAGTTCAGATTGCAACAAGACTGCCGTTTAGGTAAAAACCACGGAATTTTATAACCACTAAATGTAATATTTTCATGTTAAATATTTAACTTAAACAGACAGTATTCGCTTTTATTATATATCTATATAAATTCTGTAAAAAATCGGCTTGTATTTCACAATTAAATATGAGCAGACAGACAAAAATTCTGTATTGTACCTTTTGAATTCCGTATTGTATCTTCCGTATTATATGCTGCCGGACTTTTTTCATTAATATGCATAACCTGACACAGTTCTATAAATAGCGCACATAAAAACTTCACTAAGTTCCATTTAATATCGATAAACACTGACAATTTCGTTCAAGAACAAAACAAGAATCAAAATGGTAAAGGTATATAATAAAAGGGTCATTATAACAGTAGCTTGATCTGGGACTTTGTATTCGGCTCTCGTGGATTTTGCAAGGTTGGATCACACTCGGCGCTTGCGCGTCTCGTGAGATCCGATCTGGCAAAATTCACTCAAGCCGAATACTGC
This sequence comes from Mercenaria mercenaria, assembly GCF_021730395.1. NCBI lineage: Eukaryota > Metazoa > Mollusca > Bivalvia > Venerida > Veneridae > Mercenaria > Mercenaria mercenaria. The sequence goes on from NC_069363.1 coordinate 56,448,148, forward strand.
ATCCCAGATCAAGCTACTGTTATAATAACCCCATTTTTCTCTTAGAAAACAAACACTTTCTGGTCACATAATAATTCGCAAAAATGTAGAAAAATTATTTCCAGCATCGTATATCTGCATGCCATAATCATTTCAGATATCTGATACATATATTGCATTGTTAAATACTTAATGCTGAATTTATTACATTCTAAAAAACAAATCTGGATGTTTCAACAAATGATACAATTAAATACATGTATAGAACAAACAAGCTATATGATACAGAAAACTGATAAATGTGATCGTCTAAGAAGGTTGCAAACTAAAATGGTTTATAATGAAAAGAAATGAATGCAGCATATTGAAATGTTGTGGAAGAAAAAATGACTTTGGTAAATACTCAGTGATAAATATATAGGCAACTTTTTACAGAAGCTATGGGTATTTCATGTCAAACAATATAAACAGCTGATTCTTGCAAACTTAATTTCAAGACTTAGCATTTCACATATTTACATTCGATAATAATAGACATGTGATCAGGTTCTTTTCAATGCTTGTGATCTAATCTCTAAACTTCGATCATATTTATTAAATTATCAATCAGAAATTTAGACTTGACTTTAACTTGCTCTGTCATTGTTGAAGTTTCAGACTTTAAAATCATCACTAAATAAGTCTATGAGCCAGATATGAAGCCTTGTGTATCACTGCAGTAACTGGGTCAAACTGCATTCAATAGCGTCATCTACTAACTAACCTGCCTACACCTACATAATGGAACTTATCAGACATCCTTTCATTATTGAAGCAAAACTGCTCAAAACAAAAAGAGTATTAAAGCAAGGAAATCAATATATATATATATATATATTTTAAATGGATAGCAACATCTTCAAAATAGAAATCTGTAATATTTAAGTCAATATTTTTGGATCAGCTGTAGAATAAAGCTAAGTTTCTTCTAGTTTATGTCATGTTTCTTTTTTTTTCAAACACAGAAAACGGCTTTTTTATACATTGTATATCTGTCTGGCTACACAAGTGTTTATATAAATAAATTGCTGAACAATCATACTGTCAAAATTTTCACATACATGCATTATAAAAGTTATAATCAATAAGAGATCTTTCACTTTTTTATATCTTTACTCTTGATACCATATTTAACCAGTTTCAACCCCACAAAAAGCTATAGTACGCTTCCCATTTTCTAACATCAACATATGTCACAAAATCCCAAATTAATACCACATTTACAGAGCTCCAGATAATTTTTTTGGCCTAAGAGTATTTACTCATAACTCTTGCGAATGAGTAAAATGGTAAAATCTGAAACTGACTAGGAGTAATTTTACTCCTGAAAATTTGTAAATGAGAAAAAAACAGAAATCAGTTTTATAACATATCTATTGGGTGTAACACCCATGACTTTGTTTGCAGTTCAGTTTCAATTCAGCATTCAAGTTTTTGCTTTTTTTTCTCCATTGGCTTGCTTTGGCTTCACACTCACTGCCAAATCCAATAGATTATTCAATATACCTTTAACCATGTTTTGGGAATCATTTTTTGTTGGTTTAAAGAATGCGTAGCACATTTGTTCACTTCATACATTCTTAGAAAGAGACATGTTGTTGTTTACTCCACACCGAAGTTGATATTTTAAATTGACACCGCTTTAAAATACACTACCTTACCATCAATGCTAATTCCCAACAATTTGATTTTTCACGCACTGAGTGAATAATATAGTTTAACCTAGGTTTATAGAGTACCATTCAATGCCTGTGTACTTTCAATGTGGCAGAATGAATGCCGATCGAACTCTGTTATGTAAAGCATCCAGACGATTAAGATTTTGTTTACGCTAGTAAAAAGTCACTGCATGCGTTTCTGTAATTTCATGTACGTTTTTATACGCTAAAAAATTAGCAGACATGCATATATGCATTATTTCAAAGTGTAATTTACGCTAATACGCATCTTATCTGGAGCTCTGCATTTACTCTATACCCTTTTTAACAATGGCTCTGGACACCAAAACAACTCGGTATTTTCTAATCTGGACTATAATGCCCATGACTGGTCAAATTCTAATAACATTATACAGTCACACTTCTTTCTATGAACTCGTATAATTCAAGCACTACCCTTCACTTGAAATCACCAGGTCCCAGCAAAATCCCTGTATAATGTATATTGTTCGATAGCTCGAACTGCTGATACTTCGAAGAAATTCAGACGGTCCTGTCAAGTTCGAGTGAACGAAGTACGACTATACCATTTTTTCCATGCATATTAATAAACAAGTAAAGAATGTCAATTCTGTCCAGGAAATGGATATATAACACTGGATTAAGCAAAATCTAGGTAAATTTTTACGACAGAAGAATTCACTATGAAAATTTGCGTTGATGATCACATTGTGAACGATCTGTTCATGATTCGTTGATGTTACTATTAATCTAAACATCCCTATTGTATGAACTAACTAATGAAATAATCCAACAATCAGTTTTTAATACTATCTGTTGCTGCGACTGTGCTGTTGCCGGTGACAACAAGGGAAACAACTTTCTGGCCTATATTTTTGACATTCATATCTACGCCAGGTTCACATATAACTGTCTCGAGTATCTCATTTACATTCTCTTCCTGTAACATTGCACAGTATTTCTCCGCTGAAATAAATAAAATGATAAATGTATTTGTAGAAACTGTCAAATATGCAGGTAAAAATTTGGGTAAATACATTTTCACTTACAAAATGAAGTATATTCATGGGATTTTTTTTTTGTCCTAAGATTTAGTACCGCATTGTTTTCAATGATCAGTATTTTACTACACCAAATGTTTTACTCCTGTATGATTATAAACTGACTAAAATGGAAGAGACTTGAATATGTAGTGCTTAATATCTAACAATTAGAAGGCTTTTCTATTGTTTTATCTTGTTTTGTTTTTGTTGTGTTTAACATAGCATCAACACAATTATAGGTCATATATATATATATAGATGTTTTATAATTAACTAGATGTGTATCCGTAGGACATGGTTTCATGACTGTAGGTGAAAAAGACATATGCAACACAAACTTTTAAGCACTTTGTATCAAGTGAAAGTTGTGAAAGTGCCATTCTTTCAGTAATACAACTCCTGTCGATGTCATGTGATCAAAGAATCTCATTTACAACAGCTTAAAACAATATTACGTACCATTCTTTGTACAGACATGCAGAATAGCCCACACTGCCCACAGCTGAACTGCAGGCATATCTCTAGACCTCAGTAATGGAACAAATGGGCTGAATGACCTGTAATATATAAATTCATACTTCATCTCAACATACTGGTAGGTAAACTGTGTGAAAACATAGACAAAACATTAAGCTGCGACTCGAGCAGAGAACCAGCTGTTAACATATGAAGTGGTAACAGAATGAAAGCAGATTCCTGTAGGACCAGGAACCAAAACACCAGATTATACAAACTGAATATCAGTGCAGTACCGGTAATTATTATGATGGGCATGTATTTTAACAGAGCAATTTTGTTTTAAAGCAAACACAAACACATGGGGCAGAACTATTTGGCTAACTCTTTATGCTGACTCTCAGTGTGTTACATGCTCACATGTGCTGAATGACAATGGATGTTTGGTTTAACTGATGAACAGGACTCTCCGAATTTGAAGGTCTGGACAGTGTACTTTTTTGCACGACTCCTTACAAAAATCGCCAGTCTATAGTTTCACCATATGACTGTTCCAAATTCGATAAGTCTAAAATTTAAAAACAAATTTCTTATATCACAAAATAAAGCAATGAATGTTATGCCAATCAACAGTCAAAACCTATTGACCGTCCTATGGATCTCCGTCAAAAATTTGAATACTGACTGGCATGACATTCAATAAGTACAGTAAGTACAACATTCTGAGTTATATTTTATGTGAGTAATCTGATGTAACCCATGGTTTTTCCTTTTATTATATACCTATATAAATTCTGTAAAAAATCGGCTTGTATTTCACAATTAAATATGAAGAGACAGACAAAAATTCCGTATTGTACCTTTTAAATTCCGTATTGTACCTTCTGTATTGCATGCTGCCGGACTATTTTCATTAATATGCATCCGACACATAACTATAAATAGCGCACATAAAAACATCACTAAGTTCCATTTAATATCGATAAACATTGAAGATTTCGTTCAAGAACAAAACAAGAATCAAAATGGTAAAGGTATATAATAAAAGGGTCATTATAACAGTAGCCAGATCTGGGATTTTGTATTCGGATCTCGTGGATTTTGCAAGGTCGGATCATACTCGGTGCTTGCGCGCCTCATGAGATCCAATCTAGCAAAATCCACTCGAGCCGAATACTGCATCCAAGATCAAGCTACTGTTATAATAACCCTATTATATTGTTACTCTACAATAAAGCGACAACAAGGGCTGCAAGCCATTTCAATTTACATATGCAAGGGTTGCACTGACATTAAAAGTGGTAGGCAAAAAATGTGATTTTACATGTCTGTCTATGTAAGACCAGAGTTTGCCCTACCCTCTGGAGAAACAGACAGAGACAGAGAACACTGATAAGGCTTGGTATCTAATTCCCTTGCTGTCCCCGATTTGGGAGATTTGGGAGGATACGTAAGACCCTTATAAAATTTTGTCATGAATCAAGCATACCTGTATGCCACCATTTCTCCACTGGGCTGCTTCCATTTTAACACCACATTATACTGAAAACAAGACATTAATTTTTGTGAACCTGATCTTACTGCAATCTTGTTAGATACACAACTAAATGTCAGTCTTACTGAACAACTGCTTACATGGTTTTAGTCATTCTTCAACAGTATTTCAGTTAAATAAAAAATACTCATTCAACTTGACACTGTTTAATTGCATTGTACAAGATATATGACTTGAATGCAGTCAAATAACCAAGTAAAACATCTGCCCCATAAAGACCTCTGCTTTTCCCTTAAAACTGTTCAAAAAGTAATAAAAATATTACATACCTACTCAAGCATAATAAAAACACATGGAAAAGCGATATTACAGACATTTTCTTTCCAAAATATGGAGATGCCGAGTTCAATTCCCTTTTGACTACAATAGCTACTTGTAAAACACATATGCCCCCTTGATGGACTGTCCTATTTTCAGCCTCAAGATCATTATAATCTTGACTTTTGACATATTGATCCTCAACATAATTGGGGTCATCTATCAACCACAGACAATCCTTCTTCTTTAGTAATTGAGCTGAGACCTTTTTCAGTCTTGACATCACTTTGACCTTGACCTTTGACCCACTGATCTACAAGACAATATGGGTCATCCCCACAGGCAGTCATCCTATGAAGTTTGCAGACTGTAGGCCAAAATGTTCTTTAGTTATTGATCAGAAATAGTTTCAGTCCTGAAGGCAATGTGACCTTGACCTTGGACCTACTGAACACAAAAGGAATAGGGACATCTACTGATCACAGGTAACCATCCTACAAAGTTTGACTATTTTGTGACCAAAGCATTCTATAGTTATTCAACATAGACCAATGGTGTCCTGACCAATGGACAGACAGATCCGCAGACAATGAGCAAACAATGTATCCCCTCTTTTTCAATGCAGGGCATAATACAAAGTACTAATGCATTAGAAAGTTGTCCATAAAATAAACTAGAACTGTCACAGAAGTGACTCATACCCCCACCATACGGTCTTGTCACAGAAGAATGGCAACCATAAGGAATCTTAAAAATACTTTGGAGTACTTCATCCTGGGCTTCCACATATAAGTAATACTAGTATAATACTAGTATAGTAATACTAGTAAATATATTAAATCTCTAATATTAGAGATACACTAAAAGTGAATACAAAAAAGTGTCTTACCGACCCATGTTACCACGGAAAAATGTTTTTACTTTTTACATAGGACTTATAATAAAAAAGTTAGAAAAATACCTAAAATATTGAAAATCTAAAAATAGGATTTCTAAAAATAGACTAATTCCTGGAATTTAAGAGGAAGAAACTCAGTACAAAGGTTAAAAAAAGGTTACTTCCCTTTGGCTCTAAGCCAATCAGAATGAGATATAGTGAAAATACATCAAAATTAACCTTAAATTCTAGGTAAAAGGGGACACAATTCAAGAAAAATAGTGTCAGAGTTATGCACCTTGTGTCACATGATGTGGGTGATGAGGTGGAACATCTATTTTAAGTTTGAATCAAATCCATTCAGTAGTAATTGAGATATAGTGAAAATACATCAAAATTAACCTTAAATTCTAAGTAAAAAGGGGCATAATTCATGAAAAATTGGTGTCAGAGTTATGCACCTTGTGTCACATGATGTGGGTGATGAGGTGGAACATCTATTTTAAGTTTGAATCAAATCCATTTTGTAATAATTGAGATATAGTGAAAATACATCAAAATCAACCTTAAATTTAAAGTAAAAGGGGACATAATTCATAAAAAATTTATGTCAGAGTTAAGCACCATATGTCACATCATCTGGGTGATGAGGTGGAACAACTATTTTAAGTTTGAATCAAATCCATTTAGTAATAACTGAGATATAGTGAAAATACAACAAAATTAACCTTAAATTCTAAGTAAAAGGGGACATAATTCATGAAAACTTGGTGTCAGAGTTATGCACCTTGTGTCACATGATGTGGGCACATGATGTGGGTGATGAGGTGGAACATCTATTTTAAGTTTGAATCAAATCCATTCAGTAGTAACTGAGATAAAGTGAAAATACATCAAAATCAACCTTAAATTCTAAGTAAAAAGGGGCATAATTCATAAAAACAAGAGCACCGCCTTGCGGGTGCTGATGCTCATCTGATTTTTTTTGTATAATAGAAATATTGTCCTACCCATGATTTTCTAAGTCTAAAAAGGGCCATCATTCTTGCAAAAAGCAGGATAGAGTTATGTTTCTTGATGAACAGTGTCCACTTATGATTGTGAAAAACTGTTGCAAGTTTTAAAGCAATAGCTTTGATAGTTTATGAGAAAAGTTGCCTTAAACATAATACTCAACTAAGAAAATGATTTTCTAAGTCCAAAAGGGGCAATAATTATTGCAAAAAGCAGGATGGAGTTATGTGCTTGCTGTACAGGGTCAGCTTATGATGGTGAACAAGTGTTGCAAGTTTCAAAGCAATAGCTTTGATAGTTTAAGAGAAAAAGTTGACCTAAACATAAAACTTAACCAAGAAATCTGATATTTTCTAAGTCCAAAAGGGGCCATAAATCTTACAAAAAGCAGGATGGAGTTATGTTTCTTGCTGTACAGGGTCAGCTTATGATGGTGAACAAGTGTTGCAAGTTTTAAAGCAATAGCTTTGATAGTTTAGGATAAAAGCTGACCTAAACATAAAACTTAACCAAGAAAACTGATTTTCTAAGTCCAAAAGGGGCAATAATTCTTGCAAAAAGCAAGATGGAGTTATGTTTCTTGATGTACAGGGTCTGCTTATGATGGTGAACAAGTATTCCAAGTTTCAAAGCAATTGCTTTGATAGTTTAGGAGAAAAGTTGACCTAAACATAAAACTTAACCAAGAAATCTGATATTTTCTAAGTACAAAAGGGGCCATAAATCTTGCAAAAAGCAAGATGGAGTTATGTTTCTTGCTATACAGGGTCAGCTTATGATGGTGAACAAGTCTTCCAAGTTTCAAAGCAATAGCTTTGATAGTTTAGGAGAAAAGCTGACCTAAACATAAAACTTAACCAGGCAACGCCGACGCAGACGCCGACGCCGACGCCAACGCCGACGCCGACGCCGACAACCGCTCAAGTGATGACAATAACTCATCATTTTTTTCAAAAAATCAGATGAGCTAACAAGAGCACCGCCTTGCGGGTGCTGACGCTCATCTGATTTTTTTTGTGTAATAGAAATATTGTCCTACCCATGATTTTCTAAGTCTAAAAAGGGCCATCATTCTTGCAAAAAGCAGGATAGAGTTATGTTTCTTGATGTACAGTGTCCACTTATGATGGTGAAAAACTGTTGCAAGTTTTAAAGCAATAGCTTTGATAGTTTATGAGAAAAGTTGACTTAAACATAATACTCAACCAAGAAAATGATTTTCTAAGTCCAAAAGGGGCAATAATTATTGCAAAAAGCAGGATGGAGTTATGTTGCTTGCTGTACAGGGTCAGCTTATGATGGTGAACAAGTGTTGCAAGTTTCAAAGCAATAGCTTTGATAGTTTAAGAGAAAAAGTTGACCTAAACATAAAACTTAACCAAGAAATCTGATATTTTCTAAGTCCAAAAGGGGCCATAAATCTTGCAAAAAGCAGGACACAGTTATGTTTCTTGCTGTACAGGGTCAACTTATGATGGTGAACAAGTGTTGCAAGTTTTAAAGCAATAGCTTTGATAGTTTAGGATAAAAGCTGACCTAAACATAAAACTTAACCAAGAAAACTGATTTTCTAAGTCCAAAAGGGGCAATAAATCTTGCAAAAAGCAAGATGGAGTTATGTTTCTTGATGTACAGGGTCTGCTTATGATGGTGAACAAGTATTCCAAGTTTCAAAGCAATAGCTTTGATAGTTTAGGAGAAAAGTTGACCTAAACATAAAACTTAACCAAGAAATCTGATATTTTCTAAGTACAAAAGGGGCCATAAATCTTGCAAAAAGCAAGATGGAGTTATGTTTCTTGCTATACAGGGTCAGCTTATGATGGTGAACAAGTATTCCAAGTTTCAAAGCAATAGCTTTGATAGTTTAGGAGAAAAGCTGACCTAAACATAAAACTTAACCAGGCAACGCCGACGCAGACGCCGACGCCGACAACCGCTCAAGTGATGACAATAACTCATCATTTTTTTTCAAAAAATCAGATGAGCTAAAAATGGTGTCAGAGTTATGCACCTTATGTCACATGATGTGGGTGATGAGGTGGAACATCTATTTTAAGTTTGAATCAAATCCATTTAGTAATAACTGAGATATAGTGAAAATACAACAAAATTAACCTTAAATTCTAAGTAAAAGGGGACATAATTCATGAAAACTTGGTGTCAAGAGTTATGCACCTTGTGTCACATGATGTGGGTGATAAGGTGGAACATGTATTTTAAGTTCGAATCAAATCCATTTGGTAATAACTGAGATAATAGATTTCGGGACGCGACGGGACGGGACGGGATGCGACGGGACGCGACAAAACTGACTCCTATATACCCCCCTCAAACATGTTTGGTGGGGGTATAAAAATTTGGTTAAAAAAAACCTTGAGGCATTTGAAAAAGCGTAAATGACAGAACTAAGAAACATTTAACTAAATACAGTAATACTGTGACACATTCCCCTACCAATTCCTGAAGTATGTCCGCCCTGTCTGTACCAGCAATTAACCAGTTTTGAGCTCCGTCACTTGCTAGATGAGCAACTATACCAGCAGCAAAATAACTCACATCAATCTGCTCTGCTTGTAACAGACGCCTGCAGAAAAGAATTTTCAAGACATGTATCTAAAACTTAACAAATTCAACCGATAAAACATGAACATTTCCCTCTTGAATAATGATTTCACAGTTTTTTTAAATAGGCTTATTAAATTTTAATGGATTCAGCATTCAGAAGAAGACTAGAATATTAGTTTACATGAATTTCTGCAAAATTACAGCTGGATTACATTTCCACTATCTCTTCAACTTTAATACGAGCTGGCGGAAAGGATAGTGCACTTGTCTATTCGAAAATGTTTGTCAATAGAGGAATAACAAGAGCTGTCACAGGACACAGCGCGCTCGACTATATCGATGCTGGATGGTGAAACTGGGCACGAGCTGTCACTGGAGTGTTTAATGACTCCAATTGTGGATGAAGATATTGCACTATAGCCTGAGTCTATGTCAAAAATATCAACTTAAAGTAATAAGAGAGGTAAAGATAAAATGTATCAAAACACTATATAAGTATATCCTAAGCAAAAAGGGGCATAATTCATTAAATATTGGTGCCAGAGTTATGCATCTTGTGTCCTATCGTGTGGGTGATGATGTTGAACAACTATTTTAAGTTTGAATCAAATCCATTCAGTAATAAGAGAGACAGAGTGAAAGTGCATCAAAACTTTAACCTAAAATTCTAAGTAAAAAGGGGGAATAATTAATGAAAAATTGGTGCCAGAATTATGCACCTTGCGTCATATGGTGTGGGTGATGATGTTGAACAACTATTTTAAGTTTGAATCAAATCCATTCAGTAATAACAGAGACAGAGTGAAAGTGCATCAAAACTTTAACCTGAAAATCTAAGTGAAAAGGGGGGATAATTCATGAAATATTGGTGCTAGAGTTATGGCCCTTATGTCAGATGATGTGGATGATGATGAGGAATAAGTATTTCAAGTTTGAATCAAATCCATCAAGTAATTACAGAGATAAGTTGAAAAAAGAGAAAGTGCACCAAAACTTTAAACCAAGGTTGGGACGTGGAAAGACGCCGACGCCGGGGCGAGTAGGATAGCTCTCCTTATACTTCGTATTGTCGAGCTAAAAATGACAGAAAATATTGAATGCAACAGAAAACTTGTACAGATTATTAGCTCACCTGTCACAAAGTGACAAGGTGAGCTTTTGTGATCGCGCGGTGTCCGTCGTCCGTCCGTCCGTGCGTGCGTCCGTCAGTAAACTTTTGCTTGTGACCACTCTAGAGGTCACATTTTTCATGGGATCTTTATGAAAATTGGTCAGAATGTTCATCTTGATGATATCTAGGTCAAGTTCGAAACTGGGTCACGTGCCATCAAAAACTAGGTCAGTAGGTCTAACAAGAGGGCCATGATGGCCCTATATCGCTCACCTGTTATCATTGCACTTGTGGACAAGAAGGTCCTCAGAAAAAATATCTAAGTCCAAAGGACAGGAACAACAAAGGGAAGAAATTTAACCAAAAAGAAAAAAAAATTCTTACAAGGCACAGATATGTCAAAATACACCTAAAAATTGGAGGTGCCATCCATGTTGTACCACAGAAAAGTGGTCTCGGTTTTTCCCTATGGCCAATAATAAAAAAGTTACTAAAAATAAGCTATTTATAGTAATGTAAAAGGGAAGTAATTAAAAAAAAAAATTATTGTAAGTGAACAAAAGAAGGATCTGCCAAATAAATCTGTTGACATAAATGAAATTTCAGATCAGTATCTTCATTAGTTACGAAGATATACCCGTTTTAATTTGAAATAAAGGGAGGTAATTTGACATAAAATCAGTCCATAGTTATCTACCCTGATTGACTCAGTCCAACTAATGACAATAATGAAATTTCAAGTAAGTCCTATAAGTACTTACTGATATAAATCCATTTTGATTACAATCAGGGGAGGTAATCAGACATAAAATAACTCTGGAACCTACGATTGGATCTGATTTGTCATGGAATCCAAGATTTATTGTTGTTGAAGATATTTTGGAAGTGTGTATCAAATAAAACCATAAATGAAGTATCTATATGGCTGCAAACCCCAAAATAGGCAATTTTGGACCTTTAAGGGGCCATAACTCTATGACCCATGATGGAATCAGGTCAGTTCAAGAAAGGAACCAAGATCTTGTGGTAATACAAGTTGTGTGCAAGTTTGGTTAAAATCAAATCATAAATGAAGCTGCTATTGTGCAGACAAGGTCAAAATAGCTAATTTTGGCCCTTTCAGGGGCCATAACTCTGGAACCCATTAAAGGATCTGGCCGGTTTAAGAAAGGAACCGAGATCTTATGGTGACACAAGTTTTGTGCAAGTTTGATTAAATTCAAATCATAAATGAAGCTGCTATTGTGCAGACAAGGTCAAAATAGCTAATTCTGGCCCTTTCAGGGGCCATAACTCTTGAACCCATAATAGAATTTCGCCAGTTGAAGAAAGGAACCAAGATCTTACGGTGATACAAGTTGTGTGCAAGTTTGGTTAAAATAAAATCATAAATGAAGCTGCTATTGTGCAGACAAGGTCAAAATAGCTAATTTTGGCCCTTTCAGGGGCCATAACTCTGGAACCCATAATGGGATCTGGCTGGTTCAAGAAAGGAACCAAGATCTTATGGTGACACAAGTTTTGTGTAAGTTTGATTAAATTCAAATTATAAATGAAGCTGATATTGTGCAGACAAGGTCAAAATAGCTAATTTTGGCCCTTTCAGGGGCCATAACTCTGGAACCCATAACGGGATCTAGCCAGTTCAAGAAAGGAACCGAGATCTTATGGTGATACAAGTTGTGTGCAAGTTTGGTTAAAATAAAATCATAAATGAAACCACTATCGTGCAGACACGAAATTGTTGACGGACGCACGCACGGACGCACGGACTGACGACGGACGACGGACGAAGGGTGATCACAAAAGCTCACCTTGTCACTATGTGACAGGTGAGCTAAAAATAGAAAAACCTTGTGACCTCTCTAGAGGCCATATATTTCATAAGATCTTCATGAAAATTGCTCAGAATGTTCACCTTGATGATATCTAGGTCAAGTTTGAAACTGGGTCACGTGCAGTAAAAAACTAGGTCAGAAGGTCTAAAAATAGAAAAACCTTGTGACCTCTCTAGAGGCCATATATTTCACAAAATCTTCATGAAAATTGGTCAGAACATTCACCTTGATGATATCTAGGTCGAAGTTCGAAACTGGATCACATGCCATCAAAAACTAGGTCAGTAGGTCTAAAAATAGAAAAACCTTGTGACCTCTCTAGAGGCCATATTTTTCATGGGATCTTCATGAAAATTGATCAGAACATTCACCATGATGATATCTAGATCAAGTTCGAAACTGGGTCACATGCCGTCAAAAACTAGTTCAGTAGGTCAAATAATAGAAAAACCTTGTGACCTCTCTAAAGGCCATATTTTTCATGGGATCTGTATGAAAGTTGGTCTGAACGTTCATCTTGATGATATCTAGGGCAAGTTTGAAACTGGGTCACTTCCGGTCAAAAACTAGGTCAGTAGGTCTAAAAATAGAAAAAGTTTGTGACCTCTCTAGAGGCCATATATTTCATGAGATCTTCATGAAAATTGGTCAGAATGTTCACCTTGATGATATCTAGGTCAAGTTCGAAGTGGGTCACGTGCCTTCAAAAACTAGGTCAGTAGGTCAAATAATAGAAAAACCTTGTGACCTCTCTAGAGCCATATTTTTCATGGGATCTGTATGAAAGTTGGTCTGAATGTTCGTCTTGATGATATCTAGGTCAAGTTCGAAAGTGGGTCACGTGCCGTCAAAAACTAGGTCAGTAGGTCAGATAATGGAAAAACCTTGTGACCTCTCTAAAGGCCATATTTTTCATGGGATCTGTATGAAAATTGGTCTGAATGTTCATCTTGATGATATCTAGGTCAAGTTCGAAACAGGGTCATGTGCGGTCAAAAACTAGGTCAGTAGGTCTAAAAATAGAAAAACCTTGTGACCCCTCTAGAGGCCATACTTGTGAATGGATCTCTATAAAAATTGGTCAGAATGTTCACCTTGATGATATCTAGATCAAGTTTGAAACTGGGTCACGTGCCTTAAAAAACTAGGTCAGTAGGTATAAAGATAGAAAAACATTGTGACCTCTCTAGAGGCCATGTTTTTCATGAGATCTTCATGAAAATAGTGAGAATGTTCATCTTGATGATATCTAGATAAAGGTCAAAACAGGGTCACGTACCTTCGAAAACTAGGTCAATAGGTCAAATAATAGAAAAACCTTGTGACCTCTCTAGAGACCATATTTTTCAATGGATCTTCATGAAAATTGGTCAGAATTTTTATCTTGATAATATCTAGGTCAAGTTCAAAACTGGGTCACATGAGCTGAAAAACTAGGTCACTATGTAAAATAATAGAAAAAACGACGTCATACTCAAAACTGGGTCATGTGGGAAGAGGTGAGCGATTCAGGACCATCATGGTCCTCTTGTTTTATCTCTGTGAATGTGAGGGGGAGGGGGTAATGTTGAGTTGGACATGTAATAAAAACAATAAGGAGTCAAAATTTTGAACGAGAATGGGCAATGAAACAAGAGGACCATGATGGTCCTGAATCGCTCACCTCTTCCCACATGACCTAGTTTTGAGTATGACGTCGTTTTTTCTATTATTTGACATAGTGACCTAGATTTTGAGCTCATGTGACCCAGTTTTGAACTTGACCTAGATATTATCAAGATAAAAATTCTGACCAATTTTCATGAAGATCCATTGAAAAATATGGTCTCTAGAGAGGTCACAAGGTTTTTCTATTATTTGACCTTTTGACCTAGTTTTCGAAGGTACGTGACCCTGTTTTGAGCTTTACCTAGATATCATCAAGGTGAAAATTCAGATCAATTTTCATGAAGATCCATTGAAAAATATGACCTCTAGAGAGGTCAAAAGATTTTAATAATTTTAGACCTACTGACCTAGTTTTTGACCGCAGTTGACCCAGTTTCAAACTTGGCCTAGATATCATCAAGATGAACATTCAGACCAACTTTCATACAGATCCCATGAAAAGTATGGCCTCTAGAGAGGTCACAAGGTTTTTTTATTATTTGACCTACTGACCTAGTTTTTTAAGGCACATGACCCAGTTTCAAACTTGACCTAGATATCATCAAGGTGAACATTCTGACCAATTTTTATGGAGATCCATTCACAATTATGGCCTCTAGAGAGGTCACAAGGTTTTTCTATTTTTAGACCTACTGACCTAGTTTTTGACCGCACATGACCCTGTTTCGAACTTGACCTAGATATCATCAAGATGAAAATTCAGACCAATTTTATACGATCCCATGAAAATATGGCCTTAGAGAGGTCACAAGGTTTTTCTATTTTTGACCACTGACCTAGTTTTTGATGCACTGACCACTTTCGAACTTGACCTAGATATCATCAAGGATGAACATTCTGACCAATTTTCATGAAGATCTTTTGAAATATATGGCCTCTAGAGAGGTCACAAGGTTTTTCTATTTTTAGATCTACTGACCTAGTTTTTGAGGGCACGTGACCCAGTTTCGAACTTGACCTAGATATCATCAAGGTGAACATTCTGACCAATTTTCATGAAGATCTTTTGAAAAATATGGCCTCTAGAGAGGTCACAAGGTTTTTCTATTATTTGACCTACTGACCTAGTTTTTGATGGCACGTGACCCACTTTCGAACTTGACCTAGATATCATCAAGGTGAACATTCTGACCAATTTTCATGAAGATCTCATGAAATGTATGGCCTCTAGAGAGGTCACAAGGTTTTTCTATTTTTAGACCTACTGACCTAGCTTTTGACCGCACGTGACCCAGTTTCGAAACTGACATAGATATCATCAAGTGAACATTCGACCAATTTTCATACAGATCCATGAAATATGGCCTTTAGAGAGGTCACAGGTTTTTCTATTATTTGACCTACTGACCTAGTTTTTGAAGGCCGAGGACCCAGTTTCGAACTGACCTAGATATCATCAAGGTGAACGTTCGACCAATTTCATGACAGATCTTGTGAAAATATGGCCTTTAGAGAGGTCACAAGGTTTTTCTATTTTTGACCTTCTGACCTAGTTTTTGACGGCACGTGGACCGCAGTTTCGAACTTGACTGAGGTTATAAGGGAGAGTGCATCGGAGATGTAAACGGCTAATGAGAGTAAAGTTTATGTGAACCATATTTGTAGACTTTGATAGATATTGACCATTACGCAGTTTGTGGCCTAGGATTAAGGGGGGAGCCTTGAAAAGTGTAGAACCATTGAGTTGTAAGATATATCGCAGTTGTGCTAATTAAAAGCCTGAAGTCCTTATTGGCTTCTGAAAAATAAGGTTAGACTTGTACTGTTAAAGGTTAAAGAGACATGGCTTTTTTCGTATTAATCAGTTCTGTGCAGATGTCAATACTGTGAGCAGACTGAGCTCTTCAAGACAAACAAGAAGAAGCTAACTGGCTCAATGGGTTAGATCACTGGTTCACTGGGTTACTGTTACAGTGTATCGTTTTGTAGTTCACAATGTTTCTACCATGGATCAATGGGATAATCTAGATTACTTGTTTCTTATTACAGTCTATCATTATGTAGTTCAAGGACTCGGCACAAAACCAGGGATCTAATTACTGAAGTAGAAGGTAAAGGTTGCAATGTAGAGGGGGGCCCTGGAGGTCCTCCCTGTTAGAACTTTACTTGTTACAGGTAAAGTAGCTGGGGCTTCAGACCAAAGCTGGGGGAAATCCCTATCCCCAGGCCCTTAACGAAACCCCTGAAAACTAGTCTATGACTATGCAAATCAAAAGCAGACTCTGTTCCCAACTTTCCCTCAAGTAATAATTGTGAAAACAACATTATATAACTACACAAGAGCTGTTCGTAAGACAGCCAAGCTCGACAATTTGAAATATTGTCCCAGAAGCAGGAAAATATAACCCAAAAAGGTTAAATATCAAAAGAGTTTTAAGTTCAAAAGAGGTAACTAATTTGACCAAAATGAAGGTCAGAGTTATGGGGCTTGCTGCTATCAATTAGTTTTATAACTCCGAAGGCACATGTGAAGTTTCAATTCAATATCTGCATTAGTTTTGGAGATAATAACTTGCATGTAAAACTTTAACCAGAATTTTCTAAGTCCAAACAAGAGCTGTCTCCATAGGATGACATATGCCCCCGATGGCACTTTGAATGAGTAGTTATGGCCGATGTTAGAGTTTAGGACCTTTGACCTACGGAGCTGGGTCTTGCGCGCGACACGTCGTCTTACTGTGCCCCACATTCATGTGTAGTTATTTTAAAATCCATGCATGAATGACAAAGATATGGACCGGACACGCCCTTCAATGCACTATCATGAAAAATGACCTTTAACGTCTAAGTGTGACCTTGACCTTTGAGCTACGGACCTGGGTCTTGCGCGCGACACGTCATCTTACTGTGGTACACATTCATGTCAAGTTATTTGAAAATCCATCCATGGTTGACAAAGATATGGACCGGACACGCCCATCGATGCACTATCCTTTAATGTCTAAGTGTGACCTTGACCTTTGAGCTACGGACCTGGGTCTTGCGCGCGACACGTCGTCTTACTGTGGTACACATTCATGCCAAGTTATTTGAAAATCCATCCATCGATGACAAAGATATGGACCGGACACGCCCATCAATGCACTATCCTTTAATGTCTAAGTGTGACCTTGACCTTTGAGCTACGGACCTGGGTCTTGCGCGCGACACTTCGTCTTACTGTGGTACACATTCATGCCAAGTTATTTGAAAATCCATCGATCGATGACAAAGATATGGACCGGACACGCCCATCAATGCACTATCCTTTAATGTCTAAGTGTGACCTTGACCTTTGAGCTACGGATCTGGGTCTTGCGCGCGACACGTCGTCTTACTGTGGTACACATTCATGCCAAGTTATTTGAAAATCCATCCATCGATGACAAAGATAAGGACCGGACACGAAAATTGCAGACAGACTGACAGACCGACAGACGGACAGACGGTTCAAAAACTATATGCCTCCCTTCGGGGGCATAAAAAGGGCATAATTTGCCCAAAATACATGTCAGAGTTATGGGACTTGACCCAGTGTGGTTGGTAATTGATCTAGAAAAAGAAAAAAAAGTTTCAAATCTATATGCCTTTTAGTATTAGCTTTATGTACTTGCACGCAAAACTTTTACCAGGATTTTCTAAGTCCAAAAGGGGGCATAATTTGCCCAAAATACATGTCAGAGTTATGGGACTTGACCCAGTGAGGTTGGTAATTGATCTAGAAAAAGAAAAATAAGTTTCAAATCTATATGCTTTTTAGTAATAGCTGTATGTACTTGCACGCAAAACTTTAACCAGGATTTTCTAAGTCCAAAAGGGGGCATAATTTGCCCAAAATACATGTCAGAGTTATGGGACTTGACCCAGTGAGGTTGGTAATTGATCTAGAAAAAGAAAAAATAAGTTTCAAATCTATATGCCTTTTAGTAATAGCTGCATGTACATGCACGCAAAACTTTAACCAGGATTTTCTAAGTCCAAAAGGGGGCATAATTTGGCCAAAATGAAAGTCAAAGTTATGGGACTTGCTGCTATCAACTAGTTTTATAACCCCCAAGACACATGTGAAGTTTCAATTCAATATCTGCACTAGTTTTGGAGATAGTAATTTGCATGTAAAACTTTAACCAGAATTTTCTAAGTCCAAAAGGGGGCATAATTTGCTCAAAATACATGTCAAAGTTATGGGACTTGACCCAGTGAGGTAGGTAATTGATCTAGAAAAAGAACAAATAAGTTTCAAAGCTATATGCCTTTAAATGATAGCTGTATGTACTTGCATGCAAAAACTTAACCAAGGTGTGACGCCGACGCCGATGCCAGGGTGAGTAGAATAGCTAGACTATTCTTCGAATAGTCGAGCTAGTAATCTAAATAAACAGAAAGTGAACATACTTTGCAATCATGAGAAAATCTTCCCTCATCAGAGCCATTCTAAACGACTTCACCTCGGCAATATTGTTCTGAAAAAAACAACAACAATAACACCATTTCATACCCATATGAAAATAAGTAAACCAGCATGTCATACCTGTCTTGTTGAAAATTTTCCTTTGACTTTTAAGCAGTTCTCAGAATCTTTACATATCTACATCAATTCTATTAGTTTTGTGAAAAATCCATTTGACTTGCACATTTTCCATTGTAGACGTGAGCCATTTTGAGCCACTGTTTATCATTTTCATTATTTGTTTTATCCTTACTGCACTTCCTGTTAACACCTAAGAGCACTGTTGTGCAGAGCAAAATACATTGAAAGCAATGTGTCTTTCAAGCTTCAGGATCATAGGTTAAAGCATTCTGAGGTTACTGAGTGGAATGACTGACAGGCAACCAGTATCATCACATTAGACATCCATCTTAACACTTAGATTGACAGTGACCATGAACTCTTGACTAAGAAACCTCAAAATCAAAAGTGATCCATGGTGACTATTCTTTTTGTACTAACAGTCACAGTGACCTTGACCAAAAGCCCTCAAAGTCGTTAAGAGTCATTCATTTCCCTTTAGCAATGTGCCGCCAAGCTTGAGGGCAACAGTTCAATCATTCTCAAAGTACTGAGGAAACAGTTTTTGTACTAAAAGTCGCTATGACCTTCACCTTTCGCCCTATGATTTCAAAACAGATAGGGGAAATCTAATGTACATGAGCAATATGCCTGCCAAATTTGAAATTAGCAGGTTAAGGAATTCTCAAGATACTTTTATATCAACAGTCACTGAGAGCTTTATCTTTGATCTACTGACCTCCAAATCAATAGGGGTCATCCAAAACTCGAAAGCAGTGTGCCTATTAAGTTTGTGAATCGTAAGTCAAAGCATTCTCAAGATTTTTGTGTGGAAACTGTTTTTGTACTAAGTAACTGTGACCTTGACTATTAACCCATTGACCTCAAATTCAATAGGGGGCATTTATTGCCTTTGAGCAATGTGAGTATTAAATCTGAAGATCATAGATCAAAGTGTTACTGAGCAGAAAGCAAACTGCTAACAGACAAATGGATGACCGGCGCCATCACATAACACGTCACCTTGGGTGTATAACAAGAGCTGTCACAGGAGACAGCGCGCTCGACTATTTTGATGCTGGATAGTGAAACTGGGCACATCTGAGGAAACTAGAGTGCCAATGGAGTGTTTAATGACTCCAATATTGGATGAAGATATTGCACAATAGCCTGAACAACTATTCTAAGTTTGAATCAAATCCATTCAGTAATAGACAGAGTGAAAGTGCATCAAAACTTTAACCTAAAATTCTAAGTAAAAAGGGGGAATAATTAATGAAAAATTGGTGCCAGAGTTATGCACCTTGCATCATATGGTGTGGGTGATGATGTTGAACAACTTTTTTAAGTTTGAATCAAATCCATTCAGTAATAACAGAGACAGAGTGAAAGTGCATCAAAACTTTAACCTAAAATTCTAAGTAAAAAGGGGAAATAATTCATGAAAAATTGGTCCCAGAGTTATGCACCTTGTGTCATATGATAAGGGTTATGATGTTGAACAATTGTTTAAGTTTGAATCAGATCCATTCAGTAATAACAGAGATAGAGTGAAAGTGCATCAAAACTTTAACCTGAAAATCTAAGTGAAAAGGGGGAATAATTCATGAAATATTGGTGCCAGAGTTATGGCCCTTATGTCAGATGATGTGGATGATGATGAGGAATAAGTATTTCAAGTCTGAATCAAATCCATCAAGTAATTACAGAGATAAGTTGAAACAAGAGCACCGCCTTGCGGGTGCTGACGCTCATCTGATTTTTTTTGTATAATAGAAATATTGTCCTACCCATGATTTTCTAAGTCTAAAAAGGGCCATCACTCTTGCAAAAAGCAGGATAGAGTTATGTTTCTTGATGTACAGTGTCCACTTATGATGGTGAAAAACTGTTGCAAGTTTTAAAGCAATAGCTTTGATAGTTTATGAGAAAAGTTGACTTAAACATAATATTCAACCAAGAAAATGATTTTTCTAAGTCCAAAAGGGGCAATAATTATTGCAAAAAGCAGGATAGAGTTATGTTGCTTGCTGTACAGGGTCAGCTTATGATGGTGAACAAGAGTTGCAAGTTTTAAAGCAACAGCTTTGATAGTTTAAGAGAAAAAGTTGACCTAAACATAAAACTTAACCAAGAAATCTGATATTTTCTAAGTCCAAAAGGGGCCATAAATCTTGCAAAAAGCAGGATAGAGTTATGTTTCTTGCTGTACAGGGTCAGCTTATGATGGTGAACAAGTGTTGCAAGTTTTAAAGGAATACCTTTGATAGTTTAGGATAAAAGCTGACCTAAACATAAAACTTAACCAAGAAAACTGATTTTCTAAGTCCCAAAGGGGCAATAATTCTTGCAAAAAGCAAGATGGAGTTAAGTTTCTTGATGTACAGGGTCTGCTTATGATGGTGAACAAGTATTCCAAGTTTCAAAGCAAAAGCTTTGATAGTTTAGGAGAAAAGTTGACCTAAACAAAAAACTTAACCAAGAAATCTGATATTTTCTAAGTACAAAAGGGGCCATAAATCTTGCAAAAAGCAAGATGGAGTTATGTTTCTTGCTATACAGGGTCAGCTTATGATGGTGAACAAGTATTCCAAGTTTCAAAGCAATAGCTTTGATAGTTTAGGAGAAAAGCTGACCTAAACATAAAACTTAACCAGGCAACGCCGACGCAGACGCCGACGCCGACAACCGCTCAAGTGATGACAATAACTCATCATTTTTTTTCAAAAATCAGATGAGCTAAAAAGAGAAAGTGTTAAAAAACTTTAACCAAGGTGGGGACGCAGAAAGACGCCGACGCCGGGACGAGTAGGATAGCTCTCCTTACACTTTGTATAGTCGAGCTAAAAATGACTATTATAAATATTATGTCTAATTTTTGCAAAATTAAAAAGAAAATGCCATATTTTTTATTTTAGAGAATATGCAAATCAACCAGTAAATGTGTGAGGCCCAGCCTTTTCTTCAGAAACAAGTCAACAAAATCAAAAGACAAACAAAACATCTGGATATTCCTAAATCAGTTTTTATGCACCCGAAGGGAGGCATATAGTTTTTGAACCGTCTGTCAGTCTGTCGGTCTGTCAGTCTGTCTGTCCGCAATTTTCGTGTCCGGTCCATATCTTTGTCATCGATAGATGGATTTTCAAATAACTTGGCATGAATGTGTACCACAGTAAGACGACGTGTCGCGTGCAAGACCCAGATCCATAGGTCAAAGGTCCTAAACTCTAACATCGGCCATAACTATTCATTCAGAGTGCCATCGGGGGCATGTGTCATCCTATGGAGACAGCTCTTGTTTCTTAAAGAAATACCCTGTCACATTTGATAATAAATGGTTGTATCACTTACCAAGAGGCCTAGGATTTTAGTTTCCACTTGTACCCTCGTGTCCACTTCCATGGTGCTGACAACTTGTAATGTGGTCATGAAGAGGTCAAGTCCACCTTCACTCAGGAACACCTTACATGTCGCAGGAGATTCATCTGTAGTGTGAAAATAATGACACTGAGGTTCATTCCTTAACCCTTAGCCTGCTCGCAGCAAGTGATTTTGTCTTTGCGACCAGTGCAGACCAAGATCAGCCTGCACATCCGTGCAGTCTGATCATGGTCTGCACTGTTCGCTATTCAGTCAGTAATTTTTCTGTGAACACCCCTTCAATTAAATGGCACTGCCCGAATTGAATGATGGACCAGTCCATTTTAGAAATTTAGCACGGTAAAGGTTAAATTACCCACACTGCACTTTTACAGACTTTTATACACAATAGGATAAATACATCAGGAATCGCCTCTTATGATACTGTGATCAAACAATATAGACATTTCAATACATTTCATGAACATTTAACCTATACCCTGCTAAATTTCTATAATGAACCTGCCCATCTTTCAGCAGACTGCACCAATGTGCAGGCTGGTCTTGGTATGCAGTGGCCGCAAAGGCAGAATCACTTGCCGCCAGCAGGCTAAGGGTTAATGATGTTGTCGGACAATATATTCAGTTTTTCCACTTTGTACACATTTTATGCTAGAATAACATGACCAAATTTTTTTTTTGTTACAAGAGGGATTCTTCAGATGTTACAACATGAAAATGCACCCATTCTCAACATATCAAGGAAAGAGCCTTTTGTCTTAAAACAAGGCCAGACAAGTCGCTGACTATGTTACTTCAATGTAGTATGGAAGGTTAATGGACACAATTACTTTTTTTTCTGGTAAAATACTGCGAAAAGAAGTCCATTAAACAAGCAGAAGCATGCTAATTACCTGTTAGATTCCACAGGGCACTGAGTGTGAACTTCAGAGTAATGTCAACAATGTTGTTTTCAATCTTCTGACGAACAAGCTGCAGCATTTTCTTCATGTAGCGTGTCTTAGCACCTAGCTGAGAGGTTTTCTGAGTAGAAATCTATAATTATACAGTCATACATTTAAAAAGATTCTCTTGAGGACTGCTACCAGGAAATATCGAAACTCAAAAAAAGCTTTTAACAGAAATTGAAACAGATAGTGCTTCAGCTAAATAAAACCATAATTGAGCCGCGCCATGAGAAAACCAACATAGTGCATTTGCAACCAGCATGGATCCAGACCAGCCTACACATCTGTGCAGTCTGGTCAGGATCCATGCTTTTTGCTAACGATTTTTACAATAATTATTGCAATAGGCTTTGAAAGGGAACAGCATGGATCCTGACAAGACTGCGCGGATGCGCAGGCTGGTCTGGATCCATGCTGGTCGCAAACGCACTATGTTGGTTTTCTCACGACAAGGCTCATATGAACATTTCAGTTTAATAAGAGTCTTTAACATTTTTTGCTGTTATAATCTCCATTAGTGTTTCATTTATATATGAAGGCCAGTTAATTTACAGTGAAACCAGTCTTCCTGGATGATAGTATTGAACATTTTGTTTTCTTTTTCATCATTTCTCCCACAGTATTTCACTTATATATGAAGGACAGTCAATTTACACTGAAACCAGTCTTCCTGGATAATAGTACTGAACATTTTGGTGTTTTTTTTCCACCAATTCCTCAAAGGAAATATTTATCCTGATCTGTCAGATATTTACTGGCACATTTCTACTGATGCAAGCAAACTTTATGAATAAATAATGAACTACAGGAGAATTCTAGACAAATACAACATTAAGTAATTATATTTTACAAAACAAGTTTTCTTTTAAAACAGAGCAGAGTTAAACAAATCCAACTTTAGTTAAAAACACTGATACTTGTATCTAACAATTTTGCCTGTGTGGGAAGAACTGTATAATCATTAATATTCATGTGGGGCTAATTTTCATGGATTTCATGATTGAGACAATCCATTAAATTTAATCCCAATAGGAAATTCCATTTTTAGTTAAAAAGTTGCAATCTACAAATTAATTACCCAAGAAACAAGTAACTCTTACACAACAAGTAATCTTGCCATACTCTTGTCAAAGTCTGTGACCTTGACCTATGAGCTAGGGGGTCTGGATTTTGCAGGTAATCATCATTCACTATGGTGGTTAATTTTTCCAAACTACTTCAGCATCCTAAAATGCCCAACAAAAGTATTGGCCAGACACAATCTTGTGCACACACATACACACAAACAGACGAAAAACATTCAATGCCCCATTTTTTAATGGCAAAGGCATGACAAAAGCCAAGAACTATGTGAACATACTTTTGCTGCTAGTATAGAGCATATGGCTACTGACATCCTGTTCATGGAAGGGTCGTCAAACAAACATAAACATTCCATAACCAGTCTAGCACACCGGTAGCGGTCAAACTGTACATCTTGTAATATACGGTCACTGCATAATGTCAGCAGAGCATTCTTTTGCAACTGAAACAAAAGTATCTTTATAGTTTAGTTTATGGAATGGTGGTATCTTCTTGTATCAACTAATGATAGTCTTGCTTTATTACACATCATTACAATAGAAATCTGATCTTTACTTAGACAACAACAATTTTGATGCATCACTCCAGTAAAATTACAAATTATTAACTTGTCACATTTTTGTGACTATGTAAGAAAGTGACTATGTATATTATGATCACTGACAAGAAAAAAAGAAAGGTTTTCCTGATATAAAATTTTGTTGTGTATGCCGTTTGCAGGAGTACCTCTTCTCAATGACTTAGCTACCCAGAAGTACATGAAGGCAGTTACCCTAGTCTTTGTTTCAAAAAAAGCTTGAAACAAGAGCTGTCTCCGTAGGATGACACATGCCCCCGATGGCACTTTGAATGAATAGTTATGGCCGATGTTAGAGTTTAGGACCTTTGACCTACGGAGCTGGGTCTTGCGCGCGACACATCGTCTTACTGTGTCACACATTCATGCATAGTTATTTTAAAATCCATGCATGAATGACAAAGATATGGACCGGACATGCCCATCAATGCACTATCATGAAAAATGACCTTTAACGTCTAAGTGTGACCTTGACCTTTGAGCTACGGACCTGGGTCTTGCGTGTGACAGGTCGTCTTATTGTGGTACACATTCATGCCAAGTTATTTGAAAATCCATCCATCGATGACAAAGATATGGACCGGACACGCCCATTCATGCACTATCCTTTAACGTCTAAGTGTGACCTTGACCTTTGAGCTACGGACCTGGGTCTTGCGCACTGCACGTCGTCTTACTGTGGTACACATTCATGCCAAGTTATTTGAAAATCCATCCATCGATGACAAAGATATGGACCGGACACGCCCATTAATGCACTATCCTTTAACGTCTAAGTGTGACCTTGACCTTTGAGCTACGGACCTGGGTCTTGCGCACTGCATGTCGTCTTACTGTGGTACAATTCATGCCAAGTTATTTGAAAATCCATCCATCGATGACAAAGATATGGACCGGACACGCCCATCAATGCACTATCCTTTAACGTCTAAGTGTGACCTTGACCTTTGAGCTACGGACCTGGGTCTTGCGCACTGCACGTCGTCTTACTGTGGTACACATTCATGCCAAGTTATTTGAAAATCCATCCATCGGTGACAAAGATATGGACCGGACACGAAAATTGCGGACAGACCGACAGACTGACAGACCGACAGACAGACGGTTCAAAAACTATATGCCTCCCTTCAGGGGCATAAAAATCTGTAAACAGTATTCCGAAGATGACTCTAGAAGTTTCTGCCTCGCATTTCTTTACATGTTCCTGTATTATTGACAGATAAAAGAAGCACAAAAATACAATAGATATTATGTATGAGATACCTGTTGATGATTGGGAAAGTTTTCCATAGCCAACAGCGTCAGTTCAATAATCTCTTTTAAACAACGTGGATGTATTTTCTGACCAAGTTCAGCTTTTGACAGGTTATATAGACAAGCTGTTGCTGCCATCTGTACTCCCAGTGTGCGAGGATGTAACTTCATTGCCGGTAGAACTAACTGTAATAAACATAACCTTCATAACATATAGTCATGGACTAAGGCACAGCATCAGCATTGGATTATTTATCCCTCCCCCACCCCCTCCACACTCCCGACCCCAACAAAGAAAATGCTCTTTTCCAAACTGTCATTATTGGACTTGGTACATACATGACCTTGACTACAGAGCTCAAAGGCGAAAGCACACAGACACAAAGAACATAGTCAAAGAGCACAGATTCTACTTCTAAGAGCACAGAGTTCATAGTCGCAGAGCACATGGATACAGAACACACAGTCTAAGAGGACATAAACACACAGCATACAGACACATAGCACAAAGCCACAAAGCACATTGACACAGCACAGAGCTACACAGTACACATTCATAGAGTCAGCCAGGACACAGTCAAATAGGACACAGTCACAGAGTCACACTAGACAGTCACACAGGACACAGTCACAGAGTCACACTTGACACAGTCTCACAGTCACAGAGTCGCACAGGACACAGTCACAGAGTCACACTAGACACAGTCACACAGGACACAGTCACAGAGTCGCACAGGACACAGTCACAGAGTCACACTAGACACAGAGTCACACTAGACACAGTCACAGAGTCGCACAGGACACAGTCATGCAGTCACAGAGTCGCACTAGATACAGTCACACAGGATACAGTCATAGAGTCGCACTAGACACAGTCACACAGGACACAGTCACAGAGTCCCACAGGACACAGTCACAGAGTCGCAAAGGACACAGTCACAGAGTCACACTAGACACAGTCACACAGGACACAGTCACAGAGTCGCACAGGACACAGTCACAGAGTCACACTAGACACAGTCACACAGGACACAGTCACAGAGTCGCACAGGACACAGTCACACAGCAACAGAGTCACACTAGACACAGTCACACAGGACACAGTCACAGAGTCACATAGGACACTGTCACAGAGTCACAAAGGACACAGTCACAGAGTCGCACAGGACACAGTCACAAAGGACACAGTCACAGAGTCGCACAGGACACAGTCACAGAGGACACAGTCACACAGTCACACAGGACACAGTCACAGAGTCGCAAAGGACACAGTCACAGAGTCACAAAGGACACAGTCACAGAGTCGCAAAGGACACAGTCACAGAGTCACACAGGACACAGTCACAGAGAGTCACACAGAACACAGTCACAGAGTCACAAAGGACACAGTCACAGAGTCACACAGGATACAGTCACAGAGTCACACAGGACACAATCACAGAGTCACACTAGACACAGTCACACAGGACACAGTCACAGAGTCGCACAGGACACAGTCAAAAAGTCACACTAGACAGTCACACAGGAAACAGTCACAGAGTCACAACAGACACAGTAACACAGGACACAGTCACAGAGCAAACAGTCAGTCTCACATACAGCACAAAGAGCACATACTCATCAACACTGTGAGTCTGAAATTTAGACTCTAGATTAGACTTTAAAATGCTGAACATTGTATCAACACATAGTGTAAACTTTGACACCTCTAAGAAGTAACACCCTTCCTACAGTTGCAAATATTTTCCTTACCATTAGTAAAATTTCTTAAATTAACCTCTGCAGATTAACAGCCTCTACAACAAGTCAATGGCACTTACTAAAGGGATGTTGCACTGTATTTTAGTAAAGCTACAATTTTCACTGAACCTTTGTTCAAATACAGCTATGATAACTTCTAACAGTAACACAAGAGTTCATAGAACATGAAATGCCCCCATTGATGCATTCAGTAATTGCACAAGGAACAGAAATTATTAATGAGCCGCGCCATGAGAAAACCAACATAGTGGGTTTGTGACCAGCATGGATCCAGACCAGCCTGCGCATCCGCGCAGTCTGGTCAGGATCCATGCTGTTCGCTTTAAAAGTCTACTGCAATTAGAGAAACCGTTAGCGAACAGCATGGATCCTGACCAGACTGCGCGGATGCGCAGGCTGGTCTGGATCCATGCTGGTCGCAAACCCACTATGTTGGTTTTCCCATGGCACGGCTCATTTGATCACTGTGCACTGGACGTTTGACATACTCAGTCTTCAAATCAACAGCTATGGGTCATTTACCAGTCATAAGTAAAATCTGTATCAAATATGATCTTAGACCAAAGCATTCTCTAGTTATTCGGCAAAAAAAGTTCTACTGTTCCAGGTCACTGTGACCTTGACCTACTGACCTCAAAATCAGTAGGGGTCCTCTGCTGGTCATGATCAACCTCCCTATTAAGTTTTGTGATCCTAGGCACAATCGTTCTCAAGTTATCATCTGGAAACGGTTTAACTGTTCCGGGTCACTGTGACCTTGACCTTTGACCTCAAAATTAATAGGGTCATCTGCTGGTCCTAGGCCCAAGTGTTTTCAAGTTATCGTCCAGAAACAGTTTAATTGTTCCAGGTCACTGCGACCTTGACCTTTGACCTACTGACCTCAAAATCAATAGGGGTCATCTGCTGGTCATCACCAACCTCCCTGTCAACTTTAATGTCCTTAGACACAAGTGTTCTCAAGTTAACAATATTCCCCACATTCTTCGAAGGGGGTGCATAATAATAGATGCATAATAAACTGAACTGCAGCAACCTTATGTTTAACTCTTAGTTTTAAAGAAATGTGAATTTGGGCCTTTGACGATTTCAGTATCAAGAGTTTGGTAAGACAACACAACTTACTCCTACAGTAAAGAAAACTAATTTACAACCTGTATACATGTAATCAGGGTTTTCCCTAGGAAATTTATTTTGAGGGACATCATGTCCCCCCAAATCTATTTTTCTGGAAAAAAAGTGACTATTTTTGGGGACATGTTTGGATTTGCTTGAATACTTTGATACTCTTTTGGGCTTTTAGTAGTTTAAATTGATTGAAATTAACTTTTAATTAATTTGGAAAATTGTTTTTTGGGGAAAACTTATGCCACACTTTGCTAAGAAAAGGGGGACATGGACCTTGAAAAGTGGTAAATTTACCACCTTTTTTGGGGTTAGGGAAAACCCTACATGTAATTATGTTTGACAAAGCTTAGAACTAAATCATTGGATATTTTACCTTGATAATGTCTTCTCTAGGTATATACATTTCTTGAGTTAGACTGAACAATGTGTACAAAGATTTCTGCATATAAAGTTGCCGTGTTGTGTAACGTTTCAATGACTCTGTTACTTGTTTTTCACTGGCTTCTCCTGTCACCTGTAACATAAGAACAAAGAATTTCTGAATATGCGGTAAGAAAAAGAGCGCAATATTAAGAACAAGAGCTGTCTAATGACAGCAAGTTAAACAATTTGAAATAGTTCAGTATAATACAGTCAAACTGTGTTCACTCGATCTTGATGGGACTGGCAAAATTTGTTTGAGATATCGGTAGTTCGAGCCATAAAAAATTATGATATTACATTATACTGAGGTTTTACCAGGACCTGACGAAGAGTTCGAGCCATTGGGTGGCATTCAAATTATCTGAGTTCAAGCAAACAAAATTCTACTGTATTAGCTTAAGAACAAATAGTTAACTAGAGTTGCTTTTGAGAAAAGCGCATGTCTCCCACAACTGCCTAATCATCTAAATAGCAAGTCAGTCTTTATATACTGTTTACTCACTACAAATATACCTTTGAAGAGTAAAAAGGCCGATTTTGGGTAATTCAAGGGCCATAATTCTGGAGTGCCTCGAGCGATTTGGCTAGTTAATGAACCTGGTCGAGGAGTTATGATCAAAAACATTTGGTTTAAGTTTGGTGAAGATCGGGTGAGAAATGTTGGACTTATAGTGCGGACGAGAATAAAAAGGCCGATTTTCGGTAATTCAAGGGCCATAATTCCAAAGTGCCTGGGCCGATTTGGCTAGTTATAAAACTTGGCCAAGGACCTATGGTCAAACACATTTTGTTAAAGTTTGGTGATGATCAGATGAGAAATGTTCGACTTAGAGCACGGACAAGAGTAAAAAGGCCGATTTTCGGTAATTCAAGGGCCACAACTCCGAAGTGCCTGGACCGATTTGGCTCATTATCAAACTTGCCCTACTAGAGTGCATGCATATTCATCAAGTCAAAAGGACTCCTATACTACTCAGACTGCATGCGCATTCCTGGAGCCAAAAGGACCCCTATACTACTCATGCCAAAAGGACCCCTATACTACTCATGAGTAGTATAGGGTAAATTTTTGGCTCCAGGAATGCGCCTAAAATCTGAGCATTTTTCGGTAATTCGCGGGCCATAATTATAAAGTGCCTAGGCCGATTTGGCTAGTTATCGAACTTGGCCGAGCACTTATTGGCAGACACATTTTGTTGAAGTTTGGTGAAGATCGGATGAGAAATGTTCGACTTAGAGTGCGGACAAGCTTTGTGACAGACACACACACAGACTGGAGTAAATCAATATGTCTCCCACACCACTGTGTGGTGGGAGACATAACAAGAGTGGAAGACTGTCACAAAATACGCCCGTTATCAAACTTGGCTTAATTCGAGGGCCATAATCCACGAGTGCCTGGGGCAATTTTGCTGGTTATCTAACTTGGCCGAGATATTACGCCCACAAACATTGTCAGCAAGTTTGGTGAAGATCGGATGAGAACTGTTTGACTTCGAAAGCAGACAAGGCTAAATTCGCAGATTTCGAGTAATTCACGGGCCATAATCCAAGAGTGTCTGGGGCGATTTAGCTGGTTATCGAACTTGGCCAAGATATTATGCCCACAAACATGGTCACCAAGTTTGGTGAAGTTCGGATGAAAACTGTTGACTTAGAGAGCAGACAATGCTAAATTCACAGTTTTTCAAGTAATTCAAGGGCCATAATCCAAGGGTGCCTGGGGCGATTTAGCTGGTTATCGAACCTGGCCGTGATATTTTGACCACAAACATTATCTGCAAGTTTGTGGAAGATCGGATGAAAACTGTTCGACTAAAGACAGCGGACAAGGCTAAATTTGCAGTTTTTAGGGTAATTCAAGGGCCATAATCCAAGAGTGCCTAGGGCGATTTGGCTGGTTATCAAACTTGGCCAAGATATTATGCCCACAAACATTGTCACCAAGTTTGGTGAAGACTGGATGAAAACTGTTTGACTTAGAGAGCGGACAATGCTAAATTCACAGTTTTTCAAGTAATTCAACGGCCATAATCCAAGAGTGCCTAGGGCGATTTAGCTGGTTATCGAACTTGGCTGAGATATTATGCCAACAAACATTGTCACCAAGTTTGGTGAAGATCGGATGAAACTGTTTGACTTAAGAGGGTGGACAAGGCTAAATTTGCAGATTTTGAGTAAATCAAGGGCCATAACCCAGGAGTGCCTGGGGCGATTTTGCTTGTTATCAAACCTGGCCGTGATATTATACCCACAAACACTGTCAACAAGTTTGGTGAAGATTGGATGAAAACTGTTCGACTTAAGAGAGCGGACATACTTTTGGACGCCAACCGCCTGCCCGCCCGTCACCCACCCGCTGTGGGTGTTCACATAGTACGCCCTGCTCTTTCAGAGATGGGCTTATAAAAAGTAAGCATAATTTTGAAAAGTTAAAGCGTTATGGGACCTAGCTAAAAACATTTATTTCATGAAGCTAAGATGGTGCATACAGCTATACAGTTTCTGAGAAATTTGCTGACGAGTAAAACTTTCTCTTAAAATATCTAAGTTAAAATGGGGAATAACTTTGACAAAATGTTAGCTACAGTTATGAAACAGTCCTGTGAAGTCCTCACATAGCTCTGATTGCCCAAATAGACAGCTATTAAGTGAAATGGTAAACAAATTTGGAAGAACATCTACGCAATGTTTTATCAACTTATATATAACGGGAAAGGAAAGACAGTGAGTGACCACAATAGCTCACCCCAACTACCTTGTACTCAAGTGAGCTAAAATACATGTAATGCAATATACTGTTATATCTTGCAGACCTATACCTGAAATTTCAATAAACAAATTAAATTCCAACATACATGAATTTTATCTTTATAATTTTGCGTTTATCATTATTTCTCCTCGTATATCCCTCTAGATAAATTTTCATTGAACACTCCTTCAAGTTATAAGTGGTACTGCCCAAATTGAATGATGGACCAGTCCATTTTTGAAATTTAGCAGGTTAAAGGTTAAATCATATGGACGTTGGTATCCTATGATATCATTTATGAATATGTACTTTGTTATGAAGATTTAAAAGTCTAAAATGGTAGTAAAGGATGTGTTTTCTTGGTTACATTTTTTCTAATCTTTATATATTGAAATTCCACAAATCAACATTCCCACAAATTAGCAGTTTAATTTCATTACCATTTTAGTTTTCTTGACATTTATCGAGTCCAAATGAAAGACAACAGTATTAGAAATATCCTTGACATCTCAGATTGTAACTAGATTAACGCTGCACTTCACAACAACAATAAACTGTCTGTGTCAATAAATATGCAGAATTTGCAGACTTGGGTGACAGAAAAGATAATTGTTTTCTTGGTTTTATGCAAGTATAAAATTGCAAAATAATGTGCAACAGAATAAAGAGTAAGAATAAAGAGTAATGCGCCCTAGTATAGAAAACTGCGCATTCTTTGGAAATTATAACATACTTTACTAGAAATAGTAACAAAACTGCAGAGGACAAAAAATTTTTTTTACCAAGGCCAAATAACCAGGGCAGGCATTATAACTGGAAGCGGGCATTATCACGCGTTACCGGCCTGCCATGGATAAGTGACGTCACTTTTACCCAGTGTTGTTAAATTCCTTAAAGTTGATATATTATATGATTAAATAAACTGAATAATCTTTCATGTGTTGGGGTATATAATACACAACTCAATAAACAGCAATGAAGTTCCTTATGTGGTTTTTAGCATCCCTTAACTATTGGTACTCAGGCAAAGCCCTCATGCAAAAGATGTTTAGTTGTGGTAATAACCACTTCAGGCCTACCACTGCTGTTTAATAAGTGTAAACAGCTATTTTAACAATACGTCAGTCCACCGAAATAGTAATTAAATACCTCAGAAATAATTGGGTTACAACAATTTTGAGGGTGTCTCAATTTTAAGGGTGTCCAATCACTTGGGGAAAATACAGTACCTCAAAACAGAACGGTACCCTGATGGCTGTTGTAGTCTGCCTCCATTTTTGTTTTTCGTTGGCAGTAATATTATTTGTGGTTAGAAATTTAGCTTTCGGGTATGTTTTGAGTATCTATTTGTAACTACTGTTATATGTGTATCTAAGACATTTATTGTGGAAGGACTTTTCAATGCTGAATTCATATTGTCCTGCAGAAAAGCATTTATTTTCTCAAGATTATTCAACTGAATTCATTTTACTGCCCTGCAGAAAGTATTTATTTTCTGGATCATTCAACTGCTTTGGCTGTTTTTCTAGCATTGCATTTGCTTGATTTCACATGAATACCTTACGTACCGCAATTATCTATAGTACAAAGAAATCAATTTTTTAGTCATATAAAGGATGGTGACATTTGCAGTAGTAAGCACAATGCCCAACTTTATAGTGCAGCCTAAATGGAACATCAGGCAATAGCCACATGACAGGATACCCCATCAAGACACATTATACCAACACCTGACTGACTAGTCCTAGTACTATCCTCTAAATGCAGAGCGCCAAGCAAGGAAGCTACTAGAACCATTTTTCACATTTTTGGTATCACATGGCTAGGGAGCGAACACATGGCCTCCTGCACTTGAGGGTCTACCAGTAGGCTAACGAGGCAGCACTGCAATTTTTAGTAATTAAAGAGCTATAACTCTAGAGGGATTTGGACTATCTAGCTGACTATCATTCCTTTGCAGCCTATTATGCTTTAAAACATTATAAACAAGTTTGGTGAAAACTGGATAAGAACTGCTTAATGTACACAGTGGACACTGTCAATCTCATGACTTTGAGTAATTCAAGAACTGTGAGAGGGACTTGGAGGATCCAGCTGGTTATATGACTGGTATTCAATGGTCTACCATTTCTTCTATTGCACATGCTTGTTTTTTTTTTTTTACAAATCATGGTAATGTTGTTATTTTTAAAATCTCTTGAAGTTTTAGAACAAGAGGGCCAAGATGGCCCTAGGTCATTTAAGTAACACACCTTAACAGTGTAAACATGTTTTACCTAGTGATTTCATGAAGACTAATATTCTGACCAATTTTCATTAAGATTGAACCAAAAATTGTGACCTCTAGAGTGGAAACAAGCATTTTCTTTGATTTGACCTAGTGACCTAGTTTTTTACCCCACATGACCCAGATTCGAACTTGTCCAAAATTTCATGAAAACAAACATTCTGACAAAGTTTCGGGAAGATTGGAGCAAAAAAGTGGCCTCTAGAGTGTATACAAGCTTTTCCTTTGATTTGACCTAGTGACCTAGTTTTTGACCCCACCTGACCCAGATTTCAAATCATAATCTGGGACCCATGATGGGATCTGGCCAGTTTTTGAAAGGAACCGAGATATTGTGCAAGTCTGATTAAAATTGACTGCAAATGTTGTCTCTATCGTGTTCACAAGAAATTGTAAACGGACAACGGACGGACGGACCACTGACAAAATGCGATAACAAAAGCTCAGGTGAGTTAAAAACAGTTTAAAATATGCAGCTATTTCTGAATGAAAATGCCAAAAATGGAAAGATCGTCACAGTTAACAGATGTTTCGATCCTTTCTCACTAGTGATAACTGAGATACAAGCTTACATGTACATACAAAAACTTTACCAATTTGAGATGACGCTGATGAACGAGAGTCTTCCAACCTTGAAAATTAACACTGAAACTGAAACTGTTTCATTTGATTAAACGCCTATTTTTACGCAAAACGTATTCAATGGCGTTTTACAAATACATAAAAGTACGACAAAAATTAAGATATTTAATGACATATAACATAAATGAGCATAAATACCATTGTGAATAAACTATTTAGTAAGCATTAAAAAAAAACAAAAAAAAAAACAAAAACAAAATGATCAGACATCAGGTAAGATTAATAAAATATTAGAATATTAAGATACAGTAAGACAGCTGTTTGTTATTAAGTAAAAATAAGTGGGTTATTGCGACATGTCCAGAAGTTATTACAAACAACTGTATTTTGTATTTGTTATAATATAGTTCATTTTCGAATGTATTTACACAATAAAATCATCCAGTTCACGTTACTTCAGTTTCTTAAAAATTACAGTCACAGTCTCTAAAAGAGTGCAAAGTAATCTCCAAAATAATGAGTTTTCAACTTCTTTTTGAAAACATCTATTGAGTCCGAGTTCCTTATTTCGAGAGGCAATTCATTCCAGAGTTTAGGTCCAACAGTACCAAAACTTCTGTCGCTGAACGTTTTGCGCTTGTTGAAAGGAACAACGAAACACCCAGTAACAGAGTTTGAAGAACGCAAGTTTCTTGTCTGTGTTTGTTTTATGAGAAGTTCAGAAAGATATGCTGGAGAGTTTCCAACTGAACAATTATACATGTAGGTGAGCATTTTGAATGTGATTCTGGCTTTGATTGGTAGCCAGTGAAGGTCATACAGCGCTTGCTTGAAACTGTCATATTTTCTTCGATTTAGGACAAGTTTTGACACTGTCTGAATTCGTTGCTTTATGTTACTTCGCTTTGAGCAATACCATACAGAATGACATTACAATAATCTAAATGGCTGTTCTACACTTTCGTTTTACATGCTCTTTTAGATTCAAGTTTTCATCCAGGAATGCACCTAGATATCGAATAAAGCTCACTGATTTCACTTCATCACCTACAATGCATACTTTGTCAGTTGAACACTTAGAGAGCTGTTGCCTACTACCAAACATGATGAACTCGGTTTTGGAAGTGTTCATTTTAAGCTTATTTTCATTCATCCAGTTGTTGATTGTTTTAGCACATTGTTCAAGTTCTCGTATTGCCTGGGATTCTACTGTTGGAGATGATGGTTTAAAGCGTTTATTAGCAGTGTGGTCATCCGCAAAGCCGTAAACTGAAATCGACGGCGGAATAACATCAAACAGTGTCCCCGCATATGTCAAATATAGCCACGTTCCTAAGCAGCTCCCTTGTGGAACACTACAATTTAATTGGCGTGGAAATGACATGACTGAATTGACATTTACACGACAACTTCTGGGGCACAGATAGGAATCAATCCAGCTCAGTGCTGTTCCACGAACGCCATACTGCTTGTTTAACACATCAACAAGAATGTCACGATCTACAGTATCAAAAGCGGCACTGAGATCGATGGCAAATAGCGCCGTAACTTCTTTCTTCTCCATAGCATCCAGTAAATCATTTACAAGACGTAACAGTGCTGATTCGCAAGAATGGTTTTTCCTGTAAGCAGATTGGTTTTTTGGCAGAAGATTGTGTTTGTTTACATGATCATTGAGTCTGAACAGAGCTGCTTTTTCACTTAATTTTGACAGAAACGATAGATTACTAACAGGCCTGTAGTTTGCGAATTCAAGTTCCAGTCCCATTTTCTTCAACAAAGGTCTTACAATTGCCTGTTTCCATTTTGTTGGAAAGATGCCGTCGCGCAACGACAAATTAACCAATTTGGTAATAACAGGCAACAGCTCATCCAAGTATGATTTTAGCACTTTTGTTGGTAGAATATCAAGTTCACATGATTTTGTCTGTAGTTGGTTTATAAGTTTTCTAACTTCTTCCTCGCTCAGATCTTTAAAATTGTCAAAACAAGGAATATCTTTTTCGCATGGTTGAAACTTATCGAAATGTTTCAACGATTCTCGAATTTTTTCGATTTTATTCATGAAATGGTCTGCAAATTTCTCAGCCAGTGTACTGTCATGTCCAGTTGGCATAGGGTTCTCAGACCTAGTGCCTGTTGTCTCAGATACAAATTGATAAAGCTTTTTCGAGTCACCTTTTGCATTAAGAACTTTTTCACTCAGAGATGATTTTTTCTCATGTTTGAGTTCTTTTTCGTAGTTTTTACGTGCTGTTTTGAAGGCTTCATGCAGATGTGATTGTCTATGTTTCTTCCACAAACGTTCCGATTTGCGAGCCACTCTTTTAAGGTGAAGAAGTTCTTCTGTGAACCAGGGTTTTGGAGCGCGATGGATGATTGTTTTTTCTATTAATGGTGCGTGTGAGTTCATAATCTTTTCTACTACTCTGAAATTCTTCAACAAAAAGGTCGACATTATCACTTTCGACTGTCATTTTTCTCAGATCGCTTGAAAATGTGTTCGTATCCATGTCTTTGAAATTTCTAAAGAGCACCACCTCACTTGTTATATTTTCCTTTCTAACATTTGTCACAATTTTGACTGCACAGTGATCAGAAATATATGGACCCTGTTCACAAGAAACTACTTCAACACCATTTACAACTTCCGTAAGGACCAAATCAAGAATGTCACCACCAGTGTGTGTACTAAATTGTACATGTTGTTGTAAACCCATGGCGTACAAAGAATTATTGAAATCTGTTACTGCATTTGTGTCATCGTGGATGTGAAGATTTAAGTCACCCATGACCATTACATTTGAGTACTGTGATAGTACTCCCTCCATATATTGAAAGAAGTCTGTGACGAACTGGGAACAAGTGGATAAAGACGGAGGTCTGTAAATCCCAACTACATGCATAGTAATGTTCTTGAAAATCAACTGTCAAATACCATATTCAAAACTGTGAGAATTTCCTGCCGAAAGTTTGCGCATGTTTACAGCTAATCTACACGTCAGTGCAACACCACCACCCACCCTATTTTGCCTGTTCGTAACACTCAGTTTGTAGCCATTTTGATTTAGATCAGACGTTTCATATTGGTGTTGTTTGTCGTCTGAAAACCAAGTCTCTGTAAGAAGAGCAAAATCTATCTTTCTAACACCACATGGTCTGTTAACTTGTTAAGGTCATTGCAAGGTCATTGCAAAATGAGTTGCAATTATTAAGGGGCAGGCCAGTCAAATCAGAGATTGTGACAAATAAGAAATAAAACTTACCACAAGTTCCTGCTGGAACACTGAACTGTCTGTGTCCATAAATATGCAGAACTTGCAAGCTTGAGTAAGGGACAGGCCTATGAATCTCAGATTGTGACTCTGTATAAACTCTCTGTAATGTAAAAACAAATAAAACTGAAAAGAGATTACTTGATAAAAATGCCAACAAGAGGGCCATTATGGCTCTATATTGCTCACATGAATAAACAAATTACTGTGAAATCATTAATATTCGTGGGGGACTAATTTTCGTGGATTTCGGTTGAGTCAATCCATGAAATTTAATCCGATCGAACAAGTAAAATTCCCTGTTACTACTAGACCAGCAGACAAACTTCTACCTTTGTTCAGGTAAAATATATTGTTCTTCTTGGACATGTCTCTCTTAAGTAGAATAGTACTATTATCTAGATAAACAGGAAAAGAACCAAGTGTTCTGTTTAGGCCGTAATCAAAAAATAGTTTGTTTGCAGTAATGCTACCCGAAGTTTTTAGCATGGGTAGGTAGGAAGGTAATTTTTTTTTGCATTTAATCATATAGGGGGAAAAAATTCATCTGACTGGCCAGAAAAAAAAGTTGGGTCGCAGTCATTTTCAGCTGTAGGTCGTGTTACCGCAAACAAATGTCTTTTTTAATAATAGCCTTAGTGAAGGTCTTTATTATACAAGTTTGTCTGTATTTATAATGTATTTGAAACAATATTCCTGCCGTTAGTCACAAATAAGCACTCCTTGCTTTCTTATCTGCACTCTAACTGTACTGTTTTCTTTACAAAGAGTAATGGACAAACAAGTGCCAAGTGCAAGAAATTCTGGAAAAATCAATGACTACCATTAGCACTAAGGCCTAAGACCTATCTAATCAATTCGAAACCTGCAATAAAGACTGCAGTGCCTGACTACAAATGATTTAATCACCTATCTGTATCAGTTAAAAGACTTCTGATGACCTAGAAGTGTCTAGCAATTACATGAGAACAGTCTTTTTAACAGTGTTAAACCTGCAAGACAATGAAGAAATCAGTAGAGTTTATAGGACAGCCAGTAATCAAGAGCAAATTTTGAAATATTTATGTCTTCAATCAGTGTGTTTTAACCTTCAGCCTGCTGCCGGCAAGTGATTATGTTGATCATGGTCTGCACTGTTTGCTATTCAGTCAGTAAATTTTTAGTGAAACCCCTTTGAATGATAAATGGTACTGCCCAAACTGAATGACAGACCAGTCCATTTTAGAAATTTAGAAGGGTAAAGGTTAATATACAGATTATAAAAGTTTTTTTGTTTGTTATTTTTTTTTTTTTTGTTGGATTAAACGTCGCACCGACACGTGATAGGTCATATAGTGACTTTCCAGCTTTTTAATGGTGGGGGAAGACCCCAGGTGCCCCTTCGTGCATTATTTCATCACGAGCAGGCACCTGGGTAGAACCACCGACCTTCCGTAAGCCAGCTGGATGGCTTCCTCACATGAAGAATTCAACACCCCGAGTGAGGCTCGAACCCACATTGATGAGGGGCAAGTGATTTGAAGTCAGCGACCTTAACCACTCGGCCACGGAGGCCCCTATAAAAGTTAATGATAATCTTTTATTTTGAGACACTTAATGAAGAGATAGTCAGGTATTTCTTTGAAGAACCAGATCCATGATTGATCTGTTCCATTTTACTTTAATAATCAAAGGGAACAGAAATACGTGTAGGTTGCTTTGTGGAATTAGATCTTGCTGCGGCTATATATATATATGAAATCGTGAAAACATTTGACAAATTGGCTAATCAAGAATCTGCATACTTAACTCAAATTACCTTGCCTTCTACATATAGACTAAAATAATGAGCGACGTCAAAAAAAAAGACAAGAGCACTGCCTTGTGGGTGCAGACACTCATCTGATTTTTTGGTCTCTGTATAATATTTTCCAAGTCCAAAAGGAACCATAATTCTTGCAAAAAACAGGATGGAGTTATGTGTCTTGCTGTACAGAGTCAGCTTTTGATGGTGAACAAGTGTTGCAAGCTTTAAAGCAATAGCTTTGATAGTTTAAGAGAAAAGCTGACCTAAACAGAAAACCAAGAAATCTGATTTTCTAAGTCCAAAAATGGCCATACATGTAATTCTTGCAAAAAGCAATGTAGAGTTATGGTACTTGTTGTACAGAGTCAGCTTTTAATGGCGAATAACTTCTCAAAGTACTTTAGCAATAGCTTTGACCGTTAAGGAGAAAAGTTGACCTAAATGTAAAACTTATCCAAAAAATCTGATATTTTCCAAGTCCAAAAGGGTCCATAATTCTTGCAAAAAGCAGGATGGAGTTATGTTTCTTGCTGTACAGAGTCAGCTATTGATGGTAAACAAGTGCTGCTAGTTTTAAGCAATAGCTTTGATAGTTTAGGAGAAAAGCTGACCTAAACATAAAACTTAACCAGGCAATGCCAACACTGACGCCAATCAAGTGATGACAATAACTCATATTTTTTTTTCAAAAAATCAGATGAGCTAAAAAATGAAATGTGGCATTTAACAGAAATTTTAAGGTGTTATGCTCACCTGGTCATGAAAACTGCACACCCACATTGTCAAAGTAAGAATTTTTTGTATCTATTTTAACTTTAAAGTATATATCAGTAAAATATGGAAATGATTCATCATGTTCATAGGATTTTATTTAAGAAATAATATATATCTCATTTTGTGATAAGTCGCTGAATAAAATCATTGTTTGGAGTTCAGATGCGAAGGAATTATGTCAAGAGACTGCAGCCACAGTGATCTAATAATACGCTTCTGAACTACAAACAATGATTTTATTCAAAACAAATCAATTATTTCGATCCTAAAACATTATTACGGATTTTTAAGTATGTCCTTGACTACATCCAGAACAAGAGGGCCATGATGGCCCTATATCGCTCACCTGTTATCATTGCACTTGAGGACAAGAAGGTCCTCAGTAAAATCATTTAAGTCCAAAGGACAGGAACAACAATGGGAAGAAATTTAACCAAAAAGAAAAAACAATTCTTACAAGGTACAGATATGTCAAAATGCACCTAAAAATTGGAGGTACCATCCATGTTGTACCACAGAAAAGTGGTCTCGGTTTTTCCCTACGGCCAATAATAAAAAAGTTACTAAAAATAAGCTATTTATAGTAACGTAAAAGGGAAGTAATTAAAAAAAAATATTGTAAGTGAACAAAAGAAGGCTCTGCCAAATAAATCTGTTGACATAAATGAAATTTCAGATCAGTATCTTCATTAGTTACGCAGATATACCCATTTTAATTTGAAATAATGGGAGGTAATTTGACATAAAATCAGTCCATAGTTATCTACCCTGATTGTCTCAGTCCAACTAATGACAATAATGAAATTTCAAATAAGTCCTATAAGGACTTACTGATATAAATCCATTCTGATTACAATCAGGGGAGGTAATCAGATAGTAAACTAGAACTGTCACAGGAGTGACTCATACCCCCATCCTACGGTCTTGTCACAGAAGAATGGCAACCATAAGAAATCTTAAAAATACTTAGTCTTTGGAGTACTTCATCCTGGGCTTCCACATATAAGTAATACTAGTATAGTAATACTAGTAAATATAAAAAATCTCTAATATTTGAGATACACTAAAAGTGAATACAAAAAAGTGTCAAACCGACCCATGTTACCACAGAAAAATGTATTTACTTTTTACATAGGACTTATAATAAAAAAGTTAGAAAAATACCTAAAATACTGAAAATCTAAAAATAGGATTTCTAAAAACAGACTAATTCCTGGAATTTAAGGGGAAGAAACTCAGTACAAAAGTTAAACAAGAGGGCCATGATGGCCCTATATCGCTCACCTGTTATCATTGCACTTGAGGACAAGTAGGTCCTCAGA
The DNA here is from genome assembly GCF_021730395.1 of Mercenaria mercenaria. Lineage (NCBI taxonomy): Eukaryota > Metazoa > Mollusca > Bivalvia > Venerida > Veneridae > Mercenaria > Mercenaria mercenaria. Next base: position 56,490,057 of record NC_069363.1, read on the forward strand.
AAAAATATCTAAGTCCAAAGGACAGGAACAACAAAGGGAAGAAATTTAACCAAAAAGAAAATAAAAATTCTTACAAGGTACAGATATGTCAAAATACACCTAAAAATTGGAGGTACCATCCATGTTGTACCACAGAAAAGTGGTCTCGGTTTTTCCCTACGCCCAGTAACAAAAAAGTTACTAAAAATAAGCTATTTATAGTAACGTAAAAGGGAAGTAATTGAAAATTTTTTTTATTGTAAGTGAACAAAAGAAGGATCTGCCGAATAAATCTGTTGACATAAATGAAATTTCAGATCAGTATCTTCATTAGTTACGGAGATATATCCATTTTAATTTGAAATAAAGGGAGGTAAAATCAGTCCATAGTTATCTACCCTGATTGGCTCAGTCCAACTAATGACAATAATGAAATTTCAAATAAGTCCTATAAGTACTTACTGATATAAATCCATTTTGATTACAATCACGGGAGGTAATCAGATATAAAATAATTCTGAACCTACGCTTGAATCTGATTTGTCATGGAATCCAAGAATTATTGTTGTTGAAGATATTTTGGAAGTTTCTATCAAATAAAACCATAAATGAAGTCTCTATATGGCTGCAAAAGCCAAAATAGCCAATTTTGGACCTTTCAGGGGCCATAACACTGGAACCAATAAAGAAATCTGGCCAGTTCAAGAAAAGGAACCAAGATCTTGTGGTGATACAAGTTGTGTGCAAGTTTGGTTAAAATCAAATCATAAATGAAGCTGCTATTGTGCAGACAAGGTCAAAATAGCTAATTTTGGCCCTTTCAGGGGCAATAACTTTGGAACCCATTAAGGGATCTAGCTGGTTCAACTAAGGAATCAAGATCTTATGGTGATACAAGTTTTGTGCAAGTTTGATTAAATTCAAATCATAAATGAAGCTGCTATTGTGCAGACAAGGTCAAAATAGCTCATTCTGGCCCTTTCAGGGGCCATAACTCTGGAACCCATAAGGGAATCTCGCCAGTTCAAGAAAGGAACCAAGATCTTATGGTGATACAAGTTGTGTGCAAGTTTGGTTAAAATCAAATCATAAATGAAGCTGCTATTGTGCAGACAATGTCAAAATAGCTAATTTTGGCCCTTTCAGGGGCCATAACTCTAGAACCCATAATGGGATCTGGCCAGTTCAAGAAAGGAACCGAGATCTTATGGTGATACAAGTTGTGTGCAAGTTTGGTTAAAATAAAATCATAAATGAAACCACTATCGTGCAGACAAGAAATTGTTGACGGACGGACGGACGCACGCACTGACGGACTGACGACGAACAAAGGGTGATCACAAAAGCTCACCTTGTCACTATGTGACAGGTGAGCTAAACAACAGCACCGCCTTGTGGGTGCTGACGCTCATCTGATTTTTTTGTATAATAGAAATATTGTCCTACCCATGATTTTCTAAGTCTAAAAAGGGCCATCATTCTTGCAAAAAGCAGGATAGAGTTATGTTTCTTGATGTACAGTGTCCACTTATGATGGTGAAAAACTGTTGCAAGTTTTAAAGCAATAGCTTTGATAGTTTATGAGAAAAGTTGCCTTAAACATAATACTCAACCAAGAAAATGATTATGTAAGTCCAAAAGGGGCAATAATTATTGCAAAAAGCAGGATGGAGTTATGTTGCTTGCTGTACAGGGTCAGCAATGATGAACAAGTGTTGCAAGTTTCAAAGCAATAGCTTTGATAGTTTAAGAGAAAAAGTTGACCTAAACATAAAACTTAACCAAGAAATCTGATATTTTCTAAGTCCAAAAGGGGCCATAAATCTTGCAAAAAGCAGGATGGAGTTATGTTTCTTGCTGTACAGGGTCAGCTTATGATGGTGAACAAGTGTTGCAAGTTTTAAAGCAATAGCTTTGATAGTTTAGGATAAAAGCTGACCTAAACATAAAACTTAACCAAGAAAACTGATTTTCTAAGTCCAAAAGGGGCAATAATTCTTGCAAAAAGCAAGATGGAGTTATGTTTCTTGATGTACAGGGTCTGCTTATGATGGTGAACAAGTATTCCAAGTTTCAAAGCAATAGCTTTGATAGTTTAGGAGAAAGGTTGACCTAAACATAAAACTTAAGCAAGAAATTTGATATTTTCTAAGTACAAAAGGGGCCATAAATCTTGCAAAAAGCAAGATGGAGTTATGTTTCTTGCTATACAGGGTCAGCTTATGATGGTGAACAAGTATTCCAAGTTTCAAAGCAATAGCTTTGACAGTTTAGGAGAAAAGCTGACCTAAACATAAAACTTAACCAGGCAACGCCGACGCCGACAACTGCTCAAGTGATGACAATAACTCATCATTTTTTTCCAAAAAATCAGATGAGCTAACAAGAGGGCCATGATGGCCCTATATCGCTCACCTGTTATCATTGCACTTGAAGGACAAGAAGGTCCTCAGAAAAAATATCTAAATCCAAAGGACAGGAACAACAAAGGGAAGAAATTTAACCAAAAAGAAGAAAAAAATTGTTACAAGGTATAGATATGTCAAAAAACACCTAAAAATTGGAGGTACCATCCATGTTGTACCACAAAAAAGTGGTCTCGCTTTTTCCCTATGGCCAATAATAAAAAAGTTGCTAAAAATAAGCTATTTATAGTAATGTTAAAGGGAAGTAATTAAAAAAAAATATTGTAAATGAACAAAAGAAGGATCTGCCAAATAAATATGTTGGCATAAATGAAATTTCAGATCAGTATCTTCATTAGTTACGGAGATATATCAATTTTAATTTGAAATAAAGGGAGGTAATTTGACATAAAATCAGTCCATAGTTATCTACCCTGATTGTTTCAGTCCAACTAATAACAATAATGAAATTTCAAATAAGTCCTATAAGGACTTACTGATGTAAATCCATTTTGATTACAATCAGGGGAGGTAATCAGATATAAAATAACTCTGGAACCTACGACTGGATCTGATTTGTCATGGAATCCAAGATTTATTGTTGTTGAAGATATTTTGGAAGTTTGTATCAAATAAAACCATAAATGAAGTCTCTACATGGCTGCAAAAGCCAAAATAGCCGATTTTGGACCTTTAAGGGGCCATAACTCTTGAACCCAAGATAGAATCTGGCCAGTTCAAGAAAGGAAGCAAGATCTTGTGCTGATACAAGTTGTGTGCAAGTTTGGTTAAAATCAAATCATAAACGAAGCTGCTATTGTACAGACAAGGTCAAAATAGCTAATTTTGGCCCATTCAGGGGCCATAACTCTTGACCCCATTATGGGATCTGGCCAGTTCAAGAAAGGAACCAAGATCTTATGGGGATACAAGTTTTGTGCAAGTTTGATTAAAGTCAAATCATAAATGAAGCTGCTATTGTGCAGACAAGGTCAAAATAGCTAATTCTAGCCCTTTCAGGGGCCATAACTCTGGAACCCATAATGGAATCTCGCCACTTCAAGAAAGGAACCAAGATCTTATGGTGATACAAGTTGTGTGCAAGTTTGGTTAAAATAAAATCATAATGGAAATTATTTTAGAATTAAAATAATTTAATTTATTTTTTCTCAAATTGTTGCTCCTTAGTTACCGTCTGCTAGTTTATTAAATTGTCGTCTGTTTTCGTAGATAAACGTGTCATCGATATTGTTACACTTGGCTGATCTGAACTGGTTCCTATTGATACTGGTACCCAGTCGATATAATATAAATACCAATATCTCGTGCAGTTCTCTCACATTTTGCTAGCTACACCGTCGGTAACGTCAAAACTATTTACATGTTTTGATTTATCATTGCAATGCCTCGTGGTCAAAGGCGGGAACTGATATTTCGGAGGAATCCTTGCAACAGAAATATTCTGCAGTATGCTCCTCAGGACAATGGCAAGAGGGATGCTAGGTGCAGATGCTTTAGAAGAGAATGTTGTTGACGGTGTTACCAATCTTCTGCCGGTATGTCGAAAAATAATATCACAGATTTAGTAGATTGTTTGTTGTTCAAACATAGAGCCTTAGGTTTTTTCATAATATTCACGAATGGGGTGTGGTGACGCAAATATATATCTACGTACGCGTCTACAGGCTATCCTTTTGACTCTATTTTGGCATACAATATCAGTAAACTCGGTTCCACGGTTATTCAAATTTTACTGTGTATATAACTTTTGATGACATAAGGCAAAATGTACTACACTTAGCTCGCAAAATCAAAGGTGTTTTATATACACAAATGTATAATTTGATTTAATAGTCGCTATTTTGACAGGCGTCTCTGTTCATAGTCATGATTTCCATGCTTTTTCAGCGTCAATTTAAGGTTATAAGGTAGAACTGGAGCAGGTGTCTAACAACAGTTCGTTTTTGTAAACATCATGTTTGTAAAATTAGATGTAGTTTTTGTATCCTAGCTACGATTTTCATATTTTGATATTTATAAGAATTTTGCATGTAGAGAAATATTTGTTTTGAAAACTTGTGGTACGAATGACCTAGTAATAGAACTGTATTTGACATTTCTTTACAAACTTTACGCTCGACAGATGTTTACTTAGCGATTCCGGGTCAGCTTTAATTAAATGTTAAGGCGAGTAGATAAATTAGGTATTACAACCGAAATGCACAGTCAAAAGTCCGTATTTTGCAAGGGTTTGGTAGTTAATCTGAATAGTTATTAGCGCATTGAATGTACAGAAAAATATTAATTTTTTTTTTTTGAGAAATCTACTAATGAATTCATCACTTACATTTCAGTATACCAGGTATTCTTACAAAATTGATGAGATATTGCATTATATGTATAACTTCAGAGATCCCGCATTGCGTTAGAAGAACTTATTCATTCACGAGTTATGACGATCAATTTCTTTTACGTCAAAGCACTTCAGCCTCATGGTCTAAGTCAAACAATAATTTATGGGCCATTACATGCTGGTTAAACCAGTTAACATCAGTTTTTATGCATATGTATTATGACTGTAATTTCTGTAATCGTACGTGGTTTATTCGCAAATTTGCTTACGATGTAAAGTGTACAAATTTCAACGCGCATATAAAGTCTTTAAGTAATCAAAAGTTTTCGTCTTTTTGTTCGAGCTTCATTTCATAAAGGATCACTTCTCAGATTCTGTCAGTTTAGGAAACATAACAGTTGGAACATCTTAATCTCTTACACAAACTGTCTTCTAATTTCATTGAATTGCTATGTTCACTTTAACAGTAATAGTTAAATACGTTTCACTGAAATCAGAATAATCAATACGCAAATTTAAAATAATATTGAAACTGACCGAGTAGCCGGTCCCACTGCTAAATTTCAAGATTTCAGTAAAATGTTTCATTTCACAAAAATATTTCAGGTGAATATAGAGGAACTCACCATTTATCATACAATGAACTATCTTATTAACGGTTAATATAAATGGGTTCAATAAATAGGTCACTTCGGATCTCAGTTTACGTCATTCATGCGCAGCAGGTTCAATTTAACCATTTATAAATAGTTTACGTTATGTAGCATAGAAGTATGTCAAAACATTAAATTCACAGGCGAACACAAATTAAAACTTATTTGTAGATACACGAGGACGTTGACATATCAATTAAAGTCGCTTTCATTTGTAACTTAACCAGGTACATAACATTTGAATAGTTTGCTAGATTTTAGAATCTGCATAAATCAAAGTTGAACACTAATAAATTGTCACATTTCTAAGATTGTACCGGTTCGTCACGATGACAATTTTTACCGGTCAATCTTTACTCGCCGTTTTTGGTCTGACAAAACTATATCATCATACAAGAATTAGGATATTTAACAATGTTATGATTTTTACAAAAAAAAAAAAAAATCAGTTGGATTTCAGTTTTTTCTGTTACAAACTAAGTTTTATAATTTTGTCTTTTGATAGTACCCGGGTGAATATTCCGATTTTGGTATTTATTTTCACCGTCACTGATGACTTGATTTATGATACAGACTTGGATTTACAGCAAACATAACATTGACGGAATTGTTTCCAATCTTAGCGGCGATTGTGGTTTGGGGATCAGACTTATTAAACAACTGCTGAATAATAAGTAATAAATCTAAAAACTCTTTTGCCTCAATAGGGCAGTTATAAGTATCTTATACAAACTATCCTGTAGTTGTCAGATTTTATTGCTTTCCTATATACGCTGAACATGTACCAGGTCGTCACGATGACATTTTTGGTTTAAGTTATTCAGATTCAGATAAGCAGCTCCTGATGTAGATCCATAGAGTTCGAACATTGTTACAATCTTAAATAAAAGTAGCACTTATACCTCGGTTACATACAATACAGCTATTAAATCATTATAAAAAAAAAAAAAATAAAAAATAAAAAAATCACTTACCGTTTACCTTAACAATGACCGATATCAACCCACCACATTATTTTCTTATAGTGTATGTTGTTTTGTGAAAGACGAATTTAACTTGCATTACAGGCTTAAAATCCTACCCCGCTGCTATTCAATTAATTCTGTTGTGTGTATGCAACCATGATTATAATAGGCACGTACCACACTGTTGCACGCAAAACTAATGGTATTTCATATAGAATTATATATAAAATAGACTCTATTTTGACAGGTGTCACTGTTCATAGTCGGGATTTTCTTGCTTTTTCAGTTAAGATTCAAGGTTAAAATGTAGGACGGGAGCAGGGCTTTAAATTAATTTCACATGCGACTGCTTCCCGTGCACGATATACGAGGAATACGAGTTGAAAATATGTTAGACTTTGTTTATTGTATCATACTTTGGTTTGTTTATGTGAGCAAACGATTAACATACAAATTGTTCAAGTTTCAGACTTGTCCGTAGTTGAGAACAAATATGTGTATATAAAATTTCAAAACAATGAAATATGTATCTATCAAAACCCGTTATTTCAGAATTAAGGAGTAGAAATCGGGTCACATAAATTTTTCTATAGGCACAGACAAAATGTCTTCTGTATGTGCATTAATTATCTCAATTAATAGAGAAATGATCGTAAATTCAGGACTTCTACTCGTTAATCTGGAGTAAAATGTCAGTTTTTTCTTTTTTCTGCCGTTTCAGCCAAATCTTTAAAAGGGGAGCTTGTACTGTCTAATTGTTGATGCAAGTTATATCAAAATCATAGCTTTGGAAGTGGTAAGATTAGATTTAGTAATATATGGCCTACCGCAAGTTAGTTTATTCAGGTGGCAAATTCATTATAATTAGGCTCGATATTGATGCTATGCCACATTTTGTTTCGGTCAGATGAAATACAGTATAAGAAAGTAGGACTACAGTTTTTTGGTGATTACATAACGTACGTCGCACGCTATTTTGCACAAATGCGTAACGTTATTTTGACGTCAGTTTGACGTACAAATTACTAATTGAGAAAATAAATAGCAAAAAATGCGTTGAGATAAATCTGCATATTCTTTGATGGTATCGTAATTTACAGTTATTGCTTTGAACACATTGTTATTGTTATTTATCTTTTTTGTTATTTATGTTTTTATCATTAATTATTACCGCCCGTTTCTTCAAATTAAATATATATGCATTTTAAACTGCAATTAATTTTATCATGCTGTACCGTGTTGATCGCAAACATAAATATCAACTTCCGGACGTTAACAAACCTAGCATCAACAGTGATCAGGATGATTATAACCGACAAAGAGGCAGTGCTGTCGCACGAAAATATTTGAAAAAAAAAAAATAGTTTCATTAAATCGTAAAGCAGTTAATTTTAGAACTTTTTATGCATTTAAGTATATAACAGGTCCTGTGGGTTTAAAACTTTTTCATGCTAAATTCAGTTTTGTACTCTGACTTTTGTTTAAAACAACACCAAAAATTTAATTCTAACACGACCAACAAATAACCCTACAAACAGGAAGAAACTCAGACAACGGTTATTTTGCGATAATACTGTGCGTGCAGTGACGTCATCCGATCCAGGTGCGTAGCACGGTCGTTAAACGTAGTTACCTTTTTTTCTAACACTGTTAATACTAGTATGTCTTGTTAGAATCGAAATAACAAATTCGCAAGTGTGATTTATCATAGGATAACCCGATTTTTTCTTTCTTATGCGAAACAATATATCACTCAGTATGAACTGTGCCATGAGAAAACCAGCATAGTGCGTTTGCGACCAGCATGAATCCAGACCAGCCTGCACCTCCGCTCAGTCTGGTCGGGATCCATACTCTTCGCTTTCAAAGCCTATTGGAATTAGAGAAACTGTTAGCGAACAGAATGGATCCTGATGCGCAGGCTGGTCTGGATTCATGCTGGTTGCAACCGCACTATGTTTGTTTTTCTCGTGGCGCGGCTCTTATATTCTTATGCATAAGAAATCAAAAGACGTGTTATCTTACGTTAAACAACGATTGGGAAGTTATTATTTCATAAAGAAATTATTTAGGCCTATAACCAGTTCTCAACCAGCTTAAGTACCGTTTAAATAACACCTTTTTTATTCACATCATGTGCGACACTACAAATGAAAAATGTTTCGTGCTCAAAATGAAATAAAATGTTAAAAAAAAGTTTAATAATCTCAGTGCTTTGGGCAAACTTACATAGATCTATAGACATAGTGTGCACTATCATAATAAATAAATAAATAACGGCGTTATCGATTAAATTTTGTTTATTGTCTTTATTAAGGACCGAGTATTATAAGCAGGAAAAAAACATAGTTCGGTATCTAAGTTTGATGATTTCTTTATATCTATTCAAAATACATGTAAAGCATCAAAATGTCAAATCAGCTTTTTATATTTTATATTTGTGCGGAAAACCTTGAAACTTCACATCGATATTAGTCACAGTTCTGCATCTGGCGTTCACGTTTCTGTTCAAGTGGCCGTTTTTTTTTTCTTTTGGCGGTACCACTCTCGCCTCTCCGCAATGCTCAGACAAGGGTGGGGTGGGGGATGTGGGGAGGGTGTATCACACTTCATTTGTGTAAATATCAATAAGATAGAGTAATCATTGACAAAATTCATAACATTTGAATATCTACTACGTACAGACACTGACCGACATAATCTCTAGTAAGACAGACAGATAAACAGACATGCTGAAGGAACAAATCTTTCAGGCTGACTAAATGAATGATCAAGTAAATAATTACCAACTGGTCATGAATTCGTGCATACTTATCGGCTATTCAACTGCCAAAAGACACGCGGATGGATTGAATGGTCGATTGAATGTTGCGTTTCATTATTTGTTACGTATATTCATTTATATCTATTATTATTACCGCAGTAAATAATACACAATTTGCACATTTATTCGGGAAAAATAGAGCGAAAAAAACGAAACACTAAAAATTGGACGGCTATAGTTAAAATTCGGACACTAAGCTGTGTACGAACTTTTTCGAATTTTACATTAGCAAACGAAATATACAACAATGGAATGATATATAAAGATAAGTATGTCAAAACATACATTAATCTAGGTTATATGCTTATGAAAGAAATTTAATATACAATTTAGCTGCTTCAGGTCCTTTTTGATACAGTTTCTAGTTTTTCACTCCGTTAAAGACCTATATCCAAAAAGACATTTATGAATATGCTTTAAGAAAGCGAAAAGAAAAAAGGGTGTTGATAAGTTTGCAGTGGAATACAAGTCAACTGAAGATAAGTACCCTCATATTGCCGCATTTCAGAAAGCGATCCGCAGAATAAACACCGTACTTTCATTTTTGGGGTAATAAAAAATTAAAAAGAAAAAAAAAAACAATAATGAAAGGTATCCTCTTTTTTTGTTCCCGGGATTACTCGCAAATGCGCTAAAATGAAAAAAAAAAACAACAAAAAAACTCCATGTATTAGAGATCTTTACGACTGCGCTACACTGCGGAAGCGTATTTTTGACCGGAATTATGCTGTATAACATCAAAAAAAAAAGAAAAAAAAAAAAAAAAAAAAAACCCCAGCAAAACGACCTACGCGAGGGAGCAGTTATTGTGTGACTATGTGAGTGAGGGACTGCGGACGAAGCAGACTTCTTTTCATTTGAAATTATCAATTAAGACACCATGACTGTGCCTAATGATTTTTATTCTTTTTGTGTGCTCATTAGAACATAAAAGTATATTTCCCCCTCTTTGATTTATTATATTAGAAAAGTATCCAAGAGTGACTGTTCTACTTTGAAAGCTGTATAATTATGATACATACATGCATATGCGTTTATGATATGATAAAATCATGTTAATTCGACTCCGAGCAAAACTGCAAAATTGTCCTAACTAAGTGTAGATAAAAGTATTACTTTTATTCATTTAAACTTCGTAGGCTAACTGATCGCCTTAATTTTATCACGGTATTACAATTCCTCGAATGTAATGCATTCATATAGACCTGTAACACTGGTAAACGGGAAACGGAACATTTGATTAGTTCATAGATGGTAGGTCTGTATGAATATGTAATATAAATTCGTTGAGAAAGTAATTTAAAAATACTTCCATTTTCGTGGCACATCAAATAAAATGACGCTTGCCATGCAATTTTCTCTTTCTTTATAGGTCCAGTACAATTTTCTTACAGAACATTTTTTTTTTTTTTTTTTTTTTTTTGGGGGGGGGGGGGGGGGGGGGCGGGGGACTGGACCTTAGATTTAAATGTAAAAGTGATTTGTTCAAATTATCATTATGGTGGCATATTTCTGCATATGATAATCAGATAAGTTTCGCGAAAATGTATCGAGTTTTCAAGGAAAACATAAACAATTTCGCAAAAACATATAAGCTTTTCGCGAAAACATAAAAGTTTTTTCGAAAGGAAACTGCAAATATTAAGTGGATGAAGTTGTGTTAGTGCCCATTTCTGCATAAGAAAACCAGATAAGTTTTGCGAAAATGGACCAAATTTTCATGAAAACGGTAAAGTTTTCGCGAAAAATAAAATATTTTCGCGAAAACATTTTATTTTCACGAAAACTTTACCGTTTTTCATGAACGTTTAGTCCATTTTCGCGAAACTTATCTGGTTTCCCTATGCAGTAGTGGGCACTAACGCAATCTTTTTCCATTTAATATTTGCAGTTCTTTTTGTGAAAAGCTTTATGTTTTCGCGAAAATATTTCTGTTTTTCGTGAAATGTCGGTACATTTTCGCGAAACATCTGGTTATCGTATGCAGAAATATGCCATCATATATCATAGATTAGACGTTCATACTTTAAGTTTACTTCTAGGTACAATGTTCAGAATAAATTATTTCGAAGATACTGACAATATAGAAGACAGATAATAATATCTATAATATGCGTCACAAATTTGTAAAATGAACCAAATACTTTAAAGTTATTTAATGGAAATCGAGCTAACAAAATTATCAAAAACTTTGCGTTTTTATGTACAGCAAAGTGAAATTATACGACGTAACGTTATGCAATCTAATATTTGCAGCTTTACTGTAAACGATGTAATTTTTTCACAGAATGATGGTTCATGAAAGTTTTATACTAACAAGATAAGTCAGATATCTTTAGAAAGTTCATACAATGCACTTTTAGCCATCTGTAAAGATCAATGCCAACTTTCAATAATAACTCGCATAAAATGGGGAAACCACTTTTGAAATGGACTTTTGACGTAAATTTTAGTATGTAATTTTTAAAATATACCGTAGTCGTTTAATACTTGTTAATGATTATTGATTTAAACATGTACATACTTGTTAATGTATGCATTTTATGAAAGTATAAGTTTTTGGTATTTTTTCCGATAAATTATTACGGTATAATGAATAAATTCGCACCAGGATGACGAGCGTAACGCTTGTAGGAAAAGCCGTCAAGGTTTTGTTTAAGCAAATAAATACGGAAATGACGTGAAATAAACGCATTGAATGATGCGCGGCAAAATTCAATGTCGTCTGCTGGTTATTTTGTCCAGATATCTTTAAAATTGACAGATTTATCGTAAAAAAACCGACTGCCGTACTAACATCTTGTTACGCGTAACGTTACATTTTTCGTCATTTTTGTTGATGATAATTCGATTTTTTATGTATTTTACGATTATAAATTCTCTAAAAATTAAACGGGGAAAATTGTAATTAAAATTTTTTAATCACTGTAGTAAAAACATACACGGACGTCAGTTACTCATAATTTAAATAGCTGCATACACATCAACATGTATCTCGAAATCGCCTATGTGTAAAATAGCGTGCGACGTACGATAAAAGATGCGATTTTTTAAAGCAGAGTTTGAAAGGCCATAGAATTTTGGCGCATAAATTATAAATTTATTGTGACGGTAAAATTCTGTCGGCCGTGAGGTGAGCGGATACGGTGTCTGTATGTTTGCATTCAAGTTGCGTACTTTGGGGTATCATATGCTTACCAGTTTGTGTTAACTGGATAGTAAAAGGTTTTGCCCTAGTACTTGGCAATTCCTAGTGTTGCGTGTGTTGCGTATGTTGCGTTGCTCTCAGTGGTGTCACTTTGCCTTGCCTTGCCTTTCATTGACTCGTGTTGCGGTTTCGCTCATTCTCGGTGAAACCCGAAATGGGTGGAATGGTAGCTCGACGTTCAATTGAAATTGTTGTGTGTTTGCATTTGAGTGATACCTGTTATAAAGTGCAAAGTGTCTTGTGTTGCTTTGCCTTTGAGTGACACCTGTTACAAAGTACAAAGTGTCTTGTAGTGATGAAACAATGATCGAGTTAAATCGAATAATCGTCGCCGGCAGCCGCAGGTCGCCGACTATCGATGTTGGAGTTCTGAAATCGATGTCGCTAGCGCTTTTCGCGCAATTGATCCCTTTCCGTTCATTCCATATATCCGTTATTTTCATACATTTCGTTAATTAAACTGCAAGGGACGTCACTCTCACACGTTAAAATGGCAGAAAAAAGGTGTCCAGGAAAAGTTTGGTCGACTGTGTGGGCTTATTTTGGCTTCGAAAAAACAAAACAAGGACCACCTATTAAAGAATACCTCAACATGCAATCTGTTATTTGCAAACTCTGCCGAAAATCATATGTGAACAAAGGTATCTTTTCGTACCCAAACTATTCGAACCCTTCGTAATTCGTATGGACTTTGTGAATTATTAAACAATGATCCCGATGTGCCTCTCTGTGTCTGTCAATTTGTCAACCTTATTTTGAAATAGTCTTGAACTGCTTGTTTTATATTTATCTTATCAAGCCAACGAGATTGAAATTAAATTAACCAATTTTATACTTATAGAAATTTATAGTTAAAAGTAAAAATGCATTCCCTAAATACATTAAATGTATTCACCATGATCACTTGACACTTGTTATTGGTTTAATTTACTTGTCAAGAAAAGTATTTACCGGTACTAGTACAATTTTAATAAACATCCCTAGTCCCAAGTAATGATAAAAGCATAGTATATTTGTTTTATGAAATTATCTGAAATGTATTGACAGTATTGCCTAAGTGGAATCTATAATAAGAGTATAATTATAGGTAAGTCTGAATGCTTTTACTTTCGATTATATAATCGATTGTGAATCGAAATAGCTGTTCAGATTCGATTCGATTATCGATTTTGTTTTGAAACCGATTTTACAACACTAGTGTCTTGCGTTACTTTGCGTTGTTTGAGTGATACTTGTTACAAAGTACAAAGTGTCTTGCATTGCTTTGCCTTGTGGTCCGTTGTGTTATATTGCCTCGCTTTACATTGGCTAGGGTTGTGCATTTGACCGCATCCCGGTGACACCCGGGCTGGGTTGGATTCACAATTCGAAGTTCGATGGATTGCGCAGTTGCGTTGTTTTTGCAAGCCTTGGGTTGGTGCGTCTGTTCTCCTCTCGGTCGACAGATTTTGCTGTGCTTTTAACGACTCTACACGGTGAGACCCTTGTTGAGTCATGAGCGGCCGATCAACTCCCAATATTGTCAATATACTTTTACTGAATTTAATTAAATTATTACAAAATGTATCATGCGTATGTTTAACTATCGTTGTAAGTATCAATGCATATTCTTGATGAATAAAGAGTGTTGTATGAGATAATTGGTTTTTATTTTGAGTAATGAAATAAATGAAGCTGCTATTGTGCAGACAAGGTCAAAATAGCTAATTCTGGCCCTTTCAGGGGCCATAACTCTGAAACCCATAATGGGATCTGTCTAGTTCAAGAAAGGAACTAAGATCTTATGGTGACACAAGTTTTGTGCAAGTTTGGTTAAAATCAAATCATAAATAAAACTGCTATTGTGCAGACAAGGTCAAAATAGCTATTTTTGGCCCTTTCAGGGGCCATAACTCTGGAACCCATAATGGGATCTGGCCAGTTCAAGAAAGGAACCGACATCTTATGGTGATACAAGTTGTGTGCAAGTTTGGTTAAAATAAAATCAATAATGAAACCACTATCATGCAGACAAGAAATTGTTGACGCACGCACGCACGGACGACGGACAACGGACATAGGGTGATCACAAAAGCTCACCTTGTCACTATGCTACAGGTGAGCTAAAAAGGTTACTTCCCTTTGACTCTAAGCCAATCAGAATGAGATATAGTGAAAATACATCAAAATTCACCTTAAATTCTAGGTAAAAGGGGACACAATTCAAGAAAAATTGGTGTCAGAGTTATGCACCTTGTGTCACATGATGTGGGTGATGAGGTGGAACATCTTTTTTAAGTCTGAATCAAATCTATTCAGTAGTAACTCAGATATAGTGAAAATACATCAAAATTAACCTTAAATTCTAAGTAAAAAGGGGCATAATTCATGAAAAATTTGTGACAGAGTTATGCACCTTGTGTCACATGATGTGGGTGATTAGGTGGAACATCTATTTTAAGTTTGAATCAAATCCATTTTGTAATAACTGAGATATAGTGAAAAAACATCAAAATCAACCTTAAATTTAAAGTAAAAGGGGACATAATTCATAAAAAATTTATGTCAGAGTTAAGCACCATATGTCACATGATCTGGGTGATGAGGTGGAACAACTATTTTAAGTCTGAATCAAATCCATTTAGTAATATCTGAGATATAGTGAAAATACAACAAAATTAACCTTAAATTCTAAGTAAAAGGGGACATAATTCATGAAAACTTGGTGTCAGAGTTATGCACCTTGTGTCACATGATGTGGGCACATGATGTGGGTGATGAGGTGGAACATCTATTTTAAGTTTGAATCAAATCCATTCAGTAGTAACTGAGATATAGTGAAAATACATCAAAATCAACCTTAAATTCTAAGTAAAAAGGGGCATAATTCATAAAAAATTGGTGTCAGAGTTATGCACCTTGTGTCACATGATGTGGGTGATGAGGTGGAACATCTGTTTTAAGTTTGAATCAAATCCATTTAGTAATAACTGAGATATAGTGAAAATACAACAAAATTAACCTTAAATTCTAAGTAAAAGGGGACATAATTCATGAAAACTTGGTGTCAGAGTTATGCACCTTGTGTCACATGATGTGGGTGATAAGGTGGAACATGTATTTTAAGTTTGAATCAAATCCATTTGGTAATAACTGAGATAATAGATTTCGGGACGCAACGGGACGCGACAAAACTGACTCCTATATACCCCCCTCAAACATGTTTGGTGGGGGTATAATAACTCTGGAATCTACGATTGGATCTGATTTGTCATGGAATCTAAGATTTATTGTTGCTGAAGATATTTTGGAAGTTTGTATCAAATAAAACCATAAATGAAGTCTCTATATGGCTGCAAAAGCCAAAATAGCCAATTTTGGACCTTTAAGGGGCCATAACTCTGGAACCCATGATGGAATTTGGCCAGTTCAAGAAAGGAACCAAGACCTTGTGGTGATATAAGTTGTGTGCAAGTTTGGTAAAATCAAATCATAAATGAAGCTGCTATTGTGCAGACAAGGTCAAAATAGCTAATTTTGGCCCTTTCAGGGGCCATAACTCTGAAACCCATAATGGGATCTGGCCAGTTCAAGAAAGGAACCGAGATCTTATGGTGATACAAGTTGCGTGCAAGTTTGGTTAAAATAAAATCATAAATGAAACCACTATTGTGCAGACAAGAAATTGTTTGACGCACGGACGGACGCACGGACGTACAGACGACGGACGAAGGGTGATCACAAAAGCTCACCTTGTCACTATGTGACAGGTGAGCTAAAAATGAATTGTTGTATAATAACATACAATTTTCAGCCTTCTTTGTTTAATAGGAAAATGAACTGGGGTCGTGTTAGAATTTTTCATAAAAATTTTTCCCTATGTATATGCCTTTAAGTACAAACCGATGGGTTTAAGTGCCAAAAGTAACTGCTTTCTGGTTTCATATGTTTTTACGATCTGGCTCTTGTCCCTCAATTAACAATAATAAACTGAAACTGCTATTTTATTTTTATGCTCATTGCCTTTAAATTTAGCACCACAATAAAGGAGAAAGAGTATGTAAAAGCACCGATGGGAAAAGTGTGTAGTAACAAAGGAATATTTCTTATTGATTCCTCCACAAATTGAATGACATTTTCTGCAGGCTGCAATTACTTTGTTTCAGTTTCTGGGGAGCTAGTAATATTGTGATATTAAAATGGTAAAAGGTTGACGAATTGTAAACTTCCTACTCCAAGCAAAAAATCCTACAACACAGACATAACATCTTAAGACCAAGAGCTGCTAGGAGGACAGAGAGCTTGTCTTTTAAAAAATGTATAACAAACATTTTTTTTACATTTCTCACACTAACCTATACCTCTTACAAAATAAAATACAAGTAAATGACTGTAAAGAATTTTTCAAAAAAATGTGGGGATTGTATGACAGGTACAAAGAATCCAGTAGGGAAATGTGGACAAGAAATATTAAGAAACTATATTTAGCTGAGTAAGTGTAAGAAAAAAATATTGCTAGTTGAATGGAGGATGTGTGTTAGTCTGAGAAATATAACAAGAGCTGTCAGTGGACAGCGCGCTCGACTATTCTCAGTGCTTGATTGTATAATATAAGCAATGAGTAAAACTTTAACATTACAATAAGCATATTCTAAGTCGAAAAGGGGCCATAATTCAGTCAAAATGCTTGATAGAGTTGCCTCCTCCTTTTTACAGACTGGGGTCATGGTGGTAAACAAGTATGCAAAATATGAAAGCAATATCTCAACGGACTTTGAAAATATTTGGGGTGGTACGCAAACTTTAACATTTATTCTAAGTCGAAAAGGGGCCATAATTCAGTCAAAATGCTTAATAGAGTTGCCTCCTCCTGTTTACAGATTGGGGTCATGATGGTAAACTAGTATGCAAAATATAATAGCAATATCTCAATGGAGTTTGAAAATATTTGGGGTGGTTAGCAAACTTTAACATTTGTGTAAAGCTAACGCTTACGTCGACGCCAGGGCGAGTAGGATAGCTCCCCTATTCTTCGAATAGTCGAGCTAAAAAGGATCAACGATGACTTACAGTAGCACCTCCTCTGTTGCTCCATCTTTTCCCGACATGTCAAGAGATGTTAGGTGAGGTAGACAAGCAGAACGAGACAACAGGTCGAAAATTTTGAACTTTGGCGATGGATTTGTCGAGAGAATAGTTTGTACACTTGAGTCATCAGACACATCTAGATGCACAAGTTTCGTGAGTTCACACAGCACAGGTACCATATCACAAGTCTGCGCCGCTCGAAGACAGTACATTGATAAATATCTTAACCTATCTTTGCATTTTCGTAAAGCTGATATATCGTCTATATGAGTGTCAGAGATATCCAGATTTTCAAGCTTTGGCAGATCCTCGGCGATTATTTCCAAGCCATGTTTGTTGAACTGTGTTCGACTTACGTTCAGACTGACTAAGTTACGCAGCTTGGACAGCGATACCATAACACAGAATTTTGTCGTACTGTTCAGAAAGGTGCTATTGCTAACATTGAGTGAGCGTAAATTCGTCAGAGTCCATTCTCCGAGACAACCTATCACATCGTTTATTGTAACACTTTTCAAACCAGTTATTTCAAGGTCAGAAATCTTATGCTGTTTCAACGTCCGTAAACCTTTGGTACTCAATTGTGCATCACGTATACAAACCTGTCTAAGATTCATAACATTTGGATCAAATAGTGTCAGAGTCTCATCTGTCAGTTTCCCTTTTTCGCACAGAGTTTCCAAAAGTTTCTCCGACAGATGGTGTTGGAAATACATATCTTGCTCCTTGAACATAAGCTTGGGATCGCCAAGCTCCGTTATTCCTGGTTCGCATAGCTGGCTCAAATTGTCACAGATGAAGTCAATACAGCAGTTATGGAGACTGACTGGTGTGTCGTACATGGTGTCAAACTCGTGCAACTCCTCAATGACCTCCCTCATTCATACCAGCCCTGAGTAACTAAAACAGAAGAAAAAAAACACTAAAATTTATATTACAACTTCTTGTTTTCCAGTTTAATATCTTATAAACAGTGCAAAAAAAACCTGATACTTTCCATATATGTGCACGTAGACCTTCTCTGCATTCATCTTTTGTTTTGTTGTGTTTAACGCGACAACAACATAATTTGGGTCATATGGCGACTTTCCAGCTTTGATGGTGGAGGAAGACCCAAGGTGCCCCTCCGTGCATCATTTCATAATGGGCGGGCATGCAGGTAGAACCGCCGACCTGGATGGCTTCCTCATATGAAGAATTCAACGCCCGTGTGAGACTTGGACACACATCTGCGAGGGGCAAGTGATTTGAAGTCAGCGACATTAACCATTCGGCCATGGAGGCCCCTTCTTTGCTTTCAAACAGGTAAATTAAATGCTGAAGTTGAATTTGTTCCAACATGTAAAGCATTCAAGGCAAAAATACTAAAAGAGACAGGACTGATGGTATGCTCTTAAACTTTCTTTCAACCCTGCCAAGACAATTATTGCACTGAAGCCAAATATATTTCTGTATTGAAACAGGTTATAAAATATATATGACTTTACCAGCAGGGTACATGGGAAAATCAAAACAAAGTAAAATACACAATATTTTTTCCAGTGCAAATTGCAGCCACTTTGATCTATGTTTGTTTGTTTCTTAAAACTGCAACTGCATTTTTGAAAACTTTGTCCTCAATAAAGATGTAATAATAAATCAAATTATCCTTACTTAGCAACTGAAGTGCTCAGAGAGTATGCATTAATAGTAAATTTATCTATTCAGTTACTTTTATCAATAGTTCCCTAAACAATATTTTCGATAGTCTACAGAAAAACATGTTTTTGCTTACACAATATTACCTTAAATATTTTTTTTCGTGTATTTTCCTCATCCTTTTTTGTTGTATTAATTTATATCTGTAGCAACTAATTTATTATGGCCTTGTATCCAATTTCTTTATGTACATGTTACAGAAAACACAAAATTTATCTAAAGAATAAATACTTAACACTACCAGTAATATCTTAACTCCATTTTTTTACATTTTATTGCTCACTACGTAATATCCTAATTTTGAAAAATTTTGGCATAAATCTGGAAATACGTTAATGTACACTGTAAAAATCAAGAAAACTATAGCATAAGTGAATAAGAAGTTCTTTAATCAAATAAAAGAATTACCTTTTCAAAATGAAACAATTCTTCTTTTTCTGAACGTTACACTGCCTTGCTACATGTAATGACAGTAGCACAAAGCATTAAAGCAAACAGATATTGATCTGAATGTATTTGTGAGAGATTTCCTGACAGAAATAGTTATCACATTTTACAAAGTTTTACACATCTTTCTAAACATTCTTCACACTAAAAGACAATCCTGTATTAAACTGCGCATTGTGATACAAGTACAGTACCAGTCTCCAAAGGTCAACATGATGACAGGTCAAAGGTCAGCATGGTGGCACTATGTAGCACACATGTATATATATTTGTATTGGAAACAAATGACACAGTTTAGGAGTTTAAAAACAACCAGTAATTTCAGTAAATGATTGTCTGTCTAAACCAAAGTCTATTAAATAGTATTTGTTTCTCTCTCCCTCAGTAACAAGATCTTTTCAACACCTCCAGTAGAGGACCCAGAATGACATGGCAATTTCCATGCTACCAGATATCCTCTGTATGAGATTTCAGTGGCATTTGGCTATAACAGAAATTATTTTTCATAACATCCGGAAAATGCCGAATTTGCATTTATAAGGAGAATACGTAAACAAACGGATATTTCCGACTGTCATTACAGGTCTATTACCTTAACCTTTACCCTGCTAAATTCCTAAAATGGACTGGTCCATCATTCAATTTAAGCAATACCATTTATTATTTGAAGGGGTGTTGACTGAAAATTTACCGACTGAATAGCAAACAGTGCAGACCATGATCAGCCTGCATGTATCTTGGTCTGCACTGGTCGCAAGGGCAAAATAACAACCAGCCCAAAAGTTATAACCTAAACTTTATAAAGAAACACAAAATTCTAGTTTTAGAAACAATGACCTTGGCCTCATCATAGCAAACAAACAAAGCTGTCTCAACTATTCAAAAGTCTTGTCACAAAAAAGATATCTGAAAGAGTATACTGAAATAAACAAGTAGAAAACAAGGGCAACAACTCTGCTTAAATGTAAAGAAGAGTCATAGAAATTTCCTCTCAAATGATGCTAAATGCAATACCAACTAATATAAACAAGAGGACCATGATGGTCCTGAATCGCTCACCTGTTCCCGCATGACCCAGTTTTGAGTATGACGTCGTTTTTTCTATTATTTGACAAAGTGATCTAGTTTTTGAGCTCATGTGACCCAGTTTTGAGCTTGATCTAGATATCATCAAGATAAAAATTCTGACCAATTTTCATGAAGATCCATTGAAAAATATGGCCTCTAGAGAGGTCAAAAGATTTTTCAAATTTTAGACCTAATGACCTAGTTTTTGACCGCAGTTGACCCAGTTTCAAACTTGACCTAGGTATCATCAAGATGAACATTCAGACCAACTTTCATACAGATCCCATGAAAAGTATGGCCTCTAGAGAGGTCACAAGGTTTTTTATTTTCGACCTACTGACCTAGTTTTTGATGGCACGTGACCCAGTTTCAAACTTGACCTAGATATCACCAAGGTGAACATTCTGACCAATTTTCATGAAGATCCATTCAAGGGTATGGCCTCTAGAGAGGTCACAAGGTTTTTCGATCTTAAGACCTACTGACCTAGTTTTTGATCGCAGTCGACCCAGTTTCAAACCTGACCTATATATCATCAAGATAAACATTCAGACCAACTTTCATACAGATCCCATAAAAAATATGACCTCTAGAGAGGTCAAAAGGTTTTTTCATTATTTGACCTACTGACCTACTTTTTGATGACATGTGACCCACTTTCGAACTTGACCTAGGTATCATCAAGATGAACATTCTGAACAATTTTTATGAAGATCAATTCACAAGTATGGCCTCTAGAGAGGTCACAAGGTTTTTCTATTTTTATACCTACTGACCTAGTTTTTGACCGCACGTGATCCAGTTTCGAACTTGACCTAGATATCATCAAGGTGAACATTCTGACCAACTTTCATAAAGATCCCATGAAAAATGTGACCTCTAGAGTGGTCACAAGCAAAAGTTTGCGCACAGACGGACGGAAGGACGCACGGACGGACGACGGATGCTGCGCGATCACAAAAGCTCACCTTTTCACTTTGTGACAGGTGAGCTAAAAATCAAACAAGAGGCTTCCACAGAAACAAGAGGACCATGATGGTCCTGAATCGCTCACCTGTCTCCACATGACCCAATTTTTATGAAGATCCATTGAAAAAATATGGCTTCTAGAGAGGTCAAAAGATTTTTCTATTATCTGACCTAATGACCTTGTTTTTGAAGGCACATGACCCAGTTTTGAACTTGACCTAGATATTATCAAGGTGAACATTCTCACCAATTTTCATGAACATCTCATGAAGAGTATGGCCTCTAGAGATGTCACAAGGTTTTTCTATTTTTATACCTACTGACCTAGTTTTGACCACACGTGACCCAGTTCAAACTTTATCTAGATATCATCAAGGTGAACATTCAGAAAAATTTTCATGAAGATCCATTGAAAAATAGGGCCTCTAGAGTGGTCAAAAGGTTTTTCTATTTTTAGACCTACTGACCTAGTTTTTGACCGCAGTTGACCCAGTTTTGAACTTGACCTAGATATCATCAAGATGAAGACCAACTTTCATACAGATCCCATGAAAAATATGGCCTCTAGAGAGGTCACAAGGTTTTTTTATTATTTGACTTACTGACCTAGTTTTTGACGGCAAGTGACCCAGTTTTGAACTTGACCTAGATATCATCAAGGTGAACATTCTGACCAATTTTCATACAGATCCATTGAAAAGTATGGCCTCTAGAGAGGTCACAAGGTTTTTCTATTTTTAGATATACTGACCTAGTTTTTAAGTGCAGTTGACCCAGTTTCAAACTTGACCTAGATATCATCAAGATGAACATTCAGACTAACTTTCATACAGATCCCATGAAAAATATGGCCTCTAGAGAGGTCACAAGGTTTTTCTATTATCTGACCTACTGACCTAGTTTTTGATGGCACGTGACCCAGTTTCGAACTTGACCTAGATATCATCAAGGTGAACATTCTGACCAATTTTCATGAAGATCCATTGAAAAGTACGGCCTCTAGAGAGGTCACAAGGTTTTTCTATTTTTAGACCTACTGACCTAGTTTTTGACCTCAGTTGACCCAGTTTGGAACTTGACCTAGATATCATCAAGATGAATATTCAGACCAATTTTCATACAGATCCCATGAAAAATACGGCCTCCAGAGAGGTCACAAGGTTTTTCTATTATTTGACCTACTGACCTCGTTTTCGACCGCACGTGACCCAGTTTCGAACTTGACCTAGATACCATCAAGATGAACATTCAGACCAACTTTCATAAAGATCCCATAAAAATGTGACCTCTAGAGTGGTCACAAGCAAAAGTTTACGGACGGACGGACGACAGACGCCACACGATCACAAAAGCTTACCTTGTCACTTTGTGACAGGTGAGCTAAAAACTACAGAAGACTCAGCAAATGCCAGTTCATGTGAAGTTTTTTTTTTATTTTTAGCCCTGGCAGCCCGACCAGAACCTGAAAGAGATCTGTACAAGGATATGTACAAGGATACCACAGACAAAATCGTGAAGATCGATCCTGTGCTTTTCTGACTGATCAGACCACGTTACTTACACACTTTCTCCACACTTTCTCCCAGATTGTAAAATTATATTCTTTACAATGACAAACTGTTGGATGTTAATATATATATATATATGTTTCTAAATTCAAATAATTCAAATAATAAATGCATAAAATTTAAATGCTGTGCATTGAAATTCCCCATGAATCCCAAAACCTTTAAACCTGCTGGCAGCAAGTGATTTTGCTTTTGCGACCAGTGCAGATGCACATCTATGCAGGCTGATCATGGTCTGCACTGTTCGCTATTCAGTCAGTAAATTTTTTTATTTTTTTTTTCTGTTTTCAGCTCTGGCAGCCCTTAATAGGGATCAAGGAGAATCACCTGAACAGACTAAAACAGGGACCATACCAGGATGCTATCAACCAAGTTTGGTGAAATTCTGGCCTGTAGTTTCAGAGGAGAAGATAATCAATTATGACGACAGGTGATGGCCTCATCTGCCTATACTAACAGCTCATTCTGAACTTTTTAGTTAGGTAAGCTAAAAACCAAAATTCAGGGGAAACATTAGAGCTCGTTGAACACGAAATGCCCCCCTTGATGCATTCAGTAACTGTACAAGGAACAGAAATTATTTGCTCACTCACTCACTGTAAACAAAAGTTCTACTGTTCTGGTTCAATGTGACTTTGACCTATTGACCTTAAAATCAACAGTGGTCATCTGCTGGTCATAATCAACCTCCCTATTAACTTTCGTGATCCTAGGCCCAAGCATTCTAAAGGTATTGTCCAGAAAGGGTTTAACTGTTCCCGGTCAGTGTGACCTTGACCTTTGGCATACTGACCTCAAAATCTATAGCGGTCATCTACTGGTCATGATCAACCTCACTATCAAGTTTCATGATCCTAGGCCCAAGCATTCTCAAGTAACTGTCTGGAAACAGTTTAAATGTTCCAGTAACCTTGACCTTTGACCTACTGACCTCAAAATAAATAGAGGTCATCTGCTGGTCATAATGAACCTCTCTATCATCTTTCATGACCCTTGGCCCAAGCATTCTCGAGTTATTGTCCAGAAACCGTTTAACTGTTCCTGGCCAATGTGATGTTGAACTTTGATCTAATGACCTCAAAATCAAAAGGGGTCATCTGCTGGCCATGACCAATCTTCTTATCAATTTTCATGATCCTAGGCCCAAGCGTTCTTGAGTTACCGCCCGGAAACCGTTTTACTGTTCCCGGTCACTGTGACCTTGACCTTTGACCTACTGATCTCAAAATCAATAGGGGTCATCTGCTGGTGATGACCAACCTCCCTATCAACTTTCACGATCCTAGGCCCAAGCAATCTTGAGTTATCATCCGGAAACCGTTTAACTGTTCCTGGTCAGTGACCTTGATCTTTGACATACTGACCTCAAAATCAATAGGGGTCATCTGCTGGTCATGACCAACCTCCCTATCAACAGGGTTCTCGGAAACGCCGAAATCAGCATCCCTGTACGCATAATTGGTCCCGGTATACGCATGTTTATTGCAGCTTGGGAGTCCCCAGACGCACGTTTCTGCAGTGAGACGCAATAAAAATTAATTGATTAGGTAAATCTGCGAATACACAAGGTTTGACTCGAGAGCAAAACATGTGGGCGGAGTTACTCGCTTGTCACCGATAGCCGCATATAGTCAATCAGCGCAAAGAACTAAAAATACACAGAATGGCAACTGGGGATAATCCTGTGTCATCTCATGTTAGAGCGTTATCTTATTTCAAAGCGTTTGCCGACTTGATCAATCATGATCAAATCAACAGACGCTTACTGAAGTATAAAATTGGCGGTACGCCCGGCACGTAATAAACCCAATCGAGTCCTTTTTTCAAACGAAAACTGTTGATTTCTTAGACTTCCAATCATAAATTCATTCGTTCCCCGTGTAGGAAATACTAATAACATTAAAAGAGCACGATTATCATTATAAACAATCGATCCGAAAGTAACCTTATTTAAAAGCGTTTGCCGACGCTTACAACGAGATCTCATTCAGTTGTCACGGGATGTTGGAGAGATTTGCTCTATATGCCTTTCAAGTTGCCGATCTATTTATTTTTATAGCTCTTTGATCAGCATTACCCGTTTCCAATACACTGCGAGACAGGCGGCATATGCATGATCAACTCGAATACATGTGATTGTCGGCATGATTGCATAGGTGACAATTTCTAATTCAAAAATGTTAACGACGGATTACGTGGTGTTTGAAGTAACTTCGATTGTTTTCTCACGTACTAATTGCCAGGCAGTTTTCAAGATGTTTTTAGAAAAAGTGATAATTAGGCTTAATTATGAGTGTCCGAGTAATTTTAAGATGCTGTCGATGTCGGTCTTAGTAACGTGATTATTTTTCTGCAAAATCGCTGATGTTACTGAAGAAGCATTTATTAATATGTTGATCATAGACATACTGTGCATTCTTAATGTATTTTAGACCGAATGTTTTAACGTTATGCTTTTAATAAGTATCAAAATACAGTAAACCTCGCTTATAAGGAACAGCTTGGGACCTCTAAAAATTGTTCCTTATAACCGAGGTTCCTTATATCCGTATAGCGAACTAGTTCCTTGTAACCTGGAGGGATGGTAAGGTAAGGTCTGCATGAATATGGCTGAGATCGATACTGTTCAAATATGGTGTTAAACCCTAATCCAAAATGTACATCGGTAAGAATGACCGTAATTTGTGTTTATTTTTTATCGGTTATTTCTATTTTCTGTTTTAAGAGAGCGCTTCATTATGACTATAAGATATGTTGCAGTTACTCCCCTTACCTTGCTCAACTGTATGTTGTGTGAATAGGCACCAATACTAATATAAAATATATGTTCAATTTTTTATTACAAAAATGTTAAATCAGACTACCCATTAAGATTCAAAAGTAGGGTGTTGATGGCATACAGTGTATTGCGACTAGAAAACTGTTGCGCCATACATACCGATTAAAGTGTAAATTATACCTATAGTTTCCTACTGTCAATCTATGTTTTACAATTGGAAATTTGGTAAACTGGACTGTTTGCCATTGTTAATCACCCGTAATTAGCACTTTTGTTTAGGATAGTATGACCGTGACCGTGACTGATTTTCGTTCACTATTGTAACATGAAATACACTAATATACATGTAGCTCTAGTACATAATCTAAGTCTACTATCTTCTAGTATTTGGTAAATATTAATGATGCTATTATATATTTTCTTTTTATCGTATCCATGAATATCATAGAAATGAGAGCGAGCTAGGGCTGGCGTTACCCTGACGTCATCAGCGGTTCTGCTGTTTATTTCCGGTTTTCAATTATTTTTATTCTTTATGTCTGTTCGCTATAACCGATGTGTTTTCCATTGAATTTCGTACTTTGGGGCTGGAAAAGGTGTTCCTTATAACCGAGTGTTCCTTATAACCGAGTTCCCTATAACCGAGGATTTTTACATTGAATAAAGAAGGAATTAGATCGGGGAATTGAAAACTGTTCCTTATAACCGAGTGTTCCTTATATCCGAGTTCCTTATAAGTGAGGTTTACTGTAAAAGTGTAATTGTTCATATATTTTCTTTTCACTGTATGTTTATATACATTTTCCATTTCCTGAAATGAAAAGGTAAAGAAACAAATTATCACGAGGGATTTTGTCCAACTTGGTATTTTCACAAGGGGGATTTTGTCCACCTTGATAATTTCACAGGAGGACTTCATCCAGGAAGACCAGAAACAGTGGGGGTGGGGGGTCCAGGGGTGATTTTGTGCTACATTAATTTTTACAACATTTTACCTATTTTACATTTACCTTTTTATCTCACCTTAACAATATTTGGGTGAAGAATTGTGATTACAAAATGTCTGTCAGTCTACACTTAATTTACTTAATTTGACAGTACGATAGAGGCCTGTGTTTTGGCGAAAGTTTAAGTCTGTCCGTCAGTCTAGTCAGTAGTTGGGACTGCAACTTTTTCAGCTTTGGGAGTCCCAGGACTGAAACTTCAAATTGGTAGTGAGAACCCTGATCAATTTTCATGATCCTAGGCCCAAGCATTCTTGAGTTATCATCCGGAAAGTTTTTTAACTGTTCAGGGTCAATGTGACCTTGACCTTTGACATACAGACCTCAAAGGGGTCATCTGATGGTGATGACCAACCTTCCTATCAACTTTCATGATCCTAGGCCCAAGCATTCTTGAGTTATCATTCGGAAACGGATTGGTCTACATACAGACCGACCGACAGACCGACCGACATCTGCAAAACAATATACCCTTCCTTCTTCGAAGTGGGGCATAAAAACATTTATAATATGGTGAACCAAACAGTATTTCAAAACAGATGCAGTCTCCATGTGTAGACCATCAAGAAATGTTTCAAAGTACAACTCTAATTAAAACGTTTATCAAATTTATTTGCTTCCTGTAGATTTTTATATGCTTGTTAAGATGATTTAGCTAGAAAATCTCACTACAATTGATTTTGATTGTCTGAAAATTGGCAAATTTGCATGATAAATGGAAAATGACAAAAAATTCAAATGAGAATTTCTATAACACAACTTTTTGTTAGTAACTTGATTTCCATCATTTTAATTATGACTTCTGTTCATCAAAAGAAATAACAACAAGAGGGCCATGATGGCCCTATATCGCTCACCTGTTATCATTGCACTTGAGGACAAGAAGGTCCTCAGAAAAAATATCTAAGTCCAAAGGACAGTAACAACAAAGGGAAGAAATTTAACCAAAAAGAAAAAAAAATTCATACAAGGTACAGATATGTCAAAATACACCTACATATTGGAGGTACCATCCATGTTGTACCAAAGAAAAGTGGTCTCGGCTTTTCCCTACGGCCAATAATAAAAAAGTTACTAAAAATAAGCTATTTATAGTAACGTAAAAGGGAAGTAATTAAAAAAAAAAATTATTGTAAGTGAAGAAAAGAAGGATCTGCCAAATAAATCTGTTGACATAAATGAAATTTCAGATCAGTATCTTCATTAGTTACGGAGATATACCATTTTAATTTGAAATAAAGGGAGGTAATTTGACATAAATCAGTCATAGTTATCTACCCTGATTGGTCAGTCACTAATGACAATATGAAATTTAATAAGTACTTAGTACTTCTGATATAAATCCATTTTGTTACAATAGGGAGGTAATCAGTATAAATAACTTGAACCTACGTTGGATATGATATTGTCATGGAATCCAAGAATTATTGTTGTGAAGTTATTTTGAAGTTTGTATAAATAAATACCATAAATGAAGTTCTATATCGGCTGCATAAGCCAAAATACCAATTTTTGAACTTTAAGGGGCCTAAACTTGGAATCCATGAAGAATTCTGGCAGTCAAGAAGGATCCAAGATCTTGTGTGATCAAGTTCTGTGCAAGTTTGTTAAAATCAAATCATAAATGAAGCTGCTATTGTGCAGACAAGGTCAAAATAGCTACATTTGGCCTTTCAGGGGCAATAACTCTGGAACCATAATCGAATCTCGCCAGTTCAAGAAAGGAACCAAGATCTTATGTTGATACCAGTTGTTGCAGTTTGGTTAAAATCAAATCATAAATAAAGCTGCTATGTGCAGACAAGGTCAAAATAGCTAATTTTGGCCCTTTCAGGGGCCATAACTCTGGAACCATAATCGAATCTCGCCAGTTCAAGAAAGGAACCAAGATCTTATGGTGATACAAGTTGTATGCCAGTTTGGTAAAAATCAAATCATAAATGAAGCTGCAATTGTGCAGACAAGGTCAAAATAGCCAATTTAGGCCTTTTCAGGGGCCATTACTCTGGAACCCATAATCAAATCTGGCCAGTTCAAGAAAGGAACCGAGATCTTATGGTGATACAAGTTGTGAGCAAGTTTGGTAAAAATCAAATCATAAATGAAACTGCTATTGTGCAGACAAGGTCAAAATAGCTAATTTTGGCCCTTTCAGGGGACATAACTCTGGAACCCATAATGGGATCTGGCCAGTTCAAGAAAGGAACCGAGATCTTATGGTGATACAAGTTGTGTACAAGTTTGGTTAAAATAAAATCATAAATGAAATCTCTATCGTGCAGACAAGAAATTGTGGATGGACGACGGACGGACAACGGACGAAGGGCAATCACAAAAGCTCACCCTGTCACTATGTGACAGGTGAGCTAAAAACATACGAGAGCTGTTCATAAGACAGCCAATGCTCGACTTCTTGAATTGTTGTCCCAGAAGCAGGAATACTAATTATTACCATAAATGTTAAAATATCTATAGAGTTCAATCCAGTATCTACACCAGTTTTGGATATAGTAACTTGAATGCAAAACTTTAACCAGAACACCAAACTGTATACATTTTACAACTGATCCCCATTTTTAAAAGGTACTAAGTTAGTCACATTAAAGAAATATCTTGTCATTTTCATTAATAATAATTTTACAATTCAATATATTGGGATATGTTGACCTTGGACACGACTTGCTGATTTGCAGGAATCAGCAACTTGGCTCGTTTAGATTACGCTAGGTTTCAACACTGTATCATTAAATAAAATATTGCTGAATTTGGGTAAAATAAAACAGAAGTTCATTTATTTTTTAAATTCATTGATTTAAAATATTCATTTCATCATGGTATACGATAACAGTGTAAATACAGAGGCTTAAATGGCTTTACAACGAGAGGTTAAAGTTTGTAAAGCTTTTTGAAATAGGTCAGTAGGTCACATTCATGGTCACTGAGAGTCAGTTTTACAATTGGTGTGCAAAAAGTGTACATGTCATCCAATTTTCAAGGCTGTATCTTAAAAAACATGGATGTAGGTCAAGGTCACAGTCAAGTGACCCCTAATCACTTGGGGTCATCAGGTAATATGATCCGATAATTTTTGAAGTATTTATTCCTATAAAACTCATTATAACAAGTGACCCCCAGGGCGGGGCCTCTTCACCCCAGTGGCATAATTTGAACAATCTTGTTAGAGATCCACTAGGCAATGCTACATACCAAATATCAAAGGCCTAGGCTTTGAACTTTCAGACAAGAAGATTTTTTTCCGTATAAACATATGTCTATGTTAAATTTGGGACCCCTAGGGCTGGACCTCTTTTCACCCCAGAGGCATAATTTGAACAATTTTGGTAGCGGAACACTAGGCAAGGCAACATACCAAATATCAAAAGCCTAGGCTTTGCAGTTTCAGGCAAGAAGATTTTTAAAGTTTTTTCCTATATAAGTCTATGTAAAACTTGAGAGTCAGACCCCCCCGGGACAGGGCCTCTTTTCAATCTAGGGGCATAATTTGAGCAATTTTGGTAGAGGACCACAAGGCAATGCAACAAACCAAATCTCAAAAGCCTAGGCCTTGCAGTTTCAGACAAGAAGATTTTTAAAGTTTTTTCTGTATAAGTCTATGTAACACTTGACACCATACCCGGGGCAGGGCCTCTTTTCACCCCAGGGTTATAATTTGAACAATTTTGGTAGAGGACCACAAGGCAATGCTACATACCAAATATCAAAAGGCCTAGGTCTTGTGGTTTTAGACAAGAAGATTTTTAAAGTTTTTCCCTATATAAGTCTATGTAAAACTTGTGACCCCCAGAGCGGGGCCTCTTTTCACCCCAGGGGCACAATTTGAACAATCTTACTAGAGGACCATTAGATGATGTTACACGCCAAATATCAAGGCTCTACGCCTTGCAGTTTTGGACAAGAAGATTTTTAAAGTTTTTCCTTTTGGTTGCCAATTTGCAATCTGCATGGAATTCAATTCTTTGAACAGTTTTGAAAGGGGGGCACCCAAGGATCATTCCTGTGAAGTTTGGTGTAATTCTGCCCAGAGGTTTTCAAGAAGAAGATTTTTTTAGAAAATGTTGACCGACAGACGTCGCACGACTGATGATGGTCATTGATCGGTCACAAAAGCTCACCATAAGCCTTTGGCTCAGGTGAGCTAAAAATACTTTCAATATGTTGGTCCCCTAAAAATTGTTCTGGGCCCCTAAATTTGAAAAGTTAGGAGCCCTGGTGGCCCCTGGATCAAAACAGTTAATATTTTCCATGGATGGTTTTACTCACCCTTAAATGATGACCAGGCAGTATTGGGATCTGTATGATTTGCTGGAAGAAAGTGCTTTGAAAACGTTTCAATGTTTTTTGAGGCCATTCCAGATTTGCTGGGAGAAAGTGCTTTGAAAACGTTTCAATGTTTTTTGAGGCCATTCCAGATTTGCTGGGAGAAAGTGCTTTGAAAACGTTTCAAATTTTTTTTTTTTTAGGCCATTCCAGTTTGCTTTCTTGTAGCATTTCATTTCAATGACCTATTGTATAGGGCGGCCTCTGTTCTTTAACCTTTATCTCATGAAAGACTATGTTGTGATGGGGGTAGAGTTGTGGTGTTATGCACTTGAGTGGGCATGTTTGTGAGAAAGAGGTCAACGATGTTATTTCCTCTAGTGGGGATGGTGACCGTTTTTAAGTTTAAAATACTAAAGTAATTTTAGTAAAAGGTGAGTTTGTGGCATTTGATTTGATTAAATTATAGCGTGGCAGACTTTTGGCACGATGTCTGGTTGGGTTGCAATACAGTGTTCGTTTCAGCTCAAATATCGATAACAGCATATAAACGTCTCTAAAGCTGAAATTGTTTAGCTAAAGTTGTCCAATCCAATGTTTATCCTGGAGTACACAGTAACGACTCACCTATGAATGCCCACAGTCATTAAATGAAAATAATTAAAACTTTTCACTTGTTAGCTAGGCTAAGATTTTAGGGAGAAGTCACCTCCCTCAGCTAAGATTAGGGAGAAGTGAAGAGGTTTTAGGGAGAAGTGAAGATTTTTAGGGAAATAGGAGAGATTTTAGTGCCATGACATGTAAGTCGAAAAAAGAAGCTAAATAATACTTACAAGTGTGTTTAAATACAGGTTTTTTTATTTACTAAGAAAGTGACACTGATAGTCGGCGTCTTCCCCTCAGAAAATTTGTCCCCAAAAGATCAATTTTCCCCCAAAAAATCAATTTTTCCAAATCTATCTCCAATTCTTATGTTTCAGGGATCGAATTTAGCGGTCACTAACTCGCGAAATTAAAGTGAGAATAAAAAAATGCGAGTAGGAAATCATGGCACTCAAATATTTTCGCGATCACGTTTGATTATCAACGAATTCGCTCAAAATGTCCTTTGCTCTCTGAAAGCTCCTTTGGGGTAGTTATTTTACCGATAAACATGTGACCGCTTGTAGATGCTTGTCGCTATTATAAATGAAATTTTCAGATATCTAAGCAAGCGTCTAGATGAAATTTACTTTCGTTTTGGTCAGTGATTCGAAAATGCGAAAATTGAGAGGAAAATCACAAGTTTCTTTAGGCGAAAAAGGACAAGGGATATTTAAAATTCTAGCGACACCATGGGCAGTGACCTAAAAGAACTTAAAACTTCCACGTCCAGCCAAAGTCCAAAGAATCATTGAGTACTTTGGTTTGTTCTTCCGAAACTAAAAAGTCCCGGCCTGTCCGAACCGTGAAAACGTTGGAAACAGAGCTGAACATTTATTATGAAACCAAATAACCAAGTGGAACCAACCATGTTGCTAGCGGACAAAATGGCACTGCATTGTTAGTGGGGGAAAAATTAAATTGATCCCTGAAATAGGATAACTTAAAATCTGAATTGCTGTAAAAAATCTAATGACTAATGTATATACACTGTAAAAGCAGTATTACATGATGGATATAATATTGTGAATTTTCCCCAAATTGGCCTCTTTCGTGTGATTTTTCCCCATTTGACCAGCGCCCAGCGTCTTCCCCAACTCCTAAAAAAAAGCCCTGAAATAATTTCTTGTCTTTGTTTAAGTCTATTAAATTAAAGTAAATGACAGTTCCACTGAAAATATAAATGAATCTGTTTTCTTATCCTTGCGAATCTAATTTTTTATACTTGTGAATCTAATGTGATTGAACTGTAATTCAAAGTATTTTTTCAGTCTTTCCTAATCACTGCCCAAACCAAAAACCCTTTAATTATAAATACAATTTCAAAAAAGTTAATTTCAGTCTCTTAAAATTGGCTCAGCAAAAACACATCAAGCTCCACTAGTGTGAGCACACATCAAAAAAAAGAGGGCCATGAACGCCCTGTATCGCTCACCTGACCTATTGACCTAAAGATCATCAAGATTAACATTCTGACCAAGTTTCATTAAGATATGGTCATAAATGTGGCCTCTAAAGTGTAAACTAGCTCTTCTTTTAATTTGACCTAGTGACCTAATTTTTTACCCTACATGATCCAGCTTCAAACTGGACCTTGAGATCATCAAGATTACCATTCTGACCAAGTTTCATGAAGATACAGTCATAAATGTGGCCTCTACAGTGTTGACAAGCTTTTCCTTTGATTTGACCTAGTGACCTAGTTTTTGACCCCACCTGACCAAGATTTGAACTTGACCTTAACTTGAACTTAACATTCTGACCAAGTTTCATTAAGATATGGTCATAAATGTGGCCTCTACAGTGTAAACTAGCTTTTCCTTTGATGTGACCTGGTGACCTAGTTTTTGATCCTACATGACCCAGATTCAAACTGGACCTTGAAATCATCAAAATTACCATTCTGACCAAGTTTCATGAAGATACAGTCATAAATGTGGCCTCTACAGTGTTCACAAGCTTTACCTTTGATTTGACCCGGTGACCTAGTTTTTGACCTGACATGACCCAGGTTCGAATTTGACCTAAAGATCATCAAGATTAACATTCTGACTAAGTTTCATGAAGATACAGTCATAAATGTGGCCTCTAGAGTGGTAACAAGCTTTTTCTTTGATTTGAACTAGTGACCTAGTTTTTTATCCCACTTGACCCAGATTTGAACTTGACCTATAGAGCCTCAAGATTAACATTCTGACCCAGATTCATTAAGATATGGCCATAAATGTGGCCTCTACAGTGTAAACAAGCTTTTCCTTTGATTTGACCTGGTGACCTAATTTTTGATCCTACATGACCCAGATTCAAACTGGACCTTGAGATCATCAAGATTAACATTCTGACCAAGTTTCATGAAGATATAGTTATAAATGTGGCCTCTAGAGTGTTAACAAGCTTTTCCTTTGATTTGACCTGGAAACCTAGTTTTTGACCCAAGATGACCCAATATCAAACTCATCCAAGACTTTATCGAGGTAACATTCTGACCAAGTTTCATTAAGATTGGGCCAAAATTGTGACCTTTAGAGTGTTAAAAAGCTTTTCCTTTGATTTGACCTGGTGACCTAGTTTTTGACCCTAGATGATTTCAGTTAAGTTATTTTTAAGTTTAAGTTAAGTGTCAGTGATGTGTTTCTAAAGTCTGGGTTAAATACGAGTTAAATACAATTTGATTAAAATTACATGGATTTAAGGACATCATTCAAGGTAAGATACTTTTTGAATGTATAAGTTACTGTAATATAAATTCCTTATGTTTAATTTATCAACAATCAATTTACAAAACAAGTGTCAGAGACCATAGTCGCCTTTGCACTTCTCGGTGTGCCAAGTGTATTCGAGTCAAGTGTCAACAGACTGGTAGTGAATAATTAACGGAGTGTGAATAAAGAATCGGGCTACTTGAATTTCACTTTGACGTTAGATTAGAGTGAAGTGGGGAGCTCTAAAGCGACTATTTCACTCAGGTTGCCCCCTAGCTCAAGCCCTGGTTTTCTTATATTTCATGCATCTTTCATCATTCTGATATATTTATACGATTAACTTTCTGTCAATATTTTCTAAAACAGCTTCTGGACATATGCAGGTAAACAAATATGGCAGAAACGGGAGTACAATGAAACAACGCACTTGATTGGTTTGTTTATTTTCACTCCTCGTGTAACCAGTACATCGAAAATTGTGAAAAAGCTTTCCTCAATGCACTTTAGTAGTCATAACAGCAAATATCAATCTATATGACATACATCTATAGAATGAAATGTTGTTTAGGAGATATAGAATTCAGTGCCGGGCTCTGAGCCTCGACAGAGTCCACCCACAGCTACTGGGGGTCCCTCCTTCAATCCACAACATGCAAAGAGAAGGAGGAACATACCATGGAGAAGAACCAATCCGCATCAACCTTTCAGGCTGATGCATTGGAATGCGGAGGGTGTCTTCAACAAGAAAGCTGAACTTGAGCATATCCTCCATGAGAAAGACATCAATGTCTGTTGCATTCAAGAAACTCACCTACAGCCAGAGAAATCCTTCAAAGTCAGAGGATACCAGTGTTTTCGCTGTGACAGAATTGGCAGACGAAAAGGAGGCATCATGACATTGGTCAGGAACAACATCAGCGCTGTCCAGACCAACACGCATATGGATGACTCAAAGTTCCAAGTTCTGAGCCTCAGAAAGAACGAGTTCAACTTGAAACTTGTGAATATAATAATTACTCTCCAAGTGACAAATGTTCTGTCCCTTGACAAAGTTACAACTGATGAAACCAGGTTCATTGTAGGAGACTTAAACAGTCACTCACAAAGCTGGGGATATGACCAGCTGGATAAACATGGAGAGGAAGTGGAGACCTGGCAAGATGATAACAAGCTAAACCTCATCAACAAGCCAGATGATCCTCCCAACTTTTTACTCCAGAAGCTGGCAAACGACATCAACCCCTGATCTTGCTTTATGTACTGATGACATACATGGACATGTCAAGCGGGAAGTCGATGAACAAACTGGAGG
Organism: Mercenaria mercenaria; assembly: GCF_021730395.1. Taxonomy (NCBI): domain Eukaryota; kingdom Metazoa; phylum Mollusca; class Bivalvia; order Venerida; family Veneridae; genus Mercenaria; species Mercenaria mercenaria. The sequence continues at coordinate 56,525,978 of NC_069363.1, forward strand.
TAGCGATCATCGCCCAGTCCAACTTACTATGGACCGTATAGCCTCTACTTCACCTAACATCCCCAGATGGAACTACAAGAAGGCCAGGTGGACCTTTTACCAAAGTCTGAGTGATGAGCTCTGTAAAGACATCAGAGTGTGTGTGTTCGGGTTTAACGTCTTTTTCAACAATTTTTGAGTCATATAAAAGATGGGGAAGGTAGAGACATCAACCTGGTTGTCAAAGACTTCAACGCCAGTATACTTAAGGCTGCTTACAGCGCCATTCCAAGGGAAGCAAGAAAGGACTATAAGCCCTACTGGAGTGACGAGTTGGAGAATCTACAGGCAAAGTTATCAGAAGCCAGGGAGGAAGCAGAAAACAATCCCTTACAAGAAAGTAACCTATCTCTACAGCGAGCCAAGGCCGAATTCCTCAGGCACAAACGGGAAGCACAGAGGAAGAGCTGGAGAAACAAAACAGCCTCGCTCAACCTAGAGTGAGATGGCCAAAAGCTGTTGAGATTGACGAGACAGCTGAATGATGAAGAAACAGGAAGAGGCTCAGTAACTTTGGAAGAGAATGGTGAACTGTTGACGGGTAAACAAGTGGCAAACACTTTTGCCTCTAACTACAAAGATGTTTCCAACATCCCCATCAACAGGGAACGGCAAAGGAAAGCCCTAAGAGAAAAAAGGGATAGGCAGACAAGCCAAGTGACACCAGAATGCATGAAGCAGAGTCTTAAACTGCATGAGCTACAGACAGCTCTTAAGCAGTTGAAGACAAAGAAGTCTCCTGGACCAGATGGAGTCACAAATGAAATGCTAACCCATCTAGGCACTGCAGCAATTTACAAACTCCTGGAAATTTACAACTACAGCTGGACACAAGGACTGCTTCCACAGATATGGAAAGAGGCAGTCATGATCCCCATCCACAAGAAAGGGAAGGATCCAAAGAAGGCTGCAAGCTATCGCCCAATCAGCCTAAGCAGCTGTGTTGCAAAGACCATGGAGAGGATTGTGAATGCACGCCTGAAGTGGTACATGGAGACTAACAACCTATTTGCAATGCAACAAGCTGGCTTCAGACAATTCCGCTCCACTGAGGACCAGACCACTTATCTATCGCAAGAGATAGAGAACGCCTTCTAAGAGCAGAAAGTCGTGCTTACAGCATGGATTGATCTGCAGAGAGCGTTTGACAAAGTCTTGACTGATGGACTCCTCGCCAAACTGATGAGGACTGGAGTAGGAGGTCACATGCTGAGGTGGATTAAGTCATACCTCCACAACAGGAGAGCAAGAGTCAGTTTAGAACATGCCAGCAGTAGGAAGTTCCTGTTGCGTCATGGTGTCCCACAAGGCAGAGTCTTATCACCTACACTCTTCTTGTTTTCATCAATGATCTGGTGTCTAAACTACCGAAAGGAGTTAAAGCTGCTCTCTATGCTGACGATCTGGTGTTATGGTGTAAGGAAGAACATGCCACTACAGCCACATACAGGATGTAAGAAGCCATCAACAAGCTTTCAGCTTGAGCTGAAGACAATACAGAGAAATCATCCACCACACTATTCTCCCTGTCGTCAAAGCAGAGGGCGGGTAAAATCAAGATGGGAAATACTTCGCTGATTGAAGCAGACGAGGCAAAATACCTTGGAGTGACCTTTGACAAACGGCTAACCTGGAAGCCCCTCATAAGTCAAACAGAAAGAAAGGCCTGTAGGAAGCTTACCATGATGCACAAACTTGCTGGAACAACGCGGGGAGCAAATACTCAAGACAGTATATCAGGGAACAGTGAGACCCCATTTAGAGTATAGCTCAACTGCCTGGTCCATTACTGCCAAAACTAACCAACTCGTTCATGAGGCAAAGAAACTCAACCGAGAGTTCAAAACTGAGCTGAGCATACCAACGACTCCCCTAGGTAGTGAAGACATTATAAACCCACTGGCGAATGATCTGTCCTCAGTGACTGTGAGACTTGCTGTTCCTTGTCTTGACCGCGGGAAGCAAGAGGATGAAGGCATTCGGAAGAGCCTCACACTTGCTATGATCAACAAAGACTATCCTCCGGAATCATGGACTAAGGTCTATACAGCCACATGCGCCGTCAAAGATGGAGGAGCAGAAGTTTTCATTCAATACCCATCTGGCAAGAGAGAAACACTACATGCAGCAACAGGAAAACACTGCAGCAATTACAAGGCAGAGACTGAAGCACTCATGAAGGCCATCTCAATGGCTGAAGACTCGGCAGAAGAAAGCTCCTCAGTCATCTTTCTCACAGATGCACTGTCTGTCATGGAACCTCTGATCAACAATAAAGCTCCGCAGCCAGCCAGGAGAATGCAGAGCCTGAGTATAACCTGCAAAGTAGCATTTCAGTGGATTCCATCCCATTGTGGACTTGCAGGCAATGAAGAGGCAGACAAACTGGCTAAGCTAGGAGCTCAGTCAGAACAACCAACAGAACCTGTGAGTTACAAGGAGATAGTCACCATCATCAAAGCACTAACGAGATCAAGGATGGAGGAAGATCTATGCTTTTCATCTCCTTCATCAGTCTGAACAAGTGATGATGGTCAGGCTCCGCTCAGGAGCATATACTTCAGAGATGTAAAAGGCATGACCAGGAGCGAGCTGCGACTTGGTCGATAGATACCTCAATCCACCAGAAACTGTATGGAGGCATGTAGGATCTGCGGCAAACCACAAGTTTCATCGAGGCTACTGGTCTGACAGTGTAGTCGCGAACGAGAAGAAGAAGAAGAGATATAGAAATCTATATTTTCGTAAACAAAAATTCCATTATCTTTAATCTTAATTCATTCAACCCGGATCATTTTTTTTATTTTAATGAGTTTTGCAGTATACTTGCTCAATTTATACAATGCGAGTCAATAATAAATTGAAATATAACTGTTTTTAGTTTTGTTAATTGTATCAAATCTAAATCACGATGTTTGTCATGTGCTTTGAAACATCAATAATTTACTGTAGCGATTACACCATACTTAATAGTGGATTTCTAATCACAATGATGACCTTATTGCTCGGATGCCTCGTGACCTGATAAAAATAGAACAGAGGAATTATACAAAACTAATCGGCCTAAATTGCAAATATGCTTATGACTGAGAGTCAAAGAAATGGTAATAAGAGAAACACATTTATTTTTAACATTCTTACACAAACGCAACAAAATTAATCTAGCAATCAGCATCAGGCTTTATTTTAGCATGATTGACAGGTGCTGGTGACACCGACAAATGCAAATGTAATGACGTAATGGAAATTCCCAATAACTGAATACGAGGCCAAATCAAATATGGCATCGAAACATTGCTGCGTCGAAATGATATACATCTCCCATTGACTGGCACTGGTCAGACTCAAATTAACTTTTTTGACCACTTGCAAATTCTAGCAAGTAGCTTTTTTTCTTACTTGCTAAATCTGAAAATCTACTTGCAAATTTAGACTTTCAATTAAAAATGTTACAATATCCTTAAAAATTGTGTTACAGCATTAATATTGTTTACACGGTTTTCCTTGACGCACAAATTTGTGCGTTTTAACACACTGATTTTCAAAATGTCGCTCAAAATAATTCTGAACGCATCAATCTGACTTTTGGCCGCAATTACGGCTACACGAATTTTGGTACCCAATTGTAAGTAAGTACTGATCGTTCTTAGGTACAAAGTAGTATGGTAGACTGCGTTCTAGATTTATTATCGGAAAGATCTCTTTGTCTCATTATACGGTAAACCATTCAACAAAAATGACTCACCAACGTAAGACAATGTGTTTTCTGTATTTTGCATGTGACAAAAACCCTGTCACTGCTTCGTTCTCAATCGAAAACGAAATAGAATCTGCAAACAACAAAAATCCCGGCAATTTCAACTATTATTTGTACTCGTAAAAATATTCGTTTGACATTTTTATCTACTCGCATTCTGTGAAATCTACTGTAGTGATAGTAGGTTTATAGGCCACTTCCAACAGCCTTGCTGTTGGGTTAACCCTTTAGCGACGTGGTTAGAGTGTCTGCCTACAGATCACGAGGTCCGGCAGTGATTTTTTTACTTTTTTTGGCAACAGCCCATGCCTTTTCAATTGGGAATTTTTAGCGCAATAAACTTCAAAACTGGGAAAAATTAACAAACCTTAATAAAGAAATCATTTTGAAAAGTTTTATTTTAAGGTAAATTTATTTCATTCAAATATGCACTGAGGTTGAACAGACAGGACAGACAGGTTATTTTCTGATGTCACAGGATCTGATGGCTCAGATAGCTTAAGGTCACCATGAGCTTCTGTTGATTTCTGAGGGTCATTTTGTGGGGACTCAGATTTCTTGGACAGATCTCTTTGCTTATCTGATGTTTGATTTGAATTTAATTTCTCTTTAACTTTACCAAAAGATGTTTGAATGTCAGGAGTACCGATGGCGTGTTTAAGTTTTATTTTCTTATTAATTTATAATATTTGGAATTATGTGACATCTTTTCGGTAAAGTTTATGGTAAGGTTCTAGATTATTCAAGTTTTTTCCTCATTATCGGAACCATTCAAAAAATTAGCAACCCTGACAATGTTAATCTGAATTCGCATACAAAATCCGTCACCCGTTTTATGAAACAAACGCAACATCAAATCCGGCAACAATATATTGTCGAAAATACCATTGAATTTAATCTACTGAATTTGTGAATTATTTGATCGTTTTAGTCCACTTTCACAAGTTCATTCTTATTGGGAAAACACCTTTAGGAAATTTTTACAGATTACTTGGTCGGAAATGAATTTTTGTTCTTTTGGAAGCCCATGCTTTTGATTGGGCAATTGTAGGCAAAAAAAACACTGTCGAATTGGGAAAATTCCCAGTAGGGACCTTTGTATTTTTTTAGGTTTACATTAAATATGTCAGAAGGTGAATGACGGACAATGCAGGTTTTTTGCTGGAGTGTCATCAGGAGATCTGATAGCTCGAATAAGTAAAGGGAGGTTGCTGTTGATAGTAGGCTTTGTAGGACCACTTCACAGCCTTGCTTTGGTAGATGATGGGTTAATTTCCACTTACAAAGATGTTCGGGTGTCAGAGTCCGTATGGACGTTTGTTATTTTCTTTTACAGGTGGGTTTTCTTTACTACTCCATTTAGCGAGTGCAAAATTTGAGCCCTGCTGGTGGGGCTTTTAAGTGTACCACGCAGTGGATACATACTTTACTGTAGAGCAAACATACACGAAATGTATGTTTTTAAAACTGAGCGTTGCTTTAGCACGAGATGGAATAAAAAAACAAACTTCACGTCCAACGGTCGATTTGCACATATCTGGTAAAACAGGCAGTTTTCATATGATTTGAATGGCATTTTACTGCAAATACACGACACACTATACAACTTACCGAACAATTAAACACAATATATCAACTAATTTACGAGCAATCAGGAACGAAAGTCAAAATATGTTGACATCTTGGATTTTTACAGGAAGTTAACATAAGTACGAATGTGAAAGATGAAAGATCTCCATCGTCGTGGCGGTAAAAGGCCCTTTCCGCGGAAAGAGCTTTGCATAATCGGAAAGCGTTTGCCATACGTTTATTATTGTGAATTATCGAATTATTTATGCATATTGATTTTAACAATAAATAAAAAAATAAAGGTAAAAAATAGTATAAAATAAAACGCTGCCTATTCGACCAGAAAACCCAGTCATGTTCGGTAATGTCGGTCTTTTCCGCCTAAATTGTTCTTTCAAATATTTTCGATAAGGGTGACGCTCTTGGCTGGCGTCGCATAATTTGTGAACTTTAGAAATAAGGTTATAGAACACCAATTGTTTCCCACAGACTTCCATTACGGCGTGTATGGCCTTCCATATATATATATGTATATTCCATGTGTATACAATCACATTTTTATCAAGAACTATAGCTTAGTTCCACCAAAATATCGGACGAAAAACATATGAATAGTGATACTTTATTTAAGTAATTTTCGTGAATGAAGAAAATATTATCTGTGGTGTTCCCCAAGGTAGTATTTTGGGACCCCTTATGTTTGTATGCTATGTCAATGACATGCCTATTAGTATTAGCAAAGACTGTAAACTTTTATTATATGCTGATGACAGTGCTATTATCTACTCACATAGAAATATATCAAGTATCTAGTGTAAATTAGGCCAGGAATTGGAATCATGTAGCAAATGGCTTGTAGATAATAAAGTGTCTTTACATCTTGGGAAAACAGACTGTATTTTATTTGGCAGCAAAAGAAAACTATAAAAGATAGATGAATTTAATGTAAATTGTTATGATAAAGTAATCAAGTCCCAAAATTCTGTAAAGTATTTAGGACATGTATTAGGCAGCGATCTTTCTGGTGAAACTTGTATAAATGACATTATATAGAAAGTAAACTGTAGATTAAAATTTCTTTATAGACAAAGCAAAGTGTTAAATCAAAGTATGAGAAAAACATTATGTAATTCATTAATTCAATGTCAGTTTGATTATGCCTGTTCAGCATGGTACAATAGTATTAATAAGAAGCTCAAAACTGGGCTGCAAACAACCCAGAATAAAGTTGTCAGATTTATTTTAAATTATTTGCCTAGAACGTCTCTTCAGATTTTAAGAATTTAGGCATTCTTAAGATTGAGGACAGAGTTAAACAGTTAAGTCTGAACCATGTTCACAAGATTGTGCATGGAAAATGTCCATCATACCTGTCAGAAAATTTTAATAGGGTTGCTGATCTGCATTCATACAAGACCAGAAAAAGTATTTCAATTTCTTTGTACCTATGGTGAATTCTACATCAGCAGCAACATTTTACTATAATAGTATAAATGTATGGAATAACCTTCCTGAAGTCATAAAATCCCATAAAAGGTATCATCAATTTAAAATTGAGGTAAAAAAATATTTTCTGGGATTGTATAGTTCAGATCAATAACTACATATATTTAGTCTTAGAGATTTTATTATAATGTTTTTATAGTATTATCAATGCAGTCCTAAACTCATTGCTTCACTTTGTAATTTTCTAAATGTGCCGCCATTCTTGACCTTGTCCTTTGAACAGTTTTGTTGTATTTTTTTGTATTTTTTTGCACAAGGACTCCATTGGAAATAAGTCTTATGACTTTATGGGCTATCCTTTGCATAACAATTCATGGAAAATTTAGCATAAATCTTTGGAAAAATGTAATAGGGCTGGATTGATGTATCTATGATAACGTAATTGTGATAATTTTAACTTAACTTGCTTAATAGTGCAATGTTTGGCCAGTGTCAGTATTTTATAGTAATGTTTTATATGTAAATAGAATATTGTGATATTGTTATGTAGCAATAAATCTACCTATCTATCTATAAGATAACCCCCTGTTTACATCGTTTTCATGGCGGGAGAAATTCATTTGAAGAAACTTTTTTCAATACACATAAAACGTAGCAAATTTCGTCAAAATGTATAATGAAATATTGTAAATGCAGTAAAAATATTTCATTTTGAAAAAAAAAAATCACTTCTTGTGTTTGTTTACATGACTTACCAATCAGAAAGCACAGACGCTACCTTATTCCCAGGTATACACTTTTTTAACTAATTCCCAGTAACTTCCCTGTACTCTTTTGAATTGGTGGTCTCTGACCATAAATGTATTTTTTAGCATATATCTAGAATGTCAGAAATAATGTACATCTTTTAACAAATATCTTGAATGTGCATAATATTTTTTATTCAGTCCTGTCATTGTATGACAAGTATCAGGATGCACAATGGTGTTCACGACGTATTGATATTTTCAATCTTACGTGTAAAAAGACGAAGTTTCTTTTTATGTTATGCCATATGTCTTTTCAGTTGTTTTACAACAATTTACACATTTAGCTTCACGCGTATCCCCGTGACGTCAGTGCAACTTGATGACCGTCAGCGCAACATGTTCAGTTCGTAATGTTCTTTCAAAAATGTATGAGCCGTGCCATGAGAACACCAACATAGCAGGTATCCACGCAGTCTGGTCAGGATCCATGCTGTTCGCTAACATTTTCTATAACTGCAATATAGAAAATATTCACAAGTCGAACTGTTCGTGTCAGTTTGCGATTTTAGACTTATTATATAACAAAATATGAGTCATTGTTTAGCAAGAATTTCAGTATCAAGTGATTTCTGAAAAATAAGTTGCAATACTGGAAATATTGATGAATTAATTCTTAGAGGTTCGATGTTATCTGGACCGGTTGCTTTATCGAAAGAACTAATATAATCATCTGGCATCTGTATTCTTTTAATTTGTAAAAAAGTTTTTATTTTATATACATTGTATCTTGTTAGTTAGAGCAACAAAAAGTAAAAATAAATCGATATCATGAAATGCATTGGAGAAATTTGTAAAAGCTCGTAATATTAGTCAGTAATGAAACAGTAAAAAGGTACATAACAGATTTTGTGTACTTAGCGGCTCACATCAAAAATAACTTATGTACGACCACCGCCTAGTATATAAATGACTATTTGTTTATGAGAATGAAAATGCACGTGACTGCATGGTTGGCTGTCGTGTGTCGATTTTGCTTAATCTCGATCCTCTCTAAAAAGCCGCACTAGTTTACTATATAATTAAGTATCCTCGCTTCCATTTATCAGCGTAGGATCATGTCATGGCAGTCTGGTCAGGATCCATGCTGTTCGCTAACGGTTTCTGTAATTGCAATAGGCTTTGAAAGCGAACAGCATGGACCCTGACCAGACTGCGCGGATGCGCAGGCTGGTCTGGATTCATGCTGGTAGAAAAGCCACTATGTTGGTTTTCTCATGACGTCGCTCATATGTTTGTTCTTTTGGGATCATGGAGTCCATTCAGTTTTACTATAATAGAGTTCCGCTTAAGCCGTTGCTAGGGGGCGTGAGGAATGTTGCACATTCAACTGCCTTCCATAAACAAGACTCTATCAAACCGAGTATGATATGATTTTTCTTAACGGTTTGTATGCTTCCAAAGGATCTCTAACAGATTGCATTAACTATCACAACAGCAGGTTTTTTTGCGACGTGTGGCGGTTGCAAAACTCTCTACGTACTTCGACTCAGTGTTGTTATATTTCCTAAGCATCTCGGATCATGGAGTGAATTCAATTTGACTATGATAGAATTCCACTGAAGCCGATGCTAGGGGACATGAGAGGTGTTGCACATTTAATTACCCCTCATGAACAGACTCAATCAAACCGAGTCTGATGTCATTTAGCTTGGTTGCATTCTATGCCCCCAATGGATCGTCTTACAGATTTTTTTTTACTATTTATTCTGTGACTACGGGAATTATTTAAATCTTTACATTTTAAGGCTATTAGTTTAAGAGATATCTTTGTAGCATTGTATATTGAAACAGCTACAATTATAAGAAAACCGTTTGAAATATATTTCTAAAGTAAAGTGATAAAAGTGATGTCTCTTTATGTTTGAAAGCTAACAAATAAAGAGAGGCAGAAGATGAAGATGTCTTGACAAATGAGATAGCAGTTGATATAAAAGGGCTGGAAAGTTTAAAATTATATATAATATAACAGTGATACGCAAATAATTCTGTTGGCCCATACATCATGTTTATAAAGTTAAAATGGTATTTTAAACGTAGGGTATTTGTGTCATACAATGAGAATATGTTATATTTGTATAACTTTGTACATGTACAATATTTTTCACAAGAAAGTAAGTTATTTAGACAAATTCTTGTTATTTATAATTTTCTACATGTGTGTTTTAAAAATTCTTTTGAAATAAAAATACATAAAATGTTTATTATGAAACGAAATTATGGCTTGTTGCAAATATTTTTTTCTTTTGATAATAAGGAATGGATTGTATTTTTATTAAAGAAGTATTAAATTTCATCTTACTATGATTCAAGTAACCGTTATATTAAGTGTTGTTTTAGCAAAACAAAACTTGTCTTTCTTCTTATGTCCCGACTTTTATGTCGTTTGTAACTGAAGTGAAACGCCATTCCAATCAGACATGTTAAATTTCTTACGAAACCATCTACCTTTATTATATTTGAAATTTAACACGCCAGTCAACTGAATTGACAATACATGTACCTGGCGGCTTTAAACACCGGTATCGCAATATCAATATCGGTCATCGATATTTACTATTGTTGTTGCCTACCCCGTCACATCGCGCTTGAGTTTAATTCTTCGTAATATTTTGTTTAAGAGAAATTCTAACACGATCCGATTCATTTTCCTATTAAACAAAGAAGGCTGGAAACAGTGAATTATTAAACAACAATTCACTGTTCTGACGTCACAACTATTACGTCATAGCGTCAAGCGGTGTAGCGGCGCGCTGGAAAAGAACCCGACTGAAAACGGGCAAATATTTAATGCATGCCGACAAGGGTGTACTTAAAAGTTCTTGATAACGTGTTAGAATCGAAATAATATATCTCATTCAGTGATTTGCTCTTGAATAAATCACTGTTTGTCGTTCAGATGCGTCGCCCTCGTGATATAATTCCCTACGCATCTGAACTCCAAACAGTGATTTATTCAGCGACAAATCACCGATGAGATAGATCTATATTATTTCTTAAACAAAACGTCGTTAGAGTGAGACAGCAGTTTTATAAAAAAGATACATTTTAAGTTAGAGTATAGGCCTACGTGTAAGTCAAAGAGATATCTTTATTTTGAATAGAGCTATAAGTCAAAGCCTGAATGATACTTCATTATCTTATGTTGTATCTATAACAAAGAAAATCAAAGCCTTGAGATGTCTGGTGGTTGCGGGTTTTGCTAGATTTATTTTCTATTTAAATAGCAATCTATAAATATACATGATTGAAAAACAAATACAAATGTGCCTCATATCTAAGATGAACTCTGTCTGACCTAGCTTGTGATGTAACTATGGGCTGGAAAACCTTATCATTGATAGATCTTATATAGGCCTAATCTTAAACAATTTATGAATGTATACAGATTGAATCAGAACTGCTTGATCATTGATAATTAATCCGCATTGTTCATGAATGGGACTATTTTGTGTAGCACATGAACATCCTTTGGAATCAAATAAAGATGCTGTAGGGGAGACCGGGGATAGTTGTTACATGGGGTAGGTTGTTACATTGCAAATATTGAAGTGATGACGCATCATATAAAGTCACAGATTATGCGTGTTTGTTAGTTTTAAAAGTCCATCCCCATAAGCAGCTTCCTGGTTCAATCAAGCATTTACTATGACAGTAGTGTTCTGGTTTCCCTTGTCTCAAACAGGAAGGTCTAATACAGTTACTTTATAGATTTTTCAAGTGGCCAAAATGTAACTGACGATATTAAACGCTGTATACCTTATATTGTCGACTTTGTGTAGCTGCCTTGGCACCTCTGCCATCTTAAACCATAAGAGCTCCTCTGGCGATAAAAATATTATTGCAATTTGTCTATGAAGATGTCGTATACAGTGGAGATATATATATCTTGTCCTGGTTGGTGTGAATAGAAATGAACATTACAGTGGCGTCAATAAAATCTAATAGTGCACTAAGAGCAGCGAACAACTACAACAGTCCTGCGTTTTCTCCAGATAAGAAATGCCAATTTAGAATGACTGCTGGATGGCGAAAGAATGTAAAAGAGCTCTTCTGACAGATACGCCCGAAAGGAGTGCTAACATAGTAAAATAAGAATGAAACTGTTGAAAATTTTCTAAAAATGAACAAAACAAGTACTCAAAACTAAAGAACATAAAGCAACAAAACAAAAGAAAAATGTAAACAGATGTAAACATCGTCCTATTTGTCATCATTGTGAATATGATGGAGAAATGGAAGAGATGTTTTGATTTAACCATATTGTATTGCCTATATACATGCAAATAGATACAAAAAAATACAAGAAGCAGTTTCGGTAAATAGTAGGGGCCTATAGCATTATTCAGGCTTGCATTAATGCTGAAAAAAGGGAGTATGGACCTGTACGGTTTGAAATTCGCAAGGTTTTGTTTAATTTCCAAGGCTCTATGAAACGATTCATTTGTGAAATGAAAATGCTGTGTTATACATGTTATAAACAGATTGGAAAGCATTGTATGTTTACTGTTGTGTTGTAAAAATGTAAATTCTTTGTAAAATTGTAAAATTGCTTATTGTAACAATTTGCCCCAGACGCAGTAACAATTTACCCCAACGGTGGGGTAAGTTGTTACATTTCACCAACATGATACAACTATCTTTATCGGATAGAAATATTCTTCGTTTTAGAATTAAGAGTACAAATTTTAAAATTGCAATGAATGAGCGTTACAAAGATTATAAGCTGGACAAAATCGGTTAAATAATTCATCCAATACAATATAAAATATGAAAAATGTAACAACTATCCCCGGTCTCCCATATGATTGTCAGAATTACACTTAACTTTGGTAGCGGGTAAACCCGCAACCAAAAACCCATCTTCCTAGAAAAACGCAGAGCAGAGATAACTCTTCAAGAATAAATTCACCTGTCTCTTTAACTAAATAGATATCGCTATAAAATAAACTTGGCCAATGCCTAATAGCTTTGATGATATGCAAAAATGGTAGGTAGGAAATAGGTAAAAAAAGTTTATAACAGAAACTAAAGCTTCATTAAGATTGCCAAATAGGTGGTTCTGAAGTTATCCCGAACAGGAGCAGCTGCCTGTCTTAGGAGAGAGACACACATGCGTCTCACTGTATCCTGATGCCATGATATTTGAATGCGAATGAAATATGAGCCGCGCCATGGGAAAACCAACATAGTGGCTTTGCGACCAGCATGGATCCAGACCAGCCTGCGCATCCGCGCAGTCTGGTCAGGATCCATGCTGTTCGCTTTCAAAGCCTATTGCAATTAGAGAAACTGTTAGCGAACAGCATGGATCCTGACCAGTCTGCGCGGATGCGCAGGCTGGTCTGGATCCGTGCTGGTCGCAAACCCACTATGTTGGTTTTCTCATGGCACGGCTCATATATAAACTGAAATACGCTGTAACCTGTTTTTGGTCATTTTTAAGTTAAACAGTTGATAAAGTCTATATATAGTTCATTAACAGTAGAATACGTATACTCTCTAAGAAATGTAAACAGTTATAGCTTCGTATCTTTAATTTAAGCAGATATCATTGCCGTTCCTTTTCATTATATACAGTGTTATCAGTCAAAAAATTCTAATATATCGCTTGCATTTCACAATTATCTTGTAACTATTTGGCATTTGATTTGCTGTAAGTGTGACTGTTGATCATGAATTTAGGAGTCATAGGAGTCTTCGTACGAAAAATTGTTGAATTTTAGTGTTCTTGTGAATGTTTTGAATTAAGGTAAGTTTATTTTCCTATTTCTGTCAGCATTTGATTGGAAAAAGGCTGATCAACAATATAGTTCATATATATTATTTTTATTTATAACCAATTATCAGCCCGAACGGCTTGAAGGTAAGCAGAGGGTAGTTTTTTTTAATAGAGATGTATAAGAAGACATGGGCTAAAATTGACATTTGTGCAGATATTGATAGATATAAATGACTTATTTTGGTTCGAGTTTGAAAAGGAACATTTCTTTACAATAATTATTTTGTTGCAAAAAGTGTTTAAAGAAAAATAGCATTTTCACTGTTTTGGATAAATTTTTAAATTCATACTATATTTTGCATATTTATTGTTGTCAAAGGTGAGAATGGGTACATTTGCTTGCAGATTAGAGTAAAAATTGATAAAACAGTGGAAAAAAGAGCAGCTACACTGGAGGAAAGTTAACGCAGTGACACCTGAAAATTCCACCAGACATTGAAAACTGATTTTATGAAGCTGGAACTTTGTATTTTTTCGTGCATTTAAATGATTGGTACTATAATAAATGAAATCGACACAGTTTTTCGTATAGGCTTAAAAAACTAAAATTACCAGCGCGGGGCATGTCGGACAAGTTATTTAACATTATTTTTTTCACCTAGAGTGATCACAGATGTCTAAATTAGATGTTTTTTTTTTGACATTTGGGTAGAAATTTAGAGAGGTGGTATTTGGTGAAGTAAAATTTTTAATATGAGTTGTAATACCACGCCACAGCAGTGTGATTTTGATGTGAAGAAAGTACAGGAAAAATCTCTCTTAGAAGATAATGATCCTTTCGTTTCTCTGCATTTTATATCATCTTCAAAATGATATATAAGGATTTGTAGTCTGAAACGGGACTAGCCATGTATTACAGCTCTGTGAACATTGTCCATTTGATATAGAATATGTAAGGGGAAAATAATTAGGTATGTTGAACTTAGAAATATAGCCGAAAAGAATGTTCAGTCAGACTACTGAATTTTCTTTCTTCAGTAACCGTTCTCCATATCTGATTGATTGATGTGATTCTCATTTATTTAGGGAAAATCACTTTTGCGAGTATATTCAGGAACATCAATAGGTTAGCAAAAGGCGTAAATAAAAGAAATAAGTAGTCTCTACTGAGTATAGGACGGATAAAACAAAGCTCTTTTGACCATGTCAGTCAAAAGTTCCACCGTATTTGTATTTATAATATCGAATATTTAAACGGATTAGTAAAACTAGTTTAGATATTTGATCAGAGAATGCATTAATACGATTACTTATTCAACGAAACACTGAAGATATTTATAAATGCTTGAGTAAATGAAATGCAGTTGAAATAACAGTAATTTTAGTCAGTAAATACAGAAAATACAGATATTTTCTAAAATGACATATCAGTACACAAGATACCGTAATTATAATGGTGGCAAGGTGTTTTTGACGGATTTGTATCCAGGTAATATTTACAGGGATTTTTTGTACTTTTAAAGTTATGGCACTATTTCAGTAAACGTACAGATATGTTTAAGTCAGCTTTTACGATGGTTTAAATCCTAATATGTGCGAGCATGGATTCCGTCACAACGTTTTGAACTGAAACGGTTACTAACTATTTGTTTAAAATGGCTCACTTAAACGTTTATAAATAACGTATTAAGATCTCATTATCTGAACATTTTTTGATAAAAGTGTTTTGGGTCTGTATTTATACACAATGTACATATGGGTCTTATCTTACACAATCCTATCAATAATGTACAATCAATGAATTGCAAAGAAACTTGAAGTTTCAATACAATAATGCACAATGATTAACAAGGACTTACTAGATAAATCATAACATACACGAACAGCCGATTTCGGTATTTCATTTTTGTAGCCAACTTCATATTTGGTAGCACGGTGTCTCCAGTTATTTTTTGATAGTAACAAAAATACAACTTTCATTCTTTTTCAGTCAAAATGTCTGCTAGCGTCCAGCCGCATGAAGATGTTGAAGAATATGTCTGCCCTGCATGTAAAGATGTGCTAACTGATCCAATCCTTCTACCGTGCTTACACTCACTCTGCAAGACGTGCCTTAGTACCAGTTACACACAAAACATATCCCAGCGTGTCTTCAAGTGCCCACAATGTGATGACGACATTGAAAAACCGGACAACGGCGTGGATGAATTTCAACCGAACTATTTTCTGAATGGCTTAGTTTCTGTTTACAAGGCAAAAACATCAAAAGACATCAAATGTAAAATATGCGAGTTTCAAAAGAAAGACAATTTTGCTATATTAAAATGTCTAAGCTGCGGGGACTTTCTTTGCGAGGATTGTGGGAACGCACATACGTTAACGCGCATGACTATGGACCATCAAGTCGAGTCTCTTTCTGAGCTTCAAGATGGCAGACGAGATAAAGACATGCGACAAAAACAGATAATAACTTGTAAAACTCATGACGGTGAATCAGTGAAGTATTACTGCGAATCTTGTTCATTGCCTATCTGCCGGGAATGTCAATTGGAAGATCACGTTGGACATACATGTGCTACCGCCAAAGATTCACAGGCATCTAGACGCAAAGCTATTGCAAACATGATCATCAATGTCGAGCAGAAGATTCAGGCCCTGAAACAAATTGCAGAAAACGTCGATAGTACAGTAAATGACATCAACAAACGTGAAAAAGATCTTATCGAGGGTGTGGAAAAGACGGTTAAGAAACTAATGGATCAAATCGAAAAGGAGAAGACAGAAATACTGAAAGGTTTGAAGCAAACTATGGATGACCAAAGAGATGCCTGTGCCGCGCGAAAAGAACAGATCAAGACCCTGTCCGACATTTTTGCTGGTAACGTGTCTTTCTGCAATGAAATCGTTAAAAATGGAAAGGACGTAGAAGTATTATATCAAGAGAAACCCATTCGTCGTCGTTTGATGGCGCTGCAGTCAAAAAATGTCAGTGATCTCGCGATGAAATGGCATGCTCCTGATATAAGATTCAGAAACGTATTCCTGACCGTTGACCGCATTGGATTATTCGATTTAACTTTGTCGAAGGGGTTTTCTCGAAAACCGGAAGCTCCCCTCAAGTTCGGAGCAAGACATGTCACTGGATTCCAGCTTATTAGACGCATTAACACGACAGTTCCCCGTGAAGACAGCTTTGAGTGCCGGGCAACAGGGCTTGGTTTCTTGTACGAAGACCATTTCGTCGTAGGTGACCAAGAAAACAGAAAAGTAAAGATTTTTACACGAATGGGTCATTACACAGAAACAGTGGCCAATGTCAAACCATCCGGACTTGCCATTTGCTGTGACGTCATCGGCGTCACTGATACAATGTCATTGCATTTGTACACAAATGATAGAACTATCAAAAAGAAAATATCACTAGAGAGTACAGGTTCATCGTACCCAGTTGCCGCATTGTCAGACCAGAACTTTATAGTGGTAAATAACAAAACAGCATCTTTCCTGATGTTTGATTTACGAGGGGAACTGGTACATGACGTTGTTCCAGCAAAAGGTTCCAAGATCAGAAATCCAGTCTTCATAACAAGCAACAGCAAAGGTCATATCATCGTCTCTGATTGGCTTTCAAACTGCGTGATTATAATGGACGATCAAGGGAAGACAATTAAGGAATTCAAAATCAAGGCGAAGATGGGAAAATCTGCATGGCTGCCCGGTAGTATCTGTTGTGACCATTTCGATAATATCTATGTGTCAGACTTTAGCAGAAGCAGGATAATTGTACTGAATCCCCAGGGAGAATTTATGTTCGAGCACGAGACCCGGATGGACTACCTGGACAGGCCAAGGTGCATGACAACCGATGGTAACGGATGTTTGTTAGTCTCGGGGAAGGGAGGATATCTCAACATGTACAATATTCAGTATATTTGAAATGGTCGCTTAGATTAAGTATTGGTAAAATCAAAATGTTTTTAAGACACTGAAAAGACGGTAGTCAAAATTAATATATGGATTTTATCATTATATTCGTGTAGATAATATCAGTAGAACATTTTACATTATACAAGATACCTAGCCTTTCCAGCCCTTTTCATCATAAGCAGAAATAAGTTCAGAAAAAAAACAATATATCACATCACTCAGTTTCAAATTAAGTTTTTAAATGTAAATGTATCTTTTCTTATATTAAATGTACAGTGGCATAAAGGTACACTGTAAAAAAATACCGTAAAATTCAATGGGTTTTACGGTTAAATAGTAACGGGTACCGACCGTAGTATATGATTACGGTATAAGACCGTTAGAACGGCGTGTATGCTCTGATAGCGCGGTCGCCATCCTATTGCAAAACAGTTTGAAAAATGCAAGTTTAAATGGAAAAAACTATTTTAAGACAGTCACATACTGGTGCATCTGTCTGGATTTTGATTGCACTGTAAATATTTAGCGTTAAATTTATTGTCTCTTACAGCTATGACTTACGGGTATTATCCGTACCTAATTGTACGGTACAGACCGTTGATTTGCGTTGCACACTGGGATTGTAAAGCGTCCATGTTGTAATAGTCGAGAAACGTGTTTACAACAAAAATCTAGCTAAGGTGTTTATTTTCACTTCGGCTGATCTGTTATTTAAAAAGAACAAAGTTGCAAGTTTACATTTTAAATGCCATTCCTTTTACTTGCTGAAGGTTATTGGTTTTTGTAAATATTGAACCCAGTATAATATTTACCCCACCCACAATCTTTCAACCAATTTCAGCATTCCGTTTTTGTGTATTTTTTTAATGTGTGCACCCAGGTTCAGTAAATATTTTTGATGGCTAATGATCAGATGACACATACTGGCACGAGAGCAGTCCCTGGATAGCAATAATGGCCGTTGACTCCCTAAATGCTGTATTTTCACATTAACGATGTATGTACCCTTTCCATGGAATTCCAGGACACATGAAATGCAAGAAAGTGATGTCATTTCCCGGAAAATGCCATACCACAATAGAAGCAGACCCAGTGTACCTTTTCACTAACAACATATTTTAGTTTAGGCATGCTTCTACATTTTTAGCACAGTATTTTTATGAATTTTGTCCACGGATTGCTCTCGTGGCAGTACTGGTTAATTAATCAGTTAATGCTCATTACACTAAAGTACAAATCATGCCAGCTTCTGTGTTTAAGTGTAGTATTTGTGACTGTGAAAATGAGTCGGTTTCAAAATTTTTATCACACTGTAAATTCCACCGAAGTCAGCCAAATGTAGTGTTCGAGTGTCCTGTTGATGGGTGTTCTCGCAATTTTACCCTTTTTACTTCGTTGAAAGTCCATATTTCTAGAACCCACACAGTTGCTCATCAAAGTGTCACTTTGATGGTGGAATTGAATCAGAATGTTTCTCCACTTTGCTCGAGAGGAGAGTGTGTAAACATCACTTTTGACTCATTCAGTGAATTGAAAAAGCATATAAAACAACACTTGTCAAAAAAGGAAGAAATAAGACTGACTACGGCCGTACTTCTAGTGTAACAGATATGCTACACACTCCCTAGACTTTCGTCGACTGGATTTAAGGCGTATAGATTCTAGGTTATCACTCTTCTATAAGATCCATCATGATCTGGTTGCCATCCCAATCGTACATTACCTTACCCCAATGACCCGATGTGTCTGCTATGGCCACTCCCTAAGTTATAGGTTAATTAATTACTGCAACCACTGACTATTACAAGTTTTCTTATTTTCCGAGAACTGTGTACCATTGGAACCAACTCCAACCCCCCCCCCCCCCCCACCAGTGTCGCCCACCTCCCCATCCTAGAGCAGTTCAGTGTCGCAGTTTGCAGCCTTGAACATGTCTCGCCCTAGTTATCATGACAAACTCAAGTTTTAACCTTTTTATTTCACCAAAGTTATTTTTAAGTTTCTTCCACTCTATTTTTTTTCACTATATTCTTTCTCTTTATGATTTTGACGCGCAAAACGTCTACGTCCCCGCAAGGGGTTTGACGGTTATGGAAGATAGATAGATAGATAGATAGATAGATAGTCCCCAAGATCCTGTGACCAGTTTTAATTAGCTTTTAATTTTGAAATTAGCAATTGTTCCTCGGATTTAGCATGTAAATACTATTATTTGTCTCTGTGATTGTGTATCAACATTTGTGAGATATGGTTCAAACATAAACAGCGTTTTAAATCTTGAATAATATTCTAGCTTTGGCATGTTTGTAATACTACCATGCCATACCTGTATAAATTGGACTGTAGCATGTGGAAAAAACAGCAGATAACAAATACCTCCACCCCATGATATAAGCAGATAAAAGATAAAAATAATGTTATTCAATCATGCAACATTTGCATAAATCACGCCAAGTAAGTTATGTAGGCCCAAATTTCAAACAATTAAATCTGATATCTATGTGATAGTTATTGTTTGAGAGATAGATCAGTGCCCATTTGTTCAAAACTTTAACAGGCGATTAAGCAAATGGTCGATTAACTTTTAGAGTTACATTTTATAAGACTAATTAAAACATAATCTAAAAATCATCAAAACTAAAATGTTTTTACAGTAAAATTAAACCATCATTCTTGTTGTTTCCATCATGCCTAATATTTTGAATCGAACTTAACGGGCGGTTAGTTTAACAGCTGATTAAAGTTTCGAACAACTGGGCCTTGCATGATGTTTATAAACATGTGATAATTTTTGTTTCCATCTATCGACCATATCGACATTATAGGACAAATCCCGTGTTCCGGTATTTCCGTAAACAGGGCCAGTGGGGCTGCGAGATTAGCCGATATACGGACCGTGTACAATATCAGCGATTATTTTTGCCAAAAGATAAGGTTTTAGGAAAATTCTTACTTTCTCACAATGAAAATAGTATTTTACGACCTCGGAAAAAACATTTTTGCAAAAATAATTTGTTAACCTCGAAAAATGCGAATAATTTCACACCTTTGGTATCGAGCAACGGAAGCGACAGTGTAGAATAAAAGATAAAATTTCAAAAATAAATTAAATTTTGAGGATATTTTTGCTAAATATTAATGGCAACAATGTTTTATGATAATCTGCAATACTTTTTGTTCATATTCTTTGTTTAAACCTTGAAAAAGGGATAATATTTAACACTACCGCTATACAGCGTAATGGCCGATACTCCTCACCGTAAAATCGGGAACGGGTGTTTATTGGTGGGGAATACCGGAAAACTGGATTTATTTATGTCGATCGATATCGAGAATAAACACCATGCAGTGATAAATTACCAGATAGTCCAGATTGCTTTCGGGTTTGTAAAACATTCATTGTATATATGTATGATTGAAAACAAAATATAAAGAAAGGAACACCATCACTTACTAAAATGTGTCTAGAACAAAATGCCCAACGGCATTATTATTATACCAGATTTATATAGCGCCCTTTTCATGATAAACACGTTCAGCTTAACAGCAACTGCAGCCACACAGGGCGCGAAATCATCCTCTACTAGTACAGACACAGAGCGATCTGACCAGAGGGACAGAGTGAGACAAAGCCCCCACAGAGAGATTAGAAATCAGATACAGGCTTGTCCGGCTAACTTAGCCTAGCTCGTTGCGAATAGACAGCCTGGTTCTTTAACGTGCCCAGTGTATAGCACTGATACACGCAAGGATTGCCTGGGTTCCTGACCAGTACACCTCTAGCTGGGTGGGAAACACTGAAAAGCGTTTCTGAAAATTCCCGAGTAGCTGCCGGGGATCGAACCCCGACCGCAGGATTGGAAGGCCAGTGTGCAAACCACTGAGCTATCCGTCCACCTGGCATGTAATATGTTTGTCGACAATAAGGGTATGACATTTATATTGCATGAAACACCCGTGTAAAACATATTATTTTATAGTATCAGTACACTACGGTTTGATACAATATGTTATTTTATCTCTGTTTGTATACATGACTGAAGAAACTGTAAGTTTATTTATTTAAGTTTGCTACTTAAATATACATTTCCATACACATTAATCTCCGCTTATAGCGAACTCCTCAGGACAAAAATGTGTTTGTTATAGCCGGAATGTGTTCTGTACATGTTCTTTATAAGTAATTTTGGAAAGCAACTGATTTATAAAATTAATTGATTTAACAAGCATTGAAATTCACCAGTTGTCTTACAGTATTATAAAAGATACTTTTTTGCCACTTATTTCATTATCCTGCTATCTGATTGCTTATTTTGTAATATTCTTGAGCATGTGAAATATCAAAATTATATACAATGTATTGTCTATCCTAACTGTAGAAACTTTACATATATAAAACAATGTCACAATTTGATTTAATATTTTTGAGAAAATCGGTAAAGTTGCATTTTCAACTTTAAAAACTTTTGAATAGGACATTAGACCGAGTAGTATAACACTACAGACGTAATTTGTCTCTCGTAATGATTATTCTACTTTTTCAAGTATCATAGGTATATCTTATTGTTATTACATTGTTGTAGAAAATATAATCTAACAGAAATCATTTGAAGTTAAGTATAATACAGAGGTAATAAAACTGATACAAAGTCATGCGATATACAAGTACCTTTTGTATTTAAAAACCAATTCACAATGAGATAATTATGGTCTTTCTTTATAATTGGCTTTCTTTATAATATTTTTCATTCAATAGTATCATGGGTGCCTAAATTACATGTATTATATTTCAGAAGACCTTAAAGATTTCAGAGATAAATGTACTTGGCTTTAAATGTCATCAAGATAAGGGTCGCCATAACCCGTGTTATATTTCAATGTATTGGGATCTTTTATTCAATAATTCATTATACAGATATTCAGCGAGATTATGGAAAACAAGGAATCTGCCACCATATAAGAGCATGCTGCCTATAAAATGTTTGGAAACAGTAGACTCAACTTCTTTCTTTTAATTAAACCCGAAAACCTTGTATTAATATAGCTTGAAAGTAAAATGGGGTTTTCCTAAAATACACGTCTGATTTTTAATTTCCATGTAAATTATACGAAACCAATTGTCACGAGTATTAGATTGATAATGAATTCAGACAATGTTTTGTTGTTTGTACATTTTGCGATGATTTGTCATTATTTATTATGTTAGTGTTTATGATTCACGAAGCATTCTTATGAGTTAGGTACATTTTTCGGAGAAAAAAAGTTTGAACATCAATGAAGCATAGAAAGAAAGTAAGATTAAGAAACGAACATCAAAACAATGAACCAGATTGTCTCCATACATTTGTACCTGTAACATACTTATGGAACAAATATCAACTATGCTTACAATAGCAAATAGTGCATGACTCGCATGTTTTGTTTTCAATTTTTATGATGTCCTTGAAATATGCCATTGCTGTATACAGCTATTATTTATTATATGGTCTGTCGATTAAGATATCGGATTAAATAAGTACTTGTGTTAAATCTGAAAAAAGAGATTTACGGAATTTAAAATTGTGTCTAAATAATTCCTCTTGTAATTGATATAGTTTTTAATTGTAGAAAGAGAAAGTTTTATTAAATCTATAGCTGAAAGTAAAGGCCTGATA
The DNA here is from genome assembly GCF_021730395.1 of Mercenaria mercenaria. Lineage (NCBI taxonomy): Eukaryota > Metazoa > Mollusca > Bivalvia > Venerida > Veneridae > Mercenaria > Mercenaria mercenaria. The sequence continues at coordinate 56,548,898 of NC_069363.1, forward strand.
TATTAGAAATTACGTTAATTGCAAATATTAAAAATAGCAATATAAGTATTGTTATGTTCCATGTAGATCAATTTCAATATATGATAAGCAGGTTGGTGAGAATTACCTTAAATCACAATAACGTCTGTCACGCAAACAAAAGCAGATAATGAATCTATATGAGGACAAAAAAGTAATGAATATATGTGATTAAGGGACATGCAATCCCAAACCGACGTCCAATTTATTTGACAACTTCTACCTCATTTATATGTATTCATTATCGGCCTGAAATCGACTGTTCCGTCATCACAAAGATCTTCATTGGCATGAAGTAGCTAGTTCTGTTATCAAGTAGATTGTACGTCGGTTCGAGATAGCTTCTACCACATTCACATGTATTCATCATCGACCTGAAAATGACTGTTTTCATTGGCTTGAAGCAGCTAGTTCTTCTATCAAATAGTTTGTCTTAAGAGCTACGATGTTTTGAAGATTTCTAGAATGGTTCACTGACAAGTAGATAGAATATTGTTGAACACTGTGCATTACTTTAAATAAATGAATAAAAATGTCATGGTTAGTGTAGAAATTTTACCGCCTCAAACTCACAACCCCGTTATAGGCAGCTGGACGTTTTTGTCCTTATAGATATTTGCATATCTGGCATAATGTCAGCTAAGAAATGCATATTTTCGTAGTTTTAACGCTATTTAGGTTCGGACATTAGATTAGATTACCGAAATATTCGAAATATTCATGATTGCCGGGTCAAGATTTAAGTACTCAATGTGTCCAGTTTTATTTGATTTTGTCAAAATGTGATAGAGGTGAAATAACAGATTAGAAAACTTGTTGAGTATATTTTACAAATACTTTTAACAAAAGTGTTAATTTCGCCAGGTATTTATCAAAATTAGATATACGTTTTTCATCAGTTCTATGTAAGTGAAGATCTTCGAATTTGAACGAGTATATTTGCACTTACGGTATATCAATTTTGTACAGATACAAGATACAAGATACAAATTTTATTTAAAGTCGGTGTTAATATACAGACAACATTAGCTATGTATAGCTATTGACCGACATAAGATAGCTATTGACCGACATAACAGATTGCTGAACAAAGTCGACAGACCTTGAACGACAATATCGCCTTTCAAGGCAGACGGTTTTTTATGACCCACGGATCAAACAAAATAACTCCATATATGGTTATCAAACTAACTATTCTAGCTATTCAGTGGAAAGCATTGTTATGAAAAATCAATTTCTGAAGTTCAAGTTTGACATTTCAAAGTTTACGTTTTATTTGCAAACCTTGCAATGATTTGATATGTACATATGTTGTAACTTCTACTTTGAGTAATAAATTGAAACCTTTTTATTAAACTCAATTCTGAAAAAAGGAACTTTGAATTTCTTGGGCGAAATAAAGTTTTGAAAGTCGAATTACAAATACAGGGCTATATGTTTATTCCAAACCAATATTTACGTTCATTATGTATGTGCATAAAACAACTTTACTTACATTGCATTTTCATATAGACAAGATTAATGCATAATACTGTCACGGTGCGGACTTGCTCACGTTAGGGGAGAAGGTGTGTCAGGCAGCCGGTTAGCTCAGTCGGTAGAGTACTCGCCCTGTGTATGCGAGGGGTCCCGGGTTCGACTGCACATTTTTTTCGATCTGTGACATTTGGCGCCCAACTTGGGACCGTGGCATGCTTGCTTGGTCAGTCATACGACGCTTGCATTATTATGTACCTCGAGGACGAATTTCCAATTTGTGAGGGTGTATGACACGGTACGGACTTGGTCACGTAAGGGGAGAAGATGTGTCAGGCAGCCTATTAACTCAATTGGTAGAGCACTCGCCCTGTAAGCGTGGGTCCCGGGTTCGAGCCCCGGACTGACTGCATATTTTTTTCGACCGGTGACAATACCATGGGTGACCTCAACTGATCAGGTGTTATTTACATCAAATGGCGTCAATCGAAAGAATCTTCCAAAAGCAACAACTGCATTTTATTTCAAGCTACTCGCCAACAGCTTTTTTTTTCAACATGTTAATTTCCACCACGTTTTGCATAAAATGAATTAATTGGAGAGGCTGATAGACACAGGGACAAAAAAGTACTATCAACCAGGAAGTGTCTCTATCTTTCCGTATAATATGAAACCCTTACGGAAAATGACCTTGATCACTGGATGAGATATATAATTTAAGAAATATTATATCTCATTTAGTGTTTTTCGCTGAATAAATCCAGTGTGCCCATACCACGTGACTTTGACGTCATTTTATGGCTAAGACGGCAAGCCAAATTCCGTCGATTCGATTCTCCGAAGTGGCGTAAGTTCTTTATTTCTTGATCAAATATGACCAAATAAAGTGCAGGCTAAGGAAAAAAGTGAGTACTTCACTCACAAGTAAACGGTTTTATCAACAGATGAACAGTTTTGGCCTGAAAACGGGAAAACTGTTTTGTTTAGAGAAAATGAGCATGGTAAGACGGCAAGCAAGAGCCCTTTTTGACAGAAAAACGGATGACTGTACACATCAAAGAAGTCGCACGTATTACCGATTCACAGGAATTTAATGCTGGCTCTGTGGGAGGCCTTAATTGACAAAAATGTAGCCGAATTTTTAAAAACTTTTTAAAAATCCAAAATATGCTAAGACGGCAAGTCCGCTAAGACGGCAAGTCATTTTTATTAGATATACCTGGTTGCACCAACTTACGTAATTCAAAACTTCCGTGGTTACAGGCCGTCCATCCTTCTATCAATCCGTCCGTCAATAACATTTTGACTATGTTTTATCAATGCTTGTGAAATAAAATAGAGAAAAGTGGAAACTTTACAGATCGCCCAATACGACAAAAACGAAAATGTTGCAGGCTCGGTTTGACTGAGCCTGTTCATGGACGGCAGTGGAAATGCATGCTACCGTCCACGCCCTCTAGCCCCGGGTTGAGCAGAACTCAACATTTACACATGCTAAAAGTACAAAAGCAATTTAGAGACATCCGCAGATGTATTCAAACGGCGGTGAACATGGAACCTTCAATGAACACTTACATAAAAGTTCAGTGACATTCATTGATCATCTTTCATCTTCTCCTTAAATCACTAGTGCTGGGCAAAAGAGATATGAACGGTTTATCCTCACTGTTTTCTCATTAAGGTAAAACAATTATTTTAATTAACTTTGGACCATACACCGTTTTGGTGGAATTACACACTATCATTGAAATTACCATCTGCATTGCCGGATGAATACATCATCGGATGTTGTTAAATTGATTTTTAGGTTGAACCCACGAAGTGGTTGAGACCTATAATATACCGTATTCCAGAACTTGCAAAAATATCAGCCTAACCATTTTCACTGAAAGACAGATTAATCCGCAGTAAGATTTTTGCCCGTTTTTTCGGGCTAATCGACAGATATTCTTATTGATGTTTTCTGAACATTGTTCTACAGTCGGTTGATATTTTCATACATATGTAAATACAATAAGGTTAAAGAATGCGTCATTTCGTATTAAATTATGTTTTTAAGTCTGTTGATCCATCGAGCACGACTAAGTTGAAAAGCGAAGGTGTATTCCTTTAAAAACAATTCAGAAAAACCTCAGACGTGGACCGAAGCGCATAAAAATATGCCATGAAAAAAATAGTTCAAAACGTATAAGAAAGATTTCTCTAGTTTATCCTTAATACATAATGCACTCGTCAGTAATAAAACAGCATAATTTTGATCTGAATCATTTTTTCAAGTTGTATAGGATATAGATCTGTATGCGATTTTTTCTACCTGTCCTGATTCGAATGACAAGGGAAATCACTGTGTATGAGTAAGTTAAATGATAAACTGCTTTATTTAATTTAAAAATAGATTTTCTTTCTGAATTACTTCCCTTTATTCTTATTTTACCCTTATTTTTGTACAGCTTTTATAACGACTGATTCATATTAGTTATTATTTAACATTTTGCTTTATCGTTTTAAAATCTCTGTAAGGCTGAGTCAAAATATTTGTTTAAGATTTCCTTTTTATAAATAATTATATATGTAGTATATTAATTGCTACAGTGCTCCACTGTTACATGGAAAGCTACACGTTACAGGTAAAAGCCCTGCTCCGCGGCTATTCACATTTCTTTTGTGTGTATGCAACCCATGATTACAATAGGTAACAGTTAACGGCCACGTGCCAACCTTTAGCACGCAAAACCACAGGTATTTCATATAGAATTTCATATACAATAGACTCTATTTTGACAGACGTCACTGTTCATAGCCAGGATTTTCATGCTTTTTCAGTGACAATTCAAGTTAAAAGGTAGGACGGGAGCAGGGCTTTAAGGAAAATGGTCGTGATGCAAGTACACGTTTGGTTAACTTACCTATTTGTCTCGATATTTAATGTAATAACCTATATTAATACTTACAAGATAAAATTGACATTCCTTGCAAATACTGAATCATTTAGATGTTAGGGGTACTTTACTATGACTTTTAACACATTACATCAGTCCCGGATTATTATAATTGTTACTGAATTGAAAAATTTACACGAAAGTTGTCATTTTGATAAACGTTAATAAAACAGAGTAAAAGCTACAGAGTTTTTAAAATAGATTATGAAGCAAAATAGAATCATAACAGTACATAACGAGAATTCCTAGTCGGTTAAAAATCTCATCAGAGCTAATGTTACTTGTAATTTGACTTTCCGACTCAATTAATAAATCTTATCTTAGTATATCAAATGTTGATGTTTGCCTGATGTGAAGTTTCTAAGTATGTGTGCCCGATAAATGAAACTGTTTGATTTCTTTTAAGCAAAATTGAATCAAAGCATATCAACGGGGCATTTGCGTCTTCTCCCGATGATTTTCATGTGTATGGTTCTTTTTCTTATCTCAAAACTGCACGGAAGTCGAAACAGCAGGATCTTGGGGTAGTTTCCAGTTTGGCGGACCCCACTGACTTCTACTGTTGTTGAAGCAGGGTCGGTCGTTTGTACAAACATTTTAACAAGGTAGTGGAGTTTAAAGACAACAACCCATGAATTAAAAGAAGTAGGGTTGCAACATTTTTTATGTTTGGTGTCAAGATTACTTAAAATAGAAAAAAGTGGAAACTTCACAGGTCGTTAAGTCGTGACATCAGTACATTTTATTTTATTAGGCTCGGCTAAACAAGTAGTTGATTTTGCAGAATGTGTAGAATTATACAACCCTTTCTCCAAGAATTGTGAAAGTTGGTGTATTTGTGGGTGGTTCAAATACTCCCGCTTTCATAGCCTTGGGTATTGTTTAATCACCCCTTGGATATGGTGTCTGCTTTTTAATTTTGTCTTTTGACTGTTCCTGTGAAACGCAGGTTCCATAACCTCAGATCCCTTCCTAAATTCTAGTTTGTTTAGTTCTGCCCATTGTTTTCTCGTTTGGGGCAAACCCTTTATTTTATCTGGGGACCAAACGCCTCTCTTCATGGAATTACACGCCTCAACACGTGTATCACGTGAAGGTTCCATGTTCATCATCGTTTGAATACATCTGCGGATGTCTCTTATTGCTTTTGTACTTTTAGCATGTGTAAATGTTGAGCTCTGGTCAAGCGGGGCTAGAGGGCGTGGACGGTAGCATGCATTTCCACTACCATCCACGAACAGGCTCAATCAAACCTAGCCTGCAACATTTTCGTTTTTGTTGTGTTGAGCGACCTGTGGAGTTTCCATTTCTATTTTAATATGTGATATCGTGTTAAATTTTGTGGGAAAAAAACAAGATTTTTCTATTCTACTCAATACTTTGAACACAGCTACATAGAAATACTTTTTAAAGCATGTCTTCTAGCTTATAGACTGAGTTAAGCATAAGATTCTTATTTGTCAAATCATTATTCTATATATCTGAAAATTGTGTTTTTGATTTGTGGAAGTCGACAGAATGGCTGTTCTTAATAAGTAGCCTTATTTTTAATACGTAACGATTTGTCAAGAAAACATTCACTCAACATATGTACAACAGACTTGTGAACATATAAAGTAGTATTGATTAGGTCAAAAATGTGTATTATTTGTTGTTGCCTGCTGCATACTGTATATTTGTTCTTTAGTTTTCGAACCGCTTTAACATACTTTAATCTTAAAGACCGACACGCAGAGGTACATCCAAGATGGTATACATGTGTAGCTTTTGAATTCTTAACCTTTCTAGAACAGTTCCACTTATATGCCAATCCTGCTAGAGCAAATCATAATTCTCGTTTAATTTATCTATTAAGCCTCACAATTTAGCAACTGTACAAAAAAAAAAAAAAAAAAAAAAGGCATATAAGGTAGTTCAAAACATCATATGGCTTCACTTATATAACGGTTCTTTGATGTTTACCTATAGTTTTGACAAGAAGTAGAATGATCTACTATTGGTAAACATCAGTGACCACTTATAGAGAAGTGCGACTCCATAGACGATATTACTATAAAAATGACTTGCCGTCTTAGCGGACTTGCGTCTTAGCATATTTTGGATTTTTAAAAACTTTTTAAATAATTCGGCTACATTTTTGTCAATTAAGGCCTCCAACAGAGCGGCATTAAATTCCTGTGAATCGGTAATACGTGCGACACCTCTGATGTGTACAATCATCCGTTTTTCTGTCAAAAAGGGCCCTTGCTTGCCGTCTTACCATGCTCATTTTCTCTAAACAAAACAGTTTTCCCGTTTTCAGGCCAAAACTGTTCATCTGTTGATAAAACCGTTTACTTGTGAGTGAAGTACTCACTTTTTTCCTTAGCCTGCGCTTGATTTGGTCATATTTGATCAAGAAATAAAGAACTTACGCCACTTTGAAGAATCGAATCGACGGAATTTGGCTTGCCGTCTTAGCCATAAAATGACGTCAAAGTCACGTGGTATGGGCACACTGAAATCATTGTTTGGAGTTCAGATATGACGGAATTTTAGCACGAGGGCGCAGCACGAGTGATATAATAATACGCATCTGAACAACATATAATATAATAGGATATATTATTTCGATTCTAACTTGTTACAAAGGACTTTAAAGCACACCCTTGACGGTAATCATTAAATATTTGCCCGTTTTCAATCGGTTTCTTTTCCAGGGCGCTGCTATGCCGTTTGACGGTATGACGTAATAACTGTGACGTCAGAACAGTGAATTGTTGTATAATAATTAACTGTTTTCAGTCTTCTTTGTTTGACAGGAAAATAAATCGGATCGTGTTAGAATTCTTAATTGACATCTTTTAAGCTAGACGATTTAATTTATGAAACACATAGCAAACAAACTATTTCCATAGAATCTATATTGTAATCAAGCATACTACCAATGCTAAATCTACCAATAGTAAACATGATGTGTGTAATAAAATATGAAGTATAGAATGATGTTCATATTGTACAACAGAACCTTTCCTTTCAAGGAACATTGGGATGAGCAATTTAAGTAAACCTGCTGATGTTATGTATCAAATAAAACTTTATTATATCTACTATCGCTTAGTAACTTTAAAAGTAAATTCCATATTTTGAAAAATGTAAAACAGCGAAATGATAACAGATATTATGAAACACCCTGTGCTATATCTAATTGAGCAAGAAATCTGCTTTTTACATAAAACCGATACGCTAATAGGGTATATACGCGGTAACGATCTATATGACTTGAAACCTGGCCTGGGAGTGTTTAAAAAGTTTTAAAAAAATTTAAGATTGCTATAGTTAAGTTATAAATTAATACATGTATTTGTTTGCATTTTGTTTTTGTAAAAGCGTAAGAAATTCGTACTCATAAACATCTACGGTTTAAACACTGGTGTTAAAATTAAACATCTTCATACAAAGTGAAAGTGTTTTTTTAGTGTTTTGAATTCGCGAATACCTGAAGACATTTATAAAACAACTCAACAATGGATTTGAACGTTTCAAATCTCAGTCAATGGGAATTAACCCTATTACATAAGTTTCAAGCCCGATAAATATAACTTTCATCTAGTTTAATTTTCCTAACCAAGACTAAAACTTCCAGTAGACACAGTTAACAAAACTGCATTTATGGAAGTAAAAAGCCACCCGCGGTGAGTGTGCCTGCGTTCATATCTCGTCTAGTTTCATTGCCTACTTATTTAAAAGGATTTGTCAAAATGCATTATGTGCGCAAATAACTACCTCGGATAATAATTGATTGATTTCTAAAATAATGAGATGGTCAGTTGACAGTATTGCTAATATAAAATTTCGACACACAAGATTATTCATTCATACTTAGTCTTTTCTGCATTTTGTGAAATTAGATATTATCTAATCACATTTTGCACATAATCTTAATGCGTAAGAGTAAGGGTATAAAAGCTTAGAATGCTTTTCCCTGTGGTGGGGTGTAATACCATATTTTAAAATCATAGAAAAGATGTTCATATTTTATTGATGTTATGGACAGTTGTCTAAATGGTAATTGGACTTTAAATGTGACTTTATATGAATAGGCTGTAGTACTGCAAATTAATTGATTTCTTTTTCTGTTATACTCATTGTTTTAGTTTTGTTTATATTTACATTTATGTGATATGTAAATCAGTTATAAATTTTAAACGTGCTCATTAATCTTATATACCTAAAATTAGTTTTCGATATTTTTCTTAATATTTATAACGAGAATGCTATATTCATCGTAATGATCGTTCTTGAAGGTTACAGTATATTTCAGTTAATCTTTTTTTCAAACAAGATCAGAAAATGTTCAATAGTGATCTATTTATTTATGCTATATGTGCCTCATGCTTGGAATAAATTGTTAAGCCCTGTAGATAAGATGTCTTCAGTGCGAAATAAGATGGCTGTTGCACGGAATAAGATGAACAGAACAGAACATATATTTTATTAGACTTGTACATAGTACATCGTCATAATCAAATACACATAGTGTATACAATAATAATACAACGTAAAAATCAAATCACGTGTTACAAGACAAATTATTTATACCTAATATCAATTAATATATGCAGAGGATGAACATAAATTATGTTTCAACATTTATTAGAGAACGTCTAACGGTTGATGCGACGCTAAGATACTTTGCTAATTTTCTTAATATAGTCTTATTTGTACTTTCCATTAGTTCAATAAACTTAAACATAGATGGTCTATGGTAATAGTATTTCTTAATATACTTCTTTCTAAGATCAGCAAAACAAGGACAGATACAAATAAAATGAAACTCGTCTTCAATATCACGAGAATTACAACATAAACAATATCTTTCATGTCTTACTATTCTGTTTCTGCCGAAACGGCCAGTTTGGATTCTAAGCGAAAGAGACGATAATCGAAGGTGCGATAAATTTAGTCTAGAGCCGCAATTTAATACATCTAAATAATCTTCATATTTAAATTGCTTCTTAAAATACTTATATGTTTCCAGAACAGGACTACTTTCAACAGACACATGCCACTGCTGAATAAAACAATGAATAACACGCTGTTTAAACAAAGACTGAAACACCTGAACATTTAAGTTGTTATGATCATAAAAAACATACGTGAAACCATATTCATTCAATAGGTTCTTAACTTTCGATACCCAGTTAATACGACCCTTTTCACAATCCTCAACTCCTTGCTTATACATTGTTTGTAATAAAATGTTATCAGTCTTTATTAATTTGCACCAGTACTTTATGATTTTAAAGTGTCTCAACACATACATTGGGTACCGTCCAAGTTCACCATATACCCCGGCGGTACAAGTATTTTGTCTAACTTTAAGCAGTCTCTTGCAAAATTTTATGTGAACTCTTTCTATTGGTTTGGATTTGGAAAATCCCCATATTTCGGCGCCGTAGCAAAGTATTGATCCTACAAAAGCATCAAACAATTGATATAGTATTTTAGGTTTAATTCTAATCTTACTACAGTTGAATAGCAAAGTATATAGAGCTTTTAAAGTATTACCGATTAAATGTTCCTGATTCAACAAAAAGTTGCCAGTATGATTAAATATTGTTCCAAGATAGTTAAAATCATTGGTAACTTGGATAACATGGCCATTATAGGACCAGCATTCATTTGGGAGTAAACCTCCTCTTTTTCTAAAAACCACGATTTTAGTTTTGTCAGTATTAACTTCTAAGCCCCAAGTAGTGCAGTAAGTGTATAAAAGATCTAAACTATGTTGCAGATCTTCCGGGCTGTTGCCTAAAATGGCCATGTCATCAGCAAACAGTAACACTATTAATACGATGTCATCTATAAGAAGCCCAGAATCAACATTATCTTGTAGGAATAACTCTAGGTCTTCTATAAATAGAGAAAATAATACAGGTGAGGTTATCTCCCCTTGACGCAAGCCGATTGCGCATTCAAAATAATCTGAGTATGTATTGCATTGCTTTACACATGATTTTACTTTGCTGTACATATCTTTAATCACTCGTAATAACTTCCCCTGAATACCAGTTTTGTACAGTTTATACCATAATGCATTTCTATAAATGCTGTCAAAACATTTTTTTCAAATCCACAAAGCATACATATAAACGTTTGTTCTCGTTTAAATATCTTTGAATAACTGACAGTAATAAAAACATGGCATCAACAGTACATCGACCTTTCCTAAATCCAAATTGAGCGTCTGAAATTTTACCGTTACTGCTACAAAATGCTTCAATTCTTTTATTCAGTATAACTGTAAAGAGCTTTGACATGCAGCTCAGCAAAGTTATGCCTCTATAATTATTTGCACAATTGATATCGCCCTTTTTATGAACATGTATGATAAAACCTTGAGTCCATTGTTCCGGAAAATAGCCAGACTCCAGGATTGCATTAAAAATATCACATAAATGTGAACATAACTGATATATCAGTACATTCAATGAAATATTCGTTCAGCAGGGAGTCAGACCCTACTGATTTGCCTGTTTTCAAAGATTTTATAGCAGCCAAAATTTCTGCAACCGTAATAGGCGTGTCAAGTTCTTCAAAACAACAATTACTGTCATCAAAATTATGTTCATTACAGAAATTCTCAGCTTCATCATTTCTAACTTGAAACAAATAACTTTCTAAAGAGGAAAAAAAGTCACAAAATTGCTCAACTGAAATGTCATTTTCTTTCTGTTTCTTATTGCTTTTAAAATACTTCCAAAATTGCTTTGGTTTGCATTTTCTCAAATTTTCTATTTCGTCGATTCGTTTAATTTCAAAGACCCTTTTCTTTTTTCGACAAATGTCTTTATATTCCTTTTTACGTTCACACAGATATACTCTACTGTCTGTTGATCTGCAATTATTAAATACTCTAAGCGCATCTAAATAAACCATTTTGGCATTTAAGCAGTCTTGATCAAACCACTTTATTTCTTATACCAGAAGTGTCACTAAACTGGGAAAGTGTTTTACGCCTAAAATGTTTTTAAAACAAAGGATCGGCAACTTCTCGGACTGCTGTTGTAAAGTAACTCATCACATCTTCAATCGAGGCACGCTGTGACAAGTCAATATCGTTTATAAGTCTATTAAACTCTGGCAACTTAGCAATAAGCCCCGATCGGAAATTGTCTCTTAAAGCACTGTTCCACATACATTTGACCTTGACCTCATTATACGCTTTGTAATCGGGACCCTTTACTTTATTAAAAATTGAAAAGGTAATAAGGGTGTGATCACTCTATTCATTCAACGATTCAATACTAAAATGTGCAATATTGGAAAAATTACTTTCTTTTGTAAGAACATAATCGATAACGGAATTCCCGTGCGTTGACACAAATGTATAGGCACCCAATCTGTGATCGTCGCCGATTCTACCGTTAAGAATTCTCATGCATGAAGATTTACAAAGGTCAAGAAGTTTTTCACCGTGACCGTTACAATTATTATCAAGTGAGGCTCGACTGATGGGTACATCGGGAACATATTCGGGATCATCAGCGTCAAAATTATTGCGATCAGAAACAATGAAATCACTTTTTGCCCCTACACGACTATTAAAATCGCCCATCACATATACAGATCCTATACTTTCAAAACAGTTTATATCATTTTCCAAATTATCGAATAACTCAACATTTGTGATATTGTAAGCTGGAGAATTTTCACCCCATATGTATGTTCCACAAAGGTAAATATCTGTTTCTAATTGAAAGAAACGGCGGTCAAGTTTAATCCAAATTATAGTATCACAATGGTTTCTAATAACCTCAATTCCATCTTTAAGGTGGTCCCTATAATATAGAACTATCCCACCGCTAGCCCTTCTTGCGTTCCGATGTTGAAATTTACGGTGGAAATTATGCGAAACGAACCCGTTTAAAGATACATCACTATTTGCACTCGTCCATGTTTCATATAGGAAAACAATATCATTCTTGTGGATAATATTTACAAAGTCGTCACTGCCCCTTTTATCACGCGAAAGACCGTGGACATTCCATGAAAGGATATGCAGCTCACCTCCGTCGTATTCCTATGCGTCCACCTTTTTCCCATCAATATATAGGGTATCGTATGCAACCCATGCCGTTTTCCCTTCCCGTCTTGCCGCCTTCATCTCTGGGAATAACTTTTTTCGTTTATCAACAATATCCTTGGGAAATTGTTCGTGTATGTAGTATGGCGTTCCTTCAAGAGCTTTTCACTGCTTACGCACATACTCCTTTTCTGGATAATCTCTGAATTTTGCAACAATTTTGCGATGTCTCCCGTTTTCCTTCGGACCTATACGATGCACTCTCTCAAATGACATTTTGTCCACCACATCTTTTGCGACCTTCAACTGTTTTTCAATAAATTCTCTAACTTTTAATTCACAATTTTCTGTTTCATTTTGCCGGGCCTCAGGAATATTTACAAAAATTAGGTTATTCCGCATCGATTGTGATTGCAGGTACACGACCAATTCTTTAAGACTAGAATTTTCCTTTTCCAGATTTACAATTTTATCGTTTACTAGCCCCACTGCAAAATCGACACTGTCTGTTTTCTCCTCCACCTTGGACAGTCTTTCGTCAGAAGTTTTACGACCTTCATGTATATAAACCCAATTTTTTTTCAACTCCCCGTCGAAAGCGTTAACCTTCTGCTCCAGAGTTTCCAAAGTATCTAACCGTTTTTCCATATTGCTCATTCTGGTATCCATGCTGCTGAGTTTAGTCTCAATAAGTGATAAGCAGTTCATAATGTTAGCGTTCGAAGGTTCGTTGGACTTTTTCATCGAGCCACTATTACTCTCACTACTCGCCATTTTGAATGGGTCTTGTGATATTTGGGAGGTGGGGTTAAGGGTTTTACTGTTAATATGCTCGATCTCAGGGCTTGAAACCTCCTCAAATAAGTTACTTTTATCTAATGTACTAGACTCATTATCGTCAGAAAATAGTACCTGGTTTGCTTGACTAAGAATGTCACTAACATTTACTCCCTTCGGTGATTTTGTGAAACGTCCCGCTTTGCATATCGAGTCATTGTTCTCACTTTCGTTTATCTTTCCTATTTCTAATTCCTTTCCCCATAAATTACAAAACAAGCCTTAATCACATAATAGTCCAATAAATACGATCAAAATCCAACCGTACTGATTTGAAATATTATTTATATTCAAGTTTTTATCTGCCGAAAAATTTTCACCTGTTTTTTACCTGTCGAGTGCACGGAATAAGATGTCGTGTGTGAGAGATAAGATGTCGAGTGCACGGAATAAGATGTTGTGTGTGAGAGATAAGATGTTAAGCGCACGGAATAAGATGTTGTGTGTGAGAGATAAGATGTCAAGCGCACGAGATGACATGTCATTTAAACGAGGTAACAAGTCGTGCGCACGAGATAACATTTCAATGCACGAGAAAAGATCTGAAACGTTCTGCTCGATATAATCTATATTAGAAATAATTTGTGCAACCTACACGTAGAACCGTAACAAAACAAAATTCAGTATGTTCACATTAACAGTTTCCTTACAATTGTCTAAACAATGCCTACGACAAAAATTATACAATGCAGTTCTACAATGAATTATACATAAAAACATGTTCATGCTCAAGTTCTTGTTTAATTAAAACAATAATATGCATATGCCTTTATTTTGAACCATTGTAGTTAACTGTTGTGGAATCTTGCCGCTCCAAAGGGTCACTGGGTCTTCCAAGATATCTGCCCCTGTTTTTAATCGCATTTTAATGCATACACTTAGTTTGCATATCAAGTTACAGCTAAAATGATCTGCTATACTGACTAATGGGAAAATGTGGGGATTACCCAAAATATAATTTTGTTTCAGAACAAGTATATTTAGCGCGTATCTAACCGCAGTAAAGCATATATGAGCCGCGTCATGAGAAAACCAACATAGTTGTTCAAAGCCTATTGGAATCGCTTTCAAAGCCTATTGGAATTAGAGAAACTGTTAGCGAACAGCATGGATCCTGACCAGACTGCGCGGATGCGCAGGCCGGTCTGGATCCATGCTGATCGCAAACCCACTATGTTGGTTTTCACATGGCATGGCTCATATTACAATCTGACTAAAATACATGATCGCAATATGGTAATCGTAGTATTTTAGAGATAATTTAAATCAGAATGACAAATATTTAAATTAGTGATCAATATTGGTGTTGACAAAAAAGGACAAAGAAATCGTGTATTTTTTTTCTGCAGTTTTATGCTATACCCATAATACAGATATTTAAAATCAAACTAGCGTAAATAGTATTCCCTATATGTTATAAATTACAATAACATTTTTAATGAGCTACCAAACAAAACTAGACCCATTTTAGAGACCAAATCCTCACCTCATTTTAAAGAGTTTTGATATAACTGCATGATATAAAGTCTAGAAAAAAAGTAATGGTCATATATCTTCTCAGAGAGTTTTCTCTTGTTACATTTGCTTACTGTAAAATCACATCAAAATCACACTGCTGTGACCTGGAAGTACTACACATACTAAAACGGAGATCCACTTCATCAAATATAATTTTGCTACCAAAATGTCATAAATACATCCACAATACAATTCAAACAGAAACCAACTTTAATTAAGACCTTTTTGGCACATGCAAAGTGAAAAAATTAGTGGTCAAGTACCTGCCCGCCATTACGCGATAGACCAGACGGCTCCCATGCTGGTTTCTTAACCATAGTTAGGTTTATAAACATGTGAGGAATTTTGTTTTCATTTTGTAAGCACCATGCAGACCTATTCCTTTCGCGTTTCGGATTTTTTATTATTTATTATTGATTAGGTTAGTGGTCATGTTTCATTAACCATTCTTATGGGTCCGTCTTTCGGAAAAAAATAAACATTACCAAATCATAGAAAGAAAGCATTATTTTACATGAAAAATAAACAGCATATGAAACATGTATATTATTCTACAGAACCATTGCCCTTTTACTACTATATGTATTGAATTCCAGAAACTCACCATTTTAAAAAAGCTGTTACATGTCTTCGCAACAATTTACCAGTGTTTTAAACTTAACTAAGTAAAACATAGTTTATTACAATTGTTAACATTTATTTCTTTACAAATGATATTCAATTTTTAAGGAGGGCAACTCCTTTAGAATACTTTAATTATCCAATTCTATAGGACAGGACAGTAAAACATGTATTGAACATAGAATGTGTCCAGATATTGTTCGTAAACTAATAATTTCTGATGTTTTGTAAAGTAAAGTAGTTCAAAGCTACTACTAGAAAAATCAGATATAAGATTAACGGTCTTAACAAATGCTTTATGGTTTGTTCGACGCCGCCCAGAAGGCGGCGTCGAGTATATGGGATACACTTTTATTTCGGACCCTGTAAAGATGGTAATGAATAGTTTCGGAGTGATAAACTGAACACAGTGAATAGTTGGTAAAAGGATCAGCGATATTGCACAATAGATTTTAGTGAATAAACAAAAAATGGCAAAAAGAAAACATAAAAAATGTATGTAATGCAATTTATTATGTGATTTAAAACAATGTTATCTGTCTTTCCTCTCCTTATTTGTAGAACAGAAAATACTTTTTTATTTACAATTTCGTCAAAATGTTGATCCGATTGATTGATAAGGGAGGTTACTCTGTAAGTCAAGTTTTCTATTCTGATCTTAGCATGACCTACTTACCTATCTCATTTTCTATGAATAGAACACACCGCAGATATACCATACTGCAACGCGTGAATCGCCTGGACAAGGGAGCGTTCATGTATTTTACAGTAAACTTCGAAGAGAATATTAAAAAATAAAAATACGGAAAATTACAATTTGCCTGTATAAAATTCCTTGAAAAAAAAAAACGCATTAACAAACTAAATAAAGAAATAAATAAGCATATATATGTTGAAATGAACGAAGAAAGTGCCGCTGTTAACCTATTTTTAACCTTTTGTCTTATTTTCTTTGTTGATAGGTACAGTGGTAATTTCAGAATGCGCACATTTTGCAAATTCCTATTTCTATTTGTTTTTTGTTTGTTTTTTTCTTTCTTTTTTTGCTTATGTGTCATATACTCATTGATTACAGATATAAACTGTCAACTAAGGTGTGCAATAGGTTAAAGATCATTTGGCTGAATTTGTCAGTGACAAGTTAATACTTCTTTAAATGTGGTTAGATCGAAATATCAAAAACCTATCAAAGCATCAGTGACTTTAAAATAGAATTCCTTCTTGAATTTATATTTTCATTGATTTTGTATGACTAGTCAGTTGCTGTGGTTGTATTATATCTTGTTACTTGCTTCTTTTTTCTTTTTTTTTACTTTAATAGATAGTTTTTGTATCTGTCCATTCCTGACTTAAAAAAACATTTTCATTGACATATTTTCTACACTTTGGCAGTGGGTTATTATGCTTGCTAAATTTCTTGTAATATTATATTTGAATCTAGACACTGACATATTCCTAGTAACCTTACGGTTCAACGAGGACTTCAAGTTTATCGTTCGTCCGAAAAAAAATAAATTCTATGATATTCCAAAATTATATAAGAAAGATTCATGCTTTGTGAATAGGAGCAATATAGATATTACTCATGTTATATCATTCTTTTCTTGGACAAAATTTTTGGTTGTTTTGGCAACGGAAACAGTAAAATGCTGTGTATAATCTGCATTCTGAAATCTATAATGTAGGTGACTAAGGTCCATGAAACTTCATCAGTAAATAGAAAACACTCATTACATTACATGATAATAAAAATAATGATTTCTGTGAACCACAACTTTGAAATAATTATCTTTCAACATTTCCTCATTTCCCAACAAACTGCATTTCTGTGAAACTTCATAACACACGCTCCTGCATATAAGAACTTTTCACAGGTGCTGACCTTAGTTAGTGAAATAATTACTTTAGTTTTGCATGTAAAGGGACCACCTACTCGCAATGTCAATGTCACTGCAAGTAGAGGATTTATATTGCATGGTAATACTTTTCTATCATGTTTATTCTTCATGTTTTAAACAGTTTATAACATATATATTGTTTTATGTGCTAATGTGGATAACTTGTAGCCAGTCAGACTAATAAAGTAATGATTAGGTGATTTCTCATACTGCAATAAATGTACTTCAGACACAACACATGGCGGCGTCTTTGATGCTTGCATCAATGAATTTCCTTGTTTTTTTTTGGAGAGACGTGCTTGTGAGCGAATATCTGTGTAGTTTAAAACTGAACTTAAGAAATAAATGGAGATTTTCGAAAAAAAAAACAATTGGTATGTTATGGATAAGGATCTTCGCAGAATTGTGTGATTTTGTCATGAATATGTACCCCCACCAATGCAGATGTTTAAACAATCATAATTTTCAACAGCAATATGGCGAACATTAACAAAGTGTCTTGGAATATAGACAATCTAATTAGAGAATGGTTACTATTAGCTGACTGATTCTACTGGGCTAAGAGTAGTCTACATAAATATATAACCCGTGTAAGAAGTATTTTAGTTCTATATTCCTTGATCTTTAATGTTAATTACATCAGCTGCAACCTGCTAATGTTATTAGTTATAACCATGAAGTTGCAGTAAGTTTGTGGATTATGCATACATGTAAGGGTCGAACACATAAGATTCTGTGACGAGGTGGGAACATGACTGTCCTTGACATATTAAAATTGTCGTTCTTGCTTTCCGCCGAAGGACCCAGAATCAACCAACGTAGATAACATGCAATGACATAGGTATGGACTTCCAAATAAGATCTTGATTATCATGGTCCTTTAAGTACCAGCCTGAAGGATGAGTATCATTTTTCCCTAAAGAATTTAGCTGTAGAGGGAAGTTATTGTATGTTAACTTTTCCGTCCGAAAACTGAATTGCAATATATTCGTTTCATCGACAAAAGTTCTGTGTTTATTGCCGAAATTAATCATATTGGAAATATTTAAGACATTTTGGATCGCCGTTTGTAATTTTTTACCCACAGAGCATTGGCCACTTTCAGCAATTAATATTTGCTATTGCCTGTCTTGACAAAAAAAACAACAAGCTTTTACTTCGTCCGAAAGGTGTGGGGGGGGGGCGTATTATATTATGACGCCGGTGTCCGTCTGTCCGTCCGTAAGCTATTCCGTGTCCGCTCTGTAATAACTCTTGAACCCATCTAAGGATCTCGATGAAATTGACACAGATGCTCACAAATATGACTCTTGTTTCGTGTCCGCTCTGTAACTCTTGAACTGCTTGAAGGATTTTAAAGACACTTGGCACAAATGTTCACCACATTGAGGCGACACGCAGGATGCATGTTTCGGATGACTGGCTTCAAGGTCTAGGTCACACTTATTAGTCACATGTCATACCTTTTGGCGTATATTGCTCAGCACTGCGGTGCTCTTGTTTCCTAAAAGAATTATCATTATAACACTTCTAGTTAGTATTAAGGGCGTTTTTTTGTGCCTATAGCTTTTGCAACAATAATCGTTTCGTATCTGATTTTAGCGCGATCAATTGTGTCCCTACTTACGCGGCTATATTTCAATCTCTCTGCCAAGATGCAAAATCAGTCTATGTCAGAGAAATCGCGATCATCATATTAAATGCATTCTCTAATGGTAGAAGAGGCCAGGACACATTTTACCATAATTTCCATATCGAACAAAGTTGTGCTACTGGAGCTTTGTGTCGTTGTGATCAGACAATTGATACAAATTTACAGGTATAAACTAATACAGAGAAGATATTAACGAACATATGTTAAAACATTGTCAAGGATATTTTAGAAGCAAATTAATTTTATTGATGTTTCATACAACGGCTTAAGCATTTCTGAAATGATTGTAAATGCTCCACGGACATCATGTCAGTTTTCACCGAATGGGGTGTATATTTTACGGAAGAGTGATATTTCATGGCTAAAGAGCTTGGCGACGACACATCAATTTGAATGAGTCAATTACGGAATCTTGTTAGTGCCATGTGAAATATCGTCCGTCGCCACTCAAAGTCACTTTGACGACTGTCCTATCGCATTGTCGCGCGTCATGTCGTATTGTCGTGTGTCGTATCGCATTGCCGCGATGTCAATCGCAACATCTTGCGTCGCCTTTGAGGGGCGACAGACGACATTTCACATGGCACTAACAGGATTCCGTAGTCAATAGTATCACAACGACAGCAACGAAAAGTAGAAAGTAACTTATTAAATTGACTGTGAAAGATGAATTAGATAAAAATATACTCTTTTTCCTACAGTTATGTCCAGCTGTGTTAAATAGCAAGAGAAGAGTTCACTAGAAAGAAAAGAGTGCGCTAATTCAGAAAGATACATGTAGAATTATATTAAAGTATATTCGAGCTAAGCGGGTCGTGTACATACACGTAGACGCAGCAACTGGATTTTTTTTCGGCGAATGCCGTATTAAGAACGAATTCGTGACCATGCCACGTGATTACAGTTTGCAAATCAGACTACTCGATAACGTATTATAGATAATTTATCAAAATGAACGATTTATGCAGCACTCTGCCTGATTGGACGAAAGTGTCTATTTGTTTCACTCTGCTGATTGTGCTACGCTGGGTGAAATGTAGACAAAGCATTTATGCTAAATGACGCTGTTCACAGTTTTAAAGCTAAGTTTCGCACTGTATATTTAGCAAGAATATTGATATATCTAAAGAATGATAAGTAAGTTTAATAAATATGATAAAAACCTGTTCAAATACCAGCAGATATCAATTTACAGAAGGGGCTGAATACGGTGTGCGTATCACATGAATAAGGGTGTGATTAGAGTCTTCTATGTAGAGAAGTGCCTTCCAGACCGCTGCTGTAATTATTTCTCGTAGAATAACGAAACAAAATTGCACATCTAGGAAACTTTTGGGAACATTTTAAAGAGAGAACCATTCACATTGTTAAGTGTAGTGTTTGGTTTTGCTATTTGCAAAATGTTAGATAGATGATAGAATGACACGATTTGTAAACCTCATATACTTCTTGTCTTACTACAATTAGCGACAATCTTTTTTCGGCGACGCCGTCTAAATTCGTTTTCGTTACCTATGCCACGTGACTTCAGTTTGCAAATCAAACTACTTGATAATGCATTATAGATAATTTATCAAGATGGAAGATTTATGCAACACTCTGCCTGATTGGACGAGAGTGTCAATTTCTTTCACTCTGTTGATTGTGCTACGCTGAATGAAATGTAGACAAAGCGTTTATTCTAAACGACGCTGTTCACAGTTTTAAAGCTAACTTTGGCTCAGTACATTTAGCAAGAATATTGATATATCTCAAAATGATAAGTAAGTTTAATAAATATGATAAAAACCTGTTCAAATACCAACATATATCAAATTAAAGAAAGAGCTGAATACGGTCTGCGTATCACATGAATAAGGGTGTGATAAGAGTCTTTTATGTAGAGAAGTGCTTTTTAAAAAAATTTCCTTGTTACAATTGTCGTCTGTAGATGAAAAGGTTTCTTGCTTTTTTGACTTATTCAGATTGCATATTAAAATGAGTACTTGTTTGCTTTGATATATTTGTTATAGATTATTTAACTGATTTATTATATATGAATATTTTTCTTTAGTATGGTATGCAAATATTGAACTCAGCTGAAATCTGTTTCATTATATATATATGCTATATAATGAATGAATCTCATTACACTGAAATGAAGGTAGGTTGCATACAGTTAAATAGTATGGGCTATTGGTACTTTGCGAAACGAAACGAAACGAAACGAAACGGAACGAGGGGCACTATATGGGGGGAATTAAAAAATCAAATTTAAATAATAAAAATCAATATATAATATTTAATTACATGAACCTTGTATAAACATCAGTTTTGGAATGATGTATAATATCAAATGAAACTCCTGATACGCAAAACATTAAGTATTAAACAGGTTTTGTCTTGTTTCGTTCCGTTACGCAAAATACCATTACCCACACAGGTATTGGTACTTTGCGAAACGGAACGAAACGAGAAAATTTTAATCTACTTGCATGAAATATTTCAGGAATTCATATCTAATAATCGTTTGTGTATGTATGTATAAATGTCGATCCTGGATCTGCAAGTTATCCTTTTAAGTATGAAGATTACAGGAGAATTTGTATGTTCGAGAAGGGAATATTTTTTGCATATTGTCTTGCAAGTAACTGCTTGTAATGAATTTGGTTCCCATTAGCGACAACTTAACAAAGCAATAATCGGAAATTACTGCATCACACTGTAACTATGTACATACCTACACACACATATATATATGAACTTTCGTGAAGTACATAGGTATGCAATATAGCCGGACATACCGAATAATCATTTATGTTTGTATGTTTATATAATTGCCGAGTCTGGATCTGCAAGTTGCCTTTTTTATGTTTTGAGATTGTACGAGTATTTGTATGTTTGTGAAGGAAATACTTTTTGCATATTGTTTTGCATGTAACTGCGTGTAATAAAATTTGATTCTCCTTTTATCTTTTAGTTGTAGTTGTCAACATCTTTATAAAATAAATTATATAAGTTATAACAAACTTTATCTTTTTATTTGTTACAGTAGTTGTCAGCATCTTTAATTACATAAATTATACATGTCTATAACAAACTTAGCCTTTCCTCTCTCTTTCGTTCCGTTTCGCAAAGTACCAATACCCACACAGGTATTGGTACTTTGCGAAACGAAACGAAACGAGAAAAATTTAATTCATTTACATAAAGTATTTCAGAAATATCGGTAGACTCTTCCAAGGATAATCATTTATGTGTGTTTGTATGTTTAACTTCCAAGCCTTGATCTGCAAATTACCCTTTTACTTGTGAAAATTACAGAATTTGTTCGTGAAGGGAATACATTTTGCACATTTCCTTGCATGTAATGAAATTTGGTTCTCCTTCTATTTATTTTTTAATTCTTAATTGTCAGCATCTTGAATTACATAATGCATATATAACCAAATTAACTTTTCCGATCTCGTTTCGTTCCGTTTCGCAAAATACTAATACCCACACAGGTATTGGTACTTTGCGAAACGAAACGGAACGAGAAATTTTTGATATATTTACATGAAATATTTCATGAATTCATATCTATATATCGTTTATTGCTTGCATGTACAATAATGGTTGAGCCTGGATTTGTAAGTCGTTGTTTTTCAAATAATTGGCGTCGACTTAACAAAGCTATATTCTGAAATTACTGGTTTCATGCAACACACTGTAACTATGTACATACCTACACATATACCTTCATAAAATACATGGACATGCAATATAGCCGGACATACCGAATAATTATTCATATTTGTATGTATGTATAATTGCCGAGTCTGGATCTGCAAGTCGCCTTTTTATGTTTTGAGATTTGATATATGAGAATTTGTATGTTTGTGAAGGAAATACTTTTTGCATATTGTCTTGCATGTAACTGCGTGTAATAAAATTTGTTTCTCCTTTTATCTTTTTAGTTTTTACAGTAGTTGTAAGCATCTTTCATTACATAAATTATACATGCCTATAACAAACTTAGCCTTTCCTCTCTGGTTTCGTTCCGTTTCGCAAAGTACCAATTCCCACACAGGTATTGGTACTTTGCGAAACGGAACGAAACCAGAGATAAAATGTTAATTGGTTAAACATAAATATATAATGTAATTAAAGATGCTGACAACTACAAACTAAAAGAAAATAGGAGAATCAAATTCTATTACACGCAGAACTTACATGCAAGGAAATATGCAAAAAGTATTCCCTTCACAAACATTATTATCATTATTCCTGGAAGAAGGCATGTGGCTGAAACGTTGAAACTATAGTAAATTTTGAAATTGACAGCGTGTTTGGTCTTTATCTACTTCATTACTTCACAAACATACAAATTCTCCTATAATTTCAAAATATAACAAGAGCTGTCGGAGGACATCAACGCTCGACTATTCAACAGCCTTACCAATTGAATGAATATAAAAGTCAAAAAAGGGGCATAATATTGTAAAAATGGGAAACACAGTTATGAAACCTGCACAGTGCTTATCATCTCATGACAGTGGAAATTTGTGTGAAGTTTCAATCCATTCCCATTAGTGGGTACTGAGATACCAGCTTCATTATAAGAATTTAAGCAAAAACTGCTAAGTCGAAAAAGGGGCATAATTTAAAAAAATGTAAAATAGAGTTATGGGATCTGCACAGTGCATGTCAGATCATGACAGGTAGTGAATAAGTGTGTAAAGTTTCAATCCATTCCCATTAGTGGATACTGAGATACCAGCTTACATACAAAAACTTAACCAAAAACTGCTATGTGAAAAAGGGGCATAATTTTGAAAAAAATGCAAAGTAGAGTTATGGGACCTGCTTATTGCATGTCAGATGATGACAGTGAACAAGTGTGTGAAGTTTCAATCTATTCCCATTAGTGGGTACTGAGATACCAGTTTACATACCAAACCTTAACCAAAAATTTCTAAGTCGAAAAAGGGGCATAATTTTGTAAAAAAGCAAAATAGAGTTATGGAACCTGTGCAGTGTAAGTCATTTTATCACAGTGAATAAGTGTGTGAAGTTTAAATCCATTCCCACAAGTGGTTACTGAGATACCAGCTTACATACAAAAAAAAGAACTTAACCAAATCGGAAAGGACGCCGACGCACGGGCGAGTCCAATAGCTCTACTTTTCTTTGAATAGTCGAGCTAAAAAAGCGACGTGCAGATCCAGGCTCGGCAATTATACATACATACAACCATAAATGATTAGCCGATATGTCCGGTATAATGAAGTATTTCGACCCCCATAGAATAATGACCCCCCGGTCATTATTCTCTAGAAAAAGTGACCCCCCGGTCATAGTATTATGACCTCCAGATCATAGTACTATGACTCCCCCACGTGAAGTAAACTGAACCTCACGAAGAATATTGACTCCCATAAAAAAACGACCCCCGGTCATTTGGTCAAATTTAGTGATAACTCATGTATCTAAGGCCTAATTTCTGCATTTTATGCCCCCACTCGGGAGAGAGGGGCATATAGATTTGCCCTTGTCCGTCCGTCCGTCCTTCCGTTTGACCATTAGCTCCAGATACCATCACTTGACACAGAAATCAGAGCATTCCGCAACGGGAAAAGGGATTCTATTTCTAGACGCTGCATCTTGGTGTATACATTTTTTTTCAGGAAAATAACAATTCACAATACGTTCACAAAACACACCAGTGTCAATAATCCCTGCAAACTTCGGTATGATGTAATTCTTCAGAAAAAAACTGCACAAGAAACTGCTAGCATAGAACTTAGTATTAATAGAAGTTGCAATACTTAGCAGTGGCAGTAAAGTACGGTAGCGGCAACAATAGAAAGTAGTAGTAGTAGTAGTAGTAGCAGTAGTAGTAGTAGTAGTAGTAGTAGTGGCAGTGGTAGTGGCAGTTGCAGTAGTAGCAGCAGCAGCAGCAGAGGAATAAGTGACAGCAACAACAGCAGCAGGAGAAGAAAAGGTAGATGTACAAGACGTATTAGTGGAAGCAGGTATAGTAGTATCAGTAGTAGCAGTTGTAGTAGTAGTAGTAGAAGTAGTAGTAGTAGTAGTAGTAGTAGAAGAAGTACATGTAGTAATAGCAATAGAAGTAGTGGCACCAGTAGTAGTTGTACAATCAAAATGTTAACTATTGGCAATGGAGGGTATTAGAGTTGTAGATCTAGTAAAAAGTGTCCGTTAGGTTTGTTGGGGATCACTTTTTAATAGATATTATCGTCGAAAGTATTTTTAGGAGCCGGTGTTTTACACGGAAAGAGTAACTTTTTTAAATAGAATAATGTCCGGAATCAATATTGTATGAGAGTTCGAATGTAGTAATTTCGGCAGTGAGTATTTTACATGGAAGGTGTCACTTTTTCTATAGAATAATAACCGGGGTCGTTATTCTATGAGATTCGAAGGAGTCATCTTTAGGGAGTCAGTATTTTACTCGGAGGGGTCAGTTTTTCTATAGAATAATGACCGGGGGTCGTTATTCTATAGAGTTTTCAAAGGGAGTCAGTTTTTATAAGGGAGTCAATATTTTACAGGAAAGGAGTCACATTTTCTATAGAGTAATGACCGGGGGGTCGTTATTCTATGGGGGTCGAAATACTTCATTACACCGGCTCTATTGCATGTCGAAGTATCTTATAAAGGTACATGTATCTATGAAGGTACGTAGGTTTGTGCAGTTATAGTGTGTTTTGGGGCACCAGTAATATCCTGTACGGTTAAAAGCTCGACCATTCTTGTATATGCAAGCATAAACGATTATTAGATATGAATTCCTGAAATATATCATGAAAATATATTAAAATTTCTCATTCCGTAATTATTATTTTTTCTCTCGTTTCGTTCCGTTTCGCAAAGTACCAATACTTGTGTGGGTATTGGTACTTTGCGAAACGGAACGAAATGAAAGAGAAAATTATAATTAAAATAATTAAATTTTATTACACGCAGTTACATGCAAGGAAATATGCAAAAAAAAATTCCCAAATTCTCCTATAATCTCAAAACATAAAAAGGCGAATTGCAGATCAAGGCTCGTCAATTATACATACATAATACCATAAATGATTATTCGATATGTCCGGCTCTATTGTTTGTAGAGGTATCTTATAAAGGTACATGTATTTATGAAGGTACGTAGGTTTGTGCATAGGTATAGTATGTTTTGGGGTACCAGTAATTTCCTGTATGGTGTTGTTAAGCTGTCACCAATTCCTGCAAAATAATGACTTGCAGATCCAAGCTCGACCATTATTGTACATGCAAGCATAAAGGATTATTAAATATGAATTCCTGAAATATTTCATGAAAATATACTAAAATCTCTCATTCCGTTAAAACTTAATTATTTTAATTATCTTTTTATCTCTTGTTTCGTTCCGTTTCGCAAAGTACTTGTATATGCAAGCATAAACGATTATTAGATATGAATTCCTGAAATATATCATGAAAATATATTAAAATTTCTCATTCCGTAATTATTATTTTTTCTCTCGTTTCGTTCCGTTTCGCAAAGTACCAATACCTGTGTGGGTATTGGTACTTTGCGAAACGGAACGAAACGAAAGAGAAAATTCTAATCAAAATAAATAAGTTTTATTACACGCAGTTACATGCAAGGAAATATGAAAAAAAAAATATTCCCAAATTCTCCTAAAATCTCAAAACAGAAAAAGGCGACTTGCTGATCCAGGCTCGTCAATTATACATACATACAACCATAAATGATTATTCGATATGTCCGGCTCTATTGTTTGTAGAGGTATCTTATAAAGGTACATGTATCTATAAAGGTACGTAGATTTGTGCATAGGTATAGTGTGGTTTTATAGACCAGTAGTTTCCTGTATGGTGTTGTTAAGCTGTCGCCAATTCCTGAAAAATAATTACTTGCAGATCCAAGCTCGACCATTATTGTACATGCAAGCATAAACGATTATTAAATATGAATTCCTGAAATATTTCATGAAAATATATTAAGATTTCTCTTTCGGTTAAAATTTAATTAATTTTTAATGATCTTTTTCTCTCTCGTTCCGTTCCGTTTCGCAAAGTACCAATACCTGTGTGGGTATTGGTACTTTGCGAAACGGAACGAAACGAAAGAGAAAATTATAATTAAAATTATTAAATCTTATTACAGTTACATGCAAGGAAATATGAATTTTTTTTTTCCAAATTCTGCTTTAATTGATAAATTATACGATGTTTGCTGAAGTATAATTTCAATTTCATGAAATCACACTTAAGCACATAGGTGTCACATGTGAGATGGCTAGGTAGTGATGAAGGCTCAGGCTTCAGCGCAAATTGTTGGATGTCACAAAATGTTTGTAGTCGAATTCTAGCATGTTGCTTATTTAATACGGGGTTTGGGATGGGTGGGTATGTGACACCTATGTGCTTAAGTGTGATTTCATGAAATTGAAATCATACTTCATCAAGCATCGTATAATTTATCAATTTCATTTCTTCCCACTTAATCACATAGCGCCACATGTGAGACTTTTAGAGGACATCCAGCTAAAAAATATAATACAATAATGCTGTGACTAAACTACTTTTATTTCTAAATACAAAGTGTTGACTATGATTACTACATGAATATATTTCATGAAGTATTATTATGACGGTAACTGCTTATAATATGAAACAGATCTTAAAATTCGCTGTTCACAGACATAAAATAAATTGCTTGAACCTTTAAATATGACACATTAGCCCTTATGGCCTCATTTCATTTAATATTATGGACTTAATAATATAAGAACTTCTTTATTCAGTACAGCGTCTGTAAAAGACATATCATTTGTGATAGGCTTTTTATAATACTTCCTAAATGTTAATTATTTTGACCATCCTGCTGTTCTCATTATAGTACTTATGGGAACATTTATTCGTGAAGCATGAGATCTGCAGATCTCATGCAGTGAGATTTAAACAGATTAGTGTCAATTCCTGCACTATCTAGTATCTGATCCATCTTGCGATTGTACCTTTTGACACAGCTTTAAACGGTTTACTATACTGACAAACAACGATATGAATTCCTGAAATATTTCATGTAAATAAATTAAAATTCTCTCGTTTCGTTCCGTTTCGCAAAGTACCAATACCTGTGTGGGTATTGGTACTTTGCGAAACGGAACGAAACGAGAGAGGAAAGGCCAATTTGGTTATATATATGTATATGTGTTATTAAAGATGCTGACAACTATATATATATATTATACAAATTAAAAAAAATAGTTAGAAGGAGAATCAAATTTTATAACACGCAGTTATATGCAAGGAAATATGCAAAAAGTATTCCCTTCACAAACATACAACTTCTCCTATCATCTCTAAACATAAAAAGGAGACTTGCAGATTCAGGCTCGGCAATTATACATACATACAACTATAAATGATTATTTGATATGTGCGGCTCTATTGCAGGTCGAGGTATCTTATGAGGATAGGCCTACATGTATCTATGAAGGTACATAGGTATGTACATAGATATAGTGTGCTGTATGGTACAAGTAATTTCCGGATATGGTTTTGGTTAAGCTGTCGCCAATTACTTGAAAAACAATGACTTGCAGATCTAGACTCGACCATTATTGTACATGCAAGCATAAACGATTATTAGATATGTATTCCTGAAATATTTCATGTAAATATATTAAAATTTTCTCGTTTCGTTCCGTTTCGCAAAGTACCAATACCTGTGTGGGTATTGGTACTTTGCGAAACGGAACGAAACGAGATAGAAAAAGCTAATTTGGTTATATATGCATCATTTAATTCAAGATTCTGACAAGTAAGAACTTAAGAATAAATAGAAGGAGCATCAAATTTTGTTACATGCAAGGATGCAAGGAGATGCAAGGAAATATGCGAAAAGTATTCCCTTTACGAACATACAAATTCTCCTGTAATCTTCACACATAAAAAGATGCTGACAGCTAAGAACTAAAAAATAAAGGATGCAAGGAAATATACGAAAAGTATTCCCTTCACGAACATACAAGTCTGTAATTTCCACACATAAAAAGATAACTTGCAGATAACTTGCAGATCCAAGCTCGACAGTTATACAAACTTATACACGTAAATGATTATCCGATATTGCTGAAATATATCATGTAAATAAATAAAAAATGTCTTGTTTCGTTCCGTTTCGCAAAGTACCAATACCTGTGTGGGTATTGGTACTTTGCGAAACGGAACGAAACGAGATAGAAAAAGCTAATTTGGTTAGATACGATTATGTAATTCAAGATGCTGACAACTAAGAATTAAAAAATAAATAGAAGGAGAATCAAATTTCATTACACGCTGTTACATGCAAGGAAATATACGAAAAATATTCCTTTCAGGAACATGAAAATTCTCCTGTAATCTTCACACATAAAAAAATAACTTGCAGATCCAAGTTCGACAGTTATACAAATATACAAATGTAAATAAATTATCCAATATTCCTGAAATATTTCGTGTAAATAAATTTCTCTCGTTTCGTTCCGTTTCGCAAAGTACCAATACCTGTGTGGGTATTGGTACTTTGCGAAACGGAACGAAACGAGAGAGGAAAGGCTAATTTGGTTATATATATGTATTATGTTATTAAAGATGCTGACAACTACAAATTAAAAAAAAATAGTTAGAAGGAGAATCAGATTTTATAACACGCAGTTACATGTAAAACGTATTCCCTTCACAAACATACAAATTCTCCTATCATCTCTAAACATAAAAAGGCGACTTGCAGATCCAGGCTCGGCAATTATACATACAAACAACCATAAATGATTATTTGATATGTACGGCTCTATTGCATGTCAAGTATCTTTTAATGGTACATGTATCTATGAAGGTACGTAGGTATGCACTTAATTATAGTGCGTTGCATGGTACCAGTGATTTCCGGATATGGCTTTGTTAAGCTGTCGCCAATTACTTGAAAAATAATGACTTGCAGATCCAGGCTCGACCATTATTGTTCATGTAAACATAAACGATTACTAGTATTAGATATGAATTCCTGAGATATTTCATGTAAACAAATTAAACTTTTCTTGTTTCGTTCCGTTTCGCAAAGTACCAATACCTGTGTGGGTATTGGTACTTTGCGAAACGGAACGAAACGAGAGAGGAAATGCTAATTTGGTTATATATATGTATTATGTAATTAAAGATGCTGACAACTACAAATCAAAAAAAAAGTTTGAAGGAGAATCAGATTTTATAACACGCAGTTACGTGCAAGGAAATATGCAAAAAGTATTTCCTTTACAAACATACAAACTGTCCTATTATCTCTAAACATAAAAAAGCGACTTAATTTTGCAGATCCAGGCTCGGCAATTATACATGCATACAACCATAAGTGAGTATTTCATATGTCCGGCTCTATTGCATGTCTATGTATCTTTTAATGGTACATGCATCTATGAAGGTACATAGGTTATGTACATAGTTATAGTTGGTTGCATGGTACCAGTGATTTCCGGATATGGCTTTGTTAAGCAGTCGCCAATTACTTGAAAATAATGACTTGCAGATCCAGGCTTGACCATTATTGTACACGCAAACATAAACGATTATTAGACATGAATTCCTGAAATATTTCATGTAAATAAATTAAAATTTTCTCGTTTCGTTCCGTTTCGCAAAGTACCAATACCTGTGTGGGTATTAGTACTTTGCGAAACGGAACGAAACAAGACAAAATCTATTTCATTTCTTTATGTTTTGCGTATCATGAGTTTCATCGGACATTATACATCATTCGACAGTTTATGTTTACAAGACTTTATATATATCCGGTACATCATATAGGGTTGCTCTAGATCAAATACTATTGCGCTTGTTAACAGATGTATGCATTTATAATCATTCAGTGTTATGCTTTTAACTACTATGAATGTATATCAAAGAAAAGATAGGGTTTTATTCCTTTTCACCGATATATCTAACCCCTTTTAATGTTTGTTTCGTTCCGTTTCGCAAAATACCAATACCTGTGTGGGTAATGGTACTTTGCGTAACGGAACGAAACAAGACAAAACATGTTTCATACTTGATGTTTTGCATATCATTAGTTTCATCGGACATTATACATCATTCAACAACTGATGTTTATACAGGGTTCATGTAATTTACTATAATATTTTGATTTTTAAAATTTAAATTTGATTTCTTATTTCCCCCCATATGGTGCCCTTCGTTCCGTTTCGTTTCGTTTCGTTCCGTTTCGCAAAGTACCAATAGCCTCTAGTATGTGATATGACTACGGTCAAACTTTGCTTATGAAACAGAAATATTGAAATAATTACAATTTGTATGTTTTGCTTGACCTTCACTTTTTTTATAGGTGTGACGTCATTGTCCAAAGATTCACGAATAGCGAATATGCATTTGTTAAAGCGGGATCAGTTGGCCTATTTTAGAAATAAATAAAAATAATAAATAAAAAAATCCTTTGATTTTTTCTCATGTATTCTAATCAAACTTGATTTGTAGCATCTTTATTAGGCCCGCAGCCAACTTTGTTCAGCTGGGACATTTGACCCCTTTTAGGGGCTGCTAGAGCTAAAACTAGAAATGCCTTTATACAGCGTCTCATGAACAGCTTGGTGGATCTTTGTCATACTTGGTCTGGAGCATCATTATAGGGTCCTCTTCCAAACTTATTTATATAGGAACTTGGGCCCTATTAGGGACCACTATAGCTAAAAGTAGATATGCCTTTCTTCGCATTAACCACTAAAATGTAATGGATTTTTATCAAACTCGATGTGTAACAATATCGTAAAGTCTCCTGCTATTTTGTTACAAATGGGAATAGGGACCAATTTAGCTAAAAATATAAACACGTTTAATGACCTCTTCTCATGAACCGCTTCATGAATCTTCATCAAACTACTGCTGTAATTATTCGTCTAAGGATAAACGAAACAAAATTGCAACCCTACGAAACCTTTGCGAAAAATTAAAAGAGAACCATTTAAATTGTTAAAGTGCGGTGTTTAGTTTTGCAATTTGAAAAATGTTAGATGAAAGATGAATGTTAGATAAAAAAATTGATAAACTTCTTTCCTTATTACAATTCGCCGACTATCATTTTTAAAGATATTTCTTGTTAAAGATTGTTCTTGTTTTTCACTCTCCTGAGTGTGCAGCGCTAAGTGAAATGTCAGACAAGGAGTGTTTAATGACGCTGTTTACAGTTTTAAAGCTACGCTTCGCTCAGTATATTTAGAATATTGATATATCTAAAATGATAAGTAAGTTTAATAAAAATAACAGAAACCTGTTTAAATACTAATATATATCAATTTACAGGGAGAGCTGAATACGGTCTGTGTATCACATGAATGAGGGTGTGATTAGCCGATCGAGTAATGTCTTCTAGGTAGAGAAGTGACTTCAAGACCACTGCTGTAATTATTCGACATAGAAAAAAAACAAAAACGAAACAATATTGCACCGTTACGAGACCTTTGTGAAATATTAAAAGAGAACATTTAAATTGTTCAAGTGTTGTGTTTAGTTTTGCTATTTTCAAAATGTTAGATAGATGATAGAATAACACAAATGATATGAAAACCTCATAAACTTCTTGTCTTAATACAATTCGCTGACCATCTTTTTTAAAGATATTTCTTGTTTATAATGGTACAAATTTTGAATATTCGTAACCCCCATCCCCTGATTATAACGACCGCTCCCTTATAATCAAAAGAATTACAAAAGGAACATAAACTAAAATATCTTGCCGCAAGCAGGTTAAAGGTTAAACTTTGTTTAGGTAAATGCAAATAACACGAACATATTACTAATCTAGAAATAATAATGATAATAATAATAAATTTTGGAGCTACATTTAACGAGAAAGGTAATTTCATTTAATCTTTTCAAAGAAATTAGGACAGATCAGCAAGATAAAAGATATTTCAAACAGCTCTGTTTCCAGTTTTTTAACTGTTAAGATAAATTGGGTACAATGTAAAGTGTTGAGTTTTCGGCTGATTATATGTCCCTAACATTCCATCTTGTTTAGTAACAGAATTGCCCTGATGTCGTGACATGTCAAATCCTGCTAACATACATTGTTGTTAGAGAAAAAAAACGCTTTACCATAGAAACGCGAGCTCCGCGACGTATACATTTTATTCATATTATAGAAAGCTAACCATACTAATAAAATTATCAACGCAGATTTCTACGGATAACAGTGAAACTGATAAAAACATTGAAAACTTTTAATCGTCCGTATTTTTCTTCCGTCAGTATAAGATGTCTTTGGAGGGTTATGTACGTCAAACATGGATAAAACATGAACTAAAAGGGACAGAGATAAACGAACTTGCGAGTGTAGCAGCTAAAGCATTAACTTACATGAAATACAATAATTTTTTACGGTTCAACTTATTATCCCCTGCTGATAAAATCGGAAGTGGCGTTCTTCTTTCGTCCGTGCATGCGTCCTCCTGTCCATGCGTCCGTCCGCCATTTCTCAGTACTTAGCAAGTAGAATTTCATAAAACTTGAAATAAACATGAACCAACATACTGCGATGATGCCCGTCAAGTTTTTATATTTTTTTTAATTGGTCAATTTTCCTTAGAGTTATTGCTCTTTAATTGTTTAGAAAACCGCAGATTTGTACATAACAAACCAACCAATTGGTAAAATTTCATTAAACTTCTTTCATTCTTTTCCATGAATATTTATTATAAACATGTGAAGTTGTGTACCAACACCTGGTCAACACCTTGCCTTGGTCGCACAACCCCCCTCCAAACATTGATTCCTTTTTTATTATTTCTTTTTTCAAACCTTCCATGAATATTTATCAACATACAAAGTTGTTTCGTCCCCCCCCCCCCCCCCCCGCACCTCACTCCTCTACCCAGTCATGCCCACCACCCCGATCATGCATCCCCTCTTATCTTTTTTTTTATTTTTTAATTGTCCATCAATATTTATAATCAACACGTGAAGTTTTATACCCTCACCCGGTCACACCCGCTGACCCCCCCCCCCCCCCCCCCCCGCCAATCCGCAAAAAAAATACATTCATTTTTCATGCTTTAGTGTTGTAGGTATTTATCAACGTTTATTGATATAATTTTATCACTTGAACGTTTCGTTTTACGCCATCATCGGGAGGCGTGTTTATAAACATCAGCAAAAGGACTCTTAAATTTTCATTTCTGGTTCCAATTTGTTGACATTTTAAAGTATGCAGATAAGAAAAATTGAATTGAATGTGTAAATTGTGCAATATCTATTTATCGTTTCTATTTCTAAAGCGATCGGCCGTGATCATGACGTTTGCATGTCAAATAAATTACTCAAAACTATTCGTTATACACATGGGCATTAAATGCATTTTCAACACTAACCTACGAACAGCAAAACAAACAAAAAATCATATAATATTCTTGTAATATTGATGAAACACTTAACTGTGCTGCGCTTATCTGTCATATAGCTTGATTATTTTCATTACGTGTCTTGACGACTGTTTTCTGATGTACGAACCACAATTCTTCTGTGATATAGTTATGGACATTACCACTGATATAATATTTTTTTCTTCTGAATTTTGTCATTTTGGTCATAAGGAACATGATAATTGTTACTATCCATGATTCTCTTTTCAAAACACAAAACGTAAATGCTTACTTCAGAGCTTTATATCAAAACAATGACCAAAACAATATGCCTGCTAAAATCTTATGACGTAACGTTTCATCTGACGTTATTAACTGGACGCTATTAAACGTGTTGCATTAATTTTTGTCCGAATTAAGAAAACGCAGGTTTAGAAAGATGTAAGTGGCAAGTAATGTTTTAGCGAAAGAGAAGAAACCCGGCTGAAACGTCACATGACGTTGCCCTGAGAATGGACATTACATATTATTACTAACTGAACATTTCATTTTCTACATTAAATAAAAACTTTTATCGATACGGATCAACATAAATAAAGACTACATTGACTATGTTACTTTGGCACGATCTCCATCAAACCATGTGAATGCAAAATAAATTTTTAATGAAACAATTGATACATAGTACAGGCAATATATGCGCATGTTAATGAATTTTATGCGGTATTTAATGTACTTTGTAATCCCCCTTCTGGTTGAAAACCAGTTTCGTTTTCGGTACGTCATTCCGTCCGTCAATAAGTAATTTCGAGACCGATTTATATATCTGTCACCAAACAAGGGGGACATACTTTCCCCGTGACAAGGCAACGTGCCATACGCAAAACCCTGACCTCAAACAGCATTTTTACACTGAGGTCAAAGGTCATCAAGATGTTTTCCTGTCTGATCTGTAACTCATCTAGATCTATGAAGGAATTTTGAAATCACTTTCAATATAAGATAATATGTCAAGACAAAGTGCAGACATCTGGCTAAAGGCAAAGGTCGCATATGGAGCTATACGTTGATACTGCACTAACAAGGTCTGTTTCCTGTGTGGTCCAGAGCTCTACCATTTTCAGAGATATCACAAAATTACTTACCGCAAGTTTTCTCTAAAAACAACGTGTCGTGTACAATACAAAGAATCCTAGCCAAATGTCAAGGACAAACTTGGAGTTTGCTTTCTTTACGAGCCATAATTTATAATATATTGCAGGATTTTAATACAAATTTGCATTAAATTTTTTCCATACTAAGGCAATGTGAGACCCCTAGTTCAACGGACAAGGTCAAGAATTTTTCTTTTCCGGTCTTTACCGTTATCATAAATTAAGGGATTTTAATATTACTTGGCACAGATATTCCCTGAATGAGACGATATGCCATGCACAACACCCTGACCCCGAGTGGAAATAAAAAGTCACCATTAATCTTTCTTGAAAATGAAAATGTGAAATATTTTAGATTACTTTTTTATCCTGTCTGCAGCTTTTTTCATTCATGCATGGATACTTCAGATAAGGCCACACCAAATTGATAAGTTGTTCATCGGATTTTTTTCTGAAAAAATTGAGGCGGCGAGCGAAAAAATAATTTAAATATTTTTTTTTGGTTTTTGAGAAAATCAGGAGCGAGCGAAGAGCGAAGAAATATATTTGTCTTCATTTGGCTCTCGACTGACTGATAAAAACCTTAAAATAGAATGTACAACCCTTTCAAATTAAAAAGTAAGTCCCCAGGGATTGAGAAAATCTGACCCGCAGACGCACAACAAAGCGAACTCGTGAAAAAAGGGTAATAACATTGTCATACAGTACACTGTAATCAAATGCGTGCTTTTGACAATGCTCTTAGAAAATATGTAATAAACAACAATGCATCCCCTTACACCATACTTATCACATACATATGTGACTTGAATATTTACTGCCATGAAAATGTAGCATTTTTAGCTGACTTTACAAAGTTTTTGATACATCAAATGTCTCTAGATATTAAAGCTCTTGATTAGAATAGTTATTTACTGTCAAATCTAAACCAGGAGAAACCATACTCTTCAGTCTGAATCTAGACAGAGTTATGTCCCTTTTTAACATAGAATATTTTTAATTAAGTTTCATATAATGACCAATAGCTCTGTTACTTTCAAAGCTTCTGACTATTATGCCCCTTTTACTGGCAAAGCTCTGATTCAGAAAAGTCGAGCATTATCAGATTATGTCTTATGTACAGCCCTTTTTCTAACTTTAAACTTTCATAACACATTAAATTTGTTGAAACAAAGTCTCAATTAAGGTCTGAAATGGAGATTAACGTGCATTAACATTAGTCTATGAAATGATTGGAAAATTTGAAAATCGAAACTGTTCTGAAAACAACTCGTAAATTTCTTACCCCACCAACTTTCGTATGCAAATGCTGATAATTTGGACAGAGAAAACAGATAAGTGACATGCATCTATAAGTATTTACCCTTACCAAAATAATGTAGATTGATGTTATCAAACAAATTAGTATGTTTTTCAGTGAAATAAATCGATTTTTTTAGCATGTAATTTGGTAAACATTTGAAGAAAATGGCGTAACTGCATAAAGGGGAAATAACTTTAATGCAACTAAATGTAAGAATATTACTTAGGGTGATCAGGTAATTGTAATTAAACAGTCTTGGAAATAGGATCAGATAATCTTTTAAGTATTGTTTCCGATATAACTCATATAATAATTAAGTGGCCTCGGGGCATGTCCTGTTTTAAGCCAAGGGGCATAATTTGAACAATTTTCGTAGAGGACTTCTAGGCAATGCAAAAATCTATACATCAATGAACGAGCAAAATAGCTAAAAATTTCAGTACCTGTACATAATAGCTTACAAATATCAATGTATCAGCATAAAAGCTTACAAATATCACTTTATGAGCATAATAGCTTGCAAATACCAATATACAAGCACAATTACTTAAAAATATCAATACTTAAACACCATAGCTTACAAATATCAAAGTATGTGCAAAATAGCTTACAATTTCCAATGTTTGAGCAAAATAGCTTACAATTTCCAATGTATGAGCAAAACTGTTTAAAAATTTCAATGTTTGAGCAAAATAGCTTACAAATTTCACGTTAAAAGCATAATAGCTTGCAAATATCAATAAAAGAGCATAATAGGTTGCAAAGAATAACTGCTTGCAATTACCAGTATATAAGCGTAATGCTAATAAATATCAATTATATATGAGCATTATAGCTTACAAATATCAAGGTATGAGTATGATAGCTCATACATTTCAATGTATGAGCATAACTGCCTACAAATTTCAATGTACCACTTTACGGGCATGATAACTTGCAGGTATCAATGTTTGAGCATAATGGCTGCAATAGGGCATGTTTGCTTCAATATATCAGATCAGATATTGTCTTGAATGGTTACAATAGGGCATGTTTACTTTAATATATCAGATCAGATATTGTCTGGAATGGCTGCAATAGAACATTGTTCTTTTATCAGATGAAATATTTTCTGGAATGGCTGCAATGTACGAGCATAATAGCTTACAAACTTCTATATATGAGTATAATAGCTTGCCAGTATCAATGAACAAGTATATTACCTTACACATATAAATGAACAGTACGAGAACAAGAGGGTCATGATGACCCTGGATCGCTCACCCGAGTAATATGAGCTACATGTTTCACATGTCAAACTGATGCTAAAATATTAAGAAAGTCAGTAGGTCACATTCATGGTCAATGAAATTCAGTTTTACGATCGGTGTGCAAAACTGTGTATGTCATCCTAATTTAAAGGCTGTATCTTAAAAAAGAAGAAAGTAGGTCAGTAGGTCAAGGTCAGAGTCAAGTGACATCATATTACTTAGGGTGATTAGGTAATTGTAATTAAACAGTCTTGGAAATAGGATCAGATAATCTTTTAAGTATTGTTTCCGATATAACTCATATAATAATTAAGTGGCCTCGGGGCATGTCCTGTTTTAAGCCAAGGGGCATAATTTGAACAATTTTCGTAGAGGACTTCTAGGCAATGCATCGTACCAAGTATCAAAGGCCTACGTCGTGTGGTTTCAGAAAAGAAATTTTTTAAAGTTATTTCCTATATAAGTCTATATAAAACTTGGGACCCCCTCTTTTCATCCCAGGGGTACAATTTGAACAATTCTGGTTCAGGACCATATGATGATGCTACAAACAAAATATCAAAGGTCTAAGTCTTGTGGTTTCAGGCAAGAAGACTTTTAAACTTTTTTCATATATAAGTCTGTGTAAAACTTGGGGCCCCCGGGGCGGAGCCATATTTCACCCTAGGAGGGATCGTTTGAACAATCTTGGCAGAGGACCACTAGATGATGCTACATACCAAATATCAAAGCCCTAGGCGGTGTGGTTTTGTACAAGAATATTTTCAAAGTTTTCCCTATATAAGTCTATATAAACAATGTGACCCTCGGGGCGGGGCCATATTTGACCCTAGAGGGATAATTTGAACAATTTTGGTAGAGGACTATTAGATGATGCTACACTAGATATCAAAGCCCTAGGCCCTGTGGTTTTGGACAAGAAGATTTTTTAAAGTTTTTCATTTCGGTTGTCATGGCAACCAGAGTTCTGCATGGAATTCAATTCTTTGAACAATTTTGAAAGGGGGCCACCCAAGGATCATTCCTGTGAAGTTTGGTGTAATTCTGCCCAGTGGTTTTCAAGAAGAAGATTTTTTAGAAAATGTTGACGGACACACGACCGACGACGGACATTTACCGGTCTTAAAAGCTCACAATGAGCCTTTGACTCAGGAGAGCTAATAAAAGCTAACACAAATCAAAGAACGAGCATAGTTGCTCGCAAACATCAATGGTTAGTAAGGGGAAATAGCTTAGAGATAACAATATATCAATATACGAGCGTAATACCTTACAAATATTAAGGTATCAGCATAAAAGATTAAACTAGCAATACAAAAGCGTAATACCTTATAGATATCAATGTATGAGCAAAATAGCTTACGAATATCAATGAACGAGAATAATAGCTTGGCTTGCAAACATCAATGTAAGTACGATAATAATAGCTTACACATATTAACAAAGGAGAATAATAGCTTGCAAATATCAATGAATTGTACGATATCTTATAGATATCAACATACGAGCGTAATACCTTACAAATATTAAGGTATCAGCATAAAAGATTAAACTAGCAATACAAAAGCGTAATACCTTATAGATATCAATGTATGAGCAAAATAGCTTACGAATATCAATGAACGAGAATAATAGCTTGGCTTGCAAACATCAATGTAAGTACGATAATAATAGCTTACACATATTAACAAAGGAGAATAATAGCTTGCAAATATCAATGAATTGTACGATATCTTATAGATATCAACATACGAGCGTAATACCTTACAAATATTAATGCATCAGCATTAAAGATTAAACTAGCAATACATAAGCATAATACCTTATAGATATCAATGTATGAGCAAAATAGCTTTCGAATATCAATGAACGAGAATAATTGCTTGGCTTGCAAACATCAACGTAAGTACGATAATAATAGCTTACACATATTAACAAAGGAAAATAATAGCTTGCAAATATCAATGAATTGTACGATATCTTATAGATATCAACATACGAGCGTAATACCTTACAAATATTAAGGTATCAGCATAAAAGATTAAACTAGCAATACAAAAGCGTAATACCTTATAGATATCAATGTATGAGCAAAATAGCTTACGAATATCAATGAACGAGAATAATAGCTTGGCTTGCAAACATCAATGTAAGTACGATAATAATAGCTTACACATATTAACAAAGGAGAATAATAGCTTGCAAATATCAATGAATTGTACGATATCTTATAGATATCAACATACGAGCGTAATACCTTACAAATATTAAGGTATCAGCATAAAAGATTAAACTAGCAATACAAAAGCGTAATACCTTATAGATATCAATGTATGAGCAAAATAGCTTACGAATATCAATGAACGAGAATAATAGCTTGGCTTGCAAACATCAATGTAAGTACGATAATAATAGCTTACACATATTAACAAAGGAGAATAATAGCTTGCAAATATCAATGAATTGTACGATATCTTATAGATATCAACATACGAGCGTAATACCTTACAAATATTAATGCATCAGCATTAAAGATTAAACTAGCAATACATAAGCATAATACCTTATAGATATCAATGTATGAGCAAAATAGCTTTCGAATATCAATGAACGAGAATAATTGCTTGGCTTGCAAACATCAACGTAAGTACGATAATGATAGCTTACACATATTAACAAAGGAGAATAATAGCTTGCAAATATCAATGAATTGTACGATATCTTATAGATATCAATATACGAGTGTAATACCTTACTAATATCAATGCACGAGCATAATAACTTGCAAATATCTATTTACAGTACGACAATATTAGCTTACACAAATCAATATTCAATCATGATAAATTGAAAATATCAATGAACAGTACGAGAATAATAGCTTACAGATATCATGTATGAACATAGTGGCTTGCAAATATCAATGAACAGTACAAGAATATAGCTTACAGATATCAATGAACGAGCATGATAGCTTACAAATATTAATGTTCAGTACGAGAATAATAGCTTACAGATATCAATGCAAGAACAAAGTGACTTGCAAATATCAATGAACAGTACAAGAATATAGCTTACAGATATCAATGTACGAGCATAATAGCTTGCAAATATCAATGTTCAGTATAAAAATGATAGCTTATACTTATCAGTGAACGAGCATAATAGCTTGCACATATCAATGTGCGGTACGAGAATAATAGCTTACAGATATCATATACGAGCTTAATACCTTGCAAATATTATTGTATCAACATAGTAACTTACAACTAGCAATGTATAAACAATAGTCAAGTAATAGTATATAAGCATAATAGCTTGCAAATATCAATGTTCAATACAAAAATGATAGCTTACACATATCAGTGAACGAGCATAATAGCTTGCACATATCAATGTGCGGTACGAGAATAATAGCTTACAGATATCATATACGAGCGCAATACCTTGCAAATATTATTGTATCAACATAATAACTTACAACTAGCAATGTATAAACAATAGTTTTCAAGTAATAGTATATAAGCATAATAGCTTACAAATATAAATGTATGAACAGAATAGTTTGCAAATATCTTTTTGTAAATTAGTCAAACTACTTAAACTTATTTCCACAGGTTTGGTGCAACATACCTTCGTTTGATGAGATGTCAGTTTGAAGGATTTTGAATATGGCGACAGCACAAGTATCACAAAATCGAGTTTACCTCTTCCGACTCCAAACATTGATTATAGATGGAG
Source organism: Mercenaria mercenaria (assembly GCF_021730395.1). Lineage (NCBI taxonomy): Eukaryota > Metazoa > Mollusca > Bivalvia > Venerida > Veneridae > Mercenaria > Mercenaria mercenaria. The sequence continues at coordinate 56,590,764 of NC_069363.1, forward strand.
GGACTACAGTCGTTAGGAATATATTTGATGAGAAGAGCGCAAATGTTCAACTTAATATTCTTCTTCATAACGAAAAGGCCACAATAAATCGTCTTAGGGCGAGTAAAACAATAACCCGGACACAATTTGATTTGCTGTATCCACAGAGCGGTCAGTCCCCAACTTCAGCTGACTTTGATATCACTCTGTCTATATGTTTGCTACGGAACCTGAAATGTTGCGGTTTAAATAAACATTTTGCTTGGAATGCGATACCACAGGCAGGAGATACTTCACTAGAAGCAGATATATGCCGATTGAGAATGTTCAGAAATGAAGTGAGTATGACTATTATAACCTTTCAAATGCAAGAAAAGTTCTTAATCTGTGAAATAGAAGATCACTCAGATTAATTTCCTACATCAATTCTCAAATATCTAACATTATGTTGATTAAACACGAATCTCAATTTGTTTGTTAGTGAAGTTACATGAAAACTTCATTTTACAGTTATAGATTATCTATACATTTTTGTTTCTTCTAGATAGCTCACATTTCCTCTACGACTAGTATCACGCAGAACACCTTCACGCACAAATGGTTGGAAATTGAGCAGGTAATACTAAGATTTTACGTTAACAAATGTAAATATGTGAATTAAATCATCAGATAATTTTGCACTTTTTCAGTTCAATATCTAGGGAGGTTTTAGTCTGTTGCAGTCAAACTTCATAGGGTGAATGCCTATGGTCAGCAGATGATCTGTATTGTTTTCGCTGTTCAATGAAACAAAGCAACGCCTTTAACAGTTTTCATAGTAGTTTTAAAATTTATGCTTCATGTCGCATAATGCTATGCAAATTATGCATGGCATTAGGCATAAATCTTAAAGACGAAAGCTCTGTTGGTACATAAAGTTTAACACCTTGATCTTCAAATTAGAAAAAAGTGTCATAGTTTAGAAAGTTAGCATACAAACGTTATAGTTATAGTTCAAGTGGTTGATTTTATCTCGTCAAGTGTAAAAAAAAAAGACGGAGATACTTTATAAAATAGACTATATCCTATTTGATGTTATAAGGATTTCAGGTCTTACAGATTACTATGAACATATGGCTCTATCAGTATGATGAAAGCATAAATGTCACTTACAAATCTCTTCCATCTTACACGTTGACATAAATGCACTTCCAACATTTTACAATGAAAAAAATGCTTTTAGTCCACAAAACATGCTGTTTGAATGACACATAAAAATGCTTCAAAATGGAAAGAATACATGGGTAACTGTACATCTAAGAGATATATTCAGAAAGAAATGACATGCTTTTAAAACTGGTTTCATTCTGATGATTTTATTTCTTTTCTGCATTAGATCTAAATTATACTTCCTAAATAACATAAATGGCTATCTTGAATATTTTGTATAAATTGTACCTTATTATTATTATTTGTCAGTCAGAAAAGTATCAGAAGTAAACATGAACTTAAATAGATTTTTGAAATAATCGACCCCAACCCAACCTTACATCAGACTAAGGCAAATGTTCGCCAAATATTAGAGAGATTATCTATTTGCAACAAGTACAATCTGTTGTGAAAGGTAGTACATTATAAGCCATATTTTGATTATTCAGTTATTATTTTCGGCATAAAGTTTGTTGAAAAGAAATATTCTAAGCAGCTTATTTCAGTGTGGCAAATTTCCTGAATCAAATGCTAGTACATCCTTATATGATGTCATGCAGCAATTTGACGTCAAAATTGACGTCATAATACTCTCAAGACCCGCGTTCCGATCATTATGTATCGCTTGATCTTCTTTCTTTAACTTTCAATAAAATCGAGGCATCTAAATTACAGGATTAATGATTTTTTTTCATGTAACAACATGTGAGGAAACAATGCATAACTTTTCAGCTATCTTCAGTCTATGAAACCGGCTGCTTCCTGTTGTCATGCTCCAAGGTTTAATTTTTGCCGCGATTACTGAAGCCAACAATAACTGCGCAAAGGCTTAACTGTCAAAAGAAATGATTGCAAAATACAATTAGTGTGTCGTAATTAATGCGGTAAATAATCATCATCTGCTACACTTTTGACATGCAAGCTTTTAAATTTAAGAGTATTCAACATCCATGAGACAGACATTTCAATAAAATATGAAGTAGGCCTATACACAATAATATGAAAAAGTACGTATGGCTTAGTAACTCATTATATTCATATGAGTTAGGCCTACTAAAGCATACGCACGACTTACTAACTCTCAAGCATGAGCTAAAATACAGACAACTTAGTTACTTAAGAAATAATAATCTGTTCCTATATTTTATCAGGTAGATAATAAAATATGGGTAGGAGCTAAGATGCGTAGATCTAATAATTAAATCACGAGTGCGTAGCACAAGTGATTTAATTATTCGCATCCAAACGACTGCCCATGTTTTATCAATTGATAATATTATTGGGACATGTTTATTATTTCGATTCTAACAACGCAAATAATTCGCATTTTACAGTACTACATTCTCAGCGTAATACGTCATTCGGGTCATGTATTGTTACAATTGAATTTACCCCCTGTGGTGGAACGTATAGATCATCAGATATTTGTTTCTTTTTTATCAGAATTTTGAGAAGTATTTATAAATAAGTAATCTAATAGCTCGCAAACTTATTATAAACATAATCATCAAATTAGGCGAGTTGACCCTGTGTTACGAGTTACAATTAACTTTAATTTGACCTCACATCATTATGACGTCTTACAGTACTTTATGTCAAACATGTATGACGTCACCGCTGAATTTATATAGCAATTGCAGCGGATCGTGTCAGAATCATAGGTACGACACATTATTTTGTCAAACGTATTTAAATCGTACAAATAAGTTGTTAAACTATGCGATTCAGCATGTGGAATATCACGCCAACCGTTTAGCAATTAATGTCATGTCAAAATTTTGTAAAGGAATGCATCTGATTCTTATCTTACTGTAGGTACTCAATCGACTGAATACATGCGTTCAAAATCCTGTTCAAAATCTACAACAACAATTTAATGCATACAAAAATAGTCCTCTGGATGAAGAGGCTGAAAAAAGAATTGATGGGGAAATTAAGAAGTGGCGAAAATTTGAGAAAGGATTAGAAAGTGAAGTGCAACTTGTAAAGAAAGACGTACAAGAAGTAAAACACGAGGTTGGCAACGTAAAAGAAGACGTTCATGCAGTCAAAGAGAAGGTGGACAACGTAAAAGAAGACGTTCATGCAGTCAAAGAGAAGGTGGACAACGTAAAAGAAGACGTCCATGCAGTCAAAGAGAAGGTGGACAACGTAAAAGAAGAGGTACATGATGTTGCAGAAAAAGTTGATGCTGTTCAAGAAAAAATTGATGAACTGGAAAATGAAAAGAGAGCTCAAGGTAAAGCCTTATTTTTAATATTTCTTTAAACATTTTTTAAGGTACAGATATTTTTGTAAGTCTTAATAAAGGACTTATGCACCTGTCATTATTTTGCCCACCCGGGGGAGCGGCGGGCATACACGGGACTTTAGACAGAAGGCCATTCCCGACAGGCGGGAATTAGACAAACATTTGATGTACCAACAAGGCTCTAGAGTGGGATTTAGACAAAAAAGGTTGTCTCTAGGGTGGGGATTTAGACAACAATTTTTTTGAAATGTCAAATTCCCCTGGGTCAGCCCGCCGCCCCCTTGGGCGGGCAAAATATTGACAGGTGCATTAGCAGCTGCTTTTCAGTAAAAAAATAATGATACATGTAACAAACTAACGTTTAAACATTTTTGAAGTTTATCTACATCTATACTGTACGAATAAGAAATATTGAATCTATTAATACTCATTATGCTGCTTTATCACTTCCTTTATCTCTCTGTTTTACTGTACTGTTCATTCCATATTAGAATAAAAAATGTTAATCTGAAAGAGCGAGATTCTGTTTCTTTCCAAAAAAGGGAGTAAGTTAAAGTAAATATAATAATACTACAATCTTTTGATGAAATTTTCCAGGAGGATCAAAGAAAGCAGTTGGAAAGGCGTCGAACTTCATACAAAGATTTTTCGAGAGAAGAGACAGGCGCCGGGAAGAGAAAAGTAATTTAGCTTTAGATCATTCTATAAAATATAATTGTATCACTGTATGTAGAGAGTCCCTCTGGTTTAGCTTCTGATTGCAACTAAATAAGGCCAGATCATAGAAAAAGCTCAAAAACAATGCACATATTTTAGTGCATAATTTATTTACCAATTAAAAAAATTATGACGTTGCAAATTGATGATTGCTCTCTCTATATGTATGTATACATGATCTAATACTGTAAAGAAAGTATAATTATGTCTCCCCCCACCTCTGGGGGAGACATATTGTTTTTGCCCTGACCGTCCGTCCGGTCCTTCCGTCCGTCCGTCCGTCCGTACGTCACACTTCATTTCCGAGCAATAACTGGAGAACCATTTGACCTAGAACCTTCAACCTTCATAGGGTTGTAGGGCTGCTAGTATTGTTTTTGTGGTCACTCTGTCAAAGGTTAAGGTCCTCGGGGCCTGAACATTGAAAACAATTTCCGATCAATATCTAGGGAACCACTTGACCCAGAATGTTGAAACTCAATAGGATGATTGGCCATGAAGAGTAGATGACCCCTATTAATTTTGGGATTACTCCGTCAAAGGTCAAGGTCACAGGGGCCTGAACATTGAAAACAATTTCCGATCAGTAACTAGAGAACCACTTGACCCAGAATGTTGAAACTTAATAGGATGATTGGCCATGAAGAGTAGATGACCCCTATTAATTTTGGGATTACTCCGTCAAAGGTCAAGGTCACAGGGGCCTGAACATTGAAAACAATTTCCGATCAATAACTAGAGAACCACTTGATCCAGAATGTTGAAACTTAATAGGATGATTGGCCATGAAGAGTAGATGACCCCTATTAATTTTGGGATTACTCCGTCAAAGGTCAAGGTCACAGGGGCCAGAACATTGAAAACAATTTCCGATCAATAACTAGAGAACCACTTGACCCAGAATGTTGAACTTAATAGGATGATTGGCCATGAAGAGTAGATGACTCCTATTAATTTTGGGATTACTCCGTCAAAGGTCAAGGTCATAGGGGCCTGAACATTGAAAACAATTTCCGATCAATAACTAGAGAACCACTTGACCCAGAATGTTGAAACTTAATAGGATGATTGGCCATGAAGAGTAGATGACCCCTATTAATTTTGGGGTTACTCCGTCAAAGGTCAAGGTCACAGGGCCTGAACATTGAAAACAATTTCCGATCAATAACTAGAGAACCACTTGACCCAGAATGTTGAAACTTATAGGATGATTGGCCATGAAGAGTAGATGACTCCTATTAATTTTGGGATTACTCCGTCAAAGGTCAAGGTCACAGGGGCCTGAACATTGAAAACAATTTCCGATCAATAACTAGAGAACCACTTGACCCAGAATGTTGAAACTTAATAGGATGATTGGCCATGAAGAGTAGATGACCCCTATTAATTTTGGGATTACTCCGTCAAAGGTCAAGGTCACAGGGTCCTGAACATTGAAAACAATTTCCGATCAATAACTAGAGAACCACTTGACCCAGAATGCTGAAACTTAATAGGATGATTGGCCATGAAGAGTAGATGACCCCTATTAATTTTGGGATTACTCCGTCAAAGGTCAAGGTCACAGGGGCCTGAACATTGAAAACAATTTCCGATCAATAACTAGAGAACCACTTGATCCAGGATGTTGAAACTTAATAGGATGATTGGCCATGAAGAGTAGATGACCCCTATTAATTTTGGGATTACTCCGTCAAAGGTCAAGGTCACAGGGGCCAGAACATTGAAAACCATTTCCGATCAATAACTAGAGAACCACTTGACCCAGAATGTTGAAACTTAATAGGATGATTGGCCATGAAGAGTAGATGACTCCTATTAATTTTGGGATTACTCCGTCAAAGGTCAAGGTCATAGGGGCCTGAACATTGAAAACAATTTCCGATCAATAACTAGAGAACCACTTGACCCAGAATGTTGAAACTTAATAGGATGATTGGCCATGAAGAGTAGATGACTCCTATTAATTTTGGGGTTACTCCGTCAAAGGTCAAGGTCACAGGGGCCTGAACATTGAAAACAATTTCCGATCAATAACTAGAGAACCACTTGACCCAGAATGTTGAAACTTAATAGGATGATTGGCCATGAAGAGTAGATGACTCCTATTAATTTTGGGATTACTCCGTCAAAGGTCAAGGTCACAGGGCCTGAACATTGAAAACAATTTCCGATCAATAACTAGAGAACCACTTGACCCAGAATGTTGAAACTTAATAGGATGATTGGCCATGAAGAGTAGATGACCCCTATTAATTTTGGGATTACTCCGTCAAAGGTCAAGGTCACAGGGGCCTGAACATTGAAAACAATTTCCGATCAATAACTAGAGAACCACTTGACTCAGAATGCTGAAACTTAATAGGATGATTGGCCATGAAGAGTAGATGACCCCTATTAATTTTGGGATTACTACGTCAAAGGTCAAGGTCACAGGGGCCTGAACATTGAAAACAATTTCCGATCAATAACTAGAGAACCACTTGATCCAGAATGTTGAAACTTAATAGGATGATTGGCCATGAAGAGTGAATGACCCCTATTAATTTTGGGATTACTCCGTCAAAGGTCAAGGTCACAGGGGCCAGAACATTGAAAACAATTTCCGATCAATAACTAGAGAACCACTTGACCCAGAATGTTGAACTTAATAGGATGATTGGCCATGAAGAGTAGATGACTCCTATTAATTTTGGGATTACTCCGTCAAAGGTCAAGGTCATAGGGGCCTGAACATTGAAAACAATTTCCGATCAATAACTAGAGAACCACTTGACCCAGAATGTTGAAACTTAATAGGATGATTGGCCATGAAGAGTAGATGACTCCTATTAATTTTGGGATTACTCCGTCAAAGGTCAAGGTCACAGGGGCCTGAACATTGAAAACAATTTCCGATCAATAACTAGAGAACCACTTGACCCAGAATGTTGAAACTTAATAGGATGATTGGCCATGAAGAGTAGATGACTCCTATTAATTTTGGGATTACTCCGTCAAAGGTCAAGGTCATAGGGGCCTGAACATTGAAAACAATTTCCGACCAATAACTAGAGAACCACTTGACCCAGAATGTTGAAACTTAATAGGATGATTGGCCATGAAGAGTAGATGACACCTATTAATTTTGGGATTACTCCGTCAAAGGTCAAGGTCACAGGGGCCTGAACATTGAAAACAATTTCCGATCAATAACTAGAGAACCACTTGACGCAGAATGTTGAAACTTAACAGGATGATTGGCCATGAAGAGTAGATGACCCCTATTAATTTTGGGATTACTCCGTCAAAGGTCAAGGTCACAGGGGCCTGAACATTGAAAACAATTTCCGATCAATAACTAGAGAACCACTTGACCCAGAATGCTGAAACTTAATAGGATGATTGATCATGAAGAATAGATGACTCCTATTGTTTTTGAGGTTACTCCGTAAAAGGTCAAGGTCACAGGGACCTGAACATTGAAAACCATTTCCGATCAATAACTAGAGAACCACTTGACCCCAGAATGTTGAAACTTCATAGAATGATTGGTCATGTAGAGTAGATGATCCCTTTTGTTTTTAGGGTCACTCTGTTAAAGGTCAAGGTCACAGGGGCCTGAACATTAAAAACCATTTCCAATCAATAACTTGAGTACCACTTGACCAGAATGTTGAAACTTCATAGGATGATTGTACATGCAAAGTAGATGACCCATATTGATCTTGGGGTCATTTTGTTAAAGGTCAAGGTCACAGGGGCCTGAACATTGAAAAACATTTCCGGTCAGTAACTTGAGAACAACTTGACCCAGAATGTTGAAACTTAATAGGATGATTGGTCATGCAAAGTAGATAACCCATATTGATCTTGGTGTCATTTTGTTAAAGGTCAAGGTCACAGAGGCCTGAACATTGAAAAACATTTCCGGTCAGTAACTTGAGAACAACTTGACCCAGAATGTTGAAACTTAATAGGATGATTGGTCATGCAGAGTAGATGACCACTATCGAGTTTGGGATTACTCTGTTAAAGGTGAAGGTCACAGGGGCCTGAACATGGAAAACCGTTTCTGATCAATAACTTGAGAACCTCTTGACCCAGAATGTTACAACTTTATAGGATAATTGGACATGCAGAGTAAATGACCCCAATTAATTTTGGGGTCACTCTATTAAAGGTCAAGGTGTCAGGGGTCCGAACATGGAAAACAATGTCCGGTCAGTAACTTGAGAACCACCTAATCCAGAATGTTGAAACTTCATAGGATGATTGCTCATGCAGAGTACATGACGCCTATCGATTTTGGGAACAGTCTATTAAAGGTCAAGGTCACAGGGGCTTGGTCATGTGAAATCATTTCCGGAAAATAACTTTAGAACCACTTGACCTAGAATGTTGAAACTTAATAGGATGATTTGACATGCAGAGTAGATAACCGCTATTTATTTTGGGGTCACTTGATCAAAGGTCAAGATCACAGGAGCCTGAACAGTGACTTGAGAACCACTAGGCCAAGAGTGTTGAAACTTAGCGGGATGACTGGACATGCCAAGTAGATGATCCCTATTGCAGCCAACCATCAGTGTCTCTTTTACTTTCACTCCTGACCCCTGTTGACTTCTTGCCTATACCACTTTGCATTGGGGGAGACATGCGCTTTTTTGCAAAAGCATCTTCTAGCTTAATTCAGCATTTTTCTAGAAAGGTTTGGCGTTCATATTGAGTTACTTAACGTCGCTGTCATTGAAGCACTTGTAGCACGGAACTGTGGATTTGAATCTCTGCCAGAGATATAGAGGATCTGTCTGTATTGAGGCCATTGAGTTCAATGCAAGGTCGTGCCCGAGGGGCAACGGTGCACTTCTTCCACCGTTGACAGAAACCTTAAGTTAATGATATTTAAGGAATCATGAAGTCGCCATGTGTGAAATCATAAAATTTAGGATTTAATAGGTAACGATTTCAGATTTTACGATTCTAATTAGAAGTTAAAGAATTATGAAGCCTAAAGGTATGAAATAATGAAGTTCATAAGTTCATACTTTTCTCATTTTACGTTTTGTGAAATTTTGAACATTATGAAGTGTTAAGTCGTGAAGTTCATGACTTCATACTTCAAGATTTCAAACTTCTTGATTTCATGTTTTAAGAAATTTAAAATACCATGATGTCTTGTAGTGTGAAATTTTGAAGTTACATTTTTTCTGCTTTAAGGATTCACGTTTTATTATATTTTATGATAACATTGAAGGTATAAAATGTGAAACATAAGGTTCATAATTTTGTATTTCACGAGTTCACGTTTTATAACCTGAACTCAGGAAGAGTGAAATCCTGAGGTGCGTGATAAAATACTTCAAAATTTCAAACTTTCCTTATGTTTTCATAAACTTTATTATCAGTTCTGTTTTATCTGTTTCGACAATTAAAATTATTATATTTTCCAAAGATGTTTAGACAAACTAACAACACCATTTGTTGTCCAATTTTTACTAGATGTTTTTTGCGCTTTTTTGGGCATGGCAGAAGGACCTCTCAAATATAAAATAAACACAATTGAATACTTCCACGATAAACATATTTTGATCAGACAATGTGTTATACAGAAAGCCTTGAGTTTAAAACAGATATGTCATTAACTGTCTTACCTGAGGATCCAATTTTTTTCCCTTAATTTTAGTTCGTCCATGCTGGTCGAAAACGCACTATGTTGGTTTTCTCATGGCGCGGCTCATGTAATGATTATGTTACAATCATTATTTCCCTGTTTAGCATCAGTCGAGGTCGCTGAAACAATGTGTCTAGAAAATTACTTACTAAATAAGAGCACAGGGCCGGATCCAGAAATTTTTGACTGGGGGGAGGGGGGAGGGGATCAGACTTGGACGAAGACATCAAAGCCGAGGCGCAAGGTTTTCGAGGGGGCGCCTTTGCCCATGTTAGGTAGGGATTCAGGGGTCAGGTGCGGATCAGATTGACTCCCCCTGTATTTTTTTGAAGTGCATGCACACACCCTATTACCTGATGTCCACCACGCCGAGGGATGCGACTGCCACAGAGGTAGGAAATCAATAACGGTGAATAGTGGTGTTAGTTTTTTGCGCTGTATTTTTTCATTTCGACTTTCCATGAAGATATTCTGGTGCAGGCATATATGTAAATGCCTAAACATATTATATGATTAATCCTGGTCGCCAACTTTGCGAAATAAAGAAGTATTCAGCTGTTTAAATTGGACGTTTATTAAAATTGATGCGAAAATCATATTCAACGGCCCAATTCGAAGAGTTTACAAAATATTTTGATCGGGTTTACCTCACACGTCAAACGACCAATCATCTGGGGATAATCTTGGCAAGTTTCAAGTCTGTCCGTACGTCTACACCGACGTTATGACCCTCAAAAGGGACCCCGGTACAGTCACGTATGATAAACTTTACCGCAGAGGGCATTTTTAAATGATGCCCATCCCGCCGATGAGTCAAAATATAGGATATCGTTTACGACAGAGGGAAACTTTGTGTAAAAATGTCTATTTTGGCTGTTTGTTTTGCTTTTGAGACCTTGGAGGTCATGGAATTATTTGCAGTATGCATTGTTTATACTTATGTTTAATAATGGGCGATTTTCAATGGCGGACACCGCTGTAACACGGTGTTAATCAGTCTAGATTGAACTTCTATCTATCTCCGACGTTGTTTTGCTACTATAAGTCTTCGTTTTGTAAACTCAATTTTGTTTCAATTTCTTTTATAATGAAATACACAGAAATAATGATATCGTAAGTCCTGATGGTATCGGTACTTGCGTTCTTGCTGGATTCAGTGTTAAATTTACGGTTTATATTAAATGATAAATCGTTTTTGCAATCAGTCTAGATTGTATATACATTGCATACAATCTGATACTGTACATGTATAGAGTTGTTTTACCACTGAAAGTCTTCGTTTTGTAAAATCACTTTTGTTTCTTTTTTATCATAATATACAGACATTTGCTGCCAGCAATGAAATCCTAAGTCCTGGTACTTGCGTTCTTGCTGGTTTCAGTGTTGAATATAGGTTAACATTAAATTGTTTTGCATTATCAAGCTTTCATACTAAGAGGCTACTGATAGTATCATAGTTCTACATGATAGATCCGTTAGGCTAGAAAATTTAAATATATTTGTTGTCAGTGGCCTAAGTCAAGAGATCGGTTTTAAATAAAGCTGTTATTCATTAATCGTTTACAGAAATGTTCTAAACAATTTATTTTGCATTCATTTTCAGAACCAAAGATGAATGCGTACACGTGTTATTACTGTAACAATGATTTTGAAGTTAACACTGGAGTGATTGACTATTTAGTTAATTGTCACGTCAAGAGAGATCTATCAAAATGCAATGGAAATAACTGAACCATCTGTTATTACCGAGTTACTATCTGAAATGAAGATTTCATTCTGATCGATCTCTCTTGAAAACTTTAAAGATGTATTTAATTTTGATATTTTGCCCTATAAATTCAATACATGCCCACACGCTGGTCACTAGGAATGAATATTTCATCTTCATTTGAAATCACGGCGGTATATATTTTCTGTCCTATATCCAGATTTCCAATTGTTTTCATCTTATTCCAGTTCCATGTACTTAAATGGTCAATCACTCTAGCGTAAGCTGCAAATCAGTGTCTTAGCTTTTTTTAAAACAATTCTCATGCATTTCAAATATATATGCTTAAATATACTACTCGACAAACTGTGTTTAACTATATGATCTGATGTGTATTTAAATGAAAGCTGTATATAATAAATGCAAAACGATTTAATATCTAATATTAACTGTAACTTCAACACTGAATCCTGCAAGAACGCAAGTATCATGACTTAAGATATCATTATTTCTGTATATTTCATCATAAAAGAAATTGAAATAAAAATAAATTTACAAAATGAACATTTACAGCAGCAGAACCAATCTATACATGTAGCAGATAGTATACAATGTCGGAGATAGATAGAAATACAATTTAGACTGATTAACACTGTGTTACAGCGGTGTTCGCCATTGAAAATCGCCAATTATTAAACATAAGTATATAAACAATGCATACTGCAAATGATTCCATGACCTCCCAAGACTAAAAAGCGAAACAAACAGCCAAAATAGACGTTTTTACACCAAATTCCCCTCTGCCGTAAACGGTATCCTATATTTTGACTCCTCGGTGGGATGGGCATCATTTAAAAATGCCCTCTGCGGTAAAGTTTATCATATGTGACTGTACCCGGGTCCCTTTGGAGGGTCATAACGTCGGTGTAGACGTACAAACAGACTTGAAACTTGCCAGGATTATCCCCAGATGATTGGTCGTTGGACGTGCGAGGTAAATTCGATCAAAATATTTTGTAAACTCTTCGAATTGGGCCATTGAATATGATTTTCGTATCAATTTTAATAAACGTCCAATTTAAACAGCTGAATACTTCTTTATTTCACAAAGTTGGCGACCAGGATTAATTATATAATATGTTAAGGCATTTGCACATATGCTTGCACCAGAATATTTTCATGGAAAGTCGAAATGACAAAATACAGCTCAAAAGACTAACACGACTACTCATCGTTATTGATTTCCTACCTCTGTGGCAGCCGCATCCCTCGGCGTGGTGGACATCAGGTAATAGGGTGTGATGCATACAATGGTGGCCTCTGGTGCATTTTAGGTCTAAATTTTAAGGTATTGGAGGAGTTTGATACTCCCGTCTTGATTGGGGGCTCAGGTGGATCTCCCCCTTGAAAATTTTGAACTACAGGTATAACAGTGGCCTCTGGTGCATTTCTGGGTCTAAATTTTGAGGCGCATCTTATCTTTGTTGAGTACAAGTCACTTCTCGGCCGACTGGGGGGGGGGGGCACGGGCCCCCTCGGCCGGGCCCTGGATCCGGGCCTGGAGCATATATCGTATTTCAAAGGAAGCCGACACATTTTTGTTACTCCGAGGTGTCTGTCAAAGGTAGGCGGAGAATCCGATACAGTTCACGTGATTTGTAAACGTCAATTAAATTAACAGGATTGACCCCGCCATTCTGATCGGTCAAATGTAGATTTCACACAACGTCAGAGAGTCCACGAAGAGAATTCGTCACTCTCCCTCCCTATCGGTTTCTTTTTTCATTAAGAATTCACTTCATAAATTCTATCTATAACTTAGCAAACCTTTAACATAGAACTCAGAATAACGAGTAGCGAGTGATTCGAAAATAGCGGCGGCCCATTTTCATATGCGGATGAGTCAAGTAATGTTGTATCATAGCTCGGTGTTTTTTCTTAACAAATTTGGTGCAGGTAAATCGTATACACTGAGCGCAGGGTGCGGTAACTAAAAGTGTGCAGGTATTAAATACCCGCACGCTAGTTACCGCACTGTTAGATAGGAAAGTATGCCAGCGTGTATGGGCGTGTCTCTAACAGCAGACAGCGAAGTGCATTTTATTGATTTTCTGCGCTCGCATTGGTTTATTTTACCTGAACTTTACACATTTGTAAAGCAAGGATTTTAAGTATTCACTGAACTGCAATCTCCAAGCAGAGTTGTCGTTCGTTCCTCACCATACACCTCTGCAACCAATCTCCAAGCAGAGTTGTCGTTCGTTCCTCACCATACTGAATGCTAATGTAACCGGTGTGCAAGAGAGTGACTGAACTGCTGTATATGGCAATGTGGAACGCCTACTGAACTACCATATATGGATGGCTATGATACAAAACAGAAAGAACATTAAAACTCTCGGGTAAACGATTTATACTCGGGGGATACGCCCCCTCGTACAAACCGTTTACCCTCGAGTTTCAATGCTCTTGCTATTACATACATCTTCCTGAAGTTATGCAGGTATGAAAAACAAATGTTGTGGTCAGTTTCTAGTTCTATTTTATGTTTTGTATTCCCCCAAGGATAGTGATTTTTTTATCCATTATGAGGTCAGAACATCAGAAGTTACATATAATAATAATAATAATAATAATAATAATAAAATAATAATAATAATAACTTTATTTTAAGAAGGTGACATATTAAGAGTACATAGTATACATACAACTTATTTCTAATTTGGCCTTCTGTATAAATGTAAAAACACAGTATCTACAACAATAAGAGTAACAATAGCACAATATTTGGTTCATACGGCAATTGTTCTAAATTCTTTTATATTAGTACATTTGAGCCGTGCCATGGGAAAACCAACATAGTGGGTGTGCGACCAGCATGGATCCAGACCAGCCTGCGCATCCGCGCAGTCTGGTCAGGCTCCATGCTGTTCGCTTTTAAAGCCTATTGGAATTGGAGAAACTGTTAGCGAACAGCATGGATCCTGACCAGACTGCGCGGATGCGCAGGCTGGTCTGGATCCATGCTGGTCGCACACCCACTATGTTGGTTTTCCCATGGCACGGTACATTTATTTATATTTGTTATCATAGACACGGATAATGTCGTATTATCCATAGACAGGTTTTCAATGCTATTCAGTTATTGTGCGCATATTGCCTCAAGCAAAGATTTGCATACAAAAATAGAGTATATTTTTGCATAACTTGAAATATATGCACCTTGATAGAACATTATGAAACGTTTTTAAAACGTTTCGACGATGCCATTGAAATAATTAAAAATCTAATAAATCAGTTTTACAGCAGATGAAAAAATTAAACATCGTCATATTTTCCAAAATAATATATAATCATATTCGGTATGTAAACTATTTCTTCAAACCCCATGTTTAATAGTTGACTGATAACCTGTCCCAAATGTGGATATGGTAGGTTGACAAAAATGTCGCCCTTTTTCGTTAGAGAAAGAGGCATCGATCCTGTGATGCGTGTATGTGGTCGCACGGTCACATTTTTTTTACAACGGTGTCCCTTTTTAGTCTGGTGAGAAATGTTCAGTGGGAAGGACTCTACGTGTGCTGGGGTTACAATCTCTTAGTGATCATTGCTAATGATCAGTGTGGAGTGATCACAGCTCTGAGTACTTTTCACAGAACATTGATCATCTAGTAGTGTTCACAGCACTGTTAGTACTACTTACTGGGTAGTGTTCACGATACTGCACTGTGAGTACTGCTCACTGGGTAGTGTTCACGGCACCGTGAGTACTGCTCACTGAGTAGTGTTCACATTACCATGAGTACTGCTTACTGAGTAGTATTCACGGTACTGTGAGTACTGCTCACTGGGTAGTGTTCACTTTACCGTGTGTACTGCTCATTGAGTATTATTTACGGTACTGTGAGTACTGCTCACTGAATAGTGTTCACGGTGCTGTAAGAACTGCTCACAGAGTAGTGTTCACATTACCGTGAGTACTGCTCACTGAGTAGTGTTCACGGTACTGTGAGTACTGCTCTCTGAGTATAGTGTTCACATTACCATGAGTACTGCTTACTCAGTAGTTTTCATGGTATTGTGAGTACTGCTCACTGACTAGTGTTCACGGTACTGTGAGTACTGCTCTCTGAGTATAGAGTTCACATTACCATGAGTACTGCTCACTCAGTAGTTTTCACGGTACTCTGAGTACTGCTTACTGAGTAGTTACCTAGTAGCATTCACGGTACTCTGATTACTGTTCACCGAGAATGAACTAACGGACATGTTTTAGCATAAATACTTTTGAAGTCTGAAAATTGTCCTGAAATCATATGCTAAGTATATACTTTTATCTATCCGATATTTGTGTTTTATGATTATTTGACCTCTTGACCTTCAATCTGCATAATATTTTTAGGCAATTTATGTTAAAAAGTTACTCATAAAGTCTGACATGTAGTAAAATATTAAACAGAAAAAAAATCAAAATTCGTATGAAAATGTAGACATGATGGTTTGTTTAAACATTGTAGTCATCATTAGTTTTGTGACGGCCATCTTGGACGCCATTTTGGAACCATTTATGCCTATTAATGCCGGCAACCTGATAAACTTCAGACCTTTACGAACATTTTGGTATATAACTTGCCTTGTTAAAAATTGGGTCCGGGTTCAACTTTTTGAATGGCCTAATTGTCGCTCTACCATTTTTGCTATCGCATATAGCGGAGAGAGTTCTGGCACTGCTCGTCTAGAACTAAGGCATCTGGATTCTTCCAGCGAGATCTCAAATTAGACTTGAAAATATAATTTTTTCGAAAGGATAAACTGTAGAACGTCTGAAAAAAAAATAGGCGTTGTTTCTCCATCATCGTTTCGAAGATTTGTTTTCGATCTAGTGCAATTCATAATTTTTAAATCTGTTTTATAACAGTCCGTGAAGTTTGCCATAAGCAGACCTCATGTATTACATGTTATAGTAAGTTACTGAGTACTTTTTAAAAAAAAATGATAAAAACCAGGGATGGTTGTTTACTATATTCTTCACATTTCCTCATTAGCAAACATGCGGGAACATAGCCGCCAACTAATTATTGTAAAATGATATGTAATTACCTCTCGTGGAATCCGCATACGACTTACGGACACATGATACATAGAGCAAACAAATTTATTTCGCCTGGAAATTTAGTTGATGTTTTATATAATTAGTTCTCCGCAGGACTTTGAATAAGAAGGAATAAAAGTCGAACGCTAAGAATTCAAGAATCTTATTTTCTGGAAATCGTCGATGTGTATGATTTGTTAATGTTGAAACGCTTGACGAAGCCGTCTGCCGAGAATAATTTGCACAGAGAATTGGACATACCAAGCCAATCAGTTTTAGCGTTTGACGTTGTCGTGGAAGCAAGAGCCTATTTACATTTTTCGACAGACTGATCTTGAACGGGATTAAGGCGTTGGATGCCAATTTCAGATGTGCTTACAAACTGAATAATTTGCCCGGTCCTTTTGGAATATAGGGAATTTCTTTAAGAACATTTGATACAGATTGTGCGTGCAAATAAACATCTATTAAAAATATTCATTTTTATTTGTCAACAAGAAGCTAAAAATAAAGAAATCGTACGCTATTAAAACAGTAATAGAAGATACAAGGATTGTATAATTAAGTTGTAAATTGCTGCAATGGAAAACAAATTGATTTATATTGCATTAGTATTACTGACATCATTGGTAAACATAAACTGTGCAAAGCAACGAATCCAGTCTTGCAAAGCAACGACACCGGACGTTCTTGGTCCGTACTACTTTCCCAATCCGCCGCGCAGACGACAGATATGTGACAGAGATCCAGCGTACCATGATCAGCGTCATCTTTTAGTTGAGGGGCGGGTAATGGACGAATCCTGTCAACCGCTCAGTGGAGCTCGAATCGAAGTATGGCAAGCGGATCACGAAGGGCATTATTTATTCAGGGATAACTGCCGAGGATACTTTTTCTCTGAAAATGGCGGCCATTATGCATTTTTATCACTTCATCCGGGTACTTACTCTACGGATCCTGAAGGAGGATTATTTCGACCTGCGCATATCCATTTCCGCGTTCTGAAGCCAGGTTACGATATTTTAGTAACGCAAATGTATTTTGCAGGTGATCCAAATTTAGGACGGAATGACTCGTGCACAGCGTGCTCATCTGATCGCTCGGACCTTATTGTTGAGCCCAGGGAAATGTGTCCGGACAAAACAGGAAAGTTTTGTTTTAGCATAGCCCATTTTGATATCGTCTTGAAGCGTGGTGGTGATGTGTTGGTTGTGCCGGATATTGATGATTCTGCAATGGAATTGATGGACATTGCTGAGACTGGCAAATAACACAAAGGTAATTCAAAGAAGTATGTCGTGAGTTAATACAATTTCTTTAAAGGTTTTTAGTGTATTTTAACATTAAGCTCATTTGTAAGCTAACGGGAAACATTAATATTTGTGAAGGATTTTGCTGCACGTGGATTGTGGCATTAGTCACCATACGACACACACAAAAAAATGAAATAAAATGCAACATACGGAAAAATGACTATACGGGAAATACGAGACGGATGTATAACATGTGACACTGTATATGATGCTCTGTAATTCTAGTGCGTGCTTTACAAGCTCTTCGGAACTATCTAAATATTTCTTATTGTCGTATTTTAAGGTGAAAACAATAAATATGACTTGTGTAAATGTTTTTATTAATTTTATTTATTAAAGGGAACATCTGTGGTAAGTTGACGCCGTTTTCATAATTGCAAACACATCCACATGTAAACAGTATAGAGTGGTCTGTAGTGGTTTAGGAATCCGCTTCGTGAACGGGAAATCGAAGGTTCGAACCGCTGGTGGATCCGTTCCAATGGCCGCTTGGTAAGTGGCCAAGGATGTTTAATAATGGTTACTGCTTGCCTTCATGCCTGTTGCCCGACGTTAAACAAAAGATATGTACAAAGAATAAGTTAAAATGACTGGTCTTTTCGCAAGTGGCGGCACAAAATAAAACTTAACATTCTGTATTGTGGACAAAAATGTTGAAAGCTGATAATGTAATGTATCCGTGACTCGATGTGTCATTTTCAGTTGCAATCTGCATACATTTCCTTACGACGTTTCAAAGTAAAGGAATGGTTTCCAGCAATTTTATGACGTTTGGAATCAATTTTTGCATTTCTTCCTAACGGCCTCTGTAAATCACATTAGCATGTAATGTGTAGTAAAGAATGTTTTCAATACAGTCCTTTAAGTCCTCTTATATAATTATGTACCGTTCAAAATTCAGCCTATTATCAAAGAAAATTGTAGTTTTTCTACTACATGTACTTGCTTTTTCTGGTGGTCGTACCTCATTCCACAACGTATCGCGTGCCGCCACAAAAAAAACAACAAAAACAAAACAACATTATTTTGCATACACCTTACAGTGACCACCATCATATAAGAAACATTTTGCAAACAAAAAAAAATGTTTGAAAGAGAAAAAAAAGTCAATGATGCTTTTTTTGGCAACTCAAAATATCAACTTTTTGCATTTTAAGGAGGATATGATAAACGTTTTATGGATTATTCCGATTTTCCATACTTGTACTTTCAAAATGCTTGATAAAACTTAAACAAAACTACATTAAGGAATGTTTTTGATTAAATCTTCTATGTTACTTTTGAAGATCCGGGTTACCCGGTATATTTTATTTAGTCTTTTGCTGCATTTGAAACGGTTATATTTCTAAACAACGTGCCTTTTGTTACACAAAATAATTCACATTAAACATTTTCTGACATCATTCACCAGTCCCAAGAACTTAATTAAAGATATGTTAGACCGAAATTCATATTTTAAAATATGAACAATTACTTCATAGTATCAACTTAAACATAAAATTAACATGTTTGTGTGTATATAAACAGTAAAATGTGTTTTAGATTTAAAATAGTACACACCTAATACATGTATATGTAACTAAAAATGCGTATAAGCACTGAACAACTAGAAGTTTTTAAAACAAAGAACTGTTTCACATGACATTTAATTGTGAACGTAGCTATGAAACACAATTTATAATTGAGCCGCACCATGAGAAAACCAACATAGTGCATTTGCGACCAGCATGGATCCAGACCAGCCTGCGCATCCGCGCAGGCTGGTCTGGATCCATGCTGTTCGCTAACAGTTTCTCTAATTGCAATAGGCTTTGAAAGCGAACAGTATGGATCCTGACCAGACTGCGGGGATGCGCAGGCTGGTCTGGATCCATGCTGGTCGCAAACGCACTATATTGGCTTTCTCATGGTGCGGCTCAATTATAATGAGTCAAGTAAAATTCATTTGAAGAGGATTCTTTAATTAAGATTCAAATTTAGTATCTAAAAATAATTATGCTCACTGGATATCTTTAACTGTTCGTTACAGGAACTTCTTACAAATAACAAATGCCACCAATGCATTAGAGTATTTTGTTTGCATCCAAAACAAGTTAAAACTTCGAAAAAAAATGGAATTTTGCACATCATTTATAAAGATTCAAAACGTTGATTCTATACACCATTACATGTCCCACTTTTTTTTTTTGGGGGGGGGGGGGGGGGGGCATAGAAAATGTTTCTTTTTCAGCTTGCAGTATTTAACCGTATACATCGTCCACCAAACGAAACGCGACAATTTGCAACAAATAATGTGTTATATAACAGGATTCTGCATGCTGTTTTTCTAAATAAGATATCCAAGCTAGCTACCTTCATATTTAGAAAACCAATTTATTCTGATTGTATGATATTTGCAGATTAACAGTATCCAATTTGCTGTTTACATACAACACTAAGTTTGGGTGCGAAATAACATATTGTACAACCTGTTAGCATGTACGTTGATATTCAATGAACTTATTATATAAACAGTTCAAGAGGCCAAAAAACAATGACAATGTCTAACAGCTCTATGTACTATAGTATGCGAAATTTGCTGCTTAAATTTTAAATACAGAGCTTCATATAATTTCAGGATTTTCATCTCTATTAAGTCGACAAGCAAAATGTCATGATGGTCCATATCGCTCATCCGAGTGCCACTGTTCCCGTTGACAAAGCGAAAGTCTGTACAGCGTGTAACAGAACTCTTTATTTCATATATAAGTCCAAAGCTATGAATGCTAATTTATCTAAATGCTAATAAGAATTTGGGATAAGGGTCTTAGTCTTAAACACGACACGTCCGTAGTTCTCTTTCTATGGTAACAGTTGTGCCAAGTTATTGGAATATCCATACAAGAATTCTAGATGGGCAACACCAAGTCAAAGTGTTAATGATGTTTTATGAGACACACTGACCTAATGTTTTTACAAAGATGAGCCAGTTTCAAAACTGTCATAGATTTTATAAAGACAAACATCCTGACCACATTTTATTTAAATCAGATAGAACAGAAATTGTGGCCTCTATTTTCCAAGATGTGTCACATTGACCTACCATCTGATCCATGGTGACCCAGTTTCGAAGGAAGTTACGTATCTAGGATACATATGGGACCATGAGCCATATACTAGTCTTAAATATATATTACAATGATAATGTTTTCTAAGAAAAACATTGCCAATAAGTCATTTTGATTTTTCCCCCAATTAATGTTTCATTGTCACAGGGGCAAAAAAAAATAATCCAAAATGACTTTTTGGCAACGTTTTTCCCAGAAAACATTATCACTGAAATATATTTGAGTGTATAATGGTTCATGGTCCCATACTGTATCCTGGATACCTAGATTCCACCTGTGCTTCGAAACTGGGTCACCCGGGATAAGACCGTGTTAAAAACTCAAAACTGCGTCGCCAACAATTTATGATCAATGGATGGACTATTTTAGAATTGATAAAAAAGAAAAACATCAAAATAAATATGCGAAAGTTTGGAAAATTTAGTTACTTCACGAACAATGGATAATTTTTAGTCATCTATATATGCGACAATATACGATCTTAGTTATACCTTTAATCTTAAGGCTGTTTATGGTTTACTGGACACAGGACTTATTTTGAATAACATTCGCAAGATTCCATATGATTTTAATGCACTGAATTTCTGCCGGCGACAATGCGCAGCGGCGGGTAGTAAAATTGTAAAAAAAAAAGTTTTAACATATATAAAATTATATTATATATTAATCATATCTCATTTTCATTTCCAGTGCAAAACCCAGCTATAATTAGGTAGTTATTATTTTGATCAAATGTAGTTTTTGTTAATTTTCTGTTGGTCTATATTTATCTAAAATTACATTCAACGTACCCATTGATTTAACTGTCAGAGATGCACGGAGATATTTAGCTACATGTCTTTAACAAACTGGAAGTAAAGTTTGTCCAACATCATTTTAGAGGTACATGTGCATTAACATTCACTCGAAAACAAGTGTATCTTTAATTTCTTATTTCAGAGAAGAAATTCACCTTTTGGGTCAAAATTGTTAACAATTGTAACTTTTCCAATGCAAAAAGACGCCGAACTATTCACAATAATTATGGCGATGTCCGCGGTTTAGTGTTCTTGTGGACATATTCAAAATCAGCGTACAATTTGTCTTATTAGATTACTCAGTTTAATATGCAGTGGTTCTTACAATTCCTAAATACACCTGAAGTGTATTGCTAGATCTTTGGGAAAAGTTGCATAATTTATAAAATAAATCCACCTACTCCTGTACCAGATCGTACGGAAAAAATCAATGTGTATGATCATTTTCTGACTGGATGTATTAAACAACAAGAGGGCCAAGATGGCCCTAGGTCGCTCACCTGAGAAACACATCATAACAGTGTAAACATGTTTCCCAGATGACCCATATTTGAACTTGGCCTAGATTTCATCAAGGCAATCATTCTGACTAAATTTTATGAATATCCAGTGTAAAATGCAGCCCCTATTGCATACACAAGGTTTTTCTTTAATTTGACCGGGTGACCTAGTTTTTGACCCTAGATAACCGTTATTCAAACTCAACCTTGATTTCATCCAAACAAATACTGATCAAATGTCATGAACATCTGGTGTAAAATGCAGCCCCTACTGCATACACAAGATTTTTCTTTGATTTGACTTAGTGATCTAGTTTTTGATCCAAGATGACCCACATTCGAACTTTACTTAGATTTCATCAAATCATTCTGACTAAAATGCATGAAGATCAATTGAAAAATACAGCCTCTATGGCATACACAATGTTTTTCTTTGATTTGACTTAGTGATCTAGTTTTTGATCCAAGATGACCCACATTCGAACTTGACTTAGATTTCATCAAATCATTCTGACCAAAATGCATGAAGATCAATTGAAAAATACAGCCTCTATGGCATACACAATGTTTTTCTTTGATTTGACCTAGTGACCTAGCTTTTGATCCCAGATGACCCATATCATAATCCTCCTGGATTTCATCAAGGCAATCATTCTGACTAAATTTTATAAATATCCAGTGTAATATGCAGCCCCTATTGCCTACACAAGGTTTTTCTTTAATTTGACTGGGTGACCTAATTTTTGACCCCAGATAACCCATATTCAAACTTGACCTAGATTTCATCCAGACAAACATTCTGATCAAATTTCATGAAGATTCAGTATATAATGCAGTCCCTATTGCATACACAAGCTTTTTCTTTGATATGACCTAGTTTTTGATCCAAGATGACCCATATTCAAACTTGACCTAAATTTTATCAAGGCAATCGTTCTGACCAAAATTCATGAAGATCAATTGAAAAATACAGCCTCTATCGCATATACAAGGTTTTTCTTTAATTTGACCTAGTGACCTAGTTTTTGACCACAGATGACCCATTTTCGAAAATGGCCTAGATTTCATCAAGGTAATCATTCTGACAAAATTTCATGAAGATCAGTGGAAAAATACAGCCTCTATTGCATATACAATGTTTTTCTTTGATTTGACCTAGTGACCTAGTTTTTGACCCCAGATGACCCATTTTCGAACTCGGCCTAGATTTCATCAAGGTAATCATTCTGACCAAAATTCATGAAGATCAATTGAACAAGAGGGCCAAGATGGCCCTAGGTCGCTCACCTAAGAAACACTCCATAACAGTGTAAAACATGTTTGACCTAGTGATTTCATGGAAACAAATATTCTGACCAATTTTCATTAAGATTGGACCAAAAAATTGGTCTCTTGCGATAAAACAAGCATTTTCTTAGATATGACCTAGTTTTTGACCCTAGATGACCCATGTTCAAACTCGACCTAGATTTTATCAAGGCAATCATTCTGACCAAAATTCATGAAGATCAACTGAAAAATACAGCCTCTATCACATACAGATGTTTTTTCTTTGATTTGACCAAGTGACCTAGTTTTTGACCTCAGATGACCCATATTCAAATTCGACCTAGATTTTATTAAGGCAATCAACCTGACCAAATTTCATAAAAATCAATTGAAAAAAACAGTCTCTATCGCATACACAAGATTTTTCTTTAATTTGACCTAGTGACCTAATTTTTGACCTGAGATAACCCATATTCAAAATCGACCTAGATTTCATCAAGGCAATCACTCTGACCAAATTTCATGAAGATCAATTGAAAAATACATCCTCTATTGCATACACAATGTTTTTCTTCGATTTGACCTAGTGACCTAGTTTTTCATCCGAGATGACCCATTTTCGAACTCGGCCTAGATTTTATCAAGGTAATCATTCTGGCTAAATTTCATGAAGATCAGTTGAAAAATACCGCCTCTATTGCATACACAAGGTTTTTCTTTGATTTGACCTAGTGACCTAGTTTTTGACCCGAGATGACCCATTTTCGAACTTGGTCTAACTTTCATCAAGGTAATCATTCTGACCAAAATTCATGAAGATCAATTGAAAAGTACCGCCTCTATTGCATACACAAGGTTTTTACGTGATATGACCTAGTGACCTAGTTTTTGACCCCAGATGACCCATTTTCGAACTCGGCCTAGATTTCTTCAAGGTTATCATTCTGACCAAAATTCATGAAGATCAATTGAAAAATACCGCCTCTATCGCATACACAAGGTTTTTCTTTGATTTAACCTAGTGACCTAGTTTTTGACCCGAGATGACCCATTTTCGAACTTGGCCTAGATTTCATCAAGGCAATCATTCTGACCAAAATTCATGAAGATCAATTGAAAAATACCGCCTCTATCGCATACACAAGGTTTTTCTTTGATTTGACCTAGTGACCTAGTTTTTGACCCGAGATGACCCATTTACGAACTCGGCCTAGATTTCATCAAGGCAATCATTCTGACCAAAATTCATGAAGATGAATTGAAAAATACAGCCTCTATCGCATACACAAGGTTTTTCTTTGATTTGACCTAGTGACCTAGTTTTTGACCCCAGATGTCCCATTTTAGAACTCGGCCTAGATTTCATCAAGGTTATCATTCTGACCAATATTCATGAAGAAGAATTGAAAAATACAGCCTCTATCGCATACACAAGGTTTTTCTTTGATTTGACCTAGTGACCTAGTTTTTGATCCGAGATGACCCATTTTCGAACTCGGCTTAGATTTCATCAAGGTTATCATTCTGACCAATATTCATGAAGATTAATTGAAAAATACCGCCTCTATCGCATACACAAGGTTTTTCTTTGATTTGACCTAGTGACCTAGTTTTTGACCCGAGATGACCCATTTTCGAACTCGGCCTAGATTTCATCAAAGTTATCATTCTGACCAATATTCATGAAGATTAAATGAAAAATACAGCCTCTATCGCATACACAAGGTTTTTCTTTGATTTGACCTAGTGACCTAGTTTTTGACCCGAGATGACCCATTTTCGAACTCGGCCTAGATTTCATCAAGGTTATCATTCTGACCAATATTCATGAAGATTAATTGAAAAATACAGCCTCTATTGCATACACAAGCTAAATGTTGACAGACGACAGACGACAGACGACAGACGACGGACGACAGACGCCGGACATCGAGCGATCAGAAAAACTCACCTGAGCATTGCTCAGGTGAGCTAAAAATACAGCCTCTATCGCATACACATAGTTTTTCTTTAATTTGACCTAGTGACCTAGTTTTTGACACCAGATGACCCATTTTTTAAACTTGGCCTAGATTTCATCAAGCTTATCATTCTGACCAAAATTCATGAAGATCAATTAAACAATAGGGTCATGATGACCCTGGATCGCTCACCTGAGTAATATGAGCTACATGTTTCAAATGTAAAACTGATGGTAAAATATTAAGAAAGTCAGTAGGTCACATTCATGGTCAATGAAATTCAGTTTTACGATGCTGTATCTTAAAAAACAAGAAAGTAGGTCAGTAGGTCAAGGTCACAATCAAGTGACATCATATTACTTGGGGTCATCAGGTAATTATAATTAAATAGTCTTGGAAATAGGATCAGATGATTTTTTAAGTATTTTTCCTATTTAACTCACATAATAACTAAGTGACCCCAGGACGGGGCCTCTTTTAGCCCCAGGGGCATAATTTAAACAATTTTGGTATAGGACTACTAGACAATGCATCATACCAAATATCAAAAGCCTAGGTTGTATGGTTTCTGACAAGAAGATTTTTACAGCTTTTTCCTATATAAGTCTATATAAAACTTGGGACACCCAGGGCAGGGCCTCTTTTCATCCCAGGGGTATAATTTGAACAATTTTGGTTGAGGACCATAAGACAATGCTATAAACCAAATATCAAAGGTCTAAGAGTTGTGGTTTCAGACAAGAAGATTTTCAAACTTTTTTCCCTATATAAGTCTATGTAAAACTTGCGATATAAGCCTGTTGGCATGAGTCCCGTCGGAATCCAGCGTCAATGTCGAGCGCTCGAATTAAGATTGACAAGCTGTCAAGATAAAATGTCTTGTGATCAACGTTATCTCGATTGCTAGACATCTTGTGTCGTAGCTTCGCATTATGACATGGTGACAATATTTATGGTCTCATGATGTGTATTAGCTTTATTCGTTTATATTTTACATGGATAAACAGCCATATAATTATGAAAACTTGATTAATACTGACAGATCAGCTGGACAAGACTTTTTTAGTGTGCACAAAAATTCCTTTTAGAATACTGTTCATCTGTGAAAAATATATTATGTACAATTTATTTATTGCATGGTGGCATGTCCTATTCTCAGTCTAGTGGTCACTACGACTTTGCCATTTGCCATACTGAAAGGAAAGAGTAATGGTCACCTACTGACCACAGACATTTATCCTACAAAGTTTGTGAACTGTAGGCCAAAGCGTTATTGAGCTTACTGAGCTGAAACTGTGATGTATCTCAAGTTCACTGTGACCTTTGACCTTCTGAGTCCAAAATCTGTCGAGGTCATCCACTGAACAGGCAATCATCCTATGAGGTTTGAAGGTTGTAGGCAAAAGGGTCACAAGTTACTGAGGGTCTCAAGGTCATGTGACCTTGAACTTTGACCTAGTAGCCCCAAAACAATAGAGGTCATCTGCTCACCAGAGGCAATCATCTTACGATGTTTATGTACAGTAGGCCAAAGCATTCTTTATGTTTTGAGTTGAGACCATTTTCAGTCTCAAGGTCATTGTGACCTTGATCTTTGACCCACTAAACCCTAAAACAAGAGGGTCAAGATGGCCCTAGGTCGCTCACCTAAGAAACACACCATAACAGTGTAAAACATGTTTGACCTAGTGATTTCATGGAAACAAATATTCTGACCAATTTTCATTAAGATTGGACCAAAAAATTGGTCTCTTGCGATAAAACAAGCATTTTCTTAGATATGACCTAGTTTTTGACCCTAGATGACCCATGTTCAAATTCGACCTAGATTTTATCAAGGCAATCATTCAGACCAAAATTCATGAAGATCAATTGAAAAATACAGCCTCTATCACATACACAAGTTTTTTCTTTGATTTGACCAAGTGACCTAGTTTTTGACCTCAGATGACCCATATTCAAATTCGACCTAGATTTCATTAAGGCCATCATCCTGACCAAATTTCATAAAAATCAATTGAAAAAAACAGTCTCTATCGCATACACAAGATTTTTCTTTAATTTGACCTAGTGACCTAGTTTTTGATCTCAGATAACCCATATTTAAGCTCGACCTAGATTTCATCAAGGCAATCACTCTGACCAAATTTCATGAAGATCAATTGAAAAATACATCCTCTATTGCATACACAATGTTTTTCTTCGATTTGACCTAGTGACCTAGTTTTTGATCCCAGATGACCCATTTTCGAACTCGGCCTAGATTTTATCAAGGTAATCATTCTGGCTAAATTTCATGAAGATCAGTTGAAAAATACAGCCTCTATCGCATACACAAGGTTTTTCCTTGATTTGACCTAGTGACCTAGTTTTTGACCCCAGATGACCCATTTTCGAACTCGGCCTAGCTTTCATCAAGGTAATCATTCTGACCAACATTCATGAAGATCAATTGAAAAATACCGCCTCTATCGCATACACATAGTTTTTCTTTGATTTGACCTAGTGACCTAGTTTTTGACCCGAGATGTCCCATTTTCGAACTCGGCCTAGATTTCATCAAGGTTATCATTCTGACCAATATTCATGAAGAATAATTGAAAAACACAGCCTCTATCGCATACACAAGGTTTTTCTTTGATTTGACCTAGTGACCTAGTTTTTGACCTGAGATGACCCATTTTCGAACTCGGCCTAGAATTCATCAAGGCAATCATTCTGACCAATATTCATGAAGATCAATTGAAAAATACAGCCTCTATCGCATACACAAGGTTTTTCTTTGATTTGACCTAGTGACCTAGTTTTTGACCCGAGATGACCCATTTTTGAACTCGGCCTAGATTTCATCAAGGTTATCATTCTGACCAACATTCATGAAGATTAATTGAAAAATACAGCCTCTACCGCATACACAAGGTTTTTCTTTGATTTGACCTAGTGACCTAGTGTTTGACCCGAGATGACCCATTTCCGAACTTGGCCTAGATTTCATCAAGGTTATCATTCTGACCAACATTCATGAAGATTAATTGAAAAATACAGCCTCTATCGCATACACAAGCTAAATGTTGACAGACGACGGATGACAGACGACAGACGCCGGACTTGAGCGATCAGAAAAAACTCACCTGAGCATTGCTCAGGTGAGCTAAAAATATAATTCATCTACTGACCATAGGCAATCATCCTATGAAGTTACTTAGTGGGAATTGTTTTCAGTCTCAAGGTTAATAAGAACTTGACCTTTTGTGCTACTAACCCTCAAAACAATAGGGGTCATTTAATAACCACAGACAAACATACCATTATGTTTGACCATTTTGAGACCAAGCATTCTATAGTTATTGAGCCGAAACCGAATGGTCTGCAGATCCACCAACAATGAGTAAAACAATAAACCCCTCTTCTTAGAAGTGGGGTGGGGGTGCATAAAAATGTCTGCTCCTCACCAAGACTTACCCTAATGGTAGGTTTGTTGTTTGTTTGTTTTGGGTTTAATGCCGTTTTCCAACAGTATTTCAGTCATGTAACGGTGGGCAGTTAACCTAACCAGTGTTCCTGGATTCTGTACCAGTACAAACCTGTTCTCCGCAAGTAACTGCCAACTTCCCCACATGAATCAGAGGTGGAGGACTAATGATTTTAGACACAATGTCGTTTATCAAATAGTCACGGAGAACATACGCCCCGCCCGAGGATCGAACTCACGACCCCGCGATCCGTAGACCAACGCTCTACCTACTGAGCTAAGCGGGCGGGCGGTAGGTTTGTTGATATGTGTGGCAAAAGGTGAGACGATACTGTGGCAAAAGGTGAGACAATACTGTGATATTAATGCATATGCCTTAAAACTTGGAAGAAAGCAAACACAGGCAAGTACAACAGCCTTCCCTATTCTCTGAATATATTTGAGCTCAAAAGTTATAGACGGCATAACAAAAATGGCACACAAAATTTGAACTCAGTAGTGTGACCTAAACTTTTGTGAGAAAGTCTTGCATTATCTTTAAAACAGCCAAGTTCACTAGATATCCATCAATGTATAAAACAGTTATTGACAGGACATAAAAAACTACCTAAAATCTTAGACCTCCTAAGATTGTTCTTGGCTTTAGATCTAGACGACAGACTCTTGCAGTCCTTATGGGGATAATATGCACATGTCCAATTCATGTTTATGATGTATACAAAGTTTCAATTGGATGGAAAGTGTAAGCATTGAGTTCACAATGTTCTGATGTTGTTGCAATATTTTGATTTGTTTTTGTTGAGTTTAGAGTGATGTTTATACTATTTATGTCATATGGCAACTTTTGATGGTAAATGAAGACTCCAGGTGCCCCTCTGGGCATTATTTCATCAAGGGCAAGCAGCTTGGTAGAACCACCAATCTTCCGTAAGCCAGCTAGATGGCTTCCTCACATGAAAAATTCTACACCCCAAGTGTGATTTCGAGCCCCTATTGTTGAGGTGCAAATGATTTGAAGTCAGCAACCTCAATCATTGCTAATGTCCATTTCATGTTGATGAAGTATACAAAGCTTCATTTGAGCCGTGCCATGAGAAAACCAACATAGTGGGTATGCGACCAGCAAGGATCCAGACCAGCCTGCGCATCCGCGCAGTCTGGTCAGGATCCATGCTGTTCACTTTTAAAGCCTACTGTAATTAGAGAAACCATTAGCGAACAGCATGGATCCTGACCAGAGTGCGCGGATGCGCAGGCTGGTCTGGATCCATGCTGGTCGCAAACCCACTATGTTGATTTTCTCATGGTGCGGCTCATTTCATTCACATGGAAACTGTAGGAGTTGAGTACAAAATGGTCTGATGTAATACTTCTATGTCCAAAGAAGGGGAAATAACCCAGTAAAAATTATACGACATGAAAATCCTGAAAAATATGTGCATGTCCACTTCATATTGATAAAAGTATACCAAAAGGACCATAACTCCAGAAACAAGAGGACCATGATGGTCCTGAATCGCTCACCTCTTCCCACATGACCCAGTTTTGAGTATGACATCGTTTTTTCTATTATTTGACATAGTGACCTAGTTTTGAACTTGACCTAGGTATTATCAAGATAAAAATTCTGACCAATTTTCATGAAGATCCATTGAAAAATATGGTCTCTAGAGAGGTAACAAGGTTTTTCTATTATTTGACCTACTGACCTAGTTTTCGAAGGTACGTGACCCTGTTTTGAACTTTATCTAGATATCATCAAGGTGAACATTCTCACTAGTTTTCATGAAGATCTCATGAAAAATATGGCCTCTACAGAGGTCACAAGGTTTTTCTATTTTTATACCTACTGGCCTAGTTTTTGACCGCACGTGACCCGGTTTCGAAACTGACCTAGATATCATCAAGGTGAACATTCAGATTAATTTTCATGAAGATCCATTGAAAAATATGGCCTCTAGAGAGGTCAAAATATTTTAACAATTTTAGACCTACTGACCTAGTTTTTTAACGCAGTTGACCCAGTTTCAAACCTGACCTAGATATCATCAAGATGAACATTCAGACCAACTTTCATACAGTTCCCATGATAAATATGGCCTCTGGAGAGGTCACAAGGTTTTTTTTTTATTATTTGACCTACTGACCTAGATTTTTAAGGCATGTGACCCAGTTTCAAACTTGACCTAGATATCATCAAGGTGAACATTCTAACCAATTTTCATGAAGATCCATTCACAAGTATGGCCTCTAGAGTGGTCACAAGGTTTTTCTATTTTTAGAACTACTGACCTAGTTTTTGATCGCAGTTGACCCAGTTTCGAAAGTGACCTAGATATCATCAAGATGAACATTCAGACCAATTTTCATACAGATCCCATGAAAAATACAGCCTTTAGAGAGGTCACAAGGTTTTTCTATTATTTGACCTACTGACCTAGTTTTTGAAGGCATGTGACCCACTTTCGTATTTGACCTAGATATCATCAAGATGAATATTCAGACCAACTTTCATACAGATCCCATGAAAAATATGGCCTCAAGAGAGGTCACAAGGTTTTTCTATTATTTGACCTACTGACTTAGTTTTTGATGGCACGTGACCCACTTTCGAACTTGACCTAGATATCATCAAGATGAACACTCGGACCAACTTTCATACAGATCCCATGAAAAATATGGCCTTTAGAGAGGTCAAAAGGTTTTTCTTTTATTTGACCTACTGACCTAGTTTTTGAATGCACATGACCCAGTTTCGAACCTGACCTAGATATCATCAAGGTGAACGTTCTGACCAATTTTCATGAAGATCTTGTGAAATATATGGCCTCTAGAGAGGTCACAAGGTTTTTCTATTTTTAGACCTACTGACCTAGTTTTTGATGGCACGTGACCCAGTTTCGAACTTGACCTAGATATCATCAAGATGAATATTCTGACCAACTTTCATAAAGATCCCATGAAAAATGTGACCTCTAGAGTGGTCACAAGCAAAAGTTTACGGACGCAAGCATGGACGCACTGACGACGGACACTGCGCGATCACAAAAGCTCACCTTGTCACTTTGTGACAGGTGAGCTAAAAATAACTTCGTACATGAAAGTCTTGAAAATAGGCACATGTCAACTTTATGTTTATGATGCGTACAAAGTTTCATCTCAACTGTATGGGAACAGTAGAAGTTGTGTAGACAAGAAAGTGTGATGGACAGTTCAAACACTGTAATTATGCTTTCCAGGTCTCCAACAATCAATTTCCGACACTTAAGTCACAACAATATGAACATGTCCACTTAAATGTTGATGACTTTAATTTCAGTTGGATAAAGACTACAGGACAAGTTCAAGTCTCTTTTCAGAAATGTAACTGTCCAAACAAGAATAGCAAACTGTCACACTATATGCCAAGTACACCAAATCACTTTTGATGTTAAAAATGTTTATTGAGCAGCCTAGTTGTCAATTTTTTAATCTCAACTAATTTCAATGTGACAAATATCCACATGGTTAACAAACTTGGCCAAGATAGTATGCCCATACGCATTCTATGTTTGGTGAACACTGGATTAGAACTGCTTATTAAGTGGGCACCTCAATTCAAAGTAATTCAAGGGAAATAACTCCAGAACTTGTTCAACATATTTTGCTCAAACAAATTAGAGACATAACTCCATAAAAATTTGGTTATAACTTGACTGAGATACCATCCCATAAACACTATGGTCTAATGGAAAAGAACTGCTCAAGTTAGAGAGCAGGGACAGATAATTTTTCAGATTTTGAGCAACTCAAAGGCCA
Organism: Mercenaria mercenaria; assembly: GCF_021730395.1. Classification (NCBI taxonomy): domain Eukaryota; kingdom Metazoa; phylum Mollusca; class Bivalvia; order Venerida; family Veneridae; genus Mercenaria; species Mercenaria mercenaria. Next base: position 56,623,569 of record NC_069363.1, read on the forward strand.
TAAATCCAGAGACTTGGATCTTACTGATTATCAAAGTTGGTCAAGACATAATGTCCATTAACATGGTGATCCAGTCTGTTGAACAATGGATTAAAACTACTCTAGTTAGACAGCTGACACTGTCAGTTTTCACAATTTTTAGAAATTTAAGGGTCATAACTCTAGACCATCTGGGACAAGCCATCTAGTTTATGAATATGGCATAGATATTATGCCCATAAGATATTGTAAGTTTGTGTAAGAACTGTTCAAAGTTTTAGAGCAGATAACTTCAGTGAATGCCACCCTCTGCAACAGGTGATCACATATGCCCAGTTTTCACAGGCATATAAAATGAACCATAACTACAGAAAACAAGAGGACCATGATGGTCCTGAATCGCTCACCTCTTCCCACATGACCCAGTTTTGAGTACGACGTCGTTTTTTTCTATTATTTGACATAGTGACCTAGTTGTTGAGCTCATGTGACCCAGTTTTGAACTTGACCTAGATATTATCAAGATAAAAATTCTGACCAATTTTCATGAAGATCCATTGAAAAATATGGTCTCTAGAGAGGTCACAAGGTTTTTCTATTATTTGACCTATTGACCTAGTTTTCAAAGGTATGTGACCCTGTTTTGAATTTTACCTAGATATAATCAAGGTGAACATTCTCACTAATTTTCATGAAGATCTCATGAAAAATATGGCCTTTAGAGAGGTCACAAGGTTTTTCTATTTTTATACCTACTGGTCTAGTTTTTGACCGCACATGACCCAGTTTCAAAACTGACCTAGATATCATCAAGGTGAACATTCAGATCAACTTTCATGAAGATCCATTGAAAAATATGGCCTCTAGAGAGGTCAAAAGATTTTAATAATTTTAGACCTACTGACCTAGTTTTTAACCGCAGCTGACCCAGTTTCAAACTTGACCTAGATATCATCAAGATGAACATTCAGACCAACTTTCATACAGATCCCTTGAAAAGTATGGCCTCTAGAGAGGTCACAAGGTTTTTTTATTATTTGACCTACTGACCTAGTTTTTTACGGCACGTGACCCAGTTTCAAACTTGACCTAGATAGCATCAAGATGAACATTCTGACCGATTTGTATGGAGATCCATTCATAAGTATGGCCTCTAGAGAGGTGACAAGGTTTTTCTATTTTTAGACCTACTGACCTAGTTTTTGACCGCACATGACCTAGTTTCGAACTTGACCTAGATAGCATCAAGATGAACATTCAGACCAACTTTCATACAGATTCCATGAAAAATATGGCCTCTAGAGAGGTCACAAGGTTTTTCTATTATTTGACCTACTGACCTAGTTTTTGACCGCACATGACCCAGTTTCAAACTTGACCTAGATATCATCAAGGTGAACATTCTGACCAACTTTCATGAAGATCTCATGAAATATATGGCCTCTAGAGAGGTCACAAGGTTTTTCTATTTTTAGACCTACTGACCTAGTTTTTGACCGCACGTGACCCAGTTTCGAACTTGACCTAGATATCATCAAGATGAACATTCAGACCAACTTTCATACAGATCCCATGAAAAATATGGCCTCTAGAGAGGTCACAAGGTTTTTCTATTATTTGACCTACTGACCTAGTTTTTGATGGCATGTGACCCAGTTTCGAACTTGACCTAGATATCATCAAGATGAACGTTCTGACCAATTTTCATGAAGATCCATTGAAATATATGGCCTCTAGAGAGGTCACAAAGTTTTTCTATTTTTAGACCTACTGACCTAGTTTTTGATGGCACGTGACCCAGTTTCAAACCTGACCTAGATATCATCAAGGTGAACATTCTGACCAATTTTCAGGAAGATCTTGTGAAATATATGGCCTCTAGAGAGGTCACATGGTTTTTCTATTTTTAGACCTACTGACCTAGTTTTTGATGGCACGTGACCCAGTTTCGAACTTGACCTAGATATCATCAAGATGAACATTCTGACCAACTTTCATAAAGATCCCACAAAAAATTTAACCTCTAGAGTGGTCACAAGCAAAAGTTTACGGACGGACGGACGACGGACGCTGCATGATCACAAAAGCTCACCTTGTCACTAAGTGACAGGTGAGCTAAAAATATCGAATGTGTAAATGTCCACTTCATACTGATGATGCATACAAAGTTCCCTTTCGAAGTTCTGGATGTAACTTTACAAGAAAGAGCAACAGAACAACAGAAACTTCATACACAATATGCCTCCAAGTTTTTCCATATGAAGACAATTATATAGCTACCATCAGGATTTTAAATATATATCTGGCTATTCAAAAAGTATACATGGAGGCTGAATTGTGTGTGGAAGCCTTCTATCTCCTCCAATATAATAGAGACACCTAAATGGGTAACCACTGATGACTATAAATCAACTTATGATACACACATTTATCTCCCCTTAAACATTAAACAGACGCATCTTTTCTTGTACTTAAAATTTAATTCTACTGTTTTCCTTTGATAATAATTATACAATACAAACAAGTTTATCTGCAATAAATAAATATATGTTGGGTCAATTCCAGAATGTAATTTAGAAAAACAGTTTTCACAGTATAAGCACGGTTTTGGCATTATAATATTTCTTTCCTATCAAAGTTTGAATGTTTTCAGCACTTAATATGACCTCAAAGGATGGGATTCGACCACTTTTAAGGACGGGTATTAGCTGAACGCTGTGACAACTACTCCTGTGCTCCCCACTGTGGAACCTGAAAGCAAGAAGACAATTTGTTACATATAACAGTGTCCAACATTTATGTCTTTAACATAGTGCAGAAGAATGTAGTAATGTATTTTCTCTTAAGAGTTATGTAAAATTATAAAACTGATCATACATGCAGTATGTTTTGATCTAAAGCCAACAAGTAATATCATAAAGAAGTATTGCCTTTTATGTTCAAAGTTTTATCAGCCTGAAAAAATATGATATAGACCCAGGACATAGCCAGAGATTGATATCACTTTTCCCAAATTGTTAACAATTGTGTTAAGTTTCGATTCATTCACAAAAATTGTAACTAAGATACCACCTTACATACAAATCTTAAACAAACTCTGGAAACCGACACCGACACACAAGACAGTCCAAAAGCTCTACCTATTCTTCAAATAATCAAGCTTAAAAGTATAATAATAATTAAAGCAACGATTTTCATATTCTGTCAACATCAGAACAGTTGTCACTTTATATTCAAATGGTTACAGACCGTTGAATAAATCAAGTAATACCTCAGTATTTTTAGCACTTATTTTTTTCTCTATATTCATTGCCAGCACCTGGGACCTGAATGCCAGGTTTTTAGTTTTCTCTATAACCTGCTGGTATGGCGACACTGCCTGTGTTCCCATGACGACGTGTCCCTGAAAACACAATACCTAGGTTTAAATATCGCACTATAGTAAATTAGTATATAATACCATGTTATAATTGTGGGAAAACTACTTTACATAATACTAAATTCAAAACTGCTCTTTAACATATATGTACACTTCAGTTTAACATCAATAAGTACTATGAAATCATGAATATTCATGGATTTCTTGGTTCAGTTAATACACAAAATTTAATCCTACAGAACATGTAAAATTCCCATTTATTTGATATATATTCAGAATTTACAATTCATGAAATTGTATCTCTAGGAAATAACCATTTTGACCAAAGCCATGAACTTAAATGATTTAAAAGTAATCATGTTCAAAACAGATGCAAATCTAGGCATAAGTACCAGTATTAAACAAGCTTTAGTTACATTTAAATGTTTGTAGTGCACTCTGTTCCATCATGACTTTTATTGTTTATGTTCAACCCTTATCATACTGGACACAATTGATGCTGCCTTTGTGACCAGTGTAGATCATGATCAGACTGCTTGGATGTGCAGGCACTGTTTGCCATTAAGTCAGTATCTTTTGGTAAGCACCCCTTTTAACAGTTAATGGTACTGTCCAAATTGAAAGACAGACAAGTTCTTTATAGAAATTTAGCAGGGTAAGGGTTAATATTTCAATTTAACTGAAATCATGTCAGACTGACAATGGTATGACTTATAAAGAATGACCAATTAAAGTTGGACATCTCAAAAGAGACAGGGTGCCACATGATAAAGACAGCTGGTATTTACTTGAATAGGAATTGGACAGAACAACATAACCTTCAATTATTTCAAAGACAAAATACAAGTACATTTTTCTTCAAACACTTCTATTTGGACATACCAGTTTTGAATCTATTTTAGCATCTAAGCGAGCGTTCCGTATCAAGTTTACAATCCATCTTTCAGCATCTTCAGGAGTCATGTTTAACTTGCTAGCCAACATGCTGCAATATACAAGTATCAGTGTAAGTACTATCAATAGATATCAAAAGTGTTCTACATACCTCCTCTACAAAAAAACAAAACATTCTGAATACTGATAATACTGTGCAAAATTTGAAGACATCTTTTTCTTGGAAAGAATTCGTATTTGGATATTTATATTGTTCAAAAATCTGAAGATCATTTTTTTTTAGCAAGGATTCATTTTAAGTCCTTGGCTAATTTTTTACCTATGGCTTGTGTTATTTTCCCCTGGGATTAAGATTATAAAATTTTCCCCTGGGATTAAGATTATAAAACTTAATTAGGAGACCAGTCTCTAAACTCCAGATCTGATTGGCTGTTTCCGAGTACAAACTGAAAATTGACCATTCTGAGACTGGTCAGTTTTGTTTGGTTGTGTTGGGTTTAATGCCATTTATAACAGTATTTCAGTTATGTAATGGGGGGTGGGGGGGGGGAGGGGGAGCAGTTAACGTATCAATTTGTCCTGGATTCTGTACCAGTACAAACCTGTTCTCTGCAAGTAACTGCCAACTTGCCCACATGAATCAGAGGTGGAGGACGAATGATTTCAGACACAATGCCTTCCATCAAATCGTCACAGAGAAAATTCACCCTAACCGAGGATCGAACTCACGACCCAGAGATTCATAGATCTGCGCTCTCCCTATTGACCTAAGCGGGCAGGTGGTCAGTTTTGTAATCTTGGAGCCAGCGGCGAGGTTTCTCCTTGTGTTCATAATCTCTTTGTAAAATATAATACACTTGTCTTGTGAGTCATTTTTTAAGAATATATCAAATGCACACACAAAGGTTTTGATCAGCGGAAAATATGTCAAAGCTTGCAAAATACTGCAAACCTTCAATAAATGGAGTATGTAAATCTTACTTGATACTGATGCACTCATGTATTCTACAGAAAGTCTCAAATATCAACAATCTTGCATTCTCTATGAAATCTTCTAAACACGCCACCAAGAAGAAATCATTCATCAGCACCTGAAACATTTCATTTTGAGTATAAATATCTATAAACTGTTCCATTTAAAGATATTCTAGCAAAAACTAGTATATTTCAGTAACTTTTCCATAAAACTTAGAAACAAGAAGAATAAGTTCAAGCAATTTTGAATTAATGATGGGTAATCTACAAAACATTGCAACTGGTTTCTTGATCCAAAAGTCTCTATTTTTCCAGAGCTAGTTCTCCAGAACTTTCTGACATACTACCTACACTAAAACGACTTCGGCTTGTTTTTCTGTCAGATCAATTTTCAACATTTGCCCTTGTCATGGGGTCAAACTCTAGGACCCTTGATTGGAATTAAAGTGTTTTTCTAAAGTTAACAAACTGGTCACAAAATGGAACTTCTAAAATTTAACTGGTTAGCGATTTTAGCAGACTTGCCTTAGTTTTAAGCTCCATTACAAATCTGTTGTCTCACTTTTAAAACATTTTGAATAATAAAGAGAAAATTTTAAGATGCAATAAAGCTGTACTCACTGATTCACATTCTCTCAGCTTTTTCTGGGCTCCATCAAAGTCAAAATGGACATACAGACATTCTACAAACTCTGTGATAGGATCTTTGTAGGTGTACGACTCCTGTAATAGTTATTAAACTAAGGCGTGACTGACATAGACTATTACTCCTGTACATATTCCATTTATTTTTGTTATTGTCAATTTGTACCACATTTTAATGACCGTGCTGCAGACCTGATGTCAAAATAAATCTTCTTGTAACTATATGACAAGGTTTCTGTTACGTAAAATGAAGAGTTTTTTTTAAATTATTAAATTCATTTTCAATACATCAGTAATCTAAAAAGTTAAATTAAAATCTTTCTACATTTCTCATATTTAAGAAAAAAAAAACAAGAGGACCATGATGGCCCTGAATCGCTCACCTCTTCCCACATGACCCAGTTTTGAGTATGAAGTCATTTTTTCTATTATTTGACATAGTGACCTAGTTTTTGAGCTCATGTGACCCAGTTTTGAACTTGACCTAAATATTATCAAGATAAAAATTCTGACCAATTTTCATAAAGATCCATTGAAAAATATGGTCTCTAGAAAGGTCACAACGTTTTTCTATTATTTGACCTACTGACCTAGTTTTCGAAGGTACGTGACCCTGTTTTGAACTTTACCTAGATATCATCAAGGTGAACATTCTCACTAATTTTCATAAAGATCTCATGGAAAGTATGGCCTCTAGAGAGGTCACAAGGTTTTTCTATTTTTATACCTACTGGCCTAGTTTTTGACCGCACGTGACCGAGTTTCGAAACTGACCTAGATATCATCAAGGTGAACATTCAGATCAAGTTTCATGAAGATCCATTGAAAAATATGGCCTCTAGAGAGGTCAAAAGATTTTAATAATTTTAGACCTACTGACCTTGTTTTTGACCGCAGTTGACCCAGTTTGAAACTTGATCTAGATATCATCAAGATGAACATTCAGACCAACTTTCATACAGATCCCATGAAAAGTGTGGCCTCTAGAGAGGTCACAAGGTTTTTTTATTATTTGACCTACTGACCTAGTTTTTGACCGCAGTTGACCCAGTTTCAAATTTTATCTAGATATCATCAAGGTGAACATTCTGACCAATTTTCATGGAGATCCATTCACAAGTATGGCCTCTAGAGAGATCACAAGGTTTTTCTATTTTTAGACCTACTGTCCTAGTTTTTGACCGCACATGACACTGTTTCGAACTTGACCTAGATATCATCAAGATGTACATTCACACCAATTTTCATACAGATCCCATAAAAAATATGGCCTTTAGAGAGGTCACAAGGTTTTTCTATTATTTGACCAACTGACCTAGTTTTTGATGGCACGTGACCCAGTTTCGAACTTGACCTAGATATCATCAAGATGAACATTCAGACCAACTTTCATATAGATCCCATGAAAAATATGGCCTCTAGAGACGTCACAAGGTTTTTCTATTATTTGACCTACTGACCTAGTTTTTGACAGCATGTGACCCACTTTCAAAACTGACCTAGATATCATCAAGATGAACATTCTGACCAATTTTCAGGAAGATCTCATGAAATATATGGCCTCTAGAGAGGTCACAAGGTTTTTCTATTTTTAGACCTACTGACCTACTTTTTGACTGCACATGACACTGTTTCGAACTTGAACTAGATATCATCAAGATGAACATTCAGACCAATTTTCATACAGATCCCATAAAAAATATGGCCTTTAGAGAGGTCACAAGGTTTTTCTATTATTTGACCAACTGACCTAGTTTTTGATGGCACGTGACCCAGTTTCGAACTTGACCTAGATATCATCAAGATGAACATTCAGACAAACTTTCATATTGATCCCATGAAAAGTATGGCCTCTAGAGACGTCACAAGGTTTTTCTATTATTTGACCTACTGACCTAGTTTTTGACAGCATGTGACCCACTTTCAAAACTGACCTAGATATCATCAAGATGAACATTCTGACCAATTTTCAGGAAGATCTCATGAAATATATGGCCTCTAGAGAGGTCACAAGGTTTTTCTATTTTTAGACCTACTGACCTAGTTTTTGACCGCACGCGACCCAGTTTCGAACTTGACCTAGATATCATCAAGATGAACATTCAGACCAATTTTCATACAGATCCCATGAAAAATATGGCCTTTAGAGAGGTCACAAAGTTTTTCTATTATTTGACCTACTGACCTAGTTTTTGAAGGCACATGACCCAGTTTCGAACTTGACCTAGATATCATCAAGATGAACATTCTGACCCAGTTTCGAACTTGACCTAGATATCATCAAGGTGAATGTCCTGACCAATTTTCATGAAGATCTTTTGAAGTATATGGCCTCTAAAGAGGTCAGAATGTTTTTCTATTTTTAGACCTACTGACCTAGTTTTTGACGGCACATGACCCAGTTTCGAACTTGACCTAGATATCATCAAGGTGAACATTCTGACCAATTTTCATGAAGATCTTGTGAAATATATGGCCTCTAGAGAGGTCACAAGGTTCTTCTATTTTTAGACCTACTGACCTAGTTTTTGATGGCACGTGACCCAGTTTCGAACTTGACCTAGATATCATCAAGATGAACATTCTGACCAACTTTCATAAAGATCCCATGAAAAATGTGACCTCTAGAGTGGTCACAAGCAAAAGTTTACGGACGCACAGACGCACGCACGGACGACGGACACCGCGCGATCACAAAAGCTCACCTTGTCACTTTGTGACAGGTGAGCTAAAAAACATCTTCTTTTCCTTTCTTACAAGTGTTATTTTCTACACAATAATCTTTAAAACTGAATGTGATGAGAATTTTGATGGTGAACAGTAATATTATCCACCTTCACAGAACTGCTACTTTACTGGAGAAAATAGAATAATTATCATTCTAACCCATCTACAGTAACTGAGGCTTCTGAGTATTTTGTTTGTTTTTGTTGGGTTTAACGTCGCACCGACACAATTACAGATCATATGGCGACTTCCCAGCTTTGATGGTGGAGGAAGACCCAAGGTGCCCCTCCGTACATTATTTCATGATGAGCGGGCACCTGGTTAGAACCACCAACCTTCCGTAAGCCAGCTGGATGGCTTCCTCACATGAAGAGTTCAATGCCCTGAGTGAGGCTTCAACCCACATTGGTGAAGAGCAAGTGATTTGAAGTCAGCGACCTTAACCACTCGGCCACGGAGGCCCTGAGGCTTCTGAGTAAGTTAACAGGATTCATATAAATAAACTGATGTTACTGTCCTACACAAAACATAATGAAACTATAATAACATGACTGTGTACGACGATCCCATGTTTTCAGTTACAAATGTTTAAGTGAACTACAATCACTCTATACAAACCTGCTGGATAACTTTGACCAGATCTTTGAGAACAGTTCTTCGTCTAGTTTTGTTAGTAATGACAGCTGTAGTCAGGTATCGGAGTATGTGAGGGCACATGGTCTGTATAGCATTCAGATACAGTTGTGAGTACAGAAACATGTCAATGATCAGGTCACGACCTTTTGGATGATTGAAGAATACAAACAAACTCCAGTGGATCAGCCAGGTACGTTGTTGCAGGGATAACAAAGCACTTCCAAATGTCTGCAATGAAAACAGGTATATTCAAGATTATGACAGACTTTCAAGGAAAAAATTCACGCAATTCAAAAACTTCAAGGTCTGTATAAACACTGGCTATTCACCAAACATTACAAAAACCTCAGTAAGTATGTTATATCGGTATAACTCTTAACCAGCTATGAATTTCTATTGTAAATTTTGAAAAGGGATTAGCCACAATAAAGCTTATTAGAAACAAACATATATGTAATACTTTAACAGTATATTTGTGTGGTTCTAGTCTTCATTGACCTCAAGACTGCACTGTGCATAATAAACAAATATATAACCCTCATCACTCTCCCTCCTCCCAAACAAGAGCTTTGTCAGCTCCTTTTTTGGTGGGAAGCATGAAGGTGGGGGGTGGGGGGTGGGGGGGAGGGGTGGTGGGGGGGGGGGAGCTGTAAATGTAGATTGTTGCAGCATAATGTCTTATCACCACCTGCGTATCTTCCAAATTTCAAGTCAATACCTTTTATTGTTTTTAGGTTATGCTCTGGCCAAAAAATATGATGGGCAAATTTGACCTTGACCTTTGACCTACCACCCAGGTTCATGCATTCTGCACATCGCCTCATCACCACCTACCTGCATCCCAAGTTTGAAGTCAATACCTTGAATGGTTAATAAGTTATGCTCTGGACACTAAAAATAACGTACAGATTTGACTTTTTGAGCTTTCTCAGGAATCTAAAACGTGTACCAGTACTACATAAATAGATAACTTACATTTGCCTCTATCACTTCTTTGAGTCTGTTCAGATCTTCTAGCGCTGTGTCCCAGTTTTGCATGAGAATCTCAGAAGCTAACTTCCCCCATAATGCATTCAAGTAATTTCTGTCATTTGGTGGTAGCTGAAAAAAGCAATTATTTAATCTGTTACTTTTATATGTATCACAAGAGAACATGAAATCATGCAGGACTCTGAAGATACTTTCGAAATATCTTTTAAATACTTATTATTTAATAAATTCCTGAAATACACAGCAAAGAACATGTATTTTTCCACGCTGTTAAGTCGGCATATTTACAACATAGTTCCAGAATTTTTCAAGAAACCCAAGATTCTGGTTAAGCATCAAAAATAAGCCAAAAAGGGACTCTGTAACTCAACAAAGACTCCACGAAAAAATCAGTTCTAGACGAAACATACTGCAATTCTAACAAACAAGAAGTATGTTCTAGGATTCTAACAAACAAAAGGTAAATACTATGATTCTAATGAACAAGTGGTACATTGTATATAGCGCGATTCTAACACACTTGAGGTACAGACTAGGATCCTAATGGACAAGAGGTACGTACCAGGATTCTAACAAAGTAGAGATATTCAGCTGCTGCAGAATAATTACCACATTCATACTGAAACTTGGCATAGTTGTACAGAGTATCAATCATTTCTGCTTTAAACTGAAACAAAGAAAAACTGCAAATAAACTGTAAATTAATACAAAATTCTGTAGTGAAAAATATTATCAGGATTTAGTTAATTATTTCTTCATTAATGCATATCTAAAAGTTATTTTCATGGTCAGTATCACTGATCAAAGACAAGTTTATTCTACTCTTGCATGTTTTGTACCCGCAGTCTTTAAACAGTGTGTAGTACACAAAAATGAAACTTGAAGCAGCCATAAATAGCAAAACCAGCTGAATATTTTTTCTGTGACTATCTTGAGTTTAATATTGTTTTTTCATTCTACTGATAAATTTCAGTTCTTGTCTTCATGTAACTGATGATATGATGATATGAGAATGTAAGATCAGACTGTGAAAGACATACAGCCAAACTGAAGGTCAAACATTAGACTACTACACGGAATGTCAGGATCTTTCTGCTAAGTCAGTCATTCTACATCACTAAAAGTGCTTTAATCTTGTAAGTGTGTATCAGTAGCTTTACCTTGTTTTGAATGAACAAATTTAACATACCCCGTGTTCTTTGTATAAGTAATCAGACAGCTGTCTTCCATCTCTGAAATAAAAGACACATACATCAACATACTTTGACCTGGTCAGTCTCACAGACCATCTACATCATTACTTCCCCTTTTAAACACACAGAGGTCATGCCATTCTCCCTTTTAAAACAAAAACAAATCAGAAGCTGAACTGATAAGAAAAACCACGGAAAATATAAGAAACACAAATTTTCTTCTTCTAAGTTTGACCAAAATCAGAATAAACAAAACCCACATATAAAATTCTTAAAGGGACTGGCTTCCAGATAGTTCGACAACAACAAAAAAAATATTTTTTAGATATCTGGAAATAAATGCTACATTTCTCAAGGCTTTAAAACTTAATTCCTGACAAACTATATGTTATGGAAACACATGAGAATTTGCTGTTTTTAATTCTTTTTTACGATAAAAATTGTATTACAAAGCGTTTGATGCTTTACTCCAGGTAAACTGCCTCGATTATGAATATCTATATTTTGAAATCATAATTCACTAATTCCACCACAGTGCTATTTGTTATGGCGACGGGCAAAAGTCTTTATTGCTTCAGCAGTCCGGAGTTCGATTCCCGACCCAGTCATCTTTTTTTCTTGATTTGAAGCAGAACTCATATTCTAATGTTCATAAAATGATCAAACTTCAATTTGAAAGAAAGATTATTTAAGCCAGATCTGGAGGTCAGTGTCTTTAATAAAATAATCTAACTACACTTTTTTGCAATCACTATATTCTTGTCTTGTGTGCACTCTTTTCATTTACTGTAGATATTTATGGCTATCTACAAGTAATTAATAAGATCTATCAGTAGTCTTGTCATGTAGAACAGCCAGAGTTGGTGAACAACACTTATTAGTTTATTCAATTATATTACTGCCTGAAACTTTAAATGAGCCGCGCCATGGGAAAACCAACATAGTGGCTTTGCAACCAGCATGGATCCAGACCAGCCTGCGCATCCGTGCAGTCTGGTCAGGATCCATGCTGTTCGCTAACAGTTTCTCTAATTCCATTAGGCTTTGAAAGCGAACATAGCATAGTGGGTTTGGATCCATGCTGGTCGCAAGCCCACCTTGTTGGTTTTCTCATGGCATGGCTCAAATTACTCCATCATCATTCATGGAAGTATGTGAATTCATGTTAGTCATTTCTTCAGCAATTTTCACGATTACTGTTATATCAATTATATACATATCTCTCATTCTGTGGTTTGGCTTTAGACTATGCATTATTTTGCAGTGACATTAACTTGCAGGTTTCAAATATTTAAGATAAAATGCATATCCTGATCGCTCATCAGATTTAATAAAGTTGAGGCTACCATGAAACCAACAAAATTTAGTCCACAAAATATTAAAGTTTAACAGTACATTTGTATTAGGCTTTTCCGGGTCACACATTAAACCGGAATCCACCTAAAAACCGGAATACACCGGAATACACTTTGCATAACCGGAATACACCTGTATTTTTTAATTTAAACGGATTTTTGAAGTGTTTTAGATATAATTCAATCATATTTATCATAAATAATTAACATACCAAAGGAAAATAAAATCCGTTCACCCAAAATGATTTTATATGAGACTGAAGTGCGGCGACCGCGCCGGAAATTTCCACAACCGTACTACACCCGTATTTTATTAATAAATGGTATTTTGTAGTGTTTTTTTTCCTGTTTTTTTTTTAGAAATCATTCATGTTTAATGTAAATAATAAGTTTATAAAATGAAAATAAAATACCTAACACAGAACGATTTATACGTGATTGAAATTTGGCGACCGCTTGGGAAATTACCATAACCAAAATACACCCGTATTTCTTCAACAAATGGTATTTTTGAAGTGGTTTATGACTGAATTCAAACATATTTATCATAAATAATTAATTTTCAAAAGGATATTAAAATACTTTTGCGCATTACGTCTTGTACATGATTGAAAATCGGCGTGCGCATTGAAAATTCGCGCATTCGTGAATGAATTTCCAAGTCCTAAAATTGTCTAATATACACCCGTATTTCTTTAATTATAAAAGGTTATGGAAATTTCCGATGCGGACGCAGAACTTCTATCTCGTATAAAATCATTTTGCGTGAACGTATTTTATTTTCCTTTGACATGTTAATTATTTATGATAAATAATATGATTGAATTATTTCTAAAACACTTCAAAAATACCTTTTAATTAAAAAATACAGGTGTATTCCGGTTATGCAAAGTGTATTCCGGTTTTTAGGTGGATTCCGCTTTAATGTGTGACCGGGCTTTTCCCACCTGTAAAGTTATCTCTGATAAAAGGAAGTTGTCCCAAACCAAACAAGAGCTGTCGGAGGACAGCAACGCTCGACTATTCAACAGCCTTGTCAATTGAATGAATACAAAAGTTGAAAAAGGGGCATAACTTTGTAAAATGCAAAGTAGAGGTATTGAACCTCTGTACTGCATGTCATATCATGACAGTGAACAAGTGTGTGAAGTTTCAATCCTTTCCAATTTGTGGATACTGAGATACCAGCTTACATACAAAAACTTAACAAAAAACTGCTAAGTCAAAGGGGCATAATTTTGTAAAAATGCCAAGTAGAGTTATGGGACCTTCACAGTGCATGTTAGATCATGACAGTGAACAAGTGTGTGAAGTTTCAATCCATTCCAATTAGTGGATACTGAGATATCAGATTACATACAAAAATTTAACCAAAAACTGCTAAGTCGAAAAAGGGGCATAATTTTGAAAAAAAAGAGAGTAGAGTTATGGGACTTGCTTAGTGCATGTCAGATCATGATAGTGAACAAGTATGTGAAGTTTCAATCCATTCCCATTAGTAAGTACTGAGATACCAGCTTACATACAAAACCTTAACCAAAAATTTCTAAGTCGAAAAAAGGGGCATAATTTTGTAAAAAAGCAAAATAGAGTTATGGAACCTGTTGCAATGTAGATCAGTTCATCACAGTGAATAAGTGTGTGAAGTTTCAATCCATTCCCACAAGTGGTTACTGAGTTACCAGCTTACATACAAAACCTTAACCAAAAATTTCTAAGTCGAAAAAGGGGCATAATTTTGTAAAAAAGCAAAATAGAGTTATGGAACCTGTGCAATGTAAGTCAGTTTGTCACAGTGAATAAGTGTGTGAAGTTTCAATCCATTCCCACAAGTGGTTACTGAGATACCAGCTTACATACAAAACCTTAACCAAAATCGGGACGCGGACGCGGACGCAGACGCCGATGCCGACGCATGGGCGAGTGCAATAGCTCACTATTCTATGAATAGTCGAGCTAAAAAGCATGTTTTTTCTCCATGTCTTAAGTTAAAGTTCCCATTTTTTATGATTTTTTAAGTTTTGAGGTTTTTTTTGCTATTCTACAGTATACTAGTTTTGCTTCTTTGTTAGCATTCAGAATGCAAAAAAGGCCTGCAGTATATGTACTTTACCTTGAACTTTGCATTTGTCTCATCACCTCTGGATCTTCAAAGATTTTTGTGATCAATTCTGTCTCTGCTTGCAAAGACTTTAGCTGTGTCACTACATTTCCTCTCTTTGCAAAGAATGCTGAAAAGTAATACATTTTTTTCTTGAACATTAAAACAATAAATTCAAAACTCATACAACACAAGCCCTTCTACAGCCCTTTAAAAGACTGTGGTACAAGTAGGGCTGTCATCGATAGAAACGATATCGATGTATCAACGATATTTTTTTGTCGATCGATTATCGATTCCCATTTTCAAAAATCGATATTTTACAGAGAGAAAAAACTACCCAAAAAAACACTCAGACCCTAAAAAACAACTAAAGTTCACAAAGTTGTAAATTTGGATAAATGCAAAAAAGGAGTGAAGGCAAAATAAAAATGAAAGATTTTATTAATTTTTATGTATTTCTTTTATTTCATAAATACAAATACAACACAATCAAACAGAAATATGGAAAGTAGGCAATAAAACTTAAAATAGCATTCACAGGAAGGTATATTGTATGCATATGAACAAATAGGCTGTTAACCTAACTTAAATATCAATATATCGATGTATCGTCGATATTTGTCTTCTGATATATCGGTATCGTCGATACGCCTAAGACCCAATCAATGACAGCCCTAGGTACAAGGCAGCTATTTCACCCTAGCATTGCTCAATGGTATGAAAGTAAGAGTGAATTAGTTAACACTGGAGAAGTTACACTTCATGGCATGTACAAACAAGAGGACCATGATGGTCCTGAATCGCTCACCTCTTCCCACACGATCCAGTTTTGAGAATGACGTCGTTTTTTCTATTATTTGACATAGTGACCTAGTTTTTGAGCTCATGTGACCCAGTTTTGAACTTGACCTAGATATTATCAAGATAAAAATTCTGACCAATTTTCATGAAGATCCATTGAAAAATATGGTCTCTAGAGAGGTCACAAGGTTTTTCTATTATTTGACCTATGGACCTAGTTTTCGAAGATACGTGACCCTGTTTTGAACTTTACCTAGATATCATCAAGGTGAACATTCTCACAAATTTTCATGAAGATCTCGTGAAAAATATGGCCTTTAGAGAGGTCACAAGGTTTTCTCTATTTTTATATCTACTGGCCTAGTTTTTGATCGCACGTGACCAGTTTTGAAAACTGACCTAGATATCATCAAGGTGAACATTCAGATCAATTTTCATGAAGATCCATTGAAAAAATATGGCCTCTAGAGAGGGTCAAAAGATTTTAATAATTTTAGACCTACTGACCTAGTTTTTGACCGCAGTTGACCCAGTTTCAAACTTGACCAAGATATCATCAAGATGAACATTCAGATCAACTTTCATACAGATCCCATGAAAGGTATGGCCTCTAAAGAGGTCACAAGGTTTTTTTTATTATCTGACCTACTGACCTAGTTTTTTAAGGCACGTGACCCAGTTTCAAACTTGACCTAGATATCATCAAGGTGAACACTCTGACCAATTTTCATGAAGATCCATTCAAGGGTATGGCCTCTAGAGAGGTCACAAGGTTTTTCTATTTCAAGACCTACTGACCTAGTTTTTGATCGCAGTTGACCCAGTTTCAAACTTGACCTATACATCATCAAGATTAACATTCAGACCAACTTTCATACAGATCCCATGAAAAATATGGCCTCTAGAGAGGTCACGTTTTTTTCATTATTTGACCTACTGACCTACTTTTTGAAGGCACGTGACCCACTTTCGAACTTGACCTACATATCATCAAGATGAACATTCTGACCAATTTTTATAGAGATCCATTCATAAGTATGGCCTCTAGAGAGGTCACAAGGTATTTCTATTTTTAGACCTACTGACCTAGTTTTTGACCGCACATGACCCTGTTTCAAACTTGACCTAGATATCATCAAGATGAACATTCAGACCAACTTTCCTACAGATCCCATGAAAAATATGGCCTTTAGAGAGGTCACAAGGTTTTTCTATTATTTGACCTACTGACCTAGTTTTTGATGGCACGTGACCCACTTTCGAACTTGACCTAGATATCATCAAGATGAACATTCTGACCAATTTTCATACAGATCCCATGAAAAATATGGCCTCTAGAGAGGTCACAAGGTTTTTCTATTATTTGACCTACTGACCTAGTTTTTGATGGCACGTGACCCACTTTCGAACTTGACCTAGATATCATCAAGATGAACATTCTGACCAATTTTCATACAGATCCCATGAAAAATATGGCCTCTAGAGAGGTCACAAGGTTTTTCTATTATTTGACCTACTGACCTAGTTTTTGATGGCACGTGACCCACTTTCAAACTTGACCTTAATATCATCAAGGTGAACATTCTGACCAATTTTCATGAAGATCTCATGAAATATATGGCCTTAGAGAGGTCACAAGTTTTTTCTATTTTTAGATCTAGTGACCTATTTTTTGGGAAGGCACGTGACCCAGTTTCGAACTTGATCTAGATATCATCAAGGTAAAACATTCTGCCCAAATTTTTTCATGAAGATCTTGGGTAATATATGGCCTCTAGAGAGGTCACAAGGTTTTTCTTTTTTAGACCTATTGACTAGTTTTTGATGGCACGTGACCCAGTTTCGAACTTGACCTAGATATCATCAAGATGACATTCTGACTAATTTTCATGAAGTTTTGGGGGAAATATTTTGGCCCTCTAGAGAGGTCACAAGGTTTTTCTTTTTTTAGACCTACTGACCTATTTTTTTTGATGGCACGTGACCCACTTTCGAACTTGACCTAGATAATTCAAGATGAACTTTGACCAACTTTCATAAAGATCCCACAAAAAATGTGACCTCTAGAGTGGTCACAAGCAAAAGTTTAGGGACGGACGGACTAACGCACGGACGGAGGGACGACGGACGACGGACGTTTGGTGATCACAAAAGCTCCCCTTGTCACTTTTGTGACAGGTGAGCTAAAATTATTATAAGTTTTCCCCTTGCTTGTGTAATGAAATGAACACCTCAGTGTTTTTGTGTACAGCAGAAGACAGCTGGGCCCTAACATGAAAAATAACATTGCTATGGGAATTACAATACAGAAATATTTGACCCAAATGCCATGAGAAAACCAACATAGTGGGTTTGCGACCAGCTTTGGATCCAGACCAGCCTGCGCATCCGGCAGTTGGGTCAGGCTCCATGCTGTTCGTTACAGTTTCTCCAATTCCAATAGGCTTTAAAAGCGAACAGCATGGAGCCTGACCAGACTGCGCGGATGCGCAGGCTGGTCTGGATCCATGCTGGTCGCAAACCCCTTAGTTGGTTTTCTCATGGCACGGCTCATTTATACTATGAGAATTGTAACATTGCTACTTGTATATTTATGTTATATTAACTATAATAAGGCTATATTTGTGTATATAAATTTAGCTCAGTGACATCATTAAGAACAAAAAATCCACAATTTTGGCTATTTCAAGGGCCATAACTCTGTAATAAATGCGAAGATTCTCAGGAAGAATGCCAAGTGTGCAAGGACACATCAAGACTCAAACAAAGTTTCATGAATTTACATCAAATACTTTTTGAGCTAGGCACATAATTAGGTGAAAATGTGCATTTTTATACTATTTCAGGGCCCATAACTTTAAAATAGGGGGTGGAGCCAGCCAAAAAATAAAAGGTGTGCAAGTTTATATCATGATAAAGACTTATGCAAGTTTTCACACATTTATATTAAATACTTTTTGAGCTAGGTGCATCACAAGATGAAAATGTACATTTTTGACTATTTCAGGGGCCATAACTCTGAAATAGGGGCGGACCAAAATAAAAAATAGGAGGTGCACATGCATATATCATGAATTAAGTACTTATGCAAGGTTTCATGATCTATATCAAATACTTTTTGAGCTAGGCGTGTCACAAGGTGAAAATGTGCATTTTTGACTATTTCAGGGGCCATATCTCTGAAAATAGGGGCGGAGCCAGATAAAAAAATAGGAGGTGCCCAAGTTCATATCATTGATAAAGACTCATGCAAGGTTTCATCAATTTACATCAAATATTTTTTGAGCTAGGCGCGTCACAAGGTGAAAATGTGCATTTTTGACTATTTCAGGGGCCATAACTCGGAAAATAGGGGGTGGAGCCAGACGAAAAATAGGAGGTGCACAAGTTCATATCATGATAAAGACTCATGCAATGTTTCATCAATTTATATCAAATACTTTTTGAGCTAGGCGCGTAACGAACCTCGGACGGACGGACGCACAGACAAGACCAAATCTATATGCCTCCACCACTCATGGGGGGGGGCAAAGCTCCAGATAAGATGCATATTTGCGTAAATACGTTTTGAAATTTACAAAAAACGCATTTAAAATCAAACCTAAGCGTACTGATACGCATTGAAAAAACGGGATACGTATTTTACTCGATTTAAGAGCGTAATCCAATTTTATCGTAAATCAAGCACATCCTTTTTGTAATCGAGTACAACAAACAAAATGGTGTCTCATAAAAGCAAACGCAAACGATATCGTAAAATAATGCCATTTTCTTCTTCAAGTATATTAGTGTGTGACAAGAGATGACTCGGACAATGCCTATCGCTAAGCACGTGATCTATGATATATAATGGGTAACTGTTGAAAAAGCCGAAGCACATACATGTTGGTGTTTCTGAAAAAAACATTGACAGTCAAAGTATCACTGGCTGTTGATATATCGCAGTGGTCAGTAACTGAAATTAAGATGTAGTGTAAGATGTAATGTATGCAGTAAACTAAATGTTAAAACTATTTGAATGAAGGCTCAAGATATTCAGGAAAACAGCATTGGTCGACAAAGGCACTTCAGCGGAGCACATGAATATCAGAAAATTATACAAACAGTTACCATTATTACCCTTTTAAATGATTTCGAATTCTGAAAAACCATTTAGAATTCTAAAATACCCTTTTGAAAAAACATCTAGGAGTAAAATACCCTTTGAAAAAAAAAACTAGGGGGTAAAATACCCTTTAACCTAAAATCTTATCTGGAGCTCTGGGGGGAGCAAAAAAAACAACAAATTTTACTGACTTGCTGGAACTTCCTGATCTGGATACAATGTTTTATGGACATCCATAGCAAAATCCACCATGTTAGTGTTGCTCAGAAGATCCAGTTTTCCTTTCAACATTTCCTTCTCATCGTACAGCTGTAGAATAAATGAAACACTGTAAAATACCAATCATTTTGAGGTCAAAAGAGGTTGAGTATAATGCCTAGACATGGTTTCCATCAATGTAAACATATAATATATGGAAAATGACTATGGAGCAGTGAGCCTGGGTACTCAAGCTGTAAACTATAAACACAATAGTAAAACACTGAAGTATAGACTAGTACAAATGACAAACTTACATTAAAGTTATTTCTGTTGACATACATGTAGTTTGAGTATAATGAAATAAAAATCTTTTAACATTGTAGCTTATTTTTCATCTAAAATTGACAGTAACCTGCACAGACTTTACACATTATTCTTGTAAAATTTTCATCATAGTATTAAGATTTATGCCAGAAACACCTGCTTCTTGAAATGATGTATAAAAGAAGTCTAAAAGCAGAATGCATGCAAAATGCTAAGAAAGTAGCTTCTTACATAAAAAAGAAAAAAAAACAGAATTTAAATAAATACCAGGGATTTTTTCCCCCAGATTTTTGGGCTGGTACCAGTTCCAGTAAAATGGGGAAAATGTGTCGTAAATTAGAGTTGGGGAAAAAAGAAACTGATGCAGAGTTACTACTAGCTGCAGATGGGGCAGCAGCTGCAGGTGTGATACTCAAGGGTTTTGGGGGTGACTGGTGCTGGTAGTGGAAATATTTGGTGTTAGCCTGACACATTTGGCATAATGGGATGGCTTAATTTATGATCTGATATTTTATAGCTGCCCATCCTCTAATCGGCGGATAGGAAATGACGTCAACATGACGCCGCTTCCTTAAATTTTGCAATGTATGATATTCGCTGTAACAGGTATGATGACGCTAAATGTAAACTTGCCCTTTCAAGTGAAATGGGTCTAGCAAATATTCACTTTCTTTTTGAGAAGTGAATAGTTTCTTTGTAAATATATATTTTTTAGCTAATCCTGAATTCATAATTTGAGCTGACGCTTTGAGGCTTTGCCTATTTCATAGGAAGTGACTAGGGATCCGGTAACTGGACCTCTAAACTCAAAGTCTAGAGGTCCTGTTATGAGTCTAGAGGTCGGTTACTGGACCTCTAGACAACCCGTACATGGCAGGCTAGATATCAGGTAATCATATGAATACTGAGAATTGTATTTACATGAATTGTTGAATTCCTTTTACTACTTGAGTAAATAAATAACGGTGACTACCGGAAATCGCTGTTAAAATTTCATATTCAATATGCCTCAAACCCGAGTGACGCTAATTATACATAAAATATTTACAAAAATAAACGTAATAATGGCAACTTTATGACAACTAATCATAATTTTTAACAGCAATTCCTTGTACACTAGTATTACAATACATAACAGTACATGTATATTGATTACCGGATCTCCAGACTCCGGGTCTAGAGGTCCGGTTACCGTTATTTATTTACTCAAGCAGTAAAACTAATTCAACAATTCATAAGGCTTAAGCACAATCCATACATGTCTTAAATACTAAAGAAACAAGAGGACCATGATGGTCCTGAATCGCTCACCTCTTCCCACATGACCCAGTTTTGAGTATGACGTCGTTTTTTCTATTATCTGACGTAGTGACCTAGTTTTTGAGCTCATGTGACCCAGTTTTGAACTTTACCTAGATATTATCAAGATAAAAATTCTGACCAATTTTCATGAAGATCCATTGAAAAATATGGTCTCTATTGACCGCACATGACCCTGTTTCAAACTTGACCTAGATATCATCAGATGAACATTCAGACCAACTTTCATTACAGATCCCATGAAAAATATGGCCTCTAGAGAGGTCACAAGGTTTTTCTATTATTTGACCTATTGATCTAGTTTTCGAAGGTACGTGACCCTGTTTTGAACTTCAAGGTGAACATTCTCACTAATTTTCATGAAATCTCATGAAAAATATGGCCTCTAGAGAGGTCACAAGGTTTTTCTATTTTTATACCTACTGGCCTATTTTTGACCTACTGACCTAGTTTTTGACCGCACATGACCTGTTTCAAACTTGTCCTAGATATCATCAAGATGAACATTCAGACCAACTTTCATACAGATCCCATGAAAAATATGGCCTTTAGAGAGGTCACAAGGTTTTTCTATTATTTGACCTACTGACCTAGTTTTTGATGGCACGTGACCCACTTTCGAACTTGACCTAGATATCATCAAGATGAACATTCAGACCAACTTTAATACAGATCCCATGAAAAATATGGCCTCTAGAGAGGTCACAAGGTTTTTCTGTTATATTGACCTACTGACCTAGTTTTTGAAGGCATGTGACCACTTTCGAACTTGACCTAGATATCATCAAGGTGAACATTCTGACCAATTTTCATGAAGATCTCATGAAATATATCGCCTCTAGAGAGGTCACAAGGTTTTTCTATTTTTAGACCTACTGACCTAGTTTTTGACCGCACGTGACCCAGTTTCGAACTTGACCTAGATATCATCAAGACGAACATTCAGACCAACTTTCATACAGATCCCATGAAAAACATGGCCTTTAGAGAGGTCACAAGGTTTTTCTATTATTTGACCTACTGACCTAGTTTTTTAAGGCACGTGACCCAGTTTCGAACTTGACCTAAATATCATCAAGGTGAACGTTCTGACCAATTTTCAAGACGATCTTGTGAAATATATGGCCTCTAGAGAGGTCACAAGGTTTTTCTATTTTTAGACCTACTGACCTAGTTTTTGAAGGCACGTGATCCAGTTTCGAACTTGACCTAGATATCATCAAGGTGAACGTTCTGACCAATTTTCATGAAGATCTTGCGAAATATATGGCCTCTATAGAGGTCACAAGGTTTTTCTATTTTTAGACCTACTGACCTAGTTTTTGATGGCACGTGACCCAGTTTCGAAACTTGACCTAGATATCATCAAGGTGAACGTTCTGACCAATTTTCATGAAGATCTTGTGAAATATTATGACCTCTAGAGAGGTCACAAGGTTTTTCTATTTTTAGACCTACTGACCTAGTTTTTGACGGCACGTGACCCAGTTTCGAACTTGACCTAGATATCATCAAGTTGAACGTTCTGACCAATTTTCATGAAGATCTTGTGAAATATATGGCCTCTAGAGAGGTCACAAGGTTTTTCTATTTTTAGACCTACTGACCTAGTTTTTGATGGCACGTGACCCAGTTTCGAACTTGACCTAGATATCATCAAGATGAACATTCTGGCCAACTTTCATAAAGATCCCATGAAAAATGTGACCTCTAGAGTGGTCACAAGCAAAAGTTTACGGACGCACGGACGCACGGACGCACTGACGCACGGACGACGGACGACGGACACCGCGCGATCACAAAAGCTCACCTTGTCACTTTGTGACAGGTGAGCTAAAAATTAGTTTAACATTTTTATTTATCAGTCCCGAGAAAAACAAGATTTTGATAAAAGCTTCCAATTACGGCGTACAAATTGCTATTATTTGTCGAATTTGCGATCGTATACAGTACAGCTAGCGCGGCACCTTCAAAAACCCTTCGACCCTCGCGGGTAAAAAATTTTTCGGGTGTTCAGTTGCGATGGCCGGACACCCGTCGGCCCTCGCGGTCATGAACACAGCGGTTCGCGGTGGACGGCCGCGAGGATTCGCAGTGTTCACGCGCGAGGGACCATCGCGGTCAACATTTTATTTTAACATTAATTTTTTAACAGTATAAAGAAGTACTTAATTGTTAAATTTATCATCTATAATGTATTTATTATAAATATACAATGTATTTCATTTATTCAATTTACTCATCTACCTTTATCGGGCCTTGTTATCTACGTCCGATATTTTAATGTTTTGATTTTAGTTGATTGCCATTGACGATTATATCTTTTTCAATAATTATATCCAATTTGTAAACAATTGTGTGAAGGGATGTTTTACACACACATTGTATCAAATTATGACAGGTTGATTACATTCACAAGATTTTTTCATATAATTGCCTGAACACATGTCAAATTTTGACACGTTATCAGCGTATTTTAAATAAAAAGAGCTCCCACATAATCGTAAGTGTTAACAAGAGCACCGCCTTGCGGGTGCTGACGCTCATCTGATTTTTTTTTGTGTAATAGAAATATTGTCCTACCCATGATTTTCTAAGTCTAAAAAGGGCCATCATTCTTGCAAAAAGCAGGATAGAGTTATGTTTCTTGATGTACAGTGTCCACTTATGATGGTGAAAAACTGTTGCAAGTTTTAAAGCAATAGCTTTGATAGTTTATGAGAAAAGTTGACTTAAACATAATACTCAACCAAGAAAATGATTTTCTAAGTCCAAAAGGGGCAATAATTATTGCAAAAATCAGGATGGAGTTACGCTGCTTGCTGTACAGGGTCAGCTTATGATGGTGAACAAGTGTTGCAAGTTTCAAAGCAATAGCTTTGATAGTTTAAGAGAAAAAGTTGACCTAAACATAAAACTTAACCAAGAAATCTGATATTTTCTAAGTCCAAAAGGGCCATAAATCTTGCAAAAAGCAGGATGGAGTTATGTTTCTTGCTGTACAGGGTCAACTTATGATGGTGAACAAGTGTTGCAAGTTTTAAAGCAAAAGCTTTGATAGTTTAGGATAAAAGCTGACCTAAACATAAACTTAACCAGAAAACTGATTTTCTAAGTCCAAAAGGGGCAATAAATCTTGCAAAAAGCAAGATGGAGTTTGTTTCTTGCTGTACAGGGTCAGCTTATGATGGTGAACAAGTATTCCAAGTTTCAAAGCAATAGCTTTGCAGTTTGGGAGAAAAGTTGACCTAAACATAAAAAATTAACCAAGTAATCTGATATTTTCTAAATACAAAAGGGGCCATAAAACTTAAAAAAAGATATATTTCTCAATTAATTCGGTTTGCCAGAGCGTGTAGTCATGTCAAACATTTCAATGAACGTAATCAATATATTACAAGTAAACTTCTTCAGCAAGGCTACCGTTATTACAAATTGCGTAAATATTTTACTAAATTTTATTATCGTAATTCTGATTTAGTTTTAAAATTCAATAGTAATTTAAAGACACTTCTGCGAGAAGGTATTTCTAAACCCGTTTTTATGGGGATGTGGTTTACAAACTTCGTAAGATCTTGGGTCATGGTAATTTTCCAAATGTATTTGGAAAGATTATCAAACGTTTTATTAAAAGAGGTTACGACCCAACTGTTTTGAAACATACCGCATGTTTAGTGTTCAACCCGTTTACAGTTGGACACTACGCTTCCCTCTTTGATTGCGTCTGACGGAAGAGGGGGAGGACTCTATGATGAGCAGTTTTTAAATCTTACCAGGACTGAACTGTTTTGATATTTGTCTTCTGGCCTGTTTCGTCGGGCCCTTAAGGGTGTTTCTCTTGTTGCTCTGTCTTCTGAAAAGGCATCGAGTACATACGTTTTTGGTTCTTAAGGTTTGCTTTTTATATATTTATACACGAGCATTTTTGTGTTTTACATGCCATGCCTTTTTGTTTCCATTACGTGTGTTAG
Organism: Mercenaria mercenaria; assembly: GCF_021730395.1. Classification (NCBI taxonomy): domain Eukaryota; kingdom Metazoa; phylum Mollusca; class Bivalvia; order Venerida; family Veneridae; genus Mercenaria; species Mercenaria mercenaria. The sequence continues at coordinate 56,649,168 of NC_069363.1, forward strand.
AGATTCACCTGGAGGGGATTACTTTTATTTACACTGTCCCATGTCTTTGGAACATGGTGGGGGTAAGAGTGAGGTTGGGTGCGCACCATAAACCGGTTTAAGCTCCCCAGTGGTGTTTTTTTGCCACTGACCGTTCCAAGGCGGTGCCCCACTGTGTTCCTTTGTTTGTTCGTTTTGTCCTTGTGTGTTGACTTTGTGTGCGCGCGTGTGTGTATGCTTATTGTTCGTCTTGTCCTTATGTGTTGGTCTTGAGTGTGTGTGTGTGTGTTGTTCGTTTTGTCCTGATGTGTAAGCTTTGAGTGTGTGTGTGTGTGTGTGTGGTGCACGCGTTTGCGTGCTGGGGGGTTCGTTTTGAGGAGGCTGCGCTTTTGGTGCGTGGCATTCCCTGTTTGATATTTTTCTTTGTTTTTGTGTACTGACTGAGAATCAACTTTGAAAATCTAATTTTCAAGGGCAGATAATTCAATTCAAGATTAAAGCAAGCAAACTGTGCATTTTAATTTATATTTCTGTTTTAGTCATCATTTGCATTCAGTTTAAAAAGTTTAAAGAAATTCGGTCCATGGGAAAGACCAGAACTTTGAGGTATCATTTTGTCATGTTCATAGTCAAGGACATTTGCCACAGTGTCTATATTGACATGGGGTAAACTTTTCTTACGGACAGAATTTCTTCTTTAAACTGTGTTTACTGACAGAGAATCAAATAAAAAACAGAAATATGAAATAAAGCAAATCATACATGTAGGTACCCAGCCTTGGTCATGAATTGTCTACCCTTTGTAAGTCGGAAAATACGGAAAATTCTATTTTCAAGGGCAGATAATTCAAGATCAACCAACGGTACCTATGATTTTTAATATATATTTCCGTTTTAATCTTAATTCTCAGTCAGTATACAAAGTTTAAGGGAATTCTGTCCGTAGGAAAATTTTTGCCTATATACATAAAGGAAGCTGTCAGATGTGTCTTTAAAGTAAAACAAAAACTTGCAGGTCTCATTCGCGTAGATGTCAAGCTTAATTATGCCATACATTTCAATCTTTTAATAAAGCGGTCAATTTGAGGAGTGCTAAAATACAAATTACATAATAATGACCGTCTTTTATGTTTTGTCTTAACGATTTAAACCATTTTTCTAGAACTGAAATCATATTCTAGGTATAATGCCATATATTTGGCGGTCTACTGAAATGTGCATAAATATCAATGCAGTTAACTTTAAAACATAATTCTTAAGTTGTACTATAATTGAAAATTTGGTGCTTCTGTCAGTGTGTCGAGATTCCTACCTAAAAATCCCATAGCTATTGTATAATTATATAAACATTAAGCATATTTACAGCATAATTCTAATATTTGAAACGTACTTCATACATGTAGCTGTTCAAATTGAAATGATTACAAACTGGAAAGTATGTTTGAAGTACATACTGAATTTGCATTATCTGATGGGTTTGCATTTGCAGCATATCTGCAGTGCAGGAGTTGCTGAACAACAAAATAGTTTTTTTTTAATATTCAGCAAATTAAAGTAATATGAAATGTATTTAAAACCAAAAAGATGGTGCTATAAATTTCTTTTAAAATAATGTTCTGTCGATAAATACATATATTTCTAAAAAAATGAATATAACCTCATAAACTTTAAAATGGCAAATGGGAATATTCAATTTTTCATAACTTTTCAAGGATGATTAAAAGTAAGAGGGGTTTCAATTCAATTGTACTTGTCTTCAGGTGTTCCCTCCCTCTATTTGACATGATCAAATGCTGGTAATTGCGCTCATTTTCTTTTCAGTTTTTATTAATGTATCTCCCGAAAAACCAGAGTGATCACAGGTTTTAAAACTTGATCTGCAATTTTAGTTCGATAATATTGTTTACTTTCACATCATTCTCTTAACTATAAACGAATGTAAATCTTGGATAGCCCGGTTTTCAACATCGTAATCTTTTCTAGTCAAGTACCAGTCGACAACTTCTCCGAGGTTTCTGAACTCTTCGTTACAAATCAGTACATCTTTAGACGAACCATAAACTGAGAGATCTTTTCTCTTTCCATGCACAACTACAAGAGCGACATTTTCGTAAGATGTGTCTGAAAAAAAATATATAGTATTAAATTGAAACTAGCAGATCAATGTTATATCTGGTTTAGAATAAAACATCTACACACTCCTTGAAACTATGAACAGACGAAATAAGAACGTAAAGACAAATTATTCCTTATGTATTCGTCAACACAGAACTTTTTGAAACCTATGCGTTAAGGAGGTAGGATACCTTGTTACAAGGGTAAATTCAAATTAGTTGAACCGCAGCATGTTTTTGTATTTCATGTAATATGAAGTTTTAACTGCTACAATCTCAATTTCGTTTGTCTCTGTCCCTTAAAGTTCAATTTTTATCCAGGTTTGAAGAACATGACCCTCCAAAGGTATTTCATATTGAAAGAAGAAGGAAAATACGGATATTTAACACTTTTCAGTGTATTTTAGTTTCATTGATATCCGTAGAAGTCTGCATAATTGATAATTTTACTGGTATGCACGTTATCTTTCTAATATAAGCTTAAAATGTATATGTCGCGGGGCTCGTGTTTCCATGGTAACGCATTTTCTCTCATTTTTAAACAACTATGTATAAAAAATAGGGGTTTTCGACGGCTTCAGTGCCATTCTGTTAATGACCAACATGAAATATTTGGGTAATATTATTAGCAAAATACCAAGCACTTTTCATGGTACCCTATTTTTCTTAAATTTTAAAGTAACCATGGCAACAGAGATGTTTAAAATAGCTTATATCTTGCTGTTTGTCGTAATTTCTTTAAAAAATATTGAATAAGATTATCTTTCTAGTTGATGTAGCTTTAAAACATACTATTTCTAACGTAGGAAACATTTTCGTGTTATTTGCATTTATTCAAACAAATTTCACAGCTTAGAATACGTACAGTAGTACCCATCGTCTGCCATTTTTCATGGAAAAAATCGTTCAGCGTGCTGCTATTATTCTCATGGATATTGTTGAAATGAAAATAAAAAATCGAAGCTGTGTTTCTTAAATAGACCAGTGCCAACGCTTTTGAATTTTACATTTAGATACATAGGTCACGGGCTTCGTTTCCATGGTAACATCAATTCAATTCAAGAAACCACAATTTTCTACTGAAAGGGGTACGTAGGATTTGGGCCGATTTTGGCCCCCACGAAAATGATGATAAAGTATATGCCCTTTTTTACCTAAATGCATGTATTTTCCAAAAATAAACATTAAAATCTGCAAGGACAATTGTTTATGGAAAATTTAATGTTTGCATTATGTGCTGTTGTGAAAGAAAGCATTAGCGTGTCTTGGGGGTATACTTAAATAAATTGAAAACAACAAAATAATAAATGATTACTGTTACAAATGTTTAATTAAAATATTAATGTTAACCCATCAGGCTATTCAAACATGTATAACCCGATAACAGAATTGTCATAGAAACGGTTCTAACTAAGGGAAATAACTCTTTGGAATCCTGAAACTAAAAATTTCTTAAAAAACAATATTTTATTGTTTTATTTTTGTTAACGTTTCAAAGTATGATTTAAAATCATGTTCAGAGGAAGAATTCTTGGTCTGGTATATTTGTGAATAAAAAAGGTGTACTTTTACTGTTGGTTGCCATGGCAACATGGCTAAAATTTAGCATTTTTTAACTTTTTTGCATGTTATGGCTTCAATATTTTGATTTTTGGACATTTATGGGCTGATCACTGTTACAATTGATAATTCACAATGCTCCTGTAAAGAAAACAGAAAATAGCCTTTCAGCTGCCATGGCAACGGGGCTAAAATTTAGCATTTTTTAACCTTTTTGCATGTTATGGCTTCAATATTTTGATTTTTGGACATTTATGGGCTGATCATTGTTACAACTGACAATTCATAATGCTCCTGTAAAGAAAACAAAAAATAGCCTTTCAGTTGCCATGGTAACAGGTCATGTGGTAATCTGTTTAATAATGTTTCCGTAGGATAAGGTAAGTTTTCATCATTTGTTGTCACAACTTAATTATAAAGATAAAACTGTTAGCAGTGATAAAATGGATTTAAATCCACTCACTTTGTTTTGCATGCGAAAAAGGTATAAAAAAAATTCATTGCCATGGCAACAGAAGAGAAAATGTAGGTTTCAAAGGTTAAGGTACTATTACTGGAGAAAAATAAGTAGAAACTGCACAAGTTCGAAGAGAGCCAATTGAAGAGCTGGTCTCATAATGGCAACAGAAAAAAAAAGACAAAATTATATGTCTCCCATGATGGCCTGTCAGTGGTGACTGGGCATGTAACTTACATTTATTTTCAGTATGGTTTGAATTTGAACTTTGACCTTTGTGCCAAATTATTATAGTGGTCATCTACTGCACATAGTATATCAAAGTGTTCTCAAGCTTATATAACCTGAATCACTGTTTATCTAATTGTCACTGTGACCTTTATCTTTGATCTACTGACCCCAAATTATTCATCTGTTACATTTAAAGCCTGATGACAATGGGCAAAATTAAGTATCATTCAGCTTTTGATAATAAAATATTTCAGTCTTATATAGGGTCACTGTGATATTGACATTTAACCTACTGGCACCTTAAAGAAACAGTTCATCTATTAGTCTACAATGAATTTTGACAATCATAAGCTAAAGTATTCTGCTATTATTGCAATGATCAGTTACTGCTTTCAGTCTTCTCCATATTTTGTGTATATCATAAATTCCTTTTATTGATTTCCCTTTCCAGTTATTGAAAGCCAAATATGAGTAATAACCAAATGCTAACTATTACTTAAGAAAATGAATGCAATGCTTTTTCAGTTGTGTACACATTCATATAATTGTGATACTTGGCTATTTTATATGAAGTAAAGTTTATGATTTCAAAAGAAAGGACACATGGAGCTAGTTCCAAGCATGATTATGCAGCTTACTAGAAGGCTCTAGACTGTATATATCAGCTTATTTTCTCATAACAAAGCAGCATTTAAAAAAAAATATATATATTTAACATATAGCTGCATCATACCTAATCAATACTATTGCCAGTAAATATTTATTGATTTATATATGTAAGGCCATACTATATTAATTGATAGATTATCATCCACTCCCACTATTTTTATGCCTCCCCTTACCATTTTTAGTATGGAAAACTTCTATAAAGAATGTAATAAATTATTTTCTTTCAGTTGTTATTCCTTATAATCAAATCTATTTGACAAAAATAACTATTACATGTCATTATTTCTATTTAACTCTTCATTAAACAAAAATAAAATATATCTGAAAAAAAAAATTCTTACCCTTGTGAAGAAAATTTAATCTAGCAATTAATTTATAATGGCCTCAGATACTAGTTAGGAAAACTACACAATGTTATGTGTATTCTGCTATTCAATATTAACCTGTGAAAAGTAATTGGATAACTTTTCATCAGTTGTGTTGCATTTATAATAACTTGTTGACAGAAGATGGTCACTGAATGTTTCATTATCATTTTTCAAAAACAAAGATATTTACACAGAAACAAAATTTATTACCATATAAACATATATTATATAACCACAAACATTTTATGTAAAATAATGATGTAGGAATGTGATAAATTAAACAGTTTGATAAATAATTAGTATCCATAAGTTACTAAAAACACTTGACTATCAAGAATTTAGAATTAGCATCCACACTGTAACTTAGATTGAAATGTAACACTGGCAGTCTCTTTCAACACTGTAACTATTACCCCCATGCAAATGTTACAAGCATGGATATTGCACTTTATTAACATAAACATTAGTCATTTTTCAGTTAATGTTACTTGTATATTATGCAAATATTTATTCCAAGTCTGTAATTTCTGATGCTCCAGCATGCACCTCCAAATTCATTGTCCATGGCTAATTTCAACCTAGATAGTATACCTAGAATAAAAGAAATAAAAATAATTTTCAAAGTATTTAAAATATTTTGCTTTCTGTGTAAAAAATGTTAAATGCTAAAATTTTAAGAAAAGATACATCTCTATTTTGCTGTCCCTTGTAAACATGTTGAAAGGTAGATGCAAATTATTGGAAAAAGTGCCATCACTAATTGAAATGAAATATTCAATCATAGGGTTAAAAAGAGAAATCAAAATACTCACAAGTCCTTAGAAAAAACAGCTTAGTCTTTCAACATTTTGGGAAGCTGTATATTCTGGCCTGTAATGTAATATAAAGCAACTTGATAAATTTTTAATATATCCTTTTGAAAAGGAGTTACTGAAATATTGAATTTTGTTAGGACATATATTGAAATCTGTCTGCTTTTGTCATAGTTTATAGAAAATTGATTCTGAATCTTGTTCAGAAACAAATATATACCTGTACTATCTTCTCATCTTTACAAAAAACAAAAATGCAAGGTACAATCTGTGTGTACATCAGAGCATAATTAGTATTTGGAAGTTTTATTTATCAGATCTTCCTTAGGTAATTCAATTCAATTCCACAGTTACAGGTTTTGTGTTTTGTGAAAGGCAAGGAAGAGTTCTAAATTACCTTCTTATCATACTGGTTGTTTTGGGGCATTCAATGTTTCAAGACACACAGTAATACTATCTGAAATAAAAAAGTCAAAGAATAATTAATGACATAACCAATATGCATAATTGTGTGTTAATTTAATTACAGAGGTCATAATCAATAATGTTTCAGAAAATATTTCAACTTCAAGTCTCTAACACTTTCAATGCTTAGAATAAAAACAATGCCTTCATATAACCAGCATTCATCACACTACAAAGGCAAATTCATAGCAATATTATTAACAGTTTTGCAAAAACTGACTGAACATCTTTTAATATTCATCAAATAAAATTTTACATTCAATCTTAGATGAAAATATAGAACAAGATGAAAATACAAGAAAATATTGAATATCTTAAATGAAAATAATCTTAGAAGCTTTATGAATATGGCCTCAGGTTTATAGATATAAAGTCACAAAATGAATTTCAAAGCAATTTTCTTGAATTAAAAGGTAATGTCCTGACAGGTACATGTATCAGACTGGCATTCCACAGCAGCTGCTCTTTCACTGTATAGAATGTGTCATGAGAGCAGAAGTCATAACACCACTACTATATCTTGGGTCTTATAGTTGATCTGGTGTTACTCTTGCATAAATATGACAAACATTTCCTTTTATTCTAGAAAATACAGGTCAATGAAATTTCAAAAGAACCTTGTAATACACTGCAACCCTGGATATACAGAATATAGAATAATTATTTTAAAGTGTTTATGCCTTCAGTAGAAACAAAGTATATAGATGGTTAAAGAACTGTGGAGATTAACTTGGAAAGCCTATATCATAAGAAAAATTGTGTAATGAAAATTTTACAATTATCAAAAAGACATACCTTGTTGACCACTGACCAGTTGAAGGTAACTAAATAAATCATCTCAATTCATACCATTACCTGAAATATGATACAAAACAAATACTGATTAGTGCAAGACATCACAATAATAATGTTGATAAGACCTTTACAATTTCAATCATATTCTGTTGACAATGAAGCAGACAGTGAAGCATTCTTTTATACCTGAAGGGTTTGTCTCATTTGTGAAGGACATCAGAAAAAAATATTCCATATTTTAATAATCAGTGAACAATATCTGCTTGCTTGTATTTGTCAAATTACTGCTTCATTACATTCAGTAAATATGAAATATTCATATAGTGATCATGTATGCAATTCAATGAGTAGAGTCTACACACCTTTCATCAGGTTGAATCTACTGTTATAAACAAATCAGAAAAATAATGCAAAATGTAAACACTACATGTCAGTAGATTTTTTTTTCTTTTGCAGTCTTATCAAGGTGGACAGTTATGACCAAAACATCACCGTTTTAAGCGTGATAAATTAACAGACATCCCTTCCCAGTCCATTTATTTTAACTTTTTATGAAATTATGTCATTATTGTTGTGGACTTCATAAACATCGTCCGGTTACTATGTATGTCCGAAGCTCTAACGATGTCAAATTTAATAATCAAGTGTTGAAAATAATCATTCGAAAATACAGAAATGTTGAATATCTCTAATCACTACTGCAAGTTATTGTGTGTCACTGTCACAGATAACTGTATCGTTGTGACACTCGTGTGTCAATAATTCTGCTTGCTTTCCATTGAAAGAGAATCGAATGAATACTCTTTTGGTTTATTTAACACAACAAAATGGCATTTAATCTACTTTCCATATAAATTCCACGTAGAAGGGTAAACAATTGTAATTATTCCACGATAAATAATCTACTTTCGTTTTCACATCCACATGTTGACAGTGGCGCCACCTATAATATTGCCTGGCAACGAGCACCTAGCTTCAAGGGAGGCTACTCGTATACGTGAAAAAGGCCAAACAAATATTATCGTTTTTTCCAAAATTCGTTTATTAGCAACCCTTGCTCCGGTTTCTGGTTAGGAAAATATTAAATGGAATTAACAATTTTAATAGCTGTTATAAATTGTTAACCGGAGCAAGGGTTGCTAATAAGCGAATTTTGAGTCTGAAATGGCCGAATTCAGCAATTTTAACACAAAATGCCAGTACCGTTCGTACTTTGAACTCATTTTACACCAATACTGAGAATGTGTTAATATTAAAAACGACATAGTTCGGTAGTTTAAAGTTTTGTTTAATGAAAACTGTCGATTTTTAACACTGTCATCGATCTTTTTATTTTTCAAAAATCGGGGGCCATCTGCCTATATAAATCCTACGTACGCCTTTGAACAATTTTAGATCTTAGTTTTAGTATGTAAGTAACAAATTATCAATGGAACCTGAAAAATAGGTATTACAAATCAAACTGCTAGACTTTTTATTTGAAAATGGCCGTAACAAGTAACCTTTCACCCAACTATATTCCAAATAACATTGGTTGCCATCATCCATTTTCTTACATTCCGCATAACATTTCAATATAACTACATAAAAGAAGCAAAATATTGATTATTATTCAGAGCAAAAGACTCATAAAAAATATTTCAGCAAATAATGGTTATTTGAAAATAGTTAAAATAAAGAAATTGTACAGAATTACGTACTTTCAAGATAAAAGCTATTAATTTTGCGCGTTAACTGACACGTAACGTCATGACGTCAATGACGTCATTTTAAGGCAACATTGTTTTGAAGCGTTTCTGCGGCAATTTATTTATTATTTCTGCATTATTAAACCATAAAGCATCAGATCGAAGACAAGTTCAGGATTTGTTTTCAGAAGAATGAATATACAAACACATTTAGTTTGTCGTAAACGTCGTCGTAAATCGTCACGTTAGCTTCCGGTTGGACATGCGCACATACAAATATGAAGGTAACCTACCTCCTTAAATTATACAGTCAAACATAAGAAGTGGGCGTAGCATCATAAACACACAAAATAACAGTATTAATATGTGAAATTGTTAAATAAAGAGCAATGTGAATTCACGGACAGACCTTTGCAACGATAAAAAAGTGGTTAAAACCCGTTCGAGGCTGGCCAACCTATCACTTTATCTATTTTAACGTGTTATATGAGACATTATACACAACATATTGAGGCTAGCTGTTTGTTCCAGTGTTTTGTTGAAACATCTTTCACAGAGTAAACACCGAGTACAATGTTTTCAAGTGTGCATAGTAGTAAAAATGTAGGATATAGTGTCTCACAAGTGAAATATATTTTTATCCTCTATTTTTTTTTCTTCTTGTAACTTTTTTCTATGTTATAGCTTCGTTCCTGGGAAATATACATATATTAAATACTTGTCACAGTGAACATACCAAATAATGGCTTTAAATTCTGGTGAAATCCTGGATAAGTTGAAAATTAATAATTACAAGGTATCTACAGTCAGTACATACGATTTTTCTACTTTATATACCACTTTACCACATAACTTAATAAATGGCAAATTAACTGCCCTAATTCAAAAGACTTTTGCCAGAGAGAATGCTACATTTATTGCTTGCAATTTTGATAAAGCTTTTTTTACTAACAATATTATTAAACATTATACAATGTGGACCTGTGACGAAGTTTGTAAAGCCCTTTCCTTTTTATTGAACAACATTTACATCAGGTTTGGGAATGCAGTTTTTAGACAAGTTGTTGGTATTCCCATGGGAACAAATTGTGCACCCGTTGTCGCAGATTTGTTTTTATATTGTTATGAAAGAGACTTTATGTTGAGCCTCTCTCCAGATACGCAGGCAGATATTATAACGGCATTTAATAATACATCACGCTATCTAGATGATATTCTTAATATGGATAATCCGTTTTTTGGTCAATTGGTGGGTACTATTTATCCCAGGGAGCTTCAGTTAATTAAAACTAACAATTCGGATACTGATGCTTCATTTTTAGATTTACATCTCTCTATTTATGACAATTTTATACATACCAAATTTATGACAAGATGGATGATTTTAATTTTAGTATTGTAAATTTTCCCATTTGGATGGGGATGTACCTCAGGCTACATCTTATGGGGTATATATTTCTCAATTAATTCGGTTTGCCAGAGCGTGTAGTCATGTCAAGCATTTCAATGAACGTAATCAATATATTACAGGTAAACTTCTTCAGCAAGGCTACCGTTATTACAAACTGCGCAAATATTTTGCTAAATTTTATTATCGTAATTCTGATTTAGTTTTAAAATTCAATAGTAATTTAAAGACACTTTGCGAGAAGGTATTTCTAAACCCGTTTTTTATGGGGATGTGGTTTACAAACTTCGTAAGATCTTGGGTCACGGTAATTTTCCAAATGTATTTGGAAAGGTTATCAAACGTTTTATTAAAGAGGTTACGACCCAACTGTTTTGAGACATACCGCATGTTTAGTGTTCAACCCGTTTACAGTTGGACACTACGCTTCCCTCTTTGATTGCGTCTGACGGAAGAGGGGGAGGACTCTATGATAAGCAGTTTTTAAATCCTACCAGGACTGAACTGTTTTGATATTTGTCTTCTGGCCTGTTTCGTCGGGCCCTTAAGGGTGTTTCTCTTGTTGCTCTGTCTTCTGAAAAGGCATTGAGTACATACGTTTTTGGTCCTTAAGGTTTATTTTTTATATATTTATACACGAGCATTTTTGTGTTTTACATGCCATGCCTTTTTGTTTCCATTACGTGTGTAAGAGATTCACCTGGAGGCGATTACTTTTATTTACACTGTCCCATGTCTTTGGGGGTAAGAGTGAGGTTAGGTGCACCATAAACCGGTTTAAGCTCCCCAGTGGTGTTTTTGCCACTGACCGTTCCAAGGCGGTGCCCCACTGTGTTCCTTTGTTTGTTCGTTTCGTCTTATGTGTTGGCTTTGTGTGCGTGTTTGTTGTTCGTTTTGTCCTTATGTGTTGGCTTTGGGTGTGTGTGTGTGTGTGTGTGTGTGTGTGTGTGTGTGTGGTGCACGCGTCTGCGTGCTGGGGGTTTCGTTTTGAGGAGGCTGCGTTTTTGGTACGTGGCATTCCCTGTTTGATATTTTTCTTTGTTTTTTAAATACTAATTGGGACAATCCGTGGCACCATTACAACAATGTACGTATGGAATAAAGTAATTTAGATAATAGAATCAAGAGCGAAATCCCTACTTGTAGGACTATGAAAAATGCGAGAACAAAAAGAAATCCTTCCGTCATTTATTCTTTTGGCGTTAAAAGTGACTGATTTTTTCATCGAGTCTCATTCCTATAATCACGTTCAAATAATAGGGTAGAAAGAATAAAATACTTTTTTTCAGTTAAGAGAAAGTCGTTGTAAAAAAGCTTGCCTCTAACCGTGAATAGCTTGAAGAGATGATTCGACATCGTGCTCTAATCTATAATTGCTAAAACAAATCACAATAAGTAGCGACCCATTAATACGTTGATCTGTAAATTCAACTCGAGTATTCGTAGCACGGCATTTCGCTTTTAACTTTTCCAAAATATCTCTGGGAGCTGAAATCGAGGGGGCCAATTTGCTCGTCTCTAAAATCTCGACTGAAATAGTTTTGAAATGTATAGTTTATACACAAATCATTTTGCAAAGAACCATTATTGTTAAGTATGAATTTTTACATTTTACCACTAGCTACTAAATAACTTCACACTAACTTCTCAAGTCAAAACATTTACAAAGCGTATGGGTAAAATTAAAACATATACAACTAAAACAACCCCTCTCTTCCCTACTTTTCAACTTTTCTAAGTTTTTCATTTTATTCTTAGAAAAATTTGAAACATAATAAATCCCGCATCGCTAAAACGTTAAAGTTAAAGAGAAAGGCAATGTTGTCCTTATGTTAATTCAGTCTCCTAGTACTTCTTGAATCATTTAATTTAAGAAAGGTGAAAGAATTTTCAAAACCGGCTTAAAAGGGAATTATGAGCATTTAAATATTTGATAATAATGGCGGCCATTTGTTTCCATGGCAACCAGAAAACCAAAATGGCGGATTTATTAATTTTTGGGTACAAATTTTTTTAAATGTTCTAACTTATTTTTGTAAAAAAATCTCTCTACCTTTTCAAGCTATAATGAAAGAAATTACCATGATTTGCATCTTACGCTCAAGAAATGTATTAAAATAATCTGTTCAAAAGGTTACTTGCTAAATAAAGAATTTAGTTGTGTGTAAGTGGCATCATAAACACACTAAACTGACTGCCTCCGTGATCAGCCAATTTCTGAAATTTCCATATTTTTTCCAGTAGTTGTCGTTTTTAAACATTTTTCAGAGTTATTCAAGGCTTGAGGACGGCTTAGATATAAAATTTACTTTTTTTTCAGACAACTCTTGCCATTCAAAGTGTAACGCCAGGAAAACAGAATACGTTAAGTATCAAGAGACAGTCATTTATGATTAAGCTAAATGATTTTTGTCCTGTTTATGCGATGCTGTTCTTTGTAACAATATAACTTTTTGACTTCACTTACACATAGCTACTTCAATTTTATCCCACATTGTTTAGAGAGAGTTCAATATCCCTTACTTCAAAATTATAATATGTATTTTAATATTTAAAAAATGCTAATTAATCTAAACAAGAACTCCGTCAAGAGGGGCAATATACGCCCGAAGGGTTACATCCGAGGATGAGAGCAAAATTTAAAGCCCAAAGGGCAGGAACAACAAAGGGAGGAAATTCAAAAAAAAAATAAAATCTAAGTCAACAGAAAAATCTTTACAAGGTACAGGTATGTTAAAATACACCTAAAAATTGGAGGTACCATCCATGTTGTACCATAGAAAAGTGGTCTCGGTTTTTCCCTACGGCCAATAATAAAAAAAGTTTCAAAATAAGCTATTTATAGTAAAATAAAAGGGAAGTAATTCAATTCATTTTATTGTAAGTGAACAAAAAAGAGATCTGCCAAATAAAAACAAGAGCACCACTGCAATACAGAGCAATATACAAAAAGCAAAGTGATATATGACATTTGACCCCTTAGCATGACCTTGACCTTGGAGCGAGTCATCCGAAACATGCGCTCTGCACTTCGTCTTGGTGTGGTGAACATTTGTGCCAAGTATCTTTGAAATCCTTCAAGCAGTTCAAGAGTTACAGTGCGGTCAAAATGTGAATTTGACCTTGAAGCGAGACGTCCAAAACATGCCTTCTGCACGTCGTCTCAGTGTGGTGAACGTTTGTGTCAAGTTTCTTTGAAATCCTTCAAGGGGTTCAAGAGTTACAGGGCGGAGACGAAATCGCTAAAGGACGGACGGACGTACGGACGGACACCAGGGGTATAACATAATTCGTCCCTTCGGGCGTATGAAAAGTCACATGGTACACCAAACTGACTGTAAAACGTACATGTCAATAATATATATTTCATCATTTCCATCAGCTGTTGATAAAGATATAAAGAAAATAGGTTAGTAACTGTTCCAGAAAATGTAAAACGAAGTACAGGGGAATGACAATAAAAATGTACCGTTTCCTTGTCGTTTGTCTTTAAATAGCGATAGCAGTCCCGTCACCAATGCTAAGATAAACAACCATATAGCTTCAATAAACGGATTTTCTCCGAGTGCCCGTATATTTTCTAGTACTTTCTGAAAGACGAAAATGACACGAGCTATAATTACCTTTGATACGCTAAAAACCCACATCTTGTAAAACATGTTCTTTCAAAACAAATATACATAACTTGCAGATACGCACGTGAACACACTCTTATACACACATTTATCTACATTTATTACATGATGACAATAAATAGGCCATAATACATTTATTTATTCCTTTCAATGCATATGCCAGCGTGTATATTATGTATAAGAAACAATCAGCAAATGGGTCGTGTGAATTCGTAGCTTCACGTCCGGATCGAGTGCATTTGAAAATCCATTCGGCATCAGTTGCTTCATATACAGTCCAGAAACAAATCAGTTTTTAAGCTCGAAAGTGATGATACATCTATATACAAAGTTTAATACTGATCAAGGTTTATCGTGATCAGGCCTTTGTCCCTAGCCAAGAGGGAAGTTTCCTCATACAAAAGACTTAAACAAGTAGTTTTGCCTCTTTCTTTCTCAAACATTGGTAAGTATATTTTACTCATTTAATATTGTTCGGTTGTAATACCAGTTTGCATTGAATCTGTTAGTCACAAAGATATATTCAAGACAAAACATGTGACATACTAATACACACTATTTGTAAATGGGTGCATCATATATGCAGCTGTTTTTATATGTAGCACAATACCTTCACATAAGCCTAATACGGAAGATATGATGCTGAATTTATGAAGAAAATAAAACGATCAGGAAAGTAATAGTATTAGAATAGATAACAAAACTGTTCAGAGTAAGTCCGCAAGCGACATTTCAAAACATTTCAGAAAAGGTGAAGATTGAAGTCAGATAAATTATCAGTTACATTTATTAACCACTTTTTTTCATTTTTTAAAGCGTAATGGTTTTATAATTAATGTTTAACAAAAAGGTATATGCCAAGATATATTCTGATAATGATTTCAGTAACCACTCTGTCAGTGTGATACTGTATGTTGAACACGACCTACTATCAATCGAGGGACCGCTAGTTTGATCCCTGGATGAGGTGTATATTACAATTTGACAACAAAAAACATCTGTAATTCAACTGAGGATTCGTGAAAAATAATTAACAGTACTTTAATAGAACGACGTCAGTAAAATGGTTAAATTGTCCTTAATAAAGGAACTTTTAATCTAACTATGTACCTACCTTAATTATCATGATTTTATTCCGTTTGTAATGAAACAAGTTTAAAACAATTTAATCATGTCAGACTTTTATCCACCATATTTGTTGACATATAAAGTAATACTATAGTAACGTAATCTTATCAGAAACCTTATGTGTTATCAGCAAGTGGCCTATAAATTTGTGTGATGAAGAGGACAAGTAAATTATATGTCACCAATTTTAACTGTTTAAACGTTCAAGGGAAGAAATAGGCACAGTTTTATACTCTTCACAGTCAAGAAACATGTTCTGGGCGCGTTTCTCTCTTCTCTCAGATGTTGTAAATGTCTGCAGTGCCTACATTATTTCTAAGTTTCCATGCATCGAACAATTAGCACGATTACAAACTTTTAAACTACAATTACTCTTGTGAGTATTGGATATGTCATGCGAAAACTGATATTGGAAATTGACAATGACATTAAAACCACTACACCATTAAACATTTTTTTTTTTAATTTGACAATACGTTATACATAATCATAGTATGTTTGATATATACAGGTACACATAGTTTGTTTGCAATCCTCTTGCATATCGGTCAGCGGTTAAAACGCTTATTGAGCCAGATGTTTTAGGATTGAAATTACGTTTAATCTTCACATGTTATCAGCCAGTTCATATCAAATATGACTATAATATATGTATCAACAGACCAATCTTCCATGACCTGCAATGTTGATAGATAACATCTGATATTTCGTGAGGTTTATTTTGTTATGTTTGTGAAAGTTGGAGGTAATAATGAGTTGTGAGTACTTTACTTTCCTTTGAAACATATTTCAATGTACCAATAAAAGCATATTTGATGTTTCCATTTACCGTGTTCAATCGGCAGTACTCGCGCCTTGTGTGAGGTAAAAGTGACGTTAAAGTTGTGCTAAATAGCGGTAAATTTAATGTCGGATTCAAGACTGAAGGTAAGGAGATAAGAAATATTTACTGTAACAATAGCAATCGCAGGAAACACCGTTGTGCATGCGATGGAGAAGGAATATCAATTCACCAAATAAAATATCGTTTGATAACGGAAAGGACTGTCTTGCAACCATTCGTGAGAGTCTGCATTGACGAGTGGTCCTTTGCAGATTTTCTGTGTCTTTAATGAGTGTTTTAGTTAATGATAAAGCTGAACGAAGATATCTCGTCAAACATCGTAAGGGTTTTTATCAGCAAAAACGACCAACCAGCACAACAGCAACAATCAAGACGGATATTTAATATATTCTATAAAGTAACGCGGTGTGTGGCGGTCTATCGTAAATGGTAGCAATGCCTTGCGGTACCTGTCAGCAAACCTTTCTGGAGATAAAACAAATAAATTAGTATATTTAGTCAGTATTCTCTTACAATGATTTTTTTGCCTTTTTCTGGAAAGATAGCCAGTCAACATGATTATCTTCACCCCTATCAAGTTGTAAAGTAAATGATATTCTTTTATTACTAACTAAACTAATAGCGTTTGCTCTGACAAACAGTTCAATTATTATTAGCAGATTACTGGACATAGTCAACCATATTTTGGTCGAAGTATTATCCTAAGATATGTAATACGTTGATTTTAATGTATTATATTAAAACATTACAGAAAGTCATCCTTTGAGACACGCAGCAGTCGAAACTGCTCATGAATTTATTCTATCAAAATAAAGTTCGAGTTTTTAATTCAATAACGTGTGTTTGAGCGGATGGCAATCTTTTATAATGCTCAAGCTTATTGTTTGACTTTAATGTGAATGTTGCAAGTTTTTTGTTGGAGACTGATGAAAATCTATATTTTAACTGCCCGTGATAACTTGGTTTGACTGTATAAACATAGTTTGAAGTAACGTCAAACAGATATAGAAGGACATCTAGGCTTTTAATTTGTTTCTAAACAAAAACATGTCTGCTTAATTATGTAATTGCTAATGAGTATAATAGTTGATATACTTATGTTAGTCCTTGATCCGTTTTCATTGCATTAATGGAAGTATGTGACGCGACGGGTATAAAGGACCATAAGGGCAAAATTACCAAATAGAGATTTAATTTTATCACATACATTAAGAACAAATTTTATCTGAAATATATACATTGCTATTTGAATTTTCATATCCTCAAAACCTTATTACCAAACCAGTTGATGCACATGGGAGTCAACCAAACTGGTACGGATGTTTGTGAATATTAATACAATTACTATGTGTGGTAGAGCAAGGTCACTGGGAACATCACAGTGTATTACCAATACCAAGAGTATGGTTAAATATACAGTCTTCAAAGTTTTAGACACGGTCGTCGTAAGCAAAATGATAGGGGTATGAGATAAATGGTCAAGATCAGTGTGAATCTTGTCCGACTAGTGTCCTGAGAACGGTTAATTAGAGTCATAAAGCTTGGTGGATAATGTTCTTCGTGTTTACGACAATTTTATGCCCCTGAAAAACTATTGGTTAAAAGATTTTAAGTTAAGGTGAAATTCGCCTTGTATCGTAGGGTAAACGATTTGTACGAGGGGGCGTAGCCCCCGAGTATAAATCGTTTACCCGAGAGTTTTGATGTTCTTTCTGTTTAGTATCATAGCCATCCATATATGGTAGTTCAGTAGGCGTTCCACATTGCCATATACAGCAGTTCAGTGAGTACTTAAAATCCTTGCTTTACAAATGTGTAAAGCTCAGGTAAAATAAACCAGTGCGAGCGCAGAAAGTCAATAAAATGCACGTCGCTGTCTGCTGTTAGAGACACGCCCATACACGCTGGCATACTTTCCTATCCAACAGTGCGGTAACTAGCGTGCGGGTATCTAATACCTGCACACCAATTTTGTTAAGAAAAAACACCGAGCTATGTAAAAAGGAGGAGGCAACTCTTATCAAGCATTTTGACTGAATTATGGCCCCTTTTTGACTTGGAATTAATGTTAAAGTTTGCGTACCACCCCAAATATTTTCAGAGTCCATTGAGATATTGCTTTGATATTTTGCATACTTGTTTACCATCATGACCCCAGTCTGTAAAAAGGAGGAGGCAACTCTATCAAGCATTTTGACTGAATTATGGCCCCTTTTAGACTTAGAATATGCTTATTGTAATGTTATAGTTTTACTCATAGCTTATATTATACTATCAAGCACTGAGAATAGTCTGTAAAAAGGAGGAGGCAACTCTATCAAGCATTTTGACTGAATTATGGCCCCTTTTCGACTTAGAATAAATGTTAAAGTTTGCGTACCACCCCAAATATTTTCAAATTCCATTGAGATATTGCTTTGATATTTTGCATACTTGTTTACCATCATGACCCCAGTCTGTAAAAAGGAGGAGGCAACTCTATCAAGCATTTTGACTGAATTATGGCCCCTTTTAGACTTAGAATATGCTTATTGTAATGTTATAGTTTTACTCATAGCTTATATTATACTATCAAGCACTGAGAATAGTCGAGCACGCTGTCCACTGACAGCTCTTGTTTATTACTGTTGTTGTACTTCTATTTTTAATATTATTTGTTGGCTTGTGTTTTCAGGAAAAGATGTTACAGCCAGTGTATGAAGACTGAACTTTTGATAGGTCACAGGTGCTCTCGCAAAGACTGATGGCCTGGCAGCATAAACTATTCTATGGTAAATAGGGCCTGACATAATTTGTGTTATGTTTTCAGCTTTTTATACGCCTGTCTCTGGAAGAGCGGGGCGTATAATGTGAACACCCGTGGATTTTGAAATAACTTGGCATAAATGTTCACCATAATGAGATGATGTGTCATGTGCAAGATTCAGACCCCTAGCTCCAAGGACAATGTCACAATTAGAGGTCAACAGTTAACACGGTCTGTTTCGTGTCCAGTTAGGGATATAAACTAGCTTTTTTTAGCTCGACTATACGAAGTATGGAGAGCTATCCTACTCGACCCGGCGTCGGCATCCTTCCGCGTCCGCACTTTGGTTAAAGTTTTGATGCACTTTCTCTTTATCTTTGTTATTACTTGATGGATTTATTTCAAAGTTAAAATAGTTGTTCCTCATCATCACCCACATAATATGGCACAAGGGTCATAACTCTTGCACCAATATATCATGAATTATCCCCCCTTTTTACTTAGAATTTCAGGTTAAAGTTTTGGTGCATTTTCACTTTATCTCAGTTATTACTAAATGGATTTGATTCAAACTTAAAATAGTTGTTCAACATCATCAGTCACATCATATTACACAATGGCCATAACTCTTGCACCATTATTTCATGAATTATCCCTCCTTTTTACTTATAATTTTAGGTTAAAGTTTTGATGCACTTTCACTCTGACTCTTGTTATTACTGAATGGATTTGATTCAAACTTAAAATAGTTGTTCCACCTTATCACCCACATCATATGACACAAGGTTCATAACTCTAGCACCAATTTTTCATGAATTATGCCACTTTTACTTAGATTTAAAGGTTAATTTCAATGCATTTTCACTATATCTCAAGTCATTACAAAATGGATTTGATTTAACATGACACAAGGTGCATCACTGTTGCACCAATATTTCATGAATTACGCCCCCTTTTTGCTAAGAATTATACTTAATATTTAATGTTATGATACACTTGATCCTTATCTCTCTTATTACTTAATTCTTTTGACACAGACTCAAGCTATTATCCAATATTTCATCCACGTTGGAGTCATTAAACACTCCAGTGACAGCTCCAGCTTCAACAAATGTTGCCCAGTTTCACTATCCAGCAGCGAAATAGTAGAGTGCGCTGTCTCCTGTGACAGCTCTTGTTTTTTAGGCCGACTATCAAAAATAATTGTTTAACGTTAGGTATATGAGCATTTTCTTCAACAATTTAGGGCCCAGCCCAAAATCAAGGGGCCATGGGCTACTTGGCTCCTGCTAATTTATATCCCTGCAGTCTATAACTCTGCCAACCATGAAGGGATTTTTGAATAACTTGGCATAAAAGTTTACCATAATGAGACAATGTATCATGCACAAGACCCAGCCCATACTCCAAGGGTCAAGGTCACAGAAGTCAAAGGTCAACGGGGTCTGTTTTGTGTCTGGTCCATAACTCTGACATTCTCAAGGGATTTTAAAATAACTTGGCTTAAATGTTCCCTTAATGAGACATGTCAGTGTCAGTCCCCTAGTTCTAAGGTCAAGGTCACAATTATAGGTTAAAGGTTAAACATTGTCTGTTTCTTGTCCAGTCCATAACTCTGCCATTGATGAAGGGATTTTGAAATTACTTGGCTTAAATGTTCCCTATTTATGAGAAGATGTGCCATGTACAAGACCCAGACCCCTAGCTCCAAGGTCAATGTTACACTTAGAAGTCAAATGTGTATCTTGTCTTGTCCATTGAACAACCTATAAAACATGTATGTTACTCGACACAACAACTGACAGCTTACAGTTTGAATTCTGGAAAAGGGCAGCATAAAGGGGCCACACTTACAAACAGTTCAGCACCTTTGAAAATTCAATAATAAAGAACTGTTACATATCTTTGTTTCAATGCATTTGCAATAATCACCCATTGCTGAAATTACACATCATAAACTTGATGGAATATAGTTTTATTTTTATTTCTTTACAAATGGTATTCATTTTTTATAAGGGAACAACTTTTTAGCTCATCTGTCACTAGTGACAAGGTAAACTTTTGTGATCGCCCTTCGTCTGTCATCGTTGTCCACAATTTCTTTTGAACATGATAGAAAACCACTTTTTTGCAATTGATTTTAATTAAACTCGTACATAATTTGTGTGAGTATAACATCTTGGTTCCTTTGTTTTGAAAACTGGCCAGACCCCATCATTGGTTCCAAAGTTATGACCCCTTAGAACAGGGCCAAAATTGCTATTTTTGCTTTTGCAGCCATATAGTCACTTCATTAATGTTTTGATTTGATACAAACTTGCAAAATATTTTTCACATCAATATATCTTAGATTCCATGATGAATCTGTCAGGTCCAATCATAGGTTCCAGACTAACAGCCCTTGAAGGAACCAAAATTTGTAATTTTACCTTATGAACTCGATAGAAGTGACATTTTACATTCAATTATAACCACACTTATATACAACTTGTCAAAATAAGATCTCAATTCTTTTAAAAAAAAAAAAAAAACGACTAGATTCCATCATTGGTTCTAGAGTTAATGCCTCTAAAATTTTGGCCCTTCTAGCCATATAAAGGTTTTTGATACGCCCGCTTAGCTCAGAAGGTAATGCGTTGGTCTACAGATCTTGGGGTCGTAAGTTTGTTCCTCAGGAGGGGCATATTTTCTTTGCGGCAATTTGATAGAAGACATTGTGTCTAAGATCGTTCGTCCTACACCTCTGATTTATGTGGGGAAGTTGGCAGTTACTTGCGGAGAACTAGTTTGTACTGGTACAGAATCTAGAAAAACTGGTTAGGTTAACTGCCCGTCGTTACAAGACTGAAATACTGTTGAAAAAATGGCGTTAAACCCAAAACAAACTTGCACAAAATGTTGATCTTGATGATCTCTAGGCCAGGTTAAAAACTGTGTCATATGGGTTCAAAAACTAAGTCACCCAGTCAAATCAAAGGAAAAGCTTGTTAACAATCTTGAGACCACATTTATGAGCTCTCTTCATGAAACATGGTCACAATCATTTTAATCTTGATGATTTCTAGGTCAAGTTCGAAACTGGGTCATGTGGGTTAAAAAATTAAGTCAAATCAAAGGAAAAGCTTGGCCATATTTATGACCATATCTTCATGAAACTTGGAAAGAATGTTTATCTTGATGATCCCTAGGCCAAGTTTGAAACTGGGTAATATGGGATCTAAAACTAGGTCACCACTCAAAGGAAAAGCTTGTTAACACAGTAGAGGCAACATTTATGACCTTATCTTCATGAAACTTGGTCAGAATGTTTATCTTGAATATTCCAAGGCCAAGATGTGGATTCAAAACTAAGTCACTTATTCAAATCAAAGGAAAAGCTTGTTTATACTTTAGAGTCCACATTTAAGACCATATATTCATTAAACTTGTTCAAAATGTTTATCTTGATGATCCCTAACCCAGTTTCGGGTCATGTGGGGGTCAAAACTAGGTCACCTGCACATTCAAAGGAAAGACTTATTAACACTGTAGAGGCAGCATTTACGACCCTATCTTCATTCATTCACTTGGTCAGAATTTTTATCTTGATGATCCTTAAGCCAGGCAATTGTTTGAAACAGGGTCATTTGGGGTAAAAAACTAGGTCACACACTGGGATCAATGGAACACTTGATAACATTCAAGGGGCAACATTTATTACCCTATTGTCATGAAAGTTGATCAGAATGTTTATCTTGATGATCCTTTATGTCAAGTTCAAACCTGGGTCATGTGGGGTCAAAAACTAGTTCAAGTGCTCAAATCACAAGTTTATTCAAATCATGACCCCTGGGGTCACATAGATAAAGTACCAGGTAGTAGTAAACTTAAAATCTTCTACAACCACAGGGCACAGGCCTTACATATATCGCATTTAGCATATTTAACAGGTGAACAATACAGGGTCATCATGACCTCTTGTTGAGAATATTTTAAGTACGGTATCCATCGTATGGGACAGCACAGCAGAACATGTAATGGTCAGGTAGATTAATTGTAAAGATGTTGTTCCTTTATCAAATAATTTCTGTGTTTTGAAGATACACTCCTAAACCTTTAAATTAATAAGCATTTATCTGTTTGTTAACATTATCAGTGTGATAAGAAATAACTTCAAACATTTTATTTCACTGTATTTTAGCTGAATTAAGTTGAAAACAACAGTTTTCATGATTGTGTATGTGAAGGATGTTTAGGTCACTACTTGGCTGTTTTCAATGAAAATTTTGTTAATGATATGGAACAATGCCTGTAAATTATTTTTTTATTTCAATAGGTTATAGGGGTAATGTCTTTAAACAGAAGCATGCTGTTGTGGAGTGAGTGCACAAACCATTGATAACCCTTTGGAGAATCAGTACCAGGTAATGAGCAAACCAAAACAATAGTCTAAATGTTTCAGTGAAAAACAATATACCGGTAATGAATTATAGTGCAGGCTGTCAGTCTGAATTCAGGGTTAAAACTATCTGGCTAGTAAAAAGGCCTTGCTTAATTTTCTATTGGCAAATTACATTCCACAATTGTCAATCTTTTTAGCTGGACTATTCAAAGAATAGTAGAGCTGTTTGGACTTACCCATGCATAAGCCAGTATCTCGGTACCCATCAAGGGAATGGATGTGAAATTCACACACGTCACTGTGATTTATCTGACATGCAGTGCACAGGTTCCATAACTCTACTTTGTATTTTTCAAAATATTATGCCCCTATTCCAACTTTGCAGTTTCTTGGGTTTTTGTATGTAAAGTTAAAACTAGTCTCTTCGTACCCACTAGTTGGAATCATGGATTGAAACTTAACACAAATTTCCATTGTTATAAAACTGAAAATGCATTGCACAGGTTCCATAACCCTGTTTTGCAATTTTACAAAATTTTGCCTCTTTTTTCGTTTTCAATATTCAATTGACAAGATTGTTGAACATAGTAGTCGAGCGTTGCTGTCCTCTGACAGCTTTTGTTAAGCGGTTAGGTCTTTTCTTTTGCTGTGATATGAATGCATTGCGGCTTGTTGATATATATTGCATAAGGTCTGTGCTATCCTTAAACTTGGACACTATGTTAATGGACATAATATCTTGGCAAATTTCATTTTCAATTAAATATATGCGCTTTTCACCATACAAATAATATAACTGTGTTGTTTAAATGGAAATTTTAAATAGAATTTCAAAGTTGTAAACTGATTAAATATTTACGTATATATACAGTATGATAATACGATTTTTTATGATTTTATATTTTTTGATGTCTTTTCAAATGTTTGGCATTCTGAAGTTTTTTTTTGACTGAGCAGTGTCAAACAGTCTTCGGATTCTAGAGAAACAGTTCCTCCAAATGAAAAATCACCACAGTCAAAAAATTATGGGCAGAGATATTCATGGAAGAGAATAACATGACAATACAAAAATAGGGACAGTATATAAAGATAGGATGGCAACCATTTTCCATACACAACCTTTTCATAGTTCATAATGGGTTCTTTTGTTATACCCTGCCGAAGGCGGAAGTATATAGTTTGGCTTTGGCAGACCATCTTTTCAGCCGTCCTTCCATAGTCATTTCTCGTAGTATAAAATGTGGTAGTACTGTTAACTGCTATAAAGAAATATGTTCCTGCAAGTTTCAGTTGCATTATTTGAGGAAGCCAATATTTATAGCCCTTTGTACTTGTATCTACATGTATATATAGAACAGTCCATACCAAAGTTTAGGTCAATTTTACAACTAGGTCATCAGCTGTTAAGCACAAGGCCACTAACTCAAATCATAAAAAAAACTATTTATCCATGAACCATTGAAGATACCAAATTTTCTACATGAACAATATAAAACCTTGTCAAATGTTTGTCTTTAAAAATCTAGAAAAACGTTGGTTATCAATTGTTCAAGCAATAGAAAAATCTTGTATATAGGCTAGAGGACATTTACTTGGTCTGTAGATGCTAGTCTTAATGGTCACTTAGTCAAGTCAAAGAAAAACCTTGTTAGCACTCCAGATACCATACATGATCCATAGGAAACCTGGTCAGAATGTTTGCTTTTAATAAGAAATCAAGATTATTTTAGAAACTTGGCAATCCATAATAAAAAAAATGCATCTCTGGATAAGATCGTAGGACAAACCTGATTTCAATCCACTGGCCACATTGTCTGAGTGATCTACATGAAATTTTGTCAGAATGTTTTTCTTTATATGATGAAACTTTGTCAAATGGGGATCCTTAAAAAAGTTACAGGAACAGTTGTCTGATATACCTGAAATCTTGTTGGAAGGTTTGGTCAAATGAATTAAATGGTAGTTGCAAAACTTTGTCACCTAGGCATAAAATCTAGGTCATTTGGTCAGATAATAGAAAATCTTTACCAATCACATTTTGGAATGAATTTCATTAAACTTTTATTGTCCATCAAGTTCTTCACCAATTACTTCATCTACACGACATGCAGAGCGCGCAACCCATGACCAAGCTCAAGGTCACACTTTGGGGCAAATAGCTTAAACTCGTGTGCACCACATATCTAAACTGTAAGATTTTTAGCTCACCTTAGGGACAAAGTGCTAAAGGTGAACTATAGTGATCTCCCTGTGTCATCGTCATCAACAATTTGCCTGTATGCACTTTATTGGTTACAGTTTCAATCACATCTTAATGAAACTTGGTCAGTCTGTTACCCTTAATAAAATCTCAGACAAGGTTGTTACTGGGTCATGTGGGCCAAAAATTAGGTCACACGGTCAATAGATAGTAAACCCTTGTTCTAACACTCGATGGGGCACATTTGTACCAAACCTTTATGAAACTTTGGTCAGGATGTTTGTCTCTATAAAATCTAGACAAGTTACCTGATTTCAAATACTAGGTCATTAGGGCAAATCATACAAAAATCTTGTAAACACTCTAGAGGCCACATCCTGATTTTCTTAAACCTAAGAATATTTGATTTTGTCAAATCTAGACCAAGTCTCAAATTAGATTACAAAAGGTTTAAAAGTAGGGCAGTAGCAGAAATCATAGAAAAACTTTGTCAACACTATAGGCAACATCTTCTGAATGAGACAAAGTGGCATGCGCAAAAAACCTGGACACTTAGCTGAAAGGTCAAAGTCACACTTAGAAGTCAAAGGCCAAAGGGGTTTTTTCCCTGTCCAGTCTTTAACTCAAAAATCCTTTAAGGGTTTTTAATATTACTTGGCACAAATTTTACCACCATAAGACGGAGTGTGCAAGAACCAGGTCCCTAGGTCAAAGGTCAAGGTACATATAGAGGCCAATGGTCAGATACAAGAATGACTTTGTCTAGCGCATTTCTTTTTCATGCACGGGGCGGATTTTAAATATAACTTAGCTCAATGTTCACCGCTATGAGACGGATTGTCATGCGCAAGAACCAGTCCTAGGTCTAACATCAAGCTCACACTTGGAGGTCAGATGTCAAATTGAAGAATGACTTTGTCCAGAGCATTTCTTCTTCATGCCTTGAGGGATTTTGATTAACTTTTGCACAAATGTTCACCACCATGAGCACCCTTGTAAGCTCACCTGAGCAATGCTAAGGTGAGTTATTGTGATCACTCAATGTCTGTCTGTCTGTCTGTCAACATTGAGCTTGTGAATGCTGTAGAGGCTGTATTTTTCAATTTAACTTCATGAAATTTTGTCAAACTGATTGCCTTGATAAAATCTAGGTCTTGTTTGAAAAGGGGTCATCTGGGGTCAAAAACTAGGTCACTAGGTCAAATCATAGAAAAACGTTGAGTAATCAATAAGGACTGCATTTTACACCTGATCTTCATGAAATTTGCCAGAATTTTGTCTGGATGAAATCTAGGTTAGGTTCGAACTGGGTCATCTGGGGTCAAAAACTAGATCACCTGGTCAAATCAAAGAAAAACCTTGTGTATGCAGTAGGAGCTGCATTTTACAATAGATATTCATAAAATTTAGTCAGAATCTTTGCCTTGAAAAAAAATAAAGTCGAGTTCGAATATGGATAATCTGGGGTCAAAAACTAGGTCGTTAGGTCAAATCAGAGAAAAACCTTGTGTATACAATAGTGGCTGCATTTTCCATTGGATATTCCTGAATTTTTTTTTCTAGATTGTTTGTCTTTATAAAATAGATCTAGGTGGAGTACAAATGGGGTCATCTGGGGTCAAAAACTAGGTCACCCAAAAAAATCAAAGAAAAATATTGTGAATGCAATAGGGGCTACATGCAGCGTGTTCATGAAATTTGATCAAAATTTTTGCTTTGATGAAATCTAGGTCAAGTTTAAATATGGGTCATTTTGACTGTATATTAAAATTTCTATTATGAATCATTCAGCGTGCACTGGTTTTTGTAATTTTTCCAGGTTCTGTGATTTGAATGGCAAAAAAAAGGGGTGTTTATTTGAATTTCGTGATGGGGTAAATGGATTTTAAAAAAGGGCCCCGTGGTGGGTTTTTAATATAATTGCATTGCGAAGTTTAAAAAGAAAGTGAATTGCTTTGACTTAATTTAGATCCAAATTTTGGGGAAAAACAACGAGACAAAAAATTTTATGGCGGCGAGGGGAAAGGGACAACCATCAACGGTAACGCTTACTTTACTCAAGTAAAACACGTTTGTTTTAATTAGGGACCATGAAATATGTTTGATCCGTAATTGTGGCTGTTGCAATTTTGCGTTTTGTTCATTCTGTTCATTTGTTTGTATTTTGTGTTGTTTTGATGCTGTATTGAAAAACTTCATATAACAGAAATGAAACAAAATCTCTTGCCCTTTTTTTAGAAAGTTCCCCTTATTAATTATAAATTCTAATTTAAAAAAACAAAAGTAAACATTCGCAAATGTTGTAGCTTTTTTCAAAAACAAAAATGTTTTCAAAATACCATTTCCACGTAATATTTCTTTTTCAGAACTCTTTTAAAATAGAACATTAGAAATCAAATTTTTGATTTACCTTTAATTGTTCTTTTTGTATTAAAACATATAACAGGATACTGAAAGCTAACGGGTATTGATCGTTAGTAATACGTTTAAAGCACGAAAACCGTTGTCTTTCTAATTAAATTAACTATTTTTTTTGTAATTTTTTTCTTTTTTCCCTATTATCAAAATTGTTAAACTTTTTGCAACAGGCCTGAAATTTAAATTTTTAAAATACTCAGTGATTAAACGGTATTTTATATTGTTGATTCTGTATATTTTTTTTGGGGGGGACTATTTATTTTATATCGATGTGTAATTTTTCTTTTTTGCTTTTTTTCTTACAAAAAAAATGTTATTTTTTATTTATTGAAAATTGCAATGTATTTCGTTTTTTTTAGGTATTTGGAAAATTAGTTTTTGTTTTTACATATTTGAATTAGCATGAATGTTTTGGGCGCTGCACCTATTTTAAAAGTTTTTTTTAGTATTGTAGACCCCTAGTTTTTGTTTTAATTTAAATCTCCGACATTCCTACTAAAAAGATAAAACCCAATTAAAAAATATATTATAACACTATTCCGTACGCGTAAAGCATGGTTTTTCCTTTTTGGAAAACGGACGCGTTTAAAATACAAGGACCCTGCTTAACCGCCTTTTAAAACAATACTGGGTTTGTTGGAGCTAAAAAAAACTCACTTAAAAAAAATATATTTTTCGTATGCCCATCAAAAAAAAAAAAAACTTTTTAAATCTATCTTTAAACGAAGGCCAAATGTGTCATAATTTCTGAACGTGGTAGTAACAGGTTATTATTAGAAAATTTTTTTCAGAAATTATTTATAAGTTTCATACTGAGAACACTGTTATTGTAAAAGTGTTAAACTTTTAGATTTTCGCATCTAAATAACAGTTCTGGTCCCCCCGTTATATGACTAAAAATACTGTTAAAAAGCGCGTTTAAACCCAAACGAACAAACAAATCCCGTGTATATTTGTAAAATGTACAAAAACTCGTCTTGTAACAATTTAGTTTCATGAAAATAATTATTGTTTTCAAATGTTTAAAATTTTTACGTTGTTTTATCAAATAAATAAAAACATCTTAATGTAATGTTTCAATGGTATGACAAAAAAAATAGTGTTTCCCTCGACAAAAATTAAATATCTTTCTGCGGTCTGTTTAATAAAAAGCAATTGCAATAAGTAAGCTTTGTACAAGATACAGAGCTAAATAGGGCAAATTTATCACGAAACAGGAAAAAAGGGGTTTTCCAGCCGTGTGTTTAATAAGTCAAACCCTGTCTTTAAAAATACCCTTGGGGAAACAGTAAAACGTGTTCTTAGAGCGGGGTGGTCTCATTCAACCCGGTTTTTAACAAAGCTTGCTGAACCACCACATGTAACATTGCAAAGTTTTACTGTTTTCTTGACACAAAAAAAAATTAAATTTAAAGTTTAAATTTTTTAAAATAAAAGTACACCTTTTTTTTTAATATTTTCACGTTAAAATGCATATTCTGCAAATAATAGGCTTTAATGCTAAACCGTCCCTGCTTATGAGGTTCATTTTTATTCCAGTTTTTGTGATCTGACTGTTTTCCGGCAAATTTTTTTCTTTGGTATTTTGGGAAAACTATGATTTAAAAATTTTTGCTTTAAAATCTAATTACCAAACCTAATGAAAATAGTTTGTGAATTTATTTCGGTTTGATTCAAAATTTTAAGCGTGCATGTTTCATATTAAAAACCTGCATTAGGCTCGTTGGGCATTTTATTGACGTTGCGATTTTTTTTGAAGTCCCCCTTGATCATTTCTATTTGTTTTTTTTTAAAACCTTACACTGACAAGAAGACAGTGTTTCGTGTGTTTGGTTTTTTGTATTTGCTTTAAACCCTTTCTTTTTACTAGACCAAGTTTTTTTAAAATTTTTGGGTTTAATATTTTTTAAAAAAAGGATGGAATTTGATGATTAGAATATACTGTAAATACACTGTGAAAGATAAACTCTTTTTGAATTCTATTACTTAATTTTTTATACTTTTAAAAACCTCAATTTTTTCTGTTTTTGGTTACCTATTAAAGCATGTCTTTGATTATGTGATAGCGGCATTTGTAAATAGCTTGTAGCATTGGGGGTGTGTACATTGTAAAACCCACAATAAGCTATATCTTAGGCTGGCCCAGTCATATTTATGCAATTCGCAGGATTGTGTGTTTTTGAAAACACGAAAATGACTAACTGGACTTCAGCTATTTCCGGAAGTAAATAAAATGAAAGTAAAAATGCAAATTAAAAACGAAAGCCCATTTCGATTGTAGATAGTCAGCGGTGAATTTCTCTTTGTGGTTTTTTTTTTTTTTTTTTTTTTTTTTTTTTGTATTGAGAAGTCAATTTTCAGCACTTTATTACAAATTGACAAAACCTGGCTTTAGTGCAGCATTTAATCTATGAAAAAATTTGAGCTCTGGATAAACGAATCCCCAGGGGGTCCCTGCATTTATAAATTTTGGAACTTCATCAAATCGCCAAATGTCATTTTTGATGTTGTTGAGAGTGTGTAATGCCCCAGATGTAAAAAATAACCGTATTTGAAGCTGCCATGCCCGGCTTTTATTAAGTTTAGGCCCCCAAATTTACAAAAAGCCTTTTCTGTTTCTTTTGTTTATGCATGGGCTTCAGGATAGTGCATAGAATTTTTTATAGAATTAAGTTCCTTAATTTCGTTTAGACAAACAGACAGCGGCACCCCCTTTTCAGCGCCTTCTGGGGTCAGTGACTTTTCTAGGGAGCCCTTTAGATTTCTGCCTTTTAGCCCCGTTTATGTTTTACGGTTAGCGCTTGGAAAATTTTATCGTAAAAAATCTCCTTATCCCCCCTTAATTGGGATTATCTGTTTAGGTTTAATTTTTCGTTATAGCTTCTCTTTTGTGGGCCCTACGCCCCCCAGGGTGTGTTTGGTGTTTTGGGTTTCCAAAATTACCCCCCCCATTATTTTTGTAATCTTTTTGTAATTAAAGATTGTTGATTGATCTCAATGTTATTATATTTTTATCGGGGCCGTGCATTTTTTTAAAGTTTTTGTAAATGAAGTAATTTTGTTCATATACTTTCCCATGCTTTTTTTATGAATTTTAACTTAAAAAATTCCAATGTGTAGTGTTTCTGGGTTTGGGGTTTTGTTAATTTTTGGTTTAATTATATAGTTAATGAATTCAATTAATGTATATTGGTGCGCTACGCTATTTGTTTATAAATAATACTAGTTTGGGCTGTTGTTAGTTTAAGGGAATAATAAAATCCAGTAACACCCCCACTTTGTCGTTCTTTGTTTGTTTAAAAACAAGCAAAATTAATTTCTTCTCCGAAATTCAGGTACATTGCGCAGTTCACAACCCAATTTTGAAAACGTTTGAAAATGGAAAAATGAAACGAAATATTTGGTCGGGAAATTCCCCATGAAACCTAAAAGGGGTACTTGAATGTTTAAGGAAATTTCCCTTGAATAAAAGTCTGAAAATGCAAAACATCGAATCGAAATATTTGGGCGGGGAATTCCCCATTTTAAACTACATGCTGGTGCTTGAATAGTTTAAGTGAACATTTCCGTATAAATAACTCGAAAATGGATCAGGAATCGAAATATTTGGTGGGAAATTTCCCCAGAAAACCCCACGTTTTGGTGATCAAATTTGTACAGACACCAAAAGTCATATTTTTTTATGCAAAAGCCCATTTTGACCCCTGAAAACTTTTTTTACCCAAAAAAGAAAAAAAGATTTTTCCCTTTCTATTTTGGACACGATTTTATAGTTAAAATATGACGGCAAATTTGATATTTTTTTTCACTCCATCTTAATGAGTGTAAAAAGGCCAAATCAAAAATTCAATAAATAGTTGTTACAAGGGTTTTCTCCCTTTGCAAAAGTTTTACATTTGGGGCTAAGCAGTAGAGTTAATTACCATTAAGATATATATACTTCACGAGACACGATATTGTTAATTTAGGTTTTCTTTGAAAAAAAATTTTTTACCGGGTTTCTTTTGAAATTGGATAGGACAAATCATCTGATTTATCAAAATGTAAATGACAAATTGTGCAAGATTAAAACGCATTTATATCGTTGCAGCGTGTTTTCAAGATAAAGTACAACATCCATCGGATTTTCTCTCTTACATGAATTTACCGATTGTTTATCAAAAAATTTTTTTCCCAATTAAATGTGTTTTGGTTAAAGGTCATTTTCGTTAACATAAACTACACTTTCCCCCCGAAAAATCGATTCTTTTATGTGATTATTGATTCATTATTGAACAATAACAATGGCGAAAATTGTAAATTCGCTTCAGTTGATATGTTAAAAGGGTAAAGGCTAAAAGGTTAGGTTTAAAATGCATGGGTTTTAAGGATTTGTTTTCACCCATGTTCCCTGTGACCAAGCAGCCCAAAATATAAATTTAAAAATTTGATATTAGGTATTAGTTTGAAGTGTATCGATCGGAAAAAATGTTTTAGAGAAAATACAAAAAAGGGAAGGTACTTACCTGCCAGGCTTTTTAGGTTTTTTGTTTTTGCAAGTCCCGGGGCTTTTGGGAATAAAGGTGGCTTTCCCCCTTTGTTAGCCGATTGAAATATAATTATTGATTTATTTATATCTTAGTTTGAATGACATGGAATATCGATTTCAATAATCGGCTTAAACAAATCTGACCTTATATATTACATAAAAAGAGAAATAAATATATAAAATATAAATATCAATAAGTGTAAGCGAAGTTCCAGTTTATTTTCAATGGTTGAACTAATTCTAGCATAAACATTTTTGTGTGGGATTAGTAGTACGTAAGGAAATGAAACACAGAGAAAATTCCTCCAAAAAGCATGGCATATATTTTTTGATATTTCATCTGGAATTCTGAAGTAGATGTAACGTCAAATCTGACTATATTCTGTATTGTTCTAAGACTGATACACTATAGCATAAATGTTTACTTTGGATTTCTGAAAAATAATTTAAGATTGCTAGCAAATACTCACAGGCTACTTTAGATATTTTACTATTTTTTTTCAAAAAAAAAAAAAAAAAAAAAAGAGAAAAAAACGTTAGAAAGGGCTAGATTTACTAACCTGTAATTTTGGCCTAAAATTATGACAATCACTACAGTGTCTACTGGTGCGACATTGATTGTTATTATTTTTCATTACTTTAATCTGCACAACATTTGTTGTCATAAGTTAGATATAAGCGCAGATATCGACAAATTTTATAGTGACTATCTTCAGTTTGTCGGCACATTCACTCATTATGAAAAAGGGAAATATGTGAAAAAAAAACTGTTTTGTAGTAGATTTAAATGCTAGCTGTGATGTAGGTAGGTAGACATTATAGTAGTTCGAAAATGATCAGAAATAACACGTTAAGAAGGCAGTACCCAGCCATTGAAATTCTAATAAAGAAATTTTCTAGATATAATGGAAATACAATATTATATGTAAGTCTAAAACATATTATTTTATAACAGACTAAATACATAAAACTGTAATGAGGTGATTAATTCAGGTTAGTGGATAGCGCAATGACCCGTCACTATAAAAAACCGAGCTAGATACCCACAGATCCTGCTATATGTCTTCTTTTTCTTAACCTGGTTTAACAAGTCTGTTGAAAACTTGGTCTTCATAAAATTCCTTTGCTTTTAATTGTTTTGTTAAAATGACTGAATTTATGCATCTTCGTCAATGTCCAGAAAAGTTTCTCGTGTTTTCGCTTTTTTGTTATATGTCACGTTTTGAGTGCAGCATGCTTCCTGTGAATGTGAAGGCTAATATTTGCAGGAACACATACTCAGAACTGTTGGAAGAGGGACATTCTTCTGTTATTGGTGAGGTGATAGGGATCCCGTTTTATAGGCCCAGGAATAATTTCGAACTGTAGAAAGAGTCTGGTACATTTTTGAAAGTTTAATTGGAGTTATAATCTAGCCCATTTCGAATTCATTTATACAAATGGTTTATGAAAATATACAATTATTCTCTTTTTAATTATATCTGTCAAAAGACTGCAACTGTGTTGTGTGTAACAAACGAATCTAACCAAAGGAAACACGCAATATAAACAAAGTCGTGAAGAAGTATTTCAAAAAGGCATTATTTATCGAGATCAGTTCAGAAAAAGGTTGTAACGCCATGTCTACATACCTACAACACTGCTAACCTTAAGATCTACTGCAACATAGTTTTTCACATATATAAAAGATATCACAAGCAACAAATGTAAACATAAATATTTAAGGTATAATATATATGCAAAGTCTAAGCAAAACAATAGCAAGAGCGATTCTAAATCTATCAGGGGGTGCAGATTTCCACCCAACCGCTTCAAATTAAACTTTTCCTGCAGCAAGTCCACCTTCGGTAAAGATAAATATACCATCTACACCTATAGCACATGCATGTTGTTTGGCATGCAAGAAACCAGGACCTAAACTTATAGTCATTTCGGTACTCACCCGATTTGCTGCATTTCTTCATCATGCTGTAATATAATACCTGCTGGAGCAAGATGGTGCCCGAGTCACATTGAAGAAAAACACTTGTGCTATGACCAGAATGTTTAGGAAATATTCCAGTTACAGAGCAGTCTTTTATGAATAGAACAGCTTTTATAATAATTTACTCGGAAAAAATTAGAGAAATACTAATAAACTTCGATAATGTGGCAGTTGACCTCAATACAGTCAACACTGTTTATTTTCCAATACAGGTAAATCCAATATTTGCTCCACAATAGATCTATGAAGGATTATCTTTGAACACCCCTGGACTTATTGGACTCACCTGCCACATTATCAAAGTTTATTAATACTAGTATCCTTTTAGGAACAACACATGTTGGATTTTGACAATAGAGAGTATGAAGAAAAGAAGCTCTGATAAGGGTATTTTTCTACCTTTGTAGCTTAGACTTGTGTCTCAAAGTCAGAAACAAACAAAAAATATTCATAGGCGCTTTGTAAATTTTTAAACTAAATATATTCACAATGTTAGCTGATAATATTGATATTTGCTCGAAATACATTTACAGTAATAGCAATTATTGATAAAATGCTTCTTGAACTTTATTATTATAAATATGTAATGCATTCATGTGTTTAAAAAATTACGCTGATAATTCGTTCAATAGATTTTATTCTAGATAAACCTGCAACTTTATTTAATCAAAATCTGAAGAAAGTTACCCTTAGATATACCTTATGTTCAGAGTGCAGCTTGGATTTCGTTTGATGACTTTCCTGTATTGCATAAGTAACTATAAATTATAGATCAAAATAGCCTTTACTAGTCGGGAAAATCGAACTATATATTAATATGGACTACATTCGAGCAGACCACGGTGGCATATCCGACGAATATAACTACCTTCATGCCTTTAACACCAGCTCCTATGAATGAGGCTACATACACACTTCTTACCAGAACAACATGTTTTCCTTTAGATTATAAATCGAAAGGTTTCAACCTTTCTGTGCTTTCAGCGCTTTGATAAAATAAAGTAACATACACAGTAAGCTTTATCAGTTGACACAAAATGCAAGAACACTTTCCCCGGATATTTGTCTGATACCAAAAGAACATTCACAATTTCTAGATCATAGACTAGTTTGGTTCATTCATATACACAAATGTTTGATACGAGTACACTTAAACTTCAACAATAAAACATTGTAGCACGATCCTAAAGTGCTGTAAAACATTCAACACAGAGACTGAACATTGAAATACAGATTTTTACATAGAGGAATGCAAAGTTGATATGGACTGTGATATAGGCCGATGACTGAGCACACACACCACGTTATTTGAAACCGTTCTTGTCATCCATTGTCCCTCGTAATTAAAGGAATCTAAAAGTTAATTGTATCAACGGTTTTAGATTTCCATTAACATGTATCAACTAAGCAGTAGTTATTGTAGGATAGATAGCAGATATATCTAAGCATACGCTTGTAATCAGGAATGTCGACGTGAGACTCTTTCTCTACGACGATGTTTTTGTCTACCAAGTTGACAGCCTGAAAAAAAATATTGAAAAAGCCAATAAAATCAATGGAACAAAAACACGAGATTACTTCAGAAACATACTCAGATTACAAAAATATTCCTCCATATGTATTAAATATCAATATCTAGAACATTTTTCTAACATTGGCTTTCCTTTGTCATAAAAAGCAAACTGTTATCAATTAATTTCACTATTCTGTCGTGACTGCTGTTTTAAAATTAAACATGCTATATATTGTCTACAAACAGGCGAAATTTTAATCATTTACACTCTATTACATGTGATATCTTGAATTTTTAAGATAAAAGAATGATCTGAAGGCATTTGGTTAAAACGTGTGATAATATTTAAAATCGGACCAGTGGTTTCAAGATATTGGGGAAAAAGGCACACTCACTTTATAACAAAATAATATGGTTTAAGTGATTTTGGCAGATGGTTACCGTGTTTTGCTTGCATTTTATATAGGTAATATAGGGAAATACTATGGCTGGTTTCAAATGAAATTGGAAGCAAGAAGAAATAGTGTTACATTAATGAAAAATACACCAGTGGAAAGATAAGAAAATGAATTTTATGGTAGGAACAGTGATAAATTTAAATATCAGAACAGGAAATAAGAATGGTCGAAACTAAATTTAATCCTTCTATATTTCAATGTAAATCTCAGGTCTGTCTGATATCGGAAAGTCTCTGCGGCGGCTGTTCTCGCACCCCGCTGCGGATGGCTTGATAAGACGGCTAAGAAGAAAAAAGTTGGGTATGATAAGGAGCATAGATGTAAAATTCTGTCGAAATTTGTTCAGCGGTTTCAGATGGGGAGATGTTGTAAAGTTTTCGATACAGCCATATAGAGAAAAATAGCCCCACCCGATAACGGTTATGTAAAGAAATCAACATGGCTTGAAGGAATGTAACATTACTGTGAATAAGTGCTGCACATAGCTATGTAGAAAAAAC
The DNA here is from genome assembly GCF_021730395.1 of Mercenaria mercenaria. Lineage (NCBI taxonomy): Eukaryota > Metazoa > Mollusca > Bivalvia > Venerida > Veneridae > Mercenaria > Mercenaria mercenaria. The sequence goes on from NC_069363.1 coordinate 56,686,049, forward strand.
TAGCCCAGGTCACTGGCGGCCATGTTTTTAACAAACCAACATGCTTTAAAGAAATTTTGGTATGTCAGATGAAAATTGCCGTGGAATCGTGTTAAAATCGGGGTTTCAGTATAGAAAGTTTTCATTCTATATATTTTCTTTTTTTTTGATATTGCCAATATTGCCATACAAAGAAAATTAGCACAGCAAGTCTGCGACCATGCTAGTCTGTTAAGTAAATAAAGATGACTTGAAGCAATTTTGAAGACGGTCACTCAAGAAACATTGCCATGAACTGTATTTAAAATGGGCAATATCAGAGAAGATTTTTACCCTGCTAAATTTCTAAAATGGTCTGGTCTATCATTCAATTTGGACAGTACCGTTTATCATTCGAAGTCGTGTGCAATGAAAATTCACTGACTGGATAGCGGATAGTGCAGACTATGATCAGACTGCACGGATATGCAAACTTTTCTTGGTCTGCACTGGTCGCAAAGGCAGAATCACTTGCCGCCAGCAACCTAAAGGTTAAAGTGTTCCAAAAGACATATACAGACAACTAGCATCGCACCCTGGAGTATCATCATGGCTAGAAGGAATTCGGTTGAGGGTCACAAAAGGAAAATTGCTGTCAATTGTTTTGAAATCGGGTAAGCGGTTTCTGAGAACAAGATTGGTTGTTCCTTAAAGAAACTGCAGACAATGGGTTTTCAACAATCCTAAAAAGCTCACAACGAGCACTTAATATCTAGCCAGATTTTATCGTTTTTATAAGGAATCACTACCTGCGAGATTTCAAATATTTGTAAATATCGTATGCTACTGAGGTCAATGATATTAAATATGTATATATTTACCATTTGTCCGTATGAGTAGATTAACAACTCTCTAAACCATTTACTTCAGAATGACCGTCCTCTGAAAAATATTCATAATGGCACATTTGTCTATATGAGTATAAATATATACTATATAAAAATAGTTACAGTATTCCGTAGAGTGAGGTAAGTAAGTTAGATAAGTCAGTAATCACTCTTGTCAAAAGTAGGTCAAATTCAGCAAGCAGTCAATGTTCTAACTGCAAAATGAAATGAAATCTCTAACAAGACTCAAACCGGTTTGATAGAGTCCGTTCACGAGAGGTAATGGAAAGTGCAACACAACTCCACCTCTCAGCACCGGATTATATAGATATTAATGGAAGGACCAGATAATATAATAACACTGAATTCAAGTACAGAGAGACTTTTTATGGCCGTCATTTAAAGACTACTGTTGTGACAGTAATTAAAATCTTTAAAATGATAGCAGCTTAACTTAGGATATGAAGGGAAACACCTTTGTTGAACAAGAAATAAATGGAAGAATTAAATCACTCGTTCTTTCTGAAATACCAAGCACAATTCTGCATGCGTTTTAAGTTACAATCCCACAAAGCCTTCAAATAAAAACTACCTAAGTCGCAGATACAATTATGGCGTTTCCCGTGTCTGTTAACACCCATGTGACACTGTGTTACATCCGGCCCTCTAGTCTTATTGTTACATTCTATTATGTCGTCCTGACCGCAGAACTTATAGGCAGGCTTATAACATCTGCAGTTTAACTGAAACACACACACATACATACACACATAAAATAGTCTTAGATTATTACATTTTTACCATTTATTGAATCAAAAAGTATAATTGAGCCGCACCATGATAAAACCAATATAGTGCATTTGCGACCAGCATGGATCCATACTGTTTGCTTTCAAAGCCTATTGCAATTAGAGAAACCGATAGCGAACACTGAGCATGGATCCAGACCAGACTGCGCGGATGCGCACTGGTCTGGATCCATGCTGGTCGCAAATACACTATGTTGGTTTTATCATGGTGCGACTCATTTAGGTACAATCTCACAAAAGTCTGTCCTTGGTTGAAGGTGCGAATGCGAATATTCAGGAAAGGGATAACTTATCAGGCGGTAACGAGTCTCAGATTCTGGCTCAACATTAGCTCTGGGTCAATCAGTTTTAAGAAAACACTGGAAAAAGCTGTACATATTCATGAACAGCATTAACAATATACCGTATCTTTATTTGAAAGCTGACATCTCTCTCCAAGCTTGCCATATGGACATTGACACATCGGTTTCATGTCTCCGTAGCAGTTGTATTGGCCACCCAAACCACACACATGACCAAGGTTACCCATCTGCGCAATGAGACAACCTGTTTGAAATGAAATAAAATAACACACATCATTTGAAAGACAATCATAGGCATTTGCATTTCTTATACTAATAGCAGTTTAAGGGGATTTTCATTCCCAACATGCACTCATTTTTTTGTCAGAACGTAAATGAAAGCTTTCCGAACAAAAACAAATAAATTCAACGTATTATTTTCCGCCATACTATACATGTATATCAAATTATAAAGTCAGATATTATATGGCTTTGTTTACATAAGAACTTTAGATCCATGTTGTAGAATTTAGACAAGTTTGAGATCATCGACCCTTTGAGCAAACCAACCAGACAACAATGACAAGGTTAGATATGAGCTCTAACCTAGTTGAATACTGTCAAAAAAATATCAAATATATTCTAAAAATAATATTCAACTTATTCAACCTGTTATATAAATCAAAAGTAAAATCTAAAAAGAAGTAGGACAAATACACATATTTACTTACACGTTATTTCTACAGGCTGTCCGCACATTATAATGTTTTTACTTTGTAGATCACCCAGCGTTTTGCACTCTCTATTACAAAGGTAACAACCTAAAAGTATTCAAATATGGGTATCACTTACATACAAATATACTTTCATTATAACATACATAGCATATTCAATATGAATGACTTATTCAAAATGGACTGCAGAGCATCTGGTTTCTCAGCGCTCGATGATTGCTTTTCAGAAGCCGAACTCTACAAACGATGGACTCTTTTGTAAGTAACGAGACGACAAAAATAGAACATGCACACCTTTCTTGATGACAATTTATTTTGTCACACACCATTTGTATCGACCTGTTAGTCTTGTTTAACTCGAATAAATAGACTTAAATGTTAAGCTGAATGTCACGGAAAGGGAAAAGAGAAAGATTCTGTACGTGTTTCTTAACCTTTAGCCTGCTAAATTTCTAAAATGGACTGGTCCATCAGTATCACTTATTATTCAAAGTTGTGTTCACCGAAATTTTACTGACTGAATTGCAAACAGTGCAGACAATGATCAGACTGCACGGATGGTGCAGGCACTGGTCGCAAAAGCAGTTAAGGTTGTTACATTCCTATCTGGTTGCTTAAATATTTGCATACAAATTTTACTTACTTGAATTTTTTACATTTTGGTCCACTTTACAGTCTGAGGCTAGAAAAGATAAAAACAATTTATTCTCTTCCAAATTTTGTTGATCGCTTTAATATTAAGTTGTACTCTGCTTCTACTAGACTTAAGACACCTAACTTTACCTTTAATTGAGCCGCGCCATGAGAAAACCAACATAGTGGGTTTGCAACCGGCATGGATCCAGACCAGCCTGCGCATCCGCGCATCCGCGCAGTCTGGTCAGGATCCATGCTGTTCGCTAATGGTTTCTCTAATTGCAGTAGGCTTTAAAAACGAACAGTATGGATCCTGGCCAGACTGCGCGGATGCGCAGGCTTGTCTGGATCCATGCTGGTCGCAAACCCACTATATTGGTTTTCTCATGGCGCGGCTCAATTAGCCGTACCGTTTTAAAAATGTAAAATGTGATACGTTTTACACCCCGTTATATGCAAAACAGTCAGATGTCATAAGCAAGAGGCAAAGCATAGTTGAGTAAAAAATATGATCATACAAATACTGCAATTTGTCATCAACATTTGAAATGTGCAGTAGCCCAAAAAATAAATTGCATATATTTGTAAAACAGTGATTTAGTTTGTAAACAAGCTGATTAAAACCATCTCCTAAAATGCTACCCGAGTATGACAGATTAATTTTTTTTAAATGAAATATTATGCATTTGTCAATTAACAATGTTATAGCCAGGAGATATTTTTTACTTCATTGTAAGCGGGTCTAACGATAAATCACAAGGTGTACTTGTCACGGTATAGAACTTGAAATAGTTTAAAACGGGGTAAAAGTGTGTAGGCGGCCGGGTAGCTCGGTCGGTAGAGCATCGGAACGGTATTCCGAGGCCCCGGGTTCGAGTCCCGGTCTGGCTGCACATTTTTCTCACCCTGTGACATTTGGCGCCCAACGTGGGACCGTGACGGCATTACACTGGTTAGTCTCCGACGCCTGTAATTGCTTATATATAAAGTACCCACTGAAATTCGAGGACGAATTTCAAAATGGTGGGGAAATATGTCACGGTATAGAACTTGAAATAGTTTAAAACGGGGTAAAAGTGTGTAGGCGGCCGGGTAGCTCGGTCGGTAGAGCATCGGAACGGTATTCCGAGGCCCCGGGTTCGAGTCCCGGTCTGGCTGCACATTTTTCTCACCCTGTGACATACTGCCACTCGTGAAGATGCAAGTGTTACGTTCATACGTTTTAAAGATATTCTTGTCTACTTTCTACTGTAAAACCTTTTTCATAATTACCACTACGAAAAAACCACAAGACGCACCATGAGAAAACCAACATAGTGCATTTGCGACCAGCATGCGGGAGTCTGGTCAGGATCCATGCTGTTCGCTAAAAGTTTCTCTGATTGCAATAGGCTTTGAAAACAAACAGCATGAATCCTGACCAGAGTGCGCGGATAGGCAGGCTGGTCTGGATCCATGCTGGTCGCAAATGCACACTGTGTTGGTTTTCTCATGGTGAGGCTGAATTATATATCTCTCACTGATATATTTCAGTAATTCACCGGAAATATTTAATACTTACGTTCGGGCATGTGATGTGGAGATGAAACTCGTGCTCTACACCTCGTACAAAACGGACCGTTACATTCACGTGCGCTAGGATTAATCCGTAAATCTGGAATTAAGACATTGATTATATCATTCTCTTTCGAAAACAAATTACCCTTTACACTGACAAGGTACCTTAGTCTGTAAAACAAAACACACAGGCATACCAGGTGAGAGGGAATGAATTAGCTTCACATGAAATATTTATATGTACCAAGGGGGGCAAAGTTGTTGTGTTGTGTTGTCCCGAGATCTAAACAGAGACTATAATCAATAATAATTCAGTAATTCATGCAAGCTTATACATTTTATGTTTAAATTCAGTAGATCAAAGATATGTAATCATATTTACCTGATACTACGTTGTTTAATTCTATATTTCCCGCGTTTCTTGACTCGATGTCATTGAAATAGGTTCCCATCTGTTTCAGTGTGTGAGAGTTTCTGTAGAAAAAACCATCAATAGGCCTAACCTGTACGGCGATGACAAGAATGCTGATTACCTTACACATGCTCTGAAAAACATACATACTCACTGACCTAAAGTCTAACAACTTTTCTAACTTCAAACTTTGTTTGGTTTTTTTTTTTTCGTTGTTATCTCTGTTAAATATTGACATGTTTCTATGAAAATTGGACACACTATTTAACCTTTACCCTGCTAAATTTCTATAATGGAATGGTCCATCATTCAATTTGGGCAATTCCACTTGTTATTCAAAGAAGATTTCATTGAAAATTGTCTGAATCGCGAACAGTGCAGACCATGATCAGCCTGCACGTCCGTGCAGGTTGATCTTGGTCTGCACTGGTCGCAAAGGCAAATACACTTGCCGCCAGCAGGCCAAAGGTTAATGATAATTTCATTTAAATAAGCATACCAACATCATTATAACTTCTTGGTTAAGTGTTTTGTTTGGTAAAGTTTTCTTTAATACTATTAGAGATGTAGCTTTCAAACATTGTACATTTATTTATCATCATCAGATGAGTAAAGAAGGTCAAGAACTAGGTCAAGAACTAGAGTTCTCTCATGCATTTTTTACGAAATATACCGGGTGTACATCGTCCTGCGCATTCAATAGTGTTAAGAAGAATGTGAAACGTTCCATTGAATTTGGTACCTAAAGATATTAAAGACATTGAACATTAATTTAGTACTAACTGAAGAAATATCTAGAGATATAAATGCTCATAACAGAGTGTATTCAATGCATGATGTAACTTTGTATAGTCTCGTAGTTCCAAAATTAGAGGTTTGAGTAGAGTGCCCGTCATAAATAGAAACTGTAGTGGAAAAAGACAACAGTTGGAGTGATATAATATCCATCAACTACAATGTAATTATATGAAAGATAACAAGCGCACCACAATGCGGAGCAATATACGCCGAAGGTATGACCTTTGACCCCTAAGTGTGACCTTGACCTTGAAGCGAGTCATCCGAAACAATTGCACGTTGTTTCGATGTGGTGAACATCTGTGCCAAGTTTCTTTAAAATCCTTCAAGCAGTTCAGGAGTTACAGAGCGGACACGAAACAAAGTCATATGACCTTTGACCCCTATGTGTGACCTTAACCTTGAAGCGAGCTGTCGAAAACATGCGCTCTGCATGTCGTCTCGATGTGGTGAACATTTGTGTCAAGTTTCTTCGAAATCCTTCAAGGGGTTCAAGAGTTACAGAGCGGATACGAAATTGCTAACGGACGGACGGACGGACACCGGCGTCATAACTTAATACGTACCTTCGGGCGTATAAAAAGTGGAGATAGGTTTAAGAAAGGAAGAGAGGCGGGATGGTATTGGGGAAAACTTAAGACTATTAGAGCTGTAGCTTTGAAACATGGTACACTTATTTATCATCATCAGCTGAGATAAGTAGGTTCTGTCATGCATTTTTTAAGAAATATATATACTGGCTGTATTTAGAAGATTGTTGAAATGGTTAGCGATTTGAAAACCTTGTTTTCAGTGAGTTTCCATTTCTTCTTTTTCTCTTGTTTTCTATTATATTCATCTACGCACTTGTTAAAATAGACTGAAAAACGTTCGTGGAAGTATTTATGCGCATCGGCCGGCGCATTCAATAATGTTAAGAAGAATGTTTGTGAAACATACCAAATTTTTACCTAAAGATATTGAAGACATTGAACACTAATTTAGTACTATATTTTACTTCGTTGATTATTCTGATACTGCTTTCATGGTGTCTTGAACATAATACAATTGAAGTTCTTTTGAAAATTCAATCAAAATATTTAGATAAAATGCAAGAAAAACATATTCATCCTTTTTTTTACTTCAGGTAGCAATTCCCTTTAAATGAAACATTTAAACACTTAAATTCACTGAAAGTATGAGTATTAAATGATCAAGTTGACAATCTTTTATGAAAATAACGTGATATGTTTTACCATTTATTTTTTTAATGTACACTTTAAGCAAAAAACCTTTCATCACTTATTGCATAGGAAAATTCACTTATTGCCTCAGCTAACTGAATAAATACGTAGAGATATAAATGCTATTCAACGCAACATATAACTTTGTACAGTCTTCTAGTTCCAAACTTAAAAGGATATAGTACATTGACCGCAATAATTAGAAACTGTAGTGGAATAATACAGCAGTAAGAGAGCTACACATATCCATCAACTACATTTTAATTATATTGTGTCAAGTTTCTTCGAAATCCTTCAAGGGGTTCAAGATTTACAGAGCGGACACGAAATTGCTAACGCACGATCGTACGGACGGACGAACAACGTGGAGATGGGGTTAAGAAAGGAAGAGAGGCGGGATGGTATTGGGATTAGGGGGAAAACAAGGATGAATATTCCAGGAACTCTAGTTGATCACAGACAAAATTACAGAAATATATGTACACAATACGTCAGAATATAGCATTACTGTAAAATCATTTAATTTCGTGGGCATGTAATTTCGTGGTTTTTGTCAAAACGGCAATTTCATGGGGATATGAAATCGTGGATTTCAACTTTTGAACATAAAATGAATGGGAATTTTACGTGTTCGTTGGGATTAAATTTCGTGGATTGACCCTACCACGAAATCCACGAAAATTAGACCCCCACGAATATTAATGATTTCACAGTATTCTCGTTTTACTATTAAATATTTCAAGTTTTCTCTTCATCAGTCTGAGTAAAGTGAAATAACCTACTCATGTAAGATTTCCTATGCGTAGCATTTTAGGAGATGCTTTCAATCAGATTGTTTCTTTATTAGTTATACATGCACTTTAATGATTTCTACTGTTAGTATTTTTTAGGGTTAGATGCACGATATTTTTGTGAATTCTTTCATTATATAAATATTTTTGCGCATTATCTTCGCTTAAGGTATCCGATCCACAAATAAGCAACATATAACAATGCTATTAAATATATCAAATATTGATGCATGGTAAGCTCATGATAAAATATATCATAGAAATTTTATTTTTTTTACTTTATAGTCTTCAATGATACTTTAACAGAAATCGAGTTATTACAGTTTAAGATTTATCATTTCACAATCAAAAACCTGACTGTAATAATTCTTGCATATTATTTATGGTCATCTTATATACTATTTCTTGTTTAGCAGACACAACAACTATTTCAAATAATACCAAAAAAAAAAAAAAAAGAAAAAAGAAAAAGAAAAAAAAGAAAAACATGGGGTCACCAAGGATCGAAATATTACATATTTGTGGATCGGTTACCTTAAGGTTAACACTCAAGTATTTTGAATATTTGTATATGTCTACATGACGACTATAATGGGGATTTCTACAGGACTTCCAACCTGGAATTTGGCTGGATACTATAGAGAAGAAGTTATGTATGATAATGAAGGTTTTATGCCTTCCCCATTATATTCCATGAGATCCATCCGTTTATAAATGATTTTCTTGCTTTAGAACTGTATACGTCTCTCTTTTGAAACATTGGTGGTTATAAATATAAACCATAGTGTAAAATTGATTAATCCGAAAGCGATTGTTCTCGATATTTGCTGACAAATATATATACAAAACCTTTCTATATATGAATGTGATGTAGGCCATATGTATCGTATTTAATTGAGATAAGAGAATAATCAATTTACTCACAGCCTTAGCATGAGAAAATGAAAATCTGCCGGCGTGAAAAGATCAGCTAAATCTCAAAAAAAAAAAGAAAAAAAAAGAAGGAAATCGAGCAGCTCGCTGTTGTTATTTCTTCATTCACAGTTTTTTTTTCTGTATTTTGTAAATTTTCTATAGAAATATTAATGGAAGTGTCGAAAAAAAAATGAAATATATCTTTGCCAGTCAATAAAAATGAATTGATATTTACTTACCCATTTTATACATCTTACACGAGGTATTTGAGTGATGTTTGTACCTTTAGATTCCATCTGAAAAGAGATATATCCAAACATAAAGCGATTATGTCACTATTCAAAATGAACTGTCCATTTATTATTATATCTGCCACATTAAATGAGATTCCTAGATAAGAAGTTTTGATTTCTTCCAAAGGGCTAAAATGGAAAAAATGATACATGATACGTTACATCGACGCAATCATGCCAGTTTCCGTCGCGGAGAGAAGCCACGTAATTTCTGTCACGTGCATTCAGAAAAATCGACTTGTGCACACTATGGATAAGTAATTAAGGACGCATACAGATGGACGTTACACGATTCAAGTTTGGGTAAGTAGAAATCTATATAGTCTATCATAGTTTACTTGTTAAACAATATTGTAAGAAACAAGTACAAGAACTATTGGTGTCTTTCGAAGAACTAATGTGAAAAATGAGTCTATTTTTACGTATATATAATCATTTTTACAACACACTAATTGATATCCGCACATGTATATATTTCAGAACTGTTAAAAAACCGGTATGGCTGAAGCATACCAAGGAACATGTGACACCTTCAGTTCTCATAAATTTTATTAGGCCGTATAAATAAACATTCAGTAGTAATAAATCCGCTGTACATTCCGTAATACTTCGTAGAGTCAGTAGCATTTCTTTAAAAAAAAAAAGAACAACTGAACTTTACTTCGTATATTTCTGCGTCTCCGTTCTGTAACTTTTCACTGTTAAATTTACTCGCTCACTGTTAATTTTACTCGCTGCTGCTGAATATTGACCCACACACGCTGAATTTCAAGCTTAAATACGGCAGATAGGGTTTCCAGCTCGGGTTATCACGTTGTACATATCCTCCCGGATATATAATTAATTTAAACCGTGAAATAGCGAAACACCCCCATTCATTTGATCCTGGGCCATTGTCTGGAGCCGAGCTATAAAAGTTTGTATATGTGAGACCCTTTTCCTTGCGCACATTTTGTCTTTTAATGTCAAGTATTAGCCATGTAGGCGATCGGTAACCATTCTTGAATTTGCTGGCAGCTTCACCAGTTGGCCATATAGGAACAACCCCCAACGGTATTCGACCTTCGATCTCCCCTTCCTTCCAGAAGTGGTTACTTTTGCCACAATGCCATGCTGCACGACAGGAGTGGATATTTGTAAGTTAAATATTGGGACACTTTGTAAAAAGGAACCGCTTTAGAGTGTAATCAAGTCTAGCTAATATGCAACACAGACATTGAATTCACATGAATAACTACTACGTAGAAATCATGAACTTTATTTCCATTAAACATACACACTGATGTAATATGATAATTGTGAAACAGCAGCTAAATTTGTCCGCTTATACTCATGGAGGTAATATCTCTATATTACCTCCATGTTATATTGAAGAAAAAAATCTAATATTTTCATGATAGAAAAGGGTTTTAAAAAATACGTTTCATCAGAGATATAATAGATTATCAACCAAAACGAATACCAAAAATATTGTTGGTGATCTATGGAGTTTTCAGGCATCTCAAACAATTTCACCAACATTCACATTCATGAGAGTGAATTTCATGGAAACAGTAAATGTGATTAAAACTTCAAAAAGACCAATCCCTGTCTCATATTCCTCCGCTTATCGACGTAACTAAATGGATTGTCAGGCAATAAAAAGTCCCTAAAGGGCCAACGGGCAATGAAATGAAAAGGGAATCAGCATCCGTTAACTAAAATGACTCTTTATGAAGTTTTTGTTGGTAAAATGTTTCAATGTTTTGTTTCATTTGAGCCAAACTATTAAATTAAAAACAAACACACATTATAGCATAAAACTGGTACAGACCGGACAAATGAATGAAATAAAATCTTAGTCCTGTTAAACTGTTGAACTTGAGGCGAGGGGGATTGAGCGTGACATCGTCTTAGATTGGTGCATGTCTGTGCTAAGTTATTTTTATATCTATCCAGACCGGACAAGAAACATGATATAAAATCCTGACATTGTCTTTGAAAATTAGGTTCAGAGTCATGCACGTCGCCTTCTTACGGAGAATAATTGCATAAACCAAATGAGTCTGAAGTATGGTTTGACTTGCAGCGGAAATAGGGATGCAACCAAAAAAGAATACAGGAGGGAGAAAAAAAATATGAGCTAAAATTTTGGAAATACTTTTGAAAGGCGGATTAGTACGAGTACAGGCAAATGGTGAATTATTGTATGCATTGTTCGGGTATTTTGTGCTGTGGTAACGGGTCTATTTTAACTAGACAAAGGCTTGTACAGTCACCGAGTAAGGAACTCATACAAGTGTTTACAATGTGTTTGTTCTAGTTTCTGATCTTTCCTTCTTTGATAGTACGAATTTGAGATTTGAGAAAAATAGGGAATCGTATTGTTATACCTACAGCATCCTATCTTATGTTAACAATTATTGCTGTATCTTTTAAGTAGAAGTAAAATATGTCTGTGTAAGATATTTTCATCATGTCAAATATTCCGTGACATGAAAAGATATTTGATCCAGCTTAAAACACGGTTGTGACGTAATCCTTTGTTAGTTTTGTCCATTATATAGGTTATTATATTGATACCACTCTATACTATTAGGTTATTTAACATTGTTCTGTAAAATACGGAGATTTATTTCACACCTATATATTTTTAACCAATTGGAAGCTTTTCTTTCTATCACGTAACAATACAATAGAAACCAGTATTGTACTGTGTGTCACATTTTCTTAAGTATATATAGTAACATCCGAAATCTACAATCCACAAATTCCATATTTTTTCATACTGGACTCCAGTCCCAAAAATCCATATATTTTTCATATAGGACGGGACAACTCTTCCGATTCTTTATAAGGAGATTTTGAATTACTTCCCTTGTATATAGCGAGAGCAGTATTTTTTTATTTTTTTGAAAAAATGTGATAACTTTCTTATTTTTGAACGAAACATGTTAGTGTAAGGACTCAATTTCTTAGTTAGAACGTTTCCTATCCAGTTATCATGGGTTCGGTTCAAAATTTCACGAAAAGTTGTTTTTGAAATTTTTGGCACCGAGAGTGGATCTAAATGTATAGTCTATGTGTTATCAGAGAAGAACGTATTTTAGATTAATGTGTATTGTTGTTTGCGAGTTAAAATGTATGAAGTTTTGTTTTCTACATCTGTCTTTTTATGGTGTGAAATAAAGAGGTAATTTAAGTGTTGAGTACAATACTGAATTCAACTGGACTCGTACACAGCAGTAATAACCCATATTTGGACTCGGCATTCATCTCGTCCAAATATGGATTATTACTGCTATGTACTCGTCCAATAGAATTTAGTATTGTTCTCAACACTGTTAAATAACCTCATAATATTTGGACTCGTACCCAGCTGAGAAAACCATATTGGACGAGCCGCTAGGCGAGTCCAATATGGTTTTCCCAACTGGGTACGAGTCCAAATATATCTCGTATTGTACAGTACAATGTTAAATAACCTTTTTTATTCTATATCTACTTTATTTTAGTTTAAATTAAAAAAATGATTCACTGAATATTGTATTTCTACCTTCAGCTTGGCATGAGTGCAAATATTTACTATGAAGACGCATGATCAAACTCTGTACATAGAGCGCCTACTTACCCGATTCGGATTACATTCGGAACATTTCCACGAGTTTCGGGTTTTATCGTATGTTTAACATGGGACTGTTGAACCGTCCAAATACGAAAAAATACAGGTTTTTTGTACGCACGTGCGTCCAATACGGTAATATAATAAGAAAAAGGCAAAGCCTCTGAGCGAGCGTAGCTTAAACGACAAAGAAAACTATTCACTGCTTAAAACAATTCCGAGAACCTATTCACTTGAAAAGAAACAAAAATTTAATGTCATTATCCCTGTAACAGCGAATATCATACGTTGCAAAATTTATGGAAAGCCGGTGTCACGGTGACGTCATTACCTGTTTGCGGCGTTCTTATGGCTTTATGCTTATTAATGACATTTTATCCCATTTTCTGGCCAATGCTTGATCTTTTAAAAGAAAATCATATTTTTTTTTATCAACTTGAAATCTTTCTTGCATTATTTTTGAGTGATGGATAATATTTCTGTATTCACTGCCAACAAAGCATTTCCTGTGAGCACCTGTCGTCTAGGGACGCGCACTTCGTAAAATAAAAGCAAAATTGAAATTATTTCCGTAATATAACTTTTTTAAAAATAAAGACACCTAATGAACATAGAGATTGTAACTCAAATATAAAATTAAAAAAAACAAACAAACAAAAAAAAAAAAAAACAATTTTCCCGACTTCGACGGAAGTAGAACAAAATGGCGGCGCCCAGACGCGACGAAAATTTTTCAGCTACAGGCTGATCACTACCAAATAGAATGTAAGCCTCCGCAGGTCTAGTCACAAGTAGTCAAAATAATAGCAGAGCTACCGGCGCCGCGAAGCGGCGCCGACAGCGTCGCATTACAGTTAGACGTATGAAAAAGAAAAATAAATAGAGAGATCTAACTGTGCATACTATCGAGTTGAAAATTCGTGGTACTTTTTGGAATCGGCGTTGTTCGGATTTTTTCAAGTACACTATGCACATAGTAATTAATCAGTAAAAACGTCAGTAGACGCTTACTGTTTACGGTTGACAAAAGCGTCTCGCTTACTGCTTTGAATATTGAATAAAAATGTAAATGAGCGTTTGATAATAAGAAATTAGTGCTAAATACATTTTCTACGAAGAAAAAAGAAATAAAATACAATATTTTCATTTTGAAACGACTTTCGTCACGCTGCCATTACTGAATTTTATTATATATACATGAGATTCTGTTAGGTTTGAAATTTTCAAAGTTCAAGCTTTTCAATTTGAAGGAGTTATCATTTGTGACTGGTTTCCAGTATAATGATAATTTAGGTAAAATTTTTGATGCAGTACGTTTTAATAAGAATAATAGAAATTATTCAAATACGCATTTTTTCTTTATCTTGGTGCAAAAAGTACCACGAATTTTCAACTCGATAGTATGCAAAGTTAGATCTCTCTATTTATTTTTCTTTTTCATACATCTAACCGTAATGCGACGCTGTCGGTGCCGCTTCGCGGCGCCGGTAGGTCTGCTATTAACCTGTAACTGTCCATTCTTAAAATAATGGATACTTTAAGAATGGACAGTTAGCAGATAATATTTGTGCTTTGTCAGAAGAAATCATACCTAATACCTATACATTAAAGATCACTTAATTTGCGCTAATTAGTGTTAATTGGCATTCATCGAGTTTCTGATGTTATCAACGCCTGGGGAAATCTGAAGGAGTTTCCCTGTTACTACTGATTATCGATTTTCTATAATTAGCCTAATTAACATGTGATCAGATTTGCTCTTGTTTGAAACGGAAACGAGGCAATGATGCCGAAAATTCGGCAATTTCCGTAGATCACTAGGTCTGCATTAATATAACTTCTTGATAGCTATGACGCAAATTTAAGTTTATACTGATACATTTAAAAGTTGCTACAACTTGCTGGAAAAGCTATGGGAGGTACAAACTGATATTTGTCTATGTCCCGGAAATGTTCGGAAACCTTCGGAAGTACACGATTCCGATCTGTCTTTCCCGTGAGAATTCCGTTTCTATTTTTAGCCATGGTATATTACTTTCAGAGGTTATCGTTCTTTATCAAACACCCGCATATTTCGGGTGTAATATAGGTGGCGCTGCAGGTTTCCCCAGGCTGTCAATTTGCAGGTATTAGAAAAGTTAGAAATTGTCAGACTGGATTCCCAGGCTTAGCAGATAATGGATGTGTATAGTAACAACCTTGTGCGTTGAGAGGTGAGAGTACATCACCCAAAAAATCAAAATATAAACTACAACGTTTTACAGAAATTATAGCTGCAAAAGAAGTCTGAAAGGGAACGTATGACTTTAGCCAAAATCGACCCAAAAATTATCAGAAAAATTAAAGTCAAAGACTAGGTCAAATCTAGTTACAGAAAACTACTTTGAATCTTAAGGTTTAGCAGTATATCACAAAACAACGATTTTTTAAGTAAATGAACAGCATCTTGACCAACAACTTATCTGTCCAATACATGATTTACTGTTTTGTCCAAAAGAGTTGGATACTTAAAATATTCTAAAGGAGTTGTCCCCCTTTAAATAAAGATGCCATTTGTAAAGAAATAAATGTAAACAATTGTCAAACTACTTATGTAAAGTTTAAACACTCGTACGATGTTGCAAATGCATCAAAATTAAGACATGTAACAGCTTTTTAAAAATCGTGAGTTTTTAAAGGCGCTGAACTGTCCAGAAGTGTGGCCCCTTCGTGCAGTCCCTTTCCGGAATTCAATATATATATGAGTAAATTGACAATGGTTTTGTAGAATAGATTCTAATATATATGTTTTATATGCTGTTAGATTTTCATGTAAAACAATGCTTTTTTCTATGATTTGATGACGTTCGAACTTTTTCCTCCGAAACATGGACCTATACCTTAAACTGTTAAAAAATAGTAAAATACTCTTTGTATATGGCGATCCCTAAATCGACCTAGAAAAGTACCACAGAGATACATTTTGTATGGGATTGTCGGCCGAAAATACCTGCATATAGGCAAGTACCTAATGCACAAAAATAGGCTTTATTTTTTAAATGCTTCAGACCTATCTTTCTCATGCAGAGTGCCTGTAAAATTGGTGAAAGATTTTACCATAACAGACTTTAATTAAAATTATTATTATTATTATTATTATATACCACATTTATATAGCACTCTTTTCATATAAAAATACGTTCAAAAGTGCTTTACATAAAAACATTTATATAATGTTCAATAAAAAATGGGAATTGAACTATTATAGAAGAAATTAAAATTACATTACGGTAATAAGATACCAAGCATTTTAAATTGGAAGGTAGGCAGATCAAAACATGAAACAAAACACAATATCATAAAACATTAACTGACCTATCAAAGACACAGGTCAGAGCAGAATAGAACAGAAGATATCTTACATTTTGAACAGACAGAATTAAACGGTATGATGTCTGCGAAATGCATCACAGCATGCAAACCGTCCCGGATGATTGGGCCAATCCCTACCCAAACGGTCCGGAGAACATCCACGATACATCCCACAGAAAAAAAAACACCGCCAATATTATTCTGTCACACTGGAGTTCTTAATTAAAGTAATTAATTGGCCGGCAAAGTACCTACATTATAAATCAGGTAATCAGTGAGATGTTAGTTGCCAAAGAATTGTATGAAATAATGCGTCTTTAGCGCTTTTTTGAAACTTTGCACGGTCTTGCACTCTCTTATGCCAGATGGGAGGTCATTCCATAACCTCGCCGCAGCTGTCTGAAAGCTCCTGTCACCAAAACGTATTGTTCGACATTTGGGCACCACTAGTTTTAATGCATTATTCTGCGATCTCAGATTTCTGGATGGTGTATATATTTCTAGCATGTTCGCTACATAAGCTGGTGATTGATCTTTGAGTGCCTTATATGTATGTGTTATAATTTTGTATTCTACCCTACATTGCACAGGAAGCCAATGGAGTTCACGCAGAACAGGCGTTATATGGTCGTATCTGGATGTTCTGGTTACGATTCTAGCTGCCGTGTTTTGGACATATTGCAGTTTGTTCATTGACCGTTTTGGAATTCCATATAGAAGAGAGTTGCAATAATCCAAACGTGATGTAACAAGAGAGTTGATTAGAGATTTGGTTGCGTTTGCGTTATATATTGTCTGATGTGACTAATTTGCCGCAACTGTGCATAGGAATTCCTACACACACTATTCACATGTTGCTCCATCCTCATGTTCGAATCCAGGAAAGCACCGAGGTTCCTGACACTGCCTGATTGTTTGATTTCAGAGCCGTCCACTTTCACAGATATGTTTGAAACAGATTGTGTCTTGTGTTCAGATGAAAATATGATTAATTCTGTTTTTTCAGCATTGAGTTTCAACATGTTAGTATTCATCCAACTTACTATATCCTTTAAACAACTTTCAACGCGATGAATGGTCTCTTCAATAGACATTTTATTTATTGGTTTGAAGGATTGATATAACTGCGAATCGTCCGCATAGAAATGATTGTTCAGTCCGTGCTTTCTGCAGATAGCTCCAACTGGTTTTGTGTACATTGTGTAGTTCTTTGGCCCCAGGACAGACCCTTGGGGTACACTGTACTTCATTAGCACTGGTTGTGATAGCTCGCCATCTATGCATACGGTCTGGTAGCGGTCACTAAGGTATGACATCATCCATGCGAGTGGCTTGCCTGTAACACCAAAGTGACGTTCAAGGCGATGAATCAACGTCCCGTGGTCAATAGTGTCAAATGCTGCAGAGAGATCAAGCATCACAAGAATAGTCACATTGTTCTTATCCAACGATTGAAGAATGTCATTTTGAACTTTTAATAGGGCGGTTTCGGTTGAGTGGAATTTTTTATAAGCAGATTGATTAACTTCATGAAGTTCGTTGTTCCTCAGATGATTTTCAATTCGAACATCTACCACTTTTTCTAAGATTTTAGACAGAAACGGCAAGTTTGACACAGGTCTATAGTTTTTTAGGACATTAGAATCTAGGCTTGGCTTTTTTAGAAGAGGTCTTATTCGTGAATGTTTGAACGCTTTGGGCACATACGCAGCATCTAGAGATGCATTCATAATTGTTGTTATCACTGGTGTTAGTTCGTCAAGACATTCTTTTAATAACCATGTTGGGATAGGATCTAGTTCGCATGATTTGTTCGCTGACTTTTTGATAATTGATTTCACTTCGTCTTCTGAGGCTTGAGTAAACTCTACATAACTGACACCTGTGTATTCAGTTTCTATGTCATCTAAATCAGATACAGATTGTGTTTGCGATGCTATATCGTTTCTGATTGTTTCGATCTTTCCAATAAAGAAGTCACTGAAATCTTGTGCGAGATGCTGTGGAGATGATTGTGATGGTAAAATCACCTGATTTGTATCGCCAAGAAGATTTTTGGTAATCTTTGATAAACTCTTATGATCACTGCCACATGAGTCAATTTTGCCTATATAGTATTCAACACGAGCTTGTTTTAGCATCTTATTCACTTCAGCACACTGTGTTCGGTAAATTTGGTGATCGATTGTGAGCTTACTTTCACGCCATTTCCGTTCTAATTTTCGTTTCTGATGTTTTGCTTCGTTGCTCGGTATACCAAGGACATGAAGGTCTTAACACAATAGTCTTGGTAGTCAAAGGGGCGTGTTTGTCTACTATAGAAATTAACTGATTTGAATATTCCTCCACAAATTCATCGATATCAGTAACAGATGGAGTGCATTGTGTGTTAAAAAAATCTATTCTTCGTATGTCTTCTCGAAATGAGTCAATGTCGATCGAACGTAATTTCCTGTACGACACAGTTTTTCGTACTGGGGGTGGTTTGGAAGCTTTAGCGTCAAATATCACAGCAAAAATGATCACGTGACATCTTTCCATTTGAATCAGAGAGTCCAGGATCTATGACCTCGATATTTGAAACCGTGACATCATTATCTCTGGTTATCACTACATCCAACGTATGCCCAGCTACATGTGTTGGTTCTTGTACATGTTGACGCATGCCACATGCATCCAGACTGCTTGTAAACTTTTTTGTGTCACTATTTTCCGGTAAATCAAGATGGAAGTTAAGGTCCCCTACAATGATGGTGGTCTTGTCAATTGTAGCATATTTAGTTAAGAAATTGGGCCATTCTTGCTCCAGGAAAATATTTGTGTTTAAACCGTTTTCTTTGGAAGGGGGTGGCCGGTATATAATGGCAAGCCGTAGGCCTATGGAGTGTCCGCCTGTAACTACATTGCAATCCATATACTCAAATTGGGAAAATTCGTTGTCTTTGCTTGATGTGACAATGTTCACTTGTATGGCTCTCTTGTGAATAATTGCTACGCCCCCGCCGCGCCTACCATTACGAGGGACATTTTTCATTTTGTAACAGTCGGGCACGAGTTCGCCGATGCACGCTTTGTCAACAGAGCTACCGAGCCATGTTTCAGTTATGGCACAAATGTCGAATTCATTTGTAAGGATGAAGTCACATATGGAGAGTGTTTTATTTTTCACTGATCGTGTATTGACGGAGCAAATTTTGATGTTTTTTCTGCCCCTGAACTAATGTACAGTTTTCAGGTTTTATCCGTATCAAGTTGTTATTATTTACCCCATTGTTAGTGTCCCATGCTCGTCTAATCTGGTTTTTCCCACCTCGAGTCCCTCTATATTGAATTAATCGAAACTCTTTCAATCTTTTGATAATCATGGGATTAGGTCTCTTTTGTGCACTTGGTAATTGTCCAATATGTGCAACTCTGATCTTTTATAAATAATCCTCGGTGACATTCGCTCACTGAAACACATTATTGCTGCAGGCTATGCTGATATATGAAAGTTTGGCAATTTAATTGCAATAATGGTTTTTTTAAAAATCAAAATAACTTCAAAATCACAATTATGATTCACCTTAAATTTACAACACTCCAACCACGACTAGATGATATCCAATATATCCAATTTTCAGAATTCTGAACAAAGTATAAATGTCAGAAAACTATCAATATTTGAGAGCACTGAAAAATGCAGCCTACACCTGGCGCATAAAATCCTATCCTGAAATATGTAATTTCACCTTTCTACTACAAAGTCAAAGAAAAAAGCAATGCAGAAAGCAAATAAATTCCCGAAAGTTTTACTATATGTTTCGGTATTAAAAGAAAATTTGACTTTACAGCCATTCTCCCAAAATCGACACATACTTGAAAAAACCATGTCGCCGAGCTTTCAGTAATATTTCTCAAAATGTTCGAGCACAAAACTGTGCACTTTAGCTTAAGCTTATACCAACAATGAATGGACAATAACTTAAATACATGTTTTGGTATCTTGTTGCACACTTAGCATCCACGAATAATCGGCATCGTTTCTTACTGGTGTTTCGATTGTTTTACAGTACCTGTATTTAAAGATGCAAATAAAGACAAAGGAATAGACATAAAACTTAAAACAAGACTACACATTTTGAAATATACTACTAAACATTGCGATAACCGTGCAGTATTCCCTTGAAATCAACACATGTACAGAGAAACAAATGATTGTTTCTGTATTTTCTTAGACTGACATGGGTGGTCATTTTGTCCTACTTTCGTGTTTATCGCTTTTCCGTAATCGGCCGGAAATTCTTCGGGATCACGTGATTTTAAAATTAATTCTAACGAATATCCGTTTAAAGATGCGCGACAAAATAACTGTATTTCCATGATGGCAATTATACACGATTTGCATGAAAAATATGAGATGTACAAATTTTTAGTTTCAAATTGACATTGACATATCTTAGGCCAAGACAATGTGTTTAATGTCTAAAATTTTATTGAATTAATGTAGCCATATGTACATAAATCAGTGTATTTAGGTAAATTTCAATCACATTTTGTTTCTACAGTGTAAGATAGTTATTCATTCATATTCTTATTCAAAAACTGACATTTAGAAAAGCTAGACGTTGCGGAGTCTGATTTTGCAGATAATGTTTATACATAACTGAGATAACGATTACTTTATATAATAGGTGGAAAATTATGCGGACTAAGTACCTTCTGATATTACACAAAATCTGCCTATTGCAAAGTTCTGTTATGGCCAGTTTTTCAACTCTAGCACTAAGAAAGGGTTAAACCAGTCTTAGTTAAGCCATCGCTCAACCTTGTTTTCTAACGGATTTTTACTAATACTCGGCGGGTATATTTGCGATGTATTAGCTAAGCCTTGGTCACATCACTGGCACCAGATCAGAAAGAAAATGCCTCCGTACGTGTTATACCCTACCCCTAGGTATTCTATAAGAACCATGGTCGTGAACGGGAAATTATACTAACCCGTTTCAATCGTACATTTCTCAACTTAAACGCGCAGTTCGGTGAATGGGTATGTAGCATATTGAACAAGCGATAATTTATCTTCCATCGTGCACCAGTCACATTGTCTCAATATTCCATATTGCTGAGATTATCAACATATTTTATGCTTTCGTCAACGTTACAGAAAAAACTTGCTTGACCTTCCCTAATGAACATCCGGTCTAGAGGTCACGACAGTGTGCACATGTTTGGCGAAACGTAAACAAACAAAAACAGAATTTAAAAAAATCACAATTTTACACTAAAACTCCAAATGATGAATGAAATTCATCTTGTATACGATATTTAATTTGAAATCGTACATTGGTCTGCATCTGTTCTGTTTATTTTATTCATTTTGCACATTAATGCTGCATTTTCACATTTTAGCGAACACGTGTAGTAAAGTGACGATTGACATACATTTTCACAACAGCCAATCAGAATGTTTTTTTAATCTAGAACGGAACTTCACCAGGGAAGTTCAAGCAAGTTTTTTGTGTTACGTTGAAATTACTATAAACTACGCGTTGTTTTTCTAAGATAAGATGTATTAAAGAAATGCGACCGGTACTCAATGGAAGATAAATTACCACTTGTTTGATATCCATAGTACACATTTACCGCACTGCGTGTTTTAGGTATGAAATGCGCGATTGAAACGGGTTAGTATATTTTCCCGTTCATGACCATGGTTCTTATAGAATACCTAGGGGTAGGGTATAACACGTACGGAGGCATTTTCTTTCTGATCTGGTGCCAGTGGGTCACATACTATGAACATGTAGATACAGTCATCGGACCGTTTCGCTGTGTTTTTACATATATAAAACGTGTTACTTTGGTGATTTACTACTTTCGGAAAAGAAATTCTCATAGAAATCATAGAAAAATACAAAGACACATTAAAACACAAAAACACTAGCGCCCGTCTTATGAATTAAAAAAAACAATATTTGCTGGGAAAAGGTGAATTTAATTCAAGGTAAGACTACAAGCATTCCTATGTTTGCTCATTGTCTTTTTGTTTTCATTATTCCTAAATGTTCCACCTTTCATGTACAAAACACGTGCAATATGCATTTGTAATTAGGAATGCATTTGTAAATTTAAATTAATAGTATAGATACTCAAACTGCACTTGCAAATGCATAAATTTCAAAATCCACACGTCATTGAAAGGAGACGTATATATGTAGACGTGCGTATCCATAGATATAATATGTTCAGCTACATGTTTTGCGTTACATGTAATTATAATTAAGGCATCGCCTACAGTGGCAGCCATCTGACTCAAAATTTTACATGCAAATTTTCATAAAAATAAAAGATGACTAAGTGGTAACTATAAAGTCAATAAACTAAATTTTGTCTTTGTAATATTTTTCATATTGGAGTTCTACTGCACATAAAATTTCAATATTTTGGGGTAAATCTTCGGTCTAAACGAGACTCAGATATTTTACAAGCGGCATATGTACTATAAATCATCATATGCTTCTTCTGTTGATGATAATTTGACCAGCTGTTAAGGCTTTAGTGCAGTTTTCAAGAGAAAAATACACGGCCTGAAAATATGAACTGACACTGAATCGTGACTGTGGCGATGCCTTAATTACATGCACTTATATATTTATGCTTGCACGTATATTTTGAAACGTGTACAAACGTAGCGAATTTAGTTAAGTTAAAATTGAACAGTTGAATCCGTTACATTTTTAGCTCGACTTTTCGAATAAAAAATAGAGCTTTTGCACTCGTCCCAGCGTCGGCGTCGGCGTCGGCCTCGCCGTTGGTTTAATTTGTTTTTATAAAGTAAAACATCTCTAATACTAGCTTTACTGAGACGAAATCTATCCAAAAGTCCAAATCGTCGTACATAACGAAAGGGTTTGCTCAGTCCCGTATCATTCCTTCCCTCCTCAACATTTCTGCTTTAACTTCGTGCTAGAAATTTAAATCCATGTCTAAATATTCCGCCTCCATCTTTTCTTAAACCACCTATGCCCCAGGTTTAAAATAACAGTAGAAAGATAAGCCATTGCTGACACCGCTCAAAGTAGAAAAATCCAATCGAAGGTTTAACTTTCGTCGAGCCCCGTTATTCACGTGCTGACTTAAGCGTTGTAAATATATCCGACACGGCTTAAGTCGGAGCTTAAGTCTTTACTTAATAGTTGAAAAACTGGCCATAAATGTTCTAAAAATATTTGTTATTTCTGACTTTTTTGTATGGCTTTAAAAAGTTTATTTTTTATATGTTCCGTAACAAATTTCCGGAAAAGTTGCTATGACAGTTATTTAGTTGTATGAGACAATTGATGTTCTTAAGACATACTGTTCACTTTCAGATTGTTCTCTTATGCGTTTTATTTATTTAAGTTGCATTTCTTTTCTTTTGGAGAATCTGTCAAGGTTGCTGACATTTTGAGACTGTTTCATTTTTTTTTTGTTGATTTGCGCATTTCTTGTCAGTTAAATAAAAGTTTACAATGTTGTGTCAATTTCAAAGTCGATTTTTATCCTTTAATATATTTATTGGTATGTAAAATGACTTTTTATCAAAATAATTTGAAATAAGTAGCACATGTTTGCATTTCTTAATATAACTCAAAGAACCTATTTTCCGAAACAAAATAAGGCACTAGTTATCTTCAGGATGGCATCGTGGTATCTGTTTCTGCTAGATGGATGAAAAGAAAAACTAACTTCTTTAAACCTCTTTGAAACCTAAAATCAGTAATGTTTCATTTTCTTGTGAGTGTAGCCTTTGCGTAAACATTAATGATATATAACATTCTGGTATGAAACTGTTTGGCCAAAATGTTGCTTTGTTTCTTGTACATGTCACAAGAAAAATAATCTGTATGAAGTAATATGTTTGCATCTTATCGCGGTCTGCATCTCTTCCTTTGATCAAATTAACTGCAAAAGCATGTTTGACTGCTAATATAAATCATGTAACCGCAATATAATAAAGCTATGCTCTCACCTACGCTCCGTAACGAAGATTTATAGGGCACATTTTTAAATTGTCGTATCTCGTAGACAAGAGTCTTTTTGTAGGTAATTCTTTTCCAATAAACTGCAGAGGGTTCGAAGTTTAAAAAATGATATAAACCATTACGTTACCATGAACTTCAAATTTCAACTTTTCGCATGCTGCAAATGAGTCGATTTAGGGAGAATGGCAGCTTAATGACCTCATTCTAACAATACTACTTTCTTGTAATAACGAAATATATTGTAATAGCGAAATATTTTCTCGTAAAAACGAGATAGAAAGTCGTCATAACGAGAAAAGATCTCATAGTTACGTGATATGGGTAATTTTCTTGTGATAATAATATAAAATTTCGTAATTACGGGATAAGAAACTCATTTTTCCAAATGTTGTAGTTTGGAGATTGCTCTCAAAATTCCATAAGCACCAAATGCATTGTCACTGTACATGGTTTCATGACTCTGGGTGAGATATTTTTAAGATATATGCAACGCAAAGTTTTACGTTTATTTTTCAGGTGCACAACTTCACATGTTATATGATAATCCTCTAATGTTTTATGACTCTAAGTCAAATACTTATACATGCATGTGGCAGAAACCGCGTACCGCTTATGCACATTTTTGACTTAATCAATGGCCATAACTCTGGTCTGACAGACAGAAATCCAAAACAAAACCCACGTGCACACTTTGACAAGCTGAATAATATTCCTATTGTTTCATGACCCTAAGCCAAATACGTTTTAAGATAAAGATACGTGCGAAACAAACCTTCTTTTTTTTGCAATTTTATGATATATTTTTGACTAAGTCAAGGCCATAACTGTGGTCTTACTGAATAAAATCTCTAACAAAGCCCCATGTGCACAACACGACGTCCTAAATAATATTCCTGTAATGTTTTATAATTCCAGATCAAAATACTTTCTGAGATACATGCAACACAAACTTTAAGGCATTTTTATGCATAATTTACTAAGTCTGGTCTGGCTGTGTGAGATCCAAATTAAAACACCAGGTGCACAACTTCACATCGTGCTGAATAACAGTCGTGTGAGGTTTGATGACTCTGTGTCAAATACATTTTTGAAATACTGTGAAATCATTAATATTCGTGGGGGACTAAACTTCGTGGATGAGTCAATTCACGAAATTTAATCCCAACGAACAAGTAAAATTCCCATTCATTTTATGTTCAAAAGTTGAAATCCACGAATTCATATCCCCACGAAATTGTCGTTTTGACCAAAACCACGAAATTTTATGCCCACGAAATTAAATGATTTTACAAAAAAAAGCTGTTGCAAAAAGTTCAAATCAAGCAGTAAGATTTTCCCTCTAAATATATTAAAATTAGAATTTCAACAGGAGACATTTTATTTTCATAAATTAATATATAGAGAGAGGAATAACTATTTTTATGATAAAATACCCTTTTCTGGGACTGTCTGTTTCATTGTTTGATTAAAAATGCCGAGAAATGTTTGAAAAATATACATACAGTTCAGAATGTCTCTACCTAGACCGTCCATGTATTAAATTGCTTGACGTATATAAAACTGCAAACTCAGCACGGACAAAGCATGACTGACGCACGTATCATAAGGCCAAGTTAATTTAAGTTTCGTAAAGGCACTTCAGAACATTCAAATGAATCAAAAATGTATTAAAACTTTTCTCGGAATGAGACCTGAATATCATCAATGTTAAAAAAACTTTTAGTGACAGTAAACCTGTATTGTTCAATTTAACTTTAGCTTTTAGTTTAGTGCAGATACACAAATCAATGAATTGTCTTTGCCTTAAAGAGGACAATAACACGGAAATTCATAATATCACGAAAATCTTTTCTTTTTCGTGAGTATCGCCTAGATTTTTCGGCTCTTCTCCTTTACATAGATACCTGTAGTTGCCGTAACTGATTTAGAACACGTCAACTCTGAAACAGTTTTCTGTGAAATGCGTATGTGTAGGTTACTAACCGAGTAGGACTAGGAGGTGTTCATGAATTGAAAATACCCGCACCCGTGCGAATCGTGACACCTCGAGCAGCGCTGGAGGTGTTACCGCACGGCCGCGGGTATTTTCCATGAAACACCGATCTAAGAGGTAAGTAACTGACTTACACAACGTCCTATTAATTTGTTGGTTTTTATAATTAATTTATTAATAAGTCTTTCCTTCTCCCAGTCAGAAAAAAATGATTGTGTGAATTTCTTTAACTTCAGCCAGTAAACTGTAATACGTAAATCTTGTAAAATACATTTTACCATGGCAACTGTAATTCTGCACTGACATGAATTCTTTCACTAATTCTCACAATAGGTCTCTTGCTGATTGTAGGTACCAAATTATTTTGAAATCTGATGAGTTTTAGATATTTTATTATTTTTTCCAATCTGTTATCATGGCAACCAGAATTTTGCATGGATATATTCTTTTAGCACTTTTCACGGAAGGTCTCTAGCTGATACTTTGTTCCACATTTTATTTGAAAACTGGTAAGTAGTAGATTTTTTAATGAATTGTTTAAGTATTGTTCAAGTTGGTAACCATAGCAACCAGAATTCTGCATTCTTTCTCAATATTTAATTTTGATTTTGGAAGTACTAATCTGATCAGAGTCACAATCGCAGCTGGTCGAGTTTATTGGCCAAACACATTATATTAAAATTAAGTTAGGATTGCTTTCGAAATGAAAGGATTAGAGTGTAAACAAGGTCAAATGTTGACGCACGACGCAACGGACATGTGCACTATGCGATCACAAAAGCTAAAAATGCATATAATAATTATAATGATTATCTTCTTCTCCTCCTAATTATTATTATAATTATTATTATTGTTATTAATATTATTATTACTAATAATACTTGATGCCACACTGTATTTTGTAACAGTATAATAGATACATGGGTAAAGATCTGCACACGATGAGTGAGTGAGAGAGTGAGTGAGTGAGTGAGTTAGGTTTCACGGCGAATCGACACAAAATTTCTCCCTGTATAGTCTGATTTCGAGTACTGAGCCGCGAATTTACCTCAAGCTTATTGTAAAGGAAAACATGCCGATCGTAACTCAAAGGTCAAAATAAACAATATATGTTTATAAGTCTACATTTGTGAATGCTATTTGACACAGATACTGTCTAAAATGGCATTAAATAAACATTACAGTTTGAACTCATCTAATACGTTTTTCACGTGCTCAGGTATGGTATGATACATGTGCACGTGCGCAGGTATGGAATGTAGGTATTCATTTTGGTTACTAACCCGCGGAGAACAAAAGAACAGTTGTGTAAAAAAGTTTACAGAGTTTACTAATAATATCAATTGAATAATGGGAATTACTTCGAGTAAGATAATTTTCTTTGGAAAACTCTGTTAGTCGATGACAGAGATTGATAGTTTATCTACATTGGAATATTTTGAGCTTTAATAAACATTTGTTTCATACAAGAAGTATAAAATCAAAAATTTTGGTTTCTTATAAAATCGGTCCCAAATCGTTTCTTCCTTTAATATTAAAAAAATATTTAATTCTTTTAAAAGCTTTTTTGTGGAAAATTAAGTAAAACACTGGTCTAAAGTGCGGTTAAGACTTCGGCAGTATTCGCATATCTTCTTGGAACACTCCTGTTACTTCATTTCATCTATAAAGTTTTTTTTCTACGGCAATATTACGAAGCAAACAAGAAATATCGAGTCTATGATCAGAAAATTAAAACAAGAACCAATTATTAATTGAAGGCTCAAAATTGTACTTATGTTACAAGTTGATACTTACCTGCCTTCAAAAATATGTTTATTTTCAGACGTAAAACATGATATTATTTTTTATCTTATTTTGAAATGAATATTAAGCGTATAGTTACGACTAGTGTGTGAAATTATCATGTATATTATACTGCTTGATACCTCTTTTAAACAAACTGTATAATTAATTACATGGGTAGATAAATAAGTTTTAATCAATATGCAATAGTATTTATGAATTCTCATTCTTTTGCATTGATAATTATTACTCACGAGGAAAAGCAATAACGTCTCGCAAAGTATCAAAGAGTTCAGTGATTTTCAATAGCAGGTGGGCGCAAAAAATTAAAACAATGATAATAGGATTGTTTCTCTTGATTCAAAGAAAAATAGTTACAAATTGACAATACAATAACAGTTAACGAATTAACCTTTAAGGCTCAAGTGATCTATATGGTGGCTGATTTCTGCCATTTCGTGTTGTCGTGTCGGCCGGGCGAAAACACGAAAACACGAAAATTTTACGCGAAAACTCGACGTTTTAAGGGCGCCGACACGACAGATTTATCTGTCGAGTTTTCGTGTTGGCGGGTATAAATATGTCGTTTCGGCGCCCTTTATTTGTCGTGTTTTCGTGTCGGCGGGGCGAAAACACGACAACACGAAAACTCGACAAATTAGGGTTTCGCCCCGCCGACACGAAAACACGACAAATACATTATTTGTCGAGTTTTCGTGTTGTCGTGTTTTCGCCCCGCCTACACGAAAACTCGACAAATTAGGTATTCATCGAGTTTTCGTGTTGTCGTGTTTTCTAGTCGGCGGGGCGAAAACACGACAACACGAAAACTCGACAAATTAGGTATATATGTTTCAAACATTTAAAGGCAGACACGCCCTGACCCACCTAACATTAGGGGTTACCCTCTTCCGTACCTAACCCCACTCGGCTCGCCGATGCCGCCTTCATTTTTTAACTGTTGCCGCTCTCCGCACCCCAATGAAATATTTCTGGAACCGGGTCAGTAATACATACACTTTGTATTCTTAAAACGATAACTGACATGTTATTGTACTGTTTTGTAATCTCAAATCTCCCTATAATGCAGCTTTAGAGAATATAAATAATTTTGAATTGGCGGTTCGTTCGAATAGAAAGAAAAATGGTTCTAAAACCCTTTGCCACTGGCTTCAGAATAACTCTTCATTTTATAAGAGATGTCTGAAAAGAATTTGTCGTGTTTTCGTGTTGTCGTGTCGGCGGGGCGAAAACAGGAAAACTCGACAAACAATGTATTTGTCGTGTTTTCGTGTCGGCGGGGCGAAAACACGACAAATAAAGGGCGCCGACACGACATATTTATACCCGCCAACACGAAAACTCGACAGATAAATCTGTCGTGTCGGCGCCCTTTAAACGTCGAGTTTTCGCGTAAAATTTGTCGTGTTGTCGTGTTTTCGCCCTGCCAACACGAAAACACGAAATGGCAGAAATCAGCCACCATAGATCTAAAACATTTTCCTATGGTTGTTCGGTGCAATCGCGTTAAATTTTCCGACAGTTATTTCTGTAGACAAAAGAACGCCTTGTTAAATGCGTAAGTAATGATAACAGTATTTTAATCTTGCTACATTTCTCTTTTTTCGTCCCCTTTTAGCTATGACTTAAAACTTTGTACAATACTATTAATAGTTACCTATATCAATGGACACAAAATACAATATAGCAATTATACATTGTCAAAAGCTCGTTTTGTTGGGAGACTGAGGCAATAAAAAACCTTGATATATATTTAATTGACCGATATATGCCTGATATTCTTAAATCTTATAAAACGAAATTCGCAACTGTTTGGATCAGTTAATTCATACACAAAAATAATATACTTCAGGTCAAATGTTGTTATTGAAAGCCGACTTTGGATTGGTTGAAAATAAAGTGTAGGGGAAACCCGTAACATTCAATGAGACATCAGCTGATTGGTTAAAAATGTGTTACCTTGTATCATTAAAATATCTTTAAAATCTTGAAATTTGATGTTTTCTGTGCAATTTGAAGTATTTTATAGCTGCCTGGTACGAAAGACCGGTGGTGACATTTCAATTTCAAGAATTCACGATTTCTGTGTATGAATTCGTGAAGTAGAAATCATGAAGTATTTAAATGAAATCGAGAATTCTTGAAGTGGTATTTGTGAAATCATGAAATCGTGAATAATTGAATTCTTGAATTTTTGACATGACATACGGAAATCGTGAATTCATGAAGTTGTGAAATATTGAATAACTGAAATCTTGAATTAGTGAAATTCTGAATTATTGAAATCTTGAATTATTGAAATCGTGATTTTTTTTTAATTGTGAATTACTGAAATATTGAATTATTGAATAATCGAAATATTGAATTTGACATATAATATGGAAATCGTGAATTCATGAAGTTGTAAAATATTGAATAATTGAAATCTTGAATTTGTGAAATTCTGAATTATTGAAATCTTGAATAAATGAAATCGAGAATTTTTGACATGAAATATGGAAATCGTGAATTTATGAAGTTGTGAATTATTGAATAATTGAAATCTTGAATTATTGAATAATTGAAATGTTGAATTTGAGAATTTCTGAGTTATTGAAATATTGAATAATGGAAATCGAGAATTCCTGAAATTGTGAATTATTGAAATATTGAATTTATTGAAAAATTGAATTTTGAAATCGCGAATTCTTTAACTTCAGGAATTCAAGAAATCACGAATTCATGAAATCAAGAATTCACGACTTTCGCGTGAAACTTGGAAAATGTGAATTATTTAATTTGAAGAATTCACGATTTCAAGAATTCATGATTTTGAGTGAAATTTAGAAATCGTGAATTTGTGAATTATTGAACTTCAAGTATTCACGATTTCAAGAATTCATAATTTCCAAATTTCACGCAAAATGAGTGAATTCTTGAACTGGAGAATTCAGGAATACTTGAAGTTCAATAATTCACAAATTAACGATTTCCAAATTTCATATAAAAATCGTTTATTCTGGAATTTGTGAATTCTTAAAATCATGAAATCATGAAGTTCAATAATGCACGATTTTACATATTCACGATTTCCTAATTTCACGTAAAAATCGTGAATTCATTAAGTTTAACAATTCACAAATTCACGACTTCTAAATTTCACTCAAAAATCATGAATTCTTGAAATTCAATAATTTACATTTTTCCAAGTTTCACACAAAAGTCGTGAATTCTTGAATTCCTGAAGTTAAATAATTCGCGATTTCCAAATTAAATATTTCAATTTTTCAATAATTCAATATTTCAATAATTCACAATTTCAAGAATTCTCGATTTCCATTATTCAAGATTTCAATAATTCAGAGTTTCACAAATTCAAGATTTCAATTATTTAATTATTCAATAATTCACAACTTCATAAATTCACGATTTCCATATTTCATGTCAAAAATTCAATATTTCAATTATTCAATAATTCAATATTTCAGTTATTCACAATTTCAAAAAGTTCTAGATTTCAATTATTCAATATTTCAATATTTCAGAATTTCACTAATTCAAGATTTCAATTATTCAATATTTCACAACTTCATGAATTCACGATTTCCATATTTCTCGTCGAAAGTTCAATATTTCAATTATTCAATATTTCAATATTTCAGTAATTCACAATTTCAAAAAATTCTCTATTTCAGTTATTCAATATTTCAATAATTCAGAATTTCACAAATTCAAGATTTAAATTATTCAATATTTCACAACTTCCTGAATTTACGATTTCCGTATGTCATGTAAAAAATTCAAGGATTCAATTATTCACGATTTCATGATTTCACAAATACCACTTCAAGAGTTCTCGATTTCATTTAAATACTTCATGATTTCTACTTCACGAATTCATACTCGGAAATCGTGAATTTTTGAAATTGAAATGTCACCACCGGTCTTTCGTAGCCTGGCTATATATTTAATTTAAGTGAAGTAAGTACTAGCTGAAAATTCACCACTACATTCCATGCACAGTTGAGGGTGGTTGTCTTTGAATGGAAATTCAAAGGAGACGATATTTCTCTTTTTTCCTATACCCTTATAGAGAAAATAAGCACTAACCGCTGGCAGCCCTGTTTTAATGGTTTGAAGAAGTTGGTAGATGGTCACCCGAACAATATTGCTGTTTTAAATCGGGCACCCGGTTTCAGAGGAGATTTTTAAAAAGATCTTTATTACCGTATTGAGAAAACTAGCCATAGAACCAATGAAAATAGCTTAAAGGAATTAGATAGATGGCCACCCAAAAAACGTTGCTGTGAAAAGGATATTTAAAAAAAAAATACAGCCATATAAAGGAAACAATCCCTTGCGGTCATTTTCTTACACAAATCATCATAGATTGAAAGAATTACGTGGAAGATCCTCCAAGTAACGTTGCAATGAAATTAATCTGAAATGGGGTAAGCAGGTTCCGAACAGAAACATTATTAAAAGATTTTTTCAAGTTGGCTGTCGTGGGAACTAAAACTCCACATCGATGCCATTGATTTGAAGGTATATGAAAGAGGGTAAAACAAGATACATTGCAGAATTAGGGTGTGTGCGCGTCTATGCTTGTACTACTACGGTTTCAGACGGCTACGTTTCTGGGAACGTAGATTTTGCTATTGCACATTCATCTTTGTTTTCTACCCTATTCTCCCAGGGGCTTCCGTGGCCGAGTGGTTAAGACCGCTGACTTCAAATCACTTTCCCCTCATCGATGTGGGTTCGATCCTCACTCGGGGCGTTGAATTCTTCATGTGAGGAAACCATCCAGCTGGCTTACGGAAGGTCGGTGGTTCTACCCAGGTGCCCGCTCGTGATGAAATAATGCACGAAGGGGCACTTGGGGGTCTTCCTCCACCATCAAAGCTGGAAAATCGCCATATAACCTATAATTGTGTCGGTGCGGCGTTAAACCCAACACAATAAATAAACTATTCTCCCAACATCCCCCTTTCTTTACCCTATCTTTCCTCGACAGTTTCTATTTATTGCGGGCTTCTTTACAATATGCGGCTCTTACTGTGCTTGTTTTGCTGTATGCTGCCAGGGAATCTACCTTTACATTTTAATCGTTGATGGTTTGGAAGAAGATATTTTTAAAGAAATTGTGGGCAACGGACGGACGACATACATTCAACGATCCTTACCCCTCACCATGAGCAAGGAGTATTTGGGTTGAGCTTTGAAAAACAGCACTTATATCCAAATAACTTATATATATATATTAAACTCAAATTAAATACTACAGGTCAAATACCACAGAATGGTGATAAAACATTCTGAATAATGCAAATACAGTTTAATGCCATGAGGTCAATGATATTAAATATGTATTTACCAGTGGTTTATTAAAATAAAACGACATCTTATCTTTTCAACATTTACACTTTCAAACAGAAGAAATATAAAAATCTCGAAAAAAATTTTTTTTTTAAATATCTTGCGTGAATTTGCCAAATACGCGCGACGTTGCAGGGGTAGAATGGTATTCTTTCGTGAAAACCATTGAAAAAGACAGGATATAAAAAAGATTGTTTGTCTTACATGTAAAATCAAAATATCTTTTACTCATGGACAATAGATTTGAAATATTCACACATGATTGCGTTACCCCTGAAAACATTGCATCTGATGTGTATATTCGGTGAATGATATTCCGGTAAAACAAATATTATCTTTGCAATCCTCTATGTCTTTGTCTCCGTATGAGGAACCGAACAGCTATCTAACTCGTTATTTCAGAATGTTCGTCATCTGAAAACGTGTGTTTAATACGGTTCTGTACCGCTTTAGCCACTGACATCCTCAGCCAGAAACCGCCTGTCATCAAGTGTTTCGACCCTTTATTCCCAGGACACTCTCTAGGCGGCGGTTGACTTCCAGCTCTTCTTCTCTCTCTTAAGCCACAACCAGCTGGATGCGCTTTCAGCAGCGGGACTGAGCCTTCCAATGGCCTTCTTTCTCTCTCCCCCTGGCGCTGAACATTCTCCACAATGACAGTGCTGTGAAAGCCTCTCGACCCGATTTCAACAGGAAAGAATCATGTCCTCCCTCCTCGCTCTCTGCACTGCTCTTGGAGCTCTGTGTAGTTGGCCCGCTTCCGCTCATAAGCCTCTTCACAGCGAATTTCCCAAGGAACTGTCAACTCTATCATCGCCAGGCGTTTGTCTTTCCTGGACCAGATGACAATGTCTGGTCTCAATTTGGTCTGTACGATGTCAGGGAAGATCAATTTTCTTCTGAGGTCAACTGCCATTTGCCACTTGTCTGATTCATCAAGGAGGGACGCTGTTGCTGCTTTCTTCTTTGATGCAGTCTGACCTTCTTTGAAGAATTGCATCATCTGTGGATTCTCTTTTGCCCTCTTCTTGGTTCTCTCACGTTGGATTAGCGATGTGGCGCACTCTATGCTCCATGGTTCCTACCTTGTCGCACAATGGACACTTTAAGTTGTCTTGTAGTCCCCATCAGTGTAAGTTGGCAGGTGACGGAAGCAGGTCATAAACAGACCTTAGCAAGAAGCTGTGTCTGACTGGTTCGTAGCGACAGATTTCTGCCCATATCAGCTTTCTGTCTGTGGTACACCACTTAGTCCAAGTGCCTCGGGCCCCCATAGAAACTGCGCTTCTCCTTCTTTTTCCTCCTCTACCAAGCGTACTTCGTTCTGTAAAATCTGCCTCCTTGTGATACTCTCCGCGGAGCCCCATCTCAGGCTTTTGATGATACCGAGCCCTTGACGACCAACAGCTGGGCTGACTGCCTGGCTTGCAGACCATTTCCGTCATGTCCGCGTTTCAATTCCTGTTTTTCGGACTAAGTCATCCTTTGACTTCTTAAGAGTGATCACCAGTCTTGTCTTTGCAACCTTGAACTCCTCGACTAAAAACGAGAGTGGGAGCTGCAGTTGATTAGTCTTGCTGTAGAGACCAATGTTGCTGAAGCTGGGTGGGACCTCTAGCCATCGACGCAGGTATCTGCTGACCGTTTGTTTTCCAAGCCTTCTACTGTTGATGTTGCTATTTCGTAAAGCATTAAGGGCCACATCAATCTGGGTAGGAGCCCGTGTTGGAAAAGCCATGCCTTAAATTTCCCAGGTAGGCCAGTCTGGTCAATCTGTTTCAGCCCTTCCTGTAGCTGGTTTTTGATGCGCTGTATGTTGTTGGCATCATTCAGGCTTGCATCATACCATTTGCCCAGGCACTTGATTGGACTGTCTACAATGGATGGTATGTCCTCTCCTTGAACCTGGAAGTTGAACTTCTTTGTGGTCTGTCCGTTTTTAATGACCATACTTCTCGACTTCTTTGCCTTGAATTTTATTCTTGCCCATGTGGCAGCCTCATCCAGTGCGGATAGCACCCATCTCGCCTGAACATGAGTCTTTGTTGAAACCGTCAAGTCGTCCATGAAACCTCTGTTTGCTGATAGGAACATCCCGAATGCAGTTTTAGGACCTCGGGTTTCCCTCTTAGCTGCGTTGATAATGAGGTTCATTCTCATTACAAACAAGACGACGGAGATGGTACAACCTGTGACGATGCCCTTCTCTAGCTTTTGCCAAGATGTAATTCTGTTGCCCACTGCAAAGCGCAGCTGTATGCCATTGAAGTACTCATCCATGATTCCTTGTATGAGTTCAGGAATGTAGTACTGCTTCATAGCTTCCTCGATCAGCTGGTGTGGTAAAGAACCATAGGCGTTTGCGAGGTCCAGCCAAACCACTGTTAAGTCGCTGGTGACCTTGGCTTCTCGGATCTGTTGGCTTATAGCACTGGTATGTTCAACACATCCGGAAAAAGCTGGCACTCATCCTTTCTGAAATGACATAACAATATACATGTTGGCTGTCAGGTAAGCAGTCAGTCGTCTTGATAGGATTGCAAAAAAGATCTTCCCTTCAACGTTCAGCAGTGATATTGTTCAGAACTGATTTATGTGTCTGGAGTCCTTCTCCTTGGGGATAAAAATACCCTCTGTTTGTTGCCAACAGTCCGGAACCTTTCCTTTCTCCAAATAACTCTCAGTAGTGACCAAAATCTGCGCAATAGGGAGGGGTACATTTTGTAAACCTGGTACTGTATTCCATTAGCTCCTGGTGCTGAGCCGGCTCTAACCTTCCTCACAACTTCTTTCACTTCTGGGAACGTCGATTCCTTGGTGTCTAGTGTTGTGTTAGGTGGTGTTTCTGCTTCTAGTTTTGGGCAATGGCCTAGAGGCTCTTCTCTCTGATGATCGGAGTGAGTATCCCTAAGGTATTGCTGTATCTCCTCTATACTGCTCTGGAGCTTGCCCGATTTCTCTTTGTTGAAGAGTGACTTTGAGAACTTGAATGGGTTAGCCACAAAAGCAGCCCTCTTTCTTGCCTTCAACTTTCTTCTCTTGTTTGCCTCCTCTGCCCGTCTAAGTGAAAGCAGATGACTTCTCTGGACGTCTCTGAGTTCTTGGAGACTGATTCTCGCCTCCTTACTGGCCTGCCTTCTTATATGCCTTACTGAGAGACCGCAGTTTTTTCCTGATACCCTCAATCAGACGCTGTCTTCTGTTAGGTTGTTTGGAAGTCTTGGTTTGTTTCTGTTCGGCTATTTCCGAACTTCTCTTTGCTGACAGTGTAAACTAGGGTTGTCATGGATATCAGCTTTCGGTCTGCTGTACCCTGAAGTGCTGACGTCAGAATGATATCTAGCTCTCTATCTAGGTCTTTCCAGGCCTGCTTATCAGAAGTCTGGCTAGTTGATCATTGGCTTCCGATCTTCTGTAAAGTTGCTTGGCGCTTTTCGATTCTGCTGTGGTACTTCTGCAAATGGCTCAGGGTCATCTTAAGTATTCAAGAGCTCAAGACGTGGATCACTCATATCAGTAGTGTCACTTTCCTGTGTCCCATTGAGGGTCTGCATGGAGGCGGTTGGCTGCTCAGGAGCGGAGAGGTCCCCAGTACTGTGGGTTGAGTCCTGACTAGGATCCTCCTGCCTCTCACCAGGTTTTGAGTCTGTGCGCTGCTGCTGTGTTGCCTTCCGATTATACGCGGACTTCGCTTGGTGGATGTGAAGACCCCTAAGGTTCTTGCAGATTTTCCCACATTCTCGCTTCTGTCGGTGTTCCAGTCGGTGTTCCAGTCAATGCCCTTTGTATTAGCCGTGTCGTCAACGATGAATCAACGATGAATCTGATAACTTGAGTCTTTCATCCTCCCTCCTCTCGGAAGACTCTAAGGGTATTCTCCTGTATTCGAGTCAACAAACATAGTTGGAATAATACATTTTGGTTATTTTAATTAATATCTATTTTGGTATTTAATTGAGGTATGTACGTCAACGATCAATCACGTCTTAAGTCCGTCAGACGTAAGAATTCAACGTTTCAAAATGTAAAACGTAAGTTTTACTGGGATAGAAAGAAAACAAGACTTGCAGAATAAAGGTAGATTCTGTTTGATTGAGTCTGTGCATGAGTTGTAATTAAATGTGAAAAAAACCTTGCTCCGGTTTAAGCGGAAGTCCATAAACATCCATAGACATTGAATAGACTTCCTGATCCAAAAGGACCAAACATATAACAAGTAAGGGAATACTTTGTACAGTCGCCGTCACATAGCACTGAAAGACTGCTATTGTGATAG
This sequence comes from Mercenaria mercenaria, assembly GCF_021730395.1. Lineage (NCBI taxonomy): Eukaryota > Metazoa > Mollusca > Bivalvia > Venerida > Veneridae > Mercenaria > Mercenaria mercenaria. The sequence continues at coordinate 56,723,734 of NC_069363.1, forward strand.
TTGTGATGGTTCATACAACCTTAATCCTTACCCAGCTAAATGTATATAATTATCTTTTCCTTCTTTCAGTTTGGACAGTACCATTATCTGTTAAAAGGTATGCATTCCAAAAACGATACTGACTGAACGGTGAACAGTGCAGATCTTGATTAGACCAGGCTGATCATGATCTGCACTGGTCGCAAAGGCAGAATCAGTCGTGTGATGCATGATAAGTTTATCTATTGTGTTGGGGTTAACGTCACACCGACACAATTATAGGTCATATGGCGACTTTCCAGCTTTTGATGGTGGAGGAAAACCCCGGGTGCCCCTCCGTGCATTATTTCATCACGAGCGGGCACCTGGGTAGAACCACCGACCTTCCGTAAGCCAGCTGGATGGCTTCCTCACATGAAGAATTCAACGCCCCGAGTGAGGGTCGAACCCACATCGGTGAGGGGCAAGTGATTTGAAGTCAGCGGTCTTAACCACTCGGCCACGGAGGCCCCCTACATGATAAGGGTTAAGAAGATCTTTCCGAGGCACAGAACGCAACCAAACAAAATAACAGTCTTTTCATCACACAACAGCATCCCTATCGTAGAATATTTCTCAAGAATTCTGTATTCATCATTCTGGAGTTTCTAAAACATCAGTACATTATATTAGCAAATTGTACAATCGAACCTTTGTATTCATAAAAAATCATTTTTGGGAAGCCATAGGCTTTGTTTAGATAAGAAATGAAGATCCAAATAGTTGATTTACAGATGATTTTGAGATCATTAATCTTTTGAGCAAACAAGACGTCAGTATGTACTTTGGCACAATTTATAACATTAACAGATCTTATCAAATATATTCGAAATACATGTACAATATTCTGGATATGCGTCTAGATATATAAATAAAAAGTAAATGTAAAGTATATCAAAATCACGAGCATATTTACTTATGGATAATTTATATCGGCCGATCGCATATTATATACCTTTTACCTTGCAGATCATTCTCCATTATAAAGATAACAAGTTAAGGTTTAGGAGTATATCACCAAAACACAGAAATATTTTATAAACGAATAACATCGTTACCAATATTTTACTTAACCATTACATGTTCTGCCGTACTGTCCCGTACTGAAAATATTCTGGAAAAGTTGTCCCCCTTTGAAAATGAATGCCATTTGTAAAGAAATAAAAATAAACAATTGCTGAAAACTGTGTTCCACTTAATTATGTGAAATTTCAACACTCGCATGCGATTGCAAATGAATCAAAACTAACATGTGTAACAGTTCTTTGAAAATGGTGAATTTTTGAAGGCGTTTGACTGCCTGGAAGTGGGTCCCATTTAGGCAGTCTTTTTTTAGGAATTCAATGTTTATATTAGTATACTGACACTTGTTTTGTTGTTTTTGTAATGATAGCATGTATATTACTTATATTACTCTACAAAACAAGTGTCAGTTTACTGATATAAGCATTGAATTCCGAAAAAAGAACTGTTTAAACAGGCCCCACTTCCAGACAGTCAAGCGCTTTTAAAATCTCACCATTTTCAAGGAACTGTTACACATGTTTGTTTTGATGCATTTGTAATAGGTGCGAGTGTTGAAATTTCACATAACTAGGTGGAACACAGTTTTCAGCGATTGTTTATTTTTATTTCTTTACAAATGGCATTCATTTTCAAAGGGGGACAACTTTTTCAGAATATTTTCAGTACGGGACAGTTCGGCAGAACATGTAATGGTCAGGTAAAATATTGGTAACGATGTTGTTCGTTTATAAAATATTTCTGTGTTTTGGTGATATACTCCTAAACCTTAAAACATTCAAATATTGGTTCATTTTAATACATGTATTACTTTTACACATTTTTATTATAACATACAAATATATTCAATATGAATATTTCAAGTGGTATCAGAGCAAATGTGTTTATCACAATGCCAGGTATGACAACACTGCCGTCGTCTCTTATTGAAATCAAATATTCGTATTTACCATTGCCAGCTTTCATAGCCAATTTTACATTGTAGCCTCCCTTGATTATCTGGCAATTCGTGCATATCTGGATTGTTTCCCTTTGACAAGACCACAGGATTAACGTATTTCGGTTATCTGCTACCTGGTGAAAATCGATATTCGGTCAGACAAGGGTCATTGTTTATTGGAAAGTCAGTCTACCTTAAAGATATATAAGTAACTATTATATTACATATGTTTTCATTCAAGGTAAACCGCTATAAAAGGCGCATATGGAATTATAAAAGAGTAGATTGACCCCTTGATATTTCCCGAAATGATAAATTCGCTACTTACGCATTTTGTTTATGCGTCAAAGAGCTATTTGCAAATAACACAGCTGCATCAAGGTGCTATTTGACAAAAGGGGCTACTACTCATGACTGTGTGCTTATTCTAACTAAATAATTTAAATATTATGTTGAGTATCGTAAAAATATATCGCACTGAAGTAAATGAATAATAAGTTGTGGTGCAATGTCTGCATGGTCTCAAACCTTTAAGCAGCTTTGTTTTTCGAAATCACGAAAACGCACATACTAACTTGATGCACTAAGGGACCGAGACTTTCTGAAGCTTAACCACTTAATTCATATTACAGACCTCAGCTCAACTGACAATGATTGCATGAAACTACTAGATATAGCAGCAGTGTATACCTACTTGTATCGTGCGCGTAAACAAACTCGAATAAGCCATCCGATTGGCTAGCCTTTAAACGAATGAGTTGAAAAAGCACGCGGAAGACATATTTTGCAGTAATTAAAACGTTCCTATTGATGACTTCAGTTCCAAGTATCCTAGACAGTATTGGAAGATGGTTAAACTATGAAGGATATGAATATATTCATCCGCTCTGTGTGGAAAATGGTAACAGTAAATCCTTTTATTTTACTGATGTAGAATCTGCACATTCTTTGAATGATTACTTTGTCTCAATTTCTACCACTGACGATTCACATTCCACTCTTCCAAATGTCATACAGAATCTTAGAAAATTTACCTCAGTAATGACAAATAAAGCAAGTGGACCAAATGATATTAACCATAGGATGCAAAAAGACACATGGTTAACTGTATGTGTGTCTATATATATTTTATCTGACAGGGATTTTTTGTGTAAGAAACCATTTATCTCGATAACTGGAAATCACCAGTTGTTACAACGTTATTAAGAGGAGGATTATAAACATATTCCAGTAAATTACGCACCTTTTTCCTTGATAAGTTGTATAGAGAATGTAATGGAGAGAGTTATTTTTCGGCGACGCCGTCTAAATTCGTTTTCGTTACCTATGCCACGTGACTTCAGTTTGCAAATCAAACTGCTTGATAACGCATTATAGATAATTTATCAAAATGGAAGATTTATGCAACACTCTGCCTGATTGGACGAGAGTGTCAATTTCTTTCACTCTGTTGATTGTGCTACTCTGAGTGAAATAATGTAGACAAAGCGTTTATCCTAAACGACGCTGTTCACAGTTTTAAAGCTAACTTTGCCTCAGTATATTTAGCAAGAATATTGATATATCTCAAAATGATAAGTAAGTTTAATAAATAAGATAAAAACCTGTTCAAATACCAACATATATCAAATTAAAGAAAGAGCTGAATACGGTCTGCGTATCACAAGAATAAGGGTGTGATAAGAGTCTTTTATGTAGAGAAGTGCTTTTTAAAAGATTTTCCTTGTTACAATTGTCGTCTGTATATGAAAAGGTTTCTTGCTTTTTTGACTTATTCAGATTGCATATTAAAATAAGTACTTGTTTGCTTTGATATATTTGTTATAAATTGATTAACTGATTTATTATATATGAATATTTTTCTTTAGTATGGTATGCAAATATTGAACTCAGTTGAAATCTGTTTCATTATATATATGCTATATAATGATTGAATCTCATTACACTGAAATGAAGGTACGCTGCATACAGTTTAACTATGTGATATGACTACGGTCAAACTTTGCCTATGAAACAGAAATATTGAAATAATTACTATTGTATGTTTTGCTTGACCTTCACTTTTTATAGGTGTGACGTCATTGTCCAAAGATTCATGAATAGCGAAAATGCATTTGTTAAAGCGAGATCAGTTGGCCTATTTTAGAAATAAATAAAAATAATAAATAAAAATATCTTTTAATTGATTTTTTCTCATGTATTCTAATCAAACTTGATTTCTAGCATCTTTATTAGGCCCGCAGCCAACTTTGTTCAGCTGGAACATTTGACCCCTTTTAGGGGCTGCTAGAGCTAAAACTAGAATTTCCTTTATACAGCGTCTCATGAACAGCTTGGTGGATCTTTGTCATACTTGGCCTGGAGCATCATTATAAGGTCCTTTTCCAAATTTATTTATATAGGAACTTGGGCCCTATTAGGGACCACTATAGCTAAAAGTAGATATGCCTCTCTTCGCATTAACCACTAAAATGTAATTGATTTTTATCAAACTCAATGTGTAACAATATCGTAAGGTCTCCTGCTATTTTGTTACAAATGGGGATAGGGACCAATTTAGCTAAAAATATAAACACGTTTAATGATCTCTTCTCATGAACCGCTTCATGAATCTTCATCAAACTACTGCTGTAATTATTCGTCTAAGGATAAACGAAACAAAATTGCAACCTTAGAAACCTTTGCGAAAAATTAAAAGAGAACCATTTAAATTGTTAAAGTGCGGTGTTTAGTTTTGCAATTTGAAAAATGTTATATGAAAGATGAATGTTAGATGAAAAATTCATAAACTTCTTTCCTTATTACAATTCGCCGACCATCGTTTTTAAAGATATTTCTTGTTAAACATGTGTATAATCATTTGCTTTTAAATAATCTTATTTAAGAGACTTAGCAGTTTCAAATATGTCACACTTTTGGCAATCCACTACTTTATAGATCACGTCAACATGGAATCAATGGCAAATTAAATAAGTTTTGTAATGGTAGTTTTTAAACAATTATTTTTCTTATCGGAGTCAAGCAATATTCGTAAAATCGAGATTTTTATACGCAAAAGATACCACAGCTGCAATTCCACAGCGGTCAGTCTTTTTCCCTCTATTCGTTTTAGTACTAGTATACACAAAGAACATTTTTGTGCATAATTGTTGTAAATTTAGCAGTCTTATTAAAGATGATTTATTAATTGATTCTACTGATGAGAAACTTTGGCCTCTGCTACTTGAGTTGTAATTCACCAGTTACCCTCTTAAATGGCTTGGGACTGGAGTGTGTATCATTTTGTATCATTTTATCTGGGTACGTTGTCATCATGTACCATTGTAAACATGTCTGGTTTGTTAGAGTTAGAGGTGGCTCTGTATTTGGGATGGTACCATCAGTCAACGGTTATCCTCATAAATATTAGTGGTAATCTTTGTCTTTCATTACTATGATACACTCCAAATATGGGAGGGTACCTGCTTTTGTATATAAACCTAGGTCAGAACTAGGGAGGGACTTTTTACTTTTGGCTCGGACTTTGAAAATACAGATCATAGGATCTACAACCAAGAAATGTAATATTTTACAATTATAATAAAATAGTGACTTTAGACCAGAGGAATGAGAGAATTATAATTTTGATGACTTTATTTCCATCACTTAGACTATATATCCATCTCATAATAAACTAACATAGAAAACTGGAATTGAAGTGTTATTTTATCAATGGTGTATAACCCCTCACCCTCGAACCTACGCTTTTCAACAATAATATTCTTAAGCATAATGTGTCTTTTGTGAATTATAGTTCTCTTGTGGTTTCGTGTTTTAGAAAACACTTTCGATAGAGGTCAGAGAATAGTACTTGAATGTTCCCACGAACGTTTAATCAACGTTATTCTGAAAAGTAATGTAAGCAACAACGTCCCTCTATGGCACGCCAGTTGTCCAATAATTACGTGAACCCAGGTAGGATTAACAATATAGATAAACCAGGTTTTTCGAACGTAAAACCAGGTTTTTCGAATACTAACCTATATTTTCGAGCGAAAACATAGGATAACGCCGTAAACCATAGTTCACGCCCGTAAACGTAGGTTCACACTTGTAATTCCAAGTTCACGGTCATAAACATAGGTTCACGTTCGTAAACTACGGTTTGCGAGTTCTCAAGCATAAACATAGGATAAATACCGTAAACATAGGCTAACGACCGAAAGTCGTAGTTCAATACAGAAACCTAGTTTATCAAACGTAAACCATGATTTACTGTCGATATATTAGGATTATAAAATCAACTATGAATTTCGGGCGTGAACATGCATTAACGGCCGTGAACCTATGTTTATGAGCGTGAACCTATGTTTACGAACGTGAACCCATGTTTACGGACGTTACATGTATGGAAATTGTCCCATAATTAAGTGAACCCAGGTTCACAGTCGAAAAACTAGGATTAACGTAAAAGCATGTTAACCTATTCTTTTGAGCGAAAACATAGGATAACGTCGTAAACCCAAGTTAACGGTCGTAAACGCACGCTCATGAATTCCGGTTCAGGCTCGTAAACATAAGATAACGACCGAAATTCATAGTTCAATCGAGAAACCTAGTTTATCGAACGTAAACCATGGTTTACGATTGATAAACTAGGATTATTAAATCAACTATCCATTTCGGGCGTGAACATGGGTTCACGACCGAGAGCCTATGTTTACGGCCATGAACCTATGTTTACGAACGGGAACCATAGTTTACGGATGAGAACCTATGTTTACAACCGTGAACTGTAGTTTACGTTCGTAAAACCGTGTTTATCGAATTGTAACTATGCTTTCAGACCAGTATCTGTAATTTACGAGCATAGCCAATCACAACAGCGTATAGGTAGCAGTTGGTAGTTTCCAGCCACAGATTCGAATTGGCCAGGGTCAAAATCTGTCATTAGAGATAAAACCTTGAAGTGAAGGCTGTTTTGATGTTTGAAATATTTGTTGATGTGAGTTTGTGATTAACAAGTTTAAGAATAGTATGTTGCAGAAATTCTGGCAGATGCGAATGTAAGCTTGATGGCATCATTTTCATATAACTGCTTGAACTGCATATATACCACTATCAGCATTGAGCGTCCGGTGAACTGTCAAATGTCATATGGCCTCACACAGTTGAAAATAGTGAAAAAGTAATCGGTTGACAGGTATTTTGTCCCGCTCTGCAAGTAATACTTGAAACTGAGTACAGAGTGCAAGTGGCCATTTGGCTCTATCATTTCTCCTTACATTTTAAGGCCAGTTGGAGATATGGCTAATTTGGGCTGAAATGTCATGTATTTTCGCGGGCTGAAATTGTCTTTCAGGTGGCTTGTGGATTTAAAAATCTATGCTTTGTATGAAGTTTACTATGTATTTTATTTCTTCTTCAAGTAAGATGTAACCGGTATCTTTTTATTTCAGGTCTGCATCTCGTAAGATATCGGAAGCGTCTGACTTGGGCCCCATCGCTCGGAAGTCCGAAGTACTAGAAAAAACCGCCATCTGCTACCATATCCAAAATGGGAATTAAGAAACTACAAATTTTCTAAAGAGACAAAATGGTGGGTTATTTGTATTATTGATTTTAGGCCTTTTATTTTTTATTCTTCGGTTTACGGAACCGCCACTCAAGAAACGAGTTTTCAGAATAAAAATAAAATTGGAAAAACGTATTTTTTTATTTCAAAGGGCCTCCGCTATGACATAAAACCTTGCAGAGGAAAAAAAGCATCGCGTATTCAAAAAAGAATAAAAACGTCTCGCTCTTCGAATACCCGTCCCGACGAACGAGTCAAATCAACATTGGGAATTCCTATAATTCTATTTTTAAACTTAATATCGTATGCGTGACGTATACGACCAATTAAAATTTCCGATATAACCAAGGTCACAGAAATACGGGAAAGAAGATTATAACATGCAGCCTGTTTTATGTTATGTAGAATTTACCCATGGTCTGTTTCCTATGGAGAAAAAAAATTCTGATTCTGTTTTTTTTTATTTATTTTTTTTCCTCATACGACATTGTGTCATCCTGGCGGTTCGTAAAAATAAAGGCCTTATTAGTCCACTCGTACTGGATTATTTTATTCATTTATTTTTGGAGGTCAGTGTCAATGAATTTAATCCTAAAGTAATAGCAGACCTAAAGTTTTGACAACAAAAACTATCATCACACTTCATTCAGAAGAAAGAGATTCATGTTTACAGGAAGTGTCTGCAATGAACGCTGCGGGGATCTGAAAACGATTTCAACTACGTCAGAGTGACGAGCCGATTGGCTTAGCTCGTAAATCATACGGATACGATTTGGTAAAGCATAGATACGGGCGTGCACCTAGGTTTACGGCGGTGAACCTAGGTTTACGACCGTGAACCATAGCTTACGGACGTGAACCTATGTTTACGGACGTGAACCTATGTTTACGACCGTGAACTTGGGTATACGAGCGTAAACTTAGATTTACGTTAGATAAACTAGGTTTTTTGATTCGGTCGTAAACATAGGTTCACGTTCGTAAACTATGGTTCACGTTCGTGAACCTAGGTTCACGCCCGTAAGCATAGGTTCACGATAGGTTTAGGATCATAGTTTAGGTTTAGTTCATAGTTTAGGTTTAGGTTCATAGGTTTAGGATAACGACCGAAATTTTTAATTCAACTGAGAAACCTAGTTTAGATAATAAAACAGAAATGATGCTCACTTTAGCATTGTGCCAAGTTACGTTGCAATGTGTCAAGAATTCTGCATCATACAAACTACGAAATGATAACAATTACTTGCACGCTGAATACAAATATTTTCAATTGGGGTGATTAAGAAGAATATATTAGAGAAGCTTAAAAATATATCTAAAATACCTACTGTTCCCAAGTTTTCCCTATCTAGCCGTATATCTTGCACTATTAGAAGTCGTTGCAGATCTGTTGTAGAACTAACTTATGAATTAACTCAACCTGAAATTGGAGAAACTTTCTGGATAATACAGAATATTTTAGAAATCTATTTTATTATAAAAAGTAAGTTTTGACAAAATCTCTTTTCTAACTATTATTTCAGCTATTTATTCATTTGTATATAACGTGTTTACAATTTTCACAGAAAAGATGCAGAATACTTTACAAACGATATTTTTCCAAAGTCGCAATGTTTCTTTAAAAAACTTGCACGAGATTAAGCGCAGTAAATTTCGTTATTACATTGATTTTTTTTTTAAGTAGCTAACTTACCTAACTTTACATCCCATCGTTGAATGATGTATAATATTCATTTTGAGCCTATTTTTTGCAACTTTTAGTAACTATTTTCACTTTTTCTTGATAATTATATACTCATGCAATTACCTCAGTAAATAACAGTTTCCTGTATGTCAAATAGTTCCCGACCAGTTGTTATATACACAATATTTCCAGTTGTTTTACTTGCGGCGTATTTATTTAATAATGAGTTTAATTTATTGGTGGGTGTTAGGGTATTTATATATATATACAGTCAAACCCGGCTGCAGACCTCCCTTGGTAAACTGAAAAATGCCGGTTTTTTTGTGAAAACATATATTTTCTCAAGACAAGTGACGTGTGCCCAAATAGTAAGCGGGTTTAAAATTTTTTGGAGGCTTTCTACAGTACGGGTCTGGCTGCATAAGGGAGTTCATCTTTTTCAAAGACAAAGTGAATGTACCAAGTAATATAGCAAAAACAAAACAAACTTATGTGGGATAAGGGCCGTGACTTTATTAAAAATTTTTTCAAATGAAAAATTATGGCATATTGTAAATATATAGAAATGGAATATATGAAATGTGAGAAAATAGAAAGACAAAGCTCCAGCTAAATCCCCGGGAAAGCAACATAGCAGCGCGAAGGTGGCAGAAACAAATGAAAATAAGCCAGAACATACCAGACCAAAAGGGGAAATTGTAGGTTCTAGTACTTCGCACTAATGAGAAACGAGGCAAAGATGCTCTCTAACCGATCACTATGACATGAGATGATATATCAACAAAAATATTCTTCCTAGATTAAGTAAATGCGAAAGAAACATAACACCAAGATCAAAAAAAAAATCTGATGTAAGTCAAGAAAGTCTTCAGCAAACAAACGCACAAAATTATTAAAATATTGAAAAAATTGTTTCAATGTAATATATGAACAAAGGGACGGGGGGCGAGGGAATGGTTATAACAAATATGCAAACAAAAATAATATAATCCATCCAAAGCGATTGACTGAGCTAACCAGCAGAGGGAAACGTAAAAAAACAGGGGGGATTTACATGTCGTTTCAACAAAACCCATGTGTTAGAGGTTTGTAGCAAAGTGATCCACAAATTAAAAAAATATGTAGGGACCTACACGTACATATAACAAATGCAACTTTCGACTGATCACTAATAATCGTAGGGCCCGAAATTGAACAACCCTGTTTATTAAGACACAGCAATCTATGGACCAGGTGAATGGCCGACCACATGTACAAGGCCCCCTCTAAGGGTTAAAGAGCGCACGCCAATAACACCAATAATAAGAGATGACCAACCGAGCGCGAGGTTGCAGATACGAGAAGGTCAACCTAGACAAGTGAGCTTTATTTTGATACGCCGTAGTATACAAGAATAAAATATTTGTGGATCACTAAATATTGCTCCCCAACACGGACAAAAATTAAAATGAAATTAGAATTGACTTGAGCCAAACATTTTAATAAAGAAGATTTTCTTTACTGATCCCGAATAAAGATTACAATTTGTAAGCGCCATTTAATCACGACAATAAAATTCAAAATTTGATAAAATCAAATCAATGCAAATAATGATGTTTACTAATAAAATCAAGTTAATACGCATACCCCTTATTTCTTTCCTTTACTATATAAACTAATACCAACTGGTTTCAAAGATGGTGTAACTACTTTTTCATATAACAATCAATATCCAATAACACAATGCATCAATAGAACGCCTTCAAATATAATATAGACAAAAATATCATAATTCTTTCCAAATATGCAGGTACTTAAGCAATCAATATGCCGAAGAAACATAAAATACCGGGACTATTTATGAACATAGCAGTAAGACAGAATACAGAATGGACAATTCATATAATATGACAAATACTTGTCATGTTTCTTAAAATCTTACGCATTATTATTATTATAATATATTTTTTGTTTAATTTTCATCCAAAAACTCCCCAGAAAAGACAGGTTAATCGTATGCGCGACCGGCTCCCCCAACCCTAACTCTTCATTTTTTATGATATTTTATATAAGAGGGGGAGGTAGGGAGAATCCAGGCTCTGACCAGAAAAAAAGGTTTCCTCCACCCCCTGCTTTCCGAGTATTTACTATCATCAATGTTTCTATAGATAAAATAACTGTGCCAAACAGAACAAAAACAACACGAAAAACGGGTAATGTTCATGACTGTGATCGAATTATAAATCGATGTACAAAAACGATGTCCTACAAAAATATTCAATTATTTTTTTTTTTTTTTTTTTTTTTTACAGAATAAATGACATAAAGACCATCTCCTCATTTTCTGCAAATAAAACCCAGAATTTGTCGAACCTGCATGCATCGCTTTGTTACTAAAACCCGCAAAAAATTTCATGATATCTTCAGCTTAAATTCAAACCAAATTTAACAAAAACAACAAACAAAGTACCAAAAAGAAAAAGATGTAACATTGGGAATGTTTATAAATGAAAACATGCAGTTAAAAAATCAAGCCGGTTTCATTCAACCGTATTGTTCCTAAATGATTAAATGTACCAACAGAAGCATACTAGCAAAATTGAGTTTATACACACACACTGAAAAGAGTTTGTTATCTAATATACCATAGATTACAGAAGCGGCGTGACTGTTTGGTGCAGCAGTACATTTATGGCAGGGGTTCAGCAGTATGATTCACCATTGTGACCCTGAAACAGATTAAACTTGACGGCCAGAATAGTTAAAAAAACAACAAAGTTAATGTAATGGAAGGGTGGGAGGGAATTTTTGTAAACGATCTGTCCTCTACGGATTTTCGATAAGAATGTACTTGTCACTGCACTAAATTTGCCCATGAAAATCCCGTGGGATTAAAACTTTTCAACTAGTATTTGAACTGATACGGACTAAAATACAATACAGGTGCGGATTAGCAGTGAGGCTTATGTTAGACAGGACGATACCCACCAAAATTAAAACAATTTATTTCATAAGAGAACATAAATTTACTTTAAATTTTTTGGTGGTGTTAGGGTATTATATATATATAACAGTCAAACCCGGCTGCAGAACCTCCCTTGGGGACTGAAAATGCCCGTATTTTTTGAAAACAATATATTTTCTCCCAAAACAAGTGACGTGTGACCAAGTAAGCAGGTTATATTTTTGGAGGCTTTCTACAGTACGGGTCTGGCTGCATAAGGGAGTTCATCGGTTCAAGACAAAAGTGAATGTAAACCCAAATAATATAGCAAAAAAAAAACAAACTTATGTGGAAAGGCCGTGACTTTATTGTAAATTTTCAAATGAAAATTATGGCATATTGTAAAAAATATAGCATGGTATATATGAAAAGATGAGAAAAATGAAAGACAAAACTCCAGCTAAATGCCTGGAAGCAACATAGCCCGCGCGAAGGGGCAGAAAAACTATGAAAATAAGCGCAGACAACCAACCTAATAGGAAAAATTTTAGGTTCTAGTACTTCGCACTAATGAGAAACGAGGCAAAGATGCTCTCAACCGATCACTATGATTAAAATGATAACTATAGATTTCAACGAATGTAATGCATTTTAGATTTTAGTACTAAAAGATTTACAATATGCCATACCGAAATGCACTTTTCGTGTATGAGGGCCACTCAACATTTTATGCAAATAAAATTCGCCAAAACGAGGTATGCAGTGAATACACGTTTACTCAATAGGTACAGCAGGTCATTGAAAAACAGTTAAAGGTCTAGAGCTAAAATGCCTTTTGCTATGTACCTTTAATTTTAAGGGTAACAAAATCAGAACTCGCTGCTATTTTACAAATTGTATATCTTAAATTTACAATGCATTCAGGTACATGTACATTAAACCAATATTCGATTACTAAAAGCAAAGGGGCATCATGAAACCTTTTGCTAAGGTTCAGTCAAAAATGTATTACTATTTATTTTGAACGAACATCAGGCGAACGGACGGACGGGCTGACGAATAGGAAACCAATAGCCATAAGACTTTTAATTAGAAGAGTCCACTGCCCCTGACTTGTTACGTCTAAACAGAATATGCTTGAACCGTTCCTGTGACTCTTCTTTGCATTCATATTTTTGAAATTTTTATTCATATCATTATTGTTATTATTTAAATTTTTATATTTAACATTAACATTTTTCTCATAATTGATTCATTCTGTTTTAACACCTATTTTCGATATTTCTTGATTATTTCGTTTTCCATATCAAGCATTTTATTACTTATCTATTACATGCAGGCAGTTAAGTAATGCATGCAACGGACCTAGATAATCGGATTTAATAAATTAACCAGGTACAGAAGTTACCTTTCACACAAAGGTGCCCAAAAGCGCCGATCCCGAAACCCTGGGCCCCGCCGCTCCTAAGCTAAACTAAAGACATTGGGAGAATAGCCGGTTGACGACATTTGTTTTCTGCAGCCCCTTATACCAGAGATTGACCGTGTTAATGCTGGTTTACAATTGCGACGTAATGGATTATTCGCACAAAACGTACAGGCTAGAACTGCGTCTTATTACATACCAATTTTCCATGCAGTCTCTACGAACACTCCAAACCATCTACTGAAATACTGTTGAAAACGGCATGGAACCCATTAATGTAGTCGCTCCTTCTCACGGATCTGTTAAGCTGTAAATAGACTATGCAGCATGCTTTTTATCATTTGAAGCAAGATATTTAAAGTATAATTTTGACAATTGGTAAGGAACAACCAAATGTATATTTCTGTTGATTTTAAATGACATAATAGTTTGTAATTTTTTTTTATTTTTTTTTTTAAATTATGTAGGCTACAAAGCAAAATTCTTTGATTAATCCCAGCGATACTAAATCATGTTACAAAATATTTCCGCAACAATGTACGTTAGAAAAGCATAAACCTCAATACACCTCGGTGAAACCAGTACATGCGTATTGTACATATGATTTAAAATCCCTAAATAATATGACCGAGAATAATGTATAGGGAAATAAACGTACTGCAATTTTGCGCATGTACATGCAAACAAAAAAAACGCTCGACCACACCCATGTTTTACCTGTGAGTGTTTGTCAGCTCACTATGGGCCTGTTAATTTATTTATTTATTTTTTTTATAACTAAAATTCACTTCAGACTGATTCACTCAGTGATTGAATAAAACCAAATAACCAATATCTTGCTGATTGTACGATGAACACGTGTCTCCATTACTTTCCAGAGGACATATTCAAATGCCGTATAAACAGAAAGTTCAGCAATCAAAATTATAAGCGCAGACATCTAAAGAAAATATATAATGTATACTCATCTCAATTGTGAATTCTCAAAACAGTAGAGCTGCAGTTTTCCGTCGTAATCTTCTTTAAATTTTTGTAAACGATCTGTCCTCTACGGATTTCCGATAAAGAATGTACTTGTCACTGCACTAAATTTGCCCATGAAAATCCCGTGGGATTAAAACTTGTCAGACTAGTATTTGAACTGATACGACTATAAATACAAATACAGGTGCGGATTAGCAGTGAGGCGTTATGTTAGACAGGACGATACCCACCAAAATTAAAACAATTTATTTCATAAGAGAACATAAATTTACATATTTTCGGACAATTATTTTGTGTAATAACAATTATTCTTTCCTATTTTTATCACAATTTCGAAGGAAAGACTTCTGTAGGCATGGGAATAATATGCATTCTAGCGACGTGTTTTATGTGACTGTGTTGTTACGTACGTAATACAGCAATATGTTTTTCAAAAAGGTTCAACAACATTACAGATGTAACATGTTTAGACGAAAAAATTAATAAAATAGGGTTTCATTTAAAGAAGGGTAGAACTTAAGCTGGACTTTGAAATTCAGAATATACCAGGTATTTTTAGCTGGACTATTTTTACGAAGAATACGTACAGCTATTGCACGCGCCCATTCGTCGGCGTCCCGATATGGTGAAGTTTTGTATGTAAGCTGTTTTTCTCAGTAACCACTTGTGGGAATGGATTGAAACTTCACACAATTATTCACTGTGATAAACCGATTTGCAGTGCATAGGTTCCATAACTCTGCTTTGCAATAAAAAAAAATATGCCCCTATTTCGGCTTAGCAATTTTTGGTTAAGATTTCGTATGTAAGCTGGTATCTTAGTACCTATTAATGGGAATGGATTGAAACTTCACTCCACTGTCTAATGTGATGATCTGACATCCACTGCCACTGCACAGATTCCATAACTCCCTTTTTTTTAACAAAATTATGCCCCTTTTTTCGACTTTTATCTTTATTCAGTTAACTTTCATTTCGATGAGTGACAAGGCTGTTGAATAGTTTCGGCGTTGCTGTCCTCCGACAGCTCTTGGAGTCTCCTTTCTTTAGGAATACACTGTATGACATCTTGTCAGCTTTGGAGAAAAAATTAACTTTAAAAAATTCAAAATGGCCGCCAACTGCCATTGAAAGGAATAGTGAGGAACGATTTAGTGGGGTTTACTCAAGTTTATTTTGCTATAGTTTGTTCATTTGGTTGAGTTTACACAATACCTGATGGATTTTCGCTCTCAAATTAACTCTCGGGTTTCTGTAGATTTATAGATATCCACAATAACTGACATAAAATCCATATGCTAGCGTGTTTTTCATATTTTATTTCAGGTTATGGCTTAATAACTGATATATTGCAATATCATTTTTGAAAAATAATATAGATCTGAAATAAAACTATTGAAATGACACAGATAAAATGTCGTACACAGCTTTTACAACCACAACAACAGCAGCAACTTTTTAGATATACAACTTAATAAAAATAGAACGGGAATATATAATGTTGAAGCTAAAATTGCAAATATATTTACATGTGTCCAACCTGTGCTGTTGTCACATAAATAAGATGCCTGAAATATATGTTAAAAAAAGATGTAAATCTTAATTTTAATCTAATCTATTTAAAGTTTTTTTGTAAAGATATACGAAAAGTAACTAGCAGTGTATTTCTAATTGATGAACAAGCTTATTTGAAGTGCACCGAAAGAAGTGAATTGTGTGCATATTGTGTTGTACTTATAATTCAAAAGCTAACTTAGACCATACTTTCAATTCATAACTTTTTTTTCAGTTTTATCAAAGAATAACAGTTCTATTCCACCCGTTACTCGTGCTTTGAAGCAGCAACTTTTTGACATTAATTGTAATCCACAAGGCCACAATAAAAGAAGATCATAATACCATCAAAAATAATTGCAAAAATGCTCTCTTGAAAGAGCTTTATCATTTTCCTTTCATTAAAAAGTATCCATGAGACATCTTTTGCTACGAGTGCCTGTAAAATGTGGTGTTCACAAGTTTAAGATAGAGTACACACATTGAAAAAGTGTCATGGGATGGTAGGATAAAGATGCCGCCTTGTCCTTCTGTCCGTTTGTCCGACCGTCCTTCCCGACTTTTTCTGGAACTTCAGTGTTCAAGGGATTTGACGCAGACTTACAATGTACTACTTTTAAGTGATCTTGCTCATATTATTAGGAAATGAATGTACTTTGCCTGGTTTAGGAGTTATCGCCCTTTGAAATTTTACGAAAAATCTGTATAGTGTGCAATACCGGTATAAGCCTACCCAGATTTACAAATAAGTATCACTATAATTATATGAAATGAACTTAGATATAGTGTCAGGACATGAATGAAAATGCCAAATTTCAGAGTTATGGCCCTTGAAATTTTACAGACTGGTGTATATTTTGTGTAATACTGATATTAGCCGGTTAACTCCTCCTATAGTTTTTAACGGATCTGGTCAAAATGTATACAAATGTATCACTTTGAAGTTACCGTGTGCCTATTAAAGAACATAAATGTTTCATGCCTGATTCAAGAGTTATGCCCCTTTGAAATTTTACAAAATTCTGCATATTGTGCAATAGTAATATAAGCCTTGTCCAGATAATTTTTTCCCCAGTATTCAAGGAAACTGGCCTAAACCAACAGAAATGCGTCATTATATGAAGTGAATTTGGGCATATTATCAGCGCGTTAGAGTACCTTTCCTGATTTAAGAGATATGACCTTTGAAATTTTACAGAATGCTGTATTTGCCCAATACCGATATAAGCATTGAATAAGATATGAGCCATGCCATGAGAAAACCAACATAGTGGCTTTGCGACCAGCATGAATCCAGACCAGCCTGCGCATCCGCGCAGTCTGGTCAGGATCCATGCTGTTCGCTAACAGTTTCTCCAATCCCAATAGGCTTTAAAAGCGAACAGCATGGAGCCTGACCAGACTGCGCGCGGATGCGCAGGCTGGTCTGGATCCATGCTGGTCGCATACCCACTATGTTGGTTTTCTCATGGCGCGGCTCATATAAAACAATAATGAAAGTATTTGTAGACATATAATTTGCTGACAAAACGCCACGATATGGGCGGACATGGTCACTCTGACATCGTCATAAGCTATAAATACATGTTTTCCTCACGTGCTTATAATTTTAAATATATAAAATTATTAAGGGGACGCATATTGCTACATTCACAGTTCATACAGCAATGCGGAAGGGGTGCATATTCAAGAAATCGATGGTGGGAAAATAAAAAACATATTCCTAAACTGATATAATACTGATGGACACCTGTAATATTCAGTATTTTGTGGATAAGGATGTGGTACTATGAATGTAATAGGAAAACAGAGGTCTTTGTGAAAGTACATTCAACACAAAATATTAAGCTTTTGTATAAGGAAAATACAGGTTTTTTACAATAACAGTATTCCAAATAATGTTGAAGGGATGAGATTTTCTTTCTAACACACCAGGTTTGCTTAAACATGTAAAAATTTAACGCCACGTCTGTTCGTCTCGGGATGGACGCCATATTTCTCATTGATAAAAAATGTAAACAAAAAAGTCAGGTGGGATTAGCATTGCAAGGGCATAACATGACATTCTACACAATGAATACCTTAGAACAGATATCTAAGATGCTACACAGGTCAGGCGGGTTAAATGCATAATGTCGATCACTTGAAATTCATCTTGAAAAGGTAGTTAATTTTAGTTTGTTTACATGGTTTTTAATTTTCCCACGACTTCTCGGCGATTCACTGCAAATGTATTACTGCGCCGGACGAAAGGTAACTCTAATAAACAACGGGAGACAACTTAGGTGTCAGCACGTGTACGATTTTTAAAAAAACATGTCGATGATTATAATTTCTTATCAAATAATGAATCCTATTCAGATATTCGTCTTTAATATTAGAAAATTATTAATTTCTGTGGACATTTGTCAAATAATATTACTTACAGTGGACTACTTTGCGCATCAAACTGGTTTCCGCTTCAGTTGTGAGGCACTTCCGTTATACTTTTTGACAACAATAACAAAACACAAAATGAATCAATAAAGTCACTTATAAACCGACTGCTACTTAAATCAGTGTAAGTAAAATTGCTGTTACAATATTATACATGTTCGTTACGATATGAGATAAAGTTTATCTTGAACTGCATAATCCATTAATTACGTTTAGATGATACTGCATTTACAACTTATTTGACCCCGTTTTTTTACGTGAATGACAGCATTCTCGTGCAACTCGTGCAAACAGAGTTATGAAAAGTATGGTGGAGAATTCAAGGACAAATTATAATTGACATTAAAGTGAGGATAACTGTATATTCGTCCAGTTTTGATCATTGACATTCCTACTGTTTATTAGTAACTTTTGTGAACAAGATTAGAATGTTGCTTTTGCACATATACACATTGATTGGACCTCTCAACCAAATTTCATACCTTATTTTAGGGATTTTTAAGACAATACATTTTCAAAAGTTTGTTGAATGTGTTTTGATATTTAAGTGCATTGTAGTTCATGAATACCAAGTTAAAAATTAATAATGGCAACATTTCTAGGCCTTTATTGTAAGCCACTAGACTTCTGTAACGATAAATGTTTAATGTATTAAGGGGAATATACTCTTTTAGTTTTGTAATGTGGCATTCCTTGACCACCGTATCTTTTCTTATGCACTACTTTGTAAACAAACTAAATAATTTGTTTTAGCTCACATATGCGAAATGAAAAGCAAGACAGTGAACTTATTTCACATTCTTTCTTTAAATTAGAATCTGTAGGACATTGATAAATGTTTAGACAAAGTGAAGCACTATTATTTTCGCACCAAAAAATCTTAATTGTTGACTTTGAATGTACACAAGAAGTCTTGCGTAATTCAACAATAACTTTCTTGTTTCAGTTTTTCTCATTTTTATTTTAGTGAGCAATCCTTTGTGTACTTATAACAGTTGAAACAGTATTCATTTCATTTACCAAAACCTTGTACTTTTTTGCAGGTAAATTTTATAATACCCCACCCACTTTTTTCTAATTTCAAAGTATACGTCCCCTTAAAAGTTGACCAGCTACCGGTGAAATACCGGAAGTATTTCATTGAATCTGATCCACGGTGACCAATTTTGGTCATGTGATAATGATTCATTAATCGGAGATCAATCTATTTTTGTGCAGATAAATCTCTATAAAAAAGGAGAGGGGAGCTGGTGCGTTTTTCATGTATGTGCCGTCGGCAGAGGTGTGAGCGGAGAAAACATCAGACATAGTAAGGTATCATTCCTATACTGTTTACAAATCGATCTTATATTTACATGTGCCCTTCTAATAACTAAATTTTATGAAAGAAAAATACACAAACGAGTTGTAAACATGTTTAATGATCACGTCCGCATTCTGATTCATTGCAGTATAATGATTAACACTATCAGGTTTAAGAACAAAAGCTATTACATAAATAATCAGCTGCACTAAGTATCATATCTTCACAAAGAAATTCAAAGCAAGTGGCGTAAAGATTTTATCTAGCGATGATTTGTGGGAATGTAAACATTGTGCTAAAATAACTCGTTCGTCTGTGTGTTAATTAAGTATATCTATATTCTTTCCATGTGATAGGGAGCAGAAAGTGTAGACAGATTACAGACAAAAAAGTACAGAAATGTAGAAATAACGCCCAGTTGGTCTGACACGAGTAGTTCAGTCACTAAAAGGTGAACTTCTCTACGAAATCATAACGAAAGTGAAGTTTGAAAAAAAGAAGACTTTTTTTGCCAGTTGGTACCGGGTAGTAGTGAAATGATATCTAAGCCATATAAGGTACTGTACCCATAATGAAAACCGGCTATTTCCGTTTTTTCCGTATGCTTGAACTTTCTGTAAATTAAGCTGAATGGTACCGCAATCGCATACGGAGATTGTGTATTCGGAAATTGCCGGCCACTACCTTAATAACACTTTCTTAACAAGGTAAGAAATTTACCCATCTTGTATACTGTGCATGAGAGTTTTGAAGCGGTGCTGGAATCATCTTGTTCCATCTGAAATAGTTTTCCCCATCATTATTTCGAACTTAAAGCGATTATAATAATGAGTTTTCAAAATGATTTGCTAATGTCACATAATTCAAAATGAACTGCTAATGTCACTATTCGAAATGACTTGCTCATGCCACTTTAGATAAAGTACACTATTCAAAATGAACTGCTAATGTCACAATTCGAAATGATTTGCTGATGCCACTTTAGATAAAGTACACTATTCAAAATGAACTGCTCATGCCACTATTCGAAATGATTTGCTAATGTCACTTTAGATAAAGTACACAATTCAAAATGAACTGCTAATGTCACTATTCGAAATGATTTGCTAATGCCACTTTAGATAAAGTACACAATTCAAAATGAACTGCTAATGTCACTATTCGAAATGATTTGCTAATGCCACTTTAGATAAAGTACACAATTCAAAATGAACTGCTAATGTCACTATTCGAAATGATTTGCTAATGCCACTTTAGATAAAATATACTATTCAAAATGAACTGCTAATGCCACTTTAAAATTAGTACATTTACACTATTCAAAATGAACTGCCCGTGCCACTTTAAATAAAGAACACTATCATAAATGAACTAATGCCACTTTAAATGAAGAACACTGTCATAAATGAACTTATGCCACTTTAAATGAAGAACACTGTCATAAATGAATTAATGCCACTTTAAATAAAGAACACTATCATAAATGAACTAATGCCACTTTAAATAAAGAACACTGTCATAAATGAACTAATGCCACTTTAGATAAAGCACACTCTTGAAAATGAACTGCTAATCACTACTCAGAACGAACTGCCCAAGACGAAGTACGTAGGTTAGAGTTCTTTATTTCTTTCGGCGGACTTGTAATACCTTCTTATTTGAAAAATATATCTGATGTGTTTTTGTTTGTTTATGTCACATAGACAAACAAAGGCGACTTTCTAGCTTAAATCGTGGAGGAAGACGCCTTAGTCGCCCGACCGTATATATATATATATATATATATATATATATATATATATATATATATATATATATATATATATATATATATATATATATATATATATATATATATATTATTTCAGGCAATGACGAACATAACCACCGGGCCTCTGCTAGGGAGCTGGATATCTTAAAATTAAATACATACACGTCTTAATTCTTACAAATAGGAATATAGTGGTGACTAATTGCAAACATAATCACACTACTACTTTACATTCATAAACTGGCATACTTGTTTCTATCAATTTTTCAGGAAACGTGAAAAACAATGTTCGCGCTGCAACATGTTAAGAGTACCATATGTGTCTTATCGACTTGTGGTGGGTTATGAATAGAATTTCAGAACCCTGTGTTTCAACAAATACTGACATTACGTTTCAAAAACCTGAATATGATTCATATAATTTTTGTCAATAATTTCTGTAATTTTTACTCGAAAAAATACGTGCAAGTATGACAAGTTTTTTACCAACTAGATCTATTGGCTATATAATTCTGCGGAAAGATACATACAGCGGACTACTATATAGCGGACTACTCTCTTGCATCTGATTCTGCGTCAAATCTGCTATTGAGAAATTAGTGCACAGTTAGCTAAATATATGATTATAACTCACTTGCATTTTCAAAAATTCCGCAGAGCTTAAAAATTCTTATTGTTAGCCATGTAACATCATGATGTTACACGCTTGAAAATTACACACACGTCTAAAATAGATAATATTTCCGTTAGAAAATATTAATAGTAGCTAGGTAACATGATAATATTACATCCCAAAATTCCCACATGTCTAAAAATAGATATCAGGTTTTCCAGTAATCATTTTGCAATCTCTATGTATTTTCGGTATAATAGAATAAGTATATCCACGGTGAGGATGCGTACACCGGATATTGCCATTTAGTGATAAGGTATTTTTCGAAAACGTGTTTATTTTTCGTCAACTAGGTAAGTAAAACACCTATTTACTATTATATTATACTGTTATGGAAGAAAAGAGCATTACTTTTAATAACTAGATTCTGTGTATATGCTCTCACAAGCGTAAAATGAGCCAATCTTATGAAGGAACGCTAAAATTTGTGATAAAATGGCAACTTTATCATCTGATAAATGCAGGTCGGGGACACATTTCTCCCGATATCGTCACTTTTTGTCTTATGATAAAAATTCTGAATCGTATGATTTATTTAGTTACATACAAAGAAAACATGTGCAAAATTTCAGCTTTGTAAATGTTCAAATGACAGAGAAATCGATGATAAATGAGCGTCGTTGGTGTACTGTGTATTGCAAATATATGTACTGTGTATTGACCTGTATCACATTTTACTGTACTGTGTATTGTTTACATTATCGCTGATTTTTTAGAATGAATCTTACAAAATGTACATTATCATTTCCTTTTCAAGGTACAAAACAGTAATTTCTTTAGCCCTGAAGATACGTGATGTTTTACATTGATATTTATAGCGTTTACTCTGTTGTAATTCATGTAATAAGCTCTAAACGTAACTCACAGTCTACACCATACTGTAGTGCAACAGTGGGCAATATTTTTTGTTATTTTGTTATGCTTACCAGTTGTAAATGTATAGATATATTCTATTCTTTCAATGAGCATTGTTTAAGTTGATATTAAATGAATTATCTCAAAAACAGTTAAAGGTATCTTTTAAAATTTTGTATTGGTATGCCACTTAGCTTTACTCTCAATATCTTGCAGAAAGCCCGGTCCTACTAATAAATACTATATTGTGATTTTTTTTCGTTGCAGATTCAACTTGTGTATGTGTGTTTATGACTGGCTCGACGAACGAATTTAAGGACTTTCTATGTCATTTTGTTGAACACCACCCAAATGACGAGAATATATTCGTATGCTAACGACCAAAACCGCAAAAAAGTAAATTACAAGATAGCACCAGACATATGCAGCGAAAAAAAAGCAGAAAAAATACTGTTGATTCAGAAAATATTAACATACATGTTTTAAAAAGGAACCCGATTACAAAAGGGACCAACTTGCAACAGAAAGAAACCTTTGATTTGGGCAAATAGTGAGGAGCCTGTTCACTGACTGTAGTGGAAATGTAGGCTACCTACCACGCCATCTAGCTCAATATTTACACAATGCTACCAGTACAAAAATATAATCTAGAGACACATTCACGGCGGTGTACATGGAACTTTCAATGTTACACAGAGTGCAATTTCCATGGACAGACAAGGTTTTCGGACAGTATTTTTACACAGTCTATGAAAGAATGAGACAAAATAGATGAATGAATAAATAGCCTTTAATCAGTTTGTTTGCCAAGAAACGTTTTCTTTAACTGATTTTATAGTTTCCTATATTTTTTGACGTCGCAAAATCTTTTTATCGACAACTTGGTTAATATGAGGTATAGTGAAGACTGCAAGTTGTTTTGAAGAGCAGGCTTATAACTCTTCCAGTGAAATTACAATTATACAACTGCTTGCATAACAGAGACAGCATTTCTGCCGCTAAATTAAGAGGGAAGAGAAAAGCAAACAGACAAATACTTATTGACATTAAAAGAAGTAGCTAGTAACTGCATAAATGTGATGAGTGTACATTACTTCCACATAAGACTGGGCATTGATACTGAAATAGGTTCTGTTGTGACAGATTTATTTTACCAAACATTATTTGACAAGCAATATTGTAAAAGCCATGGTTTACTTTGATAAAGAACAAATAGTCATGTACATTGAAATATTTATTAAACAAACTTGAAACCTAGACACACTTTCTTTCTAATCCTTTCCACCAACTGTACTTGTAATGTTAGTATATAAATATAGTTATGTATATTGTTGGGAATAAATATGTTTAAACCAAAGATCATTAACATTTTACATTCAACAGTTTGAATACATGAAAAACAAATCGGAATGATCATCAAGTCAGTTCCCGATCGTTTGTTATAATTCGAAGTTGACCTTGACAACAAATATACTATTTTGGTTAACAGGGAAACTGATCACGTAACAATGATAACGAACTGTTTGCATAGAAATGACATATATCTTGCAAATGAAGTGTGCAAAAATAACACATGGCACTGTTTCCTCCTACTTCTAAAACAAATTGCTCATTGCATATGGCACCCATTTTGTTTCGTATGAAGCAAGTGGTGAGCTAATTACCTTTTAGAACAATGCATTTAAAGCAATAAAAATAGCTCTGAGAAAATTTCAAGTGAAACTATTTCGAGGGTTCTACGTCAAATGAGTCTAAGGTTATTGAAAAGAAACCACTTTAAAAGTTCAAAGCCCCTACGACCTTGACCTTTGAACTATTGACACCATAATCGATAAAGGTCGTCTATTGACCAAGGCTTATGTCTCTTTATAGTATGAAGGCAAAAGGATAACATATTTTCATGTTTGCTCTTCTTATAAGGAGAGACCTTTTCCACTCTTATCGTCATCATGTCTTGTGTTACATTATTATAAAACTTCACGGCTGAACTTGTGGCTGGGCCTTTTATCGGCAATGGCTAGTCTTTAGACAGTTTCTCGGAGTGACTATTGGCATCCCACTGTAATTGTAAGTTGTAATATCAGTGTTCAAACTGGTGCTTGTTATTTTCGCTGTGAAGTCTAATGCCATCTGCAAACAGAAAAAGAAATTCCATCATTTGGGTCAATGGAATTACATGCTTTGTCTATCTCATGACCATAAATGCTGAAAATATGCACGTATTTCAATATCAATACTCAGTACACCAAACTGCAATACACAGTACAAATATTACTTTGAAAACTCAATACACAGTACACCATCGACGATCATTTATCACCGATTTCTCCGTGATTTGAACATGTACAAAGCTGAAATTTTGCACATTTTTTCTTTGTATGTAACTAAATAAATCGTACGATTCAGATTTTCCCCACAATGCAAATAGGTTATGGTATCGGGACAAATGTGTTTACGGCATGCATTTATCAAATGATAAACTTGTCATTTTATCACAAATTTTAGCATTTCTACTTATGATTCATTCATTTTAAGCTTGTAAGAGCATATACACAGTATCTAGTTATGAAAAGTAATGCTCTTTTCTTCTGTAGTAGTATAATACAATAGTAAATCGGGGTTTTACTTACCTTGTTGACGAAAAATAATCACGTTTTCGGAAAATACCTTATCACTTAATGGCAATATCCGGTGTACGCATCCTCACCGTGATATCACAAGCAAAGCATTGTAAACACTTGAAAATCTTAAGTTCACAATTTATTCTGACACACTCAAACGCGTGTGACATTGATATAGTAGCATACGTTCTGGGAACACTGCATTCACATGAATTACGGCTGCATAAAAATCATGGGTTCTATTTCAATGAACAATATTATATATAGAATGTACTCAGATACGCAAAATACTGAAAATTTTAGTGTATATACACCAGCCACATTTGTCCACGTTTTAAAAAAATAAAACCTGATATTTTATTATTGAAAAACATTTGGGTAATGCACAACCTTTTTCAAGTTATTGTTTGTGCTCCATATAAAAACACATTTCGATTGGACAGAATAATGATCTAAACTCCTTGACCTATGATCTAGAGATCGATATATTGTCTTGTTAGGGTCATTTTTTTGAACGCCAGTTTATCACATAAAAAAGTTTTATCCAGACTATTTGATTTCTAAGTGTGACACTGACTTTTCAGCTATGGTCCTGGCTCCTGCACGTGTCACATCATCTTTTTTATTAATCCAAATCTGGACAGAATCGGTCAAAGATTCTCCACATACCAAAAGACTAAAGTCTGCTGTTTCAAAGATCATAATTAATCATTAAGAAAGACTCATGGTTGACTGTTGATGACGAACACGAGTGCAGCATATGTCCATCACATCCTCCGAAAACTGTTCTCGCGGTACGCATGGTGGGCCCCAAATGCGCTGCGCTATCTGGTGAAGAGGAATGCACCAGGTTACAACTAGCGAACTTGCTTATGAGTCTCTTCCTTGGCTCTAAGATTGCCTGGAACCTAAGCCCAGAGAAACCTAAACCTATGTAAACTGTTTCAGAATCAAGATCAAATCGATTGAAACAGTGCGTGTTGGCTGAATGAGATCACTTTGAAATGGCACTGAAACATCTGAAAATTTCTAGATATACATAAAAATTATAGTCTTCAAACCGGGTTTCAGTCTGTAGCGGGCGAAGAAAAGGATCTGAAGTACTTTAGATCAAATTTAAATAGGACCGATCACATACAACATTTTTTGTTTGACCGAAATGTTTGCGATTTGAATACCTGAATATCTGAATAATGTTGAAAATTGCACTCATTCATACTCATTAAACAATGCGTCATAGCGTAAAACTAAACTAAGTATAGCTGTTCTGGATTTCCCAAGACAAATTTAGTAAGGACCGATCACATACAACATTTTTGTGTTTGATTGAAATGTTCGCGATTTGAACACTTGATTATTTGAATAATGTTGGAATTGCATATATTCATAGTCATTAAACAATGCGTCATAGCGGAAAATTAAAACTAAATATAGCTTTGCTGGATTTCCGAAGACATATTTAGTTAGTGTACCTCTTAAATTAATACAGTCATCACCCGATATTTTGCCAATAGTTTTAACTTTTCAACAAAGAAGTATCCAACAATCTCTATAATTTATAAACAAGCTAAATGCGTTTTTACATAAGAGAAACAAATGTTCTTCTTATATCTTAGGATAGCCTGGCTCCCTGGCTGCATGGTTACTTTTATAAAAATATTGAAAACCTTTTATAAGTAAATTTTAAGCCTCTAAAATAGCACATTCGGAGTGAGGGGGGATAAAAATGTCAATATAGAAACAACATGCTGGAGTTCTTCCATGTTAATGAAGAACAACCATTGCAACGGAGGCCGGTCTAATCTTGTGGGTGGGGGGGGGGGGGGGGGGGATGAAAACATTTGGAGAGATTATCTCAAAGACATTTAGTTGAAATTTTAAAAGGATGTCTTTCCCCATTACTACTTTTGATCTCCGAAGATTTATGGGATTATTTGCACACATGGCTTTTATAAGCCATTAGCCAGCTAAATTTCTTAAATGGACAAGTCCATCACTCAATTTCAATTGTTTGGGCAATACCATTTATTATTCGAAGGGGTGTTCACTGAACATTTACTGACTGAGTAGCGAACAGTGCTGCACTGGTCGCAATAGCAGTATCACATCCCGCCAGTAGGCTAGAGGTGAATATGGCTCCCTTGACTCACGTTCTGGATGTTGTTTGTTTACATCGTTAGAGCTTCCGGAAACTTGAACAAATACTGGAGACTTTACTGCAATATATTCTCAAATATATGCATGATATGGTAGCATACAAAGTTATACAACATTTCAGACGCCATTGAAAAACGGTAACTATTGTGTTTTTTCTTTTTCTTTTCTTTTTTTGGTTGTTGTTGTTGTTTTATTTTATTTCTCTTTTTTTTCGTTCCTTTTTGTTTTTGCTTTTTGTTGTTGCGTTTTTAGGAAACACAGCGATTTGTGCAAGTAACATATGAGCCGCACCATGAGAAAACCAACATACTAGTAGTGCGTTTGCGACCAGCATGGATCCAGACCAGCCTGTGGCATCCGCGCAGTCTGGTCAGGATCCATGTTGTTCGCTAACGGTTTCTCTAATTGCAGTAGGCTTTGAAAGCGAACAGCATGGATCCTGGCCAGACTGCGCGGATGCGCAGGCTGGTCTGGATCCATGCTGGTCGCAAACGCACTATGTTGGTTTTCTCATGGTGCGGCTCAATCATTATTGTGGTTTACCACTTAAGTGAATCTGTCTGGATTCCCGAACAGTAAGTATGGAGATAATTTCCTAAAATTTCCCACAATTTCTAAAATCCTATTCTACTCTGCAAATGAAATTTTCCCGTTACGGTCCTTAAGATATAAATGGTATAAGTATGTACATTAGAATGACGATCTTCGAAGTTTTTATAAACTCCTGACACTGCAATGTGTATGATGCAATAAATATGAAATAACGATCACGCTTTTACATAATCTAGAAAAATTAAATTGGGATGAAAAAAATATACTAGTACCAAATGGCTTTATGAGACCTTCAAAAGTATTAAAGTATATACAATAAAATATGTATGCCGGTAAAGCGTAACCTGTTAAAGCATTAATACAGAATCGAGCCTCCGTGGCAGAGTGATAAAGGTCACTGACTTCGAATCACTTGCTCCTCACCGACGAGGGTTCGAGCCTCACTCGGAGCGTTGAATTCTTCGTGCGGAAGGTCGTTGCTTTTACCTAGTTGCCCGTAATGAACTAATGCACGGGTAGGCACCTGGGGTCTTCGCTGGAAAGTTGCCATATGGCCTATGATTGTGTCGGTGCGACGTTAAACCCAACAAAACAAGCTTAAACAGAATGGAATAGCTATTATTATTTTTTTAGATATTTCTTTGCACCATTACTTACTAACCACACTGACCGGGTAGATAATTTTAAAGCTACTCGCCCATGTACGGGGAGATTTTTTAACGTATTCATATTGACCAGTTTTTGTATAGACTGTATTTATGACACTGAAAGTGAAAATAAGTAAAAGATACAGGTAAAATGAAGCATGTTGATTTTCTACATTATTTCAAAAGCGTTGCACCGATTCACTCCCTTCTGCAAAATATTTTGGTTATTTCTTAAGATATCTTGCAAAAAGAGTATGTCAATAAAAGTTTGTATCTCAGGTCACTGCCACATTACCCACATTTTATGATTTTTGAGAGAGAAAACATTTCACCTAAAATGTATGAACGAGTCGCTTTAATTAGAAAATGCCCGGAAGTATAAACGCTATTTAACACGCATTTAATCACCTTTCTATGCTGAAAAAAAACCAGTAATTTTCATATCTTAATAGTTAGATTTATTTATTTTCAGCTAGACGCCGGATAAATGAGATGAAAAATAGGGAAGATAAAAAGAGCAGATAGCGGGCATAAAGTTTAGAATAATACGCCTGGATGCTTGATTAACGACAGATATAGCCAGGATATCATATCAATGAAATTTTTGGGGAACCCCAATTCCCATTGGAAGACTGCAACACATCCGGCTGGTATCACGGTATCTTCGCTAGATATGTAATAAAAAAAGGTTTTGTTACATTTGTTCTGTAAATTAATGAGAAATACAAGTGTCAGATATATTTGATAATTCCGCAGTTAAAATTATCAAATATATTTGGACTGAGTGTAAATACCAAATATTCAAAATTTGGTTAAAAGCATTGAAAAACATAAAAGAAAAAAGAAAATTTGCCTATCTCTGTAAAAGATATTTATCAAATATCCTTCACTCATGAACACCATATCTGTTTGGTCGTTGTTATGCCACTCATGAAAATATTGCATCTAGTGTTCACTCGGTAAAAAATGCCTCAGTCTTAGACTGAAACAAACACATAGCGTCTACACATCCAGAATACCCCATCTTCGCACAGTCTTCAGTGTATTTGTTTCTCCACCCCCCCCCCCCCCCCCCCCCCACCACGCCACTAGTGCGTGCGTGCGCAAAGCGGGCGTAGTGGTCCGATGGTAACACGCCGGCCTATGGTACCAGGTGTGTTCCAGCCTGGTCATTTTTTGGCTTGAATCAGCTTTTTTCCGGAACTGCTTGACGGACTTTTCGATTTGGCTCAAATCAGGAACGAAGAAAATTAGGCTGCCCCGGTGTAGCGCTGGGAACGAAAACATGAATCTGTTCTCCCGAAATAAGGAAGAACATTCCTGCTAGAAACTGGGAACTAAGACAAAGCAACAAGAAGTAAGTGGTTAGCCTTTTTTTTCTATTTGTTTTCTTCTTTCTTTTTTGTGTGCTAGTGTGTGTCTGTGTGTGCGCGCTCGTGTGAGTGTGAGAGGAGGGGGTAGGGGTGGGGTGTGTGTGTGTGTGGGGGGGGGGGGGGGGGGGGGTGAGAGTCACGTCGACACAATTAAGGTCATACGGAGAGTTTTCCAGGTTTGAGTTGAGGAAGAGGCAAGGTGCATCATAAAGCCATTGTTCCAGGCAAGGGCGCTAACCCGGGTAAAACCATCGACTTTCCGTATGCCAGCTAGTTTGCTTCCTCACATGAAGAAACCTACACCTCAAGCTAAAGGTTTAGAACTGCGATTCAAACTTTTAACAAACCCAGACCACGGTTCCATATAATCTCTTTCATTTTATGGTGACAAAATACTCATAAAGTTCTAAACAGTGCTCATTTTTTTGGCATTTAGCATTAGCGATTCGATATTTGACATTAAGCAATTGGTTAATGTATTCGACACACCATCTTCCCTTATTGGCAAACTGCTTCTTAATGGTGCGTTCTTCATGTTTCCCCAAAAATTCAGTAAGAACCCGGTTCTTATTTCATAATTTTTAACTGACAGGTTTAATTGGGAAGGTCATGATAAGACCACAATCAAGTGATAAAGGCAATTTATTTATCAGACTCATTTATTTGTGGTGTACTTTACAGGAATGCAGTGACATACGACATATTATGAAGTGTGAAAATATTTAATTAAACATTTCACTAAAAGAGCTAGCTAGGGAACAAATGACTCTTTTAATTCTTTGCTCAACATAATCCTTTGAAACAAACTGAAAACAGTCCGTCATTTTGCTAGACATTCACATCTGTTTTGGCTCCAAATTACAGACAAAATAAATGATGGAATTCACAATCAGCTTTCCTCTGAAGACACAAATTTGTTTGACAACAGCAATTTCATGGTTAATTAGGAAGGTCAGATTTCTTCACCCCCACATATTTGCCAATAAGTAGGTAAGACGTTCTGATAACCGGGCTTCGCCCGGTTATCAGAACCTCTTACCTATACATAATTACCTTAAATATAGTGTTTGTTAGCACAGTGGAGCATTTTCATTTCGTAAACATGGTATTTCGGGATTTTCTTCAGGCAAATTACTGTTCATGCTAGGACAGTATACTAGTACAAGTCTTTCGGAAATGAGCGTATTTTTTAAAGTCGTATGCACTTTGGAAATGTCCTTAGACAAAATAGTGTTACATGTCTACGTTATACAATATATGGCGTCATCTTTTCCTTCTTAAAAATGTTTCTTTACTTCTTAAAGGAAAAGTGAAAAAAATATTCGTATTTCAATATAGTTTATTCACAAAAGATACTGTAAATTTGGTTATTTTCGCTATTTCGACATGTTTTAATAATTCCATGATAAGCACCTTTATTCGCGGTTTAACAACGATTCCATGATTAGCACCTTTATTCGCGGTATGTATAATTCGCGAAACGATTCCATAATCAGAATCTTTATTCGCGGTGTTAAGAATTCGCAAAATGTGAGTGTTTGTGTTTTTGAACACGGTGCAGATTAAAATACATGAATAGTTTGAATCCACGAGTGGGATTGTTCGCGAATATAACCAACACTACAGTATTTCAAGGTAAACACAACACAATATACACATTTCTTCCAACACTGCTATACAACTCTATTCATACTCTTTAGTTAAAACACATTAGCATTCAAAAGGTATCAAACAATAATTTTGAAATTGCCTTTCTAATTTACCGTGATAACTGACTACTATCAAGTCTCACAATTAACATCTACAATTACATACACCAACAAGATAAAATGTTTGAATTATTATATACACAATCGAAGTGGAATGTAAGTAACCATATAGAATGACTTTTTTTATCATACAATCAACTGCCATACTAGTTTTTATCAGTACAAGATATATATATATATGCATCAATAAGTTTTATTATCATTTTATAAGTAGCTATTCACAGCAAAAACACACAAGGTCTACTGCAAAATTATGTAATAGGCAAATGATAAAAGCACATGACATCAATAGCTTATTGCACAAACCCAGTCAGCCAGCCAACTAATATAACTATTAACAGGATGATATGATATCTGTTAGCAAAAATAACAACCGAAAAAAAAATGTAGCCAAAATCAGCCAGAAAATTGTTTATACAGATAAATGTGTTTAAAACTGTCACAACGCAGCTCGGGCAATATTTCGTTATAAAACCGTCACATAATTGTTATAAGATATGCAATAGGAAAGCCATTTAAATGAATACTTTGCACAGCCTGTTTCCTGACTGTTCATTCGTATATCCTTGAAAAAATCAAAGCATACATATTGCCTTAACCCTTCACCTGCTAAATTTCTATAATGAACTTATCCATCTTTCAATTTGGACAGTACCATTAACTGTCAAAAGGGGTGCTTGCCAAAAAGATATTGTGACTGAATGGCGAACAGTGCAGATCTTGATCAGACTGTACGGATGTGCAGAATGATCAAGATCTACACTGGTCACAAAGGCCAAATCAATCCTGTCCAGCATGAAAAGGATAAATTACATGAATACTGAAAAAAGTTGCAAATTTGATTCATACACACACTCCTTTTCTTTTTTGAACAATTGCATATTGTCAGGTTTACATGATAAGCACGAAAATATCTATACGTGCCCGAGATCAGGCCGGAAAAAAACTTATTTTCTATTTTTTAATGCGGCCGTCCCATATTGTAGAAGGAGTGACAATAAGACAAACTTCATCTAAGTAAATAACACTAGATTATTGACAGACAGTTAATATTTAATTATGTTTTGTTAACTAAAATCTAGAGTGCCCACTTCTAACTCTCAACTTCGCTTTTTGAGACAGGAAGCAATACAGTGAGTTCGTGATTATCAAATACTTAGATATTACAAATGTGACATGAAGCTGAATGACGTCAGGCTATCAACCAATCAAGTGCTATTATATATTGTCTTTAACCAATAGCGAAAGTTGGTCTAGATGAATAAGTACTAAGTAATGGTTTGCAGTGTGCAGTGTGAAAGACCTAAATGCCACAAAAGAGGCCTTTTGCTCCCTTATATATGACATCAAAGAAACCACTGTGAATTAATAATCGTAACAGATGAACTGACATCTGCAGCTCAATCTAGTATGGTTAAGAATTGACGTACATCCTTAACAATGGTCTCGAGGAACATACTTATGGTCTAACCAAACTAAATTCTTATTCAGCTATATGCCATACCCTTATAATAATTTGAGCCGCACCATGAGAAAACCAACATAGTGCATTTGCTACCAGCATGGATCCAGACCAGCCTGCGCATCCGCTTTCAAAGCCTATTGCAATTAGAGAAACCGTTAGCAAACTGCATGGATCCTGACCAGACTGCGCGGATGCGCAGGCTGGCTGGTCTGGATCCATGCTGGTCACAAATGCACTATGTTGGTTTTCTCATGGTGCGGCTTATGATATATGTCATGTCTTAACTTCTCAATCTAAAAAAAGAGAGCATTTACAATTTTCTAGATGATGTACTAGGCTGATTTATTCATCTACACAAATGTATATTTTACTTAACTACTCCAACACTATCTAAAATACAACAGTAATGTTAGACAGTAGCAACCAGACATAAAATATAAGACTGTGTCATTGAGCATGGAAATACAAGGTTGGACACCTGAAAGGTCCAATGTGCAAGTTAATAATGAACTGTGACAATGAGCATGTAACACAGAACGATTACTGAGCATATCGTTTTATTCATGAAATATTGTTGCTGTTACCTAAGCACCTCCATACGAAATTAAATAAATCTAGGAGTTAATGTTTCTAAGCATTTTCAAATCTACCGTGTCTTGAATGAATGTATTCACTAAGCACTATATACTGCACGGAGGATCGTAGGCGGCTTGAGATAACTTGTTACGCCTCCGTTCGTTACCAGGAGATAGTGTACGGAAGATACCGGATAGCTTGAGCTAACTCGTTACGCCTCCGTTTATTTCTGGGAAGTATTGCATGGCAATTCGTAGATAGCTTGAGTTAACTTCTTACGCTTCCGTCGATTATCTGAAGGTATTGCTGAGATCTTCGAAAACAGTGTGAACCGAAAGCAGTTCTGATCTGAGAGACAGATTGTTCCATATTCTTTAATTATCTGCTCACGTTTTTTCTACTAAACAGATGGCCTGAAAAAAAAAACAGTTGAAAAAAATAAATAAAAAGAACAATGATTTTAGGCAACATGGTGATCTAGTATGATCATAACGTAGAACGCAAAACGCTAAAAAAACGCAAGATCCGTCGTCTCGTTACTCAAATATTTTTTTTTCGTTTTGCTTGAATACTTTTTTGTTCCACTGGTTTTTGTTTCAGAAAGCTAAATTAAGAAGCAAAATGACCATATTAACTATTTATAGCATTTTTTTGACTGCTGTAAGTAGTACTGTAGGGGCCTCCGTGACCGAGATGTTAAGGCTTCTGACTTCGAATCACTTAGCAATCAGGTCTGGCTCAGGGCGTTGAATTCTTTATGTAAGGAAGCCATCCAGCTAGCTTTCGGAAGGCCGGCTGTTTCACCCAGGTGCCCCGCCCATGATGAAATAATGCATAGAGGGGTTCCTGGGGTCTTTATTCACAATCAAAAGCTGAAAAGTCGCTATATGACCTATAATTGTGTCGGTATGACTATAGACTCAACATACAAACATAAGCTGGTATTGTTCTGTTAATTTTCTCTAAGAACAAGAGTATACTCACCAATAAAACTATATACAATAAGAAATCTTGAAACAGTTTTGTGGAGTCTGAAATAATAAAAATACCACAATGAATATTCACATAAATGTAATTTAAATATGGACAACCATCAATAATTAGGTAAATGTAATAGTGTACAATATGTATCATATACTGGCTAGTGGTTAGTTTTAAAATTACCAAAGTTACAAATTATGTGCATTAAAGATATTCGTCATTCCAAATCGCTTGAGTCCGGTATATACCGGAGTCTGTAATATATCACAGGCACTCTACACTGAGGTAATGATATAAATGTGCGTACCATTTGTTCGCGTACCATTTGTTAGTGCGTCTGTGCGGGGAATTGAACAACTATCTGAATAATTGTCATCAGATTCACCGTCATCTGAAAAAACACACATTATATATATTATTAAATCATTTACACAAGGTGTGGTCATTATAGCTTTAGTAAGTTGTGTAAAGTATGTTCCTGTGTCCTAGTAATCAAATGTTTAACATGGGCCAGCTTAGGGCTAAAGAGATCAAATATCAAGTAGGGTAAAAATATCATTTTTTTAAATTTAATTTCAACTCTTATACACATTAAATGGAATTACATGAGTTAAAATCCGAGATAAAATTACAATAAAAGCTACCTGCTTTATTGCAGATACAATTATGACTTTCTCCGCGTCTGTCAACAACCATGTGACACTGTGTTACATCCGTATCCATACTGTTACATTCAGCGATGTTCTCCTGGCCGCAGAACTTATAGTCGGGTTTATAACACTTACAGTTTAACTGAAACACACAAACTGTCACATTAATATTGTTGTTGAAACAAAAACAAAACATTCCTTTTCGAAATTACAACCGTTTCCATACAACAGTGTTCTCCTGGTAGTGATATATAAACATATTCATTATATAACCATTGATTACCTATATGTCTAACCCAGCGCAAATATATTTTTATTATTGGGTTTGTTAGTGACCCTGCGGTCAATATGATAAATTGGGGGGGGGGGGGGGGGGGGCAAGACGTTAGCAGAGTCCCAATATTAACATACAGGCCCCTCATATTTCCGTAGAGGGTCACACTAACACACTCTATAACTGATTTGTTTTATCGGCCTAGACCGACACGAAAATCTCCTGACCCTCCACAGAAATATAGGGGGTCACCACTTGACCACTTTTTAACCACTGAAAATGCTAAAATCTTACGGGAGGCGCAAAACAAAAATGTTACTCCTCAACAGCTGATATGAAACATGGAATGTTTTCATTCAAACAATGTTGGAACTACATTTAAATCTGAGACTGTGAAAAATCAGTGAAAGATGATATTATAGCCTACTAATGCTGTTTATCACATGTTTGACGTCGCGGGAGTGAAATAAAGCCATTACATAAATTGATAATACACTATCAAGAGGTTAATATACGACTGGATTGTGCTTTCTTGCCATAATGGCACACCTAGTGTCATAATTGCCCGAGAGCCATTATGAAACTAGGTGTGCTATTATGGCTAGACGGCACACACCAGTCGTTTATTGACCTTTTTATTATATACGTTCGCTTCATATTTATTTTGGTATTTTCATTTCACCTATTTTCCAAAAATTTAAAAGCATTATTTGCCTTGCTTTTTATCAACAATGCCATCAATATTTGACAATTGATCTGAAAATGATTCAGCGCCCTTTCAATCGCCATAATAACGTTGCTACATGACGTCAACATCAGAACGCGCTGACGTTCCGGTTACCCGGGGCCATTATGATTATGGCGCGTGAGGCGCACTGCGCCATTATGGATTCGTCAACAGAGGCCATGATGGCCGTTTTACACGTTTTTTTGTTACTATTTATAGTAATATAATAAAGTGTAATAATATAAAGCTTCTACGTCGACGTCGTTCAACGTATCGCAGACGTCGGTCAAATTGACTTGTTTATAATACATAAAGAAAGTAGATGTTTTTGTGTTTTGGCAGGAAAAACTAACATGTGATAAAAAGAATATTCATGTATTATATTAGTGACTTTCCAAACTGGATTTATTAAACTCGTTGAAAAAAAATGATATTATTTTATTCGACTCGTTTAAAAACTTCAATATAAAAAGACACTCGTGTAATATCCTCTATTTAAACACAGATCTGTCATATTTGTATTATTTTCGTCCTGGTTTAAACTAGCCTATAAGCGGTGTTTATCTTCTACCGCTGAGAACATAGCACTTTTGTGACCAGTGTGGTTTTTATTCATGCTCAACTCTTTAAAGCAATATATACCTTATCTGTAGTTGAAGTCTGACATCCATCTCCAGATTGTCCACGTGGACATATACACATTGGCGTGAGACGGCCTGACCCGTCTTCGTAGCAGTTGTACTCGCCGCCCACACCACACACATTGCCGAGGTTACCCATCTGGCTAATGATACAACCTGTATGGGATAAAATAAAAATAAACAATCATATCTCAGACGAAACACATGCATCTGTATTTCTTGCATGCACTAACATTTTGTCAGAAAGTTACTGGCAACTTCCTCCCAGCGTAATGTATCCGGTCAAATTATAAAACAATATTCCAGTGGAAGAAAATTTCTTCAGAGCTTCGGGAGCTTATCAGGCAGACTGCCAGGGAAATATACACTCGGATATTCTACGTTCATACCACACTATGAGGGGGGGGGATGAGATTTATTGCCTCTAACAAAAATCTCATTCAATCCGAGTCTGCTATTATTTTGCTTGTTCTTTTCTTTCTATGATTTTAATATAATATTTGCCATTTGACTTTTTTGAATCAGAAATGATACAGGTGATCCGCAGTTTCTGACTTACAGCTGGTCTTCGGCATAGGTTTCACTGTATATGTAAGTAAACAATTTATCACCGACAGGTTAAGATTTGAACTCCAACTTGAATGATTGCTTCTAGATAACCTTGACATATCTTATCAATAATAGTTATGATATTTTATGTCGTCTGTTGAGGCCTCTACAGACGAGGAAAATAAAGCATCATACACACGATAATATTTGGCTGTACATCTTGAATTTAATTGGTGTTGTACAACAAAAACCTACCGTCTGTAGAGGGCTTTAGGCGTACAACATCTGTAAAATTGCTTCTGTTTTTAATAGAACATATATACTGTCCCCGCATGGTAGGCAAGAAATTTTTTACTTACACGAAATTATTGATTTAGGCCGTCCCCCACACATTATACTTGTTCTACCTTGCAGATCGTTCGGCGTTTTGCACTCCCCATTACAAAGATAGCAACCTAAAATCATTCGAATCAATATATTTACATACTAGCATTATAATATACGAAATGGTTAAATAAGAATAATCTATTTAAAACTAACCGTAGAATCGAACCAGCATTTTAACCCTCAGTTCAAACACTGGATTATTTGGAAGT
This sequence comes from Mercenaria mercenaria, assembly GCF_021730395.1. Lineage (NCBI taxonomy): Eukaryota > Metazoa > Mollusca > Bivalvia > Venerida > Veneridae > Mercenaria > Mercenaria mercenaria. The sequence goes on from NC_069363.1 coordinate 56,762,456, forward strand.
ATTAAGACAAAAGAAACATGATTACTACACTTTATCAATGTCGATTTGTAGTCTACAGACTAGCCACTAGACTGATGATAAAGATTTTTTTACGTATTTTCGGTTCAAATCCATTTCATAGAGACAAAAGCCAGTCTATAATAGAGATTATACTAGATTAAATTCACTAAAGTATGGACAAAAAATGTCAGAAAAAAAAGATATATCATAGTCTAGAAGTTAGTCTACAATGTTTATCACAGTGACTTAGATATGTTTTAATAGCTGAATGTATGTACAGAACAATTCTATCTATGTTACATTTTTATTTGGTAGCTGACATACTTGTATACTTACTTGAATTTTTGACATTTTGGTCCTCGCCACAACTGAAAGCTGAAAAAAAAAACAAACATAAAAAATAACAATAATTATTGCTTCCATATCAAATTTGGTTCATCATTCTGTTAAGTCATTCTCTGTCGAAAAAAATGTAAAGAGCCGCACCATGAGAAAACCAACATAGTGGGTTTGCGACCAGCATGGATCCAGACCAGCCTGCGCATCCGCGCAGTCTGGTCAGGATCCATTCTGTTCGCTAACGGTTTCTCTAATTACAGTAGACTTTGAAAGCGAACAGCATGGATCCTGACCAGACTGCGCGGATGCGCAGGCTGGTCTGGATCCATGCTGGTCGCAAAGCCACTATGGTGGTTTTCTCATGGCACGGCTCAAAATAAGATGGTTTTATCAGAGTGTAGACTGACATTTGACTACAACTGACCGTGAGTTATTAATAAAACTGTTACATTAATTTCGTTGACAATCTATATTGCGTCGGTCATTCTCGTGTGATCCCACATTTTTTTAAGGAGCTAGGCCTACTGTCTACGGAAGATTTAACAAAAATATGTAAAACGTGTGAAAACCATGCATATCACGGTCATAATATGCGAACACAGCAACAACAACAAGCACGGCACACCACATACTGGAGTCAAAATTCATTTTTGATTTGCTGTTATACTATTAAACGACCTTAAAATGTTCAACAACATTTTCAAATGTTATGGATAATTTAAACAATAAATTGTAAATATTTGTAGAACAGTGTTACATTTTGTAAACTTAATATTAAGCATTTGCCAATAAACAATATATATTGTCTATAGGGTATATATTTTTTTTTATCGGTGAACACTAGATGCAATATGACACACAAGGTGTGGTGTTTCCCAGTTTTAAAGGGAGTTACCCACACATTTTAGGCCAAAGATAATTTCTCTCAAACATCCATAAAAAAGTGAGATCTCTGAAAGAGTCTAGTGGTACAAACTTATTGACATACGATGTTTGCAAGCTAGTCTTATATATAACCAAAATTATTTTGCATAAGGTAATAAACCGCTGCAACGCTTTTGAAATAATGCAGAAAATTTACATTATTCTTGCATCTTTTTCCAATATCTAGCATTTATGTTTAACCGTTTTATCATTTTTTTCTGTGTCATACATACATTTTATGCCAAACTTGGTGGAAATTAACATACTGAAGTTTTCACCTAAAGTGTGGGGAGTAGCTTCAAGTATAACATAAGCATATATTCTCTTTTTTATTTCATGTCGTTTTCAGGTGCCACCAAATTGGTCTATGTTCAGCCAAAAAAATATATATTTGAGATAACCTCCATATATTCACAACAAAAGCACCGGTACTTACGATTAGAGGTTATGTTGTGTGGAGAAGGGGCTTCGGCTTTACACTGCACACACGACGAACCGTCACATACACTTGTATCAGGATTAATTCGTAAATCTGTAATCAAGATACTGTTATTTTTAAAACCTTATAACGATACATTTTTAAAACTAAAAACTTGTCTCTGATTTCAGTGTTAATGCGGCAGAAATATTGCAAGTATTTATTCTACCAGTGGAGACAATGCTATTGTGTAAACTGGGACTGCATGAATCCATGTAAGCTTACAAATGATAACTGAGCCGTGCCATGAGAAAACCAACATAATGGGTTTGCGACCAGCATGGATCCAGACCAGCCTGCGCATCCACGCAGTCTGGTCAGGCTCCATGCTGTTCGCTTTTAAAGCCAATTGGAATTGGAGAAACTGTTAGCGAACAGCATGGATCCTGACCAGACTGCGCGGATGCGCAGGCTGGTCTGGATCCATGCTGGTCGCAAAGCCAATATGTTGGTTTTCTCATAGCACGGCTCATATACATTTTGTATTATCATATTTACCAACTCCTCCATTGCTGAGTTCTATACTTCCAGTCTGACTTGACGCAAGTCCGCTGAGGGAGACTTCCGCTTTCGCTTTGTTCAGAGTTTTCGCGGCACAATATCCAATAACAAGACCAACCAGTACGCAGACGCCAGCAGAGCTTATTAAAGTGCACAATTTCTGAAAATGATACAACACCCACTGAGGACAAGGTAATACACAACAATGAAGAAAGTATTCATGAACAATCGGAATAGTGCTAATTTAAGGTTTAGGAGTATATTACCAAAACACAGAAATATTTTATAAACGAACAACATCGTTACCAATATTTTACCTGACCATTACATGTTCTGCCGAACTGTCCCGTACTGAAAATATTCTGAAAAAGTTGTCCCCCTTTGAAAATGAATGCCATTTGTAAAGAAATAAAAATAAACAATCGCTGAAAACTGTGTTCCACCTAGTTATGTGAAATTTCAACACTCGCACGCTATTACAAATGCATCAAAACAAACATGTGTAACAGTTCCTTGAAAATGGTGAGATTTTAAAAGCGCTTGACTGTCTGGAAGTGGGGCCTGTTTAAACAGTTCTTTTTTCGGAATTCAATGCTTATATCAGTAAACTGACACTTGTTTTGTAGAGTAATATAAGTAATATACACGCTATCATTACAAAAACAACAAAACAAGTGTCAGTATACTAATATAAACATTGAATTCCGAAAAAAAGACTGCCTAAATGGGACCCACTTCCAGGCAGTCAAACGCCTTCAAAAATTCACCATTTTCAAAGAACTGTTACACATGTTAGTTTTTATTCATTTGCAATCGCATGCGAGTGTTGAAATTTCACATAATTAAGTGGAACACAGTTTTCAGCAATTGTTTATTTTTATTTCTTTACAAATGGCATTCATTTTCAAAGGGGGACAACTTTTTCAGAATATTTTCAGTACGGGACAGTATGGCAGAACATGTAATGGTTAAGTAAAATATTGGTAACGATGTTATTCGTTTATAAAATATTTCTGTGTTTTGGTGATATACTCCTAAACCTTAATTATTTATAACCACGGCGTCGACGAATCATAATCAACAAAAATGACCATTACGTTGTCTGAATTTGACATTGTAACAAAATCCAATTCATTGACAGACTTGCCCTTCTTATTTACAAATTTGGATGAAAAATGAGTTTAAATAGACTGTTCATAAAATATTGACCAGCTACCGTTAAAATACCGGAGTTATTTCAATGACCCAAATCCATTACGTTTAACTGTGCCGACCAGTTTTGGTCAAACATGATCATGAGTAACTCACGAAACGTTCTTTTTCTGCGCAGATTAAAGGGACTAACCCACATATTTAGGCGAAAAATTATTTCTCTCAAAACTCCATAAAAAAGGTGAGTAATCTGAAAGTGACAAGTGGTACAAACTAACTGACATAAGATTTTTGCAAGATATTCTTATACATGTACATAACCAACAACATTATGCAGAAGGTAGTAAACCGTTGCAACGCTTTCGAAATAATGCAACAAATGTTCATTCTTCTTGCATTTTTTCCCAATATCTAACTTTTACTTTCACCCATTTTATCATTTTACTGTGATATATACATTCCATGCCAAACTTGGTAGAAATGAACATCTTGAAGAAGAAAAAAACACCCAAACTGCGGGCGAGTAGCTTTAATCGACGCAAAAAAAATATCTGACTAATGCCCAACATTAAACCACGTTGTGCTCGTGAGTTTTTTTTCACGTCTCAAAAACAGCGTGGGTAACTACTGCCCAGTGAACTACCGGAAGGTGTGCGGAAGAAGAAACTAATAAAACATATTTAGCCGTAAGTATGTATGTTTAATAAACTGCCTCTAATAATAACCTAACACTTTACAGCGAGTTTACCGCTTTATACAAATCGATTTTTATATTTACATTTGCACCTCAGATACCCAAAAATTTGTAAACAAGTCTAATAAGCACGTCCATATTCTAGTACAATAAACTTTTAACCCACGACTGATTCTGATTTTGTGACCAGTGTAGATCTGCACTGTTCACCATTCAGTCAGTATTTTTTGGTAAACACCCCCTTTAACAGTTGATACTGACCAAATTGAAAGATGGGCAAGTTCATTTTAGAAATTTAGCAGGGTAAGGGTTGTTATCAAATAAATAGTTGTAAATTTAGCAGACTGAGATCAAAAGCAAAATGCATGTCACTCCTATTAATGGGGCTATATAAAAGGTATAAAATCGACTGCACAGCTTCAAGTTCAAGGCTAATTGACAAGACTATTTTTTTTGCTGGGAAAATGTCTGGAATACGTTGCTTTTATCTCTCAGCAGTGAACAAATGTAAACATTCTGTTAGAAGAACTCTTGGGAACTTTGTAAATTAATAGCAGAAACAAAGTACAGGAATGTATAAAATAATATACTAGAATATGGAAAACCTAATAGTCTGCTACAGATTAGCTCAATTCATAATGAAGTGCACAGAAAAACTTACCACTTTGCCACATCGCACCCGTGATTTTGGAATTGTGCTGGTATCTTCCAATTCCATCTGAAAAAAAAATATTTCAGTGTTATTCCGATTATATTATTCAAGATAAACCGTCCAATATTATTGTTATAACCTGTCACTTTAGATATGCCACTTCTTTACTTGTAATATCTTCTTACATGAATATGATTATCGTATGTGTTTTTGTTTGGTTTTCACGTTACAACTGAATGGTGGCTTTCTGTCCTTGTAGGAAGACCCTAGATGCCCCTCCGGACATAAATTATGCGTACAGGGAGGTCGAACCACCGACCGTCCATAAGCCAGTGAAGTGAGATAGCTTCCTCATATGAAAGAATCGGGATTTGAAACCACATTTGTGATGACTGTGATTTAAGACACCTGCAAAGTGACCTTGTACATGTTGAACAGTATTCGGAGACCTTATGATGATACAGAACCGAAAAGTTACAGTTACGTCCAGGTAATGTATGAATATATTCGTAAAACGTCAGACTTCCCTTAAGTTATTGCAGTTTAATCACCCAAGCTGGGAAGACAGAATAGTAAAATATAGAAAATAATAAAATAATAATTAAATGCATAAGTCTGAACTTTTAAAATATATACATTAAGAACGAAAACCTGGAGGGGGTGATGGATATATATAATCCGAAAATAACCGGTATGGTTTTAAACAAACGAAGTCGAAGGAGCACGCATGTAATAGTAACTTTTGCCTGACATATAATACGGTAACCGTAAGTGTAAATGTTATTTGAAAATATACGTGTTAAGCTCTGCAACTTCATACAAAAAAAAAACACTTTAAGTTTATAAATCCGCTGTGCATTACGTTAAACTTATAAACGATATTAACATAAATTTTCCAAAAGCTTGAAATTTACTTCATATATTTCTCCGTCAATAACTCCGCCGTTCGCTAAATTATCACTTGAACAACCCATGTTAATTCTTTACTATACTGCACACACGTTGAAAGTTTTTAAGCTTAAATACAAAACTACGGGTTTTCCAACTCCATCGATCACGCTATAAATAGCCTCCCGGATATAGAATTTAATATATCGAACCACCCTCTTGAATCTGTGTTAAAGCTGATGATATTTGCGATATAAATATTAGCTCAATTAGCGAGAAGGACGCTAAATGCAAGTACATTTAGTGAAAATGTAATTCTCTTCCAGTAACCTGTTTCAGGAACGTATTTGAAAGAGACTTTACATTCATGTGAATTACGACACCACAAAAGTTGTTTTCATTTCAAATAAACATATAATGAATAAAGTGAAATATTCAGAATCTTATTTTTTACATGGCAGTTTGTTCACATTTAAATAAAACACTAAAAATTCAATTATTTAAAAAATGAACAAAATACCAGTCACATTTAATCTAACATTGGGTGTCATAAATATCAAACACCATGAATGTCGAGCATAGTGTAAATCATTAATTTTGTTTAATGTTTAAGTTTATTGTGCTCATGTATTTAGACAAGTCAAATGGTTTATCGCCGCCAGAAATTTGTACAAACCGGACAGAAGTTGCGAAATTGTCATGTGTGCAGGAAAGAAGCGTTTACCATAATGTCCATTACTGGACAGGTATAGTGACATATCTTTAAGATATCATGCTTTCTGTTTATGCAGGTAAACTTGTGTTTGGTTAAATTTCAACAGAGCACAATTGTCTGAACAGTGTACAAACTCATTACTGTTTTTTCAGGCTAGGGTAGAAAAAAAGTGGTAGACAATGAAAGCAGTAATATTTTTATTAAAAAAAAAATAAACAATGAGACAAACATTTCCAACATCTTTGGACGGTTCAAAAATCCCATGTTAAACATACGATTAAGCCCGAAACGCGTGAAAATGTTCCGAATGTAAATCGGGTGAAGTAGGCGCTCTATGTATAGAGTTAGATTATGCGTCTTGATACTGTACCAGAGGGATCGGTCAATTGTGGGTTATTGATTACACTGGGCGAGTCTACTTACTTATTACTTGAGGATAAAAAAAAAACATGTTTTTTTAAATGTTGCTCTTAACAAGGGTGGCGGTTGAACTATAAAAAGTACAACAACAGTTAATTCACAACAAATCGTACGGTATGTTTTATAATCAGTAGAAGCTAGTCGTATTTACGCTTATGAGACCTGTTTCACCCATAAGTAAAGAATTCACAGGTCCATCATGAAATATTTTCCCCAGCGCGCATATACTTCACCTATTTCATCGAGGCCGCGATCAATAATGTCAGTGTCCTTCGGTATAGGTCAGAGACCACAATTCAAAAAGTACTTACTGGGAATAAGGTAAGTGTATACCTGGGAATAAGGTAATGTTTGTCCGTTCTGATTGGTCAGTCATGTAAACAAACCCAAGAAGCGATTTTTTTCAAAATTGACTGTTACTGCATTTACAGTATTTTATTATATATTTTGACAAAATTTGCTACATTTTATGTGTATTAAAAAGGTTTTATCCCGCCATACAGGGCGTCATCTCATTCACATGAAAATTACTTGAATAAAGTATCACTATCCGTATGTTTTTCGTCCGATAATTTGGTGGAACTAAGATAGTTCTTGCAAAACAAAACTAGAACTGTCACAGGAGTGACTCATACCCCCACCATACGGTCTTGTCACAGAAGAATGGCAACCATAAGACATCTTAAAAATACTTAGAATAATATAAAAATGTCAAAAAAAGCTTAATACTTAAGAATTTTACTCGTCTTTGGAGTACTTCATCCTGGGCTTCCACATATAAGTAATACTAGTATAATACTAGTATAGTAATACTAGTAAATATAAAAAATCTCTAATATTAGAGATAAAGTGAATATAAAAAAGTGTCTTATCAACCCATGTTACCACAGAAAAATGTATTTACTTTTTACATAGGACTTATAATAAAAAAGTTTTAAAAAATACATAAAATATTGAAAATCTAAAAATAGGATTTCTAAAAATAGACTAATTCATGAAATTTAAGGGGAAGAAACTCAATACAAAAGTTAAAAAAGGTTACTTCCCTTTGGCTCTAAGCCAATCAGAATGAGATATAGTGAAAATACATCAAAATTAACCTTAAATTCTAAGTAAAAGGGGACATAAGTCAAGAAAGATTGGTGTCAGAGTTATACACCTTGTGTCACATGATGTGGGTGATGAGGTGGAACATCTATTTTAAGTTTGAATCAAATCCATTCAGTAGTAACTGAGATATAATGAAAATGCATCAAAATTAACCTTAAATTCTAAGTAAAAAGGGGCATAATTCATGAAAAATTGGTGTCAGAGTTATGCACCTTGTGTCACATGATGTGGGTGATGAGGTGGAACATCTATTTTAAGTTTGAATCAATCCATTTTGTAATAACTGAGATATAGCGAAAATACATCAAAATAAACCTTAAATTTAAAGTAAAAGGGGACATAATTCATAAAAAAATTGATGTCATAGTTAAGCACCTTATGTCACATGATGTGGGTGATGAGGTGGAACAACTATTTTAAGTTTGAATCAAATCCATTTAGTAATAACTGAGATAATAGATTTCGCGACGCGACGCGACAAAACTGACTCCTATATAGCCCCCCTCCCCCCACCCCCAAACATGTTTGGTGGGGGTATAAAAAGTGATTAGATAAACATGTTTTGATTTATGGAAGGCCGTACATGGCATAATGGAATGAAAGATGAAAGTCTATGGGAAAACAGTTGGTGTTCTCTAACTTTTTGTTTCGTCTTTGGCAACAGAACAAAATCAGTCAAAATACTCCAGTTCACAATTTACGTTAGTTAATACCTTCAAGTGTGTGTGCAGTCATTGCACTGTTTCGATGTGCTGAAACATGGTTCTGCTAGATATAATTTCAAGGCTTAATTAATTTTGCTTATAAATGTAATCAAAATAACAGACGAAACGGAGGTATTTAATTCGAATAATTTATTTTTGGCATACATCAACTCTTAAAGTCGTCTTTAATGTACATCGTTTCGAATAGGGACTATAGCCTACTTGTTGCAATATCCCATGGTGACAGATAATCCAAACAATGTGTTTTATTATGCTTGCCTTCACTTGAAGATGTCAGATTTAATCTAATATCTTACTTACATTGTGGACGGGAGAATTCTGACTAATTTTGTGTATAAAGTTAGTAAACATACTAAAGCGAAGACAAAAATCACATTTCGAGGGCTTGGCGCAAAACTATTGTATCTTGTTCCTTATTTATATACACTTACAATAGTTTTGCACCAAGCCCTCGATTTGTAACAGACTCTTTTGGTACAGCTCACGGCTGTTTTATCGGGTTTCATCAGGAATCCTGTATTTATGTTAATAGTAACGTCCACGGAAAAACCACCACACTAGGCGCTCTTTCAACACAGTGAAACCGACATGGTTTACTTACTCATAACAACAATGCGTCAGAGCGGAAAAATATCATTTTGTGGATTTCCCACGACGTGAATATAAAATTACATCCATATACATGTGTGTGTGTGTGTACACTCCTTTTACTGTAATGAGCAGCTGCATCCAACTAGAAAAATAAAGGTTGCACTGCAACAAAAGAATGTTTAAACCAATGAAAACTCTACATAAGTCGGTGATAAAGTTCCAGAGCCAATTACTGGGGGAATATATATCTATGTCCTGATAATTCGTGCAAAATGATTTGTTTTGTAGATTTATGAGGTTTTTGTATTATCAGCGCAAACCTTTCATTCACGTTTTTAAAGGCCCATAACACCTGAATAGGACATTGTACATGTATGTCAGTACGAATAAAAATTATGCAGATGGACAAAACTTTCAAACGGAAGTATTATTATAAACTAGGGCATGTTAGAGCTGACAATACTTTCAATTTACGAGTGAAGAGATAGGCCCGATATATAGTTTAAACTGTGCAAATGAATTACAAATTAAGATCTGGACATAAAAACACTGGTCAGCTGTTAACATTCTACAGACAGTTTCGCGTAAATTCATGTTAGGTGCTAGAACCTATTTCAGATGAGACCGCTGAAAAATAGTGTCACATATTTTAAAGAAACTGCCAGTTTTACAATAAATAAACGCTTCACGACAATCTGACCTTCCCATGACTATTTTTGATTCGTCTTCAGAAACTTAGTTAATGAAGTGTAATGTCTGAAGTGAACTGGGGATTTTCATTTCTTCTACTCTACTTCATTTATTATTAGCAATGTTCCGGCTTATTCGCATCATGTTGTTTATTTTGTATAACAATATTAGAATAGTTTTTGTCTTACGTAAGTCCCGCTTACATTAATCGTATGTCTGTTCATCCTTTTCGTATACTTATTCCTGAAATAGCGGCGTATTCGTACAATAAGTTTATACTGTTCAGGTCATTCTCATCAGAAATGTTATTAAAGACCCACCACGACCTAGTGACCTACTTTTTTCTCCCACAAGAACTTCGTGAAAATCATTCTAATAATACTGGTATAATACAGCTATATTACATGATGACAGTTGGACAATTTAGGCCCTCCCTGAATTAATATGTTTTCACAACTTCATCAACAAACTTATTCGGTCAATCGCATTTCAGTATATGTTTAAAGCATACATAAATAACTATCTTACCATGTAGAAACAAAGTTTGATCTAATCTCAGTTTAATATATCAAATACTGTTCTTAAATACTACATTCATCTAATACAATGTTTAGACATGAAACACATTGTCTTGGCCTTATATATGTCACAGTAAATTTGTTAGTAGATATTTGTACTTCTCACTTTTTTCATGCAAATTATGTATAACTACCATCACGGAAATACAAAAGAATACAGTTATTTTCTGGTACGTCTTTAAAAAGTAATACAAAGTGGAGGTGGTATCCTTATAATATATTTTCTTTATGAAGAGTGCACTGGCATGGAGACATAATTATACAACTGACGTAATGAGTCTTAAAATAAATAAACTGTAGGTTTCACATGATGACAGAATGACTTAAGTCAGTCTAAAAACCAAACGCGTATCCCTTGAAATTATTTTTTATGATATGAACATTTCATTACGCTTACATTAACCTTGAAGTAAGAATCATAAACAAAACGGCGTGGGCGTCTCAGACATACTATACCCATACATATATATCACATTGTTCATGAACAAGTATATAGTGTAAAATATCTGGAAATCTATATATCTGGCAAATGCTTTCAAATGTTAAAACCTGTATTTTAAAATTTAATGCGATTTCATTTTTTAAGACATAAGAATGTATTGAAATATCTAATCATATGAAAGGGAAGTAATTGATAAACAACGAATGTCTGACTTTGGGGGCAACATATGTATGGTACCCATGAAACTTATTTTCAAACTACAAACCAGTTAAAGTTTATATGCACAGAGTTGCATGGCATAACAACCTAAATTACTGCAATCATATTAATGCTTTATTTACCTATAATATACAGGAAAGTTATAACGTTTGTCTGGGTTTGTATTTATGACATCTAAAATATTAATAGCTTTTTTTTATAGATTTCAATACCAATAATCTTACTTTGAACATAATTTCGTTTTCAATTAGTGGAAAAAATGACAAAAAAGCACAGGTATAGTACTTTATCATATAAAAGGGAAGTTATTATATGTACGATCAAAAAAAAAATACTTGAGTGACTTTGACCTTTTAAAGGGTGGTCTGGGTACTGTACAGAGCACAGTGTCTTGTAATGGCGAAAGTTTATGCCAAGCTGAGAGTTGATGGGTGTCCGTTCATTTGAACCTGAGGAAATGTGAAGTGGAGGAGCCAATAATTAATTTATTTATGAATTATAGTAAAGTTCAAGCGCAAGTACTTTTTCATTCAAAAAGTTCAAGGACAAAAAATGATTTCAATGAAATAAGATATTTATGTAAGTGTTTCTCCTTAAACCTCTTATTTTTAAGTGATTTCAATTAGATGATAACACAAGGACACTCCGCAAACACAAACTTTTATCTGTTAAAATCACCTACTTTAATTAATGACCGTGGGAAAACAATAGAGGTGCTTAACAGTGATAACAATGCAGTAGCTAAACAGAAGTCTCCTACCGGTGGAAGATTTTGTTAATATTCGTCCCTTGTGGTTGCTGGTAACAGTGTTAGGACTAAAATGCTTCAAGGAATTTAGGAGCTAAGAAACAAAAAATATTTTTACTTAAATTTCAATAGTGACCTTGACCTACACACACAGATCATGCGCGACACATTGTCTGATCATGGGGAACATTTTGTGTACAGTATTGAGACATTCTATCCTGAGTGCAGTTACTTGACCTTGAAAAGTGACCTTGAACTTTAACCGACATTCACAGATCATGTGTTGTCACATTGTCTTATCATGGGGAATATTTATGTGTAGCACTAAGATAATCCATCAATGCATACAAAAGTTATGAAGACTTTATTTTTAGTAGTAACCTTGACCTTTGGTCTACAAGTATAAATCATGTTTGAGCATAATTTACATTTTGCCTTGTGTTAGGACTAAAATGCTTCAAGGAATTTAGGAGCTAAGAAACAAAAAATATTTTTACTTAAATTTCAATAGTGACCTTGACCTACACACACAGATCATGCGCGACACATTGTCTGATCATGGGGAACATTTTGTGTACAGTATTGAGACATTCTATCCTGAGTGCAGTTACTTGACCTTGAAAAGTGACCTTGAACTTTAACCGACATTCACAGATCATGTGTTGTCACATTGTCTTATCATGGGGAATATTTATGTGTAGCACTAAGATAATCCATCAATGCATACAAAAGTTATGAAGGCTTTATTTTTAGTAGTAACCTTGACCTTTGGTCTACAAGTATAAATCATGTTCGAGCATAATTTACATTTTGCCTTGTATTCACGTACCAAGTTTTATGAACCTAGCTTGAATACTTTTTTTAGTAACTGCAAGATCCAGATTTGCCAGATTTGACCTATCAAAGTATGGAAGCGACTAACAAATAACAAACAATCACTAATATTGTAAATAAGAACATATCTGTGGGGAAAAAAACGACGAACCAGTGTTTGAGGTATCGCTAACGTTTGTAGATTGAAAATATATAACTGAAGATTTTAAAAAGATAATTTTTAGGTTTTCCCATTCCAATCATTATATGTAATTCAAACATTTCACAAAAATGAATTTTTACATGATTAGACAATGACTTTAGTCAAAAATCATTTTTAGTAGATCACATATTATACCTAGAATACCTTCAAGCAAGTATACATTGATTTAGCCGATATGCGTCGATTTCAGGTTAATATGCGCAAGATATGTCATTTTCGATTACGAGAAACTGCAATACATGAAACCATGTGAAATGGTTTTAACATTTACCGAAAAAATACTTTGCTGCACTCAGGGTCTCATACACACCACGTGAGATTTTAAGTTAACCAGGATGCATGTTGCTTTAAATAGAAACATACTAATCTGATTTTAGTTCGTATAAGCAACTAAACTCTACAGTACAAGTTTTCAGCTAGCCTGGCTCCCTGACTGGTTATTTTATTCTGCACATTTTCATCCAACGGTGTTCGGAGCCAGGGGTAATTAAAATATCAATTAAGAAACAACCTGCTGGAGTTACTTCCACTGCTAATGAAGAAAAAGCATATAGGGACGGGAGCCAGTCTAGTATTCAGCGAACTGTTTTCTTTTCAAGATTTTTGGGACTAAGAAAATATCATGATAAAACTTAATGCCTGATGAAAAGACTTTAAAGAAAAAAAAACACATGGAAAACTCTTCTATTATTCGTTCTGAAATATAAATAGATACGGTAACCTTAGTGATCAATTCAATGTTTACTAGCCTTGCACATAACGAAAAGAACTGCTTCAATACATGTAAATCCTTTTATTTGAAATACAACTGTGAGTCGCAAATGAATCAGCTTTTTTTTAAAGATAGGGACTTTTTCCCGACCACAAAAGCTTGAGACTTAATTTAGCGAATAGATGAAGAAAACCCTTATTCAATGACACATGAACGCCAATATTTAGGATATCAGTTTACGATGTTCATTCAACAAGGTATGCTATTTCAACGTCACATGTACAGTTTATGAATATAAACGTATTTATTTTTGAGTCATTTGAAAAGCACAGAGGGAAGAATATTAATTATTTTGCTGGGATTGTTGTCATTTCAGTAAACATGACAGTCTCTGTACAAAAAAATCCCTTTTGGCGGATAAAACATTATAAAACGCTCTGCGTAAAAAAAATGATGAACAGACAGCAGCTAATTTTGTCCTTTATCCGCGCAGTCTGGTCTGGATCCATGCTGGTCGCAAACCCACTATGTTGGTTTTCTCATGGCACGGCTTGTATATAATCCAGTACACATGTTAACAATGTTAATACAAATATTAAATTAAAGTCTTTTAAAAGCGGACTACATGGCTTTTTAAGTTCCCTTTATTTCACGGTTTTGCGAGGAATACCCATATGTTGCAATATCACGTGAAGAGAAAGCGAATTCTAATTTTTATTTTTTTTATTATAACCTCTTGCTTGTTTTCACTTGACGATGCCAAATGCAACCTTTTGACTGCATGTACATTGTAAACTGGAATATTCTGTCTGATTCATGTCTTAAGTAAACATTTTGCTAAAGATATAACTAAAAAGAGAACAAATACAATAAAAAGGCGAAATCCCAGTTGTTTTATAGTGAACACATGATTTGGATTACATACGACGTTACCATCGTTAAAACAAAAGTATCCAATTTCTCGTGCTGAAATATTTTACAAGCCTGACCCAGACGTTTAATTGTGTTCGCTGTAATACTGCATTAAAGTTTTACCTTATTATTTTTTACAATAAAGCGGAAAATTACGTAATGGTGTTTCAAAGTTGAGTTCAGTTTTACATAAACAACTATATAACTGATGCACGAGTCTGCCATTCATGAGTGCAGCTTACAGCACGAGAGTAATCTGCCACTGGGATGCTAGGTGGTTTCCGTCGGCATGGGTAAAATCAAAGGGAGAGTATATAATATTCGTATATTGTACTTTACATGTGTACAAACGACTACAAATACCAAATTCAATTATTCAAATTAAACAAAAAGTCTCAAATATTGGAAAACTAGAGGTATACTGCGCCGCTCGGGTGTGTGGAGGTACGGTTTGGATTTTCAGATATTACGCGCTCGGGTGTGCGGAGGTACGGTTTGGATTTTCAGATATTTCGCAGATTAAATCATCATATGATGTTATGGTTTCCCATTTGCATCATTCGTTTCATAGAAATGAATTTTCGCGTGATTAGAAATCAATTAAGTAGGTCATTGAGTTTAAACATATCATAGTGTATTAAATTACGTCTACATAAAAGAAGCCGAAATGTTACTTTTATTTCGGTTACGAGAAATTGCGATTTTAACTAAAATATGGAACACAAGATGAATTATATTTTGCTACGTGTTACGGCCGACAAATTTAAGCGTCGACACAAAATATTATACAAAACGTCAATACATAAACAACGTCAGTTTGTTTTTTTTTTTGTTGTTGTTTGTTTTTTAAAGATAAACGGTAACAAACCTTTACTTGTACGTTGCTTTAACTTGAACTGCATAGAAACCAGGACAACAGTTCAGTAGGAAAAGCTGCATTCTAAGAACGCTCGCCTCTCAAACCGATGCATATTACTAAATTGTGAAACTTTTCTCTTCGTTGAAAAAAAAATCAAATACGGTAAATGTAGATTTATTCGTGCTCATGCACTTCTACTTTTCTTATTTGACAAAAAAATAGGATACTGGTTGGGAACCATTTTCCGGACACATTTTCATATTTCGGCTCCATCATTCCCTAAAAAAATATTTGACATAAATGAAGCCCACACTGCACAAACTTCAGCTCCTTCCACGTCCGATGTTGTAATCAGCATCGCGTTGTGGCGTAAAATATGGGTTCCATGGGGCCTCAAATGGGGTCACTAAAATAAGTTATTTTTCCCGTCAAGTAAACCAGTATCCGGACAAATATTTTGACGGTGTTTTGTTTTTAACTTGATATCAAAATAAATAATTAAACTAGTTTTACACATTTCTTTGTCATTCATCTTTTCAAAATTGCACATGAAACATAATTCGCCGTTCAATAGCAGCTACGAAAGCAAACCGAGGTTGACTATAAAAAAACTCGAATTTCGTCTTATACGAATTCTTGATAATTCCAATAGATATAGAATAAAATTAGTGCAAAAATCGACATCCCTGCATCTTATATAACTTTTAGCGTGACATTAAAAGTAGAACATGTTATCAGCAGACAATCATTATGTAGTTTGATTATTTCTACCCCACTTGATATCTCGGCATGTGTGAACTACTGCGCATGCGCAATGCTATCTTCATGCCCCGTTAAGACAGAAAGTTGTTTTGTCAACGCAGGTGAGTTATCATCAAAAACCCAAACATTATACAGCCTTATAAAATAGTGGTTTGTTGTAGACATGAAGAACAAACATCCAAATGATCTAGATGAAACAATTACATGAATAACAACGAAATAAAGCGGATATTACATGTGTCCGGAAACTGGTCCTGTCCGGAAAATGGTTCCCAACCAGTACAGTAAGTGCAGATTTACCTTTAAAATAAATGGAATACTATACTGTAAATGCTAATTAATCCGTATGACTATTTACAATGCTAATTTCAATACACAAAACGAAAACAGAAGAAGGCTGTTTTAGTACTTGTACATCCTTTCAAATACACTCGCAAATGTTTAAGGTTTAACTCTATACATGTATTAAAAGGTCAATCAAGGAACTTACCACAAATAACCACATGAACCAGTGAGACTATAGGAAGTGGACAGGTTAAAAAATACCCTAAAGCTTTCAATGACCTATGAACGTGATATATCCAGGATATCAATCGATGCTGATTCATTTAAGCTTATAATGAATATAAACGTTTTGTGGGTAGAGAAAAAAATGTTAATTTGCTTATATCCATCCTATATCCGGGAGTGTAAACGTTACTTTATGTTATCTATGGTCGTCCATAAGAAGTTAAGGACACTAGTATCTAACAGACAAATATGTGTAACTCGTCTTTTACAACCTCTATACAACTCGTATTAAAACAGCACTTTTCACGTACAAAGTAGGTGCAGTATGTTATAATTCATATATAAATGGCACTGTAAATTGTATTTTATGCTTTTATGATGTCTGGTATAATACTGATGTACGATTAAGAGACTTTTAAAAAAAAAGAAAAAAAAATAGCCATTCTCCTCCACATCTGTATGTTAGTTAAAAAAAATAGTCTGGCTACCGACTAGATACTCTTTATTTTTTATTTTTAATCATTTCTCTTATATTTTCTGACCGATGACTGTTTTGAGAAGAAAAGAGACATAATTATACAAAATTTGAAAAGCCTCAGGAGTTATCTCCTGTGAACAAAGCACAGGGTCTGAACACAGACTAGATTTTAAACAAGAGGACCAAGATGTCCCTAGGTCGCTCCCCTGAGAAACACGCCATAACAGTGTAAACATGTTTGACCTAGTGATTTCATGAAAACAAATATTCTGACCAATTTTCATTAAAATTGGAGCAAAAATCTTGAGTGTTAACAAGTATTTTCTTTGATTTAACCTAGTGACCTAGTTTTTGATCCCAGATGACCGATATTCGAACTGACCTAGATTTCATCATGGCTATCATTCTGACATAATTTCATGAAGATCAATTGAAAAATACAGCCTCTATCGCATACACAAGGTCTTTCTTTGATTTGACCTAGTGGCCTAGTTTTTGACCTCAGATGATCCATATTCGAACTTGACCTAGAATTAATCAATGCAACCATTCCGACTAAATTTTATGAAAATCAAGTGTAAAATGCAGCCCCTCTTGCATCACAAGGTTTTTCTTTGATTTGATCTAGTGACCTTGATTTTGATTCCAGATGACCCATTTTCGAACTTGGTCTTTTTTCATCAAGGCTATCATCTTGACAAAATTTCATGAAGATCAGTTGAAAAGTACAACCTTTATCGCATACACAAGGTTTTTCTTTGATTTGACCTAGTGACCTAGTTTTTGACCCAAGATGATCCATTTTCGAACTTGGCCTAGATTTTATCAAAGTAAACATTCTGACAAAATTTCATGAAGATCAGTTGAAAAATACAGCCTCTATCGCATACACAAGCTAAATGTTGACAGACAGACAGATAGACGACGGACGCCGGACATCGAGCGATCACAAAAACTCACCTAAGCAAACTACTCATCAGCCATTTGGCCTATAGAAAATTTTGATAGAATGTTATCAGTAAGACATACGCCAACACAAACATTTATCTATTTAAAGTACCTCAAGGCAAAAAAGATGTAACTAGACAGACGTGATTAGCATGGTTACTGATAAAAGGTAAATACAAATCCATATTAAAGACGGGACTGTAACCCCCACATCTGAATCGCTGGCTTGTTTAGCGCCGAGCAATAGGAAACAGTAGCAGTAGCCTACTTAATGTCCTCCTTCAAACAATAATGGGGTTCGAGTATCCTTGTTCGTTTGAAGTTATCTGATATGACTAACTAAGTGACCTAAAAACCCAAAATCTTTTAAAACATGCAAAGACATGCTTAATATACGTAATTTTTGTTGGTGCAGTATTTTCCAGGAAGTATATTTAGAACGTCTTTTAAATTTAAACTGTCAAAAAAAAAAAATGAATTTCACGGTGGAAAGCATAGGTCATAACCTCAGCTAGCACAGGATTTCAAGCAGAACTTGCACGTGGTTTTGTAGACATGCATCAGTCTTCGAACTGACAAAATTTAAGACTCAAAACATTACCTAAGTTGCATTTAAAGGTCGTCTGCTACAAGTAACTAAATTAAGTAACCTGATTTGACCTTGTGACCTAGGATGGACAAGTAGGGAAATCTATATATATATATATACGCATGAGCTTAGATCGTAAACGTTGCTCAGTCATGTTGAGAGTCTGTGGGTGTCCGTACATTCGTAATATGGGAAATGGTAAATGTATGTAACTCCTCATTTGTTTAGTATCAATTATCTAGGAAAAGTTCGTACGCAATCTGGTGTTATTTGTGATACGTGAAAATAACCAAAAAAAAAATGCTCGTCCGCAGATACGATTACATTTGTAAACAGATTCAAGGACAAGTACTTTTCATTGAACAAGTGGTGCAAAAACTGAACTGATATAATTGCACGCCTTTTTAAACTACTTCAATTCTATGTTACTTCAATTATATACACACTTAATATCTATATAATAAGCATTAGTCTAATATAGTAGCAATGAAAAGAAATCAATAGTGACACTAGACATGCGATCAATGAATGAACTTTTTTTAGTTCAAGGCTTACCTTACCTTGACGGCAAACACACAATGTATAAAGTCACAATAATATTGTCACTGTCCAAATTAGGGCAATTTTATGTGACTTAACCTAAATTTCCAAATGTTATTAATCAAATAAAAAAATGTGTATATTCTTTGACAGTAAATTCAGCCAAGTTTGAAACCTCAACAGTTTTAAGGTACCGCTAGAGTTTAGAATCTTTTGTAAAATGTTTTCTATTCAGAAATTTTTTGTCATGAAATGGTATCCTATTCGTAACTTTCTATTTAATTTAAACGTTTCATAGAAATAAATTTCGTTTTTGCATTAAGCAAGGATTTTAGTCATGTCATAGAATATAAACACATTATTACGCCCTTTCTTCACGATCGAGCGGACAATATAAACATTGAATTTTATTTGACACGAAAACGATATCTCATTTTCGATTGCGAGAAAATGTTAATTTATCTTGAACTTAAATCTAAAATCTGCAAAACAAAATGAAAATTTAATAAGCCAGGTGTCGTGTCGGTCGACAACTTAAGCGTTTCATAATAAACTGTAATAAATTCTAACCTGAACAACAACTCCATAGGAACAGGGACATAGATTCAATATGAAAAGATACCCATGTATGGATTTGCTCATAATTATAATATTCACTAAATACACAAAGTAAAACATACATAAAAATAAACAAAGGAACACGATAACACATCACTTCCAAAACACCACAGGGGAATTTAAACCTATAAAGTGGTGTTGTCCATACTCATTATTAACCGGCTCAACCATATCCAAGTATAAAACATGCAGTAGTTAACAAAAGGCACGATATAAGAACACAACTTCTTGTGTATATTATTACGAACAATATACGCATAATACTCAGTGCCATCAAGTAAAGGTCAGAGGACAGGTATCAAAGCGGGCTTGAAGCTACTCGCCCATGCAGTTTGGGTGAAATGTTTGAACATGTTCCTTTTCGCCAAGTTTGACATAAAATGTATATATGGCACTGGAAAATGATGTGCGTGAAAATAAAAGTTAGATATTGGTAAAATGCAAAAAGAATTACACCTCCGCACTTTAAAAACGCACCACTCAGAAAATGGGTCATAAAATTTTATTTTATATGACAATTCCATTATTTTTATGTGATTACATAAATTCATTATCTGGTACACAAACAAGGAAAATTTAACAAAAATCGGTAACGAAAATGTTCATTCGTCCTATTAAACAACACCACCCTCCAAGTCAAAACTCACAGCGAACCAGTATGTCAGTATCTAGTATGTCCTCCGAGAGTGCACGCACGCAACCACTTTCTTCCTCTTTGAAGTAAACTATGATTGCTAATCCTAGCTTGGGGAATGTTTCATCCACTCTTGAGTGGTTTTGAATAAATATAATTTTAATTAAGCGACAAGTGAATACGTGTATTGAACAAAGACATTTGTTTCATTTAAATTTAATATTGGAAGACTTTATGCGTGAAATAAGTAATAAAAAATCTCAAAATTCTATTTTGTGAATTTTGAAACTGAGGGGTACCAGATATAACATCTTAAATAAGTAGTTTTTATTTATAGATCTTTTTCTATTTTGCACATCTTATGGAAGAGATATTGAGATTACTATATAATACAAGAATGAATAAATTGGTCCACTCAGAAAGTGCAATTTGTGTATTTATTAGGTGGTGCGTTTTTAAAGTGCGGAGGTGTATTTCAATAGCGTTGCAACGGTTTACTACATTATGCACAATATATTTGGTTATTTTAAGAATATCTTGCTAAAAATTTTATGTCAGTAAGTTTGTACCACTAGTCACTATTAGAGCTCTCGCTTGCAATGAATTTTTGAGAAAAATTATTGTTCGCCTAAAATGTGCGGGTAAGTCCATTTAAGAGCTGCGTATTATGGAGTTTGTCTGATATATACATAAGCGTAGGATCCAACTTTAAACGAGCTGGACACCAAGTATACAATGTGTATTGTAACCTCTAGAAAATACCTGGCCTACATCACTTTTTTGCTTTTGAAGATGTAAAAGCACATTATGGAAAGCAAATGATACTAAAATGTATTTCAAAAATAAAAAAAAATGAATTTGTTTAAAAAGTTTATCTGATACAATATATCCCGACGCCATACTGACCTTGCAATTACTGACCTTGCACAGAACGGTACGAAAACTGTTCAGTACATTTCAAATACACATGACAGAGTTTCTACGGAGTTCTTCCGAATTCCCGACCACAATGACCAAGTGCGACTATATATTATGCGATGAGGAAGAAAACCCATAAAGCTTTACGTGACCTATGAACGCCAACACTACATCCGTGTTCAGAATTAGGATGTGTCAGCTAGGTATATATTTCAGCTTATTTTCAGTCAACTGAAAAATGTTAAATTAGAAAGGCACGGAGTAGGAAAGAATGTTTATATTATTTCCTTATCCGGGAGTGTTATCGCCGGGTGAAGATGCTTATGAATGACTGGTCAGCGATATGCATATATTATAGATTAGTACCTTAATAGTATCGTGTTTTTATGAGAAATTTTATTCACTATGACAAGGAAATAGTGGGGAAACACCTATGATAGATGGTAACAAAATCTGTAAATGCGAGCAAGTCAATGTTTTCTTACCTCTCAAGTCATTTACTTTATGAAAAACACCCCCGAATCAATCATCAAAAATATTTCTTTAGACTCAAGTTCAACCTGCACATCCGTGCAGGCTGATCATAATCTGCATTGTTCGCTATTCAGTCAGAAAATTTTCAGTGAACATCCATTCGATTAACAAATGGTAATGTCAAAATTGAATGGCAGACCTGTCATAGAAATTTAGCAATTGAAATTAATTTTAGTCGAAAGAATGAGACTCGTATTTGTTCAAATGTAACCGTTATGGTGGGTTTAAATATTAATAACCAAAATTTTCTTTTAACAACTTGATGAATTTCAAATTTAGCTCAAATCACCCCAAAGATTGTACTGCTGAAAACAAATTCTTCCGAAATTAAAACAGTTTGTTATACACATATGAATGTGCTGTCTCAAATACAACATGCATTTCACTAACGAATAGAACGCCCTGTATTCAACTCCCATCGCATACAGAAAAATATTCAACCAGAAATGACGACATAACGGCGTCTAGACGTTCTATACGTCAACTAGTTTGGACCGTTTCAAACGAGTTTTCTGCCTTATTTATCTAAAATTATAGTAATGTTTGGCTAATATACACGAAACATTAGAAACAGGTACATGCATATAATAAAAGGGTCATTAAAACAGCACCTTGATTTGCAACGATGTATTCGGCTCTCATGGATTTTGCCCATCCGGATCACACTAGACGAGTGCCAAATTCAATATTGCAGGCCAAGGTCATGTTTAGAATATATTCATATTCCTGCTCTGTTCGTGTGTACTTATTAAAAACTGAAAGAAAAATCGAACGTTGCATATTGATATTCAATATGAGCCGCGCCATGAGAAAACCAACATAGTGGCTTTTCGACCAGCATGGATCCAGACCAGGATCCATGCTGTTCGCCAACAGTTTCTCTAATTGCAGTAGGCTTTGAAAGCGAACAGCATGGATCCTGACCAGACTGCGCTAATGCGCAGGCTGGTCTGGACCCATGCTGGTCGCAAAGCCACTATGTTGGTTTTCTCAAGGCGCGGCTCATATATTGATATTCAAACTCGGGCAACAGCTTTAATACTTAAAAACCTGAAGCCATACTTGACAGCTACAGCTTGAATTAATTTTTTTAATCAGTTCAATAAGCACAAAGCATAGACTGCATAGAGCAACTGATGTAAATACAACATAACACATGAATCGGCCCAGGATGATGGCTGAAACATATAAAAGTAGAATCAAACTAGAGATAGTCAGTTTACATTGAATCCTAATTTCAAAAGGAGCGGAATTTGGTGTCAAGGGAAGAAAGACATTTTCAAAAGCGCATCAACCTGCAACCACGACCAAGTAATGATTGGCTGTCCTGGCGACAAGTGGATGATTAGCCTTTTTGTATTCGAGCCGCGCCATGAGAAAACCAACATAGTGCGTTTGCGACCAGCATGGATCCAGACCAGCCTGCACATCCGCGCTGTCTGGTCAGGATCCATGCTGTTCGCTTTCAAAGTCTATTGCAATTAGAGAAACCGTTAGCGAACAGCATGGATCCTACCCTGACTGCTACAGCCTGAATTATTTTTTTTAATCAGTTCAATAAGCACAAAGCAACAGAAAGTTACAGTTGTCTTGCATATCGGACTGCATTGAGCAACTGATGTAAATACAACATAACACATGAATCGGCCCAGGATGATGGCTGAAACATATAAAAGTAAAATCAAACTAGGCTGGCCTGGATCCATGCTGGTCGCAAACGCACTATGTTGGTTTTCTCATGGCGCGGCTCATTTAATCAATAATATCACAAGCGGGTCTTTGTGTTAGGGGTTTCACTATTATATAGCGGTAACGTGTAAATTTTGCGCCATACATTCGCAAAGCAATAGTGTTTCCCTAATTCATCCGCTTTTATTTTTACCATAATGACACATTAGAATAGGAATAATGCAAATTCTGAAGATCAGTTTGGGAGCTCATAATAAACACAATTGAAAAAAAAACCCTGATCGGATCTAACCAGAAAGGTTATGCAAACATTAAATACTTTAAAACGGATTATTATATATAACTAAACTGAATAGTTTCAGTGATATTTACATAATGTTTTCGAACTTAAATCGCTTTTGAACAAGTAAGTGCTCAAATGACCTTTATCTGAACCATTTAAGTTATATTTGAAATATTTCTCTGAAATTGAAATGGGTCCATGGAATATGGACGTTCTATAAATATAAGATTACTTAAGTTATAATTTAAAAGCTTGCTGAAAGGTAATGCAACCAAACTGATAGTTACGCTGTTGCCCGTGGCTTTTAACCTTTACCCTGCTGAATTTTTAAAATGGACTGGTCCATCATTCAATTTCGGCAGTACAACTTAGTATTCAAAGGACGTGCAGGCGGATCTTGGTCTGCATTGTTCGCTTGCCGCCTGCAGACTTAAGGTTTTCGGTGGTTTAAGGTTTTCGGTGAAAAGTTTAACAAAAAAAGAAGATTATTTACACTTATTTATATTCTCTTACTGCTTAACCCTTAGCCTGCTGGCGGCAAGTGATTCTGCCTATGCGACCAGTGCAGACCAAGATCAGCCTGCACATCCGTGCAGTCTGATCATGGTCTGCACTGTTCGCTATTCAGTCAGTAAATTTTCAGTGAACACCCCTTCGGATATTAAATGGTATTGCCCAAATTGAATGATGGACCAGTCAATTTTAGAAATTTAGCAGGATAAGGGTTAAAACATGTAAGACTTTCACTGAAAGTATTTTTAAACTGGTTCCCCTAACCTGGGATTCAGGCGTTGATATTTTTTGCTTTGTCATAACATACGCGCTATTTCATATATATGAGCAAGTTGCTGTTACTGGCCCGTTTAGTTTCTGATAGTATCATGTCGATTTGCAGAACAAAATCACATGAAAAATCGACAGACTGGAACCCAGGCTATGGTTCCTCATACAAGCTAGAGTTATTTTAGCATATGTATGAATTCAATAAACTAACTTTGCCTAAGAAGTCATATGAATATTGAAGCTATTTTATCATATCTGTCAAATATTTACATTGACAAATATATATTTAGCCGAAATTCATTAGAAATGCAAGTCTGTATGAATATTATTACATCCCTTTACTATCTTGGCTGCGCAACCAGGGTAGATTGGAGACATATGAATTCCGGAGCTACACACTGTCCTAAAACTTGCATTTGGTTCAGATTGTTGAAATATCCCAATATCTTTTAAATGCAAATATACAATTAGAAATTATATTGAAATGAGAAAGCAGTAGTCCATACTTAAAAAAATCGTATTAAAGGTGCGTAATTACAACATTTCATAAAAAGAAATGAACTATACATTTCTAATAGAGTTCTAACTCTTACGAAATGGCTCCTTTTGTTCCTTTGATAAATCTCTAACAAAATACACCAAAAATGAAAAATGTCATAAAATGTTGCTCAAATGTAATTTAGGATTTTTTTTATCATTTCTTTTTACAGCTGGTCTTAAATAGTTATCGGCAATATAAACATAAATCAATCATAAAAAAATGAAGGGAAGTTTCTTTACATGATATTCAAGTGATTTCTTAAGAAATGAATCGAATACTGCGTTATCATTTGAGCCGCGCCATGAGAAAACCAACATAGTGGGTATGCGACCAGCATGGATCCAGACCAGCCTGCGCATCCGCGCAGTCTGGTCAGGCTCCATGCTGTTCGCTTTTAAAGCCTATTGGAATTGGAGAAACTATTAGCGAACAGCATGGATCCTGACCAGACTGCGCGGATGCGCAGGCTGGTCTGGATCCATGCTGGTCGCATACCCACTATGTTGGTTTTCCCGTGGCACGGCTCATTTGTATTCGTGCGGGGAAAATTTCGTGGATTTCGTTGCTGTTGTATCAACCCAAGGAATTTGATTCCAAAAAATCAAATAAAATTTTCATTCATTTTAACTTTAAAAGTTGAAATCCACGAATTCACAACCCTACGAAAAAGCTGCTTTTGTGAAAAGTACGAACTTTCATGACCACGAAATTAAATTTCACAGTAAAAAAAAAGATGTTTGTGAGTCTTCCTTTATATGCGGCGGATAGACCGGTCACCGCAATATTCAACAGGCATTCAATATTATGTCGAAACCAAAAAAAAAAACAAAAAAAAAAAAACAACAACAATAAGAGGCCGATTGTTTATTTTGACAAAAAAAACCTAAGGAGAATTTGTTTTCATAATTTAGCAGGATGGTACGTTAAGAGCGTTCAACATTTAATCATACGCACGTATTAATTAATGTACGAGGTTAAGTACATACTCAGTATGAACGTTAAAAGGCAATCGTGAGACATCTGGTATTTCCGTATTCTCCGTATAGAATACGTATTAGTATTTATCAACATTTTGAAAACATCTGAAATTTAATTCGAGATTACTTAATAACACTAAGGAAAATGAAATAATAAGCACTTAGATTTCAAACTCGGGACTTTGATGAATATGGGCATGAAGTATTTTTCCATATCAATTAGAATAGAATACTGATGGTATCTAAATGTCGAGTTATTATCACGTGAATACCACGCAAGGTCATTTGATTAACGACTAAAATGGTTAAATTTGGGAAATTCCCTCGCCGTCAAAGCACACCGCTTAAATGACTGATTTAAAACAATAATGGCATGTATAGCTTAAAGTATCTCCAAAAGTATCTTCAGGTGATCAATCACGCATGAAATGACATTTAAAAAATATCTTAATATAACTTTCTTAACCAAAATATGCACAGTGTTCATAAGATTTTCTATGAAATCATTTTTGACTAAGATAACCCTCAAAATGTATTGTTATATTTTGTTGCGCTCTACATTATCTTCTCTTTTTTTCAATAAATGGTAACATGATTTTAATTAAAATCGTTTAAAAAATGTATTTAGCAACGCATGTGACGTGAAAATTATTTTAAAACTGTTAAATGCATAACTGAAAGCCTATAGTACTGCTGGCCGACATGATCACACAAACGGCAATTGCTTTAAATATAATTAAAACGTAAAATGAGCCGTACCATGATAGAACCAACATAGTTGCTTTGCGATGAGCATTGATCCAGACCAGCCTGCGCATCTCTTTGAAAGCGAACAGCATGGATCCTGACCAGACTGCGCGGATGCGCAGACTAGTCTGGATCCATGCTGGTCGCAAAGCCACTATGTTGGTTTTCTCATGGCACGGCTCAAATACTGTCGTAATTATTAAAGTGCGGTTATTGCGTTTACGCTAGATAATGATGCATACCAGCCGATAGCGTGACTCGGTTGCATTAACCTAGAAAACAATTTGGGAACCTCAAATTTAAAACATCAACGATATTTGTTTGTTGCGTTTAACATCGACACAATTATAGGTCATATGGCGACTTTCCAGCTTTGATGGTGCAGGAAGACCCCAGGTGCCCCTCCGTGCATTATTTCATCACAAGCGGGCACCTGGGTAGAACAACCGACCTTTCGTAAGCCAACTGGATAAAAAAACTCATTTTGCACCAGAAAGTGGTATTTTGTGTACTGCCAAAAGATTCTGCAATTGTATAAACTGATTTCGGTTGCTTAAAGTGACTAACCCACACATTTTAGGCAAAAAGTAATTACTCTCAAAAATCCATAAAAAGTGAGTAATCTGAAAGTGACTAGTAGTACAAACATATAGACATAAGATTTTTGCAAGATATTCTAAAAAATAACCAAATATATTGTGCAGAAGGTAGTAAACCGTCGCAACGCTTTTGAAATAATGCAGAAACTTTACATTCTTCTTGCATTTTTACATTCTATGCCAAACTTGGTGGAACTGAACGTGTTGAAAAATTTCGAAATACGATTAATCTTCGTTGGTGTTTCTACAGTTTATTAAAGAATATGAGCCGTGCCACGGGAAAACCAACATAGTGGGTATGCGACCAGCATGGATCCAGACCAGCCTGCGCATCCGCGCAGTCTGGTCAGGATCCATGCTGTTCGCTAATAGTTTCTTCTATTCCAATAGGCTTTAAAAGCGAACAGCATGGAGCCTGACCAGACTGCGCGGATGCGCAGACTGGTCTGGTTCCATGCTGGTCGCATACCCACTATGTAGGTTTTCTCATGGCGCGGCTCATATAAACATCTTGGCCCCATGTAAGGATATTCGTTTCATTTAGGAGAATCAAAGCCAAACATTTTTGACTGGCGTCTATGCCATATCAAAATTCACTATATTGTTATAATAGTACAGTAAAATGGTGTAAAAATACTTCAGAAAATGGGAAAAGCATGAAACTTGGTACATAACTACTTTAGGGCAAAATACTAAAAATGAGCATGAGACCCACTCCGAAAAATCCAATATGGCCGAAAAATCTAAGATGGCCGCCATATATGTATATATTTTCAAAAATACGTAATATTATATATAAAATTTCTATTGACACTTACAGTCATCAGTATAATAAGCTAAAACCACCTGCCTGAATAAATCCAAACATATTATATTAACAAAAATACCGCTCTTCCAACAAAAATGAAAAAAGTTGTCTCCCTTTGATAAAATGTGCTATTAAGCAGAAGAAAAGTCATAATGCATTTATATGAATCAAAATTAAGTATATAATGGTTACTGGCATATCAAGAATGTTTAAAATGGCAATAGTCCTGTGCCGAACTTTACAACAATTGTAAATTAATTAATTATAAATACATTCGAACTTCGGTAACTGGAACCCATCAGGACCGACTAAATTTATTCGAATTATTGGTAGTATGAGTGATCGAAAAAAATATTATAAAGGAATTTGTTTGGGACTTGACGATAGATTAATTGAAGAATGGTGTTTGAATTATCAGAGTTTGAGCAAACGAAGTTTTAGTCTGTAATGTGTATTAGTGAATAAATGACATGTGTTTCACTTTGTCATTAGTTTTCGTGACTCAGAATTTGAAAGTGTTGCTGTATTCATTTCAATTTATTTACCCTAAGAGAACTAATGACACTTAATAAAACTATATAATTCATTAATTATGTTAGTGTGATAGACTATGTGAACATCCCTGGCCTGTCAGATCATCATGATTTCTTTGGGAAAAAGTCATTGCCGGTTGATCAGCGTAATCAAATTTACATTTGCATGTCCCTGTAATATTCTGTTTTTGTCAAATTGTAGCACATTGTGCCATAACAATGGTTTTATAGTTTAATGTTGTAAGCATATAATGTACAGTCACTAATGCCCTGATCACTCTCAGGCAAAGACCATGAAGATCATACTGCTTCCTGAAAATTTTGACGCGGTGGGGACGGGGATCAAACTCGAAAAATGTGCAGTTCTAAAGTTCATACTGCGCGCTTTTAACATCCTTGCCAGGTTCTCACGGTTCAGTCAGATTGCACCTCTCGCTTACCATGCTTTAACCATATGCTTATCACCTTTTCATTGCATTCGTCGCTACTTATAAATACAACGCCATGCGCCTCTTTTTTTTTTCATTCCTTCTGCAAGTTATATTGACATAATTGTGTCCGCATCTACACTCAACAACCATAAATTACAATAAACGATGACCCCCCCACCCCACCCCAACGCTCCAATGAAGAAAAAAGAGCAGTCTTATAGAGAGACTGCGGTGGAATAAGCAAAAGCAGTGTGAAGGATATACAGAGGTCCAAAAGTCCACTACAAGCTGCCAGTGCTGCTGAGTCCATGATTATGTGGCAATTCCTGATGATGTTCGATACCCATTGCTGACTGAAAACGAAGTGATTGGGAATTGGATCCAGTATTCATACTTAATTATCAGAATCTGAACCAATCATGGTGAGATCCTGCTGCAAACGTGACAGAGATGTGTTAAGAACCGAAAGAACGTATTAATAACCTTATGCGGTATACTACAATGTGACATGCACGTAGCATGGTCATAGCACACAAGCGTAGATAAATTGTAGTAAGAACTCCATTGACGTAGCAAGAACGCAATGATAACCCAATGACAGCGCAGTGAGCATGCCATGCAGCCTTTCCCGTCCGCACCACGCTTGTACTATGTCCTACTAGGTTTTAGTTAATCATTACTACGTCCTTCCTGCTTCCTGATTAGACCGCGTTCTCACTACATTTGTTTTGAACATGTCCAAAATTCGACCGCGTTCTCTACACTCATGGAGACCATAATTATTAATTATCATGTTCTTATCGGAGTCTACTGTATTTCTTCTACATTGTACAAGTTCTTACTGCGTCCTGCTAGTTTTTACGACGTAGTGGGAATGTGGCTGAGTGTAACGGGGGTATAAATTAAGAGCAGAATCTGTCATTTCTACAAGAAAAATGTGCTCTAATATCTGTTTCTGGACATTTTACTGAAATTAAAATTAAATTAAATGTGAGTACTTGAGGATTTTTCTAATAAGCACAGGTGCATTCGAAACACAATTTTAATACCAATTTAAATTACTAGTTTTAAGACGACAAATATTATCTATTTACCATTTGTACTTCCAGTTAAGCAGTCCAATGTAAGAATAACACTGTCTTGTCAAACAAAACTAACCAGTACAGCTCGCGCTTACCGGTGAATTAAGCTTTTAAATGCATTTTCTACATCTTCCTACAAGCAAACTGTTCGTATTATATTTTTGGGGTATAAATGGAGGCTTTCGATACTCTTCTTTACAGCAAAACATGTCAAGTAGCTTGATCAACCATCTGTTCACATATAAATTAGGGCTATAATGTGCATTCCTGCATCGTCTGCTACGCCTCTTGAACATACTAAAAAAGGTCGCCCATTAAGTCGGGCACATATGGGTGTCGGGTGTTCTATCACTTTCCTAAAATTCCTAGTCAAGATAAATAAGGCTGACCAGAGAGATCTTTGATATATTGGAACCTTTCCAATAGTTTTTGTCTCGAGTACACGAGTCTCGTACCAATAGCTCCTCAAGTGTATTTGCAACCTCGATAAAGTCTGTCGAGGAAGACGTAATTTGTCAAACGTGCTGAAATGCTCTGCACTGCCTTATGCAAGTTAACTAAAGTTGTCGACAATCTCGTGCTTGTGTGTACTGACAAGAGTATCTGACATGTACCTTATTTCAGATTTCAGCTCACTGTTCAGAGTAATATATTTCACAGAATAGTTACTAAGTGTTGTCCATGAAAGCAACTTTTATATTTTCAGCCTTACTCTTCTTTGTTACACAGTTAGCAATTTATTACGCAGACATTGTGACTGCGGGTGCATAATAAGGAACATTGTTTTATTTGATCCTACTAGCCCGTCGCTATAATCTATTCTTGCATTTCGAAGTCCCAAACTGAAAGGGGTAGTTGTCGTACTTGGTGTCAAGGAAACTACAATTTTATATAGCAACTAAGTTAATTGACCTTCACATTCTCCATATTACTTACCATCTATAAACAAGGTTTCATAAAGAAGTCTTTAGAATTTGCAATTTTGAAGTTATTGAAGAATCCGCCATTTGCAAATGATGGACCGACATACAGACAGACAAAATGATGTACAAGAGGAGAAAATAAGAAAGCAAGCATGTTTTCAATTTGTCCCTCTGTCTATGTAAAATTTCTCAAGAAACAATCTCTCCTTGTTTTGAAGATATGCAGGATGACACTTTGTGTCATATTCGTGCACTATTTGTTGCCATAGCAACAACATTTGTTGCCATAGCAACAAATTTAAATGACATTGGCATTCTCTGCATTGCCATCTATCCATGTACCAAGTATCATGAAAAATTCTGCTGTAGTTTCAAAGTTATTGCAGTATCCCACTCTGCATGGCTGACATATTGACATGCATATAGGGGCAACCCATAAGCCCCATCTGGCTAAATACTGGCAAGGGAATAACAACAATGTTTCAATATGCTGCTGTGGAGGGAATTCAAGTGAAATAATATAAATTACATATATTAAAATAAAATATTCTTTAAAATATGGAAACTACACAATGATAATATTAAACTAAGTTTTAAAGGTTAGATTTTTGCCGTTACCATGGAAACAGAAAGAAACTAACATCATTTGAATTGTTATTTTTGCATTTCATGCAAATTTAGGATTTATTTTATTATAAACATTTATATTTAGTGCATTTTGGGGGTGAATGTAAATATAATGACCTTTCATTAGAATCTTCTAAGGTAAATATTGAGTTTTGGCGGCCATTTTGGTAAATGGCCGCCATATCGACCATCTTCACAGATATCAAATGGGTCCCATGACAAAAATGTTTTTAATGCTTTAATAAATAGCTGTGCCAATTTTGGTGCTTTTCCCATTTTCTGAAGTATTTTGGCATTTTCTGTTACGAATTGATCGCACTATAATCACTTCTGTAAAAATATTTTGTTTCAAATTTTACTATTTCTCCTCGTGAAGTTATTGCTCCTAAAGAGTAACCGTGGCGTGCAATGGGTATATTAAAAAGATACCGCAGCGGTACGAAAGTTTTGATCTATTTATTGGATCCTTTTGCTGCTCAAATATATCCGTAATAGAATAGAAGGAAAGTGAGAAAGTCCCAAATTGTTGCTTGAATTATTAAATGTTTGACCACTTGTAAATGAAATAAAAATATGGGTTACAGGAAAGGAAGTAAGAGTAACATTTTGAATGGTTAACCGAGATGTGCACTTGCATATTAATTTTATCCAAAACCTCACAAGCGGTGCCAATTCGACGAAAAAAAAACACACAAAAACTAGGGGAATTCCCACTGTCAGTCTACTGGCTGTCTGCAAAATACTGCAGCCATCCTGGTACATGTACACACTAAATCAATGTATAAATGTATGTTATAGGGACAAAATCGTTGTGTTTCAGATACAGAAACCATAGCATGGGAGTAGAAAAAGTGTTTCCCGCTTATTTAGAATAATTCAGTATATATGGATAATGAATAGCAATAGTTTATAAAAACAAGAGCACCGCCTTGCGGGTGCTGACGCTCATCTGATTTTTTTTGTGTAATAGAAATATTGTCCTACCCATGATTTTCTAAGTCTAAAAAGGGCCATCATTCTTGCAAAAAGCAGGATAGAGTTATGTTTCTTGATGTACAGCGTCCACTTATGATGGTGAAAAACTGTTGCAAGTTTTAAAGCAATAGCTTTGATAGTTTATGAGAAAAGTTGACTTAAACATGATACTCAACCAAGAAAATGATTTTCTAAGTCCAAAAGGGGCAATAATTATTGCAAAAATCAGGATGGAGTTACGCTGCTTGCTGTACAGGGTCAGCTTATGATGGTGAACAAGTGTTGCAAGTTTCAAAGCAATAGCTTTGATAGTTTAAGAGAAAAAGTTGACCTAAACATAAAACTTAACCAAGAAATCTGATATTTTCTAAGTCCAAAAGGGGCCATAAATCTTGCAAAAAGCAGGATGGAGTTATGTTTCTTGCTGTACAGGGTCAGCTTATGATGGTGAACAAGTGTTGCAAGTTTTAAAGCAATAGCTTTGATAGTTTAGGATAAAAGCTGACCTAAACATAAAACTTAACCAAGAAAACTGATTTTCTAAGTCCAAAAGGGGCAATAAATCTTGCAAAAAGCAAGATGGAGTTATGTTTCTTGCTGTACAGGGTCAGCTTATGATGGTGAACATGTATTCCAAGTTTCAAAGCAATAGCTTTGACAGTTTGGGAGAAAAGTTGACCTAAACATAAAACTTAAGCAAGAAATTTGATATTTTCTAAGTACAAAAGGGGCCATAAATCTTGCAAAAAGCAAGATGGAGTTATGTTTCTTGCTATACAGGGTCAGCTTATGATGGTGAACAAGTATTCCAAGTTTCAAAGCAATAGCTTTGATAGTTTAGGAGAAAAGCTGACCTAAACATAAAACTTAACCAGGCAACGCCGACGCCGACGCCGACACCGACGCCGACGCCGACGCCGACAACCGCTCAAGTGATGACAATAACTCATCATTTTTTTTCAAAAAATCAGATGAGCTAAAAAGAGTAAAATTCCATTATATTCCATTACGAAAATTCACTCGGAGACAGAGGTGGAGCCAGGATTTTAGGGTTGGAAGGGGGTAGGTTTGAAATAGAGGTCCTGATATAAGCATATAATTCTGGGCACGAATAATTGACCTCACATCATTTGAGCCGTGCCATGGGAAAACCAACATAGTGGGTGTGCGACCAGCATGGATCCAGACCAGCCTGCGCATCCGCGCAGTCTGGTCAGGATCCATGCTGTTCGCTAACAGTTTCTCCAATTCCAATAGGCTTTAAAAGCGAACAGCATGGAGCCTGACCAGACTGCGCGGATGCGCAGGCTGGTCTGGATCCATGCTGGTCGCACACCCACTATGTTGGTTTTCCCATGGCACGGCTCAATTTTTATTCAGGATTATTTCTTTCACCTAACACAAGCAGATGTATCATTCCTGTCCCACCATTTGTAAAATGATATTTTGCAAGTAAAGTAAATCCCCCCAAAAATCTTATCTCTGCAAATTAAGGTAACTGGTTTAAACAAAAGTGGTAATTTTGCCAAAGCGGTGCCCCATTGCGTTATTTATTTACTGCTGTGTTACTTTTTTCTATGTGTGTTTTACATATTACTATATATACTGCTGTGTAATTTCATTTCTGAGAAGCTGGGTTCTTGAAACTTGCCTGTGTCTATTGGTTTTTTGCCGTTTCTAGGAACAGTGTGCTTAGATTGTGAAATATAATATAAGGACGTGTCACGGTTACCGTCCCTTTTTAGCATGTATGCTGTTCGTCCTACCCTATGATCTATGCAGTATATATGGATAAATGGATAATGAATAGCAATAGTTTTTTTGTTTTGTTTTTTAAAGTAATATTCCATTATGTTCATTATGAAAATTCACTCTTAGACAGAGGTGGGGAATCAGGATTTTTGGGTCGGAAAGGGGTAGCTTTGAAATAAACGTCCTGATATAAGCAGATAATTCTGAGCACGAATAATTGACCTCAGATCAATTTATTTGGGATTATTTCTTTCACCTAACATAAGCAGATGAATCGTTCCATCCCAGTCACCTGCAAAATATGTTGCTAGTAAAGTGAACCAAAAAAATTTAGCTCTTCAGGTAACGTCAAACATTTTATAAAACTGCAATATTGGTGCCAACAGCTGTCATTGAGATTGAAATAATTTTCTCGGAAACCATGTTTAGCATACAAATATTATGTGACAACATAACAAAAGGTTTGACCTGGACTATAATGTTATTTTGTGTGCCTGGATATTATTGTAGAAAAGTGACACATGCTTTTTGAACATATCATATCAAAACCTGATTTTTTATGGAGATTCTGCGTCAAGACAATAATTGGTAAAATTGTAAAACATTCTATTAAAGAATTTATGGTCAAACTATTTTGAGATACGCCGCCTGTTTGGTGTTTAGACCTTTTTAAGTCCTAACCATTCGTCTTTGATCGGATCTGACAGAACATGAAGCCTATTCCACGATAGACACTGAGACTGAAATCCTTCCATATTTGTCTTCTAGTCTGTTTCTATGGGCCCTTATTAGTGTTTCCCTTGTTGCTCTGCCTTCTGCAAAAGCACAGGGTACACAAGTCTGGTAGTATCTTTATTATGATGAATTAATATGTACACGAGTATTTTTGTGTTTTACATAACATGTATTTTGTTGCCATTGCACGTGTTAGGGAACCAGCAGGCGGGTATATACTGGTACTGATGATAAACCCGGACAGATGATAAAGTCGACCACCTTGGAAATATTTGACTGCAAGCGGTCATTTATAAAATTGAACACACCATCTAATAGTTTCCAATTACCACACTAACTGGTTTAAACAAAAACAAATTTGGTAAATATTCTGTATAAATAAATGACTGATATTTATTTGTATACAAAATATTTATCCAAAATTACTGGGGAAGAGGGTGTTTTTTGCGCAAGCTCACTGTCGAAACATGAAGGCCTGACATTGGGTCACTTTTCATTACTTGATCAGGAATGACTGTTGCAGCTTTTTCGGGAAAGTTTCAATGTAATAATACGAAGAAATTTTTGTAAATGACAAAGTGGACGAATTTATCATCAGTCAATGTTCATACAGTCCCCATTTTACAAACCCCTTTCAGGGCCTCACTTCGTGTGAGTTTGCTTACTAAATATAAAATTTGAATTATGTAAAGTTTCCAGCAAATGTCAACCTTTATTTTGATACCAACCGTTGATTTCAGTTTGCAAAAAATAAAAGTTACACGTAAAAAACCTCATTTTCTGTTCGGGTTTATCATCAGTACCAGTACACACCAGTAACTGGTTCTAAAGTGGTGATTTTGCCAAGGCGGTGGCCCGTTATGTTCATTATTTGGTTGTTTTTTCATTGCTGTCTTAATTTTTCTATGTGTTTACATATTTATAAATACACTGCTGTATGAGGCTGGGATCTTGGAACTTGGCCATGTCTATTGGATTTTTGGCGCCGTTTCTAGGAACAGGGTGCTAACATTGTGAAGTCTAAGGGTGTGCCACCGTTCCGTCCCTTTTAAACATGGATGCTGTTCGTCCTACCCTACCATCTATGCTTGTATACAGTTCAGACTGGATACGTAACTTGGCGGATACTGAGAAAACGTGAAGTTGCTAAATTACCGTGTCTACGTTAAATGTTCGTATCTATGTTTCATTTGACCCTGAACGTGGAGAAATATTTCTTTAGCGTGCATTTCACAATTAAAGAAGCCTTATAACCCTTATCTTGCTTGGCACGACTGATTCTGCCTTTGCGACCAGTTAAGATCATGATCAGCCTGCACATCCGTGCAGTCTGATCATGATCTGCACTGTTCGCCATTCAGTCAGTATCTTTTTGCTAAGCACCCCTTTTAAAAGTTAATGGTACTGTCCAAATTAAAAGATGGACAAGTTCATTGTGTAAGGGTTAAGTTGAAGTATGAATGTAGAGGATATAATGACCAGAAGATCCTCATCTGACCTCAACATTGACAATAAAAACGGTTTATATTCATATAGAATAATTGCAATGGAGAGCATTGTGGTATCGGGAACAGACGGACAAACTGATAACTATAGATCAGCCACTGAATGCTGAGGCGGGACTAAATATCACACTGATCGCCACGTAAGTAAATACTGGTTCAATAATCCATGGAAACTACTACTAAACTAACTTAATTCGAATGTCATTATTAAACGTTTTCGTCTTAAAACTAAACAAACTTACACTGTCTTCTCTTGAGCCGCACATTCCTCCATTACTCTGCAATGATCGCCGGTTTTCTTGCGGAGGTACTAGCACAGAATTTACTTGTTCTGTCCTATTGTCATACTGAACCCAGATATCCGACATGACTGTGTCCTATTTTAATATTGATTATTCGTACCCAAACACTAATTAAACAGTTCAAATATCTCAAAACAATTCCGAAGATAAAAGCTAATTAATACTGTTGTTATTTATTATCTTAATTGCACTGCAACTTTTGATATCCGAGATAGCAATGTGTTGCAATCCTGTTGCGCAAAACGAAAGTTTGCACGTGACAGATGCTCAGTTGATAGGCTGGAAATAACCACATTATTGGAAACGAAAACAAAACTTGATCAAAGGAAACCTTAAATATTACGCAGAATAATTACCAATGCATAACAAATTTATAGCCTTAGTACACAAGCTAGAGTCGTAAATAACTGACGTTAAATTGCATATATTATATATGACATGCATTTTAGCGGAATTTCAGGGAAACCCATTTCTTAAAATTTGGCAGTTCGTTATCAGAACACACTTAACGATAAGTACAATTGTATTTGAAAGACGAGCTATCATAAATTAAACAACAAAAAAAAAAACATTAAATTTTGTAAAATATGATAAGAAAAAAGGTTTAAACCATGCGTTTCGACATATGAGCCGTGCCATGAGAAAACCAACATAGTGGATTTGCGACCAGCATGGATCCAGACCAGCCTGCACATCCGCGCAGTCTGGTCAGGATCCATGCTGTTCGCTAAAGGTTTCTTTAATTGCAATAGGCTTTGAAAGCGAACAGCATGGATCCTGACAAGACTGCGCGGATGCGCAGGCTGGTCTGGATCCATCCTGGTCGCAACCCACTATGTTGGTTTTCTCATGACACGGCTCATATAACACAAAGATCGTAGCAGAAATAATCGTAGGTCACTTCGTTTAAATACTTCATTATTTCTTCTTCAGAAAAACAAGTATTCATAGCCGTAAGTAAAGTGAAAAGTACACTTACAGCATTTTCCATTAATCTAGCATCATTTGCTGTACCGACGGAAGTGTCAAGCATGGGAGAAGTTTCATCTTGTGTCTGTCCGTACGTCTGTACCATGCTCACATCGTCTATTTCCCTTACAAATTCTTTAGATATATCCCCAACAACACCTTCATCACCTAAACACAGTTCCTTCAAGTCAAAAACATTGTTAGCACACATCTTACATTTATTCTTAAGTTTAAACATCTAAAATGAAATCAGATAATATGTTAATATAATTATCTGTTCATCATACCGAATTAAAAAGGAGATATTCGT
This sequence comes from Mercenaria mercenaria, assembly GCF_021730395.1. Classification (NCBI taxonomy): domain Eukaryota; kingdom Metazoa; phylum Mollusca; class Bivalvia; order Venerida; family Veneridae; genus Mercenaria; species Mercenaria mercenaria. The sequence goes on from NC_069363.1 coordinate 56,800,943, forward strand.
CAACAGTATACAGTTACATTATTTTTTTTATAAATGACCTCATTACACGGACCACGGAGCCGGCCTTTGTAAATAAATAAGTAAAGGGAGGTAATTACGATGGAGCTTATATCGATTATTAATATTTCTTATTTATCGTAAATGCACTTTGGACACTTTCTTCTTATCCGGCTGTATCCAGCAAAAGCATGATTACAGAAAAATTTGGCGTTATTATTTCACGATTGCACACCCGTCTTTTAAACTGTGGCTAGGACTTGAGGTATCCAATCCACAAATAAGCTAGTTGCATCTAACAGTGCTATTAAAATATATCAAATATTGATGTCTGGTAAGCTCATATAATTTTGATATCATCTGAAAGTGTATTGTCTACTGAAAAAGAAAATATAAATAACATGAAAAAATACGTTTTAATATAGAATTTTTATCTTTTAACTTTATAGTCTTCAAAGATACTTCAACAAAAGACTAGTTAAAACTTCAACAAAAGACTAGTTAAAATAGTGTAAGATTTATCATTTCGCCGTAAAAAAGCTTCTTGCATATTAATTAATGGGATCGGATACCTTAAAGGAAGTAATTTGCATGATAGATAGTTCCAAATGCGGACCGAAGTACAACACAACATCTAAAATTCAAAATTAAAATAATTATTATGAGTTTTAAAGGGACTACAAAAATCCATAAAAAGTGAGTACTCTGAAAGTGACTAGTAGTGCAAACTTATTGGCATAATATTTTTTGCAAGATCGCAAAAGGTAGTTAACCGTTGTAACGCTTTTGAAATAATGCAGAAAATTTACATTCGTCTTGCGTTTTTACCAATATCTATTACTTCTATCTTCACCCATTTTATTATTTTCAGTGTCATATAAACATTATATGCCAAACTTGGTGCAAATAAACATGTTGAAAAATTTCACTCAAACGGTGGGCGAGTAGCTTTAATGTCAATACCATTACGTAATAGTTATAGTATGTGTGAGAGTGTGTTACCAGGATATATCAGAGCTAGGGGTACATCGAGGGTATTTTTCTCTGCACATATCGTCGAGGCCGGTAGGCCGAGACAGATATGTGAAGAGAAAAATAACGAGATGTACCCCTAGCTCTGATATATCCTGGTAACACACGAGCACTACATATTATAACTGTTTTATCGCATAGTTTATCATTAAAATTTATATATTATTTTCATTTAAGTTTGTTTATTATTATTTTTACTATTTTGATTCCCTTTCTGCGCCTCGCTGACTGAAACACTAAAACTTCTGTTTTAGAAAATGTGTTCCCCAGATAAAAGTACCCAACAAATTTCTGCATTGGTTTTAAATCTTTGCATTTCATTGGCCAGACATATTGTAAAACTTGTTGTTTTGTTTGTAAAAAAAATCAAAGAAAAAGAAACATTTGAGAAATCTCAGAATTTCATATATTTCATGTATTTCTGAATTTGGCAATAACTATCAAGTTTTTGAAATATTCTAGTTTATTTATTCTTTTACTTTATAAATGTAGGTGTTTGTGACAATTCTTTCTCTGTGAACTGTAAATTGGAGCTAAAATCATCTTTTCTTTGAAAGGAAAAAATTATACTCCCTTGATAGGACCTCAATAGAGAAAAAGTGTTCCGATATATATCGGAACAGTTTTACTGTGCTGATATATATCGGAACACTTTTTTTCTTATGAAACTCCATAGAGATTTCCGTGTTGATATACATCGCAACAGTTTTGTAAGATATCAGCACAGTTTTGTAGTAATAATGTGTGTTACTAGGTATAACATGCTGCAAAGATCAAAGGAAAATTGCCGCCCTATGCGATAATTAAATAAATAGAACGGAGCGTACGAGGTTAATGCTATTTTTACAACCGAAACCGAAACTATTATTGTAACTAGGCTATCTGCTGAGGCAGCATTTACTGCAATATCGATTCATATTCAATGCCGGGCTTAAATAAAAAAAAAAGCACATCTGCACTTGTCCACGGTCATTTGAAAATCGAACATTCAACACTTAATGTCCGATGCACTGGTCCAGTCTTTTTTAAAAAAAACAGATGTATGAAAATTGATGCTTTTTCCCACAAGATAGAGCTATGACGGATTCTCTTAATAAAATAACTAAATTCCTTACACGTTATTACAACAAGAGCTGTCGGATGACAGCGCGCTCGACTATTCGAAGAATTGATTGAAGAATGGGGTCAAAATATTTCCATAGATTTTCAGACTAAACAAAAAAATGGATTAAACAAAAAATGTTCCTGTATTTGTGGATTTCGATTAGTCTTGCACTAAATGGCAATGTGTGACCATGATAGCAAATATGTTAAGTTATATGTTAGGCAAAACATGGACTTATATGAAAAAATTAACTAATTTCTAAGTCCAAAAAGGGCCATAATTCAGTCAAAATAGTTGACAGAGTTATGTACTCTTGCCTACAGATGGAAATCATGTTGATAAACTAGTGTTAAAAGTTTCAAAGCCACAGTTCAAACAGTTTTGACAAAACGCTGACTTGTAAGAAAAACTGAACAAATTTCAAAGTCCAAAAAGGGCCATAATTCAGTCAAAATAATTGTCAGAGTTATGTACTCTTGCCTACAGATGGAAATCATAATGATAAACAAGTGTTTAAAGTTTAAAAGCCATATGTCAAATAGTCTTGACAAAACATGGACATTTACAAAACAGAACCAATTTCCAAGTTCAAAAAGGGCCATAATTCAGCCAAAAAAGATGAGAGAGTTACGTACTCTTGCCTATTGATAGAGACTATTATACTGAACAAGATATAAAAGTTTCAAAGCCATATGTCAAACACTTTACACAAAATATAAACTGGTACGAAAAACTTAACCAAGATTTCTAAGTCAAAAGGGGCCATAATTCAGTCAAAATGCTTGATGGAGTTATGTACTCTTGCCTACAACTGGACATTGTGATGATAAACAAGTGTTGAAAGTTTCAAAGCTTTATCTCAAAAAACTTTGTCAAAATGTGGACTGGTACGAAAAACATAACCAAGATTTCTAAGTCAAAAAGGGGCCATAATTCAACCAAAATGCTTGATGGAGTTATGTACTCTTGCCTACAACTGAACATGATGATGGTAAACAAGTGTTGAAAGTTTCAAAGCTTTATCTCAAAAGACTTTGTCAAAATATGAACTGGTACGAAAAACTTAACTAAGATTTCTAAGTCAAAAGGGGCCATAATTCAGTCAAAATGCTTGACAGAGTTATGTACTCTTGCCTATAACTGGACATGGTGATGATAAACAAGTGTTGAAAGTTTCAAAGCTTTATCTCAAAAGACTTTGTCAAAATGTGGACTGGTACGAAAAACTTAACCAGGGTGTGACGCCGACGCCGACGCCGTGGTGAGTAGGATAGCTCTACTTATTCTTCGAATAGTCGAGCTAAAAAATAAAGAATAAAGGCTGACCACATATCGCTAAATAATTGTACTTAAGACTACATTAATTCTTTCATTATTCTTTAAATTAATTCGACATGGACCTTTTGTTACAATGGTGCAAATGTTTGGAATTCAATACCAAATGAAATTCGCTCCGTATGTTCTCTAACATCTTTTAAAAAAGAAATATAAAGGTATATCTTGCAGTCGACTGCCTTAAGAATCTCCTTGTTTATATCAGCTGAATTACAACTATGCCATTATAATATAATTGATTATTATAACTAATTGATTGCCTAAAAATGAAAATTGTATAAATGGATACTTAAAGGCAATATCAATTTTTAGGGGTATTTGTCTAAGAACGAATGTGATATTAATAAGGATGAATGTGATATTAATTAGGTTATGTGATTGTGTAAATTGTATTTGTATGTTGTTGTTTTTCAGAAGGCCACATTTAAAATTAAGATGTATCATTTGTACTTTGTACTGATCTATATCTTCATGTGCTACCTTTTATGAATAAAGATGTTATTATTATTATTGTTATTATTATATTATTTCATGTAGAGCTCTTAAGTGTCACTCGATTAAGGTCTTTATAGAAACGAAAATTTTACGGTTTCTTCAGTCTTTTTTTATGGGAGATAGACATACGGTAAAATACGCATCATCAAAGAATATCACAAAACAGTGTTCTTGCAAAGAGGGATATATCTATTAATTAAATTAATTCGACATGGACATTTGAAATACATTTTCAATTATCTTCAAATCAACGGATGTGCAGGCTGATCATGGTTTGCACTGGTCCACTTGCCGCCAGCAGGCTAAAGGTTATAAAACAAGATGCAGCAAAAAGAAACACCGCGCCAAATAAGGCAGTGTATGTACAAATTAATACTGATAGAACAGGAGGTGATATAACGATGCTGGTGTCTTTGTTGCAGACTCCACAGACACTTAAGGGTCAGGACCCCCCGGTCAGTCCTACTCTCCTCCGCCCCTGCCAAAGTTTAGCGAATATTTTTAAGCATTTTAACATGTATTGAGCATAGGTGACGATCATAAAACGCATTTTGTAACAATTTCAGCGTTTTTTCAAAAAAAGCATACCCTAGACAAACAGACAGTCTGGTGGGGTTTCATGAATATTGGACAAAGAGGCGTGAAACTCGGTTTGAAAGGAAAGCTGAGATTAACAACTGGCATAATTTAACCTCGAACTATATAGGCCTAAATGTCATACAAAAGTAAGATTATTTATTTATGTGGGTTTTACGGCGCACCAACACAGTATAGGTAAAATTATGGACGTAAGTAACGTCCTTGGTAAAATTAACGAAATGCTATGAAAAATACTTAGAATACATGTCAGGATTGATATTTTATTCATGTGTTTGTGAAAGTTACAATTTCAGTTTTTAAATGTTAATCTATAAAAGCATTCAAAAGTTAAGAATAATAAGTTTTTATAAAATACACCTGGGATGACGATAAGTAACAAGTAGTACTTAAATTACTAAGGACGTAAATATCTTCCTCAAATTACATAAAAAATTACTTTCTTTTCTGCTTTTTGATTTCTTTCCAGTCTTATGAAACTTTTCTCTCATTTGTGTTTTTAAAGCTGATGTCATTATTACGGATCAGGCCAAACACGCAATGGAAATTTGAAATTTTGCAAATCGAAAGGACAAAATCATCATTTACGAAATACATTGCACTGACAAAAAGCCATCAGAATTACTCCGCGGAGAATGAAAATCAATGTATTTTGTTAAAATATATTGTTTTCTTCAGAAGAATGATATGGGTGGAAATCTTTGTGTGTACCTGCAGGAGAAAGCTGCAACAGACCATAACTTTAATGGAATTACATATCAAGGTATTACTGGTAACGAAGAACCGCCAGTAGGTTTGAGATGGACAACATCGCGCTCGTGCCAACATTTATAGGTTAATTAGCTTTGTATCGGGAAATATGCACGAGTTCTGTAGCGGAAATATTGTGCGACTTTAGGAGCGCAATATTCTTCCGCTAAAGAATTCGTGCATATTTCGCGGTGCAAAAAATAATAACCTTTTTATTACATATGTAGCCTATCTGCACGTATAAATGTAATTTTAAAAATATGAATTTGTTCAATAGTCTGAATAAGATTGACAATACTGAACTATATAAAACAATTAATGCAACGTCACACATTAAATTACGTCACGCATCCGATATGAAATTCTGGCGTCAGCATGGTCAGTGTATGGAAAAATATTGACGTTTTCCGTACCATTGTAACTTAACGGGGAATAGAAACGAGTATGTAATAAAATATTTTATTCAGCCTTCTTATGCTTCTGAGACTGCAGGTACAACGGCTTGTTGTACCTGAAATCCTACTGAATTATTAATTCACAATGAACAGTGACTCTTATGTTGCTTCTAGAAGATCATGAGTGGGACATTTTTGTGATGTTTTGAACTGTCTCCGTGTGCTTATCAACGCTGCAATCGTGCAACATCGGGCATTTCAGTATTCTCCGGTCTATTGCGTAGCATAAACCGAGGTGTTCAGATTGATTGACGCTACAACGTACAAGAAGACTGACGTAACATGTTCTGTGATATATCCAAATGTTTGTGGAAGATTGAGTACGTGTCTGAATGCCGGTGGAGGTGCTCTGGTCTCTACGATAAAGGAGACTATCAGTGTTGGATTAAAAATACACGGTATAAGCTTTATTCATTCGGATACAAGAGTTCCCGCAGGACTAAAATCTTGGTTGTAAAAGAGCAGCTGTTGCTTGGGCAATATGACCCTAGTTTCACGGAAAATACTTTTTAAAAATGCTTAGCTAACTATGTTGTTTCAAATGCTTGTTTTTTGTCCTTTATGCGTCTTTTCATCTATATCAGAACCGTATATAATTCAGAACACAACCATTCTGAACTTTACTGAAAATAATAAATATATTTAAGCAAAATTTTACACTTTGTTATATCGTGCTTTAATAGAAATATCATATTTGCGTGACTGAAATAGGTACTGCAGACAAATACTACTAACTAAGCAATAGCACGATTTCAAAATAACAGACTTAACTAAGTAATAACTTAAGTTTTTTTTTTTCGTGAAACTGGGACCAGATCTATCAATATGTTTGAAGATACCACAGAAGTGTAGTCACTGCATTTATAATTAACGTACACGCTGAAAACCTTGGAAAACGTTGTTTCGGGGTTTCGCGCGCAAGCGTGCGTGAGAGCGCCTCTGTGTGTGTGTGTGTGTGTGTGTGTGTGTGCTGAAGTCTTGTTAACGTTACGAATGTATGCAAGCATGACTGGCCATCCAAATGTTACATATTCGTCATTTGTATCTATGTAGATGACAAATGTATAATAAAACAATTTTGCTTACAGCGTCAGGGTTGTATTTAGAACCGAAAGTGAAACTATCTAGACGTGACTGAAATATTAATTTATGTCTGTCACGGATCACAACTATCTCATGAGACAATATTCATCACACGTGTCTCACCGCAATAAAGAGTGAGATCAGTAGTTTTACCTTATTACATACTCGTTTCTATTCCCCGTTAAGTAACACTGGTACCGGAAACGTCAATATTTTCCCATACACTGACGCCTGAATTTCATATCAAGTGCGTGACGTAATTCAGTGTGTGTTGTTGCATTTTTTTTTCTATTTACTTTTGCTTTGTCAATCCTATACAGGCTATTGAATATATTTGTGGTGTTTACATAATATTTATATGTGTAGATGCGTATGTAATAAAAAGGTTATTATCTTTGCATCGGGAAATATGCACTCGTTCTTCAGCGGAAGAATATTGCGCTCCTAAAGTCGCGCAATATTTCCGCTGAAGAACTCGTGCATATTTCCCGATACAAAGCTAATAACCTATAATTATTAATCAAATGTAAAGCAAGCAAATGATTTTCAAAGCACATGTAATAATGTTTCTATGTGGTGAAAGGACAAAATTTAGCACAAGAGAATTGTGTTTTATTTCACCCTTTTAATGCAAGTTTTGCACCTTTGTATTATCTCCACGATCTTAATACAGTAAATATGAGAAGTGCGCCAATGTAATTTGGTTTATTGTTGTTGTTTATATCCAAACTTTCCCATTTTCCTCACTTTCTCGTTCATTAAATTTAACAGTTGCGGTAAAGTTGATTCATCCATTTCATCAAAATACTGAAGTACAGAATCAACATTTATTTTGTTTAAGACCTAAACAGGTACGTACATTCGAAGAACAACGGGGATATTATGCAAGAAACTAAAGTCGTACGACGAGACGGAGATGTTGTTAAATTAACATGTCAGTTATATGAAACGGGTCGTTTTTAGTATATGTCGGTTGTAGACCATTTATTGATATGCTAATAAATTAAGTTTTACTTTCACTACACTACGTTTCCTTTCGGCAAATATGTTAATAAACTAGAGCTGCTTTTCAGAAAAGCGAATGTCTCCCGCAACTGCCTATCATCTAAATAGCAAGTCGGTCTTTAAATACTGTTTACTCACTACAGTTCAAGGGCCAGAACTCCAAAATGCCTGGACCGATTTGGCTCATTATCGAACTTGTCCGAGGTCTTATTTTGTTTGTTTGTTTGTTTTGGGTTTAACGCCGTTTTTCAACAGTATTTCAGTCATGTAACGGCGGGCAGTTAACCTAACCAGTGTTCCTGGATTCTGTACCAGTACAAACCTGTTCTCCGCAAGTAACTGCCAACTTCCCCACATGAATCAGAGGTGGAGGACTAATGATTTCAGACACAATGTCGTTTATCAAATAGTCACGGAGAACATACGCCCCGCCCGAGGATCGAACTCACGACCCCGCGATCCGTAGACCGACGCTCTTTCTACTGAGCTAAGCGGGCGCGCCCCGAGGTCTTATGGTCAAACACATTTTGTTCAAATTTGGTGAAGATCGGATGAGAAATGTTTGACTTAGAGTGCGGACAAGCTTTGTGACAGACAGACACACACACATACAGACAGACTGGAGTAAATCAATATGTCTCCCACACCATTGTGTGGCGGGAGACATAATGACCTATAGGTCACACACCTGTAAATAGTTTTCCATATATATTCTATATAAAACTGATATTTTTAAAGAGCTACCAAACATAGCTAGACCCATTTCAGAGAACAAATCCTTACCTCATTTTTAAGAGTTACGATAAAACTGATATAAAATACAATGAAGAGAAAAGTAGGGGTCATGAATTTTTTAAGAGAGATTTCTCTTGTCACATTTGCTTACTGTATAATCACATCAAAATCACACTGCTGAGACCTGGAAGTACTACTCACACTAAAACTGAGCTTCACTTCACCAAATACAACTTCCTCTCCCATTTTTCCTTAAAAAAATGTCAAAAATACATCCACAATGAAATTTAAACAGAAATTAGCTTAAATTTAGACCTCTGTTGCCATACAAAGTGAAGAAGAGCTCGTAGAACATGAAATGCCCCTTGATGCATTTGAAGTAATTGCACAAGGAACAGAAATTACTTGGTCACTGTACACAAAAGTTCTACTGTTATGGGTAAATGTGACCTTGACCTTTGACCTATTGACTTCAAAATAAACAGAGGTCATCTACTGGTCATGATCAACGTCCCTATTAAGTTGCGTGATCCTAGGCCCAAGCGTTCTCAAGTTATTGTCCGGAAATGGTTTAACTGTTCCGGGTCACTGTGACCTTGACTTTTGGCCTACTGACCTCAAAATCAATAAGGGTCATCTGCTGGTCATGATCGACCAACATATCAACTTTCATTATCCTAAGCCCAAGCGTTCTTGAGTTATTGTCCAGAAACCGTTTAACTGTTCCGGGTCGCTGTGTGACTTTGACCTTTGACTTACTGACCTCAACATCGATAGGGGTCACCTGCTGATCATGATCAACCTCCCTATCAAGTTTTGTTATTATAGGCCCAGGCGTTCTCAAGTTATCGTCCGGAAACCGTTTAACTGTTCCGGGTCACTGTGACCTTGACCTTTGACCTACTGACATCAAGATCAATAAGGGTCATCTGCTGCACATGACCAACCTTCCTATCAATTTACATGATCCTAGGCCCAAGCGTTCTTGAGTTATCATCCAGAAACCGTTTAACTGTTCAGGGTCAATGTGACCTTGACCTTTGACTACTGACCTTAAAATCAATAGGGGTCATCTGCTGGTCATGACAAACCTCCCTGTCAACTTTCATGATCCTAGGACAAAGCATTCTTGAGTTATCATCCGGAAACCGTTTAACTGTTACTGTCACTGTGACCTTTGGCCTATTGATCTCAAAATCTATACCTGTCATCTGCTGGTCATGACCAACCTCCCTGTCAATTTTCATGATCCTTGTCTTAAGCGTTCTTGAGTTATCATCCAGAAACCATTTAACTGTTCTGGGTCACTGTGACCTTCACCTCTGACCTACTGATCTCAAAATCAATAGGGGTCATCTGCTGGTTATGATCAATCTCCCTATCAACTTTCATGTTGCTAGGCCCAAGTGTTCTACAGTTATCATCCAGTCTACATACTGACTAACATCTGCAAAACAATATACTCCTCCTTCGAAGGGTGGGCATAAAAATAAGTGTTCAAAAACCTGTCCGCCATTACGCAACTAGACCAGATGGTTCCCACGCTGGTTCCTTCACTATAGTTAGGCCTGTAACCTATACTTATTATGCCACTGTCGTAAACTGAACGCATTGGAACAGGGGTTCTACACATCGCCTAGATGAGTCAACATTTGATATTGATCACTGACAAACGTAAACTGGAACAACAGTTCTTCTAAAATCGTCCTGATATTCATTTACTCAATCTCTAAGGTCATTTGATTCTAAGACTAAGGAACAAAGAAGTTTTACCATTGACTGTGACATCAATAGCTATCGCAATACCAGCATGGGTTCTCCATAGGCATACATAATCATTTTTCAGTTTTGACCTTGACATTTGACCAGTATCCAGAACTTTTGTGAGTTTTTGGGGAAGTGAGATTTCTAGGGGTGCGTGTGCATGCTGCCCTCAGAAAAGGATGGATGGCAAGTTCACCACAAATGGTGGCATCTGGGGCATAATAACCAAAGGCACTCCTGCTGTATGCATAAGCAGTGTCAGTCACTTGACCTTTGACCTACAGATCCCCTTACATCATCAAAACAGTAATGTTTATCTCCTGACCAAGGGAAATCATACTATGAAATTTAGCTATTAAATGTAGGCAAAGCAATCTCTAGTTATATAGTTTTTAACTGGACACTTATTTCAAGTCTCACTGTCAGTGTGCTCTTGACCTCAGAACCCAGTTGTTTCGAAACTTTAACAGACGATTAAGCTAACTGTCAATTAACCTTTGGGGTTTTATTTTGATATTTTAGAATACTTGGAAAAAACAGCTGTTTGAGTTAAGGATTATGAAAACTTCTAAGTCTTTACACTAAAAACAAAATATTATACTTTTGTTCCCCTCCAAGACTAATATTTTGAAACAGAATTTAACCAGCAGTTAGCTTAACAGCCAGTTAAAGTTTCGAACAACCGAGCCCTGACCTACTGATCCCAAAAATGTTTTTTCTCCTGATCAAATGCATTTGACCAATGTAGGGCAAAGCATTATCTGGTTATTCTCTGGTTATTGATGGAAAACCAAACTGTCGACAGACAGACTGACTGACATGAGCAAAAGAATCAGTACCCAACCCTTTTTCAGAGGTGGCATCAAAAAGGGTTTTCAGCTTTCATTATTGACTGCCATCTAATCTTAGGCATGACTTCATAAATTAAACATACTACTAATACAGAGCTTAGCTAGCAATAACCCAAAATCTCCCTTTAGAATGGTTGAGGTATTAAATTTTGGCCATCAAAGATGTATGTCTGCTAGATTCCATCCATCCACCTTAGAAATGTGTCACAAAAATATGAAATATTTTTTTCTATTAATTTTGTAACAGAACTCTGGAGTTTAATGACATTAAAATTGAAAAAGTTCACAAATTTATTATTTCACATGACAAAAATTAACAATTTAAAATTTCAAGAATACAACAGAGATCATAAACTGTGACTAGAACAATAGAAATAGTTTGATAAGAAATATTTTCAAAGATTCATGCTGGCAGATGTATGTCACCATGCCAGCAAATGTACATCACAATATTCCAACATACATAGTATGTCACAATATTCCAAAATCAATAGCAATGTCTTAATAAAATATCAAAAATCACATTATTACACAGTAATTGGTGTTATATCTGGAACAACCTTCAATGAAGTGAAAACTGAAAATTAAAAACACATTAGCAAATATTTGCTTCCTATGAAGTACTTAAAATGTCAATAATAAACATGTTTATCAGTAACAGCATGAATTGAGAACTATATCAGTATCTTAAAGACATATGACCCATGAAAATGCTTGATAGAATAATATCAAAAGTCCAAAAATGGGGATAACTAAAAAAACAAGAGCTGTCCGTAAGACAGCGCGCTCGACTTTTCTCAGTGCTTCACTCTGAATTTGAGCTTTGCCAGTAAAAAAAAAAAATCCAAGTTAAAAAGGGGCATAACTCTGTTAAAATTCAAATTATAGTTAAAAGAATTGTGTCTCCTGGTGTAGACTTTGATAGTAAATAATTATTTTGAGTTTCAAGTCAAAAGCTTTAATAGAAACAAAGATATTTGACTTTATCAAAAATTTTAACAAAAAAATCTAAGTTAAAAGGGGCACAATTCTGTCAAAGTTCAAATCAGAGTTATGGGGATTGTTTCTCCTGGTGTAGACTTTGATGGTAAATAAGTATTTTAAGTTTCAAGTCAAAAGCTTTGATTGTAACAGAGATATTTGAATTTATCAAAAACTTTAACTAAAAATTCTAAGTTAAAAAGGGGCATAATTCTGTCAAAATTCAAACCAGAGTTATAGGAATTGTGTCTCCTGGTGTAGATTTTGATAGTAAGTAACTATTTTGAGTTTCAAGTCAAAAGCTTTAATAGTAACAGAGATATTTGACTTTATCAAAAATTTTAACAAAATTTCTAAGTTAAAAAGGGGCATAATTCTATCAAAATTCAATTCAGTGTTATAGGGATTGTTTCTCCCAGTGTAGACTTTGATAGTAAATAACTATTTGAAGTTTCAAGTCAATAGCTTTGATAGTAACAGAGATATTTGACTTTATCAAAAACATTAACCAAAAATTCTAAGTTAAAAAGGGGCATAATTCTGTCAAAATTCAAATCAGAGTTATGGGGATTGTTTCTCCTGGTGTAGACTTTGACAGTAAACTAGAGAAGCTTTTGAGAAAAGCGCATGTCTCCCACAACTGCCCCTATGAAAAATGTTAGTTTCTCTAGATGTTTTAGACGAGTCGATCCAATTAGATGGTCTGGATGAGTGGATCCAACAAGTAATTCAAGGGCCATAAATCAAAAGTGCCTAGGCGGATTTGGCTAGTTATCGAACTTGGGTAAGGTCTTATGGCCAAACACATTTTGTTCACATTTGGTGAAGATCGGATGAGAAATGTTCGACTTAGAGAGCGGACAAGAGTAAACAGACGGATTTTTTTCGGTAATTCAAGGGGCGTAACTCTAAAATGCCTGGACCGATTTGGCTAGTTATCGAACTTGGCCGAGGTCTCATGGTCAAACACATTTTGTTCAAGTTTGGTGAAGATCTGATGAGAAATGTTCGACTTAGAGTGTGGACAAGAGTAAAAAGGCCGATTTTTCGATAATTCAAGGGCCGTAACTCCAAAATGCCTAGACCGATTTGGCTAGTTATCTAACTTGGCCGAGGTCTCATGGTCAAACACATTTTGTTTAAGTTTGGTGAAGATTGGATGAGAAATATTCGAATTAGGGTGCGGACAAGAGTAAAAAGACCGATTTTTCGATAATTCAAGGGCTGTAACTCCGAAATGCCTGGACCGATTTGGCTAGTTATCGAACTTGGCCGAGGTCTCATGGTCAAACACATTTTGTTCAAGTTTGGTGAATATCGGATGAGAAATGTTTGACTAAGAGTGCGGACATGAGTAAAAAGGCCAATTTTTCGATAATTCAAGGGCCATAACTCCAAGACGCCTGGATTGATTTGGCTAGTTATCGAACTTGGCCGAGGTCTTACGGTCAAACACATTTTTTTTAAGTTTGGTGAAAATCGGATGAGAAGTGTTCGACTTAGAGTGCGGACAAGCTTTGTGACAGACACACAGACACACACACACACAGACTGGAGTAAATCAATGTCTCCCACACCACTGTGTGGTGGGAGACATAATAACCACTTTAAGTTTCAAGTCAATAGCTTTGATAGTAACAGAGATATTTGACTTTATCGAAAACTTTAACCAACGGCGATGCCGACGCCGGGGCGAGTGCAATAGCTCTACATTTTCTTCGAAAAGTCGAGCTAAAAATGATCTAAATCTCAGAATAATATCTGTATGTCTGCTAATGTTGATGATGTACACTAAGTTTCATTTGAACTGGATGGAAACATTAGGAGAAACTGGTGAAGACAATATGCATGGGACAATGTGCCTATCAAGTTCAAGAAATTTTCAAGTTACTGAGTGGGAACTAAATTGCAAACAGACAGATGGATAACCATTATAATCACACAATAGGTTAATCTGATTACTTCACATGACAGTATACATGACCTTCGTCCAAGACATTTGACAAGAGGGCCAAGATGGCCCTAGAGTGCTCGCCTGTGACCATAACAGTGTAAGACCTAGTGATTTCATGGAGACAAATATTCTGATCAATTTTCATTAAAATTGGCCCAAAAATGTGGCCTCTTGAGTGTAAACAAGCATTTTCTATTATTTGACCTAGTGACCTAGATTTTGGCCTCACATGACCCAGGTTCGTACTTGTCCAAGATTTCATAAAAACAAATATTCTGACAAAGTTTCGGGAAGATTGGAGCAAAAAACGTGGCCTCTAGAGTGTATACAAGCTGTTCCTTTGATTTGACCTAGTGACCTAGTTTTTAACCCCACTTGACCTAGATTTGAAAATGTCCAAGAACTTGCAATAACAAACATTCTGACTTAGTTTTATGAAGACAATAAACAAGAGGGTCAAGATGGCCCTAGGTCGCTCACCTGAGAAACACCATAACACACCATAACAGTGTAAACATGTTTGAAAAAAATTCTGACCAATTATCATTAAAATTGGAGCAAAAAACAGGTATTTTCTTTGAACTGACCTAGTTCTTGACCTAGATGACCCATATTCAAACTTGACCTAGATTTCATCAAGGCAATCATTCTGGCCAAAATTCATGAAGATTAATTGAAAAATACAACCTCTATCCCATACACAAGGATTTTCTTTGATTTGACCTACTGAGCTAGTTTTTGACCCCAGATGACCCATTTTCGAGCTCGGTCTAGATTTCATGAAGGTTATCATTCTGACCAAAATTCATGAAAATTAATTGAAAAATACAGCCTCTATCGCATACACAAGGTTTTTCTTTGATTTGACCTAGTGACCTAGTTTTTGACCCAAGATGACCCATTTTAAAACTCGTCCTAGATATTATCAAGGTTATCATTCTGACCAAAATTCATGAAAATTAATTGAAAAATACAGTCTCTATCGCATACACAAGGTTTTTCTTTGATTTGACCTAGTGACCTAGTTTTTGACCTAAGATGACCCATTTTCAAACTCGGCCCAGATTTCATCAAGATTATCATTCTGACCAAATTTCATCAAGATCAGTTGAAAAATACAGCTTCTATTGCATACACAAGCTAAATGTTGACAGACGACAGACGGACGCTGGACATGGAGCGATCAGAAAAACTCACCTGAGCATTGCTCAGGTTAGCTAAAAATGTGGACCCTAGAGTGTAGACAAGCTTATTCTTTGATTTCACCTGGTAACCTAGTTTATGACCCCACGTGACCCAGATAAAAAATCATCCAAGATTTCATGCAGACAAACATTCTGACAAAGTTTCATGCACATTAAATGAAAATGAAGCCCATATTGCAAACACGTTTTTCTTTGATTTTAACAGGTGACCTAGTTTTTGACCCCAGATGACCCAAATTTGAAATTGGGCTAAAGATCATCAAGATAAATATTTTGACCAAGTTGCATGAAGATAGTGTCATAAACGTGGCTGCTATAGTGTTATCAAGCTTTTCAATTGATTTGACCGGATGATCTAGTTTTTGACCCCATATGACCCAGATTTAAACTTGACCTAGAGGTCATCAAGACAAACATTCTGACCAATTCTTATGAGTTTCAAACTTAAACTGTGTTAACAAGATTTTCCTTTGATCTGGCCTAGTGACTTAATTTTTGACCCCACATGACCTAGTTTCAAACTTGACCTAAAGATCATCAAGACAAACATTCTGACCAAGTTTCATAAAGATTGAGAACTGTGGCCTCTAGAGTGTTCACAAGCTTTTCTTTTGAATTTACCGGGTGACCTAGTTTTTGACCCCACATGACCCAGAATCAAACTTGACCTAGAGATCATCAAGGCAAACATTCTAACCAAGCTTTATAAAGATCGAGTCACAACTGTTGCCTCTAGAGTGTTCACAAGCTTTTCCTTTGATCTGGCCTACTGACCTAGTTTTTGACTCCACATGATTCAGTTTTGAACTTGACCTAGAGATCATTAAGACAAACATTCTGACCAAGTTTCATAAGACTGGGTCACAACTGTGGCCTCTAGAATGTTCACAAGGCAAATGTTGCCGGACGCCAGGCGCAGATGGACAATGACCGGTCACAATAGCTCACCTTGATCAAGAGGAGTCTAACCTTAACCTTAGACTGACTGACCTCAAAATCAGTAGCGGTCATTCGCTACTCATGAGCAATGTGCCTGCCAAGATAGAAGGTAGTGGGTCAAGACATTCTCCAAATATTGAGCTGAACAGTTTTCTGTACTACTAGTCATTGTGACCTTGACCCACTAATCTCAAAAACGAGGGTTCAGCTACTGCACACTAGCAATGTGCCTGCAAAGTTTGAGGGTTGCAGGTCAAATCAGTCTCAAATGATAGAGAGGAAACAATTTAGAACTAGCAGTCTGTGACTTGACCTTTGGCTCTTATGCCCTCAAAATCAAAAGGCATGGACAAAGTGCCAGACAAGAGAGCGAATTGTAGGTCTACAGGTTCTAGATATTGAACAGAAAAGGTTTTTGTAGTAATAGTCACTATGACCTTTGACTTTTGACCCACTGATCTTAAAATCAATAGGATTTATTCATTATTCATAAGCAATGTGCCTACCAATCCAGGAAATGTTTGTAAACGCGTTTATAACATCCTCAGCAGGAACAGTTTTAGTATAACCAGTCAAAGTGACCTTGATCTTAAAGACAACAGGGGTCATGCACTGCCCATGGGTACTGAGCATATCAAGTTTGAGGATCATAGTTCAAAGCGTTCTTAGGTTATAGAGTGGGAACAATTTTTGTACTAACAGTTACTGTGACCATTGACCTCAAAAATCAATAGGGGTCATGCACTTCATATCAGCAATGTGCATATCAAGTTTGAGGATCTCAACCTCAATAAATTTTCAACCCTTATCCTGCTAAATTTCTATAATGAACTTGTCCATCTTTCAGTCTGGACAGTACTGTTAACTGTTAAAAGGGGTGCTAACCAAAAAGATACAGACTGAATGGCGAACAGTGCAGATCTTTATCAGACTGCATGGATGTGCAGGCTGATCAAGATCTGCACCGGTCACAAAGGCAGAATCACTTGCTGTTAGCAGGCTAGAAGTTAAATATCCACAGTGGACAACAAAATGGTTCAGTAGAACAACAAGCTTGACCTGGTCACCTGAATATGGAAGAAGGGTACATGTAGTAAAACATTTAGCAGGGAAAAGTTGAAATGCATGCCATTTCCTTAACATTTACTACAATGAAACTTATTTAAAAGTTTCAAATTTCATTTAATTTAATTTCTAATTTATTTGAAACTTCAAATAATTGCCATTCTTTTTAGCAAACATTTGGAAATAATTTAAAAAATACAAAATTTCAAGCCACCTCACAAATACACCGAACAGAAATTGAACCAAAAATTTTTTTAGTATATACATTTGTATTATGACCAGTAGGCCATTTCGCACATACACGAAAACTTAAGTGAAAAGTAAAATGAAATCGAAATAAGTAAAACGAAACAAACTAAAATGTGCACAAATTAAAATCCTAGGTCTGAAAAAGTAAAAATAAAAATCATGTTTTTTTAACAAGTTGGTGGATTTACATATTTTTGGAGAGAGAAATTGATAAAATTAGGAGTATACTTGTGTCTGAAAGCCCTAGCCATTTCTGTAACAAAAAAGAAAAGAAAGTTCAATAGGTTTGGACTCAACTTCAGGTTAGTGTACAATTGCTGGCATTTGGAAAACAAAATTTTGTACGAGTATCAGAATTATATTTTGATTTAGTATTTCACTCATGGGTGCACACAGAGAAACTGAATGCATAAATGCTGCATTAAGACCTCTTGGCATGTGCTGCTACACAATTACTATATTGCCAAATGAGCATTAGTCAATTGTAATATGCCAAATGGGCATTAGTCAATAACGATATTGCCAAATTGGCATTAGTCAACTACGATATTGCCAAATGGGCATTAGTCAATGATGATATTGCCAAATGGGCCCTAGTCAATTATGATATTCTTAAATGGGCCATAATCAATTACGACATTGCTAAATGGTCCCTAGTTAATTACAATACAGCCAAATGGGCATTTGTTAATTAAGATATTACCAACAGGCCCTAATTGCTCAACTGAGTCAGCTACAAGATATTACTACTATTAAGATATCTTCTATGTAGTTCTCCTTATCTAAACTTTATGTGGAACACCATCCCCATTGGCCACCAAAAATTAGGAAATTTATACAAGAGTGCTTCACAAAAAAATTTGGGAAAACCTGTGTAAGGTTTCCAACGAAGTTGTTTGATTCTAACAAAAGCATGACATACATACGGCACAGCACAATCACAAATCCTGTCATCTTAGGTAAGCTAAAAACATTAACAAGAGGCCAACTGGTTTGATATATAAACTGTTCAAAACTTAACATAAATGCACAACTGCTTTTCATATATAATGAATTTCTATGTAAAATTTTAAAAAATAATGTAGTGGATAAAAAATGCAAACATGCAGTCAATTTACAATTTACTTATATTCCAATATTTCCACTACATGTCTTCTTCAGAGAATTATCGTAATAAACAACGTCTTTAACGTCATAGTATGTTATGTTTAACTTTTTTTTGGTTAAATTTCAGCAAGTCTTCCTGACTCCACTGGAGAGTTGATTCAATAGATAATTTGATTTTCAGCACCATATTATCAACAAAGTCGACCATACACCATGCAGCTGGACTCCTGGACACAGTATCAAGCAGGGAATGCTGTGAAGTACAGGTATATCTGTCACTAGCAAAACTTCTAGACACAATCACCATATTGTACTGAAAAGTAAATAACAAAGATTTTAAAGATAACTAATCAACTGGTGTCATGATAAAGTTTCAAATTATATAGGATATACTAAGTTTTCATTAAGATAGTGGACCCTTCATGACAATCGGTAATATGTATTCCGGTATGGTGTTTTGGCATTCAAACAAATGCAGCTCATCAAAGCACCAGGCTTTCCATTAATACCAAAGCATATAGAAATCACATCAAAATACAAAATCTAAGGGTGAAATTTCAAATTGTTATGCTATTACATACATGTATTCTTGTATGGTTTTTGCCATTCAAGTGATAGCGTAGTTCATATAAGCACCTGGTTCTGTTAAAACAGAAGAATGTTGAAATCGCATTTGTACATGTAGATTAACTGAAATTTCACCCTTGTCATTCCAGCTCCACTAACAAATCTGAGAAAAGATGAACATTTATCCATCAGTACTATACAGTATGAATGTTCACATATTGAATTCAAATTATTTACAAGTGTTTATAAGGTATCATGTCTGCTTCAGAAAATTTTCAATCTCATAATTACCAGTATTTTCCATTAATGTGACCCAGTTTTGTTATGCAAAACTGACATTTTGTTAGTAGTATAAGGTTGTATCTGCTACTTACATCCCATTTTTAGTCAGATTAAAAAATATCTACAGAAGGAAAACATTCTAGCTGCCACTTAAATCTTTCTAAGACTGCATTTTTTTGTAATTTTGAATGGAACAATTTCATAGTAAGTACGTCGCAAGTTGCAGATACAACCTTTCATCACAGATGATTGTAAAAAGGGTGTAAATAACCTCAGCTTGGTTCCTATAAAACAATCAGTACTGTCAGTATTTAAAAGCTTACGTTATGAGGTTGCAATATGAATACAGTTTTGGTGAGAAATTTGTAAAACAAAATACACTTTTTTCAGTTTTCTTAAAAAGTACTGTTTTCCACATACAACCTGATAATCAAGCACTAAAATAAGTTTGTTAATTAAGGATTACTGCTGTAGACAGGTGTTTGTTCTTTGAAAGTGTTGCCAGCACAGTAACTATGAGCAACCTTTTTTCCATACAGTTTTAGAGTACACATGCAAGACTTACGCAGACTGACATTTTCACTTTGATTCAACAACAGTACTGAAGAAAGATCAAGTAAGGAGAGACTCGTGTATTCCCTCTAATTTCTAGCAGCAACATACATTATATTGCATGTTTTGACTGATGGCCTACCCTACTTTGCTCAACTTTTTAAAATCTTAAATATTAAGTTAAACATATAGCAATAAATTCTAGTTTAAAAAAACAAGTTTTTTAACAATGTAATGGTTAAGATGCCCACCAAAAGCGATTCCAAAAGCTTCAACTGGACATATGACATTAGGCACAGCTTACTCGAACATTTATTGCACGGAAAAAGGAAACACGGAGCTGCAGAAACCTATGTAAACATCATTCTTCTATTCAGAAACATTTTGAATGTCAATACAGGGCTCGACCTTTAGGACTGCCCTACTGCCTGAGGCAAATAACAGTGGAGTGCGGGCAGACAGAAAATCATACTCAGTGTCTATCGGGCAAGTGAAATATATGAAAGATCACAAAAAAAAAATACTCAGAAAATCATGCACTACTGCTTTATCTCATCACATCACCATGTTACAATTGGGCAACCAAAAAATGGGTTTGGCAAAGTAAAAATATAGTTGAAGTTGACCTATTGGCAAGTGCTCTTCAGAGTTTAAATCAAGACCTGCAATATCATGTACATCACAGCTGTTAGACAGATAGATTCTGAAATTTCCCAGTTTATGAAATTATATAGAGAATATTACAAGAGTGTCTTTTCATTATCATATTACAAAACGAGTTGAATAAAATAATAAAATGCTAGGCTCTACTGAGCATTTTATCAATTCTATTCAACGAGTTCAATAAATTCAATGTGGAAAGTCACAAATATAATATTCTTTTTATCACGTTAGCTTTTCCTGCCAAAACCTAGACTATAATAAACAAGTCAATTTGACCAACGTCTCCTATACCTTAAACAACGTTGACATCAAAGCTTTATTACACTATCAATTCCATGTATTGGTTTGATTTCACTCCAGAGATGTCAAACGTGATAAAAACATTTACTGCTTGAATATAAAAACTAATCGGTTCATTCCTGAAAAAATCAACATATATTGTTGTCATCACACTACTGCTAAACTGCATCAAATACTCAAAAATATATAACAGAAGTACTTACCATGTTGTTACTGTCTTACGCAATACCACTCCCAAAATAACATGCACTTGGAACCACATCCAAAGCTTGGGTTGTATATCGAAGCTGTACATCTTCAATTCTAAGTGTTAGGTAAATCCCGATGAAAGGCAGCATAAGCCGTAAACCAGGAATGGGGTTTGTTTGTATTTTTGAAAATGTTATGTAACACTGCACCCTTAAATCTTAACATTTGTCTTATAGAATTCAATGACGCTGTGAAATCATAAAGTTTCATGAGGGACTAATTTTCGTGTATTTGTGGTTGTGACGAACCACGAAATAAAATCCTAACAAACAAGTAAAATTCCTATTCATTTTATATTCAAACCTGAAAACCAGAAATACATATCTCAATAAAATAGTTGTTTTGGCAAAAAACCCAAATTTTGTACCCACAAAATTAAATGAATTCACAGTATTCCTTTTGAATTTCTAACAGTTCTGACACATAGTTTTACTCTGGGAAATAGTGGTCATTAAATAATGCTTTGCTGGACTATAAAGTATCAAATTTACCATGAAAATCCCACAACTTACTATAAATTGGCATCGGCAGTCTCTCATATAGCTTAACTGTTGGAAGAAGAAACAAGAGGACCATGATGGTCCTGAATCGCTCACCTATCCCCACATGACCCAGTGTTGAACTGAGTATGACATCGTTATTTCTATTATTTGACATAGTGACCTAGTTTTTGAGCACATGTGACCTAGATATCATCAAGATGAAAAATTCTGACCAATTTTCATGAAGATCCATTGAAAAATATGACCTCTAGGGAGGTCACAAGGTTTTTCTATTATTTGACCTAATGACCTAGTTTTTGAAGGCAAGTGACCTACTTTTGAACTTGACCTAGATATCATCAAGATGAACATTCTCACCAATTTTCATGAAATATCTCATGAAAAATATGGCCTCTAGAGAGGTCACAAGGTTTTTCTATTTTTCGACCTACTGACCTAGTTTTTGACCGCACATGACCCAGTTACGAACTTGACCTAGATATCATCAAGCTGAACTCTCTCACCAATTTTCATGAAGATCCATTGAGAAATATGGCCTCTAGAGACGTCACAAGGTTTTTCTATTTTTAGACCTACTGACCTAGTTTTTGACCGCACCTGACCCAGTTTCGAATCTGACCTAGATATCATCAAGATGAACATTCTGATCAATTTTCATGAAGATCTCTTGAAAAATATGGCCTCTAGAGAGGTCACAGGGTTTTTCTATTTTAGATCTACTGACCTAGTTATTGACCGCACGTGACCCAGTTTCGATCTAGACCTAAATATCATCAAGGTGAACATTCTCACCAATTTTCATAAAGATCCCATGACAAATATTGCCTCTAGAGAGGTCACAAAGTTTTTCTATTTTCAGACCTACTGACCTAGTTTTTGAATGCACGTGACCCAGTTTCAAACTTAACCTAGATATCATCAAGGTGAACATTCTCACCAATTTTCATGAAGATCCATTGAGAAATATGGCCTCTAGAGAGGTCACAAGGTTTTTCTATTTTTAGATCTACTGACCTAGTTTTTGATCCCATGTGACCCATTTTCGAACTTGACCTAGATATCATCAAGGTGAACATTCTCACCAATTTTCATGAAGATCCATTGAGAAATAAGGCCTCTAGAGAGGTCACAAGGTTTTTCTATTTTTAGACCTACTGACCTAGTTTTTGACCCCACGTGACCCAGTTTCGAACTTGACCTAGATATCATCAAGGTGAACACTCTGACCAATTTTCATTAAGATCTCATGAAAAATATGGCCTCTAGAGAGGTCACAAGGTTTTTCTATTTTTAGACCTACTGACCTAGTTTTTGACCGCATATGACCCAGTTTCGAACTTGACCTAGATATCATCAAGATGAACATTCTGACCAACTTTCATAAAGATCCCATGAAAAATGTGACCTCTAGAGTGGTCACAAGCAAAAGTTTACGCACGCACGGACGGACTAACGCACGGACGGACGACGGACGACGGACGCCACGCGATCACAAAAGCTCACCTTGTCACTTTGTGACAGGTGAGCTAAAAACAAGAGGACCATGATGGTCCTGAATCGCTCACCTATCTCCACATGACCCAGTGTTCAACTGAGTATGACATCGTTATTTCTATTATTTGACATAGTGACCTAGTTTTTGAGCACATGTGACCTAGATATCATCAAGATAAAAAATTCTGACCAATTTTCATGAAGATCCATTGAAAAATATGGCCTTTAGAGAGGTCACAAGGTTTATCTATTATTTGACCTAATGACCTAGTTTTTGAAGGCACGTGACCCACTTTTAAACTTGACCTAGATATCATCAAGGTGAACATTCTCACCAATTTTCATGAAGATCTCGTGAAAAATATGGCCTCTAGAGAGGTCACAAGGTTTTTCTATTTTTCGACCTACTGACCTAGTTTTTGACCGCACATGACCCAGTTACGAACCTGACCTAGATATCATCAAGCTGAACATTCTCACCAATTTTCATGAAGATCCATTGAGAAATATGGCCACTAGAGAGGTCACAAGGTTTTTTCTATTTTTAGACCTACTGACCTAGTTTTTGACCCCACGTGACCCAGTTTCGAATCTGACTTAGATATCATCAAGATGAACATTCTGACCAACATTCATGAAGATCTCATGAAAAATATGGCCTCTAGAGAGGTCACAAGGTTTTTCTATTTTTAGATCTACTGACCTAGTTTTCAACCCCACGTGACCCAGTTTCGAACCTGACCTAGATATCTTCAAGGTAAACATTCTGACCAATTTTCATGAAGATCCATTGAAAAATATCGCCTCTAGAGAGGTCACAAGGTTTTCCTATTTTTAGACCTACTGACCTAGTTTTTGACCGCACATGACCCAGTTTCGAACTTGACCTAGATATCATCAAGGTGAACATTCTGACCAATTTTCATGAAGATCCATTGAGAAATATGGCCACTAGAGAGGTCACAAGGTTTTTCTATTTTTAGATCTACTGACCTAGTTTTTGACCCCACATGACCCAGTTTCGAACTCGACCTAGATATCATCAAGGTGAACATTCTGACCAATATTCATGAAGATATCATGAAAAATATGGCCTCTAGAGAGGTCACAAGGTTTTTCTATTTTTAGATCTACTGACCTAGTTTTTAACCCCACGTGACCCAGTTTCGAACTTGATCTTAATATCATCAAGATGAACATTCTGACCAATTTTCATGAAGATGCATTGAGAAATATGGCCTCTAGAGAGGTCACAAGGTTTTTCTATTTTTAGACCTAATGACCTAGTTTTTGACCCTACGTGACTCAGTTTCGAACTTGACCTAGATATCATCAGGATAAATATTCTGACCAATTTTCATGAAGATGCATTAAGAAATATGGCCTCTAGAGAGGTCACAAGGTTTTTCTATTTTTAGATCTACTGACCTAGTTTTTAACCCCATGTGACCCACTTTCGAACTTGACCTAGATATCATCAAGATGAACATTCTGACCAATTTTCATGAAGATGCATTGAGAAATATGGCCTCTAGAGAGGTCACAAGGTTTTTCTATTTTTAGACCTAATGACCTAGTTTTTGACCCTACGTGACCCAGTTTCAAACTTGACCTAGATATCATCAAGATAAACATTCTGACCAATATTCATGAAAATCTCATGAAAAATATGGCCTCTAGAGAGGTCACAAGGTTTTTCTATTTTTAGACCTACTGACCTAGTTTTTGACCCTACGTGACCCAGTTTCCAACTTGACCTAGATATCATCAAGGTGAACATTCTGACCAATTTTCATGAAGATCTTGTGAAATATATGGCCTCTAGAGAGGTCACAAGGTTTCTCTATTTTTAGACCTACTGACCTAGTTTTTGATGGCACGTGACCCAGTTTCGAACTTGACCTAGATATCATCAAGATGAACATTCTGACCAACTTTCATAAAGATCCCATGAAAAATGTGACCTCTAGAGTGGTCACAAGCAAAAGTTTACGGACGCACGGACGGACGACGGACACTGCGCGATCACAAAAGCTCACCTTGTCACTTTGTGACAGGTGAGCTAATAACAGAGTGGATCCGAGGCTAGCCAATTTCACTTCCTAAATCATTCTAGCATAAACACAGTGCTCTGTTACAATGTAGTGAATGCATTTCATAGCCAATTATTTGGAACAGTTTTGTCACCAACTATATATACACTGGGGGTAATTTGGCAAATGCACACATTTCTGTTTAAAACTGAAAAGAAGTGTTTACTGTCCAAATATTTAATTCAAAGTTAAGGAATAGGGCTAGGTAGTAACTCCACTCAATACCTGTTTCAAGATTACTTAACCTTATCAAAGGAAAAATAATTTACATTTATATAATTATATTCAGCTTTAATATAGTGTTTATTCTACAGTTTGCAGGAACCATTCTAAATTTCCTGTTATTCTGGGAGTCAAATTTTTCAAACTTTCATTTCATTATCCCCGGGGTCTTTTCCTGTGAAAAACAATGACAGAAAACACTGCCTAAGCAACTATACAGGCCTCTTTCAGCTACAATGTACTCACTTCGGTAGTATATTCTGTCATCATTCTAAGCAGAGTTTAGGCTAGAAACTGTAATGATGTAGTGCAATATATCATATTCAGGCGTCACCTTGGCTTGGCATCTATGCTTTGTAAATTGTTTAGATAACCTCATAATGGTTGTTTATTAGTCAGCACTCTATGCAGACAGTGTTTTATCAAAACACAGATCTGCTTTCAGTTGTTGATGGAAAAAAATCAGAAAAAAAAAAACAACTGTCAAATGACAATAATTATTTTACTATCAATCTATACTTCAAACAAATGCACACATACATGTACAATACCAGTTACTAATTAAGAAATGCCTTGCTAATAACAGTTAAAAGTTAGATAAAACAGTTTAATCCACTAAATAATGTAGGACGTTTTTTTGAAGTTTAGCTGCAGTATCTATTGATCGTCAGTAGCTTAAATAAAACTGGATAACTCGTGCAAATCACTCCGTCCAAAATACTGTAAAATCACAATCATCTACAAGGGATTTAATTATTTCACCAAAAGAAGTCCTCAAGCAAACTTAGTTTAAAATCTTCAGAAAATTTACTGTCAACCAAAAGATAACTCTTATGTTATTAGAGGGTTTCTGAACTTCACTAAACTTTGGTCACATATTTCTGTAATCTATTGTGAAGTTAACCTTCATGGAGGACCACTTTTCGTGGATTTCATGGCTGCATCACTCCATGAAATAAAATCCTGAAGTACAACAAAAATTCCCACATAGTTTATATTCGTAAGTTTAAATCCCTGAATTCCTATCGCTATGAATAACAAGTTCTGGTCAAACAAATGAAAGTCTGTGCCAAAGAAATAAAATAATTTCACAATATCTAACACAGCTGCGGATCGCCGAAACATCAATCATTTGAACAAAACACAAAGCCCCCTTCAAAATACATCTTATAGCTGAAAAATCAATCATTTGAACAAAACACATAGCCCCCTTCAAGATAAATCTTTTGTTGCATCAGTCTGGCAAATTTAAAGTGACATAACTGCATTGATGTTTTGTATTGTAAAATATGAAATACCATAAACTAATTAAATTATACATTATCTGCCACAGCAAGTTCAAAATTTTAGGGAAATTGGTCGATTAGTTGCAAAACATTGAATCAATACCAGAGTATCACTTACTGAATGTATAATTCTAGTTCATATGCAGGCTGGTTTCCATTTGAATATTGCACTCAAATACAATGCTGAGAGAAAAAAGGAACTCGCTTTTAATGAGAATTCTGAAGATTTTTTAATAGCGTTACACAGAATATTGATAATATCCGATACACTTAGATTTCTATTATAAGTTCCAATACACTTTCATGTAATGCTATTTTGGATGTTTACATGGAGCGTAAAATGTAAATGGAGATGTAAAATCTGGGTATTTTCTTTCTTGGTTTTGATAACTTTAAATAGCACAATGTTCCCATTTCAACTTTAGTCGACATTTACGAATTCAAGAGCTCACATCATATGCGACTGATTGCTAATTCTTTTAATTTATTTCAACTACCAAGTGTTGCTTTATGCATATCTGCCTATCTATTTTATACATTCAACTGTTTTGAGGACAGTCTGCTTAGATTTTATTAAGTCACAAGACATATTAGGGTGACGACTGACTGCTCAATTTCAGTTGTTCGAGTATTTTACTACAGGATAATCGAAATTAGATTAACAAGAGCACCGCCTTGCGGGTGCTGACGCTCATCTGATTTTTTTTGTGTAATAGAAATATTGTCCTACCCATGATTTTCTAAGTCTAAAAACGGCCATCATTCTTGCAAAAAGCAGGATAGAGTTATGTTTCTTGATGTTCAGTGTCCACTTATGATGGTGAAAAACTGTTGCAAGTTTTAAACCAATAGCTTTGATAGTTTATGAGAAAAGTTGACTTAAACATAATACTCAACCAAGAAAATGATTTTCTAAGTCCAAAAGGGGCAATAATTATTGCAAAAAGCCGGATGGAGTTATGTTGCTTGCTGTACAGGGTTAGCTTATGATGGTCAACAAGTGTTGCAAGTTTCAAAGCAATAGCTTTGATAGTTTAAGAGAAAAAGTTGACCTAAACATAAAACTTAACCAAGAAATCTGATATTTTCTAAGTCCAAAAGGGGCCATAAATCTTGCAAAAAGCAGGATGGAGTTATGTTTCTTGCTGTACAGGGTCAACTTATGATGGTGAACAAGTGTTGCAAGTTTTAAAGCAATAGCTTTGATAGTTTAGGATAAAAGCTGACCTAAACATAAAACTTAACCAAGAAAACTGATTTTCTAAGTCCAAAAGGGGCAATAAATCTTGCAAAAAGCAAGATGGAGTTATGTTTCTTGATGTACAGGGTCTGCTTATGATGGTGAACAAGAATTCCAAGTTTCAAAGCAATAGCTTTGATAGTTTAGGAGAAAAGTTGACCTAAACATAAAACTTAACCAAGAAATCTGATATTTTCTAAGTACAAAAGGGGCCATAAATCTTGCAAAAAGCAAGATGGAGTTACGTTTCTTGCTATACAGGGTCAGCTTATGATGGTGAACAAGTATTCCAAGTTTCAAAGCAATAGCTTTGATAGTTTAGGAGAAAAGCTGACCTAAACATAAAACTTAACCAGGCAACGCCGACGCAGACGCCGACGCCGACGCCGACAACCGCTCAAGTGATGACAATAACTCATCATTTTTTTTCAAAAAATCAGATGAGCTAAAAATGATATGAGCCGTGCCATGAGAAAACCAACATAGTGGGTTTGCGACTAGCATGATTCCAGACCAGCCTGCGCGCAGTCTGGTCAGGATCCATGCTGTTCGCTAACAGTTTCTCCAATTTCAATAGGCTTTAAAAGCGAACAGCATAGAACCTGACCAGACTGCGCATACAACTGTATTTACTTACTGATGGGACTTGGTAGTCTTTACAGCCAGAATTCTGAGATTAGGGAATTCGAGATATCGTTTTCCAACTGTATTTACTTACTGATGGGACTTGAAAGTCTTTGCGACAGCCAGAATTTTGAGATTACGAAATTCGAGATATCGTTTTCCAGCTGTATTTACTAACTGATGGGACTTGGAAGTCTTTCCAGAATTTTGAGATTAGAGAATTCGAGATGTTGATTTCCAGCTGTATTTACTAACTGATGGGACTTGAAAGTCTACGAGATAGTGGGAATTTTGATATTAGCAATTCAAGATATCAATTTCCAGCTGTTTTTACTAACATTTGGGTAACAAAGCACTATGCTTCTTCCGGTGAGTGGTATTTTAACGCAGCTATGCATCAGTAAGATGATGTTGAGAGATAACAATTCTGACCGCTCAGAAAAATATTTTCTTAAAAAGATCCATTTCCAAGGTTTAGTTCTAATAGTGGCTACTTTGTGTAACAGTTGTTGATAAACCTAATATTGCTCCTAACCAAATTACACAATTTTCCATTGTTGAAATGCTTGATAATAGAAGTAGGAAGTGGTTGTTTTACCCAGCTCTGCTGCACATGAAACAATAAGTCCTAGAGGGCAACAACTGAGGGCAACAACTGAAACAGTTTCACCACTCTTTTAGAACTGATTAAAATCCACTAGAAACAATTAATAAATGACAAAATTCTTTTTCATTACGAGCATCAGAAAATACAGTAATATATTACCCCATCAAAACATTCCATTTAAGGTGACATCAGGTGGGAAAGAGAAACATTCTTTTCATGCCGTCATGGAAAATGATAAAACTCAACTCCATTCCAGAACATTCTGATATTTTTTTATAGAAAAACAATAACAATCTGTTCCCATGACATTCAATATAGCACATAAGTTGAGATTTAAGCCTTGCCCCACATCGGAAAGAACCATGCCTGTAGCCTAGATAACCAACACCAGTTTGTATAAAGTTTCACCTCGCTGTCGCCGGGACAGTTGAGTTCCACTGATCCATAGGGTGCCATCTAGAATCCTCCAGCACATCAAATATTTCCTGAAATTATCAAAAGTTCATAACACTTGTGCCACTCTGTAGCAAAAATCTGATTTCAATTTTACTTATTACGGCAGTAATTTTTCTGCTTATATTAGTCCAGTTTCTGACATTTTTTTATTTGTTTTGTTGGATTATAAGCTAACATAGCAGGTAGTAAAAGTTGGAAGGCCTTGGTAAATTTCCAGCTTTATTGATGCAGGAAGATCCAGAGGTAATATTAAAGTAGAAGGTGGAAGTTACAATGTAGAGAGGGGTGTGGGGGTCCTCCTATTTAGAACTTTACTTTCTACAGAAAAAGTAACTTGTGACTTCAGACCACTATATCAGGGGGGAAATCCCCACCCTAACCCACCACCACCGAACCAACAGCCCTTTATGAAGGTGCCCTGTCCAGCATTATTTTAGACCCACTGCTACACCTGGGTTCAGCATGACGTTGCAAACAATCCCAGGCGGTAAGAGGAAAGGAATTCAAAGGCATTCACCTTACTTCTCTGCCATTTTCCAACATAACCTTAGTCATCAACTGTTTGTCTATTTCAGAGACTCTGAACATTCGGTTATATAAAAATTTTACTCTCTCAAAGCTGATTTTGAAATACAAATTTTTTTATCAAAGTGCACCATATGGGTACTTCAGAAAGTAGTAACGCTCAATTAATTGAAACAAAACTTGGAAAGATTTATAGTACAAGTATAATTTTTATTACAATCAAAACACAAGAACATAGAACACAGGAAACATCCAGTTTTTTCTCACCTCACTTTGTGCCATGTATTCTCTGTTATATTTATCTACGTCTATCTCCAGTTCTGGTTCTGAAAGAATGAAACAATAACACAGTTTATATTCACAAGTGCTTATATCTGAATCACTCTTCAAGTCTGGAAACCCAGTGATGGTCTCATAAGCGAAAGTATGGTCATGAATCCAGAGGGACTCGAACCCATAGCCTCAGGGTTGAGCAGCAGACACACGAACACTAGATCACTGCTTCTCTTATTATAATTAGGTTTGTTATCTGTGTTACTCTGTAAGTTAGGACAAGAGGACCATGATGGTCCTGAATCGCTCACCTCTTCCCACATGACCCAGTTTTGAGTATGACATCGTTTTTTCTATTATTTGACATAGTGACCTAGTTTTTGAGCTCATGTGACCCATCAAGATCCATTGAAAAATATGGTCTCTAGAGAGGTCACAAGGTTTTTCTATTATTTGACCTATTGACCTAATTTTCGAAGGTACGTGACCCTCTTTTGAACTTTACCTAGATATCATCAAGGTGAACATTCTCACTAATTTTCATGAAGATCTCATGAAAAATATGGCCTCTAGAGAGGTCACAAGGTTTTTCTATTTTTATACCTACTGGCCTAGTTTTTGACCACACGTGACCCAGTTTCGAAACTCACCTAGATATCATCAAGGTGAACATTCAGATCAATTTTCATGAAGAGCCATTGAAAAATATGGCCTCTAGAGAGGTCAAAATTTTTTAATAATTTTAGACCTACTGACCTAGTTTTTGACCGCAGTTGACCAAGTTTCAAATTTAACCTATATATCATCAAGATGAACATTCAGACCAACTTTCATACAGATCCCATGAAAAGTATGGCCTCTAGAGAGGTCACAAGATTTTTTTATTATTTGACCTACTGACCTAGTTTTTGAAGGCACATGACCCAAACTTGACCTAGATATCACCAAGGTGAACATTCTGACCAATTTTTATGGAGATCCATTCAAAAGTATGGCCTCTAGAGAGGTCACAAGGTTTTTCTATTTTTAGACCTACTGACCTAGTTTTTGAACGCACATGACCCTGTTTCGAACTTGACCTAGATATCATCAAGATGAACATTCAGACCAATTTTCATACAGATCACATGAAAAATATGGTCTTTAGAGAGGTCACAAGGTTTTTCTATTATTTGACCTACTGACCTAGTTTTTGAAGGCACGTGACCCACTTTTGAACTTGACCTAGATATCATCAAGATGAACATTCAGACCAACTTTCATACAGATCCCATGAAAAATATGGCCTCTAGAGAGGTCACAAGGTTTTTCTATTATTTGACCTACTGACCTAGTTTTTGTAGGCACGTGACCCACTTTCGAACTTGACCTAGATATCATCAAGACGAACATTCTGACCAATTTTCATGAAGATCTCATGAAATATATGGCCTCTAGTGAGGTCACAGGGTTTTTCTATTTTTAGACCTACTGACCTAGTTTTTGACTGCACGTGACCCAGTTTTGAACTTGACCTAAATATCATCAAGATGAACATTCAGACCAACTTTCATACAGATCCCATGAAAAATATGGCGTTTAGAGAGGTCACAAGGTTTTTCTATTATTTGACCTTCTGACCTAGTTTTTGAGGGCACGTGACCCAGTTTCGAACTTGACCTAGATATCATCAAGGTGAACGTTCTGACCAATTTTCATGAAGATCTTGTGAAATATATGGCCTCTAGAGAGGTCACAAGGTTTTTCTATTTTTAGACCTACTGACCTAGTTTTTAAGGGCACGTGACCCAGTTTCGAACTTGACCTAGATATCATCAAGGTGAACATTCTGACCAATTTTCATGAAGATCTTATGAAATATATGGCCTCTAGAGAGGTCACAAGGTTTTTCTATTTTTAGACCTACTGACCTAGTTTTTGAGGGCACGTGACCCAGTTTCGAACTTGACCTAGATATCATCAAGGTGAACATTCTGACCAATTTTCATGAAGATCTTGTGAAATATATGGCCTCTAGAGAGGTCACAAGGTTTTTCTATTTTTAGACCTACTGACCTACTTTTTGATGGCACGTGACCCAGTTTCGAACTTGACCTAGATATCATCAAGATGAACATTCTGACCAACTTTCATAAAGATCCCATGAAAAATGTAACCTCTAAAGTGGTCACAAGCAAAAGTTTACGGACGGACGGACGCACGGACGACGGACACCGCGCGATCACAAAAGCTCACCTTGTCACTTTGTGACAGGTGAGCTAAAAACACATGTCTGATATACAGCCAGCCATGCAAGATCGTTTTCTTTGCCTACTAACTGCAGCATTTTTAAAGAAATTGTAAACTATAAAGTCATTCATGTAGTTTATGGAGTCATAATAGGATGTAACAGTGTGTACATCAAGTGCTGAGATCAAAAGTGATCTAAATGCATACTGATAAAGAAGCTCTTACAATAGCAACAGTTTTGCTGTCACCCCTCAACCTGTAACTTAGACTTTTCCATTCAGAAAAGATATGGTGCTTTACTACCCAGATAACCTTGTCTTTCCCTGCTAAGTAGGAAAGAAAAATTACTATGCAATTATTATCCTTTGTTAACTTGTTGGAAAGAACAATGGGAGACTAAACATTAAGCACACTGACTTGTAGTCAAATTTTGGGAATGACCAGCTGATATCTCATAATTTTCAAATTAATCTCTACACACCTTCAATTAATAGAAAGCTAAAATTTCATACCTTCTAAAGCATTCTGATCATCGTTCATATTGTAGTAAGATTGTGCTGGCTGAAATGAAGAAAAGACACAACTTAGCATACTACTTAACTTAGATAATTACACATTTATTTTTTTACATATCTCTATGTCTGAAATATGGTATTCCCTAAAGTCAAGGACAGTCGGAATATGTAACAATACAGACAACAAATGTTAAGGCAGTGCTAAAGCATAACAAGAGCACTGCCTAAGAGTGCCATCGCTCGTCTGCAAGTGCTGGACAGGATGTAAGAATTTCTAAGTACAAAAAGGGCCATAATTCTGACAAAATGCAGGTTAGAGTTGTTGGTTCTTGGCCTCATAGTTATCTAATGATGATAAATAAGTGTGCAAAGTTTCAAAGCAGTAGCTCTTACAGTTTTTGAGAAAAGGCAGACCTAAACAAAAATTTTAACAAACGCCGGCGCCGAAGATCAAGTCATGACAATAACTCGTCGATTTTTTTCGAAAATCAGACCAGCTAAAAATCATATTTAAAATAGCTGATAAACCTAAAGCAATAATCTCTTGACTAATCTTAACAATATTCCCAGAGATGCCTGAATAAGTCTGGATATGATGTAACATTGCTATCTTTAGTACAGAAGTTACTGTGCATACATATAATCGTTGAATTTTGCTTGCTCTCCTGTGATTTGAACCTAAGCACCAGAGCATGAAAATGCTAAAATCTATTGTGTCTCACTAGATTTTATAATAACTGAAATTGTGCAAAACCGAGGTCCCACTGACTTGCGGACTATGGAATATATAAATCCAAAATGAATCGTTGACTATTATAATGTAAATGTAAGAAGCACTGAAAAGAATAAAATCTGGTCTGCATGCATAGTGATGGACAGAAAATCATCAAACATTTTCTGAATAATCCTAAAATATTGTTATTTCACATCCTTTCCCTCAAAAATAAGGATTTGTTTACACAACATCTTCTTACAAAAACATTCAGGAGAAAAAAAACAAATACATTTACTGGTGCCTGTGCAACTTGCTGGCTTGCGGCGTAGTACTGATTATAATATTGTTGGTAATACTGTTGACAATATTCCTGGTACGCTTTATTTTGATAACTGGCAGCCATGTTGTTTACTGCAGCGCCACCTCCTGACTCATTGTAGTTTGTTCTAAAAATTGAAAGAAGAAAAAAAATAATAACTATACTAGTGCTGCTTTTGAGAAAAGCACATGTCTCCCACAAATGCCTAATCATCTACATGTAGTTTGGCATTTCTTCTCCATTATGTATGTGAGTCAACCATGCACCACCAAGACCTGTATCACTTGCATCAGTATTTTTGGTAATTCAAGGGCCATAAATCCGAAGTGCCTAGGCCGATTTGGCTAGTT
Organism: Mercenaria mercenaria; assembly: GCF_021730395.1. Lineage (NCBI taxonomy): Eukaryota > Metazoa > Mollusca > Bivalvia > Venerida > Veneridae > Mercenaria > Mercenaria mercenaria. The sequence continues at coordinate 56,835,711 of NC_069363.1, forward strand.
ATCGAACTTGGCCGAGTAATTATTGGCAAACATATTTTGTTCAAGTTTGGTGAAGTTCGGATGAGAAATGTTCGACTTAGAACGTGGACAAGATTTGTGAAAGACAGACTAACAGACAGGAGTAAATCAATATGTCTCCCACCACAATTGTGTGGGAGACATAATTGAATAATTCAGACCTCACTGCTTGTAAGCAGACAATTTCTAACTATTCCAAGAAGTGTCATGTTGCAGCAGATTTTTTGGTGGATTTTATAGCCATTATTTGGTCATATTCCTAACTGAAAAAGTAACTTTTTTTCCCAAAGCAGAACCAGTGTTCCTGGATTCTGTACCAGTAAAACCCTTTTTTCCGACAGTAACTGCAACTTCCCCGTATAAATCAAAGATGGAGGACGAATGATTTCAGACACAATATCTTTTATCAAATCATCAAAGAGAACTTAGTCATACCCCTCACCCGGGGATCGAACTCACGACCCCGCCATCTGTATATCTGTGCTCTCTCTATTGAGTTAAGTGGGCAGGTTCTAGTACTGATACACTCATAAACTAATTCCACCGCAGGAGTCATCAACATGGGTTATGAGAGATCACCCATTACATGGGGAAGTCAATGGAGATGAGAAATAATTTTAGATACACACACTTTACAATAGACCTAATGATCAAATATAACACCTCAATGACAAATTCAAAAGTACTTTTGTATCTTTGGTCGATACCTGTTTTATGACTAAATGGAAAAGCACAGGATTCTCACAAAATATTAGTTACTACAGTAAACTATGTTTAACTAAATTTATCAAAACATAAATTCAGTCATTCTGAAGTAAAATCTTTTCAATTAATGTTCACATACTTTTTAGGTGTAGCAAGACTGACTCTCATGGGTTTACGACCAAGGCCGATTGTGTGCTGCATTTCTATAAGCGCTTTCTGTTGTTCCGTCTCTTCAGAGAAACGTACAAAACCATAGCCTTTTGACATTCCTCTAGAATCTAATACAACTGAAAATATAAAAAAATCCTCATAAATTTTCAACATAAAGAAAAACTGTTGTAAAGAGTAATTACATAAATGATATGTCAGTAAAAGAAATCTTATTCTGAAGTAATACTGGTACTAATGTACATTTAAAATCTGACTGACCAGAGCTATAATTTTAGTCCTGTAAATTTCAAAGTACTGGTACACAAAAATGTTTCAACTGACAAAATCTAAATTAATTTGCAATTTCTATCAACATTTTTCTTCAAAGAAATCCATGTACTATATGAAAACTGGTATTTGGCTTTAATTCTTTAGGAAACATATTACAGTGAGTGAAATTGAAATTACAAAGTTTACAGATACTGAAAATTGATAAATGTAAATCTATCAAGTTTTTGCACTGCATAATTTGTAAGCAGCTGCAAAATGTGCTTTCATTATCCACTTGCATTCTTTAAGTATGCAAATGCTAAATTCTAGCACTAATGATACAAAAGCAACATGAAGAATAAGTGTTAATGTATCTAACTGTTTTGTTTTTGTTGGGTTTAGGTTCAGACCAAACCAATTTAGGCCCTATAGCAACTTTTTCAGCTTTTGATGGTTGACAAAAATCACTGTTTCAGGCATGGGCCGGTTACTGTGTAATAACTTTGGTAGAACCAACAACCTTCCAAAAGCCAGCTTGATGGCTTCCTCACCTGAAGGACCCATAGTGGTAAGAAGCAAGTGACTTGAACCACTCAGCCACAGAGGCCCTCTTAATATATCTACACATAAAATATACTGTAAGTGACAATGACATATGAGCTCATTAACCTTCTGTAGGGACCAAAATAAATATTCCCCAAGTGCTCCTTCTTTCATAGCACAATTTAAATGTCATATTTCGGAGTTGAACAGAAAAACTCACCTTAAAACTAGTTTTGATAAAAAGTTAAATGTCTCTATTTTCTGAAGCACTTATATTTTTAAACTAATACAGCACAACTGATTTTAACTATTTTTTCTGCTAGACAGGCTCAAAACTGCACATTTCATTTAACAACAATCAAAACTGTTACAATTTAATGAGTTTAGGTAGTTAATTTTACTGAGTGAAACCAGTTTACCTTTGGCAGTATGGCAGGATGGATATTTTTTAACAAAAGCTCTAAACAATGCGTAATCATCTACTTCTTCTGACAGTTCACCAACAAATAATGAAAACTCTTTTCTGAAATGGTAAGAATGTAACAAATTGAGTGAATCAAATTATAGTAACGTTTAGCCCAAGTTTTGAAGTGATCATCCCTAGGGTGTTTTACTCTAGGTAACTGACAAAATGAAATGACCTGGGTTGCACTACCAATGTAAAAGTCAATATCTGGGAGAAATTACTCAAAACAGGATTAGATGAAGCTTGAGTCATCCTCTCAATGTTAATTTTGGACACTTTAAAACAAGAGGACCATGATGGTCCTGAATCGCTCACCTGTTCCCACATGACCCAGTTTTGAGTATGACGTCGTTTTTTCTATTATTTGATATAGTGACCTAGTTTTTGAGCTCATGTGACCCAGTTTTGAATTTGATCTAGATATCATCAAGATAAAAATTCTGACCAATTTTCATGAAGATCCATTGAAAAATATGGCCTCTACAGAGGTCACAAGGTTTTTCTATTATTTGACCTATTGGCCTAGTTTTCAAAGGTACGTGACCCAGTTTTGAACTTGACCTAGATATCATCAAGGTGAACATTCTCACTAATTTTCATGAAGATCTCATGAAAAATATGGCCTCTAGAGAGGTCACAAGGTTTTTTCTATTTTTATACCTACTGGCCTAGTTTTTGACCGCATGTGACCCAGTTTCAAACTGACCTAGATACTATCAAGGTGAACATTCAGACAAATTTTCATGAAGATCTATTGAAAAATATGGCCTCTAGAGAGGTCAAAAGATTTTTCTAATTTTAGACCTACTGACCTAGTTTTTGACCGCAGCTGACCAAGTTTCAAACTTGACCTATATATCATCAAGATGAACAGTCAGACCAACTTTCATACATATCCTATGAAAAATATGGCCTCTAGAGAGGTCACAAGGTTTTTTCATTATTTGACCTACTGACCTACTTTTTGAAGGCACGTGACCCAGTTTCGAATTTGACCTAGATATCATCAGGATGACATTCTGACCAATTTTTATGAAGATCCATTCAAAAGTATGGCCTCTAAAGAGGTCACAAGGTTTTTCTATTTTTAGACCTACTGATCTAGTTTTTGACCGCATGTGACCCAGTTTCGAACTTGACCTAGATATCATCAAGGTGAACATTCAGACCAACTTTCATACAGATCCCATGAAAAAATTGGCCTTTAGAGAGGTCACAAGGTTTTTCTATTATTTGACCTACTGACCTAGTTTTTGATGGCACGTGACCTAGATTCGAACTTGACCTAGATATCATCAAGGTGAACATTCTGACCAATTTTCATGAAGATCTTGTAAATATATAGCCTCTAGAGAGGTCACAAGGTTTTTCTATTTTTAGACCTACTGACCTAGTTTTTGACCGCATGTAACCCAGTTTCCAACTTGACCTAGATATCATCAAGGTGAACATTCTGACCAATTTTCATAAAGACCCCATGAAAAATTTGACCTCTAGAGTGGTCACAAGGTTTTTCTATTATTTGACCTACTGACCTAGTTTTTAATGGCACGTAACCCAGTTTCGAACTTGACCTAGATATCATCAAGGTGAACATTCTGACCAATTTTCATGAAGATCTTGAGAAATATATGGCCTCTAGAGAGGTCACAAGGTTTTTCTATTTTTAGACCTACTAACCTAGTTTTTGACCGCACGTGACCCAGTTTCGAACTTGACCTAGATATCATCAAGGTAAACATTCTGACCAATTTTCATAAAGATCCGATGAAAAATGTGACCTCTAGAGTGGTCACAAGCAAAAGTTTACGCACGGACGCACGGACGGACGGACGACGGACGCTGCGCGATCACAAAAGCTCACCTTGTCACTTTGTGACAGGCGAGCTAAAAAAACAACTAGCGATAGGTGTACAGGTTTACATTTTCTACCTTGTTTGATAGGAAATGTATGTATAACTTTAAAACTGATGGTTTAAGAAAAACTAAAATAAACAGTCTTGTCACCATAGTCACAGAAAACTTGACTGAAGTATTTTTAACATATCTCAAAGAATTTGTTACCACTTACTTTGGACAGTCTCTTATCTGGTTTGAGTTCAGTTTGAATCTGTGAGGCTGAAAATAAAACAAAACAATTCTACAACAGTTGTTTAAATGTACTGGGCCAGTATTCATCAACAGGCTAATTTGAAAATGCCAAATTTCTTTATGCCTCTGTAATGGCACAGACTGTGATGAAACTTGGCATGAATATTCCTTCCACAGCTACAGATAGGTCAACCAAATTTCAGCATAACAGATTAATTAAAACTACATATTACTGAATTACCCAATAATTCAGCAACACTAATGGGTAACACAAAGGAATTATTCAAAAAGGTTTGTATGGCTAACTTTTGTCATTAAGCAGGCATTCACAAAGCAATTTTTAAACAAGAGCTCATCGAACACGAAATGCCCCCCTTGATGCATTCAGTAATTGCACAAGGAACAGAAATTATATGCTCACTGTAAACAAAATTTCTACTGTTCTGGTTCAATCTGACCTTGACCTTTAACCTATTACCCTAACAAGAGATCACAGATTGATCTTCGCGCCTACCACTGAGCCATTTTTGAATGTTCCAAATTTCAAGGTCTCAAGGTCAAAATCAAGGTCAAATTTCATTCCGGTACAAAACACTATGCATGTGGTCCAAATTGGAAAGCTGTGGCTTGAGAAATGTGAAAGTAGGTCACTAGATCAATTTCAAGGTCAAAATTCATTTCGTAAGACAGAACTATGCATGTGCTTCAAATTTGGAGGCTGTAGCTTGAGAAATGTGAAAGTAGGTAATAGGTAAAAATCGATGCCAAATTTCAATTCAGAACATAACAAGAAGCTGTGTTCAATAAACGCTTGATGCCCCCGGTGGCATCCTTGTCAGTACAAAGCAACCTAAGTCCAAAATGAGGTCAAGTTCAAGGTCAAGGTCAAACTGAGGTCAGGTGATGTCTGAAGATGAGGAATGGTCACAGGTTACATCTGCATTAGTATCAAGTCATTCTAGTAAGGGGTATTGATGCTAGACGAAACGGTCCCATTTGGTTAACCTCGTACGGACGGACAAACAAACAGGAAGATCAGAAGATGCCGGGAGCATAAAAATATGCATGCAGTCCAAATTTGAAGCCTGTAGCTTCAGTAATGTGAAAGTAGGTCACTAGGTCAATCTCGAGATCAAATTTCATTTCGGTACACAAAACTATGCATGTGGTTCAAATTTGAAGCCTGTAGCTTGAGAAATGTGAAAGTAGGTCACTTGGTCAAAATCAAGGTCAAAGTTCATTTTGATACACAAAACTATGCATGTGGTCCAAATTTGAAGCCTGTAGCTTGAGAAATGTGAAAGTAGGTCACTAGGTCAATCTCAAGATCGAAGTTCATTTTGGTACACAAAACTATGCATGTGGTCCAAATTTGAAGGCTGTAGCTTGAGAAATGTGAAAGTAGGTCACTAGGTCAAAATCAAGGTCAAATTTCATTTAGGAACATAAAACTATGCATGAGGTCCAAATTTGAAGCCTGTACCTTCAGAAATGTGAAAGTAGGTCACTAGGTCAATAACAAGGTCAGAGGTTGTTACGGTACATAAACCTATGCATGTGGTCCAAATTTGAAGGCTGTAGCTACAGAAATGTGAAAGTAGGTCACTAGGTCAAGATCAAGGTCAACTCATGTCAAGGTTCATCTTGCCACTCAAAACTATACATGTGGTCCAAATTTGAATGATGTAGATTATGGACATGAAAACCCTATATAAGTCTATATGAACCATGTGACCCTGGGGCAGGGCCATATTTGACCCTAGAGGGATAACTTGAATAAACTTGGTAGAGAACCACTAGATGATGCTACATTGAAAATATCAAAGCCCTAGTTTTTGTGGTTTTGACAAGAAGATTTTCAAAGTTTTTCCCTATGTAAGTCTATGTAAACCATGTGACTCCCAGGGCGGGGCCATATTTGACCCTAGGGGAATAATTTGAACAATCTTAGTAGAGGACCACTAGATGATGTCATATACAAAATATCAAAGCCCTAGGCCCTGTGGTTTTGGACAAGATGTTTTTCTAAGTATTTTCCTAGATAAGTCTATATAAATCATGCGACCACCGGGGTGGGGCCATATTTGACCCCAGGGAATAATCTGAACAATCTTGGTAGAGGACCACTAGATTTTGCTACATACCAAATATCAAAGCCCTAGGCCTTGTGGTTTCGGACAAGAAGATCAGAAACCGTTTAACTGTTCCTGGCCAATGTGACCTTGACCTTTGACCTAATGACCTCAAAATCAATAGGGGTCATCTGCTGGTCATGACCAACCTCATTAACAATTTTCCTGACACAAGACCCAAGGGTTATTGAGTTATTGCCCGGAAACCATTTTACTGTTCCTGGTCACGGTGACCTTGACCTTTGACATACTGACCTCAAAATCAATAGGGGTCATCTGCTGGTCATGATCAACCTCCCTATCAACTTTCATGACCCTAGGCCTAAACGTTCTTGAGTTATCATCCGGAAACCATTTTACTGTTCAGGGTCACTGTGACCTTGACCTTTGACATACTGACCTCAAAATCAATAGGGGTCATCTGCTGGTCATTATCAACCTCCCTATCAACTTTCATGATCCTAGGCCCAAGCGTTCTTGAGTTATCATCTGGAAACGAATTGGTCTACATTCTGATCGACCGACCGACATCGGCAAAACAATATACCCCTCCTTCTTTGAAGGGGGGCATAAATATACAATAAATTCCATACCCTATCCCACCCCCCAATTGTTTTAGAATATCATTTGTATTGCTTTAAATGGGGATAATTTTTAATAAAGTCATACCATGTTGACCTACAACTATACAATACTCACAAAATAATTTACCAGTCATGTTAATGGCAAATTATGACTCAGTTTTCTTAGGAACCTATATCGAGACTTACTGAGAAATCACTGAATTTCATGGCCATGCATTTTTGTGGTTCTGACCTTTTTACATTAACCTTCAGCCTGCTTTTCTAAAATGGACTGGCCCATCATTAAATTTGAGCAATACCATTTATGGGTGGTTTTCAAAATAATGAAGCAAAAGTGTGACATAGGGGTTGAAAATTCAAACTTATTTCTTATGGTGGTCACCTATTTTTTATTATAGCAAATACTTCAGATTTGAAGGAAATAACTTTGGGAAAGTGTTGAGAAATGCCAATCAGAAAATATTTCAGCCTTTAATTCGAAAGTTCAGTAAATTTCCAGTAAGGTGGGTGATAAATGTTGCATGGTTTTATGACAAGGAAATATGTATAACAGTAATTTTTTCAACATAAATGATAAGTAATGGGTGTATGTATATGGTTTGAAACTTATTTAATCATATGTTTATGGACATTGGTTTTTAAAATCACCCTTTCTGCACAAATTTGACATGAAAATAAAACTTTACCTAGAAAAGTTGTTGCTGAATGCAAAATAACTATCATATAATTATAAAACCAACTTTTTTCTGACATGTTGCATGTTTATAAACCACATGCCAAATTTCAAGAATGTCCAGTAATTCTAATTTCTAGAATTGTCTACTCAAAATTGAGTTATTTTAAAGATGCACAGGGGACACATACTGAAGATCAGTGTAATACTCGTCCATTATAAGTTTTCTATTCATAAAAAGACTACTGGTAATAAACTTTAGACAAATACTATCAAAAAAATAGTTTATTCCACAAAATAACTACAAAATTGAAAATTTTCACTACAAAAACATGAAAATTCAACAAAATGTAATGCTTTAAATGAAAAATAAGTGACTTTATACTTAACAAACACTTTGAAATCATTTAGTTTACATGAACTGCTTATTCATATTAGAAAAATGACAAAATACCATGCATGATAAAATGGAATAGTAAAATTCATACATACTTTATAATGTTACTAACAAGGGTGCACAGGGGACAAATTGTATCAAAATATTTATTTATAGAATATGTTCATGGTAAGTAAAATTCTTTTAACTACATAATATTTACTAAGTGAACATTTACGTATTTAGGTAAACTTAAGAGCTTAAGAAGCAATAAAATTATTGTTTCCACTTTTAAACTTGAAAATTGGCAACTTCGGAAAAAAATGCAAACAATGAATTTTTAATTGTCCAGGGTTTCTTATATAATGCTTTATTATCAAGTAATGCCTAAATTTTGCATACACACTGCTAAGAATATAGAAATGCCACCACAAATTACAGTAATGCTATGATAATTGATATATGTCCAAAAAAGGGTGCACAGGGGACATCACTTTTGGCTTTGTGAATGTTTAACAGTCAGTAATATGTGAAGTTGAAGGCTGCTTTTGTATCTGTTGTAACTCCCTTTCAAGCAAAATAAAGTAAAATCCCATTTTATTTAAAGAATAAAAGAAATCTGACACTTAACAACTGAAAAGGTGCACAGGGGACATTTTTAGGTGCATAGACATTCATCAAGTTTCTGAGAAAGTCCATTTATTAAAGAAAAAAATCTTACTGTGTCTTCACAGCTGAAAGGATAAAGATCTTAGAAAAACATTAAGACTTTAGAAAAGTAATAGGGTTATGAAATTGTAGTGTTCAACATTTAAATTTAGTATTTTTTTCACTATTTTTCGTGAAAAGGGTTCCATAACAACATGTGAAATATTGGTAACAATAAGATGTATATAATGAAAAGAAGTATTTTATTTAAATGTGCAGAGTTTAAGTTACATTAAAAAGCCAAAGCTGTAACAATAAAGCATGGTTTTAAAAAGTAAACCTCAGTTGAAAACTATACTTCATGTAAAATGTCACACTTTTTTGGGTGCACAGGGGACAAAATTAGCTATATAGTTTAATATAACTTTAAAACTGCTTGAGCCATTAAGCTGAAATTGCACACATTTATTGAGTACATTGATTTGGATATATTTTGCTCCAAAACACATTCTAAAACTGAACTGAATTAAAGTAAGGTGAGAGAGAAGAAAAAGCTTCATTATTTTGAAAACCACCCTTATTATTCAAACGGGTGTTCACTGAAAAGTGCAGGCTGATCTTGGTCTGCACTGGTCGCAAAGGCAGAATCACTTACAACCAGCAGGCTAGTGTAAGTCAATGGAAATTTTACTGAATTGCTGGGATCAAATTTCGTGGATTAACTCAACTAAATCCAAGACAATTAGTCCCCCCCACAAAACTTAATGATTTCGCATTAAATAATTTCTGGCAATGTGTTCTTCATTCAGTTTTAAGTCACGCATAAAGAATCCTTATTTGCAACAAGACTGCATATTAATAGGGAAAAAGCATACATTGATAACAAACTGAAAGATCCTTTTTTATCCAGAGTTTGGGGTCTTGTCACCTACATAAATCCAAATTCTAGCAACCTCTACCAGAGGTGATTAAGTACAATTTATTTAACATATTTGTTTGAAAATAATCTAAAAGAATTTCAAGATAGATAGCATACTGCAGATTGGGTAATAACTAACTCTTACCCTGCTAATTTTCTATAATGATCTTGTCCATCTTTCAATTTGGACAGTACCATTAACTGTTAAATGGGGTGCTTACCAAAAAGATACTGACTGGCGAACAGTGCAGATCATGATCAGACTGCATGAATGTGCAGGCTGATCATGATCTACAATGGTCGCAAAGGCAGAATCAATTGTGTCCAGCATGATAAGGGCTAATGTACAAGATGGTTTTACTCTGGCTCCTTAGTTCCAGAAGAGTGGCATGCTAATCTAAGCCTTGTGAATATTTACAGCATCTATTCGAACAGTGTACCACGTTATGAAACTGAAATTCTTTACAATTTGACTATGGCTGTTGTTACCTAAATTACCTTATATACAAAATACAAAAGGTTTTCTGATGTTTGACTTACTGGTTGACTGTTGGGTATAATTTTTCCATTGAGACGTAATTGTGCTCTTTGTGCTGTATCACCGTCAGTAAAGTCTACAAAACAGTACCCAGCTGGTAGCCTGAAATCATACAAATGTTACAACTTCATGTTTGACTAGACTCCTAAATTTCTTTTTAAGAAGTTCTGATAATGTGTTCTATACAATTTAAAAATTTCTGCAATTTTCTAAATGAGGTTTGACCAGTAAACTGCACCTTATCTAGATAAAACAAAACTGGCCAGATTTGTTATGAAAGCTTAAGAGCAAACAGGACTAACTTTTCTGATTAAATTATTTGATGGGCTATAACCCTACAAAGAATCGCTTCACTGACCACGGTGTAAGAAGCTAATATGGGCCTCCTTAAGGGTAATATTTATAACTATAGGCTATTACTCTACTTATCAGTTATATTATTTTTCAAGTCTGAGTTAAGAGTAAGTGCTTATTTCTCGGACAAACCGGCAAATTTCCGGAGCCCTAAAACTAGTGCCTTTCTGTTACTGAAATGATGATTTACCTGTTGTGAATTGGTATTACATTTACTGTACAGTGGCAATATCACTCTTAACAATGGTTTGAACATAAAGCAATTAATTTTACCATGAATACTGCGAATTCTAAACCTTGAGTATAATACTGTAGCATTTAACTGGCAGTTAATTGCCATTTCGAACTCTGATTCACTTACCAGTGTTATTGCCTCACTTACAAAAATAAATGCCTTGATTACCAAAGTTAACACCTCACTGAAGTTATTTCCCCACATACCAGTTAATGCCTCACTTACTAAAGTTATTTTTCACTTAACCGTTACTTCCTCATTTACCAGTTATGGTATACTGCTTTATTTACCATTTATTTCCGTTATCGCCTTAATACCCAGTAACTGCACCCATTACCAAAGTTACATGCCTTATTTACTAGTTATTTCCTCACTTACCAAATTTACTGCCTCACTTACAAGTTATTGTCTCACTTACAACAGTCATTGCCTCATTTACAAAAGTCACTGCCTCATTTAATGCCTCACTTACTAGTTATTTCCTCACTTTCAAAAGTCATTGCCTCACTTACAAGTTATTGTCTCTCTTACAACAGTTATTACCTCACTTACAAAAGTCACTGCCTCATTTAATGCCTCACTTACTAGTTATTTCCTCACTTACAAAAGTCATTGCCTCACTTACCAGTTACTGCCTCAATTACAACAGTTATTGCCTCACTTATTAAAGTTAATGCCTCACTTACCAGTTATTGCCTCACTTACCTGATATTGCCTCAGCTACCAGTTACTGTCTCCTTCACCCATTATTGCCTCTCTTACCAAAGTTATTGCCTCACTTACCAAAGTTATTGCCTCACTTACCAAAGTTACTGCCTCACTTACTGAAGTTATTGCCTCTCTTACCAAAATTATTGCCTCACTTATCAAAGTTATTGCCTCACTTACCAAAGTTATTGCCTCACTTACCAAAGTTACTGCCTCACTTACCGAAGTTATTGTCTCACTTACCAGTTACTGCCTAACTTACAACAGTTATTGCCTCACTTACTAAAGTTAATGCCTCACTTACCAGTTATTGCCTCACTTACCGAAGTTATTGCCTCACTTACCAAAATTATTGCCTCACTTACCAAAGTTATTGCCTCACTTAACAAAGTTATTGCCTCTCTTACCAAAGTTATTGCCTCACTTACCAAAGTTACTGCCTCACTTACCGAAGTTATTGCCTCACTTACCAGTTACTGCCTAACTTACAACAGTTATTGCCTCACTTACTAAAGTTAATGCCTCACTTACCAGTAATTGCCTCACTTACCTGATATTGCCCCAGCTACCAGTTACTGTCTCCCTCACCCATTATTGCCTCACTTACCAAAGTTATTGCCTCACTTACCAAAGTTACTGCCTCACTTACCGAAGTTATTGCCTCTCTTACCAAAATTATTGCCTCACTTACCAAAGTTATTGCCTCTCTTACCAAAGTTACTTCCTCACTTACCAAAGTTATTGCCTCTCTTACCAAAGTTTAAACTTCAATGTAGGACAGTCACCAGACGTACTTGTAGATCTGCTTGTAACTGAGGACATGTCTATGCTGACAGTTTAAAAGAAAATTACAAACTACTTACCAATATCCATTTCTAATCCAGTTATTACAGGCTGTATGAATTTGGTTGGACTATGTAAAATAATGAAAGATTACACAACAAAGGAAGTTTCTTCTTTTTAAATATAAAAATTTGTCGTAAAATGAACGACTGATACGGTACCCGATTCCATTGCTATCGTTTCTCTATGCAGCGTAAATGGCTTTAAAAATATACCACAAGTTAGTCATACCTAAATGGAAACTGTCTTCACAACAGCCTACCTTAATTCTGGGTACATCTGACCAACTTCTCGACTTATTTCTCTCTCTTGCCCATAAATCTTTTGAAAATCATCATCTTCCCCAGTCCTACCAATGATAAAGGAAAAACTCCTTTATTGGTAGAAACTGCATGTGCTAATTCCTCACTGTTACTCTCATTAAACAAGCTTTTCTACTTGAGAGAACAATTTATTCCTTAAGTAAAATTAAACAATAGCAATTTTTATCTTCATGAACAAAAGCCACATACCCGGTGTATTTGTTGTTGATCATTTTAACTTGCATGGCGGGTTCTCCCATATTTTCAAAGGCTTGTAAAATGAAAAATTCATCCATGTACGGCTCCAACTGAAATGTAAAATGATTAGTTTTGTTGGGTTTTTCACTCACTCTGATACAATCCAGGTCTAATGGTGACTTTAGCTTTGAACAGAAGAGAAAGTACCCAGGTGCCCCTTCAAAAATTATTTAAGGCACGAGAAAGCACCCTAGTAGAACTACTGACCTTCCTGATACTAGCACAATAGCTTTCACACTTATCACCAAGGCAGAATTTGAACTTACAGGGGCAAGGGGCATGCAACTTTGCCTCAGAGGTCGCATGAAAAAATGATAGTGATAAAATACATTTAACATATATATCATATTAAGTCATAAAGATAGAAAAATCACATCAGGTGAAAATACTGAACACAGCTATAAGTAAAATTGTCTTATTTTGACATGGCAATGACTGAACCGACTCATACAATTTAACAAATGAGCCGCGCCACGAGAAAACCAACATAGCTGCTTTGCGACCAGCATGGATCCAGACCAGACTGCGTGGATATGGCAAGGCTCAAATTCTGGCTTTTTGAAATTTTAGTTGAACTCACATGAAACAAAACCCTGGGCAAAAGAACTTTAAATTGTGCTGGTTAAAATTCTTTAAAATTTGTGAACTGCCAAGGTAATTGGATAAGTACTGAACATAACAAGAAACAGAAAGGAATTTACACACAATTACATATTACATGGTCAAATCCTGGAAGTTGTCTCCAGTGCAAAGTATCTAGGTGTTGATATAGTAAATTGATCTCTCCTGTAATACACATGTAGACAGAATCTCAAACAATGCAAAGAAATCACTGGGTTTCCTATGCAGAAACCTTCCGGCCAAACACCAAAATATTAAAGAAACCTCCTAAAAAAACTCTTAGACCACAATAATAGTATGCCTCTATGGTATGGTCACCACACACACAGCGAAACATACATAAGATAGAAATGGTACAAAGACGAGTAGCCAGATGGGTAAAGGGTCTATATTCAAACTATGATAGTGTAACAAACATGTTAAATAATCTTAGTTGGCAGACACTCGAGGACAGCCGGACAATTGCTAGACTTTTCATGTTCTACAAAATCGTTCATGGTTATGTAGCTATTGCAATCCCTCCGTAGAGCCATTGAGACGAACTTGTCATATGCATGACCATTCCCTCAGGCAGATCCATACAATCATTAATGTTTTCAAGTTCTCCTTCTTTCCTTACACCGTTACCATATGGAATCAACTGCCACCACTGATTGTTAATCAGCCTAATCCTGAACATTTCAGACAGGCTGTTAATGCATCGCACTACTACGAAATGACCAAACTCTGTTTTTATCCTGATTTTATTCTTGTTAATACAGTTTTATCTTGCACTATCTTCCTTTGACGTCTTACTGTCATTATTCTTTTAACTTTTATTCTGGCACAGACGCGCACTTGTTAGTTATACCCGAAAGGGGCGTCAAGCAGTATCGATACATAAATACACATTTTGGTCTTTCGAGTGCATGAAGCCAGTGGAGATACTGCCCAATATCTATCTATCTATCTATCTATACTATCTATACTGCAACACTCCTCTCTGCGAGTATTATGTGCAGCTGCACGCCTGTACAAAAATATGCAAAAATTATTTCAATATTTCCTCGGACTGTGTTAAATTTGTTGGGCTAGACCCTTTTGCATTTGACTTTGATATATTTTGCATTATTGTTATTGGTTTTATAGCTACTTCTTGCTATTTATAGATAGATTTAGCTATATAGCTACTTTATGACTTTTCTGGTACCCGATCATAAGATAATGACATCGCGAAAACATGTGCCATTCATTAATTTCATCAATAATAAACTTACGTCACCCATCCATAATGTTCTGCTGGTATCATTTACTGCCATATTCTGTAACAGACTGTGAATCAGCTAACTGCGGAGGTATATGAATTGTTAAAAGAGAAAAATATGGAACCAGTAATAAATAAAAAAAAATAATGAGCTGCTGTAGTCTCTGATCAGAATCTTGGACGTTTCGACCCCAAGACATTTCGACCCCAAGACATTTCAACCCCAAAATTTAATTTTCTTGGACAATTCGACCCCAAAGATATTTCGACCCCAAGACATTTCGACCCCTCAGAAATAGTTGTATGTTTTCATTTTATATTTCTTCCATTTTACATATTTTAGAAAATATGAATATATATAGATCTATATAAATATTCTATTTTTAAATACATGTCAGTGAATAAACCGCGCTGGTCGGAAAGGATCGGCCGTATGTTTATTATTAGAACTAATTGAGTTATGTCTTCATGTTATTTTGATAATCTAAGAAGAAAATATATTATGAAAAAGCAGTTTTTAAAAGAATTATATCATGTTTATATATGAATATAAAAACGTTTACTGCATTTATTGCCAAAGCACGAATAATGTCCTTTGATTAGTCCTGATAGAGTTTGATTGGATTATCACACCTATTGATTATATCAATTAATCAGTATATTTGTAAGCACACACAAATGACATGTGACAAACAATGTCTAACAAGGTAAGTGCAGTTAAATATGATAAGCTTTTATTTAATTTAAAAGCTAACAAAATTATGGTGATTGTGGTTCATCCACGAGTGCGCAAATTTCCCGTGCGCTCAACAAATTTTCAACTTCGTATAAAAGCGTTTTGTGCATTTTATTTTCCTTTTGTAGATTAATTATTTATTTGAGATATGATTGAATTCTATCATAAACCCTAAAAATACGATTTATTAAAGAAATACCTGTGTACATTAGAATATTTTAGGACATGGAAATTCCGAATGTACAAATTTCCAGTGCGCACGCCGATTTTCAATCATGTACAAGACGTAACGCGCAAAAGTATTTTAATTTCCTTTTGAAAAATAATAATTTATGATCTATATGTTTGAATTCAGTCATAAATCACTTCAAAAATACCATTTGTTGAAGAAATACGGGTGTATTTCAGTTATGGCAATTTCCCGCGTGGTCGCCGAATTTCAATCTCTTATAATATCGTTTTGCTTAAAGAATTTTATTTATCCTTCTGAAACTTATTATTTATATTATACACGAATGATTTCTGCAATAAACCCTACAAAAATACCATTTATTAATAAAAAAAGGGTGTATTTCGGTAATGGAAATTTCCCGCGCGGTCGCCGAATTTCAGTCTCGTATAAAGTCATTTTGCGTGAACGCATTTTATTTTCCATTCGTATTTTATTCATTTATGATATATATGATTGAATTATTTAAAAAAAAACTTCAAAAATACCTTTAACTTACAAAATACAGGTGTATCCCGGTTATGGAAAATGTATTCCGGCGTATCCCGGTTTTTTAGGTGGATTCCGGTTTAATGTGTGACCGAAATCGCTTGAAGTTGCTTAAATCATACTTTTAAAATCATACATTAAATCACGTGTATTTGCTAAAATATTTAATATAGAAAAAAGTAATACGGCTGTCACATTTTCTTTACAGATATGAAATATGATAATAATTTTTCCCCGTTTTTAACAGAACAGTACTCACATATTCTTACATTTTGCAGAAACGGGGATTTCGTGTTTGATTTTACAACTGGAAGGAATGTCGTACATAGAAAAGAAAAGAGCAGTTTGTAAATAACAAAAATCATATTCTGTAAAGCAATTACTTTATGCGTGCGTCAAAATCGCGTACGAAAATAACATTAAATGCGAAAATAAGCAATATTTTGTTTAATTTCCTATTGTTTTCTTTACATTTTCGCCCAAATTAAAGATAATGTTGACACATGTTTATAAATATCCGATGTCACCACAATCGCTTGTTAATTGCAATGCGCACTGCAGATAAATGCACACCTACTGTATATCAACAAACAATTAATCAAGGTGTGATAATCCAATCAAAAGATTACGTGTTTCTGATTATGATTTTAAATATCAATATAATGAAGATGATGACATCTTAAACTTCTTTGAGTTACATTATAATTATTTTTATCCTGTCATTTGCAGTATTTTCGACCCGATATCAGGGTGCCGTATATCTTTCTTGATATACCGTCAGTTGATCATGTGACCAGTGATATACGGTCAGTTGATCATGTGACCTTATGATCGATATTGTTGTCATAAGAAATTTTGCAACGAAACCATCATCATTGTGTTGGAAATGTCCGAACTAAGAAAATGAGTGGTCAAATAATGAGTTTTTATTCAAAAACGAAGAAGTTACTGCGACTTTGCCGATAATCACGTCATTATATAAGTGACGTCATTGCGAATATGACATCATTAAAGCGGTTGTCGCACACTTATTTTTGTAAAATAAATTGCCAAATATCGGAAAATGAAGTAATGACAAGATAAATAGAATAATAGGTTAGTGCCTAAGATGGAGAAAGTTTATCTGGCTCGGCCCCGGACGTTATCAGGTTCGCCTTCGGCTCACCCGATAACCTCCTCCACCTCGCCAGATAAACTTTCTCATCTACGGCACTAACCTATTATTCTCTATATATTTGGTTGAATCCCATAGAAATGAGATGCATATATCTTTCGAAAAAAAAGTCAAATAAAGATAAATAAATAAATAAAGAGGTATTAAAGATGTGACTTTATTAAAGTTATTTTCATAATTAAAATCGGCGAAATCGGCCCATGATTTAAAAATCTTTTCTTTTTTTTTTAATATAGCCGTGTACTAAAATAGTCTTTAAGATGATTTGAACATATAAATAAACACCAAGTATGAAAATATGTTATATGAAGGTTATTAGCAAAGAGCTATAAAAATAAATTTTATACTTCTTTGTTTTAAGATAGATAATCAGAACGATTTGTTCATAAATTATTTACGTAATAAACGCGGTTGATACATAAATCCCGTTATTTTAATAATTTATAAATGATGATTATTTCGGTATTGTGAGATAAAAATCACTCATTTTTTCATATGAAGGCATGTACTAATATAGACTTTAAGAAATTAAAAAAAAGAATTTTAGAAAATAAAGAAATTTAGACAAATAGATCTATGGCTCATTTTTGTAAAAAAAAATCTTATTTTCGCGAAAATAACCGTATTTTAACATTTTAAATTAAATTGGTAATTAAGCATTATTACATTTTGAAATTGCTCAATTATCTATAGATTAAAGCTAAATTATAATAATGACGACATTCTTAGATGTTTTCAGGCATATCATTGAATGGGGTCGAAATGTCCAAGGAGTTGGGGTTGAAATGTCTTGGGGTCGAATTGTCTCTTGGGGTTGAAATGTCTTGGGGTCGAAATGTCTTGCTAGCTCTGATCCTGAATAAAGATTGTAGTGTGGAGCAATTTGATAAGAATGATTTGGAAGAAATATCCTATCTTGAAAAAAAAGAGTTTAATTACTTATACAATGATCATAAAGACAATATTTTCTAATCAAAACAAGCTTTTGTGTTTAGATTTAACACATATTGTGATGACGTAGTTCACAACCACATGTCCAAATGTCAACATGGAACTGGTTGTTGGAACGTATGACGAAGTAATCCTTGGATTCCGTGTTGTAGAAGTTGGATCTGTAAGTTATTAAGGGAAATGACGTGTATATCTAACTGTATTCTTACAGAGTTTTATTTGAAAGGGTGTATTTAAGGTTATATCTGAAAATGTTTCATGATTTCGCGACCCAGCCTTTCATGTAGGAAGTGTCTAGTCGTCCGGTAATTGATTTCTTAATGAATAAGTAATGATTTTATATAGTTTTAAATGTTATTTACTTAAATTATCAGTACTTATCTTATTTTTTAGTCGATTAAACGCAAGAGATCAGGTTTGCTTACAAATCCGTTGATATTCTATTTTTAGAAATGATAAAAGATTTTAATGAAGAAATTCCAGTACTCAGAGCAAACATTTACCTAGTGTAATTTTCGGCAGTGTCTCACTGCCTTCTTCAGCACTGACTGACCGGTTATGGTAGGTCACATGACGTAGGAAGGTCCCGTGATCGGAGGTGTAATCACTGCAACAGGGAAAAGTACCAGAAGATTGGAAGAAGGCCCATGTGACCCCCATCTTCAAGAAAGGTGACAGAAGCCTCCCGGTAAACTACAGGCCGATCTCCCTAACCTCTGTATGTTGTAAGATGCTTGAACATATAATCCACAGCCAGATCATGACACACCTCGACTCACACAAGATCCTGTCAGAGCAACAACACGGTTTCCGCAAGAAGAGGTCCTGTGAATCCCAGCTCATACTTACCATTCAAGATCTCACAGCTGGACTAGATGCTGGTGACCAGATAGATGCAATCCTACTTGACTTCAGCAAAGCCTTTGACAAGGTCCCTCACGAAAGACTGCTGATTAAGCTGAGACACTACGGCATCAGGGGTACAGTACTTGACTGGATTCAGAGCTTCTTAAGTGACAGGAGTCAGCAGGTCCTTGTTGAAGGGCATATGTCAGAATCCGCCCCAGTCACCTCAGGCGTGCCACAAGGATCAGTCCTTGGCCCTCTACTCTTCTTGATGTATATCAATGACCTCCCTAACAGAGTGAGCTCCACTTCTCGTCTCTTTGCTGACGACACCCTCCTCTATAGACTAATCAGGTCTACTGAAGACTCTACCAAGGTGCAGGAAGACCTTGATAGACTACAACAGTGGGAACAGGACTGGTTGATGTCTTTCAACCCTTCTAAATGCGAGGTCCTCCACATTACCAAGAAGAGAAACCCAGTAAAGTCCTCATACAGAATCCATGGACACAATCTCGCCACGGCCAAGACAGGCAGATATCTCGGGGTGACCCTTGCAGATGACCTATCATGGAAACCACACATTGACGCCACCACCAAGAAGGCAAACAACAGCTTGGCATTCCTCAGGAGGAACTTATCCAGCTGTCCACCAGAGACCAAAGAACAAGCTTACAAGTCCTTGGTAAGACCAACTCTGGAGTATTCGTCGTCAGTGTGGGACCCCTACACACAGGTTTGCGTCCAGCAACTAGAGGCAGCCCAACGCAGAGCGGCAAGATTCGTCACAGGTGATTATCGCACGACAAGCAGCACCTCCCAGATGATCTTGGACCTAGGTTCGCAGTCCCTCCAACAACGTAGGGCCCATGCAAAACTAGTCATGATGTACCGCGTCATCCACTGCCTCGTAGACATCCCTGCATCCTCGTTCCTCCGCACCGCAACTGTTGCGACGAGAGGCCACGCGGTGGGCTACATCATCCCATACTGCAGAACAGACTACCTTCGTCACTCTTTCTTCCCCTCCACCACACGCCTGTGGAACCAGCTACCAATGCACATCGCCACAGCACCCAGTCTGGAGGCATTCAAGGGAGGGTTGGCGCACATGTAAAAAACACTGAACATGTACAAAGTTTTATTGTTTTTTTTTTTTTTAATCTGCACCTTTTGCGCCTCACCATGACCTTGTACAGTCACATTGTATGACAATGCTCCAGAGAGGGTAATGTACAAAAACGGAAGAAGAAGAAGAAGAGAGGTCCGTAGACGGGGGGAAGCTCTTACTCTCTTATGATAAAAGATTGGTCGCCGAACGTCCATATGCTATTTTGTAAAAAGTGATGTTTTTTCTAACGGCCTAAACTTTAATTATTAAAACACAAATTTATATATATTTTTTGAAGAATGGAAAGCTTAAAAAAAGGCAATGCATTCATTAATTTTGACTATAATTATTTCAGAATAAAATGGATTAATTATGAACGTTTAACTACTGTTTTTCTTAGAGTTTTGAACATCAAGCTGCCGCTTTTGAAATTAGATGTCATTTAAAACAGTAATTCATTAAAAATATTTGAATACTAAAATATGAAAATTAGAAGTTCTTCAAAACTGTTTTAATTTTGAAAATCCAATGAAAAAGTTGTTAAAATTTAAAAATTCTGATCCCATAAAAGCCTCCAGATGAACAGATTTTAATAAGTCACTAAAAGTGACGTCACGTCGATCTCGCCATTATTGAGTTCGGCAAACTTCCATTTTATCGGCTGAATAATGCAGTGATTTATTGTAAATGTTTATTGTATGTATTTACACAAACTTTTGTTTGCAGATAAGCATCAATATCTTAAGTAAATAACATTAAAACTATATAAAATCATGTCTTATTCATTAGGAAATCAATTACCGGACGACTAGAAAATCGCCTGAGGATTTACTAGCCCTCCGGTAACCGGACGACTAGTACGCAGGCTAGGCGTCCGGTTACCGGACGGCTAGACACTTCCTTTCATGTAACAGTAGAGTTGGCTCGATTCTTACAGCACCTGGCTATATCACATGTGCTGTAATATTTCAATCCTGCAATTCGACATGTCCTGCAGGTGTATCAAATTCTCGTGCACGCAACTAGCCAGACTAATACTAGTAATTGAATAGGCCTTGGCTAGGTTCCGGTAAGCGGACCTCTAGACCCGGAGTCTTAAGTACGTGTCAGGTTACCAGACCTCTAGACAACCCGTATAGGGCTGACTAGAGGTCCAGTAATTAATTTGAAAACTGAGAACGGTATTTACAGAGAGGAGACTATAATTTATTTTAAGAAACAGGAGATAATCTCGTTTTCATTTTTTGTTGACAGGAAACAGAATTATTTATAATTATTTTATCCTGAGAAAAACACGATCGTAAATTTGAAAAATTATTGATAGTAATGAGCACTTTGTACGCCATATATAATCAGATGCAAACAGGCCGGGATCCAAAAATATTTGACTGGGGGCACCTGTCTAGAAGAAAACGTCAGCGCTGAGGCACATAGCGCCGAGAGTGGGTAGGTATGGGAGGGGAGCCTTCCCCCCCCACCCCCACCCCCGTCTGGTAATTTATGAAATACATTACAGGTATGAAATGGTGGCCTCTTGTGCATTTACTGATGGAAGAAGTCCCATTATTTAATAAGGTTCAGGGGGTTTTCCCCCTGGAAATTTTTGAAATACAAGCGTGAAATGATGGCCTCTGGTGCATTTTTAGATTTAAATATTGATATAATGAAAGAGTTACACCCATCTTGGTGGTGGGGGAGGGAGGTCAGGGGGCTTTCCCCCTGGAAATTTTTGAAATATAGGTGTGAAATGGTGGCCTCTGGTGTGTTTCTTGGTCTAAATTTTGAGAAAATATTATTCATTTGCCAAAATAGTAGGTGCATCTTTGATGAGTATAGGTCACTTCTCAGCCAACTGGTGGGAGTGGGTGGGGAGGGGGGTGGATAAGGGATCCGGGCCTTGCATAACTGTTTATCGATATCTTGTTTTTCTCAAGACTGAAGAATTGTAATGTTTTCTTTCACATTTGTAACATGGATTGTGCTCATAAATAGATTTCGCTTTACTTCTTGCGTAGATAACGATGACTTCTTTCATATTAAACATGCCTCCAACCCATACATGTGATCCCCGCGAGGGAGGGTCAAAATCCCGATTTTTTTCACCTTGCCTCCCATCTCCCGACCAAAACCATATTTCTCCCGGTTTTCAAAAAAAAAATAAAAAAAATCGGTATTATGACTGGGTTGATAATTACCGAGGAGTGCCAAAAATGTTTGCTGTCACCGACTGTTGTGTATTATACATGTTTAACACACATGTAGCTGGAGGAAAGAGTTGTTTTTCACAGGTGAATTATCAGCTGAATTATTAATTGTTTGTTTTGATAGGGGATTAGACAAGCAGGGCATTTTCCACCTGTCTCACGGGGCCGAATATCTGCCCATTCTCAATGCCAATTAAGCTTCATTTTTTACCAGTTTGAAGCAAAAAACTCTCAGTAATAAAAAATAGTTCCAAACAAATGAATTTTGATTATTCAAAGAAAAATTTTGCTGGGTAATAAAATCACATAAATAATTGTTGGAAAAACCAACCCATTACTATTTTTAGAACAGGAGTGTTATTTCCCCTTATGGAGTTACGCCATTTTCTTCACTGTTTACCAAATTAATTTGCTACTAAATCGGACATATTTCATGGTAAAATTGGATGAAAACACTCACTCATTTATTTGATAACGTCAATTATTTTGGTAAGGGTAAATCTCCCCCCAGTGTCGCCCACCTCCCTACCCTAGAGCAGTTCAGTGCCGCAGTTTGCAGCCTTGAACATGTCTCGCCCTAGTTATCCTGCTAACTCAAGTTTTAACCTTTTATTTCACCAAAGTTATTTTTTTTTTTTTTTAGTTTCTTCCACTCTAAATTTTTATCACTATATTCTTTCTCTTTATGATTTTTACGCGCAAAATGTCTACGTCCCCGGAAGGGGTTCGACGGTTAGGGAAGATAGAAGATAGACATGTTGATGCATTTCTGTTTTCTATTTTTCATGTCAAAATCATCAGTATTTTTATACGAAAGTGGGTGGGGTAAGGAATTTACATAATTTATGAGTTGTGTTCAGACCAATTTAGAGCTTCGCTTTTTTAAGTCCTCGAGTAGAATAATGTAAATGCATGTTCACCTTCATTTCAGACCTAAATTGAGACTTTGTTTTTACAAATTTAATCTGTTAAGAAAGTTTGAAGTTAGAACAAGAGGGAGCTTCTGTAAGATAGCATGCTCGCCTTTTCTCAGTGATTGACTCTGAATAGCACACTCCCGTATGTAAGGATCTGTGACTTCACCGATAAGGTCTGCTACCTAAAAATAGCACAGGACTCAATTTGCGGACAAACAATCAGTGATTCATTGTACAATAGCATAAGTAAACCATAGATTTTGCATTATATTGGTTATTTTTGATCAGGTTTCTAGCCCACACATCGCAAACAAATGATTTTTTCCACTTTTAATTTCAATAAACTAGCCGAGAAACTATTTTTTATATCCATGTTAGAAATAACATACCGCTTTTTCTTCAATGTATGAAAGGACAATGTTAATGAATGGATGATGTTATTATGTTATTCTGTTCATATTATGACACTTTCAGTTTTAAAAAAGAATATTTAGAAAGAAAAAAACAACTCGAGAAAAAATGTATTAATACCAAATGGAAAGCGTTAATATTTAAAACAAAATGTATTTACAGAACAGAAAATATCAAAGTTGTTCTTCTTGGTTACCGTCATACATTAAAAGTATATTTTCTTTGTAAAAAAATATCTTCCATAAGTGTTTATAAATTTAAAAGATCCACTTGTGAATGTAAAAGGAAATCTTACTATCGCATAATATAGATTTATTTAAATATAGAAATATGATGAACTACATGTATATTTAAAATTTTAAAGTAAACTGTCATACATATTGTTATTTTCTGCCACATATCTAGTTATTCGTTGAAACAATTAACACCTGCGTGATATACATATGTTGTGTTTTATTACAAATGACCACTTAGTGAGACATGTAGATATCTGACTTTTGGTAGAAATATTTATATGTTATATGATAAAACATGTTGCTAATCTAATGCAACCATATTATTTTCTACCAAAGCATGCATATATGTATTTTAATAAGGAAATGTTTGACGGACACTGACCACAGCAGACATCCGGGGTCATCATCAAGTTTGTGTCTTGTGTTGTGTGAATCAGTTGTTTAAAAATGAAATACATGCAGTTATTGTAGTTATGATTTTAATTGTACTGATACATTATACATTATTTTAACCACAAGTGCCATTCGGTGTGTCGCATTCGAAAATATTGTATTTGTTTTTATTAAGACATGTAGACAGTTCTTCTGATGCAAAATTTTAATAGTATTATTGCAGAATATGGGGTAATGTGCATGCAACATGATTTTAAACAGTGCTCTTTTTTTTTTGCTTGGCCCGTTTTGAATCGCCTTGTTAAAATTATATGTCTGTATATTTGGTATATTCCTTACATTTCCAATATATTTCTTTAAAATTAGTTATTTTTTCATTTCTGTTATTTATTCTGTTAACACGTGCGACAATTTTATACAGGTGGCATGTTACTTTTTTAATTCCCTTCGAAGTTTACTTAGATAGTTAATGATTCGTTATGTATAGAAAGCGCTCCTTTGTCCGCAATGCACGCATTGCATTATGGTATAACTACTGAATGTTCTATTTATAGAACACGGGAGTGTGCTATTAAAGCTTTGCCAGTAAAAGGGGCAATTAAAGCTTTGCCAGTAAAAGGGGCATAATAGTCAATAGCTTTGAATGTAACAGAGATATTAGACATTATATAAAACTTTAACAAAAAAAAATGAAGTTAAAAAGTGACATAACTCTGTCAAAATTCAAATCAAGAGTTATGAGGATTGTTTCTTCTGGTGTAGACTTACATACATTATTTTGTGGCCAAAAATGTTGGATTTTACCTCTAAGTTATGTGTCCGCGTGCTTAATTTATGTCTATGAAAAACCTCTAGTTTTGAGACCCCAACTCCAGCTGAAAAATGGCAAACCTCCAGTTTTGGGATTCTGAACTTATCACATGTATGCACCAACCCGAGTGAGAGCTATTTATAAAATTTAATATAATATTTACACCAAAAAAAACACAATGTATCACTATCAGCAATTTTTTTCATGAGCACAACCATGTCTTAAATACTTAACAAAACAGTATGTTTATTATCTTAATTCATCAGTCCCGAGAAAAACAAGAATTTGATAAAAGCTTCCAATTAAGGCATACAAATTGCTGTTTATTATTTATCAAATTTGCGATCTTATTTTTCCTGGGATTAAAGAGTTATGAATACTTCTGTTTCTGACACAGTGTATTTAAAACGACAAGTAAAATTTGGGAGCAAACTTTTGAAATCAGCTTCCGTTTTCAAAGATAAAATATAGTCTCCTCTTTGTAAATACTGTTTGCAGTATTCATATTGATTACCGGACCACTAGGAAACTTTGAAAATCTTGTCCTGAGAAAACCCTGGTTAGATTTCAAAATAATTTCACCACAATGTCCCTTAAGGTCAGAGACCACCAATTTAAAAAAGTACAGGGAACTTACTGGGAATGAGGTAAGTGTATACCTGGGAATAAGGTAACGTCTGTGCGTTCTGATTGGTCAGTCATGTAAACAAACCCAGGAAGTGATTATTTTTTCAAAATTGATATTTTTTCACTGCATTTACAGTATTCTATTATACATTTTGACAAAATTTGCTACATTTTATGTGTATTGAAACAAAGTTTTATCAAACGAATTTCTCCCGCCATGTCAATGATGTAAACAGGGGGTCATCTCATTCACACGAAAATTACTTTAAAGTATCACTATTCATATATTTTTCGTCCGATATTTTGGTAGAACTAAGATAGTTCTTGAAAAACTTGTAATTAGATATACATGTTTTGATGTATGGAAGGCCGTACATGCCATAATGTTACAATGTAAGTCTATGGGAAAACAATTGGTGGTCTCTAACCTATAATGGAGCTAAAACATGAACTTCGTCGGAAGCCATCACAGGTAATGTATATGGCCACAGATCTGTTGTAAATGATCTAGAAAGACGTTTTCGTGCAAAAATAAGCATGAAATTAGATTTTTTTTTTTTTAAATTTTGGCCTCTTTTTTTTTAACAGGTGTGCCAATTTTTATTTGAGCTTTTTGGCCAAAAAGGATCATTTTTATCTCTGTAATGTTAGAGAATGATCAAAATTATTAGACCTGATTTCTATTTTTTACGGAATGAATCGTATTTCAGCTTCCAAGTCAAATCAAAAACAGATAACTGAAATTTTCACGAAAATTTGCAATCTGACGACGACAGGGACTGAGTCTGGGCATATAAATCAACAGGGGGTGACCTCAGTAAACTGTCCATATCTTTTTTAAAACTGAACATTTCTTGATTAAACTTTGTAAGACATTTGGTATTAGATCATGTTTCACAATATCACCGTAAAATTAGAAAATGCGATACGAAACATTCATCTATAGGTCAGAGACCACCAATTAAAAAAAGTACAGGGAACTTACTGGGAATGATGTAAGTGTATACCTGGGAATAAGGTAACGTCTGTGCGTTCTGATTGGTCAGTCATGTAAACCCAGGAAGTGATTATTTTTTCAAAATTGATATTTTTTCACTGCATTGACAGTATTCTATTATACATTTTGACAAAATTTGCTACATTTTATGTGTATTGAAACAAAGTTTTATCAAACGAATTTCTCCCGCCATGTCAGTGATGTAAACAGGGGGTCATCTCATTCACACAAAAATTACTTAAATAAAGTATCACTATTCATATGTTTTTCGTCCGATATTTTGGTAGAACTAAGATAGTTCTTGAAAAACTTGTAATTAGATATACATGTTTTGATGTATGGAAGGCCGTACATGCCATAATGTTACAATGTAAGTCTATGGGAAAACAACTGGTGGTCTCTAACCTTAGGTGATCTACCAAATCCCTTCTGAAAAACATGGCATCCATTGGGCAGAGCTAGATTTCTCTTTACAGTTAAATGGAAAACTTTGAAAAATTTCTCCTAAAACTTGTTTGCCCTATTATAAAATAATTTCACACAAATGTCCCTTGATTGACGCTCTTAAATTCCTTAAAGTCATGTAGAATTGCAAGCATACACGTATGGCCAACAGGGGACGGGGCTAGCTTTCTGTATATACTATATGGGAATATGGAAAAGATCTTACTTGAAGTCATGAAACCTTATAATTATAGGTATATTATTCAGCATGTGAAGGTGTGCAACTGTGGTTTTGTTTGAGATTTCACTCTGCAAGACTAAGAGATTTGGCTATAGACTGTCAAAAATATGCATAGATGTCACATATATATATCTGGAAACTTATTTGACCTTGAGTCATGAAACTTTATAGGGATGTTGTTCAGCACTTTTTGGCAGTCCCTTACACGTATATAGTGGAAAATTTAGCACTAGCACAATCTCAAACTGATTTCACAGATATTTTCCTTGCGAGAACCTCTACCAAAACTGTTCAAACCAGCTGGGAAACTCAAATGTCAGAGCCATCTAGAGACCATCATGCTGTTGTTATTACAATAGTATATAATACTATATATAGCCCATCATACTGAATTTAAGATCAGGATCAGGAGGGGTCAAAAGAGCCTTAAAATATCTAAATTTTTAGCTCGACTATACGAAATATAAGGAGAGCTATCCTAGTCGACTCAGCATCGGCGTCTTTCCGCGTCCCTACCTTGGTTAAAGTTTTTTTACACTTTCGCTTTTTTCAACTTGTCTCTGTAATTACTAGATGGATTTGATTCAAACTTGAAATAGTTATTCCCAATCATCACCCATATCATCTGGCATAAGGACCATAACTCTGGCACCAATATTTCATGATTTATCTCCCCTTTCCACTTAGTTTTTAAGGTTGAAGTTTTGATGCACTTTCACTCTATCTCTGTTATTACTGAATGGATTTGATTCAAACTTAAAGTAATTGTTCAACATCATCGCACACATCATATGACACAAGATGCATAACTTTGGCACAAATTTTTCATGAATTATTCCCCCTTTTTACTTAGAATTTCAGGTTAAAGTTTTGATGCACTTTCACTCTATCTCTGTTTTTACTGAATGGATTTGATTCAGACTAAAATAGTTGTTTAGCATCATCACCGATGCCATTTGACACAAGGTGCATAACTCTGGCACCAATTTTTCATGAATTATTCCCCCTTTTTACTTAGAATTTCAGGTTAGATGCACTTTCACTCTGTCACTGTTATTACTGAATGGATTTGATGCAGACTTAAAATAGTTGTTCAGCATCATTACCCACATCATTTGACACAAGGTGCATAACTCTGGCACCAATTTTTCATGAATTATTCCCCCTTTTTACTTAGAATTTCAGGTTAAAGTTTTGATGCACTCTCACTCTATCACTGTTATTACAGAATGGATTTGATTCAAACTTAAAATGGTTGTTCAACATCATCACCAACACCATTTAACACAAGGTGCATAACTCTGGCACCAATATTTCATGATTTATCTCCCCTTTCCACTTAGTTTTTAAGGTTAAAGTTTTGATGCACTTTCACTGTATCTCTGTTATTACTGAATGGATTTGATTCAAACTTAACATAATTGTTCAGCATCATCACCCACATCATATGACACAAGATGCATAACTCTAGCACAAATTTTTCATGAATTATTCCCCCTTTTTACTTAGAATTTCAGGTTAAAGTTTTGATGCACTTTCACTCTATCTCATTTTTTACTGAATGGATTTGATTCAAACTAAGACAGTTGTTCAGCATCATCACCGATGCCATATGACACAAGGTGCATAACTCTGGCACCAATTTTTAGCTCACCAGAGCACAAAGTGCTCAGGGTGAGCTATTGTGATCGCTCACCGTCCGGCGTCCGTCCACACTTTCCTTTAAACAACATCTCCTCCTAAACCAACAGGCCAATTTTGATGAAACTTCACAGGGATGTTCCTTGGATGGTCTTCTCTAAAAATTGTTCGAAGAATTGAATTCCATGCAGAACTCTGGTTGCCATGGCAACCGAAAGGAAAAACTTTAAAAATCTTCTTCTCAAAAACCAGAAGCCCTAGAGCTTAGATATTTGGTGTGAAGCATTGCCTAGTGGACCTCTACCAAATTTGTTCAAATCATGACCCCGGGGTCAAAATTGACCCCGCCCCAGGGGTCACTTGATTTTACATAGAAAAATCTTAAAAAATCTTCTTCTTGAAAACCAGAAGCCCTAGACCTTAGATATTTGACATGTAGCATTGCCTAATGGACCTCTACTAAAGTTGTTCAAATCATGACCCCAGGGTCAAAATTGACCCCGCCCCAGGGTCACTTGATTTTACATAGGAAAATCTTCAAAAATTTCTAAAAATAAAACAGAAGGCCTAGGTCTTAGATATTTCACGTGTAGCATTGCCTAGTGGACCTCTACAAAATTATTCAAATCAGACCCCCGGGTCAAAATTGACCCCGTCCCAGGGGTCACTTGATTTTACATAGGAAAACCTTAAAAAATCTTCTTCTCAAAAAGCAGAAGCTCTAGAGCTTAGATATTTGACATGTAGCATTGCCTAGTGGACCTCTACTAAAGTTGTTCAAATCATGACCCCCGGGGTCAAATTGACCCCGCCCTAGGGTCGCTTGATTTTACATTATGAAAATCTTCAAAAATTTCTTAAAATAAACCAGAAGGCCTAGAGCTTAGATATTTCACATGTAGCATTGCATAGTGGACCTCTACAACATTTTGTTCAAATCATGACCCCAGGGTCAAAATTGACCCTGCCCCAGGGGTCACTTGATTGTACATAGGAAAATCTTCAAAAAATTTTAAAAATAAACCAGAAGGCCTAGGTCTTAGATATTTGACATGTAGTATTGCCTAGTAGACCTCTACAAAATTTCTTCAAATCATGACCCCGGGGTCAAATTAGCCCCGCCCCATGGGGTTACTTGATTGTACATAGAAAAATCTTCAATATTTTCTAAAAATAAACCAGAAGGCCTAGAGCTTAGATATTCAACATGTAGCATTGCTTAGTGGACCTCTACAAAATTTGTTCAAATATTGACCCCCTCAGGGTCAAATTGACCCAGCCCCAGGGGTTACTTTATTGTACATAGGGAAATCTTCATAAATTTGCTTAAAATAAACCAGAAGGCCTAGATCTTAGATATTCGATATGTAACATTGCCTAGTCGACTTCTACAAACTTTGTTCAAATCATGACCCCGGGGGTAAAATTGGCCCCGCCCCAGTGGTTACTTGATTGTACATCGGAAAATTTTCCAAAAAATTTCTAAAAATCATCAGTTTGACATTTGAAACATATTACTCTGGTGAGCGATCCAGGGTCATCATGACCCTCTTGTTCATGAATTATTCCCCCTTTTTACTTAGAATTTCAGGTTAAAGTTTTGATGCACTTCCGCTCTATCACTGTTATTACTGAATGGATTTGATTCAGACTTAAAATAGTTGTTCAGCATCATCACCCACACCATTTAACACAAGGTGCATAACTCTGGCACCAATTTTTCATGAATTATGCCCCCTTTTACTTAGAATTAAAGGTTTATTTTGATGCATTTTCACTATCTCTCAGTTATTATGAAATGCATTTGATTCAAACTTGAAGTAGTTGTTCCACATTATCACCCACATCATATGACACAAGATGCATAACTCTTGCACCAATATTTTATTAATTATGCCCCCTTTTTGCTTAGGCTATACTTATATAGTGTTTTGATACACTTTATCTGTACCTCTCTTATTACTTAATATTTTTGACACGGACTCAGGCAATTGTGCAATATCTTCATTCACCATTGGAGTTAATAAACACTCCAGTGACAGCTCCAGTTTCCTCAGATGTGCCCAGTTTCACTATCCAGCATTGAAATAGTCGAGCACGCTGTCTCCTGTGACAGCTCTTGTTTGTCCGAGCAGTCTGATTAATTTATAGAAGGCCAACAGGTCTTAAGAATCTATACTGTTGTGAATGCCTAAAACATTATCTACAAAGGCAGTTTATTTGTCAATGTTTGTACTCTTTTTTTAGCTCACCTGAGCCATAGGCTCATGGTGAGCTTTTGTGACCATTCAGTGTCCGTCATCCGTCCGTCAACATTTTCTAAAAAAATATTCCTCTTGAAAACCACTGGGGAGAATTACCCCAAACCTCACAGGAATGATCCTTGGGTGGTCCCCTTTGAAAATTGTTCAAAGAATTGAATTCCTTGCCGAACTCTGGTTGCCATGGCAACCGAAAGAAAAAAACTTTAAAAATCTTCTTGTCCAAAACTGCATAGAGTCTTGATATTTGGCTTGTGGAATCATCTAATGGTCCTCTATGAAGATTGTTTAAATTGTGCACCTGGGGTGAAAAGAGGCCCCGCCATGAGGGTCACGATTTTTACATAGACTTATATAGGAAAAACCTTTAAAAATCTTCTTGCCTGAAACTGCAAGGCGTAGGCCTTTGATATTTGGTATGTAGCATTGCCTAGTGGATCTCTAACAATATTGTTCAAATTATGACCCAGGGGTGAAAAGAGGCCATGCCCCGGGGGACACTTGTTATATGAGTTATATAGGAAAAAATACTTAAAAAATTATCAGATCATATTTCCTAGACTGTTTAATTATAATTACCTGATGACCCTAAGTGATTAGAGGTCACTTGACTATAACCTTGACCTACTAACCTACTTTCTTGTTTTTTAAGTTACAGCCTTGAAATTTGGATGACATGTACAGTTTTGCACCCTGATCTTAAAACTGACTTTCATTGACCATGAATGTGACCTACTGACCTACTTTTTAATGTTTTAGCATCAGTTTGCCATTTGAAACATACGGCTCATATTACTCAGGTGAGCGATTCAGGGTCATCATGACCCTCTTGTTTCTTAAATTAGGGATTACAAGTGGAAGCAAGCTTTACTGATCATTCTCATGCTGGATGTGTGAAATGTGTAGCTATATCAGGGAAAGGTGTTCTAGCATCGGGAAGTACAGATGAAACAATCCGACTCCTTAATATAAGGAAGCAGAAAGAGTTAGGCTCACTTGTTCACCACAACGGTAGGATTTTCTGCACATATATTTTTTTCTCATGGTACATTTTCTTACTGAAAAAAAAAAGACCTTTTATATTGTACTTTTTGAAGTTATGACATTGTTAATTGATTATATTATTTAGGCTATACAGTCATGTTAAAGAGCCATATGAAGAAAGTTTGAGATACTTTGATGGCACTGTAGTAAATGGCCCAGTTGACAAATGGCAGAGTGACATCTGTTATCAATAGCACATTATTGGATAACCATGGCTGTATGGAACTGTCTGTTATTATAAAAATTGAGAAATGAACTAACACAGACATAGGCAGGTTGTTCAGCTAATTTCAGTCTTATTTTGTTCCATAATATTTTCAGGTACTGTAACAAGCTTAGAGTTCCATAAAGGATTTTTGTTCAGTACGAGTGAAGACAAAACTTTGTGCTTGTGGAAAACTTTTACCTGGGAGTGTCTCAGAACTTTCAAAGGACACAAGTAAGAATTGTTTTGAATTGGAAACAAACTTTCAACCATTCTATAAACACTACATTACCCTTTCATAAACTATGACATAGTTATCCTTCTAGGTTTAGTAAAGCAGAAGTTCCTAACACAAAATGTCATTCATTGTTTGGTTATACACTAATATTGTTGTAGGTTCTTTATAACATGCTATGTATACAAATCTATTAAATATTAAATCTGAGCCAACAGTTGAAATTCCCATTAATGTTATCATCCTCTGATTTATGTCCACTAGGAATGATTTATTTTTGACTGAAATCCAAGAAATTTTATTTCATTGAAGTTAAATTAAATGTCAGTTTAGATGGAAGTAATTTTGTTGACTAATTTAAGTTTTAAATATCCGGTCGTTGCAAATGATGACACTTACCAAGTTACAAGGTTATCATATAGATGATTGTATATCAGTTTCATTTGGAAAGTTTATCTCCCTTTTAATGAAAAAAGTTTTAAATGCAGTGATTTTTGCACAACAAAATATTTCAGAGCAGCCACAGATTGTGTTTCTGTCCATCCCAGTGGCAAGCTGGCTCTCACAGTCGGAAGAGATCGAGCCTTGCATACATGGAACCTAATTACTGGAAGATCTGCTTTTATCACAAACCTAAAACAAGGTAAGAAAAATGCTTGATGTTGATTGTTCTGCACCCTCCATCCCCTCCCACGAGTGCTCCCCACCCCCACCCTAAACCCCATGTATTTATAATATGAATGTTTACATAGACTTTCATTGTCAACAAGTAACATATTACCATACAGGGACACCAGTCAAGTTTCAGCACCAGTGTCCTATGGTCATACATCTGGTTATTTTCGGTAGAACAAAATAATGAACAAAAAAAGTTTGTTCATACCTATAATTAATGTATGTTTAATAATTTTGTGTTACAGTTGCTCACATTGTGAAGTGGAGTCCTGATGGGGACAAGTATGCCATTGTTATAGGAAATACTGTGAACATTTACTCTGTTGAGGTAAGAATATTTACATTTGCCCTACTCTTTTCCATTGAAAATTATGACGTTCATTTGGTATGAACAGCAAAAGGAAAGGCGCCAAAGTTACGACAACGCTGCTCAGTGATAATGGACCACTGTTTTGACGATGTCTGCGTATAGTCATAGAGAACATTCCTTAGATGACGTCGCAGTTGTTCCATCTGATGAACAGAATGGCCGGGAAGCTAATTTTAATGTTAAATGCAACAAAATGTATGCAGTTATAAAATAACCTTGTTTACAGATGGAAAGGAAATATAATGTAAATATAAGAAATTAATTCATTTTTTTCGGAGTTTATGCGAAATGAACGACAGAATAGGATCGGCAAACTAAACAACATGATTCATGGATTTACCAATCTAATTCTGTCGTTCATTTCGCATGAACACCGAAAATATTCATTTCTTAAATGAAAGACACTTCTTGTCCTTATCATTAATCTATGCTCACTGAGAGTTTATGTTTTCTTTGGAGAAATTACGTTCTCTTATATATGCAAAATATGTTCATATAAAGAGGCAGTACACAATTTGCTTGTTCCATTGTGTTGATACATGTAATTAAAAAAAAAAGAAAAGACATTGAAAAATAAATAATCAAAACTGTATATTATAGTCTTTAATTCCATGAAGTTCATACTAAAGTTTTCTTTTTAACCCTTATCATGCTGGACAGGATTGATTCTGCCTTTGCGACCAGTGTAGATCTTGATTAGCCTGCACATCTGCGCAGTCCGGACAAAGATCAGCACTGTTAACCCCTTTTAACAGTTAGTCCAATTTGAAAGATGGACAAGTTCATTTTAGAAATTTAGCAGGGTAAGAGTTAAATTGAAATCAAGTGTACCAAGTTTCCATAGCACCTTTAAAATAGCATTTATTTTCTTATTGGCTAATCTGTTACTAGCGCAATTATTGTTTTGCAGAAGGACTTATGCTAGCAACATGAATTGTGTTTAAATTTAGCTCTAGTGATTTTTCTTGTAGACAGCAGAAGTAGTGCTGACTGTGAAAGCAGATGCTCATATCAACAGTCTGGTATATTTAAATGTAAGTACATAATACGTCTGTATAATGGGGATGTAAATGGTTAATTGGTTAATCTTGTAATCATCAAAATGTAAACATTTCATCAGAAATTAAAAGACCTCTTCTTAATCCATGGTTTCAAAATATATTAATGATCAAAGCATTTGAAAAAGGTCGGTTCATGTTGTACATGTATGTGTGAAACACTCAAAAGTCCCAGATATTGTATAAATTGCATATCTCGACACAACATTTTGACTTGAAGGAATAGTGGGGTTGCATATTCTTAATACAATGAAATACATCAATGGCTCAAGCACCATGACTGGCTATAGCAATTTAAGTGGTCCCTGGCTGTTCCCTTTATTATACGTCCAAAAGAACGTATTCTGTTATGACGCCACTGTCCGTTCGTTAGCAATTTTGTGTCCGCTCTGTAACTCTTGAACTGAAGGATTTTAAAGAAACTTGGCACAAATGTCCACTACATTAAGATGACATGCAGAGCACATGTTATGGATGGCTCGCTTCAAGGTCAAGGTCACACTTGGGGTCAAAGGTCATACCTGACCCCTTTCAGGATTTCAAAGAAACTTGACACAAATCTTCATCACATTGAGACAATGTGCAGAGAGCATGTTCTGGATGGTTCGCTTCAAGGTCAAGGTCACACTTAGGGGTCAAAAGTCATATGACAATATTCCGTGTCCGCTCTGTAACTCTTGAACTGCATGAAGGATTTTAAAGAAACTTGGCACAAATGTTTCACCACATCGAGACAACATGCAGAGCGCATGTTTTAGATGGCTTGCTTCAAGGTCAAGGTCACATTTTGAGCATATATTGCCCCGCATTGAGGTGCACTTGTTGTTACTGTGTTTGGATTGCACATAACCCTGGATTGGGTGAGCATTTTGCTCATCCCCTTTCGACTTCAAGTGATTATCTTGGATAATGATATTTATTCAGTTACTAATAACAATAAAATTAATTATGCTCCCCTTTAAAAAAGGAGGGGTATATTGTTTTGCAGATGTCGGTCAGTTGGTCTGTCCCCTGATGACTCCTATTGCTT
This sequence comes from Mercenaria mercenaria, assembly GCF_021730395.1. Taxonomy (NCBI): domain Eukaryota; kingdom Metazoa; phylum Mollusca; class Bivalvia; order Venerida; family Veneridae; genus Mercenaria; species Mercenaria mercenaria. The sequence continues at coordinate 56,871,724 of NC_069363.1, forward strand.
TTGAGATCAGTAGGTCAAAGGTTATGGTCACAGTGACCCAGAAAGTTAAACAGTTTCCCTATTATAACTTGAGAACGCTTCGGCCTAGGATCACGAAACTTAATAAGGAGGTTGATCATGACCAGCAGATCACCCCTATTGATTTTGAGATCAGTAGGCCAGAGGTAAAGGTCACAGTGACCCGGAACAGTTAAATCGTTTCCGGATGAAAACTTGAGAACGTTTGGGTCTAGGATCATGAAACTTGATTGGGAGGTTGATCATGACCAGAAGATGACCCTTATTGATTTTGAGACCAGTAGGTCAAAGGTCAAGGTCACATTGACCCGGAACAGTAGATCTTTTTTTGCCAAATAACTAGAGAATGCTTGGGTATAAGATCACATTTGATACGAGGTCATCTATGACTGGTAAATGACCCATATTTATTTATTTGAGGTCAGTACGTCAAACTTCCAGTGCACAGTGACAAAATAATTTCTGTTCCTTGTGCAGTTACTGATTGCATAAAGGGGGCATTTCATACTCTACGAGCTCTTGTTTCAGGTTGCTTTAGCCAAGCTCTTGCAAAAAAAATATTTTCCTTTTCATTTGTTTGGGTATACCATTCACTGAATTACTTGCTGGTTTTTAATGTGGAATTGGAAAAATATCTCTACTAATCCAGCAATTACCTTTGCCACTTGTTTTTACGAAAGGTAATATTCATAGTTCTTTGTGACCAAGATGACTTTATACATCATTATTGGTCTTATTTGATCATAAGGTCTTGTTTGACAGTGTATCGTGTATTTAATATTGATGTTTGGAACATTCCCAGAATGATGTGTGTTGCTATGGAGGTGAGGGGGGCAGTGTCATTTTTCATAACGTCACAGATGATAAACGGCTACACACATGTGAGACAGGTGCAAACAGGTAAGATAAAAGATGTTTTAAAAATAATTCAGGGTATTCAGAATACTTCTATGAATATTACGAGAAAAGGATTTTACTTCCAATTACTTGTACCTTATTTCTGTTGTTTTGAAACCTGCTGAGGATATAGGATTTTTTCATATTAGGAAGTCATCTAGCTGTTCTTCATTCTACTACTTGTACCTTAAATAATGCAAAGAATAGCATCTGGTGCATTCTTTTACCATTTCAAGCTTGTATGTCTCTATGTCCTAAATTTTGCCAGTATGACTTGAAACACAGATATACGAAAAGCAACACAGTTTTAATAAGTACATGACAAGGAAGAATTTAGTGAAGAGATTTTATGTCACTCTTGAAATAACTACATGCCTGTTGTGTATTTTACCTTCAGAGTGAAGAGTTTCTGCATCAGCTCTCATAAGTTCCAAGAGGTAGCAGAGTGTAAGATTTTATGTACAGCAAGCAGTGATGGTGTAATCAAGTTATACAAGATCATAGAGAATCAGGTCTCTAGTCTTTTACTATATTTAAAAATACCTTTAATATGACCCGATATCTTCCTTCTCCTCATAATTTTTACTACTGATTACTCTTAATTTCTACTTTAAATTAACATATGAGCCGTGCCATGAGAAAACCAACATAGTGGGTTTGCGACCAGCATGGATCCAGACCAGCCTGCGCATCTGCGCAGTCTGGTCAGACTCCATGCTGTTCGCTAACAGTTTCTCCAATTCCAATAGGCTTTAAAAGCGAACAGCATGGAGTCTGACCAGACTGCTCGGATGCGCAGGCTGGTCTGGATCCATGCTGGTCGCAAACCCACTATGTTGGTTTTCTCATGGCATGGCTCATATATTATTTGTGCTTATTTCTCATGCAGTTTAACTTCTGAACCAGTAATGCCATCTTTTTAATGGGCTTTAAAACACAGCAGTGAGATTAAGGAGGATACATAATTAATGACATAGTAACATGTATTTTAAAGCAAGGAGTTATTCAATGTATTGATATACAAATTTGCATGAACTTCAACATTTTCTTGTAAATTTTAAAATTAAAAGAAGTATTATTTCTGTTCTATTCTGTCAAAACATTGTATGAATGAACAGTCTTTAAATATCAGGCACACAGACTTGATACATTTTCATCTTTATTTTATTTATATACAGAAGAAGATAAATACAGAGTTGTTGATAGAACACAGCACAGGTTTTCGTGTGACATGTCTAGCTGCATTCAGTAATACTGAGGAAACAAACGCTCCTACTGAAGTTGTTAAACAAAAACAAACTGTAATGGAACATAATGATACCAGCAGCAGTGAATCTGATGAGAGTGATCATATAGAAACTAACAAACCTTCCAAGACTGAGAAAGACACTAATGTTAACAAAAAGTCGCTAAAAGATGTACATAAAGGTGAAATAGATAGAAAGCCAAAGAATAGGAAAAGGAAATTGAATGAAGCAGTCAACAGTCAGTCCATTAAAGAGAAGCAGAAAGAACTATCAAGTTCAGTAAAGAAACAGCAGAAAGCAAGCAAACAACAGAAAGTGGATACAAAATCCAGTAGTATGTCCATTTCTTTATTCAAAATAATAATGTTGAATTGTGGAAGAATTACTTAGTGCGAGTTAATAATTATTTATATATTTCACCTTTGATTTGAAGATGCATTTCTAAGACCAAAGAGATTATAGTTAATAAAATCTGTAAGATCTTTTGGAAGCACAGAATGCAACCAAGCAACATAATAGCAGACTCGGCTTGGTTGAGTCTGTTCAAGAGAGATAATGGAAAGTGCAACACCCCTCACACACCCCGCCTCCCTAGCACTGTCGTAAGCAAAATTCTAGTAAATGTATATTGAATGGATTCCATGCTTCTAAAGGACCAGAAAATATAACAACACTGAAACCAGGCATACACTAGAAAATAATGTGAAAACACAGTAAGCAGTACACCAGCTAGGTACCTTACACTACTGATTTTTCAAATCAAAAGTAGTACTTTTCAGTTGTTTATCCTAAAACTTCAATTATTTACAAATGTCAGACATGTTTAGCATGAAGCTTATTAGAAATATTTACTAAAACATCTTGATATTTCATCATTTGAAAGCACCTCTGTAAGATAAGTTTTAACGTTCCATTTTTTGCACACTGCAGCAGTGTTTCTGGTGATTTTACTCATGCCAGAAAAGCCTGCCGGCTTAGCTTGGTAGGGAGAGCATTGGTCTACGGGTCACGGGGTTGTGAGTTTAATCCCCGGGCAGGGCGTATGTTATCCGTGACGAAATGACGCCCCTAAGAAGATTTATCAAGTGTCGTTCTTTACTGTATGTTTCAATGAATTATAGAGCAAGAGTACCAAGCTATCATAGATGTATTTTAGGTATGTTCAGCCTTTAGCCATCTAAATTTCTAAAATGGACTGGTCTGACATTCAATTTGGGCAGTACTATTTATTTGAAGGGTCGTTTATCAGTACTGAAAATTTACTGTCTGAATAGTGAACAGTGCAGACCAAGATCAGCCTGCATGGATGTGCAGGCTGACATTTATCTCCACTGGTCGCAAAGGCAGAATCACCGCCACCAAGTTAAAGTGGTAAAGTTATTTCCTGTAACTTACAGACATATTTATATTTAGAATAGAACTTTTAATTTGCACATTTGCATTATTAGCTCGACTATTCGAAGAATAGTCTAGCTATTCTACTCACCCTGGCGTCGGCGTCGGCGTCGGCGTCGGCGTCGGCGTCACACCTTGGTTAAGTTTTTGCATGCAAGTACATACAGCTATCATTTAAAGGCATATAGCTTGAAACTTATTTATTCTTTTTCTAGGTCAATTACCAACACTCTCGGTCAAGTCCCATAACTCTGACATGTATTTTGAGCAAATTATGCCCCCTTTTGGACTTAGAAAATTTTGTTAAAGTTTTACATGCAAGTTACTATCTCCAAAACTAATGCAGATATTGAATTGAAACTTCACATGTTTCTTCGGGGTTATAAACTAGTTGATAGCACCAATTCCCATAACTCTGACCTTCATTTTGGCCAAATTATGCCCCCTTTTGGACTTAGAAAATTCTGGTTAAAGTTTGCGTGCAAGTACATACAGCTATTACTAAAAGGCATATAGATTTGAAACTTATATTTTCTTTTTTCTAGATCAATTACCTACCTCACTGGGTCAAGCCCCATAACTCTGACATGTATTTTGGCCAAATTATGCCCCCTTTTGGACTTAGAAAATTCTGGTTAAAGTTTTGCGTGCAAGTACATACAGCTATTACTAAAAGGCATATAGATTTGAAACTTATTTTTTCTTTTTCTAGATCAATTACCTACCTCACTGGGTCAAGTCCCTTAACTCTGACATGTATTTTGAGCAAATTATGCCCCCTTTTGGACTTAGAAAATTCTGGTTAAAGTTTTACATGCAAGTTACTATCTCCAAAACTAATGCAGATATTGAATTGAAACTTCACATGTGTCTTCGGGGTTATAAAATTAGTTGATAGCACCAAGTCCCATAACTCTGACCTTCATTTTGGCCAAATTATGCCCCCTTTTGGACTTAGAAAATTCTGGTTAAAGTTTTGCGTGCAAGTACATACAGCTATTACTAAAAGGCATATAGATTTGAAACTTATTTTTTCTTTTTCTAGATCAATTACCTACCTCACTGGGTCAAGCCCCATAACTCTGACATGTATTTTGGCCAAATTATGCCCCTTTTGGACTTAGAAAATTCTGGTTAAAGTTTTGCGTGCAAGTACATACAGCTATTACTAAAAGGCATATAGATTTGAAACTTATTTTTTCTTTTTCTAGGTCAATTACCTACCTCACTGGGTCAAGTTCCATAACTCTGACACGTATTTTGGGCAAATTATACCCCCTTTTGGACTTAGAAAATTCTGGTTAAAGTTTTACATGCAAGTAACTATCTCCAAAACTACTACAGATATTAAATTGAAACTTCACATGTGTCTTCGGGGTTATAAAAACTAGTTGATAGCACCAAGTCCCATACTCTGACATGTATTTTGGGCAAATTATGCCCCCTTTGGACTTAGAAAATTCTGGTTAAAGTTTTGCGTGCAAGTACATAACTTACAACAGCTTAGTGAACTTGTTCGTTACTAACTAGTTGATACACCAAGTCCCATAACTCTGACATGTATTTTGGGCAAATTATGCCCCCTTTTGGACTTAGAAAATTCTGGTTAAAGTTTTGCGTGCAAGTACATACAGCTATTACTAAAAGGCATATAGTTTGAAACTTATTTTTCTTTTTCTAGATCAATTACCTACCTCACTGGGTCAAGCCCCATAACTCTGACATGTATTTTGGCCAAATTATGCCCCCTTTTGGACTTAGAAAATCTGGTTAAAGTTTATGCGTGCAAGTACATACGGCTATATACCAAAAGCATATAGCTATTGAAACTTATTATTTTTCTTTTTCAAGTCAATTACCAACCTCACTGGTCAAGTTCCATAACTCTTAACATGTATTTTGAGCAAATTATGCCCCTTTTGGACTTAGAAAATTCTGGTTAAGTTTAACATGCAAGTTTCTATCCCAAAACTAATGCAGATATTGATTGAAACTTAACATGTTTCTTCGTGTTATAATAAACTAGTTGATACATCAAGTCCCATAACTCTGATATGTATATGGTCAAATTAATTCCCATTCGAACTTTAAAACTCTTTGATATTTAACATTTTGGGTAATAATTTCCTGCTTCTGTGACAATATTTTGAATAGTCGAGCTTGGCTGTCTTACGGACAGCTCTTGTTTTATAATTACAGATGGTACAGTGTCCTTCATTTCTACAGCAGCAAATAAAAAGAAGAAGTTTAAGAAGAAGAAAAAGAAGAAACAAAAGACTGTGTCTTGATTTCTCATAACAGACCAGAAAAAAATACAACTTCACCTCTGTTTGAAGTTCTGTGCAATTGATTTTCAGTTCCTAGAATTGGTTTTAATTTTAAGTAAAATCATTGGAAAAAAAATTCAATCCCCAAATCATGGTTTTACACAAAAATAATAAATTTTAATCATGAAAAATGTTGGTTTTGTTTATAACTATTTTTATGCTCGATTGGGTATATTGTTTTGCTTGTTGTCTGTCAGTAGATAATTAGGTTTCTAATCAATTACTATGGAGTGCTTGATCCTACAATAGTCTAACTTCAAACGATGATTGTCTGTGGTCAGTAAATGACCCGTGGATTTGGGGTCAGAAGGTCAAATGTCAAGGTCACCATTACCTTAAGACTAATAATGGTCTTCACACAATAACTAGAGGGCTTTGGCATACAAACATAAAATTTGATAGAATGATTGCCTGTGGTCTGTAGAAGACCCCTACAGTTTTTGGGGTCTGTAAGTAAAAGGTCAAGGTCACCGTGACCTCGAGACTGAAATGATTTCCACTAAAGAACACTCTGACCTACAGTTTGTAAAACTTTATAGGATGATTGCCTGTGGTAAGTAAATGAAGTCTGTTGTTTTTGGCTTCAGTACTTCAAGGTCAAGGTCACTTTGATCTAAACATTGAAAAAAGAAATTGGTATCTAAATAACACTGACTTACAGTGGTCAGTAAATGAAACTCTTTTTTGGTATGTCTAAGGTAAGAGATGATTGCTTTTAGTCAGTGAATGACCTCTGTCGTTTTTGAGGCCATTTGGTCATGGTCAAAGCATACAAAATTACATTTGCCACCTATGTGTTTTACAAATGGCTATTGTTTGTAGAATGAAGTTAAAAGGGGAAAGAATCTGTCACTTTTTGCAGGTGCAGAAGGAAATATCTGAATTGCATCGAACATAAATATTTTGGCAGTTATTCCACAGAGCCTTGGCAGGATTCGAACCCGGGTGGCTCGGGTGCTAGTCCATTGCTCTAACCACTTAGCCAAAGAGTTGACTCCCTGACACAGTTGTCCGAGATTGGCTTTAAAAGTACAACAATGCGTAAGCGACCGTAACACTTCCCCTCTTCAAAGAAGTTATCATTTATGATGACATGTAAGCCAATTTGGCACAGAAAATGCCATTTTCATCATGGGATAAAATCCGTATCCTGGATGAGCCCCCATTTTACAATGGTTAAGGCATAACAGAAATTAAAGAGCATAGCATTTTATGACAAAAAATCCCAACAGCCCATGGCAGGATTCGAACCTGGAACGCTCTTGAAAGTGCTAGTCCAATGCTCTAACCAATGAGCCACAGCCAACTCCCTAACACAGTTCTCAGAGACTGGCTTTAAATGTGCAAGCTATGTGTAAGAAACCGTAGCACAATTACCTCCCTTTCCATGCCCCAACATTTATGTGGGAGCCATAGAGCATTGCTGCTGTCCCTACGTCCCGAAATCTTAATTGTCCCAACTCCTCCCACACTATTAGCCTAATTTGCTTCAGACTTTAACAGATCTACAAGCTTGGTGTGCAGATCACCATAAAGGAACTTTTGCTGTGACTTTTTTTTTATGCCCCCCTTCGAAGGAGGGGTATATTGTTTTGCAGATGTTGGTCGGTATGTCAGTCATTCCATAGACTATCCAGATGATAACTCAAGAACGCTTGGGCTTAGGATCATGAAAGTTAATAGGGAGGTTGATCATGACCAGCAGATGACCCCTATTGATTTTGAGATTAGTAGGTCAAGGTCACAGTGACCCGGAACAGTTAAATGGTTTCTGGATGATAACTCAAGAACACTTGGGCCTAGGATCATAAAAGTTGATAGGGAGGTTAGTCATGACCAGCAATGACCCCTATTGATTTTGAGATCAGTAGGTCAAAGGTCAAGGTCATAGTGACCTGGAACAGTTTAACGGTTTACGGACGATAACTTCAGAATGCTTGGGCCTAGGATCAGGAAACTTAATAGAGAGGTTGATCATGACCAGCAGATGACCCCTAACAATTTTGAGATCAGTAGGTCAAAGTAACCAGGAACATTTTAATGGTTTCCGGATAATAACTTGAGAACGCTTGGGCCTAGGATCTAGAAACTAAATAGGTCGGTTGATCATGACAGCAGATGACCCCTATTCATTTTGAGATCAGTAGGTCGAAGGTCAAGGTCACAGTGACCCATAACAGTTAAACAGTTTCTGGACGATGACTTCAGAATGCTTGGGCCTAGGATCATGAAACTTTTTTGGGAGGTTGATCATGACCAGCAGATGACCTCTATTGATTTTGAGGTCAGTAGGTCGAGGTCACATTGACCCAGAACAGTAGAACTTTTTTGCTAAATAACTAAAGCTTTGGTCTAAGATCACATTTGATACGGAGGTCACTTATGGCTGGTAAATAACCCATATTTATTGATTTGAGGTCAGTACGTCAAACGTCCAGTGCACAGTGACCAAATAATTTCTGTTCCTTGTACAGTTACTGAATGCATGAAGGGGAGCATTTCATGTTCTACAAACTCTTGTTTCATTTCAGATCTGGAAAACACCAAATTTTGGCAGTGCTTTATCACACATGAACTTTCCAAATTAAAACTAATATGTGTCCTGTCACTGCACATGGTTACATGACTAGGTGAAATATTTTTCAGATATATGCAACACAAACTTTTCAGCAATTTATGTGTGTTTTTTCACTAAGTCAAGGACCATAACTCTGGTCTAGCTGAGAGAAATCCAAAATAGAACACCATGTGCACAGTTTCACAGGCTATTTCACACTTCTAATGTTTTATGACTAGGTCAAGCACATTTTCAGATTCATGGGACACAAACTTTTATGCCCTAACTGCATATTTTTGATTCAAACATGGGTCATAACTCTGGTCTGACCAACAGAAATCTAGAAGAAAACTCCAGGTGCACAACTTCACATGCTGAATAATATTTCTATTATGTTTCATGACCCTAGGATGAATGTTTTAAAATACATGCAACACAAACTTTAATGCTCTTTACTACATCTTGGACTAAGTCAAGGGCCTGAACTCTGGTCTGACTGAATGAAATCTAACAAAATCCCAGGTGTACAACTTCACATGCTGAATAATATTCCTGTAATGTTTCATTGGGATTTTTTTTCGAATAGTTTTCGAAATACAACATACAACACAAACTTTTAGGCCCTTTTTATGCATATTGACTAAGTCAAGGGCCATAACTCTGGTCTGGCTGAATGAAATCTCAAACAAAACCCCAGACGCACAACTTCATATTTTGAATAATTCTGTAATTTTTCATAGTCCTAGGAAAAATACTTTTTGAGATACATGCCTTACAAACTTTATGCCCTTTTTATGCATATTTTTACTAAGTCAAGAGTTATAACCCTGGTCTGGCTGTGTGAGATAAAAAATAAAACATCAGGTGCACACCTTCACATGCTGAATAACAATCCTGTGAGGTATGACGACTCTTGGTCAAACATTTCTTGAAATATGCATGACACCAATTTTGATAGACAGACAAGGCTAACTCTATTTTTTTTTAGCCAAATCTGGAACAGCATCAAAACACAACTTCTAAAATAATATACAACATCTGTTTATTTACCAAGATAATACGAGTTTTTATTTCAAAATGTATAATCTAAATCTGATACAAAAATATGACTAACAACAAAATGTCATTAACAATGCTTATTATAACCTCTAACAATAGGACAGAAAACAGTGATGAAAAGTAGTGGTCCAAAGCCCAAGACCAGAAAAAAATTTGTCCAACTTGTAAATTTCAAGATGAACTAGACCAGCTTGAACTAGAGCAACTGGTCTAACAGAATTTAAACCCTGTAAATTATTTATTCTATACATAAATATAATCACTGGTTTCACTGGTTTGTATTGTGTACTTATTTCAACATGTAAAATAATACAACAAACCTAATTCGACTTATTAAATAAAAAGTCAAATGTTGAAGACTGTTAAAATGCTGTAAAACAAAGAAGACTGAAACTCTGACATTATCATGCAACAAAACCATAGTTTATATGTCACAAATATTAAATCGTAGTGTCAAACAACATAGCAGTGTGCTCGGAAAAAAAAAACCCACTCAAATCTGGCAAATATGTGTGGATATCCTCAAGGCAAGGATGTACATGATATTTCTTGATATTGTACTAGAATATTTTTCATTCAAATATGCTTGTCTCTGTTTAAACACTTACGCTAGAATGACATCACGTTAACGTACGGTGAAGTTTTTGTTGCGACCAAGAAAGAGCGCTTCTATATTTTATCTACTGTTTTGGATTAACGGCATATTAGAATCGAAATAATTTATAGCAAAAGAGTGTTTTAACACTATTTATACACTCGGGCAGTAATACGCCCTCGTGCAATTATTACACCCGATGTATAACTGCTCATCATGCATAAATAGTGTTAAAACACTTTTGCTATTAATTAATTATTAAATAAAATCTTAGTCATCCAGATGCATATAAACATGAGGACAGGGGCTAAGTGATAAAACTCCATCCCATCTGAACTCCAAATAATGATTTCATTCAATGATAGATCATTGCTCGAGATATATTATTTGAAAAAACTCGAGGGCTGGACACTGATTTTTATTCACAAAAATTTTTTTGTATATTCTTAAGTACTGAAAAGTCTAGATTTAATAAAATTCTAAACCATAGAAAAATATCTGATCCGAATGTGCAGAACAACCTTAAGTCTAATTTTTGAGTACACCCTACTTAAAACTTGTAAAATACCACTTGATAAAAATCTGCAAATTATATATTGTCATCCATCTTTATTTCATGACCCCAGCAAAATAGTATGTTTACATTAGATGAGGTAATTTAGTGCCTATAGCAGCATATTCAGGTAAGGTTACTGCAGCTATTTCCAGGCTGTTTTTATTTCCTCTTGAAGTATAAAGAAGTTGTATACAATGGATATGGCTGATGTTTCTGTATTATTGTTTTGACAGCTGGTACCCACTCTTTATTACCATTAGAAGACTGAAAATAGAAATAATACTATTATTATTATTACACCAGATTTACAGTTTATAGAACCCATTTCATCGTAAACATTTTCGAGGTGCATTACATACAAAGCCAGCCACTCAGGGCGTCAAATTCATCCACTACCAGTACAGACACTGTGCAATCTGACCCGAGGAACAGAAGGACAAAAAGCACCGTGAACAAACTAAGATAAAGAAACTTAAGATGCAGGCATCATGAATAATTCATGTCCAGCTAAGTTTTAGTTCTTTGCAAATAGAAAACATAAATCATGCCTGGTGTGTAGCACAGACTTCAGGAAAGTTGGAAAAAATGGCTGGACATTTGGTCCAGCAATGCCTAAAAATCTGCCAGACCGAAAAACAATAAGGAGGACCGAAACAAATGTCAATGCACCGCATAATGTTGCTTTTCTCCATCATATATGGGCCAGGTGCGATCTTTAGTCCATTTCTCATTAAATGTTCAAGTTGGTGAACACTCTTATTTTTGTACATTTTTTCTTTTCAGTACGACTGTCAGGTGTTAATTTATGTTTCTTTCCCAGTTCTGCCCCGGCATAATATGTTATTGACACCATTTTGATGTGTTGTCCGTGATGTTGCGGTTCTCAGGGTTCGATACATGCCGGTCAGTTGGACCGCATCCAGATTAAGAAACAGCAGATCACGTCAAAATTTTTCAGTCATGTCTGTCAGACCGAAGACTTTCCAGAAGTCTGACAGCAAGGATCTGTGTGAAACCCTCTTTCCTGGGAATAACCAGTCCTGGCCTCTTAGTTGGATAGTAGAGCATCTAAGTATTTTATAAATAATAATCCAGAACCTAGACCAGGATCCAAACCCTGGATCACTTGATTGACAGCACAGCATGATGATACAACTAGACCCCCTAGCCACCCACATTATACAACACACTTTATTTTGAGAAACATGCCTACAGGCAATCTAGACCTGTAATGAATACCTACCTGATAATATACAAATATTCTTTCAATTTTTAATCATGCAAGTCTTCTTTTTAATCTAATTATAGGAATGGTCTCTGTCCGTCCTTCCGTCCGTCTGTAACATTTCGTGTCCACTCTGTATCTCCTAAACCCCTTGAAGGATTTTCATCAAACTTGGGTTAAATGATCACCTCATCAAGACAATGTAGAACCCATGAATCAGCCATGTTGGCTCAAGTTCAAAGTCACAACTCAAGGTCAAAGGTTTGGACCTTCCATTTTGTGTCTGCTCTGTATCTCCTAAACCCCTTGAAGGATTTTAATATGACTTGGCTGTAATATTCCTCTTATCAAGATAATGTGCAGATTTCAAAAATCACCCCTGCCAGCATTAGTCAAGGTCACATCTCGATTGTTTAACGGTGCCACCCAATACCATCAACCCTTATCCATAACAATGGCGGGGGATATAGCTGTCTTTAAGACTGCCTTGTTTTATTTGTGTAGTGTGATGAGGATTTCATAGTAATATGTCCAAGGTTTCTATTTGGTTTCTTAACCAAATACTGTTTATCTTAAATTGTACAAAGTGAGTCTCATAACTAGTCATAAGAGAATGTTTTTTGTTTTTTTGTTGTTTTTTTTTTTGGCTGGGTTTAGTGTTTCACTGACTAAGTACAGATCATATGGCAACTTCTTTAGCATTTGTTGGTGGACGAAGATCCTAGGTACCTCTGTCAGCATTATTTCATATGAGCAGGCACTTGGGTACGGTAGAACCACCAACCTTCCATAACCCAGCTGGATGGCTTCCTCACGAAGAATTTCTACACCCCAAGTGAGTTTTCAATCCTATATAGATGACGGGCAAGTGATTTGAAGTCAGTGACCATTATCATTTAGCCATAGAGGCCCCTTTGAAAAGAGCCCTTACAAAACTTGCAAAAGAAATGATGAAGACAAGGGATACATTACACATAAAAAGACTAATGAGACGTGCAACAGCTTGAAAATTCGATGCATCGCACACAATCTGTGATGATTTGACAGAGAACAGATTTTCGGAAGTAATTTGTTCTCCACCTATGATTCACGTGGATAATGTTAACTAACTGCCTAGAAAAATACCTGATCATTACCAAGGTATGAAATTACATTGGTTACGTTAGCAAACTGACACCACAGGAACGAAACAGTTTTGAAGAAGAAATAAGCAAAGAATTCAACTTGTACAAAACAAACACTGATATTGTGTGGAATTCAATGCTAAATATACCTTAGTGTTGCTACGAGTCCTGCTGGCATGAACTTTCCTGAGTTATAAAACCTGTATCCCATCAGACACATTAATGTTGCACTTGTCCCTGTAATTATAACACATAATTTAGATCATTCATGTACATGTATTCTGTTACGTCCCTGAAGGACCAAAGATCATAGCTTACCTTTACTACAGGGACTCGTCCCCTAATTTAACATCAGAATATCAAGAAAAATCTGCTGAATATTAATAAATTGAAGTTTCAGAATATCAAGAAAAATCTGCTGAATATTAATAAATTGAAGTTTCACAATTCATAGAGCATAACAGCATATAGGGAAACAGGCCTCACCCATTAGTGGCCATTTTGTTTTACTCCTTTTTTGTTAAAGAGTATTAAAAAGATTTTTCTAAGATTTGACATAATTTCTGATCCCATGACAGATGTTCTGTACTGATTTTAGACCAGATCATGCCATCTAAATCAGTTGCAGAATGTAGCCTTGAATGTTTTAGTATGTCCTAAGAAACAAGATGAATTAGAAATTGCTTTTGTAAAAAAGCACATGTCTCCCCCAATGCAAAGTCCTATAGGCAAGAAGTCAATAGGGGTCAGGAGCGAAAGTCAAAGAGACACTGATGGTTGGCTGCAATAGGGATCATCTACTTTGCATGTCCAGTCATTCCGCTAAATTTCAACACTATTGGCCTAGTGGTTCTCAAGTCACTGTTCAGGCTCCTGTCACCTTGACCTTTGATCAAGTGACCTCAAAATAAATACGGGTCATCTACTCTGTATGTTCAATCATCCTATGAAGTTTCAACATTCTGGATCAAGAGGTTCTGAAGTTATTGATCAGAAATGGTTATCTATGTTCAGGCCCCTGTGACCTTGACCTTTAACGGAGTGACCCCAAAAAGAATAGGGGTCATTTACTCTGCATAAACAATCATCCTATGAAGTTTCAACATTCTGGGTCGAGTGGTTCTCAAGTTATTGATCGGAAATGGTTTTCAATGTTCAGGCCCCTGTGACCTTGACCTTTGACAAGAGTTATCCAAATAACAACATGGGTCATCTAATCTACATGACCAATCATCCAATGAAGTTTCAACATTCTGGGTCAAGTGGTTCTCTAGTTATTGATCGGAAATGGTTTTCAATGTTCAGGCCCCTGTGACCTTGACCTTTGACGGAGTGACCCCAAAAACGATACGGGTCATCTACTCTTCATGATCAATCATCCAATGAAGTTTCAACATTCTGGGTCAAGTGGTTCTCTAGTTATTGATCGGAAATGGTTTTCAATGTTCAGGCCCCTGTGACCTTGACCTTTGATGGAGTGACCCCAAAAACAACACGGGTCATCTACTCTTCATGACCAATCATCCTATGAAGTTTCAACATTCTGGGTCAAGTGGTTCTCTAGTTATTGATCGGAAATGGTTTTCAATGTTCAAGCCCTTGTGACCTTGACCTTTGATGGAATGACCCCAAAATCAATAGGGGTCATCTACTCTTCATGACCAATCATCCTATTAAGTTTCAACATTCTAGGTCAAGTGGTTCTCTAGTTATTGATCGGAAATGGTTTTCAATGTTCAGGCCCCTGTGACCTTGACCTTTGACAGAGTGACCCCAAAAACAATAGGGGTCATCAACTCCAACAGCCCTACAACCCTATGAAGTTTGAAGGTTCTAGGTCAAATGGTTCTCCAGTTATTGCTCTGAAATGAAGTGTGACATACGGACTGACAGGGCAAAAACAATGGGGGGGGGGGGGGGAGACATAATTATGTGATGGTGCATGTGTCTGTCTGTTTGCCTGTCTGTCTGTCATATGTCCTGTCCACAACATTGACTTTCGATCCTCTACCAAATTCCTACCAATCATTTTGTTTCGTTTAAAATCAAGGCAGCCAGTGGGGCAGGGCTAGTCTTCCCTATATGGATATATGGAAAACTTTAAAAATCTTCTCCTTTGAAACCGCTGCTTTGATTTTAAATTAATTTCATTTAAATGTTCTGTTGGTGACCCTCTATGAAATTCCATTCTAATCATTCTTTTATGTTAAAAAGCATGAACTCTAGAAGAAAATGCTAGTTTTCCCTATAAAGTTTTATAGAAAAGTCTGCTGGTCCCATCTTAAAATAATTTCACAATGACTCTCTACCAAATTTCTTCAGAACATTCTGTTTCGGTTAAAAACAGCTGCCAGGGAGATTTCCAATTACAAATAATTTCACAGCAATGAAAAATTATGTTCCTTAAAGTGACCAGTGAATCAGGTGAGCGGTCTAAGGCAATCATGGCACTCTTATTATTACCGTATTTACAAAAACAAACAAAGATCCTTTCTAAATTTCAATAAATTTTACATAAATATGGAGGCAAAGGGTGTCCCAACATTCTGTTGTATTATCTAGATTTTTTTCAGTATTTTGACAAATTGTCACCTTAATTCCAGAGTGATATAAGCTCATTTTTGGCAAAATTGAGATTTTAGTGTCATTAAGTATGTCTCTTATGACCTCTGTATGATGGTAAATTTGTAGCCTTGTAGAACTAACATTTTAGTTCAACAAGGCTGTACATAGTGTATAAAGCAATCGACACTCGAATCTTAAAAAATCATTTCCCAAAACTATCAAAATGCTAGTTACAGCATGGTGGAAATAAGGCGACGAAATGCATAACTCTTTAACAGCATTGTATCGTATAATGTATACTGATGGAACTTTAATTCAGAATTATCAGTCAACAGCATATAAATTCATCCAGTATAGATGAAAATCTCTACAATTGAAAACTCTAGAGAGTAAAGAGGTTATTGCATAGTAACTGTAAGCCAGTTTTCCTCATAAATATTAGGTAATTATAATCTAGTTAAGCTGTTAACAAGCACAGACACATAGTAGTATTATGTAGTATTTACCCAAAGATAATTTAACATCGCTTGGATTCTGTGTTGTCTGGTATGCACCCAATGCTGCCAATGATCCAAAGGTCAATCCTGCGGCCAGAGATGGCAGGCTTGCTAAAATGAAAGAATATTTTAAATTACTGTAATAAATAGTTTAACTACAACTGAATACATGTATTAAATTAACGAGGTTACAGCAAAAAGGTTTATGAGGAAGTTACAGCAATTTCATATATTTTTTTCTATCAATCCGTTTGGTGATGGGACAATTTTAGCTATACTTTTAGGATTACCAGTTCTAAATAAAGTAACAGTTCTGTGACACTTTCAAGCTGCCCGACGTTACAGTAACTTACACCCACAAGTTCAAACTCTCATGAAGTATACAAAGGTACAAGAAATAATTCTATTTAACCTTTAGCATGCTAGATAAATTGTCGTCTGCTGGAAGTGTCGTCTGCTAAAATTGTAAAGTTCATTCAATTTGCTCCAAAATTGGAAGAAATATTGTCAGAGTAGCAAACAGCTTGGAACCTGATCAGACGCCGATTTAATCGGCGTCTGATCTGGTTCCAAGCTGTTTGCAAAGGCTGTTAAATTCGCCTGCAGCAGGCTAAGGGTTAAAGGCCAGCAGAGATACTAACATTAGCTGTGTAAGTTAGCTATCCTATATACATTAAACTCTAAGAAATGTTGCTGCAGAAATGATTTAATACATATCTTTGAAAGATTCACTTCTGGAAGAAAAACACGATCACGAATTTGGTAAATTATTTACAGTATAGTTATTAGCATTTTTGTGCACCATAATGGAAGCTTTTATCAAATTCATGTTTTCCTCCGGAACGAAGAATTAAAATAATGCTTTCTTTAGAGATTTTTTACAATGCATTGTGCTCATAAATTTTTTGTTTTCAGAGCTTGGGTAATTAACGGTGACTAACACAAATCACTGTTAAAATTTCATATTCAATGTCCCACAAACCCAAGTGAGAGTTATTTATAAACAAGAGCTCGTAGAACACGAAATACCCCACTTGATGCATTCAGTAATTGCACAAGGAACAGAAATTATTTGCTCACTGTAAACAAAAGTTCTACTGTTCTGGTTTAATGTGACCTTGACCTATTGACCTCAAAATCAACTGGGATCATCTGCTGGTCATGTTCAACCTCCCTATTAAGTTTTGTGATCCTAGGCCCAAGCGTTCTGAAGTTATCGTCCAGAAAGGGTTTAACTGTTCCGGGTCAATGTGACCTTGACCTTTGGCCTACTGACCTCAAAATCTATATAGGTCATCTACTGGTCATGACCAATCTCCCTATCAAGTTTTGTGATACTAGACCCATGCGTTCTCAAGTAATCGTCTGGAAACGGTTTAACTGTTCTGGGTCACTGTAACCTTGGCCTTTCACCTACAGACCTCAAAGTCAATAGGGGTCATCTGCTGGTCATGAACAACCTCCCTATCAATTTTCCTGATCCTAGGCATAAGTGTTCTTGAGTTATCAACTGGAAACCGTTTTACTGTTCCTGGTCACTGTGAACTTGATCTTTGACCTACTGACCTCAAAATCAATAGGGGTCATCTGCTGGTGATGATCAACCTTCCTATCAACTTTCACAATGCTAGGCCCAAGCATTTTTGAGTTATCATCCGGAAACCGTTTAACTGTTTCGGGTCACTGTGACCTTGATCTTTGACCTACTGACCTAAAAACCAATAGGAGTTATCTGCTGTCATGACCAGTCTATCTATCAACTTTCATGATCCTAGGCCCAAGCGTTCTTAGGGCTGTAATGAGTATCCGAGTACTCGGATATCCACGAGTTTGACCAAAAGTTCAAGTACGGATATTCGTCATTGTCAAGATCGTTGGATCGTGATCTTTTTCGTTAATACATGCAATATGTATAATTCTATCAATAAAACTAAATTAAAGCCACATTAAACGTCTTTAAAGAATTTTCTTGCATATCTAAGACGATTACGCGTTGTCAGATTCTAAACCGGATGTAAACAAATGTAGAGTTAGCATCGGTCTTATATTCAAACTTAAATTAATATGAAATCTGTCAAAACAGTGAATAAACATTTATCATTTAAGTAATTAAATTCAAT
This sequence comes from Mercenaria mercenaria, assembly GCF_021730395.1. NCBI lineage: Eukaryota > Metazoa > Mollusca > Bivalvia > Venerida > Veneridae > Mercenaria > Mercenaria mercenaria. The sequence goes on from NC_069363.1 coordinate 56,889,906, forward strand.
AAAAAGTTAGATACGAAATCCCTGTCCAAAAAATAAAATTTTCTTATCAAAAAAAAACGGAACTGTTACTAAATATTGTGATATTAATGACCGACGTCATGTCGTTTATCTGCAAGAATGGCCGAACATTACAGAAGTCCACCCGCAAAACCTGACCTTAATTAATGAGAGAAACATTAAACATAGGTCAAAACTATTAAACTGAGCACCATGAGAACTGCAAAGTTTAGATTCCATAAAGAAAAAAGTACAAAAATAATCGGCTTGCATTTTTGTATCATTATAAGTTGTTGCTGATGATCCGTGGTTCGATCTGTGAATCGTCAGCCCCGACACGCGGATCAGATCGGATCGCCACTTGTCTGACGATCCACAGCCCTAAGCATTCTCGAGTTATCATCCGGAAGCCGTTTAACTGTTCCGGGTCACTGTGACCTTTACCTTTGACATACAGATCTGAAAATCAATAGGGGTTATCTGCTGGTGATGACCAACCTTCCTATAAACTTTCACAATCCTAGGCCCAAGCATTCTTGAGCTATCATCCGGAAACCGTTTAACTGTTTCGGGTCATGCAATTATTTCCTGAATCCTTGACCTTCTATCTTTCCAGCTATGCAGTAAAAAAATTTACGCAAGACTGATAAAGTTTTACGCCAAAGGTTTAAAGCTATAAAACTCTTAATATCCCATTATGCTTATCAGGTCATGATCAGACTAAAAGAGAATTTGATTAATCACAGTTTGCTACTAATTTTACTTTAAAGGTCACTTTGTGAGAACAGCAAAAAGACTTTTTTTTAATAACTTACCTGAGTTAACTATATTTTATAACTAATACAGGTTATAAAATGCCTGAAAAAGTAACTGAAATAAGTAACATAACTTAAAACAGTTACACTCCTGACTGACTATTTTGGTCATTTGAGTGTTTGACGTGAGTGGGGATATTGCCCATTTGAAAAATATATCTCAATATTTCCCAGGATCGCGTCAAATTAGTTGGACTAACCGACCGACATCTGCAAAACAATATACCTCTCCTTCTTCGAAGGGGGCATAATAAAATACTTACAAAAAACCCACTAATAATGGCAACTTTATCACAACTAATCATAGCTTTTCCCAGCACTTACCTTATACACCAGTAAACAGTACAGAAAAGTATGTGTCTGTTGATTACTGACCTTTAGACTCTGTTACCGGACCCCTAGCCAATGTAACCCCCTATTAAGTAAACAGAGAGTAGTATCTACATCTGGTGTGAAAATAAATTTCCTGTCTCCCATATATGCATCAAAGGATTTTTTTAACTGATTAAATGATTCTGCAATTGGTGACAGAGTTCCAAAAGTTCACCTGATCACTATTCTCCGACTGAGTTTTTCCATATATCAAACAACTTTCATGAAAAAAATGCTGTAGGAAAAAGTGGTGTGCTATAAAGATATGTAAATAAGACCTGAAGTACCATTTTTATATGAAGCAAAGAATGACCTCAAGTTGTGACATTTAATCTATGCAAAGAGCTATAAAATAAACAGATCGGCAACTTGAAAGGCATATAGAGCAAATCTCGCCAACATCCCGTGACAACTGAATGAGATCTCGTTGTAAGCGTCTGTTGATCATGACTGATCAAGTCAGCAAACGCTTTGAAATAAGGTTACTTTCGGATCATTTGTTTATCAAGATAATGGCGGATTTTTAATGTTATTAGTATTTTCTACACGGAGAAGGAATGAATTTATGATTGAAAGTCTGAGAAATCAACAGTTTTCGCTTGAAAAAGGACTCAAATTGGTTTATTATGTGCCGGGCGTACCACCAGTTTTATACTTCAGTAAGCGTCTGCTGATTTGATCATGATTGATCAAGTCGGCAAACCAGGGGTCCTGAAATAAGCTGTCCGAGTTGTCCGATTCGTGGATTCCTCGGTCCGGACAAGCAGTTTTTAGAAGCTGGCTTGTCCGGGGACAAGTAAAATTTCCGTGGTAAACATTTTATGAAAACGAAACTAATCGGCGTCATCTGTGATTTCCGCATGCCTAAAGGCAATATCTAATCTGTTTGTGATCATTTATGACCCTTAAATTATCAAAACAAAAATGTATGCAGCCATTTATAGACACGTGGACTGGTTTACTACATTTAATGATCATTATTGGAAAGTTATACCGTAAAGTTGAAAATGAGTGCCAGTCTGGGGTTTCCCGATATCTACTTTCATTTTTGATTTTCAGAAAATCGATGAGCGAGGTTGGCACTATGTAAAAAAGTTTAGTAGCCAAAATTTGTGGCTTAATCGTTCGAGTCTATTGTTTTGACATTTAACAACTCTGACAGCTTATTTCAAGACCCCTGAAAGACCAGTGCAGTATTCAGTGAATGTTATGGGACCAGGGTAGAAATTCTAGGCATACTGAGATTATTTTTGTCAATGGCATGTGTTCAAGTGTTTTTAATTATTCTCTACTCACTAAACTTGATAGTCATAACATATTTTCAAGTGGATGTTCTAGTCACTTAGCTTGCTAGTCATAACATATTTTCAAGTGGATGTTCTAGTCACTTAGTTTGCTAGTTATAACATATTTTCAAATGGATGGTTCAAGTCATAACATAAAAACTTTATATAAGTCAAAATAGAAGTCAACAGAAGTGTATGTTTGTATTATTTGTTCATTTAGTAATGATAATGCTGATCCTTTCCTTTTTAAACTAAAAAGTACGGACAAGCTTTTCTTTGGTACGGACAAGTGGATTCGTGGGCCCAACTTGTCCGTGGACAAGTAGACTCTGAAAATATTTCAGGACCCCTGCAAACGCTTTGAAATAAGATAACACGCTAACACGAGATGACGCAGGATTATCCCAAGTTGCTATTCTGTGTATTTTATAGTTCTTTGATCTATGTGGCCAGTGGCCACCGCCTTGCAAACTATCCGAAATTATATAGTCCGAAAACTGGTTCATTATTCGGTATATTTCATCTATTTCCAAGTAATGTCCATTGACAAATATCTAAAATGTTATTACCTGATTTAACATAGCCCATTATACCACCGGCAGCAACTGTCAGTGCATATCCGAACCCTAAAATATCTGCAGGCATGATTAATTTTTCGCTGTTGGACCGGTCAGGCTGGTTTGACAACTTCCGTTTCTTGCGTGAACATAGCGATGCATGACAATTATGTTGGGTTTAACAACACTAAATAAAACAAGAGCTGTCCGTATTTTAATGGGGACAAGGGACAGTAAATTTGAAAACTCCACAACTCTGCGCTGATACCAGTGCGAAAAAAATCATAAACAAATCCAATTTCGACAAATTCAAGGCAATTGTTAAGCGAATGTTTTGCGTAGACATAGCACTTCATTATGTGACATTTTCAGTCTGCCGATTCTGTTTGCTTCTGTGATGAAAACGAGTGAAACGCAGGTTTCAGGACACTAAATTTTTAGACAAAAAATGGCCCAAAATGCACACCTTGCGCGACCTGTACCGTATTATCTGCAAATGACTGACCTAAAACACATGCATATTTTTAAAGCATGTGGCCAGACGAAAAGAATGGTGGGAAGAAAAGTATCTCATAACCGTTTACTCTTTCCGCAACTTTGAGCTGAAGCTGGGTGGATGTATGACCGTTTCCAATTCGTCTGACTTCCGTTACCTCAGGTAAAGTTTTAGACCCGGCCGTCTACATGGAGCTAGGAAAATCGATACATACACATATTTATTTTACACAATAATCACTCGTACGCAGAAATCCTTAGTTCTATAAACATCATAAACAACCAGTTGAATATATATGCCTGTAAAGTACATATGTCTATTTTATTTAAAAAAAGTACCCGGGCCAGATGCGAAACTGGCCCCTGCCACTTAAGACAGCCAATGCTCGACTATTCGATTTTTTGTCCCAGAAGCAGGAAAATGTTACCCTAAATGTGAAAATATGTATAGAGTTTCAATCCAGTATCTGCATCATTTTTGGAGATGGTAACTTGCATGCAAAACTTTAACCAGAAGTTTTATGTTCAAAAGGGGACATATGACCAAAATGTATGTCAGAGTTATGGGACTTGATGCAATCAACTAGTTTTATAACCCCGAAGGCACATGTGAAATTTCAATTTAATATCTGCATTTGTTCTGCAGCTAGTAACTTGCACGCAAAACAGATATATATATATATGCCTTTAAGTAATAGCTGTATGTACTTGCACACAAAACTTTAACCAGGATTTTCTAAGACCAAAAGGGGGCATAATTTGGCCAAAATGCAGGTCAGAGTTATGGGACTTGATGCTATCATCTAGTTTTATAACCCCTAAGACACATGTGAAGTTTAAATTCAACATCTGCATTAGTTTTGGAGATAGTAACTTGCATGTAAAACTTTAACCAGGACTTTCTAAGTCCAAAATGGGGCATAATTTGCCCAAAATACATCTACATCTACATCTTTCACCCAACCGTCGATTTCCGACTATCACTGGGCGGCGTTGTCAGAGAAACAGTTGTTAAAGAACTGATATGTTACAATGTTAAAAGAATAAAAGCTAAAAAAGACAGTATGCTACAGTTAAAATGGGACAGAGGCAACAGAATTACATACTGACCACCGCCAGCCTCTCTCTAAAGATACTGAGACTGGGGCTAGATTTAACATGAGTTGGTAGGGAGTTCCAGAGTCGGATGGTCCTAGGGAAGTAGGAGTTAGAAAAGTACTGAGTGTGAGACATGGGGTATTAAGTAATTTAGGTTTCTAGTTGGAATAAGATGAGATTGGTCGACTGCAACTGTCTGGGTCCTTATTTTATAAAACATTACTAATGAATTGTGTAACCTTCTATATTGGAGTGTATTCCATTCTAAGGTTTCAGCATTTGTGTAACACTACTGGTGTAACTGTAGTCCATACATGACGTATCCCTAGCAGCTGACCTTTGGACATTTTCGACTTTGCTAGTGAGGGTTTTTGCCAAGGATGCCAGACGCTTGAACAGTACTCAAGTTGAGGGCGGACATAGGTGTTATAGGCAGCAATTTTGACCTTTTTATTATCAGTTTTGACATTTCGTTGTATGAAGCGAAGAGTGGAAGTTGCTTTGGAAGTGATACTGTCAATGTGTTTGGACCAGTTTAGATCTTTGGAAATGGTTATGCCTAAGTATTTAGCTGCCTCACAAGTTTTTAACTCTATGTTGTGAAGTTTGTAGGGGTAGACTACAGGATTTTTCTTTCTAAAAATTCTAAGGACTTCACACTTGTCCGGGTTGAACTCCATGGAACATGTCTTCTCCCAGGTTCTAAGCTAATCAGGTCTTGTTGCAGAGATATACTATCTGAAATGGAGTTGATGGTAAGGTATATTATGGTGTCATCTGCAAACATTCTTGCGTTACATTTGACGGAATCTGGTAAGTCATTAAAAATATACCAGGAAGAGACATGGCCCAAGAACAGACCCCTGGGGAACTCCAGACAGTACAGGAAGTTCACTGGAAAAATGACCATCAACAGCGGACTTTCTGGGAGCGGTTGGACAGGAAAGATTTTGACCCATTTGGTAAATTTGTGGGTTGACACCAAGGCTTTGTAGTTTATAAATTAGTCTAATGTGATCGACCCTTGTCAAACGCCTTGGAGAAGTCCATGACAATAACATCTGTTTGTTGACCCTGTTCAGTGTTATTGTAAGTTCCTGATTTGAAATTAATGAGCTGAGTCTCACAACTGTGACCTGATCTAAAGCCGTGCTGGAACTGGCTAAGTAGCTTATGCTTGTCAAAATAGGTCATAAGATTGGAAACAACAATGTGTTCAAGGAGTTTGGAAGCAATGCAAGTTAGGGAAATAGGGCGATAGTTACTAGGTTTAGACTTGGGACCTTTTTTAAATACGGGGGCTACGGTGGCTTTTTTCCAATCACTGGGTACTAGGCCGATTCGAGAGATAACCTGTATATATGGGCAAGTAACAGGAGCAATTTCATGGTGGAGTTCTTTTAGGATGCGTGGGGATAATTCATCAGGTCCTGAGGCTTTATGTGGGGATAGGCCATAGAGCATTTTTCCACACCTTCAGTGGTGACCTGGATCTTATTCATCATGGAGACTGGGGATGAGAGGACGTTGGAACATATATGCTTCAGACTAAGGGGCTGGGGGAGGGGAAAAGACAGATTCAAATTGTTTGTTTAAGATAGTAGCCTTTTGGATGGGGTCTGTGTAGGTAAGACCATCTGTTTTAAAGGGGGGGCAATGCCGACATTTTCTTTTTTGTTGTGCTTGATGAAGCTGTAAAACTTTTTGTTTTACCAGGTTGTGAGTCATGGTCAAATATGACACTTTCCATATATGACCAGTATTGGGCTCTTATTTGCTTCTGGATAGAAGACTTAAGGGATTTGAATCTTGTTGGCGGGCTGAGGAGGGAGATTTGTGTAGTTTCTGGTACAGTTTATCACGCTTATGTATAAGCCTGATAATTCTCGGGGTTAACCATGGCAAGTCGGCACGGGGTTTAGACATTTAGATGGAATGTGTTTTGACTGGGATTCATTAAGGCAGTCCTTGAATGAATTCCACGCTACTTCAGGGTCTGAATGGTTTTCGGGGGAAAAAGCTAGCCCCAAAAGCCTTCATGTCAGATTTTAGCCCTTCCCAATTAGCCTTCGTGTAGAGTTTTATAGGGCGTCTAGGTTTGGGGTTTGGGGCGGCCCCTATTAAGATTCAATTCATGAAATATAATATCATGATCCGAGGTGGCTAGACTCGGTAGGGATTTAACCAAGTGAACATGGGATGGATGGTTTGTAAAGAAGAGATCAAGGGTGTTGGATAACCTAGTTGGGATCTTAACTATTTGTTCAAGATTATAATGGGAATATCTTTCAATAAATTCTTCATAAAAGGATCTGTTTTTACAAGTTTGTTTAGGGGACTCTTTTGACCAGTCAATGTCGGGGAGATTGAAGTCTCCAAGTAGCCATACTATGCTGCCTTGGGTATTTTACTAAGGGATAACCAGAGTTGGGATAGGGAGTCGGCATCTAATTTTTGGGGTTTATAGTAGGCTCCGACAAAGATATCTTTAAGGCAGTGATGGTAATTTTGGCCCAGGTTATGTTGCATGAAGTCTTGAGGTCTGGTTGTTCTTGGCTGATCAGTGAGTTAGATATAGCTATCATCACTCCTCCACTTGACCTTCATCCTGTCATCCCTATATACCTTATAATTAAGATTATCAGGAAATATTTCGGAAAAACTGATGTCGGGCTTAAGCCATGTTTCTGTGAGGCAAATAACATCTGGTTTAATTTGGTCAATAACTAGGTGTAATTCAGGGATTTTGTTTTTGACAGAACGACAATTAATGTTAAGGATGTGAGACGTTCAGATGTTTTTAGTTTAGGTTTGGGAGTAACCTTTTTCTTTTTAGGATTGGGGTAGATGAGGCCTTTGGGGTTTCTGGAGGCTCATGGAGGAAAAAGAGCTATTTAAGCTGAAACTTACTTTACTGTGGTCGTGACTTAGAGGGGAATAGTAAGAAGTGTCACTGAGAGTATCTAGGGATTCAGTCAGTGAACTTGAGTGGTTTAGCGAGCCACACTGTTGACAGTACCAGCTGAACTTTGAGTCTGAGAGTTTGTCGTAAGTATGACTGCCAATGCCTTCGCAGTCTGTGTGAAACAAGTTTCGCAGTTGTCACACAGGATGCCTTTTTGTGACCAGGACACATTTGGGACAATACCCGCACGGGTACTGGGTAGGACAGGAAGCGCCTGGCGGGCCTGGGTTTGGTTCAATGTCTGGGGTCTGACATGCCAGAAGACCAAAAAGAAATAAAAAGGGATGTCTTACTAGCACTGGGTTTCTCTTTGTGCTTTCTAGATGGTATTACTGTTTTGAGGACGTTGGCAACTGAGATACCAACAATACTGGATTTTGGAGGGAAATGGTTCGCACAGTAAATTACTCTGATTGCTGAGCAGGAAAAATATGATGTGCAACTATAAAGATGAAAAGGCATAACAATGTCAGCCTTAGTTCCATCCTTGTTGGATTAGTATGATTCTAGACCAACCAGCAACTCTTTGTCCGAATTGTGTAATTATCGGAAAATTGTATAGTTGCAGTACGAGTCAAAAACATCCAATAAGCTGGGAAGATAATAAGAATTATCTACACAGCTGGTTAGCTAATAAGTATCTTACCACCACCAGTTATACAAATTAAGGGTATTGTAAGAAAGTTTTAAGTAAATTATTATTTTGTGTATAGTTTACGAAAAAGTTGTGAACTGTTCTCGACGCATGCGCATACATGTCAGAGTTGTGGGACTTAACCCAGTGATGTTGGTAACTGATCTAGAAAAAGAAAAAAAAGTTTCAAATCTATATGCCTTTTAGTAATAGCCGTATGTACTTGCACGTAAAACTTTAACCAGGATTTTCTAAGTCCAAAAGGGGGTATAATTTGGCCAAAATGCAGGTCAGAGTTATGGGACTTGATGCTATCAACTAGTTTTATAACCCCTAAGACATTCAGTTTCAATTCAATAGCTGCATTAGTTTTGGAGATAGTAACTTGCATACAAGACCGTCAGGGGAGGTACCGGTAACTAGAGTCATGGATTGGGACTACATACTATGTAGCTGCTTTATTTATTCTATATAATAAAATAAAATAAAAAAAAACTTCCCAGGGATGCAGTACACAGTAGCTCAAAAATGAGGCCCCAAACTGGTGTGGTATAGTTATTTTTGTGCCCCCACTACTGAGTGGAGGGGGGAGGGGGGATATAGATTTGGTTTTGTCTGTGCATCCTTCCGTCTGAAGTTTGTGATGCACCTAGCTCAAAAAGTATTTGATAAAAATTGATGAAACCTTGCATGAGTCTTTATCATGGTATGAACTTGCGCACTTCCTATTTTTTGTCTGGCTCCGCCCCTATTTCCAGAGAAATGGCCCCTGAAATAGTCAAAAACGCACATTTTCACCTTGTGACATGTCTAGCTCAAAATTAAAGTATTTGATATAAGTTGATGAAACCTTGCACAAGTCTTTATCATGATATAAACTTGCGCACCTCCTATTTTTCCTCCGGCTCCATCCCCTGTTTCCAAAGTTATGGCCCCTGAAATAGTCAAAAATGCACATTTTCACCTAATGATGTAACTAGCTCAAAAAGTATTTGATGTGAATTCATGAAACCGTGCACGATTCTTTACCATGATGTGACCTTGCACATTTTTCTTGAGATTTAAGCGCTTATTACAGAGTTATGGCCCTTGAAATAGCCAAAATAGTGGATTTTTTGTTTGTGATGCTGAAAGCTCAAAAAGTACATGGCCTAAAATAATGAATCCTTTATGTAAAATGTTTGTCGAGTCTATACCCCCTTAAGACTGCAAACATTTGAATTATTGCCCCTTATTTGTGACAAATGTACCAGTGGGGGCACACCCTGTGTCCTACAGACACATTCTAGTTTTCAACTGTCACAAGTGGATAATTACATAGTCTATCACAGCGTGATCAATCAAAGGTAAATATATCTTGGGTACTGACCTTGCAATTATATATGCCTGCAAGAGAAACTTTTGAAAACAGATCTTACATTGTAAATTATCCAAGTTTTCATGGTGAATTCTGCAGCACAATTATTTCATGATGAAATGCTACCAAAATGTCAAGTATAGACCTTCACTGATGTTACAGGGAACATAATGAAATTATTATTACTTTAAATGATATTGGTGGATTTTATTCATTTCAAGTGACTTTTTATTTCTTGCTGAATGTAGAAGGATTATTAGTATTTCTAGATGGATACAGGATTTTTTGGTGTGTCTTGAATTTTCAGTCAGACTGGTTTCATGGTAACCCATATGTTGAAGTTGCTTTTGCATACCTTCAAAAGTTCATCAAAATCTGATCATTTAACATCAGAAACTACAATTACTAATTCAAGTAACAATATAAACTTAAGCGAAGTTCCTTCTTTTTACATAAAATCTTTACTGTGTGACTTTAATGACATCTTTTCTTCGGATTTGACACATTTTCATAGAAAAACACAGTCTAGTATTTACTAAGTAATGTTGTTTTTACTTTATGTCTATTTTCAATATTATATTTATTACTAATCAAATTGTAGTACTAAAATGACATAAATTTTGACATGTGCACCTAGAAGACAGATATGCCCAAGCCATCAGAAATACTACAGTAACAAGGTATTCATTCACACCAGTATATTTTAACTCAGTGTTTTTACATTAGTTACCATTATCTCATATTCCACACATGATGATAAAATGAAAGAACAAGGCTTCTGTTTAAGATTTATTTACAACAGATACATGAAAAATGCTTTAAACAATAAAGTACTAGTGCATACACAAATGTATATAACATGTCAACTAGGAGCAAATTCAATGTTTAATGCCAGTCTGAAATAACTGCACTTTCACAATACGACCCGATGTATGAATTAATCATGTTTCAAGTAGTCAACAATTTTGGCAGAGCCAAAATAAAACAAATTTTGAAAATACATCTGACCTTGGAATCAAACTCATGACCTTGCAATACATCGATCTGCGCTCTCCCTACTGAGTTAAGAAGGGGGCAACTGCACTTTGAATCTGACCTGGAAACTACAACATATATACTCTTAAGAATCCAACTGAGTTTTAACATTTTCAATGTATCATTGCTGTCTAATAGCTTGTCGCAATTGAAGACATTGTGTAAAAATATGGTGCAAGAAAATTCATTATCAAGAGCCATGTTTGACTAAAATAACAAAGAGAAATAATCCTGTACAAGGTGTTTCCTGCAGATTGCATCTCTTCTCAATATCCTTTATCATTGGGTGAAATATCAACTTAATACCTAGAACAATTTAGTCTGGCTATGAACAGTATTCAGATAAGTATAATAACTTAATTCAATAAAGGGAGATAATTGAAACAGTATGCATGGTAGAGCTATTGTTCTGGCACAATGCATTTCCTTTCACTGAACTTTTTCATTTTAAGAAAATTCAACTAAGTCTATTTGATAATTTTGGAGTTATTCTCAAGACAAACATGATAAATAACTATAAACTTTAAACTTAATGACTGAATTAAAACTGATTTTTTTAAAAGGTAGACGATTCAAAAAGTACAAAAGATAGAGTTCTGTTTCTTGTACAATGCGCTTTAAGGTATAGCTCCATATTTCGGAGAAAAACGTTCGAACGTCATCAAATCATAAAAAGAAAGCATTGTTTTAAATGAAAATTTAACAGCATATAAAACATTTATATTATTCAACAAAACCATTGTCAATTTATTCATGTATGTATTGAATTCCGGAAAGGGACTGCATGAAGGGGCCACACTTCTGGACAGTTCAGCGCCTTTAAAAACTCACCATTTTGAAAAAGCTGTTACATGTCTTCGTTTTGATACATTTGCAACATCGTGCGAGTGTTTAAACTTTACATAACTAGGTAAAACATCGTTTTTGACAATTGTTTACATTTATTTCTTTACAAATGACATTCTTATTCAAAGGGGGACAACTCATTAAGAATATTTTAGGTATCCAACTCTGTGGGACAGAACATTAAAGCATGTATTGGGCAGATAAGATGTGCTAAGGTGCTGTTCATTTACTAAAAAAATCTGTTATTTTGTGATATACTGCTAAACCTTCACTGATAGCCATCTTTGTAAACAGTTTGAATGAGTTCTCTGCACAACTCGCGTTATGGCTTGGGCAAATAAATTTTATACTGGCAGATAAACAAGAGGTGAAGAAGGACAGCAACGCTCAACTTTTCAACAGCCTTGTAAATTTAATGAATATAAAAATCGAAAAAGTAGCATTATTTTGTAAAAAAAGCAAAATATAATTACTGAACCTAAGCAATGTTAGTCACTTTATCACCATGAATAAGTGTGTGAAGTTTCAATTCATTCCCAAAAATGGTTACCGAGATACCAGCTTACATACAAAAACTTAATTAAAATAGACGTCGATGCACGGGTGAGTCCATAATGTCTACCTTTTCTTCAAATAGTCGAGCTAAAAAGTAAGCAGAGGTCTTGTGCTTGTACACTGCACTTCCTTTCAATGTAATCTGTGTAACTTACGAAAACTGAATAAAGTCCATTTGAAAGATTTGGAGATATTTTTCGGACAAGTTTTCAGTAATTTTAACACAAGGGAGATAATTCAAAAAGCAAGGTAATGTTAAAGTTTCTTGTACATTGCAGCTGAACTTATTGTCTTCTACCTCTGTATGCAGTTTAGATAAATTTCTGTCAGCACTTTTGTTTTGTTGGGTTTAACGTCGCACCAACACAATTATAGGTCATATGGCGACTTTCCAGCTTTGATGGTGGAGGAAGACACCAGGTGCCCCTCTGTGCATTATTTCTCCACAGGCGGGCACATGGGTAGAACCACTGACCTTCCGTAAGCCAGCTGGATGGCTTCCTCACATTAAGAATTCAACGCCCTTAGTGACAGAGGCCTTAACCACTCGGCCACGGAGGCCCCTTTTCAGCACTTTTATAGTTATGGCCCTTGTGAATAGATATAATAACTGGCAATAATTCGAAGAGTAAGCATGTCAGAGTTATATCACACTTCTATTCAATGTCTTCTATTACTGCGTAAAATTTCAACAAAAATATCCCTAGGATAATTTTGGAGTTATTCTGCAGAATACTGTGGCAAGTGAATGAAAGGGAGATAATTCAAACAATATCTGAGTATGCAAGGCAGAGTTACGCTTCTAGTACACAATGTCCTCTACATGCAGTTTGAATAAAAGACAACTGACTCTAATATAAGGAGATAATTTGAACAAGGAGCTGCGTTCAATAAACGCTTGATGCCCCCGGTCCGGTGGCATCCTTGTCGATACAAAGCAACCAAAGTCCAAAACGAGGTCAAGTTCAAGGTCAAGGTCAAACTGAGGTCAGGTGATGTCTGAAGATGAGGAATGGTCACAGGTTACATCTGCATTAGTATCAAGTCATTCTAGTAAGGGGTATTGATGCTAGACGAAACGGTCCCATTTGGTTAACCTCGTACGGATGGACGGACGAACGGACAGGACAATCACTATATGCCTCCCGCATCAGTAGATCCCAGAGGCAGAAAAAATAAGCAAAGCAGAGTTAGGATATTTGTAAACTGACTATCTCTCAATATCTTCTGTTCATTGTATGAAGGTGTAACAAAATCCCTTAAACAGTTTTAAGTTATGGTCCAGACAAGGTTTGATCAAGTTTAAAACAGAAGGTTCAGGCGATTACTCCAGGCATACTGGTCCAAACTGTCAATTTTCATAATCATGTAGAACTGCCTGGTTCCTGTACAAGACAAGGATATCATATTTCTGTTCATATGTAACTTTATAATTTGTTATAGTTCCAAAGAATAATATTTTAGTTAATTAGAGGACATGTATCGCCTTCTAAAAAATGGGTAAAAATATAAAATGCATTGTCAAAAATTAGCAAATTAAAAAGCTATGGTGCAAAACGATTCTCCAAAATTTTTGAGTTTTCAAACTAAACATGGTTTAGTGGGCAGGACATATTGTAATTAAAAACATAACAATGTAAAGCAAACATAAACAAGTCATATTAAAATAGCATGAAAAGTTAAATTTTTATATCAGTCCTAAGTACCAAAACTGGTACCATAAAGTTTTAGTGAACACATTCATTTTCTGCGCACACTTAATGCCAAGATCAGAACCAGTCAAAATCTGGAATGTTCCCATATTCGTCATACATTTCGTTCTCCCAATAATCCGAGTATACGTCCTCATCGTCATATGACAGGTCTTCATCCTCTTCTTGATCGTCATCTGGATAGTCAATCTGGTAAGTTGCCTGGCTCCGAACGCTTACAAACTTACAATGGGGACAATCGATATGACATCTTACAAGATGGGATGGGATCGTGGCCACAACAACCCCACTGTTTGTAATTGCCTTTGGTGCATCCTGGAGGGTTTCCCACTTTCTATGTTCAAGGTCATATTTACACGCGCTAGTGAGCAAACTTTTGCCACTCTTTCCTCCAAACACAAAAAGTTCATTCTGGTAAGTCGAATATATGAAGTCGGATCTAGACGGTTCTTCCAGTGGTAGTGGAATAAAAATGTCCTTACCAGATGTCCACCTCCGTGTGTTGATGTCAAATTTCTGATACCGGTAACAACCTTGTTTCGTTAGCAATACTTCGTTCTTGATGGCAAACATGTAAGGCTCATGTTTCACACCTCTAGAATGCTCTTGCTGTTTAATAGTTCTTGTGTCCATTAAAAAGAATCTGACGTTCCTTGTTTTGTGACGACTAGACCCTTGCACACCACATTTTGAGCAAAGCACAGCAATATATCTATCCTCTACAATGCATGTTGATACTTCAGTTTTCATATTTCTAGCGCAGAGTGGAATCACAACATTGCAGTTCTGCCGATCTTTTGATACACTGAACAAATAAACCATCCACTGTGGTTCGGTCCCGCTCTTTGCTCCAACAGATCTTACCGAATCTATGATGTACAGTCTGTTATTTACCATCAGAATATGCTGGATTGTAATGTCACGAAACGGTTCAGGAAGAGTCATGTGTATTGTTGTCCAAGACTTCTCAGTGACGCAATATTTAAACATGAAATATTCATTGTCATCAATTATATTACCAGCGCTTGCATCATATACATACAGACTGTTTGTGTTGTTACAGAATGCCACTAGGGGTCGCCGCATTGAGAATGGAAGAGGAGCTAACTCTGTCCACCTGTTCTCATTGATAACATAACCATACACATGATTTATGGAGATAATGTCAGATATTGGTAGGAATGGAACAGCAAAGAATGAATGGAAGAGTTGACCTATTCCACAACCTCCTACTACTAGAATAACATCACTGTTGGCTTCATTAGGCAATAATCCAGCCATATGCTTCATCTTTACGTTCAAAACATGAACTTTACATTTATCTGTACTGACTTACAGCGGCGATGTTTCACCAGTACTTTCCAGGTATTCTTTTGGCACCCTTTTGAGATCTAGCTCACAAAACAACCTCTCAAAATGACATTCTCTGTTCTTTTTGTCTGCGCCCTCGTGAAATAATTACGCCAGACGTATAACCGCCCATCGTGCATAAATAAGTGTTAAAACACTCTTTTGCTATAAATTTTTTCTTAAATAAACAATGGAAAATTACACAATCTTTACACTAATGTTTTTAATTCTGAAGTAAAATTGAATTATACATAATACAAGCATGTGATCTGGCAAAAATAGCCAGAACAGTTTTTTTATTAACTATGTAACAAAGCAGACAAGTCGAGATAATATGTATTCGGAACTGTGGTACACATTCATGCCCAATAATTTTAAAATCCATGCATGAATGACAAAGATATGGACCGGACAGGCCCATCAATGCACTATCATGAAATATGACCTTTAACGTCTAAGTGTGACCTTGACCTTTGAGCTACGGACCTGGGTCTTGCGCGCGACACGTCGTCTTACTGTGGTACACATTCATGCCAAGCTATTTGAAAATCCATCCATGGATGACAAAGATATGGACCGGACACGCCCATCAATGCACTATCATGAAACAAGAGGACCATGATGGTCCTGAATCGCTCACCTCTTCCCACATGACCCAGTTTTGAGTATGACGTCGTTTTTTCTATTATTTGACATAGTGATCTAGTTCTTAAGCTCATGTGACCCAGTTTTGAACTTGACCTAGATATTATCAAGATAAAAATTCTGACCAATTTTCATGAAGATCCATTGAAAAATATGGTCTCTAGAGAGGTCACAAGGCTTTTTCTATTATTTGACCTATTGACCTAGTTTTCAAAGGTATGTGACCCTGTTTTGAACTTTACCTAGATATCATCAAGGTAAACATTCTCACTAATTTTCATGAAGATCTCATGAAAAATATGGCCTCTAGAGAGGTCACAAGGTTTTTCTATTTTTAGACCTACTGACCTAGTTTTTGACTGCACGTGACCCAGTTTCGAACTTGACCTAGATATCATCAAGATGAACATTCAGACCAACTTTCATACAGATCCCATGAAAAATATGGCCTTTAGAGAGGTCACAAGGTTTTTCTATTATTTGACCTACTGACCTAGTTTTTGAAGGCACGTGACCCAGTTTCGAACTTGACCTAGATATCATCAAGGTGAACGTTCTGACCAATTTTCATGAAGATCTTATGAAATATTTGGCCTCTAGAGAGGTCACAAGGTTTTTCTATTTTTAGACCTACTGACCTAGTTTTTGATGGCACGTGACCCAGTTTCGAACTTGACCTAGATATCATCAAGGTGAACATTCTGACCAACTTTCATAAAGATCCCATGAAAAATGTGACCTCTAGAGTGGTCACAAGCAAAAGTTTACGGGACTGACGCACGCACGGACGGACGACGGACACCGCGTGATCACAAAAGCTCACCTTGTCACTTTGTGACAGGTGAGCTAAAAATGACCTTTAACGTCTAAGTGTGACCTTGACCTTTGAGCTACGGATCTGGGTCTTGTGCGCGACACGTCGTCTTACTGTGGTACACATTCATGCCTAGTTATTTGAAAATCCAACTATGGATGACAAAGATATGGACCGGACACTAAAATTACCGACAGACTGACAGACGGTTAAAAAACTATATGCCTCCCTTCGGGGGCATAAAAATATGGTGCAAGAAAATTCATTATCAAGAGCCATGTTTGACTAAAATAACAAAGAGAAATAATCCTGTACAAGGTGTTTCCTGCAGATTGCATCTCTTCTCAACATCCTTTATCATTGGGTGAAATATCAACTTAATACCTAGAACAATTTAGTCTGGCTATGAACAGTATTCAGACAAGTATAATAACTTAATTCAATAAAGGGAGATAATTAAAACAGTATGCATGGTAGAGCTATTGTTCTGGCACAATGCATTTCCTTTCACTGAACTTTTTCATTCTAAGAAAATTCAACTAAGTCTATTTGATAATTTTGGAGTTATTCTCAAGACAAACATGATAAATAACTACAAACTTTAAACTTAATGACAGTAAATTTTTAATAAGGTAGACGATTCAAAAAGTACAAAAGATAGAGGTCAGAGTTATACCACACTTCTATTCAATGTCTTCTATTACTGCGTAAAATTTCAACAAAAATATCCCTATGACAATTTTGGAGTTATTCTGCAGAATAGTGTGGCAAGTGAATAAAAGGGAGATAATTCAAACAATATCCGAGTATGCAAGGCAGAGTTATGGTTCTAGTACACAATGTCCTCTACATGCAGTTTGAATAAAAGACAACTGACTTTAATAAAAGGAGATAATTTGAACAAGGAGCTGCGTTCAATAAACGCTTGATGCCCCCGGTCCGGTGGCATCCTTGTCGATACAAAGCAACCAAAGTCCAAAACGTGGTCAAGTTCAAGGTCAAGGTCAAACTGAGGTCAGGTGATGTCTGAAGATGAGAAATGGTCACAGGTTACATCTGCATTAGTATCAAGTCATTCTAGTAAGGGGTATTGATGCTAGACGAAACGGTCCCATTTGGTTAACCTTGTACGGATAGACGGACGAACGAACGAACGGACAGGACAATCACTATATGCCTCCCGCATCAGTAGATGCCGGGGGCAGAAAAAATAAGCAAGGTAGAGTTAGGATTTTTGTAAACTGACTATCTCTCAATATCTTCTGTTCATTGTATGAAGGTGTAACAAAATCCCTTAAACAGTTTAAAGTTATGGTCCAGACAAGGTTTGATGAAGTTTAAAACAGAAGTTTCAGGCGATTACTCCAGGCATACTGGTCCAAACTGTCATTTTCATAATCATGTAGAACTGCCTGGTTCCTGCTCAAGACAAGGATATCATATTTCTGTTCATATATAACTTTATAATTTGTTATAGTTCCAAAGAATAATATTTTAGTTAATTAGAGGACATGTATCGCCTTCCAACTGCCTTCTAAAAATGGGTAAAAATATAAAATGCATTGTCAAAAGTTAGCAAATTAAAAAGCTATGGTGCAAAACGATACTCCAAAAATTTTGAGTTTTCAAACCAAACATGGTTTAGGGGGCAGGACATATTGTGATTCAAAACATAACAATGTAAAGCAAACATAAACAAGTCATATTAAAATAGCATGAAAAGTTAAATTTTATATCAGTCCTAAGTATCAAAACTGGTACCATAAAGTTTTAAACACATTCATTTTCTGCGCACACTTAATGCCAAGATCAGAACCAGTCAAAATCTGGAATGTTCCCATATTCGTCATACATTTCATTCTCCCAATAATCCGAGTATACGTCCTCATCGTCGTACGACAGGTCTTCATCCTCTTCTGGATCGTCATCCGGATAGTCAATCTGGTAAGTTGCCTGGCTCCGAACGCTTACAAACTTACAATGGGGGCAATCGATATAACATCTTACAAGATGGGATGGGATCGTGGCCACAACGACACCACTGTTTGTAATTGCCTTTGGTGCGTCCTGAAGGGTTTCCCACTTTCTATGTTCAAGGTCATATTTACACGCGCTAGTGAGCAAACTTTTGCCACTCTTTCCTCCAAACACAAAAAGTTCATTCTGGTAAGTCAAATATATGAAGTCGGATCTAGACGGTTCTTCCAGTGGATGTGGAATAAGAATGTCCTTGCCAGATGTCCACCTCCGTGTGTTGATGTCAAATTTCTGATACCGGTAACAACCTTGTTTCGTTAGCAATACTTCGTTCTTGATGGCAAACATATAAGGCTCATGTTTCACACCTCTAGAATGCTCTTGCTGTTTCAAAGTTCTTGTGTCTATTAAAAAGAATCTGACGTTCCTTGTTTTGTGACGACTAGACCCTTGCACACCACATTTTGAGCAAAGCACAGCAATATATCTATCCTCTACAATGCATGTTGATACCTCAGTTTTCATATTTCTAGCACAGAGTGGAATCAAAACATTGCAGTTCTGCATATCTGTTGATACACTGAACAAATAAACCATCCACTGTGGTTCGGTCCCGCTCTTTGCTCCAACAGATCTTCCCGAAGCTATTATGTACATTTTTTTATTTACCATCAGAATATGCTGGATTGTAATGTCACGAAACGGTTCCAGAAAAGTCATGTGTATTGTTGTCCAAGACTTCTCAGTGACGCAATATTTAAACATGAAAGCTTCATTGTCATCAATTATATTACCAGTGCTTGCATCATATACATACAGACTGTTTGTGTTGTTACAGAATGCCACTAGGGGGCGCCGCATTGAGAATGGAAGGGGAGCTAACTCTGTCCACCTGTTCTCACTGATAACATAACCATACACATGATTTATGGAGATAATGTCAGATATTGGTAGAAATGGAACAGCAAAGAAAGAATGGAAGAGTTGACCTATTCCACAACCTCCTACTACTAGAATAACATCACTGTTGGCTTCATTAGGCAACAATCCAGCCATATGCTTCATCTTAACATTCAAAACATGAACTTTACATTTATCTGAACTAACTACCAGCGGCGATGTTTCAACAGTACTTTCCAGGTATTCTTTTGGCACCCTTTTGAGATCTAGCTCACAAAACAAGCTCTCAAAATGACATTCTCTGTTCTTTTTGTCATGTTCTACCCATTTGATAATGAATTTGTAAAAGTCTGTTACCGGCACATAATTGAGGGATTTATCCCGCAACATTTCTAATATTGAGTCAGCAGTCAAACTAAGAGTGTCCTCATGTTTCATAACTTCAGGTAAGTGTCCCCGAATGTAGTCAAACACCTTGTTGTAAATGTCAAGGTCATAAAGACTAGCAAGAAGGCAAAGGTGAACACAGTTACTGACATTTACATCGACGGCCATTAAGTAGCTGGTGCATGCCGATTTAAGGTCATCTATCTGCAGGTAGTCGGCGACCTCTAGGATATCTTTCACCGCACCATAAGTGAGCTGTAGTGTACCCGTATACAGGAATGTGATAGCTGTTCTTACTGCTGCTACTTTACCAATGCTGATATAAATTTTCCCTGAAGAAAAAAAACAAACTAGAGCTACACTACAGCATGGTTCATACAGACTAAGTAAACAAGAATTTCAGGACTTCGAAGGGCACTTTCAGGACTTTTCCATTTTATATAATTTATATTTCATTGAATACTATTAATTCATGAGCAATTTGTCAGCATCATATTAAAGATCTCACCTTTCAAAACAGTGTTTAGAGGGAAAGAAACATATTAACGTCGGTCAGCTCAGAGTAAACGAAATTTAAATTTCGTTTACTATTACATCACCAACAGTAACTTCACAGATATGGCCAACTTAACAAAAACTGAAACAAGAGGGTCATGATGACCCTATATCGCTCACCTGTTAAACTTGGCCTTGGAATCATCAAGATAAACATTCTTACCAAGTTTTATGAAGATAGGGTCATAAATATGGCCTCTAGAGTGTTAACAAACTTTCCTTTGATTTGAGAAGGTGACCTAGTTTTTGACTCCACATGACCCAGTTTCAAACTTGGTCTAGGAATCATCAAGACAAACATTCTGACCAAGTTTCATGAAGATAGGGTCATAAATGTGGCCTCGGGTGTGTTAACAAGCTTTTCTTTTGATTTGACTGGGTGACCTAGTTTTTTACCCCATATGACCCAGTTTAGAACTTGGCATAGGAATAATCAAGATTAACATTCTGACCATGTTTCATGAAGACAGGGTCATAAATATGGCCTCGACCAGCCCGCTTAGCTCAGTAGGTACAGCGTCGGTCTACGGATCGCGGGGTCATGAGTTCGATCCTCGGGCGGGGCGTATGTTCTTCGTGACTATTTGATAAACGACATTGTGTCTGAAATAATTAGTCCTCCACCTCTGATTCATGTGGGGAAGTTGGCAGTTACTTGTGGAGAACAGGTTTGTACTGGTACAGAATCCAGGAACACTGGGTAGGTTAACTGTCCGCCGTTACATGACTGAAATACTGTTGAAAAATGGCGTTAAACCCAAAACAAACAAAATAAATGTGGCTTCTAAGGTGTTAACAAGCTTTTCCTTTGATTTGACCTGGTGACCTAGTTTTTGACCCCACATGACTCAGTTTCCAACTTGGCCTAGAGATCATCAAGACAAACATTCTGTGCAAGGTTGTATCAATCAAAGCATAAATGAAACCTCTATATGGCTGAAAGGGCCAAAATTTTGGGCTGTAACTCTAGAACCCATGATAGAATCTAGGTTTTTGAAAGGAACCGAGATCTTATTGTGATTTAAATTGTGTGTAAGTGTGGTAATCAAATGTAAAATGTCACAATCATGTTCACAAGGTAAAAATTAACAAATTTTGGCTCTTTCTGGGGTCAATCATCGGCCGTAACTCCAGAACCTATGATTGGATCTGACGGATTCATCATGGATTCAAGCTCTATTGTTGTTAAAGATATTTTGTAGGGATGGCAACGGTTAACCAGTGTTACGAGTATCGATTATGAAATTTAGTAATCAAGTACTCGGAAAAAAAAGGAGAACAAGAGGGTCATTGACCCTAAAGCACTCACCTGTGTACAAGGCTTCAAGTGTGTTTGTATAAGTACAGAGTTAGGTTTCTTCTATGTTAGCTTATGTTATATACATGTCACACACACTTTTGAACCTAGGGCAAATAGAGCTATCACTAAAGATGATGAATGTACCCCCCTCATGCACTGACACAGTTCATTGCAATTTGACACACACAAGATTGTATAAATATGTGAACTGTATGTATACAGACTGTATGTATACAGCATAGTAACAAAAAACAAGAGGACCATGATGGTCCTAAATCGCTCACCTCTTCCGACATGACCCAGTTTTGAGTATGACGTCGTTTTTTCTATTATTTGATATAGTGACCTAGTTTTTGTGCTCATGTGACCCAGTTTTGAACTTGACCTAGATATTATCAATAGAGGTGCGCGGTATTACCGGTATACCGTGGTATCATCTTCCCGTGGTACGATACCGCGGTACCATCGGGGAATACCGAATTTTATCAACATTATCCCTACTTCTTTTTATTTTTAATTTACATTGTCTATGTAGACTTCCGTAACAGCAATTAACACCATGCATGATTTTTTGATTTATATCTCTGGAATTCCCATGCTACTATTATTAGTTTCCAAAAATAACTACCAAATGGTGCAATTGAACATGTATGATCGACCGCGTGATCCCCAATCAAAACCTTCGAAAACATCCAGATTATTTCCTTATAGATGGATGACGTCACGGGCGCACTTGTTTTTACTTTGAGTCTTGTAAATTCGGCGAGTCCCGACTTCTTGTTTAAATGATGATAGTTTAAAATATCCCGGTATGTATTTGCATGTATTAAAAAAGAAATAAATAGTATGGAAAATGTTGAGTCGAAATTTATTATTTTTTGTTTGAAAACGATTTGATGAAGCCTTCATACTATTTGTAAATATTACTGGTTTATCAAACGGGTGCACGAATCGAACTTCAATCAAGTGTGACCTATATACATGTGACCCAGTGCTTCTCTAGAGACAATATGGCGTCTTCCGATGAATACACGCTGGTAAAAAATACTAAGGGTCAATAATCTAACTAGTCATTAGTCAAGTTAATATTACAGTGTATTTTTTTTCTTTAATTCTAGTCAAGTAACTAGTCTTCGTTGTTGCTCATGATAAATTAAGTATTTCTGAGAGTTTTTCAATATTTTTATGACCACTACCATAGCTGTAAGTCTTACGATAAATATGGTGGTATACCGTGGTATATACCGCGGTAATTAGGAAAAAACCGTGGTATACCACGGTATTTTTTTCAAGGCGGTACCCAGCCCTAATTATCAAGATAAAAATTCTGACCAATTTTCATGAAAATCCATTGAAAAATATGGTCTCTAGAGAGGTCACAAGGTTTTTCTATTATTTGACCTATTGACCTAGTTTTCGAAGGTACGTGATCCTGTTTTGAACTTTACCTAGATATTATCAAGGTGACTATTCTCACTAATTTTCATGAAGATCTCATGAAAAATATGGCCTCTAGAGAGGTCACAAGGTTTTTCTATTTTTATACCTACTGGCCTAGTTTTTGACTGCATGTGACCCAGTTTCGAAACTGACCTAGATATCATCAAGGTGAACATTCAGATCAATTTTCATGAAGATCCATTGAAAAATATGGCCTCTAGAGAGGTCAAAAGATTTTAATAATTTTAGACCTACTGACATAGTTTTTGACCGCAGCTGACCCAGTTTCAAACTTGACCTAGATATCATCAAGATGAACATTCAGACCAACTTTCATACAGATCCCATGAAAAGTATGGCCTCTGGAGAGGTCACAAGGTTTTTTTTATATTTTGCCCTACTGACCTAGTTTTTTAAGGCACGTGACCCAGTTTCAAACTTGATCTAGATATCATAAAAGTGAACATTCTGACCAATTTTTATGGAGATCCATTCACAAGTATGGAATCTAGAGAGGTCACAAAGTTTTTCTATTTTTAGACCTAATGACCTAGATTTTGACCGCACATGACCCTGTTCCGAACTTGACCTAGATATCATCAAGATGAACATTCTGACCAACTTTCATACAGATCCCATAAAAAAAAGGCCTTTAGAGAGGTCACAAGGTTTTTCTTTTATTTGACCCACTGACCTAGTTTTTGACGACACGTGACCCACTTTTAAACTTGATCTAGATATCATCAAGATGAACATTCAAACCAACTTTCATACAGATCCCATGAAAAATATGGCCTCTAGAGAGGTCACAAGGTTTTTCTATTACTTGACCTACTGACCTAGTTTTTGAAGGCATGTGACCCACTTTCAAACTTGACCTTGATATCATCAAGGTGAATATTCTTACCAATTTTCATGAAGATTTCATGAAATATTTGGCCTCTAGAGAGGTCTCAAGGTTTTTCTATTTTTAGATCTACTGACCTAGTTTTTGATCGCATGTGACCCAGTTTCAAACTTGACCTAGAAATCATCAAGATGAACATTCAGACCAACTTTCATACAGATCCCATGAAAAATATGGCCTTTAGAGAGGTCACAAGGTTTTTCTATTATTTGACCTACTGACCTAGATTTTGAAGGCATGTGACCCAGTTTCGAATCTGATCTAGATATCATCAATGTGAACGTTCTGACCAATTTTCATGAAGATCTTGTGAAATATATGGCCTCTAGAGAGGTCACAAGGTTTTTCTATTTTTAGACCTACTGACCTAGTTTTGATGGCACGTGACCCAGTTTCGAACTTGACCTAGATATCATCAAGGTGAACATTCTGACCAATTTTCATGAAGATCTTGTGAAATATATGGCCTCTAGAGAGGTCACAAGGTTTTTCTATTTTTGGACCTACTGACCTAGTGTTTGACCGCAGTTAACCCAGTTTCAAACTTGACCTAGATATCATCAAGATGAACATTCAGACCAATTTTCATACAGATCCCATGAAAAATATGGACTTAAGAGAGGTCACAAGGTTTTTCTATTATCTGACCTACTGACCTAGATTTTGAAGGCACGTGACCCAGTTTTAAACTTGACCTAGATATCATCAAGGTGAACGTTCTGACCAATTTTCATGAAGATCTTGTGAAATATATGGCCTCTAGAGAGGTCACAAGGTTTTTCTATTTTTAGACCTACTGACCTAGTTTTTGACGGCCCGTGACCCAGTTTCGAACTTGACCTAGATATCATCAAGGTGAACGTTCTGACCAATTTTCATGAAGATCTTGTGAAATATATGGCCTCTAGAGAGGTCACAAGGTTTTTCTATTTTTAGACCTACTGACCTAGTTTTTGATGGCACATGACCCAGTTTCAAACTTGACCTAGATATCATCAATGTGAATGTTCTGACCAATTTTCATGAAGATCTTGTGAAATATATGGCCTCTAGAGAGGTCACAAGGTTTTTCTATTTTTAGACCTACTGACCTAGTTTTTGATGGCACCTGACCCAGTTTCGAATTTGACCTAGATATCATCAAGGTGAACGTTCTGACCAATTTTCATGAAGATCTTGTGAAATATATGGCCTCTAGAGAGGTCACAAGGTTTTTCTATTTTTAGACCTACTGACCTACTTTTTGACGGCATGTGACCCAGTTTCGAACCTGACCTAGATATCATCAAGGTGAACATTCTGACCAACTTTCATAAAGATCCCATGAAAAATGTGACCTCTAGAGTGGTCACAAGCAAAAGTTTACGGACGCACGGACGGACGACGGACACCGTGCGCTCACAAAAGCTCACCTTGTCACTTTGTGACAGGTGAGCTAACAAGTCCTATAACTATGCAGAATATTTATCTAAAAGAACGTAACATGCACCATGCACAATTAGAGTTGGTACTGATCACTTGTGTGAAGTTTCATTAAATTATGTGCAAGGGTTCGGAAGAATAGGCGCGCACAAGACTGCATATGCAGACTGTGTGTACACAGAATGTTAACAAGAAACAAAGTCCCATAACTCTGCAATTTTTGTTGTTGAAAGAACCTAACATGCCCCATGCACACCTACTGTTGTTACTGATCACTTGTGTGAAGTTTCATTAAATTGTGTCAAGGGGATAAGAAGATATGGTGCGCACAAGATTGTGTCTATGTATATAGTATAGTAACATGTATATAGTATAGTAACAAAAAACAAAGTCCCGTAACTCTGCAAATTTTTTTTTTGGAAGAACCTAACATGCCCCATGCACAACTACTGTTGTTACTGATCACTTGTGTGAAGTTTCATTAAATTCTGTCAAGGGGATGAGGAGAAATGGAGCGCACAAGATTGTGTCTATGTATATAGTATAGTAACAAAAAACAAAGTCCCGTAACTCTTCAATTTTTTTTTCTGAAAGAACCTAACATGCTCATGCACAACTACTGTAGTAACTGATCACTTGTGTGAAGTTTCATTAAATTCTGTCAAGGGGATGAGGAGAGATGGAGTGCACAAGATTGTGTCTACGGACAGACAGACAGACAACCTGAAACCAGTATACCCACCCCCCTTACAACTTCGTTGTCCGGGGGTACAATAATTTGAACAACTATGGTAGACATTTCAAATCTGATATCACAAGCCAAATATCAAGGCTCTAGCTATTATTGATTCAGAGAAGAAAAGTGACCGCGCCCTCTGGCTGCCATGTTTTTTTTGACGAAACAAAATAATTTGAATAATCTTGGTTTAGGGTCACACAAGAACCATTTGTGTAAAATTATTCTAAAATCGGGCAAGCAGTTTCACACAAGAAGATTTTTCAGAAGTTTCCACTATATACATATAGAAAAAAGTGACCACGCCCTCTGGCAGCCATGTTTTTTGATGAATCAAAATAATCTGAACAATCTTGGTAGAGGGTCACACAAGGACCATTTGTGTAAAATTATTCTAAAATCAGACAAGCAGTTTCATACAAGAAGATTTTTAAAGTTTCCACTATATACATATAGGGAAAAGTGACCACGCCCTCCAGTGGCCATGTTTTAAAGCTCACCTGAGCCAAAGGCTCATGGTGAGCTTTTGTGACCACTCAATGTCAGGCGTCCATCGTGCGTCGTCTGTCCGTCAACATTTCCTAAAAAAATCTTCTTCTTGAAAACCACTAGGCAGAATTACACCAAACTTCACAGGAATGATCCTTGGGTGGCCCCCTTTCAAAATTGTTCAAAGAATTGAATTCCATGCAGAACTCTGGTTGCCATGGCAACCGAAAGGAAAAACTTTGATATCTGGTTTGTAGCATCATCTAGTGGTGTTCTACCAAAATTGTTCAAATTATCCCCCTAGGGTCAAATATGGCCCACCCCATGGGTCACATGGTTTATATAGACTTATATAGGGAAAACTTTGAAAATCTTCTTGTACAAAACCACATGGCCTAGGGCTTTGATATTTGGTATGTAGCATCATCTAGTGGTCCTCTACCAAGATTGTTCAAATTATCCCCCTAGGGTCAAATATGGCCCCGCCCCTGGGATCCCAAGTTTTAAATAGACTTATATAGGAAACAAGAGGGCCATGAAGGCCCTGTACCGCTCACCTGACCTATTTACCTAAAGATCATCAAGATTAACATTCTGACCAAGTTTCCTTAAGATATGGTCATAAATGTGGTCTCTAAAGTGTTAACTAGCTTTTCCTTCAATCTGATACATTGACCTAGTTTTTGACCCAACATGACCCAGATTCGAACTTGACCTAAAGATCATCAAGATTAACATTCTGACTAAGATTCATGAAGATACAGTCATAAATGTGGCCTCTAGAGTGTTAACAAGCATTTCCTTTGATTGACCCGTTGACCTAGATTCTGACCCGACATGACCAAGACTCGAACCTGACCTATAGATCATCAAGATTAACATTCTGACCATGTTTCATGAAGATAAAGTCATAAATGTGGCTTCTAGAGTGTTAACAAGCTTTTCTTTTGATTTGACCTAGTGACCTAGTTTTTACCCCACCTGTCCCAGATTTGAACGTGACCTATAAATCATCAAGATTAACACTCTGACCAAGTTTCATTAAGATATGGTCATAAATGTGGCCTCTACAGTGTTAACTAGCTTTTCCTTTGATTTGACCTGGTAACCTAGTTTTTGATCCTACATAACCCAGATTCAAACTGGACCTTGAGATCATCAAGATTAACATTCTGACCAGGTTTCCTGAAGAAACAATCATAAATGTGGCCTCTACAGAGTTAACAAGCTTTTCCTTTGATTTGACCTGGTGACCTAGTTTTTGACCCAAGACGACCCAATATCAAACTCGTCCAAGATTTTATTGAGGGCAACATTCTGACTAAGTTTCATTAAGATTGGGCCAAAATTGTAACCTCTAGTGTTAACAAGCTTTCCCTTTGATTTGACCTGGTGGCCTAGTTTTTAACCCCAGATGTTCCAATATCGAACTTGTCCAAGATTTTATTGAGGGTAACATTCTGACTAAGTTTCATTAAGATTGGGCCAAAACTGTGACCTCTAGAGTGTTAACAAGCTTTTCCTTTGATTTTTTGACCTGGTGACCTAGTTTTTGACCCCAGATGACCCAATATCGAACTCATCCAAGACTTTATTGAGAGTAACATTCTAACCAAGTTTCATTAAGATTGGCAAAAACTGTGACCTCTAGAGTGTTAACAGTCAAATTGTTGACGACGACGGACGGACGGACAACGACGGAGGACGGACACAGGGCGATAACAAAAGCTCACCTTTGAGCACTTCGTGCTCAGGTGAGCTAAAAATCATCTGATCCTATTTCCAAGACTGTTTAATTATAATTACCTGATGACCCCAAGTAATATGATGTCACTTGACTGTGACCTTGACCTACTGACCTACTTTCTTGTTTTTTAAGATACAGCCTTGAAATTTTGATGACATACACAGTTCTGCACACAAATCGTTAAACTGAATTTCATTGACCATGAATGTGACCTACTGACTTTCTCAATATTTTATCATCAGTCTGACATTTGAAACATGTAGCTCATATTACTCAGGTCAGCGATCCAGGGTCATCATGACCCTCTTGTTGACGAATTGGTATAATTTGAACAATCTTGGTAGAGGGTGACATAAGGACCATTTGTGTGAAATTATTTCAAAATCGGACCATTGGTTTAGGAGGAGATGTCGTTTGAAGTTTTTTCTATTTTTAGCTCTAGCAGCCCCTATGTACAACCAAGCAGAACCATTTGAACAACTTTGGTAGAGGACCACCAAAGGAACATCATGGCCAAGTTTCATCAAAATCCATTAATTGGTTTTGGAGGAGATGTCGTTTAAACACAAATGTTGACGATGGACGGACGACGACGCCGGACACAGCGTGGTCACAATACCTTACCATGAGCACTTTGTGCTCAGGTGAGCTAAAAAAGACTATTTTAACGCGGCCGTTTAAACAACACCAAAGTGTCTACCTGTCATCTTTTCGATCAATTACCCAGATTATACAAACAGGAAGGTGTGAATTGATGCACAGTGGTCAATAAAGAACCCTGACAGGTAACACTTGTTTGCAAAATCATGATCGCTGTAAACTGCAATTATGTGGCTTATTGCAGTACCGCTTCAATCATAAACAATTTGAAAATCACACCACACATGTACAGTGTTTCGATATTTTTGATTATCTTACATTATTAAGTGAACGTAATATATGAATAAACTGTTATCTGTGTTGGCGTCTTGAGTTTTCCCTTTAGTACAAAGTAATTATTTACAACTGTATCCAACAACAAAGAAAATAGTTTTGACCCTGGTAAAACAACTAATGATTTTGAATTATCTCCCTTTAATAGTGAACAAAAATGCTAAATACAGCCAATTCTCGCCTATTCCGGTTATAGAAACCACTTTTAACGAGTAACCGAGTACTCGATTGAAATATCAAAATCGGTACTCATTGCCATTCCTAATATTTTGCAAGTTTGTATCAAATCAAACTATAAATGAAGTCTCATTATGGCTGCATATGGGGCCAAAACTCTAGAACCCATTATGGGATCTGGCCAGTTTTCAAAAGGAACCAAGATATTATTCCAATACAAGTTGTGTGCAAGTCTGATTAAAACCGATTGCAAAATGTGGTCTCTATTGTCTTCACAAGCCAAAACAGCAAATTTTGGCCCTTTAAGGTCTCTATCGTGTTCACAAGAAATTGTGAATGGACGGACGATGGATGAAGGGCGATCACAAAACCTCAACAGGTCACTACATGACAGGTGAGCTAAAACGGGAGTGGCACAATGACAGCTATTTCACCTTTGACCTCCAAAGTACATTGTACCTGCACCAGTTTGATGGCATTGCATGGCATCTTGATAGGATAAATGATAGAAACTAATCTTACGAAATTCTTCCCAGAGGTTTGAAAGATTTTGCGCAGACACAAAGTTAAGCTATGTGACATTTGACCTCCAAGTGTGAACTTGACTTTGGATATAGTGGTCTGGATACTGCATCCTTTAGATTGTCTTGATAATGCAAATTAATCCCAATTCCCTGATGAAAAGCCCCAGCACTGATCGTGTTTAATGTTAAGCTGAAATGGATACACTATATATATCACAATTCAATGACTACCTGCTTGTTTTTCTGTCATACCACTGTTATACAAGGACTGGAAGTACGGACATGACACAAGAACACACCAGTGAGCCTTCATTTCCTGAAAAATTAACAAATCATATGATAAATTAGCAAGTCTGCCTACAAAACGTATCTTCTTGTTTTAAAGAAGTGTTCCAGTTCAAATTTCATCAAAAGCAGTAAAACGTCTTTTCTGGCAATTAGCCATTTTTCGCTACCCAATATATGAAACAGTTTTGGTATCACCTACCGACATGTTTATCATGATACCTAGTATTGATAATGGGTAGTTTTTCAGACTCTAAGTAAAATTCTTCGAACAACTGTGGTAGAGAACCATCCAGACTGAGTTTTATCAACTTTCACCATATGGTTTCAGACCGGATGTCATTGAAGAAGTGTGGACAGATGGACGTCCCACGACAGACGAGTGATCACAATAGCTCAGCCACACCATTTTATACCTAGGTAAGCTAAAAATGTGTTTAATATACATAAGTATAAAAATGAAATCTCTGAGCCTCAGACTGACTGACACTGTGCCATGCTTAAGATGAATAACAAGAGCTGTCGGAGGACAGCAACGCTCGACTATTCAACAGCCTTGTCGATTGAATGAATACGAAAGTCGAAAAAGGGGCATAATTTAAAAAAAGCAAAATAGGGTTATGGAACCTGCATAGTGCTTATCAGCTCATGACAGTGGACAAGTGTGTGAAGTTTCAATCCATTCCCATTAGAGGGTACTGAGATACCAGCTTACATATAAGAATTTAACCCAAAACTCCTAAGTTTAAAAAGGTGCATAATTTTGTAAAATGCAAAGTTGAGTTATTGACCCTTTGCACTGCATGTCAAATCATGACAGTGAACAAGTGTGTGAAGTTTCAATCCTTTCCCATTAGTGGATACTGAGATACTAGCTTACATACAAAACCTTAACCAAAAAATTCTAAGTCGAAAAAGGGGCATAATTTTGTAAAAAAGCAAAATAGAGTTATGGACCTGTGCAATGTAAGTCAGTTTATCACAGTGAATAAGTGTGTGAAGTTTCAATCCATTCCCACAAGTGGTTACTGAGATACCAGCTTACATACAAAACCTTAACCAAAAATTTCTAAGTCAAAAAAGGGGCATAATTTTGTAAAAAAGCAAAATAGAGTTATGGGACCTGTGCAATGTAAGTCAGTTTATCACAGTGAATAAGTGTGTGAAGTTTCAATCCATTCCCACACGTGGTTGCTGAGATACCAGCTTACATACAAAACTTAACCAAATCGGGACGCGAACATGGACGCCGACGCATGGGCGAGTGCAATAGCTCTACTATTCTATGAATAGTCGAGCTAAAAAATGACTATGTCTGTAGGCTTACCAACTTGAAGTCTTGATACTAGTCCAGAACAAATTTTGATAGTCTTCTGATTACCATTGTGATTCACTGCTGGGTCATCAGTGTAGACAGTACAAAATTATACTGTTAAGCTCATGAGTCTCAAATGGGTTTTGTGATCATGTCCGAGTGAAAACAATTTTAAATATTAAAATTGTTGTTGCTTGTGTTTGAAAAGCTATATAGAACAAAAAAATATATCTTACAACTCCACTGAAAGACAGAGTGACATCACAGAAGTCTGACTGTGCTAGCATCTGATCATACAAGTGTTGCTGAAGTTTGACAGCATGGGAGGATGCGTCCCCCATCTGCCGTGGGTATGGCTCCTCCTCCATCCTCGGCCCACTCTGTAGTGATAGTAACCCCCTGAAGACACAAATACATTTAATATGAAGCATTCAGACCAGTAGGCTTTGTCCCAATAAACAGATAATGTTATCTCTTTAGTAACAATAAGCAATTATTTATATATATTAATTGAATGCCCATTCTACATGATGTAAAAACGCCGAAATGTGCATCTTGTCAATTATGGCATTCTGACAATAGGTGCGGAAAATGTGTGGGATTTATTCGGGTAGAGAAAAAACTAGCGCTTCATAGAATCATAAGCTGTTGATCGGTCCTTGTGCGTAAACAGTTTGCAAATGGGCTTTGAAGTCAGATTTTTCTGAAAGGGTATTCACTTGCCCAAAAGACGGCCA
Source organism: Mercenaria mercenaria (assembly GCF_021730395.1). Classification (NCBI taxonomy): domain Eukaryota; kingdom Metazoa; phylum Mollusca; class Bivalvia; order Venerida; family Veneridae; genus Mercenaria; species Mercenaria mercenaria. The sequence goes on from NC_069363.1 coordinate 56,922,270, forward strand.
GTCATTGATAAAGAAATATTGTTTTGAAGTTAAGCTTTCATAATTAATCCATTTTACTAATTTTTAGTCTTTGGTGCTAAAAATGTGTGAGATTTATTCGGGTAGAGACAAAACTACTGTTTTAAGCTGTTGCTCGCTTGTTGTGATTAATAGGTTTGCAACTGGGCTTTGAAGTAAGACGGCCAATATCATTGATAAAGAAATATTGTTTTGAAAAAAAAATTACGGACCTGGAAGCAATGTACAAGTATGTCAAAATGGTCATAAACCAGTGCTCCAGCTAGCTATTTACAGCAGGGCGCATCGCCCGTTCCGAAATTCGTTCCGCCCTGTTGCCCCGCCAGGCACCCTGCCCGTTTTACAACCATTCATTTCTTTTTTTAGCCAAACTTTCCTTTTTTGCCTCAGTGATTATAATACACTGCTTTAACCCCCTTTTTATCGAGTGACACACGCCGGGGGGCATTGGCATAATTAGCAAACAATTAAACAATTACCTGCCGTAATCGTGCCCGAGGCAGACCATGATATTTTAGACTGCTCCACTGGCATTAAAATCACTGAACCTTAGTGTTAAAACAGTTTGCAAACCAGTCTGAAATCATTATCATTTCGCGCCACCTGTCAAAGTGTACTTTCGTTTTCGGTAATATAGTCGTAAATACCTCTTTATACACAACTGAAACTTAAGTCCTGACAACAGACATTTAAATCTAATTAATAAAATTCGATCAGAATCAAATTTGAATAGGAAAATATTTTGATTTTATCGTTTTACAAGTTTTTGAAATCGAAAGTAGGTTGTCGTCTGCTTTGTGAAATTGCCGAATTTTCATGAAGATTTCTTTGAAATTAGTTTACTAAGATGTAATGACAGGGTACACTTTAATGTCAGATACTGTAAAATGCTGTTAAACTGTCTTTGCATCATAATAATTTTTCAAGAATATTGTTTAAACTGGACATTCGACGACTTTTAGAAAAAAGTGTAACCATATCCGGATAAAAATTTTGGATACCCGGTATGTCTATTACAAGTGCTAAACTTGCTTTTGGACTGTTGTAAGTTAAAAACTTTGCCTGATTTCATTTATTTAAGTGGAAGTTTAAACTTTATTTTCTGTATATAATATGTTGCACGTATAAATTTATAAATATCAAGTAGCCTACATGGAGAAGATGTATACTGAATTGTAACAAAATAGGCCTAAACACGTAGATATTGTTATTCAGTATGCAATTACAAAGAAATGTTACAAGTTGAAAATCAATGCCAAATAAAATACAAACAGCAGAATTTTTAGTTAATAAATAGGTGCATTACAGATGACAGACATAGCCTATTAAAAGACCATACCTGAAGTGTGCCAAAAAACATGCCTAAATTATGCAAAAGTCCATGCCTAAAGTATGTTAAAATGCACTGTTATATTTTTTTCCCGGGGCAGCACGGTCCCGGACCGACCACCACCCCAGAAGTGCCCTTTTCATTGCCAGCACCCTGCCCTTTTTTAATCCTAGCTGGAGCACTGTAAACACCTTTCTAAATCTAATGGCTCATTGTCACAGGGGCAAAAAAAATTTCAAAATGACATTTTGGCATGTTTTTTCTAAGAAAACATTATAATTGTAATATATTTAAGTGTATATGGCGCATGGACCCATACTGTATCCTAGATATGTTTACTGCCACCTGTGCGAAAAATGTGTGACATTTATTTTGGTGGAGAGAAAACAACCGCTTCTACGCCGTTGCTTGCTTGTTGTACATGAAGGGTTTGCAACTGGGCTTTGAAGTAATTTTTTTCTGAAAGATAATTCAAAAAGGACAAATTTGTTCCAGGGAAACCTATTCTGGCTTTGCATACAACAATGTCTGCAAGAGAATCGCTCAAGATACAACGTACTGCAACTGATGACAGGAAGTTACATTGTTCAAACTACAAGACAGATGTTTAACCAGGACAAGGTTGACACAACTTGTCAATTGTGTTTTTCAGCATCAGAGACCATACACGTTCAAAAGTGCTTTACAAACTACATGGCAAAAAAGCAATCCCAAATTAAGCACGAAACAAAAAATGAAAAAAAATGTTATTTATACATTTATGGCAGTGGCTACGATTATGGTACCGTAATCCTAGCCTCCGGTTCTAGGATTACGGAAGTTCCGTATTCCTAGACAATCCTATGAGGATAGGCTAGGATTACGGAAATATGTAACAGGCATCAAGTACATGCATAAATGATGTTGTAAACTTACTTATTTCACTTCAAACAGCGATTTTTCATGCCTGTCGTACACACGGGTGCTGATTTCGCCCGATTCTATTTGCACGGAAATCTGAAGTGACAGGCAAAATCAAATCATAAAATTTAAAGTATGAAATATTTTTTTTTAAAATCCTTTTGAGCTATCATTAAGAATATAATCCACGTTTGTCTGTCAATTAAAAAAAAAAACCAAAAAAAAAAAAACCATTTAGTATGGTTTTGGAAAGAAAAACTTATGAATACGGGTGTTGATTTCGCCTTTTTTTTCGTGGAAAGCTCGAGTGACAAACTAATCTCATAAAATTTTATGTATAGAATATTTTATTTTTTTTAATTTAACATTAACCCTCATATTTCTATACTGAATATTTCCGCGCCGCCATAAATATATCGATTAAGTTTATACTTACCCAAAATGGCGGATCGATAACACGAAATACACGTAACATTGTAGGCATGAAAAAATCGCTATTTTCAGTGAAATATGTAAGTTTAAAAAATCATTTATGCATGTCCTTACTTATTTCCGTAATCCTAGCCTATCCTCGTAGGGTTGTCTAGGAATACGGAACTTCCGTAATCCTAAAACCGGAGGCTAGGATTACGGTACCGTAATCGTAGCCACTGCCTACATTTATTAATAAAGGATGAATATAATCAAATAAGACAAACAAAATTAAATGATTTCATTCTAAGCCTTGAAAAAATTTATTTGTAAATTCAATTTGTTCACATAACTGTATAAATCATTAAAGAAGTGGGTTTTCGCAGGCTTTTGTCAGCTTCCCCAATTTCGACCTTGGGAACAGTGAACAAAAAGCTCCAGTTGTCATACATAACGGTTTTAGTCTTCTGCACAACCAATGATAGCGTGTCTGGCGCCGCGTGTCTTGTGATCTCCTATGTTTTAAACGGTTACTGCCGTCAATTCTGTTTTGTCCGATAACTGGTTGTCCGGGTACCTAGGCATATGAGCTAACTGCGTTTGCTGCCGACGAACAGATACACACTAATGAGCAAAGCAGAGTTTTATTCACGTCTTGGTAACAAAAACTTGTGGGGAAAACACAATGTTTATGAAAAAAAGTAATGTAAACAAGGAAAATTACCAAATTTTGACTTTTTTTTCCAACTTCCAAGCAGGAGCGCTTTCCGAATGCGCTTGATTTTAATGCTTACTTTGCACAATTTGATTGTAAATGACCGAATATGTTCCCTGTTATTGACCAGTAGGGAATTAGATTTGATAAAATCTATCTATCTATCTATCCATCTATCTATACTGCAGCACTCCTCATTGCGAGTATTATGTGCAGCTGCGCGCCTGTACAAGAAATTTAAAAGTAGAATGGATAGGAGGATAAAAGTAATACAGTGCTTTATGGTATAGCGGATTTTAGGGTATAGAGGATAGATTGATAAATTTTATATTTACACTTGAATTATTGTACAAATTTTCATATCATTCTTTTACTGGCATGCAAACAGACATTCTGACATACATTTTAAATATTTGCTTGTTGTGTTATTTTTCATATGTCATCAAATGTAAAATAAAGCTATCCCCTATAGACTAAATCAGTGTATATGTAAAAAACGTCAGTGAATGAAAACTATTTGATAGAAATTTAAAAAGCTGAATGTTTTTGAAAATAGAATACATTATTATTCTGATCTATAGTAAAGAAATCTTGGAAAGTTTGTTAAGATGTGGATTTTAAACTAATAATGGAAAAAATGACCAAAACAATCCTGTACGCCGTAAATCAGCTCATATGTAAACAATGGCTTGGAGAGAAAAACACATGAATTTCTATGAAAAGCTGAATGTTTTAAGAAGAAAAGATGTTTTCTGCCTGATATACTGAAAAAAAAACTACTGTTTTCATTTCTTTGAATTGGAATGCAGAAAAAATTAGTTAGCTATCCGCTATACCCTAAAGCACTGTACACGATGTGTATTGCAAGCATGAATACAGTTGACAGTGTTAAAAACAACAAGGATTTACAGATAAAAGCAGTTTAAAAACAGGTCTATCATGTCATTGTGTGCAAGTTTGGTCACACCCTGCTTAAACTGGTTCAGGGTGGGGGCTTGCACAAGTTGTACTGGGAGGGAATTCCAAAGCACTATGGTGGCTGGAAAAAAAGAGTACTTATAGTAATAACAGGGAGTGAGGATCTGAGTATAAGAGTGGGGATGCATATGTCTTGTTAGACGGGATAGGGGGACTGACACAGGGAGGGAGTGGTATTGCAACCAAACCATTTACTATTTTGTAGAACATAAAGAGGCGTGAATCAGATCTCCTATCTTCAAGGGTACGCCATCTCAGCTGACATAGTATGTTTGTGACACTGCTTTAAGGGGAGTAGTCATGATTAATCCATCGCGCTGCCCTCCGCTGAATCATTTCGATCTGGTAAATGTTTTGTTGGGTATAAGGGTTCCAAACACAGCTAGCATATTCTAGCTGTGGCCTGTCTAGGGCTTTATAAGCTACTTCTCGAACTTTTGGGTTTTTGCATGGGATATTTCGCTTGATGAAGTAAAGTGTTCGGGTAGCTTTGGACGTGGCTAAATTGATGTGTTTATTCCAATTAAGATCTGAGGATATAGTGGCTCCAAGGTACTTTGCATCAGGAAGTGTTTCCAAGACTTGGCCATGGAGTGTGTACTTTGATTTGAAAGGGTTTTTTGACCTTGTTATGTTCATAACAGTGCATTTTGAGGGGTTAAACTCCATGTCCCTCTTACTTTCCTATAGCTGTAACCTATTTAAGTCTTGCTGGAGGATGTTTTCTTGGACAGAACTATTTACAGTTAAATAGACAGCAGTGTCATCGGCGAATAAGCGGACCTGTGAAATCAGATTTTCAGGCAGGTCATTAATGTAAAGTAAGAATAGAAGGGTACCTAGGACGGAGCCCTGTGGGACTCCGGACGTTACTGGAACTTCCTCTGAAGTTTCACTATTCACAAGGACAGATTGGCGCCTGCCAATCAAGAAAGACTTGACCCATTGCAACGTGGGGCCCTGAATACCATGTTGATGAAGTTTGTACAGAAGTTTCAGATGGTTAACCTTGTCAAATGCTTTAGAGAAGTCCAGAAGGATTAAGTCCGTCTGGTGGCCTTGAATTAAGTTTCGAGATAGATCTTCTAAAAGTTCGAGTAACTGAGTTTCGCATGACCTTTTCTCTCTGTAGGTCATAGAGGACATTGTTAACCTGGAAGTGTTTGGTAATATTAGAGGCTATGATGTGTTCCAGTAACTTACAGAGAATACAAGTTAGGGAAATAGGCCGGTAATTTGCAGGATTGCTTTTTGTCGCCCTTCTTAAACAGAGGAGTGGCATTGGCCTTAGAGTAAGAATAGCTGGGATAGTGCCCGTGTCAAGGGACCTTTGAAAGAGCTGAGTGACTAATGGTGAGATTTGTTCACTAAGATTTTTAAGAAGAATCGGCTTTAGACCATCGGGACCACATGCTTTATCTATTTTGAGGGACGAAAGGAGTTTCTGAACACCATTTATGCCTATAGTGACCTTTGGCATTAGGGGATATTTTGGCTGGTAATCAGTTGGTATAGAGAGTAGAGACTGCACTTTCATTTTACAGAGTTGGCCCAATTTGAGAGGTGACATTGGGGTGAACAAAGATTGGAATTGACGATTGAGGATATTGGCCTTCTTTTTATCATCCGTTTGAAGTTGACCTTTTTCTAGAAGAGGGGAAATGCCTTGGAAGTCTTGCTTGGCATTTTTGGCAAGGGAGAAAACTTTCTTACGAGAGAAGTTTTGACCTGTTTGTGGGTTATCCGGATCATCTTGACATTCCAGGACATAATCTTTGTAACTGTCATGGGCTTTTTGATATTTTTCCTAACAAGATTTTTAAAATTTATGTAAAGCTGTTTGACCTTTGGGTTGGTGTTATTTTTGACCTTTTGGAACTCTTATTTCGTTTCCTAATCTGACGTTTAATGCTTTGGGTAATCCATGGTAGTTGGGGTCTTGAGCCTATTCTCTTGGTTGGAATGAATAGGTTCATACCTTCAGATAGAACCTCTTTGAATTCTGACCGTAGGTCTTCAACAGACCGTGTGTTATAACCTTTAAACAGGGAAGGGGATTTTGACTTTATGAACTGCTGAAATTTTGACCAGTCTGCTTTTTTATATAAGTGAACTAGGCGGGGTTTCATTCTGTTGAACCTTGGCTTAACATCTGAATGCACTTGTACTATATCATGATCCTACAATCCCGCCATAGTGTTAACATGCCTGACCAGAGTTGGGTTTGAGGTAAGGAAGAGGTATAAGTGTTGTTTAACCTTGTAGGAAGACTAACCATTTGTTAAAGGGAGAAATCATTTATGACAGAGAGGAATTCTTTATTGATTCTACTGTGGGAGCAGCCAGGTTTAAGACCTGGTGTGCCCTCGGGGTCCCAGGACAGTTTGGGGAAATTGAAGTCTCCGGCAATCCAAATTTTGCCTTTGAGTTTAGTGACCTTGTCTAAAGATTTTCTGAATTCTATTAAACTGTCCTCATCCTGTTCATGTGGTCTGTAATAAGATGCAATATAAAGGGGCTTAGAACCTACCAATTCCAGTTTTAACCATATGAGTTCACAATCTGTTTGTAACTCCTTCATTTCAGAGACCACTATATTGTTTTTGACCAAGATGAGTACGCCCTCACCCGCTTGGCCTGTTTTCCTGTCTAATCTGTATGTGGTGTAACCTACGGAAGGGGGAAATATTTCATTATCTTTATGATTTAATGTTAACCAGGATTCTGTACCAAAAATGATGTCCGGATTTTCGGTTTGAAGTAGGGAGTGCAGCTCGAATTTTTTGTTAACTATGGACTGGAAATTGACGATGAGGGTCTTGAGGCCAGAAAAATAATTCTTTTTGATTGGACGAGGACTTTTTTGTTTGTTTGTTTTGAGTTAAACGCCATTTTCCAACAGTATTTCAGCTATATAACGGCGGGCAGTTAACCTAACCAGTGTTCCTGAATTCTGTACCAGTACAAGCCTGTACTCCGCAAGTAACTGCCAACTTCCATCTACATCTAAATCGTACGTCAAACTGTCAACTTTGACCATGACTTGACGGTGCGCAAGAAAAGACAACAGTTAAGAAATAAGAGACATGAAGTAAAGTATAATAAAGTAAGAAAATAGATACAGTCAAGAATGTGGTGCAATAAGTAAAAGTAAGAAGATAAAAGCATGAGAAATGCCTTCTACTACATCCCAAGTAACTGCCAACTTCCATCTTCAACTAAATCGTACGTCAAACTGTTAACTTTGACCATGACTAGACGGTGCGCAAGAAAAGACAACAGTTAAGAAATAAGAGACATGAAGTAGAGTATAATACAATAAGAAAATAGATACAGTCAAGAATTTGGTGCAATAAGTAAAAGTAAGAAGATAAAAGCATGAGGAATGCCTTCTACTACATCCCATCTGAGTGACCAGTCCGGCTTGCGTGGCGCTACCAGGACCCAAGGTCCCGCCGTCAGTGGTCCGTCGTCATTTGAGATGTATCAGAAAGGCATACTGATCCCTTAGAACGGCTGGGATGACAGCTCTCTGTTGAATGATGCCAAAGAGAGAGCCTTAGCGACACTGGCTGGAAGTCTGTTCCATATCGGGATGGTTCTAGGGAAGAATTAAGCTGTGTTTGTAGTAGTTGGTTGATGTAGAGTACTGATGGAACTGGTTGTTATGTGCTGCTCTTGTTCTAGAAGTGACAGGTGTGAAATGTGTGGAGGCTGGAATATCCACCAGGTCAAGCACGATCTTGTAGAGCAAGATGAGCTCTGCCTTTTCTCTCCTTGTCTGGAGGGACTCCCACTGCAAGTGTTGGAGCATATCTGATACACTGCTGGTGTTTCGATAGTGATTGGTGACAAATCGCGCTGCTCTGCGTTGAACCATATCTACCTTATGGATCAAGTCCTTCTGGTGTGGACTCCAGATTGAGCAGCAGTAATCCAGATGTGATGGCGTTGTACATAGGCATTTGACCTTGTGTCTTCTGTTGCTTTGTGTAAATTCCGTCTTAGGCGTAAAAAATGTTTGGTTCCGCTATCATGACCTATCCTAAATTTTTGGCCCAGTCCTAAATGTTTTTCTGGCCTTGGAGAATTTTTTTTTCAACTTTTTAACAAAAAGTTGCAAAACTGCACTTTTTAATGCTTTAAACATGGCCAGTGATGTTAGAAATCAACTTACTGATGCTTTAAAGGCATAAACCCCTTATTTGTATTCATTTTTTGATACAAAAATAATTTCCGGAAAGTCTCCCTTAAGGACTATGCTATTTTGACAATGCGAAATTCCGATGTAAAACTGAGATTATCGTAATAATTTTTTTGAGCATGTTACCGAAAACAAAGATTTTTTTAGGCCTTAATAGGAAGCCCAGCATGATGTTGGCTTTCTTGGTGATGCGATTAATGTGCTGCTCCAAGCTAGGTTAGATTGTAAATCCAAGCCAAGGTATTTCGTGCCGCTGTCGACAGTAAGACCTACACCTTTAAAGGGAATTCCTATAGTTTTTAATGCGCATCTTTCTGCGCAGCCGACACTTTCTATGGAAAACTGAAGTGAAGTCAACATTTGTTGAAACATGTTACAGACAATCTTAAATATGAAGAATCTTGAATGAAATAACATTTTTGATAAGTTATATCAGTAATCAAATGTTGATACTGGTTTATGTTGTATTGACAAGTATCATGCCTGACAGGTATTTTGCTATTTTTGTGGTTGTGTTTTCACATCGCATTTTAGTATAAAGACAGTGTTGTTCATATAATGTAAGATAATTGACTTAGTACTGATAAGACAATATCACCTTTCAGATTATTTAGTATGCAATTATAGAAAGAATTAAGAATTTTTAAAACTTTTTTTAAACTTTTAGCAGACATATATGTAATCAATTTGGGCAGGTTCGCGCCATTTCCGTCCGAATAGGTGTTTGTATTCTAGCGGTCTTAACATAAATTTAGCCTGGTGACCTATACATTTTTAGCCATTTTATGCTCACAATACAATTATCTATACACAAGAAAAAAGGAAAAAAAATCTATGAAAGAGTTTTTTCAAAATTTAAAAAAATATTCTTCACTATGGGTATTTTTCATTGGAAAAAGTTCACAAAAGTAATATGAAACAATATTTTTTTTTCATTTGTACCCATCATTGTAAGGATAGAGTATTACAAATATGACTATGATATCAAGTAAGTATATGATAAAATCTGTAATAAGAAAAAAACCGTATTGTGCTGCCTGGATGTATATTTTGGTTGGTATTTATAAAAAAAAGCAGAAAATTATGAAAATGTTCAAAAATCGCTGGCAGTTTCAGCAACAGTGGGTGTGTTCAAAGCAATTTTTCACAAAAATAAACCTGGTGACCTATTATTTTTATTTGTTCATTGTTTTCAGCACACATTTTCCTATCATATATATGAATTTTAAAAAATTCTATGAAAGGAAAAAAATTATCGGAATTCTCTTTAAGGTAGTATGTATAGGCTCTGGGAGTCTTTGACCATGTGCTTGGTCCGCTGCTGACTTGATGTGGCGGTGTATTATCGACAAATAACCGTATTCTGGATTTGACGCACTCAGGGAGGTCGTTGATAAAAATCAAGAAGAGTAAGGACCTAGACAGATCCCTGAGGTACGCCACTGACGACTGGTACTGTGTCCGGTGCCTGTCCTTCCACAAGTACCTGTTGGGTCCTCCCTGTGGGGAAAGCCTGAATCCACTTCTGGGTGTTTCCTGTAATGCCATAGTGTTCAACCTTCTTTAGTAAGCGTTGGTTTGGTACTCGGTCGAACGCTCTACTACAGTCAGAATAATCATATCAGTCTGTATACGCTTGTCTAGTGCTGAAGCCAACTGAGGGTACAATGTCAGTAACTGTGTTTCGCAACTTCTGCGAGCTCGGAAGTCATGCTGGCAATCATGCAGTACTTGGTGATTATCTAGGTGTTTCAAGATGTTGCTTACAAAGACATGTTCTAATAGCTTGCAGCAGAGGCAGGTCAAAGAGACGGGTCTGTAATTGGCAGCATCATATCTGGTACCCTTTTTAAAAATGGCTGTGACGTTGGCATGACGCCAGTCATCTGGGACGGAGCCACTCTGTAACGAGGCGTTGAAAATCATGGTCAGGGTAGGGGCAAGTTCCAAGGCACATCCTTTAAGGATACGATCAGGTTTTAAGTCTGGAACAGATGCCTTGTGTGGATTGGTGTTGCGTAACAGCTTTTCGATCCCTTCTGTAGTGACCTTGATTTCTTCCATGGGTGGTAAAGGTGTACCATCTGGACTGCGTCTGCCTCGTCCTCATGTGTGAAAACAGACATGTACTGACTGTTCAGTATATCAGCCTTGTTCTTTGACTCGTTAAAAAGTCTACCCAAATGTTTCAATGGTGAAATGCTAGTGTTGTCCTTTCGAAGCGATTTGATATAATTCCAGAATCGTTTTGTTTGGATGGTCTATTTTCTCCTAGGTCGTCATTTTCTATGATGTTATTAATGAAATTAAAGTATGACTGCCTTTCAAGTTTCTGTAGTTCAGCCTTGTGGTTTTTTATATTTTCTGATACTAGTATCTGATTCATTTTTGTTTTTCTTCATTCTGGTAAAAAGTTTGATCTCTTTTCTCATGGCTGCTCTTACTCTCTTATCAATCCATGGCTTCATCGTCTTGAGGCCTCTGAGGGTCTTGGTAGGTATGTGGTCGTGGATGAGTTTGGTGACTTGTTTCTTGAAAATTGACCAGAGAGTGTTAAAGTCTGTGTCGGCGGATGACATCATGTCTGTGTAGAGACTTCGTAGACCAGCTTTGATAGCATCGTAGTCTGCCTTGTTGTATGAGAACACCTTCCGGTGTAGGGGAGGTTTCCTGTATGGGCGAAGACTGGACTTTATATACACTGCATCATGGTCGGATATCCCAGGTATGACTGCAACATTATTTACTAGCGAGCTGTTGTTTGTGAAGAAAAAGTCAAAGATGTTTTCGGATGTCTCTGTTGTTCTTGTTGGTTCAGTTACTATTTGTGTTAGGAAGCGGTCATTTGATATATTAATAAGTTGGTTGCAAAGGGACGATTTTGATGATGTACCTTTAACACTGCAGTCATCCCAATTTATGTCCCCAAGGTTGAAGTCACCTCCCAGCCAGACGTGTGCTCCTGTTGGAATATGAGCCACATGAATCAGAGGTGGAGGACGAATGATATCAGACACAATGTCATTTATGAAATCGTCACGGAGAACATACGCCCCGCCCGGGGATCGAACTCACAACCCCGAGATCCGTAGATCTGTCAACGAGAAAAAAACATGAAAAAAAAAATCGGTAAAATCGACGGATGCTCCCCGATATATGATTATTGCATATAAAAGACAAAAATGGAATTCATCAACAGCATTGGGCATATAACTTGTCCCAGCAGTGAAACTTCCAAAGAAGTTTCTTAGTACTCCAGTTACAAAGAAGTTTGCACAAGATATGTTCATCTTCTTTTGGAAGTGAAGGTTCATTGAATTTCAGCGTAGGGTTGCTGAGGGATACTTCTGACAAGAAATGGTGTTATGGTATACTAATGTTAAATAATATGAAAGAACAATAACTCTGTGAAAAGTCATTCGACTGGAACTTGAAGATAATATGCATGTCTCCTGTTGAGAGAGAAACCTTCTACCAATCTTCAATGAATTTCAGCCAAGGGTTTCTGAGGAATACTCTGGACAAGAAATAGTACTACAGCATACTTATTATTGTATTTATTGAAAGGGTAATGACTCAGCTGAAAAATCATTCGACCGGAACATGAATATAATATGTGCGTCTCCTCTAGGGAGTGAAGCATCCTATAAGTTCTGATGAATTCCAGCCAGTGATTACTGAGGAATACTCCGGACAAGAACTGGTACGATAACTTATGTTGAATACTAAAAGGGCAATAACTCAGTGAGAAATCATCTAACCAGAGGACAAAGAAAACATATGCGCATCTCCTCTTAGGAGTGAAGCTTCCCATGAAGGTTTTCTAAATTCTAACCAACAGTTGCTGAAAAATACTCCTGAGAAGAAATAGTGCTTAAGTATACTATATATATGTGTGTGTTGACTAGGCAAAGGACAATAACTCTGTGAGAAATTATCCGACCAAAACATGAAGGCAATATGCGCATTTCCTCTTGGTAGTGAAGCTTCCTAGTAAGTTTCACTCAATTCCAACAAGTGGTTGCTGAATAATACTTCGGAGAAGAATTGTGGGACGGAAGGACTCACAGACGAACAGACAGCCGGACGGCGAAGCGGCGACTATTTGCTTCCTCTCCTAGGAGAATAAATGATCCTGTGTGACTCGACCAATTATGATTGTAAATGATATTGTCAAATCAGTGTACAACAAACAAGTTGACCCAATCCGAATCCGAATAGACTTTAGCAAATCAATTTGACAAAATGAGCCATGAGAAAGTCCCTTTTAAAATGTACATCTACGGCATGCATGACAAAACCCTAAAATGGATTAAAATCTTCCTTGACAGACGGCTCTAATACGTAATATATTTATCTATCATTACTGACACACCCCTTATTCAAGTGTAATGGACAGGAGTGTGTGGCATAATTAGTAAAGGGAAATATTAAAGCACTACAAGTTCCCAGTAGCTTGTGTGAACGTGAAATAAAAACAGATATCATGATAAGTGTAGCAAAGCTTTTAAATGAGAAAAAGTTAGAAGTGTTAAAACATCCCTTGCTGACCTAATAGATTAATTATTAGGTAGCCTGCTTCTAAGTGTCCAAGCTAGGCGTGACAGCAATGTGATGAATCACACCGTTTCAGAGTTCTGTGGCAAGTACTCTGGAACGCGTGCTGCAACTCATAAAGGATGCTTTATCTGGTAAAGTTGGAAAAGAGGTATGATGAGACGATATCCTAAAGAACCTTTGCAGAGTATACAAGTCAGGGAAATTGGCTTTTAATTTGCTGTATCGTGGTGTTATGCTAGCTCCTTAAACAATGGTACCAAATTGGCTTTGGTCCAGTCTTGTAGAAGAGAACCAGCAGATACGGACTTTTGGAAGATTAAGAGAGACAACACCAGCCGTGTCTTCCCGCCAGTCTCAAACAAGCAATGCTGGCCTTTAGAATCAAACGATGTTTGCAACTTTTTTACGTCTGCTTCGTGAACGTAAAATTTTTAGGGCATTTTGGTTGGAGATTTTAAAATGCTCATTCCCCGATTTTTTTTATAATTTTAGAAGCTATCTTGACGCAAAAAAATTTATCAATGGTCAGACTCATCTAGCTCTCTGAATAAGGTTTTTAAAGAAGATAACAATAGAAACAAAATAAAAACAAAACAATTAAAACAGTACTGAAAATATATCTCCAATCCCAGCTACTAAAGGTCATTTCTAAAATAGTTATCTGACAGTTATATGAAATAATTTAACAAATGAAATGATCGATTTGTCTCTGTTCTACATGGACGATCTTTCATGACAGCACTCGTTTGGTAGAAAAAAATCTATGAATATGCAAGCACTCTGTCTTTCTGCCATAAAAACAAACAAGAAAATACTGCAAAAAGAACAAAAAAATGATATCTTATCTTTGACCTGCATGCATATGTATTTCATTATTTTTTTGAAGATAAAGTAGTCCTGCTTTGTTCTCCGGCGGCTAATTTCTCATTATCCAAGTAATTCATAGTTACTTAGTAACCTTTTGAATGAATATCGCTTTCAAACGAATACGTTCTTTTGTTCTTTATAACAAAATGTTGTAGATGATTGCCAAGGGTCCTTACTGAAACGCATCAATTTGCTGTGCGCCGGTTTTCAGTGAAATATCCCGCTGGTTGAAAACATATGATCGGAGCGTATAATATGATTACATCCTTGTTTATTTTGATCTAAGTTTGTATTTAGTAGCTCGAGAAAGAAAAAAATACTGAAACACAATATTCATTGAATCGATCAACATGATAACATGCTGATGGACAAAGGAAATTTGTGAAGAAGAACACGTAGATGACATGACTGAGCCGCGCCATGAGAAAATCAACATAATGGCTTTGCGACCAGCATGGATCCTGACCAGACTGCGCGGATCGCAAACGTTTTATGTTGGTTTTCTCATGGTGCGGCTTATGTGATAAAAAGAAGGATGATAATCTTACAGTACCGGTGATATCGTTAGCATGTTTCGATTAAATGAAATGATTGATTTGTGTCTGTTATACATAGGCGACCTTTCAGGTCGGCACTCGTTTGGTAGAAAAAAGATATTAAAAGGAGTATATATAAATATGCAAGTAATCTGTCGTTCTGACGCAAAACAAACATAAGAAAACACTGCAAAAACCAAAAATGATATCATGTCTTTTACCTGCCTGCATACGTATTTTATTGTGTTTTTGAAGATTAAGTAGTCCCGCCTTGTTCTCTGGCGGTTAATTTCTCATTTTCCTGGTAATGCATGGTTACCTAGTAACCTTGCGGACGAACATCACTATGAAACAAATACGTTCTTTTGTTCGTTGTTATGATGAACAAGGGTCCTTGCTGAAACGCATTAATATGCTGTGCGCCAGTTTTTTGTGAAATATACCAGTGCCACTACTTGAAATATATGATCGGACTTCCTGTGAACCATCGTATAACATGACTACACCCTTGTTTACTTATTCTAAATTTGTACTAAGTAACCCTAGGAAGATTAAGTATGGAAACATCATATTTATGCTATTGATCAACATGAAAACATGCTGATGGACATGGAATTATAATACAGAACGTGTAAAGGACAAGGGATAAAAAGAAGGATGATAACAATATATAGTACCAGCGATATCCGTAGCTATTATCGATCATTGGAATAAATTCTACTTCGGTTCTGGGCCCTGTTGTGATTAACCAAGACTGTCAACAGGACATTCCACACAAGTTCTAATTAATCTGTTTAATAAATTTAGTAAACAGTACATGTAGGCCTTCTAATTCTGTATGTACTGAACAACAATGCACTCACTGGCCATTTTCAATTGTGTATGGTATACATTTTCACCTGTTTCTTAACAAAAAAAGAGAAATATGGGTTAAGTGTGATACACATATGCCTCATTATGTACTTAAATTAGCTTAAGGCTATTAGGACAAACTGCAGTTTTTGTGATTTGTCTAAAAAGTGGTTATACTAATTTGTCACCGGTTGCAGATACAGATGGGTGGGTTTTTGGCAGTAACGAGGCTGCCGAGTTACCATCAAAACCGTTACCCCAGAACAAGATATTTACATCTGCATCTACAACCAGTGACAGATTATTTTTCTTTGCATACCGTATTTTACATAATATAGAATAAATAAGGCAAAATGATTGACTTTCTTTTTAGCATTCTTTCTTATGTTATGTACATGTCATTCCATATTATATTTACTGTTTTATTTTTTTTATCTTGATGACTCATTGTTTTAGTGATAAAGCCTGTCTTAGATATGAGACACCATGTGTGTCAATATGTTGTTTATAGACTACTAGAAGGTTCCATAGACATGTTGTTTACATTATTTTAAGGTGTGTGGTATTCTGGATTTTCATGATACATGAAAGTGCTGAAAAATCTTCCATGATAGTTTAATTAGGAAGCTGTCTGAGGACAGGGCAGAGAATATACAATAAGATCTTTTCGGTGTTTCGTAATAACAAAATATTGACATTTAACATTTAAAGGATTTATTTGAATTGTTACTTTACATAATAAAATTTGTTATTGTTAAAATTGCTGGTTTGTTTTTCTGTTACTTTAAGTATTCAAGTAACAAGCAATTGTAACCCTTAGACGTAACAGTGAAAGCAGCGCATTTTAACAAGCGTGGGAAATTATCGCGTATAAACAGAAATGCAACAAGGTTCCGGTTTAATATTTATCATTTGTAGCGTAATGTTATGTTTTTTTCCGTAAAATTACATTTTCTAATTATAAGAAGCAAAGAGCAACTAAATTGATGACTTTTTACCAAAGAAGCATAAGGCTACATGATTCTTTTTTGTTGTTGTTGGGTTTAACGTCGCACCGACACAATTTTAGGTCATATGGCGACATTCCACCTTTGATGGTGGAGGAAGACCCCAGGTGCCCCTCCGTGCATTATTTCATTATGAGCGGGCACTTCCGTAAGCCAGCTGGATGGCTTGCTGGATGGCTTGCTGGATGGCTTCCTCACATGAAGAATTCAACGCCCCGAGTGAGGCTCGAACCCACATCGATGAGGGGCAAGTGATTCGAAGTCAGTGACCTTAACCACTCGGCCACGGAGGCCCCCGCTACATGATCCGTTCTATATTGGGTATATACCTGAGGTCATATCAAAGATGGATAAATAGATAACCTTGTAAATCAAGGACTACATTGTATGCGGTTTAGAAAAGGTACTGATGACAGCCATGGTTTGGCGTTCTTTGAACATGGCTGTTTCTATTGGATATTTGTCTTTGTTATTGTATATACTGACTAATTAGGAAAAGTTGCCCTCATAAACCATTAGTCAACCTATACGAACATTTCACCGCATTGGTCAGTAACCCAAGTAGATGATCCTAATTGAAACATATAAAGGGTAATTACTCCTTAGGACTGGTTTATTTTGTCAAAACCGGTTATAAATCTTTCAATACCAGATTATTATCAGAACAATGGCATATCAATCATGCGGCATAAAAATAAATTCTTGGAAGCATAGAACGCCACCAAGCAAAATAATGGCAGACTCGGTTTGATTCATGGTGTGAAAAGAACCTTACCACCCATAAGCAGAAGTTTATTATTTAGTTATTGAATGTACTCTACTCCATGACCCTAGAGGACCAGAAGATATAATTAACAGCACTGATGCTTAAACAAAACATTAGAAGTTCCTGGCTTTTGAAACTGAAAGAATCTGTCTTTAGACTTTTGCAAACGAGATTTGAACTACCGTCATTGTTGTCAAATAAACAAAGTTTTCAATATTTAGTTCTCCATTATTTTGGTAAAGGCGGCGGTGGTAAGCATCATAATGCTCAGTTACTTCTGAATATATAATCGGACGAAACTTTGTGTTTATTTATTGCAGATGCCATACATCTATGACATCAACCGGAAACTCTAACATAAAATTTCATTTTGACACATTTATTATTCATACGCACTATTTTATTTGATAGATTTATTATTTTTTTACATATCTCAATGTCTGTTTATGTTTTATTTGCTTCCACTCTTTCAATGGCTTTTTTATGATACTTTACTCAAATACAAAAATGTTGAATGATCAGAAGTTCGTATTATTCTTTTCCATATCATTACTGCTGTATATAACTTTCAGGGCATTATGCAATATGAAGCATGATATATAAACTTTATAGTAACGAACAAATATGTGTATCTTTTCAGTGCCTTGAGCTGAGTAAAATGAATTCATTTGTATTTGTACCTTTAAACATCAATAAGAAACTCTTTCCTAAGATGAGTTTTGTCCATTTTTCTATCCAGCCTTCTAATTTTTCTAACCTGCTCTATAACAAGCTATCTTTACTATTTCTTTCCGTGCATTGAAAATAAAATTCAACCATTTGTTCCTGCAGTTTGTGTTATATTGAATAAAGAGTCGCCTTTATCTAATTTCTTAAACTGATATTGTCAATTTTCTACAACACCCGAAAGAGGCTTTAACACTAATCAAATACTATAGATACGAGCGTAGAAAGAATTGCTTTTTTTTTTCGGCGACGCCGTCTAAATTCGTTTTCATTACCTATGCCACGTGACTTCAGTTTGCAAATCAAACTACTTGATAACGCATTATAGATAATTTATCAAAATGGAAGATTTATGCAACACTCTGCCTGATTGGACGGGAGTGTCAATTTCTTTCACTCTGTTGATTGTGCTACGCTGAGTGAAATGTAGACAAAGCGTTTATCCTAAACGACGCTGTTCACAGTTTTAAAGCTAACTTTGGCTCAGTATATTTAGCAAGAATATTGATATATCTCAAAATGATAAGTAAGTTTAATAAATATGATAAAAACCTGTTCAAATACAAACATATATCAAATTAAAGAAAGAGCTGAATACGGTCTGCGTATCACATGAATAAGGGAGTGATAAGAGTCTTTTATGTAAAGAAGTGCTTTTTAAAAGATTTTCCTTGTTACAGTTGTCGTCTGTATATGAAAAGGTTTCTTGCTTTTGTGACTTATTCAGATTGCATATTAAAATGAGTACTTGTTTGCTTTGATATATTTGTTATAAATTATTTAACTGATTTATTATATATGAATATTTTTCTTTAGTATGGTATGCAAATATTGAACTCAGTTGAAATCTGTTTTATAATATATATGCTATATAATGACTGAATCCCATTACACTGAAATGAAGGTACGCTGCATAAAGTTTATCTATGTGATATGACTACGGTCAAACCTTGCTTATGAAACAGAAATATTGAAATAATTACAATTGTATGTTTTGCTTGACCTTCACTTCTTTATAGGTGTGACGTCATTGTCCAAAGATTCATGAATAGCGAATATGCATTTGTTAAAGCGGGATCAGTTGGCCTATTTTAGAAATAAATAAAAATAATAAATAAAAATATCCTTTAATTAATTTTTTCTCATGTATTCTAATCAAACTTGATTTGTAGCATCTTTATTAGGCCCGCAGCCAACTTTGTTCAGCTGGGACATTTAACCCCTTTTAGGGGCTGCTAGAGCTAAAACTAGAAATGCCTTTATACAGCGTCTCATGAACAGCTTGGTGGATCTTTGTCATACTTGGTCTGGAGCATCATTATAAGGTCCTCTTCCAAATTTATTTATATAGGAACTTGGGCCCTATTTGGGACCACTATAGCTAAAAGAAGATATGCCTTTCTTCGCATTAACCACTAAAATGTAATGGATTTTTATCAAACTCGATGTGTAACAATATTGTAAGGTCTCCTGCTATTTTGTTACAAATGGGGATAGGGACCAATTTAGCTAAAAATATAAACACGTTTAATGACCTCTTCTCATGAACCATTTCATGGATCTTCATCAAACTACTGCTGTAATTATTCGTCTAAGGATAAACGAAACAAAATTGCAACCCTACGAAACCTTTGCGAAAAATTAAAAGAGAACCATTTAAATTATTAAAGTGCGGTGTTTAGTTTTGCAATTTGAAAAATGTTAGATGAAAGATGAATGTTAGATGAAAAATTCATAAACTTCTTTCCTTATTACAATTCGCCGACCATCATTTTTAAAGATATTTCTTGTTTACAAATGATTAGATTTAAACTTTTAAACTGCAAACTCACTTTTTGTTTGTGACCTAGAGCTCTATTAAGGGAATGTTTTGTAAGCATATAAAGATGGAGCCAATGACGTTGTATGTGAAGGTACTTGTACACAACTGTAAAGTTATATTTGGGAGATAAATATAACTTGTACATAAAATCTGAAAAGTAGATCCATCGGAAGCACCGAGAACAAGGCAAACTCGGTTTGATTGAGTCTGTTCATGAGCAAGACATTTTGGAAAAAAGACTGACTGTAATATCGTGAAGAAGTGGTTAAATTAACTACCTAGCAACGCCAACAGCAGACCGGATGCTATTACTTTCGTTTACAAATTCTAAAGATTTCTGTTATCTAGGAGTTGTTAAGGTCGCAGACTTCGAATCACTTGATCCTCATCAATATGGGTTCAAAACCTCGCTTGAAGTATAGACTTCTTCATGTGAGAAAGCCATCAAGGTGGCATACAGAATGTCGGTGGTATATCCAGGTGTTCGTCCCTGAAGAAATAATGCCCGGAAGGACATCTGGGGTCTTCCTTCACTATAAAAATAGATGGAAATGTTTCCATTTGTGCTCAAATGTGAAACATTTTCCAGAATGTAAATTTGGAACATTTACAACATATGTTCACATTTTAATCCTTACCATGCTAGACACGATTGGTTCTGCCTTTGCGACCAGTGCAGACCAAGATAAGCCTGCGCATCCGTGCAGGCTGATGATGGTCTGCACTGTTCGCTATTCAGTAAGTAAATTTTCAATGAACACCCCTTCGAATAATAAATGGTATTGCCCAAATTGAATGATGGACCAGTCCATTTTAGAAATTTAGCAGGGTAAGGGTTCATCTAGTGAGTAAGCTAATCTCTACGTTAAGAATGTGTAGAATTTATACGTGTTAATAATCATTTATACTTTCGGAAGGACATATTGATTTTCTGGAAGTTCCGTTTAATGATTGCATTAGTTTTCTTAAAGTTCCGTTTGGGCACACGAACTGTTCCGGACAAACGAGTTACATTGTAATGTTTTGTTTTGATTAAAGCTGCTTATACTGAAACTGTAGATTTTGATCATCTTGAAAGTATCCCACTTTTTCTGCATATTTTCGTAACAACGTTGATGTCAACA
Organism: Mercenaria mercenaria; assembly: GCF_021730395.1. Taxonomy (NCBI): domain Eukaryota; kingdom Metazoa; phylum Mollusca; class Bivalvia; order Venerida; family Veneridae; genus Mercenaria; species Mercenaria mercenaria. The sequence continues at coordinate 56,943,086 of NC_069363.1, forward strand.
CCATTTCAGCCGTGCCATGAGAAAACCAACAGAACGGCCTGTGCATCCGCGCAGTCTGGTCAGGATCCATGCTGTTCGCTTTTAAAGCCTATTGGAATTGGAGAAACTGTTAGCGAACAGCATGGATCTTGACCAGACTGCGCGGATGCTATCAAAATAAGATTGATGTTAGATATTTATAATTATTTTTAATTTCTTTGACATTATCTACATTAAAGGAGCAAATTGTTCAAAGTTACATTACATTATTTTATTCTTTCTTTGAATTGTCCTTCTTCGTGACATACTGAATTTTATAACTTTTATCAAGTTTTCTTTTTTCGAAAAAATTACATGTTTAAGTTTTGAGGATCCTATTTCAGACTGCATAAAACAAATATGTTATCCTGTTTAAACAAAATCGTTATTATTATTAACATTATGATCATTTCTTACAAAAATCTGTCGCGCATTTCTAGCACATCATAATGTCACTATGACAACTTTGCAGTGCTGTTCTTCCTCAGTCGTCAAAAGCAGGAAAAAGGCCGCCATATGATATAAACTGTGTCGATGTGACACTTAACCTTGCAAAGATGTGTGCAGTTTAATGCAGCCAAAAACAGAAATTGTATGTTATACAATTAGACAATGTCTTTCATACAGGTGAATGACCGAAACATAAATGGGTCGGTTCAGTCATCCAGATATTTCTAAAATGTAACATATTTGGTCTTTGTTAACTTCTGATATGTGTATACATGTTTTATAGCTTTATTAAAAGTCCATTTTCAACTCAACTGGTGTTTTGTTACTTTTCTCAATACAAGCTTCGTATGAGCAGTTGGTGATGGCCCTGTCAACATAAATATATCCGCATCCAATGATTAATTAATGTTGTAGCAAATGACAAAAAAATATAAATAAAGACTTGTTAGTATGAACAAATGGTTTATCGCATAAAATATGACATTTATAATGTAATAAATACTCTGATGAGGAAATGAATACCCTGAGCCGTGCCATGAGAAAACCAACATAGTGACTTTGCGACCAGCATGGATCCAGACCAGCCTGCGCATCCGCGCAGTCTCGTCAGGCTCCATGCTGTTCGCTTTTAAAGCCCATTGGAATTGGAGAAACTGTTAGCGAACAGCATGGATCCTGACCAGTCTGCGCGGATGCGCAGGCTGGTCTGGATCCATGCTGGTCGCAAAGCCACTATGTTGGTTTTCCCATGGCACGGCTCACCCTATTTGACAAGCATTAATCTTTGTACAAACTAGGTGAAAAATTGCACACAATTTTACTAAGGAAAATTGCGGAAATAACTGTGATTAATGAGGTGTTTTTTGTAATTTTGCAAAAAACACAATAAAACGAAAACAATTTGTTACATTTATGTACGTGTTAAATGGATTTAAACTTGTTTTTTTTTTTGAAAATTTGTTTGGATGTAAGCATCCATTCATCATGCAAGTGATACAACTGATAATGCATTATATTGTTAATGTTCTAAGAAAAAAAATAATTGCAGTTCAGCGGGTGTGAGTTAAATATAAATTTTATGGAAATAATAAATGTAACATATCGCTTTCCTCATCGAATAGAAAAAGCGGCCCGCACTTTAATACATAGGTCAGTTATTTGTCTAACAGTTATTTGAATGTCTACAACATAAGGTCACTGTTGCCAATTTGACATATATTGAAATCTGACATACTGATAAAATTAAATAAATAGCAAACATGGAGGTATCAAAATATTTTAAATCTATGAAACGAAGGATTAGAGAAAATAGTTTGGATTTCTTTAAACAGTTATACAATTTTTACAATATTTGTACGACCTTATGCTCCCTTTTCGCAATAATGTCCTGTAAAATTGAAAGGACAAGAACACAACTGATGTCCATCATCTAACACAATACAGCTCCCACCATTCTTGCAACTTAATGTACATCGTTTTTCGCAAAATAGTCCTGTGTAGTTTGGTTTACAAAGGCATTGAAATAATCCATACGCCATGGATTCTCTGTCGCAATGGCCATGGTAACACTGGAATCCAGGCGCACATACGTCCGGCTTTACACTTGTGTCTATCTCTGCATGCGAGTGAAATTCGGAGAATTTCACATGCTTTGGCGATGCGGTATTTGCAAACCAGTTTTTTCTTGCTGATTTAATAGCGTTTGGTGTTTGATATTCATTGGCTGAGCCAAGTAATACGCTGCCGATAGCTTTCAGCATAGACGATGATGCTATTGGTGGCGACAGTTTAGACTGGGTCTGTGCAAAAGAGTCACATTTGGCACCGAAGTACCCATTATCACATTTACAATAAAGGATAGACCCCTTTCTTGCACATGTTCCGTGTGTTCCACAGTCATATGGACATTTAAGTTTATCACATAACTTTCCTTCATATCCTGTGAAGCATTCACATACAATTCTGTAGTTTCTTAGTTCGCTGTCTTTGCAATAACCGTTTACACAACCAACCGCTTTGCATAGTTTAGTGTTGTCAAAGACAACATGTCTTTTTGTGCGTATTTTTCTGTTACCGGTGTTTTCACTGTAACTTCTGTCAAGTGCCGTATTTCCATGAACAAACGTGCAGGCTATCACCATAATCAACGCCAACTTCAGATGTTCTCTTAAAATTTCCATTGTATTTGGTAGAAATTTCTCACAATTGCTCTACAAAAGCTTTCCTTCTTTATTTCTGTATGTGCAGCTTATATATTTCAGCATTTAATCGATTACCCTTCGAATCAATTCGTAAATATCTAATTCATATAAAACAATCAACTGTATGATGTTTTCTTCCTTCTTAAAATTGTCGTCTGCTGTGAACAGATATCCAAATTTTCTGTTATTTCCGTGATGTGCTCTTGGAGGCAGTTTAGAGATGATGAAGACATGAGATTTCAGTCGTCTAATATATAGTCATACACCTGTCATGGTTATTGTCAACGAATTACTCTTGTTAATTATAATGACGTTATTACGGGAAAATACCATGTAAACACGAGTTAGAAGATGAACTACTCGAACCGCCTCGTAGCTTGTTAATGTGATGTATTTGTCAGTTACCTGATGTGAATACTGTACGTAATGTATCACCTCCCCCACCACAATCGGGAAGTAATCTCACTTTAATACGGAATATCTGTCCGTTTGTACCGGTCCTTGTTGACAATTATATATTACGATTACATTATTTTTCGTAGAACTATTTTCCTTCTGTTCTTATTTTGTATTATATACAAATTGTTGACGTTTCTTCCGTCCATGATAAATTGCGGACTTAGGCTGACAAATTGCCCTACGACCACAGAAAACATGCAAAAATCAAAAGAATGTTTAATGTGCGGTTTTCCTTTCTCACCATATTTTTACACTAACTTGTTTTATTGAAAACGTGATTTTATTGGTATTGTTGGGGAAACAGTGCAAATGGTATCTTTTTAAAAGTAATTCACATTATTTGCATGTAAAAAGCGTTTTATTTTTTCTGTCGGTTGCAAAAGTATGTATACATATCTTTCAATCAAGATCATGTACGGGAAATATGATTTGTACCAAAGATGAATGTCTGTGCGCGGATTGAAATATAGACATCACTGAGGCATTGCTTCAGAATTCAAGGCAATGAAAACCAGTCGTTGCCTTTCTGGACATTTGTTCGTTCAGTGGCATTTGGTGTGACATCTGGCGCAATTGTAACGCTAAATGCGACATAATCTTGTAAGAGTTTGCAAAATAGTCTAAATTAGACAAGTTGTTAAATCAATGATCGAAGAAATGCAAGTTGGAAAATGAATTATCGGAACAATATTGCAAAGCAAATCATTGCAATTGTAGCTAATGATTTCTTAGAGTGATTAAAGGGACCATGCAGATTCCGCGTGACTAAGTTCTGTTGTTTTTTTTCTCGCGCCACCGAGTGTTACTGGTACAGTGCATAATCATTTACTTAGTCAGCAGCAGTTGGAAAACTCTCTGTAATTTGATTGGCTAAACATGAGTAGACAAGAGGCGTGCAGTTTTCGACAGAGCTGTCACCTTTCAATAATAACTACAAAATTTATGCGCACATCCATTTTACCTATACGTACAGTCCGATCTTAAGAAAATGGAAATTAATTACGACAAAAAATCGATCATAAATGCTTGCCGCGCAAGAGTGATCGACAGTGACACCAAATATATTCAAAAAATAAACAAGTGTGATATTTAGCAAATATTGAACAAAATGTCGCCGAAAGTTTATGTTGACTTTATGAGGCTGTTGTTTGGTAACCATCAAGACGCGGCTGCATCTGCTTGATTGATGTTGTACAATTATTATACACATATCTGTACTAAACACGAGTGCTGAAAAGCCTTATTTGAAAAAGCAATATTCTTGTAGCTTTTATCGTTATCTTCCGTAAATTTACGTCCATCTCCGAAATAAAGCGGGGGTCCACAAACCATGTTTTCAATAAAATCGATATTGAAATTGCCTTAAGCTATATTGTATTTATGGCTCAACGGACAATCTTGTTTTTACTATAAAATGCTAGTGGCGGAAGGAAAACGTCAGTAAATATCTAAGCAAAAATGAGCTATAATTATGTAACATTTGTTTAATATCAATTTGCGATGAGCATATTTGTGTTTAATTGATTCAATGCAAGACTAGACATATTAATTCATTGTTTTTATATGTTTACCTTAGAAAAAAAATTATCATTTGATTAACTGACTGAAGCCACGTTATTTTTATGTATTTTTTTTATATAACTAGATATTATCATTTCTTCTTCTTAATACTTGTTTAAAACACGTTATCTACCTACCTCTTTTTTATTATTTGTAAAAAAAACCCCATTCTATTCTATCAAAACTGAACTTTAATAACTCTTCTTTTTTTTCTGTTTTTGATTGATAAAAAGCACACAAACTGTCTGCGTGAAAAAAATGAAGGCTTATCACGTTCTAGATTTTGCACACAATAAATTCATTATTGTTAATACTGTTGGTTTTAAACACTCTTTCTTTTTCATGTTTAATTAAAGTGTCCTAACTATGAAAAGCAATATATGTATTTTGTATTTATATGCCGATAGATTTATTCGTTCCTTCCACCATTATTTCTATAACATAATTAGCGACGGTATACACGCCCGGTAATCTCCAGAATCATAACCTTTCGGTTATGTATGAAAATGCTTCTGCTGTGATTTCCGGTTATGATGGTTTTCACGTAAAAACAGTGACACAGGTAAGGAATTCTTCCGTTTTCTTTCTTATATTACTATAAATTAAAAATCAGCGAATGCTATTCGATGCAAGATTGAACAACGATTACATACATACTAGATTTTCCGTGCAGTGACCAACTTTTTGCTTCCTGTGAACTTTAGAAGTTGTACACATGATGACATTTTAGCATTTCTGTGCCACCCATACCGCTTTCTGCTATTTTTTTCGAACACATGCGTTTTCTTGTGGCAAATAGTCGGCGTCAGTCGATCAATGTTACACAAACGTTTCAATTTATACCGACAAAAATGTGCGAGAGCTTCGTTTACGACGGAAATATTGTAGTTTATTAGGTGTTATGATGCGGTTGATGATGTTATGATTCTTCAAAGGTGGTTATGATTCTTCGTATAACAATATCTGCCGTAGGAAATCCAAAACTATTCTGTCATGAAAAGCAAATTTAAACCATGGATGTGCAGATTACCATGACTACATTGAATTTCTTATTTGTTTTTGCTAATTTCATTTCCATTTTCTCAGTTGTTTTACGATATTTCATATTAGAAATTATATCGTAGGAAATTCCAATACTTTCAATTCTCATTACTTCTTTTTTAAAGTACCACATATACAAAAAAGAACGACATCTAAAGTAAATATTTTAAAAAAAAGTGTTCTAAAATTAAGGGACGTGAAATTAAAAAAGACACTCATGCAGCTGCAATGTGTTTGCAGCATGCCTGTCATTGATGTTTAAAATCTTTAGAGGAAGGCGCATTCATTAATGCTGTAAGGACTTGTTGGCCAGTCGTCTTTGCTTTACTTCTTTATGCTGTGTATATGTACTGTTATTGTAAATATGTAAAATAAAATATGATTAAACTAAACTACGTCTTTCATTTCCATTTATATATAAGAAAAGAAGACACTAACTTTCAGCTACACAATGAAAATCCATGAAACTTAACCTGAAGTACATTTTTATACTCTTGAAAATGTCTACAGTACACTTAGGTCACCTTGCAATGTCAAACAGGTTAACTTTCAACCCAGCTCAAAGACATGAAAGAGTAAAGCCAAAGTAGTGTTGTTTTTGGTTGCGGGTTTATCCCGCTACCAAAGTTACAAATGTATTTCTGACAATCATATAGCATCTTTATTTGATTCCAGATCACATCCAAAAGATGTTCTTGTGCTACACAAAGTAGTCCCATTCAAGAACAATGCGGATGAATTATCAATGATCAAGCAGTTCTTAATAAACCTCTATCCATTTACACTGAGCATTTAGATTATACAACATCTGACAGTGAAAATTAAGGTTTTCCAGCCCGTTACATCACTGACTTCCAATTGGCAATTTAGATAAGTTCATGTAAGGTTAGACAGAGTTACTTTCTTATACATGTATATTTATAGATCGGCATTTTAACAGAAAACAAATCTAGCAAAATCCGCAACCACCAGACATCTCAAGGCTTTGATCTTCAAATGCAACTTTTTTAAAATAATGCTTACATGAACAAATTTTGTTGAGTTTTATATTAAAAACAATTCATTTTTTTAACAACCTCATTTTTTGTGGTCCGACCAAAGAGCTATAAAATAATTTTATAGTTCTTTGGTCCGACGGACCAGCTAGCTTTCAGGATTCACTACTCCGACCGAAAATACACTGTCCCCGTGTCATCGGACCAGCGTTTGTGTGTCGATCCATGCATTTGTGGTTAAATTCCGTTTCGACAGATATTGTTTTACGAAGAATCATAACCCCCTTTGAAGAATCATAACATGATCAACCGAATCATAACACCTAATAAACTACAATATTTCCGTCGTAAACAACGCTCTCGCACATTTTTGTGAGGATAAATTGAAACGTTTGTGTAACATTGATCGACTGACGCCGACTATTTGCCACAAGAAAACGTATATGTTCGAAAACAATAGCACAGAAACGCTGAAATGTCATCATGTGTACAATATCTAAAGTTGACAGGAAGCAAACAGTTGGTAGCTGCACAAAAAATCTAGTATGTATGTAATCATTGTTCAATCGTGCACCGAATAGCATTCGCTGATGTTTAATTTAAAGTAATATTAGAAAGAAAACGTAAGAATTCCTTACCTGTGTCACTGTTTTTATGTGAAAACCATCATAACCGGAAATCACAGCAGAAGCATTTTCATACATAACCGAAAGGTTATGATTCTGGAGATTACCGGGCGTGGTATAATTATGAGATAATTACAAGAGGCACTGACCTCCAGATCGTACGACAACAAAAAAAGAGAAACTTTTTAGATATCAGAAAGTTATTACTTGTCTTGGAACTTAGTGAATGATTATAAGTTATGGAAACACATAAGAATAAGTTGTTTTTACCAATTTTTCTATTCAAAATTGAAAAGCGTTTGTAACGGGATACCGGAGGTCAGCTGCCTTAATTACAAAGCTTTATCTCTAACGACTTTTAGATACATATCCTGCATTGTCTATTGGTCAAGACCGCAAGATAATGTATATTGCCGAGGCGACCCGGGTTCGATTCCCAACTTTGGCACGTTTTTTCTTCTTCTTCATTTGGCATTTTTAAGATAGTTAAAAAGCAAAAACTCATGTGCTAATATTTATAATACATTCAATTTTAAAGATAGATCATTTTTTTAGCCACAATCTGGAGGTCAGTGCCTTTAGATTTGGCATGATTATGCCTTTTATTCCTTTGCAGTAGGATTACGTTACTTCTCTTGATATAATTAAACATTGGCAATTATAAGATTTAAGAAAATTTTATCTTTTGTGAGGTAAAAATCTAAAATTGAAGAAGCAGGTAAAAAGCATAATTTGTTTAATAAAAGAATAAGATATTATTATTACTATTATTTTACGGATTTTTATTTTATTGCTGCAATTTAATGTAACGAAACATGTTTATTGTGTACAGTGTCATAAAGGTGCAAAATACCCGCTGTCAGCCCCCATTATTACAATTTATTACCCCCTAATATTGCTTCTAGACTATTTGCCAAAAAAGGTAATAAAAGTAACAAGCAAGGGATAACTAATTAAATTAAGTAACAGTTAGAGCGTACACAAAAATTGTCTTTGATTTATTGTACTTGTTTGAAATATCTCACTATTTCAACAATTTTGACGAAATAATAAGTTTAGAATGAAAAATATTAATTTGTTAATTTCCAAAATTAATCTTTGCTTACACATTCAGACATTCATTCTTTTCTGAAATAAGCATGCTAAGAAATGTGGATAATTTACACACCTTCTTGTATCAGATACATACACGCCCGATATGGAGAGCAAGAATATTTAATCTAAAATAAATATTTAAATAAATACCTTCTATACACATTTTGATTTGTTAATATCTCTAGTCGTGGTGATTCTAATGTACAAGTGAACATGTTAAAGATACGGTTCAAATGTATGAAAACAAAATTTGCACATTTTTGAAAGATAAGGACTTTCCATATCTGTGGATTATATTTTGACGTTCTAAAGAAAACAATTCGACAAATAATGATAGTGACACTTTCAACATACAATTTCATCTTTGTGTGTGCCATTTTTTTTTTTAAATAAAAAGTCCTGTATATTTCTACTTTTGTTAACCCCTCGTCCTCCTTTCACTATGCATTGCAGTGCCGAAATATTTGAAGATAAGACGTATTCAACAAGTTTAAATCAATTTAGGCAAAGAAAGAAATTGCTAAAATAATTGATAAATAGTGATGATCTAAAACATAAATTTATTTGGGCAATGACACGTCTCATGTTATAAGTAACCGTGTCGTCTGTTCAGATAGTCCCCTCGCATTCGGGAAACTTTGGAAATTTCCTAGCCAGCCAGAGTCTCAATTTTAAAAGTAATAGTGACAAATAGGCACAAAGGGTAAGCGAAATCATAAAAATATTTATTTTATCTTTAAACAGTGGATTCGAGCAATATTCTTTCATTTTGAAAAACCGCCGAAGCAAAAACGATTATTTTTCCTTTTTTCGTATTTTTCGCAATATATCAAACAAAATGACCCTAAATGTTGCCCAAAATTAGACTTTTACTATTTACTTCAATGGAAAACAAGGGTGGTAATATGAAAGGTTCAAAGGGTAAGTGAAATAATAAACTTACAATTTCTAAAATTATATCATCATTTAGAGGAAAGATTAAATCAACTTTTGTCGCCGAAGCAAATTCGTTATCTTAAACCGTTCAAAAGATAACAAATAAATCGAATTTATCCTTCTTTACTTAATGTGCCAAAAGCCGATAATACCGATTATTGTTAAAACTGAAAGTTCGATATGAATATTTTGAAAACAGGACATGGACATTATTTTCTTCTTTCTTCCTTCACTACTGTATTATATGTAGCTAAAGTTATAGAGCGGAAACTCCAAAAACAACCGCCTCTGTAAAAATCCTTTCCGCCTTCATTATAAACATTTTATGCATATAATTATGTTTTGTATAAATACTACCGCGTAATAAATTATGTGATCCGATATTTTAGACATTTCGTTCGTTATCTTCTAAAACGTTTTCAGTTTTATCTCATTGTTAATTCTTCTGCATTGAAATCTTAAAAAATCATTTGAGTAGCCGCTATAACCAAAAGCATGTCAAATCATTACAAATATCTGCAACATGCTTAAAACTGGCGTAACATTCTCTGTTTAATCACCTAGGTACAAAGTGCTCAAGCACAGTGCTTTGTTGCGAGGTACTGTATCTGTCGCCCGTCTTTGTGCGTGAGCAATATTTTTAACTGTTTTAACTGTTAAAACTATAAAGAACACAATATATTATCAACGAAATTTGGTCAAAATGTTACTCTTAACAAAATTTAGAGTATTTCGATAGTAGAACATATATGTTCAAAAGCTAGACCATTAGGTCAAATCATAGCAAACCTTAGTTAACACTCTACAAGTCACTTTTTCCATTTAATCTTCATAAAGAAATCGGAATATTTGTCTCTGAGTTTAAAACTGTGTGACTGAGATTGTGGAGTTTGTCACTTTGTCAAAATACACAAAATAACCTAATTAGCATTCTACAGGCCACATTTTTTTACTTGCTCCTCATAAGTCTTTGTCAGAATATTTGTCTATGAAAGCTAATTCAAGTTAAAAACTGATGTACCTGGGATTAAAAACTAGGTCAGTAGAATAAATCATAGAAAAAACCTTTGTTAACACTCTTCAGACCACATTTTGTATTTGATCTTCCTAAAACTTTGTCAGAATGCTTGCCTCCATAAATTCAAGTAAAGTTTTGAAACTGGATTATCTAGGTCAAAAACTAGGCCAAATCATAAAATGACCTAGATAATACTCAAAAGGCATCATCTTTCTACCTTACATGATACTTGGTCAAAATGTCTGTTTGAAAGCTAGAATAAGATAATTTGGTTACATGGGTGAAAACTAGTTCAAACCATTGAAAAACTTGGCTAATAATAATGACATGCTTTACATAAAACATACACAGACGGTTTGTCTGTAAATAATATCATAGAAATATCCTTCAATGGCCCTATAACAAGCTTGTCCAAATTATTCAAATTTGTTAAAAACATGGCCACCAGGTGGGGGAGTCATATTTGTATACAGCATTTTCTACATGCATATGATGGATATTTGACAGAAAACGCTAATCCAATTTATATGCCAAAAAAAAAAACAACAACAACAATAGTCGTTGTAGTGAAGAAAGACAAATTAACCTCGTGAAAATGTCTTGGCTAAAATTGTTTAATGCATAAAATAAGGAGTAACTATAGGCTGACATTTCAGAATGATATGACTTTTAAAAATGCTATAAAGTTTGTCATATACAAGACAAAAGAAAATCATGAACTTCCTTGTGATAAAAACGCCCTTTTTGAAATATCATACATAAAAGGTATATATTATACCCAACTGATATTCAATAACAGTGTTGCTTGTTTCACATAATTCACATTTTGTTTTCTTTCTCCAAGGTTTTTAACTCATGAATTTTGCCAGACTCTGATCTTGGAAGTTAGCATTAGAAATGTTCTTATATAAAATAAATATACTGAGCTTCAAGTTCGTCGATAAAGCGACATAATAAAATATAAATTTTAGCAAACATACTTTGCATCATTTTGGACTGTGTAGTATACTTTATAAATCAACTTAATGTAAAATGCTATCATTTCTGCTTTTAAGTGCGAAAACATCCGTTTTATTTTACAAATTTTTATGAATGTACAAAAAACTTAATGTATTTTTACTACGAATGATTTTTTGGGCATTTGTATTTTACGTAAATTAATTATTTTCACGCAGCTGGCTAATGTCCTCATTCATCTTCCCTAAGAATACGTTTTTGTTCTGCCTTTTCTCTCTAGTAAATCATTTGCGGAATGTATGTCTGTTTCAAAATTGTTCACTTCTTTAACAAGTGTTGTATATTAAGACGAAGATATTTTTTCTGCTTTATACAAGTTATTTCGATTCTAATACTGTAAAGGCAGACATTTTCGCGAGGGTTTAATGTTAGCTATATTCGCGAGGCCCTACATTTCGCTAAAATTAATCCTCGCGTAAATATTCACCATTAGTATAATGCTGATTCAAGTAGGATACCATTTCTACAATTTCGCGGATATTAAGCCTCGCGAACATTGTCAAAATTCCAAAATGGCGAAATTTTGACCTCGCAAAAATATGTGCTTTTACAGTACGTCTTCGTTTATGTCCATTTCTTGTTATATTGTCTGGTCCTTTTGGTTTAGGGAGTTCATTCAATGAATACGTATAACAATTCCACTTAAGTCGGTGCAAGGAGCTGTGACGCAGTTCATTACCTTTCATGAATAAACTCAGTCAAACAGTATGTTTTGATTGGTTGCCTCCAATGCTTCCAAAGGATCTTCACATTGATTTTTTATCGTGAGTAAAAAAAGTAAACCAAATACCGTATTTCTTATAAGCATGTCGACGTTGTGCACCATTAGCATTTGATAATACTTACTCGTGCATGCAACTGACCGCCCTGAGGTGGTTCTCTACCATGTTTCCTTTTAATGCTAACATGATGTTGTTGTCTATTTATTTTACTTTGCGTATGTATTTTTTACACAACCGATATGTATTCCGATATGTTTTCAGCTTAAGGTATTTTTGATATTTGTTTTTCTTTCATAACAGTGGTATTTACTAAATTTTAGTCAGTATCTGAACAGCTGCGTTGTCTTTTGAGTAGTAAATAGTTAACAATTACCCTGCTAAATTTCTTTACTGAACTTGTCCATCTTTCAATTTGGAAAGTACCATTAACTGTTAAAAGGTGTGCTTACCAAAAAGATACTGACTGAATGGCGAACAGTGCAGATCTGGATCAGCTTTGAATGCAGATTTTAAACTAATTTTCCTTCAGAAAAACAGAGAATAGACTTACATTTTTGTAAACAATAAAAGAAACATTCTTATATGCTCACTCTATTAAAACACGCTTACAATCGAATGACGTCACGTTAACGTGCGGTGACGTCAAAATTTTTGTTGCGACCAAGAATGAGCGCTACTATATTTTATCTACTGTTTTAGATTAAGGGCATATTAGAATCGAAATAATTTATAGCAAAACCGTGTTTTACCACTATTTTTTACACTCGGATGGTAATACGTCGTACAAATAATTTCACGAGGGCTGCGCCCTCGTGAAATAATGACGCCCGACGTATAACCGCCCATCGTGCATAAATAAGTGTTCAAATAACTTTTGCTATAAATTATCTCTTAAATAAACAATGGAAAATTACACAATCTTGAAACTAATGTTTTAATTCTGAAGTAAAATTGAACTACATAATACAAGCATGTGATCTGGCAAAAATAGCCCGAACATCTTTTTATTAACTATGTAACAAGGCAGACAAGTCGAGATAATATGTATTCGGAACATGCTTAAATGTAGGGATAGCGCATGCTTTTCCCCGTATAATAACATCTGTAGAAACCTAAAGTATTTTAATTATTTGTTGAAGGTAGTCGGTATAGAACTACCTATGATTACTATGTGTTGGGTAGGGATTTGCATTTATATTTGTTGGCGCCTTTGGTCCCTGTACTGAAATCTGCGCTTTTTTAGCACAGGCTATTACAGGGTTTTTGGGTGCTGGCATGTGTACAGGCGTAGCCTCCTGCTTTAGAGGTCATTGAATTGCGATGCATGCAATATTTGGATAAGTGTGTCTAATTACGGGTGTTGTGCATTCATGCTCATGTGTTTAGTTCATGTGAATTGCTATGATACTTTGTTATGTAAGTGTTATTTTATATGTAATGTATAATGCTGATGCCCATATGGGCCAAGTTGTAAAACAAGAGGGCCAAGATGGCCCTATATCGTTCACCGGAGTTTAGTTGCTTGCTTGAACAAATTTCTTTGCTAAAGCTTCAAAAACAAGAAAGTAGATCAGTAGGTCAGGGTTAAGAATATTGAAGATGAGTATTGAAATCTGTATCAAAAATTATACATGTGGTCAAAATTACCTTGCTGAAACTTAAAACAACAAGAAAGTAGGCCAGAAGGTCAAATTTAAGACTATTCAAGATGAGTATTGAAATATGTATCAAAAATATACATGTGGTCCAAATCTCTTTGCCGTAGCTTCAAAAACAAGAAAGTAGGTCAGTAGGTCTGGTTTAAGAATATTAAAGATGAGTATTGAAATCTGTATCAAAAGTTAAACACGTGGTCTAAATTTCTATGCTGTACCTTCAAAAACAAGAAAGTAGGCCATTAGGTCATGACTAATTAAGACTATTCAAGATGAGTATTGAAATCTGTATCAAAAATAATACATGTGGTCCAAATTTCTATGCTGTAACTTGAAAAACGAGACAGTAGATCAGTAGGTCACGATTAAGACAATTCAAGATGAATATTGAAATCTGTATCAAACATTATACTTGTGGTGCAATTTTTTTTACAACTACTTCAAAACAACAAATGTCTACATAAAACAAGGGACCACCCGGGTGTGGCCAACATTGACCCCAGGGTCATGATTTGAACACTCTTGTTAGAGAACCACTAGAGCATGCCACATATCAAATATATAAGCTCTGGGACTTCTGGTTTCAGAAAAGATTTTCCCCATATAAGCCAGTGTAAACACTGTTGGCCCTAGGGTGCAGTCAATTTTGACCCCAGAGTCATAATTTGAACAAACTTGATAGCTGACCACAAGACAATACTAAATACCTGGGGCGGGGCCATTTTTAACCCCAGGGGAATAATTCGAACAGTCTTGGTAAAGGACTACTATACGATGCAACATACCAAATATTAAAGCCCTAGGCTATGTGTTTTTTCTTGCATGAAGATTTTCAAAGTTTTCCCTATAAAAGTCTATATCAACCATGTGACCCCCCAGGGTGGGGCCATATTTGACCCCAGGGAGATAATTTGAACAATCTTGGTAAAGGTAAACTATAGAATGCTACATATCAAATATCAAAGTGTTCCCTGTATAAGTTTATATAAACTATGTGACCACCAGGGCGGGCCATATTTGACCCTAGGGGGATAATTTGACTAATCTTGGTAAAGGACCATTAGATGATGCTACATGCACGCCCGCTTAGCTCAGTGGGTACAGCGTTCGTTTACGGATCGCGGGGTCGTGAGTTCGATCCTCGGGCCGGACGTATGTTGTCCGTGACGATTTGATAAACGACATTGTGTCTGAAATCATTCGTCCTCCACCCCTGAATCATGTGGGGAAGTTGGCAGTTACTTGCGGAGAACATATTTTTACTGGTACAGAATCCAGGGACACTGGTTAAGTTAACTGCCCGCCATTACATGACTCAAATACTGTTGAAAAAACGGCGTTAAACCCAGCACAAACAAACAAACATACCAAATATCAAAGCCCTAGGCACTGTGGTTTTGAACAAGAAGATTTCCAAAGATTTTCCCTACATGTCTATATAAACCATGTGACCCTAGGGCGGGCTATATTTGACCCTAGGGGGATAATTTGAATAATCGTGGTAGAGGACCACAAGATAATGCTACATACACTAAATATCAAAGCCTTAGGCCCTGTGGTTTTGGACAAGAAGATTTTCCAATATAAGTCTATGTCAATCCTAGGGGGAAAATTTGAATACACTTGGAAGAGGACTACTAGGTGATGCTACATACCAAATATCAAAGGCCTAGGCCCTGTTGTTTTGGACAAGAAGATTTTTAAAAAGTATTTCCTATATGAGTCTAAATAATCCATGTGACCCCTGGGCGGGCCATATTTGACCCTAACGGGATAATTTGAATAATTTTGGTAGAGGATCACAAGATGATGCTACATATCAAATATCAAAACCCTATGCCCTGTGGTTTTAAACAAGAAGATTTTTAAAGTTTTTCCTTTCGGTTACCATGGCAACCAGAGTTCTGTATGGAATTCAATTCTTTGAACATTTTTTAAAGAAGACCATGCAAGGAACATCCCTGTGAAGTTTCATCGAAATTGGCCTGGTGGTTTAGGAGAGGAAAGAGTGGACGGACGGACGCCGGACGCCACACGGTGAACGATCACAATAGCACACCCTGAGCCTATGGCTCAGGTGAGCTAATAAAACTTGAAACTTGAAACTCGAATTGGTTTGTGCCTTCCTGCCAAGTGCACCAACGTATTCCGAGGGATTCTGCAGAAGCCATAACAGGAAGCAAATATGCATTATCTTTGCTCTAGCATAAAAAGTATTAAAACCCCTTGCGACAGTAACTGTAGGGTTTTAACACTCCGATTCGTTTATACGCCACGCCGAATAATTCACTCGTGCTAACCTTTCGTGAATTATTCCTTGGAACGTGTAACACCTTTGTCGTGTTTGAATTTATTAGAACCCGCTTCTTCTATAAATTATTTCTTGAAAAATATTTGCATATTCAGCTAAATACATGAAAATAAAATATAGAGCCTTTTTTCATGGCATTACAGGGTTCTGCTCTACTTCAAAATAAATGTAATCAGCAGTCAGCATTTAGACTTTATTTCTTGAATACCACCCACAGTTCGAGTAAATGCCGTACACTCGGTTTATAACCATTCGGTAAAGAAAAAAAAGGACAAACATTGTGGCCCGACATCAAAATGTCCAGGACGGAATTTATGCAAGAATTTGATATTTCGTTCATATTACAATTTGAATAACTAATTTATTTTATACCACCAAGTAATATCGGAAACTGTAGACAGCTACAAGGTCTGCAACGACATTTATTTTGCATTTTTAAAGAAACTTCACTTCATACATATGTTCATTGAAAAGGGTAAAGAACCAAAGAAACAATAAGATATGTAGGAAATAGAAAATTTCAATTCAGTTTCCAGCTTATTGCTTATATCTTATCGCCCAATAGGATACGGCATACATAAAATAATATATCATAAAATATTTCAGATATTAATTAAAGAACATTAGGTATATTATTCATGCTACACTGAGTCATGAGTTATAGTTATTATTACGAATTTTATTTGCAATTTGATATAAAAGCAAGGAAATGTATTGAACAAAAATGTCAATAAGTGTATAACAATAACAAACACAAGCGGAATAATAAAATGCTTTCAAAACTAATCACCACGTGCAAAATTGTATGCAATGAAAATGTTAATCAAAACAGTAGCCTAGATAGCAATAAGGGCAAATTCTTTTTCTAACCTTTGGCATATTCTCCCAATGTTTACACCACAATAGTGTTCCTACGGTATATACTATCATTAACATTCAATTACACTCACTTCCTTGTTGGCCATTATAAATTATAATAAGCTGATGTATCGTGCTATCATTCATCATAAAAGGCTGACACAGAAGGAAGGGTGAAATTTTCAGTCGTCCATCAGTCTAAAAGGGGGAAAATAGCTCAAATTTCGGGAAAAGACTCATTCAAATTGTTTACAATTTAACCAGTATAAACAGCCGAACATCAATCAGGGACTTACAAATTTTTGACTCAATTAAGTTTTGTACTATGATAAGCAACGAAGTAGCTATTAAGTTAATCTATGAAGTAGATCATTTATTGAGCAAATATAGGGGTTGCTAATGGTTAACTACAGTTTCACATGTTAGGTTATAGATCACTTATTGACACTCTAATGATTTAAACTATTGCTTTAAGTTCGCTGCGCTCATTTCTTTAGGTCGAACAATATACATAAAACTGCAACTCTTCGTTCAATACAAGATTGTAAATGTGTGTGTTTTTTATCGCTTTAGTTTTCACTGCAAAATTCAAAATGATAATATTGCCGAAGAACTATATATCAGTGACTCATTTTTATATGCGACTTATTACATACAGTTTACCTTTCATATATAATAGTTGTAAAGTCATTCATTTATCATGCAGCAATACTTAAACATATCGAACAAAGGATAGCATTCAATTTAAATGCATGAGTTTCTCACGACGAGAGGGAAGTGTTAAAAACTTGAAACAAGAAGTTATAAATATGTTAAAACAATTAAACAATATATATATATATACTAATTATGTAAAACAATGCTAATCATATAGATGTTAAAGAAGGTACATTCTTATCAACATTAACAATAACAACAACAACAACATTTTATTAAGCATTAATCATGATAATAAATTCTACAATTTGAATGCTTTTTCAAAACCAGTACAAAATCCCAACTGCTGTATGCTCATCCTATCTTGATACGTTGATGCACAAATCTTTAAAACAGGTGTGCTAGCTAGACGTACGCTTTATTGTTATACCACGGAATGAAAAATACGATACTATGCTTTCTACTGCGACACACTTGTTAAGTCTATTCGCAACATCCGCCCGCAGTTAAGCAGTTTTAATCATATCGGATTAATTATACATGTATAATATACCCTATTGTTTTCTAAATATTTATAACGGTTTAAGTGATATTGGCAATCGGCAATAAATTTTCCTTTTGACCATTTTGACCATTTTGACCTTTTACAACACGTGGTTCTGGATAGGACGATCGGAGACATAATCAAATTCATGCAACAATCAAAACAACAAACAAACAAATATTGCTCTTTATTTTTCTTACTCACATGGATTAGGTATTGAACTTTGAAACAATTCTAGACACCATATTGTTTTCTAAATATTTATAACGGTTTCAGTTTAAAGTTTCAGCCATATTGGCAATCGGCAATAAAGTTTCCTTTTGACCATTTTGACCATTTACAACAAGTGGTTCTGGATAGGACGATGGGAGGTAATTTTATCAAAAAGAGCACGCCTTCGCTCTTGGCCTTGCTATTTATAGTATCATTAGGGCAGCAATTTGATAATTTTTTCCACATGTATCAGATGTGGAGGATGAAATTACTTCAGACACAATGTCTTTTATCAAACTGTCATGAAGCCTCATGACCCCGTGATCCATAATTGTTTACTGCAATTTTGACTAGAAATAGGCCTAAAATTGCAAAAGTTTTTGCCATTAAGAAGATAATTGTCCAATCTGGAACTTATGTAATAAAATCAGAAAAAAACTCGTAAAATAGAAAATCTAAATATAGTATTTACAGAAAGAATAACTGGAAATGAATGAATTTCCTTGCCTACTTTTACTGCAAATTTTCTCAAATGTCAAAATTCCGTAAATTCATTCTTATTACCACTGAATTAATTATGCATTAATTTAAAATACCCTACATTTTAAAGATTCCATAGAGTCCTTCTCCGAAATTGAAAGTATATATCAGTTAATTGACAGATGTTCTATAGAGTAATATAAATGTTTTATAAGCTGTTCAATTTTCATATAAAACAACGATTTCATTCTATAATCTGGTGTTGTTTGATTTTTTTCTCACAATATGGGGCTAACCGTTCAGATCAGTTTCAAGTTGGTGTCAATCTCTTGGATAGAACATACTTCAATAATACTGCAAACAATTACTGAAGAGCTAATTGAAGTGTTAAAAATGTTGTAGATACAAATAGGCTAACCTTTTGTAGCTAGTTCACTTTCTTATTGAAACATAACAGGTCAGTGGCTATGACCTAAATTCAAGGGCTGTCGGTATCAAATTCAAAAATAATGGAAAATATTACTGGCACCAAACCAGAAAAAAGTGCCACTGTACATGTTATAGCATACCCCTAGGTATACTATAAGAACCATAGTACCATTTTCAATCGCGCATTTCTCACCTAAAACGCGCACATTCGGTAAATGTGTGCTTTGAATATTGAACAGATGGTAATTTATTTTCCATTGTTTACCGGTCACATTTCTTCAATATTTTTATCTCAGAGAAATAACGCATAGTTTATAGGAGGCAGTAAACAATTTTCAGAGCTTCTCGACCTAGAGTCGCCTACCCCAATTTTCAAAACCTCACAAAAAAGTCTGCAACCACACGCCTGAAATAAAGATATTGCAACATTAACATGACTGTATGTCTATCGTTATAAACCATCTGCAATACATCCCTAATATCTAGTTTTCTGTTTACAAGACCTGAATTTTGTGCTCTCCCGGTCGCGAAAACTGATGACGAAAAAAGCTAAATTTGCCAATTTTAAAATCGCTGTAGAAAATTCCCTGCAAATGATAGCCCCAACTGCTACACGGTTTCATACTCCGGTAACACTGTAAAATCTGAAAATAAGCTCAACTATATGTGCCATCCGTACCGTTTTTTTCACTATTCCAGTTTTCCTGAGGCCTCTGCTAAAATGCATGTAATTACGTCATAATATCAAGATCAAGGCTACTCAACTAATTTTTTTAAATAAGTGAAACTCAATTATAGCCGCTGAAACTTCAATTCTAGCAATTATTATTATATTGAAGTTCAAATATGCACTTCATTCCGTAAATTGCCTCTTATTTGTAAATTTGACCTGGCCAATTCGACACTAACAGCTGAAAACTGTTTACTGCCTCCATAGTTTCATCAACGTTATAATAGAAAAAAACTTGGATGAACTCCGGTCCGGTCTAGATTTCAAATTATTCTGATTGGCTGGTGTGAAAATATATATCAGTCGTCGTTAAACTACACGTGCACGATAAAATGTGTATATGCAGCATAAATGTGCAATTAAACAAACAATACAAATGTGTACCAATGTATGACTTCAATTCAAAATCATTTCAAAGATGAATTTCATTCATCATTTAGAGCTTTATTGTCTAACTGTGAATATTTTGCATGCTGTTTTTCTTAGTTTACATTTCGCCTAACATGTGCCCACTGCTATGACCTCTAGACCGACCGGATGTTCATTCGGGAAGTTCACACAAGTTCTTTCTGTAACGTTGACGAAAGCATAAAATATGTATTTCTACAATATGAAATATTGAGACAATGTGACTGGTGCACGATGGAAGATAAATTACCACTTGTTCAATATAATTGGTACACATTCATCGAACTGCGCGTTTTAGGTGAGAAATGTACTATTGAAATGGGTTAGTGTATTTTCCCGTTCATGACCATGGTTCTTATAGTTTACCTAGGGACAGGGTATAGATTGTAAAGTGGTATTTTCTTTCTGGTCTGGTGCCAGTGGGATATACCACATATTACAGTTGCAAGTCATAAAGTAGATAAACTGCTGGATGTAGAAAATCAACAACAGTCATTATCATGTATGTAACTTGAATCTTACTTGATTTTGATTACACAAACATCTTTCTTAAATGCTTTGCAAAGGTGAATAAAAAAAACATCAAAACAAAACCGAAGGATTTTGATACCCGGTATACAGTTCTAAGCTTACTGACGGCAACCTCCGTTGCATTTGAAAGTTTCGGAGTTTTTCTTCTAGACGGACAGGAACAATTACAATTTTCACTCACGAACTCTTAGATTTCTTTTATCAAATTTCCTTTTAATATCTTTAATGGTTTTTTTATTTTTAATTGGAATGTATGTATTTGCGAAATTGCCTACAAAACTTTTTGTTCCAAAGAACTTATTACACAGACTGCTAATATTTATGTGACGCATTCGCATATCTCAGGAGGAACATAAATAGTATACCTGAAGTTTTTAAAACTTTATTATTAATGCAAAATGAGGGAAAAGACATGATAATTAATACTTGTCTAAAGCAAAAAAGCGCGGTTTTCTTTCGAGACATTCAAACCACACAAATACTTCTATACCAGTCCTTTTCAACGAGTTCCAAATGCAATCCTTTATCCACACATTTTCGAAGTGTTACAAACGTAGTGTTGTACAACACAATGTCTTACACACTCTTTTTCCTGCTACTTCCACTTGCCATTACTTTTATCACATAATTCTTGAAAGAAACACTACTTTTCGACTGAAGTGTCGTCACTTGAAGACAAGTCCCCCACCTTTAAGCTGCTCCATATTAATATAATTCCGGAACTTTATTGTAGTGGCTTTTAAATGTCATAATTCATGCCAGATGTGTGCAAAACACGGTAATTAATATATGTCTAAAACAGTCAAATGCGGTAATTTTTTTTAGAGACCACACAATTCCTTGCATACCATACATTTTCGACGAGTTCCTAATGTGATTTACAATATAAAAAACATTACAATATAATCTATTATAGTCTCTTATATATTACGTTGCACCATTTCTGTATGGATGCATATCTCAAAGCAAACATATATATGTAACCATCCTTCACAAAATTATGCGAAACTTTATTTTCAACATTACTTATATATCAAGCGAGTGTTGTACAATATCATTTACATACTAAAAACAAAAATAAAGACATAGTAAGCATGTCTTCTTATACCCTATTAATCTTGACCTTAAATAACTTCAGATTTCTAAAAAATGCTAAGAAAATACCTGAAATAATATAATTCCATCAACATGAATAAGCAACAGATACTTAATGAGTCCAAAGACTATTACATACACAGGTTAAAAGCAAGTTTAACATCTGGTAGCAAGTTTTAGCAAGACAATTATCATGTGTCATCGAAAAGGAAACAGTTTTTTTTCTAAATCAGTTATTTTTGTAAGACATTATTTCTACACTTACAGTATATTACGTTAGAGGTATGCAAACTATTACGTATGTCTTGATAAATGGACGCTCAAATTATACAAATTTTCATCTTCAACAGACGACATAAAGTAGATTCTATCCTATTATACCCTGATGGTCACAATTCTTATCGGCAAAATCCCACAAAGAACTACGATCATGAAATTGCATAAGACCCGATGAATATGTTAGTTCACACAACCTTTTGTAGCTGAAAAATATTTGAGCCGTGCCATGGGAAAACCAACATAGTGGGTATGCGACCAGCATGGATCCAGACAAGCCTGCGCATCCGCGCAGTCTGGTCAGGTTCCATGCTGTTCGCTTTTAAAGCCTATTGGAATTGGAGAAACTGTTAGCGAACAGCATGGATCCTGACCAGACTGCGCGGATGCGCAGGCTGGTCTGGATCCATGCTGGTCGCATACCCACTATGTTGGTTTTCCCATGGCACGGCTCATTTACTGAGTCTTATTTTTTTTATCTACAGAAGGTTATGTAAAGTACATGTAGCAAATTTATCAACTGTTTTATTTTTCGCAAGCCAGGAGGAGGCCGTCTTCTTTACATTCAGCAGAAGTCACCTAAATACAAAGACCTGAAAGAAATAAAGCTAATTGTAGTCATGTATTTGATTGTTCTCTTAACATTCATGGATACTATCGGCCATTTATAAGTCTGTACTAGAGTCCTCATACAGCTTATAGTGAAACATATGTTCCAATCTTTAAAAATAGTACCATATTTTGCCTAGTGGTAAAAAAGTTACGGAACAGTTACAGTGCTCAGTGTTGCACACACGCCGCTTTTTTTGCCTTTATACCTGTCAACCGTTAATTTGTTTTTCAGTACACTTTGCTGAACAAGTTCTATGTTGTTGTTTTTCTACATTTTCACGTAAAGCTTGAAACCGACAATTACAGATTCGCATTTGAGTGATTATAGGACTCTAGTAATTGAATACTTATCGGAAGTTTAAAAAAAGTTCGTTCTAGTGTACCATAAAACAAAATCCACATTGAATATTATTTTGAAGGAATACACAGCTAACATTTTTGAGACTTACCTTTATTTTAAGATTTTGATCCTGGCCAAATCTAAAGCTGGAAATGGCAACTGTTTCTAACATGACTGGTTTCTAACACATCACCTCTTTTGACTAACATGTTTTCATCTATACCTGTGATATTCTGTATGTCAGATAGGAAGCTGAACGATAAATGAAACACCAAACGAGCCCGAAGCACATAAAGATCACTTACTGTCGGTCACACTAGTTTTGCGGACTTTATGATGTAGTTTATATTTCTTTAAAGTTCAGTATATCATATCTAAAATCATTATTGATGTTACTGCCTAAACTAATAATACTTATTTCTCTTAAGTATACTATATTAAGGAGGTAGGTTACCTTCATATTTGTATGTGCGCATGTCCAACCGGAAGCTGACGTGACGATTTACGACGACGTTTACGACAAATTAAATGTGTTTGTATATTCATTCTCCTGAAAACAAATCATGAACCTGCCTCCAGTCTGATACTTTATGGTTTAATAATGCAGAAATAATGAATCAACTGCCGCAGAAACGCTTCAAAACAATGTTGCTATAAAATGACGTCATTGGCGTCATGACGTTACGTGTCAGTTACCGCGCAAAATTAATAGCTTTTATCTTGAAAGTACGTAATTCTGTGCATTTTCTTTATTTTAACTATCTTCAAATAACAAATATTTGCTGAAATATTTGTTATGAATCTTTTGCTCTGAATAATCATCAAGATTTTGCTTCTTTTATGTAGTTATATTGAAACGTTATGCGGATTGTAAGAAAATGGATGATGGTAACCAATGTTATCTGGAATATAGTTGGATGAAAGGTTACTTGTAACGGCCATTTTCAAATAAAAAAATCTAGCAGTTTGATTTGTAATACCTATTTTCAGGTTACGTTGATAATTTGTTACTATATACTAAAATAAGATCTAAAACTGTTCAAATTTCAGTAGAAAAATGTCGTTCCTTAAATTTAATTGATGTTACCATGGAAACGAAGCCCGTGACCTATGTATCTAAATGTAAATTCAAAAGCGTTGACACTGGTCTATTTAAGAAACACAACTTCGGCTTTTTATTTTCATTTCAAAAATATCCATTAGAATAATATCAGCATGCTGAACGATTTTTTCCATGAAAAATGCCAGGCGAAAGGTACTACCGTATGTATTCTAAGCTGTGAAATTTGTTTGAATCAATGCAAATAACAAGAAATATAACTTACGTTAGAAATAATATGTTTTAAAGCTACATTAACTAGAAAGATAATCTTATTCAATATTTTTTTATAAGAAATTACGACAAAAAGCAAGATATAAGCTATTTTAAACATCTCTGTTGCCATGGTTACTGTAAACTTTAAGAAAAATAGGGTACCATGTAAAGTGCATGGTATTTTGCTTATAATATTTCCCAAATATTCCATGTTAGTCATTAACAGAATGCCACTTAGGCCGTCGAAAACGCCTATTTTATACATAGTTGTTGTTTAAAAATGAGAGAAAATGCGTTACCATGGAAGCACGAGCCCCGCGACATATGCATTTAAAGCTTATATTAGAAAGCTAACGTGCATACTAGTAAAATTATCAAATATGCAGACTTCTACGGATATCAGTGAAACTAAAATACACTGAAAAGTGTTAAATATCCGTATTTTCCTTCTTCTTTTAATATGAAATATCTTTAGAGGGTCATGTTCTTCAAACCTAGATAAAAATTGAATTTGAAGGGGCAGAGACAAACGAAATTGAGATTGTAGCAGGTCAAACTCCATATTACACGAAATGCAAAAAAATGCTGCGGTTCAACTAACTTGAATTTAACCTTGTAACAAGGTAACCTACCTCCTTAAAACAAGACTAAGCTGTATAAATTGACCTGCATTATAAAACCAAGTCATGTTCCTCTAATCGTAATGTTCACCAGGAATATTGTTTTATAACAATAAAGACCTTACTGAAATACCTGCAGCCAAAAGCTTCTGTAGTACCACGGTCATTACTTTCTTCGTGAGTTGATTTCCCAACAACCACTAAATAGAATGCTATCAAACACTGGTATCGTTAAATGTTCTCTCAGACAAAGGTTCTAGAACTATGATAAAGGGAGCGGTGATGTAGTGGTTAAGGTGTCGGCCGCTCAAACTTGGGGACGTGGGTTCGAGCCCCAATGGGGTCGCGTTCACGCCTTCTCATATGACACCAGTACCGAACTTTCTAGGAAGCGGACTCGAGAGTGGTTCAAGTAAACTTGAAGCTATCATCACAGTTGAGCTGAAAGAGATTAGTATAAAATAAACTAGACTATGATGAAATATGGACACACATCCAATATGGATAGTCACGTTAAAAGCACTTTAACAATACTGTGGGTCAATCTTTAAACATTTCAATACACACTTCCTTAATACCAGTACACAAGGTCTAAAAGGCAGGTATCATAGGTCTTGCTCATATTGTAACAAAAGAATGCATCACCTTTTCTTTCTTTCTTTCGTTCTTTCTTTATTTATTTACTTACTTATTTATTTATTTTTCATGTAAGATAATAGTATTGCGACTACGGAGGCTCAAACTAGTCATCAGAATTATCAATTAACTCAAAAGACTTTATTTCCATAACTTATTTACGTTAACTTCCCAATAGTGCTTTTGCTATTTTCCATTCAAGACGGTGCCAAAATTTGCTCCTTACTGTACTTGTTTCACTTTGTGCGTGTATTCTTTGCCAAACTGCGTTTCCTTAGATTAAGCTAATACAGCTGATGTATGCCGGTTCCAACTGAATCTTGGGTCTACAAATGTGTACCATTCCAGAGGTCACAATGCTCGACTGACAACGATTGTTTACATACGTCACCACGTCATGGGGACAACATGCATTCACCGAAGTCTGCTGTGGAAAGCGTTCGGTAACGTTTACTATTCCAATAGTCGCCGTGAGGTAACTTGTATTCCCTTATAGAGGACTATTTTTTAAAGTATTCAACATTGAATAAAGCAAATTAATGTCAAAGAAAGAAAAAAGCAAAACTATACAATATACGAATTTACTACATTACCCCTTGTATGAATCGCCGGTCCACAGTGTTATATGACAGGCTTATATTCAAGATTAAGTAGTCAAATAATTGCAAATAAAACTATTGAAAATTAATTTCTGATGTCATGTAATAAAACACTCATTGAATGGCTTTGCCGGCCAATGGTCAAAACTATTCGCCCTCGGTCATTATGGCTATGTAGTTAAGTTCATTTTAAACAGCCAAAAGTATTTCATATACAACTGGTAACTATAATTGATGTAAAGTTGGCTGTTCATTTACGATATTTGTTTTATTTCTTTTTTACATTGTTTTCAAACTTATGCACAGTTTACATACTTATTCCAGTATTTTTCTTATACATTTTACTACTTCACACCGTTTTCAAATAGTTCCATGCCTTAACATAAGCACTGCCGTTCGTTTATAACAGAAATGACTCTAGCTTTAAGCTCGGAGGAAATAAATAACTTTTTTTCTCGAAATTAACAGCTTGGTTACCTCGGCAAATATACAGCAAGTACTTTTACAAAGATACTTTTTGTTAAAATTAGAGTTATTAATTGGATCTGAAATTAACTAACTTGTTATCCTACCCGACGTCTGGCATGTTATCAGATATCATTAAAATTATGATTAGACAAAATACACCACATAACCTGCGTAATAACTTTGAAACTTGTGATTTTGTGACTAACAGTTTTTTAAAACTAGATACTAATAATCATTGCAAAAAATAAAAAAAAATAAAAAAAAAATAAATAAATAAACAACTGACAGGAATTTGAATGGAGTAAATTCATTATAAATCATAAGAGCACCCTACACAGTCATCTGTCTTCTGGGAAAATATTGTTTATTTGAGGAGGGCTAATGTAGAAGAAACTTTGGTAATAATTAAAAGTGACTTTTTACATCTTGTAGCTTTGAAAACATTAAATATCAATGTATTCTTAAAAAATACTAACTCTAAGGGGTATATGTGCCTACGCGAAATGGGTTTAAAGAGAAAGTGCTTAACAATATCTACCAACCATTGCCATTGCAGAAATATGCAAGTTAGGTACAAATAAAAATATAAAATAGAAATAATTGTATTAATCATCAGTTAAAGGAGGATGTTTAATTAGCAATGCTGAACTACTTTTAAATACAATTGTGACTCACAAGATGCCAATAAACAAATACTTTACATTAATTACACTCAGTTATGTTCAATAATTTTCCTTAGTTTGCATTTCGTGCGCATGTGTCATTTCTTACTCACTCATTCATACAGTTTTACTGTCTATTAATATTTATTTATTATAGCAAATTTTATCGTTTCCTTCTTCTCATTAATAACCAGATACTACTTGTATCAGTTTATTACTGAATTATATTGAAATTAATTACATACATATATCTTGTTACTTGTAATACATACAAACAGCATTGAACATCCACCAAAAGAGTAAACCATTTAAGTTTTCTTTAAGGATATCGGTTCGTCGAAAATGAAACCTACTTGTGTTTCCTCCCACCTTAAGCTCCTGGTGATTCCGTCAGTGTATGCAGAATTAAGAGCGAGATTTCTGCATGCACTGACGAAATTATAACATCTGCCAAAGACATTTATTAAAACTATCTCTGGCTTTGATGACGTCCTGTCTTTTTATATATATTATCTATATTTTGTTCTTGAGAACTGGCCATATTCCATACTTAAATAGGTATGTCTCCTTTAAAATGTCTGTCCATCAGCTGCAAAGTAATGCATTAGTTTGAAATAGAATAAAGATTTAAGATTAAAGAGGTTGATATTAGGATGACATCGTCCGACAGTACAGCATACTTCTATTTGATAAATCGAGGATACTTGTATTTTTATGTGAATGTGGGATTCTTCTACCGAGTACGATAATTTCTACATTATCACGCGCGCTTCAAGTTTTTGTTTTAAATCTTGATTATTGAGTTTAGCTTAAAAAGATATAGAAAGAAACCAGTAGATACTGAAAACATCCGGAAGCAAGCACTGGATGCCTCGATTCGATGGAAAAACAAACAAAAGCGTGGAATAAAGGTCAGATACTTGATCAAATAGACGGAACATTGAAGTGTCACAGTAAAGGTCATTTATATATTCCTTTCTACGAAGAGGTAAAATAAACATTAATTGCCACCAATGGGTTACATTCGCACCTCGGATATGATAAATTATTAAGTACTTCAGTTCATATCTGAAATCGCATTTATAAAAGGTCATGGTATTTCACTGCGCCAATGACGGGAGACGAGATTGACGTCTTTATGGAAGAAATGAAAAGGCTACGGTTCATCAGGAAGTTATCCGAATACAAATTGTTAGCACGAAATCCTTTCAGTACTTTGCAATAAACAATTTGGCGATATAAAATTCCAATTTATGATTTTAGCGACATGAAAAAATGAAAATGATATTAAATATACAAAGGCAAATAAACACGGAAGTGCTGAAACAAGCGATTGAATACCACTCGTATGCTTTATTATTACCAAAGCACTTAAAAATATGAACATGTAGCAGAAAGACAAGGAACATGGTAGTCACTAGCAAAAGAACGAAGAGTGTGTTAAAAATCAGCATTTAACTCGCATCTGATGTTCAACATTAAGGCAGTCAACACTATAAATGGGTTTTTATTGCATAAAAGGAAGCAATCACTTTCTTGCTGGGGTGAGCAATGTTAGAATTACAAGTAGCTAGATTAGTATCATATTCTTAAATACAATTGACTAAAGAATCAAATGTAAGAATTTGCACAATCACGTTACCTTTCATAGGACAAAACCTGCTGTTAATCAAACCATTATATCATACGTAAATATGTAAACATTTACAATTATATCAATTATACGACGCATTTTTCCGACCGCAGGCCGGTATTGATTTCACCTTTACTTCCTGTAAATATCTGGCGTGAAGGCCATTTAACTGCTGATTAAAACTGTACATTTTGATTAACGGATGAAAACTTCCGCGGGTTTTCGAATGGAATAGGTAATATTTTCTTAAGGGGTGTGCAGGTGCTCTGAGCTATATAATCTGTTGCAAGAATCCTGTGGAAATAGCTTACGTACGAGTAATCTCCCGTAAATGATTTACAGTCAACTCGTCCCCTAGTCAACTCGTCCCACAGTCAACTCGTCCCCATTTTGGTAATTTCGTAGCCCTTGACGATTTCAACAATGGTCATTTCGTCCACCATTTTTCGGCCCCTCCTTTTTAGTCTTATTTTTTGTCAAAGTTTCCTAGATTATGATTAATATAATTATGAAGTAATATATGTGTTCTGTAAAATATGTTCTTCATAAAAACATGAAAATTTTAATTAAAAACCTACATTTTGTTTTGCTTTATAAATACCCGATCATCTGTAAAAGTGCAGAGTGTATGCACGTTTCGTAGCTTTAAGTGTGCATTGACTAATGCTGCCGTGTATCATTTTTAAAAGATATTTCTTGTGCGTTCTACTTTAAATACTGAAAATGTGTGAAGCATGAATTTATTTTGATTCTGTGAGCTCCTTACAACAAATCTGTACGACTGCATTGCAACATTGACAATGTTATATTCAGGAAGTCCATCCGCAACTGCAGTGGTGCAATTAAAACAAAATATGTCTCTAATATTGTATTTGCCAGTTTCTATATGTATCGGAGACATACCACTCCTAAACTTAACAAGTGCATCTTGATATAATCTATGCAATTGAGCCGTGCCGTGAGAAAACCAACATAGTGGCTTTGCGACCAGCATGGATCCAGACCAGCCTGCGCATCTGCGCAGTCTGGTCAGGCTCCATGCTGTTCGCTTTTAAAGCCTATTGGAATTGGAGAAACTGTTAGCGAACAGCATGGATCCTGACCAGACTGCGCGGATGCGCAGGCTGGTCTGGATCCATGCTGGTCGCAAAGCCACTATGTTGGTTTTCCCATGGCACGGCTGAATTATTTTACAATACTGTCCTAATTAAAACAGGCTGAAGCCAGTTTAGTTATGATGGCATCACGTTCGGTCAGACCCTAAGATATATTGAATGAAACAAAAACAAAACAAATATGCGACGTCTCAAAATTGTTTAAATGTACGATACAGTCTAGTTGCACAGTTATGATCAGTATCATTGTTAATTTCATGTTTACAAATAGGTCTGCAAATTACTTCAAAATATGTCTAATTATTCCTGTTTGGTGCGGTCACATTTGGCGAACACATTTCCTCGGTCAGTTCAAATTCATAATTGATTTGCGGTTATCGGCTTTACAAGGAAAGGATTTTATACCGAATGACGAGTGTCAAGCTTTGTTTGTATATTTATTTACATCCTTTATTTATATTAACATCTCATCAATGCGCAACAATTAATGCAGATGTATTACGAACATGGAGTATCATTGTATATTCTGAAACAAATTCTAAAAATCTTAAATTAGCTGTCAAGTTCGTGGTAATAACAGTAATTGAACAGTATAGATATAGACAACTGCATTTCCTTGCATACAGAATTAATAATTCATATGTTAGGAACAAAGATAATTAAAGTAAAATTTGCAACAGCGTCAATGTGGCACTTAGAACTATCATCATCATACAGAACGCAAAAACAAAATGGTAGCCCTTTCCGAAACGAGCATGGCATTGCACTTGATATAATATGTAAATTAAGACAAGACAAGTCCAAAGCTGTATATAATTATGCTTTTATTGAAGAATTGAAGTAATGAATATTGGTATTATGATGATATAAAGTATATAGTTGAGCCGCAACATGAGAAAACCAACATAGTGCATTTGCGACCAGCATGGATCCAGACCAGCCTGCGCATCCTTCGCTTTCAAAGCCTATTGCAATTAGAGAAACCGTTAGCGAACAGCATGGAAACTGACCAGACTGTGCGGATGCGCAGGCTGGTCTGGATCCATGCTGGTCGCAAATGCACTGTGTTGGTTGTCTCATGGTGCGGCTCAATTATGTTATAGTATCATGTCACATTATGTGCTTTTATAAAGGCACATTCAGTACGTACATGACGGACATTAAAGAGGTATATCTGCATAACCTATGCTAAATATAGATAACAGATATCTCGTATTTAAAGCACAAGTTCCGGGATTCAAATCTTTACAGGCAAAAGTATTACGGCCATGAAAACTTATTAAAATCTAATTAAGTTTTATAGTTTCCTTAGATGATTCCATAAGAAAAGAATTGTATTAAAACTGACAACGCAAACTGTTCTTTCCTGACTTGGCTTAATTATCATTCGGGCAATATTTGCCTACAACGAGCATTGAATAGAAATGTTTGGAACCTAATTTGCGAATTATGTGTGACTGTCCACCTGTGTGCAGTTTATACTCTTACACTAAATAGGGCAGAAAATATCCATAACTCCCTAATGAGACGCTTTCTTGCATGATGTTTTTCTTCCGGTTCTTGCGCTTGGAGCTTTATGGTGCAGAGTTGTTTATTGTTGTTCATGACTCCGCATTTTACTCATGAGATACATGACGTGTCTACTTCGCTTTCTGTCATGATGTTTTTCTTTCGGTTCTAGTGTGCAGAGTTGTTTATTGTTATTCATGACCGAATTTAATTCATGAGATACATGATGTGTCTAAGTATGTCAGTAAGTTTCAAGTCAATAACGTTGTTGATTTGCTAGCAAAAGGCAGATGCAAAAGGAAACGTGAAAGATGAATCGAGTGAATTGTTTGGGGTCGTCAAAAAAGTAGCGAAGAAAACAGTCGAAATGTTGTGACAGAGCAGATAAGGGTAAGGTTATTAACCCTTACCCTGTTAAATTTCTAAAATGGACTGGTCCATCATTCAATCTGGACAGTGCCATTTGCTATTCATAGGGGTGTTCGCTGAAAATTTACTGACTGAAAGCGAACAGTGCAGACCATGATCAGCCTGCACGGATGCACTGGTCGCAAAGGCAGAATCACTTGCCGCCAGCAGGCTAAGGATTGAAAGAATACCGACCTCTTATAAGACATATTCATAATGTAATTCAATGATAAATCAAACAAGACAGTACCCCAAGAATACAACCGAAAACCAAAGTACTGGCGAAAGAGGGATCCGTAGAACAACGTGAGACGATGATCTAAGGAAAGACATCAGCCAAGTACTCGCCTAGAAACTAAACACATTGCTTGACCAGACACAGTTTTAACAAAATCAATTATTTGAAAAAAATACTCCGAGCTCGAAATTTAGTGCAATCAAAATGTTAACATTATCTTGAGGTATATGCTTAATTAAAGGCATAGCACAGGGACAAGACAATAATTTGTTACCGGCATGTATGCTTAGTAACAGAAATAAATATATATGAGTGTGTAACGCTACGTCAAACAACTGTTGTCAGTAACAAAATTACAAAATGTAGTTAACGAGTGTTTTTCATTTCATGCTTATTACAATGTCTTGTTTATCAGAGGATGTTTTCTTAATTGTTGACGTAATTTCGTTAAGTTAACACTATATCTATAATATAGATATAATACTGAGTTCATCAAATGGCAAAGAATTTAACAATACAGACTGCACTTTAAAATTACATTACGGACCTTCTACTGTCAGATTTTTGAGTAGAGATAGTACCTAAAATTTTGAAGTACAAAAACAATTAAAAACCAATTTTGATTGCTTATATATAACATTTAAGACCGTGTATAATATTTAAGTCTCGATCTGCTTATTTTGAAAATATAAGCAAATTATTGCAGGAAGAACTTATGTCAATGCAAAATGTTGTCAAATACATGCATATTGTATAAATTCAGATCCACTACTATTAATGCTAAAATTCTGACATAATGTGACTGAGAAGACGCTATTTATTTCAATCATAACCCGGGTGTTATTCGTTTCCTAAACTCTTTGCTGACAATTGATGTTTTCAAAGAAAACAGGCGAGATTTCAACTTAGTTTTCATTTGGTTTATATCTTAAGATGTGATTTTCAGTATAAAAACCAAGTAGCACAGGCCTGATCGGTGATATGGGATATTTTCAAACTTTGAATAACAATATCACTCGACTGGCGTCTACGGTGTTATTTCTTTTCTCAGGCTGACAATATCCAATAAAACCCTCGCTGGCCTGCGTTAATTATGTATTGCCAAAAACCGATGCAAACTTTTCTACCCAAAATTCAAGTCTGACAATTTGTTGACATAAAAAACGAATGCCCCATGAAATCCATCCTATGTCATCATTACGTCACCAGAAGCTGAATGAATCACGCATGATTTCTCATCGATACGCCCACACTCTTCATTCAGCAGCCAACCACTTAGAATCAATGACAACCGAGTAATTAGGTGAAATCTATGCAAATTAATTAAGACAGCTCATCTGCATTAACAATTGTTATTAATTGCTAAAGTCCGATTTGATTAATTATACCTGTGATCTATACGTAGTAAGCTTCACTTTGTCTGAATTTATGTCGTGTCTTACATTCGTGTTTAGGGCATGCTTATGCAGCTCATTATGTAACAAATTCACACCTGAAACTGAAAACTGAAACTAAATAATTTGATTAAATGCCTATTTCTATACAATAACATATTCAATGGCATTGTACATAGCAATAATAAATAATAAAAATGATGACAATAACAGCCAAAGACCGCACCCCACCCCCTGAGGCCATTTTACCCCAATTGCCGAATACCATTGCTTAAAGCCTTACATGGTAGCCCAGACTGGCTACTTATAGAGGTTCAAGTCCCTTGGTTAATGGTGCCATCATTTATTATTTAAAAAAAGAAAAACTACACACTACCCTACCCATAGAACCTTTACCAGTAAGTACATTTAATTTAACAAACCTTGAAAATATAAATGTTGAAATGTAAAAACTTCACCTGCTGTTATCGCATATAAAACAATTATCAAAACGTTAAAACAATGCCATGAAGTCTCTGAAATACAGTGTCTTAAGATCTTTTTTTAATGTATCAAGTGATTAATTTTTGCGCAGTTCTAACAGAAGTGCAGTTCATTCCACAGTTTTGGACCAATAGTACAGAAACTTCTATCATTAAATGTTTTGCACTTGTTGTATGGAACAACATAACGACAGTCAGAATTTTCTGACGATCTCAAACCTTGTGTACTTTGAACATACTCTGTAACCAATTCTGTTAAATTCATAGGTGCTCTGCCAATGTGACAGCTGTACATGAAAGAGAGTATCTGAAACTCAATCCTTGCTTTCACCGGCAACTAATATAAGTCATACAAAGCTTGTTTGGACCTGTCAAGTTTCCTCCTGTTAAGGACAAGTTTTTCACACATGTTTTGAGTACGGTGCATCTTACGCACCTCGCAGTTAGCTACACCATACAGTATGACATTGCAGAAATCCAGATTAACTAAAGACAAAACTAAAATTTCAGTGGCTGCTTTTGTTAAATATTTTTTCGGATTTGTAAAACATTTGTTCAGTTGAGGTCTGCTATCAAACATAAGAAGTTTTTCAAGTGTTCATTTTCATTTTGTTTCTATTCATCCAGTCATTGGTTCTACGGAAACTGATGTGGGACGAAAGCTTTTATTTGCACCTACAATTAGATTTGCACAATCTCACTGTTTAATGTTTTGAGCTATTACACAAAGTCATCAAAAGTTTTATGTTTCTACCACCTTTAATAGAGGTTCGATTTTAAAAATTCTTTCAGCGTTATGAAAGGCTTGGGGATGGCTTTCATATGAAATTAACTTACTGTCAGGCTTTCCTTGTCCTTTAATTGTCCATTATTTCAACAAATTATTAAAGCCGAAAGATTGCCACAATATTTTATAAGTTGTCTGTCAATTTATCTATTATTGTAGTAGTCTAAGAAAATGGTTATACCATTTATGACATTTTTTTATGTCAGTCATCAAATATACATAGCCTTGCAAGTTCGTTAGACAAATTGAGCTTTAGTCGTTATAGGTCTGTATTCAATTGGCAAACCATTAGTACATTTTTCGACTCTTAAGATTCCGGATACTGTTACAGCATAAACAAAAAGAACTTTGTCCAAAAACTTATATCAAACTGTTTTGCGTGAACAGTCTGTCCAATTAGACACAAAGAACAGATAGTTCATGCTTCAGGAGATGAAATGCAGAACTTGTTATTGTTATGTTATGTTATGTTATGTTATGTTATGTTATCTGGGGAATAGATTTTAGTTTTGCGTGCTTTGTTGGCAAATAAACAGTTTTGAGTACAGATGCGTCGTAATTAATCACGGCGGCCGAAAATTATTACCATTCTAACACTTTCGAATTACACCAGGAAGGGATACTAATCTGGAATCCTTTTTGAGGCGGAATAGCCAAAAGTAGGTCATTTTGCGAAACGCATTTAAATCGACAAGACAATACACGATAAAATCCTTCTTTGTTTATATGAAAGAAAATCTTAAAAGTGTTAGAATACTTGTTAGAAATAAAAACGGATGGAACAAAAGTTAGATAAACAACACTGGCTGTTACTTTTGTAATGGCCCTCTCTGATCTTTTAGATCAAACAGCAAAACTAAAACAAGGAACTTTTAAATATCTCATTGTAAAAGACATTCGACAATTAGGATGAAGTATTTTGATATGTCGTGACTGTAGCTTTTAGTTATTCGAAAAAGGAACGATACTCGTCTTCATTTTTCTAGACCATTTAAAGGCACTAGAATTTAAAGGTGAGGATAGATGATGAAGGGACTATCAAAATGAAGTTTGCATGGTTTCTGTATTTTGCATATAATTAAAAAGCACTTGTTGAATTTTGAATTTTTGAAGCAACCCGTCTACAATATTTTTCCGTTACAGCATCTTCTTGCTGTGGGCCTACTTTGCGATGCATAGCTTTATGGTTGTGTTTTGGGTGCTCTGTGCTTCCGGGAAATCTACCTATACCTTTTACCTTTTCAACAATTGCATGAGCGTTAACATATTGTGCACTGATATTCATACACGTCCTATGCATATTCTTTTGAAACTGACGCAGCGGTGTAATAGACCCTTTGGTGATTCGCGTCTTGCGCTTGCATAGACCATATGTTCTTATTCACTAATTTGCATATTGATGCATTATTACTTCTGTACATCATAAAAGTCTTGCAAAGTTAAAAAAATAAATGTTTTACAACGATGACATTTCTGTTTATTACATTCCTTGCTAATCTGACATTTGCTTTCAAATATTTTATCATTCCTGCAATTCTACAGCAAAATGTCATTTCCTAATAAAAGAATAAAAATATTTTTTGGTATGTACATTATATAAATTATGCAAGTTTGTCATGTGAAACATAAATCGTGTATAAATATTAAAACAAAAATTCATAAAACATGTTTCACTTCTGTGACACGCTTTTAAGGAAGTAAGATACATTCTTGGAAAGTGGCTGGATTTCTTTTGGATTTTTGTCCTCGTTATTTTTTTAAATTATTTCTACGGACGTATCCTAGACACTTGCATTTAAATTGGTGCGTTGCTTTAGCATGACGGATATCATTCAAAACTTTTAATCTTATTTGACTTTGTCATCACTATTTGCATTGCTTTCGTTTAAAAAAAAAATAAGTGAAGAATTTGTTTAATTTTAACTAGTTCTTTTAGAACGATTTATAATTCGATCTGACTCAGTTATATGATGCACCTACTGAATAATTCAATTTAATGTTTGGACTTTATTACTTTTTCATAGTGACATGCTATTCAACATAAAAATTACTCGAGGTTATATTCTGACATCAGATTTTAAAACTGAATCTAATTCCATGGATTAATTAATTAATTAATTAAGAATCAAGACTTGAACCAATGATGGTTTCGTTTAAAATCATCAAATAGGTGCGTCACAATATTTGCATGCTTCAAGGTACTGCGAAAGTCTTTGCCATATATATACCACACTTTTGATTAAATGACGAAGAAGAGTTAAATAATCATACAGGTAACTGATGAATAACACAATACTTGTATATGAAAAAGCGTCTATGAAACTGGTGAAGAAAATGTATTTAGTTTGTTATAATTAATTGCTCATTATTCTGAGAAACTTCTAATCTGACTAAAATGACTAACTCACAAAATATACACTTATTCTGAATTTCTGATATCTGATTGAAAGCATTTTTGTTTACAAATAAAGTATATTATTCTATGCCACATTAATTAATACATTCGTGTCGGTTAATCAGTATAATACATATGATAAAATAATAGAAAACAAATTCTCATGAAAGCACTTTTTTCATCATTTTTCTTCTGTAAAGACTGTTAAATATGTCTGTAAAACTTATACGCCTTTATACCTCAAAAGTACTGCATGTTTGACCATGTATATATGTCGTTATTCTTATTGTATGTTTGATATTTTTATGGTAAAAGTCATTATTGTTATACTATATTTCGTTATTGTTATTGTATCTCTGATATTGTTATTCAATGTCGTGTCATTCATATTCTAAGTCTTACCATTGTTATTCTATATATCGTTATTCTTATTGTATGTTCGACATTCTTATGGTAAAAGTCATTATTGATATCCTATATTTCGTTGTTGTTATTGTATCCGTCATTCCGTCCGTCATTCCGCCCGTCCGCAATTTCGTGCCCGGTCCATAAAACTTAGGACAAGTGTTCCCAATAATCAGCCGACGTGTCATGTGCAAACCCGGACCCCAATCTCATAAGTCAATGTCACACTGGTAAAAGGTGAACTGGGCTTTTTTCGCAATTTCGTGTCCGGTCCATAACTCTGTCATTCGTCAAGGGATTTTAATATTACTGGGCACTGATGTTTCCAATAATCAGACGACGTGTCATGCGCAAAACCCGGATCCCTAGCTCAAAGGTCAAGGTCACACTGGCAGGTCATATGTAAACTGGCCTTTTTTTAATGTCATTTTGTACACGGTGCATAACTCTATCAATCATCAAGAGATTTTAATATTACGTGGCACAGATGTTCCCCATAATCAGACGACGTGTCATGCGCAAAACCCGGATCCCTACCTCAAAGGTCAAGGTCGTTGTTTCTAAAATAGAAGTAATCTACAATTCTTATCTTTTTAATTAACTTTTGAACCGTAAGGGGTATTGGGTTCATACCTTGGGTTCTTATCAAACCCCTTGGGGGAATTCTTTTGGTTGGGGTCAGGTCAATGTCACCTAGGTCATTGTTACTAAAAATAAAATTAATAGAAAAAATGGCTTCTCTTAGGAACCGACATGCATCAAACCGGCAAGAAAACAAAATCAGCAATGATAAACATTCTTAACAATCTGGTACTGACCAAACCGTAAAAGTAAGAGAATATGTTCTCTCCATTTCTCGACGGAAACGTGGTCTACTTTCGTTTATGACGAGCCAATGAAAAGCCTTGTTACAAAATATGGGAAATAATTACATCATTTTGAGGGATATAAATAGCACAGCGATGATATACAAATACAATCACATAACATAGAATATGAATGACACATTTTGTAAATAGAATCATCAGATTT
This sequence comes from Mercenaria mercenaria, assembly GCF_021730395.1. Lineage (NCBI taxonomy): Eukaryota > Metazoa > Mollusca > Bivalvia > Venerida > Veneridae > Mercenaria > Mercenaria mercenaria. The sequence continues at coordinate 56,982,061 of NC_069363.1, forward strand.
TGAACAACAATAATGACTTTTACCATAAGAATATTGAACATACAATAAGAATAACGACATATACAATAACAATGGTAAGAGTTAGAATATGAATGACACGACATTGAATAACAATATTAAAGATACAATTACAACAGCGAAATATAGAACAATAATAATGACTTTTACCATCAGAATGCCGAACATACAATAAGAAAACCGACATATAGAATAACAATGGTAAGACTTAGAATATGAATGACACGACATTGAATAACATTATCAAAGATACAATAACAATAACGAAATATAGAATAACAATAATGACTTTTACCATAAGAATATCGAACATACAATAAGAATAACGACATATAGAATAACAATGGTAAGACTTAGAATATGAATGACACGACATTGAATAACATTATCAAAGATACAATAACAATAACGAAGTATAGAATAACAATAATGACTTTTACCATAAGAATATCGAACATACAATAGGAATAACGACATATACAATAACAATAGCAAAATTTAGAATATGAATGACACGACATTGAAAAACAAACACTAACAGACATACAATAAAAAAAATAACATAGATTATATAATTCAGCAACTTTTGAAATACCAGTCAGTGGTCTGTTTAAAGTGCCTAGGGTTTCACATTTTTACAACGCACGTATACGTGTTTATAATGACGGGGATTTTTATATGCGAGATAGTACCTTGTATTGCAAATGCATATCTAGCCAAATGATATTCATTAAACGTTTGGCATTTTGCTCACTACCGCATCGTAGAAATGTTGTCACTCTTTTTTTTTCGAGTATATGGAATGCTAAAATTGTCAAGGTAACATAAAATGATCTTAATTTATTCAAAACATTAATATCTGAAAACCTTTTCTGAGAAATTATGAATATTTTGAAACTTTTAATGTGAAAATGATTACGAAAATAGAATTGTCTTCAAATGCCAACGGTTTATATTTCGTCACAAATGTCGTTTTAGTGTGAACGTTTTGATGAAAGTATATAATAGGGAACACATTGTGGTTATATAGTTTCCATCTTGCTGATTGTTGGATATCTGTGCCCTACGTCCTATACGCAAAAATATCGTCGAGGACGCAAAGTACAAAGAATGAGCGTCCCCGGGGACGCGTGTGGTGACGACCAAAAAAGTGAACGTTACACAATGATAAATATTATGTGCGGAATTTTCTGCGAGTATGAACTGAAAGACTTAATTTATGTGTTTACAGTTTTTTCTTTTCACATTGATTTTATTCCATCTAGAGTTCATTTAAAGTAATAGATCTGTGAAAAGACAAAAATGCTAACTGACGGGTGGCTTTTGGATCAGCAAACGTTATTTCACAAGAGAGAACAACTGGCACACTCTCCCAGACTACATGCGGGCGTCATCAAAACAGCAGCACATTATTACGAAGCCTCGTTGTCATAATTTTGGCGCATTTCCATTTGCATAATAGTCATGATTTTCAATGGCACAGATAGGAAGAATGTAAATATTTTACAATCATTAATAGCGACATATATTTTTGCGACCAAAGTTTGAGGAGAACATAAACTGATTATAGCTGATATACAGATGCGTTCACCTATTAATTAATACGCCCCTGTAATAAATATTTCAAAATAAGTTGCAATTCACTACCAGTTTCTAAGACCATTAACATCATGATGAGACAACGTAAACTATTTTACAGACTTATTTCTAAAACAAATCTATGACACAAAGGCGTTTATAATCGCTTTGTAAAGATATGCCTAAAGTTATAGTTTGACTTTGACTTTAGAGAGTTCAATTTATAGACTCGTCTACCAATTAGGGAAAGCAGCATAATGATAACGGCTTTCCAAACCTGTGTTCCAAACTAATTTTTCATCTGGAAACGAGTTCAATTTATAGACTCGTCTACCAATTAGGAAAATCAGCATAACGATGACTGCTTTTGCAACATGCGTTCCAAACTAATTTTTCACCTGGAAACGGTTTTGTGATGTCGGGTGCATTCTTTTTTGTATAGAATGATCACGTTTGCCTAATATGGGCTTCAAAGATACAGTGTAACATCATGAAACGTTTTGTCGCCCAAAACAAATAAGCAGCATGGACAATCCATCATCAGACAATTTCTGAAAGGCAGGTGCATTATGATCCAATCTCGCACGGGGCCGGTAGATGGATTCCAAATCCCAGAGCACATCCAAAAACCTCATAATGTAGAACGGTGTCCAATGAGCTAAAGTTTAGCAAATCAAATCTTTATTTAGATATATGCAAATGCATAAAACACTAAATTTCAAATAAAATCACTGTAAAAACTGCCATTTCTAATACATTTACACATATTTGGTAGTTCAATAGTGTAGACATTATAGAATATTGACATGCTCATCCTGCAAATTAAAGGCGTAAAGTTGAATACTTGATTTAAAAAAGGTAATCAAAGCCAAACATTTTTGTCTGGACTCAATACCATGTCAAAATTCATATATTTTTACACAAAAAAGTGATAAATATTTTAATATTGTACCACCTTAGCAAAAATATCCAAATTTTAGCATTAATTCTCTCGTTGTAAAGTAATTTGTCTTAAACAAATAACACCGGTATGTAATTTATTTCGAAATATTTCAGAAGAATATCAATATTAATATTAAGTTAACGCAGTTGTATATTGTGTGCATTTCTTGTCGTGACGAACTACAAACACATAAACGTATGTGTACGTTGCATCATTTGTCAAAAATATGACTAAATGAAAGTGTAAAAGAAAAAGAACACATTAAACGTTAAATACGAGAAAATATGTACGACAATACTACAGTTCATAAAATAAAATTCACTGTTAACAAATGAAAAGAAAATATAATAATATGAATTTAAGAAAATATTTTTTTTTGTGTGTGTGTGTGTGTGTGTTATTTATTCCAAATAAACGATAAATAATCGGTAAAAATAACAATGTACCCAAAATGCATTTTACGGATTTGTCAGTCATATTCTGTTGTTTATTTCGCATTAACTCCGAAAACTTAAATTCATTTCTGCAAAATTCTACATAATAGAGAGATTTCAGTAGGAAGTAATATTATGATTATTTACATCTTTATTTTCGTCTATGTTTTTTTTTGTTACATCTGCCATGAAAATGGCCCAGATAACCGTGTTATAACGTTGTTTATTGAAATTTTGATTAGCTAAATTCCAGGATTTTAAAGATATAAAAATAGTTGTCATTTACTCTAGGTTTAACCCTTTCAAAATTTTCAAAGACGTTCTTAACGTCATCCAAAAGCATCTGTTAGTTTTAGAACGTTGACGTAATTTATATTACTGCCATGTTGCATTAACTGAGTAGTAATTGCGGTTTGTACATATAAAAAGCGAAGCGTTCATTGAAATATTTTTCTTTTGTTCTTTGAAATACAAATACTAGGTACAAATAAAAATTAGAGACTTACAACCTTTTAAAAGTAAAAATCGTTCGGGGGTAATGTTAAACAAATTTTCTTCAGTCGGTGGAGATGGACTGTTATGCAAATTTGACAGAATAAATACCATCAGTTTTTTTTTTTGCTGCATTCCTTCAGCTCGGACCATTAGCCTCATATTTTCACCAAGGTACAAAGGGATTTTAGACAATGCGTTCAGTGAAATGAATAATCAAATGATACTGCAACTAATAGTCCATAACCTATCAGCATTTCATAATACTGAATTATCATGATATAACGAAATACACGCAAAATGTCACGGAAAGGGAACATAACATCTGAATGTTTGAAGTTAATATAAGTTTTTATTAATAAACCTATATTTATAGTCATTTCCATTGGTCTAGATGTAGTCATATGATCAATGATAAAAAGTCGTATTGACTCAAAGGCGGAACCAAAAATACGTATTGACCTACAGCTGTGACGTCGGTTTGACGTCAAAACAATGCGACGTCGTACACAATTTACTACGAAAAATGACCGAAGGCTGCAGATATTTGTATTTAATTTTATACTTATAAGTAGGCTGGATTTAATAATAAAACAAATGTTGACCTTTTAGGTTCGGTCGATATGTGGATTTATCGACCTGATAAATCCACATATCGACCTCACCGAAAGGCAATAATTGTATAATATGCAAATGATATATCTCTATGTGCCAAGGTATACTTGAATGCTTTAATAATGGCACAAAGAGAGACGAGTGTGCTAGATTTAACGACATTTCTACACAATGTAACTACATTTGCACCATTGTCAGGTATAATTCTAGCATTACAGCACACTGGAGGACTAGCATCCAAAGAAACAATGATAAAACAAGTCAGTTCCTGGCAAACTCAGTTGCGCTGCAATATTCTATAATGGTAAATTTCTCTGATACAAACAGTTATACAATTTCATCATTTGATTTTATTTATTTAATTTTCAAGGTTCAGTTCTCTTAGAGCAGATTTACAATTTTATCTGACTCAGTGTCTTTAAATTTCATATTGAGATATTTTAACTACTTTGCTTAATGTATATAACAGTGGTCAAAATTAGAAGCTATTATTTGAGTAAAACAGTTTCTAAATGGAAACTTTAATCAAAGAAGTTTCAGACAAAAAGCTTGAATGTAGCTGGTTCAAGCAGACTACTTAATCAGACTATTCAATACAAATGTATATGAGCCGTGCCATGAGAAAACCAACATAGTGGGTTTGCGACCAGCATGGATCCAGACCAGCCTGCGCATCCGCGCAGTCTGGTCAGGATCCATGCTGTTCGCTTTCAAAGCCTATTGGAATTAAAGAAACTGTTAGCGAACAGCATGGATCCTGACCAGACTGCGCGGACCAATATGTTGGTTTTCCCATGGCACGGCTCAATTATCTTAACCATGCTTATAAGTAACTTAATGACTAAAAGATGACCAAAATATTTTTAAGAAAGAAAATGTCTCGAGTTTACTCTGAGAAAAAAATGCCTTCAAGGTCTGAAAACAAAAAGAATAACTTTCAAAGCAAAACATTTCTTGCCTCCTAGAAATCATAGCCCCTCCCACAGTCACCATCCAAATACATTATCAGTTTGTACCTTGTCAGTTGTGCTATCTTATTACCCTTTCAGGTAACATGATTATCTCAAGGAAATTACTAATTACTCACACCTTTGCAAATGTATGCATTTGTATTATTAATAGCGCATTTGTAAATAATTATTTTGCTGTCAAATTACAATAAGTACCAAACTGAACGCCAAGATATTCAAATACATCGAAACATCAGCAAGCCTGAATACTTTCTAATCATTTAGAAAAACTGTCGTTAAACAGCTCAATATAAACGCGTTAATTAATTATGGTAAACCAATCCGCTATAAATTATAATATATACATATATTAAGTAGAACTAACATGCTTGGTTCACTTATATCCAATAAATCTGTTTGTATGACCTGCTCAACCGAAATGATCAATACCTCAGATCAAACTGGAATTCTGTGATACTCTGTGATACCTAAATACCTTAGTGAACAATTTTGGTTTAACGTGAAACACGGAAATAGTATCATCTTTATTCCAGAGCAAGTACTTTAAATCATTCAACTGATATCTCTAAACATACTTGTGTTTATACGTCAAAAATGATTTATCATGCTTGTCGTAAACAAGTAGAACTAACACGCTTGGTTCACTTATATCCAATAAATCTGTTTGTATGACCTGCTCAACCGAAATGATAAATACGGAACTCTGTGATACCTAACGTGAATCAGGAGCTGACTTACACAATTTTAACTACAGTCAGTGATGTAAGCATTTGTTGGTTTATCTTTGGGAAGTCTTTCATAATATAAATGGTCAGCTTGACCTGAATGCAGTCAGTGATGTAACCGTGGGCTAGACTAATATTCAGTCATCGATAATTCATACGCGTTGTTAATGAACTGAACTATTTCATGTAGCGCAGGTACTTCGATGTTGTTAGCAATAAAATAAGCACTATCTGATTTCAGAAATATTGTCATACCTCTGGCAGCGGCTAAACCCGCCTCCAAAAAAACATAATGTTTAAAAACAAAATGAATATGTTATCATTGGGTAACAATATACCATAATTTTATATATGGAAGTAATATGAGATTATTTATGGTCTGTAGTATTGCTACAGAGTGAACAATTTTGGTTTAACGTGAAACACGGAAATAGTATCATCTTTATTCTAGAGCAAGTACTTTAAATCAATCAACCGATATCTCTAAACGTACTTGTGTTTATACGTCAAAAATGATTTATCATGCTTGTCGTAAACAAGGAATTTTAGTGATTATTACTTGTCCGCAATTTGTCAAAATTAATTATTGTCCCGTCCTATAGAACCTTTGGGAAAATCTTTGTTGAGTGACAAAATAAAATGTTGAAAATATCGACCTTAGCCAACAAGTGCAACACCTGTTACCATTTACATTAATGAATGTATATCTGGGTAAGAATGGGTGAACTTTATCAAGTAGTGTCTTATTGTGCAGACATTAATACTCTTCAACCCCGTCCTCGAGTCATGGATCATCATCCTAGGTGCACGAAAATCCCTCGAAAATGGGAAAAAATTGAGCCAACAATATGTGACAATTTTATTGCGTAGAGAACCGTTACACAACAACAAGCGATATCTATAAGTATGATATATTGGTAGTTAATAGAACTTGTGTGGTGCTAGGGGGCGCGGGCAGTGTTGCATTTTCCATTACTGCTCAAGAACAGATTCAATCAAACCGAGTCTGCAATTTTCACTGTTTGCCATGTTCTCGGTGCTTCCAAGGGATCTACTTTTCAGATTTTATTTACTAGTATATCTTATGTACTGATGGTTTAGAACAAACGATATTAGGCCTACAGATACAATAATGTCTTTAAAGAAATTTCATTTGCAAAATCCAGATATACATATTTAATGATAGGTGAACGTTGCTTTTGCTAACATGTTAAAAATCTCCAAGACATTTATCTACTTAATATGGAATACTCGTAACAGAAATATTTATTCTATGTGTGAAAGAAAGTTAACCAAACCAGTGACCTCACATCTCGCGGTTCTAACCTTTGCTCAACAAAACACTGATAAATTCCCATCAAAAATCATAAGAGAAAGGATAAATGTTCATAAAATCTGTTAATCTGAAAAACATTCTTATAACAAATCTTCTCTTGATGTGTTTTTAAAGTACTTTACTTAGTGGCACTGCTTTCATTTTTATTCTCTTCTTATCTAATTAGTTATGACAGACAGACAGACAGACAGACTTTATTATCCATATCAGGTTATACACATGGCATTACAATTATTACATGGTATAACAACATGATCAAAATAAAAGCACAAGAATACAACATATAATTGGTGGGCTAAAAACACAAATATTGTGATACGAATCGATAATAATGTTCAAAAAAGTACAAGTAAATTCACTGTAAGGTTTTACTTTACGATTTACGGGGGAAACAGAGCTGAACAAAAAATACTTGAATTAGTTATGTATAATTCATATGACAATTTTGTCAAAAAAAATATTTTTCTTCTTTCTTATTTGTTTTCGTTGTTTCCTTTCTTATTCATTTTTATTTCCCTTCATATCTTGTCAATAAGTGTAACAGCCTTGCAATGTTCGCATTTTTATATCAAGTGTTATTATGTTTACTTTAGTCTATATCTGTTATTACATATGTGACATATTAACAATATTATTTCCTTAAATGTAATCCAACGCTTTCCTATACTTTTCTCACAAAATTTTTTTCAGGGTTTTAGTGCGCGGATTACCGTGAAATAACATTTATTTTTTCACCACTTGTACATAATTTTATCTTATCTTAATATCTGTTCATTGTACTACATACTGTTCATGCTACTAAGAATTAATTTGTTCATAATACATTATTTTTATTCATGTCTTTCAATTCACTGTTACATATATTTTAGGATGGTTTTTTTTTTTTACACTGGCTATAGCCAAGTATGTTATCCTCTTTAAACAAAGTTATTATTATTATTATTATTATTATTATTATTATTATTATAAATTGCAACAGACATAAGTAGAGTATTTTGCCAAATCGTCACAGAAATTGGACACCATACCTTCTACTATTTGCCAGGCGAGTTTCCATTTCAACAAAACACACTAACATACCATTTTATTTATTCATAAAATCTGTTAATCAAGCCAATTTTGTAATGACAACTGCAAGTTAAAAAGATCTAGAACTGACAGAGTTACTTCGCTTGTAGGCTGAGTCAAGTGTTTTTTTAAACTTCATATACCATCAATCTTTATGTTTCCGGATATATTAATATTATAAAAACAATGATTTACGCGGTGTAAAACCTGAAAAAAAGGCAAGTGAAAAAACATTTCACATGATTCGATGCGATATACAGTAACACAAGAAACTGAAAGTGTTTCTGACTTTCCCCGCCTTGGCACATTTTCCACGAATCATATTGCCAGCCAGTTAGTACAAAGTAATATTCTAAAATGTTCTCCATCAAACAATCACTGCATGTATTTCATCCAGTGTAGCCGAGTTGTACCAGGAACAACCAGCTACAGTGTGATAAATGGTATTTAAATAAGTGCGTAAAGAATTCTACTATCTATTAGAATTAGCTTTTTGATAAAGACAAACCATATACATACGATAATTGAGGGTTATGTCAAATAGAAATCTGGATATGGAACACTTCTCTTGCCTGGAGCAGACAACTCATATTACGCAAACTTCAACAAATCCATTCAGACCATCTTACCGTTCATTTAAAATATATATTAAGGCTTTTTAAGGCGTTTAGTGGTTTGTTTAAAGATATATTTGACCGAAATTCACCTTTGAAAATATGCTAACATTAAATCAGAAACAGCACACACACACACATACACACACACGCACGCACGCACGCACGCGTACACGTTTGCCTAACTTGGTGTCTTTCCAGAAGAACTTTTAGATTTCTATAAGTACATTGGATTACAACAGCAATGTCACGTGGTGGCCGTAAAAATACCGCCACGTACCTTGACTCAGTGACATTAAAATTTTGGTTCATTAATTTCAATATCTTTACGGTAGAACTACTTTCAGACAGGTGCTAGACGGATGAGGGGTGTTGCACTTTTCATTTCTTCTCATGAACATACTTAAGAAGACTCAAGAATCTGCTATTATATTGCTTGGTTACATTCTATGCTTCCAAAAGATTTTCTTACAGAGACTTTATATATTATTTAATAAATAAAGAAATTAGTAAATAAAGAAATAAATGTCATTGCAAGGTTACAGCAAACAATAATGTACATATACTAGTATGCTTGAAAACAGGAAAAGAGAATAGGAACAAACGCTACAAATAAAAATTTAGAATTGTGTCCATAAGACATGGATGCCCCCATATACTGTGTCATCCAAAACTTATCAAAGGGTCGTAACTCCAGTAAAAATATTCATAGAAAACAAAAACTTCCTTTATGGTCATCTGCACATCAAGCTCTATGAAAGTTTGAAGCAAATCAGGCTAAAATTGTGGGAGGAGTTGGACACACAAGATTTTTCTCTTTATTCCATATAGCAAAAACTATCAAACGGCCATAACTGCAGTAAAATAGTCTCAGACATACGGACAGCAGCAACGCTATTTATATGCCCCACCCCCCCCCCCCCCCAAAACATAAATGTGTCGGAGCATAATGAAATGTTAGAGAACTACATGTTATATTATTTTTTTTGTATTGAGTCCCTTTGGATACAATGTCTGTAATTTGTGTATCCAAAAAGTTACTTCACACAAACGACCAAAGTTGTCATTAACAATGTCAACGGGTACGAACGAAAAGTCCTAAAATGAATGTGATGGACCATTGAAATGGCTGCAACGTGAGAAGAGTAATTATAATTTTGATCTGAGAAGTTTCTTATATCAAAGTGATGGCTGTTCATACTAAGTGTGTATTATAAGAAATGATGCGTCTATATCTTTTAGCCTGGTTGAATGGTATCCCGCGCTTACATGAGTTAGGATGTAACGAAGAATATTCCAAGTACTTATGCACCTGTCAATATTTTGCCCGCCCGGGGGGTGGCGGGCTGACCCAGGGGAATTTGACATTTCAAAAATTTTGTTGTCTAAATCCCCACCCTAGAGACAACATTTTTTGTCTAAATCCCCACCCTAGAGCCTGGTTGGTACATCAAATGCACCAGGGGTTGAGGCCTTGAACTAAATGACCACCAACCACGTTAAAAGGTAGATTTAAATATCTAAGAACTTATTCAATTCACTAAGGTGTTATGAGAAAACAAAGAAAAAGTCAGTAAAGAGGTACACAATTTGGAAAATAGTGATTCCAGAGTAATGGGCATTTTAAGTAAGGTAGATATAGCCCCAATGAATATATATTTAGAATTTCAGTGTAATAAAAAGGATAATATTCAAATGATTAATCTTAGAAAAAGCTTTAACCTTATGAAATGGGTATTTTCAAGTACATAAGGGCATAATTCTGAAAATAATGCATATAATGTATGGTAGCGTTAGTCCAACTGAATATACATACCTAGTTTCAACTGAATATCTTTGATTGTATAAGCTATAACTTTCCTAGAAAAATCGAGCTACAAAATACAATGTACACATAGTAACCTAGTTTCTGCCCCCACATGACCAAGTTTCTACAGGGATGGTAAGACCATTCAGAAAAACATTCTGACCAAGTTTAATTAAGATTGAACCATATATGTGTAAACACTAAAAATTAATGACACACTACTCGCATACTCGCAACAACAGACATTGACTGGACAGACATTGACCAATCACAACAGCTTCGTGCTCAGGTGAGCTAAAAAGTTACAACACTTACTACTTCTTATTTTATTTTAACATAAAAAGTCACTGAAAAGAACACTCTTCTTCCTCATGCGCCCAAATCTGGACACTTCCACATCAATACTTGCAATAAAGTCCACAAGCTTTTTCTAAGATTTGACCTTGTGACTTAGTTTTTGACACAAACCAATTTCGAACATGACCTAGATTTCACAGAGATGAACATTCGAACAAAGTTTAATGAAGAATAGACAGAAAACGTGACCTCTAGTATGTTCACATTCTTTTTCTAAGATTTGTCCAAGTCATCAAGTGTCTGACCCCACATGACCTAGTTTTGAACTTGGCTGAGATTTCAGACATACATTCTGAGCCAGGTCGGCTCGTGATTAGAAATCCTAATTTTAATGATTGTTTATATTCAATTGTTATAGAATAAATTGAAGGTGACTGACTTTATCATAAGTCCGGATTTATCATCATTACCAGTAGTAATAATAATATTCTATTATCTATTTCTAATCACCTTTTAGTCACCTTCAATCACAGGTGCCCGTCCAGTCTTGGTGCTCATATGGGTGCCCCCCCCCCCCCCCCCTCAAAAAAGAGTTTTTTTCCTATATACTCTCATATGGAAAAGGTGCTTGTGTTATCATCAGTCAACGTTTGTGCAGTCCCCATTTTACATACCCCTTTCAGAGACCCACATGGAGTGAGTTTGATTATTAAAAATAAGTTCAACCTATCTCAATTTTTCAGCAAAGGTTAAGCTTTATTTTGAACTCTACCACCCAATGTTAAATATTTGCAGTAATTAAAAGGTTATAGGTAAAAAAAAATAATTTTCTGACCGACTTTATCATCAGTACCATTACTATTATTATTATTATTATTATTATGCATGCAGTCTTCGAGTATCCGATAGACGTAGAAGAAAAAATGAATCAACATGGTCTCCCCAACAAATTATATATGTTACCTGTTACCTTCATCTGTTTGAGTATTTGAGCCATTTTGAACCTTAGGCTCCACCTATATGATACTCAACTTGGTTCCGAATGAATTTGCTTTTAGAAGCTCAAAACGTCATTTCAAAGTTGAATCTGTGTTTTAAATGACGACTGGGCCATACAAGGTTTTCTTACGGAAGGATTTGGTTGTGCGACGACTACCAAAACTAAAAACAGGGGTCTTAATTGCTAAAACTGATGACAAACCTGAAATCCGCTAGACTATGCATTATTAGTACAGTCTGGATATATGTGGAAAAAATGGAGAATACAATCACTGTATACCTTTGAATATTTTTCCTAATTCTGGGGCATGGCTTCGTCCCATCTCACGTTTTTTTTCCAAAGAAAGTTTCGAAAAATCCCCCTTCGTCTGCATTTTAAAAATACAACACGAGTAGTTGCCAGTGGCTAGAGAACCGGAATCGGTTCCCTAGACAGCGAACTTATTCGTCAGGAACCGGTTCTCTAACCGTGCTTAGACTAGGGAACCGGAATTTTACTTCTATGCATAAAGCTGCCGAAATTTACTTAGTTTCTTTTGGTAAGTATTATGCATGTTATTATCTTAATGAATTTAACATTTCAATTCTCAGCAAGCAATGCCCTTTCATTTATCTGTGTTTACCATGTCTCCACAAGTGTACTCGCCGCATACTGTCCGCCATATTGGAATGATAAAGATTCAAGATTCAAAGTTTATTTCTTGTAACGTATACATGAAGTATCTTATTACAAACAGATGTATTAACAAATACAACGTGACACTTTCAAATAACACGCACACGTAAGCACGCACGCGCGCGCGCACACACACACATATATATATATATACACACAAGGATACACATAGTTACACTCGCACACAAAAACATAAAAATACATATAAATGTTATTGATTATTGCATAGAGAAACAAAGCATGTTCGTTAATATCTTAAATAAAGAGGATGAACTAACGAACTGCATTGTAATGTAACATTTGCACTGGCTCTAAACTGGCATTGCTGTGCTGTTAATGAAGCATACATTGTCATTAAACATATAATCTCATATGATTTGAAACGGCACGAACTGAGTTCAATGAAATGCAATTAAGAGTTACATTACAGTATTTAAACTCCTTTAAGATGATAAATAATCGTAGCCTGCAGATACGGGCAAAAGGATGTAGTAAGTCTGCATTGAAATACAAAGTATATACTACTAGTGTACAGTATTGCAGTGTCAATAGGGTAATTAAACTGCACATATGATAATTTAAACTTGCAATACTACCTTAAGCATATAGATATAACTTGTGATATGTAGGTATAATTCTACAGACAAATAATCCATCATAGATACAAACAATTAAGCTGCTTATTTCTTTATGCATAACATTAAGCATACGGAACTGAACCATAGCGATCACAATCGCTACGCGATGCATTAAAGCGTATAACAACACACTAGCCACGTCATAAAATAAACTAGTACGAATGAATGCGGAAATCGTAAGCATTTGAGCAAGCCGAAATAAACTTGAAATGTAAAATTAAAATAATAAAAGAAACATTTAAAACAAATTAAGTAATTTCTGTTAATTAGAATAGTGTTAACATATCTTTGAACGTGAAATGCCGTGGTGTTACAAACTGATCAAAGAATCCGCATGAAGTTTTAATGGCAATTAAATTAGTTTGTACATCTATAAACATGTAATGACATAAATACAAATCAATATTATTTTGTATTGAAATGATTTTAACATAGTACATGTTGAAAGCAAATAACATTTAAAAACGGGAAAGTGAGTTTTCACGCATTTATTCGTACTAGTTTTTATCATTCCAATATGGCGGACAGTAAACGCAGATAAATGCAAGAGCACGGTGAAATTAATTAAGATAACAATATGCATGACATTTACCAAGAAACAAAGTGGATTTTGGCAGCATTATGCATAGAAATAAAATTCCGGTTCCCTAGCCTATGCACGCTATTTTGGTTAGAGAACCGGTTCCGGACGAATAAGTTCGCTGTCTAGGGAACCGATTCCGGTTCTCTAGCCACTGCCATTTCGCCGTCGTCTTCCGGTCTTCAGACGAGGTTACTCCCCTCGGTGTCGATATTCCCGAGTCCCGGGATGTAAACGGCGGCCAAAGTCTAATTCCTGGGACCCGTAGACAATATTGTTTGTCATTATCCCGCCTGTCGGAAATGGTCTTCTGTCTAAAGTCCCGTTTATGTCCACCCCCCCCCCCCCCCCCTCCTCCCCCGCTCCGGGCGGGCAAAATATTGACAGGTGCATTATATACATTTGTATCTTTCACATCAACGTCGGTGACGATTTCAGATGATTTACCTTTAGAAACTATAACTATAAAGATTGCAAACCAAAAATGTCATTTTGTCAAATGCAAGAGCATGTTTTTATAATGTTTACTGTCTCGAATATAAACAAAACAGAGTTCTAACAAGACATTTCAACAAAGTAAATGCCTATAACGTTGCTTTTACTGACAGAATCTTAGGTTGAATATTCAGGTGCACTTATATTTTTACATATAATCACAAATAATCTATTAAGATTTTTTTTTTATTATGAATGTTGTATTAACTGAGATCGCCCGTCTGCCTTACACATATTCTGCCTTAATGTTGCTAAGTTGATACCAGTAGAAACATTCTCATAATTATAATTCTCATAATTATAATTCGTCCTCAAATTCTTGAGGTACGCAATAATACATGCTTTGTAACACTGACCTAGCCAGTATTCCATGCTCCAATGTTGTGCGTCAAATGTCACAGGGTGGATATGGCGAGTGCTCGCCCGACTGAGCTGTCTTACATATAATCTTCCCTTATTGGTATTCATTTATAATGTATCATTATTAGGACTGTGGCGATGCTTATTTCCTGATCTGCTCACATCAAACTGATGCGTTTAACCTTTAGCCTGCTGGCGGCAAGTGATTCTACCTTTGCGACCAGTGCAGACCAAGATCAGCCTGCTCCTCCATGCAGCCGCTCAGTAAATTTTCAGTGAACATCCCTTTGAATAATAAGTGGCACTGCCAAACTTGAATGATGGAACAGTCCATTTTAGAAATTTAGCAGGGTAAAGGTTAGACCTTGGACCAGATCCTTCCTTTTCAAGATTTAAGACACAGGCACAGTATCTACTGTGATAGCCATATGAACCTCCGTATCTTTTGTATAATGGAAGAATGACAAAATAACAGCATCATGGTTTGAATTAACTTGTGTACGATATTGCGTAAGAAACAAATATCAACTAATGAACTGTTTCCCGACAAAAGCAAATGTATCTATAACCTGTTTTATTATATATATATATGGACCGTTACACAAATATAGGTTTTGTCATGAAACGGCTCATTTTAAAAATTAAATGCTATTTTTGTGCGTTTATTCGCATATAAACCACATTGGGACTTCTTGCAAGAAGTCCCAATGTGGTTTATTCGTGTATAAACACACAGAACATTGCATTCAATTCTTATGTGTACATTAGCACGGGAGCTTGCTATAAAAAAGTAAGTAATAAAATTAAATATCAGGATATCTATCTTTCCACTTTTTAAATAGAACAGCCAAAAATGCCTGCCCACGTTCAGTTGTAATTCTTTTCCTATAAAACTACAATTCCTGGCTTTCATCTAAAATATCATTAAATCCAGTGAAAAATCATACAGTCGTGTCTATTCAATTTTGATCTTTGCCGACAGAAAAATTAGTTTAAGCTATAATTGAAAAAGCTTTTTGAAATTTTGGCGTTCAATTTCGAAATAATTTTTCTATCACGCAATTCATATTCATGTTATTGACTCGAGTAAATAAAAGTAAACAGCTGTATAAACGTCAAGTATTTTGAAGCTGTTGGTGCGTTCAGAACGACATAAAGTACGTAACGTAAGTTTGGATGTATGTAGATGACTCAATAAAATTTGGTAAAGATAAGTACCACTGTTTGCACCACATTCTAGATCACCTCTGTTTTGCATCTTTGAGTAATGCATGATTATGTTAGTCATCGATGAACTACAAATAGAATGATACTATAGTAGTAATTAATGCCAGATCTGCCTTTTTTCCGCCATTCTAATATTTTAGTTTTGTTGAAACAATGTATTTCTATTATTATATTGTGAAATCAAATTGCTTCATATATAAGAAAAGATATATTTTGTGTAAACACTATTCTCAACTGAGGATTTTGTCATCTTTTTAAGAAAACCCTCATGCAGCGGGATGTGTGGGAATTTAGCCAGAGCAACCAGAACAGCCAGAGTAGCCAGAAACCAACCCTAACCCTAACCCTAACCCTGGCTACTCTGGCTGCTCTGGCTAAGTTCATGCAAGTTGCAGCGCGTCACATTAAATGGCATCACTTGAACTTTTCAGTTTGTGCTATTCTCGTGTAAAGCGTTTCGATCTGTACGAATAATTTTTCACATCATGGCATTGATTAGTAACTGTTTTATGTAAAAAATATTTTATTAAAGGGATAAATATTATACTACTTATTTCATCTGCATGTGCCACTTCTATTATTCATAATGATTTGTGAAAAAAAAATGGTGTGATTTTACAACAAGATTTTTAAACATTAGATTTTTACCTTTCTACATGGACTTCTTTTATGAGTATATTATGAGAAAAATACTTCTGCAAAATTTATGTAAAAATATAAGACATTTATCTTGTTATCCTTTTATAGCAGTAAATTATTGCTGAAACTGCCGCCGCGGCTTATTAAAATTTCTAACCAAATTAACGTATAACGTGTTGCTCCCTTTTAATGTTCTTAACTTTCTAATAAACGGAAAAATTGTCCACAGGTCACTTGAATCACATCAAACCTGGAAAGTGGGAAGCGGATAGATGTTCTAGTCACGGACTTTGCTGAAGCATTCGACAGTGTCCCAAAATCAACTCCTCATCCACAAACTCAGACACTATATACGAAATACAAGGCAAAACCAACCATTTGCTAGAGTATAACTTCTTGTATAACCATACGCAAACCGTGGTCCCCGAAGGGGAGTCATTTAAAACTGTCAACGTAGACTGGCGTCCCTCAGGGTTCTATCTTTGGCATTGCGTTGTTCGTTTTTTCATCAACGACATTCCTCAACACAACGACAGACTCTTTGAAAATGATTATATCGTCTGCATGACCATCTCTAGTGATAACGATCATATACTCAAACACGTATGTCTTAAAATTGGATGTACTATCAACAAAACATTGAACTGAGAAAGTCTAATGCCAGCTGGGAAATTATAAGCATTTACCTTTCATTTATTTTGTCAAATTTTAACTATTGTCACTTTGCTCGGTAAATATAAAAGATGTTGATACCAAAAACGACGGCTACAGAATGCTTTGTTATCTAGATCTTCCCGCAGACTAAGAAATCTTGCATGTTAATCTCTGCAAGCACTGAGTAAAACAAATACTCATTCTTCCACCGATCTTTATATAGTCAAGTGGGGTATCGTAATCTGGCCATTCATCCCTGTCTATTTATCTTTAATCACTACTTTTTTCCATATTATTTGTCCCAAAATCTACCTTTTAATTCTGCTGCCAATCTAGGTCCTTGAAAAGGGTTGGACAGTTAAGGCAGACAGACGGATAGACCTCCCCGGAAAATTTTGATGCACAAAAATCTGAATTCTTAAGGATGGCATATAGTTTTAATTTACTCAGGTTTTAATTTAAGAATGATGATTTAATAGCCTACCTTGCAAAAAATAAAGAGGAGGGTTAAGACTGCATGCTGCTGCTGCCCCTACAGTCAATCTCAGATGTGAACTAAAAAGCCCTCTCCCCTTCTCCAATGCGTGTTTTATGTAGAAAGATTGAGTGCCTCTAAAGCTCAATGGTAGAGTGTCCACTTTTAGTGAGGGAGGTCGGGGTTCGATCCTTAACTATATCATACCAAAGACTAGTAGCAATCTTGCTTGGCACTCAGTATTTAAGGGGTTGCACTAGGAGGTAAAATAGGCCCAGATAAGTACAGTAACTGTTACTAGATATCTGACAGGCCCGGGTCCAGACATATTTCATTGGGGGAGGGGGGAGGACACCAGTTCGGTCACCGGCGAGGCGCATAGCGCCAAGCAGGGGAGGTACGGGAAGGGGGTCCTCTTCTCACGTTAGGTGGGTCAGGGGGTCTCCCCTTCGAAATTTTTTAAATATAGGTATGAAATGGCCTCTTAAATTTGTTGTCTAAATTTTGCGGTAGGTGAGCGGGTACTCGCATCATTTTAGGGAGGTCATTGGGCCTCCTCCTGAAAATATTCGCATCATTTTAGGGGTCAGTTCTTTTTTTTTTGAAATATAGGTATGAAATGGTGGCTTCTGGTGCATATTTTTCTCTCTAAATTTTGAGGTACGGGAGGTGTACTCCCATCAAATTAGGGGCATCAGGGGTCTTCCTCTGGAAATTTTTAAAATATATGGATGAAATGGTGGCCTCTGGTGCATTTTTGGACAACATTTTGATGTACGAGAGGGAGTACTTTCAGAATAGTGGCCATAATGGTGGGGCGGAAGGGGGGAGGTCTCCCCCTCCCGGAAAGTTTTGAAATATACCGGTAGGCAGGAAATGGTGGCCTCTGGTGCATTGATGAGTCAACCAAATGCGGAATGGGGGGGAGGGGGCTAGGACCGGTCCTGGATCCGGGTCTGTTATCTAGTTATCTAGTTTGTCGCAGAAGAGTTCCGTAGCTCTCATGTTATCAGTTGAATAAATGCGAGGTTAAATAAAGCTTATCTTTACCTTTACATATATCTTCGCCTAAAAGGTAGTACTGCCTAAAACGGGCCGATACCTTTCTGCCTACGCCCTAGCCTCAGACTGTTAACGCATTTGGTGAACTAGGTTTCGCTCTTTGATGGTAAAATTTTGAGACACAGCCTGAAAATACTCGTGTATTTTGCCGCCATTTTGAATGAATGAAAACGAAAGAAACGGGAAGAATAATATTTTATCGTGATAAACAAAGATTATATCGTAAGTTAAATCAGAATCGATCTGAACGAAGGGTTGTTATGATAAATACAAGTCAATTCTGTGTAATAAGGTAGAGATTAGAGGCATGTCATTTTCAGAAACTACGATTTTCTTCCTGGTAGGAAATTTCGGATATCCGAATAAAGAACACTTTTTAAAACAATAAACAGGGGAACATACTGACTTCGTGGAAACGAAGTTTGTTAAAAGGAGAACAATTTGACAGACCCATTTGTCTTTAAATATACATATTTTATATCAGTTTTGACTTAATAGTTGTTGAACCTCTGTCTACCATAACTGACGCATTTGTTATTTTTTATGGTGGGGGCCATTAAATTAGGTTACCATAACTTAAATGACAAAGCTTTTCTTTTTTGATGGTTGTGTTCATTAAGTTATGGCTTAACCCTGTTTATTTACCTATCATTATTGAACTAGGAAGTGTCTAGGGGTATGGATCCGTACCTCTAGAATCTGATTCTAGAGGTACGGATCAGACACGCCTGTTAGGAGTTTTCTAGGGGTACGGACCTCCTTTTTCTAGAGATTTAGGGTTATTTACATCTTAAATTTTGTTGAAAATGAAATAACAAATAAGTCTTAACCAGTCTTCACTTAAAACTTGGATCTAATTGGTTTACAGATACCAGCGTTCACCCGATTGTTCATCTTCTCTTTCAAAACCTAAATAACCGAGGAACTCCAAATGAATACACTGTTCCGTGTCAATTAGTTTGTTGTCAAATAAACTGTTGATCCATAACAGCTAGATTAATGAATGAATCTATTCCTTAAATGAATTCTATTTGAAATTCAGCAAAAAATATAAATAAATAAATTACTTAGGCATAATAATATGCACCAATTTATTTTGTTATTTAACAAGGTATAATGATAATCGGCACGGAACTGATTGTTTAATAATCAATTAAGCGACATTAAGTAAAAGAAACTGTTTGTGAAAACGTCCCATGTATCTCGATCGTAACGACTACCAAATGTGTGAAAAACACAAATACACGAAGGGTTAATTAACAATTAAAAAAAGTTTTTTCCCCAACATATTTAACATAATTTTGTTTAATCTTTATATCTTTTTTTCTGCCATTTCGAATCCTCGTGATTTATTTGGTGTTCCTCGGTTATTTACGTTCCGAAAGAAAATGTGACAAATCGGGCAAACGTTGTTATCTGTAAACCATTTAGATACAAGTTTAAGGTAAATTCTGATGAAATGTCATTTGTTATTTCATTTTCAACAAAATCTGAAATGTAAATGACCCTGAATCTCTAGAAAAATGTAGGTCCGTATCCCTAGAAAAACCCAACAGGCTTGTCTAGAGGTACGGATCCGTACCTCTAGAATCAGATTCTAGAGGTACGGATCCGTACCACTAGACACTTCCATTGAACTACAACAACTGTGCAAAAACTCTTCAGTGTTCCCTAGTCAAAATAATTTATTGGTCAGATTGTTTTTTATATTTGTGATGGGCAACTTCGAAGAACCAAAATAATGGAGGATAAATCACAGACATGTAAAGTTATTGGTTTTATCGCTTGCGCATATTGTCGTGTAGATGCAGTAAACATTAATCATGTACAGTAGGCCTACATACATAGGTTTGAATCATGGGAAAATTTGTAATGTTGGAAATTACTTGATACTTTTTACAGAAATCAATGAGGATTTAATTTAATCCCCTTTTGATACATGTATATGTAAGTTTTATTTGAATTTATCTCATACAATTTTGCTGCTATAATTCGCAACAAAATCAGCATTTTAACCCAAAATCAGCAGTGATGACAATTTCATCGGAAATTTCCTCCACTAGCTATTTTGGTCTTTGAGGTTTGACGCGAGTGGAGATATTGCCCATAAGAAAAATAACTCAATACTTTCTAGGATCGCGCAGTTATGGGACTTTGTTTTTTCTTACTATACTATGTATAGAGTCTATATACATACAGTCCACATAATTATGCAATCTTGTGTGCGTCAAATTGCGCTGTGTCTGTCCGTGCGGGGGGTACATTCATCATCTTCAGTGATAGCTCTTGTTGTAACTGTATTATACCTTTTGTCTTCTGGGGACACTCCATAGCCCATGAGCTAAAGTAAGTCCAAATATACATACTTTTTAGAGTCTGCATATGCAATCTTGTGCACACCTAATCTCCGAAACCCTTGCACATAACCCTAGTTGTGCATGGACTCAGTGATTTTTTTCTCAAAATTGTGAATGGGTCTGGTACCAGAAAAATTGTGAAAATTAGCGTAGTTTTTCACAAAATATGAATTTTTTCCCTTTGTGAATTCTTTCAATACTTTGTGAATCAAAATGTTTAATGATTGAATATGAATATAAGGGTGTAAAAAGATAGGTATCTAAAACTTACATTTAAATATTTATTCCAAAACAAATGATTAAATGATTTGTACCCGATTCGTACCTAAACGCACTATGAATTACTGTTTTGTACCCAAACGCACTATGAATTAACGCTCAAGGGTTGATAATAAAGGGTGACAAATATAACAAATCTTGATTTCCTCACAAAAGTTGATAACAAACTCCTTCAACTCTTACCGTGCTATAGACGGATCGATCCGCCTTCCAGATTTTAGCCCTATCTCGCGAGCGTCGGAAAATTTCCTCCTCTTGGGTACCCCATTGCATCATGCTCTAATCTTAGTAACGGTGTTTCCCAATGCACATGCGCGGTATGATTACTACTAGTAGGCATTGCAGGCATGGCAGCCTCCATGAAATAATGCCTTGCTATGTTTTTCTACTATTTTTAGAGGTTTTCACATCAATTTGAATGGGTCCAGCAGACCCAATTTGAAAATTGTGAAAGACCGTTTGCAATTATGAACGTGTCCAATATTCGGTACCACTTCTATAAGGAAAAAAATCGCTGATGGTGCGTGTTAGATTCTCTCAGAAAAAAATTCTTCACAGTTATGGGACTTTGTTTTTAGCTCGACTATTCGAAGAATAGTCTAGCTATTCTACTCACCCTGGCGTCGGCGTCGGCGTCGGCGTCACACCTTGGTTAAGTTTTTGCATGCAAGTACATACAGCTATCATTTAAAGGCATATAGCTTTGAAACTTATTTATTCTTTTTCTAGGTCAATTACCAACCTCACTGGGTCAAGTTCCATAACTCTAACATGTATTTTGAGCAAATTATGCCCCCTTTTGGACTTAAAAAATTCTGGTTAAAGTTTTACATGCAAGTTACTATCTCCAAAACTAATGCAGATATTGAATTGAAACTTCACATGTGTCTTCGGGGTTATAAAACTAGTTGATAGCACCAAGTCCCATAACTCTGACCTTCATTTTGGCCAAATTATGCCCCCTTTTGGACTTAGAAAATTCTGGTTAAAGTTTTGCGTGCAAGTACATACAGCTATTACTAAAAGGCATATAGATTTGAAACTTATTTTTTCTTTTTCTAGATCAATTACCTACCTCACTGGGTCAAGTCCCATAACTCTGGCATGTATTTTGGCCAAATTATGCCCCCTTTTGGACTTAGAAAATTCTGGTTAAAGTTTTGCGTGCAAGTACATACAGCTATTACTAAAAGGCATATAGATTTGAAACTTATTTTTTCTTTTTCTAGATCAATTACCTACCTCACTGGGTCAAGTCCCATAACTCTGGCATGTATTTTGGCCAAATTATGCCCCCTTTTGGACTTAGAAAATTCTGGTTAAAGTTTTGCGTGCAAGTACATACAGCTATTACTAAAAGGCATATAGATTTGGAACTTATTTATTCTTTTTCTAGATCAATTACCTACCTCACTGGGTCAAGTTCCATAACTCTTAACATGTATTTTGAGCAAATTATGCCCCCTTTTGGACTTAGAAAATTCTGGTTAAAGTTTTACATGCAAGTTACTATCCCCAAAACTAATGCAGATATTGAATTGAAACTTAACATGTTTCTTCGGGGTTATAAAACTAGTTGATAGCATCAAGTCCCATAACTCTGATATGTCCCCTTTTGAACTTAAAACTCTTTTGATATTTAACATTTTGGGTAATAATTTCCAGCTTCTGTGACAATATTTCGAATAGTCGAGCTTGGCTGTCTTATGGACAGCTCTTGTTTGTTAATATACTATGTACATACAGTCTGCATATGCAATCTTGTGTGCGCCTAATCTCCCAAACCATTGCACACAATTTAATGAAACTTCACACAAGTGATAGGTACCAACTTACTTGTGCATGGTGCATGTTAGGTCCTTTCAGAAAAAAATTCTGCAGAGTTATGTGACATTGTTCTTTGTACATTCTATATACATACAGTCCACATAATTATGCAGTCTTGTGTGCGTCAGATTGCAATGTACTCTGTCAGTGCATGAGGTGGGTACATTCATCACCTTCAGTGATAAATCTAGTTTATTATATGGCAAAGAGTGTATATGTCCATGCAGAATCAAAGAAAATAAAAGATTGTAGATTAGAAAATGGGCAAAGGTTTGAAAGTCAAAATACAATCAATACGAACAATATGATTAGAAACTTAATGTTTTTAATGAAAATAAAATGTCATGCAAATCCACTTTAGTATTAATATTACATAGTATTTGAGCTAGCTATCTCACAGAATAGTTTCATTTACATACCTTTTTTAAATGTAAATACTTTGCATTAACAGCCAATATTCAAGATCATTAGATGTCTCTTGATACAAATTTACATTCAGAACACTTTGGTGGTTACTGTTCTAATGGTCAGGGTAGCTGTAAAATAGAACCAGTCCAAATTTTTTTTTCAATGGTGCCAACAACTAATGGTGTGAAAATGGTAAAAAATAAGTGTTTCTTCCAACCCAGATGGATCAAAACCTTGGTTTAATTGAAAAATTTATAATAATCACTTAAGCTAGAAGATAGTAATAAACCAACTTCGAATGTATTTCTTCCAAAGAAACTTTAAAACTTCCAGGAAGTAATAAACCAGTTCACTCTGCCAGATCAGGGTTAATCATGTCCCTTGAAGCTTAGTCGAAAATATAAGGACGAAAAGTTTGTGTTATACATATCTCTCTCCCTCCCCTCCAGAGGTCCCACAAGGTAGTTTGAAGTTTTAAGTCTTGCATTGTCAGTAAGTAGAATATGATCATACAGTGACAGTAAGGGGCGGGGGTTAGGGGGGCTTCAATGTCCTATCATACATGTGATCTCCCACGCGGGAGGGTCAAAATCCCGATTTTTTCACCTTGCCTCCCGTCTCCCGACCAAAACCATAATTCTCCCGCTTTTCAAAAAAAACCAAAAAAAAAACCAGTATTATGACTGGGTTGATAATTACCGAGGAGTGCCAAACATGTTTACACAGTAAATCAAAGTGTCACCGACTGTTGTGTATTATACATGTTTGACACACAATCATGTAGCTGGAGGAAAGAGTTGTTTTTCACAGGTGAATTTTGATAACATGATTGTTTGTTTTGATAAGGGATTAGACAAGCAGGGCCTTTTCCACCTGTCTCACGGGGCCGAATATCAGCCAATTCTCAATGCCAATTAGGCTCCAATTTTTACAAATTTGAAGCAAAAAACTCCCTGTCATAAGAAATAATTCCCAGCGGAAACGAATTTTTTATTATTCAAAAAGAAGTTTTGTTCGGTAATAAAATCACATAAATAATTGTTGGAAAAACCAACCCTTTACTATTTTTAGAAAAAGAATGTTATTTCCCCTTAATATGCAGTTACGCCATTTTCTTCCAATGTTTACCAAATTAATTTGCTACTCAAATTGGACTTATTTCATTGAAAATTAGATGAAAACACACACTCATTTATTTGATAACATCAATCTTCATAATTTTGGTAAGGGTAAGTACATGTTGATGCATTTCTGTTTTTCATGTCAAATTCGTTTATGATCAGTATTTTTATACGAAAGTGGGTGGGGTAAGGAATTTACATAATTTATGATTCGTTGTCAGACCAATTTAGAGCTTCGTTTTTTTTTCAGTCCTCGAGTAGAATAATGTTAATGCATGTTCACCACCATTTTAAACCTAAATTGAGACCTTGTTTCTACAAATTTAATCTGTTAAGAAAGTTTAAAGTTAGAACAAGAGGGAGCTTCTGTAAGACAGCATGCTCGACTTTTCTCAGTGATTGACTCTGCATTAAAGCTTTGCCAGTAAAAGGGGCAATTAAAGCTTTGCCAGTAAAAGGGGAATAATAGTCAATAGCTTTGAATGTAACAGAGATATTATATTGGACATTCTATAAAACTTTAACCAAAAAATGTAAGTTAAAAAGTGGCATAACTGTCAAAATTCAAATCAAGAGTTATAAGGATTGTTTCTTCTGCTGTAGACTTATGCGTTATTGTGAGACCTAAAATGTTGGATTTTGTCTCTTAAGTTTTGTGTCCGCACGCTTAATTTATGTAGATAAAAAACCTCCAGTTTTGAGACCCAAACTCCAGCTGAAAAATGGCAAACCTCCAGTTTTGGGATTCTGAACTTATCACATGTATGGTCCTATAGACACACATAATGTTTTCATTTTTATTTTCTTATAACACATGCAAGTACCTCCTCCCCTTCCTCTTATTTCAATGTTTAAACTTTTTTATTATTGATTGAAGACTAAAGTAAACAATATGTGGAGAATGCTTGGACTGTTGGACCTACAGCAGTCAAACAGTTCTGCATGTTTGATAAATCTGAAGTGATGACGTAACGTCATTTGTCCGGAAAGCGTAAAAAATAAAGCCTAGATTTGGCGTCAGAAATGAAAATCATTTTATTAATTAATGGCAACCCGTGAGTAAATTTATAACAATGGCACCATTATTATCTTTCTGAAGTTCTGATTGATATTAAAACATCTGACATTTTAAATAATTCAAAATAATGTCTTAAAATTAGCTTGAAATGTGCAATTCACCTTAATCATGGTCAAATATCTCAGAAATAAGCACACAAACCAATACATTTTATTTCACCACATTATAGGCCGTATGTTTATTTATGACTGTGGGCAGTTTCATTATAATCTACATTATAGAAAAATTTCTATTTGCGAAAATGTTATGAAAGTTGTGATTTTCCCATAGACTTCAATAATGAAAACTTACGTGAGGTCCAAATTTTCCAAATAAGTCTTGCAAAAAATCAAGCACACAACCCTATCTTTTTTATTTGCTGGATTTTTAAAGTATATTCTGAAGGTTTGAAATATCAGGGTTTAATCAAATTCTACATGGTAGAAAAAATTTCGATCCGAACATACAGAACTACCTTAATGACAATATTAGTTTTTTTGCATCATTAGGTCAAAGGTCAAAGTCATAGCATTTATGAAACTGAAAATTTCACAACCAGCTATCTTCTGCAGGCTATCACAGGCGGCACATGCTTTACAAGTAGCTTTGTTATATATACAGTCAATCTTGTGTTAAGAGACCACCCAAGGGACAGGCAAAAAGTGGTCTCTTAACACAACGGTCTCTTAGGACAAAGTACGGAAACTGGGCATTATAATATATTGGACTTAAGTTTTCACGTGGTTTTCATGTGGTGTATGTAAGAGACACATTGGGTAAGGATGCAGATAAAATGCATGTTATTCATTTCAGTTTAATAGTTTAAAATTCTCTTCATTTTATGCAAGTGTTTCAGAATAAAGATTAACATATGCATGAAATATTTACATACATCAATAAAACTTTAAAGTGTAATAAGTTGTGTGTTTTACTTCGATAAAATCAGCTGAATTTTACATAATTTTATTGCGTTTCAAGAACGAAGCAAGCCATCCCGTCGATGCCTTAAAGTTAATGTCCCCAATATCAATCACAAACTTTAGAGCTTAAGTGCACAAGATAGGCCCAGACACGGGCATTCTCCTAGCAGTCACGTCCTTAAACCACTCATATACCAAATTGTTTACATCCTTGTGAACAGTTACTCTCCTCGCACGTTTTCGATCACCAGAAACATTGTTTTCAATATCCTCCAACACTTCTGCTTTCCCTTTCAGAATGTTTTGGATCTGGGTTTTTCCTACGCCCATTTCTTCAGCCAATTTACGAGCACTTTTGTTCTTACTTAATTCCAACACACAAGCTCTATCATCCAACGTTAACACTTCCCGTTTAGACATATTGAAGATCAATCAATTACACATAGGACAGCTTACAATACATGTATAACACGAAATGCGATTTTCCTTATTTATCAAGGTCAAGTTATTATTGGAAAAAATGGGCGGATCTTAAAAACAACGACAAATATGATTGGTCATATCGGTCTCTTGCTAATAATTATGCAGTGATTGCGGGATCCCATCAGATGTTACTTGCATTTCTCACCTTTTGCAATCGAGAATTAAGTGTCAACACGTTCTCATAATTAATCGGCGGCAGTGTTTGATGTAAAGATGATTTAATATGGACATACAGTCAACATCGTACTTGCGACCACCTCTATTAAGCGATTTTTGTATTAAACGACCAGTCAAAATCCCTCCCAAACGTTTTCAGTATATAAATTCATTCCATTAAACGACTTCTTTATTAAATGACTAGCGACCACATTAATGTAGTCCGGACAGGTAAAATATTCGACAAAAGTATCTATTAAGTGACCGGGTACCAAAATTCTACCGGGCATTTCTTCGTCTGTGTAACGAGCGAGTACGTTTTGCACGTGACTGAATGCAATTAACCTTTGAATCAGTCAAACTGACAAACAATCTATCCATAATTTTCACGGTTTGTGGACTTGGAAAATTGTTCACAATGTTAAAACAGATTTTTAAACCATACATGTATGTTCATAATAAATAGAGTAACATTAACAGTTAAAAATAACTTTCTTTTTTCATCTGACTGAAATTCATTAAGAGACCATTCCATTAAGAGACCACTTCTTAGCAGTCCCTTGGATGGTCTCTTAATACAATGTCGACTGTAGTTAAATTTTAGCGGTCGCTTAACCGAAAAAGGTCAGTCAGTTTTGCCGAAAATTAGCGGTAGCTGGTCGCGTTAGACAAAAGTCGTTTAACACAAATATTTTAATAGTAAAATTGTTCGGGGGGAATTCAAAGTGGTCGTTAAAGACAAATGGTCGTTGAGGACACGTGGTCGTATCCACAATATTGACTGTATTTAGTATTGGACACTATTAGTTTAATTGAAAGTTACTAATGGACTGTTACTTTTGCCTGTATGAGTTAACACATTCAAAAAAATTGACACATCTGGAGACATATTTTTCTGAAGTGAAAGACAGCATCTGGTTTGTAATGTTAACACATGTCTTACATAGACAATGGTTTTACAGCAAATGAAAACTGCCATTTATTCCATGTCAGTAATGAAGATTTTTAAAAGGAGTATTTTATTTTGTTTTGCAGAACCTGATGCATCAGAGTGAAAGATATTACAACCCAGGGATGAAGGTAAGTACAAGCAACACAGTTGTAATAACATATCTCAGTTAATGTTGTAATCTTTCACCTTTATTCATGATTTTCTAGGTTATATACTGTCTAAATTTCTGAGAAACTGTCACTAATGTGTCAAAACAATTCTCAAGTACCAGATTTCTGGTAGAACCTGTGGCACATTTGATCTGTCTACATTTTCTGGTTAAAGGTTACAGCTAGTCAGAAACCTTCTGCGACAAAACTTTGTGAAACACTTGTGCCAGTAAAAATCAGCCATGAAAAGGGTATTATGTTTTATTAAAAAAAAAAGAAGATGATTCTTCCAAATTGTGTACATTTCCAGGTAGATTTCCAAACTTTGAATCACTGGATTTAACTTACATGTATATTGATGCTTGACACAATACTCTTATCATTTTAAAGTTGTACTTCATTCTTATCAAGACATAGTATTTTTTTCTCAGCTCATCCTTGAACTTTCAATACAGCTTGTCTTACCATCTGAAACACTTCTGGTGGTATTAATTACTGTTGCACATGCTCTCCAGATAAGTAAAGGTAATATTAAATTAAAGGTTTATCTTGGGACTTTGTTGAACCTCCTGATGGAATAGAATGTGTGGGAGCTGGTAAGAGGCCCTTTTACATGGTTGGAGGTCCCTTCAAACACCATGTTTTAATTCCTTATGTTGGTCCTCTTTGATTTACCGGTAATGCTACATGTATTGAACAACAATATCAGTTTATAGGGTATACCAGGTACCACTCTGCTTATTTAACCTTTAGCCTGCTAGCAGCAAGTTATTCTGCCTTTGCGACAGGTGCAGACCAAGAAAGCCTGCACATCCGTGCAGTCTAAACATGGTCTGCACTGTTCACTATTCATTCAGTAAATTTCCAGTGAACACTCCTAGTAATATTGAATGGTATTGCCCAAATTGAATGATGGACCAGTCCATTTCAGAAATTTAGCAGGCTAAGGGTTAAGATAACACTTTGGCAAGCACCAGTGTGGTTATATTAGCAGACAGTCCAACAAGCACTTGTCTGAATATTTAAGCTGAGAAGTAAGCAAGCACCAGGCTGATTAATTACAGTGACAATTGCTTAATTTTAGATATTAAAAGCAGCAGTAACTCACTGATATTCTAAAGGCTGAAAATAAAGACCATTTAAAAAAAAGTTTGAAGGTTGCACAAAAAAAGGAAAGTTAAATATTTCCGTATGGAAAGGACTTTGATTCCATTTATTTTCATGTATTTATAAAAATTTACCTAAGTTGGAGAGTTTTCTTAACTGGTTCATGGTAGAAAATGAAATAGGCAGAATGTAGATTTGAAAAATCTTTAATGTAACAGATGTTTGGTTTAACAGTTTGTGTTGGATTATATCTTATAAGAAAGTACCTTGAAAAAGTTATTAGAAACTAAGGCCAAAAAGTTGTCTTCAGTATAAATTAATATATATATGAACCTCCTGTGTGAGCTGTATTTACATTGGTTAAAAGGAGAAACTGGTCAGTAATGTATTCTTACTGAAAATGTTTTTCAAGGCAAGACATAGTTCAGATATCTTGGTAAAAGATTCAAAGGAATATAAACAATTATTTTTTTGATGTATTCATTGCTAACAGCAAACAGGGATTACAGGTACCTGGTAGTCAAACATTTTGTAAGGTAAGTTTCAGAGAAGAGGACAAGGCAAAGAAGAACATTCTGGTGTGAGAAGTCTACAGGAAAAGAAGCAGTATGTGAACTTCTGTTCTTCTGAGGATCTTGAAGAACAACTTCAGGCTAGGCCTACAATAATCATGCCCTCTCATCTCGAGGGCTCGGCGCAAGACTATTCTAACTTGATATTTTACAGAAAATGGTTATTTCACATTTTCTCATGTAAAATCTGGAATTACATAATTCTGTAAATTATTGCAGTAATATTCCAAGATTTTTTCATTTTTTTTCAAATTTCAAAAATATATTCCATCTCCAGTTATAAATTACTTTGTGCAAAACTATTCTAACTCAAGTTAGATTAGTTTTGCAATACAGTTTTATATTATTACTGACTACACATTAATGCAAAACTATTCTAACTCGAGTTAGACTAGTTTTGCAAACAAAGATAATGTAACTTAACTGTGATATGTTTCATGTAAGACTATTCTAACTAAACTTGATGATGTCATTAAATGAGTTTATGATGTCATAGCTCTTTTGGCACTTGTGATTCCATTGTATTGTCTGAAAATGTCTGCCAGGTTATGATTTTTTTGGGTTACCAATCTTTTATAAAAAGCAGAATGGAAGACTATTTTCTAAGACTTTAAGTTTTGTAAGTATCACAGTTTTCTTTTTAAAAAGGTCCTAGTGTATATGAATCATGAAATTTTATATTATTCATTGGCACTTTATAAGAGGCGTAATTATTTTAGAAACAATGTCACTCCTAGAGCGACACTAGTGATGGACAGCTTTTTATAGCTTACTTTGTATTGTGTCGTCTCAACATTTTCGCACAGTTCTCGTAGGAACTGACCATAATTTGAATCTGAACTCACTCATCACATTCTTTTTTTTTTGACTTGTTTCAATGACAATTGTGTTTTATGCTTAGTTTGATGTTTGATGAAGTACCTTGACAATGTGACAAATTCATTATATCGTAAATGAAATCGTGTGCAAACAAACATTATGCAGTGGGACCAATCATGAAAGTCGGAGTGAGTACAATTGTTACAGGCCCATAGGACTTTGCTCTTGGTACAGATTTATAATAAGTTCCAAGATAGGCTTCAGTGTTTGATTTTGCATTCCCCTTGTCACTTAATTGTGCATATATTTGAAATCCAGATGAGTGCTAAATAACTTTATTGGACTTGACGACCTGATTGTAGCTCAAAATCATTCATCAACTGTGCAGCTGATCAGAGTCTGTAGTGTTTGCTACATGGACATTTTAATCAAACCTAATGGTTTGAACAGCAAACCATGGTACAGCATTTATAGTGATGTCTGATCTGGGTTTGCACTTAGACTTGATACTATATAAGTGGTTACCATTAAGTTACAATGGTACTCGAAACGTCCATATTTTTTTCAATAAACTGACGCCTCTAATTCATACTGGGTGCATAACATAATTTAATGTGTCATTGCATTAATACTTTTATTTATATCAGTATTTTCAATCTTATTCAGGCTACTGAACAAGTTCATAATATTAACATATTACCTTTATACGTGTAGATAGGTATGTAATACAAGGGTCATTATCTTTGCATTGGGAAAATATGCACTTGTTCTTCAGCAGAGAATATTACGCTTCTATCGTCGCGCAGTATTTCCATTGCAGAACTTGTGCATATGTCCAGATACAAAGCTAATTACATATATATACAGTGTATCTTTAATATATTAGCAGGTTGGACTACAACACCAGCGGACCGGGTTCGATTCCTGGTCACGGCTGATATCCAAACTAGTGTTCAGGGCTGGGTGATTTACTTAAATTGGTACTGTTTCCAGCAGTATCGGCCTAGACCGGATGCTGGGGAGGTAAATATGGCACCTGCCGTGGGCTCAGCTGGAAACAAGGTGTTCCATCCATTCCAGGTGGGGACTTTCGTCGACTACCCACGTTAAACAAGAAACTTTACCTTTACTTTTATCTTGTTTCGTCACTTTAAAAGTTAATAAACATAAAACTGTGTCACTACTGTTAGAACTGAAAAATGGTATGACACTGTTTCACTTACTTTACTTCAAAGAGCTTAAATAAATAACATTTTCAGGTTATTATGTTGTCTGTACAAGGTTCATATCATCAAGGGCATACAAGGTACCATGGGGCTGGATGCAAGGGCATAGCCAATAGTGTAACAGCAATTATGCTTCTTGCAAATGCACAGTCTCCTATGTTATGGAAATCAGATGACATAGACCACATTCTTGAAGCTGGCGATATATACAGTAAAATAGTCTAGACAAATATCTACTAACATCTGACTCATCAAATGTATTGATAGAAAGTTGTATACTCTATCAAAGTAGTCAATACATTATATAATATATATGTGTAATATTTTTTAAGATGTTTGCAACACAAATTTAAGACCTTTATGTGAATTTTTCACTTAGTGAAGGGCCAAAACTCTGGCCTAGCCGAGTAAAATCCCAAAATGAACACCTGATGCAAAGTTTCATAGGCTATAAAACATCCTCTAATGTTTTATGACTCTAGGTAAAGTACATTTTGACAAACATGTAGAAAAATCTTTTATTTTTTTACTTAGTCAAGGACCATAACTCTGGCCAAACAAAGCGGAAAAAAAATAAATAATAATTTAGGTGCACAAATTCACATACCAGATAATATTCCTGAATGATTTCATGAATCTAGGAGAATTTTTAAAGATAAAAATATATGCAACACATTTAGCACTTTATTTGTATCACTAAGTCAAGGACCATAAATCCAGTCTGGCTGAGTAAAATCCCAAACAGAACTCCAGGTGTGCAACTTCAGATGCTATTTAACAATCCCCAAATGTTTTACTACACTTAAGTCAATACTTTTTGAGATTCAAGTGACACTAACTTGTATCCCACTTATGCATATTTTTGACAATCAAGGGCCATAACACTAGTCTGACTGACAAAAATCCAGAACAAAATCCCATGTGCATAACTTCACATGCCAAACAATATTCCGATGATGTTTCATGACCCTATGATATATATACTTTTTTAGATATATGCAACACAACTTTGCATGATAAATTATCTTTTTACTAAGTCAAGGGCCATAACTTTAGTCTGACTGAGTGATGTCACTAACAAAACCCCAAATGAGCAACTTTATATGCTAAATAATATTCCCGTTATATTTCATAATACTGGGTCAGATACTTTCTGAGATACATGCGACTTGGGCCCTTTTTATGCCTATTTTAGACTAGAAGTCAAGGGCCATAAATCTTGTCTGTGTGAGATCCAAATTAAAACCCCTGGTGCTCTGCTTCCCTTGCTGAATAACAATCTTGTGAGGTTTGATGATTTTGGCTGAAATACTTTTTTAGATAATTTATGAATGATACACATTGGGACGGACAGATGGAGGGACAAGGGTAACTCTTAAGACCAGAGCATGTGAAATGCTTTTATGGGTTTTCATGTTTTGACTTTGGGTGCAATTAGCACTGGGAGCTTGATTTCTGTTTTGCTGATCAATATGGAATTGACTTTTTTAAATTGTTTTCATATTTAAAGGGTTTTCTTGGTTTGGGCAATTATTAGACAAGAGTGAAACAAAAATACCTTAATTTGCAATTTAATTATATTAGATTCACAAAGATAAGAGGTTGGATTTACATGGATAAGAAAACAGAATCACTGATATTTTCAGTGAAGTTGTTATTTACTTTACAAAGACAGGAAATCATTATAAAAACAGATATAAGTATATTTATTCCTTTTTCAACTTGCATGTCATGCAGACTTCTGGAAATTCGTCGGTCCGACGGACATGACCGGACAATTTTGAACAGGTCTGTGGTTTCTCAATCCGGATTCGGTCTGACTGACTGGCAATTATCGTACCCCGAGAACTGCAATATCTCGGACAACATATCAAAATGGCATCACTTACATATTATGCCGGGGCAGGATCGGGAAAGAAACATAAATTAACGCCCAACATAAGTGAAAGGAAACAAATGTATGAAAATAAAAGGGTTGACCAACATTTAACAACTAAAAATGATCACACCAGGCTTGAATATGAATTATAATAAAGAAAAGCAACATATACGTGGTACACTGACATTTTCTTCGGTCCGGCATATTTTTTTTGGTCCGGCAGATTTTTTGGCATTGCTGGACCAAATGTCCGGCCATTTTTTCCAACTTTCCTGAAGTCTGGTCACGGCGCTAAAATGTTTCCACATTTCCCTAAAATCTCACTCTCCCTAATCCTAGCCGAGGGAGAAGTGACTTCTCCCTAAAATCTTAGCCTAGCTTAATCCCTGCTAAAAACAACATAAACATAGCTTCAGACAGGTTGAATGCAGATCAGCCAAATATTTCTTAGCAGAAATTTCAAGATCCACTACTCCTTTGCTGGAGCAGTATTATATCAAAAGTCCATCATTTGTTTTATCTGCAACTTCCGCATGACAAAACTGTTCAAACTGTTTCTAGAAAGTGTTTTTGATAGATCTCTGCAATGAATGCTACTTTTCAGTGCACTTAACATTTCAGAGGGTCTTTTTCCTCTTAACACGCTTAACAGTTATTGTTACAGTTTTAAAGTTTCATTTGAAAAGGTCAATACATGATGTATGTGTATTAAAGGACACCCAGTTTTCTGTGTCTTAGATATTTTTGTGGAATCTCTTTATCATGCTTGATTTTACCAGTTGTTGAATGAAATGCAATGTAAGTCTAAATTATGCTAAAAAATGTAAGAAAATCGACATTTTGCTAGTAATTATAGTACAACTTTTACTGTAATAGCTTGGTACTTCAATTTCTATTGTACATGGGGATATATTTGCAAGAATTTCATTTTAATGATTTCAGTTATTTATGAAATCTTAACACTTGTGAATAACATTCTGTTGTATTTATTGCTAGAATGCTCTAAGAGAAAAAACTTGATTAGAAGTAAGAAATAAGCAAATTTGTTACTAAAGTCATTATATTATAAAGATTTTTTATTTATTGAAAAATATTGGGGTAGGGGCTTCAGGTTCCATTTTTCCTATGGGACTACTCATATATACCATTTTTCTTCATACAACATGAGTCTGCATGACTTAAGATATATTGCAGAAGTATTCAAACTGGAGTTAGAATTATTCTGCGCTAAAAAATAATTTGGATTCAACTTCTTTTTTATGCAAAACTATTCCAACTTGAGATAGAATAGTCTTGCATAAAAAAATAGTTTTAAGTAGTGTGTGTTTCTGGTGCAAAACTATGCTAAGTTTAAAGATGTGTATAAAATCAAAATAAATGATTTTATTGAAAAACTGAAAGTGTTTAGTATCAGTTTAGCCTTTTAAGATGTACTGATGATGAGAAACAATTTATAAGGCCATATCCAAAACTGCAACGCAATTTTTTTCACTTCCTGACTAATTTCTGAAAATCAAGTTAGAATAGTCTTGCGCTGAGCCCTCGATCTGTGGGGAGGAGCAGGAATAAAGCTTTGCTCATGCGTGTCTGTTTACTTACTATCTGGTTTATAATTTTCCGCCCTGTAACCCGTACCTTGCTTAATTTCTATAATGAACTCATCCATCTTTCAATTTGGACAGTACCATTAACTGTTAAAGGGGTGCTTACAAAAAAAATAATGACTGAATGGCGAACAGGTCAGATCATGATCAGACTGCACGGATGTGCAGGCTGATCATGATCTGCACTGGACACAAAGGCAGAATCAATCGTGTTTAGCATGTAAGAGTTAACATGCCTAGAGACCTGCTGGAAACAGTTTGCAGCCTGCAGGGCACTCGTTTGGCCATTTTTGGGGCCGAATATGGGCCCCATTCTCCTCTTGAATTAGTATGTTTTTTTCCCCTTTCTCAGAAGAAAATTCCCCTGATGATAGTTTGACACAACTAGATTATGAACTCTCTTTCAAGTTATATTATAGTGCCTCTAAGGGAGGTTACTGCTGCAATCATAGTTACATTTAGTTCGAAATGATTGAAAACAGTATTAATAAGTGTGAAAAGTTGTAACATATATAATGGCTAAAATCTTCCCCTTTTTGTCTTAAAACAACAAAAAATTCCCCTTCCTGAGGGTTTGGGTACCTGTCCCCAAAAGTTGTCTAGTGCCCTGGCAGCATATTAATTATTTTTTGGAATAATTTAATAAAGAAGGTCAGAGTTCAAAGTTACTTGAATGACTGTTGACTAACAGATAATCTGTCAAACACTTGGTCAGTGGCCACCAATTTTTAATCCCTCGCCACGAGTGGTGGGGGATTATAGGAATGGTCTCCTGTCCTTCCCGCCATCCGTAACATTTCGTGTCCGCTCTGTATCTCCTAAACCCCTTGAAGGATTTTCATGAAACTTGGGTCAAATGATCACCTCATCAAGACGGTATATGCAGAACTCATGAGTCAGCCATGTTGGCTCAAGATCAAGGTCACTACTCTAGGTAAAAGGTTTGAGCCTTCCATTTTATGTCTGCTCTGTATCTCATAAACCCCTTGAAGGATTTTAATATGACTTGGCTGTAATATTCCCCTTATCAAGACGATGTGCAGAATTCAAAATTCACCTCTGCCAGCTTAAGGTCAAGGACACAACTAGATTGTTTAATGGTTCCACCAAATACCATCAATCCTTTCACTATCCACAACAGTGGTTGGGGATATAGCTGTCTTTCAGACTGACTTGTCAATTTTAATTTAGCATGTCAGTAAAATTTGATGTTTATTAAGATATTTTGTTAGTAGGTCAGAGGTCAAGAATACAGTAACCTTTACCAGATTGTGTGATACATGTAACATAATGAAAATGATAGATTATTCCATGACTTCTATGCCACCAAAACTTTTGGGAGTAGGGCACTAAGAGTTGCCCTGGTCCGTCCATCCGTATGTCCTAAGTTATGTTGTGCATATCTCAAAAAGTATTTTACCCATAGTCCTCAAACCTCACAGGATTGTCATTCAGTGTGTGAAGTTGTGCCCCTGGTGTTTTAGTTGTGATTTTACAAAGCCACACCAGAGTTACACGGCTACTAAACGCTAGCGCCACCACCAAATTGTGGTGATAACGAAAAGAGCTATCGACATTTCCGTGGTGCAGCTATCGCCCGTTTCTACTTGTAAACAAGTGAGTAAAATTTATATTTTATCTTATATTTTCATTGATAGAACGTTTTTCGAAAATCGGAGAATGTAGTTCCGTGTAACAACACTTTTACAACAGGTTGGATGTAATTTCATTAAAATATTATGCAAATTGTGGTGCCAGGAGCTTTTCTCCCGAATTTGACAGTGGCATATTTTCATATCGGCCAGTATTCGAACACCATTCCGATGATTAGACACACTGTAAGAACATACCTGCGCATGCAAATGGTGTAGAAATGAATTACACTTATTCCCATACACAAAAGAATTACGAAACATACAGTAAAAAATTAAAACACGACTATTTTTGAAAGTGGTGGCGCTATCATTCAAGTGGTGGCGCTATACAGTAGTGGTGGCGCTGTTATATATGATTAGTGGTTGATATATTCAATTTTAATACATGAAAATGTCTGTCTGCAAGCCACGGAAATTTCTACAATAATGGATGTTATCAACCTATCCCACACTACACCCAAATTACGTTACTCAACAAAATACATGTAGTAACCTCTACATGATCGCAAAATAATAAATAATGTATATGGATTTGACAGATTGTACATCTAAGCTCTATTGATTAATCATATTCAATCGATTGGAACTGAAAATGCACTGTACTCACTTTTCAGAAAGAATTGTGACAGTAAGGTCTTTTGTTTACAATGACATGCAAACGACGTATAAAAACAAAGGGAAGTAACATTCAGAATCTTAATATAACAAATAAATTCTACACTATCTTCAGATTATTTCCTGGACACAAATCTTTGTTTGAAATAAAAGTATTGCTGCTATTTTTCTTGACCTGAATTTAAAGTACACTTAGGTTTGTATTTAAGTAGAATATTTAAAGGTTAGAAATAATTCTACATTTAGTAACGTTTTAAACAATGGAAAATATTTACTTTGACTACAAGAGTCCCAAGGGTCTGTGAGTATTTTGTTCCTTTTTTTTCTTAGATAGAGAATGTTTTATCAAGGTAAATAAACTATGATCGTGTTTTTCTTTCTTTAATAACATAATTCCTTGCAGGAAAATTAACAGTTAGAGAATGTTGGTGTTTGTTTTGTTCCGGATGCGTTAGCAGTTCGTATTATTGTATGCCGTAACAGCGCCACCACTACTGTATAGCGCCATCACTAGAGTTATAGCGCCACCACTTCTAAAAATCCTGGTATATTTCTTCTAACCTGAGATTCTGTTATTCATGGTGTGTGCTTATATAGTTATTTATCATTTCTACACCATTTTCATGCGCAGGTATGTTCTTACAGTGTGTCTATACATCAGAATGGTGTTCGAATACTGGCCGATATGAAAATGTGCCACTGTCAGATTCGGGAGAAAAGCTCCTGACACCACAATTTGCATATTATTTTAATGAAATCACAGCCAACCTGTAGTAAAAGTGTTGTTACACGGAACTACATTCTCTGATTTTCGAAAAAAGTTCTATCAATAAAAATAGAAGATAAAATATAAATTTTACTCACGTGTTTACAAGTAGAAACGGGCGATAGCTGCACCACGGAAATGTCGATAGCTCTTTTCGTTATCACCACAATTTGGTGGTGGCGCTAGCGTTTAGTAGCCGTGAGTTAGGTCCTTGAGTTAGTAAGAAATATGCATAAAAAGGGTCTAAAAGTTTGTGTCGCATGTGTCTCGAAAAGTATTTGACCTAGGACTATGAACATAGGAATGTGAAGTTGAGTTTGAGATTTCATTAAGCCAGACCAGATGGTCCTTGACTAAGTCAAAAATATGCATTAAAGGGCACATAGAAGTTTGTATCTCCTGCATCTCAAAAAGTATTTGACTTAAAGTCCTGAGACGTTACAGGATGTGAACTTGTGCACCTGGTGTTCTGTTTGGGATTTCACCCAGCCTGCCCAGAGTTATGGTCCTTGACTTTGTTGTAAATACACAGTCATGAAGTGCAATGCAGCATGAAAGTTTGGTTTGCATAAACAAATGTACACGTATCTTAAAGAAGGCAAAAAATAATTTATCTAAAAAATCCACAAAAAAGTGAGTATTCTGAAGGTACATACTTATTGACGTAAGATTTTTGCAAGATATACAGTAACTTATAAATAACCAAAAATATTCCCAATTTGACCAGAGGCCTTTTCCCCTAAAACCCAAGAAAAAGCCCTGGGCTTCTTTCCTTTCTGTTAAAAAAGTTCCATGGAATGGATTAATATAATTATTAAGAACAGATATAGACTAAAACCAGCATTAAGCAAATATGTTGCATGATACGTGGGATTAAATTACAAAGTAGAGAGATAAAATGGCATGTTTGCATTAGTTTTGAAACTGACTTCATCAATTTATGGAGGTATCAGTAAACAGATGTTGCATGATGCACTATCGTTTGTCTCTAATGACAATACCATTGATAGGCCAGGTAAAATTGTATTGATCCCATGTTACAGTAAACAGCTTTCATGTAGTTTGTAATTAGTACAGGTCTGACATCACGTTGATTGAGATAAACCATGATAAGTCCTCTGAAGTTTGTAGTAAGGGAGCTGACTCTTGTAGGCATTAAAGTAATTGTAAGAGTTACTTCCCCTATATAAGCAACACTGTCTTTAGTTGATATCAAAGCGGATGGGTAGCTCTCATCTTAGTCCAGTATTAATAAGGGAGTGTCTGAGTGACTCAGGAAGTGACATGAAGTGTCGGATTAATTTTAGTGAGAGCATTAACTGAATTTAGTTTTGGTTTCCTTATTAAAGACCTATTTTCAGATATTTTTGGTAAACAGCATATTAAGCCTTAGCCTGCTGGCGGCAAGTGATTCTGCCTTTGCGACCAGTGCAGACCAAGATCAGCCTGCACATCCGTGCAGTCTGATCATGGTCTGCACTGTTCGCTATTCAGTCAGTAAATTTTCAGTGAACACCCCTTTGAATAATAAATGGTATTGCCCAAATTGAATGAAAGACCAGTCCATTTTAGAAATTTAGCAGGCTAAGGGTTAAGCAGTATGAATTTATGTAATTAATGGGAGTACCCCAATTTTTTCGAGTTTAATTGAATTAGAAGTGAAGTTAGGTAAGCTTGGAGATGAAAATATCACAGAAAACCAGACAACTCTTGCTTACTCAGACTGTTTGTTTATTTTTTCAAAACTACAAGAAAACTATAGCAACAAGTGTAAACATCTCGCCGAAAGCTTTGTCCTGGGTCGTCACGATATAGACTGACATTGTATCTTTTAATCCATACATCATCAATACTTGTGTTTGTTTTACAATAATGGACATTGCAAGCAAACAACTGGTCTTTTCTTGGTGCTAAGTCACTTAATGGAATCCTGGCTGTGTGCTAAAAGCTTTTTTTTCTGCCATGCAAATATTGTCATGCGTAACATTATGAAGAAACATGTCACAAGTTGTATGATTTTAAAGGTTGTTAGCTGCATTGAGGATATGTTTATAACTTTGCCCTGTAGAGATTTACAAAAGGCTGTTTGTTCCTCCTTGAAGGTATTGGACCCGAAATGAAATCGGCAGTTTCCATGCAGTTCTGTGTTGCCGTATGTTATTTCGTCATTTTTCGGCTATTAACGTAGATCTCGGCTGTTAACATAGATCATATGAACACACTGTTTTCTAGGGAAGCTGGAGAATGACTGATTCACATACACAGAATCTGTAATTAAAAAAGTATTTACTAATTGTTGTGACAGTCTACTACCTTAATATGAGCAAAAGGATATATTTCATTTGGTTTCATTACAATTTCCCATTTCACACTTCCATTGGATAGCTAGATAATACATATTATACAAAATTTATAAAGTGCCCTTTTCATGTTGAACACGTTCACAGGTAGTTCACATGCTAACATAGCCACTCAGTGTGCGAAATGCATCCTAGACCAGCACAATCGTGATGAAATAATTCACGGAGGGGCACCTGGGGTCTTCCTCTACCATTAAAGCTGGAAAGTCGCCATATGACCTATCATGTGTCGGTGCGACATTAGATCCATCAAAAAAAAAAAAAAAAAAAAAAAGACCAGCACAGATACAGAGCAATCTGAGCAGTCGCAACAGTTTTGACCCAATCTTTATGAATCCTAGTCAGAATGTTTGTCTCAATAGAACCTCTAATAAATTTGAAACTGGATCATCAGGGGTCAGAAGCTAGGCCACTGGTAGAAATCATAGAAAGACTTTGCTAATAAGATAGAGGCCACATTTACTATCTGATCTTCATGGGACTTAGTAAAAAAAACTTGTGGGCCGCTTGGCTAAAAATCCAAGACAGATTATTGAAAGCTTGGTTAATTTGCCTGATTTACATAAAACTTAGTTAAAATATTTGTTTAACCCTTACCATGCTGGACATGATTGATTCTGCCTTTGCGACCAGTGTAGACCATGATCAGCCTGCACATCCGTGCAGTCTGATCATGGTCTGCACTGTTCGCTATTCAGACAGTAAATTTTCATTAAACACCCCTTCAAATGATAAATGGTACTGGCCAAATTGGAAGATGGACCAGTCCATTATAGAAATTTAGCATGGTAAGGGTTAAATGAAATAAGTAGATTGTCTGGTGTAAGAGCCAAGTCGTGTGAGCGATTCAGGGCCTTCAGTGCTCTCTTGCTTTCTTGTAATTTATAACATCATGTAGGTTAATTCTTGTTCAATATACTCTTAGGCTAAAACAACTTGTTATCTTGGTTGGGAAACTGTTAGAAAAAATGAAATTTTTAAAATATCTCCACTGGGTATCCAGCTGAGTTTCTTGCTTATACTGAAGGCTTGCAGAATAAGACGAAGTGAAAACTAAGAATTAGAAAAATCCTTCACATGACCCCAGTCCGTTTCACCACTTTATTTTTTTATGTAAGTAGACTAGAGTTGAAGAGTTTTTTTGTGATTTCAAGCTCACATTAATTTTGCTCTAACATGTCCACATTAAAAAATTCTTAGTACTATTTAAGGTAGTGGACTGGTAGTGACAAGCAGCAATTTCAGTTTGATTACGTTATTCTAGATGTATGCTGTTTTGGCATTCTCCTGTACGAAAGGAAAGCTTGGTGCTCGTAGCTACATTATCGTTCAAATGCCGAAACACAATACAGGAATACGTAATCACACAATTACCTTAACCCTGCTTAATTTCTAAAACAGACTGGTCTGTCTTTCAGTTTGAGCAGTACCATTATTTGAAGGGTAGTTCACTGAAAATTTACTGACTTAAAAGCGAACAGTGCAGACCATGATCAGCCTGCGCAGACATGCAGGCTGATCTTGGTCTGCACTGGTCCCAAAAGCAGAGTCACTTGCCTCCAGAAGGCTGAAGGAAAGTAAGTAAAGTGTGCTCTTGCTTAATGTTAAACGACCATGTTCTGTTGAGAGTATGGTCATCTGAATGTCCTTCTTTTACGCAGTTATAAAAAATCAACATTGAATAACAGCTTTTCAGTAAAAATATTATGATTGAGTTTCAGAATATATTCACCTTCTAAATGCTTTAAATCAGTAAAAAAGTTACTTTCCATG
Organism: Mercenaria mercenaria; assembly: GCF_021730395.1. Lineage (NCBI taxonomy): Eukaryota > Metazoa > Mollusca > Bivalvia > Venerida > Veneridae > Mercenaria > Mercenaria mercenaria. The sequence goes on from NC_069363.1 coordinate 57,024,849, forward strand.
TTTTATGCTTTAATTCTTTTATAAATTATATTAATAATTTTATCATTTGCCATGTTTTATGCTTTTATTCTTTATAGATAAGTTAATAATGACATAGTGCATTGTGGTGCAAAGAAAAATGTGTGATCGAAAAAAAATTACACCTAGTGTCCCTCAGTGGCGTAAGTAGATGGTAGATGTCATTAATGCCGGGGAAAAATTGTATGAACTTATCGTGTTCAATTGTTGTAACGGCACTGTAGACCATAGAGAATCGCAGCAAACACTATAGAATATCTCTAATGGGTAACTCTCAATAATTCATTGCCCATTCTCTACACTGATGCATTTGCGAAATTGAAAATGGTTTTGAAAAAGGCCGCATGAATATTTTATCACTAATGGAAATGAATGGTTTTGGCAGGTCACGATTGATGCATGATTGGTGCTATGATGTGATCTGATTCTACCAATATTGTGTTCTACAGGGTTAGCGATATGTCCATCATGGTGGTAGATATGTGTCCGTTAGCGTACTGATTGAAACACTTTCGATATTGTTATTTTGACAGGTTTGTCCAATTTACTGTTGTAACATATAAAAAGGTTTTTCAGTAATTGCTTTCAGTAGTTTTTATGGAGCCATTATTCCTATGAGATGATTTACATAATTAAATCAACAACAAAAATGATATTGGCTTGACTAGGTTTTCATCGGGTCTTTCAAGTCACATCCAGGAGTAGATTTGAACTGTTATATTATTTCATTTTATTAGGAAAGAGGAAAATAAATATGGAATACCTTAAAAGTTTAAAGCTGATACATGTACTGTAAAGTACTAACACCTATATTATACAAATGTCATACAGTTACCAGGAGTAGTCTCCCTTATATTGCTGATTTTTTTTTCATATGCGAAAAAATAAATGATAACAGAGGGTTATATGGAAAGTACAACCAACTGTAGCTGTAACACTATACATTCATTACATAGAGATACTATACAACCTTGCCCTGCTAAATTTCTATAATGAACTTGTCCATCTTTTAATTTGGACAGTACCATTAACTGTTAAAAGTGGTGCTTACCAAAAAAGATACTGACAGAATGGCAAACATAGCAGACCATGATCAGACTGCAGGGATGTGCAGGCAGATCTTGGTCTGCACTGGTCCCAAAAGCAGAATCACTGCCGGCAGCAGGAAAGTCAACACAAGCGGCTTCTTAATAGAGCATAATTGTTCTATCAGTATACTAAAGAACTGGAGTGGTCTCTAAATCAAGTTATCAACCTTATTACATAATACTCCCTCAAACAAGTTTAATCTTTAGCCTGCTGGCTGCAAGTGAGTCTTCCTTTGCGACCAATGCAGACCAAGATCATGGTCTGCACAGTTTGCTATTCTGTAAGTAAATTTTCATTGAACACACTTTCGAAAAATAAATGGTACTGCCAGAATTAACCCTTAGCCTGCTGGCGGCAGATGATTCTGCCTTTGCGACCAGTGCAGACCAAGATCAGCCTGCACATCCATGCAGTCTGATCATGGTCTGCACTGTTCGCTATTCAGTCAGTAAATTGTCAGTGAAAACCCCTTTGATTAATAAGTGGTACTGTCCAGATTGAAAGATGGACCAGTCCATTACGGAAATATAGCAGGTTAAGGGTTAAATGATGGACCAGTCTATTACAGAAGGGTTAAGTGAACAAAAACCCTTATATTATCAAATGAACATGATGGTGTGCTGTAAATCTTTTATGATGGTGTACTGCAAGTCTTTATTGGGTAAGTAGGTACAATGTATATAGCAAACTATAAATTGTATTTTTTTTTAGTTTTAAGAGAATGTGAAAGGTTTCTGTCCTTCAAACAAAACTTTTTAACCATATTTTTTAGCTAAAATATTTTATTTGAAGTAGGTTCTTATTGTCCTGTTCATAACTTAGTCTAGAAGAGATGAGAATGTGCCACAAAGTCTTGTATTCTTCTTGCATCATAAATTACTTTAAAATATTATATGAGCCGCACCATGAGAAAACCAACACAGTGCCTTTGCGACCAGCATAGATCCAGACCAGCCTGTTTATCCGCGCAGTCTGGTCAGGATCCATGCTGTTCGCTTTCAAAGCCTATTGCAATTAGAGAAACCGTTAGTGAACAGCATGGATCCTGACCAGACTGCATGGATGCGCAGGCTGGTCTGGATCCATGCTGGTTGCAAACGCACTATGTTGGTTTTCTCATGGTGCAGCTCATATATAGTTGATAGACTGTAGTTTATGTGTTGTTTATTTAAGGAAAATCAGTTAACAATAAGCTTTTGGTGTGTACACAGAAAATTATGAAGTTCTGTTACTATAACAATATTTTCCTAATTTTTTTTCTGATTTATAACATGAATGAAATGGGACTCACAGATTTCTAAGCACTTTGATTTGAGACTTATAAATAATTTCTTCAAGCAAACAACAGTGTTGAAGTATATTTGTAGTTTATGTATGGCAGAAAATGTTCTGATGTGTCCCCTGGGAGGTTTCATCACAGATGTATTGGAAAACAGATTGTAGCACCAGTCTTTGGCTCTAATGGAGATTGAATTTCTATTGAAGAGTTAGGGCGAGACAAGACAGTAGCCACTGCCTTTCAATAATGTTGTTACATTTATGATGAATGTGTGATTACCTCTTTTATCAGAAAAAACTGATATTTTAACACTGAAATAATATGCCCGAGCATGACTGTTTTTAAGCATAGTGTTTTATATGTAAGAGATATACTCTTAGCAGCTCTTTGATGAGGTAGAGATTTTGTATATCGTATGTACTGGAATGCATATACGTACATAAGATATACATAATTATGTGTTCAGTTTTGTACACGACATGTGTAGGATTTTTAACAAGATTTTACAAAAAACCTCATTGTTAGATTGGCGAATGTTTTAATGGTGGGCGGAAGGCGAAAGGTTAGATGGGTTGTGGGGTGGGCGGGGATGCAGGTGTGCGAAAGAATTGCTGCATTTGTCTTTTGCGTTTCAAGTATTCATAAGAGTTACTGTTAAGTTTAAATTACATACATTTTATTCCTTGTTGAATGAGACAGCTTGAGCAAATACTGTTCTTGTATATAACTTCCTTGAGGTTTATATAAATATTTTCCCAAAAAGATACACTTCAAAAACTCAGTAACAGAGAAACAATGTCATTGTCTATGTTAAGAGCAGGAAAATATACCTCTGCAAAGGAAATTTAATACTAAATAGCAAACAGATTTGCTATCAAATACTAATACATTATTTCAGAAGAGGAAAATATTGCAAATTATTTCAGAGTAGGTTCGAAACATGCATTAGACAGCCTTTTCAGATTACAAGTGGTTTTGCCGTTTAGAAATTGGTGTTTTATGCAACACTTAAAAGAAACAATTGATACTCCGTGGCGCCTGTTTTTACTGCTGCTTTTGTTTCACAGTCTGTTTTAAAAACAGTGTGTGACAGTGCCCATATTTTAAGACGTGAAGTTTTTTCAGGCCCCTTAATGAAGGAATTATGTTTGACAGTCCTCTATTTGACAGCCCACAATTTAACAGCCCCCTGTTTGACAGTCCTTTATTTTACAGGCCTTGTTTAACATTCTGTGAACTGATACTGAATGGTGTTTTTAAGTAAAAATTAAATATGTTTAACAGTGCTCTTTGTGAAGAATTTGCGTTGACTGGTGTGCTTTAGCTATCATTTTGAAAAACTAGATATGTTTAACAGTGACATTTGTGAAACACTGATGTTGAATGGTGTCCTTCATGAAAAGCAAGATGTTTAACAGTGTTCTTTGTGAAGCATTGATGTTGAAATTGGTGTTCTTCATGAAAAGCAAGATGTTTAACAGTGCTCTTTGTGAAACATTGATGTTGAATGGTTTCCTTCATGAAAAACAAGATGTTTAACAGTGCTCTTTGTGAAACATTGATGTTGAATTGTGTCCATGAAAAACAAGATGTTTAACAGTGCTCTTTGTGAAGCATTGATGTTGAATGGTGTCCTTCATGAAAAACAAGACGTTTAACAGTGCTCTTTGTGAAGCATTGATGTTGAATGGTGTCCTTCATGAAAAACAAGATGTTTAACGGTGCTCTTTGTGAAACACTGATGTTGAATGGTGTCCTTCATGAAAAACAAGATGTTAAACAGTGCTCTTTGTGAAGCATTGATGTTGAATGGTTTCCTTCATGAAAAACAAGATGTTTAACAGTGCTCTTTGTGAAACATTGATGTTGAATGGTTTCCTTCATGAAAAACAAGATGTTTAACAATGCTCTTTGTGAAACAGTGATGTTGAATTGTGTCCATGAAAAACAAGATGTTTAACAGTGCTCTTTGTGAAGCATTGATGTTGAATGGTGTCCTTCATGAAAAACAAGATGTTTAACAGTGCTCTTTTAGTGGAGCAGCTTAGTGAGAAAATCTAAGGAAATACTTCACTTGATGATACAAGTATGAAATTTACACTAAATGTTCATCATATGGCCCAGATTCAAAAATGATCGAGGGCCACCTAAAAATCATCCATTTTCAAGATGGCCTCCAAATTTCAAAATGGCTGCCAGAATTGAGGCATTTTTCATATAATCAGGATCTGTAAGTTTCTAAAATATCATATTTGTTGGGATATAACATGTTTTTCCCTATCAATTTGTTCCCATAAGCTGATAGTTTTATTTTTAATGTTGCCTTTTCCAAATATCGACCCATTTAAGAAGGTCGCCATCTTTAAAATGACCGCCAGACATTTAGATAACGTTCTTATCACGGCCAAGTTTAAGTTTTCTACTTTCAGTGCTATAACCATCGACTATTGATTAGATCCTGGTCCCAGATAAACCTGAAAGCATATTATTATGATATTGGCCTGAAATAAGCTAATATGGTTTATATGGACGTCTCTTCTTTTCAGTCTCTTCTCTGTTCTATCCTTCATTTCTTGCTTTGTTTCACTGAGAAACAGTCTCAAAATCATGGCAATACTGAACCATTGCTTATCAGCTGAAACAAAATCTTTGATTAAATGATATGTGTAATGATTTTATAGAATGAACTACAAGCACTGATAAAGTTCATAATGTTATGTAACTCAGCATGGGGTTCAATGACAACTTCAATACGTGTATGAAGTCTACCAAATACTCTTTGATCCGCACTCATGATGGCTGAAGAGTGGTTTCCGAATAGACGGAATGTGCCATCTCGTGAAAGCCGAGCCAAGGAGTACGGTGCTTCAATCCTCCGGATGGTATACAGATCGCACAGAAGTAACATGTCACTGGATGAACAATCGTTCTAGGCGTAGGAATAACATAAAAAAATCAAAACAAGTCGTATCCCGTACAGCAAAATGTTAAAATATATATTGAAGGCGGTAAAAGGATAGTCCCTTGGCCTTCAAATTATAATAGTACATACTTTGTATTAACAGATACCAAATTTAAATTTATCATTGTAAGTTTAAGTATCTGTGCTTTTGGTTATGTTCTATTTCAAACTCTTGATAATGTCGAAAAGAATTTAATAGAAAACCTCCTAAACTATGGAATAGCTTTCTTAGATGCGTTGAAAATAAAACTAAACTATTTAGTTTTCGTGCGGATAAAACAAGACGTATCACTAATGGTGATGAATACCCCCAGACAGGGTTATTGAAAATATGATACATTGCTTTGTATATTGTACAGGGAGAAACTGTACAAAGACGCACAAAAAATGTTGTGCAAAACTGTATAAGATCTCCAAACTTCACTGCTGTACCTTAAAAAGAAGAAAGTAGGTCAAGATCAAGGTCACTGAAAGTCAGTTTTGAAATGTTTGTTCAAAACTGTACAAGTGGTTCGAATTTTAGGGCAATATCTTAAAAAAGAAGAAATTAAGTTAGCAGGTCAAGGTCATGGTCAAGGGACCATGTAATCTGCTTTTTAATCTTGTCTTTTTGGCAGTTTCTGTGATATGCAGGCTCCATAACCACAAATCAAATCAAGCCTGCAACATTTTCGTTTACGTCGTGTTTGGAGACCTGTGGGTTTCCACTTTTTTATTTTATTATATCATCAAGGGTCATCAGCTAGTTATACTTAACATATAAAGTATGTTAAAAAAAATCCAATGTAACTCTGTTCGTATTTGAAACAAATAAAGGGCCACAACTTAGTCAAAAATCATTCAAATGGAACGTGTTTCGCACATGCGTAACTACACTTGGTACCAATGATAATAGTAATAACAAGGTGTGATAAAAGTCTAGCATACAATGACTGATAAAGTAGCGCGGACATTTTTTTCAATATACATATAGAAAAAAATAATAAAAGGCTATAACTATGTGAAAAATAATTCAAATGGAACATGCTTTGCACATGTACAACTTGACTTGGTACCAATGATAATTGCAAGGTTTGATAAAAGTCTCGCATATGATGACCGAGAAATAGCGCGGACAAAAGTTTTCCATATACATATAAAGAAAGAAAAATAAAAGGCCATAACTAATTGAAAAATCATCTAAATGGAACCCGCTTCACACATGCGCAACTTGGCTTTGTACTGATAATAATTACAAGGTTTGATTGAAAACTGGCAAATAATTGCTGAGAAATAGGGCAGACATTCCATATACAGACGGACGGACCGGAATCCAGAATAGCCCCTAGATATCTCGGGGTATAATGACAACTGTGCAAACCAATAAAATGATCATAGCAACAAAAGGTGCCGATATTGTTTGCAATTAAGATATAAACAGAAATGCGCTTGCTCCATGTAATCATGAAAAAGCCGATAATCGTATATTTGTTCATGCAAAGCATGCCTCATTGACAGGAAACCGAACAATTACAATTATTAGTTATATCTTGCTATGGCAGTGTACTGATGTTTTGTGGCTTGCTTACTTGGTCCTCACTCAGAGGCATTGCCATTGTTTCTTGCTTTTACCGGTTGCGACACTGTTTCTGCATTTGTCGGCAAGGGCAAGAAATCTGCATGGCAGGAATGGAATGTTTGTGAAACAGCTACAGTTCAAAGTATTTCATAGTCTCAGTGTTGCCAAATACACAATAACTGAGTAGGAAATGGATACATTAGAAAAAAGTTTTAGTTATATTGTATGCTCGATCAAGCACGACATGCAAGATGGATGAAGCTCGACTTGATTTGTTTGCCCGGAAACAAAGAGCGTATAATGCGATTCCGCCAACAAAAGGTGCTCTTAAACAATTCATCAAACGAGCAATTTTTCAGGCAGGTCATGTCTGGGGTAAAGCAGCTGTTACCATGAAGCAACTGCCGCCTCCGTCAAACTGGGGATGGCTGAAGCTGAACAATGTGTGGATCCCTTATTGGATGGAATTGTCGGTTATAGCTGAATGCTTCCAGGTCCTTCAAAAGTGTGGCTGCAAAAGGACTTCCTGTACTGGAAATTGCAAGTGCCATCGCTTAGTTCTGTTATGCACAGCAATTTGATGTTGCAACTGTTACGAAAATGACTAAATGCAGTATATGCATATTTTTCTTTTTTGTTTCGGTTAGAACACGATGTGTATAGTTTCATGGTTTGCATTATAAGAAAATGTTGCTCTTGACTGTCGATTGCTCACGCTGTCCTATTTCCTTATCCCCTCGTGGTTTATAAGACGCATTTTTAACGATGTTAATTTATTGCATTAAATGTAATCTGAGTATAATGTATATAAAATTTATATTGGTTGGTGGGCTTCAGATTTTACCATTGTTCGAAAACAAAACTGCAAGTTATAAAAACTTAAGTTTTGAGATGTCTAAATCCATGAGCTTAGTCATACAAAATTGATTACAAATTAAAAGAATATGAATACTACAGATTGGTATTCTGTTCTAAACTGAAACGAAAGTGTATAAATAAAACCAAGGAGCTGCATTTAATAAACGCTTGATGCCCCCAGTGGCATCCTTGTCGATAGATTTTGCACCTAAGTCCAAAACGAGGTCAAGGTCAAACTGAGGTCAGGTGATGTTTGAAGATGAGGAATGGTTACAGTTTACATCTGTATTAGTATCAATTCATTCTTGTATGGGGTATTGATGCTAGACGAAACGGTCTCATTTGGTTAACCAAGAGATGGCCCATATACAGCAACCTAAGTCCAAAATGAGGTCAAGGTCAAGGTCAAACTGAGGTCAGGTGATGTCTGAAGATTAGGAGTGGTCACAGGTTACATCTTCATTAGTATCAAGTCATTCTAGTAAGGGTAATTGATGCAAGACGAAACGGTCCCATCTGGTTAACCTCGTATGGACGGACGGACGGACGAACGAACGGACGGACAGGACAATCACTATATGCTTCCCGCATCAGTAGATGTTGGGGGAATAAAAATGCTATCGTTTTAATGTATTACATGCTTGCCTCAAATAAAGTACTGAAAAGTAAAAACAAAATGGCGGCCATTTTGTTTTTTCGGCGGCCATCTTGAAAACGACATTATTTCAAGTGGCCCTTGATCTTATGTTAAAGCGCATGCCAGGTAGTTACTGTCCTGTAAATTTGATGCTTGTATCATCAACTGAAGTATTTTTGCAATATCCTGCTCCACTATTTGTGAAGCGCTGATGTTGAATGATGTGAAGCATTGATATTGAATGGTGTCCTTCATGAAAAAACAAGACGTGTTTAACAGTGCCCTTTGTGAAGCGCTGATGTTGAATGGTGTGAAGCATTGATGTTGAATGGTAATAAAAAACTGTGGCTTTGTGAATATGTTTAACAGTGCACATTGTGAAACACTGATGTTGAATGGTGCCCTCTATGAAAAATTTAGTATGTTTACAGTTCGAGGATTTTGTATAACTCTATTGAATAAGGGCATTTAGGCATTAGAAAAGCTTTCAGATTTTTAACAGCATCTGAGGCCTAATGTTTAACAGAGCTTGTTGTGATGCATTACTGTTGAATGTCGGTGTTTTTTTATGAAAAATTGTTGTTCAATTTTCTCTCCAGTTGCATTCTGGGTAAGATTGAAATTGCAGATGGAACTAAACACTGTCCTGGTAACAGTTTGTACATATACTGTTTCTTCAATAGGTCTTGTTCAAGCTGAATTAATATCAATATTTCGCCATATGTTGTATTATCTAATACAAACATTGTCATTCAGAGATGTTAGGTTACAGTATTTACATATTAATCCATTTTTTTAGGCGGTTAGACCATTATTCGTAAGGTCAGGATGAAACGAATGTTTCATTAAAATCAATCAATATATTCGTAGTCTGTCAGATTATATCACCATCAAGTTCGTCACAATACCGGAATTTTAGATAACATATTGAGCTCCTATCAACATGGAAGTTATATGTTTATTACTAAGTATTGGGGAAATATGAAATTCACTGATAACAAAACGGTTGTGTACATTGTTTTTCGTCTGGTATCTTATCAAAATGCGAAATATTTTATTACAAAATGTTCACCCTGTTTAGTGTTATGTCATAAATTATATAACAGATTTATCTTAAAAGCGCTCTTTACAGACATTCGCATCATTCGAAGTGTATTTTTTATTCGGAAATGTTGTCAGTCGTAAATGGAATCGCAGAAATCTCCTGATAGCAATTATTGAACATTTATATGGCATCAAGGCTTAACAATAATTATCTATTATCTCAATATATGTACAGTAGATTGGTTTGATCTATAAAAAAAAAGAAAAATATAAAGCTTCCTACACATTTTGTGTTGAATGTAGTTGTTTACCGAATCATTTCAGTTCTGTAAGTTTGCAGACTCATGTTCATGTGTAAGTAACGTTTAAATCGGCTTTATCCTGAATGTAAGAAAGAATTGTAGAGTTGCTGTCATCATTGACTGGCAATGATAGAATTCAGAGGGAGAGAATGAAAGCAGACGTGAAGAAGGTACCACACAAGCCATATCTACGATATTGATGAGACAAAGTAGTCCCGTCACGATCCACAAGGTCAGTTGCACATACTGATGGACATCCCGCTAGTCACTTATCTCTGTGGAGCTGTGCCATCAGCCAGACAACAGTTGCCTCAAAACATGCCACTGGACGGACATAAACTGACACAGCTATTCAATTTCATTCTGAAACAGTTGGTCAGTGTAAAAAGCTACCTCTGAGAGGTTAAAAGATTGAGGTCATGTCAAACCACAAGTAACAGGCGATATAGATAGCAAGTGCTCCAGAAAGGGCCTTGTACTTTATCAGGGGGATGAGTTAGCACTGTTTATTAAGGTAGTAATTACCACTGATGGTCATCAAAAATTGCCATTTGGTATGTTTTCTTTGTACAAACCTGCCCTCTGCAAGTAACTGCCAACTTCCCCACATGAATCAGAGGTGCACTGGTGGACGAATGATTTCAGACACAATGTCTTTTATCAAATCCTCACAGAGAACATAAGCCTCACCTGATCCTGCGATTATGCGATCAGTAGATCTGCGCTCTCTTTACCCAGATAAGTGGGCATACTGAAAAGAAAAAGGAAGAAGAAAAAAAATCATTAAGTAACAGTATTATTCAACGTCATTATTTTAGGCAATAAAGATATACTTCTATTTTTGCTAACTTCAAGTATAATAAAAAGAAATTATATATGCTTGACTCAATGTATAGTGACTTGAGGGTTATGTTTTGTTGATATCCTTGAAAATTATCAAAAAAATCTTAACGGCACAAAAATTAAATTGTCATTCAAAAGTTCAGGCATTCAAATTTATTTAAGTATGTTTCATCTTAAAAATGATTAATTTTGATTTATTTGAACTTCGGTTTTTGAGAAGAATTTTTTGAAGCCATGTAAGAGTATGCGGTAGATAATACTTTGAAGGACACTTCTTTTCTGAGATTAAATGGTCACATTATTTCGTGAAATATAATTGAGAAGACTTTTTATTATAAAAAGAAACACTTTAAGATTTACAGGCTAGTTCAGAAAGACAGATCTGTCATGTGTCATCTTTAGTTGAGTGTATGCTTAAAGGGCAAGGAATGCCTGACAGTGTGTTTATTTTGTATGAAAGCCATTGTCAAGCCTTCCATAATGCTGAAAGAAGTTTTAAAATCATACCATTATTGAAAAAGATATAGTAGTTTGAAATTTAAGAAAATGGCTGACCATGAAGGCAGTCATTTTAGTTTGCTTAGGACACAACTTACACATAGCTGAGTTATTTATTTAGCATTTAATAACCTTTTAAATAGATTAATATTTCTTGAGTTGATGTAAAACATGATAATTTCTTTCATTCTTGTTGGAAAAGGTAGAGAAATAAGGAATACAGTTCAAATAAATAAGATGTTGAATTAATCTGTCATTTGGTTGATGTTGCCATGGAAACAAAATGGCTGCCATTCTGGTAGAATATTGAAATGTCCATAACCTTCTCAATTTTAAGCCGATTCTGAAAATTGTTCATTTCTTTAAATGATTAAAGATGTCTTATGAATTATCTTTAGAAAAACATTACTTTCCTTTAAGTGCTATTTTCTGCAAAACAGGACATCATAAGATGTACCCATAAGATTTACTTAAAGAATAACTGTTGGTATTAGGAAATAGTTCGAGATCTGCTTAAAGATTAACTGTCAATGTCATAATAGTTTTTAGCTCACCTGTCACAAAGTGACAAGGTGAGCTTTTGTGATCACGCAGCGTCCGTTGTGCGTCCGTGCGTAAACTTTTGCTTGTGACCACTCTAGAGGTCACATTTTTCATGGGATGTTTATGAAAATTGGTCAGAATGATTACCTTGATGATGTCTCGGTCAAGTTCGAAACTGGGTCACGTGGGGTCCAAAACTAGGTTGTAAAAATAGTGACCTCTCTAGAGGCCATACTTTTCAATGGATCTTCATGAAAGTTAGTCAGAATGTTCAACTTGATGATATCTAGGTCAAGTTCGAAACTGGGTCAAGTGCCATCAAAACCTAAGTCAGTAGGTCAAATAATAAAAAAACCTTGTGACATCTCTAGAGGCCATATTTTTCATGGGATCTGTATGAAAGTTAGAATGTTCACCTTGATGATATCCAGGTTAAGGTCGAAACTGGGTCACGTGCCGTCAAAGACTAGGTCAGTAGGTCAAATAATAAAAAAACCTTGTGACCTCTTTTGAGGCCATATTTTTCATCGGATCTGTATGAAAGTTGGTCTGAATGTCCATCTTGATGATATCTAGGTCAGGTTCGAAACTGGGTCAAATACGGTCAAAAACTAGGTCAGTAGGTCTAAAAATAGAAAAACCTTGTGACCTCTCTAGAGGCCATACTTTTGAATGGATCTTCATGAAAATTGGTCAGAATGTTCAACTTGATGATATCTAGGTCAAGTTCGAAACTGGGTCACGTGCATTCAAAAACTAGGTCAGTAGGTCATATAATAATAAAAACTTTGTGACCTCTCTAGAGGCCATATTTTTCATGGGATCTGTATGAAAATTGGTCTAATTGTTCATCTTGATGATATCTAGGTAAGATTCAAAACTGGGTTAACTGCGGTCAAAAACTAGGTCAGTAGATCTAAAAATAGAAAAACCTTTTGACCTCTCTAGAGGCCACATTTTTTAATGGATCTTCATGAAAATTGGTCTGAATGTTCACCTTGATGATATCTAGATCAAGTTCGAAACTGGGTCACGTGTGGTCAAAAACTAGGTCATTAGGTTAAATAATAGAAAAACCTTGTGACCTCTCTAGAGGCCATATTTTTCATGAGATCTTCATGAAAATTGGTGAGAATGTTAACCTTGATGATATCTAGGTCAAGTTCAAAACTGGATCATGTGTTTTCAAAAACTAGGTCATTAGGTCAAATAAAAGAAAAAACTTGTGACCTCTCTAGAGGCCATATTTTTCAATGGATCTTCATGAAAATTGGTCAGAATTTTATTTTGATGATATCTAGGTCAAATTCAAAATTGGGTTACATGAGCTCAAAAACTAGGTCACTGTGTCAAATAATAGAAAAAACGACGTCACACTCAGTTCAAAACTGGGACAGGTGAGCGATTCAGGACCATCATGGTCCTCTTGTTTTCAGTGCTTACTGCATCTGTCTTCTGTGCAGTCATAAAGAGACACCAGTGATCAGAGTAAGTCCCTAAGTGGAAGGTAAAACTTCACAAATTCAGTTGATCAAAAAACAAATGAAAGTACTGTAATGGATGTACCGAAAATCATAATGTAAACATGTTTAAGAAAGTACTTACACTCATTCCAGTGCTGCCAAATATTTCTATCACCATACAACACCTGAACATACAAGCACTACCAATACTGTCTTACCTTGCAACAATGCTGATTACTTAATTTAGTTGTTTAATATACATTTTGTAAACTTTCTGAGAACTAGATGGAATGGTTCTTGGCTACCAATTTATGAATGCATCTTTTGGCTTTTATTGAAATAATGTATGTTGAGTGTGACATGTTAAATTGAATCGAATAGACACTTACACGCGATTGGCCAACAAAAACCCGAGATGAGTTTAATTATGTCCAACTTTGGTCAGTCTTGATACCGTGATTTTTCAAAATATCTTTCCTATTTATTTACTGTGTCTTTCAAAACAAAATATCCACACTGTCAACACCTGATCTACAGCTCTCATCTCCAAAACACTTGAGTATCTCAACTGCTGCCCCACCCAGCTGCGTCAATTTCTGTTACAGATCCAGGGTGTTTCCTGCATTCCTCCCTCCTCCCTCCTCCCCCTCCCCTCCATATCCCAGAAATCTGCAGAAGGAAAACCTTAGATATGGTTTCGTATGGTTTTGCCTTTGTTTAAGTAACTTTGCAATAAAGAAAAAATATTTAACCATCAAAAACAAAAAGCATGTTACGCAGTTTGGGCCATCACATTACCTTTAGAAAAATAAAAAAAAAATAAATAAAGATTTAAGAGATTTAGAAAACATTTAAAATTTTAATGTTCTGATTATTTGAATGATGTAGGTGAATTGCAGTGTCGAATTATAGTGTAATTTTTTTTTTATGATATCTTTGTTGGATCTAGTACTTCAAGTGCCACCCCTACATATAGGGCCTCTTCACCTGATCAATTAATTAGTCACCAAAAATAGAGTTGTAAGCAAACATATCAGTGTATTTGTTCAAACTTGTACAGAAATGTCCTAATTATGAATATATTTTATAATTGAAAAAAAAAAAGAACTTGTTATTCCTCACCAAACAATTTGTATGGAGAGGTGTGTATGTGTTTGGGGGGGGGGGGGGGGGGGGGGGGGGGGGGCTAGTATATTGGAATCACTTTGTCCCATCAATCTGTACCTTCATCTGTCTGTCCATTGATTGCAAAAAAGTTGTCAGTAACTGGTCTGAACTGAAGGGAATTTAATTCCCCTGTTCAATGATGGAGGGAATAGTTTTCTTGTTGTCAGTCCAGTTTCATATGTGGGCCTTATCTTATATAACGTTCATCTGCAGAACCCTTGTCCTGATTATATTAGCTTAGGGGTCAAGGTAACAACTGAAGGTCAAATCATTTGCCTTTAATTTCATGCATGGTGCGTGTCGATCCCATCCATTTCTTCTGTACCTCTTGAATGATATTAACAAACTTGGCTCATTAAGACCAATTGCAGAACCAAATTGTACCATCCCAAGGTTAAGGTCACAGCTGAAGGTCAAACATTTGAGCATTGGATTGCTGTATGCAAAACCTTTCCAAGGATATTTGTGAAACAGGTGTTGAATGTTTCACTTATCAAGGCAACAGCCAGAACCATTGTTTAAACAAAACTTAACAACACAATGATAAATAGCTAAATGGCCCTGAAGGGATTTTTTTCCACTGACAAAGTGGTATTGTGGGGGTATTAATCACTTTCATTAATAGCTCTAGTATTAATTGTAAACATCAATATATAAGAAATAAATAAGCATTCAAAAAAAACAATGTTGGTATTTGTTTCTTGCTTATTCTGTTTTTTTTTCCCTTATTTTTAAAGGGACTGACCCACACATTTTAGGTGAAAAATAATTTTTCTCAAAAATCCATAAAAAGTGAGTACTCTGAAAGTGATAAAAATTTTGCAAGATATTCTTATAAATAAACAAAAATATTGTGGAGAAGGAAGTAAACTTTGAATTAATGCAGAAAATTTACATTCTTCTTGCATTTTTACCAATATCTTAACTTTAATTTTCACCCACTTTATCATTTTTCAGTGCCATATATACATTCTATGCCAAACTTGGTGGAAATGAACATGTTGAAAAATTTCACCCAAACTGTTGGTGAGCAGCTTTAATCCAAAATAGAAATACTTTAAGATGCACAAATTTTTTATTATAGATTTTGAAAAATTATTTATTCATCAAAGATGGATACCTATAGAACTGTGAATAGATGGTCTTATTTTGTATTATATAACCTCTTATTTTCCTGTACGTACTCGTGTGATTGTGAACATATTGTAACTAGACAATATGATCATATTTAATGTACAAGTCAGAAATAAAAAATAAAAAATTGTACGCCTTTTATGAAGCAATAATTTTATAAAACAACCAAGAAATTTTACAAACTGTTCTAAAAACACAGAAAATTATGATTATTTAATTGAGATTTTTTTTTTTTGCTACAAAAGAACTTTCTGAAAATATTTTTTTTTACAAGGGCCTACTTTTTACTTTATGGCATTTACAGATACATAAAAGGAAATAAAAACAATCACAAAGTTTTCTTTAGGCCTAATCAAATTTAATTACGATTTTTAAAAATTAAATTAAAATTTGTTTAGATGTCCTTTAGAAAATTTCCTGTTAAGATTTTTTTTTATATAAAATTAGTATAATTTTTATTGGTGATCACGCTAGTTTTTGTTTAGTAAATTTCCTGTTTATAATGAGGCATCATTATTTACTTTAATTTCCCCCGTTTTTGTTTTTAACGGCAACTTTTCTTTCCGCCAATTAAATATGCTGGAGAAAATTTTAGATTTAAAGCGGAAATTTAACAATATGAAGAACAATCCAAAGTTAAAGGTCTGCATGCCTATTGTTTTCATATATTTAAATATCCTTGTGTTTTGACTGTTGAAACGGAACATTAACTCCAATCAGTTCGATTATGACTAAAAGCTAATAAAATAATAAAATAATGTCTATTGACTTTCCTTGAGAAAATTTCAATCAATATTGTAATAAAAAAGAAAAGGCATGAGTTTCAGTAAATATTTTTTATGCGGCCTAATGTTGTAATAGCTCCCTTAATTTGCTGCGAATATTAGGAAATCGCTAACGTCTGTACATACAAGGTTGAAAAATAAATTTCATGTCAATAATTATAGTTTCAGCCTTGTATGGGACGTATTAAATGTAAAATAAAACCTTTCCCCATTGTCACTTGAATGGGGTGTAATTTAGCTCCGATTTTATATAATGGTCACATGATCTCCTCGAGTCTTTGTCGTAAATTTTCTCTGTCAATGCTGGCCAGTAAGAGTCAATATTTATTCAATCGGTAAAAGCTTTAATATAGACATTGCAAAATTTTGTTCTATCATATTATAAGTGATGGTAGTGTGAACTGAAGGGTATTTGATTATAAAGTGAAAATATTCCATATATCTTAGCTCGGGGCAAAACTTTATTTCTCTAGTGTACACTTCAACAGTTATTGTTTTTCCTAGTATCTGTGAAACAGGACATGTTTTAAGGGTTAAACTTGACTTATTGATGTACAACAGGACAATATTATACAGTTTCAAGAAATTTTCTACCTTATTTGGAGAGTTTTTAAGTGGTTTATGCGAGTCACAAGTTAATTGTTCAGGAAATCTGGACAATAAGTGATAGCTAAATAATTGTTTAGTTAGTACAAATCGAAAGTGCATTATGCATTAGTGGAGAGCTGACAGGAACTGATTATCTGATAATATTTTCGATGTATTGATCAGAGAGTTTTATAAAACGAGGACACACTTCCCAGTGTGGTTGATCAACTGAGCTGATATCATTTACAGAGTGTACATACCTCGTGTCACATCATACTTGTTTCCGTATTGTCTTTATGTCACTGTTTTTCTGCGGATAGATAATCGGGAGTTAACTATTTAATCATAATTTAATATCCTTCTGACAGTTGAGTGATAACCAGTCTAACTTGGAGTGATCCATCGTTAACACTGAATCGGAATCAGTCATCGCATCAGTGCTATTTTTAGTAACTCTAGGAGAGGAAGTGTGAATACCAATACTTATTGCTCACAATATAATATGCTCAGTGATCGCCGTGCAGGTGTATAATGTACGTAGCTTACAGTTACCCTCTCGGACAGCCAGCTATCCCAGCATTAGGAGCGCACACACCGATCGCCACAGAAATACCGCCACATCAGTTTTTGACTGCTGTCACATCGCCGTCCATTGCTGACCCTTACCTGGTACCAGTCACAGCTGCTCCACAACCGCTGCAAGCAACCACCGCCGCTTATCAACCACTTACACTAGCAGTCTGCCGAAAGGTAAGGTTTCTTTTGCGACTTGGCCTAAATATTTTGGTACAATAACAGGTGATGAAATGTTATTAACTTTGGCTTAAAATCCCACATTGTGACTGAGATATTAAATGATATAAACAAGTGGTTGGTATATCATTATGTTCGTCACAGCTTGTGTGTATTTACCTGTTTCAGGTATTGATGTCGGTTCAGATGCTGATGTTAAAAACAGATATATTTGTTCATCCGCTTTTATATGTACAAGGAAGTTTTAAATTTCAGTCCATTTCTATTATTGTAGTCCTTTTGAAAAGCTATTTGGAAAAAGTTGGTTTGGCTGTTGATGTGTAATATTAGATAAATGAACTGATGGTTCATGTAGACTGATCATGCAATTGCTTGATTTTTTTGCATTATTTGAGGTTAAAAAATTCTTTTCCTGTTAGCTAACTTTGCATTCCAAGTGAGAATTGATAAATGGGTAATCCTACAAGGTTTTGCCCATACAGTTTGTTCAGAATTGTTGATACCTTTGCCCATAAAGACAGTTTATAGGACTCTGAGCTTAAACTTTTGTTATGTACAGGGTTGAAATCTTGGCAAGAACTTTCAGGAGAACTGACATTTCATCTAAAAGATTTTTTGTTATTTTCTAACATGAACCTGCATTTTAATGTATACATATGTGGATATAAATCAGTGGAATTATGGCTGTTTTGCTAATATTCTCTTCTTTTGTCATATGCTTGTAGCATCCATCTTGTCCCATGAGATCGTGATGAAATGTGTTTAATCCCTAATGTAATTGTGACGCTGAACCGGTACGAAAGTATTTTCTAGCTTATAGCTGCTCAGTAAATCTAAGATCATGGCCATTTTGGTTTCTCTTGTATGGCATACGCCATTAATATTGTATAAATGTTCATTGACTTTTTTACTCTGTGTAAAAGACATTGTGGAAGTTATAACAACTTGACAGGCTTCAAGTGCTTGCTTGTAATAACTTCCGCAGTTTGTGTACGAACTGAAGTGCGGGACCTTAATGATTGATACCGAAAACAGAGACTTAACTGTTTATTATGTTCAAGACCAATTGAAATATTTTGCATTCTCAGAAATGCAACAATGTAAGTTTTTAGCTCGACTATTCATAGAATAGTGAGCTATTGCACTCGCCCATGCGTCGGCGTCCGCGTCCGCGTCCCGATTTTGGTTAAGGTTTTGTATGTAAGCTGGTATCTCAGTAACCACTTGTGGGAATGGATTGAAACTTCACACACTTATTCACTGTGACAAACTGACTTACATTGCACAGGTTCCATAACTCTATTTTGCTTTTTAACAAAATTATGCCCCTTTTTCGACTTAGAAATTTTTGGTTAAGGTTTTGTATGTAAGCTGGTAACTCAGTAACCACTTGTGGGAATGGATTGAAACTTCACACACTTATTCACTGTGATGAACTGATCTACATTGCACAGGTTCCATAACTCTATTTTGCTTTTTTACAAAATTATGCCCCTTTTTCGACTTAGAAATTTTTGGTTAAGGTTTTGTATGTAAGCTGGTATCTCAGTACTTACTAATGGGAATGGATTGAAACTTCACATACTTGTTCACTATCATGATCTGACATGCACTAAGCAAGTCCCATAACTCTACTCTCTTTTTTTTCAAAATTATGCCCCTTTTTCAACTTAGCAGTTTTTGGTTAAATTTTTGTATGTAATCTGATATCTCAGTATCTACTAATTGGAATGGATTGAAACTTCACACACTTGTTCACTGTCATGATCTAACATGCACTGTGAAGGTCCCATAACTCTACTTGGCATTTTTACAAAATTATGCCCCTTTGACTTAGCAGTTTTTTGTTAAGTTTTTATATGTAAGCTGGTATCTCAGTATCCACAAATTGGAAAGGATTGAAACTTCACACACTTGTTCACTGTCATGATTTGACATGCAGTACAGAGGTTCAATACCTCTACTTTGCATTTTACAAAATTATGCCCCTTTTTCAACTTTTGTATTCATTCAGTTGACAAGGCTGTTGAATAGTCGAAAGTTGCTGTCCTCCGACAGCTCTTGTTTTCTGTGGTGTGAATACAAGAATACCACAAATGTGCTGAGATTTTTTTTTTTGCAACAAGTGGCATTTGCAAGGGAAGCTATTCCATGGAAAGTACGGCTTTAACAAGAGTAACCTTCGGTTAAAATTTAAGAAGACCCTTTTGTTAAGACAGTACTTTTAAATCAATAAATTTTATGATTTTGGCCAAAAAAGGCAGTATAATTTGCCCATTTCAGCGCTTGAAAACATTATAAATGGGAATTTTACGTTAGGATTTAATTTCTTAAGCTAGCCCAGGAAGAAATTCCGTGAAAATTAGTTCCGAGCAAATATTAATGATTTTACAGTATGTGAGATTAATTATGTTCAAGGGAATATGAGTACACATATGTTTCAGATTTATTTACTGTATCAAATTATATTCACATTCTAATTATTGTTATATTGTTATTTTATTATTAATGAATTAATGATTTAAATGTAAAGATATATTATACATACTTAAATATGAAATGAACATGAACTTCATGATTTTTAGAATGCTGATTTTATTGAATGAAAAATTACTCATAAGTGAAACCATAAGTAAATAATCTAGCATTGAATATCTTAATTTTATTTTTTTCCATAACTTTAAAGCAAAACAAACAAACAAACAAACAAACAAACACCAAAAACAACAAAGGGATTCGAAGCTCCCCCCCCCCCCCCACCCCGGATAAAAACACATTGAAGGAATTACCCTAACCCCCACCACAAGAAAAAAAAATAGCAACAAGCCAAAAAACAGAGGGATTGTCATATTTTGAATTTTGAAAACTTCATTGAAATTTAAACAAATTTTCGTAACACCAAATGGTAGCAAAGTTGATAAAATGGCATGTAAGTTTATGTAAGAGTTGAAATGCCTTTTGTCTGACTTGTGTTTTGCTTTAATTATATCCTGTCTTGACAATGATGTCCTAATTGGGTGATAATTGCTGCCTTCTATACAAGAAGTCACCTTCATAAAATCCACGCTGATAACTTAATTGTAGCCTAAGTGTAAGTCAATTCATTGCTTTAATACTGTATGTTATTATACAAAGGAATTGTTTTGAAAGGAAATATTTTTAAACAGGCCCCTTTTTTCTTGCCTTAAGGGCTTTCGGCATGTTTTTACTGTACAGTTTGGTTAAAAGATTACTATCAGCTTACATCATATTTGCTTACATATTTTGTCACAAAGGAAGAAAATATTTGCAGGTTCTTTTGAAAGATTTTGTTTCTGATAATTAATTTGTAAATATGTTTGTATGCTGTAATGCGTTGTGGTATAAGCCGTGTGAAATTCTTCTTAATCAAAGTTTGTATAAAGAATTAAGATTTAAATTAAAATTTAGCGACGTGTTAATTCATCAGTAGAATTGTATAGGAAAGAAGAAGTATTGTCATTCCTTGTAAACTGGCCATAAAAGTGTGATGAAAAGCCTTTCAAATTATTCTTTTATTGGCATGCTCAAACATAAAATTGAAAAACGTCTTTATCTAATCGCTATATATTGTCATGCTGTTTTCATGATAAAATTAAGGTTCATAATAGGTGTTAAATTTCACTGTTATAACGGATGGTTTCAAGTTTGCAGAACGTTGGTAAAAGAAAGTACAATGAAAGCTACATGTAGGAAAACTTGTTGTCACTGCTTCGTTTCTAAAGTACACAGAAAAAATATGTTTGAGTATGTGTCCTTATAGGAATTTAAATCGTTGTGGCTAATGCATGTTCATGCAGAAGGCTTAGACATCAAAATAGTAAATTTTCTTTTTGCTCTGTTATTGTTAACCCTTAGACTGCTGGCGGCAGATGATTCTGCATTTGTGACCAGTGCAGACCAAGATCAGCCTGCACAACCGTGCAGTCTGATCATGGTCTGCACTGTTCGCTATTCAGTCAGTAAATTTTCAGTGAAAACCCCTTTGAGTAATAAGTGGTAGTGTCCAAATTGAAAGATGAACCAGTCCATTATAGAAATATAGCAGGGTAAGGGTTAAACGACTGCAGGAGTGTTCAATCTGCAGCTACAGTTAACTTAGTAAATTTCAGCAGTAGAGCAACCTTATGGTAAATTGAATATGTGTATAGATGTAGAACTAAACAAGTACTAGACAAACAACCACTCAATCAATCATGTCATATTATGTAGAAACATTCTATCCACACAAGAGACAAGAGCTACCCACGCAGCACAAGTCAGTCTGGTATTCGCAATAGCTACTGAGTCGGCACAATTCATAGTCTTAGAGCTACTGAGTTGGCACAATTCATAGTCTTAGAGCTGCTAAGTCGGCACAATTCATAGTCTTAGAGCTACTGAGTCGGCACAATTCATAGTCTTAGAGCCACTGAGTCGGCACAATTCATAGTCTTAGAGCTACTGAGTAGGCACAATTCATAGTCTTAGAGCTACGGAGTCGGCACAATTCATAGTCTTAGAGCTACGGAGTCGGCACAATTCATAGTCTTAGAGCTACGGAGTCGGCACAATTCATAGTCTTAGAGCTATGGAGTCAGCACAATTCATAGTCTTAGAGCTACGGAGTTGGCACAATTCATAGTCTAAGAGCTACGGAGTTGGCACAATACATAGTCTAAGAGCTACGGAGTCGGCAAAATTCATAGTCTTAGAGCTACGGAGTCGGCACAATTCATAGTCTTAGAGCTACGGAGTCGGCATAACTCATAGTCTTAGAGCTACTGAGTCGGCACAGTTCATAGTCTTAGAGATACGGAGTCGGCACAGTTCGTAGTCTTAGAGCTACTGGGTAGGCACAATTCATAGTCTTAGAGCTACTGAGTAGGCACAATTCATAGTCTTAGAGCTACGGAGTCGGCACAATTCATAGTCTTAGAGCTACGGAGTCGGTACAATTCATAGTCTTAGAGCTACTGAGTCGGCACATTTCATAGTCTTAGAGCTACTGAGTCGGCACAATTCATAGTCTTAGAGCTACTGAGTCGGCACAATTCATATAAATAGAATAGCATAGACATATAGAGCCATTTAATTAGCAGTTAAGACAGAGAACTGCTCAATCAGCAAAAAATTAAAGAACAACTATATAATCTAGTCATAGGCAGAGAACAACACTATCAACATATTCAGCACAAGCAACAATAAACAGAAAATATGTATAGAACAATAACATAAGCACAGGTCTGAAGCTGATTGGAACCTATAACCTATAACCAGGCTACATGAAACCATTTAGCAAATCATAGGGAACTGTCAGTGTTTTTTTTTTTTTTTTTTTTTTTTCAGACAAATTTTGGTCTGAAATTCGGCTCCAGTCCCAATGGCGGATAGAACGTTTTTTTTTTCCAATTTCAAAGTCAAAATTCCCGGGAACTTCTCCACCCTGTAAGGAATTAAATTTTGCACTGAATAGATTTTTGCGCTAAGAACTAAAGAACTTATTTTGCATTAAACTGATTTTGGCCCGGCATGGAGCTGATTTTGGCCCTGCATGGAACTGATTTTGGCCCAGTAAGGAACTGGTTATGTTTTCCCAGATTTTGGCCCTGCATGGAACTGATTTTGGCCCAGTAAGGAACTGGTTATGTTTTCCCAGATTTTGGCCCTACATGGAACTGATTTTGGCCCAGTAAGGAACTGGTTATGTTTTCCCAGATTTTGGCCCTGCATGGAACTGATTTTGGCCCTGCATGGAACTGATTTTGGCCATGTAATTAATCTGATTTACTGATCATGACTTTATTTTAGATCTTGATTTTAGCAAAACTTGCAAGGTAAATAATTTCCTACTTTGAGAGGTTTCAAGTCCGATCTTGATAGTGGATGTTTTGATGGGGGTATGATCACCCAGCAAACATTGACATATGGCTTATCTTGCAGATCCTTCACAAGGGACTTCTACTGCTATTGATCTTTCCTTAATGTACTGGTATATATCCTTATGATATCAAAGATAAGGCTGTAATTAATAAATTAATGGAGTTGCATGGTTTGAAAATAGATAAAATATAAACTTTTTTTTTAAACCAAATTTTAGCTCGACTATTTAATTAGGAATAAGAGTAGAGCTATTGGACTCACCTGTGCATTAGCGTCCTGATGCGGTTAAGTTTTTGTATGTAAGCTGGAATCTCAGTACCCTCAATGGGTATGGATTGGAACTTCACACAGTTATTCACTGTGATAATGTGACATGCATTGCACAGGGTTGAACATAAACTGTACTTTGCACTTTTTCAAAATTATACCCCGTTTTGGACCTAGCAAGTTTTGGTTTAGATTTGTATGTAAGCTGATAGTTAAAGGGAATGAATTGAAACTTCACACACTTGTCTACTGTGATGAACTGGGTTCCATAACTCTGTTTTGCATTCTTACAAAATTGACAAGGCTGTTGAATAGTCGAGCATTGCTGTCCTCAGACAGCTCTTGTTTTGAAACAGCAGAAAGCTCTAAAAATAGGTCATCGAAATTAAAGACAGTTCCTTCTTGATGATTTAAGACTTAAAATGTTACTAAAAAGAATTGCCCTACAAGCCGTGATTAGCATATAATGCGAGAGTTAGTATCGGTGAAATTGTATCGAATTACAGAAATCTCAGGTGTGTTTCACGAATGAACTGGCATATTACAAGGGTTTCGTTTTGTCACTGTATGATAAAACCAGTAAGAACTAGCGATTAAAGACAGGAAGACTTCAGTTTCCTTATTAATTATTAAAATTTCCTTTTAAGGACCAGCCAATTCTTTTTCATTATTGACATTTGTTTTTACATATAAAGCACTGACGGTGCTGTAAAGTGTTATAGGGGAAGTAACGGGATCAGATTATTTTGCAGATTCATTTTAAAGTGATCCTCACATTTTAGGCGAAAAATGATTTCTCTCACAAATCTGTAAAAACCGAGTGCTTTAAAAGTGACTAGCGATACAAACTTTCTGAAGTAAGACTTTTGCAAGATATTCTTATAAATAACCAAAACTATTGTGCAGAAGGTAGTAAACTGTGGCAACGCTTTTGAAATAATGCAGAAAATTTACATTTCACCTTGCATTTGTACCAATATTTAACTTATTTTCAGCTACTTTATTAATTTTTCAGTGTCATATATACATTAATAATGATGTGTCATGGACTTTTAATTGTCATGGTATGGATCTGGACTCAGAATGCTGTTTTCTTGTACACTGGCTGTGTTTGCTGCATACATACTAAATAATTTTTGGCTTCCCATTCAGATCAGACTTACCCCATTTCATGCTGGACACGATCGATTCTTCCTTTACGATCAGTTTAGATCATGATCAGCCTGCACATCTGTGCAGTCTGATCAAGATCTACACTGTTCACCATTCAGTCAGTATCTTTTTGGTAAGCACCCGTTTTAACAGTTAATGGTACTGTCCAAATTGAAAGATGGACAAGTTCATTATAGAAATTTAGCAGGGTAAGGGCTCTTAGTTGTGGTACCTGAAGTAATGTTATACTGGGGAAGTTTGATAGTCAGTAAATAACATGCAGATATAACTGAAGTTTATTACTTGCTACAGCAGTGTTTGTAGAAGTTCTTTTGGTTTAGTTTTGCATTATGCCATTAATTTGGTTTTCTTTTCAATCACAAACGAGTTATGTGACTTCATACGGAGATGTTAAGTGACACACACTACTCTTTCATAATATTAAGAGTGGTATTTTTGTGTTTTTCTATGTTTTTAAAGAAGACTTTGGTACAGGAACATAATATCTTGCACATTCCTTCCCGTCAGTCATATTTTTATCATGGTAGTGCTGTGAAGCTCGCTGATAAATTTACAATTATGATCATTGATTGTCACGTACCTTTGTTAGTAACCAAACTATTGATAGGGTGAAATAATGCCGATAATGTTTGCTTTAGATTTTTAGTAAACATTGTCCTAATATTCATTAATGTTAATCAATATTGAAAACAACTTTTTTTCCGCTAAAAGCTTAGTATTGACGTACCTTTAAAATGAATTTGCAAAATGTTTAACATGACGTTTAGAGAAACATTTTCTGACAATAGATCTTTTTGCAATAGTCGCTTTTCCTACGTTAATAAATTGTCGTGATCGAAAAATCTTAATTGTTATGCCGATGCCGTGAGCTTAAAGTAATTACGGGCATTATTGTTATTGTTGAATGGAAATCGTTAATTGCAATTAAGCTGATGATGTGCGCCGGAGGAGAGTAAGTTGGGTATAAAAAGAGAAATGATCCATCCAGTAAAAACTTTCCACTTGGGATGACATTGAGGGCACGTGGCAGAGAAGTGAGTGCGTTAGCTTGGCTGTCAAACCTGTTGGTAGCGAAAAATACCAACAGTGTACATGTTGTTTACCATCGTCTAGAACGAATGTGAGAAAAAAAAGAAGCTAAATTGGTTTAAATCTTATGCATGTTGGAATTTAATACCATAAATCAAGATACAAATGACAAACAGCTCTCTGTATATTTTCAAACAAGATAAATCAGTTATCTTTTAAACTTTCAGAATATAATGCAGTTTGATTATTTTATTGCAAAGATTAAGTTCAATAAAAAAGAGATTTATTGAAATATTGTTTTTGATATTTTAGGTGTATTCCTTGTATTTTGGTTTTTGCTTTGACTGTCTCTTGGGACCGACAGTTGACACCATCATGTCCATTGTCATTGTTTATAGGCATTTCTGTATCATGGTTCCTTGACTTCTTCATTAACTTTTAGGTTTTTATTCATAGCTGGTTGAGTTCAGTCTCAGTATAGATTTGTATTGTCTCTGCATTGTGTCATGAACATACCCAGTGGGAGAAACAACTGATTGCGGTTGAAGATAGAAAGATAGAAGTTTTCGGTATAAGCTTTTATATTGTTGCCCTCAAGGTCATCCAGAAAGTTTGAGCTGTGATATTCAGACTTCAGGCCATTCTAATTTGATATGCATACTACGTATGTAGATGTGAATGTGATTGTAAAATATTGTGAATTCGGCTTGCAAGAAATTTGTCAAATTTATGAAAAAATCTCAGTATCGCTAAGTGTTTTATTGACACTAGACATAGTTGAGATATCCAAAGAAACATTTGAAGTACATATGGTTGTGAAAGAAGGTTTTAATAGTACGTTTGAGAAGTATTTTATCGTCATGGAAACAAGATTGTTGAAAACACAGGTGTGTTGACAGTCCGAGGCCAAATATTGACAAAGGCTCTGACTATGGAGGCTTTTAGGGCACTGTTGTCTTGCAGGCTTTATTGGCAGTTAAACAAACAGTTGATCTGTAGATAAATGTCATACGCCAGGTATATTTGGACAATTCAGTAATTAGTACCATTGTCGAAAGCTTTTACTGTAGGTCAATAATTTAAAGTAAACAATGACTGCTAAAATGTTTTTAAAAGCGATTAGCTTTTAGCCTAGGTCTGTCTGTGATCATGCTTATTATAGGAACGGAGAGGAAAATCTGTGCAATAACAAAAGGCATAAATGTTTGTAAAAGCAATTTCTTGCACAGACTTGAACTCTTTTCTCCTGGTACAGTTTTTCAAATGGCTTACAGGCAACATTAACCTGATGGTTATCTGGCATATTTTTAATGAATTTAAATATTGAAGGACATTATTGTAATTGATTGGTTATTCATTCCTTTATTTTACCTGGCAGTTGTGAAATTTAATTGTTTGTATTCTTTATAGAACTACACCTATTTTTAACTCACCTGAACCAGAGGGTCTATTGTTGTGTGACACAGTCTAAAGTTGAAAAACCTTAAAACAAATTTTTCTCATGAACTGCTAGATGGGTGGTGTGTAGCAAGGAATGCATGGACCATTCTAAAGTTTGTTTAAATAGTTTGCTAGACTGCACTATATAGGGCCACCAGAGCTAAAAATTGAAAAAAAATACTTCGAACAATTTCTTCTCACTTAGTAAAAGCTTGATCTGAAACAAAGTCAAGATGTCATGTGCAGGTGAGCGTCTTTGGCCTTTGTGGCACTATGTAAATGTAAACAATGAGTTAATTTCCCCCAGATTTATAATTATAGGATTAAGTTGATAACTCATCTCTCAGCTGTAGAAATAAAGGCCTTATAATTTCCTGCTTTTTTTTCTGCCATGTTTGCTTAGATGTCATTTTGATTTAGGGCACTTTAAAAAGGTCATACTATATTGATCCTTGCCCTATTTTGTATTTTAAGTTTTTCAGAAAATGGACAGAAAATGAGCGTCCTGTTTCATCCACCTATAATCTGTAACATGATTTTTGGTGGATCATAGATCAGAGTATAAAATAACATCATTTTAAAGGTATCTGAGGGTGGTAATAGGATCTTTTTGAATAAGAATGTCAGTTGTACTAGTATGCTATAAAACCTGGAAAGGGACTTCATGAAGGTTTCACACTTCGGGGTAGTTCAGTTGTATATATGATACTGTAGTCTTACAACTGCACAATTACATATTTTAATGTATAAATTTACAATAATGTCCTAGCTTTAAAATGGAAAAATATGGGGTTTTTAAAATTAGTTTGATTTTATTTCCTGTTTGTCTGCCATTTGCAATTAAATCTAAGGGAAACATATTTTAAACAAATGAACAGGATGACTTTTATGAAATAGACATGATTTGTCTATTAAAAGGAGAATATAAATCATTGACTGAACTTCTTACAAATAAACGAACAGTATCTTTACCAACAACATTCAGTACATGCTATACTGTACTGTCCTATACTGTAACCTATACTTTAAAAGTTCTCAGAAGTTGTCCCCCTTTAATGAATAACGCCATTTATATAGAAATAAAAATAAGCTGTTTTCAGAATTGCTGAAAAGGATGTGAAACATTGTTCTGTGAAATTTCAGCACTGGGACATTTTTTTTACAAATGCATCAAAATGAGCATAATGTGACTGTTCTTCGAAAATCCCAAGCTTTTAAAGGAACTGAACTGTCCAGAAGTGCGGCCCTTTTAACTGACAATCCTTTTTAAGAATAATATACATGTTTTTTGTGCTGCTTTATTTTAAAATAAAACAGTTCTTTCTTTCTATGAATTGATGATGTTAAGTTTCAGAATTTCAAAAAGACACTTAATCATTAATTTTGTAATCTTTACAATTTCAGTAACAAGATATTTGTAGATTATTATACAGTATCGATAAAAATGACAATTAAAACAAGCAGAAGTTTGTAATGGTTGTAATTTATTTCTCTGGTAGCTTGCATCTGCCTAATATTTTCAATTATTTGCTGATATTGAGAATGTGTCTCATCATTATACAAAACGGTTACTATAGCAACAGCAGGTATCTCGTTCACCTGGTAACTCTAGATTGTGAATGACAATCAGAAAACTAAACTGTTTTGAACTGAGTATCAGTCAGTTTGAATTCTTATTAATTTTGACAGCTCACTTGGTGATAGCTAACTTTTAGCGTTAGTGCTGAGGGTAATAAGTGCTTGTATTACTAGTAATTTATATACAGTTACTACTTCTTGGCTGTAATATCTCGACAGTTGTACTCGTGGCTCTGTATAGAACTCTTCAATAAAATTTTGAAGGTGTTAGAGCCAGAAAGTTCAAAGTACATATAGATAAAAAAAGGCACTTGCTACCTTCTGGCACTAACCCCTTGAAATGTACATTCAGCTGGCTTTTCGAAGGTCAGTGGTTCTATGCCGGATCAAGTCCCCCAGTTCTGGAAACAGTACCAGAAAGGGCATATTTGGGTCTTCCTTCGTCATGATGTTTGTATCAAGTGAAACGTCAGAAGGTAGAAAAATTTTGTTTTCAACGAAAGATTGAAAGGTTTTTTTAGCATGTTAGAATCTGGTAGTTACCGATTAAGCGGCAAAAATTGCACAGAGGATACATTTAATGTCAAGTTGATGAAATTGTACGATTTAATTATTTACAGTAGCAGACGAATGTGACTGTTTGCTTCTATTTCAATCCTGTGCGACAGAACTGCATCCGTCTGTATAATTACATTTCAATCCACTAGTAGTGTCTTGCGGCAGTAAGGGTACTTCAGAAATTCAGGTATATCGGTATGTTAGAAGGGTGGTGGCCTATCATTAAAGTATATTTAATAAGCAGGTAAACAGGGATGTAAGTTAGGGAAATAAGAAAATAATTTTTTTTACTGCAACATATCTCCTTTAGAAGTGTTTTGTGTGTTTTCATGCCCGATTTAGGTATATTCAGATTTCAAAGAGCTAATTGTATGTATGTCTATGGAAAACTTTTAATTATTGTTAAAATTTTACATAAACTCCTACAAATTGATGATTTATTATTCGATACAAGAGATTATAATTACGACTGTCTGAAAAAGGTGACAATTTAATTAATACAGTAGTTGAAGCAATGGGTATCGTGAAGAGACATGATGTATTGTGCCAGTCAGTGCAGGCTTCTCTGAAACTATTGGCTATAGTCAGTGCAAGATAACTTGACAGACTCATCAGTTGAAGTGGATGTAATGAAGTTGTGCAGTTGTTGAGAAATAGTACACGTTAATTTAAGGCAGTAGAAATAGATAATTGGTTCTTGTGATCGATTTGATAAAAAGACCTGTCAGTTGTGTTGTTTTTCATTGGCAAGTTTGTTGTAAACAGTGGTTACTCTAGAACAAGAACATGAGCAAATAACACACAAGTTTGTCATTATCAGAGGTTACTCTAGAACAAGAACATGAGCAAATGACGGACAACTTTGTCTTTATCAGCCGTTACTTAAACACTCTAGAACAAGAATATGAGCAAATGACGGACAACTTTGTCTTTATCAGCGGTTACTTAAACACTCTAGAACAAGAACATGAGCAAATGACGGACAACTTTGTCTTTATCAGCGATTACTGAAACACTCTAGAACAAGAACATGAGCAAATGATGGACAACTTTGTCTTTATCAGCGGTTACTGAAACACTCTAGAACAAGAACATGAGCAAATGACGGACAACTTTGTCTTTATCAGCGGTTACTTAAACACTCTAGAACAAGAACATGAGCAAATGACGGACAACTTTGTCGCTTTGTCGTAATCAAATGAGCAAATGACCAACTATTCTTCCATTTCCTTAGTATTCATTCTACATTATTCATTGAAACAGTTTGATCTTCTGATTGTCGCTTTATTCCAATGCAAGTTTCATGCATGCAAGTAGTCCCTTTAAAAAAAAAAACCAGGCTGTCTAGCGTCCCTAAAATTCCTACTTTTTCCTATTTTTTTTCAATTTGGCTAAAATTCCTATTTTTTTTAAAAAATCAAAGGAAATTCCTAAAAAGGCCCTATTTTTTCACAAAGATTCCTAATTTTTTAACTTTTTTGCAATGATCAAAAAGAGAAAATGTTTTAAATGTTGTTTAGAAGTTCTTCTAATTCAGAAAAAAACAATTTAGCACAGTTCAAAACAGTGGAAAGCTAGGAGACGTCTTTTCTGTAAATAAAGCACTATTTCTGAGTTACTTTTATGTCAATCACATAAAGCTAAGCACATTACATGGTCTTTAAAGTCCATATTTTGATTTGAAAATTCCTAAATTTAGCCCTAAAATTTCCTTAAAATTGTACCATATTCCTAATTTTAGCCCTATTTTTTTGTACAAATTGCCCTAAAATTAGCCCTAATTTTTTGTCGGGGTATGCTAGACAGCCTGAAAAACATGTTGATACCTATCTGAAATTATCCTGCATTGACTATACTTTTAAGAGTACACTATAAGTTATGACATGTCGTCATGAAATTACCTTTTCTTTCATACCTGTTTTCTAATGAATGGAAGCAATTAACATGAAATTTTATGGACAAAATTGAAAAATGAATAGAAAGATCAGATGTAAAGTTTGAATTGGATTAAGACTTTCTTTTTGTCACAATATTTTCATACCTCTCGATGGGAGATTCTACTGTCAAGTTTTATTTGATCAAGGGCATAGATAAACATTGAAAAAGAGAAAGCTTTCATGTAAAAAGAAATGATATTGGTGATTACTTTAGAAAATTCTGTAAATGTTTGTGGGTAGAGCGTAAAGGAAATGGTCTCGTCTTTCTGCGTCTTAGATATAAAAGTAGTTAAAAGAAGATGTATATTTGGTTTTCAAAATTAGAGTAAAATTAGTATAAAATATCAATTACAAGTAAAAGTATAAAGTTTTAAATAGGCCAGTCTTTGTGTTGCAAGGTAAATTTTTGTAAAAAATGCTATTCGGCATAGTATCAGTTCACACACGCTGAAAATTAATATTTTGGGGGGGGGGGGGGGGGGGAAGGATGGCATGACGACCATTTCTTTTCTAGTTTATATACTACGCTAATATTTACCAAGTTTTTAAGTATTAACAGTCGTGTGTGTAATTTAAATGCCAAACTTGAAAATTAAATAGTCATTGCCAGTACATGTTAAATTTGTGGTGTCATTTTTCAGATTTCTGTCGATTAGGTGACACTGATATGTTACGGCGTTGTACGCATTGTCGATTTTCTATGAAGTTTCAACACACATAATGTCACAAAATCCTTAATTTTACTCTTTGTGTTGTATAAGCAATTCATAACTATATTACTTTTACTCATTTAATTCCCACCCTGGGATATGGCCGGCTGAGTAAAGAATGCTAAGTGAATATATTACACAAAAGCAGAACGTCGAAGTCCAGTCCATTGTAAGAATGGTAGAAAAATACCATCTTTTGGTCATATGTTCGAGCCATACAGGGGGTTGATTTTCGCTTACCTAAAGACACAAAAAATGTCATATACTCTCCTCTCTTTCAGTATTTTGAGAACGTATCAATTCTTACAAGGAATATATGATATTAAAAAAGTAATTCAGTATAAAATGAGAGCCGATTCCATGAACTTGTTTCGTTGGCATGAAATTCCATGGCTTTGGCCAAAACATTACGTATTTTTCATTGAGATTTTAACTTGTACAGATTAGAAGAATGGAAAATGTAGTTTTTTCTTCCGGATTGATTGACACAAACACGAGAATTAGTATGTCATGAATATTAATGATTTCACAGTACATGTATATTTTGCTGAAAAAAAGGTGTCAAACAGAGCAAAATAAGTTTTAAAAGCCTTGGCCTAAGACAAAATGCTTGAAATATTATATATATGAAGTGAGAGAGAAGAAGAAAGAGAAAGCTGTGAGGTTTGTAAAGCAGGATATCCTGATGACTGGGATGTATGAAGAGGTGGTCAAGTGGCCCCCCTATTATTTACACAGTAATAAAGATAGCAAGGTTCATATCAGGAATTGAAGTGTGAGACATTTATAAACAATAGTGTCTTGTCATCTCTCTGTTCTCTAAATGCATCGACCTTATTTAGATTTTGTACTGATTGTTGGTAAAGTTGGAAATGGATGTTTGCTCATTTTTCCATTGTATGTAATTGTAATGCATGGACTTTGTTGTCCCTTATTTGCATCCGTTTTTACATCATAGAGACTGTTATAATATTCAGAAATGAAATCTGGCAAATTATAGGAATGAACAACCATACTTTATTTTATAGTGACTAGACCCCATATGAAGCTTCTAAGTTGAGTCTTTACCAATTTTGCGCATCATTTTCAGTGGTTTAATACAATCATGTTCCATGCTGTCTTAAAAAGTAAATGTATGACCAGTGCATGTGTTTTCCACCTTCCTATTCAACAAAAATATAAGCTAAATAATTGTCATACAGAACAATAGTTATAATAAGAAATTTTGATCTTACAAATCTTACTAAGATGAGTTATGAATACTTTTGGCCCATGGATTCCAGATTCAACATTGTTTATTATACGCCCGAAGGGACGTATTATGTTATGGTCCCGGTGTCCGCCCGTTAGCAATGTAACTCTTGAACCCCTTGAATTTTTTTTTTTAAATTTCTTCTTTTTTTGTTGTTCCTGTCCTTTGGGCTTCAACAGTCAAGTTCTTTAAATTTTGCTCCCATCTTCTGATGTAACCCTTCGGGCGTATATTGCCCCGCTTGCCGGCGCTCTTGTTGACATTCTGCTAGACTGGCTATAGCTCAGAAAGACAACATTTGACCCTCCAGAGCAGATCTACCACAAGGAAAATGAATTTCAGCTTAACCATGGTAACAATATAATTTTTTTTGTCAGCTATATTCATTTGTCCTCCACTTCTGCTTAATGCTGAAAGGTTGCTAATCTCTTTTGAAGAGAGTCACTAAAGGATCTAGTTTAAGAAAGCTGTTCTCATTGCAAGATATCTCACCCAGTACAAGCCTTTTTAACTGAAGGGCCATCTGGATTTGGTGTTTATTTTATGACATAACGTCTTGACTAAGTATCTTTTTGGTAGGAATGAGCAAACGTTGCTATAGTTTTAAGCTGTTTCACATCTAGTCTGTGAACTATGTGGAGGTACAGATATGTCTCCTGAAGCTTTGATAGTTTCTGGTTCATTATCCAAACAATAGTTGCCAGTAGATTCTTTGCCTTTTGCAGTCTGTAAGACATTTTAAATTATGTTCATGCATGTTTCTCAGTGCACAATACTTTAAATGCCAGTATTGAAATTAAATAGTCAATTTCCACGATATAATTTTACTTTTATGTCATTCGATATAGTATTTTGTTCTGACTCTAATAATTTCTAGGAAATACAGTGTTGCTATGGTATCAGAATATGTTCTATTTTAGGACTGATGATACATTATTTATATTCATTAATAATATATTGTATTATCCTTGGATAAACTGTATGCTGGCTGTTCCCAAATTGATTTGGAAATGTTTTACAATATTTGACAGGTGGCCTCCTTTGTTAGGCATCATGTTACTGGTATTTAGTTAGCGATGAAATGTTACAACATACTGTTTGTCAAGATTATGTATTTCTGTTGGTTTCCGACAAATATTTCAATTTGTTTGCACTTTCTTAAGTTGCAGATGTCCACAGCATTTTGGTAGTGATAATTTTTATGTTCCCACATTCATGTGGGGGGTATATAGCATTGCTGCTGCCGGTATGATCATCCGTTGGTCTGTCCAACTCCTCCCACACTATTAACCTGATTTGCTTCAAACTAGCTTGATGTGCAGATGACCCTTAAGGGTCAGGAACTTTTTCTGTGACTATTTTTACCATAGTTCTGGCCCATTGATAGTTTTGCTATAATTTATAGAATATAGAGAAAAATCTTGTATGTCCAACTCCTCCCACAGTAGCAGCGAATTCACATTGTGCTAAAATCTCTTTGATTGATGATGTTGGGTAACTATGTACTTGATAGTTGGTCAGGTACTATGGACAGTTTGTGTTATTCTGTAAATTTCTTAGTACTTACTCAATAAAGTAAAGTGTATTACTAAAAATTATAACACTTATTTCTGAATAAACATGACTATAAAGTTTTGTCATGGCTGTTCGATCAGAAAAAATATACATTGAAATTTTTTTATTGTTCATTTTTCCGAAGGGAATATACTGATCAAATCAGTAGGTTTAAACGTACCGACGATCAATACTGTCAGTAAGATAGACGTCTGATATACGGCATTCTGGAGTGCATTGTTTGCAAATAATTTAATTTCACAAAATCCATAAGTCTGTTTACCTTGCTTTTGTTATCTCAGTTTTCCATTTAAGGTGATGCTCTTATTGTGGTCTCGATTTCTTCAATATCGTCCGCTGTCAGCGAAAGGAAAAAAACTGACATAGCTCATTGTTAAGATTGTAAAAACCTTTCTCTATAGCCCCAATTCTCGCTCACCTTCTTAGAGTTTTTTGTGTGCTTTTTTCGGCTGATTTAATAACTGTTATTCGTATTCCCAACAGAAAAAAGTTTTTTTTTCACTCAAAATTTGAGAAATTCCCAATTGTACCTAACACAAAAATTTGATAAATCATATCTTTAAGTACAAACAGCAGAATTAGTTTGGAAGATAACCATTGTTTTTGTATAGGGAGCACAATAATATCTCCTGTTGTGCAGATGACCATAAAGGAAGGAATTTTTTCTGTTACTATTTTTACCATAGTTCTGACCCTTTTACCAATGTTCCTCGCAGAACATACAGAACTTCTGTTATAATAGAAATAGAAATATGCTGTTGTTATTTGTAGTAGGTGGCTGACTATGTATTTTCCCAGTTTTGCCAAAAATACCAATACAGTTTCCAAAGCAAATGGTATGGGTCATCTGCCCAAATTACCCGAGTTACAATTAGGCAGCCAGGCAAGCTTGTTTCTCTAAAAGTGTTACTTCCTTTGGCACCAGTACTAACATTTTAGTAGTAGCCACTTCATGCACAATTATCTTTAGAGAAAAATGAGAACTTCACCTTGCCTTAGGAGCTGCTTTGAAACTCGCAGAACATACAGAACTTCTGTTATAATCTGTCCATCTTCCTTGGTAGTTGTGTATGGTGACCAAACTGTTTCCTAAATACATTAACATTTTGAACTTAACCAAACCACTAAAAAAAAGCCCTAAACTAGAATTTATTAAGGCAGGTCTTGAATTGAATGTTTAAATTAATTTGATTTTATTCAATTTTCTGGGTTTTTTTCCTCCAGCAATCAACACACAGCGGCCACAAGGCGGTAAATCCACGCGTAAATTAATGTATGGGCATCAGATTGTTAATAATAGGGTAGTGAAGATTCAGAACAAAGGCGTAGTACACTGAAGGTCTTGTTGCATTTGTGATTAACAGCATGACAAGCTGTTATCTGATTTCATAAATCATATTTTCATCATACACTCCGTATTAAAAGAACATGTAAAAACACAGCGGTCAGATAGTGCTCTTTTTGTGAAGCTGTATTGACTTACAGAAAAGAGCTAGTTTTTAACCTTTTTCATTTTGATATTTAAGAAACCGTTTAAATTTTAATCTGTTTAAGAACCTTTGAAATCATAAGTAATGTTATATTGTCCTGAGAAATCATACAAAATAGCTTTTTAAAAAATTTTTTTTACAAGTTTTGAGGCTGATTCAAAATAGCTTTAAATTTATTATCCTAAATTTATTTTGTCACTTCCTTGTAAAACAACTTAGAAATCTTAATTATATTGCAATTTTTTTATAGAGATGCTGGTTCTCCATTTCTGCATAATTATAATTAAGTAGTTCCTATGGTTTGGACTTACTTATAGAATAAATGAATATCTTTCGCTACGGTTTGGACATAACTATAAAGATTCTGATGCTCCATGTCTGCATAATTATATAGAGACTATAGTTAGGATTATCTTTGTAACAGCTAATTTTTAAACCTTTGCAGACATTTCTTGAAAATTAGATAAGAAACTCTGGAAGGTGTCCTTCTGTCTTGAAAAATGAGGGAAATAAACGTACATTTTACTAACTATATGTAAATGTACTTAAACATATCAGTAAAGGCCAAATGGTTAAGATTGCTGACTTCGATTCACTAATGCCTTTTGCGGCT
Organism: Mercenaria mercenaria; assembly: GCF_021730395.1. Lineage (NCBI taxonomy): Eukaryota > Metazoa > Mollusca > Bivalvia > Venerida > Veneridae > Mercenaria > Mercenaria mercenaria. Next base: position 57,061,872 of record NC_069363.1, read on the forward strand.
CTGGGTTTGGATCCAGGCTTACACATCACATATATACTTATAGTAAAGGCCAAATGGTTAAGTTCACTTGCCTTTTGCGGCTCTGGGTTTGGATCCAGGCTTACACATCACATACATACTTATCAGTAAAGGCCAAATGGTTAAGTTCACTTGCCTTTTGCGGCTCTGGGTTTGGATCCAGGCTTACACATCACATACATACTTATCAGTAAAGGCCAAATGGTTAAGTTCACTTGCCTTTTGCGGCTCTGGGTTTGGATCCAGGCTTACACATCACATACATACTTATAGTAAAGGCCAAATGGTTAAGTTCACTTGCCTTTTGCGGCTCTGGGTTTGGATCCAGGCTTACACATCACATACATACTTATCAGTAAAGGCCAAGTGGTTAAGTTCACTTGCCTTTTGTGGCTGTGGGTTTGGATCCAGGCTTTAATGGTATAAAATTCTTCCATATGGGGAGACTATCAAGCGTCCTTGTGGAGAGTCTTTGATTGCACCCAGGTGCCTAAAATAATGTTTTAACAGGCGCCTTATATCTTCTTCCGGAATTAAATATGGAAAGTTGGCATTTAATTGACCTTTAACTCAGCTAAAAAAAAAAAACAAGGCCATGAAAAGCTCAAGGGAAACTCACCTCTAATTAGTTAATAGCGTTTAATTGATGTGAATTGTAATCTCATATCAGAAATTAATATTTTATGTAACGTGTTTATGATTAAAGTTTCTGGTGGCAGTTAGGTCAAAGAATAAATGAAAGTATAATTGCATAACTGTAAATTATTCCTTTTTATATCTTAATGAATTTTACATTCATTTGTTTATTGAAAGACCTGTATGTTTTGCAGTCAAGCAGTATTTGCAAATAAAATGACTTAAGGCAAAGATTGAATAAGTGCTGATATGTATCGAATATATAAATAAATTAAGTTTTGAATTGTAATTATATTATATCAATATGTATCTATTTTTTCGTTTCCAAATTTGTCTAGTAAGCAGTTAAATCTCAGTATGCTGTGAATAAGGAGGCCGTGAGTTTGATGACCAGTACCAGAAAAATGGTTTGCCTACGTGTGTGGGGGAGCCTCCTCTATTTCTTGCACTATCCTCCAACTAAAATGTCAAACAGTCTTATGGAAGAGACGCTTATGGGAGTTTCTTGGAGGCAACTATAAATAAGCTCGCATGCAAACAAACATACTGCTAAAAAATGGCGTTGCGATATTTTAAATCATTTTCTGATTCATTAGCGTCTATAAATAAATTATGTTCAGGCGTCAGATGTGATTGGTCATAAAAACAGGCAAAACAAATTCATCTCTCAAATAGCTGTACAGAATAGTGATTTGTCTTTAGTGTTTGGTTGATACATAACATTGTCTGGAATGTGAGTTACATATTGTTTCCTGAGCATATACCATTCACAACAACGCATTAATGTCCAGTCATATTATTCCCAGCATTCCTCAATTGAATAGCGATTGGACACTGCTGCTACATTTTTCTATAAATAATAGATGAGGCAGGGTAGATAAACACTTGTGTTATGATGGATATCTCACATTGTTAATGTCCAGATATTGGCAGATCTACTTGGCTTATATATTTGCAATTAATCTAATGACTGGGCCAGCTTTTGATGCAATGATTATAGAAGTGTGTCAAGGGAATTTCGTGCATCCTCTGAGAGGTGGGAAGCAATCAGCACACTTCCAGTAGATAATAGGGATGCCTCAGGGTTTCCCCTTGTTTAATGACGTTGCAAATTAATTGTCCGCGACAATAGTGATTTTGCGCTTGATTTTATGATTTAATTTCAGTTGATTATTGAAATTGGCATTGAAGTTTTCATATCTTCCTAATAAACCACCATTTTATTTCACGTTATTTGAAATTACAAGCAAGTTAAAACAGTTGCATTATTATAAATGCATTAACAAGGGAAGTAAATCTTGAAAGCTTATTTCAGATCCATCTAACCCATACATGCAAGTAAGAGTTGTGTACCTTTGGAAGAAAAAATACAATTAATTTTTTTGGCCAAATTTGATTATCTTTTATTGTCATCTGAGAGTAATTTGCAGATGGTTTAAGAACTGAATTGATAGATGCAAGGATTGTGTTATACGAAGATGATGAAGACTTATTTCTCATATTGGGCATAAATTTGACAGCTGCTCTATCAATCAGATATGTAGGTTATTGTGTCTGCCAGAGGTGCGGAAGGATACGGTTACCACGGAAATCAGCCAGAAAATAGATGGTGTCTACCAGGCTTCAGTGACTGTAGACAGGTTCTTAGAAACATAGAATTGACTGACAATTAATGAAAAAATCCTTGTTTTAGAGTTTGGCACAGCCTTTACATGTTACTTAGCTGGAAAAAGTATTATTTCACTAGTGTAAGTAAAAACAATATACACAGGTACTTGATTGATGTTTTGGCTAGGATGTCCAGGATATTCTAAGCTCTTACAATTTAAGCTGTAGTTTTTGCTGCGATGGCATGGCAGAGTAATGTTTAAGAGTCCGAATCCAGTGGTAATGCGTTAGGTCGTATAAGGGCTCTAAGCTCAAGTATTGCCCAGTACAGTTTTCTCACAGTGTTTAAATGTTTCATTAACTTCTTAACAACTAATTTGGTTTTGATTGCATCTGATGTGATTCAGGGACAACTTGTGTACAAAAGCTATTGGAATCATAGTGGTGTGGGAGACATATTGATTTACTCCTGTCTGTGTGTGTTAGTGTCTGTCTGTCACTCTGTCACAAATCTTGTCCGCACTAAGTCGAACATTTCTCATCCGAACTTCACCAAACTTGAACAAAATGTGTTTGACAGTAAGCCCTCGGCCAAGTTTGATAACTAGTTAAATCGGCCCAGGCACTTTGGAATTATGGCCCTTGAATTACCGAAAATTAGTGATGCTAGTGATACAGGTCTTGGTTCATGGTTGACTCAGATACATAATGAAAGGCCATTTACTCCAAAACATACTCCAAAACTATCAAAGGTATATTTTCTGTGAGTAAACAGTATGTAAAGACAGACTTACTATTCAGACAATAAGGCAGTTGTGGGAGACATGCGCTTTTTCCAAAAGCAGCTCTATAAGATATTGTTTTCATTTCATAAATTAACATACTGATGAAGGACAGAATGAAATGTGAATATCTTTCAATTATTTTACCAAAACTTCTTTGATCCCAAGTTGCTGATGTTTTTCTGTTAACGAAATTTGATGAAAACAGCCTACATTGTTATGAGACTCTTCTATGATATATCACAGTTATATAGAAATTCCCATGTGTTTAGTGTGTTAAATATTCATTCTTGAATCCAGACCAAAATGTGTTAAATCATCATATTTTAGATTTTTGTGAAGGAATTCATTAAAAGTAAAGAAATTAATTCATAAAAAAATGACTTCTGTCTGCTTTTTACTCAGTGAAGAAATTCATTTATACCTTAAATGCAAAACTATATTGGAATCGTGCGTGTGGCAGTCAGTAGAGTGCCTTGCTCGAGGCACAACTGTAAAACTCTGGCAGCTTTCCCTACCGTTTGGTATTGGCACTTTGGTTTAATAGATGTTCACATTTTCAGAACATAACCGATGAAAAAACTTAGATTTAATAAAGCTTCAGCGCTCGTGTTCTCATATTGCCACTCTGCGTGGACTTATATTTCCAGTTCGTCACAAGGGACGTAAAACTAGATGGAAATCTATTCAAATTGACTGCATACTGGGGGCTCTTATACCATACAAATTGAAGTAAAATGATGCTATCACATTTTGATAGCAGGCAGCCATCAGGGAATGTGGGTTGATTTATCGGAAACATGACTTGAAAATATGCAGCGATCTTGTTTCTGGACATTACTGTTTTACATATTAATAGTGTTTACTGAAAATGCCGAAAAGCTGTGTTACATTATTTAGTAATGTGTATTTTGATTTGAAGTGAAAGTATTGGCCAGTAAATCATCATCATTATCGCCATCCCGGATTTTGGCATTGTTTGAGTTGGTGCTGTCACCATTGTTATTTCCATAAATGTGACACCAATATTTTTCAATCGGCATTGCTATGACATTCCGAGTTTTAATCTATAAAATCATTTTCATATCCATTCAATTATGCTGTTAACAGTGTAACTTGGTACATCGTGTCAAGTTATGATTGGTTATATATTTATGATATATCTTTTAGCGCCCATTACATAGACCATCATTGTGGGTCTCATCACCTAATTGAAATACAGATTTTCTATTGCAACTACAATTGCTTACGTCAAAGTAATTTGCTATAGTATATATTCGTGTCTAGGCTGTCTATAGATAATTATTTTCCGTATTGAAAACTTGATCGCATTACTGAATGTCACAGGAAAATCATGTCTCTTGTCCTACCAATCAATACTGTATCAATAGCGTAATTTCAAAGCAAGGTATGCTTTTATCCTGACGTGAAAGTGCATAGGGAGAATTCTCTGAAAGAAATGAGATTATAGCGGTATGCATGTAATTCCGGGCTCAATTCTACGCTTGTATTCATTTGTTGTTTCATCAGGAACAGCATTAATTTGTGAAAGGCCTGAAGAAACCTTCCTTTAATGGCATGTTGTAGTGAAATAATAGGGTTACATTGCATACAAGTATAGAAATATTTATACAACTTAGTGAAGTAAAATTAGCCTGTTCCACTGTTTAAATTCAGCAGTATGGTCCGGAGCCTGCAGCCCAAATGGCCTGGCATTGCTGACAGGCATTGCTGTATGGAATTTACTGTAGAATAAAGGAGTAAGTCTGTGTTACTTTGTCATGCACACAGTGGCTTTGAAATTTATTTGCTCGGGCAATGCTTCCCTCGTTTATGTTTTACATGTTGATTCACAAATTATGAGTAATTTGTATCAAAAGCATAAAATGCAAATTTAATTTGCTATTCAAAAATGTCAGTAAGATACCTTTACAGTGAAAAAGTACCTAGCCGAGTCCCCTGTTACCTGAGGTCTCCTCCATCACCCAGTCAACTTAAATAGCCCAGTCAGGTGTATAATTGCCCAGAGGGGAGATGTAATCCTAAATTTAATGATATACTAAAACTTGGGAGCATGTAGCCTTTTATTTCTGAGTGATAATGGACCTTCAGAAATCCTGCCATGAAGAACAGCAGACTAAACTTAGCATTGTCAAAAGTTCTCTTCCAGTAGGAGCCCAAGTAGCTGTTCTTCTTTATTACCAGAGGCCATCCACTTTATTTGTATGTTTTATTTGTGCTTGTTTAAATTCAAGTTCAAAGTAAGATATTCATATTAAAATATCTTATTTTGTGTCTTATTTGTTTATACTTACATTGTCTCTTACTACAAGGTTCATCTAACTGCTGGAGATTTTATTGTTTTCATCTTCATATTCCCATTGGAGACCATTGCGTTCTCCTTCTTCATAATTCATCTTCATGATGGAGGCCATAGTGTTTTTGTCTGCTTTGCTCGACTTCCCAGAGAAGACTATAATGTTCCCGTCTACACAGTTCATCTTCCATTTGTGGAACCACAGTGTTGAGTGAGAACCATTGTGTCCTTGTCAGCTGAGTGCTTCTTCCAGGTGAGAATGTTGTGTTGTCGTCCTCATGGTTCTTCCCAGAGACATTCCTGTTCTTGTTAACACGGTCTATCTGCCAAGGGGAGATTATCGTGTTCTTGTCTACACACTATCTTTCCACAGAGACGTGTGTTCTCGTCAACACAGTTTGTCTTCTCAGTGGAAAATATCATCTTGTCAACATGGCCCATCTTCCCACATAGACTATCTTGTTCTTGTCTTAACGGTTCGTCTTCCCACAGAAACTTATCGTGTTCTTTTCTTCTATTTGGGGTTCACATGTTTGTTCCAGCACCTGTGACCATATTATATCTGGCAATTTTATATATTGATACATGGAAACTCTAGAACCTGTCAATACAACCTTTTATAGTAGAAATATAGTTTCATTATCTTTTACTCAATAAAAGTTTCTTTCATTGCCATGGCAACAGCTTCAGGGATACAGAATATTACTATAACGACCATACACCTTCGTCAATAATTATTACACATAATTGAACATATCACTATTAACATGAAAAAGCATTGAAAAATCTCAGTTTATTTGAATTGAACATGTAAAAATACCCCCATAAATTCACATAAATCGCTTTTGTCAACATTCTGTGTGTTCATTTCAGAGTAAATCATGCTTGTTCAAAAGATTATAAAACTTTATTATTAGAATGATCATGCGTGCTTTACAATGTAGCAGTGAAGTAATCCAGGTTATATTACGGCCCACAAAATTTGTGGGTAGGTAAAAATGTATTCCATACTTTTAAGGAAGTGAACCTTGCTAGAAAAAACCTAGGGTATGGCAAGCCCTCGGTTTTCTGAAAACACCAGGAACACCGCCATATCATGTGTGCACCTAAATGTGCCGCTCAGTGGGATTTCCATACTGGGTAATTAGAGTTGTCTTTCAGAAATATTTCAAATCTTGCTTTCTGCAACATAGATGGTGTGGTGTGGCCAGTGATCACAGATTGTGTTTTGATTATTCATAATTATAGCTGACATCGAAAAAATTAAATTAGAACAAAGAAAATATGTTAGCACTTGTGAATGACATAAAAAATTGTAAGGAGGTAGTCATAACGGAGAGAAAAAAAACCTGGTATATTACCATAAAATTCACCTTCTTTTTGGTCGCTTTCATTCTCCTTCATTTCCATAATACATTAACGGTAGCTGATCCTGCCGTTATGAGCAATTTATTTTGTGTGATTACTTTCAGTGACTGGAGCAATGATAACCCTAGATAAAATATAGTCGCTATCATATTTTCCAAGTAATTAATCTGTCATGTGTTTATTAAATTGTCATTGGCGTTGCTGGATTAATGGGTGTGCTACTGAATGTATACTACAAGTAACATATGTTTATGGAGGTAATAGGTGTTTGTTGTTTTCAAGACTGAAGTATGTCATTGTAACTGTTTCAGCTCCCTGTGAACCTTCTGTCAACATGCAGAGAGATTGATAATTAAACTGTGATACCAATAATAATTCTTTCATAATTAAGGGTTTTTGGGGACTGAAGACTGCTGGCATACAGAGGTGAATAATGTTCCTGAATATAAAAAGTGGTAACAGTACGATCCATCCGTTTTATTGTTATTGAGTCACAAATCTTTGCATCAGTACGAAAATATTGTAACTAGTATGAATAAACAAGCAGATACAATACTGACGTAATTGCTGGTCGTTAATGAAAGGTGGCAGCTTTATCATAGGTTTGACTATACATTCATTACCTGCGGCCTGGAGGCCGCAGGTATATTGGAATGCAACAAGTAGTAAAGCACATGGAGACTGGGCGATTTCACGTGATATTTTACCGATTTGCGATTGGCTTATCGCCTTTATGGAACGCCGTTATTGCAATAAAGCTGGCACTCTGTATGATATATACAGAGAAAGTCTTGTGACCTGAATTCCTTATTTATTATTTCATATTACTTATTCAAACTTTCAGCGGTGATCAATATTGATACCTAGTTGGGCATAAGGGATTTTTAAGATTCCTCTTTGTCTTTGTTTGATTTCATGGATTATGGTCTTGAGTTGTTGTTTTTTTTGTTGTTGTTTTTTTTTTGCTCTATATGTCAATTAAGTCCAAGTGAAGGCATGAATCACATTTGTAATAGTTCTAGTAAAGTATTTCAATAGTCAAGGAATGTGGCCTGTTGAGCTAAAAGTTATGCCATACATGAAAGGGAAATATAGTTATTTTTGCTCAGAACAATAACTTTCAGAATTAAGAAATATATATTTCATAGGTCTACTTGTACAACATGTAGAATGGAGTTATTTTTCCTATGTAAAGCGTAATGGTATGATAAAAAAAACAAGTACGATATTCACTCATAAGTTACTTTTTAGCCTGGTATAAATTTTGGCCGCAGGAAATCTTTCGACTTGTATATATTTAGCTCAGTTCATTTTGGACTCATTTGCTAAAAATAGCTGCAAGATTATTTGTATCACTCTCCAGTTGGCTTATTTGAGTCATTCTCAAATCTGCTTCCTACTGATGTCATACAAGAACTTTGGTTCATTGTGAAATTCAAGAGATTTCCACTGCACACATTTTGTGCACATATAATCTTTTACATAAATAAAGTTTGTAAAAGCCCTAGGAACCTTTTTCCACCTCAGTCAGATCAGAGGGAATTGTCCCCACAAGAAAAAAAATTGTCACAAAAAGTTACTGTAAAAGCCCTAGTATAATGTGCATTGATGTTATTAATACCCAACCCCCAAATCCCCTAATAGACAATAATTGTCAACTTCTTTTTCTTCAGTTGTAAATAATTGTCTCAACCATTTTGTAAGCATCAGAAAAATGTGAATTGTACATGGAAATTTATGGTATAATATGACATATAATTAGCATTATAAGTATTGTATGGCTAATAATTAGGACCTTTTGGTGTGCCTAGTATAATGTGAAATCATTATATTTCTTGGGCATGAAATTTCATAGTTTTAAAAAATTACCTGAAACAGTTATTTCACAGGAATATATATTTGTTTATTTCCCCTAATCAAGATTTGTAAATTTGATTATTCATTTGAATTTAATTTCATAGATTAACGTTGCAACGAATTCCATGCAAAATAAGTCCACCGTCAATATTAATGATTTTGTAGTAAGAATTTTTGTAAATTTCATCTGTTTCTAAGGCCTGATACAAATTTTAGCTGACTCAATTCTGACTTCAGCTCAATTTGCTAGCGAGACCCCTTGGAGGCAGACAGGAGACAAATACGTCTTTTTCCGTCGTTTTCCATTAAGTTTTTTTCCAACAGTTTAATTTGATGAACTGCAAATTGGTGACCAAATGAATTGCTATAATAAAAAGTACATAATTTTAGGGTTGACGATGCAAGCAACAGTAGCTGGTATTGATTTCATCATCGCATGCTAACCAATAGTGAATCTACTCGAAAAGAAAACCAGTAATCAATCTTTTCCTAAAACAGGATTTTAAGCATTACAAAATACATTAGCGATCGGTTGCATATTTCATCTTTCTTTTTTTTTCTAGCCGTGGCTTACTTGTAATTACACTGGCGTTGATATTTGATTTATTTTTATATAGTTCAGTTATACAGGTAAATATTAAATAGTGTAGGATATAGCTGAGTGATTCAGTGTATGTGTTGTAAGGCTATAATCTTCCAATGGGAAAGTAAATCGCACTGTCGAACTGTAATACATATCGACTTCTCTCAATACTAGTGTACACGTTGGTTACTAAGGGCATTACAGTATAGCTAATATCTCTTTCTCTTTTTTTCCTTCCCCTTTTTCTGTGTTTTTTCTGTGACTGTCAGTTCTGACCTGCAGTTTTACTGGACTTTATTTCAATTCTGGATCATGTAAGTATATTTTTTCATAAATTTTATGATATTTTAAATCACCGATAAATCACTGCTATGTAGTATTTTAAAAATTTTGTGCCCCTCCCATTCAATTTATTGTATTACAATTGTTATCTGTGTTCTTACACCCACACTTCCATGTTTAAAGGGGATATTTTGAAATGCATGTAGAAATCATGATAAACTTGGATAAAATTTGTTTACAGTTGATTTATTTATCACACAATTATCAATAAAGTTTGCATAAAATAAAGGTGGGAATTTATTTTAATTGTTGAAGTTTTTTTGTTCCTGCTCGCCCAGTTACACAAGGGAGGGTGAAGTACAGGTCAAAATCGATGACAGAAATAATATGTATGAAGTTTTCACCTGAAAACATCTTGTTTAGTCATTGTTTTATATTAAAAATTGAGATTTTCATTACAAATAACTAAAATATTTCTATTCTATGTGCAGGAATGCAAATTATTATATTTGTATAATATGTTTGAAACCAATTTTCTTTCTTGCTGTGCTTGTGTGTAAGAAAGCATGTGTGTTATCCGATAATATGAAATCAGATATAATTTCGTACAACTGTTTACAGCTGATAAGCCCAGTCTGGCTTGTATGTTCTGGTGCATTACATTAAAACATGCAGCCTGACATTTTGTTGTTATTTCTTGATGCATGGAAAATACAAGGAGCTGACTTTTTGAGCACAGCTCTGTGTAAATCATTATGCAAGAGACAGGAATGTACACAATTTCTACTTGGGAAAGACATCGATTGCACAGATTCAAGAATTTTGTTATAAATTCTAGAGTGACATAATGAATAAAGCATTTGGTTTAAGAGGGTTAGGAGAATATTATTGCATTTTATATAAGTTACGCCTTTTGAGTTTGAATCTTGTCATTGGCAAGATTGGACAACAATTATTATAATATAGACGGTAACTAAGGTCACCGTAACTGGGGTACAGACAAAACTGAGCAGCTATCAGAAGTACAGGTTCAAAGGTTGTAATTCTGAATTTGGGGACCAGTCTCAGAATGCAGGCTTTTCATTGGCCAATTTGAACATTGTTCTCAGAAACAACCAATCAGCTGCTTGAGTTTTTAGACTGGTCTAAATTTTTATATCATAACCTTGGAACACAAGTAGGAAGCAGTCTAAGAGTTTATTATTATGTAGCGTTACTGAAAATGAATTTAGGTTATTGAGCGTTACAAGAAATGAAGTTTATCAATCTATATAAGGGTGTTCAGTGTTAACGAAAATTAGGTTTTGAAGGAGCAGTGCAACGGCTTTACATCTAAAATATCTTAAGTACGTGGAAGAGCTGGTCATTCAGGTGGAAGGCTGTTGAAGGTGAGTGGAGGCGTACTTAAGTGGGCAAGATAGCTGTGAAGTGTTTGATCAAGCTTTAGAATTAATAAATGATGTTCTTCCTAGGGAATTAATGGACAGAAACATTATAAAATACTCTTTTTATTGAATGCATATGATTAACTAGGCAGCAACTGTGTCTGATAAAGAGCTAGTTTTCTGTGACGGGCATTTCAATGTCATGATTATAGTGTTGTTGTTGCTGTTGTTAATGATGATCATGAAGATGTTGATGGTGACAATGATTTTAATAGAAACTTTTAAAAACTGAGGCTACAAATCTTGTTATAAAAATTTCAGGCATGTGCTTTACTTACCCGTAATAAAGTTTCACATTGTCCCTATGCACCTATGCAAATTGTCGAATTGTATCTCAACTTAAACCATCTCACCAATGATTTTCTCATCACCGACATGTTATTTTACATGAAAAAAAAGTAATGTGAATTACATTAAAGCAAGAAATAAATTAATTTACTATTTACCCAGATAAAAGATATTTACTAAAAGTTCATAAAAAGAGGTTTGAATGTGATTAAATTATTGATTGAAGTAAATGAGAATTGGAGAAGAAGGTTGCGAAATCGGATTTATCCATTTTAGAAAGAAACTTTATCGCCTGAAGAATGACAAAGACAGTTTTATGCAATAAACCTGTAGTTAGCTATTCTGTGAGAGAGATTAATTTATTTCTGTGCAAAACATACTGCTGAAAGAAAACATAGCAACAAAAAAAACCCCAAAAACAATCACTTTGAATGAAACAAGAGAATTATATTGTGTGATCTTTTTAATTTAAAAGCATTTTATGAAAAAGATTGGGGAGGTGATGGGGATGGGGGGATGAAATGAGAACAAAAAATGGTGAGTCTACAGCTATATGAAATTGAAATTTTATTCAAAGAGCTCTTTGATAAGCGATTTCTGTGAAACTGTTGGAACTTCTGAGTGGTATCAGAAAATGAAATATTCATATTGAAAACAATCTAGTAACAGTTCAGTTTTCTTGACATAAAGCAACTTGTTCACACATTTTAGGGGAATGTTTTTTTCTCTCTCAAAAATAGATAAAATGTGGGTACTAAGAAAATGACTAGTGGTACAAAATTATTGACACATCTTATATATGATTTTTTGCAAGATACCCTAGTTAATGACCAAAAATATTGTGCAGAAAGGAGTACACCGTTGCACTGCTTTATAAATAATGGAGAAAACCAACATTCCTCCCACTTTAACACTTACTTTCACACACCTACCATTGTTCAATGTCATAATTACATAGGTTCTGTGCCAAACTTGGCAGAACAATTTCACCCAAATTGTGAGCGAGTACCTTTAATTAGGTCAAAGTAGTAAAGTAAGCATAAAGAACTTCTTTTGGTGTGTTACAATAGCCAGAGTTAGCTGTTTGAGAAAATGATATTGTTGTAATTAGGAATCTGGCCTGGTACCCAGTATTTTTGCTGGCCTGGTACCCAGTATCCATTTATAGAAAAAAATTTAATGCTCACAAAAGGCATTTTAGAATGTGTGATGTATGGATGGACATAAATCTGTGATCAAAAGGAATTGAAATGCCTGAATTAGGTTACTGTAATATTTATGCATGGACTAAAGGATTCTATTTTTAGACTGGATTGATTTATGGATAAGTAATTGATCGAGAAGGTTTATTTTTGTCCTATTAATCAGATGCTATAATCATTACAACAGTAAGTAAAAATGAATAGAATGTTGTTTTATACTTTTTTCTAAATGTTTTCTTCTGCTATCTGAATACTGTTTCTGCTCGGAACATGTTATTCAGGTCAAGGGAGATACTGTCAAAGGTCAAGGACACTAACAGCTGCATAAAAATGTTTAATGAATATATTTACCATTAAGGGGGACCAGACGAAATTCTCAAGGCAGCCTTAATATCCAAGCCGCTTCGATGCTACAGTGAATTAATGTTGTACTAGGATGTAGATTTTTTTAAGGCCGGGTCATATGACAGAAAGAAATGATTCATGCTATCTCAACCACAAAGATTGCTGTCATTTCACAAATCCGCATTCTATCATTTCAAAGTCGTGCACAGTTTTGTTATGTGTTATCACTGGAAAATTGGTCAGATTAATGCAAATAATTGTCCCAAAGTTTATTTGTTTTTATAGTGATAGATTATGACAGCAGGATGTGTTAATGATACAGTGTTAACTATTTCAACTGTCATTGATGACTTAAATTTTAGCCTGCTAAATTTCTAAAATGAACTTGTCCATCTTTCAATTTGGACAGAACCATTAATTGTTAAAGGGGTGCATACCAAAAAGATACTGACTGAATGGCGACTGGTGCAGATCATTATAAGACTTATAAATAATGTGTTTCTCCCTTAGTATTTGATGTTGCAAAGATGGTATCATTTGTTAATATTAAAATAGGGTAGTGAAACTTGCATTAAACCAACACAGAATTCAATTCATCAACTTTATTACATATTAAAGACCCTCACAAGAATTGTGCCAATCTTCATTTTATTAGCTCATCTGATTTTTTGAAAAAAAATGATGAGTTATTGTCATCACTTGAGCGGTTGTCGGCGTCGGCGTCGGCGTCTGTGTCGGCGTTGCCTGGTTAAGTTTTATGTTTAGGTCAGCTTTTCTCCTAAACTATCAAAGCTATTGCTTTGAAACTTGGAATACTTGTTCACCATCATAAGCTGACCCTGTATAGCAAGAAACATAACTCCATCTTGCTTTTTGCAAGATTTATGGCCCCTTTTGTACTTAGAAAATATCAGATTTCTTGGTTAAGTTTTATGTTTAGGTCAACTTTTCTCCTAAACTATCAAAGCTATTGCTTTGAAACTTGGAATACTTGTTCACCACCATAAGCAGACCCGGTACATCAAGAAACATAACTCCATCTTGCTTTTTGCAAGATTTATTGCCCCTTTTGGACTTAGAAAATCAGTTTTCTTGGTTAAGTTTTATGTTTAGGTCAGCTTTTATCCTAAACTATTAAAGCTATTGCTTTAAAACTTGCAACACTTGTTCACCATCATAAGTTGACCCTGTATAGCAAGAAACATAACTCCGTCCTGCTTTTTGCAAGATTTATGGCCCCTTTTGGACTTAGAAAATATCAGATTTCTTGGTTAAGTTTTATGTTTAGGTCAACTTTTTCTCTTAAACTATCAAAGCTATTGCTTTGAAACTTGCAACACTTGTTCACCATCATAAGCTGACCCTGTACAGCAAGCAACATAACTCCATCCTGCTTTTTGCAATAATTATTGCCCCTTTTGGACTTAGAAAATCATTTTCTTGGTTGAGTATTATGTTTAAGTCAACTTTTCTCATAAACTATCAAAGCTATTGCTTTAAAACTTGCAACAGTTTTTCACCATCATAAGTGGACACTGTACATCAAGAAACATAACTCTATCCTGCTTTTTGCGAGAATGATGGCCCTTTTTAGACTTAGAAAATCATGGGTAGGACAATATTTCTATTACACAAAAAAAATCAGATGAGCGTCAGCACCCGCAAGGCGGTGCTCTTGTTTAACAGTATACAACATTGGAAAAAAGTACAAAAAATGCCTGGCGTATAATGTTGTTTCAGAAACACAAAAAGAAGAATGTATTAAAGAGCAAAGTTTCACTGTAGTCCTTTTGTTTAGGGAATGTCATTAATTATTCACCAAAACATTTACAGTTTTGCCCATTAGAGGAAATTGTTTGTTGTCATGACAGAGGTGTCTTTGTGAGTTATTTCGAACTATAATAATTATGTTCAATGTTTACAGTCCAAAAAGAAAAATTCATGTTAGTCGCTTATCTTTGCCATGTTATATTTCGGCATGTTTTGAATTGATTTGAAACTTACTCATTTAATAGCAATTTTTCCGAACTAATAAAAGTCTTTTTCATCCTGTTTTTTTTTGTAAATGCATTAAGATTATATCCGCAAATTACCTCAGTTAGAAATAGCCTTGAAGCTGGCGGTTCAGATACTGTCTGGAATAATGATGATAAGCTTCGTTTGAGCTCACATTTTGAGCTCTCCCCATTTCCACTGATGGATGTGTAATTGTTAATTTTTGAAGTTTTTACAAGATAAGAAATATTAGCAATAAGGCTGCCACCAGTTGTTGTAGGCCAGCTGTGGTGCCACCTGACCTGACTCATCCATTCCAGATTGGTCAGTTCATATGGTCAATCGGTCATAGCCTTTAAGTGCTTACAGCAAATGATTTTACATTTTGTGTAATGCTTGAAAATTTTCTGGCTTTCTGAAGCAAAAGTAAGCAAATTTATTTTGGTATCACAGGTATGATAAAAAAAAAAATGTTTTCCCCCAAAACATGAAAAAGATGAAAAATGCCTAACAGGAAAGGTAAGACAGGTTTTGAGTGGGCAGTGCTGTAGAATAATCAGAAAAGCTCTGGAATAGGGCAGGTGTTAATTGATGCCTCATTTTTTGATAAATGCTTTAATATACCAGTATGTCAGGTTCCTTCCGTTATGAATTACTGTATGCTATGTATACAGTATTTTTTCCACATTGCTTATGTTATTCAGTAATAGCCAGAAAAATCTGTGGTATTCCTTTGGTCTTTAAGCTTTGATTTATTAGTAACTTATTTAAGATTACTTAAGTACAGTATATACTCTACAGGAAATAAAATTATTCTGGTTTATTACAAAGGAAAATGTGTAGTTCCTCACTTGTAGCATGTTCTCTCCTTGCAGACTCATAATGCCTTTGTATATAATGTTGCTGGCACATTTGTTATGAACATAAATATGTGTACTACTTGTTAGATATTGTTTTCAAGATTTTTATGCTCCCGAAGGGAGGCATATAGTTTTTGAACCGTCTGTCTGTCTGTCGGTCTGTCCGCAATTTTCGTGTCCGGACCATATCTTTGTCATCGATGGATGGATTTTCAAATAACTTGGCATGAATGTGTACCACAGTAAGACGACGTGCAGTGCGCAAGACCCAGGTCCGTAGCTCAAAGGTCAAGGTCACACTTAGACGTTAAAGGATAGTGCATTGATGGGCGTGTCCGGTCCATATCTTTGTCATCGATGGATGGATTTTCAAATAACTTGGCATGAATGTGTACCACTGTAAGACGACGTGCAGTGCGCAAGACCCAGGTCCGTAGCTCAAAGGTCAAGGTCACACTTAGACGTGAAAGGATAGTGCATTGATTGGCATGTCCGGTCCATATCTTTGTCATCGATGGATGGATTTTCAAATAACTTGGCATAAATGTGTACCACAGTAAGACGACGTGTCATGCGCAAGACCCAGGTTCGTAGCTCAAAGGTCAAGGTCACACTTAGATGTTAAAGGATAGTGCATTGATGGGCGTGTCCGGTCCATATCTTTGTCATCGATGGATGGATTTTCAAATAACTTGGCATGAATGTGTACCACAATAAGACGACGTGTCACACGCAAGACCCAGGTTCGTAGCTCAAAGGTCAAGGTCACATTTAGACGTTAAAGATCATTTTTCATGATAGTGCTTTGATGGGCATGTCCGGTCCATATCTTTGTCATTCATGCATGGATTTTAAAATAACTATGCATGAATGTGTGACACAGTAAGATGATGTGTCTCGCGCAAGACCCAGCTCCGTAGGTCAAAGGTCCTAAACTCTAACATCGGCCATAACTATTCATTCAAAGTGCCATCGGGGGCATGTGTCATCCTACGGAGACAGCTCTTGTTTTCTTATATATTTACCAAAGGTTTGAATATTAATAAAATGTAATTAAATCCATTGATTTTTATTACCTCCCTTTATGGCTTAAACTGTTTAAAGATTATGTGTAATATTGTAAATAATGACTTTCTAACCATGTAATTAAGCATAACATACTTCATCTGTTAAAAGCTTTGTGGAACTTTTAACTTACCTGAGATCTGCAGTGATTAAATTTGTTTTACAATAGATTTCCAATTATAATATGAGATGTGATATTTTGGTATATGCCATACCATACCTTACCTTTACTATGTAATGATCTTTTCAAATTTTAACCCTGTTTTAGAAATTCTCAGATGGAAACGTTTTGTTATTATGATCATCTTATTACTTCCAGACAATTACTGAACTTAATGGATATTAGCAGCAAAGTTGTTCTCATTTTTAAGAAATTGACTCATTATTTGATTGCTTCTAAAATGGTCTAGAAATACATCAGTTTAGTCCCAGAATGTTCAAACAAGTCCCATAATGTTCATAGAAAACAAGCAAATTATTAGGGAGTCTCGTTACTGATGTAGAAAGTGCTCAGTTGCATAGAATAGGTAAATTATGATGCAGATGAGATACACCAGGGGAGTTACAAAACACACAAAGGTCTCTACTATATGACAGAAAGGAAGGAATTGTTTGGAAATTAATGCAGCTCAGTGCATAGACTTTGTTTGGAAATGACCGAAAGCCATTAGGGCTGAATTTGCTCCGGCCTTTGTAGACTTGTTTGGCAATAATTTTCACAAAGGGCTTCACTGCAGTTTTGTTTGGAAATGATGGAAAACAAAGGGATGTGCTCTAACCTTGTTTGGCAGTCAGTTTCTTAGAAAAAACAAAGGGTCTCATTGCAACCGTGTTTGAAAATACAGAGCCTGTAAGTTTGTTTGGAAAGGATAGAAAACAAATATGGTATTACTGTTACAACCTTGTTTGGAAATAGGCAAAGGACTTCACTGGAACATTGTTTTGGAAATATGGCAAAGGACTTCACAGGAACCTTGTTTGGAAATAGGCAAAGGACTTCACTGGAACCTAGTAGTTTGGAAATAGGCAAAGGACTTCACTGGAACCTTGTTTGGAAATATGGCAAAGGACTTCACTGGAACCTTGTTTGGAAATAGGCAAAGGACTTCACTGGAACCTAGTAGTTTGGAAATAGGCAGAGGACTTCACTGGAACCTTGTTTGGAAATAGGCAAAGGACTCACTGGAACCTAGTAGTTTGGAAATAGGCAAAGGACTTCACTGGAACCTTGTTTGGAAATAGGCAAATGACTTCACAGGAACCTTGTTTGGAAATAGGCAAAGGACTTCACAGGAACCTAGTTTGGAAATAGGCATAGGGCTTCACTGGAACCTAGTAGTTTGGAAATAGGCAAAGGACTTCACTGGAACCTTGTTTGGAAATATGAGAAAGGACTTCACAGGAACCTTGTTTGGAAATATGGCAAAGGACTTCACTGGAACCTTGTTTAGAAATGATGGAAACCAAAGGGGTTTACTAGAACCTTGTTTGGAAGTGATATAATAGTCTGCAATCAAATATTTAATGTACATAATATTTAGATGTCATTTCCTATATTATATTTATATGTTTTTGCAATAGTTTATAAGCTAGGAAAATTAGATAATAAGAAAACTTATTTCATTTAATGCCAGCATTGTGACTAATAAATTGACAGAAAGTAGATATTATGCCAGACCTTGGAATTAGTTGTCAGTAAGTATCATGTATAATATTGGCAAGGGACGCGAAGTCCATTTCTGATATTGCGGCTTCTAGCACTACTAGATGGGAAAAACCTCCCAAGAGTAAAACATATAAGGATTAAAAAGCATTTTGAAATGCGAACAGATTACCATTTCTGTCATATAGAATCAAGGATTGCTTTTTAGCGTAAGAGGAATGTCAACAGTGATACATCAGGAGTGATTCTTGTCTCAAAGTACTCTCCAGTTCTACTCCCTGATGTTATCCATTGGAACTTAAGAGCGAAATTCTGTGACATGGTTTTTAGTCGTTTCATATGGTAATTTTGGGAACATTTTTTAAGCAAATAAATAATTTCATAGTTTCGTATTCCGTTTGTTGAATGGAACTAGATTTTATTTGCTATAAATTTTCATTTAATTACATTGTTGAATTTTTTTTTTTATCTAATTACTTTGTTGAATTTTTTTTGGCTGAGTCTTCTTTCAACTGTGTTTTTTTTAGTACCAAACATTGATTTCTCAGTTACTGAATTGTTCCGGTAGGAAATTTTTTGGCTTGTATTTAAAACTTTCAATTGTCTGTTTTTGGGGGTGGTAGACAAAATTAAATAAAACTGTCTGGCAACATTTGCTGCCAGGAGAATCTGGGTTAACATCACATTGTATACTGTTTTACTAGTTATGTAACTAGAGGAAATTGTAAATATTTTAAATGTTCAGTGTTTAGCTACTGTGACCGAAACAGAGATTATTGATCAGTTCAAAGCATCAAGTTAATGCAATTATGAATAATTGAAACAAGTTATGGTTTTATGATTTTACAGAATGTAAAAACATTTGCGAGGCCTGCATGCCTGGCTAGCCTCAGATTGCTCTATTGATTTGAGAGTCAAACATGTTGAAACATGGAAAACAAAAATTCACAAAAAACATTTGATATAATGTGCTTAGGTTGAGGAAGTTGAGAAATTTCAGTTTTGTAAGTGCGGAAGTTACTGTTACTGTGGTAATCAACATCAGCGTCAATTTTGGAGTCAGCTTCTGTTGGCAAGTCCAGATCATGAGTTTGAAACCTGTGAAAGATTATTTCTCATTGACATTGAAGAATATAAAGAAACAAACTGATGTGCAGGCTGATCTTGATCTGCACATCACTTGCCACTAGCAGGGTTAAGGTTAATATATCTTAAAGGTCCAGTACTAAGGAAAGTGAACATTTTAATTTCTTTTAAAAAGCACAGAAACTATTTCATTTTATTGGAAAATGAAAGTTGGTTTGTAGAAATTCGAAATAAATCGCAGTATATGTACAATTATTTTTCTATGAAGTATGAAGAAAGTTAAAAAGACCTGGGGGTCTTTCTGTCTATTCATTGAAATTTCAACATAATACACATACATTTCTTTGAGTTCCAAAGACCTTCTGTAAATTTTGACCTGCCAATCTTCATTATTTAGTGTCTTGCAGAAGTCTATGCACTGGCTATGAAAAAAATTGCCAACTCACTTTCCCTTAGTAATGGACCTTTAAAATTAAAAAAAAAAAGATAAGGTGGTTTAAATTCGTACAAAATTGAAATGTGGCAAATAATGTAACTACATAAAGCTGCTAAAAAGGATCATGTTCTGCTGTAACCAAAATGCAATGTGCCTTCACTGAAGTTTCTATACAATTAGGAAAAAAAGTTAATTGAGGCCTTGCCATGCCAGACACAATTGATTCTGCCTTTGCAACCAGTGTAGATTAAGATCAGCCTGCACATCCGTGCAGTCTGATCATGATCTGTACTGTTTGCCATTTAGTCAGTAGCTTTTTGATAAACACCCCTTTTAACAGTTAATAGTACTGTCTAAATTTAGAGATGGACAAGTTCATTATTGAAATTAAGCAGGGTAAGAGTTAAGCCACCCTAAGAAAATGGTAGAAAAAGCTGATTAAGTCTTCATTAAAGGATTGCATGTGATGGTATCATATTCTAACAGAAGTAAGTTTGATTGTTAGTTGATATTTGACTTGATGATAATGTGGCCCTGGAGTAATTGTCCTAGATAACAGCCCTCTCTATTCTAATCACCAGTGATAGCCCTTTTAACTAGCCAATATAAATTCCCCATGAACTCACTGAGATGCTTGGCTTTGATTACCAGCAAGTTGGACCTATTAATAATGCATCTTTTAGATGTTGGCAGAACAAATCTGGAGCCTATATCAGTGTATTTGGGACCTAAGTCTGCTCTGAGGAGTAATTCTGAAACAATATGTCTTCATTTGTAAGCTGCTTTTGACAATAACTCACTGATATATCTGGAAGGCTGTTTTGCTATTCATGTCCATTCATATTTATTTCTACTCTGTGAGGTGATTACTAAACATGATAGAGATTCAAGGCCTCGAAATTAAAGAATTTTTGACGTAAAACTGCAGCATGTTACCTGCTTCCAGTAACAACTGATTTCACATAGTATTCTAGTGGAATCCATAAAAGTCCCTGTCTGTCATAATATATGACTGACAAGGACTTTTATGGAGTAATAGATTCCAGGGCATTAGGGCACCAGGGATAGATTCCAAGGCACCAGAGAGAGATTCATTCCAGGGCACCAGGAACAGATTCCTTTGCACCAGGGACAGATTCATTGGCACCAAAGACAGATTAATTCCATGGCACCAGGGACAGATTCCTTTGCACCAGAGACAGATTCCTTGGCACCATAGACAGATTCATTCCACGGCACCAAGGACAGACTCCTGGGCACAAGAGATAGATTCCTTTGCACCAGGGACAGATTCCTTGGCACCAGAGACAGATTCATTCCACGGCACCAGGGACAGATTCCTTGGCACCAGAGACAGATTCCTTTGCACCAGGGACAGATTCCTTGGCACCAGAGACAGATTCATTCCACGGCACCAGGGACAGATTCCTTGGCACCAGAGACACAACTGATGTAATTATTTGTCTATCTTGAAGATGAAGGGGGTACATTCTTCTTTTGATGCAAGCACACATTTCGAGCAAATATTTTAGAATTCTTTCAGGCTGTCTTTCAAACAGAGCTACTTCTCTTTGACTCTTTACCTATTCTGCCTTGATTGAAGTGTGCTGTTGTTTACTTGAATTGTTTATGTTACTGGTGTACCTTTGTTTACGAAGGCTGACATTGTTTATGTTTGGTCTGGTTTTACTTTCAACAGAACTGTAATACATGTGCCTGCTTGGCCAATCTCACTGGATGTGTAAACACTACTTTCTGGAATGAGTTGATGGCTTATAAATGGCTTTCACAGAAGGTGTCTGAGTAGATATGTTGAAAAGAAAAAAAGATACTGTTCTAAATTACATTACTTTTAGATAGAGGTTGAATGTGAGGTTAAGATAATTATTGAAGGATGATCTATCACGGCAGTTAATAGTAGTACAGTGTAACACGGCTCTCTTTGGTATTGATGGCACGAGCACGTAGGCTGTATCACGCAGTGTTTAGGCTGGCCTGGGATGCTTTTGGCTGCCAGAATTTCCCTATAAAACTCTATTGAAGAAGGACATTGTAGGCTGTAGAATGTAGATTTTCTGGGTTTTGCTTTTAGATGGAATCCCAGGCCTGTTATATGTAGTCCCTGACCATTTTCCTTATGCCTTAGCATGCTAGATAAATTGTCGTCTGCTGGAAATGTCGTCTGCTAAAATTGTAAAGTTCATTCAATTTGCTCCAAAATTGGAAGAAATATTGTCAGAGTAGCAAACAGCTTGGAACCTGATCAGACGCCGATTTAATCGGCGTCTGATCTGGTTCCAAGCTGTTTGCAAAGGCTGTTAAATTCGCCTGCAGCAGGCTAAGGGTTAAATTTTCCATGCTTGGATTCTGATAAACCCTAGATGATTCTAGTATTTAGGAATCTCCTTGTGACATTGAGTGATGGGCATTTTACTGTAATAATAACAGAACAATGTTTGCACATGAAAATTTTTGGAATACAGTATAACCTTTTATTAAAGACACCTGTGAATAGCAAGCACCTCTCTACAACGACTGACGTTTATTTCTGAGTCGCCATATGACATATAATTGTGTCAATGTGACTTTAAACCTAACATAAAGAAGGAAAGGTTGTTTTTTTTTTAATTGATGAAATTCCCCTTAAAAACTTAACAGCTCCATAGAAACGTCACCCCTATACACCGAGCATTAAAGACTTCACAGTGGGTTCGCTGTATAGAGGTTACACTATATTTGATTTAGCGGAGTTACTAGCAGGAAACCACAGCTGATTTTTCTGAAATATCGTGTATTAATAGTTTTGGCAATCCCAGTCGGGGGTAAATTTTAGTTTAATATATAGTGCCCAAGTCCTGAAAATTAAATTCAGTTGTTTTGTGTATTTAGCTTCTGATTTATTTTGCATTGTCATTTCTGTTGTATCATTAGACCTTGATAGTGTTTCATCTGAATCAGCCGAGTGGAAAATTAGGAGAAATCGCTGGAAACTTGCACTCATATTTAAGATTTAGTGTGTTTATATTACTGTATAAAGACATTTGCATAATTTGATAAACTTTAGTATCAACCCTGCTGGTGTTTGTTTCGGCCTTCGTAAATTCGACAGGACAATTTTAATAATCCTGACACTTTTTCTAGTTGAAAAAAAAAAAGACGCAGAAAATGGCAATAGTAGATCTAGTACTGTTTAATCAATAGCGTTTTTTTTTATGTACGTGCCCAGCCAGCAGATTATTTTTCTTTCAGTGAAACATAATGAGAAATGGTGAAAATTTGAACTAGGTACACTATAGAGCATGTTTTAGCAGTGAACACCCGCCATGATTGTTTGCTGTGTGGATACTTTATTCAGATGCTGAAATTGTTTGATTGAAGTCAGAGTATGGAAATAATTGTTGGCGTGGAATGTTAATAATTACTGTGCTATAGTAGCATTTGATGTAGATTTCCTTCACAGACTTTGCAAGGTTTTTACATAAAAGTTCAGCGTGGCATTAGGGTGGGTTTTTTTGTTGCCGGAGCATTAATGAAAGAATTGATTGTGTTGGAAAAGTGTCTATATCGTGAGAAAGATATATTGAACGTTGGTGAAAAAGGATTTATCACAAACTCGAAGGTATATCGTTTGATTTTAAACAAGATAAAAAAATAATTAAAATGATGAAAACGTTCGACTTTACACTGATTTGTTTTATGAGAAACAAGGGCTTGTTAATGTTGTACAACTTAGAAATTCATACTTTCGGGAAAAAAAAATGTAGAAATACAAAAACAAGAAATTGTCTAGCTTGAGTTGTTGCAGTTTGTTTTTTTGCGATTATGCAAACAATGGTGGAAATATTGTAAGAATTCCATTTGTCTTTGTTACGTTGTTAATGGAAGCTATGAAAGATTACAGAGCCTGTGTTTTTGTAACCTTCCGCATTACAGAGGAGGTGTGATCAATCATTACATAGTAGATCATAATGGGGGTCTTATCATAGGGGTATGAACTTGACAGTTTGTATCTTCTCATGACTTGTCAAAATGCTTACAGTACTGATGGGTTAAAGGCATATGGTAATCACACTGTCTGTTAGTTTGCCTGTCTGTCTGTCATAAATGTTTTTGGTCGCACTTCAACAATTTTAGGGATTCTGATGAAACTTTACACAAATGATAGCATGGTAAGAAGTTTTGTCAGCCGTAAGAGTCAGGGTATTCCATTTCCGAGGGAGGGGATGGGGCACAGGCACGGTGATATATGAGCTTTTGTGTCAGCTCGCCTTAAAACCTGACTGACTTGTTCCATTTCCAGGGTATTCATACTTATTAGTGACATATCTTGGTGTTGTCAAGTTTTGTAATTTCAAAAATTTAAATCTAGTAATTCTTCATTGTTTATCTGAGAATGATCTTTAAAGATTCTGACACATAACATTTATCAGGGTAGTTTATGTTTACGAAGTTTACGATTTTATTGTTGAATACTGCATTTAAAAGATGCAATTAAATGTAGTTCTCATGCTAAATACCCTGTTTACCTTATAAATACATAGTCTGGTTTTATTTTCAGAAAATAATAACTTTATTTTGGCTCTTTTTTTTTTTACTGGCAGATATATTTATGTTTGCAGCTCTTAAGTGAGTGTAACTTCTCTTTGCAAGGACATATTTGCCTTATTCTCTTAGAACACATTGATTATTCCAGTGCTTTAAGCAAATCTCCCTGATTGATGGCAGAAATGCAAATGCATTCTGTTGAAGGATACAAAGTTGATTACAACAGTCTCAAAACTGGATCACTTCTTGACTTCGAAAGTATGGGGTTGTATGTATCATCTTTTATATTAAAACCCTTGTCATGCTGGACACGATTGACACTGCCTTTGTGACCAGTGTAGATCATGATCAGCCCGCACATCCGTACAGTCTGATCATGATCTACACTGTTTGCTATTCAGTCAGTATCTTTTTGGTAATCACCCCATTTAACAGTTAATGGTGCTGTCCAGATTGAAAGATGGACAAGTTCATTATAGAAATTTAGCAGGGTAAGGGTTGAAGTATTCGTCATAGAGAAAAAGTCACAGGGAAATCGTTTGTATGCATCATTCCGCAGAATGTGAAGTAGTATTTTATGCCTGCAGACAACATTACTACCACAAGACACCTTATATACACAATTTGCACTTCAACAGATGTGAATAGATCTCAGATTCTACTCAATGTGCACTCACAAACCTTCAGTCATGCCAAAATAAGAGCGTGTTTTCGAGAACTGAAAATATCTGCACTTTTACACTAAATGCTTTTGCCTTAGTTGAATCAATTAATGAAAATGATGTACTGGTTGGGAACTATTTTCCGGACAGGACCAGTTTCCGGACACATGTAATATCCGCTCTATTTCTTTGTTATTCATGAAATTGTTTCATCTAGATCATTTGGATGTTTGTTCTTCATGTCTACAACAAACCACTATTTTATAAGGCTGTATAATGTTTGTTTTTTTTATGATAACTCACCTACGTTTACAGAACAACTTTCTGTCTTAACGGGGCATGAAGATATCATTGCGCATGCGCAGTAGTTCACAAATGCCGAGGTATCGAGTGGGGAAGAAATAATCAAACTGCATAATGATTGTCTGCTGATAACATGTTCTACTTTTAATTTCACGCTAAAAGTTACGTAAGATGCAGGGCTGTCGATTTTTGCACTAATTTTATTCTATATCTATTGGAATTATCAAGAATTCGTATAAGACGAAATTCGAGTTTTTATAGTCAACCTCGGTTTGCTTTCGTAGCTGCTATTGAACGTCGGGTTATGTTTCATGTGCAATTTTGAAGAGATGAATGATAAAGAAATGTGTAGAAATAGTTTAATTACTTATTTTGATATCAAATTATCAACAAAACACCGCCAAAATATTTGTCCGGATACTGGTTTACCTGACGGGAAAAATAACTTATTTTAGTGACCCCATTTGAGGCCCCATGGAACCCATATTTTACGTCACAACCCGATGCTGATTACTACATCGGATGTGGAAGGAGCTGAAGTTTGTGCAGTGTGAGCTTTATTTATGTCAAATATATTTTTTAGGGAATAATGGAGCCGAAATATGAAAATGTGTCCGGAAAATGGTTCCCAACCAGTATGGTGTTTTTTTGGTGAAAATTTTTATTTTGAATAAATGGTAGGTTTGTGGTTTGTTTAATCAGGCTTGGGACAAAAGCCCGGGTTGTTTAGGTTGTTCAGGTGCACCACGGGGAACATGCTGCGAACATAAATAATCACTTAATTATTTGTTCAATATTTCATAGGGAGAGGCAAAAATTAATGTGAGATTGTTTTATTGATTTGATATTTGAGTAAATTAGAAATGAAATAAATAGAGTTTATTGTTTTTTATATGCTTTTGTTTGCATACAGTTTCTCAAGGGCACGTTTTAGAATTTTTTAACGTTCATTTCCTTGATTTTATTTTCATGTTCTAGTATTTCATTTTGTTATTTTGTAGTAAGAATTGCAATATTTCAAGTTGTCCCAAGGTGAGGTAAAATAGCGTGTCATATTTTAGTTAATTGGAGTCATATCGGTGGATGTTTCAACCAGGTTGGATCAAATTATACATCAATTTTGTGGGAGAAAAAGAGACTGGTAGCAAGGTTATAAGTAAAAAAAAAGAAAAAAGAAATGACACATTACAGGGTTTAAGACTATGCTTGGTATTTATTTCGCATATTTTCTCATTTTGAATACAGCTGTGTTTATTGGTATGTGTTTGGCTGTGGGGTAAAGCCATGGATGACTGAAAAGTGAATTGATCTGTACCAGATTAAACGTTGTCTTGAAAGGCATGGTCAGCTTGTTGTTTAACAGTGGACATCCATTTAAAGTATTTTTTTTCCACGATATAAGTAGGTGTTTTGTCATTGTGGATGGAGGCCCTTGTAATGCGGTATTGGACATTGGAAGTTTGAATACCAATGCAGTTTTTACCGTTTTAAGAAAACAGAAATAAATTATGATATCAGGAGTAAAATTGTTGCAAAATGTTGGTTTTAGTGTCAATCAGTTTTGCTATAATACAAATTAATTTTGATAACAAGAATTTTAAATGTCTTATTTCTGTGTATTTTCAGCGAGGCTCAGACGAACTCATGTCTCACAGTCCAATGGTTACCACAAATGGCACAGGGCTCAGCCCCTCACAGAATGAAGTCAATGATGCTAAAAAGGTAAATTTCCTTTTAAACTGTAATATTAAGCACACATAACTATAGTTCAGATGGTTTATGTTTGAGTCTGTCATATTGATATACAGTCGGCATTGTATTAAGAGACCAGGCAAGGGACTGCTAAGAAGTGGTCTCTTAATGGAATGGTCTCTTAATGGATTTCAGTTAGATGAAAAGAAAAGATATTTTTAACTGTTAATGTAACTGTATTTATTATGAACGTACATGTATGGTTTAAAAATTTATTTTAACATCGTGAACACTTTTCCAAGTCCACAAACAGTATAAATTATGGCTAGATTGTTTGTCAGTTCGACTGATACAAAGGTTAATTGCATTCAGTCACGTGCAAAACGTACTCGCTAATTACACAGATGAAGAAATGCCCGGTAGAATTTGGTACCCGGTCGCTTAATAGATACTTTTGGCGAATATTTTACCTGTCGGGACTTCATTAATGTGGTCGCTAGTCGTTTAATAAAAAAGTCGTTTAATGGAATGAATTTATTTACCGAAAACGTTCGGGAGGGATTTTGACCGGTCGTTTAATACAAAAATTGCTTAATAGAGGTGGTCGCAAGTGCGATGTCGACTGTAGTCTCATTGACAGCCTCATTGGTGATTCATGAGCCATGCATTTTGCCACCATTCTACCTTAGCCCTTACCATGCTAAATTTCTGTAATGAATTTGTCCATCTTTCAATTTGGACAACACCATTAACTGTTAAAAGGGGTGATTACCAAAAATACACTGACTGGATAGCGAACAGTTCAGATCATGATCAAAATTAAGATTTTAGTGTCGTTAGTTATGTTTCTATGACCTCTGTATGATGGTGAATTTGTGGCCTTTGTAGAGCTAACATAAATGGGCTAAATTTTAGTTCAACAAGGCTGTATAAAGTAGTGCAATGTCATTGACACTTCGTTTCCCAAATCTGTCAAAAAGCTAGTTATGGCTTTGTGGAAATAAGGTGACTAGTCAGTTGTAGGAGTTATTGAAGCCAGTTACAGTAATGTACCTGAGAGTGAGGGCTTGCACCAGCTAAACAGAAAGAAGAATTTCTACTGTGCTGATTGGTCAGAATAAAGATGCATTATCCAGTGGATCTTGGGAGACAGTCGTCATGAATTAGATATATGCTGATGTAATAATAAGATTGTTTACCATGCTGTGGTGCCAGGATAGCGCAGAAATAATGGCTTGAATTGCTGCACAGACCTATGTGTCAAGGCAACAATTAGTGCAAAAAGAATCCATAAAACTACAGGTAGAAATATTCTAAAAACAAACAACATGTCAGACAAAATCTGGGAAAAGCCGTAAAATATAAATAACATGTCATGTCAGCTAAAAATTGTCGAAATAGTCACCATCAATGTTAATAATCACATTGCAGACGGGGATTATTATTGTACAAGGCGTTTACCAAAAATTACAACATTTCTTAGTTGTAACATTTATGTGCATTAAAAGTTCGCTGTTACTTGTCAGCGTAACTTGTTAGTGCATGAACCTTAACAGTGTCTTTTAACGTACTTTCATTACACGTGAACATTGCCGCCCCCACAACCTTCTTGCCCGTCATTATGACAGTTTTGATAGATTATGTTATCATTTGACCACAGAAATAACATGTAATGCCCATTATAGCTTCTGTTCGCGGATAGTTTTTGCCCATCATGTGAAATTTTTTTGCTAGCAACTTCATTACAGTTAATGATTTTGTCTTTAGAAACTGATTAGCATTGGATTGGGTTAACACAATTATATTAAGTCTGAGAGATTTATAACATTTGTATAATTAATGATGATAAAAATGCAGTGGCCGTCTTAGTAATTGAACTGTCAGTAAAATAAGGCAATTCTTTCAAAATGCAACAAATGCGTGATTTGTGGGCGGAAGTGGTAATTCTAAAAGATCCTGTTCGCTGTTTGCTAGATAAAAAAACTTGTCTGTAATCATACAATTTTTTTTTTTTTGGAACCACTTCAAAATTAAAGGGAGGTAATTAGCATGAGTAAACTGTTGATAAAAGTAAGACTTCAGAAATAATTACCACAGTTGTTTGAGAGTTATAACATCTTGTGATATGAACCTCATTTTCAGATCCCATGTGTGTAGCTTTTAAAAAAAAAAAAAAAACAAAAAAAAAAAAACCAAGAAAACCCCAAAAAACAATGGATTTTTGATAAAAGCATAAATTTTCAAAACATTAATCAATAACTATATTTATCAGCCTTTGTATGAAATCGATGGGGCTTTTATAGGCTTGGGCATTCTATTTGAATCAAGTACATCCATTTTGCATTAGTGGTTATTTACAGTTGGTATCCTTGAGTGGTTAGTTGTCTTCAAGTCAATTTGGACATTACTATTAATAGTGTAAACAGAAATATTTGTGAAATATTAAATTTTGCTAATTCAGCATTTTTGATTATTTTGAGGATCGAAACTTCTCATGGAAAAAAATTGTAATTGAATTACTTTCAAAGAAAAGGAAAACTTACTGCATTAAGATTGTTTTTTTAAGTTTCCAAATTTTGGTTACGCAAAGATGTCCGATATTACGGAATACAAACATGCAACAATTTGACCCAAATTGGGTTTACGTACGCACTTTGTTTTGACTTGCATCAGGTTTCGTGTCACAACTTTTTCACATGATTAAATTTTTAAAAAAGCGCTTCCCTCATGCTAAAATAATGATGAAGCAAATTGGGCAAATTCCTCTGTAATTTTGATTTTGTTTTGAAGATCTCAAGTTCTTTTATTTCCTGCATGTGCAAGTCAGCTGTCAGGAATCATTGACAAGATAAAAAGGGACAAACCCCATGTTGTCGTTACTATTTCAGTAGATACTGAATGCCTCCTAATTGTATCACGCAGTTGAAGTCAGATGCATTGATCACCCCCTTCTGCCGATAATAGTGATAAAACATGCACACAGAATTAGCTGATTGATTAATAGCGAAGGTTTTAGAATTTTATTGCATTTTATAGCACCTTGATACTTGGCAAATTATCATCCCCTCATAATTGCATGTAATCATGCACCCCTTTGTACATTCTTCATGGTGTTGGATTAACTTGTACAGTAGTTAGGACAGAATACAGTTGAACCCGGAGTTTGTGGCCACCTGTCATAAGCAGCCACTTGCCTTAAGCAGTCCGCTTGTGTAGCTCCCTTTGCTGGCAGCTTTGTACAGGTCTGCCATACTTATGTGTTTTTAAGGTTATAGCAAATTATTTGTCTGTTCTGTGGAAGTCAAGGAGCCAATCTCTGGCCAATTTTCACAACAGGGCACTTGTATACAGACTAAGGATGGGAAGTTTTCAATGAAAATTAGTGAAGCATTTTGAGTGGTTGGGTGTGAATGCAGCTGTTTAAGGCAGTTGCCTTGCTGCACTTCCAGTCACTCATTCCTGCTTATGGTCTGAAGGTTGCTTCTCGATTTTGAACAGTTGTAAACCTATGGATTTTGATGGGAGAATTCAATGGAAAAACTAGCAAAGATGAACAGATCTTAATTCCCATAGAAAGATGGATTCCTGATGTGGATTACATGCCCATGATAATTGTTTCATTTCATTAATTTTGTGAGATATTTTCTCATTATGTTTAGAAAGATTTAGACTATGTTATTGTCATTACATGTTGAATGATTGGCATTCTAAGGTGGGTTAGTAGTCTCCCCTTGCTATGAGATACCTCCACTAAATAGATTTACCATAAGCAAACCTTCTAATGTTACAAGGAAGTGCATTCAAATTTTGTTACTAATTATGATGAAACCATACATTTTCTGCCAGTGATTTGAATAGTTAGGGATCTAGATAGCCGGCTGCTTATCTCAATAGGGAGAGAGCAGATCTATGGATTGCGGGGTCGTGAGTTCAGTCCCCCAGGCGACACCCATGTTCTCTGTGACGATTTGATAAAAGACATCGTGTCTGAAATCACTCGTCCTCCAGGGCTGATTCATGTTGGGGGAAGTTGGCAGTATCTTGCAGAGAACAGGTTTGTACTGTTACAGAATCCAGGAACACTGGTTAGGTTAACTGGCCACAGTTACCTTACTGAACTGATGTTGAAAAACAGCACTAAATCCAAAACAAACAAACAAACAAATAGTGATCTAGATTGTATTTTTTGGATACTCTGGTCTTTCTGTCTCTGTTATAGCTACATGGATTCTCCTAGCACCAGTCCGATTTCAAAATAATTGACTGGAATGTCCCTTGACTAACGCTCTACCAAATTCTTCAAGCCACATTTCGTGAAAAAACATGGTTGCCTGGAGATGGCTGGGGTTAGTGAAAGTGGGTTAATAAGTTACTGTGAAATGATTTTATTTTCGTGGGTATGAAATGTTGTGGTTTTGACCAAACAGCTATTACTTAGGGATTCGAATTTGTGGATTTCAACTGTTTAAGATATCAGAAGGAACAGGAATTTTGTTTGTTCATTGGGATATAATTTTGTGGATAATATTCCAACCACAAAATCCACAAAAAATTAGTCCCCCACAAAAATGATTGATTCACAGTATAAAATCATTAGCTAAAATTTGATAAGAAAGATTGAATAACAAAGATTGAATAGCCGTTTCGCTGTCATAAAAATATTAATAATGTCCACTATCCTGTCTCAAATGTTTCGAGCTATCCATAATCTCTTAAACAATTTCAAAAAGAAAAATTAATCAAAATGATATTCTCTGTTTGAGTAAGGTCAAATTCAGTGCTGTGAGATTAGACGAAAGTACTATATAAAAATAGGCCTACATAGTAACAGGGAAAATATTTATACCTAATTAACGTCTTCCGATTACTTTTGCTAAAGGTGTTTTATTTCGCTATTAAGATAAATTCATGACTTTGCTGATGTATTTTAAGAAAAATGAGATGAAAATCGTTGTTAAATCGAGTGGGCGAGATCTTTTGTTGTGATAACATTAATAACATTTTACGTTTAAAAAAAAAAATATGTATTTGTGTGAAAAATTGGGTGGGGTAAAAGAAATTTACTTCAAGTCAGTTCGGATTAGAAAGGTTAATATTGAACATGTTTGCAACTAAAGCATTTATGAATACCCAAACAAATTGCACTAGTTTTGCTATTGACAAAATTTATGTATACTGAGAGATTGAGTTATTGATAGTTAACCCTTAGCCTGCTGGCGGCGATTGGTTTTGCCTTTGCGACCAGTGCAGACCAAGATCAGCCTGCACATCCGTGCAGTCTGATCATGGTCTGCACTGGTAGCTATTCAGTCAGTAAATTTTTAGTAAACACCCCTTCAAATGATAAATGGTACTGCCCATACTGGAAGATGGACCAGTCCATTATAAAAATTTAGCATGGTAAGGGTTAAATAAGAAAGATATATCTTCTGAGACAGCCATTACATCTACATTGCAATCTTATTTTCATCTTTTCTGTGAGCAAATCATTGCAGAATTTCTACATGAAGTATTCGTGCTGGCTGACATTTATTATGTATTTAGCAAATAATTATTAAATTACTTGGGCTGAATGGTGTGTCACAAAGTTTCCTATTTTGTTCCAAAGCTCATTAAAACTTTTCTGGATAACTTTTTCCATTTCCTGAACTTCAGCCTTTCATATTGAGAACACGACAGTCTTTCTTTGAATATTTTGCAGGAAACTGTTTGCTGCTTAATATTAGAATGGTTGCAAAGTTAATTTGCTTTTAAGTCACAGAATTCAGTCTTGCCATTCATTAATTTCAAAAATATTAAGACTGGCTACCAAACTCAGCTGCAGCATGGTTAATATAAAAAATTATGACTGGTTGCCAAACTCAGCTCTAGAGCCTCATCATTGGTTAATTTAAAAAAATTTAAGCCTGGCTTACCAAACTCAGAGACTGGTTGCCAAACTCAGCTGTAGTCTTGTTATTTGTTAATTAAAAAAAAATTGAAGACGGGTTACCAAACTCGGCTGCGGCCATGCCATGAGACTGGTTGCCAAACTCAGCTGCAGCCATGCCATGAGACTGGCTGAGTTTGGCTGCAGCCATGCCATGAGACTGGTTGCCAAACTCAGCTGCAGCCATGCCATGAGACTGGTTGCCAAACTCAGCTGCAGTCTTGTTATTTGTTCATTTCAAAAAATTTAAGACTGGTTACCAAACTCAGCTGTGGCCATGGTTAATATAATCAAAGCCTTGAAATGTCTGATGGTTGCGGGCTTTTGGTAGATTTATTTTCTGTTTATATGCCAGTCTATGAATATACATGAACGAGAAACAAATACAAATTTAATGTGCCTCATACCTAAGATGAACTCAGCCTGACCCAGCTTGTGATGTAACCATGGGCTGGAATACCTTATCATTGATAGATCTTATATAATCTAAATGGTCAGTGTGAGTGAATACAGGTTGAATAAGAACTGCTTGTTCATTGATAATTCATCCGCATTGTTCATGAATGGGACTATTTTGTGCAGCACATGAACATCCTTTGGGTGTGATTCAGAATAAAATAAAGATTCTATGATTGTCAGAAATACACTTTAACTTTGGTAGCGGGATAAACCCGCAACCAAAAAATGGCTGGATACCTAACTCAGATTCTCCGCTCTATACACAGTCTGTATGTCTGATGTACAGTCTGGAGTGATAAATGTATTTCAGCAAAGTGACTGATATATCATTCCCTGTCTGAATATGAGAGTGTTCTTCACCTAAGCCATTGCTGTCAAAGACAGTTCCATTTATCATAGACTATTTGCTTGTCTCCATAGGGATTCCTGCAGCCATTACATCGCAGATACTCACATGTATGGCTACAACTGAATGTAATGGAGACATACAAAATACTTTAAGCAGATTGCCTTCTCATTTTGTTCTCATTTTTTGTGGAATACTGTGAAATCATTTAATTTTGTGGGCACGAAATTTCGTGGTTTTAGTCAAAATGTCAATTTCGTGGGGATATGAATTCGTGGATTTCAACTTTTGAATATAAAATGAAAGGGAATTTTACTTGTTCGTTGGGATTAAATTTCGTGGATTGAGTCAACCACGAAATCCACAAAAATTAGTCCCCCATGAATATTAATGATTTCACAGTATTCATTCATTATCTATTTCAATCCAGGACTACATGACTAGTTCTGTCCATGTATTGACAGGGAATATTGTGTCACATACTTTTGAATATATAAGAAAATAAAATGAAGAGTAAGAGTTGACATTTCAAAGCAGGGCCTTCTTGATTGGTAATAGTTAGGATCACTTAAACCGACCAACTTTTTCCTAACAACTGAGTGTTCATTTAACCTTGCCAGGGTTGGAGTTGGCAGTTCGTTGAAGATGACTGTCTTTGCAGGAAAAAGTACCGAGGGTTACAGGAAGTAGCGCCAAGGGGTGCACCTTGGTTATGATTATATTTCTCAGGTTGACTTTCAGGTTTTCTATGTGACTGTACACAAAACATTTATAACAAAAGAACAACCACAAAAAAATTGTCATTTCATAAAAAGGAAGAAAAGTCATTTGTCAGACACTTTTGAGGAAATAAAACTTTCATAATGTGATCTTTATTAATTCCCGACTGATTCACATTGTACCAGAAAATATACTCTGTTTTGCTTGTTGCTGTAGCAAAAACTAGCCATTATATTGAGTGTAAAAGTTATGATATAAATTTTGACTTATACATGTCATAAATGCCCGTTCAAGAGCTTTTTACTTAAGTGCTTTGTCGAATACTACATTGTTTGGCGAGTTTTAATTTGAGAAAAAGTATTTGTGGCAAATCGGTAATGTTAATATTGACATAACACGTTTTACTCAGCATGTATAATGAAAAATTGCAATTTATTTGTCATAAAAGATTTCAGTTACAATTGAGATTGATTTATTCTAAAGAAATTAATTTATGGTGATTAAATTTTTTATATTGAGAAACAAATTTGCAAGTCACTGCAAAAATGGCTGAAAGTTTTAAGAGGCAATCAAAATTTAGTATGATTTCGAAAACCCACTCATTGTTTCATTGAAAGAGCTTGAAGTTTTAAATCTTCTTAATTTTAACTGTTAGTTGTTCTAATGCATTAAAAGCTCATAATGTAAATGTATTGTGGCAGCCACAATTATTCTGTTATGAACATAAAATATATTAATTTCTGGTTAAATGCTATTTCTGATAACTGTTTTCTCTAATATTTGTCCAAGGTTTGAATATTGGTGGACATAGTAGAAAGTTTTGTTGAATCTGTTGATTTTTATTACCTCCCTTTTATGGCACGAATGTTAAAATTTCATGTGCAGTATTAGATATATATATATAGTACATCAGACTATAGCAAGAAATAGTAAAGAGGAAAAAAATTGACATAGAAAGTGGAAAAATTTTATTTATCCGAAAATTATTTATCGAATTAAGAAATTTTAGATACTGCTAGACACCACTTGGCATCTTTTTAAACAAATAAGCAAAGAAATATTACTGAAAATACATCTGATATGCGAATTATGCTGGCACACTGTTACTAGATGAAGGTGCAACACAGTTTAATAAATTGGGTCATAAAAGGTGAAAATATGAGAAAATCATCATTTTTATGATTTTGAATGATCAAAAGGACTATAATTTTATATTGCAAATATATAACGATTCACTCCATTTGTCTTCATTTTTTATGGTGATAGGCCAGCTGCAAAGTAATGATTATTATGTACAATCCCTAGTTAAAAGACTAAATAGTTGCTCAATATATACCGAATACTGTTGAGTCCTTTTCCTTGTGTGTAATATTATGTTGTTGGTGTATGGGAAGAAGTGGGTTCTTTGGGTTGAGCAGCTTCCACCTTGAAGTCCGATCCATTACAATAGCTTTCAAGTCCCTTAAGGCTTTCACTTGTATGTTAAAAACAGATAAAGCATCTGCCCCAGGGGTTTCATGGTTAAGGTCTTAGGTGCAGGAACTTCCCCCTGCTATAGCTGTCTGAAGCTGTGGCTACATTAAAGACACCACTTTACTTTGCAACTTCCACCTTCTGCTTCAGCAATTAATGAAACCCCTGTGTACAAATTGACAGTATTCATAATGATAGACACTGTTAGAGAAAGCAGTCACATTGGAAATGATCTTCTACAATCAGTGTCTTAAAGGGAGGTAATCAGAAACAATGTATTCAGTAATACTACTAGTTGAATATTTAGACTTTGGAGGAAACAATTACCACAAGTAGGATTTAACAAAAAATGAGCCGTGCCATGAGAAAACCAACATAGTGGGTTTGCGACCAGCATGGATCCAGACCAGCCTGCGCATCTGCGCAGTCTGGTCAGGCTCCATGCTGTTTGCTTTTAAAGCCTATTGGAGTTGGAGAAACTGTTAGCGAACAGCATGGATCCTGACCAGACTGCGCAGATGCGCAGGCTGGTCTGGATCCATGCTGGTCGCACACCCACTATGTTGGTTTTCCCATGGCACAGCTCATATACTGGCAGGCTGTAATTTATCTTCATAGTAAATGATGTGGTCTAAGCCACATTATAACCAAAGTCATCATGGGCCTTTAAGAGACTAACAAACTCTCAGACTGCTTTAACCCTTACCCTGCTAAATTTCTATAATGGACTGGTCCATCATTCAATTTTGGCAGTACCATTTATCATTTGAAGGGGTGTTTACTGAAAATTTGCAGACTGAATAGTGAACAGTGCTGACCATGATCAGGCTGCACGGATGTGCAGGCTGATCTTGGTCTGCACTGGTCGAAAAGGCAGAATGACTTGCCGCCAGCAGGCTAAAGGTTTAGTGTTATAATACAGTCTTACATTATGAACTGTAAAGTATAAAAAGGGTAAGAAGACACTTATATGTTGTCACTAGGAGTTTGAATTATTGCTGATTAGACTGGCTATATTGCTCACCTTACAAATTTGCTGAGTTTGGCTGCCTGTATTTATGTGTAGAGGAAACTACCAGGCCGATTTGAACTTTCCATCGGCTTAATTACATAAAAAAAAATGGAAAACTTTTACCAGCTGATACTTTAATAACATATGTTTACCCATAATGGTATATATATATATATCTGAACTTTCAAATTACTATACAGTAAAAAGTAATAAATAAGTTATAAACAATGGTGACAGGAGTTTGGAACAGATAAGAGTATGATTGTGGTATATTGTTGTTAAGAATGAATAAAGTTAAAAGAGATGGTCGTACTTATTTACAATCTTTGCGCTTAATGTAAGACTTAAAACATATCTTTGAACATCTCAGACCTTTTATGGAAGCTTAATGTTATGGAAAGTTGTATAAAGCTCGTTGAGATTAAAGTATTTTGTTTTGTTAACGGTTTACCACCAATTGATTACATTACATTGTGTTCAAAGCTGTTGCGACTTTCTTTTGTACAGTTTCTTGAGTCACCACTGTTTTTCACATCTGAAACTCCCTCTAGTAATATATGAAATATGTATGAGGTAATCTCTAAGAAATCTTTCGAAATAGTTTTTTGGGGGCTGTTTTTCTTTTGTCGAAGACATATTACCAGTGTCTTGATTTTTGCCAGTAGCATTGTAATTGGGCAATATTAAATTGTAATTTATTCTACTGGGAAATGTCTGAGTTGTTAATGAATGGGCCTGGACACTGTTTAGTTGATTTGACTGGAGAATAATTGATCGGAAAGTTTTGGACATCCTGTAATAAGAGATGACAATTCCACGCAGGCAGCTTGTGGGACAGACTCAACGTGTCTCGGGGATCAATAATTGTTTTTCCGTTCAGGAAATGGAATTGTTACGAAGCCTTGGAGAACACTGGCCTAATGAATGTAATGTGATAAAAATGTCATTTAATTACACCGTAATTAAGTTCTACATATTCTTTGGTCATTTGTTATTGTCATGCGGACATGTGATACAAGAGCTGTCGACATATTGCGATATGTAATTATTTCAAAAGCGCTTTATCTATACTTTTGATATAAAGAAAGTGGATTGTGATAAAAAGAAACTTTGAGCTTAAAGTTAAACTTGCATCAGATTGGGATAAAACTGCGAATTAAAGCACAAATGACAGATTGTCAAAAATTTTAAAGATAAAAATTATTTATTAACTGCTGTAAACAGTTGCATTTTACTGCAATCTACAGCAGGATCGTTGTTATTATTATGTTTAGCTAAAACATCTTCGGCGGATCTTGGTTTACATAACTTTCCTATGACGAATTGAAACAGAAACGTTTAGATTTTTTAATTCCGCTACATCACCGATATAAATGAATGTTTATTTGTATTTACAGGTGAAGCTGGAAAACACAACAAACACAACACCGTCCAAAGTTATACATTTGCGGAGCTTACCGAACGATGTCACAGACTCCGAAGTGGTACAGCTTGGTATACCCTTCGGGAAAATGTCAAACGTTTTGTTACTGAAACAGAAAAATCAGGTTTGTATAGTTTTATGTTATTTGTTAAAAGTATAATAAGGTTGGCACATACAGCACATACTGATGATTAATAAAACAGATAATTGAGAAGTTGCTATTAGAAATCTTGCATGTGTATGAATAAGCATAATGTGTAGTAGATTGCTCTTATAAATTAAATCCAGTTGCTTACTAACATGTAGATAAATTACATGTTTCGGTTATACAAGACATGGTGTGGCTATCAATTGCACATATATTTGGACATGTCGGTGTGCAGATTAGTATGAAAGCGTCTAATCATAGAATAGTGTTATAAAAAA
Source organism: Mercenaria mercenaria (assembly GCF_021730395.1). Taxonomy (NCBI): domain Eukaryota; kingdom Metazoa; phylum Mollusca; class Bivalvia; order Venerida; family Veneridae; genus Mercenaria; species Mercenaria mercenaria. Next base: position 57,100,698 of record NC_069363.1, read on the forward strand.
AAAAACACTGAAATTCTTTTAAGATCTAAGAATGACAGCACTTTCTTTTTTCTAATTTTAATTAAGAATTTTTATGTTCAGTTTATTTTGTATATATAGGGAAAAAAACACTCATTGGTATCAAAATGATGATTGCATTCCAAGATGAAAAGAAAAAGTCTTCCTTTTTTCTCACACAAAAACTTCTTGATATCTTGCCTTTCCCTTCTGAGAGTAAAAAACCAACCCTACATTCTAACGCTTATTTGAGTGCAAGATGTTTTGACTAACTGTTATATTCTGGGAAACCACAAGTCCCCTCGTCTCAAATAGCTTCATTTGGGGGTTGTTTTTTTTTTGGAGGAAAAAATGTAATATTGGTTGAAAAGCAATAATTTACACATGTTTTTGATCATAAAAAGTACAGTTTTGAATATGTAATGTTAAGCGTTTTTTTTTTTTTTTGCGTTATGAAATGTTTCTGGTAGAAAGTCAATTTTGAAATGTGTCGGAACTAATTGATAATAAATGTGACTGATGGCAATTAATAACCGCTCTTAATTGTCATGTGAATCATTATCCCATGGATACCTTTGGGAAATTAAATAAATATTGCCTAGTAACCGTAGCATGGTAGCATGATCAGTTTACGTGAACTTTTCAATTACTAGGTGATCATATTGCAACATTGTCACTAGTGGCTGAAAATGAAGTTACCAGGAAAATGCCATAGAATGTGGTGATATTTTCATAATGAGTCTTTGACATTCACCAGCGATTAATGTAATTTTCTTCTTTTGGTGGGGAGGAGGGGGAAGGGGTGAGGGTGTATGTTAGAGAAATGGCATTAAGGGTAATAAACACAACGTATCAACCACTAACAGAATGAACAAGTCCTTTCCTGGAAGCCAAACTTTGATTCACAGCCTACCTTAAATGACTTAATAAGGGGAATGGTGAATGGTAAGGGCGTCTGCTGTGTAACCTGGAGGTTGTGAGTTCGGACTCCGCTGGGGTCAGCACCACATCTTCTCATATGACACCCGTACTGGTTTTTTCAGGATGCGGACTTGCAAGTAATTCAAATAATTTTGAAGCTTTTGTCACAGTCTGGCAGAAATAAATTAGTTTAACCTTTAGCCTGCTGCCGGCAAATGATTTTGCCTTTGCGACCAGTGCAGACCAAGATCAGCCTGCACATCCGTGCAGTCTGATCATGGTCCGCACTGTTCGCTATTCAGTCAGTAAATTTTCAGTAAACACCCCTTGGAATAATAAATGATATTGCCCAAATTGAATGATGGACCAGTCCATTTTAGAAATTTAGCAGGGTAAGGGTTAAAATAAATGATTTAGTAAACAATAAATTATATAAAATATTTCATTCAATTTTCCACAGAAATTGGCATATAAAAAAGGAATTTCTAGGCAGCTTGCTGAAGTTAATGAAGTAGTTGTAGAGAATGAGAGACAATGTGATAGAGAGAAAGGCAAAGGTTGAAGACAGAAAAGAGAACAATGCATCTTAAAATAAACATTTAAATAACATTTTTCTTAGAATGCCGAGACGTGCAATTTGTTTAATGCAAAAGCAATTTTGTTTTCTGCCATTCTCCAAAAGTGATATTCTTAGCGGGAAGTTAATACCTTGTTATGAAATGCTGTTTTCTTGCCATGTCTTGGGGGCTCAGGCTTTAGATAGAAACATACAAATGCTGAAGATGTCCCCGGGACATGTTTTATCGCAAATATTTTCAGATTTATTTGCCAGTCGGTATTGTAATAGCAGTAAATTTGCCATAGGCAGACAGTTGATAAAAGTTAAGCTTGTTGGAATCTTCATTTGCAAAATTGCATTTTTGAAATTAATTTTGTGAAATGTTATGATGTAAAGCATTCTGATAGAAATAAATCCTCCAGAAAAGAGATAGAATTTTCATTAATAATGTTTAAAATACGTTTTAAGACAATATTCTATGTAATTTAATGTTGTCATGAGAATAATATGTCTGTTTCTGCAGAAAACCCAGCTTTGTAAAAGAAATGCTGTTGGAAAACAGCCTTTTGACAAAGAAAAAACAAAAAACGCACTTAAATGGACAACATGATTGTATGCCATGAAAGTTAAGATATATATATATATATGATATATATATATTTGTTGCAGGCTTTCTTAGAGTTTGAAGACGAGTCTGTGGCAACAACGTTTGTCAACTACTACACAAAAATGCCGTGTCAGATACGAGGCAAACAAGTATATGTACAGTTCTCACAACACAAAGAACTCAAAACAGATCAAGCACATTCATTTCAGGTGAGAAATATTGCATTTTTAGCTCGACTATTCATAGAATAGTAGAGCTATTGGACTCGCCCATGCTGGGGTCTGCCTCTACCATGAAAATTTAGAAACCTATCATTGTACCAGTGTCATGTTGATCTCTACTTAAACAAAGAACAAGCCATCCTCAGTGGTGGTGTTGTTAACAAGGAGGTTTTGCTATATTGTACAGCTTGTATACAGACCCCAGGTTCACCCGGTACATAAAATAACTGCCATTAATTAATTGGATTACAGTTGCTAAATATGAAAACAAAGCAAATACCTGTATTAAACACAGCAGCTTTGGTTTACCAAAACTTTCAGAGAAAAAAGTTTTGTTTTTTTGTCGAATTCAAACAGCTGTAAATGGGCTAGGCTATAGGCACCAGCAAAAGTAAAAAAAAAAGTTTGGAATAATAACATGAAATATATCACAGACATATCAGTGGTAATAGCAAACATTATATATCGCAAAATATAAAACAATTAATTTCGTTTAAGATTTATGGCATTCTTTCTTCTGAACAAATTATTAAACCATTTATCAAAACATTTCTGAGAAAACATTTCTGAGAATATGTTAAAGTAGGGTTGTGCTACAATTTAATTAAATTTACAATTTATTTCAAATGTTGAACAGGAGGAAATAGTTTTAATAATTTTGCATGCTTTTACTTATATGTAGTAAGGGTTATATATATATATATATACATACCATCGGAAAGTAATAGTTCTAGGTTAAATCAAACCATGGTGGAAAAACTTCTTGAAAACTTCATGAAAAATGCATAAAATACCAGAATAAAATAACAAGAAATTTAATCAAAAACTTTGAAGAAAACATAAAATTAAAGTAATAAAAACTTTTTCTCTTCAGATACCACTTTCACAGTATTCAATTTCAAATCTTAAGGTAGTTTCTTTAAATTATAATGTATATTCTTGTTGAAAATGCACCAGGTTATCCTATGTTCAGTTTACAATTAAGGTAATGGGTTATCTTAAGTATGCCTAATGAAGAAAAATCTGGTTTAAGACAAATATTATAACTACTGTACCTCTAACATAAAGTTGTTTACTCGAGGTAAATTGATAAAATATAAAATTTGATCGTCAAATTTGTCCTAATGTACAGAAAAACAAAACAAAAAAACCAACGTTTTCTGTAAAACTGACATAGGCTTGTTTGTAATTCAACTTGATGAATATATTGACAACAATGAAGACACTTAACAGTTGAAACTCAGATTCTTGAAGTCGCTTAACTGGAAGAAATTTACAAGTTCATACAAAGTATCTTCTTAGTGCTCAGTTTTCCCCCATTTTCGACATTCTGCGATTTCGGTCGTGTTAAACAGAATTTAAAGTCCCTTCAGTCAAATTCTTATGATTTATATCTGGACGTGTCATAGTAAAAAAAAAATGGTGGCTAAATACAGGCGAGACCATGTAATGCAGATGCAAAATAAATAGGTACTATGAAGAAAAAAGCATTTAAAATTGCTAAGTACTCCTATAAAATATATATCAAATGTTTATGCCATGTTTACATGTACTTGTCTGTGAGGGTGCCACAGCTCATTTCGGGTTGTCGTGCAGTAAAATCCTCAATTCCTGGGATTTTGAGATTTTGTGTTTCAACTGTATAAATGTCTGCCTGTAGCTGTATTTGTTTGAATGGAATTAGCTTCTACAAATTTTTTTTTAACATTATTTAGTGCTACAGATTTTATGAGAATTTTCTGCAGTAATTAGTGGTAATTTAATCCTTAACCTGCTGGCGGCAGATGATTCTGCCTTTGCGACCAGTGCAGACCAAGATCAGCCTGCACATCCGTGTAGTCTGATCATGGTCTGCACTGTTCGCTATTCAGTCAGTAAATTTTCAGTGAAAACCCCTTTGAGTAATAAGTGGTACTGTCCAAATTGAAAGATGGACTAGTCCATTATAGAATTATAGCAGGTTAAGGGTTAATTAAATTCCATTTGATACATTCTTGACGGAGTTTGCACTAATCGCGTAAAATGCTAATTTTGTGAATAATAAAAACAAGATGTTCAATTATCAAGGGAAATCTATTTAAAAAGAATTTGGGCAGTGGTTTTACTGGTAGCTTGTGTCATGAAGCAAATTTCAGGGGAGAATCCTACCAGCAGCTTTAAAGTCCCGTCCCATGGATTTGAAGCAAAATTTTTACAACTCTTGCATCTTCAAAAGTCTTATACATTGTTTTCATTCCTCAAGTTGACCTTGAGGGTAAGTTTCATGCTTTGGTGATAAGTTAAATAAGCAAGCAACTGTATTTATCCTGAGCCAATGTATATATAGTGCGACACCAAAGCTCAAATATGATCAACTTCAGTTTGGAGAAAGAAAGAGTTCTTATGTTAAAATATTCAAATAAAGTAGGTTTTCTTGTTTATTTGGCTGAACTTGTGTTGGTGAATGTTTTCAGAATCAGGCTTCCCAGGCAGCTCTACAGGCGGCACAGCAGGCGGTGATGGGCAACGGGGACAGCGAGGGCGTGAAGAAAACAGTCCTGCGTGTCATAGTTGAGAATCTAGTCTATCCTGTTACCATAGAAGTTCTTCATCAGGTAATTACGAATGAGAATATGGTAAAATCATGAGTTTTCATGGGGGACTTATTTTCGTGGATTTCATGGTTGAGCTAATCCTCAAAATTTAGTTCTAGTGAAGTAGTAAAATTTCCACTCAATTTTTGTTCAATGGTCAAACTCAGTGAATTTATATCTGCACGAAATAGCCATTTGGCCAAAACGAAATTTTGAAATTTCGTACCAATGAAAATAACTTTTAGAGTGCAAAATCTCTAAAATGGACTGGTCCATCATTCAATTTGGGCAGTACTATTAACTATTCAAAGGGGTGTTCACTGAAAATTTGCTGACTGCAGACCATGATCAGCCTGCACGTAGGCTGATCTTAGTCTGCACTGGTTGCAAAGGCAGAATCACTTGCTGGCAGCAGGCTAAAGGTTAAATGATTTATAGCAGGAACTTGCATAGAGTTACAGCATAGAATAAGAAGTGGACACTTGCCTTTCGAAAACCAGTAAAAACCACCCTTGTAACTTGAGAAACTTAAATTTACCAGGTTTCACGTACTTCACTCTTGATTGATAGGTCTGTGCTAAAGATATTTGGAAATAATAGCCAGAATCATTAGCGTGTATAAAATTGGACCTGATGAACTGTTATATCGAGAAGCTCCAAGAATACACACACATTAAATGATGAAAAATAAACAGGCAAAGTACTACTGGGACTATCAAGTAAATCTACAAAAAGTGAACTCTACTGTTGTCGCATAAAACAAAGATTACAATTTCAAAAGCGTTGAATTATGTTCAATATTTCCTTTCAAAGCAGTGTAACATCAAAGCACTTGGTTAATTGCAGTGTTTAATGCAGTAGCATGAAAGGATTTCTTGGTGGCGAAAGCAGCATTTAATAAATGAGCTGTGCCATGAGAAAACCAACATAGTGGCTTTGTGACCAGCATGGATCCAGACCAGCCTGCGCATCTGCGCAGTCTGGTCAGGATCCATGCTGTTCGCTTTCAAAGCCTATTACAATTAAAGAAACTGTTAGCGAACAGCATGGATCCTGACCAGACTGCACGGATGCGCAGGCTGGTCTGGATCCATGCTGGTCGCAAAGCCACTATGTTGGTTTTCCCATGGCACGGCTCAAATCTGCAATTGCGGCAGATCAAATGGGAGTTGATCTGAAATCAAGACGTCATATTTTCATATTTCTATTTTTGCAGGGACAGAAGATAGACATTTGTATAAAAGAATTAATTGTAGTGAAATCACAGGAAATTTAAAATGCAAAAATCGATTCGAATGCTTGCTAACTGTATTAATGGGCATGTTAGAATTAAAATTAAATTCGCGGCATCCCGCTGTAGATCGCTGATAAAACTCTCTGAAATTTCAATTGATTTCATGATACTTAATTTCAAGTATCTTTTGTGATTGAGTTATTGGTGATAAAACTACTGGTTTATATTAGTGTAGCGGTGGCCAAGAGGTTTAAGTTCACTGACTCACTGAATCACTTTTGCCTCACCTCTGTGGGTTCGAAACCTTGCTTGGGGTGTAAAGAAAAAACTACTGTAGTTCTTTTCTAGATGGTTACTAGAGTTCCATTGCAGATAGAAGATTTAAATTACATTTGAAGTTCCTCAAACTGATCTGTCTGTATTTGCACTTAACCCTTACCCTGCTAAATTTCTTTAATGAACTTAGCCATCATTCAGTACCATTAACTGTTAAAAGGGGTGCATACCAAAAAGATATTGACTGAATAGCAAACAGTGCAGATCATGATCAGACTACACGGATGTGCAGGCTGATCATGATCTGCACTGGTCACAAAGGCAGAATCAATCGTATCCAGCATGATAATAGTTAAGAGATATATAGTATTAAGGTTTTCTTAATGATTGGATGTTACAACTTCATTAACATGAACAAGATGGCCAGTGAAAATTATACTCTGAGGAATCAGCAGCTGATAGGTAGTGAAGCTTAACTAGATGTTTAGTACTTTACAATTAACTACATTACATTGAAATTGACTACATTACATTGAAATTGACACATTGAAATTGACTACATTACATTGAAATTGACTACATTACATTGAAATGGTCTACATTTCAATGTAATGGTCTACATTACATTGAAATTGACTACATTACATTGAAATGGTCTACATTGCATTGAAATTGACTACATTACATTGAAATGGTCTACATTACATTGAAATTGACTACATTACATTGAAATTGACTACATTACATTGAAATGGTCTGCATTGCATTAAAAGAGACAACACTATGTTAAAATGGACTACATTATGTGTTAGGTTAAGATGGCCTATATTACAATAAAATGAACTCTGTTTTGTTAAAATGGACTTTGATATGTTAAAATAGACAACATTATGTTAAAGCAGATATTACCTTAACCATTAGCCTGCTGGTGGCAAGTGATTTTGCCTTTGCAACCAGTGCAGACGAAGATCAGCTTGCACGTCCCTGCAGGCTGATCATGGTCTGCACTGTTCGCAGTAAATTTTCAGTGAATACCCCTTTGAATAATAAGTGGTACTGCCCAAATTGAATGATGAACCAGTCCATTTTAGAAATACAGCAGGGTAAAGGTTAAAATGGACTATGTTTCATTAAAATGAATAACATTACATTAAAGTAGACTACATTGTGTATGAAGTATTTTACCCAAGACATACTAATCATTTCAAATTATACAAGCTTAGTCTCATAGATAAAATGAGGAAGAATTCATGAAAATTTAATAGCCTTGTATTGTTGCTGATGATTTAACAATTTGGAGAAAGAATGTGCAAGTAGGAGCTACAGAAAATGCTACACGAAAGTCTGCACTCCATCAGAATTGTTGTGACTCAGTGACAGAAAAAAAACGTCAGAAAACAAAACAAAAAAGAAAACAAGAAATTTACTCATAAATATCCATTATGGTTGTATCCATTGTTTTCCGATACGTTTCCCCGCTCAATTTGCATGCGGAGGCTGATATGATATCAACAATAAAACATGTTTTGCAGTATTCATGCTGCAATTTCATCTGGTTGTTAAATCATGAAACAACCTGAAACGCCGAATAAATTCTCATTTAACGGAGCCATTACGAGAAATAACGGATTGATTTAGAAGTTAAGAATTTGTTTCTGAATAAGTCAGTGTCGATATGAAATATTGTATTGCTTTTGTAGGTATAAAACTGATTGATGTAAAAGTAATATTACTGGAAGGTGTGTGTTAGATTTATGTAAGAATTTCGTAATAATCTTTTAAGTATTAGTTTAGCACTGTTCAAAACCATTCTTCAAGGCATCTTCTTGTTTTCCAAAAATTTGGTTGATTAACTTAAGTAATCCAATCAAAGATGTTTTTTTTTTAAAAAAAAGGATCAGCAGTAAAAAAGTTACTTTTTTTTGGGGTCTTTGTGGCATAGTGGTTGAGGTTGTTGGCTGTGAGGCACTTGCCCCTTACAGTTGCGGATTCGAAACCTTGCTTAGGGTGTAGTAATCTTTCATGTGAGGAAGTCACCCAGCAGGTTTGTAGAAGGTTGGTGGTTCTACCAAGCTGCCTGCTCATGTATGAAATAATGCTTGGAGGTCCCCGCCCCTGGGATCTTCCTTCACCATCAAAAGCTGTAAGGTCATCAAACGATCCATAATTGTATAACGTGACGTTAAACCTAAGGAAACCAAAATCTAGCTTAATTGTTTGGTACTTCACATAAGGTATATCCATGTTTGGTACCTGACATTTACAAACAAAGGGTATGTCCACATTCGTTACTTGATAGAGCGGGCTTTGCGCAAAACGGTTGTAACTTATTTGAAGTAAAGAAGGAGTTACAACAGTTTTACGCTAAGCCCGCGTCACTATGTCCACTTACTTGATTACACAATTTAGAGATGCTTAGTTTGGTCTAAACAAACTTCGGTTCTTGTCTAGGTACCATGTATCGTGGCAGATACTGCTTCTAAACCTAGTTCCTTTGTGATTTAGGTTTCAGTATGGAATATCCACTAGTTAGTAGTAAGAACGGTGCAATAGTAGTGCAGGGAAACACGTATATGGCTTAACCTTTAGCCTACTGGCGGCAAGTGATTCTGCCTTTGCGACCAGTGCAGACCAAGATCAGCCTGCACATCCGTGTAGGCTGGTCATGGTCTGCACTGTTTGCTATTCAGTCAGTAAATTTTCAGTAAACTTCCCTTCGAATGATAAATGGTACTGCCCAAATTGAATGATGGACCAGTCCATTTTAGAAATTTAGCAGGCTAAAAGTTAATTTATAGCAGGAACATTACATTAAATAAAGGTGAAGCCGGTTGATTATTGTTTTTCTTTTCTTTTTTCAGATCTTTAGCAAGTTTGGTAAAGTGTTAAAAATGATCATCTTCACAAAAAACAGTAAGTACCATTTTAATATCTTTTAATCTCTTATGTCGTAATACTGCAAATTAAATTCTGTCTAAGAAATATAGCAGTCATTTTCAATTTTAGAGAGATTACGATCATAGGCGGCGATCATAAATTTTACATGGAGATGAAATATAATTGAAATGCATATTGGTTTTGTAAAATGCCGTCAGGTTTTGCATATAGAGTAAAGTTATGTCAGTGTTGGTGTTGTTTAAGGAATGGAAATCTGTCACAGTGTGTTATATCCGATACATGAATTGACAGCTTCATTTACTAGAAATGTCAGCAGCTTTCTTCTCACAGCTTCCTTCTTGTGGCTTCCTTCACACTTCATGATATGTGAAATTGGATGATGTACGTAGACTCATTGTCAGTTATTATGTAACATTGGATAGAAATTATAGGATAAAGAAAATACAGCAAAATTCAGAACAAAATATCTATTCACTCAGTGTTGTAATAAGGGGAGCAGTGGTTTAGTGGGTAAGGTTTCGGCCACTCAACCCGAGGGGTCATTGGTTCGAGCTCACTGGGATCATGACTATGCCTTCTCATATTATACCAGTATTGAATTTTCCAGGGAGTGGCTTCGAGAGTTGTTCAAATAAGCTTGAAGCTTTCATCATAATCAAGCTAAAATAAATTAGTATAAACTAATAAGGATATTGATTTTGGTTCACTACCCCTCACCTCTGCGGGCTTGAATACCGATTGGATCATCATGTATGGTAGCCATCCAGCGGGCTTGTAGAAAGTCAACGGTTCTACCTTGGTGCCTGGCCTTGCTTAAAATGCTGTCTGAAGGGGCAATTTTGGGTCTACCTCCCATCATTAAAGCTGGAAAGTGGCCTTGTTTCCTGAGCTATGTTGATGCTACTAAAAACAAAAAGTTAACAGGCTTGCAGAGCAGTAATGCACTAAAAGAATGTTGTTTACGCACAATTGTGGTCTTAACGGTTGTACAGTTGCGTACCTTGTTTAGTATAACAAAGTGCCTGTTGTTTTCGCATTAAACTGTTTTTTTTTTAGTCTTTTATGCTTAGAACTTTTTAGTCCCCTTAGGATATGCAAAAACATATCAAATGTAGGTGCAGACAGATCTCTTTAATTTGCTTTTATTATACCCAACAGTTCAATAAACAAATGAAAGCAGAATTCACATTGATGTTGCTTAAGTAGATTTTTTATTTCAGATAATAAACATAAAGGCAAAACATAAAGGCAAAAGGAAAATTACTGGGTGTGTGAATTGTTTTCAGCACCCTCGAGACCACAGTGACACTGTGATATTTCATGCAGAAAATGAAACTATGCTATTGTTTTGAATCATTTCAGACACATTCCAGGCACTGATCCAGTTTGATAATTCTGTCTCGGCCAATGCAGCTAAACTGGTAAATATAGTCATTTTGTTACTTTCTTCATCAATTAACCTTTAGCATGCTGGATAAATTGTCGTCTGCTGGAAATGTCATCTGCTAAAATTGTAAAGTTCATTCAGTTTGCTCCGAAATTGGAAGAAATATTGTCAGAGTAGCAAACAGCTTGGAACCTGATCAGACGCCGATTTAATCGGCGTCTGATCTGGTTCCAAGCTGTTTGCAAAGGCTGTTAAATTCACCTGCAGCAGGCTAAGGGTTAAGTGCTTCAAGCCAGCTGAGCTGGTTCATCTGAACCTTTACCATATGTCAGTTATATTATTATAATAATAATCATATTTCAAAGCTACAAACATGTTTACACAACACATTCGTTTGTACAAGACTATTTCATTATAGCGTAGAATGATATTTTAACAGAGTATCGGAAACTGCTTGGTTTTTAGACTGAAATAAAGGCATGAACCACAGTTGCCATTTTCATCTTGACTTGCACTTTTCATATTGAGCTACAGTTGCCCATTCATATACACATAATTTTGTTTTCATACTGACCCACAGTTGCTTTTTTCTGTTGACCTACAGTTACCCCTTTCAGGTGGAAACCACAGTTGCCCTTTTCATAGTGAACCACTTTGCCCTTTTCATATTTACCCACATTTGCCTTTCCATATTGAGCTACAGTTGCCCTTTTCATAGTGAACCAATTCGCTCTTTTCATGTTGACCGGCATTTACCTTTTCATATTGACCAACATTTACCTTTTCATATTGAATGACATTTACCTTTCCATATTGAGCCACATTTGCCTTTCCATATTGAGCTACAGTTGCCTTTTTCATAGTGAACCACTTTGCTCTTTTCATATTGACCGACATTTACCTTTTCATATTGACCGACATTTACCTTTTCATATTGACCGACAGTTACCGTTTGTGTTAAACCACAGTTACCTTTTCCTTGCATAGCTACGTCTTCATGTTGGATTTGTAGAAACTGTAAATGTTCATGGTTAACCAGAAATAAAGCACACAGAGCAGGATATCTGTGTCAGTTACTATTGATATATCACTGAAAATTTAATTTTCTGACAGCAAATTCAGGAATCTAAATACTAATGTGATACGGGTTGTCTAAAAAAAAATCCCTTGAGCTTTTAAGGATCATTTTATAGAATTAATGTTGCAGTAGCTGAAAATTTAATCCATCTTCCAGTTGTGAAAGTAATGTGCAGTTTTTGAAGAAAAAAAAGAAAGAAACATATTAAACCAGTAGCACAAAAACTAACAATGGAAGATTTCCTTTTATTTCTGTAGAGATCCTGATTAAATTCTGCATCAAATGGGATTTGACCTTGCAACTCTTGGGTTATAAAGATCGCATGACGCATATCTGATATTGATTTGAAACGTAAGACATTGAAATTCCAAAAAAATGTCTTACTTAGATTATGCTGTACGACGCTGATAAAGGATTCAGTAGGGTTTATGTATTCTTTGTTTTGTGTTTTCAGTCGTTAGATGGCCAGAACATATATAATGGCTGCTGTACCCTGCGTATAGACTACAGTAAACTGGGACAGTTAAATGTCCGGTATAATAATGACAAAAGTAGAGACTTCACCAATCACAATTTACCTAGCGGAGACCCAGGTCTTGAGCAGGCTATGGCTTACGGCCCAGGAGGTAAGAGTGCAGTATATTGTTTTGTATAGGAAAGTTTGATATAGATTGGTGAAATCACATGTTACTGAAGATGTATCTGTTACCCAAAGATTTTAACCCTTACCATGCTAAATTTCTGTAATGAACTTGTCCATCTTCCAATTTGGACAGTACCATTAACTGTTGAAAGGGGTGCTTACCAAAAAGATACTGGCTGAATAGCGAACAGTTCAGATCATGATCAGAGTGCACAGATGTGCAGGCTGATCATGATCTACACTGGTCGCAAAGGCAAAACCAGTCGTGTCCAGCATGGTAAGAGTTAAACTCTAGAATAGTCAGTCTTGAGATAAAGGGAAAGTTTGTTTGTTTTTTTTTTCATAAAAAGTAAAGAATTGTTGGAAGAGGGGAAAGTGTATTTTTATGAAGAAGAAGGTATTACTGATGGGGTCAGGGAGGGGGTGAAGGTTGTTTTATTTTCATAAAGAGGATCACTGTTGGGAAAACAAGAAATAAGCATTTTCATTTTTAGTGTCAATTTCTTTGACTTTGAGAAAATGTTGTCCATTGCTTTGTGAAAGGTTGAAGACAACAACAACAAAATCCGTACTGTCAGTGTGCACAATGCTGAAAATGGTTGTTATATGAGCCGTGCCATGAGAAAACCAACATAGTGGGTGTGCGACCAGCATGGATCCAGACCAGCCTGCGCATCCGCGCAATCTGGTCAGGATCCATGCTGTTCGCTTTTAAAGCCTATTGGAATTGGAGAAACTGTTAGCGAACAGCATGGATCCTGACCAGACTGCGCGGATGCGCAGGCTGGTCTGGATCCATGCTGGTCGCACACCCACTATGTTGGTTTTCACATGGCACGGCTCAATTATAATTCAGAATTGGAAGTTTCATTATTAATTCTGGAACTCTATTATACTGTTAATTGTGATTTGATTGGCAGTACTCATAAAGTTGCAACATTAACAACATTGTCAGGAATGCTTTTTTCTCGCAAATTAAGTTTGACACAATCTATAAAAAGACCATTACTTGACTTAATACGGTGTCCAGACTAGGAATTAATCTGGGTAAAATTAGGAATAATGTGAATGAGTTAGCTGTGAGAATAAATCTGGTTAACTTGGTTTGAAAGTCAGATTGATCTAAACTTAAGTTCACCTTGGCAATAAGGATTTAAAGAGAAAAGGTTAATGAGATCATGACTTTCAGCTAAGTCTTTAATCTTAATCCTTTAATCCATTACATTGAGATCTGGTGCGCTTTTCACAGGATTAATTGACTTCTTTCATGTATTAATAGCAGATTGTTTAAAGGTTAGATAATCTGTAAATACTGGCAAGATTTTTCAAGTGCATTTCAGCATTTCAATTTCAGTTATAATTTGATATTTTAATTCTAAGAATTTAGATACCGGTATATACATTTTAAGATCACAAAATATTTGTTTCCTTAAAAATATGCCATAAATTTATTCATATAATTGATCTTTTCCCCACCTTCCAATTTTTATATAGGTATAAAATATACCCTATGTAATAGATTGGTGTGATACTTTAAATTTTTTTAGATTTTTTCACTACCGAATTTATGGTTGCCATATTTAGTTGTAAGTTGCTATATTACAGAGAAAAGCCCAGGTGTTTGTATATCATCGCATTTATTAGTTTTCGATGCTATTTCCGTATAAAGAAATTTGATTCTGTACGTGGTAATGTATTGCCGTATCTTTAGCTATATTGTCTGTGCTGTAATCGTAAATATCTAATTCAAGTCTATACCGTCTGCTCAGTTATATGTAAGATTCTTTGATTAAAATTCAGGAAATTAAATATTGAATAAAGAAGTAAGCCAACATGTTTTGTTAAATATTTCTGAAGGACATTTCAAAAATATTTCTTTTCATGAGTTACGGAAAGCTTGAATATTAGTTTTCTTGGTTTGTCAATAGCTTCAATGAAGTTAAATAAAATTTCTTCAATATTAGCTGAAAAAGGAATAGCCGTCAGCCGGTATGTCCAAGATCATACTCGTCAGTGTTTCTTCTCACAACATTTTTACCAAGTGATATTTTCTAAAATAGGGCAACACAGTATCTACATCATCAATCATGACTGAGTAAATTGTCCAGCAGATTTTTTCTAAGAGATATACAACCTTTCCTGTCCATAAACAAAAGCAAATAATGTAGTGTCTATTTCATCTTGTTGCAATCAGCATCCCGCTATATTTGCGAAGTTGAGAAACTGACCATTTCTGTCTCGTTTATCGGCGGCTAATAACAAGTTGCTTCTCACAGGATATCAAGGGTTTCTGTCTCGTATTGAAAACTAGATCGACTATTACGCACAATTACACAAGCTGAGGTAGTCATGAATTTTCTTGTCTAGATTCTACTTCTGCGACAATCTTTATCTCGTGAGATTTACAAGAATTCTTTCTTATAGGATTGTGTGAATCGCCGATCAATACTGGCCAATAATCGGAGAAGTCATTTTGTCCCAGATGTCACTCAAGGTCATTTGATTGTAATTTCACCAAAATTGCTGTCGACTGTTTGGGAGATGCAGTCTTTAATTTGTAGTTGACAATTGCCGTTACTGCCGAAAAATAATTCTTGCGTTGAATGAAAATTGTAGTTGAATAGATAATTGACATCTGTCTAAAAATTTATGCTTTAATTTTTAGTTGTATTGAAAAGATTGTTTCTGACATGGAAGTTCCTGCTTAAAATCATTACAAAATTGACCGTCAATGAAAATTTCAAATTTTTTTGCCATTGCAAGATTTTCAAGAATTGCACTTTGTGGTGAATGAGAGAAGGCCGTAGAACTAAGCTTTCATGCTTTAAAAATGCCGTAGACAAATAAGAGAGATATTTTAAGTTTGTGTGATGCAGAAGGGGTGGGGGATAGGTTCAGTTGAAAATATGGGAAGTTAATGTTTAGTTTTATATACCTTCCGTAACAGATTTCTTCAGTGACTCACTGTGTATTCAGGTTTTGTACAGTAGTCCTGCAGATGTTTAAGTGTATATATATGTTTTGTATTAGCTCGACAAGATAAAGCTCTTGATTATGATGTTGGTAAAAAAGGTGACGCATCAACATGTAATTACAATAGAAAAGATGGCGATAGAGGTTATGATAAGGATTCTGGTAATTTGTTGAAGTTCTACGTTTTCAGTTTTAAAATGTTTACATTTCGATAGTTATTTCCTTTTTGCTTTCTAATCAACCCCATTTCCTATGTTCCATTGCTTCATTGCAAAATTGTTGTATCTGCTACTCTATTTATTTACAGTTATAATAGTTCAGCACTCATGTTATGCTTTATTACTGGTTCCCGTTCAGTTTAGTTTGAATATTACTGGTTCCCGTTCATTTTTCCAGTTTAGTTGAGATAAATTGTTTATATATATAGATCTTTTGACTATTAAAGAGAGGAAAAGTTCTATAATAAGCAAAGAATTATTTGAAACCATAATATTATATTGTTTATTTTCATGTTACAGTTTTTTGAAGTGACAGCTTAAACATTTAAATCGTCAAAATTTTTATGATTGAACAATTGAAACATACCCTGTATTTTTAAGTGCATTTTTAGTTTTCAAGAATTTCAACCCTTTGGTCTTCTTTCTTCACTTTCATGAATTACACTTGAGATGAATTTAGGAGAAGCAAATATGTATCTTGACTAGACGGGTGTTTGATTAAAATTTATTATCTAAGTACATGGCTTTGGCATGATGTATAGAGGTATATATTGATAATGGTGTGCAGTATAATATTGCAGCAGATTGAAGATGGCACAGAGTGTTGCGCAAGAATTTTTGCAAAATGTCCGAATCAAACTGTTGCAAAAGCTCTGCTCACTATGGGCGTTATCTTTTATCTATTTATACTTTTAATTATACCCGATGATCATCAAGTGATTTCAACATCATTTAAAATGAAAACGAAGTTATTTTAGGTAGTATAGACGTCTTGTCACCTTGGCAAAAAACCTCTGTAGTATATATAGTAACAATATTTAAATACCGAGGCAAAGACGTATTGAATGTGACGTTTGAGCTCTTTATTTGCATTGTTAGAAAGTTTGAACAATGATTTTAGGTATTCAAAAAAATATAGTTAATTATGAGAAGCGATACCTGCAGTTTGTTGTTGTTGGCAAAAATGTTCTGTGTATTTGAGTTTGATTTTAGGAAAATTCTTGTTTGAAACGGACACCTGTTACTTCAGGTGGTTGCTGAATGTTGTGTGGAATAAACCAGGAAATTTGGCAGGGTGTCCCAATCTGTGGGAAATTATGTTTTATAGGCACATAAAAAGAAAGTACATTGATATAAGGGTTATTACGTGTAGTAGGATTTTTTTCATGTTTTACGAGGCAACCTATTTCATAAAACAACAGTTAACAGCAGATGTCGTAAAAAAAAAAGCAGCTGAATGAATAAAACACA
This sequence comes from Mercenaria mercenaria, assembly GCF_021730395.1. Lineage (NCBI taxonomy): Eukaryota > Metazoa > Mollusca > Bivalvia > Venerida > Veneridae > Mercenaria > Mercenaria mercenaria. Next base: position 57,117,534 of record NC_069363.1, read on the forward strand.
TCATTGTACAATGAGAGTCCATTTCTTATTTATTTCTTGGTTAGAATGATAAAGATCAATTGACCTGTTTTTATGGTAAGTAAACTCAAAGGAAATATAAACTTTGTGATGTTTTATTGAAAGAAGAGAAATACACACGAAAAAAGCTCTGAAACGAGGTCGTAATGATATTGGATGCTGTTTTTCATGGTGGTTTTCATTTGGCTACATTTCATCACTGCTGATGATGCAATACTTCTTTTGGTTTCTTTGTAGTTAATAGAACAGTTTTTTTTTTTTTGTTCTGTTCACACGGTAAAGCATTCCTTGGCATGTATTGTTAGAAAAGAATTTGGTATTTAACAGATCTTGAAAGCTTTAGGGTGTTCGTCTGCTCATTAATTTACTCTCTTTTTATGCATTGAACCATGCTTTTTAAGTTTATGATGAAATAACCTGTGTCTACAAATTATTATACAATTTGTTCAACAAAAATTACAAGGGCAGTAAAAACGTACTTTTATCAAGTATTTTATGATTATTTATTACGTGTAGGTTATTTGAAGAATGATACAGTTAAAGACTCTTTGAAATTCCAGCTTCATAAAAATGTGGCTTTTCAAGCGATTTTCTGCCGTCTGCTTGGCATCCTATTTTATAATGTTCTTGTTTTGTGTTTTGAGTGTATTTCGGCTCTTGTCTTAAGTGATAGATTATGACTGTTGAGAGCGTAATATTTTTACTGAAGTCATAATTTTCGTTTGACTTGTGTTCTATCCTGTGATCTTAGTTATGAAGATGACAGGTCTGCTATGCAAGATATTCCTGTAAACTTTGTGAGAATTTCTGTAACTGTCATTTGAGGGAAAAAAAGCTGTGATGTTATTATTAAGAGTGAGTACATTTCATAGACAATAAGTGTTATGTTTTGGTACTTATACATGACACCTGGTTCCTAGTGAAAAAATGAATATTGCAAAATATTTTGAATTGTACATGTATGATTTTTCTTGAAGGAATTAAGTCACTCATTTCAGGCTCTTTTTCATTTTGTAGTAAGATTTCTTCATATAACAGGTGTTTTGTATCAGTTGTGACACCAAAGGGTGTTTTTCGAAGAGTTGAGCCAAGTAATAGTGTGACAAACTCCAGAATTCTTCCTTGAAATTCTGTCATAGAAATGACAAGTCTCTCAAAATGCTCCACATTAATCAGAAATAACTTTTGAGTGTGTAAAATAATTTGTCAGTTCTAGATTGAAAGCAGTCCTAGAACTGCGTCAAATGCTTTAAATCATTGTTCCAACTTGTGTAAATCGGAATTTTTTATTTCAGGTTTATTCATTGTTTTATTTTTTCATGAACATGGATTATTATTTTGATTTTACCATATATATTTTTTTATGTAAAAATATTGAGGTAATGGACTTGAAATGATAGTCGGTATTTCTTCGTGATTGTGTTTTTGGCAGTTTTCCATAAAAAAAACGTCAAAATGACCAAGTCACATTCCAGTTTTCCATAATAACTTAAAAATGACAAAAGTCACATTCCAGTTTTCCATATAACTTGAAAATGTTAAAGGATGTGTAATAGGAAGTAAATTGCCGACTGTTGTTACAGATCCAATACCTTAAAAGTTAAATACATTTTCTTACAGATTGCTAAAAAAATGAATTATTTACTTATTTACATGTACATTAAATATGTTTCTTATATAACTATACAATATATTTAAATCTGTCCATTCTTTCTTATACAGTTTTCTAGCTGTCCTCTGTGGCTGAGTGTAGCTGTCATATTTCTGTTTCTTTTCCAATGTCTTATTTATACCAAGTATGGGCTATCTACAGTATGGTAGGCAGAGGTCTTTAGTTGAAACTGTGTTGATTTCATACAGCATGTATATACTGTAAAATCTGTCTAGAAAGACCATGCTTGTGAAAAGCCAGTATGTGTTGTGTTTATCCCTTACCCTGCTAAATTTCCATAATGAACTTGTCCATCTTCCAAATTGGACAGTACCATTAACTGTTAAAAGGGGTGCTTACCAAAAAAGATACTGACTGAATGGCAAACAGTGCAGATCTTGATCAGACTGCACAGATATGCAGGCTGATTATGATCAGCACTGGTCACAAAGGCAGAATCAATTGTGATATTGTCTCAAAAGAGAAGTGTCAGCTAATGGCAAGTTAAAATAATTTGAAATTGCTGGATGTCTTACATAATAAAACCATTAGAAGTTTGAGGGCCAGACAGTTGACTGTTAACTAAAGTTTTGTACCGTGTTAACATTGCAGCATCATTGGATCTACTGAGATGATAATGATATATACTACAAAGACCGATTTCATGAAGTAATCACTTTCTTCTCCCACTATATCAGACATTTTGAACAGCCAGCTCTTTCTTTGATTGTTAACTTTGTTGTTTTATAGACAAATTCCTGCAGACTGAAAACAAACAAAATGGGATGTATTAGGAAAGATGATGAATTGTTTAGGTTTATTTTATTATCATAAGCTGTTACATTTGAAACATTTTCTGTTTAACACAATAGCGGACAATATCTTGAAGACGTGTTTTGACAGTTAACATTTATTTTGATATCTGCTGTCATAAACTTTGAAAAATATGATATGAGTATTTCTCAATCACATTTTGTTTTGTCCCCATGGTATGCGAATGTTTTCATGAAGATTAAGTAAGGGAAAAAAACGAAACATTGTGTATTATTTGATTTCGAGTTACTGCTACATGAAGCATAGATAGCCCATACTTGTCAACTGTTTATTAATAGCATGAGTTGTTTATTTATGATAATGACATATTTATTGTCCTGCACTAAAGGTCATCCGGGAATAATGGTTGCAACGATGCCGGGTTATAGTCCGGCCCCACAACTAACCCTTGGAGCCGCAGGCCTCGGGAACCAAGCACAGCTTTGTGGTACACAAGAAAATATCTCTCTTCAGTCAGACTAACCTCCACGTTTTGTTGGAGCCTCTCTTATTACCTCCCTTTTTTCTCTTGAGATTTAAATAATTTATATTCACTTTTAGCTTTTTACTTTGGTACCGTCTCGTGGGCAGCTACTTCTGTTGTGACCTTGCCCTCTATTTCTACTGATTGGTGTAATCTAGCATAATCACATCTGATAACTCTGAGCTTATACATGCATCAAAAACATAAGTTAGTCTGTATGGTGTCAGATCATTTACAATTTGAAAAAAGAAGGGAAGACATTAAGAAATGTTCCTATGGTATTAAACTAAACTGACACAGAAAGTGGATGTGTAACGATTAAACAAATCGTTTAAATTGTCATTGCTGTGTGTAATATTTGTTTTACTCGCATGACAATATTGAATAAGTAATGAGAAATAACAATCATATTGATTTAGTCAACTTCTGCTGTTTTTGATGCATGTAAAAACTCATTCTCATGTTTCTAAACATGGGCATTACTGATATTTCTGTCATCTTTCCTTGTTCATTTACATACCGCCCTAAAATGGACGGAGACAATGGGTGTGGATGTAAATGAACGTTTTCTTCTTTCTTTTCCATTGACTCGGTGAATTTTGAAAATTAATAATCGTCACAAATTTTGTGGAACAACACTTGCACTTAATATTCAAAAGATATCCCAAGTAAAGGTAACATTTTCCAAAGATGTCCACAATAATGGATTAATGAACAGGGCACTTTTTTACAAAGAAATCCTGATTAATTGATTAACTGTAGCACTTCAATGTTCACCTTTGTCACTGGGAAACATACATCTTTTCATTCTTCTAGCATGACATGTAGAAACAGTATTACAGTTGTTGGAAAATTTCTCTCTCATACTTGAAGGCTTTTGCATTATTTTCTGTCTATGATTTGTCCAGCATTGCTTCATTCTTCCAGTCAAAAATAATTCTTAGAAATGATTTAGAGATTATTTACTTTTGGAAGTGGTTTAGAGATTATTTAGTTTTAACTGATATAGTATCATGTTAATACAATTTCAATAATTTGCTGCCAGATGATGTCTATAATGATTCTGTTTCTGAATCAAATAAACTTGTTTCACCAATAACTGGCTGATCCCTGTGATAAATGGCTGATCCCTGTGTTATAACATGAAAAGAGGAAAGAAGAAATAAGAAGCAATGATGGACATTAATCATGTAGAACTGTATTTCTGTCTGCTGTATTATTCAGATAAACACTTATATTGAGTGATGATTTAGATTTTCAGGAATTTCTTGACATTTCTCTACAGCTTGTAAACCAGTCTGTAATTACCTGGACTGCTTCCCTCAATTATGTTGTAATAAGAAAAGAGAAGAGTACCAGTCTTAAAAAAAAAAAACAAATATCAGAGACAAATGGATAATAGCTGTCTGCTTTAATATGAAAGACAGTCATAATAGGCTTTTTTATGACAGACTGGAATTGTTTAATGGCATATGATGAGATTTCTTACTACAAAAGGCAGTTTTTTCTGTTATGTGTTTTTTGGAAGTCAAGGTAAAGCAGACTGGTTCACAGTTGTATTTTTTTTCATAAATGTGTGTGTTATCTCATCTCTCTCATATTTCCTTGCCTTTTAGCCTCTGGCATGCCAGGTCTTGCAGGTAAGACTTCAACCTCTGACCTTCTTCGTTTGTAAGTCAATACCTTGACAGAATTGAACAAAAGTGAAAAAAAAATATGTTCCCAAAATGTGTAAATAAGTGAATTAAGGGAATTTTTGAAGTCTGATTACCTTTAACCAATTTTCTACCATATATTTAGTTAAGAAAATGTTTATTTTAGTTGTTGGAAATAAGTAAAATCAGAATATTTAACAATAAAAGCAAAAAAAAAAAAAAACACCTATCAGAGATTCCATTTGATAAAAAGATCTATCATACATTTCCTTAGATATATTCACGAATGTCTTGGCATTTGCGTTGTGTTTAAAAAAAAAATCAAAGTATTGACTACAATGCTGTCTTTTCTGTAAAAGTACATGAAATATATACTCCATTTTTCCTAAGCAATTAACTTATTAATTGTTTTCTGTTTTTTTTCCCCATTATTTTCCATATATATCCTCCTCTTTCTCAGTAATGTTTTATATCTAAAGTTCAAATTATAACCTTGTGTTGTATCGGAATGGTTCTGTACTGTATGCCTTGTACTGAATATTGTATGTATCTCCCATTTCTGGTTTTGGTAAAAAAACACTCATGCATGTAAATAATCGCCATCTTGTGCACATGTTGCTCATGACTGGGAACTATACAGCCTGCATGAACAGTCCCCATTCTTCTCAATAAAAAAAATATGCACAACTTTTCTTCATGTTTTGCTTCTCGCTGTCCAACAATTTCAAAGGACAGAAAAAAGCATCCAACTCTTTATTTTCAAACTTTTATGCCGTAGAAGCCTGCAACTGAACTGTACCACTTTCAGCAGAAAATATCAGGAATGCAGCTGTTATGCATTTTATCAAAATATGGTATGATTTACTCGGCCTTATTGTGGCCTGTAATTTACTGGTGCGTCAATATTATTATTTCCATCAATATCTTACCAAAAATCTTACATCTTGAATGAATTACACCATTACTGTCTGGATTTTAGCAATCTGAATGCAGTAGCTCTCATTACTTTGCATTGATAACTTTTATTCCCTGCCATATTTATGCTGCCCCTAAATTGGTATGAATTTCTTACATGTTGATCAATGAAAACTTTCTCTCTCGATATGCTGTTTACCGGCTAATTCTTCTGTCTCGGAATTATGATCTTGTCCGTCTCTTTCGATCTTACTGCAGACTTACTGCTAACCTAATTATAGAGCAGTAGATAGATTTTAATCAAATTTTAATTGAATTAACAAAATTCTACGGTTAAATTTTTTCTAAGTCTAGACTTTCTCCTTAAAGCGATTTGTTTATAGTAATATACAGAAGTAATTATATCTTGTAAAATTCCTTCAGAAAGAGAAGTGGCATTTCTAAAAATGGTAAATTTTATAAAGATAATCGTAAAAAAAAATCAGATAATTTATATAATTATCTTTTAAGAAGTTTTAAAGTTAATTTGATAACAAAAGTGGTGCATATTTTTTGGTGAAATTTAGCAGACGCAATGATGATGTCCCCTACAGGCCAGATAGTGCCAGTCATGGACACGCTACTCACACCAAGTATAGTTATTTTTCATTATCTCCCCTTAATAAACAAAGTATATGGAGGAGTTATGCCTCTTTATGTAGAAAATCAAACCAAAGCCAGATAATATCTCGAGATGGCTTTCAGAACAAATTACAGCAGATAGTATGTATGAGTTCATAATTATCAGTAGACAGAATCTGACAAATTTCTTTGGAAGTGTAATCGAATATTGTACGAATACCCTCAGTTGTAATGGTTGGAAGATAGATTTAAGTATTTCTTTATAAAAAGATTCACAATATTTCTCTGCTAATGAAAGGAAACAGAAGAAATTGTTTATATGCTACTGAATTTTGTTGTAAAGGATGTATGTGTCATAGATTATATATCAGTTATGTGACAAAAAAACTTATTTGTCAGATAAAATATGCAAAACACAAAAAAAGATAGATTGTATAAATTTGAATAAATAGTTTTCGTCTGCCTGCCCCTTGCTGTCAGTCAAGGGACTATTTTTTTCTCCAGTTTTATTTTTATTAATTTTTTCCACCAGACATTGCATAAATTTAGTCTCTGTTGTAATTTGTTCTAAAAAGCTATTTTGGAGATACACTCTTATTCCCTATGTAAATATAACATAACACTTCCAGACAGGAGAAAATCTCATTTCGGAGAAACTTTACAGTTACATTACAAATCTAACACCTTATCATGAAAAGTACTGAAATTTAGGCATGAAAACACTATTAGGTCTTATTTTCCAACAGAGGGAAAATGGACAAAAGAAGTAACAAAATTGACCAGAAGTGATAAAAATGGAATAAATTTAATGCTAAGAAACTTTTGACGGGAGAAAGGTTTTGAGTAAAACTGTCTCTCTCATAAAAAGAAAATTGTACTGTTGTCTTAGAAAGCAGGTTATGTAATTCTGGTGTTAATGTTTGGTGGTCCACAGTGTTCACTACACTAGAAAGGGAAGACCGTTTATGGTCATTATTTATTGAAAATTTTGTCCATTATACCTTTGTAAGAAATTAGTTTTTGTTTGACAGAAATGACTGAAATTTGGCGTGATGTTTTTAAGGTTTTGGTATATGTGTTAGTGGTGCATGATTTTTTTTTCTTTTTACGTAGATTCTATAATTCTGTTAGGCAGGTAGATAAATGTTTTATGCTAAATGTTTAGTAGGCTTGAAATGTGTGGTAGCACCTTAATAAATATGATTTAGGACAATAATAATGTAGTACTGACATAATAGAAGAGGCATGCTTATTTAAAATTTATAAATAGTTTAGTTTAAACTAACTTTCGTAAAATAAAGCGGATTTGTATTTTTATTTGAAAAGATGAAAATATGTGTGAAGAAATTTTAAAGGTTTACTATTTACAAGGAAATGACATTTGAACATTGCAGGTCCAGGACCCCAGGGTATGGGCAACATGGGTGGTATGGGAAACATGGGTATGTCAGGTGGCATGATGGGTATGCAGGGACTGGGGTTCGGGCTCCAGAACACAATGGCAGGGCGACTTGGGATCCCCGGCATGCAGCAACAACAGATGGGTAGCAGTGTGATCCTCGTCTCAAATCTTGATGAACAGGTATAGTATGTTACCATAGTAACCAAAATTCTTTTTTTTTCATTTTATTAACAAAATCCTGCATTTTCATTAGTTCTGGAAGAGTCATACAATTTCTAAGGCTGTATAAAGGAACGTAGTGTTCAAATGCTGAATTTGAAGAACTTATTATTATATTTAATTTATTGCTTATGATAAAAATGCTTTTTCATAAAGAGTTGATATGGTGGAAACTATTCTATAAAATACATATCCTATTCTATGTTGCCTTGATTTTTATACCAATCATTTTTCATATCAGATATGCATTTTGTTAGCCCACCATCATCAGATGGTGGGCTATTCAAATCACTCTGCGTCCGTGGTCCGTCGTCCTTCCGTCCGTCCGTCAGTCCGTCCGTCCTTCCGTCCGTTAACAATTTCTCGTTATCGCATCTCCTCATAAACTACCTGGGGGATTTTGACCAAACTTTGTCAGAATGATGTATTGGTACCCTAGTTGTGTCCCCCTGAAAATCAGACTGGTTCAACAATTTTTAGCTCACCTGTCACAAAGTGACAAGGTGAGCTTTTGTGATCGCGCGGTGTCCGTCGTCCGTCGTCCGTCCGTGCGTCCGTGCGTCCGTGCGTCCGTAAACTTTTGCTTGTGACCACTCTAGAGGTCACATTTTTCATGGGATCTTTATGAATATTGGTCAGAATGTTCATCTTGATGATATCTAGGTCAAGTTCGAAACTGGGTCACGTGCCATCAAAAACTAGGTCAGCAGGTCTAAAAATAGAAAAACCTTGTGACCTCTCTAGAGGCCATATATTTCACAAGATCTTCATGAAAATTGGTCAGAATGTTCACCTTGATGATATCTAGGTCAAGTTCGAAACTGGGTCACGTGGGGTCAAAAACTAGGTCAGTAGGTCTAAAAATAGAAAAACCTTGTGACCTCTCTAGAGGCCATATTTTTCATGAGATCTTCATGAATATTGGTCAGAATGTTTATCTTGATGATATCTAGGTCAAGTTCGAAACTGGGTCACGTAGGGTCAAAAACTAGGTCAGTAGGTCTAAAAATAGAAAAACCTTGTGACCTCTCTAGAGGCCATATTTCTCAATGCATCTTCATGAAAATTGGTCAGAATGTTCATCTTGATGATATCTAGGTCAAGTTCGAAACTGGGTCACGTGGGGTTAAAAACTAGGTCAGTAGATCTAAAAATAGAAAAACCTTGTGACCTCTCTAGAGGCCATATTTCTCATGAGATCTTCATGAATATTGGTCAGAATGTTCACCTTGATGATATCTAGGTCAAGTTTGAAACTGGGTCATGTGGGGTCAAAAACTAGGTCAGTAGATCTAAAAATAGAAAAACCTTGTGACCTCTCTAGTGGCCATATTTCTCAATAGGTCTTCATGAAAATTGGTCAGAATGTTCACCTTGATGATATCTAGGTCAGGTTCGAAACTGGGTCAACTGCGGTCCAAAACTAGGTCAGTAGGTCTAAAAATAGGAAAACCTTGTGACCTCTCTAGAGGCGATATTTTTCAATGGATCTTCATGAAAATTGGTCAGAATGTTTACCTTGAAGATATCTAGGTCAAGTTCGAAACTGGGTCACGTGGGGTTAAAAACTAGGTCATTAGGTCAAATAATAGAAAAACCTTGTGACCTCTCTAGAGGTCATGTTTGTCATGGGATCTGCATGAAATTCAGTCAGAATGTTCAACTTGATGATATCTAGGTCAAGTTCGAAACTGGGTCACGTGCGATCAAAAACTAGGTCAGTAGGTCAAATTATAGAAAAACCTTGTGACCTCTGTAGAGGCCATATTTTTCATGGGATCTGCATGAAAATTGGTCAGAATGTTCATCTTGATGATATCTAGGTCAGATTCGAAACTGGGTCAACTGCGGTCCAAAACTAGGTCAGTAGGTCTAAAAATAGAAAATCCTTGTAACCTCCCTAGTTTATTAAGTTATGGCCCTTTGTTTATTTCTATAATTTACATAGATTTATATAGGGAAAAACTTTGAAAATCTTCTTGTCCAAAACCACAGAGCCTAGGGCTTTGATATTTGGTATGAAGCATCATCTAGTGGTCCTCTACCAAGATGATTCAAAATATTTCCTTGGGGTCTAATATGGCCCCGCCCCGGGGGTCACATGGTTTATATACACTTATATAGGGAAAAACTTTGAAAAACCTCTTGTTCAAAACCACAGGGCCTAGGGCTTTGATATTTTGTATATGACATCATCTAGAGGTCTTCTACCAAGATTGTTCAAATTATCCCCCTAGGGTCAAATATGGCCCCGCCCCGGGGGTCACATGGTTTACATAGACTTACATAGGGAAAAACGTTGAAAATCTTCTTGTCCAAACCACAAAGCCTAGGGCTTTGGCATTTGTAATGTAGCATCATCTAGTGGTTCTCTACCAAGTTTGTTCAAATTATCCTCCTAGGGTCAAATATGGCCCCGCCCTGGGGGGTCACATGGTTCATATAGACTTATATAGGGAAAAGATTTTAAAATCTTCTTGTCAATAACCTACAACATTCAAATTTGGACCACATGTATGGTTTTGAGTGGCAAGATGAACCTTGACATGAGTTGACCTTTATTTTGACCTAGTGACCTACTTTCACATTTCTGTAGCTACAGCCTTCAAATTTGGACCACGTGCATAGTTTTGTGCACTGAAAAAAACTTTGACCTTGACTTTGACCTAGTGACGTACTTTCACATTTTGAAGGTACAGGCTTCAAATTTGGACCACATGCATAGTTTTGTGTTCCGAATTGGAATTTGACCTTGATTTTGACCTACTGACCTACTTTCACATTTCTCAAGCTACAGCCTTCAAATTTGGACCACATGCATAGTTTTGTGTACGGAAACAAACTTTGACCTTTACATTGACCTAGTGACCTACTTTCACATTTTTGATGGTACAGGCTTCAAATTTGGAACACATGCATAGTTCTGTGTTCCGAAATAAAATTTGACCTTGATTTTGACCTAGTGACCTACTTTCACATTTCTCGAGCTACAGCCTTCAAATTTGGACCACTTGCATAGTTTTGTGTACCGAAATGAACTTTGACCTTAAGATTGACCTAGTGACCTACTTTCACATTTCTGTAGCTACAGGCTTCAAATTTAGACCACATGCATAGGATTGTGTACCGAAACAAACTTTGACCTTGACATTGACCTAGTGACCTACTTTCACATTTTTGAAGGTACAGGCTCTAAATTTGGACGACATGCATAAATTTGTGTTCTGAAGTGTAATTTGACCTTGATTTTGACCTAGTGACCTACTTTCACATTTCTCTAGCTACAGCTTTCGAATTTGGACCACATGCAAAGTGTTGTGTACGGAAATGAAATTTGACCTTGAGCTAGTCAGTATGTCTTGAAATTTGAAACACTCAAAAATGGCACATTGGTGGGCGCCAAGATCACTCTGTGATCTCTTGTTACAATTGTTTTCAGGAAATTGGATTTTCGGTTCCATTTTTTTTTTTTTTTTTTCTCACATTTTTGTTTTTTTGAAAGAAGTATATTTTGCATTTTTGAATATCCTTGATTTTCTGCATGATATAAATGCATTTGGAGATTACTTTTGAATGCATTTTGAAAACCTACAGCCATTGCCAATTTTATCTTCAAATCTTACATTGCCCACTTTGTAACATCTTTTTTGTCTTCTTCACTGTAGAAAAGTTGTCTATATAATCATTTACAGCTCTGTGCACTAGAAAAATGTATTACGTTTGTACTATGTGAATAATGGCATTCACTGAACAGAAAATTAAAAGAAAGAAGTTTAGAGTAAAGAATTTTAGAGAAAGAACATTGATATGAGTATTTTGATTTGGAGAGGTTTTGTCAGGGGAATTTCCAATAGAAGGAAAAAGATATATTAGAAATTGGCAGCGAAAATTAAACTTTGTGCGCTGCAATGTTAAGAGAGATACCTTCATTACTACGAAAAGGTGAAAAAAAACACTCAAGAAAATAAAAAATGAATTAAGTTGTTTCTGCTGCAGAATATAAATGTACAGAAGCAATACACAGTCATGTAAGGGGTATATGTGTATAGAGAGAGAGAAAAAAAAGGGTTGTACAGGGTTATATAGGGTGCTAGATTCTACAGTGTAAGGTTCTTTGATTGTCTTGAAGCCTTAAATAGAGCAAGAACCTATGTGAAAATGTTTAACCTTTACCCTGCTTAATTTCTAAAATGGACTGGTCAGTCATTCAGTTTGAGCAGTACCACTTGCTATTCGAAGGGGTGTTCACTGAAAATTTACTGACTGAATAGCGAACAGTGCAGACCATGATCAGCCTGCACTTCTGTGCAAAGCTGATCTTGGTCTGGTCTGCACTGGTCGCAAAGGCAGAATCACTTGAATCCAGTGGGCTAAAGGTTAATGTATGAAAAAACATTTTCTCATGGCTCAGAATTGAAAAAGAGTTCTTTAAGTCTTTGGTGAACAGCATGACTGGTTCTGTTCTTATTAAATCTTCCACAGTCTCTCTGTATTATGTATTTTATATTTTGCATGGGTCTTGGTGCAGTTTATTCTTCCTGGTACTGTTAGCAGGACTTGAAGACTATGGTCTTGTATTCTGTATAAGAAGAATATAATTTAACTGGTCACAGCAGTTAATAAAAACTGAAATACCATACTATGTTTTTTAGGGAACGGCTATTGAAACATTAGGGCAAAATGTGTTGCCCAAACATCCACCTTACTTCTCTGTATAGCTTTTAAATTGCTATTTGAAGACTTACCCTTGATTTAGATCAAACTTAGTATGTTAAATCGAAGTGGCAAAAACTGAAGTTCAGACAGTATGAGGTCCCTCCAAGAAATGACTGCTGTAACTAGTTTGATTGATAATTTCTTTGAATAGAAACCAAAAAAGCACGCCCTATTATAAAGTTCTGGTTATTGATGGAACAGTTAGGTTATGAAAACATTGCATGTGTAGTATTAAAGTTCTCATATATTTGCATGTTGGGTAATGGTAATAGATTCTTGGCAAGCTTTACCTGATTTCCAGGGACAAATCTCGACAGAAACATTTCTTGTCATAAACTTGAATTGATATTTATACTTCTCGAAATGTACTGACATCTGCACTTTTAGAGCGGATCTCCCGTTTTCAAAATATTTTTTGCTTGAATTCTGTATGTCTCTAGTTGTAATTGTTGAATATTTGCATTTAAATGATTTATTTATTGAAATTTGATATCATTCAAAATTGTTCGAAGTTAGAGAATATGTTCTGGTGAACTGGAATATCATATTAAATCATTTTAACCGTGATATCCAGTATCGAGAGTTACTTCCATGATAAAGCAGAAAATACGAGACTAAAAGTGGATCTAAGAGAATCTGGTTTCTGTGTACAACAGCTCGACAGAATGACATTGCAATTTGTTATTTCAACGATGTTCTAGCTAAATTTGCATGCAGTTTGTACGCTGTAAAGGTGTCTGTTAGCCTTCATTTGATTTTATTTTATTGTTAAGATATCTGGTAGCCTTCATTTGATCTCATTTTATTCTTTTTCTGTTTCGAAAATTACAGAAATATTGATAAAACGTTTCAGTTTTTTTTGTCTGCATAATTGGTATGGATGTTAAGTAAGGCTATTACTTCATATGTACATAAAATTATTATGAACTGCGATCATAAACACATGAAATACAGGCGTTACTATGGCACCATACAGTGTAAAGCTTCTACAAAGACTGTTAGTATCTTGCATTTTGTAAACGTCTTCTCTCTCTCAAAACAGAGACACTTGGAAGAAGCTTTAGAACAGTTGAGAAAATTTCATCTTTTATTCCATATGACACAGAGTACTGCTTAGATATAAACTACTCCTTCATTTTATATTTATAGCATTCTGGGTTAACCTGTCTTTATATTGTTTCAGACTTTACTTTCAGCGTCACCTAGATACATAAGATGAAACGTAGGCAGAAAAAAGTAGTTTCCACCAGCTCAAAACTCTACCTAACTTGCCTCTTGCTTTGTATAGAAGAAATTTTATATCAGAACATTAGTTCTCACATTTGTAGCTGCAAAGTTACATTTTTTCCCCCACAAAGCCGTCGAAATTTAATTCAAGGATGGAATTGCTAATTGGAGTAATCGGACGTATTCAAGCTATACAAAGCAATTGCATGTTAGATTTTTAATATGATTTCAAAATATATTGCCATGTGTCATTTTTCTTAACCAGTAGAGTCCATTAAACTGCAAAGCTTAAGAATTTGTTGTATTGAAAAGGAAAATTTGCTATTATAAACTTTTTATTCATGTGGACAGCACCCCTAATGTATTTTTCCATGTTATTTTCTATTCCCGTTGTTTTCCCCTACTCTGCTGGTGTAACTACTATGACCGTGGCGTCACTGGGACTTGTACTTGAAACCCCCTGTCACTTCTACCACTGCTGTGCTCTCTGATATCTGACTGTGGCTCTACACTCTGCAGGTCACGCCCGAGGCTCTTTTTACCCTCTTTGGTACGTGTGTAAGCACTTTTATTCTTTTATTTACTTTTTTGATGTCTATTTGTTTTTTTTTTGTGTAAAAAAATGACGAAACATTGCTTAAATACTTAGAGGGAGATAGACAAAATGTTTTCCGTAAAAAACTTAAGTAACGTTCTAGAAAATAGAACAAAAAAAACAGTCTTAACTGAAAAGCCATTGAAGTAGATTTATCCATGAGCTCTATAAGGAAAAAAAAAAGATTCCAAACATTCCGTCTCGTCATAAATTGACAAGAGTAGTAAAGTTTTTCCCACTTACTCGGACATTGTTAAAGTTTAATTGTATTACCTCACTTCAGTAAAAGTTTCTTACTAACATTTTGTCTATTTCCCTCTCTGTATCTATCATAGAGTTTACCTATAATCGGATGCACACTGAATTTAGATAGAGCCATCTTTTTGGTAACTTTCTACTTTAAAAAACTCACTACAGCCTAACTTGTTAACTGTTTGACTTCACGTTTGGTAAAATGCCTTTGGTAATCATTAGATTTCACGAAAGCTAATCTGAGCAAACTTCCTAGACATAACCTTGTCGCTTCAAGTTGTAAAGGATAAGCTTTCTAATACGATTGTTTAAAAAAAAAATCATTTCAGTTAGGCTGTCGTGAGTTTATAGAAAACAATACAGTAACAGCGACCATTTCTCCTGTTTAGTATTTCTCTAAAACTGCTTAAGTAATGTATATCAGCGAAATGATCATCCTGGCAATGGCTTTACTTCTCGAAATTTGTCATTTGAACACAAGTGATCAGTGCCGCATTGTTTTGTTATCGCCGCATGTGAAGTTGTATGTTAAGGTTAGATTGTTTTGTCCCATGAAAAACTGTCTTTTCCTAGAGTCATTAAATTAAAATACTTTATTGAAAAACATCTATGTATAACGTAAAAGGCAATTGCTTGATAATGAGTTTTTAGATTTGGACGAAATCTTGAGTGTTAAACAGAAGCAGAAAAACAGAAAACTGGCGTAGCTCATATTAAATAAAGGAGATATGACTGTTTTCAGTTCAGCCCTCTTTATATAAAGTTTCATATGTGTGTTAAAAAACGATACCATTTGGTTTTAAGACACATAAGGGCTTGTAAATTCTAAGATATTCTGCAAGTTAATGAGGGAATTGGGAGCAGTTATTAGGACATGAAACCAGAGATACCAATGTTTGATTGTTCGTGAAAGGAGTGGTGTTACAGAACTGGAAAATGATAAGCTGTTGTACAAGGGGAAATATTTTCACCAAGTCTTGATATTGTTTCTTGGCATTGACAGTAATGCAATCTGGATGCCATATTGTAACTAGCAAGTTTTTACTGGTGAAAGTTTGGTTCTGAAAAATAAATGCATTTTATATATAAATTAGAGTATCCGTGAGAAAAATTGAAAAATGATTTGAATTTATGCATGATTCTGCATAATACAGATTATGCAACCGTATTTACATGTTTCGTGTTTCACTACCATTTGTATATACAGTAGACCGAGGCATTCATTGTGCCACTGATTTATGCTTTTTAGTGGGTCATCCTGCTTGGAGATAAGGTTGCTTAATATTCATGGCTATTTTGAATTCAGAAGACGCCCTATTTTGGAAAATGAGGAAAAACAAAAGCAGTATTAATATAAACGAGTGTACATTACAAAAATTTTTACTTACGTTTTTAAATATAACACAAAAAAAATGGATTTATTTTTTTGTTGAAATTATTTACAAGAAGTTTAATGTATGTATTGCTGTTACTAGGTGTTTACGGGGATGTACACCGGGTGAAGATTTTGTTCAACAAGAAAGACAATGCCTTAATACAGATGGCTGATCCCCACCAAGCTCAATTAGGTAAGCATACAAATGTAGTAAACCCCAATTAGCTCAGTATGTTAAGCATACCCCATTAAGCTCAGTATGGTAAGCATATCTGATTAAGCTCAGTATAGTAAGCATGCCCTATTTAAGCTCAGTATGGTAAGCATACCCTATTTAAGCTCAGTATGGTAAGCATACCCTATTAAGCTCAGTATGATGAGCATTCCCCATTAAGCTCAGTATGGTAAGCATACCCTATTAAGCTCAGTATAGTAAGCATACCCCATAAAGCTCAGTTTGGTAAGCATAACCTATTAAGCTCAGTATGGTAGCATATCGCACTATTAAGCTCAGTAAATTGAGTAAGCATACCCCATTAAGCTCATTGGTAAGCATAACCTATTAACTCAGTATGGTGAGCATACCCATTAAGCTCAGTATGGTAGCATACCCTATTAAGCTCAGTATGGTAAGCATACCCTATTAAGCTCAGTATGGTGAGCATACCCCATTAAGCTCAGTATGGTAAGCATAACCTATTAAGCTCAGTATGGTGAGCATACCCCATTTAGCTCAGTATGGTAAGCATACCCTATTAAGCTCAGTATGGCGAGCATACCCTATTTAGCTCAGTATGGTTAGCATACCCCATTAAGCTCAGTATGGTAAGCATAACCTATTAAGCTCAGTATGGTGAGCATACGCCATTAAGCTCAGTATGGTGAGCATACCCTAGTTAGCTCAGTATGGTTAGCATACCCCATTAAGCTCAGTATGGTGAGCATACGCCATTCAGCTCAATATGGTGAGCATACCCTATTTAGCTCAGTATGGTTAGCATACCCCATTCAGCTCAGTATGGTTAGCATACCCCATTAAGCTCAGTATGGTTAGCATACCCTATTTAGCTCAGTATGGTTAGCATACCCCATTAAGCTCAGTATGGTAAGCATAACCTGTTAAGTTCAGTATGGTGAGCATACGCCATTAAGCTAAGTATGGTGAGCATACCCTATTAAGCTCAGTATGGTAAGCATAACCTATTAAGCTCAGTATGGTTAGCATACCCCATTAAGCTCAGTATGGTTAGCATACCCCATTAAGCTCAGTATGGTTAGCATACCCTATTTAGCTCAGTATGGTTAGCATACCCCATTAAGCTCGGTATGGTAAGCATAACCTGTTAAGCTCAGTATGGTGAGCATGCGCCATTAAGCTAAGTATGGTGAGCATACCCCATTAAGCTCAGTATGGTAAGCATAACCTATTAAGCTCAGTATGGTAAGCATACAACATTAAGCTCAGTATAGTTAGCATACGCCATTAAGCTCAGTATGGTAAGCATACCCCATTAAGCTCAGTATGGTAAGCATACAACATTAATCTAAGTATAGTTAGCATACCCCATTAAGCTCAGTATGGTAAGCATGCCCTATTTAGCTCAGTATGGTTAGCATACCCCATTAAGCTCAGTATGGTAAGCATACAACATTAAGCTCAGTATAGTTAGCATACCCCATTAAGCTCAGTATGGTAAGCATACCCTATTAAGCTCAGTATGGTAAGCATACAACCTTAAGCTCAGTATCGTTAGCATACGCCATTAAGCTCAGTATGGTAAGCATACAACATTAAGCTCAGTATAGTTAGCATACCCCATTAAGCTCAGTATGGTAAGAATACAACATTAATCTCAGTATAGTTAGCATACCCCATTAAGCTCAGTATGGTAAGCATACCCTATTAAGCTCAGTATGGTAAGCATACCCTAAGCTCAGTATCGTTAGCATACCCATTAAGCTCAGTAGGTTAGCATACAACATTAAGCTCAGTATAGTTAGCATACCCCATTAAGCTCAGTATGGTAAGCATACCCTATTAAGCTCAGTATGGTAAGAATACAACATTAATCTCAGTATAGTTAGCATACCCATTAAGCTCAGTATAGTTAGCATACCCATTTAGCTCAGTATGGTAGCATACCCCATTAAGCTCGGTATGGTAAGCATACTAATAACCTTCGTTAAGCTCAGTATGGTAAGCATACCCATTAAGCTAAAGTATGGTAAGCATACCCCATTAAGCTCAGTATGTAAGCATACCCCATTAAGCTCAGTATGATAAGCATACCCCATTAAGCTCAGTATGTTAAGCATACCCCATTAAGCTCAGTATGGTAAGCATACCCCATTAAGCTCAGTATGATAAGCATACCCCATTAAGCTCAGTATGGTAAGCATACCCCATTAAGCTCAGTATGGTAAGCATACCCCATTAAGCTCAGTATGGTAAGCATACAACCTTAAGCTCAGTAAAGTTAGCATACCCCATTAAGCTCAGTATGTTAAGCATACCCCATTAAGCTCAGTATGGTAAGCATACAACCCATTATATACTAAGTAATAGTTTAGCATACCCATTAAGCTCAGTATGGTAAGCATGCCTTATTAGCTCAGTATGGTTAGCATACCCCATTAAGCTCAGTATGGTAAGCATACACATTAAGCTCAGTATAGTTAGCATACCCCATTAAGCTCAGTATGGTAAGCATACCCATATATAGACTCAGTATGGTAGATTACATACCATTAAGCTCAGTATGTTAGCATACGCCATTAAGCTCAGTATGGTAAGCATACAACCATTAAGCTCAGTATAGTAGCATACCCCATTAAGCTCAGTATGGTAAGCAATACACATTAAGCTCAGTATGTTAGCATACCCCATTAAGCTCAGTATGGTAAGCATACCTATTTAAGCTCAGTAAAGTTAGCATACCCCATTAAGCTCAGTATGTTAAGCATACCCCATTAAGCTCAGTATGGTAAGCATACCCCATTAAGCTCAGTATGATAAGCATACCCCATTAAGCTCAGTATGGTAAGCATACCCTATTAAGCTCAGTATGATAAGCATCTTTCATTAAGCTCAGTATGGTAAGCATACCCCATTAAGCTCAGAATGGTAAGCATCTTTCATTAAGCTCAGTATGGTAAGCATACCCCATTAAGCTCAGTATGGTAAGCATACCCATTAAGTTCAGTATGGTAAGCATACCCCATTAAGCTCAGTATGATAAGCATCTCCCATTAAGCTGCATATTAATAAGCATGTAACCTCTGTAATCATATGAATGATGTATTCCCAATTAAGCTCGAATAGGTAAAGATACAAGTCTTGTACACCCCCACCAAGCTTATTGAAGTAAGCATACCAATGAGATGCACCAATCATGGAAAAAACAGGGTAATTACCTAAACTAGAGAATGTTTTGATCATTAATTGACTAACAGTCTTCAGGAGGATATGCCTATATTGGTAACTATTGGTGACAATAAAAAAGCAGTAACAGTATCTGGTGCAGATATCAACCTTGTCAGATAAGAGCATTTCCAGGCTTTGAAATTTACTTTGATGTACTTTAGGGATATAACTTAGTTGAAAATCAATTGACTTGCCAGACTTTTCCTTTGAAATACGACTAGGAGACATGTAAATGCAGCACATAATTTTAAAGCCAAAAATAACTTTAAACTTTACACATACGGACAAGTCTGACTTCATTTCACATTCGGTAACTGATAAATATAACAGTCGTGTGTCAGTAAGATAAGATTCCAAGTGTTTGGCAAATAATGTGCTAGTCCATGTTGAAATATGCCTCGGATTAATTGATAAATATATGAGCCGTGCCATGGGAAAACCAACATAGTGGCTTTGCGACCAGCATTGATCCAGACCAGCCTGCGCATCCGCGCAGTCTCGTCAGGCTCCATGCTGTTCGCTTTTAAAGCCTATTGGAATTGGAGAAACTGTTAGCGAACAGCATGGATCCTGACCAGACTGCGCGGATGCGCAGGCTGGTCTGGATCCATGCTGGTCGCAAAGCCACTATGTTGATTTTCCCATGGCACGGCTCAATTATGGTAGTTTCAGTCCATGAAATTAGATTCCATTTAACAAACATAATTTCCATTTTACTCTTTAGAATTCACAGCCGTTTTTGCTGGAAAACAAACTTTCATGCTCATGGCATTAAATAATTTCACAGCAATTACCAAGTAACTTCTAGTGAGATTTCAAATACTGAAGAAAAAGAAATATCCCGATAAAATCACAGTTAAGTGATCAAGAGTCTTACATTAAAAATTTAAATTTAAAAAATAGTCTATTACGTACTGTCGAGTTTGTAATTTATGAAAGACCGAGCATTTACTTCTAATTTCAACTGCTAGCAAGTTGAATTCAGTGAAATGCTTAATTACTCCAATAAAGTTTTAACATAAATGAAAACAGTTCTGTTCAGTGTAGAACTAAACCTTATTATAATGATGAAAGATGTAAAAAAGGATCAACCTTTAGCCTGCTGGTGGCGAATATTTCTGCCTTTGCGACCAGTGCAGACCAAGAACAGCCTGCACATCCGTGTAGTCTGATCATGGTTTGCACTGTTCGCTATTCAGTCAGTAAATTTTCAGTGAATACCCCTAAATATAAAATGGTACTGCCCAAATTGAGTGAGGGACCAATCCATTTTGGAAATTTAGCAGGGTAAAGGTTAAAATTAGAATGTCTGCAGTTAAGGGCCAGTAAAATCTGAATGAGTTTGTTGCAGTTTGCTATGTCCTACTTTTGTAACTGTTTCGATTCAATGTAACTTTACGAGTGAGTGCTTTTTATTCCAAGTCATCTGTCTGTGACACTTTACTGTCATCCAGGCTTTCAATGTCTGGGATATGGTGCCGTTATCACAGATTAGCTGTTTACGGTGTTATTTTTGCTCACTCACTTGCCGCGGTAAATTAAATTTGTCGTAAGAGGTAGCCTGCCAGGTGTAACTTTCACGGTACTAGTTAGAAAGCTTAGGAAAAATCCATCTTGAAACGTTTTCTCTCCGTTACCATTTGAAAAAGTCTTAGAAAAGTTAATTTGGCAAAAAGTTTTGTCTGCAAGAGAGTAGATTTGACACATTTAAACCAAATCAAAGGAGTTGGTTAATGGCAGTTGCATGGTAACCCAATAAACTTAAAACAAACGTCTGCTCGAGGGATTTTTGAAAGTACAAACTTAATTTAGAGCATTGTTTCTGTACAATAATACATTAATGAAGCGCATCTATCCTCTTATGGATAGCAAATTGATGATTATATTGTTAGAAGTTTCTTGAGAATATTCAATTTATTTTAAAACTTGGGCTATATATACAGTGTATCAAAATTTTTCTGTAAAAAGGCAGATTACTACAGTGTTCACTTAGAACTTTTGTTATGATTGTACACGGAAAAAAAAACAAGCTCTAGATTTGTGTTAAGAGGCAAGAGCTATGCACTAGATTAGTGAACAGCAAGAACCATGTACTAGATTTGTTGAACTGCAAAACCCAGGTGCTTGATTTGTATTAATACCAAAAGACCATTAACTAGACTTTTAAAATACAGGAAATTTTAATGGCAAAAATCATGCACTATTTTTGTGTTAATACACAACAATTGATGTTATCAAGTTTGGCGCAGTAATGTCTGCAATAGTTTAGAGAGGCATCCACTTAGTGAATAATTAATGCTCAATTTATTAGTCCAATACTCTTACTAATGTGTGAATTAATTGACATTTCAGCGATTGCACATCTAGATAAACAGAAAGTATGGGGAAAACAGATCCGAGTCACTCAGTCCAAACATTCTTTAGTGCAAATGCCGAAGGATGGGCAACCAGACGCCGGATTGACCAAAGATTTTACACAGTCACCATTACATAGGTTTAAGAGACCAGGGTCCAAAAACTGTCAGAATATATTCCCTCCATCAGCAGTACTTCACCTCTCAAACATTCCGTAAGTTGTCACATTTATCAAACATTCCGTAAGTTGTCGCATTTCTCAAACATTCCGTAAGTTTTCGCATTTTTAAAACATTGTCTGTCTTCATTTCTCCTGTCAGTCATTCTAAAAATAGTCATCTTCATCTCAGACATTATTGCTGTAAATCAACATTTACTATGGAAACCTTTTCTTGCTTATGTATTTTCTATGGTAACCTATCTGTTTATGAAATTTATCCCTGGCAAAACATGAAGGATGCTAGGTGGTCTTTAAGGTATTGGACCCCTAATAGTAATGTTTAAAAAATGGCATTTGCTTGGTATATTCTTAAAGTTGACCATGTTTCACACTGCGTTGCAAATTTTAAACAACTTTTACCGTGCCGTTTTTTGAAAATTTTGTATAATTTATGGTGTTTCCACACGCTCTAGAAGAGACAAAATTCAGTGTGATGGCCACTATCTAAAACGTTTGCGGAGAATTCATTACAGCATTAATTTTGATAAAAGAAACATCAAACTATTGTTAAACAATTATAAAACACAAAATAAAACTGTAAAAATCATTTTTTTTCTAGGGTGCCGCAAGTAAACAGATTTAATGAGACAGAATTCTAACTCCAGCATTGAAAAATTAATGTCGAATCCTGTGGGTCTGTTTTGAATTTTGCCCACTTCATTCAAAAATAATCTTGGGGCAATAGTAAAACCTACCTGCATTTCTTCCACAATATGTAATCTAAAGAATGAAGGCAAAATAGAGAACTTTTACCGCACGTAACTCAGTATTTTTAAAGATGTCTAACTCTACCCCTCCTGATTCAGAGGTAAATTCACATTGAACAGCAAAAAATCGCTTATAAAATGAAAATTTTCTACTTTTGTACAATGCATCCATAATTAGTCTTGAAAGAAGTAAAAACTTACTAGAAAAAAAGGAAAACATGGAAAAAAAAATTTGGTCCCAATGGGGTTTGAACCTACGCCCCCCTGATAATTGCAGTCAAAGTAGGTTTATGGTAGGAATTGAATACTCTTCAAAAAGGAGATTCTCTATTACGGGTCCAATACCTTAATAATAAAAAAATTATAAGGGTAAGATTTGATGAAATTGCTTTTTCTGGATTTATGCAAATGCCAAATCAAAATTTTTTAATTATTAAAGCAAGAATTCCATAGTTCAGTATTTCATAGCCAGAAGAGACATAATAAATTGATAATTTGAGCCGCACCATGAGAAAACCAACATAGTGCATTTGCGACCAGCATGGATCTAAGGTTTAAGCCCCGCTTTGGTCACGACCTCGCCTTCTAATATGACACCAGTACAGGTTTTTCCAGGAAATGGACACGGGAGTGGTTCAGTTAAGCTTGCAGCTTTCATCACAATCAAGCTTACATAAATAAACATGAACTAAGGTGAATGCAACACTTACACGCACACACACACTGTATTAAACTCGAATAATTTTTGTAAGCATTGTAATGCATATCAAGTTTTGTTAAAAAAATAAAGTACATTTATTGATATTATAGGCCATCAGTAACAGAAGAAGAACTTACAGAAAGTTTCTCTCAACACGGTGAAGTTAAAGCATTCAAATTTTTCCAGTAAGTATTGATGATATTGTTCCCTTTAGTGCACTTGGAGTATAATTACTTCATATGAAGCAAATATTCATATATTTCTATTCTGACGCATTGTGAGTTACAACACTATCCTTCAGTTGTTAACCCTTATCATGCTGGACACGACTGATTCTGCTATTGCAACCAGTGCAGATTATGACCAGCCTGCACATCCCTGCAGTCTGATCATGACCTGCACTGTTCGCCATTCAGTCAGTATCTTTTTGGTATGCACCCCTTTTAACAGTTAATGGTACTGTCCGAGTTGAAAGATGGACAAGTTCATTATGGAAATTTAGCAGGGTAAGGGTTAAATACTGGCTTAAATCTTCGTTGTATACTACAATTAACAATGATTATCTCCATATCTAAGTATAGGAGGACATAATTTTATGGCGTTTGTAGTAAGATTGCTGTATGTAAAGAGATACAGCAGAGTTATGTTAAAGTGACACTGATATACCATTTACTGCACAATACAGCAGTGTTATGTTAAAGTGACAATGATATACCATCTACTGCACCAGGCTGTGTTATAGCAACGTGACTACTGTGTGACATTTTGTAACTTAAGTCCTCGGGGATACAACTTTCAAATAATAGACTGCATAAAGTATTCATTGCTTTCACATGTCACTTTGTCTCCGAGATAATAAAAAATGTCTTGTTGTAGTGGGTTAAAAGGTTGCTATAGTGTATATAATAAATCAGATACTATATGGTAATGTAAGAACCAGTAATTGATTTATTAAGTGTACTGGTAAATGTTAACAGTCATTATCTGGAGAAACTAGCTTTTGACACTTAAGTTCATCAATTTTCACATTGCAAAGCATTAGGACAAATAGACTGTATGTATTCCAATTACGGTTAGTTCTATTTTGCAGTTACGTTGAATAGAGTACAATGGAAAAAAAGTCCTTACATACAGTCAAACTTTGTTCGCTCTGACACGATGGGACTGGCAAAATTTGTTTGAGTTATTAGTTGTTAGAGCCATTGAGCAATACACATTTTACAGGGACTTTTTTTTTTACTTGTTTTCAAAATATTTAATTGTATTACGGTTTTTTTATTACAGAAAAGACAGACGCATGGCTTTAATAGAAATGATGTCCGTAGAAGAAGCTATAGTAGCACTTATTGTAAGTTTTCATTTCTAGTATATCGATACTTACAATGGTGGCCCCAGGGTGTAACAGAGTATTTCACTCTATTCTTTGATGTCTCAGTTAATATTTACAGTGGTGGCCCCAGAATGTAATTGTGGAACATCTGTCACAATTCTTGGAGGTCTTTGATTGGGTAATACTTAAAATGTTGACCCTTGTGTGTAGCAATAGAGCATCCCTCTCAATTCTTGAAGGTCTTTGATTGGGTAATACTTAAAATGTTGACCCCAGGTTGCAACAATAGAGCATCCAACTCTATTCTTGAAGGTCTTGCTTTGTAAATACTAACAATGATGTCTCCAGGGTGTAATGATAGAGCATCCCACTCTATGAGGTATAGGATGTTTTGCTGCAGTCCTCTGTCTTTGTGTTGCAAGTACTGGGTCCGAGGTTATAAACTTTAGGTTGGTGACCAGTCTCAAAACTCTGATATCTGATTGGCTGATTCTGAGCACACTTTTTAAATTGACCAATAAAAAAGCAGCATTCCGAGATTGGTTTCCAATTTCAGTTGTATAACTTTGATCCTGGTAAAAAAATCTTGGATTCAGTCAAGTATAGTTGACAACATAAATTTTAAAAAGAAGTTTTCCAGCAATCAGTGTAAAACAGACACATGTAAAGTAAACAGTGGTCTCACAATAGCTTCTGTCACAGATCTTGGTTGTTATTTTCATAAACTTTTACAGAAAAGAATATGATATGTGATTTGTCTCGTCTTGCCTAGGAAATTGTTTATTCAACAAATCAAGGAAATGAATACCAGACATTTGTGGCTTTTTACTCCATTATGAGGAATAAATCAATAGAAAACAATGAATTAATAATGGGGTTCTGCTAAATGGATAGGCCCTGTAATATTTTTCTTCTATATTTAAAAGGCAGCTAATTGGAAAAAAGTTAAATGTCACATTCTGCAATTTTGCTAAGTTGAGCTTCTGCATTAATCAGTGGTCCAAGTCCGACACTGTTTTGAGTCTTGACATTTGGCCTTAAACATGAGACTTCAAAAATTAAGTATTCCCAGTTTTGATAAAGTTAGCAAAGGTTGTTACGAAAACTTGCATAAATGCAGCTTTTACATGTGCAAAAAGCACCTTGGAACCTTTAATAAGAAATAAAAGTTATCTACAATCCAAGTTTTGGTAAATTTTCAGTGCTTGTTTGTGCCCAAGGTCTTAATTTGATATTGTTATCTACATTCATTCCTGTGTGCCCAGTTGTGATAAGTTTATAAAGCTTCTTGTTTGGACTTAAGGGTTTGTCGGTTTGTTCGCGGGGTGGGGGGCATATATTCTCAAAAGAATTTAGAAAAGATTCATACCTCGGTTTACTTCCTATGCCCTGATTCATACGAGGAAGTTTTCCGAAACTTGCAAAGAACAGTGAGTTATTGGTTAGAACACTAGGAAACACTTACATGACAATTTCTTGTCATTGCATACATGGAAATACTGTTGTATAAAATTGTTGGAACCCAGGGAAAAAATGAAAGAAGAAACAAATTAGCTATTTATTCCCAAGTGTAAATTGCACATAAATGTAGGCAAATTAGATGCCAGGCTAATATATAATTTGTATGCTGGGTTATTAGGAAAATGCAATGAGCAGAGTGTGGGAAAATTGTGCAGTTCTTGACACTAATTTCTGCCTTTTCCATATTTGGATTCAATATTCTTGGCTTAAAATTAATTAGGAACTCTGTAATGGTAGTCTTCTTGATTAGAATTGTATAGACTTTATGCATGTATGTTGGGGAGTTTTGATTTTCTTGGTCAGTAAGTGACTTGATAGGCTTGCTAGAAAGTAGCAACCCTGAGGTCACAAGTTTAATTCATGGGTGGGGTAAATATTTTCCCCATGAATATTAAATACAAGACCCAACTTGAAATAACTTTATTTATGTATTTTCAGGCTATGCACAACTACCCACTGAGCGACTCCAATCATTTGAGAGTTTCATTCTCCAAGTCCACCATTTAGCTGAACATACATACATCATTGTTAGCAAAGACCAAGTCATGAGTCATTGGTATACCACGGATAGTGCCGCCCGTAGATGACCTGCAAATACATCTTTAACATGAAATAACTTGTTGAATTCTCACTTGTTAATTCTTGAAGTCTGAAAGACTGTGAAATAGCTGCAATGATTTCATTATACAAACATTTTAAATATGAGTAAAACACAAATAACATACAATGAAATGGGACCTTTAGGTTATTAGCATACGTATTAATCAATGCATGTATAAAGTGGACTGTTATTGTTTAAAATGAAGACTCCTTTCAGAATGAATTTTTAATGTGTGGAATAAATTATTGGTAATTTTTAATTCAGTTTAAGATACATAGAAAATAGTATTGCTTCCCCTTTGACGTGAAAAATATTTGAATATATGTCAATCAGACATAAACATAGTCTTGTAAAATGTATCATGACGTGGACAGACTGTACTTGGCATCCGGAACATAGCTCAAATGTTATGACAGTTTTTGTCCAGTGGATGTAAAGCTCATATATTCGGTGACTTTGTGATAAAGGTGTATAAGCATGTAGGGAAACTACCTGTGTACCATTATAGAAGTTTATTTGGCTAATAAGTGCCTTCCAAGTTCAAAGTTACATATATGTTGTCATTTTGTTTTTGACAAGTTTCAGAGTTCTATCCACGTTGTTGTTAAAGTATCATGATTAAGTTTTGTGTTATTTTTTGTCCATATAAAACAAGGGATTAGGAGCTACGGGTTGAATGCAATTCAAAATGAAAATCAAATGCAATATTATATATAGACTTGTAGATGTAATTTGTACCAGCTTGTCTCTAAAACTTTTAGCAACAGTCTGTAGTTGCCTAACTGAAGTTCGTCCTAATTGCCTAACTTAAGTCTAAACTTCGCAACAACATGTAGTCATCTATTGTACAGACTTTGGTACACTCAATAGCTGTTGATATTTTCAATGTGTTTAGTTTAACCTGGGTTACAGAACTTTAGTAGAAGTCTTCGTACTATCAACTAAGAGTCGAAGCCAGTAGTACACTAAGGAAGCACCATTTTTGTAACCAGAATTGAGTAAAAGAAATGCAAGTCATTTTTTGCAGTCATTTCTCATGGCATATGTCCCATAATTTATTGCTTTTTTAAGAACAGAAATCCAGAACAAGTATTGATGAACATTGCGGGTGGAAACATGTTTTTAATGTGAAATCATCTCATAGATCAAATGAGCCGCACCATGAGAAAACCAACATAGTGCATTTGCATCCGCGCAGTCTGGTCAAGATCCAAGCTGTTTGCTTTCAAATCCTATTACAATTAGAGAAACCGTTAGCGAACAGCATGGATCCTGACCAGACTGCACGGATGCCCAGGCTGGTCTTGATCCATGCTGGTCGCAAATGCACTATGTTGGTTTTCTCATGGCGCGGCTCAAATACTTACTGTATCATGCTTCAGTAGAACAACCCAGAATAGACTATAAAAAAAAGTTTTTTTACGGATTCATTTAAAAAAAAAAAATCAGAAGAATGCATGTAAATTTCATCGCTGTTACGAAATCTCAGAGTGCAGAAATAAAAGTGCCATTTATTTATGTAAGTTTTATGTAAGCTAACCTAATCATTGAATTATTCCTATATATATATATCATTCTAACTAATTTTGTAACATACAAGTTTGAAAAAGACTATAAATTCAGATCTATATTTTTCTTATATATGTGTTGTCTAGATACTATAGCCTATGTACTGTTTCATGTGTGTTACTGTCGTTTAAAAATTTTAAATTTTATTGTGATAATTTCATTAGATTGTAAGTTTTCCACTGAGGCAAACATACACATATGCAGCTGATTTTGGAAGTTTGCAGGAAGGATTATGGGAGAAATGAGATTTTAGATACTAGCAAAAAAAAAAAAAAAAATGAAATAAGGAAAAAAGTGACTTACTCTTAAAGCTCCATAAGATTTTTAATTTTATGTTAAAAACAGATAGAGCTGCTATCTTAATGGATGTTATGCGTACTTACATGGTTAGAAAGTTACTACTTTCAATATTGCTCACGAACTTACAAAGTTAGGGCCATAAAGGGAGGTAATCTTAAACAATGAATTCAATAATATTTTGTACTGTGTTATTCAATATTGAAAGCATTTGAAAATAAACAAGACAACAAATTATCAAAATTAGGATTGAGTAGGAATAGACTTACAAAAATAATATTGCAACTACATAATAAACAAATGCATTATGGGCCTTTAAGCTTAGGAGTGAAACTTGTTGAAAATCATGTTGGTAATTTCTATATATTGGAATAGAAAAAGAATTTAAAAATCTGTAGGACAGAAGAAAGGGGAGAAACCCCCTGTTTCACTTCTCCAATCTTAAAAACAGTAATTAATCAGGATTTGTTAGAAAGCTTTAGAGGAACAAATTAAATTATTGAAAGTACTTGCCAGTCTGTCTTGCAGTGGATGCATGCTGTTATAATTAACATATTGAAAAGACTGTTCTTAATCTGCCAGTTTCCAAGCCCCCCCCCCCCCCCCCAAAAAAAAAAACGAGGGCATGTGGAAATCCTAATGAAAAATTTATTAGATTTGGGAAGAAGAATGTGGGAAAATCAGGATTTTTTTTTCTGTATTTAAAATTGGATTAGTTCTCCATTTTGGAAATAATATTAAAGTGTTTTTTTTAATGCCAGAGGGATTATGAGAGAAAATCACAATATGCTGTGCAGTCTACAGAGAACTAATCACAACGGCGTCTGAAAAAAGATCGATGAAGAATAATTTCATCAAGATGGATGTGATAAAAGGATGATGGAATTTAATTCCGAAATTAGTACTTTCAACAATTTATATATATTCTTTACTAGTTTAAACATTTCTTCACTGTTTATTTCATCTCATATATTATTATATAAAAAAAATGTCACATCCAAGAAGTCTTGTTTTGTTTGATGTATTTCTGGGGGGAAAATCGAGGCATCTATTCAAACCCCAAACATTACATGTTCTCGGTAAAAATTCATTGTACATTTTTTCATACTAGTAGAGTTTTTGGTGTATATGTGTTGTATACAGTATTTTTTTGGATCTGCCATGGGTGATTAGATAAAGTATATGTATATGTAGGGTTATTATGTTTTGGCAAGCACATATTGTACTAATTTGTTCCATGATTATTGATTTTTTTGTGCATATCTAGAACTGGTTTTCTAAGATATTGTGTATTATTGATTTGATATCAAATTTGTTTCATTTGTCGGTAGAAAATTACAGATAACGAGCAATTTGGCAGTCATGATATGTTAGCTCTTCAACTTCCATGTTGATACTTACCCATGCCTACGAAAGTTTAGTAGCATAGAATATCGTAGGGTTTTTTGTGGATTACTTGTGGAAATTTTAAAGCTTCTGGGCACTATTTTTTTTTGAATCTGGAGTAAGTTTCCATACTCTAAATTTATCAAGTATGAAAGTGAAATGATCACTCTACATCAACAGTATATATAATTGGATTATGATAACAAGTAATTATTCAATGCTTATTACAAGATTATGATTGTATTTTATAAAGGAGATTGCAGAAAAGTGTGTTCAAAATTCTTGCACATACTTACTTTCCATTTCTAAGTATAAAGAATGTTTTTGTTGTAGTATTTGAGATATATTCACTTCAGAAGTGTCATCAGCAGTGTTTACTGTTTTTGAGGGAGGGGTAGAGGGAAGTTTGCTAATATTTTGGAAGATACTGATCTTGACTGTCAGATTGCCAGTGATCTGTTCTATTGAGCACATGACATTAGCTTTATCGTTTATTTTATGTTCATTGAAATCCATGCACTAAGGATGGGTGCATATAAATTAAGCAGTTACAAACTGCCTAACATGTGCAATCATTGCTTATTGAAATTTTTTAACCAATCAAAATTGATTATGCAAATACTCCAGGTAACTCCGCCCAAAACAGTGCATATTAATGAGCTATTGTGGAAACAAAGTACAGGACTGGTGTTTGAATTATTTCAATTTAGTTACACAGATTTCATGTTAAGTTATGTAAAACGCTAAAAAAGAAGGTAGATAAGAATTGTTACTAAGGTTTTTTTTGTTGCAATATTTTGACAGAAGAGTTCAAATTTCACTTTTTATGTTTTGTGTTCAGATTTTAACTAAAGAGTTGTTTAACTATGCTATTCATCCATGAATAATTCATGACTAGGAATTGGAACTTGTAAATTCTGTAATATGTCTACAAATATTTAGTGAGCATTTGTTATGACTGTCGTGGGTGAATACAATGATTAAACAATGTATATGCATAATTTAATTTAATTTAAAGAATTAACTCAGTTTTATTAACATGGTAGATTGAAGTCATTTTGACAATCATAGAAAATAAACATTTTATGTAAATTTAAGGCTTGTGCCAGAATATGTTAACTGCACGAGTTGGGATTTTAATTTGATTTTATGTTGCAATTATTTTTATATAATATACTAGGATTTTTTTGCATGATATAGGTATTTAATGTATTTTTGTACAAATTAGAACTAAAATTTGGTCGGCTGTAAGGTTAAGAATCACGCGATGTGCCTCTGTGTACCATGCATGGTTAATTTATATACATATTCATCATATGTAAATTAAGGCTGACAAATATTTTGTCAGTAATCAATGTGCCTAGGGGAACAACACTATGTAAAGTGATTTTTTTTGTAGCTTTTTACCAAATTTGTATTTTTTTTTCTCATTTGTTTATTTATTAATTGTTGAATTCCCTTTTTAAAGGGTTTACATGACAGTTGATTGATTGTTTATGGATTTTGATGGTGTACTAATCTGACTTAAAAAGATCTTGTATTTGCAAAAGTTGAAATATTAAAAAATCCATTTTGTATGAAACGTGTGTTATGTTTAGCAAATCAGTCCAGTTTTCTCGATTTTTTTTTCCTTTCAACTATGTCTTGTTTCCACGCTCTTTTCTGACGAAAGTTCTTCAAACATCGTTTCTCATCTTGTTGTTTTTTACAGAAATATTTTCGAGGAAGCTATTCATGACTAACTTTCATTTTAACAGTCATTTTTCATTAACATTATTGTCTCACGTTTTCTGTATATAGTCTGTTCTACCAAACAGGGTCTTTCTGGGAACATATGGTACAGCCCTCTGAAATGGTAAAATGTTGGTTTACATGCCTTACCCAACCTGTCAGTTGAGTTATATGAAAAATTAACCAGCCAGGATACCGTTCTCCAAATTTTTAAAAGTTAAGTTTTGTAATGTATCATGTGCATGAAGATTATAACTTGTGTAGCTTTGTTGAAATTTCAAGTCTAAATTAATTCTATAAAAACCATGTCTGCTGTCAGACTGGTCTTTATTGATAAATCGGAATTAAATCTTTTTGTAGTGGTAAAATACAAACTGGATTGAACAACTTTAGGCTATACTGCTGTCTCAGAGCTGGTCTGACTTCAGGCTTTTTAGCTCGACTATACGAAGTATAAGGAGAGCTATCCTACTCGCCCCGGCGTCGGCGTCGGCGTCTTTCCGCGTCCCCACCTTGGTTAAAGTTTTGGTGCACTTTCTATTTTTTCAACTTATCTCTGTAATTACTTGATGGATTTGATTCAAACTTGAAATACTTATTCATCATCATCATCCACATCATCTGTCATAAGGGCCATAACTCTGACACCAATATTTCATGAATTATCCCCCCTTTTCACTTAGATTTTCAGGTTAAAGTTTTGATGCATTTTCACTCTATCTCTGTTATTACTTGATGGATTTACTTCAAACTTAAAGTAGTTGTTCCTCATCATCACCCACATCATATGGCACAAGGGTCACAACTCTTGCACCAATATTTCATGAATTATTCCCCCTTTTTACTTAGAATTTCAGGTTAAAGTTTTGGTGCACTTTCACTCTATCTCTGCTATTACTGAATGGATTTGATTCAAACTTAAAATAGTTGTTCAGCATCATCATCCACATCATATGACACAAGATGCATAACTCTGGCACAATTTTTCATGAATTATTCCCCTTTTTACTTAGAATTTCAAGTTAAAGTTTTATGCACTTTCACTCTATCTCTGTTATTACTGAATGGATCTGATTCAAACTTAAACAATTGTTCAACATCATTACCCTTATCATATGACACAAGGTGCATAACTCTGGGACCAATTTTTGATGAATTATATCCCCTTTTTACTTAGAATTTTAGGTTAAGGTTTTGATGCACCTTCACTCTGTCTCTGTTATTACTGAATGGATTTGATTCAAACTTAAAGTAGTTTTTCAACATCATCACCCACACCATATGACGCAAGGTGCATAACTCTGGCACCAATTTTTCATTAATTATTCCCCCTTTTTACTTAGAATTTTAGGTTAAAGTTTTGATGCACTTTCACTCTGTCTGTTATTACCGAATGGATTTGATTCAAACTTAAAATAGTTGTTCAACATCATCACCCACACTATATGACACAAGCTGCATAACTCTGGCACCAGTATTTAATGAATTATGCCCCTTTTTGCTTAGGATATATTTATATAGTGTTTTGATACATTTTATCTTTACCTCTCTTATTACTTTAAGTTGATATTTTTGACATAGACACAGGCTATTGTGCAATAGCTTCATCCACAATTGGAGTCATTAAACACTCCAGTGACAGCTCTAGTTTCCTCAGATGTGCCCAGTTTCACTATCCAGCATCGAAATAGTCGAGCGCGCTGTCTCCAGTGACAGCTCTTGTTAATATTCTTTAAATTCTGGCACCAATTTCAAAGGTCTGCAGAGAAAGTAGAATAGACTTTCAGCTGCTGTATTGTATCTGTCAGAAACAAGCAACAAAAATGACAAAATGTGGGAGAAATATTCTCTTGCAGAATCTCTCATAGCAAGCAAACTCTGCAGCATTATAAATAAAAATTTTGCAGTCACAGAAAACTTATGAGTGAGGCAACATTTAACCATTTCAGTGTAAATCTGGACCAACTTAATGGGGGAAGAAAAATTATAAAAAAAGATCCCGACTTATTGTTGTATAATGTTCTTTAAATGTTTTGTATATTTTTCTGACTGTAATATTCTATAAACTAACAACTCGTAGCTCCGTACTATTTCTCTTATACTGTAAATATAGCTTTAACTGAGTTTCTTTTGTTTGTTATGTCTATTAGATAATAGTCTTGTCTATATCAAGTGAACATGGTGATGACAGTTTATTTCTCTTACTGATTCAGTTACAATTTTCTTGTTCTTGTTGTTTATAGACATCCTTAGCCAACAAAAATTGAAACATTTGCCAGTTATTGGCCTTTACCAGTTAGCAAATACTCCTGGTTTTGAATGTTAAACACATTATTTTCAAGTTTATCTGGGTCCAAGGTTATTAAACTGAATTTGAAGACCAGTTTCAAATCCCAGTCATTTGGTTAGATGATTTTGGAATCATTTTTGAAATTGATCAATGACAAAGCTGGATTTTGAGACTGGTTTCCAAACATCGTTTTTATAACCTCAGACTGGGTAAAACATTACTTTAAACCCGGATAGGAAATTTCCACCAAAACTTCAGTCCGTATTTGTGCAGATTTTTGGGGGAGAGAAATATATGGAAAGTTAAATTGTACAACTGGCTAAGGAAGTCTATCACAGTCTGTAGCTTCAAAGGCTGTATACATGTTTCTATTCTATGTAGTAAACTCATTAATGTACATCTACTGAGCATATTAAACTTCTGGATGTGGGAAACATTTTTCTATCTTTTTATCTTCTCTTCCTGCAAACAGCTCATTTTCATCATATACTACTATTGTTCTTGTCTTTGAGAAATGTAACATTTCTTCTTGTTAAAGGTACATAAATATCCCAAAAAGATTTGGAACAACCGCCCTTCCCTGACTTCTTCCATTATAGATACCAAATGGTACCTTACGTAATGACACGGAGGCAATCAGTCGGGTCTTTTAAATACGCTTCCATAGTCGCCACTTCATCCGTCCTCTTGTCTGGAGTATTTCTCGGCAACCGCTGGTTCTTGTCTGGAGTATTTCTCGGCAACCACTGGTTGGAATTGAGTGAAACTTCATAGGAAGCTTCATTAGAGGAGATTGTCTTAGTGTTCTGATCAGATGATTTACATTTGCTTATTGCCCTATAATTATTCAACATTAATATACTATAGTACCATTTCTTCTTCGGAGTATTCCTCTGCAACTACTGGCTGGAGTTCATCAAAACTTTATAGAAAGCTTCACTCCCAAGAGGAGATGTGCATATTATCTTCATGTTCCAGTCAAATGATTTTCACTGAGTTATTGCCCTTTGCTAATGCAATAGTAATTTATAGTGCCATCCTAGTCTGGAGTATTTCTCAGCAACCGCTGGCTTGAATTCAGTGAAAATTATGAAGTGGAGGTGCACATATTATCTACATGTTCTCATGGGATGATTTTTCGATGAGATATTGCCCTTTGATTATTTAACATTAGTAAAATGTATGTACCCAGTCAGTGAATTCCACTTTCGTTGTTTAAATATGCAATAATCATATTTCAGGAAGCATCCATTGATTTTACTGATATTTTCTTGTGAAGTTTGCCTGAAAGCTGTTTTTTTACCAACTAAAAAATCTTGAATCAAATGGTGCTGGGAATAGTGCTGGAAGTGGCCTCTGGAGTTTTCTGCCACCATTTAAGCACTGGAAAGTCACCATTTGATCTGCATTTTGTTGGTGAGACTTACTAAAACAAATTACAATTAAACAAACATCTCCGTGTTAAAAGGCAAAAACGCATACATCTACTTGCAATCCTAACTTCAAATTGACTAACTTGTTTGGACAGCTCTGTTTTAGACCGGGCGATCTTGAATCTCTTCATAAATTGCTTAAGGCAAGATTTGCTTACAGATGAGAAATTCCCATCGTGTGAAATTTTCACTTGAAAGCTTGAGAATGTTTACGAGATGTAGGAATCTTCCCTTGTAAATCCTCTCTTTGGATGAAAAATAGGAAGTGCATAGAGCTGTTATATCATGCTTCATGTTAAGATAGTTTTGCATTATAAAGAAAAATTATGTAAAGAAAACAAGGAATACATTCAAAAGCTACATTCAAAGAACGCAGATGCCCATACACCAGATGGAAATAGGTGTACATGTAAAATTTATATCTGTTGATTATTGTATTAGTTTGTGTTTGTACAAAGTGCCTCAGCACAGGTACACATTAACACAAACTAATACAATAATAAATAGTTACTGAAGGAACACGGCAGAGAGTGGCCTTAGAATAGTCATTTGGCAAATACACCACTGGTGCCAAACCTCACTCCAACACCCAGCATATTCCCATGTTACATGACAGTGTAAATGAAAACAGTAAGTACAGGACTGGATCGTAAAACATGCTCCGGTTAAGATATATAAATCATAACCAACAGAGCGCAGTGTGTGTACTCTGTGACTAGTAGCAAGAGCACCAAGGGAACTCCATTAAGGGCACAAGTGTTAGTGTCAAGGAGCTTGAAATTTTCCAGGAATGTACAGCTAAACTTTTAAAAAAAGTTAATGGTTTGTTATGTTAAGGTGGTTGAGGGCCACACTGAACCACATCTACACTGCTGTATGAGCTCAAAGCGTAAGGGTCAATGTATCATACGTGGAATCTGCCCATCTGTGCTTTAAATATCCAGAGGCATATTGACCACACAGAGAAGCTGTAAACATGCATATGTTCCAATGCATTGCTGAGTAAATTCTTACTTTAAAATAAAACCTGGAGATGTTGACAGTCTTCCATACACGGCACAGGCATACAGAGACGAGAGAGCAAAAAAGGAGTCGGTAATGTAGTCGGATAATATTAAAAATGAATACATATATCCATGTAATGACCATGACTTTCCAAAGAACTCTATGTGGGCAAGCTTAATAATGAAATATATTTAAGAAACAAATCGTGGCTCGGTAAACTGTTTACATATGGGTATGAAATATATGGGCATGTTTTAAACAGAATCGTGTATTTCACACCCAAACAGATTACTGAACCCTGATTTTTATCCTACAGATTTGCTTTCTTTTATGTCCACCTTTGAAGAAATCTGAAGAGGGGACATGGTGCATTGGTCGTTAAGACAATTTGGTTTCCAATAACGTTTTGGTCTTAAGTCGAAATTAAATCAAAGGATGATTGCCTGTAATCAGTAGATGACCTCCATTGTTTTGTGGTAAGTAGGTTTAGGTCACAGTGCTCTCTGGACTGAAAACCGTTTCTGCTCAGTAATTAAAGATGGCTTTGGCAAACAGACCTCAAACCTCAAAGGAAGGTAGTACTAGTAGGTATGTGGTAAGTTGATGACCCCTAGTATTTCGGTGACCAGTAGCTCAAAATGTCTAG
Organism: Mercenaria mercenaria; assembly: GCF_021730395.1. NCBI lineage: Eukaryota > Metazoa > Mollusca > Bivalvia > Venerida > Veneridae > Mercenaria > Mercenaria mercenaria. The sequence continues at coordinate 57,154,692 of NC_069363.1, forward strand.
GCCAGTCTTGGTGTTTTCATTTCGGATGTAAAAAAAACAAATACAAAGAAAACCCTCGTACCACCTGTGTTGTTTTTGTTTCTTGTTTTCATCAGGGTTTTATGTCACACTGACACAATCTTAGCTCATATGGCAATTTTCTAGCTTTTGATGATGGCTAGAAGACTAGAGCTGCCTTTAGAGTATTTTTTTAGTCACAGGTGAGCACTTTGGTGGAAACCTTTACCTTCCTTTAGTCAGGTGGATGGCTTCCTCTTGTGAAAGAATTCTCAACTTAAGCGAGGTTTCAAACCCACAAACCCACAGCAGTGAAGGGCAAGTGATTCAAAGTCGGGGAACTTAAACCACTCAACCACAGAGGCCCGTCATCATACCACCTTCCAACCTGATAATACTGCAGAAGTATCAAGATTTTTGTAAACATATTTCCCAAATGTGAGAGACCCAGCTGTTGGAAGTTCATCACTGACCTACACTTGGGTTTAAAGACTGTCATGAGACTGCTAGATGGACTTCAACAGGGTAATCTGTCTATCTTCACAAATTACTTGTTTGACAAAATGTACCAGTTTTTCAAGTTCCATAACCTGAAAGTATTTCACAATTATGTAATATAGGCCAGAATTGTTATCAATTTTTTTCTCCAGTAAAAATTGGTGCCTTAGAAGAAGACGCAAAAAGAACGATCAAGATATATCAAGACTTTTATTGTAACTGAGATATATGCCCATGAATAAACAAATCCACATATCCTATATTGACTTTTAAGACGTTACCTGGAAATGTACGTATTATGACTGTTAGCAGCCCTCCCAGCCTAAGCTCTCAGTTCATGATGCACATCTTCAGGGGATAAATTACATCCTGGTTCAAACATTAACCTTTATATAAGTAAATGTTTGTGTGTTTATAAGCTGAAGTGGAACCTTACTTCTTATTTTTTGTGAATTATGCACATTTCACCAAACTGCTACTCACTCTGAAATAAATGAATAGTATTTTCCTGCAGCGGTGGTTCTATGCTAGTCCACAATTATACATAAATTTCGCATTAAAGAGACAGCAAATGTTGTTAATATAAGGAGACTGTCCACAGAGACCGGGTCGATGTTGTCCCTGTTCTCAATTTGCTGACAAGGTTATCCTCCCAAGAAAAGCTATATATGTTTCCATAGCATTATGGTACAGTAGATATATCTCTGGAAGTTTGTAAGTCCGTGCAGTGTGATCATGATCTGCACTGTTCGCTATTCTTCCAGTATCTTTTTGGTAAGCACCCCATTTAACAGTTAATCGTATTGTCCAAATTGCAAGATGGATAAGTTCATTATAAAAATTTAGCAGGGTAAGGGTTAACAACTTTTCCTCAAGGATCATAATGTAATGTTACAATCTCAAAACTTTGGTCTTGACTTCGCAGTCCTCTGGGCATAACCGAAGCTTCAGCTCTTTGCTTAACAACCTAGTATCAAGATTTCCATGGCAACAAGTATAAGCTTGGTATCATGTGACTTCTTCATAAAAGTTTTGATGTTGATGTAGCAAGACCTGTAATCAGAAACCATTCATTAGTATTGAAATACAATCTAAGTCCTTCATTGATATAAATCTCAAGTCCTTCATTTCATTTATTGTGAATGAAAAAAAAAAGAAAATAAAAACATTTCCATTCCTTACCAGTTTTAAGGGGAATACTGAATGCAGCTTACATACTAAGAGATATGACATAACTCTTTCACAGAGGCTTCTTTAAAACTGGGTTTCACTTCTATATGATATACAATTCATGTTAAATTATGAGTATACAACATTCAAACATCTAACATCTTTGGTACATAATAAATAAAAAATAAATGTAACTGAACAAAATGACAGCCATCGCATAAATATGAAACCTCTATATTTAATTCTTATCATGCTGGACACGATTGATTCTGTCTTTGCGACCAGTGTAGATTTTGGTCAGCCTGCACGTACATGCAGTCTTATCATGACCTGCACTGTTTGCCATTCAGTCAGTATCTTTTTGGTAGGCACCCCTTTTAACAGTTAATGGTACTGTCCAAATTGAAAGATGGACAAGTTCATTATAGACATTTAGCAGGGTAAGGGTTAATTTTACTCTTCTTGTATATTATCTACATTTTCAGTCTTTCAGGCTCTGTTTTTTCTCTCTCAGAAAACACCAGACACCTGAACCAGTTTAATTCCGGGAAGAAACATATGTTACTATGATGTGAACAAAAAACCAAATATTTGAACTTAGTAACACCTGTGTGAAATTATTATATTAATGAATAACTGACGAACTTTTGATGTATACAAACGGCTATATCTGGCGTTAATAACTATACACAAAGAGATTTATGTGTCTATACTTATCACATTAAAATACTTACAATGAGTTTTCTAAGGTAAGTTTATATGTTCAGAATATGATATGAAATGTTAAGTACTTAATATTAGTTTATTTTCTTCATTAATTTAGATTAATCTCTTTTAGCCCCAGTGACAGGGGCATTGTGTGTGAAGTAGTCCACGTAGGTGCAATAGTCGACATACAAAACAAATTGTAATTCGATTTTTATCTCTTACATACAATAAACAGAAATGACTTTCAAATGTCAATCTTTGTTCATCTTAAATTAGCCATTTGCAGCATTTATATGCATTCAATATTTAACAATCCTATAACAGACAATGCAAATCATACGTGCAAGATTAAGAGAAAAGGTCAAAATTCTCCCACCTAAAGGTTTATTATTCTGACAGTGGTTATACAAAATTGAAATAAGGTGTAAACATCATATTTCACGAACTCCCCAACTTTTTTCTGTATACACATACACAGGAACAAACTCTCTAGACAGTCAACATGACTGGAAATTAGTCAAAAGACAAAGTCCACAAAGTTGGATTCAAACTGGTAAGTTTAGTTTTATTGACAGAACCTGATGTTTAATCATTTAAATATGTTGAAAAAATGTCTGAAAATCTGCACAGGGGACAGCTCTATTGAGAAGAAAGCAAGATAAAAGTTTCCTCAAAATCAGTAGAAAAATGAGCCGTGTCAGAAAACCAACATCCGCACAGTCTGGTCAGGATCCATGCTGTTCGCTAATGGTTTCTCTAATTGCTATAGGCTTTGAAAGTGAACAGCATGGATCCTGACCAGACTGCGCAGATGCGCAGGCTGGTCTGGATCCATGCTGGTCGCAAACCCACTATGTTGGTTTTCTCATGGCGCGGCTCAAATAATTTTTGCATGTTAAAATTTAGACTTAGAATAGGGAATATATAGACATAGATTTGACCATGGATTTTGACTTCAATGGGTTTTGAAATATAGTGACCCCATACTGAATAGGCACCACTTTATTCTATGCCATATTTCCTTCAAAGATATAACCATGAGAAACTGAAAAACTGACCTCATTTCCCCACGATGTCCAATCAGGTAGTAAGTTTCTGGCAAACAGTTCCAAACATCTGGGCTTATCAGGCAAGTAGGACTTCAAAACTTCTGAAAAACATATCACACATATACTGTGAAGTCATTTAAATTCACTGGCATGAAATTTCGCGCAAACATGAAAAAGGGCTGTTTCGCGCGGGCTTTAATTTGCCCATTTTCAATTTTAGAAATGAAGAAATTAAATAAAAAAATAATAATAGCGCGGTCTTAAATTCGCGCATCGGTCCTAGCGCAAAATATGCGAAAATTCGTCCTACGCGAATAAAAATGATTTCACAGTATACAGTAATGCAAGGACAACATATTTTTCCACTATCAAAGTAAGTAAATTAGCAACTGCAACTTAATACAGATTTTTTTTTCGAAAAAGTTAATACACTTTACTGCTATATTCTTTTAACTTGCATTTTGGATTCTTGTTTATTGTTTCTCTTGCCATTTTGTGATCTAATTTTGAAATAACAAACCCCTGAATACATTTTACTTTTACTTTGCAACTAAAAAACAAATGTTTCAAGACATCAAAAGATGATAACTGCAGTAAACTATGGGACTTTGATATTACCGTAAAATCATTTATTTTTGTGGGGATGAAATTTTGTGATTTTGGTCAAAATGGCTGTTTTGTGGGGATATAACTTGTGGATTTATAACTTTTAACACAATCTGAATGGGAACTTTACTTGTTTGTTGGGATTTAGTTTTGTGGACTGACACGACAACAAAATCCACTAAAAAAATTAGTTCCCAATAAATATTAATGATTTTACAGTATACAATTATTCTAAAGCAAAACAGCTATTTACCTGACAATGTCAGACTGTCACCTACTTGTCTTCAGAAACACTGAATGAAATTTCATGCAAATAATCCATGTACATTGTAGCTGAGTTTAAAGATAAAGAGATTGTTTGTTTGTTCTGTTTTGTTTAACGTCACACCGACACAATTACTGGTCATATGGCAACTTTCCATCATTTGAAGGTGGAGGCAGACCCCTGGTGCCCCTCCATGCATTATTTCGGCTCAAGCAGGCTCCTGGGTTGAACCATCAACCTTTCATAAGCAAGCTGGATGGCTTCCTCAGATTTAGAATTCAACGCCCAGAGCAAGGCTTGAACCCACATCGATGTGGGGCAAGTGATACAGGGATTGGCAGATGACCTTCAAGACTTGATATGATGGAGTATGTAAGGCCTATATGTAAGACTGGTTGCCAAACATGTTTGCCTCGTAAAATAAAGTCATTATTATTATCATTATTATTATTTTACCTGTAAGAGGTGGTTTCTTTGAATGAAGACTACATGGCACACTGATAATGACCTTGTTCTTAGGGATATGACCTCTGTTACCATGGTTACTATCTGACCTTGACTGTCTGTCAGTTTCATTTATACTGAGATTTGCATTACTTGGTTCATTTGAAGCATTAACACTGGTAACTGTTTCAGAAGAATATACTGGTTTGTCAGTGGAAATCTCTTCATGTCCTTGAGCTTTATTCTGGTGACAATTACAGTCACAACCTCCACAGCTGTACATGGTTTCCATAGCAGCAGGATGAAATTTCCCAATGATTAAAGTCTCATACGGTTTCTTGTGAGCAGAGTCAAGGTCAAACACACACTGACCTGTCTTGGTCACCTAGAACAAAATATATACAAAAATATAACCTAAGGACATTTATCACTCAGTTTTCACAGCTGAAAAAAAAATCACCATAAAGTATGTATGGTCGTGTCACCATGAAATAAGTACGGTCATGTTTAATTCTGTTTTGTTTTTTAGGGTCTTTTAGTCATATCCACACAAGTGAGGTCAAACAGCAACTTTTCCAGCTCTGATGGTGGGGGAAGGCCCCAGGTGTTCCTCCGGGCATCATTTCATCACAGGTGGACACCTGGGTAGAACCAAGGACCTTCCATAAGCCAGCTGGAAGGCTTCCTCACATAAAGAATTCTACACTCCAGTTGAAGTTTCGAACCAATATTCATGAGGGGCAATTAAAGTGATTCAAAGTAAGCAACCTTAAGCACTCTTCCACAAAGCCCCAAACAGTCATGTTTAAGGTTACATAAAAGTAAGCACTGTTAACAACAGATTTAATAAATATTCATACGTGATATAAATCAAAATATTGAAAGTGGTATATAGAAGGCATTTTTCAAAAACTAGATGCCAACGGGCAACATGTTGAGCCCACCCTTTGACCCATAACTGTGACCTTGACCTTTGAGATAGTCTGTCTCACTGAGTTGAACATTCATGCCAAAAAATCAAGATCTGACATGACCTTTGACCTCTAACTGTGACCTTGTCCTTTGAGATAGGAACCTGAGGTTTGCGCATGACACTCTGTCTCACTGAGGTTAACATTCATGCCAAATATAAACAAGATTCCTCAATGCATGTCCAAGTTTTGGGCCGGACAAGATCTGACACAACCTTTGACCTCCAACTGTGACCTTGACCTTTGAGACTGGAACCTGGGGTTTGAGCACGACACTCCGTCTCCCTGAGGTTGACACTCATGCCAAATATAAACAAGATTGCTCCATGCATGTCAAAGTTATGGTCCAGACATATACTGAACAGCCATTTTGACAAATATGTCTTCGCTTCCACAAGTGGGCTCGACAAAAACTTAGTATCAACAAGTATTCAAACACATTTCCTAGAGAGCAGGGAGATTATGTCCACTTAAGTTAAAATGAAGGATTTTGACTGGTTGTGTATGGTAGTGGGTTGGTTGGGAGGGAGAGAGGGAGAATGCAGTTGACTTATTTTGTTGTCCATATTCCTGTCACAATGAAGTTCATTGTTCTTAAAATCCCCAAGAAAAATTTATAATCTAACTTGAACCGTAGTTGTACTCAGCTAATCATTACTATATTTGTCCTCATCAATACTGCAGCCTCCTTTGCAATTTTCAATTGGCTTATACAAAACTAACCTTAATTAGTACATTTAATCCTCTGTAACCACTGGCAATTTTCTCAAGCAATCAAGTTCTAATAACCTGCTTGATACATCAAAGAACTTCACTTCTCCCAGGTGAGATAAGGATATCAGATCAGTAAAAAGATAAAGTTAATGTCTCTTAGATATTGTTCATTGTTTGGTATAACAGACACATGCTTATTCCTAGAAAATAATGACCTGAGTTCAATGAAAACAACAGTTACTGCATCTTTGAAGTCTTGTAACGTTTCATGAAAATGGATACAGTCTGTTATTATTTGTTTGTTCTTATTATTTTTTTTGTTTTAAATCTAAATCTATTGTGAATTTTCCAGCAATAAATAAGGCATATGAAACCTCTGATGAAGCATCGATCTGAAGATCAAATAAATAAATTCAAAGGCAGAAATATCTCAACTTCACTACTTTGTAAATTAAGGCCTTTCCAGTTCAACATCCTTTATGTACTTCAGATTTCAGTCCTCTGGTGGTTGCATATATGATTTACTGTTAAACACCTCACATAAAACTTTCCCATTAGATTAGCTGTTCATCAAAAGAAAAAAGTTACTGTTAATTAAGGTCTGTCTCACCTAAGTCTGAACCTCAGCATCGGGCTGATAGAAAAAATGGAACGGGATCCAAGAACATAACGCATGTTTTTGTGAAACGGAAATAAATGCTTAATTAGAAGTGAAATGTAAATTCAGGGTCTACCGTGCAAGCAAATCCTACAAGTTTTGAATGAAGTTTGTCTTAATTTTCCATGTTTCTTATTCAACAATTAGTAGATCAGCATGGCTAACTGTGAGGAAACCCCTAAATAACATTTGAATGGACACTGCCATCTTGGACGTCACATCATTTTACAACGTCTATTCTAGCATAAAACTGCTGTTCTTGTCACTTTTTGGGGGTGTTTTTACAGAAGAGAAAACATGTGTTTACAGAGAGATTCTCGCGCTCACATGCTGTTAAAACACCTTTTTATATATGCTCGTTCCGTGGCATAGCGTAAATGTATTACAGCCCCAAAACGGATTATTGAAATGGAAATGACGTCAATGTGAAAGAACAACTCAGACAGAATTGGTCCTACATAGGAAAAATCATGAAAGCTTAATTTTTATTTTCATACTTTTTTTTTCAAAACAATGAAAAACATGCCTAGAGATATTAACCTTCTTGTATCAAGGATGCCATTTTTGACAATTTTACATACAGTATAAATAAATTATCGGAGGTCCAAAATAGGTGAGACAGATTTTAGTGCCTCATGACCTTAAGAGAAATTCTCAGTTAGTCTTTAAATTAGGTCTTTTCTGGCTTTCAGCTGACATATACAAGTCTTGTTTGTCTCGAGTTGCTTCCCTTCTTAAGGTAGTTCTGCAAGTTTGATAAACTGTAAGTAATTGCGTAATATCATTTATCTGGATAACTTAGAATAAAGCCCAGACTTGGCATACGGAAACGAAAATCATTTTATAAATTAAAGTCAATCCCTGAGTAAATTTATTAAAACCGTACCTTTCTAAAGACAAAATATGATATCAAAACGTTTGACATCTTTAATAATTCCAAATAATGTCTTAAAATTAGCTTGAACAGTGTGACTCTCTCTAATCATAGGCAAATATCACAAAAACAAGCACTCTGACATATACATTTTCTTTTACTCAACTGTAGACGATATAACTATTTAGGACTTTGAGAAGTTTCATTAAAATCTGCATAGTAGAAAAAATTCTATTTGTTATAATACCATCGAATTTTGTGATTTTCCCATAAACTCCCATTATGTAAACTTGTGTGAGGTCATATTTCTCAAATCAGTCTAGAATAAATTCAAGCAAATGACCATATCTTTTTTATTTGCCAGTTTTTCTAAGCATATTCTAAAGTTTTGAATAATCAGGGTTTAATCAAATTCACATTGTAGAAAAAAAATTGATCCAAATATGCAACACTGCCGTAACATTTTTTTTTTCACTGAACTCATGTTCAATTAAGACTTCAACAGAATTGAGAATGAAACATTATTTCCCAGATGACAGTCAAATAACACAATTCTCACTTGGATTACAGGAACTGCAAATAACATCATAATTCTCACTGGGATTACAGGAATTGCAAATAACATCATAATTCTCACTGGGATTACAGGAACTGCAACAGTACTTGGCCCGTATGCATCAATATTTAAAGTTTGATCCTTTGACATTTCTAGAAAATTGTCAGATTTTTTTTTGCCCTCTCATTGTTATATTAGCCCATGTTGTCAACAAACTTAGTTAATTTGCATTCTAAAACTACAGAATTCAACAGTATTACAAGCAGTCATGTCAAACTGAATACAGTATTACAAGCAAAGTCATGTCAAACCGGATACAGTATTACAAGCAAAGTCATGTCAAACTGAATACAGTATTACAAGCAAAGTCATGTCAAACTGAATACAGTATTACAAGCAAAGTCATGTCAAACCGGATACAGTATTACATGCAAAGTCATGGCCAATCAAATATTTTGGCACTCTGAACAATCATGAATATAAGTCCTGTTTTCTGTTCTTTCCGTTTTCTGGATTTAGGATAAACTTCAAAAAGAGAGAAAATTTAATGATAGTCATTTTTTTAAGTTTTCTAAGTCCACAATTTCTTTACTAGGAATATCGAGTTGTTTTTTAATTCTTGCATATTTGTATAAAAGAACCTAAAACATTCTTATATTAATCAAAGAAGTATAAAATATTTTTATAGCTCTTTGTATTAATGAAAGAATGTGCCTCGGATGATTTTGGCTTTGATTTTTTACATCTGTAATAATTATATCAAATTACATATTAAGTACATTTGATACTGTGTAGCTTTTTTGAACATTAAACTTTCTTACAAAGTCTGAAAATGAGAAGTTTTTGGACCTTTTGTTGGGACACTTAATATTTACTTTGCAAATATTTGGCCTGATGTATTGAATTTTTGTATCATGCATGGACTTGCAAGAAGTTCCAACATACCCTATGCCCTTCTTGATGCACAAAAAAACCCACTTAATTCTTGTATTTATATTTTAAAAGTACCCTGCTACAAATATAAGTTGTTTTCTTTCCAAGAGTATTAGTAAATCAAAATAAATGTCAGGCTACTGATCTTTTAACCCTTAGCCTGCTGCAGGCGAATTTAACAGCCTTTGCAAACAGCTTGGAACCAGATCAGACACCGATTAAATCGGCGTCTGATCAGGTTCCAAGCTGTTTGCTACTCTGACAATATTTCTTCCAATTTTGGAGCAAATTGAATGAACTTTACAATTTTAGCAGACGACATTTCCAGCAGACGACAATTTATCTAGCATGCTAAAGGTTAAACATCTAAATAGAAGTCAAAACAAGACCCGCCCTCTTTACATTATAATTAGCCTTCCAAAAAAAATACAGTTCTTCATTTTTATTCAGATGATCTTAAATCCAGAAAAGCATCACATAGTCCTGTCAATTCACCCCCGACCTTTACCATAAGAAAAGTAAGGTTCATTCATAATATTTTATTATTTGTAAAATTTTGGTGACTTCTTCAAATGATGCCATTTTGTTCATGTTTTTTTTTTGTGAATGATGTCTGATCGCATGTGTAATCTCTTGGACAAATGGCCTTTGATATTACTGCCCAAATGTTGTTTATATCAAAACAAAACAAATTTCTTCTTCTATACAACATATTTACCCACAAGTGAATGTAAATACTTTTATTCTCACTTTTTTTAGACATTGTTGTAGCCAGGACATTGTAAATCACAAAATCCTTACCTTCAGCCAATACCATCTTGCTACAAACTTTATGTTATTTGACTGAAACAGCTGATCAGTGACAAACTGCATGTGTTTCTGTTTGTTTGTGACCCATACAACAACCAGGCAACCTGGGTTCATCATGTCTACCAGAGGTATGTCTAACAACATATCATTGTCCATTGTGTAATACCTGTAAAATTATGTCTCATTAAAACACATATGAGCCATGCCATGGGAAAACCAACATAGTGGCTTTGCGACCAGCATGAATCCAGACCAGCCTGCGCATCCGCGCAGTCTGGTCAGGATCCATGCTGTTCGCTAACAGTTTCTCTAATTGCAATAGGCTTTGAAAGCGAACAGCATGGATCCTGACCAGACTGTGCGGATGCTGGTCGCAAAGCCACTATGTTGGTTTTCCCATGGCACGGCTCATATATTCTTGGCACAGAGGGTATCAAGGCATTCAACAATTAGTATTGGACCTTTAATACTGGATATATAAAGGATATCATACCATTAATTTAGTTTATACCAATTTACTTAAGGTCAGTTATAAAGTAAGTTCTACAACTTATATTAATCACTCCCAACACCTCATTCCTGATGGAATCCATGGTCAAAAGGTTTGAGAGATGAGAAGCCAGTTTCCATTTAATGCTGGGCAAGTAAGGGCGTTATTGGTACCATTTTTCACACCTTTGGTGTCACGCAGCTGTGGATCGACCCCACAACATACTGCACTCTACCACTAGGCTAATCTAATAACTGATTAGTTTAAATACTTGACATTATCACACAAATAATTACTTGTTTCAAATCTTGATGCAGAAAGGGTGTCACGCAAATATGTGACTTGCTTCTATACCTCATATAGGAAGAGTCATGCAAAGAAGTTTATTGTTTCAAGCTTTAACTCTGAAAGATATCCAATAAATAGATAAATGACTTCTTAAAATTCTTGCTATAGACTGGGTACCATATCGATAATATGTGTGACTGTCACACAAATAAATGACTTGCATTGGGTCTTAACCAAAAAAAGCACAATTCACTATTGTAAAATCATTAACATTTGTTGGGGACACATTTTCATGGGCTTTGTGGTTCAGTCAATCTATGAAATTAAATCCAAACCAAAATTTAAAATTCTCATATTCAGTTTCAATCTTCAAAACTTTAAATTCACAAATTTATATCTTGATTTTGCAGCAATCTGAAAGGGGACCATAAAAGGAACATTCCTGTGAATACTACTTGAGACTGGCATTGCAGTTTATTTTGGAGATATTCTTTAAAGAAATAATGGATGAAGGATGACGGAAAGGTGACGGGCATTCAATGATCCTAAAAGCTGACTATGAGCATTTTGCATTGAGGTGACGTGAAATCATCAAACCAATGAATAAATTGCATTGATCAGTTTTGTTGGCAAATACTGAGATGTTTGTTCTCTTGTTCTTTGGAAGAGAAACTCAAGTTGAAGGAAATTCTGCAGCTGCCTAATTGTACAACTCAAACACCGTCTAGATTGGTCAGCTAATAGGTGTGATAATGACTTGCTTAAGGTATAAGGTGTTAGCTTCAGTGCCACTTTCAGCAAAACAATTCTTGAAATTAAAAAGGAAAAGCATCAATAATTTGACACCAAATAAAAGACAAGAAGTTAAATCAATAAACTTATTCTGGGAATAAACACTTACTTTTTCTTGCGTTTCACAGATTTGTTTGTCCATGGTGGATCCATTACAACCAGGTCAAACTTTCCTAGGGCTGAAACAGGAGCAAAGTGTCTGAGAAAATACCCAGATGCCATTTTACAAACACCAAAATCTTTACCTTCTACTCTACATAACAAGAGCTGTCGGAGGACAGCAACGCTTGACTATTCAACAGCCCTGTCGATTGAATGAATATGAAAGTCGAAAAAGGGACATAATTTAGTAAAAAAGCAAAATAGGGTTATGGAACCTGTATAGTGCTTATCAGCTCATGACAGTGGACAAGTGTGTGAAGTTTCAATCCATTCCCATTAGTGGGTACTGAGATACCAGCTTACATATAGGAATTTAACCAAAAACTCCTAAGTTGAAAAAGGGGCATAATTTTGTAAAATGCGAAGTTGAGTAATTGACCCTTTGCATTGCATGTCATATCATGACAGTGAACAAGTGTGTGAAATTTCAATCCTTTCCCATTAGTGGATACTGAGATACCAGCTTACATACAAAAACTTAACCAAAAATTTCTATGTTGAAAAAGGGGCATAATTTTGAAAAAAAGCAAAATAAAGTTATGGGACCTGCTTGTGTATGTCAGATCATGACAGTGAACAAGTGTGTGAAGTTTCAATCCATTCCAATTAGTGAGTACTGAGATACCAGCTTACATACAAAACCTTAACCAAAACATTCTAAGTCGAAAAAGGGGCATAATTTTGTAAAAAAGCAAAATAGAGTTATGGAACCTGTGCAATGTAAGTCAGTTTATCACAGTAAATAAGTGTGTGAAGTTTCAATCCATTCCCACAAGTGGTTACTGAAATACCAGCTTACATACAAAACCTTAACCAAAAATTTCTAAGTCGAAAAAGGGGCATAACTTTGTAAAAAAGCATAATAGAGTTATGGAACCTGTGTATGGTAGGTCAGTTTATCACAGTGAATAAGTGTGTAAAGTTTCAATCCATTCCCACAAGTGGTTGCTGAGATACCAGCTTACATACAAAAACTTAACCAAATAGGGACGCGGACGCAGACGCCGACGCCGACACAGACGCCGACGCGGACACATGGGCGAGTCCAATAGCTCTACTATTCTATGAATAGTCGAGCTAAAAATGTTCTTGGTGTAAAATATGCACAAGGGACTTAATCACATTTGACTGTCTTACTCATCTACTGATGATAAACAAGTTGACAAGTCTCAGAGCTATCAGTCTTATAGTTTGCAAAACAGCAGACAAAAAACATTTAACCAAGAAATACAAATTTTCTTAAGTTACAAAAAAAGGCCATTTTTGTTAGTAAAATGCAATACAGAGTTATGATTCTAGACTTAGTTACTTCTACGATGGTGATAAGTAAATGAACACACTTTGAAGGCTGTAGCTCTTATATTGGACCAAACCAAATATATAAAGTAATATATACCCTTTTCAAATGCGCTCATTTGATTGGTCGTAATGAGTGCATGCGCAGGTCCGCAAGAAGCGATACTGACCTGCAAAAGTGATAATGACTCTTATGATATCACTTTTTCTTATATGTATGAAATATGGGCCAGTCAAATGAATGCATTTGAGAAGGGCATATAATATAACATTTATAGACTTATGCTGAGGTAAATATGTGTTTTTACTGACCTGTAAAAATGATATTGACCAAGGACGCCCGTAAAAGCACATATTGACCTCAACATAAGTCAATAAGTGTATAATAAATATCAATTTTCTAAGAGAGTTCTGATTCTGAGCCTATTCAACTAATAATGATAAACAAGTGTACAAAGTTTCAAAGCTTAAGCTTTATAGTTATTAAGAAAATTGGATCTAAAATGTGGTGCAGTCATCAACAATCAAGTGAGGACAATCCCTCACAGATATTTTTTAATCTGTTCAGTTAAAATATTACACCAACATTTGTATAATTTAGCAACCTCAGCCTGTCATAGCTGAGTTTCTGGCTTAACCCCAATACTTTTATAACTATTGACAATCGTAATAAACGTTTATTACATGAACTAGAGCTATCACCAAATGTGATTCATACCCCCACCAAAAGCCTTGTTTGAAAAAGTTTACATTTGAAATTAATGACTTCAATGGCGGATGAATATTGCACAATAGCTTGAGTCTGTGTTAAAAAATATCAAATAATAAGAGAGGTACAGATAAAGTATATCAAAACACTATATAAGTATAATTCTAAGCAAAAAGGGGGCATAATTCATGAAGTATTGGTGCAAGAGTTATGCACCTTGTGTCATATGATGTGGGTGATGATGTGCAAAAACCAAATATCTAACCTTTGACATTGAATTGTGACCTTGACCTTTGACCATCAGGCATAGGTGATGTGTTCAACACATCATCTGGTCTTGAGGAATAATAAAGTGATGTTAAATTAAAATCCTTCCAGGCATATAGATTTCAAGACGTGACATGCCAAACTGACTCCTATATAGCCCCCCACCCCCAAACATGTTTGGTGGGGGTATAAAAAGGAGTACTGCATGTTGGTGTCAATGCTCATTAGGCAAATGCAAGAAAGAGTTTTGGTTCTTGGCCTTCTTATCTACTTACTGATTCTAAAGAAATGTATAAAGTTTCAAAGCTGTAGCTCTTATAGCACAAATGAAAATAGCACCTAAATAAAAATTTAACAAAGAAATATCAGTCTTCTAAGTTAAAAATGGCCATAATTCTGAGAATACGTAAGAGAGAGCATTATGGTTCTTGACCTACATATCCATCTAATGATAATAAACAAAGTACAAAGTTTCAGGCTACAGCTATTGTGGTAGTCAAGAAAAGTGGACCTAAACAAAACAAGAGCTGTCCGTAAGACAGCCAAGCTCGACTATTCGAAATATTGTCCCAGAGGCAGGAAAATATTACCTAAAAAGGTTAAATATCAAAAGAGTTTTAAGTTCAAAAGGGGGAATAATTTGACCAAAATGTATATCAGTTATGGGACTTGCTGCTATCAACTAGTTTTATAACCCCTAAGGCACATGTGAAGTTTCAATTCAATATCTGCATTAGTTTTGGAGATAGAAACTCGCATGTAAAACTTTAACCAGAATTTTCAAAGTCCAAAAGGGGGCATAATTTGCCCAAAATACATGCCAGAGTTATGGAACTTGATCCAGTGAAGTTAGTAAATGATCTAGAAATAGAAAAAATAAGTTTCAAATCTATATGCCTTTTAGTAATAGCTGTATTGTACTTGCACGCAAAACTTTAACCAGAATTTGCTAAGTCCAAAAGGGGGCATAATTTGGCCGAAATGAAGGTCAGAGTTATGGGACTTGCTGCTATCAACTAGTTTTATAACCCCGAAGGCACATGTGAAGTTTCAATTCAATATCTGCATTAGTTTTGGAGATAGAAACTCGCATGTAAAACTTTAACCAGAATTTTCAAAGTCCAAAAGGGGGCATAATTTGCCCAAAATACATGCCAGAGTTATGGGACTTGACCCAGTGAGGTTGGTAATTGATCTAAAAAAGGAAAAAAAATGTTTCAAATCTGTATGCCTTTTAGTAATTGTTGTATGTACTTGCATGCAAAACTTTAACCAGGATTTTCTAAGTCCAAAAAGGGAAATAATTTGCTCAAAATGCATGCCCGAGTTATTGAACTTGACCCAGTGAGGTTGGTAATTGATCTAGAAAAAGAAAAAATAAGTTTCAAATCTATATGCCTTTTAGTAATAGCTGTATGTACTTGCACGCAAAACTTTAACCAGAATTTTCTAAGTCCAAAAGGGGGCATAATTTGGCCAAAATGAAGGTCAGAGTTATGGGACTTGCTGCAATCAACTAGTTTTATAACCCCGAAGACACATGTGAAGTTTCAAATCAATATCTGCATTAGTTTTGGAGATAGTAACTTGCATGTTAAACTTTAACCAAAATTTTCTAAGTCTAAAAGGGGGCATAATTTGCCCAAAATATATGTCAGAGTTATGGGACTTGACCTAGAGAGGTTGGTAATTGATCTAGAAAAAGAAAAAATAAGTTTCAAATCTATATGCCTTTTAGAAATAGCTGTATGTACTTGCACGCAAAACTTTAACCAGAATTTTCTAAGTCCAAAAGGGGGCATAATTTAGCCAAAATGAAGGTCAGAGTTATGGGACTTGCTGCTATCAACTAGTTTTATAACCCCGAAGACACATGTGAAGTTTCAAATCAATATCTGCATTAGTTTTGAAGATAGTAACTTGCATGTAAAACTTTAACCAAAATTTTCTAAGTCCAAAAGGGGGCATAATTTGCTCAAAATACATGTCAGAGTTATGGGACTTGACCCAGAGAGGTTGGTAATTGACCTAGAAAAAGATAAAATAAGTTTCAAAGCTATATGCCTTTAATTGATGGCTGTATGTACTTGCATGCAAAAACTTAACCAAGGTGTGACGCCGACGCCGACGCCAGGGTGAGTAGAATAGCTAGACTATTCTTCGAATAGTCGAGCTAAAAATGCATGTGATATTTAAGGTTCTTAGCCTACACACTCAGCCAATGGTGGTGCATAAGTGAACAAAAGTTCATAGCCATAGGTCTTACACTTTCCAAGAAAAAATGGACCTAAACAAAAATCTTAACCAACATTTATGCCCATGATCAACTGGTGATAAAATCAGTCTTTTTTATTTACCATGATAATCAAATGCAAGGGAAGTAAAAACTATTCACTCTTTCAGTAAGATAAAAGATTGTTTTCTCCCTTATACCTGGACTGAAAATAAATGTACAAAATTTTACCTAAACTGCAGGTTTAAATATCAATTAATGGCATCAGCAAGAAATACCACCAGTATAATTAACCTTTAGCCTGCTGGCGACAAGTGATTCTGCCTTTGCGACCAGTGCAGAACAAGATCAGCCTGCACATCCGTGCAGTCTGATCATAGTCTACACTGTTCACTATTCAGTCAGTAAATTTCCAGTGAACACCCCTTCGAATAATAAATGGTATTGCCCAGATTGAATGATGGACCAGTTCATTTTAGAAATTTAGCAGGGTAAGGGTTAATCATACTATCATCACAAAGCTGATCATCATCTGAAATGAGTCCACCTGCATAGTTCATTGGGAAAATGTCGATCTACTGATTGGGGGGTTGTGAATTCAATACTCAAGCGAGACATATGTTCTTGATGACAATTAATAAAGGACATTGTGTCTTAAATCATTTGCCCTCCATCTCTGATTGATGTGGGGAAGTTGATAAGTACTGGTACAGAGAGTAGGTAAGTACTGGTACAGAATCCAGGAACATTTGTTAGGTCAACTTACCACTTTTACATAACTAAAATATGGCTGAACAAGAGCTGTCTCCATAGGATGACACATGCCCCCGATGGCACTTTGAATGAATAGTTATGGACGATGTTAGAGTTTAGGACCTTTGACCTACGGACCTGGGTCTTGCGCGCAACACGTCTCCTTACTGTGCCACACATTCATGCATAGTTATTTTAAAATCCATGCATGAATGACAAAGATATGGACCGGACACGCCCATCATTGCACTATCATGAAATATAACCTTTAACGTCTAAGTTTGACCTTGACTTTTGACCTACGGACCTGGGTCTTGCGCGCGACATGTCGTCTTACTGTGATACACATTCATGCCCAATAATTTTAAAATCCATGCATGAATGACAAAGATATGGACTGGACACACCCATCAATGCACTATCATGAAATATGACCTTGACCTTTGAGCTACAGACCTGGGTCTTGCGCGCAACATGTCGTCTTACTGTGCCACACATTTATGCATAGTTACTTGAAACTCCATCCATGGATGACAAAGATATGGACCGGACACGCCCATCAATGCACTATCATGAAAAATGACATTTAACGTCTAAGTGTGACCTTGACCTTTGAGCTACGGACCTGGGTCTTGCGCGCGCCATGTCGTCTTACTGTGGTACACATTCATGCCAAGTTATTTGAAAATCCATCCATGGATGACAAAGATATGGCCCGGACACAAAAATTGCGGACAGACGGTTCAAAAACTATATGCCTCCCTTCGGGGGCATAAAAATGAGTTTAAAGCCAAAACTAACAAACAATCATCTGAAATGTGTTAAAAATTAAAATCTAACCTTTGCCTGTTCTATTCAGCTGTGTTATATCTGACATGAGGAATGTACTGTTTGGTGGTATGATGTAATTATCTCCCCTACATTGTGTAGTCAAGGCAAACTGTTCAGTGTTCTGCCAGATCACATTCACAATACCTCTCAATGACAGATCTTTCTCTGTAAAGGTAATATATTATGACATTAACACAGCATTTGGTAGAATAAATCATTTTCAAATTTTAAATATTACACTTTTTCCCATAAAGTCTACTTCATAAAAAAGAAATATCTGTAACACTTTTCCCTTGGTACCTTTCAAATAAAACTGGGTAGGTTATTTTTCTTTTTCAAGTACACTGTAAACTCGACCTTTGATCTACTGAACCCAGTAACAACAAGTGAATGAAGTATTGCCATGGAATACAAAGTCCCCTACTGGAAGGCACCTAATTTTCTCTACTGCAGTATAACATAATGAACTGATATCTGTCAATGATGTATAAACAATATTGTACTATATATACAATATAATATAACAAAGCACTTGGATTAAAATTTGCATATATAAAAACGTAGTTGTTTTCATTTGGAATTTTTTTGGCCGATTATACAAAAAGTTATCATAAAAGTTATTTATAGTAACAACAAAGTGAAATTAATCCTAAAAAAAAAAAAATAAAATAAAAAATCTATAAAATGTAAGTCCACAAGAAAATCTTCACCAGGTAGAGATAGATCAAAATACACCTAAATATTGGATGTATCATGAATGTTGTACCACAGAAAAGAGGTCTCGATTTTTCCCTACAGCCAGTAATAAAAAAGTTACAATGTAACCTATTTATAGTAACAACAAAGGGACGTAATTCTAAAAAAGTGTGCCTCATGGTGGTGAATATTTGTGCAAAGTTACATCAAAATCTCTCCATGCATGAAGAAGAAATGCTCCGGACAAAGTCATTCTTGAATTTGACCTTAGACCTAGCGACCTGGTTCTGGCGCAAGACAATTTGTCTTGTGGTGGTGAACATTTGTGCCAAGTTATATTAAAATCCCTCCATGCATAAAGAAGAAATGCTCCGGACAAAGTCCTTCTTGAATTAGACCTTTGACCTCTAAGTACGACCTTGACCTTTGAGCAAGGGCTCCGGGATTTGCACATGACACGTTGTCTCATCATGGAGAACATCTGTGCCAAGTAATATTGAAATCCCTTCATGAATGACAGAGTTATGGACCGGACATGAAACAGACCCTGTTCATGCCATGTTAACATTTGACTACTAAGTGTGACCTTGACCTTTGAGTTAGGGGTCTGAAAGTTGTGCATGACACATCGTCTTATTATGACATACAATTTTGCCAATTGATATTAAAATCCCTTCATGGATGAGAGAGTTATGGACCGGACAGGAAAAAAGCCCTGTTGACCTTTGACCTCCAATTGTGACCTTGACCTTTGAGTTAGGGGTGCAGGTTTTGCGCACGACATGTCGTCACATCATGGGGAACATTTGTGTCAAGTAATATTAAAATCCCTTCATGGACGAAAGAGTTATGGACCGGACACGAAACAGACCCTGTTCATGCCATGTTAACATTTGACTACTAAGTGTGACCTTGACCTTTGAGTAGGGGTCTGCAAGTTGTGCATGACACATCGTCTTATTATGAGGTACAATTGTGCAAAGTGATATTAAAATCCCTTCATGGATGGGATGGGAGAGTTATGCACCGGACAGGAAAAAAGACCTGTTGACCTTTGACCTCCAATTGTGACCTTGACCTTTAAGCTAGGGGTCCGGGTTTTGCACATGACACGTCGTCTCATCATGGGGAACATTTGTGCCAAGTAATAATAAAATCCCTTTATGGATAAAAGAATGGACCGGACACGAAATTGTGGACGGACGGAATGACGGAATGACAGAATGACGGAATGACGGAAAAGCGCATTCCTATAGTCCCCAAAACTGGTTTTCAACCAGTAGGGGACTAATAAAGGTCATGTACTAATCACTGGAAATCATGCTATGGTGACTGACAGTGGTTTCACATGTAAGTGATCGAAAACTGTTATCAGTCTCAAGCTGACTATGACCTCGACCTTTAACCTACTGATCCTAAAATCAACACAGGCGAGCATCTCTGAAGTTTGACAGCTGAAGGCCCTCGCTTTGTCCATCTGTGGACCAAAAATAGCTTTCAGTCTATAGGACTTTGTGACCTTGACCTCTGTACTATTGAAGACTAAATCATTATATAATATCTATAATCTACTGTCCACAAGCAATCTTCCCTAAGCCCAAGGTTTCTCTTGTTATTGAACTGAACTGTTTTCAGTCTCAGCATCACTGAGTCATTGACCTTTGACTTAAGACATCTAAAACATAAGGGGCCTGTAATCATCTACTGACCATTTGGTGCAATTAAATCTTATGGTCATAAGCCCAAGCATTCTCCAGTCACTGACTGGAAACCAAAAGTTTTCTTTCAGAACTGACCCAAGTGAAACAATATATCTCCTCTATTTGGAAGGGAAGCATAATAAAACAAATAGGTTTTACAAAATCCTTGTACTTCTTGTTTTGTTTTACAGGTTAAACTCCCAGACTGTACCCAGTTTGGCAGGTACCCTGAAATCCCGAAAATAAGCCGCGGCTTATTTTAAATTTTCGTAAGGATTTGGTGGCTTATTATCGAGAACGGCTTATTTTTGAATCCGGCGAACTTTTGAGTACATATATTCAGTAACGGTTTAAAAACCTGCGTATCTTCGAGTACCGAAGTACTGAAGATATGGATGTCATATAGTTTGCTTTTTAGTAACAACATAGGCGTCGATAAATACTTATACTTCAGAAAAATCTGACATACCAGTTTTGTTACATTTTATTACAATTTCTTAATGAAAATAATCCGATGCTAATAGATAATTACCCATTAAAAAGTTTTGTCTGACCTAACAAACAATTAATCGGCCAACGGGTATGAATAACTTACACAATAGATGATAAACACTAGCTAGTACGTGTGGAAATAACACGATGGTAACTCTTGCTCTCTCATTTGGTGTCCTTACAAAGTCATTGATACTATTACTCATACAAAAAACTGGACGGTTTATTTTTTAGTGCGGCTTATTTATGAGCCCTTTATGCCTGTAGTGAAATGGTGGCTTTTTTTCGAGACAGGCTTATTTTCAAAACCGGCTTATTTTCGGGATTTCAGGGTATATGTGACAACTACCTTTTGTATTGAATAAGTATACAGGTATACCTTTTGTTACCTGGTAAACTGGCAAGCACTGATTCCAGTCTCTACATGACTGTTCATCATGCTTTGTGCAACACTGCAATAAGCCATCACATTGACCTTCTTGACATCTCTGGTTCCAGTCTTTCTGTGTCTTTACATCATTTTCATCATAGGACTGCAGGGATCCAGCATGGTGACCAGTCTGACATCTTTGGTTCCAGGCCTGTTGTATCTTTACACCATTCTCTGTACAAGACTGCAAGGATCCAGCATGTTTACCAACCTGACATTCCTGGTTCCAGTCCTGTGACTCCTCACACATGTCTATGAATGAATGTAATGAACCATCACACTGAGCTGCCTGTCTAGCCGCGGAATTGTTATTCTTGATGTTAGAACAGTTTTGGTTCATAAAGTAGGCCATTTCCTTCCCAAGTTCTAGCAGTCTTTCATAGGCCTTCTCTATAGAATCTTTCACCTGGCAAACAACAAACAAACATTTACCAAAAACATGGTGAGATCCTTGTAAATCAATAGTGTAAGACTCTCTTGCTGTAAGTTATTACTCTCTTACTGTAAGTTAACATTACTCTCTTACTGTAAGTTATTACTCTCTTACTGTAAGATGTTACTCTCTTACTGTAAGTTAATATTACTCTCTTACTGTAATTATTACTCTCTTACTGTAAGTTATTACACTCTTACTGTAATACTGAACTTCAAACATTCCCCTTAGATAATAAAAACCATCCTCTCCATTAGGTAACAAACATCTTCCTCTCAAGAAAGACTGAAAAGAAATGATTTCCACTAAAATGTCTTTGGTAAATTCTCCAAGGAGAATATGTGGGATTGAGTAAACAAAGTCTTCCAGGTCAGAAAGATGAAACACTGCAATAAAATCACTTTTCTTGGGCCCATTTAATAGTGCCTTTCCAAGTATAAGCTGTATTTCAGAGATAAAGTTTGTAACTATATAATAACAAGAGGGCCATGATGGCCCTAGATTGCCCACCTGTGTTACGCTGCATGCATGAACAGCTTTGGTAGATGGTCATGCAAGGAAAATGTCTGTGAAATTGTACTGAAATAGTGCCAGTATTTTCTGACAAGAATATATTAAAAAGTTTCTACTAAAGAAAAATGGGCAGGTAATGTTATGTGTGTGTCGGTTAGTGGGTTGGGGTGAGGTGGGTAAGAAGTTGGGAGAATGATGTGATATGACAATATCAAACAAGAAGATTTTTCCACTACAAATCAAACAAGTAGATTTTTCCACTACATACATAAATGGAAAAGTGACCACACACCCCAGCGTCTGTTTTTTGACGACACAGAATAATTTGTACAATCTTCGTAAAAGGTCACTAAAGAAACATTTGTGTAACATTGTTTTAAGATTGGGCCTGCTATTTCTAACAAGGACATTTTTAATGTTTCCAATATATATGTATTGGGAAAAAAGTGACAACTCCCCCTGGCAGCCATGTTTTATGATAAATCAAAATAATTTGAATAAATTTGGTAGAAGGTTAAACAAGAACCACTTGTGTGAAATCATTTTAAAATTGGGCCAGCAGTTTCCTACTAGAATTTTTTTAAGTTTCCACTACATATATACAGGGAAAAGTAACAATGCCCTCTGGCAGCAATGTTTTTTATGAATCAGAATAATTTGAACAATCTTTGTAAAAGGTCACACAAGGACAATTTGTGTGAAATTATTTTAAAATCAGGCTAGCAATTTCATACAAAAAGTGTTTTTTTAAGTTTCTACTATATACATATAGGGAAAAGTGATCACGCCCTCTGGCTGCCATGTTTTTTAATGAATCAAAATTATTTAAACACTCTTGGTAAAAGGTCACACAAGGACCATTGTTGTTTAAAGAAATTGTTGACGACAGATGGATGCACAGCGGACACAGCATGATCACAATAGCTCACCATCTGTATTTCATGCTCAGGTGAGCTAAAAATCCATACGTGAAACTTGACAAAGTGTATATAAATAATACACAGATTTTGTGGTGAGCCCTTAAAATCATAAAAAGTTATATAGTTACAGTAGTACCTAGTTCTTACCTCATTATGAAAGTCGGCGGCCATCTTTTCACCAATGTTTAAGGGTTCCTGTCTTTTGCGCTGTAAAAATAAAAATATATCCTAAGATTTATATAACAAAAACTTATGAATAGGTAGACAATTGTAACAATTTATTCATTAACTTGGTGACACGTGTATCATTAACAACACTTTTTTTACCATTAAAAATTGCTGATAAATGAACTGAATGGCAACAGGGGTGGAGTTGTGTCTTGCAACAATCCATTCATGCATTTAACACTGTTTAATCATTGCAATCTCTTCATTTTTAATCATATATTATGAAATCATTTAATTGTGTGGACAAAAAATTATGTGGATTCATTCAAAAATTTAGTTTCATTGGAGATCAAATTTATATTTTTAAATTGTTAAGAAAAGACAACAGAATTTTTACACTTTTATTGAGATTAAATTTCATAGAGATAGGCCCTTAGGCCTAAAATTTTCAATGATAGTATTACATTAAATAAAGTCCAGAAATTAATTTCCAAGTCCTTGAAATAACCAAAAATGATTTCACAAATGTGAAGTTTATGATAGTTTTGTTAATATCAATAACAGAAGTTTTAATTTTTAATTTTAAGTTGTGATCCACAAAGAAGGACAACTCTTGCCTTGGGCTAGTACTTATAAGTAGAGATCTATTAGTTTACTTCCCTTGCAATTACACAATTGAGTGGAAAATGAAAACTGTTTTATACACAATATCATATTTTTTTGCACAACAAATTCATTAAGGATTTATTCATTTGTGTTTGATTTACCCCTCAAGACATGGTTCCTATGATTCTGTCAAGTTACATATGGTAAAAAATTAACTTTTAACAAGCAAATAATAAAACGAAGTACCAGTAGGTAAATAATAGTGCAGATAATACAGTTTTGCTTCTATCAAAATGTCACAATAGATCCACTTTTGTAATACAGAACACCTGGTAGGATTAGTAAACGTGCAATTATATTGATCTCTATTTCCTATGCCTAAATTTCAGGGACTAACCAACAGAAATTTGACCTTTTTATTGGGATTGAATTTCAGGGACTAACCAACAGAAATTTTATGTTTTTATTGGGATTAAATTTCAGGGACTAACCAACAGAAATTTGACCTTTTTATTGGGATTTAATTTCAGGGACTAACCACACCAATAAATCTACAAAAAGTAGTCTCCCATGAAATATAAATGATTTCACAGGAATCTAAAAAGAATAAAAATTTCAAGAAATCTGAACACCATACTTTTCTCTTCCTTTTTTGTCCATCATCTTTTAGCTCAGTTGATTGTAGCTTTTCAAATTGACTATCCATCCTGTAGGGTTCTAGAATTTCAAACAGGTCTGACTTCAGTCTATACTGTTGTACACTGCCATCTGAAGGGAAAAGCTGGTATTAGTGATTTAATGATAAACAAAAAGTTGAAATGTTCGAATATAGTGAAGTCATTAAAGGTGGTTACTGTAAGTGTACTTATATTAGCGTGGTTAAATTTTAGCACAAACGCCTTAAATTGAATAATTTCGACTTATTAGTGCGTACTTGTATTAGCGCAATATCAGCAGCGCTAAAATAGCCAATTGGCAGTATATGAAACACCAATTTCCGATGGAATACGGAATAGCCCGAACATGACCGTTGTATCAAGCAGTTCTGCTCTGGACTATATATGCACGTTTTGTCTTTAAAAATATATTACTTAATAACGTTTGCATATGCATTAAGTCATTTTTTTAATAAAATGCAATATATAAATAACCACTAGATGTTGCGGGTAACGACGAATTCAAACGGTCTGTCAAAAAAAGTTTTCATTGCTGGTATAAAAATGAAGTTGAGGGACAAATTCAAAATGGGATTGATGTGAAAGACGTCGCAGTTGACTTAAAACTTTCAAGAATGAAACCTATTTATGCAAACTGGCTTATTACTGCCCATCAGAGCTAGAAAACTCTACCATATTAAATGGCTGGCGTCTGACTGGTATTCGTTATGAAATCGACCAGGCACACAAATAAACATGTCACATAAAATCTACATTCGTTTAAATCAGTGTTAATCTATATACTGTAAATTTATACATATATACAGTGCAGAATGGTGACAATTGTTTGTTTTCAAATTCAAATTAACACTTGGTTTTCAAAGCAGTAAAATGTTATGGTGACACTCGTAATTAGCGCGACCAGACAAACTGGCGATCTACTCCAAAGGTGTTACATACGATGTTTACGGACAATGGCGAAGATACAAAAATGCAGCGTAATTAAAAAAAATATATGACATTTGCACTAATGTTCAAACAGGTTTAATTATTCTATTAAAACTTTTCTGCAGAATATTAGTTAGGAATGCAGTTATTGTCATATTTACACAATAAATATGTATTTCTCTTTGTTCTGTTGCATTGTAATGACGGTACTTTTGAGGCGATAAATGTTACATTTTTATTAGGAAAGCCCTTCATTTCAGTCAGATATTAGCGCTAGACATGAATTAGCGCATGTCCGATCCCACTAATAGCGCGGAAATTAGTATTCCGCTGATATTAATACACTTACAGTAATTAGATTTTGGTCAACTAATGGATTTAACCAACTGATCATAAAGTTTACACTTATTTGTGTACATCAGGTTCTTAATATACTTCAGATTTTCGCTGGAAGTATTTCTAAAATTTGATTTGCCGAACCAAGATAATGTTATTTTAGCATAAGTATAAATTTAATAAACACAATTTGACTACGGAATATGAATACACACACTACCGTATTAAAGTTGTCAAACATTTGTATTGACAAGTACATACTTTGCCAAAATTCATTAGAAATGCAGGTTTATAAAATTATTATTACCTCCCTTTGTCTATTTCAGCTGCATACCAAGAAAAATTGAAAAATGACGAATTTCCAAGCTACAAGCTGTTTTAAAACTTGCCTTTTTGTTTTAGGAAGTTGAAATATCCAAATATTTATCAAATGTAAAACTAGAAATTATACTGAAATCAAAAGAAATAGTCAACTTTTTAAAACTGTTATACATGTATTAACGCATTAAAAGTAATAAAATATACATTTCCATTCGGGATCTAACTCTGTGTAATGGGACTTTTTGTTTCTTAAATAAATCTCTAACAGAAAATATGAAAACTGAAAAATGTCATAAAATTCTCAAATTCTGATTAATTTTATATCTCCAAAAGTTGAAATCCACAACTCAAATTTAGTAACGGAACGGTAAATGCAGATGTAACCAAAAGAGTCCAAAGCGACATCAGGCAATCAAAAATTTGGACATTCCCTTAGTTTCAAGTATTTCAACAGATTAAGAGAAAACATTTTTGAAGAGAAAGTATTTAAAAGTTTATTGAAAATCCTGAGGTACTGACTGCAAAATAGAGTCGTGGACAATTTAATGTTGCTGTACTCTTTCAGGCACTGTGCCATATACATGAATATAAGTAAACTGGATTATTTTGATATTACCATGATCTGCAATGCTGTATCTGTTTATCAGACTCTCAGACTTGTCAGGATCTCACAAGGCACTTGCGATAAGTGTGATACAGCCTGGCAAAATCCGATATGAAGTTTTATATATACAAAAAATGTAATATTGTTACAATGGTTTTTAGTAAACAGATGCAAAATAAATTAGTACAAATTTCAACATTACCATCAGTTTTCACTATTATTTTAGATGCCTTCAAATGATCTATAATACAGCCATCATCATTTTGTACAATAACAGACATTGTTGCAACTTCTTATCACATTACTCCATTACTGCATACCTAAAACAAAGTAAAAACCCAAAAATTAATTATTTCATGACTTTGAACCCTATTTGAGCCACACCAACATAGTGCATTTGTGACCAGCATGGATCCAGACCTTCCTGCCAATCCGTGCAGTCTGGTCAGGATCCATGCTGTCCGCTAACGGTTTCTCTAATTGCAATAGGCTTTGAAAGCGAACAGCATGGATCCTGACCAGACTGCGCGGATGCGCCGGCTGGTCTGGATCCATGATGGTCGCAAATGCACTATGTTGGTTTTCTCATGGTGCGGCTCATTTAAGGAAACCTTTGATATCTAATATCTCTTTATGTATAAGGTGTTAGCCCCACAGGTTCAAACCAAGCTTGTGTTCACAGCTGCATATCAGAATATAATAAAACCTTTCCAAGCAAACAGCCTGAAGAGTCGATTAAAAAAAGCTCGTTCTTTCTCCAAAGTCATGTTTAAATTTACTGAATTTCTTGCATGTTCTTATACAAGATACAGTCTTAGTCTTGACCAAAATGCTGCGTTACCTGTATGTTAGCCAAAAAAGGTAAATACCTAAGTACTGACAAGGCCAGCGGTCATATCTAGTCAATTCTAGTTAAAACCTGTTACCCGTAATATGGTTGATTTAAAATTTAGGTTTAAGATACACCTATAGTGTCCCTAAGACAGTGTAAGAACTGTTTAACAGTTTATACTCTAGTAATTTTAATCAAGCTGATATGAAGATGTTCGAGCAAAATCGTTAATACACTTTTCGGCTCTGCATAATGGCCCCCACAGAGGAAAGAGAATACTAAATCTATTACCCTGTAAACTCTGACAACTGTAGGCAAAAGCATTCTCCAGTAAGCTGAAAACCAGTTACTGGTGAACTAATTGACCAACACCAGGAAAGGTGGCAAAAACAGGCCATCACTGGAGAGACTACAGAAACATGAAAGAAGAGTATCTCTTGTGGCAACATACTGTCAATGATACTTACTGCTACATAGCAACTCTATAGGAGAGATCGCCATTACGTCACGCATAAATACCTGTTTATCTGGTGGTGGGTAAAACAAATGTTTTTACACCGTTTGTGTATGGGATCTGAATTTTTAATTTTTAATAACTTTTTCGCTCATTTATGGATTTTAAAAATTAAAAAAGTTTTGGAATGCTTAGGATTTTCATATTTTCCCATTTAAATATCTTTTTAAAATGAATATCCGTTTTAAATGACATAAGATTTTAATAGCGGCGTAGCGATCCTCCAAACATTTTGAAAAAACACTGTAAGTTAAGCGTTCATAATTAATCCATTTAATTTCGAATTTATAATCAAAAGTAATCAATAAATTGCTTGTTTTATACACTTTCCATTGATCAAAAAATTATTGATATTATTTGTGTTTTAAGAAAGTTTAAGCCGTTAGAAAAACATCACTGTTTACAAAAAACATGGACGCTCGGCGTCGGCCCACCCGGTCTTTGTCTTATCAGTTCTAAAAATAGAAAATACAATGGATTTGTTTACAAACACGATCACTCCTATAGGGCCATTGTGATCTTGTCTGTTGTCTCATTTCAGCTGATACACAATAGCTATAAGTATGATTCAACAAAATGACATTATACAACATGACAATGGGACATAACGAAACGACAATGTGATGTGACTTGCAACAATGCAACATAATGTATGACATTTCAACAAAACCACACAACATTACTGGGGTGTTGCACATTTCAATACTAATCATGAATATCTGGACTCAATCAATCAAACTAATCTGCTTGGTTACATTCTATGCTTCCAGAGGATTTTCTAACAGATATTAATGACTACAATAACAGCAGTCTTTAAGAACTGTGTGGAGGCTGTAAGAAGTCTCCTTGTACTTGGACTCAGTTCTGTTATATTTTTGACCACTCTTTTTGGACCATTAAGTCCATTTCAGTACTTTCAGTTGTGCTTATGCCTGTGCATGGACAGTAAGGCTCACTAAGGTGCACATTTCTTGCACTCTATGCTTCTAAATGTCCCAATATTCTGTCACACTACCAGAATGTATCACAATGTCATGTGTTGTTGTATCACAATGTCATGTTGTTGTATCACACTGTCACAAGTTGCTTCACAATGTCAATGAACCTTGTCATGTATGTCCTCTTTGCTGCGTCACATTGATGGAATATTTGGCAGGCTTGATTCCTACAACACCAGGCATGCAGTCTCAATGATTAGTACACTGCAATGTGTCATGATGTTTTGATCAGGCTGTTTGGCATGTCCATGGCACATGTATGTGTAACGAATTGATGCACGACTGAAACAAGCACAACAATTAGGCATAGCCTAATCAGTGTACAGGGATAAATTAAGCAGAGACGTATATTGTTGTAATGTTGTGTCAGATCTGAATAACGTCATGTTACAATGGCATACAACTTAGTCCAACTAATTGTTGGTGAGTTGCGATGTTGTGATAATTTTTGCATAGGTTAGTATCTCTCATTGGGATTCTGCCCCATCACGAAAATATCTCAGAATCAGTTCTGACATCAAATTATTTGAACTAGCAAACAACTCAAAGAAAACTGCCATTTAATGCAAAATAATATATTTTACATCAGATTTTCTGTTTTACAGGTAGGATCATTCACACGAGGGATATTTGGAAATGTAATGTTTTCATATAGATAGAACTACTTCTACTTCATCTATAAAAAGAAAATATAAGATAGAACATTAAACATAAGTATGGGAAATCGGGCCGGGAAATCATGGTATAGACACATGAAAGTAGTAAACAACATAAATTTTATTATTTTTAATTCTTTTTCCAACCTTGTTTACATTTACACCGGAATTTCGGAATGCTTCGAAAGTGATCGTTCAACAAACTACAGACATGCATTTTACATCTTACGTAAATAAGTCCATCAGTGTATGTTGTTACGTCAGGGAGACATTAATCAAGTTTTATTATGTATAATTTCCAACGAAGGTCTGTAATTTATTTACGAGCGGAAACACTGTTCTACCAGAGAGCGATTCGCTCTCGATCCACTTCGTACCTTAACTAGGTTGCCGAGAAGGAATAATTGATATTTATGATTTTATATATTTAGACTCAGTTGTTCACTTTTTTGGAATATAGTCATAATTGCCACTGATGTTATCAGTCGGTATGATATAGATCTTTAAACATAGAGGTCCAAATTTGGCCACCCTCTTAAGGTCAGCCCTAGTCCAAATAGGCAGTGGCTACGATTACGGTACCGTAATCCTAGCCTCCGGTTCTAGTATTACGGAAGTTCCGTATTCCTAGACAACCCTATGAGGATCGGCTAGGATTACGGAAGTATTTTAGGAGGCATAAAATGTATGTTGGGACACGCATAAATGATGTTGTAAACTTACTTATTTCACTTAATTTTTTGGTAGCAAGACGTTTTGACCCCTTGACACCTTGACCCCTAATAAAATAAGATGACACCTTGACCCCTAGACACTTTGTCCCCTATTGTCCATTTTTTCATAGTGACACTTTGACCCCTAATTTATTTTTTTTATTTTGCTTGGTTTAAGTGAAAAATTTACATGTTATATAATTGTACATTATAACATGTTTTGTTGCATTAAAAAATGTCAATGATAAATATGCAAAATGATTTTATAAAATTTACTAAGTATAATAGTATTGTAGTTATTGCAATCAGAAAAGATAGATATCAAGGATGTGTTTGTTGATTAATTAATGTAAATGAATATATATTTTGTGGAGTGAAAATTTCACTATCAAGATTTGAACAATTAAAGTCTATGAATGAATAACACTTATTATAATAGCATTTTATTTCACGTTTATCAAAATCAAAATAATTAAGTTTTAGATTTTATCTAAGTTGAATATTAAAAGTGTTGGTTTACAATGAAAATGGTTTAAACGTAAACATATGTATCAAAGTTATGCCTAATTTATTAGATCAACTTCAGGTTTGTTGCAGGCTCTTCGGCAGGTCTTCCCAGGTACAGATCTACATGGTTGTGCTTTCAACTGGGCGCAGTCCATCATTCGTCACGTGAAGGAGCACGGTCTCGCCAAAACCTACCAGGACAGGAGAACCGTTCATCAGCTGATAATTAAGCAAGCTACTTGCTCTTCCGTTTCTACCGGGTCGGGACATCGAGAGCGTTCCAACGTCTGAGAGACCGTGCCATGACCAGCTTGCATCCAGTGCGGGATCTCTTCCAATACGTCTAGGATCAGTTGTTGGGCTCAAGTTTGTGGACGATTGACGAGTGGAGTGTGTACAGGCAGCCTGTACGCACAAACAACGACTGTGAGGGTTGGCACCGGGGCCTCAACCAGAAAACTGGACGCAGCATACTCCCCTTCTATGTGCTAATTACGCTTCTTCTCCAGGAAGAAAGTTGGTATCAATCACTGTTGCTCTTGTCTCTCAGCAGGCAGTGAGCAGGAACCGTCTTCAGGTGTACGTGTCAATGGACAATCTTATTGGTGAGCAATGGGACAAGTACGATGACCATGACATCATGTGTTAAGACATTCTAGCCCGTGTTGGTGAGATTTACGGCCGTATGTAAATCCAAAACTCAACCAAATTTAAAGAACAGTGCCAGGACTTTATAATAGACTGACCAGTGCTCATCATGTAAAAAGTGCACAAAGTGTATTATGTTTTATGTGATGCATTTTTCTTATTTCTGTCTTTGTTGTGTTTTGTATAATGTTTAATATTTATATTGTCTGTTTCATGTAAATAGTGTACAAAGTGTACTCATTAAATGTATATTATGTTTTATGTAATGTATTTTCTTACTGAACTATTTAACTGTATGAAAGAAATATGAGAATGAAAAGAGAGAAAGAATGAGTGAAAGAAATAATGAATGAAGAGAAAAGTATTTAGTTTTAGCGTTATTGTATTTATTTATAAAAATGTACATTTATGAATAAGGTAGTATACTATACCAATAAATGTGAAGTTTCGAACAGAGAGTTATTTTATTATTTCAATTAGTCAATAAGGTTATTTATATCTATAATTACTAACTTGATTAGTAATTTCATCTAAATAATTTCTTAGATAATTGCAAACGTTTGTGAAACATCATTTTTAATAATACCAACATGAGTAAACAACACACATAAACCATACTTTGTCACCTACTCATAGTCTAGAACTTGTACAAGTCCATCAATACAGCTTTTATCAATGACTTGCATGCACATTAAGAAATTAAACTGCAGAAAAATATACCCCTAGCCACAAAAAAAAATGTAAGGGGTCAAAGTGTCAAATAAAAAAAAGTAGAGGTCAAGGTGTCACTGGAAATAGGGGTCAAAGTGTCACTAAGGGGTCAAGGTGTCATCTTTGGTAAAAAAATTTAAGGGGTCAAGATGTCAAGGGGTCAAACCGTCTAGCATTCAATTTTTTATGCCTGCCTTATTATTTCGTGTTATCTATCCGCCGTTTTGGGTCAGTATAATCGTAATGGCGGCGCGCGGAAATATATTAGAAATATGAGTGTCAAAGTTAGATTAAAAAAAATATTCTATACTTTGAATTTTATGATTTATAACCATATTGTATGTTATTAAATACCATTTGTGTTGACCTGATGAAAAAATGCAGGTATATACAAAACATTTCTATAATTACATTCTATAATATTTCCGCGCACCGCCATTAAGATTATACTAACCCAAAACGGCCGATCGATAGCACGAAATATTAGTGAAATTAATCTTAAGTGAAATGAGTAAGTTTGCAATGTCATTTACCGTAGATACCCGTGTATAATGCGCACCCGTGTATAATACGCACCCCCGATCTTAGTCCAAAATCCTGGGAAAAAAAAAAAAAAAAAAAAAAAATTTTGGTCAATTTTGAGGTGGATGGAAAACGAAAGTAGAGTTTACATCGACACCGGTAATAAATTTTATCTCCACGGCGGAGAGCAGCATCGGTCTCACGGTACTATCGATTTTTGTTTTCTCGAAAATAAAACCAGTAAATTATTGTTATATTTGTTGTTTTACCTTTTTTAATTCACTATTTTGAATAAATAAATAGCAGCTGATTCAATATTTCGGAATGGTATCTTTCAAAATGACATGAGCTTCTCAATTTAAACTGGTAACAAGAGGTGTGATAGTCTTTTTGTCACGATCATAAAGCCAGTAATTACCGGCAATCAACGTGTCACCTCATGTCAATTATGTTGTTCACAGTTTGATCTCGGTTAAAGATAATTCTCGATCTTTAATTAGTAACATAATTTTTGTGAATTATAAACATTTCTTTCGTCAAAATACTTTTAAATTTATATGAAATTAATTTTGTTTGAAAGAAAAATAAACAATTCGATCTTTTACGGAACGTAACGGCAATCTTAGATTTTAGCGGAGACAGTAAGCGCGGGGGGTAGTTTCCCTTTACCAAAATGGCAAACATCGGTAACAAACTTGTTTTGAAGTTGGAAAATTGTCTATACCTGTGTATTATGCGCACCCACGATTCGGGGGTGGTCCCGGGGGTCAAAAAACTGCGCATTATACATGGGTATCTACGGTATGCATGTCCTAAAATAAATAAATGATGCCTCTTAAACACTTCTGTAATCCTAGCCTATTCTCATAGCATATCTATCTCATAGGGTTGTCTAGGAATACGGAACTTCCGTAATCCTAGAACCGGAGGCTAGGATTACGGTACCGTAATCGTAGCCACTGCCGTCCAAATAATAGGACGTTTCGGGACAGCACTGTCTCCATCACGTCCAAATTTATTCTGCATATTTCTGTTAGGAAATCCCTAATGAAATCCGCTGGGAACATTTTCTGGTACATGTACAAAGTATTTAATGATTACATCTCTGATGATGAATTTATGTTGATATTTAAGCATAAACTTACCTTGCTGACATTTTATGAATGTAATTTTTGTGTTTTGTTTCTGCAGTTTAGTGTCATCGGCAGTCTGCTGTTTATAGAAACTAGTGCTCCTCGCACCTGTCGCATCATTTTTTTCGAAGATGTATAAGTCTCTTATTTAAACATATGAATTAAATTCAACCCATTTAAAGTTTCTACTCGTATGAATATTAATGTTTAATTTATTAAATCAAGTAAGTCTGACCAGAATATTTTGGCTTTTTTAATGTTTTCGTTTTCCTAACAGTAAAATGCAGATAAGGGTAAGGCTTAGAGGGATGACAACTATAAAATATCAGATCATAAAATAAGTCAAATGAGTAAGGCTAAGTCAGTCCCTCTCCAGTGGATATCCGCACAGGCGTTTGAGAGTATATCGTTGAAGTTGGAGAATATATGTCATACGGACGCATGGCAATGCGTGTGATCAGTTGTTTATACAGAAAAGAAGCTATTGTTACATACAATAGGACATTTCCTTTAGCAGGGTGGCAGGTATTACGAAATCTGGCAAAATCTTAAAGTGAGCTTGAGGAAATTAGATTTCAGATTTTGTTAATATGAACTCTTCACTAGTAAAAAGAACAAGAATATTCGTGAGAAACTGTTAATTCACTTAAAAAAAGTTTACATGTAGTGTTTTTAATTGTATTAATAATATAATCCAAATGCTTTTTCATGCCTCCAGGCCTATAGCTATTGAAATGTGCATCTGTTTATCCATATGGCATTTTGCCGTTTCATCTCGGTCCCATATTAAAGCCGCCCGCTTAGCTCAATAGGGAGAGGGCAGATCAACAGATTGCGAGGTTATGAGTTCAATTCCCAGATGAGGTGCTTGTTCTACATAACAGTTTGATAAGACATTGTGTCTGAAATCATTCATCCTGCACCTCTGATTCATGTGGGGAAGTTGGCAGTTACTTGCGGAGAACAGGTTTGTTCTGGTTCAGAATGCAGGAACACTGGTTAGGTTAACTACCTGCCGTTAAATAACTGAAATACTGTTGAAAAATGGTGTTAAACCTAAAACAAAAAAACCAAACACATTAATAACTCGATTTAATTCATACTCGCACTCAACAACTCTTGTGGCAAGACTTACAAACTGACCTGTAATACACAGTATATTTAAATGACCTTGAACTTCACCTTCAAACTTCGAATCTTAAATAACACAGGGGA
Organism: Mercenaria mercenaria; assembly: GCF_021730395.1. Lineage (NCBI taxonomy): Eukaryota > Metazoa > Mollusca > Bivalvia > Venerida > Veneridae > Mercenaria > Mercenaria mercenaria. The sequence continues at coordinate 57,190,038 of NC_069363.1, forward strand.
AAGATTTTGCATTTTGAAAATGCAGCTCCTTGTTTTTATATTGTTGAAATTGATATGCTGATTGAATTGAATAGCAGCTTATCAACTTACTACTTGCCCACAAAAAAAATCAGGCGTATCTAATTTACAACACATTTTTCCCCATTTTACCAGAATTGAGACCATCCCAGAAATCTAAAGAACAAAAACTATTTTGGAATACCAGTAACTTAGGATCTTAGTAATAAACATGTAATTGATAATATTTAGGTAAACATTTCTCAAAAGTTTAATGTGTTATGTTTTGGTCCAATTTCAGAGTACACACCAGGAATTCATGATGTTTCTGAAGAAAACTGTATTGTGAGTCAGCATTTAGTTGAGACAGAATGGCATCAAAAATCCTACAGAAGTATCCCCTCTTTCGTCTAGCTTATCTGCAGAAATATTGTACTGCTGTCAAGGCAACAAAATCAAGTGTCCCAGAGGTTCTTACTAGTCATAGGGATGGTCGAGTATCTGAGATAATCGATGTTCGCACACCGGCAGAGTTTGAAGAAGACCATATCCCCGGGGCTATAAATTTACCAGTCCTTACAAATGACGAAAGAGTGACAGTCGGGAAACAGTACTCGTTAAATCAGTTTGAAGCCCGCAAAACTGGAGCTGCTGTTATTTCAAGAAATATTGCGAGACATATTGATGATTATTTCCAGTCTCAGAAAGCTGAGTATAGACCCCTGATATACTGCTGGCGAGGGGGTCAGAGGTCATACAGCATGGCCCTTGTATTGGCCCAGATTGGCTTTCAGACGTTTGTGTTAGACAAGGGGTACAAACAATACAGGGCAGTTGTTCGTCAAGAGTTGGAAAACTTGCCAGAAAAATTTCAGTTTAAGGTTATATCAGGTGAGTGTTACTACCGTGTAAATCAAATTGATTACATTTACTTTAAAGGGGCATCCCCACAGATTTATGCCAAGTGCTGTATTTTTTTTTAAAACAAATGTTTTTATCAATGAAATCCTCCTCCAAACATATTGAATTACGCTTTGTTTTGGTCAAAAGCTTACAAATGAAAGCATGGTCTAAATTTTAAACATAGATGACATAGAGGCAAGCCCCTTTAAAATGCCAGATGGTAAAAGTCATTTGCACACAGCATCAGACCTAATAGCCTCACAGTCTGCAGTATATGTTAAACTGAAATCTAAAAATAAAGATCTTTTCCAAAGTTGTACAAAAATTATCAGATTTATCACTTTGTCATAGATGCATGCTTGTTATTACAATTCTGTTAAACTGTAAAAAAGAATATTTGAGCCGCGCCATGAGAAAATCAACATAGTGGCAGTCTGGTCAGGATCCATGCTGTTCGCTAACGGCTTCTCTAATTGCAGTAGGCTTTAAAAGCGAACAGCGTGGATCCTGACCAGACTGCGCAGATGCGCAGGCTGGTCTGGATCCATGCTGGTCGCAAACCCATTATGTTGGTTTTCCCATGGCGCGGCTCATTTCTTTATTTCTTACTAAACTATTTGTGTGTGATGATATGAGACTTTGGATCATTTGTTAACTGAGAGGTACAACTATTGAGGAAATTAAGCAGCGAATGGTTTGATAAGGACTTATATGTTGTGGCTAATGTATAAGAGTTAAAAGAATTAATTGATTTTTTAGGTCTCACAGGAAGTGGCAAAACAAAGATTCTTCAAACCTTGGCATCACAGGGTCACCAAGTCCTTGACTTAGAGGCCCTAGCTAAGCACAAAGGTTCAGTCTTGGGACTCTGGCATGGTGAGACACAGCCGTCACAGAAATACTTTGACTCTCTCTTATGTGATAAATTACACACATTCACAACTTCCAGACCAGTGTGGCTGGAATCTGAGAGTGTTCGAATAGGAACTATACATATTCCTCAAAAATTCTTCAAACGGTTACAGGCTGCACCAAGATTCTGTGTTCATCTTCCAATAGAAGAAAGAGTTAACCATATTATCAAAGACTATCCAAATTGGATTGAACATACAGAAGACCTCAAATTAATCATTCAAAAACTGGTGAAGGTGGCTGGTCATGAGCGTGTCAATGACTGGTTGGCCTTGATTGATAAAGGTCAGTGGAAGGACTTTGTGAGAAAGATTCTCCTAGAACATTATGATCCGACCTACTTGCTGTCACAAAAGAAAAATAATCGGTCATCATTAGAAACTGAATATTTAAAGATAGAAAATCTTGATGATGAAACACTCATAAATCTTGTTGATATGTTGGGAAATTCTTAGCCCAAGATTCTTAGTGATTTGTGTGTAGTGAAGCATTAATGTTACCTTCAGTGGAATGATTTAAAAAATGTTAAATGAATATTTACGATGCACGTAAAAGTTTTCCTTGTTTTATGACATAAGTTCAAGGTCAACAGTCAAGATCTGGTGAGCAGCTAGGGGCTCTCCATTCAGTAATGTCAGTTCAAGGTCATTCAGTGAGATCAAAAGCCATTTAGGGAATATTTTATGTGTGCTCTGTTTCTTTTTAACATGTTCAGTGATTTTCAAGTAACTTGGCACACAGGTTTTCTATGATAGAACTGTTAGAACATGACTTTCAGACATGTTAGTTCAAAATCAAGGACAAATGCTGAGGTCGAAGATCAAATGGGCAGGTTTTCTTGTCAAAACCATATCTTTTTGACTCTTTGTTCATGGCCAACAGATCTCTCTGTGTTATGGCCAAATACAAAGTAATTTATCAATTCAGCAGAAGTGTTAAAAAAACCCTTAAGGGTAGACATGCTCTTTTTTTCAGAGGTTATTTCATGTTTTAGTATTTGAATTTTTTAAATTGAAAATTTTCTTGAGTATTAAAGTTTTATTCATGATTTTTGTACATTATTTTGGCGATAGATTTAATTTGGCACTCTGAACAAACGGCCAGTACAGCCAAAATAAAACTCCAAAATTTTTACATATGCAGTGTTGAACTTACAGTATTCTTTTTTAAATTATTTTACTGTTTGTATAATTTATTGTACCTGCCGACAACAAAGTTGTAAGGGGGGGTATACTGGTTTCAGGTTGTCTGTCTGTCCGTCCGTCTGGCCATCTGGCCGTCTGTCTGTAGACGCAATCTTGTGCGCACCATCTCTCCTTATCCCCTTGACAGAATTTAATGAAACTTCACACAAGTGATCAGTACCAACAGTAGTTGTGCATGGGGCATGTTAGGTTCTTTTAGAAAAAAAATTTGCAGAGTTATGGGACTTTGTTTTTTTGTTACTATACTATATACATAGACACAATCTTGTGCGCACCATCTCTCCTCATCCCCTTGACACAATTTAATGAAACTTCACACAAGTGATCAGTAACAACAGTAGTTGTGCATGGGGCATGTTAGGTTCTTTAAGAAAAAAAATTTGCAGAGTTATGGGACTTTGTTTTTTTGTTACTATACTGTATACATACACACAATCTTGTGCGCACCATCTCTCCTCATCCCTTTGACACAATTTAATGAAACTTCACACAAGTGATCAGTAACAACAGTAGTTGTGCATGGGGCATGTTAGGTTCTTTCAGAAAAAAAATTTGCAGAGTTATGGGACTTTGTTTTTTTGTTACTATACTGTATACATACACACAATCTTGTGCGCACCATCTCTCCTCATCCCTTTGACACAATTTAATGAAACTTCACACAAGTGATCAGTAACAACAGTAGTTGTGCATGGGGCATGTTAGGTTCTTTCAGCGACAAAAATTGCAGAGTTATGGGACTTTGTTTCTTGTTAACATACTATGTACATACAGTCTGCATATGCAATCTTGTGCGTTCCTAATCTACCAAACCCTTACACACAATTTAATGAAACTTCACACAAGTGATCAGTACCAACCCTAGTTGTGCATGGTGCATGTTACATTCTTTTAGATAAATATTCTGCATAGTTATGGGACTTTGTTTTTTGTTACTATACTGTATACATACAGTCTATATACATACAGTCCACATAATTATGCAATCTTGTGTGCGTCAAATTGCAATGTACTGTGTCAGTGCATGCGGGGGGGGGGGGGGGGGGGGGGGTACATTCATCACCTTTAGTGATAGCTCTAGTTTATTGTACCCTCCGACAACAAAGTTGTAAGGGGGTGTATACTGGTTTCAGGTTGTCTGTCTGTCCGTAGACGCAATCTTGTGCGTACCATCTCTCCTTATCCCCTTGACAGAATTTAATTAAACTTCACACAAGTGATCAGTACCAACAGTAGTTGTGCATGGGGCATGTTAGGTTCTTTTAGAAAAAAAATTTGCAGAGTTATGGGACTTTGTTTTTTTGTTACTTTACTATATACATAGACACAATCTTGTGCGCACCATCTCTCCTCATCCCCTTGACACAATTTAATGAAACTTCACACAAGTGATCAGTAACAACAGTAGTTGTGCATGGGGCATGTTAGGTTCTTTAAGAAAAAAAATTTGCAGAGTTATGGGACTCTGTTTTTTTGTTACTATACTATATACATAGACACAATCTTGTGTGCACCATCTCTCCTCATCCCCTTGACACAATTTAATGAAACTTCACACAAGTGATCAGTAACAACAGTAGTTGTGCATGGGGCATGTTAGGTTCTTTCAGAAAAAAAAATTGCAGAGTTATGGGACTTTGTTTTTTTTGTTACTATACTATATACATAGACACAATCTTGTGCGCACCATCTCACCTAATCCCCTTGACACAATTTAATGAAACTTCACACAAGTGATCAGTAACAACAGTAGTTGTGCATGGGGCATGTTAGGTTCTTTCAGCGACAAAAATTGCAGAGTTATGGGACTTTGTTTCTTGTTAACATACTAAGTACATACAGTCTGCATATGCAATCTTGTGCGTTCCTAATCAACCAAACCCTTACACACAATTTAATGAAACTTAACACAAGTGATCAGTACCAACCCTAGTTGTGCATGGTGCATGTTACATTCTTTTAGATAAATATTCTGCATAGTTATGGGACTTGGTTTTTTGTTACTATACTATATACATACAGTCTATATACATACAGTCCACATAATTATGCAGTCTTGGGTGCGTCAGATTGCAATGTACTGTGTCAGTGCATGCGGGGGGTACATTCATCACCTTTAGTGATAGCTCTAGTTTATGTTAGACTGTTTTGTTATTCAGATTGTAATTTCTTTAGTGTTACATGCATGAAAGTACTAGCAGACTGAGCTGAAGTTTATTTTTCTTACAAATATTTAGAATCTCTTTTTTGGTTTGTACAAACTTCCACTATTCCATTTTTTTCTAGGCAAATCTTTGTTCATTATGCTTCATGACTTCAATTTAGAAAAAAGTTTTTTGCCAACTTGTCCTGCTCTCATGTAAAACACACTTGTTTTTTTTCTGGAGCTGTCTGTTAAATTGCCAGATAGTTCATATCAAATGAAATACTTTTTTAAAGTTTTGTGCTGAAATTTATGAGAACATACTGTTAATATACGTTTTTGGTACATAAATTTGTACAGCACACTTTTGATTGTTCTCCATTAATCCAATTCTTGCTCCTTGAATATGGTTTAACCCTTATGCTGGACACGATTGATTCTGCATTTGCGATCAGAGTAGATCATGATCAGCCTGCACATCCATGCCATTCAGTCAGTATCTTTTTGGTAAGCACCCCTTTTTACAGTTAATTGTACTTTCGAAATTGATAGAATGATGGACAAGTTCATTATAGAAATTTAGCAGGGTAAGGGTTAAAGGCCGTTGTAAACAAAAGGTTAGGATCTTGCACCAGGAATATGGTTTTCAGTGGGTACGGAACAGCTGACTCTTCAGGGCTGGTTCTGCTGCAGTATTTTTTTCATTTCTTGTATGGAAACTATATGTTGATACTTTAGAAAGATAGAAAGTGCAGAATTGTTTACACAGTAAGCTTAATATGGTCTTTTAATTCACTTCATTATTCAATATTTAAACTGTAATACTAGGTGTGTAAAGTAACTGCAAAAAATTACATCACTGAGATAAGACAACAAGAAATATTAAATGTCTACAGGTTGTATCAGATATTCTAGTTCCACATTTACAAGCAGTTCAGCTTTTGAATTATATCTTTTGAAAAGTTAATAGCCTTTGGCATATGTCATAGATTACTTCCATACTACACAAAATGCATCCATATATCTCTAAGTGCATCAATATTGAACTAAATACTAAAAATTGGCTTGTAAGAGGCTTTTATCATAGTTAAATAATATATTCATCAATAAAGAAGATAAAATGTATGCTTCATCAATTATTTTAGAAATAATTTATAGATAGAGTGTTTTAACAATAAATTGTTTTGATTCTAATATATCTTTTATTGTAAAATTTAGAAAAATATGATACAACTGTTTATTGGGACATGTATGCACCAAATGGTATTTGTTTATACCAGGACCTGAAATGGTAATACATCCTGCGGAATAGTTCCATTACCATGCAAAATGATGGCGAATTATTCTGCACTGGTAATTCAGTAAAACATTTGATCAAATTTGAAGTGCTGTTTCTCGATGCGTACATGGCGCTTAATATGACGTCAACATAATATCATTGGGGTGATTAAAACATTGTTAGTCATATTAGAATAATTTATAATTATTTGATCACTAGGTGGTTTTAATGAATATTTCTTCAAGAATGTTGTGGGTATAAATATAAGCATTCAAAAAAAGGGAATCCTTGATTTTTAGATGGCCGCTTTCAAAACAAACACCACATTATTGCAGTATTATCTTCCAAAATTATCTTCCCATTGAAAATGTAAACCTGTTCATTTATGCTTGTATGCAGGTTGCTACAGCCTAAGAAAAGGTCAAATTCTGAATGATTCATCATTTTAACTAATATTTTCTCCGATTTGTAAAAAAAATATTTGGTAACAGAAATTCTGTAACAGACAATACCAGAGTGCAAACTGCACTGGTACAATGTATTTGTTTACATAAGGTACTTATAGTATAAATGATACTATCAAAATATTGTGCATTTTCCCTATGGTGATTATCTAAACACTGCAATGATACTATTGCAAATTGCTGCACTTTAAGACTGCCATATTTACACAAGTGATTTAGAAGTTCATTAAATATCAAATATCCTGCCAACATGATAAGGCAACTGTAAAAATCTTGACTTAGGGATTACAGTGCCATGAAATTCAATAAATTAATTGGGTCAGTGTTTCGTAAAAGTCTGTTGACCTCCTGCCCTGATTCTGAAGAACAATTACACAGTGTCCTATATTTATAGATAACATGTTCAGATTGTTGTGTAATAGTATGTAAATAACAGCATTTTTTCCAGTCCAAGTATTCTCTCCTTTATAGCTAAGTACGGTATTCTAGACATATTTTTAAGTTATATTTTTTTGAGCGCAAGATATTTGTCAAAATTAACACCTTTCTCAATGATGAATACTTTTGAAGCATTACTTGCTAATAGTTAGAATTACACATGGAACTGCAATGTAGAATTCTTTTGATTTGGAGCCCCATGTGGTTCTGGGACGATCTGTGTATGAAAAGAATTGGAACCACTGCCTTACCCTTGCATGATCGTAAGAGGCGACTAACAGGGTCTTAACACTTGGTTTTGCTGTAACTCTGTGATTCCAGCAGGTATGCAAATTTTGATTCCATACCTCATGTTTTTATTTCAATGTAAATGAGATGTGAAACCAAAATTTGTAGTCCTGTTTGGCACCATATAACCTTTACTGTGTTGGTGCGCCGTAAAACCCAAATAAATAAATAAATAAATGATATGGAATTTAGAGACCAGTCTCGTTATACTGCTTTGCCATTGGCTAGTTTCAAGAGAGTCGCCTTACACAGCCCATCAGGTATTTATCCTTGGGCTCAGATTTTTCATACATGAAATGTTAGACTAACATTAAAACATGTTTCTTAAGACACAATGCCTTCCTTCTATTTCCTAAGTCCTTTTGACATAAATATTTCATATGTTATAAATAATTAGCTCACCTGAACCAGAGGTTCACAGGGAGCTTTTAGTATTGATGGATCTCGTCAGGCATCCACACTTGGTTCGTTAACACTCATATTTAACATTGGATGCATCAGAAAATTGGGTCATCTGGGGTCAAAAACTGGGTCACTAGGTCAAATCTGCCATATTTTCTACCTGATTTGTATGAAACCTGGACAGAATGATTGCCTTCATCAGATCTATAGCAAGTCCAAAGCTGAGTCAGATGATCTAGGGGCAAAAATAGATCAGTAGGTCATATCATAGAAATTCTTAGTTTACACTGAGGCCATATACTTTATACCTGATCTTAAAACCTGGTCGGTGTTTGCCTCTGTGAATCTAGGTCATGTTAGAAACTTGGCCGTATGGGATAAAAAGCTGTTATGAAGTCAAATCATAGTAAGACCCTGTTAACACTCTAGAAACCATATTTTTTATCTGATCCCTATGAAGCCTTGTCGGAAAGTTTGTCTTGATGAAATCTTTGTCAAGATTAAAACTGTGTAAATCTGAGGATCAGAAATCAGTCTCCAGACTAAAACATAGAGACACCTTGTTAACACTCTAAATAATATTTACTGATCTGCATGACAATTGTCTTAATGTTTAGGTGAAGTTTGAAACTTGGTTATCTAGGGACAAAAAAGGTCACAAAGTCAAATCTTGAAAAACGTATAAACACCCTTAAAGACCACATTTATACTCAATTTTCTTGAAACTTTGGTAAGAATATTTGTCTTAAAGTTTATAAAATTGACTTTATCGAATGTTTGTTTTGATGAAATCAGTGGCACTTATAAAACTGGGCAGTCTTGGCATAAAATCTAGGTCATTAGGTCAAATGATAAAAAAACATTAACATTTAGAAATCATGTTTGAATGGATCATCATAAAACTTGTCCATATAGTTTCATACTAAACACATTTGCTAATACCATTTATGATACAGTTTATGGCATATTCAAGACTGAACAGTCAAGGTCAGGTGAGCAACTTGGGGCTGTTATGGCCCTCACATTTCTGAAAAAATAATGCCCTATAAAACACTGTATAGTTACAGCCATTAACAAAAAAGAAGGACCTTTTCAAGTGTTTTATATTTGTTAATGTTACTCATTCATGTTTTGGGTGAAAGATTTTAACTTCTCTGTCTACACAGAGTTTCTATAAAATGCTAGTCTGTAGTTGAGAAAATGAAGAAGCCAATATATAATATTAATAAATTATCCTTTATAGATTAAATTGGCCAAATACCCCTTAAAGACCCGATGATTCACTTTGTAAGAATAGACAAGTGACCCAACAAGAAAATTTCAGTTTTTTGTAAAAAAGATCACTTTAAACTTGGTATAAAAGAATATGCATATGTTATGCAGAATATATATTTTGCTCACAATTGCACAGACATTTTACTCATTTTGATCTTTTGTATTATACATAACTACCTTGCAAAAATATATATCTGAAACTTCATATTAAAGTTCACTTTTCTGCTGGTGGCAAGTGATTTTGCCTTATCGACCAGTGCAGACCAAGATTAGCCTGCACATTCATGCAGGCTGATCATGGTCTGCACTGTTCTCTATTCAGTCAGTAAATTTTAAATGAACACCCCTTTGAATAATAAATGGTATTACCAAAATTACATGATGGACCAGTCCATTTATGAAATTAAGCATGGTAAAGGTTAAGAAATTTTGAGAGGACTTCGTACTTACAAAAAAATATATAATGTGAACTAGTCTGATTCATTTTAAATATCAAGTTACTCAGGATGAAAGAAACCTTTTTAAAATGAGTTTTTTATTCAAAATATTAATGGTAATAAGTGGAAAGTTTATTCACCTGCATTGGATTCATGCAAAGCAAGACATTAAATCTTTCATTGACATATGAACAATGGGGCTAATTTGTCAAATTGTATATTGATAATTTTAGAGCTATGAATACTGAACTTTTGAAACAAAGTTCACCATAAGGTCATAACCTCTACACGCCCTTCATATTTTTCAAAACAGTAAATAATATACATGTAAATTGACCCCTGTTTTTGGTAACAAATCTAGTTACTAGACAATTAGCTTGGTTTTGTCATTGAAAAGACCAAGCCAGCTAGTGCATGTGTAGGGGTCAGTGTCTGAAAAACATCTTTGAAACAATTTCTGGATAAGGAAAGTTTTCAACAATTCAAACAACTTGTAAGCGACCTTGTTTGACGAAAAGGTTTATGTTTACCATGTTAAAACAAACGTCCTTCAATTAGGAATTTGCATTACAGTTGATGACACTCTTTTACCACATACTTTAATAGTGATCGTTTGTAAAATTCAAATGCTGTCCTTGACAGAAAGGTTCTGATGCGTGTATAGGGTACCTAGAGATCCGAGTCAAAAGTGGAACTTTTATTTTCGACCAGCTTTTTGACAAATTAAACATGGTCATTAAATTTTGTCAATGAATTTGACGTATTTTTTTCTTTCTTTGAAATGTAAAACTATTTCCATATATGCACACGTATTTCACAAATGAAGCTGTCTATTCCAGTTGGACCTGGACGACCCCAAACTCCAATCAAACTTCTAAGTAACAGCAAGTGTTTCTTGGTCTGACAACAAGTATAAATTGTATCTAAATATTTAAAGTTTGCCACAGCCTATTTTGAAATTTGAGAATACGTAGGGAGATGGTCCAATAAGATAAAATAGGGACATTATATACAGATAGATCATTGACACCGAAAAGTAACAATTAATTTATACTCAATTTATTTTAGCTCGGTTGCGATGAACGTGCTATTTTAATCACTCTTTAATCAGCTTCTGGGAAAACCCAGTATAGGTGTCATATGAAAAGATATGGTCTTGACCCCAGTGGGGTTCGAACCATCGAGCCTTACTCATTTGGCTTATCGTGATGACTTATTTTATGATCTGATATCTTTTAGTTGTCATTATCCCTATCAAAAGTTGTCACGCTGTCCCGATACGTCCTATTATTTGGACTACGAACCAACGATCTCTGGAGTTGAGCATATGACGTCTTAACCATTAGTATCCTGTCGGATGAACGTTCCTGTACTGGGTTATCCATATTCTTGGAATACTGCTGCTTTTGGACGATTAGGGTATAATAAAAGGCATAAAAATGAATAATAAATTGATTTCAGGAACAATGGTGTGACGTATACAATGCTGAGTTCGATTTGGTCTGCAAGGGCTGTAATAGTCGGCGACACGAAATCTATAGGGTTCAAAGCGAATAATAAATTGACTTCAGGAACAATGGTGTGATGTATACAATGCTGAGTTCGATTTGGTCTGCAATTAAGAGCAGTAATAGTTGGCGACACGAAATCTACAGGGTTCAAGACGCGGTCATTTCCACAGCCGTCCAATCAAATCAAATGATATTTTTTTCTCAATGCTCATAAGTTCAAAGAGTTATAAAAGCTATCATTGTGTTTTTCAGGATTGATAAAAATAATTTTTTTCATATATGTGAATATTTTCGAAAAAAGAAAAAAAAATGGGCGGCAATTTACGTTTCAATATAATTTCTTTGATCGGAGATAATTGATTATTTTTGTTTCCAGTTGTATACATTTGTGTTTGCTGTTTGGATTTTCGGACTGATCAGTTTATATAACTTATATAATGTTTGCTGAACGTCTCATTGATCCTGATTAATTCTTGTCGTCTGCTGATCTATTTATACGCTCGAACACCGATAGATAAGTGTTTGGACATCTTTTCATTTTTTTTTTCATACAGTGATGTGTGGGTGAAAACAGTTTCAAGGACTCTGTGATCGTCTGCTGATTTATTTATACGCTAGAGCTGTTTGGACGTCTTTCCATTTTTTTTTTCATACAGTGACGTTTGTGGGTGAAAACAGTTTCAAGGACTCTGTGATCAGCTTGCATAAAAGCATTTTTGCTTCGGAATTTGCGCAGAAACCCAAGAGCGTTCTCAGTTGGAGACACTTGTTTTAAATAAAACAAAGTTTGCCATCTGTTCATTATTCGCAAGTTTGTGGAATAGTTGAAAAAAATCTTTAAGTGCAGCATTGAATGACGGTATTTCCAACCGGAAATTAAATTTTCTAGCACGCCTAATATCTATATAAATAGGACAAGTTTTCACTCGTGATCGTATAACGATGTCACAAATCGTGCACATTGCTTCAGCGGCTGACAAAATGGGTGCTAGCCCAGAAAACATTGACAAAGAAGCAGACGACAAATTAACTTGTATATCACCAAGGGTAAAATACAACGAGGAATTAAATGGATATCATTTTCACTTTTTTAATGAAACGTTCATTTGTCGCGAAGAATTGCCACAAGGTTCTGAAACTTTTCAGCAAGTTCTGGAAGAAATAACGGATGTGCTTGATACCACAAAAATTTCGGAGAAGCCAACACGATTTTCTGAAAAGAGCAACAGAAGAAAATCTGTTGCCACAATGCCGCAAAAAATTGACAATTTTATGAGTGGAAAATCAACGAAAAAACGACGGGTAAGCTGGGGAAAGCAAGCTGAATCAACGACAATTTGTTCAACATTAACTTCTCGTTCTTCCTCATCATCTTCATTTTGTCGCCCACGTGTCTGCTCTGACGGCGCCGTAGTTAGAAGAAAATCTCTCAAAGGCCGCCGCTGAAAAAAACAAAAAACACGAGTTACTTTCGAAAATCCTAGAAAGGCAGGATTTCAAAATGTTTTCGAAAATTCAAGATGGTTAGCATAAAGTCGACGTTTCATCGAAACTGATCTCTGCTGTGTCTTTGTTGTTGTTTTTTGTTGTTGTTTTTTTTTTTTTGTTTTATTAAATACAAATGATAGTGATTTTAAAAGACATTTCTCTCATACAACAATGCACAATGTTAAGAGTTTAAAAACGACTGACAAAGTTACGTCATGGATTAACTGTCTTGTGTTAATAGAAACAGTTATTGTTACTTACGAGTTGTGATATATTTTATTTTTATATAATTTCCTGAGTGATTGACAGAAATATTTTATTTTTGAATATTTAAACATATGTTTTTATGTTTTCGTACGCGTGCAAGACATTCTCTAAGTCTATTCTTTCGGTTTGTATGACATAATACATAATTACGTTTGACCACGACGCATGTTCAATAGTACATGTATATTTGTTTATATTTGTAAATATGTGTACATAATATATATAAACAAAAAATGACTATTTTATCTATGGATTTGTTTTCCTTGATTATAGGTAAAACTGTAGTTATATTTCTTGTTTACCAGGACACGGCTACTAAACGCTAGCGCCACCACCAAATTGTGGTGATAAGGAAAAGAGCTATCGACATTTCCGTGGTGCAGCTATCGCCCGTTTCTACTTGTAAACACATGAGTAAAATTTATATTTTATCTTGTATTTTTATTGATAGAACGTTTTTTCGAAAATCGGAGAATGTAGTTCCGTGTAACGAAACTTTAACTATAGGTTGGCGGTAATTTCATTAAAATATTATGCAAATTGTGGTGCCAGGAGCTTTTCTCTCGAATCTGACAGTGGCATATTTTCATATCGGCCAATATTCGAACACCATTCCGATGAATGGACACACTGTAAGAACATACCTGCGCATGCAAATGGTGTAGAAATGAATTACACGTATTCCCATACACCAAAGAATTACGAAAAACACAGTAAAAAGTTAAAACACGACTATTTTTTAAAGTGATGGCGCTATACAGTAGTGGTGGCGCTGTTGTGTGTGTATTCTAGTTTAACGTCTTTTTCAACATTTTTTTCAGTCATATAAACTACGGTGTCTACTTGTAGCAGTGAGCACAATGCCCAACATTATAGTGCTGCCTCAATGGAATATCACACCGTAGACACGTGGCAGGATACCCCACACCCAGTCACATTATACAGACACCGAGAAGACCAGTCCTAGCACTATCCCCTTAATGCTGAGCGCCAAGCGAGGAAGCTGCTAGTACCATTCTTTTACATCTTTGGTATAACGCAGCCGGGGTCGAACCCACGACCTCCCGCACTCGAAGCGGACGCTCTACCACTAGGCTACCGAGGCAGTGCGGTGGCGCTGTTGTATATGATTAGTGGCTAATATATTCAATTTTAATATATGAAAATGTCTGTCTGCAAGCCACGGAAACTTCTATAATAATCGATGTTATCAGCCTATCCCACACTATACCCAAAATACGTTACTCAAAAAAAAAAATACATGTAGTAATCTCTACATGATCGAAAAAAAATCTACATGTATAACATTATGGAATTTTTCATAAAGGTAAATAAACTATAATCGTGTTTTTCTTTCTTAAATAACATAATTCCTTGCAGAAAAATTATCAATTAGAGAATATTAGTGTTTGTTTTGTTCCGGATGCGTCAGCAGTTCGTATTATTGAATGCCTTAACAGCGCCACCACTACTGTATAGCGCCATCACTAGAGTTATAGCGCCATCACTTTTAAAAATCCTGGTAAATTTCTTCTAACCCGAGATTCTATTATTCATGGTGTATGCGTATATAATTATTTATCATTTTTACACAATTTGCATGCGCAGGTATGTTCTTACAGTGTGCCTATTCATCGGAATGGTGTTCGAATACTGGCCGATATGAAAACGTGCCACTGTCAGATTCGGGAGAAAAGCTCCTGACACCACAATTTGCATATTAATTTAATGAAATTACAGCCAGCCTGTAGTAAAAGTGTTGTTACACGGAACTACATTCTCCGATTTTCGAAAAAAGTTCTATCAATAAAAATGTAAGATAAAATATAAATTTTACTCACGTGTTTACAAGTAGAAACGGGCGATAGCTGCACCACGGAAATGTCGATAGCTCTTTTCATTATCACCACAATTTGGTGGTGGCGCTAGTGTTTAGTAGCCGTGCAGGATATACCCGTTTCCCGCAAGTAACTGACAAGTTATCAATTTGTTCTTCTGAGAAAAGTAATATTAACCTGTGTATATGGAGAGGACTTCAATAAGCCTACTGGCTTCCAGTCCAATCCAGAATTTATGTATGTAAATAATCATTTGATATGTACATATTGGGAAATAAATATGTTTAAACCAACCTGTGCAATACAACTTACCATTATTTTAGAGTTTGCAGAAAGAGCATCGTTTTCGCTTTTAAAACTCAATCACCGCGAAAATGAAATGATAGTGTCATTTTTCTTTCAAAATCAGTAGGTCAAAATGTTATGATTCGGTGCAAAGGTATTTCAAAAAAAAAAAAAAAAAAAAAAGACCACACTGACGTTTAGCGCAAAAGTGGATGCATTTC
This sequence comes from Mercenaria mercenaria, assembly GCF_021730395.1. Classification (NCBI taxonomy): domain Eukaryota; kingdom Metazoa; phylum Mollusca; class Bivalvia; order Venerida; family Veneridae; genus Mercenaria; species Mercenaria mercenaria. The sequence goes on from NC_069363.1 coordinate 57,205,391, forward strand.
ATGCTAAGACATTCATTGTTTTGAATTATTTAACGTGTAAGATGATGTAATACCATATTTTAACTTTAGAAAGATAGTAACAACGTCATTGTAATAAATTTAATCACAGTTTTGCCATTCATTCATGAAATTATTTTCATTTCCGTACGCCGAATCCAGGCTTTATTTTACTTTTTCCGGAACGTCATTACTTCCGGTTTATTCACGTGCAGAACTACATTAAGTTTCAAATACTGTTTCAGATTAGTGTAACACACACTTCCATGCCCTTAATTTAAGCATGTTTTACTAAGTCAGGGTGCCGAGCGAAATCCAAAGTAGTACCGGCGGATCACAACTTCACATCCATTTGGTCTGGCTAAGTTTTGTTTGTTTGATTGTGTCGGGTTTAGCGCCGTTTTTCAACAGTATTTCAGTTATGTCACGGCGGAATACCAGTGTTTCTGGATTCTTTACCAGTACTAACCTGTTCTCTGCAAGTAACTGCCAAGTTCCCCACATGAATCAGGAGTGGAGTACGAATTATTTCAGATACAATATCTTTTATCAAATCTTCACGGAGATCATATGCCCCGCCCGGGGATCGAACTCACAACCCCGCGATCCGTAGATCGGCGCTCTCGCTGTTGAGCTAAGCGGACGGGTCGGCTAAGTGAAAGCTCGTGCGCTACTTCAAATTCTGATTAACTTATAATGTTTCATGACTCTTAAGTCAAACACTTGTTAATACGTGCGACAGAATTTTTAGGTCCTTTTTTGTACTTCGACTAAGTCAAGGGCCATAACTCTAGTCTTACTGAGTGGAATCATTAATAAAATTCTACTTGCTGAGTAACAATGCTGTGGTTTTTGATGACTCAAGGTCACTGATATTTTTGTGATATGTACGACACAAGTCCGGACGGATCAGCGATCAAGCGGACATCCGAAAGAACAGACGTACGTGCCCCGCCCCTATCCCTCTCTCTCAAAAAAGCACGGACAATGCCATTAACTGTTAAAAGGGAAGCTTACCGAAAAGATACTGACTGAATGGCGAACAGTGCAGATTTTGATTAGACTACACGGATGTGCAGGCTGATCATGATCTACACTTGTCGCAAAGGCAGAATGAATAGTGTTCAGCATTATAAGGGTAAATTTTTTCGGTTGTCTAGTGAAATGTCCCGGCGACACTATTTCGTTCGTCGGAGCGAACATGCAGTTTTACTATTATATTTCACTTAAATGTTCTAAGACAGTTTTAGAACTGATTGTCAAGTTTCAAGTTTATTTATAAATTCAGAGCCCATAAGGGTATATGTCATACACGACATATAATACAATGTAGCGTAGTAATACCAGATGCCAAGACAAGTATGATACAACCAAAACCAAAGTTTCTCTAATGTGGAGATTAAGACAGCCATTATTGACCAGAAAATGTTAAATATTCCATCCTCAGTCAAACTGGCCTACCAAAATTTACAACAGACTTAAGTCCTGGTTAGAATCTGAACTGTCGGAATCGAACTTGTATGCCCGTAGAAATCCATGTATAGTACATTTGTAATAGATCTGCACAAGTTTTTCTCTCGGAGATTACGCTGTAAAGGAGTGGTCAAGCTCTTACAAGACGAAGGTCAAGTGTCCTGTTTTGCGAAAAGTGAAATAAACATGTAAACATGTTAGTCATTACAAATATATAATATTTGTCAACATACAAGTTTAGGCTTACTGTTCGATCCACCTAATCCGTAACGTTTTTCTTTGGTGAATAGCTGCTTTTTGCACTATCTGTACAGGATTTTATAGGTCTCCGGGAGTGATACTAATAAACTTTTGATTTTTTTAAACCTTTAATATTGTCGGTTTTATGTCCAAAAACTTATTTTGCCCATTTTACAAGATCAGGCAAAATTACAATCTCAAAAAAATTTATTTTTTTACAAAATCTGTAGACGGAAATGTTGCCGCTTTAATGCTAAACCAAGATACTCTATAGCAATTCATCCACAATAACGTATAAATTGATTTTCTAAAAAAAAATTCTTTTATTAAATTGGTGTCAAAAATGGCTGAAATTAAATGGGGGAAAAACATTTAAAGCGTTTATTGACGATGAATTCAAAACTAATATAATATATGTTGTATTGTTTTTATCTAAAGAGAAATCTGTTACAATCTTGCTATGGAAAAGCTTGATAAATAAATAAATAAATAAATAAATAAATAGGTAATGCCAATCCGTGCAAATACTTCAATAGATCGTATCGTACAAAAAAAGAAGAAGACAAAACGGTAAAGATGTTATAATAGATAGATAGATAGATAGATAGATAGATAGATTTATTTCAACATAAAATAAGACTAATTAACAACCCATACGTAAGTAATATTAATGCATTTTCAATTTAAATTATATGAAAGGGGCACATCTTGCTGTAAACATCTCAAATGTTTAGAAATATTGTAAATGAAAGAGTAAAAATAATCTAGTTTAGCGATTACTAGACGGTATTTATTTTATAAAAACAGTGGCGCAGTCTGTAAAATATGTTGAAAACACACATAAAAGTGTTAGTCAGTGATGTTAAATAGAAGGCAAATATCAACTTTAATAATATTGACTAAATGTGATTTCTGACATTTAACACGAGTTTCATGTTTTTGTCGGTTCTAATTATATTGATTCAGACATTTCGACAAAACATTCGATGTCGTGTTACCATGATGTATTAACTCTTCAACACTTCATATTGATTTAGACAAAAATATCGATTTAATACTTTAACAATTCATATGGATTTATACATGTAGACAAAAAAATGAAGACCAGTTATACTTATTGATACCTCAACAATCCATATTGATTTAGACAAAAAATATCGATGACCAGTTACACGTATTAATACTTCAACCATTCGCTTAAGGGACAAAGTCAGTGCCAGCTATTATTTTTAGGACCAATAAACGTGGTTCCTTGATATGAAATATTTGTTCTGTTCATTAGACAAAAGCAAGCTATTGCAGATTGGCTTATTGTTGGTGTTGTTGTTGTCGCACAGGGTAGGGAGAATACTAAGATAATCGAAACATATGAAATACGTTATTTTTATTTCTATTGAAAAATAATGATACAGAGCGTTGTGTAAAATGATTTCTTAAATATAGCCGATCGAAGTAAGGAAGACGTGTCATTTTTAAAAAGATTGGTGCTGAACTATGATAACTTCTCCACTATAAACTCCAATAAAACGGATGTCATTTGGAGGCAGAAAAATATCAGAAATATATAATCATTATCTAGGGACCTATCCAGTTGCACTTTTTGAAGGAGGCTGACTCAATGATCTAATGACAAGAGCCAGACTATACGAAAAAAAAAGTGTTCGATCATCATCCCTCCAACTAAAGTCACTAAACATTTTTTTTGGGTAAGAGTCGTGTACGCATATCGAACTTTCAATTTTTCTAATAATCGGTACTATTATCGGTTTTTTTTTTGTATAGAAACTTACTCACTGCACACTACAGAAATAATGGAGCGTCTGGAATTGATTAATCTAGCTGTGTCTTCCAAAAATTCCCAGGAGTCCATAATGAAAACCGGTGATGACTAGAATAAACGTATAGATACACAGTTCTGTGTTCACCTGAAGCGCCAGCGGACTTACAGAAGGTCGGTGGTTCTTCCCAGGTACAACTCACGCTTGAAACAATGTCTGAAGATGAACCTGTGGTCTTCCTCTACCATTAAAATCTGCAAAAAATGCCATATGACGTAAATTTTGTCGGTGTTATACTAAATCCAATAAAATAAAGTTTCAAGGTGAACTATTAGTATAATTGGATGGTCCAGTGTCCGTCGTCCATCATTCGTCGTCTAACATCTTCTTTCCTCTTCTCTCGAACCACTTTATTGATGTTCACCGAGTCAGTCTATCAGAAAATCTATCTATCTGTTGATCCTGCTTAACTCCACTTTCGGGTATTGCAATAGTACGAGAAAAAAAAAGGAGATTTGACACATAATGTTAAAAAAGTGATAGAAGTTAAAATATGACAGCACGTCATCAGGCAAGTTAAAACATTAAAACACTGCTTCAGCTATTTAGGGATTGTGATAGGAGTGCATGACTTTCTTGAAGCTATCAATATCAGGTTGCATTACGACATATGATCACCACCGTATAAGCTTGAAATAACTGTCAGAGGTATGGACCTGTCTGTATGATAGAAGATGCATATGTAACGATTACTGAATGCATAAAGGGAAGTAATTCCATTAAAGCAAATTTGTAAACCTGTACAATTGTCATTGGAGTAAAGTGACAGTATATATGCACATAAATCAACCTTGGTGATGGCTGCCTTTCATGACGGGAGTTGTGTGGCGGCCTAAAAACGTTAAAAATGGTTGCTGCGGGTGGATAAAGTCAACTGGCCGGATCTGGAGTTGCCTTGCATGTATTTCATAGGCAAATCTCGGAGAGATTTCTCGAGGGGTAAATTATGTAACGATTATGAATGCACAAGGGAAAGTAAATTCCATTAATATGCAAATTTGTAAACCTGTCAATTGTCATTGGATGTAAGGAGACAGTTATTATGCACATTAAATCACCTTTGGTGATGAGCTAGCTTTTCACTGACGGGATTTGTGTGGCACTAAAACGTTACACATATAACGAGTCACTCTCACGGGGCGCTCAAGGTAAGAAGGCAATGCGACTTCAACTAAGCAGTAATACAAATTTGTAAAAATTTACAATCTTGTTCATTTCGCGGTTCTAAAGTCATAACACCTCGATTAGCCTTGTAGAGTGGGCGTCCGCTATTCGAGTGCGGAAGCTCGTGGCTCGATCCGTCGCGTTACCAAAGAGTGAAAAAATGTAACATGTATGTCCCTTGCTGTGCGCTCAGTCATTTAAAAGGGATGCCATTTCTCTCATCCCTCGTTGGCGAGGGATTCATCTAGATATGAGTGTCAGAGTGATTAATATATAAGTTTGTAAGAAACTTCTTCAATTGACCGTAAGTATAATTATGTAGGCCTATAAAGTCAGCCGACCGAAGTTTGTTTCTCATACAGATAACACTGTCCTGAAATGAATAATTATTTCTTACCCAGAGGACGGCTCTACGTTGGACTTTTTCACATGATTTTATCAATATTATACTGGATGTAAAGGGACCAGACAGATGTATAGTATTCCAGCTGAGGTCTCACAAGAGTCTTATAATAGGCAAGTTGCTTGATCTTCTCAATTTAAATGATGATGTTCCTTTGAAGAAAACCAAGAGTTTGTTAGAGTTTGATGCTATACTGTTGATGTGTTTGTTACAAGAGAGGTCCTCAGAGACATCCGGGGCTAAGTATTTTGTATCCTGGACTGTTTCTAATCTATGAAATACATACTGAAACTTTTTTTTCATATTTCTGGAAATATTCAAAACAGTTACAACATTTACTCGGGTTATTAAACTCCATTTCACACTTTTCTTCCCTTTTTTTCAGTTTTAACATATTTTCTTGTAGAATGTTGGGATCTTGTAGGCTATTAATAGCGATGTTGGGAAACTGCGTTTTTTTGGAGCGTTGCTTTACCCAAAGAGCTATAAAAATAATAATGTATTTTGTACTTCTTTGCTTTACCTGTTGCAGCACTATTTTCCACTTCCTCAAACACCCATCCCTTATTCTATCCCTTTTTGTATTTTGCCTTTTATTTAGATGTTCTTGTAGTTGGATTTTTGAAGCAAACCTTCTACACTATCTATATGTAACACCGACTTAAAATAAAATTTGTATCTTGTATACGTATGGAGACTACCAATGAATTTCGGTAGATTGCATCTTTCGGTTAGTATCGAATCTTTGGTTTGATAATTTGACAGCGAGGGGAAACAACCAATTACTTCCGGAAAAAATATGTGTCCCTAATTTGGAAAAAAAATAATCAAAATCTTGTATTTAGTCCATAAGAGTATAAACTGCTGTTTGCATTATTGCCGAGAAAATAGTGTAGCATTGTCTTTTTGACCAAAATGTCGTTAAAGGTATTTAGATACACCATACTTTATGCTTTGAGCACAGGCACGAGTATCGGATCTCTTAACTTAAGCATATGATTAGATAATTTGATTAGAAAATCTCTTTATAACCCAGATCGAACCAAAATTCAATATACATACTTTAGATAAATGATATGAAATAAGGCAAAGCCTCAAAGTACTATCAGGGGTGTGGAATTCCTATGTCTGACTCTGGGGACTTCTTGCCGGCGGACAAGTGCATAAATTTTTTTCATTCTGTTTGTCAGTGGACAAGCATACATTTTCAGGTAGAAATTGAGCAAAAAGCAAGAAAAATTTAGTAATGCTATTGCTTGAAGTTTATGGAGGTGATGAAATAATCTTATCTACAAAATCCATGTTTTACCCACCAGTGCCCACCCAATTGCCGACGTTTTGTAAAAAACATACACTTGATTTCAAATTTAGCATCTCTTCCACTTTCTGATTGGCTCTTGGTCTCGGTCTTGGATTTTGCATACGGTAACTATGAATAGAAACCGGAAACGTAAACAACTTTACTCACAAACTTTTGGACAAATTCGTTGTTAAAACTTTGGTCACCGGCAAAAACAAAAATCAAAAGCACAGAGAGATCGTGAGTATGATTTTTAAAGCTAGTCGGATGATTTCAAGAGTCTTGATTTTCTGAATTCTGCTGGCTTTGCACGGGTAATGTTTCGGCATGGCATTGTTATTATACTGAATCAGTTGAAGGTTCCCCAGCCTCGCCGATGCAACTTCAGCCTTGTATACAGGCAAAGTGTTGATAGCTTTTTTTCGTCACAGCTACAGTAATATCAAATGTGTAGAACTACCTTAATAATTTTAGTGCAGAGAAAACATTTCTGGGTAGGCTGCTACACCAGGTGCACCTTGTTAGCTTATGGCGAAAGTTTTAAAATCCATCACTATGACTGTGTGAAAGTATACTCACATTACCATAAAGCAAGATTTTTAAGTACTTCAAGCTCTCAATAAGCCCCTTTTAAATAATGTACGGGTTGATCCTCAGAAAACAGGATACACCTCACACATTGCTATGAGGAAAAGGCTATGTACAGATGTATTATCTACCATTATTTTGCATATATATTTAGTTTCAAAATGAAAAGTATTGCAAGTTTCTAGCCCCACCTGTCCATGAAAAATCTGAAATGGTGCAAAGAAGAGCAGTCAGATGGATACATAACAACTTCCACAAAATGATAGTGTCTAGTATTTGCAGGATTCTCTTGGCCAAAGGTAGTAGGAGAACAGACAAACTGATGCAAAATTAGTAATGTTCCATATGATTGTCTATCCACTAGTAGCAATTCATGGCCAAGTTTTTTTTTAAAAACCCAGATGACTGACTCATCACACAATCTTGCAGCAAAGTGTGTTTTTTAACCTGATTTTACAGCTATTGTCTGTATAACTAACAGTCTTTTAACTGTTTTCAGTGTCACTTTCTCACTTCTGTGTTTCACTCTCAATACTTGTTTAAAACTTAAAATCTTTCTCTTGCGCTGACTGGGCATCTGTTAATAATACCTAAAAGTAGAGTTAAACATTATTGTAAGAGAGGTAGATGAGTCCGATACTTGTGCTTGTGTTCAGATATAGCAGTATTGAATGTTCCAGCAATGAAGGCTGTGGCTAGTTGCACAGTCCAATATGACTAGCCTGAAATTCTATCCATTTATGTGAGTCGCGTACATCTAGACAATCCTGTATAGGACAGGTCATTTGTACATAGGTTTTTGAAACATTAGATCATTTACTTTCTTGCTCTTTTAAAAATGTTTATTATACGCCCGAAGGGACGTATTATGTTGTACACCTGGTGTCTGTCTGTCCGTCCGTTAGCAATTTCGTGTCCGCTCTGTAACTCTTGAACCCCTTAAAGGATTTCAAAGAAACTTGACACAAATGTTCACCACACTGGGATGATGTGCAGAGCGCATATTCCTGATGGCTGGCTTCAAGGTCAATGTCACACTTAGGGGTCAAAGGTCGTATGAGTGTGTTTCATGTCCGCTCCGTAACTTTTGACTCGCTTGAAGGATTTCAAAGAAACTTGACACAAATGTTCACCACATTGAGATGACTTGCAGTGTGCATGTTCTTGATGGCTTGCTTGAAGGTCAAGGTCACACTTGGGGGTCAAAGGTCATTGCTCTGTAACTCTTGAACCCCTTGAAGGATTTCGAAGAAAGTTGACACAAATGTTCACCACATTGACTGAGAGGATGTGTAGAGCGCATGTTCAGGATGGCTAGCTACATGGTCAAGGTCACACTTAGGGGTCGAAGGTCATATCTTCGGGCGTATATTGCTCCGCATTACGGTGCTCTTGTTGATTAAACAAGAGTTTTTGTTTGAATTTGTTCAGTGAATGAAGGTTGATCATTTTGAATATTGTTGTGATACATTTGTATAAATATGAAGATTCATCAACACGCTGGTCAAATCAAATAAATTCAAATTAAATCAAAATTTATTTATTGTCTGAGAGATTTCAACAAAGTAAAATAAGCTTTGTACTGCTTTTTACCGACAAGGTAGAGGATTTGTCATCATCAGAACTTTATTGTATAGATGGGGTTGTAGGGAAAAAGGATATCACTAAATGCGTATCTGTAGGACTAAGTAGTATAGAATAATAGTGAATAGGGTTTCTATAGTTCTGATCTTTAAACTTTAAACATTCTTTTTACAGATTTTATTTTAAATAATGATTTTGACAAAACAATTATAATGTATATTTATTTTTAAAGTTATTCAGTGGTATTCTAGAGTCGTTATCAGGAGAGGTAATACAAATGAGCCGTGCCATGGGAAAACCAACATAGTGGGTTTGCGACCAGCACGGATCCAGACCAGCCTGCGCATCCGCGCAGACTGTTCAGGATCCATGCTGTTCGCTAACGGTTTCTCTAATTGCAGTAGGCGTTAAAAGCGAACAGCATGGATCCTGACCAGTCTGCGCGGATGCGCAGGCTGGTCTAGATCCATGCTGGTTGCAAACCCACTATGTTTGTTTTCCCATGGCATGGCTCAAATAATCTTGGGGTGTAAGGTTCAGCAGTTAAATAGCAAGTCTATTTTTATGTTTCCAGGTAATCTCCCAGCTGCAGGCTTATTTTCCCCTTAATTTGAATAAATTGTATGGATTCAGTTCTTGCTTTTTGTAGAAAATTCAAAGAAATTTAATTTTATGCAAGTATTTATTATTTATGTAACTTACACAACAGAACCATAAAAATGAGTATTGTGTACTCCAGTGAATAAGACTACAAGATTTAGATGGGACATTATTTCAACCGGGTTAAAAGACAAAATTTAATACAAGTAGTTATTAACAATTTGAGTTTGAATTTCTGTTCATATACAAATGTATCATTGTTTTTTCCAATGCCGAAAACAAAAGAATGTACACTAAGCAGTGATATAAATTTTGAGGCCAAACAAGGATCAACAAAATGGTCAAAGATTTTGAAAAAGTTAAAATATTTATTAAGTACTCGGTACAGGGGTCAATTTTCAGTCTTGATTTTGGTGCTCTGTATTCATATTAATAGATAAAATGAAATTAACAAAGAATATTTTATCGGGATTATTTCCCCTTACTTTTTGTATACTATTTCATTTTTTTGTTAGAGATTTTGAGCTTTCATTACTGCCGGTTATTTTGGTGATGGCTTGTGGAATTTGTTTGACTTTTATGTTTTAAAGGAAGTCATATGACAGTCAGCATCTTTTTTTGCAAGCTTAGTGTGTTGGATCTGTAGAAGCAAGGGTTTCAGTATGGTCTTAAATATACTGCAGTTAGTGAAGAGTAACATTCCTGCGGCCTATGATATGCTGCAGTAAGTTAAGAAAAATATCTCGGTGGCCAAAGATATCCCAGAAGATTTCTGTGGCATAGGATTTACTGCAGTTATCTAAGAATAACATGTCTTTGGCCTAAGATATACTGCAATTAGTTAAGAAAACCATTTCTTCGACCTAAGATATACTACAGTTATTTAGGAAAAAAAATCTGTGACCTGAGATATATTGTAGTTAATTAATTAAAAAAATGTACTACGTATATTTTACATTATAGATGTCATACACATGATATCTGATATATCACAGCCTTAAAAGATAATAAAGTTGTACAATGCACTTAGAATATTTGCAATGGTATGAGAATAGTACAGAGATAACTTGCATAGATTTAAACACAGTACAGAGATAATGCTCAAAGATATCGAAATAGCAGCAGGATAAATCATATAAATTCTTGATATTTTACAGAAGGAGACACCTTCAGACCAGCAGCTGCATCTTGCAGCACTACAGGGAAACCTAGAGCAACTGAAAAAAGTCCTCGATTCTGGAAAAGTTCATGTTGATTGTAAGGATAAGGTAAAACATTTTCCAGTCATTTGATTTACACCAATTAAATCATATTTTTAATAAAAATGAATGATTTTGTGCAGTCATATCGTATACCTGCTAGACTGTCAATCCAAAGGTTTGGGGTTTGAATACTGGTCTCTGAGATGCATTTGAGTGTCTCCCACCTAACTGAGAGGCCAGTACTGGTTCTTCCCAGGAAAGACTGCCTCCTGTATTGGTGCTATACACCGAGCATGTTAAAGAACTACTGTCTATTCACAAAGAGCTAGGTTAAATTAGCTGGATAGGCCTGTATCTGAAAAAACGATTTCTCTTTCTCTGTTCAGGGGGCTTTGTCTTACTCTGTCCCTCTGGTCAGATTGCTGTGTCTGTACTAGTAGAGGATGAACTTGGTGCCCTGAGTGGCTGCCTTTGCTCTATGTAAAGTGCCTTTGAACATGTTTATCATGAAAAGGACGCTATATAAATCTGGTATAATATATCAAAGAATATCTTTAATTATTTCAAACATTTAAAGAAAGTGAAGTAGACAATGATTTTCACAGAAAACAAAATTTCATATTATATCTTATTAAAGTTAATTTAATATAAGTTTACATTGTTCATCTTTAATCAGTCATCATGTTTTTTATGAGAAATATTCATATTGTGAAACTTGGTATGTGTTTGATTTTCAGGAAGGAACAACCCCATTGATTCTTGCCGCTGCAAATAACCATATAGAGTGTGTGAAAGAATTACTGAAAAATGGTGCTGACGGGGGTGCAAGACGATTGGTAATCACTTTAATCTTGAAAAACTGTTCAATTTTTAGCTCACCTGTCACAAAGTGACAAGGTGAGCTTTTGTGATTGCGCGGTGTCCGTCGTCCGTCAGTGCGTCCGTCCGTGCATGTGTGCGTCCGTAAACTTTTGCTTGTGACCACTCTAGAGGTCACATTTTTCATGGGATCTTTATGAAAGTTGGTCAGAATGTTCATCTTGATGATATCTAGGTCAAGTTCGAAACTGGGTCATGTGCCTTCAAAAACTAGGTCAGTAGGTCTAAAAGTAGAAAAACCTTGTGACCTCTCTAGAGGCCATATATTTCACAAGATCTTCATGAAAATTGGTCAGAATGTTCACCTTGATGATATCTAGGTCAAGTTTGAAACTGGGTCACTTGCCATCAAAAACTAGGTCAGTAGGTCTAAAAATAGAAAAACCTTGTGACCTCTCTAGAGGCCATATATTTCACAAGATCTTCATGAAAGTTGGTCAGAACGTTCATCTTGATGATATCTAGGTCAAGTTCGAAACTGGGTCAACTGCGGTCAAAAACTAGGTCAGTAGGTCTAAAATTATTAAAATCTTTTGACCTGTTTAGAGGCCATATTTTTCAATGGATCTTCATGAAAATTGATCTGAATGTTCCTCTTGATGATATCTAGGTCAGTTTCGAAACTGGGTCATGTGCGGTCAAAAACTAGGCCAGTAGGTATAAAAATAGAAAAACCTTGTGACCTCTCTAGAGGCCATATTTTTCATGAGATCTTCATGAAAATTAGTGAGAATGTTCACCTTGATGATATCTAGGTAAAATTCAAAACAGGGTCACGTACCTTCGAAAACTAGGTCAATAGGTCAAATAATAGAAAAACCTTGTGACCTCTCTAGAGACCATATTTTTCAATGGATCTTCTTGAAAATTGGTCAGAATTTTTATCTTGATAATATCTAGGTCAAGTTCAAAACTGGTTCACATGAGCTCAAAAACTAGGTCACTTTGTCAAATAATAGAAAAAACGACGTCATACTCAAAACTGGGTCATGTGGGAAGAGGTGAGTGATCCAGGACCATCATGGTCCTCTTGTTTTATAACTGGATCATATGATTGCCCTCTCCATTGTACAGTTATCACAATGTATGTACTTATTTCGACTTACTGTAAAACTTGATTCTTTGCGAGTTATTGATGTTGCTTAGCATAGTCAAAGACAGGAACTTCTATTTATTATTGATGTTTTCTTTCCCCTTGATATTTCTTGAAAAACAAAAGAGAAACATCATGTCTACTATGTCTTATCAAATATTTAGGTGTTTTCTATTATTTATTAGTTGTGATGAAAAAAGAAATGTGAAAATACTTTGCAGGTAATTAGATAGTAGTTAAGATAGATACAGTGTACTATGTACCGGTAAGTGTTGTTGGGAGACAATTGATGGAAATGTACATTAAAGATGGTTACTTGTTTATTTTGAAATATGAGAGTTTGAGATTTCATACATATATGCCTTTTATGGGTATGCTTTCAGCCCTTTTCCAGGCATATGTACAGATGGAGTTTAATCATACTGATTTTTACAGTTGAAAGATTTATTTATAATTTATATTTTTCAGTAAGCTTTTATATGGTGTCAAAATTAAGACCATTATAATTTTTATAAAACACTATAAAATCTAAATTTGCCACTCAAAACCTTGTACATTTACTTGTAGCAAGTAATTTCATTTATTGAACAAATTTAGCACATGCTTTGCAGTTTATTATCATGTACATGTATTAGGATTTACTTAACATAAACATGTTACATATCATCCCTTATACTGTGAAACACAGCTGTAAATGGAATGTACATTGTTTTAACTGATACAAAATAATTATTTCAGACTGGGACATGTGCGCTGTTCTTTGCTTCACAAGGAGGTTTCCTGGATATTGTGCGGTTATTGTTGGACAGTAGTGTACCAGTAGATATACCTAGCTATGTAAGTAAGAAATACTTTACATATTGGGTTTCAGGAAAACCTGGCTTGATGACAAATCATCTCAGTATGGAGGTAGAAAATTTAATTTACAAAGGGGAGAGGTAGTCTTGTGGTTAAGGTCATCTCAACCCGGAGATGATGGGTTCTTGCCCAACTGGTGTCCCGACCATGCTTTCTCATAATTGAGCCGCGCCACGAGAAAACCAACATAGTGGCTTTGCGACCAGCATGGATCCAGACCAGCCTGCGCATCCGAGCAGTCTGGTCAGGATCCATGCTGTTTGCTAACAGTTTCTCTAATTACAGTAGGCTATAAAGCGAACAGCATGGATCCTGACCAGACTGCACGGATGCGCAGGCTGGTCTGGATCCATGCTGGTCGCAAAGCCACTATGTTGGTTTTCTCATGGCGCGGCGCATATGACACCAGTTCTGGTCTTTCAAGCAGACTTGAGAGTGATTCATATAGTCACAGTGAAGCTAGAATAAATCAGTAGAAGTAAAAATATTATTGTTTGAATGAGATGTTGAAATATGATTATTGCTGTACAGGAGGCAGTAAGTTTTGAATGGCCATTTTGAATAAAAAGCAACATTTATAATACAGCTAGTAAGTGCATATATTTTCTTGATTGTAATGGCAATATTGGTCAGCAGCTTTTCATAGAAGGTATGTTATACTTTTTAAGACAGTGATTTGTTCTCATATATAGAAATATTCTATGCAAGAAGATTTATAGCGTAACCATTATACTGTGGGTCCAGTATTTAGGAATCAAAAACTAGTTCAACACTTGTGATAATGCATAATCCATATTTAGATCAAGTTAGATCCAATCTAAATATAAAATATTAAATTTTGCATTTTCAGGATGGAGGTACGCCACTGTTTGTTGCCTGTCAGTGTAATCATTTAGACGTCGTAAAAGAACTGCTAGACCGTGGGGCAGACATTCATGCACAGATGGTGGATGGGGCTACACCGCTGTTTATTACTGCACAAAATGGGCATAATCATCTATTATCCTTCCTTGTCAAACAAGGGGCAGAAATTGATATGAAAAGAAAGGTTTGTATAAACACAGTTACTACACTTTCTTCATACATGAATACATTTATTGCCTGTCTGTGCCTATTGAGGTACACAAAAACAAAGGTTTTTTTGTTAGAGATTTTTATGTCATAAAGTAAAATTACAGTAAAACACCGCTCGCTCGAGGTCGCAAGGGGATGAGCAAAATGCTTGAGTTACCCATGGTTTCGAGCGACCCAAACATACATGCGAAGAAAATTGAAGTTTGCTTTACAAATTTTCATCGAGATCATTTGCAGAGTAAACGGTGATGCTTAATAATAACATACTTGTTACATTTTCAAAAAACGTATTACAAACGTTATCTATGATAGACGTTTCAATATGTAATTTGTAAATGGCACATGTGAAGAAACAACTAAGACTTATTTTATTTTTATTTTTCAACAAGTGCATATCAGAATTATCGTCTCAATTTTATGAAAAGGCTTTATTATTTCCTTCATTTGCATGCAAACAACTGCTGATTAAAATACTAAGATCTCATAACTATCTTCTCGATCCTGCAGAAAAGATGTTTTAAGTAATCAGTAACTGATCGAAATTTGATCAATAAAACTTTTCTTCAACCTTTTATCAATAATTAATCTCATTATAAGATGAAATATACCGACAAACAAACATTTAAGATAGTTGGGGAGTAGACCACGCAATTCTCACGGTGTGTGAAAATGTTTAATTAACCAATACATTCTGACTGTAAAAATTTCGACACCTCTGCTCGAGTTTACCAGAAGAAACGAAGTATAAATTAATACACAGGGACCAGGTGTCATGCTCGAGCGATCGAGTTATCGATGCTCGACCCAGCCATAGTAATCTCACATAGAAAATAGAAGGAAATCGGCGGGGACCATATCAATTGCTCGAGCGAGCCCAGGTGCTCGAGTCATCGATGCTCGAGCGAGCGGTGTTTCACTGTATTGTAAAATCATAAATATATATTTGGGACTAATTTTCATGGATTGCGTGGTTGTGAGCATCCTGGAAATAAAATCCAAACAAAGATATACCATATAGATGTTCATTTTATGTTCAAAACCTGAAATCCATGAAATATAACAAATATTCCTCACCTCGCCAAAACACAAAAATCTAATGCGCAAGAAATGAAGTGAATCCACAGTAGTCTAACACATTTAAATGCCATACTGGATTCTATGCTTGTGAAGGAAGGCATGTATTAACTGCCCTTTTAGTTAGTTTTTCTGTCCATCCGAAACACTTTAGGTTTATCGCAGGAGTCTGGTTGGTACCTGCAAGGTCACAGGAAAAGACCTTTAACCCTGACCCTGCCACACAGGTAAGGGCAGTAGAGATAGACCCTAAAATTTTCAGTGATAATATTACATTAAATAAAGTCTAGAAATTGATTTCCAAGTCCTTGAAATAACCAAAAATGATTTCACAAATGTGAAGTTTATGATAGTTTTGTTAATATCAGTAACAGAAGTTTTAATTTTTAATATAAAGTTGTGATCCACCAAGAATGACAACTCTTGCCTTGGGCTAGTACTTATAAGTAGAGATCTATTAGTTTACTTCCCTTGCAATTACACAGTTGTGTGGAAAATGAAAACTGTTTTAGACACAATATCATACTTTTTTGCACAACAAAATCATTTAGGATTTATTCATTTGTGTTTGATTTACCCCTCAAGACATGGTTCCTATGATTTTGTCAATTTACTTATGGTAAAAAATTAACTTTTAACAAGCCAATAATAAAATGAAGTACCGGTAAGTAACTAATAGTGCAGATAATACAGTTTTGCTTGCATCAAAATGTCACAATAGAACCACTTTTGTAATACTCAACACCAGGTAGGATTAGTAAAGGTGCAATTATATTGATACCTATTTCCTATGCCTAAGGGCAGGGGCATTTTACACTTATTAGATGCATCTCCTGTAATTATATACATTTTCTCCTGAGGAAAATACATAACAAATGATCATTTTCTCCTGAGGAAAATACATAACAAATGATCATTTTCTTGTGAGGAAAATACATAACAAATGATCATTTTCTCCTGAGGAAAATACATAACAAATGATCATTTTCTTGTGAGGAAAATACATAACAAATGATCATTTTCTTGTGAGGAAAATACATAACAAATGATCATTTTCTCCTGAGGAAAATACATAACAAATGATCATTTTCTTGTGAGGAAAATACATAACAAATGATCATTTTCTCCTGAGGAAAATACATAACAAATGATCATTTTCTAACTAAGTCTGTAATATATATTCTGCGGTTAAAAAGCTTTTGAATTTTTCAGGATAATGCAACACCACTATGGATAGCTTCACAGATGGGACATTTGAATATAGTGAGAGAATTACTGAACAATGGTGCTAAAGTTGATACTGTGAGAGAGGTAAATACATGTTTTGTCAACATGTTCTGTACTTGTCTGGCAGCATTAATTTAAGCATGTTTTATCAACAAATTCTTTGTTAAATTTTGACGTTGTCGTCATTGACGTCGTTTGACGTTGACGTCGCTTCCTTTGTTATGTTTATTTTGAACCCTGAAGAAGGCTAATCTAGCCGAAACGTTGGTTAAAAATAAAGTGACTTGTTTTAAAAAGTTTTTGTAGTTTTGACTACTTTTACTATTTATGTGCTTGGCAAGTAGCATTTATTTAAGAATTGAGTTTTATCATTGTGCGTGTATAGGAGTGACTTCCGGCAAATCCATGGATAAAGGGCAAATAGTTTTTGCCATTCAAAAAGTATTTTATTACATGAATCAGAAATTAATGGTCATGGTTTTATTTTCATTGTTTTTGTCTTAATAGCCAAATAAACATTGTGTTGAATATAAACCAGTCATTTAGCACAAACTATTGACCCATGATTTCTATAAAGTGTTGTGTAATAATTATAAATAACATGTATGTTACAGGATGGTGCTACCCCACTGTTCAAGGCTTGTCATAAAGGGCATTTAGAAGTGGCTGAAGAATTACTCAAACATGGAGCTTCTGTGGCATTGTTAAAGGTAGGTTTTGTCAGTTGCTGACTTGGAATTACTTTCTCACTGCTGTGGAACCAAATTCTGTTTAGTGGTAGAATTTATTTATTAAGAAAGCTTACATATAAGCTGCTCCATGAGAAAACCAACATAGTGGGTTTGCGACCAGCATGGATCCAGACCAGCCTGCGCATCCGCGCAGTCTGGTCAGGATCCATGCTGTTCGCTGACAGTTTCTCCAATTCCAATAGGCTTTAAAAGCGACCAGCATGGATCCTGACCAGACTGCGTGGATGCGCAGGCTGGTCTGGATCCATGCTGGTCGCAAACCCACTATGTTGGTTTTCTCATGGCACGGCTCAATTATAAGCTGGCTTGTGGAAGTTTGTTTGTTCTGTAAAGTGCTTATCTGTGCCTGAAATGAACTCTAATGAGAATATACAGGCCATTCTTCACTTTCAGTGCTGGGAAGTTGCCATGCAACCTAAATTGTGTCAGTTTGACTTAAACCCAAGAAAACAAACCAACCAACACTGAGAGTTGACTGTCTTAGTATCTCTGTACAAACACCAGCTTAATGAAAATCAATGTTTCTTATTACAGAACTGGAGCAGTCGGTCTGCACACGTCACAAAATCATTATCATCGGAACGCATGGCAAAAATATGCAAATTTTTACATGTTCGCACGCATTTAATGTATAATATGTATAATATACTGACTAAAGGTTGAGTTAGGATTGCCTTGATTACAAAATATATATATTAAAGATAAAAAAATTCAAATTACTTGGATCCGGTATATACAGGAGTCTGTAATATATCACAGGCATACCAGATCTGTTTTTAGTCACAGTCAAAGACAATATTGCTTTTGTTTAAACTTACATAATACTGTGAAGTCATCAGTATTCGTGGGGGACTTATTTTCATGGGTATCATTGTTGTCAGTTAATGAAATTTAATCCCACAAGTAAAGCTTTCATTTATTTCATATTTAAAACTTGAAACCCATGAATTTATATCCCCACAGCTGTTTTGATCAAAACCATGAAGTGATTACACAGTACTCGTAGATTGATGCAAAATTTATTAAAAATTACTGTTTCAAGGACTTACTATTTAGAACAATTTAGTCAGACTGTTTGGCTAAAATACTTATATTGCAAATGTTAACCCTAGTGATAACGCTGGTAAGTGAAGAAAATTCAGTTTAAGACTTACTCATATGTTGACTAGATATAATTATGATTGATTAATTTGTGGTGAATGTTGCGCTACATTCGCAATTTACATATTTAAAGTAGTAAAGTTTAATTCATTTGATGATTATTTTGGAGTAAAATATATAGAAGAGGAAATATTTGACTGAAAGATGAGCATTGAATATCTTTAATCAATGTCACACTTTGTTTTATAGAATGGTGAAACCCCTCTGCATGCAGCGGCTTTATTTGGTCATATGAAGATTAGTCGATTACTCATGTCCTATGGGGCAGATAAACATATGAAAAATAAGGTTAGTAATTCAAGTTTGTTCATTTCTTAAATACACATTTTTGGAAAAAAGATATTTCATAAATACTGTAACATCATAGATATTCATAGGAGAGAAGGTCAAGTTGGTTTTGTGGTTGCATTGATTAAAGTACATAAATTCCAACAAACTGGTAAAATCCCATTTGTTGGATGTTTTTAAATCGAAATTCATACAGCGGTCATTTTGGCCAAATCCACTTAATTTATGTATTTGAAATTGTTATAATTTGACAGTATTCATTGAATGTGAACTGATAAGTTTTTTTTTTATTTCAAGAAAGATTTTGTCATTAAATGGCTGAAAGTCTCTTGTAGAAAATTTTGTGTACGAAAGTAAAAATACCTTATTTGTTTGTATTTAGTTGTGTAAGAAATGTTTGTGAAACTGAGGACATCCTTTAAAGGCATAATTCTTGTTATATGGCTGCAATATTGATAGAAAAATATATTTGTATTATTTTCCATATTTTTTTATTGTTATTTGTCTAGTTGAAGGTTTGATTGCAGAAGTATTGTGAATCCATCTTTTGATTACCCTTATGCTCTGACAATGTAGTTATGTATACATCGAAGTAATGCTTGTAGCCATAACATTATCATATTATTATATTGATTTTATTTAGACTTCGTTAACTTATTGCCATAAATTGGAATTATTGTACATTTAGCAAGACTGATTATTCAAGAAAGATTTGAATCCATCTTTTATTTCAAGATTTGACATGATCATTATGGACTGAAATAGCTTGTTGCAAAATACATAAGGTTAATCTTTATGTCATGGTAAGCTTTATCCAACTAAAATAAAGCATATGATTCTTTAAAACTGATTAAGACACTTTAAACATAGTATGCCTGTTATATGCAACGAAACATTAGATCAGCACAATGCAAACATTTGGGGTTCAAATCTATAAAATGGCACAACTTCGCCGACTTGAGGAAAATTACAGTTCAAGTCAGATTGAAGTGTAATGTTGTTAAATTTATGGTCTGAACTTTTTAAATTAGGATACAGCACAATGCAAAATTTGTGTTCAAATGAAAAACAGAGCACAGATCTTTCCAGCGCGTATGCCTGAGGAAAATTAGGCAGTTAATCAAGTCACATCAATAAGGGACATGTTGTTAAATATTACTGAAGAGTGAAACTGCAGAACATTTTTATTTAAACCAAGAAAAATTAAACGGGCAACAAGTTTGACATGAGTTAACAACAAGTTTTACATATGTAGGCAACATTTTTTACATATGTATTTAAGGCTTTGTTAGAAATGTATGGATGCTTTTGCACTGAAAAATTATCAGTGTAATATCCACATAAGTCACTGCGATATTTTGTGACTTTTCTTTCTATTTATAAATCTGCAATCTAATTAATATCTAATTTTAAAAAACAATATCATAAATATTTGAATGAACTGGGTAATTTCAACTAATTTGATTGACATATGTCAATTCTTGATATCAATAAATAGAATTGCAATGAAATAACTTTTTGAATTCTTAAATTTGCTCCTTTGTATTGTTAATGTGCATATTAATGTCATCTGCACTGGAGTGTTGATATTTTTGTTTTGAAATTTTCTATTGTTATTGATGTATGCATTTTTAAACTGCCTTCCAAAGGCCACATCATATTTAACACAATAAGTCATTCATCATAAACTATGCTGATGTTCTCATCAAAAATATATTGAACATAAGGCCTAAAAAGTATTGTTTGTTTCCTGTAACATGCCCCCTAAAAAATAGGGTAGTTAGGTAAGAAAATACTTTTTTGTGGGATTTTTTTACAATGAAGAAAGAGAAACTTTCCTTGAAAAGTACAAAAAATAGCGAATTCATTGTATATAAAAAAAAATTCCTATGCCATAAAAACATTTAGGGTCGCAGCAAGTTTTTAGGGTAGGTCGGGATATTGGAAACAAACAATTTTTTTTTAGGCTTAATTAAGAAAATGAATGAAAAAATCAGAAAGTATCATATTTTCCAATGTAGTAGAAAGCTGAGGCGTGTGACAATTGCCATTTTCATGCAGTTGTAAAACCAAATTCGAGTAGATTGCTGATTTGGATATGAAAAATTGCATTGCACTTAGCTAGTCAGTGCTTAAAATTGTTTGTAAAATGTGCCAGTATTGTAGTTCAGAAAGCTACGCAAAGTTTTTGAGTTTGAATAAACTGACTTTAATAAAATATCGTTTTTGCTTGCTTCTGGATTTTTTTTGTGTTGAATTATGGAAATTAGGATTTTGAACAGTGTTACCGGTGCTCTAAGCCATTTGCAGATTGTTTTATACAAAAAAGTCTTCAACCAAATCTTTAGTATTATTTTCAGATTTTGCAATACAATTAGACTGGTTCTAAATTTCATTGTTGAGTATATGGTGTACAGTCCAACCTGTGTTATTCAACCAGTCAAGTAAATGAAACATCTAAAATGTAGACAGGTACTTAATGCAGGAGCAGATTTTATCAAGCCATTTTGGACTTTTTAAAAAAATCTACGAGGTATTGTCGTCACTTGATTGTCGACATTGGTTAAAATTTTTGTTTAGGTCAACCTTTTCTCAAAAACTGAAGAGTGACAGCTTTGAAACTTTGCACACTTGTTTATCATCATTAGGTGACTATGTAGGCGGCCAAGAACCATAACTCAAATATGCATTTTGTCAAAATTATGGCCCATTTTGTACTTAGAAAATTTGAGTTTCTTGGTTTAAGTTTTTGTTTAGGTCCACCTTTTCTCAAAAACTATAAGAGCTACAGCTTTGAAACTTTGCGCACTTGTTTATCATCATTAGATGGCTGTGTAGGCCAAGAACCATAACTCTAGCTGATATTTCGTCAGAATTATGGCCCTTTTTGTACTGAACTATAACACTTTTCTTACATACTGACAAGCGATGGCACCCGTAGGTGGTGATCTTGTTAAAAAAATGATATCTTTCTGCATAAATTCTTTGAAATAAATGTTCAGACATTATAAAAGTGATCTTATTTCTTACCTTTTTCTTAGTGTCATATAAGTGCGTCTTATTAGAGTAAATATACAGTGTATCAAAAAAAGAATAATACTGATCACATTCTAAGGTGACTCTTAGGACAGGTTGGTCTGTATTGACATGTTTACTGTAAAAATGCATATATTTGCTGGGTCAAAATTTCTCGAATTTGAAAAGCAGAGTATGTTCATGAGGTTTAATATTCACAAAATTTGAAAAATGGTGTCATACTTTAATTTGAATTATACTAATGGTGAATATTTACGCAAGGATTAATTTTCTCGAGATGTAGGACCTCACGAATATAGCGAAAATTAAACCCTCGTGAAAATTTCTGCTTTTACAGTATTGGAAAAAATGATGACATTGTTAATGGGGAAAACTCCTGCAGATAATTTTTAGTTGTTAGAACAGGTTAATTAGTTTTTATAGGTAGTGTGCTGTAATTAAATGTACTTGCTAAAGCTGTTTGATGATATTCATAGCTTGATATTTGTGACACATTTGTTCTTCCAGAAAATCAAAAAGTATTTTGTTTGAAAGTGGCTTATGAATTCTGTTGTTATTATTTCTTGCCATTTTATGGGGTTTCTTTTAAATCAAAGTGTTGTGATATTTATTAAGAAAGCTTTTTTTGTGTAAATATTGTCTTCGGCCTTTTTTTGATATTTGTTTCCAGTCCTTTTTGTTTTGTTGATTGTTTGGTTGATCATTGATTTATGTTTGATTCCAGCTTTTAAACCCTTCTTTTCATTTTGTTTTTTTTAGATATTTAGATGCTGGTATGGATTTTAATTAGATTTTATGTGATTTTAATCTTGTTCATGTCCGATACAATACCATGATTTATTTTGATGGATATAATCGGAAATTAAACATTAGACCAGAGGCTTTGACTTAATATTAGAAACTGATATTTAATTTTAGAATATACAACCTTCACTTTTTTAATGATTTTTTAGTAAATATTATGTTTTAAGTTAATTTTTCATTTTAATAAGATGTATTTTAAATCTGATATTCTGTGAATTTTTTTTGGCATAATAATGTGTAATTGATTACAAATGTATAATCATTGTTATATAGGATATAGTAATGATTAGATTCTCAGAGCTCTGGTGAGTTCAGACAAACTAGAAAGTCCTTTGAAAGGGTCACTTGGCAGAGTGCCCAAAGGTCATTGACTACACCCAAGCCCCACATCGCTGTGGGTTTGAGCCCACTATAACTGCGAGGGTTTGAGCCCACCATATGTGTTAGGGTTTGAGCCCACTAAATGTATGAGGATTTTAGCCCACTGTATGTGTATGAGGATTTTAGCCCACTGTATGTGTGAGGGTTTGAGCTGACTAAATGTATGAGGGTTTAAACCCTTCAAAAGTGTAAAAGTGTGAGGAAGCTATCAAGCAGACTAATAGAAGGATGAAGGGCCTTCAAAGGAACCTGTAATTGCGTAATGCATGGACAGCCACATTGGGTCTTCTACAATCACTTATATAATAAACTTAAACTTAATATAGAAGGTCACTTTTTGACCAAAACCGTATTGGTGTGATTTAAAAAAAAACAACAACACAGTCCCTATTTACAATCTAAGTTTTACCCATATAGCCAAAGACTTTTTAAGAGTATAATAATTTAATATTATTCACTTTCTTTGGATGTGTTTCAGTTGTCAGCCACTGGATTCAAAGTAAGATTTTATAGTGGGCAGAAATTTGGGAGGGTGATCCGTTTTAGGTCCACATAACTTGATTGTATCTGGGTGTTACTGCTACTTTTGTTCAATACTGTTTCAAGAATATCTATCTTGTTTCAAGTTTGCCAGACCTGAGAATCTAATTATTACATTCATGTAGCCATGTAGTATAATAGAATTATTTATATTAGCGCATAAAATCCAGAAAATAGTGCATGATAGTATTGATTGTGTTATGATTTAACCAGCATATATATGTTTAATAGGACAACATGTTGATATTTTGTATATATCTGTGATATCCATGATATTTGAAGCTTCAGAAGCAGAAATTTGTATGTAGCTTTCGTTTTCGTGACCTAAATCTACCCAAATCTGCCTCTGATAACCCTTCACAATATCAAGTGTTAGGCCAAACACAATAATATTTGCTTGACTGTACATAGTTACTTCCATACTTTTGCTGTGGATTTAGTGTATAATAAATACTTTAGTTTTGCTTAACATGATCAACTGACAAAAACCTTGTATGTCAGTTTTACGTTTGAAATATAACATTTAATTTACAATCTTAAGCTAGAATGTTTTCAAAATTTGATTCATCAAACTTGGTTGCAGTATAATCAGTTCCAAGAGGAAAATGCTCAGAAAAGTTTCAAATTATTAATTCATCTGGTTTAAGAGCATTGGTCATTTTTATTTAAGTAATACACAATCCTTAAGGCTGAGTTTTTGGTTTTCCATTTTTAGTGATATAACTTGAAAGTGAAACAAATAATATTTTCATTTGACCTTACTATATTGTTATAACGCTCATTATAATGTTGTATACTGTGTAATCTCATTGTAGTTGCCATATTTTGTAGAAACTTTATCCATGTATTTATAGTATGCAGGATATTTTATGAAATCTCCACTGAAAAAGAGTAATGTTGATATTCTGTGCTAGTGTAAATGATGAATTAAGGCATTTGTACGAATCATGTGTATTTAAGTAGGACATTGACTAGCTTTTTTAAATGGCTGCCTCATATTGTGCAATGTTGCTAATTTATTCAGAAATGTGAGTAGAAATTAGGGCAATTAGGTGTTTTGCATAATTTTAGGAATTGAAAAAATGAATTATGCTTTAATTAGTTTTCATACTTTCAAGTGTGTAGAAGTTATTCAGATTATATATTTATTATTTTGCGAGCCTGCATGTAGATAACCTTTCAAAGTGGCAGTGTACTGTATGCACACAAAATTAATGCTTTGAGACTGGAGTTTTTATCTTTTCTTAGCTGTCAGTATTGAGTTATGAAAATTTGTGCGCTCACAAACTTGAGCAGTTCTATTCCAGTGATCACCAAATTTGTTTAAAAGTTTATGGGCATAGTATTTCATTGAAGATTGATAAACAGCTGGATTCTCTGTGTCTCTGAAGTTATTTGCCTTTTAATTTCTCAAAATTGCAAAAGTTAACATGAGCAGTTCTTACCTGATATTCATTAAACTGGGTCACAATGTTAATGGGCATAATATGTTGGGCAAGCTTGATAATCACCTTGACTGTGCTATTGACTCTGGAGTTATAGCCCTTGAATTACTAAAAATTGCTAAAATTTACAGTTTGTGCTCTCTAACTGATGTAGTTCTATCCAATGTGCACCAAATTTGGTTATAATGTTTATGGACATCATATATCAGACAAGTTTGATAAATAGCCGGATAGTCCCAGTCACTCTTAAGTTATGACTATCGAAAAACTTCTTATTTAAAAAATTGATATTTTCTGCAAAATAACAAGAAATTCTTATCCAGTGTTCACCAGACGTAGTAGGTATCCAGCTGGATATTAAATTTGCCAAAGATAGTATCATACTATCTTTGGCAAATTCAATATCCAGCTGGATACCTTAGTCTTTGTTGCTTTGGAATTTTGGCTCTTGAATTAGTTGAAATTGAAAATAAGACATGTAGTATTCTCAATAAATAGAGTATTTTGAAAGTTATTTTATGTTGTTGATAAAGGTGTACTTTTATTAGAGCACATGCCAAGCACATGAATCTGACTAGTTGTTGCAAGGCCAATCAGGGTCGATCTATCACACTGGAGGTCAGAGGTTTTGATAGCTCCAGACTTTACTCGAATGTGTCTTCTGCATTTATTGAAAATTTGAACTCCTTTTTTTTTTTTTGCACTAATGTTCATGTAAATTGTCTCATGCAAGGTTTTGACACATAGTCTCTAGATGTGATGCTGTGAAAATACTTGTTTATCTTAAGCTTATGTTGAAATAAACCAATTGTTGAGAGTTTCTTAGATGTAATGTTGTGTTAAAAAGCTTACAATCCAACAGTATTTACATCTCCACCATTGCCTTCTTTTTGCGTTAGAAATTAATCAGATTTTATGCAAATAGGGTTTGATTTAATGTTGGTAGCAAATGGAGAAGTGGTTTGTTTGATTGTTGCTTTTATTTCATCATTTACTTTGATTACATAACCGGTTTTGTCCCAGGCTATCATGTACACTGTCCCACCAATCTGCCATAGGTCTTTTAGTCGATTTCAGGTGAAAATGATATTTAGCAAGTTTTATGTTTGCATTTTTGTTTTCATGAGTTTGAATATATTTTAAAAGCAAATACAGAGTATCAAGAACATTGTTCTTGGCCCAGTGCCATCTGTTTCCTCTTTTTATTTTAGAAAGTTATTTCAATCATTCTGCTCACATAAAAAGAAAATATGTGAAACGTTCTAGCCTTCATTGTGTAAATCATAGGTTATTTCAGAAGAGGTTGATATTGACTTCTGTTTTAAAAGCTATTAAATTATGATGTACATGTGGAGGTTAAGATTTCTGGAATGCAGTAGGTGAAGACATTAATATTTGGACATAAACAGGAATGGTAAAATGGAACTTATCCACATCACTTGTGATTTGCTTAGTGGGAAAACATAATGAATGACTAGATAAATCTAAAATGTATAAAATAAAAGTTTCATTGTATTGGCGTACTTTAAAGGGGCACACCTTCAGATATATCTTCTTTTTTTTTAAATTTAGAAAATGCTTTCATTTCTTAATTTTTGTAAGTAGGAAGTGAAAATACACTGATTCTGTTATTTTATATGAAGTAATTTTGTAAGAAAAGTCTTATAGACTTTATATTATGTAAAAAAAAGCCAGTCATGCAATTGTTATGTGACACAAAATAGATGAAATTTTATGGTATTTTACATCTTTATTTCACATCATACTCATAAAAGTAATAATTTTAACATATTTATTTTGTACACATTTAAAAAAAAATTCTGAAATGTTTATGGTCATCTAGCGGCAGTGCCCTTTATTCCTCATAATAGTACCATTTTATATTTATATAACAGATTTCTAACACACACTAATTGAGGAAGCTGCTGTTGCATGGAAAATGTTTTGACTTTATGCAGAATGTCACAATGATATTATATATATATGGAAATTATTTATTGCTTTATTTATTGTATCACATTAAATCCCAGAAGCATTTGCTAGTTTAAGTGAAAAATGATCATATACGGCTGATTTGAGCCTTTTAATTGACCCGGTAATAGTGGTGTGCAATACAGTGCAGTACATGTTCTTGCCATAGTTTAATAAGTAAATAAATAAATAAATTTAATAAAGTCATATACTTGAACTGCTACTTAACCACTGCAAAACAATTTTTCAAGAAGTCAGCATCCAATGTAACAGATTTCAATGTATATTTAAGCTTCAAGTGTTGTGCATATGTAGGCATGGCATTAGAGAGAAATAGCTAATTTAACCCTTTGCCTGCTGGCAGCAAGTGATTCTGCCTTTGCGACCAGTGCAGACCATGATCAGACTGCACGGATGTGCAGGCTGATCTTGGTCTGCACTGTTCGCTGTTCAGTCAGTAAATTTTCAGTTAAAACCCCTTCGAATAATAAATGGTATTGCCCATATCGAAAGATGGACCAGTCCATTTTAGAAATTTAGCAGGCTAAGGGTTAATATGTAAGCCTTGTGGTCAATAATACAGTTGTTGGTTTGAAACTGACTGAAGCAAGGTTTTATATTTGTTTTCTTTTAAATTTTTAGACTTAAATTGCCAGAGAATATTCCTCTGGTTGCTGTGTCATTTTGACCATCCTGCAGTACACAATAATGTATGCTTCTCAATTGTACACATTTCATTTAGTTTTCAGTGAATTTATGGAGGAATCATATGCACCAAACTTTTCAAACTTCTAGAGTTAGCTCCACTTATGCTTACTCTTGTGGCTAGGAGCACAATGTATTGCACACTTATGTATCTCCAATTAAAAGTTGGCATTAAATGTCAGATTTCTGAAAGTGGGGTATGGAAGTAGTAAAATTTTTGTGCATCTCAAAGGTTTTTGGGACACTTAGATTTGCCTTTGTCTGTATGTCTGTCCATCTGAATAAGTGTCGTGCATATCTCAAAATGTATTTGACATAGAGTTGTCAAACTTCATAGAATTGTTATACAGCATCAATGTCTCTAAAGGTACGGCCCTTGACTTAGTCATAAATATGTATAAATGACTTAACTGTTTGTGTTATTTGTCTCAAAAAGTGTTTGACGTAAGATCCTGAAACATAGATAAGTTTTTCAGTATGTGAATTTGTGCACTTGGGGCTTTGTTTTGATTTTACTCGGCCATACCAGAGTTGTGGTCCTTGTCAAAAATTTGCTTTAAGGGCCTAAAAAAGTTTGTGTTGCACATATATCAAAAAATATTTGATCCCCACTCTCTCCCATGAAAGTTTACAGTACAGACTGTACAGTGACAGTAAGTGCAGTAAGTGGGGGCACCAGTGTCCTATAGAAACCCATGTAATTTGTCTCGAGAACCAGTTAGACCTCAGAAGGCACCTGTTAATACAACACATTGACAAATACCACAGGTTATAATATACAGGGACACAGTCAAACGGCTTTAAGAGTAAAACACAAGTTTGATTAATATTTGTAAAATGCCGAATTACACCAAAAAGGACAATATGATTTGCATATATTCAATGATTTTTGAATTGTCCTAATTGTAAATCTTACTCCAAATAAAACCATTCTTGAAAAAAAATCACATGTTAAAAATACAACTGTTATGAAATTTATTGTTTTTGTGAAGAGTCTACAATTGTAAAAATTGATGTTGATTTCAAAAGGATTTCAGTAACTGTAAAAGTTATTAATTTAAGGTAGTGTACCTGTAATGACAATCGGCAATTGCTATGACATTTGGCAATTTCTCTGACACATGGCAGTTTCTATGAAACTTGACAATTTCCATATGATTATATATTCTCGTGAGACAGTTTGCTATTTTGACAAAAATGTAGCTCATCGCACATAATGGTTTTCCGTAAAACCTGGAGAATGCCGAAATCCCATATGGAGAATATGTAATTTGTCGAGTGTCATTACGTGTCCATTACCTTAATGTTTTCATCTGAAATACTGGTTATGTACTGCATGATCATTTTGTTACCAGTAAATTAAATGTTTTGATGATACAAGTCATATATACCCAGTATATATTAAACATTTACCTACACATAGAAATAGTATGTAGAAAACAGTTTGAGCCGCACCATGAGAAAACCAGCATCATGCATTTGAGACCAGCATGGATCCAGACGAGCATGTGCATCCGCGCAGTCTGGTCAGGATCCATGCTGTTCGCTTTCAAAGCCTATTGCAATTAGAGAAACCGTTAGCGAACAGCATGGATCCTGACCAGCCTGCGCATCGCAACTGCGTGGATGCGCAGGCTGGTCTGGATCCATGCTGTTCGCAAATGCACTATGTTAGTTTACTCATGGTGCGGCTCGTTTATTAAGCAGATATATAGATGTTATAGTAGGGGGATTGTGTGTGATAAGAGCTTTAAAGGCTTGTAATCAATTTTTATCAAACCATGAAAATAAATGATATAACATTTACATTTTGTTTGTTTTGAAATTATGAGGCTGAACTCTGTTAATCTTGACCAGTCACAGGGGCTTTGTTTGGATGTAATTTCCACTGTATACACATGAATACAAATATTTTACCTATTAGAAATCTCTCAGTTCCAACAAGAACTTTGATGTACTTGGTTTCGAGTCAAAACGGACACGAATAGATGTCAATCGGTCTACCTGTGTCTCACAGTCATAAGACCATCAAGATTTTATTTAAATGATAGAAAGTGTTATGAAAGTGATAACATTCATACTCTTACCGAATGTTCCAGCCGTTTACTTTTTGTTGGCCCGTTCAGAAGTTCTGCATCGTCTGTCTTAAACGTCTTTTTCTCATACCTCTGGGTCAAATGCACTGAAACTTTATCGTTTTGTTACTTGGGTCTATGGGCCTCCGTGGCCAAGTGGTAAATGCCGATCACTTCGAATCACTTGCTTCTCGCCGCTGTCAATCCAAAACTTTGTTTGAGGGGTTGAATTATTTGTGTGTGGAATCACCTAGCTGGTGGCTTACAGAGCCAGGGCCTGAATTAAATGCCCGTAGAGGCATATTGGGTCTTCTTTCAATAAAGCGTGAAAGTCGCCCTTTGACCTTATTTGTGTCTGTTCGAATAAAACTAAACACATCTGTAACTTTGCTTTGTCTGCCTGCTTAGCACTTATAGCTGATACCATTTTACCCCAGCGTGATCTGTCATGCATTTTTAGCTCGACTTTTCATAGAAAAAGTAGAGCTATTGCACTCGCCCCAGCATCAGCGTCCGTGTCGGCATCGGCTTCGCCATTGGTTAAAGTTTTTTGATAAAGTCAAATATCTCTGGTTCTATCAAAGCTATTGACTTGAAACTTAAAACACTTATTTACTATCAAAGTCTACACCAGGAGAAACAATCCCCATAACTCTGATTGAATTTTGACAGAATTATGCCCCTTTTTAACTCAGAATTTTTGGTTAAAGTCTTTGACAAAGTCGAATGTCTGTTACCATCAAAGCTTTTGACTTGAAACTTAAAATAGTTTTTAACTATCAATGTGTTCACCAGGAGAAACAATCCCCTTAACTCTGTTTTGAATTTTGACAGAGTTAGGCACCTTTTTAACTTGGATTTTTTTTGATAAAGTCAAATATCTCTGTTACTATCAAAGCTTTTGGCTTGAAACTTAAAATAGTTATTTACTATCAAAGTCTACACCAGGAGAAACAATCCCCATATTATTATTTATTTCAAGACATAGTACTTAATACAGCAAGACAAACAATAAATTAATTAAGGTATCACAGAAAAAGTTGCAAATATTAAGAATCACCATTAAAACAAGATATTATAAAAAATAAAACAAGTTCGACAGTTTTCATGTAAAACCTAAGTTCATAGCGTACTTTTACTCATGAACAAAAAGGAGATTACCAATAAAAGTTAAGAATCAAAGCCTTGAGATGTCTGGTGGTTGCGGGTTTTGCTAGAGTTATTTTCATTTTAAATGCCAATCTATAAATATATGTATAAGAAACAAATACTAATGTGCCTCATATCTAAGATAAACTCTGCCTGACCTTACATGAACAGCTGGAAGTCAGTGATGTAACCATGGGCTGGAATACCTAATCATTGACAGATCTTATATATTCTAAACGGCCAGTGTGAATGGACAGAGGATGAATAAGAACTGCTTGATCATTGATAATTCATCCGCATTGTTCATGAATGGGACTACTTTGTGTAGCACATGAACATCATTTGGATGTGATTTGGGATCAAATAAAGATGCTACATGATTGTCAGAAATACACTTAACTTTGGTAGTGGGATAAACCCGCAACCAAAAATTGTACTATGTTCCTATGGATAACCCATTAAGCTGAAAGCTTATTTCCAATGTGGTCCATGGGTAAAATTGACATGCCCAAAGTTTGTATGAAAAATGAATAATACATAAATAAAAAAATTAAAGTCCTTTGTCAATATTTTGGTTTAAAACGGGAGTAAAAGTAGGCTCAATATGCATACTTAAAATGACTAGACAATAAAATACTGTTACATTTTTAATACTGATCAACAAAGATAACATCACATTCAGTAATACAGAAAAGGATCTTCAAACTCTCTCTTGTGTATTTCTTGTAAGTAAGATTTAACAGATTTTTTAAAGTGATAAATGTTCTTCAAAGATTTAATACTTTCAGGAGGTGAATTCCATTCTTTAATTCCATTAAAATAAAAAGTTTGTTTAATTAAAGAGTTACAATGTGACTAAGAACAAAGTTATAACCACTAGAGCGAATATTAGCCTCTTTACAAAAAGTGAATTTTTCTCCAAGATAAACAGGACTATTCCTGTAAAAAATCTTATGCATATGATTCAATCTCAATTGTCTAACTATCTCCTACGTTCAGATAGTTAACATCCTGAAACTCTTTAAAAGTAATGGGAGTTCTAGAGCTATAGCCTTTAAGGAACCTTATTACTTTGTTTTGTGTTATTTGCAGCTTCTTTTTCAGGTCCTTATTCAGACCTTCAAATCAAGATGAAGAAGAATAATCAAAGTGGCATTGAATAAGAGCAGAGCATAACAATTTCTTAGTATTAAAATCTAAGCAATTACTGTAACTATACAAAAATTCAAGTTTACCATTAACTTTTGATATGATATTAACCATTGTACCACCAGACAAGAAATTATCAATATGGAGACCTAGATACTTGACCAACTTTGTCCCATTAATCATATGACCATTACACGAAATTGAAAATTCTTCGTGTTTACGTAACATTGTCTTTGGTCCAAAAAGCATACATTCTATCTTCCCCAGATGCAAAGATAGTTTATTATCAACCGGCCAATCAGAACACTTTTCTAGGACAGTACCAAGTTATTGTGAGATGAAGTCGGGGTCTTTATGAGTAAAAAGAATTGTATTGTCGTCAGTATAAGTTTACAATCATTATCAATACTGGTGATCTTGTCATTCACATAGCAAAGAAAGAGCAGAGACCCTAAAATACTTTCTTGCGGCACGCCACAGGTGACAGTATTAGGTTTAGAATGAGTTTTACCTATGTCGACAATTTGGCTTCTTGGAGATAAATATGACCTAAACCACGAGACAGATTTTACACCCATAAGACCAAGTTTACCACAAAGTATATCGTTATCTACTGTGTCGAATGCTTTCTGAAGATCAAGCATGACTATACATGTAAACAAACCTTTAGAGGTATTTGATTTAATAAAATCTAAAAGGAACATTATACATGTATCTGTGGAATGTGATTTCCTGAAACCCGACTGATGTTCATATAACAAATTGTTCTTAGCTAAAAAAGATTCCAGCTGTACATAGACAGCTTTCTCTAGGATCTTTGACACTACACTTAAATGCTGACTGGTCTATAGTTACCAACTTCTAAAGTATTACTCTTTTTATGTAATGGTTTAACCCTAGCAAGTTTCATCTCCTCCGGAATCGTACTGTCAGAAATGGACCAGTTAACAATAAAAGTAATAGGAATTTAAAAAAAATCAGCCCCATCTTTTAAAAATCTAGCAGGGATACCATCTAATCCCGTGCTTTTACTAGCATTAAGTTTATATAACTCTTTCAAGACAAATTCTTCAGTAACATGATGTAAATGTAAATTTTTATTCTCAGAATTTCTATCCTTATAAAATTGTTTCAAGTTTGTGACTGCAAGTCATATAATAATTTTCCGGCTGGCAGTTTATCGACAAGTTTTGATGCAATATTTGTAAAAAAAATCATTAAAATAACTAGCAACTGTGGAAGAGTCATGGCAATTTTCACTGTCGATAGATAAAACAATGTTAGAACTATCTCTTTTCCCATTCTTATAACCTAATGACTTAAGGTTTTGCCACAATTGTTTTCCTCCACTTTACTGGTGAAATATCCCGACTTAGCAATATTAACCTCCCTCTGCACTTTGTTACGAAGCTTACAATAAAGTTTTCTGTCCTCTTGTTTACCAAATTTACGAAATTGAAACAAAGCATGATCTCTATCTTTCACCTGGCGGGGATAACTTTTATTTACACTTTCCTGTGACTTTGGAATATGGTGGGGGTAAGAGTGCGGTTAGGTGCACCATAAACCGGTTTAAGCTCCCCAGTGATGGTTTTGCCACTGACCGTTCCAAGGCGGTGCCCCACTGTGTTCCTTTGTTTCTTTGTTTTGTCCTTGTGTGTTTGCTTTGTGTGTGTGGTGTGCGTGTGTTGATCGTGTGCGCGTTTGGGGAGGCTGCGTTTTTAGAACGCGGCTTTCCCTGTTGGATATTCTTCCATGTTTTCATATGGTCTAAAATCTCGGAGGTTATCCAAGGTTCAGTTTGATTTTGTAAATTTACTAATAAAATCTTCCTTAACAGTTTTTCTAGTGCAAAAAAATAAGAAAATGGTCACTAAGCCCAAGAATAATAACACCTTGTTGTGAATTTTTTTCATTGTTGTTACAAACAATATGATCTAGAAGACTTACAGAAGAATTACAAATTCTAGTCGGTTCAGTAATAATTTGCTGTAAATTGAAAACTTTTAAAATACTCAAATAGTTTTTATATAAAACACTGTTTTTCTGCAAAAAAACATATGTTAAAGTCACCCAAAAGTATAGATTCACATTCAGAACGAAGCTGTGCTAAAGTCAACTCCAAAGTTTCAAGGAAACTCCGCCTCCGTTTCTGTTGCGGTCCCTCCGAACGACAGAATAATTTGGGATATGAATTTCACCATTATTAACAGAAGAATCTAACCAAGTCTCAGTCAGTGATATTACTGCTGCTTTGGGTTTGTTGGCAATGATTTTGAGTTCCGATAACTTTGGAAGTAGTGATCTAACATTTAAGTGTATAAAATATAGACCCTTTTTGGAGAAGCACTGGAAGTGGTCTTCAACTTTATGTAAAAATCTGCTATTAAATGTCTGATTTGAATTTTGACAGAGTTATGCCCCTTTTTGACTTCGATTTCTTGGGTTAAAGATTTTGGTAAAGTCAAATATCTCAAATCTTTTGACTTGAAACTTAAAATAATTATTTACTTTCAAAGAAACAATACCCATAACTCTGATTTGAATTCTGACAGAGTTTTGTCCCGTTTTAACTTAGAATGTTTTTGTTAAAGTTTTATAAAGTTTTTACTGGCAAAGCTCTAATTCATAGTCAAGCACTGAGAAAATCGAGCGCGCTGTCTTACGGACAGCTCTTGTTTTTCAGCCTCTCAACAGGTTTGTTTTCGTAATGTACTTGACCTCACTCTCCATTAGTTTGTACCAAGTTTCTCGTGGATAACCACGTTTTCGCCTGCTATCATCAGTTTCTCGTGGGTGACCATGCTTTTACTTGCTGTAAAACAGTTTCTCATCAAAACTTATGATTTCCCGCAGCGTCAGCACTTTCTCGCGGGAGACTATGAGTCTGTCGGTCCTGAGGTCAATTCTTCCTAATGCAGTTTCTCGTTGGTGACCATGCTCCGCTTACCACCGGATGTTTCTCTTGCGAGACCATATTTTGCTTGACGTAGCAGTTATTCGTGGGTGACCATGATTTCGCTTGCCGTCAGCAGTTTCTCATGGATGAACATGCTTTCGCTTGCTGCCAGCAGTTTCTCGTAGACTACCATGCTGACGCTTGCCGCCAGCAGTTTCTCTCGCAGACTATGCTTTTTGCTTGCTCCCAGCAGTTTCTCGTTGGTGACTATTTTCCCGCTTACCACCGGCTGTTTTCCTTATGTAGAACTTATTTGGCTTGACGTAGCAGTTATTCGTGGGTGACCATGATTTCGCTTGCTGCCTTTAGTCCATGAAGACATTATCTGTGTTCATGAAGACATGGCCTATTCATTTTCATCTCTATTCTAGGCTTTCCATCTTAATTATTCTCTAAGATATGACGAATTGTGTTGGTTAGAGTTACTGATTTTCCATGTCAGAACATCTTTACTAATATTTTTCTGAGGCAGGCGTTGTGAAAGGAAAACAGTTTGTCGAAATTTGACTTTATGGTTCTCTAGCACTCAGAGCCATAATGTAACACTGATTTCTCATTGCTGCTGTACATTTTGACCTAAGTGCTTCTTGATGTAGATCTAGTCGGTTTGCTTACAACATTAAACAAATGTAACTAATGCCTGTAGATCTCTGCAACCAAGTGCTTTTGGTAGGAAGCATCATCTAACTCACGTGTATAAAAAGTTTTGCATTACAGAAACATGATTTTACAGACAATTTCTGCTATTGCCTTCTATATGACAAAATAGCGTACAAATGGCAATGGTATATTGGATTTAAAGTAAAATATTATCTATTGTTTCTGCTTCTGGTTCAATTCAACTTAATTTTAAACTCTTTCTTTATATTTATCTAGCACAAAAAGTTGTTAACAAATGTCTGTTAAAGTATCTAAATATCCGCTCCTTGTCTCAGCACGTGCTATATGAACATGTTCAGATGTTTCACAAACGGGGCCAATAAATGTGAATATAACATTTTAGCACTAATATTATAGAGCTTTTCTGCCATTTTTTATCATTAAAGCGTCGTACACACACCTACGTAAAGCCTGCAACATGCAGTTAACTTTTCTGGTGCTTCATAAACCTGTCCATTTATAATGTTCCAAAATGACATACTAGTGTATGAAAACATTGAACTCTAACGATAATTACATCCATGGGTGTCAAGAGGTACTAAACATTGTGTTCGCTCCAGATATTTCTTAACCGCTAGGAAGATTTTCATTCGTAAAACTTTAGAGGTTGTTTTCTCCGTCAACGTCACATTTGAGGTCAAAGGTCATAGTCACAATATTTTACTTTCCCTGCATCATGGCGGGGCGTGGGGAAGGGGCGGGGGTGGTTGGAGTTAATCGAATTTAGTGACAGCTCTAGTTTAATTATAGAGACTATTCTCATTTTTGTCATTATCTCTTCCCAGCTCATCAGAGACATATTGCTTTTGTCTTTGCCCAATGTCCGCCCGTCCACATTAAGTTTAAGCGATTGTTTTCCGCGCCTGCTTTCAGTTAAACTTCAAAGAAGAGATTGACATGAAGCCATGTTGTACATATTTTTGACATGTACAGTTTGGATTATTGCTTGAAGGGTTACGGCCTCTTGAAGATCTTTTTTTGAACAAAATTTGTCTGAACTAATTCTACTATACTAGTATCGAATTTGAATGAAAAATTCATAGGAATGATGAATGGCAAGCATCATAATGCATAATATAGTTCGGGTTTTACAGCTAGATAAGGTTTTAATGAGATATAGCTCTTTCAATTTTGTA
This sequence comes from Mercenaria mercenaria, assembly GCF_021730395.1. NCBI lineage: Eukaryota > Metazoa > Mollusca > Bivalvia > Venerida > Veneridae > Mercenaria > Mercenaria mercenaria. The sequence goes on from NC_069363.1 coordinate 57,242,196, forward strand.
ATAATGGATTACTTCCACGTCGTGTTTCCTAAAAGACACCTGTCATTAAGAATAAATACATGGGTAGACATACGTTTGGTTAAAAAACACACACACACAAACTATCCAGTGTTTACTTGTCTTGCAAAGAGATGTCTTGAAACAAATAAATAAATAATCGTAGTGGTTTCATCGAAAGGCCGTTATGGAAAACTGAGAAGCTGAAACATATCCTGTGTTCTGGCTCAATTTTGGAAGTCTGTTCTTCGGTCTAATATATATTTTATGCTTTTGTCGTTATGCATCCGGTATTAAAGGCCTAGATTTTGGCAGTGGGCCAAGGGATTTTTGTCTTCACCAGCACAGTTGGGGGCTAATGACCATCACAGTATGGTTGCAATAAAGAAGGGTCATTGTTTATTGGAGAGTCAGTCTACCTTACAAGTGTATCTATTAGTGAGAAGGGGAAACAATGTAATTTATTTTAAATTAATGAATGATTGATAACTTTTAAAGTTTCACTAGTTTTTTTTTTGGCATTTCTATGTAAAGAAAATATTTGTTGATCAAACATAATAATAAAAAAATCAGAAACTTATTTTTACAATATTGAAATAATGAGAAACTTACTCAAAGAAACATGCAAGTTTTTATTTCTTTCAAATTCTGTCTGGAGAATTGTGATATTTCTGAAAAATGTGACTTTCACTCATCTAAAGCTTGCAGAATACTGTAAATAAAATTATTCACGTTTTTCATCGTCTGCTAACTATTTTGTCTCCAGTTCCCGGTAGTTATTTTTACCGCGTTTTCTGCTTGCAATTCACGATTTTCTCATGTTTTCAGTGCACTATATAAGTGATTGTTAATTGATATTCTTCACTCGAGGTTGAATATTTGACAGCATAACAAGTATTTTGATTATTTGTTTATTCCCTCCCACCCACCCTAACAGACATTCAAGTTTCTTAATAGTTATTGCTGATGGCTTGTAGCTGTATTCGAATATCAAAGGCAGATTTGACTTTTTGACTGTGATTTAAACAAGAGTAATCACTTAGTTCTGGGGCCTCCGTGGCCGTGTGGTTACAGTTACGTACCTTATATTTCAAGGGTCTGTAGACATGAACAGTTCCTTGATAATTATTACTGTTGAGTATTCATGTATTACTAGAACTTTGAAGGCAGATATACATTTAACATTATATGAGAACATTTGAATTCTTCATGCCAGACTCGGCTTCTACATTTAGAAAAGTAACATTCACAAGTACGCATTTAATTCTATATCCAATATATTTTATGCTGTTTTTTCCCATGCAATGTTATTTTTTCGTTATCAAACGGAAATTGCCGTTATCCTCTTTGAGCTAGTTTTCATTTTATTTTTGATTTTACCTTGAAAGAATGTTATGTTTTACACACTGCACGTTTTTTCTTATTTTGTGGTTATTCAACGAAGCTGAGAGAGACCAGAATTGCCATCTTATATGCTGTTTAACTATTCTAGGTAAGATGAGTTCAAGTTATTACATTTGGTTCATTCGGGACCTAATAGAAAGCACATTTTTACAGTTTAGATTTTCATGTACATCTGATTGTATGTTTGCCTTAAATTTTGATAGTATGTTTTCAGGCTGAGTGGTGTACAAAGATAAAGATAAGCACATTTACCCCACTTCTACTGGTCGATCATCAACACATCGCACAACATCGTACCGTCTGACATTTGCAAGACAAATATATTCGTATTTTTTGTACATGGGAATGTTGTCAAATACTAAGACCTATATCCTATATTTTTGTTTGTTGTTTTTGTAGTTAGAACATGAAATTAGTGAATAATTGATTTACTCACGACATAGAGTGAGTAAATAACATGTGTCTAAATTGGAAACAGAATGTGAATTTCAAAGTTACAAAGCAAAGCATGAAAAAAGTCCCTTTTGGCAACATTCTGAAAATGAAAATTGAATATAGATGGAACACAATAATTTTATATTCAAATAAAGTTGATTATATGAATACAAGAAAATCAGTTTCCAAATCGAAAAATATTGTTTGTCAGCACAAAGAACTCAGGAAGTTTTCACTATACTTGTGTTTTATTATCATTATTATTTTCAATATTATTACTGTATCTTTTATCATCCTATATGTAATATAATAATGATAATAATGTACTAATGATAATAATAATAATAATGATTATGATTATTTCTATTATTATTATTATTATTATTATTATTATTATTATTATTATTATCATTATTATAACATTAAAGTAATAGTTATTATCATCTACATAATATCAAAATAATAATAATTATAATATTATCTGAAGAAAAATTAACATTTACTAAAGAAAAATTAATTTCTTTCAACTCCACTGCACACATCTTCATGGTCTACTTGGGGTACCTGCTGTGCTAATTGCCCTCTAATCAGTTGCTATTACATAATCGCTGATAAGCAGGAGATAAGATGGGAGTTGTATATTGGATTTGAGGGGAGGGGGGGGGGGAGCACTTATATAGTAGTGAATCTAGGCCTTTAAAGACAACGAAGAGAAAAGAATTGTAAAACAGTGCTGGTCAATTTTGACGTATATTTATAAATACAATCTTCTCCTTTTTAAAATTATTTATATAATAACTTATGACTGCAAGCATGCGCCTCAAGGACTAATCGGTATTACTATCATATCGGTTGGCGCTGGCTACCTGTACACACCCGGCTAATCTGGCATAAATTCAAGCAAAAATATTTCATAGATGAATTTATTCTCGGCTCCTTCCTTAGTGAGGATAGTGAAATTTCGCGCATGCGCACTTAACGTAGGTTCACCTGTATATGTCAAAAATAATGGTTAAAAGGTAAACACACATCATAAACTAAATAAATCTATGTAGACGTAATGCAAGGTACAAGCATTTTTTCCTAATATATATAACAGCCACCAGGATATCTTTGCAAAACCAGGATTTTGGCAAACTTCACTACCATTTCTAAGTGACTTAGAAACTTCTGCTTTAGCTTAGATGGTAGTTTAGGGGCCAAGGAGCAATAAATGATATAGTTATGCATTTTTTTTAATTTCCTAATGTACAAAAAAGATGATTAAAAAAATATCCAATTGGATTTTTCCAATCGGATATATGGCGTCCGATTGGAATTTTTGAAAGTCCAATCGGACTTTTTTCCCATATAATATAATTATCATAGTAGTAATTAAAGAGAGATGCAGCAAAATATCCTGTAGTGAATCTGTCATCCGGACTAATTTTATTATCAAACTTGACTGAGATAACGCTTTTAACAACGCGGAAGAACAATTAGCAACAAAGGGATATAAGACGACAAGTGACTGACCGATTAGTTCAACTGAAGTTATTTTTCATTAAAATTAGATTCGATGCTTGTGTAAATAGATAAAATATTAAAAAGAAAACAGTTCACAAGAAGTATTTCAGAGATAACTTGAGGGCTCGGTGCGAAACGTTTGTAACTGTACGTTAGTGAAGAACAAGATAAAATAGTTTCGCGCTGAGCTCACGAACTGCTGCTGTAAGCTAGCATGTGGAAATAACTCGTATGTTTTTTGGTAAATTGATATGAAAAATCCGCAACGAATTATTTCTCCATACCACAGTCCTTTTAGAATAATTCACCAAAATTTTATAAAACAAATGTCTTTTTACTCTCTGAACTTCTGTTCCACTCGTCAGCACGTGCAACTATGTACATGTATAAGTGTTTCCCATGCGGGACCAATAAAGACCAATTAAGGAATATTGTTATGCATTTCTCCCATATCATATCGTTAGAAGTATCCTTTATACACCCACGTACACTCTGAAAAGCGAAGTAACCTTTCAGAAGGCAATATATAGTACGACTCGGACCTGTTTGCTCATAATGTACAAAGGTTTCTGTTATATAAAAAAAAAAACTCTGTATGATAATTGAATAAATGCTAATAGTGGCGTGTCAGTAATACAAAAGCACGAATTGCTCTTTCCTCCGCACAAATGTTTACATGTATCAAAACTGATCAAAATTATAACAGCGTGTAATACAAGAGTTTCTATATAACTAGGCATAAGTTGATAGATATTCTTATTATTCTGGCAGAACAGAACATTGTCAAACGAATTATCTTTACAACATAAGCAACATTATATGCCTCTCATTATGTTGGTTGAGTGAGACTGCATCAACTAGACACCTGTGGCATATATGCTATCGCTTCGGACAGTATTGACAAACTATAACCCGACATCATGCAACGGGGGTGAGTTTCATAACCATGATGTAGCGCAAAATGAAAGATGTTGTACTGCCATTCAGCAATATTTATGTCAAATGAGAAACTCGTGAACACGAAAGGTGAATGAAATACTAAATCATGCAAAAAGGTATTTTTAGTATTTATTTTTGAACGCACGATATCGTGAGTCTTTTAGAGAACATTTGAACTTAAAAGTCTGCTTCGTGCAAGTTGGAACGAACACCAGTCCAGTTTCGGAAAGTAATTTGTAACATGTTTGTCGTCTTTGCACCTTGCATGAAGTTTTAGCAAAGTTGCTTATGATATAAGCATTAAATTGTGCTACAGAAATTTAGACTTGTCTCTGATAGATGTCGCGAGGCAAAGATATTACACATTTAAGCTTGTGTCTCTGATAGGTGTCGCGTTGTGAATACATTTGATGTTTAGACTTGTCTTTGAAATGTGCGCAGTGGAGGAATTAAAATCTACTCGCCCGCAGTTTGGGTGAAAATTTTCAACATGTTCATTTCCACCAAGTTTGACATAGAATGTATATATGAATTGAAAAATGATAAAGTGGGTGAAAATAAAAGTAAGATATTGGTAAACATGCAAGAAGAATGTAAGTTTTGTGCATTACTAGTATTTCAAAAGCGTTGCAACGGTCTACTACCTTTGACACAACATATTTGGTTACTTTGTATCACTGTTCACTTTCAGAGTACTCATTTTTAAGGATATTTGAGTTAAATTATTTTTTGCCTAAAATTTGTGGGATTGTTCCTTTAGATGTCACTAGCAAGGGTTTTTAAATGCACCATCAAAAGATTCTTGGATAAAAACGTTTTGAAAAAGAAAAAGAATTGAATCGTAGAAAAGTGCTGGTCAATTTTGATTTATATTTTGTAGATATAATCTCCTCCTTTTTGAAATTATTTATATAATAACTTATGACTATGAAAATAATGTGCAAGCACGTGCCTTTGGGACTAATAGGTATCTATGCATATACTATTATTATGCTAATGGTTAGTACTAACGTAAATTCAAGCAAAATGTTTTATATAAGTTCATCTGTATATTTCAAAAATAATTGCTTAAAGGTCAACACATAACATAACCTAAATAAATCTATGTAGACGTAATGCAAGGTACAAGCAGCATTTTTCTAAGATATATCACAGTAGTACTGAAAATGAGATGCAGCAAAATAACTTGTATAGCTACAGTGAATCTGTCATCCGGACTTTCATAATCAAACTTGACTGCTAAATTTCTATAATGAACTGGTCCATCTTTCAATTTGGACAGTACCATTAACTGTTAAAAGGAGCGCTTACAAAAAAAAAATACTGACTGAATAGCGACCAGTGCAGACCATGATCAGACTGCTCGGATGTGCATGCTGATATTCTTGGTCTGCACTATTCGCAAAGGCAGAATCACTTGCCGCCAACGGGCTAAGGGTTAAGTTCCAATGCTTTTTACAATGCGGAAGAACAACTAGCAACAAAGGGATATAAGTCGACAAGTGACTGACCGATTAGTCAAACTGAGTTATTTTTTCATTTAAATTATATTCTGTGTAATGTTTAAATGCTTGTATAAATAGATAAAACTACAAAAAAGAGAGAATATTTCGCAAGAAGTATTTAAGAGATAACTAGAGTGCTTGGGGCGGAAGTGTTGTAACTATATAATAGTTTCGCTCTGAGCTCACGAACTGTTGCTGTACGCTAGCATGTGAAAATATCGCGTATGTTTGTTGGTAAATTGTGAATAGATAAGAAAAATCCCCGATGAATTATTTTTTCCATACCATAGTCCTTTTGGAATCATTCACCAAAAATTTATAAAACAAATGTCTTTTTACTCTCTGAACTTCTGTTCCACTCGTCAGCACGTGCAACTATGTACATGTATGTGTTTCCCAGGCGGGACCAATAAGGGTCAATAAAGGAATATTGTTATGCATTTCTCCCATATCATATCGTTAGAAGTATCCCTTATACACCCACGTACAGTCTGAAAAGCGAAGTAACCTTTCAGAAGGCAATATATAGTACGATACGGACCTGTTTGCTCATAATGTACAAAGGTTTCTGTTATATAAAAGAATAAAACTCTGTCTGATAATTGAATAAATGCTAATAGTGGCGTGTCAGCAATACAAAAGCACGAATTGCTCTTTTCTCCGCACAAATGTTTACATGTATCAAAACTGATGAAATTATGACAGCGTGTAATACAAGAGTTTCTATATAACTAGGCATAAGTTGATAGATATTCTTACTATTCTTGCAGAACAGAACATTGCCAAACGAATTATGTTTACAACATAAGCAACATTATATGCCTCTCATTATGTTGGTTGAGTGAGACTGAATCAACTAGACACCTGTGGCATATATGCTTTCTCTTCGGACAGTATTGACAAACTACAACCCGACATCATGCAACGGGGGTGAGGTTAACCCTTAGTCTGCTAAAGTTCTGTAATGAACTTGTCCATTTTTCAATTTGGACAGTACCATTAATTGTTAAAAGGGGTGCATACCAAAGAGATACTGACTGAATGATGAACAGTGTAGACCATGAACAGACTGCACGAATGCATGGTCTGCACTGGTCGCAAAGGCAGAGACAAGCGTGTCCAGCATGCTAAGGGTTAATTAAATAAACGCACAACACACAAAAGTATTCGCCTGATGTTTTAAATATATTTTAGTTATATATGCAAATATATACCTTTGATTAGATAAAGAAAGCATAATTGATATATTTCGGATCATAAATACGTTTCATAACCATGATGAAGCGCAAAATGAAAGATGTTGTACTGCCATTCAACAATATTTATGTCAAATGGGAAACTCGTGAACACGAAAGGTGAATGAAATACTAAATCATGCAAAAAGGTATCAACATACTGTCTTTGAACGCACGACATCGTGAGTCTTTTACAAAACATTTGAACTTAAAAGCCTGTTTCGTGTAAGTTGGAACGGATAATGCTCAGTTTTGTCGTCTGTGCACCTTGCATGAAATTTCAGCATAGTTGCTTAAGACATAATCATTAAATCACTCTACAGAAATTTAGACTTGTCTCTGATAGGTGTCGCGTTGTGAAGACTTTAGATATTTAGACTTGTCTCTGAAAGGTGCCACTGTGGCGAAGACATTAGATATTTATAAGCAACAAAATACTAAGTGTTTTCTTCATTCTGACATAGACACCACCGCGGACACGTCGCGTCAGAGGCACATATATCACTATCTGGGTCACGCTGTCCTAGTTAGTGATTCAGGACAAGGAGCGGTGACAGTGGCCCTGGAAATGAGAAGAAAAAAAAAAACATCTGAAGGCACGTCTCACTATGGCTGTGGGTGTTAGACCTTTCTCCAGGAGCCGATGTGGTGGGCTGGTCGGCGACTCTCATCTGGAACTGCGTCATGCCCTGAGGGCTTGGTGGGCTAGAATCTCCCAACTTAATACCAGATTACCATCTCTGAGGACTTTCTGGTAGTTCTTGCCTAAGCTGGTTCATCGACGATGGAAGAAATATCTCAGCACTCCGGGGACTAAGGATTGGGATACAGATGAGAAGATGGCATGCTATATGAACGTCCGATAAGGGAAGCATTCTATATGTCATCATGTCGGCCATAAGATTTGCCGGGAGGGAAAGACAACGTCGGGACTCTTGGAGAGATTGACTTCGGAAAAGCCGTTTTTTAACAAACTTAGTCAACTCTAAATAGAGATGCCATCAATAGTCGGAAAGTCATGGAACTATGCCGTGAGATGACCAGAACTTAGAAACAACATAACAACGTTGAACAGGAACAGCGTATAAATCAACACCGAACCAGAAATAACGCAGCAACATATTTACGTACATCGGTCCTTCAGCACAGTTCAGGCTCGCTCATATGGTTCGCCGGTGGTGAGGATAAATACATCTGCATCATCATCGGATCATGGTTTTTTCATTGCATAATCATCACTAAAATTATAGAACAATATAATATGTACGATTCATTCTTATAGCAACGATGCAATATTTAAGATCATTGCGTCTATAATATAACATTGCATTAGATTGTATTCAAACACTTAAATAGTTTGATTTATTGGCTCAAGTGACTGACGAATTATATACACCAACATTCATTAGAATGTATCGAAATTCGGGGAACATATTATAATGGATACTGTCTTAAAAGGCAGGGTAGATGAATGGAGGTAGGGATGGATAAACGTATGTTTGTATAACAAACCTGACAGATCCAAAAATTAGCTTGTTGGACGATGCAGTGTTAATTCTTCATTGAGCTCAGCTTTACCACTAGTGTCCATGCACATGGTTGTATCATATAAAACATACACATAGTGGTAAATCCGAACTTTCAGTACTTTAGATCATTATCTATGACGAAACCTTAACGAAACAGTACCTATCTGTTTCATCAAAACAATGTATCAAGTAAAATAGGTTTGAAATACGTGCAAATGTGCCTATATTTCTGTCTAAACTTTTTTGGTTAAATTTGCGTACTAACTAACGTCATATTTCAGTATGAAAGAAATATAATGTGATCAAAGAAAATGCAACTCATTTTTTTTATCTCTGTAGCAGAAATTTCCAGGAACATAGCCAGTTGGAAGTTTTATATAGTTTGGTTTATTCCATTTTGGCATTCCAGTGTTCTAGAGTAATAACATTGGTCAAATATAGCTGAAGGAACAAAATGTTCAAGTAATACACCCATTCCTATAACGCACTGACTGGAATCGTTTCTTGACAAGAACAAGGGTTTTCGAGGTATTGACTCAGTTACGTACACGGCAATCTTCCGATAAACGGAACATAATCAAGTTTTTCTAACATTTGTATAATTTTGTCCAAATTTCTCTTACATGCCTTTAGAGTATGAATTTTCTAACTGGCAATGTGAGTAAAATGTAATTAACACCGAACAATTTTAGTTACATTTTACTAGCTTCCGACTGGTGAATACAACGAGCGTATGTTTGAAGAGATTCCAGTCGTTCGAGTTTCACATTAATAAAGAACCATGTGTCTGTCTCCATCAAGAACATGCATTAGAACTTGTTGTCAACCTGTTATTTCAACTTTCCTTCTGTTTATTTGTACACATGATACAGCCAGTTGTTTACATTCCATTAACGTTGTACCATAAAAAGATAAAAAAAAAAATAGTGGGAATAATTCCAATCTGAACTCGAAATGATATAGAATAACTAAACAAATGCAACTATTATGCAGCCAAGATTTGATCTGAATTTTGGCCTATATCACATAACACCTGTTGCACACGCTGTTTTGACATTCGGAAGTACAATACTGAAATACTATAACCTGATAGTATCCGCCCATTTAAATGATTATTATATCATTCAAACATACAATTACATATCTGAAGTTAGATAAGAAAACATAATTAATGTACTACGTATCATAATTACACTTCATAACCATGAAGTAGCGCAAATGAGATCAACATAAATAAAGATATTGTACTGCTATTTAGATATTTTTTATGTCACATGAGAAGCTCGCGAGCTCGAATGATGAATGAAATACTTAATCAAGTAAATACTTAAATAGAACAGTATGTTCAGAATGTTTCACTGGTTGAAAGTGCGGATGAAATATCTGGGTAAAGGGTAACTGTTTAGATGGTAACGCGGCTCTGCCGAGTTACTGCAAAACAGTTACCTAAGAGCCAGATATTTCCATTCACACTTTCAACTAATGATAGAGTTTTTTCTTGCAATCTGTATTCTTCAATTAATAGAATAAATAAAGTAAAACGAATATTTTTCTGTACTTTTTATTTGAGTAGTATATGATTGTATGCATCCATTCATAAAATACAGTACGTCAGTTATTTCACACTTCGGGGTGTAAGACGAGTTTTCCAGCATTCAACATGGAAAAATCCTGTCCGGCATGCAAGAATATTACGTTCTGTTACAACGCATCTGGAATTTCATATAAATGAATGAAGAATTGAACAAATAAGTTGATGCAAGTATATGGAATATTCGAAAAAGATGTTTGTTACCATCATTCTGAAATCTGCAAGAAGTCCATACCTATGTTTACAACTTCATGTTATGATGAGTTATCACAAATTGGCGGATAATAGTACTGAACGAGGAACAAGAATCCCAATATAGAGTCTACAGACATACTGACAGACAAAAACTGACAGACTCAAAGACGGACGGACCGGCAATTTCCAGACTGATATAGCTAGTTTCAACTACATTCAGATAATATATTTTACAAATTTTCAAATATACGTCACAAATCTACAATGGTACCGGTATCCCGCAATCAACTGTATGATTTCTTTTTCTTGGAGGTTTGAATATAATAATTATTGTTTACTGTAATCTGAAGGTTAAACCATATAATTTCAAATTTCTGCTCTTATCCAGTCTCGATTTCAAATCACTTGCCCCTCATCGATGTGGGTTCGAGCCCCACACGGGGCGTTGAATTCTTCATGTGAGGAAGTCGTCCAGCTGGTTCTACACAGCTACCCGCCCGTGATGAAATAATGCACGGAGAGACCCCTTGGATCTTTCTCCACCATGAAAGCAGGAAAGTCGCATATTACTTATAATTGTGTCGGTGCGAACAAAATAAATAAACTTATAAAGTCCCCATATAGAAGGACACTGTAATCTATATTAACGGATCCGTAAATTAAGTTTGTGTTTATATATAATAAATGGGATTATGGAAGACATAGCTGCGACGTTTTGAATTGATATGCAATTGAACTGATATACAATTGACACATGACGATGGAATGCTCACTGATTTAACATTCCAGTTATTGTATATGATTGCATATGTTTACAACAAAACAAGTTTGTTCCCGATGGAGCCAGTCAGTGAAGTTTACAAGAAAGGTTTTTTGATAACTTGGCTTGTCATGTTCTTCCGGTTTAACACTTTTTGGATATAGTCATAAGGTAAGGGAAGACCCTGATATTTGAAAACACATATTCATTACATTTGGTATGCTAACGTAAAAAACACCTGTTGCCGTATATTGTAATATTAGAAAGAAATTTTGAAAGACGCCTTTAACAAAAATGCTATTTTTACGAGAGACAGTCGTACCGTTTCTGTGTCAGTGTCAAATCGAATTCTCTGAGCAGTCCATCCTATGTCTGTAAAACACTTTTACGTCATTGGAATCAATGAATTAAGCAACCACGTAATAAAACGAATGCAACGCGTCCAATCCATATAAGATAAATACAGGCATATTTCATTTTCAGAACAGATTGTAATATTATAGTTTAGAAACAATGCTTTCAATAGCTTTGTCATGAGTTTTTCGATGCTAGCCATCGGATAAAGACATGTGAATATCATATATAAACGAATGTTGATTCATCCAATTTCTATTATTAATCAATAGTGTGCATCCTTATCATTTCAAATGCGTTTTGTTTGATGAGGATATAATTTTATCTCGTATAAGTCCTAAAATATAATAAGCAAGCAATTAGTGATTAAAAACAATGGCAAATGCATAGTATGTGTTTAATATATCTACTGATTGGTATTTAGTGTTGCTTTAGAAATTATGGCGACATTCATCCGAGTGGTTACAGACAGGGCATTTATCAGAACATATGAGAAACAAACAAGACAAGCTATCCCTAAGGATGATTTTATCAATATAAAAGCCAAACGGCCCTTTAAAAAATACCAATTTTACATTTGAAATATTGCCTCTCAACATTGTTGATTGTATCTAACGGACGGAGTGGGGTGGAATTTTTTGTTACCACTTTGGCATGACCCGTGGAATTAAACTTGCCAATTATGCAACTGCTCGACCAGTTACGACTTGCTTAGCCGAAGGCAGAGTTTAAAGCTACTCGCCGGCAGTTTTGGTGAAACTTTTCAACATGTCCATTCAACCATGTTTGGCATAGAATGTATATATGACACTTAAAATGATAAAGTGGGTGAAAATAAAATTTAGATATTGATAAAAATGCAAGATGAATGTACATTTTCTGCATTATTTCAAAAGCGTTACAATGGTTTACATCGGGCTTCTGCACAATATGTTTGGTTATTTTTGGTTAGAATATCTTGCAAAATTCTTATGTCAATAAGTTTGTACCACTAGTCACTTTCAGAATAGATTTTCGAGAGATATTATTTTTGGCCTAAAATGTATGGCTTAGTTCCTTTTAAACTTTCTCACCACCGACTTTGACTACTGTAAGTAAATGTTCCTGTGTGAGGGTTAAAGTCGTTCTACTAAAAAACTGCAAAGCTTAGCTTCAATTATATTTCAATCTACACTAAAGTCGTGTCGCAATGAATATGTACAGCAATTGTTTCAAAACTAGAAAAAGCCCAGAAAACATAATAAACAGCATTTTTTTAATACAAGCTACATAATACTGAAAGCAATTCTCCAAATATGGAACGCTATCTCATACTAGTAACATATCATTAGCCTTACCAGCTAGGTAGCCTAGACCATAGAGTTTCATGTGAAATACACAATCACCATAGTTGACCACAGCACCCTGCAGAAAGTAACATAGATTCTTTGCATTGCTGTAACGGAAAGAAAAGAAGACACAAATTAAACAAGGCAGTCTGAACGACAGCTAAATCCCCGCCGCTGTTATGGATAGTGAAACGGTTGATGGTATTGGATGAAAGCATTAAACATTTTGAGTTCTTCACATCGTCTTGATAAGGGGAATATTACAGCCAAGTCATATTAAAATCCCTCAAGGGGTTAGGAGATACAGAGCGAACACAAAATGTAAGGCTCAAACTTTTGACCTGGAGTTGTGACCTTGACCTTGAGCCGACATGGCTGACTCATGAGTTCTGCTCATTGTCTTGATAAGGTGATCATTTGACCCAAGATTCATGAAAATCCTTCAAGGGGTTTAGGAGATACAGAACGGAAACAAAATGTTACGAACGGACGGAAGGACGGAGACCACTCCTATAACCCGCACCTCTCGTGGCGGGGGATTAAAAATTACAACACTACACTTGAATATCCAAGACTACTCAGGACTTGGGGCAAAAGTTTTCTGCTATCCATTGTGATATACAATCGTAGCCGATTGAAACCGATTGTAAGTTGCAATATCTCTCGGTGTGACTGGGGCATTACTTGCTGGGTATTGCTCACCATCTATATATTCAAGCGATGCACATTCTGTTGAAATATGGCCCAGCGCTAACATTTAGCCTGCTAGCGGTAAGTGTTTCTGCCTTTGCAACCAGCGCAGTCCAAGATCAGTCTGCACATCCTGCTCATGGTCTGGGACTGTTCGCTATTCAGTCAGTAAATTTTCAGTGAACACCCCTTTGAATAATAAATGGTATTGCCCAGATTGAATAATCGACCAGTCCATTTTAGATATTAAGTAGGGTAAGGGCTAAGAGAGATACTCTACTGTTTCGACTTGACTTGAAACTAACTCTACCGCCCACCCGTTGAGGGTAATTCATCACTTGTTTGTCTACATTGATCAACTATTGTCTTATGTCTCCCGCCAATATTTTCGTTTATATATCAAGTCTGAACGAAACCCTTTACAACCGACTTTTCTAGCTCTTTTCATACTTAAAACGAACCTGCCAAAAATGAAACGTCTTCATGTAGAGAATTTGGAATTTTTTTGTTTGTTTGTATATTGAGCATATGATACCCCGCTCTGTAATATGTTGATTTAATAAGTTTTTGAACCTAGGCTCTCAGAGACGTTAACAGTTAAATTGTCAAAGTATAGTGGAATCGAAAGATAAACGTGTATTTTCGTTTGAATGTCGAACTTGTGGACTTTCATACCATTTTTGTGGTTGACGGTAATTAGTTGTCACTTACAAACATAATTTTTTTTTGAAATGATTGGCACAACCAACAAAACCCCTATTAACAATTAAATTTCATGCATTGTAATAAAATAAGCACCCAAGCCTCATATTCCATATTCAGAAAATACCTACAAAAGGACACACCCGATTATTGAATAATGTTAGAATGATTAATGAAAGATTATGCCACTGTTATATGTTTTGCTTTTCTATGTATTTGGTACGGTAGTAGTTTTTATGCGGTAATTGGTAAACATAATTACACTATGCCCATACACTCGATTCATGTTGCAGGTCATGTTACATATTACAGTAGACTGGTTCTATTCAGCTATCTCACAGTTACAATCTTGAACATGAGACAGTAGAGCTAACAATATAGCAAGTATAGGCATACTAATTTGTTTTTAATTACTCTTAATAAAGAAAAAGTGTATCAAACAAACCTACCGACTCTGACAGATCACATCTGAGTATACATTAAAACGATTTAAATCACTCTACGATCATCTCTGTTTCTCCAGCATTAATATATGAGCCGTGCCATAGGAAAACCAACATAGTGGGTTTGCGACCAGCATGGATCCAGACCAGCCTGCGCATCCGCGCAGTCTGGTCAGGATCCATGCTGTTCGCTAACAGCTTCTCCAATTCCAATAGGCTTTAAAAGCGAACAGCATGGAACCTGACCAGACTGCGCGGATGCGCAGGCTGGTCTGGATCCATGCTGGTCGCAAACCCACTATGTTGGTTTTCCCATGGCACGGCTCAATTATCTTCATTTGCTATGTGGCCGTGTATCTTTTTTCTTGTTTCTCCTATCATAAATAGTTTTAAATACTCCAAAATATTTAACTTTTTCTCGGAACTATTTGAGCCGTGCCATGAGAAAACCAACATAGTGGGTTTGCGACCAGCATGGATCCAGACCAGCCTGCGCATCCGCGCAGTCTGGTCAGGCTCCATGCTGTTCGCTTTTAAAGCCTATTGGAATTGGAGAAACTATTAGCGAACAGCATGGATCCTGACCAGACTGCGCGGATGCGCAGGCTGGTCTGGATCCATGCTGGTCGCATACCCACTATGTTGGTTTTCCCATGGCACGGCTCATTTCATGTTTATTCGTATTGTTGTCAAATCCCATGGTTGTATTTTCCTTAAAAAGCTGGGTGAAATAAAAGCTCTGTTCTGTTCTGTTATATTAAACTTAAGTTAAAGAAATTGTAAATTGCAGTGATTTTTACTATATGCACAATGTAAGTGGTTCTTTTAAAACAAATTTAAAGAAATAGTTGAAATTTACTATTTAAAATAATTTCCATATACATGTATAGTTTAATCAATCGGGAAACCAATTTTGATGAAGGGGGACAACCTACTATGATATGTTAGTTCAAATATATCAAAAGCAAAGATGGGGATGGTATTATACGACAAGAGCTGACCGGTTAGTCTAACTGAAGTTATTTTTCATTAAAATCTTGTACATATAATTAGTTACATGCTTGTGTAAATAGAAGAAAAAGAAAACATTTCACAAGAAGTATTTCAGAGATAACTCGAGAGTTCGAAGCGAAACTGCTGTAACTATATATTAATGAAGAAAAAGATACAATAGTTTTGCGCTGAGCTAACGAACTGTTGCTGTAAGCTAGCATGTGAAAACAGCGCGTATGTTTTGGTAAATTGTGAATAGATAAGAAAAATCCCCGATGAATTATTTTCTCCATACCACAATCCGTTTGGAATCATTCATCCACAATTTATGAACAAATGTCTTTTTTACTCTCTGAACTTCTGTTCTACTCGTCAGCACGTGCTGCTATGTACATGTGTAAGTGTTTCCAATACGGGACCAGTAAAGTTCAATATTGTGACGCATTTCTACAATTTTATATCGTTAGAAGTATCCTTTATACACCAACGTACGCTCTGAAAAAGAAGGCAAGATATAGCATGACACAGACCTGTTTATCCATAATGTACAAATGTTTCTGTTATAAAAAAATAAAACTCTGTCTGATAATTAAATAAATACTAAAAATGGTGTGTCAGTAATTTAAAATACGAATTGCACTTTTCTTTTGCACAAATGTTTACAGTATTAAAACTGATAAAATTATGACAGCGTGCAATACTAAGTATGAAATTGCCGCTGATAGACACCCTTCCTATTTTGGCAGAACGGAACACTGTCAAACGAGTTATATTTACAACATAAGCAACATTATATGCCTCTCATTATGTTTGTTGAGTGATCTGTTGCATATGCCATCTCTTCGGACAGTACTGACATACTATATACCGACAACATGCAGTTGTGGCGAGGTTAAACCTTAGCCTGCTAAAGTTCTATAATGAATTTGTCCAATTTTCAATTTGGACAGTATCATTAACTGTTAAAAAGGGTGCATACCAAAAAGATATTGACTGAATATCATTATCAGACTACACGGCTGATCATGATCTGCACTGGTCGCAAAGGTAGAATCAAGCGTGTCCAGCATGCTAAGGATTAATTAAGTAAACGCACAACAGACAAAAATATTCGCCTAACGTATCAAATATATTTCAGTAATATATGCAAATATATACCTTTAATTAGATAAAGAAAGCATATTTGATATATTTCGGATCATAAATACGTTTCATAACCATGATGTAGCGCAAAATGAAAGATGTTGTACTGCTATTCAGCAATATTTATGTCAAATGAGAAACTCGTGAACATGAAAGGTGAATGAAATACTAAATCATGCAAAAAGGTATCAACATACTATTTTTGAACGTACGATATCGTGAGTCTTTTACAGAACGTTTGAACTTAAAAGACGTTTTCGTGTAAGTTGGAACAAACACAAGTTCAGTTTCGGAAAGTAATTTGTAACATTTATGTCGTCTTTGCACTTTGTATGAAGTTTCAGCAAAGTTGCTTATGGTATAACCATTAAATCACCCTACAGAAATTTAGACTTGTCTCTGATAGGTGTCGCGAAACGAAGTTATTACACATTTAAGCTTGTCTCTGATAGGTGTCGCGTTGTGAATACATTAGATATTCAGACCTGTCTTTGAAAGGTGCCGCAGTGGAGGAATTAAAAGCTACTCGCCCGCAGTTTAGGTGAACATTTGCAACATGTTCATTTCCACCAAGTTTGACATAGAATGTATATATGACATTGAAAAATGATAAAGTGGGTGAAAATAAAAGTTAGATAATGGTAAAAATGCAAGAAGAAATTATTTCAAAAGCGTTGCAACGGTCTAATACCTTTGACACAACATATTTGGTTACTTTGTATCACTTTCAGAGTACTCATTTTTAAGGATATTTGAGTCAAATTATTTTTCGCGTATAATTTGTGGGATTGTTCCTTTAGATGTCACTAGCAAGGGTTTTTAAATGTATCATCTAAAGATTCTTGGATAAAATGTTTTGATCTGTAACGTAATTTAACATTTATTGTGAATGACAATTATTATTATTATATATTTTTACGGGGCGATGTTTAGCACAGAATGTGTTCTGGTCTGTTCTTCGGTCTAATGTATATCTTATGCTTTTGTTGTTACATCCGGTATTGAAGACAAAGAAAAAAAAGAATTGTAGAAGAGTGATGGTGAATTTTGACGTACATTTGGACCTTCAAAGTTTGAAATTATTTATATTATTACTTACATCATGTAAGACTACGAAAATAATGTGCAATCACGTGCCTTTGGGACTAATCGATGTCTATACATAGTATTATTACTATGCTTATGGTTAGCACTGGCTATCCTCTACACACCCGGCTAATCTGACGAAAAATAAATTCAAGCAAAATGATTTATATAAGTTCATCTGTATATTTAAAAAATAATTGCTTTAAGGTGAACACACATCATAAACTAAATAAATCTGTGTAGACCTTCTTTAAAATACCTTGTAGTGAAACTGTCATCCGGACTAATTTTGTTTAATATCAAACTTGACTGAGATAACGCTTTTTTACAACGCGGAAGAATAACTAGCAGGCGACAAATGACTGACCGATAAGTCCAACTGAAGTTATTTTTCATTAAAATTAGATTCGATGTAATGTTTAAATGCTTGTGTAAATAGATAAAACTATTAAAAACAAAATGAAAATATTTCACAAGAAGTATCTAAGAGATAACTAGTGTGTTCGGCGCGAAAGTGTTGTAACTGTATATAAAGGAAGAACAATATAAACTAGTTTCGCGCTGAGCTCACGAACTACTGCTGTAAGCTAGCATGTGAAAATAGCGCATATGTTTTTTGGTAAATTGTGAATAGATAAGAAAAATCCCCGATGTATTAATTTCTCCATACCACAGTCTTTTTGGAATTATTCACCCAAAATTGAAAAACAAATATCCTTTTTACTCTCTGCAACTATGTACATATGTAAGCTTTTCTCATCTCATGCGGGACCAGTAAAGTTCAATAAAGGAATATTGTGTTTTATATTGTTAGAAGTACCTATATACACCCACGTACAGACTGAAAAGCGCAGTTACCTTTCAGAAGGCAATATATAGTATGACCCAGACCTGTTTATCCATAATGTACAAACGTCTTGTTTTTTTTTTAAATAAGAATCAAACTCTGTTTATATGTTATATATATAAGTGAATAAATGTTAAAAGTGCAAGTTGCATTTACGAATTGCAAGTTTCGTCGCACAAATGTTTACATGTATTAAAACTGATGAAATTATGACAGCGTGTAATACTAACAGTTCTATTTAAGTAGACATGTACTCTGAAATTGTCGCTGATACCCTTCCTACTCTGGCAGAACAGAACAGGCAAAACGAATTATGTTTCATAACATAAGCAACATTATAGCCTCTTTGCATTGAGTGAGACCGAGTCAACTAGTCACCTGTTACATATGCTATCTCTTCGGACACCGACATCATGCAACGGTGGCACGGTTAAATGAACGCAAACCGCCTCCTAATGAATTAAATAATATTTACCTTAAATTTTACCTAGGAAGCATTATCAATATATTTCTGATCATAAATACGTTTCATAGCCATGATGCAGCGCAAGTGAAATGCCATTCAGCAATATTTATGTCAAATGAGAAACTCGTGAACACGAAAGGTGAATGAAATACTAAATCATTCAAAAACGATATTCTGAAAAGGTATCAATATACTAATTTTGAACGCACGATATCGTGAGTCTTTTACAGAACATTTGAACTTAAAAGTCTGTTTCGTGTCAGTTGGAACGAAGTTTCGGGAAGTAATTTGTAACATTTTGTCGTCTATGTTCCTTGCATGAAGTTTAAGCAAAGTTGCTTATGGTATAACCATTAAATCAGGCTACAGAAATTTAGAGATATTACACATTTAATCTTGTCTCTAATAGGTGTCGGGTTGTGAAGACATTAGATATTAAAACTTGCCTCTGAAAGGTGCCGCAGTGGCGGAGACATAACATATTTAGACTTGTCACTGACAGGTTTCGCGGTTTAATCTTATAAGCAACAAAATACTAAGTGGTTTCTTCGTTCTGACCTAGCCACCACCGCCTGCACGTCACGTCAGAGGCGCACATATCACTATCTGGGTCACGCTCTAGTTAGTGATACAGGGAAAAGGGCGGTGGCAGTGGCCCTAGAAATGAGAAGAAAAAAATGTCACCATGTTTTTGGTGTTAGACCTTTCTTCAGGAGCCGATGCGGTAGACTGGCCGATGACTCTCATCTAGCGTCCCCTGCAGGAACCGCGCCATGCCCTTAGGGCTTGGTGGGCTGGAATCTCCCGACCTAATGCCAGATTACCATCTCTGGTTACTGGACTTTCCGGTAAATTTTGCCTCAGCCGGTTCATCGGCGATGGAAAAGGATCTCAGCACTCCGGTGACTCGGAATTGGGACATAGATGGGAAGATGGCAGGCTATATGGACGTCCGATGGAGGAAGCTTTCTATAGGTCATGAGATTTGCCGAGAGGGACGGACAGTACCGGGACCAAGCCATTTAACAACAAATTTAGTTAACTGTAAAGGAAGATGTCATCAACAGTCGGAAAGGCACAGAACTATGCCGTGGGATGACCATTTAACTTAGAAACAGCACAAAAACGCAAATCAGAAACAGTGCAATAATCAACACAAAATCAGAAACAACGCAGTAACATAATTACGTAGGCTACATAATCGGTGCTTCAGCACAGTAAAGGTTCGCCGGTGGCGAGTGGTTGGAGACAACAGTCATGTCTTATAAAACGCAACGGAAAAAGTTTAAGATGAAAAAAGGAACATCGCCTTGAGATGAACACTGTCTTAAAGGACACGAGGGTTTAGTGGAGAAACCTTTTTTTGTTAAACAAACATAACACTTATCCAAAATTTAGCTTGTTGGACGAGGCAGTGTAAATAAAATAATTCATCATTGAGCTAAGCTTTACCACTAGTGCCCATACACATGGTTGTATCATATAAAACATACACATATGGGTAAATCCGAACTTTCAGTACCCTAGTTCATCATCTATGACGAAAACCTAACGAAACAGTACCCATTTGTTTCATCAAAGCAAATGTATCAAGTAGGTTTTGAAATACGTGCAACTACGCTTGTTTGATTAAATTGGCGTAATAACTAGCATTTGATATTTCGGTATTAAAAAAAATATGATGTGATCAAAGAAACTCTGTTTTGACCTCTATAGCAGAAATTTCAAAGGGACATAGCCAGTTGGATGTTTTATACAGCTGTGTTTATCCTTTTGGCATTCGACAGTGTTCTGGAATAACTAACATCGGTCAAACATAGCCGCATAGAAAAATGTTAGACCTATTATATGTAAAGAATTACGTGAACTGGAATCATTTCTTGACAAGAAAGGGTTTGAAGTGTATTGACTTATTACGTTCACGGCAATCTTCGATAAACGAAACATAATCCAGGTTTTCCTACGTTTGTATAACTTTGTCAAAATTTCTCTAAAAGCTAGAATCACACTGCCCCGGATGGGCTTGCGGTTGAATTTCGGATAGCATCCGTAATGCACCGTAGAACTTCTAACTCATTCGTAAATCACCCGGTGTATCCGTTCAGAAATCGGGGGCATCCGGGGGCAATAGTTTTGAACGAAAAGTCGGGTAAAATAACATCTAATAGTATGCAAAATATTTTTTTCAAACCTTAGTCTACTGTTCATTGTGAATGTTCCTTTTGTATTCTCATATCTTACCTATGCAAACCTCTCTAGTAGGGCCCATTTAGAGATAGGATATAGGATCTCCGTAGTTCGAGTCACAAAGTGGGACTAATTCCAATCTGACCTCGAAATGATATAGAATAACTAAACAAATGCAACTATTATGCAGCCAAGATTTGATCTGAATTTTGGCCTATATCACGAACACCTGTGCACACGCTGTTTTGACATTCGGAAGTAATATGAATACTTAACCTGATGTATCCGCCATTTAATGATTTTTATCATTCAAATACAATTACATATCTGGAGTTAGATAAGAAACATAATAATGCACTACGTATCATATTACGCTCCATAACCATGAAGTAGCGCAAAAAAGATCAACATAAATAAAGACAATGTAATGCTATATAATTTTTTTTATATCAGATGAGAAGCTCGCGAACTCGAAAGATGAATGAAATACTTAAACACTTATATAGAACAGTATGTTCAGAATGTTTCACTTGTTAAAAGTGCGGATGAAATATTTTGGTAAAGGGTTACTGTTTAGGTGGTAACGGGGCTCTGTCGAATTACTGCAAAACAGTTACCCAAGAGCCAGATATTTTCATTCACACCTTTAACTAGTGATATATTCTTTTTCCTGCAAGCCGTATTCTCCAATTAATAGAATAAACAAAGTGAAACAAATGCTTTTCTTTTAAGTACTTTTTATTTTAGTAGCATATGATTTTACGTATTCATTCATAAAATACAACATGTCCGGCTTTTCCAGCATCGGCAAAAACACGAGAAAGTCCTATCCGGCATGCAAGAATATTACGTTATAATACAACGCTTTTTATGGGAAACATCTGGAATTTCAAATACACGAATGAAGAATTGTGCACATGAGTTGATGCAGGTATATGGAAAATTAGAAAAAGAAGGTTCTTTACCATCATAAGTAATCTGCAAGTCCATACCTATGTTTACAACTTCATGTCATGATGAGTTATTACAAATTGGCGGATAACAGTACTGAACGGGTAACAAGAAGCCAAAATATAGAGAATTTAATCGCTCCTATTGGATGTACACAAGCGTTGAGTGTACAATATACTGACAAATGGTTAGGGTTAGGTTCAACATAGGTTTTATAGCATACATTCAATACGTGCGTACACTCAATGCCGACCTACCGACAGACCGAAAAACTGACAGACTTGAAGACGGACGGACCGATAATTTGCAGACTGTTATAGCCAGTTTCAACTACGTTGAAATAATATTTTTTATTATTAAATTGTCAAATATACGTTACAAATCTACATAACAACGGTACCGGTATCCCGCAATAATCTATATGATTTCTTATTCTTGGACGTTTGAATATATCGTTTACTGTAACCTGAAGGTAAAACTACATAATTTCAAATGTGTGCCCTTATCCAGTCACCACTAGCTACTTTGGATAAAGAAGGACACTTTAATCTGTACTAACGGATCCGTAAATTAAGTTTGTTTTATGTATAATAAATGAGGGATTTTGGAAGACATTATTGCGACGTTTTGAACTGATATACAATTGACACATGTCAATGAAATACTCATTGATGTGTTATTCCAGATATTGTACATGGTTACATATGGTTATAACAAAATGACTTTGATCCCGATGGAGTCAGTCTGATTTTACAAGCAAAAAGAAATCATGTGTTTGAGAGAATATTTGATAGCTTGGCTTGTCGTTTTCTTCAGCTATAACACTTTATTGATATGGTAAAAAGGTAAGGCATTTCAAAATCAATACATTTGGTAAGCTAACATAAAAAAGCCATCAGTTACTGTATATTGTAGTACTTGTAATGAAACTGGAAATACACCTTTAACAAAAATGCTATTTTTACAAGAGACAGTTGTACCGTGTCAAATCGAATTCTCCAAGCAGTACATCCTATGTCTGTTATACTTTATACGTCATTGGAATCATAAGCAACCACGATAAAGAACTTGAATGCAACGCGTCAAATTCATATAAGAAAAAAACATGCATATTTCATTTTGAAAATAGATTGTAATGTTATAGTTTTGGAGCAATATTTTAAATAGCTTTGTAATGAGTTTTTCTATGCGAACAATCAAATAAAACATGTGAATATCATATATAAACGAATGTTGATTCATCCAATTTCTATAAGTAATCAATAGTGTGCATCTGCATTATGTTTGATGAGGATATAATTTTCTCGTAAAAGTCCTACAATATAATAAGCAACCAATTAGCGAATCAAAACGATTGCCGTTGGCAAACGCATCGTATGTTTCATATTAATGTTGATGGGTGTTTAGTGTTGTTTTAAAAATGAAGGCAGCTCTCATCAAAGTCGTTCCAGACAGGACATTAACTAGTACATATGATAAACAAAGAAGATAGACTGTTCCCCAAGGATGATTTTATCAATACAAAAGCCAAAGCGGCCTTTTAAAAGTACCCTTTTGCTTTTAAAAATATCTAAGGAGAATAATTATTTCTATTTTATATTGCCTCTCAATATTGTTGACTCTATCGGATGGACGTGGTAGAATTGCATTTTTTTTATCTAAATAAGGCCATTTTTACAATCCCCTTGGAATTAAACTTGTGATTTATACAATCGCACGACTTACCTAACACCAGCTAGAAAGGCAGTGTTTAAAAAACTCATGAACGAATTCGACTACAGTAAGTAAATTTTCCTGGTGAGAGGGATACTAATACGTTTGTGCAGCCCAATTCCAACATTTTAATCTACGCTAGTCATGTTGTATGCAGCAATTGTTTAAAAAACGATAAGTTCTCTTTCTCCCACATATTTGCAATTTCCTGGCCTCAAAAATCCTAGAAAAAGCCCAGAAAACATAAACAACCCTTTTTGTAAGAGCTACATAATACTGAAGCAATTCCTCAGATATGGAATGCTATCTCATAACTCTTGCCAGCTAGGTAGCCTACAGCTTCATAACCTAATATTCCTACAGAAAGTAACAGAGATTCTGTGCATTGAAATACTCAAAGGGAAAGCAAATAAGACAACATTTAATTTTTTTTTACAAAATTGTAACACTATCAATAAACATCTAAGACTACTCAGGACATTGGGCAGAAGTTCGTAGCTGATCCAAACCGATTGTAAGCTGCAATATCGCTCAGTGTGACTGGAGCATTACTTGCTGGGTATTGATCTCCACCTATATATTCATGTGATGCACATTTTATTGAAATATGACCCTGCTCTAAGAGAGAAACTCTACTTTTTCGATCTGACGAACTAAATCTACTACCCACTCGTAAAAGGTAATTCATCTCTAGTTCGTCGACATTGATCACTTATTTTCTTTTGTCCCCCATCCCAGCATATTCTTACATAAAGGATATAGCTTATATCAAGCCTGAACAAAATCCTTTACTTATACTTAAATATCGAACCTACCTAAAGAATTCGAATAGAGCATATAATACCCCGTTCTGTTGTATGTTGATTCAATACGTTTTTGAACATCGGCTCATTATCGTATGAGTAGTATTTTTCGTTTGAATGTCGAACTTGTAGACTACGATACCTTTTCATACAAGCATAACAAATTTTGGAATGATTGGCACGACCAACATAACTCCTGTTAACAATTGAATTTCATGCATTATAATAAAATAAGCGCAAGTTTAGAAATACAATCCTCATATCGTATTCCATATTCAGAAAATATCTACAAATGGACACACCCGATTTTTTTATAATCTTAAAATGATTAATGAGAGATTATGCCACTGTTACATATTTTGCTTTTCTACGTATTTGGTACGGTAGTAGTTTTATGCGGTAATTGGTAAACATCATAATTACATTAGGCCCATACACTCCGTTTGTTTGTGCAGGTCATGTTACATATTGAAGAAGACTGGTTCTATTCAGCTACCTGACAGTTGCAATCGTGAACATGAGACAGTAGAGCTAACAAAATAGCAAGTACCCCGATTTAGAACATCTCAATTTAAACAAGGCATAATGATTTGTTTTCAATCACTGTAAGTTAACGAAAATGTTGTTATTGCTGAATGGAGAATATCTTTTACAACTAGCTATTTCTCGAGACTGATACAAATACGGCATTGTATTTTAAAGCCTCAGATTGTATTGGGTGGAAAAAATCTGGTCAAATCTGAATGAAACGGATAGATTTGGCTTTTCCTTTTTATTGTCATGGCAAATACTGTAGATTAACAAATTGCCTATTATGGATATATATTTTTTCGACAAGGACCTCAAAAATATATGCCCAATAATTAATTTCAAAGCATTACAATGTCATTCACCAGAAAAATACAATATAATGCTTCTTTTCCAATTGTTGGTTGGTAGCTCTACCCCATCCCCTACAAACATCCTCTTAAAACGGTGCATTACTAATGATAAGGATGCAAACTATGAATGAATAAAGAGAACTTCATAAGGAAACATTTAAATATGACTTGTATATCACATATATATTTTCATCACATTTTTTGTCTGATTGCTCATATAAATAACCGATTGATAAATGTATCTAAAATATATCGTTGTATACTTTACTATCCTGAAAGTGAAAAATGTGATGAGCGCCTCGTATTCCTACCCCTAATGAATAACATTATTTATTGATTCCAATAATTTTCAATTTCATTTTAAAGACCAGATACAGTTTAAACGCAAATTAATTTATAGGACCTTGATGTATGTCATATTAGATTCTAATATGCTTGTCTCTGTTAAAACACTCTTACTCTAGAATGACGTCACGTTAACGTGCGGCGGCGTCAATGTTTTTGTTGCGACCAAGAAAGAGCGCTACTGTATTTTATCTACTGTTTTAGATTAAGGACATATTAGAATCGAAATAATTTATACCAAAACCGTATTTTAACATTATTTATGCACTCGGGCGGTAATACGTCGTACAAATAATTTCACTCGGGCTGCGCCCTCGTGCAATTATTACACCCGACGTATAACCGCCCATCGTGCATAAATAGTGTTAAAACACTCTTTTGCTATAAATTATTTCTTAAATAAAAGGGAAGTAGTTGAGTACTAATTGCAATATTGCTTCGATTTATAGCCAAAATGTGTAATTTTCTTGTGGCATATTCGGGGAGTCAGCGCGATAAAGCTTTAATCATGTTGAATTAAGTTGAAAACTCTTTCACATATTTCAATGACTTAAATGACACAGTTCGAAACTTCTGGAAATAGAAAGTTTTGAATATTTGTTTTGATTTCACTTTTTTTAGTAAACATATCTATTTGTATAGCCACAAAAATATGAAGTTCTCTTTTCAGTACTGAGAGCTGAGTTAAACTTTGGGCCAGGCTCGTGAACAGAATACAATTATATAATCCAATGTAAACTAGGTTTACTCAGTTCATGCAAATTATGACTTCAAGTATTATTAAAGATGGGAGTTTTGTCTTTTTCAATATTTGTTTGTGTTTATTTCAAATAAAATCAGTCGCAGTACCCTAGTAAACGCTGTATGTGAAATAGATACGTAAATTTGACACTTATAAAAACAGAAAGCAAGGATTACCAAAATGCGTTTTAGTTTTGAGATGAAACGGTCCAATTTTAGGTATAGGTTAAAATAAGCGCTACAAGAATGTAAGTAACAGCCAAATCTCCTAAAATGTGTTTTTTTTTATCGTAATTTCTTCCTTGTGTTCACTGTTAATAAAATTTGTAAGAAGGTCCTTTAGAAGCATAGACCGCAATCAAGTATAAAGAATAGCAGACTCGGTTTGATTGAGCCTGTTCATAAGAGGTAATGAAATGTTCAACCACCGCACGTTAGGCGGAACTCTCTTATCTGTAAAAATTAAATGCACTCTAGATCCCAAAAGGTCCAGAACATACAACAGCATTCAAGTTTAAACTATTGACTGCACGGGCATTGTGAACTGGGGTGTTATCACTGATTTTGGGTCTAAAGTAAACATTTTGCTAAAAAAATTTTTAAATGTATAAGACTTAAATAATATTTGCATCGAAATTTGAACAAATGCTTAGGATTATATTCGGTATCAACACTGCTAAAACATAAGTGCTATATTGTTTGATAAACCAACTGAGCTCCTTGTTTTATCAGGTTGTACCAAGAATCTTTATTAGAATTTATTTAGTTTTCTTATTTGTATAACAATTAATGGTCCTTTTACTGAAAACAAGAGGGCCAAGATTACCCTAGTTCACTCACCTGAGTAACACACCATAACAGTGTAAACATGTTTTACCTAGTGATGTCATGGAGACAAATATTCTGACCAATTTTCATTAAGATTGGACCAAACAATGTGGCCTCTTGGATGTAAACAAGCATTTTCTTTGATTTGATCTAGTGACCTAGTTTTTTTACCCACATGACTCAGATTCAAACTTGTCCAAATTTACATACAAAAAAACATTCTGACAATGTTTTGGGAAGATTGGAGCAAAAAGAAGCGGCTCTTACAGTGTATACAAGCTTTTCCTTTGATATGACCTAGTGATCTAGTTTTTGACCCTACGTAACCCAGATTTAAAATCAGTCAAGTCTTTATGATAACACACATTCTGACAAAGTTTTATGAAGATAGAATTAAAACTGTGCCCCCTAGGGTGTAAACAAGCTTATTTTTTATTTGACCTGGTGACCTAGTTATTTGACCCCACATGACCCAGATAAAATTCATACGATATTTCATGCAGACCATGTTTCATGCACATAAAATGAACAAGAGTGTTAACAAGCTTTTCCTTTGATTTGACTGAGTGACCTATTTTTAGACCCCATATGACCCCTTTTTAAACTTGGCCTAGGAATCATCAAGATACACATTCTGACCAAGTTTCATGAAGATAGGGTCTTAAATGTGGCCTCAAGAGTGGTAATAAGCTTTTCCTTTGATTTGACCGGGTGACCTAGTTTTTGACCCCATATGACCCAGTTTCAAACTTGGCCTAAAATCATCCAGATAAACATTCTGACCAAGTTTCATGAAAATAGGGTCAGAAATGTGGCCTCTAGATTGTAAACAAGCTTTTCCTTTGATTTGACCAGATGACCTAGTTTTTGACCAGACATGACCTGGTTTCTATCCAAGCCTAGAGACCATCAAGATAATCATTCTGTGCAAGTGTGTATCAAATCAAAGCATAAATGAAACCTCTATATGGCTGAAATGGCCAAAAAAGAAAAGTTTGCCCCATTTAGGGGCAGTAACTCTAGAACTCATAATGGAATCTAGCCGGGTTTTTTTTCGAAAGAAACCCAGATCTTAACGTGACTTAAGTTGTTTGTAAGTGTGGTTAAAGTCAAATATAAAATATCACTCTTGTTTGCAAGTTAAATATCACAAATTTTGGCTCTTTCAGGGGTCAATCAGGGGCCGTAACTCCGGAACCTATGACTGGATCTGACGATTTAATCATGGAATCCAAGATTTATTGTTGTTGAAGATATTTTGCAAGTTTGTTTTAAATCAAACCATAAACGATATCTCTATATGGCTGCAAAATCCAAAATATCAAATTTTGGCCGTTTAAGGGGCCATAACTCTGGAACCCATTATGTGATCTGGTTAGCTTTCGAAAAGAATCGAGATATTATGCCAATACAAGTTGTGTGCAAGTTTGATTAAAGTTGATTGCAAAATGTGGTCTTTATCGTGTTCACAAGCCACAAATAGCACATTTTTGCCCTTTAAGGGGCCATAACTCTGGAACCCATGATGGGATCCGGCCAGTTTTCGAAAGGAACCGATATTATGCCAATACAAGTTGTGTGCAAGTTTGATTATAGTTAATTGTAAAATGTGTTCTCTATCGTGTTCACAATAAGTTGTGGACAGACGGACGACGGACGATCACAAAAGCTCATCCTGTCACTATGTGACAGGTGAGCTAAAAAGCAATAATTACAACTTATCGCTCAGCGTTACGCGCTGTGCAATAAGACAAACCGGTAAGACAAACATAGCCAAACTTCGAGCAGCGGTCATTTACCTAGCGCCACATTATTGTATGGGGAGACAACTGCGTAGCAGATTGATACATCACAGTATGTTTGATTTCTAAATCTTAGCGCCGCGATGCCACTTGGCTAAAGGTGCTGGAGGGAAACTTGCTAGATGATTCGTACCTTGCAAAATGCGTCATCTGTTTGTTTGTAATAAATTGTCCCGGGTCGGCAGGAAACAGTGGATTCGGTTTGGTTACCGGAACCACTAACCTTTTGGCCTTATCGATGAAATATCTATTGAGTTTCTTCGTTATTTGAATAACGCATTGAAACTTATTGTGTTAATTCTATTGTTCGATGTTTCTATCAGTTTATATTTGAAACATACCATGTGAATGATTCAAGAAGGTGTTAGTTAATTGCACTTCAGTATTTCAGTATAATAATGAATTTGACACGAATGACAAAATCATCACAGCAACTACCACACTTACATTTGATTTGTAGAAACTTTACAATTTATATCAAAATGTTCAAGGTGCCTGAAGTCACAATTTAGAAGTACAATCCTCATGCCATTTTGCATGGTCAAATTAATGGTACTGCAACCCTAATTGTTTCTAGAAAGTATATACTGTACGGAAACAATGTGAACATTGTGTTGCAAGGCAAATTGGGAGCTGTTTCTATGTCGTTCCCCCATTAAATCAAATGCATTCCAAATAATGATAATGGTGCAGACTATTGATTATTGAATAACCATTAATTAGTTTTTTTGTAAATATGACAATCTGCCATTATCCGATTGTTGTTATAAATATGCCCTTGCCAATTTTATTTCAGGACACAGTTTCTAAAAATATGCCATTGCGTTATGTTCTGAAAGTGAAATATGAGCGCACATAGTTTTAATATAGCGTGAACGCCTTGTATCCGGAAACCTTAATAGTGCCATTTGATTAATTGATCCACACGTGACGTGAAAGAATTGATGACTGTTAATGTAACTTACAAATTCAACATATTCACACCTATTACGTCTTTGCAGTTTTATACTTTTGATTGAATTTCATTATAATGCATAACGACAATTCCAGAATACATGTTTTTTTTTAAAAAATTAGATCCGGCAATAGTTTCATCAACGCATTGTTTTTGAATACAAGAGATTTGTCTAGCATGTTTCATTTGTACTTTATCTTTTTTCTTACCGTACTCCCAATCCTAATTTGGGAAAACCCATTGCTTCTTTGCAGATACTGTAATTACACAAAATTATTGCTGTGTACCATCAAATCAAAATGCAGTAAAAGTAGAATCCATGCAAGCTTGAGACATCTCATCCGGAGACACATCCCGTAAAATGGACATTCTAATGGAAATATGGTTTAATTACTCGGCAGTGATTATAAAATATTGCACTTTTTTTGTAATGTTTAAACCGACCTATACACAATTATCAGGGCATATTGCAAGATCAGAAATATCAACGAATATTGTATAAGGATTAATAGCATACAACGGTTCCAAGTGGTTCTAGGACAATTTTTGTACAAAAAGAACTGGAACCACTGCGAAATTCTTGCGATTGCATGATCGCAAGAGGTGACTGACAGAGCCTGATCCCTTGGTATTGCTATATCTTTGTGAATCCAGCAGGCATAAAAGTTAAATGAATACCTCAAATTTGTATTTCCGTGATACCAATATATTTTATCCTGTTTGGCGCCATTTGACCTGTACTGTGTGAATAACCCATGAAGCCCAAATAAAAAAAAAACAAGGAACAATCAAAATTGAAAATGCCAGAATTTCAGCTTAAACGAGTAAAATTCGAAAACACTCTAAATATAAAAAACGTCGGCTATTGTTAAATGTAGATAAACGTTTGACTATGATAGGTCTATATTCTTCTCCAGAGCAATCATGAGTCTGACTAGGATGTACTAGTGTTAGACTATAATTTGTTGCAGATAAGTCAACGAAAATTAAAGCTTCTCGTTTGAAAACAACTTGCTTCCAAAGCCTGACATCAGTTTTAAAGAAGCCATTTTTTTCAAATAAAGATTTAGGAATGTCATCTTTCGCATTATTATTGTAAGTACAATACACTTTTTCATTTTATGTTTCATGTTAATTTCAAACTCAGTTTTCACCTATTTTCTCTACTGACTTGTAAGTACGGGCAAACCTAAAATTCATTCTTAAAGCAACAGAACACATCAGTCCGCAGAAATATTAAACATACGATGCATTTGACAACAGCAATTGTTTTGCACCGCTAATAGGTTGCTTTTTGTATTTTAGGATTGAACGAGATAAAATTATACCCTCATAAAACACAATGTATTCGAAATGTTAACGGTGCACCCCAATGATTAATAATAGAAATTTAATGAATCCGCGTTTGTTTGAATATGATATTCACATGTCGATATCTAATTGCTCGCATAAATAAACTCACGGGGAAGTTATTTTAGGCATTGCTTCTAAGATATAACATTGCAAATAATTCTGAATGTGAAATATGACCACGGGGAATATGTGTATTATGGGCTGGACGCCTTGTATCCGAGCACATGAATGTATTTGCTTTGTTCGTAAAAAGATTAGAGCGTATGGAGAATTAGGCGCAATAATATACACACATAAAGTAAATAACTAAATGACTGACACTAGAAACATTTCTGTCAAAAGCCTAAATCCGTATTTCTTGCTTATATATCTCTAGTGTATGACACGGCAACTTACGGATTTTACAGTTATGTTTGATTACCAAATGAAAAATAAAACAACATATGTCATTGTTCATAAAGCTATATGCTATATCGACAGATAGAGAAAAATCCATTTAGGAAACCTAAATAGAAATTGGCTGAAAAATATCTATCAAGTCTATTCAAATTAAACGCCTAAAAATTATGATAATCTTTTCTTATAATTCTAGCAGATTTGCTGATTTACATGGGATAAACAGCTAGTGCAGTGCACAAAATGTTGAGGTCCTACATGACAATGTTAACTTAAAATATTTTTGTTATATTTTTTCACTTAAACTTCATTGTACTTTTAAATTATAAAAGTAACAAAATTCGAAGCTGACAATACTACTTTATCTATTTTAATGTGCATATGTACAATGAATATCAGCACGTTAGGCCTTGATAGATGCCATTGACTTTCAGCGCATGTAATGTTCTCAATCCCGTGGTCATGGGTTCGAACCCCGTGGGACATAGAGCAAATTTTCGATCACAATCCTAGCCAGTATTAACTGCAAACATATTGTATATGCCTATATCTAAATATTCTGACATTTTCAAAAATATGCTTAAATAACATCACTTGATATTATCCACATATTATATTGCTTTATTGAATATATTTCGTTCATACATGTAATTAATTACCTTAAATTAGATAAATGGGAAATTAATACACGGCATATCATAATTACTATTTTATCACCATGAAGTAGCCAAAATGATATCAAATAAATAGAAGTATTGTTCAGCCATTCAAAAGGAAAAAAAGGTAATTCAAATTCTATAGATCATTCAAATGCATAAATAGTAAAGATATACTTGTCATTTATGCACTTTGTATAAAGGTTCATCATAGCTGCCGTCAGAACTACGCAAAAGTAAATCACTTGATACGTAAGAAACGTAAGACACTGTATTTCAGAGATGAAGTTTTAAATTGTTTTACAATTGTTTTATATTCGATAACAACAAGCGATAAGTTTTTTTTTTTTTTTTTTGTAAAAAAGTTTTACATTTCAGCATATATATTTTTTCAAGGTTTGTTAATATAATTGTACTTGCTGGTACAGGCTCTATGGGTAGGGTAGTGTGTAGTCTTTTTTAAGTGATGGCACCATCAACCAATAGCTATGAACCTCTATATGCAGCCCGTCTACGCGTACCATGTAAGGCTTTAAGCACTGGTATTCGGCAATAGGGGTAAATGGCCTCAAGGGGCAGTGTGAGGTCATGACTGTTTGTTTGTATTAAGTCATTATTATTATTATTATTATTATTATTATTATTATGCTCGTTGAATCTATGTGTAGGTATTCCAGTCAAAGAAATAATATTAATAACTAATGTGATATTTGAAAAGAAAAATGTCTAGTTAGAACAGACCGTAAGTGCATACGACATTTTATTTAGCAACAATTTAAATGCTTAATTTGTTTTGCAAAGCAAATTGGTTGTCGTTTCTATTTTGGCATTGTTGACGCTGCAATATATAATCGCAACCCATTAAACCCGACGCATCTAAATTATAATGATGCACTTTATTGATTAAAAATAAGACGTTGATTTATATACGAGACGTGCCATGAGAAAACCAACATAATGCGTTTGCGACCAGCATGGATCCAGACCAGCCTGCGTATCCGCGTAGTCTGGTCAGGAGCCATGCTGTTTGCTTTTAAAGCCTACTGCAATTAGAGAAACCGTTAGCGAACAGCATGGATCCTGACCAGACTGCGCGGATGCGCAGGCTGGTCTGGATCCATGTTGGTCGCAAACACACTATGTTGATTTTCTCATGGCGCGGCTCAATTACATTTTCAATATGACATTCATATGCCATTATACCATTGCTCAAATAGATAAACACTTCACAGTGCTATTTTAGAACATTGCTGAAAGTGCAATATGACCGCCGAGTTGAACGCCGTTTATATTTGGACACCTTAATAGATTTATTTGATTAATTGATTCCAGTTAAGCAACACAATTGTAAAAGTACTGAACATACTTAAAGTGGAGTGATTTTAGAACTTAATTTGCAAAAACAAAATTACTGCTTGATTCGAAGATTTTTTTGGGGTCATTCTGTAAACATCTGCACTCATTTTGATTTTGTTACAGTGGTGTTGATGTTGCTGCATTTCGTAACAATACTTTGCCTGAATACATTTACAATTTTGGCAAAAACCATGAAATGATATCAAAACTTGGTACAAGTACATCACTAAAAAGGCAATTATACGTAGAAGCAGATCCTTTGGAAACAAAACTCACTCCACTTGTACCAGTTTAAATGTGATTCCATAGTTCATTAAGGCCATCGTTGTTTCGACCATTCACCCTATATATTGGTAAGGGCGAGAATGCAGTAACAAGATGCGAAGACTGCGATGACGTGATAATATGATGTAAAAACCCGATGCGAATACACACTTTCACATCGCATTTTCGCACCGTATTATCACAAAATCGGCCTCGACCTAAGGGCAAAATTACGATATCACGATGCGAGAGTGCGATATCATAAGATTCGTAATATCACCGTCAGGTCGAAGGGATGTTAATGGAATAATACTAAATGAACACGCAAAAAGCAGTGAAAATGCAGTGTTCATACATGTATCGCGTCTGTGTTATTGCAATTAAGCATTGTGTTATGCCGCCTCATGAAATATAGTCCCTTAAGGGCCACAGGCAGGATCTCCGTGATTGGGTGGTTAAGATTGCTGACTTCGAATTACCGCTGTAGCATCAAAACCTGGCTTGGGTTTTACAATGCTTCCTTTATGTGAAGAGCCATCAAGCTCGCTTGCGGAAGGTCAGTGGTTTTATCCAGGTGCCCTTCCATGTCTTAAATAATGCCCGGAGGGGCACCTTTAGTATTCCTCCAACATAAAAAGCTGAAAATTGGCCCTTTAAACAGCACAAATTAACATTTTTAATTTAAGAATATATTTCTATTTTGTGCTGCGTCTTAATATTGTTGTTTCTTTCTTATGAAACCATTGTACCTAAAAAATTTGACAAAGTCTGAAGAGTGATTGCTTTTTTCAAAAAGAGAACACTCTTGAATGACCCGTGGAATTAAACCTGTTAATTATACAATTACCACTATACCCTGATGCCAATGCAATAATTTGTAAAACTGAACAAACATTGATATTTGTCAATATATCAGAATTATCTAATTTCTCTTATTGGACTTTTTGACAAGTCTGATCCAGAAGTTTTATCAAGAATCCTGAGTTAGAATTTAATCGTTTTCCTTCGTGCAACAACACTGATAGAAAAAAACAATACGTATAGTTTACAGTCTCGTCTGTCTTGCCTAGTGCGAAATGGTACCTTACAAATAACAAAAACATATTTCTATTGCATAACGCAAATTTGTCCTTAATGACATAACCGCCATAACCCTTGATAGCAAATAAATCTGCACTTTGCACTAGCGATTAAAATCTCGCAGATGCTAAGAAATACAATCTTCGTGTCATCTAGCATAGTTACAAAATGTCAGCTGAGGGACACACCCGATCATTTTATAATGCAGGAATGATTAATGGCATATAGTGTCACTACTACCAAATCTGACACCTACATATTTGGTACGATGGTAGTTCATTGCGGTAATATGTAACCATTATAATTACGTTGTGGCCATTTATTCCGTTCAGTTATACAGATAGTGTTGCTTTTAAGTCAACATAGCTATTTGATATTGCTCGAAATATGAGGACACCAGTGAAATAAAAATCAAAAGTACAAAGAGCTCAATTAATAGTTCGATCAGGCTTGTCAACAGCAGTGATAAATGCCGTATATTATCCAAAACAGACTTACAATTAACGTACATGCCAGTAATAAATTTAAGTCTTACTAAGAAATACCATATAGTAGTAGAAAAATACCACCAAACACGGAAAATTATTACAATTTTAATATACCGACGTTTGACCGAAAGGTTTCATCAGGGTAATACATTTTAAGAAATGCCACAAAAGTCTTAAAAAGTCTTAAAGGAAACAGCAACAATAACCTCTGTAGCTTTGCTAATGAATTTGGCGTTTTAATAATGCACAAAATATGATTATTTTCTATGCTCTCTTTTTATAAAAAGTTCAGTTAGCTTTTGGATCAGAACTGAAGTACAGAAAATGGATATTTCTGTTTTATAGTTTAAACACCTTAAACAGTTCAATACACAAGTTCACACGACCAGCAAATAACCTACATACATGTAGAGCAAAAACTATCTCTGGTTATTCTGCGATAAACCACTCACGCGCAATGACGTCATCCGATCCAGGTGCGTAGCACGGTCGTAAAAAGTAGTTACCATCTTTTCTTACACTGTTGATACTAGTATGTCGTATTAGAATCGAAATAACAAGTTCCCAAGTGTGATTTATCGTAGAATAACCCAAGTTTTTCGTTCTTATGTGAAACAATATATCACTCAGGTCTACGGCCTTCGTGATATATTCTTACGCATAAGAACTCAAAACTTGGGTTATTCTACGATAAACCACGTTTGGGAACTTATTATCCCCCGACGAAAGTCGGAGGGATATAGTTTTGGCGTTGTCCGTCCGTCCGTCCGTCCTTCTGCCCGTCTTTCCGTCCGTCCGTCCTTCCGTCTTTCCGTCCGTCGGTCCGTCCGTCCGTCCGGAGCCATATCTAGGAAATGGTTGGGAATATTTATTTAAAACTTCATATACATGTTCACCACAGTGAGTTCTTGCGGCCCGTCAAGTTTCAGTCAGATTGCCCAAGTAACACCAGAGTTATGGCCCTTAGAAGTTTCTAGTGTTAACTATATAGGGTACTATAAATATGGCAATTTCTTAACTTTTGATATATTTGACCTAGAACTATGAAACTTAAACAGAATTTAGATCACCATAATGTGGTTGTGTACACACAATTTCATTTGGATTTATTTGTAAATTAAGAGTTATTGCCCTTTAATTGTATAAAAATCCACATATTTGTACATAACAAACTTACCATTTGGTAGAATTTCATTAAATTTCTTTCATTCTTTTCCATGAACATTTATTGTAAACATGTGAAGTTGTTTACCCACACCTGGTCACCCCCTTACCTTGATCACACACCTCCCCCCTATCCCCCGACCCCCCCCGCCCCCCCCCCCCCCCAAAAAAAAAATCATTCCTTATTTTAGATTTTTTTTCAAACAAACTTCATATACATGTTCAACACTATGAGGTTATGTGGCCCATCAAGTTTCAGACAGATTGCCCAAGTAACACCAGAGTTATGGCCCTTAGAAGTTTCTAGTGTTAACTATATAGGGTACTATAGATCTATAGATATGCCAATTTCTGCATCATAACTTTTGATATATTTGACCTACAACTATGAAACTTTAACAGAATTTAGAGCACTATAATGTGGCTGTGCACAGACAATTTTTACGGATTTCTTTTTGTAACTTCAGAGTTATTGCCCTTTAATTGTCTAAAAATCCACATATTTGTACATAACAAACTTAACATTTGGCAGAATTTCATTAAATTTCTTTCATTCTTTTCTGTGAACATTTATTTATTATAAACATGTGAAGTTGCGCACCCACATCTGGTCACCCACTTGCCTTGGTCACACCCCCTCCCCCTCCCAACCCCCCTCCCCCCACCTCCCAATTTTTTTTTTTTTTTTTTCATTTCTTATTTTAGATTTTTTTCAAACCTTCCAAGTTGTACAAGTTGTACCATTCCCCCACCTCACTTTTCCACCCAGTCATGCCTACCACTGATCATGCATCCTCTGCACCCCCCCCCCCACCCCCTCCAACTTCACTCTTTTACCTTTTTTTTCATTTTTAATTTTCAATCAATATTTATAATCAACATGTGAAATTTTGTTTCCTCTCCCATTTCCCTGCACCCCCACCCCCTAAAAAAATAAATATATACATATATCTATATATAGATATATATATTTCCATTCCTTTTTTTTTTATATGTTCAAACCTTCAACATGTTAAGTTGTGACTGCACAAACCTTGCCCTCAGCCATGTTCAAGATATCTTACCTGTGTTCTCTTAAGGACATCTGATCTTTTAAGTTCAAATGTACATGTAAAACAGCAACACCTGGTGCCAAACCACTCAAAGACAATATTTCATTCCAGTTAAACTTCAAGCTCACATTTCAATTAACTGCATTTAATTTTAAAAGCTAAGCTTATTACAGTAAGCATATCCCATTCAAAATAAATTCTTTAGTCAGGATCAAAGTATCATACATTTATTATGTACTCTTTAATTAAACATTTGTTTTCTGTTAAATTGATTTTGACTAATGAAATTATTTGCTTCTTATTAACATCCTTAACTTTTTGCCGTATATATCTTTTTGCCATTCCTCACCACAAACCCTTTCGGCGGGGGATACCAATTCATCGGATTTGCTTGTTATTTCTTAAATGAACATGCAGTTACATAAGTTTTGAAAGGTTTTTCAAATTATACGTTTAAAGGCTCATAATGGCTTTGCTCATAATGTGGCTGCCACGGTTTTTATTATGAACATGTCTATTTATTGTTAAATCCTATGTTTGATAACTGTTTTCTCAAACATTTGCCAAAGGGGATACTGATGAACATTGTAGAAAACATTATTGCAGCCATAGTTTTTGATTATCTCCCTTTGTGATTCAAACTTTATAAATTCATGTATGATACCAAAAGTACTAATTTTATTTATTAACAATGTTAAACACAATATCTATTTGGATAGCTGCTTTATCTTTTTAAAAAAATATATAAATAGCCTTATGAAACTTCAAGTCGATCAAAATGGGATTCTTCGTCGAATTTTAAAGATTGTTTTACCTTTTAGCTTTATCTCATGTTTACTTTAAATACAAAATCTGTCAAAATGCTTTAGTTCAAAAAGCACGTGCCGTTAACAGATTAAACTTGACATCTACAAGGGAACAGAAAAGAAACAAATGTGCTCAAAACACCGTTATTTGGATTCCAAAAGTTTAATCATAATAAGCTGTCACTTCAAATGATATTGCACCAAGTAAGTTACAGTCTTTCTTATTTTCATCGTCGTGCTATGAGACATGACCTTTAAATAGCACCGCAGTCTGTTTGATTTTGCGATAAAGGTGCTTTTAGAGAATCAGTTTGCTTATTCGTACCTTTCAAAATGTATATAATAGTCATATTTGTTATAAAATGTTTAGAGTAGGTAATCGGAACCACAGTCCTTTTTGTGCCTTTCTGATAAAGTATTCACTGAATGTTTTAGTTATTTACATGCAATGCTATAAACGTATTATGGTAACTCTTTTTGTTCGGTATTAACTTTAACTTTTGCGAAAATTAGGAAATAATGTGTTACTTATTGCACGTAAGCATAATAAATAATTTTGACACGAATAACACAACCATCACAAGAAATGACGGGTTTAAACCTTGCACTTAAAACTGGAATGCTTCAGATGTTTGAAGGTACAATATAGAATTACAATCTTCATGACTTGATTGTCAATGTTCATAGTCAGACAATATCAACAAAGGGACACACCCGATTATCATATTATGCAAAAATGATTAATTATAGTTGCCAAGGCATACAGTGTCATTACTACCGAATTTGATACTTGGTATCAGACACATGTTTTGCTTATAAACAATTTAAGGCAGACAGTGCATTATGATAATTGGTAAATATCATATGATATTGTTTCCTGTTCACTTCCGTTGACAATACGAAATGTAAGTTAAGGTCTCGTCTTAATTGCCCAGCGGCGCGTAACGAACTTTTATAAGTATCAGTGGGTTCCAAAAATCAACAAAATATTAACTGGTTTCCTTCTGGTTTCCTTATTGAGGTTTTACCCAAACATTATGTTGTAGAAAAAATATATAATGCACTTCGCATTGGAATAGCAAACATAAGACAAAATGGGTACTGTTTCTAGGTATGCATTGTTTGTACGACAATATACAAGCGTCCCTCAATTTAACCTAACGCAGTCCAAATGATAATAATGCATATTATTCGATAATATTACAACTTTGATTAAGTATCTTTACATAGGTCATTCATGTGCCACTATCAAATTTCTCATATTAATAAGCTATTGGCAAGGACATAGCTCCTAAAATACACCATTAAAATTGAGCCATGCCATGAGAAAATCAACATAGTGGCTTTGCGACCAGCATGGATCCAGACCAGCCTGCGCATCCGCGCAGTCTGGTCAGGATCAATGCTGTTCACTAACAGTTTCTCTCATTGCAATAGGATCTGAAAGCGAACAGCATGGATCCTGACCAGACTGCGCGGATGCGCAGGCTGGTCTGGATCCATGCTGTTCGCAAACCCACTATGTTGGTTTTCTCATGGCACGGTTCAAATTATATTTTGAGAGTGAAATATGACCATAGTGTTAACGCCTTGTACTCGGACACCTTATTGATTTGTTAAATATTTTGAATTCAGACGACGTAAAACGATTGTTGATTGCTTTTGAAAATTTTAGACAACAAAATAACTGCTCTATTCAATGTATATTTTTGTAATTTATTTGCATATCATGTTAAGCATATCTACATATCTTTTAGTTTATTTTCTGAGTTAAGTTTAAAAAATAATGCATTGCACTACAATTTTTTAATATATTTGCAGCGTTTGCAGAAAATGATTTGATACAAAAATATTCGTAGTTCTGTAGTTTTACTTCTACACACACATGCATTATCATTTTTACCATGGCCCCAGATCTAAACCAATCTTTCATTGCTTCTGGAATGAATAAAATAGTTGCTAAGGTTTAGTCAGAATAAAGTAGAAGGAGAAAATAATTATGTGGAAGAATTGGGCACCTCAAAACACATATCGAAATCCGAGCCATCCACTCAGCATTTTGGTAATGGAACGATGCTTCACATATCCAGTTATGATGAAATAAATCTAACAGTAATAATATGAATGAGTAACACCACAATTATAATAATGAAAAAGCAGCTGTCGTATATAATAGTAAACGCTAACGAAAAATAGAACGTTTAGTATAGTGACACCAGACGGGAAAAAGAAACATGGCTAGGGGATGGTTTTGTGGTTAACAAACCTCCCATGCCTTCATTTCCCTTGTTGGGCTATAACAATTTAGCTTAATCTATATGAATTTGGTTCATATCTAAGAGGAATTCTCTAGTGTTTCGAACTGAAACTATATTTTCCAACCGCTTGTAAAAGTGGAAAATATAATTCGTTTCAAGTTTTTTTAAACGGCAAGAAACAAATGTCATTTTTTTAGTCTGATACTTATTTTCATGACACTCGTGCAATTATAACCTCAATGTACGTTTCTAGTTAAAGGCACCACACAATTCAAATTCGGCTTTGCTTTCGAAAGATATATCGGTATCATTTTAAAAAACAAAGATAAATATCCAACAGGGAAAGCTACGTTTCAAAAAACGCAGCCTCCCCAAACGTTAACCCATAACGCAGACGCACACACGACCAACACACGCACACAAACTCTCACACAAAGCAAACACTCTCACACAAAGCAAACACACTAGGACAAAACGAACAAATAAAGGAACACAGTGGGACACCGCCTTGGAACGGTCTGTGGCAAAACCACCACTTGGGAGCTTTAACCAGTTTATGGTGCACCTAACCTCACTCTTACCCCCACCATGTTCCAAAGTCACAGGACAGTGTAAATAAAAGTTATCCCCGCCAGGTAAAACCCTAACATACGCAATGGCAACAGAAGACATGTTATGTAAAACACAAAAATACTCTTGTATATTTATATAAAAAAGCGATCCTTATGAACCTAAACTCAATGCCTTTGCAGAAGACAGAGCAACAAGGAAAACGCACTTAAGGGTCCGACGAAAACGGCCAGAAGACAGAAGTCAAAATATCTCAGTCCCAGTCGGACTACCTGTCATAGAGTTCTCCATTTGTTCCATCAGGAAAGCGTAGCGTCCAACTGTAAAAGGGCTGAACCCCAAATATGCGATGTTGTTGCCTCTTTTAATAAAACGTTTAATAACTTTACTAAATACAAATGGAAAATTGCCATGATTCAAAATCTTACAAAGTTTATAAACCAAATCCCCATAAAAATCGGGTTTTGATATACCTTCTCGCAGAAGTGTCCTTAAATTACTATTTTATTTTAAAACCGAATCTGAATTACGACAGTAAAATTTGACAAAGTGTTTACGCAATTTATAATAACGGTAGTTGAAGAAGCCTATTTGTAATATATTGATTACATTCATTGAAATCCTTAACATGACGAAATGCTCTTGCATACCGAATTAATTTAGAAATATATATCTCATAAGGTGTTGCCTGAGGTACATCCCCATCCAAATGGGGGATATTTACAATACTAAAATAAAAATCATCCCTCTTGTCATAAATTTCGGTATGTATACAATTGTCATAAATAGAGAGATGTAAATCTGGAAATGAAGCAATAGTATCCGAATTGTTAGTTTTATTTAACTAGAGCTCCTGGGGATAAATAGTATTCACCAACAGAGGAAAAAACAAAACAAAAAAGGCCCGGATTATCCATATTAAGTATATCATCAAGATAGCGTGATGTATTATTAAATGCAGTAATAATGTCTGCCTATGTATCTGGGGAAAGGCCCAATATAAAATCTTTTTCATAACAATACTAAAACAAATCTGCGACAAGGGGTGCACAATTTGTGGAATACCAATTACTTGTCTGAAAACTGCTTCCCCAAACCTGACGTAAATATTGTTCAATAAAAAGGAAAGGTCTTTAAGAACTTCGTCACAGTTCTACATAGTATAATTTGTTTTTACAATTAAACTTGTAAAAAATGCAAGCGAGAAAAGTAGCATTTTCCTCGGCAAAAGTCTTTTGAATTAGGGCAGTTAAATTTTCATTTATAAAATTATGTGGTAAAGTAGTATACAAAGTAGAAAAATCGTATATACTGACTGAAGACACCTCTAAACTTACACAGGATTTCGCCCGAATTTTTTACCGACCAAAATATTTTTACAAGAGTTTTCGTACACTTTGTCACGTGGATTTTTTACAGCAGTAAGGCATGATGTTAATAACTTTTAAATATTAGTAGTGGTACAAGACCTTGAATTAGCGATGTTTTATTGTAACATTTGTTTATGTAATTTTGAAATCCAGTACTTCTGTAATCTGACCGCGACATGTATCAAAATCGATATTTGAAGGTATAGCCTAATTTTGAGATTTTACGATCACAGTAGGTTGGAGTATTTGTATGTACATCTAGGTCTGAAACAATTTTATTGTAATTAATTGTAATATTTCCTACTTTATATTTACAACAAAAGAAATCGTATCTTCAGAGTTTCTGAAATATTTAGGCACAATATCAATGACACGTTTATCCCGAAATACATTAGATAAATCGATGAAGTCAATACCTTTATTCATAAAACATATCTGAAGGAAATGTCTGTAATGGTCAGATTGAGTGTCAATATGCGGACGGAGAATGTGTTGTGTGTAACTTTGAATAAGATATGGTACAGTGTAAAATGATCTGTTTTGATAACATACTGGTCCGCTTTCTCGTCTAGTTTTTTATGAGCCTGAACACATAAAGATGTAAGACAAGAAGGCATTGAGTGTCTGTCTACCAGAGTTTGAAAGAATTAAATCAAGGTCTGCAACAGACATATTGACTTTAGATATGCGCTTAATATTGCCATTGCGTCATATTCCATGATATCTAGATTTACGTTTTTTAATGTTTAAAATAGGAAAGATATCAATATCAGGGTTTTTATAGATAATACCTTCATGATTTATATTATCATTTAAGCCCAACGGAAAATTGTTAAAAACCGACCTTTTTGATTTTTATATTATTTGCTGTAGTTAACACTATCTGACTTGAAATTTGATA
This sequence comes from Mercenaria mercenaria, assembly GCF_021730395.1. Lineage (NCBI taxonomy): Eukaryota > Metazoa > Mollusca > Bivalvia > Venerida > Veneridae > Mercenaria > Mercenaria mercenaria. The sequence continues at coordinate 57,286,264 of NC_069363.1, forward strand.
CTCCGATCTTTCTCAAGGGTGTTTTAGGAACTTTATGCACACAGAGAAATATGTAATTAAGGTATCCGGTCCACAAATTAGCAAGTTGTATAAAACAGTGCAACTGTTGATGTTTGTTAAGCTCATATAAGTTTGGTATTATCTGAAAGTGTATTATCTACTGAAAAAGAAAATATGAATTACATGACAAAATATGTTATAGAATTTTTATTTTTTCACTTTATAGTTTTCAAGGATACTTCAACAGAAATCCAGTTCTTACATTGTTAGATTTATGATTTTTAGTCATAAAACATGAGCGTAGTGATTCGTGCATATTATTATGGTCAATTTCTTTACTACTTCTTGTTCAGTAGACACCACTCTTTCAAATGATACCAAAAACCAAGGGGTCATGAGGCATTGAAATGTTATCTATTTTTGAATCGGATACTTTAAATCGTCAATGTCTGTTTGAATTAAGATATACATATATATATAAAGCGTATATAAAAAGATATCGTTTGGACTTTTATGCTTGTCTTGGCGTGTAATCATGACTGCTTGGTCTGGTAGATTTATTAATTATTCTTGTTCAAAAACTGTGATAATTAGTTCTTATTTGGAGGCGGCAACCGTTCTTATCTTAAATAAAATCAATTAGACATGACTGACAAACCATCATAACCTCTGGATAATCAACGTAATTCATCTTTGCACTTATAATGTCAAAAATACTTCTAATGGTTTAATCCGAAATATTGAAATACGATCATCCTGATATAGAAAAATATCAACAAGGGGACACGCCTATTTTTGAAACAATGATTGAAAGCACATAACGTCATTGCTCGCAAATTTGATACCTGTTAGTAATATTCAGATAGTTGCATATTTGGTGCGGTGTATGACTCTATTTTATTTACTTTTGCACAAACGTATTTAAAGTTCTTGTTACAACTGGAGAAAACTAGTTCCATTTAAAAGGTCTGATCTCAAAGTTGTACGACAACAAAGAAAGAAAAGAAAACTTTAAGATATTAGGAAATTACTGCTAATTTTTTAAGAAGGCTTTCAAACATAGCTTTTGACAGGTGATACGTTATGGTGACACATGCGAATTAGTTGATTTTACTATTTTATCCATTCAAAATTGAAAAGCGTTTGTCAAACAAATCAACAAATTACTAATTGATTTCCTTATTAAGATTTCACCCAGACATTTTGTTGTAGAATAAACTATTCACTTTGCATTGTTATAGCAAAATACAATACAAATTGGGTGTTGTTTCTATGTTGGAATTGTTTGTGCGACAATATACAAGTGAACCTTTATTTAAACCAATGCATTCCAAATGATAATAATGCACAAAAAACATTGATTAATTACTTTTTAATATGCCATTCATGTGCCATTATCCAAAGCTATTTGAGGACATTGCTCCTAAAATACACCATTGCATTATATTTTGAGAGTGAAATATGACCATAGAGAAACTTAATATTGTGTTAACGCCTTGTACTCGGACACCTTATTGATTTGTTCAATGTACTGATTTAAATTGCTTAATTTAAAGTGGACTGCTTTTAGAATTTTAGCCATAGCTACTGCAAAATAATATAAATGCCCGATTTGCCGAATATTTTGTAACTATCTGCGTATCAAGTATCACGTAATAATAAAATTGTAAAAAAATCAAGGTTCTTCAAAGGCTCAGATACAAAATGCCATTTTTTCAGTCAGAAACTTATTTTCACACGAGAAATTATAGCCTCATTTACCTCAATGTACATTCATGTACATTTCTAGTTAGAGGCACCATACCATTTAAATGATGATATACCGCATTTTCGACTTTTCCGACATTTGGTGTAGTTACCGCTATCTAAGTTTTAAACAAACATGATACTCCTGTCTTCTTCAAGTTTGTTTTATGTATATACAGAGAAATTTGTAATAAAATCGTCAATGTCTGTTTGAATTAAGATATATGTAAAGCGTATATAAAGAGATATTAATCTCATGTCGTGCTTGTTTTGGCGCATAATCATGACTATTTTGTCCGGTGGTTTTATCAATTAATTTTATAAATAACATGTTACTTAAAAAAACAACAACATGATAATTGGTTCTTATTTAGAAGCAACAAATATTCTTATCTTAAATAAAATCTATTTGACATGATTGACAAAGCATCATAACCCGTATAATCATTATAATTCATCTTTGGTTTTGTAAAGAAAATATCTTTAATGTTTCAACCGAAATACTGAAATACGATCATCCTCATTTCGAAAATATCAGCAAGGGTACACGCCTATTGATAATATGAGCCGTGCCATGGGAAAACCAACATAGTGGGTAAAAGCGAACAGCATGGAGCCAGACCAGCCTGCGCATCCGCGCAGTCTGGTCAGGCGCCATGCTGTTCGCTTTTAAAGCCTATTGGAATTGGAGAAACTGTTAGCGAACAGCATGGATCCTGACCAGACTGCGCGGATGCGCAGGCTGGTCTGGATCCATGCTGGTCGCACACCCACTATGTTGGTTTTCCCATGTCGCGGCTCATATAATGATTGATAACATATAACGTCACTACTAACATATCTAATATGCAGAGATTTGCGTCTTTGGCAAGACTATGTTTAGCAAGCTTGACTATATATTTCATTACTATTTCCAGGTACCTACAGATCGTGCGTCAACGAAGAAAAAAAGAAAGTTTTAAGATATCAGGAAATTATTGCTATATTTATAAACAATTCTCCGTAGTGTATTGGTCAAGATGGTAGGAAAGTTCAATCCCCGACTCTGATATCTTTTTCTCGATTAAGCATTTTTGTAGAAGTTCAGAAACAAAAGATCATGGCCTTATGTTATAATGATATTATGGTCAAAGCTAACACAATACCAACTGTCCGACATAGATAAACTCGCCTTAAACTTCGTAAGATAAAAACACTCTTAGAGTAACAACACATCTGTAATATCTAAATATAGATTATTGGCTTGTTTCACGTTTTAAGGTAGCAGGGTACACTTTCGAATTTTGGCCCCCGTCAATATTTGTTATAAAGAGAACATCGTGATTTTGGATGTCTGTAAATTAAGGTGAGAGATAATGATTATTAATTCTTTAGAAAATTTATACAGCCGATACATGTAAAATTCTGATGTCAGTTGGAAAACTAACTGCTGGTAGCTTTGTATGATCAATGAGACACCATTTCGCGGAAAAATTCAATTCACGGAAGGGTTCTGTGCTTGTTGATTGATACTCAGGAACATTTTCGTTATTTTCCGAAAAAACGAGCTGGATGGGCCCCCATTCCGTTTATGTCCTGACGTTCAGTAAGGACTATTAAATTAAGAAATGCAATAAAACTGGACAGTGTTCTTGCAGCGGGATCATTGTAGACTGTTCAAAAGGTGCAAAATTGATGATTTTGGCACGCTATTTTTCATGGATGATGTAAACCTTTCGCTTTGATAACTTTCTTTATTCTTGTATGAGAATCCTGATCTTGCCATTAATTAAAAGCACAAAACATGCACGCAATTTAGAAAATAGCCACCCAAAGTTTGCTCATAGGGGAAGTGCAATATTGCGACTCGCTACATGTAAGACCGTTCGTGCCCAAAATTTTCGCATCGAAGTGTACCTTGCTACCTTAAGGAAAATCTGCCAAAATTAAATTTTGAAAGAACTCTTAAATTTGTGCGGTTTCAAATAGTTTAGAACCTCTTCTTCGATATTCTAAACTTTCTGGGCACTTAAAACGCTACCTGACGGCACAGCAGCTCAAAAATGTTACGGTGAGGACACCTAAAAGCATAAAAGTCAATATACACGCATACGATTTTTTTTGGATTCTAGCTCCAGTAACAAGGTTCTGGTACAGTAAAAACATCATTTTTATCGTTATTAACCCACACAGCGCATATCATATCTGGCCCACCAGCTATGCAGTTCGCCAATCAGGGGGATGGTCGGACGGTGGGGACCCCATGAAATAAGAAAATAAGGGGTGGAGACATTTTATTTTCGCAAAATGGTGCAGAATTGCCCTTATATCTATCCTAATGACAAAATACGTTAAATCATGTCAGAAAATGGTAAAAACGGATGTATTGTACGTTCTTTGTCTCGTAGCGACGATTCGTAAATTTTGGCTAAATTTGTGCATTAGGGGTGGGCAAGTTTAGAGTCTCTCATACAGACTTCTTTCATGCTAATTAAAAACATTTTTATTTGGTTGAATTGGCGAAAGGCATATAAAAGTTCAGAACAAGTAAAACCCTCTTTTGTTCATTAACTGAAAAATCTTAAGGTAGCAGGGTACACTTTCGAATTTTGGCCCCCGTCAATATTTGTTATAAAGAGAACATCGTGATTTTGGATGTCTGTAAATTAAGGTGAGAGATAATGATTATTAATTCTTTAGAAAATTTATACAGCCGATACATGTAAAATTCTGATGTCAGTTGGAAAACTAACTGCTGGTAGCTTTGTATGATCAATGAGACACCATTTCGCGGAAAAATTCAATTCACGGAAGGGTTCTGTGCTTGTTGATTGATACTCAGGAACATTTTCGTTATTTTCCGAAAAAACGAGCTGGATGGGCCCCCATTCCGTTTATGTCCTGACGTTCAGTAAGGACTATTAAATTAAGAAATGCAATAAAACTGGACAGTGTTCTTGCAGCGGGATCATTGTAGACTGTTCAAAAGGTGCAAAATTGATGATTTTGGCACGCTATTTTTCATGGATGATGTAAACCTTTCGCTTTGATAACTTTCTTTATTCTTGTATGAGAATCCTGATCTTGCCATTAATTAAAAGCACAAAACATGCACGCAATTTAGAAAATAGCCACCCAAAGTTTGCTCATAGGGGAAGTGCAATATTGCGACTCGCTACATGTAAGACCGTTCGTGCCCAAAATTTTCGCATCGAAGTGTACCTTGCTACCTTAAGGTATTGGATCCGTAATAGAGTATCTCCTTTTTGAAGAGTATTCAATTCCTACCATAAACCTACTTTGACTGCAATTTTCATAGGGGCGTAGGTTCAAACCCCACTGGGACCAATTTTTTTCCCCATGTTTTCCTTTTTTCTAGTAAGTTTTTACTTCTTTCAAGACTAATTATGGATGAATGGTACAAAAGTGGAAAATTTTCATTTTATAAGCGATTTTTTTTGCTGTTCAATGTGAATTTACCTCTGAATCAGGAGGGGTAGAGTTAGACATCTTTAAAAATACTGAGTTACGTGCGGTAAAAGTTCTCTATTTTGCCTTCATTCTTTTGATTACATATTGTGGAAGAAATGCAGGTAGGTTTTACTATTGCCCCAAGGTTATTTTTGAATGAAGTGAGCAAAATTCAAAACAGACCCACAGGATTCGACCTAAATTTTTCAATGTTGGTGTTAGAATTCTGTCTCATTAAATCTGTTTACTTGAGGCACCCCAGACAAAAATGATTTTTACAGTTTTATTTTGTGTTTTATAATTGTTTAAAACAATCTCTGCAAACGTTTTAGATAGTGGCCATCACATTGAATTTTGTCTCTTCTCGAGTGTGAGGAAATACAAATAAATATACAAAATTTACAAAAAACGGCACGGTAAAAGTTGTTTAAAATTTGCAACACAGTGTGAAACATGGTCAACTTTAAGAATATACCAAGCAAATGCCATTTTTTAAACATTACTATTAGGGGTCCAATACCTTAAATTAAGTATTTCATAATAAACAGTTTAAATCCACGTGGTCATGCAAAGGTGGTCCTTTCTGGATACGGAAATACCTCACTGCAACATTTATCAAATTCATCAGGTACAATGAGTGGTCCTTCTCGAGTGTGAGGAAATACAAATAAATATACAAAATTTACAAAAAACGGAACGGTAAAAGTTGTTTAAAATTTGCAACACAGTGTAAAACATGGTCAACTTTAAGAATATACCAAGCAAATGCCATTTTTTAAACATTACTATTAGGGGTCCAATACCTTAAATTAAGTATTTCATAATAAACAGTTTAAATCCACGTGGTCATGCAAAGGTGGTCCTTTCTGGATACGGAAATACCTCACTGCAACATTTATCAAATTCATCAGGTACAATGAGTGGTCTTTCCTGGTTCCGGAAATACCTCACTGCAACATTTATCAAATTCATCAGGTACAATAAGTGGTCCTTTCTGGATACGGAAATACCTCACTGCAACATTTATCAAATTCATCAGGTACAGTGAGTGGTCCTTTCTGGATCCGGAAATACCTCACTGCAACATTTATCAAATTCATCAGGTACAGTAAGTGGTCCTTTCTGGATCCGGAAATACCTCACTGCAACATTTATCAAATTCATCAGGTACAATGAGTGGTCCCTTCTGGATACGGAATACCTCACTGCAACATTTATCAAATTCATCAGGTACAATGAGTGGTCCTTTCTGGATACGGAAATACCTCACTGCAACATTTATCAAATTCATCAGGTACAAGAAGTGATCCTTTCTGGATACGGAAATACCTCACTACAACATTTATCAAATTCATTAGGTACAATAAATGCCCTTCCTGCAACAGTTCTATGTAGCATTTTAAAATGAAGGCTTCCATCAATGTTGTCTGCTTTTATCTTAATGTTTCTATGTCACTTCTTATTCTAAATTTATTCATCAGTTTAGCAAAGTGTGAAAATATAAGAGCTGTTTAAAAAAGAGGGAGGGCATGAAACAATCAAGGAAAGTCATGTTTGAATCAGCATCTGTGATTTTTTATAACTAAAATTGGATTTAGACCGTATTGTCAATTTGTAGGTAAGACTATGAACGAATTTAACATTCTGAAATTATTGCAAGGTGTTAATGCTATTTCGGTTACAAAAATGACACAGATAAAGATAAACCAGGACATTTTAGGCTAGGTCTATTTTCTTATTCTTTTTATTTACAGTGTCTCAATTAAATGTTATACATATTGTCATTAAAGTAAAGGATTCCTAGGAATGAATTAATTAAACTAGAAGTATAAAATGTGGAATAATAAGTAAAAGGGAGCGTTACTTGTAAATGTGTCGGCCGCACAACCCGTCGGTCGTGGGTTCGAGCCCCACTTGGGTCAAGACCACACCTTCTCATATTACTAAAATACTGTTTTCCAGGAAGCGGACTCGAGAATGGTTTAAATAAGCTCAAAACTATCAAGGTAAAACAAATGAATGTAAGCTAAGAATCAAAGTTAATACATATGATCTTTTTGAATGCATCATTCACTTTCGAATGCCATAAGATAAGAAACAAACAATGTAATATATAGCCAAACATAATATTATTCAAATAGAAGCCAAAACAGCCCTTTAAACAGAACCAATTTACTTTTTTTCAATTTAAGGAAAATACTTTCTATTTGTGTTGCCTCTTTAAATCTTTTTCACATCTAATGAACCCATTGCACCTAATAAATTAAGAGTGGTTGTTGTTATCAAAACGAGCATTTTGCATGACCATTGGAATTAAACCAATTACAAAAATATCTTGCTGCCATAGCAAAATTTGTAAAGCTGAAAAAACATGGATATTTTCTTTTCTCTGAAGCTATATGAGATAGATAAATAATGTGTTAAATAAATTTGGTATTTTAGATAATTTCCTGTTACCACGACAAATATTATTAATAACCAAAGTCACCGACATGCATATCGTCACCTCAGTGCAAAAAGGGGATAACTACATTGACTTATAAAAGGACTTACTCACTTTTTGCGCTAATGTGACGATATATACTTTCGACAAAGACATTAAATGAAAATTAAGACGACCAATTCATTTTGAAGCGATACAAATATCGATCCCCAGAAAGATTCATAATATATGGTGGGTGCATTTGACAGCGGCATTTGTTTTGTACCTCTAGTAAGTGGCTTACTCTATAAACTGCGAGACGAAATTATACCCTCATAATACATAAATTATAGAAAATAGTAATGTTGCACACTTTTGATTAATAATAGAAACTTAATGAATAAACATTTGAATATGATATTCACATGTCTTTATTCAATTGCTCGCATAAATAAACTCGTGGCAAAGCTATTTAAGACAGTGCGTCAAATAGGTAAGAAAGTGAAATATGACTATACGGTACGTATGCTATTATTGAATATGGCGTGAACGCCTTGTATTCGCCTATATTAATGATTTTGCGTGATTAATTGATTCAAATCACCTAAAAAGAAGTATATCTATATTCCTTATTAAGATCAGCTGCCGTTTTAGTTAAAACTATGAAAACAGTCAGTGTACGGAAATATATAAACTGCCAACAATGCAGTCGTAGAAATTGTTGAGTATATAGTTTATTGCCAAATTGAAAAAGCAAATTTGTAGATTTTTGGACTTTGATTTAAACACTTTTCCGATTAGGTCCCGTCACAGTTATGAAGATGCGCGAGATATAGCGTACATTACCAAATCCTTATATTCAAGTTTGTACATGAGCATTCCCCAGCCTGTATAAAGGAATGCCAGAAGTTTACAGGTCAATTATGAACATATGATCAAGCGACATAGTGTCACAAGTTGTGCCAAACTCTTGAACAGGGATGTATCGTAAACGAAGCTCTCAGATATCCAATTAAATTAAGAAGTGTCCACACATCTAATTATCTGTAAAACATTATTTTCTTTGTACAACATTTTGCAATCTAATCGAGTAATCTTGGGTTTCATTGTGTTACTATAGTCGTTACTTTAATTGATTTGGTGTTTGTTGGAGTCGGAAAAAAAACCATCTCACTGTTTTGATGAGTTATACAAAACCTCCCCCATATTATTTACTGGTACAATATGGGACTAAATCACTCCCGTTGAAATTTCAATGAGAACAAAATTTCGGCCGCTGAAATTTCAAGACGGACAAAACCTCTCACGTCATTTTAAAAAGGCAGAAAAACACTCTTCAACGACTAAAAACCTCCCATTATGCCGTAGAAATATTTGTAAAATGCCATATTAAATCGAATGTCAACGAATGTCATCCTTTCCAGAATAATAATTTACGGTAATTTATTGCTTATTTATGTTTTAATTAGCAGAAAAATCATCAAGATTTGCAAACAGATAAAATGTAAGTAACTTATTTTTCGACACAACACATTTGATGATGTCCCCTAATGACAAAGAGAAAAGTGAAATCAATCGATAAAATAACAATTATGCCATGACTGAGAATCAAATAAAACTTGCAACAAGATTGAAAAAGTTGTATTCAGTTACTTGACATACTCTCGATCCGTTGTTATGTGCACCGAATAAGCTTCTTGACATCTACGCACTCCTAAACTATTTCGCAGGACACGTAACATCAACGTGTGTCAATATTATCAAAATACGGTAACGTCTACGTCAGATCGACCTAATGCGCTGAAAAATAGTATTTTCCTGATTTTATCTATTTTTTTACATGACAGACATGTTAAAATAGCAGAACTGTGTGTCAGTATACTTAAGCACACCAGATCGGTTATACGCCGCCGCGTAAAATGATTCCATTTAGCTTCGCCCTCGTGAAATTAGTGCGAGGGTGTATAATCTCTTCGTCATGTTTAAATACATTAAAATATGGTTCTGTCATACATTATTCTTTATCAAAATGTGATCTTTTTTAATGAACATTGCAGAAAAAATCAGTTGTTTTGATCAATTTCTTATGTTTATACCATACTTTAATATCTTTAATTACAATTAAAAAGATTACCAAGTACAATATACAAAAAATAGATCTATACTTGTTTTACGTTGTTTTGTTTGTGTAGAAATGATAGGAAAAAGAAAATCGTTTGATTATGTCCCTTTGAAATAGCATGATATCGCAGTTATCAATGATTGCCCGCCTTGTAATTGAAGGGGGTGGGGGCGTGGGGAGAGAGGGGGTGTGAGGCCGGATAGTCCGCATTGATACTTCAACGAGAGTGGTTATGGCCAACGAGCCTGGATTTACCTTACCTGATAAAAACAGCGGGGAGAGGAGGGATGTCCGCTTCATCAAAACAGTGGGATGAATGTTCTCCTACATGCGATATTGCCAATTATGGACAGTCACTAAAATATAATTAACTGTATATTATTTGAAATGAAATAAACCCAACAATGAAATGTTTGACTCAAACATTGCCTCCTCTGTTGATATTACCTTTACATAAAATAAGAGAATTCACATCCTTGAAGAATATTCTATCGTGATATCTAAATTTAAAATGAAAATATCTAGACATTTTCAATTGATCAAGTTATAATTCCAAAGCCATTCCCATCCACAAATATTTGTCATTAAATCAAGTATTTTTATAACATTTTTCATGTAAGACAACACGTTGAAAGGTGCTTCATTGTAGATACTGAACATAAAACATCACATATTTATAAAATGCTACACGAAGTCTCAACAAGAAGTACAATTCTATGTCGTTTTTGTTATCACATAGTGACACATGCATTATTAAGCATGGCTGGTCTTAGAAGGTAAAGCTTGGTTGACATCATGTTAAACAAATGTTCTGTAATGGTTTTCTGTACCTATAAATTCTGTTGAAAAGTCTAATCTTCTATGATATAATATGTCAATAACAAATATGAAAACTAATTTTATTTCATTTTATTACCAGTACCGATTTAGAACTTTGATAATTTGTAGCATTATAGGTCATGATTACTCTGGATCGCTCACCTGAGTAATATGAGCTGCATGTTTCAAATGTCAAACTGATGCTAAAATATTAAGAAAGTAGGTCAGTAGGTCACATTCATGGTCACTGGAAGTCAGTTTTAAGATCGATGTACAAAACTCTATATTATGTCATCCAAATTTCAAGGATGTACCTTTAAAAAACGAGAAATTAGGTCAGTAGGTCAATGTCACAGTCAAGTGACCCCTAATTATTTTGGATCATCAGGTAATTATGATTAAACAGTCTAGGAAATATGATCAGATAATTTTTGAAGTATTTTTCCTGTATAACTCATATAAAAACTAAGTGACCCCGGGACGGGGCTTTAAATGGATCACGGGTCATGATTTGAACAATCTTAGTAAAGGACCACTAGACAATGCCACAGGTAAAATATCTAAGCTTTGTGCCTCTAGGTTTCAGAGAAGAATATTTTTATATGTTTTTCCTATAGAACTCTATGTAAATTCAAAGGAACCACAGGTAAGGACTGGACCAATATTGACTCTGGGATCATAACTTGCACAATCTTGGTAAAAGTCCACTAGACAATGGCACATACCAAATATCTAAGCTCTAGATCTTCAGGTTTCAGAGAAGAAGATTTTTGAAATTTACAATATAGCCATTGAGGGAAAATAAGCCCCGCCCCCTGGCGGCCATGCTTTTTACCGAAACAGAACGGCTTAAGCAATTTTGGTAGAGGGTCATCTAAAGATCATTTTACAAAATATTTTTGAAATCCGGCTTACAGTTTCTGAGAAGAAGATTTTTATAGATTTTCCGTTCGGTTGCCATCGCAACCACAGTTTTGAATGTATTTTAATTCTCTGGGTAATTTTGAAATGGGGTCACTCAAGGATCATTCCTGTGAAGTTTCGTGTAAATCTGCTCAGTAGTTTTGAAGAAACTACTTTTTAGAAACTGTTGAAAGACGGACGACGAACGATGCACGATGGACGACGGACATCAAGCGGTCACAAAAGCTCACCTTGAGCCTTTGGCTCAGGTGAGCTAAAAATTCAGGCATTCTCAGGCGTTCCTTAATACCCTCGCCCTACAAGACCCCTGATACAACTCAGCCGACGCATTCTGATGGCATATCGCTACACCTATCATTCACTTGAACAAAAAGGTCTGCAATTCCAACGTTTACCTAATTAAGGTCCAACGAATGGCTATATTCTAGTAAACTATTTCTTTTTCACAGTATTTTTGTTGCTAGAAGCCATCTTGGAGTCTGTCACCTGCGCTGTAACACGCGATCTGATTAGACGAGCGTTTTCAAAAATTACATGGCCAATCAATGATACTGTGATTTTGAGCACTGAATAAAAATCAAATAATACTTTGTCAGAAATAAGATTTACGATGAAATTCTTGTTGGCCGCGAAGAAACTATAGAGGTCATAAAAGTACTTTATTTTGGTAAAACAGTGAAAAGGAAAAAAGGGAAAATGATACATGCAGAGCTGTATTGTTCGATCAGAAGTGAGGCTATTTGAAGGAAATTTTGACGTGCCTTCGGATGCATGAATTAAGGATGTAAAATCGAGGAGATAATAATATACATGTAGTTCGTAGCACATTTCTGTTGAATAATTCCCAATATAATCCTTTAAGTTTAAGTCATAGCTTGTACTAAACCCGTATTATGCTTCTAAAACAAAACGGAATCGAACGGTTAATATTCTAACAGTAATTCTAGTGTTAATTGTGAACTGAATAATAAATAATGTAGCATACGAAGGCGTGATTTTGTGAAAGGTGAGATTACATTTTGCCGCAGTCAGCTCTTGTCATATCTGAAATAGAAGCGCAGTTTCATAACTTTAAAAGTCCAACATAAATAAAGACTACATACAAACGCAGAAAAATTCAGCATGGAAAATCAAAATGTAGGGGGCACAGTGGACCATAGTGTAGGCTGTGTAGTCGTTCAGTAACTGTAACACCACTACACATGTACAATTAATTGTCATCCATATGGCTTTACTGGTGGCAACTAACATATATAATAATATATTACTAAGATTGATGTTTCTTGCACTCTTGCAAAATTTCCAGGGCGGGCTACTAGCAGGACTACGTTCTTCTGTACGGATAGTTTTTTTTGAAATTTGAGAAATGTCAGGGGAGAGTATTCCAAGTGTATTACTTTCCAACTTGGCTCGATTTGTTGGTCAGTTAAACAAATAAGGAAGCCTAGAAATTATATTCTACGATTGACGCGCGGATCGGCAAGAGAACATGATTTAATTACCCGATGACGCCCGTTTTCTTATTGCTTGGATGAATGAATTTCATCTCTATTTCGATCATTATACTTAAATGAACATGTTACTTTACATGTGATTTATCATATGATTTACCACGTTCATCATTCAGATGCTTGGATATTAAACCATTCAGTTCCTACATATTTTTACTCTGACCCAAGGTCAATCAGATAATACCGTGGCTGTTGTTAATAAATATACATACAACTAACTCTTCATGTCATTTTGAGTCTTCCATACGATGGAAATGAATTAAATATCGGTTTAAGGATCCTAAATGTTTTGAACTCTTAGTGGACCCTGTCCCGTACTATTAGCAATCTACCAATCTTAAACAGGTATATATTTTATAGCAACATGTTAAACGTAAGCAATGATAGTTTGAAATGTCGCAGATTTGAGCTCTCTCTAGACATGGATTGATGGCCGCTCCCGTTTTGGCTGACTTTTAACATATAAGTTTAGTTTTTAGACCGGCCGTCTCTAAGGAGCTATTCGAGTTAATAGCGATTATCCAAATTTTATATTTGATAATCCAATTTAAATCAATTTACGAAGTTCGGTAGTGAAGTTAATGGTAAAACATTTAGTGTTCTGAAACCTGAAAGGAAATGCTCTTCAATAGAAGATATGTTTGGGTTCATTGATTGAATCAGCTTCCTTTTCCGGTTTAATGCGTAAACAAAACGAATAGCTAATAATCGCCAAATTACTCGTGCATCTGGTTAAATAATCGCTGCATCACTCGTCAGCCGTTAAAAAAAAATGGACCCAAAGAAGAGGAAATCTTTGGTTCAGCAAAATGCAACGGAAACAGGTCTAAAAGGGTAAAAACTCTGGTTAGGAACACTATTGAAGACTAGCCACTCGGGTAATGTATCGGGTATCCGGTAACTACATGTATGTAACTTTTCCCGATTTTCCATTACGTGATAATTACGAAGAGGAACTTAGTGACCCCCATGACTTAATTTGCTGTTCAAATGCCGGTCACAAAAAATAAATAAACTGAAAAAGTTGTTATCCCCAATTCCTATATTTTCATGCCTTCTTATTTTCTCCGAAAACTGTCAAGTCAAGTAATATTTATATACAAGGTCGGAGAATAACAACAAGTAACTGTAACTCTGGTCCCAACACTATGCTTTAGCAGGAGGAAGAGCTATCCCTTGTTGAACATGTTGAAACAATATCATAGCTTGGATTATAAGGTCAAAGTGCCAATTAAAAGTGTTAATATGTTTATGATTGTGTTCTGAGGTTACTGTTATCATTTTCAACTGCTTCCTTAATTATAAATACACAGCATTTTAAAAACAAAAATGAAGTGAAATTGCTACTACCATTATGATGATTTAATGGTAGAATTATTACATTGTGTTGATTATTCTAACACGACCAGGAAATAACCTATATATACACATAGAAGAAAATCAATCAATGGTTATTTTGCGATAACCCATGCGCGTGCAAAGTAGTGACGTCATCCTCTATGTATAGAATGATCCAGGTGCGTAGCACGAAGTGTAGTTCATGTCGTAAAAAGTAGTTACCATTTTTCTAACACTGTTGATACTACTTTGTCGTGTTAGAGTCGAAATAACAAGTTCCCAAATGTGATTTATTGTAGAATAACCCGAGTTTTTTGTTATTATGCGAAACATACGGCATTCGTGATATATTCTTACGCATAAGAACTCAAAACACGGGTTATTCTACGATAAACCACGCTTTTTAAATATAAAGTTTGGACCAGCTCGTTTTCTTATGATATGGACTTGACTTGCTGAACTGCGCTGTAGAAAACCCTTGTTTCTGCTTGAATGACATAAGCACCTGAATAACACAAATTGCAGATGACATAGGAAAATGGCGACCAGAAATTAGGTTACACACATTCTGGAAACATCTTGACATTTCACAATGACTGTTTAGGATATCCAAACAGGAAATTTTGCATGATAAAGATAAAAGTCTTATTTTCAATATATATATATAAATATATATATACAGTTTTGGATGTATTTTGCATTATTTTGGAATTTTAACAGGGGAATAAGTAGGAGACACGAAGACACAAGAAAATGGCGTACATGTCCAAATCTAGGAATGATTTAAAACCCCATAAACTTTATCAGTGATATTATGTTCAAAAACAATTGATTTGTCATTCATACACATATTAGAATCCAAAAAAATCTTTTCAATTTTGAAATCAAAACTAACAGAAGTGGTGGTTGTTGCTACTATGAAGTTAAAAGAGAGGCTTTATTAAGTTTAGTCATTCCTTAAACCTGCAAGAGATATGAACACAGACAGTTCCCAGGAGGGGCAAATGGCCTTACAGGATGGTAAATTAATCATTTCCAACCCTCCAGCCACATGTAAGTTACTAACACAAAGCTCTCAATAGAGCAATGGCTATCTGCGTACATAACTTTCATGAGCGTCATGCTAGAAAAGTATCGTACAAGGGCTCAAGAAATGTTGAAATACATTTGTGACATATGCCTGGCAGCTCAAAGGTCATCAGATTGGGGAGGCTATAATGAAGAGTGCTATGAAGAATGTTCAGATGGAACAAAATGGCAAATTTATTATTTATGACTATTATAAGGGCCAGTGAAATAAGACTACGAGTATTCATGCATGATGTTACCATTGATCAAATACTGGTATCAATGACATACTCCTTAACCACTGGCAGTCTGCTTTTGAAAGTTTACCTTTCCATGATAGGATGCTATTTCAAGCTCCGTAAATTGGTCAGAGGCATGTGACAGAATTCAATGATAATTATGTCACTACTTGTGTTTGCTAGGTAAGCAATGCTGGATTTGTAAACAAAGTTACCATCTTAAGAATATCATTAATGACTATATCATTTATTTTATGGTTTTGTACACTTTCAAGCATTATCTTAATTGCAGTATTACCAATGTTTGGCTATATATGATTTGAGGATAGATCCTGCTAGTTCAGCAGTAAATTGAGTTATTATGATCGGATGTTCAAAGTTCAGTTTTGTCCTTAAATCTATCTTATTGTTGCTTGGTTACATCTTAATTTTTTTGTGAATGAAAAAATCCTAAAGGATGTTTCCTGTGGCAGTCTGGAGAGATAAAACCGTGGGTTGAGGTGTCTCAATCTGGCCTTTCCATGCCCTGACAGCTTTTCAAGCTGCAGAGTTTCACTTTTGGTTTGTCATTTTTTGGTTTGCTATGGTATACTTCGTGAGTAACGTCGGTACCTCCTCCTCTTCTATATATAGTTGGAAGGCCTATAGCGTGAGTTATCGCTTATGTAGCTTGCTTGCATGGGATGGGTAAGACAGGTTGGCTCAATTCACCGTCTACAGATATTGGGTTTCGCTGGGTTCTGGTACTTCGTTTACGTAGACCGCTGACCAGCCAGTTGTTCTAATATGGTGGCGGCCAGTTTATTTATCTCCCCATGGTCAACAAAAAAGTTTGGGTTTGTCTTTGCTGCCAGTTCTTTATGCCATATTTGTAAAGGTTGTGTTTGTTAAAATGTAAATTGGTAATAGAATCTGTCAACAAAGTACTTTGAAATTCTTGTTGTTTGTTTGAAGTAATTCAAGCTATGAAATAAGCCTGATTAATCAGATGTTCATAGTTCATGTGAGGTCAGTCTGACTGTCCTTGGGAAAACTCTCTACAACATTTTGTAGTCAGAAAAGGTGAATGTCCTTAGTCCATTTCTGGCTGTCAACGTATTCTGTTGAAAGCTGTTCTTGGATCACATGATGTCTGTCAAAAGTTGGTTCGTTTGGGTCCCCGACATAAGAAAGTGAAATATTGTATTTAAACATCCATTAATTCAACTTAAAACATTTCCCGTTGAATTTAAATGGCTATGCAAAACATTTCCTAATTTTATTCAGGAAATAGAATTGTTATATATCCTTTGCCACTCAAAATAGCTTGTCGCCTTTTCACTGAACATGGCAATTACTTGTTGTACAAAATAAAAAAAAAGATTCCTTATTGTATCCTTAATTAAACCTTATAGCACAAAAAGTTCAGTTAACCTTTGGGTCAAAAATAAAGTACAGAAATTGGATGCTTTTCCTTAGTTTTAATACCGTATACAGTCCAATATGTAATGTAAATAAAGTCTATGGTAATTATGAATTTAAGTCGTATAAAAGTGGGACATGTTTACTTTAAATGCAAAATCAGTCACAATAATCTAGTTAAGTATGTACGACGAGAAGTTTATAGGTTAGACTTGATACCTGCAAAGGTAGCTAAAATAGCACTTATCCGCAAAATATGTATAGGTAAAAGGAAGCGGGTTATATGAATTGTTTTAACACGGTCCATATAAGTGATAAAAGACAGAGCATATATTTAGTACTGATGAGAAACAAACAAGACAAAACACACACAGAGATAATGTTATTCAAATAAAAGCCAAATCAGCTCTTTACACAGCACAAATTTACTTTTTTTTAATTTAAGGAACATAATTATAGTTATTTTGTGTTGCCTTTATTGTGCTGATTCAATAGTACCTAATAAATTTGATAAACGCTGAAGATTGGCTGTTTTATATATATATATATAAACACTTCTGCACCACCCATGACCTGTCAATTATACAATAACCAATACACCCTGCTGCCTATAACAAAAGTTGTGAAACTGAACAAACATGGATTGTCGGCAATAATATTGTTTTAGATCAAAAAGTCAATGCTTGATAAGCTGTCGCTTAAAAGTGATACCGTAGGTTAAAGACACGCCACAAAATAACTGTATTCTTTTGTATTTTCCATGATGGTAATTATACATGCTTTGCATAAACAAAATGAGAAATAACAAGTATCTCTTTACAGTGACATGTATAAGACCAAGACAATGTGTTTAATGTCTAAATAAATTATTAAAATTAATGAAGTAGTATGCACAGTACTTGATGTATAAAGGTGGGTTAAGACCACACTTTGATTCTACAGTGTAAGATAGTTATTATTCCTTGTTTATAAAACTATACTGAAAAGAGAATGATTGAATAAGTGTGCAGATGAAGCTAAAAACACATTAATTCTGGGTTCTGGGAGGGTCTAAATTGTCCACCTGTCATCTTGTAGAATAACTGTGTTATATACCAGTATTATCAGAATGATTTCCATGAAGTTCATGTGCGAGGAAAAAATAGGTCACTAGGTCGTGGTGGGTCTTTAAAGTCTATCCTATTTTTCATTAAAAACGAGGAGACAGTAACCTATATCTACAACTTTGATTCTGTATGACAAAGAAATGTATCAACTGTATACTGCTTTTTATATCTGTAAACGTATATTATATCTGTTATCCTTCAATCTGACTCGAAATTATGTTATGATATACATTCCAAACGAATGACATAACATGAATAAATGAACATAAATAAAGTCCTGCAAAGATTTAATCAGAATCTAGGCCCATATCAACTGCACACCTGTTGCACATTCTATCTTTAAACATTGAACAATAGTGAAATACTGTAACCTGATGGTATCCACCCATTTCAATAAATATATTTCATTCATTCAGACAATTACATATCTAAAGAATTAGATAAGAATGCATACTTGATAATACATATCAAACTTATGTTTCATAGCCATGAATCAAGGAAAAAGATATGAAATAAGTAGGGAAAAGTTTCCTCCATTCATAAAATTTATCTCGAAAAGAAGCATGTGGACATGGAAAACACCAAAAAAACGTGCAAACACTTTCTACATTAATTCGATAAATTTGCATCGTTTCTAAACTTCGATGCAAATGTTAAACCTTATTTACAATCGGCATAGTTTGTGCTCAATGCTAACCTTTCGCTTTCCGCTTTTTTGCTGCCATTTTGGATTAAGTCATATGCACATTTGCTCGACTTCACTCCCCATTGCGGTAGGAGCATGTTCTTGACCTGTGACCTCGACACTAGCGTTGCAATACTCGCGTTCGATTGGCGGTAGTGTGAAAAATCCGCTCGACTCTACCCGAATCGAACACACCCAACCTTTCTCGACGTCGCACAGTAAGGGGAGCTGTACAAAGCTAACATTAACCAGTCTTGTTAGTCTAAGTGTAAGACTATAACAGTTAACATTTCCATGATATATTATTTGATTAAGAATTAAATCTAACGGTATTTTTCTTAGCTTGCATGCGATGCAACTAAGCAAAATAACAGAAGACTCAGTCTATGCATGAGTGGTAACACAATGTGCTACAACCCTAAAGTCCCCAGAAATGGCTTCAGCGGAATTATATTATAGTCAAATTGAATGTACTTCTGACACGCTCAAAAAGTCTAGAAAATATAACAACACTGAATCAAAACCCAATAGCAGTAGCTATCAAACTTCCCTGCCATAAACATATCAGAAATCATCTATCACAACTTAATCATACTGTATAATTGCATCGTATATGAGATAGTTCTTAAAGTTCAGTTACCTTAAAGATCGATCTTAGAACTTGAATGAGCTTGGTTGTCTTAAACAGGTTTACATTTCTTTCAACGAATAAAAAAATATATTTACATTTGCCCTTTTCTTTCCCATTGAAAAAAATATGACATTAATTTTGTATGAACAGCAAAAGGAAAGGCACCAAATTTACGACAACGCTGCTAAGTGATTACGGGTCGCTGTTTTGACAACGCTCGTGTATAGTCAGGGAGAACGTTCCTTAAATGACGTCGCAGTTGTTCCGTCTGGTGAACAGAATGGCCGGGAAATCGATTTTAATGTTGAATGCAACAAAATGTGTGCAATTAATGATATTACCTTGTAAATATAAGAACAGAATAGGATCGGCAAATTAAACATAAATCGCTTGTGCGATTCATAGATATACCGATCCTATTCTGTCAATCTGCATGAACTCCATATTTTTTCCCAAAGTTCGCCCATTAACTCGTTCAGATATGGTTGCCTTTCAAGTGGGAAGTTACTGCTTTGGTCCTAATGACTCGGATTAATCTTAAGACCCGACTGTTTTGAGACATACGGCATATTTAGTGTTCAACCCGTTTACAGTTGGACACTACGCTGCCCTCTTTGATTGTGTCTCACGGAAGAGGGGGAGGACTCTATGATGAGCAGTTTTTAAATCCTACCAGGACTGAACTGTTTTGATATCTGTCTTCTGGTACGTGGCATTCCCTGTTTGATATTTATCTTTGTTTTTTACATAATGGACACCACCATTTTCCTGCTATACAATATAAAATTTAGTTCGTGAAGGAAAAGAATGAATTAATAAAGGTTAAGTAGACTTGAGAGATATAACATGCGTCATATTATTGTATTTTGCAATCCTTAAAACAATATTCATGATTTTATACAAGCTTTTTGCTTTTCATCGTTCCTAACAGGACCCCTGACGTCAATTTCGTCTTTCATTTATGAATGAAACATCGCCTTGTTTTGCAAACAAATTTACCGTTCAAGGACGATAGTCTGAGAGAGAAAAAAAACACTAGCCTTGAAGCTTGACTTCTTTGCTATTTAAAACATTAATGGCAACCGGATAATCATGTACACGTTTTCTGAATAAATGTTTACAAACACGTGACTACCTTATTTTTATATGAAAGTACCAACGTAATATGTTTTGATATCTTATCTAAGCAGTGTCCATTAAATAAAACGGGAACAATCATAAAGAGTCTTAATGTATCGATTATTGTTTTATTTGTTTGTTTTGTTGGATTTAACGCGGCATCGACACAGATACAGGTCATATGGCGACTTTCCAGCTTTGATGGTGGCAGAAGAAACCAGGTGCTCCTCCGTGCATTATTTCATCACGTACTGTTTTATTAGATTTTGGAACAAGCCAGTAGTGACTGCTAGTCAAGTGATACCGACATTTAAAACTAGAATAACAAAATTTTGATATGACAGTCACGATAAATGACAAAAATAAACCACGGTCTTATAATAGTCTTTGTACTTAAAATTAGAATATTCTGGATTTCGTGAACTAAAATAATTTTTGTTGATAGGTATAACTGGAGCTGACGTGTTACAACGTGGCAATTTTGTTTGTTCAATGAAGTATTGTCTTTGTTCTTGAATGTCAGGAAGTGTTGTCTTTGTTCTTGAATGTCAGTCGTTCAATGAAGTGTTGTCTTTCTTCTTGAATGTCAGTCGTTCAATGAAGTGAGGTCTTTCTTCTTGAATGTCAGTCGTTCAATGAAGTGTTGTCTTTGTTCTCAAATTTCAGTTATTCAATGAAGTTTTATCTTTGTTCTTGAATTTCAGTTGTTCAATTAAATTTTATCTTTGTCCTCGGATTTCAGTTGTTCAATGAAATTTTATCTTTGTCCTCGAATTTTGGTTGTTCAATGAAAGTTTGTCTTTGTTCTCTAATTTCAGTTGTACAATGAAATATCATCTTTGTTCTTGAATTTCAGTTGTCCAATGATATTTTATCTTTGTCCTCGAATTTTGGTTGTTCAATTACATTTTATCTATATCGTCGGATTTTGGTTGTTCAATGAAATTTTATCACTGTTATATGCTTCTAAGAATACAATTATTATTTACGTTTGTTTTTTTCGTGTTTAATGATATTGTTATTGTATTGTTCTATTGTTATAATGTTTTGTCATTGCCTGTATTTCAATCATCTACACAATTACATTCTTAAAATCATTCTTGCATACTGGACAGGTTTCACCGTGTTTTTGCTGATGCTGGAAAAACTCATGTGCCGAAATTTATGACTGAATGCGTAAATTCATACGCTAAAATGATAAAATAATGCTTAAAAGAAAAACATATATTTTATTTGATTTCTTGTTTTAATTGAAGAATACGCCTAGCAAGAAAAAGAATCTATCACTAGTTGAAGGTGCGGATAGAAATATCTGTCTCTCGAGTTACCGCCTAAACAGTTACCATTTGAGCCAGATATTTCCATCTGCACATTCAACCAGTGAACGATTCTTATAATCATACTTAGTGAAATAGGCTTCATAATGTTCTCTCTTTCATTGATTTAGCACTTTCATTTTCTATATTCTCATTTTATTATAATATGTTGTCAAAGAAATATTGTTGCATTTTAAAAGTTTCCCCATAATCCTTGTCACAAAAGTGTTTAAGTACTCTCATTACAAATAGCCTTTATTTTAGTAATTCGGTTATTGTCCAAATTGAGGTTCTTTTCAACGCATAACTTATTTTTAAACTTTATTTCGACACCTCTTAGTGTTATTATTTGTTCAAAAATATGTAGTTTTCCGATGTATGTGGCATACTAATGAGCGAATTTTATAATCTTTGATTTATGTATGTACGTTTTGATGAAACATATCTTAAACTGGCTTAGTTTTTTTTAAAATCTGTTTGCCATAATTCACTTCCGCTATGAAAAGGGCCAAATAATTTCATTTAACTCTTTGTACAATGGTATCTGTAATGATAGCTGTCATGTTGCTAATGACGTTTCCATTACCTAGAAATTATACTTTTAAAAAATGAATTGCAAAAAGAGTGATTTTCTTGAACAAAACTGAGAAAAAGTGAAATATATTTTATCATATTTTATCAAAGAGTTAGCATGAAAAATTATATTATTTGTACAATAACAAGTCACAATGTCAGTGCGAAAGCAACAATTGTATTTATTGTTTGTAACTCTGATGAATATGAATATGAGTCGTCAGTATTTTGGCAGCAAAAAAAGCGATGTTGCTCATTGCAGACCTGGAGAAGTCTTTTGCGCATGTCCGGAAGTGATTATCAATTGAAGCGCACGGCAAAAATACGCAATCTATTGCATGTCCGCACGCATTTAGTGTATAATATGTATAAACTGACTAAAGGTTAGGGCTAGTATTGCCATGGTTACAAAATATATACATTACAGATACTTTTTATTAAAATTGCTTGAATCCGATATATACAGGAGTCTTTAATTTATACAGGCGCTCCAGGTTTGCAGTGAGTCACAGTCCAAAAGAAAAAAGAAAGAGTAAAAAAAGCAAATCTGAAACGTAAATATTTGTTAAAAATAATTTTTATATTGGTCGTCTAGTGTGTGATATGACCACTCAGGATGTTAGAAATGTCTTGAAATTTCCGGTTTTTCTATTTCCGCTTCTCACGGCTAACTTCACAAGCGTAAACTAAGTAGGAGAATGAAAACGGCAAGAAACCCGGAAACGATATATAGCTGGAGCTTATAAATTTACTTAATTTAATTGCCGCAGCCATTTTGTTTTAAACAAAATTCATATCGGAAAATTACTAGCGGGATGTGGAATATATCCTTTCTCCACGTGACGTCTATTGACCAATAGAATTGCAAGAAATTTGTAGAAGGCGTGATAATCTACCGTGTTCGTTGTTTATTGGATTTTGCATGATTGTTCTTTCATAGCTACAGACATAACAGTTAAGCATTTTGAACGTTGCTTGTAAACTTTCTTTTGTTACAAGCCGTCATTATAAATTTCATGAGTTGCTTTTTATAATTTGCTGACAAACTTATTTACATTAAAGACCCATCACAAATGAACTGACCTACTTTCCACCCACATGAAATTCATGAAAACATTCTAATAATACCGTCAAAAAAACAGCTGTACTACAAAATGACGGATGGACAATTTAAGGCCCTGACTGAAAAATTGTATCTGCTTAGTTTTCCTAGCTATTTTAATTCAGTGAATCTTTTTGAGGTCTTAGAAACAAAGTTAAAAATGTATTTCACATTGTAGAGGAACAGAATATGGCGTGAGCTTGACTAGATACATCAAGTACTGTTTATAGTGTTACATTACTTTCACAAAATTGTTAGATAGTAAAACATTCAAGTCTTTGCCCCTTTAGGACATTTACGAGAGTTGTTACTGTGCAACGTTTAGCGCAAATGCCGGTGGTCTATTACTGGTTATAATGCAGTAATTCGGTCCAAAATGTGCTTCCGTGGTGTAGTCGAAAGAAGTCCCTAATAAATAGATCCTAATTTTTCCATTTTTCGCGCATTTGCGCGTAAATCGGGGGCCAAATGGGCATTATTTCACTCGTGGAATGAATTTTACATAAAATAGGACACGTTTCATGCTAATACTCGCATGTTTTCGAGTTGTTTACTTGAAAACGAAAGTAGGGTGTTTATTCTGCGGACCGCTTTCTGAAATGCGGCAATATGAGGGTACCTGACTTCAGTTGAGTTGCATTTCACTGCATACTATTCAACACCCCTTTTTCTTTTCGTTTTCTTGAAGCAAATGTATGGATATCTTGTGGAAAATAGGTCTACGATGGAGTGAAAATCTAGAAACTGTAACAAAATTGGTCTGAAGTAGCTGAATTTTATATGAAACAAAGAACAATTTCTTTTATTGGTATATAGCCTATAAGAGCTGAAATAAGACTTTTCTCGAAACACATCACAATTAGTTTTCATAGTCATAAATCGATTGTATATGTTATAAAATGATGTTTTCAATGCAAAATAATCATTAAATTTGAAAATTTTTGAATTTTGACCATATTTTGAGTATATGCGCCTATTTCGGCAGCAATTTCTGCAATAGAAAGGCCAATATTTTGTCTCCAGAATGTGTGAAAATGCACAAAATGCGTCCATTTGAGTCTTATTCATGACGGAATGAATGATATTTCAGAATCAAAGTGAAAAATGAGGCATACAGGTGAAACTTTTACCAAAATTTACAATGAAGCGACCATAGAGCCTAAATTTAGCGCAGAAAATGGGTAGGGGGTGGCCTCACTTAAATGCCTATATTTCTCTAAAATCTCGAATTTTCACAATGAAACCTGTTAACATGTTCGGTATAACATCTTTCTTGAAAATAGAGATGAAAATGTTATGAAATTTCATAAAAAGATATCTCTTATAGGTTATAATGCAGTAATTCGGTCCAAAATGTGCTTCCGTGGTGTAGTCGAAAGAAGTCCCTAATAAATAGATCCTAATTTTTCCATTTTTCGCGCATTTGCGCGTAAATCGGGGGCCAAATGGGCATTATTTCACTCGTGGAATGAATTTTACATAAAATAGGACACGTTTCATGCTAATACTCGCATGTTTTCGAGTTGTTTACTTGAAAACGAAAGTAGGGTGTTTATTCTGCGGACCGCTTTCTGAAATGCGGCAATATGAGGGTACCTGACTTCAGTTGAGTTGCATTTCACTGCATACTATTCAACACCCCTTTTTCTTTTCGTTTTCTTGAAGCAAATGTATGGATATCTTGTGGAAAATAGGTCTACGATGGAGTGAAAATCTAGAAACTGTAACAAAATTGGTCTGAAGTAGCTGAATTTTATATGAAACAAAGAACAATTTCTTTTATTGGTATATAGCCTATTACTTACTGATTCTCTTTTGATGTTAAATATTATCCGACACTTCGCATTTAACAAAAGAAGTGTGAAAATGTTTTTAGTTAGTTAAAAGCGAAAAAAATCGGTTTTTATCTAAAGGAAATACAAATGCAGTTGAAACATAGATGCCTGCCTGTTTATGAGTTCGAAGACGGAAAGTAAAGACAATGCACTGTATGGTTGTTACTATTTATTTCTATGCAAAATGTATGCATATTTTAATGATAGCTTATTAATACTGTTGTTATATGTTATGAAATTATATTTAACAATATAGGCTATCGGAGATAAGCAAAATAAATTATTTGATCTAGAAATGAGTTAGGTTTTTGTAAAAATGTGTCTCATTCTGAGTAATTAATCTAAATATCTCAGAAAAAGCATAGATACCAATAATTTTTATTGCTTCTTTCTGTTGTTTAGGATAAAAGCTACTTATTTCCATTGAAAAAAATACGATAAAATGTGCAATTTTTGATAAACTTTTAGTATATCCGAGCAATTTTATCAGAAATAAAAAAAATAAAAGATTTTATTGGAATTTTGGAATTTATTTGTATCACTTTTGTACTATCCAATGTACTGAAGTAAAAATTTAAGAATATTGAATAAATTTGTCATGAAATTTAATTCATAGTTTGCTTCAGTTCTTTTTTTTCTCATTGGAAAACCAAGTTCAAATTGGTCATGCGTTTATCCTGGCTATGTCTTAAAAAACGGGCATGGTGACATACCATAATCAACGGTGAAATTGATAGAGTAAATATTGTAGTAGATGTATGCAAAATTGAAAAAAAAGCTCAGTACATAGAAAAAGCTCAAGGAAGTGTCTTTTAAAGCTACTTGTCAGTTTGTAACTGTAAATACAAAATTACTTTTAAGGGCACGACTAAGAAAGACGGAAGACACCATTCCACTCCCAATTTTCATTTTTTGAAGATCTTTTTCATGTGATCAAACTAGTAGAGCCAAAATAGACATAAGACTTTCAAAATAATTCAGTATAAGGCAAAGGTGTGACCTCAAAGTTCTGCTTTGAATGTCCGAACTGAAAGAAAATGCCTTTCTGAGGTACACTGGAGCTATTTCATTTAGATTTTTGTACATTAAAACCGCTTTTTTGAAAAGTAACACTTTCGAGGAAATGTCAACATTTGAGTATCCAATTCTTTATCCAGAGTAAGCCTGGTGACCTTCTACTAAATTATGTAAGACAACTTGTTTTGTCTAAAAAAAAACACCCCAAAAAACAACAACAAAACAAAGCTGTCTCTGAGTACGCATGCCAGTTTTTAAAGAAGTTTGGCAGAAAATTGTCACCAAAAGTGTTAACTCTTGTTTATTAGTGGGGTTCTATTGTAAATAATGACGTGTCGCACTATGCATACAATTAATTTAAAATTGTTTCTGCTTACTTACTCCCCAGGAAAGAAATGCTTTGATTAAAGTAAAAACGGGAGAAATAAGTTAGTAAGTTTGAAGCTTAGAATTCTAGTTCATGCATCCGCAATCTGTCGCATTGCAACCTCATAATTGTTATCTTATGGTGTTAAACAGACGTACCATTACTATATCCCTCCCACCCCGACAACAATGTTAAGATCAGACTTGGGAATATTTTCTTTACATTAGTAACCAAAAAACTAATTTTGCATTTGCGACGTATGTGACCAACATCAGTTTTACATTATTTAAATCAACTAGGTTTCACGTTTGTTGAAAGTTTTTACATATGGTTTTAAATGGTTTCACATTTGTGACTGTTTTCACATTTGTAACCATTTTTATATTTGGGGGTTCTACAATGGAGTAATGATACAAACATTCAGTTTATATTCTGCAATTTGCAGCTCATGTAAAATCTGTTTGATAACCATCGATCTAACCTCCAAATTATATCGCACATTCCAAAGAAATGACTTTACGCACATGATTACATTCAACCAAGATTTGATATCAGCTGCACATCTATTGCATACGCTATCTGTGCAGATGTTCATACATTCGAAAGTATGAATGTGGTACACTACTACCGCCCATTTAATGAACATGTTATATTCATACAGGCAATGATGTATATAAAGAATTAGATAAGAATGCATAGCTGTTATAATACATACATTATGTTTGGGTTTCATAATCACGGAGAAGCAAAACAAACCACAGAAATAGTGAAATTGTTCTGCCATTCATAAAATTCATCACGAAAAGAAGCATGTGAACAGGGAAAATAACTGAAATACCAAAACGTGCAAATATGCTATTTTCCTCGAGATCTTGAACGACATACAATGGACTGTACATTCCAGAGAGTCAAGTTGTCTTGTTTTAAGTATATCCCTTTTTCCTGTTTCAGATGTTACTTCTTCTAATAAGGAAATACCAATTGACATGGTTTACCAGTAGAAAACAAAATTTGACGCCCGCAAACGTGTTAATATTTTATCCTTCAGCTTGAAAAGCTTTGAAACAGATATTTTTTGAAAATTTGATATATTTTAACTTGAAAGCGCGAGAGGCGTTGTTAGTGACGTGCGGATGTTAAAAAGGCTCTCCACATATTAAGTCAATATTGTTATAGATTCAGCCTTTATATATATATTTTAAGTATCTTATAAAGTGCAGCATCCTGTTCCCAATGCAAAAGCAAAATATTGATCTGACTTTCAAGAAAGGATCTTTTACTGATTATAAAGTTCGCTTTGAAAAGACACGTATAGTTGAAACTTTCAACATTTTTTGTAGAACTGTTGCATGTAAACTTGTCGAACAACTTCTATAAAGTTTTTTGTTTACACATTTTCTGCAAACAGAAATGTTTTCCTTCTTACTCTTGTCTGAAAGTGAAATTCTTAACTATTTAACTGCATTTGGTGCAAACAAAATCACTGGCTTAGCTTGGTATACCTTTGCGTTTTTATCAAGGATGGGTGACCGGTCATTTTATGCCCCTTAACACACATTTTTATCAAAGGTGTTGTACCTGATGATCTTAACTCTAATTGTAATCACACCATTGTCTTGATGAAGGTATATCAAGTGGTTACACTTAGGGCTATGTCAGCAATAGTGAAAACTAAGCGTTTGTTAGACGCTGATGTTTTTGGAAAAATTGTTTACGGTCAAAGTTTATCTAATGTAGAAAATACTGTATGCTTTTATTTGTTCTTAGTTAATTAATGGTATAGATTAGTTCCATAGCCTACTCAATTCTTTAGGCGACCAATCCTAGAATATCGTGTTTTATGCTACAAGAAAAATTTTCTTGCTCAGCATACTAAAAGACTGCCGATAATGTACTTAATTCAGTGCCTTTTTGATTATGCTTGTTCTGTCCGACTGACGAGACAGTCACATTCGTATGTGTTTCGCAAAAAAGATATAATTAGAAATCCAGGTTTAAACAGTGTTATGGCTTTTGGCATTAGGTATCTATAGATGACGAAATATTTACACTCCGAATACAATTTATCCGCATGCGGTAGTCAGGCTTCATGTACTATCATTATGCTCTATTTTATTATTCATATATACAGTATATATGACAAATGTAAACATTAGATAAGTCTTGCAGGAACAAATTCTTTCGAATGTTAAAATGTTCCGTTTTAATTAACTCCAGTGTAAGTAAATATCAGATTCCAGTGAACAAACAACATGTTTATACTGGTTCTATTCACCTACCCGACTGTAAATTTATTTAATATTTATTTTTTACACATAATACAATTAACTAAATAACTGCAAGGACCGACCACAGTACAAGGTAAGACCACATTTTGTCTATGTATATGCCGAGTATTTGTTCATTCAAATAGGTCAAAGTATGAAAAGTTCAGGAAAAGGTGTGGGACAGCTAGGTTTATAATAGCTACATAATTATTGCCCTTAAATAATTAAACGTCTATAAATGATACAATATGCTATGAAGTTATGTGCCTCTGAGGAAACATTAAACAAAGTTTGAACGACAAAGTTTAAAACATCAATAGACAAGTCGCATATTAAATGATAAAACGTAAGATCTATTAGTCGCAGACTATCATAAATCAATCACCTCCCCAATTTTCAATTACATTTTGACATATTTGTTGACATACGCTGTGAACTAAACATTAAACGGAGAAACGAACTGGAATTTTCCATCATAGAATTTTATGCCTCTCGTGAAACAGACGGGGTTGATTATTTTGCTCAATTTCTGTGTGTCTTTGGCCTGTCTGTCTGTCGGTTTCCAGACCATAACATTTCCGGTCAATGACCAGAGAACGGTTAGGTCAACAATTCTCAAACCTACAGTGCCCAAACCTCAAAGGATAATTGCCAGTAGTCACTGTTTTGGGGGTCATCAGGTCAAAGTGCACGTTCACAATGATCTTGAAACTGAAACTTTGTCCTATTGTCGTAAAACTGAATATGTTAATTGCCTATGGGATAAGTAGGACAAAGATCAAGGTTTCGTTCACTTTGATACTGTTAAAAAATCTACTCAATAGCTAAAACTGGTTTTGTTTACCGTTTTCAAACATCATGATGCGCGTGTTAAGTATTTTGGATATCCTTTGGCCAAAGACCAATATCAGACTGACCTCAAAAGTGGAATTATTGTTCTCGGCTCAATAAAAAAAAGTTAGACCTACTGCCTTTAAAAATCATTGGATGATTACCAGTGGTCTGCAAATGATTCATTGTTCTATATGTCCGTAGGTAAAAGGTCAAGGTCACATCGCCCTAGAGACTGGAAACAGTTATAGCTTAATATCTAAAAGCACTTGTGCCTACTGCTTTCAACTAAATAGAATTATCATCTATGGCCAACAGATGATCTCTTATTATGTTTAATATTTCATGGAATGATTGACTGAGGAAAAATAATGACCCCCTTTGTTTTTGGCTAGTACCTCAAGGACAAAGGTGACAAAGAGCTTAATAGTGAGAACAATTACAATTACTGCAGACTATGTGGTATATAGCCTTCAAAATAGGATGTTTCCATGTAGTCAGTGGATGGCCTTTCTTTGTTTAAAGGTCCAAACGTCAAGATTACATAACACAAAATTGCATACTAGTATGCAGTCATCACTGGGGCAATTGTGTTATACAAACAGTCTCTTCACATTATTGTATTGTTCTTTCACAAATTGTCATTGTCAGAAAAAAACTAATACGTTTTGTTGTAGTTTCAATGTAAATGCAAAACATACTGGTGTCTGTTTTTAATTTACCTTTAGTGGACATAAAAACACACATATGCTCTCATTTAAAAAATAGTCCTGAAATACATTATTGGTAAAACATAGATTAATACTTATATACCTTCACTTGTCTCTCATCGTTCTTTAGGATAGTTCTATTACTTGTCAGCCCACAGTCAGAATAATGTGATTGAGTGTGGTATCACGGTGCGATATTCCCCTAAGGCAGCATAATAAAGTAGGGCATTATGCTCACTGCTAACAGTAGACACTCTCATTTATATGACTGATACAAAAGACGCTAAATACACACTTTCACGATATATGTGGCTTATTACATATATCGTGAAATACATTATTGGTAAAACATGAATTAATACTTATATACCTTCACTTGTCCCTCGTCGTTCTTTAGGATAGTTCTATTACTTGTCAGCCCACAGTCAGAATAATGTGATTGAGTGTGGTATCACGGTGCGATATTCCCCTAAGGCAGCATAATAAAGTAGGGCATTATGCTCACTGCTAACAGTAGACACCGTCATTTATGTGACTGATATAAAAGACGCTAAATACACACTTTCACGATATATGTGACTTATTACTAGTATGTTTAAGTTTTGAAGATTGACGTAATTAAGTCTATTTGGCCATAACTCACTTAGACTCTTAGACTCTCTCGAAAAGACTCGAGACGCGATATATGACCATTTTGTGTCGATTCGCCGTAAAACCCAACTCACTCACTCTCGAAAAGAAAATGACAGACATTATCAACAAGATTAAATATTATGTAAAGAGTATGTTTATCATTTTTATCCGGTGTTGGAAAATGATATATTCTTGGGTGGATAAATTGCCAAACCGACAGCGATTTTCTCAAAGAAAGGATAAAAATATTTATATCTTTTATTGCATAACACATGCATTAGAAGGAATGTATCAATTGTAAATTGTGATATTTTTTTGCTGGAAGTTGCAAAGATCATGTAAAATATTTATACGTATGTTACTTGATATCATTCGATCTGACCTTGAAATCGAACTTCGCATTCCAAATGAATGACTTTACAAAAGCCAAGATCTGATCAAAATATGGTCCATATCAACTGAACACCTGTTGCACATGCTATCTCAAAATATTTTGACGTTCGGAAGTACAATATACTGAAATACTATAACCTGAGTGTATCCGCCTTTTTAGATAAATATATTTCATTCATACTTGCAATTACATATCAAAAGTATTAGATAAGAATGCATAGTTAATATAATACGTATCATGCTTAGGTTTCAAAATCATGAAGTAGCGAAACAAATAAATAGCGAAGTTGTTTTGCCATTCATAAATTTTATCTCAAAAAGAAGCATGTGGTTATGCAAACAAGTGGACGTGTAAATAATGAATAAAAAACCGAAACGTGAAAATACGAAAAAAAAACTAGGTCATGACGTGACGTCATTTATGTGGATGATACAGAATAAATCCTGCAAACAACACACGGAAATGAAAATCATCCTAAGTACATAAGGAATGCCGTGAGTACATTTACAAAAACAGTAATACTATTTTCTTTCCAAAGATAAAATAATGATAACAAAATTGAAATAGTTCCAAAAAATCTCGTCAAATTTGCTTCAAATGTACGGATTTTCTTAGTAGCGTATTCGAAGTTTTATAAAACAAGGATGAATATCCAACAGGGAATGCTACGTTCCAAAAACGGAAAATCGGGACTTGATCAAATTCTACATTGTAGAAAATTGATTCACCAGAACGTGCCGAGTTACCTTAAAACGGGCTTTAATTGTTTTTATCAATTTAAATAATATTACCCCAAGTTTGTTTAGTCGTCCTGATACAGTTAGCTTTCAAGTAAAAACTACTTGCTCGGCTATTATGAAACATTTTATATATAGGATGCAATTCTTTCCCGCCATTTTCTTTCTGATATTTATAGTATTTAATTATTGAACTTTATGAACCGTGGTTTTATCAGGATAGAACGTTAATGCAGTTTAGTAGACTCAAGAGATGTCATATACGTCATTTTGTGTTTTGCAATGATAAACGCTGCTTTTCATTGACAAAAAATATGTCGCGTGATGTGTCATTTTATATGTATATGAATGAAACACCGCCTTACGTACAGTCAGGATAATATTCATTAAAAACCTATAGTCCTGCTCGCATGACGAAAATATTTACCCGAATGTAGAGTAATATTTATACATGCAATAACAGCTTAAAATTCTCCAAACGTTTTCTTTTGAATATATATTATCTGCTGAAGGAATATCCTCAACAATCTAAAGCATTTGTTCTATATAAAGAACATGTTTCTTTTTCTTAACGTATCGTATTAATAATTTTCTTCGGTGGTTTATTAATTATTGTTCTTCGGTGGTTTTATTAATTATTGCTACAAAAACGCATTGACTGGACCAGTTATTTTGTTATTTAGATATGACTGAGTGCCATAACCGCTACTACAAACCCGATGTGTTTCTTAATAAACTAAGAAGGCATGTCTTGAACTACACCATAGAAATACAATGATTATGTCATATCACAGGGATTCACATTAATCATTTTATAAAACATTATCATTCAGTGTCCACTGTGCCGAACCGTTAAAGCCGATTTACGGTAACGACGCCTAGTGCGTGGTGATGGTAGCGAATTGGAGAAATACGTATGGAATGAGTCAGGTAAGAAGCAATTCCAATACTTATAACTTATTTACAGAAATGAAAGAGAAAGTGATCTACATACGATATAGAAAGACTACCGCATCTAAAAAGTTGTTGACTGGTATAATGGTTGTCTCTGAAACATTTGTGGGAACCATCATTACCACTGCGGATGTTGCTATTTATGCTTGATTGCCACACTAGTTGTTTCTTTATAACATATGTTAAACTTCATCTAATCTGTCTGTAATGATGTTTTATTCTTGGTTTTCGTTTTTTACCGATAAAAAACCCAAAATAGGATCGATGAAGACATTTATGTTATGCTTTATTATTTCCCAAAACATGAAATAATCATAATTGCAATAAAATATTACATATATATTATAATAAAATGATGATCGGGTACTTGTCCTGTCCTAGAAACATGCTACGGTTACTTGATGCGGAGCCACAGACACAGTTCGTGCGGACAAGTTCGTGTGTTCCGTGTTTCAGTACAAGGGGTTATACACTCTGAAAAAAAGAAGTATTTTCAAACGTACTTTATTTAGCTATATAACAACGCATAACGACTATTTAACCATAAGACAGATCAAAAATTAAATAAATACGGTTTTATTTCTTATTTCTGACAGGGCAATCAGTAAAGTACTGAACAACATCTCGGACCCATTTTAGAACATGCTAAGACTTCATTCAATGTAGGCGTATGCCGAATTTTTGTCTTCAGTTCAAAGATCAATGTACGATACGTTTATGAAAAATATGTTTTAGGTTTTGTGAATTTGTTGTGTATATATTAGCTATTTATAGCTTTTTAATTATTAAAGATCTAAGATGAATGTTCAAACGGGAAAGTCTGAATGTCATCCGCTAAATAATAAATGCCCTATAATTAATAAATGGCTTATAATGCTAGCAAAATATCATCAATCCACCCTCACACTACATAATAGCTTGTTAGGATTGTAGTTTAGGTGATACGGGGAGTGTTCGTTTATTTTGATTGTCGAGGTAGACCACAGGTGCGCTTTTAATGCATTGTTTCACCCATTGACTGACACACGAGCTTCCGTATGCCAGAAAAATGGCTTTATCACATGCAGAATCCTACACCCAAAGTAAGGTGTCGAAATGACATCAGTGAGGGGCAAGTAATTCGAAGTCCACAACCTTAACCACCCGGCCAGGGAACTCCCTTATATTCAATTACTGCGTTATACGTGTGTTGACAGTGGCCATGAATGAAGCATTCATAAATAACTCATTTATAGTATCGTAAAACCCTTAATTGTTTGTTCATAGAATTTTCTCCTAAAAGCACCGGTCATAGCTATAGCGACAACGTAAATAGATCGTTTGTTCTGCGAGGCGAATGTTTTCGATGTGTTGTTTCTTATTTGACTTTGTCAGACTGAAAGACGCAGTTATCCCATCGACATCTACGCATCATAAACTGTAATGATACTCATTATTGATTAATAATGAAATGTTGATTAATCATTTTTAATATGACATTTGAATACTAATATTGAATTACTCTCATAAATAAATGCTTTTTATCGCATTGCTACTAAAACATACCACCCTGTTATATTATGAAGGTTAAATTGTTCGCTTTTGTTTGATAAAGAGTTAACGCCTTGTATTCGAACATTCAATAAAATGTTTTGATTGATTTGTATTACGTGAAAAAATATTTCAAAAAAGTAAAAATGTTTAAAAAGCATTTCAAAATGATGGATTGCCCGGAGAATGCGAGTTATGGAATATTTCTTTCTCCATACTTTACACAAAGATAGAATAACGTATGTTCAATCTGTGCATACTATATTAGTATGCTCTCAGGCATTTAAAGATATTAAGTTATTTCTTTTGGTGTATTTATTATCGAGTACTTTTGGTTTAGGTGTACCAATAGACATCTTAAACAAAAAAGATATAAATATTTTATCAAAGTATCTATCAGATTGTGAACATTGATACACTGATGTAGGCATTTGTTGTCAGTTAGCTGTCGTAAACAAACCTTATGGACTGGCTTTTGTCTATCTTCTGTCTGATATTTAGACAAGCTGCTGGCAATAAATGTCAATGCATATATATATTGCCAAATGAAATGCATTGTCGATGATCTTAAAGGGACTAACTCACACATTTTAGGCGAATAATTTCTCATAAAAATCCATAAAAAGTGAGTACTCTAAAAGAAACTAGTGGTACAAACTCACTGGCATAAGATTTTGCAAGATATTCTTATAAATAACCAAACATATTGTGCAGAAACCGTTGCAACGCTTTTGAAATAATGCAGAAAATTTACATTCTCCTCGCATTTTTATTTTCACCCACTTTATCATTTTCCAGTGTCATAAATACATTCTATGCCAAATTTGTTGGAAATGAACATGTTGAAAAATTTCACCCAAACTGTGGGCGATTAGCTTTAAATTTAACATTGTTTTCCGTTGCTTTTAGTTAGGGAATTTCAATATCTTGTCAGCAGATTCCAACGTATCATTAATGTGATACTATTCATTTTCGTTTTACTTTCATACGTGCTTATTGTCTTCTGAGAAATGATATCAATTTTAGAATTGTAAATTTACCTCTCTTAGATGAGAGTGTACCAAGTGTTGTATCTTTTGAGATAAATAAGATATGCTAGAACGTGTAGCCATTTAAAGATCAAATCGAGCAAAACCTTTAATAAAAGTAATAAGTATATTGCTGATAGATTCCCCCCAAACCCCATACAGGGCCACCATTAAAATAAACTGCGAAAATTTGTAATCGTAATTCAGATTTGGCTTTAAAATTAAGAATTTCAGAATTTATTTGTCATTAAAAGACACTTCCAGAATCAATATATATATACCTGAAAACTGTTTTGTTTGCATGATTTGTCCTACTTATATGATAGAAAGGAACGGAAACAAAATGTTAAAGCGATATAATTATGCAAATCAGATTTAAGATTATGTGAACATGCACTTTGACCAACTGGCATTAAAATGACCTTTTTATCCCCCAAAAAGAAAAAAAAATCGGATCTCAGTAGGATGTGAACCTGCGCCCTTCCGTTTCGCTAACCAAAAAGTAGCTTTGGCCCAACTCTCTAGACCACTGCGCCTCCGTTGAATTTTCTAAGTGTGAAGATTCAATAAGTTATCTTTACCTTGAACTTGACCCGTATGACCAATATACAATCCCAAGTTTGTTTTTTCTATAAGCTACCTATAGAACAAGTTTAATATCAATGCAAACTAAAGTTATTGAGTGGAAATCATTTTTTCTATTTTTAACAATAGTGACTTTGATCTTGAACCTAGTGACCTCATATATAATCCCAAACTTCGTCTCTATGCAAGCTACCTATATACCAAGTTTCATTTGAAACGGTCACTCCTAACTCAAGTTATTGAGCGGAAACCAAGAGTGGACCCGCCCGCCCGGACAACGACATTTGGCAATCTAATAACCAGTGTTTTTTTTGAAAACCTGGTTAATAAGAAAAAAACTTTTTATTCTACATCAATATTTTTTGCGTGAGTAACGCAATAAAAACGTTTCTACATTATTTAATAGGAATAAAAAAACGGACGCAAACACTTGTTTTTATCTTTTAATTTGCAGTCTCTTAAAAATTAAAGTACTTTCTAAATTTCGAAGGAAATGACTGAAATTTAGAACCGCACCTCCTTAAAAGTGAAAGGTTAATTCCTTTTCATTTCCTTCTTTCACATTTCAGCCATTCAGATGTGAAATTTATTACATATTAGACCTTCATCTATTTATTTCACTTCAATGCAATCAAAATTAGTAACAATATAGCTTTTACTGATTTTTATCAAGAACAAGAGTGCCATTATGCCTACATGTTCATAGAAATCTTAGTTTTAAATCAAAACATATTACTTATTTCCTGGGAGTGTATCTCATTATGTACCAGGAAGTTGCAATTCAGGCCCAGCCTCATTAATAGCGTCAGTTTTTTTATGTTTTGATTGAGTTAATATAATTTTGCTGCGATACATCACTTTTCAATGTTTCCATGTCAATTCCGAGCTCCTTACCCAAATATTGACTATCCGAAGCCTTTGCACTGATACTTAAAGAAAGTCTTATTTCTAAGACTTACAAAACAAACCGATATATTTACTGGAACAATGAATCAAACTTCTTAAGCCGAACGACTGCCTTTTTTTTCTTTAGTAATAAAATATAGGAGCACATCTATATTTTTAGTCTAACCACACAAATAATTCGCACTTAGTGTCAAACTCGGTCCTTAGACTACTACAATTTACATCTTGACTCGAAAGCATTGCATCTACATTGTGAATAGATACGTATTTTTACCTTATTCCGCATCAGTGAGTGGGTGGCTTTCTTCATGTACTGCGAAATGCCCATGATGTGACATTTTATGTGTTGCACAAAACCCATTTACAAGAGAAACTTTGTTGAACTATTTTTCTTTTCACCATTTAATTATCATTGTGTTAACAGTTATGTCAAGAAGACTGAAGTATCACGATTACATCGTTTTTGAATAGCCGTTGCTTGTGACTGTTTAAACAATACAAAGACATGTAAAATTCATGAATAAAATTGCAGGAGAGCAACGCCTCTTTGTTCCATCTTTTAAGTAACATGGTATCCCTATAGAATATTTAATAAATTACTGCAAGTATGAGTTAAACTTAAGGCATAAGTGGTGGTTATAGGAATAAATGTATTGATTAATTTTTAATTAAGCAAAATTCCACATATACAAAAAAACAGGGTATCCAAGTTTGCATAAAGCAACATGTTTTTTTTTTCTTTGTAAAATATACATAAAGTTTTTTTTTCGAAATTGTCATCGGTCAGAATATTTTTACACTGGGATTTTCATATTAGCTATTTTTTGCCATAAAAGTACAATTGTTAAAGATCTCTTCCTTGAAATCTTTAGAATGATTAATAACTTGTATATGGTTCTTAAATTACAATGAAGTAATCTTTAGAAAACATGTTGCAGAAATTGTGGATCAGACAGTATGTATTGCACTGCGTGCATTGTGGACCCCAACTGAGAAAACAATCTATTTCATTATTTACCATTTCCGACGTATGTTGTAAATGTTTGAAAGCAGACAAGTCGTGTGCATTCATTTAAAATATGTTTTGCGAGTATGTGACGAATATTTCATACAGCCACTCCGCCTTAAAATTTAAAGCCAATCGGGATTTGATGTCAAAACGTTCTTGTAATGATATCTTAACTGGAATGTTTGATAAAATTGCTTTAATAATGCGAAATAGACTTTAATTAAATTTCTAATACCATTTTCCGACGAATGCATTTGAGCCGTGCCATGAGAAAACCAACATAGTGGGTATGCGACCAGCATGGATCCAGACCAGCCTGCGCATCCGCGCAGTCTGGTCAGGATCCATGCTGTTCGCTAACAGTTTCTCCAATTCCAATAGGCTTTAAAAGCGAACAGCATGGAGCCTGACCAGACTGCGCGGATGCGCAGGCTGGTCTGGATCCATGCTGGTCGCATACCCACTATGTTGGTTTTCTCATGGCACGGCTCATTTACACTATAATATTGCTATTGCAACAAATCAAATGTAATTCTGCTAGTATATATAATATGAATAATTTAATTAGTTTGAGAAACAGAATTCAATATCAAATTTATGTGGGTTTTACGGCGCACCAACACAGTATAGGTTATATGGCGCCATACAGGACTGCAAATTTTGGTTCCATATCTCATTTACATCGAAATAAAAACATGAGATATGGAATCAAAATTTGCATACCTTACTGCAAAACCAAGTGTTAAGACCCTATTAGTCGCCTCTTACGATCATGCAAGGGTAAGGCAGTGGTTCCAATTGACCAGACGCCGGCTGTCAATCAAACCAATAAATCGATAAGCGATCAACCAATCAATGCGCTTGATTCGACGCACACCTCCAGACGGTGTTAATGTAAATATTACCCTCCGACATTGCGATCTCGACACCGATAAAAATAACTGATAAATTCCTTTTGAAAATGATTATATATACAAGTAAACTTATTAGAAATGGTAAAAAGGTGTCAGTAGGGACTTTGCAAGTCCGATAGTCGCTTCCCAGAACGCCTAGATTATTCCTTTTCCAAAACCTAAGTAAAGTTTTGAGAAGTATTTTCGCTGGATTAAGACTTGTGGACGTCCTCACAGACAATTGAAAGTGGATAAAATCGACGGAAACTACCACATATTTGTTTATACAATGGTATTAATATATCTAGCTTTCACTTAATTCACATTTGACCCGGGCGCCGTGCGATAAATTAGTCTAAATTTGGCATCGTAGGTGGCTACGAGCTACGGTGTATGTGTTCACATTAAATACGGGCATCGTGCCATATCTTCTTTTTTTTACGTGCTGAAGATGACCAATATATATAACCATCTGAAAAATGTTATGCCATATAAAGGCCGCCGCACGGAAATGATGTGGCCGCGCGATGATTGCTCAATATCCATGCGATTTCATTCAGTACTGCAGCAAAAGGAACCTTGTGGCAGCTCTGCGAGTGCCGTGCGTAGGTCTCATGTGTCTACAATCTCCGTACGATTTCTTTTAGGCACTTTGTCCACGGAATATCGTGCGTTGGCTGCACGATCAGCGCATGGCTTCCTAACGATGCCTGTGCGGAGATTGTGCAATGCCACCTACGACATGTCTACGGTCTACGGGCTTTCAATTAATTCAAATATGTATAAATTTTCGCTAAACAAAGTCGTAGAGGCTGCGGAGCCCGTACGAAAATCGCACATCCATACCGCCGTCCCCCCTCCCCCCCCCCCCCTCCCCACCCCACTGCCTCCGCAGTCACACAGAAAGGAGGATACGGGCAGTCTACGGGTTCTGCAGACACATCGTAGGCCATACATAAACTAGGCATTGTTGGTTTATTTCTCAGCCATAGCACTTCTTATTGGGCATTTACATAACGAGAAACTGTGAAAAGAAAGTGCCAAAATGTTCAAGTAGTAAAATATGAACTAAAAGTGTTACATTATTCGTGCCCAAACTTTTCATCAGTTGCCTCGATCAACATGTACGTGGAAAGACATCGGTGATGTGAATTCTTTTTAGGTTGAGGGAGAAGGGCTATTTATACCTAAAATGTAAATGTATCATTATCCTTCAATGCATTTTTTCCAGTTTTGCACACGGGGCATAAGTACTGATAGAGTACAAGTCGAGAAAATACTAAGGAAATATCAAACTGAATGATAAACAAATATTTTTATAATAATGAAAACACGCATAAACTTGTCAGTGATTTATTAAAGAAGCAACACAAAATTTTCAACAATAAATATCATCAGTAATTGTCGTCGTGTAGCCTTCTTCCGTCTTTTGAATATACATGCTTTCTCAATTAATTCCGTCCCCGAATGTCGGAAAATCCCAAAACTATCAATGTAAGACTCCTAACAGTACTTTCTCGAAATTCATCTAAATGTTTTAAAGACACATAATAAGACAGAAATTTTTTGCCAATCTCTTCAGAAATATCGCGTAAAGTAGCAGCAGCAGCCATTATCGATCTAAATGTCGGAGGTTTAGTATTTTGTGGTACCACGTGACCTGTAGGCGGAGCCTGGCGTCTGGTCAATTCTTTTCATACACAGATCGTCCCAGAACCACATGGGGCGAATTCAATATTAAAGAAAGTGTTTTGATACATTTGGTTGTACGTGCGAATATGACTGAACGTTTCTGTTTTGTACTGATTTTGGTCACGATTGTACTAAATTATATTACCATATGCAACTTTCACATTGTAGAGTACATTAAAGGTACACAAGACCTAAATTTCAAGTGTGGAAATATGAATAATTACTGTATGTAGTTTACATATATATGAAATTAACATGTTTATTTGTATTAACAATACGGTGCATTACGTTTAAAATAGTACAAACCAAACTGAAAACATGCGTAGCAAAACATAGTAGAAATGTGTACTTGCACTGTAGAACTGGAAGTTTTTTTTTAAAGAAAGGATTGTTACTGTGTGAAATTCATTTATGAATATAGATTCACATACACAATTAATTTACAATATATTCGATGAGGGCTTTCTCCATATGAAGATAAAAGATGGGTATTGGAAATCTTTAAATAATAATAATAATAAATTAATAATAATTCTAACAACGATAATAATAATTATAATAACAAGATAATAATATTAAAAATGATAATTATGATAAAGTAATAATGATAAAATAATAATAACAATAACAATAATAATAATAATAATAATAATTATTATTATATAATAATAATAATAAGATAATAATATTAAAAATGATAATAATGAAAATAGTAATATTGATAATAATGATGATGATTATAATAGTAATATAATGAAATTACATTAAATCAGAGGAGTTGGACTTTTTTTATTTTTAGAACTAGTGGCCAATTTTTTGACAAAACTGATTATTATTAATGGTCTTGGCTGATGGTCAACCGGTGAACATTTTATTGAAATTATTTTAAAATCGAACCAATAAGACAATTGATAAGTTCCTGATTTACCACACGCCATAGCGGCGACATTTTTGTCGAATCGGAATAACTTGAACACCTTGAGACAGTGTCATCAAAGAAACATTTCTAGGAAATCATTTTTAAACTGGACCAATATTTAGGCGATGTTATTTGGAGATTTTTATCCGCTTATTAATTCCTATAGCAATGTTTTAGACATTTTTAGTAAAGGGTTATCCAAACAACATTTGTGTGTAATTCTTCTAAAATCGCGACAGCAGTTTTTAACAAGAAGAGTTTCGTCGTAGAGTATCGGCATAGCAATTTTATGAAATTATTTTAAAATCAGAGCAGAAATTAAGGTGACATGCAGTTTGAATATTTTTTTTTAGCTCTGGCTGAATAATTTTAGAAGTCTTTGTAATGGGTCACCAAAGGAATTTTATGTAGAATTGTTTTTAAATTTGGCCATCAGTGTCTGGCATTTACAATTTTAGAATGCTCACTTTATACATGGCATGTTTTCAACAAATCAGAATCATTTAATCAGTCTTGGTAGAGTCACTGCAGAACTATTTATGTGCAATTATTTTAAAATCAAGTCAACTGTTTCTGACAAGAAAGTTTTTACTGTAATTTATTCACTGTGTTTATGTTGGGACTCTTGCGACCATGTTTTTGACAAAGCGGAGTCAATCGAATAGTCATGGTAGGCAGTCACAAAATGAACAATTTTATGAAATTATTTGTTAGAAATTCGGACTTTCTGTTTAAGGAGAATATGTCCTTTGATATTTTTTTCTATTTTTAGCTCTGGCGGTCCGTATGTGTAACCAAGAAGAACCATTTAAACAATTGGAAGAGGGCAACTCATGGAATAGTTTAAGTAACATTTTAGAAGTGGCTTCAGAGGAGATGTTGTTTGACATAAAATGTCGAAGGAAAAACGACGGACGGTGATTGATCACAACAAAGTTGTGCTCTGGTGAGCTCATCAATGGTAAAATTTCAGAACATGGAAACCCAAGATTGTACCACTTTGTTTATCCGACACCAAATATTGAGCGAGACATATCATAGTATGTAAACAGATCTGAATTACTTCATTTTCACAGATTTGTCTAAATTCTTGCATTTATTACTGTAACAGATTTAGCCGTTAAGCACGGATTAACTCGAACCGTAGATTTAAGTGAAAAGATTTTCATCGCATACTTCGCACATAAAGCAATGGTAATGAGCTATATTTATGTATTTCAGAACTGCGTTAAATTAATAAATAGCAGAATAATGATAAATTACGAATGCATAAAATATTACGTAAGACGTTTATCAAAGAAAACGAAGCCAAACAACACAGTAACATAATAATGAATTACCAGGCAAAATTGTAAATGGTGTTCATCATTTCTGTTCTCAAAGTTTATAATCTTCGTTGCTAAATAAGATCAATAAATGATATTTTGTGTGCAGCTGTGCGTGTCCAAAAACGACTCTTGCTCGTCTGAATTTTCAATGTTTGCGCACCATAAACCAGTTTAAGCTCCCCAGTGGTGTTTTTGTCACTGACCGTTCCAAGGCGGTGCCCCACTGTGTTCCTTTGTTTGTTCGTTTTGTCCTCGTGTGTTGGCTTTGTGTGTGTGTGTGTGTGTGTGTGTGTGTGTGTGTGTGTGTGTTTGTGGTGTGCACGTCTGCGTGCTGTGGGTTTCGTTTTGGGGAGGCTGTGTTTTTGGTACGTGGCATTCCCTGTTTGATATTTGTCTTTGTTTTTTTATGGGAATTAGAAAATCATACCTAGAAATACAGTTTATTCTGAGCAAAACTATTAGTTATACTACCTATACTACTTTCTTTACAATGTCTCGTCTGCCTTTTTGGGATTTCTTAGATTTAAAGATTTAATACATAAAAATACATAAAAATGATGTGATGAGGCCGGTTATTTTCCTACAAATAATGTCAGAACCTTAAACTAATTCTAACATAGGATTTTACAGATGATATATAATCTCTAATTATTCATGCAATACAGGAAAAAAGTTCTCAAAAGAAATTAAAGTCAAACTCGGAAAATTAATTG
This sequence comes from Mercenaria mercenaria, assembly GCF_021730395.1. NCBI lineage: Eukaryota > Metazoa > Mollusca > Bivalvia > Venerida > Veneridae > Mercenaria > Mercenaria mercenaria. The sequence goes on from NC_069363.1 coordinate 57,330,184, forward strand.
ATATTTAAGGGCAGCTTCCGTTAGATTTAAATTAAAACAAAGTATTGCAAATTTATCCAAAACAATATCAATTAAACGAAATATTAGCATCATATGCATGCATTACATAATAAAGCAGTTCAAGAAGCATTTTCTAAATAATTGCTGTAACTGTTTAAGAATTTCGAGAAAATATTGATGTTATCAAGTACCCCCACCCATCTGCAGTAAGATTGTAACCTTCCAGTACTTGCTAGAAATTTTAAAATACTTTTCCCCTGATATTTGAAAGAAACATTTATGCTAGAGTATACCAGTAGTAGAACAATACAGCATATGGTCCACAGTAACGGCCACAATACGTACTAGAGACGTAAATACTGCAATATCTCAAAAAATGTGCCATGAAATTCTTGTGTTTCATTTCCTTACATACTACTTATTCCGCACTAAAAAGTTTATCTTGGAATTAGTTCAACCCCAAAAGTTAAAATGAACAGCCTAAATGCACTCAATGGTGAATTTCAGGTTAAAGTTTTTATTTTATGTTCTCAAACAATTTATTATATAGTAAAAGACTTCAGTAATACAATGAACAAATCATCATTCCGATTAAGAGGTTTTATAAGAAACTTTCTCATGGTTCTTAATTTCAAGCTTCCAAGATACTGTTGATTGAAATTCATTAGGATGGGATGCAGATTTCATAATGTTATTTTAGTAAGAAAGTTTCGATATGTTTAAGGAGATTCTCCTCTTCCATATCAAAAACCCAAAGAATCTTGCATATATTCATTAGAACAGTGAAATTTTGGCATAATTTTCTTATCTTCATGATATCCTACTTGCAAAATTACGTGTTGTCACCACTCTTACACAGTGGTGCATGTCTATCCTTTTTATTGTCTTTTTATTGATTGATTCATTTATTTATGAAGATAAAGGATGAATTAATCATGTTCGTCTGAATAAAATTAATGAGAACATAAACATTGTTTATAACGATACATGTACAAAAAAAAAGCGTTTATTAAAGTATATGTACGTTTTAGGTTTCAGGTTTTAAATTAGACAAACTATACCAATCCTTTGTTCTGAAATGCTAAAGAGAATTTATTTTGTGCATGTTGAATGTATTGAACAAGTATAAGATATAAAATGCTGCAGCATGATTAACTACTCCAGCTATTTAATTATATAACATTTCAACGTTTTTATTTATATGAAAAGAGTTATATGTGGTATAGTAATAACAATAATGATAATAACTTTAATAATAATTACGAATTAACACTACAAATATCATTATAAGAATAAAAAGAAATCAATGTTATTAGAACGACGTCAAAGGATACATAATTGTAATTATTGAGACTTGTTAGATTTTAGTTCATGTAAGCATATATATAAATAGCGGACATGATTAGCCCAAATATTGGAACTTTTTGTAATATAATGTATTTTACTTTTATGTAGTTTCATATCAGAGATGTTTTTTATATTCATAAAAGATATAGAATATAGTACACATGATTTTTTATTCTAATTGTTAAAATATGTTTCAGAAGGTTTTAAATGAATTTTTAAGTTAAATGGTATGTTTTTTATTCGAGTCTGTATATTGTCTCTTGTAGTTCTAGTTAGAACGGTAATTTACAATTGTTTTGTGTTGTATGCAAATTTTTATGTTTGTAAATGAATGAGACATAAATAAACTATGAATTCTAAATTCTGTTATAATGCCATCCAAAAAAGTCATGCTGAGTAGAGTTTGGACAAGGTAAGTTGAGTTGCAAAACATGCTAAAAACTAGTTTGTTCACGTATCTGTTCCAACTGCACAACACCCGTTTGAAGTTTTTCAGGATATGCGCTGTACAAAGGTAGGCTGGGTGTTAATTCCACACACAGATGCAAAATGGGAAGACGTTGCGACGTGCATCTGTTCTACATATTCCACACAGTTTCAGGAACTTTTAATTTTGGCTTGATCATCGTCTTGTGACACTTTGCCTCTACACAGTACTTCAGATGACTGCCAGGCTGCTGCTTGTTTTCCGTTTCGAATGGCGAGTCATGAAAGGTTCTCGGAAAATGCAGCTCCTAGTCATCGCCCTGTCTTTATCTCTCTCAGTTCATATCAATTGATGGAATAAAGTCCGTCCTTAAAAATTGCTTGAAGTCGTTAATCCTTAAGCAAGTCTTCACCCAAGTATTGGTTAAAATACTCGTGTAAAGTTTTTGCATCTAGTGCTATAATAATGGCCTTTACCGATTCTGTTTTGGAAAAACGTACCATTATTGATCTATATTTTTCATAAAGTCTAAAATATAATCATGAATATATGATGGTAAAATAGTGTTAATAATTTATAACATTACGATAATGAATAAATAAAACTTTAAAGAGATCAGACGTAGCTTCATAATCATAAAATTGACCTTCATTACCTTATAAATAAAAATATTCAGTAAAAGGTATTCTTTCAGAATTTACAGGCCAAAATGTTCACTATTTCTTCCTCTGGTAGTATTTTCTATAGATTTTATTTTTGACCATAGATGCTTGTATAAATTCTGTATCATTTTATATGTAAATTTAGATAAACAATTGAAAGTTTATTTAAATGTGTTGTAACTACATATTTTACAACTAATAGATGACAACTGCACAAGTTATTAAATGTATTAATAATACGCCAAGTAAACATACATAGACCACCAGGCTTTTATTTTGAATACTTCATTTGAGCGACAGTTGTTTCGAATATCACCAGGTCGGCTGTTATTCGTTTCCAAAACACATATATCGGCAAGCGTCCAGGCAACTGGTTGAATTGAAATAAAAAGTGTGTGTTTGACTAAGAGAAACATTCTAAGGCTATTTTTTGTTTAATTTGGTAAATATTCCACGATGGGCTTTTTGCTGTAAAAAACAAATAATGCTAGCCTGCTCAGGTGAAATGGGATATTGTTAACATTCAAAAAGTTATAACATCCCGGCTAGCGCCTCTCTTGTTATTACTTTTCGAAGATTGACAATATCCCATGTAACCCTCGCTGATCTCTTTTGTTAATATTATATTGGAAAGATGAATATATAATTTTCCTGTTGTGAATCGAAAAACTTTTTCCGATTCAATTCAATTATCAATTATGTTTGGGGCCCGACTTGTCTCTAGTCAATCCATTTCTACCCCCAAGACTTTAACAGCTTATGCATTATTCATATTTTAGGAAGACAGACCTCTGGTAAGCAGTGTGTTACGTTCTTTCTCCAAGTAAGGAGGGTCATATATGCACACATAAATAAGTACACTGCAAATTTGTGGTTTGAGAATAACAATTGTTAGGAAATTTGATTGGAATTTATTAAATTTATTTTCGGCCTCGTGGTTAGTGCTTCGCAATAATATTGTGAAATGCATCCAATAAACTAGCAATATGTAGATGTTTTGCCGCTAATTATCAACCTACGGATGGCTAACAAGATGGGGTGAAGTGACATTATGGGTTATTAGCAGATATTATTGTAAAACGATTTATAAAACAACCACACGTTAGAAATAATAAAAGATATACTCTTTGCAAACCTCTACTAAACTGCAATAATTCCAATGGATGGGATTTTTCAGTGGGCGTTAACTAGTCAAATACGTAATAACAAGTGAGTTTCGTCCTATTTTTGGCAAACGCCAGATAAAAGTTATATTTCAATTTAATAGTCCTCCAACAGCAGGAGAACGGACTAATGAACTTGAAAATAACACAATAAAATTATACAGCCAAAAATGAAAATTTTTATAATCCTGAAAGACGTGAGAGCCTTTTTTTAATTATGAAATCAGGATTTTGTCCTCAAACTTTTGTGAACGTTTTACATAAGTATGTTACTTTTATTCAAATTAAGATATTCGGAATATTCAAGGGACAACTTGAGTGAAATTTCGTTTTCTTGAAATATTCTTGAATTCAGAATTGGAATATAGTCTTTGATTATAAATCAAACATCTTTAATTAACGAGCTGATGTAAAGTTAAAGAAATTCCCTTTCCTTGAAGTGTTTTCCTCATGATGCTAAATTTTAATGATAATGTCTGGTAAATGAAGAGAAATCAAGGTAAATACGAGAAAAGAGAATCAAACAGTAGTGCTATTGGTAAAAACTTTGCTCCAAATGATTTCATTTCTTGGTTTTGTTTCCTTTATATTGTTTAATATGTTCAGTTATTTTTGTTATTCCTTTCTTTTCTTTTCTGAATGGGTGTTTAAGGTAAAGGACCCATTATCATTATTGACCAGTTTCATATTATCCGTATGTGATTTTCGGCACTCTCCGGTTTTTACGGAAAATCACGAGCGCGTTCAGCAACATTTAATTCCGAAGAAAGCCGAATCGTATATGGAAAGTTCGATTACATTACCAGGTCCTCATCTTTGACAAGCGATGTTTGTTGGCATCACATATGTAACTTGGACTATATGTAACAAAGGAGATGCACATATAAGTAAACGGTACATTTTTGTTTGGACGAAAGTAGTGCACAAATGTAAATATTCGGACACATATGTATATAAAATATATATGTAACTAAACTGGGAACAAATGTAACTGTCATAGAAGATCCTTTTGAAGCACAGAATGCAACCAAATAAAATAATAGTTCACACTCGGTTTGCATGAGTCTGTTCATGAGAGATGGTGGAAAGTGCAACGCCTACGCGCCCCCTAGCATCGGCTTAAGTTGAATTCTAATAGAAAGATATTGAATGGACTCCATGATCCCAAAGGAACAGATAACACTAAATCCTTTGATGGGGAGATGTCTACGGCCGCCACACGGCGCTTAAAGATTGCTGTTGTAATAGTCAATTAAATCTATAAGAAGATCCTTTGGAAGCATAGAATGCATGCAAGCAAAGAGTAGAATCGGTTTAATTGTCTGTTCATGAGTGGTAATGGAAGAGCAACACTTCTCACAGATCTTTGACAAATAACTTGCAAACTTATTTATCATCACGTGTTCTTCCTTGACGAATGCCTACATAGTATGAGTGTCTTTAAAAGTTTGTGTGAAGCCATTTTAAAATGTAATTAATGCTGAAAACAGGGGAGAATTCATTAGTACAAAAAGTGAGCGTATGAGTATGCGAAGAGTAGGATATTTCTGAGACTATCTAACAGTGAAGACGAAACACTTCAAATTTCATAGGATGCAGATTGTGTCATGCAATGGCATAAGAATATTACTCTGAAACTGAGTTTTGTTTACCTTCATCGTGATAATATATACTCTTTGAACAATTTTGAATGACATAAACATGGCTAGAGTTTGGTAGAAAAGGTGCGATATAAACAAGACCTGTGCAATGTTAGCGTGATTCACTATCCACTTAGAGCTGTCACTAAAATGATTTAACCATCCCTCCCCTCCACACCCATAAGAAAGACACGGTTTAAAAATGTTTAAAAAGTTCAATAAATCATACCCATTGTATCACTGGCTCGACTATTCAAAGAATAGTAAAGCTATTGGACTCGCCCGTGCGTCGGCGTCCGCGTCCCGATTTGGTTAAGTTTTTGTATGTAAGCTGGTATCTCTGTAACTACTTGTGGGAAAGGTTTGAAACTTCGCATACCTATTCACTGTGATAAACTGACTTACACTGCACAGGTTCCAAGACTCTATTTTGCTATTTTACAAAATTATGCCCCTTTTTCTACGGTAAATTTTTGGTTAAGGTTTTGTATGTGATACCCCAGTCACACATACGGCGCGGATAGCTACGTCTAGCTACGGATAGAAACGTAGTAATTCGTATCGACCCGTACCTGAGCTGTACGGTTTGGTTCGAATTGATACGGGTTACTACTTTAAGGTACATCTCAGGTACATATCGATACGGTTCGATACGGACTGCTACGTTTCTATCCGTGGCTAGACGTAGTTATCCGCGCCGTATGTGTGACTTGGGTATAAGCTGGTATCTCAGTATCCACTATATTTTGAATGGATTGAAACTTCACATACTTGTTTACTGTCATGATCTGACATGTAAAGCACATGTCCCATAACTCTACTTTGCATTTTTACAAAATTATGACCCTTTTTCGACTTAGAAATTTTTGATTGAGGTTTTGTATGTAAGCTGGTATCTCAGTACTCACTAATGGGAATGGATTGAAACTTCACACACTTGTCCACTGTCTTAAGCTGATATGCACTGTGCAGTTTTCACAACCCTGTTTTGCATTTTTGCAAGATTATTTCCCTTTTTCGACTTGTCTTCATTAAATTGACAAGGCTGTTGAATAGTCGAGCGTTGCTGTCCTCTGACAGCTCTTGTTTTATTGTTCAACTTAGTATGTAATTTATATAAAGTCATGGTTCTTCAGTTCGTCTCTTCCTCTCTTTGCCATATCAAAATGTGGCAAGTTACATTTCATTTCCCTCAGTGGAGTCAAAATTACTGTACTAAATTTTGAAGAAATAATAATTATTCATGCATGAGTTATGGATCTTGTGCTTTTCAAATTATTCCGCTGTCGTATATCATTGGTATCACGTTACATTGAAAATCCTTCGAATGATTTAATTCTTTTGTCTATAAAATGAAATCAAATTTAAAGGGAGTTAATCATACACAAATTCATGTAGTCTGGCTTCCGACTAGATAACCTTTTTTTTTTTAGAAAAAATAATTATTTTATATATTCTGACTTCATCAGTCTTGGCTCTGATTATCGTATGTTTTGAGAATAAAAGGGACATAATGATACAAAATTTGTATAGCCTCAGGAGTTATCTCCTGTGAACAAAACATAGGGTCTGAACACAGACTAAAATTCATGATATGCTCTTCATTTGCAAGCATTGTCATCAGTCAGCGAATCAATTTACGTTCACTTCTCTTCAGTGGGTGGTAACACATGAAAACTAACATACATATAGGTAAATAATTTTCGATTTATTCAAACTAGATGTATGTTCAGTTCCTCTTAAAGATATCTATCATTTTAACAAGTTACAGTATGTTCCCTTTAGTAGAATATTTGGTTATTCCCTTCAATGCTGAAAACTGAAAAATAAGATAAAGTTCCACACGGCTTTAAAGTGTATATAATGAAAACAGATGAAATAGCTGTCCAAATCAAAATAGATGTTTCGTATAATTAAATGGTTAGAAAACGAAAAGTTAGCACATGAATATATTGCGTAACAGCCATAAAGTGAAGTTATCAATAACAATGGGTTCAATAAAAGTTTCTACCGTGTTGATCAATATTCAAACCCTTAACAAATATTAGATAAAATAATCATCGGAAGTATATTTCAACAAGAAATCAATACATTTTATGCTCCTAACCAAAACTGTTGTAGCTACATTAAGAACTAAGGCATTCTGCGTCTTTATAAAAAGGTAGACTTTAGCAGTCAAAGTTTCGTGACTCGTTATACGATATTGTTTCAGAAACATACAAGACAAACAACTATTTTGTCACACTTTCCTAGTCCATATGGAGAAAAGTTTCTCAAAACTATAGGAAAATTTACAAAAGTATTTCCCTAAACTCGCCACTGTTCCCAAAGGTGAGTGAAAAAACTCAATCACTTCGTGAAAATGTTTTAAAAATATCTAAAGAAATGTCAATTGTGGGGCATTTTCCAAGGAAAAAGGAGAACAATTATTAAAGCAAGTCAACTTTATGAAACTTGATACCTGAACGTGTCAAATGATCCTTTAAACGTGTTTTGAGTTTTTACCTTTACCTTGCTGAATTTCTAAAATGGACAGGTCCATCACTCAAATTGGACAATACCATTTATTGTCCAAAGGGATGTTCACTGAAAATTCACTGACAGAATAGCGAACAATGAAGACCATGATCAGCCTGCACGTCCAGGCTGATCTTGGACTGCACTGGTCTCAAGGCAGAATCATTTGCCGCCAGCAGGCTAAAGGTTAAAGTAAAAGTACGTAAAAAATTGGCTGAAAATGGCATTGTGCTACAGAAGTTTATAAATCACATTCAAACCACTAAAATATTTTCCATGACACCTTTTAGCACACATCTTGAAAAGGAATTACTATGTATTCTTTCCAAATAAGAAAACAAAACAGCAATATTTGCAATTTTTACTTTAAAATGTCTTCACACAAAACACTCCTGACAAGCACGTGATATACAGATGTTCTGAACTCGATTTGCATGAACAGAAACTGCGATAATGCTGTTATAAATTTTAACTGTAAAATAGCTAACATGTTCTGTAAAGTTATAGAAGTACATAATTATGTTACTTGTGTAAGTGTCTGATTTGCTACATTTAGGCCCTGTTGGTTTTCGGTGCATGTGTCTCCTTTGTCATATATGAGTCCTAGTTACATACAAATGTTCGTGACCCCAACATAATAATTATTGTTTAAGCAAAAACTAAAACCTATCTTAAAACATTATTAGATATGTTGTCTGAATCTGAGTTTTCGTTAATAGTTGGTGCAAAATTTAGTACACTAAGAATATATATAAAGTAATAATTATAGATTGAAAACTTAGATTTCTACAAAATGGTTTTATAATGGCCATCTAGTTCCTGATAGAGATCAGTTAAAACTACATGTCCCAAATGTTGATGGATATTGAGATGAGATAAATAGATAGACTTTTGACTTGTCATAATTCCACATCTTGATGGATTAGTGTGAATAAAAAATTGGAATGAATTTGACTTCAAGTTTCCAGTTTATTTACAATACAATACAAAAAGACGTAATGATTCTGTAACACAGTCCAAATAGGCCGCAAAGCAGTAGTATCTGTAAAAAAGTCCATTCATTAATATATTAAGCATAGAAATAAGTTAAAGATACTAAATAATAAGGAATTTGCAAACAGTGCTTAGGTCATCATGCATCTAAGGACTTTAGTCAGATTTTCCACGCGCGATTTATAAATATATTATTTGCAATTCAATTGACTATGTTCAAATGACATTAATGGTTTGCCAGTAATGGTTTGCCATTAATATGATATAACATATTTGCATGTGTAATCCAGTTAGATATTTAATGAAATTAATGTGTACCATCCTAGCATGAAGCAAGCAAAACAATCCGGGTTGCAAAAATCACACCAAATCTTGAATATCGTTGAAGAGAATAAGTTTCCAGTATGGAATTTTGTCGAATTTTGTTCCACCACTCTACAGATTTGATACCAAGAGTTCAGCATACATTCACTTCAAATGATACAAGATTAAAGTCTGTACACAGAAGTTAAAAAAATGAATGGATACAATTAGGGAATGAAAACCCAGCTTTTCGCAACTTCAATATTTTGTCAGCACAACTTTCGCGAATTTTAGCATTCCCGTAGTTCATTAATTTCTGATACGTTCTATCACGTGGTAATGACTCACAGATTTTTTTCCGTAATTGAAAGCTAAGCATGGACAATCCCAAACCTAACTTTATCAATAAATGTACAATGTTCTATCATACTGGCTGTCTGATATTCCATATTGATGTAAGAAAAGGCCACTCTCTTTGAACAATTAGCGTATCAAAATAATTGGATTATTGAATTTACTGTGAAAATAATTTGTTCCTTAGATTGTTTTATTGACGAAGAACAACATTGATAGCGATAAGATCCATACGAACATAATATGTTGAGGCCCGTCAAGGCATTTTTGTTATATTTATTTTGGATAGTATTGCCGCCCTTTTTAATTATAAAGGAATATTTGAATATGCTGTTTTTGTTTTTAAATCTAGTTTGAAATTGGCCACACATTTTTCTTAAAATTTTCCTTTTATGGAGTCGTTGTAAAGTTCTGCCAGTCGCAAATGGTTAGAAAATTGAAGATGCTAAGATGTTATTTCCTGTGATAAAGGAAATCAAAAGATTATAAAAAGGTTACATTGAAAATAAACGCTGTATGTTTTCATTCTGCTGTATGGTGTATTGTATTTAATTAAAATGCTATCGTCTGAAAATAAAATTATTATTATTATTATTCATGTTTGGAAAATAAACATGTAACAGAAATGACGATTTTTATCGCAAAAGAACAACACTTTTGGCTAATAATTGCTTGATATACGTCGCGTTCAAATTATAACAGAATTAAATAAAATACGGTTTTTGTTAGAAACGATTGAGGACACGATTTTAATACTACCATTTGAAAAATAAAAATCATGTATTTCTCCCCTAGTGTTTCTGCTCCCTATATGATTGGGAAAAGAAGTATCATGTTTTTTTCTCCTCTTTATATAATTTCAGAAGTAAGTTTTATATGTATTTCCCCTTTAAAAGATTTGAAAAATACGTACAATATGTCTCTCCTATTTACGGGATTTGAAACATAAGTAGCATATGTTTCTCCTCTTTGCATCATTTGAAGAATAATAGCACATGTTTCTCTTTTTCGCTTCAAAATGACTTGATAGGTTAATTCATATGAATTTATTTTATTTCACTAGCCTAGCAACGCTGTCACTTAATTCATTCTCATAAAATCATGTTTCCGACGTTGAACTTGTGAGTATGTAACCTCTAGATAAGCTTAACAATGCATTTATTTTAAATAAAGTTGATTAATATATAGTAAATATCCGTTTTCTGGGGTTTTTGCATAAAAATACTGTACAACATCACGTACAAATTGAGTAAAATATTATTTTTATGCTAAATTACACGTTATTTGTGCAAACCTTATGCATACAATCAAGAAAACAAACATCACGTGACTTTTACACCTGATAAAGACAGACTGAGTTATAATCAAATTAATCTTCCAAGAAAGAATCATACTAAATTACAACTTGTAATTACACAGATGACATGCCAACAATAGAAACTATTGTAAAATACATGAAAACTTTACAGTATAGTTTCAGCCGAGAAAAATGGCAAAATCAAAACCCTGAAAGAAAAGTGGTATATAGTTTTGAAAAAAAATCCTGCTCATAGCCATTAATTATTCACTGATTAATTTAGTTAGGTAATTTGTTTAACAGCAAAATATATACAAAATATACATTTTCATTCATTTTTAAAGATCTACCAAAAATCAAATATAACAGCTTTGTTACAAATATAACATTCATAAATATATTCACCTTTGATGTCTACGTGACAATAGCAACTTCTATTAATTTTAACTTCTTTTAACAAGTCTTATATATCTTTTCTGTGTATGTGCTTATATTGAAATTTTCTTTGCCTCCTTTCAAATCGGCTATTATTTAGACCGGTCATTCCAGAATAAATGATGTCATAAGTTACATATTACAGAGTTCTCATAATTGATATATTACAGAATAAAATGTTATAGTTACCATAACTGATATATTACAGTTAAGAAGAAGATGTTAAAGTTATCATAAGTGATACAATACAGAATAAGATGTAAAATTTATCATAACTGATACAATACAGAATAAGATGTTAAAGTTATCATAAGAGATGTTAAAGTTATCATAAGTGATACAATACAGAATAAGATGTTAAAGTTATCATAAGTGATACAATACAGAATAAGATGTTAAAGTTATCATAACTGATCAGAATAAAATGTTAAAATTATCAAAACTGATATATTACAGAATAAAATGTTAGAATTATCATAACTGATGTATTACATAATATTTTGTTAAAATTACCATAACTGATATATTTAAGAAAGGAATTTTTTTTCGATGTTCATGCGAAATGAACGACAGAATAGGATCGACAAATCCACGAATCGCGCTAGCGATTCATGTTTAATTTGTGCAAATACTAAAAGAAATCTAATTATATTATTTGGTAATTTACTTTTTACCAAACGCGACCGTTCTTATCATGTTCCTAATAGATAGACGGTCCTCATCCTCTTATCTTGTCTTTGAAATATCAGAGCGGGGGAGGAACAAGCAAATTTCCTTCCAATATGTGAACAATTTCCTGACAAGATAACATAAACTTTATTACCACTTTATTGCAGACACAATGGTATGATAGACAATATAGACGTAATTCATTTATGTATATTCTATAAAATATCTCCTAACATATTGAATTATATTGCTTTACAAGACAGTAATGCGATGAAATAGGAACTGAGGGCTGAACATGACTGAGAGATTTATTACCGAATTATGACTTGTATGTTGAGGTTAGCCACCCTTTCTGTATATAGAAGGCTTTATTACTTTCTTCTCTTGGTCCCATGCAGTGAGAATATCGTAATCACACATAACCCGGCGTCAAAGAAATATGTTAAGGTTACATAGAAACATTCCAAGTGAGATCAATTATATTTACTGTAGGATAGGTTGCTTTTTACCTTAACCCTGCTAAATTTCTAAAATGGATAGGTCCACCATTCAATTTGGGCAGTACTATTTATGATTCAAAGGGGTGTTCACCGAAAATTTATTGACTGAATAGCGAAGAGTGCAGACCATGATAAGTCTGCAAGGATCTTGGACACTTATTATCCTAAAGGCAAAATCACTTGCCGCCAGTTGGCCAAAGGAGCTATCAAGGTAATTTGTTTATTTCTTTGTGAGATCGAAACATTTTTCACCATATGAAATATTCTGCAAAGGCTGATGTCCAAGAGCTTAAGTTATCGGATCTTACATACAATAAAATTTGTAAAAAGATCCATTGGAAGCATAGAATGCAACCAAAAGAGAATAATAGCAGGCTCGGTTTGATTGAGTCTGTTCATGAGATGTTATGAAATATGCAACACCTAGCACCGACTTAAGCGGAACTCTATTACACATTAATTGAATGGACTCCATGATCCCAAAGGACCAGAAAATATAACAACACTGAAAAAAAATATTTGTATCATGTCTTTTCAAAATTTATCACATTTTTTCCTGCGACGTCTTGACGTACGTACAATGTTTACGCAAGAAAAACCTTAAAATAATATTGTGAGATTTATAGACTTTTTCAGTTCGAAGCGGGTGTATAATTTTGTTCTTGTATGACATAATAAAACTGAGTTTTTAAATAATATTGTCATCAAAACTACAAAACTACCGATTACTTATTTTTCGGATTCTTTAACTTAACAAGTAAATTTGAAGTTCCGCACAAGTGAAATTCACTGCGACATTATATAATTATAATCAATTTCAAGACTCCACCAGCAGCACAAGATATAGAGGATAATTGTTGGTTTCGGTGTAATATCACGTTATAATTTCATCGAGTGGGCACCAAAAGTGATATTTTCACGAGTGGCGCAGCCACGAGTGAAAATAACAACTTTTGGTGTTCACGAGTGAAATTACAGTGATATTACATCGATACCAACAATTTTTCTGTTTATTTTATGTCTAAAACTCTACTTTTGTTGTGTTTATTTCAATAAAATGTCGAAATTTGCGGGAAATTTTATCAGGAAGCATCGCAAAGATGACGTCATTTTAACGACGTCATCGTCATATTGTTTCCGGCTTTCAGTACGCTCGGTAAACTTTTTGACGTTAATCCGGGTATCAGATTTGATAATTTTCACTGAGTGGCCAGTGAGTTTATCAGGATATAATTCACCGTTATATTTCGATAAACCACCGAAAAACATAAAATAAATACCAGTTAAATCATCTGCTTTGATCGGAAGTTTTAATTCAGTGTCAAACATGTACCAAACTTAAAAAGAAATACATGTCGAAAATGTGGAGTTTGATCTAATTGAACACTTACATAAAGGTGGCAAACCTAAACAATATAAACATCAAGGGAAAAATATTATAATGTAGGATGATAAAAATCTGTTTCACCATGACGTGCTTGAAAATCTATGTAAAGTAATGACAGAACTCATTTCGAGAGCTCAGAGCGAAACTAGTCTGTCTGCTTCTATCTGCTTTTAATTCTATATACACTTAGACTAGTTTCGCTCTGAGCCCTCAAATTATGAATGAGGCGTTTGGCTGGGTCGCCCTACATTGTTTAATTATGATCGTGTACGGTAGTGCTAAAAACTTGTCATAAGAAGACAAAAATCTTGTCTAGAAGAAGAAATACAAAAATATTTGTTTTGGAAGAAAAAAAGACAAGCTCTGCTAACATATGAAGGAAAAGCAAAGAAAGACCAAATAAAAAGAGTTAGTTAGATAGATAAATTTCGATAAATCCTTCATAGACGTATAATTATATCAAACATGGATTAAATCTTATGATACATATTATAAATATTATAAAAACAAACAGGAGTTCTGCACATCAGTTGTGCACAATAATATCAAGGATAACACTAAAAAGGGAGACTAAATCCCTTATTTCCATTATTGCAAAACATTGACAGGCATAAATATTTGCTATAAATGGGTATGCAGACTAATTAGCTTATCACATTAATTGATATCACAGATTTTATTTTCATAGAGATAACAAAAAAAAAACATTCACTGTCAGTTAAAATATACTGACATATTTGTGGATACTTTAAAGATAAACGAATAAGAAACATTAAAATTACAGCGATATTCAAAACAATCTACCGGATACATGTGCTGTAGAAGGAACAAATACAGAAGTAATGAAATTAAATAAACTTTGGAGAAACACCCGGTGTCATTTTCAAAAGAACTTCTGCTGATTCACCTGGAAGACGACAATCATTTAACCTTTGTACAACAATAATACACAGAAATAACGGGGACAAAATGTTCATATATATATGATATGGTGAGGTACTTTCTTGAATCTTAAATACATTAAATGTACTTAAAATTATCCGATGAATTCTATTTTCAACAGGTAATCCTATATTCAATACAAATCTAACAAGTTTATTTTGAGTAGTTTGCAGTATATTTTTGAAGAAGATTAGATCATGAAAACCAAAACGAGTAAAAGACCAGATAAAAGACGCACCAATAGCATCTTGGTATACTGATTCAGATGTTCACGTTTTTCTGTAAAAAGATAATAACCCTTTAATTAACCTTGTTTATTGACATTGCCATTGACTCGCCAGGTATATGACCAAGGGTTGCTTCTAGATACCTTACAGAATTAATTACTTTAATAATGCCATTATACGTTACCTAGGGTGTATTCTGACCCTATCTAAATCTGTGTTTCAAACCAAATAAATTAGTCTCTGATTTACCAAGATTTAGTTATATCTCGTTATATAACTGCCACTCACTGACAGCTTCCTGTTCATAAGAAAGAAGATACTTCCTTTGACGCTAACATTTCTCAGACACTAAAATACTTGAGGGAAAATCTTATTTCTAAGACGGCGGTCTTGTCATGAACGTACATCAACAATAAAAAAGGCTCTTAAATAAACCATTGCGGCACACCACAGGTAAAAGCAGGTGACAAGGAACCAAACTTGTCAACCAGATCATATCTGACTTAAACCAACGAGCTATGTCAGAGCTCAGCCCTAATCCTTCGAATTTCATTAGTGTCATATTTGACAGTATAAAAGGTAAAATGTAAGGGTAGATTTTCCGGAAGCACAGATGTCAGTTAAAACAATCGCTATTCAATAATACTTTTGTAGTCAGACAGATGAATGAGAAAAGTGTCAACAGAACCGGCTTAAAACTGCAAAGAATAATTCTTTTGCAAGGTACTTATCAAATTAGTCATATATAAGCATTTGACATGATACTAAGAATTGAAAATGAGCGATGACTTCCAACCCCCGTCTTGTGATTCTTCTTAAACAAAAGGACTACTTAGGCAGATTTTTAATCACATGACCAGTACGTCCCGTTAAATAATAGGCAAGTTGAGGAAATGCTATGAAAGAAGTATTAACTTTAGCAAAATGAAAAGGAAACCGTCCGATCTGTATTCTTTATTAGGATATTTCCAACGGACTAACCCATACATTTTAGGCGGAACAAAATTTCTCTTAAAAATCCATAAAAAAGTGAGTACTATGAAAGTGACTACTGTTAAAAACTAATTGACATAAGATTTTTGCAAGATATTCTTATAAATAGCAGAAGGTAGTAAACTGTTGCAACGCTTTTGAACTAATGCAGAAAATTTACGTTCCGCTTGCATTTTATCAATATCTATTTCTTTATAATCGTTTCCCACTTTATCATTTTTCAGTGTCATAAATACATTCTATGCCAAACTTGGTGGAAATGAACATGTTGAAAAATTTCTCCAAAAGTGTGTGCGAGTAGCTTTAACATTTTATATTTTGAAAACAATTCTTAAAGATTAAATATTCAATTTAACACAAGTTTTGACGCAAATGTTCTATGTCGTATAAAATACATTATTTGTTTCAACAACAAACAAATTGCACTCATTTTT
The DNA here is from genome assembly GCF_021730395.1 of Mercenaria mercenaria. NCBI lineage: Eukaryota > Metazoa > Mollusca > Bivalvia > Venerida > Veneridae > Mercenaria > Mercenaria mercenaria. Next base: position 57,346,474 of record NC_069363.1, read on the forward strand.
CAGGCCGACATTACTGGTAGTCTAACAGTTTCAATTTTTAGAGGAAACTAATCTTCAATGTTTTTCAGTGATTTAGATGCACTTTGATTTTTCTCGAGTTTAAAAGAGTTTTTTTCTGGGATATTTTGATTTTTAAGTTTTAGTTTACTTTCAAACTTTCTTAAAATGTTTACAATTTTCGTCAGATTATCTTTATTAAACCATAAAAAAGCTTTGTTCCTCACTTAAATATTTTGTAAAATGTCAGAGTTGATCCTTGTACAAACAAAATCAAAACAAGGACAAATATTCAATAGGTAAAGCCGCACTCATAAAACCCACCCCTCCAAAACAAAGTCTTTGGCAGTATTGAATAACATTTTTAGAGGAAACTAATGAATTGCAAACGTCTTTCCGGTATAGGCAGAGTCATATATTCATTATATAAATTAGGACAGACGAACAAAGAAAATCTAATTTAAAGATATCCAATGGCCATCTTTCACTAATTTTAAAAATATTTTATATTTATATACTTATCTCAAATGTAGAAAATCTTCGTCACATGTATTTAACTTTACTAAATATATAAATTAAGTGTGAATGTAAAACTACATTCATAATAAAGTCTTGCAGTAACAGTCGATTGTTTAAAAAAACTTCCAGCTTTTAATTGGTAGGACACATTTATAACAGTGTTTAGCTATACATGTATACAGTGTGTACTTTTTTAACCTAATGCATAGTACTGTTAATACACATATGTATTTCAATTGTATGTTTACATAAACTATATATAGTATTTGTTTATATTTTCAAATATGGAATTTGGGTCTAGTATACGTTTTAAAGATACTGTCTCAAAGCAAGAGGTTTAGGCACTCGTCGTTTATAAACATTTTCAGTTTGGAACCTTCTTGCAAACTACATATCTGAGCATTGAAGTGTGCGTTAAAAGTTAGTGAAGATAATTTATTGGAACATATAAAAGCAAGATTCTGGCCTATGAAGATACTGGCTTATGAAAAACATGGCAAAATGTACGTCTTCCGCGTAAAATCCGAATACTTGATATATTTGAAAATAAGGTTAAAAAACAAACTTTGATATGGTGGAAGAGAGAATGTAAAGAAGTAAAAGTTGAATTCCTGGCAACAGTGAGCCCAATCTGACTAAAGTACTTGATCTTCTAAACGAAGATCTGAGAATGACCCATTCACATTCGTCTTCTGTATATTTTGGATTTTCAATGTCAAAGAGTAAGAAAATTTGCAGTCAATCCAGGGCTCGAACCCGGGACCTCTCGCTTACAAAGCAAGTGCCCTACCGACTGAGCTAACCGGCTATCTGACATCTTTCGACATAAAAATTGTAGATATAAAAAACCAAGGCTTTTTAAAGCTTGCAGAATGTTGTAAGTTAGCTCTTGATTGGCTAGCGGAACGAGGCTATCAATAGCTCGTTGTCAGATCCTAAGCGTAGCGTAATAGGAGATGTACTTTAGTCAGATTGCAGTGAGACCAACAGGACTCAAATGCTGGATACCAAAAATGGATGTACTTAGTCAACAAAATATTGTTTACAGAACTGCATTATTATAATAAAATTAAATTTAAATATAAATGCAAAAAATACAAACAAAATAAAATTGAAATCAGGGACATTAGAGGAAAGCGCATTTGCAACTAGCCGCCCTCACACTCCTAAATACGACTAGTGGATTGAACTTTATATATGTAAAATACTTCATCCCAGTTAAACTCTGTCAGCATTATAAGCAGGTAACCAGTACCAAAGACATATGTAAAATGTATTGTAACATCAACTTCACTACCTCGGACAAAGTTTGGTAAACCTATATCCTCAATGACTGATTTTGACAAAAATAAACAAAAAATGCAACAGTGAATACCTGTGGAAATCTAGGCAATCTGTCAGGAAAAAAAATGCACATCAAGTACTAATCTGTACACCCAGTCAATTTGAATAGTATCTGGTATTTGGTCGCAGTTTCGTGTTACTATCAAGTGCATCGCAAACCCAGCAGAATAGTACAAATGTATAACGCAGAAGGATATTTCATTGCATAGGAAAGCCAACACCCAATCATTATTGCTAATAAAACCTAACGTATCGCATATTACTACATATCCTATTATTTGAAGAAAAAAAACGTTTTCACAAAACAAAAGGCAAAAACTGTTTATTGGGAGACCTTAGTCTGATTTCAATAAATCTCGTAGATAAATCACCACCTGTCCATGATCAAATTTATATGGTATCAAAACGTTACATGTCATTTTTCGGTCTGCATTAAATTTCAAGATATTAAAGACTACTAACAATGTTATTGTAATTATAGTACAACTTGACGGTTTAATACATTGTCTCTTGAAACAAAAGGATGATATATAATGAGACCATATATCAGTATAACACGTCAGATAGTAGGCCCATAAATCAAAACCAATCAATTATATCTAATTAATTGATCACATATCGAATAATTGACGGCTGGCTGCGTCGGGTCTTCATCAAAAGGTCGAATGTACTTTGAACCATACCAATGATTTCACAAAACACTTTTGGCAAAACTGATGATTGATATTCTATGACCTTAATTTCTGAGATCATATCGAAAACGTTATATTATATACAATGATACGCAAATTTATATCTACAGATTTGCATTGATTAGTCATAGTTACAAACAAAAGTACATGTCAGTGTATCATTAATGAGTGTTTAATATAATACACACACATATTTACGGGTACCTGTTAGTATTGATATAACTGTGAAGACTCTTAAGGCGCTATGAAGTTTCATGTATGATCTGTCTTATTGCCAATGCCTCATTGAGACTTCATTGTTCATTTCATTTACACCAGGGAAATGATGGGCGTTGATTTACGGATATTTTTTTACCCTCATTGTTACGAGAGCTTGAAGCATACTCAATAGCAACCAAACACGCCTCTCAATAGAGACACACCTGTTTAGGCTTACATTAATTTAAGAACTTTCATAGATTGTGCAGCTTAATAAAATGCGTCGGCGGCTGCAAGTTTATATTAATTAGAAAACGTTTTGATGGATTTTCAAAAGTAATATACATTTGTTGTTAAAGTTTAGCATATTTAATAACTCAAACAAATTGCGTTAGCTTCAAAAGACGAAGAAGAATAAAATCATTTACTAGGATATATGTAACGTATAAAACAATAATTTGCTACACAAGTTGAAAGAAACTCTTATTTGAGACATTAAATCTGTTAATTGCTCTGTTCAACCACTTGACTAGCTCGTAGACTATATATTTTTTTTTTACATTTTTATGATTAAATGCAGTGAACTGAGCCTGTCTATATCCTATGTCCAATATCATAATAATAATTTCAACATCATCTCTAAAATAGACTGGCCTTTGTCTCTATGAAATTGAATTCGTCAAAAAAAAAGGAAAAATGTAGAAATATATTTATTATCAGTCTAATGGCTAGTCTATTCAACCACCAGTGTGCGTGCGTGTGTCACTAGCTTCTCATCTTAAATACTCATAAATTGCAGCTGTTAATTGTATCGTAGGTAAAAAAGTAGGATCTGTTCTATTCTTGTAATCTACTTGTATCGCTGGTAAATATCCATCGCTTGGTGGTAGTTACAATAGTATTACCATCTTTGACCTTTACTACTCGGCGATATATGACCATTTTGTGTCGATTCGCCGTAAAACCCAACTCACTAACTCACTTGACCTTTACTAAGAGTATTGTTTGACTGACGTCGGCTACTAACCTTTTTTTACATTAAATTAAAGGTACTCACACATTAGCAAATAACGATACAGAAACAGATGTTATAAAAAAAGGTATCCGCGACAACCGCTCATTTCAAATAAGTTGACGCTAATGATTCAGTCTCAATTCCGTTTGAAAGGCGTATGTATATACGTTTCTCCTTCGTACCTGCGATTGCCTCAAAAAATACTTAGGTTGTCTTTTACAACTTGAGCTGGAGAGTAATCATATTGCCTTATCGATTTTAAAACTTCAAGACACAATGAAATCACTTTTCCTAACATCAAAACATTTTTGGATCTAGAAATACATGTACTGACAACTGACTAAGCAATCAGATATTGCAATATTGCTAAACTTGCTTCACCTATAATGTCTATTGTCATTTCTTAGATTCCAGAATACATTTTTCTCGTATCAGTCTCATGTAAACACAATAAGTGTCATTATTTTTCAACGATCAGAGGTAAATATGTTATACTACCTTCTTTTCCAACATTGTGTCGGCCATAAATTCCATATTTTCATGCTTCTTATTTCATGAATGAGCTTCTGAATATTGTCAGACCCAGCAATATGAATGATAACGTGACTATAAACAAAAAGTTATTTTGTATTAAACGATTACAAAAAATACGCTCTGCAAAATTGTACAGGGCAAACTTTTAACAATAAAAAATATATTCTTATTTACAAGGTAATTATTTTAGGATGGATTTCTAATGTTTGAATTCAAAGAATTTTTCACGTAAATAATGATATCATTCTTCATTGCATAACCGATCATCGACGATTTCAATCATGAGCGGTGAAAAACTGTATTATATACTTTGGGATCATGGAGTCCATTCAACATATGTAATAGAGTTCCGCTTAAGCCTGTGCTAGGGGGCGTGAGGGGTGTTGAACATTTCATTACCTCTCATGAACAGACTCATTCAAACCGAGTCTGCTATTATTCTTCTTGGTTGCATTCTTTGCTTCCAAAGGATCTTTTTACAGATTTTGTTAACTATCACAACAGCAATCTTTAAGTGCCGTGTGGCGGCTGTAAAAAGTCTCCCCGTACTTGGATTCAGTGTTGTTATATTTTCTGGTCCTTTGGGATCATGGAGTCCATTCAACATATGTAATAGAGTTCCGCTTAAGCCTGTGCTAGGGGGCGTGAGAGGTGTTGCACATTTCATTACCTCTCATGAACAGACTCAATCAAACCGAGTCTGCTATTATTATTCTTGGTTGCATTCTTTGCTTCCAAACGATCTTTTTACAGATTTTGTATTTAATAAGATCGTCTTCAGTTTGACCAATATATTTTCATAAAAAATATTCTCAATTTCATACATTTATTTCGTGTATATGGCAAAAAGTGAAAATAGCTATACAAAATATACAATACATTTTATTATGTTTCATTTTCATATATATCATGTTACACCAATATAATGACCTATGAGGGCACCACATCTGAAATATAAAATAAAATTCTTACAAAACGCATGTGACCAAAATGCCATATTATAATGAATATCTCTAAACCTCTTGTTTAACAGAAAAGTTTTTGTTAAAGAAATAGTTTTACAGTAAGTTTATTTATGAATCATGTGCAATTGAGCTGCAGAGAGTTTTGCAGATGTTTATATTAGATTAAAGGTTATCATAAGAAAGAATTTTAATTACTTTCTAATTTTAGGTGGTATTCTTACATTTCTTTTTCAAATATCCATTTGGTTTTAAAATGTATATTTTCAGAATTTTATCAAATGTTTTCATGCACGAAAAACTCTTTATCAATTAAACTATGATTCCATAACAATGAGAGAATATATTCCAGGAATTTTATCACTCCCATGCACGTGACATAGCGTACACTGATATAGTAACGAACGTGTGAACTGTGCTATTAATGTCTCAAGACGAGAAGGTAATCTCCGAAATGATGCTAATAGTAGAGCAACTCTTCAAAAATGCACTGAAAGTCCGCTGGAACATAAATGTTACTATTACAAGGTTGTATTGCATGTAGTTCGCACATAATCCGCATGCCCCTTAAAATTTGTCGGATTAAGATATTCATCTTGGCATCTTTTGGTGAGAAACTATTACAAGAATTGCAAGACTCCTAAGAATGAATTACAAAGGGATATTAACACTTGTTAGTTAATGTTATTGCATAACTTTAGGTGACATCTTGTTACCAGGTTCTTGAGAGTTTGCGTGTCTAGCTATAGGCTTTCGCTGCACACATGCACGTCTAAAATGTTTTTAATTTTCGAACATTTGTCATTCCACTTATCTTCTTAACTAGTACATTAACGTTCTGACTTAACTTTAGGATAGAAATACAAAGGAAATTTGAAGTATTACATGTTTCTAATTTTAATGTTTCAATTTCAGTATGTCATGATGTCATAGCATGTTTTTTTTTTGTTTTTTTTTTTTGACAAAACGTGAAAATATCATGCATAAATACGTTAATGGATACATGTATTAAATCGAATCACTTGGGGCAATGTTTCACACTAATATTGGTGATGTTTACTGTCCTATGGAGTAAAATAATGATTCATAATTGAGTAACGATTATGATTCAGTGTATACACCCGTAGTTTTGTATTGGATTTAGTGTAAAGATTAAAACTTCTCTCTAGAATGGATATAAGCTGTCAAGAATTGATTATTTTTATTTCTTTCACTACTGTCTCTTAAAACTCAAATGTGAGTGACTGTAATTTAAGAATTATACAAGTGTTTGTATAGATGTTAAGATTGTACATTGATGAGACGAAAATAGGTAAACTTGATGCGTTCTTGTTTTGTTTTCGGCCAAACGTCGTATGTCTGAATATGTTTCTCGTATTGCATATAACCCCTAAACATGGACGGAACAAAGATTTCCGTAAGAGGGACACACTTTCTTGAGGTCGGGGTCCGGCCCCTCGAAACAATATTTTAACTTCACCCCAAATGATGTGATTTTTTATCATTTCTTTTCTAGAAAAGCAGGAAGTCTCAATTTAAGGCTATCGGAAAGGTGTTCTCGCCGGGTGTTTTAAGGTGGAAGATCGTCATTCCGTCCCCATGCACAGAACCTGCCTTTGTGATAAAACCTTATTACTGTTTTGTAGATCTGACAGTGTTTTCAAATACACTGTAGAACTGTTAAAAATAACGTAAACGTTGGCTGTCAAAAGCCGCCTATTGTGTAAAGTGCAATGTAAAATATATCACTGTAATTCGCAGTTTTCTTGCAAATTGGTTGTTTATTATTTTCATAACCAATAAGTTGGATTGTAAAGCGTTTAAATTATGCATAAATGGTACGGCGGCTTTTATTTTACAATGATTTGAAACATATTTAAATTTAATTAATGAAGCAAACGCAATATCAAAATTCGGTTGTCCGTTTTTCAAGTAGAACGAGTGATCCGCAGATGGCCATGCATATCTAATAAACATCGATGGAGGAGGGAAATGTTAAAACCAATCCATGAGGTAAAAAATTATGGTTCACAGGTTGTCTGAAGTTGTTGGCATAAGTGGTTATACTTCTCAAGTATTCTGACTGACCAAAAGTTAGTTAACTAAACTTGTTAAAAGAAATTTAAAAATATGAATTAATGCAAAATCTTACTGAAAACAAGGATGAATGCCCAACAGAGAAAGCCACGGTCTAAAAACGCAGCCTCCGCAATCGTAAACCCAGCACGCGGACACGCACACAACGACACCCAAAGTAAACACACAAGGACAAAACAAACAATAAAGGAACATATTGGGTCACCGCCATAGAACAGTAAGTGGCAAAGCCATCACTGGGAAGCTTAAACCGGTTTATGGTGCACCTAACCTCACTCTTACCCCACCATGTTCCAAAGTCACTGGACAGTGTAAACAAAAGTTATCCCCGCCAGGTGAAACCCTAACATACGCACAGAAGGCATGTAATATGTAATGTGAAGTCACAGCGTCGTTAACGTCATCGATATATAATTGCAATAATCTAGGTTCGTGTTATTGACTGTTTTCGAGGAGATGTAACTTCTGACAGTACCCTAGTAGAAAGACTGTGAATCATATTTATGTAAATCTTATATTGCTAAGTTTGTAATATCTCTCTTACTAACGAGGCAAATATAGAATACTGAATAATAATAACTGCCGAATTTTACTTTTTGAGCATCTGTTAACAGATACACATAAAACCTATTGGCTGCCATATCAAGGCGGTGATATGAGCCACGCCATGGGAAAACCAACATAGTGGCTTTGCGACCAGCATGGATCCAGACCAGCCTGCGCATCCGCGCAGTCTGGTCAGGCTCCATGCTGTTCGCTTTTAAAGCCTATTGGAATTGGAGAAACTGTTAGCGAACAGCATGGATCCTGACCAGACTGCGCGGATGCGCAGGCTGGTCTGGATCCATGCTGGTCGCACACCCACTATGTTGGTTTTCCCATGGCGCAGCTCATATTATTTTTCAAGTTGTTTCAAGCCGTTTCTTATCCGCTCCGTTTCAATTGTTTTGATTTGTCTGTGTTGGTTTAAGTTCTTAGTGTTGCCCCTATCACCGTCAGTTATATCTCTTCATCAGCGCTATGTGAGTCTGGTTGCGTTTTTTTCCTTCTCAATACTTTCACTTGTTTGTTTTCCTAAGGAAACAAGCAAAAATAACGGTCTTTAAAAAAAGCGATTCGAAAACAGCACTGATTATAATTATAGTAGTCTGTTAGAAAGGTCATCAAATTATTCCTCTTTTTCAGGATAATTACTATCTACGAAATGAAGCCAGTCTGTCGGAGGTAAACCAAAGGCTTCCATTTCAATTGGAATATATCATTATATGGTTGAATTTGACCATTACAGAGACGAACCTGTCTGACCTGACGATGTTTGTCGTTAATAGGACTTCATACAAATCATGAGGCCAATCTAAATTCTTTTTATGAAGATAAACACAACATCTATTTGTGGAAGATATTTCATTCTTGCAACTTGCATGTAATCATAATTGCATTAATTTAAGTAATATGAAAATATGAAGGGTTACATGTGGCTATTTCTGGGAGAAACAAGATACGCGAAAAAGCGACAAATGTTTCGATTTGTTTTAATAATCGATTTAAATGAGTGGATTGTTATAAATTAGCGTAGAGGAAAATATTTTTCTACCTGAAACAGTCGTAACTTTGAATAATGCTATAAGATTTTTGGTCTTGTAAAAGCCATGAATGCGGCTGGGTTTGCCGAAAAGAGAACAAACGAAGATTGCAGGGCCATACAGATATTGCTTTCAGACAGTTTTCCAAATTTAATGGAAAGGGATATTTATGCTATGGCCTAAAAGCTCTATTCATCAATGTCAAAACGTATCGGTAAAGAAACTATTTAACAGAGATACAATAACCATATGGCTTAAAATTTATTTGATCGAGAACCCAAGTTTGTTATCATGTATACACTAACAGTAATGTTCTTTTGAATCCTTCAATAAATCAGTGGTGATAACTCTTTCACTTCCTTTTAGGAGCTTTTATTTTCATGTACGTCCATGATGAAAAACAAGGATACATATCAAACAGGGAATGCAATGTTCCAAAAACCAGACTCCCCAAAAAGAAACTCACAGCACACACACGCACGTACACACACATACAAAGCAAAAACACGAGGACAACACAGTGGGGCACCGCCTTGGAACGGTCAGTGGCCTAAACACCACTGGGGAGCTTAACCCGGTCATGTTCTAAAGACACGGGACAGTGTAAATAAAAGTAATCCCTGCCAGGTGAATCTCTAACACAGGCAATGGAAACAAAAAGGCATGGTATGTAAAACACAAACATGCTGCTGTATAATTATATAACAAGCAGCTAACGCCTGACGACGTTTTGGCCGGGTTTTCCGAATTAGGTGATAATGAGTTAAAATTCTAATAAAGGCATACAATACAATCATAACCCCCAAATTAATAAGCACTATTGAAGGAAAAAAAGAAATGGACAGGTAGAAAATGAAATTAAAGAAATAAATTGGTGTAAAAAAATCAAAGTAAGAAAAACGCCATTTTCAATGTTTATATCCCTGTGACCTTGACATTTGATCCCGAAATCAATATGGGTCATGTACACATCAAGACCAACATATGTATGAAGTTTCAAGGTCCTAGGCGAAATACTTGTCCATATATTGAGCGGAAACCATTTTCAATGTTCAGGACCCTGTGACCTTGAACTTTGGTCCAGTGATCCCGAAATCAATAGGGGTCATGTACACATCAAGACCAACATACCTATGAAGTTTCAAGGTCCTAGGTGAAGTAGCTGTTGAGAAAAATTAATGAACAAAAAGGTTAACATGAGACTCATTATCCCATCCATCCGCCCGGACAGCCCTAATCTACAAGCCGGATTTTTCTTCGAAAACCCGGCCAAAAAGCAAACTTTAAGAACCAAAAACGTATGTACTCAATGCCTTTGCAGAAGACAGCATCAAGAGAAACACCCTTAAGGGCCCGGCGAAACAGGCCAGAAGACGGAAATCAAAATAGTTCAATCCTGGTGGGATTTGAAAACTGCTCATCACAGAGTCCTCACAACTGGCACGAAAATGCCTCTGTACATCTATGTATAATATAAGAACCATGGTCATGAACATTTTTCGTTCGATGAATGGGTACAAAGCATAATGAACAAGCGGTAATTTATCTTCCATCGTGCACCTGTCACATTGTCTCAATATTTCATATTGCAGAGATACTCTACATATTTTATGCTTTCGTCAACGTTGCAGAAAAAACTTGCGTGACCTGCTCTAATGAACATCCGGTCTAGAGGTCACAGCAGTGTGCACATGTAATAGGCGGAATGTTAACAAACAAAAACAATGCATAATATTCACAGTTATACAATAAAACTCGAAATGATAAATGAAATTCATCTTAGAAATGATTTTGAATTTAAAGTCATACATTGGTATACATCTGTACTGTTTTTTTAGTTCACATTGCACATTTATGCTGCATATACAAATTTTAGCGTACACATGCACATCAGCCAATAAGAATAGTTTTGTAATCTAGACCGGAACGGCACTAGAGAAGTTCATCCAAGTTTTTTCTGTAACGTTGATGAAACTATAAACTACGTGTTGTTTCTCTAACATAAGAAATATTGAAGAAATGTGACCGGTACAAAATGGATGAAAAATTACCATTTGTTCAATATGCATAGTACACATTTACCGAACTGCGCGTTTTAGGTGAGAAATGCGGGGCTGAAATGGGGTAGTATATTTTCCCGTTCATGACCATGGTTCTTATATTATACCTAGGGGTAGGGTGTACAGTGGCATTTACATTCTTGTCTAGTGCCAGTGGTCCTCCCTCTCTTCCGTAAGTCACAATCAAAGAGGGAAGCGTAGCGTCCAACTGTAAATGGGTTGAACACTAAACATGCGGTATGTCTCAAAACAGTTGGGTCGTAACCTCTTTCAATAAAACGTTTTATAATTTTACAAAATACAGTTGGAAAATTACCATGACCCAAGACCTTACGAAATTTGTAACCACATCCCCATAAAAACAGGCTTTGAAATACCTTCTCGCAGAAGTGTCTTTAAATTACTACTGATTTTTAAAACCAAATCAAAAACACTATGGTAAAATTTAGCAAATCATTTACGCAACTTGTAATAACGGTTGCCTTGCTGAAGAAGTTTACTTGTAACATATTCATTACGTTCGTTGAAGTCCTCGACATGACTACACGCTCTGGCAAACCGAATTGAGAAATATATACCCTATATGTAGCCTAAGGCACATCCCCATCCAAATGGGGGAAATTTACAATACAAAAATTAAAATCACCCCTCTTGTCATAAATTTTGGTATGTATAATTATAATGTCATAAAAAGAAAGATGTAAATCTAAAAATGAAGCATCAGTATCCGAATTGTTAGTTTTATTTAACTGAAGCTTCCTAGGATAAATAGTATCCACCAATTGATCAAAAAACTTTGATATTGTTAGGAATGAAATAAGTATTATGTGATTTTCAAAATTTTTCAAAAATATGCTTATAACTCTGGAAGCGTGTAAACCTGTCTTAAAATATTCTACACTTGGCTGAATGAGTAGTTGTCATTAACAATACGTTACGTCGATGCAGAGCTATATTATCATATAGGTACAGTCAACCGTGTGCAAAAGACCCCCTCTGAACAGAGACCACCTCACTCTAAAGACCACTGGTTCTGCTTCCAAATTTTAATATTTACAGTGTATTTAAGCCTGCGAATAAAGACCACCTGCCAACAGAGACCACTCTTTGTCTTTATTGACTAGTTTGACTATATTCACCACGTGATTGAATAAGTAATAAAGAATTTCAAGCAAGGTGACATTGCGACTTCAGTAAACTCTCTGTTTTTGGTATTTGGTGTAATATTGACCCTTACCATGCTGGACACGATTGATTCTGTCTTTGCGACCAGTGTAAATCATGATCAGCCTGCACACCCGTGCAGTCCGATCACGATCTGCACTGTTCGCTATTCAGCCAGTATCTTTTTGGTAAGCACCCCTTCTAACAGTTAATGGTACCGTCCGAATCGGAAGATGAACATGTTCATTATAGAAATTTAGCATGGTAAGGGTTAAATATGAGATGTGTCATTCTATGGACTATCATTATTTAATAGAATCTATAAGAAGATCGTTTGGAAGCATAGAATGCAACAATGCTAAATAATGATAATAATATTCGTGTTAGATTCTGATATATTTGACATTCAAAACAGGTTCTTCTTAAGTATAATTAATTCATTTCTTTGTCACGTGGTGTATAAATTACATTTGATACCTTTAAAGTACGTGCTTTTTTTTGTTATTTCCAAGTTTATTGTTCATTTGTTAAATTTATTTCTCATGACATGAAATGCTTCTTAAATTGATTAAAGTATTTATTAATAATCGTTACAATGAACTTCAATGAATTACCAGTTTTTAACTGCTTTGTTTCTTTGTTTTATCGGATTTAACGTTACATCCACACAGTTTAAGTTCATATAGCAACTTTCCGGCTTTTCATGGTGGAGGAAGGCGCCAGGTGTCCCTCCAAGTATTATTTCGGACAAGAGCGGAACTTTGGTACAGCCAACGACCTTCCGCAAGCCAGCTGGATGGCTCCAAACATGAACAGATTTGACAGCCAAGCTAAGTTTTAAACCTGCAGCGGCGAAGAACATGTTATTCGAAGTCTCAATCTTAACCACTCGGCCAAGGACGTCCATCATTTATCTTCTACTTACCGCAGGTGTCAAACAAGGTGAAGTTTTAATATCACATTGATTATAACAATGTATATTGTAAAATGGAAGTAATAATAACACTTTAGCACAGCAGCAATAATATATAATATTAACTTTTTATTTCATTGTGCCAATTTGTACCCGCCCGCTTAGCTCCACAGGGGGAGTGCAGATCTACGGATCGCGGGGTTCGATCCCCGGGCAGGCCGTATGTTCTCCGTGGCATTTTGATAAAATACAGTATGTCTGAAATCATTTGTTCTCCACATCTGATTCATGTGGGGAATTGGCAGTTACTTGCGGGGAAAAGGTTTGTATTGGTACAGAATCCAGGAAGACTGGTTAGGTTAACTGTCCGCCGTTACATAACTGTAATACTGTTGAAAAACGGCGTTAAACCCAACACAAACAAACAAAACGAAGTGCCAGTTTGTAATTTTTTCAAAGCACATTTCTGTCATTTATGGCAACTTAATGGAAAGCTTAAGTGGCTTTATCATATTATATCGCACAACATTCTATATTTGAAGCATTTGATATAAGACATAGAAATATACTAACAGATATATTTGCATCTCCTATTGTTCCTTAGCTCAGTAGGGAAAGCGCATATCTACGGATCTCGGGGTCGTGAGTTCGATCCCCGGGAGGGGCGTATGTTCTCCGTGACGATTTGATAGAAGACATTGTGTCTGAAAACATTCGTTTTCCACCTCTGATTCATGTGGAGAAGTTGGCACTTACTTGCGGAGAACAGGTTTGTACTGGTACAGAATCCAGAAACACTGATTAGATTTGCCCGCCGTTACATAACTGAAATACTGTCGGAAAACGGCGTTAAACCCAAAACAAACAAACTTAGTTATTCAGTGTTGCAATATTTGCAATACTTTCTCACCATCTGATGCCAAAAAGAACACTTAATGGGGCGAATTTCAAGGCAGTGCGAGGATTATATGTAAAACAAATTAGTAACAGCAGTAATTTAGAGTTACATATTTTCTAGCGGACATGCAGTACATTTCTAAGATTTGATCAAAATAAGGAACATTTCCACGATTACTAACCTGCCTCGCGACATTTTTAGCGCGATATACACCCCCATTACTAAATGAGTGCACGAGATGTCACGAGTATGAAAGCGATAAAATTCCTGAAATATGTTACTGCATCGTTATACAGGAATCTAAGTGCAGTTAAGGCATATGTTATATAGATTAACGGTTTTCCTTCTACGAAAGTGCGGGAAAATATTTTGGAAAATGACACTTTAAAATACTAATCAGAATTCCGAATAAAAAATTAAATTCAACAAAAACTTGCTCATATTAAAACACATATACAAAGCTCATAACTGAACTTCTTAAAATTTGAAACTTGTGCCACTTTCAAATTCACCTCGTTTCATTGATGTCATAGAAATTAAGAAGGATAAGGTCATATATTTATCATCAAAAGCATATTATTTTAAAGGAAGCATAAATTGCCAGGTAAAACAAAAAGAAAAAAAGGACATGCTAGAGACAGGAGTACAACCTTGGAAAATTCAAGGCGACATTATATCCGCACAAAGAAGCAGCAGTGCATGTAAATAAGAGAATGTAGACCTGAGTCAAAATTCATCGCTTAATGAGAAAGAAAAGCAAAACGTCACAAAACGAAAACAAGAGGGCCATGAAGGCCCTGTATCGCTCACCTGACCTATTGACCTAAAGACCATCAAGATTAACATTCTGGCCAAGTTTCATTAAGATATGGTATAAATGTTACCTCTAAAGTGTAAACTAGCTTTTCTTTTAATTTGACCTAGTGACCTATTTTTTGACCCGACATGACCCAGATTCAAACTGAATCTTGAAATCATTAAGATTACCATTTTGACCAAGTTTCATGAAGATACAGTCATAAATGTGGCCTCTAGAGTGTTAACAAGCTTTTCCTTTGATTTCACCTAGTGACCTAGTTTTTGACTCCAACTAACCCAGATTTGAAGCTGACCTATAGATCATCAAGATTAGCATTCTGACCTAGATTCATTAAGATGTGGTCATAAATGTGGCCTCTACAGTGTAAACTAGCTTTTCCTTTGATTTGACCGGGTGACCTACTTTTTAATCCTACATGACCCAGATTCAACCTGGACTTTGAGAATATCAAGATTACCATTTTGACCAAGTTTCATAAAGATACAGTCATAAATGTGGCCTCTACAGAGTTAACAAGCTTTACCTTTGATTTGACTCGGTGACCTAGTTTCTGACTTGACATGACCCAGGTTCGAACTTGACCTAAAGATTATCAAGATTAACATTCTGACAAAGATTCATAAAGGTACAGTCATGAATGTGGCGTCTAGAGTGTTAACAAGCTTTTCTTTTTATTTGACCTAGTGACCTAGTTTTTGACCCCACCTGACCCAGATTCAAACTTTACCTAAACAGCCTCAAGACTAACATTCTGACCAAGTTTTATTAAGATATGGTCATAAATGTGGCCTCTACAGTGTAAACTAGCTTTTCCTTTGATTTGACCTGGTGACCTAGTTTTTAATCCCACATAACCCAGATTCAAACTGGACCTTGAGATCATCAAGATTAACAATCTGACCAAGATTCGTGAATATACAGTCATAAATCTGGCCTCTACAGTGTTAACAAGCTTTTCTTTTTATTTGACCTGGTGAACTAGTTTTTGACCCAAGATGACCCATTATCAAACTCGTCCAAGACTTTATTAAGGGTAACATTCTGACCAAGTTTCATTAAGATTGGGCCCAAATTATGACCTCTAGAGTGTTAACAAGCTTTTTCTTTGATTTGATCTGGTGACCTAGTTTTTTTTATCTCAGATGACCCAATATCAAACTCGTCCAAGATTTTATTAAGGGTTACATTCTGACCAAGTTTCAATAAGATTGGGCCAAAACTGTATCCTCTAGAGTGTTAACAAGCTTTTCCTTTGATTTGACCTGGTGACCTAGTTTTTAATCCCAGATGACCCAATATCGAATTCGTCCAAGATTTTACTAAGGGTAACATTCTGACCAAGTTTCGTTAAGATTTGGTCAAAACTGTGACCTCTAGAATGTTAACAAGCTTTTCCTTTGATTTGACCTGGTGACCTAGTTTTTGACCCAAGATGACCAAATATTGAACTCTTCCAAGATTTAATTGAGGGTAACCTTCTGACCAAGTTTCATTAAGATTGGCTTAAATTTGTAACCTCTAGAGTGTTAACAGTCAAATTGTTGACGCCGACGACGACGACGGACGACGGACACAGGGTGATCACAAAAGCTCACCTTTGAGCACTTCGTGCTCAGGTGAGCTAAAAAGCTCATCATACAACCATTCTCGTAATGTTAGTATGGCCATGCATTAATTACTGCACCATGTCGTGTACCAAACATTGACTGGATGCCAATACTGTGGAGCATAATGAGAACCAATGCTAGGGCTTTGCGACCAGCAAGGCTCCAGATTATTGCACATCCATACGGTTTGTCCCTAGATCCATACTGTTCATTTCTTCCTACATTCGTACCTACATCCATACTGTTCGTTTTCCCCTAATTCATACTGTTCGTTTTCCCCTACATTCATACTGTTCGTTTTCCCCTCCATTCATACTGTTCACTGTTCGTTTCCCCCTACATTCATACTGTTCGTTTTCCCCTACATCCATACTGTTTACTGTTCGTTTTCCCCTACATTCTTACTGTTCGTTTTCCCCTACATTCATACTGTTCACTGTTAGTTTTCCCCTACATTCATACTGTTCGTTTTCCCCTACATTCATACTGTTCACTGTTCATTTTCCCCTACATTCATACTGTTCACTGGTCGTTTTCCCCTACATTCATACTGCACGGATTTGAAGGCTGACCTGGATCCATACTGGCCGCAAAGCCCTAACGTTGGTTTTCGCACAGAGGCGCTCAAGTTGTTATAAAATTCTCCTCATAGATAACAGACAAATTGCAATTATCGAAATTACCAACACGTATGACTGGTCAAATCAATCGACGTCATTCGCATCTACATAGTGGTAAGACATTTATGTATACCGAAATAAAGTCATGACAGATTATTAACTCAACAATAGAAGATCTACCTATAGTTCAATACAAACTATTTATCATGTAAACGTTATACAGTCGTGATCATTATTGTAGACACCTCACAACTATAAAATGATGTGTCATGAGCGCAACAATCCGTTTCGTAATGTTTTTAATTAAATCATGTACCATTAATATGTACCTGAACCACAATGCTTGCCGATATTTAGATATTTAGAATCATGACTCCATACGAACAAAATAAAATACAAGCCAAAACCTGCACTAACTGCAGCGTTGGCTTCTGAAGTGCAGGGCAACTATTAACATATTAATAAAGACACTGTATATCACATGGAAGGGTTTTATGGATTGAACGGGTAGAAAGTATTGAGACAAAAATGACTAGAACTATTGTTTTAAATCCGCGACTAGCAAGTGAATTGCAAATAGAAGGGCGATCACAGCAGTGACTGTTAAGGTTGTTCAACCAAGCGTGAAAATGTTTAGTTGAAAACTGCAAAACGTTTTTGGCGCATTTGTGAAATAGAGAAAAGTGGAAACTTCACAGGTCGCTCAACACGACAAAAACGTAAATGTTGCAGGCTCGGTTTGATTGAGCCTGTTCATGGACGGTAGTGGAAATGCATGCTACCGTCCACGCACTTTAGCCCCGGGTTGAGCAGAACTCAACATTTACACATGCTAAAAGTACAAAAAGCAATTTAGAGACATCCGCAGATGTATTCAAACGGCGGTGAGCATGGAACCTTCAATGATACAACGTGTTGAGGCGTGTAATTCCATGAAGAGCGGCGTTTGGTCCCAAGATAAAATAATGGGTTTGCCCCAAACGAGAAAACAATGGGCAGAACTAAACAAACTGGAATGTCAAAAGACAAAATTAAAAAGCAGACACCATATCCAAGGGGTGATTATACAATACCCAAGGCTATGAAAGCTGGAGTATTGGAACCACCCAGGCTGAAAAGGTTATGTTGAGAAACTAAACAGTACCAATAACACGAAATAAAAGTCGTGCTGAACGATCTGAGAAGATCGAAATTTAACAGCTCTGATTGAATGTACGGGGAGACTTTTTACGGCCGCCACACAGCACAAACAACGCTGCTGTGATAATAAAATAGAGAAAAGTTGAAACTTCACAGGTCGCTCAACACGACAAAAACGAAAATGTTGCAGGCTCGGTTTGATTGAGCCTGTTCATGGACGGTAGTGAAAATGCATGCTACCGTCCACGCCCTCTAGCCCCGGGTTAGTCTTACGAAATGTTGACTTTCAATATTTGGCCTCTTCTTATACAGATTACAAAAATGATAATTGAGTTATTCATTTTGATTAAAAAAAAACTGGTTTTCTTCGGAAGGTTATGTTGTCTACATTTGGCAAAACTTAAAATCACACCTTGATTCCTAAAATGAATTCTGCTTCCACGACTTTAGATTCCATTTTGGAAGTTTAAGATTATTTGAATTTTAGGTAAATATGAGAACTCAATTGGTTTGAAAATGCTGAACGGAGTCAATATAGGATTGAACTATCTCTGCCATAATATTCATATATCATGTCTAACGTTTATAATAGTCATTCTTCCAACATGGAAAAGCGCAATTCATGACCGACAAAATGTAAAGAAAGAAAGTTATAATGATAAAATCAGCAATGAATGGTCGTCTAGAGCTAATTTCACATGATACTGCATATTAAGAGGGATATTTTTTCCATTTATCAATGCTATGGCTTAAGGTCGGACGTAACCGTAGTATGGGACATGATAGTGTTGCAGTTCCCATAAACTTTCACCAACAAGCACAATCAAACCGATCCTGTTATTTTTTGTTTGGTTGCATCCGATGCTTCCTAAAGACCTTCTTATATATTTCATTAAACATCACAACAGCAGTGCCATGTGGTGGTGATAATTCTTTTCACCGTACTTTCACTCAGTGCCGTTATATTTGTATCAAAAACATTTCAATTTTAGAGAAGGAACACTTAGAATTGACTGAGCAACTGATCGCAAAAACTGTTGTCATTCAAACTCCGTGACCTTAGAAATAACCTCTGACGTTAAAATTATTCTTTCCGATTTGAGGCGGCTCTCTGGCTGAACGCGCTCCGCGGATAACATATTACTAAACCCGAGGATGGGAAAGTGTCGTTGTTGAAACATGCCAAACATCTTATTTGTCACAAAGGTTAACATACGTCGTTACCTTCGAATGCAAACCAAACCCCATTGCAACCTTATCATTGTGCGCAACAACTTCCCGGATGTCACACCTACGAGATTTAGGACAGATACTACTAAATTACAACCATGAATTACTTGACAAATTACCACTAAGTTTGTTGTGTGCGAGAACGTAGACTGTTAGCGCATCAAATCACTACATTAGGATGTTAAACAAAAAAAAAATAAAGCGAAAATGTGTCAATAAGGTAGTGGCAAAGGTTCCAGTAACCGTATATCTAGACAACCGCCTCCATAACTCAGTGGTAGAGTATCAGTTTTGAGTGCTAAATTTTAACTTTTCAAACAGATAGTTAAGTGCCGCTCCATTACACAACTAGGTCACAGGAGTTAAAATAGATTTTAACTGATAACTTAAAAATCTTCTTGTCTGAAACCACTAGGCCTAGACCTTTGATATTTGGTATGTAGCATTATATAGATTACCAAGATTTTTCAGATTATGCCCCTGGGGTGAAAAGAGGCTCTGCTTCACGAACGGATGAAATCAACCGAGCCTGCTGTTATTCATGCTTGGCTGCTTTAACTTGTAACATAAAAGAATTCCGCTAAACCCGGTGCTAGCGGGGCACGAGAGGTGTTGCACATTTCAGTAGCTCTCAAGCGCAGACTCGGTCAAACCGAGACTGCTTCTATTTTGCTTGCGCCCTATGCTTTCAAAAGATCTTCTCACAAATTTAGTTATGTTATTAGTGCCATTTCGGAATTGTTTTAGTATTCAAATAAATGGTTATAGTACAGTAAAATGGTGTAAAAATACTTCAAAAAATGGGAAAAGCATGAAACTTGGTACATAACTACTTTAGGGCAAAATACTAAAAATGAGCATGAGACCCACTCCGAAAAATCCAATATGGCCGAAAAATCCAAGATGGCCGCCATATGTGTATATATTTTAAAAAATACATAATATTATATATAAAATTTCTATTGACACTTACAGTCATCAGCATAATAAGCTAAAACCACCTGCCTGAATAAATCCAAACATACTATATTAACAAAAATACCGCTCTTCCAACAAAAATGAAAAAAGTTGTCTCCCTTGGATAAAATGTGCTATTAAGCAGAAGAAAAGTCATAATACATTTATATGAATCAAAATTAAGTATATAATGGTAACTGGCATATCAAGACTGTTTAAAATGGCAACAGTCCTGTGCAGAAATTTACAACAATTGTAAAATTAATTAATTATAAATACATTCGAACTTCGGTAACTGGAACCCATCAGGACCGACTAAATTTATTCGAATTATCGGTAGTATGAGTGATCGAAAAATATACCATAAAGGAATTTGTTTGGGACCTGACGATAGATTAATTGAAGAATGGTGTTCGAATTAATCGAGTTTGAGCAAACGAAGTTTTAGTCTGTAATGTGTATTAGTGAATAAATGACATGTGTTTCACTTTGTCATTAGTTTTTCGTGACTCAGAATTTGTAAGTGTTGCTGTATTCATTTCAATTATTTACACTAAGAGAAGTAATGACACTTAATAAAACTATATAATTCATTAATTATTTAGTGTGATAGACCATGTGAACATCCCTGGCCTATCAGTATCATCATGATTTCTGTGGGAAAAAGTCATGCCGGTTTGATCAGCGTAATCAAATTTACATTTGCATGTCCCTGTAATATTCTGTTTTTGTCAAATTGTAGCACATTGTGCCATAAACAATGGTTTTATAGTTTAATGTCATAAGCATATAATGTACAGTCACTAATGCCCTGATCACTCTCAGGCAAAGACCATGAAGATCATACTGCTTCCTGAAAATTTTCACGCGGTGGGGACGGGGATCAAACTCGAAAAATGTGCAGTTCTAAAGTTCATACTGCGCGCTTTTAACATCCTTGCCAGGTTCTTACGGTGTCTAACACGTTCACACTAATTTTCTTACCACGCGCTTCTTCACGTCCAGGTGTTCTACTACATTTTAGTACGATCAGCCAGATTGCACCTCTCGCTTACCATGCTTTAAAAACCATATGCTTATCACCTTTTCAGTGCATTCGTCGGCTACTTATAAATACTACGCCATGTCCCTCTTTTTTTTTTCATTCCTTCTGCAAATTATATTGACATAATTGTGTCCGCATCTACACTCAACAACCATAAATTACAATAAACGACGACCCCCACCCCACCCCCAACGCCCCAATGAAGAAAAAAGTCTTATAGAGAGACTGCGTTGGATAAAGCAAAAGCAGTGTGAAGGATAATACGGAGGTCCAAACGTCCACTACAAGCTGCCAGTGCTGCTGAGTCCATGATTATGTGGCAATTCCTGATGATGTTCGATACCCATTACTGATTGAAAACAAGTGATTGGGAATTGGATCCCAGTATTCATACTTAATTTTCAGAATCTGAACCAATCATGGTTGAGAACCTGCTGCAAACGTGACAGAGATGTGTTCAGAACCGAAAGAACTTATTAATAACCTTATGCGGTATACCACAATGTGGCATGCACGTAGCATGGTCATAGCACACAAGCGTAGATAAGTTGTAGTTAGAACTTCATTGACGTAGCAAGAACGCAATGATAACACAATGACAGCGCAGTGAGCAGGCCATGCAGCCTTTCCCGTCCGCACCACGCTTGTACTATGTCCTACAGGTTTTAGTTACATCGTTACTACGTCCATTCCTGCTTCCTGATTAGACCGCGTTCTCACTACATTTGTTTTGAACATGTCCAAAATTCGACCGCGTTCTCTACACTCATGAAGACCATAATTATTAATTATCATGTTCTTATCGGAATCTACTGTATTTCTTCTACATTGTACAAGTTCTTACTGCGTCCTGCTAGTTTTTACGACGTAGTGGGAACGTGGCTGAGTGTAACGGGGGTATAAATTAAGAGCAGAATCTATAATTTCTACAAGAAAAATGTGCTCTTATATCTATTTCTGGACATTTTACTGAAATTAAAATTAAATTAAATGTGAGTACTTGAGGATTTTTCTAATGAGCACAGGTACATTCGAAACACAATTTTAATACCAATTTAAATTACTAGTTTTAAGACGACAAATATTATCTATTTACCATTTGTACTTCCAGTTAAGCAGTCCAACGTAAGAATAACACTGTCTTGTCAAAGAAAACTAACCAGTACAGCTCGCGCTTACCGGTGAATCAAGCTTTTAAATGCATTTTCTACATCTTCCTACAAACAAACTGTTCGTATTATATTTCTGGGGTATAAATGGAGGCTTTCGATACTCTTCTTTACAGCAAAACATGTCAAGTAGCTTGATCAACCATCTGTTCACATATAGATTAGGGCTATAATGTGCATTCCTGCATCGTCTGCTACACCTCTTGAACATACTAAAAAAGGTTGCCCATTAGGTCGGGCACATATGGGTTTCGGGTGTTTTACCACTTTCCTATAATTCCAAGTCAAGATAAATAAGGCTGACCAGAAAGATCTTTGATATATTGGAACCTTTCCAATAGTTTTTGTCTCAAGTACCCGAGTCTCGTACCATAGCTCCTCAAGTGCATTTGCAACCTCGATAAAGTCTGCCGAGGAAGACGTAATTTGTCAAAGTGCTGAAATGCTCTGCACTACCTTATGCAAGTTAACTTAAGTTGTCGACAATCTTGTGCTTGTGTGTACTGACAAGAGTATCTGACATGTACCTTATTTCAGATTTCAGCTCACTGTTCAGAGTAATATATTTCACAGAATAGTTACTAAGTGTTGTCCATGAAAGCAACTTTTATATTTTCAGCCTTACTCTTCTTTGTTACACAGTTAGCAATTTATTACACAGACATTGTGACAGCGGGTGCATAATAAGGAACATTGTTTCATTTGATCCTACTAGCCCGTTGCTAT
This sequence comes from Mercenaria mercenaria, assembly GCF_021730395.1. Lineage (NCBI taxonomy): Eukaryota > Metazoa > Mollusca > Bivalvia > Venerida > Veneridae > Mercenaria > Mercenaria mercenaria. The sequence continues at coordinate 57,369,764 of NC_069363.1, forward strand.
AATCTATTCTTGCATTTCGAAGTCCCAAACTGAAAGGGGTAGTTGTCGTACTTGGTGTCAAAGAAACTACAATTTTATATAGCAACTAAGTTAATTGACCTTCACATTCTCCATATTACTTACCATCTATAAACAAGGTTTCATAAAGCAGTCTTTAGAATTTGCAATTTTGAAGTTATTGAAGAATCCGCCATTTGCAAATGATGGACCAACATACAGACGGACAAAATGATGTACAAGAGGAGAAATAAAATGAACAAGCATGTTCTCAATTTGTCCCTCTGTCTATGTAAAATTTCTCAAGAAACAATCTCCTTGTTTTGAAGAAATGCAGGATGACACTTTGTGTCATATTCGTGCACTATTTGTTGCCATAGCAACAACATTTGTTGCCATAGGAACAAATTTAAATGACATTGGCATTCTCTGCATTGCCATCTATCCATGTACCACATATCATGAAAAATTCTGCTGTAGTTTCAAAGTTATTGCAGTATCCCACTCTGCATGGCTGACGTATTGACATGCATACAGGGGCAACCCATAAGCCCAATCTGGCTAAATACTGGTAAGGGAATAACAACAATGTTTCAATATGCTGCTGTGGAGGGAATTCAAGTGAAATAATATAAATTACATATATTAAAACAAAATATTCTTTAAAATATGAAAACTACACAATGATAATATTAAACTAAGTTTTAAAGGTTAGATTTTTGCTGTTACCATGGAAACAGAAAGAAACTAACATCATTTGAATTGTTATTTTTGCATTTGATGCAAATTTAAGATTTATTTTATTATATACATTTATATTTAGTGCATTTTGGGGGTGAATGTAAATATAATGACCTTTCATTAGAATCTTCTAAGGTAAATATTGAGTTTTGGTGGCCATTTTGGAAAATGGCCGCCATATCGGCCATCTTGACAGATATCAAATGGGTCCCATGAAAAAAATGTTTTTAATGCTTTAATAAATAGCTGTGCCAATTTTGGTGCTTTTCCCATTTTCTGAAGTATTTTGGCATTTTCTGTTACGAATTGATCGCACTATTATTGTTGAATTTAAGAAAGATGACAATGCGATTTCAATATAATTGGACATGTTTTTTTTTTTGTTTTGTTTTTTGTAATTTTAGAAATGACATTTGTTTCTATTTTAACATCACAAAGAAATGTATAAATCATGCTCAATTAAGGCAAATTTCAAATAAAATATACATTTACTTTAACGTGTGTTATATAATTTTAGAATAGAAAAAGATACTTTTAAAACACAAGTTTTTGTCAGTTTTCAAAGGTAATCCTATCAATCTATCTTCAGTGTTTCTGCAATTTATCAGTTTTACCTCTTAATGTATTTATCAAATAACATTGTAATAAAAGGCAAAAATAAACAATGATGATCCTAAATTTAATAAAAACTGGTCAAACCTTGTGCAAACTGAATATATAACCAAACTCCAATACGTCGATTTCCAAAATATGTGTATAAAAATTATAGTTGCTATAACTCAAAATACTGTCATCTGATAAAAAAGCTAGCGTTTATAATTGGCGATAACAGGGGAAGGGTACCATTTTTCTCATCTTCTCATATTCTAATTTATTCTTTTTATTTTGGTCGGTAGCTTTGTACTGTTTTTTTTTTTTTTTGCATGAAAAAGTGTTTGAGGTCCATTCCTGAAAAATTCCTATCATCTGGGGGAATCCCCCTTATTTTTATGTATTAAGTAGACTAAAAGTATATTTTTGTATATGTATATGATTATTTGCCTGAAATTCTTTATATAATATCTACAAAGTTACCTTGTACGGTTAATAGATTGATGGCTCTCCGACCGCTATTTTATCATTTACGGAGACAATAAACGGGGTTACCTCCTGGGCCTCGAAAATATATATTTGAGATATGTTAACTGGTCGATATGAATTCGACTTTGTAAACATTTGTGAAAAAAGAGTACTAAACAAAGGCATCAAAATTAACTTGATTAAGTCAACAGTTGCGGAAATTTACTATTGAACGCCGATATCAAAATGAACTCGATTTAGTTTTCAGTTGCGGAAATTTACAATTGAACGCAGATATCGAAATGAACTCGACTTAGTTATCAGTTGCGGAAATTTACTATTGAACGCAGATATCGAAATGAACTCGACTTAGTTATCAGTTGCGGAAATTTACTATTGAACGCAGATATCGAAATGAACTCGACTTAGTTAACAGTTGCGGAAATTTACTATCGAACGCACATTTCAAATGAACTCGACTTAGTTAATAGTTGCGGAAAATTTACTATTGCACGCAGATTTCGAAATGACCTCGACTTAGTTAACAGTTGCGGGAAATTACTATCGAACGCAGATATCGAAATGAACTCGACTTTGTTAACAGTTGCGGAAAATTACTATCGAACGCACATTTCAAATGAACTCGACTTAGTCAACAGTTGCGAAAATTTACTATCAAACGCAGATATCGAAATGAACTCGACTTAGTTAACAGTTGTGGAAAATTACTATCGAACGCACATTTCAAATGAACTCGACTTAGTTAACAGTTGCGGAAAATTTACTATTGCATACAGATTTCGAAATGAACTCGACTTAGTTAACAGTTTTGAACGCAGATATCGAAATGAACAGTTGTGGATACATTGTATTTTAAATATGTTGAAATATTCATCTGAAGTGGTCAGACTAAACTTGACTAATAGTTGTGAAAACATAGTACTACACGCAAGCATTGAAATAAACTTGACTCAGTTAACAACTGTGGAATAGATACCTAGCATATCTTGGGTAGGTATCGGGGTTAACAGTTCGTCACCTTAGCGCAAAAAGTGAATAAGTCCTTTTTGAGGTCAATGGAGTTATCCACTTTTGCACTGAGGTGACGAGTTCTAGACAGTTATTACCATCCACACTTAAACCAGTGCTGTATATATTTAGTACTAAATGTTTAACATTCAGTGATTTACTTTAAAACTTGGCTTTAGCATAATCTGCCGAACAGTATTTGCATATTAAACATTCAGCGATTTACTTTAAAACGTGGCATTATGATAAATCTGTCGAACAGTATTCTTAACTTATTACTGGATTTACTTGAAAATTCGGCTTCATCATAATCCATCGAAAAGCATTCTTAAATGATTACTTGCATATTAACATTTAGTGATTTACTTTAAAACTTGGCTTTATAATCTTTCGAAAAACATTCTTAACTTATTTCTTGCACATTAACATTCAGCGATTTACTTGAAATCTCGGCTTCATCATAATCTATCGAACAAAATTCTTCTCTTAATACTTGTCATTGAAATGTTTATGTAAGAACAATTACCAATAGGTATATCTATTTCTCTTTGTTATTCATTCTTTGGAATCTTGCAATTCTTCTAATGTTTTCTCACCTTCTCAAGCCAAAAGATTATCTCAGAACGACAGATTTCAAGGCGTGACGAGGATTATATGTAAAAGAAACTTGTAACACAGTAACTTATTTTCCAGCGGATTTCAGCTTTGTTTCTAAATTAACAATATTCCGCCAATAACTAGCCTTGCTCGTGGCATTTACTGCGCAGTTCACACGTCCGTTCTAAATATGTGCACATGATGTCATCAGCATGAAGTTACCAAATACACAGAACACTTGGCAGAAAAGAACCTAAGTGTTTAAGATAGGTAAGCAGTTTTTCTTCCGTGAAAATGTAGAAAAGATTTTTCAAAAATGAAATTTTAAGAGGAAAGTGATATGAACAAGATCAAAGCTCAAAGGTCAAGGTCAGACTTGGAGGTCAAATGTTAACTGCATCTGTAGAACAAAATTCTGCTTTACGAACAGACGAAATTAACCGAGACTGCTGTTATTCATGTTTGGCTGCGTTCTATACTTACAAAAATATCTTAAAGTGCCTGCATGGCAGCAAGAAAGTATCACTTTGTCCTCATTGTTATATTTTATGGTCCTACGGTCTTTCGGATCATTCAGTCCATTACATTTATCTGTATGGGTCATTAGGAAAGTAGTAAATTTCATTACCTCTAAAAAGAGTTTGCCTTCCAAAGACTCTACTTATAGAATAAATTTGTTACGGTTTTCGTCCTGTAATTGAAGAGGAACGGTGATATTTAAGAAAACCCTACATTGTCTTTTTAAAATTTCTTACCCTTGTTTTCATATTTAACGTAACATATCCTTTTCCAAAGTACATTTCACTGGTTTAAACGTATCTTATTGCATTACTAACTTACATCATAAATACATACAATGGTAAATGCTACAAAATAGATCTTTTAGTTATGCAAAATGTTAGGATATTGAAAATATACATATTACGATATATTTCACTAGTTCTATGTATATGTCATTCCCCATTGTGTTTACTTAATTCTTTTTATAATGAAGACTCATTGTTTATCGTAAAGCCTGTCCTAGTTTTGAGACATCATGTATGTCAAGAAGTTATTTATATTCTTTGGTTTTCCTCCTTGATTTTTCCAGAGTCTTCTTTTTATTCTTAGTGATACATAAAAGTGCTGGAGCCTTCCATAATAATGCTTTAAATAGGAAGCTGTCTGGGGACAAGGCAGAACCTACAGTAAGATCTTATCGAAAAACTTTCATGTATTCCTTAATAACAAAATATTTCCGGTTTGGATATTTACCATTCAGTTTGAATTCTGTGTGCGAATTTTGGAATAGTGATTGGATTTTAATTTCACCATGACAGGACTTGGACTATTCTTGTATATTATGATCGGATTTTACGGCTAGTTAACATTGTCAATGTATCTGAATTGTCACACTTTCAAAATAAATTTTGTATTGTCAATAGTTGCTGGTTTGTTTTCCTGTAAGTAACAAGCAATTATTACCCTCAGACATAACACTTAACACCTGTAAGCTTCTGTGAAAATGAAAGCGTTAAGCTTAACAATTTAAGCAAAAGAAAATAAACAAACATCTCCATTTAAATGTTTGTGTAGGAAGTGATCATTGTATTAGTGTGGTATTGACGTAATCTTCTCATAAATATATTGAAATGATCCCATTTCAGTGAAATAAATAAAAGACTTCTTTTAAAATTGAAAGCTACTTGCATTTTAAGTGCATTTCTTGTAACTAGTCACATGGCGACTTTCCAACTTTGATCGAAGAAGACGACTAAAAGCTAAGCCATCGTTCTCTTATGTAGACACGGGTGTTGCCTAGCTTATTGAAGCCAGCTGGATGACTTTTAATCCCAGGTACGATATTGTCCCTGATTCCTCATTCCATCCGTATTTTGGAATATATATCTGTAGAAATCGTCTTCAAGCAAAATTCAGAACACCCCAATAGAATTGTTTACGTACAGAAATGGAACCAGGAACCAGGAACTACATGAAAAAAAAAACAAAAGGTTGACCAAACATATTGGAAAATATATATATTGTACATAATATTATGTCTATGTTGAAAACCTTCCTATAACGCTCTTTTGATAACTGTTTAAGCATTTTTAAGTACTGAAGCCTTACTGTTTCTAGATTAAAAGCTTGACATTTCGTCGGCATTTAATCATAGTTTTGTATTTTGGAACAACTAAGAGTTGGTTTCCATTTTAACTGGAATAAATAATTATTTAATGTCTTTGACTTTTGCTGAACGCCGCTATCTGACTAGACTTGCAGCTTCTTAGATATTTCTTTAGAATTTGTTTCGTTTACAGGGCTTCCAAATACGAAGACACTTTCATTAAGTCTAGCCAATCCTACCAAAAAATAGAACTTAAAACTCTTCAGTCAAAATTCATGGCATATCCTAAATGTCAAGGAAATGTAAAACGTTGTAGACAGTTCGTTAGTTAGTTTCTTTTTTCTTTAAATAAACGGAAATTAAATATTGTTTTGGTTGGAACACTGAATTCCTTGACATTTGCAATTATAGAAAATTTCGATGCAGCTTCAGTTTCAATGTCAAGGAAGTACTGTACCATAACATTTGATTGTGCGCATGTCCGACCGGAAGCACGCGTGAGAATTAAGGACAACATTTACATAAACTGTATCTTATTTCTTCAGCATAATTACAGGAACCTGTTTCAAATTTGATAATGCTGAAATAATTTATAAATTGCTACAGGAACGCTGCAAAACATTATGGTGTTAAAATGACTTCATACACATTATGACGTGAACTGTCATGCGCACAGTTTATAGCTTTTATCTTGAAAATATATAATTTATGAGCATTTCTGTCATTTGAGCTAACTTTAAACATCTGTTTTTTGCCGAAATAGTTTTTATGAATCTTCCGTTTTGACTTATGCTTAATAATTTGCGGCTTTTGTGCGAAATGTAACAAAAAAGTTATTCATGACTAATTTTATTGGGCAGATATGCATGTGCAAGATTAATTATCACGACCATTTTAAATAAATTTGACAATTTGACTTTTTTTAAATACCTATATTCCCATTTATTGTTGATCATTTCATATTTATATACTATTAACAACGCAAGAACCGTCAATTTATCAGCACGAAATTGCAATATTGTGAACTAAATTAATATTACCATGGAAACGAACCACGCGCCTATATATCTTACTTTAATATTCAAAGGCTTTGATACTTGCATCCTTTATGTTCCCTATCGCTAACAGTTGCACTATATGTTGCTGACTTATCATAGTAGTTGATATGGAGTGACAAGCAAAGGAACACTGCTAAACCTTAAAACTGTTCCATGAAAATTACGACTACAAAAACAATGATCCAGAGACGACAAAAATGGATTTGTTTGGTAATAAAAAATCCCCATGCCAGAGAAGTTAGTTTTCATTCAGAACTCGAAGTGCTCTTTTACATTCCCGGTGAATACTGTTGCTTAATGCACCGGTATATTTCATCTTGTTGTGCCTCGTAAATGGGGACGATGCGACAAAAGAGAGATAAAAATGGAAGTAAACTACAATATTATTTGTTCTGTTTAGAAACTGGACTTTTCGCAGCATACCAAAATATTTTGTCTACGAATTTATTTCAATTTTCAGGTGAAATTAAATTTGCGTCCGCATATTAACATTATGAAATTTTATAACATTATAAAATATCCTTTTTCTCTGGTCTTCTGTAAAGATATAATAAAGATATTAGATATGACGTTTACAAAAATGTATAGGTCCTGTATCATGGGTAAATATCTATTTCCTCGGGCTACAGTCTAATATATCTGTCATTAGTTTTATCATTTTCAAACAGATTATTTTCATTATGATTAATCAATCGACGGGTGTTGTATAGCTTAAATTTGAAACGTTGGAAATATTTGCTTTTTTGTTGTTTTAATGCGTAGTCATCAGGTCTACAGTTCAGATCGCACACATTGTCTCACAAGCTATCATTTTTGTACCTCTTCAGATAGTTTTGAAATATATTTATTTATTTAATGTTGCATTCAGTTTAATTTCATACTGTTTTTATACTGAATTTATTGAGTGAACTTTGCAGAGTGCAGAAAAAGTAATCGTCGTCTGGAGGGAACCGAAAAAATAAAGTCATTTTATAGTGTAACTACATCAGTTTAGGTATTACTCCCATTTAAAATCAATTCTGGGCCAACGTAAGAAAATTTACAGATTTTGGGAGCAAAACCTTACAGAACAATTAAACAATTAAAGGCGAAAAATTAGTTAAACGTTCTTACCTCAAAGCTGGTTCTTTTCACTTAACATAAACGAATGTTGGTTCTACTAAAGAAGATATTGGAAACACTCTCGGTGACAGGTTTTCCAAAAACTTCGTCAAAAAATTATGATCAACGTTTTCAAAATACCAAACTGATTAAATAAATGAACGAAAGCTTTTCAGTTGTAATATCAATGAAGATTATTGCAATAATTCCATAGGAAGACCCTTTGGGGAATACAAATAATGCAACAAGAAGAAATAATCCAGAGAGAGCACATACAGTGATATTCTGTAAATATTAAGTGAGCGGAATACTGCCAGCAAAAATGGCGGATTTTCGAACCGCAAGTACATACGATTGAGGTTCTGTACCTAGACTTTTTTCGCAATCACCCCTCGATTTGTTGCCATATTAATATATGAAAAGGGGTATTATTATTAAAAAAAGACAATTATTTGTATGAAACATTTTTGTCTTTATAGTTATCCGGCTATAAAGACAGTGTCGCAAAAGAATACTCGTAGGCTGCGCACCACAGCACTTATACAATGACTTTGTGAAATAAATTTGGGAAAACCCCCTTACTGATCAGAAACACCAAGTAAATGTTCTTTTGGTCCAAAATTATATGTACAGCATACCACGTTCTCCTTTCCACCCCTGAATACTAGCAGCCTCGTTTTGATTAACGTATTGAACTGATATTTGTTACATAAAAATGAACCATCATATCATATCAAAATTCGTTATTGCATAAACAAACAGCATATAAAATATGTATCTATGAAAAACGAGTGTCATGTACTTACCTTACCCTTTGAATTCTTTGACATATAAATGGGCTACACTTCCGGACATTTCAACACCTTTAACACCTCACTATCTTCAAAGAACTGCTCTCTGTCTTTTCTTTGGTAAATGTTCATTAATGTCAGAGTCCCAAAGTCAAGCACTTTGAATGTCGGAGGCTGCGAAATGCAAAAAGGGGGACAACTTTACTACGACAATGAACATTATTTTGTAATTTCTAGATAATTCGAGATAAAGTCAATTGTCGAACAAATCATTAACCGTTAAAAATTACGTCTTACAAAATATTTCTATATTACCAAATGACTTGCATTTGTATTAAGAAGACAGTATTATTCTGTCCGAATATGGTACATCCAACAATAATTTAACATATAATTTAGTGGAACCGGACCTCTAGTCAGTTTTTTAGTGTTGTTCTACATAGTTGACAAACTATGTAGAATGTCTTTTGTTAAAACGAGCTGGTGAGACCTATATATCTCGTATATAAAAATTTTCTCTGGCTACCTCGCCTAAATGTTTCATATACCAATAATTCGTAAATGATTTGAATTATGAGCTAGATAAGTTCAGGAATCAGGCAAGTTACTCTATGTTTTAAACTAACAATCTTCAGCTGATGATAATCAGTTCAAACTCCTATAGGCTGGAGATACTATACTTGACTGTTCTTTTTGTTGAAGTTCCCGTCAGACGATGTCTTTGCATCAACAACATACGAGTCCTATCGCATAGATATACATATATGGGTATGACCCCGATACCTTGGTCAGTTGTACTTCGCCAATAACGTTGAACCTCATATGTAAGCTGGAACTCTCCTAGTATCTTAGTAGATTACCAAACCACATGTCTCTGCCTCAGCTTCCGATGCTCAACCTCGTCTATCCCGTAAAGGTTTAACTTTTATGCGCTGGCCCTAAAGCTCGAAACCTAGTTATAGTACTGCAACTCTTCTTTAGTCTATGAACGTCAAACGTCTTATTTTTGATAATTTATCTGCCCTGTCAGCGTAGCTGCAATAGCTTTCTCAAGATACTGGGATAAATTATCAGATTAATCCTCGATGTGTCTTCGTCTATCGCTGGATAGAGAATGACTCTATCTATCTATATCATTGCAGAAGTGTGCTTTGATTGGTGCTATTTATAGAACATGTATCTGAATGGTCCAAATTTGAACATAGTATTTTACAACGAGTACTTGCTCTAGCAAATAGTTGGTTCTCTTTTACTATTGTATATAACATAATGTGTGATGCTGGGATCCAGCTATAACTGTAATATTAAACTTAACCGTCTATAGATGATCCAAATCCTATTATTTACAGCAATTCAGCTATAATTATAGCAATGATAGAACGAAAATGAGTCAATCACTATCCGTGCTTATTTGTTACGTTAGCAATATTTCAAATATACAAATTATTCTGACAGTGAATCTTCATCAAACTTGGGTTTTGGTATTATGTAAGTTCCTCTCCCAAATGTGTTCAAATAGGGGCACTTGATCCTTTTTAGGGGTCACTAGTGCCGTGCCAAAAATAGACATACCTTTAACACTTTCTCCTGATGAACCGCTTGATAGATCTTCATCAAACTGAAGCATCAGAGAAAGGTCCTGTTTTGATTTTGCTCAAATGGAGGCACTGAGCCCCCTTTTTTTGGACAACTAGAAATAAATATAGAAATACATTTAAACAACTTCTTCTCATGAAGCATCTAATGAGTCTTAGTCCAGCTTGGTCTGTAGCATTCTTATTCTGTTCTGTACTAAATTTCTTCAAATGCGGTCTTTTGGCCTCTATACAGAAATATCTTTAAAAGACTTTTCCTCTTGAACTGCGTGGTGGATCTTCATTAAACTTGGTCCGCAGCATCATTTTAGGGTCCTCCTTCAGATTTGTTCAAAAGGGGACACTTGACCTGTTCATGCTATTTATACACAATAGTTCCTTTCATGATTCAGTGCGTTATACATAAATTCAAGGTCAAATAATCGTGGTCAGGTGAGCTACACTATGGTCCTCTAATGCCTCTTAGTATTCTCTGATCATCGATTAAATTGCTTACATCGATTTGCAATTTTGTATTCAGCTATCGACTGGAATCATGCGTGACGCTTACGCCAAGTGTGATGAGGCCTGCCAAAATCCACGGGTGCTTAAAGCATCACTGCAGATCGAGGTACTGCTTAATGGCCATTTCTATTGTTATCTTAGATAAAATTGACTGAAATTTCATCAAATAAGGCTAAACGCTCGTTTGAAACGGTACATTTTAAACAGTTTGAACGCCATTATTACTTCGTTTCTGACCTCATATTTGACGCATAGTCTACAAACATCGGTTCTCTGCCTTTTTTTGAACTTGAATAACAGTATTGTACACTTTCTGAAATACAAACTTTCAGAAAGAACACCCCAAAGTATGTAATAAATACACTTACAGAAATGCATGTAGACTAAATCTGTAACTTACAGAAATCTTTTGGAAGTTTCAATGAGCCTGTTGTAATGTCTGTTAGCAAAGGCACACCAGCTGTCACTAAAATATTAGCCTCTCGATGGTCGCTTTCTTTTATCTCTTCTACCAACAAGGACCTAGATCCGGTAGGAATAGCTATGATCTGAGAACACGGCCTCAGTGGAATCAAACCTTTCAGTAGTGTTTGTATGGATGTACAAATGATTGGCAATTACACACAATATGCATGGAGAAAGATGGAAAATAAGGCAACCATGGCAAAACAAACACAAATAAGGAACGCAATGTGGCACCGCTTTGGAACGGTCAATGACAAAAACACCACCTCAGATCCCCTTTCTTAATTCCATTTTGTTAAGTTCTGCCCAATGTTTTGTCATTTAGGGCAAAAAAAAACAAGGAAAAATATCCAACAGGGAAAGCCACGTTCTAAAAACGCAGCCTCCCCAAACGCAAACCCAGGACGCGGACGCGTACACGATCAACTCGCACACAAAGCAAACACACAAGAACAAGACAAACAAATAAAGGAACACAGTGGGGCACCGCCTTGGAACGGTCAGTGGCAAAAAAACAAAGAAAAACATCAAACAGGGAATGCCACGCACCAAAAACGTAGCCTCCTCAAAACGAAACCCCCAGCACGCAGACGCGTGCACCACACACACACACACAGACAGACACACACACGCACACACACACACACCCAAAGCCAACACATAAGGACAAAACGAACAGCACACACGCACACAAAGCCAACACATAAGACGAAACGAACAAACAAAGGAACACAGTAAGGCACAAAAACCGGTTTATAGTGCACCTAACCTCACTCTTACTCCCACCATGTTCCTAAGTCACAGGACAGTGTAAATAAAAGTTATCCCCGCCAGGTGAAGCCCATTATTTTAACTGGGGACCATACGCCGCTTTTCGTGGAATTACACACGTGTATCATTGAAGGTTCTATGTGCACCGCTGTATGAACACATCTGCGGATATCTTAAATTGTTTTTGGTACTTGTAACATGCGTAATAGTGGAGCAGCTTAGTGTGAAAATCTAAGGAAATACTTCACTTGATGATACAAGTATGAAATTTACACTAAATGTTCATCATATGACCCAGATTCAAAAATGATCGAGGGCCATTTAAAAATCATCCATTTTCAAGATGGCCTCCAAATTTCAAAATGGCTGCCAGAATTGAGGCATTTTTCATATAATCAGGATCTGTAAGTTTCTAAAATATTATATTTGTATGGCTGTAACATGTTTTTTTCCTATCAATTTGTTCCCATAAGCAGATACTTTTATTTTTAATGTTGCCTTTTCCAAATATCGACCCATTTAAGAAGGCTGCCATCTTTAAAATGGCCGCCAGACTTTTAGATAACGTTCTTATCACGGCCAAGTATGAGTCTCCTACTTTCAGTGCTATAACCATCGACTATTGATTAGATCCTGGTCCCAGATAAACCTGAAAGCATATTATTATGATACTGGCCTGAAATAAGCTAATATGGTTTATATGGACGTCTCTTCTTTTCAATCTGTTCTCTGTTCTACCCTTCATTTCTTGCTTTGTTTCATGAGAAACAGTATCAAAATCATGACAATACTGAACCATTGCTAATCAGCTGAAACAAAATCTTTAATTAAATGATATGTGTAATGATTCTATAGAATGAACTACAAGCACTACAAGGGCACACTGATATAGTTCATAATGTCATGTTACTCAGCATGGGGTCCAGTGACAACTTCAATACGTATATGTAACAAAAAAAACAACAAAACAAGTGTATCCCATACAGCAAAATGTTAAAATATATATTGAAGGCGGAAAAGGATAGTTCCTTGGCCTTCAAATTAAAATAGTACATACTTTGTATTAACAGAGACCAAATTTGAATATATCATTGTAAGTTTAAGTGTTTAAGTGTCTGTGCTTTGTTTATGTCCTATTTCAAACTCTTGATAATATTGAAAAGAGTTGAATAGAAGACCTCCTAAACTATGGAATAGCTTTCTTAGATGCGTTGAAAACAAAACTAAACTACTGAGTTTTCGTGAGGATAAAACAAGACGTATCACTAATGGTGATAAATACCCCAGATATCAGCTTATTGTCAGAGTAACAGGGTTATTGAAAATATGATACATTGCTTTGTATATTGTACAGGGAGAAAGTGTACAAAGACGCACAAAAATGGTGGGCAAAACTGTAAAGATCTCATACTTCACTGTTGTACCTTAAAAAGAAGAAAGTAGGTCAAGATCAAGGTCACTGAAAATCAGTTTTGAAATGTTTGTTCAAAACTGTACAAGTGGTTCGAATTTTATGGCAATATCTTAAAAAAAGAAGAAATCAAGTCAGTAGGTCAAGGTCATGGACAAAGGACCATGTAATCTGCTTTTTTAATCTTGTCTTTTGGCATTTTCTGTGATAGGAAGGCTCCATAACCACAAATCAAATCAAACCTACAACATTTTCGTTTATGTCGTGTTTGGAGACCTGTGGGTTTCCACTTTTTTATTTTATTAGATCACCAAGGGTCATCAACTAGTAATACTTAACAAATAAAGTATGTAAAAAATGAATGTAACTCTGTTCGTATTTGAGACAAATAAAGGGCAACAACTTAGTCAACTCATTCTAATGGAACTTGTTTTGCACATGCATAACACTACACTTGGTACCAATGATAATAGTAATAACAAGGTAAAAGTCTGGCATACAATGACTGATAAGTAGCGCGGACATTTTTCCCATATACATATATAGAAAAAAATAATAAAGGGCTATAATTATGTGAAAAATATTTCAAATGGAACATGCTTTGCACATGTACAACTTGACTTCGTACGAATAATAATTACAAGGTTTGATAAAAGTCTCGCATATGATGACCGAGAAATAGCGCGGACAAAAGTTTTCCATGTACATATAAAGAAAGAAAAATAAAGGGCCATAACTAAGTGAAAAAATCAACATGCGCAACTTGGCTTTGTTCTGATAATAATTACAAGGTTTGATTGAAAACTGGCAAATAATTGCTCAGAAATAGCGCAGACAAATTCCATATACAGACGGACGGATTGGAATCCAGAATAGCACCTAGATATCTCGGGGTGTAATGATAACTGTGCAAACCAATAAAATGATCATAGCAACAAAAGCTGCCGATATTGTTTGCAATTTATATATATATAGAAATGGGCTTGCTCCATGTAATCACGAAGAAGCAGATAATCGTATATTTGTTAATGCAAAGCATGCCTCATTGACAGGAAACCGAACAATTACAATTATTAGTTATTTCTTGCTCTGGCAGTGTACTGATGTGGCTTGCTTACTTGGTCCTCATTCAGAGGCATTGCCATTGTTTCTTGCTTTTACCCGTTGCGAAACTGTTTTTGCATTTGTCGACAAGGGCAAGAAATCTGCATGGCAGTAATGGAAGCTATAGTTCAAAGTATTTCATAGTCTCAGTGTTGTCAAATACATAATAATTGAGTAGGAAGTGGATACTAGTACATTAGAAAAAAAAATTGTTATACTGTATGCTCGATCAGGCAAGACATGCAGATGGATGCAGCTCGACTTGATTTGTTTGCCGGAAACAAAGAGCGTATAATGCGATTCACCAACAAAAGGCGCTCTGAAACAATTCATCAAGCGAGCAATTTTTCAGGCAGGCCATGTCTGAGATAAAACAGCTGTTACCATGCAGCAACTGCCGCCTCCGTCAAACTGGGAATGACTGAAGCAGAACAATGTGTGGATCCCTTATCGGATGGAATTGTCGGTTAAATCTGAATGCTTCCAGGTCCTTCAAAGGTGTGACTGCAAAAGGACTTCCTGTGCTGGAAATTGCAAGTGCCACCACTTAGGTCTGTTATGCACGGCAATTTGATGTTGCAACTGTTAAGAAAATGACTAAATGCAGTATATGCATATTTTTTTTTGTTTCGGCTAGAACACGATTTCCGATGTGTATAATTTTATGGGTATAGTAAATCAATAGAAATAGTTTCTTAAGGTTTGACGTATAAGAAAATGTTGCTATTGACTGTGCGAGTGCTCACGCTGTCCTATTTCTTTATCCCCTCGTGGTTTATAAGACGCATTTTCTAACGATGTTAATTTATTGCATTGAATGTAATCTGAGTGTAATGTATATAAAACTTATATTGGTTGGTGTACTCCAGATTTTACCATTGTTAAAAAACAAAACTGCAAGTTATAAAAACGTAAGTATTGAGATTCTTAGCCATACAAAATTGATTACAAATTAAAGGAATATGAATACTACAGATTGGTATTCTGTTCTAAACTGAAACGAAATTGTTGAATAAAACCAAGGAGCTACGTTCAATAAACGCTTGATACCCGCAAGGGCATCCTTATCGGTAGATTTTGCACCTAAGTCCAAAACGAGGTCAAGGTCAAACTGAGGTCAGGTGATGTTTGAAGATGAGGAATGGTCACAGTTTACATCTGTATTTGTATCAATTCATTCTTGTAAGGGGTATTGATGCTAGACGAAACTGTTCCATTTGGTTAACCAAGAGATGACCCATATAAAGCAAACTAAGTCCAAACTGAGGTCAAGGTCAAGGTCAAGCTGAGGTCAGGTAATGTTTGAAGATGGAGAATGCTCACGGGTTACATCTGTATTAGTATCAAATCATTCTAGTAAGGGTATTGATGCAAGACGAAACGGTCCCATTTGGTTAACCTCATGTGGACGAACGGACGGACGTACGAACGGACGGACATGACAATCACTATATGTCTTCAGCATCTGTAGCTGCTGGGGGCATAAAAATGTTATCGTTTTAATGTATTACATGCTTGCCTCAAATAAAGTACTGAAAAGTAAATACAAAATGGCGGCCATTTTGTTTTCGCGGCGGCCATCTTGAAAACGACATTATTTCAAGTGGCCCTTGATCTAATGTTAAAGCGCATGCCATGAAGTTACTGTCCTGTAAATTTGATGCTTGTATCATCAACTGAAGTATTTATGCGATATCCTGCTCCACTATAAATGATGGGTTCTACTCAACCCGATGCTAGAGGGCGTGGACGGTAGCTCGTATTTCCATTACCGTCCATCAACAGGCCCAATAAAACCGGGCCTGCAACATTTTCATTTTTATCGTGTTGAGCGACCTTTTTCTATTTTAAAACGATTGATGGTGAGCGCCCATAGTTCACCTTAACCCAAAGTCATAGGGCAGTATAAATCAAATTTATACCCGTAAACAACGTCGTCTTGACTGCAAACCGTTTCGCCTACAAAGATGGACGAAAACACGGACACTGGTTGTCTGAGATGCATCTCTAAAATTGTCTTGTCAGTTTTGTCAAAACAATTCCCAATTTGTATCCTGACATTATGTCGCTTCTTTGTATGATGAAGGTCCAAGTTTATTCAGCAGGAAAGGTCGGGTTCGTGTTGGTTGTAAGTGATCAAGATATATCAGGATCTGATGCTGTTATAGGTAAGTGCATCTTTTATGTGTAAAACTGCAATATTCTGTCTTGTTTGTAGTCGTTATAAATGTGATAATATTTCCTTGTTTTATGTTGAATGTAACTGCGAAATTATAATGATCTTTTTTTTCTTCAAGGTAATCTAAGATGCTAGTACTGGTTCTTCCAAGGAAACGGCTTCGCATGTATCGATGCTTTACACCGGAAACATTAAAGAAACCAGACTGTCTATTTGCAAAGAGCAAGGCTACGTTAGTCGGACAGGCCTGTATTTAAACGGATTTCTCTCTTTGTCTCACTCTGTCCGTCTGTGTCTGTACTTGTAGATGATGAATTTGGCGTTTTGCGCTGTGTAAAGCGCCTTTGAACGTGTCTATCATCAAAAGGGTGCTATATAAATCTGATAAAATATGATAATAATATATCAGCAAATCTGACACTGTGACTTGCTATTTCCTTTAAGGTTCTGTCAAGTAATGATTGAGAAGTAAAGGAGACAGAACTGACCCGTGTGGACGCTATTATATTAGAGTGATAAATGTCTCCTTCTACATTGGTAACACCAAGATGACCATTAAATTGACCGTGTTGTTTATTTTTCTGATTCTTTGAAATAAGAATGTCAAGTCAATGTTTATTGTACGGTAATAGATTCTATATGGAAACATGTCAGCAAAGAACGCACATGAAAATAATGACAATCTCGATTTGATTGAGTTCTTTCCTGAAGGGGAACAAAATATGCAACAGCCCCTATGCCTCTGGCACATGGTATACAGCAGTATTTTACAAATTTAAGAAATAAGTCTATGGACGAGACTTGCTTCTGTCGGTGCAAGGGATAGGGTGGGATAATAGTCGTGCGCTTTTCTTCATCTCTCCTGAACAAAACTAGATTGCTATAATTTTGCATGAGGCGTTCGTGGCTTTTAATGGATCTTCTTAGTGTTTGTTTTCTTTCTGTTTGGAAGTCAGAAACCAAGCGTGATATTCTTCCATTGACTGAATTCACTAAATTAAAACTTCACTTAAAGCCACTACCCATGTCAAATGATAATTGTATTTACAAAAGAAATAGAAGAAGCTCCATCTACTAATGTTATCGCTAGAGTTGCATATACCAAAACATTTTAACAAGATTTGCTTAAATCTATGAACGAATTAACGAGAATGTCAATTTTGTTTCTAACCACATCATTACATGTGCTTTATATGGTTAGAAGATTTTTCCAGACAAACTTGTTTTATACATGGGACAAACATGAACACTGTTTGTGTCAAGGCGCAAAAAGGATTGCGCAACATCTGGTGCTAAATCTGTAAAGGTTGCGTATGACTCCCTCTGTCATTGTGCAGGCACCGCTGCAGTAAAATCCTGAACTTAACAAACCATTGCTCAACAAGTCCTTACCCGTTTTATAAGGTTGGGGATACAAATGCTAAAAGGAACCTTTTTCAGAACTTAGAAATTTTGGAGATGTCTGACAAGCAGGGCTGTTAGATTCGTTTACACTATTACAATTTTTTCTTATACATGTAGATGTTCAGGCGAGTACGAAGTACTTGAGATGTTTTAGATATTTATTACTTAGCTTTCAACAGGGCGTTCACCCTTTCCTTATAATGTTATTATTAAGATATTTTAACAAGGAACATGAATTAGTTTACCTTACAACGGGTTCAATATTTACGACAATGAAAACGCTTTTCCTTCCGATTCAATAAAAATTTAATTAATTTTTGAAATATCATACAAAATGGATAACCCGATTTTTTTCTGTTAATAATTTAAGTAAATTGACTCCACCCTTCTTCCTCGGGACAAAGATGGGTCTAAAATATGTCAGGATATAATGAACCGTACAATAATGTCGCATTATAATGTGTAGATAAACGCATAAAGAGATGATAGTATACGACCTTATGTTATCTGAGTTCCTACAGTGACTTTGCAAAAGGCAGTATAGCGTAATTTATAGCTTGAAATACCAGCTAAATTATAAAAAAAATTTAAAGGAAAAGATATTATTTAGGAGGTATAAAAAATAGTCTTTAAACTGATTACATCTCGGGGGAAAAATGTAAAAACACCATGACTGTCGTGCTTATCTCATATTAAAGTCCACAATTGAAAAGGATGCTCCATACCATGAATCTAGTTTGATAGGAGGATGACAAGGCAAAACTGAAATAATAGTATTACTAAAACACATGGCTACTAATTGCATGTTTTAATGAATTACCGAAATATTAAGAGTGATATATATCTGGTATTTTCACAGTAAGAAAATATAGTATGGGTAAATGAAATAAAAAGAAAATTTGTTTGTTTTCATGTAAAATCAAAATATCTTTCACTCATGAATACCGTATCTTACTGTATCGCTCGTGAAAATATTGCATCTGGTGTTTACTCGTAAAAGATATCTCAGTCTTACACTGAAACAAACAAATGAGCCGTGCCATGAGAAAACCAACATAGTGGGTTTGCGACCAGCATGGATCCAGACCAGCCTGCGCATCTGCGCAGTCTGGTCAGGATCCATGCTGTTCGCTTTTAAAGCCTACTGCAATTAGAGAAACCGTTAGTGAATAGCATGGATCCTGACCAGACTGCGCGGATGCGCAGGCTGGTCTGGATCCATGCTGGTCGCAAAGGCACTATGTTGGTTGTCCCATGGCACGGCTCAAATATTCTCTCTATATTTAAAACTGTTAATATTTCTATACCTGATATATAATAAAAAAGGGAGGGTGTGAATATTGACATAAATCACATCTCACTAGATTCATTTGACGATTAAGATATGTTAGGGAAAGGTTAGGTCAAGCAGCGCCTCAAGTTACAAGACGATCGTATTTGTGCCCCTGGTTTTCAGCGTGTTGCACAAAAGTTTCGGTTACCCTTTCTTGTAATGGCTATACAAGCTTTCTTCTCGGAAACTTTTTTAAGTGGTCCGTACAAAGAAAAATAAAACACTTTTAC
Organism: Mercenaria mercenaria; assembly: GCF_021730395.1. Classification (NCBI taxonomy): domain Eukaryota; kingdom Metazoa; phylum Mollusca; class Bivalvia; order Venerida; family Veneridae; genus Mercenaria; species Mercenaria mercenaria. The sequence continues at coordinate 57,389,240 of NC_069363.1, forward strand.
TTGCTTTCTAGTAGTGTTTAGTCCATAAAGCGGCATTCCAGATTTTAATAGTAGAAGGATCCCAAATGCCCTTTCGAAGTATGGGCACTTTGGTACGTCAGCTGAATAGCTTTTTGCCTGAGTGGAGATTACACCCAAGTGGAGATCGAACCCACATCGAAGGGGGACAAACAAATGGGATAAAAACACAAGCGTTTGAATCTCTGTGTGTATTACCAGGTCATTTAATATCAAGGCTTAGGGATACCACAAAACTCATATATGTATGGGAAGTTGGCTAGACAATCGACAATCGACATTCGCCGTTTATATAGGAAAAACCAATGTCGACCTGGAATATTCAGCCAGCTAGACATTCAGCTAGACATTCGTTTTTATATAGCAAAAACCAATGTCGAAAAGGAATGTTTAGCCAGCTAGACATTCAGCTCGACATTCTTTTCTATATAGCGAAATCGAATGTCGAGCTGGAATGTTTAGCCAGCCAGACATACAGCTTGACATTCACTATTTATATAGGTAAATCGAATATCGAACTCGGATATTTAGCGAGCTTGACATTCAGCTACACATGCGTTTTCGAATAGCGAAAACCAATGTCGACATGGAATATTTAGCCAGCTAGACATTCAGCTCGGCATTCGCAATTTATATAGGTAAATCGAATGTCGAGCTGTAATGTTTAGCCAGCTAGACATTTAGCTCGACATTCGTTTCCATATAGGGAAATCGAATGTCGAGTTGGAATGTTTAGCCAGCTAGACATACGTTTTTATTCATTCGTTTTTATTTAGCGAAACCCAATGTCGACCCGGAAATGTTTAGCCAGCTAGACATTCAGCTTGTCATTCGCCATTTATATAAGTAAATCGAATGTCGAGCTGGAACGTTAAGCTAGCTAAACATTCAGCTCGTCATTCATTTTTATATAGCAAAACCCAATGTCCACCAGGATTGTTTAGTCAGCCAGACATTCGGCTCGACATTCGCCATTTATATAATCGAAGTTGAGTGGAATGTTTAGCATAGACATCGTCGAATCGTTTATAGGAATGATGTGAGCTGGAATGTGAGTGTTAGCACACACTAAGACAATGTCAGCTCTACATTAGTCGTTTTTTAATATAGGACAATCGGTGGGGTATAGGTAACAACCGGGAATAGGGGTCAGAGGCAAAAACCCTTCGGTGGATCGTGTCCGATTTCATTCTTGACCACGTGACCAAAAGATAGGCGAGATACGTGGTTGCTATAGCAACAAAGAATTTTGACCTCAAAGTTTGCAAAACATTGTTTTTCCTATATAAATGACGAATGTCGAGCTGAATGTCGAGCTAGCTAACATTCCATTTGAACATTCGACTTCCTTATATAAATGAATGATGTCGAGCTGACTGTCCAGCTGGCTAAACATTCCAGCTCGACACTCGATTTTCCTTTATAAAAACGAATGTCTAGCTTAATGTCTAGCTGGCTAAACATTCTAGCTCGACATTTGATTTCCCTATATAAATGGCGAATGTCGAGCTGAATGTCTAGCTGACTAAACAATCCAGCTCAACATTCGATTTCCCTATATAAAAACGAATGTCTATCTGAATGTTTAGCTGGCTAAACATTCTAGCTCGACATTCGATTTCCCTATATAACTGGCGAATGTCGAGCTGAATGTCTAGCTGGCTAAACATTCCAGCTCGACATTCGATTTCCCTATCTAAAAACGAATGTCTAGCTGAATGTCTAGCTTGCTAAACATTCTAGCTCGACATTCGATTTCCCTGTATAAAAACGAATGACTAGCTGAATGTTAAGCTGGCTAAACATTCTAGCTCGACATTCGATTTCCTTGTAACTGGCGAATGTCGAGCTGAATGTCTAGCTGACTATACTTCCAGCTCGACATTCGATTTCCTTATATAGAAACGAATGTCTAGCTGGCTAAACATTCTAGCTCGACATTCGATTTCCCTATATAAAAACGAATGACTAGCTGAATGTTTAGCTGACTTAACATTCTAGCTCGACATTCGATTACCCAGTAACTGGCGAATGTCGAGCTGAATGTCTAGCTGACTTAACATTCCAGCTCGACATTCGATTTCCCTACATAAAAACGAATGTTTAGCAGAATGTCTAGCTGGCTAAACATTCCAACTCGACATTCGCCTTCTTTATATAAATCGCGAAGGTCGAGCTGAAATGGCGAATGTCAAGCTGAATGTCTAGCTGGCTAAACATTCCAGCTCGACCTTGGTTTTCACTATATAAAAGCGAATGTCGAGCTGAATGTCTAGCTGGCTGAACATTCCAGGTCGACATTGGTTTTTCCTATATGAACGGCTCATGTCGATTGCCTAGCCAACTTCCTATACATAATTCAAATAAGCATAAGCATTATCTAAACAAAAGGATGTTTATAATATTTTGATGGAAAATTGACTCAATTTCTGAGAGTTTTTTTTCAGGTGTGTAAAATGCTTCTGATAACGTTTATTATTTTTTTTTTTTTTTTTTTTTTGGGGGGGGGGGGGGGGGGTGTTGTTTTCGGGACGAGTCAACATTCTGTAAGTGTTTGTTGTGCTGTCATCTATAACTAAACGCCAGTTATTGCACATTAAATATATAAATTGTACCTTAACATTGAAATTTGAAATAAAAGCTTTTGTGGAAATAAAAACCTATCTTGGGAAACTTGAATACATGTTAAATTGTTATTTGATTATGTAATTTGAGCATGATTGCATGTCAAAATGTTGTAATAAAATACAGGTTCAAGTTTCATTGAATTATAAAATCTAGTGTATGTTTTCATTTTTTTACACATTTCTGCATACTTGACCTACATTATATCTTTTTACATTGAATGGCCGTAGTTATTTGGATGAAATTAAAATAACATAATAATTATTATTGGGGCAAACGTAAAGCAATTTATCTTCCTGCAAATTTCATATCAGATAGAGATGTGTACGATCACAGTATTGTCAACAGTTTTATTTTTGCAGGTTTCATTGACATTTTGACTGAAATTCTGTCTTAAATCCACGCAAGTCTTTATATCTATCATTTAGATAATTGTCTAGTTGGAAGTGGTTACGGAACTTTTAGGGATATCCAATTTTAGGCTGCGTTTGCTTTTCGTATTTCCATCCATCAAAAAACACAAATAAATGCCCTTCTTAACGATTTGATAACATATAGATCGGGGTTTCAGAGTAAGAAGGTCGCAAATAAATATGAGCCGTGCCATGAGAAAATCAACATAGTGGCTTTGCGACCAGCATGGATCCAGACCTGCCTGCGCATCCGCGCAGTCTGGTCAGGATCCATGCTGTTCGCTAACAGTTTCTCTAATTACAGTAGGCTTTAAAAGCGAACAGCATGGATCCTGACCAGACTGCGCGGATGCGCAGGCTGGTCTGGATCCATGCTGGTCGCAAAGCTACTATGTTGGTTTTCTCATGGCAGGGCTCATATGTATAAAGAATGCACTTACAATCTTCTGGCGTTTACCTTTCGACATCCACCTTCAACTTTCTTTGTGGCTGGAAAATTGTTGTTGATACTTGCGGCAGATGAGACACTTGTGGCAGATGAGACATCTAAGAAATCTGTAAGGTAGAGTGATAAGGAACTGTTGAAGAACGGTCGGGGAAGCGGACTATTACTAGGTATGTCCTGGCAGTTTCGAGCACAAATATCATCATGTTAATACCAGTTCTACGAATCTGATCTAATTTTCAGATGTGAGCAAAAACATGTTTTCTGTTTACAAATAAACAAACTTCAAGGTAACATTGGTAATATAATCATACTTGTAGCTGATTTAAAGGAAATTCTCAGTTTATTGCTTATTACATGGAAATAATTACTTCTAAATAAGGGAATATCCTTCCTACACGAACGTTTCAAGTAAAAAGCAAAAACATGGCGATGATGATGTCCGAGGTTTTATATCTGTCAAGAGACAATACGATATAAAACTGCAAATAATAAAACTTGAAAATATAATCATTAATTTGAACTGAAGCGTCATTATACAGTTTACGAAAGTGATGCTTTTTTTCCTTCTAAATGCGACTACAGATGAAAAAGGGCTTGCATTATTACTAATCTTGCCGTTGAATATGTTTCACGTGCGCTGTTATACATAAAATGTTTTTCAGTTGTTTGCTTTTTACATTTTATGGGGAAAATTTGGGATATTCTTGCTCTGCATTGGTCTTCACTTAAGAAAATGCCGCCCAATCTCAACATATATACGCGCAAATTAAAAATTTTTACCCCCAAAATCGAAGTCGATCCTTTTTTTTTTTTTTTTTGGAAGTTGAAAATGTCCTTATTTGGTTTACCATAATTTTTACGACCGCCAATTTAGTCTTTCGTCTCATCTGCATTGAACATATAGGTCTGTCAAACGAAACGAGTTAGACCACTTCATATATGAAAAATAGTTTTATAATGATGTGGCAATTGTACTTTTTACACTTTCATTACTAATTGTCTTGATAAAATGATCTTGACCATTGCCATTATTGTGCATTTCCGTTCTTGAATCCCATAAAAATAAACTAGAACAATCAGTCAATAATCTATACTGTTCTTTTTAAGAAGTCACCTTTAAAACACTACCATACTATTTTGTTTTTGTGATAATTGCCTATACTGCTGGCCACATCAGTTTATATCATTTTATGTTAATTGAACTATCATTATCATATAAACGTCACAGTCTAAACTGAACTAAATCGAAATATTACGAATCAATGTGATGAAAAACCATCAATAATTATACTAATTAATCGACTACATTAGCATATTTGGCTTTTCTATTTTTAGAAATTACTGCTATTTGATAAGACTGCTAAATTAAAAGTAATTGTTTATCGTACTGTAAATTGAATTTAGTTGCATTTTCCTTTTAGCAGATGTAAATGTAAAAATTAACTTACTGTTTCTTTACGATTTTTACCTGCAAAACGGTGGCAACCAATGGTATTTTTTGCATTGTTTTTTTTTTATTTCATACTGTTCCTTGTATTTGTCTGTCTGTCTGTGAAGATGTCCTCGTAATTTCTACTTGTATTTGTCGCAATATTAATGTAGCACTTCTGTGTTTTAAGCCTACCTCCGTGCTATCGGTGGTACTCCGTATTATCAGCGACACTCCGTGTTATCAGCTGCTCTTCTTTTTTGTTGATACTCCGATTTCAATTCAACTTGACATACGTTCGTATTTAAACTTACCTTTTATAGTTGCCACCAGAAACCCACCAGAAAATTGTTAGTAGTTTTAGTTAGAGGATATGTGGTTGGACACTTCTGCCACGCGATAGTTAAATAAGCAGTTTTCGCAATGAAATATTTTTTCCTTGATAATTCTAAAACTTTTCTTGATATATCAGTCCTTTAAGTTCGTAATAATTAACAAGATAGTTCCCGTTACTGTCATTTTTTACTTCAATATTTGTTTTGGTAGAAATTAATTAGCTAAAAATAGACTGTACACTTGCGCACCAAAATGAAAACTACCACCGAGAATACATAACTAATGTTGCACACGAATAGAACAAATGTATCCCGGTGGGGGGTGGGGGGGGGGGGGGGGGGGCGGGGGGCGATACTAAAAGTCAATGTATAGCTATCTCGGTAGATACAGAAGTCGCACCAATTCCCTGCCAGGTATAAAGCATCCTTTTATCCGAACGTTAGATACTTTAGCTTGCGGAGTAGGGACTTGTCCTCACGACCTCTGGTTTCGCAATAAGACAATGTTACGATCGGACCACAGCGACTTGACATTCAAAATGCACACCCAGTTTAAAGCCAGTTTAATGGAATGAACAATCGTCATAATTCCATGAGTCAAACTTTTCTGGAAGGTAATAACGTGTTCACCGGTACAGCCGACATTCCAAAGCTGACGGTTTTATTACACGGTCAAGGTCAGCTGCGGTAAGAATGTCATAAATCATGTAAGTGCCAACATTTTGATGCCTGATATGCACTCGGTGTTTAATGCACATTCTGTGATTATAATGTCACCATGATTGTGTATATTAAATATACATGTAAACAGAATGTATCAGAATGCACTGTCAGTGACAAGAATTCCTTAGTTTTGTTATACTGGAGATTAAATGACATATTCTACTTTTGGTTATATTTGTGGACACTAGGTGCCGCAAACTAAAAATCACGTGTCAATATTTGTCTTCGTATTGTTAAATATTAATGATTTTTAACATTATTCTGTAGTAGACGGCGCTACATTTGTTCGAGTACTAATTTAACAAATATATTCACATTGGACGAGTCAATTAATATTGATTCTATGCTTTTTTTTGGACGATTCTACCACTTATGAACACGTTTTACGAAGAATAGAACAGCGCGTCAAACGTTCGTTGACTTTTATCGGTCATCAGCGTTTACGGTTAGAAGGTATAAAATGCCTTCGCTACTATATTCTATGTAAAAATAACAAATTATAACATGTGTTAATCAGTATTTTTAGCCTTTCACTTCTTGCCAGACTACCCTTGTTTCGAAGGTATGCCTTTAGGCAATCAAAAATACCAACAACATATGGGGTTGGCCATAATGCAATGAAACAATGATCACGTGACTGAGACACGTGAGGAAAACGCTGCGTAGGAAGACATCAGAAAAAACCCTACTTTCACTTTCATTTTACCAAATAACTTCGACACGTGATAAAAATGCTGTGCAGGAAGACATCAGGAAATATCTACTTTCACTTTCATTTTACAAAACAGCTTCAACACAAATTTGAACCATATAACGTAGCTTAAAATCATCCGCAGACATGCATTAATAAAGCTTATATCTGGCATGAAAATGGCCTATACCAGGCGGGAAAATGGCACTATATATTGATATGGACTACATTCGAGTCGACCACGGAAGCATATCCGTCGAATTACTACCTTCGTACCTATGAAAAATGTCAAAGTTTCCAAAAGCATTATGTCGCAATCAATTATTGTACATATGTCAATTGTTAACAATTTTGCCAACTTTCAGTTTGATAGAATGACACTGTCGGAATTATGCCCCTTTAAGATAGGCCGACCATACCTGCAAAAACGTGCCAAATGCATAGAAATTTGCCAACTGTCCATTAAATGAAGTATTATATATTTCTATCCTTCGTTTGCAAGAAATAGCTAAAAGTACTCAAGAAGTCATCAATTTCTGTCATTCTCATCTAAAATGATAATCCTGATGCGAAACCAAGGTGTTGGGAATCACCTTAAAAATCAGGATTTTGCCTGTTTTTCGAAAAAATCTCAATTTTGCCCACAATTTGTAAATAAAACGTTTGTCTTAAGATAGATTTATTGCTCAAATCTGATCAGAAAATACCATTTTTACATATATTGAAGCAATTTTCACGAAGTGCGAATTTTTCATTATAGGTTAAAAGGTATTAAACATAACAAATTATAACAGGTTTTAATCAGCATGTCTAGCCTTTAACTTATTGTGACACTATCCTTGTCTTGCATGTCTGTCTTTAGGCAATCAAAAATACCAAAACGTATGGGGTTGGCCATAATGCAAAGAAACAATGATCACGTGACTGAGACACGTGAGAAAAACGCTACTTTTGCGCAGGAAATACCTACTTTCACTTTCATTTTACCAAACAGATTAAAATCATCCACAGACGTTCCTCTGTACAATTAGACATCATTAAAGCTTATATCTGGCATGAAAATGGCCTTTACCAGGCGGGAAAATGGCACTATATATTGATATGGACTACAGTGAGTGAAGGCATATCCGGCGGATAACTACCTTCGTGCCTTATTGCTTACCTCGAACCAGATAAGTTGAATCGTCAAATATAGTGTATTTTATTTATTTTGATGTGCAAGCAGTTTTATTCACATTATCAAATGGCGACATTTCTAGCTAGGTGATAGAGGAAGAACTCCAATTGCCCCGTTGCCGTTATTTAGGCATGTGGTAGAACCACAGACCTGAAAGCCATCTGGATTGATTGCTCATATGAAAGAATTCTTCACCCGAAGCGAGGTTTCGAACACGCAGCGGTGCATATGATGTATCCAATGTGGAAATATAGTGTTCTGTCACGTGTACTAATTACGATTGCTTATTGTAGGAGCAAATATGAATAGAACAATAGAACAATGTACAATTGCTGCAGACTGCAACAGTTCACGAATTTTGAAACACAACTCGAATTAATACTGCTTATTACATACTCGTGTCTATTCCCCGTTAAGTTACGTTGGTACCGGAAACGTCAATATTTTTCCATACACTGACGCCTGAATTTCATATCGGGTGCGTCACGTAATTTAGTGTGTGTTGTTGCATTATTTTTTTTTATTAAGTTCAGTATTGTCAATCCTATTCAGACTTTTGGACAAATTCATAATATTTACATTATATTCATACGTGTAGATGTGTATGTAATAAAAAGGTTATTATCTTTGCATCGGGAAGTATGCACTCGTTCTTCAGCGGAAGAATATTGCGCTCCTAAAGTCGCGCAATATTTCCGCTGAAGAACTCGTGCATATTTCCCGATACAAAGCTTATAGGTATGAAGGTATTAAATGCATCCGCTGCTATTTTCTATATAAAATTAACAACTTATAACATATTTTTATCAAGATTTCTAGCCTTTCACTTCCTGCGAGACTACCCTTGTCTTGAAGGTCTGTCTTTAGGCAATCAAAATATACCCAAAAAATATGGGGTTGACCATAATGCAGTGAAACCATGGTCACGTGACTGAGACACGTGATGAAAACGTTAATATTGCGTAGGTAGACATCAGGAAATACCTACTTTCACTTTCATTTTACAAGGCAGCTTCCAATCATCTTCTGAAGCATATAACGTAGCTTAAAATCATCTGCGGACATTCCTTTTTACAATCAAGCACAAATAAAGCTTATATCTGGCATGAAAATGGCCTTTACTAGGCGGGAAAATTACACTATATATTGATATGGACTACATTCGAGTGGACCACGGAGGCATATCCGGCTAATTGCCCCCTTCATGCCTATAACCTATAAATATAACAAACCACAAAACGAAAGTAACGCGAAAAGTATCCAGTCCGCGGTATTTCAAATTCAGCAACCATAAATATGTCTCTCCAGATACCGATGAAGTTTATGTCTTTTTAAATTACCTATTTTAATATGCATATAGTATTCAACTTACCGTGAGACGCCTAATTTCACATAGAAATCGCGATACACAATATCTTGTCGTTTGCGCAAGTAATATAAATTTTAAAATTAAAATTTTATACGGTTTCGCTGGAATGACAAAAATTTAGAGATTGATGCGCGGTTCGCTGTTTATAAAGTCATTATTATTCCCCCAACGAACAGAGTAAATATCTATCTATATTATAAAAAAGAAAATATTTAAAATCTCTGACGTAGGGTGTTGTAATAGGTACCTCCAGGTGTATATTGCATCGATCAGAGTAACAGAAAATGTGGGAAAAGAAAAATGTACAAAATTAATAAAGATGTAAATTTCTTAAAAAACAATTTTATGCACACAGTCGAAACGCTATCATTTAAGCAATAAAACGATTGCCCTTGAATTGTTCTCAAAGTATATGGCCTTTAGATTATTAAATACATTGTATATTTTCTGTGTGCGTATAGGGAAGCAAGAAATATTTTTTAAAAAGAAGGCCGTTGCAATTTAAAGCATTGAAAGTATTGCAATCTCAAGATTATTTTTTCTAGCATATGTACAAAGGCACTTTTTTAAAGATATATCAATGTAAAGGCATATTTCTGTATAGTGCCCTCTGTTTATAGTTACATTTTATAAAAGTTTTTGATATCTCAAAGTTTTTGTTTCCGCATAAAAACCCACTTTTGTTGAATTTAGTGTGAGAGAAGCTGTTTGTAAAACACATGTGCCTTGTCATTTGTTGTGTAAAACGGCAGAAAAAAGCACGATGTAGCGTCACAGGGGAATGTTTGTTTTTTTTTTAATTTTTAGAATACACTCTACATATAAATATTGATTCTATCAACGACAGGTGAAATGTCTGGAAATCATTGAAGCAGACGTGAATGTTAAAAATGTATGCAAATGTTAGCCATTTAGATATTACATTCACTATGGCATAATGCAATGACTGGTTGTGTCGGTATGTATATTTTTGTAATACATGTGCAAATCCACTCTTAAAAATAGCGACTTGTTTTGATATTTTACAAACGAATTAACATTGGATTTTGTTTCAAACACGTGAGCTAGAATCCATTTCATATAAAGAACTGAAAGTGTAGTTTACAATTTTTAAGCGATACACTCCTCTGTGCGACAGCTACAAAACAGCGAACAATAACACATGAACGTAATTATGTGGTTTCTAAAATATGTTGCTTATTTTCAACAAATTCTCAATTTGTTTTTTGTCTGTTTCGTTTAATATGCTATGTATATCGTCTAGAATGTTTGTGGTGTTTCTTCTCTTCAGCCCCGATCCTTTGTATGTATATCCCATTTTTATGTCCCTCCCCTCTTTCATTTCCCCTTTTTTTCACTTACCCTTTTCCCTTCTCCACTCTCCTCTCACCATTTGTTTTTTCTTTTTTTCTACCTAAACCCCCCTTTTTATTTATTTTTTCGTATAATTTATGTAATGGACCCGTATTTCCGTATGATGATTACGTATTCTTTGTAACGGACTTCGGCATTCTCCGTCTTGTTGCTCGCTCGAGCTGCATTAGCAGCCGAAGAATGCCGAAGCAACATCGGGAGATTACGTAATTTCACGTAAACTGCCGATTGTCGTGCGATATGTTAGTCTTCATTGCGATGTGCGGCTATGGCTGTGTTTGCGGTGCTCAATGCTTCCAGGGAGTCCAACCTTACCTGTTAATTTTTTATGTTTACAGTATCATCAGGTGGCAATAAAGTAACTGCAAGGATTGAAACAATGTTTTATAACCAAACAAGACGTAGGTATTTTTAATTCGGGAGAAGAAGATGAAAACATATTACTTGAACGACGAACAATCATTTTATTCAAGAATTAATTCATTGTATGAGATTAAACGCACTATCAACATTCTTGACGGCATCCACAAAATGTTTGCCTGTCTTACGTCTTTTTTTTCATTTTTCAGGGCATCATTAAGACGTTTGAAACTATGACGTACACACTGTGGTTTTGTTACATAATAACGTATTACTTTCAGTCTGTTTTCATTTGCTAGGGAAACAGATCTGGTTGCGCTAGAATAGCGTAAAAACATTTTGACATTGAAGGAGTTTAATGTATAGCAGACGTTTATGTAGTGCCGATTTCATTAACTTGTGATAACCTTAACGTTGGCCAAATTGACTTTGTCCATAAAACGGGTAAAGAATATTTCAACAAAAAAAGCTGATATGTAATAAATAAATATTACATTTATGTCTTTCTATGCACTGAATTTATTAAATTCGTTGGACAAAAATAACCAAAAGCTCGACAGAGCCTCGAATTTTGTTTATTTATTCAACTTGTTAAATAAGGAGACACTGAGGTAATATCATCAGTAAAATCAGCTGCATATTATAATTGTTTTATTCTAAACAATATTGTTTTGAAATAAAAATCGAAGAAGCGCCGACTATGGTGGTTGATATTTGCCATTTCGTCTTTTCGCTTTCTGCCTTCGTCATGTTTTCGCTTGGCTGAATCACAAGACCAGAGGCGAAACGCAAATGGCGAAATGAGAGAAATCCGCCGCTCGCAGTTTAATAGGAGCAGTTGCATCTGCAGAGGATCAAGGTATGTACACAGATTTGAATTTCTAAATTTTGATTGAATTACGGACGCGCCATGCTTTATAGTGTTACTATGAGCTTATGTAAGATGTGGGTATTCGTTTAGTTTTCCTTAAGAAGGTCGATTGTCGTGATGTGGGCTATAATCAAAGTTATTTACTGTGAATTTTGACCTATACGTTATTAATAGTTCACTTGTATGACATTGATAATTGACCTCTAGTCAATGCATAATTGTCCTACTGTCGTTCAAGACATACATGTAACGCGTGTAATACAGCGTTGCGTCCAATCTGTGCTAAATTGAAGACGTTCACATAAACCCCAACGGACATTTTAGGTATCCATAGTTTACAGCCTTTCAACGTTCTTATTAAGCTTTCAGTACAGAAATATTGTTTTAATGAACTTATTTTTTTTATTTTTCCATCTTACATTTATTAACACGGCCGTATAAAAGAATATGGCGTGTTTACACTGTATCCCCACAACAAGCTAAGTAACAATAAATACAGGAAAATAACTCGAGAATAGACATGTTAGGGGTTTTTTTTTTCCGATCATTTTTGCAAAACAGAAAAGATATATGTTCTGCTATTTTATTCCGCAATGCAAATAAAAGACGTAGAAAAGGCTTGTGATATTATTCACACATCCTTTGATTATTCTAATATAGTTATTATATTCATCCGATTTTGAAATCCCAAATCAGTTTAGAAGGCTAAAAAATAACATTACACGCTTTTTGGCGCATGTAGAATATTTTAAAAATATTATTCATTTTTTTGGCTATGTATCTTAAACGCTGACGATTTGTGGAAAAAAACAAAGGGAACAACACAAAGCACTCCATAAATAAAACCCCAACCGACAGGCTTATATTCTAAAATATAGTGTTTTATTTTTCTTTACAATAGGCCTATTGAAGCTTCTTTGATAGAACAAAGAAAAACTATTGGGAGTTGGAACCTTCACGAATACAGACTGGATTTAAATTCACTGTACACTTACTGAAGACCTAAAATTGAGGTAATCCTTTTAAATATCTTCATTCATACAGAGGTTGGTAGTGAAAGTATTTCCGATATGGAAATGAAACCCGGAAGTAATATTTTGTTGTGTTTAACGTCTGGCCGTCATAAAGCGATTTTCCAGTTTTTCAAAACCAAAGTACCGCTCCGGACCTTATTTCATCTCGGGCGGGTTTCAAGAGAGGTTTCGAAACCACAGCGGTCAGGGGCAAGTGATTTTAAGTCAGCTACCATAACAACTCGGCCACGAAGGCCCCTAATTGAGAGTTTATAACTTGAAGAAAAATATCTAGAATCTCGTCCTAGAGCAGACGTTTTTGCTCCGTGTAGGAGTTTGCACGAGTCGGGGCCAGACGTTTGTAAAGGTAAATTTAGAAAATACAGAAGAAGTCATATTTTATGATTCAAATTTATTTTTTTGTATTTTTATAACTTTCAGTATAGAAATAGTAATACAACAATAATTTAAATATGCATTTAACGTAACAAGGTTTACACAAATACTAGAACCATTATGTCGACGGTTTCCGTCCCGTTTTTTAATCTCCACATGTAATTTGTGCTCATATCTACTGGCCAAATTTAAAAATAGTTTTAGTGTTCTGTTCTCGCGAATTAACTAGTTACATTCTGTATAAGTATGGCGCTACATATTCCAACAAGTACTGTGGAATGCATAAGGAATGCCTCATTATAATTTATATCACATGTGCTTCAAATATGTCACACTGTTTACACGATTATCAACCAGACATGGAGATAATTGTGTCAGAAAAGGGAGATAATCCCTGGATTTCTACACTCTGGATGAGAATGTCGTTTTTTTAACAGAAATCTCGGAACATTTCTCGTCGCACGAGACTTTCAGTTAAATAACTCGCGCGGGAATGGAGGATTCATAAATTTTTCATCCCGTAAATGTTAATACTAACATCTATTCTCGTAATAACATATCACACAGGAAGTATGATTCGTCGTTTAGTTTTACTCTGAACACGTGAAAATGGGAATGTTATTGTTTTTGGAATAACTGTACATTTTATAATAAAAACCCGTTTTATTCATCTCTTCCCCTCGATCTATTTCGGTTTTTCTTTCGCTTTCTCGATTTCTTCTTACTGCTTTTCGATCTTGAAGATGGCGTTCCGCATTCACACGCCACAGTTACGACCTGGCGTATAAATGTCCAGGTTTCTTCATATACTGTTGCGTTGCCAGTCATGGGTCGAGGTCGGCAAGCGTCATTTGGGTCCCGTTTTAAAACTTTGATTTTATAATTTACTTCATTACAAGTGTACATTCCGAAGAAACATGATTTTTGTACGCAATATCCATCAAAAATTCGTGTTGGAAAATAGCCTTCTTTCATATGAAGCCACCTTTTCTCCTTTTTACATTCCCAAGCCGGATGGAACTTGCCAAAACTAGAACTTCTCTTTTGCCGAGATTTCCTTTTCGAAATAGAGTCATACAACATGTTCTGGTAAAGGAATCCGTTATCAGATGGGGTGTTTGTATTATCGTCAACGTCCCTTTTTCGCCTCATATATTTCCTACTTTGAACACTTATGGTACCGTCACTGTCTTCAGTATCACTAATATCCTCAATATCTGTTTCATCTTTTAAATAACTACCGACATCATCATTGATATTATCGGCATCATTTTCATTTATCACAGACAAACTCCGTTTCATACTTTCATCATCATACGCCATTTTAGTTTCATCAAAAGCGCCACCCATAAGGGTGCGCAACTCTTCTGTAGTCAAGGGGCGACAACCTGTCGTATGAAAAGTAATTTTATTTCCATCTTCACTAACAGTAGTTTCTGGACCGTCCATTTGCTTGTCTTTGATAGGTTCCAGCGGATGAGCAATTGTCGGAGACGACAGTAGAACAATATACAGTACAGATAGTATCAATTTTCGGAATCCTCGTACCTGTAAAGAAAAACATTTTATATTTAGCAAGTCCGAAATGTTGCGGAAGTATCATAATAAAAGACTGCAGAATTTCGTAAGAGTGTGTTGGTGTGTGTTTAGGGTGCCATAGATTTGTTAAAACCATGTGAGTTTAACTAAGTTAGGAAAAAGTTGAAATCTATTCTGTTCGCTCCGGAGTGCGGTTCCTAGGAAACACCAATACAGGTGTCTCTGAGGTCCACACGCAGGCATCGAACGCAAGTCAATAAGTATAAAGCATTAAACCAACATTACCACATAGACTTGTATCATGAAATGAAAATTTCCTTATTTATTAATAAGTATCTATGTTGCAGCTAACTATGTCATGATAAAACGCATTTGACTGAAATTTGGTACACTTTTGAAAAAAAGTGCTTTGTTTCTTTTCAGTTAGCAAACATGCTTTGTCAGCTTATACAGCATTGTTTTGACACATATGTATAATCGGCTGGTTATATCAGTTGGTTTTAGCATAGGACGTTTATTCAAAAGACTTTGGATTCAAAACCAAGTTTTGATAACTGTTTTACCACGCGACGTATATTATCTGATATGGGATTCGAACATACAGCCCCAGAAAACGTCAAAAAGTATGTAAAAAAGGTTCTAAACCACATTTTAATCGAATCCTAAAACGCATATTACGACTAGACTATTGAGACTACAAATTTGTTTCCTCAAAAATTTTATCAGTCTATATCTTAATTTAGATGAGTAATTAGTTTTAATCCGACAAAGGTTAAGTCAACAGTTAAATTCAAGCAAAAATGCTATCTGGATAAAGACATTTTCCAAGTATATCCACGTTTTTATATCTACATTTCTTCTTGATTTTGTTGATTCCGAAAAAGCCGGTACAAAAGGGAAACAATCAAAACATTTTTGTGTGCCAAAAAAAAAAACAACAACATAAAAATCACTGGAATGTTATGCCGTAAAATACCGCTACAGACATCATTCAACTTTGACCATTTTATGATGTATACAAACCGTGCATTATTCATTTTAAGGATCAAATTAAAGGGTTTATTCTATTGAGCAAATATCGTTAACAGCTCGTGAGCTGCACATTTTAACGAAATTCAATACTTTTTATGTTGTTTAATCTATTTTTGGAAATACAATTAACAGTGAAGAAATAAAAGCTGATTGCATTCTTTGCACAGACGCCTGGCTCATTGATTCGCCGGATAGAAAGTTTCAAACAAACACAACTGCTCATTCAACTTTTACGACAATCTAACCACTTTATGGCCTTAAAACTGTCAGAAAAATTCTTCGTTTTCGGAACGCCTTGACAAGTTTTATTACATTCTTTGCGAATTAATCGTTTTGTTTTAATTCTAACAAAACCATTTTATTTAAAAACTAAAAAGGCAGCCCCCGTTTTAACCTAACAATGTTTAAAATTCCAAGGTAAGTAAAGGCCAGTGGTCAAAAACATTAATGCGCGTACTTCTTAGCGTTTTATAATTATAAAGGTTTCAAGATATCGCAATTAAAGTGTTTAAACTTTAAAATTTAAACTTTGATAAATTATACACCATTACAGGCGTACTGTAAAATTTGACAATTGTGGATAAACAGTCATCAAGACGTCTTATTAAATTCATTTAAAGTAGGCGAAGAGAAACAAAACACAGCAGTTTTATTAATGTCATTCATTGCTTTTGAATTAAGCCAGAATCATGCCCCCCCCCCAAAAAAAAACATGAAAGAAAAATATTTAAAATTAAACAAATACATTAAAAATAGATAACAAGTGTTGCGCTGTCTGCAATTTTAAGTGTCTTGTTAGCTTTAAAAAGTTTAGTTATATAATACAGACAATTATCAATAAAAAATCACGGAAATAAGCACTGTCTACTTAAAGTCAGATAAAACAAGTATGAGGATCGACTATCAAGTTTGTCAGAGAATACGTCGCAAGATTATTTGTACATTTAAATGAAATTAATATGTAAAATGTTATAGGTAAATGATTTTAAGTTAATTTTTTATTTCTCTCATAAAATGCAAACAAGAAATCACATTCTCAAAATCAGTGAGTGCTGAAAAAATACGTACCTTTAGTAGCGGACCAGAAGGTAGCATGGCATGAGTATCGCGAGGATAAATGCAGCCCCGTAGATAGCACGTGAACTCAGGTTCGAGTCGCGTGACTAGCAGCTGAGCGCACCCTCTGGACTTCATTGCTGACCTTATCTTGCCGGGGGTGGCTCCGGTGCATTTTTGACAGTTGGAATCCGTCTTTGCGCTATAGCTCTTAATGTTCAAATTTCCTAACAAAAATTCACTTCAAGTTAAATCCACTTATCGATAAGACTGTAGATTTCTTAAAGTCCTTATTTCACAAATATACTGAAAACTTTCTACATATATGTGTTTTCTGTCCAGCAGTTTTAGTTCTTCTTCGCTTGCATCGGAAATAAATATTGTCAGGATTTTCAGTACCTTTATACCATACGACAAATCAATACTAATTTAAAATTTCACCATTCTTGTTTGTCTTTACACGTTCTTAATCACAGATATAGTATCTGCCAATTGTCACAGAATCTGTGATGCTGTGCCGAAACACTCGGTATTCGTTTCCAAATAATATCAGTTCCAGTAACTCCAATCTGATTGGCTGAGTCCAAAACTCCCACGCCAAAATGCAAGTTGATCAATTAATCACGAAGACTAAGATACGCCTATTCTGAAATAGACAGGAGAAAACAATTAAAGTCGAGCGATCTATTTCCACTTAGCAGCAGAGATACTTGTATAAACAGTGGCAGTTTCATT
Organism: Mercenaria mercenaria; assembly: GCF_021730395.1. Classification (NCBI taxonomy): domain Eukaryota; kingdom Metazoa; phylum Mollusca; class Bivalvia; order Venerida; family Veneridae; genus Mercenaria; species Mercenaria mercenaria. The sequence continues at coordinate 57,406,844 of NC_069363.1, forward strand.
CATTATTCAAATTATAACAAAAACATGTAACTGCTGTCGATATTATAGCAAAAAACGCTTGGCTTATTTAACACCTACAAGCCATTCACTATTAATCACTTCTGAGAAAAAACTGTTCACTGCGAGCTGCACAATACTCGGAAAATAAACTATGATAAAAGTTTACGCTTTATCAATTTCGCACAACAAGGAACTTTTCAATTTTGAATGGAATTGCAAGAGATTTATTGGACCTATAATATCTATGCAGCTCTGACTTCACCGTTGCTGGGTTAGTCAGCACAACTTGGGATAGGAATTCTAAATAAAAAAGGTGAAAAACATCATAGTTGCAACACCTGACTCATAGGTGATCCATAATAAATATTTCACACAGACTCTGTCATATTTACGAGCAGCGCAACAATGCCCTTGAAGACCTGAGTCATTACGAAGTCATTATGAATGGGAGGCATTGGAATATTGATAAAATCAATTGATCAATGATATAATTGAATGCCTATAGCATTTGACATTTGGTAGATTTCTTACACTAAATCTTACATAATCATTTTGGTATCATCATCATCATCATCATCATCATCATCATCAACAACAACAACAACAACAATAACAACAATAACAACGACGACGACAACAACAACAATTACAACAACAACATCATCATCATCATCATCATCATCGTCGTCACTCTTATTATCATATAAACAAATAACAAATGAAGCCATCATCAAAGACAAAAACGCATTTCAAACAACATATGCCTTTTGAGTACAACTAAGAATAAAAAAGCAAAGTGTTATAGATATTCCGCATCTAACAACGTTTAATAAAGCTGAAATCAATGTTTTCAAAGTACCTTATAATGTTAGATTACTTTTTAGATATGCATTTTATTACTTGGCGTTTCAATTAAATTTTATATGAGGAAAAAATGAAAAACTGAACAAGATACTTTTAATCTATTTACGTTACTTAGTAATTCAAAACTTTGGATGTTTTGCAGCAAACACAGCGAGTTCTTTCAAGGCGCAAAAACCTCTCATGATGTCGTTATGAATTATGTGTTATGAGAGATATGTAGTTACAAAGACTGTTTAAGTACTTGTCTATTTATTTACCCCTAAAACTGGTTATGAAGATACCCATCTGTGTGTATGAATGTGATAACAAGTCTAAAATTCCGAAAGGATTATGTAGCTTGGAGAAAAATGTTAATTGAATGTGATAAATTTTTGACATAGAAAATCAAAATACATAACCCTTATCATGCTTGACACAATTGATTCTGCCTTTGCGGCCAGTGCAGATCATGATCAGCCTGCACATCAGTGCAGTCTGATCGTGATTTGCACTGTTCGCCATTCAGTCAGTATCTTTCTGGTATGCACCCCTTTTAACAGTTAATGGTACTGTCCAAATTGAAAGACGGACAAGTCCATTGTAGAAATTTAGCAGGGTAATGGATACAATTAAACCTCTTGTATACCGAATCTATAATCGAGATCTTCATACGTTTTGTTCTGTATAGTTTTCGGGCTTTTTAGGCAATCAAAATAATTTCCAGTTATTGCATTTCAGGGGAAGTGGTGTCAACCGTACAAAGAAGGGATCATGGGTTTGAACCCTGCTGAGTTCACAGAGTCCTGAGCCAACGATTAAGTTCACTTCGAAGAAAGCGGGTTCACAGTTCTCCGCAACATAAGTAAATAAGTTAGTAGAAAAGATATTTTTTCTCTCAAAAGATAGATAGATAAATGAGTAATTATTGAACTACTTACACCGAAGGCGCTTTTCGTGCTTTGTGTATAAAAAGTTTCAAAGTATAAAACTGAAATAGGTTATACCTCAAATGAAAAAAAAAGAAAGCAATTCCTACAGCAATATCTTCTAGATGAAATATGCTGATTAGGCATATTTTCAAGGTAGTTGACCTAAGCCAAGTGTATCGTGAATGGTTTCTTTTACAATACCCCCATACAAACACGTGCACGATTGTAATACAAACTAGTTTTGTACAATGTTTACCCATATGACAAGTATATATAAGAAAAATGATTTCAAAAAAAAACACAAACGATTATCTAGTCGGAAGCCAGGCTACAGGCGACTCCAGTTGTAAATATTAATGCAACTCCAGAACTATAAATTAGGTAGATGTTTTTCTCCGTATTTCAAAGACAGTGATATATGCTCTTGTCTGCCATTTCACATCAATTAATTTACTGTGAATTAAACTCCAACCATTTTATAGTTAATGATGCTCCATGTGCATCTGTAGATAGCGACCTAACATATGTTGCTACAACACTTCATTGAGTGAAGTACAATGCATAATTAATAAGCCCATTGAAGAGTACGTAGGTGTACTATCAGGAAAACTGTTCCATTTTTTCTGCGCACACAAATCCACCCTATACTCCCTCAGGTCATGATTTACAACAAAAATGTGTGAACATTCTATTTTTGTGCTAGCGTAAAACAAACAGAGAGCAGCAGGTCGGTCTTATCACTGTCAAAAGTAGTTGAGGGCGTTTTATTTGCCTTTTAATTACTTTGTTTAATGGAAATGTGTTTAATTTATTCAGAGCGGAAGCTTATGTAGAAATCAATCGCTAGATAACGCATTCCTTTTGTATGAATACTGCATTCTTCTCATACGAAGCGTCCTATAGTTTGTGTAACCATAAACTAAACCCGTCCCACTGTAAGTCAGTGAGTCACTAAAATGGGGTGAAGAGCAAATTCCGTGTTTGTTTTACTGAGTTTAGTTATTTCAGTAATACACAATGGCCAGTTACGTTTCCAGTGCTCGTAGAATCCGTTTACAACTTCTCCTCACGAGTCAAATGATTCCGAGATGGAGATCTTAGTCGTTCGGTCTTTGTCAGTCACGGAGGACATACCTCTGACTCGGGGATCGAACTTTCTACCTCCGGCTAGACAGCCACTGAACCAAACTTTCACAAACTCAAACACACAAAAAAAAACCTAGTAATAATGTTAATTTTTGGCCTGTATCTATTAAACATCTGTCAAAATACTGTCGTTAACAACTATATATCTCTCTCGATACTCCAGAGCTACGAGAAATCGGTGAAGTTATTTCACTCCTCATTACAGTCCGCAAAATGCATTCCAGCGGACCAGTTTCGTTACTTAGCCATTAGATTAACACCCACTTTTAAAAACATTTTACGATGTATTGTAATTTTTACCCTCTCAAAGGTTTACAAATTTAGTTTTGATAGTTATTAAATTAGTGAGTTTTGTTTGAAGTGTCAATACTCCAAAACCATAGCTTATGAGATATTTACATAACCACGTTATACCGACCCCTTTCCGGAAGAATTTCGTAATCAGGTGGAAGAAATTACAAAATGATTTTACCATTTTTTTCTCATTTAAGTGGTTAGTCTATTTTGGAACACCGATGTTAAAAATTGATTCTCACGGTACTTTTGCCTGTCATTTCCCTGAGTCATTATATAGACCAGCTTAACAGAAATGCCACTTCTGTTTTGGATGCTTCCAAAACAACGAGAGTAAAATATTTCGTCTAAAACCACAAAACATAAGATTTATAATTGGAAATTACGCGCACCCAGCTGTTTTTTCGTTGGTTTTGCTGTTTGTAGTCGTACAAGAAAAATAGGGCGTAGTCTCAAGGCACTTCCCAATGTGTACATACAGTATAGAAACTCAATAGTTTGAAAAATGACACTGTAAAAGCATATTTACTTTACAGTCGTAATTACAGTCCAGAATTTGTACGCTTAATACAGAGCTATTTTAAGCACTGCCTTTCTGAACATGATTATTTTTCAAAAGTGTGTATCTATGATGTTCATAAGGACCGAACTACGTTGAAATTAAGAGATAAAACGCCTTGTATTACGTTTTAATGACACGTGATACTAAACCACTCTGACCTGTTGAAATATTTCGCTTTTATTTGCGTAGATTCCGAAGTATTTATCATTTCCCATGGTAAGCTTTATGTCCTATTCGACTTATTAAAATAACTGTTTTATTTACACAAGACATTTTTGCATATGGTATTATTAAAAAGGACGCCGTCTTCCTATTTACAATGTAAGGAAATTTGCGTATACTCGTTTATACTATAAAGCAAATATTCAAAAAACATGCACACTTGATAAATTCCTTGGGCTTTTTATTAGATAGCGACAACGCGTTCCATAGAATAAATCAATCCAACGTACTCACAAATGTACCCAAACACATAGCAAAAGGAAAATAATTAAACACAAAATAATGAATACTTGGGGGTTTTGAAATTTTCTCGCATGAAATATTATTACGACCTTAAAACGTTTTTTGCACCTTTATCATCAATCTCGCGAGATGTCAAATACGCAACCGAAAAAAAGTGCATTTTTCTGTATACTGTAAACCAGAAATAACACAGAACGCGGAAATTTTGTGACTTTGAAGAGCTTGAATTCGATGTTTATACGTTGACAACAGACGGTTCTTTTATAACTTGAATAGAAGCGGGTTTTGTTCCAATAGAAGCATACCTCAATTCATTATGAGCGGAACGAAACTGACAATGTCGCAAAATAATTTTCATTTACGGTAGTTTATATGACCTCCTGCGTGACAGAGCGATATCCTTTTTGCATTCGTTTACGTAAAGTTTATACTTAATTTATTACGTGCCTGAACTTTTCTGCTATCTTAAGATCATAGATCAAGAATGCTTTACAATTTGTTCAAATTCCATGTTAATTACGGACGAAAACAGCAACAGATTTATGAAAAATAAGGGCCATTACATAATTACAGCTTTTTCGTTGACCAGAATTTTCGGCACAAGGACATTATGTATATTACGTCCCCTGTTTTAGACCAGTTTGAGGACAGTGTGCGTTCATTTATCATACAAAATGGCATAGAGGATGAAAGACTCTACATAACTTTGATGATGTGCTAGAAAATGTCGAAATCATAAATTTACAATACAAGAAATGTCATTTTGAAATAGTTGGTACAACTATCGTTATCAGTATTCAGTAACTGGAGAAAGTGAAACATTTTGTCATAACTGTAACGGCAACCAACAGCTCTTACAACATTACCTAATGTGTTAAAATAAGTTACAAAACTTATTTTCTTTAGCGAATTTACGACGAATGTTATAGGATATGTTTGTAAAAAATACACACACGCAATATGAATATAGATAGAGAAAGTTGTGTAGCTTTTAACATAACAAAGATTTTCAAATATGCGATAACGCCGAGATAATATTCTTTCGCTCATACAGATGAAAAGTGAATAGCGATATGATTTGACGCTTGTACATGTCTGAAGAATAGGCACCATTAATTCCATAATGGAAACTTTAATAGCAACATTCCTTAAAAGTTGACCTGCTCCAACAAAGCATTTTGGAATACTTTTATTTAAGGCATCGGACCCTTAGTTACGATCGGCTATTTCCGTATGCGTACGCCATTTCGGCATTCTCCGGTTGTTATGGTAAGTACTTTTCCGTTATGGCCGAAGGATTCCGCATACGGAGGATACGTTAACGCACGGAAATTGCCGACTGTCGTTACGGCTTCACTAATTTATAAATTGACACAGAAATGAGACGAATATCTGGGTGATTTTTGACCAGCCCTAGCCTTCACTATCAATAATACTGAAAAGAAACATAATTAATGATTATTTATACCCATAAGTCATGTGCTCTTTAAAACGCCACGATTCAGTAGTTATTAGGCATTAAAATATCGCTATCAAAATCAGATAGGGAGAAAAGCCATTTTTCATGCTTTTTAGAGACATCAATGACACTTTTAATGTAAGTAAATAAACGAAATCTGGGAATCTTTTTATTGAAATTTAGTTATGCTTTCAATATTTTACCCCACAAAACAGCCAAACCTAAACTGATTTGACACCATTTACAGCTGGTGTTTGCTTGTTTGTAAGTTTGATATTTAAAATATTATACAATAAATATCTGTGTTTTATTATATTTTGATAAAGATGTTTAAAGGGTTGTGATATGAAATGAGCGAATGTTCTGACAGAAAAAGCTTTGCAATATAAGTTTTATCTCAATTGCGCTAAGGTACTCGTACTTTATTTTAGCTCGATTATAAATAAAACTGAATCTTATTCTTCTGATCATTATCATTATTATACCAAATTTATATAGCACGATAGTCACGTTCAAGAAAGTTTAGATACAGGGATGTCTGGCTAACTTAGCCTATGTATTTGTGAACTGACAGTCTGATTCTTTATTTTGCCGGGTACTGAGCATAGATACACGCGAATCCCTCTTTCCTGGGAAGAACAAGTACTGGCGTCTTAGTTAGGTGGGAGACACCCAGAGGCATGTCAGAAATTCCCAGTGTCTGGACCGGAATTCGATACCCGGACCTCTGGATTGACAGTCAAGCGTGTTACCACTAGACCACTGGGCCATCCCGAGTCAACTTCCTTGCCATTGTGACACTAGCGTTGCTCGAATTCGCAACCTCTCGGTTGGGTGGCAGGCAAACTATCCATTAGACCTCTTTTCTTTCTTTTTCTTTTGCAATTTTGGTTATAAACGTTTCGTCAGGTCGGCCGTGAAATATTTACCCAGAAAGGGACACTCATGGTGTGTAGCTTGTACATGGCCATATAAATATCCGTTTATGACCACTGTATAACTAGGTATTGTATAAGAAAGTTATTACATCATAAGAAGAATGTAACCCAAAGCTGCCGACTGTGGAACTTGGACAAGATACACCTGTTAGTCAGTTTAATATCGGCGTTAAACAATGTAACCCCCTCTCCCTTCCCTCTTGCCTCACTAAGTTTTAAATCAAAAATGCATACACTAAAACGGGTAATATTTGAGGTGTAGTTAATTTGTATTTTTTCGTCTAATTTTTCAGTACAAATGTATTTGGGTATCATTTATAAAAAAAAAGAACAATGTGCGTCAGAGACGGCTTTGATTGGAGATTTTCACTCCCTGATTATCTAACCAGTAATATTGCCAAAAAGAGTATTAAAAGACCGTAGTCTCCAAAATGAACGCTTGATATCTAAATATCAAAACCTAAACAAAGCGACAGGAAAAGTAACGAAAATTAGCCAAAAATTAAAACATTTTGTAAATTCTGCATTACCATAAAGCCGTAATTTCTACTTTTATTGTCAGTTTATACAACACTTGTTTAGCATTTACGTGTACCTTAAAACGCGATATTAAGAATGTAGTATACTCTTACTAGAAATTGAAGTTGACATTGAGCAGAATTGGCTTAAATAGTTGTCCAACCGATTTGACATTACTCTGTCACATAACTGTATAATTATGCTTAATGTATAACATATTACCGTAAAAAAAATAAGTTAAGAATTCGTACATTTTAGATAACTGATACCAGATGACATATTTTCCATCATGTGCAATTTAAGAACAAGGAACATTACTTGTTGCAGCGATAAAATAACATCTCGTACCCTCTTCAATTATGTTCATTATTAATAAAATAAATTATGAAATGATGACCTATTTTGCATATATTTTAGATTATCGGTATATCTCATGAATAAATTTCCGCTATAGTAGATAAACTATTTCAGTATAATATCCAGACCATAATCATATGTTTAAGAACAGAACAGATGTACAGGCTATACCGATTTCCTTACCAAATTTTCGAGTTTTAGGCTGTTACCAATATATATGTCTTTAAACTATACCAAAACAGTCAATGTTTTGCATGGCTGACGTATTATAAATTTCATGAAAAACCGTAAAGGCAAAAGGTGTTTGTATACGACTCGCATTTTTTGTTCCTGCGCGTAAATATGTGTATTGACAAAAGATATTGTATGCAATTTAAGCGTGATAAAACTGTTGACTTTTGCGAAAGACGAATGACTGTAAGGTAAAGAACCCCAAACTTTCAGGCGCCTTTGTAAAATCAAAATATGATACATTTGTCGATTTTATTTACACTGAAAACTGAAAAGCTTGAATTTTGCCTACTCATTAAAAGCAATTGGTGACAACTTTGGTATGACGTGTATGTTTCGAATGTCAATATGGCTTCAACACTGTTTAGCTTAAGCATTTTCAAATCGTATATCAAGTAAAGAAATTACTTAAAAATATAAGATAAGCAATCGTATATAACATACGGACATCAAGAAGACTTATATGTTACATCTAATCTTTTTATAAATGACAAACACGGGGTATGCAGAGGTTTTAAATGGACATATTTATGTACAATTGATCCCTATTTGATTACATTACTTTTTTCCTGAGGACGAATATACAAATAAGATTATGTTTGTAATCCGTTTGTACACAGGTTTACTTTAAAGTGAAGTACCTGGGGATTAGAAAATCATCTTGTCTAACTCCCCTTAACTCATACCTATCATAATGATACTGATTATTTGGTGCAGTTTTAATGTTTTATATGATACTTGTTTTTTGCACATATTCATTCCACGCCTCCGCCCCACATCTAATAAAGGTCGCCATGTTTACAATGTCAACACTAATTATTTAAAACTGATTTATATCAGATTTTTTTATAGCTCTGTCGACCAAACATCTTCGCCACATTTAGACAGAATATATTATGTTCAAGATCAAATAAAAGCTCATCTTAAAGTCCCATGAAGCCTTTGTCTGAAATGTGCTGCACCAATTCATAGTTGAAATTTTTGCATCTAAATACCCAGCCTCCCCCACCCCCTCTTCGAAAACACAAACACACCTTAAACAAGACCAATTCACAAAAGTCCTACAAACTAAATGTAAGTACATACTGTAATTATAATGTAGGTAGTACATAATACAATCATAAGTAGTAAGTAAATGATATAATCATATATACACTAATATAAATTCAATGTTTTACCAGTACATCTTTTCAACTACCCGGATGACTGGCCTGTTAAAGAGATATTTTATTGTTATTTAGAAAAGTATTAAGAAAATTCGTTCATAAAGAGGTAAACAACCAAATGCTAAATTTTAATGTCAAAACAAAAGTTAGTTAGGTATTAAAGATGTTGAAAGAACATTAGAATTGCTTAGGATCCAACTTTCCCCGCGTACATGCTATTTTTTTTTTATCGAAATGTACTTTATACATACAGTATTAAAAGGTAGCTAAAGTACTTTGATATAAACAAACCAATTACTACTATTAAAGGTTTTTAGATTTACATTGATTTCTATCGGTAGTATAATTTATAAAAATCCTCTTTTTTGTTTCCGAAAGATAAAAACGGAGACGCGACAAGAATTCGTTAAAGTTGTGAAAACATATTTCATCTGACCTCAATCGCATATGTTTTGGCCTTAGATACATTCTTTTCATTTTTGCAATATAAATTAATATTCATTATCAGTTAAAGATAGCCTATATTTTATATGGGACAATATTACAAATCCAATGTGACAATTACTTATCAAAATCTATTTGTGTTTCGGTTTACCTTTTGTTTCTTTACTATGGGAACCTTCATTGTGTTTGCCGTAATTTTTTGCAAATATTCTCTTATTAATATACAACCATACAGCGATAGGGTGGACACTTATTATACTTTGCGTATTGCAGTAGAAAGCAATGCTGCGACCAACAGGACAGATCAGAAGGAACAGAACGTGCTTAACCCTTACACTGCTAAATTTCTATAATGAACTTATCCATCTTTCAATTTGGACAGTACCATTAACTATTAAAAGGGGTGCATATCAAAAAGATACTGACGGAATGGCAACAGTGAAGATCATGATCTTAACTGGTCGCAAAGGCAGAATCAATTGTGTCCAGTACGGTAAGGGTTAAACAATCGATCTAAGTGCCTGTTTATTATAATATATTCCTCAGTCAATTGGGGCCCTTCAAGCATCTTTCCCGAAAATAGGTCGTGCCGATGTATAATGTGGAGGGCCGGGGTCGTCGAACTGGCGACCCGTTGTAAGGGTGAGAGGGTGGGCATATTTTCACATTTACTAATGCTGTAGATAACGTGCCATCTTGTCCTGGTAAATATATCTAAAATGACAACTGTTATTAAGCATATTCAAAATAAAGATACAACTAATAAATTGCTGGATAGCTCGTAAATTGAAGAAGCCCCATTCAGTAGACGGGAAACCCTCCATTAACCTATGCCTATAATTTAGCTTCGTCATTTTTGCGAAGCTGGGAAGAGGCGCAGCCTCGTTTTGAAAGAAGATCTATATTTAGGAGAAATAATGGTCAATTCATTATTTTGATCTATTGGATGCGATAGATAGAAGATGTCTTTACCGACGCTTCAAAAATCAATTAGGCAAGAAATGACTTTGCGATTTTGGAGTTTTTATGTGCCGATTAATGGTTGTTTTGTCAGTAATTTAAATTTTCTGAAATCGTAGATGCATAACGATAATGTGTCTGTTTAAGATGTATATTTTTGTTGGAGAACACCTCTCTCTGTGGAAAGCAATCCTTCACATTTCTGTTTTTTCAACTGATGATGAAAAAGAAAAGAAAAGAAAATGGTATTCACATATCCTGTTTTCAGAACAAAGCCTAAAGGTAGTTTGTGACTTTCGAGTTTTAAGATAATAATACCAGAAGTAGAAGTATCTCAGATACCAGTTACACGTGAAAGGAATTCTGATTAGTTTCAAGCTTAATTATAAACCATGAAACAACAAAGATTTTATGAATGAAAACTATACATCATTTACATTATTAATATTACTTGTAGAAAGTTATTCCAGTTACAAAAGCAAAGATTCCAGTTACAATAAAAACACAAATATTTTATGAATGAAAACTATACATCATTCACATCATAAATATTCCTTATAGAACGTTATTCCAGATAGCGGCCTATACTTGGGTAGCATTTATGCTTCATTGTGTCTGAAAGGGCGGATGAACAGCATTTATTCAAGTAGGTATCTTGTGTTCAATGACTGAAGTCCACGGTATGGATCCAAAAACTATGAGCATGTTATAAAGGGTTAGAGTTTGGGCGTCTCTAGACTTACATTTTCTCTACAAACTTGTGCAAAATTTAATCCCTTGTACCAGCAGGCATTAAAAAACAGGATAAAGTCAAATATTTGTATTCAAATGCACATGTAAAAGTATCCAATCGATGGCGATTCGTTCTGCAGTTCAAAAACAGAAGAGGGAGCGGTGGTCTAATGGATAAGGTGTCGGCCGCTCAATCCAGGGGTCGTGGGTTCGAGCCCCACTCGGGTCACGACCATAACTTCGCATATGACACCAGTACTGGTTTTTTCCAGGAGTGGTTCCAATAAGCTTGAAGCTTTCATCACAATCGAGCTAAACAAATTAGTATACACTAAAGCAGATACTGATCGAGGGCTGATCATCAGTAACCATTGCGCAAAAGCAACAGAAACAACAAAAGTGTCTTAAGATACCAGTATCATAAGAAAACACACTACGGTGCTGGCGCAAAATAGTTCGCAGATGTACACGTTTCAGTGTTCCCTAAGCCTTTGACGGTATAACGCATAAAGCACGATTCTTTGCAGAAAATGGGTTGTGCAACTTGGAGAAATATTAATATTACATTTATTATCATACAGTTTCATTAAAATATTTGGTTTTAGCTCTACGATTTATTTGCAACTTGATTTAAACAGCAATAAACTGATATTTAATGCTGTTTTAATTAAGTATTTCAGAAGCCAACAGGTAAATTTATGCTCATATTGCAGCATTTCTTCTGAGGTAAGAATCACATGAAAAATTCGCAACAAACAACTGCACAGTATTATGAACACTCAACGCTATCAGACCCGCACAGAACCCTCGAGTCAGAAGTTTGCAGTAATATACAAAGCGACAAAATGAGCCGTTTATTCAAAATTTGAACTCCTTTAAATCATTAGTCTTAGCAAAAGTAAGACATCATTATCTGTGTTCATTCACCTTTCTTTGAATAACTGTATTTTTTCCAGAACAATAACATATGATCCGCACATTATATCATTCGTATTTTTGTTTAGATTAAAAAAAAAGAGCAATGCGTAGGAAAATCAGGTATGACACTTTATATTAATAGGAAATTAAACTAGGATATCTGTTTCCTGAATAATATATTTCTGCTGATTCTATGAAATTAAGAAAAGTAATGGCTCTTACCATAAAATGAAAGAAATCCGAAGCGGCCGTATTTATAAATCCAAATTGGGAATAAAACTGACACTCTACACAGGAAATCCTGTAAAATACACAAATGCCTTTTTTTCTAACTCCAAAACTCTTTTAAGCACTCGAATTAATTTGTGCGGAATGAGTTTTCTAAATATTAGTGATGAATTGGTTCAAGTTCTATATAATCCAAATTCCAATTTTAGAATGATGTTTATTTCCAAATTAGTAAACAAAAAACTTTAATCCGTTTCTCATGCATCACCCAATGAGCTCTCAAGATCCATAAATCCATATATTAAGCCGTTCAAAACTGTAATGAAAATGGTTATCTAAACTCTCGTACTTTACATCCAAATTAAACAAGTATGGTCTCTCAAATAACGCAAAGTTGGTATTTTACCTTGGCCGATGATACGCTTTATAAATCTACCTCTAACTATCTTTACGCTCATTCGAGCACCAAATGCGTTTTACAATTTAAATCTTAAATCCAAATGCTATTTGAAATATTTCAAAATTGAAGCTATAGCCTTTTATAAAATTACAGTTTATAAAAAGGAAGATGTTAACTCGCTGAATATAATATTTTGGCAGGGAACTTTAAACTTCTGTATGTAATTTTATACCATCGAATGTCATTTAAATCTACATATTAAACACGCCCAAATCTGCTGAGATTCTGCACGAATTCGAACCCCATTTTGCCGGTACACAACATAACATCTTATGCTCTCCCTTTCGATATTTAAGGAATTTCGTTGTCATTATGTGTCAAATGAATTAAAATTCACTTGATGTACTGCAGTCAGACTGCTTTGTGTGTTGTTTTCATGTAAATATATAAAACTGTATGTTAATACCATATTGTATGTTGGTCTATTATTTCCTCATTATGGAAAAAAAGGCAAGGGACTGCTTCGAAAACAATGATTTTGTGGTATTTTTTAAAACATAACACATTATCGTAAAATACTGTCGCCTGTTACTTAATTATTTTAGAAATTAACTTGACAGTAAAAACATGATAACATCCCTCTCCGTTAAAACATAAAGTATTTGAACTACTGTCTTAGCCCTTAGCCCGATTGCTTCTGCCTTTGCAACCAGTGCAGATCATGATAAGCATGCACGTCCGTGCAGTCTGATCATGATCTGCACTGTTCGCCATTCAGTCAGTATCTTTTTGGTATGGACCCCTTTTAACAGTTAATGGTACTGACCAAGTTGAAAGATGGACAAGTTCATTATAGAAATTTAGCAAGGAAAGGGTTAGGTCATCTGATGCAGACACTTTCGCTTAATACATAAAGCAATCCAAGCTAAAATTGGATCACCGACACGAAAATTCGCTAAGAAAAATAACTACGACACATATTTCTGAACAAATAAACGAACCAGTCTATACGTAATGCAATACTTTTACAGTTGCATAAGCATGACGCAAAACAATATCAACTGACTTCCTGTCATTTTTTCGCTAATTGATATGCATATATTGTATGTCAATTCAATAAAAGTGCTTTCAAGAGACTGAAGAGATTCCACTGAACTATGCATCTTCTGGAAATGCAGGTTCAAGGCCACACGTGTTTACCTTATCTATATATACAGCGGAAATGGTATTAACATATCAATGCAAAACACAAAATAGAAAATTCACAAAAACAGTCATATTCATGTTTCAAACACATAGGCCAATGTCCCTTTTGTAGAGAATCAAAGGAGAAGTGATGTTTTGGTACAAATGTAAGGTTTAAAATAACCTTTCGCTATATATTAAATGAAGAAATCTGCCAACTGATTTGCTAAGAATTATACCACGTTGGCTATGAACAGCAGCCCGAATCGTTTTATTCATCTTGAACACGTTTCACTACATGGGGAAATGGTTAAAATAATTTCATATTCGAACTACTCTATTCAATTTCGGATATCTCTTTATCTGTTAAGTTGTTTTTCCAAAACGCAGTGTGTGTATTCATCAAGAGGGATTTAAATTATTTCAATCTGTCAGCTATTTTTGTAGAAAGAAAACTTTGCATACTTTTATAAGTATCATCTGTTTCATCAAAACGTTAAGCGAAAATTCTCAATTCGTTCTAAGCTATATGAAGGTCACATGAGTGTACGTTAACACATGAATATTTAAAGATCATTATCTATTTCAGCGAGCATGCGTACATTTCGAATTCCATATCTTGAAACGTTCATGTCATTATTTACGTGATACGAATGCCAAAACAATGAAAACAAAAAGTAGCCGCAACGGATACAGGTTTAACGCCATTTTCAACAGTTATTTCAGCTATCAACACAAACAGCACGCAGCGAAAACTTTGTCTCTGTGAATAATAAACATGAATTAAAGGTATAGGGCAATACCTAAAAATATCTCATATTTTCTATCAAGTCGTTATGGAAAACTTTCGAAGATTTACAAATGTATAGATGATAAGTCCACGTCCGTATTTAACTCCCGCAAGTAAGCATTATTGCTAAATAGAGAAGATTTAAGAGTTTTGTAATTTCTGTAGACATTTAACACATTCTAAAACAGAAATTCAGCATATTGTCACGCAGTTTATGAGTCTAATTAATAATGCATAACGGGCGACATTTCATGTACTGATTATACACCAACTAGTTTTCCCAAATATTTCACACTTAAATTTATTACTAAATATTTTCATAACTGTTATTAATGCACTTTGATGAACCCGATGAAGGTTGGTTGAACAGAACTGCTACTTAAAAATGCTTTAAATTAAGCAAACAACAACATTCTGGTCGTATTTCCATAGGAACTGCCCATTGTCACATATCTTAAAACATTGTACGCTCACCTCATCAATATATGAAACGAAGCTGTACCTGTAGTATGAAATACAGTGAAAACTCGGTATGTCGAATTCCAAGGGATGGAACGTTTTTCTTCGAGATAACCGAAATTCGACTTAAAATGACATTTTGTGTACGTGTTTTCGAGGCGGGACTTAAAAATGTCCTGGAGATAACCGGAATTTTGAGATAATCATAAGCGAGTTCGAGATACTACAAACTCGCACAATGTCGTTCTTCCTTGAACACCATAAAATGCTCTGGAGTGTTTTTATTTTCTTATTATACTACAGTTTCGGTGTTGTTATATTTTCTTGTCTTTTGGGATCATGGGGTCAATTCAACATCTGTATTAGTACTATTACAGAATTCAACCCAACCCGGTGCCTGGTCGTAGTATTCATCACCTCTCACGAACACAATCAAACCAGGTCTGTTTCTATTTTTCTAGGTTTGCCTTCTATTCCATCTAGATTTTATCAAGTATTAAAATTATAATACTCAAATACAAATTCTTATACTAACGACATTCCTGAAAAGTTGAATGAAATGTTAAATGCTCAGAATGTTGTATTTGCTGAAGTGCACTAGATATGTTACCAAAATTACTGTAGATGTCAGATTGATATTTCGTTCGATACGTATATCATAAAAAACAACCTTCATCGGCAACGACGTACCGTTTCCACACTCAAGAAGGAAGTGTATTACATTCCCAAATTTATGAAGTATCATTATTTCATCAATCAACTGCTGTGAGTTTTAAAATGAATGAACTTTGAACCTTGGTAATTTGTTTGTTGAATATTTGATTTATATAGATAATGAACAAGTGCATGTATGATTTACAAGGAGAGTATAATTAGGTAAAAAGTGGTTTGATTCAGTTAGAAGTTTGACATAATTTTGTCCGTCCGTTTTGTAAGTAGAACTTAAGATTATACGTTCGATACCAAGGCAAGGAGAATGTTGTTCGTGGTTATTTCAGTCATATGCACTCCGTCACTAATTCCTGACGGGGCGGGGCGCGGGGTGGGGGAGCAAGTCAGTACTGGTATTTACGCAACAGAGCAGGAACTATGGTTACATTTATCAAAGACAGTCGTTATTTAACTGGGTTAAGAAGAAATGTGGGAAGAATAAGACTTGAGTATAAAAATTAAACTGAATATTAAGTTTTACGCTTACCTTGACTTCATAAAATACACATCAAACGCAAGTGTTGTATATGAATATATTAGGAAGACTTATATAGTTTCTGTTTTATCTATCAGTTATGTTCCTGCCAATCAAATATCATGGAACAACGTCATGTTTTGAATTGGTTCTTCCTGAAGACTCATCGACTGAATACATCCTTTCTGAGAAAAGAAAAAACTGACTGCAAAATGATATTTCCACCTTCTTTCTCTTTCAAATTCTATCAAATTGAATGTAGAAATAATAAGTATCAGTTTATAACAAAAAGAATGCACAGTTATAACAAAAAGAATGCACAGAAAAGTATTTCAACTACATATCATTTTGGCAAATGGTTAAAATATATTTTGTTTATTGTTTTTGTTCACTTCGAAAATGTATAAATAGTAACCGGATAAATTGAAGAAAAAAAAAGTCTTGACTGTAATGAGTTTCATCCGCATTGTTTTATCAGTAATAATAATATTTCTTAAGTGGGTTACGCGTAGGTTTGTGGTAATGTATGTAAGCAAACAACTCCAATAACGTTTGATATACTTCCTTTTACATAAATAATTTGAAAAAAAGTCAATAACAGGATAGTGAGCACTTAGGCTCGGTTATCCATTTTTTGCAAGTCATAAATTTTCCCTATATTACTATTCCTTAAGAATTTAAAGATGTACTATGCTCACTTTGACTTGGATATTTTATCGTTAGATATCTAAATTAAAATAAATTTATCTTGGCTAATGCTAGAAGAGCTGCAGTCACAATTAAATATCATATTATCATATCAAGTAATAGATTTTATTGATTTAATTTAGGTTTTACGGCACACTAACACAATTCAGTAAAATATGATTTTTGGGATCGAACCTTTATATAGCAAAACCAAGTGTATTGACCCTATAAGTCTGCTCTTTCGATCATTCGAGGGTAAGACAGTGGTTTTGATTCTTTTCATACACAAGCTGTCCCGAAACATACATGAAAATATCAACGAACAATCATGTATTTAAAAAAATATCCACTCTTTTAGTGAAATCACGTAGTTCAAATATGGTAACTTATATATTTATTAGTTTTAAGTATTTTAAAACCAAACACAGTACCGTGTATGCGGACATAATAATGTTCATTTTATGTTTTCGTAGATATTTTTGCATGTTTTCCTATTTTTAGCATTATATATCTTTAAGCGTATCCTGATATCGATAAGAGGGATCCTAGTTAAAATTAACACCGCGCCGTGTTTGCAGACACAAATATGTTTAATTTATGTTTTTTTTCATAGACAGTAAAGCAATTGCTCTAATTTTAAGCATAATATATCTTTAAGTGTATCCTGATATTGATATTACGCATCCTTTATAAAGTTATAAAAAGTAAAGAAGACACAAAAGTATTAATTTACTCACTGAATGTCCGGGGCAAAACGACGGTTAGAAGTTTGCTTTGTTTTCGGAAGTCACTAAACTGATTAAAGTATGTATACCTAATAATGATCCAGTTGGTACATTCTGATCAATCTTTCCCCCTTTATACCTACTAAAATGATGTGGGCAAAAAACCACAAGGCGGGTTCAAAAAAACCCACGTTGTTTAAACAGAAAGGTTGTGACTGTGCTTAAAATAGCCCAACTGCTCCTATTAAAACAATTATGACGTTTACATTTTATCACTCATTTTCATGTGTTGATTCATTTGGTAGTCAGTCTCGTATTTCCCGTAAAATATGATACATTATTGTCGTAATGAAAGTGTCTCTAATCATATCTCTGATTAAGGAGCATCACCAAAATAATTGCAAAAATAATCATCATTAAAGTAATTGATATCTAATAACAGCGCATCTTTAATTAATCTCATTGCACTGCACAAAACATAATTTAAATAACAACAGAATGAACAAAAGTATTTACACAATATACAATAACAACAACAACAACAACAGCAACAACAAAATGCTTCAAACATTTTCTTATTCCTCAAACAGAAATAAGATATCGAGGTTTGCTTTTAAAACGTCAAAATTGCCGTCAGCCTCTATAAAATGATGTAAAGGATTCAGTTCTTCTTTAGAATTTGTTTTTTTTTTGTGGACTCGTTAGTGTAAAAATTGATGTCAATAGCCAATGTCTATATATATATATATATATATAGCTAGGTACTCTGTAGGGCTTCAAATAAAAGATTCGTAAAATGGTTTCTCAGTACACAGCATTTCTGTAATGGGTTTCCTTGACGTCTTGGTTATATGACACATTATACAAATAAAGTGCGTTTTTTATTGATCTGTTACACTGTAATTTCACTTGTTACAACCATTTTATTTTTATTTTTAGGTTTAAATACGTCAGTATGCCCCTGAAAATGATGCATTTTAATGACGAAATATCGAACTCGAAACGTGTCTATTAATTATTCAGTTTACACGTAAACGCTTGATAACGTTAAGTCAACCGTTAGTCTGGAAACCCAAATCTACTTCAACATCCTTGACCGCATTTAACATGCTGCGTGTTACGTTTTAAGAAACGAGTAATGAATCAAATATTTATTTAACAGATGACGTAAGATTAAAACCTAGAAATAAACAATTACAATTTTTAATTTCCTGGTTAAGTCAATTTTTAATTGATCTTTTCAGTATCTACGGAAGAGCTTTGGTGCCAGGTGTATGTTATTTATTAACTTGAAATTTCGAGTTACTTTTCCGAAATTTCGAATTACGTATCTCAAAATTTCGAGTAAATAAGTCGAAATTTCGAGTTACTAAGTCGAAATTTTGAGTTACTAAGTCGAAATTTCGAGTTACGTATCTCGACATTTCAAGTTACTAAGGCGAAATTACGAGAAAATAACTCGAAAATTTGACTTAATAACTCGAAATTTCGAAACACTAACTCAAAATTTCGAGTTAATAAATAGCATACACCTGGCACTAATGCTCTTCCGTATATTAGGACTGATGAAATCTTGACATTTAAAATTTTGCAGCTTCACACTAAATTGTGTACATTTTGTGAATTACATAATGTTTCAAACCCTGTATTCGTCATTTTAGTTTGAGCAGATTCGTGCGCAGACTTTAACAAACATTAACAAATACATGTCATCAAAGCTGTTATCATTAATAAATAATATGATATATACTGACATATGAGCCGTGCCATGAGAAAACCAACATAGTGGCTTTGCGACCAGCATGGATCCAGACCAGCCTGCGCATCCGCGCAGTCTGGTCAGGATCCATGCTGTTCGCTAACAGTTTCTCCAATTTCAATAGGCTTTAAAAGCGAACAGCATGGAGCCTGACCAGACTGCGCGGATGCGCAGGCTGGTCTGGATCCATGCTGGTCGCACACCCACTATGTTGGTTTTCTCATGGCACGGCTCATATAACGATGTAACGATGAGATTAGACTATCGATAATATACACGCAACGATTGAAAACCAAGAAAGATGTTAGACCTAAACAGTTGTAGCAACCGAATTTACGCATTGGTTAAAGATGCCACCACTTTTCAAAAACGTGGCACAACCTCACAAATCAGGAAAGAGGGCCACTTTAAATGCATTGACACGGTACAGATTTATCTTACTCAAGTAAAAGTCTTTTTTTTTATTATTTTTTGCTATTGAAATACCAAGTGACACGTGAAAAGGAAAGTATAAAAGCAATTCAACATGTCTGAAAATGTGTTTATGTTATTACACTGAGAATAAAGACTCTTATGATTAATTGCCTACGTAAATTTCATCCTAGAAATACCTTTTTACGTTTATATAAGCATTCTCATACGCTTATGTATCATTTGTGTATACTATATAGAGGAAAACATGCTTCTTTAATCATATATTTTATAAACAAATAAATGAAAAACTGCCGTTCAGGTAGGTCCTGAACGACCTGATAGATGATCAGGATATTTAAGGAAATATTCATTGCAGTACCGGTGTACTACTCTAGAGCCACAAACAATAAACAGGCTGAAATGATTGTTTTGGTGTACTTGATTGAATAGTCCAAATTCTTGTTGTAAAGGCGCTTTAGCATGCTCTTATGTCTTTGCTGTAGCAGTAACTTAAAAAGCGTTAAATGCCCTTGGCGCAGTATTCCCTTAATAAAAGCTTTAAATACAGTTGGTGTAGAATTCCCTTATGTCCTTGTTGTAGCAGTAACTTAAAAAGCGTTAAATGTCCTTGGCGCAGTTTTCCCTTAATAAAGCTTTAAATACAGTTTGTATAGATTCCCTTACGAAAAGCCTTAATGCCCGTGTTGTAGTTTTCCCGTAGGAAAAGCTTTAAACGACCGTAATATAGCATTTCCTTATGAAAAGCGCTAAATGCCTCCGGTGCATCATTCCCTTATGGAAAACGTTAAATGTCCGTGATGTAGAATTCTCTCATGAAAAAGCACTTAAAGCTTTCCCTTACAAATATGCTGAAGACCCTGACTGTGTATTATTTTAAAATGTAAAATCATTCAGCTTGGTATGTTTGACTCCGCTTCTGTCTCACAATGTATACCTTCAGGAAATAAACGTAAGGCAAAGAATGTGAAATGCGTTGAAAGCCATTGGTGTTGTATTTCTTTTTGACATAAACTACGACAAATGTAAAAAGTACAGAAGACAGATCTATAACAGTTGCATTTGAAAGGCACCAAGGCTCATAAGACATTCATCCCATACAAAATAATCTGAAAACAATAATATCAAACAGGAATAGCAACGTCACAAAAGAAACAAAATTCTACAACAGTGTACTTAAATAATCAACACAGAAATATACAAAGCTTAGGCAACAAAGACTAAATTTAACATCACAAATGCTTGCAAACTATTTTTTATGGGTTCAATATTTATATTCCCCACAAAAAATACAGATAGTAAATAACCTATATAATTTCATAGGATATATGCAGTCTTAGGCAACAAAGCAAAACAGAAGTTATTAATTTTGCACAGGATGAGTTACCAATGGCGCAAGATCCAGAAACATGATGGTCTAACTGACCTACTGATAACAAAATGTTGGAAAACAACATTAAAGAAAACAAAAATTAAATAAACGGCGATAAACGACACCTGTTCGCGTTATAAAACTTGTTTAACTGCATCTTGGATCGTTCAGTCACTTCAATGCACTGTCATGATTGTGTACGTGAAACTATTTAGAAGCATGTTAATTGTATCTACAGATAAAATTGAGTGTGACAGATAATTGTAAAACCTGAAGTACAAATCAAACACAGGCAACTATTGCGAATATATCAATTTTTGTCGATCTGTTATTTATAATATTATGATATGTACCTGCATGGGGAAACCACTGTTTGTTATTTAGAATTTAAAGAAATTTCTTTTAAGTATTTAATGCTATAAACTGTATCAAGATTCAAAATACTAAATAGAACATATACATTGTTACTCGTTTCTTTTTAACGTTTTTATCCTTTTGGAGTAAAAAAACAAGACATATCTTTGACTACAGCAGCTTCGTTCGCACAGACTTTGAAATCTTTTGTTGAGAGGTTGGTACCTAAGACAGACTTTGCATACTTCATCTCCTCTCATGAACAGATTAAGTCAGAGTTTTCTGTAGGACTGCATGATTGCTTCTATGCTGCCAAAGGACTCTTAATTTAGAATTGAGTGACGATATCGCAGTAGCAAGTCTGAAAGTGGGTGCAGCTTGGCGGCTGTAAAAGTCTCTAGCACATTTGGATCATGAAATTCATCTAGTGTACCCATACGTAAAACAAGTCCATTTCAGCTGGTGCTAAGGGGCTAGGAAGGTCTTGCACATTCCATTTTCTTTCATTATCAGACCCAATAAAATAAATATACTATTGTTTTAATAGATTGCGTTGTAAGTTTCCGTTTCCAATGTGTCTCCTTACAGGTTTTGTTACTGTAATATATTAACGGAAATAAGAGTCGATTGCCAGTTACACCATGCGTAGGTGACTTACATGACAAACTTGTATTATGATAGTAATGATTTAAACAAAGCCCATTTATCAATATAGTTATAAACCTCATATGAGCAAAAGTCGAAAAGGCGAGATATTGCTGAGTCTTTGCATTGCTTTTTGATTGAACATATGCCGCCGTATTCGTGCTAGGTTTCATCTAAATCCATACACGATTTCTATATATAGGACAAAAAGTAATTTAAGCATTTCAAAGTTTTAAACGTTGATGAATACGACCCCCGAGCGTAACTATCTCAACTGCTTCATTAAAACAATCAAGACATTAAGTACCACCATTCATGTTAACATTAAACTTTTGAATTGGTTTATTTGGTAAAGACTTATGTAATTCTCTTAAAATTAAAGGCATCATTATCTTATTTGCATGTAAGTTTGACAGCGTCGCGAACTGTGGGCTTGTTATGGTATGTATGATAAAGGGGCAACGTCAAGATAAATTGCAAAAAACTAATCATCGTAACAGTAATTAAAATGATATAACAATGCATGTTTTATTCAACTGCAAGGACTGGAGAAGCAATCTGAAATGCGTGTAATGACATGTAATACTGTATAAACGGTTTAAAAATGTGAGAGACGCACCAGAACAAAGTACAGAATGTCTCACAAACGTCTTAGGCATTTTAAATCAATTTGGAGGAAACACAAAACACACGGTAAGAATCTTGCAAAACCTGATTGCAGTGGTATTTTCATACTCTTCAAAATAACCTAAATCTATCAACACAATCTACTGGAAGAGAATGTGGCAGACCGTTGAAATAATCTAGGAATCCTTTTGTCCGTTTATAAGATTTTTGAGTTGATTTAACCATAGAAATATGATTAACAGCTTCAGTTTTTAGCATGTATGTCGTTGACTTACTAAAACGAAGCCAAAAGCAAATTCTTATATACATGTTTCTGTTAAAACACGCTTACGCTAAAATGACGTCACGTTAACGGGCGATGACGTCAATGTTTTAGTTGCGACCAAGCAAGAGCGCTACTATATTTTATCATCTCTTTTTAGATAATGAGTATATTTGAATCGAAATAATGTATAGCAAAATCGTGTTTTACTTAATTTAATACACTCAAAATTGGTGAAATTATTCCGCGGACGTATAACCTCATTTTCGTGTATCAATAACGTTTAAACACGATTTTTAAATACATTATTTCTTAATTGATTAGCCTTTATGTTGTTATTTAGAAATAATTTATAGCAAAAGTGTGCTTTAACACTTATTTATGCACGATGGGCGGTTATACGTCGGGCGTAATAATTTTGTGCGACGTATTACCGCCCGAGTGCATAAATAGTGTTAAACATGGTTTTGCTATAAATTATTTCGATTCTAATATGCCCTTAATCTAAAACACTAGATAAAATATAAAAGCGCTCTTTCTTGGTCGCAACAAAAACTTTGTCGTCACCGCACGTTAACGTGGCGCCATTCTATCATAAGAGTGTTTTAACAGAAACAAGCATAATAGAATTTATGTTTTTTTTTTCCTTTTATTCTTGATCTATTGAATTACGGAAATGCTGCAGTTTTAGCAACCCACATGCACTTCTTTTATGTTATTATTGTCTGTCATAGAGATTTACAGTATAATCTTTGTAATTTGGAAACTTGAAAATCTGCTTATTTATTTTTGACTTTTTACGCCGTTTGGAAAAAAACGAAGACCTATTGTCTTCAAAAGCAGAAAATAATTATATGATCGACATCCTTAACCGCATTCAGACGGTGCATGCACTTTTATCCCGGTTGCAACTGTTATACAACTGACCTGACCGACAAAAAGCGTATGGCGTTTACTAGTTGCAATTTCACATCTAAATAGTTGTCTTTTTTTTGCATCTTTTCTTTTTCATTTGAATAATTGCTGACGGATTATTGTTAAAAGGATGACAACGACGTTTCAGTGTCAGGTGAATCCGGCTTAGATTTATACTGTGCCAAACGTCAAAACAGAAACATGATCAAAGTCTGTATAATAAATGATATATATTTACTGATGTAGTGATAATATGGGATTAGATTTCATATGTAGTCGGAAGGCGACTGATGACAGTAACACACACAATATGATTGTAAATCAAGTAAGATTTTTGACCTAGGTTTTGAAACAGCCGACTTTATGCATTGTTTGGACGCCACCGCTTTTCAAAACGAGGCATAAATCAGGAAGAAGGTCAAGTAGAAACCACAAACACGGTGTCGATATGTCTTATTCAAATTTTAATGTGACAAGTAGAGCATCTTAATTGTTTTTGTAATACCAATGTCTTGTGCCACAAAATTTAGCGTATTATATTTGTTATTTGTACCAATATGATAAAGATTACGGCAAGTAGTCAAATGCAACACACAGAAAAGATTTTGCATGTTTGAAAATACTGATTTTTGTGATTGTGAATCATTTATGGAGTTAAGAAAAGTGCCTTTGAAAAGAAGAGAATTTTCATCAATCATTAAAATGATGTGATAGAGTACGAGACCAAAGTTGCCCAATAAGTTGCTGATTGATCATCCACGTCTAGAGCTACGGGATAAACTTCTCAGATGTCGTTTTGCGTTAACATATATATTTCGAAAAAACTTGATCAAACGGCTGGTAATCATTAGGGATAAAGAACGATCTTTTAAGATTAAAAAAGATAAATGCTGATGTATTACGGGTCAAAAATATGTCTATCTTGTTGAACAGCAACATCTTCGTCACGGAAACACTATTTCGAGAACATTCATCTATATTTAGAATTGCTTCTTTGTCATTTGGATATAATTTATATTTGTTATAGTTTTGAACAAGTGTTTTTCCCTCTCAAAATGTATGCTTAATGTCTCTCTTTGAGCAAAGCCGGCTTATGTCGGAATAGTAATGCATATAAAAGTGATCTAACAATTGATATATCTCTTTCCAAAAACCTTAAAAAGGACAGCCAAAAGGTAGCTATGAGCCTTTTTGACTCATATACTCTTTGCCGCACTCACTTTAACCCTTATCATGCTCTGCCTTTGCGACCAGTGTAGATCATGATCTGTACTGTTCGCCATTCAGCCAGTATCTTTTTGGTAAGAACCTATTTTAACAGTTAATGGTAAAGTCCAAAGTGAAAAAAGAACAAGTTCATTATGGAAATTTAGCAGGGTAAAACTAAGAGCGATATAAAAGTACACATAATTATGTATTGAACACCTTCATGTTTCATTAGCTGATAAACTGCGAAACAGTATGCCAGAGCAGACAAAGAGTTTCATCATTCAGTACAATTCATCATTGGTATGATTCTGGGCTGTATTTGCTAGTATTTTAGGCACTATATTGCACTTTCATTTGCATTAAGAGCGGCCATCTATTGGATTAATCACGTATTAATGTAAATGACTTCTAGCATGCTGTGCTATTCTTGCACAAATTATAGGATACCACCGGCTATAGCATCTATCACCTCAATAGAAACTCTCTTTACTGAGAACGTTCTCTCTGCAGTTACGCGTGATAAATTGTTTCAGCAATCCTTTCAGTAGCGAAATGACCATATAGTTAAACAGCGGTAAATATTGGAAAGGAAATCAGAAACATGTATGAAAGAGAATCACGCAATGACCATTTAGTATTGTCAGTATTCCATTTAGATGGCAGATTAAAGTGAGCTCTTTACAATTGCCCTTACACCTAAGCATTTCACCAAAGAAGTAGGCATACAGTATATATCGACCAACGTTAAGAACATGTAATATGTAATAACATGAAAATAATACAAGAGAACAAGATTACATTGTAAATGATGCATTGTGTACGCATTTCTAGATTGTGTGGTAGGTATGAACCTTTGACTGAATTTATTAACCTGATTATAGTAGCTAAAGAGAATGGTAATTGATCACGAAACAATTGCCTTCCCAGCACCAATAACTATTTTAATTGTCGGCACACAAACTCAGTTTCCATGCCTGGTCTTTATATTTACTATTAATTAAACAAAAATGAATTGTCAAAAATACATTATTGTAGTTTGTATATACTTTTGAATTAAATTTTTAACAGAAAAATGGATTTATTTGCAATAATAAGAGGCGAGTTGTTCTAAACATGTCTATCACTTACTAGTATATCAGATGGAATGTCACATAAATGTTTTCATAGAAGGAAACCGTGTTTTGAATTCTGCTAAACGAATAGAAGTGTTTCTTATTTCCACATTTTTCAGTTCTTGGGCCATCTTTTATATGAAACAACTGCCAAACATCCCTATTCGTAAGGGTATTGGAACCACTGCCTTACCCTTGTATGATCGTCAGAGGCGACTACTAGGGTCCTAACACTTGGTTTTGCAGTAACTCTGTGATTCCAGCAGGTATGCAAATTTTGATTCCATACCTCATGTTTTATTTCGATGTAAATGAGATGTGGAACCAAAATTTGTAGTCCTGTTTGGCGCCATATAACCTATACTGTGTTGGTGCGCCGTAAAACCCAAATAAATAAATAAATAGTAAAAGTCACATTTTCAGTTGAGCCGAAGCATAACTTGCCTTTCTTTTTTTAAATTAATGTTCAGTTTCCTGATAGCTTATTCTACACTTTACAAGTTTAAATAGACACCTCGTTGACCGCTCATGCAAATTGAATCATGGTTGTTTGTAGTTTAAAGTAAAACTTTGTCGGTTTTATTTTTGTTCAGTGCGGCGATTAAAATATTTAGCAAAACGCTGGTTACACTAAAACTGCAATTATTTAAACAGAATTGTTATTGTAATGTTCTCACTTTTACGTCGCATATACAGGCAGTGTTTAGACTCATCTGTTTTAAGGTCAATTTCAAACAGTAAACATTTTGATAGTAATTATAAAACGATGTGTGACAACTTACAATAAACTAGCAAACATATCAACTATCAACTGAAGAGTAGTCAACTATGGTTATCTGATAAAATAAACACACTCGTGTCGAGGGTCAGAAGACATTCACCTTAGTTGGACTTTCACACTTAAGAATATATCATTGTGCGTGTCATAAAACTATACCGTACCCTACTTTTTATTATCTTTTTGACATATAAACATATGCTATGAACATGAAGCTCATAAAAATATTGTATAATTGAATATAATTGAAAATTAATTGCAAATCGCCCAAGTAGACAAGCATAAGACATTTAAGAATTTGTCTTTTTGAATTTCCAAAGGTTCTCTTTGAAGTCCAATAAAGTAGTCTTTTTTATGATCGCAATGGCGTTAAAATGTATCATGGGTTCAAGCGAGATGTCCTATTTATTTACAATTGGAAAAGTTAACAACTTTTAATAGTTTTATTCCGATATAGTTTAAGATCAATTTAAGAAAACAAAATATATTGTAATTGTCTATATTTAGAATTTTATCGTAAATTGTATATTACCAATAAATGTGTATCCATTTCATTTTTAGTGAGGTACATGTATGTCCCTAGAGAAATATTTTCCAAAATAATCATCATCATCATCATCATCATCTTTGATAATGGCAAGCAGTCCTGTTGGACTATAATGGCCATGCGTGGGGGTTAGTAAAGTGAAAGATTATCAAGCCTCCCAAGCTACTCAATCCACCCAGGAGGACATTGACAATGTGATAAAAAATAGTGCAAAAACCTACTCAAGCCCTTAAAGCCTATACATTGCATAATCTACTATGTACATGGTGAAGAAACAAGAGAGTTAGTACTGTTAAAAGATAAAAGCATATATGTACTGTCTAGGGGATGTGTGGTAACACAGTCAGTCCCGACTTAAACACAGCGTTTGAGTCAGCACTGACTAAGTGCACCGGCAGTGAGTTCCATTCAACTATTGTCCTAGGGAAAAATGAGTACTTTATGTAGTCAACTGATGAGTGTGGTATATGATATGCTAGTTGATGGTGATGTCTGGATGTTCTTAATAGTGGATCCATATATTGTAAAGGTATTATGTCAACAAGCCCATAATGTATTTTATGGAAGAGGCTAAGACGGATGTTCTGTCTTCTGCGCTCTAAGGACTCCCATTGTAATTGCTGTAGTAATTGTGTTACAGTACCCGGCGACTTTGAATAGTTGTTGGTAACAAACCTAGCGGCCCTCTTTTGTACATTTTCTAATTTCTGCTTGTCATTTAATTGATAAGGGTCCCAAACAGAAGCACAGTATTCCAAGGAAGGTCTGACTATTGATTTGTAGGCTGCTGCTTTAGTTTCAGGTTTGGCAGAATGTAGATTTCGTTTTAAGAACCCAAGATTTTGACTGGCCTTATTTGTTATTTTGCTAATGTGTGGAGACCAAGAGAGATTAGATGAAAGTTCCACACCGAGATAGGTAGCTTGTTTGACCTCAGACAAGGGTTGGCTGTGAAGAAAGTAGTCAGTCATGACTGGTTTAGATCTAGGTGGGGTAATGTGCATGATGTGGCATTTGTCTACGTTGAAGGCCATCCTCCACTTCCTCTCCCACCCTGCCAGTCTGTCCAGATCTGCTTGAAGGGTATGTGAGTCCACAGCTGAGCGTATTACTCTATAGATGATACAGTCATCAGCAAACAGTCTCACATCCGAACGAACACTGGCAGGGAGGTCGTTTATGTAGAGAAGAAATAGAAGAGGCCCTAAAACGGAACCCTGGGGGACACCAGAATCAACTGTGGCTACAGACGACATAGCACCATCAACAACTACTTTCTGCGTTCTATTACTGAGAAAGGCTTTTATCCAGTGATGAGCATTGCCTCTGATACCATAAAATTTAAGCTTGTGGAGGAGTCTTCTATGGTCTACTACATCAAAAGCTTTACTAAAATCCATTATAGCGACATCAACCTGGCCTTCCTTTACAGACTTGACAAGATCATGAACAAAGCCCACAAGTTGGGTCTCACATGATCTACGTGCTCGAAAGCCATGCTGATTGTCAACTATAATATCATTTGCATCCAGATGATCAAGGGTGTTACTAACTACAATGTGTTCAAGTATTTTGCATGCAATGCATGTCAGTGACACTGGCCTATAGTTGCTAGGTTTAAACTTCTCCCCCTTTTTAAAGACAGGGGTGACATTTGCCTGATTCCAATCAGATGGTACGAGTCCGGACTGTAATGACTTATTGAAAATGAGAGTGAAAATTGGTGCTATTTCATCAGCACACTCTTTAAGAATTCTAGGTTTTATGGCATCTGGGCCAGCTGCTTTATGGGGATTTAGTCCTTTAAGTAGTTTAGAGACGCCATTTTCAGAAACTGAAATATTTTTCATGTCAGGGTAAGGACTGTTTCCAAGGTCTGGGAGTACAAAATCATCTGGTTTGGTAAAAACAGAGGAAAACTGATGGTTTAATATATTTGCCTTATCACGAGAACTGGACTTCAGTATGCCATCTTCTCTAAGGGGTGCAACACCACAGGAGTCTTTCTTAAGGCTTTTAATGAAACTCCAAAATTTTTTGGTAGTTCCATGTTTTGTTCAGTAGGATCACATACAATGTTGTTAATGTAATTCCAGTAGGCTTTTCTTGTTTTCTTTTGTATAAGTGCTTTCACTTTCTTAAGTTTATCAAGGTACTTTCCTTTTGACTTTTTGAACTTGGCATACAGTCTATCCCTTTTTTTAAGCAACTTTTTTATTTCAGTGTTTATCCAAGCCAAGTGGTGTTTCCCATTTACATTTTTAGATGGTACATAATTATCTGTCAAACTCTCTAGTTTAGACGTGAAGTTATCCCAAAACTCCTGAACATTTAGTTTATCGGACATTTTATTTAATTCTATTCCAAAATTTACTAACTCTGATTTAAAACCAGCCCAATCAGCTTTATCAAATAAAAGTATCTTTCTTTTTTCTTTGTAATTTATTCGGGGGGTAGCTGTTATATCAATGAAAGGGATACAGTGGTCACTAAAGCCAGGAATGACTTTGATATTATCAACTAAGGTTGGATTATTTATAAATAAAAGGTCTAAGGTATTTTGAGTAGTGTCTGTAGTTCTAGTTGGCTCATGAATCAATTGCTGAAAACCAAAGGAGTCTGCTAAGTCAAGGAGTTTGTTACTTTCGTCTGCATGGGTAGCACCAGTATCAACTGTAAGAGATTGCCAATTAACATTTCCAAGATTAAAATCTCCCCCAACTATGATGGTGTTGTCACTACTGTCAATAAGTAAGGTGGTACGATTTATTTCATCTATGCAACTAAGGTCCCTCTCTGGTCTGTAGGCACTACAAACATAAAGATCTTGTTTACTTTTCTGTTTGATCTGAGCCCAGATGATCTCCGAGTCTGACTGAAGTTCCGGTAGAGAATTACTGGTAAGCTTATTTGAAACAAGAATGAAAACCCCACCTCCCGTACGACGTTTACGATCTTTTCTGTAGACTTTATAATCGGGTGGAAAGACTTCAGAATTTTTTATGTGTGGCTTCAGCCATGATTCGGTACCAAGCACAATATCAGGCTTGACAGTTGTT
Organism: Mercenaria mercenaria; assembly: GCF_021730395.1. NCBI lineage: Eukaryota > Metazoa > Mollusca > Bivalvia > Venerida > Veneridae > Mercenaria > Mercenaria mercenaria. The sequence goes on from NC_069363.1 coordinate 57,437,538, forward strand.
AACATTGCAAGAAAACCCAATTTTTTACTTTTTACAGACTGGCAGTTTGCAGTAATGATTTTGAGATGTTGGATATTTTGTTTCCTTCGAATTTGTTTAGGAGCTCTGTTTGTCTGAATGTTTGTTACTGGGTGTGATGATTTTCCAGTTGGAGTACTACTATGAAGGGGATGTTGGATTGTGGCTGTTGGTGATTTTAAACATGACAGATCTGAGCTGACATCTGAGATGGAATTATTTGAGTCGGCAATTGACGAGTTTTCAAAAAGTGATGATGCAAAATTTGGTATCCCACATTTATGACACTCCCAAAATTCATCTGAGTGATCACTGTAAAAATCATACATATGTGAGCTCATGCCCTGGCACTGTGCATGATACCATGTACTACATTCCTCACAATAAATACCACGGTCTGGATGCCAACCTACTACTTTAGTACAAATACCGCAAAGATCTGATCTATTTGTAACTGTGCTGTTTGGTCCTGGGTTGGTTTCAGTGTCAAAAGCCATCATTATTAATATGAGGCAGATATACATGAGTGTGAGTCTATTTTGATTGAGGAGCCTCTTTCTGAATTTTTTCAAGTGAAGCAGTCCAGAGGACAAAGCAAAAGCAAGATCTAAAGCAGGAATACCATTATCTGTTCTTGTATATGTACTAAATTTCTGAGCAAATTTTGCCAGTAAATATGGGCTAACCCCAGAGCAACATATGTTGTTTAGCTTAATAGAACCCAACTTTCTGAAGGCACCTCCTCCAATCTGGTATGACAGCTCAGCACTCATAATATATAGAGATAAGGATAGAATCCCCACCATACACAGAGTGATTCTACACATGTCTACTGCAACAAAGGCAAAAAGAGGTAAATTTCGTAAGTCGCGAAAATAGATGACAAAGCGACAGTGGAGCAAGGAAAAAGCCGAAAACAGTTTGGGAAAGGTCAAAAATTACCCTCACTCTGTATAAGATGTCTCTATGTCCCTATTTTTCATGAAATTGATGGTAAAGAACCTGATGGAAATGGTTAATTTGTGAAAAAAGGGACCTATCGAAGAAAGTGAACCCCATGCATTTCACTTCCGGTTGACTTTTTTTTTTTTTTTTTCAAAATAAATAATAAAAAATATATGAACATAATTCTTTTTACAAAAATGTATAAGGTGAAATAAAGACTTACGTACTGTTCAACATCTGCTTTACAAATCATTTTGTTTTGCATTTTATTCAATTTTCATAATCTCCTCGTTACTAGTAGTTGCAAATGCCTGCAGGAGTTAGCAAATATTTATCATGAATTGAATGATTTATTCATGAAGATTAAACGAAGGATTGTCTTACTTCAAAGCCATAGTCTGTACCTTAAATAGTATAAAACATTAAATCGACAAAAAAAGCGTTTCCGTTTGCCACTTGCGTGTATTCTGTCTTTGTATCAGAGACGCAAGAATATATAGTTACTGCCGTCAGCTTTCATATCAGGATATGACTCGGTGTTGTATAGAAGATTTCAGTGATAGATTCAATACAACATTTAACTGCGTACTTACACCATACATTTTAGAGCATTTTCAAGAAACATTGTTTAAATATTAGTAATATATATATGACAGCGTGGGTTTCCTGCTCTTCAGATAAATGTTAAGCTTAATATTTTGTCATATAGTTTGGTATTGCATCCAGGATAGGCATAATTACTAGCGGCCGCGATATAACGATTCGCTAAATGTTTCTAATGAAATAATCAAAAGGAACCGTTGGTTTTAATATACACTGTAAAATTGCGCTTACCTGCTGCAAAATGAGTTTTCTTGGTTAAGTTGCCACAACCTTAGCGTGCCCTCAGGTGTTTACCTGGAAATAAATGTAACGAATTTCAATTAAATAGCATACATGAAGCAATATTAACCACACAGATAAATCGGAAAAAGTAATAGTTGATATATTAGTCATGGAAAACGACCTTTTCCCCGTTAACCTTACACACTTTATGGAACTCGTGTACAAAGAACGGTCACGAGAAGAAAATGGTAAGCACATAACAAATATTGCTGCCTATTGCAGGAATCATGACAACCAGGTGTATGCGTTTGAACACGCACATACACAAAACAAGTACAAATGTCAAACAGGAAAAGCCAAATATGATGCTTCATTTACAACGGCACCATTATCCTAAATCACTCCTACAATTTACTATTCAGTACCAAAATAATGACGTTGACCACTCTCCAGTAAGGCCGGTATTTTGCAGGCAAGCATCGGCACTGTGACTTAAGACTAGTGTATTCATAGGTCAAGTTGGAGGTAAACATAATATTTCTCTGGCAATGCAGACTATATGTACATGTAACACATAAAGTGTAGAAACCTCTTAGAATTTGAAGATGTACTAGTATACATACTTTACAATGAAAACACATACAATCGCAAATGGTTAAACACCTACATTTTCGTTAGTTCATGAACACCTCCCGTATAGTGTTACGTGATGAAATATTCACAAATCAGATATGATCAAATGGCCCCAAGGTTTTAAATAATCTTTGATGAAACAGATCGTGCATTACATAGACATTTTGGAGGCAGACATTTGAACAGCGTCTACAGATGCAAATATCGATTTGATCATTAACATATTTGTTTTACGTATGATGTAAGAAATGTCTGAGTCACAGGCATTATAATTAGTAACAGGATCAGTTGCCCTTTCCCCAACAATGACAACCACAACAAAGCGATCATAATCGACCAATGGTCTACTGGAATTTTGAAAGACATGTAAGACTATTTCCACTGAGAATATATTGAGTGAGGACGTCAGACCCATCCAGACAGTCTTTATCAAAGAACAATGGCTATAGACGTTGAACGTTATTTTTCATTGCTTTACCCAAATGTTCTGAGAACAACAGAATACAATATTTGCAAACCGAATCAAAACCACTTTAATTAAACATGTAAAAATAATTTAGTAGTCTTTTGTCATCCTAAGATGACAGAGAACAGAACCAGTCCAATAACAGAAAATGAGAACAAAACATTAGTTAATATCTACTTGTTACATCCTACAGTCTTTTAAACAGGTTAGCATTTCAATCAGCATCGTTAAATCAATCTAATGATCATTTCCGCTCAGTTATTAACAAATGACTGACACGATTATGACATTTAAGAATTTGACCGCACAGCCTTTGAAAATCAAATTATTAAAAGCCAGTGTCTAGAAATAGCTTTTAATAGCGATGACTTTATTTAAATGATGAGAATTGAAATCCTATTCATTCAAACCTCTTGCAAAATCAAATATATGCAATTCTGCAGAATCTTTTAATTCCGTGGGCATAAAATTTTGTGGTTTCAACAAAAATGGTAATTTAGTTACAACATGAATTTGTGGATTTCAAAATTTAAAGATGAATCAAATAGGAGTTGATTTGTTTCTTGCGATTAAATTTCGTGGAGTGAGGCATCCATTAAAATTTGTCCTCCACGATTGTTAATGATTACGCAGTATGAGGAAATTGATACATGTTGTAACTGAAAAGAACATATTTGAGCCGCGCCATGGGAAAACCAACATAGTGGCTTTGCGACCAGCATGGATCCAGACCAGCCTGCGCATCCGCGCAGTCTGGTCAGGATCCATGCTGTTCGCTTTTAAAGCCTACTGGAATTGGAGAAACTGTTAGCGAACAGCATGGATCCTGACGAGACTGCGCGGATGCGCAGGCTGGTCTGGATCCATGCTGGTCGCAAACCCATTATGTTGGTTTTCTCATGGCGTGGCTCATTTTATGATTATAGATTTCTTTTACTGACTTTTTCCTCTATAGTTCGATATTATCCAACTATGAACCGAAAGTCACCGAAATGATTGACGTACGAACCGTTGTATTCCTTCCTTGTTAATTATACACTTTATGTATTTGAAAAATGTAAACTCTCACCATATACCGTAGAATTGCAGGAAACTTTACTCAAGTTTGAAATTTCATCAATTTTCGTCATCTTGTGGTCAATTCTTTACTTTACCAAGAGACCAGAGTTTTGCAATAGGCTGATATAGTGTCTTAAATTCTGGTACAGCACATAGGAATTGTGTTTGGAATAAAATGGAACGAAAATGATATAGACTTTAAAAAAATAGTTTGTTTTTTTAACTGAAGAAGTCTGAACAAGATTTAACTGCAAAGCTATCCATGGCAAGAACGTATTATTTTAAAGTTTCTTAATACTTCTGTAGGATAATGCTACTAGAAAGTACTAAAACTAATCGTAAGTAATTCCATCCATTACACCACAAAGAGATACTAACGATTTTTATTATTCGGTACCAAAATGTATCAAAATGCGTTAAAGAGGCACATTATACTACATACGAGTTGTCAAGGAACATGGAATGAAAGAATCTTTTGTATTTTTAATGAGCAACTAAGACTATTTTAATGATATCTTATAAGAGTATTTCTTTTTAACACAATAACATGTGTTTTGGTACGCTTGGGCATGCAATGTTTACTTTTTGCTGTTGGAGTCATAGGCTCTCCTTTGTCTGAACGTGTATGCTAAGAGGAACTGCTGGTCCGTTCAATCTAGGTCAGATCGGATAAGCTTAGAGTTTTACTTCTTGGCCGCTGTATTTTGGCGCAAATTGTTTCGTATGGAAACATAACGGCCAGTGAACCGTCACATAAATATCACATACTGTGAATGTTCTAACACTTCTGTTTGTTATATAACCATCAGATTATCTGTTATACCGTTTAAAGTTATAGTACCAGTAGCAAAATGCGTTAGTACCGCTCTGTGGTGCCACAGAACAAAATAACTAATCATTTTGTAAACGTTAATGTAATTTTTACACACACGTTCGGCTGATCATTATTGCTAGACATCACAGCAGTAAATGCTGTGTATTATGTATGCACACGTGCAAATTATCTTTAATTTCCAAAGAATGACAAAAGGTATGTATTTAGCTTGGTTTAAATTACAGTATCATGTAACTTACAATAGGAAATCTATACTCCCTTCTAGAATTCTATCAAAGAAACGGCCCAGTAAACGAAAATGACAAAGTAACATTTTCTTCACCCTCTGTCAGTTTGTTAACAAACAGGGATTATGTGTTTTTTAAAAAGGTGAGCCGGAATACCTCTAGGAATATGATGTGCACGATTTTGATAAAACACTGCATTTATCTCGGATATAAATTATACAGGTTTTGAAACGTTACCATGTCTTGTTTCTTGATGCATGCGCGTTTAATAACCTGCATTGGATTAACAGCTATCAAAAAATGTCGAGTGAAAAAGCAAGAATGTCATCCCACAGTCCGACTTGTTCTTAACAAAAACTTATGAATCCGCAACATCAAAAGAAAGCCACATTTTTCAAATTTTCAACAAGAATTTCAATCGATTAGGCAAACCAAAGTGTGGTTATTGGTAAAATAGGTACAAATATATTGATTATAAATTTCAAAGTCACACTGGAATAAGACTTTAAGACGTTTGTCATGCTGTTGGCAAAATGCAAGTCATCTATGGAATATTGAGATATTTTTGTTTTGTTTGAACAGTCAAAATTCAGAAACTATAATAATATTACTCTTTGCAGTGCTCGTGTGGAGTAAGATATGAAATCATGGAACCTCTTTGACTGACGTAATACATTTGTTTTCAAGGTATTTACTATATTAAGTCCATTTACAATTTATTCATTCATATAAAACATTTTAAAATACATCAATTGTTAAAATGGCCATTGCACGAAAGAATTACACGAGTTTGCTAATGAACAATGTAAAAGATATGCAAAGTTAGCATATAATAAAAAGAGTAATTGCGTACTTTGTTAATAATGGCGAATATTCAAAAACATTCATACAGACCTATATATATTTAACCTACATTGTAGAAATGAATCTTTCCAGATTTAAGCTTTGGAGGGTTTTTTTTAATGAAATAAGACCAGTTCTTGCATTTATCATCTCCTTTGTTTTAAGCACATTGACAAATCTTTTTGTTTAACCTATTATGAGACTATGTACTCCAACAGTTGCAAACATTCTTTCACAGCTCTATTATATTTGGATGCTGACCCATTTCACCAGCATATGCGGCGTTTGCGGTAAATTTTACTTTGCCATGCATTTTGTTTTGTACTGCTTTAAAACAGGAAATCGACATAGTTCCCCAGATTGCAGCTCCGTATGAGATATAAGAACCAACCAAAGAATTATTCAATTTTGTATATATTTTACATATTTTGTCATATTACTTTTAAATTTATCAAGGAAAAGACACGACATACATTTTGAGGGACACGCTAAGCTGTTACATTGCAGTCAAGGTGACTTAAATATACATACCTTTTAACACAAGTAATGTTATTCTGACCGCATATAAGGATAAAATCGGGCCTGCTAACAGAATTTGGCCGAAAGTAAGTGCATGACTCGTCTTATTTTTTTTTTGACAAGCTTTCCATTCCATCTGCACCAATCATTGAACCTTGATTGCATTTGTTCTATAAAAGTCTTGAGCAATTTGTGTTACTGTCTTATCAATTAATATTTTGAATATTTTTCTCCAGGCAACAAACGGGTTGCGAGATGTTGTTTTGGCCTGATAAATAGACAAAATTTGCAACATCATAGGTAAGTTTACCTCGGGGGTTTATGTGTGTATGTGATACTTCAATTTCAAAAATTAAATTATGTTTGAATCCAAAACATTTACAATTGAAAATAAACACCGATATTGAATGAAGCTAGAAAGTAGAGTTATGATAACCAGGGGCTAAATAAATATATAAGTTTCAGTATTAAGTTTAGCTTTCAAACAAATAAATACCGTCGAAATAGTTTGATTCTCAAACTTGCTGTGTCATGTCGTCAAACAGAAATGAATAATTGCTAAAGAAATCATTTGATTTTACAAATGTTTACATTTTGAAAAGTTATGTGACCTCAAATTTATGCAAGTGAAAAAAGTAAGTTGATGACGTTATTCCAAAGTCAAACACATCCCATTTTAATGATGAATAGGTAAGAAAAATGCAACGACGAAGTGAAAAAAACCTTTAAGTTGCCCTGAATATTAACGTAAACGCTTCTTTTTATGTACTATGAATAAATACAATTAGATTGACCAGACTTGACTCACAGCATGACATTGCACATCTTTGAATTAAACTATGCACTGCAATCTTTGCATAAAATTATGATTAATACTGCACAGTTACTGTTATGCCCGGTCATTTAAATTGCCCAATAACTTAATATATATGCTTATCTCTTCGAAGTTCTTTAAAACTTTTGTTCTAATTTTAGCTCATTACTTAAGGCTCTACTACTTCTGCTCTTTCCATATTGAAATGTGTTATTTCAGACAAGATTATAAGCACTGCCATAACGTATTTATTGCAGTACTTCATTGTAGGAGAAGACCTTTATAAGCTCCAGCTTTCGGATCTAATCCTTGCTCATACATTCATCTTCTGTATTGCGTAATGTCAATATGTAGATGTTGTAACCATTGTTTGAAATAAAATTATGTTTAAACTACTAGCCGGTGAAACTGACCTATAAAAATCGATAAATGATGTTGAACAGTTTGCACATATGTTTTAAAATATGTGCATAAAATTTTGATGTCCCACATTTACTAAAACAGCTGGTCAAATTGACCTTTGAGAATTTATATATTTATACTCCATGCGATATAACATTTGTAGGCATGACATTCAATGTGTGCAATATGACATGATATGCACCAGAAAAGCATAAATATTGACCCTGGTTACCTAACCTTTTTGCTGAAATGTCCATACTTGTATATTAATTGTCAAAAGAATCGATAGAAAAATTATATATCATTCCAAAGGCTTTCTAGGGCAGGTAGAAGCACGTGCACTAGTATCGGATTTGTGATAAAAATACCTGTTTTTAATAGGATGTTTAATTGCCTTTGGAAGCATAGAATGTAACACAAGTAATTGCAGTGGGCTTGATTGGTGTTGCACATTTCTTTAAAACTCAGTCAAACCGACTGTGCTGCTATCTTGCTTGGTTGCGTAGGATCTTCGTATAGAGTTATAACCGTCATCACTAGGGACCATAAAATACTACTACACCTAGTCTAAGTACGGGGAGACATTTTATGGCCGCCACACAGTACTTAATTAAGAATGGTGTTTAACATATCAGTAATAAAGGAAATTGACGATAAAGACTGTTCCGAAATAAAGGAATTGAGCTTGTAGTTTTCCACTTACACTTAGCTTAAACTTGCAGTTAAGCAATTACAGAAAAATACTAGCTGTAGACAATAAGTGTGAGTGTTATAAGCAGTCACTCTATATCGCTTACTTAAAGAGTTATTTATATATCTAAATTAGTCCGCAAGCTACTATTTTACATTGATTATTGTGTTATGTTAACAGAGCTCGTTTAAGCTTCAGTAAGAAATTATCGCGATTCAAACCAGCGATGCAAGTGTTCGAAAACGAAGCTGGTGAAGCTGATGGCATTTTATACATTGCGAACCTACCTGGTTTAGTTAATGTGACAAGTGACCTGGTCACATATGCTAACTAAATAATCAGATGAAATTTTACAAAGACAACTCAATCGCAAATTATACTTTCAGGTAATATTAGATAGATAGATTTATTTCGGTAAGGAGTGCACATTAAGTAATGTTCAGTTGAAGTTGACTCTTTTTTTAGTTTACCTACGAGCAGTAATAACCCTGACCAGCTGTTGTTGTTGTTTCTAGGATAACATATATAAATTTGCAATTCTGTTAATTTCGCATGGATGTTGAACATGTACGTGACCATACCTGACCATACCATACTAATTTAGTTGGGAATGGGTGCAGTACAAGCACCCAAAGCTGCGCAAAAATGAATAAACCTCATTACCCATTAACTAGCGGCGAAATAACATACACCTACCACATAACTCGGGCGGAATTACCCTGATGCCATTTTCTGTTGGATTTTTTCCCCCAATATTTCTAACTATTTATTTTGAATTACTATTCTAGATGTAACATACTCAGGTGACATTTTCAAAATATCATCTGTTAGTTTATGAAAAAGGGAGGTAAAACATATTAAATGGTAGACAAACACATATAATATCCTCGTTAACTCATATAATGGCCTTATATGACAAGACGCCTATCGTTTTCATATTGCAAATAAATATCTTTACCATCGTAATAAAATAAAAACGTAATTTTCACAGGTAACACTGATAAATTTGAGGCGATAAATTGAGCAGGTAATAACTGGAAAATGTAGATATTTGAAATTTCGTTTTGAAATTGTTCGCATTCCAAAAATAGCAAGACCGACGGGATGGATTATGGATTAAATGAAGTGATCAACGGGACACCAGTATATCCCAACTTGCAAGTAAAATTGTTACATTTCGTTGACTGCTAGTGAACTGAATCGAATGATGTGAATATATATAGTGGGATAAAATTATGATTATAAAATTATAGAGCTGCATACATCAATTAATAAATGGTTGACATAGATCATTACTACTACTCGTCTTATTTTCGGTGTGCTTGTCGATTGCTCATACATGTGTGTGTTTGCCGTATAATATAATCATGAAATATTACCCATATGAGCGCGAGTCTTTTAAAAGCATGCTCTAGCACAATCACAAGTCTTTTTTTTAACTGTTACAATTGTTCTGATATATCATGTGCTGTTTCAGGCGAGTTTTATAGACTTTTTTGCCAATGCCTTATAGCCGTTAGTAGGTTTCAAAAGCTAGCACCGTATATATATACTTTTCCTTATACATCTGAAACTCTTTCCATCATGATCCGACTCTTCTTTATATATTACTATATTTTGTTATTTGTCAAACCCTACAGTAGTATTTGAACATAATTCAGTATGATGAAGTTCATTGCATTAAAATATATAAACTTCAAATCAACATAATCATTGTATATGATTTATGGTTTATGTAGGAGTAACATCAATCTTTTTAAAATTGTGTTGAAAACTTGTCATTTATCAAAAGAAATTTAAACTATGTATAAGTATGACGCAAAAATATTTTTATCTTGTAATGTTATGCTGTGTTATGTCTAATTCCTCTACAACAGAGTCATGGTGGCACAGAAGTCTAAAATTAGATAATAAGTCTATGTGACAACGTGACGGTACACATCTAAAAATAGCACACACGTCTTAAAATAGATATTACGTTTTCCGTGTATTTTGTAATATCTGTAATAAATTCTTTTTTACGTTACGTTGTGTTACATCATATCATATTATGTTAAGTTAAAATTCGAAATTTAAATACTGGTAAATCTTATATGAATGCAAATTTCTGTTTCATGTTCTCTTTCCAATTATATATTTTTCATAGTTATTTGCAAACGTGTACACATTTATTTTGACTCACTAACAACATGCCTCTTCTTTGAGCAAAATATACGAAAATATGGTAATTAGCTTCTATGTTTAACATTTGTTATTTTAAGAATTATTGTTGGATAATAACTGACATAAATCGTAAGCAAAATACCAAAATAAATATTTATCATATCTTTAAAAGTGGTCCCCACCAACACATGCTCTAACGCATCCATGTAAGGGGAAAGTTGCAGATGTTTAGTGACAAACAGTCGCAGTAAATTAGGGCTTTTTGTTAGATCAAAAGCAAAGTGTAATGAAGTTTCATCCATTTTTCAATTCAGGTAGCAAATTTCGTGTCACGCGTGTGCAGCTAGGCGAAATAAGTTATTGCAAAGGCGGTTTATCAATCTGAACAAAATAATTTTGAGGGAAAATGCATTTAACTTAACAAACTGTGAATAATTCGTAGCTTTAAATTGTAAACAATTACTTCGTAAAATATTATTCAAATAAAAGTTAAGTCGTTTAAGATAAACTGTATTATTGTGCAGGCACGGGGTGATTAACATATCTTTTATTTTAAAAAAGATATAATATAAATTTCAACGTTGCCTATTCCTAGTTTTTGGTTGCTTTAAATGTGGTTAATCAGATATTGGTCAGCTAGTTCTAATATCCAACTGTGGTAAATTAAAAATTATATTGAAGTCAGAAGAAAAAACTTCACTTTTTAAATACTTTAATATCGAAGGGAATTTCATAAAAATAATAAAACATACGTTTCTAATACGGATATAACTCTATGTTATGACTATTTTTGTTCCTTAAATGAATATCTATGAACGCTGAATAAAGTAATAAAATATTGCTTAAATGCGAATTACTAAAGATAATAAATAATAAATAAAATTCAGGTACAAAAAGTTTGACCCTGGTTATAATTTATTACTCGGTCCCTTTGCAAACCGACATAAGAGAAACGCCCTTTCCAGAAGAAACCGACACAGTCTATTTTTTATTCAAAGAAACGAACAAAATCAATTAACAACAAGTCAATATTTGATAATCGTGGTGACTTATGGTTGGAATTAATTCGTTTAATGTTTTAACAAACAAATGATATTAAACCACACCTGTAAACATATGGTTTGATAGATCTGTTTCTATTTCAGGCTCACATCTGATTTAAATAATTATTATTTATGGACTGAAGTTGTATCAAGCCCAATAATATTTACGCCTGTCAGAATGTTCGACGCCGTTGCAGAGCTAAAATAACTTCATATGAAATTAACAGTATTTCAGTTGGTAACAAAACAAACATTATAATTAACATAATGTCCTTTATGCAAACAATCAATAAGCAATGTATCAACTACCTGCTGGAAAATTGTTGTTGTAAATGCTTTGACGTCAACGATGACAAAAACATGACGTCATTGTAATAGGGATAAAACAAACAGTTAAAGGAATATCACTTCTTAGAAAGTTCGAAACATGTGTCCATCTCATCACTTTAAAAATCACAGTTCTATTTAGTTTACACATGAAATTATCAAGTTTTCATTGGAGGATTTTTTTAGTTATTTACAGGTCATTTAGTTCAAGTTGATAAAGTGACGGCACTGTATAGAATTATTTTTATCTATTAAAACGTCTTACCTAAACTTTTGTTCCTCTCATTAAATAACATAGTTTAAATTTATCGGCACGTTTAAGGTGAATTCCTTACATTTAATTCACTTGTAAAATAGTTTCATCTATTTACATCCTTTTGACACAAGGTATTCATTAAGTTAACCTAGATGACTTTAAACTGTTATAAGGGCAACGATTATTATGCATACTGTTAATGTTTGTGCTCCTTAAGAAAAAAAAAATACATTAATTTATGTATATGCATGAAACGAAAAAGAGCACCCAGTACTAATTATCCCAAATTTGACATCCTGCAAAAAAAGCTGTAAAAGATTTCTTTGAAAACTGTTTAATAATTACAAAGTCACGATCAGTACACATGTACCTGGAAATACATTTTTGTCGTAATGTTATAGTAAAGAGGACAATAAATCGGGGAAGACAGTGGACCACCCGTTACTACAGTATGTGGTAAAGGCCCAACTGGTTACAAATTAATGTGAAATCAACAACCCAGTAAAAATTTACACGTCAATAAAATTGCACCTAGTCAATGAATTCATTACATAGATTGTGTTTGATGGGACCTGTAAAATGTAAATAAAACCTTAAAAAGTACAAAGAGATTTTCAATCCTACAAATCTTCTCCCTAAGTATGCAAAAACTGCTTGACAAGTCCTTTAACAGCAGATCGAAGACCTTATCTTTATGTCAATCTTTTGTTCAACCTCTAATCAATTTGCTACTAAAGCCCCTTGTTGTATCCTCGCCAAAAGACATAAAGTACAAACATTATTATCCCCTGAATGATACTCCCTTTCAACTGCTCCCGTGAAACGTTTATAGACTGTTAAATTCCTATCAACTTTATTGCAAAACCTCTCCGAACTGAGAGCTAAAATGAGCCGCACCATGAGAAAACCAGCATAGTGCATTTGCGACCAGCATGGATCCAGACCAGCCTGCGCATCCGCGCAGTCTGGTCAGGATCCATGCTGTTCGCTAACGGTTTCTCTAATTGCAATAGGCTTTGAAAGCGAACAGCATGGATCCTGACCAGACTGCGCGGATGCGAAGGCTGGTCTTGATCCATGCTGGTCGCAAACGCACTATGTTGGTTTTCCCATGGTGCGGCTCAAATATTTTGCAAGTAAGCAATTTGTTCCTCTTATCATACCCATCTTGGTGGCTCATGAATCCTTTATAAAAATCCAGACGGGCAATAGATAATGTTCGCAATACTGACCTACATCAGTGCGAGGCGAAGGGTAAGAGGGTTGTGACAACATTTTAGTTTTAAGTCATTTTCGCGCTTTTTGTCTTCCTTATGTATAAATGCAGTGTGCTCAAGGTCTTTGCATTTGTTGTATTTTTTTCTTTTACTTGTGTATCTGTACTCCAAAATATACACGAGTTACGAATGTTTAAAATGCAAATTATATCAGATGATTGATTGTATTGGCATTATATAAACATACTTTATGTGACTTAAAAGGAAGTTTAAACCAGGTATATGAATATAAATATCATATCTATTTACTTTTAACACCTGTGGACCAAAGAAACCGCAAAATAAGTGAAATTATCTGTCCAGAATAAACTCAAACCAGGCCAATGTTATCGCTACATCAAATTCAATTAGTGATATGGTTTATCTATTTCCCATCACCTTTGTTATGCGCCCCAACGATATCTTTGAAGAAATTCAAATTATCTATATATATGACAATCTTTTTGCAAAGGTTGAGTTCCAATGAAAAGATCTTAAATAGTTTTGAGTGCTGTTTTTAATTTATGTATATCTTATGAGAAGTTAATCTAGCGTATGTTAGACACGGAATGAGATCAACTTTTATGAACTTTGATCATCGAATGTACGATTACCATTTGTCAGTGGGGAACATTTTTTGTTCACACTCTAACTTGCATTCTCGGATTGGTATGATAGTTAAATAAGCTTATGTAGATGTAAAAAATAGTGACAGCTAAACGGTATACTCATTTCATAACTTGCACTTTAAAGAAAGGTAACGTATTCAAGAAGTATACCATGGACTTTAGACTTTTGATTGTGTCTTTGTTTTAGTCACACCGACACAAAGGAAGTAATATAGCAGTCTGGATTACCTGCCCCCTAACTGCTACACAGTAATATGATATCAGTACACGCCGGGAACAAGGCTAGTCATATTGCGGCTTCAAACCTGAAGGCCGAATGAAGACGCCAGGTACCGCTCCAATAGCACCAGCTTGTAAACAATACTACAGCCGTTGAACCACTCAAGCTTTCAGAAAATGCCATAATTACTGATCTACATCAGCTTATAAATGGCATAACTGTTGATCCGCTCAGAAAATACCATAACTGTAGATAATGCCAGAACTTATGGTCCAAAAGCGAGATAAATCGGACATAGGTTTCAAAATGAGTCTTGAAGATCATCCAAAACATAAAGCATCTAAATATTCCAAATGTATTTTCAAACACATTATAGATAATAAAGGAATCGACGCGGACTATTAGATTGTCGTTAGTAATAATGATGACGCACATGAATTTTCCTGCGTCGTCTGCTATACCTTCTTACGGAAATAATGACAGCTTTTTGTATGTTTGTGGATGACAAAGTCAAGTTGTGTCTGTTTCGGTTTTGCTCTATGCTTTTTATCACTTTACTCTTCTTTGTTATTGTTAGATTTAAAGTGACACCGAAGCAGTGTGCGTCATATGGCTTTTGATGGTGAAGTAGGATCTCAGGAGCCCCTCCAGACATCATTTCAAACATGGGCAGGGGCACCTTGGTAGAACGACCGATTTTCCGTAAGCCCGCTGGATGGCTTCCTCACATGAAAAATTCTACCACCAAGTGAGGTTCCGAATACACATCGGTGAGGTGCAAGTGATTCGAAGTCAAGTTAGCGACCTTAACCACTCGGCCACGGAGGCCCTTCTGAAATACACTAGTATCTTTAATATCACATTAAAATGTATTCAGGTCTGCACTACTAAAATGCATATGTGAAGTCGAAATTGTGTGATGTTTAAGGATTTTCCAATACGTACATAAAAATTGCATAATCTCTTTTACAGGTTTATGGCGTTTTACACATGCTCATGCATAAATTATACCAACATTAAAGCATAGGAAAGTTTGTAACGTTGCAAAGACTTCCTAAACACAACATTGCATTGAATATTTAGGATTAACTTTAATTTAGAAAAAATCCGCCGTTAAGCTCAATAGGGAGAGTGCAGATCTACGCATCGCGGGGTCGCAAGTTCGATCCGCGGCGAGGCGTATGTTTTCAGTGACGATTTGATAAAAAGAAACATATTACACGATATTAAGACGAATGCATTATGAGGTACTTTTGTTCAAATGAGTATTGGCATGCAAAGTGAAGTCACGCAATAAGTTCTTCGTGATAAAAAGTCCCCCAATCCATCATAACTTACCTTTTATTGCCCGAAAATAAAAAAAAGAACAAATATAAATATTTGAGTTCATTTGTCTGATTGGGTCCATTCATTTTTTTTCTGTCTGCACACAATGTTGCGTGTGGTATTTCATTTTTGTCTTTATTTTCTTTACTTTTCCAGCTTGTGCACTTACCAACCATTGAGCAACCGTTGATGATTTTCATACTGCAAAATGAGACCCACTATTAATTGTATTCCTGTAATGTAGTGTATATTTTGTTCTAATTGCGTCCTCGCTATAAAGAAGTGTATAACATTAGAATTTATTTCCAAAGATCGTTCAGATAGGATAGAAATTAAGCTGAGGTGGTCTTTTTACATCTCCATAAAGCTTCACCAAAACGTTGATACTTTTTAAAAAGGGTATTATTTATGATAGCATATTGTTAAAGAACGACTTTAAGCGGTAGCTCAGATAGTGTTACTGATAGGGTATACCCTGACTGTAATTAGCATAGCGATGTGGTCCTGATTAGAAAACCTGTATTTGAGATTGATTGACAGTGAGGGTTGACACCATCTGTCCTAGATACGATAGATTATAGTCAAATATGCATGCTTGCAAGCCACCATTGAAATTGTATCTGATTAAAAATTTGTGTATGGATTGGTGCTAGCGGTACTGACAATATGTCTTAAGGTTTATTTTATTGTAACATACACTAGAAATGCTATTCTAAAGATATCCGCCAGGCACGATTTAAATAAAAGACAGCACTCGACATGTTAAATGGTATTCCTGCGCTGAAAAAATGTAAAATAAAACGTAACAGAAATAAGACTAGAATTAAATTCCAGCTTCATTATGCAATTTTGATGAATGATGTTACTCATATAACAAACTGAGTAACCTACAAGTATAAAATATGTTCAAAACTGCTTATTATAAATGGTTATTGCAAAAGTGGATACAAAATACACCTATGGTTTGAACGTTAAATCGGTTAAACTACGAATATAAACATGTTCCTAACATTACCTCATGAAACTTTTCAGCCTTATTGGACTCCTATTTGTCTCTTCTGATATGAATAGGAAATTCCTGAAAAACTCGGTTACGGAAATTGTGAATGTGATAGCTCTGTCCCTGGAGATCTATTTTGATAGGGCATGAAATGTAGCTTTCTAGGTTTATCGTGAATGCTGCTGGAACAATTATTACCTCATTGTTTTGTTTAATTGCCTATTTAAGATGTAAATTGCCTAAAATAGCTTCATCAATATGCATCATTTATCCACTGATTTACGTGAGATGTGGAAAACAGAAAACAAAATGACGAAACGGAAACGGTAGAAAGGTTATCTAAGTTAAAATCTTTCAATGTTTATTTTTGCACAGGTTTTTTGTTTATGAATCTATACGTTTAATAGCGTATATAATCAATATCAGCGTCAAAATAATTATTGTTTGTTTGTTCATCGCCAACATCGAGATTGAGTTCAGAAACAAGCGATTAGATAGGAAATCCTTTCTGTATTCTAGGAAAGTGTTTGTTTTGCACTTGAGTATTACGTAAATAACGGTAGCTTACTCGCGCAGGTATTTCTAACGTAACTATTTTTCATAAAACAAACAAACGACATTATTAAGCAAACTCGACGTAACACTTATGCCTTTCTGGTATGCATTGTCCTTCGATCAAAGGTACTTGTATGACAAATCTATGCTTAATCGTCGGCATTTGGATAGTTTGTAGTGTATGTCAACAAGTTTTGCGTAGAAGCAGATTATCACGGTAGGATTTTTCTCTAAAAACATTAAAAAAACGAACATTCTGAAGCCCACTGAGGCATTTTTACCTTCCTTTCTGTGCATTGGCAAGCTGAGAACCAGGTGAGACAATATATAAACCTAATTGGACTCTTCCTAAATGAAAGTTATTTTCCTTTTCGCGTAATCGGTCGATGGTATACCAGAATATTTACTTCGCAGGTATTTCAGTCTCAGTTAATGTTGAACATTTGCATGATAAACGGGGCCACTGGCTATCTTTTAGGCAAAGCTAACCTTGTAAGTAATTAGGGTTCGAATGAGGTTGATAAGCAGCATGCCCGTGTAAACTGAAGATGTTGAGCTTTAAGGCCGTTCCATTTGTCTACAGTGTAACAGTTTCAGTATGTCCGCACCGTTCTTGTCGTTATACGCGCGGGTTCCCCGTTCTTATTGACATACGAGTTTTACATTTACTTTCAACCAAACATCTTTATACCTGTCAAATAGAACAAATAACATTTAGTTGCGATGCATAGTTACGTTTGCGTTTAAGTTTTTGCGTTCCACCTTTTAAACAAATTGCTGTGTGGATCTATTTTCTAAATTTAATGAGGCAGAGGTCCAGAGCAAAGGTTATTGCCTGCGGTCTGAATAGATACTTTTGCCTGAAACATCATGTTGGCGTAGGTAGCACATAATCCTCTTAGTGTTATAACAGCAACATTTTTGCATGCCTTCAAAATGTTTTCCAAATTTTTCAAATATCTTTAAATTCTAATTTGTATACGGACGTGTGTGGGAATCCTTAATCAGGTCAGACATGATCTCTCGCGCAGCATCTAATCGGCCACTTAACTCAGTAGGCATATTTATGTTTGTTTAATTTGCACAAGTGTCATGATGAAGATACTTTCTACTTGAACACATTTGGCTTAGCTTTAAAAGTACATTTGACCATATCTGATTACGAAAAGTCTATATCATGTCTCAGCAGGTTGTATTGGATAGATGTTTTATAGTGTAAATCTTCAGCATTTTAGCTGCCATCCTTTTCAGTTCTCTCAATACCGTTCATATATCACATATTATGGGGTTTCTTTTGTTGGGTTTAACGTCACCGGCACAATTATAGGCCATTATGGTTAATTTCCTGTTTCTGACGGAGGAGAAAGACCGCATGTGCCCGTACGTGCATCATTTCGTCACGGGCGGGCACCTTGGTAGAACCATGGAACTTCCATAAGCCAGCTTGATGGCTTCCTTACATGAAGAATTCAACGCCGCAAGTGAAACTCGAACCCGCATAGGCTTAGTACAGGTGATTCGAAGTCAAAGACCTTAACCGCCCTATTATGCCTATATGAGAGATAGATATCTACATGCTACATACCTTTACAAGAATAAATAATGGAAAATTTTGAAAATATCTGCCGTATAAATGGCTGAAAAAGTAGGACATTCCGCTACTATTCAAATAAGAATTTCTACCTGTTAAGGGGATGTAATATTAATGATATATCTGATCTAGATACAAACATGAAATGGAGATTTCTACTGTTATCAGATGCAATCAAATGCATAAAAATGTATGTTTTATGAAATTTTTATCTTATGTCGATTTTATGACTTGGCATTCAAAATTTCTAACCAATTTACATAAAATTTATTTTGACACTTGTTGTATTAAGTGCCGTAAAATGTATAATTTGTGTTCTGAATAAACCTTACTTTTTGCCAATTTACGAGCACGGAACTGGAATAAAATCTGAATAGACAATTCTTATGTATTGTCAGCTTGTCTAAAATAAAAATCATAATGCAAAATACTATTTACTTCTGGACGCTTTGGCACGAGCTGATTTACGGACTATACAGAGGAAGAAGAAGAAAAACAACGATATAATGAGTCTTCCATTATCTTTCGGAAAAAAAGTTTTTTTACTGTTATTTATATCTATTTTACTCCATACCTATTCTTCTCTTCCAAACAACAATTCGCATTTCTACCACGTAACCGTCTATTACATTTTTGTAAAAGATACAATACATTCCGTACAGTGAAATATTTTTCGTCCGAGTCCCCATCCCCAAACTACACGATAAAAGCCTTTGACCAATAAAAAGTATCCGTATGAAATTCTGTATCAATAAACGCTTGACGCGATGCTTCTGTAAACGATTTTAGTTCTACTGCTTTACTTTTCACTGAGAAAAATAAGGGAGTATTTTATCCTGACCTATGCAATACGGGATATATTTCTACTCGTACCAATCTGAAAAAAAACATACTGGAACCGCCTATTAGCTCGTCCACTATGTTTCTGTCCAAATGTATCGTCGTATTGTACAGAACGATGTTAAATAACCGATTACAATCGCAGAGAGTGTAGTCGTTTTCCTCTAGAAAATCTCTTAAATAGACAGTAGTGCTGTTTTTATGAAATGATACAAAAGAAAAATTGCGAAAAAAAAGTTTGGCGATTATTCTTTATTTTATGTTTAGAAATAGTCAATTGTCTCATAGACACATCACGTTAGTTTGGGTCATGTGTCTTTTAAAAGATTCGCTAGAATTAATTAAAATGTGGTTCCACCTACGGGTTACGGCTTTATTTTTTTTTCAGATGACAGTCACGCCACGAACGGCTCGCGGTCATATGTATTTAATAAAGGTTGTGAATTTATAAGTGTAATTTTGACATGATTTGTCATATTTGTGGTTTATTTCAATTTTGATAAATTATTCATATTATGGTTTAGTTCACGGATGTGATAAAATGCAGTATAGAAACAAGTCTCATTTGTCATTGCTTTATTTAGTTCACACAAAATAGAATTTTTAGATATTTATCTTTTCTATCGTAGGCAGTATAGGGCATATTTGCTCAACTACTTGGAGGCCTCGGGCAATAATATTGATAAATGCAATTTATATTTCCATTAGTATAGATTTACAGTAAACCCTTTATGGAAAAAGAAAAAAGATAGCCGTTAGAGTCTTTTTTCATCAAAGTGTACAAAATGATTCACGATTTATCCATAAGAGGGGAAACTGAATACACATTTTCAAACAGATATATTTTACAGGAAAGATGCTAGTTGCGTTACAAACTTAAAGTTTACCTCGGGTTGGCCAGAACGACTCATCAGTCAGTACCACCTAGCGACTAAAAATGTTTGTTTACACAGAGGGGCAGTGTCTTTTTTTTTTTCAAAAGACGTATGAAAATCAAAACTATTTTTGGACACTGATATTTTTTTCGATATCAAAATTCATAGATACTCGCTTTATTGAGAAGTTGTTTAATTCTGACAGAGATTCATTGGTTCACACTAGAAGTGTTGTAACATGATAGCCTTGTGTCTGAAATTTTGACATTCCTTGCCTATCTTTGTAAAGAAAACCACTGCTTTGTGCAAGCCTAGTTTAGGTGAATGATTTACTGCTTCATCATTATTTTGTCCGTGGGGGTTTGACATTGAAGCCCGCTCTCCGCCCTTAATCCACCGAAAAAAAAAACCGTTGCAATCGTAATGATCTAAATGAGAAGGGCGTATGCAAGAAAATGACTATTTTACATATCTCGTAAACAATGTTTGTAGGCATGAAATATTGATTTAATCGATAATTTATAGTCGTGATGCATGATGTAATCCTAAGCAAAACATGATTCTTGCCTTAATTTTGAGCGTTAATGCGATAGGAAGTGGGAATAGACATAAACCATTAATTTTAATCATAAAGTAACTACAAAATGTAAATATAGAAAACAAGTACTAGTTTACACAATATTTAGTGGGACACATTTTATACATAATTATTTTAGTGATTATGAAAAAGGAAAAAAAAGTATAGAAATAAAATGATATCAATTTTTTTCTGTTACATAATTAAGCAAATTTTACTGCAATTATCTGCAATGTCTTTTTAATGTAATAATGTAATAATATGCATGAAACATTATGTCAAATTAAGAGTTTATTTTTCGAACATTAGATGCTTTCTGATGCAACTCTTTATACAAAATATAAACCATCAAAATATGGTCCTTACCATCGTGTTTACAAGGTCACGGGTGAAATTACCCGTGAAATATGATCAGAGATGACACTCAAACAAGGCTGTCAATGTGGTTGATACAGAAGCTATTTAATCTTGCCCTCCAGCACCCAACATGAGTTGACAAATTTTGGACAGGTTATGAAAAGAATTTAATCATGGCCAGAATCTGTCGGCTCCGTTTCAATGTTTGTTTATAATAAGTGAAAAATCTCTAGTTTAGATGAAGTCAGTTTACTTTTCATTTTATACGGTGTGTTACTCGACGGTCCAAAGTCGGGAAAAGAGCCGAGAAAATAAAGAATATGCACTTAGTTAAAATCGGCCTGTTTCAAGATATATATCTACTTTCATGTCTGAACTGTGCAATTTTAAAAAAACAGACCATTTGAATTTTTGGGGGATGGGGCGAAGGGTTGTAGGTTGGAATTGTTCTTGGAGTACAACAATTCTTTTGTTTTGTTTGAAAAAGTCAAAGTAACTATTCAAAATGCGCACATGTATGGGTGTGGATTCAGTTGACGTCAGTCAATGTAAGCACACAAGTCCACCTAATAGTATATTTTTCAATAATAATTGGTTACAAGTAAAACAAACAATATAAACTGCATTAATATATATAAACCTAATGCGAGACACATGCAATCTTACATAAGATAAGTGAAATCAAAGAGCCGATGGATAGGGCGAAGAAGACGATTCATAAAGGGTTTTTCCCCAGTAGAGCTTTCAGTTAACTATAACATACGCATCACTACGCAAGTCGTCTCCTGGACTTAAGCTTTACTGATACCATGTTCCACGATGCTAGCAGACAGTTCATACTTGAATGATTTGAATTTCAGACTTACAAAAATAGAGACAAGTCGGTAAGCTGAATCACTGGTGCATACGCATTACTATATATGTATGAATATCATGGGCATATAAGCGTTTCCAAAGTGAGCGGGATAGGATTGGAGAGTTTAGGAAGGAGGTGACTCTAACCGCAAATGGGACAACGAGGTTTGGTAAGCTCTACATTGTGGTGAATTTGGAGAGAATGACAGGCCTGCCATCAGCTAAAACTGTTTCATGTCGTTTAAACCTAACGAAAAAATGTTAATTCTGAGGAACTATTTTAAACTCTTACATTTTGCTTTAAAGCTTTTTTCAATAAGCTGGTCACGTAAGCTGTCACATTTCTGCTGGAGAGTGGAGAAGGATGTGGTAAGGGGTCTTGCTCCTGACATTTTGAAAATTGTTAACACCAAGTCCAGATTTCCAGAGGATTATGATCGTCAGTTGCTCTAAATTTTAGTTATACTCGTATGATGACGATGACAATAAGGCAATGAAAACAAATATTTTGAGCAGAATTTTTAGGGCGTGGGATCCTTGTAGAAAGGTGGTGCATTAGATTAATTTGATAATTTCTAAAGCCAAGTGTTGAAAATTTGAAAATAATGAGGTTTTAGGAAAAAGAATGGTTTTATCAACACGAAAACAAGTACATATATACATGCACTTGCCCCATCCTTTGCTCCTATTTATAATAGCTTATTCGCTGAAATTATTAACAATTAATTACAAACACACTTTAATAATTTTGTCACAAAAATACACGTTGAACACGTTCAACCTTTTTCGACGCGGGAACCACGTAAACGTTATTAACATGACAGGTAAACTATTTATCACTTTTTTGTTAAATTGCTTGAAAACTAACGCGTACTTTTTAACCATAAATTATTTGTTGCTGTTCGAGTTTTTCATGGTGTCGTCTCAGTGGAAGTGATTGTGACGTTAATAACTGTATGGTGGTTGCGGGCTATTTTGAATTGTCAAACCAAAAGACAATTTTGACACAACAAGTCCATAATGTCGATTTGTATATTAGTTGTTTACATGATGTTCACTTTGGGTGGTGTATGTTATTTTTCAAAGAAAAATGTAAGGGCAGTCAATGTCTAAATTTATATCATGGCCTTCTTCGTTTCAAATATTATAGACTGGCTCCCGGTCCTTTGTTCTGTCATTTTATTCATAACGTAGTTTTCTTTATTAACATTAGAAGTTACTCCAGCAGGCGGTTTCTGTATTGATATTTTCACTGCCCCTCTCCCAACATAGAAATCAAAATCTACTAGATGCTTTAAAGGTTTGTTGTATTTATTGAAAAAATGACCATTTTGCAAAGGAAATTGTTCATAGCAAGAATATTGACATCTAGTAATGCAAAGAAAATTGCTTTGCAAAAATACATTAAAAGCAATTTTTAACAAAATCTGAGATTTTCTTTCTTGAAGTCAAGACTATCTTTCCCAAAATATACTTAGAAATCTGGTACACCGTCTTGTAACTCACTAATGTGATACTAGGGTTACGTCATCAGTTCCACGGTACGCGTCATATAATTCTTAAAATTTTGAAATTATCGTTTGAAAGGGTGAAAGCAGCACAGACTGCATTTCTGCAAAAACAAAAAAGGAGACACTAGTACCAGTCTGCTAGATTTGCAACATTTGGAAAACGAATGACAAAAAAGACACTTGCGTTATATAACTAGATGCACAATGGTCAATTATGTGTGGCTGTTTTAAATACAGACATTGTAGCAAGATGGAACTAACTTCAAAGTTAAAATGACGGAACTTTCACAGAAAACTTTCCTCCCACCTTGCTGTTATATCATAAGTAGACTTCATGAAACTCAAGATATTTCAGTCTCATCAGGGAGAAGCAAATAATGTATTCATTTCAAATCTCTGAAAGGTGTAGGCTAAATCTTGTTTTATAATTCCCGCTTAATTATTAGATGAAAATAAAGATGAAAAGAAGAATACACATGGGTAAAGATTCTAACGTATCAATGCAATAAGGATTACACTTCAAGGACGCCTTTGACTATTTAAAGCACCAAGGCCGTGAGAGCTTCGAAATGCACTTTTGAAAAGGATTTTGATAGGAAAAAAGCATCCTAAGCTACACAAATCCCTTTTAGACCACCGCAAATATGTCTGAATTGTTCAAACAGGAAAATCATTGGATTACCGGGAATCGGTTTATTTTAAGGTTAAAGGCCAGAATAAATGTGATTTACTGTATTGTAATAAATTTTCCAAGCATAAAGTAATAAGCTTTATTAGTAATGAAGGGTAAGTGTAGGATAAGAGTAGAGATGGACAGAATAAATGAGTTTAAATCTCCTAAGTAGTTCCGCTCTCATTAGCGGACGAAATGTCACGGCTTATACTGTTGCGGGACGGAAAGACACGGCTTATGAACCATTATTTATAAGAGTTGTAACAGGTAATTCTTTTACTGAAAATGGAGAGAAAATTACGGTCGAACCTGTTTGTAAAGACCATCCTTGGGAAATAAAAAAGGTAGTTTTTGTTGGCAGATGGTCTCATAACACAGGTAAAATTATGCTATCTATGGTTCAACGAGAAGAGAAATAGTGCTTATATAAGCGGGTTTTACAGTAGGGGATTTTGTTTTGAGGTGATCTTTAGGTTTAATTGTATACAATGTAAATGTACTTTTTTTATTTTCTAGCTGCAGATATTTTAGATAAAAATATGCTGTGTGCCATGTAATAAAATAGAATTCGTCCCAAACTCCTATTTATAACGCGATTCCACCGTGTTAGTTTACTCATATACTATTCACTCTTTGAATAAACCTCTTACCCTGATTGAATTTCAACATATATTTTCGTGCTAAAAAGTCAGAAAATAAATTAATAAATAATAACAAGTGAAAGAATCATATTATTTCATTCGGGACGCTTTTGCAAGTACATGACGTCATTTTTGTTTATGGACGTTTGAATTCCATGTTTCGTTTTTCAATAGACATCCATTCTAACATGTGGGAGATAAGCGTGTCATTTACTTTTTTCAATTACACATTAAAGTAAAATTATTAATGTATCATAAAATACTGTAAGAAGAACTGAATTTTGAAAAAGAAATTTTATTCCATAACTGACCTACCAAAACGGACTATGCCTTACCTTATTCGAGGTATACGTTTACATCATTCTCAGTAAAGTTCAGTTGGCGGTAATTGTAATTTTAGGTTTCCAAAATGTACATTACCAAATCCATACGAACCATTAACTTAGTTAGTGCTCAATGTCAAAAAGTCTTAAATTTTTGAAATGATGTAATCTTGAGCTAGAGCTCAGATCTCGGCAGTTCTAATTTTTAAGAGCATTGTAATTTTGCAAGAAGAATTTTACAGGTTCAACGGAGGAAATGCATTCGACCGTAAATATGTTAATGAGGAAGCCGTCAAGTGAGACGTTTTTTTCAGTTTTCAATTTTTTGATAGCGTTTTTTTTTTAAATATGAATTTGCAGAATTGATAATACATAAGAATGTATATCATGTAAACATTGGGTGTACTTTTAAGTTAACATTAGTAAGTTACAACCTTATTGTATAAAGCATAATTAAAACGTCGTTTATAATGTTGACAGTTTAGCAATGATGACATTTTTTTTTGTGGTGGGGGAAAAAACATATATCCCGACAACTTTTGCAATTACTGTTCACACAAAACTCGTGCCACTGCAATCGGAACGATCCATTTGAAAACACACACGTAGTTAACTATCATTTTTATTCTGAATAAATTACCGAAATTTCTTGCTGCGTCACCGCTGTACCCGTAATAAAAGCTGTTTTATAGGCAATATTGCGAAGATTGTCAACAATTTACAACTAACTAAAATTTAACAAAAGAATTTGGTATAGAGACCTTAAATTTAATTGTATCTACCGACATTGCTATGATACCGAATAAATATGCATCACCTGATCTGCATACACGATTATGTAAATAGACATAAGAATCATTTTACTGTGTCATGACATCCTGTAATGTAATTATGTTTTATGTATCATTTAATTCGTGTAATGATAATTAACCTAGTGATGCATAAAAGCTTAAAATTCCGTTGTATGTGTCAAGCGTTGGAAAGTTTTTTAAATTTTCACAAGTTTTATGCAACTTCATTAAAAGCGAAATGGTTACTTAAGCCGTATGTGACCTACAAACTGACGGTAACAGAAATATTATACATTTTGCTACATTTTTTTGCTACAAGATTGTTTATCACATGTGCTATATTATGTTGTTTTTTTTTATATAAAAAAACAAAACAAAAAAAAAAAACAGGTATCATTTTGTTCAAAAGTTTCCACTGAATATAGCTGAAATTACATATTTTTGAGAGAAAAAAAAATAGGCATTTTTGCCATATTTCATGTCATACGGGAAAAATTTTAGTAGTAAGCACGTTTAAGAAACACCCAATATATTTGACAAGCTTCTTTCTCAGAATGTATGGACATTTTTGAATGTTGAACTCGTACTGAAATTTTCAGATTTGTTTAAAAATTCAGTTGAAATTGAAGGGTTCCGTACCTGTAATGTTAAAAGTGTTTTTATTTACGTATTAAGATATTTTCTTAAATAATAAACAAATTGAAAACTATTGCATGCACATTTATAAAACAATAGTTCCTTATGTCTTTACTCGAGTGGATATTTAGGTTTTAAGCCATTTTTGGGGGCAAAAGTGAACTTCGTTTTTAATGTTATTCTGACATATAATTCCTTTACAATAACTTACATTATGCAACAGGAAAAATTAAAATGATATAATGAAACAAGAACTGTATTATCAAAGGTAATTGCCTCTATTCTTAAGATATTATTCTCCTTGTGGGTTCATTAGTGCGGTTTTATAGTATGGGGGGAGGGGGGGGGGGAGTCATTGCAAAACTTATATCAGAATACACTGTCCTATTGTGCAAACTAGCAGTCTAGTGTCAGGAAATGCCGACATGGGCATGTAGGTTTTCACAGTTCACATGCCTTTTAAAATCTAACATTTCCACTAGGCTGAATAAAGTATGCTTTGACTGTGATTTTATTCACCTCGTTTGTGTGGCATGCACATCAAGGAGACAATGTGGTATCTGTATGTCATTCTTAAAACATTGCCCTCTCAAAATGCCATTTATTCGCGAAATCTATTAAAAGGACAGTGACATAGAAAAGTAGGCGCATTCATTATATGAGCCGCGCCATGAGAAAACCAACATAATGGCTTTGCGACCAGCATGGATCCAGACCAGCCTGCGCAACCGCGCAATCTGGTCAGGATCCATGCTGTTCGCTTTCAAAGTCTACTGTAATTAGAGAAACTGTTAGCGAACAGCATTGATCCTGACCAGACTGCGCAGATGCGCAGGCTGGTCTGGATCCATGCTGGTCGCAAAACCATTATGTCGGTTTTCTCATGCCGCGGCTCACATGTTGTTCAGTGAATTATTGAAATATAACAGTGAAAGTATATATCTGGTAAATTCACAATAAAAAATTTCAAATATTGGTATACTTTTCAATGGTAAAATGGGTAAACTTGGTTTAAAACCATTAAAAACATGATATATAGATAAGTCTGGTTTTACATGTAAGATCAATGAAAACAAAATATGTATTTTATGTATGCTCACTCTGTGATTTTGATAATTACTCACGTTGAACTAAGCTAAAAGTACATTTTTCCGTCTTCGTGCACATTACCTATTTACGGGCTTTAAGATCGGTTAGACTTTATTATCATACTTACGGGGGATGTTCAAAAGATATAATTATACGAACAAATGATTCGCGACGATATATATTGGTACACTCGTTATCTTAACACTTCTATTTCACTTAAGTAGAGTTAGAGTGTACAGTTATCAGCCAACAACAAGAAACTTACTAGGTTGCCGTCTTGATTTTTCTTAACCTTTACCCTGCTAAATTTCTAAGATGGTCCATCATTCAAATTGGGCAGTGCCATTTAATATTCAAAGGGGTGTTCAATGAAAAATTACTGACCGAATAGATGTTGGCTAATCTTGGTCTGCACTGGTCGCAAAGGCAGAATCACTTGCCCCCAGCAGGCTAAAGGTTAAACTTTGAAATATGTCTTAAATGTGTACACTTTGAAGGCCGAACCGCTATATAACTTAAGGTTCATATACGATGTGTTACTAGTGTCTACCTTAAAGTAAAGTTTCATTTTTGAATGTTATACTTTTTTATCATTGTTCTTTATAAAACATGACATGAAAAATACTGTCCGTGCACGGCGACGTCATGCTGCTTTCTTGACGTTCTTAACGTCACGTCTCTAAATACATTGGGTGACATACTTAAATATAAAAGCACTGTAGGTCTTGAAATAGTAAAGATAATTTTTCAAATTTTCAGATTTGAAAAGTAAAAGAATTTTCTTTATGAATATTTTGTGATCACAATTTTGATTTTTTGGTCAATAATAAAATTTTTTTCATATATATTACCAAACTTTTCAAAATAGTTGGAAAGTTGCGTTTTATAATACATTTTCTTTGCTTAATTAAAATTACTTTAACCGCCCATGACATACTCTACTTAGTACTAAACATATGTTTTTCATTGTATTCAAATATATTTTTAAGATGTTAAAACATTTAATTCTTACCTGTACAATATCACTACGAGCAGTGACTGTATTAACAGATATATTGTCCGATAAATAAAATATTTCACAAAGACCATATTTTCTTTTTTTTGTCCACTTATCATTCAAGGAGTTAAATGGCAAATTTAAGTTTAAGGCATAGATGCTTTATATTTCAATATATTGCATGATAATTATTTTTGGAATTACAAAATGAATTTTGAAATCTGTAGAAGTAATTATCTAACTAAAATAAGATTTATGTTTATGACCCTTCCGGATCTCAGTATTTTTCAAATTTCCGCGTTTACATTCATGGCGCCAATTATTTAGTAAATAAAATTTATTTAAAATGGTGACCAAATATCAGTAATGACAACGATTTATCACGAGCTTTAAAGGTCTTTTAAAAATAAATTAAGACATAAAGATTGAGTGATTAATTGGAAAATATAGATAGCCGCACCATGAGAAAACCAACATAGTGGGTATGCGACCAGCATGGATCCAGACCAGCCTGCGCATCCGCGCAGTCTGGTCAGGCTCCATGCTGTTCGCTTTTAAAGCCTATTGGAATTGGAGAAACTGTTAGCGAACAGCATGGATCCTGACCAGACTGCGCGGATGCGCAGGCTGGTCTGGATCCATGCTGGTCGCACACCCACTATGTTGGTTTTCCCATGGCACGGCTCAGATATCTTACCCATTCTGTCTATTTAACTTCTGTTAATTGATTATAAGTAGATGTTAACTGCGATAATGGAAGTTTTGTGGTGATTCTTTTCATAAATATACACACGTCGTCGTAGCCTTCCAATGACACAAAGTCTAAAAACCCTTTGAATGAAAAGTCACAATTTTGTCAAGTATGTATTGAATTGTCTGAAAAAATGTCTGTAATAAATCATAAATGCCATGAAATACATTTGTTATCCCCTGCGATGAAAATGGTATTTTTACATCATATCTTAAAGCAAAGAGTTACAGGATGACTATTTTACAACAATGAATTTGCTTTTTTCTTTCTTCTTCTTTTATTCACAAGCAGTTAGTTTTTGTCTATTTAGAATATATATGCGAGGTGTCACGCAAACGAGGAACATCTACCATACAGGAATGTCTTAAATACATTTTAGTTCCATTATTGTTAAAAAAATTGCACTGAAATATATAGAATCTATTTGGACTTTTGTGATAAATTTCTTTTTAAAAAGTCATTTAAATATTACTGAAAAGCGTAATAAAATGTATCTCCTTAACAAAACAAATTACCACAACATTACTTTTCAAATTTTTAAATATTTCATTTCTACATTAGATGACTCACCAATTTTGTGTTTTAAAATCTCATTTCAGTCCTGTCTAGCCTATAATTCCTTTTTTTTTTCATATAAACAAACAAAGAAAATATATAAAAAATGTCATTTATCATTTAAAACAATTATAAAGGTGGTGTCGGAAATGACCAGAAGGGTGCTTCAACTAGCCACATGATTGATGCATTTTGGCGGGAAATGTGACGTCTGCTGTTAATATACGTTTATCATTGACATAACAGATGACATAAAAGTGAAAAGAAGTTTTGTTTTATTACACCTTGTATTGACTTATTTATAAAAAGACAACGGTATAATGACAAGACATGTAGTATTGTGGGGGTAGAGACTGGTCCGATTTAGTCTAATAGATTAATTAAAACATAATAATTAAAACATAATCATTTCATTTCAAATGCACGGTTTAATAACGAGGCAACTGGGGAAATAGCAACATTTGGTTCAGTTAAGCTTATTATGTTTTATCTTTAAAAAGTATTAAAGACAAGGAAATCGTACTAAACTAAGTTAAAACAAAACTAGAGATGCTTTTGAGAAATGCGCATGTCTCCCACAATTGCTAGTAAGTCAGTCTTTATATAATGTTTACTCACTACAAATATACCTTTGAAGAGTGAAAAAGGCTGATTTTGTGTAAATCTAATGTGCATGTTGCGATTTGGCTAGTTAATGGACTTGGCCGAGGAGATATGGTCAAAATACATTTGGTTCAAGTTTGGTAAAGATCGGATGAGAACTGTTCGACTTAGAGCGCGGACACTTTTCGGTAATTCAAGGGCCATAATTCCGAAGTGACTGGGTCGATTTGGCTAGTTATCGAACTTGGCCGAGGGCTTATGGTCAAACACATTTTATTCAAGTTTGGTGAAGATCAGATGAGAAATGTTTGACTCAGAGCGCGAACAAGATTTGTAACAGACACACAGACACAAACACAGACAGGAGTAAATCAATATGTCTCCCACACCGCTGTGTGGTTGGAGACATAAATAAATGAAAATTTATTCATTTATGTATGAATATACTTACATCTTCTTCATAAAATTGACAAATTTAAAGTGATACTGCATGCAATGCGTGATATACTAAATTATTACATACCTATAAATATTCTTTAAAAGAACTGCACAAGATTCAGTATTTTGCCTGGTATGGGTCTAGACTATAAAGTAAGTTAGTTATTTCAGGGGAGAACAAGCAGGTGCTCATTATTACAGAACGAAGCTTGAATTGGAAAGTTGTATTCAGTTTTCGCGTGAGATCAAAGTCTAGCAAACTGGATCACGCAATTGTTATTTTTTTGTAAATTGCGACACCAAGAATTGTATGAAATAAAAATGGTAATTAGGCTTTACAAACAAAACTTTAAAAAAGACTACGCAAACATGCAAAAATAATAACAGACTGAGAATGATCGAGTCTGTTCATTAGAGGTAATGAAATGTACAACACATCTCATATCCCCTAACACCGACTTAAACGGAACTCTGTCATCCACTACTATTTAACAGACTCCAGGATCTCAAGGGGTGGGGTGGGGGTGGTGTGGGGAATATAACAACGCTTAGTACGGTGAGACATTTTACAGCCGCCACACGGCATTAAACACTGTTGTTTTGATAGTTAATAAAATTTATAAGAAGATCGTGTAAACCATTAATCAACAAACACAAAACAAAATTAATATCAAAAGAGAATTAAATATTACATAACCATGTAGTCTATGACAACTTGTGACATATGTGGCTGAGGAAAACCGCTAATGTGGGGCGTTTGTCCTTGAGATAAACGACTCACAACGGCGAGACGAAAATGAACTTCGTCCGATACTAAGGTAAGGAAAATCCCAGTTCGAATCAGCAATAAACAATAAAACACCAACTTAGAATATTTGAGCCGCACCATGAGAAAACCAACATAGTGCATTTGCGACCAGCATGGATCCAGATCAGCCTGCGTATCCGCGCAGTCTGTTCAGGATCCATGCTGTTCGCTTTCAAACTCTATCGTAATTAGAGAAACCGTTAGCGAACAGTATGGATCCTGAATCCATGCTGGTCGCAAACGCATTATGTTGGTTTTCTCATGGTGCGGCTCATTAATTAGAAAATTTACTCAAACAGTTGAACAGACAAACATTAATCTTAATAAATTTATGTTATTAATATGATAAACGCAATGACTTGTAAACTATTCCATCAACTGACACATAAACGATAAGTTCCTGCTACCTAAGCCAGTCGTAACAGACGCAATGTAAACTTTTCCAAACCTGTTTGAATTCACCGTCTTCCTTCAACTGTATTAACCCTTACCCTGCTAAATTTATATAATGAACTTGTCCATCTTTCAATTTGGATACTACCATTAACTTTTAAAAAGAAACTGACCGTACGGCGAAAAGTGTAGAGCATGATCAGACTGCACGGATGTGCAGGCTGGTCATGATCTACACCGGTCGCAAAGGCAGATTCAGTCGTGTCCAGCATGATGAGGGTTAATAAAATATGTGAGAAGATCCTTTGGAAATTGAAAACATAGAACGCAACCAAGCAACATAACAGCAGACTCAGTTTGATGGAGTCTGTTCATGAGAGGTAGTGAAAAGTGCTACACCTCTCGCTCCTAGCACCGGCATAAGCGTACGAATGTATGTAATCCATGATCCAAAAGAACCAGAACACTGAATCCAAGTTCGGGGAGACTTTTTACAGCCGCCACATCATATAGCAACTACCGAGGGCCAAGTTCGTAAAAGGCTGAAGGAAGAAACTTATGTCTTCCAGGAATTCGGCGTTATCATTTTTATTTCAATTTTATCAGCCGCAAATGATAAGTGAAATTGTTAAACTCAGAATTGTTCTAGTTAATATTTCTTGACGTTTGCGCAAAAAAGAAAGGAAACATCAAAACATAAGTGTTTTGTAGGCTATAGCAAACACTTATGCACAGTATTTCTGTTTTTCCCCTACTTCAGGATCATAACAACAGCCTATTACCCCATGCTCTGAAGATAAAATCGGGATAATAAGCGTGATATATAAATTACAAAATCTCAAATTCATAAAAGGGCTTGACACTTTATAGTCGGTCTCGGTATGCATTTCCTGGCTTTATCTTGTTTTTTTGCAATACTTTTGCACAATGTTTGGTGTAGTAACAGAACGAAAAACAAGCAAAACGTACATTTTTTTGTCATTTTAAAGCAATAACCACAAGTCTTTTGTTTTTGCGTCTAAGAGCGCGTCTTTAAACATTTCCATCAAAACAATGACGATAAAATCTGTGATTACGAATGTCTTGTAAATAATAATATTATATTTTGAGCACGCATTTTACATCACCGCGATACCAAATATTTTACATAAAACAACGGCATAATATGCTCAGAAAGAAAAGTACACCGTGTTATGATTATAAGGTTATCATATAGCAAATATTTTTTTTTATTTTTTACATCTGTTCAATATGAAATATTTAAACACGATCCTAATGAATCCGTTTTATTTTCGTAAAGTTGTCATGTGGATTCAGTGCTAACCGATCCTATGTAACACTGAGGAGCAAGATACATTTGTACTTGTAAACATATCAGATATGATATCCGGATATAACAAAAATTTAATGTTCTATAAAAACTACCTAATGCATAATCAGCAATTTCATCTGCTTCCGTTGAAATTATTTTTATAAAATAAATGCATGTGTGCACATGTATTAGAGTGCAGACATACTTTTTGCGACTGAAATTTACTCTGTTTTTAAAGAATGCTTGGATGACATTCCCCTATATCCCTAATCAGTTAATGAGTCGAATTTTAATAACGTATGAGGACACCTCTTCCGTTGATACACAAGCAATGACACGTCGACGTACTGACCTTACGTACCGTTGTACACCGGGTATGTTCGATAAATTGTCTGACTAACAATGAAGGAAAGGGTCCATTTATTTGCATTTTTTTTTATTTTGACCAAAATCATATAAAATATATTCACGTGAAAGGCCAAACAAATGTTTCAAAATCTGATTTCAAAATGTTTCAAAATCTGGTACAAAACATATTATCATTTTTGAAAAACAACAGCGCACACTTCCTTTTTCAACAGGGTAAAGGTTGAAATATAACATATATAAATATTGTTTTATCTGAATGCAACGTTTATATTAAAATATAGAATCATTTATTTATTTTGTTGGGCTTAACGTCGCACAGACACAGTCATATGTCATATGGTAACTTCCCAGCTTTGATGGTTAAGGAAGACCCCAGGTGCCCCTCCATTTATTATTTCATCACGAGCGGGCACCTGAGTAGAACCACCGACCTTCCGTAAGCCAGCTGGATGGCTTCCTCACAAAAAGAATTCAACACCCCGAGTGAGGCTCGAACCATCATCCATGAGGGGCAAGTGATCTGAAGTCTGCAACCTTAACAACTCAGCCACGGAAGTCCCTGAATATAAACTCTTTTTAATGGTGCACAAATTTCCTAAAGGAATTCTAGCTTAGACGAAAAGACACTACACCTGACCGATGACAAACATGTACTTTTGACCCGAAATTATTATTATGAAAATATTTCCAGCCTTTAAAATATCGCGTTTTTGCCATAATTTGATAAAATATGATACCTGTTATCATAAACCTTACAGTATTGAAAGCGAAACATGCTGTGACCATGTCGCTCCTGTACGATATGGGGCATATATGAGATTTTATAATAACAGAGGTATGTGTAACACCAAGGATCCAATGACGAGGCCATCAAAAGTATCAATTTACGGCTATTTTGAAACATGAAGTAACACTATACGTTTTCTGCTTTTCAAAATGGACCCCTGCATTGGCATACTCTTGTCATTTCTCTTCAGAATGTACATCAGACAAAATCGGTTATATTTTAATTGAAAAATACAATATCCTTTCCGCAGCCGTAACGTATTAAAACGTATTAGCGTCTGATGGCCCTTTCACGCTTCCGTAGAAACAATATTAATTACACGAAACTTATTTTGAAAATATTTCTGAAATGTCTAGGTCTGCAGCTCTCAAATACGGCTATATCTGAGGCATATACTGAAATTCTCAGACAACATCAAAAATAGCAAAAAAAAAAAATGTCCACGCGCATACATTTAGACGGGGTGACCCCTGCGCGTGACCCCTGACTATCTACGAATCGAAATGCGGCTTTCGTTTTCAAGTTTAGCATTTCTACTTTCATTTTATTTACTTCCGGAAATAGCTGAAGGTCGAGTGACGTCATTTTCTGTGTTGTCAAAAACATACATATGCCTGGCGAGATTGCATAAATATGAGCTGGCCGTCCTAAGGTTATAAGAAGGTCTAAGAGCATATCTTGCTAGATCATATAGGACCAGTTAATTCTTTTAGTAATAAAATAACTGTTTTTTGCCTAAAATGTATAGAGTAAAGCTTAATTGTGTAGAGCACATGACAAACGCATCAACGGACTTACGGTCGTATATCTTATTTCATTAGAATATAAGTACAAATATACTGAAAATATGTTAAAAGTCATAACGTGCATATCCATTACTTCAGCGTAAAGCGCCCTGAAATCGACCCTGAGATGTCTTCAGACTCTAAATTTACGCAAGATTAATGAACGCTGTGGTGTACGTGTAAAGATTATTAAATATATACGACCTCCATCAATGTCATTTGTGAATAAAACTGAAATATATAGTTCCCTGCTGATAGCTGTTTTTATTTTCATACGTCCGTACTTTGTTACATTAAAGTACGTTTAGGTTAAATGTAACTAATTCAAATAGTTCTTTATTTCATATTTCATATTTTTACCACCTCATATCTTATTCAAGTATCTTTTTAGAACAGCACTTTTTTCTGCACCTCATGAAAGTTCTATCATAAACTGGCGACAAAAAAGAAAGGTAGTGAGAGTAGAATAGTTCCTAGTGAAATGCTAGAGAGTGGTCGTCTGCTACCCTAAAAAGAAAATTTGCTCATGTCCGCAATTCCATCCTTACGTTTCGACCTGCACAATTTGCCATCGTTAGAATTTAAACATGAAAACTGTCTCATTCAATGCAGAAAGCATTCAAGCGATGAAAATGTGTTATCAAAGCATCCGTTCTACACAAAATTGCGCAAAAATAAAAAATAGGATCTATTTACTTTGAATTTCTTCCAACTACACCATGGAAAAACATTTTTGACTAAATTACTGACCTTATTCCTTGAAACGATGAGACCCGGTGCAATTTACAAAATTATGTTTGAGAAATAACAACATTCATACAAATTTTATACACTGACCCTTACCCTGCGAAAGTTCTATAATGAACTTGTCCATCTTTTAATTTGGACAGTACCATTAACTGTTAAAAAAGGGGTGCATACAAAAAAGATACTGACTGAATAGCGAACAGTGCAGATCATGATCAGACTGCACGGATGTGCAGGCTGATCTTGATCTGCACTGGTCGCAAAGGCAGAACAAATTGTGTCCAGCATGGTAAGGGTTATATGGTATACTTGCAAATGGTACAGATGTGGTTTGAAAGTGTTTAGCTATTCCTGTACTGCTTGTTTTGAAAATTTAATCTCCTCTAGCATTTGCAAAGTTGCAATAAATCTGATTCACTGGCACAATAAATCTGATTCATTGGTTTGAATTGCTGACATGGTATTTGATGCCCTTTGATTTTTTTCCAAATTAAATATACCTGTCATCTTAAGCATGGACTGATGCGTGATTCAGGACTCACCGAACTTCACCCAGTTTCCAACATGTAGATCTTACCGCTACCTGTAATTATTTGCAGTATGTTTTGGTAACGTTACATGTAATTTTTCGGAGTCATTTATAGCTCAAATCATGATTAAAATATGGTTTCAAAGTCTAGTAATGATGATGCGATTACACATTGTTAAAACCATCCATTTCATATTCTCTTGTTGCTAGTACAGCTGCTAAAGATAATAGTATTGCTAGTACAGTTGCTAAAGATAATAGTATTGCTAGTACAGCTGCTAAAGATAATAATATTGCTAGTACAGCTGCTTAAGATAATAGTGTTGCTAGTACAGCTGCTAAAGATAATAGTGTTGCTAGTACAGCTGCTAAAGGTAATAGTATTGTTAGTACAGCTGCTAAAGATAATAATGTAATTTATTTGCGTCCGCTCAAACTGGAATACATGTGAACATTTGATTATTCCTATGTTTCGTTATGAAACTAAAAACATATTCAGAATTTGTGTTTTTAATTGCGTTTTATGTAAAGCGGTACGGATTTAGAGTTTATAGCGATTACATAATAAACAGCTTTTTTTCTCCCATTTTCAGGAAACGGGAACAGAAATCATCGTTAGTTTCAAATGTGTATGTTACAAATACATGGAATTCTTTTCCATTTTGTTTAAAAATTAACTTTACACCGACAACCCCATTAAAAGCTACACAAACCAACCTCATCCCACACAGAATGACTACGCATAGAAAACTTAAACTTGCAATAACATTTAATCCTAGACAAATCTGGTAGAATGCTTTCATTTTGCTTGAACTGAATAAAACGAATCTATTTTAAAATAGTTGTTATACTTGTCTTGTTTCAATTTCACGTCAGTGTATTATTACCATTACAATTTCAAATAAAACCATAGCCCTGCAGGAGAAACAAACATAACTGCCTGCAGAAAAAGCACAGGTTTCTGTTAAGATTTCATTATCGACATGCCGTTTTACTTCAAGTATGTAAATAGCATAACAGATTTATAAAAACCTTGTTATTCGTCTACTTGAGGGAGACACCTAACTGAGCAGCCATAAATACCTCTTCAACCTCATTCTTCTATCGAATTACTTTTTTGCTTCATGTCCTGATGTGATATTTGGAATCTGGAATAATTTGGAGTCATGTTTTGTTGATGATAAACTCACGTGCAAGATACTAAGAACTCTGGCACGTTTTAATTTTGTTGTTCTAAGTGTGTGGTTTACTGATGAAAAAAAAAAGAATTTCAAATTTATTTGTACTTTGTTTTCATAGCATAAGCATAGCAATCCGAAAATAACCACGCGGTTTGCGTGATATTTAGATAACAGAACTATTTTATATAATTCATAAAGAGGTTTTAACAATAAATAAACCGCAAGCCTCGTTATGCATTTTCTTCTGTTTTTGCAATATTTTTGTACAACTTTTCACATTAACTACAGGACAAAAGACGAGTTAAACTGTCATTCTGTTTGCATCATTTATGCAAACAACCTGTTGTTAAGTCTTGCGCATTAGACACGGTCACAATTACACCCAAAACATGTGTTTGTAAACGCGTTAATTAAAGAAAAAGAGAAAATATTTTGATTTTTTACCAAACATTACAGAAACTATACAAAGCGCTGAGGACATTAAATGCACCTATTGTGGCTATAAATGTATATGTGTTTAATTAATGCCAAATAAATGTTATGTTATATATATATATATATATATATATATATATATATATATATATATATATATAACTGCAAAAAGTTTGGACTGAACTCTAAAAAAGCTTCATTTGTAACGTACAGATTTTAATGTCGCAAAATCGTTTCTTAAATTTGTTCATGAAAACTGCAAGACACTTTGGATGAAATTAAAACGCCAATCAGCTTTCAATACTCGTACAGATACATTAATTTGAACAATGAAACTTAAAAATAATTTCGACTTCTTTCTTAGGCATAGTGTTTATGTTTTAGCATAAATTAAACGCAAATGAATCATACATACAATTGTATTTAGA
Source organism: Mercenaria mercenaria (assembly GCF_021730395.1). NCBI lineage: Eukaryota > Metazoa > Mollusca > Bivalvia > Venerida > Veneridae > Mercenaria > Mercenaria mercenaria. The sequence continues at coordinate 57,476,467 of NC_069363.1, forward strand.
AACGCTGAATGCTGATTAAATACATGCTACAAATGCTCGCATGCATGCACAAAACGCTCTCAAGTCTACAATGCGAGCATACACCCACATATTGCTTAAATCAGAAAAGGAAACTTTGCTTCATTTGCTCTGGGAGTGTACCCATATACACTCTTTACTTGGAGATGTAGCGGATATAATTAAACGCTTTGAGTAACTTTTTACGTTAGAAAATAAATCTTTATTTTAGGATTACGAAAAAAACAACAAGAAATTTTTAACATTTGAGTCTAGAAATAAAAAGATACATTTTTTTGTGTAAAAGAAAAGAAATAATTTCCATCACTGCAAGGGTTAAAATAGCTTAAAGTTGCCTTTTCAATTAATAGCGAAACAGATAAAGCTGAAATAAATAAAGTCACTGGTCTCTTATACAAAAGCTAATTTGTGAATAGTTGTAAATAAATATAATTATATACATGTGTAAGTATAATTATAATGAACTGCATATCTGTACGTGAATATACTTTTTGTCTTTTTTTATATATTAGTAGTCCCCTTTTTGCCTATGTGTTGAGGCCTCAGCCCAAAACAAAATTGCATAATTAAATCCCCTGAACATTGTCATTGCGGAATCTGTTTTTCAGGTTTTTTTTTTATATCTTACATTTAACTCTTTTGTATGTGTGTATTTGAAAGGTTAGCATGGGATGGTTCCCCGACCCATGTCTAACCATGTGACGGGGAGAACAAACGGGGTTACCCATTGGCCTCAAACGAAAAAGAAAATCCACATATTGCTCCACACTGCGCATCCCAGTCGCCCAAAATGCCTGTTTCGTGCGCGTCTTGTCCCCAGTTCATAAATATAGGGCACATATTCATATAATTATACGTTCGCAAAATTATTGAAACGCATACACACGCGGGTAAGTATTTTATAAAAAATATTAGGAAATATATAAAGCGAAGAATTAACTCCAGAAATAAAATTTTTACTTCAAAACTAACATACATAAAACTAAAATATTAGGACATTTGAAATAGTCAAAAGTATATTGTTGTTTCATAGCTGAATACACGTGTCCCCAAAAAACAATCACAGCGAATCCGTGTCCCCAAAACTACTAACAGGGAATACACGTGTCCCCAAAACTACTCGTCCCAAAAACTACTCATTCCTCTGACAGTTGAAAATTATGAAAATATTGCAAGCCTTTTAAATCTTGCATTTTAAACATAATTTGATATAGCATTTGAAGGGAAGCAAGCTACGGCATGTCGGTCGTCTTAAAAATGGGGGCAAAAATGCATTATATAATTAACAAAAAAAATATGACAAGCAAGTTACACTCTAGGTACAATAATTAGGCTGTCAGAAATATCAACTTACGATATTTTGAGACATAAGGTACTACTAGACGTTTTTTTTTGGGTAAAAGTTTGTGGGACAAGACTCTGCAATGGTTGTCATGTCTCTTTGGAAAGTACACTTGACTAAAATGGTTATAATAATTGAAAAATAATCAAAGGTGGTCAATCAGGTTTTGGTCAAGTACATGTACTAGTTATGGAAATTGGGTGAAAAAAAAAAAACAATTGATTATTTACACTATTTTTGTGTTCTTTAAATGCTGAATACCCATTAGATTTTCACTGGAAGTATTTTTAAATTTGATTTTCCTATCCTGAGTACTAGCCCAGGATAAAGTTTATTTAGCATATTTTAAAACTTGATTAACAATATTACTCTTGGGAATGGCATAAATGTAATAACTATGGTATTATTACACATTTGCAGTGACAATTAAACATTATGCCGAAATTCATTAAAAATTCAAGTTTGCAAAATTATTTTACATCCCTTGCCTGTCTTGGTTGTGTAACTAATACGGACTGGAAATAAACGAAAATACACACAGCATGAAAACTTGCCTTTTAGCTCAGATTTTTAAAAATATCCCAAAATCTATCAAACTGGAATGCAAAAAATAAAAATTTATTTGAAATCAGAGGATTATTCAGCTTTTTAAAGATATTCCAAATTAAAGGAAAATAATTATATTTTAATAAAAACAATAATAACACATATATCTGTTTTTTAGAATGGACGGGTTTGCGGGGAAAAAATGTCATAAATTGTTGTTTGATATGACTGGCCAACTTTAAGTTATTGTTTTTCTAGAACATTCAAGTTTATGTCTCTTACGATTATTTTTCTCGAAGTTCATGCGAAATGAACGACAGAATAGGCAAATTTATGAATTGCGTTAGTGATTTATGGTCAGTGCATCAAAGTTTGTGCGAAATGAACGACAGAATAGGCAAATTTATGAATTGCGTTAGTGATTTATTGTCAGTGCATCAAAGTTCATGCGAAATGAACGACAGAATAGGCAAATTTAGAATTGCGTTAGTGATTTTATGGTCAGTGCATTTATGACGTCGGGGGCAACGTCAAGGCGTAGCACTGTTCAGCAAAATAGCAAACTTGGAATAGTCTTTTAAAACATTATTCTTTTAAAGAAAATATGAGCATTGAAATAATGGGAAATCAGCTTTTTATGAATTTTGATAAGAAGGTCAAAGCATTTATTTTATTGGAAATTATTTAATACGAAAGAGGCAGCTCCGGAAATCATGGGTAGAAAACAACAACAACAAAACGATGCTTAAGCAGAAAATATTCACATGTCGAACGGTATTAATTTTTTACTCTGACATATAAATACGTTTTCTATAGATGGAAAGACCTTGGTTTTACAGAATTACCTTTAACCCTAATCACTGTTCACATTTGTTTTGTACGTACAATACCTGAGGGCATATTATGGTGTGTCTGACTTTAATACAAATTAAACGTCATAATTTTCAATGTAAAAATTAATAAGGAAAATGTATGTAATGTTTTAAACTTAATAATAGCTTCTTGGCGAAAAAGTGAAATTTAAATAAATATGAAATTTTTCATAAATAATGCGGCGGTTTTTGTCTAAATTTGACAAAGAGCAAGCTTTATTTAAGATAAATTATATGCTGACATACAACCGCACAACGGAAAATACATTGTTACTTCATATGAATATGACATTGCTTAAAGTAGTATAGTAAATATTGTTAAAATGAGGACATATGAAAACGAGGTTCGCGTAATTCTTCATATACTTCTATTTAAATATCTTTTATGTACACACGCACAAATGATAAAAACAATAACAACAATTATAAATGAAATATAAAAGAATATCCTTTGAAACTTAGACTCGGTTAAATTCTGCAACCCCCTCACGCCCTAAAAGTACCAATTTAAGCGAAACTCTGTAACACATAATTCCAAGATCTAAGACCAGAAAATATTGACTCAAAACTCATGAAAATGAACAAACAGCACAGTAAAACAAGCATTGTAATAGTCCCAATACAGAAAGAAAATTATTAGTATGAAAATTTGTTTGACAAGTAAATTCATTAACTAAACCGAAAACAAGGGCCAATGGAACTGGGACAACTATTGCAATTAGCCTTTCATTTCCTGTAATGCTTGATATTTTTTTGATAGGTCGCGAGAGAAAGATACAGTGTAGTACGAAATCTTAAGTTGGTTATATACGAGAGTTGACAATGGCATTTTAAATATGGCGTTCCATTAGGACCAGCGCGTATTAACTAGGAAAAAAAGTTAAAGGCTTTGGATATGTCTAGTTATAGCTGCATTACTACAACCCTTTCGTGGTCTCAAGGGCGAAGTAGGAAGAAAAATCAGACACATTTTAATTGCGAGACAGCATGAAAAATTCATATGAACATAGTATTAAAAGGATCTTTTTAAGCTAATTAAATGCGTCCAGTACAAAATAAAATAATCAAACAATAAATACTCCATTGCGATGACACCACGTCCAAAAATAAAAATGTTGGTTAAGTAATGTCATTTATTCCTCAGACGAAGCAGCGTGGTATATGCATTTTGTATACTGACTAGCTAAATATTGATACGGTAACTAAAAGGGTACGCTACAAACTTACGTAAAATGTTCTCGAATCGTACAAAGTAATTATCTTCATTGTGATTATGAATAAAAAGGGAATAAGTATTGAGTGAATTCTCAGTAGTGCAGTTTTTTTTTCAAAACCTCTCGTGTTCCCACGTAGAATATTCAGAAAAATCTGCGCCAGTCATGGCGTTAAATATGATGGAAACTTTAAAGGTATTAAAATCATGGTGATAACTCGCAACTTGAATGATACTGGTTATGATTATTCGATATTTATAGCTGCTTCATATGCGTCATACAAGAAATTTTTATATTCTCAGTATTGTTATAAAATGTGGCAGAATTTAATATAGTATTGATTCCAGAGCAGGGAGTGATACAGGAAACAGAGGATTAAAAATGTATAAGGTTACGTAAAAATGGTTCGGTACAGAAGCGTTTCAGTTGCATTAAACAATTATTGCGAAAGTATTGCCACCCAAATAACACATAATGAGCCACGCTATGAGAAAACCCAATAAAGTGGGTTTTGCGACCAGGATGGATCCAGACCAGCCTGCGCATCCGCGCAGTCGGGGTCGGATCCATGCTGTTCACTTTCAAAGCCTATTGCAATTAGAGAACCCGTTAGCGAATAGCATGGATCCTGACCAGACTGCGCGGAAGCGCAGGCTTGTCTGGATCCATGCTGGTCGCAAACCCACTATGTTGGTTTTCTCATGCACGGCTCAAATAACAATAACGTCCATACAAAACAAGGTAACCTTCAAAGATGATGTATATTTCATTGAACTATTCATAAGCTGCAATTTACACATTGTTGTAAACGGATTGTTAAAAATTAAAACCTCAAACTTGTTAATATATTGATATATTGTTTCTTAAGACACTTAGGAAAGTATAAATTTCAGATATAATCATTTTTTTTTTATTTCAGGTTTTTTTCAGTTTTTCAATAGTTCAAATAGTCAGATTTCTCTGTCATTAAAATTAACACGATTTCTAGCTAATTTAAAGCTATGAAATGTCAAATCAGTTAGTGATATCATAAATTACGTAACCAAGGAAAACATCCAAAGAAAAAAACAAACAGTGTATTTACATTAAGTACGATATAAAAATATTTTATGAAAGAATCAAAAAATATTTCAGCTAACAACAAAATATCTCAGCATAAAAAATATCAAGCAAAGAAAATTACGTATCAGCATATAAAAATTACACATTTCACGTTCGTTTGATAGTTTGTAACATTTGATCAGAAGTACCAAGTATATTTTTGATGTATCAATCCATTTGGCCCTTATTCAGTAGGGGCAAATACTTAATAAATCAGATAAAACATTTAGGAGATATTCTTTTTGCTATTACCGTCCCATGATCTTCTACAAGTTTGTTGAAAAACTTTATTTTCAAAACTACAGAAACCGCAATGGTGACAAATTTGTCTACAATCATGACATGATGTTCATAGACTTTTTTTTCAAACTAAAAATATATTTAAGACATTTTATAAAGTCCAGAAAACTACAGCAGTTAAATTGTTTTGCAGACTAAAATACTTGGTTAATTATACCTGTATGTATGTACACATTTCCCATTTTTTCTGATACAAAGCTGGTAGTCATTACACTTATTTATTTGATATTTGTATTGCTTTAAGGTGGCCAGTCATATTTAAGCAACAATTTATGACATATTTTCAATTTCATATATTCTATAGAGACTTATTCAAGGAACAAAACAAAATGATCCGGTATTACTTTGTTAGAAACACTTTTACAAATGTTTTTTACTGATAGTTTTAGGTAAAATAAACATCATATACTACATAATCTATCTAGACGTAGTTTGTTTTAAAGGCAAGAGCTACGTGGTATCCAGGCCGAGCTGAATACAACATTGCAGATCACGGCTCTGTTATAATAACCCTATTATATCGCAATGATTAGCATGATGTAAAAATGTCAAATTTGTGAGGAGATTTTGACATTTTATAGGCCACAAGCCATGTTTTGCATTTCCTGGCTCAACGTTTTCATACATCTTTTCATTTTAATAAAAGAACAAGAAAACAAGTTAAATGCCACTGTTTGAATGATTTATTCACTTAACTTGTTGTGATTTGATAAACCCGGGAAGTCGTTTAACTTTGCACGATATGGCGCTTTTGTCAACTTGCTTTTTGAATTGAGAGAAAAGGACGAAAAACGCAAACGTAGACTCCATGGAGGCATAGAACACAGCAAACAGAGCCCGACTACACATCGCGAATAGGTCAAAACCCCAAATAGAAAGGTAGCGGAAGGTTTCTGAAATACCCATCTACAAGCACTTTTATTATATGAAAAGTATAAAATGGGATGGGATGTAACAAGGGAAGAGGGAAAGGGTAAGACATATGGAAGTATAAAGGTCTGGGCATAAAATGGGGAGTGAAGGAAGTAACACTACTTTAATGTTTGTAAATGCATGACTTACAACAAATGTTCTAAATCTGAGATATTCGCCTCCGTCTCGTTAACTCGTGTTTCTTTTTGAAAAATGTATTTTCCCATTTTTGAAAAAATAGGTTTTTCATATTCAAAATTTCGTCAAAGAGATTTTAATCAAAGGTTTTGGGGCCAAAAGTAGTACAGAAAAGGTATACTAGGCAAGATCTGGCGATGATTTTTTGAAATTACGTAGTGCTCATGCATTTCATTGTGCTACTCTCATAATTTGGCAAATTAATATACATTTTGTACTAGATGTTACACAAACCATATGTTTTCCATAAACACGTGGCTGCAGAAATGCATTTATGCATATGGGGTTACAATTATTTTATAAAAATGTTTGAAAATATCTAGGATAACCAGATATTGCCGCTGTATGTTTTCAGTATTGAAATGTACGTGCAAAAAACCAAAGCGTGTATATATACAACCTTCACAATGTTATTTTGTGAATACATTTGTATTAATACCAGGGGGAGTGCGGCTATGCATTTTTTTGTAATTGATTTCCTTCATATTATAGCTGTCCAAAATATGGAAAATACACACGTAAATGTGTATGTAGACATTTTTTAAAATTAATCATAGTTCGTATACAGATGAGCCATCGTGACTGCCGTTTCATACTTAATTTATTAAACCAGTTGTGTAAAATAGTAAAAAAGCAAGCCTTTGTCAAGCATTTATATATTTTATTTAATGAGTTTAATGAATTCCCTTGCGGAAAAACACAAATGGAAGATTTTTATTACATATTACAAATTGTTTTCAAATTAAAATAATTATATTTTTTTCTCGAAATACCGTTATAACCTGTAACCAGGCAGGTATTTTACAAACAATCGTGGTCAAGCAAAACGGACTGGTACTCGTTTTTTTCGTTAAGTTTTTAGTTCAGGAACCAAATCATACATTGTAATCCGAATTACGTGCAGTCTTTTCAGTTGAACTACCACTGTTTTCTATGTAACGACATTTGTTTGATAATCGTAACATGTTGATCTTTCTCTTGAGTATCCAGAAGTACCAAGTGTATCTTTTATGTTATCAATTCATTGGACTTATTTAATTAGAGGCATGTTATTAATAAATCAGCTAAACAAATAGAAGATATTCTTTTTTCTTAAACCCCATGATCTAAAGTTTTGAAAAACTTTATTTTCAAAACTATAGAAACCACAATGGTGCCTAATTGTCTAAAGTTTTATAGATTTTTTTTTAAATTAACAATATATTTAAAGACATTTTCATAAAGTCCAGAAACTACTGCAGTAAAGTTATTTTGCAGACTAAGATACTTGGTTAATTATACCTGTATGCATGTATGGTTAATTATACCTGTATGGATGTACACATTTTCCCGTTTTTCTGACACAAAGCTGGTATTCTTAACACTTATTTATTTGATATTTGTATTGCTTTAAGGTAGCCAGTCCATTAAAGCAACAATTTATGACATATTTTCACATTTCAATTTCTATTTAGAGACTTATTTAAAGGGAAAAAAATGATCCGTAATTACGTTGTTTACCCATTTTACAACTGTTTTCACGGGTTTTTTAGTTAAAATTAACATCATATAGTGCATAAATCTATCTAGAAGTAGTTTGTTTTAAAAGGCAAAATTCAGTCGAGCTGAATACAACATTGCAGACAAAGGGTCTGTTAATAACTCTATTATATCGCAATGATTAGCATGATTAAAAATGTCAAATTTGTGAGGAGATTTGACCCTTTTATAGGCCACAAGCCATGTTATGCATTTCCTGGGCTCAACGTTTTCATATGGCTTTTCATTTTAAAAAATAGAACAAGAAAACAAGTTAAATGCCACTGCTTTTAATGATTTATTCACTTAACTTTTTGTGATGTGAAAAAACCCCGAAGTTGCTTAAATATGGCACGATATGGCGCTTCTTTTCAACATTTTTTATGATTGAGAGAAAAGACGTAAAAGGGAAACGTAGACTCCCTGGATGCATAGAGCACAGCAAGCAAGCCTGAGCTAAAACATCGCAAGTAGGTCAACCGCAAATAGAAACTGCAGTGGAATATTTCTTGAAATATCCATTTAAAAACACATTTTATTATATGAAAGGTATGAAATGGATGGGGTGTAAAAAGGGGAAGGGGAAGGTCAAGACATATGGGAAGTATAAAAGGCGGGGCATAAAATGGGGAGTGAAGGGAAGTAAAAAACCCCCAACATTCAGGACAACATACAAACGAAACGGACAAAAAGCCAAGTGGGGAGCACAGCCGCAGAATTGTCAGTACATAAAGAACATGGCCATTGAAATGCGCCTTTAGCACGACCTACCCTAGTTCAACAAGTCAGATAGACAGTACAAATAAAAAGAATTCTCCGCCGAGAAAAAACTCTAAGATTAGTAATAAAATACCCGACTGTTTAAAGTTAAAACAAATATGGTAAATCTGAGGTATCATTACAAACCCAAATTTTCTCAATAACTTGTCTCAAGAGCCCGAACTGTAATTTTAAAGGCTTTGACAAGGCAATTTTCAAGACAAAAAATCACTTTCCTCTGTCCATTCTATAGGGTTAAGGGGAAAACCCATCATGGTGCTTCACTCTTAATATTAAACCCCACCATTAAATGAGAAAGCGTATAGAATGCACTGCACTTCCAAATTATGCATACTGTCCTCTTTAAAAACATGGTTTAAAGTTCCGTAGTTTAAAAAACTACATCCCATTAGTGTACGAAGTGTTAGACAAAGTTTGAAGGTGTGTGTGTAATATCTGTTTTAAAAAAACTGACGATTTTTGTAAAATTGGCGAAAGCGTTCCATAGTTTGTTATAGAGGTAATTCTGTTATAACTTCGTTTTATTGGCCGTACAAAAAACTTCTATGATTAAAATCCTCTGACTTTTAGAAAGTTCTTGCTAAACAACTAAGTTGTTTATACAAACTCCGTATAATGTTGTTCGAAGAACATCTCCGTCCAGGGGGGAGGGGTGGAGGAATGGTCATTCTTAAACATTCAGTCAAAATCGTTTCTTTCATCTTGAATTACCTTTAACGTTTGTTAAATGCATGTCTTACAACAAATGTTTCTAAATCTGAGGTATTCGCCTCGTAACTTGTGTTTCGTTTCGAAAAATGTGTTTTGTAATTTGTGAAAATATAGATTGGGTTTATATTCAAAAAATCGTCAATGAGATTTTCATTTAAACTTCAAAAACTTAAAACTTTGGTTTAAAAGTTAAACAGAAAAGGTAAACTAAGACAGAGATCTGGCGATGATATTTGAATTACCTAGTGCTCATGCATGTCATTGTGCTACTTTCATAATTTGGCAATGTTACACAAATCATATGTTTTCCATAAACATGTGGGTGCAGGGAAAGCATTAAAACATGGGATCTTTCGTTACTGATCATTATTATAAAAATGTTTGAAAATATCTAGGATAACACTTGGAGGAATTGTAAAATGTCCATAGTACCAGATAGTGTCGTTGTTATGTTTTCAGTATTGAAATGTACACAAAATACTAAGCGTGTACACAACCTTCGCAATGTTATTTGTGAATACATTTGTATTAATACCAGGCTGAGTGCGGCTATGCATTTTTCTTTAATTGATTTCCTTTCATATTAATATAACTGTCACAAATATGAAAAAATACACACGTGTTTAAAATTAATCATAGTTCGTATACTAGATGATCCATCGCGACTGCCGTTTCATACATAAATTTATTAAACCAGTTGTGTAGTAAAATGCAAGCCCTTTTCAAGCATTTAAAATATTTTATAATGAGTTAATGAATTCATTGCGGAAAGACACAAATGGAAGATTTTTATCACATATTACAAAATTTTTTTAAAAATAAATAATTACATTTATTTTTTCTCGAAATACCATTGTATTCCGTAACCAAGCGGTATATTACCTCAATCGTGGTCAAGCAAAACCGGTTTGGCATAGCGTTTAAGCATAGCGTATTTACTACCAAAATAGTTGGGGAACCAAATCATACATAGTAATCTGGGAAAAATTTCGTGCAGTCTTCTCAGTTGAACTACCACTAGCTACTATGTAACGACAGTTTGTAAAATTTGCCCACCCCGCACATCCCAAATGCGATCATCATTTCATTTTAAATGTTTAAAATATATATCAAATCAATGTTAATGTTACTTTTTATTCTGCATCGAAAAATGCGTTTTTAATGTTTGAAAATCTAACTGCCTTGTGAAGGGATTTATGTTACAGATACTATACTGCGAGCTGATGTTAAACTTGGAAGTGATCTGATATGACATCATTGAACCAGCTGCATATCAAGGTGGACGTTTTGGACTACTGAACAGATCTAGGCCTCGTTCATCGGCGTCACTATAACATATATAGGAGAAGGAAGTATACCATACGTAAGACAGAAGGTAAAAACGTGGATGGTAGAGGAAGTGAGATAAACAGAACGATGACAATTGTGGGTAAACTGATCGTTTTATTGGTTTATATGTAGTGATTATCTTTGACAAGGAACTATGTTAAGTGATCATTTCCAAGAAACGTTTTGCTACCGGAAAAGTTGCAAAACCCAAATGGGGACGATGTGTGCGGAACTACAGTTTGCGTTTTTTGGATAGTAGTTAATTAATTTTTGGCTTAATATGTCAATGTGAGACATCCGCATGAAACAGTTTTATATTTTGCTTAATTTAATCATTTAAGTCACACTTATACGCTTTCAAGGAGGAACTGAGCCGATCGTGGGATGACCATGTGAATGATACTTAAGGGACGGCATCAGTTTATTTTTAAGCTGCTTTATATATACTTTTGTTCAATCTGTTTAACTCTGGTTCTTGTTTCCGGTTACCAGCGTTGATCGCGGTACTACAACCGGAGAACTGCAAATTGGTTGTAGCTTAGACCAATCTTTGGGTTAGTTTTTGTGGTATCTGCTAGTGTAATATGGTCCCCCACCGATTAATGGGGGATACCACTCGTTTGTCACTTAGTCTGTTCTGTACTGTGTCATGGTTGACAGGAAAGTGAAAGCTGATTACATCCTTGCTACAGTGTTTGCTTAGTTGTGACTCGTTTAATATTGTTCAAATTTTTATAACGGTCACCCGTAGATTAATGGAGGATACCACTCGTTTGCCACTTGGGTCTATTGTGTACGTGTCATTGTTGGCAGGAAAGTGAAAGCTGATTATATCGCTTTGGGTACAGTTGCTTTGTCTTAGTTCGCGTTGTCCATTATTGTTACGGCCATCCGTAATTAAAAAAAGGATACCACTCGTTTTTCCCTGATAGTAAATTGTCATCGTTGGCAAGAAAGTAGAAGTGTAATGCTTCGTGTCACTGCCTCTCTACCGCACAGTGTTTTGCCTTGGTTTGTGACTCGTTTGATGTCTTTAAGTATTGTTAGGTCCCCGTTAGAGGACATGAAGGACGTCACTCGTTTGGTCATGTTGTCTCTTGTGCTGTGCGGTATAATCGTTGGCAAGAAAGTAAAGTTAATGCCACGCCAAAAATCATATTCTTAAGTAAAAAAATGTATTTTTGTGTAAAAATGCGCCCGGTCGCCTTCTGGTTGGCTTACCTATTCCAGAATCCGCAGGCTACCGGTTAGATTTTCTGGCTGGCTCGTCACCCCGCTTTAAAATTTGAATGGCCATAATATCCCATTTTCATAAAAAATAAGACAGGTACGTCTTCGTACTTCATTCATGTCTGACCTAGAGGATCTTTTTGTGGTTTGAATTTGGCATTTAGCATAATGAAATAAAATTGAGTATATTGCATGTTTGTTTCTGATTTATATTTTCTGGTAATAAAATAATCGCCTATGCTGCTGAAGCAACGAATTGTTTTCCTTTCTTTGCATATAAACAAAGTAAATTTGGCTAACATCTTTTGTGTGCTTTTTTAAATTTTCACTGGAAAGTAACTACGTTTGAGTATTTAAGAACAGGAATTGTAAACAATAGGTGATTCTATGCAAAATATACTTCAGTATAAAAGATACAAATGTAAATAAATACCTATACGAACATTAATCCTAGACAAATCTGGTAGAATGCTTTCATTTTGCTTGAACTGAATAAAACGAATCTATTTTAAAATAGTTGTTATACTTGTCTTGTTTCAATTTCACGTCAGTGTATTATTACCATTACAATTTCAGATAAAACCATAGCCCTGCAGGAGAAACAAACATAACTGCCTGCAGAAAAAGCACAGGTTTCTGTTAAGATTTCATTATCGACATGCCGTTTTACTTCAAGTATTAAATAGCATAACAGATTATAAAAAACCTTGTTATTCGTCTACTTGAGGGGGAACCTAACTGAGCAGCCATAAATACCTCCCTTTACCTCATTCTTCTATTCGAATTACTTTTGGGTTCATGTCCTGATGTGATATTTGGAATCTGGAATAATTTGGAGTCATGTTTTGTTGATGATAAACTCACGTGCAAGATACTAAGAACTCTGGCACGTTTTAATTTTGTTGTTCTAAGTGTGTGGTTTACTGATGAAAAAAAAAAGAATTTCAAATTTATTTGTACTTTGTTTTCATAGCAAAAGTATAGCAATCCGAAAATAACCACGCGGTTTGCGTGATATTTAGATAACAGAACTATTTTATATAATTCATAAAGAGGTTTTAACAATAAATAAACCGCAAGCCTCGTTATGCATTTTCTTCTGTTTTTGCAATATTTTTGTACAACTTTTCACATTAACTACAGGACAAAAGACGAGTTAAACTGTCATTCTGTTTGCATCATTTATGCAAACAACCTGTTGTTAAGTCGTTGCGCATAGACACGGTCACAATTTACATCCAAAACATGTGTTTGTAAACGCGTTTAATTAAAGAAAAACGAGATAAATATTTTGATTTTTTACCAAACATTACAGAAACTATACAAAGCGCTGAGGACATTAAATGCACCTATTTTGGCTATAAATGTATATGTGTTTAATTAATGCCAAATAAATGTTATGTTATATATAACTGCAAAAAGTTTGGACTGAACTCTAAAAAATCTTCATTTGTAACGTATAGATTTTAATGTCGCAAAATCGTTTCTTAAATTTGTTCATGAAAACTGCAAGACACTTTGGATGAAATTAAACGCCAATCAGCTTTCAATACTCGTACAGATACATTTAATTTGAACAATGAAACTTAACAATAATTTCGACTTCTTTCTTAGGCATAGTGTTTATGTTTTAGCATAAATTAAACGCAAATTGAATCATACATACAATTGTATTTAGAAACGCTGAATGCTGATTAAATACATGCTACAAATGCTCGCATGCATGCACATATCGCTCTCAAAGTCTACAATGCGAGCATACATCCACATATTGCTTAAATCAGAAAAGGAAACTTTGCTTCATTTGCTCTGGGAGTGTACCCATATACACTCTTTACTTGGAGATGTAGCGGATATAATTAAACGCTTTGATGTAACATTTTACGTAGATAATAAATCTTTTATTTTAGGATATACGAAAAAACAACAAGAAATTTTTAACATTTTGAGTCTAGAAATAAAAAGATACATATTTTTGTGTAAAAGAAAAGAAATAATTCCATCACTGCAAGGGTTAAGAAATAGCTTAAAGTTTGCCTCTTCAATTAATAGCGAAACAGATAAAGCTGAAATAAATAAAGCTCACTGGTCTCTTATACAAAAGCTAATTTGTGAATAGTTGTAAATAAATATAATTATATACATGTGTAAGTATCATTATAATGAACTGCATATCTGTACGTGAATATGACTTTTTGTCTTTTTTATATATTAGTAGTACACTTTTTGCACTATGTGTTGAGGCCTCAGACCATAAACATAATTGCATAATTATCTCCCCTGAACATTGTCATTGCGGAATCTGTTTTTCATGTGTTTTTTTTTTTATATCTTACATTTAACTCATATGTATGTGTGTATTTGTAAGGTTAGCATGGGATGGTTCCCCGACCCATGTCTAACCATGTGACGGGGAGAATAAACGGGGTTACCCATTGGGGCCTCAAACGAAAAAAAAATCCACATATTGCTCCACACATGCAGCATACCAGTCGCCCAAAATGCCTGTTTTCGTGCGCGTCTTGTCCCCCAGTTCATAAATATAGGGCACATATTCATATAATTATACGTTCGCACACTTATTGAAACGCATACACACGCGGGTAAGTATTTTATAAAAAATATTAGGAAATATATAAAGCGAAGAATTAACTCCAGAAATACACTTTTTACTTCAAAACTAACATGACATAAAACTAAAATATTAGGACATTTGAAATAGTCAAAAGTATATTGTTGTTTCATCAGCTGAATACACGTGTCCCCAAAACTAATCACAGCGGAATACGTGTCCCCAAAACTACTAACAGCGGAATACACGTGTCCCCAAAACTACTCGTCCCAAAAACTACTCATTCCTCTGACAGTTGATAATTATGAAAATATTGCAAGCCTTTTAAATCTTGCATTTTTGACATAATTTGATATAGCATTCTGAAGGGAAGCAAGCTACGGCATGTCGGTCGTCTTATAAATGGGGGCAAAAATAGCATTATATAATAACAAAAAATATATGACATAGCAAGTTACACTCTAGGTACAATAATTAGGCTATCAGAAATATCAACTTACGATAATTTTGAGACATAAGGTAATACTAGACGTTTTTCTTTGTAAAAGTTTGTGGGACAAGACCCCTGCAATGGTTGTCATGTCTCTTTGTAAAGTACACTTGACTAAAATGGTTATAATTAATTGAAAAAATAATCAAAGGTGGTCAATCAGGTTTTGGTCAAGTACATGTACTAGTTATGGAAATTATGAAAAAAAAAAAACAATTGATTATTTACACTTATTTGTGTTCTTTGAATGCTGAATACCCATTAGATTTTCACTGGAAGTATTTTTAAATTTGATTTTCCTATCCTGAGTACTAGACCAGGATAAAGTTATTTTAGCATATGTAAAACTTTGATTAACATACCTACTCTAGGGAATGGCATAAATGTAATAACTATGGTATTATTACACATATTTGCAGTGACAATTCATATTATGCCGAAATTCATTAAAAATTCAAGTTTGCAAAATTATTTTACATCCCTTTGCCTGTCTTGGTTGTGTAACTAATACGGACTGGAAATAAACGAAAATACACACAGCATGAAAACTTGCCTTTTAGCTCAGATTGTTAAAATATCCCAATATCTATCAAACTGGAATGCAAAAAATAGAAATTATTTTGAAATCAGAGGAATTATTCAGCATTTTAAAGATATTCCTATTAAAGGAAAATAATTATATTTTAATAAAAACAATAAATAACACATATATCTTGTTCTTTAGAATGGGACTGGTTGCGTGGAAAAAATGTCATAAATTGTTGTTTAGATATGACTGGCCAACTTTAAGGTTATGTTTTTCTAGAACATTCAAGTTTATGTCTCTTACGATTATTTTTCTCGAAGTTCATGCGAAATGAACGACAGAATAGGCAAATTTATGAATTGCGTTAGTGATTTATGGTCAGTGCATCAAAGTTTATGCGAAATGAACGACAGAATAGGCAAATTTATGAATTGCGTCAGTGCATCAAAGTTTATGCGAAATGAACGACAGAATAGGCAAATTTATGAATTGCGTTAGTGATTTATGGTCAGTGCATCAAAGTTCATGCGAAATGAACGACAGAATAGGCAAATTTATGAATTGCGTTAGTGATTTATGGTCAGTGCATTTTATGACGTCGGCGCAACGTCAAGGCGTAGCACTGTTCATGCATAATAGCAAACTTGGAATAGTCTTTTAAAACATTATTCTTTTAAAGAGAATATGAGCATTGCAATAAATGGGAAATCAGCTTGTATGAATTTTGATAAGAAGGTCAAAGCAATTTATTTTATTGGAAATTATTTAATACGAAAGAGGCAGCTCCGGAAATCATGGGTAGAAAACAACAACAACAAAACGATGCTTAAGCAGAAAATATTCACATGTCGAACGGTATATATGTTTACTCTGACATATACATATACGTTTTCTATAGATGGAAAGACCTTTGGTTTTACAGAATTACCTTTAACCCTAATCAGCTGTTCACATTTGTTTTGTACGTACAATACCTGACGGCATATTATGGTTGTGTCTGACTTTAATACAAATTAAACGTCATAATTTTCAATGTAAAAATTAATAAGGAAAATGTAATGTAATGTTTTAAACTTAATAATAGCTTCTTGGCGAAAAAGTGTAATTATAAATATGTAATTTCATAAATAATGCGGCGGTTTTTGTCTAAATTTGACAAAGAGCAAGCTTTATTTAAGATAAATTATATGCTGACATACAACCGCATCAACGGAAATACATTGTTACTTCATATGAATATGACATTGCTTCAAGTAGTATAGTAAATATTGTTAAAATGAGGACATATGAAAACGAGGTTTCGCGTAATTCTTCATATACTTCTATTTAAATATCTTTTATGTACGACACGCACAAAATGTTTAAAAACAATAACAACAATTATAAATGAAATATAAAAGAATATCCGTTGAAAGCTTAGACTCGGTTAAATTCTGCAACCCCCTCACGCCCTGAAGTACCAATTTAAGCGAAACTCTGTAACACATAATTCCAAGATCCTAAAGACCAGAAAATATTGACTCAAAACTCATGAAAATGAACAAACAGCACAGTAAAACAAGCATTGTAATAGTCCCAATACAGAAAGAAAATTATTAGTATGAAAATTTGTTTGACAAGTAAATTCATTAACTAAACCGAAAACAAGGGCCAATGGAACTGGGACAACTATTGCAATTAGCCGTTCATTTCTGTAATGCGTTGATAGTATTTTTTGATAGATCGCGAGAGAAAGATACAGTGTAGTACGAAATCTTAAGTTGGTTATATACGAGAGTTTGACATTGGCATTTTAAATATGGCGTTCCATTAGGACCAGCGCGTTATTAACTAGGAAGAAAGTTAAAGGCTTTGGATATGTCTAGTTATAGCTGCATTATCTACAATCCTTTCGTGGTCTCAAAGGGCGAAGTAGGAAGAAAACATCAGACACATTTAATTGCGAGACAGCATGAAAAATTCATATGAACATAGTATTATAAGGATCTCTTTAAGCTTAATTAATGCGTCCAGTACAAAATAGACTAATCAAACAGATAAATACTCCATTGCGATGACACCACGTCCAAAAATAAAAATGTTGGTTAAGTAATGTCATTTATTCCCTCAGACGAAGCAGCGTGGTATATGCATTTTTGTATACTGACTAGCTAAATATTGATACGGTAACTAAAAGGGTACGCCTACAAACTTACGTAAAATGTTCTCGAATCGTACAAAGTAATTATCTTCATTAGTGATTATGAATAAAAAGGGAATAAAGTATTTGAGTGAATTCTCAGTAGTGCAGTTTTTATTTTCAAAACCTCTCGTGTTGCACGTAGAATATTCAGAAAAATCTGCGCCAGTCATGGCGTTAAATATGATGGAAACTTTAAAGGTATTAAAATCATGGTGATAACTCGCAACTTGAATGATACTGGTTTATGATTATTTCGATATTTTATAGCTGCTTGTACTAAAACGACTCGTGGTTTATTCTCCTGTAGCTTCATATGCGTCATACAAGTAATTTATATTCTCAGTATTGTTATAAAATGTGGCAGAATTTAATATAGTATTGATTCCAGAGCAGGGAGTGATACAGGAAACAGAGGATTAAAAATGTATAAGGTTACGTAAAAATGGTTCGGTACAGAAGCGTTTCAGTTGCATTAAACAATTATTGCGAAAGTCATTGCCAACCTAATAACACATAAATGAGCCACGCTATGAGAAAACCAACATAGTGGGTTTGCGACCAGGATGGATCCAGACCAGCCTGCGCATCCGCGCAGTCTGGTCAGGATCCATGCTGTTCACTTTCAAAGCCTATTGCAATTAGAGAACCCGTTAGCGAATAGCATGGATCCTGACCAGACTGCGCGGAAGCGCAGGCTGGTCTGGATCCATGCTGGTCGCAAACCCACTATGTTGGTTTTCTCATGGCACGGCTCAAATAACAATAACGTCCATACAAAACAAGGTAACCTTCAAAGATGATGTATATTTCATTGAACTATTCATAAGCTGCAATATTACACATTGTTGTAAACGTGATTGTTAAAAACTTAAAACCTCAAACTTGTTAATATTATTGATATATTGTTTCTTAAGACACTTAGGAAAGTATAAATTTCAGATATAATCATTTTTTTTTTATTTCAGGTTGTTTCAGATTTTCAATAGTTCAAATAGTCAGATTTCTCTGTCATTAAAATTAACACGATTTCTAGCTAATTTAAAGCTATGAAATGTCAAATCAGTTAGTGATATTATAAATTACGTAACCAAGGAAATACATCCAAAAGAAAAAACAAACAGTGTATTTACATATAAGTACGTATATAAAAATATATGTATGAAAGAATCAAAAAATATTTCAGCTAACAACATAATATCTCAGCATATAAATATCAAGCAAAGAAATATTACTGTATCAGCATATAAAATTACACATTTCACGTTCAGATGATAGTTTGTAACATGTTGTATCCAGAAGTACCAAGTATATCTTTGATGTATCAATCCATTTGGACTTTATTCAGTTAGAGGCAAGTACTTAATAAATCAGATAAAACATTTAGGAGATATTCTTTTTGCTATACCGTCCCATGATCTTCTACAAGTTTTGTTGAAAAACTTTATTTTTCAAAACTACAGAAACCGCAATGGTGACTAATTGTCTACAATCATGACATGATGTTCATAGACTTTTTTTTCAAACTAAAAATATATTTATAGACATTTTCATAAAGTCCAGAAACTACAGCAGTTAAATTGTTTTGCAGACTAAAATACTTGGTTAATTATACCTGTATGTATGTACACATTTCCCATTTTTTCTGATTCATTACACTTATTTATTTGATATTTGTATTGCTTTAAGGTGGCCAGTCATATTTAAGCAACAATTTATGACATATTTTCACATTTCATATATTCTATTAGAGACTTATTCAAGGAACAAAACAAAATGATCCGTATTACTTTGTTAGATCACTTTTACAAATGTTTTTTACTGATAGTTTTTAGGTAAAATAAACATCATATACTACATAAGTCTATCTAGACGTAGTTTGTTTTAAAGGCAAGAGCTACGTGGTATCCAGGCCCGAGCTGAATACAACATTGCAGATCACGGCTCTGTTATAATAACCCTATTATATCGCAATGATTAGCATGATGTAAAAATGTCAAATTTGTGAGGAGATTTTGACATTTTATAGGCCACAAGCCATGTTATGCATTTCCTGGCTCAACGTTTTCATATATCTTTTCATTTTAATAATAGAACAAGAAAACAAGTTAAATGCCACTGTTTTGAATGATTTATTCACTTAACTTGTTGTGATTTGATAAACCCCGGAAGTCGTTTAACTTTGGCACGATATGGCGCTTCTGTCAACTTGCTTTATGAATTGAGAGAAAAGACGAAAAACGCAAACGTAGACTCCATGGAGGCATAGAACACAGCAAACAGAGCCTGAGCTACACATCGCGAAGTAGGTCAACCGCAGATAGAAAGTGTAGCGGAAGGTTTCTTGAAATACCCATCTACAAGCACATTTTATTATATGAAAAGTATAAAATGGGATGGGATGTAACAAGGGAAGAGGAAGGGTAAGACATATGGGAAGTATAAAGGTCTGGGCATAAAATGGGGAGTGAAGGGAAGTAACACTACTTTAATGTTTGTTAAATGCATGACTTACAACAAATGTTTCTAAATCTTAGGTATTCGCCTCTCGTCTCGTTAACTCGTGTTTCTTTTTGAAAAATGTATTTTCCCATTTGTGAAAAATATAGGTTGTTCATATTCAAAATATCGTCAATGAGATTTTAATCAAAAGGTTTGGGTCCAAAAGTAGTACAGAAAAGGTATACTTAGGCAGAGATCTGGCGATGATATTTGAAATTACGTAGTGCTCATGCATTTCATTGTGCTACTCTAATAATTTGGCAAATTAATATACATTTTGTACTAGATGTTACACAAACCATATGTTTTCCATAAACACGTGGCTGCAGAAATGCATTTATGCATATTGCGTTACTAAATTATTATTATTAAAATGTTTGAAAATATCTAGGATAACCAGATATTGCCGCTGATATGTTTTCAGTATTGAAATGTACGTGCAAAAAACTAAGCGTGTATATATACAACCTTCACAATGTTATTTGTGAATACATTTGTATTAATACCAGGCGGAGTGCGGCTATGCATTTTTCTGTAATTGATTTCGTTTCATATTATAGCTGTCAAAAATATGGAAAAATACACACGTAAAATGTGTATGTAGACATTGTTTAAAATTAATCATAGTTCGTATACTAGATGATCCATTGTGACTGCCGTTTCATACTTAATTTATTAAACCAGTTGTGTAAAATAGTAAGATGCAAGCCTTTGTCAAGCATTTATATAATTTCATTTAATGAGTTTAATGAATTCATTGCGGAAAGACACAAATGGAAGATTTTTATCACATATTACAAATTGTTTTCAAATTAAAATAATTATATTTTTTTCTCGAAATACCGTTATAACCTGTAACCAGGCAGGTATGTTTACATCAATCGTGGTCAAGCAAAACCGGACTGGTACTCGTTTTTTGCGTTAAGTTTTCAGTTCAGGAACCAAATCATACATTTGTAATCCGAATTACGTGCAGTCTTTTCAGTTGAACTACCACTAGTTACTATGTAACGACAATTTGTTTGATAATTCGTAACATGTTTAACTTTCTCCTGAGTATCCAGAAGTACCAAGTGTATCTTTGATGTTATCAATTCATTTGGACTTTATTTAATTAGAGGCATGTTATTAATATATCAGCTAAACAAATAGAAGATATTCTTTTTGCTATACCGTCATGATCTTCTACAAGTGTTGAAAAACTTTATTTTTCAAAACTATAGAAACCGCAATGGTGCCTAATTGTCTAAAGTTCATAGATTTTTTTTTTCAAATTAACAATATATTTAAAGACATTTTCATAAAGTCCAGAAACTACTGCAGTTAAGTTATTTTGCAGACTAAGATACTTGGTTAATTATACCTGTATGGATGTATGGTTAATTATACCTGTATGGATGTACACATTTTCCCATTTTTCTGACACAAAGCTGGTATTCTTAACACTTGTTTATTTGATATTTGTATTGCTTTAAGGTGGCCAGTCACATTAAAGCAACAATTTATGACATATTTTCACATTTCATATTTCTATTTAGAGACTTATTCAAGGAACAAAATGATCCGTATTACGTTGTTTACCCATTTTACAACTGTTTTCACGGATTTTTTTAGTTAAAATTAACATCATATAGTGCATAAATCTATCTAGAAGTAGTTTGTTTTAAAAGGCAAAATTCAGTCGAGCTGAATACAACATTGCAGATCAAGGCTCTGTTATAATAACTCTATTATATCGCAATGATTAGCATGATGTAAAAATGTCAAATTTGTGAGGAGATTTGACATTTTATAGGCCACAAGCCATGTTATGCATTTCCTGGCTCAACGTTTTCATATGGCTTTTCATTTTAACAATAGAACAAGAAAACAAGTTAAATGCCACTGCTTTGAATGATTTATTCACTTAACTTGTTGTGATATGATAAACCCCGAGAGTTGTTTAAATATGGCACGATATGGCGCTTCTGTCAACATTTTTTATGAATTGAGAGAAAAGACGTAAAAGGTAAACGTAGACTCCATGGATGCATAGAGCACAGCAAGCACAGCCTGAGCTACACATCGCAAAGTAGGTCAACCGCAAATAGAAACTGCAGTGGAAGGTTGCTTGAAATATCCATTTAAAAGCACATTTTATTATATGAAAGGTATGAAAATGGGATGGGATGTAACAGGGGAAGGGGAAGGGCAAGACATATGGGAAGTATAAAAGGCGGGGGCATAAAATGGGGAGTGAAGGAAAGTAAAACCACCAACATTCAGGACAACATACAAAACGAAACGGACAAAAAGCAAGTGGGGAACACAGCCGCAGAATTGTCAGTACATAAAGAACATGGCCATTGAAATGCGCCTTGAACACGACCTACCCTAGTTCTAACAAGTCAGATATGACAGTACAAATAAAAGAATTCTCCGCCGAGATAAACTCTAAGATTAGTAATAAAATACCAGACTGTTTAAAGTTAAAACAAATATGGTAAATCTGAGGTATCATTACACCAATTTACTCAATAACTTGTCTCAAGAGCACCGAGACTGTAAATTTTAAAGGCTCGACAAGGCAATTTGCAAGACAAAAAATCACTTTCCTCTGTCCATTTTATAGGATTAAGGGGAAAACCCATCATGGTGCTTCACTCTTAATAGTTACCGCACCATTAAATGAGAAAGCGTAGAGGGATGCACTGCACCTTCCGAATTATGCATACTGTCCTCTTTAAAAACAATGTTAATGTTCCGTAGTTTAAAAAAAACTACATCCCATTAGTGTACGAAGTGTTAGACAAAGTTAGAAGGTGTGTGTGTTATATCTGTTTTAAAGATCTGACGATTTTTGTAAAATTGGCGAAAGCGTTCCATAGTTTGTTATAGAGGTAATTCTGTTATAACTTCGTTTTATTGCCGTACAAAAAACTTCTATGATTAAAATCCTCTGACTTTGAGAAAGTTCTTGCTAAACAACTAAGTTGTTTTATACAAACTCCGTATAATGTTGTTCGAAGAACATCTCCGTCCAGGGGGGAGGGGGTGGAGGAATGGTCATTCTTAAACATTCAGTCAAAATCGTTTCTTTCATCTTGAATTACCTTTAACGTTTGTTAAATGCATGTCTTACAACAAATGTTTCTAAATCTGAGGTATTCGCCTCGTTAACTTGTGTTTCGTTTCGAAAAATGTGTTTTGTAATTTGTGAAAAATATAGATTGTTCATATCCAAAATATCGTCAATGAGATTTTCTTTTAAAGCTTCAATAACTTAAAACTTGGTTTAAAAGTAGAACAGAAAAGGTAAACTAAGACAGAGATCTGGCGATGATATTTGAAATTACGTAGTGCTCATGCATGTCATTGTGCTACTCTCCTAATTTGACAATGTTACACAAACCATATGTTTTCCATAAACATGTGGCTGCAGAAATGCATTAAAATATGCATCTTGCGTTACTGAATCATTATTATAAAAATGTTTGAAAATATCTAGGATAACACTTGGAGGAATTGTAAAATGTCCATAGTACCAGATAGTGTCGTTGTTATGTTTTCAGTATTGAAATGTACGCAAAATATTAAGCGTGTATACAACCTTCGCAATGTTATTTATGAATACATTTGTATTAATACCAGACGGAGTGCGGCTATGCATTTTTCTGTAATTGATTTCCTTTCATATTAATTTAACTGTCACAAATATGAAAAAATACACACGTGAAATGTGTATGTAGACATTGTTTAAAATTAACCATAGTTCGTATACTAGATGATCCATCGCGACTGCCGTTTCATACATAATTTATTAAACCAGTTGTGTAGTAAAATGCAAGCCTTTGTCAAGCATTTATATATTTTATTAATGAGTTTAATGAATTCATTGCGGAAAGACACAAATGGAAGATTTTTATCACATATTACAAATTATTTTAAAATTAAAATAATTACATTTATTTTTTCTCGAAATACCATTGTATTCCGTAACCAAGCAGGTATATTTACCTCAATCGTGGTCAAGCAAAACCGGTTTGGCATAGCGTTAAGCATAAGCGTATTTACATACCAAAATAGTTTGGGAACCAAATCATACATATGTAATCTGAAAATTACGTGCAGTCTTCTCAGTTGAACTACCACTAGCTACTATGTAACGACAGTTTGTTAAAATTTGCCCACCCTGCACACCCCAAATGCGATCATCATTTCATTATCAATGTTTAAAAATATATATCAAATCAATTGTTAATGTTACTTTTTATTCTGCATCGAAAAATGCGTTTTTAATTTTTGAAAATCTAACTGCCTTGTGAAGTATTTATGTTACAGATACTATACTGCGAGCTGATGCTAAACTTGAAAGTGATCTGATATGACATCATTGAACCAACTGCATATCAAGTTGGACGTTTTGGACTACTGAACAGATCTAGGCCTCGTTCATCGGCGTCACTATAACATTTATAGGAGAAGGAAGTTTACCATACGTAAGACAGAAGGTAAAAACGTGGATGGTAGAGGAAGTGAGATAAACAGAACGATGACAATTGTGGGTAAACTGATCGTTTTATTGGTATCATATGTAGTGATTATCTTTGACAAGGAACTATGTTATAGTGATCATTTCCAAGAAACGTTTTGCTACCGGAAATGTTGCAAACCAACTGGTGACGATGTGTGCGGAACTACAGTTTGCGTTTTTTTGGATAGTTGATAATTAGTTTTTGGCTTAATATGTCAATGTGAGACATCCGCATGAAACAGTTTTATATTTTGCTTAATTTAATTATTTAAGTCACACATATACGCTTTCAAGGAGGAACTTAGCCGATCGTGGGATGACCATGTGAATTATACTTAAGGATGTACGATCGAATTTTTTCTAACGTTAAGAATTTTTTCATACTCTGTGAGCTTGAAGAACATTAGTTTTCAAGACAAACAAGAGAAGAAGAAACATAGGTCACCGTACTCGTTTTAATTTTATAGGGCATTTACTACACCCTCTGTTTAAGGTTTCCTGAAATTTTGTAAAATTGAAAAAATGGTTGTACTTTATAAAACATATAATATCCCATTTAATGTCATAAGGATTTCATGTCTTACAGGTTAATATGAATACAAGGTGATGTCAGTATTATATAAGCATAAATGTCACAAACAAATCTCTTTCATTTTTACATGTTGACATAATTACCCCACCCACTTTATTTTCAATGGAAAAAATATATTTAGATCTACAAAAAAAATTTCTGACGGTAAGATTTTAAAAATATTTTGCAGCTTTAATGACGCACAAAAATGCTTTAAAATGGAAAGAAAAAAGTAGGGGTCACCATGCATCTAAGAGATTTGTTAAGAAAAAACGGTCAAAATCTGGTGAATTTTGATATATTTTGTGTTCTTCTTTATTTAATTAATATTTTCCAGATAAAATAAAGAGATATCTTGAAAATTTTTATTTCAGTTATAGCTTATAATTATATGTATCAGTCAGGAAAATATCAAAACGAAACCTGATCTACTTTCATAGATATTTGAAATTACCTACCCCTACCCCGCTGTAAAACTTACGTCAATTTTAGACAAATGCCAGCCAAAAATAAGGGTGAAAATTTTTTTTTCGCAGAAAGCAGAATCTGTTTGCTTAAATGGTACTTTATTAGCCATATTTGAATGATTTACGTTAATTTTCGGCAAAACTTTTGTTGGAAGGCAATATTTAAAGAAACATTTTTCAAAATGGCGGATATCCTGAAAAAAAACGCTCGTACATCCTTAAGGGACGGCATCAGTTTATTTTTAAGCTGCTTTATATATATTTTGGTTCAATCTGTTTAACTCTGGTTCTTGTTTCCGGTTACCAGCGTTGATCGCGGTACTACAACCGGAGAACTGCAAATTGGTTGTAGCTTAGACCAATTTTGGTTAGTTTTTGTGGTATCTGCTAGTGTAGATATGGTCACCCACCGATTAATAGAGATACCACTCGTTTGTCACTTAGTCTGTTCTGTACTGTGCCATGGTTGACAGGAAAGTGAAAGCTGATTACATCGCTTTGCTACAGTGCTTTGCCTTAGTTTGTGACTCGTTTAATATTGTTCATAACTATAACGGTCACCCGTAGATTAATGGAGGATACCACTCGTTTGTCACTTGGTCTGTTGTGTACTGTGTCATTGTTGGCAGGAAAGTGAAAGCTGATTATATCGCTTTGCTACAGTGCTTTGTCTTAGTTCGCGTTGTCCATTATTGTTACGGCCATCCGTAGATTAAAAGAGGATACCACTCGTTTGTCATGATAGTATATTGTCATCGTTGGCAAGAAAGTAGAAGTGTAATGCTTCGTGTCACTGCCTCTCTACCGCTACAGTGTTTTGCCTTGGTTTGTGACTCGTTTGATGTCTTTAAGTATTGTTAGGGTCACCCGTAGAGGACATTAAGGACGTCACTCGTTGGTCATGTTGTCTCTTGTGCTGTGCGGTATAATCGTTGGCAAGAAAGTAAAAGTGTAATGCCACGCCAAAAATCTTATTCTTTAGTAAAAACTGTATTTTTGTGTAGAAAATGCGCCTGGTCGCCTTCTGGTTGGCTTACCTATTTCCAGAATCTCGCAGGCTACCCGGTTAGATTTTCTGGCTGGCTCGTCACCCAGCTAAACTTTGAATGGCCATAATATCCCATTTACATAAAAAATAAGACAGGTACGTCTTCGTACTTCATTCATGTCTGACCTAGAGGATCTTTTTGTGGTTTGAATTTGGCATTTAGCATAATGAAATAAAATTGAGTATATTGCATGTGTGTTTCTGATTTATATTTTCGGGTAATAAAATAATCGCCTAACTGATGAAGCTACGAATTGTTTTCCTTTCTTTGCATATAAACAAAGTAAATTTGGCTAACATCTTTTGTGTGCTTTTTTAAATTTTCACTGGAAAGTAACTACGTTTGAGTATTTAAGAACAGGAATTGTAAACAATAGGTGATTCTATGCAAAATATACTTCAGTATAAAAGATACAAATGTAAATAAATACCTATACGAACATATAGATATATGTTCCAAGGTAGTAAACTAAAAAAGAAGTACGAACACTTGAAGAACTATCTGACAGTTTTTCAAGACTGATGTCGGGGCGTGATGATTGTGACGTTACAAGGGTAAGATTGGTATATTTAGGTCAATGATACATAGGCGGCGTATGGTCCACAGATACAATAATGGCTTTGCCCTAAACGAGAAAACAGTGGGCAAAACTAATCAAATTGGAATTTAGAGTTCCATCTGAACGCAATTTTTAATCAACCGTGCCTGCATTTTCACTTTTAACTTATGACTGTGTATTGGCTGGTAATATCACCTAGGCGGTTTTGTCTTCAAAACCTTAATACTGAATTGGTGTATTCGGGTTCTCAAAGGATTTGGAGTATCTAGTGTAGGTAGCGTTTCTAGGAATACATAATTTCTTTCCATGTTCCAAAGGCCAATCCTTATAACCTGTCTTACAAAACATTGTGCATTCTAGACAATAGATACAGGTAAGAACTCCGATGATTCTGTATTTCAAGCCTACACGAATGGCTCAAATTCTAGACTTGCACAAAACCATTTTCCTACACAATTTTCCTTTCCAGTCTTTATAATGGCGTCACAATAATTATGGTGGTAAAGGCTAACAAATTGATTTTATTATATTTTGATAATTAGGAAGATGCATATATACTTCAGTTATTGTATGTATTTGTGTACACCTTTGTCTTTCTTAAACATATCTCTACTTATAATTCATGTTCTTCCACACTGAAGCTCAATTCCATTACATCAGTATGTACGATGAAATTATATGTGATATTTTCACTGTCAAGTATTTAGATTTGATTCACTGCTATATTGCAATAACCCATGGAAAAGCAAGCAATAAATCTTTAGAAACTTATTTTTGTTGAATATTTAGGGTTCTCTGACGTCATTAACGAGATCAAGTATTTAGTATGTAATCATTTCAAACATCATTACAGTTAGGCCAACTTCGAGAGTCTTTCCATTGTTGTACGGTACGTTACGGAAAAAAACACTGGAAGTAGTTGGAAGTCTCTAGACTTAGATGTGAATGATAGGCATTTTCACATATCTGAAGTCTTTGATTGAAATAAAGACATCATAGTTTAAATATTTCATAGAGCTCATTTCTTTGTTTCAGTGTAAGATTGTAGTATATTACACCATATGCAATATTGTCACGAATGGTGTAGCCACGAGTGGAAATGGAAATTATGATGTTCTCGAGTGAAACATAACTCGATATTGCATGTAGAACAAACAAACTTTTCCTGTTTTATTTTCAATGGTTTTAACGGTCAGTAGGTGCAGGGTCAAGGTCACAATGACCCGGAACAGTTAAACGGTTTCCGGACGATAACTTGAGAACGCCTAGGCCTAGGATCATTAAAGTTGATAAAAAAGTTGGTCATGACTAGCAGATGGTACTTATTGATATTAAGGTCAGTAGGCCAAAGGTCAAGGTCACAGTGACCCGGAACAGTTAAATCGTTTCCGGACGATTACTCGAGAACGCTTGGCTCTAGTATCACACAACTTAATGGGGATGTTGATCATGACCAGCAGATGACCCCTATTGAT
Organism: Mercenaria mercenaria; assembly: GCF_021730395.1. Lineage (NCBI taxonomy): Eukaryota > Metazoa > Mollusca > Bivalvia > Venerida > Veneridae > Mercenaria > Mercenaria mercenaria. Next base: position 57,505,441 of record NC_069363.1, read on the forward strand.
TTTGAGGTTCGACTTTGACATTGGCTTACTTCTGTGACAAGGCCATATTGTGGGGGTATAATTCGTCACTCCTGTGACAGCTCTTGTTTTTAACAATTTTACGTCAAATCCTATCTAATGTCAAAATTAACCCTAAGAAAGACAGTAGGGCCGGCTGTTTTAAACTTAATACACTGGATGCGATAGATGCCTGTCAACATTTTTTCTACTAATATAACGGCTAAAAGGCATTTGGTTTTCAAGATCAATGGCGTTACGTCGTTTCTTCTGGATCATCGTACGTGTAGAGGTACCTTAATATGAATTCAGAAATCAACTATTAAAGACCTTAACTTAAGAAGAGAAGAGAGTTTTCTTATGGCAAAAGGTAAACTTCTTTGCCAAGATGTTTTCAGTCTGCACGGTTAATACATCTAAACAATTTAACATGTCGCAGTGACATGATACTCTTACATTAACAAGGTGGTATTTTCATTTTTATAAAATGCATAAATGTTTCACACAAGGTGATTATCGTATATGTTAAACGCTATAACATATCAATGGTTAGCAAATTATTGTCCCATCCCAAACGCGATTAATCACGCGCATATCTTACCCTCCTCATTATCTCTACATATCATGTTAACATTTTAATTGCAAAACAACTTTAAATCTTAAAGAGTATGTCATATCAATTATTTCGTACCAGTTACACATCCTTTTTGCCAGGATTCGTTACACCAAGTCAAAAACACCTTGACAAAATTATAGAGTCAGAAATGTAAACGTTTGAAATGCGATGCATGAAGTTAAAAGGCGACAGACACAAACTGTTCAAGTTGCATACATTTCAAGCCTTGAAAAGCATCCAATGGTCATATTACACACTGTTGTGGTAAAAGATAAAGAGCAAAGGGTTTCATCGACATCTTCAATTTGATTTATGTCTCCAATTATGACAGAATAATGAAGATGGTTAGGTAATGTTGGCGATGACACGTGTTATAAAAAGGAAAGAAAATACACTTTTTTATTTTCCAGTTCGAACAAAAATCTTGGCCTTTTCTGTTCAAAAGTAAGTTTAGAAATGAAGCAAGATGCACTGAAATTTTAAAAGGATTGTTAGAAACAGTAGTTAATATTACGCATCAATTCAATATATGGTATGATGGCAACGTGATTGAATTTCTAACGGTAAAATACTAATTTTTCTTACATATATTCTTGCTTTTATCTGGTCCTAAGTGTTATCAAATCCATTTTTTGTTCAATAAATTTTTAAAAGCAGTATAATACATTATACTTATTTTGCTTAGAGAGTAACTTTTACACCAAAAAAACAAAAAATATCTGTATGAAACTGTGTCACAACTATTTCGTATCTATCCGCTGTACAAGGGGTTTTGAATGCATAACTGTATATATCAACAAATCACAGTAACATATTGATGATATGGTTAGCCGAATCAAATTCTATATGTATTGGGTTTCTAACTATCAAAGCGCTGTAAGCGCTTGTGCCATTTTGGAATGGATTCTTTTCATACTCGTACTAACATAAATCACCTTCCATCAGTACTGTACTTTCAGTAATGTAATTGACATGGTAAGCTGGTCTGTAGATAATTGCAGGATATCAAGACCTACAATGTGATGGTAAATAATTATTTTCTGCTTATAGTACTCCATATTGATGTTATGCTAAAGTTAGATGTACACATTTTCCAAATTATTCTTACGCCATACATTTATTTATTTCATTATCTGTGTTAACATTCCTGCTTAAGACAATATGAGTATTTACATTGCAAGCAATCGAAAATTTCAGTTGTTTTTGTCTTAAAATTAATCAGATCAGTTTGTGCACGATGAAAATATAATCATGCACCTATTGGTTGCTCCCTGGCTTGGCATAAACACCGATGTTTGATAAGGAGGTACGCTCATGACGCCTGCAGAACTGAGAAGTAATGACCTATTCTAACATGCAAAGCCACGATTTTCATAGTTCAAACTATAAAATAATCGTTAATAATAAATCTAGCATTTATTCGCTGAATGCCCATGCTAATGTATTTTGTATACATACTTCGTTTTATACTAACCTAGACATCCACGAGCCAGTAGGAGGTAAAGTTTTTTTCAGATTTCAGAAAAATATATTAGGCATTATGGCATAAAGATTTAAGAATCCATTTCTACTGAAATACACTCTATCTGCAATTGTTCTGCAACTGTACAAACATATTTGTCTGTCCTACGCGTGGTCTTTAAGGGTTAGCGGTATATCACAAAACCACGAACAACATCTTTACAAACAACCTATCTGTCCAATACAATTTTTACTGTTCTGTCCCGTACAATTAGATACCTAAAATATTCTAAAAGAGTTTTCCCCCTTTGAAAAAGAATGCCATTTGTAAAGAAGTAAAAGTAAACAATTGTCAGAAACGATGTTTAGCCTAATTTTGTAAAGTTTAAGCACTGGGACATTGTTGCAAATGCATCGAAACGAAGACATGTAACAGCTTTTTTAAAAATGGTGAGTTTTTAAAGGCGTGGAACGTTCCAGAAGTGTGGCCCCTTCATTCAGTCCCTTTCCGGAATTCAGTGTATATATATATATATATGAATAAAGTGACAATGGTTTTGTAGAATAATATAAATGTTTTATATGCTGTTTAATTTTCATGTAAAACAATTCTTTCTTTCTATGATGTGATGATATTCCAACATTTTTTCTCCGAAACATGGACCTAACTCTTAAATATGAGTTTGACTGTAATGTTAACACATTTCTTTTTTAAGTATGATGTTTGCTATTCCAAAATTGTTTTAGGTTTACAAGACTTTTTGCTACTTAAATGTCCTTACAGGAATTTCACCACATGGTCTTCACACCATTATACCATAATGTTAAGCACGATGTAAAAATATCAAATTTATGAAGAGGTTTTGACATTTAATAGGCAACAAGCCGCGTTTTGCATCTCTTGCTTTCTGCTTTTTTGCAATGTGTGCAAAGAAACAAGTTAAAATACCGTTGCTTGGTATGATTTATCCATATAATGTTTTTTTGTGATGAGAAAACCCCAAGAGTTGTTTATATCTGGCATATATGGGCTCTTCTGTCAACGGTTTTGATTAAATGGAGAGAATGGACAAGAAATTATTACGTCTCAGTTGGGAAACAGATGTAAATTTTGAAAAAGACCTAGAAATATATAAATGAGAGTCAAATGCATCCTCAGGCTTTTCCTTGGCGAATGGGGCAAAATCCAATAGAAATAGCCACATTCTAGGTATGTATTTTCGGCAAAGACGAAACCTGATAACAGAGTGTGGGTTACTGTGTAGACAGTACCCAAATCCGACAACAGTAAATAATACCCATTGTAAGAAGAATCACACATATGTGTTAATAATACCAAAACATGAACAACACAGCAGTGTATGTATTAATGTGTAAATAATAACAAAAGAAACCACAAAGCACTGTGTGTATTAATATGTACATAATATCCAAATAAGAATCCTTACAGCAGTGTATATGTAGATTAGTAAATGGTACCAAAAAAGAAACCTGACAACAGTGTATATATTGATGTGTAAATAAACCAAAAAAGAAACCCGACAACTGTGTATGCATGAATGTGTAAAGTAAAAAAAAAGAAACCCGACAACAGTGTATGCATGAATGTTAAGTAAAAAATATTGAAACCCGGCAACAGTGTATGCATTAATGTGTAAAGTATAATAATGATATAAACCCGACAACAATGTATGCATTGATTTGTAAATAATACAAAAAAAATGTATTAATGTCTAAAATAAGCGCGACAACAGTGTATGAATAATGCATTATGTGTAAATGAACAATGCTGCTATATATAAGTGTTACCGTAATGAAATTAAAATGATCAAAGTGGGTATGACTGTGATGCATGAATAGTGTGACTTTCAATTTGATTGTAGTACAGAAAAGGCAGACTAGGACAGAGTACTGGCGACAAATATTTTAATTGCATAACGCCCGTGCAATTCATTATGCAATGTTCTGTCAAATGATGACAATTTGCTAACTTAATGTAACACAAACTGTATGTTCACATATCATAATGTCTGCGGAAATATTTTTGTGCCTTACGATACTGCAGTATAATTATAAACATTGCCGAATATATCTAAACATTTTTTTAAAATTATTCCCAATACCAGATATTGTCATGGAGATGTTTTCAGAATTTTGATATCAGCATCCTTAATTTACACTGACATGTACGTGCAAATACAAATTAAACAATTATAAAACTTAAATTTCATTTGTAAATAATACTAACGGGTTTAGTACGTCTATATGTATTCTTCTTTAATTTGCGCTCATTATGAATTATAGGTGTCACGAATGAAGCGACGCATGAAGTCAAAATGCGTTGGACACGATCAGTATTTTTTTCATACGTAACGTAACTATAGCTTTAAAGATCATCCGATAGTTTTATAATGTACTATCATTAATACTGTTGTATTAATTTTGCAGAAAGAGAAACCAATACCATTAATCAAATATTGTGTATACTGTGTAACTGCAAAAGGGAACATACATCAAATTTCATAATTATGCTTTTAGAATTGAAGTATGAAAATTGGAAACTAGTAGCTGGTTATAAATCAATGAGAATCACCGCCCCCCCCCCCCCCCCCCCCCACACACACACACAAAACGTATTTGGAATATTATAATATTATACAATCCGTTAAAACTGAAACGGAATAAAAATCTTCTACTAATATGGTACAGTGGTGCATATGCAAGGTCTTATACAGAAGTATAAATTTCAAAAGCATTCGAACTATTTTTTTGAGGAAAATTGGAGAACGGCAAATAGCATAAGTTTGTTTAATAAAAAGTGTCAGTAGTGCATATGAATGTCTCACGTTGTCTCAAACTTTTAACACTTAAAACGAATGATCAATCAAAGCTGGGTCAGTTTAATGACTATTTACAAAACCCCGAAACTACTTCAACGGAGTAGTATTGCAGATTAAAATGAAATGGTTAAATAGCACGCTCAAATTGATAAACATATTACCATATTTCTTAATGCATGACGCTTGATTTTGACTTGCATGAAAATAGTAAACAGTCATGTTCAGTCACTTAATGTGTTTTACCTTATATCCAGGTCAGCCGTTCCTTGCAGAATGGAAAGGTCTATATCAGGATACTAAATTAATGACTAGTACTTGTTATACGCGTACGGATGTACACATATTGTTATTGCTGTCATGTTCATCTTTTGTTTTTGTTTATATCTGTGTAAACATTTTCCCTTGCTTAAGACAATGCTTGTACACTATTAATTACATAGAAATATATGGATAATTGAGTTGAGTTTTCGCCAGAACATTGGTCAAATCAGTTTATTCAGCATGTTCAGAGTCATCCTGAAAAGTGACCCTGAAAACGATGGAAAAGTCCGAAACAGAAGCTTGCAAAATCACAACTCCCTTAGTGTCATACTACCATAATATATATTAGCCTTATTTTGCTTGATTTCCTTACTAGGGTAAGGACTATTATTTAAATTTACAAAACTGGGGGAAAATTCGAGTTTATGGTACCGAATATATTTGATTTATATGCCGATTAATCGGATGGCAAATCTAACCGATTTGCCCATCACTTCAGTGTTTTGTGAAACAATTTATAATTTTATGCATTGTTTTTTCAAAGTGTGTGGCTTACTAATTCAACACAGTTTTGCAAAGTATTCAAGATTTTCTCTCTGTCTTTAATGTCCTTAACACCGGCTTTTAGATCATCATACCATAATAATAAGCGTGATGTAAAAATTTCACATTTATGAACAAGTTTTGACATTTTATAGGCCACAGGCCGAGTTATGCATTTCCTGACTGCTGCTGTTTTGTAATACAATGTATTTTCAAGAAGCCTTTTTCTTTAATAACAGAACAAGAAAAAAGTAAAATGTCACGTTTTTTGCAGGATTCATACAAAACTTGTTGTGAGGCGGTAGGCCCGAGGGGTATTTATATTTGGCCTGAATCGTTGCTTCTTTACAACATTTGATATTAAATTGCGAGAAAAGACAAGAAAAAAAGCAAGAAACACTAGATTTCAAGTAAGAATTACATATATTACATATGAATACATTATAAAAGGTAAAATTTGGCATTTTTTAAAAAAAATGTTAGTTTTTATTTCAATACATACATATCATAAGTCTATAATGGCATATGAAACATTGAAATAACAGGATAGACATATTTTGAAAACCGGTGTTAAGAAAAGTTTTATACGCGTTACGCATCAGGTGCAAATAGGAACTGAAGCCTAAATACGAATTTAAAACATATGTCACTATTAACAAAATAATTGAGCCGTGCCATGAGAAAATCAACATAGTGGCTTTGCGACCAGCATTGATCCGGACCAGCCTGTGTATCCGCGCAGTCTTTCAAAGCCTATTACAATTAGAGAAACCGTTAGCGAACAGCATGGATCCTGACCATACTGCGCGGATGCGCAGGCTGGTCTGAATCCATGCTGGCGGCAAACCCACTATGTTGATTTTCTCATGGCGCGGCTCAATTATGTCTACAAGTTACATGTGTGTAATTACCTGAAACAGACAAAAGCATGCAATTTATGTCTCAATATGTCGGGAATATAATATTTTTGTACAGATAAAGCAGACTAGGACAGAGGTCTGGCGTCAAAAGTTTGAATTTGCATGGTGCCCATGCATTTCATTATGCAATGCACTGTCATAATTTGACAACTTACTAACATATGTAACACAAACTGTATGTTTATATACAATTTTGTCTGCGGGAATACATTTTTGCACTTAACGACACTGAAATATAATTATTAAAATGTCAACGGTAAAACTTTAAAAGAAATCATTACGCATGTATATATGAGACAAGATATTGCCACGGAGATGTCTTCAGAAAGCAAAATTAAATTAAAAAATGAGAGCATATACGATGAATATTTGAACCACGTGACTTAAGGTCATTAGATTTCTTTATAGCCTCTTCTGACGATTCTTGAAAACGCTTTTGCAAGGGATTTCATCACTTCTGTCATATAAATATTTGACAAAAGACGTTTCAACAGAAGTAAGTTTAAATTGTTTTCCTACGTATAATTTTAGTGGGTTATTTCATAGTGAATTTCACTGCATGATACAGAAACAGTGGATATAAACTTGAACGCAGAAGGATACAATTGATATATAATAATGATAGGCTTTAAAAAATCGCAAAATAACATAAATATATATACAACTAGAATGTGTCTGTAGGACACAGGGTGTGCCCCCCACGGGTACATTTGTCACAGATAAGGTGAAATAATTCAAATGTTTGCAGTCTTAATGGGGTATAGCCTCAAAAAAAGTTATGAAAAGGACTCATTATTCTATATCATGTACTTTCTGAGCTATGAGCATCACAAACAAAAATTCCGCTATTTTGACTATGTCATGGGCCATAACTCTGTAATAAATGCTAAAATTCTCAAGAAGAATGCCAAGTGTGCAAGGTCACATTATGATAAAGACTCAAGCAAGGTTTCATGAATTTACACTAAATATGTTCTGAGTGAGGCACATAATTAGGTGAAAATGTGCATTTTTTACTATTTCAGGGGCCATAACTCTAAAAAATAGGGGGCTGACTCAGATGAAAAATAGTAGGTGCGCAAGTTCATATCATGATAAAGACTCATGCAAGGTTTCATCAATTTATAAAAAATACTTTCTGAGCTAGGGGTGTCACAAGGTGAAAATGTGCATTTTGACTATTTCAGGGGCCATAACCCTAGAAAAAGGGCACGGACCCAGATTAAAAATAGGAGATGCGCAATTTCATATCATGATTAAGACTCATGCAAGGTTTTATGAATCTATATCAAATAAATTTTGAGCTAGGCATGTCACAAGGTGAAAATGTGCATTTTTGACTATTTCAGGGGCCATAACTATAAAATTAGGGGGCGGAGTCAGATGAAAAATAGGAAGTGCGTAAGTTCATATCATGGTAAAGACTCATGCAAGGTTTCATCAATTTATATCAAATACTTTTTGAGCTAGGCGTGTCACAAGGTGAAAATGTGCATTTTTGACTATTTCAGGGGCCATAACTCTAAAATTAGGGGGCGGAGCCAGACGAAAAATAGAAGGTGCCCAAGTTTCATCAATTTATATCAAATACTTTTTGAGCTAGGCGCGTCACGAACTTCGGACGGACGGACGGACGGACAGACGCACGGATGGACGCACGGACAAGAGCAAATCTATATGCCCCCACCACTCATGGGGGGGCAAAAATATATAGAATCTATATGCAGCTCCGTATGAAAATGTACAATAAAATTTATATTTTTATATTCTCTTCTCCAATACAAACATTGTGAAGCCTAATACTGCACCGGAAAATCGCATTTCGTAATAGGTTATAGAATTTATTTTGAAAGAACGCATGTTTCCTAAGACATGTGCTAAGGGTTTTCCTTTTGAAACAAGAAGAGAAATAACGTGTTCATAGAAACTCAAGATTTCCGTACTTTTAGAGTTCAACTGGCACTCCACATCCCACTGACAAACAGAATACACCAAGTGAGTGTGAATGAAGAATTACCAGTTTTGCAACATTATCAAACGCATGCAACAAGAGGTGTAACTGAAACCCATGTTCAAATTGTGCATACACCCATGCCCGGCGTCATAATATGAAAATTCGAAAGCTAGCTAAACCTTGATTTTCCGGTCATGAATTCAGAAAAGCAATATACAAGAGAATAAATTGTGAATCGCAACGTGTATAATGTTTTGGGAGGAAGTTAAATTACATAATAAAAATGTCGTGTGTTAAAAGGCATCCTTGACCAGAGTACACCTTAAAATATCAAAGCAATTGAACATAATCCAATTCTATGAAAACGATAACCATAAAACGAATGTTTTTCATTTAATATGAAATGAATTAATATTTCACAGAAGAAGATTACCGCCGATGGTAAACGATATAACATATTAAAGTGCAACTAGTAATTGTTCCATCCCTTAACGCGAGAAAGAATGCTCACATATTACCATCTTCTGGAAAGCAATTTCAAATCTTCGAGAGATCTTTGTATAAATTATTTCGTACCAGATACCCGTTCTTCGTGCCATGATTCATTATACCATGTCAAAACAACCCCGAGACAGAGTCAGAAATGTAAACGTCTGAAATGCGATGCGATGCGTGTTAAAAGGCGCTAGACATGACAAGTGAAAATTGGGTACATAACATGCCTTTAAGACCATCCAATGGGTACATTTCACACTTTCATAGGGACGTTTTCGTAAAAGATAAAGAGCGCGAGATTAATGAAAAATGTAATTGACGTCTTAAGTTTGGTTAATGTCTACAATTATGATAGAATATAAAAGCTTTAAATAATCTGAGCGTTGACATGTTTGTTGGAGGACAGAAAAAAAACACCTTTGTTTTCCTCTTCTCAGAAGCATTCTTGTTCGCTCAAATTTTAACTCTAAAATTAAGCAAAATGAACTGAAACTATATAATGACTGTTAGAATTTTTTTATATATTATATAGCACTTACGTCCGGATTTTAGTACGAAATGATATTCAACAATAATCAAATTTTGATAAGCCCAAATGTAACTGAAGCTTTCACTGTATAACTGTTGAGATGTCAGTGACGTAAACACTGCATTTTGTTTCTTATGCTAGTTATGATCCTAGGTGTGATCAAATTCATTTTGTATTAAACTTGCTTTTTTAAGATTTTCTTAATTTGCATGGAGAATAAGTTTACACAAAACAGGATTTTATCTGTAAAAGACATGATTTTAAAATCGTAAGTGTAAAACACATGTAATTCAAAAATAGAAAACATTTGTATATCAAAATTATGTAGGAGAAGAACTCAGCACTCACTTTAGAAAGGATTCTTAGGACACGAAGGTCATTCAATTAGCTACTGTCCTTCTAAAATATTACGACCTTCCCTCTAATAGAGCACATAATTATAATCCTTTTAATGATTACTTTATATGGGAGACCATTGCAGGCTTTATGACGTGACACTAAACAATCCATAATAGAAGTCTACTATTCTATGAATTGCGCGACTAGATATAAACTTCATCCGATTAATTCACAGGCTATCTGACGTCATAACAATAATGTTCTTGTCAATGTTCCCTATTAGTAGACAATTTTAGCTAACTATTGCAATATAAGGACAAATTAGTGGCTCCACTAGGAAAGACATTAATAACAATCAATTAAGTGACCAATGAAAATAATTCTTACTAGAGTACATACAAAACTGGCAATGTTGATTTATTTGTACGAAATGAACTTTTTTTTTCAGTCGGCACCTCGAGTAGAATGTGCGTCAGTTCCGGTTTTGTTGGAATGTGTAACATAAGCTTCTACTGCAGAAGCTTCCATTTAAGACGTATACCATTCTACATGTGATCTCGGTTTAACGTAAGAACAGACATTAATGATATTTTATCTGTTACGTCCAGCCTTGGGGTCTGAACACAGATCGACTTGTGCACTGGTCACAAAGGTACAGAGAACACTGTAATGTTGACTCAATGACTAACGTTAAAAGGACTATAAGTTACTTTTAGAAAGTCATATAAAGGCAGCTGGTAGTGGTAAATTTAAACTAATTTAATTAGTTATCGAAATATTACATTATAGACAACTTGAAAACGGTGTTCAGACTTAACTATATTGATTTAAAATTTCAAGTAAACTTAAGTTACTGCTAGAGAGCCCTTTCCTACCAGCTTTCCTACTAGAGAGCCCTTTCCTACTAGAGAGCCCTTTCCTAGCTTTCTATTTATGCAGGATCCGTTCATATCGCAAAGTAATCAAGACAACGTACAAACGTTGAAATTAAACCATTTTCATGAATGATAAATATATCAATACAATTTTATTATAGTTATGTCAGAAACAAATCCACTTATTAATATTGTTCAAATTTTTAAAGATGCACCAAAATGAATACAGTGAAGTGGTTTTGCAGAGCTAAACTAATGGGTTATCTTTGAAGATTGTAATGAATATTTTCAAAAAGCACTGTATACGTACCCACCGTAAACTGAACGCTAAAACGAAATAAGGCCACTGCGAAATGTTAAGATATTCGATAATATTTTTGACTGAAAATACCGATAGTTGTGCCGAAAACAACAGACAATTGATGTCGAAATTTCTTTTCAAATCAGTCGTTTCTTTCAGAATATCAAGGCCTACAATAAGATGATAAATTGATTACGCTATGACGAAATCTTGTTTGTATACTGTATTGATGCTCTTCTTTAGGAAATAATACGTATATGGATGTAGACATTTTTCGATTTATTCTGATACAAAGCAGATATTCTCTACACTAATTCATTTCATATAATTATTCACAATACTTCCTCTGCCAAAGAAAATGTAAACTCACCAGTATTTACATTACAATATATGGACAATTTAGTTGCTTTTTCGCCCGATACATCAAATCAGTATATTCACAATTGATATCATCATGCATATGCATATTGAAGTAGGCAAGTTGAGCTAAAATACATGAAAGGAAAACATGATTGTTTTCACTTACTGGAAAATTGCCGATGTCTGAGAAGGCTGTATGCTCAAGGCGGTCCTAAACCAATCGTCTCAAGCTGTAATATGCAATTGTGTCCTATTACATGTACAATAATAAATTTTGTTTGAACTTTACTATTGGGGCCTCCGTGACCGAGTGGTTAAGGCTGCTGACTTTGAATCACTTGCTCCTCATCGGTGGGAAGAGCCTCACCCGAGTCGTTGACTTCTTCATGTGAGGAAGCCATCCAGCTAGCTTACGGAAGGTCGGTGGTTCTACCTAGGTGCCCGCCCGTGATGAAATAATCCTCCACCATCAAAGCTGGAAAGTCACCGTATGGCCTATAATTATGTCGGTGCGACGTTAAACACAACAAAACAAACATAAACTTTAATTTAATTTCCATACTATGTGTATATCTGTTTTTAATTACAAAACTGGAAACTAAGAGTTATGATACTGCAATTACTTAAATTATTTTACGGCTCATGTAGACAATATGCCAAATCTTTTGTGAATAAAATTTGGATAAAATTATTTGTTAAATATAAACACATTACTGCCAAATCAGTCATTCGTGATACAACTCTGTTCGAAATAAATATAGTCACTATTGCATTCAGTTTAAGGGTAAAGTTTTCTAATATCTAATAAAAAAAGCACCATCTACGAATAGACAACACTTCTGTTTCTTGTAAACATGAGCTTTATATGGAGTTTAGCCCTGCGCATATGAATATGCATACCGACATGACTGTATAGTAAAACGTCACTTTTTACGTTTTGATAAATGCAAGTGGGTGAGTTTTGTCAAGATGTGTGTGGTTTTCTATTTCTATACAATTTTGAAGGATAGTCGAGTTTTTTTCCTACTTAACATTTAGCATTTCACCCCGTGGTCTTTAGATCCTATCGCATAATCGTGATGTAAAAATATCAAATATATGAAAGGGCTTGACAAGTTACGCAATGCATTTCTTGGCTTTTGCTGTTTTTTGTAATAGTTTCATGCAACTTTTACTTTAACAGTTCAACAAGAAACAAGATATCATGTTGTTTTTGCATGATTTATCCATGTAACTTGTTCTGAAGTGATAGTCTGAGAGTTGTTTTCAATTTGGCATAAAATGACGCTTCTGAAATTTTAAATCAAATGGGGAGATAAGACTAGAAAAAATGACCGTACACTCTTAGTAATGACAATATTAGATTTAAAACAACAGTACGCGATTTGAAAAGAAAACTCGATGAACTGCAAACACAGAATAAACAAGTACATAATCCCCGCTAAATTTCTAAAATGAACTGGTCCATCATTTAATTTGGGCAATACCATTTATTATTCGAATGGGTGTTCACTGAAAATTTGCTGACTAAAGAGCGAACAGTGCATCCGTGCAGGCTGATCTTGATATGCAATGGTCGTAAAGGCAAAATCATTTGCTGCAAGCAGGCTAAAAGTTAAAGGGTGCAAAAGTCCAACGGGTAAAGCAACGTTCAAAGAACACAGACTCACCACGCAGGGTTTGTATCGATTTGTAAATGATCTTAAAATAAAAGCTACTGCAAGGTATGGATGGATCTGTCAATGAGCAAGACCTTTATATGAGAGCAAAAAAAATAACGAATACTGCAAATTAAATCAAAGTGATGGAAATCATAAGGAGTTTCAGCTATGAATGTTGTAACTAATAACTAAAGTGAAGTACAGATAAGGCAAAAACGAGGTGGTTAGAGGAATGGCGACGAAGAATTTAATGCGTTTCAATATTACAACAGTGAAACCCCTGTAAACCGGATTCCCTGAATACTGGAAACCCCTCCAAACAGATTAAATTTGGTGGACCCAAAATTAGGCTTTCTTGCTTCATTTGAAAAATACCTCTGTAAACTCAGACCCTGCTAATCCGAAAACCGAACAATTTTCCAGACCGAGCCTATATCCATCAACACAAAATTACCACAGAAACAGAAATTTTTTAAGAGTTATCTGAATTTTTTGCACTTGTCTTTCATCATGGTTACCAGAATCTACTCAAGTTTGTAGCATATGGAACCGGACAATTTAAGAAGTAATCTGAATTTTGGCACTTTTATAATGATCATCATCATCCTACTCACCTACACAAGCATCATAATCATCATTATATCCGAGCCAAACATTGTAAAATCAACATTTCAACAGATTTTGGAATAACATCAAAATATCCGCCCCTTTGTTTATATGTGATGCATGAATATTTAGGTTTTATGCATAAAAAGTGTAGCGTTCTGCTTTAAAATTCAATAATAGAAAATAGTGTATGCAAAATTACTTAGATGTCAATGTAGCTGTCCTAAGTCTGCATCTTTAATTAATCTAAACAATTTAACATGACTCTATAACATGACAATTATTAGCAAGGATTTCTTTTTTACAAAATGCATTGATGTTTTGCACAGGGACATCTCCCCTAGCGCTACTCTACTGTAAGGGAAGATCACTGCGTAGCCTAAAATATGTCGTATTAATTGATATAAACAACATAGCATTTGACATCACAGTTCTAACAAGATAAAAATGTAATTATTATTGTGGACGTTATGAGTATTCTACAGTTTTAGTGACAAAGTTATTCTAGGATGGCTCATGAATGTTTTACAATTTATTTCCAATGGGTGTCCTTTTGATAACACGTAGTGTCAAGGATAAAATCTTTAAATACATGTTTAAAAAGTAAATAATTAAATACTGAACTATACTAACTAAATTTGAAAAATATTGCAGAACCATGATCATATAAACTTCAGAGAAATTCAGACCTCACAAGAATATCTGGCTTTACATGCACCATATCTAACCGAGTTCTGCTTGACAATGTAAATATTAATTAAGGGCTGACTAATAGCTTCTTTTGCAATATTAAGAACTGAGTGATGTTCTCTCGCGCACACATTTTGCTTTGAGCGTTAATTCAATTTTGAAATGACTCAAATCAGTTTATATGTGTTTTATCATGTATATGTACTACAAAGTAAAGAGCCTTGCTACAGTGTTTATGTAAGAAGCATGTTAGGTTGCTACCACATTTGGTATTGTAATTGAATGTAATTAATTACAATTTGCAATGTAATTGTAATTTAATTATTTACATTGCTAAATTTCATGTAATAGTAATTGTAATTTAATTGGACATTTCACAGTGTAACTGTAATTTAATTAATTACATTTTAAAGTAATTGACCCCAGGTCTGTGCGTGGGTGACTGGGGGATAAATTGTACTGCAGAAATAAGAAACATCAGACTAGCCAATACCATGACGGAGGCGGGAGTATTTTCAGTACTGCAGATATAAAAGGTATCCGACCAGTCAAAACCATGATCATCTGCACAATGATGCCAGAATCCCATTGCTGTAAAACAGTTTTTTTAATGCAAATATTAGATAATTCCTTCGAAAAGACGCAATCATATATTGGTTAAAAGTATGTTTGATGTAATTTAATAATTACAAAGAATCGGGCTAGAACTTTTGTAATGCAATAAAATAAAAAAGTGGAAAACCACAGGTCGTCCAACTTGCTTCTCATTTGAAGTTTGTTAAATATTTACGCCCTCATGACATTTAATAAAAGCAGATAAAACGATTTAATAAATAACTTAAACAATTAATATGAATACAAAATTATATGTTTATATACTAGAGCCAGACAAAATTATTATCAATTTGCAATTAAAATGTTAGTGCCGAAGCATAAAACTTCCCTTCTACATATATTAGGTGCAATTACTTCCTCATACACTCAACAAAGTTAATACTACAATCGAATACATGAAAATAAGAGGTTTTTGTATGAAGATTCAAAACGATTGAAGAATTTTTAAACTCGAACTACAACTGAAAGAGGTATGACAGTTTTGAATTTGAAAAAATGCTGATCCTTGAGACAGCCATTTCAGTATGTTTGTATCATCATTTAGTTACTGTTATAATTTTTTTTGCAAATAATCTTTCAAGTAGATTCGATTCTTATATTTCTCGTTGTTGTTGGAAAATGTAAAGAAATTATTTTACCGATTAAATCGAATAAATATTTAGAAATTAATTACATCCGCCATTTTGTTTTATGTTACCACTGAAACGAAAGGGCTGCTATTTTTATAAAATGTTAATATTATACATAATTATTATGTTTAGACCGATTGTAAAAGTGCTTTAATTTTCTTAAATGATCTAAAACAATCTAGCAGACGAAAATAAAGTTAGAAAAACATAGACAGCCAGGTTAAAATCAATACTGTGAAATCATTTAATTTCGTGGGTATGAAATTTCGTGGTTTTGGTCAAAACGGCAATTTCGTGGGGATATGAATTCGTGGATTTCATCTTTTGAACATAAAATTAATTGGAATTTTACTTGTCCGTTGGGATTAAACTTTGTGGATTGACTCAACCACGAAATCCACGAAAATTAGTCACCAACGAAAATTAATGATTTCACAGTATTCTCATCACAATGACCTTGGCTTTGGGTATAGCCTTAGAAACAACTAAGGAAGATCTTACATATTTACTAAACGGGATGAATGTTTTCAAACTAATACCTATCAGCACAAAACAGGTTTCGTACAAACGAATCAGAGATACGGAAAGTGTAACTGTAAAGGCACCGTAATTGGATACATTGACTAACCGTTTTCAGTAGATTCAAATCTGTCAGTCCGGCTTTTCGCAGGCGCAGTATAGTTACACATATGCCTATCAGTAGATGTAGGCGTTGGACTGACTTTTTAAGTTAAAAGACGGTCCAGTCGGCCTTTCAGGCACAGTATAGCTAAACATATGTAATGTACAGACTGCTTTTAACACTTAGTTTCCTGTAAAATCAGTGTCGATATTCTGGTAGAAATTTTCATCTGGGACCATCCTTACCAAAATGACATATAGTTCTGTTATATGTTTTTTGTTTCAATGGCCCCCAAGCGTGTCCGCCAGTAGCTAAATCGTGTTTAGAAAACCATTTTTCTTATCCCTATTTAAAAAGCCGTGAAAAAGTCTTGAATAGGCAGTATAAAGTTCTCTTACATACAGCCCATCAAGAATGTTGTTCTGTTAGATCAAAAAGTGTTTAACAAGTGTTTAACAGAAAAAAGACAGGTGCACTACAAATTGCAAGACAACATCAATCAAATTTCGTAACACTTTTGAAGGAAAAAAATAAAAAGGGAAAATATCACAACTTACCCGCTGTTCAGGGAATGTTTTTGATCTCAACTCTCAAGCATTAATCCCCTACAAAGCTTTTCTTAACAACACTGTCAAGTGTCTTCAAATCATTCAAATTAGGGATAGAACATTGATTCAAAATTACTGAAAAAAATCAAACATGGAATGCACACTTACAGATCAAAGTGACCTGCTCTGCCAAAGTTGGAGTGGATTCAGATCCCCCAATATAATAAGGTTATCTATGTTTAGTTTTTACTTAGTGGAAATCAATCTAAAAAGAATATTAACCACAAAGGGTCATTTACATTAATATTGAAATTGCTGGCGTGCCAAGACGGTGGTAAAATCAAATATATCTCTTTAAAGTGTTTCGTTTTTGTAAAGACTGAAAACATGTCTGAGATAACGTTTAATCGGCAAATACACATATAAAGGCTGTTGTGCGATAAAAACATAATTTAATGTAAAACTGTACCTATTCTCACATCATTGAGATCCATTTGGCAAGTTGTGTGCGAATGAATGTTGATAAAAAGGTAATATATCAATGGTGTACAGGTCAAAACCCATGACATTTGTGTAATATGTATCACTCTAGTGAACTAAGCCTAAATTCATCAACGCCCGTGGCTATAGACTAATTATATCGGGTTTTTAGGTACGGCAACAAATACAGGCCATATCAAATTTTTCCATTTATTGTTTTGGTATACAACATCCTTATCTGCATAAAAAAACCATAAAAAAACTGTAAAATCATTTAATTTCATGGGAAGAAAATTTCCTGTACTTACCCTAATCGATTATTTCGTTGTGATGGGATAATTAGTATTGCTTTTCTTTTTGTTTGGTTTAACGTCACATCTACACAATTTAAGACCATTTGGCGACTTTCAAGAAACATGGTAGAGGAAGACTCAAAGCATAATTTCAGACAAAGGAGTGCATTTTGGTAAAACGGCCAACCTTCCGCAAGCCATGGCGTCCTATAATGAAAGAATTCTGCGCCAAAAGAAATGTTTCGACCCTACAGCGGCGAGGGGCAAGTGATTTGAGATCAGTGACATTAACCAGACGGCTATGTAGGACTCAATACGTGGGTGTCTACTTTCCAAGATCAAAGAATGGGAGTTTCGCTTGTTTGTTTGGATTTAATTTTGCGGAATGACGCATCCAGGAAATACACAAAAGTTAGTCCTTTACGAATATTAATGATTTCACAGTATATACCTTTAATGCTGATGTCATAAAGATGTGCATCATATCCTTTTTAAATAGATTATTTAACCCTTACCCTGCTAAATTTCTGTACTTTCCATTTGAACAGTACCATTAACTGTTAAAAGGCGTGCTTACCAAAAAGATACTAACAAAATGGAGAACAGTGTAGACCATGACGCGATGTGCACGGATGTGCAGGGTGATCTTGGTCTGCACTGGTCGCAAAGGCAGAATCTCTTGCTTAACTTACAGAAAATGTACAAATGGCCTTCTTACGTAAGTCTAAATGTAATTGCTTAACTTCGAACATCGATGAAATAATGTTCCTGCTAAACCTACACAACATCTGGACTAATGAAAAACGCATCTGAAAGCCCTTTATTCAGAAACAATAAAACATGGTAATGATACACGTTTGATTTATAAACGGAAGAGATATTAAAATTTGAGCTGTTTGAAGTGAACTATCGCATATTCAACCACACATATTATGAAACCGCTTTCATAACTAAAGAAACAGTAATCAATAACAGAGACAAAACTCTAGAAATTAATTTATAAAGGCACATTGCAAAGGCTAATAATGAAAAAACAGCAAACATATGTCGTAAGATGGCCTTGGCCTTCTTTATTAACTGGCCGCCAGCAGACTGGTACAGAAACTGTAACAGTAATAAAATATTTGAAATAACCAAATCTGCTCCGTATGTATTGTTTTCTTAATCTATACAAAAGTTGTGGTCCTTTTCACATTTACTTGTGCGATTGTATAGCTGATCTAGGCTATTTTGTCATCTTTATTGTTATTGTGTTGTTTAAAATAATGCTAGATATGTACCATAATTTATCATAATGGCTATATTTTGCAATTAATAAGCTTATTTAATTACTCAAATTTTAGTTGCAATAAATTGCCTTTCGTTAAAACTTTAAAGTTGTTTGTATCCAACAACTGTTATTAACTTGTAACCTCTAATTGGGAAGATTTCTTACAATGGATATTTTATTTAAATTTAACAGCATTGGCAAAATGATGTAATAAACAAGGTAAGTATCTATAAATATACCACTTTAAAGTGAATATGTAACCAAGAATGATTAAATTGCAACACAGTAATGCTGCGAAATTATTGAGATTCATCTATATTTAAAGTCGTCATATGACTTATAACTGTGTCGGTGAGACGTTAAACCCAACAAAATAAATAAAGTATCTATATTTAACGGAACTAATAATGCCCCCTTGAATATTCTTTGCAATATCTTTATATTATGAAATTAATGAAATTTCCCAAATGTTCAGAATAACATGTTTTACATGGTGTATTCGAATTTCAACGAAAATGAAGAAAAGCTATCATATCTTTTTATTTCATAATTGCAATCTATATATTCGGATTTCAACGAAAATGAAGAAAAGCTATCATATCTTTTATTTCATATTGCAATCTCAACATAATTTTAAACGGTCACAAACATTCACATAAATGTCTGTATAATTAATAAACGAAGAAAGTTCGTTAGAATTATAAGTAACGCAGGGAAATCGTGACAAACGCACCTGTAATGTAATAAAAGAAAATTAAATTAGCTTAATATTTGACCATATATTATAAATAGTTCAATATATTCGTATACAGCATCCTTATAAAAGGTATTTGCACGTTCATTAAAAGCAAAATATAAACCCTTAGCCTGCTAATTTTTCTATAATGAACTTGTCCATTTTTCACATCGGAGATAGTACCATTAACTGTTAAAAAGGGTGCATGCCAAAAAGATACTGGCTGAATGGCGAACAGTTCAGCCTGCATGGATCATGATCTGCACGGGCCGCAAAGGCAGAATCAATCGTGTCCAGCATGATTAGGGTTGACATTTACTTAAGCGGTCGTAAAGATTGTTTTTTTTTAAATTTCGGTATATTTTTTATGATGATATGTTTTCCTAAAAGTATGAGGAATTTCATGAATCTAAAAGAAAACTGTTGTAAAAACTCGAAAATGCATAAAAGTTTCGATTAGCATATTTATAAATATGTGTTCCTTTATAGTTTATCGAATCTTAACAATCCAGTCTTCCAATTTTTGACTCACTTATTGGTTACGAAGTATCTATTAAGTGAATTAATCATCATATAGTTGGCAAATATTGGGGTTGCTAATGGTTACCTACAGCTTAAATTGTTAAACTAAATATGTTATAAAAATAACTTATTGACTTTTTAGTGAATAAAGCTCATGTTTTCACTTCGCTGCGCCCCGTTAGTGCAATACCTATTTTCTCTGAAAGACCAATGCATATATAGCCTTAACTAAGAGCCCAACAAATCCGGAAGAATTTCGAAACGACCCTCAGTTATACAATTTCGTTTTAGATTTTTCTTACCAAGATACCCATATATATATTTCATTAGCAATGTTCGACGAGTCTCAAGTAGAGAAGAGAAGCATATGCTATTCTCTGCATAAAATAAACGAAACATTCAGGAAATTTTGCAATTAAGGTTTATGTTACTGGTTCGGTTACCTCCACTAAAGTGAGTTTTTACCTCCTCTAAACGTGAAAGTGATTTTTTCGTGGTTGGGGCGAGGAAGGGGCGGGTATAATGCTTTATTTCATAAAACATGTGAATAATTACAAACACGCTATATGTCCTTTCAAAGACTATACTAAAATCGATAAACTAATATAAGGTAACAAATTCATAAAAAACATTTTTTCTTACACATCAGGAGCTATCCGGGGATTGGAATCCAGAACTCATCCGCAAGCGCATCCGGGCCAGTAATCCTCAATCCAGATAGCTGTTTTCTTCAAATGTTTGATAAGATCTACCGTACTTTGCCATATGCTACAAGTATGCTACATTAAATAGGATGAACAAAACTGATATAGTTTGGCATTCGAAAAATCAAAATTGGCTTGAGTTCTCAGGAGGCTACAAAACTGACTATAGGAACCGCGAAACCAGTTTTCTTAAACATATTGCGGACGTCCATCTATAAAAATGACAGGAGCGACAAACACTATCATTTCCGCCTTTTAAAATTGTGATTTTCAAGACACATGGATTTGTTACAAAGAAATCATTTGTTACACAAATTAACAGCTTAAAGTGCTTATAATTTTGTTGCACGATGAAGGCAACAGGGCTTACAGCTGGGATATTGTTTTCGAAAGTTTCTTGGCATTTGGATAACGAAAGTCAATTTAGTGCGACTAAAATTTGAGCAATTAAATAAGCTTATTAATTGCAAAATATAGCCATTATGATAAATTATGGTACATATCTAGCATTATTTTAAACAACACAATAACAATAAAGATGACAAAATTTAGCCACAATGTAATAACTCTTGTACCAAGCTACCTCACTTGTACCGAAAGAATTTGACACACTTCCATAACGACTTTATGGACAATAGCTGTTATAAATTTGTACCGTATTCCTAGAAACAAAAGAAATCAACAACGTTTTCTAACAAAACCTGCCGATAAAGTATTTATATATATATATATTTATGTATATAATTTATTCAAAATTGTAAATTGTCATCATTGAAATTCAGGTCTGCATGTGCATTGGTTGTAAAAATAGACAAAACAAATATAAACAGAATATTGGTTAACCATATTCATCACATATTTGATGTTTTGTGAGTGAAATAAAGACATAACATATTTTTGTTGTGTGTCGTGTATTCGAGTTTAGCGTCTTTTTCACAACGTTTAACTTTATAGAGCTATCTCACTGAAATATCACACCGCAGACACGTGACGAGCAAAGAATGTTACATTTATGTCATTCTACATTAATTTATTAAATTCGTTTAAAAAACTAAAGTGCTCGGCAATTCAATTCGGAAAAATACACATGTAATTTATTCTATTATGGTGGCTGATTTGTCATCTGTTGCCGCGACGCAACGGCAAGCGTCGTTATGGCGCCCTGATGAATGTCGTTCCACTAAACGTCGTTCCGTCGAACGTCGACACGCTAAACATTTGAGTGCATGCGCGCATCTAATAACTTTCCCATACATCTAATGTTTGTGAGAAATGTTTGCCTTAATGAGTGAGTGTCTCGTGCAAAACCCAGATCCCTTTTTACAAGTTAAAGGTCAAGGATCATGTCAGATCTTGCGCGGGCGGTATCTTTGACATGACTGGAACAATAAATGGGCTGTTCCTTGACAAAACCTGTATTGGTGACAAGATGTAGCTTAGCAAAAGTTCCTTCTAGCACATATGCAATATTCTGCCCTTTACGAAAATCTGCATTTAGCATCATGCTACAGAGGTTTAGACCGCAATATTAAAATCTTTCTGAATTCTGTGCAGGAGTAGCCCTCCCGGAAGTTTCATCACTTGATTAACACACGCAAGCATCTGAACATATACAGACACAAAAATTACACACATGCATAGAGCGGACGCAGTGGTCCAATGGAAACACTGTCTGACTATGAAATCAGGGTTCGTTAGCAACTAAAAATTGCTAACATTGGAATAGGAGTCCCATGTATGGGCGCTTTACACCTGGCACGCTAAAGAACCAGGGAATGTCCTAGAATTGGAGCGTCTTCTGTATCTTGCACTATCCCCCCAGGAGTCGCCCAAATGGTTAGCGGGGGCGACTATAAATAAACTTACATAAAAACAAGCACGTATATCTAGCAAAAAGATCTTTAAAGATACAAAATAAATGAAAGGAATCATTTGAGAATTGCATAGATATATCTGAAGAAAACAGGCATCCCTTGACCTATTTCATTACGTGATTATTTGGCGGCAGTCTATTTTACATCATGCATATTAATTATTTTAATCTCTAGTCTACATTATCAATTATTATATGTTCTAAAAATAACCTAAATTTCATTGGCCGAAACAGCTCATCATCTTTCAAAATATATTTCATGTTTAATGGTTAGCGGGTTTTCCCCATTAAACATGACTTTCTAAAAATAGAATAGAAGTTTCACACAGTAATTGTTGCTTTCAAACATTAAATATGTTGCATGGCATGTATGTTTTATGTCATTTAACAAATTTTGCGTATCACTAACTAAACATCATACTTTTGAATATTTAGAAGCAGTTTAAAATGATTTTACTGAAAAATTACTTAACCGTGTATTTTTTTGTTTCATCACCGGCTTATATTCTCATGATGCGTGTGTGCTTTTGGAACCTTGGTTGCCATGACAACACAAATAACATTTATTTGTAAACTAAAATTTTATTTGCCTTAGATAACTGAATTACAATATACTAGTTTAAAATTTCTGCATGAACATACATTTAAATTTACATTTGTTGGGTTTAACGTCGCACCGACACAATTATAGTTCATATGGCGACTTTCCAGCTTTGATGGTGGAGGAAGATCCCAGGTGCCCCTCCGTGCATTATTTCATCACTGTCTGGGTAGAACCACCGACCTTCCGTAAGCCAGCTGGATGGCTTCCTCACATCGATGAGGGGCAAGTGATTTGAAGTCAGCGACCTTAACCACTCGGCCACAGAGGCCCCTGCATGAACATAAGAAGATAAAATGATTTTCCAGTATTTTAAACTATTCGTTATGTCACTAATACAGGTTTTCTCATGGAACGGCCCAAATTATTATATAATATTTTCATGATTTAGATGTTTTTATATATTCGCTATCTCAGCAAACTGACTATTATTATGTATTGAGATGGGAATGGAGATTATTACACAAGCTGTTAACAGCTTCAAATATGATGGAAATTAAGACGATAAAAGTTAACGCTAATGTTGATATATTCATATCTTTTTCGTGTCGCCCATAACATCTCGCATGCTTCGAACGAGTTTACTTACAGTGTTGGGTATATCATATAGCAAATCATCTAGAAGTTTTAGGTAAATTCGTTCCAAATTATATACAATGCAGAAAATGTAGGCCACTAAGTGGAAAGTTTATCTTCAACAGATGTGTTCGATATTAGCTTTGAAATTGATCAAAAGACTTAAATCATACTTCCATAGACCTACTTTATAAAAAAACCCTAAACCCTATTGATATTTTTAAGTTGAAAAACGCCTGGTATTTTAGTAAATGTAAAAGATAAACATATGATATAACTACCTGTGTGTGTTTCGAATTTTAATTAAGTTAAGATTACTGCCTTTCCATAAAATGCAATAGTGAAGATTTCGTAGTATTTGTTATGTCAATAAATCGCTGTATGCACTGATATGCAAACATCAAGTCATGAATTTCCTAAATGTTTGATAAATGTAAAAGCTTTTATTATATTCAGGATCACCTATTACAGTTCAGCTGAAGAACGAACGGCATTTTTTGTCATTCAATTAGCGCATTGTACTTGTAAATATTTCGGATACAATCCCTGCTTTGTGGAGACAGTCTGGCATGTGTTCTAAAGCAAAGTGTTCAAGTCTACAAACGACCTCACATATAATTAACGACAGCGCTTAATATCTTACATTAGCATACAATATACATCTGTTACCTTAAAGTTATATATACCTTACATACAAAGAAGTAAAACTAGAATAAAGAAACCAAAAGCAACTAAACCTATATGCCCTGACAAGAAAAAGACACTATGAGCAAAATAAACGTAACTGGAGCCACGAACCGACAATATTTCTCTCAAATTGGCACTATGAGCACATCAAACGTAACTTGTGCCACGCAACGAAAAGCATTCTTCTCACAAAAACACCGTGAGCAAAACAAACGCCTTTCCATAAAATGCAATAGTTATTACAAAATTGTTGTGCCTTGCTAGGACATGTCATCATTCATCCAGGACCACAATGGAAATAAGGGGTTTCACATTCCCCTTTTTTGTGTCATCCTGGGTAAATGAATACATGTCTTGGTACATTTTTTTTTCAGTAGTTATTGGTATTTTATGTTAGTAATGATTCTTAATTGTCTTTCAATATGTTTTAATTCCTAGTCATTGTATATGTGATATCTCAAATTTGTTTTAATTTGTGTTGTACCATACCATGTGTTTAATATACTGAAATCAATCAATCAATCAATCAAACGCAATTTGAGCCATGAAAAGGCAAACAAGCAACTTAAAAACTAAAACTAAGACACAGGCGCAACAGGGTCCACGTACCGACAAGCACACTTCTCACAAATTGACACTGTAAGCACAATAAACGCAACTAGCGCAATGACTCTACAAGCAGGCTCACCACAAATGAACACTGCGATCACAGCTGACACATCTTGAGCCACGCACGGACAAGAAGACTACTCACATTGACACTGTGCTGAAAAGATTAAGGATGTTGGGAACTTCAGATACCTGTCAATTACACTCATTTTTGTTGTTTTTAAAACAGTATAAACCACCCAGGGATGGGTATCATATCCAAAACATACACGAAAACAGACATGAAATATAAAAAGGCTAGGACAGACAGAAAGCGAAAATATAATGCGGGACACAACTTTGGGACGACCAGTTACGTTTAATATTTTATAATTTACATTTGTATATTAGATTAAACACGTTAGAGGCATGTTTTGCGTGAAGTATATTTAAAGAAAACATAAAGTTTAACATAATCTCATTAAAAATCGCATTCCAGCATACAAAAGTCTGTCAACTAACTAACTAAAAGCATGGTCATAAGGAAACTTGCAGCTTGAAAGCGCTTGCGGCATGTAGAAAATTAAATATTTGCCAGAAATAGTTTCAAACATTAAAATATATTATACGAACATAATATATCTAAATTAATGTGTTAGGAATGCCAATACGACTGTAAATGTCTAATAAACATTTTGCAGTATCTGCATTGTGATATATGCCAAAATGTAAAGTTCTGTCAGGTATCATGACAACAGCGGTTATCTCCACTAATACATTGTACCACGTGGCCATGAAAATCACATGACCGTTGAATATTCAAATATCATTTTCCTACTTCCGACTTTTTTTATTTTATCACCCATGGTAGCATTAAATCTCACGATATACTAAACAATTTCAATAATTTAACTCTTATATCAAATGATGAAGTATTAGTTATATCAAAATCTTGATAAAAATGTTTGCGATTACTATAAGGGGAGACCACTGCTTATGGAGAATGGTATCGTAGTACATACTTAAACTTCATTACAACTCCTTAATGAACTTTGCTTCAACTTTAAACGTGTGTATGGAGCCCTGTGTGATTACAAATATTTAGTTAGAATAAATAACGCATAAGCACCATGGCGACGAATACTCACAACTCTATTACACGACAATCTATGAGAGAATTGTTACTGTTTTGTATATGCAAAGAGTAACTTCTGTTTGTCACCAAATAAAATGATGGTTACCAGTACTCTACGATATTCGGCATCTTGTGTTGACACAGATTATTCCGTGTGCTATGACATTGTAAGACGAGCATATCGTACAAGGCGGAAAAGAACATAACATTCATACCGTGTTTTGTTTTCGATAACTTGACGGTGACGTCATATCATGTAAGACAGAAAAGAAAAGAAAATGTCTGATATGCCGTACTTTTTCGATAACTTGACGGTGACGTCATATCATGTAAGACAGAAAAGAAAAGAAAATATCTGATATGCCGTACTTTTTCGAGAACTTGACGGTGACGTCATATAATGTAAGACAGAAAAGAAAAGAAAATATCTGATATGCCGTACTTTTTCGATAACTTGACGGTGACGTCATATCATGTAAGACAGAAAAGAAAAGAAAATATCTGATATGCCGTACTTTTTCGATAACTTGACGGTGACTTCATATGATACTATGATGTTTACTGAACAAAATATGTTAGTCAGTATATACAGTAAGAATTGTATTATAATATTCGATTACAAAGAAACAAATGTCCATACAGCATGGAGGCAACGAGCAACACCTTTGACAGAGACGTAGTTTCAACAAAATGAGGCTTAAAATGAAATTTGAGCTCTAATAAAAGCCCAAGCCATGATTCGAATCTACAGTTGTATTTAGCATACGACCAAGTGCTCTACTGCGCCACGTTTCCGGTAAAGATTAAGTTACAACAAGATTTGACAATGACAGCACGCCCGCTTAGCTCAATAGGTAAGAGCGTTGGTCTACGGATCTCGGGGTCGCGAGTTCGATCCTCGGGCGGGGCGTATGTTCTCCGTGACTATTTGATAAACGCCATTGTGTCTGTATCATTAGTCCTCCACCTCTGATTCATGTGGGGAAGTTGGCAGTTACTTGCGGAGAACATGTTTGTACTGGTACAGAATCCAGGAACACTGGTTAGGTTAACTGCCCGCCGTTACATGACTGAAATACTGTTGAAAAACGGCGTTAAACCCAAAACAAACAAACAAACACCTGACTTACGTGTGAAAATAAGCGTATTTAAATTATCATAAAAACACATTAACAATGAATGAAGATGGAACAAAAAAATATTTGTAAGTATATACTGTATAGTGATGACCTTTAGTAGGATGTGTGACGTATTTAAAAGAATTTGCAATGAAAACAATTTCAACAGAAGAACCATAACACGACATCGTGAATAATAGTGAAACATAAGTAGATTGTATGTACTAATTTGAATATTTTTCTTCTTAATAGTGTCTTACGCTTGTTACAATGTTTCGGACACCTGATGTTAATGTGAATTATGATTCAATGGTCGAAACATTACCCTGAAATAAAAAATATATAAAAATTTCTTTTCTGTATGTTCGTGTCTGAACGCACGTGATAGGCTTAGATACAAAATATGGTATATTATTCACAAAATTAAATACATTAAAATTAGTTGATTACGATAGAATGTATATGATGTACAAACACGGAAGCTGGAATTATTAGCTGATAAAGAATGATGAAAAAGTTGGTTACTTATTCCTTTTTCGAAAAAGGAATAAGGAATAAGTAACCAACTTTCTCGTCATTGATAAAGAACATGATTTGTGTGCAAGTCAATCTTGTACACATCATCTATACAGACACATTGAGGGATTTAAACGTGTCCCTGTTTTGAATTAAATGAACTGTTTTTATTTCCGTTTCTACAATTAAATAAAAGTTTAACATAAATAAGCAGAACATTTGTTACAATTCCGAAAAAAAAAAACTTATTGTATCATGTATCATTAAATGTTATTTCAACAATAAAAACTATTGTTACAGACATAAAAGCGAAATTATAATTGTTTTTGTAGCAAAATGCGATCGTCTAAGTCCAAGGGCAAATGTTGAAAAAAGGAGCTAGCCGATACTAAGTCATAAACTGGCTTTTTGCATATAATGCTTAAATGTATCATCTGAATAAAATGGAAAAAAAAGATATTTATAAATTTCATAATGGCAGATTGTATGGTCATTTTAATCTAGGGAAGCCATTTCTTTCAAGCGTCGGAAGAATCCTGACCATTTCATTATTGCATAGGCGGTTTGTTTTTATTTTGTTTGGTTACATTATAATGCTTCCAAATGATCGTCTTATAGATTTTATTGTACATAAAAGTAACACATCACAAAGATATTATTATACATATGATTTCAATGCGGTGAGGCCGCCAGCCAGCAGACGATATGTCGTGCTAATCATTCTGTAGTTTATCTGTCAATCAAAGTTGATTACAAGTTTCATTACACAGCAATTTTGACAGATGGCACAAGATCGTGTTATCTACCGTGTCAATTTTATTCAGGTTACTATCTGTCTATCAGACTTTTATCAAGGTAATATATATCAATATTACCTGTCGTCTGCTTTTTTTTTGTTTTGAATCAATTAGTCCGCAAACACCGACATGGTGCTCGGTTCTTACTGAACGCTCTGATATCAAGTTTTGTCTTACCTTTGACTATTGATAAGATTAAATCCCCACTGTGGCCGCAGCGATAATCACTTAAATGTTTATTAAAAATCGGAATGTACCTGTGGAATGTGAAAAATTACGTATCTTTTGAATACGCATTTAACTTTTTTTACAACATGGAGTAAAGTGTTGTATTCACACGCATTCGCCTGTTACATTATATAGATAGATCTTGATAGGGGGCATACTGTTAGTGGTTTTATCTGTTTAGCGTTTTGGATGCAAAATTACAAAAATAATATAATTGAGCCGCGCCATGATAAAACCAACATAGCGCATTTGCGACCAGCATGGATCCAGACTAGCCTGCGCATCCGCGCAGTCTGGTCAGGATCAATGCTGTCCGCTAACGGTTTCTCTAATTGCAATAGGCTTTTAAAGCGAACAGCATGGACCCTGACCAAACTACGCGGATGCGAAGGCTGGTCTGGATCCATGCTGGTCGCAAATGCACTATGTTGGTTTTCTCATGGTGCGGCTCATATGACGATATTATCACAGAAAATCAAACATATATCATCGTCAAAAATAACAGCGTGTAAAGTTGAAAACTTTGAAATTATACAAAAAGATACTTTGATCAACTTTGATATTATGTGTCGCTCTGTTGGTTGATGGTATAGTTCGATGACATTTCACATTACTAAATTGATAATCAATCTAAATTGGAGGTCAGGCATTTTGTAAAATTTTATATAAGACAAGGTTACTAAATTGTTACAAATTCATTATTTTGTTGAAACACTACTTAAATTTTGCTAGTTGCAATTCAGTGTTGTAATCAATTTCAACATCAAAGATAATTACATGATAATTTCTCTCATAAATTGTCCCAGATGTTACAGATGTGGTTAAAAAATTTAATGAAATAATTGCCTAAAGTTGTTGTTAACTAAATTGTGCAAACGTGCAAACAGAAGTATGTAAATTACATTTTGCGCATCAGCATGTAGTGAAAACAACACTAGATATTATATAGAATACAATCATATGTTGTAGTTAGTTTATTTGTTTATTTCAGTCTCATCCATTTACATGTTTACAGTATAAAAACATGACATATACATAATAAAACACAAGTAAATGGCCACTCAAATTTGAATTACAAGAGACTATATATATAAAAAATTTCTTCATATCACATATTTCACATTATTCAATACATGTTTCTAATGATAATCTAATGAGCATCACCGTGTGACAGCCAATACAAGTGGTCCAACAAGCGATACAACCTAGATCAGCCAGCAGATCCAAGCCACCAGGAACAGAACCACAGCATCCTCCCATCCACCACACCGCAGTTGTTGTAGTTGATAAGAGAACACTGCAGTCCCCTAACTGGCCATACAGAGGCACCAGACGATCAAATCCACATTACCCACCACACGGCATTACTCTTAAGTTTATCACCATATTTATCAATTTAATCAATTCTCATATATTACAGTAAAAAGCAAGACATGTCTGCTAATCATAGCACAAAGATGTGTCCTTAAATTTAAATTAAAAATAAATCGTTATAAGACACTGAACCAGATTAGACAGGTGCACTAAATGTGCGCTAGTAAAAAAATGGCTTAAAGAATCACGTATCCCCACCAATCAGATTGGTAGAGAACGGATTCGCAGATATCTCTTACTTAAAACTAAAATAATGTAATTATTTAAAAGAATCTGCATACAATTTAGTAAAACATTTTATAAATAAATAAAAGCCTATCTATACAGGTGCATTAAACTGTATTTATATTATATAAAGTATTACTTCTTTTTTTAAGTATATCGTAACAGGTTTTTGCAACTATTCTTATCAAATTTGGATGTGTGAATAACAGAACCAGTTTATCATTGCCATTTAGACTCTCAAAGTTTACAAATATAGAAGTAACCTTTTCTAACAGAAGTCTTCGTTCAACAGCATAGAATAACATGTATCTCTGATTCTACAGCATTACAACCAAATGGGCACAATCGTTGATTTTCTGTTAAACCTTCGTAGCGACCCGTTTCGAGTCTTATGGGTGCAACACCGCACCTGAATCTAGACAATGCAGATCTATGAGAGAAAGGCATAAGCAACTTACAATAAGGTTCTACATTACAATCATTCTTAAACATTCTGTAGGTTCGTAAATTATTTTGACCAGCACCATTGACACCAGTTAATCTCGAAATGTCAGTAGACCATTTTTGCTAAATGAGTATTTAATAAAACAGTAGACATAGTTTCAATTAAGCGTTTTCTTGAGAAAGGTAATTGCAAGAAGTCATGTAACTCTAAACACTTAAGTTTTTCTTTTTAACAGTGGCCAGTTCTTACATCTTGAGTTACCTTTCTTACAGGACCAGCTAAAGATCTTTTTATTTATACGTGTATTTTCATAACTCAGACAGCGATACCAATGATTACATACTGAAGTCCACTGATCTATAAGGATTGGCTTCCAACCCATTTCACCATAAACAGCCACATTTGGTGTATATTTTCCTGTTGCAAGGTAGAATCTCATGGCCCGGTGGTGGACTGCATTTATACATGAAAATACCTTAGTTCCCCTAATTGAGGAGCCATACGTTATAATTGGGACAACAATTGAATAATACAGTTTTGTGTATACATCATATGGTAAGCCTCTATTGTATGTCCGGCGATATATGACCATTTTGTGTCGATTCGCCGTAAAACCCAACTCACTCACTCACTCCATTGTATGTCGTTAAGGACGGCTGCTGCAGATTTGGGTAAAAAAATCTCAATAATAGAATTTGTCCAAACTTTGTATATTTAACATAGTCATGACTTTTTGTTAGAAATAGAATTATGAAAAATATTGAAGGTTAGCATGCTTGTTCATGAGTTATCTACCCTTGAATATGCAAATTTGAAGAAAGGCAGATAACGCCTAAACAAGCACGGTGACCTATGATTTTTTTTTGCATTTTTCTATTTCTAACATGAAGCTGTGTTCATATACAAAGTTTGAAGAAATTCTATTATTAGGAAAATTTTGCCCCATCTCTCATACAAAAAAAAACTGCAACAAGTGTCTAAATAAAACTTTATCTAATCTATACATCTGATCATAAAATATTATGATAAATGTGTCATAAATGCAACCATTCATTTCAGTCGATTTTTTTTTTTCATGCAAAAGTGCAGTACCTGAAACAAGTGGAGGAAATAGTTGACATTGATGCACCTGGATGCGCTACGTTATTGACAAAACAAAACAACCTGTTTTGGTAACAACGTAATTTGTGTTGTATAGAGAACGCTATGCTCTATGTTATTGCCGGAAATAATAAACCTATAAATTTGGGACAATAGGAAATAGGAGTGATAATAGTTTCTTTAAATATCTACAGATCACAATACAGTTTTTTTTTACATCAAATTGACTGTTCTTATATTTTGTCCTTTGGGATTATGGAGTGCATTCATTTTTCTAATAACAGAATGCCACTGAAGCCGGTGCTGGGGGAGGAGGGTGTGATTGTAAGGAATGTTGCACATTCATTATCTATCATGCACAGACCAAATAAAACCGGGTCTTCATATACTTTGCTTAGTTGTATCCTAGGTAGTTTCTTGGGGAACACCTAAGTTTTTTGCCCTTTTCAGTTTTTTTTTCAGTATTTAAACAATTTCCGCTACTTTGTATAAAATTTGATTTAGAAAGTACCAATGCATTAAGTTACATCATTCATTTGGTCATTAGTATGGCTGGTGAAATCCCAGTCTCACATATTCTCGTGAAACAAAACCCGAGAAAGAGATGCTTTCGACTAGTATTACAACATTTGTGTCATTATAGACGATAATTAAGTACTTATGTATTCCCCATTAAAGAAATATTTCTGTTATAATAGCTTTTCATTTATATGTTATATTCATATTTTTAAAATAAATAAGTTTTTAACACATTTTTTCACAAGATCGGATTCAACCTAAACACGTGAATAACAGAAGTTTCATGTTTCGAAAAAACTTTAACCAAAATATTAGAATAAAATTATTAGGTTTCAAATCTGTCTGAATTATATAATTGCAGCCAGCTTTATTGCGTTTATTTTTTGCATTTGAATATCATGTATGTTTCTTAAATCTTCTCGAAAAGCCTTTACCACCAGAGAAGTGGGCTTTGTGAAAATAAAATTTACTGTATTGCTAATATGGTACACTGAGGTCCATCTGTACATTTATGGTAAAAAGATTAAAGCAGAGCTGAGGACCATCTGTAAGTTTTTACTACGAAACTGGAAAGGAGCTGATGTCCATCTGTAAACTCTTAGTATAAAGACTGCAGAAGTGGGGAGATTCATCTGTAGACTGAAGAGGAAAGAGGAGCTGGGGTCCATTTGAAAGTTCGTAGTATAAAGACTGAAGAGAAGGTTAAGTCCACATGTAAGTTTATGATAAGAGGACTTAAGAGGAACGGAGCCAATCTGTAAGTTCACGGTAAAGAGACTGAAGAAGAGCTTATGTACATCTGTAAGTTCATGGTATAAATACCGAGGAGGAGCTGAGGTCCATATGTTGGTGGTACAAGAACTGAAGAGGAGCTGAGATTCATCTGTTAGTTCGTGATATAAAGACTAAAGAGGATTCACGGTCGTAAAAGATAAGTCTGTGAATCGCATATGGCCTGAAATGTCATGTAACATTTGTTCGATATACTGAATGAAGATAATTGTTCGTCTTTGCAAAAGTGGTATCAGGGCAGTGCCTGTGTGAAGTACGTTCCTGGCCATGCACAACGGCAAAGATTAGTTTTAATTCTATGTATTACTCACCTTCATTATTATTTTTGTCCATATTTGTCTTCCGTAACTTCCATTATTGACTTTACGTTGTAACATCTATAACTCATCCTGATCATTTTATTGCGCAAACGTGCATCCTGAGAGTGGTTCCATTATTGTTATCACAGTTGATAAGGTACATAATTCATCGTAATTATTATCTTGTTCAAATGTGTCTTCAGTAAGTTGTGCCTTTCATGTCGTAACATTAATAATCGTCATTAATATCTTGGACAAATGAGCCTTCAGTAAGTGGTGACATAATGGCATGGCATTGTTATGGCTGATCAAGGTATAGATAACTCATCGTCATTCTCCTCTTGTGCATAGATGCCTTCAGTGAGCAGCTTCTTTAATGCCGTGGCTGTGGTGGCTGATTTCTGCCATTTGGAGAGCGCCAACATGCCAGAACGACAAACTAGCCTGTCATAACGACAAATACCTTATATTTGTTGTATTAGCGCGCTAATTCTTGTTCTGGTGTGTCGGTGTTCTACAAATGCGCCAACATGACAATAAGCACGCCAATACGTCAAATAATCGACAAAGAGGTTTCTGTACAGTGTTTGTGTCTTTGTATGTTTTGATAGAAAAACGTGTTTCACACGCAGGTAAAAAGAAGGCTACTTCCCCCCTTGATTGTGAACAAACACTTAAAAAACAGCACTTTGACAGCAATACATCAGACAATGACATGGATTCCGACGAAACAATACAATTCACAGGAGAAATTGTGAACAATAACCAAACTCAACCCCCTTTATACAGTACCCAACCGCCAACATATGAGGCGACAATTACAGTTGCATCCTCACCAAATATCCTACAACATTCTTTAGAGTAATTAAGTAATTACATTTTTGGACACACAAAACAAGGACAAATGTTCAACAGGAAACCCCATATTCAAAGAACACAGCCGCCAATACAACACTCCACATAGAAACAGAATTAAGTGTAAATGAATGTATAGGCATGAAGGGGGCAATTAGCCGGATATGCCTCCGTGGTCCACTCGAATGTAGTCCATATCAATATATAGTGCAATTTTCCCACCTAGTAAAGGCCATTTTCATGCCAGATATAAGCTTTATTTGTGCTTGATTGTAAAAAGGAATGTCCGCAGATGATTTTAAGCTATGTTATATGCTTCAGAAGATGATTGGAAGCTGCCTTGTAAAATGAAAGTGAAAGTAGGTATTTCCTGATGTCTACCTACGCAATATTAACGTTTTCATCACGTGTCTCAGTCACGTGACCATGGTTTCACTGCATTATGGTCAACCCCATATTTTTTTGGTATATTTTGATTGCCTAAAGACAGACCTTCAAGACAAGGGTAGTCTCGCAGGAAGTGAAAGGCTAGAAATCTTGATAAAAATATGTTATAAGTTGTTAATTTTATATAGAAAATAGCAGCGGATGCATTTAATACCTTCATACCTAGAATGAAAAATTCGCACTTCGTGAAAATTGCTTCAACCGATGTAAAACTGGTATTTTCTGATCAGAATTGAGCAGTAAGCACCATTTTAAGACAAACATGGCATATCATTTGCATATTTTGGGCAAATTTGAGATTTTTTCGGAAAGTAGGCAAAATTCTGATTTTTAAGGTGATTCCCCACATCTCAGTTTTGCATCAGCGTCACCATTTTAGGTGAGAATGACAGAAATCGATTATTTTTCGTGTACTTCTAGCTGTTTCTTGCAAACAAATAATAGAAATAAGATAAGTAAGGCCGTATGATACTATATTTAATGAAAAATTGGCATTATCTATGCCCCTGACACGTTTTTTGCAGGTGTGGACTGTCTGTCTGAATGGGGCATAATTCCAACAGTAGCCATTCTTTCAAACTGAAAGTTGGCAAAATTGTTGACAATTGACTTACGTACAATAATTGACTGCAACAGAACGATTTTGAAAACTTTGGTATTTCTTATAGGCATGAAGGGGGCAATTAGCCGGATATGCCTCCGTGGTCCACTCGAATGTAGTCCATATCAATATATAGTGCAATTTTCCCACCTAGTAAAGGCCATTTTCATGCCAGATATAAGCTTTATTTGTGCTTGATTGTAAAAAGGAATGTCCGCAGATGATTTTAAGCTACGTTATATGCTTCAGAAGATGATTGGAAGCTGCCTTGTAAAATGAAAGTGAAAGTAGGTATTTCCTGATGTCTACCTACGCAATATTAACGTTTTCATCACGTGTCTCAGTCACGTGACCATGGTTTCACTGCATTATGGTCAACCCCATATTTTTTTGGTATATTTTGATTGCCTAAAGACAGACCTTCAAGACAAGGGTAGTCTCGCAGGAAGTGAAAGGCTAGAAATCTTGATAAAAATATGTTATAAGTTGTTAATTTTATATAGAAAATAGCAGCGGATGCATTTAATACCTTCATACCTATACACGTTTGCAGAGGCTAAGCGTACACAGTAACACATACGGTTGCAATAAAAACAACATGGAAGAAACAAACGGACGCATGCTAATTACCTAAAAGCAATAAATCCGGATAGTTAAATTCGGTTAGTTAAATTTTATTTCTGAAACGCGAATGTCCCAACCAAGTCGCATTTCATGGCAAAAACTGGTTCAAAGAATTTTATGAATTAGATACTCTCAATGGTGAAGAAAATCGATCACTATCAGGGTCTTCTGATAATGAATCTGCCGTTCTAGTAAATTTACAAGTTTTAATCTTTGCAATGCCAAGCGTATGATAAATTTCACCGTTTTGACCTCACAACTTTATAATATCCTTAGAATTCATATTATGCAGTAAGTCAAGTTAGTGCGACTTAAAGTGAGCAATTAAATTTGTCTAATTCACTGCAAAACATTAACTTTGTGACAGATCAAACATTATTTTTAATAACAAAGTAACAAACTTGACAAAACTTCTTCTCAGAGTGATATATCTCGTACCATGTTACCTCACTTGCACCGAAAGAATTTGGTGAATTTGTCAAATTTAATGATATCCCATAGCTAAATATATGTTCACGTGAAGTTAGAAATAGATACATCTTAAGCAAAGGCTCTACTCATTAATTTGAATTTATTATTTTAAGCTTTGTCAAGAAAGTCGGAGAAAGATATAACCGGTGTCACTCGGTACAGTGTCATTTCCTCTTTCCGCATCTCCTTGAAACCACTGACATCACCTTACCTGATCCTGTACAGGGTATATCTTTTGCAAGAACCCAATTAACTATTTCGTCTGCTACTGCATTGCGACCTTAACTGGTACTTTCAGCGGTATTTGATGTCTACATACTTTTTCAAAAACTGTACAAAAAGAAACCGATCGTCCACCAGCATACATGTATATCAAACTATATAAAGCTTGACCCCACTAAAACATGTTAAAGTTCAATTAGATAAATTGAAAGCAAAGCAAACAAATATAGGAAAACAGCTGAACTTTTGCAAAATCTAATACAACAGAAAAAAACACTAATGAACACTGATGGGTGTTTTCCACCATGTTCCAAACTTATAAGACACTTATGCCCCCACCCCCAGGTGAATCTTAATACACGCCAAGGTAACGAAAGGCACGATATGTAATAAATTCTGTAAGAATGGAATCAACGAGAACGCTTCAAGTAGACACGGTTTGTCTGTGGGGGGATGTGGCACTAAGAC
Organism: Mercenaria mercenaria; assembly: GCF_021730395.1. Lineage (NCBI taxonomy): Eukaryota > Metazoa > Mollusca > Bivalvia > Venerida > Veneridae > Mercenaria > Mercenaria mercenaria. The sequence goes on from NC_069363.1 coordinate 57,542,870, forward strand.
ACAATAAAGTAAAAATGATTTATTTTGGTTAAGGTTAATAAAAGGGTGGATGAGGTTTCCTCTTTGATTGTGCCTGACGGAACAGGTGGAGGACTCTATGACAGGTAGTTCTTAAATCCGACCGGGACTAAGCTATTTTGATTTCTGTCTTCTGGCCTGTTTCGTCGGGCCCTTAAGGGTGTTCTTCTGTCTTCTGCAAAGGCATTGAGTACATGTGTTTTAGGTTTATAAGGATTGCTTTTTATATAAATATACTAAAGTATTTTTGTGTTTTACATAACATGCCTTCTATTGCCATTGCGTATGTTAGGGTTTCACCTGGCGGGTATACCTTTACTTACACTGTCTTGTGATTTTGGAACATGATGGGGGTAACAGTGAGGTTAGGTGCATCATAAACTGGTTCAAGCTCCCAAGTGGTGGTTTTTGCCACTGACCATTCCAAGGAGGTGCCCCACTGTGTTCCTTTATTTGTTCGTTTTGTCCTAGGGTGTTTGCTTTGTTTGGGAGTGTGTGTTGGTATGTTTGCTTTGTGTGAGACTGTGTGTGTGTGTTATTTCTGTGGGAAATTTATCCTTATTATTTCAACATAATCCATCCGACACAATCAAAGACGATGTGCGTCGAGCCATAACACTGAGACCTAACATGTGACGGCGTCTTAAAATAATCGTTTAAGAATTGTTTTACAGTTTTATCAACTAAAATCGGAAAATTGCCATGGTAGTGATAACGATGGAACAGTCTATTTCCCAGTGTCTTGATGGTTAAAAGTGCAACTGCTTTTTTCTTGGCATTCGGATGCGAAATGTTTGGACCCAGATGCAAATAAACAATTGGACAATGTTTCATTGTAGTATGATTTGACCGGTTTAAGCTCCCCAGTTGTGATTTTGCCACTGACCATTTCAGGGCGGTGCCCCACTGTGTTCCACATTTGTTCGTTTTGTCCTCGCATGTTTGCTTAGTATGTGAGTGTGTACGTTGGTAGTGTGCACATCTGCGTGCTGTGAGTTTCGTTTTTTATTTTTTTTTACTTTTTGGGGGTGCAGGGGGGGTGCGTTTTTGGAACGTGGCATTCCCTATTTGATATTTATGGTGGTTTTCGTTCTCACTCATTTTAATCTCTTTTTTTATCAACATGAATGTATACCCTGCCAGAGCAGCACTTACTATAAAGCATATTTTAGTAGATTGCTAGGACTTTGCTCCACAGTGTAACAGAAATTTTAAGAAAAGTCCGTGAAAGAATCGTTTGAAACAGTATCTTTGACAGCATTATAGCTTTTGTTTTAAACTGGCAGGTATTTGTTACAAAATTAAACATACAGAGTTATCTTTACATTAATTATTTTTAATACTGATTTCAGTACATGGTATTTAGCCAATGTTCACAGTTTGTATCTCTTCAGCGATTATACATGTATGACCTTAGTGCTTCAATTTGCCGTAAAATCCAACTCGCTCACAAACACAGCTTATGATTACGGTAGCTATGCGGGCGTTTATTGGTAACATGTCTATTACGTTTAATAAACTTTCCGTATTACTGCCGAAGTATTTGAGAAATGTTTATCCCAAAAGATATTGTACGAGGTAGAATCCCCTTCTAAACGAGGGAATTTACAATAACTCTTAATATTATAAATTTTATATGAATAATATCATTCGTTAGAAAGAGATGCTAATCCAAAGAAACTTTGACATCTGTAAAGCGGTTTGACATTCACTTGAATAGTACTAACTCTTTATGTAAACAAACTGCGCGCTAACTAAAATATATATATAATTGGAGAGGTCCGACTTTCTAATCCAAAGAAACTTTGACATCTGTAAAGCGGTTCGACATTCACTTGAATAGTACTAACTCTTTATGTAAACAAACTGCGCGCTAACTAAAATATATATATAATTGGAGAGGTCCGACTTTCTACATCTCGGTTAAGGGTGTATATATACTTTACTTGTTTGAAATATATCTTACAAAAAACTCCTTAACTTTAAGTTTTCAAAAGATTTCTTCTTAATCAAAATCAATGCGGAAACACAGGACATTAAGTGGAAAGTTTACCTTAAACAGATGTTTCTGGTATAACCTTTCAAAATTATCAAGATATTGAAATCGTACTCCTATAGACCTTTTTAAATGCCTTCAACTGTATTGATATTTTCAAGTTGAAAAAAACACGCCTGGTATTTTAGTAAATGTTAAAGATAAACATATGATATAACTATGTGTACGTGTTGTGAATTTCAATTAAGGCGTAATTACTGTAGGCTTTTTATAAATTGCAATAGTGAAAATTTTGTAGTATTTGTTATGTCAATAAATCACTTTATCCACCGGTATGCAAGCAAACATTTAATGTATAAGATAAATTCATTCCCTTACTGTTTAATTTAATATAAAGCTTTTATTATCATTCGTATCATCTATAATAACGTAAACCAAGAAAGCATGGCATTTATGACCATCTAAGTGCGTGTTTTTGCAGATAAACGTCTTTGATAAAAACTGTGCTATGTTAAGATGGACTTGTATGTCTTTGAGCAAGGGATCTGTGGCGATACATTTCACATTGCCTGCCGGCGACTTCACTACAATTCACAAAGACATGATTGTCTTAAATTAGCATAAACATTTAATAATGATACCTTGTAAAGTATATAACTGGCATATTGTTTAAGGAGATTAACCTTGAATATTTTAATAAAAGAGAATTCCATAGGGCCATTGTAGAAAACTTACATGCTAATTTGAATGAAATATAATAAATAAGACATTTACACCACTGAATTATTTTCGTAGATTGGCTATTCATTTGTTTTATGTTTTCTTTATTACCTTTTTGAAAGCTATATTTGTTTTCCTGTTTACAAAAAATTCTCTCTTGACTTTAAAAATATTTAACCTTGTACAAAAATGATAATAATATATGTTGATCCACATCCATGACATTGTTCTATAAACCCTTTGTTTTATTATTACAAGTCTGGGTTAATCACATTTAAGTTTTTTTCTGTGGTTTTTAACCATCCACCATAGCTTGTCCATTTAACGTATCGTGCATAATAAGGGAGGGAAGATGTTATTTCGTGAAAAGTGTAGAAGTAATGTAGCACTTCAACTCTACACACTGAAAACCATTTATAAATTTAAACATACTAATCTCTAGATTTCTGAGTTTTAACAGCTGGCTTAATTATTCTTCAAGCTGTTCTTAAAAAGTTTGTAGCTAAATCTTTGTCGACGATTTCCTGAATAGTTCATTCAAAAGTTGCAATTCAATTTCAGGTTGAGCTATAAGTATAGATAGATGATCTGACGTCCGTCGTTCGCAAAAGTTTCGTTAACACTCTAGAGTTAACTCTAGAGTTAACAATTGCAGCCTAATCTTAATGAAACTGATTGAATATTTGTCTGACGCATATGAAACTAGGTCATTTGAGGTCAAAAACTAGGTCAAATCATAATCAAACTTTGTTATCACTATATCAGAATAAAATCTATGTCAGTTTAGAAACTGTCATCTGGAGTCGAAAAGTGGGTCAATAGGACAAATAATAGAACACCTCATTAACTTTCCCGGCCATATCTTCTACCTGTTCTATATAAAATCTGGTCAGAATGTTTGTCTTAAAAATTTAGTCCAAGTCTGTAACTGAGTTATTTTGGGTCAAAGACTAGGTCAATAGGACATATCGTAGAGAAACCTTGGTAATACTCTAAAGGACTTACTTTCTACTTTCTTTGTAAAAAAACAAGGCCAGTGTGTTTGTCTATATGATATCCAGGTCAAGTTTGAAACTAGAACATCTTGAGTCAGAAACTAGGTCATTAAGTTAAAACATAAAATAATTTGTTTACAGTAGTACTTAAGGCCATATTTTCTACTTAATCTGTACGAAACCTAGTCATAACGGTTGTCCTTGTAAAATTTAAGGCCCATTTCAAACTAAGTCATCTTCATAATTTAGGTCTCTATGTCAAATCATAGAAAAATCTTGTAAACAATCTACGGGCCATATTTTCTACTTGATCATTCTGAAACCTGGGCAAAATATTTGTCTTTATGAAATATAGGCAAAATTTGAATTTTGGTATTCTCGGGTCAAAATCTAGATCACAAGATCATATCACAAATAAACACCGAAAACACTCGAGGGGTCATAGTTTTCTTTTTTTTCTACATGAAACTTCAGAGGGTGAAACTTAATTATCTGGGTTCAAGAAATAGGTTATAAGATAAGGTTAAATCATAGAAAAAGCTAAAGATCACACTAAAGGTCATATGTTTTACAAAAAATCTGGTCGGAATATTTGTCTAAACGGCTAAGGCCATATTTTGAAGAAAAATTCAAACAACACCAAATCATTGAAAGGAAGAGTTCTTTTACATGAACATTGAACACCAATCTACTGATATATATAATTATATATATGCATTGAATTCAAGAAAAGACTGCATAAATGGGTCATATTTTTAACAGGACAACGCTTTTAAAAACACCATTTTCAAAGAACTGTTACATATCTTCGTTTTGACGTAATAAGAGCTGAAATTTCACATAACAAGGTTAAAATGCGATTGTTTAATTTTATTTCTTCACAAATGACATTCATTTTTTACAGGGGGAACTTGCTTTTGGAGAAAGTTTTGCACATACGTAGCTAGCGAGACTGGTTCCTTGTATGTGGCAGATATACTAAATCAAAGAAGATTTCATAGACATGTTGATTTAAAAGCAAACACTTTATTAGATTATATATTTTTGTTCATTTTCACATAATTGTAGAATCGTAGGAAAATATTTCAACTGAAAATTGGTAGTTCAAACAAATGATGAAGGTTATCTTCTAAATGTAGTTACGGATGTCGCAAAAATGGCGACCGTTGCTGTCGCTTTGTCACAAAATTTCCTACGTGACATATATCCTATAAACAGAGATGTATGATGTCATTGAATAGAATAAGAACATACTATGACGTTTGAGTTAGAAAGTATCAGGTATGTAAAGAATGTTTAACCAAATAAACATCAAATGTCATCATACATTAAAATGAAACTGAAGTAGATATTTATGCACTAATTTGAATAAAAGACAAATGGAAAGGAAATTAGAAATATAATGTAAATATAAGAATGAAATTACTTTTTCGGATTTCATGAGAAATAAATTGGCAAATTAACCATGCATCGCTAGTGCAATTCGTTGATCTGCAGATCATATTCTGTCGTTCATTTCGCTTGAGCTCCGAAGTACCGGAAATAATGCTCGGATGATTTCCTTAAAGCTTTGAAGCCGCCATTTGACAGTGTGACTAAAATTAGAAAAAAAGTAAAACTATCGGTTGGCAACCACGACATAAATGAAAAGGTTGCATATTCGGTTTGATTGAGTCTGTTCATGGACGGTAGTGAAAATGCAAGATACCGTCCACCTACTCTAGCCCCGGGTTGAGCGGGTTAAAACCTAACTAATCAAACGCGTTGAATTTAGGTGTGAAGTTAGTAAACATGTATAACCCACATTCTGTCCTCTTTACTAAGTGTATTGCGGCATCTTTATTTGTAACTTAATTTTGTCAGTTCAGTTTGATATGTTATTTATATTTGTTTAATATGGTACACCCTTTCCCTTTCATCAGTTTTATACCATTATATCTTATGTATGGTATATGAAACAAATAATCTGTTTTGTTTTCCAGATTAAGAGTAAAGAGTCGATTTGTGGCTCGGTTTGACGTGTGTGGTATCTGTTTCGTTACTGGTGCAGGTCAGTTATTCGGTTAAAATATGCTTTTGTGGTGTAGCCGACTGAAGTCCCAAGTTAATAGATAGTAATTTTGCCATTTTTGCAAATTTTTGCTTTAATTACACTTTTTTTGCTGCTAGAACGTAATCGAACTGCAGTGGGATGGTTTTCAGGTTTATTCTGGTCCGTCTTGACGGGTCGCTATTACAACAGGATTTTGTTTATAAACAACAAATAAGACCGGCGCTTTCGAATCCCAAGGAGGCTTTTTCCCTTGCTTTCTGTGCGAGTGATTGCAAATGCATTAGCAAGCTGAGAACCAGCTATAGCAACCCAAAGTGACTCTTTCTAAATGAAAAGATTTTTTTTTCCTTTTTGCATAACTGCTCGATGGTATACCAGTGTGTGTACTTCATAAATTTTTCAGACTCAGTTATGCTATATATATTAGCCTAATAAACGAGCCGTTGAATAGCTTTTACAAAAAACTAACCTTGTATATAGCAAGTTTTGTAAATCGAAACCGAAACAAAGGATTTTTTGTTTGAATGACCTTTTACATAAAGCAGTATAATTCGGGATTATAACATGTGTAAACTAGACAGAGTGCCACGAATCCTTTTCTTGACCGGGTGGTATGTCGGATTCTATAATAGTTATTCAGGAAAACTATACCTAGCTTCATACCAGATTTAAAATAGTACTTAAAGTCATGGCAAAAAGGATAGCAGCATGGCATGGTTTTGTCTTACCTTTAATTGTTGATCAGATTATATCCCCAAGCCGTCGGTGAAGTTCATTAAAATGGTACATACCATTTAAGCATCTCACCAATGGAGAAAGTGTTACATACATATTCGTTCACCTGTAACATAACATAGATATATATTAATAGGGGTAAATAGTTGTCTATATCGGGCTTCGGATACAAAATTACTGATATATGATTCTTTTATCATAGAAAATCAAACATAAATCATCGTCAAGAATTAATGCACGTTATAAGATGTACGAGTATTTAGATCTACCAGTAGTGTTAGGAATCGCGCTGTTTGTAGACAATCTTTCTACAACATGTTTTGCCTTTTATTTCACATTATACTGTAATAGATGGTATCAAAAAGATAAAGGAAAACTGAAAAGGGAACGAAAGGGTTTATAATTGTACTTGTATACAACAATTATCAATCTGCCAGCGGATACTCGTTTTATTAGGGAGTTAGATTTTGAAGATAATATACAAATATAGAATTTATGAAGTTCATACTTTTTTATGTTTGCTAGCTTGTTACCATAAACAACGTATCTATAAAACCTTGAGCTATGAATACTCCAGTCCTAGTCACTATCACGTTCTGATGGAACATTCAGCATTTCTGGTTGTACTTTTAACATTCAGCTTTTTTGGAGGTTCACCTTTTCTGGTTAGACGTTCTGCCTTTTAGGTTGAGCGTTCAGCATTTCTTATTGGACGTTCAGCAGCTCTTGGTTGGAACTTCAGCACTTCGGGTTGGACGTTAATTATTTCTAGTTCAGGGTGGCCGACCAACATGACTTTTCGGTATCGTACACACGGGAAAATCGCTCGATTAGTGTGACACATATTTGTTTGTTTGTATTTTCTTATTACTTGATTGATTCGAATAAAATAAAAATGCGTCAGACAGAAAATGGAGTGCTTTCCTCGGCACAATTTTTTGTCAGTCTTTATCACTACTGTCTTCAAACACTAAGTCCAAATTCCAGTCTGTACGTTACATATACATTTGATCCATGAAAAAAACATTTGGTTGAAGTGTTTAGAAAAAATGTATCAAGAATCTCTCTCTGACAGGCGCTTTGTGGCGAAGAAAGCACCAGTTTTGCTGTCCTCGTCGCTTTTTATTTTTTTAAAACCGGTCGAGTAATAAGGTAATTATAAGCAAAATTTTACCTGAATTGAGCGATTCCCCCCGTATGTACCATACCGAAAAGTCACGTGGGTTGGCCACCCTAAAAGTGGACGTTCAGTATTTCTGGTTGGACGTTCAGCATTTCTGATTAGACGTTCAACATTTCTGGTAAGGCGTTCAGCATTCCTGGTTGGACGCTCAACATTTCTGGTTGGAATTTCAGCATTTCTGATTTGATGTTCAGCATGTTCAATATTTTTGGTTGGACATTCAGCAGTTCCTCAATGGTGGTTGAATTTTCCTGTTTGACCCTCAGTGCACCTGAAAATTCAGGTGATTTGATGGTAATATCAAGCCTCATTCCCTTAATTAACTTCAATCATTTTGTAAAGAACAAATGTGAATCAACTGTATTACGATAAATTATTGAAATTTCACCAAAAAAAACATTTTGAACGAACAAAATTACGAGTGCTGCTACAAATGTCACAAAGTAAAAGTAAAGTTTGTGTGTATTTTAAAAACGACTTTTCAGCAAAAAATGTATGTTTTTATTTTTTTTCACCCATCTCATTTTGTTTCATAAAATAGATAATTTACGGTTTAGTATTTCGAATCACTTGAGCTACGAGCGAAATAAAATTTTATATAAAAAATCCCAGTATATTAATTTACAAAATTCATGTTGACAATATAGTGTCGGGTAAAATCCCAGTTTTACATATTCTCGTGAAACACAACCGAGCAAGAGATGATTTCGGCTAGTATTACAACACCTGTGTCATATACGGCCATTTAGTCCTCATGTATTCCCCAATAAAGTGTCCCTTCTATTATGGAAGCTTTTTCATACGTATATTATTTTCAATTATTTGAAATAAATTCGCAATTAACGTATTTGCGCTATATTTTGCACAAGATCAAATTCGTTCTTAACACCACGAATAACAGAAATATCATTTTCGAAATACCTTCAGCAAATTTTTGAAAGAAATGTATAATATAAATTTACTCGTGTGCCTTAAATATCTGTATTCGTCTCACATGACTATCTTATGTATATTTCGTATTTTTGTCGGCAGAACAATGAGAAATCAGTTATTCCTTGGGTCAACATATCTTTTATCGCAGTTTGTGTACATTTCCACCAGTCTTGATCTACATATTCCTAAAACATAACAACAGCTCCACAAAGCGGGGCAATTTACACCCCAAGTTCCAGGTCATAAGAAGAGGAAGTAATATATAAAGATGTATTTTGGTGTGTGTGCGTGGTGTGTGAAGGAGATGTAATGTGGCAGTTGATGGGTAAATTGGCGGCGACGGTGATGGAATACTAAGGCACAAGATACTGAATGACTGTTTTATTTAGTTTTTTTTACTAATGCGGAGCCACCTTTATTCCAAGTTTAAATTCAATACCTGCGAATAGGTTTGAAGTCGTGCTGCGGACGCAAAATACAAAAGGACAGATATGAACTCAATTTGTGACCTCGACCTTTGACCTACCGACCAAGTTCATATGCATTGAACATCATTTTATTGCCACCTACCTAAGTCAATGCCTTACTGGTATGCTCCGGACAGAAATATGAGGGTCCAATTCGACCTTTGAGCTCTCTTTTAGTCTACTAACCTGGTTAATGCGACCTGCCATTAGAGGATGGATAGACGCACGTGCTATCACTCAATGTCCGTTTTTCCAAAACGAGCGTATAGAAAGACTGACTGCCAAAATGGCATTTGATAGAACCATACTGGTAGAATAATCCAGAGGAAAATGTCGGTACACAACGGTACCTTTTTAAGTACGAGACATATTTATGCGACGCACTTATAATATTTTCATCAAGACAGTGACCTTTTCCTAAACACTAGTATTACAGGATAGAAACTGAATGCATTTGAATTAAAAACTGAAAGATAATTGGAGAGACCCAAGCTAGATTTCGCAAATTATGTAGTATCGTATTATACAACACATAAAAACATAAATTTCGATTCAGCACCTGCATTATAAACAAACCGTGCCCCCTAAAGGGTTGGACTAGTGACAGCATGAGCTCTCTAAACTCTACTATGTATTTGAAGTTAATCGCAGAGAACATTCAGTTTTACTGGGATAGTCGCAGCTAGGGGATGTGAGAGGTGTTGCACATTTCTTTACAACTCATGAACATTCTCAATCAATCAAACCAAATCGGCTACTATTTTGCTTGGTGGCATTCTACACTTCCAAAGGATCGTCTAATGTATTTTATGACTTTTTCCTTCGTAGTTGGAAATAAAGACATACGTTGTCCTGAAGGAACAATTTAAACTGAAAATGATTTGAGCCGCACTATGAGAAAACCAACATAGTGCATTTGCGACCAGCATGGATCCAGACCAGCCTGCGCATCCGCATTCGCACAGTCTGGTTAGGACTCCATGCTGTCCGCTAACGGTTTCTCAAATTGCAATAGGCTTTGAAAGCGGACAGCATGGCTCCTGACCAGATTGCGCGGATGCGCATGCTGGTCTGGATCCATGCTGGTAGCAAATGCACTATGTTGGTTTTCTCATGGTGCGGCTCAATTTTACCTATTGTTACAAACGTTGGTGAAATAAAACAGCGTTTGGTTGTATGCATTTATGTAAATAAATGCAAAATATTACAGATATTCTGCTTACGTGTCATCCAATATTTTTAAATATTACATCAACATTTGTATAATGCATTAAATATTCTAAACGCTGATGGTTATATTAATTAAATTGAACAGAAAAATAAGTACAAACATGAATAAAAGTAAAATTATCTGGTAATCTTAAAATAATTATTTTGCACCCATTAACGTCGACCCATCACGACACTGACGCTAGGAAAAGTAAAATATGATAAAATAAGCTAATTTAAGTAAACTTTTGATTCTTTTATTATAAGGCGTATGTTGCACACGATGACAGTATGAAAACAAATTTTAGCTTAGAAAGAAGAACATGAATAAGAACACAAGTTGTCATTGTACTCGTCTGCATTTGGGAATCATTCCCTGAACAATACAACTGCAAAAACTGAATTTAATGAAAGGATAAAACCAAAATTATAGGATGTACTACGCGGTCCTTTGATGTCGTTGAAAATTGCAATTATCAGATTGACTCTACTTCTTGCCGCCTTTAAATTGAAAAAAGGGACAAAACATTTGTTTTGAACATAAATAGAAATAAATGAAAGCATTTTCAAAAGTTTATAAAATTTGAATTATACTTTAAGTTTATATTTTATATTGATTGACATGATTTGATATTTTATATGTAGATCAGACATCGTTTAGTTTTTGAAGTCACAATTTAAACTGATTTTCTAAATAAATCATGCATATAAAAATAAAAGTTTGAACGTATCATTCTTTATCATTATTACAGTTGAATATTCCAAAAATTATTTAATATTCGAATTGCATTACGGCATTAAAACACCGAAGTAAACAGACGCTTTGTCGTCGTTAATAATTGATAAAATAATGTGACTTAGTACTGTTACTATAGTTGTATGTATTGAAGAACACGGTAGTTGTATGTAATTCTACTTCTACCACTTTATGGCCAACATCAACAAATTGATAATACTTCCATTTTAGGTATGCGCGAGAAAAGAAAGAATACAGTGTTAAGATATGTGCAATGAGAGGGTTAAAAACAAAGAACTTACTGAGTCTAGATAAAGAGTTGCGCCACCCGAGACTTGAAAGCCTCAAGCGACCCTACCGACACAATGTCTGAAGGTAATGCGTTCCAATCACGTACTGTTCTCGGAAAAACGACTCCTTCCTGTAGTCACACCTACTCCGTTGAACTTGATAGAAATGTTCATGCCCGATTCTAGATTCATGTTTATTCGCGGATATCACAAGCTTATCTGTTTTATCAGTTGCTACCATATCATGATGTATTTTATAGAGCATACACAGTCGTGCTTCACGTCGACGTATTTCAAGGGATTATCACTGAAGATGTGTTAACATATCTGTAACACTAGACCTGTTTCCGTGCCGGTGTAGAACATATCACGCAGTCCGGCACTGAACCAAGCCTTTGAATATAGTTTTGGTGGTATCGGTCCCACACGGAACTGGCATACTCTACTGTAGGTCGGACTAATGCCGTGTACTCATTCTCCTTCACTATCATTGTACCGATGTTCAAGTTCCTTTTTAAATATCCGTGTTCCTTTTGCTTTATTACATATTTTACTTATATGTTCATTCCACCTAAGATCTGATGTGATATTACAACCTAGATATTTAACTGACGACACAGATTCCAAAGTATGTCCATGCAAAATATACTGATGTTTAATGGGTGAACGTTTTCGAGAAATTGTAACAACGTTACACTTTTCCGGATGGAAAACCATTTTCCACTTTTGTTCCCAAAACGCTAGTTTATCCAAATCAGACTGTAATTTTTCCGCATCCAACGTTGATGTTACCGTCATATATGCAATGGTGTCATCTGCAAAAAGTCTAAGTCTGGATGTTAAGCCTTTCAGGCATGTCATTTAATATGTAAAATAAAATTAAACTTGGCCCGAGAACACTTCCTTGAGGCACACCGGATTCCACGTTTACTGGATCAAATGAAACTCCTTCGACGATAACTGACTGTGAGCGGTGTTCCAAGAAACCTTTTATCCAAGTATTTATTTTACCGCGAATTCCATAATGATAAAGCTTATTTACTAGTAAGGAATGGTTCACTTTATCAAACGCTTTACTGAACTCCATAACTAAAACGTCAGTTTGTTTTCCACATTCCATGTTTCTAGTTATATCATCTACAAATTCTTTTAGTTGGGATTCGCAAGAACGACCGCGACAAAATTTATGTTGGAGCGGGTAAATAATGTTATTTCTATCCGCATGGTTCATTATATGACTGGTAACTATATGTTCCATGTTCTTACAACAAATGCAAGTTAGTGACACCGGGCGATAATTTTCTGCTTACAACGTTGACAATTCTTATAGATAGGTGACACATGGGCTTTCCTCCAGTCATCTGGTATAACTCCTGATATCAATGATTTTACGAAAATTACATGGAGTATTGGTGCAATTTCATGTGAGAGTTCTTTCAGTATCCTGGGTTTCAGATTATACGGCCCTGAGGCTTTGTAGGGGTTCAAAGTTTTCAATAGCTTTTCAATACCATTACATGTAATGTTTAAATCTGGGCAAGGTGGAAAAGTTCCTTGCATGTATTCACTACTTTCAAATTCAGATCTCGACACATTTGTTTTTAGAGAAAAAGCCGACTGAAACTGCTCGTTCAAGATGGTAGCTTTATCTAAAGGATCAGAATGAAAAATTCCTTCACGTTTCAGCGGTGATATCCCATTAGTATCCGTTTTCTTATGTTTTATATATGTCCAGAAACGTTTCCTACGTACTGTTCTGTTTGGAATCATCTTGCTCATTAACTGGTGTCACAATATATTCGTTGTAACTCCAATAATATATTATGCCCTTCGTAATTCACGTTGCACCACACGTTTGACTTCCTTATATTTAATACGATCTTGTGGATGTGCTGATTTTTTCATATTTTTATATAATTTGTCTCTTTTACGGATTAATTTTCTCATTGTGGGAGATATCCATGGCACAGTGTCCTTTTCTCGAGCAGTTTTATGGGGAATGTGCATACTGATGCTCTTTTCTAGGTTATTTTTGAAGAGATTCCAAAGTTCGTTCACACTCATGTTAACCTAGGTAGTTATATCACTAAATAATTTATTCATATCTTCTTTTAATGTATTCCAATTTGCACGTTCATAAAGTGGCATTTTCCTTGGTTGTTATTTGTTCTTAATCAGATTAATGTCAATTTCAACAAGCACAACATCATGATCCGACACTCCGGGTATTTTATCATGATCAGTTCTTGTAACACGCGTTTGATTGTTTGTAAGAATCAATTCAAGTGTGTTGCTCTCGCGAGTTTCACCTTCGGAAATTTGCAGTTTACATTGAAACACTGCGAAAACGCACACATAACAATTCTAAATAACTCCCTATTTTTACAGCAAAAGGTTTCTGTAAATTTTATGTTTTTATCGAACACTGTAAGTCAGCCTTACTTGCGTAAAATTTCATGAAGAAGAAAAGTATAACAAGTTTTCCCTTTTTACACGGACCCAACAGTCAAAATAACCGCTTTTGTGTGGTTGTTGATGCTTATCAAGTAGTGCCTAAATGTATGAATATTAATTTTGATGTCTTGGTGTTAATGAAACATGAATATCTTGCTGAATCTGGTGTTATAGCCGCCAACTTCCGCAAGATGTTGAATCCGTTTTGACAAAGTCCGAAACTATCGGAGTTTAAAAAATGTTACAAGGAAAAAACCCTTTATCGTTTAAACATATCCTTTGCATACAAAATCAACCCTTTTGAATGAACTTCTAAATTTTTTGTTGTAAAGTCATCTCTCGCATGCTTTCCTTTTGAAAAATTCCGCCATTCCAGAATTCTTTATTAATTAACTGAAAAGTGTTGATTTTTTTTCAATCTGACTGCTGTAAGAGAATAGATTTTCATTAGTTTTACCACATATACCGCACAGAATTTAGCAAAAATTAAAACAGTTTGTTTGTTTTTGATTTAACGCCGTTTTTCAACAGTATTTCAGTTATGTAAAGGCGGGCAGTTAACCTAACAGTGTTCCTGAATTCTGTACCAGTACAAACCTGTTCTCCGTATGTAACTGCCAACTTCCGCACATGAATATGAGGTGGGGGGCGTATGATAGTAGACACAATAGAGAGTTTGAGATTTCAACCTTCGCCTTCCCCTTCAACGTCTCTTGCGAAGTTAACGTATGAAGTTGAAGTTCGATTAAAATTCCTTGAGATTTCAAACTTTAGAATAAACCTTACTTCATTTAATCCGCCCTTTCAATTTATCCGTAATTATGATCGTTTTTTTCGTGCATTATAAAAATAATATTCATATCAACGTATTTTATTGTTGATGGTGTTCTTGAAAGATGATGCAGTTAATATTTTTCAAACAAAAACATGAAACACCAAGTATTACAAATACTTTGAAATTAAGTTAAATATATGCGATAAAGCAAACACAAAAGGCATGAAATATAAAGGACAGATTCATCCGTCATGCTGTGGACTAGTATTTCATAGTTTTTCTTAAAGGATTTTTCACTTTGAATTGGTACTTTGTACATCGAATTCCTTAAAAGACGCGTTTTACTTGTAGACACTCATAAACAATGTACCTGATGACAATTTTACCTTTTAATAGATATGTTGATAACATTAGCCAATATACACAAGTTATGAATACATTTAAGAAGCGAATTGAAACAAATATTAGATACTCTCGTGATATCATACGTTTTGGCATCATGACACCCTGCATGACTCTGTATAATACCAAACTCTCAGACAGTACAATAAAATCGTGCCAAGTCACCATGTGTTTAGCGAAACAGTCAAGAAATGTTAGGTGGAGACGGAAATTGTCGCACAAAATAACATGTGGGCATATACATGTATTTGTTTGAATATACTATTTTGTAAGTAAAGCATGTGCAGATCCAGGAATTTCGGTTAGGGGGACACCAACTTTAAAGAGGGGGTTACCCATTTCAGGGGGGAGGGGGTCACACCGAGTTTCAAGACCGATTTTTTTTTGTAAAATGTAAGAATCAAAGGGGGGATTGACCCACAATGCCCCTATGCCAGTACCATTTTATGGTTATAATTAAAACGCAACCGTCATATAAATTGTCAGACAGAAACGGATTGTTTTTATCTGGAAGTGAAAATAAAATGTTCCACCAAATGATAATCGCGCGTAATTATTTATTTTTCAAGTAAAATGTCTGTCCTGCCATGTGCCTCCATCTAGATTTCACTCTTTGATGCTGAGTATGTGGACAGAGTAGATGAAAAAGTACTAAAGTTTGGTCTTTCGTGATATCACATCTTCGGACGTTCAAAACTTCACTTCATACGACAAAATGGCCCATCTAGTATAATCGATACTGCCTGGGAACACAATTATGCCGTAGAAGTTAAAGTTTGAACAAAATCTCAATGCTTCTCAGAATCAGTTGATAACTTCTTACTTCCAGGTTCAATTCAATGTATTTAGTTAAAATTATTAGCCATATAAAACTTCATTATTCTGATACTTATTGATAGTGTTTCGCATCAAATTTAGTCTAATAATACATATGGATAATTGAATAACTTAATAAGCAGAAATCCTGAAACAAAGCTTTTTTATTTCACAATGTAACAAAGAGAAGTCTTAGGCTTACTTGATATTACATGGAAAACTTAAGTAGCAACGTCTGATATAAATAAAATACACGCATATCGGTGACGTGTTACCCCAAATATATATGGGAGACGTTGAAGGGGAAGGCGAAGGTTGAAATCTCAAACTCTCTAATGTCTTTATCAAATCGTCACGGAGTACATATGCTCCGCCCGGGGATCGAACTCAGAGTAAAGTTTAATGTTAACGGCAAATGCAAAAAATATAAAAATAACTTATTTGAAAATAAGGAGAAGGGAACATAATCATTTTAAATAGTAAATCTTGAACCGTTAAAGTTATCGCCCTATTATTCAACTGCTAGCTTAGTAAAATAGACGTAAGTGTGGTACATCTCATACCCTTTTGTCAACTTCTAGTATATTTTGTGAAAAAAAAACACTAGATATATGTACAGTATGGAATGGTACCGCTAAACAGTAAAATGTTGAGTACAGTGCTCCATTCCTCAAGTCGAAAATTGCATTATTAACAAGAGCTGTCGGAGGACAGCAACGCTCGAATATTCAACAGCCTTGTCAATTGAATGAATACAAAAGTTGAAAAAGGGGCATAATTTTGTAAAATGCAAAGTAGAGGTATTGAACCTCTGTACTGCATGTCATATCATGACAGTGAACAAGTGTGTGAAGTTTCAATCCTTTCCAATTTGTGGATACTGAGATACCAGCTTACATACAAAAACTTAACAAAAAACTGCTAAGTCAAAGGGGCATAATTTTGTAAAAATGCCAAGTAGAGTTATGGGACCTTCACAGTGCATGTTAGATCATGACAGTGAACAAGTGTGTGAAGTTTCAATCCATTCTAATTAGTGGATACTGAGATATCAGATTACATACAAAAATTTAACCAAAAACTGCTAAGTCGAAAAAGGGACATAATTTTGAAAAAAAAGAGAGCAGAGTTATGGGACTTGCTTAGTGCATGTCAGATCATGATAGTGAACAAGTATGTGAAGTTTCAATCCATTCCCATTAGTAAGTACTGAGATACCAGCTTACATACAAAACCTTAACCAAAAATTTCTAAGTCGAAAAAGGGGCATAATTTTGTAAAAAAGCAAAATAGAGTTATTGAACCTGTGCAATGTAGATCAGTTCATCACAGTGAATAAGTGTGTGAAGTTTCAATCCATTCCCACAAGTGGTTACTGAGATACTAGCTTACATACAAAACCTTAACCAAAAATTTCTTAGTCGAAAAAGGGGCATAATTTTTTAAAAATGCAAAATAGAGTTATGGAACCTGTGCCATGTAAGTCAGTTTGTCACAGTGAATAAGTGTGTGAAGTTTCAATCCATTCCCACAAGTGGTTACTGAGGTACCAGCTTACATACAAAACCTTAACCAAAATCGGGACGCGGACGCGGACGCAGACGCCGACGCCGACGCCGACGCCGACGCATGGGCGAGTGCAATAGCTCACTATTCTATGAATAGTCGAGCTAAAAAGTAACAAGATTTTTGTTAACAGAAGCAGCGTTATTTTCTAGAGGACAACTTCAAGTTGTTTTGGCTCTGAATGACCTTTATTCTTCGTCTCCCCACCGCATGGCAGCATACATAGAAACAAGTGACCATGTCCTTCGTGATAGATGCCAATAACCGAAAGTGACAGCTGTACTAGAAGTATAGGTTATAAATCATTTATTGACATTCTAATGCAATTAAGTTTGCGGAAATGGAGCGCAGCGTAGTGAAGGCAAAACTTAATGCATTAGAATGTCAATAAATGGTCTATAACCGACTTATAGTTAAAACACCCTGTTTCATTTTGCTGAAAGGTTAAAACAACAAAAATCTCCGTCTAATGTAAACTAAACCGCGCCTTCTTAAATCTCTTGGATTTCATTGGCTCGTCTAATCTTCACTCATGATCGAGGGGGTATATGTTTATTAAAAGGTCATTTTAATTTTATTAGCAGTCCCTGTACTTGGCAATTGTTCCGCCTCCTTGAATGTTGTTGATTCAAAGTAGGCGTATCTAGAATTCCCATTGATTTTGAACCACTTCGTGATTAAGTGACTCATTTTTTCCCGTTATGAAATAATATGAAAATAAGTGCGTTACTTTTTTGAAAATCCTTCGCTTGTCATTGGTTAAAAAGATGTTTGAACTATAAAACAACCAATTGCGCATCTGCCTACGGCTTTTGAAGAGATTACATAAAGCTGCATAATAGTGCATATTACAGTCTCTTCCTTGTGCCGTTAAGGAAAATATATGATGTATTAAGAGAACAATTGTGTCCAGAGACCACATCTGTCATTCTCTTATGTGGTCTCTTAATAGAAGTTGTAATATGCACTATAATGCAGCTTTATGTAATTTGTTCTTAAAATGTTATATAGAACATGTAAAAACAAGAGCTGTCACAGGAGACAGCGCGCTCGACTATTTCGATGCTGGATAGCGAAACTGGGCATATCTGATGAGGCTGGAGGTGTCACTGAAGTGTTTAATGACTCCAATGTGGATGAAGATATTGGATAATAGCTTGAGTCTGTGGCCAAAGTATCAAGTAATAAGAGAGATAAGGATCAAGTGTATCAAAACATTAAATAAGTATAATTCTAAGCAAAAAGGGGGCATAATTCATGAAATATTGGTGCAAGAGTGATGCACCTTGTGTCATGTTGAATCAAATCCATTTTGTAATAACTGATATATAATGAAACTGCATCAAAATTAACCTGTAATTCAAAATAAAATGGGGCATAATTCATGAAAAATTTGTGCCAGAGTTATTGACCTTGGTTAATATGATGTGGGTGATAAGGCGGAACAACTGTTTTAAGTTTGAATCAAATCCATTCAGTAAATACTGAGATATAGTGAAAGTGCATCAAAACTTTAACCTGAAATTATAATTTAAAAGGGGGGATAATTCATGAAATACTGGTACAAGAGTTATGGCCCTTGTGTCATATGATGTGAGTGATGATGTTGAACAACTATTTTAAGTCTGAATCAAATCAATTTAGTAATAACTGGGATGGAGTGAAAGTGCATCAAAATTTTAACCTGAAATTCTAAGTAAAAAGGGGGAATAATTCATGAAATACAGGTGCAAGAGTTATGGCTCTTGTGTCATGTGATGTGAGTGATGATGTTAAACAACTATTTAAGTTTGAATAAAATCCATTAAGTATTCAATACCTACACAACGGTGTATAAATGTACATGTTAGACTAAGTGTAAGACATAAAATTTGCCATTTGAATACACGCAATCATATTGACCACTGTAGTAAAAATGGTTGGTAGAAGCGTCGACAAGAAAGATGAAATACGGGCTTACATCAAAGCTCGCTCCAAACTTGGTTGTTCTTTGAAGCAGCTGATGACTGAACTTTCTACTGCTTATGGACCTTCTTGTGTGATTTATGACTCAGTTCGGCGGTGGAAAAAGAAATCTGAGTCTGGTGTAGAGTCCATCAAAAATGCACCGAAATCAGGTAGTCCAAAATCTGCATCTCGTAAAGAAATCGTTTCCAAAATAAAGGAAATCATTGAAGGAGATGTCAGATTTACAGTTCGTGATATTGCACGAAAGGTAGGCATATCACTATCAACGGTTCACCGTATTTTGAAGAAGCATTTGAAAGTCAGAAAGATTTCTGCTAGATGGGTGTCACATCTGTTGACTGATGAGCAAAAGAGGCAACGGGTTAAAGTGGCCAAAAAGCTGCTTCAAATGTTTCCAAAATATGACAAAAAGCACTTTCCCAATGTCGTCACAGGTGATGAAACCTGGGTCCATTATTTTGAGCCCGTCAGAAAGGTTAGCAATCAGATCTGGGCCACTAAACACAGCAAACACCCAATAATTGCCAAACGTTCTTTGAGTGCAAAGAAGATTTTTTATGCAATCTTCTTCTCTGGTGAAGGAGTCGCAATAAAAGTGCCGGTGAAAAAGGGCAAAAGCATCACCGGAAAGTACTACAAAGACGTAGTACTGAAGAAACTGAAAAAGTCATCAGAAAATATTTAATGGGGGAGACTACTATATCAGGATTGTGTTGCATTTATTAAGGACTGTCTAATTAAAGCAGCTCTCTGATTCTGACGATTGGTGCTAGTGTAAAAGATACCAAACTAAGTCCAGTAATAAAAATGTTATAGCAGAGCGAGGTTTCGATCCTCGGACCTCTGGGTTATGGGCCCAGCACGCTTCCACTGCGCCACTCTGCTCTACGTGTATATTTTCGAATTAGATCATATGTTTTGAAATAATTACAATGTGTTGCATCAGAAAATATTTTAATTTTATCTAAACAGTGTTCCGTTTGGACCGTCGATATTTTTATTATCGAAAAGCGAAATCGCGAAACTACGATGATGAAAGTCGAAAACACGATGGTGAAAGTCGAAATCATGATAGTGAAAACTCGAAACTACGATGGTGAAAGTCAAAATCACGAAACCTCGTTGACGAAAAATGCGACATAATTTCGCGTTTTCACCACCGTGATTACGTGTTTTCATCATCGTGGTTTCGACTTTCGTCATCGTAGTTTCGACTTTAATCATCGTGGTTTCGACTTTCACCATCGGTTCTTTTGATTTTTGAGGAAATAAGTCTTAAAAAGTGTCAAAATGCACTGGACAATAACAGTGTTAATTCGTCTTCAATATATTCATCCAAGTGTTTGAAATATTATTTTATTTGGTAACTTGAGAGGTAATGAAGTATTAACAAGAGCACCGCCTACAGGTGCCATCGCTCGTCTGTAAGTGCTGGACAGTATGTAAGAGAAGAGTTATAGTTCAGTTAAGGGTCATAATTCTGACAAAATCGTAGAGTTATGGTTCTTGGCCTACACAATCAACTAATGATAATAAACAAGTGTGCAAAGTTTCAAAGCTGTAGTTCCTATATTTTTGAGAAAAGGTGGACATAAACAACATATTTAAACGTGAAATCAATTTTTCTAAGTACAAAAAGGGCCATAATTCTAACATAATGCATATCAGAGTTATAGTTCTTGGCCTACTTAGTCAACTAATGATGATAAACTATGTGTGCAAAGTTTCAAAGCTGTAGCTCCTATAGTTTTTGAGAAAAGGTGGACCTAAACAAAAATTTTAACCAACGCCGACGCCGACGATCAAGTGACGACAATACCTCGTAGATTTTTTTCAAAACTCAGACGAACTAATTATATAAAGACATAACTTACCTGTTCATAAAAACGTTTGAATTATTACTTACTCTGTTGAAAGAAAGATGATATGGACTACAATGGGATAAGATCATTAAGTTTGTATGCTCTTTAAGTCTGAAGTGGCGGTAAGAGTGATGTTGGGTGCGCACCATAAACCGGTTTAAGCTCCCCGGTGGTGTTTTTGCCACTGACAGTTCCAATGTGGTGTCCCACTGTGTTCCCTTATTTGTTTGTTTTGCCCTCGTGTGTTTGCTTTGTGTGTGGGTGTGGGTGTTGTAGGTGTGTGCGTCTGCGTGCTGCGGGTTTCGTTTTGGGGAGGCTACGTTTTTGGAGCGTGGCATTCCCTGTTTGATATTTATCATTGTTTTTTAGAATAGATTATTTTGTTTCCACAAATATGGATCTGGCTCTGCTGAATAAAGTGCATAGAACAGATGATTCTCTTGTTGCTAACCTGTCGTATAGTGCAGTTGGTGAATTAGAAGAAATAGGAATATGTTAGGTCAAGAAAAGTTGACAGTGATGGAGGTGGGACTCTGCTAAACTGCAAAATGTTTGTGAATGTCCCTCAAGAAAACCAGGTATGTTGATGGTGGAATGAGAATATTAGGTACTTCAAACGTTGATATCAAACTTGAAAGGCTTAGTGTATTTGGATCACAACATTAGTCTCTTCTTGTATGTCAATCTGTTCATGTAATGAAAGATATAAGCAAGTGCAAGAGGCAAAGCAGAATAAACGTTGTAGTAAAATTACTTTTATGAAATTTAAAACCTTGTAAAGTATTTAAGCTGACAAAGATTACACATTCTTTAAGAGTACAATGAAACCAAACTTTTTGATAGCACTGCTTTTTAGTTGGGGTTTAAGTCACATCGAATAATTTTGGTCACATGACGATTTTTCAGCATTAATGGCGAATGGCGACATCAGATTCCTTTTCGCGCATTATTTCAGGCACGGCAAGCAAGTGAGTAGAATCACTGACCAACTGTAATTCAACTAGATGGCTTTCTTATATGACCACCCAATATGACCCCAGACCGAAAGAGGTTGGGGACAAGTTATTCAAAGTTACCAACCTTAACCCAGTCGGCCACATAGCCCCAATTTTCCAGTAGTATCTGTATTTTTTGAAAACATTGTTCCTGATCGACTTTTAGTCAGAAACATTTGGTTTCTTATAATAATCCCTATCCAAACTAAAATCGAAAAACTAAAAGTGATATTTAGAGATAAAAACAGAAATTAAACACATTTGAGGTTGACCGTCAATTCGTGCCGTCCAAAATGTGTTTACTAATTGTTGATAAAAATTGCTTCCTTCATGTATCTAACTGATTATCTTTATAGTTCCCCATAATGATATTCAATAATTGCATGTACACCCCACTCGTAAAACGACTACACAAACGTCTAAAACCTTTGATATTTTACATCAGTTGACGTTACAATACAACAAAAGCGATAAGAATAAATAAATCCTAATGTCTATTCTTATTTGGTCATATGAGGTTTAAATCGAATTCATATACAAGCTATTGGTAAAGTGTTGTATTTCAGATCAGGAAGACCGGAAGCATGGAGGTTTTTTAACATCCAGTTGGCGTTCTTAGATTTTTTTATTTTGTTTTGTTTTTGTTTGAGTTTAACATCGCAACGACACAATTATAGGTCATATGGCATCTTTCCAGCTCTGATGGTGGAGGAAGACCTTAGGTGTCCCTCCGTGCATTATTTCATCACAGGCAGGCATCTAGGTAGAACCACTATCTTCCGTAAGCCAGCTGGATGGCTTCCTCACATGAAGAATTCAACGCCCCGTATGAGGCTCGAATCCACATCAGTGAGGGGCAATTGATTCGAAGTTGTCGACCTTAACCACTCGCCTACGGAGACATCAATTCTTTTTATATTAATAAGAGCAAGTAACACCTATAAAAAGGCAACTATGAAACAAATCCTTAATACGTGGACTGAAATACTAGAATGAAATTTTACGGATATGTTTTCTTTACAGACCGAGTCATTTTAGAAAATTCGAATGCTTTCGCTTTCAATAAAATTGTAATATTTTCTTTTATTTCCGTGAAACAAACAGACTTAGCTGTTATGTTTTGTTGCGCTATGTTCTTTGTAAGGATATTCTCCAATTCAGCCTCTTCTCGGCGATATGACCTTTTGGTGTCGATTCGTCGTAGAATCCAACTCATTCACCCATTTTTGTATTTTTCTTAAAATTCAAAACTGTTTTCATTTGAAGCAACCGATACTGCAAACGCTAATAAGTGCGAATACGTAAATAAAAATAATTTAATGTGCGAGAAACTAGAGTTTTCCCAAGTATACTAACAGTGCATGTGCTCTACTAACTGCACTAAAAGCCAGTATTAGCAGGATCAAATCATATATTATTTTATCCAGGTTTAAGATTTAAGGACCATCTCATGTTTGTATGATCAAGAAAACAACTTGAAATCCCGAAACTCGGAAACATTGTATTCGAGCGATTGGTCGACATTTGATAAAGAATAATGTAAAGTGAAAATCAGAAAGCTGTATTAGAGGAGATTCTTGCTGGTTCATATAGTTTTAAAGATCTCAGTGTATGAAATTTCGGGCAAAGTCCAGAATGAAAATGTTATAGCAGAGCGAGGTTTCGATCCTCGGACCTCTGGGTTATGGGCCCAGCACGCTTCCACTGCGCCACTCTGCTCTTACTTTTTTGTTCCAAATCACATAATATGATATTTGAAATGATTACATTCTGTTGCATCAGAAAATATCTTAAAAGGTTTGATCACACGAAACAACTTAAAAAGCTGTAAACTGGTAACAGATACATTTCTATGCTCATGCTAAACACTAGAAGAAAAAGCACGACGACATCTCAAAATCTCACAAGATAACAAACAACGCTGTAAGTCCAGTTTCTCTTGCAGAATTTCAGAAGTTAAAATCATCAGTTGATTCTTTGACTAAAACCATTAACGGTATGAAATCAGAGAATGTGTCTCTCATTTTGATAAATCAAAGACTGAAAGGCTTTAATGAACACTTGCAGAATGAACTTTCTATCAATCAATCAATCAAAATTAAGGGATCTGCGAGAAACATATGAAATCAATTCACTAAAAGAATAGTTAGCGGTCGCAACCCCAAAACTTGGGAAAATGGATAGAATTATCAAAGAAGTTAAGAAACTGAATGATGATTATGAAAAACTGAGACTTATGCAAAACGAGAAGGCTAATCAAGTAATGGTTATTGATATAATCAATCAAAAACGATCAAATAGATGACCTTAAAGCTGAAAACAACAGTTTGAAAAATGAACTTGCGCAATTTAAAAAACAAACCAAAAATCAGCCTCACAATAGAGGAAATCAACGTATTCAGCATGTGCGTAAGGAAAACCCGCATCACGATCCCTCGGATGCCCAATGCAGGGTGTGGTTCCCAATGGCACAGAGGTGGCCAATCCTATCGTGGACGAGGTCAAGGAAAGAGAGGTCAATGCTGGCGCAATGAACGCTACTGAAATTGTTTACAAAAAGAAGACAGCAACATTAATGCATTATTTAGTGAATGGTGTTTATGCTTTTTAACTAATTCGGTGCTTAATATTCACAATGAATTTCAGTAAAGCTGGCGCACCATAAACCGGTTAAGCTCCCCAGTAGTGTATTTTTTTGCCACTGACCGTTCCAAGGCGGTGCTCCACTGTGTTCCTTTATTTTGTTCGTTTTGCCGTCGTGTGTTTGCTTTGTACGCGAGTGTGTGTGTTGGTGGTGTGTACGTCGGCGTGCTGTGGGTTTCGTTTTGGGGAGGCTTTTGGAACATGGCTTTCCCTGTTTGATATCTGTCCTTGTTTTTTAAGGTAAAAAATATTTAATTTGGTTAACTGGTAGTTACATGTATATGCAAGGTAAGCTGGGCTGGGTAATCGTCATAGCCACATTTCAGGAGTGAAATAATTTTGAAGGAGGCAGAAGTGTTGTGCAGTTGAAAATCAGTATAATTCTTTAAAAAATCTGAATGAAAATGCATACTATGAAGTTTCAACACATAAAATTAATAACTTCTGTAAGTGTAAAACGGCCAAATCTACAAAAAATGTAAAATATCTAAATATGTTTACGTTGCAATTCTTTCATGTTTTCATAAAAGATGTCAAAAAATATTATTATGTAAACTTTGACATATCATAGCATTTTTTCTTCTTTGTTCAGTCAGAATGTGCTAAATGTTTTTTGATTATTTAAGTGATTAAGTCAAATTAAGCTGTTTCGATGTAATTAGCTGTAAGAGGTTATGACTTTAAGTAATATTTAATACAATGTTGCCATGTTACCCTATTTTCCTCTTTAAATATGATTGGTTATTCTGTTGTTTTAGTTACAAAACGATTTCAGTTTTATTGGTCAATGAATTTATTTATTTATTTTGTTGGGTTTAACGTCGCACCGACACAATTATGAGTTATATGTCGACTTTCCAGCTTTGATGGCGGAGGAAGACCCCAGGTGCCACTCCGTGCATTATTTCATCACGGGCGGATACCTGGGTAGAACCACCAACCTTCCGTAAGCCAGCTAGATGACTTCCTCACATGTAGAATTCAACGCCCCGAGTGAGGCTCGAGCCCACATCGATGAGGGGCAAGTGATTTGAAGTCAGCGACCTTAACCACTCGGCCACGGAGGCCCCTATTGGTCAATGAAAAATATATCACTCTGAGATTTGGTAAAATGCAGAATAGATTTGGATTTCCAAGTCCTAACACTGTGTGGTTCCCCACTAGAAATAATTTGATACTGTTTAAATATATGTACTTTAGTTGTTAATGTCAGGATAACCTTTGAGAAACTTGTTATTTATTACGTTGCGTGGTTCTCCACGAGCAGTAATATTAAAAGTACAAAACGGAACGTTGTGTCAGCGATTTATTTCACAAACAGGTAGTGTCAGCATTATGGCATTACAATCGTCTAAATGCACTTGCTCAACAAGGCGGGGTTAAATTAGTATCAGTACGTTGTAACAACACTGCGCACCCCATGACTGGTACTACTGCGCACCCCAGGACTAGTACTTAGTTTAACGAATATATTCATACTCTAAACAATCTAGTAGGGGATCAAGAGTGCTATGGATATATAAAACAGTAGTTCGGTGTTACTGTAAGTATATATGATTACGCATTTACGCTATCCATTATATTTATCTGGGAAAATGTTAAAAACTGCTACCTAGTGACCTTACAAATATGAATTTAAGATATTCTAATTCGTTTGATAAGGAACACCAGACAAACAAAAAGTGTTAAACAATATATTAGTATGAAAATCAAGACCATCGTATACTATATATAACTGGATAATTATTTATTTATTTTGTTGGGTTTAACGTCGCACTGACAAAATTATGTCATATAGCGACTTTCCATCTTTGATGGTGGAGGAAGACCCCAGGTGCCCCTCAGTGCATTTTTTCATCACGGGAGGGCACCTGGGTAGAACCACCAACCTTCCGTAAGCCAGCTGGATGGCTTCCTCACATGAAGAATTCAACGCCCCGATTGAGGCTCAAACCCACATCGATGAGGGGCAAGTGATTTGAAGTCAGCGACCTTAACCCCCCGGCTACGGAGGCCCCCTCATAACTGGAGAAAGTTAACAGTAGTATAGTGTGTTGAACTATACTATTCCAAAAAAACAAAGACATATATCAAACAGGGAATGCCACGTACCAAAAACGCAGCCTCCCCAAAATGAAACCTACAGCACGCAGACGTGCACACCACAAACACACACACACATACACATACACGCACACACACAAAGCCAACACATGAGGACAAAACGAACGAACAAAGTAGCGTGACGACAGAGGCGGTTGCACGTAACAAGGCGTGAAGTGAAAAACTTAAACTATGCTACTGGTACTAATATCTTATTTCAATTGCAAAAAAAAAACAAGAAAGCGAACATTATCTTTGTCACAAAAAAAAATAATTTTAAGGATGTCGAAAAAATAATCCCTATAATAAGAACATTTCCCTTTCAATATCCGAGTGACATTCTCCATAATTGCAGATAAAAGGTAATGTAAACCAAACATCAGAAAGCTCTATTAAAGAGGAATTTCATGCTGAGTGATTTAGTTTTAAAGTGCTGATGCCAGTGTAACATCCGCACTTAGCCCGTTAATAAATATGTTTATGACAGAGCGAATTTCAATCGGTTATAGGCCCAGCACGCTTATATTGCGTCACTCTGCTCTACGCATATTTGAATAGAATTAAATAACATGGTTTGAAATGATTACATTTTGTTGCATTAGAAAAAATCTAAAAACTGTAAACTACAACAGGAAAACATCGAATGTATTCGATATTGTCCAAAACGGTCGCCCCCTTTATTTACACAAATTCCTATCAAATTCTGACAATTGGTGCCTGTGTAAGAAATTCCGAGATTCCGGACTAAAACAGAAAAAAAGGTCGCTCAACACGATAAAACTGACGAAAATGTTACAGGCTCGGTTTGACTGAGCCTGTTCACGGACGGTAGTGGAAATGGATGCTACCGTGCACGCTCACTAGCCCCGGGTTGGGCAGAACTCAACATTTACACATGCTACAAGTACAAATCAAAGCGCTCAAAGCGCTGATGGTGGCTGCTAATCAATGTTTAAAATATTACAAAGAAAGCGACAACTGAGGAATTTTTTTTTTTGCATTTTTTTTTAATATTCGGCTTTGGTTTCAAAATTAATATCTTATATTGTACATTTGCTGAAGGAAGATTATCCGTGAGGGAATATTATTTAGAAAACATACATGTCTTTGATTCTCACGGCAGGTCACATCGCAAACAATATCGAATGAATTTTAACTGAATGTTCTTTTATTTTTGTTCACTCTCGTATTGCTAAGCATGTTTTAGTACATATTGTTCTTGATATAACGATGAACTGTACCTGTTCAAGTTATATCCATAAATTACTGTCCTGTTCATAAATCATCTAACTAAATTTGCGCTAATTAGTGTTAATTGGCAGTATCAACGCCTGAGGAAATCCATATCACTGCTGATTATCGATTTTCTATAAATAGCCTAATTAATATGTGGTCATATTTTTGCGTGCTTGAAACGAAAACGAGACAATGCAGTCGAAAATTCAGTAACATTCTTAGATCACTAGGGTTCGTTAATATAATATCTTACAATTTGATAGCTATGACGAACATTTAAGTTTGTTCTGACATATTTGAAAAGTGTTACAACTTGCTGGAAAAGCTATCAGAGGTACAAACTGGTATTGTCTATGGACCGGAAATGTTTGGAATTTTTTCCGTTGAAATTCCGTTTCTATTTTTAGCCGCGGATTATTGCTAGCAGAAGTCATTGTTCTTTATCAAATAAAGCCTTAAATTTCGGGAGTTATACATGTGACACTGCGGTTAGGAAACATTTTTGAATTGTCAGTCATGATTCCCAGGCTAGGTTTCTATATATATAAGCTGCTTTTTCTACGTTATAAGCTACGTGACCTCTGGGGCAGTACTATGCAATAGCTAATCAATATCATCGC
Organism: Mercenaria mercenaria; assembly: GCF_021730395.1. NCBI lineage: Eukaryota > Metazoa > Mollusca > Bivalvia > Venerida > Veneridae > Mercenaria > Mercenaria mercenaria. The sequence goes on from NC_069363.1 coordinate 57,571,645, forward strand.
TCCAGTTCAGGTGACATGAGGTCACCGTTTATTCACGTGACCATAAATTTGCATGTTTGTATTCATACACGTGATTGTTTTAATTAAAACGTTGACTTCAGTTTGTATTGATTTTAGTCTCCGAATTTACATTAAAAATGGTATTAAGGCATATATTGTAGCTTTGCATATTCTGCACGTTGTGTAGATAATTGTTTACCTGGAAAGCTTGGAACTATTTCTGGTTGTGTTGTTAGGATGGTCTTAAGAACTGACAAGATTTCTCAAACTGAGTATTCTTTTTGACACTGGTGGCAGCAGCCACCAAAAACAATTTAGAGATATCCGCAGATGTGTTCATACGGCGGTGCACATGGAATCTTCAATGATACACTAGACAAGTGTGTAATTCCATGAAAAGCGGCGTATGGTCCCCAGTTAAAATAATGGGTTTGCCCTAAACGAGAAAACAATGGGTATGAACAAACTGGAATGTAGAAAGGGGATCTGAGGTTATGGAGCCTGCATATCACAGAAACTGCCAAAAGACAAAATTAAAAAACAGGCACCATATCCAAGGTGTGATTATACAATACCTAATTTGAAAGCTATGAAAGCGGGAATATTAGAACCACCCCGGCCGAAATGTTCAAGCCCGAAATGTTCAAGCTGAGAAACTAAACAGTACCAGTAACACGACGTAAAGGTCGTGCTGAACGATCTGAGAATATCAAAATATAACAGCCCTGATTGTATGTACGGGGAGACTTTTTACGGCCGTCGTACGGCACAAACAGCCCGGTAATAAAATGTTATAGCAGAGCGAGGTTTCAATTCTCAGACCTCTGGGTTATGGGTCCAGCTTTGTGTACATCTTAACAACCTAAAATAGTTTACTTTCAATTTATTTCAACACTTTATTATTGTATCAGAACATATATAAATCAGCCTTAATAACACGAGGATGGCTACTTGACAGTTCTAACTTGATTGACGTAGCACTGTTACATTCATATCAAAACAAAGAAGTCCATTAAGGGGAAAAACAGAAAAGGTACGGAAATAAAGTTGGGAATGTGTGTTTGTTCATACTTGCACTAAATACACATTCATACATTTTGTTCCGTAATGTCAATAGAGTAACGATCCTACTGATACAGATTACCCAATCATACAGTCTGTTACGTAATGTTATGAGAAAAACAGTCATGCTGACGCATGTTACACAATCATGCGTATTTTCCATCATGCCATTAGAAAAGCAATACTACTTAAAAAGGTTACGTATTTATACGGTCTGTTCCGTAATGTCAGGTGGCAGAAAACAGTCAAGAGTCCTAATTTTCAGAGTACGGACTGTCAGACGGTAAATATAAATTTTCGTTAAAGCAGATCGAGGTTCCGATCCCTTGACCTCTTGGTTATCGGCCCAGCACGCTTCCAGTGCGCCACTCTGTTGCCATTCTCTTGAAGTTTTCGGATTAAATGTGATATCAGATGCTTAAATTGTACGTGTTACATTAACATAGATGAAGACTTCAGGACCGGGCTTAAGTTAAATGTATTCAACACTGTCTAAACAATTTCTCCCCTTTATCTGGAACGGAAGTACTTGAAATAAGATCAGGTAAATTAGTCAGTACTTTTTAAAAAAATGTACACCATTGATCTCATATTTACTTTAACGAATAAATTCGTACCCTAAAAACAATAGAAGATGCAGAGTGTTATGGATATAATTATGTAGTAGTTGGAATATCGACACTGATTGCGCATTCATGCAGTCCACTACATTTATATTCATATGAGCCGTGCCATGAGAAAACCAACATAGTGGGTATGCGACCAGCAAGGATCCAGACCAGCCTGCGCATCCGCGCAGTCTGGTCAGGATCCATGCTGTTCGCTAACGGTTTCTCTAATTGTAACAGGCTTTGAAAGCGAACAGCATGGATCCTGACCAGACTGCGCGGATGCGCAGGCTGGTCTGGATCCTTGCTGGTCGCATACCCACTATGTTGGTTTTCTCATGGCACGGCTCAATTATATTATGATAAAATGTTACGAATCCACAGTGTAACTTACTATTCTTACAAATTGAAAAATACGAGTTAAAGATATTCTAATTTGTTTCATCGGTAAAACATCAGACAAGCAAAAAAATAAAACAATGTATCATTGCGACCAAACAAGTCACTTATAATGATTTTTCCAGCACAAAATTTAAGCATGAAAAAGCTCATCTTCAGAATGTCTAGAAAAAAAAGTAAAAATATTATAGATAAAATCTGTCTCTCTGCAATTTTGGAAGCATTATATCCAAACGATTCATGCGACTGACACCAATGTACTCGAGATCCCTTACTAAGCCTTGTGATAAAAATATTATAGCAGAGCGAGGTTTCGATCCTCGGACCTCTGGGTTATGGGCCCAGCACGCTTCCACTGCGCCACTCTGCTGTCATGCTTTTTCTTATTAATTACTATGATCTGATATATTAGTTACATTTTGTTGCATCAGAAAATATTAAAAATCCGAGATTACTTAGAGGGAGACTACAGGATCGAGATTAAGTTTATGTATTGTTGCTGTCTGAAACAGTTGCTCCCCTTTTCTAAACACAGGCACCAGGTACGCACCCTCAATCTCATTTAGTTTAACGAATAAATTGCTATAATAACAAAAAGGAGCCTAGAAGTGTTATAGATGTATGACACTGTTTTAACGCATTCATGCAGAGTCATTAAAATTCACCCTGTTATGTTGTGATCTTACAAACTAATCAAGGAGTACTAAACCATGAGTGAAAGACTAATCAACGAGTACTAAACCATGAGTGAAAGATATTCTAATGTGTGTCATCAGGACATCAAGAAAACCCATTTAAAACAATATATTAGTATGAACAATCCAGACATATATAATACTGTTACACGGACAACATTTATCCATTTTAACAGCAAATATCAAGTGAACATTACCTGTGCCGCGGAAAAAGTCATCTCGCGAATGTCAAAAAAAAAGTCGAGACAAACAAAGTGTGTTCCCCTTCCATATCCGAGTGATTTGTCGACATTTTCTCCATCATTGCAAATAAAGGATAATGTAACAAAGTTAGAAAGTCCTGCTAAAGAGGTAGACTGATGACTGATGCCAGTGTAAGAGACTCCGGACAAAGCCCGGTAAAGCAGAGCATAGAATACAAACCTAAAGGGAGACTACAGGACCGGGATTAAGTTCAATCAGACAGTAGGTCATACCGATACTGATTACGCATTCATATAGTCCCTTACATTGAAGGGACAAAATATCAAAAATATACACTCTAACAAACTCGAGTTTACGATATTCTGAAATTCGTGTCAACAGAGATGCCAGACAAAAAGAAAACATATAGTCATACGAAAATCAAGACATATACTAAACGTACCTGGTCAACATTTACTGGTTTCAAAAGCAAACAAATATCAAAGGAACATCACCTGTGTCACAGCAACTGTCAAGACAAATAGTCTACGTCCCAATGTTAAGTGACCATCAGACAATCAAATTCTGTACCACATAGATTTTCTAGTGATTGATCGGCATTTTCACAATGAATGCAGATAAAATATAATGAAAATCAAATATCAAAACAATCCTATTAAAGGAAAGTTTCTTGCTAAGTGAGAGATTCTGGACTATGCCCGGTAATTAAAATGTTATAGCAGAGCGAGGTTTCGATCCTCGGACCTCTGGGTTATGGGCCCAGCACGCTTCCACTGCGCCACTCTGCTCTTCGCATTTGTATTACTAATTATACTGATATGGTTTTAGATGTTTACATTTTGTTGCATCATAAAAGATATATTTTAAAAAATTATTACAAACCTAATGGGAGGCTACAGGACCGGGCTTAAGTTGAATTTAAAACATTTACTCCCCTTAATCTAAACTGGGGCATCAGGTTTAACTCGATACTGATTACGCATTCACGCAGTCCATTACTTTAAAGAGACAAAATATTAAATATCTACACTCATACAAACTCAAGAACATGGGTTTAAGATATTCTAAAATTCGTGTCAACAGAAACATTAGACAAACAGAAAATATAAAACAATATAATCATATAAAAATCAAGACATATATATAAAGCATAATAAAACCAAATATCAAACAGCCCTTCTTGCTTGGTATCAGTGTCAGAGATTTTGGACTACCGTATGTCCAGTAATAAAAATGTTATAGCAGAGCGAGGTTTCGATCCTCGGACCTCTGGGTTATGGGCCCAGCACGCTTCCACTGCGCCACTCTGCTCTATGTATATTTAATTCGAACTGAAAAATAAGATTTTAAATTATTACATTTTGTTGCATCAGAAAATATTTAAAATAATGTAAGCGTTGGAGAAGACTATATCACAGGATTGCGTTGAATTTATTGAAGACCGTCTAAAGCAGCTATATGATACTAACGACTGATGCCAGTGTAAAAGATTCCAAACTAAGTCAAATAATAAAAATGTTGTAGCAGAGCGAGGTTTCTATCCTCGGACCTCTGGGTTATGGGCCCAGCACGCTTCCACTGCGCCACTCTGCTATATGTCCATAATATTAAACCACAATTACATACTTTATATTCATAATACAGAACATATTTTGTAAATCATTCTCAATAAGGAAACAAATGAGGAAGGGGGATTTACTTGAAATACTGTCTAACTCATACCAGAAACAAAAAAGTCCATCCAGAAGCAAACAGAAAAAAATGTTAGGAGGAAAAAAAGACACAGATTACCCATTCATATAGTCTGTACCATAACCATGGCTAGGAGAAAAAAAAACACAGATTACCCATTCATATAGTCTGTACCATAATCATGGCTAGGAGAATGAACAGTCATACTGACGCAGTTAAACTTTCATAAAGTATGTTCCATACTGTCATGAGAAAGAACAGTCATACTCACGCAGATTAACCATTCACACAGTATGTTCCGTAATGTCAGGAGGAAAAAGAAGATAGTCATACTGACACAGATTACCCGTTACAGTCTGTTTCATAATCATAGCCAGGAGAAAGAAAAGTATTAAAAATTCATAGCACTGCGAGGTTTCGATCTTAAGGGCCCAGCACTCTTCCACTGCGTCACTCTGCTCTACGCATATTTATTTTCAATTTAAATAATCATACCGAAGAATATTCCTCCGGCCAATAATCGATAGCGGTCAGATTTTCTATATAGAAATAAGAAGGGCATGTACACATTTTACTTAATAACAAAATTACTAAAAATAAGAAACCTTAGGTGCAAACATATTACCAAAGTTCAACATTTGATTCATCACAAGGTTTTTTTAATTAAATTTTATCTTAATTTTTTATTCGTTCTTCGCATGAAGTTTGATGCCATCATTTCGTCATTTTTCCCTTCTTTGTTTCCATATAAAATGTACAAAAAGCTCATACATGCGTTTCTTCAAAGCATTTTTTTTGTATAAAACCATTGATATGAAAGCTTAGGTGCAAGAACTTTCCTACTCTCATTGAATTTATCTTTTGAATGATATTTGTTTCATTTTTGTGAAATAAAAATTTGATTCGTTCTCAGACGGTTTATTTCCACTAATTTCGAAGAAAAATTAACTTCAGCGCGAAGTTGTTGTTGTAGCGTCATAAGCAGACGATATTATAGTATGCCGCGTGAACATACGGTATTGTGATCAAAAGGTTAAAGTAATGATTTAATCATTTAATGTAATTTTACTTCGCGAGTAATTCATTTTGTGTTAATATCACAAAAACAATATAAGATAAATATTGCATTTTAATATTTCGGTTCTAAAAAGAAAGAGATGCGCATTTCTTCTTATGTTGTTCTCATCTTATTTCATATACATTTAAATATCAAGTGTCAGTTATGCCAATTATGTCAATTAAACATTAAAAGAGATAGCTTTCCTATCGACCCTTGGATCACAAGTGCAAACTGTCGTAAAAAAGTAAAATACAGAATTTTTTGTATATTATTAAGTAAAATCTTAATAAATTTGAGTAAATAAATTTCAAGGTCCGCCTTGATCAAATTAAAGCTGGAAAATATGTCCGGAGCATTTTTTTGTGTACAAGAATGTTTTTGCAATGTAAATAATATCTGCATTTAAAACAGAATTGAATTTTACTTCAGTAACTTAATGATATATTTTTGTTTTCGTGAACATTTTACCTGGTTTCATGATCTTTTCAGTTATCATAAATGTCGTCGTGATTAACTTACTTTCATAATTTATTGTACATGTTCAATTCAAGATAATTTTACATGAAACAAATTTCTATATAGAAGTAATAAAATGTTGTATGCATCACGCATAAATCCTTTTTATTGGACCTGTAATAAAACTTGCCAATTACCTCTAAATAAGGAACGTTAAAACAACACAGACGTTTATAATACTGATAAGGCTATAATTGCGTTTTGAATTTAATACGGGTATTTGTTTTGTAATTACAAGGTAAAATTATCATGCTATTTTAATCTTTTGCATATTTTTTATTTTGCAAACAGTTTTCATATATTGGTGGAGTTATATTAAAATGAATAATGTCTGCCTGAATATGGCAAAATACCTGTACCACGCTGATTGCCACTATCTTTTTTTTTTTTTTTTTTTTTAAATTTTACAAACATACCATAATTTTCGATTCATTAAACTTCCTATTTTGTCTATATGTTAAGAATTATTGAATTGATATACGTGTGATGTTCAACCATTTCAGATTAAAATAATTCAAAACCTACACCTGTGTAATTATAAATTGTAAACAGCTGTTTAAAAAAAAACAAACAACAAAATAACTTATCAGTATCAGTTTATTTTTCAACGACAGCATATTTTATAGATGGGAGACGCCGTAAAAATATCAATGCTAGTGCTATATAAATATAAAAGGATGTGTCTTTGGGTACGAACCTCCTTTTTTCTAGAGATTAAGGGTCATTTACATTTCAGATTTGGTTGAAAATGAAAAAAAAATAAATAAAAGACTTCATCGATATTTGCCTTTAACTTGAATCTAAATGGTTTACAGATAGCAATGTTCAGCCGATTTGTTACATTGTTTTTCGAAAACATGTTAAAATATACATTCTTCTTATATAAGAATATGTATGAAAATAATTTAATATGAAAATATGGTTTTTATTGCTGATAGATATGGTCTATTGATATAAAAATTAATTTAATTATTATAAAATAACATGTTAAAAATGCAAAGTCACGTGATCGTTTGGTGTGGTCGTTCAAAATCTTGTGGTGTAAAAAATGGATTTTAGATGGATTTAAACAGTTTTTTAACTAGTAAATTTAGAACTGGATATTAGAATATTGAATAAGGAATACACATATAAATTTACATGGGGAAAGGAAAACGGATAAGAACTGAAAAAAGGAAAAACAGTAGTGAAGGAGAGAACAATGATCATACGCTAAAGGCGGGAAGGTATAGGTCAAAATCTGGCTCGGATTCTAACCCAGTATTAGTGAGCGAAGTTCTTAATCAGACTAACGGTATTTTGTACAATAGTGAAAATCTCGATAACAGTGTATTTGATCCTTCATGTGTTCCGATTGAAGAGTCAGTAGGGCAGTCCAAAACTTCTGAAAGCACGCACGCAAGCAAAATGGCAACAAACATAAGCAAGCAAGAAACAAGTAATGATGATCTTTTAGCATATATGAAGAAACTAGACACAAAAATCACTAACATGGACACTAAACTGCAAACGCTAGAAACACTAGAAAAAAAAGTTGATAGCTTTGAAAATGAACTAAAGAAAATATGGACAAAACTACATGGCATGGACCAAAAAACTAATGAAAGGATTAATTCAATTGAAGAAAAAACGGATTCTGTTGACTTTGCACTTGCGCAAACTGCAAGCAAATTAACACTTTTAGAAAAGCAAAGGGAGAACTTACAAAATGATGTGACATACTTGCAATCGCAATCTATGCGAAATAATCTCATTTTCTCTAACATACCAGAGGACCCTGCGGAGAAAACTGAGGACACAGAAATCAAATTAAGACAATTTATGGTTGACAAAATGAAAATTGCACAGGATCTAGTGGACAGTATATCTTTTGAGAGAGTACACCGTATGGGCAGTAAATTAAATGGACGCTATCGTAGTATCGTTGCGAAATTCACTCTATACAAAGAGAAGGAATTAGTACGTAAACAGTGGAAGGCCCTATCTGGTACACCATACTTTGTAAACGAACAACTCCCAAAAGAAGTTGTCGACAAGAGAAAGAAACTCGTCCCAAAGATGAAAGCAGCCCGGGAACAAGGTAAGACCTCATGGATATCCTACGACACCCTTTACATCGACGGTAAACCTGTCAGAGACTAGGAGTTCGCTGGGGATGAACTTAAGATCCTTTCCTGGAACATAAATGGGCTAGGTAAAGCCAAAGAGACAGTATTGAGCTTGTAGATATATTATCAAAACATGACATTATTTTTCTGTATGAAACTTTTGCTACCAAAGACAGTAATATTGCTCTATCTGATTATGTAACTCATAATTTTTATAGAAAATTCCAGCATCGTAGAGCAAAAAGACCGAGTGGTGGAATTGCATTATATTATAGGGAATCAATTGCTGATGGCATTTCTATTGTTGAAAATAAATATGACACTCTACTTTGGATTAAACTAGATAAAACTTTTTTTCATACAGAAAACGATATTTATATATGTGGTGTGTACCTCTGGGGAGAAGATTCCCCGGCTTACAATACAGTAAATGTTGATCTGTTTGACTGCCTTGAAAATGATGTTAGTCTTTATGAAACCCTAGGTTCGGTATATTTAGCAGGCGATTTTAATAGCCGAGTGGGTGATAAACATGATTTTATTATTTGTGATCGTATAAATCAGTCATTCGATGATGACTGTTATGTTCCCGACAAGTACATAGACCGGGCCTCAATGGATAAGACCTGTAATACCCATGGAGTTAAATTAATTGACCTGTGTCGATCAAATAACCTCCGCTTAGTCAACGGGAGATTAGGTAGTGATTGTAATACTGGAATGTATACATATGTTTCGCAAAACGGGGCGTCCGTTATTGACTATGTTATAACCAATGAAATTAATTTTTCAAATATAAGTTCTTTTTGTATACAAAGTATAAACGAATGGAGTGATCACGCTCCCGTTACTTTTTCATTATACACAAATTATAGCACACCTGTTTTAGAAGAAAGTGTTAGTACTAGATATAAATGGGTAAATGACCTACAAAATACCTTCCGGGTAGGTCTGATTGCAAAATTACCTGACCTTAATCGCCTTACGAGCGATATTGATAAAAATGATCGCATGTCCATTAATACTATGTTAAATAGTTTTACAAGTCTAATTAGGGAAGTAGCAGATCCACTTTTTTCCAGAACTTATATAAGTAAAAAGCGTGTTACATTTGCAGATAGTTACTCTGTAAGTGATGCAGACTGGTTTGATGCTGATTGTAGATTATTAAAAAGTACATACTTAGATGCATTGAGTTCTTTTAATAGTTGTAAAAATTTAGCCAGTAGGCAATATTTTTGTCGATGTAAAAAGGAATATAAAGATTTAATTCGTAGAAAAAAGAAAGCTTATATTAAAATGAAATACTCTGAAATTGAACGATTACGGTTTTGTAATCCCAAGCAATTCTGGAAACATTTTAAGAAAAATAAATATACTGGTACAAAAGATGATATATCTTTAGATGAATTTAAAAATTATTTCGAAAATTTGTCGAACAATGTATTTCAGTCCCAAAATGATGAATGTAAAGCTTTTTGTAATGAACATGATTTTAATTCTTCGGACTGTAGTTATGAAGAATTGAATGTCCCCATTACATGTGAAGAAATACAGAAGGCTGTAAAGTCGCTTAAGTCAAACAAAGCTGCAGGTTCAGACTGTCTTTTAAACGAGTATTTTATTGAATCTATAGACGTATTGTGTTCACATCTTTGTGGTGTGTTTAACGCTATTTTAGAGTCTGGTTTTTTCCCAGACAAATGGACAGAGGGTATTATTGTACCGGTATTTAAAAAAGGTGACCCCAAAGTTGTAAATAATTATAGGGGAATAACTCTAGTTAGTTGTATGTCTAAGTTATTTACTACAATATTAAATAATAGAATTGAAACATTTTGTAACAATTATTCAGTAATTTCTGATTGCCAATTCAGTTTTAGAAAAGGAAAGTCTACTGTTGATGCTGTATTTATTCTGCACTCTGTCATACAACATTACCTAAATAATAACAAACGCTTATATGTAGGATTTATTGATTTAAAATCCTGTTTTGATAGTATTTGTAGAAATTCACTATGGTTGAAAATGTACAAGTGTGGCATTCAAGGAAAAATTCTGCGCATTATAAAGGATATGTATGATAAAGTAAAATCATGCGTAAGATGCTGTAATTCATATTCTGATTTTTTCCAGTATGCAATAGGCTTACGTCAAGGGGAGGTAATTTCGCCTATACTCTTTTCTCTCTTCGTAGAAGACCTTGAATTGTACTTACAAGGCAATTTTAGTTCTGGTTTATTGATTGACGACATTGTATTAATTCTATTACTTTTTGCCGATGATATGGCAATTATGGGTAAAACTCCGGAAGATCTGCAGAATAGTCTTGATTTATTACACACATATTGTATACAATGGGGATTAGAAGTTAATGTTATGAAGCTAAAATTGTTGTATTTAGGAAAAGGGGAATTACTTTCGCTAGAGAAAGATGGTTTTACAATAACCAACCGATAGAAGTTGTAGATTATTTTAATTATCTTGGTACAGTTTTTAACTATACAGGGAGTTTTGTGTTAAACCAAGAACATTTGATTGGTAAAGCATTAAAGGCTTTAAACGTTTTATTGTATAACTGTAAAGATTTTGATTTTAAACCAAAGTTATTATGTCAGTTGTTTGATTCTTTTGTAGGCTCTATTTTGTCATACTGTTTTGAAGTATGGGGCCACAATAAGTCAAAAGATATTGAGCGTGTACATATTAAATTTTGTAAAAGAATCTTAAATGTTAGAAGTAGCACTTGTAATGCAAGTGTTTATGGTGAGTTAGGTAGGCACCCTCTATATATTGATAGATATGTGAGAATAATAAAATATTGGTGCAAATTAATAAATACTGATAATATTATATTAAGGAAAGTCTATGAACTAGGTGTATCTGATTGTAATATAGGTAAAAAGAACTGGGTATCGAATGTTAAAAACGTATTAGATATGTATGGCTTTTCTGAATATTTCAATAATACTAGTTTGATAGATTGTAAAATGTTTCCAAAGATTTTTAAACAAAGACTTATTGATAATTACATGCAAGAGTGGTTTGCATCTGTTGAAAATAGTGCCGTGTTAGATCTTTATAAAAATTGTATAACAACTCTCACATATAGATGCTACTTAGATTTATTACCTAAAAGTTATAGATTTTTTGTTACAAGGATAAGAATATCTGCACATACTCTTAGAATTCAAACTGGTCGATACGGACAAAATAGAATACCACGTAATGAACGATACTGTTTATGTTGTAACACTATAGATATTGAAGATGAATATCATTTCATTTTAATATGCCCATGTTATATAGATATTAGAAGAAAATACATTAAGAAGTATTATTATAATAGACCATCGATGTACAAATTCATTGAACTTATTACTACAAATAAAAAGAGTATATTATTAAATCTTGCAAAGTATATTAAAGAATCTGTTAAAACTAGAAATATGATTATGAATGCTAACAATTAATATTAACATATGCGTCTTCTATTAGCAACTTTAACAACACATTTAAGCCTACTTGTTGATAGAATTATTATAAATATATTATGAATGGTATATTATAACTGTTCATCCTCCATCATTAAACATTACTTTTTGTTGTTTAATTATTATATTATTCATAATTATCATATGTTTGAAAGATCATGTTAACGTGACATTGTATTATCAAAATATATTGTTTATTATGCATGACGATGTACCATGTACAAGTCTTAAATAAAATTCTGTTCTGTTCTGCAATGGTTCAGAAAATTACACATTAAACATTCATTTGATAAAAATGACTTCTTTTATTTCTAATGAAAAATCCCTTTTCCATAATTTGTAACTCCAGTGATAATTCAAGCTTGTTTAATTATCTTATGAAAAACCTTCTCTTTTATTACACTTGATATTGAAATAAACATCCAGGTGACAATACCCGGAGGCAGTAGATATCGACATCGCAATACCGGTCACCTGTTACCAATATATGTTACCAATACCAAATAGCTGTTGTCTCCCCTGATATCGATTTTCTGCAATATCGGTCATGAGGTCAATTCTTCCTCATGACGATTTAAAATTATTACATGTTGTTGCATCAGAAAATATTTAGAATATTGTCGGCGTAGGGGGAGACTACTACATCACAATTTGTTCAGGACTATATAAAGCTGATTCTGACGACTGATGCCAGCATAAGAGATTCTGGACTAAGTCATAAAAGCGAGGTTTCGGTCCTCGTACCTCTGGGTTATTGGACGAGCATGTTTCCACTGTTCCCCTCCGCTAAATCATAAATATATGTAATATCTAATCAAAGTTATATACTTTTAAATTTATAACAAAACACTTCATACTGTTTTATCATAACTTATTTTATACACCAACCGCAGTAAGAAAACAAATGAGGGTGGCTTCTTGACCAGGAATAAATTGAATTGACTAAATACTGTCTTATTCACACCAGAAACAAAGAAGTCTATCCAGAAGAAAGAAAGTTGGGAATGAATGTTTGTTCATACTGACACAGATTCCACTTCAAACAGTATGTCCCTGAATGTCAGGAGAAAGAACAGTCATATTGACCATACAGTCTGTTCCGTAATGTTAAGAGAAAAGCAATTATAAGGACGCAGATTACGCATTCATACAGTATGTTCCGTATTGTGAGAAAAAAAGCAGTCAGAGTTCTAATATTAAGAGACTACGGAGCCCGATGGTTAATTATTTTGTTATTGCAGAGCGACGTTTCGATCCTCAGACCTCCCGGAAAAGGGCCCAGCACGCTTCCACTGCGCCATCCTGCTCATACAGTTAGTATTAAAAAATAGATTGCAGCATTATAGAATTTAAGCTTACTGTAGCACAATTAATGATGTGGAATGAAAATATGTGTCAATAAATTACAGTAATTGAGGGAGGCTAAATTATTTCCTTTTATCAGGAAAATTCAAATAAAATTGGCACTTTTCAGGGAGAAAACATTTCGTCCATTTTGTAATTTTGAGTTTAAGGCATCTACCATTAATCTGTAGAGAACCGGTCAAACTTTGCAAAAAAATACTGTTTCAGTGAGCATTTCTGTTGGTCTTCACTATTCTTTGGTGAAGTTGCATACTTGTCTCTCATTCTGCTGATCTGTTCTTCAAACTTAATACGAAACTTGGAAATAGTAGTCGCAAGTTGAAAGAGATGATGAAAATGCTCCGATAGGTCATTTAAACAGGGCACGCAAATTATAAACAACAATAACACTTTTAATGCTCCTGCAAAAAAAAAGATCCTCAAACAGCTGCTTTATTTACCGAACTGAGCGTTTTAGGTTGAAATGGGTTAGTACATTTTCCCGTTCATGACCATGGTTCTTAAATTATATCTAGGGGTAAAATTATAACAAGTGCAGTGCTTTTTTCCTTTCTAGTGTATTTATGGTATGCCTAAGGATAGGATATAACATGAAGGATGGAATTTTCTTTCTGGTGTGATGCCAGTGGCCAGTTTAAGAGATTCCGAACTTAGTCCGGTAATAAAAATGTTATAGCAGAGCAAAGTTTTGATTCTCGGTCCTCTCGGTTATGGGCCCAGCACGTTTTTACACTCTGCTCTACGAATACATAATTTGAATTAAGTAATTAGAGTTAAAATTATTACACTTTGTTGCATCAGAAAATATTTAGAATGGTGTAAAAGTTTTGAGAAACTACCACAACAGGATTGTGTTGAATTTATTCAGGACTGTCTGAAGCAGTTAAGTGATACTAACGACTGATAATCTGATGCCACTGTAAAAGATTCCACACTAAATGCAGCAATAAATATGTAAGAGCAGAGCCAGATTTCGATCGTCGGACCTCTGGGTTATGGGCCCAGCACGCTTCCACTGCGCCACTGCTTTATGTTAAAGATATATGCTATAAATTTATAACAAAACATTTTATACTGTTAAAACACATTTTATACATCAAACCCAGTAAGAAAACAAATGAGGGTGGCTTCTTGACCAGGATTTAATTGAATAGACATACTCCTGTCTAATACATACCAGAAACAAAGAAGACCGTCAAGAAGCACGAAAAGAAAGTTTGGAATGGGTGTTTGTTCATGCTGACGCAGATTACACATTCATGCAGTATGTCCCGTAATGTCAGGAGAAAGAACAGTCATAATTACCCAGATTTCCTACTCATACTGTCTGTACCATAATGTTAAGAGAAAAGCAATTATACTGAAGCAGATTACGTATTCATACAGTATGTTCCGTAATGTCAGCAGAAAAGAAGAATACGCATTCATACAGTCTGTTTCATGATGTGAGAAAAAAAGCAGTCAGAATTCTTATATTAAGATACTACGAACTAAGCCCAATGGTAAAATATTTCGTTAAAGCAAAGCGGGATTTCGATCATCAGACCTCCCGGAAAAGGGCCAAGCACGCTTCCACTGTGCGACACTGCTCATAATGTCAGTATCAATATAAGAGAATTTGAGCTTACTATGGCACAATTAATGATGTGGAATCAGAATATGTGTCCATAAATTATAGTAATTGAGGGAGGCTAAATAGTTGGTTAATTATTCCCCTTTATCAGCAAAATTCAACCTAACTGGTCTAACACATAAAATGACACTTTTTCAGGGACAAAGCTTTTCGTCCATTTCGTAATTTTGAGTTGAAGGCACCCGACCTTAATCTGTAGAGAACCACTGTCACTTCCCGAAAAATACTGTTCCTGTGAGCATTTCAGTTGGTTTTCACTATTCTATGGTGAGGTTGCAGAAACATTAAATTGCATAGTTTGTGAACCAAAAACAAACGAACATGTTTCATCATCACGATTAGCCGACTATCACGTAATCTCCCTGTTGACTAAGGTGATCGCGATTGAATAACTAAAAACTCGTCTCTCATTTTGCTAATCTGTTTTCTTAATCTGAATTTGTCATTGACTTGGAAATAGTAATTCTTAGTTGAAAGAAGTGATGAAAAGGCTCTGATAGGTCATCTTAACAGGGCACGCAAATTATAAATAGCAATAACACATTTATGCTCCTGCAAAATAAGTCTTTCAGACCTCTGTGTTATTTACCGAACTGCGCATGCGCAATTGAAATGCGTTGGTACATTTTCCCGTTCACGACCGTGGTTCTTATAATATACCTAGGGGTAAAGGTATAACATGTGCAGTGGTTTTGTTTCTTTCTGGTGTTCTTATAGTATACCTAGGGATATAACATCTACAGTGGCATATTTTTTGGTGTGGTGCCAGTGGCCAGTGTAAGAGACTCCTGGCTAAGGACGGTAAGAAAATATTAAAGCAGGGCGAGGTTTCTGGGTTATAGGTCCAGTACGCTACCATTGTACCACTCATTTTGTTGCATCAAAAATATTTTAAAAGGTGTAAGCGTTGGGGGAGACTACTACATAAGGATTGTGTTTAATTTATTCAGGACTGTCTAAAGCAGCCGCCTGATACCGACGAATGATGCCAGCGAAAGAGATTTCAAACGAAGTGCAGCAATACAAATGCTATAGCAGAGCGAAATTCTGGGTGGGTGCATCACGATTCCACCATGCGACTCTGATTAATATCCGTTATAATATTAAACTAAAAATATATACTATAGATTTATAAGAAAACACTTTATACTGTTATATCAGAACATATTTTATACATCAACCTCAGTACGAAAACAAATGAGGGTGGCTTCTTAACCAGGTTTAAACTGAATTGACTTAGTAATATCAACACAATGATCGAATAACTAAAAACTCGTCTCTAATTCTGCTGTTCTGTTCTGTTCTTCAAACTTAATCTGAAAGTTCTCATTGACTTGGAAATAGTTATAGCAATTTGAAAGAAATTATGAAAAAGCTCTGATAGGTCATCTTAACAGGGCACGCAAATCATAATTAGCAATAACATTTTTAATGCTCCTGCGAAAAAACGATCCTCAGACCTCTGCGTTATTTACCGAATTGCAGGTTTTAGGTGAGAAATGCGCGATTAAAATCCGTTAGTACATTTTCCCGTTCACAACCATGGTTCTTATACTATACCTAGGGGTAAAGGTACAACATGTACAGTTTTATTTTCTTTCTGGTGTTCTTAAAGTGCAGGGTATACATGAACAATTTTCTTTCTGGTCTAGTGGCCAGTGTAAGAGATTTCGAACTTTTTCCAGTAATAAAAATGAAATAGCAGAGCGAGGTTTCGATCCTCGGACCTCTGGGTTATGGGCCAGCACGCTTCCACGGCGTCACTCTGCTCTACGATTACTTAATTCGAATTAAGTAAAAGATTTGAAATTTTTATTACATTTTGTTGCATCAGAAAATATCTAGAATAGTGTAAGCGTTTGGGCAGACTACTATACCAGGATTGTGTTGAATTTATTCAGAACTGTCTAAAGCAGCTATCTGATACTGACGGCTGATGCCAGTGTAAAAGATTCCAAACAAAAGGCAGCTATAAAGATATTATAGCAGAGCGAGGTTTCGATCCTCGAACCTCTGGGTTATGGGCCCAGCACGCTTCCACTGCGCCACTCTGCTTTATGTTAAAACATATACTTTAAACTTATAACAAAACGCTATATACTGTTATTTCAGAAAATATTTTATACATCAACCTCAGTAAAAAAAACAAACGAGGATGGTTTCTTGACCAGGATTAAATTCAATTGATTAAGTACTGTCTTAATTCATACCAAAAACAAAGAAACCCATCCAGAAGCACGGATGGGTGTTTGTTCATGCTGACGCAGATTACGCATTCATACCGTATGTTCTATAATGTCAGGAGAAAGAACAGTCATACTGACCCAGATTTCACATCCATACAGTATGTTCCGTAATGGCAGGAGAAAAGCAATTATACTGACACAGATTACGCATTCATATAGTATGTTCCGTAATGTGAGAAAAAATCAGTCAGACTTCTAATATTAAGGCTGATCACTACCAAAGCAAATGTAAGCCTCCGCAGGTCTAGTCACAAATAGTCCAAATATAAATAGTACTAATCTTTCTTCCTTTCTTCGTGACCTTTCTCAATAGCATCGTGTTTTCCTTTACTCTGCCGCGTTCCAGTATGTATGTGTAGCATTCAATTGAAATCGGCAATTTTCTATCGCATGCTGGGTAAAAATGGCGTCGTAAAAAATTTATCTCTTGGAAAGGGACATTGAAAGAAGCGAAAAGGAGTAAATTCAGCGGGTTGTATTTAACGAATTGTAGTTTTCTTATATAAAAGTAATCATCCCGCATTTTTTCTTTTCCATTTTCTTTTTCTATAGCAGCCATATAATTCTTAATGGGAATACAAGTCTCTTAAATTTGATATGCTAGAAAATGTCGAAAAACCGTTATAAAATAAGTGGATTTTATATGAAATAAAGAACAGTCGGATTTAATGGTGTTCAGCTTTAAGAGACCACGGACTAAGCCCGATGGTAAAATATGTCGTTAAGAAAAGCGAGGTTTCGATCATCAGACCTCATGGATGGAAAAGGGCCCAGCACGCTTCCACTGCGTCATCCTGCTCATACAGTTAGTATTCAACAATATATTGCAGATTGTAGGGTTAACGCACGTTTTTTTGTGTAACAACATCTGCAGAATCCCAAGGGATTGGTTGGTGCACGAGCCCGTAGTGCGAGTGCACCAACATAGCCCGAGGGATTCTGCAGATGTTGTTTCACGAAACAAACGTGTGTTGTCGCTATTCTTGCATAAAACACAACTAAAGTGCTGGAAATATCGAAAAAACAAGACTATTCAGCTGACATTAGCCGATCGAAGTCGGCCGTTTCAGGTTGTTATGGACACATGTTTTATTTATGCATTTCCAGGGCATACAGAAACAGTGCATATTTTATACATGTCGAACGGACATTCTTGTTGTGGTAATTTCTTTAATATTAAATATATGTAAAATAAGCATGACTTCCCCTTTTTCCGATATATCGGTAGGAACTTTAGCTTTAGAGGCTCGGAATTACGAGAAAAGGGCATACACGGCATCCTGTCTTTACACAATTTGCAGGTGAGGTGCCGACAGAACACAATTCTGCTTGGTTTAAATTAATAGTCTGTCCCTTACGCTTTTTAAATGTAAATATTATCGTTTAATAGAAACTGGTATCGATACCTATATTCTTCATGTCGTTAAAAATGAAATCTCTAGGCCTATAACTAGAAAATTTTGCTTTGCATCCCACCCCATCGCGATCAAAGTTTGATAAACACAAAAATTTGAATTTTTCCAACATCGATATAATCAACTTAGATTGGATTTATAAACTCAAACATGGTTGGTGAGATCTACAAATAAATTGAAAAATATATAATAAATACCTTCTCTTCATCAAATGTTCATTAACTATGGAAAAATCCTTCAAACTTTAGCCTACGCTTCGTCATGTTTATGCTTTACATTACACACCATCACTACATCAGTAGACTGCATAGATGTGTAAAGTAGACACAAACATTTTTTAAAAGTTTTAGTGTAAGATTTAAAGTTAGCATGTCAACTTTCTCGACTCAAATTAATTTGGAAAACGAAATTGTATTTTTGTAAATGTTGTTTGCCTATCATTTTCAGGGATCAAATCGCGGCGTGTAAACTTACTTTGAGTTTAATACGCCAGGCGCGTAGCTACTTATACGCCTGTACGCCCGTGAATCCACATAATTTTGCAATTTTTTTCTTTACATCTTTATCCTATCTAGAATTGATGTGTTCCAAATCGTAATTAGTGTACTATATATGATAAAAGGCCTTGATTCAAAGCCCGGGTGTAAGTCTTAGAATATGCCTGAGTAATGGTGGTGGTATGATTGTTTTGTTTTGTAAGTTCCAAATTTTAAATAGATGTTACAAAAATGTTTTAATACTGTTTTCTGCAAGTTATTAATTTGAGAATGCATCCACAAGGATACCCGCGGTTTCCCACAAAACATCCAAGGGGACAACTGCCATGACCATGGACTATCTGTACTGTTCTTTTTATTACAGTAACTAAAAAGCAACTAGATAAAATTAAGAACAAAGATTTATTTAAAATTGATAAATTTAACACGCTCCGTTCGATGAGTGCACTGCAACTTTATGCAATTTAACAGAATTTTGTTTGACAACACGTGTTTAAAATGCTGCCGTTTTTTTTAGTTATTAAAGCTTTTTGCATTCTGTTTTTGACCTCTTCTGGCCTAAAGTCTGAATTTTATGCCCGTAGTATTTTGCATTTGAGCCGTGCCATGAGAAAACCAACATAGTGGGTTTGCGACCAGCACGGATCCAGACCAGCCTGCGCATCCGCGCAGTCTGGTCAGGATCCATGCTGTTCGCTAACAGTTTCTCCAATTCCCATAGGCTTTAAAAGCAAATAGCATGGATCCTGACCAGACTGCGTGGATGCGCAGGCTGGTCTGGATCCATGCTGGTCGCAAACCCACTATGTTGGTTTTCCCATGGCACGGCTCATTTATTTATGATAAAAATGAAATATAAAAAGGACAAGAAAATAGAAACGACCACGCTGTATGAAATATTACGGGTATATTTTATAATAACCGGTTGTTTCTATATATTTTTGTTTAACATTCTGCCATTACCTTATCAAAATTGCTATAGAATTCAGTTAGAGCTATTTTTATTTTCGACGGTGCTGAAAGTTTCAGGTGATAATATCAAATAATGAATGCACAAGTACGCGCGTTTTTTTGTGTACGTAACGCCTAAATTTCGTGGTGCTTTGTTGAACTAAAAATACCTATTTCGTTCTACTTTATTTAGCGTCTTTTTTGCGTCGTCTGGTTTTGTACTGTACATCATCACTACTGGACTTTCCTATGGTGACATCTTTCATATGCCACCATAGGTCCCTAACACTTACAAAAAAGAATGCTGAACCAACTTTTAATGTTTATTTTGCAATGCTCTTAATTTTGTCTTTTATAAAGTTATTTTTGAGGCAATTTCTATTAGAAGCTAGTTTTATTTAGATTAAAGTTTATACTGTTAAAAATTTGTTAAAACCAAGTAAAATTTGACAAAATTGGTAAGGCGTAAAAAAAATTGTTTGTTTCCGGTATCCCGACCTACCCTAAATTTTTGGCCCGATCCTAAATGTTTTTATGGCCTTGGAGAATAGGGCCTATTTTTTTCAACTTTTTAACAAAAAGTTGCAAAACTTCACTTTTTATGCTTTAAACATGGCCAGTGATGTTAGAAATCAACTTAGTGATGCTCTAAAGGCATTACCCCCTTATTTGCAATCATTTTTTGACACAAAAAAATTTTTAGTATGTTACCGGAAACAAAGATTTTTTTTAGGCCTAATATTTGATATATTCAGAGTCAGCCTTTGCCGAAAAACGAAAACACTCGGATTTCTGATTTTTATTTATGCCAAAATATCTTTAAAGTTCTGTGCTGCAGTTATAGATAAAAATGGTTTAGTTAAAACCGGTGACCATCATGGGTGCAAAAATTTGTCTCCAAATGTTTCATATTATGCTCTAAAATGGCCTATATATGACTTAAAGTTTGTGTATGTAAGGTTTCTTCAATTACCATAACTTATAAATTTCAATCAGTAGGCCTAATGTCAACAATAAGAGCTTGAAATATTATATAATTTTCTGCGAACCATGTTTTCGCCGGGGAGCTTCGCCCCCTGACCCCCCTACCAGGGCTCTGCCCTGGACCCGATGCCTATACCCCTCGCCTATTTGGTGAATCCACTTTATTTAGGCCTTCCTACGCGCCTGTACGCGTAATAATACAATAATAAGGAACGTCAATGCAGTCGCGTATCAAGAGAGGTAGCGCTTATGACAAGTTAAAGTAAAGTTAGGTTGAAAAATGATATTTTTAATAAAAATGCAGATGAAAAGATTTCATAAATCTCGGACCTTTCGACTTCGGCCAAAATTGATTCGGGATCCATAATTTGCTTACGTTGGACCCGCAACAGCATATTCAAAACGTTCACCAACAGCGCGTGCTCACGAGAATCTCCTTGTTTGTACACGTTTTATCCCTGTTTGTGCATGCCCAAAATCGGCAAAAAACAAAGGTTTTATGCAAGAATATAGCATTTAAGCTTACTGTGGCACAATTAATGTGGAATCAGAATATGTCTTAATAAATTATAGTAATTGCGGGAGTCTAAACAGTTGATTTATTATTCCCTTTATCAGCAAAATTCAACCTAATCTAACACAAATTGATACTTTTCAGTGACAAAACATTTCGTTCATACCGTAATTTTGAGTTTAAGACACACCATTAATCTGTAGAGAACCGGTCAAACTTTGCGAAAAATACTGTTCCTGTGAGCATTTCAGGTGGTTTTCACTTTTCCATGGTGAAGTTGCAGAAATATTAAATTGCATAGTTTATGAACCAAAAACAAACTTACCTGTTTCATTATCACCATTAATCAATTATCATGTTATCTCCCTTTTGAAATTAAGATTTTGGCACTAAGGTAACCGAATAACTAAAAGATGCTGATCTGGTCTTCAAACTTAATCTGAAAGTTGTCATTGACTTTGAAATAGTAATCGCAAACTGAAAGAAATTATATAAAGGCTCTAATAGATAATCTTAACAGGGGACCAAATTATAAATAACAATAACAGCAACATTTTTTATGCTCCTGCTCGGACCTCTGCGTTATTTATATTTAATTACAGAACTGTGCGTTTTAGATGAAAAATGCGCAATTGAAATGCGTTAGTAAATTTTCCCGTTCAAAACTATGGTTCTTATACTGTACCAAGGGTAAAGGTACAACATGTACAATGTTATTTTCTTTCTGGTGTTCTTATAGTATATCGAGGGTATAGGGTATACATAAATAATTTTCTTTCTGGTCTGGTGGTATTGGCCAGTGTAAGAGATTTCGAACTTAGTCTAGTATTAAAAATATTATAGCAGAGCGAGATTTCGATCCTCGGACCTCTGGGTTATGGGCCCAGCACGCTTCCACTGCGCCACTCTGCTCTACGATTGCTTAATTCGAATTAAGTAATAGGATTTGAAATTATTACATTTTGTTGCATCAGAAAAATATTAAAAATGGTGTAAGCGTTGGGGCAGACTACTACATCAGGATTGTGTTGAATTTATTCAGGATGGCTAAACTGATGCCAGTGTGAAAGATTCCAAACTAAAGGCAGCAATGAAAATATTATACCAGAGCGAGGTCTCGATCCTCGGACCTCTGGGTTATGGGCCCAGCATGCTTAAATTGCGTCACTCTGCTTTATGTTAAAAGTATATACTTTAAATTTATAACAAAACACAATATACTGTTATGCCAGAAAATATTTTATACATCAACCTCAGTAAAAAACAAAACAAACGAGGATGGTTTCTTGACCAGGATTAACCTCTGTTGACTAAATACTGTCTAATTCATACCAAAAACAAAGAAGCCCATCCAGAAGCACGGATGGGTGTTTGTTCATGCTGACGCTGATTACGCATTCATACCGTATGTTCTATAATGTCAGGAGAAAGAAGTCATACTGACCCAGATTTCCCATTCATACAGTATGTTCCGTAATGGCAGGAGAAAAGCAATTATACTGACACAGATTACGCATTCATACAGAATGTTCCGTAATGTCAGCAGAAACGCAGATTACGCATTCACACAGTATGTTCTGTAATGTGAGAAAAAAGCAGTTAGACTTCTAAAATTAGGCTGATCACTACCAAATCAAATGTAAGCTTCCGCAGGTCTAGACACAAGTAGTCCAAATATAAATAGTACTGATCTTTCTTCCTTTGCTCTTGCCCTTTCTCAATAGCATCGTGTTTTCCTTTGCTCTACCGCGTTCCAGTATGTATGTGTAGCATTTCGTCGAAATCGGCATGTTCCTGTCGCACTCTAGGTAAAAATGGCGGCGTAAAATGTTTATGTCTCGGAAAGGGACATTGAAAGAAGCGAAAAGGAGTAAATTCAGCGGGTTGTATTTAACGAATTGTAGTTTTCTTATATAAAAGTTAACACCCCTTTTTCTTTTTCTTTTTCTTTTTCTATAGCAGCGATATAGTTATTAATGGGAATATAAGTCTCTGAAAATGTGATATGCTAGAAAATGTCGAAAAACTGTTATAAAGTAAGTAAATTTAATATGAAATAAAGAACAGTCGGATTTAGTGGTGTTCAGCCTTAAGAGACAACGGACTAAACCCGATGGTAAAATATTTCGTTAAAGCAGAGCGAGGTTTCGATCATCAGACCTCCTGGAAAAGTGCCCAGCACGCTTCCACTGCGTCATCCTGCTCATACAGTTAGTATTCAACAATATATTGCAGATTATAGCATTTAAGCTTACTGTAGCACTAATAATGTGGAATCAGAATATGTGTTAATAAATTATAGTAATTGAGGGAGTCTAAACAGTTGATTTATTATTCCCTTTATCAGCAAAATTCAACCTAATCTAACACAAATTGACACTTTTCAGTGACAAAACAATTCGTTCATATCGTGATTTTGAGTTGAAGGCACCCACCATTAATCTGTAGAGAACCGGTCAAACTTTGCGAAAAATGCTGTTCCTGTGAGCATTTCAGTTGGTTTTCACTATTCTATGGTGAAGTTGCAGAAATATTAAATTGCATAGTTTATGAACCAAAAACAAACTTACCTGTTTCAATATAACCATTAATCAATTATCATGTAATCTCCCCATCCCCAACTTTGAGCGTGAAATATATGAGAACCACAACTCTTGTCGGTATTGATTTTTTGTCTTGTGCGCCGTTGTAGTTGTTTCCCTTTACACTAAAATATCGATAAACCTGCTGCTTGGCATTTATAGGTAAACTCGGCTCTACATGTTCGAGCAACGCATCTTGGTTAGACAGAATTATTGAAGTATGCTAATTAAAGCAGAATATAATACATCTTTAAACTACTGTAATTAATTGTATTTTATGGACTTTGCTAGATACCGACATTGTTTCACGAGTTATAAAATGTACGATTTTACAGTAAAAATACTTGTTTATCATGCGTATGTAATGTTGATTTTCTGTCCTGTATATGCTGAGTGGAGTTATAAGTTTCGTTGAATGCATGGACCAAAAATTTAAAAATAAAAAATGCCACTTTTCAGTGATAAAGGATATACATAAAACATCACACTAAACGATTCCTTTTCTTTTAAATCCCCTTTGAAAGCATTTCCCCTTTTTGCTGCGAAACGTAATGTTATAAAATTATGTTCTCGAGTTATTTTCTTTTTAATTTATCGCCCAGAAAAATTCGATTTTGACAATTACTGCATTTGACTAAATGTTTTACGCGTTTTATGGACCTTTGCGAATACACCGGATGGAGATAAGTTAAACACCCCAGGCTATGCTAATTACCCCCAAAATACGTCTGTAATAAAAATAATCAACTGAGACATAAAGTAGAGATGTTCTGCCATATATATCTTCTCATAACAGATATTTATTTATTAAATTATTTATCGGCAAATTGATCATAGATGTACATTTTTTTTTACTTATTATACTTTTTTGCATAAAATTTTAGATGGGTGTAGAAAATTAGGTGACGGTTAAGCAGTTTGTTTCAGAATAGTTTCGAACAGCTGGACAATACAACCTAAACTGAATTAAAGACATATATAAATTTTGGCAATTTCTAGTGTCATGTGTGTTTTTAAATGCCTAGATCCACTACTATATAAGTTCAACATTTCATTTGAGTCATGTTTGTGCACATTTATATTAACATACATTTGTTAAAAAAAACAAAAACATTTTGTAATTGTCTAAAACACATACTATCTTACATTTTACAATTAACCTGAAGTATCTATTTGCTATTAAAAATTATTGTATTACAATAAAACTTCATTGTTTCACAATATTTCGCAAAAAGACCATAAAACATTTGTGAAGAGGTGTCCACCACGATAATCCAATCTAAAACCCCCGTCTTATCTGCTGCTTATCAGCGATTATGTAATAGTCGCTAATTGATGAGCAATTTTTCACAACAGGGGTCCCCGTGGACCATGAAGATTTGTGGAGTAGGAATTAATTTTCCTTTATGGAATATAGAATAATAATATAGTTATAAAAATATCTTTGTGTTCATAAAATATTTCTGCCAATATCATGATAATGAAAAAGGTCATATACAGGTGAAAGTGATTATTGTATTTGATAAATATACATCTGTTTGTTTTTTTCAATTTGAATAATAAGTTTCGTAAAGTGTACTTTTTTTCATCTTCTACAGAAATGTTCGCACGGGTAAATAAATCAAATTATCACCACAGTTAATATGACCATCATTCATTAATTTGTAATTTATACTTTTTCATTCACGCAGTGATCAGTGAACGTAAAGAAGTCATGGTTGTATGTAATATTTTATGCCCATACATAACAAAATTTTCGCGAAATGTTTCAATTATTGAACGGTTTATTGTAATATCGTCAAAAATTAACCGGCACACAGTTTGTAAAGCAATTACATAGAATTAATTCTAATTGCCTTTTTAACTTAATGCGGACTTTTTAAGATCAATTTATTTCCAATTAAAGATGTGACTTAAAGTTTGCCAATTCAAAAAAGATTTACTTTTAATCATAATAAATAAATAAATAAAATGCTCAAATAGATATGCAACACATTGATAAGCATTGCCTTGTGCCGTCGTACCGTTAAGTAAATATTTGTGAAAAGCGTGCTCAAGATTGCGATTACTTCATTTTCAAATTAAAATGGAAGCAATTTGTTATAATTCAATTTTAAAATAAAAAATACCCAGACAATGTTCACACAATGGAGAATACTTCACGAGGTTATAAAATAATGTCATTTTGATAGAAAATGTTTTTATAGCCTTTTAAAACCTGACATAACCGATCTTTTTAAAATTTCTATATAGAAATACATAGAAACCATAGTCATCAACTTCAAACAAAAATGGAAGCAATAAGTTTTTGTATCACATGGATGAAAAATATATTGAAATAAAGGGCAAAAAATGAAGATTACTTCACGAGGTTATAAAATTTTGTTAAATAACGATAAAAATACGTTTTTAATGTTTGAAATATATTTTCCTATACAAATCTATAGTAAAATTGCTTATCGATAAACGTTATCGGGTCCGCGATCCGTGTATATTCAAGGGAGACTACTTTTGCCAAACTACTGGTCAGTGTATTGGAATGTTGGCCATGCTTTTGAAATTAAGATTTTTGCACTAAGGTAACCGAATAACTAAAAGCTCGTCTCCCATTCTGTTGATCTGTTCTTCAAACTTAATCTAAAAGTTGCCATTGGCTAGGAAATAGTAATCGTAAGTTGAAAGAAATGATGAAAAATCTCTGATAGGTAATCTTAACAGGACACGCAAGTTATAAATAACAACAACTACAACACTTTTTATGCTCCTGCGTTAGTACATTTTCTCGTTCACAACCATGGTTCTTATACTATACCTAGGGGTAAAGGTACAACATGTACCGTGTTAATTTCTTTCTGGTGTTCTTATAGTATACCTAAAGGTAGGGTATACATGAATAATTTTCTTTCTGGTCTGGTGGCAGTGGCCAGTGTAAGAGATTTCGAACTTAGTCTAGTATTAAAAATATCCTAGCAGAGCGAGGTTTCGATCCTCGGACCTCTGGGTTATGGGCCCAGCACGCTTCCACTGCGCCACTCTGCTGTACGATTACTTAATTCGAATTAAGTAATAAGATTTGAAATTATTACATTTTGTTGCATCAGAAAATATTAATCAAAGCCTTGAAATGTCTGATGGTTGTGGGTTTTTGGTAGATTTATTTTCTGTTTAAATGCCAGTCTATGAATATACATGAATGAGAAACAAATACAAATTTAACGTGCCTCATATCTAAGGTGAACTCTGCCTGACCCAGCGTGTGATGTAGCCATGGGCTGGAATACCTTATCATTGACAGATCTTATATAATCTAAATGGTCAGTGCGAGTGGATACAGGTTGAATAAGAACTGCTTGTTCATTGATAATTCATCCGCATTGTTCATGAATGAGACTATTTTGTGTAGCAAATGAACATCCTTTGGATGTGATTTGGAATCAAATAAAGATGCTGTAATTGTCAGAAATACACATTAACTTTGGTAGCGGGATAAACCCGTAACCAAAACTGTTGTAAGCGTTGGGGCAGACTACTACATCAGGATTGTGTTGAATTTGTATTCAGGACTGTCTAAAGCAGCTATCTGACACTGACGACTAATGCAATTGTTAAAGATTACAAACTAAAGGCAGCATAGACAGTTGGCGAAAGCCCTGAGAAAAAAATCCGTAGGCATTTTTTAGTACAATATGGTATCATACATCAAAATGTTCGTTGGGGTATATGGCAGTCAGCCAGGGTGGATACCAGGCTCAAATATCCCTATTCGCGAGGCCCCAAAAGGGGCTGCACGTGAAAAGAAATAATAATGAAAGTAAAGTGTTTAAATTACAGGTTAAGGTAAATCTGACTTAAATATATAATAGAGTGGAAAGATTCACTTATATAATATAATTTGACGTATAAATGTTATTTTCAGGTGAAATTAAAGACTAAGAGGCCCTAGATTGGGGGTTCTTCTTCAGACGGCATTTACATGATGATGTGATGTATCCAATATGTTAAAATTTGCGGTACATTGGTATTAACATGTAATTAGGAAGTGTTTATCCTCTATAGTGTCCAGTGCATATTAAAAACTAAGACATATTACATTTTCTTTGAAATATCATATATAATTCAAGAGGCCCCAAAAGGAGTTACACCCAAAATGAACAATTTTAACCGGACATGCTGCATATCATTTTTGCAATCAACGTAAAATTCAGTTAAGTGTGCGGATATACTCACGTAGTCTTAAAACATTAACTGTACTAAAACTTATTGTGTAAAGTAATTTCATTGTTTTTATTATTGCAGCATCACTTTCTATTGAGGTCTGAGAACACTAAAACCAAGACTTTCACAAAACACTTCGATACATATAGAATAAGTAACTCTGAGAATTTCAAGAAATTGTAGAGCCAATATATTACATATATATGTTACTTCGCTGCATCTCATTTCCTAAATCACTTGCCCCTCATTGATGTGGGTTCGAGCCTCACTCGGGGCGTTGAATTCTTCGTGTCAGGAAGCCATCCAGCTGGCTTACGGAAGGTCGGTGGTTCTACCCAGGTGCCCGCTCGTGATGAAATAATGCACGGAGGGCAAAACAAATTTCATTTAATTGTTACTACAATAAGAGTGCGTAAAATGTCGGTTTATTGGTACCAACTTTTGAGACACATATAGTCAAATCGCCCAAATATGGAATGCTGAACCGATATATACACTCAAAAAGTAAACACACAATATCACTTTCTGGCAAATATTTCTTCTTTTTTTTTTTGCAAAACATTGTGTGTAAATATTTGATGTACATTGATACACACATATAAATTGCCGAACTTTTCAAAATTCCAGTGCATTTGAAGAATAGTGAGAGCTATTCTGTTCACTGTTGACATCCTGACCTTGGATAAGCTTTGCATGTATTACAGTTCATATCTTAAAAATTTACATAAGGCTTTTGTGTCATCTAACCTTTTGAAATAAAAATAATCTGATTTCGTTTTCAACCTAGACTATTTGGAAAAAGATTAGCATGTACTTAAACAAGAGCACCGCCTTGCGGGTGCTGACGCTCATCTGATTTTTTTTTTGTATAATAGAAATATTGTCCTACCCATGATTTTCTAAGTCTAAAAAGGGCCATCATTCTTGCAAAAAGCAGGATAGAGTTATGTTTCTTGATGTACAGTGTCCACTTATGATGGTGAAAAACTGTTGCAAGTTTTAAAGCAATAACTTTGATAGTTTATGAGAAAAGTTGACTTAAACATAATATTCAACCAAGAAAATGATTTTTCTAAGTCCAAAAGGGGCAATAATTATTGCAAAAAGCAGGATGGAGTTATGTTGCTTGCTGTACAGGGTCAGCTTATGATGGTGAACAAGAGTTGCAAGTTTTAAAGCAATAGCTTTGACAGTTTAAGAGAAAAAGTTGACCTAAACATAAAACTTAACCAAGAAATCTGGTGTTTTCTAAGTACAAAAGGGGCCATAAATCTTGCAAAAAGCAGGATGGAGTTATGTTTCTTGCTGTACAGGGTCAGCTTATGATGGTGAACAAGTGTTGCAAGTTTTAAAGCAATAGCTATGATAGTTTAGGATAAAAGCTGACCTAAACATAAAACTTAACCAAAAAAACTGATTTTCTAAGTCCAAAAGGGGCAATAATTCTTGCAAAAAGCAAGATGGAGTTATGTTTCTTGCTGTACAGGGTCAGCTTATGATGGTGAACTAGTATTCCAAGTGTCAAAGCAATAGCTTTGATAGTTTAGGAGAAAAGTTGACCTAAACATAAAACTTAACCAAGAAATCTGATATTTTCTAAGTACAAAAGGGGCCATCAATCTTGCAAAAAGCAAGATGGAGTTATGTTTCTTGCTATACAGGGTCAGCTTATGATGGTAAACAAGTATTCCAAGTTTCAAAGCAATAGCTTTGATAGTTTAGGAGAAAGGCTGACCTAAACATAAAACTTAACCAGGCAACGCCGACGCCGACAACCGCTCAAGTGATGACAATAACTCATCATTTTTTTTCAAAAAATCAGATGAGCTAAAAACAAGGTGTATTTCAGAAACTACATGCATTTGATTAAAATTTCACATATTGCTTCCGGTCATCAGACCTCAGGAAGTAACCAATATGTGGTTTTGTAAGTCTTTGGAACTGTCAGTTGCAAAAACACAACTTGGAAATTAAACCAGTAAAAAGTGAAGTAAATCTTTCTCCTCATCCTTCCAACTTTTCAGAGTTGCAGAACAGTGTAAATAAAAGACGTAATGACAAAGTATGTACAATACAAAATGTTTCTGTAAATTTAAATACAAAGTAAGCCTAACAACTATTAAGTCTTGTACTCAGTTCTTTTAACCTGAGCAAAATAGGCTTCTAGAGCATAATAAGCCTAGAACTGAAAAAATGACCATTAACAAATTTTTAATGTTTACTTGAAACTACATGGAGGACCCTCAGGTTGGAATCTAGCCCTATCACTAAGGTGTCCGGAAAATCGTTTCATGCAGTCATTGTACATAGAAATGCTTACTCTCAGGAATCATTACAAGTATAACTATCGTTAATGACGAACAACAAAATATACATACTTAATCTATTATCAAAATTGTAAACAAACAGATTTCACAGGTCCTGGACGGTCTTCTTCCTATAGCATTAATAGAGGCGAGTATATATATGAGGACAAAGAAGAGCCGATATCTACAATCTGCAAGGCACAAAATTACACAAAAAAACTAATGATTACATTATTTTTGGAAATATTAGAATTTTCTAGCCCCTTTGTGGCTACTTCATAAACACCACCTACCAAAAACGTAGCTGGTTGGGAAAATAGGTGCTGCATGTTCACATGAACATCAGTTATCCTTTTCAGGTAATGAAATACTTACAATAATAAAATGTAACTATCAGCTGTGAAGTGTCATTGTGACATTTACTGACGTGGACACACACCAGTACTGGTGTCATGTGGTACATGAAATGCTGACCTCCAGATTGAGCAGCGGATAACTGCTCCGCTGATACCAAATTGGTTAAAACGTCTTTGACTTGTATCTCTCACTAGCTGTGATCTGATTGTTGTTTGGGGTATATTCCAATGTTACATGAGATCAGATGAATAAAGAAACATGTATAGGTGACATTGCCAATGAATATAATTGTAGGCTTGCTACTAGTATATCAAGAGGGCACACATTTAAGAATAATCTGGTCTTTGAGCAATATTTATATTATGGCATATTAGTTAAGGTTCCACTTACATCCTATTAAAGAGATGTGAATACCAACATACATATAAAATGGTGAATCATAAATCGTCATATGCTAAATATATTTCAGCAATGATTCTTTTAACTAATAACTACTCATTAATCTAAATTATCATGAAATGAGAGTAATTTAAACCCCTTTGGAGCCTCAAAATTTATTTATTGTATTCTTTTTTTTTTTGGGCGGGGGGGTGGGGGGGGGGGGGGGCGGTGTGTAAAATTACTACCTAAGAACACATATTAAATTGCTGTGAAGAAAATATTCTGGTAAATTTTATGGTTTACAACATATGAAAGAAGAGGGCAATTTACCAACTTTAAAATTTGCTTATCAATTATTCTACAATAACATGACCCCAAAGTGGTGCCATTTTTATTATTTTGTGTATTAGAATGCCTGTTACACACCTGAACCTTAAATACTCAACCTTACTATCGTAGAGATTTCACAAGTAGAATAAAAGCAATATACTTCTAAATTATGCGATACCTATCAAAAATTTCAAAATATTTTTTTAAAAAACCCTGTAATGGGCCTCAAATTCTAAAATAATTAGTGTGTTGAACATATTTATTCATATTACAATACATTTAATCTAAAACAGATACACATTTCATCAAATAATGATAAAATTGAAAATTTTCTTTAATTTCCCTTAAAATTGAGAAAAAACTTATTGTCCCCTTTTGGGGCCTCACAAAAAAAAAAATAAAAATGGATTTTTGTGCATGGTATCCACCCTGGTTGAATAGTAGAAAGAATAACGAACGTTTTAAGGTATGATACCATATTGTACTAAAAAATGCCTACGGATTTGTTAACCAGGCCTCTTTTCCAAGTTAGCCAACTGTCTAGCAATAAAAATGTTATAGCAGAGCAAGGTTTGGATCCTCGGACCTCTGGGTTATGGGCCCAGCACGCTTCCACTGCGCCACTCTGCTTTGTGTTAAAAAAATATATACTTTAAATTTATAACAAAACACTATATACTGTTATATCAGAAAATATTTAAAACATCAACCTCATTAAAAAAAACAAATGAGGATGGTGTCTTGACCAGGATTAAATTCAGTTGACTATCACTTCATACCAAAAGCAAAGAAGCCCATCCAGAAGCACGGATGGGTGTTTGTTCATGCTGACACAGAATACGCATTCATACCGTATGTTCTATAATGTCAGGAGAAAGAACAGTCATACTGACCCAGATCTATCGAAATCGGCATGTTTCTATCGCATGCTGGGTAAAAATGGCGGCGTAAAGATTTTCCGTCTTTGAATGGACATTGAAAGAAGCGAAAAGGAGTCAATTCAGCGGTTTGTATTTAACGAATTGTAGTTTTCTTATATAAAAGTTATCACCCCCCCCCCCCCTCCCCCACTTTTTGTCTTTTTCTTTTTCTGTAGGAGCGATATAGTTTTTAATGGGAATATAAGTCTCTGAAAATCTGATATGCTAGAAAATGTCGTAAAACCGTTACAAAATAAGTGGATTTTATATCAAATAAAGAACATTCGGATTTTAAGAGACCACGGACTAAGCCCGATGGTAAAATATTTCGTTATAGCAGAGCGATGTTTCGATCATCAGACTTCCTGGAAAAGGGCCCAGTACCTTTCCACTGCGTCACCCTGCTCATACAGTTAGTATTCAAAAATATATTGCAGATTATAGCATTTAAGCTTACTGTGGCACAATTAATGTGGAATCAGAATATGTGTTAATAAATTATAGTAATTGAGGGAGTCTAAACAGTTGATTTATTATTCCCTTTATCAGCAAAATTCAACCTAATCTAACACAAATCGACAATTTTCAGCGACAAAACATTTCGTTCATATTGTAATTTTGAGTTGAAGGCATCCACCATTAATCTGTAGAGAACCGATCAAAATTAAACTTTGCGGAAAATACTGTTCCTGTGAGCATTTCAGGTGGTTTTCACTGTTTTATGGTGAAGTTGCAGAAATATTAAATTGCATAGTTTATGAACCAAAAACAAACTTACCTGTTTCATTATCACCATTAATCAATTATCATGTAATCTCCCTTTTGAAATTAAGATTTTGGCACTAAGGTAACCAAATAACTAAAAACTCGTCTCCCATTCTGTTGATCTGTTCTTCAAACTTAACTCTAAAAGTTGCCATTGGCTAGGAAATAGTAATCGTAAATTGAAAGAAATGATGAAAAATCTCTGATAGGTAATCTTAACAGGACACGCAAGTTATAAACAACAACAACAACACTTTTTATGCTGCTGCGTTAGGACATTTTCCCGTTCACAACCATGGTTCTTATACTATACCTAGAGACCGTACCATAGCTCTTCGCATACTTTGATTTTTCAAACTAAAGTGATTTTTACAAGTGCACCGGTTACGATAAAAATGTAAACAACGGACTCTGTCTATGAAACTTTGAAATGAATGAATGACAGTCGATCTCAGTCATAATACTGATTGACAGTGAATGCTAATGACTCCATGTGTTGCAGAAAGGTATTTAGTTTGTAACTGTAATTTCCCATCAATTGAAATCCTCTCAAAACTGGTAAAATAATTACTTATATTTGGACAAATCTCATCGTCTTTGCCGTTCGGCAGCTGCAAAAAGGGCAAATATAAAAGATTCAGTGTAAGTAATATTTCACTGGTACTGCCAGTTAGTAAGTTCATACTCTGAACAACACGTCAGAGAAATTTGGGCAGATTTGACCAATTATGACGTTGGCAGCATTAGATTATATTTTTTCTTTACACAAAAATTGCCGTTAGGTAACAAAGTGAATACGCCGATAATCCGGAGTTCACCGATTATTGTTCCAGTTCACGCAATGTAATCCAGCAATTAAACTGCATAGCTATTAGCTACTGCTGTTATAGGGAAGTGGTAGAGTGTCTGCCTTAGGGGTGAGAGGTCCTGGGTTCGAGTCCCAGTTAGAGCTTAACTCTATTTAGATTCTGCTAAAGCATAGTTTTGCTGTTAATAGACTGCTCCAGATGTTCTAAATTTTTAGCACACAGTATCATGGATCAGTATTTAGCAATCCAGATCAAAGTTGAAAGTTAAATCAAATGCACCCAATTAGAAAATATTGACTATATTATGTCCCTTTGATGTTTATGCTCTCCATGTTCAAGAAGAGTTACATTTCCTTGATCACAAAATTTTCGTTATCATGAAAATATTAAATGCTCATAACTCCGCACTTCTGGTTAAAATATTGTCTATATTTCTGTTTTTGAGAAATATATGGACATTTCTCTTCATTTCAAAGCTTTTTAACTTCAAACCTATGATTTGAAAAACTTAGGTACTATCTCTATAAATTATATAGTAGACGCAACTTGACCGCGATGGTTGACCTTAGGCTGATTATTCATATCGGTTATTTCATTATAGAAATCAAGGGTGCTTAGGGTAGCCGTGTATATTTATATGGAATTAGTTTGTATACAGTGCAGTATCAAAGTATATATACTTACATTTGATCAATTAAAACTTTCCAATACACTAATTTATATTTACACAAAATTATATTTCCTTTTTCTCGTGCAGCTCGTGTTTTACGTACACTCCTTTTCAATAATAGGTTGTGCCTCATTATGTATTATAATGCAAAGGTCAACCATCGGGGTCAAGTTGCGTCTACTATAGTATACATAGGGGTAGGACATGAATAATTTTCTTTCTGGTCTGGTGGCAGTGGCCAGTGTAAGAGATTTCGAACTTAGTCTAGTATTAAAAATATTATAGCAGAGCGAGGTTTCGATCCTCGGACCTCTGGGTTATGGGCCCAGCACGCTTCCACTGCGCCACTCTGCTCTACGATTACTTAATTCGAATTAAGTAATAAGATTTGAAATTATTACATTTTGTTGCATCAGAAAATATTAAAAATGTTGTAAGCGTAGGGGCAGACTACTACATCAGGATTGTGTTGAATGTATTCAGGCTATCTGATACTGACGACTGATGCCAGTGTTAAAAATTCCAAACTAAGTCCAGCAATAAAAAATGTTATAGCAGAGCGAGGTTTCGATCCTCGGACCTCTGGGTTATGGGCCCAGCACGCTTCCACTGCGCCACTCTGCTCTACGTATATCTATTTTGAATAAAGTAATCAGATTTTTTTTAATTATTACATTTTGTTGCATCAGAAAATATTTAGAAAGGTGTAAGCCTTTGGGGATTCTACAACATCAGGAAGGTGTTGAATTTATTCTAGACTGTCTAAAGCAGCTATGTGACACTAACGACTGATGCCAGTGTAAAAGATTCCAAACTAAATGCAGCAATAAAGATACTATAGCAGAGCAAGGTGTCGATCCTCGGACTTACGGGTTATGGGCCCAGCACGCTTTCACTGCGCCATTCTGCTTTATGTTAAAAATATATGCTTTAATTTTATAACAAAACACTTTATACTGTTATATCAGAACCTATTTTATACATCACCCACAGTAAGAAAAGAAAATAAGGTGATTTCTTGAAGAAGATTAAATTGAATTCACTTAGTACTGTCTAGTTCATACCAGAAACAAAGAATTCGAAGTCCATCCAGAAGCACGGGAAGGTGTTTATTCATGCTGATGCAGATTACACATTCATACAGTATGTTCCTAATGTCAGGAGAAAGAACAGTCATACTGACCCAGATTTCCCATTCATACAGTCTGTTCCGTAATGCAGAAGAAAAGCAATTATAAAGACGCAGATAACTCATTCATACAGTGTGTTCCGCAATGTCAGCAGGAAAGCAGATTAAGCATTCAAACAGTATGCCCCATAATGTCAGGAGAAAGAACAGTCATACTGACCTAGATTTCCCATTCATACAGTCTGCTCCATAATGTAGAAGAAAAGCAATTAGAAAGACGCAGATTACTCATTTATACAGTGCATTCCGTAATGTCAGCAGGAAAGCAATTCAAACAGTATGTCCCATAATGTCATAAGAAAGAACAGTCATACTGACCCAGATTTCCCATTAATACAGTCTGCTCCATAATGTATGTCACGGGGGCCTTTTATACAATATGGGTTCTGTATGAGGAAATCTGTAAATATATGTATAATATATTTATTACAATACAATATATATCAATCTATCTAGGGTAATGTGATGTTATCGGATTAGTATGGTACGGCATCCGTCAGTAGAGTATTGTATTGGAATGTATAGGTCGTGGAGGAGAATGCATATTAAACTATTGGAATATAATAAATCACACTGACACTATAGACCTTACACAATTCTTATTTTATGACCTATGACATGTAGAAGAAAAGCAATTATACCGACACAGATTACTCATTTATACAGTGCGTTCCCTAATGTGAGGAGAGTACTTATATAAATAGACTATGGACTAAGCCCGATGATGAAATACTTCGGAAACGCTTTTTCTGCACCGCCAGTCTGCTCAATGTAAGTATATTTTTCAAATTAAAGAAAACATATATTGCAACATTATAGCTTTTAAACTTACTGCGGCACAATTAATGACGTAGAATAACAAAATGTTTTAATAAAATATAGTAATTCAGGGAGGCTTAAAATAGTTAATTATTTCCCTATATAAACAAATTCAGCCTAAGTTAACACATTAAATTACACTTTTCAGGGGCAAAACATTTCTTTCATTCCGTTATTTCGAATCGAAAATCTGTGGAAAAACAATCAAACTTTGCGAAAAAATACCGTTTCTATGAGCATTTCAGTTCACTATTCTATGGCGAAAGTGCAGAAACATTAAACAGTTTATGAAGATGTGTCATTATCACCATAATTCGACTGTCATGCAATCTCCTTTTTAAAACTAAGATTTCGACACTTAGGTGATCGAATAACTAAACAGTCGTCTCTCATTCTTATGATTTAAAAATCACAAGTTAAAAGAAATGATGAAATAGTTCTGATAGGTCACCTTAACAGGACACACAAATTATAAATAACAGTTACACTTTTATGCTCCTGCGATAAGTATTTCATCCTTGCAATTTGTTTTAGAATATTTTGATATTCGCTTATTGTTATTCATTAACTCTGATCTTATATGATGGTTTTATTTTTGATGATTTTGATGAGCATGGTGTTGTTGCTTGTGCACGAGAAGATCGTTCTGTAAGCTACGTCTTACAACACGTATATTACGTAAGGTAGATATATACCTGGGAATAAGGTAAGACTTACTTCTTCAAAGTCACTTTAGTAAATATACACAGTAAGTGAATTTTTTTTTTTTACATTTTTTTACAAAATTCACATTAAACATTTTTACGATAAGTGCTATATTTGATGTGTATTGAAATATAGTTTCAATAAACGGTTTTCTCCCACTGTCTCAACGATGTGAAAAGGGGTCATAATTTGTAAAAGAGGGGGCCAAAATTACTCACTGTATCATTTTTCATATACTTTTTACCAGGCCCGGATCCAGGGGGTCTGTGCCCCCCACCCCAAGGATGCCCCAGAGGCCACCATTTCATACCTATATTGGGGAGGGCCCCCCTGGTCACACTAAAATGATGGGAGTACCTCCTCCCGTACCTCAAATTTTAGTCCAAAAAGGCACGAGAGGAGGGTCCCAACCCGTACCTATACACATTCGGCCCGGTTACGCCTTCGAATAAAAAAGTTCTTGTAAGTATACAAATTTCGATTTGTGGAAGGCTTAACGTGTCGTAATGTTGTAATTGAGGTCTATGGAAAAACAATTAGTGGCCTTTAACTCGGTGGTAGCTTTAACGTTTATTTCGCAAGGAGGTGAATGAACGGATATTGTCGCGAAGGACCCATGCAGGAAATTATACTCAAACCTTCAATAATTTTACCAAAAAATGGTCATCTGCAGAAATCCTTACTAATATTATCACCATAAATAAACAATTAAGCATACATAACAGTACAGGAAATTTATGAAATAATATATACCATCGCCTATCATTTAGAAGAAGGGGGGCTACTATATCGGCCTTGATAGAATTTATCCAGTACTTTTAAAAGCAATTATTCCCCTTTACTTGAAACCCTTCATTTTGTAGTTAATGTGTCCTTGTAATTTAACAAATTTGTACAATTATATGTTAGTAAAAGTGATAATGAGACGCATTTTGCAAGTTATAATATACAGAAGACTGGGTGGGGGAAATTTCGAACTATACGACGGCACTACGTCCTCCTAGAGAGTATATAGTGTTAAAATATAGCTGCATCATGACCTCCTTATTCAGGGAGAATTATATTGAGGGAGGCAACTACACCGGCTCTATCTGGATTCTCAAAATGTTTTTCGCACCGATTAAAATAGTTGCTCCCCTTTACGTTATAGTAATGCACATTTAAGAAAACCGCCGACATAGTGTAGGTATTTCAATCTAGATGTTGCGAGTTCGATTCTCTGATGGTTTGATGGACATTTCACGTCTGAGTGGTGTTGTCCTCTGCATAAATCTATGTAGAGAAATTGCAATTTGCTTGCAAGGAACATGTTAGGCTGTAGGTAAATATATAGAAATGATCGCCGTATTTTTGAGACGGATAAAGCATCGTATACATATGAAGAAGTCAATATTATAGAGAAACTGCTTCCCTTTAATAATTTATTCTTGAATCACTCGACATATTACGTGGTAGTTTTAAGCCTACCACTGGGCGGAACACTTTTTAAGCTGCATGTGTCAGACTTTTGAATGAGGCGTCAACATAAAATCAAAAAGCATGTTTTCCCATTAGGCTACTTACACCTATGTTTACAATTTAATAAAATCATTGTAAATTCCACCCCGCCAATCATCCACGTACCAGCCCGTTTCACGTATG
Source organism: Mercenaria mercenaria (assembly GCF_021730395.1). NCBI lineage: Eukaryota > Metazoa > Mollusca > Bivalvia > Venerida > Veneridae > Mercenaria > Mercenaria mercenaria. The sequence goes on from NC_069363.1 coordinate 57,610,777, forward strand.
ATAGCGCGACGGTAAAATTTTCGATTTATATATACTGGGTAAAAATAGCAAAGTCGGTCACGTGACATAGAATCAACCCGGGTTAAAATGTAGATGAAAGGTATGACGTCACGCATAAACAAACAGTCACGATATAACGGATATTTGCAATAAAAATGCCATTATAGTCCTTCAAAATACGTCATTCAAATAAAAATATACCATTTCTAAAGCCTTTGTCATAGGCACAGTCAAACTTAATCATTCAGTTCGTTTAAAAGCTTAAATAAGAAATTACTATGTGCAGCAGTGGGATAACTATATTTGGGTTAGTTTTCGTGATCATAATACCTATATATGGTAAATCGGGTCAAGTTAAGATTATATTATTATATATTCACTCCTTTTTGGGATATAAGAGCTTTATATAGGGTGTCCGTATACGTTAGCTTATAAGGTCGTAATTGCCTTCGTTATCAAGATACATTTGCAAAAATATTCTAATTAGCATGTGTGCACGTATTTTGAAGATTTGCTTTAATATCTATGACTAAATCCTTGGTTTTGAGTCTCTGATTTAGGACAAGTTTGCTTCCATTTACAGCACTGTGCTGACCGTATTTAAATTTTACGATAAGCGCACTGACATATATATTATGTAACATGGCGTTTAGCACGCGTAATTAACTTTACTTATCTCAAGGCAGATTCAAGACTGGAGGGAGCTGTCCCTCTCCGTTAGAATTCGGCGACCATACAGACAGCATAAAATTGAATCATACAGTAGTTAAAAATGTTGGCTCTACTATCAGTATTAGTCATATAAGCTGTTAATCTGGTGTCATTCTTTAAAAAAGAAAGCATTGCGTCAAAATATTCAAGCTCAAACTATCTCAACTATTAGTCAGACTGCACCATTTGAGGTATACATGCCAATTATTTTCCGAGATAAGGGGATGGGGGCGTTCCTCCGGATCCGCCGAGAAACTCCGTGCTCCAGAATCTTGGATCTGCCCCTGTAATGCGCATGAACAATTTTATATACAATAAATCTCTGACAATCCAACAAAGAAACTTTATAGGGAGAAAGATTTTTTTCTGTTGCTAATTTTGGTTCAAAGTGATTAATTATACGAAAGGTATAATATCTCATTACTTTCAATCTTTGGTACAAATAATGTATTAATGCACGTAGCCACACTTAATTGGCGGCTTCCGCCACGGACAATTACAGGAATGCCCGGAAATGCCTGCAAAAAAGTGCCTTTACGCCAACAAAAGTCATCCTACCATGCTTAAATCTAAAGTACATAGTACATCAACCAAGGTTACCGAATATGTCGATGGAAGGCAAATATTATCCTTTTTCACTTTCTTTAGCAAAGTGTGAATTAATTATTACACTGTCAAGCAATTACTTTTTTCCTTTAGTAAACAGTGCTACTCACAGCTAATATACTCCATTTCCAGCAGTTAATTACGAGTTACCCTGCTGAGAAGATTATGATAATATTATTACTAAGGGTCGTACCATATAGCGTGTACAGTAATAGGCAACATTCTTATCTTGTTGATCATTTATTGATATCTATAAACTACACATATGCAGTATTGGTTGACAACAGTCATAAAATGATATCCTTACTTTCGTATTTTTTTTAATTAAAAAAGTGACCAAGTATTGCAATACAGAAGTCCCCTACCGGCGGAAAACTTTGTTAGCGTTCGTTGTTGGCAACAGTGTTAAGACTAAACGTGCTTCAAGGCATTTAAGAGCTAAGAAACAAAAACTATTTTTACTTAAAAGTTTCAATAGTGTTCTTGACCTACAAGCATAGATCATGTACGCGACACATTGTCTCATCAAGGAGAACATTAATGTGCAGTACTAAGATAGTCCATCCATGCACTTAAATGTTATGGAACGGGAACAATTTAATTTGACCTTCAATAGTGGCCTTAACCTTTGACCGACAACCATGGATCATGTGCGCGACACATAGTCTAATCATGGGGAACATTGCTTTGTAGAAATAGAATCATCCTTCAATGCAATTAAAAGTTACGGAGTGGAAACAAATTTTTACCTGACCTATGTTGACACATTGTCTCATCATGGGGAAAATTTGTGTGTAGCACTAAGATCAATCAATGCATATAGAGCGGAAACAATTTTGACTTGGCCTTCAATAGTGACCTCGACCTATGACCTACAAGCAAAAGTCATGTACTTGCATAATCTAAATATTGCCCTCTATTCACGTACGAACGTTCTTACGAAAGGACCTGCATTGGGTATTTCTTTTGCTAAAATTGGATCTATACACGGAACACCTGTTGCTCTGTTCCGCATATAGCTCCTCGGTCTCTTCATGCAGCATAGACTACGTAGTTGCTAATTCATTTAAGATAGTGAGATTAATTTCTAAAACGTGACTTAAAATACTGTAGAGCATAGTCCAGATCCGATTTTACTTTCAGTAATGTGTGTGAAGTTCAGGCTTGGCATTCACATTTATATAGTAGAAAAAAAAACGAATGCCAAGGAGCTGAATGCCTATATAGCCGTGCCATGAGAAAACCAACATAGTGGGTTTGCGACAGCATGGATCCAGACCAGCCTGCGCATCCGCGCAGTCCTGGTCAGGATCATGCTGTTCGCTTTCAAAGCCTATTGCAATGATAAAACTGTAGCGAACAGCATGGATCTGACCAGACTGCGGGATGCGCAGGCTGGTTGGATCCTTTTGGTCGCAAACCCACTATGTTGGTTTTCTCATGGCACGGCTCATATATAGCTTGGTTATTGGCATCCGATTTTATACAGCTGAACAAAAAGAATACAGAGTTGGATAGCCATAGTAACTAATGAATGCCGAGCTAGAATGCAGAGCTCGGCTACCGGCATTTGCTTGTCTAACCTAGGGTCATGCTAAATGTGTCGCGGGATTGTCTCTAAGACATATTTTTTTCGCATTAATTTTACACAGAATGGCAGACTGGTTAGACAGTTTAAGATATCGTTGAAATATCGCATCATCATAAATGCATCATCGCGTGTTTAGCCGGTGGGTAGTTTTTCCAAAGAAGATAAACGCGTCATTCCTGTGACTAAAGCATGGGCCATAACACAAAACACTATAATACCTGGTCCAGATAATTAAAACCCAGGACTGGTGCCAAAGGTCACTTGCCAGTTATCATTTTTGTAGATTTTGGTGATTCTTGATCAAATGGTAACAATTTTCGGGACGTACCTACCTGCATACGCTCGCGCTTTCTTGCTCATTCGTACGCACGGACGGAAAAGAGCAAATCTTTACAACTCCCCCGCTTCCCTAAGGGTGTGTGTGTGTGTGTGTGTGTGTGTGTGTGTGTGTGTGTATGGGTGGGTGGTTGGTCGGCGGTTAAAATCATAAGTGCAACATACAGGGCCACATACTCGTGTTTTGTAAAACTCTTTTGTAGTGCTCTTACATTACTGTTAGTATTTTAATCCATGTATAGGGAGTCATATTCGAATTTTTACATACTTGCCTTTGTATACAGCTCCACGATAAGGGGAGCAATATAGGAAAACGTGCTCCGAATATGGCTCCCTATGGAGCTTTATCCTAAGGGGACCATATAGGGCGTGACAGGGCAGTTTATTGCCGCAATTTCCATGGCCGTCTGATTTTTCCCTGTTGATTGCGGCGAGTACAGTACTCATTGACAGTTTCAAAGTCCCTAAAGTTTTGATAAATTCTGCAACAGACTAGGGGGAGTTCTGGAGGTTTTACGTACAAAAATAATCATTCTCGAGCATAGCTTAGACCTATTGACGTTTTGATTGCAGTTTTACGGCTGTCTCTTTTTGAGCTATCAGCAGTTGAAAAAAATGTCTGCTTTTAAGTACGGAAAATATGACTATGCGGAACAGAGACATATTCCAAATGGCACAATTAACCTCAAAACATTTACCCGTCATTGGTACGAAAACGTGAAAATAGATCCAATTAGCACGTTACACTTTGTGTGCAGACTAAGAGCATTATAAATCTGTAATTTCCATTTCTCCCGATCTAATTAATTAAACTTGGCTTTTTACCTTGAAAACTATATAGTGCACGATAATCCTGTGCAGCACGAAATGTCATCGCAGCCGGAAAGTAATACATCGATATCGTTTGTTTTCAGTATATGGGCGGACGGCTGCACTTGCACCAGTGCTCATGTACTTTTCTTGGAACGAACGTTATATGTAGGGACACTGAAATACATTTTCGAGCGTTCGCGTCCCAATTTTCATAGCCTGGCGTCTAAGTTATTAGAGATTCGGTTATGCTCTGCACAATAGGACTGCGCGGTCAGGTGGACTTCAAGACATGTCTTGGTTCAAGGCACAAGGCACAAACATTAACTACTTGCATTTCGCGTGCCTTGGTGCTGAATATACTGTCTCAATGTATAACAAAGATTCTCATATTAATTCCTGCACTATTTGATTTAAACTTACCATAAAATGGAAAATGACAGTAATTGAAATCAGATAAAACAAAGCTGCTTAGATATTTAAGAAGTTCAAGCTTTAACATTTACAATATCTAGTGGAAAATAAAACTAGTGTAAGTCGCCTGAAGCAACACAGTGCAGCACGCTATACAGAAAACTACGAAGACCGTGTATTCATACTTCAATACACTATACTACATTCAATCAGAGTATTAATTCTTTTCGACTGTGATATTCAGATGCAACAGGCGTGAAAAAAATTAATGTTCTAACTGAAGACATCCAGCTAGGGATATTGGCCGCCGGTACTGCGAAGTCTATACCATTGCTTTTGTTTTCATATAACATGCAATAGGATCTGTGTGAACATTTAGTGTTAATCTTTTTTTTTCCATGAAACTGTTCAGCATGTTGTAAACTCTGAACAATGTCTGGAAAGCGTATGAATATGACTCGTTCCCTGTAGTGAAGTGCACACACCTTGCTTCAGAATACCTTATCAGCCCATGTATGGAATTGTCACATCAGAAACATATGAGAGGTGTGAACACTTTGAAATTCACATCACGAATATTTCGAAATTTGTACTTTGCACCATTGTTTTAAAAATACTCGCACTTTGACTCGAAAAAACATGTGGCTGCACGCGTGCATACAGGTGACAAATAAGAGAGCATAGTGCTTCTAATACAAGTACGGAAAATGTAGTATAACATTTCTTTAACCTAAGTACCAGACATTTGTCATAAAATCGGGTTGAAGTATTGGTGGAATTTAGGAAACGTTCCAAAATCGACCTCCAAAAGCAAACACCAACGGTTATTAAAGTACATCGCTTGTATTATCTCCAAAGTTTGTCTACCGGATAAATATAAATGTAATCTAGGTAAGAATACGTAGTATAAACGTACGAAAAGATTAAAAGTACGTCTGCTCAGCGCTGCACAAAGGAAATGAGGTCAAGAATTTGGGACGGTGTTAAAGAAATTTTGAAATCGGATTCGGAAAAAAATTGTAGTATCTGACAAGGCTTTATTTTATTAAGGTGAAACATATGGACATAACCGGATGTGCTACGTAAGAAAAGGTAACAGTGTGCCTAGTTTGTTCCTAATGCATTCATGTAAACGGACATTGGACTCTTAGGAATGTTTTTAACTCCCAAAAGAATGGATTTCAAATTCTCTCTACGTAGTCCAAACACAGAATCCAAAAAGACGAATGCATAAACGCTCTTTATCCCCCGCCCCCCGCCCCCTCCCCCCAAAATGCTTTAAAACTGATCTTTAGGACTTACAAGTTACAATAAACTATTAATACAAGTTTGTCCTTTTATCTAAGCCTTGCATAACGATTTATTACTGTTACAGTAGCAGATGTCGAATCAAACATTTGTTACTGTACATGTACATCATTGAACATATATTTATGTTTGTAGTGTTACAATACAAGTTGAACCCTCTCACAGTGCAAATGGCAAAGTTTTGGGGCAGGTAATAGACAGTATTTGTTTCTTTGTCAAATTGTCCATATATGTCTGGTCATTTTGGCTACCTGCATGACATACAAAGAAAACCACAGCTCCAACATTCTAAAATGTTGAGAAATACAATACCAAAATTCAAAGAAAAGATATAGCATCATTCATTTTATTGCTTTGTGGATTCATAACAATCTATACATTTATGCAACTCAACAGTTACAAAGTCACGCAAACGTGAATAAATATGTCATTTGATAACATAACATAATTTACGCATTAATATTTCACTAATTTCTGATTTTTTTTTATTTATAAAATAAATTTACAAAGGTCACCTTCATAATCATATTACATCGTCACATGTTAAGATTTTGCCCAGCAAAAAAATGTAAAAGTAAAAAATACTCAAATTATAACCGAGAAAAACGAACGATATTCACGTGCAGAAAACGACAGAAATTAGATCTTTATCAATGCAAGTGTTGTCACGTTAGAAAGAACCATCTTGCAAAATGAAGTTTTGAGTAGAGAAATGACGTTTACAGGGAATATTGGCATATATATTTACTTGTTTTCTGACACTCAATTCATATCTAATTAACATTAAACAAAACAAAAATTCTAAGCATCTATGTACAAGAATGAAAAGAAAAATGGAAGTTTGCATTAAAAATAGCCAGGTGAACCTTTTTGTGGAGATGACTGACATGTCTGAGCAAGTTACCTAAATAATTAATTCTTTGTACAATATAAAATAAACATCTTGAAAGAAGTAAATTTCTAAGACCCTATATGCATGTTTTTTTTTCAAATACATATTTCAAGCATTATTTTCTTATCACTGACGCATGGTTTAAAATTGAACTACGTGTAAATAAACATATTTTACTTTTTCAGCAAACTATGAAAAGTAGCTTAATGATGTATTGTACCAAAATAAGTACAAGGTCCTCATATCCGTACAGTTTTGAGACACGTTTCATGTCCATACATTCGGACGCTGACAAGATCTTTACTTTGGCTAGGCAAGATTTTGTTAACACAATAAATAAATAAATAATTTAACACTTCAAAAAAAAAAAAATAAATGAAAGCTGTTTGAAAAACACATATACCAACCCACCACAAGGATGGCATGTCAGCTCTAACTGGGTGGGCAATTTTCAGTCTCTGGTATATTGTAATTGTGACCCTCTAAAACAATAAGGTACTGTACTGACCATAAGCAGACATCCTACGAATGTCCGCACACAGGCAGACAGACAGACACATCAACATGAGCATTACAATAAATCCCCTCTTCCAGTTGAGTGGGAAAAAAATCAGCAGCTGAGAAGATCAAAATTAAGAAGCAACAGATATATGAGCCGTGTCATGAGAAAACCAACATAGTGGCTTTGCGACCAGCATGGATCTAGACCAGCCTGCGCGGATGCGCAGGCTGGTCTAGATCCATGCTGGTCGCAAAGCCACTATGTTGTTTTCTCATGGCGTGGCTCATATATTTCCTTTTCACACTACATTATCAATAAAACAAAACATAACATAGCATAACGTGTAACTATTATAACTTAACAAAGCATAAATATATTATGTGGCCAGCACATAAATATGGTATATACACTGAGATAACATAAATAAATACATTCGATTTGATCATGTGGACAGGTTTCAAGATGTTCATATATGAAGAATTAAATTGTTCAATTCACTGAAACCATTTTTTGTCCAACCTCTTATTTTTTATACATGTATAAAAATCTTTGGCCTTCAATTTCAATTTAAATACCCAATGTTCAGACTTAATGGAGATGCATATCATTTCGCAGCATTTGTATGCCTGATCAATAACAGAAGAAATAAGCAAATCAGATGACTTCAAAACTTGTACATCAATCCTGAATCCACTAACTGATGGAAATAAAACTATTTGACACAGTTTCCTAGCAGGTCAATGATGACACATTTAAACAGAGTCCGCTAATTGATGGAAATATTAAGTACTAATAAGATCGTCTGTGACCAGGGAGGACTTGAAATTGACGTTATCATCGAACTCTATGTCATTATGATACACACTCTATAGGCGATGAGTCACATCAAATGGTGTAGATATTCAGAATGACGAGGTGTTCCGTAAAGTTCTGGACGCAATCATTCATGGACGTGTGCTGTCCACTGAAAAAAGAAAATATATTGCTTAGATTATATTTTTATTCGAATTACTTACTGGCTCTTTTAATCATTTTTAATAAACTATGGAATGTTAGATGGTGCAAAACTAATATTAAATGAGTGTGGCCATAATATTTAAATTGCAGACAATATTGACGTCCCTGTAGCTTCAGGACAAAAAGACACAGCTGGAGCAAATAACTAGGCCTATATAAAATCACTAGTTAATCACATCATCATAGAATGTCTTCTTGCAATACTTATTTGTAGATTTGCACGTGTGCTTCGCACGTGATACAACCTCTTTAACCACTGTGTACAATTATGGTGGCGATTAAAACTTCTTCACTGCAAGCTCATTTATGTACTGTATTAGATAGTCGCCACTTGTTATACACCAAATTGCATGTATACATAAATATGAAAAAGGACTTAAAATTGACATGTCTCAACAACGGTATATGATGTATATGTCTTTATGTATGCAAATTAAAACTTACATTTTATATTAACAGTTATGTATTTTTGTGTCCAGTTTTCTCAATCAGGTAACGGAATGACATCAATCTGGCTATCTTGGAATAAATACGAATACTTTGTCATCTGGTAATCGTCCGAACTCATTTCATCTACTGGGAAGCCTATTAAGATGCTGCTAAAATCCCGTGTACGGTCTATGTTTGAATTCTCATCCGGCGTTGTTAGAAGTGACACCAACTTTTCAGCGCTGTCGACCTAGAAATGAAAAAAAGATTTATTGTTTATTTACAAAGGCTTCACATATCACAGAAGCGTGCAATTTTCTTGTATTCCCAACCTAGGGTTTCTGTTGTTCTGTTAACGACGTAAATGACAAACACGTTTCTCTTCTAATTAGTCTCTAAACATCTTTTAGCAAATAGTTCTTCTACGAAGGAAGGTCGTTTCTATTAAATTTCACAAAAAAGGACAAAACTTCGTAATAATGCATGCTCGGCATCTTTTTCACTTTTTACGTCTAGTATAAAACTGGTTTGTGCATCTCATCCCATTGTGGTTTTAAAATGAAAATACTTTAAATAATTCTTATGAACATTTGCGAAACTGCTACAATTGCTTCGCGTGCTTTAAGTAGCCACACTTAGTTTAATATACAAAAACTCCAAGTAAAAACAACTACAATTTCCAAGTAGGATGGCTCTATTAGCGTTCTGCTAAATATGGAATACATATACTTTCCTTTTTCCCATTTATGTCTTGAAAAGACCAACTGCCTGAATTTCACCCCCAGCTGAGATGAGATCTGTATACACTTAGGCTGAGTACTAAATTGCTTTCAACTAATCTTTGTATGCTTTATAAAACTATTACCGGTATCGGATGTGGCCCACAGAGCTCGAACCGTGACATGCGGGGTAAACAGGTGGTATCGAATCTCTATGGTCTTTACAATTAAATCGGTCAAACAGACCGTCCGTTTCCCTTCGTCATACACTGAATACCGTTTGGTTATTCAGGGTGATTCTAAGTACATTTAGCTTTTAGCCTTTTGGCGGCAAATGAGTATGCCTTTGCGACCAGTGCAGACCAACATGGACAGGCTGATCTTGGTCTGCACTGTACGCTATTCAGTCAGTAAATTTTCAGTGAACTCTCCTTTGAATCATAAGTGGTACTGACCCAAACTGAATGATGGATCAGTCCATTTTTAGAAATTTAGCAGGGTAAAGGTTAATGTACTTTTTTCACTTATTCTGTTATGGAAATATAATACCACATACCTTTACAACATTGACGTCGTTCTCCCAGCAGTGTGCCTCAATCAGTTTATGTTGAATGTTAATCATAGTGTCTGAATCGGATACCTTCGGCAGAATACACAGCATCACTTGTTCTGGACAACTGTTAAAAAATCAAAACAAATATTAAATGCAAGGACAATGTGTTTATTTGTATCTGAAAAAACAAAACATGAAAAACAAAAAAAATATGTTTTTCAATAGTAACTGCAGGCCGTTGACCTGGCCATTGTTTCTGGATTCTGTATCAGTACTAACCTGTTCTCTACAAGTATAACTGCTGGATTCTGCATATTAATCAGAGGTGGAGGACGAATGATTTCAGACACAAAAACAATGTCTATTATCAAATCGTCACGGAGAAAAACATACACTTCTCCCGGGAATCGGACTCATGACCCCGCGATCCGTAGTACTGCGTTCTCCCTACTGAGCTAAACGGACGGGCACACAAAGTACAAAGTGCTGTGTGTACAAAAAAATAAAACATTTTATGAAAGCGAAAAACATATCGTCAATTATTCAGTGCATGAATCCATTTACTGACCTTTTGTTTTTAGCGCTTGGTAAAATGAAAAAAGAAAAAAAAACACGACATTTAAGCTATTTTTGACAAAAAAAAATTAGAAAGAAACGGTTATTATTCTGCATTCAGGCTTTACAAAGCGGAACGTCCTGTTCTGTTCTATTCATTACATGCATATTAGTTCAATAAATATGCATAGAATGCAGGACTGTTCCAGATAGTAACCTGATAATTAGTTTATTTTATGGGACAGTTTCTTAATGTGAAACAATCTGGTGATTAATTTGACGTAACATGTTACCCTGAATATATTACTGCAAGTTTGAGCAACGGATTTCATTGAAAATAATTATATAGCTAATGAAAATAATTTTGTTTTTAAAATGTATGCATTTCAATAAAAAAAAATGTGCCTCTATATACATGCATGGCGCTATACATGCATGGCGCTCTCAATTTTCTGCGGAAGTCTGAATGAAGTTCTTGCATACCATATTTCCATCAAGTACAAAAAGTATTTTATTACAGCAGAATATATTCCGGGAGATTAAATGTATTCTGATACATTTATGCCATGTCTTTTTTGCCATTGTCGTTTAGAATTACCTTTTAAACATCTATTTTCAAAATGCATTCTAGTTCCTAGACATGCAAAATGGGAGTGTTTAATGTATTTTAAAAATGTCTCAAATAAATGGATGTTGGAATATTACTGCGAAATATTACCCCGAGGTTTCTGCAACTTCCTTTGACATTCAGGAGCTGCGTGGGATAAAATATCGATCAATAGAGACGCTTTCAGATAGTGTACTACATTTTGTACTATATGCCCAAATATGGTCATCAGACAAAAACGCCACAAAATTCTGTTTTTCGTCTTAAATGCAAAGTTCTGTTAAGTTTTAAGGGATGGGATACTGCTGCATTTATTGTCAACATAAATAATCTGGTATTAATAATAGCCAGTGTCCTTTTTTCTTTCGGTTAGTATTTATTACGCTTACTTTAAATTCATGTTAGCGTGCTTTCGGCGAGGGGAGTGGTAGTCTAGTGGTTAAAATGTTGGCCGCTCAACCCGAGGGTCGGTCGTGGGTTCGAGCCCTACAGGGGTCATGATCACGCCTTCTCTTAAGAGGCCAGTACTGTTGTTTTTTTCCAGGAAGCAGAATCGAGAGCGGTTCAAATAAGCTTAAAGCTTCATCAAAATCGAGCTAAAATAAAGTAGTATTAACTAAAATTTGATGCATCAAATTTCTAATTATGTTTTGTAAATAAATAATAAACTATAGCAGGTGATACTTACGTCTCCAGTACTTCCGCACATTCGAACCCTCCAAGTGTGATCCTCCCTTGAGACACGGCCTGTTTCAGCACCTCAACCAGTACTTGCCCAATATCAACTACAGATCTGAAAGTACAAAAGATGTGTACTTACTAATGAATGAATGAATGAATACAGAGACGGGTGTGACCTTCTTTGCTTAAGGGTTAGCCTTGATATCGCTTATACTCCAAGCAATCTGTTTGCACGTGCATACATTGATCCTGCCATGAGACAATAGTGGCCGTTTGCCCAGCATGGATCCAAACCATGCTTGCCATATACGTCGCAGTCTGGTCAGCGATCATGCATGTTCAAATAACTGTTTCGTTATTACAATAGTTATGAATGCAATTCAGACATGTGATGCCTGTACTTTTTTAATCTATGCTGATATCGCTTAAACCACTAATTTGTTTTTCAGGCACGTCATATATTGTTTTATTATCACAATTGCATAGTCAAGTAGTCCGTTGTTCTCCAACTCCTTAATTGTTGGCACTTCTTACTAAAAACATGCTTTATGCTAAATATTAACGTACTTTAAGTAACAGGGAAAATCTCCTAGTATATTGTTTTGCATGCGAGGGTATGCAGTGCAACACTGATGTTCCAAATAACCTCAGTTTTACGTTATTTCTAGATATGTTTCATAGGTATGCACTTTTCATTAACATTTTCATAGCTCTGTACTTTCTCTAAATCAAATCCAAAGATATTCAAAATGATATACATCTTTTAAACGCTATCAATAATTTGCCACCTTGTTTTCCAGGGAACCAAATCCAGTGAACAATACTGCGCAAAAACTGCATTAAAATACACTAAAAGTTAAGAATGCACTAATGAATATGTCAGATGCTTTTTTCAATTAACAAACGTAATAATATAAATCAAATTACAACACTTACTTCCCCATCATCATCAAATAAAAACGCTATTTATCCGAAGTTTAGTTATTTTTCTACAGTGCAAAGATATTTCTGTGAATGGAATGTCAGTTGGCGCACTCAGTTACCGCGGGAAATCGGAACACGCTGGTTACTAATAACATATGAGTCAACAAAGTATTTGTAGTCATGAATCAGTGTAATAAATCCAATACAACTCTTTCGATTACTTCCCTTTAATCGGTCAATACAAAAAAAAATCCAATATTCACCCAATGTGACCGACTTAATAAATACCTGAGTCATTATTGGTGATTTCCCCTTAAGCAATCAAACAAGTGAAATCAATGTTTAACAAGTTGCAACCCTTAACCTGCAAATCACTGATATTTTGACCTTTCGTAGCGGATGGTTTAAGTTCACGCCTGATACTGACAGTATCCCCCGTTGCTGTCACAAGGTTAGTCACTAGGTGGTGTCATCTTGTGATTCATATTGTATCAAGGTCACGAAAGGCTGAGAAAAAGCTCACATGCATCTTTTCGAAAACAAACAATAGATATGTTTAAGTACGCTGTTATGAGGTCATCACTAAGTATGTTACTGAATTTCTCATATGCGCACCAGTTATCGCGAACGGTAGCAATACTATATAATGCTTGAGGCGAATCCGCCTATTTATGATTGAAATACCCAAATATAGTAAAACTAGATAATTTATAAGTCACGAAACTGTTTAAAGCATTTGCATTTTTAAAATATATCAAGTATGGATGTTTATCGTGCAGAAAAAATGTGTAAGAACACGTCTTCAATCACGTAGCATTTGATTTACATAATGTGCCCATCCACTGCATCATTGTAAATTATAGTTCGCTTGGAGATAATCTTTTGTACCTCATTTAAATAGTCACTAATATCAGTTTAAAGTTCTTTTGTTTGTCTGAACTTTGTCGCTTTGTGGAATCTGGTGACCGCGGTGTTTATTAGTAACATGGTAAACATTGCAAGACGCGATCGATACACCCCTGAATATCGTGCTATTTTATGATCCTGTTTTAAAGTGATAAAGAAAAAACAAAAACAACAAACAGCATTGCAGTTCCTATAACAATAGGGATATCTTCACCCTCAATGTATTCACAACATCTGTATACGGTATTAGTGTCATGCATTTTGACATTCATATCCTACAGAGTCGAAGGTCTGAAAAAATTAACACATGTTCTGTTCTGAATCCGAAACTGTACATAATACAAGTTACTTCCAGTTTCGATTATTTTTGCAAAAGTTTAAAGTTGTTTTAGTACAAATTCCTGTGTGGACCCGCACACATTCTTTCATTAAAATATTTCAAGTATTTGTTTATCGTACTAACCGACTATTTAAGATATCGGCCTTGAAAGCACTTTGGCAAATAATTTCAGCCGATACTTCCTTACAAGGAAAATGTCAGGTGTGTTCTTTTTCATAGTGCATGTATTTCACTATTTTGGTCTTATACAATGACAGCAATACAAAATAAATTTACTGCTTTTTTACTCAATAGCATGTGACTCAGTGTACATACTTATACTGTGACCTTTAATTCTTAACTGGCAGACCTGTTCTCACATTGTCATACATCGGAGGATCAGTCTGAAATCGTGAGTGCGAACCCTGCTTAGACCGTGCTGTCTTAAGCAATGAACTAAAAAGTGTTTCCTCAGTTTTGGGGGCCAGGGGTAGAGCCTTTAGAAGGGGAAAGTCGCATCGTAATGACAAAAATAGTGGAAAAATCGCACCAAATTGTAGTATTTTCCTTAAGCTACACTCAGGAAGACAATGGCTTAAAAGTATACGGCATTATGTCTTAAATGGTAAGGTTTACCTACATATATGTACTAATATTTTTGGTGGAAAAATATTTAAAAAATGTGGAGATTTCTTGTAAAAACAAAAACGGCATAAATTTTAAGACATACTTTTGATCGAAAATGTGGCTATAAAAACGGCACTAAAACACCACTAGATATGAAAATACAGGTGCAAATGAGTCCCAATTCTGCAAAAAAAAATCATGACAGTGATGTCCTGTCTGGGATGCCTGCCAGACATTCAATGCTGCTTATACGCATGCACTATAAAGGCTTATTATGTTGTCTTGGACTGTAATGACATAAATAATTAATTTCTAGCCAATACAGCAAATCAATATTCCTCGTTTCTACGGAAATCTGAAATGCAAATACTCGCATCCTGTTTTATTTTCTACCTTGTTGTAACAGTCTTGTTGTACTTTCGGCGAAAACATTCATTCCTCGAATGAAATCATTAATGTACTCCCACAACAAAAAACAATGCTTGTAGTGCTCAAGGCGGATATGCATTGTCGTCAATTCGCATTAATACACTTGAAATAAGCATTAAACTTATTTATTTAATTTCAAGGAAAAACGCAATTTCTTGGATATATGTTAAGTAATTTTGCATTTTTATGCCGACTTGCAATATATAAACGTTTGCAAACCACAGCCGAAAGAGAAAGTATTAATAGTCTTTTGTTAACCAGCTAACAAAGACGTAAAATATGTCGGTGACCTAGTCAGGTCTTATAACGTTCTCTTTTTTTATTTTGCAAACGGTAGACAAACCGGCTAACCTTGCTCCTACTGGGGCCTGGAAGGAAATTTCTTTGTTCTCTTTGTGGTTACATACAAGTTTGAACTTTTATTTACTGGACCGTGTTATGCGATCTCCACCCTAAATAACAAGTTTATTCAGGGCGTTACTTGGTCTCCAATAATGCAATATTTTACGCAAAAAGACCTAAATTGCGTAAGCAGCCGGTAAAAAGCAATACGCATTTAAGATACAGGTATTCTAACTTAATTGCACTTAAATTATATCCAAACAGCTGCAATGAAAACATTTCATAATTTTAAACCACTTTTCTGGAAAATAAAAGCTATTTTGCAATCAAAATTGTACGGAATATTTTGCAAGACAAGTACTTTTGCAACTTACTCTAAACGAAACAAATACGTTATTATCAGATTACGGATACTTGCCAACGTGGAGAAACAACATATACAAAGAAAATATGCGTTTTAACTTACGGTTCTTGCTTATTGTTTTCAGCTGAATTAGTAAGATCCGTTAACGTCATTTTTGTAATAAACGTCCGTTTTTTACTTTTAATAATATTAATCGCACCTCTAATGCTTAAAACCACGGTTCAAATCTAAAAATAAACAGTCACGTTTGTAAAACTGTCGATGAGTAACAGGGAGGTAACGGAGCGCAAAAATAGCTACAATGCGGAGATTAACGATTTCTTGCCATTGGCCTTTATACTGTCCGTTACTGTCCGGGACTGTCCGCAGGGTAACGGAAATCAACGAAATAGCTGTAGAATCACATGACGATGACTAAACAACTTTCGGGGAATTTATGAATGAAACTACTACCGAGTAGTAAAATAGTAAAAATCTATACTACATAGGTTAATATAAAGTTTATTTTGTTATAATGTAGTTATGATAATATGCAATCTAGCATTAGCTAAGTTAGTTATTAAGTTAATTTATCATTTGTGTAGTTTTTCACAATAATGTTACGACCTATAGGAAGGCGGAAATTTTTCATGAAATTATTTTAGCGATTGATTGTTCTTTTCTTTTTTAACTTCCCGATCACCGTTGATTGGATAGTTAAATTTAGAACGACATGCCAAAAATCCCGGCATTGTGTATGTATGTGGTAATATATGTTCGTGAATACTGCATCTTTTATGCATTTAATAAACAGAATTATTCCCTTTTCTGCAATTTTTTTTTTTTTGTAAATTGTTCCAGAAAACTTGCAAGATGCGAATGCAATGTGACTAATTAATGTTGTTTGTTTGTTTGTTTTGTGTTTAACGCCGTTTTCAAACAGTATTTCAGTTACGTAACGGCGGACAGTTAACCTAACCAGTATTCCTGGATTCTGTACCAGTACAAACCTGTTCTCAGCAAGTAACTGCCAGCTTCCCCACATGAATCAAAAGTAGAGGACGAATTAGTTCAGACACAATGTCTTGCATCAAATCGTCACGGCGAACATAAGCCCCGCCCGGGAATCGAACTCACGACTCCGAGATCCGTAGATCTGCGCTCTCCTAGATATTATTATAATTCTTGTTATTAAAAAGATACGGTAGTTAAAAGCGCTTTTGTGTTTTCATTGTATAATGATACCATAAATTGTCCGTGTGTTATATTAAGCCTGCTTAACACTGAATTAGTTTCGCAAATCTGTATAATAAATGCGACTACATACTAAAACTTAAGACCAGTTTTCCTCTGCTTCCAATTTCCTTATTAGATAATGTATGATGAATGGATGTAAAATTATTTCCTTATTACAAAAGGTTAGCCCAAAATAAACCAAAATGTTTAAAGAATGTCTCGGTACTTCTAATTTATGGATACCCTAATTTATGAATGCCGTATAAATTTGTACATATTTCCTGCAGATGTATAAGAAATGCAAGTATAAATTTGTACATATTTCCTGCAGATGTATAAGAAATGCCGCTGATAAAGAGTATACAATATTGAATTGAACGAAGATTTTTTTACCTAAATATTTTTAACCTTCACCCTACTAAATTTCTAAAATGGACTGATCCATCATTCAAATTGGGCAGTACCATTTATTATTTGAAGGGGTGTTCACTGAAAATTAACTGACTGAATAGCGAACAGTGACCAGGATATGCAGGCTGATCTTGGTCTGCACTGGTCGCAAAAGCAGAATCACTTGCCGCCAGCAGATTAAAGATTAATAAATAATCATGATTACAACATTTTTTTCAGTGAAGTATCGAAATATTAGGGTGAACTTTATCTGGTGTTTTCACCATGAAAAATATCTAATACTAGTATATTTTTTTTCACTGGAAAGAAATTATAAAATGGGCAAAGTTGTTTGTTTTACATGTAAGATCAAAATATCTTTCACTCGTGAACACCATATCTTACATTTTCAGTCGTGTCGTGAAAATATTGCATCTGGTGTTCACTCGCAAAAGATATTTCAGTCTTACCCTGCCGGAAACAAACAAATATCCTCTACTTATGTCGTAAACAAAATTGACCCCTCCCCCACTTCTAACATTACGTGGGGAATGAAATGAAACTATACGATTTAAAAGGGACATAATAAATAAATATATTAATGAGCCGCACCATGAGAAAACCAACATAGTGCAATTGCGACAAGCATGGATCAAGACCAGCCTGCGCATCCGTGCAGTCTGGTCAGGGTCCATGCTGTTCGCTAACGGTTTCTCTAATTGCAATAGACTTCGAAAGTGAAAAGCATGGATCCTAACCAGACTGCGCGGATGCGCAGGCTGGTCTGGATCCATGCTGGTCGCAAATGCACTATGTTGGTTTTCTCATGGTGCGGCTTATTTGATGTCGCCAGATTTCCTCTGTCCTAGTGGCATAATTATAATTATGAAGTATGTGGTATTCAGCATAATTATCAATAAGAATGAATGTATATTAATGAAAAAATTAAATTATTGTACAAAGTTATTTGCTAATTTTATTTGTGCAGCATATCAGTATTGGTAACAGGACATGGTCCAACGCAATTTCAATCACGAATGCTGGACATTTCCTGTTTTACATTTTATAGACTAGATATATTTTCGTGTAAGTTTTATTTACAGATCTTACAAAAAATACTGGGATGGTTTCTGTGAATACACTTCTTAAATAACTGAGACTGGAACAAAACAGTAAATGCAAATAAAATTGAAAGCAGCTTTTGGTGCAAAATGCTAATAACAAAGTTTTTGTCAATACTAAGATAAATTGTACATTTATAGTATGTAAAGGTTGCTGTGCCATCTTTACTACGATTTCAGCGCCCGCCCCCCACCCCGCCCCCTGCCACCCCAACCTCTTTAGGTTTTGAGAACCCGTGTTATCTTATTTTGTTCTATTGAAGGTGCCAGTTTCAAATTTCTGAAGTCTTAGAAAGTCACCTTTACTCCATAAATATATTTTGTAACATTTAACTGACGTCTACTTCAAATTTTACGTCAATCGGTCATTCGTCTCTAAAATAACAACACCTTGTCAAGGCAAATCATACTTTGTCTGACAAAATATGACGTCATTAGAACTAAATTGTCATCTTTACTGAAATAACCGCAATTAAAGGAACACATTTATATTTTATGCTGACAATCATTATTGCATTTTCTACCTAATGAAATGAACGTAGTTTACTTAATAAATTTGATAATTCTTTTATAAGGTGTTTCCCGCTTGTTATAAAAAGAGTCAAACTGAACAAACGCGGATATTTGTCAATAGATAGTACGAGCCAGGCAAGCAAGCATGTAGTAATCAGATATTTTGAGTTAAACAATATCTCCTAATGAGTCAATTTTCAAAAAAAAAAACCTCTTTTTTTTGGCATGGTAGAAAAAAATGTTTGGGAAAAGTACGAGTCAAAGCAATGCACATTGCCTTGCACATAAGTCTTTCCTCTACCTATTCAGCATGACTGACTACTTCTTTCAATACTCTGCATTAAATATTATTTTGAAGGAAAATAGAGCTTTCATTTTTTAGGCTTTATTTAAAGATTTTACCCTGGTCTTGCAAACAGGTAATTTGATTGTCCGCAAAAGCATTCAGTGTTTTTAGGATTTCTGATGCAATAAAAGAATAGTTTAATTGAAAAACACCACGCTGTCAAAAGACATTTACGTCATCACATTAAATCATGTTTTCTCCCAAACACCTTGTAAAACACTGTCAACATAATTATTATGAAAGACAGAGCTACTCTGCATCTGTTTCTCTTTCTTGGTTAATGAATCCTTGGAAATCGGTCAGTGTTCCATTAAGTCTGTTTTCTCTGCTATAGAATCTTTTAAGCACGTACAAATACGACACAGCGCAACCATACGCACTGAAGATTGTCGCAAGATGACTTTTAACCTTATTAGAGCTATTCTGTCTTTGCAGACTGATCATGGTCTGCACTGTTCGCTATTCTGTCAGTAAAATTTCAGTGAACACGCCTTTTTAATAATAAGTGGTGATGCCCAAATTGAATGATGGACCAGATCATTAAAAAAAATTAGCAGGGTAAAGGTTGATATGCGTTCAATAACGTAGGCCTATATGAAAACAACGTACTTAATTGTTTGCCTCTCCAATTATTTTATCACTATTACGTGCTTTCGTTGTTTATATACCTTGTCTTTATTCTGGTGAAAATAGAAACAATGAGACTAAGAAAGTAAGGACCTGACAAAAACACGTTATGTAAATACCTATATTCCTGAAATGCTTTACATAACAATTCAGACATGGCACCAGGAGAATTTATAGGCGCTTATGTCCACATACATATCTAGGACACAAAGTCGCTTACAATTACAAGGCTGAGAAAAATGTCGCTAATGATAAGCCCTCTACAGACGGTAAGTTTTTGTTGTACAACACCAATTAAATTCAAGATGTACAGCCAAAAATTACCGTGTGTACGATGCTATTCCTTGATTTCGTAAATCTTAAGTCTTGACTTACAGATTAGGACATGTTCTATTTCGTAAGTTTTGCCTTACGTACCACCCACGTTGACAAGCAACAAATTAGTAAATAATTAGTTGATAAAGGGCAAGTGAATGAAATTTCAGAAACAATTGCCCAAAAAATAAAAACAAATCTTAATATAAAATGGCTTCTAATGCATAATAGAAAAAGGATGACACTGAAAAGTTAAATGATTTGAGCCGCGCCATGAGAAAACCAACATAGTGCGTTTCCGAGTCTGGTCCATGCTGTTCCCTAACGGTTTCTCTAATTGTAATAGAGTTTGAAAGCAAACATCATTGATCATGACTAGACTGCACGGATGCACATGCTGGTCTGCATCCATGCTGGTCACAAAGCCACTATGTTGGTTTTCTCATGACGTGACTCATTTGTGTCATACGTAATCAAAGTTATGGAACATAAAAAAGGTGAATATTATTTTTATTATTAATAGTTACATTTTTTTCAGTACCTGATGCACTATGTTTACTAGGTAAATCTCTGTGATTTTTATGAGAATGGAATACTGTCTGTATGTGAAAAATGTACAATTTCAAAATTGTACATCTTCGAGATAATTAGTGTTGTACAACAAACACCTACCGTCTGTAGAGGGCTATACGCTACAGCCATCAGTGACATCCATTTGGAAATAATAATGCTACATTTAATTGCAGCAGATTTCCTTGAGTTATTATAGAACACGTGTTGCCATTATTCAACACGTGCAGCTGATATGGTTAATACAGAAAGTTGGCTTTCTAAAGTATTTCCTAAAAGTACTTCAATTATCTAATGTCCTACAAGTCGTACTACTTCATATTTTTGATACACGCGGTCAGGCCAAACACTTTTTAAATAGCATAATTGTCCATAAGAAGGCTTCGGACATACACAATTCTTAGCTATTTTCACAATTTACTGCAATCTTTTAACTATGTGATATTATTAACCTTGGCATTGACAATTCTATTTTTCTGAAGCAAAATAGTTTATTGTTTTGTCGTCTGCTTTTCACCGGTTATGTGACAAAACACTTCCTGATTTTCACTTGAAGATGTTGATAATTACCGTTCGTGATGAAGTGGTAAACAAATAGACATCGAAAATATTTGTTTATTGAATTTGCTCAGACGTCTAATAAATAAACTTAATCAAAATGTAATATCCATGAAACGTCCGTAATCCGGGACACTTATAACATTAACATCGAAACAAGTAGTCTTGTATTTAGAGCGCACTTTGTCAAAATGACACTATTATCTTGGACATTTGCAATTATAGTAATTTTAATATGCTTTTTGTAGAGCTTTTTGTAAACCGTTTATTATGCTTATGTTTGCAACTGAAAGATTTATGAATATCCCATCGCTAGTTACCCAAAAAGGAAACAACTTTAATTTAGATAGCCCCTTTGGGTTTATATATTGCAATAGCTGGTTCTCAGCTTAACACTACATTTGCAATTGTTCGCACAGAAGGCCAGGTAAAAAATCGTTCATGGGATTCGAAGGCTTCGGTCTGTTTCGTTGTTTTTAAGCAAAGCTCCTATCATAATAACAAGATCCGTCGAGACAGGCCGGATTAATGTGTATAAACTATTTATTTGAATTCGCAGTATTTTTTGTATTTCAACTCGTTTTAGGAATACATTTGAGCCGTGCCATGGGAAAACCAACATAGTGGGTGTGCGACCAGCATGGATCCAGACTAGCCTGCGCATCCGCGCAGTCTGGTCAGGCTCCATGCTGTTCGCTTTTAAAGCCTATTGGAATTGGAGAAACTGTTAGCGAACAGCATGGATCCTGACCAGACTGCGCGGATGCGCAGGCTGGTCTGGATCCATGCTGGTCGCACACCCACTATGTTGGTTTTCCCATGGCACGGCTCATTTATATTCATTACAATACGAATACTAATGTTTCTGAACGCATGATTTTGTTTTACTAGTGTAGTTTTATTATGTTAACGTATTGTTACTCCACCGGTGTATTCTATGATGGACGTATCATTTTTTCTTCATTTTTTGTTTGTTTAGCTTAGCATTTGCTCGTTTTTAAATGTACGCATAAAGGGATCTATAATAGTGTTTCTACTGCAATTCTGAACACACACTTGTTTACTCGCTATATTGTTTTCTTCTACGAATTTTAACTATATAATTATATACATGTTTATTCAATCCCAAGGCTTTTTATACCTTATTGTTGCAGTTTGATTATAAGTGCTAGACAATAATAATAATAAAACAGCAAATTTGATCTCTACACATAGTGTTGCTTTCTTTTGGATTTTATCTACGAGCGCATAATGTTCCATCAATAATCTGTCTTTGGGTTCAACAGGTGCAATCTAAATTGTTGCCGCTGCTTTCAGCCTATTGCAGACTCTGTTTGTGTTTATTTCAAACTGTTTCCATTTCGACCAACTTCTGCACTACTTTTCACCCATTCTTCCAGGACGAAATCCGGGTTGTAAGTCATAGAATCATGTGATTCAAGATTACTAAGAAGCAAATGAGTTCACACACAACATACACACTCACACAAACATCGTATATATCCGATATTTGTCTCATCACGCCTGAAAAAAATGGCGTCGATGCCAATCCTGCGCGATGTTTTATCCGATAGCAATATCGTGAAACATTGTAGGTGGCTGCGTACAGCTGCTGCATAGTCTGGCAGGAGTTTCTTAAGATTAAATTAACAGATGTAAGGATCGATTGTTTTGAAGAGTTTCTTTACATGACCGATGGCGGTATTGTTTGTTTGTTTGTGTGTTTGTTTGTTTGTTTGTCTCGGTAATGTTGTTGTTTTCAAAGAGACTTATTTTGCTAGTTCAGATCACGATCGTTTTAATTAAGTTCAAACAGACTTTTCATGTTCGATTTTGGTACCTTAATTCAGGGCGAAAATTTTGTAGTTCAGAACTTGACCCTTCACAGTTGATATCTTAAAAATTTTCATATCAGATCTGCTCTTCAAGGACTTTCTAGCCTCGGAAATTTGTTCACAGCTTACAGTGCAAGTCAACACTTTTTAGTTTATACATCGACCTTTTTTCAATTCAGTTCAATGATTTTTATTCTAAAACTTGGCCCTTTTTAGTTTCGGATTGGCACTTTTAGAATCCGTCTTTTGTACTGTTAAATTGTGATCAAGATTATGTAACTCAGCTCATTAACTTCTGATCATTTGCCCATTTCAGTTTGTGCATGGTCCCGTTGCTCCAAAGCAGGATGAAAATAGTACTATATTAACTTACTTACTGGTGGCAGTTGCTTTCTTTTCTCATTCAATGTCATTCTCGAGTCTAATTGGATATATATATGACTGCGATAATACATTAAGCGATGTTGCCAATATAATTCCACTTGTTCCATTTGTATGTTGAAGAAGTCATAATTTATACAGAAAGTGCTATCGTATCCAGCTAGGAGTTTACCCGATAAATTAAGTACATTGGTTTTCTCCAGTTACAAATTGTTTCTGACTGATTATTATGATTATGTACCGTCTTGATGTTAAGGGTTATTCAGTGCAGTTTTTTTTTATTTCCATGTTTTGTCGTATTGATCTTTCAGAGATAATCGTTTGTGACTGGGTTATCTAGTAAAATGAGATTCGTTAACTTGTAAATGGATGTTTGATATTCACTTCATCTTTCAGAAATGTTCCAACTTTTATTGTTGTTATTTTACTTTTATTTCTGACAAACTTTAGTGCAGTTTCTTACGCATTTTCTCGTGCAACATGTGTAACTTTTTATCAATATTGCCGAGTTTTCTCAAGGTTAAATTCCAGCGGCACTCTTACGATAACAGTAATTTCATAATAGACGTTCCGGGAATAGCGTGCTTTCCGAGAATGTTGCAATAAATACAGGTTCTTATTATTACGAAATTCACAGCACAGTGTTTGTTATCGTCTGCATACGTAGTAAGTTGCTTAACCCTTACCCTGCTAAATTTCTAAAATGGACTGGTACATCATTCAGTTCTGGCAGTACCATGTATAATTTGAAGGGTGTTCACTGAAAATTTACTGACTAAATAGCGAACAGTGCACTGGTCGCAAAGGCAGAATCACTTGCCGCCAGCAGGCTATAGGTTAAAAGTATATATTTCTGAACTGTTTCGAATGTCTATAACATACATTTGGATGGCTTCACCTAATTTAGTTTATAGTAATTTGTTTTAGCTCGATTGTGATGAAAGATTCAAGCTTACTGGAACCACTCTCGAGTCAGCTTCCTGGAAAACCCAGTACTGGTGTCATATGAGAAGCCATGGCCGTGACCCCAGTGGGGCTCGAACCCACGACCCCTGGATTAAGCGGCCGGCACCTTATCCACTAGACCACCGCTCCCTTAATTTAACCAGTGGCGAGTTATTTTAAGCTCATGGTTTTACTCAGTCAAAATCGAGGACCTTTAAAGCATAAGGTGGGTTCAAACTGTACATGAATTCAAGTCAGCCACCAAAACAACTCGGTCTGGTAGCCTACGCAGTCAAAACGTGTTTCACTGCAGCGCCTACGGGCATCCAGAAATTAAAATGATAATAAACAGAAGAAAAAAAATGAATTAGTAGGGGAGTGGTTCTAAGATGAATTGTCTGGTACTTAATATACCATGTTCATGTTACAATAAAAGAGAGGGCGTAAAAACCATCGGAAATAATATACGCATAACATATCCCATGGTGGCCAGTTCTGTCCTTAGAATAGCCATGTAATAATTTCTTTTCTTTTCTTTTGTGGTAAATGTCTACAACATTCATTACGCCCTCTGTAATTATAAATTGAGTAGGACGCAGGTTCATCAATGAAAAAGGTGAAGAAGTTTCCTGTACTTTGACATTTGGCTTGATGGAAGCAAAATCCAAAACTGAGCACAGTAGAGCCGGAAGCAAGATTAGGTATGAAAACATGGATAGCCTGTCACTGTTTAGAAATAGATTCATTTAATTCTTTGGAAACATATTCAATATATATGGAAGATGCAAATTTTTATGGACTAATATTTTTCAATTTCATTGTACAGTTTAAACATTGTCAGTCATTGAATAAAATGTTTTTATTTCTGAAAAGGTGACAGAAACAAACAGTTTTGTCGTTTCGTTATGCAAGATCAGACATAAACCTTTGTCGCAGTTTTCAGGGATTTCACGTTTATCTTAGCTAGGATATTTTGGAATCCTCACTATATATATTAATTAGCATTTTTTTCGCAAGTAGCTGACACATACCTCTCAGGTAACAGAGTCGGAAGACGAATGACCTTCAGTCAGACGTTCACCTCTCCTGGCATTCGAATTGCTTGGAAATCTTGTGTTCTACTTACTCATGTATGAACCAGCCAAAATAAAGTCAAAATATTATTCATGCCTGGACTAGTTCTACTGCATCATACTGTGAATGTTCGCAAGGTCATACACTTCGAGACGCGCTGAAATGATTTAGTAAAAATATATACTCCGTATAATATTGTTTTATGATGCGTGGTTATATATCATAAATTTGATGTATGTAATTATTTTGCCCTAAATTGATCAGTCAGTAGGTCATTTGATAACAGGTGTTAGTATGTTAAAACATGAACTATGAGCTAGATATATGTTCAATGCAGCCATCCTTTCCATTTACCTTATGTCTGGATCACCGATAACGATCAAAATTCGTATAAAATAAACTAGAAACTAAGCCACATGCAGGATGTTAATTATTCAAGAAGCAGGAAGTACGTCGATAAATTCCAAGAATTTCAGCTTTCGTCTTTCGAGAAGCTGGTGTACTACTTGGCAACGGCAAGTAAAGCAGTGAGATGATTTCTAGAAACATTTCTTTCATGTAAAATCTGTTTTGCATGAAAACAATGTTTAAATCTAGCATTTAGGTCAATCACCCTATTGTACATCATTATATTCTGCATAAATATTTTCTGATTCAGGAAAACTTTTTTTTTTAATTAGGTCAACCACCTTACGTTAACTTACGTTTTCTTTCTACTTGAACATTTGGAGCATATAGATACAAAAGGTAACTAGGTCAAACGCCTCATGGACAGCCTTCAGACATCTGATCCATTTCATTATTCATTGCTGTTTGTGTCAGTGACCTAAGAATTATCCATAGTTGTTCGTCAAGCAGGTTCATTGTGCTATCTACATGCCTTACAATCAATAACTTGGCCTTAAATTTCATTTCTATCCGATATGTCATTTCTGACAACTACCTAGAGGTCAGGTTTGTTTGTGACGTAGATTTATTTTGAATTTGCTTCTGTATTCTTGGTCAAACTGTATTTGCAGCACAACATAAATACATGTATACTGACATGGATAATTCATACTTATAAGAATGTGCATGCGGAAGATACTAGTAACACTTGCATAATCAAAATATGCTTCACGTAATATCAATAAAATCTGTAAAAAGATCCTTTGGAAGCAAAGAATGCAACAAGAAGAATAATAGCGGGTCATTCGATGAGTTTCATAGAGTAATAAATGCAACACTCCACGCCTATGTACGGCTTAAGCGAACTCTATTACACACATGTTTAATGACTCCTAACCAATAGACAAAAATATAACACCTGAATCCAAGTAGGACCTTTTACAGCGCCACACGGCATTACCATATTATCAAAACTTGCAATTAAATGTACTAATATTTCATAATAAGGTATCCTACATGTAATAATACTTTACATAATCAAGGTGTACTAGTAAAATCACATTATCGAGAGTTTCTATTAATATTTTCATAATCGAAATGTACTAGTAATCTTTTGCATAATTAAGATATCCTACATGTAATAATATTTTTACACAATCAAGATGTATTAGCAACACGTGCATAATCGAGATATTCTAGAAAAAGTTGCATAATCGAAATGTACTAGTAATCTTTTGCATAATTAAGATATCCTACATGTAATAATATCTTTACACAATCAAGATGTATTAGTCGAGATATACTAGCAGAAGTTAGCATAATTAAAATATCATACATGTAATAATAGTTTACATGATTAAGATATTCTATCAATACTTGCATACAATCAAAATATAAAAAAAAAATAGCAAAGTATTAGAAGACGAGTGTTGTTTGTGTTTGAATGTACGATGTTCAATGATTATATTGAAGACAAAAGTGCATTAGCACTACTTTTGAAAAGACCTACCTTGTTAACCTTTAGCATATTAGCGGCCTTTGCGACCAGTGCAGACCAAGATCAGCCTGCACGTGATCATGATCTGCACAGTTCGCAATTCAGTTTTTCAGTGAACACCCCTTTGAATAAAAAATGGTATTGTCCAAATGGAATAATTGACCAGTCCGTTGTAGAAGTTTAGCGGGCTAAATGTTACAAGAGCTCGTAGAACACGGAATGCTCCCCCCTCCCCCCGATGCATTCAGTAACTGCACAAGGAACAGAAATGATTTGGTCACTGTGCACTATTTGATGTGCTGGCCTCAAATCAATAATTATGGGTTATTTACAAGTCATAAGTGACCTCTATATCAAATGTGATTTTAAACCAAAGCATTCTATAGTTATTTGGCAAAACAGGTTCTACTGTTCCTTGTCAATTTGACCTTGACCTGTGTCCTACTGATTCAAAATCAATAGGGGGGGGGGGGGGGGAAGCATAATAATGCGAAATACAATCGATTTGCTCAATAACATGTCAGTTGTCATAATACCTGGTATAATCAAGATTTACTAATGATATACAGTTATTCACATAATAACATGTCGCTGCCTACCACGACGAGATAAATAAAATGCTAATTTTGTTTTCGAATTAGCACCTGTATATATCTTAAATAGATTATGTTATTTATAATTTCAATTAATGTCATTATTTAATGACAATATCCCATTTTGAGAGCAATGACCTACATCTTGTCTACAAAAACATATTTTGAAAAGTTTAAACCTTATATAACACAGGTACTGATAAGGCCACACCAAATTGATAAGTTGTTCATCGGATTTTTTTCTGAAAAATTTGAGGCGGCGAGCGAAAAAATAATTTAAATATTTGTTTAGGTTTTTGTGAAAATCAGGAGCGAGCGAAGAGCGAAGAAATATATCTATCTTCATTTGGCTCTCGGCTGACTAATAAAAACCTTAAAATAGAATGCATAGCCCTTTTAAATTCAAAAGTAAGTCCCCAGGGATTGAGAAAATCTGACCTGCAGACGCACAACAAAGCGAACTCGTGATAAAAATGTATTAACAGTGTCATACAGTACACTGTAATCAAATAATGCATGCTTTTGAAAATGCTGTTAGAAAATATGTAATAAACAACAATGCATAACTTTACACCATACTTATCCCATACATATGTGACTTGAATATTTACTGCTATGAAAATGTAGCATTCTTAGCTGACTTTACAAAGTTTTTGATACATCAAATATTAAGTTTTATATAATGACCAATAGCTCTGTACTTTCAAAGCTTCTGACTATCATGCCCCTTTTACTGGCAAAGCTCTAATTCAGAAAAGTTGAGCATGATGTCTTATTGTACAGCTCTTTTTCTAACTTTAAACTTTCATAACATATTAAATTTGTTGAAACAAAGTCCCAATTAAAGTCTGAAATGGAGATTAACGTGCATTAGCATTAACATTAGTCAACTATTAGTCTAAATGATTGGAAAATTTGAAAATCGAAACGGTTC
The DNA here is from genome assembly GCF_021730395.1 of Mercenaria mercenaria. Classification (NCBI taxonomy): domain Eukaryota; kingdom Metazoa; phylum Mollusca; class Bivalvia; order Venerida; family Veneridae; genus Mercenaria; species Mercenaria mercenaria. Next base: position 57,639,721 of record NC_069363.1, read on the forward strand.
TGAAAACAACTCATAATGTAAATTCCTTACCCCACCAACTTTCGTATGCAAATGCTGATCATTTGGACAGGAAAAACAGAAAACAGATAAATGACATGCATCAATAAGTAATTACCCTTACCAAAATAATGTAGATTGATGTTATTAAATAAATTAGTAAGCTTTTCTTCATCCAGTTTTCTATGAAATAAATCGATTTTTTAGCATGTAATTTGGTAAACATTTGAAGAAAATGGCGTAACTGCATAAAGGGGAAACAACTTTAATGCAACTAAATATAAGTGTTATGATTTATTATAGACGATGTGTGCGTAGTATGTATTTATTTTGATTAAAATCCACTTGAGAACAATCTAGGACTGGAATTATAAGCATTCAACACTTTTACGTCCGTAAAAAGTAGCGCACCAAAAAATTTTGGATTGATTTTTTTTTCAATGGGGCGAGCGCAAGCCAAAAACAAACAAAAATATTCTTTTTTTGTGTTTCTGAAAATATACGAGCGGCAAATCCGATGAACAACTTTTTAATTTGGTGAGGCCTAAGCTAAAACAATTATTAATGTAAATTGACATGTCGGCGGTTGTTTACATGCTGTATCCCATAACAAGGTCAAAACTTACTAGTCAAGGTCAAGGCGAATCTGCAACCTACCGCCAAAAAAAACAACACACACACACACACACAAAATCAGTATTCGATTCGACATCTTTGCAATTTTAATGGAGCATTTATCAAGATTTTTTTTTTTCATTTATGCATTCAACATTATTTTTTCTAAGCTATCAAACAATTTCTGTTTGACATTGAGCTATAAAAAGAATGTATTAAGCCAATCAATTCAGGTTTGAAGTAAATAAAATAATTCCTTAAGCTGATTTGTATGCCGACCGTCACAAGCAAGGTGTTACATAAATGGTGAATATAATGAATATTAATTAATCTACGCACAGAATGATATGGAAGAGTCAATACCTTATGTTTACAACTGGCATTTGTGATATGTTCAAGCCAGAACAGAGTATACAAAATAGGGTTATTATAACAGTACCTCGTGTTTCAGAGGTTGGATGTCACTGGGCGCAAGAGCCTTGTGGGATCTAAGCCTGGTAAAATCCACTTGGGCCGAGTAAAACATTTCAGATCCTATTAAAATATACATATACAAATCTCAAACGCTATATCAGTCAAAAGTACTATATTTTTAGATAAATAAGACTAGAATTAAGATAGTGAACTTTTTAACTCGTGGAATGTCGAGACGTCATCATCACGTTAGTTCCGACTGAATGTTTTCCGTATCTGATAGATGAATACAGGGATTGAATGTATGATGCATTTGAGACAGAAACTTCGTAGGTATATAATAAACTGTTTACCGAATGGCTTGTCGGTCAATAGTAAAAGCTATTGCCCGACGTTCGCATCGGTTCCCTCACTTCACGTGAATAACTGACACATTATTTAGGCGAACACATGGAATTTCTATTTTGATTTCCGCATACTATAAACCAGCCTGTACGTTAATGTCTGAATACAAATGAAAAGAAAAGAAGTGAACGCTTCATTAGTCGAAAGAGTTGTTTGAAAAAAAAATACACGCTTGAATCAAAGGTATGTGCGGATTTCTGCAAAACAAGATTCAGTAGTGATGAACTACACATTTGTCAAGAACTGAAAAGTACTAAAACGAGACTGCTATTTTCATCGGATTACCCAATCAGACAGACATGATAGAAGGGGGAGGATGCAGTAAATACCAATATCATTGTATCCTAACTTAATTTCAGTTGCCCATTGATTCCCTAAAGAATTAATAACACAATTAGTAACGAAAACGATATAATGGATATCATTTATATCGTGTAATTATACAAAAACTAAGATTTAATAACATTGACTTGTATTAAAAGCTGTTTACTGTACCGTGTGTTATTTTGTACAGATATTGCTATTTTCATCATGGTCTCCGAAAACAAAATGACATTTAGAGAAACATGTAAATAGGGGGAGGATACTATAAATACCAGTGTCATTGAGCAGAAATTTTGGGGGGAACATATGCCTAAAAATGTATGAGGAAATAAGAAACTTGTTATATTTCTAATATGGTAGTAAAGGGCAAATTTAATGGACCGACATTCAATTAGACATGCAGATTCATGTAATTTGTATGATGCTCATAATGCCCTTGTTTATAAATGTGGCCCGCCACGTGTTTTGTTAAGATATGTCTTATAAAATGTGTTCATACCCCCGGCCATATAGACTGAACTTCCATTTGTCCGTTCGTCCGTCCGTGCGTACGAATCAGATTTTACCGTTTCACATACAACCCAAATTAACGACCTAATTTAGTTCATACTCACTCAACAATCCTTTTGGCAAGACCTACAAACTGACCTATATGTAGAGATGAATTCGACCCTCATATGACCTTCACCTTCAAACTTGAAACCTTAATAAACAACATTTCTGGTCCTGCAGCCCATATAAATGACCGAATTTAGTTCAAACTAACACTCAACAAACCGTAAGGTTTAACCATGTTATTATGCATAACATCTTTATGTTAAAGCTGCTTTATCAGCTTTAACATAAAGTCAAAAAGGGTATGGCCCTTTAATGTATTTGTCTTTAATTTTTGACCTTATCAAGTTACGAACTTGTATTTTGCTTTACCCCGGCTTACAATAACGTATTTCTATGAGGACGTCCGAATGTGTGGATTCCTGACCGATATTGTTTTTGCTTTTATACTTGTAATATCCACTGTTTTGAATTTCTTACATGTTTGTTTTTGTTGGTACCGATGATAAAAAAACACATAAAATACGACCTCGACACATGCACTATAGAAAGACAAATATATGCGACACTAAGCACGTTGGTCTTAAAAAATGTTCTGAGATTGCGTTATTTCAAATATTGAAAGGTCTTTCTGTTACATTGAAATATGTGGCGTATTAAGAGAAACCAATTACCGATTAATAAAATCTATAAGAAGATCCTTTAGAAGTATTTAAGGCAACCAAACAAAAGAATAGCAAACCCGGTTGGATTTACCCTGTTCACGAGAGGTGATGTATTATGCAAGACCCTTCACGTCCCCTAGGACCGGCTTCAGCGGAACTATATTAACCATAAACATTGAATACAATCCATGATTCTAAATGACCAGAAAATGTAACAACACCGTGTACAAAACTAGCAATTGGCCGTTTTTACATACGTTGTCTGCACGTGTCACGTTGTCATGCATGTTTGCTATCCATACATCTGTAGAGGTTTGGTCAGAAGGTGCTGTGTTTATGAAACGTGGCTTGCTTTTCATACTTCATACTTCGTCCAGGTGTGTTCAAATATTGTGATGTAGCCTTTTACTATATGTAAGGGACTAATATATGGTGGTATCAGTTTTAGAAGTGATATTTTCTATGCTTAACTATTCGTTCGAATTTATATTTCTCGTTAATTAAACACAACGGCCTTGGACTTAACTGTGCTCTTGAACTAGCAGGATAATGACCAACCTACGCAATTCGTACATATGTTCAAGGAAGCATTTTTTTCTGGAGAACATTAGTTACTGTAACAGAATTAATTGAACTTATATTTTCTGAATCCGATAAAAACTATGGCACATTGAAGTTATCCAACGTGAGCTTTTGACATTATGAAACAGGCGAAACCTCAAGAAATTTGTGCGTGCAGTAAATAATCTAAAGTTGATTCTCTCAGAAATTTGTTTCGATAAATTACCTGTTATGCTATCATATTTCGTCAGTCTATAAAAAGAGTTCTAAATATGTGTCTCTTTTATATAAGCCCAACGTTGATATAGAATTTGTTTTCGTGACTATATTCTACAACGGATGAGTTTTAGTCGACTGTCAACAGACTTTTCTCAATAATGTGCAATGTAAATAGATGTTTTATGTCACTCCTACAATTGTCTCTGTCAATATTCTTCTTCACAAAATGTAGGTAAGGGAAGTCCGCGGCCGAGTGGTTAAGATCGCTGTCTTTGAATTGAAACACTTGCACCCCTCCGCTCCCCCCGCCACCCCCATTGATGTGAGTTCGTGTCTTACGAAAGGTCGGTGGTATCATGTACGGAGGGGCATCTGGGGTCTTCATCTACCAACAAAGCTGGAAAGTCGACATAGAAATTATGACCTATAATTAAAATATAATTATGTCGGTTCGCCGTTAAATCCAACAAAAACAAAACAAAACCAAATGTAGATGATTTATAGATTTTGTTCTGGCTATTTTTGTTCTACACCAGTTCTGTACACAATGTTGTTTTGTGTCAGAATTTGATGTGTATTTGTTTATTTAAATCATATGATTATACGGGTCACATTTCCGTACTAGTTGCCGCGCTATTTTCTCGACCGATTTACCAATACAACATAATACTGTTAATATAAGTAGCATGCTTTTCTTACTAACTTACATTCTTAAATATAATTTAGTAAATTATGTGTTTGAGGTACTTGACTGAAACATTATTCGAGCTTCGCTGTGTATTTTGTAAACATATTTTATACAAGTTTTGTGCACAGTCAACATCGTTCTCAACTTTCAGTTCATATTCTTCCAGTCTAAAAATGTCGTATCATTTCGAAATTTAGTCCAACAATTCCAAATTCAGACTTAAGTTTACGAAGTCAGTACATTGTACTTATGATAAAGGCCAAAAACAAGTTTATGTTATTACGTAGGAAGATATGTTAACTCCGTTTACGTGACCCTCTGCGTACGCATGGATTGAATGATAACAACTGAGAGGAATTGACTGTGTATGCGTATGATAATAAAATTTGTTTTACTCCATGTTTTCAATTTCTGATGTATCTTTTACTGCATTTTGATAACGAATTGTATGCTACTTTTTGAGTGTTTATCGGGTATAAGCTACATTAGGACTTCTTGCAAAATCATGAGGGCTAGCAATGTTTGGATGACTTGCAACAAGTCTAAATGTGGTGTTGTTACCCTTATAAACGCGCAAAAGATAGCATTCAGTGTTTATATTCACATTTTTTTCAGCAGCATGTTACAAAAATGTGGTTTTCTTTCCATGGCTATAAATGTAGGGGTATTGATTTTTTCAACATCTAAATAAAAACAGCCAAAGAGGACCGTCCACGCTCAATCGATACAGAAATACAGTACCTGGTTTTTATTTCAAATATCGTTAATTCAGTGAAAAATTATATTAAAGTTGTGTTTGCAATTCAGTTCTGATCTTTACCGAATGTTCTTTTTGAAATTTGGTTGTTCGGTTTTGAAAGATTTTTTCAAAAGAGTCCATTTTGGTGATGTTTTTTTTTGTGTGTGTGTCAGATTGCGTGAGCAATTTCGCGGAAACAGCCAACACTATGTTATTTCTAAGAAAGTAAACGCTTTCTTTCCATACAAAATATGTAGCGAATGCAATTTTTTCTGAAATCAGCGCAATAAGAGAGATATATTGATACATGTACTCGTATATAAGAAAAACAGGTTTGCAGTAATAATGCTTTTTGATTGTTTACGTCGCAAAAACAGCTGTTACTGATTTAATGATTTTACTTTCACAGCTAATGACATGCTTTTTGAGCACAACCCACACATACTACATCAGCTGTTGTCTACGATGAAATTCAGCATAAAACGTCCACGTCATCAGTTTTCGGTAAACCTGATATTTATTGTTTAAACGAAGATCCTTTTTTTACATGCAAGGGGCTGACTGGTTAACGTCACTGACTTCTGGAGAGTCAAATATGACCTATGATTGTGTTGGTGCGACGGTAAACAAAACATTTTTTTTTCATGCAGCCTAATATAACAATAAGCTCAATTAATCTTAGGGAATAGAAATGCTAACACAGTTTGTGCAAATAATAAATTTAAATCTCAAAAGGTTTGAATTGTTGCCCCTTTTCAATTTCTCTTTAATTTCTTTTCTTATTTAGTTCAATACTTTGTAATCATAAAATCAATCATAATTCTCTAATACAAAAAGTACGTGCAGTTAAAAGGATAACACATTCAAGTTAACATCATAACAAGGATTCTCAAAACATATTGTTTCTAGAAATGGTTTATTGTCAAGAAGCCGTCAAAGTGATATTATGTTGTACAGGGTACCCAATATACGTGACATTTTGATATCGCACATACGGAGAAAATGTCCAGATTCAGGTAACATTTTGCATGTATTTTCTTTATTACTTGACGGATTTCCATAAGATATTGTGCGTCAAAGACAGCACAATGAGTGTTTTCCTCCGCACAGCGCGTCTGTCATCACTTTTCAGCATTTTTCTCAAACACTTCGCCCAACTGTCGTAAAAAAAGTCTGCAGATAACGTGCACACTTTCGCAGTTATGCGAAACCTTCTATATATGGGCGTTGTCTGTTATAACTAACTGGCTAATGATATTATATACATACTATGGATCGGTTGCTATTTTAGTAGCCTACATGACTACTGCTTGTCCCTCCAGAAATGTCCCTTCGAAAGATATTGACCTTGTTCTGTTGGTGTTAGTTCAAGTCTCTGAAAGTGATAAGCCTTAACAAGTTGTTGGCCATCTGAAAGTATGAAACATTGTTTGAATCGTAACCAAAGTTGGACATAAAACTCCTTCAATACCTGAAAGCAAAACTTGGAATATTCTTTTTGCTGTGTTTCGAGTCCTCACATGAAAGAATTATATAGCAAAAGCGAGTTTTTGAACCAACACCAGTAAGGAACATGTAATTCGAAGTCCTTTACCACTCCGCCACATTGAAGCTTTAAAGAAACTTTAAATATCACTTCGGTGATATGACAGGTTTATGACTCATCAAGTGATTTACATGTATGTATTTTTCAAACATAGAAAGAACTTACCATGTATGAGTATCGAGTAAATATTCAACCAAATGTTCGTTTAAACCAAGAGCATAAGTTTCTGTTGTGGAAAGATGCAAACTTCAATTTGCTCTGGACATCCGAAAGAAATGAAGGCGGACCTAAACGCCTGTACTGATTTATCTTTGAAACAGAAAAAGCGGAGAACCACATTTCGGCCAAAATGAAATAAACGAAAACGTTGCAGGCCCGTTTGATTGAGGGTAGTGGAAATGAAAGCTTCGACCACGCCTTCTAGTCAAAGGTTGAGCAGAATTAAATATTTACAAGTAGAGACACCCGCAGCGGGACTTTCAATGAGACACATAGTGCAATTCCACGAAAAGCGGCATATGGTCCAAATTTATTCACTTTTGACACGATATTATTTAATGACTCAGCCATTATACATTAAGTGAAATTTTGTTAATTGATACAAACTTTCTCACGTTTTTGTGCTGACTCGAATTTTTTAGGTAGGTGTAAAGTATTCCTAGAATTATTTTAGTTGGTTTAAACAGAAAAAATATGGTGATTTCCCATTGAATACTAGTAATTAAAGTATGCGGAAGCAAAACGCCAACAACCGAAATGCACAGTTTCTTGCAATTTAATTTGTCACTTCCTTCTATTGATTTACTTACCAGAGTATAGTATCTACGATATGCAGTATATTATAAAGATTTAAATGATATCATTATTTTCAGTCATCGTAAATCGTAATATTGTATTTTCTTTGCCCACTGCTATACTGGTTTATGACCACCGTTGCAATGAGTGGGTAATGACATATTTTGTACATGATTTATTTTAGTTTGAACCCATTTTCAAATATTTCTGGTTATAACCTATCCCCGAGTTAAAAAAGTTTAAATGCCTCACACCTGTTACCACTGTGGTACTGAAGTGATTCAATGAGCAAAGTGTCTCTTCTGTGTGGTGTGTTTATATGACATAACTCTTTTATGAATCACACAAAATCAAATAATGGTTGTAATCTTATATGAAACTTTAGGTTACAAAACTATGAATACAAATGTTCTGTCTTGGTGACCTTGCGAGGCTACTGTATCTTTGAGCTGCAGATTCGTAGAACATGTTTGTATAGTATAATTATTTTTTATTTTAAAAATTAAAACATCAGAGAATTTATAGATCATGGTGAAAATCATTCGGCATATATAATTTGCTGAAATAATAGCTATTTAGAAATAATACCTTGCAAAATCAGCTGAAAAATTATGTAAAGCAGACAGTGGTGTCATTCAGGAAGAAAGCGCTGGTCTCGATATCATTAGAACGGTCCACAAGAAAAGAAACTGAATTAAATGAGGGTTGGATGAATCAAGACTATCATGTAATATTTTTTCTACATCAAACTGAAAGTAGAAAACTAGTACCCACACTAAACTCGAACAGCAGTATACGATCGAGCCTCTCATGGGAGTCTGTACGGTTGCGAAAAAAGCTAAGAAACAGAAAACGAGTTCAAGGGCATTTCAGCTCTCCCCTTTTCACTATCTGTTTATAGTTAGTGGTTTGAAAACAAACATACAGTGAACATGAAGATTTTGTATTTCTCTAGAGTAAATATTTTGTCTTGAGAGGACAGTTTTCCTGTTTATTGTATAGTGTTTCCTTCCGGGTACGAAGGTTGGTTTCTGACCACGATAGATTTCATATATCGTCTATTTTGACAGGAAAACCTAAGCAATTACAGTTTATGAAGACTTAAAACTGACAAATCAAGTTAACAATATAAGACCATGCTTTATACTTGATTAAGATAAAACTGTTTTACAATTTGCAAACGTCATAGTTTTGAAACATAAAGACATTTAGTTCACCGTTTTTTTTTCCAAATTCATGTACAAGAAATTGTAATAAAATCATATTGAAATGCCGGCTGTTCGCCAAAAAAGGTCATACACTATATAACACTGGCCATTCACCCAAGATGTCACAGAGTTTGTCTATCTGTCCGAAATAATGCTCTTAGATAATGGTGTCATTTTCTCTCTATATAACACAAAGCCTGTCGGCAAAATTTTAAATTGCAGAATGGCGTTTGGTAACCTTAACCCTTAGCCTGCTTGCGGCAAGTGATTCTGCCTTTGCGACCAGTGCAGACCATGATTAGACTGCACGGATCGACCAGTGCTGACCAAGATCAGCCTGCACATCCGTGCAGTCTGATCATGGTCTGCACTGTTCGCCATTCAGTCAGTATCTGTTTGGTAAGCACACCTTTTAACAGTTAATGGTACTGTCCAAATTGAAATATGAACAAGTTCATTATAGAAATTTAGCTGGGCAAGGGTTAACAAACCGATGATTAACAGTCATTTCACTTACTAAATTTTCCTACTGTCATATACGGTGAAGGTCAAAATGTTAGATGCGTGGCATTTGGATCCATATTGCTTTTCTGTGTTTTAGTATTTCTCTCTATTTTTCAGAACAACACCGACCTCAATTTTAACATTAATAGCCGCCTTTATCGGTTTCAAACGTTAATATGACCACAGAAAGCTAAATATAGTACCATCATGATTGTGGCGGCGTGACTTCCAATCATTATGTTATTATCAATAGGCGGCGACCAAGAACATTTTCAAATGGATATTTGTCTGCATGCTATATCTTCTTACTTTCTAAATTGGGTACATGTATTTTAGTGTCACTTGCGACCTAAAATATGCATTTTCAAACAAAACATTGTTATTTCTGACGCCAAACTGATAGCATCAAGAACTGGGTGTTTTTAAATTACAATCGTTTTGTGATGCAGTGATTAAGAACAGATGAAATATTTTAATACAGATTGTTTGCCAAGAAGGCGTTATAAAAAATAATCCATCAAATGTTGAGTAAATAACTGCTATTTTTGGTGTTTTTGTCGTTGAATTCTGTCGAGTACCTGTAATTATTTTATTTATTTCAACAGATAGCTAGTTGTGTAATTGATCAAGGGAAATTGTTTTTACGTCGCAGCTATTTCGGATTAAATCGGGTATTGTGTAGTAACTAAGTCATAATCTACAATTCAACTCTGGCTGACCTTATTTTGTAACATTTGACAAAATGAAAACGTAAATAACACAAACACTGCAGAGAACGACGACAGAAAACTCTGTCTGACCCACTATACAACCATTTTCGTCCAAGTGATTACTTCATAAACACCGTTTTTTAATGTCGAGCATTTTATATCCAGGAACTTATTGTATTTATTGTGCATGTTCGCTTTTTTCTGAAGCAAATTTACGTCACGGGACAAAGAAGAACAACAACGAAAGTTACTTTAGTATATAGGTGATCTAGAAACTACGCTTTATGTTACCGATATAAAGATTATTATTTACATATACAAAACGCTCTATTTCTGTACCAAGTAACCTGCAGAAAATATTGTAAGATTAGTAAGTCACTCACTGAGAAGTTTTATTAGGACAGCCACTTTTGTTCTGTTTCAATTCTAACTGTAACCTGTCTTCCAAGGTTATGCATATTGGTGAGATAACTGAATACTTTTACATGAACTCTCGTTATTCCGTACCTTTGCGATAGTCTTTATAATATTCATTTGAGCCGTGCCATGAGAAAACCAACACAGTGGCTTTGCGACCAACATGGATCCAGACCAGCCTGTGCATCCGCACAGTCTGGTCAGGATCCATGATGTTCGCTAACGGTTTCCCTAATTACAATAGGCTTTGAAAGCGAACAGCATGGATCCTGACCAGACTGCGCAGGCTGGTCTGGATCCATGCTGGTCGCAAAGCCACTATGTTGGTTTTCTCATGGCAGGGCTCATTTATATTATCGTTTGAGACATATCAACACAAATGTCATTTGGTATTTTGTACTTATTGACCACATATTCTGGTTATAATCTAGACGACAGAACATTTTAATTGTATTATTCATCTTTAAATAACAGAAGCTTAAATCCTGTAGCTTATCAGCTACTCATGTAGTGTACTGCACCGAGACCTTTCAAACTGTCCTGTAATGACCTTGTAATATCGGTCAGTTCAATGTAAGTTCTATGTTTAAGTCAACAATTTCAAACATGGTACAAAAAGTGTATATCTTAAGCGTATCAAATTTAGCCTTTTTAAATACCATGCTGTTTACAGTATACCGATGACCGACTTGTGAAGTTTAATGAACAGAATTATGCTCCAACTTCTTCTTATATAATAAAATCTTTACTATGGTGCCTTTGTAGACTACCACATGGACATCCAGAATCATTATTACTCAGTTTTCAATCAGAAATGAGCCGTGCCATGAGAAAATCAACATAGTGGGTGTGCGACCAGCATGGATCCAGACCAGCCTGCGCATCCGCGCAGTCTGGTCAGGATCCATGCTGTTCGCTTACGGTTTCTCTAATTGCTATAGGCTTTGAAAGCGAACAGTATGGATCCTGACCAGACTGCGCGGATGCGCAGGCTGGTCTGGATCCATGCTGGTCGCAAAGCCACTATGTTGGTTTTCTCATGGCACGGCTCAAATGATTATACACTTCTGCATATTTACCATTGTTTGGGAAGTAACTTTCTACTTCTTACGTATACGTGGAAAGATCAATTGTAATGTTGAATACTAAGAATTGTATAGCTAAGTGGATTGATCCTGTTTTCGGGCAAATAATATGCATGCACTTGAAATACATGCACTTTGTGCACGTTGGCTATTTCTTCCTGGATCTGGGCATAGCTCTATCTGTTTACTACAGCTCACTTCATATACAGGAAATCATGCATCAAAATTGTGTACTTCAGTTTACAAGTAAATACGACCATCAATATATGTTATGCTTAATATTATCTTTTACCCTAGGATACCAATATATATAAGTAACAAATTCAACTTCAAATTGTACTTTTACTTTTTCAACTTAATTACACATAGTACTACATAACAACAATTGAACTATATCTAACAAAAAGATGTCAAAACACTATACTGCAGTCATTTATTCCATCGAATGAAGCTTCCACTAAAGCTGTCGACTGTTCCTTATTAACACATGTACATGCAATGTTCACTTTAACCTTTGCAGAGTCCTTCATCACTGAATAACATGGACAAGTTTTCTAGTGTTTATGATATCATAACACCATTTGTGCAGAAGTAACTCCATAGTATGGTCAATACGTTCTACATTTTCACCAGGTAAGATAAAATCAATTTCATTGTCTCTAAACAAAGTCAATCAACAAACGTCTAAAACATATTTAGTCACGTTCCGATAACAGTTGAAAATGCCCATTAATGCTAATGATTTAGCAAAGTTTCTATATGATGTCTTATAATTTACCATATAGTCCCAACTATTACAATAATCTCCAATAGTATGCGTAATGATTTGATTTGTATGAGTATCTCTCCTCTCAATAAACTCTGTGTCATCAACCTGACCTGAGTGTGAATGACCAGACATACTTTTCTTGTCAGAGACCATTTTCCATTGTCTGATGTAAAGTGGTCAACACCACTTTTTCTGTCTGGCCATATGTTTGGTTGTCCCAGTCGGTAAAGGGATTCTTGTCTTCAAACATGGTTGCACATGTTTATGGTTTTGTAGGATGGGTTTTGGCTTCCCTGAAAATACATAAGAATCCAAACCTGAATTCCGAGTGTTCAACGATACCATTGTAGCAATACAGTCAAAAGCTAGAGCAATTCATACAAAACTACACAGATGAATGTACAGGTTTAAACATGACTTAAACGACTAATGAAGATGAAAATAAAGTTAAATCTTTAATCGGCACCCGATTCTGCTAGAGCTTAGTTCTTAATTTACTGTTACATAACATAAACTGTATGTGTTCTATGTAAGATCATTAAAGAAATGCTTACCACTAGTTTTATTTCTTTGTGAAGATCCAATGACTTTCAACCACTGTTGTCATGATAATCATTATCGTTTGCTTCAAGCTCCTCTCTGAATGGTTTAGTTGTTACCAGGGCACATTCAATGCCGTTAGAGTCAATAGATTTGTTCCTTTGCATACATGTACCCATGTTGCTGAAGTCATTAATTTCAATGATTTTGATGTCGTTTTCCAGACAGTATGCCTCTATCAGTTTGTGCTGTATATGATTTGAAATGTTCTGACTTGGACCTCTCGGCAAAATGCATAATTCAACGATCTCAGAGCATCTGAAAATGCAAATCAGTCAATAAGTAAATTTGTTATATCAATGTTTTGTCCTATTCAAAATGTGTTTGGCAATTTCTTATACATGTAATAATTACAAAATATGGAAATTTGACTCAATACAGTTGCATTTCTGCGTTAATTAATTTAAATATGTTGGATCATTTAGCATTTATTGCAGAACATTCTATAATACAAATTGAGTACCTTTCTGTGATAGTATAATATCTTACTCGAGAAAATCCTTGGAAAGAAAAGTCCTCAATTTTCAAGAACATTACTCAATTCAATCGAATTCAATGAAATGCGTTTATTCACTCAATTCTATGATAATAAGACATATTATTGTGGTAAAATAGATTAACTACTAAAATACTTACAATTCAAGAACATGGGCAGATTCAAATACACCTTTCACAAGCCGACCTTCTTTGTTTGCAATATAGACAAGATCTTGCAATGTATCGGTACACTCGTCACCAGACCTATAAAACAACATCAAATGGCTATATTTATATATATTATATATATTAGTTCAGATTCATATACGGAATAGCTTAGAAAGTCTTATGAAGATTTTTCATAACATACAAGCTGTTTATTAAAGGGGATGGGAAACGCGATAATGTTATTATTACTTCTTGCCAACCCTTTTGTATATTTACATTGGTGCATTTAGACATGTACGCCGAACAGATATTAAATAATAATCTGAATATTTACAACAAGATATGATCAATAAGTTTATTAAACTTTAGTTAGTTTTAGTTTTCAATATTATAAGATAAAATAAAGTTGTTTTTTTTTCTAATCAATCTATATATTTTAAGTTAATACTTGTAACTGTTTGAATTTCAATGCATTATTACTTTCAATATTCGTATAAACAAAGAGCTATCTTAAATAAAATTGTATAAAATTCAAAAATTCAACAAATGCACTTACATGTCTGTATCAGAGTCCACAGAAATATTCCTTCTGTAATCTTTCATTGTAATAATTTTATCCATAAACACTTTAATGATTGTATCTTTAAACTCTTTTATATTTTGCAATATATGTTATATCCGCTCCAATATCACGATGCGCTTTGTACGAAGTCTCGGTTCAATATGACTGATATAACGATTTTCACTGCACCCAGTAGTAGTTCATTCACTGGCTTAAAATATTCCGATTAATCACGTTGTATACTTCGTAAAATCCCGCGTGTTGTTCGGAAAGGTGTTTTCGTAATGATTTCTATGGAACAATGTTAGGCAGCAGGATACGCCCTCAGACTACAGTGAGGGAAAAGACGAGTTTTATGTTAAATGTAAATGTTGTGGCGTTTAACTCACTGAAGTGAAAGAGACTGCATTTTTTTTCTATTTATTGCTTATATCAATGTTTAACACATGTTGTATCATTTAACTGTCTGGTTCTCATGAATCTAAGGAAAAAGCGAGTGATAGTAAAAATATTGGGATAACGGTTTATTGGGGTGGTTTCATGTGTTTGTTTAGCTTTTAACAATGCAACAGTACGGCTTCGGTTCCCGTTAAGACATAGGCTGTACTACAAAGTGCAAAATATCTTCAACACACTTTTTTATAACAAATAAACAGGTAAGAAATATATCAAATTAATAGACGAAAGCCTATCGAATTAAAAAGACTTTTTTCTGATTTACTTACTTGGAGAGTAATATACATGTATGTTTATACTAGCAACAATTCATCTTTTACAGATTTCTGAAGAAGAAAACACCTACTATACCCAGAGGGACTATCATCATGCTCATATTCATACCGGGAGTGTTTCATTATATTGCATGAAGTATGAATGAATGGTTGCATAACAACATACTTACTGCAGGTTTTTATGTGTCTGTGCATGCCAACAAGTCAGTAAACAATCATAGATTCCATCCTGTTGAAGTATTAAGTCATTATTCACTAAACATTAATCAATTTAGTTTCAACTTTGTGTAAGGGCAAATTAGTAGTTAAATTAAATGCTACATAAGTTCAATGATCTATCAAGAACGTTCTATTTGGATTGTTGTTTGTCAGTGTCTTGAAAACACCTGGTTTTGTACACAGTGACTTTGCTGAAATATGGTAGGACATCGAGCTGAAAATAACGTTAAAATGCGGAGCTGCATTCATAGTCACCGGATAGTTCATTCGTTGGAAGAGAATTTGTCGACGGGCAGAATGTTAAAGTTCCCCAACACCGAGTCTATTCGTCAAAACGCATACTGGGACTTCTCTTGATTTCTTGGTTAAAAAAAAAAAAAAAAAAAAAACTTCTTTCTGACCGGCGTGAAGGATGTCTCTGCTGTATTGTGTGGTCTTGCAAATATACCTGAAAATCTGTAGCTAAGACCATTTCTTTTTTTTTGCTCCAGGATAATTCAAATAAATCAGCCCTTGCAGACAGTTTTTTTTTTATTTCTATATTATGAAAATTGATCTCGAGATATGTGGGCTATTGGTTATAGATATATACGATAAAGAATGTAAGTATTAAAAATATTAGTTTTCGTATTGTTAACCCAACTTTTCTACATAAACCCATTCATATGTGTGCCTACGAGTATAAAGTCATGACAGGGTTATAATAAGGTAATTAACACCAGGTTTATGGAACTTCAAATATGACAGATATTTGTAACAAATCTTTTGATATCTATAAAGTATAAAGGACAAAGAATGTAAGAAATGCAAACTATTTCCGTTAAGATAACGTCGTCTTAGTAGACAGGAACGATTGAACTGCCGATCTGAATATATGGATAACTTAAATACACGTTTATTTCCTTTTTTGGTAAATGGCTAGGCCACTATGTTAATGTGGGCTTTGTTGTATATTTTAAGTAAGAATGCTTATATAGAGCGATAATTTGTCACTGCTTTAAATTTCAGTACCGACGACCTTAAAATCTGATGATATAGCACTTGGTTTTTAAGATCTTGCCTTAAAACATCTCAAGGCAAGCTTAAGGTTCAGATGTTATTTCAAAACTGTCGATTGTCTCCTCTATAAGAAATTTCATAATGTACTACCATCCTCTACATATTGTTCCATGTAGTAGATGTTTAAAGACTGTGACGGCCACTGGGACAAGCAGGCACTTGCCTTGGTCAATTTTTCTGCAGCATAAGCCTTGGTCAAATATTCAGCATATTTGCCTCTGTCGAATGTGCATAAGTACCACGCTTTCTGTTTTGTAAACACAATCTATCAGACTGCGTTATTTCATGACCTATTCTAATTTTTTCTCTGAGAAGGCTTCCCTAAGTCACACTACACTCTTCCACCCTTACCCTCGTACTCATCGCATGGCTTTACACAAAGAACCACGAATCAACATTATTTATGATTGGCCTCGGTCTAACTAAGCCTCTTTTTAATCTCCTGGATATCTGTTAAGCATACATGTATAATGTACTATCAAGAATTTGCTCCGCTTAGACCAATCACAATACCAGGTAATTAATTGGAAGTCCGGTTTGTGTCAAAATATAGTGATTCTACCATCACAGTTAAAGGGAAGGGTACACGCATTTATAGGCATTTGTACTCTTTTAAGTTTGAATTAAGGGAAAATATCTACCAGGCTAGGCTATTTAATAGAACAATCCTTAATACATACAGCCGATTCTAGTCTGAACCCTCCAAACAAATCTGTTTATTGATCCGGCTTAATGTCCTTTTTCTGATTTTTACTGAACCGAAATCTGAAATCTTGTTTCGAGATTCCTGGTTTCGGGGAATTTCTTGCAATTCATGATAAAGAAGAGAGATTGAGAAACAACAGCAAAGGCCACCACCAACCAATAAATTTGTAGGGTTAGTTTTACTAATAACCCAGTGGACTGGCTGTCATATGTCATTCTGTTATGTTTCAAGGACAGAGGACTAAATAATTCAAGGATAAGGGACTAAATAATTGAAGGACAGGGGATTAAATAATGTAAGGACAGGAGACTAAATAACAACAGAGCAAAACTATCAAATAGAACAATAGAAGGCACAAAGCCGGGCCTTTTTTTTATCTATTTACTGTCTTAGCAACTTTCTGTTTAAGTACAGGCAAGTCTTGAGCTGTTCCCTTCCCTCTTCCATGCGGGTGATGTTCGACTTGCTAAATATGATTAGCAACCTAGTGGACTGACTGCAGTTTTGTGCTAAGATGAGAGAATAATCAACTACAGCAAAGACCACCACGAACCATAGAAATTTGCAGGTTTGGTTTTGCTTTCAAAATAAATTCAGCAGCCAAGTATTGTTCCAAGGAGACAAACTAAGTAACAACATCGCAGGACGGCTAACTGTCGTTTTATTCCAGTAAGGGATACTAAATAGCTCTAGCACAGGAAGGCTTACCGTCGTATTATTCCAATGAGGGATACTGTATAGCGCTAGCACAGGAGAGGGATACAATATAGCGCTAGCACGGGATGGCTTACCGACGTATTATTCCAATGAGGGATACTGTATAGCGCTAGCACAGGAAGGCTTACCGACGTATTATTCCAATGAGGGATACTGTATAGCGCTAGCACAGGAAGGCTTACCGTCGTATTATTCCAATGAGGGATACAATATAGCGCTAGCACAGGAAGGCTTACCGTCGTATTATTCCAATGAGGGATACAATATAGCGCTGGCACAGGAAGGCTTACCGTCGTATTATTCCAATGAGGGATACTGTATAGCGCTAGCACAGGAAGGCTTACCGTCGTATTATCACAGGACGATTGATCGTAGATTTGTTTTAAGGAGAGAAATTAATACAAATATCACAGGACGGCTTATCGTCAGTCCGTCCAAGGAGGGAATCACACGACAGCTTAGTGCCGTGTTCTTCCAAGGAGGGAAAGTAAATAACAACATCATAGCAACAAGATCACAATCACAGGATTGTTCCAAGGAGAGAATTTAAATATCAATATCACAGGACATAACAACGGATTACCGCCAGTCTGTCCAAGGATTTGGTCCCAAGGAGTGAAAAAAATGCACGACATTTTTATAGAGTGAAAAAAAAGCACGACATTTATAGTCTCTTTATTTTCAATGCAAACATTTCGCCAACAGGCTTGTTTAAAGTGCATTTCAATGATAAAACATTCAAATTTGATAATACTTCTCATATTTCAAATGTCGTTGTATAATTTGCATCCTTCTATTTATAACTCTTGCGAGTCACAGTGTATTAAAATAGCTGCTGCTAATTACGCTAAAAGGTTATTTTCGGAACAACGGAGCGGTTTCTGGCATTTCATACAAATGTTAAGGGCATCTTATTCGTCAGTAATGTTTCAGATTAATCCAGATTCGAATGCAGCTCTCTCAGTTAATACTATAACATTACAGGGACTCTTTTTCCCTTACTTTGAAGTATGTTTCCATTTGCAGTAATTTGTTTTGAAAGAACATGTGCTTTTCATTATTACTCTTCAAAAATAACCTGTTCATTTATATTCAAATAATAACGTCTTGGGGAGTCCGACAATAAAAAAAGTGATTACAGATATCCAATAAAGACAGTCATTTTCCGTGAACGTATTCTCCTTAAACCGTTGTTCATATTGATGCGTACATGACTAACATATCGTCGCCTTATGCCGTAACTTTTGATAACTTTTTGGTAGATTATTAGGAAACTACGATGTTCAATGACTTTACACTGTTGAACTAAAATTTGGCATTTTCACGTTAGTTCCAAAAGGCCACAAATTCATCATCATACAGTGGCCATAGAGACATACATACATAATAACATAAATCTCTATTTTGCCAAAAAAGGACTTACGGCACTCAAGAATTAAGGCGACGATATATAGTTCAGCTCATCTTAAGGATATGTGCAGTCTTAAGATTTCGCAGGTCAAATACACCGACAAAGTAAAACAAGTAGACTACGAGGACGAAACTAACACGTTTGAATACATGATAAATACTAGACGTCAAATAATAATGTTTCACATTGCCATTTTTACTGAGCAGTATATTTTATCATTAAGAAACTTACCTTTATTCTACGTACACTTTTGTTTCGAATATCACTAAATGTGTGGGTCAATGAAGTGTCTAGTTTACGCTACATTGCAAGTAGACCGCCTAGGTATTGCTGATATAAAAACCACCGATTCTACTTTGCCACTTTATTACTGGGTATGTGGTCCAAGTTTACATGAATATCTCACTGAAGGTATTCATTCCTAACACAATTAAATGCACATTGTTAAAAATATCTCTTACATGAAAAACGTTTAACTGGCCCCTTGGTTTGAGCAGGTCTTAAATCACATTATTTGATTAGTCTGTAATATTTCAGGTACTTCAAGTTATTATTAAGAACCAAGGTATATTTTATGATTGACAAAAATAATGTTATAATGCGCTTACAGGCTTAAGTATATTTTTATACCCATCTTAATTTTCAACATAAGATAATATATTCCCACGCAAAAGCAATATGAGCCGCGCCATGAGAAAACCAACATAGTGGCTTTGCGACCAGCATGGATCCAGACCAGCCTGCGCATCCGCGCAGTCTGGTCAGGATCCATGCTGTTCGCTAACAGTTTCTCTAATTCCAATAGGCTTTGAAAGCGAACAGCATGGATCCTGACCAGACTGCGCGGATGCGTAGGCTGGCCTGGATCCATGCTGGTCGCAAAACCACTATGTTGGTTTTCCCATGGCACGGCTCATATACGTTAATCTTGGATTTTGGAAGAATAGTCTTGATCATGCAAGGGTTTTCTCCTAGTAGGACATATAGCAGCTTTCCGTACAATATAAATAACTACCATCCGCATGCACAAACATACATGACGCTGTTTATAAAAAGTCCTTGGCAATTGAACTTTATCCGGAATCTCGGACTGTTTACTTCGTTTTTGAAAGTTATCTTCCCAATGATATAGCATGACATTGTGTCAATACTGGTCATCTGGTAGCATTTAACCTAGACCGGCTTTCGCTTATATGTATTACGTTCATTTTTTATATAAATATTTTGGTATAAAGTGTGAACTTTGCCCAATATGTTGCATTACTGCGTTCTATACTCCCAAAGGATATTTTTTTTACAGATATTGCGTTACCAAACAACAGCAATAATTATATAGCGTTGGAAATGGGGTCACCAACGCTGCGTTGTTTTGCTTCTACGTAAATTCACTATATTCTATGGTTCTTTGTCTGATTTGGTGACCCTATATTCAACAGTACTATATTCTTAGTAGGTAGCATGGCGTTCCCCGTTTATTTCGTGTTTAATTTCATTTCTTACCATACAACTGTGTTGACAAAACAACAAGTACTATAACTTTGGTACGGTTTGGATTTGTTTGGATTAGCGTGGTGTGAAAGTTCAGTTCAATGCATTGCTTCTTTGTTGTTCGACCTTCTGTTCAAGCATAAAGCATCATTTATACTCTCACCACTTCTCTAAACGTATGTCACCTAGTCTCTAGCGACAAATAATCTCTTTATTAACAATCTCACTTTGCAAGCGCGTTTCAAATGTTTATCCAGTATTACTGTTCTTGCTGTAAAATCACAGACAGAATCAATTAAACAATATCGCATGTCCCTCTGCGTCAGCAACAGCTTTTGTTCTAGAATGACGCAAGTTCTCGGGGGGAAAAAACTGTGTCAACAGTGAATATCGCAGGTTTTTCGTAGGATTTTTAGTTCACTACCGTTTTGATGAATGAGGAATAAGTTGTTAAAATTCAGTATAGCGAAGTCATAATTATTTTATGTTAAAACTGTTCTTTTGTCTTACGCACTATCTAAAAGGATTGGAAGTGATGACGCTTTCATGTATATTACAGGAAAAGTTTCAACTCTGGAGCAGATTTTCTACCCATACAAATTGATATAAAGTTTTATATTTGAATCCCGAAAAGTAGGAAAATTAGCGTCAGGTAAGATATTGAATGAAATAACTGAACTGCATGACAGATTACCAAGGCAGCGGCCAGAATAAGAAAACCAACATCGACAGTATCAGCCCTTGCTTCCTATATTCACAAAGGTCATATTTTTTATCTGGCTCTATGTCAAATAAATCAATACCCAGTTCTTCGCAGGAGCTCATTCTCTTCATCTCCCCCTTTTTTCTGAACGCAGTTGACATTCAAATAGCTGACGTACCTGATGACCCTACTGTATAAAATGCAAGTCACATTGCAGATACTTCTCTCTTAAAAAAGGCTGTTAAACTAAAATGACTCCGTCAAAAGAGAGTTTAACAATACGATTGATAAAGTCAGCGAAAATTTTTGTTATACATTTTAATTTATTGTTAACAAAACATCTTTGTTAGGTTATTCGGGAAAGGCAACGAGCCAGCTTGAATTGAATTAAAATTCATTAGGTAATAAAACAACTGAATGGTGTGTTTCTTTGATAAAATTTAATATGCGTTCGACTCTATAAAACATAGTAGTAGATTTGAGTATACCTCTATCCTATCTACTGACATTAAAGTGCTTACATATTTTATATAAATTATCGGTATCTTGGTATGAACCATCCTTTGTTTTCAGTTCATCATGCACATGTACGTTTATTTCACTTATGCAGTGATTAAACATTCAGTTCATTGATTAAACATTCAGTAAATTATTAATTAGAGTCCTGACAGCGCTTTAATATTACTTATTTTCGGCATGCATTTTCTAACTGCAAATTATCTGAAATATGTAAGCATTGAATATGTTACGTCGAATCAATGAGGAAAAAATAAGCATTTGGACTTTGTATAAGGAAGTTAAATTTCAAGTAAAAGTACATCGCCAGTGAGTTATATGACAGTCATTAAATCAAATTTAGATGTTGTAATAAGTAGCTAGAATCAGACTTTAAGCACCGCAAACCCGTCCTGTCTGCCACATAAAAAGTGGACAGTTGCAAACTCCAATGGGACAATGCATCGTAGCTTTGCAGCTATTGCCAAAACTGATCAGACATCAGATATATAGATCTCCAAAATGTATTGTTGCTGAACAATATGGAAAATACGCAAAGTCATGATGCATAGTCATTCGTTTGCAATTGTATATATATAGGGGTGTTAATACTTTCATTTTTATACGCCCGTTTGAAAAATTGGACGTATTATGGGAAAGCCCCTGGCGGGCGGGCGGGCGGCGTCCACAGACTTTGTCCGGAGCATATCTTCTACATGTATGGAGGGATTTTGATGAAACTTGGCACAGTTGTTCACCATCACGAGACGGAGTGTAATGCACAAGAACCAGGTCCCTAGGTCTAAGGTCAAGGTCACACTTAGAGGTCAAATGTCAAATTCAAGAATGACTTTGTCCGGAGCATATCTTCTTCATGCATGGAGGGATTTTTATGAAAGTTGGAACAATTGTTCATCATCATAAGACGA
The DNA here is from genome assembly GCF_021730395.1 of Mercenaria mercenaria. NCBI lineage: Eukaryota > Metazoa > Mollusca > Bivalvia > Venerida > Veneridae > Mercenaria > Mercenaria mercenaria. Next base: position 57,662,202 of record NC_069363.1, read on the forward strand.
AGTGTCATGCGCAAGAACCAGGTCCCTAGGTCTAAGGTCAAGGTCACACTTAGAGGTCAAAGGATACAAGAATGAAAATTTAAGAATGACTTTGTCCGGAGCATATCTTCTTCATGCATGGAAGGATTTTGATGTAGCTTGGCACAATTGTTCACCATCATGAGAGGGAGTATCATGCGCAAGAACCAGGTCCCTAAGTCTAAGGTCAAGGTCACACTTAGAGGTCAAAGGATACAAGAATGAAAACTTTGTCCGGAGCATATCTTCTTCATGCATGAAAGGACTATGATGTAGCTTGGCACAATTGTTCATCATCATGAGACGGAGTGTCATTCGCAAGAACAAGGTCCCTAGGTCTAAGGTCAAGGTCACACTTAGAGGTCAAGGATAAAAGAATGAAAACTTTGTCCGGAGCATTTCTTCTTCATGCATTGAGGGATTTTGATATAACTTGGCACAAATGTTCACAAGCATGAGACGGAGTGTCATGCGCAAGAACCAGGCCCCTAGGTCTAAGGTCAAGGTCACACTTAGAGGCCAAAAGTCAGATACAAGAATGACTTTGTCCGGAGCATTTCTTCTTTATGCATGGAGGGATTTTTATGTAACTTGGCACTATTGTACACCATCATGAGACGGAGTGTCTTGCACTGGTCCCTTCTTTTGAATTACTTCCCTTTGTTGTTACTATAAATAGCTTTTATGGTAACTTTTTTATTACTAGTGGTAGGGAAAAATCGAGACCACTTTTCTGTAGTACAACATGCATGTTACATCCAATTCTGAGGTGTATTTTGAGCTATCTCTACCTAGTAAGGATTTTTGTATGGACTTGCAATTTTTTTTTTTTTTTTGATTTTTTTTTTCTCTTTAAAGATTAACTTCCCTTAGTTGTTACTATAAATAACTTACATTGTAACTTTTTTATAATTGACCGTAGGGAAAAACCAAGACCACTTTTCTGTGGTACAACATTGATATTACTTTCAAATTTTGGGTGTATTTTAAGGTATCTCTACCTGGTAATTTTTTTGTGGACTTAGAAAAATAACAGAATTACAATAATTTCTAAAAAAAAACATTGTAAACAACTACAAAATTAAAATTCCGTTTGCAAATACAGGCGCTAGTGTAAAGAAATTTGCTGTGACGGGCGTATATTGTGACATTCTGGCACTCTTGTTGCGTATGATATCATACATCTAAATATTTTGTAAGCACACAACGACGCACAATGTTTGTGTGTTGTGTTTTGTTTCTCACTGGCACAGTTTTTGGTCATATAGCGAGTTTCCAGTTTTAGGTGCCTCTCCTGATATCATGTACGGGCGGGCACTTTGGTTGAACCACCGGGCATCCATAAGCCAGCTGGATGGCTTCCTCACATACAGAAGTTCTAGACCCAAAGCGAGGTTTCGCACTCACAGAAGGGCAAGTAATTCGAAGTCTGCAATCGTTAACACTTTGCAAGAGTTAGTAGTTGGCTATCAGTCTTTGGTCCTTGTTTTCAGTGAGTTTGTATAACATTTTTGGACAGAAAGCGTTACTACATCATAAATACACTGATGAATATATCCGAGCACGCACAGAGAAGCTGTCTTTGTGTTGTCAATTTGGTTCTTGATCACTGAAGGACGATCTGCGGACGATAAAAGAGACAACAAACGAGCTAAAACATGTATTATTATCAGACGTATATATCTGCACAAGGCCACATTTGATGTGATTGCAGAAAGTAAATAAGATCGAAGATCGCATAAAAAAGTATTTGTGGTAAATTCCCTTTACATTACTTTATAACAGACTGTTTCAGAATAAAAACTAAAAACAAATCTTAGATGTTTGTTTCATTTTATTATTATCGAAACTAAATCGTTTGAAAACAAAATAACAAGAAAGAAACAACAAAACAAAATAACTTTAGATCTTTTACATAACATGATATATTGTATATTTATTTAGTTGTTATTTATGCCACATGACACAGATATAGGACACATAGTCTAGCATTATTGTTTACTCCTAGATCTACGCAGTTGTTATTTATGCCACATGACACAGATATAGGACACATAGTCTAGCATTATTGTTTACTCCTAGATCTACGCAGTATAACACACTGGTTATCTCCCTTCCACAATCCGTGTTTATTTAGTGCAATTGTCACGTTGTCGTCGAAAACATATGGACATTCTTCAACGAAAATGTCAAATAAGTCATGTGATGTTGCAGCTATTTTTAGTGTTGTTTGTGTAAGTTTCCGCATTTTTGCACATAAATAAACTGAAGTTTTTATTTATGACGGTCGATGCATGAAGACGTGATCCATTATGTAATGTTTCAAATTCAAAGCACAGATGCAAATCGAAGAGTCGTATCCTGAAGCGACTTCTTGCCGTCTGCTTTGCTCGATGTATGCAGATTACACCAGTGATTTTGTAAATGGGATATTGGGGTCCCTGAAAGAAGACAAGAGATAATACTGATTAATGACTTGTCACGAACAGCAAATTGACTTTTGTACTTTATTTCTGAACTTTCTGAACTAAAGTTTTAAATTTTGTACGAATTTTAAAGATATACAATGTTAAATATAAGTATAGAACAGAAAACTTTGAAATCCAGGACCATTTACATGTATTATACAGCAATTAATATACGTGCTATTTATTATTTGATCTGTAGTAATTACCATTTAATGTTTATCCATGTGTGCATGTGTGTCCACATTCAGCCAAAGTTTTCATCAACTTCATTGTGGATTTCATCTAGCTCAAGAACGTCTTTAACTGGTTTGGACGTTACAAGGACACATTCTATTGGTGTAAAGTCCATCAATTTATTGCGCTGTACTTTGATTGTGTGGTTGAAGTCGGCCTGGTCCAACTCAATAACCTGAATATCATTCTCCCAGCAGTAAGCCTCTATCAGCTTGTGTTGTATGTGGGTTGATATGTTGTGACTTGGGAGGATACAAATATTAACTATTTCTGGACACCTGAAAAAGAGATAATAAAGACACATGAGAAACTTGTACTTTGATCACTATATGCAATAATCTCGATATTTCATGTACTCATTTAAATGACACGTTAGGTGATATTCGCTTCATAAATTTATATAAACATCCTATTACTTATAACGCATATAAAAGTCCCAAATACGAAAAAAAAATCCCATTCTACGAAAACAAACATGAAATCTTTCAAGAAATCCCCATCCAACGACACATTGAAATTAAGATCAGATAATGGTTCATCCTTTAAATTCATAAAATACTCACATTTCAAGGACATGTGCCGACTCAAATAATCCTTTGATGAACCTATCCTCTTTTTCGGCGAGGTAGACAAGATCTTGGAATGTCTCGGTACACTCGTCAACGGACCTGCAAAAATAAAGAGTACAGTCATTAAGGACATGTTATTGAAGTATAAAATTCTGACAATCAGTTAAAAGCATGAATATTATATGAGAATTAGTTATACTTTAATGCTATTACAATCTTTAAATTTATGTAATTTCATCGCATTAAGAGAGCAAAACATATCACGTAATATTGTAATTATCCTTGTACGAAATTAAACATTGTATATTTTGCAACAGAGAAGAAAACGCCAACTTACATGTCAAAATCTGAATCAATAGATGTATTCCTTTTGTAATCTCTCATTTTCAGAATATTGTCCATTAACAACGAAATATTCCAGTAATTATTGATATATTTTAACACGACCTCTTCGCTTCGTAAGCTAAACTTGTTATGTCGTTAGCTATGAGCGTACAGACGTATTATACTATTGCACTTGTTAGCTCGCTGAACTGAGCTACGATTGGTTAGATTTCGTAAACAAAACCACGTGGTATCATCGTACTTCAGTTCAACGTCTTATCAGTGTTTCTCCTTCACTGCTACAAAGAAATTGAATAGTACAAAGAAAACTACAGTCCGGCTGCAAAATGCAAATGAGCTAGCGGATGATGTAGCATTCGCGCTAAATGAAACAAACAAAATTGTTTACTTATAAAATGAAAATCAAATAAATATAAGATGACCTTGATAATCGAGTTAAACACGATCCCGGAACTGTATCTATGCTTCATAAGAAAACAAACAAGAAATTCGCCGGACGTGAATTATGACCAAGCGTTCAGTGTATCAAGCCGAACAAGCAAATGACCATATTAAGTGTATACATGAGGTCAGTCAATACTCCTATGTTTGAGGTCAAGAGCAATGTTCATGGTCAATAGTGATGACCAATATTCTAATTAGATATTAAATAGGAATATGATAATGACTAATTAAGCAATTAATCATGTGGTGTAAGTTAACGGAGAAGAGAGCTATTTCTTACAAAAACATACTTTTCAAAACATCGTATTTTGTTGTTGTTATTGTAATAGAAAAACTGGAAACTGCACGGCAAAAATAAAAATGGTGCAAGCTCGGTTTGACAAACCCAAAGCCACTCTTTTTATTCGTATATTTTTGTCTACGGAGAAAATTTACTGCAATACTTCATACATCGTTTTAATTTGTTTTGACTGACTTAAATTGACACCAGATAAAAAAACCAACAACAACAGAAAACAAAAAGCGCCATCCTGATGATTGCACTAGATTAATACTAGTTGAACTTATGACAGCACAGGTGATACCGGTCATGTCAGTGATATGAATGAACGAAGATAACTTGTAACACTTGGTGGCAGGTAGATATATAGTACAGGGAATGTACTGCTTGATCGATATTATAAGTATTGATAGCACATACCATTTCAATACTTGTGGTAATTTAAACTCCTCACGCGGTCGGTCCGGGGCGTTGTGTGAGGTATGACAAATAAACTCTTGGAAGGATTTTTGATTTATACAGCAACCGCCTAAGGGGGTAGAGCCACCCGGGAATAAAAACAAGGGGAGCTTGGCCTAAATGGTATCCTAACCGTTAGTATTTATTTGTCCCATTGACAATGTTGAGTTTAAATGAATTAAAACAAAAGATTAAAACTAAATGTCTGAATATAATTTTCTCAAAAGGCACTGAATCTCCATCCAGCAACCTATATTAATGGCACAACAAGGTAAGTATTGTTTCTTATTACTCATTTTGTGCACACAGATGTGCTAGACTGTGAGTAATATTACTGTTAAATGCACTTGTTGTGAAGTCAGGTGGTAAATCCGTTGGCAGACCTTGATAGTATAGTTATACTAAACTGATCATAAATTAATCTCTTTGAACTCAGTAAACATTACCACAACTATGAAGCTGGAAGCGTTACAGAACGGGTATCATGCATAACGTATTTTACCATGACCTGTTGAGCAAAGTGTTAAATGATTTATCAGTGCAGTTACGAATCACAAAGAACTTCTATCACTTTTTCCCCATTAAATAAAGAGATTTTACCATATATGGCAGGCAAATATTTTTGAAATTTATTCAAATTTTCGAGGAATTAATCATGAAGTAATCTTGCTATATTCTAAATTATCGTGAAAACAGTAAGGGCGTTGGATTGTACTAGACAGTCAGGAAGATAATACTTGATTTGATCCAGTGATGCACCGTACAATGATTTAGAGCTACTTGAGCCACTTTGACTAATTGTCGGTTTAATTCTTTGAAGTGTTAGATAGATAAAACACAAGAAAACCGTGCCTTCTACTTATTGCTTACTCCTACATTTCTTCTGGTGCATTTTCAAGGTCAGCATTTTATTTGAACATGTATCAGCAAAAATTTGAGTACAGTTGAAATGAATGGAGAAAACAACTAAGTTTGGTATCATATTACGGACCGTCTATGTTTTGACTTGGGGTCTTTAATACGCTATGCTACTGGGAGGTCTCAAGACACACATCAAGTGACCTTCTAGTGGGGTAATTGCAGTTGATATTGAGTGGGTGAATTCGGGGTGTGTCAGTGTGGGTTTGATTTTCTCTGCGTTTTGTTGCACACGGCAGTAGACTGACTGATCGATATAATGTCAAAGGAGGGTTGTTAAATTAACTACTTGGGTGTTTGCATTTTCCGTATATTAATTATCGGGTACTTCCTAAGTTTTCGGGATCATTTAATATGTCCTTCGTTATTGACACAGAATGTCATTTGATATTTCTCTTGTGAGTAAATTGGTCGTTGATTGAGCCGCACCATGAGAAAACCAACATAGTGCGTTTGCGACAAGCATGGATCCAGACCAGCGAGGATCCATGCATGTTCGCTAATGGTTTCTCTAGGTTTCAATAGGTTTTGAAAGCGAACGGCATGGATCCTGACCAGACTGTGCGGATGCGCAGGCTGGTCTGGATCCATGCTGGTCGCAAACGCACTATGTTGGTTTTCTCATGGCGCGGCTCAATTATGGGTGTGTTTTTGATCATTTTGGCATAATTGACTGCCTAATTGTGAGGGCACATTGTCTTCCCACTGTTCTTGTGGCGCTTGTGTGTCAGGAAAATCGTGTCGGCGTGCAAGGTGATAGATTTAACATAATATAAATGGACACGTTGTTGCAGCTACTAGGTCATTAATATAGTTATTTATCACAGAAGAAACAAGATTATTGTCATTAGGCATTTGCTTTTCAAAATTGTTTAAAAGCACTTCATATGAATATATGCATTTAAAATGTGTGGTAAAGGTCTCCGTGTAGGGGAAAAGTTTCAGAAAGCATCTAGACTTTGTAGCTTATGGACCATCTAAATAATATATTTTTATTATACAATCTTAACGGCTAAACCTGATACAGAATCGCTCTACTAGCTCACAGGTGGCAGTAACGTACCTAGGATACAGTTGGATCCATGAGCCATATGCACTTTAATTTACTACAATTATAATGTTTTCTTAGGAAAAAAATGACAAAAAGCCATTTTGAAAAAAAATTTGCTCCTGTGACAATGAGCCATGAGAAAGGTGATCAAGAACAGTTTGACAAGTGCATTGCGTCCAGGTCCGTATTTTTTTTTCAAAACAATATTTCCTTATCAATAGTTGGCCGCCTTTTCGGCAAAAAATTAATCTTTCAGAAAAACCTTACTTCAAAACCCAGTTCCAAACCGTTTACGCATCAGGAGCGAGCAACGGCATACGAAACGATAGTGATTTCTCCACCCGAATAAATCCCACACATTTTTCGCATCGAAGTCTCCCCGCAAAAACATATCAAGAACACAGTGCGAGTTTAAAATAACGTTATAACCGTTCATAACAGACTAAACACAAACTAACAAGACCGAAAACTAGGTTCAATCCTACTTTGTTACTTACAAATTCGCTATTTAACATTTTCGCTTTCGGAAATTACCTTCGCCTGCCATGATTACCGTTGACAAGACGGTGGTTGTAAAGAACGTTTTCATTGGCGGAGACAGTTTACGTATTTCAAACGTAGCGATAAAATCCAAAGAGTACCCGAATATAAACAAGCAGCGATGGCTCACGAGGATTATTTACCAAATTCAAATAAATAACAACTGGTAAGTAATTAAGTAGAATTGAACCTTATTTTTAGTCTTGTTAGTTTACATTTAGCCTATTCTGACTGCTTGTAGTGCTATTTTTAACTGACATGGTGTACTTGATTTGTTTTACGGGGGAGACTTCGGTGCGAAAAATGTGTGGGATTTATTCGGGTGGAGAAATCACTATCGTTTCGTATGCCGTTGCTCGCTCGTGATGCGTAAACGGTTTGGAACTGGGTTTTGAAGTAAGGTTTTTCTGAAAGATTAATCTTTTGCCGAAAAGGCGGTCAATCATTGATAAGGAAATATTGTATTGAAAAAAAAATACGGACCTGGAAGCAATGCACATGTCAAACTGTTCTTGATCACCTTTCTCATGGCTCATTGTCACAGGAGCAAAATTTTTTTCAAAATGGCTTTTTGTCATTTTTTTCCTAAGAAAACATTATAATTGTAGTAAAAAACAAAGACAAATATCAAACAGGGAATGCCACGTACCAAAATCGCAGCCTCCCCAAAACGAAACCTACAGCACGCAGACGTGCACACCACAAACACACACACACACAAAGCCAACACACGAGGACAAAACGAACAAACAAAGGAACACACACATACACAAAGCATACACAAGAGGACAAAACGAACAAACAAAGGAACACAGTGGGGCACTGCCTTGGAACGGTCAGTGGCAAAAACACCACTGGGGAGCTTAAACCGGTTTATGGTGCGCACCCAACCTCACTCTTACCCCCACCATGTTCCAAAGACACGGGACAGTGTAAATAAAAGTAATCCCCTCCAGGTGAATCTCTAACAAACGTAATGGAAACAAAAAGGCATGGCATGTAAAACACAAAAATGCTCGTGTATAAAAATATAAAAAGCAAACCTTTAGAACCAAAAACGTATGTACTCAATGCCTTTTCAGAAGACAGAGCAACAAGAGAAACACCCTTAAGGGCCCGACGAAACAGGCCAGAAGACAGATATCAAAACAGTTCAGTCCTGGTAGGATTTAAAAACTGCTTATCATAGAGTCCTCCCCCTCTTCCGTCAGACACAATCAAAGAGGGAAGCGTAGTGTCCAACTGTAAACGGGTTGAGCACTAAACATGCGGTATGTCTCAAAACAGTTGGGTCGTAAACTTAAGTGCATATGGCTCATGGACCCATACTGTATCCTAGGTACGTTACTGCCACCTGTGTACTAGCTTGATATAAATAATCCAAGCTGAGTTACGTATACCAATTTTCAAATTTTAATAAAAACAGTATAAAAATTAAACATCCTTATTGAGGTGTCCGTTCCCCTTGTACGTAGTTTATTTCTCGATTCAAATTTTTGAAAATATTTAACGGAAAAGTTAAAAATACTTCATGTTACGACGCAGATGATAAAAACTATACCAGTGCCGGAACTAGATGTTGTTTAGCAAGTAACCGTACAAACTGGATAATACATGTAATATAAAGGTGCCGGAACTAGATGTTGATTAGCAAGTAACCGTACAAACTGGATAATACATGTAATATAAAGGTTTATTTGCTAGTATGGTGAATTGTGTCTCTGCGTCTTACAGGGAAAGCAGTTGACTCTAAGTTAAGTCTCATCCTCACTCTACGAAACATCATTTAAGTAAGTTATCTTATCTAAAGCATGCATTCGCTGAATTCCTGAAATTTGTTCAAAATGAATACTTCGTTTATAACGGAGGCAGAACGCACCGAGTCCTGAATAAAGAGAATATGTACAAAATGATGACTCGCAGTTATCGTTACAATAAAGTTAAGTACTCGGCCACCCTATTTGACAACTTTGCGGTTATATTTCCGCCCGTAATATACAAAAGCAATGTAAAGAATTCTACCTTATACATAATACCTTTGTCACTATAGATATCATTCGACTACAATTTGTTATTCTTACTCAAATGGACTCGGTTTAAGGTCAACGCTACCACAAACAAATTTAGTCAGTACAAACTAAAATAGCGGACAAAAGACCGATTTAGAAAGTATATTATATGCATGCCTAGATAATTTTAAAATCGTGAATGCCTATCAGTTTTCCTGTAATGTGATGATAAGGGTGATAAAGGATATAGAAGAACATGTACGCTACCTGAACTTTACTAAATCATGTTAGGTATGACGTAAATGCGAATAATATAAACTCTGTTTCGTGCAAATTTTCTTTTGCAAGTCAGGTGTGTTTGTTTTAGATGTACGTCAAGGGATTTTGATGTCGGTGAAAATGGTATAAAGCTAACAAAGGTGCGTAATCGATATAGCATAGAAAACCCGTTTATTATGAATAACGGATATAATATGAATAACGGATATGCCTCTTCAATACAAAAGGGGGTCTCCGTGGACGGGTGGTTACGGTCGCTGACTTCGAATCATTTACCCCTTAACGCTATGGGTTCGAAATTCTTATATGTTAGGAGGCTATCCAGTTGGCTCACGGAAGGTTCTACCCAAATGCTCATCCTTGCCTAAGAAAAATTCAAGGACTAGGGCCTTCCTCTATCGAAGTCGACATACGACTTGTAATCATGCCAGTGACGTTAACTAACAGATTCTAATTATATATCGTACAAAATATAACAAAGGGGAATCTTGGAATTGAGTAGAAGAAATATTTGAGCATATCACAGCATACTGATTATAGTTTTATAGTGTCTGTTGCATTATTAATAAATTATACTAGTTGGACGACGAGGCATCCATTTATAAATATCATTAAAAACAGTTGCAAGAACAGAAAGTCCAAGTGTGCTATTTCAAGCGAATGGTTACAGGACAAATTTCATCCGCCCGTACGGATAATATATAATTGCGTTCCTTGGTTTGTTTTCAGTTAAAGAACTTTAATGTACCTGTTATATCCCCAAGAAAGATTATCAATGAATAATTTGCAAATAAAATCAGTCTCGGGGTTTACATATTTAGTCCAAGAATATATACCCTGCATATTCAGACACCTTCAAAAATTAATTTAAGGCGTACCTCTTTCGGCTGGCAGTTGCACAAAGGTAAGAAATTTTCTGCTGACACATTAATGAAAGGGAAAATTTGAGGGTCAATAAGTGACAAAATAAACCACCCGGTGAATTACCGTTTGGCAGACAGGTATAATTATGTTTAAACAACGAAAAGCTAAAAATTTAACTTAACCTTCGAATTGGTATACACGGAATATAATATTACGTCTATACCTAAATAGTTTATAGTTTCGAGTGGTATAACCACTGTGTAGGCCCCGCAGATAGGTTGGAACGTGATGTATCATACAATCTTATAAATCACAGAAGCTGTTAGAGTTAATTTTGTAACACTTATAAATATTTGACCCGTCAGAAGTTGCGGAATGTAGTAAAAAATAACTTGTGGCTTATAATGTACTTACCACTTAATTGTATATTTAGTACAGACGATATGTGGTATTACTATAATTCTTAAAGCAAAATTTGTGTCACATATACAGTACCAAAATAGCGAGATAATCCCAGCTGAAAGGGAATCCAACTGCGCATTTAGTTGTAATGAGAGCAGAATTTTTAATGTCATCTTTTACGTTTGAAATATGACCATTTAATGCATGGAAAAACGCTTTCTACAAGTTGAACAGTTGACCAATTAGTAGACTAGCTCCTAGACTGTGATATATCTTTTTTTACATTTTTATGATTAAATGTAGTGAACTGAGCCAGTCTGTATTCTATGTCCAATATCATAGTATCAGTCCTCTGTGAAAATCTCTAAAATAAGACTGGCTTTTGTCTCTATGAAATTAAAAAAATGAAAAATGTAGAAATATATTATTATCAGTCTAGTGGCTAGTCTAACCAATTAGTTTCCTGGTGTATCATTTGAGAATAAACCGACCGGACCGACGACGGGCGTAACAGATGGTACGGAGTATTGAATCAGCAGGTCAAACGTCTAGGTCGCAGTGGCCTTGATGAATGGTTACTGATATAATTTATTGCACGGCCCATCATTTATTGATGAAATGGACACACCGTATCGTTGCTACTGAATAACGGTTTCTATTCAATATCACTAGAGCTATGGAAAGCTATTAGTTTCATAATCGGATCAGCTTTTATTATAAACGTCCATGCCGAAACTAAAGGCACTTAATGACATGAGATAATAAGGATAAACTTAGCATACTACTAAAACCAATTCGCTAAGCCGAAAGTAATAGTAGCTACAGATAACGTATATCTTTGTGCGGTCGAAAATGACCTCCTTTACACAAAGCACCGAGGGACCTGTACTTAGCCGATTGTGTATCGACTGAACTTTTCTTAGTGGACAAAGTTATTCTGTTCAAATTAAGTGGAAGGAAAACGAAAATGTGTTTATTTGTACATATTTATGTTTATTTTTTTTTCTTTAACTTTTTATACAATGTTTTAATCTATACAAAACTTTTATTTTTTTTTTACATTTTCAAGAGAACTTGTAAGCACAGAAAAAGTAAGTTGCACATAAAATATGAACTGTACAAAATCAGCATTTAATATTGCATATAGACAGTTATAAATCATGCACAAACTTTAGACACAAATACTAACTAAAACAGTTTAATGAACATGTTTGCAAAAGTAATGTTATCTCCTTTATAGACACATTTTATAACATATAATTCATTGCAACATTAATTTCAGTTAAAACACCTTCTCTATGCTTGACATTGTCCATATTTCAGTTAATCACCTCCACGAATATTCACCACTCTTCATAACAAATTGTGTGTAGGTTTCTAATGTCTTAACACATTAAAATACACAGTTTCTCTCCTCCTCTATAATAACGTCCAAAATTCCAAATTACACAATGGCTGTACATATACATGAAACACTGGTCAGTTCAGTCTGACATTGGCCAGTAAAAAGTCACTGGTCAACAATGTTCAAGGTCCACAAGGAGCGCCTGAAATCACACAGTATTAATGACAATGGTGATGACATTATGTTCAGATGCCCGGATGGTCCAAAGGAGGTCACGTGGATACCATACCCATAATGCTTCTCCAATGGTGATGATGCCAGGTCTATGTACACTGGGACGGGCGCTGTTTCTTTTTTAGTTAATTTTCGGATTTACCATATTTTTTTTTGGTATTTTCCTGAAAATATAAATTTATTTCTCAACATAAACATTTTCCTGTGTAAAATGATGCAATCAATTACAAATGCATACATCTCGCAAGAATAAGTAAGTAAGTAAAATACATATATACAAAAAAAAACTTGTGAATAATTGTAATTTTAAAATATTTTAACAGTTAGATAATCTGTTTTTCTGGCTGCACCTACCTACTGATTTTGGGATGCAGCGGGATTGCAAGAAGGCAGATCAAATGGGTAAGTCGATGATTTGATTAGGCCAGATTTGCTCCATCAATCGATTTTCGTGCTTGTTTGACTTTTCCTTCGGAGGCCATCCAATCAAGACGCAGGAAAAGTCCAAAGAAGGGGACATAACTGGGTTGTCGTTTGCTGACTTCTGCTGCGGAGTATCGTTGCCAAGTAACGAGATGAACTTCTCACAATTGTTTATCTGCAAAAGATTAAAAACACGTTAAAACTTTCCTGCACTGACTATTAACCAATCAGAAGGCTCTAAATTTTACATCCTTGTTTACTTTTAAATATACATCTTTGCATTCCTAGAATAAGGAAGTGAGTGTTAGATTCTACTTAAAAAAGGAAAATAAAAAACAAATTCCCCCAATATTAAAATTTCTATTCTATTTATATCTATGATATAATCGAGAGAAAAATAAACAACAGGGAACTTCAAGTGTTTATTTTGAAAATTTCTTTAATTTACCTTGGCAACTTGTATGTCGTTCTCCAAACAGTATGCTTCTATTAGTTTATGTTGAATGGATGCAGCGATGTCATCTGGTGTTGCCTCTGGCAACAAGCACAACATCACCAAATCCGGGTAGCTTTCCAAGTAGCTTGCACACTCGAACACTCCACTTGTAACCCTATCTTCTGCTTTAGCTCTTACCATCACCTTAGCTAGGGTATCACCCAAGCTTTTTTCAACTCTGAAAGAGGTCGAAGAAATTAGTTAAGTATGACAAATAATAGATAAGTTAACAATATGCCGATAAGAAGGCGTTGTCAGGAAAACTAACGTACTAGAATTTCATACTATGGTGCAATAATATGGCGGTGACCTTGACCTCACGCAAAAAACTGCATTGAACGAGTGCCTTTGTTAATGTGCCCTTAAAGGGTCTAGAGTTTAATCAATAAACTTGAAATTTAAGTAAATTTTGGAATGTGCGCTGCAGCAAATAATTTAAAGTTAATACAGTATTAGCTATAGAATTTAAGACTTATAAATAATGGAAGTAATAAAGATCGAAATACCTAAAATATGAAACTTACTTTTTATTTTGCATATTGTTCGCTTGTTCTTTGTCTGGTAACGTCATTTTATCCAAAATGTTCACTTAATCCTTTAAAAAAATTGCTCTTAGTAAAATCACGTCTGCTCTGTATCATTGAAAAGTTAAGAATGTTGTAAAACAAGTCCGCATGTGACTAGTTCAATTTTTGAGAACATGACCTGACAGGACGGGTGGTTTTCTTAGAACAACGCAGGCGATTGGCTAAAATTATAGACTGATATTTTCCCTAACAACCGTGCACGTGGTAGAATTCCTGTTTGAATTGTTCCTTCCGCCATTATTTTAAGTTTAAAGGTTAAAAATCGTAATCAAATATATTTTGTTAACAATTTCAACCGCTTAAATGACAATAAATTGATTGAAAATGCATTATATTTGTGTTTGTTTACATTTGTTTCTATTCTCCTTACATTCACGTGACCTTAGGGACTTTCCGACTGTATCGTATTGAAATCGTTTGAACGATTGCACAACGTGTTTCTGATTCAATATTTATTTATAGACATGGAAAAACCGGGCCGTTTAAATGTTCTAGGGAAAACCAAAAATAAACGTTCCAGAAAAATATAAGAAGAACGGGTTGTCTAACCGATATATAAATTATATAGGACTATGAAAAAGTACATACACAACAACGAAAAGTAGGCTCAGTCTTAACTGCGTTTAAAATGCATTATTTGCCAAATGTATTATTGATATTAGAAAGTCCGGATGTAGGGTGTAAATATTCAGGACACGTATGACAAATAGACACGCTGGAGGTTATTACATTTATATTAACTCGTGGCCTGGCTGATGAAAAATTTCGCGAGATTTATTATGTTTGTTATTTTCACCGAAGACCAAAGTCAGCAAGTTGTCGGCAAAACGGTAGCACAAATAGCTGAATGATTAGGACGAAAGTGAGCTGTATTCTTTTGTATTTCCATGATGGTAATTATACACGATCTGCATAAAAAAGTGAAGAAATACTTGTGAGCATCTAGCTACTAATTGACAGGGACGTATATAAGACAATATGTTAAATGTCAAATTAGTGTACTTGATGTATTAAGTTAAGTTCAGTGTAAGATAGTTATTTAGCTTTGTTAATAAAACTATACTTAAAAGAAATTGACTGAAAAAAATCCAGATTAAGTTGTGAAAAACACATTAATTCAGGGAGGGCCTAAATTGTCCAGCTGTCATCTTGTAGAATAGCTGCATTTTACCAGTACTATCAGAATGATTTTCACGAAGTTCATGTGGGAATAAAAAGTAGGTCATTAAGTTGTGGTGGGTCTTTCCACCCAAACATATAGGGGTACTTTAAAGTTAGAATATTTGTCCAGGTCTCGATGGTCCCTTGTTCCATTATTCGTAATAAACACTTGCATCATGTTTTTTCTCCGTGGAAGAACTGCAATGAAGTTGTTTGTCAATCTTCAGATGACACTGCAAATGTTTCGGTTCATTAAAATAAAGAAAGGTAGAACAGGAGTGTGCGTATAGCGTATATATATATATATATCATTTTCATATAATACATAGTTTTTGTGTTGGATTTCTACTCTACTTAGTCATATGAGTATGATATACACCTACAACGTGTTCGCTTCTGACAAAGTATAAATTGCAAGTATCACATCTAGATACTAGTATATGTATCATATCATATGATGTTACCCCACCCGTGATGTTCAATATGCAATGAATCATATCCTGCTTGTACTTTGGACTTAATGAATAAACAACCCTAATACAACCGGTACTAGCTCGTTTAGACATGATGTAGATGTCAAGCATTTTCGTTTGTTGCACGCTTTCGCTGTAATCACATGTGCATGTATTTCACGATAATAGCTATTGCTTAATATGATTTTCAATTGCAGAAAATTTGTTGTATTGTGTTGATTAACAGTCATGAATTTGCAATTTACGTACTAAGTACAATAGGTTTGCGAAAACTCTTCCACGAAACGAAAATGATATCTTTTACAAGGACGTCAATTCCTACATGTACACTGATTTTCTAGGAAACTGCGACTGACCTGTTGAACACCGTTACCTGCCGTGATTTGATTATGCATATTTGCACGAATTTAATAATACAATGCGTACCGCAGTTATATGTATGACTGCTACATAAAATCACAGAATATGTGCTACTGCTTTCTTATTGCTTTCTTATTCTCAGTCCATGTAATTGGACTTTTGATTCTTAGCAATGTAGGAATTGCTTAGTTTTAGTTTCATAATATGGCACCATGTCTGGTTTTGCTGCAAATATTTGTGTATACTTACCTCAGAGAAGGTGAAAGTAAACACTTGTTAGGAATTCCAGCAATCCCAAACAATATTCAAAGGATATATAGGAACACATTATACTTGCAAGGTGAATTTCAATATTAAGGCATATCATTTTTTTTTAGAATTTGTAAATAACCTTATTATTTTGGCCGTTTCAGGAAGTCTCTGACTATTTGTACATTCAATAAATACATCAGGATTTTACTATTACGTGTACCACGCGCTGAGAATGAAAGCACATGGGCATGTCAATTTAAAGGACTGGCAAGGGTTAAAATATGAAATTAGATTTATCACATGGGATGGGGTTAAAAATTGTAACACAATTTCTTCCTTTGATGTAATAGTAGAAGCGCTTTGAATATGAAAACTCGTTGTAAGTTTGCACTTCCGATTTAAGGTCTCGGACCTTTATTATGTAAATGAGCATTTACTGGTTTAAGTAGAGATATAATTGCTGTCAATGTTAGCGGATAAATCCGTTGTTTCGGTAGCTAGTGACAAGTTGTACAAGGCACGGTATCGTACATATCATACATACCTGAGACATACCAATCATGTCTAAATTAAAACGTTGACCGCACCTGTATTGCTATCAAGGTCAGTGTGCCCGAGCCGGCATAACTACAAAAAGAAATAGAATAAATGAAAAGATTAAAAAAATATTTAACTTTTGGTACACTTAAATTAGTTAAATACAGACAGCTTAAAAAAGTGTTATCATAAAAATCATTGTAACTATCTTTCCTTGTGCAACCGTTAAAACGACTGCATAATAAGTAGATAAACTATTTATCTGTATAATCCCGCTAAAACACCTTATATAGTTGTCAAAAAAGCGGGTAATTACTGGCCTTCACAGATTTAAATTGTTTTTTTTTTTAAACTTTATATGGGTAGAGCCGTCAATATTGTTAACTCCCTTGGAATTATGAGTTGGGGGGAACGTTTACCAAAATATTTAGTCATGCACAATAAGCACAATACTAAAATAAAGTAGTTTTTTTATTTAATTGAAAATATATTTTTGTTAAAAAACAGTCCCTTCTGAAGTATGGACAAGGACAACCCGGACATTGACGTCACAAAGGACAATTAAAAACGTATGACCCACACCAAATATTCTAGACTTCTTTCAGCATGTATCATTTCATTACAGCACGGAGGAATTAAGATTATATTTAATATACAAGACATAGTCATTGGAGTCTAGATATTTAGAGGTCCATAATGCTTTAAATTTTAAAATTTATCTTAAAAACAAGATAAAACAGCTTTCCAAATCGATGTTATTCGTACTTACATGGTTAGAAAAGCACTACGTTTAACTGTTAGAGCCATAAAGGGAGGTAATAAAAATAAAAGATTCAAACATTCTAGTATATTCAGCAATATTCAAACCTTTGACAAATGTTAAAGAAATTAATTATCAGAAATAGGATTTAACAAGAAATTAATGTTTTTTATGTTCATAGCGGAAAATGTGACAGCCACAATTTAGACAAAGGCATTATGAGCCTTTAATGTAGAAAATAAGTTGCTCCTATAACTACATTGTGTATGAATTGTATGTAGTGTCAAGTGATTATCTAGGTATGCAAAATATACGTTTAAAGGGAGAATATCAATTTGTATTGTGTGTACTTTAACGTTGAAGTAGCTTCCCTTTATTGTTACAGTCACTTTAATATTGGTTTAATATTCAAATAAATCCCATTTTTATTTTCTGTGTTCTTTATATAAGGAAATTAATTTCCATTATGCTTCTAGACCCATTTCCTTTTTTTTTCATATCATATTTGTGTAACACATTTAAGACAAAGTTGAAACGCAAAATCTACTAATAGACTTCCTGGTGGCTTGCTGTATAATAATAGATAAAAAACTAAAATAGTTCGGATTTCCATGTTATGTATTTTTAAACTGTAGATATATTTAGAAAATAAAATATAACGACACTAAACATCAGAAACTTAAATACAAAATGCAGAGAGGTTTTATCTGCAAACCTCTCCCACGTTGCTGTTGAGTATGCATTTAAAAAGAACACATCCCATAAATAGGCTGTTGCAAGATTTCAGTTTGATTTTTTATAACTTATACATTTTCATGTCACAAAACTAATTCAGTTTAACATTGTTACTTGGTGTATTTTTTCATTGGTTTCGTAATGCAAACAAAAATGTAATTGATAAGAGGACAACAAATTCTTCCATTACGTTTAAAGGGAGAATATTAAATTATAATTTGAGTGTTTCTACGTTGCAGTAGCTGCCCTGTACTGCAACTTCGATAAAATACTACTCTAATAAAAAAATAGGTAAAATATATTAAATTAAATTTCATTTTAATTTTCTGTGTTTTTATACATAAGGAAATTATTATGTCCCTATCCATGTCATGTTTGTGTAACACAGTTAAGACAAATTTTGAAACGCAGATTCTCGAAATAGTTGGGATTTCCAGCGATTATTTATAAACTATATAGATATATTTTGAAAAAATAGGTCATTTGGAGGAATTACGGCCACTGGTGGTCCATGAATTATTTCAAGCACTGAAAACCGCCCCTTCTGTCAGCCAGCGGGATGGATTCCTCACATAAAATCCTACAAGCGTGGTTTTCATTAATATGGTGCTCTGTTACGACCAACTCGAGGTGTATCTTTTACGGTACGATGGCACAGCACGGAGGTACTTAATTTTTGCACTTTGTCCGCCACTTTATAAACGCGAATCGCGAAAGTACGATGGCAAAGCGCGAAGGCAAATTGGCCATCATTTCGCGCTTCTACATCGAAGTTCCGCCCTTCACGAATCACCATATTATGCTGGCGTTATGTACCTTCGCGCACTCGCGTTTATAAACGGACATGCGAGGCTATGAAGGGGTAACTTCGCGCTTTGCCATCATACGTTCGCGCATCGCCATTTTAGCTTCAGCTTATCCTTAGTACCTTCGAATTTGGCGTTTACATAGAGAGCACAAGCCGAAACTAACCGGACACCATACATTGACTCAGCTAACCAGTGGATCTCCTTATAGATGTATTTTCAGTTAAAAACTGGACTCATAGGTCAGTCCAAAATATATTTTTTCTTACTGTGAAAGTTTAACATTTTCATCCAATCCATTTACTCTTTATTATTGAGGGTATATAGTATGCAACAACGATGACCGTAATTGTAATTAAATTTAAATATACAGTGTCAGGCATTCAAAATAACAAATAGTTCAGAGGTATGTCATACCGAAACACTTTCTACATATCCTTTTACTGTGTGGGTTCGAAACTCACGGACGAATGTTATTTTTCTTTATATGTGTTTTGCATCTGAACATATGACTTTTGAGTTTTTTTTTAAAAACAAAATTATAATTATCACGGAAGATTTTTATTTTCTATCCAGCTTTTAAAGGAGAAATTTCCGAAGGCTATATAGGAAATGAGATTTTTTTTGCACCAAATCTTTAATGCATATACATGTAGATATATGCATGTTCAAGAAAAAGGTCCGGAGAGAAACTGATGCAAATGTTGATCTGAACAGGACTTTATTTTTACAGTACCAAAATTGGAGATTAAAATTAAAAACAACTATTCCAGTGGGAATCACATTAGCTTTAGACTCAAGCAGGATTCTGATTATTAAATATTTATATTTAGATACATTTGACTTGTAACTTTGCAATCTATTACAAAAAGCCGTAACACTGCCACTTCAAACGAACATGCTTAAAGTCACTATCGTTATAACTATTGTTATAATAGTATGCACATGACTATTTATTGTGAAATGAGTCAGTCTTTACTTTCAACTCGTTTAACAGGCCTTTGTACGATACGCAAAAAAGAGCGTGCTACATTATAACATATTACAACTTAGGAGTATTATCTAGCACGATATTATACAGGTTCTAGTTTGCACGAGGGGTGCGTGTATCATCTTGTTTATTTACAACTGGACAGTGCTGGTCCGGGGCGGGGGCTATGGGTGTGAGAGTATTGTACATTTCATACCTTTCACGAACAGATATTGCTATTATTTTGCTCAATTCCGTTCTTATGCTTCGTAAGGATCGTCTTAAAGATAATACATATTGATGATTTCAAAATATATCGTGAAGTCATATTTTTCAATATTTACAAACATGCCCGATAAAAGTAAATATATTTGTTAGTTATACGATAAATATGCCAACTAAAAATAATTCACTCTGCGTAGTAATACAACAGGAAAAGAATGGAAACAATCTTTTACCTACAATCAGATTACCATTCATTTAAATTAGTACGTTGCTTAACATCGATCATAGTATTAAATTAGTTTCGCGGGTTAAGATTTAGCGTATAGAGTTAAATAGTCGGACAGTTTAAAGCATCTCGGTTAAGTGTTGTACATAGTTTCAATATTTGTACGACCGAAATGTCTGACTGAGGTCATTGATAACTACGTCGTACTTAGATCTTTAAGTTATATATCTGAGACGACATGTTATGTTTACAGGTTAAAATTGTCCTAGAAGACGGTCCTTACATAGAATGCAACAATCAAAGAATAATAGCAGACTCGGTTTGACCGAGTCTGTCTAACAGTGCAACATCTCTCAAGCTCCTCTCCCCAACGCATCCTCCATTCCCACCTCCTTTCGGTAGTACTGGCTTAAACGGAACTCTTTAAACATAAATATTGAATGGACTCCATCTGTATAGATTATAAACGATACTTTCGGCTGCTTCGGTAGTTCTTACAACAAATTTCTGTCAGAAATGCCGACAATTCTTGGAAACTATAAGTTCAGTATGCAAAACTGATGTACCTTAAGACTGACACTTCTCTTAAACAGGCATTTATGTAATTACATTAGCAATTTATACATGTATTGCTACGCCGAATAGAGCTCTTGCGCCGTATCAACTCACATGTGCGTCGACTATAAATATATATATATCTTACACTGAATACAAGTCACCGTAAGCTATATATGCCAAGATGCTGCATATCCCCGTATATAAAGCTCATTTTAGATCGATTGTAATTCAGAATCAACAATATCACTATTAAACAGTACGTTTTCACCACCGTTGCCAACAACATCATCATCATAATCATCATTACAACCATCAGCATCAGCAGCAGCAACAACAGTAGCAGCCGCAGCATGATCACCACCACCACTACAACATCCACAACCACCACGATAATCATCGTTATTTTTCGAACGATCGAACCAGCATACGCGTCGTGTTCATCATAACCTTCATCAGCAGAGCAGCAGCATAATCACCATCATCATCGCTAATAGGCATACTGTTGCTGCTGCTGCTACTCCTACTACTACTGCTTCTGCTGCTATTACTAATGCAGCTACTGCTACTGCTGCTGTTATTGCAACTGCTGCTGCTGCTGCTACTACTACTGCTGCTGCTGATACTATTTCTGCTACTGCTGCTTCTACTATAGCTCCTAATACTGCTAGTACTGCTCCTACCACTACTACTACTGCTGCTACTACTACTATTGCTCCTAACATTACTACTGTCGCCATTACTGCTGCTACTACTACTACTGCTTCTACTACTACTTCTGCTACTGGTACTACTGCTGCTGCAACTACAGCTCCTACTACTGCTGCTACTGCTGCTACTGCTACTTCTGCTCCTACTACTGTTGCTCCTACAACTCCTACTTCTGCTACTGCTGCTGTATGACGACAACGACGACGATGATGATGATGTTCACAAATATGTTTAATACTGACCATGTAAGCTGAAAGGGATATGTATATCCAACGTATATAGCTTACGTAAGCTGTATTGGTTGCATGCTCACGGATACAAATCATCGTAAGCTGTATATACGGCGCAAGCTCTATACGGCGTAACAATGCATGGAAACATGGAAAAGGACAAATAGCTGGAATAATACATAGAGTGGCGAATATGAATGTCAGTTGAAAACTACAAACAGTTTCGAATAAGAATAAAAAATGATGATCCCTATTGTTTTGGGGGTAAGTTGGTCAAAGGTCAAGGTGATAGTGATCATTAGATTGAAAATGGGACAACTCTTCATGGGTGTGGGGGTGGGGTGTGGAAGCGGCATACGTGATTTAGATTGAGTTGTGATTATATCCATCTCGTATTAATTACTGAAAGATCACTATCACTTACTAAATGCTTGTTATGAAATTGGGATTATTTAGTTAAAATTACTCCTATTTTGTGTTGTTTGCTTCTTGCTGATTAAATCAGACTTACTTTTTGACATTATATATAAGCATATACATATACTATCAGAGGCACGCTGACGCGCTTGGTAAATCTCATTCAATTTTGTTCCAAAAGCAACAATACTTACATCAACACTAAAACTTTATACATAAGAAATTTTATTACTAAACTGGTTTTTTATTGCAAAATTAGTTCTAACAGCCTAGCCCATTTTGTGTCGGCATACGTTTAAAGGGAGAAAATGAATCTGTATTGTGTGTCCTTATACATATGAATAGCTTCCCTGTACTGTTCAGGTAAAAATTCAAATAAAGCCCATTCTTATTTTCTGTGTTCTTTATAAATTCCATATGCTCCTAGACCCATTTTCCTTTTCATATCATGTTATATAACACATTTAAGACACTAATAGACTGAAAAAATCAAGCGATGTTTCTAAAATAGTTCGGATTTCCAAGGTATGTATTTTTATATTGTAGATATATTTAGAAAATAAAATATAACGCCACTAACCATCAGGAACTTAAATACAAAATGCATACCGATTTTTATCTACAGACCTCTCCCACGTTTTTTAGTATGCATTTAAGATGAACACAGCCCATAAAT
The DNA here is from genome assembly GCF_021730395.1 of Mercenaria mercenaria. NCBI lineage: Eukaryota > Metazoa > Mollusca > Bivalvia > Venerida > Veneridae > Mercenaria > Mercenaria mercenaria. The sequence goes on from NC_069363.1 coordinate 57,685,261, forward strand.
AGGCTGTTGCAGGATTTCGGATTTGATTTTTTATATCTAATACATTTTCATGTCACAATACTAATTCAGTAATGGCGCACTTCTTCAGTTTATAAACTATATAGATATATTTAGAAAAAAATAGCGGTCGTATGGCGGAATTACAGCCACTGGTGGTGGCATCTGCCCCTCCATGCATTATATCATGCACTGAGAACCGCCTACCTAGATAGATAACCCACATGAAGTATGGTGTTCTGTTACGACCAGCTCGTGCTGTATCCCGGCGGTATGATGGCGCAGCACGAAGGTACATAACTTTTGCATTTTGTCAGTCACTAAACGCGACTAGCGAAGGCAGGATGGCGGCCATCATTCGAAGTTTCGACCTTCACGATTCGTCCTGATACTAGTATGCTGGCGTTATGTACCTTCGCGCTTCAACATCGAACATTCGCGTTTATAAACGGACTCGCAAGGCTATGATGGCGCAGCACGAAGGTACATAACTTTTGCATTTTGTCAGTCACTAAACGCGAATAGCGAAGGTAGGATGACGGCCATCATTCGAAGTTTCGACCTTCACGATTCGTCCTGATACTAGTATGCTGGCGTTATGTACCTTCGCGCTTCAACATTGAACATTCGCGTTTATAAACGGACTCGCAAGGCTATGAAGGGGCAACTTCGCAGTTTGCCAGCTAACCTTCGCGCATCGCTATTTTCGCTATAGCTTATTTAATTGTACCTTTCGCATTTTCACATGGAGGACAAGTTTATGCTAACGGAACACCATAACGAGTCTAATATCATTTTTAACGGTTGCGTTGTTTGCTTCCAGGGGATCTTCTTGCAGATTTGTAAGTTAGTCCGCAATACTTTTTTTTACTTTGGAAGCTTAGGAATTTACCCTTTATTTTTGAGGGTGCATACTATCATTCCCCATCGGTAACATGATATATAATAACTTTACTGTACTTACATTCAAATAAAACATAAAGAATTCAACTGTTTTGTTAATTGTCGAAAACTATACATTTCTACTTTCTTACCAATAAAAATAGCTCATAGACAAGGCATCTACATGTCTTTTTACTGCGTGGTTTCAAAACTAAGTGACAACTTAATTTTCTCTGTATATTTGCATCAAAACGTATGACCGAGTTTTGTGTGTGAATTATATCACGTACGAATTTTATTTTCTGTCCAGCTTATAAAGGAGGAACTCCCGGCATCAAATCTAACACAATTCTAATTCATTCTATATAGATATACATACAGATACGAAGTAACAGTTGCATGTTTGAAATCAAGAAACAAATGTTAATAAAAAGGTTCGTAGAGAAATGGATCGTAAAAAATAAATGCTGATCTACATACAGTACTAAAATTTAACCCGACTGAGTTATTCCGCCAGGTACGAATAAAAACAACTATACGGGCGGGATGGGTTAATGCAGGGTTTCGGTTTGATATTTTGATTACGAAATATTTATATTTAGGTATACTTGTTTGTAACTTTGCAAACTTAAACAAAAACAGAAGCACTGCCACTTCAAACAATCAAGTTTAAATTACTATCGTTAATCATATGCACATGATCAGTAATGAAATGAGTCACGCTTTACTTATACTGCGTTAAACAGGACTTTTATAAAATACGCAAAAGAACGTTATACATTATAACATATAGTATTATATAGGGTGCTGGGTGGCATGAGTGGTGTGGACTTTTCAATTATCTCTGATATAATTTTGCTTGGTTGCGTTCTAGGCTTCCAAATCGTCTTATAGAATATATAAACCTTCACTTTTACTTTTTCCTTCATAACCATATAGTGCTGTGAATCCGTAAACCTTTCTGCGGGCGAGCAGCTTTAAACACATTTGATAAAATAAATGATACAATGTTCGGTACAGTCTCGCATTTTATCACTTTCTTCGATTAAAGAATATATTAAAGTCCTTTGATAAAAGTGATAAAATGCTCGGTACAGCCTCATATTTGAAATCACTTTCTTCTACTCGGTTAATAATTTGATATGAAAAGGTACTCGTTTATCCTCTTGTTTATTTACAAGTTGACAGCTCTGGTCCTCTGAAGCCAGTACTAGGGGTGTGACATTGTTGCACTTTTCATTACCTCTCACCAACAGATCCTACTATTATTTTGCTTGATTTCAATGACATTCTTTTGCCTAAAACGGATCGTCTCAAAGGTTATACATATTGGTGATTTCAAAATATATCGTGGTCATCTTATATATTTGAATATTCACAAGCATGTCCCTATGTGTTAGCAGACAAAAGGAAATATATTTGTTAGTTATACAATAACAATACCAACTAAAATAATTTATTCTGCGTAATAATACAGCAGGAATACAGAAAACACTCATGAACTTAACAATCATTCATTTACTACCGGGATATACACGTTGTTTAACTTCGAACCTATATAGATGTAACGTGCTGCAGTCACGAGTTAGCTTAAATAATCTGGCAGTTTAAAAGCGTCACAGTTAAGTGTTCTACAGACGTCTCAAGATTAGTTTATTAGACATTTGCGAATTAAACCTACGTGGACTGTGAGAACCTAAGACGATCGATCAAGGGGACCGTCTCAACATGATTATTTTATGTGTGGTAGGAAAACATTCCTATAATGGTGGTAAGGTCTGGCTTATTAAGTAACCGCACAGGATAAGATTTGGATTTGTCTGTCCGTCCGTCTGTTCGCCAGAGAAATGTTGTTTTTTTTTATCTATATCGCAAAAAGTATTTGATTTAGCGTCATAACACTTTCCTGAAATGTTCTTCAATATTATAAGTTGCACATCTGCGACAAAGTTGAAAAGATGAGCTAGTCCGATCGCAATGTATCCGTATTCCATCGTCGTCGTCGTCCGACATGAAAAAATCTAAACTGGGTCAGCTGGGATCAAAATGTAGGTCAGCAGGAAAAACATTGCGAAGACTGTAGAAAACGTAATATCTTGCGTCTCCATTCATTTGTTGTTATTTTACGCCCGAAGGGACGTATTTTATCATACCCCAGGTGTTTATCTGAAGAATAGTCTCTCAAGGCCGAAATTATGACCCTATCTTCATGAAACTTAGTCAAAATGTTTATCTTGATGACCTCTAGGCCAAGTTTTAATCTGGGTCATGTCGGGTCAAAAAGTAGGTCACCAGGTCAAATCGAAGGAAAAGCTTGTGAACACTCTATAGGCCACATTTATGATCTTATCTTCAAGAAACTTGGTCAGAATGTTTATCTTGATGACCCCTAGGCCAAGTTTGAATCTGGGTCATGTAGGGTCAAAAAATAGGTCACTAGGCCAGATCAAAGGAAAATCTTGTTACCACTCTAGAGACCACATTTTAAGTTTGAAACTCATAAGAATTGGTCAGAATGTTTGTCTTGGTGACTTCTAGGTCAAGTGGAGCCCAAAACTAGGTCACCCAGTCAAATAAAAAAACATTCTAGAGGCCATATTTATGACCCTATCTTCATGATACTTGATCAGAATGCTTACCTTGATGACCTCTAGGCCAAGTTTGAATCTGGGTCAAAAATAGGTCATTTGGTCAAATCAAAGGAAAAGCTTGGGTCAGAATATTTATCTTGATGATGTTTAGGCCAAGTTTGGATCTGGGTCATTTGGGGACAAAAACTAGGGCACTAGGTCAGATCAAAGGAGAATCTAAGCCCGCCCGCTTAGCTCAGTAGGTAAGAGCGTTGGTCTACGGATCGCGGGGTCGCGAGTTCGATCCTCGGGCGGGGCGTATGTTCTCCGTGACTATTTGATAAACGACATTGTGTCTGAAATCATTAGTCCTCCACCTCTGATAATTCATGTGGGGAAGTTGGCAGTTACTTGCGGAGAACAGGTTTGTACTGGTACAGAATCCAGGAACACTGGTTAGGTTAACTGCCCGCCGTTACATGACTGAAATACTGTTGAAAAACGGCGGTAAACCCAAAACAAACAAACAAACAAACAAAGGAGAATCTTGTTAACACTCTAGAGACCATATTTTAAGTTTGAAACCCATGAGAATTGGTCAGAATGTTTGCCTTGATAAAATCTAGGTAGAGTTGGAATCTGGGTCATTTGGGGTCAAAAACTAGGTCACCCGGTCAAATCAAAGAAAAACTATGTGTAGGTAATTGGGGTTGCATTTTTCAATGGATACTCTTGAAATTTGATCAGAATGATCTTCTTGATAAAATCTATGTCAGGTTCGAATATGGGTCATTTGGGGCCGAAAACTAGGTCACCAGGTCAAATAAAAGACAAACCTTGTGTATGCAATAGGGGCTGCATTTTTTCATCTGATGTGCATGAAACTTGGTCAGAACATTTGTGTCCAGGAAGTTTCGGATGAGTTTTTATCTGGGTTGCATGGGGTGAAAAACTAGGTCAACAGGTCAAATCAAAGAAAAAGCTTGTTTACACTGTAGGAGCCACATTTCTAATTCAATCTTCATAAAACGTGGTCAGAATGTTTTGAATCAGGGTCACTTGGTAAAATCAAAGGAAAAGCTTGTTTACACTCTTAAGGGTCACTTTTTTGCTCCACTCTTAAAGAAACTTTGTCAGAATGTTTGTTTTCATGAAATCATGAACGACTTTTAATCTGGATCATGTGGGGTCAAAACTAGGTCACTAGGTCAAATCAAAGAAAATGCTTGTTTACACTCAGGCCACATTATGGTCCAATCTTAATGAAAATTAGTCAGAATATTTGCCTCCATGGACGGGTTAAAAATTGGGTCCGGTTGGGGAAAAAATAGGTCACTAGGACTAATCGAAGAAAAAAGCACTAGATGCCATATTTTTGCTCCAATCTTCATGAAACTTGGTCAGAATGTTTATCTCCTTGAAAACTCAGATGAGTTTGAAACTGGGTCACGTGGAGTCAAAAACTGGGTCACTAGGTCAAACACGTTTGTTATGGTGTATTACTGTGGTGAGCGACCTAGGGCCATCATGGCCCTCTTGTTTAGTTTAGTGGTTTATTGTGGTAGTAAGTACTTTCTTAATTGGGTATAAACTATTGCAAATTCGGTTGGATTTTTCTATTACTTATACATTAACATGTCATTATACTTATTATCTTATTAAGTAAGAATATAGTAACTCGGCACACTTCATCAGTTATCTAATTTACATTTAAAGGGAGAATATCAACTTGTAACAAGAGTATTTATTCGTTGCAGTAGCTGCCCTGTATTACCGCATCAAATACTATTAAAAAAAAACTTCGTTTTTATACACAAGGAAATTAATATATACATATCTGTGTCTTGTTCGTGTAACACATTTAAGACCGTGAAGTGTATTAATAATTTTGAAACGTCGTTTCTCACAATAGTATGGATTTCCAGCGCTTATTTATATAAACTATAGATATATTTGAATAAAAATGGGTTTACATGGCGAATATACAGATATTTCTCTTCCATGCATTATTTCAGTCGTGGAAAATTGCCGACAAGCCGCGAGGTAGCTGAATGACTTTCTCACATAAATACTACTACATGCCACGGTGTATCAGTATATTATAACAGAATTTCTGGATACAGCTTATCCCATTACTAAGGTGTTCCATCAGGTCGCTCAACACGACATAAATGGAAATGCTGCAGTCTCGGTTCAACTGAACCTGTTCATGGACGGTAGTGGGAATGCAAGCTACCGACCACGACCTCTAGCGGAAATGCAAGCTACTGGCCATGCCCTCTAGCCAAAGTTTGAGCAGAGTTCAACACTCACGCAACTGAAAGATCAGAACAGTCTCTGACTGAATGTACGGAGGACTTTTTACGGCCGCCACTCAGCACAAACAAAACTGCTGTGACAACAAATTAGAAGAAGTGGAAAACCAAAGGTCACCCAACACGACATAAATGACAAGTAGCCCAAATGGGCCTAAGTAGCTCACCTGAAGAAGACCTGTACCATCCGACCCTAAAAGGGGCCAAACACCCTAAACTGAATAAATTTATGAGGACCTTATATTGACGCTACAGATCAGGTTTGATGAATATCCACTGAATGTTTCACGAAAAGTAGTCATTAAAATGTATTTTTACTTTTAGTCCTAGCAACCCCTAAAAGGGGCCAACTGCTCCCATGTAAACAAAACTGACAGAGGACCTTATGATAATCCTACAAACCAAGTGTGATGAAAATCCATTTAGCAATTCATTAGAAGAAGTTGTTCAAAGGTATTTCTAGTTTTAATTCTAGCAGCCCCTAAAACGGGCCAGGTGTCCCCAATTGAAATGTTTTGGTAAAGAGCCTTATAATAATGCTACAAATCAAGTTTGATGAAGATCCATCAAGCAGTTCATGAGAAGAAGTCTTTTGAAGGCACTTACATTTTTGTTCTAGTGGCCCCTAAAAGGAGGACCCCGACTGCCCCCATTTGTAAACTAGAAATGTGTCCATGGGACACAGATACCCCCACTACATGACAAAGGACACACATTTTTTCCTAGGTCAGGGGCCATAACTCGTACAATACTGAATGGATCTGAACGCAAAACCCCAGGTGCACAACCGCAAATGCTGACCAACATTCCTTTAAACATTGGTGACTCTAGGTCAAATACTTTTGGAGCTACGCACGACACAACATTAAAATGACTAATTTTTAACTAAGTCAGGGGCCATAACTCCTACATGACTGAATGAATCCGAACGCGAAACCCCAGGTGCACAACTGCACATGCTGACCAACATTCCTGTAAACTTTGGTGACTCTAGGTCAAATTCCTTTCGAGCTACATGCGACACAACATTAAAATGATCAATTTTTGACTAAGTCAGGGGCCATAACTCCTACACGACTGAGTGAATCCGGACGCGAAACCCCAGGTGCACAACTGCACATGCTGACCAACATTCCTGTAAACTTTGGTGACTCTAGGTCAAATATCATGTCAGGGGCCATAACTACTAAACAACTGAATGAATCCGGACGCAAAACCCCAGGTGCACAACTACACATGCTGACCAACATTCCTGTAATTTTTTACAAAGTCAGGGGCCATAACTCCTACACGACTGAATGAATCCGGAAACGAAACCCCAGGTGCACAACTACACATGCTGACCAACATTCCTGTAAAGTTTTGTGACTCTACGTCAAATACTTTTGGAGCTACGCGCGACACATTCCCGGAAGGACGGACGGACAAGGGCAAATCTATATGCCCCCCACCCCCAAAAGTGGGGGCATAAAAATGGGAGAGGACCTTATGATGATACTACGCAAGTTTGATGAAGATCCATCAAGCGGTTCAGGAGTAGAATAAAAAGTGGAAACTCCACAGGTCGCTCAACACGACAAAAATGAAAATGCTGCAGGCTCGGTTTGATTGAGCCTGTTCATGGACGGTAGTGGAAATGCATGCTACCGCCCTCTAGCTCCGGGTTGAGCAGAACTCAACATTTACACATGTTACAAGTACAAAAACAATTTAGAGACATCCACAGACATGGTTTTAAAAGTCATTTCCTTTTTTAGTTCTAGTGGCCCCTAATAGGAATCAAGTGCCCCTATTTGAACAAAATTGGGTGATTACCTTATAATAATGCCACAAACTAACTTTGATGAAGCTCATTCTAGCGGTTCATGAGAAGAAGTCGTTTAAAGGTATTTCTTATTTTGGCTCAAGCGGACCCTGAAGAAAATTTGGCGAGGACCTTATAACGATGCTATAGACCAAGTTTGATGAACATCCTCCAAACAGTTCACGAGATGAAGTCGTTTAAATGTATTTCTTTTTTTGGCTCAAGCGGACCCTAAAGGGGCCAAGTGCGCCATTTGAACAAATTTGGAATGATGCAACAGAGTCAAATGTGATGAAAATCCTTTAAGCGGTTCATGAGAAGAAGTCGTTTAAAGGTATTTCTAATTTTTGCTCTAGCGGCCCCCATTTGAACAAACTTGTAACAATACCTTATAATGATGTTACAGACTAAGTTTAATGAAGATCCATCAAGTGGTTTATGAGAATATTTTTTTTAATTTTTTTTTCTATTTTTGGCTCTGGCGGCCCCTAAAAGGGGCTAAGGTCAACCATTTGAAAAAAACTTGTTAGAGGGTTATGACAGGATGCTACGGACGAAGTTTGGTGTAATTTTGACCAGTAGTTTCAGAGGAGGTGTTTAAATGAAAAAGTGGATGACGGACCATCCACCTATACTGATAGCTCATGAACCTTCGGTTCAGGTGAGCTAAAAATGTTGCAGAGCCAGAGCTCATTCAAGAAATCAACATCCAACCTGAAACCCTGCCAGAACCTGAAACCCAAAAGGAACCCCTACAGGAGCCCAAAATCCAGTAAGAACCCCTTCCAGTGAACTTGACATTTTGAAGGCTCAAGACAAGAGGACATTTATAACAAGTGCAGGAAGGAACCTCGAATAGGACAGTGTTGGCGGCTTGTGACAGTTCACAAAGCCTGCTCCACCATATCCACAGCCGTTTTACAAGTAGCTTCAGGCTGGGACTTTAGATTGGTTCTGCTATACATGCAAAAATGAATAAAACACGGTCAACACACACGAGGACAAAGAACTCGGTTAGGCATCTTTCCAATTTTCTAAGTGATTTAAAGACTAACATAACCCTTCCCTTTCCAATTAAAACGGAGATATCAACCCCAAGTCCTTGACAAATATTTCAGTTTTCCAAACGACATTAGTATAAATTTATATGACTAAATACAGTTTAACATGATCGGGGTAATATCAAATAAGTACATTAAATTTTACTAGAACAGAAATCAGTTTAAGCCAGTGCAAGGTGGTGTTAGGAGGCTTCCATATTTCATTACCTCTCGCGAAATTTTGGACAAACCGAGTCTGCAAGTATGTTACTTGGTTGCTTTCTATGCATCCAAAGGCTCTCTTCACAGATTTTTTTATTAAGGATGAAACCAAAACTAAGAAAACAACAACGATGAACATCCAACAGGGAATGCTACGTTCCAGCTTCTCCAAACCTTAACCCAGCACGAGGACGTGCACAGGACCACTCTCACAAAACTAACATACTAAGATAAAACGAACAAATGAAGGAACACAGTGTGGCATTGTCTTGGGGCGGTCAGCGGTTAAATCGCATCCGCTAAGTTCTGGTGGAATTTACTATCATAGTCCTCCACCTGTTTCTTCAAAAACCGGAAAACGTAGTGTCCAACTGTAAGAGGACAGAACACGAAACATGCTGGAAAGTTTGCATATATTTCCTGGTCATGAGTGATCTTGTTCAGAGGATGGACAGGGCCCAGACAGATATGCTGGTGATTACTGCATTGCAAAATGCCAATATTGTTTTTTGCTCTTTCATGGCAAATAGCATGTGTAAAATAGAAAAGGTGGAAACTACAGGTCGCTGAACACGACAAAACTAAAGATGTTGCAGGTTCGGTCTGATTAAACCCGGAAAAGACGACGAATTAAAGCATTTGATTGAGCAAAGTCAAATTCTAGATGATTATTTCTTTGTAGAAATCTTGAATCAGTCAAAGCATAACGAAAGCTTAATGTTTCCACCTTTTCTGTCTTAAAAGAAACAGAATAAACGCGAAGGATTGACCAATATAACTGGTAGTGCTTTTGGATATATTTTTATTTAAAAATATGCATCTGGCGTTAAGGAAAGTAAGCATACAGGCATGTACCGAGATCTTAGCTATTGGAATGTTTTATTCAGAAATGTCCCATGTTTGTTTTAACAGTAATGACTTTGGATGAACTTTTTGACAGTTTATGTTGGCCCTTTTGTACTTGTTCATGTCATTGATTCATTCAGTTAGCTTTCTTTAGTGACATGACATTTGAGATCCAACCACAACAATATAACAACCTGTATATTTAGGCAGGACATATTTTCAGCATGTATAAGAATTACACTGGCATTCGCATTGACTAAACTATTCTAATTTATAGCATTGTCCTAAGTGTTACTGTATTTGGATTGTTTTAGCAAGGGAAACTTTGTAAAAGTAAAAATGTAGCCCATTGTAGCTTTGTCAATATATACTTCTATGATTATTTTGTCTGAGCCATTGTGAGGTTAAAAGTCCATTGTGTATGGGGTTTGTTTGTCCGTATGAATTGTGGGGTAGCAAGACAAACTTTAAAAATGTAAAAATGAAGTCCATTGTACTGTTGTGTATACTTCTGAGGTTATTTTGTCTGAGCCATTGTGAGGTTATAAGTCCATAGTGTATGGGGTTTTTGTCCATATGAATTGTGGGATAGCAAGGAAAACTGAAAATGTAAAATTGAAGTCCATTGTACTGTTGTGTATACGTTTGAGGTTATTTTGTCTGAGCCATTGTGAGGTTAAGTGTCCAAAGTGTATGGGGTTTGTGTGCATATGAATTGTGAGGTAGCAAGGAAAAATTTGAAAATGTTAAAATGAAGTCCATTGTACTGTTGTGTATACTTCTGAGGTTATTTTGTCTGAGCCATTGTGAAGTTAAGTGTCCAAAGTGTATGGGGTTTGTGTCCATATGATTTGTGGGGTAGCAAGGAAAACTTTATTGCATTTTCCATTACTGCTTATGAACAGACTCAATCAAACCGAGTCTGCAATTTTCACTGTTTGCTTTGTTCTCGGTGCTTCCGAGGGATCTACTTTCCAGATTTTATTTACTTCACAACAGCAGGTGTTAAGTGCTGTGTGGCGGCCGTAAAATGTCGCCCCGACTTCATCTCAGTGTTGTTATATTTTCTGGTCCTTCGGGATCATTGATTTTAACTCATTTAGATTTGAAGATTTAATACTGCTTAAGCCGGTGCTAGGGGACGTGGGCAGTGTTGCATTTTCCATTACTGCTCATGAACAGACTCAATCAAACCGATTCTGCAATTTTCACTGTTTGCTTTGTTCTCGGTGCTTCCGAGGGATCTACTTTCCAGATTTTATTTACTTCACAACAGCAGGTGTTAAGTGCTGTGTGGCGGCCGTAAAAAGTCGCCCCGACTTCATCTCAGTGTTGTTATATTTTCTGGTCCTTCGGGATCATTGATTTCAACTCATTTAGATTTGAAGATTGAATACTGCTTAAGCCGGTGCTAGGGGGCGTTGGCAGTGTTGCATTTTCCATTACTGGTCATGAACAGACTCAATCAAACCGAGTCTGCACTTTTCACTGTTTGCTTTGTTCTCGGTGCTTCCGAGGGATTTACTTTCCAGATTTTATTTATGAATGTAAAAATTAAGTCCATTGAACTGTTGTGTATACTTCTGAGGTTATTTTATCTGAGCCATTGTGATGTTAATTGTCCTTAGTGTATGGGGTTTGTGTCCATATGAATTGTGGGGTAGCAAGAAAAACTTTATAAATATAAAAATGAAGTCCATTTTATTGTTGTGTATACTTCTGAGGTTATTTTGTCTGAGCCATTCTGAGGTTAAGTGTCTAAAGTGTTTCGGGTTTGTGTGTCTGAATGAATTGTGGGGTAGCAAGGAAAAATTTGAAATTATAAAAATGAAGTCTATTGTACTGTTGTGTATACGCCTGAGGTTATTTTGTCTGAGCCATTGTGAGGTTAAGTGTCCAAAGTGTATGGGGTTTGTGTCCATATGATTTGTGGGGTAGCAAGGAAAACTTTATGAATGTAAAAATTAAGTCCATTGAACTGTTGTGTATACTTCTGAGGTTATTTTTTCTGAGCCATTGTGATGTCAATTGTCCATAGTGTATGGGGTTTTTGTCCATATGAATTGTGGGATAGCAAGGAAAACTTTAAAAATGTAAAAATGAAGTCCATTGTACTGTTGTGTATACGTTAGAGGTTATTTTGTCTGAGCCATTGTGAGGTTAAGTGTCCAAAGTGTATGAAGTTTGTGTGCATATGAATTGTGAGGTAGCAAGGAAAGATTTGAAAATGTTAAAATGAAGTCCATTATACTGTTGTGTATACTTCTGAGGTTATTTTGTCTGAGCCATTGTGATGTTAATTGACCATAGTGTATGGGGTTTGTGTTTATATGAATTGTGGGGTAGCAAGAAAAGCTTTTTATTGTTGTGTATACTTCTGAGGTTATTTTGTCTGAGCCATTGTGGGGTTAAGTGTCCATAGTTCATGGGCTTTGCGTCCATAACAATTGTGGGGTAGCAGGGAAAACTTTATAAATGTGAAAATTAAGTCAATTTTACTGTTGTGTATACTTCTGAGGTTATTTTGTCTGAGCCATTGTGAGGTTAAGTGTCCAAAGTGTATGGGGTATGTGTCCATATGAATTGTTAGGTAGCAAGGAAAACTTTGAAAATGTAAAAATGAAGCCCATTGTATTGTTGTGTATACTTCTGAGGTTATTTTTGTCTGAGCCATTGTGAGGTTAAGTGTCCATAGTGTATGGGGTTTGTGTCCATATGAATTGTGGGGTAGCAAGGAAAAATTTGAAAATGTAAAGTGAAGTCCATTATACTGATGTGTATACTTCTGAGGTTATATTGTCCGAGCCATTGTGAGGTTAAGTGTCCAAAGGGTATGGGTTTTGTGTCCATATGATTTGTGGGGAAGCAAGGAAAACTATAAATGTAAGAATGAAGTCCATTGTAGCATTGTGTATACTTCTGGGGTAATTTTGTCTGAGCCATTCTGAGGTTAAGTGTCCATAGTGTATGGGGTGTTTGTGTCCGTATGAATATTTATTGTGAGATAGCTTGAAAAGTTGTTCCTTATTAAAATATTATGTAACAATTTCAGTCTTTCATTTATCGAACTGCCTGCTTTGAGAGTATTGTAGTTAAACTTGATCGAACAGCTAGAGGATAAATTGCATATTCTCTTAGTGATGTGCAATATTACTGTGCTGTATAATGCATGTATACGTTTCCTTATAACATCAATAACCTATAATATTTTTCAGAGTCACTGAAAAGGAAACCAGCATCCCTTATCTGGCTTACCAGCAGAGACTGTAACCAATACATCTGGCTTACCAACAGAGACTGTAACCAATACATCTGGCTTACCAACAGAGGCTGTAACCAATACATCTAGCTTACCAACAGAGACTGTAACAAATAAATTTGGCTTGCATTTACAGAGACTGTAACCAATACATTTGGCTTGCCAACAGAGACTGTAACCAATACGTCTGGCTTACAAACAGAGACTGTAACCAATACACCTGGCTTACCATCAAAGACTGTAACCAATACACCTCGCTTACCAACAGACACTATAACCAATACATCTAGCTTACCAACAGAGCAAGTAACTAATACATCTGACTTACCAACAGAGGCTGTGACCTATACATCTGGCTTACGAACAGAGGCTTTAACCAATTCATCCGATTTACCAACAGAGACTGTAACCAATACATCTAGCATACCTACAGAGGCTGTAACCAATACATCTGATTTACCAACAGAGACTGTAACCAATACACCTGGCTTACTAACAGAGGCTGTAACCAATACACCTCGCTTACCAACATACACTGTAACCAATACATCTAGCTTACCAACCGAGCATGTAACTAATACATCTGACTTACCAACAGAGGATGTGACCAATACATCTGGCTTACGAACAGAGACTGTAACCAATTCATCTGATTTACAAACGGAGACTGTAGCCAGTACATCTAGTATACCTACAGAGGCTGTAACCAATACATCTGATTTACCAACAGAGACTGTAACCAATACATCTGGCTTACCAACAGAGGCTGTAACCAATACACCTAGCTTACCAACAGAGACTGTAACCAATGCATCTGGTGCACCAACAGAGACTCACTGTAACCAATACATCTGGCTTACCAACAGATACTGTAACCAATACATCTGGGGTACTAACAGAGACTGTAACCAATACATAGGTCTAGTTCGAAACTGTTCACATTATATGTATTACTAGGTCAATAGATCATGTTAACAGAAACATTTGTAAACACTTGTTCAAAATAAAAGTCGTATCTTCATCAAATGTGCTCAGAATGCTTAGGAAGTGCACGGCATATAGGATTATTCTTTAACACCATCTAAGTTTCATCAAGCCGGTGGCATTGCATTTCCTGAATGCAGTCTTGTTTAGGCTGCCACACTGTTGTGAAGTGTATAAATACCACAGTCAATGTGTTTAACAAAATTTATTAGACAGAGAATGTTAAAAAGTAGTCCATTGAAGCGTTGTGTAACTTATGGGGTTATTTTGACTGAAGCATTATGAGGATAAATGTCAAAATGAAGTCCATTGTATCATTATGTATACTTCTGGGGTAATTTTGTCTGAGCCATTGTGAGGTTAAGTGTCCATAGTGAATGGGGTTTGTGTGTCCATATGAATTGTGAGGTAGCAGGTACTCAGGCAAGCAATATAGGGCAATCATGGCCCTCTTGTACAATGTAGCCCCACATATTTATTCTTTACAATCTGGGCTTAACCTTAGGTTTGGTTGAACTACCCCACAATGTCTTCTCAGTCTGTATTTTTGTGCCCCCCCCCCCCTCATGAATGGTGGGGCATATAGATTTGGTCTTGTCCGAGCATCCGTCCGTCCGTCCGAAGTTCGTGAGGCGCCTAACTTGAAAAGTATTTGATATAAATTTATGAAATCTTGCATGAGTCTTTATCATGGTATGAACTTGCACACCTCCTATTTTTCGTCTGGCTCCTCTCCCTATTTTCAGAGTTATGGCCCCTGAAATAGTCAAAAATGCACATTTTCACCTTGTGACGCGCCTAACTCAAAAAGTGTTTGATATAGATTCATGAAGCCTTGCATGAGTCTTAATCATGATATGACCTTGCGCACCTCTTATTTTTCATTTTGGTCCGCACCCTATTTTCAGAGTTATGGCCCCTGAAATAGTCAAAAATGCACATTTTCACATTGTGACGCGCCTAGCTCAAAAAGTATTTGATATAAATTGATGAAACCTTGCATGAGTCTTTATCATGATATGAAATTGCGCACCTCTTATTTTTCGTCTGGCTCCTCCTCCTATTTTCTGAGTTATGGCCCCTGAAATAGTCAAAAATGCACATTTTCACCTTGTGACGTGCCTAGCTCAAAAAGTATTTGATATAAATTGATGAAACCATGCATGAGTCTTTATCATGATATGAACTTGCGCACCTCTTTTTTTTCTTCTACTTCCACCCCCTATTTTCAGAGTTATGGCCCCTGAAATAGTCAAAAATGCGAATTATCACCTTGTGACACGCCTAGCTCAAAAAGTGTTTGATATAGATTCATAAAGCCTTGCATGAGTCTTAATCATGATATGAACTTGCGCACCTCCTATTTTTCATTATGGCCCCTGAAATAGTGCACATTTTCACCTTGTGATGCACCTTGTTCAAAAAGTATTTAATATAAATGATTGAAAACTTGCCTAAGTCTTTATCATTATATAAACTTGCACACCTCTTATTTTTTGGCTGGCTCCACCCCCTATTTTGCAAGTTATGGCCCCTGAAATAGTAAAAAAATGCACATTTTCACCTAATTATGTTTCTAGCTCAAAAATTATTTGATGTAAATTTATGAAACCTTGCTTGGATCTTTATTATGATGTGTCCTTGCACACTTGGCATTCTTCCTGAGAATCTTAGCATTGATTACAAAGTTATGGCTCTTGAAATAGCCAAAATAACAGATTTTTTGTTTGTGATGCTCATAGCTCAAAAAGTATATGGCCTAGAATAATGAATCCTTTTCATAAAATGTTTGTTTAGGCTATACCCCCATTAAGACTGCAAACATTTGAATTATTTCTCCTTATTTGTGACAAATGTACCAGTGGGGGGGGGGGGGGGGGGGGCACACCCTGTGTCCTACAGACACATTCTAGTCAATGCAACTTCACATGTTCAATTTTTACAAACTCTACTGAACCCCACAACAATTTTGGTCGAGATACCCCGCAATGTCTTCACTGGCTGTACGTCCGCTCGTCTGTCTCTGTCTGTCCGTAGACACAATCTTCTGCGCACCATCTCTCCTCATCCCCTTGACACAGTTTAATGAAACTTCACACAAGTGATCAGTAACAACAGTAGCTGTGCATGGGGCATGTTAGGTTCTTTCAGAAAAAAAATTGCAGAGTTACGGGACTTTGTTTTTTGTTACTGTACTATATACATAGACACAATCTTGTGCGCACCATCTCTCGTCATCCCCTTGACACAATTTAATGAAACTTCACACAAGTGATCAGTAACAACAGTAGTTGTGCATGGGGTATGTTAGGTTTTTTCAGAAAAAAAATTACAGAGTAACGGGACTTTGTTTTTTGTTACTATACTATATACATAGACACAATCTTGTGCGCACCATCTCTCCTCATCCCCTTGACACAATTTAATGAAACTTCACACAAGTAATCAGTAACAACAGTAGTTGTGCATGGGGCATGTTAGGTTCTTTCAACAACACAAATTGCAGAGTTATGGGACTTTGTTTCTTGTTAACATACTATGTACATACAGTCTGCATATGCAATCTTGTGTGCGCCTAATCTTCCGAACCCTTGAACACAATTAAATGAAACTTCACACAAGTGATCAGTACCAACCCTAGTTGTGCATGGTGCATGTTACGTTCTTTTAGATAAATATTCTGCATAGTTATGGGACTTCGTTTATTGTTACTATCAGAGCTCCAGATAAGCTTTTGGTGCAATTGGGTATTTACCCATCATTATGTCTCCCACCACACAGTGGTGTGGGAGACAGATTGATTTACTCCAGTCTGTGTGTCTGTCAGTCACAAAGCTTGTCCGCACTCTAAGTCGAACTTTTCTCATCTGATCTTCACCAAACTTGAATAAAATGTGTTTGACCATGAGACCTCGGCCAAGTTCGATAACAAGCCAAATCCGCCCAGGCACTTTTGAATTATGGGCCTTGAATTACTGATTGGATCCACTCATCACAGCCATCGAGAGAAAGTTGACTTTTTTCAAGCTTGTCTGCATTTTAAGTCAAACATTTCTCATCTGATCTTCACCAAACTTGAACAAAATGTGTTTGACCATGAGACCTCGGCCAAGTTCGATAATTAGCCAAATCCGCCCAGGCACTTTTGAATTATGGGCCTTGAATTACTGATTGGATCCATTCATCACAGCCATCGAGAAAAACTAGATATTTTTCAATGGGGTCCATTCATCAAACCCATCGAGAGAAACTAGACATTTTTCAATGTTGCAGTTGTGGGAGACATGCGCTTTTCTCAAAAGCATCTCTAGTTTTTTGTCTGAATTGGGTATTGGAAATTTGAATTGGGTAAAAATAATATCATTACCCAGCCTTTTCAGAAGTAATTGGGTATTTGCTAAAAACCCATTGGGTATTTTACCAATCTCGCACTAACAATTGAGTATATTTTGCTTACAGTATACATGGTATACATCATTAAACAGGATTGACTAAGTACCTAAGTACTTTAATGGTGCCCTTCAATGTTTAATACAAAAATATGTTTAAAATTGTAATGAATGTTCCATACTGTTGTTTTCTTTTTCACTTTTAGTGCAGTCGGAGATCAGTTCATCCACAATATCCTGAACGATTGGTCACCGCAATATGCATTCTCCAAAAAAAGGTCATCCAGTATTGTTGACACTATATCGTCACAGATAACTGTCATTGTTGGACAGCAAAATATCCCACTAATTTGTTTGTTTGTACTGCAACAATGTTTTTCTGCAACCTCTTTTACATTTTATTGGCGTAAAATTGTTTACAAAGCGTCCAAATAACACAGATCAGCCGACTGAATGGTCCTGTGATTTTTCCGATAAATTGCAACCTGTTCTGCAGTAACGTATAACAAGTCAGTCAAATCTAGCGTTAAAGTCTCGTACCCGTTCTAGTAATAATGAAAATGCGATACGCAAGCGATTATTTACGAATTAGATATAAGGAATTTACTTGCGTTTCAGTATGAATTCAACTGGGCTTTCTGCAATTTTAATTGCGTATATACGCAAATACGCAGCTTATCTGGAGCTCTGACTATACTGTATACATACAGTCTATATACATACAGTCAAACATAATTATGCAATATTGTGTGCATCAAATTGCAATGTACTGTGTCAGTGCATGCGGGGGGTACATTCATCACCTTTAGTGATAGCTCTAGTTTTGGATTGGTCAATTTCCCTTAGAGTTATTGCCCTTGATTTAATGAATAATCCACGTCTGCAGCCATTTCTCAGTTACAAGCTGATAATTATGAACCAACATACTTCGATCATGCCCGTCATGTTTTTTTTTAATTGGTCAATTTTCCTTAGAGTTTCTCTTCCCCCCCCCCCCCCCCCCCACCCAACCCCCCAAAAAATTCATTCCATATTTTAGATTTTTTTTTTCAAACCGACCATGAATATTTATCAACATGCAAAGTTGTACCAATTCCCCCATCTTGCTCCTCCACCCAGTCATGCCCACCACCCCGATCATGCATCATTCCCCCCCCCCCACAGTCCAACCCAACATTGTTTTGTTTGTTTTTAATTTTCCATCAATATTATAATCAACATGTGAAGTTTTGTACCTTCATCCGTTAACCCTCCCCCCCCCCACCCACCCCAAATAAAATAACATAGATATATTCTTTTTTTTCCTTTCATTTAAAAAATGTTCAAACGTTCAACCACTGTGACAGTAAACAAATTCCATTCAAAGTAATTTCTTTAGTCAGGATCAACGTAACATACATGTATTATGTACACTTTAAACATTCGTTTTCTGTTAAGCTGATTTTGACTTATGAAATTATTTGCTTCTTAGTAACATCCTTAACTTTTTGCCAGATTAATTTTTTTGCCATTCCTCACCACAACCCCTTTCGGTGGGGGATACCAATTCATCGAATTTGCTTGTTTTTTTTTTATTAAATCAAGGTGATAGTTCTAAAAGGGTGAGAATTGATTTGCTGTATGAGTTATAATTTAACAAATGGTCGGGACATTACTCAACATGCCTGAGCAATTACAATAGCAATAGCAATACTCATGAGAACATTAACTTGCACTTCCAAATCCAAATGCATTACTGATGCTAGCTGCAGCTGGTGTACCAAACAGGCCACATTCATTATACACTTGAGCAGAAATTCAGTGCAAGTTTAAATTTTCTGTATTATTAAAAGAACCTATTATGGCAACTTTATTATTAGCTCACCTGAAGGGTGAGCTTTTGTGGGCAGTGATTGTCCGGCGTCCGTCAACACCTCCAAGCCTAAACCACCAGTCCAATTTTGATGAAACTTCACAGGAATGTTCCTTGCATGATTTTCATTAAAAGTTAAACAAAGAAATGAATTCCATACAGAGCTCTGGTTGCCATGGCAACCGAAAGGAAAAACTTTAAAAACATTCTTGTCCAAAACCACAGTAGCTAGGGCTTTGATATTTGGTATGTGGCATCATCTAATGGTCCTTTACCAAATTTGTTTAAATATTACCCCTAGGGTCAAATATGGTCCCGCTCTGGGGGGTGGGGTCACATGGTTTACATAGATTTATATAGGGAAAACATTTGAAAATCTTGTCCAAAACCACTGGGCCTAGGACTTTGATATTTAGTATGTAACATCATCTAGTGGTCCTCCACCAAGATTGTTCAAATTATCCCCCTAGGGACAAAAATGGCCCCGCTCTGGGGGTCACCTGGTTTAGATCGACTTATATAGGAAAAAAACTTTGAAAACTTTGAAAATCTTCTTGTCAAAAACCACAGGGCATAGGGCTTTGACATTTGGTAGTTGCGATATATCGTTACACCCTTAATATTTGGTATGTGAAATCATCTAGTGGTCCTCTACCAAGATTGTCCGAATTATGCCTCTTGGGTGAAAAGAGGCCCCGCCCAGGGGGTGTCAATTTTTACATAGACTTATATAGGAAAAAACTTTAAAAAATATTCTTGTCTTAAACCACAATACATAGGCATTTGATATTTGGTATGTAGCATTGCCTTGTGGTGCTCTGCCAAGATTGTTCAAATTATTACCCTGGGGTGAAAAGAGGCCCCGCCCCGTGGGTCCAAACTTTATATAGACTTATACAGGAATTTTAAAAAAAAAATATTCTTGTCTGAAACCACAAGACCTAGGCCTTTGATATTTGGTATGTAGCATTGCCTTATGATCCTCTACCAAAATTGTTCAAATTAAAACCCTGGTGAAAAGAGGCCCCAGCCCAAGGATCCCAAGTTTTACATAGACTTATATAGGAAACAATATCCTTTTCTGAAAGTTCAAGGCTTAATCCGTTGTTATTTGGTATGTAGCATTGCCTAGTGGTTCTCTAACAAGATTGTTCAAATTATGCCCCTGGGGTGAAAAGAGGCTCTGCCCTGGGGGTCACTTGTATACGAGATATATAGGAAAAATACTTCAAAAATTATCTGATCTTATTTCCTAGACTGTTTAATTATAATTACCTAATAATAACCTAGTAATTAGGGGTCTTTTGACTGTGACCTTGACCTACTGACCTACTGTTTTGTTACCCCATGACAAAGTCGGAGGGATATATCAAACAGTTTTGGCGTTTTGCATCTGTCCATCAGTCCGTCCGTCCGGAGCCATATCTAGGAAGTGGTTGGGAATATTTAAATAAAACTTCATATACATGTTCACCACTATGAGGTTATGCGGCCCTTCAAGTTTCAGTCAGATTGCCCAAGTAACACCAGAGTAAATATAAATATTGCAATTTCTGCTTCTTAACTTCTGATATATTTGACCTAGAACTATGAAACTTAAACTGAATTTAGATCACCATAATGTGGATGTGCACACACGATTTCGGCTGGATTTCTTTAATAACTTTAGAGTTATTGCTCTTTAATTGTTTAAAAATCCACATATTTGTACATAACAAACTTACCATTTGGTAGAATTTCATTAAACTTCTTACATTCTTTCCCATGAACATTTATTATAAACATGTGAAGTTGTGTACCCATACCTCTGGTCACCCACTTGCCTTCACACCCCCTCCTGCCCCCCACCCTCCCCCCCAAAAAAACAACTTATTTTTACATTCCATATTTCAGATTTGTTTTCAAACCTTCCATGAATATTTATCAACATGCAAAGTTGTACCAATTCCCCCACCTCGCTCCTCCGCCCAGTCATGCCCACCAGCCCGATCATGCATCACTCCCCCCCCCCCCCCCCCACATTATTTTTGTTTTTAATTTTCCATCAATATTTATAATTTACGTGTGAAGTTTCGTACCCTCACCCGTTCTACCCACGCTCTCCAACATTTTTGTTTTCTTTTTTAATTTTCCATCAATATATATAATCAACATGTGAAGTTTTGTACCCTCACCCCCCCCCCCCCCCCCCTCCACCACCCCCATGGAAAAAAATAAATTTTTTTTACCATTCTTTAAAAAAAATGTTCAAGCCTTCATCATGTCAAGTTGTAACCACACCCACCCCGGTGCCAGCCATGTTCAAGATATCTTATTTGAAATGTACGTGTTAAACAGCAAGTCATTTGGTGCCAAACTACTCGAAGGCAATATTTCGTTCTAGTTACAGTTCAAGCTCACATTTGAAATAACTTCATTTAATTCTAAAAGCTAAGCTTATTACAGTAAACATATTCCATTCAAAATAATTTCTTTAGTCAGGATCAATTTATTATGCCCCCTTCAAAGAAGGAGGGCTATATTGTTTTGCAGATGTCGGTCAGTCGGTCGGTCGGTCGGTGGGAATGTAGACCAATCCGTTTCCGGATAATAACTCAAGAACGCTTGGGCCTAGGATCATGAAAATTGACAGGAAGGTTGGTTATCACCAGCAGATGACTCCTATTAATTTTGAGATCTGTATGTCAAAGGTCAAGGTCACAGTGACCCTGAATAGTAAAACGTTTTCCAGATGTTAACTCAAGAACCCTTTGGCCTAGGATCATGAAAGTTGATAGGGAGGTTGGTCATGACCAGCAGATGACCTCTATTGATTTTTAGGTAAGTGTGTTAAAGGTCAAGGTCACAGTGACCTTGAACAGTTAAACGGTTTCCGGATGATAACTCAAGAACGCTTAGGCCTAGGGTCACAACAGTTGATAGGGAGATTGACCATGACCAGCAGATGATCCATATTGATTTTGAGGTCAGTATGTCAAAGGTCAAGGTCACAGTGACCAGGAACAGTAAAATGGTTTCCGGGCAATAACTCAAGAACGCTTGGGCCTAGTGTCGGGAAAATTGATAGTTAGGTTGGCCATGACCAGCAGATGACCTCTATTGATTTTGAGGTAATTAGGTCAAAGTTCTAAGTCACATTAGCCAG
Source organism: Mercenaria mercenaria (assembly GCF_021730395.1). Lineage (NCBI taxonomy): Eukaryota > Metazoa > Mollusca > Bivalvia > Venerida > Veneridae > Mercenaria > Mercenaria mercenaria. The sequence goes on from NC_069363.1 coordinate 57,707,566, forward strand.
GAACAGTTAAACGGTTTCTGATCTCTTCTTGTTCAAAACCATAGGGCCTAGGGCTTTGATATTTGGTATGAAGCACAAATTGGTGCTCCTCTAGCAAGATTGTTTAGATTATTTCCCTGGGGTCAAATATGGCCCCACCCCGGAGGTCACATGGTTTATATAGACTTATATAGGAAAAACTTTGAAAAACCTCTTTTCCAAAACCACAGGGCCTAGGGCTTTGATATTTTGTATATGAAATCATCTAGTGGTCCTCTACTAAGATTGTTCAAGTTATTCCCCTAGGGTCAAGTATGGCTCCGCCCTGGGGGTCACATGGTTTACATAGACTTATACAGGGAGAAACTTTGAAAATCTTCTTGTCGAAACCAAAAAGACTATGGCTTTGATATTTTGTAATGTAGCATCATTTAGTGGTTCTCTACCAAGTTTGTTCAAATTATCCCTCTAGGGTCAAATTTGACCCCGCCGCGGGGGTCACATGGTTCATATAGACTTATATAGGGAAAAACTTAAAATCTTCATGTCCATAACCTACATCATTCAAATTTGGACCACATGTATAGTTTTGAGTGGCTAGATGAACTTTGACATGAGTTGACCTTGATCTTGACCTAGTGACCTACTTTCACATTTCTGAAGCTACAGCCTTCAAATTTGGACCACATGCATAGGTTTGTGAACCGAAACAAACTTTGACCTTGTTATTGACCTACAGCCTTCAAATTGGAACCACATGCACATTTTTGTGTACTGAAATGAACTTTGATCTTGAGATTGACCTAGTGACCTACTTTCACATTTCTGAATTTACAGGCTTTAAATTTGGACCACATGCATAGTTTTGTGTTCCGAAATAAAATTTGACCTTGATTACGACCTAGTGACCTACTTTCACATTTCTCAAGCTACAGCCTTCAAATTTGAACCACATGCATAGTTTCGTGTACCGAAATGAACTTTGATCTAGTGACGTACTTTCACATTCCTCAAGCCACAGCTGTCAAATTTGGAACACATGCACAGTGTTTTGTACTGAAATGAAATTTGACCTTGATTTTGACCTTGAGACCTTGAAATTTGGAACATTCAAAAACAGCTCAGTGGTGGGCGCCAAGATCACTCTGTGATCTCATGTTAGGTTAATAGGTTAAAGGTCAAGGTAAGATTGAACCAGAACAGAACTTTTGTTTACAGTGAGCATATAATTTCTGTTCCTTGTGCTATTACTGAATGCATCCAGGGGGTGGGTGGGGGGGGAGGTCATTTCGTGTTCGACAAGCTCTTGTTATGTACACTTTAAACATTTGTTTTCTGTTAAGTTGATTTTGACTAATGAAATTATTTACTTCTTAGTAGCATCCTTAACTTTTTGCCGGGTACATTTTTTTTTGCCATTCCTCACCACAACCCCTTTCGGCGGGGGATACCAATTCATCGAATTTGCTTGTGTTTTAAGATACAGCTTTGAAATTTAGATGACATGTACAGTTTTGCACACCGATCTTAACACATTATAGAAATTTGGACCATGTCAATAACTTTCAATAAAGATTTCAATACTCATCTTTAATGTTCTTAGCCCTGACCTGCTGACCTACTTTCTTGTTTTTGAAGCTACAGCAAAAAGATCTGGACCACATGTATAATGTTTGATACTGATTTCAATACTCATCTAGAATAGTCATAATCGTGACCTACTGACCTACATTTTCGTTTTTGAAATTACAGTATAGAAAGGGGGGGGGGGGGGTGCCGCAGTTAGTTGTCTGGGCAAAATGTTTTTTTGATTTTCTCTATATTTTATGACAATATACCTACATGTATTAAGTTTCATTCACAAGTGTTACTGTTATCAGTTTTGACTTACTTTTATAGAAATTCACATTTAAAGTGGGTGGGGTAATTTGACATGTAACCAGCCAGGAACACAATCTCCGCCGCGTTTTTTAAAATGGTTCAAACTTTTTACCTGGAACTTTCGTGATAAAATAAGTATGCAATGGACATTTACACAACATGTTGCGTTTTAAATTGTCTTGAATACTTTTTTCAACACAGAGCCACAAAGTGGCCTAATCAAATTTACTGATTTTCAATGGACGAACTTCACCAAAAAATCTAAAACATTTTTTATTAGTTGAGATATTTAGGTGTTATTTTCAGCAGATATTGTAAGCTAAATAAACATTAAAATGACAATATATCAGCACACTCTGATTAATATTGGAAGAGTGGTACACTCTCAAACTAGGAAAAGTGGGTGGGGTAAATAAACATGCGAAGCTAAACATTCGAAGCAACACAACTATAGGAATAATAATCTTGCAGTTCAAGAAATGGCCTCAGATTATCTACTTCTATCTTAATTATGCCCGTATGAGTGGTGAGGGCATATAGATTTGGTCTTGTCCGTGCATTCGTGTGTCTGAGCGTCCGTCCGTCGCCCGAAGTTCTTGACGCACCTAGCTCAAGAAGTATTTGATATAAATTGATGAAAAATTGCATGAGTTTTTGTCGTGATATGTACTTGCGTACCTTTTATTTTTTGTCCGGCTCCGCCCCTTCTTTCCAGACTTATGGCCCCTGACATAGTCAAAAACACATACTTTCACCTTGTGACACGCCTAGCTCAGAAAGTATTTGATATAGATTGATGAAACCTTGCATGAATCTTAACCATGATATGAACTTGCGCACCTTTTATTTTTCTACGGTCTCTACATTCTTTTTCTAGAGTTTTGGCTCCTGAAATAGTCAAAAACGCACATTTTCACGTTGTGATGTGGATAGCGCAAAAAGAATTTCATATAAATTGATGAAACCTTGCATGAATCATTATTATGATATGAACTTGAGCATCTCCTATTTTTCGCCTGACTCCGCCCCCTATTTTTAGAGTTATGGCCCCTGAAATAGTCAAAAATGCACATTTTCACCTTGTTGTGCGCCTAGCTCAGAAAGTATTACATATAAATTGATGAAACCATGCATGAGTCTGCATGATATGAACTTGTGAACCTCCTATTTGTCGTCTGGCTCCTATTTCCAGAGTTATGGCCTCTGAAATGGTTCAAAATGCACATTTTACCTAATGACGTGCCTAGCTCAGAAAGTGCGATGTAAATTCATGAAGCACTGCATGAGTCTTGATTATGATGTGACCTTGCACACTTGGCATTCTTCTTGAGAACCTTAGCGCTTATTACAGAGTTATTGCCCTTAAAATATCCAAAATAGTGGATGTTTTGTTTGTGATGCTCATAGTTCAAGAGGTATATGGCCTAGAATGATGAATCCTTTGTATAAAATGTTTGTTGAGGCTATATCCCCTTAAAACTGCAAACATGAATCATTGAATTATTGCCCCTTATTTGTGACAAATGTACCAGTGGGGGCACACCATGTGTCCTACAGACACATTCTATATCAAATACTTTCTAAGCTAGGCGTGTCACAAGGTGAAAATATGTGTTTTTGACTATGTCAGGGGCCATAATTTTAGAAAGAAGGGGCGGAGCCAGACAAAAAATAAAAGGTACGCAAGTACATATCACGATAAAAACTCATGCAATTTTTCATCAATTTATATCAAATACTTTTTGAGCTAGGTGCGTCAAGAACTTCGGGCGACGGACGGACGCTCAGACACACGGATGCACGGACAAGACCAAATCTATATGCCCCCACCACTCATACGGGCATAATTAAGATAGAAGTAGATAATCTGAGGCCATTTCTTGAACTGCAAAATTATTATTCCTATAGTTGTGTTGCTTCGAATGTTTAGCTTCGCATGTTTATTTACCCCACCCACTTTTCCCTAGTTTGAGAGTGTACCACTCTTCCAATATTAATCAGAGTGTGCTGATATATTGTCATTTTAATGTTTATTTAGCTTACAATATCTGCTGAAAATAACACCTAAATATCTCAACTAATAAAAAATGTTTTAGATTTTTGGTGAAGTTCGTCCATTGAAAATCAGTAAATTTGATTAGGCCACTTTGTGGCTCTGTGTTGAAAAAAGTATTCAAGACAATTTAAAACGCAACATGTTGTGTAAATGTCCATTGCATACTTATTTTATCACGAAAGTTCCAGGTAAAAAGTTTGAACCATTTTTAAAAACGCGGCGGAGATTGTGTTCCTGGCTGGTTACATGTCAAATTACCCCACCCACTTTAAATGTGAATTTCTATAAAAGTAAGTCAAAACTGATAACAGTAACACTTGTGAATGAAACTTAATACATGTAGGTATATTGTCATAAAATATAGAGAAAATCAAAAAAACATTTTGCGCAGACACCTAACTGCGACCCCCCCTTTTGACCACATGTAGAACTTTTGATACAGAGTTCAATACTCATCTTAAATATTATTCTAACACGACCAGCACTTAACCTACATACATGTAGAACAAAATCTATCTTTGGTTATTCTGCAGTAACCCACGTGCGTGCAATGACGTCGTCCGATCCAGATGCGTAGCACGGTCGTAAGAAGTAGTTACCATTTTTCCTAACACTGTTGATACTAGTATGTCGTGTTAGAATCGAAATAACAAGTTCCCAAGTGTGATTTACCGTAGAATAATCAGAGTTTTTCGTTCTTACGCGATACAATATATTACTCAGGCCTACGACCTTCTTGATATATTCTCATGCATAAGAACTCAAAACACGTGTTATTCTACGATAAACCACTATTGGGAACTGATTATTTCTTAATTAACCCTGACCTACTGACCTACTTTCTTGTTTTTAAAGCCACAGCAAAGACATTTGGACCACCTGTATAATTTTTTAACAGATTTCAGTACGTATCTTGAAGAATCTTATAATGACCTTCTCACCAAGTTTTTATACTCCCACAAAACGAAGTTTGGGGGGTATATTGGAGCGAGCTTGTCTGTCGGTCTGTTGGTCCGTCGGTTTGCATGGTTTCTGGATGAGAACTCATGAAAGGCTTGACCAATTTAAATAGTTTTTGATACACAGGCGTAACATCAGAAAATACAGGTCAAATTCGACTTTGGGGACAGTAGGTCAAAGGTCAAGGTCACAGTGACCCTGAACAGTTTAACCGTTTCCGGATGATTACTTGAGAACGCTTGGGCCTAGATTGATAAATTTTGGTACTGTACTGTAGGCGTAACATCATGAAATATAGGTCAAGTTCGACTTCGGGGTCAGTAGGTCAAAGGTCAAGGTCACAGTGACTCGGAACAGTTAAACAGTTTCCGGATGATAACTTGAGAACCCTTGGGTCTTGAATCATAAATTTTTAACACAGGTGTAACATGGTAAAATACAGGTCAGTTTCGACTTTGAGGTTAGTAGGTCAAAGGTCAAGGTCACAATAGCACGAAACAGTTAAATGGTTTCCGGATGATAACTTGAGAACGCTTGGGCCTAGGATCATGAAAATTGATATGTAGGTTGGTTATCACCAGCAGTTGACGAATGATTTTGAGGTCAGAAGGCCACAGATCAATGTCACAGTGACCCGTAACATTTAAACGGTTTTCGGATAATAACTTCAGAATGCTTGGTACTAGGATAGCTAAACTTAAACGGGAGGTTGGTCATGACTAGCAGATGACCTGTATTGATTTCGAGTTCCAGAGGTCAAAGGTCAGAGCGACTCGGAACATTTAAACCTTTTCCGGGCAATAACTTGAGAAAGCTTGGGCCGAGGATCATGAAATTTAATAGGGAGGTTGATCATGACCAGTAGAAGACCTCTATTGATTTTGAGGTCAGTAGGTCAAAGGTCAAGCAAGTTCGGCTTTGAAATTGGCTTAGTTCTGTGACAAGGTCATATTGTGGAGGTATAATTCGTCACTCCTATGACAACTATAGTTTTTTTTTTGAAGCATTAGCAAAGAAATTTGTTCAAGCAAGCAATTAAACTCAGATGAGCGATATAGGGCCATCATGGCCCTCTTGTTCTTCATGCAGTTATTATTTCAGGATGAAGTGGGCATCAAACCAGTAGCCTCTAGCAATAAAAAATTCACTCTTTTCAAAATACATTACCACAACTCTAACATAGTACTGCTGCTGTATAGATGTTTTCATTTGTTAACAGTCTTGATTTAATTGTTAATAACATTAATTATTGACCATACAGATGGAGATTTATTTAACAGTAGCCAGAATTCAGTGTTTTCCCAATGAAATTTTGGCTCATTTTCTCCTATTTCAGGTGGACACGGTTTGTGAAATAATACAGCAGTCATGTTTAAATGGAATAATTGCAGTTCCAAAAAAAATTGTTCATTGAACATTGAACTGTAATTATTCCATTAAACACAACTTTTTTTTTAAATTTCCATCTGGACAAAAATCATAATGTTATTCCAAAAACTGAAAGCGGGTGTCTTTTCCCAATTTCGGGACAGTATGCCATGGCCGCAAACTTCCACTTTAAATATCAAATGAGAGTGTTACCCAGTGTCTACTTGATGTGTAATGATGAAGAAAGCACTAGCATGAACAAGAAATTTGTAAGACTTTTACTGAGTCAGCCAACGCTGAAAGCGTTTGACGAGTCCTTGCTGTCGCCCGATTTCTTATTCTTCTTAAATGGACGAACAACACAGTCCACTGATGTAGTTCCATTAGATTGTCTCTAATTTCAAAGAGTTCATTGATCGAATGATTTAGTTCAGTTATGTCAATCCCATTTGATATGACCAATATACGATGTAATCTGTCAAATTTATGAAGTGTATTTGTGCAATACTCGAATAAAGACATGTATTTTCTTCCGCAGTAACTCATTAAGCGTAAGCACGAGTAACGATTCTGCGGGATTTGGTAATTTGGTTTGCGCATATAATAATGGTGACTAATTTTATGCCCTTATGTCATAGAATAGCAAATATTATGTTAACAAATGAAAACTGCATATTGAATTTAGTAGCCAAATTTATCCATTTTTAACCCGTTTCAAAAAGTAATCTTTAACATCATTGCGCAAGTAACAAATTTGTTGGCAGTTGCTATGCATTTCATGAATTGAGCAGATTTACCAAGCTCCCGTAACATCCAGCAAAACACAAAATATAGTTCCAGAACATACTACTGTTGCAAAACGGCGTTAAACCCAAAACAAACAAACAAAGTATTTTATTGAGTCGTGTACCTCTGAAAGCATTGGAATGTCTCTTATCAAAGAGTTTACCACATCGATGAAATTAAATTATGACAGCTTCATTTTAAATGACCCGAATAAAATATGTGCAGTACGTTAATTCTTCCGCGAGACTTCGCGGATGAATCTTGATTACATAATTCTGGCACTTGTCGGCGAACACACGTGACCTGTTTATAAAAACGAATAGTCCTTAGTTTCTACAGATTTGCGTTTGAAAATACGGACTACGATTTACCAAAAAATACTACGAAGATCAGCCAGATCAAAATGATGCAAAATAGCGAGTGGCGAAGATGGAAACGTCTACATATAACTTCGTTCTAAATCGTAACCTTTCTAGAATTTTGACTGGTTCGTAAAATTTGCATATGATTCAAGTCGCAAAAAATCGATACAGATACCCATTCTGTGTTTATGTCATCTTGACACGTGTTGAACTTTGCAGTCAGTTAGCGGATAAATTATCGTGAGAAGAATCTTTTACTGGTTTGTTTTAATTACTACTTATTAAATGATTTTATTTCTTAATTTTCGAGAAATAAACAAATCGGCGAAACACTAAATTGTATTTTCTTGTAAGTTTTGAAATCGAAAGTAGATCGTCTGCAAAGTGTGTGAAACTGCAATTTTTCATGAAATGATTTTAATAAGAGGTAATGTCACCGTAAACTTTAATGTCAGATACTGCCAAATGCTGCTATACTGTCTTCGTATCATCACAGTTTGTAAAACACATTGTTGAAACTGGAGATTTGGGCGGTATTTAGAAAAGTTACAGTAATCGTATCCGGATATAATATTTTTGGATAAATATCGAGCTGTGTTCTGAAATTTTAACATTCAAGTAACAGACATGATAGATATTATTGTAACAGAAATGATTCTAGAATTTATTTTTATAACACATACATAGAGACTATATAAATAGAAAATGTGGAAACTCCACAGGTCGCTGAACACAACAAAAACGATAATGTTGCAGGCTCGGTTTGATTGAGCCTGTTCATGGACGGTAGTGGAAATGCAAGACTTATATTCTAGAGTCCTGAGGCATGACCTGAAAGTCAAAATATGAAGTGACAATCATTCATACTAGGATATTGTAATACTAATAAGAATCTAGGTAATATTTATAAATTGAAACATATTATTTTCAGTTAGGAAATGCACCAAAGGCTGTATCAAGGGTCTACATTTTCAAAATTTTCTTTCTTTTTGCAGGGGGTATCCTCGCACCCCCCCCCCCCATATTGCCACTTTGCAGTTTGATACATGTGCCCTTTAACCAGCCGCCAACATGCCCATTTCAAAATATGATGGCAATTCAAAGCAGGAAGGAACACCCTTCTCCACACCCACCCCGATACCGACCGCTTAAAAAATGGCTCAAACTTTTTTCAGCCCAGTCTGGGCCCTGTCTGTCTACATGAATCAAAATGGATAATTGAAAGTGTAGTGCACGGACTTAGGGACTACTGATTTGGTTTTGAAGGGGTAAACAGGTCTGAAATAGAATAAATGATGGTTTTAACTAAAAAAGAACTTCATTTATTGATATTGGTTATCTTTTCCGAAATTGGTAGCTAGTCCGAGTAACTTCCCTTAGTTTCGAATGCGCAATTTTCCTGTCAGTGACAGTTTTAACATTCTTGATACTTACATTGACAGTAACATTTACATATCTTTAAACGCAAAAGTAAGTATACTTTTAATTTACATCACTTATAATATGATTGAACAATACCAAAGACATATGACATGGTTATCGCCAAGCCTTTTAGCCGTAAAATATCTGAACAGTTCTTTTGTCCATCCGTTACAAATTTTATATGGCAATCCTTGCTATAAAATTTCAATATATAAATTGTCATATTCAAATTTTATCGCGTGCGCAGATACCAGCCGGTAATAACCCGTTTTGATAATGCCGAAGGCAAATGTTTACTCGAAAAATATATAATTATAGTCAGCTGTCAAATTGTAGTTTGTACTTTCAACAGTTTTTTTTTTGGCGAACCGCTCTTCAATTTTAGAGAAATATATCAGGTTTAAATACTTGTATATTATCAAACAAAGTTTTACTACGCATCGATTGAATGTCCATTCAATTGATATTTATAGTAACGAAATCTCTGTTCAGTTGAAAAAAATGTATATTCAAAACTCTTTCTCTTTTTGTACGCAACTTATGTATATCTTGAAATAAAATATCTTTCAAAATATACTAAAACCACTTATATGGCAGTGGTAATAAATTCACTGAATATAATGCTTGTTCTTTGCACTTTGCTGATATGCTTGTTATGGTCCCTAAAAGTGGGGGAGCATAGTTATAGCCACCTTGTCCACCATCACACTTTCTGTCCAGAGGATATTGAAGATACCAAGTTGTAACTATTACATGAGATCCATTTCGGTTTACTTTATGTCTAGATCTGATCCTTCTGAGATCATTCCTAGGTAGTTTTGTTAGAACTTTTGATGGAAATTGTGTTAATCTTAAAAATGATTACCGGTAGTATTGAAGCCTCAATGTACATACAACACTTTATTCGATTTCATTTATTTATTACCATACATAATCTGAGGAAAAGAAATATTTGAAATAAGTTGCACGGAAACATATTATTTTTACATACAAAACCAGTCCTTCATGCGCATCCTGTATTCATTATTCCCGTTGTTTGATATTACAACCTTGCCAATTACACTATACTACCAGTACATCAATCACTAGCCGACTCTCAGGCCCTTCAGGCCTTTGATTTATGAATGTAGACCGGTTTTTAAAATTTTGATAAAAGGCCTAAATTCATTTCTAACCATAATTCTATTGTAAGCAGGTGGACCTGGAGCTACAACAACAACAAGCAGCACTGCAGGTGGTATGGTTAGAACAACAAATAATGCAACTGAGGCAAGTCCAGGTATATTTTTACCTTAGATTCATGTTTTCTTTGGTCTGTAATGAAAGATCAGTAAACCTGAAAATGACAATAACCTTCAAAGTTCAGATTTTAAACAAGTATACACATAGTTAAGTACAGAAACAAATACCCAATGAGTGATAACACTTTCTTTATTATTAATGAGTGCCTAATGCCTAATTTTCTTGGGTTGTTTCAGTCCATTGAAATACATGTACATTATTTAGAAGAGTGTCGGATTATGTTTGTGCTGATGAAAAAAGATGTTAAACACGATTACAAAAAAAAATGTTAACTCTTTATTTCAGTTTCTAAGCCGCTCCAGTTTGAAATAACCGTCAAATGTAATCCACCCCAGGGTGAGGATAGGATGGTAAAGAATGGTGTAACACATATTGTCAATACAAAACATCAGTGTATCACTGCAATGAAAGAAAACGAGAGGAAAAGTCTGGAGGTAAGTTGTAGCATTTTATTAAGATTTGCTCTTCATATGATATTTATATTAGAATGATGTTTGCTAAATCACTGTTTGTTCTTAAAATTCAGAATTTGAGCTATCACTAACAGTCTGACCAGAAACATTCAGAACTGTATCTAATTACCAATTAACAATTTTGAGAACTATTGGGCACTGTATGTAGTATTGAATGTATGTATGTATATTGATAGTGAGCCATACTGAAAACTGGACACAAAGTCTGTCAAAACAGAAAGCTTTGCAAACTACACATCTAGTAGTCGCCACCAGTTAACCATATAGACGTCTCCTCCAGAAGAGTGTCAGTTAGATAATGTAATATACATAAGACTTGTCAAATTGCAGACACCTTGTTTTTCAGCATGCTAGTTGTAAACACTTATACACATGACTCTTGTCTAAAACTAGTTAGCTAGTTACTGGCTTGGTAGCCTAGTGCCTTGACACTGGACGACAGCCTCCACTCTATATATACATTTTATTAAATTTCTTCTTGTGTTGTGCCTGTTTGGTCTTGAATATTGTGTATTTTCCAGGAGCTAAGAGTGGAAGACTATACTACTGGAAGGAAGGGGAAAAAAGCAGGAACATCTAATGCTTCAGGGTTGTTCAGATTTGGAACCCCTGCAGCATCAGCCACACAACCTACAGACATTGCCTTTGCACAGGCCAAGCCATCAGGGTTTGGAGCATCAAGTAAGTGTCCTTAGAATGAATTTCCTAAGTGTAAGGTATTTAAAAGTGAAAGTTCTTAAATGCTTTTTAAGAATAAGCTGATGAAATCAGATTGTAAAAATGGACAAAGTCTCCAGATACAGTCAGATATTTTCTAATAAATCTGCAACATGCACCTGCAGTTTTATCTTCTAGGACCATACAAAAATGTGATACAATTTACCTGAATTCAGTTGAAAGTATTTTTAAAACGACAATTTAGATCATAAATGTTATAATTATGTCTCCCCGCCCCCCTCCCCACCACCCAACTGGGAGACATATTGTTTTTGCCCTGCCTGTCTTTCCGTCCGTCCATCCGTCACACTTCATTTTCGATCAATAACTGGAGAACCGTTTGACCTAGAAACTTTGAACTTCAGAATGCAGTGGTTGGGAAAGAAATTTTTGCAATGTGAAAAATCCCCCCTTGGCCCGGGAATCAATGGGGGATTTTCAAACTTCATGGGGCTTTTTAATTTCAATAAAAAGTATCGACTAGAAAATAAGAAAAAAATATGAATTACTAAGATATATTTGGCTATGAAAAGAGAAATCATGGTGGCCTGTATCCACATGTGACAGCACAGCATACTATAATAACAATTGTAGTTATAGAATATTTACAAATACTGATGCAACTAAAACACGTACACTTTCTAAAAATGTCTCTACTTTCACTTTCACTTATAAAATATTGTTACAATTCAACTTACCATAAGTTTTTATAAAGAAATACAGAAATGAAAACGAAATGCATTGTGCAAATCTAATTTATTCATACAGTATTCGAAATCTTATTCATTCTGTTGCGACAAATAAAATGTCAAACTTAAAAAAACAGCGGTGACGTCGGTCATTTCTTTGACACCGGTAAGTCATCCAACAGTGGTCTTTTTCATCATGCTTTGCTCTTTTCATTTCAAATGCAAATCAAAGAAAAACTTAACGTGGTTATACTAATAACTATTCTGATCAGTCACCGTCCGGCGTCCGTAAACTTTTACTTTAAACGACATCTCCTCATAAACCGCTAGCCCAATTTCATCCAAACTTCACAGGAATGTTTCTTGGCTGAAGCTCTACAAAAATTGTTCAAAGAATTGAATTCCATGCAGAACTATGGTTGCCATGGCAACAGAAAGGAAAAACTTTAAAAATCTTCTTCTCAAAAACCAGAAGCCCTAGAGCTTAGATATTTGGTGTGAAGCATTGCCTAGTAGATCTCTACCATTTTTGTTCAAATCATGACCCCGGGGTCCAAATTGACTCCGCCTCAGGGGTCACTTGATTTTACATAGGAAAATCTTAAAAAATCTTCTTCTCAAAAACCAGAAGCTCTAGAGCTTAGATATTTGACATGTAGCATTGCCTAGTGGACCTCTAGTAAAGTTGTTCAAATCATGACCCCGGGGTCAAATTGACCCCGCCCCATAGGGTTACTTGATTGTACATAGAAAAATCTTCAACATTTTCTAAAAATAAACCAGAAGGCCTAGATCTTAGATATTTGACATGTAGCATTGCCTAGTGGACCTCTACCAAATTTATTCAAATCATGACCCTCGGGGTCAAAATTGACCCCGCTCCAGGGGTCACTTGATTTGACATAGGAAAATCTTCAAAAAATTTCTAAAAATAAACCAGAAAGCCTAGATCTTAGATATTTGGCTTGTAGCATTGCCTAGTAGACTTCTACAAAATTTGTTCAAATCATGACCCCCGGGGTCAAATTGATCCCGCCCCATGGGGTTACTTGATGGTACATAGAAAATTTTTCAAAATTTTCTAAAAATAAACCAGAAGGCCTAGAGCTTAGATATTTGACATGTAACATTGCCTAGTGGACCTCTACAAAAGTTTTTTTTTTTTAAACACTGACCCCCCTCCCCCCCAGGGTCAAATTGACTCAGCCCCAGGGGTTACTTGATTGTACATAGGCAAATCTTCATAAATTTGCTAAAAATAAACCAGAAGGCCTAGATCTTAGATATTTGATATGTAACATTTCCTAGTAGACTTCTACAAACTTTGTTCAAATCATGACCCCCGGGGTAAAATTGGCCCCGCCCCAGGGTTACTTGATTGTACATCGGAAAATCTTCCAAAAAATTTCTAAAAATCTTCAGTTTGACATTTGAAACACGTAGCTCATATTACTCTAGTGAGCGATCCAGGGTCATCATGACCCTCTTGTTTAATTATCTCCCTTTATATTACAAAACAAGGCTTGTCCGGAATATAACTTGACAAGTACTAATGGCATTTGATTGAAACTTATAAACATAGTGGCCATTGAGAGAAAATGCATTGTCAAAGAATCATAATTATATGTTAACTAGTTTTTGAATTATGTCCATTCATTATACAAAATATGGCTTGTCTGGAGCATTACTTGAAAAGTATTAACGACATTTCATTCGAACTTTATAAAATGATAGAGGCCATTGATGGGAAGTGCACTGTCAAAGAACCATGAGTCTGTTTTACCTAGTTTTTGAATTATCTCCCGTTATTACATAAAATAAGGCTTGCCCAGAGTATAGCTTCAAAAGTATTTATGGCAGTTGAATGAAACTTAACATAATCATAGAGGCCATTGAGATAAAGTGCAGTGTCAAAGAATCATAACACTACCTTATCTAGTATTTTAATTATCTCCCTTTATAGTCCTATTCAATAAGGTTGTTACTTCCCTTGCGTGAGTTGTCGTTATTGATAAAAACTACTTCCGGTGAGCAAAAAAAATCAGAAAATGGCGACGATCAATGGAATCGATGAACCGTGTGATTTTGACAAACAATCAGTGTGTGAATTGAGGGTTTTTTAAGAGAAATAGGTGCACATGTGTCCGGAAATAGCCCGGAATTAATAAAACGTGCTACAGGACTTGTTAAATTAGGCACGAGGCCACTTAGTGAAATGCAAACCGAGGACGATCAGCGCTACAATCAACGACAATCAAAAATGTTTTGTACTCCTCCTGGTGAGAAAATACCGAAGCTTTAACACACTTTAAAAGGTGTGTGTGGCAACAATTTGTCTCGTTTACCATTTTTCAGAACGCGAGATTTGTATAATTACCTGAAAATTTTGACTCTGAAAACATGAATGCTAAAAGGCAGTTGAAAGCGAAAGTATTCTACTAAGATGGTCATCTACACACAGTCAGATATCACAAAATCACAGCTAATTCTTTCCACTACAATGTCAAAGCAAATGTTATGCCATCGCTGCCAAATGATTCCAAGAAGAAAACGTATTTTAGCAGCTTCCTCATCCTAAAATGGAACTTTCCTACATACTGATCAAGAAGAGCTATTCCGCCTCTTAAATAGTTGAAATATTTCGCCGAACAAAATATGACATATTATTTTCCATATATTTTTTACAACTAGCTGAATTTTTTCGTGAATTTGAGAGAATTCTTGAAATAATGTTTAACTTTTTAAAAACAAAACCCAACAACTGTCAGATGGGAGTAATTTCAATATCATTGAGATGGCATAATGACTGAAGGGAATTAGCTCATGATCAGTATATAAGCTTTCCCGCTCCGACGGTCAAATAATGGCATGAAAAGGAGTATAATCGGCGATTTTTTGTCACTTTGGGAAAAGGTCCGGTACCGACTGAAACTGATCGCGGCATATAAAGAAGGAAAAAAATAGCAGAAATTAACGTTTCACTATGAAATAAAACTGTGTATAAGTAACTTAAGGACAGTACGTCTTTAGATCAAAGTGATAAATGTGACTGTTTAAATGAGGTTCAAACTATCATGAAATTGAAAACTGGTAAATGAGTGCTTTAACTAGGTTCACTCAAGTTCGGGAACAAAAGTCTTCCTGCATATTAATAATTCTTTAATCATTTTCGACAATTTCTTTGCTGAAGGGAGTAAACAGTTGTTATTTAATGCTTTTCAATGAAGTACATCAATGAAATAAAATCAATATTTTTACTGTTAAAAAGTACTGAAAATATTTTAATTTTTCAATGGTACACTAAAGAATACCAGGAAGGTCTAATACACATATCAGTTGTTCAAGAGAATACGAAATAAGCGATAGGAAATTCTATGTAAAAATACTTCAATATATAAATACAAACATGATCATAAAGATATATACACTCCCTCATAATCAAATGTAACAGAAACATGGAAACTTCATAACATCGTTTGACAAAGTAATCCTGATGTTGTGACACAGTGCACATAACATTGCACGGGTAAACAGATATATAATTTAATTAAGACCACTGACATTATATACAATAAAAAGAAAACTTGTTTGTTTCAGTATAAGTTATGAAAATATTTCACTTGTGGACACCATAATTTACATGCTCTCTTGTGGCTGCCCACTCGTAGAAATATTACATATGGTGTTCCAATATGTGAAATATATTTCAATCTTAAACTGAAACAATCAAGTATCTTCTCTGTAAGTCTGCAGTAGTTTTAAAATATTTAAGAGGAATCAACACTCGCTTCACTTTTTAACAATGTTTGGCATTTGTTTCAACTTCTTTAAAAATGGTCTTTCTCAATATCAGCTATACATGTATTTAATGAAATTTTGTTGTCATTCTGTGATCTGCAACTTTACTATTTGCATTAAATTATTCTTTTAGATCAAGCAGCAGTGTCTGTATAATTTTAAAAAAAAGTTCAAAAAGAATAAAATCAATAAGGATTAGAATTTCCTTTCAGATCCTGCATAAACTAGGATATCAGGACACTCATGATTTCAATTATTTAATAATTTAATCAAAGTAACAAAATTTCTCACATAATTGATAATGCAAGATCAGATCAGATGACATGCTGTTTACATTTTTATCAATTATTATATAAGCATGATAAATATTCAATTTCTATCAACAGATTGTAATCAGCAATTTCAGTTAATTATGTTTGCTCCCTAATATTTTGGATGTATCCTGATCTTATCTTTTGGCACTGAAGAGTTCACAAGGGGTGTAATAAATCAGGGGAGATAACATCCCTTATTGAACAGGACTATACAAAAAAGGCTTGTCTGGACTTTACTTGAAGAGTAATAATGGCATTTCATTGAGACTTCACAAAATAATAGAGGTCATTGACGGGATTTGCAGTGTCAAAGAACCATAACTCTACCTTACCTAGTTTTTTAATTATCTCCCTCAAGCACATGCGTCGGGGAGCATCATTCGGTTTTACCGATTCCTTGTTGTGATCTTTTGTGAATGAAAATTGGAGCTTTTTTCTCTTTAAAGTCCACTTCCAGGGTAAAGGTAGGACTGGTTCATATGTTGATATATTCATTCTTAACCCAAGTGAGCTGCCAGAACCGTGTGCTAAGTTACAGAGTAATTTACCTGATTTGAAAATCAGTTACAGATGAAATAAAGTTTCATTTATCGCAAAGCTGACAATTTAACAGAGGCTATTCTCAACTCCTAAAATGTTTAAGCAACTTTTTTAGCTCACATGTCACGTACAGGGTGCGCTTTTGTGATCGCACTTCGACCGTCGTCGGTCTGCCCGTCCGTCCGTCAACAATTTCTTGTGAACACGATAAAGACCACATTTTGCAAGCAATTATATCAAACTTGCACACAACTTGTATTGGCATTATTTCTCAGTTTATTTCGAAAACTGACTAGATCCCATCATGGGTTACAAGGTTATGGTCCCTTAAAGGGCGAAAATTTGCCATTTTTGGCTAGTGAACATGATAGAGACCACATTTTGCAATCAACATTAATCAAACTTGCACACAACTTGTATTGGCATACTATCTTGGTTCCTTTCAAAAACTGGCCGGGGGTTGGCGTCCAAAAGCATGTCCGCTCTCTAAGTCAAACAGTTTGCATCCGATCTTCACCAAACTTGCTGACAATGTTTGTGGGCATAATATCTCAGCCAAGTTCGGTAAGCAGCAAAATCGCATCAGGCACTCTTGGATTATGGCCTTTGAATTACTGAAATTTTACCTTGTCCGCCCTCTAAGTCAAACAGTTTTCATCCGATGTCACCAAACTTGGTGACAATGTTTTTGGGCATAATATCTTGGCCATGTTAAATAACCAGCAAAATCGCCTGAGGGAGTCTTGAGTTATGGCCTTGAATTTTCCATCAAATGCCAGTATAGTGGAGTATTAGAACATTTTTAGCTCACCTGAGCACGAAGTGCTCAAAGGTGAGCTTTTGTGATCGCCCTGTATCCGTCGTCGTCCGTCGTCTGTCCGTCCGTCGTCCGTCGTCAACAATTTGACTGTTAACACTCCAGAGGTCACATTTTTGGTTCAATCTTAATGAAACTTAGTCAGAATGTTACCCTTAATAAAATCTTGGAAGAGTTTGATATTGGGTCATCTGGAGTCAAAAACTAGGTCACCAGGTCAAATCAAAGGAAAAGCTTGTTAACACTCTAGAGGTCACACTTTTGGCCCAATCTTAATGAAACTTGGTCAGAATGTTACCCTCAGTAAAATCTTGGACGAGTTTGATATTGGGATATCTTGGGTCAAAAACTAGGTCACTAGATCAAATCAAAGGAAAAGCTTGTTAACACTCTAGAGGTCACATTTTTTGACCAATCTTAATTAAACTTGGTCAGAATGTTACCTTCAATAAAATCTTGGAAGAATTTGATATTGGGTCATCTGGGGTCAAACACTAGGTCACCAGGTCAAATCAAAGGAAAAGCTTGTTAACACTCTAGAGGTCACAATTTTGGCCCAATCTTAATGAAACTTGATCAGAGTGTTATCCTCAATAAAGTCTTGGACGAGTTTGATATTGGGTCATCTGGGATCAAAAACTAGGTCACCAGGTCAAATCAAAGAAAAAGCTTGTTAATACTGTAGAGGCCGCATTTATGACTGTATCTTCATGATACTTGGTCAGAATGTTAATATTAAAGATCTTAAGGTCCAGTTTGAATCTAGGTCATGTAAGATCAAAAACTAGGTCACTCGGTCAAATCAAAGGAAACGCTAGTTTACACTTTAGAGGCCACATTTATGACCATATCTTAATGAAACTTGGTCAGAATGTTAAACTTGATGATCTATAGCTCAAGTTTAAATCTGGGTTAGGTGGAATCATAAACTAGGTCACCAGGTTAAATCAAAGGAAAAGCTTGTTAACAATCTAGATGCCATATTTATGACTGTATCTTCATGAAACTTAGTCAGAATGTTAAACTTGATGATCTTTAGGACAAGTTTGTATCTGGGTCATGCCGAATCAAAAACTAGGTCACCAGGTCAAATCAAAGGAAAAGCTAGTTAACACTTAAGAGGCCACATTTATGACCATGTCTTAATGAAACTTGGTCAGAATGTTAATCTTGATGATCTTCAGGTAAAGTTTAAATCTGGGTCAGGTGGGGTCAAAAACTAGGTCACTAGGTCATATCAAAGGAAAAGCTTGTTAACACTCTAGAGGCCACATTTATGACTGTATCTTCATGAAACTTAGTCAGAATGTTAAACTTGATGATCTTTAGGTCAAGTTCAAATCTGGGTCATGTCGGGTCAAAAACTAGGTCACGGGGTCAAATCAAAGGAATAGCTACTTAACACTTTAGAGGCCACATGTATGACCATATCTTAATGAAACTTAGTCAGAACGTAATCTTGGTGATCTTTAGGTCAATAGGTCAGGCGAGCGATACAGAGCCTTCATGGCCCTCTTGTTCACTATTTGCCATTAAAGTTTTTCACTGTTTCCCTTCTGTAAATTTGCCACCATTTTCCACTGAAAAATCATTGGAAAACACTGGAGTATTGGAACAAGCCTCTTTGAGTGGAAACTGATGGAAAACATTGAAAAAATAGAGGTTGGAAAGGCCAGTCAAAATTTTCCACCATTTTCCATTAAATGCCAGTATCAGTGGAGTATTGGAACATTTTTCACTATTTGCCATTATAGTTTTTCACTGTTTGCCACTGTCACATATTGATGTAAAAACTGCCATTGTTTTCCATTGAATGCCACTATCAGTGGAGTATTGGAACGTATTTCACCATTTGCCACTAAAATTTTCCACTGTTTGCCACCATAACTGTTGTGGCAATCAGTGTAAAATATGCCACTGTTTTTCTCTAAATGCCACTATTTGCCATGGATATTTCTCCACCATTCTCCACTAACCAGCATGGAGAGTGCCACTGTTTTCCACCATTTGCCATCAAGTCCATGAGGTGTGACCATCACTGCATGTGTTTGAAACATGATATGAAATAAATAATGAAAGAAAGGAATATACTTGTAATCATTAGAGCAGCTTATGTAATTTTTCCTTTTTAAACACATCATTTTCATAATATTATTAAAGCACTTAATTCAACATTGCTCATTAGACATAAAAATTCTTGAAGTTAATGTGCTTAGATGAAAGAAACTTGTTTTGTATTAAAGACAGAAGTTTACTAGAGCTGTTAAGTAAAAAGATATTACAAGAACATTCCTTACAATAAACACTGTTCAATGAGTTTTGTGCTGGATTAAAGTACCTGCAGACATACTTACAAAAGTTTACACATCAATAGGGTTTCTCTGTGAGCACCATTCATTCTGCAGTGTGTAAATCACTGAAGCCTGAAAATGTCTCAGGCCTCATAATTTTATCCATGTGTGTTTTGGCATATGTCAGGTATTGCATATACACACCTGATACTTTATCTGAAAAGTAATAATAAATGATAAAAGAATTTAAACCTTTTTATGTTTATTACTGATTTAGTTTGTGTATAAACTGACAAAAGATGAATCACTGAAGAATAAATGATCATTTGAAAAGATTGAGTCAGCATTTAATTTTATCAAGTTTATTCTGAAGCTTCCATAATGTTATAAAACATGTTTAAATAGAAAATAAGTAAATAGATGTACTTACCCAGTGTCCATTTAAAAGTTATTTTAGCAACATAAACTGTTTAAATTCCAGCTGCATGTGTAAAGGAATATCTCCAACAAAGAAGTTCCTGTTTAAACTTTTGATATTCTTGAGCAGTTTTCTGTTTTGCTATCTATTGTTGAAGGAATCTCCACTAGAATGTTTTAACAAATACTTATATCTACTAAAGAGAGAACATCTTTCATTGTCTATTTTTAAATATTTAAAAGGCCTTTGAAATAAAACAGGACTGTTGGGATTACTTTGTGTGTTTTGGCTCCACTACATATCTTTATTTTCATTGGTTGAGAGTTCTATTTATAACACAGCAGCATTCCTTATCTCTGCAGTGTGTGTACACTGTATTTGTATACACTGTACAGGTATCAAGGTCATGCTGTGAGAGAATAGCCCCTATAATAAATATTGTCAGTCAACAAATAGATTCTCAGTAACTTGAGTATGATACAATAATGAAACAATATTATCTATCTATAAGTTTGATATTTATTTCAATTGAGGATTGTTACACAGTAGAAACAGCAAATTTAAACAATAAACTTCATGCTTAAGAGTGATTCAAACAACAGTTCACCTTCATTGCAATTATAAGCAAAAACTATAATTAGGCCAAAAAATCTTTGTTTCTGGTAACATGGAAAAAATTTGGGTAGGTAGGTCGGAATTTTTTTTAATAAGGGAGACTTTTCGGAAATTAAATGAATGCAAATAGGGGGGTTATACCTTAAGAGCATCAGTAAGTTGATTTCTAACATCACTGACCATGTTTAAAGCGTGAAAAGTGCAGTTTTGCAACTTTTTGTCAAAAAGTTGAAAAAATAAGGCCATAAAAATATTTAGGGTCAGGCCAAAAATTTAGGGTAGGTCGGGATACCGGAAACAATTTTTTTACGCCTTATGATTAAAATAATTATGTTTTGCAAGAGGAACTCAATGTGACAAGTCTATACTTAAATCTAATGTTTCAACTTTATCACTACACAAATGATTTCAACATAGAAATTTCCAGTCTCAGAATTAGAGAAAAATTCTAAGTGTTTTCCACTGGTTTACACTCATAAAATGGCAAAGTTCAATTTTCCACTGATTTCCACTACAGTTCTGTGGCATTTGTTGGAACTTGTGTTGTCATTTGGTTGCAAACAGTGGCAATGTAAGGAAAAGGCAACAATTTCCCATCAAATGCCAGTATTGTCCATCATATTTTCCATCAGATGTCACTGAATGCCATACAATGCCATGAAAAATAATGGAAAATGATGGACATTTGTGGCATATTTACAGAAGGGTTGCCACTGTCACATATTGATGTTAAACCTGCCATCGTTTTCCATTGAATGCCACTATCAGTGGAGTATTGGAACGTTTTTCACCATTGCCACTAACATTTTCCACTATTTGCCACCATAACTGTTGTGGCAATCAATGTAAAATATGCCACTGTTTTCCTCTAAATGCCACTATTTGCCATGGATATTTCTCCACATTTTCCACTAACCAGCAGGAAGAATGCCACTGTTTTCCACCATTTGCCATCAAGTTCATGAGGTGCATACTATCACTGCATGTGTTTGAAACATGATATGAAATAAAAGGATAAAAGAAAGGAATATAATCATTAGAGCAGCTTGTGTATTTTTTCCTTTTTAAACTGTCAATTAATTCACATCATTTTCATGGTATTATTAAAGCACTTAATTCAACTTTGCTCATTAGACTTAAACATTCTTGAAGTGAATATGCTTAGATAAAAAAAAATTGTTTTGTATTAAGGTAGAAGTTTACTAGAACTGTTAAGTAATAAGAAGTTACAAGAACATTCATTACAATAAACACTGTTCAATGAGTTATGTGCTGGATTACAGTACCTGCAGACATACTTAAAAAGGTTTACACATCAATGGGGTTTCTCTGTGAGCACCATTCATTCTGTAGTGTGTAAATCACTGAAGCCTGAAAATGTCTCAGGCCTCATAATTCATCCATGGGTGTTTTGGCATAATTATGTCCGGTACTGCATATACACACCTGATACTTTATCTGAAAAGTAATTATGATAAATGTTTATTATTAATTTAGTTTGTGCATAAACTGACAATAGATGAATCACTGAAGAATAAATGGTCATTTGAAAATATTGAGTCAGCATTTAATTTACTCAAGTTTATTCTGAAGCTTCCTGAATGTTACAAAACATGTTTAAATAGAAAATAAGTAAATAGATGTACTTACCTAGTGGCCTTTTAACAGTTATTTTAGCAACATAAAATTTTTAAATTCCAGCTGCATGTGTAAAGGAATATCTCCAACAAAGACGTTCCTGTTTACTTTTAAACTTTTGATATTCTTGAGCAGCTTTTCTATTTTGCTATCTATTGCTGAAGGAATCTCCACTAGAATGTTTTAACAAATACTTATATCTACTAAAGAGAGAATATCTTTTATTTGTCTATTCTTAAATATTTAAAAGGCCTTTGCAATAAAACAGGACTGTTGGGATTACTTTGTGTGTTTTGGCTCCACTACATATATCTTTATTTTCATTGGTTGAGAGTTCTATTTATAACACAGCAGCATTCCAGAGTTAACCCATAATCTCTGCAGTGTGTTTACACTGTATTTGTATACAATGTACAGGTATCAAGACCATGCTGTGAGAGAACAGCCCCTATAATAAATAATGCCAGTCAACAAATAGATTCTCAGTAACTTGAGTAAGATATAATGATGAAACAATATCTATAAGTTTGATGTTTATTTCAGTTGAGGCATGTTACACAGTAGAAACAGCAAATTTAAACAATAAACTACATGCTTAAGAGTGACTAAAACAATAGTTCATCTTCATTACAATTATAAGCAAAAATAATGATTATGATTAAAATAATTGTTTTGCAAGAGGAACTCAATGTGACAAGTCTTTACTTAAATCCATATGTTTCTGATTTATCACTACACAGATGATTTCAGCACAGATATTCCCAGTCGCAGAATGAGACAAAAATTCCAAATGTTTTCCACTGATTTACACTCATAAAATTGGCTAAGTTCATTTTCCACTGATTTCCACTACAGTTCTGTGGCAATTGGTGGAACTTTCGTTGTCATTTGGTGGCAATCAGTGGCAGTGTAAAGAAAAGGCAACAATTTTTTCATCAAATGCCAGCATTGTCCATCATATTTTCCATCAGATGCCGCTGAATGCCATACAATGCCATGAAAAATAATGGAAAATGATGGAAATTGGTGGCATATTTACAGAAGGGCATCTGGTCATTGCTTAAGGCATGGCAAATGTATGAGCAGAACTACCGATTTTCCGCATGTCAGCTTACAGATCTTTCAGTGTCATTACAAAAAGATTACCTTGTAATATGAGTATTTCAGTGTAGTATTTTAGTTATTTTAGTTGATAACATTACTTCAACATTTGAGTGGGTAGAGTGGGTTTATCCTTTATTTTTGCGCCTGAATGATTACGTAATTTCATGTTTAAAGCAAAACAGAAGTAGATCGAGATCACGATTGTACAAAGTAAATTACTCAATATCTTTTTTGCTCACCTGAGCACAAAGTGCTCATGGTGAGATATTGTGATCACTCTGTGTCCATCGTCAGTGCTAAACTTCCCAAGTTAAAAATATGTTGTTGTTTTTTTTTTACTTTTTCAGCAAAGACTGTACCTATGAAACCTTAATTTTTGAACACAAGACAGTATGCATTTATGACCATTTTAATAAAGGATATGGTCAGGTACAAAGTGATATGATCAAGGCCCTCTTCAAGTGATCGACTTTGGCGCATTATGGCCTCTTGTTTGGTTTTGGTGAAAATTTTTCTTTTGTGAGGATATGAAGTAATGGTTTTCAACTTTTGAAAGTATAAATGAGAGGTTACTGGTTTGCTGAGATTAACCCTAATACCCTGCTGAATTTCTATAATGAACTTGCCCATCTTTCAATTTGGACAGTACCATTAACTTTCAAAAGGGATGCTGACCAAAAAGACACTGACTGAAAGGCGAACAGTGCAGATCATGATCAGACTACACGGTCCCTACACTGGTCGCAAAAAGTAGAATCAGTCGTGTTTAGCATCATTCGGGTTAAATTTTGTGGATTGATGACTCCATGAAATCGAGAAAAAATAGTCCCCAGGACTATGAATGATTTTGCAGTACTTATTTACTCCTGACAGATCATCATTGGGGGCATATTGGCACTGTCTTACGTTTATATTGTGAAACTTTATATTTGAAATTTGAAATAGCTAAATAAAATTGATTCTAGATTTGTTGTTGAAAAATGCAAGTACATCAGATGCAACACAAGCTAAAGTTGGTGGTAATGTAACTGTTGAACCAAGTGGACAAGGCGAAAAAGTAGGTGGAAGTACTAGTATCAGTATATTTAACCCAGAAAGTGTCATTCAAAAGGGTCCAGATGTTGTTGACGGTAACACAAAAGAAAGAGACAAAAGGCTAAAAGATATTTTTGATTCAGAGCAGGATATGAAAGGGAGACTTAAAATTTTAAACAACCAAAATCTTGAAGATTTACTGAACAGTTGTGGCAATGAACCTAAACACAAAGGAGGATATGGGGATATATTTGTGTGTAAGTATGTTTCCGTCTTGGTTCTGGTATAAGAAAATCTATTTATGATTATATATTGTGTTCCTAACTTATTAAAGTTTGAGATAATATTTAATCAATCAGATTTTATAGCTCATTTGAACACAGAATGATTGCCCTGTTTTTGGCGTAATCGGACACTTACAGAATTTTACTGTTAACTCTCTGGAAGTGATAATAGAAATAAAAATTTCAGACTAGTTTCATACTAGGTCATCTAAGGTCATGGCGTAGAAGCAGCATTTTAAAAAAAGATTCATTTATATAAAATTTTGTTCAGAATGATTGAGGTCATATTAGAAAGTGAGTTATATGGGTTAAACAGCTAGGTCTCTAGGTCACATACTAGAAAAATCTTTTCTTGCATAACAGATAGGACTTTCCAGATTTTTACCTGTTGTAGAAAAAATTGTCTTACACCTCGGGGGTGTAAGATTACTCACGTGCTGTAATTTATGAATGAATGCATATATTCATACACTACCATAACAAAAAAGTGCTTAAAAGAAATGTTTTAGTTTTATTTTATTAAGGTTTGACTGGTTGAAACCTCTTTTGGGGACTATAGGAATGCGCTTTCCAGTCCGTTCGCAATTTCATGTCCGGTCTGTAACTCTGTCATCCATGAAGGGATTTTAATATTACAGATGTTTCCCATGAGGAGACGACATGTCTAGCGCAAAAGCCGGACCCTTAGCTTAAAGGTCATGGTCACAATTGGAGGTCATAGGTCAACAGGGCTTTTTTCCTGTCTGGTCCATAACTCTACCATCCATGAAGGGATTTTAATATCGCTGGGCACAAATATACCTCATAATAAGACGATGTGTCATGCACAACTTTCAGATCCCTAGCTCAAAGGTTAAGGTCACACTTGGCAGTCAAATGTTAACGTGGCATGAACAGGGCCTGTTTTGTGTCCGGTCCATAACTCTGTCATTCATTAAGGAATTTTAATATCATTTGGCACAAATGTTCTCCAAGATGAGGCAACATGTCGTTGCGCAAATTCCTGACCCCTGGTTCAAAGATCAAGGTCACAATTGGAGGTCAAAGGTCTACAGCTTTTTTCCTGTCCGGTCCATAACTGTGCCATCCATGAAGGGATTTCAATATCACTTGGCACAAATATTCCCCATGAGGAGACGATGTGTCATGCACAAAACCCGGACCCCTTGGTCAAAGGTCAAGGTCACAATTGGAGGTAAAAGGTCAGTAGGGTTATTTTCATATCCGGTCCAGAACTCGGTCATCATGAAGGAATTTTAATATTACTTGGCATAAATATTCCCCATGATGAGACGATGTGACGTGCGCGACAACCAGAACCCTAGCTTTAAGGTCAAGGTCACACTTGGCGATCAAAGTTCAGTGGGACTTTTTTCCTGTCCAGTCTATAACTTTGTCATGCCAAATAGGATTTTAATATCAGTTTGCAAAAATATTCGCCTGGATGAGACAATGTGTCTTGTGCAAACCCAGGCCGTTAGCTGCAAGGTCAAGGTCACACTTGGAAGTCATAGGCCACAAGGGCCTTTTTCCTGTCCAGTCTGTAACTCAACAATTTTTAAAGGGATTTTTAACTCACCTGTCACGAAGTGACAAGGTGAGCTATTGTGACCGCTTGATGTCCGTCGTGCGTAGTCCGTCGTCCGTCAATAATTTCTAAAAAAATCTTCTTGAAAACCACTGGGCAGAATTACACCAAACTTCACAGGAATGATTCTTGGATGGTCCTCTTTCAAAATTGTTCAAACAATTGAATTCCATGCAGAACTCTGGTTGCCATGGCAACCCAAAGGAAAAAGTTTTAAAATCTTCTTGTCCAAAACCACAGGGCCTAGGGCTTTGATATCTGGTGTGTAGCATGATCTAGTGGTTCTCTACTAAAATTATTCAAATTATCCCCCTAGGGTCAAATATGGCCCCGCCCCGAGGGTCACATGGTTTATATAGACTTATATAGGGAAAACTTTGAAAATCTTTTTGTACAAAACCACATAGCCTAGGGCTTTGATATTTGGTATGTATCATCATCTAGTGGTCCTCTACCAAGATTGTTCAAATTATCCCCGTAGGGTCAAATATGGCCCCACCCCGGGGGTCACATTGTTTATATAGACTTATATAGGGAAACATTTGAAAATCTTCTTGTACAAAACCACATGGCCTATGGCTTTGATATTTGGTATGTAGCATCATCTAGTGGTCCTCTACCAAGATTGTTCAAATTATCCCCCTAGGGTTAAATATGGCCCCGCCCCAGAGATCCAAAGTTTTACATAGACTTATATAGGTAAAAAAGTTTAAAAATCTTCTTGTCTGAAACCATAACACTTAGACCTTTGATATTTGTTTTGTAGCATTGTCTTATGGTCCATTTTTCAAATTTTACCCCTTGGGTGAAAAGTGGCCCTGCCCTGGGGGTCCAAAGTTTGATACAGACTTATATAGGAAAAAGCTTTAAAAATCTTCTTGTCTGAAACCATACGACCTAGGCTTTTGATATTTGGTATGATGCATTGTCTAGTAGTCCTCTACCAAAATTGTTCAAATTATGCCCCTGGGGTTAAAAGAGGCCCCGCCCTGGGGTCACTTATTTATTATGTGAGTTATATAGGAAAAATATTTAAAACATAATCTGATCCTATTTCCAAGACTGTTTAATTATAATTACCTGATGACCCCAAGTAATATGATGTCACTTGACTGTGACCATGACCTACTAACCTACTTTCTTGTTTTTTTAAGATACAGCCTTGAAATATTGATGATATACACAGTTTTGCATACAAATTGTAAAACTGAATTTCATTGACCATG
Source organism: Mercenaria mercenaria (assembly GCF_021730395.1). NCBI lineage: Eukaryota > Metazoa > Mollusca > Bivalvia > Venerida > Veneridae > Mercenaria > Mercenaria mercenaria. The sequence goes on from NC_069363.1 coordinate 57,735,229, forward strand.
AATGTGAGCTACTGATTTTCTTAATATTTTATCATCAGTTTGACATTTGAAACATGTAGCTCATATTACTCTCAGGTGAGCGATCTAGGGTCATCATGACCCTCTTGTAATATTACTTAGCACAAATGTTCACCACTCTGAGACGGAGTGTCATGAACAAGACCCTGGTCCCTAGGTCTAAGGTCAAGGCCCCACATAGATGCCAAAGGTCAGATCCAAGAATGACTTTGTACGGAATTTTTCTTCTTCATGCTGGGAGGGATTAAGATGTAACTTGGCATAAATGTTTACCACCATGAGATGGATTGTTATGCACAAGAACCAGGTTCATAGGTCTAAGGTCAAGGTGGCACTAGTAGGTCAAATTTCAAATCCAGGAATGACTTTATCCGGAGCATTTCTTCTTAATGCATGGAGGGATTTTCATGTTTCTTGGCACACATGTCACCACCATGAGCCACCCTTGTTTTCAGTATTATGTCTTCCCCCACTGAGGGAGACATATTGTGTTTGCTTTGTCCGTCCTTCCATCCATCCGTCCGTCCGTCAGTCACACTTTATTTCCGATATATAACTGGAGAACCATTTGACCTTCAAACTTCATAGTATGGCAGGGCTTATGGAGTAGACAACCACAATTGTTTTTGGGGTCACTCCATTAAACGTCAAGGTCACAGGGGCCTGAACATTAAAACCATTTCCGGTCAATAACTTGAGAATCACTTAACCGGGAATGTTGAAACTTCAGAGAATGAATGGTCATGCAGAATAAATGACCCTTATTTATTTTGGGTTCACTCTGATAAAGGGCAAGGTCAAAGGGACCTGAACATGGAAAGCCATTTCCGATCAATAACTTGAGAACCACTTGACCCAGAATGTTAAAAAATAGGATGATTGGTCATGCAGGGTAGATGACCGGTATTGTTTTAGGGGTCAATCCATCAAAGGTCAATGTCACAGGGGCCTAAACATGGAAAAACTTTTCCGATCAATAACTTGAGAACCACTTGACCCAGAATGTTGGAACTTCATAGGATGATTGGTTATGCAGAGTAGATTACCCCTACTAATTTTGGGGTCACTCTGTTAAGGTCAAGGTCACAGGGACCTGAACATGGAAAACCATTTCTGATCAATAACTTGAGAACCAAATGACATCAGAATGTTCACATTTCATAGGATGATTGGTCATGCAGAGTAAATGACCCCTATTGATTTTTGGGTCAATCCAGCAAAGTTCAAGGTGCCTGAACAGGGGCCTGAAGATGGAAAACCATTTCCGGTCAGTAACTTGACAACCACTTTACACAGAATGTTGAAACTTCATAGGATGATTGGACATGCAGAGTAGATGACCCATATATATTTTGAGGTGACTGTTAAAGGTTGCAGTGAACAGAATATGGCAATCCATTTCCGGTCAGTAACTTGAGAACTACCTGACCCAGAATGTTGAAACTTCATAGGATGATAGGACTAACAGAGTAGATGTCCCCTTTTGTTTTTAGGGACACTCTGTTAAAGGTCAAGGTCGCAGCGGACAGAACAGGGAAATCCATTTTCAGTCAAAAACTTCAGAACTATTTGACCTAGATCCTTCAAATTCCATAGGGTGATAGGACTTACAGAGTGGATGACCCCTATTATTTTGGGAATCTCTCCATCAAAGGTCAAGGTCACAGGGGACTTCTTGCCTATACGACTTTGCATTGGGAAAGACATGAACTTTTCTACAAAAGCATCTTCTAGTTACGTCCCATTGTTATACCCCCATGGTGGTATATAGGAGTGACCTTGGCGGTCGGTCTGTTGGTTTTTGTCGTTTCCGGATGATAACTCATGAAAGCCTTGACTGATTTGAATAATTTTTGGTACACAGGTTTAACATCAGAAAATACAGGTCAAGTTCGAATTTGGGGTCAAAGGTCAAGGTCACAGTGACCCTGAACAGTTAAACGGTTTCCGGATGATAACTTGAGAACACTTGGGCCTAGGATCATAATTTTTGGTACACACATGTAACATCATGAAATACAGGTCAAGTTCGACTTTGAGGTCTGAGGTCAAAGGTCAAGGTCACAGTGACTCGGAACAGTTAAACGGTTTCAAGATGATAACTTGAGAATACTTAGGTCTAGGATCTTAAATTTGTGTACACAGGTGTAATATGATTACATAGAGGTCATGTTCGACTTTGAGGTTAGTAGGTCAAAGGTCAAGGTCACAATAACACGAAACAGTTAAACGGTTTCCGGATGATAACTTGAGAACGTTTTGGCCTAGGATCATGAAAATTGATAGCGAGGTTGGTTATGACCAGCAGATGACACCTAATGAGTTTTAGGTCACAGGACAAGGGCACAGTGAACCGGAACACCTAAACAGTTTTCGGACAACAACTTCACAACGCTTGGGACTAAGATCACGAAATTTAATAGGAAGGTTGGTCATGACCAGATGACCCATAATTATTTTGGGTTCGGAAGGTCAAAGGTCGTTTAAATCTTTTCCGGACAATAACTTGAAAATGTTTGGGCCGATGATCATGAAACTTTATAGGGAGGTTTATCATGACCAGCAGATGACCTCTAATGATTTTGAGGTCAGTAGGTCAAAGTTCAAGCAAGTTCAGCTTTGACGTTGGCTTAGTTCTGTGACAAGGCCATATTATAGGGGTATAATTCGTCATTCCTGTGACAACTCTAGTTGTTACTATAAATAGAATATATTGTAACTTATTCATTTACTGGCCGTAGGGAAATTCGAGACCAATTTTCTGTGGTAAAACATGCGTGTTACATATTAATTATTAATTATACATGTTAATTTTTAGGTGTATTTTGACCTATTTCTACCTGCTAAAGAGTTTCTTGTGGATTTATCTTACATAGAGTTTTGTGCCCCGCCCCCACCCACCCGTGAGTGGTGGGGGCATATAGATTTGCTCTTGTCCGTGCGTCTGTGCGTCCGTCCGAAGTTCGTGACGCGCCTAGCTCAAAAAGTATTTGATGTAAATTGAAGAAACCTTGCATGAGTCTTTATCATGATATGAACTTGCGCACCTCCTATTTTTCGTCTGGCTCCGCCCCCTATTTTTAGCTCGACTATTCGAAGAATAAGTAGAGCTATCATATTCACCACGGCGTCGGCGTCGGTGTCAGCGTCGGCGTCACACCTTGGTTAAGTTTTTCGTACCAGTCCACTTTTTGACAAAGTCTTTTGAGATAAAGCTTCGGAAACTTTCAACACTTGTTTACCATCACCATGGCCAGTTATAGGCAAGAGCACATAACTCTATCAAGGATTTTGGCTGAATTCTGGCCCTTTATGACTTAGAAATCATGGTTAAGTTTTTCGTACCAGTTCATAATTTGGCAAAGTCTTTTGAGATAAAGCTTTGAAACTTTTAACACTTGTTTACCATCACCATGACCAGTTATAGTCAAATGTATATAACTCCATCAAGGATTTTGGCTAAATTATGGCCCCTTTCTACTTAGAAATCTTGGTTAAGTTTTTCGTACCAGTTCATATTTTGTGTAAAGTGTTTGACATATAGCTTTGAAACTTTTATCACTTATTCAGTATAATAGTCTATATCTGTAGGAAAGAGTACATAACTATATCATCTATTTTGGCAGAATTACAGCCCCTTTCGGACTTGGAAATCTGTTCTGTTTTCATACAAGTCCATGTTTTGTCAAAACTATTTGACATATAGCTTTTAAACTTTGTACACTTGTTTATCATTATGATTTTCATCTGTAGGCAAGAGTACATAACTCTGACAAATATTTTGGCTGAATTATGGCCCTTTTTGGATTTGGAAATTGGTTCACACATTGCCATTTAGTGCAAGACTTATCGAAATCCACAAATACTGGAACATTGTGTAATCTATTTTTTTCTTTTGTCTGAATATCTATGTTAATATTTTGACCCCAATATTCAATCAATTCTTCGAATAGTCGAGCGCGCTGTCATCAGACAGCTCTTGTTACAGTTATGGCACTTGAAATAGTCAAAAATGCACATTTTCACCTTGTGTCACGCCTAGCTCAAAAAGTATTTGATATAGATTCATGAACTTGCGCACCTTCTATTTATCATCAGGGTCCGCCCCCTATTTCCAGAGTTATGGCCCCTGAAATAGTCGGAAATGCACATTTTCACCTGGTGACGCACCTTGCGCAAAAAGTATTTAAAATAAATTTATTAAACCTTGCATGAGTCTTTATCATGATATGAACTTGCGCACCTCCTATTTTTCATCAGGGTCCGTCCCCTATATCCAGATTTATGGCCCCTGAAATAGTAAAAAATGCACATTTTCACCTGGTGACGCGCCTAACTCAAACATTATTACATATAATTTGATTAAACCTTGCATGAGTCTTTATCATGATATGAACTTGCGCACCTGCTATTTCTATTTGTGCCATGAGTGGTGGGAGCATATAGATTTAGTCTTGTCCGTCCGTCCGAAGTTTGTGACGCGCCTAGCTCGAAAAGTATTTGATATATTTCCTTAGTTATAACCCCCGAAATAGTCAAAAATGCACATTTTTACCTTGTGACACGCCTAGCTCAAAAAGTATTTGATATAGATTCATGAAACCTTGCATGAGTCATAATCATGATATGAACTTGCGCACCTCCTATTTTTCATCTGGGTCCGCCCCCTATTTCTAGTATTTCTAGAGTTTTGGCCCATGAAATAGTCAAAAATGCACATTTTCACCTTGTGACGCGCCTAGCTCAAGAAGTATTTAATATAAATTTATTAAACCTTGCATGAGTCTTTATCATGATATGAACTTGCGCACCTCCTATTTGTGCCCCCCCCCCTCCCCCAATGAGTGGTGGGGGCATATAGATTTGGTCTTTTCCGTCCGTCCGAAGTTCGTGACGCGCCTAGTCCGCCCCCCTATTTCTAGAGTTATGGCCCCAGAAATAGTCAAAAATGCACATTTTCACCATGTGACGCGCCTACCTCAAAAAGTATTTAATATAAATTTATTAAACCTTGCATGAGTCCTTATCATGATATGAACATGCGCACCTCCTATTTTTCATCTGGGTCCGCCCCTCTTATGTTTTGTCCGCCTACGATCCCTATTTTTAGAGTTATGGCCCATGAAATAGTCAAAAATGCGCATTTTCACCTTGTGACGAACCTAGCTCAAAAAGTATATGATATAAATGGATGAAAACTTGCATGAGTCTTTATCATACTATTAACTTGCACACCTCTTTTTTGGCTGGCTCCACCCCCTATTTTTCTCTCACCTGTCACATAGTGACAAGGTGAGCTTTTGTGATCACCCTTCGTCCGTCGTCCGTGCGTACGTCCGTCAACAATTTCTTGTCTGCACGATAGTGCTTTCATTTATGATTTTATTTCAACCAAACTTGCACACAACTTGTATCACCATAAGATCTCGGTTGCTTTCTTGAACTGGCCAAATCCCATTATGGGTTCCAGAGTCATGGCTCCTTAAAGGGCCAAAATTAGCTATTTTGACCTTGTCTGCAAAATAGCAGCTTTATTAATGATTTGAGTTTTACCAAACTTGCACACAACTTGTATCATCATAAGATCCTGGTTCCTTTCTTGAACTGGCCAGATTCCATTATAGGTTCTAGAGTTATGGCCCCGGAAAGGGCCAGAATTAGCTATTTTACATTGTCTGCAAAATAGCAGCTTCATTTATGATTTGAATTTAATCAAACTTGCACAAAACTTATGTCACCATAAGATCTCTTTTCCTTTCTTAAACCGGCCGGATCCCCTAATGGGTTCTAGAGTTATGGCCCCTTAAAGGGCCAAACTTAGCTATTTTTGGCTTGTGAACACGATAGAGACAACATTTTGCAATCAACTTTAATCAAACTTGCACACAACTTGTATTGGCATAACATCTCGGTTCCTTTCGAAAACTAGCCAAATCCCATCATGGGTTCCAGAGTTATGGACCCTTAAAGGGACAAAATTGGCCATTTTTGGATTGTGAACATGATAGAGACTACATTTTGCAAACGACTTTAATAAAACTTGCACACACTTGTATTGGAATAATATCTTGGGTCGTTTCTAAAACTGGCCAGATCCCATCATGGGTTCCAGAGTTATGGCCCCTTGAAGGGCCAAAATTTGCTAGTTTTTGCTTATGAATACAATAGAGACAACATTTTGCAATCAGCTGTAATCAAACTTGCACACAACCTGTACTGGCATAATATCTTAGTTCCTTTCGAAAACTGGCCAGATCCCATCATGGTTTCCAGAGTTATGGCCCCTTAAAGGTAAAATTTGCTATTTTGGCTTTTTCAGCCATATAGAGTCTTCAACAACAATAAATCTTGGATTCCATGATGAATCTGTGAGATCCAATCATAGGTTCTGGAGTTACTAATATCTGGTTACCTCCCCTGATTTTAATCAAAATAGATTTATATCAGTAAGTACTTATAGGACTCATTTTAAATCTCATTATTGTCATTAGTTGGACTGAGACAATCAGTGTAGATAACTATGGACTAATTTATGTCAAATTACCTCCCTTTATTTCAAATTAAAATGGGTATATCTCTTTAACTAATGAAGATACTGATCTGAAATTTCATTTATGCCAACAGATGGACTTGGATAATCAGTGAAGATACATATGGACTGAATTTATGACAAATTACCTCCCTTTATTTTTTATGTAAGTGAATATACCTAGCAGCTTCTAATGAGATTGGTTTGAAACGTTATTTATGTCTTCCATGGTAAAAAAACTTCTACTTTTACTTACTTTTCTAATATATACTCAGCGTCACTGAAAAGTTACCACCTAATATATACCTCTTTACTATTTCATACAGTATCGACGTCACTTTTTCATGGCCTGTGCGCGGTCTATTACTCATAGACCCTGTCTGATCATGTCTCCTAACCCATTTCATGACTATCAGGTGAGAACAGCATATACGACGTGCGATTTCGCGACATGAAAGTTCGGCGTCAACCATGCCAATGGCCTGATGGCGTTGATTGTGCCTTAAACGTGGCATTCTTGGCAGATTATTCTGTTTTTTTTTAACGTATTCCTTTTAGTCTGTCGTCTAACTTTCAAGTGCGATGAATGATTTGCGATAGAAAATTCGTACATGTCGACATTGCTGGAAAAAGTCATTTTGCACGTGCAGCCCGTGCCTCAAATGGAGTTAATCGAATTTGACAAATCTTTACACCAGTGACGCCTCAGCTGCGTCAAAAATGTAGTAATGTTATGCTTTTAACACAGTCCAGTGCGATTTTTAAAATATAAGAGCCATTAGGGTGGTAACTTTTCAGTGACGCTGAGTATATATTGTTGTAAAGGCTTGTATCAGTGAAGATACATATTGACTGAACTTATGACAAACCACCTCCCTTTATTTCTTTTCAGCTCACCTGTCACAAAGTGACAAGGTGAGCTATTGTAACCACTTGATGTCCGTCGTGCGTAGTGCGTTGTGCGTCGTCCGTCAACAGTTTCTAAAAAAAATTTCTTCTTCAAAACCACTGGGCAGAATTACACCAAACTTCACAGGAATGATCCTTGGGTGGCCCCCTTTCAAAATTGTTCAAAGAACTGAATTCCATGCAGAACTCTAGTTGACATGGCAACCGAAAGGAAAAAGTTTGAAAATCTTCTTGTCCAAAACCACAGGGCCTAGGGCTTTGATACCTGGTATGTAGCATCATCTCGTGGTCCCCTACCAAAATTGTTCAAATTATCCCCCTAGGGTCAAATTTGGCCCCGCCCCGAGGGTCACATGGTTTATATAGACTTATATAGCGAAAACTTTAAAATTCTTCTTGTACAAAACCGCATGGCCTAGGGCTTTGATACCTGGTATGTAGCATCATCTAGTGGTCCTCTACCAAGATTATTCAAATTATCCCCCTAGGGTCAAATATGGCCCCACCCCGGGGGTCACATGGTTTATATAGACTTATATAGGGAAAACTTTGAAAATCTTCTTGTACAAAACCACATGGCCTAGGGCTTTGATATTTGGTATGTAGCATCATCTAGTGGTCCTCTACCTAGATTGTTCAAATTATCCCCCTATGGTCAAATATAGCCCCGCCCCGGGGATCCCAAATTTTACATAGACTTATATAGGAAAAAAGTTAAAAAATCTTCTTGTCGTCTGAAACCACAACACTTAGACCTTTCATATTTGGTTTGTAGCATTGTCTTATGGTCCATAGTTCAAATTGTACCCCTTGGGTGAAAAGAGGCCCTGCCCTGGGGGTCCAAAGTTTTATATAGACTTATATAGAAAAAAGCTTTAAAAATCTTCTTGTCTGAAACCATACTACTTAGGTTTTTGATATTTGGTATGATGCATTGTCTAGTAGTCCTCTACCAAAATTTTTCAAATTATGCCCCTGGGGTTAAAAGAGGCCCCGCCCTGGGGTCACTTATTTATTATGTGAGTTATATAGGAAAAATACTTAAAAATCATCTGATCCTATTTCCAAGACTGTTTAATTATAATTACCTAATGACCCCAAGTAATATGATGTCACTTGACTGTGACCTTGACCTACTGACCTACTTTCTTGTTTTTTAAGATACAGCCATGAAATTTTGATGACATACACAGTTTTGCACACAAATCGTTAAACTGAATTTCATTGACCATGAATTTGACCTACTGACTTTCTTAATATTTTATCATCAGTTTGACATTTGAAACATGTAGCTCATATTACTCCGGTGAGCGATCCAGGGTCATCATGACCCTCTTGTTTAAAGAAATTACCTAGCAGCTTCTAATGAGATTGGTTTGAATTGTTATTTATGTCTTCCATGGTAAGAAATTTCTACTTTTACCTACTTTTCTAATTTATATTGTTGTAAAGGCTTGTACTCTGTATCATCTGCATGCATATACCAATGCATGATTGCCTCCCCTGATTTAAATAAAATGGGATTTATCTCAGTAAGTATTTATAGGACTTATTTGAAATTTCATTATTATCATTAGTTGGACTGAGACAATCAGGGTAGATGACTATGTACTGATTTTATGTCAAATTACCTCCCTTTGTTTTAAATTAAAATTGGTAACTATATCTTTGTAACTAATGAAGATACTGATCTGAAATTTCATTTATGCCATCACATTGACTTGGACAATCAGTTTAGATGCATATTGACTGAAGTTATGACAAAATTTGAAATTGTCTCCCTTTATTTTTTATGTAAATGAATATACCTTAGCAGCTTTCAATGAGATTGGTTTTAAATGTTGTTAAGTCTTCCAGGGTTAGGAATAGTTATGCTAGTACAAAAATGCAGCCTAGGACCCTCAAACTTGGTATGGAGATTGGCCATGACTTAAGTACGTGACCCATGGGTCAAAAGGGACTATTACAAGAATATTTATCCTGATGATGTTTAATGTATATGCCTATATGATCTATGTCAAAACTTGATCTTATCATTAAGAGCAATGGTACTTAGGTGAGCGATATAAGGCCATCATGGCCCTCTTGTTAAAGTTCTGGCCCCTGAAATAGCAAAAAAAATCACATTTTCACCTTATTATGTGCCCATCTTAGAAAGTATTTGATGTAAATTCATGAAACCTTGCTTGAGTCTTTATCATGATGTGACCTTGCACACTTGGCATTCTTCTTGAGAATCTTAGCGCTTATTACAGAGTTATGGCACTTAAAATAGCCAAAATAGTGGGGTTTTTTAGTTTGTGATGCTCATAGCTCAAAAAGTATATGGTATAGAATAATGAATCCTTTTCATAATTTTTTTGAGGCTATATCCCATTAAGACTGCAAACATTCGACCTATTTCCCCTTATTTGTGACAAATGTACCAGTGTGGGTCACACCCTGTGTCCTACAGACACATTCTAGTTTAGGATTAATTTCCATTTCTTGTTACTTATATGATACCTTTTTGATAATCGGCCCAAAAAAAGCCATATGAAAACAACAGTAGGCTTTTATATATACAATTTTTATCCAAGTGTTTTGTTATAACATATTGTATATATAGTATAATATTATTTATACATCATTGACAGATATCATTTCTTTATGTTAAACTGCAGTAGAGAAAATTAGGTGCCTTCCAGTAGGGGACTTTGTATTGCATAGCAATACTTCATTCACTTGTTTCTTCTTTTTTTGAAGACCACAGTATGAAGAAAAAGAATCTATCACTGTTAGAATTTTTCGGTGCAGATGGAAATATCTGGCTCTCAGGTAACTGTTTTGCAGTAATTCGGTATCTTTAAGAATCAGATATTTCCATCCGCACCTTCATCCAGTGAAAGATTCTTATAGTAAACATTCCAGCGGTCACATTCTTACATTTCCTACATGAATCCTGGAGCCAGTTGTTCGAAACTTTAACAGTTGATTAAGCTAAAAGTCGATTAACTTTTAGAGTAATGTTTCGACACTTTAGAAAACGTAGAAAAACAAATGTATGACTTAAGCATTACGAACACTAAAACGTCTTTACAGTAAAATTAAAACATCATACTAGTGATTTCCACCAAGACTAGTATTTTAAATCAAAATTTAACAGGCGGTTAGTTTAACAGCCCGTTAAAGTTTCGAACAACTGGTCCTTAGTCAGAATGTTTGTCTTAATGAAAGTTGTGTTAAGTTTTGAGGATAATCTGGAGTCGAATTAAAAACTAATCAAGTCACTGGGTCAGATCACAGAAAAAGTTTGTGAACACTAGTGGTAGATATAATTCATATGAAATATAGCAAAAGAATTTGTTTGGAGGAAATCTAGGTAAATTTTGAAACTTATGGGTTTAAAACTTAGGTCACTTGATAAAAAATGTTAACCTTGAAGAGGGCTTTATCTGGGGACCAAAGGCCGCTTTTCATGGAATTGCACGCCACAACCCGTGTATCATTGAAGGTTCCATGTTTACCGCCGTTTGAATGCATCTGCGGATGTCTCCAGATTGCTTTTTGTACTTTTGGCGTGTGTGGGTGTTGGGTTCTGCTCGGCCCGGGGCTGGAGGGCGTGGACGGTAGCATGCATTTCCACTACCGTCCATGAATAGGCTCAATCAAACCGAGCCTGCAACATTTTCGTTTTTGTCGTGTTGAGCGATCTGTGAAGTTTCTACTTTTTCTATTTTATTCAGGTTTATGCAGGTTATTAATGATGCTTGGTCTGAAAATTTACCTGATGTACATGAAATCTGGTTAGAAATGTGTGTCTTAACAAAATTCAGGTCTGAACATTATTTACCTGGGATGAAAAACCAGGTCACTGGGTCAGATCCTACAAAAACCTTGCTAACTCTGAAGATTCCACAGTTTTCAAATGAATTGTATGGTACTTAGTAAAATGTTTGTCAATATGCAGTCTAGGTAAAATGTTTTGGATAAAAAACAAGGTCACTCGTTATAATCATAGAAAACCTTGTTTTCATCTTAACCTAATTCTGTGCGTGATATTCATGAACCTTGATCAGAGTGTTTTTCATGATGCCTTGATGAAATCTAGGATAGTGTGTCATTCTTTGAATCAAAAGTAATTCACTCCACTCTGCTTGAATGCACTTGAGGGCATAAAGAGCTAAAATTCCAAAAAATGTCTAAATGACTTCTCTTAATTATACTTGTCATACTTGGTCTTAATTGAGTGTTGTCAAACTTAGCTTTGAAACAAGGTTTAAAGGTCATGGTCAGGTAAGTGAGTTAGGGCTATCATGACCCTTTTGTTTATATATTACAGCCAAAGGAAAAATCCCTGGTATAGACATGCGTCTGGTGGTGAAAAGAGTGAAGTTTGACAAGGAAGCAGATGAATTGAAGCTGAGGTCCCTTACAAATGTATGTGTTATAAAATAATGTCATTTCTCTTAAGGTATAGGTCCATGTTTCGGAGAAAAAAGTTCGAACGTCATCAAATCATAGAAAGAAAGCACTGTTTTACTTGAAAATTTAACAGCGTATAAAACATTTATATTATTCTACAAAACCATTGTCAATTTACTGATATATGTATTGAATTCCGGAAAGGGACTGCATGAAGGGGCCACACTTCTGGGCAGTTCAGCGCCTTTAAAAACTCGCCATTTTTTAAAAGCTGTTACACGTCTTCGTTTTGATGCATTTGCAACATCGTGCGAGTGTTTAAACTTTACATAACTAGGTAAAACAATGTTTTTGACAATTGTTTACATTTATTTCTTTACAAATGGCATTCTTATTTAAAGGGGGACAACTCATTAAGAATATTTTAAGTATCCAACTCTGTGGGACAGAACAGTAAAACATGTATTGGACAGATAAGTTGTGTGTCAAGATGCTGTTCATTCGTTAAAAAATCTGTTGTTTTGTGATATACTGCTAAACCTTAAGGGTATTTAAAAAAGAAAAAAAAATGCTTTGAAATTACAGCTGTTTTAGTAATTCAATCACTGTATGTTAAATATATGTGTTAAAGGCAGCATTAAAACATTCATGTTTGAACTTGCATTTTTCATTGATTTTGTTCTTACATCTAAAATTTCAGTGACAACTTTTTATGGATTTTTGAATATAAACCATGATCATCGGATAGGAAATGATGTAACTAAGAAAATGAATGGTCACATATGTTAAGTATAGAAATAAGACAGTTATTGCCCTTTTCCCAACAATACATTATCTAACATGGCAATATCCTGTTTAGCTACTTCCCATGAGATGGACGCTTTTCTGACAAATAAAAGTTTACTAAACCCTAGCAATTGATTATTTTTCTCTGATCTGGATCTTCCAGACACTTGCATGTATATACTCATTTGCGCTTGTGCACTATAGGAAAGAGGACGTGGTCTCTTACACTGCGCATGTCCGAATTATCTTACATGTATACATGTACAAATATAACATGTGAATAGTGTATGTGTAAATTTTTGTAATTTTCTATTATGGTTTTTGGCTTTTAAGTCATTTTGTCATCTCCACCACCCGGTCACTTTCCAAATAAAACTACTAGTGTTGATTTGTTTGGATATTGAAGTAATTCTTTGACAAGGTTCAGAAACAATAACTAATAGGAAATATCTTTATGTTGACTGGCTTAAGGTGCAAACTTTATTCAGGTTGGACTATTAGTGTAAGTGGATAGTCTGGCGTCCATTTTCCATCAACAATCTTCCTGCTTCCTGTGTCAACATTTTTACTTAAACATTGACTTCTCTGAAACTACTGGTCAGAATTATGTTATACTTGGTCAGTAGTATCCTGGCATGGACCTCTATCAACTTTCTTCAAATGGTTCACCTTCCCTAAAGGAGCTGCCAGCACTAAAATGGAAAAAAAATAATTTTTTCTCATGAAAGGCTTGATGGGTCTTCATCAAACTGTCTGTAACATCATTATAAGGTCCTCTCCCAAGTCTGTTCAAATGAGGGCACTTAATCCCTTCTAAGGGCTTTTAGAGCTAAAATTGGAAATACTTTCAAATGACTTTTTCTCATGGAAAACTGGATGGATCTCCATCAAACTTGGTTTGTTATATCATTATAAAGCCCTTTTCCAAATTTGTTCAAATGGGGGCAGTCATCCACTTTCAGGGGCCGCTAGAGCTAAAATTAGAAATATCTTTAAACAACTTCTTCTCATGAACTGAGAGATGAACCTTCATCAAACTTGGTCTGTAGCATCATTATAAGGTCCTCTCCCAAATGTTTGTTCAAATGGGGGCTTTTTTGCTTCATTTTTGGGGCCAATACAAGTAAAGATAGGAAAGACCTTTAAACGACTAATTGATAGATCTTCATCAACCTTGGTTATAGCGTGATTATAGGTCCTCTTCCCAGTTTGTTCAAATGGGGGTACTTGGCCCCTGTTTTTGGCCACTAGAGCTAAAAATTGAAATGCATTTAAAAGACTTCTTCTCATGAACTGCTTGATGGACCTCTAGCAAGTTAGTCTGTAGTATCAATTTAAGGTCCTCTCCCAATTTTGTTCAAATGGGGGCACTTAGCCACTAGAGCTTAAATAGAAATACCTGTAAAAAACTTTTTCTCTTGAACCACTTGATGTACCTTCATTATGTCTCTCCGCCCCATGATCAGCGTGCGCATACCGGTACATGCAGGCTAATCTTGATGTGCACTGGTCACAAAGGCAAAATCGCTTGCTGCCAGCAGATTTAAGGTTTGGATTATGACTATTGTGTTCTGTAATTTTCAGGAAAAACTATGTGCCAGAGCAATGCACTTTGCAATTGTCCCCTTGCTTGCAATACGAGAAGAGCCTGGAAATAGGTAATGGTGAAATATTTCCACGTTTTCATTTCTTTTGAAAGGATTACCTAATGATGTTTATGCAATATCAAACCAAGAAGACTCCAGATATGTTCTTGCTTTGTTTCCCTTCACAAATTACGTACTAGATATATGGTAGATAATAATGTTACACAAATACTTTACAAATAGGGTAAAAATAGATGACAGCCTCCCAGAATTTTGACCAGTAAATACAATCATACACTAAATTGTATTGCAAAATTTCTGGAGATAAATTTCCCAAGTAATTGTGTTGACTTCCTTTCTTGATTGTTGACTTTCATGTCAGATATATTTTTTTTTAATTGATGCCCTTTTTACGTATTGAAATATAACAATTTCATTTGAACTTGTGCTCTCAACTTTACACTGTTTATCAATTTCAAATGAAATTTGATGTACCTGTACAAATTAATATGTCGGTGCAATCTTAAACACAACAAAATAAATAAATAAAGTTTATAATGAAAACTTTAAAGGTCTTTTTATGTGAAACTGCTCGCCCGTTTTTGAAAATAATTTCACACAAATGGTCCTTGTTTGATCTTCTACCAGCATTGTTCAAATTATTTTGATTTGTCAAAAGTCAAAAAACATGGCCACCAGAGGGCATTGTCATTTCCCTGTATTTAATTTTAATTAGAAACTTTAAAAAATCTTGTATGAAACTACTTGCTAATTTAAAATAACTTCACAGATGGTCCTTGTGTGAGCTTCTACCAAGACTGTTCAAAATATTTTGATTCGTCAAAAACCATGGCCGCCAGAGGGCGTTTTCACTTCCCTGTATTTAAATTTAATTAGAAACTTTAAAAATGTTCTTGTAAGAAACAGCAAGCCCAATTTTAAAACAAATTTACAGAATTTTTTCTATGAAGCAGGGCTTATTTTACAATAATTGGGAAGGTGCCTTTGCCTGTCCATTTTTAGTAGCTTGACTATTCGAAGAATAAGTAGAGCAATTCTACTCAACATGGTGTCGGCGTCACACCTTGGTTAAGTTTTTTGAGATAAAGCTTTGAAACGTTCAACACTTGTGTCCAGTTTTACGCAAGAGTACATAACTTCATCAAGGAATTTGGTTGAATTATGGACCCGTTTAGGTTAAGTTTTTATAACCAGTTCATAGTTTGTGTAAAGTGTTTGACATATGGCTTTGAAACTTTGAACACTTGTTTATCATCGTGTTTTCTATGTAGGCAAGAGTACATAACTCTTTTAACTATTTTGGCTGACTTCGGCTCTTATCATGTCCCCTGAAGGTAGACATATTAAAATTGCACTGTCCATCCATCCGTGTAAATTCTTGTCGGGCTGTAACTCTGCCATCAATAAAGGGGTTTTGAAAACTTGGCATAAATGTTCACCATAATCTTATGACGTGTCTTGCGCAAGACCCAGACCCCTAGCTCTAAGGTCAAGGTCACATAGAAGTCAAAGATTGATAGGGTCTTTTTCGTATCCGGTCCATAACTCTGCCCTCCATGAAGGAATTTTAAAAGAACTTGGCATAAATGTTCACCATAATGAGACTATGTGTCTTGCGCAATACCAGACCCCTAGTTCTAAGGTCAAAGTCACACTTAGAGATTAACATGGTCTGTTTCTTTTCTGGTCCATAACTCAGCCATCGATTTTGAAATTACTTGACATAAATGGCATAACTACCCAAATTGCCCCAAGAACTCTTGGGTTTAACTTTGGGGCCTCCGTGGCTGAGTGGCTAAGGTTGCTGACTTAAATACTTGCCCCCCCACGATGTGGGTTCGAGCCTCACTCGGGTCGTTGAATTCTTCATGTGAGGAAGCCATCCAGCTGGCTTACGGAAGGTCGGTGGTTCTACCCAGGTGCCCGCTCGTGATGAAAGAATGCACGGAGGGGCATCAGGGGTCTTCCTCTACCATCAAAGCTGGAAAGTCGCCATATGACCTAAATTGTTTCGGTGCGATGTTAAACCTAACCATAAAAACAAAAACAAAAAATACAAAATTATGACCCTTGAATTACTCAAAAAACTGCGTTTAAGCATGGTCCGCCCTCCAAGTCGATCAGTTTTCATCCGATCTTCACCAAACTTGACAATGTTTTTGGGCATAATATCTCAGCCAAGTTTGATAACCACTCAAATCGTCCCAGGTACTCTTGGATAATGGCCATTGAATTACTCGAAATCTGCGAAATTAACCTTGTCCATTCAAACAGTTGCAATCCAATTGTCAGTTTCATTCCACATGGAACCTCAAAATACCTTGATTTCTTCTTTCTCTTATTTGGGGTTAAGAAGGCATACAACAACAACATTATTACCTTTATGATACAATTAACTGAATATTAAGATGGGCATATTTTGTGACAGTCTGGCACTCTTGTTTGGATTTAACCATGTTACAGCTATGTACCTTGTTTACCAGATAAACTCCTACAGTTTTGTTTTTGAAGTGATAGCTGCCTGCACTGTGATGCACACTGCTTTAAGAAAATTGTATCATGATTTATTTTAAATTTGATACAAGACTGTTAACTTTCATATGTCTTTGTGTTACTACAAGTCTGTTAACATTCATATAATGATATATTTTTGTTACTACAAGACTGTAAACTTTCATATGATGTCTTTGTGTTACTACAAGACTTTCAACTTTCATTTGTCTTTGTGTTATTATGCTGTCTGATGCTAAGTATTATTTCATATTGACTATTTAAATTTGTAATACAAATATGGTAAGTCTCTTGTCATATTTGTGCTTGGTGACTGGTTGTATTTGAGGAAATTTAAGTCATATTGAATAATTTGGAGTTGAAACTAGTTAAAAATTAGAGACCTGGAATTAATTCAAGTTATTGCCCATTTTTGACTTAGAGAATTTGATTAAAGTTATACAGGCTTGTTATCGTTGCTAAAATTTAAATTTGTTGTAAGTAACAAAGTTATGTATTAAAGCGACTAACCCACACATTGTGAATTGTAATGTTTAAAATAATCTATCACCGAAAGGCAAAATACCGCTAAAGTTTCATATATTTACAGGAAACATAATGGTTGATCAGTTTATAGTTTCCAGAATTACAGG
The DNA here is from genome assembly GCF_021730395.1 of Mercenaria mercenaria. Taxonomy (NCBI): domain Eukaryota; kingdom Metazoa; phylum Mollusca; class Bivalvia; order Venerida; family Veneridae; genus Mercenaria; species Mercenaria mercenaria. Next base: position 57,752,625 of record NC_069363.1, read on the forward strand.
AACATTTAAATTTTTGCAGTTTTTTTCATGTACTTTTATAAACCGTTACAACGCTTTATTTTGTAAACATTGATAAATATAGAACGAAACTCAACAGTATATTTAGACGCTGTCATCACACTGGCAGCAAATCAAAAGTGCGCATGTAGTTTGATGGGTCAATTTATATACTCGACTACCGATTAGGGAAGTCAGCATGATACTTTGCTTTATTTAGGTAAGAACCACTAAATCATACCGAATACTACCTAAATAACAGCCCGTTCCATCATTAAAAGTACACAGACATTGCTCGCAACAAAACAGAACTATAGGTAGCGCACAGTATTATGGCGTGTATAAGTAAAAACAAAACAATAACATAAAATTGAGTCAAAACAGTAAGTTTACGATTTAGTCAGTGATTCCTCGTTGGCCGAGCGGTTACGGTATTTCTATTATACATTTTCGTCGGGAGTTCGATCCCCATTTGTTTTTCAGTTTGCATTACATACTTTGTTTTTCTCTGGTTTCTAATTTATTGTTTTGTTTCTTATTTTCATATAAAATTGGAAGTATCTATAAATCAATCAATCCTAAAATTATGGCCGGATAATGCTTGTATTAAGTGAAGTGTAAGATTGTTATAAAACTATAACCCGTACAGGTTAAAAAATATCAGACGAAAGCAAACAAAAACATAGATCATATTAAAGGTGGAGTGTATTTAGACATAATTACGTGTCAGTTGTGACATACAATTTAGTGAACATGTTGGAACTAGATTTACTAACTCTTTTGTCTTCATTAAGTTGTAGTGAAGAAACAATTACCGTAAAGACAAAATTAACGGGTCTGGGTTTCAAACTCACGACCAAAAAGTATAATACGAATATCGTAACCGCACTAGGCCAACGAGAAATCACTGTCTGCGTCGTTAACGTGCTAAGTGTACTGACTTCATTTTATGTTTTGTTTCTTTTTATTTCAAAAGGTCACAATAGTGTGAGATGCCTATACGTCTGCGCCCTTTTGAAAATCACGTGATTTTTGTTGACGCGAACTCCCGTTTTTAGCTCACCTGCTCAGGTGAGTTATTGTGATCGCTCGATGTCCGGCTTCAGGTGTCTGTCTGTCGTCTGTTTACATTTAGATTTTGTATGCGATAGAGGCTGTATTTTTCAATTGATCTTCATGAAATTTGGTCAGAGTGATTGCCTTGATGAATTCTAGTTCGAGTTCGAACATGGGTCATCTGGGGTCAAAAGTAGGTCACTAGGTCAAATCAAAGAAAACCCCTGTGTATGCGATAGAGGCTGTATTTTATACCCCCCTTCGAAGGAGGGGTATATTGTTTTGCAGATGTCGGTCGGTCGGTCGGAATGTAGACCGTTTCCGGATGATAACTCAAGAACGCTTGGGCCTAGGATCATGAAAGTTGATAGGGAGGTTGGTAATAAACAGCAGATAACCCCTATTGATTTTGAGGTCAGTATGTTAAAGGTCAAGGTCACAGTGACCCTGAACAGTTAAACGGTTTCCGGATGATAACTCAAGAATGCTTAGGCCTAGGGTCACGAAAGGTGACAGGGAGGTTGGTCATGACCGGCAGATGATCCCTTTTGATTTTGAGGTCAATATGTCAAAGGTCAAGGTCACAATGACCAGGAACAGTAAATTGGTTTCCAGGCAGTAACTCAAGAACGCTTGGGCCTAGTATTAGGAAAATTGACGATTAGGTTGGCAATGACCAGCAGATGACCCCTATTGATTTTGAGGTCATTAGGTCAAAGGTCAAGGTCACATTGGCCAGGAACACCTAAACGGTTTCTGATCTTCTTGTCCAAAACCATAGGGCCTAGGGCTTTGATATTTGGTATGTAGCAGAATCTAGTGGTCCTCTACCAAGATTGTTCAGATTATTTCCCTTAGGGTCAAATATGGCCCCACCCCGGGGGTCACGTGGTTTATATAGACTTGTATAGGAAAACACTTTGAAAAACCTCTTGTCCAAAACCACAGGGCCTAGGGCTTTGATATTTTGTATATGACATCATCTGGTGGTTCAAATTATTCCCCTAGGGTCAAATATGGCTCAGCCCTGGGGGTCACATGGTTTACATAGACTTATATGGGGAAAAACTTTGAAAATCTTGTCCAAACCACAAAGACTGTGGCTTTGATATTTTGTAATGTAGCATCATTTAGTGGTTCTCTACCAAGTATGTTCAAATTATCCCTCTAGGGTCAAATATGGCCCTGCCCCAAGGGATCATATGGTTCATATAGTCTTATATAGGGAAAAATTTAGAACCTTCATGTCCATAACTTACATCATTCAAATTTGAACCACATGTATAGTTTTGAGTGGCACGATGAACCTTGACATGATTTGATCTTGATCTTGACCTAGTGACCTACTTTCACATCTCTGTAGCTACAGCCTTCAGATTTGGACCACATGTATAGGTTTGTGTACCGAAAAAAACTTTGACCTTGTTATTGACCTAGAAACCTACTTTCACATTTTTGAAGGTACAGGCTTCAAATTTGGACCATATGCATAGTTTTTTGTTCCAAAATACAATTATGTCTTCCCCAGGAGACATATTGTTTTTGCCCTGTCCGTCCTTCCGTCCGTCGGTCCGTACGTCACACTTCATTTCCAAGCAATAACTGGAGACCCATTTGACCTTCAAAGGTTGGTAGGGCTTATGGAGGAGACGATCCCTATTGTTTTTGGGGTCACTCCGTCAAAGGTCAAGGTCACAGGGGCCTGAACATGGAAAACCATTTACGATCAATAACTCGAGAAAGACTTGACCCAGAATGTTGAAACTTCATAGGATGATTGGCCATGCAAAGTAGATGACCCCCATCGATTTTGGGGTCACTCTGTTGAAGGTCAAGGTCACAGGGTCCTGAACATGGAAAACCATTTCCGATCAATAACTCGAGAAAGACTTGACCCAGAACGTTGAAACTTCATAGGATGATTGGTCATGCAAAGTAGATGACCCCTATCGATTTTGGGGTCACTCTGTTGAAGGTCAACGTCACAGGGGCCTGAACATTGAAAACCATTTCCGGTCAGTAACTTGAAAAACACTTGACCCAGAATGTTGAAACTTAATAGGATGATTGGTCGTGCAGAGTAGATGACCCCTATCGATTTTGGGGTCACTCTGTTTAACATCAAGGTCACAGGGGCCTGAGCATCGAAAACCGTTTCCGAACAATAACTTGAGAACTTCTCGACCAAGAATGTTGAAACTAAGTAGGATGATTGTTCCGGCAGAGTGAATGACCCCTTTTAAGCTCACCTGTCACAAAGTGACAAGGTGAGCTTTTGTGATCGCGTGGCGTCCGTCGTCCGTCCGTCCGTGCATGCGTCCGTGCCCGCGAAATGATGGTTAAGTGACTGCATAACGGTACTTTCTCTTTGATGTCATTCATTCCGTTCTGTTTATGTGACCTTTTTCTTTTTATGTGACTATTAGAACAATAGAGTGAACAATGGGGGTGTCACATAAAGACCGTTTCGTTAGAACGTCCGTCCGTCCGTCCGTAAACTTTTACTTGTGACCACTCTAGAGGTCACATTTTTCAGGAATATTTATGAAAGTTGGTCAAAATGTTCATCTTGATAATATCTAGGTCAAGTTCGAAACTGGGTCACGTGCGGTCGAAAACCAGGTGAGTAGGTCTAAAAATAGAAAAACCTTGTGACCTCTCTAGAGGCCGTACTTTTCAAGGATCTTCATGAAAATTGGTCAGAAGGTTTATCTTGATGATATCTAGGTCAGGTTCGAAACTGGGTCACGTGCCGTCAAAACCTAGGTCAGTAGTTCAAATAATAGAAAAACCTTGTGACCTCTCTAGAGGCCATATTTTTCATGGGATCTGTATGAAAGTTGGTTTGAATATTTATCTTAATGATATCTAGGTCAGGTTTGAAACTTGGTCAACTGCGGTCAAAAACTAGGTCAGTAGGTCTAAAAATAGAAAAAAAAGTGACCTCTCTAGAGGCCGTACTTTTCAAGGGATCTTCATGAAAATTGGTCAGAATGTTCAACTTGATGATATCTAGGTCAAGTTTTAAACTGTGTCACGTACCTTTAAAATCTAGGTCAGTAGTTCAAATAATAAAAAAACATTGTGACCTCTCTATAGGCCATTTTTTTCATGGGATCTGTATGAAAATTGGTCTGAATGTTCACCTTTATGATATCTAGGTCAAGTTTGAAACTGGGTCAACTGCGGTCAAAAACTAGGTCAGTAGGTCTAAAAATAGAAAAATCTTGTGACCTCTCTAGAGGCCATACTTTTCAATGGATCTTCATGAAAATTGGTTAGAATGTTCAACTTGAAGATATCTAGGTCAGGTTTGAAACTGGGTTACGTGCTTCAAAAACTAGGTCAGTATGTCAAATAATAACAAACACCTTGTGACCTCTATAGATGCCATATTTTTCATGGGATCTGTATGAAAATTGGTCTGAATATTCATCTTGATGATATCTAGGTCAGGTTTGAAACTGGGTCAACTGTGGTCAAAAAACTAGGTCAGTAGATCTAAAAATAGAAAAACATTTTGACCAGTTTAGAGGCCATATTTTTCAATGGATCTTCATGAAAAAATTTGTCTGAATGTTCACCTTGATGATATCTATATAAAATTTGAAACTGGGTCACGTGTGGTCAAAACTAGGTCAGTAGGTATAAAAATAGTAGGTATAAAAATAGAAAAACCTTGTGACCTCTCTAGAGGCCATACTCTTCATGAGATCTTCATGAAAATGGGTGAGAATGTTCACCTTGATAATATCTAGGTCAAGTTCAAAACTGGGTCATGTGCCTTTAAAAACTAGGTCATTATTAGGTCAAATAATAGAAAAACCTTGTGACCTTTCTGGAAGCCATATTTTTCAATAGATCTTCATGGAAATTGGGTCATGTGGAGACAGGTGAGCGATTCAGGACCATCGTGTCCTCTTGTTGTTTTTGGGGTCACTCCTTAAAGGTCAAGGTCACAGCGGCCTGAACATTGATAACCATTTCCGATCAATAACTTGAGAACCTCTTGACCCAGAATGTTGAAACTTCATAGGATGATTGAACATGCAGAGTAGATGACCCCTGTCGATTTGGGGATCGTTCTGTTAAAGGTCAAAATCACAGGAGCCTGAACATGAAAAAGAATTTCCGATCAATAACTTGAGAACGACTTGACCCAGAATGTTGAAACTTCATAGGATGATTGAACATGCAGAGTAGATGACCCCTATTGATTTTTGGATCAGTCTATTAAAGGTCAAGGTCACAGGGGCCTGGTCATGTAAAATCATTTCCGGAAAATAACTTGAGAACCACTTGACCTAGAATGTTGAAACTTAATAGGATGATTGGACATGCAGAGTAAATGACCCCTTTTTTGGGGGGGTCACTTGATCAAAGCTCAAGTCACAGGAGCCTGAACAGTGACTTGAGAACCACTAGGCCAAGAGTGTTGAAACTTATCGGGATGACTGGACATACCAAGTAGATGATCCCTATTGCAGCCAACCATCAGTGTCTCTTTGAATTTTGCTCCTGACCCCGTTTGACTTCTTGCCTATAGCACTTTGCATTGGGGGAGACATGCGCATTTTTACAAAAGCAATTTCTAGTTTGACCTTGATTTTGACCTTGTGACCTACTTTCACATTTCGCAAGCTACAGCCTTCAAATTTGAACCACAAGCATAGTTTTGTGTACTGAAATGAACTTTGATCTTGAGATTGACCTTGTGACCGACTTTCACATTTCTGAAGGTATAGGCTTCAAATTTGGACCACTTGCATAGTTTTGTGTTCCAAAATAAACGTTGACCTTGTTATTGACCTATTGACCTACTTTCACATTTTTTAAGGTACATGCTTCAAATTTGGACCACATGCATAGTTTTTGTTCCAAAAAAAATTTGACCTTGATTTTGACCTAGTGTCCTAATTTCACATTTCTCAAGCTACAGCCTTCAAACTTGAACCACATGCATATTTTTGTGTACTGAAATGAACTTTGATCTGAGATTGACCTAGTGACTTACTTTTACATTTCTGAAGCTAGAGGCTTCAAATTTGGACCACATGCATATCTTTTCAATTGATCTTCATGAAATTAAATAAAATCTAGGCCGATTTTGAATACGGGTTATCTGAGTTCAAAAAGTAGGTCACTAGGTCAAATCAAAGAAAAATCTTCTGTATACGATAGAGGCTTTATTTTTCAATTGATCTTCATGAAATTAGGTCAGAATGATTGCTTTGATGAAATCTAGGTCGAGTTCGAATATGAGTCATCTGAGATTATAAACTAGGTAACTACAGATCAGCTCACGCGGAAAACCCATTCTTCTCGATCCTCGGAGGATGGCCAAAACGAGTACCAAGGCTCCGACTCGAAGTTTCTTCGAGTAAGCCATTTTCCGTCAAGGAATTTCGCTATCTGACTCCGAGGATTTATGCGAAGTCTCTCGAAGGAAATCCTCGAAGCAACTCGAGATGAAATCCAATTAGCGGAATACACACCTATATTGGTTTCTTTTGTTTCCAAATCACTTAACGGAATTCCTTCAAGTGACTCCGAGACGAATAATAAATTACCTATACAAATTTAAATGGGCCTTCGAGTAACTTCGAGGACAGATTTCAGATTACTCGGAGCAGGGTGATTATATTTTACATAGTGATAAGAGAAATAACACAGTATTTGTGAATAAAAATAATACTGTAGTATTTTTTATCTTACTTTAAAATAAACCATTTTTTGTCTGTTTACTTATGATATTTTGTCACTTTTTGAGTGGATACGGCAGTAGTATTTTATTCTATTTATAATTCCTTCCAAATGAATAAATTAAAGAAAAACCATTTTCATAATGAAAATTAATCATTTCTCCTATAATTTTCATTAATTAATAAAGGTCACTTTTCTTTCACGGCCATTATCTTAACGTTTATCTAGTCTTATATAGTTTCTATGTTAGTCCATTTTACATCAATTTATTTCTAAATCTAATTTGCACTGTCAGAAACTATTTCAATATAATATTTACCAAATCACTATTTTTTAACGGCAGTTATTTGAAATTGTGTTTAGTTTTATATGATTATTTTAATACTTAACAATTTACTTTTCTAGCAAGCGTATTTTCAAAGTTTATCTAGTTATAAATTATTCATAATTTAGTGCATTTTCATGACTTTATTTCTAAATTAAATTCGTAAGGTCAGAAATTATTTCTATATCAAACTTTAACAAAGTAGTTTCCTTTAACGGGGTTCATTTGGAAATTTGTTTAATTATATATGATTAATAATTTAGTCCGTTATACATAAATTTACTTCTAAATCTAATTTGCATGTTTTTCAATATCATACGAAACAATTTACTTTTAGCGGGTGTTATTTTAAAGTTTATTTATTTATAAATTATTCTTAATTTAGTGCCTAAATTATTACACGACTTTTTCCTTAATCTAATTCGCATGGTCAGAAACTATTTCAATATCAAAATTCACAATTTTCATACATTCAATTAAAAGAACAAGCTAATTATATAAAAACAATCCGTCCAAGTAAGGAAATACTGCCTCGAAGTTTCGTCAGATCATCTCGCGGCACTCGAAATGACCGATTTATTGTTTATTACAGACTCGGAGTCGCGCGGAGTGGCCATAAAATACCGGAAATCATTATAGTGTAATTCCGACTCGACGTTCCGTCAAGTAATTTCTCGGAGTGACTTGACGAAATTCCGCTAAAGTAATAAAACTATAACAGTCGGTACTCCGTTTTCATCTGTTTTCCCATGTTTCGTTTTACAGAAAAAACAATTTTATAGGCTGCAATGTCTTCCTTTTTATTTTAACCTAACCCCAAAAACTTAGTCATTCTGTCTAATCTATGCATTTTTCTACGCTAATTTTAAAAGAAGTTGCTTATTTTTGCCATGTCTGATTCATACTTAGTTTGACTATTATTTCATTGTCTGCGATCAGCAAACCCTTAACCTGCTAAATTTCTAAAATGGACTGGTCCATCATTCAATATGGGAAATACCATTTATTATTCCAAAGGGTGTTTATTGAAAATTTACTGACTGAATAGCGAACAGACTGCGTGCAGACCATGATCAGACTGCACGGATGTGCAGGCTGATCTTGGTCTGCACTGGTCGCAAAGGCAGAATCAATTGCCGCCAGCAGGCTAAAGGTTAAAGAAACGCTTTAGATTGAAAGTTGAAATTAAAGTTTATAAAAATGCTAATGTGTAACCTGTTGTTAAAAAAATTATCTGGGTAAAAGATTAATAAATTAAAGAAATGTTAATTTTGTCTCTTCACGCATTGGTTTTGTTATCAATATAAGGGAATTGAAAAGACGATCCACCTTTGACCTTTGTAACCAATAAGAGCCATTTATATATTAAAGTTACTGTATATTATCTTTAAGTGTCTGAATCGCTTATATTTAGTTTAAACATATTTATTTCGAAAATACATCAATTTAAATTTTTACAGGTATACATATTTAACACAAATACGAAAGGGATAAGAACGAAAGAAAACTTATATAGTTCCTCTCCCTAAATAACAACAAAAACATTTACATCTATGGCGGATTATCATTTCATTCAGTTTAAAAGTTGATAATTTTTAATGATATCTTATTTGAATAAACAGTAAAGTAGAAAAAAAATAAGGTAAAGGATAGTTCATTATGGAATTAGGATAATGAAAAATAAGACAAGCTTTTCATTGATAAGTGACATTGATATATAACAGAAGTAAAACAGGTGAGATAAAGAGTTTAAGAAATTTAATCAGCAAAAAAAAAAAAAAAAGAATAATAAGAATAAAAAAAAATATTGAGATAGTTTAGGATTCCAGACTTATCGAAGAGAGTTCAATAGGAAACAATGTGCCCTTTTAGAAGCCAAAACAATAAAGTTTAGTACTAGTCAGCTGAGGAAGAATGTACCTAACGAAAACGATCGCTACGATCAATAAACCTAAATACTGCATTAAGTATCATTACATTACTTTGAAAGTCTTTCGAGAGGTCTCCATTAAGTAAAGTGTGAAGATCAATAGAAGAAATTGGGGACAAAGTTTCGAAGAGTTCTGCTCTTTGTTGAATATAACGTGGACAAACAAAGAAGAAATGATGATTGTCCTCGATTAGGCCACAGCTACAAAGCGGAGAAATAACAATGTTCTTATGAAACAGGTGCTGGTTTAATAAGCTACATTTCGTTCGAAGTCGTGCGAAAAGAATCTGAGAGCGTCGATCTCCATAATATAAGTGTTGAGGCGTTTTAGTTTTATCAGCATTTAAAAAGTGTTTAAAGGAATTGAGGAACTGTAATTGACGAGCTTCTATTGGCAAAGTGTTCCATTCTCGAAGGGCCGAGGGAAGAAAGGAGTTGAAATACCGGGTTATTCTTGCATGGATATTATTAATATTGTTAGAATTACGGAGGTTATAGGTAGAGTTCTGGTCAACAAGATCAGGAACAAGAGATGAAAGGTATGTTGGTGTGAGACCATTTTTCATTTTATGCAACTGAATGAGTTTATGTTTTTTCCTCCACTCAGAAAGTGTTTCCCAGTTAACCTCATGGTAAAGTTCGTTTAAAGATATAAGCTTGGTTGCGCCCGTCACTATTCGAGCTTCCTTGTTCTGGATTTTATCGAGTTCTTACTTTTCGTAGGTTGTACAGTTATCCCATACTATATCAGCATATTCAATGATAGGGCGAATAAATGATATATAAATAATTTCTAGAGCTCGGCCGTCTAATTTGAATTTAAGTTCCCGCATGATATTTATTCTAGTCCATGCCTTTTCTTTTATGTAGCTAATATGGGAATGCCAGGATCCGTCAGCAGCAAGGAAGATTCTAAGATGTTTATGTTCAGAGACTTGTGGAATTTGTTGATCAGACATGAAAAAGGGAAGATGGTTGGGCTGATTTACTTTTCTGGAAATGGTTATTGATTCTGATTTAGCTGCAATAAAATTAACAAGCCATTTATCTGCCCAACGTGATATTTTTTGTATATCAGCCTGCATAATACTATTTGTTTCAACTGGATTATTAACTACAGATGTAAACTAGTATCATCAGCAAAAAGATTAATATTGGAACCTATATCTTGAACAATATCGTTTATATAAACGAGAAATAAAAGAGGACCGAGTATTGATCCTTGTGGAACTCCAGAGGCTATTATTACAGAATCCGACATTGTACCAGGAAGAACAACACGCTGTTTACGATTTGTTAAATAATCAGAAAACCATTGGAGTAAATTTGCACGAATACCAGAGTCGTAAAGTTTAACTGTAAGACCTTGATGCCAAACTTTATCGAATGCTTTGCTAATATCAAAGAATACAACCCTAACTTCTAATCCGTCATCCAGAGCTTTACAGAATGTGTTATATAAGTATGTTAGTTGATTCACAGTTGAATCCCCTGGCATAAATCCAGACTGGGAGGGAGTGAAGAAGGAGGTATCTCTGTAAAAGTTAAAAATATGTTTAAAAACTACTCTTTCAAATACTTTTTCAATAGTGTTTAGTTGAGAAATAGGTCTGTAGTTGTTTATAACTGAAGGGTCACCTTTTTTAAAGACTGCGCAGACATTAGACAGTTTCCAGGAGTTTGGAAGTTTCTGTGTTCTTAGTGAAGTTGAATAACTGATGAAGGGGGAATGAAAGTTGGCGATAAGCCTCACGAAGAACACGATAACTTATTGTGTCAGGTCCAGATGTTTTGTCAGTCCGGAGCAATTTTAATACATCTTCAACTTCTATAGGTGAGATGATGAATATATCAAGAGTCTCTTGGCTGTCAGTGCCAGAAAATCTTGGAGGATCTCTATTAGAATCATCAATAACTGTCTGGTCTCTAAAGAAATTGTTTAATAAGTCAGCTTTATCTTGATCTGCCGTGACAATGGAATTAGAAACCGGGTCTACAAGAGGAGGGAAACTTTTCATAGAAGAAGTTACTATAAAAGACTTCAGGATTTTCCACCAATCTTTTGACGATACTGTATTAGATTTAAGATCGTTCGAAAGGGACAGGAATTAGTTACTTTTACTTTCTTTAACTAGTTGCACTGCTTCGTTCCTTAGATTTCGAAATTTTGACCAGTGATTTCTACTTTGTGTAGATTTTGCCTTTCTATAGGCACGGTTTTCACTTTTATTCGAATATTTATCCAAGGAGGTGCATTTGGGCGTATTTTGTCATTTTTATTAGGTATACATTGTTTAGATATATCAAGAATAGTTTTAGTAATGTTATCTACATAGATGTCAATATTTTCATCATGAAGGTCGTCCCAGTTTACTTGATCAATCATACTTCGTAGCAAATCATAGTCGCCTTTCTCATACAGCCACACGGTTCTATCAAACGTCTTTATTTTAGGTTTAGTGTAACTAAGGACAGCAAAAATCGGACAGTGATACCTAACCTCCTGCTGGAGAAATGGATCACCAACACCAGCCTTAATTACATGTTCGATATTGCTGGTAAAAATGAGATCAATGGTTGAAGAAGAGGTTTCTGTGTAGTGAGTGTAGTCTTCAATAACTTGGGTGAGTCCAAACTGTTGACAAAGTGCGTGTACTTTACGGAAGGAAGAAGGAGAGTTAATATTCAAACTGAAATCTCCAGTAACTATAACATCTGAAATACCTGTATCCACTGCTAATCCGAGAGAGTCTTCGATAAGTGAAGTATAAATAATGTCGGAACTTGGAGGACGATAGAATACACCTAACAAAATTTTTTAACACTAGTCAATCTCAATTCAAGCCAAATACATTCTAAACGGTTAAGTTCTAGGTCAGTTCTTCGAACAAATGAAATAGATTCCTTAACATAGATAATAACACCTCCATGATTGTCATTGATGCGATCTTTTCTAACAGGTTGATGAAAGCCAGGAAACAGAATGTCAGATGTAGCCACCGAGTCCCGTAACCATGTTTCAGTAAAAGCAAGGATATCGATGTTACACAATTCGGCATACAGAATATCCAGCTTAGGAGAGATACTTTGAACATTATAGTGTACAATAGTTAAGTAGTTTGAGACTTTCAAGAGATCTTGCAGAGATAAGAGTCATCTAATATCGAATCTGATGACGCTGAACTCACGGAAGAAATGTTAGGATCAGGTCCAGGATTAGGATGAATGTCCCCGCACACACTCATTAGGATATGTAACCATAAGATAACAGTAAATGAAATAACAGAGGAAATGAAATGTTTGGTAAATTCCAAGTTATGTATGAGCTCACTGTTAGGAGAAAATTTGACTTTAGGAAAACGTATACTTTGAGATATATTTGAGGACATCAGCATGTATTTAAGTATCGAGTATGTGCATAGGGCATTGAGATAAATGGATACTAGCACTATGAAGTGAAGGCAGACAAAATGTCTTCTATTACAACTGCAGGCCAACATGACGACGTTAAGTGTGTGTTTTCTTATTTTAAGTAATTGTCACGATGAAAAGCAAAAACAGAGATAACGCCGTCATGTGTAGAGTGTAGCTCCTTGGGAGTCTGATACTAAAAATATATGACTTGCTAGTAGGAAAAGCCTCCAAATATGAACTTCTAGAATTTAGTCTGGAATAACTATGTAAATTATGAACATATGTACAGAAAAGAAAAAGAAGAAAAGAAATAGACATTGTGATGGGTGTATTGTAGAAGGTCTGTGTGATGTGTTTTGTCGATTTAGTTTTTGTATAAAAAAGTGTATTGAGAAATACTGTTTCAGAAACAAAACTATCTAAAGTGACGATGCCAACTATGCATCTTCATCAGTGAACAAACATCAGTAAAACATTTATAGAAATACACAAATGATACACAAATACAAATTCATATTTACGCAGTATATACAATATTCTGGTTACTATTGCTATCCGCAAAAAATCTGTAGATTCGAATGTACGCTTACATGTACACTAAGCTAAATACATAACACCCGTAACCGGCTGCAATAAGATAAATAGAACAGCACAAATATTTTATGCACACAATTAGAAGCTATATACTTTTGCAACCAAATCATAAAAAAAAAATACGCAAACGCACAAAAATATGTATATACACTATTAAACATAATGCTTTGGTTACCCTATTATCATTTGGACTTGCTACTAAATAAACAGACAGCAAGCACATTTTCGGCTAGCACAAATAGCAATATAAGTTATTGGCTTGAGTAGGGACAATGAAGCGCACGGTATAGCATACACATAAACACCCAGCCGATAATACAATCTGTTTTTAAGAGGACGCATACTTTGAAATTAGAAAAAAGTGGGTGGGGTAAGATAAAATTTACCTGCAAAAAAGTACAAGATTTTGGTACATGAAATGGATACTGTTTCAACTGTTATAAGTACACAAAGGATTGCTCACTAAAATAAAAATGAGAAAAACTGAAACAAGAAAGTTATTGTTGAATTACATAAGACTTGTTGTGTACATTCAAAGTCAACAATTAATACTTTTTTGTGCGAAAATAATAGTGCTTCACCTTGTCCAAACATTTCTCAATGTCCTACAGATTCGAATTTAAAGAAAGAATGTGAAATAAGTTCACTGTTTTGCTTTTCATTTCACATATGTAAGCTAAAACACATTATTTAGTTTGTTTACAAAGTAGTGCATAAGAAAAGATACGGTGGTCAAGGAATGCCACATTCCAAAACTTAAAGAGTATATTCCCCTTAATACATTAAACATTTATCGTTACAGAAGTCTAATGGCTTACAATAAGTGCCTAGAAATGTTGCCATTATTAATTTTTAACTTGGTATTCATGAACTACAATGCACTTAAATATCAAAACACATTCAACAAACTTTTGAAAATGTATTGTCTTAAAAATCCCTAAAATAAGGTATGGAATTTGGTTGAGAGGTCCAATCAATGTGTATATGTGCAAAAGTAACATTCTAATCTTGTTCACAAAACTTACTAATATACACAGCAGGAATGTCAATGATCAAAACTGGACGAATATACAGTTATCCTCACTTTAATGTCATTTATAATTTGTCCTTGAATTCTCCACCATACTTTCCATAACTCTGTTTGCACGAGTTGCACGAGAATGCTGTCATTCACGTAAAACAACGGGGTCAAATAAATTGTAAATGCAATATCATCTAAACGTAATTAATGGATTATGCTGTTCAAGATAAACTTTATCTCATAACGTAACGAACATGTATAATGTTGTAACAACAATATACTTACACTGATTTAAGTAGCAATCGGTATATAAGTGACTTTATTGATTCATTTTGTGTTTTGTTATTGTTGTCAAAAAGTATAACGGAAGTGCCTCACAACTGAAGCGGAAACCAGTTTGATGCGCAAAGTAGTCCACTGTAAGTAATATTTTTTTATAAATGTCCACAGAAATTAATAATTTTCTAATATTAAAGACGAATATCTGAATAGGATTCATTATTTGATAAGAAATTATAATCATCGGCATGTTTTTTTTTTAAATCGTACACGTGCTGACACCTAAGTTGTCTCCCGTTGTTTATTAGAGTTACCTTTCGTCCGGCGCAGTTATACATTTGCAGTGAATCGCCGAGAAGTCGTGGGAAAATTAAAAACCATGTAAATAAACTAAAATTAATCAGCTTTTCAAGATGAATTTCAAGTGATCGACATTATGCATTTAACCCGTCTGACCTGTGTAGCATCTTAGATATCTGATGTAAGGTATTCATTGTGTAGAATGTCATGTTATGCCCTTGCAATGCTAATCTCACTGAGATTTTTTTGTTTACATTTTTTATCAATGAGAAATATGGCGTCCATCCCGAGCTGAAATAACGTGGCGTTAAATTTTTACATGTTTAAGCAAACCTGGTGTGTTAGAAAGAAAATTTCATCCCTTCAACATTATTTGGAACACTGTTATTGTAAAAAACCTGTTTTTTCCTGATACAAAAGCTTAATATTTTGTGTTAAATGTGCTTTCACAAAGACCTCTGTTTTCCTATTACATTCATAGTACCACATCCTTATCCACAAAGTACTGAATATTACAGGTGTCCATCACTAATATATCGGTTTAGGAATATGTTTTTTATTTTCCCACCATCGATTTCTTCAATATGCACCCCTTCAGCATTTCTGTATGAACTGTGAATGTAGCAATATGCGTCCCCTTAAAATCACTTAAACAATGCAGCGCACATTAGCATGCAAATTGAAATAATAGCTTGTACTTCTGTATATACGTATAGACACACAAGAATTAATAAACTTTGTTGCTACTAAAACAGTCTGTAAATATGAAAATGCACCACATGCTAGCGCGCATTTAAATTTACTTGACAATGTCCCATTGATAATTCAGTGCGTATACATAAGGTCAAAATATTAATTTTGTTTCTTTAATACCTCCCACGTAAGCACGCATGTATATTCACATATTTGACAATTTTTTTATTTACCCCAGCTTTATGCAAAGAAAAAAAATCACTTGTGTATTTGAAAATTATCATGAATATAATACACTCTAAAATAGCGCCATGTGCGCTACCATGTAAACAGGTCTACAAAACACTTATGTATTGACACATTATCAGTAATAATATACACTAATGCACTGCCATGAACGCTGATATGGAGTCATAAACAGTTTTTTATTAAATATTTAACATAGTGTAAAGTACGCTAGTGCATTTATAATTTTATCTAATCATTCTTGTAGAATAAACAAAATACTTTTCACGAACTTAAAATCATAAGTAGGGCGCGTATTTAGTACATTATATTATGGTATACATATGTCACTTGTGTATTTAAAATCTAATTTCCAATTTTCTATAATACAACAGTAAGTAGCCACACATCAAAATATAGATAGGTCATGTCGCTTATATTTCTTTCAAGAATTCAAAGTTCTTTGTTCAGAGGGCTTCTCCTCTTAATCAAACACTTTGCCTTCAAAAATGAATATTGTCTTTCAAGTAAGAAAAGCACTGTTCCGTGTTAATGAGTAATATACAGATTTAGTCGAAGTGACCATAAAGGGCAATAATCTAGAAAATAGGTGGGCCGGTGGTCTAGTGGTAACAATCTTGACTGTCAATCCAGAGGTATGGGGTTCGAATCGCGGTCATGGCAGTGGAATTTTTTTTAGATGCTCTTGAGTGTCTCCCACCTAAGAGGCCTGTACTGGTTCTTCCCAGGAAAGACGGCTTCGCGTTTATCGGTGCTATACATCGGGCACGTTAAAGAACCAGACTGTCTATTCGCAAAAAGCTAGGCTAAGTTTGTTATCTAAAATGGATTTCTCTCTCTCTGTTCTGGGGGCTTTATCTCACCCTGTTCTTCTGGTCAGATCGCTCTGTGAACGTGTTTATCATTTAAGGGCGCTATATAAATCTGGTACAATAATGATATATAATAATAATAATTATCAAATACGTGACCAGTTTAAATTGTGTTAACTTCCAAATGAGATGCTCCTTTGACTAATAACAGTAACTTTCAAAAGATGAAATTATGTGACTGATACATGCATATCTACATGGTTCAAGAAATTGAGAAATGCTCAGAGGCAATGAGGACAAATTAAATCTGGTTTTTATTTCGACGTGTCTGATGCAATTTCCATATACTGAGAAAGAAACACGCTAGCCGTACCATAAACCATGTCATAATATAGGGCCCGAATATTTTCTAATTTTGAATAATTAATTGAGTTAAAAATATATGAATTTTGAACAAGGAACACTAAAATGACTGCATTTGCTTACAAGAAACATCATTTAACATGACAGATGCATAGCGATACAAAACATCAGTAAAATCAAATAGATTCTATTGAAAACGAATTGAAAGAAATTAAATCGATTTTTTTATTAATAAAAAGTATTAACATAATACGATGAAGATGCTGAAAGTATTTCCACTGTAAGACATTTCTGTAATCTGCTGATATTGCAAGTGTAGGAAGTCTTATCTGACAAAATTGAAGCCGAGGAAGAGTTGATTCCCTTGATCTACTGCATACTATATGTTATTATTTAATTAAGATGTGCTTTAGAATTAGCTATGTCATATATACCGGGATGTGTTATATATAAAAAAAATCCTGAATAATTGTAGATTTTCAAAAAGTCGACATTTCCTTATGGGCGCAAAGGGCATTTTCGGTGAAGTGTCGCTGTCGGTCGCAACAAAACATCCCCAAAACAATCGTAAAAACACAGAGTTGATAATGATTGTAAATGTAACCGCTAATGTTTTGCACTTGTTGTATGGAACAACATAACGACATTCAGAATAATTTTCTAACGATCTCAAACCTTGACTACTAGGAACATACTCTGTAAGCAGTTCCGTTAAATACATTGGTGCTCTGCCAATGTGGCAGCTATACATGAAAGAAAGTATCTTAAACACAATCCTTGCTTTCACCGGCAACCAATGTAAGCCATACAATGCTTGTTTGGAAGTGTCAAATTTCCTCTTGTTAAGGGTGGAACATTTTACATAAGAACTTAATACAACTGCCGGGTCTAAAGGCGGTATAACATAACCTTGCTGGGAGTTGTGAAAATATGTCGCATCTTACAGTTATGAAAAGAAAACGTTTGCATCTATTATTTCTAGTAATCAAACAGATCCCCTTTGTTAATAATTAAACACTTTTAAGATTTTCTCTTATAAAAACAAAGAAGGATTTTACCATGTATTGACTTGTCAATTAGAACTCGTTTCGCAAAATGACCTACTTTTGGCTATTCCGGTTTACTCCTGCATTTTATTCTAGATTAGTATGATCCCTTCCTGGTGTAATTCGAGCGTGTTAAAATGGAAATAGATTTAAGTTTTGTGTGATTTGTTGCCAAATAAAACACGGATTTGAGTTAAGATGCGTGTCGTAATCTAATCACGAAGGGTTTTGTTTGCCAACAAAGCACACAAAACTAAAATCTATTTCCCAAACATTGTGTTTATTTCTACATGTTGCATCTTGCCAAAAGTCCCGATGGTTTTTTTCGATTAGTTTAGTTTAGTTTTTACTAATTTATTTTAGCTCGATTGAGATGAAAGCTTAAAGCTTATCTGAACCACTCTTGAGTCCGCTTACTGAAAAAAACAGTACTAGTGTTACTTATAACAAACGTACTGTATATTTCGGCGAAAATCAGGGGGAATTTCTCAAGACATTTATTCATTTCCAAATGGGTATAACTGTTTGATTACTCCAAATAAAATATGAAATTGTTTTCTTTTATTAATCACACGGGGTGCCGTATTTTCACACTTTTTGGAAAGATTATACCCTGTCACACAAATAAATCCACGAAGGTTATAATTTCTGCTTTGGAAAAATAGATACCATTGCATGTTGCTGAAGTTGGCGTTGCCTGCATTTAGGGCTTAGTTCAGTTTAGTTTATTTTATACTGAAAGAGGTTTATTCTCGTTCAAAAAAGGATTTTGTGTTTTGTTTTTGCACAGCCTGTTGTACAGTCATACAGCGATAAAGAAATACCCAACGTACCATCGGGTGTTACTTAAGACATCCCCCTGTCGTCGAACTCGGTAAGAAAACTTTAATAAGAAGTTTTCTTTATTAAACCGAACTTGTTACATGTAACAATTTTAACCGCAAACATCTTGTGATTTGAGATTGCCTCTAACATAACGTGACTATTTTACTTGACACGTTTTCCGCGTGTTGTATACATGTTTTGAATGGTATTTTCTGTTAAGTAACACAGTGTATGAAACAAAATGTTAGTTCGTAATCTGGTCGAACTTTTGCGTACAAGTGATGCAGAGAGTGATAAAAAATCATATTTTTTAACAAAATATATGACTTTGTTAGAAAATTCCTACTTTGACTATTGTACTATTGACGATGAAATACTTTTTATATGGATACGGTGCGCCTATGCTGGCACCTATATCATACGGGGAACGGAAAGTCTTTTATTGCGCTTTTATTGTGCTACATTACATGCTTTACTATTGATGACAAAAAGTCACGTGGCATCAAGTCTGCAGCTGATATGTAATGAATAAATACCTGTTCAATCGTTTTACATCAGTTTTCTAGCTTCCGAGAGCACTTAAAAACGTAATTTATTACTTGATTAGGAGTAAAAAACTTTCTGTAAGTACGTGTATTTGTTTATTTATTTATTTATTGTCAGAAAACATCGGCTTATATTTGAAACTAACGACGGGTTTTATCTTTATACACTTAAACGCAAAAGTATATGGATCATAAATAATCGGAAATTCTTTTAAATACACAGTAAAGATACAGAAGTATATAAGTACCAACAGAAGCAAAAAATATATGCACTGAAATGTATAAAATGTAAAGGAAATATGAAATCTCAATTACCTATGATTAATTCCACAATTGTTCCACTGCATCTTTCATGAAATTACTGAATGTAACGTGTACACTGCTTATAACTACTGTAAATTAATTCTTTTTAAGTATATAGCAACGACGGCATTTATAATTTTAAAAATATTACCAATTCGGAAATTTGCTGAGCATTTTTTCAATATAGCGATTTTTAAAAATTTTCTTCTTTTTTTGCGCATCCAAAAACTGTTTAACCCTGTAACAAAAAAAAAAGAAATACGGAAGAGTAGTATAATGTATGTAATAAATAAATTACATGAAACGTAAAACACGAATTTGATGGTAACTTCAAATTCAGCATTGCTAACTTGACATACGGCAGTGAAAACTCATCATTTGACTGTAGCAACTTCCAACTTGTCACTTGGCAATGATTACTTGTCACTCGGTGGTTATAACTTGTTTTTTGACAGTGATATGTTGTCATTCGGCTGTGCTAACTTTCTCTTTTTCGGTGTTAACGTATCATTCGGTAGCGCCAAAATGTCAGGCGGCAGTGGTTATTTGTCATCCGACAGATGTTGCTTGTCATTTGTTATTTTTTACTTTTCATTCTGATGTTGTCACTTTACATTATGATGTGGTACATTTTTACTCTGATGTGTTTCGATTTGATTCGGCAGCTGCAACATGCCATTCGACATTTGCAGCTTGTCATCAGGTAGTTGTTACGTATCCTTCGGCAGTGCTAACTTGTCATTCAGCAATAGGTACTTGTCATTCGTTAGTATTACTTTTCATTATGATGTTTTCAATGACAAGTGATATAGCACCACATAAGAATAAAATGTACCATATCAGTACGTAAAGTGAAAACATCAGAATGAAAAGTTACGAACGCCGAATGACAAGTAATCACTGCCAAATAACATCGAACCACATCAGAATGAAAATATACCACACGAATTTGTAAACGGACGATATCACAATGAAAAGTTACCATCGCCGCATGACAAGCAAGCAGTGCCGAATGACATGTAACCATTGCCGAATGACATAGCACCACATCAGAATGAACATGTACCACAGCATTATTCAAAGTGACAGTACCAGAAGAAAAGTTATCATTTACGAATGACAAGTTAACAACGGCTAAATGACAAGTGACAAGTAGCCACTGCCAACAGACAAGTTACCACAGTCGAATGACAATAAATCACAAAGTTGCGTTTGGCGTTCCATACAGTCATGTCTTATATTGTTTCTTTCATCAATATATGAAAATATATTTTCAGTATAAATATGCTGTTGGTTTTACTCTGCATTACGGTCTTCGTATCAAACGTGATATCGATTTGTGAAGAGGGTAAAAACTGTACGATGTCAAGTGGGCAAGTAGGGACGTGCTTTGTTGGTGTATGCCTTACACGTATCGACGAGGAAATAAGAGAGAACCAAGAATTTATCATTACTGCTAAATATCCAGAACACGAATTTCACGTGAGTTGTTATACACAAATATTTTTTTTTATATAACTAGAAGGAAATTCAAACATCTACTTAGCGTTTAGTATTTTTAGACTGAAATGATGACCTGACTTATTCTGCACCATTTTATGAAAATAATTTCTGTCAATAAACATCAAGAATTTGTGCTGTTTAGACAATAACTGTGCATATAAAAAGAGCTAAAAATATCTTTTTAAAATTTCAGTTAACATTTTTCTCCATTTTAGGATCCTAATAACACAGTCATGTTTATCCGCGGTAACGGTCTGTGCCTACAATGGCACAAGGGCATACAACTCTTAAAGACCGGCAAGGATACATGGGAGATAACTATCACGTACAAATCATCTATTAATGGATTCCAGTGTCAAAACTGCACGTCGAAACATGTTGATTATCTTCCTGGCAACAAACTCCAATACCGTTTGTTTATTGATGACAAGAAGAATATGCTTGGTGCAAATTTCGCTATTTCATTTCCAATTTCTCAGACATCTTCTTATTTTGAAATAAAGCCCAAATTTGTTGTATACCCTAGGTTTAAAGAAATTATTGGGACACTTCAAACTTTTGAATTAGAATCTAATTACATCGGCAATACAAGAACTTTAGCTTTATATACCCCTCCAGGTTTCACAGAAAACCCGTTGAAGACCTACCCGACTTTGATTGTTTTCGATTTGAGTTTTGAGTATGCTAAGGTTTTAAAACAAAACTTTGAAAAACCAATTTTACGTTCAATGTCTGAGGAGTATATTTTCATCGGATTTGGTGACTATAAATATCCAGGAGAAAGGGGCCATTTACTATCTACAGTACAAGGTCCATTTAACTACTGTTTAAATGGTACCTTAGACGATTTCTGTAATGGATGTATACCTGGGAATGCTAGTGTTACTAAAGTTTTTCAATATCTTTTTGATACCTGCGGGCAACTGGTTATACTTCGAGGAGACGGTGATGCAACGCTAGATTTCTTAGCACTAGAAGTACTTCCGAAAGCTGAGACAATATTGGGAAATAGAATAGACAGGAACAGATTAGGTGTTATGGGTTATGCGCTCGGAGGACTGATGTCTTGCTATGCTGCGTGGACACGTCTAGAAGTATTTTCATTCGCAGCTTGTCAGTCACCCTCTTTCTGGTGGCCGTTAAACAACAATAGCTTTCTAGAACCTTTGTTCCATTTTATCAACCAAACATTAAAAAACGATTCGCTTCAAGCCAGTCGCACGGATCAGAAATATTATATTGACGCCGGTGGAGCTGAGAACTTTGCCCCATTTAACCTTACACAAGCTGCCGTTGAAGTGGCGCAATATATTTCTAATTTAGAACATTTCAAGTTAGATACAAATGTCTGGATAGCTGTGGATCCGTTTAAACCCCACAACTATATAGAATGGGTGAAGCGTATTGGGCAGGCACTCACAACATTACTACCGGCTAGTGGAGAGGCAAGCATGCCTTTCCCTGGTAAAGAAAATCGAAAACAAAAGTGCAAGAGTAAAAGCCACATGCAACGAACGCAGCCGCAGAACTACATATGAAAACAGGGGTGTATGTAAATGTATATGACGAAGGATTTAATTTTGTTTTTATTTGTTTATGTAAATTGTGGGATCTTCTTTTGGTGCCATTCCAATTCAGCTATGTAGCTATCGACTGAAACAATGATTGTAATTGAATCTAACATAATCTGTTATTTAGATTTCATGTCGATGTAAATTAATATACCAAGACTTAAATACAAAATGTATATTTATGGAGTTAGTAATTGTTGGTAAAAAGTTTATAACACTGTCATCAGACTATATAAAATGCCACTGTACGGTATACCATGTAAGAATCGTGGTCATCATCTGGTGGTGATTTTAGGCAGGAGTAGATTTCGGTGCAGAATCCTAAATTGCTTTCGACGATTAACTTTCCTTTTGACTTCGTGCACAGATGTGGCCTCGTGCACTTTAAAGGCCTAGATCCACTACTATATAAGTGCCCAAAACCTACCTCTCCACCCCCCCCCCACCCCCACCCCTCCCCCAATCCAATAAACAACTCCCATCTTATCTGCTGCTAATCAGTGATTATTTAACTGTAGCTGATTAGAGGGCAGTTAGTACAGCAGGGATCCCAAGTAGATAATGAAGATGTGTGCAGTGGAGTTGAAAGAAACTAATTTTCCTTCAGTGAATGTGGAATAATAGTTATAAGGATTATAATCATATTATTATAGTAAATACTCAGTGAGTTCTTTGTGTTGACAAACAACATCTTTCAATATCATAATCATTATGATAATGAAAAAGGTCATACTGATGAAAAAATATAATCTTGCTTTTTTCCCTAAAAACATAATGAAATTTGTAACATATTTGTAATAAGTTTCTTATTATTTTATCATGTTTGATCAACAAATATTTTTCTTTACATAAAAATGCCTAAAATAGGTAAAACTTTTAAAGTTATCACATATTTATCAAGTAAAATACACTATTTTCCCTTCTCACTAATTGATACACTTGTAAGGCAGACTTCCAATATTCAATGACCCTTGTCTGTTGGAACTATACTGTGATAGTCATTAGCCCCCAACTGTGCTAATGAAGATAGAAATCCCTCGGCCCACTGCTAAGATCTAGACCTTTAAGAACAATCTCATTTTGATGGTGTTCCCACTGATGGGCTAATCTCTGTGTTCCTCAAATAGTGAAGTTACGCAATAAAACTAAATCCCCAGGATAAAGGACCGATTTTCGAGCTGATGTTGGCTGAAATGTTATTTCTACGGAAGCGTGATAATACCAAAATCGTAATTACGAAAAATACGTTATAGGTGTTAAACGGATGAACAAGATGTGAGGCCGAAAAGAACTTGTCTAGAGAGTCTTCCGGACATACTTTGATTCTTTGCAAATAACGGCTAAAATGATCTGTTATGATTAAGACTTGTTCATAGCAATTCTTGCCATGCTCAAAAGATAGGAAATCCAAAAACGAAATTTTGCTGTTGGTACAGTTGATTCAGAAGGTACATGCTGTCATGTCACGTGTCTACGGCGTGATATTCCAGTGAGGCAGCACTATACAGCTGGGCATTGTGCTCACTGCTACAAGTAGACACCGTCGTTTATACATTTGTATATATGACTGAAAAATTGTTGAAAAAGACGTTAACCCGAACACACACACACACACACATACACACACAGAGTCATTTTTGTCAATGTTTCTTATCAAAGAGAAACTTTGTGCATCATATGTTTCCATCAGCGATGTAGAAAGTTGCATAAGCTCACAGCCATGTGCACATGATGTAGGCTTAACACAGAATGTGCAGTATTCACCGTTATAAAATGTATAATCAATCCCAAAATGATGAATGAAAGTCATCTAATAGATGATTGCGAATATGAAATCTTATGGTAGTACATACACCTTTTGTTTATTCAATCTAAGAAAACACATTGCACACTCAAATTACACATTCTGAATAGACACGTAGATGAGACGATGCTTGACATACTTGTCCACTAATGAATATATTTTTAAACTTTCATTTACATTGTTTTTTGTGTTAAGTAAATGTGTTAGTCCTTACTTACCTAGCCAAAGTAGTTGGTCCTATAGCTAATGTACAAGAGTATAAAATAAGAGGTCACAAGTTTGATCACCAGGGGGCAGTGTATTTTCTGTATGTAAGTTTTGACAGAAAATCAGTCCTCCTCCTCAGAATCATGTGGGGAAGTTGTCATTTGCTGTCAGAAAACAAGTCAATACTGTTACAGAATACGGGAACATTGCTGCTTACATGTGTACAAATTAACTGATCGCAACCGCATTACTGAAAAACAGCATTTGATAAACCAATTAAACAAACAATAGCTTAACATGTTTACTTGCAAACAACATGTCACATGTCAAGTTTAAACTGGTGGAGAATGAATATGTATGTGTTTTTGTGAGATACAGATTGTTGCTTTTTTTTTTTCTTTTTTTTTATGGGGGTGGAGGTGGGGGTGGGGGTAAGTGTCATACTTCAAGTTGTAAATATTCTTTCATCGATTTCTGCACGCCAATGTGTAACATATGGTTTAGACATGTGAATCTTGAGATACTAGTATGTGAACGTTGACGTATGCCCTTTTCATACTGATTGTCAGTGTGCTGATATTCATCAGAACAAAAATTTGCATTTTTTCCATGTTTATAAAGCTTTACCTTTCTGAGAGGCATCTAATGTCCACATTTCATTTCTTAATATCAGTCAATGGATTTAAATATGATTTGGAACAAATGGTCTCCTTAAAAAGACATTATGTCATTCGTAACTTCAAGACCCCTAGCTCAAAGTTCACACAGACCTATGGGTCCTAAGTTAGCATTTTACTAACACGGTCTGTTATGTGTTCGCTCCATTACTGCCATTCATCAATGTACTTGGTACAAATGTTAACCCATACTCTTGCAATTTGTCTTGCCGCCAAGAATTATGCTGCAAAGAACACGGCCACAGCTACATGTCAAATATTTATGTTATTCATTAACTTTGCCTTTTCAAATACCTTTGCACAATCAGCACAACAAAAAGACAATGTGCCGTGCACAAATTACACGAAAGTTCAAGTTAAATATTAACAATGTCAGCTATTTGACCTCTCCACAACTAGGATTT
The DNA here is from genome assembly GCF_021730395.1 of Mercenaria mercenaria. Taxonomy (NCBI): domain Eukaryota; kingdom Metazoa; phylum Mollusca; class Bivalvia; order Venerida; family Veneridae; genus Mercenaria; species Mercenaria mercenaria. The sequence continues at coordinate 57,778,243 of NC_069363.1, forward strand.
AGTATTACTTGGCACAAATGTTGTCCATAAGGAGATGGTGTTTTGTGCAAGATCCAGTTCGCTAACTTCAAGGTTAAGGTCACACTTAAAAGTTGGGGATTTTATGCCATTTTTCTTGTCCAGTCTTTGACTTTTTCATCATTGCATGAATATTTAAATGCACTGGCAAAAACATTCAACACCAAAAAGCTTATGTGATTTTATGGTATTTTGGCAACTTCTTTTTTACACCATTGGGGGAATTTCAAGCAAACCTTACACGAGTTATCAGTGCCAAGCCTGGTTATACATGTCATCGACTCTGGTTTGTCATGTTTTTGCAGTGATTTTGCAGTGTTTACACTGCTTGCTATATACAATTAGCCTGAATTTCACCAAAACACATTAGTGATTAGTGTGAAGCATAGTTGTGCATATTATCATCATGTTCATGATCTTTGAATCGTCAGTCTTCGATCTGTGCTACTATACAACTAGTTGGAGTTACACCAAACTTTGCATGAGTTACCCCTACCAAGTCTAGCTGTGTACATTGTTGGAATGTTATGGTTCAGAGATTTTCCCTGGAGTTATGGCCCTGAATTTGTGGCTTTTCACAATGTCTAGTTTTAATTAATTTTTCACATTTTTCATATACTTTAGAGAATGGCATTAAATCTATAAATGAATTAAACTAACGGAATTTAATGTAACATTATGAAGTACAATATTCATGATTCTTTGCTGAACAATGATTAAGTCATCTCTCTTTTTGCACTTGTTTTGAAATTTAAGGAATAACTTTGACTTTACCATAGGGAATTTAATATGACTTTACAACGTGAAAGATAAGTGAACATATTAAGTACCATACCTGATTTTCATAAAAGGTTATCTCCCTTTTGCAATTTTGCTTCATTTTTCATGTTTTCAGTACTGGAGGGAATGACATTGATTCCACTAAATGGATTTTGATATAATTTGATACAGTGATACATGTCATTAAGGGAAAATGAAAGACCATAAATCTATGCAGAATATTAATGACATTAAAAATCATCTACCGTTTTATACTTCTTAATAAACTGAAAAGCACAAGAACTGTATCTCCTTCTTGTATATATAGATAAAATTACCCCCACCCCCACCCCGACTGACTATATACGGTGCTATTAGTGGTGATGAGTACAGTCCAACCTCTGTAGAGCAACACCATTTGGGAGATACAAATATTGACTGTTATGTAGAGGTTGTTGTTCTGGAGAGGTAAATTTGATAGTATATTTCAGCTTAGGGAAATTTTGATGATGTTGTTATAGAGAGGTGTTTGCTTAAGAGAGGGTCGCTCTGGAAACGTTGTACTGTATCATTTTTAACAATATTACCTTTTCTTGCAAGGCTTTAAGTGATGATGGTATGAATCACATTTAGTGATAGCTCTAGTTTATACTAAGCACAGTTGTTACTATTCATGATTCAATGTGTCGTACATCCTATATGTATAGTATTATTGCATGACTACTTATATAAATCGCCGGTCCATAGTTCTCGAGGCCCTGTGATCAATAGAGCTGCGCTCTTCCTATTGAGCTAAGTTGGTGGGTTGAGGTATTGATATGTTACACACAACTGAAATAATATTGTTGATCTTGAATTATCTGCCCTTGAAAAATGGATTTTTTAGTGTTTTCTGATTTTCAAGGGCAGATAATTCAAGATCAAGCCCGGGTACCTATGATTCTAAATAAAGTCTGTAAAAAGATCCTTTGGAAGCAAATCATGCACCCAATAAGAATAATAGCAGACTCGGTTTGATTGAGCCTGTTCATCAGAGGTCATGAAATGTGCAACACCTCTCACGTCCCTTAGCACCGGCTTAAGCGGAACCCTATTACACATATTTTCGTTTTAAACTTAACTCTCAGTCAGTATACAAGTTTAAAGAAACTTTGTCAGTAGGAAACGTTTTGCCTATATACATATAGAAAACTGTTCGATATGCCTTTAAAGCTTGCTTCTACATTGTAAATAATAAGAAAGTATTGACAAACAGCTGCTGGTGTCATGTGTTTATTTTTTTTTATGTTTACCTTCAGAATATCTTTATAAGAAATAAGAAAAATATACAAATTGAAGGACAGTTTGTCGCAACTGTTGTTTTTCTTCTATATAAAGGCTGTCTCCCAATATGAAGGAATGTATATATTTTTGTCCTGCTTGTCAGTCTGTCATGAACATATTGTCTACCGATCTTTTATTGGAAAGTTCAGTAACTAAAGGTAGTTTTGCAGATTCTCAGCGTATTCCAGTATATTATTTTTTGTTGGAGTTATAGCCCTTTAATGGTCATTGTCTGGACTATTTCTTTTAATGTTGGGATTTGTATTAAGCTTCATATGAATGGTCAATACCATTGTACCAAAGCCCAATCACTCATATTCAACGGCTTTTTTTTTTCAATTGAATGATTTTAGCAGAGTTACAGAGGTTTGAATTTTCAAATAAGTAAATTTTATCTAAACTACTTGTCTGCACAGACTTCCTGTTTTTAACTATTTGTTGAATTTCAATGAAACTTTGTTAAATAAAACTTTGTAGGAATGATTAATATAATAGAAAAAGTGGAAAACCACAGATCGCCCAACACGACCTAAATGAAACTGTTGCAGGCTCAGTTTGATTGAGCCTGTTCGTGGACGGTAGTGGAAACCACGCCCTCTAGCCCCGGGTTGAGCAGAATTCAACATTTACACATGCACATTCCAGAATATAATTTACGGCTTAGGTCCACCTGCTTTACATTGGCTAACTTGGATGTTTTTGGCAGAGTTGTAGGCCTTTGAAGTATAAGTAAATATTGTCATGACAACTTATGTTGTCTGCGCTTAACCTCTGAAACTCTCCAAGTTTGATGTACTAAGACTAATCCAGTTCTGCATATCTTCCCTTTGTGCTACACATCAGTTTAATGTTCTCTTTAAATGAAGCAGTGTGAGAAGACACGGGCTTTTACTAAAGGCATCTCTAGTTTGTCATAATTGAGGTTTGTTGAGGTATTCCTAATCTAGGTTGGTTGCAACTAGACTTTATAAAAAAACCTGAAGTTGAATAGATAGAGCAAACCCTAATAATTTAGATAATTTTAAATGGTATATTGCCCATTGAAGCTAATTATTTTAAAACCGCTGGCTGTTGTGTTTTTGTTTGTTTTTTCTTGTTTGTTTGTTTTTGCTTTTTTTGTTGTTGATTTCTTTGTTGTTGTTGTTTTTTCATCAGAACATATCGTACTTAAAGCGAGCTGTTTTGAACATTGCTTGTCCATCTGTTCGTTGTACATCAAGCTCTCTGTCGGTGTCAACAGTTTCTTCAATGAACATCTTTTTTCTTTAATTGATTTTTCAAGATGATGAAACATGACATGGATGCTACTTAGGTGGTACTCTTTTAGAGGTGTTCATTTTATAAAGAAGTCAATTCCAGTAATATTAAAATCAGTCCAGCAGTTTCTGGCAAGAAGATTTTAAATGTTCTCATAGGAAAAAGTGACCACGCCCTCTGCCATGTTTTCTTTGCAAATCAATTTTGAACATCAAAGAGTCACCCAAGGAAAAGTTCTGTAAATTTATTTCAAGGTCCAGTTCAGATGTAGAGGTCGTTTGAAGGTTTTTCTTTTTTTAGCTCTGGAAAGTCATGTTTCTTTTTTTTGGGGGGGGGGGGTGTTGTTGTTGTTTTGGGGGGTTTGCGGGGGTGTGTCTTTTGTCTATATTTTGTTGTGTATATGTGTATACAGACTTATGCTTAGCACTGTGGTTTTTGTTGCTGTTGACAGGCTGCTTTCCCGGAATAAGGATGAGAGAGAGAGAGTTGATGAATCAGAATAATTTAAAATATTTTTGCATACGGTCACCAAATGAACCCTTGCAGAAAAGTTATTTTAAAATGAGGCAAACAGCTGTAGAAAGAACAGATTCTCTACTATTAGCAGTTCAGTTAAAACCAAACCAGCAACTATTAACAATAACAATGTTTTTTTAACGTAACAATTCAAATACTTTAAAAATATTAACTAGCCGTCCAATTTTGACATGCATTGAAGAATAGTCCAAATCCTGTCATGGTCAAATTTAAGGCAAGTTTGTACTAACTCCAAATTTCACCACAGAATAAAAAAAAAATATTTAAAGAATATCAGTCCTCTCTTTACAACATTTTTTAAATCCACAAAGTTAATGTAAATCCAACAAATGTTCAATTTACTAATTGGTAAAATTTTGTTATTAAGAATACAGGAATGTTTTGTAATAAGATCTTGCTTAGGTTTTTCATACTCGTTCTCAGACAGCTTTCTATTTAAAGCATAAAGGAAGACTCCAGTACTTTCATGTATCACCAAGAGTAAAAAGAAACTTCTGGAACACCCAGAAAAAACATGGCTTTAAAATTTCACACCCTATTTATCGGCACCTTCTGGAAAACCATAGAATATAAACAACTTACTGGCATACATGATGTCTCAAAACTAGGACAGGCATTGCATTAAACAATGAGTCATCAATATAAAAAAAATGAATAAAGTGAAGCATAATGGGGAATGACACTTACTAAGCAAGTTGTCAAAATGTCTCTTTAATAGAAATAAAAATATAAAAACTTTTGTACTTGTGCCCATCATAAAATTTTAAGACAGGCCCTTATCCTAAATTCATATTTTGGATTCAAGCTGCTATCACTGGCTATGTGATTAGGACACGAAGAAAATTTCATTTATGCAATGTCTGGCACAGCAAATTTGTGTGGTTTTAGCCACTGTAGAAATTCCAGTACGCCTTTGTAGACCTGTGGTGATGATGGGACTAGCCGATGGGATTTTACTAGATGGCAGATTGGGGTTAGAAGTATTATCTTCCTTGGAAAACATTTATGAGAATTGATGGTTTAGCACATCACCTTTCTTCTTGTCTATGCTGTAGGTGATAACATTTCTTCTAAGGAGACACACCAAAGTTGTCTTTGTTCCGGGATTTCATAGTGTGAACAGAAGTTTAGATTCAGTGTTGTTATATTTTCTGGTTCTTTGGGATTATGGGTCCATTCAATAGATGTGTAATAGAGTTTAATAGAGTTTCGCTTAAGCCGGTGACGGGGGGTGGGGCGTGAAAGGTGTTGCACATTTAATTACCTCTCATGAATGAACAGACTCAATCAAACCGAGTCGGCTATTATTCTTTTTTTTTTTTGTTGCATTCTATGCTTCCAAGGGATCTTTTTACAGATTTTATTACCTATCGCAACCTGGCACAAACATGTCAAGTTTCCCGGATTGTCCGGGAGTTTCCCGGATTCAGACCCACTTTCCCGGACGTACGGAAAACTTAAATATCTCCCGGAAAATCATTTTTCCATAAAAGCATATACCTTTAGTTGGCCAGCTCTACATTTTAAATTTAAAAAAAATCCAAGCTTATGCTTTCATGAATCATTACACACTGTGGCTGACGTAATTTATCATTCTCTACCAGTATCGATAAAAGTTTAACAAGGTCACGTTCTGATGACATGCTGCAAACAGGTGTGTGTATGGGCTAGTTTTAGACTGTGTTAATTGGCGAGTGATGATGTTTACATTGATGATAAAAACAGGAGCTTGTTTATGGATGATTTAGATGGAAAAGGATATTTAGGGATACATTTGAATAGATAATAGAGCCGACCTTTATTGGAGTGATGGCAATCATTACCATTGATACAACTTGACAATTAGGTTAAAAAAAATTAACAGCTACATGATTTTGTATTTTCTGTTTATTTTTAATTAGTAAAGAACACTTTTTAGTACTATATAGATTTAAAATGGTAAAATAGATTTATTGCCAATCTATTTTAGCTACTGCTCATGTGCTAACATTCTAGAAATGTCGAAAAGATCTGCAAGTTATTCACTGGATACTGTATATTAAATGAAAAGAGATGTGCTAGTAAATTTCATCAATTTCTCTGCTTATTAAATGATAATAATTAAATAAATCTAAATCAATACTAAGTGTTAATACTAAAAAGTGTTTTAAAATGCAAGTTACAACCCCTCAAACCGTTGCCCAAATCAGTTGATCAAGTCAGAAAGAAAAATGCGTTAGATCTAATCTGTTTTACAGTTCTATATTCGACCAAACATTTCTCGGTAAAACCTCATGGATTTTCATCAAATCTCCTGGATTTTTAACTAATATCTCCTAGAAAATTGTCCGGGGAACTTGGCATGTATGCTGGCGGGATAACTTTTTACACTGTTCTGTAGTTTTGAAACATGGTGGTAATAAAGATTGAGTGTTTGCGCGACGATTTAAGTGTTTTTCCAAGGCACTGTCCGACTGTGTCCCTTAATATTTTTGTTTTGATCTTTGTTGTCCATTTATTTTGCTTTGTCTATATTTTGTTGTGTATATGTGTATACAGACTTATGCTTAGCACTGTGGTTTTTGTTGCTGTTGACAGGCTGCTTTCCCGGAATAAGGCTAATCCTACTGGATCAATATTCTTGTTTGTTAGGAACCTAATCGTATCATAGCATGCACACTGTGTTAGAAACAAATGCATTTTATAATCATCACTGGTCAGGGACCACCAATTCAAATCAAAGGCCTGAAGGGCCTGAGTCGGCTAATGATTGATGTACTGACAGTATAGTCTACCAGTTTCAGTTTGTTTTTAGTTTTTTTTCTTAAAATTTCATAACACAGCTCGATATTTACCCAAAATATTATATCCGGATACGATTACACTTTTCTCCAGTTTCAACAATATATTTTACAAATTGTGATGATACGGAGACATTTAGCAGCAATTGGCAGTATCTGACATTGAAGTTTACGGTTAAATTACCTCTTATTTAAATCTTTTCATAAAAAAGTTGTTTCGTTTCGTGAAAGCAGCCAAACATAGACGATCTACTTTCGATTTCAAAAACTACAAGAAAATACAATTTAATGTTTCGCCGATTTGTTTATTTCTCGAAAAATAAGAATTAAAATCATTTTTAATATCAGTAGTAACTAAACAAACCAGTAAGAGCTTCTTCTTCCGATAATTTATCCATTTACTGACTGCAAAATTCAACCCACGTAAAGTTTATAGAAATCATACGATGCGCATATACGTTCAATATGGGAGAATTAAGGCTGATCGGCTATGTTACCTAACGCATCCAGACGATTCAGATTTTGTTTTTAAAAAAGCATTGTGTGCGTTTCTGTAATTTTATATACGTTTTTATATGCTTAGAAATTATTAGACATGCGTATTTGCATTATTTCTATACGTAATTTACGCTAATACGCATCTTATCTGGAGCCCTGTGGAACTATTTTTTGTCTTTCGCTGGATGTTACGCAAGCTTTGTAAGCCTGCGCAATTCTTAAAATGCACATTTATGCTTAATGAGTTACATTCGAGTATTGCAATTACAAGTTATAAATATGACAGATTACATCGTATATTGGTCATAGCAAAGGGAATTGACACAACTTAACTTCATTCATGCAGTGAACTGTTTGAAATTTGAGAAATCTAATGGAACTACATCCCTTCACGTGTTATTCGGTCCATTTAGAGAATCGCTGAACAGCAAGGACTCGTCAAAAGGCTTTCAGCCTTTAGCCGACTCAAAAAAGTACATGGAACCTACTGGGAATAAGGTAAGTATATACTTCTGAATAAAGTAATGTGTGTCCGTTCTGATTGGTCATTCGTGTAAACAAACCCAAAAAAAGACTTTTTTTTTCAAAATTGATCTCTTTTACTTCATTACAGTATTTTATAATACGTTTTGACAAAATTTGCTATATTTTATGTGTATTGAAAAAAAAAGTTAGATTAAACGAATTTCTTCCACCATACAAACGATGTAAACAGGGGGTTGTCTCATCACACGAAAATTACTTAAACAAAGTATCACTATTCATATGTTTTTTCGTCCCATATTTTTGTGGAACTAAGATAGTTCTCGAAAAAATGTGATTAGATATATATATATGTTTCGATATATGGAAGGCCGTACACGTCATAATGATATAATGGAAGTCTATGGGAAAACAATGTTCTCTAACCTACTTTTCACCCGGCTTTAGGGTACGGCTCGGTACGCGAAATAGGCACAACATGCGCATGGGCTTAGGTTGTTTCCGGTTAAGATGTCAACAAACATGTAGACCGCGCTGAGATTTTATATTTCCTGGCATTATTTGTCCTAAATAAAAGTTATCAGCATAAACCATGTTTATTTTCAGCAAGAAGACAGTCTCAAGGATTCTTAACTTGGTAAATTTAGAAGTCATCCTTTTAAATTTCGTAGTAAACAGGCACGATTAATGGATAAGTTTTCCCGACATGTTGAAGCATATTTCATTGTAAGTGCGGTGGTATTCGGACACGGCTTTCAATGTTATCGGTCTAATGTTTTCCAAATAGATAAAATATATATTTAAAGTGATGGATGTAGGGACCTTAAAATTAAACATCAAGTAAAACATGAAGGAAGAGTTTAGCCTTTCAGTAACCAACAGTCAAAATAATTCGACATTCAGATTGTTTTATATTTGTGACTGGCAGTCTAAACATCAAAACTTTGAAGGACCAAAATAATGGAGGATGAATCACAGTACACAGTCATGTAAAGTTATTGGTTTTATCGCTTGCGCATATTGGCGTGTATACATGGTAAACGTTAATCATGTGCAGTACATACATAGGCTTAAATCACCAGAAAATTCGTAATCTTGGATATTATTTGATAATTTTTGCATAAATCAATGAGAAATTGAATCCCCTTTTGATGCATGTAAGTTTTATTTGAATTTATGGCCAATTTTCAAAATCAACGGCATTTAAACCTATAGCATGTAAAGTGTTGCAGCGATGAAAATTTCATCGGAAATTGCTTCAGCTATTTTGGTCTTTCGAGTGTTTGACGCGAGTGGGGACATTGCTCATATCAAAAAAAATTATCTCAATATTTCCAAGGATCGCGTCAAATTAGTTGGACTGCAGTAACCAAATGCCTAGCTTGTGATCTAGAAATTATCTGGCACAGGGTTAGCAACATGCAACCACAGGAAACTAACTCTTGCAAACACCTGATTCAATGTTTCCAAAAAATGTGACCCCTAAACAATTTAAACGCTCAAAATCACTTTTTAAACCTAGCTTATTGTGTTGCATAGAAGGTATCCTAATACTATATGATTTTTAAGACGGGGAAGTATGGAGATTGGAAATTATACACTGTTTTCCAAAGTGAAAGTACCATGTATTTGAATGGGACTAAAATTTCATTTTTATACGCCCGTTTGAATGTAACTTGGCACAATTATACACCATCGTGAGACGAATTGTCATTCATGCGCAGTTCCCTTCTTTAGAATTACTTCCCTTTGTTGTTACTATAAATAGCTTCTATTGTAACTTTTTCACTACTAGTCGTAGGGAAAAATCGAGACCTGGTGACCACTTTTCTGTAGTACAATATGCATGCTACATCCAATTTTGAGGTGTATTTTGACCAATCTCTACCTAGTAAAGATTTTTGTGTGGACTTTTTTTTTTGATTTTTTTTTTTTTTTAAGATTAACTTCCCTTAGTTGTTACTATAAATAACTTATATTGTAACTTTTTTATAATTGACCGTAGGGAAAAACCAAGACCACTTTTCTGTGGTACAACATCAGGGTTTTTTCTAGCTAATTTGGGAACATAGCCTATACCCCCAAAATTGGGAATTTTTATGCGTAAATGTTCTAAATTGGGAAATATTTAGTCCCATAGGATAAAGTAAGGATGTGTTTAAGCATTTTCTCATACACTTGTTTCACATTTTAGAACATCTTTAACATACTTCCATTATAAAATTGTCCATAATTTGGTCAATTTTTGTGCAATTTTGATGAATTTTTTTTTTCAGAATGTAGATTGGGAATTTTTGCACTCATTTTGGGAAAAAAACATACTTTTTGGCATTGGGAATATAGCCGAATAACGGCTATAAAAACGGCCGAAAAAAAACCCTGCAACATAGATGTTACTTTCAAATTTTAGGTGTATTTTAAGGTATCTCTACCTGGTAAGGAGTTTTTTTGTGGACTTAGAAAAACAAAAGACTTACAATGATTACTAAACAACCACAAAATTAAAATTCCATTTGCAAATACAGGTGCTAGAGTAAAGAAATTTGCTGTGACGGGCGTATATTGTGACATTCTGGCACTCTTGTTAGCTATTCAAATCACTCTGCATCCATGGTCCGTCATCCGTCCTTCCATCTGTTAACAATATCTCGTTATTGCATCTCCTCAGAAACTACTGGGGGGATTTTGACCAAACTTTGTCAAAATGATGTATTGGTATCCTAGTTGTGTCCCCCTGAAAATCAGACTGGTTCAACAATTTTTGAGTGAGTTATGGTCCTTTGTTTATTTTTATAATTTACATAGATTTATATAGGGAAAAACTTTGAAAATCATCTTGTCCAAAACCACAAGGCCTAGGACTTTGATATTTGGTATGTAGCATCATCTAGCGGTCCTCTACCAAGATAATGAGAATTATTTCCCTAGGGTCAAATATTGCCCCGCCCTGGGGGGTCACATGGTTTATATAGACTTATATAGGGAAAAACTTTTAAAATCTTGTCATAACCTACAATATTCAAATCTAGACCTTATGTATAGTTTTGAGTGGCTATATGAACCTTGACATGAGTTGACCTTGATCTACTTTCACATTTCTGTAGCTACAGCCTTCAGATTTTGACCACATGCATAGGTTTGTGTACCAAAATAAACCTTGACATTGACCTAGTGACCTACTTTCACATTTAATTTGGACACATGCATAGTTTTGTGTTCCGAAATGAAATTTGACCTTGATTTTGACCTAATGACCTACTTTCACATTTCTCAAGCTACAGCCTTCAAAATTGGGCCACGTGCATAGTTTTGTGTACCGAAATGAACTTTGACCTTGAGATTGACCTAGTGACCTACTTTCACATTTCTGTAGCTACAGCCTTCAAATTTGGACCACATGCATAGGTTTGTGTACAGAAATAAACTTTGACCTTGACATTGACCTAGTGACCTATTTTCAGAATTCTTCAGCTACAGCCTTCAAATTTGGACCACATGCATAGTTTTGTGTCCCTAAATGAACTTTGACCTTGAGATTGACCTAGTGACCTGCTTTCACATTTCTCAAGCTACAGGCTTCAAATTTGAAGCACATGCATAGTTTTGTGTACAGAAATGAAGTTTGACCTTGAAATTGATCTAGTGACCTACTTTCACATTTCTCAAGCTACAGCTTCAAGTTTGGACCATATGCACAGTTTTGTGTACCGAAATGAACTTTAACCTTGATTTTGACCTTGATCTAGTCTTGAAATTTGGAACATTCAAAAATGGCTCAATGGTGGGCACCAAGATCACTCTGTGATCTCTTGTTTACTGAATGGCTGCTGCACAGTGTTATTTCTAGAGCTCAAAAAGGGCAGGGTAATGTCAAAAAGGGGCAGGGGGCTGCCAGAAAGGAGCAGGGTGTTGTTTTTAACATGAAAGTTACCTTAGTCGCGTTTCAAGATGTTTATAGTTATGTATTCATAACATTTATGATTATTGCACACTTGTCAAAGAATGAAACATGGACCAGTTCATTTTAGATATTTAGCAGACTAAAGGTTAACAGTAAAAAAATAAAATCATAAAATGAATGTTTTGATTTTATATTTTCAGCTCTTGTTTGCTGTAGTGATACTAAGTTGGGTGTATACAATTTTGGCTGGACGCTGGGCATCAATAAAATATTTGAAGGACACGTACGGTATCGCAGAATAAAGGTAAACCACTTAACATTCTTACTTACATGAGTAGGAAGATAGTGATAAAGATTAAGTTCATCCTCTTAATTTTGGCTCCTACATCATAACATGTCAAAGTAAAAGTTGTGCTGGGCGTCCTCTGGTTAATGAAATGTTAGGACACTTTGAAAGAACACTTTGGCCTACAGTTATCATACTTAATAGCATGATTGCATGTGGTCAGTAGATTGCCTTTATTTTTTGTAGGGGTCAATAGGTCAAAGGTTTTTGTGATCTCTAGATTGAAAATGGGACAGGCCATCATTTAGGGCGTATGTGTTTTACGAACAGCATTTTTTTTTACAGCTTGGCAGAATGGAGGTGAAAAATGACAAGTCTGCAATGCTGAGTAACTATGAAGTCCTGAACCTTCTCAGTGACATGCACAAAGGACAAAGTAAACAGAGCAAACTTCAAACTAACCTGGCCACAATATCGTACGAGATAACTCATTACCTCGAAAACTCAGCATGTTCGAAACAATCACCTGAACTTCTCGCAAATTTCATTAAAGCTTTAGATAGGTTTAAACTGACAAAAGCAGAAAAGATGCAGCTGTTGAACTTAAGGCCAAAGACTGCTGTAGAAATTCAGTTGATAGTTGAAGAAAGCGAGGAACGACTGACGGAAGATCAGATTTATGAGTTGTTAGATCTAGTGAAGGAACATTTACCTGGTGGTGATGAGGAAGAGGAGATGGAAGAAGATGATCAGGGACAAGAATAAAATGTGTATAGGTTTATCCAGCTGACCTGTTCAAAATTTTGATATTTTAGGGGTGATTCTTGATGCAAAATATTTTTATGTACTTGATTGTGTTTTAGTTAATATGTTAAGCCTTAAGTGTTTTTTAATGGTTTTGATAAATATATTCAGTGTTTTGGGGTTTTTTTTTTTCTTAAGATTTTTTAAGTCTTAATATAAAAAGTACATAACATTGTATAATAAAATGAACCAATACGGAAATGAAGGAACAAAAAAGTGGTAAAGTTAAAGTGTTGAAGGAAAATTACTACACACCTGTTTAGTTGTTTTTTTTCTCTATTGTTTTCATAGAAGGTAGGAACTATAATAAATATTTTAAGGTTGCCATAAAAATGTAGGAAATCATTTTGAATTTCTATTTTTCCTCTGCTTGTAAGTTGTATATTTTATGTCAGACTGTCATTTTATGAGACAGAACATACATCATTTTGAGCTGTGTAAGCAAATGAAATATTTGAAAGTTCATAAATAAACCATATTTAATTTACTCGAACAAGTCTGCTTGTAGATGATCACCTTCTTTTTACAAAACAAGTCGGCGTCCAAAAGTCGAACAGTTTTCATCCGATCTTCACCAAACTTGCTGACAATGTTTGTGGGCATAATATCTCGGCCAAGTTCGATAACCACCCCAATCGCCCCATGCGCTCTTGGATTATGGCCCTTGAATTACTAAAAAAAAAACAGCAAATTTAGCCTTGTCTGGCCTCTAAGTCGAACAGTTCATCCGATCTTCATCAAACTTGGTGACAGTGCTTTTGGGCATAATATCTCGGCCAAGTTGGATAACCACCCAAATCGCCCCAGACACTCTTGGATTGTGGCCCTTGAAATCTTTGAAATTAGCCTTGTCCATTTTTTTTCCATACCTTATGTTTTCATTTCGATGTAAATGAGATGTGGAACCAAAATTTGTAGTCCTGTTTGGCGCCATATAACCTATACTGTGTTGGTGCGCGTAAAACCTATACTGTGTTGGGGTGCCGTAAAACCCAAATAAATAAATAAATTGAAATAGTTTTGATCCGATTGTCAGTTTCACCCCACATGGAACCTCACAAATACCTCGATTCCTTCTTAATCTTTTTTTTTTTGAGGGGGTGTGGGGGGGGGGTTGGGGGAGTGTTAACAAGGCATACAACATCACCATTATTACCTTTGTGATATGTAGCTGAATATTTAGATGGGCGTATTTTGTGACTGTCTGGCACTCTTGTTAAACTTAAAATATTTGGTTAAAATTTTGTGTGCAACTAACTTTTAAGCTGTATTTCAAACCACTATTTGCATTTGACTGAATCTTCACACAATGCTTCCAGGACATCAGACCTATATAACCTTCAAATTATAGCCATTTTTCGACTAAGAACATTTGGATAAAGTTTTGTGTGCAACTATCAGCTATCACCTGGTGAAATAAAGTTAGATTACTTTCGGTTGAACTTTATTCACATTATGACCATTTTTTAACTTAGAAAATTTAGTTAAATTTTTGCATGGATGTTGTTATTATTGCCATTGTAATATTTTAATTTGTTACAGACTGTAATAATACTAGAATGTGTCTGTAGGACACAGGATCATGTGCCCCACCTGGTACATTTGTCACAAATAAGGGGCAATAATTCAAATGTTTGCAGTCTTAAGGGGGTATAGCCTCAACAAACGTTTTATATAAAGTATTCATTATTCAAGGCCATATACTTTTTGAGCTATGAGCATCACAAACAAAAAATCCACTATTTTGGCTATTTCAAGGGCGATCACTCTGTAATTAGTGCTAAAATCTCAAGAAGAATGCCAAGTGCACAAGGTCACATGATAAAGACTCGTGCAAGGTTTCATGAATTTATATGAATACGTTTTGAGCTAGGCGCGTCACAAGGTGAAAATGTGCATTTTTTACTTTGGCAGAGCCAGACAAAATATAGGAGGTGTGCAAGTTCATGTCAAGATAAAGACTAATTTAAGGTTTCATCAATTTATATCAAACACTTTTTGAGCTAGGCACATCACAAGGTGAAAATGTGCATTTTTAGCTCACCTGTCACAAAGTGACAAGGTGAGCTTTTGTGATCGCGCGGTGTCCGTCGTCCGTCCGTCCGTGCGTGCGTCCGTAAACTTTTGCTTGTGACCACTCTAGAGGTCACATTTTTCATGGGATCTTTATGAAAGTTGGTCAGAATGTTCATCTTGATGATATCTAGGTCAAGTTCGAAACTGGGTCACGTGCCTTCAAAAACTAGGTCAGTAGGTCTAAAAATAGAAAAACCTTGTGACCTCTCTAGAGGCCATATATTTCACAAGATCTTCATGAAAATTGGTCAGAATGTTCACCTTGATGATATCTAGGTCAAGTTCGAAACTGGGTCACGTGCCTTCAAAAACTAGGTCAGTAGGTCTAAAAATAGAAAAACCTTGTGACCTCTCTAGAGGCCATATATTTCACAAGATCTTCATGAAAATTGGTCAGAACGTTCATCTTGATGATATCTAGGTCAAGTTTGAAACTGGGTCATGTGCCGTCAAAAACTAGGTCAGTAGGTCAAATAATAGAAAAACCTTGTGACCTCCCTAAAGGCCACATTTTTCATGGGATCTGTATGAAAGTTGGTCAGAATGTTCATCTTGATGATACCTAGGTCTAGTTCGAAACTGGGTCACGTGCAGTCAAAAACTAGGTCAGTAGGTCTAAAAATAGAAAAACCTTGTGACCTCTCTAGAGGCCATATATTTCGTGAGATCTTCATGAAAATTGGTCAGAATGGTCACCTTGATGATATCTAGGTCAAGTTCGAAAGTGGGTCACGTGCCATCAAAAACTAGGTCAGTAGGTCAAATAATAGAAAAACCTTGTGACCTCTCTAGAGGCCATATTTTTCATGGGATCTGTATGAAAGTTGGTCTGAATGTTCATCTTGATGATATCTAGGTCAATTTTGAAAGTGGGTCACGTGCCATCAAAAACTAGGTCAGTAGGTCAAATAATAGAAAAACCTTGTGACCTCTCTAAAGGCCATATTTTTCATGGGATCTGTATGAAAGTTGGTCTGAGTGTTCATCTTGATGATATCTAGATCAAGTTCGAAACAGGATCATGTGCGGTCAAAAACTAGGTCAGTAGGTCTAAAAATAGAAAAACCTTGTGACCTCTCTAGAGGCCATACTTATGAATGGATCTCCATAAAAATTGGTCAGAATGTTCACCTTGATGATATCTAGGTCAAATTTGAAACTGGGTCATGTGCCTTAAAAAACTAGGTCAGTAGGTCAAATAATAAAAAAACCTTGTCTCTAGAGGCCATATATTTCATAAGATCTTCATGAAAATTTGTCAGAATGTTCACCTTGATGATATCTAGGTCAAGTTCAAAACTGGGTCACGTGCCTTCAAAAACTAGGTCAGTAGGTCTAAAAATAGAAAAACCTTGTGACCTCTCTAGAGGCCATATATTTCAAAGATCTTCATGAAAATTGGTCAGAACGTTCATGTTGATGATATCTAGGTCAAGTTCGAAACTGGGTCACGTGCCCTCAAAAACTAGGTCAGTAGGTCTAAAAATAGAAAAACCTTGTGACCTCTCTAAAGGCCATATTTTTCATGGGATCTGTATGAAAATTGGTCTGAATGTTCATCTTGATGATATCTAGGTCAAGTTCGAAACTGGGTCACGTGCGGTCGAAAACTAGGTCAGTAGGTCTAAAAATAGAAAAACCTTGTGACCTCTCTAGAGGCCATATATTTCACAAGATCTTCATGAAAATTGGTCAGAACGTTCATGTTGATGATATCTAGGTCAAGTTCGAAACTGGGTCACGTGCCCTCAAAAACTAGGTCAGTAGGTCTAAAAATAGAAAAACCTTGTGACCTCTCTAAAGGCCATATTTTTCATGGGATCTGTATGAAAGTTGGTCTGAATGTTCATCTTGATGATATCTAGGTCAAGTTTGAAACTGGGTCACGTGCCATCAAAAACTAGGTCAGTAGGTGTAAAAATAGAAAAACCTTGTGACCTCTCTAGAGGCCATATATTTCATGAGATCTTCATGAAAATTGGTCAGAACGTTCATGTTGATGATATCTAGGTCAAGTTCGAAAGTGGGTCACGTGCCATCAAAAACTAGGTCAGTAGGTCAAATAATAGAAAAACCTTGTGACTTCTCAAGAGGCCATATTTTTCATGGGATCTGTATGAAAGTTGGTCTATATGTTCATCTTGATGATATCTAGGTGAAGTTCGAAAGTGGGTCACGTGCCTTCAAAAACTAGGTCAGTAGGTCAAATAATAGAAAAACCTTGTGACCTCTCTAAAGGCCATATTTTTCATGGGATCTGTATGAAAGTTAGTCTGAATGTTCATCTTGATGGTATCTAGATCAAGTTCGAAACTGGGTCACGTGCCATCAAAAAGTAGGTCAGTAGGTCAAATAATAAAAAAACGTTGTGACCTCTCTAGAGGCCATATTTTTCTTGGGATCTGTATGAAAGTTGGTCTGAATGTTTATCTTGATGATATATAGGTCAAATTTGAAACTGGGTCAACTGCGATCAAAAACTAGGTCAGTAGGTCTTGAAATAGAAAAACCTTGTGACCTCTTTAGAGGCCATACCCTTGAATGGATCTTCATGAAAATTTGTCAGAATGTTTACCTTGATGATATCTAGGTCAAATTTGAAACTGGGTCAAGTGCCATAAAAAACTAGGTCAGTAGGTCATATAATAAAAAAACCTTGTGACCTCTCTAGAGGCCATACTTTTAATGGGATCTGTATGAAAGTTGGTCTGAATGTTCATCTTGCTGATATCTAGGTCAAGTTTGAAACTGGGTCAACTGCGGTCAAAAACTAGGTCAGTAGGTCTAAAATTAGAAAAATCTTTTGACCTCTCTAGAGGCCATATTTTTCAATGGATCTTCATGAAAATTGATCTGAATGTTCACCTTGATGATATCTAGGTCAGTTTTGAAACTGGGTGACGTGCGATCAAAAACTAGGCCAGTAGGTATAAAAATAGAAAAACCTTGTGACCTCTCTAGAGGCCATATTTTTCATGAGATCTTCATGAAAATTAGTGAGA
The DNA here is from genome assembly GCF_021730395.1 of Mercenaria mercenaria. NCBI lineage: Eukaryota > Metazoa > Mollusca > Bivalvia > Venerida > Veneridae > Mercenaria > Mercenaria mercenaria. Next base: position 57,795,967 of record NC_069363.1, read on the forward strand.
ATGTTCACCTTGATGATATCTAGGTAAAGTTCAAAACAGGGCCACGTACCTTCGAAAACTAGGTCAATAGGTCAAATAATAGAAAAACCTTGTGACCTCTCTAGAGACCATATTTTTCAATGGATCTTCATGAAAATTGGTCAGAATTTTTATCTTGATAATATCTAAGTCAGGTTCAAAACTAGGTCAGTAGGTCAAATAATAGAAAAAACGACGTCATACTCAAAACTGGGTCATGTGGGAAGAGGTGAGCGATTCAGGACCATCATGGTCCTCTTGTTGATTATTTCAGGGGCTATAACTCTGGAAGTAGAGGGCAGAGCCAGACGAAAAATAGGAGATGCGCAAGTTCATATCACGATACTCATGCAAGGTTTCATCAGTTTATATGAAATACTTTTTGAGCTAGGTGCATCACAAATTTTGTTCGGATAGATGCACACACGAACAGACGCAAGGACAAGACCAAATCTATATGCCCCCTCCACTGAGTGTTGGGGGCACAGTAACTTGGTTGCATAAGTCTTGCCCATGTTCGACTTGGAGGCTGTTGAATAGGCAAACCTAATGTCTTGTGGACAGTTCTTGTTAATGCAATATAATTGAACTTCACCCAACAAATAATTATTTTGCAAAGCAGCATGTGCCTGGTGTCCATTAAATTTGGTCAAAATGTTTGTCTCAATAAAATCTAGGTAGAATTTGTTACTGGATCATTAAATGATGTTAACTCTCCAGAGGCTACATAATGTCCATTTGATCTTCACGAAACTTGGTTAGGTCAAATTTGAAACTGACATTAAGGGTAAAAGAAGGTTTCTAGGAAATAATCAAAGGCAAACCGTGTTTACACTCTACAGACCAAAATTTTCTACATGAACTTCCTGTGACTGTGTGAATGTTTGATATACACTTCAAAATTTGGGGTCAAACGTAGGTCAGTTGAGCAATACCCTCTTGTTTTGTACTAGATGTATTTTATGATAGCCTAATATGGTATCATCCCAACCTTGTCTTCATTAATTTTACGTGTTGGAATATGGATGGACAAATTTAAGTGTGCCAGTCAGCATATGCTTTGGCTTCGCCCACACAGCCTTTAGGCCCCACAAAGAAAGAATAAAGGGAAAAAAGCTTTTTTATGCCCCCAAAGTTGGGCATATTAAAATCGCACTGTTCGTCTGTGCATGCGTACGTCAGGTGAATTCTTGTCCGGGCTGTAACTCTTCCATCCGTAGAGATTTTGAAATAACTTGGCATAAGTGTTCACCATAATGAGACGACGTGTCTTGTGGAAGATGTAGACCCCTAGCGTCAAGGTCACACTTAGAAGTCAAAGGTTAACGGGGTCTGTTTCGTATCCGGTCCATAACTCTGCCATTCATGAAGGGATTTTGAAATAACTTGGCATAAATGTTTACAATAATGAGACGAAGTATCATGCACAAGACCCAGACCCCTAGCTCCAAGGTCAAGGTCACAGAAGTCAAAGGTTAACAGGGTCCGTTTTGTGTCCGGTCCATAACTGTCATCAAGGGATTTTGAAATTACTTGGCATAAATGTTCCTCATAATGAGACGATGTGTCATGTGCAAGATCCAGACCCCTAGCTCTAAGGTCAAGGTCACACTTGGAGGTTAAAGGTTAACATGGTCTGTTTCTTGTCCGGTCCATAACTCTGCCATTGATGGGATTTTGAAATTACTTGGCATAAATGTTCCCTATACTGTAAGTGTACTTATATTAGCGCGGTTAAATTTTAGCGCAAACGCCTTAAATTGAATAATTTTGACTTACTAGCGCGTACTTGTATTAGCGCAATATCAGCCGCGCTAAAATAGCCAATTGGCGGTATCTGAAACACCAATTTCTGATGGAATACGGAATGGCCCGAATATGACCGTTGTATCAAGCAGTTCTGCTCGGGTCTATATATACACGTTTCGTCTTTAAAAATATATTACTTAATAACGTTTGCATATGCATTAAGTTATTTTTTAATAAAATGCAATATAAAAATAACCACTAGATGTTGCGGGTAACGACGAATTCAAACGGTCTGTCAAAAAAAGTTTTCTGTGCTGGTATGAAAATAAAGTTGAGGGACAAATTCAAAACGGGATTGATGTGAAAGACGTCGCAGTTGACTTAAAACTTTCAAGAATGAAACCTATTCACGCAAACTGGCTTATTACTGCCCATCAGAGTGTGAAAAGCTCTACCATATTAAATGGCTGGCGGGTGACTGGTATTTGTAATGAAATCGACCAGGCACACAAATAAACATGACATAAAATCTACATTCGTTTAAATCAGTGTTAAACTATATACTGTAAATTTGTACATATATAAGTGCAGAATGGTGATAATTGTTTGTTTTCAAATTCAAATTCATCCTTGGTTTTCAAAGCAGTAAAATGTTATGGTGACACTCGAAATTGGCGCGACCAGACAAACTGGCGATCTACTCCGAAGGTGTTACATACGATGTTTACGGACAATGGCAAAGATACAAAAATGCAACGTAATTTAAAAAAAATATATGACATTTGCACTAATGTTCAAACAGGTTTAATTATTCTATTAAAACTTTTCTGCAGAATATTAGTTAGGAATGCAGTTATTGTCATATTTACACAATAAATATGTTTTTCTCTTTGTTCTGTTGCATTGTGATGACGGTACTTTCGATGCTATAAATGTTACTTTTTTATTAGCCCACCATCATCAGATGGTGGGCTATTAAAATCACTCTGCGTCCGTGGTCCGTCCGTCCGTCATTCCGTCCGTCCGTCCGTCCGTTAACAATTTCTCGTTATCGCATCTCCTCAGAAACTACTGGGGGGATTTTGACCAAACTTTGTCAGAATGATGTATTGGTACCCTAGCTGTGTCCCCCAGAAAATCAGACTAGTTCAACAATTTATGAGTGAGTTATGGCCCTTTGTTTATTTCTATAATTTATATAGATTTATATAGGGAAAAACTTTGAAAACCTTCTTGTCCAAAACCACAGAGCCTAGGGCTTTGATATTTGGTATGAAGCATCATCTAGTGGTCCTCTACCAAGATGATTCAAATTATTTCTCTGGGGTCAAATATGGCCCCGCCCTGGGGGTCACATGGTTTATATAGACTTATATAGGGAAAAACTTTGAATAACCTCTTGTCCAAAACCGGCCTAGGGCTTTGATATTTTGTATGTGACATCATCTAGTGGTCTTCAACTAAGATTGTTCAAATTATACCCCTAGGGTCAAATATGGACCCGCCCAGGGGGTCATATGGTTTACATAGACTTATATAGGGAAAAACTTTGAAAATCTTCTTGTCCAAACCACAAAGCCTAGGGCTTTGATACTTGTAATGTAGCATCATCTAGTGGTTCTCTACCAAGTTTGTTCAAATTATCCTCCTAGGGTTAAATATGGCCCCGCTCCGGGGGTCACATGGTTCATATAGACTTATATAGGGAAAAACTTTTAAAATGTTCTTGTCAGTAACTACAACATTCAAACTTGGACCACATGCATATTTTTGAGTGGCAAGATGAACCTTGACATGAGTTGACCTTGATTTTGACCTAGTGACCTACTTTCACATTTCTGTAGCTACAGCCTTCAAATTTGGACCACATGCATAATTTTGTGCACTGGAAAAAACTTTGACCTTTATTTTGACCTAGTGACCTACTTTCACATTTTTGAAGGTACAGGCATCAAATTTGGACCATATGCATAATTTTGTGTTTCAAAATGAAATTTGCATTTGATTTTGACCTAGTGACCTACTTTCACATTTCTCAAGCTACAGCCTTCAAATTTGGACTACATGCATAGTTTTGTGTACCGAAAAAAACTTTGACCTTGACATTGACCTAGTAACCTACTTTCACATTTTTGAAGGTACAGGCTTCAAATTTGGACCACATGCATAGTTTTGTATTCTGAAATAAAATTTGACCTTGATTTTGACCTTGTGACCTACTGTTACATTTCTCAAGCTACAGCCTTCAAATTTGGACCACTTGCATAGTTTTGTGTACTGAAATGACCTTTGACCTTTACATTGACCTAGTGACCTACTTTCACATTTTTAAGGTACAGGCTTCATATTTGGACCACATGCATAGTTTTGTATTCCGAAATAAAATATGACCTGGATTTTGACCTAGTGGCCTACTTTTACATTTCTCAAGCTACAGCCTTCAAATTTGGACCGCATGCATAGTTTTGTGTACCGAAACAAACTTTGACCTTTACATTGACCTAGTGACCTACTTTCACATTTTTGAAGGTACAGGCTTCAGATTTAGACCACATGCATAGTTTTGTATTCCGAAGTAAAATTTGACCTGGATTTTGACCTAGTGACCTACTTTTACATTTCTCAAGCTACAGCCTTCAAATTTGGACCACTTGCATAGTTTTGTGTACCGAAATGAAGTTTAACCTTAAGATTGACCTAGTGACCTACTTTCACATTTCTGTAGCTACAGGCTTCAAATTTAGGACCACATGCATAGTTTGGTGTACCGAAACAAACTTTGACCTTGACATTGACCTAGTGACCTACTTTCACATTTTTGAAGGTACAGGCTTCAAATTTGGACCACATGCATAGATTTGTGTTGTGTACAGAAATGAAATTTGACCTTGAGCTTGTCAATAAGTCTTGAAATTTGGAACACTCAAAAATGGCACATTGGTGGGCGCCAAGATCACTCTGTGATCTCTTGTTAGGAAAGCCCTTCATTTCAGTCAAATATTAGCGCTAGACATGAATTAGCGCATGTCCGATCCAGCTAATAGCGCGGAAATTAGTACTCTGCTAATATTAATACACTTACAGTAATGAGATGAGGTGTCATGCCCAAGACCCAGGCCACTAGCTCAAAGGTCAGGGTCACACTTAGAAGTCAAAGGTGTTTCTTGTCTGGGCCGTAACTCTGCCCTTTATCAAGGGATTTGAATGTAATTTGACACAAATGTTAATCGTATTGAGAAGGTTTGTCATGCTTATGACCCGGGTCTCTTAGTTCAAGGTCACGAAATGATGTGTGATTTTTTTGCGCGTATAACTGTAGCATTCTTGGGCACGCTTTGGGGGCATTTGTCACCAATAGTGACAGCTCTTGTTTAAGTGGAAATTAATAGCTAACTTTAACTTGTTGCAATGCAGAAAAGAAAGCTGTTTTAGTCAACCAAACTTTTTGTTTTGGGCAAATACATGATAAGTTGTCCCTTAACTTCCCACTGAAAAATAACATTCCAATGGTAACACATGAACTTTTGAAACTCACTTTGTCAATGAGTCAAATCTGGCTTGATAAAAGACAACAAAACATATATACAATCATATTTTATGTACAAAATATAACAAAACAACACTATGAGTAATTGGATCAGTCAGGACTATCTAAATAAATATAACATTTAATCTCTGTGTAAGGCAATAACATAACCAATCAAGCTGCATTCTGCAAAGCTGTGCTACAGAAAAATTATGCAGAAAATATAAAAAGGCACTAAATTAGATGATAAGGCAAAGATAAAGGTCTGCAATCAGACTGAAATGTACGAAATCTGAAAACTGTTCAACATATTCTGGATTACGATGATTTTACATGCAACTGTCAATGTTAAAATTTCTGAACTTTTCTAACAAGTAAACAAAATTCAGCATACCTTATATTTATAGCTAATACTGTAAAATCATTTAATTTCGTGGGCATGAAATTTCGTGGTTTTGGTCAAAACGGCAATTTCGTGTGGATATGAATTCGTGGATTTCAACTTTTGAACATAAAATAAATGGGAATTTTATTTGTTCGTTGGGATTAAATTTCGTGGATTGACTCTACAACGAAATCCACGAAAATTAGTCCCCCACGAAAATTAATGATTTCACAGTAAAAGGATACTATTAAGCGAAATGATAATGTATCAATGGTTTGGGACCAGTAGCTAGACAAAACTCCTTACTTTTCAGTCATTATTCTTCAATTCATTTGATCATCATTAATAAAACATGCATCCCATAAACTTGCACGAACTTTGTGAAATTATCCAAAAACAGAAACCACAAGCATTAAAAGACATAAAAAAATGGTTTCATATGGAAAAAAACGGAATCATAAAAACTTGTATTTGAAAGCAAGTGGTTACATAAATATATTTTAATAATGATTGATAGCTATCTTGAAAATGAAAATCAGTAACTCATACATTTTACCTTCCTGTAATCAATAGTGCATAATCAAAATAAAGGTTACCAGACTATCAAAAGCGGCAATAAAAAGCAATGAAAAGTCGATGCAGTCTCAAATGTTTATTTGTCACACACCAATACTTCATTATTCGACTAGATAAAAACAAAAGTTGTTAAAAAATTGGCAGCTCTGCATCATCAGTTATCAGTACAGTGAAGTTAAAAGCAACTTTTGATGTAAGCATAAACGAAAAAATATGTTTTTGAAATTATTTCTTTCCCGTTTTCTTGGTGTTTCGGTTATCAAAATAATGTGCACGTAAAATCTAAATTTATGCAATGGAAGGTTGTAAAGTAATAACTTGTTGAAAAGTGATTTTCCACAGTCAAGAAAAACAATCCGAAAGATCCACACAAAAAAACCAGCAAAATTTAGCTGTTAGTACATATGCCTGCAACCACTGGTCTTGTGGGGCCACTGGTTCCCAACCAGTATTAGAACGATTGCCAAATGCTGGCAACAGTAAGATGGAAACTGTTTAGGGTTTCGGATAAACAGAACTACACGGGAAATGTGCTCTTCTATATATTTATTTTCTATGCTCATAGCATAAAATCCAACACATGTGAGCGAGCGTATCTACTCGTCTAGTTCTGTTTATCCGAAGCCCTTAACAGTTTCCATCTTACTGTTGCCAGCATTCTAATATTACTTACATAAGTGACAAAAGTACTAATTTCATGTATTTAAATCACTACAAGGTTAACACTTGAATACTCGTACCCATTCATAGCAGTCAATTTCATAGAAAATGTCACATGATGAATCAAATATTTCTAACAAGAGGGCCATGATGGCCCTATATCGCTCACCTGTTATCATTGCACTTGAGGACAAGAAGGTCCTCAGAAAAAATATCCAAGTCCAAAGGACAGGAACAACAAAAGGAAGAAATTTAACCAAAAAGAAAAAAAAAATTCTTACAAGGTATAGATATGTCAAAATATACCTAAAAATTTGAGGTACCATCCATGTTGTACCTCAGAAAAGTTGTCTCTGTTTTTCCCTACGGCCAATAATAAAAAAATTACTAAAAACAAGTGAATGAAGTATTGCCATGCAATACAAAGTCCCCTACTGGAAGGCACCTAATTTTTTCTACTGCAGTATAACATAATGAACTGATATCTGTCAATGATGTATAAACAATATTGTACTACATATACAATATGTTATAACATTATAACAACACACTTGGATTAAAATGTGCATATATAAAAACCCACAGTTGTTTTCATATTGAATTGTTTTGGCTGATTATAAAAATGTTATCATGTAAGTTATTTATAGTAACAACAAAGGGAAATCAATCTTTAAAAAAAAATAAAAAAAAAAAAAAAAAAAATAATAATAATATAAGTCCATAAGAAACTCTTTACCAGGTAGAGATAGGTCAAAATACACCTAAAAATTGGATGTAACATGCATGCTGTACCACAGAAAAGTGGTCTCGATTTTTCTCTACCGCCAGTAATAAAAAAGTTACAATAAAATCTATTTATAGTAAAAACAAAGGGACGTAATTCTAAAAACAAGGGTGCCTCATGGTGGTGAACATTTGGTCCAAGTTACATCAAAATCCCTCCATGCATGAAGAAGAAATGTTCCGTACAAAGTCATTCTTGAATTTGACCTTTGACCTCTAAATATGACCTTGACCTTAGACCTAGGGACCTGGTTCTTGCGCATGACATGTTGTCTCATCCAGGGGAATATTTGTGCCAACTGATATCTAAATCCTGCTTTGCATGACAAAGTTATAGACCGGACAGGAAAAAAATCCTCTTGACCTTTGATCTCAAAGTGTGACCTTGACCTTTAAGCTAGGGTAATGGGTGTTGGGCACGACACGTCGTCTCATCATGGGAAACATTTGTGCCAAGTAATATTAAAATCCCTTCATGGATGGCAGAGTTATGGAAGGGACAGGAAAAAAACTCTGTTGACCTTTGACCCCCAATTGTGACCTTGACCTTTGAGCTAGGGGTCCGGGATTTGCGCATGACACGTCGTCTCATCATGGGGAACACTTGTGCTAAGTAATATTAAAATCCCTTAATGAATGTCAGAGTTATGGACCGGACACGAAACAGACCCTGTTCATGCTATGTTAACATTTGACTGCTAAGTGTGACCTTGACCTTTGAGCAAGGGGTCTGAAAGTTGTGCATGACACATCGTCTTATTATGAGGTACATTTGTGCCAAGTAATTTTAAAATCCCTTCATAGATGGGAGAGTTATGGACCGGACAGGAAAAAAGCCTTGTTGACCTTTGACCTCCAATTGTGACCTTGACCTTTAAGCTAGGGGTCCAGGTTTTGCGCAAGACACGTCGTCTCCTCATGGGGAACATTTGTGCCAAGTAATATTAAAATCTCTTCATGGATGGGAGAGTTATGGACCGGACAGGAAAAAAGCCCTGTTGACCTTTGACCTCCAATTGTGACCTTGACCTTTGAGCTAGGGGTCCGGGATTTGCGCACGACACATCATCTCATCATGGGGAACATTTGTGCCAAGTAATACTAAAATCCCTTCAAGGATGGGAGAGTTGTGGACCGGACAGGAAAAAAGCCCTGTTGACCTTTGACCCCCTATTGTGACCTTGACCTTTGAGCTAGGGGTCTGGGTTTTGCGCATGACACGTCGTCTCATCATGGGGAACATTTGTGCCAAGTAATATTAAAATCCCTTCATGGATGACAGAGTTATGGACCGGACACGAAATTGCGGACAGACGGAATGACGGAAAGACGGAATGACGGAAAAGAGCATTCCTATAGTCCCCAAAACTGGTTTTCAACCAGTAGGGGACTAATAAGCTATTTATAGTAATGTAAATGTGAAGTAATTAAAAAAAAATAATATTATAAGTGAACAAAAGGATCTGCCAAATAAATCTGTTGACATAAATCAAATTTCAGATCAGTATCTTCATTAGTTACGGAGATATAACCATTTTAATTTGAAATAAAGGGAGGTAATTTGACATAAAATCAGTACATAGTTATCTATCCTGATTGTCTCAGTCCAACTAATAACAATAATGAAATTTCAAATAAGTCCTGTAAGTATTTACTGATATAAATCCATATTTATTACAATCAGGGGAGGTAATCAGATATAAAAAGCTCTGGAACCTACGATTGGATCTGATTTGTCATGGAATCCAAGATTTATTGTTGTTGAAGATATTTTGGAAGTTTGTGTCAAATAAAACCATAAACGAAGTCTCTATATGGCTGAAAAAGCCAAAATAGCCAATTTTGGACGTTTAAGGGGCCATAACTCTGGAACCCATGATGGAATCTGGCCAGTTCAAGAAAGAAACCAAGATCTTGTGGTGATACAAGTTGTGTGCAAGTGTGGTTAAAATCAAATCATAAATGAAGCTGCTATTGTGCAGACAATGTCAAAATAGCCAATTTTGGCCCTTTCAGGGGCCATAACTCTGGAACCCATTACCGAATCTGGCCGGTTCAAGAAGGAACCAAGATCTTATGGTGACACAAGTTTTGTGCAAGTTTGATTAAATTCAAATCATAAATGAAGCTGCTATTGTGCAGACAAGGTCAAAATAGCTAATTCCGGTCCTATCAGGGGCCATAACTCTGGAACCCATTATGGGATCTGGCCAGTTCAAGAAAAGGAATCAAGATCTTATGGTGACACAAGTTTTGTGCAAGTTTGGTTAAAATCAAATCATAAATGAAGCTGCTATTGTGCAGACAAGGTCAAAATAGCTAATTTTGACCCTTTCAGGGGCCGTAACTCTGGAACCCATAATAGAATCTTGCCAGTTCCAGAAAGGAACCAAGATCTTATGGTGATACAAGTTGTGTGCAAGTTTGGTAAAAATCAAATCATAAATAAAGCTACTATTGTGCAGACAAGGTCAAAATAGCTAATTTTGGCCCTTTCAGTGGCCATAACTCTGAAACCCATAATGGGATCTGGCCAGTTCAAGAAAGGAACCGAGATCTTATGGTGATACAATTTGTGTACAAGTTTGGTTAAAATAAAATCATAAATGAAATCACTATCGTGCAGACAAGAACTTGTTGACGGACGGACGGATGCACGCACTGACGACGGACGAAGGGTGATCACAAAGCTCATCTTGTCACTATGCGACAGGTGAGCTAAAAATGCAGTATGCTGTTTAACTTCTGATAGTCAACAGAATCAACAATACTGTCGATATAAAAAGGGAACATAATGGAATAATTATCTATCGTGTTTAATTATGTTAAGAACTATTCCTCCAACAATTTTAATATACAAATGTAGTTACATACATATTACTATTCAAAAGCTTTATGAATTATGCAAAATTATGAAGTTTCGAAAGCGTGCTGGAATGAAATCTCGAACCTCATTTGAAATCACTGTACTTCAGTGAACAGATTAAAAATTTTGTTATTTTATCATTTTTTTATTATTATTATTTTGGTCAAAGCAGTGAAATAAATACTAAAGGAAAGCAGATTTGATAGATATCTTGGGGGGCAAATTCAGGAAGAAAATGTCCAACTAAGGAAAGAAAGATTTTGGACCTTTGTACTTGCGTATTAGTAAATGTATAGTACTTTTATTCCATTTTCCATCTGTCAGGAGCCATATCCAAAAACATGGTTTGAAGGATTTCAATAAAACAGAATAGAAATGTTATCATTCTGTTATTAAGAGAAATTCATAATGACAGTTAAATGAATTATCTCGACTTACTAAAAGATTACGAGATATATTTAAAATGTATTACTGCGGAAAAAAATCTAATAATATACAACCTATACACTGACTAGATTTGGAACATAAAATGAACTAAGTAACTACTATGATACTAAAATACAGCAAACAAGTAAATGAGCCGCGCCACGAGAAAACCAACATAGTGGGTTTGCGACTAGCATAGATCCAGACCAGCCTGCGCATCCGCGCAGTCTGGTCAGGATCCATGCTGTTCGCTTTCAAAGCCTATTACAATTAAAGAAACCGTTAGTGAACAGCATGTATCCTGACCAGACTGCGCAGATGCGCAGGCTGGTCTGGATCCATGCTGGTCACAAAGCCATTGTGTTGGTTTTCTCATGGCATGGCTCAAATAATAAAAATATTCACATTTTATATTATACTTAACAAAATTTACAACTGGTCACTTTTAAGTTGTTAACATTCATTTCAAATTATGCATTTTTCCACATGTATATTGCATAAATGCTTGTGCTTTTTATTGAGAATGCATTTGCATACATGTATTTCCATTTTTAAAAATTCAGCTATCATATTGTCAAAAAAAAACACACAACTTTTACTAAAATGTTACTTGGTCATTTAATGAAACATTCTGAAATGCCTTATTTTCAGATTATCTCCCTTTTATTTAACAATAAACTTGAACTGTGAGTTGATATACAGCTTATACTGCTTTTTGTTATAAGGAGGACTCATTTCTTTAGCTTGTAACTCTGTTCAACTTAACATAGTTTCTTCTCCATCTAACAACTGATTACATGTATTGATTTGCTGCCGTTTGACCATCCAACATACTTCCATATTTGATATCATCATTGAAGAACTTTTATACACAACAGCATACATGAAACTGACGTCACAAATGACATCACACACCCAATATGAAGTGTGAATGTCAATATGGAAAAATATTGACGTTTTCAGGTTCCACTGAAACTTAATGGAGTTTTAAAATGAGTATGTAATAATCTGGAACACAAGATAAAGTATACATGCAAATATGTAGCGGCTAATTAGAAATTTTGCTATGTGTATGTGTTTGGAGCAATACGAATGTATTTTATGAACAACATTTCCTACACTACAGAGACAAAACATATATGTGTTTCCTGATATACATGCTTCAGTACATTCAAGACTATAAAAACTAAACTGGCCTAATTCTAAAGTCATTGTAATATAGCTGTTAAAAATATCACAGAAAATTGTTATTTTTGAAGGCACAAAAACTATAAAATATTTAGTACTAAGAATCATTTTATTCAAAATCCATATGAGTAGAAGATTACCTTGCAGTAATTTTAATCACAGTATGAATGATTATGGTAAATACTACCTATCTGTACTTACTGTAGATCGTGTAACTTTGTTTTTCTTTTATTTCAAGACAAGAATGTTTTATTACCATAAGTTTGGTAACTAGTTAAAACTTTTTAGATACTTTAAAAGCTGCTTGTTTTGAAGTCATGAGGCGCTCTGTTTGAGGGTATTTTTGCTAAAATAAAACATTGTGAATATCATCAGATCTACAGTAATAATGTTATAAAGACTGTTTACACTATTTTGCAGAATACCCTTAATAACTAAGCTTAAGTACCATGGTAAGAGTAGGCACTATACAGTACAATTTGCACTAGGAGACCACCTAAGGGAAGGTTAACAAGAGCTGTCCGTAAGACAGCACGCTCGACTTTTCTCAGTGCTTGACTCTAAATTAGAGCTTTGCCAGTAAAAACTTTATAAAACTTTAACCAAAAAATCTAAGTTAAAAAGGGGCATAAGTCTGTCAAAATTCAAATCAGAGTAATGGGGATTGTTTCTCCTGGTGTAGACTTTGATAGTAAATAAATATTTTAAGTTTCAAATCAATAGCTTTGATAGTAACAGAGATATTTGACTTTATCAAAAACTTTAACCAACAGCGGAGCCGGCCCTGGGGAGAGTGCAATAGCTCTACTTTTTCTTCGAAAAGTCAAGCTAAAAAGTGGTTGCTTAGCACAACTGGTCTCTTAAAACAGCATAATTTGTTCTTTATTAACACAAATGGGTACTAAAAAAGTGGTCTCTTAATGCAAATGGTCTCTCAAGCAAGTTTGACTGTACTTCAACGGAAAGCCTCTTTAAAACATCATTCATCATGGTGAAGTACATCTTCTATGAAGAGTTTTTGTTTATGGTGGATTTAAAGTCATAATGGCAAAATTATAAGCCATATGCAAGAACCTAACTTTTCATGGTGGATGTAAACCGAAGGTGCGTCTAGGGGCATTACTTCAGGTGAGGGCATGCAACTACAGACATATGAAAATAACTATATACAACAAAGTGGAAGACACTACATTAAATATGCAAATTAAAAAAAAATATATATAAATTTATAATACAATGTGCATAAATGAAATCACATTCATGGATTGGAACTTTTTCAGTGATGTACAAGACAATGCACTGGAAATTAAGCAGAAGTACATACTGGCATTTTCAAAAGTTTTCGAAGCTTTGAGTATTGATCAGAAGTATACTACAAATACAGTTTGTACTTTTAAAAGAAATATAAATACTAAGCTTGATAAGCTGCACAGCAATTATAAACAGTTAGTTTGTTTGTTTTTTAAATCGGATATTCCATATTTATGTGTCACAAAAATACAACAGTCTAATATAAATTCTGCACTATGTTTATATCATTGTAGGATTTTCAAACATTTAGTAAGAACAATTTCAGAACAAGACAATTTAAACACATTTTTCTGAAAATTTTGCATGCTAGCTTCTGCTAATTTGTCAAATTATAACAGAATGACGAACATATGAAACAGCTAAACAGAATAATCATACAGTGAAAATGATTTAACTTTAAAATCTATGCAAAAACTACTTGGCACACTTATTTGCTATGGTCCATCTAACATACACATAATATCAAATGGAAACAAAGGTAAAAACAAATATGAACTTGAATATCACTTTAAAATACCCTTTGCAATACAGTAATTTGGTAAAAACAATCTAGCCATGGTGAATAAAGGAAGTGGGCAATTTGCCCAGGTTAATAGCATACATTAGTCCAGTAACTACATTAAAATCTAACATATACATGAACAATAGGTTTTGAACATTTGTATTATTAATCACTAACATTATATTGCAATGAAAATGAACATGTCGAAGAAGTGGTAATAAAAGTGAATTAAGATACCTAATTAAACTGCTAAATTTCATATCATGCCAACAGTATCAAATGTTTTCACAGTAATATTACTGGAAAATAGCAATATTAAACGGTAAATTTACACATTAATCAAATAAATTTTAAACAAGAGGGTCATTGACCCTAAAGCGCTCACCTGTGTACAAGGCTTTAAGTGTGAATGTATTAGTACAGAGTTAGGTTTCTTCTATGTTAGCTTATATTATATACATTTCACACACATTTTTTAACCTAGGGCAATAATTTGAATAATTACAGTAGAAACTAGAAAATGCTTTTGTAAAAAAGCGCATGTCTCCCCCAATGCAAAGTCCTATAGGCAAGAAGTCAATAAGGGTCAGGAGCGAAAGTCAAAGAGACACTGATGGTTGGCTGCAATAGGGATCATCTACTTGGCATGTCCAGTCATCCCACTAAATTTCAACACTCGTGGCCTAGTGGTTCTCAAGTCACTGTTCAGGCTCCTGTGACCTTGACCTTTGATCAAGTGACCTCAAAATAAATAGGGGTCATCTACTCTGCATGTCCAATCATCCTATTAAGTTTCAACATTGTAGGTCAAGTGGTTCTCAAGTTATTTCCAAAAAATGATTTTACATGAACAGGCCACTGTGACCTTGACCTTTAATAGACTGACCCAAAAATCAATAGGGGTCATCTACTCTGCATGTTCAATCATCCTATGAAGTTTCAACATTCTGGGTCAAGTGGTTCTCAAGTTATTGATCGGAACTGGTTATCAATGTTCAGGCCCCTGTGACCTTGACCTTTAACGGAGTGACCCCAAAAACAATAAGGGTCATTTACTCTGCATGAACAATCATCCTATGAAGTGTCAACATTCTGGGTCGAGAGGTTCTCAAGTTATTGACTGGAAATGGTTTTCCATGTTCAGGTCCCTGTGGCCTTGACCTTTAACAGAGTGACCCTAAAATCGTTACGGTTCATCTACTCTGCATGATCAATCATCCTACGAAGTTTCATCATTCTGGGTCAAGTGGTTCTCAAGTTACTGACCGGAAATGGTTTTCAATGTTCGGGCCCCTGTGACCTTGACCTTTAACAGAGTGACCCCAAAATCGTTAGGGGGTCATCTACTCTTTATGACCAATCATCCTATTAAGTTTCAACATTCTGGGTCAAGTGGTTCTCAAGTTACTGACCGGAAATGGTTTTCAATGTTCAGGCCCCTGTGACCTTGACCTTTAATGGAGTGACCCCAAAATCGATAGGGGTCATCTACTTAGCATGTACAATCATCCTATGAAGTTTCAACATTCTTGGTCAAGTGGTTCTCAAGTTATTGATCAGAAATGGTTTTCAATGTTCAGGCCCCTGTGACCTTGACCTTTGACGGAGTGATCCCATAATCAATAAGGGTCATCTACTCTTCATGACCAATCATCCTATGAAGTTTCAACATTCTGGGTTAAGTGGTTCTCTAGTTATTGATCGGAAATGGTTTTCAATGTTCAGGCCAATCATCCTATCAAGTTTCAACATTCTGGGTCAAGTGGTTCTCTAGTTATTGATTGGAAATGGTTTTCAATGTTCAGGCCCCTGTGACCTTGACCTCTGACGGAGTGACCCTAAAATCAATAGGGGTCATCTACTCTTCATGACCAATCAACCTATGAAGTTTCAACATTCTGGGTCAAGTGGTTCTCTAGTTATTGATCGGAAATAGTTTTCAATGTTCAGGCCCCTGTGACCTTGACCTTTGACGGAGTGACCCCAAAATCAATAGGGGTCATCTACTCTTCATGACCAATCATCCTATGAAGTTTCAACATTCTGGGTTAAGTGGTTCTCTAGTTATTGATCGGAAATGGTTTTCAATGTTCAGGCCCCTGTGACCTTGACCTTTGATGGAGTGACCCCAAAAACAATAGGGGTCGTCTACTCCAGCAGCCCTACAACCCTATGAAGTTTGAAGGTTCTAGGTCAAATGGTTCTCCAGTTATTGCTCGGAAATGAAGTGTGACGTACGGAAGGACGGACGGACGGACAGGGCAAAAACAATATGTCTCCTGGGGGAGACATAATAACAAATCTGATATCACATGCCAATAATCAAGGCCCTAGCCATTATTGATTCAGAGAAGAAGATTTTTTTCAAAGTTTCTTATGTATAAAAGCATATAGTAAGTACATGTCAGACGCAGGAGTTAGGCCATTTTTTTTTACCTTAGGGTAATAATTTGGACAAGTATGGTAGAGAGTCAAACCCTTTTATCAAATGCCAAATATCAAAGCTCTAAAGAAAAGGATATTTAAAGTCTGATAGCTAAAAACCTATTTTTAACCAAAAGGACCCACATGTTCAATGAACCGGAACCATTTGAACAATTTTGAGAGAGGGCTACCAAGAGATCATTTGTGTAAAGTTTCATCAAAATCCATTCAGTGGTTTTGGAGGAGATATTGTTTAAAGAAATTGTTAATGAAAAGTGACCACGCCCTCTGGCAGCCATGTTTTTGGACAAATCAGAAAAATGTGAACAATATTTGTAGAATGTCACACAAGAACCACTTGTGTAAAATTATTTTAAAATCGTACAAGCAGTTTCACAAAAGAAGATATTTAAAGTTTCCACTATATACAAATAGGAAAACGTGACCACACCCTCTGGCTGCCAAGTTTTTTCATGAATCAAAATAATTTGAACAATCTTGTTAGAGGGTCACACAAGGACCAACTGTGTAAAATTATTTTAAAATCAGGCTAGCAGTTTCACACAAGAAGATTTTTAAAGTTTCCACTATATACATACAGAAAAAGTGACCACACCCTCTGGCGGCCATGGTTTCGACATATCAAAATAATTTGAACGATCTTGGTAGAGGGTCACACAAGGACCATTTGTGTAGAATTATTTTAAAATCGGGCTAGCAGTTTCACACAAGAAGATTTTTTATATTTCCACTATATACATATAGGGAAAAGTGATCACGCCCCTGGCGGCCACGTTTTTTGACGAATTGGTGTAATCTGAACAATCTTGGTAGAGATTGACATTAGGACCATTTGTGCGAAATTATTTCAAAATCGGACCATTGGTTTAGGAGGAGATGTCGTTTGAAATTTTTTTCTATCTTTAGCTCTGGCGGTCCTATGTGCAACCAAGCGGGACCATTTGAACAACTTTTGCAGAGGACCGTCCAAGGAACATCCATGCCAAGTTTCATCCAAATCCATTCAGTGGTTTTGGAGGAGATGTCTTTTAAACACAACTGTTGACGATGGACGGATGACGGACACAGCACGATCACAATAGCTCACCCTAAGCATTGCTCAGGTGAGCTAAAAAATATAATACAAGGGACAAAACAACAAAATTGCTAAACTTTGCAATATTTTAGGCCCTATATTAAAATCAAAGACAAAATCATGTAAAAATAATTTTAACATTATAATATAACATCATATAGTACTATAAATAAGTAAAATTAGGTCCCTTTCTAAAATGAAAAGAGCAAGCTTAACAACATAAAACAACTTACCGGTAAATAAAATACAAACTTTAAACATTCCTGTAACATTAAGAGACAAACATGTATAAAATGTAGCACCTCTTGGATATGGCCACATTAATAATGGTCACATGATAAAAACATGTATGTTAACAAATTCTCCTGAATCTATTTTTGATTAAACACTAAAATATTCAAATACAATCACTGTTATTACAGTCATTTAAGAAAAAAAAGAGAACATTTTGTGAAATTCCCTGATTTTGGATTCTGTTATCATTTCGCAAGACTGTCCCTTTAATCATGACAGCAAAAATGTTAGAATCAAGTTTTAAGTTTATTCATAAAAGCCTACCGTTACAACTTGAAGCTTACAATGAAACAGTACAAGCATTTTTTGCATTAACCTTCACCCTGCTATATTTCTATAATGGACTGGTCCATCATTCAATTTGGGCAATACCATTTATTATTCAAAGGGGTTTTGACTGAAAATTTACTGACTGAATAGCGAACAGTGCAGACCATGATCAGACTGCATGGATGTGCAGTCTGATCTTGGTCTGCACTGGTCGCAAAGCCAAATCACTTGCCGCCAGCAGGCTAAAAGTTAAAACATGCTTAAAGAAAAAAAAAACAATATCATATAACAGTTAATTCTAATTATGCATTTCTGTGGAGAAGACATAAAGCACAATATTTAGTTAATATGCACAAAATTCTAAATGTAAATAAATGAACTTTTTATCAACCTTTAAGCCTTACATATCTATGTACATAAAAAGCAAATATCTAAAACAACTAAAGCATTTCAATAGCACAGCAGTTATGTGGAATTTGTCATTTAACAGTTATGTGGAATTTGTCATTTAACAGTTATGTGGAATTTGTCATTTACACTAAGGATATACTAAGCTAAGGTAGTTTTCAAACGTATCATAAATATGCAACTTAGAACCAAATATCATGGAGGCCGGGGGGAAAAAATGATTACTCAACAAGAGATACAGTAGGGTTATTATAAAAGCTTTTACTAAGATGCTTTATTCTGCTGGAGTGGATTTTGCACGGCACACAGTATAACTGAGACTTCTATAAGAGCCAGTACATCCAAGATTAAGTCTCTTTTATTGTAAACATCCACCTAGTTCTGTTCTAAAAAGACTATAAACTCCTCTGAAACAAAGAACTATTTATCTTCTGGGTCATGAATATTAATGAAGGTACATGTAGTTAATACACAGGCAAAATACGGAATAAGATTTCCACCTAATGCAATATGGATTATAGTTTCTGATAGAAATAAAACTTGGTTACTGCAACAATAGCTTAATCTTGGGATGTCGTATTATTTTGGCTCTTGTGGATATTCCACATGCTGGTTCATGGTTGTCACACTCATAGACCTATTAAAATTCATGGGAGCCAAAAAAAACATCATCCAAGCTACTATTAAAATGACAATTTCTTAATTTACCTTTTTAGCCAAAACATGACTACAAAGTCTTCTAAGATACATTTATTTAGTATTTATCAATGAAAATACAGAAGCCGGTTTCCACTTAGTGCAATACATATTCTGATTTTTGTTGGTATTTATTTGTCAAAAACAAGGCTTCAAGCCACATTTTACAGAATATTTATAGGTATATAAAATAAAGCACAGTATGGTGCATCATGAGCCTTTTTTGGCTAAATACAACAAAATACAAACCATATACAATATTGTATATCACAAAAAAATATTAAATATACTAGAATAAAACTCGGGTATAAAAATATTAACTGGTAAAAAGTTACCTTTGCAGTTCACCTGGTTTTTAAAAACCCTATAAAAATACAACTTAGTAAATTCTATACTAAAATACTGTTGTGAGGTATTCAACCTAGAAATATTGTCAGGTCGTAAAAATATGTGAAACATTTTTATCAGTCCCCGGTATGATACACATTTTATAGTTTTCACTGGAAATGACATATTATTTAGAAACTGTTTGTGGAGCACTAAGTTTTGTAGATTTTTGTTTATTTTGTAAATAAAAGTTGAAATTCATACAATATCTATCCCCAGAAAAATGGCATTGAAATTACATGATTTCATGGTATAACCTCATTCTGACAAGATCACAGAATCAAGACTTTATTTCAAAATAGTGAACACTTCATTGTAATGTAACATTCAAAATTTAAGGAAAACCTTCTTTTACTGATATCAGGTACACCCACCACCATTATTAACTTTAAACAAAGGCTCAAAAAGCAAAAATTGACTGAAATTATGAAACCTTAAATTCAAAATTTTGTAACTTCCACTTTCCGTATAAATAAAAACACCTACACCATATCCGTATTAATCTATTAATCTACATGTAAATTTCCCTTTATATTTTTGATTTTAGAATGAATAATTATCTTAACTTGGTTACTTCCCATCTACAGACAAATGCTGATGAATTTTGAAAAAAGCATGGTAAGGTACTTTAAATTTTATGTACTTAACCCTTACCATGCTAAATTTCTATAATGGACTGGTCCATCATTCGATTTGGGCAATACCATTTATTATTCGAAGGGGTGTTTACTGAAAATTTACTGACTGAATAGCGAACAGTGCAGACCATGATCAGACTGCACGGATGTGCAGGCTGATCTTGGTCTGCACTAGTCGCAAAGGCAGAATCACATGCCGCCAGCAGGCTAAAGGTTAATCAAATACTTTTATTTACAAACAAGCAAATTTGGTTTATCGATAAACCTTGCCAAAGGGGATAGATGGTTTCACTCTTGAAAAAATCATTCTCTACTGACAAAACGCAGATATATTTTCAAAACAAATGTCAGTTTGGTCCCAACGTCTCCTTCATTATTACAGTTATTTCGCTGAAACAGCTTGCATGTTTTAGCAAAACTGCTTCCTTTCTAACAAAGTTACAAAGTAAATCATATTTTAAGTACATATGTAAAAATGCCCAAAACATAGCAAACTAAAATGCAATCGAGTTTAGTGCAAAAGTTTATGTCTCATTCCTAACTGAAGTTACTATCCCCATTTTTTTTCTATTCTTAGTAACACTGTCTTAAAAACTCCGACTAAAGCAAAACGAAGTGTACCTGAATCTTGGCTTTCATGGGAGCTACCTATTATACCAGGTTTGGTTGCATTTTTCCATTCCTAATAGATTATTGATCAAAAACAGTTTTTCTATGACTTTTGCCCAAGCTACCAAAAATGCAACAAAACTGCCTATTTACCAGATTTGGTCTGCTTGCCCTAATCATAACTGAAATAACTGTGAGAAACCACTGTTATTTTTAAGTAACAATGATCTTGATCTTGGCCAAAGCAACCTAAAATACAACTAAAACAATGGCCTCCATGTAAGATTCCTTAATTCCAATTTTGGTTCCATTACCTTATTCCTAGCAGAAACAATTTTCTATTTTTAGCAACAGCCATCTTTACCTTGACCCAAGTAATTAGAATTCATCAAAAAAGCTACATATGTACTAAGTAGGGCTGGGACGATTTCAAAATTTTGAAACCAGATAATCATTTGTATGGAATCGAATCAAACCGGTTAATCGGCCGCCATATTGAAAATGCTGTTTTCTTTCCGGACGACTCTGGCAGCCGACTTCATTAGGAACTTATGAACTTTGTCGTTTGCTAGCAGTATGATAATTAATTAGTCATATTTTGGTGTATCTTTTAAATATATCACAACAAGCAAATCAGGCACTATTGATTATGTTGATGTGTTTCAGCTCAAATACTGTGAAATCATTTAATTTCGTGGGCATGAAATTTCGTGGTTTTGGTCAAAATGTCAATTTTGTGGGGATATGAATTCGTGGATTTCAACTTTTGAACATAATATGAATGGGAATTTTACTTGTTCGTTGGGATTAAATTTCGTGGATTGACTCAACCACGAAATCCACGAAAATTAATCCCCCGATTTTACAGTATACCCTGGGTCTATGCTGCTGTCAAGGATGTAATGTGAAGTAACATACATTTTACTGGGATTGTTTATGGTTTGAGAGCGATTAGCAGTTTTGCAAAATTGAAACCAGTTTCACCTAGTAATCAAATCGGATTCGATTAACTGAGTACATTGTACTGTAACCGTCCCAGTCCTAATACTTAGTACAAATTGCTGTATATTGTCTTCATCTGACAATTGGGACCAACACTTATGTGAGAGATGACTCTGGAAGAATAAATATTAAAAAAACAATTTAACACTAAAGAATTTGAATAAAACTTGCAGGGT
Organism: Mercenaria mercenaria; assembly: GCF_021730395.1. Taxonomy (NCBI): domain Eukaryota; kingdom Metazoa; phylum Mollusca; class Bivalvia; order Venerida; family Veneridae; genus Mercenaria; species Mercenaria mercenaria. The sequence goes on from NC_069363.1 coordinate 57,817,957, forward strand.
GGCATAACATGCAGCATTTACCAGTTCTACCATGTTTTACTGAAAACCTATAAACCATGATTTTAGACGGATGGGCAATGCTAAAACTTTTTCCTATCACCTTTGGCAGGGGATAAAAAGGAAAGGTAGCTACATAAACGTTAATACAGTCTACATTCACAGCATCCTTTGTAAATCTCATTTTGTACCATTCATTTTAAATAATTTAAAAGAAAGTTTTTACACATTTGTAGTATGTGGATTTTCAATATAGCCAATTTCATCTGGATCTAACTCATGACATAATGACTGATAACATGAGTACTCTTGTCCCTTTAGACAGCAAGGTATTCTGCCTCTTCCTAGTGGATGAAAACATCCGTAATATGTCAACTGAAAAAATAACTGTAAAATTGCACCTAGAGACACTACAAAAAATGTTGGTATATAAAACCACTGACTTTTGTCATCAGTAAAATAAAACCAGAAACCCATCATTGTCCAGTTTTCGGCATAGACGATAAAGTAGTAAACTAACATTCTATACCTGGTAGCCCCGTCTCGGACATTTAGAAAACAAAAGACTAGAACATATCCACAAACAATGTTAAAACATCTTTCTTCACACCGATTCTGATAAAACTGTGTCTTCTGGCAGAACAACCATGATGACATTGCGATCCAATGGAGACCTACGATAATGAACACAAAGTAGTCAAACAAGGCAGCGAATAAACCAAGGGAGATAACTCTAGGTCCAATTTCACAGGCACGCCATAAAAAGGAGAAAATCATTCCAGGGATGGTCATATTTTCCTTGTCCATGTGAGAAAATCTGAGCGCTTTCTGATAGGCAACCATGGACCATGATAGGCTTGCCCATGATGACAAAATTGCAGCTGCCCGTATTCCTTCTGCAAAACAAAAAATTATCAGGTAAGAATAAACAAAATGTTACGTTCCCTCCTTGGAAGTCAAAATCTAATACCTTGCAGAAGTTGTTGTACCTCAAATTTATGAGTACAAGTTGGAAAGCAAACCTGATCTGCTCAGTTTGTGAAAGCTGGCCTGCTCTCAATCCCGTTGCCTAACTTGTACAAAGTTTGTTAATCCTATATGCTTTGTGTCTAACTTGATACTCTTTTTAATCATTTAGGAAAACTTTACAAATGAGCAGAAAGATATAAACATGTCAATCATTTATAACTGATAACAATGAACACATATGTCTATTCTTTCCTACAATAATCTGTCAGTAAATAAAATGTAAATGTTTTCTCAGTAAGTATTTAATTGTTCATTCATATTAAATAATAATATTTCATTTTATTTATTCATTTATTTGGGTTTTACGGCGCCAAATATTAAATAATAAACATGTTCACATTGAATTGCTCTTAAACCAGGTTTTCCTAAATGATTAGTACTGGTAACCTTTGCAAAACTTTTGTAATGAAATAGTAAACTGTTGGTAAAACAAACTATTATTTAAAATTGTATAAATAACATATCATACAAGATAAAATTGTATAATAAACTGTAATTTTTGACAGAAACCAGCCATAGGTGTTGCTGATTGTTCAAATTTGGCTTAGCAATATGGCATATTCTATGATCTGGCATGTTACCGATGCCATGGCTCTAAAAAACGGAAATCAGGAAAAACCAATAAAGCTGATTTAATTAGATGTCTTACTATTTAGACTAGGTTCAAACCAGTTCTCAGTACCTGCTTGGGATTCTGGTTCAATGAACAATTTGTGAATTTGTAAATGATGCAATTATAAACATACAGTTGAACCTACTGCAGCGACCACCTATACTAAGCAGCCAGTCAGCTAACTTTCCATACTGACTTTTTATTCTTATTTCAATTTGTCTTAACCTTAAGCCTGCTGGCAGCAAGTGATTCTGTTTTTGTGACCAGTGAAGACCAAGATCAGCCTGCAGGCTGATCATCGTCTGCACTGTTCACTAATCAGTCAGTAAATTTTCAGCAAACACCTTTTCAAATGTTACAAATGTAAATGGTACTGCCCAAATTGAATGATGGACCAGTCCATTATAGAAATTTAACAGGCTAAAGGTTAAGCAGCCACCTGTCCTAAGCAGCCAAACTGTGTCGCTCCTTTGACTGGCTACTTAATACAGGATTGACTGTATCTGAAAAATACCTAGAATCCAAGATTCTTGTTGTCTGTGTAGCATCAAGATGTATATTTGTAGAACAAGCTGTGGTGCTGCCTCGAGAAAGCATTCAAACATTCGTATACAACACGCATCAACATCCTCCATTCTCATTACTATATAGTGACGCTTCTTTACCTTTGGAGGTAGATATTTGCTGCTGCTCTTCAAACCATTGTATATATATTCAATTTGCCTGTTAAAAAGTAATTAAATTTGAACGGTTTAACCTGGAGACTTAATAACTTAAAGTAAGAGTGCAGACAACTTCACGTTATTTAATACTGACACTTTTTTCACATAAACCCATCCTTTACATTGTGTCTGAAGCTGCCTTTGCATAGTTTCATAGAATATAATATAAATAAAGTGTTAGTTTCTAAATCTGCCTGGAATAACAAATACTGTATAGGTGGGTATATTCGCAGTCAGAAAGTTTGCAAACTGCCAATGCCAGACATTTCGCGAGAGGAAATATTTGCAATCTGCCAAAAAAACTCAAGTGCCAAAGCTAAGTTTGCTTATCTTTACTTGACTTTAATAAAGTGTCTTGGAGAATGTGGAAATTTATGCTAGCAGATTTGTTTGCGTATTTCTTGAATTTGTGAAATTAATGAAAATTTTCACGTCGCAAACTTATCCACTTAATACAGTATGCATTTTAAGCTGCACCAGGGACATACTTTCACATACATGATTCTGCGGTTGTTTCAAACTGTCAGACTTCTACCAGCTAGAATATAAACTTCAGTTTTTTGTACTCACTGAAATAACACTGAAAAGACTTTAATAAGTGAATCTAAATCTGGTGAGTAAATCTGGAAATCCTTGAACTATAAACTTTAAACTTTAAAAGCGGTCACCTTAATAACAGACACTTGAAATAATCTACCTTAAATCCATTTGCTCCGTTCTTTCATATTACACTTGGAGAGCAGTGGTCTGGCAGTTATGGTGTTGGCTGCTAACCCAGAGGTCATGGGTTTGAGCCCAACTAGGTTCACAAAAATACCTTCTTCTTTTACAACAGCACTGGATTGTTCAGGAAGGGAACTCTTAAGTGATACATTATAGATTAAATCCTAAACCTATGAAGGTAAAAATATCTTACTGAAATAAAAAATGAAACATTAATAATGAAACACACCTTATAACTGGCCCCATCATCAGCAGTGTCAAAGCAAACCTTGTGAGCCACAGGAACACTGAAGTCTGCTGCACATTTTCCTTTCCATAATTTTTTACCAGGAGTTGCTGACTCTGGAAATCCAACAAGTACCAGCGAAAATTCAGCATGCAGGTAATAAGTGATGGTCCAATAATGAAAGCTGCTGTTAGAGCGAAAGCCAACATGTTACCCTGATGGAAATAATCCCTAGCAAGTAAAATGTCTGTAACAACGTCAAAATAGAAGAATGCGATTGATGATAAGCCCACCAGTACATCGAAACAGGTGAAGTCTGGACCAATATGCAGGACCTCTGTCTCAGAATGGCCATCATGCGGAGGTATTTGCCGTTTTCTTCTTTCCTTATGTTCAAAATCTGGAAGAGGTTCATCTGGACTTACATACTTATCAATACCTGAATTCTGAGATGAAGCTCTGCTCTGCAAAAACGAAAGTTTAAAAGGATCTTAACTGATGCTGAAAAGCGGAGCAATATACACCCAAAGAGTGTAATGGCGGATATGTAAATACAGCGAGGTAGCCAAATGAAACACATGCATGTAGTGTTTACACTTTATTAACATGTTTTACTGTTATGTTTAAACCATAAAATGATTCAGTTTTATTTTGTTTTACGATTTCATCATTTAAGTATATTGTCTGATCGTGTCTTTACCTAAATCTATTTTCACCACAGAAATGTTTTTTTCTGGTTTTGTTGTAAAGAGAGGGATTCTGCACTATCATGAAAATATCTCAGAATCAGTTCTGTCGTCAAATTATTTGGACTAGGTAATTTACAAGTATAACACGTAATTGGTATACAAGATATCGGGTTCCCTGACAATTAAGCGCCTCTCAGTCATAATCTTAATTGATCGTTTGTGAGTACCAACTAAAACTAAAACTAGGAGCTCATTTTCCCTGTTATCCACTGACACTGTTATTTACATCTTATTTTTTTTTTGAAAAATATATGAAATATCAAGTAGAACTTAATCTATATTCATCTTCATTTAAAACTTTAATCTAAATAGTATACAGATACAAGCTTTTAATTGTTTACATTATCTTCTGAAACTTAAATAACCAAGGAACGAATTGTTTATGTACGAATCACACGATTATCATTGCAAATTCTGACATACCTGCACTTGGATAAGATCAGGAGAGTCGGTTCCTTCACAGCAAGGTTTCTCACAAGACTTTAAAGGGACATCACCTTCATCGGTGGGACAATAGCAATAGGCTGCAACTTTTTCAGAATATTTGCACCTTCGTGAGTGCGGAAGTTTCTTTTTTGACGCCATTTTGTAACATTTTTTTTCTACCACAAAGTAAAACAATTTGAGCAAAGAAATAAAACTATTGGCAAAAAGAATGTAAGATTTTCCACAATGTAGAAGCTGATTAAAGCCTGATTTTTCAAAACTGCAGAATATACTTAGATTTTTTTCTACAATGTAGAATTTGATTAAACCAAAGAAGTATAAAATACATTTTACAGCTCTTTGATTATGTTGTATTGTTTCTCTGTCTTGCCGACTTAAAATAAAATTTATCTTATTCTTATCTTATCTTTTGATTAAACCCTGATTTTTCAAAACTTCAGAATATACATGGAGCAATGATCTTCTTCCCAGAATATTCTTAGAAAATTCAACAAACAAATAAAAATGATAGGGCCGTGTGCTTGATTTTTTTTGTAAGACTGATTTGAAAAATTTAGACCTGACGCAATTTTTCATAATGGGTGTCTGGATTTAGATTTAATTCATAGTGTAAAATATTTGGACACATTTATATGAATTAAAGCAGAAAATGTGGCTTCAAAAGTGTTAACAAATCTTTTCTATGATGTGACTTTTCATCTTATGTATCCCAGCTATAATTTTGATTTAAATCTTTATAGTGGCAAACATTCTGAAAATGTTTAAGAATATCAAATGGAAAATGTAGCCTCTTGTGTTTTGTAACATGGTTTTTCAATAATTTAACCTAGTGACTTACTTTAAGACCTTAAATGTTAATTATTATTGAACTTCTACAGATTTTATTAAACCAATATTCTGACAAAGTTTTAGGAAAATAAAGTAAAAATGTGGCTGTGTAAACAAGGTTTTTTTTTATGAATTGGCACGGTGGCCTATAATAGCCCGAGGTTACCCAGTTTTGAACTTGACCTACATTTCATTGGGACAAATAATTCTTACAAAATATATGATTATCAAATTCAAATTGCTGCCTTCATAGTGTTAAAAGTGGTTTTCAATCATTTGACGTAGTGGCCTTTTTAAATGCGTATAATCCAGTTTTAAACGTGACCTTCAATTCATATAGACAAATATTCTCACGAAAATAGGTGAAAAAAACATGTATCCTAAATGCTTCAAGAAGTTTTTTTTTTGTATGATATGACAAAATGACCTAATTAATGACCTTACACTAATTCTTTATCTCATTTAACCCAGTTTTATGCTTCACCTACACTTTCCTGAGGTAAACATTTGAACAAGTGATACATGAAGCTGAAATGGCAAATATGGTTTCTTGAGTGGAAAAAATATATATGATTTGACCCAGTGATCTAATTTAAGACCTCAAGCAAGCAAGTTGTAAACTGACCTGCACTTCAAAGAGGCAACCATTCGAAGATTTTTTTACGAAGATCAGGTGGAACACGAAGATTCAAAAGTATTAACAAGGTGTTTTAATGATTTGATCTAGTGACCTAGTTTTTTACCTCATGCAGCCAAGTTTTAAACTTGACCCACATTTCGTACACACAAATATTGTCACAATGTTTTATGAAAATAAAATATATTATTTGGCCCTTCTTGTGTAAGCAAGGTTTTCTATGATTTGACCAGATGACCTAAGATAAGACCTCAGGAAATGCAACTTTGAACTTGACTTAAATTTCACTGAGGCAAATATATGATGATCAAATGGAAAATGTGGCCTCTATAGTGTTAAAAGTTGTTTTCTATGTTTTGACCTAGTGGCAGAGTTTTCAATCTTAGTTAAGAAAGTTTTAAAGGTGGTCAATCACATTTGAGCAACATTTTAAGACATTTTTCAGTTTTCACATATATTCTGTTAAGAGATTTATTTAAGGAACAAAAAGACCCATTACACAAAGTTAGATCTTACTTAAAATGTGTATTTGCTACTATTCATGAAAATTTGTATTTACCTCCCTTTAATATAAAGTATTGTAAAAGGTAGACTTTTTCTTTAGACTTCAATATAATTTCTAGTTTTACATTTGCATTTGATAAATTCTGAGATTTCTCAACTACCTGAAAAAAATGTGTGCGCGTGCGTGTCTGCGTGCATGCGTGCGTGCGTGTATATGTTTAGGTTTAACGTCTTTTACAACAATTTTCAGTCATATAAACCACGGTGTCTACTTGTATCGCAATGAGCACAATACCCTACTGAATAGCGCTGCCTCACTGTAGTATCACGCCGTAGACCCGTGACATGATACCCCACCCAGTCACATTATACTGACACTGGGTTGAACCCGCCCGCTTAGCTCAGTAGGTAGAGCATCGGTCTACGGATTAGGTTAACTGCCAGCCGTTACATGACTGAAATACTGTTGAAAAATGGCGTTAAACCCAAAACAAACAAAACAAAGACACTGGGTTGACCAGTCCTAGCACTATCCTCTTAATGCTGAGCCTTAAGCGAGGAAGGTACTATATAGTACCATTTTTACGTCTTTGGTATGACGCGGCCAGGGATCGAACCCACGACTTCCCGCACTCGAAGCGAGCGCTCTACTACAAGGCTACCAAGGCGGTACATGATTCTAAAACAGCATGTAGCTTTGGAATTCTATCTTTGTTGCGTAACCGAGATAGGCAAAGGGAGGTAATGTTTTTATAAACTTGCATTTCTAATGAATTTTGGCAAACAATATATACTTGTTAATGCAAATCTTCGCAAATTTAATACCATAGTGGTTATGTTCATATTATTCCTTAGGCAAAATATATTTATTAAATTTATAGTTATGCTAAAATAATGCTATCTTGGTTGGGCAATCAAGGTAGAAAGATCACATTTTAAAAGTACATGTGAGTGATTTTTTTCTAAAATCGGGATAGCATTTTCTTACATCTTTTTTTTTAAGTTTCCGATTTACATAAATTGTCTAAAGTTGCGTACCTTGTTTTACTGAAGGCTCTTTACCAAAACAAACAAAAAAAGACCCAAATAAACACTGTCAATAAACGCCACCAAAGCGAGTTGTTAGTCCAATAAACACCATCGAAACCATGTTCCAATTTCACATGCAAATGAGCTAATGGATCGCTAATTAACATAAATGTCTGGTATAACAACACGCTTATGGAGCGCATAATAAACCGCTAATGGATCGCGTAATAGATCACTAATGGAACGCATCGTGGATCGCTTAATGGAACGCAAAATAGATCGCTCAATGGAATGCGTTTCATCAAACAGATACATTCCTAACAACAGGCTATGTGCAACTGAAACCATTCAGTTTTGGCAAATTGTTTATGTGAGTCAGGTGCGTATAGCCTCGATTTGCAGAGATGTGAAGTAACTCTTGAAAAGGCCTTTCTGTTAAAAGTATTCAAGCATTGTTACAATAGTAATAACTATATATGTATTATGCATGACATGATATAAATTGAGTAATCATTGAACATTTTCATGATCATAGGGATTTAGTTTTACACAAATTATTTGATAAATCAGCTAACAGAAATTTAATCTTTGTTTAATACAGATAGACAAAGAGAAACATACATTAGCAAGTTTTCATATATATTTTTACAGTATGTCATTTGAATCAGCGTTCCAAAAACTATAATGTTATGTTAAATTAAATCAAATCTTGGAATTCTATCATACACTTATTTTATTGAAATCTTTAAAACAAATCACAACATAAACATGCATTTATTTATACTGAATAGTATGTATTAAGAAAATACCTGTAATATGCATCTAAACTCTTATGAATCATAGAATATAAATAAAATAACAACCACCATTTCCTCCTGTCCATCCTCTGTTCTAATTACCTACAAAATGCACTAATTTTTGTCCCTGTTTATTATTCCTAAACATAACCATGGCAAGAAGATGTGTTGTGAATGGTTAATTGAAGGGATTAAAACCATATGTTAACTGAAAAAAAGTAAAATTCTCTGAATGACTCTCTGTAAGTTAATAACTCGCTTCAAAATGGAACACGTCCCGTTAGCGATCCATTGCAAGCATATCTTGATTGTTTAATTGGATCGCTTATGGAACGCACTATAAAACTCCGAAAAAGCGGGTTTGACTGCGTTTATAAGGTGTTTTGACAGTGTTTATTTAAACAAATTTTTGTTAGGGTACCATTCACTGTAGGCAAATTTTGGTCAAATACGGGTCTACCGCAGAGGCACGGAGTACTTAAAACATTCTAAAATTAGCATTACGTATAGCAATACCTCGTGGCTTAGTTCAAATTATATTTAACTGTATCATACATAGGTCAATCAAGTACTTGCATGAAGTATGCAACTACTGTTTAACGGTGCTTTTACTGTTTCTAAGTAGCCTTATAACCGCTTAGGGCATAGATTTCTTCCTGGGAGGAAGCTAACAAGCCGGCTTACGGAATGTTGATGGTTCTTCCCAGGTACGCACGCCCAAGCTTAAAACAATGCCTGGAGGGGCACCTTGGATCTTCCTACACCATCAAAAGCTGAAAAAGTCACTACATGACCTAAATTGTGCCGGCATGATTCTAAACCCAACAAAAATCAAGTGGAATACTATCTCTACAATATATAGAAACTAATTGTCAAACATTTGAGCCGCGCCATGAGAAAACCAACATAGTGGCTTTGCGACCAGCATGGATCCAGACCAGTCTGCGCATCCGCGCAGTCTGGTCAGGATCCATGCTGTTCGCTAACAGTTTCTCTAATTGCAACAGGCTTTGAAAGTGAACAGCATGGATCCTGACCAGACTGCGCGGATGCGCAGGCTGGTCTGGATCTATGTTGGTCGCAAAGCCACTATGTTGGTTTTCTCATGGCACGGCTCATTTGTTCTTATAAATAGATGTATGTACAAGTAACGACTAGAACGTTATGAAGTTGACAACGTTTCTAAACAAACAGATTTATTTGGCAAAACAAATCTACCAATATAGAAGACAAAAGATACGTTATATATGTTATTATATTGGTAACAAAATCAACACATATACATGACAAGCAATATTTGAATTTGTCTGACTTTTAAGTTAAGCGATCCGATCAACTTTAGCGCCGTGCAGTTTATGGAGCAGCACTTTTTAGTCATTTCTGTGACAATGTTGTAGCATATCCTGTTTCAAACATTGTTTGCTTGTTTATTTGGGTTTAAACTGATTCGATTTTTACATGAAGTTGTTGGAATTCGTAATTAAATTAACTTGTTTGTTTTTATTGTTATGGGTTTAATTAATCCGATTTATACACGAAATTGTTGGAATTTATATTTAAATTAATCGATTTCTTTATTTGTTTATTGTTTAGCGCCATTTTTCCACAGTATTTCAGCTGTGTAACGCCGGGCAGTTAACCTAACCACTGTTCCTAATTTTGTACCAGTAAAAGTGCATGCAACTTCTCCAAATAAATCAGAGGTATATGACTTTAGACACAATGTCTTTCGTCGTAATGGGGAACATAGGCCCGGGGATCGAACTCACGGCCTAGCAATACGTAGATTCGCGCTCTTTTTATTACGCTAAACGTTGTTTGTTTTGGGTTGAACGCCGTTTTTCAACAGTAAGTTATGTAACGGTGCGCGGTTAAGCTAATCAATGTTCCTGGATTCTGTTCCAGTACAAACCTGTTCTCCGCAAGTTACTGCCAACTTCTCCACATGAATCAGAGGTGGACGAATGATTTCAGACACAATGTCTTTTATCAAATCGTAACGGAGAACATACGGCCCGTCCGAGGATCGAACTCACGACTCTGCGATCCGTAGATCGGCGCTCTCCCTGTTGAGCTAAGCGGACAGGGTGCATTGCGCTAAACGGACAGACAGTACCAAACATCAAATATAGTTTTATCTTGGATGAAAAGCTCAACTGAAAGAGAGCATGTTATCTATCATATAGAATGCCTTCACATGTTGTAACAAAATGTCAGAAAAACAAAATTACAAGAGGGAAAGAATGTAACAATGTATATTGGCATTAGATCTTGGATTGCGAACGTTCGGTACAGCACGATAACACTTCATGTACTTAACGGGAAGAGCAAGAATATTTTAGTTTATGAATATCTAGATGGCGGAATTTTGTAGATTGAATCAGGATCATCATCTTCGTCTACTTGACTACGTGGCCTTGGATAGTCATACAGATCTTCCGCTTTCGGCTCGTCTGTATCAGAATCAGCGCTTACATCTCCATTAATTCTTACAGTCATTCCAGAGGAATCAGGTAAGCTGTCGTCTTCTGAACACTGTTCCTCGTGTACTGTCTGCCCAAATGTAGTTTCAGTTGTACGACTTCTTTGAGTTTCATTCACAGGCGCTCTCACTGGAACAGCTGGTAGAAAGTCGTTTGGATCGAGTCTTTTCTTTTTTGATACACGTGGTTGAGCTACTGGTGGTCTCGAAGAATGTAATCCACATTCACTTGCAATTCTTTTAGGCAAATGTTCTTCTGGCTGGTTTTCACCCTGTAAATATGACAAACTAGTAACTTGCATACTCTGTACTCTCCTTATGTCAACATTAGTATAAATGTCATCTGCATCGTCTTCAGTGTATCTTAGCTGATTTTCCTGAAACTGTTCAACGTTATCGCTGTCATTATTTTCAAGTTGCATAGCTACATATTCTCCATCATCTACATCATCATTTGCGATAATTCTTTTCTTGTCTTCTGTACCATTTGTGTCAGTATCTTCATTCTCTGATGTAACATCATCGCCACCAATAGGTCCTGCTAAGTCGTAGTCACCAATTGTATTTTCAATTATCTGAAACCTTTTGGTTTTCATGGTAGATTCCTTTACAGCTGAAGCAGCTTCACGAGTCACTACTATGTCATCTTCTGAATGCTTTTCAGTAATCTCAGGATCTGAATCCGTATTCGATGCTTCTCCGTCCCTTTCAATTACGTAATCTTTTAGATTATACGACTTATCGTCAGAGCCAAATACTTCAGTTTCTTTTTCTTCGTAGCTCCTGTTGAAGGATTGGTCTTTTTCTGCAGCTATCTCCACGTCGTGGTTAAAGGCGTCAGAGTTGGTAAATATGTTACTAGGTTGTAGTTCTATGTCTGGATTGAAACCGCCTGAAATGACATATTAAACACTGGTATTCTAGTCATATTTTTACAAAATACCAACTTCGGAATGCATAAACATTGTGTAGAATAACGTATAATTACTTGTACAGTTAACATTGTGTAAAATAACATATATTTGCTTGTTCGTAATCCATGAACATAGTGTAGAATAACATGAAATTACTGGTACGTAATCCATGAAAATTGTATAGATTATCAAAAAATACTGGTATTGAGTCCATGAACATGGTGTAGAATAACATATAATTACTGGTTTGCAATTCATGAATTTTCGTTAGATTAACATGTAATTACCAGAACGGAATCCATGAACTTTGCCTAGATTAACTGACAAATGTTACATGAATGAAATACAGTTCAAATATGAAAGTTAATAGAAAACGTATCAAATTCTCACTGTTAACTTCAGCGCCATCCTCTTCATACCAACTTGCGTGTGGCTTTGGTGTAGGTATTGTGTGAGTTCTTTCAATCTGCCAAACCCTCACATTTTCTTTGCTACATCTGTTAGGTGTATACGAAACATTTACTTAATCATTGAGATATTGCCCATTGTTAAAGATATTTTTCATTTAATCTTTAGCCTACAGGCGGCAAGTAATTGTGCCTTTGCGACCAGTTCAGACCAAGATCAGCCTGCATGTCCGTGCAGGCTGATCATGGTCTGCACAGTTCGCGAATTTTGTCGGTAAATTTTCAGTGAACACACCTTTAAATGATAAGCGGCACTGCCCAAATTGGATGATGGACCAGTCCATTTTAGAAATTTAGGATAGTAAAGGTTAAATACTAAACAGGGACAAGATCAATTTAAGAAATGACCGTGTAATATCAAGTGTCCTACCTTGAGATGCTATTTACATTCAAAAATTGTACAGATACTATTTGGATTCAAATTGAATAAATGCTGAAGTATTTCAATATTTATCAAACAAAACTCACTTTATTCTAATGTATTTGCGTTTTCTATTTAATAATAAACGAACTAACTTACCCTCGTTTTCTAAACACACAAATCAAGATGATGGAAACAACAGCGACAACAATCAAAACTGGAACCACAACTCCCACTACCAAAGTTGTTGAGACATTGCCTAAAAGTTATATTTGATCGTTAAATACTTTTTAGTACAATTATACTTCAAGCATATTTTTAAGTCATTTTTTTTTCAAATTATCATTGTACAATACAGCTACACATTTACAAAGGCTCGAAACCTTTGCGACCGAATTTAAATATCAACATTATCAATTTATCAATATGTTTTCTCCTCAGGTAAAGTTATCTATTCTTATATAATAATTAAAATTCAGCTTAAATAAAATGACAATGTAGTTTGCGCAATTTCTTCAGCAGAAAACTTAACTTTCTGAAGTTGTAATTAAAATACGCTCTGTCGTGTTTTTTTGTAGTTTTTTTTTTTTTTTTTTTTTTTTTTTTTTTTTTTTTGAAATATTAAAACACCGGTACTGTCATACTTTCATATGTCTGCAACGTGCTATTATCAACTATTCCTCGGATTATTCCATCAGTGCTTGTAAAACTCGACACACCACTGAAATGTGATGCCCCGTCTCTAGTTGAGCCCCAGGTCACCGTTTTTAAACTCGTGGTATTCTCCGTGAGCTTTGCGCTGTCATTTGTCGTCACATTGCTCAGTGCAGTCGTATCTGTGACCGAAGGCGTACTGACGGAGTTCATTGTCAAATCAAAGTTAGTGCCATTCGTTCCTCCGTTCATTTCTTGTGTAAACACTTCGGTGTATTTTAGCAGCCTCTCATTTGGCCATACTCTGTGTCAATTTCACTGACCAAGTTCAGATTAAAAGATGTTCATTTAGGAGGTATTCAAGTAAATCCTTTTTATAATTTTATACAACTTTGTTTTGCACTATGCATGAAAGCTCGAAATATGCACTGACAATCAACCTGTTTTAAGTGAAAGTTTTGTTACATGTATAAGGTACGGTAAGTACCATGCATTCACTTACAATGTCTATTGTATCCAGCTCTCATGTACCTTCAAATTATTAATTATCATTTGAAGTCCATGTCAAAATTGATAGCTTATCGTTAAACAAAAGGGAGAGCTGATTATAGTTATTAAAACGTAATTGTTTACATACTAACCTAATACTTTCAATTGTATTTGTTTTAAATAGTTAATATGTCATATTTATAGTTTAGTATATTATGTCATATCTTTTTATTAGTAAGTCACAACCTAATTTTGATTTTTTAAAATGACACACTAACTTTAGATAACGTTCAGTTTGATATTTACGATCGAAGATTTAAATACTAAACAGTTATTGTACTATCTGCTCCGATAACAATAATAAAGTGATATTTTTATATATTTTATTTTATTGGTTTGTTTTGTTTGTTTGTTTTTGTTTTTAAACAAAAAATCCTGTTAAGAATACACATACTCTATGCATTTCGTATTTATGTAATATGCACATTTAGCGACCATAATTTTACCGCTTTCAGAATAGGAAGTGCTTTCAAAGTCAAACGAGGAGTAGTATATATTGTCTTCAGCCGCTTTACTCGATCGCAGCATGACTGTGTCTTTTTTACAATAACAGATACCTGTCTTCTTATTGCTTTCCTATGATCCTCAAAGTCTTCCTCAACCTGCTCTTCCAAACATGAAAAATCCCCGATTCCCTGACTTTTTCTTCTTTCCTAGGTTCACCCCAGTATAAAATTTTCCTTTTTTGTCCTCGGATTTAGAGTTTTTTATTTTTTTTTTTTAAATCATTCATAAACCTGGCGGTGTTTACTTGTAGCAGTAAGTGCAACGTAACATGATCCAGTCACAATATACTGACACCGGGCTGACCAGTCATAGTGCTATCCACTCAAAGCAGAGCACCAAACGAGGAAGCTACTAGTACCATTTTTCGTGTCTTTGGTACGTAACCGTATGCATCTGAATGGATTCTCCGGCCATGTGCATCTCGACAGATATTTAAGGCAGTCCTTTTCCGGAATTCAATGTTTATATCAGTATACTGACGCATGTTTTGTAGTTTTTGTAATGATAGCGTATATATTACTCTACAAAACAAGTGTCAGTATACTGATTTAAACATTGAATTCCGGAAAATGACTGCCTAAAGGGGCCCCACTTCCGGACAGTCAAACGCCTTTAATAACTCACCATTTTCAAAGAACTGTTACACATGTTCGTTTTGATCCATTGGAAATAGCGTGCGAGTGTTGAAATTTCACATAACTAGGTGGAACACAATTTTCAGCAATTGTTTATTTTTATATTTTTACAAATGGCATTCATTTTCAAAGGGGGACAACGTTTTCAGAATATTTTAAGTACGGGACAGTACGGCAGAACATGTAATGGTCAGTTAAAAGATTGGTAACGATGTTGTTCGTTTATAGAATATTTCTGTGTTTTGGTGATATACTCCTAAACCTTAAGCCATTCAAAAAGTTGAACCCGGACTCAATTTTTAACAAGGCAAGTTATATACCAAAATGATCGTAAAGGTCCGAAATTTATCAAGCTGCCGGCATAAATTGGCATAAATGGTGGCGATCTGAGAAATCTAAGATGGCCGCCACAAAGGACATGTTGACTACAGTGTTTAAACACACAATCATGTCGACATTTTCATATAAATTTTAATTATTTTTCTGTTTAATATTTTACTACGATATGTCAGATTTTATGAGTATCTTTTTAACATAAATTGCCTAAAATTATTATGCAGATTAAAGGTCAAAAGGTCAAATAATCATAAAACTCAGTATCGGATAGATAAAACTATATATTTAGCATATGATTTCAGGACAAAAACATGTCCTTAAGTTCATTCTCTGTAATGTGAAAACTACTCAATGAGCAGTACTCAGAGTGCCATAAACACTATTCAGTGAGCAATACTCACGGTGCCGTGAACACTATTCAGTGAGCACTACTCAGTGAGCAGTTCCCACCGTACCGTGAATACTACTCAGTGAGCAGTACTCACGGTAATGTGAACACTACTCAGTGAGCAGTACTCACCGTGCCGTGATCATTACTCACTGAGCAGTACTCACGGTAATGTGAACACTACTCAACGAGCAGTACTCACAGTACCGTGAATACTACTCAGTGAGCAATACTCACAGCACAGTACCGTGATCACTACACAGTAAGTAGTACTCACAGTGCTGTGAACACTACTAGATGATCAATGTTCTATGAAAAGTACTCAGAGCTGTGATCACTCCACATCGATCATTAGCAATGATCACTGAGAAATTGTAACCCCAGCACACACCACACTGAAAAGAGACACCGTTGTAAAACAAATGTGACCGTGCGACCACATACACGCGTCAAGGCTGGTAGGAGAAGTAACTCTTAATGGAAAAAACCAAAGTCGGTCAGAGTGACCTCCCCTTAATTTTGCAAATGGCGTCAAGGCGGGTAGGGGAAGTAACTCTTAATTGAAAAAAGGCCAAGGTCGGTTAGTGACCTCTCCTTAATTTTGCAAATGGCGTCAAGGCGTGGACGGGAAGTAACTCTTATTGGAAAAAACCAAAGGTCGATTGGAGTGACCTCCCCTTAATTTTGCAAATGGCGTCAAGGAGGGTAGGGGAAGTAACTCTTAATTGAAAAAAAGCAAAGGTTGGTTAGTGACCTCCCCTTAATTTTGCAAATGGCGCCAAGGCGGGTAGGGGAAGTAACTCTTAATGGAAAAAAGTAAAGGTCGGTTAGAGTCACCTTCCCTTAATTTTGCAAATGGCGTCAAGGCGGGTAGGGGAAGTAACTCTTAATGGAAAGAAAGCCAAGGTCGGTTAGTGACCTCCCCTTAATTTTGCAAATGGCGTCAAGGCGGGTAGGGGAAGTAACTCTTAATGGAAAACACCAAAGGTCGGTGAGTGACCTCCCCTTAATTTTGCAAATGGCGTCAAGGCGGGTAGGGGAAGTAACTCTTAATGGAAAAAAAGCAAAGGTTCGTTAGTGACCTCCCCTTAATTTTGCAAATGGCGTCAAGGCGGGTAGGGGAAGTAACTCTTAATGGAAAAAAGTCAAGGTCGGTTACAGTGACCTCCCCTTAATTTTGCAAATGGCGTCAAGGCGGGTAGGGGAAGTAACTTTTATTGGAAAAAACCAAAGGTCGATTGGAGTGACCTCCCCTTAATTTTTATTGGAAAAAACCAAAGGTCGATTGGAGTGACCTCCCCTTAATTTTGCAAATGGCGTCAAGGCGGGTAGGGGAAGTAACTCTTAATGGAAAAAAGTCAAGGTCGGTTAGAGTGACATCCCCTTAATTTTGCAAATGGCGTCAAGGCGGGTAGGGGAAGATACTCTTATTGGAAAAAACCAAAGATCGATTGGAGTGACCTCCCCTTAATTTTGCAAATGGCGTCAAGGCAGGTACGGGAAGTAACTCAATGAAAAAAAAGCCAAGGTCAGTTAGTGACCTCCCTTTAATTTTGCAAATGGCGTCAAGGCGGGTAGGGGAAGTAACTCTTAATGGAAAAAAAGGGCGATTAGAGTGACCCCTTAATTTGCAAATGGCGTCAAGGCGGGTAGGGGAAGTAACTCTTATGGAAAAAACCATAGGTCGATTGGAGTGACCTCCCCTTAATTTTGCATATGGCGTCAAGAAGCGGAAGGAGAAGTAACTCTCAATTGAAAAAAGCAAAGGTTGGTTAGTGACCTCCCTTAATTTGCAAATGGCGTCAAGGCGGTAGGGGAAGTAACTCTAAATGGAAAAAAGTCAAGGTCGGTTCCAGTCACCTCCCTTAATTTTGCAAATGGCGTCAAGGCGGGTAGGGGAAGTAACTCTTATTTGAAAAAACCAAAGATCGATTGGAGTGACCTCCCCTTAATTTTGCAAATGGCGTCAAGGCAGGTAGGGGAAGTAACTCTTAATGGAAAAAAAGGGCGATTAGAGTGACCCCTTAATTTTGCAAATGGCGTCAAGGCGGGTAGGGGAAGTAACTCTTATTGGAAAAAACCATAGGTCGATTGGAGTGACCTCCCCTTAATTTTGCATATGGCGTCAAGAAGGGAAGGGGAAGTAACTCTTAATTGAAAAAAGCAAAGGTTGGTTAGTGACCTCCCCTTAATTTTGCAAATGGCGTCAAGGTGGGTAGGGGTAGTAACTCTTAATGGAAGAAAACAAAGGTCGGTTTGTGACATCCCCTTAATTTTGCAAATGGCGTCAAGGCGGGTAGGAAAAGTAATCTTAATGGAAAAAACAAAGGCCGGTTTGTGACATCCCCTTAATTTTGCAAATGGCGTCAAGGCGGATAGGAGAAGTAACTTATTGGAAAAAACCAAAGGTCGATTGGAGTGACCTCCCCTTAATTTTGCAAATGGCGTCAAGGAGGGTAGGGGAAGTAACTCTTAATTGAAAAAAGCAAAGGTTGGTTAGTGGCCTCCCCTTAATTTTGCAAATGGCATCAAGGCGGGTAGGGGAAGTAACTCTTAATGGAAAAAAGTCAAGGTCGGTTACAGTCACCTCCCCTTAATTTTGCAAATGGCGTCAAGGCGGGTACGGGAAGTAACATTTATTGAAATAAACAAAATATCGATTGGAGTGACCTCCCCTTAATTTTGCAAATGGCGTCAAGGCGGGTACGGGAAGTAACTCTTAATGGAAAACACCAAAGGTCGGTGAGAGTGACCACCCCTTAATTTTGCAAATGGCGTCAAGGCGGGTAGGGGAAGTAACTCTTAAAGGAAAAATGTCAAGGTCGGTTAGAGTGACCTCCCCTTAATTTTGCAAATGGCGTCAAGGAGGGTAGGGGAAGTAACTCTTAATTGAAAAAAACAAAGGTTGGTTAGTGGCCTCCCCTTAATTTTGCAAATGGCGTCAAGGCGGGTAGGGGAAGTAACTCTTAATGTAGAAAACCAAAGGTCGATTGGAGTGACGACCCCTTAATTTTTCCAAAAAGGGGTGATAGCGAGTAGGGGAAATAACTCTTAATGGAAAAAAGCCAAGGTCAGTAAACTCCCCTTAATTTTGCAAATGGCGTCAAGGCGGGTAGGGGAAGTAACTCTGAAAGGAAAGAAACCAGGTCGGTTAGTGACCTCCCCTTAGTTTTGCAAATGACGTCAAGGCGGGTAGGGGAAGTAAATCTTAATGGAAAATAAAACCTGGTCGGTTAGTGACCTCCCCTTAATTTTGCAAATGCGGTCAATTTAGGAAGGGGAAGTAATCTTTAATTGAAAAACCCGGTCGGTTAGAGTGACCTCCCCTTAGTTTTGCAAATGACGTCATGGCGGGAAGGGGAAGTAATCTTTAATGGAAAAAACCAGGTCGGTTTGTAACCTCCCCTTAATTTTGCAAATAGCGTCATGGGGGTAAGGGAAGTAACCTTTAATGGAAAAAAGGTCGGTGACCTCCCCTTAATTTTCCAAATAGCGAAAGAGTGGTAGGGGAAGTAATTTCTAATAAAAAACAGGTTTTGCAAATCAAGGGGAAAGGGAAAGTAACCTTGCATGGGAAAGAGGTGCTAGGGTAACCACCCATTTAGGAATGGCGTCTATTGGGTAAGGGAAGTAATTTTGGATGAAAAGTGTGTCAGTTAACCTCCCATTTTAGGAAAAAGATGAATAACCCACGTGCAAGGTTTTACTAAATTTGTAGACCGAGATAAGCTGGGAACAAATGGCATAAATATAAATATCTTTCTGGTGCGTCTGAGCCAGAGTGTTTAAGGTAGCTGACTTTGAATCACTTGCCCCTCACCAATTTAGGTTCGGGCCATCTTCATGTGAGTAATCCATCCAGGTCGGTGGTTCTACCCAGGTGCCCAACCGTGATGAAATAATGCACGGAGTGGCACTTGGCATCTTGTTCCACCAGCAAAGCTGGAATATCGCCATATGACCTATAATTGTACCGATGCGACGTTAAACCAAATAGCGCAACACTTATATATTTTTTAAACATCGACTGTTTAGATTAATATACATGTACCACCAAACAAGAACGCTTATTATACGCATTGTTCTACGTCGTTGCTTTTAAATATAAAATAAATCATTTACAGTCATTTTTTATCTCATTTATGCAATTCACTTCACATTTAAACAAGTTTGAAACTTAAAATATTTGATCTTGCTGATTGCAGTAAATATGAGTATGAGTGTGTCTTATTTCTGGATCTCTGCCAATGCAGGTAGTTAAAATAGGCCAGCTAGGAGCAAAACTGTTACACATTACGCCTGCCCATAGTCTAGACAAGACACAAATATCGTCATTTGTTGTGGTATGCTATTTATGAATAGGGCTATTATTGACGCCGGTCGGCGTCTCTAATGGAGCTGGGATTTTTTTTTTTTTTTTTTTGCTAAAGGGAGGAGCGGTCATTTTACATACGCTGGTTGTCGGACCTATTTCGTACTAATAAAGATTTTCAACTTACGTCGACGCGGACAGTGGACAGCGGACTGCGTACTTACAGTAGGGTTTTTTTTTCTCAAAATATTTAAAGGTTCGCAAGAAAGAAAACATACCTAGGGTACATATGTTTCTTTTACCTGTATGTATAGTAACTTTTGCATTCACTGTAGAAATAAGTTTATTATAAACCTATATAACTATATAATTTCTGTAAAAAAAATCGGCATGTATTTTACAGTTAAATATGAACAGACAGACAAAAAATCCGTATTGTACATTTTAAATTCCGTATTGTACCTTCCGTATTGTATGCTGCCGGACTATTTTCATTAATATGCATGACCCGACAGATTTCTATAAATAGCGCACATAAAAACTTCACTAAGTTCCATTTAATATCGATAAATATTGAAGATTTTGTTCAAGAACAAAACAAGAATCAAAATGGTAAAGATATATAATAAAAGGGTCATTAGAACAGTAGCTAGATCTAGGACTTTGTATTCGGCTCTCGTGGATTTTGCAAATTTGGATCACACTCGGCGCCTGCGCGCCTCGTGAGATCCGATCTGACAAAATCCACTCGAACCGAATACTGCATTCCAGATCAAGCTACTGTTATAATAACCCTATTGTATTGTGGTATAATTATCTGTTATTATACAATACATACATTTAAAATATTTGCATAGGGAACAGGCTATATTTAACACACGTAATCGCAGTTTTCAGATGTCATCTAAACACGCTGTCGCATTTTACTTGCCCTTTAGCATGTTCTTCAAATATCCGTATCCTTTAACGTTTTGTTTTGATGGCGTTACCTATCTTCTGCGCGACTCGAACGACACGACATATACAGTTTCGAACCAACGGTACTACGATACTACTTCACCTTAATATGTTCATACATTAAAAAAGGTGGATTTGAAGATAACGGCGATTCCTATAAAACAGTTTGGTTTTAACTTGTGTTCGTCCTTACGATTCCTATACTTGTTCTTCCTGGCAACAATATAAGAAAAAAGCAGTACAAAATATTATTATGAAAAAAAAATATAAACATTCTGAATAAAAAGGAACGTACGTTTAAGTTTTGTTGCATAGTATAAATACAGCGTTCTGGTAGACTTCTGTATGGAAAAGGTCTTTTTTTTTCATTAATTTTGATAAGTGTAGAATGTTCCATAAAACAGAAGTTTTAATGAAATATCTTGAATGATTTTGTTCAACATTTTGTCTAAACATACAGGTTGTCTCATACATGTACCTTTTATCCCCGTCGAAACGAGATCTTATACTTTACCTAATTTAGCGAGAACATCCTGAATTAGTTACGTATCAGCATGTTTGAAAAAAAATAGCATATCTGATACATTACCATAATTTAGCGACAACATCCTGAATTAGATATGTATCAGCATGTTTGAAAATAATAGTAAAAAGATAATAGCCACTTCGTATTAACATAATCTGATATCAGATTTTAAAACATGATCTAGACAGGCTCGGCCTCGATGACTCAGGTCACGCAAAGATTGAATTCATGGACTTCTGTTTTCAAAACATTTTTTGTTTGTTTTGTTTTTGGTTTTAACGCCGTTTTCCAACAGTATTTCAGTTATGTAACGGCGGGCAGTAAACCTAACCTGTGTTCCTGGATTCTGTACCAGTACAAACCTGTTCTCCGCAAGTAACGGCCAACTTCCCCACATGAATCAGAGACCGAGAACGAATGATTTCAGACACAATGTCTTTTATCAAATAGTCTCGGAGAACATACGCCTTGCCAATGGCTCGAACTCACGACCCCGAGATCCGTAGGTCTGCGCTCTCCCTACTGAGCTAAGCGGACAGGCTTCAAAACATTTTGAGTCTCAGCTGAGTTTGATAATTTTCATTGATATGATAACATTTCTTAACAACGTTCTTCTCTGTTTTCCTGTACTACGAACGTTTATTGACTGCGTTGATTTAATGCATATTTTGTGAATTTCTTACTGTTCTTATTATTAAAGGATGAAACTTTACTTGTTTCTTCTTTAATTACATGGCGCCCTTTAATGTTTACATTAATACTTTTCTTGTAACTATGTTATTTTCGATATAACAGCTCATCACCAGACGTATTAAATATCATCCATGCATAATGCAATATAATCTCCTTGACGATTAAAAAATATGTAAATTATTACTTTTAGTTGAATCTATATGTAATAGTTGCTCGTTAAAATTTCAAAAATATTTGATTCAATATATATAGGTCACAATTGGAAAGAAAAAATGTAAAACTCATGTTCACCACTTTAAAAGCGTGTGAGACCTTTCGAAAGACGCTGTTTATTAACAGGCATAAAGGAAGTTTTAAATCATTAAATTGCCTACTGAAATTAAGAGTTGCTGTAAAGAAGCTTAGCGAAGTGAAATCAATAAAAATGATTTATAACCTGTATATAGTTTAATACATTAAACTGTAGGTTACCATTAGCAGCCCCCATGTTTGCCTAATAATGCATTCACTTAATAGGCACTGTGTAACTGGACTACATAATGTTTTGCAAGCGCATATAAACGGTCACGTTTACATAAAGCACCCTCTAAAATATTAGATTCATAACATTTTCTTAGTCGCTTCAAAACATTTTTAAAAAGGATACAACTATTGGTTTCTGGATTTACTGGCAAAAAAATTGCGTAAATCAAAGCAGATGCGTAAAACGCCACCACAAAATCTGCATTGTTTGGTGACATCACACATATGACGTCATTCTTCTTAATACCGTAGTTCTGTAGCAATGATGCGGTGCATTTTATCCGATCAATTAGTGATCGATATGTGTAGGTTGTTTCTCCGTCGACCTGGCAATAACAGAAAAGTTTTTAAACACATCATCATAGAGCACATAAAATGGGGTACATCTGTTGCAAACACTTAAATTAGCTCATCTGAGCACGAGGTATCATGATGGGGTTTTAGAATCGTTGAATGTCCGTCGTCCGTCCGTTAGTCGGCCACGGTTTCTTTAAAGAACATCTCCGACACCCCCTCCCCCCACAAAGAAAACAAAACAAAAAAAAAAAAAAAAAAAAACGATTTCAACCACATTTGATGGTACCATTTTTCAGGTGGCCCCATTTAAGATTCTTTAAAATCGAAATCATAAATGCAGAATTCTTGTTTACATAGCAACAAAAAGAAACTGCTGGCCAAATTTCAAAATATTTTCACACTATTCCTTAACTTTTACCCTGTACCAAATTCTTTAAAGTCATTCTTTTTCGTTAAAAAAGCATGACCACCATTTGTGTAAAGTATTCTATTTCTTGTTATTACATGACATCAGAAAACAATTAAAGGCTTTGTCTCAAAATTTAATGTAAACTTAGCAAACCTATTTTGAACTGTAAACTAGTCTTTAGCGCACAAACAAACTGCACAGACGAGTCAATAGCGCACAAACTGCACAGACGAGTTATGTAACGCTTTGGCCGCTGACCGACAAACCGTTCAATGAGTGTTTTAATACATGACATCAGAAATAAATTTCAGTAAGTCATTCTTTCGAGTTTTGGATTTAGCCCAACGAAATATGATATTGAACTATAAACCGACCAAAGAATACAAACTATGGAACAGCAATTTATAAAAAGAGTAATATATTGCATCTAAATGTTAGACTTACAAGTGCTGGTCTATTTGGATCGTGACAGCTCATGCAATTAAGTATAAAATCTCCAAGATTTATTTCCGGTATATCCTTCAGAGAATAATCCATCTTACAGGTTTGCAAGAATGCAGTTTATGTTAAAATTTCAAGCACGTTCTATCCCATTAATCATGCATGAATCGCAGGCTTTATGTAACACGAGCTACATGACACGCAACGAGTAATACTTTTTTGCTGGGTTGAATTATTACGTTAGCTACATTGGCATGGCATACCAGAACAGTATCTGAAGCTAGGAAACCATTTGAAATAGTGGATTCAATTAATTTTATGTCAGTTGATGGGGACGTTATGATATAATTTTTAACACTGGGCATGTTGATATTTGTATAAGTTAACATGAGCTGATTGTACAAATGACATCCTGTCAGATCCAACTTGGAGGTTATGTTAACTTGACCTTTGACCTAACGGCCAGAAAAAAATCAAGAGGTTATCGGTTGACTACAAGCAATTTCAGTTCTTAAGCAGCTGACCAGAAATGTTTCGTATTCAATGGTTGCTGTGACCGTGAACCTTTTAGTATTCACCCCAAAATCTGATCACAGGAAATAATCATATGGAATTCGACAGCCATAACTTCGAAAGTGCTCCATATGTCGCCCCGAAACAGTTTTCAGTTTCAAGGCCAGTGTGTCCTTGACTACTGACATACTGATTAAAAAAGTGGTCATTTGTTGACAACGAACGATGATTGTATAAATTAAAAAAAAAATTAGGCACATAGGTTATAAAGTGAAAACTGTCTCGATGTAAATATGACCTTGATCTTTGATCTAAACTTTTTGTACTGATCTATTTCATAATACAGACCATTTATTGACCACAGGCAATCATCCTTTGAACATTGAAGGCTGTAGGACAAAAGTTTCTTTAGTTATAGAGCGAAAAGCAGTGTCAGTGTCCTTGATACGTGAAAAAAGGTGAAGCCATACTCAAATTGTATTTGAAATACAGATCCAATATGGTCAATAAACAGATATCTAACGTAACAAGAAGTATTTTGTTAAATAAGATGCTAAAAAGAGCATATGATATTTAAATACTTCCACTTAAAACGGTGCTAAGGAGCGTGAGGGGTGTTGCACAATGAACAGACACTGCCATTGCATTGTTTGGATACGTTCTATGCTCCCAAATTAACTTCTTTTATATTTTTTTTTTAAAATTTGTGATATTTAGATGTTCATGTAAAACGAATATTATATAAATATTGCATTCCTGAGAGTGAATGAAAAATGTTCACGCGCGAGATATGTGAATATTGCCGAGGGGGCCAGCCGAGGTCTATATTCATTTTCGAGGGGTGAACATTTTTCATATAACCCTCTCAGGAATGCAATATTTATTTTTACCGAAGTTATAAGGGTCAAAATTTACTGGAAAATCAACATAATATTTTTTTAACATTTAAAAAGTAATTTGCTAACCAAATATGAAGACGAATTAAGGTTTTACTTGTTACGCTCATAATTTGTGGCGACTTTGTGTAATAAGATTTTTGATATATTTTGTTATATTATCGAGACGTTTACATATGTTGACCCATATTTATTTTAATATTTTACATTGCGTAATTTAGTTGCTTCGATTAAACGGCGTTTTTTTTTTTTTTTTTTTTAAAGAACATTTAATGTTAGCATCATTTTTTAGTTAGATCATTTCCAACTTAAATTTTTATGTTTCGATTCATTATTTGAAGAAACTTTGTTTTTTTTGAAATATTTTGCACCCTAGCTAAAAAGATAATAATCATAAATGTATCAACTCTCAAAGGTAAATAAAAAAATAATTTTTCACATGCCAGAAAACAAAATAACGCTGTTCGATGTTTTGTTAAAAATTTTGGATTTTATTCCCTGCGCAGAATTGAAATAACTTTTGCGCATGTGATAAAAATATTTGGGAAATTATATTATTCAGTTAAACTATGGAAATTTGCATTGGATTTATTTTAGGTATAATTATAAGTTATTATGTAGTTTTTTTTCGAAGTTTGAGTAAAACACTTGTATGCCTTTTCATAATATCAATTTGTTGCAAGGAAACCCAAAAATAATATAGCAATTTACAAATACATAACATTTTTGCCTTGACCTTTGAGCTACGGACCTGGGTCTTGCGCGCGACACGTCGTCTTACTGTGGTACACATTCCTGCCAAGTTATTTGAAAATCCATCCATCGATAACAAAGATATGGACCGGACACGAAAAATGCGGACAGACTGACAGACGAGGTTCAAAAACTATATGTCTCCCTTCGGGGGCATAAAAAACAAACCTTAAGAACCAAAATCACGTATGTACCCAATGCCTTTTCAGAAGACAGAGCAACAACAGAAACACCCTTAAGGGCCCGACGAAACAGGCCAGAGGACAGATATCAAAATAGTTCAGTGCTGGTAGGATTTAAAAACTGCTTATCATATAGTCCTCCCCCTATTCCGTCAGACACAATCAAAGGGGGAAGCGTAGTGTCCAACTGTAAACGGGTTGAACACTAAACATGCGGTATGTCTCAAAACAGTTGGGTCGTAATGATCCAAGATCTTACTAAGTTTAGAAATACCTTCTTGCAGAAGTGTCTTTAAATTACTATTGAATTTTAAAACCAAATCAGAATCACGATAGTAAAAGCGTCGCCTGATTTCCACAACGCCATATGTCAATTTTGGTCAATTTGGGGTGTTTGGTATCATATTTTTCGTCTCGCCGAGCTCTATCATCCTGTTTGTTTCCTTGTGGAACGTATATAACTAGAGTAAATCGCATTTCCACAAAGCCCTAAGTCGTTGAAAACACTATAGGTAATTTCCACAATGCCACATATTGAAACGCCAATGATATTGTCATATCACATCACGTGACAACAATATGAGGAACATGGCGATGTTTCAACTAAAAAGGTACATATTTTGAAACAGTGAGTGAGTGAGTGAGTGAGTTGGGTTTTACGGCGAACCGACATAAAATGGTCATATATCGCCGAGAAGAAGTCATATTGCAAACGCCAACTGTAAAGCCTAAACATTGATGTAAAAATGTAAAGCATACCTAAAAACATCCATGTAAAAATGTAAAGAACACTATGAATAATGTAAAACCTATCTAAAAGCATCCATGTAAAAATGTAAAGCATATCTAAAAGCAGTAATGTAAAAATGTATGTACGTGTGTGTTAAAATATCAGCTGCAAACATAATAATATTGCAAGATGTAAATAAAAATAACAAGTGTTAGATCTTTTGATATATTCCTATCTGCTTTAAAAACGATAAAATATTTCCGACTGAAACGTTGTCAAATAATTCTCTCAAAGACTGAAAGTCATAATATGTACTGCGTTGTGTAGCAAAGTCCACACAGTCGATTAAAATGTGTTTAATAGTAAGCGGTGTTTGACATGGTACACATTCGGGTTGATCTTCTTTATTCAAAAGGTAAGAGTGAGTCAAACGGGTATGACCTATTCGACAGCGAGAAAGAACAACTTCCTCCCTTCGAACAGATCTGTTCCCTTGGTGCCATTCCCCTAGAGTAGGTTTGATATCATGAAGTTTATTGAATGAAGCACGATTCCATGACGATTGTCATTTAGATATAATGTATTTGTTTATATTGGGCCTAAAATCGGTATGTGGTATTTTCAAATTAGATTGTGATAATAAAAGGGATTTCTTTGCTGCAATATCAGCATCCTCGTTTCCATGAATACCAACATGACTAGGAATCCAACAAAATATGATAAACGTTTTTAAAGATAGTTCATGAAGCCTGAAAAGAATATTTTGAATGAATGGATTTTCCATATTTCGGTTACGAATTGACTGTAAAACAGAAAGCGAGTCGGAAAAGATAATAAATTTCTCTGCACTATTTCTTGATATAAAATTTAGCGCTAAATCAATAGCTTTGGCCTCGGCTGAAAATATTGTTGCATTATTTGGCAAACGTAATTTTGATTGATGAAGGAGGCTGACAGCAGTACAGCCAACCTTTGATTCATCTTTTGAACCGTCTGTGTAAATTGCAAAATAGTCCTTGTAAGTTGATTTGATTTCATGATATTTGGACTTGAATATTTCAGGGTTTGTTTCAGATTTTCTAAAGGCAGTTTTCAAATCGAAAAGAACTGTAGGGATATGAAGGGTCCATGGTGGTGTATCTGGAATTGAATTTTCTTTAATACCATCGAATTCAAAGTCAGTTTCATTCATAGAAGATTGTATGCGAAATCCAAACGGTTTGATTTGTTTTGGTTTTTCCTTATATGAATCGGAGAACTTTGGTTTAAAAATAATTTCATGAGCAGGATTGGATGTATTTTGAAACAGATTTTGCAGATTATTTATTACAAATAGTGAATATTTTACTTGCTATTTATTGCTTTTTACAATTTCATAAATTAGTGGTGTATATAATTTGTGCCATTGAAACGGGTTAGTAAATTTTCATCTTCATGACCATGGTTCTTATTGTTCCTTCTCTTGAGAAGGAATACTTAGGGCCGGTAAGTCACACTTGACTGAGCAAGTGACCTCGAAATCTGTTGTCATTACGAGCTGGCCAATCAAACTCCGTGACCTTAGAAATATTCTCTGACGTTAAACATAATATTTCCTAATTGAGGCGACCCTGACTGAACGCGTTCCACGGATAACATAGGATGACTGATTGATTCTTTTATTTCCTCCATTCTTGAAGAGCATAACATGTGTACAAACAGATAGACATATATCAACAAATTTACATGTAAACAACAAAATAAATATATTGTTTCCTTCGAATGCATGGTCCGATATGTGAAAACAAATCCCATTGCGACCCTCTAATTATATGTAACAAATTCACGCAACATGTGGAATTGGATTGACCGGGTCAAATGTGTATAGCCGGTGTATTCTTATTGCCGTATTTACTCCACTGAAAGTGGTAACGTATTTCCTTTGGTGTTGTATTTAACAATTTATGTAAGCATAAATACTAGTCGAACTAATTCGACGTATACAGTTTGTTTTATATTATCACGGTCAAACTGCGGTGGCTGCAAAAGTCAGATATTAAAAAGCAGCCACTCAGCGACAGTAAGCTTATCTACATAAATATCTACTTGACAATTTTAGGCAGTATAAAAAAACATAGTTCTTTTTCAAAAAAATTTAGTGTTTTTTTTGTATTTTGGTACAGAAATAAACGCACTCTTGGTGCAAATTGTAACGCTCCCAGGTGCGCTTAAAAAGTAAGTAAAGTTTCTTCTTGACGGAAGTCCTCACCTGATGGAACAACTTATTTCCAGCCGAGCTCACGGCAGGCATCATTTAATTCCCCAGCATCCAGTCTAGACCGATACTGTTGGAAACAATACCAAATTAAAGTAAATCACCCAGTATTGAACACTAGTCGGGATATCAGCCGCAACCAGGAATCGATCCGGGTCCGGTCCAAACTGCTAACCACTGCGCCACTGACTCCCTGATTATATGGGATGATGCGGAATGTCAATATGGTAGAATAGTCTTGTCCCTGTGTCCGATTCTGGGGTTCCGCACACTGATTACCAATATTTTAAACAGACATTGCAACCCAAATTTTACAAGATGATCATTATATATTTACATACATAATGGGGGGTAAAGAACCAACATGTCAGTTTCTTCGCCCGTCACTGTATATAATTCAGACGTGTGTGTGTGTGTGTGTGTGTGTGTGTGTGTGTGTGTGTGTGTGTGTGTGTGTGTGTGTGTGTGTGTGTTCGGGTTTAACGTCTTTTTCAACAATTTTTCAGTAATATAAACGACGGTGTCTACTTGTAGCAGTGAGCACAATGCCCAACTTTATAGTGCTGCCTCACTGGACTATCACGCCGTAGACACGTGACATGGTACCCCACCCAGTTACATTATACTGACACCGGGCTGACCAGTCCTAGCACTACCCTATTAATGCTGAGCGCTAAGCGAGGAAGCTACTAGTACCATTTTTACGTCTTTGATATGACGCGACCGGGGATCAAACCCACGACCTCCCGCACCCGAAGCGGACGCTCTACCACTAGGCTACCGAGGCGGTTAGATACATGCACACTAGCACTATAAAGGGGAAAGAACCAACTAGCTTCTTTCTTTCTCCTATACCGTCTATTATGATTCAGGTATAAAGATGCATAGCAGGGGGAAACTAGAGCTATCACTAAAGGTGATGAATGTACCCCCGCATGCACTGACACAGTACATTGCAGTTTGACGCACACAAGATTGCATAATTATGTGGACTGTATGTATATAGACTGTATCTGTACAGTATGGTAACAAAAAACAAAGTCCCATAACTATGCTGAATATTTATCTAAAAGAACGTAACATGCACCATGCACAACTAGGGTTGGTACTGATCTCTTGTGTGAAGTTTCATTAAATTGTGTGCAAGGGTTCGGAAGATTAGGCGTGCACAGGATTGCATACATAGTACGTTAACAAGAAACAAAGTCCCATAATTTTTGTCGTTGAAAGAACCTAACATGCCCCATGCACAACTACTGTTGTTACTGATCACTTGTGTGAAGTTTCATTAAATTGTTTCACGGGGATGAGGAGAGATCGTGCGCACAAGATTGTGTCTATGTATATAGAATAGTAGCAAAAACCTAACATGTCCCATGCACGCACAACTGCTGTTGTTATTATGTCTCCCCTAGGAGACATATTGTTTTTGCCCTGTCCGTCCGTCCTTCCGTCCGTACGTCACACTTCATTTCCGAGCAATAACTGGAGAACCATTTGACCTAGAACCTTCAAACTTCATAGGGTTGTAGGGCTGCTGGAGTAGACGACCCCTATTGTTTTTGGGGTCACTCCGTCAAAGGTCAAGGTCACAGGGGCCTGAACATTGAAAACCATTTCCGATCAATAACTAGAGAACCACTTCCCCAGAATGTTGAAACTTATAGGATGATTGGTCATAAAGAGTAGTGACCCCAATTGTTTTGGGGGTCACCCCGCAAAGGTAAAGGGTCACGGGGGCCTGAACATTAAAAAAACCATACCCGATAATAACTAGAAACCCACTTGCCCCAAAATGTTAAAATTTTTCAAGGATTTGGTCACGAAGAGTAGTCCCCCCTATTATTTTGAGGTCACCCCGTAAAAAGGTCAAGGTCACAGGGGCCGAACATTGAAAACATTTCCGTCAGTAATTTGAGAACCCACTTGACCAGAAGTTGAAGCTTCATTGATATTGTACATGCAGTAGATGACCCTATCGATTTTGGGGTACTCCATTAAGGTCAAGGTCCGGGGGCCTGAACTTTAAAAAAAACCCATTTCCGGTCAGTAACTTGAGAACCACTTCCCAGAAGATGAAATTCAAGGATGTTTGTTCATGCAGGAGTAAATGCCCCTATGCGAGTAGATGACCCCAAAAAGTTTTTTGGGGTCACTCTGTTAAAGGTAAAGGCCCACGGGGGCCCTAAACGGGAAAAAACCTTTTCCACAATAATTGAAAACCTCTGCCCCAGAATGTGGAAATTTAAATAGGATGATTGGTCATGCAGAGTAGTTTTCCCCTAACGTTTTACGGTAATTTGTGAAAGGTCAAGGTCACGGGGCCCCCTAAAATGAAAACCTTTCCCGGTCAGTAACTTGAAAAACCACTTGACCCCGATGATGAACTTCACGGGAGATTGTTCATGCAGAGAAAATGACCCCTATGCAGGTAGATGCCCCCCTAAAGATTTTAGGGTCCCCTTTTGAAAAGGTAAAGGCCACGGGGGCCTAACATGGAAACCATTTCCGATAAATAACTTGAGAACCTCTCGACCCGAATTTTGAAACTTACGGTGATTTTTCATGCAGAGAAAAATGACCCCTATTGTTTTTGGGGTACTTCCGTTAAAAGGGGAAAGGGTCGCAGGGGCCTAAACATTGAAAACCAGTTCCGATCAATAATTTGAGAACCACTTGACCAAAATTTTAAACTTCATGGATGATTGAACTGCAGAGTAGATGACACCTATTGATTTTGGGGTCAGTTATTAAAGGTAAAGGTCACGGGGCCCTGTTCAGAAAAAATCATTTTTTGGAAATAATTGAGAACCCTTACCTACAATTTTTGAAACTTAATAGGAGTTTGGACGGGGTAAAACCCCCTATTTATTTTGAGGTCACTTGATAAAAGGTCAAGGCACGGGGCCCGAAAGTGATTTTGAAAACCACGAGGCCCAAAGAGTTTTGAAATTTAGGGGATGACTGGACATCCAAGTAGATGATCCCTATTGAGCCAACCATCTGTCCTTTGCTTTCGCCCCTGCCCCCTATTGACTTCTTCCCTATGGGGACTTTCATTGGGGGAGACATGCGCTTTTTTAAAAAACATTTTTAGCTGATCATTTGTGTAAAGATTTTTTAAAAAATTGTGCAAGGGGAGGGGAAGGGGGATAAACAAGATGCAAGATTGTGTTTGATATAGTATATAACAAAAAACGAAGTCCCAAATTTGCAATTTTTTTTTGAACAAACCAACATCCCCCATGCACAACTACTGTTGTTATGATCATTTGTGTAAAGTTTCATAAAATTGTGTCAAGGGGAGAGGAGGATGGTGCGCACAAAAATTGTGTTACGGCAGCGACGGACGGACGGAGGGACTATCAAAAAAGGTGATGAATGTCCCCCCCCCCCCCCCCCCCGCATGCACTGACACAGTACATTGAATTTGCGCCACAAGATTGCAAAATTTATGTGGACTGTATGTATAAGACTGTATGTTTTTTTGTTTTTTTTGGGGGTTTTTTAACGCCGTTTTTTAACGTATTTCAGTAGAAACGGCGGGCGTTACCAAACCCAGGGGTCCTGGATTTGTCCATACTAACGTTTCCGCAAGTAACTGATGTATGTTTCAGTATGTAACAAAAACAAAGCCCCATAACTATGAGAAATTTTTTAAAAAGAACGTAACAGCCCCATGCCAACTGGGGTTGGTACTGATCACTTGTGTAAAGTTTCATTAAATTGTGTCAAGGGTTTGGAATATTAGGGCACACAAGATCATTGCAGACTGTATTACATATAGTTAACAAAAAAAAACAAATCCCATAATTTGCTTTTTTGTCGTTGAAAGAACCTTACATGCCCCGTGCCAATACTGTTGTTACTGATCATTGTGTGAATTTTCATTAAATTGTTCAAGGGGATGGGAGAGATGGTGGCACAGATTGTGTTTGTATATTTTTTTGTAAAAAAAAAAAAAAAGCCCCGTAACTCTGAAAATTTTTTTCTGAAAAACCTAACTGCCCCTGCACAACTACTGTTGTTACTGTCACTTGTGTGAAGTTCTTAATTGTGCAAGTGGATGAGGAGAGAGGGGCAAAAGACTGTGTTTGTATATAGTATAGAAAAAAAAACAAGTCCCAAAACTCTGAAAGTTTTTTTTTCTGAAAGAACCAACATCCCATCAAACTCTTTGTTACTGATCATTTGTGTAAATTTTTCCTTTAAATTTTATCAAGGGGTGAGGAGAGACGGGGGCGCAAAGTTTGTGTTACAAACGGACAGGGGACAGACGACCCTAAAACCCAATACCCCCCTTTCAACTTTGTTGTGGGGGGGGTCAAAGTACCAGCTTGTGTTCCAGAATGTGATAATGCATATAGAAGGAAAGAAAAAAATAGTGCTTTTTTCCCTCCTTCTGGTCTATTTCATTCTGGAGTGATCTACAAAATGGGGGGGGAAAGAACAGTTAGTCATTTTTTCTAAATTAGGCTATTTTTGAATGCAGAAAATACAAACTACAGGGAAAAAAACCAGACAGTTTTTCTCTTGTTTTTGTACAAAAAAAAGTGGAAACAATAAATTTGGGGGGAGAGAAAACAATATTGTTTTTTTCTTTGTGTACAAAACTACAGCAAAAAAAACAAACCCAAGGGGGGAAAAAAAAACTACTTGTGTTTTTTTTTCTTCCTTTTTGGTGAAAAGAAAAATGGGAGAGGGGCGGGGGAGGGGGGAGTAAATAGAGAAAAACTAAACAGGGGGGAGAAAAAACTGCTCAGTTTTTTTTCTCCCTTGTTTGTGCATACAAATGGGGTTGGGGGGCGGGGGAAGCAAATGGGGGGGAAAAAAAGCTGAGCTCACATTTTCTTAATTGGTACTTGTACACATAATACCCCGGCAGATGGTTCATAGGGGGTGTTCAAAAAAAAGAAGATAACGCCCCTCCCCTATACAAAAACAGCACGAGATGGACACAACCAGCACAGTCACCGCTACAAAGCGAACCATGAGCACAGGAAAAAAAAAAAGAAAAATACCCAACAGAGAAACCCACGTTTTGTAGACCCCCAAAACGTTCAACAGGGCTTTTATATTTCGTCTTCGCAAGGGGTTTCAGCACGACTTTTAGTCGTGTTATTGGTATGTTTGTTTCTCAACTTTTCCCGGGCCCTGGGTGTCTGGTTGGCCCTTCTTCACTAGGTTTTTAAGCATTCTCAAAATTTGGGATTCATCTGAGGGAATATCCCAAGAGGTTGGAATATTCTTCGGTGGCCCCCATTGGGAAAATATTTTTTGTTTGTTTGTTTATTTTTTTTTTTAACGCCGTTTTTCAACGTTTTAGTCTTTAAAACGGCGGGTAGTTACCCTTACTATTTTTCCCTGGATTCTGACCAGTAAAACCCTGTTCTCCGCAAGTAACGCCAATTTCCCAAAATGAATCGAGGTGGGGAAATGTTTTCAGCAAAATTGTTTATCAAATTGTCACGGAAAACATACGCCCCCCCCGGGGATCGAACTCGCGCCCCCGGATCCTTTGCCCAAAGTCTTACCTACGAGCTAATATGGGGTACCTGTTTCAAGCGGGAGTTGTTTTAAATTTCCCCCTTTTGATACGTCTAATTGGTAGTGCCCCTTGTTTCCTAAACTTCGAGACAATGCTAGTGGCCGAAGAAAGTATTAGGAATTCATGGTCAAACGCTGAACTAGATTCTTGGAGCCCATGAAACAATGTCTATGGATAAGGTGTTCTCTGGTTACTTTCGGACAAGCCGTGAGAATGAACAGACATGTTAACCAGGCTTCATCCGAGCTTCTACTATGAAGACTAAGTACTTGATCAGGTCGTAGAGACTGTAGAGCACGGTCAAGATTCAACATTTGCGAAGACCAAGTGTTAATTGGTTCCGTTCTGTCTTTACCAACTTCTCCAAGAGCTGTGATTTCTGTCTAGGTAAGTAACTCTTCAAACGTTTGCCACTGTTCCGGCGACGGGTTAGTTTTCCTCGTGTGTTAACCAACAGCAAAATAACACCTTGAGACTTACACTCATGCACTTGATCCTTAGTTGGATAAGTCTCTCGTTCGCAAAACACTTAAACTGCATGTTGAACATCTACTTGATAATCTTCTCTGACAGTCCCAGCATTGTTGATCTCAGCCAATTAATACAAGTAAACCAAGTTAATTCTACGGGGACAAGATGACCGTGACTATAAAAACGTGGGGGAGTGTGTGGAAGTGCCTTTTTTTTCTTGGGTGAAGGTTAAAAAAATTTTTGGAATGATCGACCCCCAGGCTTCAGGAGAGATAAAAAAAAGGGTTTTTCCCAAAGGGAGTAAGGTCCAAACCCCAAGGAAATAGAAAAAGTGGAAATCCACAGGTCGTTAAACCGAAAAAAAACAAAATGTTGCGGGCTCGGTTGTTGACCCTGTTCAGGGACGATAGGAAAATTGATGTACCGCCACGCCCTCTACCCCGGTTGAGCAGAACTAAATTTTAAAATGCTACAAGTACAAAAAAAATTTGGGACACCCCGCAATTTTCTACGGCGGTGCCATAAAACCCTCAATGATCATAGTGTTAATTCCCATAAAAAGCGGCGTATGGTCCCCATTAAAAATAATGGGTTAGCCCAAACGAAAAAAACAATGGGAAAACTAAAAACAGGGAAATTTAGAAAGGGGGATTGGGTTTTAGGGGCCCTGAAATTAAAGGGAATGTCAAAAAAAAAAAATTTAAAAAAGGGGCAGGCCCCATACCCAAGGGTGATTAACAATACCCAAAGTATCAAAGCGGGGTATTGGAACCACCGGCCGAAATTTTTCAGGCTGAGAAACTAAACTTACCAAAACACGACAAAAGGTCGTGTGAACGATCGAAAGATCGAAATATAACAGCCCTGATTGAATGTACGGGGAGACTTTTTACGGCCGCCACATGTCGAACTCACTGGGTACCGGTTCTGAAATTTCCTCCATAAACTCTCTCGTACCATGGTGAAGATTGGGACTAGGTTCAACCTTTTTGACTGTGTGGTGTGCGAGAGTTATTCGTGTGTGTCTTTGGGGAGGCTGCGTTTTTTTAACGTGGCCCTGTTGGATATTCTTCCTTGTTTTTTTCCACTGACGTAGCCATTTCCACCAGAGAGTTTTGTAGGGTTTTGTGAGTAAAAACCAGCATTCTCTGTAGAGTGACCAGGGCTGTCCGTCTTTTTGCTGCTACTTCCTTGTCTGTATGTAGGGATCAACAACAGGGGTTATGCTTCTAAAAAGGCATGTTTCTGTTCCTCTTGACAGCATCAGAAACACGACATTGATGGTGATCCCAAGTCTTTACTGTTTCCGGGTTGGGAGTGCCCTTGCTCGATGTTCATTATTCTGTTGGGGTGGAACTGTTCTCTGACTCCTGGATCAATCATGGTTTGCTGAACCGGACTCGGATCTGGGTTTCGATCGGAACGCCCAAATTTCTCAAAAAATTGGTTTTGATTTTTTTACGGGATAAGGGTTTTTTTGGGGGTTTGTTGGCGGAGTTTGTATGTTCCTTCCTTGGGACTGAAAAATAAAACAGCTCTGCTGCTTGTATCCATCTACATCCTTTCCTTGCCCCCGCTTCATTTCAAGTTGGCATTCCGAAAAAATCATCCAGGTACCCCCCCTGTTCTCTGTAGGTCTGAATGGGGCTTGAGCGGTTTCCCCTACTACGGCCACCCTTGGGACTTGGGGATTTTAGGGGGTGGAAAGGGATACACATTTGGGGCAGCCCCCCATGTTTGAATAGTGTCGCAGAAACCCTTTCCCCGCCAACGCCTTCCTCTGGGTCTTCTGGATCGCCCCCTTACAAAGTTCCACTTGCCCCAACAGTGTGCGTTCCGCTTCGGTTTTAAAAGTCTAGGGTGAAATCTCGGCTTTGCTAGTTTGTTGGGGCCATGAGTTTTCCGGATGTTGTAAGGGAGTCGATCCCGCCCTGCTGAGATAACCAATTAGCCTTTGCAGCAATAATGATGTTGAGTGAGCGAGTGAGTTTGGTTTTACGGCGAATCAACACAAAATGATCTAATCGTGAGAAAAGGGAGTTATATTAAAAACGCCAATTGTAAAGCTTCTTAAATCTTTATGAAAAAATGTAAAGCAATCAAAAATCATTTCGAAATGATAAAAACAAGATTGCCCACATTAAAAATTTGGGATGACGTGTAGTTTTGTTTCAAAATAAAAACTGTTTTCTGACTGTGAATGTGACCTACTGCCCTAT
Source organism: Mercenaria mercenaria (assembly GCF_021730395.1). Taxonomy (NCBI): domain Eukaryota; kingdom Metazoa; phylum Mollusca; class Bivalvia; order Venerida; family Veneridae; genus Mercenaria; species Mercenaria mercenaria. The sequence continues at coordinate 57,855,274 of NC_069363.1, forward strand.
TCCCTTAACTTTTTAGATAGTTTGACATTTGAAACCTATAGCATTTACTCAAGTAAGCGATCCAGGGTCATCGGGGACCCTGTTTAAGAAATATGCCATAATTTTTTTCATATGGTTTTGAAATTTCTGTGTTAGGGAAAAAAGAAATACACAAATTAGCATGAAGGTTATTATCTGACTTAAACCTGGGCTTTGAGCCAAATAAATTGACCCTGTTCCTAATGAAGGGTCAGCTTGTTATCAATCAACCACTGCCAAACTGATTCAAGATCTTGTTCGCTCATTTTCAGTCGCTGACCTATTTTTACTAGATACCAAGATAGCAAAGTAATAATTTATTTTTGACAACTGGAGAAAAATCATTTACCTCAACTTAAAATAAAAGAGGTCATAGAATTGACCCTTGTGGAACACTAAGATAAAGTTTAGTTTCATTTATATATTTTGAATATATTTTTCATTGAATTTTGTGCTTAATTTTTAAAAAGATAACATAGTAGTTTTTTAATGTTTTGAAATCTCTTTGTTGGGGAAAAAAGAAATAAACAAATTAGCAGACCTGAAAATGTGTTTTTAAATGTATATGTGTGAGAGCGTGAAAGTTCTTTTGTAAGGGGTAAAGACAAATTTAAGGAGGATTTCTTTCAAAATAATTGTTGTTGGCCCCTAAAAGGGGCCCTTTGTGACTAATTTATTTATTTTTTTTAGTTGGGGTTTTAAAGCGCACGAACAACTTTGGTCAATGGCGACTTTCCAGCTTTAATGGTGGGGGAAGCCCCCGGGCCCTCCCTGCTACTTTTATCCGAGCGGGACCCGGGTAGAACCACCGACCTTCCGTAAGCCAGCTGGAGGGTTCTCCGTGAAGACTTCTACGCCCCAAATGAGGTTTTTGAACCCCTTCGATGAGGGGAAATGGGTTTTAAATCAACGACCTAACCCTCGGGGACGGGGCCCCCGTTTGTAGACTAATTAAAAATTTGTCTTATGCAGGCCCAGTGCAATCGCATCCAAATCTCTTCGTCGTTTCTTTAAGCGTTCTGGTAGGTTACTACATCTTTCTGGCTTCTCGTATGTCGTTTGGGGCAACCCCGACCTGGCTTTTCCCGCCAGTCTTCTTTGTTAAAGAAAACATACTATCTGAAGTTTTTTTTCCCGATTCGCCCCAATGGTAGATCCTTCAGTGGAGCTTGGAGAGTGAAACGGGGTTTAAAGTTTCAAGTTGAGGGTTACAGATTTAATTTTGAATGAAAGATTTTCTCAACCTTAGCAAATTGGATAAATTTTGACACTTGTTGAGGGTTTGGGACCGTTTTAATATATGGCATTTGATGCACTTCCAGTTTATATATTGTAAGGGGTAAAGACAATTATAGAAGGGTTTCTTCAGAAATAATTGTTGTTGGCCCCTATAAGGGCCCCTTAGTAGATAATTAAAATTAGTCGTTTTGCAGTGCCCATGCAATCTGCATCCAAAACTCTTCGTTTCCTTTCTTTAAGCTTTTCTGCGTTGTTACTACAGTTTCTGGCTTCATGTATGTCAATTGGCGCAACCCCAACCCCAGCTTTTCCTGCTAGTCTTCTTTGAAGAAGACTTTCTATCTAAGTCTTCTGCCCGATTCGCCAGAATGGTTAGAATCTTTGCAGTGCGCTTCAGTTTTCTCTCCAGAGCTTGGATAGTGAAACGGGTTGAAAGTCTCATGTTGATGGGTTATCATATTAATTCTGAATGAAAAATATTTTTCAGACCCTTAGCAGAAACCACACAAATTTTGACATTGGTTTTGGGGGGGCCCCCGTAATATTGGCATTTCATGACAGCTTCCCGTTAAAATATTGTAAGGGGTAAAGCAAAATTAAGGAGGATTTCTTTCAGAAAAAAAATTTTTGTTGGCCCATAAAAGGGCCGTTTTTTGATAATAAAAATTTTGTTTTGCAGTGCCCCTGCGTCTGCATCAATTTTCTTTTAAAGTTTCTTTAAAATGTTCTGCGTAGGTTACATACATCTTTCTGGCTTCATCGTATGTCAGTTGGCGCAACCTCAGACCTCAGCTTTTCCTGCCAGTCTTCTTTGTTAAAGAAGACCTTCTATCTAAGTCTTCTGCCCGATTCGCCAGAATGGTTAGAAAACAAAGACATATATCAAACAGGGAATGCCACGCACCAAAAACGCAGCCTGCTCAAAACGAAACCCACAGCACGCAGACGTAGAATCCTTGCAGTGCGCTTCATTTTTCTCTCCAAAGCTTGGAGAGTGGAACGGGTTGAAAATTTCATTTTGATGGGTTATCAGATTAATTCTGAATGAAATATGTTTTTCAGACCTTTAGCAGAATTCACACAATTATGACACTTGTTGAGGTTGGGCCCTGTCAATATATGGCATTTCATGACAGCTTCCAGTTTAGTATATTGTAAGGGGTAAAGACAATATATAAAAGGATTTCTTTCAGAAATAAAATTGTTGTTAGCCCATGAAAGGGCCGATTGTAGACTAATTAAAATTTAGTCATTATGCAGTACCCAGTGCAGTCTGCATCCAAATCTCTTCGTACCTTTCTTTAAGCTGTTCTGCGTAGGTTACATACATCTTTCTGGCTTCATCGTATGTCAGTTGGCGCAACCTCAGACCTCAGCTTTTCCTGCCAGTCTTCTTTGTTAAAGAAGACCTTCCATCTAAGTCTTCTTCCCGATTTGCCAGAATGGTTAGAATCATTGCAGTGCGCTTCATTTTTCTCTCCAGAGCTTGGAGAGTGAAACGGGTTGAAAGTTTCATGTTGATGGGTTATCAGATTAATTCTGAATGAAAGATATTTCTCAGACCCTTAGCAGAATTCACACAATTATGACACTTGTTGAGGTGGGGCCCTGTCAATATATGGCATTTGATGACAGCTTCCAGTTTAGTATGCTGTTACGGGTAAAGACAATATATAAAAGGATTTCTTTCAGAAATAATTGTTGTTTGGCCCCTAAAGGGCCCTTATAACTAATTAAAAATTTTGCCGTTTGCAGTGCCCGGCAATCGCATCCAAATCTCTTCGACGTTTCTTTTAAACTGTTTACTTTGGTTACATAATCTTTTTTTGGCTTCATCGTATGTCGTTGGCCAAACTCAGATTCGCTTTTCCCGCCATTTTTTGTTAAAGTAAAGAAGACCTTCTATCTAAGTCTTCTGCTGGATTCGCCAGAATGGTAAGAATTCTTGCAGTGCGCTTCATTTTTCTCTCCAAAGCTTGGAGAGGAAAGGGTTTAAAATTTCATGTTGATGGGTTATCAATTAAATTCCCAATGAAAATTTTTCTCGACCCCTTTCAGAAGCCCAATTTGCATGTTGAGGTGGGGCCCTGTCAATATATGGGATTTGATGACAGTTCCGTTTTGTATATTGTAAGGGGTAAAGAAATATATAAAAGGATTTCTTTCGAAAAATTGTTGTTGGCCCCTAAAAGGGCCGTTTTTAGTAATTAAAAATTAATCGTTATGCATGCCGTGCAAACTGCTCCAAATCTTTCGTACGTTTCTTTAACTGTTCTGGTGGTAACATAAATCTTTTTGATTATCGTAGTCTTGGCGCAACCTCAACCTCGCTTTTCCTGCCCGTCTTCTTTGTTAAAGAAAACCTTCTATCTAAAATCTACGCCCGATTCGCCAAATGGTTAGAATCTTGCAGTGTGCTTCATTTTTTCTCCAAAGTTGGAGGGGAAACGGGGTTTAAAGTTTTCATTTTATGGGTTTTAGATTAATTTGAAGAAAGATATTTTCAGACCCCTTTCAGAATTCCACAATTATGGCATTTTTTGAAGTGGGGGCCCCGTCAAATTTTATGGCCTTTGTGCGCTTCCGTTTAGTATATTGAAACGCAAAAAACAATATAAAGAAAGGGTTTCTTCAGAAATTTGTTGTTGGGCCCCCAAAGGGGCGTTAGTAGACTAATTGAAAATTAGTCGTTATGCAGTGCCCAGTGCAGTCTGCATCCAAATCTCTTCGTACGTTTCTTTAAGCTGTTCTGCGTAGGTTACATACATCTTTCTGGCTTCATCGTATGTCAGTTGGCGCAACCTCAGACCTCAGCTTTTCCTGCCAGTCTTCTTTGTTAAAGAAGACATTGTATTTAAGTCTTCTGCCCGATTCGCCAGAATGGTTAGAATCCTTGCAGTGCGCTTCATTTTTCTCTCCAAAGCTTGGAGAGTGAAAGGGTTGAAAGTTCATGTTTATGGGTTTTCAAATTAATTCTGAAAAAAAAGTATTTCTGAGACCCTTTGCAGAATTCACCAATTATGAATTGTTGAGGGGGGCTTTGTCATAATGGCATTTGAGGACAGCTTTTCCCGTTTGTATATTGTAAGGGGGTTAAAGACAAAATATAGAAGGATTTCTTTCAAAAAATTTTTGTTGGCCAATAAAAGGGCCGTTGTAGACTATTAAAAAGTCGTTTGCAGTGCCCAGGCAGTCTGCATCCAAAACTTTCGTACTTTTTTTTAAGCTGTTTTGCGTATTAATTCTTTTGGCTTTACGTATGTCAGTTGGCGCAACCCCAACCTAGTTTTTCCCGCCCGTCTTCTTTGTTAAAGAAGACCCTTTTATCTAAGTCTTCTGCCCCCATTCGCCAGAATGGTTTGAATCCTTGCAGTGCGCTTTATTTTCCCCAGAGCTTGGAGAGTGAAAAAGGGTTGAAAGTTTATGTTGATGGGTTATCAATTAATTTGAAAGAAAGATATTTTTCAACCCTTAGCGAATTCCAAATTTTGACACTTGTTTGGGGGGGGCCCTGTCAATATATGCCCCTTTTATGACAGCTTCCAGTCTGTATATTTTAAGGGGGAAAAGCAATATATAGAAGGATTTCTTTCAGAAATAATTGTTGTTGGTCCATAAAAGGGCCGTTAGTAGACTAATTAAAAATTATTCATTATGCAGTGCCCAGTGCAGTCTGCACCAAATCTCTTCGTAGTTTTTTATGCTGTTTCGTAGGGTTTCATACATCTTTCTGGCTTCATCTATGTCTTTTGGCGCAACCTCAGCCTAGCTTTTCCCGCCAGTCTTTTTTGTTAAAGAACCCCTTTATCTAAATCTTTGCCCGATCGCCGAATGGTTAGAATTCTTGCAGTGCGTTTCATTTTTCTCTCCAGAGCTTGGGGAGTGAAACGGGTTGAAAGTTTCATGTTGATGGGTTATCAGATTAATTCCGAATGAAAGATATTTCTCAGACCCTTAGCAGAATTCACACAATTATGACACTTGCTGAGGTGGGGCCCTGTCAATATATGGCATTTGATGACAGCTTCCAGTTTAGTATATTGTTAGGGGTAAAGACAATATTAAGAAGGATTTCTTTCAGAAATAATTGTTTTTGGCCCATAAAAGGGCCGTTTTTAGACTAATTAAAAATTGGTCGTTATGCAGTGCCCAGTGCAATCTGCATCCAAATGTCTTCGTGCCTTTCTTGAAGCTGTTCTGCGTTGGTTACATAGATCTTTCTGGCTTCATCGTATGTCAGTTGGCGCAACCTCAGACCTCAGCTTTTCCTGCCAGTCTTCTTTGTTAAAGAAGACCTCCTATCTAAGTCTTCTGCCCGATTCGCCAGAATGGTTAGAATCCTTGCAGTGCGCTTCATTTTTCTCTCCAAAGCTTGGAGAGTGAAACGGGTTGAAAGTTTCATGTTGATGGGTTATCAGATTAATTCTGAATGAAAGATATTTCTCAGACCCTTAGCAGAATTCACACAATTATGACACTTGTTGAGGTTGGGCCCTGTCAATATATGGCATTTGATGACAGCTTCCAGTTTAGTATATTGTAAGGGGTAAAGACAATATATAGAAGGATTTCTTTCAGAAATAATTGTTGTTGGCCCATAAAAGGGCCGTTAGTAGACTAATTAAAAATTAGTCGTTATGCAGTGCCCAGTGCAATCTGCATCCAAATCTCTTCGTACCTTTCTTTAAGCTGTTCTGCGTAGGTTACATAATCTTTCTGGCTTCATCGTAGTCTTTGCGCAACCCCAACCCCCAGCTTTTCCTCCAGTTTCTTTGTTAAAGAAGACTTCTATCTAAATTTCTGTCCCCATTCGCCAGAATGGGTTTGAATCCCTTCAGTGCGATTGGGGGAGTGAAAGGGTTTAAAGTTTCATGTTTTTGGGGTTTTCAGATTAATTCTGAAGAAAGATATTTCTCAGCCCTTGCAAATTCACACAATTATGCACTTTTGAGATGGGGGCCCTGCAATATATGGGATTTGATGACAGTTCCAATTTAGTTATTGTAACTGCAAAGCAATATTAAAAAGGTTTTTTTCGAAAAATTGTTTTTGGCCCCAAAAAAAGGGGTTAGTAGACTAATTTAAAAAATTTGTCGTTATGCATGCCCAGTGCAGTTGCATCCAAATTTTCTTCGAGTTTCTTTAAGTGTTTGGTAGGGTTTAAAACATTTTTTTCTGGCTTTTCGTATGTCAGTTGGGTAACCTCAGACCCCAGTTTTCCTGCCCTTTCTTTGTTAAAGAAGACCTTTATCTAAATCTTCGCCCCATTCGCCCGATGGGGTTTGAATCCTTGAGTGCGAGCTTGGAGAGTGAACGGGTTGAAAATTTTATGTTGATGGGTTTTCGATTAATTTTTGAATAAAGATATTTCTGAGCCCTTAGCAAATTACACAAATTTTGAATTGTTGAGGTGGGGCCCCGTAATTTATTTTTTATGACAGCTTCCAGTTTGGGGTTTGTAAAGGGGTTTAAAAAAAAAAATATGAAAGGATTTCTTTCAGAAATAATTGTTGTTGGCCCCTAAAAGGGGCCCTTTGTAGTAATTAAAAAATTTGCGTTATGCAGTGCCCAGTGCAATCTGCATCCAAATCTCTTCGTACCTTTCTTTAAGCTGTTCTGCGTAGGTTACATAAATCTTTCTGACTTCATCGTATGTCAGTTGGCGCAACCTCAGACCTAAGCTTTAATTTCCTGCCAGTCTTCTTTTTTAAAGAAGACCCTTCTATCTAAGTCTTCTGCCCGATTCGCCAGAATGGTTAGAATCCTTGCAGTGCGCTTCATTTTTCTCTCCAAAGCTTGGAGAGTGAAACGGGTTGAAAGTTTCATGTTGATGGGTTATCAGATTAATTCTGAATGAAAGATATTTCTCAGACCCTTAGCAGAATTCACACAAAAAGAACTTGTTTAGGTGGGACCCTGTCAATATTGACATTTGAGACACTTCCGTTTTTTATATTGGACAGGGTAGAAAAAAGTAAAACCCCCTTTTACCGTCGTCTATTCACAGGATATTTGTGTCTTTCAAAAAAACTTGCAAATTGTAGACAAAAACATAGAAGTGTCAGTTTTTTTATTCCAGTTTTTGTTAAGTAAATTTTTCCCGATGAATATAGTTGGGTATTAATGTACATTGAAAAAAAAAAAATTTAAAAAACCGGGAATTTTTTAAAAACTTTTTGACTCCATTTTTAAAAATTTTGCTACGGCTTTTCGGGATAATATATTTTACTTTATTAAAATGTTTTTTGTTATTTTTTAAAAAAAGAAAATTTACCCCAAAAATATTTAGTCCCCAACTTTTTTGGAAATAGGAAAACCAAAACCCTGAAAAAACTATCCATCAAATTTACTGAAATAAAAAAAACTTGGGTTTTTTCCCCCCGGGATCCCCCCTCATTAAAGTCTTTTTCCCTTCATTTCATTCGGGACTAATGTAAAAAAATACAGAACAACTTAACAGTAAAAGGGCATCAAACAACCTTTTTATTTTCCCTTCAGACAGGTACACATTTTTGGGTCAACAAATGTATTGGGGGGGGGGGGGGTTAAATTAAAACCAAAATGAAAAAAATTTAAATTACTCATCAAAAAAACCTTTCACAATATTTTATTACCCCCCCTTCTTTAAACTTTTAAATCAATTCAATTTTTACAAAATTTTTTTTTAAGGGAAATTACCCCCCTTTATCTAAAATAATTTTCCTTATATTGCAATTTAATCATAAGTATTTTTTCCCTTAAATTTTTCCCAACAAATAAATTTATTTTTTTTTAAATCCTGGTAAGATGAAAAGCATAAATTTTATTAAAGAATACCATAAAAGCATTTTACACAAAATGCAAGGTATACACAACAAATAATTTTGACCCCTTGTTGCCAATGACAATGTTAAAAATATTAAAGCCCCAGATGGCATAACAGTGAGATAAAATCTTTTTAAAGTTAAGTTAATAATTCCCCAATTAACTTTTAAACTACAAAAATTTAAATTATGTTGTTTTTTCCCATTTTCAGTCCAACAATCTAAAGAAGTAAATACTACAAATAAAATACTAAAAAGGGCCCTGAAATAAAAATTTTTTTGAAAAATAAAATTCCACCAACATTTTTTGTTTCTTTATTTTTTTTATCAAAAATTATTTATTTAAACTTTATCTAAAAATGATGAATTTTTTTAAAAAGGGGTATTTTTTCTTTATTCTCCTGGATAAAAAAAATAAAATATATAAAACAAAATAACCTTTTAAATACCAACCAAATTGTAAAAACTTAATTTTTCTTTGAGGGTTAGTAATTAATGTTGAAAAATAAAAACAACATAAAAATCAACATAAAATAAAACAAAAAAATTTGGGGAACATCATATGTAAAATTAGATTAAAACTGTATTATACAAATTTTTTAAATTTGAAAATAGGGACAACTCTGGTTAAATAGAATATTATTTTAACATGGTAAAATGCCTGAACTGCTTAAAAATTAACCTCCCAAGTGATAAATGATTCTTCTTACCAAAACCTTTGAAATTTAATTTTTTATAAGAAAACTATAACAACAAGAAATGACACACAGAAAAGTATAATTTTTGCTGAAGGGACGGGGTCGCCGTCACCAAAAAATACTTGAAAAAAAAAAAAGTCCAATTAAATGTGTTTCTTTTAAATTAATTGATCCCTTTTTAACATTTCAAATGAATGAAAATTTTTTAAAATTTTGCTTCTTACATGCATGCAAAAAAGGGAAATAAAAAATTTTTTAACAATGTATGAATACAATCTTGCCCTAAAAACACATTCTGTACAGATGATAATACAAAGAAAATAAACATTTTTAATTAAAATGGGTCCATCTCATTTTACACCCTGGTGCATGGCTTTTTGGGCATTTGAATATACATTTTGGGCAGCACAGTTGGGGTAAATTCCATTTCCCATAACAACACATTTGTACACTTCTGGAAATACAAATGTAAAACTTTATTACATAAAAGAAAAAAACCCTTATAGTTTTTAAAACAATTTAACATAAATTTTAGACTTTTGCAGATTTCTAACTTAGAAATATATTATCAAGCAGCAAGTCAGGTAACTCTACAAATTGACATTTTGTCTAATTTCAACTTTTTTCTAAGGAATTACCGTTTAAAACAGCAAAATTGTGTTTTTTAACTTGGGTTGCCCGCTTTTTTTAAAAATTTTTCCCTATACTTTTGACCAATAAATGAAAAAGTTATTTTTAAAAGGACCCGTCGAAAAGATTGCATATTTTTAACATTCAAAAATTTCATATTCAATAAAAAGGGGAAAAAAAATAAACAATAAATTTTGATTATTTCACCTATGACTCAAACCAAAAAACCCCCCAACAACAAACCCACCCAAACCCCTGATTAGTATATGAAGAATAATGAAAAACTACCTAAAATGGTTTTTTTTTAAAAATTTCAAGCAAAAAAAAAATGAAAATTGAGAACTTTCCAAAACTTCACCTTAAGAATAATATATGTTTTACTTTTCCCCTTGTTTAAAGTTTTTTTCTTAAAACATTTGAAAAACATAGATATTAAAGAAAAAAGCAACCCCTGTAGAGCAATAAACCCCGTGGATAAACAAATATTTTAGTTTTTTGGGGGTTGTTTTTTTTCTGGGGGAAGTAAAATTTTATATTTTTTAAAATTTAGCTTTTGGGGAAAATTTTCATGATTTTTTTATAGAAGGTTTTTTCTTTAGGGTGAGCTACTCTGGAGGTTGTAAATGTGAAAATTGCTTCAAACTTCATCTCCTTTAGCTGACTAAATGGGAAAAAAAAACAACAAAGGATTTTCCCCAAAAAAAAATTTCCTTGTTTAAAAATTTTTACATTTAATGTTAGGGGAACTAACCCGGGCATATTTTTATGTGACACAATCCGCCTTTTAAAATATCCTTTTTTCCAATGAACAAATTGCAGTCTTTTTACAAAAACATTGAAAAAAAGATCACAGTAAAAAAAAAATTTAAAAAACCAAAACATTTTTAAAATATTTTCAAAAACAGCTTAACAAACTCTAAGTTTAAAAAAAAATTAAATTCAAATATTGCCCTTTTTAATTTTGCACACTGGCCATTTTCTTTTTATCACAAAAGTTTACCTTATTTTATCTGTTTCTTTTGTCATAACTTTATGTCCCTTCTGCACTAACCATTGTCTTCAAGTTCTGAAAAATTGTAAAACTTAATTCCCCACACATTCTAGGAAATCAAAATAAAAACAAATGTCCCAAAACATTTTAATTAAAATTTCTTTAATTATCTTAATACAAAGATACCAAATGTACTTCCCCCTTTTTGTTTACTATAAATTTACTTTAAATTTTTATTTCAATATTTATTATCAAAACACATGTTTTTCTATTTTTGAAAAGTTACATTTTCAAAGCCCATCACACATTTTTTTACTAACCCCTATCTATTATCATTTTTTTTTAAGGAGATATTTACTTAGTAAACTGAGGGGAAAACCCAAAGGGAAAAGGAAAAAATGTTTAAAGCAGGCTGACATAAAGTTTCCCGAAGGTTCACATTTTTTCAGGAAAGTTTATCTTGTAGCTGTCTTGTACAGTTATTTCCCCCAGTAAAATGTAGCCAACAGCATATAAAAAAGCTTTGAGACCTTTGTTAAAAATACAAAAGCAAAATACCCCCCCTGCATTTTTCATAATGGTAACCTCTTCTGGACTGCCACAGGGGAAGACATTCAAACAACTGTACATGTAAAATACTCAAACTTTTTTCCTTTCCAAAACTGAAAATAAAAATTTTACAAACCCTTTTTTTCCTTTATTTTTGTACAAAAGATGACCTATGCATTTAATACAGACTTTTTTTCATTTTAACTAAAATTTAAAAAAAAATTAATAAAAAAAATCTCAATAACTCATTGTATGTTAAAATTATAAACATTAATAAAATATACCAAACAGGGAAACCCGAAAAAGTTCTTTAAATTTAAAAAAACGCAATTTAAAAATTGAAAAAAAGCAACTATTGTATACAAAAGTATATTAAAAAAGTATCAAAGAAAAACCCGTTTTTAAAACATTCCCCCTTTTAAATGTAATAACAATAAATGTCAGAAAATCAATGGGATGTTGTACTTTAAGGGTTTCATCATGACATAATGCCATCAATAAACTTCATATAAAACAAACTATACCACATGTCCCCTCTTTCTTTTTATTTTACATTTTCCAAAAACAGACTGCAACACGTTCAACACGTAAGTAAAATATACAAATAATCTTACACAAGAGAAATTTTTTCATTTAAAAAAGGGGATTTAAAATTAAATGCAATCTGAAATTTTTTGCTAAACAAAAAGGAAGAAATTATCAAAAAAAGAATGAAAAAAATGCATATAAAGGGGGAGGTATTTAGAAAAAAACAACAACTTAAAATTTCCCCATTTAAATATATTGACTTTGACAATGACCTATAAAAAGTATCAAACCAAAAAAACAGCCCTTGAAAAAGCATTTTTTTTTCCTTTAAAATACAAAATATTTGACTGTATGTGGGGTTCTCTAAAAGGTTAAAACTGAAAAAAAACTTGCCCCTGAATTCAGACTATTAAAATTCAAAAAAAAAAATCCCAAATTTCCACGCTATTCACGGGCGAAAATTTAGTACTAAACACAAAAAGGTTATATCTAACTTTTTTAATAAAGTCTCAAAGGTAGGGAAAAACTTTCTGGAAAGGCAAAACTTCTGATCTAGCATTCAAACATTTTCACTCATTTGCATATAAAGAAATTTAAGAATTCCCCCCGTTTCTCTTTATTTTCCAAAAAATCTGTAAAATATTAAAAACCCAAAAAATTCTCCATGTGTCAGCTATCAATATATATTTCAACAAAAACGTCAAATTAAACCCTTGGTTTTAGAAAAGACAAAAATTCCCTGGCAAATTTCGCTTCCCCGCAAAACACCGGGGCCACAAAAAAATCTCAAATTTATTTTCAAAAAAATACAGTCAGACCACAATTATTTCCTTTAAAAAAAAATGCTCTAGGTAAATGCCTAATTAATGAATTGATGTCGTTCAAATAGTTTCCTAAGTCCTAGTCCAGAAGAGGCACACCGCTAATCCACTAAATTGACAAAATCCCCTAAAGGCCTTTTTGAATCATATAAAACCCAGGGACATTTTTTTTTTCTTGTTTTTTTTTGTGACAACTATAATCCTCTGAATTAATTACATTAGTTACATACGCATACAAAAAAAAAATTTTCGGGGGATTTTTGAGGGAATTTGTAAGAAAACAAAAAAATTTTGATTCAAATTCATGGGCTTTTGGGAAAAAGAAAAATATAAAGGGTTTTTCAAATTAAAGTTTTAAAATTTAATTGTTTAGCAAATATTTCACAAAGGTCAAACACCAACCAAAGCGAAAATAAATTATTTACAGGATTTAAATTAAATTTAAATAATTTTTAAAAGTTAAAAACTTTGGGGCCCCTTTCTTTTAACTTTTTTTGCCCCGGGCCGGCGGGGGATAGAAAATCCCCGGCCTGACCCTCCATGAAAGGGGGGTACAAACCCCCCCAAAAAATGGACCCCCACCTGTTGCCGTGGGTGGGGGGCCCGAAAACCCGGAAAAGAGGGTCCTGGATGTTTAAAGGTGCCCCATGCCCATCTCGGGGAGATGATTGTACTAGTTTACATGTATCCCTTCCTTTCCGGGTTTTGGGGATCCCAAATACCATTTTTTTGGCTTTTTGTTTCCGGTGAAAGACGTTTTGGGGGTTTCCGAAATTGGGGGCCCGAAAACGTTTCAATCGGCTAGTCATGCCAAGCCCTAGGAAATCTTTTTAAATTTACTTTTTATCTTTCTTGTTCTTCATTTTAAATTACTTCTATGGTTTTCTTTTAAAAATTTTGACAATTTTCTGAGTTTTTTCCCAAATTTTTAGGGTTAAACAAAATCTAATGTCTCCTCTTTTGGGTCATATCTTACTGCGCTCAGCAAATTTCTTTGTATGTTCACACAGTTATAGAACACTTCACTGAAATTAGGGTTATTTCCACTTATTTCCTAGAAGGGGCGGGGGGCTTGGGGTCAATTGGTTGGGTAAGAAAGCAAACCTTAAAACCCCCCTTATTGTTTTTTTTGCAATACAGCGGTGTTTATAAAAAGATTGCAAAATATCGGGGCCGATATATCACTACAGTATCCCTAAAAAATTATAAGCTGGATACCTTTTTGGGTTTCCCAATGTTCCCCTTGTTGGGATTTCCGGGGCGGGGGGGGCTGCGAGGGGATGAATCTGAAACATTTAAGCAGGAAAATCAAAAAAAAAAAAATAAAAAAAAAAAACGACCGCTTTCGAAACAGCCCTCTGACGAAAAGGGAAGGTGAAATTTCTTCTCCCCCCGGGACCTTTTTGGCTCAAACACAAATTTACCCTAGATTTCTTCCGATTCATCCACCGACGAAACTTTTAAAATGTCAATACCCTCCCCCTTTTGTGATTGAGAAAACACTCGAGAGGTCGCGGTTTTTCCCCAAATCATTTAAAAAACGCGTACAGGGGACCTGCTCGGGAGGTTGACAAAGAAAGCGCATGCACATAATTTACTTGGCATGACGCCCATTTTTTAAACCACCCATGCAAGTGTATCCCACACCGTTCCGGAACTCCTCGGGGGGGAATAAATTCGTTGTCCTGATTTTGCAGGAGTATCGGGAGACTGAAAAAATTGTGCGAAAACCTTGCTGCGCAACATGTCACTGCGCTAGACCATAAAAATAAAGAAACTAGGAAAAGAAATCCAACGAACACAATCCAAAAATTTTTTGGCTTTCCATTTCCCTTCCTTCTTTTATCTGCCCCTTGCCGGGGGGGGGATAAAAAAATCCGGGCTGTATCTCCTCAGGGGGGAAACCGACTCCCCCGAAAATGGAGCCACCTGTTTGCCGTGGGTGGGGGCCCCCGTAACCGGAAGGAGGGCCCCGGGATGTTGAGGTGCCCCATGGAAATCCCGGGAGATGATGTTTACTTGTTTGCATGTGCCATTTTCCCCCCCGGGGATGGGGTCCCAAATACACATCTTTGGCCTCTAATTCGGGTAGACTTTCTGGCGGTCGTTTTGGGCCCCCCGATACGATAAATAGGGCTAGTCATGCCAAGCCCTAAAAAAAAATTTTCAACCTTTTTTTTACGTTTACATTTTTCCTTTTGCTTTTTTCAAACTGCATCTTTAGTGAAAATTTTTTATTTTTTTTCAAAAAACCCACAACTTTGGGAAACAAAATACTTTTACAAAAAACCTTTTTTTAAACTCGGGCTGTTTTGTCACTTTTTAAACCTGCGCTCAATAAATTTCATATTACTTTCACAAAAATGTTTTTTAAACCCAATATATTTTCATATGTACTTCAATCTAATTTTTTCCTAGAAAGCGGGGGCGGGGGCCCAATTCGGTTGGGTAAAAAACAATCCCTTGAATCCCAGTTTGTTTTTTCTGCATTAAAACGGTGAAATGAACAAGTTTAAAAAATACCGGCCCGAGTATATCACTACAGTACCCAAAAACATTAAAGCGGAAAACCGCCTGTTTTCATTTTCCCCTTTGTTGGACCCCCGGGCGGGGGGTGGGGCTGGCGAGTGACAATTTTTAAAACAAAAAAATTGGAAAACCAAAAAAAAAACCCGACCGCAAACCAAAACAAAATTCTGACGGCACAAAAGGTGAAAAACCTCACCGACCTTTCCATTTCCAACATGGCATTCCCCGCGTTTTTCTTTTGATCCAGTCAACAGACGAAAAAATTTAAAAATTTTCAACCCTTTCGCCATTTATAATTTAAAAAAACCCCATCAAAGGGGCTTTTGCTGGTGTACCGAAATCAGTAAAAAAACTGCGAACTGGTAAATCTGCTTTTTTGAATTTTGAAAAAGCCCCACATTTCACGAAATTTACTTTCCGTAATTTCCCATTTTACAACCGGCCATGTAAGTCATTGAAACACCGTACTTTAAAACACCTAAAGGGGGTTTCATTTCGGGGCCTGACCTTCCCGGGGGTTTTTGGAGACGGAGATTGTAAAGGGGCTTTCAGATCAAAAAAGCCATTTGCTCTAGCAAAAAAAATCAACCCAAATTAAGGAAAAGAAATTCACACAAAAACATTATTTTTACTTTTTGGCACCCTTTTCTTTTTTTCATTCGTAAAAGTTGGAACCCCCACCCACAAAATTTTTTTAACAACAAAAATTCCTAATCCCTTCAATGCTTTTATTGCTTTAATTTTGGGGAAAAAACCAAAGAAAAAAAATTGAAAAGGGCCCAAATTTACACTTGCCCAAAAATGCGGAAAAGGAAGGCCCATTCCATGACCACGACACGGGTAGCGTCCTTTGGGCTTTGTGTGAACGCAACGGCCACTTTTCAGCCAAGCCTCGTGATTGCAAGACATGGAAAACGAAAGGGGGGTTCTTCATGTAAAATTCCCACACGGGCCCTTTGGGATTTCCAAAAGCAAGAAAAAATTTGCCAATGCCAAATTTACATCCCCAAACACTCGAAACAAACTTATTCATCAATAACTAAATCTGCCCCTCTACAAATCAACACAGGCTTGATGCCGTACTAAAACAGATTCAGTCCCTGCTCAACAAAACCCCAACTCAAACTTTTTGAAACCAACTGAAAAGCCTAAAGTACCAAAAAACCCTTTCAAAAGGCACCCTCAACTTTTTAAGGGCACTGCTAAACCAAAACTGCCACCAGCTATAAAAAAATTTCCTAAGTTTTCAGGTGGGGGGCCCCCGTCACAAACAAAACGTTTCATAAAAACACTAATCAACGGGGGTGAGTCAAACACCCAAAAAAAAATTGACTTGAGAACTGAGGGGTTTTGGAAAGGGATCAAATGACCCAATACAAACCCAAAACCCGGCCCCCTCAAATATAAACCCGGGTTAACAGGGAAGATAAATGACGATCCGCCTTTTATCTGCCCCGCCCATTTAAAAACCAGCACAAAGGAAGGGAAAAAAAAAAGGGTTCCCTCCGAGTAAAAGAAAAACTAAAAAATTAATTTTCCATGGTTTAATTTTTTTTTTCCCCATTGTAAATGGAAATAAATTTAAATCCATGGAATTGCCGTGGACTTAAAGAAAAATTATAATGAAATTTCCTTCTTTTATCAAAATAAAAACCTTCACTATGTGCCTTATTAAAAACTTTTTTAAAAGGGAAGGGAAAAAAAAGTTTTCCCAAAAATTTAAATTCAGTGTAAAAACTTCTTTAAACACTAACACTAAAGGGGGCGTCTGTGGTACATCTATTTTATTAAAAAAGCAGCCCCGCACAGACAAATTGTTCAAAAATTCAAGAAACCAATCAGTTCCCAAAAAACCCTTAACATTAAAACGACCGATTACAATCTGTTCGATTTACATCCCCTCCCAAATTTTAAAACTAAATCTTAAAGGAACTTGAGGGATCTTAAAAAAAAATTTACCACAACCTTTTTTGTTTAGGGGAAGTTTTAAAAGGTCATCATAAATTTCCCGGGGGCTTTTCTGACAGCAACCTAGGGGGTCAAATTATTGAAACTTTATTAAAAAGAAAGGGCCTCTGTTTTTTTAAATGATCAACCCAAAAACGTATCTTAAACCGCAAAAAGGAATTTTTTCTTCGCTTGATTTGAAAATTTTTGTCAACAAAAACATCTTTCTTGTTTTTGAATGGAAAGTACGGGAATGATTTGCATGGTGGGACCTTTTTTTCCAATTTTTATTTCCAAATACTTCTAACCCTGCCTTCAGACCCCCCTTTTCAAAATTTCAAATTTAAAAAAGTTTAATTGGAAGAAATTTGAAACGCTTTTAAAAAAAAAAAAAAAATTAAATTTGATTTTGGGGAAATTTTTAAACAATTTTTATGACCAATTGATGGGTTTTCTTTCTTCTGGTCCGTTTTTGGGTTTACAACCCAAATTCCTAAAACTTCAAGAAATGGTAACATAAAAATAAGCCTTGTATAATATTTTGTAAGACTGCTGTTCGAAAACGTAGAGGGGCCATTAAAAAGTTCAATAACGGCCGACGAAAGAAAACTTACAATCTTTTAGGTTTCGGGAGGGGGGCAAAAGCTCGCAAACTTAAAAAAAGGCAAAGAAAAAAAAATGGCATTCAAACGTTTAAAAACTTAATTCTAGGTAAAGGGGTTAAAAAAATTCGGGAAAAAAAAATTGTTTCGCAAAATAAGTGGAAAAGGAAAATCTTAAAATTTTTTCCCATCTTACAAAGACAAAACCAGCCCATTGCATCTAGAAAGGAAAGGACATTGCCAATACATTTGGGTAAAATTTTTTTTCAAAAAACCTTCATAAAACCAATTATAAAAAAAGGGTTTTCAAAAAAAAAAAATCACAAAAAAGCAAACCTTTTAAATTTTGATTCAAATAATGATGAAGATTAAAAAAAATTTTTTTTCACTCACGAATTGTTTGACGCTTTAGAAAAATTGCACGATACCGCAGCGGGCCCCGGACCAAATTCTTTTATCAATTTTTAAAAACCCTTTAACCACAAAATCTTAGACCCCTACTTGAAATTTATAAAAATTAACCAGGGAAAAACTGGCATTTTTCCAGTTTCCCTGAGAGAAGCTTAGTTTTTCCCCAATCCCAAAACCCGGGAAAGATAGCACTAACCCCAGAAAATTAAAACCGATTGCACTTACCCCAGTTTTTTTATGAAAACCTAGAAATATGATCAACCAAGACAATTTTGGGTATCTTGAATCTAAAGGGCCAAATTACAAATTTTTCAAACGGTTTTGGGAAAGCAGCGCAGCCCCAACTGATCATCTTGTTCGACGGAAAATTTTATTCGTGATGCATTTTGTTAAAAAAGAGCATTTAGTGCCTTTTTTTTTCCGATTTAGAAAAAGCCTATGACACTTAAGGGAAAAATAGGGTTTATAAATTTAACAAAACGATTTTGGGTTTTTAAAAGGGTCGTTTTCCCAAAAACATTTATATCGAAAATTTTTATTCAATCCCCAATTTTAAAGTACGTTTGGGTTTTCAAAACCCCCTTTCTACTCTTTGAGCAAGAAAAAGGATTTCCACAAGGTTCTATTTTTTTCTGTCACACTTTTTAGAAATCAAAATTAATAATATTGTAAATGTTTGCCACCGGGGATAGATTTTTTTAATATTTTAAATGACTTTCAAATATGTTATCTTTCAAAAAAAATCGTACGATTGAACCCCAAAATTACAGCAGTTTTAAACCCAATTTTTCCCAAACTTGGGCCATGGAAAAGGGTTTTTTAAAAATTTTCCCCCCAAAAAAAAAACCCCCGTTTTTTCCTTTTTTGTCAATTACGGAAAAAACTTTGGACCCGGGGCTGTTTCAAATGGTACAAAAAAAACCCTTTTTGCCCGAAGAAAAAATTTCTTGGTGTTTTTTTGAAAAAAAAGCTTTCTTTTAACCAAAACAAAAAATCCCTGAAAGCCAAATGTTGAAATCGTAGAATTTTTAAAGGAAATTTTTCAAATACGTTTGGGGGAAAAGATCGCAAGGTTTTTTTAAAGATGTAAGAGCTTTGATTCGATCCAAGCTAGTTTAACGGTTTTTGTTTTTAGGTTTTAAACCAGAAAATCCCTAAATTTTCAGATCTGAATACTAATTTATAAAACAAGGGCTTCGAATTTCTCTTGGGCATTTAGAACATCGCCTGTTGAAAGCTTGTATTTGAAGCAAACGAACCCCTCCCTTTTTTACGAGACTTGGGAAAAAATGTCATTGCAATATGGCTGGGGGAGCTGCCCAAAAAATTTCCAACCCCGCCCCATAAAATCATATTTTTAAAAAACCCCAAAAACCACGAATCGTAAAGACAGAAAAACCAAATAAATTAAAACCCCTTTTGGGTTTTGCATTGAAAATCTATGAAAGGGAAAAAATTTTGGGAAATTTTATGATGTAAAAGGGTAATTTAGTTCTGAATAAACCCCCATGGGTTCTAAAATTTTCCAACAGTTTTTTTTGATATGAAAACCGCATTGAAAAAGGGTGAGACAAACCCTGAAATATTTTCCCAAATCCAAATATAACGAAATCAAAATTTGGGTTTCAAAGGGTTTATTTTCCCCATTTATACAGATGGTTCAAAAGATTTATTCAAAGGTTGGGTGTGCCGGGCCCTTAGCCAAACTTCCATCAAACAAAAATTTCTTTACCAAAAAAACGCTACAATTTTTCAGCAGAAGCAAAAGCAATTGAATTTGGGGCCCCTTTAAAATTTTTTCAAAAAAAAGAAAAGTTTTATCAACTTTTTCCCACTTTACCCTTTTTGTATTACAATAAAAACACAAAACCCCAAAACAAAAAAACCTCTCATTCAAAACAATTTTTTCTCAGGTTCATGAACTATCTTTTAAAAAATCCCCTATATTCTGTTGGATTCCTAGTCGTTTTTTATTAAAAGGAAAAAAAAAATGCTGAAAAAGCACAAAAAAATCACTTTCATTTAAAACAATCTAAATTTGAAATTCCCCCTATACTTATTTTAAGGCAAATTCCAAAAAAATACATTTTTAAATAATGGGGATCCCTCGTGGGAAAAAAGCTCGTTCAAAAAAAAACCGGGGGGGTTAACCACTTTTGGTGAATGGCACCAAGGAAATAGATCTGTTCGCAGGGAGGAAGTTGTTCTTTTTTTGTTGCGGATAGGTCATACTCGTTGACTCATTCGTTTTGCTGAAAAATGAAGATCAACCTGAATGTATACCATGTTTAAAACACCACTTACTATTTAAAAAAATTTTAAAACGACTGGAAAAGACTTTCCCATCCACCCCCGCAAATCATACAACAATGGGAAATCTCTAAAAAAAGCTGTACAAACCAAAATTTTAGCCGACAAAAATTTTTCAAAATTTTTTTAAAGAAAAATTTTTATAACCCTAAAATCTGAACCTTAAAATTTTATTATTAACCAAACCCCTTTTTATACTTTTTTAATGGGTTTTCATTTGATTTTTTAAAACTATTTATTAATTACGCTTTTTCTTTTAAAGGTTTTTTTTATGCTTTGCAATTTAAAGTAATCCCTTTTAAAAATTTTTTTTTCCGGGGATATATGACCTTTTTGTGCGATTCCCCCCGTAAAACCCCCAAACCAATTTTATTTATTATTCCTTCTGTTATCAACATTGGTTATCTTTGTACAAAAGTTTCAACTTACATTCCAAATCCTCTTCAATGTTATAATTGTTTCAAAATTGGGGCCAAAAATTTAAAAAAAACCGTCAAGCTGATCACATTTGCCCAAAGTTTCTGCCAAGAAAAGGCTATTCCCATGAACCCGACACCTGCAGTATCCATTGCGTTGTGTGGAATTTCGGCAGCCCCCTTCAGCCAAGTCCCCGAACTGCAAGACATTGGGAAAATCGAAAAAAGGAAATTTCCCCTGTCAAATTCAAAACAGGGGATTTGGGGTTTCCCAAGCTAGACAAATTGCTAATGCCCAAATTCTAATCTCCATCACTGACAGCAACATATTCTTTCCCTAACAAAATCAACCTAACAAATCCAAAATCAATGAAATTTAGCCCTCTACGCAAACTGAAATTTTCCCTGTCTATTCCAAAAGCTCAAAACGAAAAGCCAAAAATAAACCCCAAAAAACCCTTTTAGACACCAGAGTTCAAAATGCAGGGTGGGTAAACCCCAAGGGTGCCACCAGCTTTACAAAATGTTTCCGGGAAATACCAAATACCATTTGCAAAGCAAAATTCTAATCAATTTGGGGGGAGGGCAAACACCCAAACAAAAAATTTACTTGAAAACTATGGGTTTGGAAAAAGGTTTAACAAACGATTTCCCCTTCAAAAATCATAACCGGTTTCCCCCATGTATGAAAACCGGGTTTACGGGGAAGGGGTGATTACAACCGCCATTAATTTGCCCGTCCAGGAAAAAATAATTACACAAAGGAGGGGGAAAAACAAAAGGTTCCCCCCGCCGAATCAAATCCAAAAACTAATACATTAAATTTTTCCCGTCGGGTTTTTAAATTTTTTTTTACCATGTAAATGGAAAGAAAAAATTTTCCATTGGGAAATTTCCGTGGGCCCTTTAAATTAAAATTTTTAATGAAAATTCCCCCCTTCCTTTTTCAAAATATTTAACCTTTACTTATGTGCCTTAGTTTAAACTTTTTTTAAAAGGGAAAAGGACAAAATAGCTTTCAAAAAAATTATTCAGTGTATAACTTCCCTAAATAAAAAACTGATAAGGGGGTCTGGTGGTACATCCCAATTTTTAAATTTAAAAATGCATGTCCGCACAACAAATTGGGTTTTAAAACAAGTATTAATCAGTTGCAAAACGTACCAATTTCCCTCGACCCAAATTTCTATCTGTTTGATTTCCCTAACCCCCCAAATTTTAAAATAAAAACTTTAAGATCTTGATGGGCTTTTTAAAAAAAATTACCACAACCATTTTTGCTTATGGGAAAATTTTAAAGGCATTTAAGAATTTTGGGGCTTTTTCTGGGCAGCAACACTAGAGGGCAAATTATTTAAACTTTTATTGAAGAAATGCCCCCTGTTTAAAATTTAAAGATAAAACCAAAAACTTAAACCCTTTACCCTGCAAAAGGTAACTTTTCCCTTTCCCTTTAAATTGACAATTTGTCAACCGAACAAACTTTTTTTGGATTTTGAAAAGGAAAAATACTGGAAACTTTTTCATGGGAGTGATCCCTTTTTCCAATTTTTTAAATTTTAAAAACTTTAATCTCCCCTCAGACCACCCTTTATATTTCAAATTTTAAAAAAGCGACGGAACAATTTTAAACGCTAAGTAAAAAAAGGGTTTTTACTTTTGGGGAATTTTTTCTAGTTTTTTATCCATTGACCCTTTTTTTTAGTTCTTCTTCCGAAATTGCTGACAAGCCAATCCTTTAAAAATTAGAAATGGTAAACCCTAAAAAAACCTTGGTATAATTATATTGTAAGAAATGCGTTCGAAATATTTTAATCACCGTGTTGACTTCGATCCCCCACCATTCATACTAAATGAAAAAATCGTTAAAAGAGTTTTTTTGGGTCAAGTTCCGCCGAAAAATTTTTTCAATTTTTGAAACAAATAGGCCCTAATCGTAAAATTTTGAACTTGATTTGATTTTTTTTACATGTTTTCATTTTTTTAAAGTTTGCAGTTTTCTTTTTACGGCCTATAATGAAAATACCTTTTTACTTTAAAAGTTTATAGATGCTTTTTAAATTTAAAGAAAATTTATTTCAACCTTTTTTTCCCCGGCGATATATGACCTTTTTTTTGTCGGGTTTCCCCTAAAAAAACCCCAAAACCCTTCATTCATTTCCCCGGGGTTTTTCATTTTTCACTGACCAAATTTTTTAAAAATTCCCCGGAAAAATTTTCCCCGACCTTGAAAAAAAAAAACCAATTTTTCCCCAACTTTTTTAAGACTGCTGGCAACCCCCGATTAGTACAAACATTCTAGTAAGGGGTAAAATTTAGCTAGAAAAACGGTCCCCCCTTTTGGGTTAAAACCCCGTACGAACGGGCGGGCGAAAGAAAAGACAGGACAATCAGTAATGCCGGGGGCAAAAAAAAATATAAAGTAATAAGAGGGGGTATAGAAAAATTTAAACAAAACTCTATATAAACATTCCCAACAACTGGGGGCCCTAATTACGAAATAAATTTGGGGCAAGAGTTTAATTTCAAATTTGTGCCATATGAAAAGGGGGGGGGTGATATTAACAACTAATTCAGTTTGAAACAAATGAAAAATTGGGGTCAGAGTTAAAGCACCTTGGAAAATGATGTGGGAGTAAGGTGGAACATCTACTTTTGGGTTGAATCAAAAACCCCTGAAGTAATAAAATTAGATTTAGTGAAACTGCTTTTAAATTTTAAAATTTAAAATTTTAAGTAAAAATTTTGGGGTAAATTTCCATACAAAAACCCTCCAAACAAAGGTTTTGGGGAACCAAAAATTTTACAACTGACGCTGAAACCGGGGTGAGTAGAATAGCACCCATATTCTCTGAATAGAGGAGCTAAAAGGTATGAACCAAAACATCTAACATAAACAATAACATAACAATCATCATTGAACTTAGACACTGTGTTTTCTGAATACCCCCTTGCTGAACCGACTCATTATCTTTCTGCCAAATCCCTGCAACTGTAGTAAAAATTTAAAACTGAGGGATTTTTATTTACAAATATAAAAATTAAACAAAGGGGCATAATTTTTTTTATAGCAGTTCAAAAAGGGGCTTTTAAAATTATACAATGCAGCCACACAGGGCACGAAATTCATCCTCTACTTGTACAGAGAGAGAGAGATAAATCCCCCAGAACACACAGAGACAACAGAGAGAGAGAGAGAGAGAGAGAGAGAGAGAGAGAGAGAGAGAGAGAAATACAGGCATGTCCCACAACTTAGCCTACTCTTTGCGAATAAACCCAAAGCATCTCAAAAAATTTCCCGTTCCTCGACCGGGATTCGACTCCCCGGGCCCCCTGGGAAAGGTTTGCAAGAATGGGTTAAATAATGATCCTAAACGTTCACCTGTGGAAAACAAATAAACATTCAAAAAAAGTTTCAAAACACATAGGTGAAAGATATGGCCCGTACAGTGAAAAAACAAAAACAATGTTTAAAATCCCGCTAGAACCACATAGTAAACATTTACAAAACATTCTGGGCCGAAAAAAAATTACCATTTTCCACCCTTTCCCTTTATCATCATTAACAAACCCAATAACTTTTACAATTTGAATTGATCTCGTACAGTCTTCCCCTTTTTGGAAAAAAAACCCCTGTTCCCCTTTGGGTTCCACCGAATCTTTTTTTTGGTTTTTTTAACCCAAAAAACTTAATTTTTGTTAAAAAAAAATCAACCTCCCTCTAAACCCTTCCCTTTTGTTTAAATAGCGTTTTAAAAAATTTTCGCTTACGAAGCATCAAACACTTTCAGTTTACTGTTTTTCCTGGGAAAAAGAAACCCCTGACCTCCCCTTGATATAGTCATAAAGCATTTAAAGCGAGGGGTTCCATGAACGAACGAAATAATCATTTAGTTTACTACCCAAAAAGTTAAAATTCAGGTACTCAAAGTAAGTACAATTAAAGCTTTTGGAAAAAAAGCTGCGTTTAAATCCCTTTTTTTCCCCCTCTGAAATTACACTCAAAAGCTGGATCTATAATAATTTTTTTCTAAAATTTTTCCCATTTCAAAAACCGAAAATTTTTTCCCTTTTCAGCGACCCCCCGGAAAGCAAAAACCAATTTTTTCTCCTCAAAAAATCCCGGTTTTTGACAAGTCGGACATAGGAATTCCACAACCCCCCGAAGGGGCAGTAACCTGGAAACCCCTTTTGGGATTTAGCCAAATTTTTAAAAAGAACCCGAGATTTTTATGCCAAAAAACAATTTTTTGTGCAAGGTTTTTAAAGATGATTTTCAAAATGTGTCTTTTAAACATTTCACAAGCCAAAAAGGGCAAAATTTTTTGGGCCCCTTTAAAGGGGGGAAAGGTCCCAAATTTTTTTTTTCCGGGAAAATTGTCCCCCGGGAAAATTTTTTTTTGTTTCAAAATTCAGGGTATAAGCGATTGAGCTACGGTTTTTCTTTTTTTTCCATAAAAATTTTGTTTTTTTTGCTATTGTGTCACAAACATGGCCCCGACGTCAGTAACGGGGCAACCCCATTCCGAGTCTTTTCGGCCCTTTTTTCCCTTTTCCCGCGCCTGAATTTTCATATAAATGAAAAAAACAAAAATAGTTAACACTTTTTTTTTCAGAAAATGCCCACTCAATGGGAAAAAAATTCAGCAATTAAGTTTTAAAGGGCCCAAACGGGCAGAGACGATATTGTGACGGGCAGAACGGAAAAACTCCAAACAATTTTTTTACAAATTTTGCCTTAAAATTTCCCTTTTTTAAAAAATCGACTTTGATAAAAAAGGGGTAAAATTTTGGTATATTGTTTTCCCCAGTGTGTGACGTTTAGTAGACACAAAAAAAAATACTATAGGGCACCGACTTTAAATTTTTTAATATTTGAAAGGTATTTTAAACCCCCACCCCATTAAGAAATGACACGATTAATCGTCATTTTTTAACAAAAAAATCTAAATAATATGCGGCTAAAATTATTAAACGGAAAATTCTTGAATTGTAAAAATCGACAGAAAGTTTTGAGAGACAAAAGGCGAGATTTGAAAAAAAAGTGTGTTAAAGAAAAAGTCGTTTTAAAAAAAACAAAAAAAAAACATGTAATAACATTCGGGTATTACAACCTTTTCAGAAAAAAAGAATGTAGATATGAAAAAACCTTAATGAATATTTTAAAGGGTGTAAATTATGTAAACAACTTTTCGCATCAAAGGGTTTTATCAAAAAAAGACTTTTGAGCTTGGGTTAAATAAACTTATTTTTTGTGTGATTCCGAGATTTATTTAAATTTTTATTTAAATTTCAAGGTTCAGAGTGTGAACACAAAACTATAGTTTTTTACATCTATACCAGGCCCCCGGAAAAACAAATAGGGGCTTTATTTTTCCGTACTTTTTTAAATCGGGAAGCTGCAACGGGTGAATTTTTTTAAAGCTTGTAACTGCATTTTGATCAGAAGCCCCGCCAAGAAAAAAATTGTTTGCATGGGACCGCATTTGGCTTGTTTTGTAAAAAAAGACAGTCCAAGAATAAATTCCTGCTCTGACCACTGCAATACTTTATAGTCACTGAAGCCCTTTTTTTTTAAAAAAATTTGTTTCGCTGGACTAACACTCTCCCCTTACTAGCCCCCCACGTTTTGTCTCTCCGTCGGAAGGTCGGGACTTTGATCGCTGGCTTTTTACCAAAGGATATAAAAAAGACATCATTCTCAGCAATGCGATAAAACGACTCTTTCCCTCAACTCGAAACCGCACGAATGAGATGGGGGAATTAAAGCAAATTTGCAAAAATTGTTTCCATGATTTACAAAAAAATTAATCCGGAAAAAAAATATTTAATTTCATATCTTTAAGGATCGGTATGCTGTTTTCGTGCTGATTAAAAAATTATATATACACGTGAAATGAGCAACATCCCACATAGGTCGATAAAATTTCTGTAAAATCGGCAAACCCCATATCAAAAAATTTTCATATGAACGAAAATTCTAAATTTTAAAACATGATTTAAATAACTATTTTCACGAAATTAAATCGTCAACTGACCGCATACTAGCTTTTTTACAAACTAAGTTTGCATTTGCATTAGACTGAAAAGATTATAACAGAAAAACATTTATTCTTTAAACTTTGAAACTGCATTTTGACACCATCAATAGGAATAACAAATGGATAGTAAAAATGAATATTGCCGAAGATTGACCTGGCCGGCCCCCAATAAGAAATAAAACGCGTAAGTATTATTTACGTTTAAAAAAATCACATTGCAAGTGGCTGCAGGACACATCTTTTTTTTCAAAATTTTTTCTCCAAAATTTTTCAGGGCGGGAAAATTTAAAACACTTATTTATTTTTTATGGTTCATTTATTGAAAGAAATATACTTGTATTCAGTATATTTTGTAGTAAGTGTCGAATAAATATCTTTAAAGGTATCTTAGATAAAAAGACAAGTTACTCCCGAAAATGGATACTACAAGAGAAAATAATTAAGATTCGTGAAAATCGTTGCGAAAGACATTGTAAGAATAAAAGAAATCGGTAACACTACATTTTTATTAAAAATTTGGTCTGCGGAAAATTTCGTACCCGTGGAAACGTGCGCGGAAGTCAGACGGTTAACTATAAAGGTTATTTGTGTAATTATATACAGACCGTACCATAGCTCTTCACATTCTTCGATTTTTTTTAAAAAAAGTGGTTTTTATAAGAGCACCGGTTACGATTAAAAATGTAAACAACGAACTCTGTCTATAAATCATTTAAATGAATGAATGATCGTCGATCTTAGTCATAATACTGTTTGACAGTGAATGCTAATGACTCCATGTGTTGCAGAAAGGTAAATTTAGTTTGTAACTGTAATTTCCTATCAATTGATATCCTGTCGAAACTGGTAAAGTAATTGCTTATATTTGAACAAAGCCCACAGTCTTTGCCGTTCACCAGCTGCTAAAAAGGAAATCCACAGCTGAATGTTAAATCAATTGCACCCAAGTAGAAAATATTCGCTATATTATGTCCCTTTGATGTTTCTGCTCTCCAGGTCCATGAAGAGTTACATTTCCTTAATCACAAAATTTTCTTTACATGGAAAATATTAAATTCTAATAATTAATGCTTCTGGTTAAAATATTGTTAAAGGTCCAATACTAAGGAAAGTGAACATTTTAATTTCTTTTAAAAAGCACAGAAACTATTTCATTTTATTGGAAAATGAAAGTTGGTATGTAGAAATTCGAAATAAATCGCAGTATATGTACAATTATTTTTCTATATAGTATGAAGAAAGTTAAAAAGACCTGGGGGGTCATTCTGTCGATTCATTGAAATTTCAACATAATACCCCTACATTTCTTTGAGTTCCAAAGACTTCTGTAAATTTTGACCTGCCAATCTTCATTTTTGTGTCTGCAGAAGTCATGAAAAAATTGCCAACTCACTTTCCCTTAGTAATGGATTTTCACAAATTGACATAGGGGGCCTTATTTTAATCTGTAGTGTAATGCAGGTATTGCATCATCTTTTGTAAATTTTTGAGTTATGAGGTAAATGTCAGATTTCAAACATGAAATACCTCTAATGTTTTTCTGTATTTTATAACTTTAAAATTTTCCCTGTATTATCATTAAATTTGCTTCAGTAATAAGAAAGTTGATAATTTATAAACTTCAGTAATTTATGTTTTTATCCCCAAAACCCCTATAATGGGCCTCAAATTGTCAATTTAAATTCGCGCCAAAGTAGTTAGAAATTTCCCCCCCTATATCGTGAAAACCCGTGAATATGACAATAGTCGGAGTCACGGCTTAGCCGTGAATCCTTGAAATTTAGTATTTGGCGGGGCATTATCCTTTAAATAGACTGGACTAGATATGCCTTGCGCACACCACCTTACGACTTTATAGACGAATCTATGTCTGAATTATTTTCTTGCTAGAAATTTATGCTCGATCGAGGTAAGAAATTTTTTTGTTAGATTTTTGTAATTTTTTGCATTACGATTTTTATTTGGAAATTTTTTTTCATTCTACAGAATTCTGTAAATTTACTTTTCGGCATATGTTTTTAGCTATTTTCGGTATGCAGGTTGATTTTTTAAAATTTTTTCGATTTTGTAAATTATTTCGAAAGGGAATCTAAAATGTTTCTTTATAAAAATTAGATTTAACTGAAATTTGTATCGTGTTAATTGTAAAGCACTTTTTAAAAAAAATTTAGTCAAACATTTTTTTAAATTTATGGAACGCCTTACTACTTTGTATTGTTAGTAAAATCTATATGGCAGTCTAGCCCCTGTATGTAATATTTTTATTGTAATTTGAAATTTGGTCCCCAGTCTATAGCACATCAAATTTAAATTTCCGTTGTAATTTTGCATTAGATATTATAGGGATGCCAACTATAATAACGTTTGTTTTCTTTAAATTTTGTTAATTTGTAGTTGAAAATAGCCGTTTATCATTCGTATCTTATGTTTCATCATAAACTTTTCATATTTTTTTCAAATTTTAAAATTTTCTTTTAAGAAGTTTTTTTTAAAATGGAATAATAAGTGACGTATTTTAATCAGGTGACGTTTAAACTTAGGCACATTGTTTTGTTAAGTAAACGTATTTTTAGGGGACCTCGGAGGTAGGTGTCCCCAAAAGGGCAGTTTTATCCCCGATTTATTTGTTTGCATGGGCTTACCAAAAATTAATATTTTAGTTTTTCCCGCCAACGATTTTACCGGGTGAGTCATAACCCGGAAGTACAATGCCCAGGTTACTTGTTTTCACCCCCCTGGAGATTTTTCCCAGCGCAAAATTACGTCCCCGGGTTTTGTGCCGTAAACCGCAAAGCGATTTTTTTGTTACCCTTAAAAGTCGGGGATGAAATCACCTACCCCCATAGGGGAGCCAACAGGGAAATCAACGTTTTCCCGGGTTTTAAAGGGGACTGTTTTTAAATTTTAGAAGCTACTTTTTGTTTGGCTATTTAAATTAAAAATTGAATTAAAAAAAACGTGACCAGTTTAAAAGGGAAATTTTAAGAACTTTTGTATCTAAGATACTGAACTTTTTTTTTTCTTTTAAAATCAGTTTTTTTTCTTTATATCTTTTCATTTTTTAATAACATCTTTTGAAAAATTTTGTAAATATTGTAAAGGGGTTGATTTTTTCTGATGGTTATGTCGCCGGTAGGGCCTTTCCTGTCACAAGGGACCTTTAATTATTTTATTTTTTGAAAAATATTATATTTTTTTCATTTTAAAGCTTTTTTAAATTCATACCCTTATTTTAAAAACTATCTCTAAATATAGATCTTTTTCAGGGTACAATATTGCGTAAAGTAACGAAAACTCCGAAAATATTTGCGAAAATTAAGATGCCAGGCCAAATACTTTCAACAATTGTACAAGATATATATTTTTTTCAAAGGCGTTTTCTTTCCTAGTAAAAGGCATCTGAAACGATATCGAATATATGTGAAAAAATTTTTAAAAAAAAATTCGTTTTTAAAAACGAACGTGAGTTTTGATGTCGAAAACACATATTTTTTTACTCTTCTTTTCAGCCACAAACCCCTTTGGGATGAGGGGAAAGTTTCGTCATTTACGAAAAAAGAAAACGGTGACCCTTTGTATTTATGTGTCTAAAAACGTACACACATTGCCAAACAACATACTAAAATTATACGTTTCTTTATCGAGCCGATTTTTAATGAATTGAAGTTTAAGGCAAAATTTTTAGCAAAACTTTATGTAATTTTTTCCGTTCTGACGTCACAAATTCGTCACTGACGTCCTAAGCGTCAATTTCAATTCACTGAATTTTATACCATTGAGTAGCATTTTCTGAATGCAAAGTGACGATTATTTTGTATTTTACATTTATATGACATTCAGAGCGCAGGAAAGGAAAAATATCGAAAAGGCTCGGAACTGGGCGTTGCACGAAAACTGACGTCAGGGGCCATGTTTGTGACACAATAGCGAAAAACACGAACAATATGGCGAGAAAGTAAAACCATATCTTAAACGCATATATCCTGGATTTTGTACAGTATAAATTTCAGGACAATATTCGGCAAAAAAATTTGGGGCGCATTCCACCTTAAGGGACCATAACTCTGGAACCAATGATGGGATCTGGCAAGTTTTCGAAAGGACCGAGATATTATGCCCATATACGTTGTATGTAAGTTTGATTAAAATCAAATACAAAATGTGGTATCTATCGTGTTCACAAGGATATGGTGGACGGACGGAAGACGGATGATAACGAAAGCTCAACCTATCAATACATGACAGGTGAGCGAAAAACAACAAGGACATGATGGCCCTAGGTAGACCCGAGTTACGGTCATGGTGTCCTATAATGTTGATAATGATGAAGAAAAAACTATTCCAAGCAAGTCCATCTTGTTATCACAGAAATATTAAGGAAGTTGACAAACACTTAACCTAACTGCAGACAAAGGGGGAATGCTGACACTCATCCACGGGCCAGTAGGACAGCTCCCTTAATTATGTAAGATGAGCTAAAAACAAACAAAATTAGTAAAAAAAATCAGTATATGGGAGACTTTGGTCAGTTATCTCCTTTTCAAACTCTAGTAAAGTACGTAGGTCCTTTCATTTGGATTACTCTGTTCTTATCGCTATGTTATTTGTAACAATATGATGTAACAAGAGCTGTACGTAAGGAAGCGCGCTCGACCTTTCTCAGTGCTTGACTCTGAATTAGAGCTTGCCAGTAGAATATTACAAGTTAAAAAGAGACAACTCTGTCAAAATTCAAATCAGAGTTATGGGAATTGTGTCTCCTGGTGTAGATATTGATAGTAAATAACTATTGTAAGTTTCAAGTTAAAAGCTTTAACAGTAACAGAGATATTTGACTTTAACAACACATTCTAAGTTAAAAAGGAGCATAATTCAGTTAAAATTCCAATCAGAGTTACGGCGATTGTTTCTTATGGTGTAGACTTTGATAGTAAATAACTATTTCAAGTTTCAAGTCAATAGCTTTGATAGTAACAGAGATATTTCACTTAATCAAAAACTTTAAGCGTCGTGACGCCGACACCAGGGCGAGTACAATAGCTCTACTTTTTCTTCGAAAAGTCGAGCTAAAAATGCCTTCAAGTACATGTTCTATAAACACTAAAGTATCTAATACTGAAATTACAGGCATTTAAAAAATGCAAGATATCTCAACCCCAAGAACTGGGATATCTCATAGGCAAAATTTCGATAAAGTTGGGGGATTCCAAATGATGCGACCTACTTACAATTTTATACCTTGGACATTATCCAATAAAGGAGACAATTTGAAACTCACAAAAGCCCCTCATTACATTGATATTTAAAAACAAAAGGAAAGCTTTTTCGCCTTTACTCTGCTCTTTCCTGATTGTTTTCCTCAATAATTTCTTTTTCTGCTCAGCTAGTGTTGAAACAGCCTAAAATAACAAAGAATCTAATATGCATCTGCAATTTTTAGTATAAATGAAGATGAATTCACTTCTTTTTGAATTTGATATTAAACAGGTAGGAACCTAAACCTTAAACTATATTCGAAGGAAATAATACATGTACTATAACTCTAAAAAGGCTAATAAATATTCATAACTGTGAGGTTTGGTGACTCAATGTAACTTACTTTTTTAATAATAAGCATTTACAATTCCAGACAGAAATCCAGACAGACCCAACACATTATCAGTCCATCTTTTGACAATATAAAATGCATGGGTTAAACTTGTCATTAAAATTTAAGATCTAGTACATTCTATAAACAAAAAGTTTAAATTCTGTACGATGGTTATTATATACATATGTAACATCAATTCAACAAGTTCTTAGAAAAGTCTTAAAAACAGCACTCAAGACAGAAAGAAAAGCTAACCTTAATTTGGGAAATACTAAAACTTCTTTTATAATCACTGTAGCCAGACAACCAGTCTTCTTAATGTCCTGCACCCGAAGGTGTCCTTCTTGTGTTTTTTTTTGTATGGGTGATCAACCTTTACCTGAAAGGAACATTCTTTTTTACTTTTGTAAGTTAGAGATTTGTTAAGAAAAACATGACCGGGAATAAAACTTTAAAATAGGTTGTGTCTGTAGGACACAGGGTGTGGTCCCACCAATATATCTGTCACAAATAAGGGGCAACATTTTATATGTTTGCAGTCTTAATGGAGTTAGCCTCAACAAACATTTTATATATAGGATTCATTGTTTTAGGACATATGCTTTTAGAGCAATGATCATCACAAACCAGAAATCCACTATTTTGGCTATTTAAAGAGCCATAACTCTATAATAAGTGCTAAGATTGATATTTTTCTTTGTTTTTTTTTTTATCATGACCTTGCACACTTTGCATTTTCTTGAGAATCATTTTTATTTATTAAGGCTTTACAATAATAGAACGATCATGGAAAATCAGGTTCATTTACATTTGCCCTTTTCTTTTCCATTGAAAATTATGACATTCATTTCGTATGAAAAGCAAAAGAAAAGTGCAAAATTTTTACCTTCAATGCAAAGTGATAACCAACTGCTGTTTTCACGATGTAGTCAGGGAGAACGTTCCTTAGATGACCTCGCAGTTATTCCGTGTATTGAACAAAATGGCAGAGAAGCTGATTTTATTGTTGAAAGCCATAAAATATGTGCAATTAATAATGTTATCTTGTTTACAAATGGAAAGGAAATTTAAACAGTGAATAAGGGTGAGTAGTTTCATATACAAGGTTAAATATACACAAACAAAACCAAATTGGGATGACAAAGCAGACACCGACAAAAGTGAGTCCAACAGCTCTACTATTCTTTGAATAGTTGAGATAACAAAAATCATAACAGTTCTTTTTTAACTATACGCCCGTTTGAAAAACGGGACGTATAATGGGAACGCCCCTGGCGGGCAGGCGGGCGGCGTCCACAGACTTTGTCCGGAGCATATCTTCTTCATGCATGGAGGGATTTTGATGAAACTTGGCACAGTTGTTCATCATCATGAGACGGAGTGTCATGCGCAAGAACCAGGTCTAAGGTCAAGGTCAAGAATGACTTTGTCCGGAGCATATCTTCTTCATGCATGGAGGGATTTTGATGAAACTTGGCACAGTTGTTCACACCATCATGAGACGGAGTGGCATGCGCAAGAACCAGGTCCCTAGGTCTAAGGTCAAGGTCACACTTAGAGGTCAAAGGGTACAAGAATGAAAACTTTGTCCGGAGCATTTCTTCTTCATGCATGGATGGATTTTGAAATAACTTGGCACAAATGTTCACCACCACGAGATGGAGTGTCTTGCGCAAGACCCAGGTCCCTAGGTCTAAGGTCAAGGTCACACTTAGAGGCCAAACGTAAGATACAAGAATGACTTTGTTCGAAGCATTTCTTCTTCATGCATGGAGGGATTTTGATGTAACTTGGCATAATTGTACACCGTCATGAGACGAAGTGTCATGCGCAGGTCTCTTCTTTAGAATTACTTCCCTTTGTTGTTACTGTATATAGCTTGTATTGTAACTTTTTCATTACTAGTCGTAGAGAAAAATCGAGACCATTTTTCTGTGGTACAACATGCATGCTAGATCCAATTCTGAAGTGTATTTTGACCTATCTCTACCTTGTAAGGATTTTTGTGTGGACTTATAATTTTTTTTTTGGAAGGGGCGGGGGATTTTTTTTTTATTTATTGATTTTTTTTTAAAGATTAACTTGCCTTAGTTGTTACTATAAATAACTTATATTGTAAGTCTTTTTATAATTGACCGTAGGGAAAAACCAAGACCACTTTTCTGTGGTACAACATAGATGCTACTTTCAAATTTAAGGTGTATTTTAAGGTATCTCTACCTGGTAAGGAGTTTTTATGTGGATTTAGAAAAACAAAAGAATTACAATAATTACTCCCACAAAATTAAAATTCCATTTGCAAATACAGGTGCTAGTGTAAAGAAATTTGCTGTGGCGGGCGTATATTTTGACATTCTGGCACTCTTGTTAGCAAGATGATTTCACTCCTATTCAGAGAAGAATGCCTGTTAAAACATTGCCATACTTCATTCAGGTTTTAAAGAGCTTCATCAAGAGCTAACTTCAGCAAAACTATCATATTCTGAACTATTTCTATCATTGCTCTGAACTGAACTGTTTTCAAACCTTTAAATCCTTCTCCTTCCATTTCTTTTTTTATTTTTTTGATCTCGCCCAAACTGGCAGTAGTAGACTCTGCTAGCTAGAGTTATATATGGCATATAGGTCTGCTCGTACTGGTGAAAACTCACTTTTGGTCGCTGTACTTTTGTGTTCACTGCAAGTAAAAAGTTATATACATGTATCAACATAGAAATTTATTTCATTATTTACCCAAAATAAAAATCATGAGCACTGGGATATGATTTTTTTTCAATTAAATTCATGTAAATATATTTTGAATTTCTTTAAATATCGTCAATGCACTACAGGGAGATAAATTAGCAGAGGCACAGTAGCCAATGACCCCTAGAGTTTAGGCTGGGCCCATAAAACGTAAATTGTTGAGAAAATGCCCATAAACCTAATATTAAACATTTACTTTTTGACAGTCTGGGCCCCTAAATAAAAATAGCTAGTTTACTTACCAGTTAGTTGACTTACCATCTATTTAAAACAAAAAGAAAAAATATTTCTGTTTGCAAATGATATCTCTTCTTGCAAAAAGAAAAAATATTTACCAGTTTACATTTACAGTTTTTATGGGAGTTTCAGATTTACGATAAGCCTCTTATCAGCTTATATCCAATGTCTCTTAGCAGGTCAAAGAGATAGCCTTTTTGAACCAGGCTGGTTTGTTTGAAACAGGCTAGTTCAACTGACCCATAAACTGCATGTATACATAGGCCTAATGAACCAAAAATCATGAGACGTACGTTTTTCTGGTTTTAGAAGAGGACTAAAAATCATTGTGTGTATATTCGCATCATGGTATGGATAAGAAAACGAATAATTAATGCAAAATGCACTATAAAACGGGAGCATTTTCGGTACCTTTCTTGTGTTTATGAGACATGTTCATTGTGCATACCAATTACCTCCCAACTCCTACCACTATGCCAGGCGCCAAGCGGATAGAAGTCGGTTAACAATTTATTTAACTAGCTCGCAGCTCACGAACCGGCCTTTTCGGAAAGAGTCCCATGACAAACATCTCCCGGACAAACGCTCCCCATGGGGCTCGAACCTTCAACCTTTCGATCCTGAGGCAGACGCCTTAACCACTAGGCCACGGTGACAGGTTATTTGACTAAATCGAATTAAGTATTGTATCTGTTGAAAAATCTTTATTTCGGCCATCTGTAAAATCCGAAAGATAAGGCAGGAAGAAAACACAATAACTTCCACTGATTTGAGATGCAACAGTATATTCGTAATCCCCTGCATCCTTAACTAAAATATGGCATTATTTATCTCCCTTTATCCTATTTTCAATTTTGCCAACATCAAATGGCTACTTTCAGTCACATGATCATAATACAGCTGGGAAAATTGCAAACTGATGGCGAACTGATAAAACACAACAAAATAATGTATAAACGTTGAAAAATACCGTAAATTCAATGCAATAACTCCTGCTTTACTGACAGTTCTAAATCTGTTCCATATTATCTTCATTCTGCGACAAAAATCTCGTCACGGTAGCTTATATAGCTTGTCTGAGCACGAAGTGCATGCTCAAAAAGATGAGATAAAGATAAGATTAAGTTTTATTTTTATTTAAAGTCGGCAAGAAAGCAACATGTGTACATGTCTTGTTGTGGGTAAATTGTACCTGTCTGGTGATATGAAAACATTAAATTCATCTCCATGTCTCAAAGAATTAAAATGTACCTGATGTACCTCCTTTTGGAGACGCGAGTCTTAGACTCTTGTGCCCCCCTCCCGGTTGCATATCCAGCACCTAGTTCCGGGATGTACCGTATACTTAGTGTTTCCCATAAAATCATCCAATCCTGATTTAAATGTTTTTAAAGATAGCGCTAAAACTATTTTGGCTGGCAGTAAGTTCCACTCTCGGACTGCGCGTTCTGACAAGGAATGCAAAATCATGAATTTGTTTATTTCATAACAAAATAACTTTACCAAGACTTCCAAAACCCTTGGGACATTTCCATTTAACATACTTCACAGTATGTGCGATTTCATGAGCTTCAAGATGCCTTTCGGTATCTTCCAGTGTAGAACACATGATCTGCTGGCAGCCATTTTGCAGGAAGTGCGCTGACAATCGTTCTGCTAGACGGTTTATATGCTAAAGCAAACGAACCATCTCTTTACACACGCCGAGAAAAACTTTCCTTTGTTGTTCGTTTTGTCCTCTTGTGTAGGCTGTGTGTGTGCGCGTGTTTGTGTGTGTGTTCCTTTGTTTGTTCGTTTTGTCCTCGTGTGTTGACTTTGTATGTGTATGTGTGTGTGTGTGGTGTGCACGTCTGCGTGCTGTAGGTTTCGTTTTTGGGAGGCTGCGATTTTGGTACGTGGCATTTCCTGTTTGATATTTGTCTTTGTTTTTTTTTTACGACAGATCAAATTTGTATAGACAGTGGGAGCGAAATCTGTATAGACTTTCGCTTTAATGCGTGATTCCTGTTTTCCAGAGTGATCCCTGCTTCGATGTTCATTATGTCGTCGAGGCTGGAACTGTTCCCTAACACCTGGATGATATCACGAGGTTGATAATCCCCAGATCCTTGATAACGTGGTCTTTCACAAGAATGCTGGAACCTATCCCGATTTACCCTCCTGGACTGTGGTGAAGCCTTGCGTAAAAAAGGTAACTGTCATTCTTCATAAATACAAACATTATCATCATTAAACTTTAGATGAAATAAATCATTATTGCATTTAAAGAATACATAGACATGTAGCACATATATCCTACAGTACACACTTCTTTTGGATTTTTGAGAGAGAGAAATTGTTCGCTTATAATGTGGGCGAGTCTTTTTATAATGACTGTTAATCACATTTATATAATTGTAGATGCTTACTGTTCAATACAACAGGGTAGGTATCCTGTGGTCCTCGTTATCAGCTCTCGACATCGTCGTCATGGTCTTCACATTCTTCATGCAAAATGCAAAAGTTTAGGATTGATTTGATTTTATGCATGTCGTTGCAGGATTTTTTGTGCGTAGCCTATAGTGACTCGCTTTGTTTGTTTTGTTTTGGGTTTAACGCCGTTTTTCAACAGTATTTCAGTCATGTAACGGCGGGCAGTTAACCTAACCAGTATTCCTGGATTCTGTACCAGTACAAACCTGTTCTCCGCAAGTAACTGCCAACTTCCCCACATGAATTAGAGGTGGAGGACTAATGATTTCAGACACAATGTCGTTTATTCCATTTCAGAAATTTAGCATAGTGACGTTAACCAGCTGCTTAATATTCATACGAACTAAAATAAAAAAGATTTATATCATTACTTTTCAATTGTTAGCTCAGTCATTGGGACATTTGTTCCTACCTGGCTACAATGCAACGGATGCTTATGATGTTGTTTCCATTGGTGATATAAAATTAGAAACACCATTTCTGTCTGAAACAATATTTATGACACCATTTTGTTTTTCTTTACAATAATCCAAGAAAACGTGAAAGCCAACATAATTATAAAATTAATGTGTTGATAAATCAACTGTACGTTATCATTTGTGCCTTGCTTATGAAGCCCAGTATTACTGCATACATTTGGAGTATTTTGAAATGCCATATCTACAAATATTTGGGATTTTATCAAAAATAATACCTTTTTTTTCTTTCATACTATTTAATACTTTATTCTGACAATACTATATACTTTTGTGTAAACTAAAAAATTTAAATAATATGTGTTGTAAACATCTATAAACATTTGAGCCGCGCCATGGGAAAACCAACATAGTGAGTTTGCGACCAGCATGGATACACACCAGCCTGCGCATCTGCGCAGTCTAGTCAGGATCCATACTGTTCGCTAACGGTTTCTCTAACTGCAATAGGCTTTGAAAGCCAACAGGTGTGGCAATTGGTCTGCTGATGCGTCAAGTGTGGTGTGCTGTGTGTTGTGTGCTTGTCACCTTCCGCTTTCCGCCTCCACCGCTGGCTAGCTTTCTGGTGAAAAAGGAGCCGAGTGCGTAAGTCTTCCCTGCCAGTACACAGCCTCTCTGCAGACAAGCCCTTTTGCAGTGCCTCCGAGATGGCACCACACGGTAACTGAGCACCTTGCGACCTCAGGCAGAACTGCAGGGGACTCGGAGGAGGTCTGCCCCCAGACATGTGGCATACCAGGCCCACCGGTGTGTGGACACGCCCTGATGCCTATGAACAGACCCCCAGCTATGGGACAAACAGCTCCTGTGTTCCCAGGATAGGGTTTTAACTCGGAACTAAGGGTGAGGTAACCCCGAAAGAAACCTAGAGAGTTGAAGACAGAGGTGCTGGGCCATTGGCACTCTCTAAACGAACCACAGCACCATGTAATGTCGCTGTGTCTACACAGTCATCCGGTTGCGAACGACAAGAAGAAGAAGAAAGCCAACAGCATGTATTCTGACCAGACTGCGTAGATGTGCAGGCTGGTCTGGGTCCATGCTGGTCGCAAAGCCACTATGTTGGTTTTCGCATGGCACGGCTCAGTTATAATAACTTAAAACTTTTAAATTGTTTTAAATACTTAGATCGTGTACTACTAGTAGTGACTGGTGTTGCGGTGAACCTGTGGATGCATATCTAATTTATATAACGAAGAAAAGTAATAATAACTGTATTATAATACAGTCAAACCTGTGGAAAACACAACCTATATCACGTGTAAAAGTCCATCTCCATTATCATAATTAAAATTATAATTTATTAGGTTCTTTTGATATTTCAGTATTATTTTCGTTAAAAACAAATATAAATTATTTAACATAAAAAATTGTTTTTAATTGTTCAAATGGTGTCCTGTATACACAGTTTTGACTGTATTTATTTAATGATTATATTTTTGAAATTATACCAACTTTTGCAGAAATAATCAACAATGGCTTCCAAATTAACATGTAAATGCCTGACACACGAGGAGTTTTCAGAGGGGAAAAAATATCAGATTTTTAAGCACACAGCCAAAAATATAAAAAAGCAGACATACGAAAAAATGATGGAAATGGAAATTCACACGAAAAAGGAAAGTAGTGTCTGCGCTACAATGTGCCTCTTTTGTTGAAAATCTTCCTTCAGAGGTAAATATATCAAAAAACCTAAAATTCAAAACTCTTGTGTAGAAAAATTTAAAGATTCGTCGATAATTTTGGAAGAAGTGAATGTTTTATGTGAATGTATAGGGAAATATATAAATGATATCATTTTAAATGATTTGAACAATTACAAATTTCTATACAGAAATAACAGGTATTTTTTGAAAAAATGTCTTGCACAACTTCTGCAAATGGGACACCTATTGATTATAATATTGGTGAAATCTATGTGTAACATAAAAGAAAATTCAAAAGATATAGACGGTACTTTAGTACAGATAATTGAACTTATTTACTTCCTTTCCAACGATGCTCTTGTGACAGCTTTCATTTTTGCACAAAATTTACTTGTGTATTTTCTAACTGGTTCGAGGCAAGTATGTGACTTTTAGAATAAATATGCTCCGTCTGGATGCTATAAAACTATACGTACATGGTTAGATACAAGAGCATCAATAGACGTTACGATACCAGAAGGTGATATTATGACTCAAAGTACTCAGCTAACGTTATTACTACAACTATATTATATATAT
Source organism: Mercenaria mercenaria (assembly GCF_021730395.1). Classification (NCBI taxonomy): domain Eukaryota; kingdom Metazoa; phylum Mollusca; class Bivalvia; order Venerida; family Veneridae; genus Mercenaria; species Mercenaria mercenaria. The sequence goes on from NC_069363.1 coordinate 57,895,552, forward strand.
TATACCTCATCCAGTTTCTAATTTACAAATGAATGTTCAGCTCAACCCCTTCCGCTGGTTAAATTTTAACGATGTCAACATTTTAAATGTAATAGAACATGAAAACAATTTATACGAACAGTTCTTCAATAAGTATAGGCAGTCTTTTTTTCAAACCATTATAGATATATTGATACCTAGTTTGGACGAAAATATGCAGGACAATGTCGACAAAGCAGAATACAATGATATATCTTTGAATTCTTGTATAAAAGAAAAAGTTGTATTTTACAATGTTAACAATATATGTTATGAAAAAGAATCTGTGCCCTACGATCCGTACAACTTTTTAAAAAACGGAAAAATTTCAAAACCAAAATTAGTTGTTGGCGAACCTATTCCGGAAAATCCATGTAGCTATGTATCTGTTGAAAAGGTATTAGAAAATATAACTGCTAATAAAGGAAGAAGAGACTGGATAATTGTAGGCTGTGATGGTTCAACTTATATATTAGCATAAAAAATTATTGAAAATTATATTGTATGTCCAGAATGTAACGATACCTTAAAAAGCAAGGAACAATTTGACATACACTGTGAATCGTTACACAATACACCTTTTGACCGTAAGAAAAATAAAAAAAATTAAGAACATTCTGTTGTTACCTGGACTTGGCCATTTTGAAATTAACATGGTCAAATCTATGTTTAAACTTTTATGGCCAGTGTGTTTTAAAGATATAGCAAACATTCTTGGATTCAGAAGCGTAAGGGCATTAACACATTGTCAATCATCACCAATCTTGGCAAATTTTACAGATTCTGTTGCAAGGAACTTCTATGGAATAAATTCACTCTTATGTAAAATACTGCATAAAAAACAACATGAAATATACGGCAGCAGGGTATTTTGAATACACAAAAAAAGTGAATGATCCATGTTATATATTCATGTGTATTTCAATATTTACTTATGTATTTGCCGTAAATTTATATCGCTGTGCTATGAGAAGAAACAATCCTACAGTTTTGTCAGCAGCAAAATTCAAAGCTTCACCACTGTATTATGGTCTGAACATGACGAACTACGAGGAAATAGAATACAGAACCCGTGTCACCAGAGCACTAGCACCAGAACCTGTAAAAGAATATATTAACGACAATTTCAGTATCTGGTATGTATTAAATGTTAATTATAAAATATTGTAGTATGTTCTGTTAAAGCCCTGCTCCGCGGCTATTCAAATTATATTGTGTGTATGCAACCATGATTATAATAGATAACAGTTAACGGCCACGCGCCACACTTAAGCACGCAAAACCACATGTATTTTATATAAAATAGACTCTATTTTGACAGGCGTCACTGTTCATAGTCAGGATTTTCATGCTTTTTCAGTGACAATTTGAGGTATAAAGGTAGGACTGGAGCAGGTCCTTAAGATAGTGCACCTTAAATGACATTCCGCAATTTAAGTAATATCCTTGCGCAATTTTTCTTTTTTTATGTGGACAAAAATCATCAGTACTTGCTTTAATATAGAACCTAATCTCGTTTCTTGCAAACGGTTTGTCATTTCACTATTTTATAAGGGAATACAAATACAAAATATGATATATTATAGGTCATGAAAGTAAATGCGAATCGGGTGACTTTATCCTAGAAGCATAAAGAGATGGATGCCACCAGGCATTCTAAACATTGATAGGTGGCAACGTGTTTGTAGAAATCTAGACAGAGTGCAGAAGGTAAACTGAATAATAGCAATTGCAAATTTTAAGCCAGATTTATCCTATATTCAGTTAAAAGAGCGCATGTGTTGTGATTTCGACGATGAAGTTCAACAAGATATGGACAGTAATTGCAGAAAAACTGACCTAAACGAGGAATTTTTTACTGGAGGAAATGCCTTCGTTCCAAAAAAATATTTAGAAAATCCCTTTGAACAAAGGAATCATACATCAGTTTCTGGCAAAATACTTGATAATGAACATGTTAACTTTTCAAATAAGTGCAGAGTGAATCAAAACAATATTTTAAACATAGAAAGACATAAATTGCAAACCTTTTTCATACTTCCCCTCAACAACGAGTTAAATATATTAAGGAAATTTTTTTTTATTTTTTAAAATAAGTTAAGGGTTTTTTAGTGCAACCTCAGTAGAGCAACACACATTGGGAGATACAAATATTGCCTGTTTTCATGATGTTGCAGGGAATTTATTTCTTAAGATAGGGCGGCTCTGAAGAGGTTGTACTGTATATAATATATGAATATACATATGATTTTTTTTAACATGTTAATCCAAAAACATGTGCCCCCATATATTAAAGATAACAGATGTTAAACACTTAAGCTTTGCTAATTTTCCTTATGCCTCAATATCTAGTATGAAAAAATGTTTAAAGGCCCGCTACAGTTTTTTTCCGGGCGGGGCGGGGATTACCCCAACACCGGCCCTTTGGTTGTGTTTTTTAACGATGTACTCATTGCAGATTGGAGCGGGCCCTTTTGCCATCCCGGAAGTGATTATCTAATTTCCCCTACGGCAAAAATTGCAAATATTGTATTTCGCATCATTTAAAGGGCCATTACTAAGGGAAGTATTAATTTTTTCATAGAAAAAGTAAGCACTTTGATACTTCCTCAGACAGACAGAATTAAATGAATTAAGGCAGGTTTTAAATTTTAAAATAAGTAGGTTGGAACCCCAAAGAAACATGATGTCATATTGCTGTTTTAATTTCATGAATGGTCAGAAGGGCGCTCTGCAGGTTCTTATTTAATATTAATTCATAATTTCATTAGAAAAATATTGACATATATGGATTTATTTTCAATATTAAAACATTTTCCAATATCATTTTCCAATTAAATGAAATTAAATTTTCGTGGTTATTTAAAAGAAATTAAAAATGGGTTGACGCTTCTCCTTATTAATGTGGACCTTTATTGTATTATATAATGTATAATAAATATACTGACTAAAGGTTAGGGTAAGTATCACCATGGTTACAAAATATATACATTTTAAGTACTTTTAGTTCAAATTGCTTCAATCCGACATGTACTGGAGTCTGTAATTTATACCGGCGCTCCAACTCTGCATTGAGTCACAGCTGTTTCTAATCTCGTACCGTACCCATACCGTACATCCGTATTCGTAAACTATAGGTGTTGTTCGGAGAACTCATCGTTCTATGACATCAAAATGCTTCAGAAACACCTTAAAATCCGCTTATTAAGAAATCTGCCGTTTGATAATTTGATATATCTCTAAGTCATTTGCTCAAACACTGAAAGAGTATTTCGTACCAACCTGCGTTGTATAAATGCCCGCCACACCCCACCTCGTTGTAATTTGATTAAAGCAAAATCTAACATGGTGACCTATCAATTTTCTTTTTGTTTTAGATTAGGTAGACATAATCAAAGGTATGTGCAGAGTTTGATTAAATTCTATTGTGTGAAACTCGATAAAATAGCAGAAGTACCAACTTAAAATTGACAAAAATATGCAAAAAAAAGCCCATGGGTCTGCTGAACAAGTATTCCTTTCTTTACAAAATCATTTTCTTTTGATTTCTCTGAGCATGTTTCAAATATATATAGTTTTCCGTTATAAAAATGCTTAGATATCAAATTTTTGCTGATAATCGACTTTACTGAAATATATTTTAGGATTATAGAAATATGAAAAATTTTAAAAATAGCACCATATCTAGGGGCAAATTAAATTGAAACAAAGCTGGTGACCTAGTATTTTTATTTCATTTTTCAATACACATAATAACATGATCTTTTAATACAAAATATTTCATCAAAATCTATTATTGAGAAAAAAATTACGAAACTGTAGTGAGCGTCCTTAATTATAAAATATTGTAGTATGTTTTGTTAAAGTAATGCATCTGAAAATACTGTCCGCAATAATATGGTCACATTATTACATAATATCTGCTATAAGGTGTACTTATACTTCTTGACTCAATGTGTAATGGGCGTATATTGCCCTGCTTAGCGGTGCTCTTGTTCGGGTTATGAGTATAGTATTGGAACACTTTGTCAGGTTCGTAAATGTTTGCTGTAGCTTAAAAATAAGATAGTAGGTCAAATGGTCAAAATGTACTTATAAAGTTATGAAATCCAATGTACATCATTAACAGATAATTTTAGGTAGTATCTAAATATTATGGAGGCGTGTAGCATTTTGGTGTAGTAAATCAACCAAGTCTAGTCATCATTTTTTAACAGAGATTTTTTTAAACGACCCAAACTTTTAACTCATGACACCTTTTTTGCATGCTAATGCATCAGCTGCATAATAAACATATACATGCTGTCTATATTTACAAAACTTATTTGACTTAATAATTTCAGACCTATCAGAGGATATTTTAAGTTTGAAGAATAAGTTGAATAATCTCGATAGAAGTATAGCAGCTGTTGAGAATACATTGTATCACATCCTGAGATTGCCAGACTTTTTGGATTATCGTTACGAAATAAGGGACATATATGAAACAATAGAAAATATAAAAAAAAACTTAGAATGCTATTAACAAGGCAAATATAAGAATTATACTCATTCATATAGCTGCTCTGTACTGGAAAACAATATATAATGGAAGGCTTATTAACAGAACATGTAAAAAATCTTGAAAAGATATGTCGCATTTGTGGTAAAAATATTAAGAATGTGAAGTCTACTTCCAAATACAAGAAAGTGATGTTTAAAGAAGATCTTTGCAAACTTTATGGCATATATGTTGACAATGATTTAGACGAAGTTCATCCTAGATTTATTTGCAAAAATGATGCTCGTAAACTGTATTGTGTACGTAGCCACTCAGAAGAGACAAGTGACACTACATGTTCAAAACAAGTTGCAAAACTGTTTTTACCTCATGATCAGAATTGTGAATTATGTTTTCCACACAGGAGTGGAAGACCATGGCTTTTAAAGTCAAAATCTGTTAAAAAGAAAACAGCCACAGTTACATTAGTACCTCCACAAGCAACAGGACACAACCAAAGTGCCCTAAACCCCTCAGTGTCACTACAACCAGATCAGGAGTCTGACACTTTTTTGAAATACAGTACAGATAAAAAATTTCATGGAGAAACTTCTTCTGGTGAAGGGTCTTCAGTTTTCTTTTACTGACCCAAATTAAGAAAGCAGTCTCTGGTATGAACAAAAATGACACAGAATCATTGTGGAAGGGTCTTGTGGATTCTCTGCCTAAAGATGAGTTACAAACACTTTGCGTTTTCTTTGGGATAGCCTAATGCGAAGTTTAGAGTCTCGATCTTTTTTCCCTAATGTAAAAAGATTGGAAACTCTTTCAATTTTTGTTTTTACATGGTTAAAAAAGACAAGAATGAATGAATGAATATTGGGGTTTTACGGCAAAATCACAACAAAAGGCATTTTTCCCAAAAATTTTAAAGGGATTACTTTAAATTTGAAAGCATAAATAAAACCTTTGAAGAAAACGAAAATACAAAAAGTGAAAAAATCAAATGCAAACTTTAAAAAGTTAAAAGCGGTGTAAAAAACAAATAAGTTAAATTTTTTATGATATATACCTATTTCTTTCAAAAACGCAAATTTTGTCGGCTGAAATTTGCTCACACTCTTTGGAGATTCAACTTTATAAATGATTGCGCTGGGGATCGAAGTCTATACGTCGTTTAAAAATATGTTTAATAGAAAAATGGTTTTGACGGGTTAAAAACATTCAGGCGATCTTCTTTGTTCACAAATCAATAAATAAACCGGTAGCCCTTTCACAACGAAAAGAACAATTTTCTTCCTGCGAACAATCTATTTCCCGGGTGCCATTCACCTAAAGTAGGTTTAATTTCACGAAGTTTTTAACAAGCATTTTTCCATGGACTGCCATTTAGTTAAAAATTATTTGTTCATTTTGACCTAAAATCATATAGGTTATTTCAATTTAATCGTTTAATAAAGTGTTTTCTTTGCTGGGGAAACAGCATCCCATTTCCATAATACCAACATGCTGGGAATCCAGCGAATAGATGGATTTTTTTTTAAAAAAATTCATGAACCTTGACAAGAATATTTTGAATAAAGGATTTTTCTGTAGAGGGTTTTGTGTATTGATTTTACAGAAAGGATGGGAAAATGAAAAATTTTTTCCCTTCTTATATTCTTAAAAAAAAAATTTAAAGGGGGTCAAACAAAGTTTTTTGCCTCGACTGAAAAATTTTTAGCGTTATTTGGAAAACGAATTTTGGGATTGATGCGACTAACGGGGGCACACCCAACCCTTTGAACATCTTTAAAACCATCTGTAAAAATGGAAAATGTTTTTGAAAGTCGATTTAATTTCATTTTTTTTTTGGCAAAATTTTTCGGGGTTTTTTTTTCAGACTTTTTCAAGGCGGTTTTCTTTCAAAAAAAACTTTGAAACAAAGAGTCCATGGGGGTGTTTCAAACTAAGTTTTTTTTTATATCTCAAATTCAAATCATTTCCTTCTAAATTGCTAAAAGGAAACCCAAAAAGTTTTATTTGTTTTGGTTTTTTCTGTCAAAAACGAATCCGGTACTTGGGTTTAAATATATTTTATGACAATGGTTTTGGCACTACCCCCAAGCAATTGTAAACAGTTTTCACGTCTCGTGTAAAGGGGTTCGTTTCTTCAACAAAATTTTCAACAGGCGATGTTCTAAAGCCCCAAGAGCAATACAAACCTTGTTTAAGGATAATCCAACATTTTAAAAAAACTTTTTTGGGGCCGAACCTTTAACAACACAACCGAAATTTATTTGGACCTAATCAAACTCTAAAAAGTCTTAAAAAAACCTTTCGACTGCTCCCCAATCATATCGAATTACCTTTAAAAGATAAACGTTTTAAAACTTTTGGGCTTTCAGATTTTATGTGTGGTAAAAAAAAAAAGCTTTTTTATAAAAAATAAAAACAAGAAATTTTTTCTTCGTAAACAACGGGTATTTTGTACCTTTTAAAAAGCCAGGGTCACAATGTTGTTTCCGAAATTGACAAAAGTGGACACACTGAGTTTTTGATTGGGAAAATTAAAAACCATTTTCCCCATGCCCAATTTGAATTGTTCAACACTGCTGTAAAGGCGTTCAAAAACGACGCAAAATTTTTTGAAAAATACATTTAAAATCATCAACATATAAGAACAATCATCCCTGGTGACAAACATTTCACAATTATTAATTTTGATGCTAAAAAAAGGGGCAGATAAAAAAGAAAACCTTTTATAACTCCCGTTCTTGCCAAAAAAGTCAAAAAGGGGAAACCAACACTACTTTTAAAAATTTCGATCCCGATAAAAAATTCGATATAAATGTTGGGAAACGACCTTTAAACCTAAGTCGTTAAATCATTCATAAAACCATACCAGTGTGTCATAGGCTTTTCAAAAACGAAAAAGACAGACCTAATCTCTTTTTTAACAAACATCACAATAAAATTTTCCATCGGACAAATGATCAAATGGCGGGCCCGCTTGCGAAAAACCCTTTTTAAATTTGTAATTAGCCTTGAGATTCAAAATACCCAAAATATCTAAATTTATCTCGTTCTGCGTTTTTTAAACAACTGGGAATGCAATCGGGCTAAATTCTGGGTTGTGCTTCTTTCCCGGGGTTTTGGGATTGGAAAAACTATCTTCTCTCCAGGAATCTGGAAAAAAAGCCCGTTTTCCTGTAAATTAAATTTTTAATAGAGTCTAATGATTCTTGTGGTAAATGTTTTAAAAGTTGATAATAATTTGGGCCGGACACCGGTTCGTGACATTTATCTAAACACAAGCAATTCTTTGAGTGAAAAAGGTTTTTTTTTTTAACCCTTACTTGAATCAAAAAATTTTAAAAATTTACTTTTTTAAATCGATATTATTTTTGAAACCTTTTATCAAAATTTTTTGATGAAAAGTTTTTTTTAAAAAGTTTTACCAAGTGTATTGGCAATTCCGCCTTGGTAGATCAATAGACGGTCGCTTTGTAAGATGGGAAAATTTTAAATTTTTTCCTTTCCCTTTTTTGCGAATCATTTCCCAACTTTTTAAAACCCATGACCAAATTAATTTTTAAACAAAAGAATGCCATGATTTTTTCTTTGCTTGTTTTATGTTCTGCGAGCTTTTGCTCTCAAATCTTAAATGATTTAGGTTTTTCTTTCGCGGGCCCTTATTGAAATTTTTAATGGCCGCTCTCGTTTTCGAACAGCAGTCTTTCAATCTCTTTAACCAAGGCTTATTTTTATGTTTTCCATTTTTTTGAAATTTTTGGGAAAGGACTTTCAGCAAAAATCGGGCAAAGAACAAAATCTCAATAGGGCATAAAAATTAGTAAAATCCCAAAGTCAAATCATTTTTTCATAGCTTTCAAATTGCTTCCATCACTTTTTTAAAATTTTAAAATGAAGGGGGGTCTATGCGTTAAATATTTTAAATAATAATTGGAAAAAGGCACACCATGCAATCTCCCTTTTTTCCATTTAAAAACCCGAAAGATGTTCGTTGACAAATTGTCAATCAAGCGAAAAAAGTTACCTTTGGGAGGGTGAAGGTAAGTTTTGGGGTTTACATTTTAAAAAACAAGGGGATTTCTTTTAAAAAAAATTTTCAAAAATTTGACCTCTATGTTACTGGGCAAACAGCCCCAAAAATTCATATGACCATTTAAAAACTCCCATAACAAAATGGGTTTGGTAATTTTTTAAAAATCACAAAACTCAAAATTAGTTAAAAATTTGGGGGGTAAGTAAAACGAACAGAAGTAAAGGTCTGTAATTTTACTTATTTCAACTGATTTAATACTTTATTTTGAACAATTTTTCTGGCGACTACATTTTAAAAATTGATTTACCCCAAACTCTATCAGGTTTTATTATGAAGTTTTCACGAAAATAATTTTTGAAAAACTATTTTGTCCCTTTTCCCTTTAAAAAATTTTTTCCCCCAAAGGCCATAAGGAAGGATTATATTTTGATAAAAAGGAGAATTCATTATAATTTGCTTTAAGTCTACGGGAATTCCACTGGAAATTTTTACTTTCCATTTACACGGTAACAAAAATTAAAAACTGGAAATTTTTAAAATATTAGTGTTGCATTATTTTAGGGGGGAACCTTTGATCTTCCCCCCTTTTGCTAATTACACTGGACGGAGCAGATAATGGGGGATCGCATCATCCCCCCCGTCAATCGGTTCATATCAAGAGGGAACCGGTTATGAGTTTGAATGGGATCGTTTGATCCCTTTCCAAACCCATCAGTTTTTAAGTCAATTTTTTGTTTGGGTGTTTGACTCACCCCACGTTGATTAGAATTTTGCTTTGACGACTGCGAATAAAGTCAAGACAGAAGTCTGTACTTTCATTCGTGCTAGATGTTGGGAAAATGAAGAATGACATAGATGCAGTAACAAAGGAAAAACGTTTATCTGTATCTCGTGCTATGGTGCAATTGTACATGGTGGCCTCACCAACACTGATTTCACCAATATCATTTCTCATGAATGTTTCAAATTATATAGTTAAAGGAAGCAAAACAGCAGTTGATATTTTTGGAAAAGGATGTCCAGGGGGAAAATACAAATCTGTTACTGAGTGGCTTCGCGATCAGGGGTCAGAAGCACAAAAGTGTCCGGATATGGACTTGATAAACGTGTTCGATAATGAACAAGTTGTTGACAGGTCATATGTCATTAAACCGGCTAATAAGGTTAAAGTATCAATAATAACTAACAAAGCGGTAGTACCTTTGTTAAGTACTAACTTACAAAATGAACTTCTGCTTAAACCATCAGTTCAGGTTTTCACTTTGTCACATTTGTCTAAGTTGGACCTCAGCGTATCCAAAAATGCTCAGTCATATGAGCAATTGCAACGTGCTGCAAATGAGATTATTCAGCAGAAATCTGAAAGATTTTCAGAGATGGATAAAATGCATTATGAAATGTTACATCACTCTGTGCAAGATGCTTTTGACATTATTGTAGCTGACCAACAGTAAGTAGATGGAGAATATGTTGATTCCATAGATAGCAAGGTTGCCAGTGATTTATTGGAAGCAACAACTGTGACATGTGCAGCATGCGGAACTGTGAACCGTTAAAGAAAGCAGGTATGTGAAGGATGCAAGGACAGAGATGGAATCAAAAGAGCTAAAGCACTGAAAAAGTCTTCTGAAAAAAGTGAAGTTACTGGTACCAATGCTGGTAACTCTTTCCCTGAAGCTAGTTTTGTAAAGATCAATTTTGATACAAAAGATGGGACTACAGAGATCACTAAAGAAACAAGCTCCCGATATTCACATGTTAAACACAACCATAAAGGGCAGCATGAGCTTATCATTACTGATCCTGTGTTCTGTAACCCGAATAGTTTTGAGGCAATAGCAAGAGTTCTGCGGCAGATAGGTGTTGATAATGGTATAAATAAATATGGTGGCACAAAAAGATACTGGACTTTTATTTGTTGTGATGGCTTGCCTTTTGAGATATGTAGAAAGCTCAAACAAGAAGCAGTGCTCTGTACAGTGGAAGGTTGTTCTTAAAAAAGTCTGAGTACTTGAACCATGTTAAGAAAAAAACAGTCTGATAACAGTGAATGTTCTTACGTACTTGAATTTGACTGGTTTTATCTTAGGATAGGCTTTGGCCATTATGAAATGAATTTGGTAAAAGCATTTATTGAACTAAACTGGGTGCCATTCTTTGAAACGTTATCTGAGCTAATTGGGTTTGTTTCAGAGACAGTGAAGCAAAAGCAAAACACAAAAGCTTGCAAAGATCACCACAAGAGCTGGAGTCTTTTACAAATTTTCCATATAACTTCCTTGGAAAAACTAGTTACTCCCTATGTTCGCCATTGTTTGTTGACTGGACAAGAGCCGAACCCAAAAGGATTCTTCCAGCACACTGCAGATGAATATTCAAAGGACAGTCGACCAAACCTTAAATACTTGATGGATCAAGTATGTAGGTTTTCGCAAGCAATACTAAACTTCAGGATGGCTGTAAGAAGAAATAATGCCAACTTGCTACGCAGTGCCAAGTATATGACAAAAGAATTGTTCTATGCAAAACCTCATCCAAATACCAGAACATTGAACTTCATGATGTTTTGCAGGACTTAATGATGCCTGATGAAGTTAGAAAACTTAATGATGATTATTGTTCTATTGTTCTGTTAGTACAAGAGGTAATACCTCACTTGGGGAAGACATGGGTTTTCTTCTTGAAGAAAAAAACAAGCAGCTCAAGTCTTGGATACCGAAGGGCGTACCATCTGATACCGTATGGCAAACAGTGTGCAGAAATTGTAATCTTTTGGAAAATGTGAAGAAACAAACTTATTCATTATTTGGCACCAATACAGAGAAAGGGGCAGTAAGACACATGGACATAGATAGTGGGGTCAAAGTTTTCCAGTGTCATCTTCGCAAAAGTAACTACATATCTGCAGTTGGTCCACATATGTCTTTAAGTGAAATGGCTCTAGATGAACATTTAGTTGATTTGCTGGCAGAAAGTAATATGAAGCGCAATCATAAAATAAGAAAAGATGTTTTGTGTGAAGATATCCCAGAAAACACATTGTTACGCCATCCTGTGCCAGTAACACCTGATGAAAGGATGAAAATCTTCAGTTTCGACCGGCTAACTATTGCAGAACTGAATGCTGAAATAATGAAAGATTTGGACTTAATTCAAGATTCACTACATCGAGAATACTATAATGACATGTTTTAACTGAGGTTAAAAATGCAAAAGGGAAGAAGGAGAAGTATGTGTCATTCTTACAGGATTTAAGAGATGCAATGAACATTGACACGGAGCCAGTTGATTAAAATGTAAATGGGGCAGGTATTTACCTGCATGATCTGGTGATGGAACAAAATATCAGGGTTCGAGATTAATACTTGTCCGATTGTTCGGAAATCACTTGGTCATGTCAGTGGAACCATGTTTTTATCATGTTTATGTGAAGCTCCTTACCTGTATGTTGTAAATGTAACTTCGGTTGCTTACGTAAGATTATGTTCTAGAAAATTTGCAATATTGGATCTTGCTTACATTCCAGCAGGTAATTTAAAAAGCAATTTTAAACAAACTTGAGCTGTGTGTAATTGGGCAAAAGATAATGGATGGGTTTAATTATGATCACAACAGTATATTCAGAGTGAGTTTAATTATAGTCGCAACCAGTACATGTACGTCCAGAGTTAGAATCACTGACTTGTGGGCTAAAGGGTTACACCATCATATCTTTTACATGTTTAAGCTCACCTGATTTTTTTTATATAAAAAAAAGATGTTATTTTCACCACTTGATCATCGTCAACATTGGTGTTTCCCAGTCATTTGTTCTCCTAAACGTTCGCTTTTGCTTTAAAACTGTTGCAATACTTGTTCGACATCAAATATTGACTCAGTACAGCAAGAACTATTACTCTATCTGGCTTTTTGCAAGAATTATGGTCCCTTTTGGACAAACAAAAATATATGATTTCTAGGTTAAGTTTTATGTTTAGGTCAAGTTTTCTTCTTAAAGGTCAAAGCTACTGCTTTAAAAATTGTACATTCAGTCATCACAGTTAAGTGTCTAGTCAACATGGGAAATACAGATACTATCTTTTCTTAATATTTGGTATAATGATTTCACAGACAATAATGTTTTTTATTCATCATGAAAACCCCACATCGGTAGGACAAGAGATCTGTTAAAAAGAGACCAAAAAAATCAGATGAGCGTCTCCAGCCGCAAAGTAGTGCTCTTGTTTTATGACTGCATTGTAACTCATTGCTTTGTTCTTGACAGCCATCATTATTAAAGAAACATTTGAAGTGCTCCTTCTAATAATCTGCTGCATGTTTGTTGTTGCAACCTGCATAATGGTATAAAGCCGTCTGCATTTTCAAGTTAATATCAGGTATGTCTGTTGATACCCAGTTTTCCTTGTTAAAGTTCAGCATGTATGTAGCTAGAATTAACATGTTAAATGCACAGCATCAGTTTTCAGGTTCATATCAAGCCTACTACTTGCATTATCAGATATAGGCAGTAGGGGCATTAAAGTGCATTATTCATGTGATTAGAAGATACAAAATTAGCATATGAAACATTTATAATTACCGGTTTTCATACTTTATAAACATAAAACTTCACATTGCAACATGTTTTTCATAAAAAGAACTCTTCAAAATGTGTAAACATAATTGTGGAAAATTATGATCTCATAGGCATACAAAGTGATTCAGAACTCAAAATTCACATAAGCTTAGTATTATCATGAGTATGTAAACATAAACATAGTAAAGCATGGAACATGTTCGACTTACTCTGGTATGTTTTATTCTGTGTCACTGGCTGATGTATGTTATCTGGTCGACAACAGCTAAGAAATACGAAAATTTTGTTCCCTTGAAAGAAAAGTGTGTCTTTGTGGATAAGTGAAATGGCATTACAAGAGCATGTGATTGACACCCTGGGTATGCAAGTAACATGGTTTAATATAGTAAACTGTAGATTTGACATGCATTATTAGGTACTGACCAAAAGTAAACATTACTTAAAACGACTCTAGATATTGCAAACATCTTGTCAGGAATGTAACTTAATCCAGTTAAATTTTTATATAATAAAATCTGGAAAGTAGATTCCTCGGAAGCACCGAGAACAAGGCAAACAGTGAAAATTGCAGACTCGGTTTGATTGAGTCTGTTCATGAGCAGTAATGGAAAATGCAACACTGCCCACGCCCCCTAGCACCGGCTTAAGCAGTATTCAATCTTCAAATCTAAATGAGTTGAAATCAATGATCCCGAAGGACCAGAAAATATAACAACACTGAGATGAAGTCGGGGTAACCCTTTTTAGTTACTTTCCAACATTTTATAAATAAACACTTTATAACCCACTTTATTTTATTAGTAATAAAATACTGTTAAGGCCTAAAAAAAATTTTGTGTTTCCCGTAACATGCTAAATAAAATTAGAATAGGTTGGTCGATTTTTTAAAAAAAAAATTGTTATTGAGGGAGACTTTTCGAAAAAAGTTTTTGTTTAAAAAAAAAACTGAATAAAAATAAGGCATCAGTAAGTTGATTTCTAACATCAATGGCCATGTTTAAAGCATAAAATGTCGGGATACTGGAAACAAACAATTTGTTTACGCCTAAGCTGGTGTAAGATACTTTAAAGATGTCTTTTTGCTGCACTAATACCTTAAATTGAAATTAGAAGCAAACTTTGAGTAAAAAAATTCTCTTTGAATTTGATCATGTTGATCATGACCTGATTTGCAAACTTGTTTGTTATATGATTGATAACTTTAACCCTTTACCTCATGAATATATATGTAAGATTCTGCCAACTGCAAATATTAATTAAAAGATATTTCATATCAACAAGGATAACATTGTCCATTTTTACCCATTTCAGACTGAGTCAGATCAAGCTCATCAGGAGCTGTCTGATCTGGGGCTACACTGTTGGCAAAAAGTATTAATAAATGTGCATGTATATGAAGCAAAAGGTTGAAACCTTTGAATAAAACATTGCATAACCTTTAACATGTTTAACATTTAAAAACATCATCCTGTCATTCATGTGTTTGTTAAATTCATGTCCCAATGGTCAGTCAGCATTGTAGATAATTTTTGAACATGTGGTTAAATGCCCCAGCTTTTCAGGGCATTTGTCTCAGAAAATGTCACTAAACATTTCAGCTGGTATGTTCTGCTTTTTAGATACAACCGCCAAAATGGGCATTTCTTATGAACATGATGGATATGATGAAGATGCAGAAGAATATAGTATTACCATGATTACAGACCATGATTACAGACAAACATAAAAAAAACTAAAACCTGGAACTAAAAACAGTGTGAAACCAAGGCAGATGAACTAAAAACAAAAAGCAAGCTCTGCGCATGCAGAAAAGCAGAGCTTTGAAAACATTAAAAAAAAAATGCGCAGTAAATTGGTTAAGCAGAAAACTGAGCCAGTGGAAATTGTTTTTGTAATGAAAGAAGTAAAGAAAAACCGGTTTAAATATTCTGGGACTGGCTCATTGCTGAACAAACTAGAAAAGGGAAAAGCAGTCATGGATTTGACTGATAAACAGAAAAAATTGAAGATTGAAGACAGAGAAACCTAAGAAAGTACAGAATCTTTCACTAAACAGGATGAACTGACACCGGGGAAATACCCATTCAGTTTCAGTACAAGTTTAGCTGAAGAGCAAAGGAAACGGCCGGAAGAGGTTGAGGTGGAGCCTTCAGCTTCAACACCGAATTGTTCTAGGGTATGATAATTCTCAATATTGGACAGTTTGGTCAAAATGTAAAATGTTGCCCGATAATGTTTAAGGAAATTAGTAACCCTGTACAGGACTGGCAAGCTGGTTGCCAGCAATTCAATATCAACTTGTACATGTTGTAACTTGTAGATGTTGAAATTTTATAGACCACACTCTTTTATGTCCTGTACTCGGTTATAGGCCATTCTAACATTATTAGATATTCATAGTAACTGTTTTGATGGAACACGTGGAATGTACTTCCAGTTTGAGTGTGGAACCTCAGTTAAGAATAAGTTCATGGGACCAAATAATAGAAGAGCCCTTTAACATTGTTTAAGGGTATAAAAGATTGTATTTTTAATATTAAGAAAATTATGACAAAATATATTGTTTTTACTTATTTTTTTTACTTCCAGCAACAACCTGACTAGAAATAAGCCGGAAGGAAGAGAAGCAGAGATAACATTTCAGAGTCTGAGTCTGTACCAGACTCGGAAAGTGAATCAGAGCCTGACTCTGATCTGTCTGAAATGTAAGTGAAACTTATTGCTTATTTCTTAATCATGTTAATATTTGTGACAATACGGATTTTATATCCAAACAAATGCAAAACTTCAATGAAATATTCTGACTTACATCAATTTGTTAACATAACCATCATGACCATATTGAAGAGACTGCTTGCCTCAACGAACTTAATACAGGAGAGGGTGCTAATTCAGTTGGTACAGTATTAATATCCAAATCAAAAACCGCCTCGATAGCCTAGTAGTAGAGCGTCCCCTTCTAGTGCGGGAGGTTGTGGGTTCGATCCCTGGCCGCGTCATACCAAAAATGGTACCAGAAGCTCCCTTACTTGGCGCTCGGCATTAAAAGGGAAACTGGCCTCTTCTCTCTTAACCTCGTTAGCAGATATTAATACAGACCATGTATTTGATCCTCTTCATCAGCTGTTCATTATGTTCATAACTTTTCAGGAGTAAATACAATCAATCTAAAAATGCATTTTCATTTTGTTGGCAGACTTCTTCTTATGGAGACAGATGATGAAGGCCTTCAGTCTTGTCGAAATATGTAAGTAAATCTTTTTTTTATATTGTAGTCTTCTATCTTTTTGTCTTCTTGTCAAGTTTGGTACTTCAGTACTGACTCTAGTTGGTACTTTACTACAAGATTCATCCAGAAAGGGTGCAATACCTAACCGCAATCATGTGACTGAGATATAGTTGAAAGCGATGTTAAACACCAAAGAAACCAACACCTCATGTTACAATTTTCTCTTCTCAGATGTTCAATCATTTTTTGATCATGTTGATGATTCTAAACAACTTTTTGTGCTTTGTTAAAATTTAATAAAACCCTTTGTTTGCAATAGGGGCGGCATTTTTCTTTTTAAGCATGTTAAGTGCTTGAAAGCATGTTTGAGTGTTTGTCAGCCTATAATCGGGATTAGTATTTATCTGAGTCATGTGGGGTTAAAAACTAGGTCACATTGTCCAAGTACTTATGGATGGTCATTTTGGCCCTGTTGTTTTATCACATTGTCCCAGTAATTATGGAGGGCACTATAATTAGGTTAAAATATCACGTTATTGTGCATTTATGTTTGTGACAAACTTTTTTGACAAATTTGACATTTTATCCTAATTTTGGTAGCTTTAAAGCTATCACAGTGACAGTTTGCCGCGAATGCAAGACGTGGAAGATCGAAAAGGAAGTTCTCCATGTCAAATTCACACAGGGCATTGGATTTCCTGAAACCAGACGAATCGCAAATGCTAAATTCATGTCTCCATCACTCACAAGAACATACTGGTCGATTACCAAATCAAATACAAACAAATCAACAACGTTTTTTGACGCGTCTACGCAAACTGATTCTGTACCTGCCCCAGACATACCAAAGGAAAAGCCGAAAGTATCAGAAAAACCTTCGCAGACACCACAAGCTCAAAAGGCAGCTGCTAAACCAACACTGCCACCGGTTGTACAAAATGTACCCAAGTATTCAAGTATGCCGTCGTCACGACAAAACGTTATATCAAATTCCAATCAACGCGGGGTGAGTCAAACACCCAGACAAAAATTGACTTGAAAACTGATGGGTTTGGAAAGGGATCAAATGATCCCATACAAACCCATGACCGGTTCCTTCTTGATATGAACCGGTTGACTGGGGGGGATGATGACGATCCGCCATTATCTGCTCCGTCCAGTTTAACAAGCACCAAGGAAGGAAGGATCAAGAGATAATCTACTCCTGAGTCAATGCAGCACTAATATTTTGTTAAAATTTCCAGTCGTCCAATTTTTGTTTGCCATTTTATATTACATTGTAAATGGCAAGTAAAATTATCCAGTGGAATTACCGTGGACTTAAAGCAAATTATAATGAAATTCTCCTTCTCTTTTCAAAATATAATCCTTCACTTATGTGCCTTAGTGAAACATTTTAAAGGAAACGGACAAAATAGCTTTTAAGAATTTTTCAGTGTATAACTTCATTAATACTAACACTGACAGAGCTTCTGGTGGTACATCTATTATTATTAATAATACATGTCCGCACAGAAAAATTGTTCTAAATATAAATATTCAATCAGTTGCAATAAACGTTTCATTGCATCGACCAATAACTTTCTGCTCGATTTATATACGTCCAAAATTTAAACTCAATCTTGAAGATCTTGACAATCTTATAGAACAATTACCACAACCTTTTTTGCTTATGGGGGATTTTAATGGTCATCATGAATTTTGGGGCTGTTCTGACAGCAACATTATAGGTCAACCTATTGAAACATTCATTGAAAGAAATGCCTTTGGTTTATTAAATGATAAATCAAAAACGTAACTTCATCCTGCAACAGGTAACTTTTCTACACTTGATTTGACAATTTGTCTTGATTTTGAATGGAAAGTGCTAGGTGATTTGCATGACAGTGACCATTTTCCAATTATTATTTCAAATACTTCAAATATGCCTTCAGACCACCCTTCATATTTTAAATTTAATAAAGCAGATTGGAAGCAATTTCAAACATTATGTAAAAATTATTTGACTTCGGAGAATTTCACCAATTTTTATGATCCTGTTGATCGGTTTTCTGTTCTTCTGTCCGATATTGCTGACAAGTCCATTCCTAAAACTTCAAGAAATGGTGGACATAAAAGTAAACCATGGTAAAATGATGATTGTAAGACCGCTGTTCGAAAACGTAGGGCAGCCATTAAAAATTCAATATTCGACCCACAAAAGACAATTTACAATCAGTTAAGATTCTGAGAGCAAAAGCTCGCAGAACTATAAAACAAGCAAAGAAAAAGTCGTGGCATTCATACGTTCCTAAACTTAATTCTAGGTCATCGGTTAAAAAGGTCTGGGAAATGATTCGTAAAATATGTGGAAAAGGAAAAATGTCAAATGTTTCCCATCTAACAAAATCAGACCAGTCTACTGCATCTACCAAAGAGGACATTGCCAATACACTTGGTGAAACTTTTTCGAACATCTCTTCATCAAACAATTATGATAAAACGTTTCAAAACATTAAATCGACTAAAGAAAGTAAACCCTTGAGTTTTGATTCAAATAATGATGAAGATTATAATAAACTTTTTCGCTCACATAATTGCTTGACTCTTTAGACAAATGTCATGATACTGCAGCTTAAAATCTGAACCTTATTTGACTTTTATTCACAACTTTTACATTTTTATGTTTGCAACTGTTATTTTACACTGTATATGTATATACCTTTTTACTTGATAAAGTAATGTTTTATAATATGCTTTACAATTAACGAATTCATTTTACTTTTTCTCGGCGATATATGACCTTTTTGTGTCGATTCGCCGTAAAACCCAACTCATCCATTCATTGTATTTTCACCATGGTGCGCACTTAACAATAACTTTCACAGCAAATGATGTATATTCGCAGTCGGTGCATTGTACTAGACAATCTGACTAAAGTACTTGATCTTCTAAACGAAGATCTGAGAACGACCCATTCACATTCGTCTTCCGTATATTTTGGATTTCCAGTATTGCTATTTTTATTTTATCAAATCAGACGACTTGTTCGAATGTCAGAGAGTAAGAAAAATGTACAGTCATTCTAGGGCTCGAACCCGGGACCCCTCGCTTACAAAGCAAGTGGCCTATCGACTGAGCTAGCCGGCTATCTGATACATTACGACATAAGAATTGTAAATATCAAAAGTCAAGGCTACAGGTAGATTTGCAAGATGTTGTAAGTTAGGCTCTGATTGGCTAGCGAAAGGGTCGTCAGAACGAGGCTATGAATAGGTCGTTCTCAGATCCTATGCGTAGCGTAATAGGAGATGTACTTCAGTCAGATTGTTGTACTAGACATCTTTGTGTTTTGTTGTTTTCTGTTCTGTTCATGGCTGTGTGTGGGTGTGATTTTATTTTGATCATATAACCAGATAACCAGGGATCAGCCTAGATTGAGAAATAGTTCCCCAAAATTGTCAAACTTCTGCTGGTTTTAAGCTAAGATTGAAGTCATTTTACA
Source organism: Mercenaria mercenaria (assembly GCF_021730395.1). Lineage (NCBI taxonomy): Eukaryota > Metazoa > Mollusca > Bivalvia > Venerida > Veneridae > Mercenaria > Mercenaria mercenaria. Next base: position 57,915,387 of record NC_069363.1, read on the forward strand.
TAGAAACTAAAGGAACAAAAGCGCGCAAGTCAATGACTTCTCTGGGAAAAAGAAGAAAACAAACACAACAATTCCCTGTTTTAGAAGTCTAGGCCGATCCCTAATAAAGGTATAACATAATATTGAATATTGTACCATGTGTTGTTCAAATAAAATATATAATTTGATGAAACAAACTTAATAAGGAATTAGCATGCTTAGCACTTACTTGAATGGCGCTTAGCATTTATTTGAATGGCTCAGTGTAGCAAATTGCATTTGATTATAAGCTTTTTTGACCAAAGTGCAATGAAAATATTGGACTTTAACATGTTGCTTATAAGGAATGCCTCTGACAAAGTCAGAATGCATAAAAAATGAACATAACATGCAGAATGTAGCATAACTCTATAATCAGGCCAGCTGTATTACTGGTATTTATCTTTGTACCATGATTGGTAATATGATTATGGCAAATGCATCACCCATATGAACTATAAAAAGGATAATTTATCACGTTTATTGAATATGTTGACCTGGTTCACAGAGAAATTGAGGATTGTAGAGATGAGGAACATGAGGTGTTGCCCCATGAATTGTTAGACTTTGTGTCTGATTACACGGTATTTTTTAAACCTTTCTATAGAGCGCTCTAACAGTTATGTTGAAGAAGGGCCATGGAATGAGAGTGTGCTTCATTACTCTGCCAATTAAGACAGATCTTCCAAAAAGGGGTACGTAGGATTTGGGCAAATTTTAGCCCCCACCAAAATGATGATAAAATGTGTGCCGTTTTTTACCAAAATGCATGTATTTTCCAAAAATTGGGGGCCATCTGCCTACATAAATCCTACGTACGCCTTTATGTAGAAAGCTAGTGTTAATGCAATATCCCATCTTACCATTTTGTTTAACAAAGTTCAGTCCAATCTTGGTATCTTAAATTCTGGAAGACTTCCAAAATAATATGTTTTTTAATTATATTGAAAAAAAATAGGCAGACTAATTCCAAGCAAACTAGTTTTAATGGCCTTAAACTAGAATCATTAACCTTACTTTGTAGGACTTGTAAATGTAGTTAACAGAAAACATTTTTGTTGATTAATCTCCCCGTTTAACAAGTTTAAAAAATCTCATACCCCGCCCCCACCACCACAAAAAAAATAATAAAATAAACAGCTATAGTAACCTAATTGAAATTGGAAATGAATGTCCAAATTAAATTGTGTTTATAAACTAACAACATAGTACCATTGTACATGTTGCATGTAATGCTTGCTCTTCTTGTTTGTTTTGAGAATTTTTACTTCCACAAGCATGACATGTGCTGAAATTCTCCTGAATTTTACAGTAGTTCTGTTGTAGCAGACACATTTTGTGTCAGACAAAGATACATACTTATGTCTAGCATAAAAAAGCATGCAGCCACCTCAGAAGCACCACCCAGTTATTTACTTCAATACATACACCAGATTTCTTTGTGCATGGTTATTAGCTCACCAGAGCCAAAGACTCACTGTGATCTTTTGTGACTGCTCAATGTCCTTCGTGTGTTGTCCGTCCTTCAAAACTTTCTAAAAAGAATAATCTCCTAGAAAACCACTGGACAGAATGACACCAAACTTCACCTTGACCTAATGAGCTACTTTCTTGTTTTTAGCCCACCATCATCAGATGATCAGATGGTGGGCTATTCAAATCACTCTGCGTCCGTGGTCCTTCCGTCCATCCGTCCGTTTACAATTTCTCGTTATCGCATCTCCTCAAAAACTACTTTGGGGATTTTGACCAAACTTTGTCAGAATGATGTATTGGTACCCTAGTTGTGTCCCCCTGAAAATCAGACTGGTTCAACAATTTTTATACGCCCTTTTCAAAAACGGGACGTATTATGGGAACGCCCCTGGCGGGCGGGCGTATGGGATGACATCTACAGTTTGCACGCAAATCTTAAAGCTGACGAACACGTACTTTCTTAATATTGTAGCATCAGTTCGACATTTCTGGGTGGGGTATCATGCCACGTGTCTACGGCGTGATATTCCAGTGTGGCAGCAATATAAAGTTGGGCATTGTGCTCACTGCTACAAGTAGACACCGTCGTTTATATGACTGAAAAATTGTTGAAAAAGACGTTAAACCCGAACACACACACACTTCGACATTTAAAACATGTAGCTGATATTGTGATTGATCCAGGTCATCATGACCTTGTTATTACTAAGACAAGTTCACCTTACAATTTTGTTTACCAACCACACTTACATACTGCACGCTCTGTCTTTATATGTGGTACGGAGAAGCCAGCTTCTCTTCTAATGCTGAATGCCAAGCAAGGGAGGAACAGTTACTAAATCACATGCATGTGATATGAAATTTTGTGATAGAATATTTATATATTATGTTTGCATGGATATTTGTGAAATTACCTTTGTACGAGGGCTGTTCAGGAAGTTCGCAGAAACGAAGAAACTGTTGCTTAGAAAGCACTTTAAAACTGCATGTGAACTGTGATGAAATGCATCATTATCATTTCAGAGTTCAGCTCTGAATAGTTCATCATTTACATGAAATATGTGGCTATAGATCGCAAGTATGTGACAGTATGTGGACATTAATAGGATAAAAGGCACTGCTCACTGACCTCTAATGACCTAGTGTAAGGTGTAGTGTCAATGCTGTGCGCCAGCTGACAGACACTCCTCTTTTTCGATTTTCATGCATGTTTTTACTGTACATTGAAAAAAAGTGAAATGGAAGATCTAATTTCATCAGGGGTGTAACTGGTTTAAGTTATGTAACCTATTTCAGTTACTTTTTAAACATAATTCATGCATCTATAACCTGTTTTGTTATAAAATATAGTTAACTCCGGTAAGTTATTCAAAAAGAAGTTTTTTTTGCTGTTCTCACAAAGTGACATTTAAAGTGAAATTAGTAGCAAACTTTGGTTAATCCAATTCTCTTTAAGTCTGATCATTACCTGTTACGCATAATGGGAGTATTATAGAGTTTTATAGTTTTAAAACTTTTGGTAAAACTTAATCAGCCTTACAAAACATGATCAGCCTTCGGTAAAACATTTACTGTATAGCTGGAAAGGTAAAAGTTCAAGAAATCAGGAAATAATTGCATAAGTCGCATTCAAAACGAGGAATTGGCACAGGAGGGTTATGTATTATTTTATGATAACTGAAACAAGTTATGAAGGTATAAGCAATAACTCAAATGGATTATGAACTGCGGTAACTTAAACAGTTACAACCCTGTTCTGTGTTTAACATGTTTAAGGGAAATTATACTTTGATAAAATACAGTAAAATAGAAAAAGTGGAAACTCCACAGGTCGCTCAACACAACAAAAACGAAAATGTTGCAGGCTCGGTTTGATTGAGCCTGTTCATGGACGGTAGTTAAAATGCATGCTACCGTCCACGCCCTCTAGCCCCGGGTTGAGCAGAACTCAACATTTACACATGCTAAAAGTACAAAAACCAATTTAGAGACATCCGCAGATGTGTTCATACGGCGGTGCACATGTTCCTAACCTCGCTTATAAGGAACAGCTTTGGGACCTATAAAAATTGTTCCCTATAACAGAGGTTCCTTATATTCGTATAGCGAACTGAGGATAAAGATCTAGATAATTGTACAATGGTTGTGGCTTCTGTTCTAAATTGGTCAATCATTCGCAGATATGCACCGATAATGATCCGTCATTTCTGAAGACTTAAATAAATATTATCATAGAGTTAACAAAACATGACAATTAATTTCTGCTTCGGCATACATACATCTTCATATAATGTTGACTACATTGTATGTGATCCAAAGCTCTCCTGATCTTGTGAAAAGTATAGTAAAGATTGTTGCCGGTATAGATCTACATGTACGATAGAAATATTTAAAGACTTTTTTGGTTATGCCTTTCGTATAGTTAATTTTTGTTTGAAAGCTTATCATCTTCTGTCTGTAACTGGACATTTTATAGCCTTTTTCACTGACCTAACGATGTTAATTTGCCATTTCTCTCTCTTTATATTTCTTTAGCAGGTGTATATGGTAAACTTACTATTTTTTCGCCTGCCTTGACTTTCTAATCAACTTTTTTTCATAACTTAGGCTAGTTCAAATGAACTCTCTCTGTATTACTAGTTTCTTGCGAATTGTTTGCAGACAAGTTAAAACTTGGTCTCGAGACTTCTTGTGCTTGCCTTTATCCATATTCATACCTATATTCTACTTGTGCACAGCTGAGACTCTCGGTAACCTTGAAAGTCTCCTCTAACATATTCCATAGACATGGCTTGTATTCATACGTTATTCTTTATGGAACTTACCATTTACCTTACTACAAAAAATAACAAAGTTACCTTAAAATTACACAAATACAATATGACTTGCTGAAGTGATGTTGGTACATGTGCTTGTAATATGCTGTTGGCATACTACTTCTGGTCCCTTGCAGAACTTTAGCGCGTGTTGACGTCAACGTCATAAAACAATGTATATAAAAAAGGTAAATAAACGGCTTTAGTATGAATTTTGACCTCTTGATACATGAACTTCTCACTAACCCAAGGATTTTGACTCAAGGGGTTATCCCTGGGCCGTTTATTCACTAGTTGTGCCAGAAGGCACACCGTAGTCTTATATCAACCTCTTCTTTCTCTCTATCCAAGGTTCCCTCTGCTTTTGTATTGGACTTCTTACTGTTCTAAGGGGTAATATAAAAACAGATTGACTGAAACATAACTCAAAACTTGATTTTATCTTTGAATAAAATCATTGTATTTCAGATACACATTATTATGCACATAGAGGAAACAAAGTCTCTGTTAAAATATTTTTATTCCATTTAAAACATACATGTAGTTCCTTGTAACCGATGCTTGTAACAATTTGTATAGCGAACACTATTTGACTAACGTTGGAAAGGGCTCACTCTCACACTCCGGACCGACCATGAATCTTTATGTGAGAAAGTTGCGAGTCTAGTACAGGTTCTTTCCTGGAAAGATGGTAAGGTTTGCATGTATATGGCTGAGATACTGTTGAGACACGGCAATAAACCCTAAGCCAAAATGTACGCCAGTTAGAATGGCCGTAATTTGTGTTTATTTTTTGTCTGTTATTTCTATCTTCTTTTTTAGAGAGCGCTTCATCATGACTATAAGATATCGTCGCGTGAGTGGAACGATGCTCTATCTACCATTTTTTAAACGTGGCGAAAATCGCTTCCAAAGTTTAACTCTCGTCTAGTTTCTTTATTTCTGGGCGAAAATGATGATAAATATATCTACTTGTTCCTTGCGCTTAGTTCTTTCAGACTGTAAATGCTTTTAAATACATTTCGTTTTTACTTTTCTGCAATTATACATTTTTCACTTTGGAGATAGAGCAAATTTGACAAAAATAGAAAAAAATGTTAAAGGTGTATTGCTCTATCGGGAGATAGAGCACTGTGAATTTACAAAATTGGACATAGAGCAAGATAATATTTATTTAAATTGTATATTGAAAATAGTGCGAGAGCTCTTAAACAGTAAAGACAGTCACAGTTCTCATTTTGAAATTAAAGGAGGAATGGATTTGGTTTTAGTATCATCAAACTGACACACTATCATAGGCCATATTGCAACTTTCAAGATTTTCTTTGAGGAGGAGGACTCTAGTTGCATTATTTTTGGCACGCACGGATATCTGGGTATATGACTTTCTTTGTGTCAACTGGATGGTTTCCTCACATGAAAAAATTAAGGTTTCAAACAGTGGTGAGGGGCAGGTGTTCAAAGTCAGAAGATTTGAACTGATTTGCCAATGGTTTTACCATGCTGTCCGTATTTTTCAGAGTTAACTGTACTGCTACGCTATAGACACTATTGGCTATTAAAGTAGGCACATTGGTCCTACTTATTTGCAGATGGGTATTCGTAAACCATATTGTAGTATTGTGTTAAACAACAACAAAAAGATTTTGAAGTTTAATTACTCAGTAACCGCAATAATTATTGTCAGCAATGAACAAAGTTCTAAAATCTTTTTAGTCGTAACTATTCTATTTGCCAAATACAACTAGCTTTTCATTACAATGAGTAAGATTTCCCGTGTTTAGTTATTAGTTGGCATTAAGTTATACATAATACATATTACTAAGCATTATAACAAAACCTAATGACATTGTCTTTGCAACTAAATATTCTCATTAATAACTGTATTCTTTCACAAAACAACAGTTTTTATATTATGTTTTATTTTTGCATTTAACTGTACTTGTCAGTCATACCAGTTCTCTTCTACACAACACAATCAATGTTATATTCATGTCTCTTTTTAGGTGGATTGTACGGTGTCCATCGTCTGTCTTCCTGAGTCAACATTGTACTTAAAAAATTTTCTCTTCTGAAACTACTGGTTACATTTATACCAAAACTTGGTCAGTAGAATTTTGGGATAGATCTCTATAAAGGTTGATCAAATGGTTAATCTTGGCCTCTTTGAGGGCAACTACTGCCAGATAGAGCAAAACAAAAAAAATAGGAAAAACATTTAAGGAACTTCTCATGAACTGCTTGATGGATCTTTATCAAACATAGTCTGTAGCATCATTATAACATCCTCTCCCAAACTGGTTCAGATCGGGACGATTGGCCCCTTTGAGGGATTATCAGAGCTAAAATTAGAAATTCCCTCAAATGATTTTATCTCATGAACCACTCAATGGATCTTCTTCAAACTTGATTTATAGCATCATTATAAGAATCGTCACCAAAATTGTTCTGTTAGGGGCGCTTGGTCCCTTTCAGGGGCGGTTACAGTTCAAAATAGAAATACCTTTAACGACTACTCATGAACCATTTGATGGATATTCACCACACTTGGTCTAGAGACCAGTATAAGGTCCTTTCTCAAATTTGTTGGATTAAGGGCACTAGACCTAAAGCTACAAATGCCTTTAAATGACTACTCCTCAACCGCTTGATGGATCTTCATCGAACTTTTATTAGGTTCTTTAACTAATTTATTCAGTAAGTGTGGCCTCTTTTATGGGCTGCTAGAATTGCAAAATAGAGATACCTTCTTACTAAATTCCTCTCTAACTCCTGAATGGGTCTTCATAAAACCTTGTCCGGAGCATCATTATAAGGTCCTTTACCATGTTATGTCTTATATCAAATCTATTCAAATAGGGACACTTTGGCCCTTTTAGGGGCCACTAGAGTTGAAAAAGAAATAACTTTAGATGATTTTTTTTCAAAGGTTATGTGCTTTGATGCGTGACAGCAAAATGATAATAAAAAATAATGAAAAGGCTAAAGGATTTTCACCAAACCTAGCTAGAAGCAAAGTCAGATGGTTTAGGCTTTCTTCAGTTGAAGGACTCAGGCCCATTTAGCCCTCTTGTTAACTTTTCACATAATTCTTACAATTAATTTAAGGCTCAAAAATATTACATCGTAAATAATATGTCCCGATCATACCTTTCATACTAATCTTATTGTATATATTCCATTTAGTTTCTGCATGTCGTTCTCAAATCTGGTGGCATACATTTCAACTTAATACTGAGTATCATAACAAGAATTCATAGCATTTATTTTGCAACTAAACAGTTGCAGTCACAACACACATGTTTCATATTCGGTACAGTTACATCATGTGATACTTTAATAGTTTTGTGGCATTGATTTTGATTCACACCAACCATTTGTAATAAGTATTGACTACTTAAAATTCTAAGAAATATATATATATATATATATATATATATATATATATATATCTATTCTCTCTCACAAACACAATCGTTATTTATAATCCTCACAGTTTCTTCATGTACGTACTTTCATTTAGTGACTTGAATTTCAGCATTGCATTCCTTGTTTGATATTTGTCCTTGTTTTTTAAGTATTTAATTTTCAATTTTCTCTTTTGCCAAGGGTTGCAAGTTTAACGATAGGATTTTTGCATCTGGAAGTAGGGATATTGTACTGCCAGTTCTTGTTGTCATACGAATACTGCATTCAGCAAAATATGCATAGTAAAAAAAAGTGATCAACAAGAAAATTAGTTGGAGCCTTACTGTAACTTTGTAAAGCAAAATATGTTCTGTTTTTGGTTTTATTTCTATTGTTCTTAGTAGACAATAACTTATTATCACAAATTTGCTTCTCGGAAACATGTTTGGAAATACCGTTGTTATATTCAGTGGTATTTCTTAAGATACAGCTTCAGAATGACGAAAATAGTTTCTATCCGAAATACACATCAATAAGGTCTGTTTCAAATCTTGCATGTATTTTCTTGCCTATAGCTTAATTGACAATGCTATATGTTTGTAAAAGTAATAAAATGATAAAATAACCTGTATAAGCAATCTCACCTATGCATGTCGTTTAGATAGGCATTCTAAGTATATTTCAAATATGCTACAACTATGCCTATCCGCCATACTTTGTTGTGATCACATGCATGTAACTGTGCATTCTATTGGTTAAAATGGAGTTAGAGCAATTCTGGATTAAGTTAAATGGAGATAGAGCACTCCTTTACAAAGTCTGATGGTGATCACATGATGTTAATTTATGTGTATGATTGGTCAGAATAATTTTAAACATTACAGTGCTTTAAGTCCTGGAGATGGAGTACTTTAATCGTTACTGTTACATTCAAACAGAGGACATAGAGCAAAGTATTACGCAGGATCTTTCTCTATGACGTCAAAAGTTACGTTTTCTTGCTCCAGAACGATAGAGCTCGGCGAGACAAACAAAATGATGTAAAGATCTCATTTTTTTAAAAAATGGAGATAGAGCACTATAAGAATCAGGCGACGATATGTTGCAGTTACGCCCCTTACCTTGCTCGACTGCATGTAATGTGAATAGGCATCAATGCTAATATAAAATAAATGTTCAATTTTTTTATTACAAAAATGTCAAATTAGACTACCCATTAAGATTCAAAAGTAGGGTGTTTTGCCATACAATATATTACGAGTAGACAACGGGGTCATACATACGGATTAAAGAGCAAATTATACCTATAGTTTCCTACTGTCCATTTTAGCACCCGCTTCTGTTTTTACTATTGGTAATGTGGTAAATCACGCGTAATTAGCACATTTGTTTAGGATAGTGTGACCATGACCGTGACTGATTTTCGTTCACTATTGTTAACATGAAATACCCTAATACATGTAGCTCTAGTACATAATTTTGAGTAAATATAAGTCTACTATCTTCTAGTATTTAGTAAATGTTAATGATGCTATTATATATTTTCTTTTTATCGTATCCATGAATATCATAGAAATGAAATAATCTGTGATAGTGTTGGCGTTACTCTGACGTCATCAGCGATTTTGCTGTTTATTACCGGTTTTCCATTATTTTTATTCTTTATGTCTGTTTGCTATTACCGAGGTGTTTTCGATTGAATTTCGTACTTTGGGACTGGAAAATGTGTTCCTTATAACCGAGTGTTCCTTATAACCCAGTTCCCTATAACCGAGGATTTTTACATTGAATAAAGAAGGAATTAGATCGGGGAATTGAAAACTGTTCCTTATAACCGAGTGTTACTTATATCCGAGTTCCTTATAAGTGAGGTTTACTGTATACAGTTGTTTTTTCAGGATGGTGCTTATATATGTAGGTAAACATGGTAAAAGCAAACTTCCGCAAACTTCCCAAACAGCCCATGTACGTAATACAGATTTTAGCTTATGTCAACTGTAAAACATGGTTTGGCATCTTATATTGATCAATCTCTACAAATCATTTCTGATACTATAAATCTCTATCAATCTCTGACTGATGTGACACAAGACAAGCCAGTTTTATGAGTCACGGTTTTATTAGTAATTTCGCACTGTTCAATATCAGAAGTTATTATTGTTATTCAGGTGATTTGGAAACAAAATAAATCTGAAGAACCCATTTGCGCTTCATTAACATGAATAAGTAATAATACATTACAAACATGACAAAAGAAATTAGTTACAAATACACCCTGTCATATAACGGTAAAAGACATTCAAAAATCAAACGGAGTAGATATATATTAAGCTAAACAATCATGACAATGGAAGTATTTTCTAACTAGAAATGTGTGCGTACGACACGAGGCACTGTCAGTAAAACTGTCTTTGACTAGAGTGGGCACTGAGTTACTATTAAGATGAATTTCATTCTATACATTTATATACATTCTATATTAATTTATGACCTTAGGTGAAATAGTGTATAAAATAGAACAAGAGTGCCAGAATGTCACAATATACGCCCGTCACAGCAAATTTCTTTACTCTAGCACCTGTATTTGCAGATGTAATTTTAATTTTGGGGTTGTTCAGTAATCATTGTAATTCTTTTGTTTTTCTAAGTCCACAAAAAAACTCCTTACCAGGTAGAGATACCTTAAAATACACCTAAAATTAGAAAGTAATAACTATGTTGTACCACAGAAAAGTGGTCTTGGTTTTTCCCTACAGTCAATTATAAAAAAGTTTCAATATAAGTTATTTTTAGTAACAACTAAGGGAAGTTAATCTTTAAAAAAAAAATTGTAAGTCCACACAAAAATCATTACCAGGTAGAGATTGGTCAAAAAACACCTCAAAATTGGATGTAACATGCATGTTGTACTACAGAAAAGTGGTCTCGATTTTTCCCTACGTCTAGTAATGAAAAAGTTACAATATACGCTATTTAAAGTAACAACAAAGGGAAGTAATTCTAAAGAAGGGAACTGCGCATGACACTTCGTCTCATGATGGTGTATAATTGTGCCAAGTTACATCAAAATCACTCTATGCATGAAGAAGAAATGCTTCGGACAGTCATTCTTGTATCTGACCTTTGGCCTCTAAGTGTGACCTTGACCTTAGACCTAGGGACCTGGTTCTTGCGCATGACACTGCGTCTTGTGGTGGTGAACATTTGTGCCAAGTTATTCAAAATCCATCCAAGCATGAAGAAGAAATGCTCCGGACAAAGTTTTCATTCTTGTATCCTTTGACCTCTAAGTGTGACCTTGACCTTAGACCTAGGGTCCTGGTTCTTGCGCATGACACTCCGTCTCATGATGATGAACAATTGTGCCAACTTTCATCAAAATCCCTCTATGCATGAAGAAGATATGCTCCGGACAAAGTTTTCATTCTTGTATCCTTTGACCTCTAAGTGTGACCTTGACCTTAGACCTAGGGATCTGGTTCTTGCGCATGACACTCCGTCTCATGATGATAAACAATTGTGCCAACTTTCATCAAAATCCCTCCATGCATGAAGAAGTTATGCTCCGGACAAAGTCATACTTGAATTTGACCTTTGACCTCTAAGTGTGACCTTGACCTTAGACCTAGGGACCTGGTTCTTGCGCATGACACTCCGTCTCCTGATGGTGAACAACTGTGCCAAGTTTCATCAAAATCCCTCCATGCATGTAGGAGATATGCTCCGGACAAGGTCTCGGGACGCCCGCCCATCCGCCCGCCAGGGGCGTTCCCATAATACGTCCCGTTTTTCAAACGGGCGTATAAAAAGTGGAAACTCCACAGGTCGCTCAACACAACAAAAACGAAAATGTTGCAGGCTCGGTTTGATTGAGCCTGTTCAAGGACGGTAGTGGAAATGCATGCTACCGTCCACGCCCTCTAGCCCCGGGTTGAACAGAACTCAACATTTACACATGCTAAAAGTACAAAAAACAATTTAGAGACATCCGCAGATGTGTTCATACGGCGGTGCACATGGAACCTTCAATGCTACACTAGTGTGTAATTCCATGAAAAGCGGCGTATGGTCCCCAGTTAAAATAATGCCACGTTTGTTTGTTCTTTTTGTTTGTTATTTTTTATTACCCATGAAGTAGAATATGTCACACTTTTTTTCTTCTGTTACCCCAGATGACACATATTTTTGTACACCGCCAAGGGTAACAATTTTTTTCGGTATCCGTTGAAAAATGTGGTCTACAGATTAACAAATTTTCCTCTCTAGTTGTCTAAAAAATACAGAATATTTTTAGATAATAGACATACCTTGGAATGTATTAGCTAGTTCAGCTTAGACCTTTGATTAAAAAAAATAAAAAAATATTTTACAGGTTGCTAATCGTGACAAGAAATCTTCTCCAGAATATGTCTCGGTGATCACCAGTTTAAATTCAATGGAAGCTGATAGCAATCTTCACATAGGAGAGGTGATACACATACTGTCTTGATGTTGCTTGTTTTGTGTCAGCTCTGTAGCTCTTGAACTGCTTGAAGAATTTTAAGGAAACTTGGCAAATACCACATCGAGATGCTGTACAGAGCGCATCAAGGTCATGGTCACATAGGTCAAAGGTCATATGACTTTGTTTCTAGTTCATATTTCTCTGCATTGTGGTTCTCTTGTTTTTATTGGCAGATCCCTTTTTAGCTCACCAGAGCACTGCCTGATGGTCCTCTACAAGATTGTTCAAATTATTACAATGGGATGAAGAGAGGCCCCACTTAGGGTGTCCTAAGTTTAACATAAATAGGTTCTCTAACAAGAATTTTCAACAAGTTGAAAAGAGGTTATATTAGCATGATGAGTTGTGTAGGAAAAAATAAACGTTTTATGAGCATATTTCCTAGACTGTTTTACTAGCTCTCCTGATCCAAAGGCTCAGGGTGAGCTATTGTGACCGTTCACCCTCAAGACGTCAGTCTGTGCATCCAATCTTCCCTTTAAACAACGTCTCCCATTAGACCACCAAGCCAATTTTGATGAAACTTCACTGGGATGATCCTTTGACGGTTTTCTTTAAAATTGTTCAAAGAATTGAATTTCATACATAAGTCTGGTTGCGACGGCAGCCGAAAGGAAAAATTTCAAAAGTGTTTTGTCCAAAACCACACAGCATAGGGCTTTGATATTTGTTATGTAGAATCATCTAGTAGGCCTCTTCCAAGATTGTTCAAATATGGGTCAAATATGCCCCACCCCGAGGGTCACATGATTTATATATACTTATATGGGGCAAAAACTTTGAAAATCTTCTTGTCAAGAACAAAACGGCTTAGGGCTTTGATATTTGGTATGTAGCATCATATAGTGGGCCTCTACCAATATTGTTAAAATGATCTCCCTAGGGTGAAATATGGACCCGCTCAGGGTGGGTCGTATTCATGTTTGTTCTTTAAATTTCAGTCGGAAACTAGTGATCAGGGTGATGCAGACAGTAAGGTTGAGACAGGGCCGAGTAGAACAAGTGGAAGCGAGAGTGACAAAGGTGCTAGACCACTGTCCAGGGGTGGACAAAGATATCCACAGGTAATTGATTTAGCTGAAATATAACAGCTTTCCTTAAACCAGTTTAATATGATACTGATTGAGATTACGGAGACTGAAAGATCTGTGGCTATGACTTGATTTTTAAAGAATCTACATTCAGTTCAAAGCAAGAAAAATGGCAGCCATGAAGTAAAATTCCTGGGACAAAATATTAAAAGAACAACATTATATGCATTTGCGATAGGAATACATATATCATGTGTATTAGATTTGATTTCAAAACCAAGAGGTGTAGATCCTTGATATATGGCATGTGACATCATGTTATAGTCCTCTATAAAGATTGTTCAAATTGTGCTCCTGGGTTGAAAAGGCCACGCCATGTGGGTCACAAAATTTACATAGAATGGTAAAGTAAAAAGTTTAAAAACCTTCTTGTCTAAAACCACAAAAAACAAAGACAAATATCAAACAGGGAATGCCACGCACCAAAAACGCAGCCTCCTCAAAACGAAACCCACAGCACGCAGACGCCGCGTGCACCACACACACACACACACAGCCAACACATTAGGACAAAACGAATAAACAAAGGAACACACACACACACAAAGCCAACACATCAGGACAAAACGAACAAACAAAGGAACACAGTGGGGCACCGCCTTGGAACGGCCAGTGGCAAAAACACCACCAGTGTAAACAAAAGTAATCCCCTCCAGGTGAATCTCTTACACACGTAATGGAAACAAAAAGGCATGGCATGTAAAACACAAAAATGCTCGTGTATAAATATATAAAAAAGCAAACCTTAAGAACCAAAAACGTATGTACTCAAGACTTAGGCCTTTGATATTTTGTATGTAGCATTAACACCATTTCCTTGTGATTCTCTACCAAAATTGTTTAGATTATTACCCTGAGATCAAAAGTCAAAATAGGCCCTGCCCGGTGGGGGAAGGGGGAATCCCTAGTTTTACATAGACATATGTAGGAAAAAAACAATTTCAGACAAGAATCTGGGAACTATTGCAAACATTTATTATCTTTGTGTTTTCAATAAAATTAAGGTAGTCTTAACAATATATAAAAGAAAATTCATGTTTGTTCTTTATATTTCAGTCGGAAACTGAAGGTGATGAGGGTGATGCGGCAGTAAGGTAGAGACAGGGCCGAGTAGAACAAGTGAAAGCGATAGTGACAAAGGTGCTAGACAACTGTTCAGGGATGGACAAAGATATCCACAGGTAAATAATATAGCTGATATATAACAGCTTTCCTAAGCAGTTTAATATGATACTGTTTAAGATAATGGAGACTTGAAGATTTGTGGCTATGACTTGATTTTAAAAGTATCTACATTCAGTTCAGGACAAGGAAAATGGCAGCCATGAAGTAAAACTTCTGGGACAAAATATTATCAGAACAACATTATACGCATTTGCGACAGGAATACTGGATTTGAGTTCAAAACCACAAGACGTAGGTCCTATGAAATAAAATTTGGTCACTTTAAAGACATTCAAAATTTAAAACTTTTCACCGAGAGATTTTTCAAATTTCCTCATTTTTGGGGGAGATAATCAATATTGAAGTTAACATTGATGCCTATGGGAAATATGTAATATCTTTGATTATGAGAATCTGAACTTGAGTTTTGAGAAAAGTTTGCGGTAGAAAGCTGCATTATATGATTCTGATACAAATATCAAAAGAAATCTACAATTCCCCGGGAAAAGGAGAAAATCATTTTTTTTCTAGTTTTCAGGGGAGATAACTCTTGAAAAACCAAAATTATCAGGTGAGGTAATCTAAAGGAAATTTTTGAGAACTTCTGTCACTATGTAACTTGTCAATATGCACCTTATTTCTATCGTTTGACATTATTAAAGCCTAAATTATCAAGTTGTATGTACGCTTTTGGTGAAATTGAGGCCTATTACACCATGTTATCCTTAAAATTAACTTCCCTTTGTTGTTACTGTACATAATATATATTTTAACATTTTCATAGTTAGCCGTATGGGAAAATCAAGACCACTTTCCTGTGGTACAACATACAGCCAACTCTCGATATCTCGACTTTGTCGGGACCAAGGAAAAAAAGCAGAAAAATCGAAAAATCAAGATAACCGAAGTAAGGTCAACATAGGCCGGTAGATGGGGTAAGGAAGTTTCGTGTGGATAAAAATGCGTTTTTTTTTTTGTTTTTTTTTTAAACTGTTTATTTATACAAACACATGTTTTACATATCGATAGCTTTTTGCTGTTTGTTTTTTGTTAATTTCAACCTTTATTCTGCCGACCACCTGGTTTCTAATTACCTATTTTCACCATATTGTTATATGTGCAATGCACATGATGTGAAACTCGCTCATAGGTAGAAACCAACTAAATAGTTTTCTCATTTGACCGGTTCGTCTCGTCTGATTCATGTAAAAAATATATTCCTTTTATTTGAAAATTGCATGTTAAAAGAAACGATACAAATTACTCAATCCGCGTGTTACACAGCTTACGTCGCAAACAAACAATTAATGACACATGAGCGTTGGTTCGAGGCTCAAACAAAATGGCTGAAATCTTTAAAAATCTGAGAAAATAAAGATAAAAATCGAGCTTTTGTGATTAAATCTGGACATAATTTAACAATTTGTGGTGAATTTTGTTGGATATAACTATTTCTTTGAAAACTAGTGGAATTTTGAGAAATAAATCAGGTAAAATGCCAAATGAGAAGGACAAAAATTCAAACAAAGGAAACAATGGAAGTTCGAAGAAAAATACAAATTCAGACCAAACAAGCGAGACTACCCAAGTGCCAACTGTTCAGCCTTACGTAGGTCCTCAACCTGGTTTCTTTCCATCTTTTGGTTTAGCAGGACAAATACCACCCCATTTATATCGACCAGCATTTCCCAGTTTCCCCACCCAGCCGGATACCCAATCTGACAATATGCTTGAACTGATCCATGAAATGAACTCCAGACTAAAAACTATAGAACATAACGTTACAAAAATAGGTCCAATGGAAAAAGATTTGGCTTACCTCAAGACTCAAATGTGTGGGATCCAAGATTCAAATTTTTTACTGTCCAGAAAGGTTTCCGAGGTAGAGAAATCATGCCAATTCAATAGTGAGTTGTTTGACAGTATTGTGCGTTCACGTGAGAAAACTGATAACGATATTACAGAGTTACAGCACCAAAATTCCATTCTCGAATCACAAATTCAAACACTTATGTCCAAAAACACTGAATTGAATACACGCTGTCTAGACATACAGTCAAAATACATGGAAAATGACCTCATTATATTTGGTGTAAAAGAGGCCCTTACCAATGAAAATGGTGAATATCAGAAAGAGGATGTCCAATCGACCCTCATAGACACTTTGAAGTCAAAACTAATGGATAATCCGGCAATTTTAAATGAAGCACCAGTGACAAATGAAAATTTGAATTTTGAAAAAGTTTATAGAGTTGGTAACCCAGTGAAAGCCAAAGAGAATAACAGGCCACGACCGATTATTGCGAAATTTGAGAAAATCAGTGACAGAAATATTGTTCGTAAAGCTGGTATGACTCTAAATCTATTAAAACAAGATGTTAAAATATTCGATCATTTTCCGCGTGAAATCGAAGAACGTAGAAAGAAACTGTATCCGGTCGTTCGGCACCTTTCTGAAGTAGGTGAAAAAGTGTCTCTAGTAAAGGATCGGTTGTATATCAATAACAAACCATACAATATCAATAACGGTGCTTACACTGATAAATTTGGGCGTACATGCTATGTCCGTCCCCGCAATGCTCCAGCGTATCCTGGTCACGATAGCAGAGACAATCAGCGCCCACAGTATGGTCCGAATCCCGCGCAGTATGGTCCGAATCCCGCGCAGTATGGTACGAATCCCAACAGACAGCTATATCATCAGCGTTCTCAGAAACTCAGTGGTAGAACTCTTACATTCGAAACCCCTAACAGATACGCTACATTAGCAACGGATGCTGACAGAGTTCAACAAAAACGGAAAGAACGATCACCGCTTGAAATGGAGACGGACACGAAACGTCAAAATATAGACGATTCTTCATCAAATATTCAATGGGTTGAAAATAATGGTGTTTTAATTGACATTGACTCCACGGTTCAACATAATGCATTAGATAACTGTTGGGCGGGTTGCCAGCCTGTTCATGTAAATGCTCAAGTCAATGACCCCCAAGGGGAACCTCCAAGTCTGACAAATGCAGACGAAACAGTTACATAGGTATGGACACTGGTGTGTTTACCCGTATGACTATCTGTTAGGTGTGCATTCACCTGTAACTTTATCGATAGGTAATACAATTGTATGTTCATCTTTAAATGAGAATCTTATGTACTACTTTCCCATACTATTGTTGGTCGTTGACTCCAGCTTTATATCTGAATGAAATTTATAATTGGAGTAACGGTACATGTAGTTTATCGCCTATGACTTTGCTGTATTTGAATTATTATTATTACCAAAATATCTCACCTGAATGGATTCATATGTATTGGAACAGTTTAATTTTGCCTATTTTCCTATCTTTTTAAATGCTAACATTTCTAATCAAAGTTGTGTTTTCGATAATGATATAATTACCTAAGTTATAATAATGACTGTAATAATGGTAACAGTGCATGTGGGAACACCTTAGTGGGTGAACAGGCTATTGACTCTCGTAACCATCCTTTGCGGTATAATGCTAGAGAAAAGGTAGTTTCTTCGAAAGATGATAGACAGAATTTAAAGGGGGATAACGCGAATAAAATTGTTTCTCTATTTAGAATCAAATGCTTTTGAAGAACTTAAAATGCTTTCGTTAAATGTATGTGGCCTGAAATCGAATTGATTTGTCCAGAGTTTATTGATCTTTTAAACCAGTATAGTATAATAGGTTTACAAGAATCAAAATGTTGTGACTTAGATTTTGTAAATGTACCGGGCTTTGATATTTTATGAAAAACAGAATTTCTACCAGAAGACGTAAATCTGGTGGCATTGCTTTACTTATTAGAAAGGATATTTCTAAATATATTTCTGTAAAAGAGACAGAAAATAAACTGGTTTTATGGTTTACAATTTCAAAAACGTTGTTAAAAACAGTAAAAAAATGTAGTTTGTGGCATTGTCTATGTACCACCAGAGTACTCAGAATATTCTACAGAAGACCCGTTTTCAGAAATCCAAAGTGATGTTAACAAGTTTGCACAGAAATATGACATGTATTGTTTATTTGGAGATTTTAATTCCAGAACTAAATGTCTTCAGGATTATATCATAGTAGATACTGAATTTTTGAAAGTCAAAATTTGGAAGAAATATGCTTAGAATATAACCTCGAAATGAGTATGTTTGACAGGTCTTCAAATGTAAAATAAAGTACGTGTAATAATGATAAATCCTCAAATAATTATGGGCATCAATTCCTTGAGTTTTTGAAACTGAATAATTTTTACATTTTAAATGGGAGAACAAAATATGGACATTCCCGGGAAAACCACATGTAAAGGTACAAGTGTTGTTGACTACTTTGTTTGTAACTCTAATCTTTTTAAATATGTGTCTTCACTGCGAGTATTAGACTTCTGCCCATTGTTATCAGATTGTTCATAAACCCAGTTGAACTAAACTTAACATTTAAATAAGTAAAAGCAACTACGAACATGATGAGGAACAATTGTCTGTTAAACTATGGGATAGAACTAAAGCAAACGAATTTGTAGATAAAATTGATGTACAAAAACTGCGAAATATAAATGAAACACTTGATAATTTTACACTAAATATGAACTTTACCAAAGAGAATGTAGACGAAATAGTCAGTGATATATCATCACTGTTTTTAAATACATCTAGCGAAACTTTTGGATATACAAAGGTAAATAAAAAATCATACACGGGTAATTCTAATAAAACTTCTTGGTTTGGACCAAAGTGCAGAAGGCTAGAAAAACTTTCACACGGCAAAGTATCTTTATAAATTTAAGAAAGAATAACGAAAAAAAAGGAGATTCTAAAACGAAACGCTAAAATTTACAAAAATACATTAAACCAATTTTATAATAAAGACAAACGTTCAAGTATTAAGAAATTACGGGATGTTAAAAGTAAAGACCCGCAAAAATACTGGAAAATCCTAAAAGGAAATCCAACACAGAAAAGTGAAGCTGACTTGTCAGATCTTTATAATTTCTTCAAAAATGTAAATAACAGCGATGATGAAAATAATGATACTGATGATAATAATAATAATAATAATAATAATAATGTTGAAAATGAAATAAACGAAGAAATAAATGTTCCCATTACTGAAAATGAAATAATGGCAGCAATAAAAACTTTAAAAAATAACAAAGCAAATGGTTATGATAAAATTGTAAATGAACAAATAAAAGCATCTTTACCATTGATGAAAAATATATATGTTTAAACTCTTTAATCTAATTTATGAAACTGGTGTAATCCCAGAACTTTGGACAATAGGTATTATCAACCCAATATATAAAAATAAGGGCGACATAACAAAACCTGAAAATTATAGGCCTATAAACATTGTTAAGCTGTCTAGGAAAAGTTTTTACCAGTATTTTAAATAAAGAATAACTGACTATGTTGAATCTAATAACATTTTAAACAATATACAAGCGGGTTTAGAAAAGGTTTCTCAACAGCAGACAATTTATTCGTCTTACACCACATTATTCAATATCTAAATAATAACAAGAGAAAATTATTCTGCTCATTTATTGACTTAAAACAAGCTTTCGACACGGTCTGGAGAAATGGTTTATGGGAAAAATTAATGAATACCAAAATCAACGGAAAGTGTCTCCAAGTCATCAGAAACATGTATAATGATATAAAATCCTGTGTTAGAGTAAATTCAAAATTTTCTAACTTTTTCTCCTGTAATATTGGAGTTCGTCAAGGGGAAAATTTATCACCTTTGCTTTTTTCACTATTTTTAAACGATCTAAAGGACTTTTTTCAAAATAATAGTAATGTACGAGGAATAACAATTCAAAATGAACAAAATACAAATGAACTCTTTAATCTCTTAAAAATCTTTATTTTACTTTACGCTGATGACACAGTAATATTGGCAGAAACAGCGAATGACTTACAGGAAGCTTTAAATACTTACGAACAATACTGTGATACTTGGAAACTTAAGGTAAACATCTCAAAAACGAAAATTGTTGTTTTTGCTAAAGGTAGACAACCTATATATAATTTTACTTTTAAAAATGAAGCCCTAGAGGTCGTGAATGAATATAAATATCTTGGTCTGTATTTTAATAGAAGTGGCTCTTTTCTTAGTTGTAAAAAACATATTTCAAACCAAGCAACTAGGGCAATGTATAGTCTTATTAAAAACTCCAATCGTCTTAACCTTCCAATAGATTTACAAATAGATCTCTTTAACAGAACTATCAGACCTATTTTACTTTATGGAGCTGAAATATGGGGTTTTGGTAAACTAGATTTAATAGAGCGTGTACAATTAAAATTTTTAAAATATGTATTAAAATTAAAAAGGTCTACTCCTAATTATTTTGTTTATGGTGAAACGGGATGTATGCCATTGTCAATAGATATAGAAGAAAAAATAATTTCGTTTTGGTCAAGGCTCTGTGTAACTGAAGGTGGAGACACCCCAAACAAATTATCAACTGCAGTTCATAAAAATATTTTACAATCAACAGAAACCATACCTATTGAAATGCTTAAAATAAAGTACCCATGGTTATACAATGTTCGATCTATTTTGATTAAATGCGGCCTTGTTAATATATGGACAGATCAAAATTTTCCGAATGCAAAATGGTTAAAGATGACCGTTAAACAAAAACTACAGGATTTATTCTTAAATAATTGGTATTTTTTAGTTGAAAATTCAAGCAATAGCACATTCTACAGAGTATATAAGAACTCTTTTGGTATTGAACCTTATTTATCCAAACTACAACCCTCTCTATTATATAATTTCATTAAATTTAGAACAAGGAATCACCGCTTACCTATTGAAACGGGAAACTGGTCAAGAATACCAATAAATGAAAGAACTTGTAACTCATGTAGAAACAAAATTGGGGATGAATTTCATTATTTATTCGAATGCGATCAGTTCTCCGATGCCAGAAGACAATTTATCAAACCATATTTTTATCGACGTCCGAATATGTTTAAATTAGAAAAATTAATGTGTACTAGCAACAAATCAGAATTTTTGAAGCTTTGTAAGTTCGTAAAGGTTATCCTACGAATTGCTAGAAATTAGAATGTAATCTTTCCTCCATATTTACAGATTATTATTTCTATTAATATGAATTGTGCATATATCATGTGTTTAATATTAATTGTTTATAACTGATATACTGTACTTTGATGTGTTTATATATGGTAGCCTCGTAATAGATCATATTGTCTATTGTAAATTCCTCATATTTGCATGTGTGTACATGTATTGAGAGAATAAACGAGATGTTCTGTTCTGTTCTGTTCGGTTAATTGGTTTCGGGTAGTAATGAGGATCATTGTGTGAATGACCGATCTTTTTGTTTTTCGCACCTTCGGCGGTAGACGACAGTTGAGCGAATACAAGCGTGTGCAGCTTTTCGCACCACGTTTGGCAGACGATTAACAAAAAAATAGAGTAAATTTTAAAGTTGGGGACTGAAAATCTAGTCGAGATACCGAAACAATCGGGATATCCGTAATTGATTTATATATAATAAGAAGGGAAAAAAATCGGGACCGGGAAAATCCAATTGATATATCGAAATAACCGAAGTCGAGATATCAAGATTGGACTGTCACTGCCAAACTTTAGGTATACTTTAATGTATCTCTTTCTAATAAGCAGTTTTTGTTGACTTACAAAAAGAACACTTTCTTCCCTTTGTCATGTTTGTTGCTACTTTAAATGGCTTATTCAACCTGGTTGTTTGAGATGGATATTTCATTGTTTTGGCTTACTGTCGACCAAACTTATACAAACTATGTTTTACGGTAACATCTACATGACGGCCCGCCCGCTTAGCTCAGTAGGGAGAGCGTTGGTCTTTGGATCGCGGTGTCCCGAGTTCAATCCCCAGGAAGGATGTATGTTCTCTGTGACGATTTGATAAAAGAAATTGTGTCTAAAATCATTCGTCCTCCACCTCTGATAATTATCCCCCGCCGATGAAATCGGGAGAGGGGTATTGAAATGGCGTTGTAAGTGTGTCCGCCCGTTCGTCCGTCCATCCGCAGCCATTTCTCAGTAATAAAATAAACATGAACCAACTTACTCAGATGATGCCCGTTAAGTATTTTTTGGATTAGTCAATTTCCCTTAGAGTTATTGTCCTTGATTTACTGAAAAATGCCCACAAATGTCCGTCCGCAGCTATTATTCAGTAACTAGCAGGTAGAATTACATGAAACTTGAATTAAACATGAACCAACATACTTGGTTGATGCCGGTCAGTTTTTTGTGTTTTTTGGGGGGGGGATTAGTTCCCTTAGAGTTACTGCCCTTGGATTTTAATGAAAACTGCCCAAAAATGTCCATCCTCGGCCATTTCTCAGTAACTTTCAGGTAGAATTTCATAAAACTTGAAATAACCATGCGCCAACATACTGCGATGATGCCCTTCAATTTTAAGCTCACCTGAGCCAAAGGCTCATGGTGAGCTTTTGTGACCGGTCAATGTCCGTCGTGCGGTGTCAGTCGTCCTTTCGTCAACATTTTCTAAAAAAATCTTCTTCTTGAAAACCACTGGGCAGAATTACACCAAACTTCACAGGAATGATCCTTGGGTGGTCACCTTTCAAAATTGTTAAAAGAATTTCATTCAATGCAGAACTCTAGTTGCCATGACAACCAAAAGAAAAAAAATCTTCTTGTCCAAAACTGCAAGGCATAGAGTCTTGATATTTGGCAAGTGACATCATCTAATGGTCCTCTATGAAGATTGTTCAAATTGTGCCCCTGGGATGAAAAGAGGCCCCGTCCCGGGGGTCCCAAGTTTTACATAGATTTATATAGGAAAACACTTTTAAAATCTTCTTGTCTGAAACTACAAGACCTAGACCTTTGATATTTTGTATGTAGCTTTGCCTTGTGGTCCTCTATAAAGATTTTTAAATTGTGCCCCTGGGTTTGAAAAGAGGCCCCACCCCAGGGGTCCCAAGTTTTACATAGACTTATATAGGAGAAAACTTTAAAAATCTTCTTGTCTGAAACTAAAAGGCCAAGGCTTTTGATATTTGGTATGTAGCATTGCCTAGTGGACCTCTAACAGAATTGTTCAAATTATGCCCCTGGGGTAAAAAGAAGCCCCTCCCTGGGGGTCACTTGTTATACGAGTTATGTAGGAAAAAATACTTCAAAAATTATCAGATCATATTTCCTAGACTGTTTAATCATATTTACCTGATGTACCCAAGTGATTACGGGTCACCTTACTGTGACCTTGACTTACTGACCTACTTTCTTGTATTTTAAGATACAGCCTTGAAATTTGGATGACATGTACAGTTTTGCATACCGATCTTAAAACTGACTTTCAGTGACCATGAGTTTGACCTACTGACCTACTTTCTAATATTTTAGCATCAGTTTGCCATTTGAAACATGTGACTCCTATTACTCAGGTGAGCGATTCAGGGTCATCATGACCCTCTTGTTTTTTATTGTCAATTTCCCTTAGTTATTGCCCTTGATTTAATGAAAAACCACGTCTGCAGCCATTTCTCAGTAACAAGCTGGTAGAATTTATAAACATGTGAAGTTGTGTACCCACACCTTGTCTTGGCCACACCCCACCCCCCCAAAAAAAAATCATTCCTTTTTATTAAATTTTTTTCAAACCTTTAATGACTATTTATCAACATGCAAATTTGCTATCTTGTACTGTACTGCATCAAACACCTCCCCACCCCAACCATCTTTTTTTCATTTTTAATTTTCCATCAATATTTATGATCAACATTCAACATGCGATGTTTTTTACCCTCACCCGGTCACCGCCGCTTGCCTTCCCCCCCCCCCCCCCCCCCCCACCGGGTATGCAGTATTTGTGAAAAATGTCCTTAGGTAGGGGAAATTGACTCTGTTACAAATTCTTGTTGGTTAAGTTTTTAGCTTGGCTATTCAAAGAATAGACAGAGCTATTAGACTCACCCGTGCGTCAATGTCCCTTTTTGGTTAAGTTTTTGTGTGTGAGCTGGTTTCACAGAAACCACTTGTGGAAATGGATTGAAACTTCACACACTTATTTACTGTGATAAAATGACTTATATTGCACAGGTTCCGTAACTATTTTTTACAAAATTATGACACTTTTTTTGACTTAGACATTTTTGGTAAAGGTCTTGTATGTAAGCTGGTATCTCAGTACCCACTATTGGGAATGAATTGAAATCTCACTCAGTTGTCGATTGTCATGAGCTAATATGCCTTGTACAGGTTCCTTAACCCTATTTTTCAAAATAACGAAATTGTGTCCCTTTTTGATTTAAATATTCATTTTCTTGACATGCTTGACAAGGCTGTTAAATAGTAGAGTGTTGCTGTCCTCTGACAACTCTTGTTGTATATAAGCTTGTATCTCAATACCCACTGAAATGGGAATGGATTAAAACTACACACACTGGATCACTGTCCTGATCTGACTGCAGTATGCTGGTTTCATAACTCTACTTTGAGTTTTACAAAATTCTACCTCCTTCTTGACTAAGCAGTTGCGATAGCCCTGTGTCCATATTCCTTGTCAACAAATTTAATGTTAACACTATAGAGGTCACAATTTTTGCCAAATCTTAATGACACTTGGTCTGAATGTTACCCTCAATAAAATTTGGACGAGTCCTATATTGGGTCATCTGGGGTTAAAAACTAGGTCACCAGGTCAGATCAAAAGAAAAGCTTGTTAACGCTCAACAGGCCACATTTATGACTGTATCTTCATGAAACTTGGTCAGAATGTTAATCTTGATGATATTTTGGTCAAATCCGAATCTAGGTCATGTGGGGTGAAAAACTAGGTTACTAGATCAAATCAAAGGAAAAGCTTTTTAACACTCTAGAGGTCACATTTATGACCATATCGTAATGAAATTTTGTTAGAGTGTTTATCAAGATGATATTTCGGTCAAGTTTTAATATCAGTCAAGTATGGTCAAAAACTAGGTCAACAGGGCAAATTAACGGAAAAGCTAGTTTAATACTAGAGGTCACGTTCATGGTCATATCTTAACGAAACTTGGTCAGAATGTTATTCAGGATTCTCAGCTCAAGTTCAAATCTAGGTCAAATGGATTCAGAAATTATGCTAGATTAAAGGTAAAGCTTGGTAACTCTAGATGCCTGAATTTAGTATCCGGTGTATGACGTTATTCAATGTGGCTTGTTACACTATTATTATATTTAGTTCAGTATTGTCAATCATTTTCAGGTTTTTGAACAAATTCATGATATTTACATCATGTTTGTATGTGTAGATGCGTATGCAATAAAAAGGTTATCATCTTTGTATAGGGAAACATGCACTCGTTCTTCAGCGGAAGAATATTGCGCTTCTAAAGTTGCACAATATTTCCACTGAAGGACTAGTGCATATTTCCCGTTACAAAGCTAATAAACTAAAAATTTTAGGTTTTGTAACTGTAAATAAAATTGTTTCTGCAGGTCTTATCTATGTAATACAGTGCTGAAATATATGCCTTTTATCATGTTTAGCACATTTTGATCATTCTTATTCATGTATTTGTCATTTATTTGAACATGTTAAACAAAGTAGGAATAGATGAGTGAAACTGCATATTCTTCTTTGTTTCTATATTATCAAGTCTGTGTTTCTGTACCAGCAAATACCCCAGAGTTTTCACTGAAACATAGTTATATAAGAAGTTGAATTATTATACTGGTTTTGAGGTGTGAAATGTAGAGTGGGTTAATTAGACCAGTCTGTCTGTCTTGACAACTGTTTCAAGTTATGTAACCTATTTCAGTTACTTTTCAACATAATTCAAGTATTTTATAATCTGTATTAGTTATAAAATATAGTTAACTCGGGTAAGTTATTTAAAAAAAGTCTTCTTTTTTTAAATTGTTCTCACAAAGTGACCTTTAAAGTGAAATAAGTAGCAAACTGTGTTTAACCCAATTCTCTTTTAGTCTGATCATGACCCGATAAGCATAATGGGATGTTAAGAGTTTTTTTTGGTTTTAAAACTTTTGGTAAAACTTTATCAGCCCTGCGTAAACTTTTTTTACTGCAAAGCTGGAAAAAGTTCATGGATTCAGGAAATAATTCATAATGAGGAATTGGTACAGGAGGGCTTTGTAATATTTAATGCTAACTGAAACAAGTTATAAAAGTTTAAGCAATAATTCAAATAGGTTACAAACTGCGATAACTTGAAACAGTTACATGTACATCCCCGAAGTGTCAGTATCTCTGAAAACAAGCCAGGTATTGTGTTGATCATTTGGACAGATTTATAAAACATTACAATTCTTGATACTAGTAATCAAGTTTTTCAACATTTACATAACTAATTAGAGTCAATTGATCAATTGCAGTCATATAGCAAACTGGTATGCTCCTGTTATCATGATTATACCTGTTTCAAGAAGCTTTTTTCGTGGAAATGTCTGGAGCCCATTCAACATGTCCTTAGTATACGTCTTAAAACACGCCTTTATGATCTAAAATAGGATTTATTCAAAAACGGCAAAATACAAACATTCGAACGTTCAGTATTGAACACCTATAATGAACAAGTTTCAGACAGCAAGTAATTCTATACATGTTGCTTAATTTGTTTAGGAAATAACTGTTTTCAGTTAATATTTTGAAAGGGGAAGCAAATCTTAAATAGATTAACATAATAATATTTTAATAAAGAAAGCAGGTTCTTGCCCTTGTTTAAATTAATATTTGATAACTGAAAAGAGTTACAAAAATGAATTGATCAAATTTTATAATTCAAGGGAAACAAATCTTACATTCAATTTGTTAAAAAATAACTGATTAAGGTTACAATTTTGGTAACTTATTTCAGTTACACCCCTGAATGATGTAATATAGAATTTTAATGTTTTGCAGAATAAGACGAAAGAAGAGATAAGTGAAATTATAGAGGAAAGATCGATAACATACAGTCACAGGAAATTACTGAAACATTATATAAAGAATGGAACGACGACATCCGGAAATCAACTAAGGCTGCAATGATCGCGTTTTATAAAAAGATAGCATAAGAGGTTAGTTCCAAAGCATATGTTAATGTAAAGAAAGATGACAGCTCACCTTATTTTTTTCTGCAAGATGGACACATGAAATCTAGTCTTTTGGCCTTTGTAAGGCCTAAAAAAAATTCTTTGTTTCCGGTAACATGCTCAAAAAAATTAGGGTAGGTAGGTCGGAATTTTTTTTTTTTTTTTGGAAATTTTTTTTATTAAGGGAGACTTTTCGGAATTTTTTTTTTTTTTTTGTCAAAAAAAGATTACAAATAAGGGGGATATGCCTTTAGAGCATCAGTTGATTTCTAACATCACTGGTCATGTTTAACGCATAAAAAGTGCAGGTTTGCATCATTTTGTTAAAAAGTTGAAAAAAATATTCTCCAAGGCCATAAAAACATTTAGGGTTGGGCCAAAAATTTAGGGTAGGTCGGGATACCGGAAACAAACAATTTTTTTTTACGCCTAACAGAAGTGTTGATGAATATACAGTGGGAGTGTAGCCAGAAGTTACTCTCCTCTCCACAACCTAGAAAATATTGCCGGCTTTCTTGTCCTCTGGTTTATCTTGCTGACACCCTCATAACTGTTAAATGTTAACGTTTTCCTGCACGGACGTACTTGTTTGTGTCTAAAATAAACATAAAATATTTATGCGCACTTGTTTTATGTATAACAGTATGAATATTTACCCCGTTTTATTTAATTTATATAGGTTTTAGAACATACAATGCCTTTAATACATTATCATATAATTTAGATTTATCAATAGAGTCTATTTGCCTAAAGATGACATAAATATAAATGTAATGTTTCATATATCTTTATCTAATAAATAATATATAGAATTGTTATGTCGACATAAAACCGATTTTGAGTGTATCAATTTAGGTATTGTACGAATATTTCGATTGTAATGTGCACGCCCTTAATCTAAAACAACAGGTAAAATATGTTACCGGTATTTCTTGGGCGCAACAAATAACATTGATGTCATAGCACGTAAACGTGATGTCATTTTAGCGTATAAGTATTTTTTACAGAAACGAGCATATTAGAATGTAATATAATAATGTAAAAATGTTCCGTCGCTGAAATGTTATTAAATGTTATCGCATGGTGCGGCAATTTTCCCTTGATCTTTACAGCATGTTACACATTGTAACACACATTATTACTACAAAATATGTGCTGATATTTTACGAAACTGTTGCGATATATACCACCACGGAAAACTCTATGGAGTTTCATAAGAAAGAAACTGTTGTGATATATATCAGCACAGTAAAACTGTTCTTGAAATATTCTAGTTTATTTATTCTTTTACTTTATAGATGTGTGTGTTTGTGATCACTTTTTCTCCGTGAACTATAAATTTGAGCTTAAAATCATCTTTTCTTTGAAAGGAAAAAATAATACTCCCTCGATAGGACCTGGCCACAGTAAGAGAAAAAGTGTTTCGATATATATCGTCAAAGACTCGATATTTATCGCTAAATGAACATCAGAAATACATGAAATATATGAAATTCTGAGTTTTCTCAAATGTTTCTTAAAACTGAAACGTGCATCCAGAGAATAATGTATCAACTAAAGTGCTAAAAAAGAATCCGCTACGCGCTATCGCGCTAAAATGTATCTGCTATGGCACTACAATGTATGTGCAACAATTATGTCTATTATATAAGCATTATGAACAGCAAATCCAACACACTGTTACAACAGTTCTCGTTATTAAAACTGAAAAGTGCATCCAGAGAATGAGTGATTTCCAGAAAATAAACCCTTAACTTGGATCACTGCAGATAGGGACATTTAGTTTATTATCCATTGGCTCGTCTTCCTTTGAACGCTTTCTGCATTTTTCTTCTCTTTGACCGTTTCACACTGTGCCTTGATTGTGGTCTGTGGCGGATTTAGTGTGTTTGAAATTTCTTTCAACATGGCGGAGGACGGTTTTTGGTATTTCCTTACCCCTGTAGTGAATCTGCAGCCAGTACGTTTCATAATCTCTTCCTCGGATATTCCTCCTTGGTAGAGTGTTGTGGCACAGATTTTTTTACCATTATGTTTGTGTATCTACCTTCTAAACCTGCAGACGAACAAATGTCTTTCATGAAAGTATTCATCTTAATAATTCCAACAACTTGTTTAAAGGCCACCGATAAAATGGACCTGAAAGCCCCAATGCATTCAGATACTGTTCATAAAAGTCAACAATTCCACTATTTTCATCATAATGTCTTATAATGTTTGGTTTAGTACGCCTGTGTTTTAATCCTCCTCCATTGTACGTTTTATTATTTGTACCTTTAAATTTTCAATGAAACGACCATTTTCGTCATTCCCGATTGCAAATTGGTTGCAGTTTAATATTCGGTGCTCATCAAAAGCCCTAAGTCTGAAAAATTTACAGTTATAGAAATACATGGTATGCTGAAGAGCAACAGATGAGCTGTTCCCAAATACACCTTTAGACCACAAAATCTTTTCATCTTCTTCAGTGACTTGTTTTGCCTCCCTCTGACCAATAACTAACCCATCCTTAGTCAGCTTTTTCATCTGAGCATCTAGTACCTCGCGGAACCTCGCGTATCGTGGGCTCGTCTCATCCAAGAAGTTTTTATCATAGATGCCAGAAGGGGGGCCTCCGTGGCCGAGTGGTTAAGGTCGCCGACTTCAAATCACTTGCCCCTCATCGATGTGGGTTCGAGCCTCACTCGGGGCGTTGAATTCTTCATGTGAGGAAGCCATCCAGCTGGCTTACGGAAGGTCGGTGGTTCTACCCAGGTGCCCGCTCATGATGAAATAATGCACGGAGGGGCACCTGGGGTCTTCCTCCACCATTAAAGCTGGAAAGTCGCCATATGACCTATCATGTGTCGGTGCGACGTTAAATCAAAAAAAAAAAAAAAAAAAAATAGATGCCAGAAGATCGGAGATTTCTCAAAAGTCCACAGACAATATTATATAGCGATCCAGGTTGGTAGGGGAACCATCCTGTTTTCTTGCTTCTACCAAAAAACGACAAGGTTAAAAACATACTAACGTTGTACTTTCCATGAATTCAAAAATCTAAACAAAATAGCACAATATAACAATGTGTTTTACTTCAATAAGGTATTACCAGTTACAAATCTAAATCAATCTGACCGTCGAATTATTTTGACTAACAACGTACATTTCCATGCAGAAAAGTTGTAAAATATCTAAAAGTACCAGTTTTCGAAATTGTAATTTTTCCGTATTTTTACAATCGGAAAACTGCATTTCTTTGCCATAAAAGTGACTTTCTTAAAATATATTTTAATTACCACCATCGGAGACCTTAATTTAGGAATGTCTAGTTTAAAACTACATGTATCTTGTCAAATAAAGCTCTATTACGGATGAGTTGGATGAAACTGTATCTAAAAATATATATCCTAGGAATGCCATTTGCAAGTGACCACAAATATATTTTTCAATAACATTTGGAGTTCATTCAGCAAGAACTAGGTACTGTTGAGCTAGTTCGAAATAGCAACAACCACCACTTTTTTAGTTTTGATTTACAGGCATAAAATTACGTTTTTGGACTCTAATATGTGTATGTATGACAAATCAATTGTGTTTTTGAATGTAAATATTACTGATAAAGTTTTATGCGGTGTTAAAGTCATGTCCTAGATTTTGACAAGTAACGACTTTTTCAGTTTTTTTTGTGTGCAAAAGTGTCCGCAGTTAATTGCATTTTTTCTGCTACATGTATGTGATTTATTTCAGTATGACTTATTCATCCACTATAAAGGAACATATCCCTAGTTTCTTTAGATTACGAAGCCATTCAATAAAAAACATGACTGAAAATTTAGCCCCATTCAAATAATTTATAATGTATAATTTCTAATCTGCACATTTTTAAGTCTTGAAAATCATACAGTATTTTAAATACCCTCTATGTAACATGATAAGATAGGTTTGAAAAGTGAACACGAGCATTTCAATTTTTTTGTGGACACATTTTTTTGGAAACCCTGAAACAAGGCTTTGCAAGAAATATCTTTCCTGTGGTAATTGCTTTTCGAAATATCCAGTCTACAGTGAATAGGCTTCACTCTGTAGAATGCAGTTGCAGCCAAATCTCAAAGCATTTGCAATTGATCTCGTCACTTCAACAAACCTGTATAATTCACAATGCTACATCTTGATTGCATTTTAATTGAAACAGAAAGGTACATGTGCTTTTTGACTTACCATGAAAGGTGAGTGTTGATATCGCATTCCTCGAGTGGTGGAATGTCCTCTCCGTCCCCTTTCCGAACGGATCTCTAAGCCTGAAATGTACAGACATTTCCGCTTGCAATTTCATCATATTTAAGAAACAATTTATAGCAAAAGAGTGTTTTAACACCTTTTTGCACCATTGGCGCTTATACGTCGGGCGCAATAATTTCAGGAGGGAGCCTCTCGATTTAAATTATTTGTACTACTTATAACTCTCCGGGTGTATAAATAGAGTTAAAACAATCTTTCGCTAGGAACTATTTGGATTGTAATATATCTTTTATTGTAAAATATAGATAACATATGATAAAACTGTTTATTAGCAAATGTATGGAGCCAAATAGTAGTTAGTCTCGCTCCTTCATACACGCCAGGATGACGCGGAAATGATGGCGAATTAATCTAAAAAGCTAAGAACTCGTGTCTGTGTAAAAAAATCAACACAGTTATGCTATATGACATTTCTGTTAAAGATTTTTTTAAGTTAAATATTGTATCAATTAAGGCTGCGATGATCGCGTTTTATAAAAAGATAGCATAAAAGGTTAGGTCCAAAGCATATGTTAATATAAAGAAAGATGACAACAAATATATTCATAAACTCATTTCTGGGTGCGTACATGGCGCTAAATATCTCATCGGTGTGACGTCAATATAATCGTTGTAATGATAAAAGCATTGCTAGTCATATTAAAATATATAGATAATATCATTTACCATGTTGCTTTCTTTAACTTTATCATCTTCGTCTTCAGTATTTAATACTGCATTTTTTTCCCGTCCGCCCGCTTCCACCTCGTATACCAGTGGTCCCAGGTAGCCCTGTGCACCTCTCTCGCCTCAAATTTATAGTTAAAACTTTTTTGTTACAGTATTTACTTATGTAAGAAAAATGTAAATTGAAAAATATTCCTAAAGAAGGCATTTGGAACGTATGCTAAATTTACATGTTACTCATATGTTACGTTATACACGTGTACGTATAATAATATTAAAATAAGACGTGTTAAAGTAATTTTCATATTTTCTTTAAATTACTAGGGCTATTCTGAAAATAATGTTTATATTTTTATAAATAAAGCGTTACTTTTACTTTTAACATAATATTGAGTACCTTATTAAATATAAGTGCTTTTACGGCTCCTCCTACTGTCCGCCCGATTTGTAGCATCTTCTATGTACTTTACGTCCTTAGTATCTCTAATTCTCCCCTGAAAAAAAAAACATATAAAATGTAGAAATATCGTAAATTTCTTATGGCACATATTGTACACCATAGATTTGTTATAAAGCTAACATTTAGTAACGGATGCAGGAGAATCCGAATATGCGGCTGCATCTGAAATAAACGGAAGTCGGTATCTTTTCTTCCTCCTTTTTCTCTAGGATTTTACAAATGGCTGACATGAACATTTTCCGACAGCTATATTATTTTATTTCAAGTACTATGTAAAATTTATGGTGACCTAAATATGCAAAATAATGTACCAGTTTACAAAAGGATTCGCAGATTGTTGTAAATTTTTAAATATATTGAAATGTATATGTATATGCAATTCATAGCTAAAAGTTCAGTAAACCAAAACATGTCCTTACCATCGTGCGAATATCCACACAATGATTGTTATTCCTCTTCTTAAATAAAAAACCCGTGCGTTTCGTGATTTATGGTTCATTAGGCCTATGCGCCATCTCTCTGACCTGATAAGTCACGTCTATCGTTTGCCTGGTGAGGATGGGTAATCCGACATGCAACTGAACTTCGGACAAAACTTCACTTGGCAGCAAATTAAAGTTATTCATTAATGTTCAGCAGAACAGAGAGGTCGGGCACAAAGTAAAACAAGGTTAGCCTTTGTTTTTCAGCTCTTATTTTATAATGTTTTGGATTTTAAAGACCTTTTTGTGTAATGGTGGGGCGTATTAATTTCTAAATTTCTATGCCAGGCAGACTCAGATCTAGCTGGTGGTAAATTTTGAATTTTAATAAAAGAATGATTTTAAATCAGAAGGTAGGATAAATAGAGCATTAGGTTACTGTCTTATAAATTTAAATTTATTGAGTCGGAAAAAATATAAAAGTTGAGGTTCGGCCGAGTAACCTAATATTCTCTGTATATCGATTCACGGGCGTGAAAAGTCGATGACCACATATTTATCCCCCCGCCAAAGGCGAAGGGGATATTAGAAATGCTCTCCGTCCGTGCGTCCGTCCGTCCGTGCGTCCGCAACGATCTTGTCCGGAGCATAACTCCAAAAGTACTGGAGGGATTTTCTTCAAACTTCATACACTGATAGAACACATTGGGAGAAAGTGCAGTGTGCAAGAACAATAACTCTACCTTGCCTACTTTTTGAATTATTCCCCTTTATCATATTTTCTTTAAAAAATTTGTCCGGAGCATAACTCCAAAAGTACTGGAGGGATTTTCTTCAAACTTCATACACTGATAGAACACATTGGGAGGAAGTGCATGTGCAAGAACAATAACTCTACCCTGCCTATTTTTTGAGTTATTCCCCATTATCATATTTTCTTGAAAAAAATTTGTCCGGTACATAACTCCAAAAGTACTGGAGGGATTTTCTTCAAACTTCATACACTGATAGAACACATTGGGAGAAAGTGCAGTACGCAAGAACAATAACTCTACCTTGCCTATTTTTTGAGTTATTCCCCTTTATCATTTTTTCTTTAAAAAATTTGTCCGCAGCGTATCTTTTTCATGCATGGAGGGATTTTGATATATCTTGGCACAAATGTTCACCACCACGAGATGGAGTGTCATGCGCAAGAACCAGGTCCCTAGTTCTAAGGTCAAGATCACACTTACAGGTCAAAGGATACAAGAATGAAAACCTTGTCCGGAGCACTTCTTCTTCATGCATAGAGGGATTTTGATATAACTTGGCACAAATGTTCACCACCACAAGACAGAGTGTCATGTGCAAGATCCAGGTCCCTAGGTCTAAGGTCAAGGACACACTTAGAGGCCAAAGGTCAGATACAAGAATGACTTTGTCCGAAGCATTTCTTCTTCATGCATGGAGGGATTTTGATGTAACTTTACACAATCATACACCATCATGAGCCGAAGTGTCATGCGCAGTTCCCTTCTTTAGAATTACTTCCCTTTGTTGTTACTTTAAATAGCTTTTATTGTAACTTTTTCATTACTAGTCGTAGGGAAAAATCGAGACCACTTTTCAGTAGTACAACATGCATGCTACATCCAATTTTGAGGTGTATTTTGACCAATCTCTACCTAGTTAACATTTTTGTGTGGACTTACAATTAACTTCCATTAGTTGTTACTATAAATAACTTATGTTGTAACATTTTTATAATTGACCACAGGGAAAAAACAAGACCACTTTTCTGTGGTACAACCTGGATGTTACTTTCCAATTTTAGGTGTATTTTAAGACATCTCTACCTGGTAAGGAGTTTTTATGTGGACTTAGAAAAACGAAAGACTTACACTGATTACTAAACAACCACAAAATTAAAATTCCATTTGCAAATATAGCTGCTAGAGTAAAGAAATTTGCTGTGACGGGCATATATTGTGACATTCTGGCACTCTTGTTCCCTGTTAGCTTTCCATTCCTTCTTTTTACAGTAGCCATATAGAAAAACATATACAGCTATACTGTTCATGAAAATTAATACAATTTAGCAGTAAACCACCTCACTACTGAATAATTCTTTCTTCCACATCTTTAAAACCCCTGATGTGGACCACAACTAAACGGTTTTTCAAAGCTTCTCTCAAAATGAATACTTTCAGACACTAACTTGCCAGGAACTTTGGCCTTCAATTTTAATATGCCCGGCGGGGGGATTGGCCATGTCTTACATGGCTCTTGTTTTTCTGAAAATGTTGAGTGACTTTATTCTGCAATATGTATTAAACACAAGTAAAATATAAGAATGACTAGAATAGAAGACTCATGTACAACTAAAAGCTTACAATCAGTACTGGGTACAGTCTTTGTTTGTTTTCCTGTTCATTATGACTTCTTTCTTGTTTTTAATGTAACTATTTGCATGGCAAAATATGATCCGATATTCGATATTTGAAAATAGCAATAGATATCAAATCGGCAGTGTTTTGTTGAAACACAAATACTGTTTGAATCACTTACATCCTAGTCTAATTTATAAGACGTAGGGGCAATCCGTTTTATGTTTTTGATTTGTCATATATTGCCCGTCAGATGATGGATATTGTTAGGCCAAAAAAAGATTCAATATACATCTAAAGAGTACAATTATTTTGAATACTTACATCCCTACATTTGGCTATTCAAGAATATATCCCCTCGAAATTTACCCACCTCCTAGAGAATTTTTTCCCACCCCTTCCACACCCCGGTTACCGCGAAATATCCCCCATTCCTTCATCAAAAAGACCCCCTCCCCATCGGGTCCCCTCCAAATAACCCTACCCCGGCCCCGGCTAGAGAACTTACTTTCACACTACACAAACAAAGTACATTCCCCCTCCTCCTCTTTAGACCCCCCTTGTTCCCTTGACCTGTTAATTACCCCCACCCTGTCCAAAAAAAAAAACTGCTACGGGACGGGGGTATTTTCTGGATTAGCCCATTACATTCAGAATGTTGACATAGGGAGAGCTCTACTGAAGTAATTTTCGGACAGTACTTCCTTTCAGAACACTTTTCATCCTATCCTCGTCGACTTCAGTTGGGTTATAGACCCGGGAAGTAACCAGCAAATTCATGAGGTTCAATTTCAACACGACAAAAAAACTCAGTTTTATTTCAAAATGTATTGTGCGCTGACAAAAGATCACAAAGCAGGCCCCCAGTATCGGCCTTCGCTGTTGTCGCACCCATCATTCATACACAATTGGACTTTAATTTCTAATATCCTTTTCGTTTTCTGGACGGACCTATACGTGAATCTCAACAGCAATTATGAATAACGCCACAATGTCTAAAGCATCACGGAATAGACTTACACTGATTTCAGGAAATGCCCCAGGTTACAAATGAAATGCGGTCGGCTACCGAACACCGTTCTGCTTGTAATAAATTCGGTACGCATGCATAAGGGGAAATTATTGACAGAAACATGGAATAATGAACAATGAATTTCATCAGAAATAGTATCAACGACTTGCCCATATGAGTTTTGGTGTTAAGAGGTAAAAATTAACTTATATTACAAAGTCCTACGTTTTCCATAAAAAATGAATAAGAAATTTATACATTTGAAAAGTTTTATTGAATGTACTATCTATGATTACCTCCCTTTACAGCTCTAACTGTATAAGTTCATGTGCAGTATTTCAGGTAGTGCCTTTGTAATTGTGTAATTATGTGTACCATCTATTTGGATAGCTTTATCATTTGTTATATGGGACTTTAACCCCCTCCCAAAATAAAATCAATTTTACCTATTGTTTATGCTCTAATTACATTGTAATCAAAATTATGTTTATACTGTCAGGGGATTTTAAGTGTTGTTATTGTTGGAACTTTTATCAGTAAACTGCTGTAACTGTTAGAAGTATTAGCAATGAACTGCTGTGACTGATAGCAGTTTTAGCAGTAAACTGCTGTGACTGTTAGCTGTTTTAGCAATAAACTTCTGTGACTGCTGGCGGTTAATGCTGTTAAGTTAACTACAGTAACTGTAATACGAACTGCTCACTTTCCTTTGATAAAATCTTTATTTTGGTAATTACTAATATTCACATGTCATGTAATATGACCGCTATTCTGGATTAATGAAAATTCCGAACCTCCTCGCTTACTGAAAATATAAATGATTCATTTTTTGGAAATGATCCCATAAGAATACAATGTATTCGGAAAGGCTAAAACACTAAAATATAAATCAGGCATACGTAAAATCGAATTCAACATGCAAATTCGATCCAGGGCGGTGACCGGGTGTGGGCACACAACTTCGCATGGTGATAATAAATGTTCGTGGAAAAAATCAAAGACGTTTAATGAAATTCTACCAATTGGTTAGTTTGTTATGTACAAATATGTGGATTTTTAAAAGTTATAGGGCAATAACTCTTAAGTTACAAAAGAAATCCTGACGAAATTGTGTACGCACAGTCACATTATGGTGATCTAAATTCAGTTTAAGTTTTATAGTTCTAGGTCAAATATGTCAAAAGTTATGAAGCAGAAATTACCATATTTATAGTACCCTGTACAGTTAACACTAGAAACTACTAAGGAACATAACTCTGGTGCAACTTAAGCAATCGGACTGAAACTTGACGTGCCGAATTTCCCTGTAGTGGTTAATATGTATATGAAGTTTTATTTCAATATTCCAAACCACTTCCTAGATATGGCTCCGGAAGGACGGGCGGACAACGCCAAAACTATATCCCTCCGCCCTCGGCGGGGATAATTAAAGGAATAAGTCCAATACTGAAAGTGTCATAAATGTTAATGAAATGATTGCTGCACGCGGAACAGTATTCCCTTTATAAAAGACGGATGAGGTGTTAAGCTATCAGCCACAAAACCATACACATTAACTATATTATGTACATTTTCCGTGTATCTGTAAACACTTAAGGGCCATAACACTTTCTGGCGCAGATAAACAAGAACAAACAGTGACATGGTGTTCTTCTTTCCGCGTGTTTTTAACAAAATACCCAATTTAAAATACAACATGAATTTTATAAACTGTGTAAATTTTCCCGTACCCCTGCGCGATATGATAATATATTAGAGGGAAAAGAAACTTACCTGTCAACATGATAAGCGTCAATGGGGCTTAAATCATTGTGATGCTTTAGTGCTAACCACATGTGTCTTAGTTATTAGGAGCTTTGGGCCTAAGAATTTTATCATTTTAATTCACATTTAAGATGTACAGTTTAGCAACAACGACATCTTTGAAAGCAAAGACAATCTTTAAAGACTATTGGACATTTTCTCTGTTAACATAAGCCGATATTGCGTATAGAATCTCAAAACAATGTTTGGCATGATCATCCGTTCCGAATCAATGATTTTTGTTAATTGAAATTTCAGAACGTCTTTGCCTTTTGCCCATTGTCATTACCTTCAATATCCTAAGAAAAAAATGTTATTTATGATACAATTATCCAACAATATTTCCGAAATTGTGTCAAATATCGCCATATTTTGCCATATTTTATCTTGGGTTCAAGTGCGGAAATGACAATAGGTCTCGTGGTGATAAAGAACGTAATAAAGTCTCTCATAATATCGCTTTAATTTCCTTTCTGTACAAGGTTCGGAAATTTTGTTATGTATTGCGCCCTAATGTCTTTACATTTTATAGTTTGGAGTGAAAGCGGCAGAAAACATTTATCAGTAAATGAAAACGGAAGCAAAACCGAAGTTTCCAACTGTCATGACGTTCTTACATCGATCACACGGCACTAATCTTTAAATCTATATTTAGATCATTCATTTTAACATGATTCGATTTGATTGCCAGTTAAACAAAGATGGCCAAACTCTGTATATTCTGCGATAAACAACGGTTGACGCGCAGACCGGTTAGAGAGGATTATGACGTCAGATTGCCACATAACGTCGGGGGCAAATGAAGCCAATCATGATTTTATCAAAATATTACAATGATCATGTAAGAATGAAAACAATCAAGGCCTTCTTGTGGCTTATCGCCTTATTTATACGGTTCATCGTCCAGAGGTCCCTTGCGCTTATGCCCTCGTGTTTTAATTCATGCGCATCTGAACCGTTATAAATCAAGTGACAAACCGCTCGAAGGCCTTGATTGCTTAATAACAATTAATGTTCCGACACAGGCTTTTAATAGATATGCTATATGTAAAAGTATTTATTATGCCATGTCTAGAAATATTATCATCATTTAGGCTCGGTCTATCAACACGTTTTATCTGGATCATAACTAGAAGAAAATAACATTTAATGTGTGTGTTTTGTGCGTTACACATTGTGTAATGAAAGTTGGCTTTAATCACATCTGGGTTACCCCGTTCTCTTTTGGCACCGGGAAACAGTTTGCTAGCTCCTTCAATAACATCGCGGAAGTATTTTATCACTTGATTTAAGTAATCATGTGGTCTGTCTGCAAACTGTAGTAGTGCCAATATAGCAAATTTCATTAAAAACTGCCAGTTTGATAGTTACTACGAGATACAATATCAACACAGTAGTATCTTTGAAAATGCTGCTGTCTAAACATATTGTCTTTATTTAGAATATAAATGTCAAACAGTCACTCACTTGTCGATATGATAATACCATGTATTATTAAATTATTCATGCCGTACTTTCCCACAAATGCAAATTTTACTATTTTATAGTTTAATTAAGATTCTTATAGATTTTTGTGCAACGTCCTTTTCATCAAGTGAACCATTCTGTTTGTATGTATTTTAGTGTCAAAATATTCGTACTTATAGTATGTGTATATATAATGCCTGAAGGAGTTTTACTTTTTATTCCGTAATGATCTGGATATATAGCTAAAAGTAAGAATACACACATCGAGTAATACTTTTTAGCTGAATACACAATAATTATCTAGTTGATAAAATTAATCCGCAAAACTGTAAATAACTTTAATAAAATCTAGCAGGGGGCAGTCAGTGATTTTCTTATTTGCTTGCGTGAGCGGTCATTTATTGACATAACACAAGTTGTTAGAATCAAATGTTGCATAATTAACTATTAGGTAACAGAAACATGCAAGATGTCCATGTACATTTCAAATAATTTTGTGATCAATAAAAGAATAAACGATATCTTGATATTAGTATACAAGATGTTAAGGCACTGGTAGTAACAAGTGCTTCCCAACCATATATCTGTCTGATTATATAACTTCAAGACATAATTGGTAATAATTATGAAATTCAATATTATCTGATTAGTATTTTATCATCTTTGGCTTTCATTCATATAGTAAAAGAAACAAACAGTAACAATTCTGATTCGTAATTATTCAGTATAACTCTGTGAATGATCTTCATATAGGGAAATAATTACACAAGAAACGAACCTATATTGACCACGAGTCTCGTGTATCATCCATTGTTATTAAATAAAGACATTACATTAACACATAATCATATAATGATTCAAATAACGTAATAAGACAGTGATCTGTTTTCTTACTTCCAAGTGTCATAAGTATCAATGAAATGGTTATATCCTTTATGTAATAGATTTTATTGTGATATTCTCCCGAAAACAAAGTGTATACAGAGAGAGCTGTAAAAAAAGCTGTCGTCCACAGTACTATTTACATGAAAATAAAATAGCCAATTCTCATACATTTAACACATCCTAGCATCTAGTTAAACAGGGAGAGTATATTAATGCAGTTTAATCACTGTTAGAAATGAATCACATTATATTTTGTTCTTGTATGTATTTGAACAATGTTTTTTGGGGTAAATCTTAGGGAAAAGGAACTTAACTGTAATATAATCATAGGGATAAGTTGATTACTAAGGACTGTTAATTTGCCATTTTGTATATTATGATACTAATTTTGCTCTGTGTAGTAAATTTGCAGTACTTTTGGCGTAGACGATTTGCGTAAGACATAGTTTGATGTAAAACTGTGGTATCTTGTAATTATGTATTAATTATCCTCGAAGTATTGGTTTGAGTGACATCCAATGCAAGAAAAATAACATTTCTACTTACGACACAATTCTGCAATCAGCATTTCTAATGATTTTAATGATTTTCGTTCAATTTCTTGTTAGGTTAGTTCATTCTTATTCTGTCTAACAACACAGCACGGACTGGAATATTTTCAAAAACCTTTATCAGTTTCATCGTCACAATACAAAAAAGTATCATGAATACATTGTTGTGTCATTTCATCCTGTGTTAACCTTCAAACGTTAAGCCTTACAAATTTTGTGTAATCGCAATGCTTCTTTTCAACAGTATTAAAATTGGTTTGTACCCTAATTCAGTTCAAACATGTGACTTTTCATTTGTCTGCCCCAAACAACGTGGTCTGCAAATCAATTGATATTACATTTTTTCATTTAGATTAAATTTCGTAGATAAACGCAGCCATTAAAGCCATAAAAAATCTTACCCTGATAAGATAAATGTATTTGAGACATTTGCAATAAAACAGTATTCGTTTCTAATACAGTTGTCATTTGAGACATTTGCAATAAAACAGTATTCGTTTCTAATACAGTTGTCATTTGAGACATTTGCAATAAAACAGTATTCGTTTCTAATACAGTTGTCAAGGCCAATGTGCTTTAGATGCTACAGCGATAATGTTAATGTTTCTTTGCATTATTCACCCTTCAAATGCATCTGAATATGCATGAAGTACATCTTTTGTATTATCCGTTGAATCTGACATGTATTTAATTTTCAATAAACGTAGCTAGTTTCAGATAGTTCTTGTAATTGACATGTAAAATATTATAGAAACATGCTTATAAAATTTCCGGAAATGACTTTGTAATCGGTATTTCCAGAAGAAAACATTCAAGCAAGTCAGTGCTGGACTTAAAGTTACATATATGAGTGAGTAGACCATTCTGAAAACTGTAAAATATATTGGGTTGTTCTGAGCACAAATTGAAAATTGACCAAAGACATGACTGTATTCTGAGATTGGTTTCCAAACTCAATTCTTTTACATCCGGCCTAGTTAATCAATCTGTACGTTAAACTCATTATCGGACGATGTCATACCAAAGAAGTAAAAGATGGTACTAGTAAGATAGTGCTAGGACTGGTCAGCCAGGTGTCAGTATAATGTGACTGGGTGAGATATCATGCCACGTGTCTACGGCGTGATATTCCAGTGAGGTAGCACTATAAAGTTGGGCAATGTGCTCACTGCTACAAGTACACACAGTCCTTTATATGAAAAAAATAAAATTGTTGAAAAAGACGTTAACCCCGAAGACACACACACCTACACACATATTATCAAACGAAACCACATTTGGACAGCCAGGGTTTTTTTCAAAGGGTCTTCAGTGAGGCAGTGTGATAATGGAATTCCAAGTGATTATTTTCATTAAACGGGCATTCATGACCAGTCAACGATAATAAAATATTTTGAAAAGGTGTACTTTCAAATCGACCTAAGTATGAACATACATATAAACAATTTAAATGTATAGTGTTGAAACTCGACAATTCGAACTAGCTTATCTCAAAATTCCGGCTATCTCGAGAACATTTCCCAAGTCCTGTTCCGAAAACACGTGAATAAATATTTTAAGTAGAATTTCCTCATCTCGAAGTAAAACGCTCGATCCCTCGGAATTGGTGTTTTAACTGTTTATA
This sequence comes from Mercenaria mercenaria, assembly GCF_021730395.1. Taxonomy (NCBI): domain Eukaryota; kingdom Metazoa; phylum Mollusca; class Bivalvia; order Venerida; family Veneridae; genus Mercenaria; species Mercenaria mercenaria. The sequence continues at coordinate 57,958,477 of NC_069363.1, forward strand.
TTTGACATCATTTGGTATTCGATTAGTCATCTATTATTATTTTGAAGATAACTCATAGATTGAGCTTGTCTTTAAAGACATTAATCTGCCACGGTTAGATTATAATTATAGTATCTATTGGATGGGTTCCTTTAATTACGGACAGCCAAAAGAAAATTTGCATACTATAATGTATTAATTTAATGTCTCTTTTTAGCTCACCTGAGCAATGCTCAGGTGAGTTTTCCTGATCACTTAATGTCCGGCGTCTGTCTGTCGTCTGTCTGTCCCTCAACATTTAGCTTGTGTATGCGATAGAGGCTGTATTTTTCAACTGATCTTCATGAAATTTAGTCAGAATGAATACCTTGATGAAATCTAGGCCGAGTTCGAAAATTGGTCATCTGGGGTCAAAAACTAGGTCACTAGATCAAATCAAAGAAAAACATTGTATATGTGATAGAGGCTGTATTTTTCAATTATTCTTCATGAATTTTGGCCAGGATGATAACCTTGATAAAATCTAGGCTGAGTTTGAAAATGGGTCATCTCGGGTCAAAAACTAGGTCACTAGGTCAAATCAAAGAAAAACCTTGTGTATGCGATAGAGGCGGTATTTTTTAATTGATCTTCATGAATTTTGGTCAGAATGATTACCTTGATGAAATCTAGGCCGAGTTCGAAAATGGGTCATCTGGGGTCAAAAACTAGGTCACTAGGTCAAATCAAGGAAAAACCTTGTGTATGCGATAGAGGCTGTATTTTTCAACTGATCTTCATGAAATTTAGCCAGAATGATTACCTTGATAAAATCTAGGAAGACTTCGAAAATGGGTCATCTGGGGTCAAAAACTAGGTCACTAGGTCAAATCGAAGAAAAACATTGTGTATGCAATAGAGGATGTAGTTTTCAATTGATCTTCATGAAATTTGGTCAGAGTGATTGCCTTGATGAAATCTAGGTCGAATTTGAATATGGGTTATCTGAGGTCAAAAACTAGGTCACTAGGTCAAATTAAAGAAAAATCTTGTGTATGCGATAGAGACTGTTCTTTTTCAATTGATTTTCATGAAATTTGGTCAGGATGATTGCCTTAATGAAATCTAGGTCGAATTTGAATATGGGTCATCTGAGGTCAAAAACTAGGTCACTTGGTCAAATCAAAGAAAAAACTTGTGTATGTGATAGAGGCTGTATTTTTCAATTGATCTTCATCAATTTTGGTCAGAATGATTGCCTTGATAAAAGCTAGGTCAAGTTTCAACATGGGTCATCTAGGGTCAAAAACTAAGTCATATCTAAGAAAATGCTTGTTTTATCGCAAGAGACCAATTTTTTGGTCCAATCTTAATGAAAATTGGTCAGAATATTTTTTTCCATGAAATCACTAGGTCAAACATGTTTTACACTGTTATAGTGTGTTTCTTAGGTGAGCGACCTAGGGCCATCTTGGCCCTCTTGTTTAATAAATCTTCATGAATTTTGGTCAAAATGATTACCTTGATGAAATCTAGGCCGAGTTCGAAAATGGGTTGTCTGGGGTCAAAAACTAGGTCACTAGGTCAAATCAAAGAAAAACCTTGTGTATGCGATAGAGGCTGTATTTTTCAATTTATCTTCATGAATTTTGGTCGGAATGATTGCCTTGACGAAATCTAGGTCAAGTTCGAATATGGGTCATCTGGGGTCAAAAAGTAGGTCATTAGGTCAAATCAAAGAAAAACTTTGTGTATGCGATAAAGGCTATATTTTTCAATTGATCTTCATGAAATTAAGTCAGAATGATTGCCTTGATGAAATCTAGGACAAGGTTGAATATGGGTCATCTTGGGTCAAAAATTAGGTCACTAGGTCAAATCAAAGAAAAACCTTGTGTATGCGATAGAGGCTGTATGAATGATTTTGTCAGAATGATTGCTTGATAAAATCAAGGTTGAATTTGATTATTGGTCATCTGGGGTCAAAAAGTAGGTCACTAGGTTAAATCAAAGTAAAACCTTGTGTATGCAATAGAGGCTGCATTTTTCAATTGATCTTCATGAAATTTAGTCAAAATGAAATCTAGGTCAAGTTCGAATATGGGTCATCTGGGGTCAAAAAGTAGGTCACCAGGTCAAATCAAAGGAAAACCTTGTGTATGCGATAGAGGCAGTTTTTTTTCCAGTTGATCTTCCTGAAAGTAAGTCAGAATGATTGCATTGATGAAATCTAGGTAGAATTTGAAGATAGGTCAACTGTAGTCAAAAAGTAGGTCACTAGGTTATATCAAAGAAAAACATTGTGTATGTGAGAGGCTGTATTTTTTAACTGATCTTCATGAAATTTTGGCAGAACGATAGCCTTAATAAAATCTAGGTGAAGTTCCAATATGGGTCATCTGGGTTCAAAAACTAGGTCACTAGGTCAAATCAAAGAAAAACCTTGTGTATGCGATAGAGGCTGTATTTTTCAATTGATCTTCATGAAATTTAGTCAGAATGATAGCCTTGATAAAGTCTAGGTCAAGTTTGAATATGGATCATTTGGGGTCAAAAACTAGGTCACTAGGTCAAATCAAAGAAAATACTTGTTTTTTGCTCCAATTTTAATGGTTATTGGTCAGAATATTTTTTTCCATGAAATCACTAGGTTAAACATGTTTACACTGTTATGGTGTATTGTGGTGTGTTACTCAGGTGAGCGGCCCTCTTGTTTATTGTACCAGCGTCACGATGATACAGAAGTTTAATATGGATAGTGTATGTAAATGTGTATCGGTATCCTGAAAATAAAATTAATTAAATTATATTAACTATTCAACAAATAATCCAAATGTCAGAATTATAAAAAAAATGCGATATGACAGATGACAGATGTCAAATATGTAAACAAACATTGAGCACCTGATAAAATCAGTTATGCTTAGCATTATTGCCTTACAGTTTGCTTAAAAAAATAACGTTCATACAATTATGTACCGATTGTAAAAGAATATAGAAGTCAAATTATTTAGCATGGCAGCAACACTTTCATATGCTCTGTGTTTCATTCCAAGAGGCAACAGATACCCTGTGCCTTTTTGGCATTCCAACAGTCTCTCAAAATCTCGTATACAGGAAGATCATCATTTGGCTGTGAAACAACAATATACGGAGTATCCTCGCATCTGTCTGTTAGCTTGTGTTTACCGCAAGTATAGGGCAAGATCATACGATTTCAGACTTTTATCTTTGCTGTCGTATCGCTTTTTGTTCTTTGTTGCCGCTAGCTTTGACGTTGTATGCAGCTGCCAATTTTGCCTTAAGCTTGTTGATGTACTTCTGCCGGATTTGACTGCGTAAATCTTGAGAAGGAAGACCCAAGAGAGCGTCGATAGCCCGAACATTAGAATGTGTGAGATTTTCAGTCACTTTTTATGTTGTTTTCAAGCGTACCAAGTATCTTCAAAAGTGTTGAGTTAATGCGCTCCACAGGATTTCCCATATGATGGTATGGTATAATTTGCGAGTTGGCGACACCTGATAGCTGACAAAGCTCTTTGATCAAGGTAGATTCAAAGTAAGCTCCCTGATCACTACGAGTCCTTGACGGAAATCGATAATGAACGATGGGCACGGGCTGTTGTTTTTGTCGTCTTTTTCTTCGTAGAACCGCCTCGGTAGCCTAGTGGTAGAGCGTCCGCTTCGAGTGTGGGAGTTCGTGGGTTCGATCCCCGGCGCGTCATCCCAAAGACGTAAAAATGGTACTTGGCGCTCAGCATTTAGAGGGTAGTGCTAGGACTGGTCAGCCCGGTGTCAGTATAATGTGACTGGGTGTGGTATCATATCACGTGTCTACGGCGTGATATTCCAGTGAGGCAGCACTATGAGTTGGGCATTGTGCTCACTGCTACAAGTAGACACCGTCGTTTATATGACTGAAAAATTGTTGAAAAAGACGTTAAACCCGAACACACACACAGATTCGGACAATATAACGCAGTTTCCCCTGCTGCTAAAATGTGGTCATTTTGTGGGAAATGAGTAATTGCTGGTCCAAAGAAAATGTCCATTCTCATTTATTGAGGAAGAAAGTATATGGTATTGTTTCTGATAGCTTTAATGATTGGTTAACACCTCTCTCGGAACGCGTCTATTATCAGGAGAGTACTTTTTCTGCACGAAGCAATTATTTCAATGACATGTGTGTCATTTTTAAGAAAGCTGCTGTTGATACTGGGCACTTTTGCCTTGGACAATTGATCTGATGTTAAATATATACAATTAAACCTCGGTATCTCCAGTTCAAAGGGATCGAGCGTTTTACGTCGTGGTGAAATTCGATTTAAAATTATATTTATTCACGTTTTTTTCGGAACATGACTTGAAAATGTCCTCGAGATAGGCGGACTTTTGAAATAAGCGAGTTCAAGATATCGAGTTTCAAGTGTTTATTTCAAACGAGATGTCCAATATCGAAGTTTAGGTGCCTCTTATGTACCGAAATAAGCGATCTATTTTTGATAAGAACACGGCTAAATTGCTTTTATTTCAGTTAGCTGGGCAATTCAACAGCAGTAGCTCTACGTGCAATTGTAATTCAAGTATCAAAAATCAAACAATATTAGATCGCATTTAATTAATAAAACATTTGCATCAAGTTGTTAGAATGAAATATGGGCAATATATGGATGATGCGGGTTTCTTTTAAAAACTTTCTTAAAGGTGTATGGAAAGCGTCTACCACCGCCATCCCCACACTCAAATTGGTCATCATTTAACCAACAATTTTTGTGGAATCACCCATAACTTTTCATTACGTACTACAAACGGATAGAAGTTGTTTGAAGACTTTTCTAACAAGCTCAAGTTAGCTGAATCCCACACCAACTGCTGAATAATACTCCATATCAACAAACCTTAACTGTTTGTATGAAAACAATATTGTTCCGGGCAAACGGTTTGCCTTTTCTTTTGACAAATCATTGCATCTACCGAAAATGTTACGAGTTTCCCTTGTCTACATAGTATCCGAATGCTAAAATGTTGTAGACAGACACACATCACATTTAATGGGCACTTTTGTCCACTTCAAGGCACTTAATTACTGTAAGGAAAGAATAGGTGTCGCTAAATCGTGAGTTTAAACTTTTATATAGGAAATAGCATCGTTAACGTAGCTACTTATTAACGATAAATCACAGTACAATTAAGTCCCAGACAATTATAAGTTGTGATGCGATTCGATATTGATTTGGTGTTTGATGTGAAGTACTTCAGGATGCAGAAAACATTCGATCGCTGCAAAAGGTATTTAAGAATGTTGATTTAACATCACTCGCTGCAAAAGGTTTATATAAAATGTTGCTTTAACATCAGTCGCTGCAAAAAGGTTTATATAAAATGTTGATTTAATATTGATCGCTGCAAAAAGGTTTATATAAAATGTTGATTTAACATCAGTCGCTGCAGAAATGTTCATGTAAGAATGTTGATTTAACCTTTTATTTCGAGTCCTTATCTATATCGAATAAATAGCAGTACCGCCTCGGTAGCCTAGTGGTAGAGCGTCCGCTTCGAGTGCGGGAGGTCGTGGGTTCGATCCCCGGCCGCGTCATACCAAAGACGTAAACAATGGTACTAGCAGTTCCCTCGCTTGGCGTTCAGCATTAAGAGGATAGTGCTAGGACTGGTCAGCCCGATGGCAGTATAATGTGACTGGGTGGGGTATCATGCCACGTGTATACGGCGTGATATTCCAGTGCGGCAGCACTATAAATTTGTACATTGTGCTCATTGCTACAAGTAGACACCGTCGTTTATATGACTGAAAAATTGTTGAAAAAGACGTTAAACCCGAACAAACACACACATAAATAGCAACATTCCCTGTAAAAGACATTTAAAGATCTGATGACAGTATTAGATTCATTTTATAAAAGTATTAAAATTACTTTATCATTCGGTGAAGCCTAAGGAATACTTTTTATTTGTTAGCCATAGATACATTACATTACATTAATTGTAATCTACACAGTCAGTCTGTATGCGACTTGATAAAGGTCTTCGGTTCACAGTGTGATACTGTGATAAGTGTTCATCTGCAAAGAAATGAAAATTCACATTTTCTTTTGATTGCAAATAATCTGAAATGTAGATAAAAACACATGCTTTTCTGTATTGTATTTGAGGTGGCAGAGCACTATTTCATTTATATCTTTTGTATAATCTGACATCTTTAAGAACAAATCGGTTATTCTTTGACATGCCACAATACCAAAAACAAGGTGGCATGCGCATGTATATTTGCAGAAGGCAGACTGGGATGCCAGGCCTCACACTGATACATGTGTCGTTTATATTCCTGAATCAATACTATTTTTTATATATTAAATTCAAATAATTTTATATAAAATAAGGAGGTTGATGAAAAACAAAAGGGAAATAAAACAAGGGATAAAATTTGATATACAAAAATATATTTTACCATTTATATACAATTTATTAGCCTTTTGATGATAAACACCTTAAAAGATACAAAACATAACCACTCATGGGGTGAAATACATCCTCTACCAGTGAAGACACAGAGCGATATAGAGTGAGCGAAAACCTCTTTAAGACAGGCAGAGAGAGTAAAGGGATTTTCGTTTAACATAGTGTACCTCCTTTTGAATAGACACCGTCAGCAATTATAGCCTGAACTAGGTTAGTAGAAAATACTATGAAAACCATTTTCAGAAATTCCAGTTTCCAGGAAACAAAACCAGGTCATCTAGATTAACTGCCGAAGTTTTGCACTACTTGACTGTCACCGTCAGCTTATAATATTCAGATGCGTGCGACTTCCAATCTATCTAACTTTATTATCTTCCAGAGAGGGGCACAGGTCGCCACACATTATTAAGTGATAATAGCTAGGCTTCTAGAAATGTAATAAGATCAAACGCAATTCTGATGTAACTTCCATAATTTATGTTTTTTCTTAAAGGCAAAGAAAATCTCCTATATAAGTGACCCCCCCCCCCCCCAAATACCAGACTTTTTAATCCCCAATATACAAGATCCTGTCTGGTCCAGTCTGATAAGGGTCCATAAAACCCCTGTAGACTTGACATGTAGCCTAATTATTGTCAGAGAATCATAAATTTTATTGCCTACAGGTAAATTGGTTATTTCCTGTGTTTTGCATTTTATTAATTGAAATGCTGTTGTTTTTTTAGCCTTTTTTCAGCATGTACACAAAATTATTTTAATTGATAAGATACTAATTTTGATTGCTCAGTCATGTTGAGTAATGTCCTGGCCAATTAAATTATAACTCTTATAGCAAAGCATTTCTCACTATAAAATAATTATTCAAAACTTAATAAGAGAAATTACAAGTTTGTTTATTCAATGATTATGATCTTTTTAACAAAAGTAACAAAATAAAAACGAAAAAAAAAGATAATTGCTGGATTTTATTACAAATTAAAGAAGCGTTCAGTTGCATTTTTAATAGATAAAGAAGGTATATAGACAGAAGGATGTTATATATTAAAAATGCTTAATTCCTCTTGTGTTGTCTAAATAATGTTAACTTTCTTTTATGTATAATAAAATCCAGCAATAAAGATATATCATTGTTCAAAATAAACAATAATTTATTACTTCTAAAAGCTATGCCACTGAATGCATTTTTTATATTTTTGATAATAAAAAACAGCAATAATGAGATGTAATTGTTAAAAAACTTACTTTATTAAAAAAATATGATAAAACACTGTTGTATCTTACCACTTTGTTTATCTAGCCCTTATTCAATCAAGCTTTCTAAACTCGTTATAAAGGTGAGAACTGATTTGCTATGAAGGTGAGAAATATCACCTGCAATTTATTTACTGCAGAGTAGCTATACAGTAGCTTATTATGATAAACAGAAGCAAGTCTACCAATGGTCCTGACTTGTGTATTGGCCCTTATCGCCAATACGCAGACCGTATCATCTTCATAGGCCACATACCAGGCATACCAGAATCAGTGTCTTTAATTTGATATATATATTAAACCACAATGCCGAAAGATTCTATAGCTTTATCATCAATGCTTAACTTGGGGGAAAATCAAGCCGCATAATGAATTGCGTGTAGCTGAATTATGAAAAGCGCATACATATTTTGTTAACATAACTCGGTGTTATGATAATTTCTATTTTGATTGATTACCAGTTGTATACTTTAATGAAAGCATGACATTACTTTCTTAGACGAGTATCAGTACTGTAACTTTGTCTCATCAAAATGCATGGCTTACAATTAATGACTCCTCAGGCTTGCAGAATGGATTTATATCAATAGAACAAATAAAGTTCCATTATAATTGCTAAAGGGCTTTGGTAACATTTATGTAATATATCATTACCGTTATCTTTTGCAGAGGACGTGCAATCCCGTGAAATTATGTTTATATAAATATAAATCTCAGACAATCGCTCTCTTGCCGGTAGGAAGATACTACAAAATGATCTGTTATGTGATTTCCCACATACGGTTTATGAAAGTTAATATTTATCTTCGTTATAGATTTCTGTCAAATGGATATTTTGGAAACAATTTATATTTCTGACGGCAGATGAAACTTCAGTAGGCTTTGTTGTTACTGGATATTATACAAGGTAATAGGCTGGAAAACTGTATACTAAAACGCTTTTATTCGAACCAGTCAGTTATCTTCAACTTGGTGCTATCTTTCACAATTAATCTAACGAATCAAATCTTTTTGCCAAGCACCAATTAACTGTATAATGTTGAAGATGATTTTTCAAAATATAAAGCAAGATACACACTAAACTGTGTATTAAGAACTAACCGTCTTTTAAACCTTAAAACTCTTATTACTACCAATGCAAAATATAAATATATGTAAATAAGGAACATATAAGCGTTTGCCACACAGATCCTTTAATACTATTTTGAGTATATTGAACAAATAAAACAAATTTTACTGTATTGTAATTCGGAAAATAATAAAGGAGAATACTTGTGTTTTCTTTATAGATAGAAACGAGTTTTACGCGAAAATGATCACGAACATTTTGTGCAGTTTATAACACTTTTGCTCCTAGACACTAAAATCAGTCGATTCGGACTTAAACGGTTCAAACCTTATGATAATCCTTATGTTATAAATTTATTCGGCACGTTTTACTGATTTTCCATCAGTTAGTAAAACGCCTACTAAGTAAATACAGATTTTGTATATTATTTAGACGGCTTTAAAAAGGCACATTCTTTTCCATGGATTTTTTCTTTGTAACGCATGTTACGCAAACTGAGGGTCTGTGTTGGGAAGGCAACATTGTGTCTTGTGTACGAACAAATATGATCTCCCTCTTCCAAAGGTCAAATAAACATTCAATTAATTTTTTTCGTTATCAACGCTTAATTGACGTCATATTTGCCTACAAAATTGCTACAGGCAAACATGCTTTCGAGTATCATTCAATAAGATTTCATATTTATCTCTTAAATTTACAGATAGCACAACTATGATCCCAAAGGACCAGGAAATATAACATTAGTGAGTCCCAAGTACAGCGATACTTTTACAGCATTATCATGACTCTCAAAGATTGATGTTATTTCAGCTAAAAGTCTATAGGAAGAAAATTGATAAGCTTATAAGCAGATACCAGTTTTTTCCCACAGTCCTTTTGTGCAAAAATGCACGAGTCTCTGTTATTGAGATTGATGTATGTCAATTGTCTAAGTGTCATTACCTTTAATTTCCTAAGGCAGGAAATGTTATTTATGATACAATTCTGGGGAAAGTGCCAGATGATGCCATATATCATCTCGATTTCACATTTTTTTATGGAAATGAAAATTGCCCTTATGCTAATAATGTAGTAGTATCAGTCTTAATGCTGCCGAATTGACTATGTTTTAGTGTTCTGGTTCTTCGTGTATTATGTCATAATTCATTGCTTTGACGTCAGAATATGAAATAAAAAAATGAAATAATGTTATGTTAGTATCAGACATATCTTTGTAAAATGTAATTCATATTAGACTTTTATGCCTGTGTTAAAGAAGCTAAATTATGTCATCGTGGTGCTTACTCGTGATACCTTCATTACAAATAATAATGCATTTGGCTACGTTCGTTGACATTGAACCACTTGACCTTCACCGCTGTGTGTTCATAATCTCGCTTTGGAGGTAGAATGATACGCGAGGAAGCCATCCATCCAGCTTGCTTATGGAACGTTGGGTGTTCTTTACAGGTACCTGTACGTGATGATATTATGCCCGGAGGGACACCTTGGATCTTTTGCACCATCAAGTGTTAGGTAGTTGCCGCTTGGCACACCCATTTTTGTGTCGGTTTGACGTTAAACCCAACACAACGGACAACAGAATAAGATTATTTCAATGCAAAACATTTATTTGGTCCGTTCCATTAGAAAACCTGTATAAATCACATGATACAATTCTTGAATGATTAGTAGTTTTAATATACTGGAAAATCTTTTATTTTTCTTATGTTCGTACAGGAAATAGAATAGTGTATATTGTAATTCAGTTATCTAAGGCAAATAAATTTCCACCATATTTTACAAATAAATATTTTTTGTCTTGTCGTGGCAACCGAAATGCCCCCATACACCTTGAGAATATAGTGTTGTATAGATAAAATCCCCATTATGACACCAAAAATACATTGTTAGGTTATCGTTGTCAAGTCATTTTAAACTGTTTCTAAATATTCAATATTGTATTTAGTCGGTGATACCAATGATTTGTTGAATATCAAATGAAATGAAAAATACACGCCATGCACAATGACGTCATACAGTTTTCATGACGTTCTTCACGTCTGTAATGCCTTTGGTGACTTAAAAGCATTTTAAGTCTTGAAAGAGTAAAGATAACTCCTTCAAATTTTTCAGATTAGAAAGGTAATATTCTTCATGAATAATTTGTTATCTTAATTTTGATATTTTTTTTTTGTCAGATACAGGTTTTGTTCTGGAATGGCCCATATTCATTGTGTAGTCAAAGTTATATGCGATTACATTCATTGTACAGATATACATCGTAATATGTTACTTTCAGTCTATCATTTTTTTCTGGCATTTTGGTTTGTATTGTACATACGAGGAGAAATCACATTCTGCGATGATTATATATACAGTATCTTTTAATGAAAATGTATAAACTTTATCTATTGAATCAGTAATACATACACCCGTTTCTTATTTTCATTTGGGAAGTAAACAAAACCCTAGCCAAATAGTTTGTTTACCTTCGTCTCCTCAATCATTTGGTAATAGTTCAGTGGAACATTACGTGGCCTTGGGCAAATAATATTTTGACATTTGTACAGCAAGTAATTTTATAAGTGTATATAGTAAAGTTTTTAAGTGGTCGTTTTTTATTTTGTTTTTATTTTCAATGATATACATGTATCTGTACAACTGTAGTTCGTCCAATGAACAAATTAAATAATTAAAACGGCCACTCTTTTCCTCCGTAAAGGGTTTGCTTATTATTTATATCACATCAACATTATAATCTGATGGAGAGCGCCTGCAGTCCGGAGATATCATTTTGTTCAAATATGAGTGTCAGGCAATCGGCCGAAGACATTCATTGACATCATCATAATGTTTTTGGATAAAATCAATAATTAATATCATGCACTCACAAAGTATGCTAACACACGACCTCGAGATTTCATATAACGAAATTTTATATAACACGTAATGTGCGCCTTCAGTTAATTGGACTTATGTATTGTTTAAATCGCAATTTCTGCTGAGTTAGCAATGAAGAGAAAAACTGCTTTAATCACGAAAACACTGCTAATTATAACGGGATTTTTCTTAAAGATCTCTTTGAGTGTATAAGCTATGTGATTGCAACCGTTATACATAGCTGCTATTTTTATAGTTGTAACTATTTTCGATGTTGTGCTTGCATCCATTTACTAGAAATCTTAGACAGCAATATCAAAGTAACATACAAAAAGGCATAAATATTCTGAATTCATTATAATAATGATGTAATAAAGTAACATTCCATGATGTAGTCAAATTTTGGAAGTATTTCTTTCATTTGACTTTATTACCGTTACCAGCTTTCATAAGTGAGTTTTATGAATATTTGTACCGAAAACGTAACGAGAATAAGAAGTATAAGGCGAAATATTCCTTTGTTTTTAAATCAAAGGCAATCAGCGGCATATAATCGCCATAGAGCTCGTTTATCATGCTAAAATTAGATAAAAGTTTGGGGCTATTTCTCATCCAGCGATGAGCTTTAATACATTTAATACTCCTTTATCAGAGAAAGCGCAGAATCGCAAGTATTCGCAATAGTGTTTGTTAATTATCTCGAAATGACTGGACTTCCTAAATGGCGACACTGTTTACTCCTAACCAGATACTGGGCGTTTGATTGCCATGCGCTAGGCATTTAGTCGTTAGAAAGCAGCAGCGTGCATGACAATAAATGGTCGCTGTCCTACTGATATGTGATTATGTTCCCCTTGTTAATAGAGCGACTACCGTTAACAATCTGTCATTCTTTAGCATAACTGGTCTTTTAAATTAGCAATAGGGAAATTGTGAAGATTTTCGCATTGTACGCAGTCAAATATTCTGTTAAGGTTCCATCAAATATTTTACAAAATTACGATAAGGTGACGACAAATTGTAAAGTATCTTTTAGGTGATGTCAGAGCGCCGACAAAAAGCAACATATACCTGTATATAACAAGAATAATATGTATGTCATATTAAGAAATGTATTACTTGCTTCCCTGCCTAAAAACATAACACGACTGAAAAACTTGTATGCGTGTTATCATTTTTGCAAAATATACACATTTTGCATTCATCAAACAACTGCGCATCATTTAAATTTTCAAGAACTAAAAGAAAGGTTTACTAGTAAGCGGTTGAAACATGGACGTGGAAGACCGCAACAGTGTTGTTCAAAACTCTTAAAGTTAACAGTCAATACAAACGATGAGACAATATTGTAGACAAAATATAAATATGATAAAGAAGCACATATCAAGATAAAAGCAATATCATTCCATCTTTTTATATCGATCTTATGTACAAGTAGCAAATACAAATGCGACGTGATGTGCTACTATGCTGCCCTAAAACATTGGCAGACAAACACATTTTCTTGCTTTTCTGAGACAATTTCAAGAGACTATAAACATAACAATCCGATATAAAGACATTTTACAATATCAATAACATAATCAATGCATTCTGTGATTTAAAATGTGTTCTCATAAATACCTTACTTGCGAGTTAAAAATACTTTAAGTGTCAAACATGTTGAAAACATTTGATATATATATGTCATTTATGTAACACGGAAATGCGATTTATCTTTAGAAATGTTCTCCAAAGTATTAATCCCGATGGATTACCAAACTATGTCTTCCGTAGGCTGTCTTATCTATATGTTTCCGAAAATGTGGAATCTTCGAAAAATAGAAGCTCAATAAAGTGTAGCATTTGGCTCCTTGTTGCTGTCTACAAAATGCTGTATAATAAAAACCGTCCTCTGTTTAGATTTGGTTATAAAATTATAATAAATAACACGTAATCTGTCAGTACAGTTTATGAACCAACAGAGCATATCCGGAGGCTAGTGATCTCTGTAACTTATCGACTGTCTAGATCTATGGTGTATTCCCATATTTAAGAATAAAATATGTACTATCTATGGTAGTATTTTTATAGATATGTATATGAACCACTTTGAGTAAAGCCATAATAAAAATATGTATCACACGTCTGAATGTTCAAGGCATTATTATTTGAACAGCCAAACTTTGAAATGAGAAGAAATACGTGTTTTACTAAAGGGAACATTAAATCAGTACTCTTTTTATTTCTAGTAAAAAAACTAATAAAAGATCCTTTGGAAACAAAGAATGCAACCAAGAAGAATAATAGCAGAGTCGGTTTGATTGAGTCTGTTCATTAGAGGTAATGAAATGAGCCTGACTTCAAATCACTTGCCCCTCATCGATGTGGGTTCGAGCCTCACTCGGGGCGTTGAATTCTTCATGTGAGGAAGCCATCCAGCTGGCTTACGGAAGGTCGGTGGTTCTACCCAGGTGCCCGCTCGTGATGAAATAATGCACGGAGGGGCGCCTGGGGTCTTCCTCCACCATTAAAAAAGCTGGAAAGTCGCCATATGACCTATCATGTGTCGGTGCGACGTTAAATTAAAAAAAAAATGATCAACAACGCTCACGCACCCTAGCAGTGGCTTAAAGTTACAGTCACACATACGGATATGTCCAAGCGTTGAGGTACGGTGCGGATAGGATTAGTCTGTGGATGTATAACTACGGAACAGTACGTCTTAGTACGGGAAAAATGGTGAGGAACAGGAAAGAAACAAAACAATACAGGACGCGAATAAGTACGGATAGGTACCAGGTACTACGTTGAATTACGTTTTACTGCGCCTTGCAACTTGCCCAGCGCACGGACGGGTCTGCGGTAAACTACGTTGAACTATGCTTAAGTACGAGCAGCCTCGGATAACTACGTTCGGCTACGGCGAGGTACGTAACAGTACGGATAACTACGTTTAAGTACATTTAACTATGGATGAATAAGTTTCAGCCAAGTTGGTCTAAAGTCACGCTCAAATGGCTACGGTTCGCTCAAACTTTCAAAAATTGAAGAAACTTGCAAGTTTGGAATAAGTTTTGAATACGTTTTGACCACGTTTTGGCACGGATTAATACAAATGACTACCCTGAGGTACGGCTCAAGTACGGACCGATACGGTTTACTATATTTCTGTCCGTAGCTAGACGTAGCTATCCGCGCCGTATGTGTGACTGGGGTATAAGCGGAACTCTATTACACGCATGTTGAATCGACTCCATGATCCCAAAGGACCAGAAAATATAACAACACTGAATCCAAGTACGGGGAGACTTTTTCAGCCGCCACACGGCACTTAAAGATTGGAGTTGTGATAGTTGATAAAATCTGTAAAAAGTTCCTTTGGAAGCAAAGAATGCAACCAAGAAGAATAATATCAGACTCGGTTTGATTGAGTCTGTTCATGAGAGGTAATGAAATGTGCAACACCTCTTACGTCCCCTAGCACCGGCTTAAGCGGAACTATATTACACACATGTTGAATGGACTCCATGATCCCAAAGGACCAGAAAATATAACAACACTGAAACCAAGTACGGGGAGACTTTTTACAGCCCCCACACGGCACTTAAAGATTGCTGTTGTGATAGTTAATAAAAAGATCATAGAACTCGTTTAAATCGTTCTTATGATTATTAGATATTTTAAATTCATTATAAGTGCTGAAATAACTGATTAACCAAAACTCATTTTCATATAACGTTTGTCCATAATAAAAGCCGCAGTAAAATGAATCATTCCAATATTTGTTTTACTCTTGCAAGGGCGATCATTGATGCGAAACCTAAATTTTAAGTTACAGAAAAAATGTTTAAAACAGATTGAAGAACTTATATTTACTCATTTTAACTTTTACATGGACGCCAACGATAGAGCAAGCTCTTAAAATTTACCTTAGAGTGAAGAGAGTAGAAAAGGAATCACAAGTCAGCAAACGTGTCTTTGTTTTTATATTGTTGTCTACATAGATATATAATTTGATTTCGTTTCTCATGAGGTTTGAATATATGCTAAAGTGTCATAGACATAGATATATAATGGTAGAAAAGTAGATTTAAAGTTTGCTTTCGATAGCTAGACATGCAATTGCAATATATATTGTATGACTTTTCACAGCAATTCTTACTCCTAAGGGACCGATAGATTGGTACTTACAAATACAGTCTGTCTTCTGTAGACAAATTCCGTCGCCACATTTCTCACCATTTTGAAGGCTGAAAGATATATAGGCCCAAAACTTGTCACTATACTCCTAGTACAGATGCTGTTTCTAACATTTATTTCAAATAGTTTTCCTTGGCAGTGAATTCTAAAATGTGTCGTAAACAGTATGATTGCATACTTTTAAGTGAAATTAATATTTCAATATATTAAATAATACCTTACTTGTAATTACAGAGTATTAACCACTGTTTATTCTCTAAATTAGTGTATTCCCTTCGTATCGTAATTATGGAGGTATTATGGAGAGAGACTGTAATAGTCTGATTTATGTCGTTCCAAACTATATCATAGTAATAAGGTAAACACAATTTGTGTTTAGAATTGTATTTCAAACCAAATATGCTCAAAATCGATTTAATAATTAACAATATGCTGAACGTTCAGCACCACATAACCCGTGTTTTCTGTCGTAAGAGAAAAAACTGTCGACACGTTAATTATTGTCCTTAAACAAATTACAATTTATTATCAACATCCATTCCTGAATACATAAACCAGTAGCTTTCATACCGAAGACGTAAAAATGGTACTAGTAGCTTCCTCGCTTTGCGCTCAGCATTAAGAGGGTAGTGCTAGGACTGGTCAGCCAGGTGTCAGTATAATGTAACTGGGTGTGGTATCATGTCACGTGTCTACGGCGTGATATTCCAGTGAGGCAGCACTATAAAGTTGGGCATTGTGCTCACTGCTACAAGTAGACACCGTCGTTTATATGACTGAAAAATTGTTGAAAAAAGACGTTAAACCCGAACACACACACACACAGTAGCTTTTTCTCTGGCCTCTACATTGCTTACCATTATCTATTAAGCTGCATCACATCTTGCAATAACTCATAGTTGAAGTCATAACCATATAATTTGTCAAGGAAGTGAGAACCACGGATTTAAGCAACATTCCCATATGACAACACTGCATAAAGCATTCAAAAGCTTTAGGGATCATCTTGCTCTTTCTGCGAGTTATTCCCATCGTCATTTTTGTTTTGTATCAGTTTTACTCGTATCAAAAATGTTACCTCCAGATTTATGCAAATGCTTTAAAATTGAATATAACTTCTTTCGAACCCAATTAGAATCAACAAAAATTGAGAGCAGTTTGGCAAAAGCAAACTCATGCAACATCTTATAAAAACATATCCACAAGAAGTCGAACAATGTTCAGAAACACGCTTTACGGCGTAATTTATTGTACAAAGAGGAATTCGAACTGTTCTTTACAACATACAATAAAATATTTATTACTAGGCTTAATAAGCCTTTTAAAATTAAATTTTGATGTGAATATGGAGGCAAGCCGCCTTTTAACTTTTCTTGAATTATGTTTTATTAGAAATATTCGTATCACATGTCAAAGAAGCATTTTTATGGAAGCTAGTTTAATTTAAGTTAAGAGACGTAAATTGAACAGTGAGTATAGATCGTAAGCTTTAAAATATCAGAGGAATGTTTAGTTTTACTTTAGTTTGTCAGAGGTTGTGAGCACAAGTATATGCTAATCATTTACTTGTCGTCATATTGTACTGAAATACGTATTACAATTTCAAATCAATGAAACATACTACGTGATGTTCAAACACTTATTGGCTAATAATAGAACGTGAGATTCAGCAGCGAATAGGTATATGTCTGAAACGTTCAAATGCATTATATGATTTGAAATTCGCGTTTGCATTAAACACAATCAACCAGCATTTAACAATATTGGATTTGTACTTTTTATTTGATTGTAATGTTCATTAAAGCACCTAAATGACACAAAAGTAGCTGCTTACTAGCCACCAGCCAGTACTGGCGACTATACTTGATAAACTCTAGGATTTTGCTCATGGAAGAATAACATCCAAATAGAAGGCTGTAAAACAGTGCAGGAAAACTCTTATATTGCGGAGTATAATTATTTCCACAAGTAAACAATAATTTAACTTGATTTGTTTGTTTGTTTTGGGTTTAACGCCATTTTTCAACAGTATTTCAGTTATGTAACGGCGGGCGGTTAACCTAACCAGTTTTCCTGGATTCTGTACCAGTACAAACCTGTTCTCCGCAAGTAACTGCCAACTTCCCCACATGAATCAGATGTGGAGGACTAATGATGTCAGACACAATGTCGTTTATCAAATAGTCACGGAGAACATACGCCCCGCCCGGGGATCGAACTCACGACCCCGCAATCCGTAGAGCAACGCTAATTTAACTTGAGTATATGAAAAATATTTATAATAAAGTCCTATATTTACAAAACAACAGTAGCACAAAGCTTTGGTATCAAGACTTGAAACTATGTTTAATCCAACTTTTCCTTGATTTCTCTTTGATGATCAGACACAGCCATTTATATTAAACGTTAGAACGATAACTTTTTATTTTACATAAAAAACACACAAAAAAAAACAACTTGCAAATATGGAAACAAAGGTGTTCTCAAAAATGCAAAATGTTATAAAACTTTATCATTATAAAATTGATAAAACGTTTTGTTTTCTTGAAATTGTCTTTGAAGAAATACTTTATTACAAACAAGCTTAAGATGGTAAAAATACATTACAGAATAGTGTCAAACGTCTTACATTTTCTTTGCTAAAACGCACCCTTAAATTTTTTGCACTTTTTGCAATTTTACGAGAGGTAAATAAAAACATTAAAAAAATACATGCATGGACACTGAAAAATGTATGTTTGTTCAGATACAGTTTCTAGCCAATTCAATGAAGTGCTTTAGAGGGTTCACTGGTAGATAAATTGAAAACAAATAGATATTAGATATATTAGAACGATTCTCTTTTGACGATCATAAGTTATTGTGTTGTGTTTGTTTTCTCTAACGTCAGTGGTTACCTCAAACTGGCTTCTTGTATCGTATTCTTTACATCGACTATTCACTATTTGCTCATGTGGTGTATCCCCAGGGGGCTTCAGATAAATAAAACCAGAAATTTGGATGCCACGGCAATTTTATTTTATTTACATTATTTATATAAATAAGAAAATTAATTACAAGACATATGATTCTAAATAAAGTTCGTTTGTACTGGGATGTACCTCGTGCAACATCTTATGGGATATATACTTTGTCATTAAATCGGATTGTCAGAGCGTGTACTCTCTCTGACGGCAATATTTTAGGATATTCATGCGTTTTTTGGCTGTTCTTATTTTTGATCATGCTTTTATTGATAATGATTAATAACTTTAAAGTGATCTTTAAAATAATGCGAAAAAGTTAAAGCACAATTGTCAGGATAGGAGTTATATGACCCAGGGAAGTGCCTACGCCTTTAGTATCTTGAACAATGAATTGGGTCCAATCGCTAAGGTGACTATGTCTTAGACTAGCTGACAAACGATATAGATTATCCTTTGTTAAAACGTAAAGCTGGTGAGACCAAATATCTCATATATAGATTTTTCCTCTGGCTACCTTGCCTAAATGATTCGTGTGCCAATGATTAGGAGCTAAATAATTTCAGGGATCAGGCAAATCACTACATGTTTCAAACTAACAATCTTCAGTTAATATTAATAAGCTCAAACTCCTATAGGTTGGAGACTCTATACTTGACTGGTCTTTTAGTTGAAGTTCCCGTCAGACAATGTCTTTGAATCAACAACATACGAGTCCTACCGCATAGATGCTCGGCCTCTGTCCTACCGCATAGATGCTCGGCCTTTATCCTCTTAATTTAAGTTGCAACTTTATATAATTGCCCTGACTCCTGGATGCTCAGCGCCTATATGCTATCATATGTAGCATTCAACTACCATATAGGTATATCCCCGATGCCTTGGCGGTACGTCGCTAATAATGCTGAACCGTCTATAAGCTGATACTCTTCTCCTATCTCAGTGGATTACGAAACTCTGGGTCTCTGTCTCAGCTTTCCGATGCTCAGCCTATATTTGCTATCATCTATAGCATTCAACTACCCTTAAGGTAAAACTCCTACGATCTGGCCCTATAGTTCGAAACCTTGTTGAAATTCTGCAACTCTTTTTTAGTCCATGAACTTTAATAATTTATCCGCCCTGACAGGGTAGTTGCAATAACCTCCTTATCAAGGTACTGGGATAAATTATTAGTTGAATCCTCGAAGTGTCTTCTTCGATCGCTGGATACCGAATGAACTCTCTGTCATCCATCTACCTATTTATACCCTAGCAGACGTGAGCTTTGATTGGTGCTATTTATAGAACGTGTTCTAATTGGTCCAAAGTTATACATAGTATTTTACAACGAGTACTTGCTCTAACAAATATCTGGTTCCCTTTAACTGTTGTATAAGACATAGTGTGTGTTGCTGGGATCCAGCTATCAACATAATGCACCCAAATTAGCCACAAATGACCCAAATCCTATCATAAACAGCAATTCAACAATAATTATAGCAATAGTACCATGAAAAGGGAGTCAAGCACTTTTTGTGCTTATGTGTTACGTTATCAATATATTAGATATAGAAATTATTCTGACAACAATCACTAAAGCATATATTCTTTTGCAGTAAACAAATAACACTATGAAGATTGAGAGCATAAAACATTTTCTACTTATTATTAACCCTTACCCTGCTAAATTTCTATAATGAACTTGTCCATCTTTCATTTTGGACAGAACCATTAACTGTTAAAAGTGGTGATAACCAAAATATACTAACTGAATGGCGAACAGTGCAGATCATGATCAGATTGCATGGATGTGCAGGCTGATCATGATCTACACTGGTCGCAAAGGCAGACTCTCATGCCGCCAGCAGGCTAAGGGTTAAAGTGTCATAATACTGCTTTATTGTTCCGTGCAGAAACAATATTCACTTGCTATAAGAAGGGTTCCAAAAGAGGTATTTACCATCCGTTGAAGCTTTCATTCGCAATAACGTTCACTTACTTCCTCCATAAAACGATAATGGATAATTTCGTTTTTTGGCAGCTAAGCAGTGATGCAAACAAAAAACAAACTTGTACAAAAACAAACGAACAAACGTGCGTGCGTGTATGCATGTGTGCGTGTCATGCACATGCGTGTGTGCGTGCGTATGCGCGTATGAGCTTATTTATAGTCACCACTGTTATCCCATTTGGGCGATTCCTCAAGAAAACTGATAGTTGTTTTAGTGGGAGGACAGTACAAGATACAGAAGTTGTTCCAATTCAAGAAACGTTCTTTGTTCGTTAGTGTTCAAGCAGTAAAGCACCAATACATTGGACTCTTACATAAATACTAGTTGCTTTATTTGGAGGAACGGGGAATCGAATTCACGACCCCTAGTGTCGTAGTAAGACCTGCCAGAATAATTAATAGATTTTTTTTATTTGTGCCAGTGCAAACTCTCCTTCCCCGTCAGATATCATCAATAAAACCGTCAGTATATAGGCCTAGTGAGATTACTAATTATTGTGTTGTATAGCAAGAAACAAGAAGTGTTTCTGCTCATATGCGTAATAAAACGAATTTAGTTGTTACTATTGTTAAGCGTACAACTCTATTACTGGAGGTGAAGAAGTAGCTACATTGATATGGCGGTGCCAATACACTCTTTTATATTTATTTTTTGAAGTTTATATAGGTCACACATCACATACAATCCTCAACGGTTCGTGTGTTCTAGTTGTCTTTTAATACCAATTAAGAATGATATATTCAAATTAAACACTAAACATGCTGTAATTTGTTATTCAACAGCCCCGTTAATATTTTCTAACCTTTCCCCACCATTTTGAAACTAGAGGAATCATGCTGACCCGCTAGTTGAAATAAAGTCTGGAAACATTACTGTATATCCGTCAACTAGATGCAGTTCGATGAAACAATAGATAAGCTATAGTTACAACAGTAGGTGATCAAATTAAACCATAATTATAAAGAACAAAACATACCAAACGAAACATGATAAGCATCGATTAAACTTAAATACAGTTTGATGCTTTACTGATATTAACGTGCATGTTTTAAGCCCAGCACGTTAAAAATATATATTTTGCAGTTTCAGTCAACATGGCTTTTTCTTATTGTACAAAATAAGAAGATTAAATTCATATACAGGATTCTTGAAAAAATAACTGATGAAGTTAGGCGCCTAATTAACTTATCTAAACCTTCAAGTCTGACAATTCCTCAAAGTGTTTATATCGTATCTTTATGCAAACAATTAATTTATTAAGTCTTATACAAGTGGCATTTTGTCGTGTTTATTTATTTTGCTGTTTTAGCAATTATTTTTACTTCAGATACAAAACCAGTGAGAATGCTTCCAATCACAATATAGATGCAGTTGAAACAAGCAAGAGCTTACGAGCATAATAACTTGAGATACCGCGCCAAATTGATTACAGTCTGTTACTGCGCGCTGCGCAGTGACGACGAGACTTTAGCCTATGCGTGTAGTAATGATTGCTCATTTTAAGACATTTATTTCTTTACTGAAACAATAAGGAATTGTTTTTGTCTGGATGGTATTTGACTGACTTGTATTTGTAGTGCATATCGGTCTGCTGGTGTTAATTTAAAAAGGCATTCCACTTAATGCATCCTTTCCACTCCACGGCATTTTTGTAACATTTAGCAACTATTTCTCCTGACTTGTACATTACGAGAACTGCTAAGAACAGTTAAGATCCAGATAATGATTCACAACACAGAGTGCAGAACGGGGAAATGTGTAATTCCGTTACTAACAGTTTATCAATATAACAAAGCTGACCATTTCTTTTGCGGTAATGTTTCTATACATGAAAATGATACAAAATATAGCTTTAAATGCTTATAAGTGTCCGCATAAAAATATTTTTACATATTTTAGAATTTAAGATATCTTGTTGAGAAGTCTGTCTGGGTTGGCTCTGCATTGCCCGAAGTCGTTACCGTCAATGAATTGAGACAGTAGAGCGTTATTTATCACACAATTCTACTATAATGTATCCAGGAAAAAGCCAGAAGGCGACATATTTCATTTGCGTTCAAATATGGAATTGGCATAGCTCTGTGATGCGACACTGCGTATTTTGTGTTTGTTTGGTAATGTTACTTGTTTTTGTGGCAAAGTGTGTTCCGTGATTACGGGGTCGTGTGTTTGGTTCCCGGGCGAGACGTATGTTCCCCATGACGGTTTGGTCCTTTATTTCTGATTCGTATGGGGAAATTGGCAAACCTTTGCGAAGATGTGATTTGCGCAGTGCAGTTTTGCCAAAGCAATTCGTACAAGACCTATGTTGGTGAGTGGCACAAAATACGAAAGTTATATATTTATTTTAGTCTGAATATGTTTTAAGCCTTATACTGATAAGAAATATCAAAATGTCGATGTTTAGTATATATTGAAATGAATGACATTTAAAGTGCACCAAGTCTATTGTCTGCTAGATTAATTCCAAATAGATATTTCCAGCTGGAGCATTTCGTTACTGTCACGGTTTAAATGAATTATGACTGTATAAAGTTCACAAATAGATTTTAGAGATCTCCAGTCATATCAGATTTTTTTATGTAACCCATTCGTTTTATTACCTTAACAGAACTCGGCAAAACATCTCAGATCTGCACATTCTATTTGAATGTATTGAATAAATATCATGTGTGAATATCTGATCCAAGTTTCATCTTTAATCAACCTTCAAAGAATTGTAACAAACACTCAATCTGTTTTTAAATGTTCTTTCAAAACGTTCAATTCATGTATGCTTTCATTTTATGATGTGGACTTATAAGTATACTTATAAGATAGATATCCCACATATTTTTAAGACACAAAAACAATATTAGTACTAATAAACATTTTTAATCGCTAATACAGCTGTTATGTGCCATAGGACCCTCGATGTGTTTACATTATTCACCCTTCAAATGCAATTGAATGCATTTACATTGTACTAAGAGAAACATACATTTGCTCAATATCAAAAAAGTGTAAAAACAAGTAATATTTTTGCATCTAAAAATTTTGGATAAACTGCTCCACTTGATAGTCTGGTTGATCAATGTCCAGCACTCTGCATACTTCCATCAATTTTAGTTTTGCTTCTTGTGACGTGGAACCAGAAACAGTAATATTGCCGAAAGGTTTGTCGTAAGGAGGCAAATTCTCACTAAGATTGAGAAACTCTAGAAAGAAAATCTCCTCTTTCTCTATCATGCTATACAGCAGGTTTCTAAGAGACTCTTCTTTTAATATTTTTGCATGCAATGAAGGTATGACCATAACACCTATTAGTATTTTATCTACAGGATGTGTACGTAGTACTATGTAAGGATAAATACCACTTGTAATCATCAAAGAGTATAGCATGATGTCTATACCGTACAATTTCCTCAACCAATCCCGTATGCAGTAGCCGCCCATCCTCGAATTGATTTCCAGTAGCTTCGGTCCATTCTCGGTCAGCTTAAAGTCGACATTAAATGTACCATCGGATAGTCCTGAAGGCGTAAGTAAAGCAAATATATGGTAAAATAAGTAATGCTTAAATATGTTCTACATTGAAGTTAACTGAAACTCACATAGACTATAAAATGCAAGCATTAAGTACGAGTTTAACGTTTCCTGTTACTGATATATGCCTGCTCCGGACAAGAGCTTTTGTCCAGTATTTACAAACATTCGGTTTAATCCCCAAAGTCCAGATTTCAAACACAATATACGTTTTCTTTCGTACACGAGGTACTGATACAACCTAGAGACATAAAATCGAATCCACTACTTACATTTACAATACAGACATCGCCAACATTTTTATATTAAATGTTGAAAAATAGATAAAATAAAATGTATTGATATGTATAAATGCGGCCATATTCCACTTATATGAATTCCAACGGATCAAATACAACAAGAATGAATAAGATATAGGCAAAGAAGACAAAATTACACAAACATAGGGATTGTGTTTATGCGGTAGTCGGTTATATATTTTTCAACAAAATGATATGTTCAATTGTATGACATCTCAGTTTATTGTTTTAGCTTTGATAGTGTTCTGCTTTTAGTGAACACAACTACAGTCATTAAAACATAATTGTTTGAAGAAACACAAAAGTATAAGAATACAAATTCAAGACAATTACGACGCGTTAGTTACTTGGTGAAACGTTTAAACAAGGTTGAGGACACGTCGGGCAATCACAAGTTACCGTTCGATTATTTTTCCTCCGTATGCGATTTTGTCATCGACCTGTATGAACGAGTTTTCGTGGTAGCTACTTTATTTTCCAAAGAATGTCAAAAAGCTATACACAAACACGTACTTACTGTACAAAATTACCGACTGCCATTTCGAGTCCTCTGTCTTAAAATGTGACCACGAAAAGCAGGTGGAGGTGCCTGCTATTGTATAAGCGATAAACAGTTTCGATTTTCACAACTTTTCATTATTGTGAATGGCAACTAATACATTATACGAAGAAGTTTCCACAAAAATACACCAGAGAGACAACGACAGAGCAATCAAAAGTGATATTACCTATCTGTAAACAACATCTATAGGCCGCTTCAATAAGCCGTGCTTGTTTGTCCTCAGAAAGGAATGACGGCATACGCCTAGCTGTTGCTGCAATATATACACATTTTTAATATGCATAAAAAATAAGATTTCTTATACTTGTAACTATTATATAATTAGTCATTTGATGAAGATTGTTTACATTAAAAGTTAGTTATCTAAAATACGCTATTTTGACGAAAGATACGCATTTGATATATCTTAATCACTATGTTTACATGTATTCAGTACAATGTACTATTTCCACAGACCCACAACCTTAATTTAATAATATAACTTATGCAAACAGTTTTAAGCGTTTAGGCAAAAAACATTTGCTTGGTCAATATTGATACTATTTATGATACTGAACCACCAATACACATTCAGGAAAAAAATATTAATTACCTATTTGATATAATTTCATTAAAGAGAAACATTTTTATTCGGCGAAGAATGAAATCGTTCAACTAAATGATTTGCCCGGGAATTGAAGTAGATATGTTTTTGGCATATAGATTTTTGGTAATATTTTGTAAGGTTAACAAATGACAGATCAGACCGTTCTTTAATGAATACATGTAAAGTTGTTCTGGATCAGATTTTGTCCTGGAATGCCTGTTGGTCATTTTATGTTTCATATAGCGTCATTACCGACCAAACAAGTTTAACAAATGATTGTGCGTTAAATCAACAAGACGTATTCACCAATGAAAAAGGGTCGTCTTGTCATACCACTGTCTGTGATAAAAGCAGCAATAAGTTTGCTGTCGTATATGATAACGTCAACAGTATGCTCAGTTCCGCCGTAAAACTCCATTGTCATCATTGAGTTGCCTTGAGTTAGCCCAATTCCGAGAAGGTCCGAATCATTCCGAAGTGAACCAGTTATCTGACAGAATTTCCTCTTTAATTCAACCCTGTTTTCAACAACACAGGCACCAGCTGAACCCGTGCCGTTATCTAGTTTCAATATTGCAGGAAACCTAAAGCTTAGAGGAACAAACAAACAGTTCAAGTAAAATACAAAATTAAAAATTGCAAATACCAAGGAATTACATAATCCGAACAAAATGAGAAAGTATATTTTACAGATACAGCTAAACCTGTATTTAGCTTGCATTAAGCAGCCAATTTCTCGAGCTGACATTTTGTTAGTTTATACTAATTTATTTTAGGTCGACTGTGAAACAAGTTCTACAACTTATATTAATCACTCTCGATACCTCATTCCTGACGTAATCCATCGCCAAGAGGGTATAAAAGAAGAGGCCAGTTTCCCTTTTAATGCTGAGCGCCATACTGGTACCATTTTTCACGTCTTTGGTATGACGCGGCCGGGGATAAAACCCACGACCTCCCGCACTCGAAGCGGATGTTTTACCACTAGGCTATCGAGGCGGTTGTTCTAATTGTCTTCAGCAGTCACCTGCCTTAAACTTATACTTATTTAATAAAACCCTCTATACACGTCATTAAACTGTAGTCAAAGCTTTTTCTACAACTATCATGGTGTAAGACAAAGATCAATTCACAGTATGAGTTTTGGATATGTTACGACTGTAAAAGTAACAACTTTGAAAGGTTAGAGGAATATGAGTATGTACATGTGAAGAAAAGCGGGAAAATTCATTTTACCTATCAGGCAATTTGTCGCAGTCCATTTCTGTCGTCAAATATACGGCCTTTGTTGAATACATGTCCGTCCGAGGCCAATGAGAAATATCTGCTCCGCGCATCCTCAAAACATTTTGAGTTCTTGTTTTCGAATTAGCTATCATCATTGCCTTGAAGCTTGGACCTGGTAATACATATTAGTAAATTTTGAGTTTATTTATTACGTGAGAATATATTAACATCAACATTTACGTCAGGTAATTGTACGTAGAAGGACAAAAGAACGTTGTTTTATTTGTTTCATTAATCGAAAGTGAATATAACAATTGAAAAGTAATAAAAATTTATCGAATAGGTATTCGTTAAATCCGTTTCATAAGTTTGCTACACAGAAGATACTTGTTTTTACACTAAATTCATTAGAACGGTAGGTAAAAAATAGTTATATGATAACAATAGGCCATGGTTGCAGAATGAAAAACAGACGACCGTTTTCCTTTTCTCGAATCAAAACCCAGTTTTAACTTTGTAGATAGATTCGAGACGAAGCTGCTGCAGCGATATAAAACGGACAAAGTGATCAGTACGCATGTATTAGTCTAAGTAACATATGCGCACGTGCGCACGTAATAGCTAATAATTGAACGCGATAGTTAGTCATTCACCGACACTTTCCAACATGCCGAGTGATACGTGCGTAGAATGGTCTTTTATACTAATACGTGCGCAGGTGTTTTTATACTATTACATGCGCGTGCAATAGTTATTTAGTGCACACGTATTAGATATTACGTGCGCACTCAGTCATTACTACGTGCGTGCCTTTTAGTATAAAAACATAAATGTCTCCTCTGTGACACTGTAACTATATACATTCCCCGATTTTTTAAAAAAGTCATAACTGTTATTCTGGAAAAGAGACAGAAAAAAGCAAAACACTTACGACTTTTTTATCATCGATGTACCTGTGTTTTTATTTTTACATTGATGACTATTTTTTAAAAAAGCGTATTCATTAACAGAGCAGACAGCTTAGTCCGCTTCGAGTGCGGGAGGTATTGCGGTCAGCCTCTGGCCCCGTCATACCAAATACGTGAAAAATGTTTCCAGTAGCTCCCTTGCTTGGCGCTCAGCATTAAAACTGAAACTGGTTTCTCTTCCCCTACCCTCCTGATGATGGATTCATCAGGAATAAGATGTCGATATTGATTTATTTAAGTTGTAGAACTTGCTTCTGAATCACAAGCTCAATAAGGAGGACGCAGATTTACGGATCGTGGGGTCCTGAGTTCGATCCCCGGGCTCACAACGAAAATCGAGCATGTAGTGTGTACATCGCGTGTGAAAACGGCAAAAGTCACGGACAACGAGTATTGTAAAGGTCTGAGTCGTACAAATAAATTTTAAAAGTCGTTGTTTTAACGATTATGATCTTCTCTTTTGTTTTAGACAGTTAAAAGTTTAATTATGTTTTCATATTCTAATTATTCATGGGGACTCATATCTTATCATATCTCGTCCTTTGATTGCAACTCTTAAAGAACTTTTAAACAAATTGATCGGATATCTCTCATTCATGACCACAAGGTAATACATTTTAATGCGGCTACATTACTCTTGAAAATTTGGAATCTGGTGTACATGACTTTTCTATCTTACACTGAAACAAAACTATCCTTTGTATCTAAGATGGACATTAACAGTCTTTAAAATATTATTTAAATATTTGGGATAAGCAACATCATAATTATGATGGAAGATGGCATTAAGGATACATTTATTACTCCTCGAAGTTGATAATATTTTAATATTATAAGTATTCAAAATCCCGTTATTTTAGCAAAACTATATATGGGGTAGCTATCAAGTTGGCTTGTTGTAATTTAAGCTGCACTTCTTTGCTGGTACACCGTCTATCCTGAAATAATGCATAAGTTATATTGTGATTCCATTTAAAGGAAACTTTGGTTGATATTAATGTCGGCCTGGCTTTAAAACAAAGGGTAAAAATGATTACAAGAGCCACTTCAGCATAAATAGATTTTTGTACGCGCATTGTCATTTCAAGAGAGCTGTGACTGGATTTACTTTTTGAGCATACCTTTTGTTCCCAACTTTTCATTAATTAGTGCTGCCAAAGCTACGCATTCGTCCGAGAAAGAAAGACATCCATCCGCCTTGATTCCGTGGTCATGTATTAAACTGACGATTTCAACCGCATGCATATCGTCGATTTTATGATCAGAGAAGTCGTAGTGGATAAAACGAGGTACATGATCTTTTGCAATGTGCTGACTATCTGCTTCCACAAGAATTACCTAATTAAATTTCCAGAATATTTTGTAATTTGAAAATATTGATAATAGGATACACAGTAACAGGCATTGATTGCCATCAGTTATGTTTCCTCACATGCTTCTAGTTATTGAATTAAGGTAATTTTCTGGAATTGTGTGTTTCCTTGTTTTACTTACATATTCTAGAAATAAATCTAAATAAAACATTCATGATATTTTGATTTTGATATATCTTTCCGGAACTTTACAGAGTACAATTCACAGGATACAAACGAATACATATCTTAAATTATAGAAAAAAAAACAAACAAACAAAAAAGACAGGCGAAATAAGATATAAGACAATTAAAGAAAAAGTGAATTGGTCAAATTGAGAAACATGGTAAAACATAATGCGGTTTAGACATCCAAGCAGTCAGTGTATCGGCATTTTTCAAAATCACCTTCTCTATGTAACCGCGCAGAATTTAATCAGGAGTAGACTGTCTCACAACTATTTCGTATCTATCCTCTCTACAATATAGTTCAGTGCGGAATAATTTACCACCTCTGACGTCGTTATCGTTACAGACCGGAAAACTTGGCCTACTCTGTCACCACCTTTGAGGCAGCCATGGACTTGATTACAAACTTACACATACTCTAGTCCAGTAAAAAATAGTTCCAACTTTGAGTATACCAATCTCGCAAAAATTTACTATGAATAACTATCGGCTTCATGCCTTTACTTCACATCTTTTTACTTTACAGGCGTTTTGAATGCATAACTATATATATCACCAAAGCGCAGTATCATATTGATGATATGGTTAGCCGAATCAAATCCTATGTGTATTGCGCTTGTGCCAATTTTGGAATAGATTCTTTTCATACACGAGCTAACATAAATCACCTTCCGTCAGTACTGTACTATCAGTATTTTGATTAATCTTGTTTTTGGACAAATGTCCATAGTTTCGTAGCAGTGTTTGCAAATTTCTCCGGTTGTAACACATCACAATATGAGACTTCAGAATAACTAATGAAACTAAAGCCGTCTGATCTTGTCGTTTGTGAAACATGGTGTCAGGAATATAAATTAACATCGTATTACTCATAACAAAGCAAGAGGTAACCAGGCAGTTCACACGGAATTTGGTACCTTATCTTTTATAAAGTCTCAGCAAACCGTGCCTGCCATTATATTGCTTTGTTTCATTCATTCTGTGCGACTAAAGGATCTTCTTTCTTCTTATAATTTCTTTTCATAAATTAACAAATGAGGTGGAGATGTTACATTTATTTTTGACTATCAGTGCTATACTTATAAGGACTCTACTTCACCAATCATGTGACTGAGAATACAAATTGATTAACTGGTAAATCTATCCATTTATTCATTTTATCATGCTTAGCCTACCTTACCTCTATTCCATATTTTGCTGCATCCTGCCATATGTTTCTCAGTCTATAACTGCCACCTCCAACCACTATAATGCGTTTTCCATTCATCAGGTTACGCTGAGACGCCTCGTCCATATTTTCAGACGTAGTCACAACTCCTTGTTCCATAATGCTGCCGACTTTATAGCGAAACTCCGGGTTAGTGTCATTGTTTTCTTGGAAATTTTCCATGTCTGATTTCGAATCCAGTATAGAGTCCGACGTCTTGTCTATAATACCTACTCGTGTGACATTCTCTTCCGACAAATTTTCTTGAGATTTGAGTTAAGTTGACCCTTGTTTACGTTACAAATACAGTCCCGCTGGCACGACCTATTCGTGAATTGAGAAAGCATATGTGAGTATAGTTATATTTATTATAAAACCTTTTAAGCAGAGTTATCACTTTGTCACTAAACCAATCTGACTAAAGTATTTGATCTACTAAACGAAGATCTGAGAACGACCCATTCACATTCGTCTTCTGTATATTTTGGATTTCCAATATTGCTATTTTTGTTTTCGCAAATCTATTTTTGTTTGAACCAATCAGACAACTTGTTCGAATGTCAAAGAGTAAGAAAAATTTGCAGTTAATCCAGGGCTCGAACCCGGGACCTCCCGCTTACAGAGCAAGTGCCCTACCGACTGAGCTAACCGGCTATCTGACAGCTTTCGATATAAAAATTGTTGATATCAAAAACCAAGGCTTTTTAAAGCTTGCAGAATGTTGTAAGTTAGCTTTTGATTGGCTAGCGGAAGGGTTGTCAGAACGAGGCCATCAATAGCTCGTTGTCAGATCCTATGCGTAGCGTAATAGGAGATGTACTTTAGTCAGATTGTCATCAAACCAAAGGATTATTTTATGATTTAGTATGTTTTATTCAACTGTGTCACGTACTTCATAGATTAAATTGGTACATGTTTATGTATTTATATTACTTAAGTGTGGAATGCGCCTAAGTCGAAGTTAAAGGTTTCCGTTTCGACATTTTGTTTAAAACAAAATTCATCATATTCCTCATTTAATGCGTATTGTACAGTTTTGATATTTCTGTAACATTTTTCGCTTTCGACGTCCATTTTTGACGAACCGTGAATTCATGTCCGTCAGACTGTTTCTGTAAATCGTTCTTTTCAGTTAACAAATATCAATTTGCTTATTACTCATCATGTTTTATAGAAAAGGTATTATAGGTATTTTAGCTTTTATTTTGTGTTTGTAATGAATATTAAGGTTTTAAAAAGAAAATGGTCTTTTAATGGTATACTTTATGTCTGTCCATCTACAATTAGATATGTAGTAAAATACGGATAATTTGCTGAAATTACGTCAATCTGTTTGACAAAGAATAAATAGATTATGATTTGCCCTTTAAGACCACTGCAAACGGCTTGGTGATCTAAGTTTATAATTACTTAGCTTTTGTTTCATATTAACTTTACTTTTCTATGTGAAGATGAAAATGGTCTTTTTAAGCGTTTTGTAGACGAGTAAAGTACGGATTTAGCAATTAGTGGATGCTCTATGATATGATTTTGTTTACGATCAGTAGCAAATTTTAAACAGCTTGAGGATCGAATTCAAATTTGCAAAAGGAAGAATTTGAGTTCGCTTCGACTCTGGGATCCAAACTGAAATTTTCAGTGAAATATTTTAGCCAGAATTTGACTCCAGAATCTGTCAAAATTCGATATTTTGAAAATTTGAATTTTGATCTTTAATTTATTTATTTTTATTAATTTGTGATCGAAATCTGGCTAAGCTATGAAGTTGAATTTCGATATTCGAGATGGCATAAGATCCTAAGCTAGTTAGAAGACAGTGTCACGGCTAACTACTTGATTATAAATGTGCAACCATAGTTATTTGATTTCACACAGAGGTGTTAAAACCTGTGTTTCATTATAATGATTATCAAATAAAGAATTATAATAGCGAGCTTCAATCTGATCGTAAGATAGCAGAAATTATTTTTGCAAGTTGATTATTCCGTTGTCATGTTGACAATACCGTTATAAAGTTATTCTTATTAAAAATGCAGTTTTAAAAAAGCTTATGATGTTAAAGCGGATATTATATACGTCAGTCTTTTAAATATAACATTATTGACGAATATGATTATAAAGTTTTAATAATGTTAAAAGTATTGTACTCACTTCTTCTGCATCACCCTTCTTCTGTACAAGATATGTAACTGTCAAATTAATTGAATATATTGTGTAAACCAATACCAGGATACAAGCGTGACTATTATATAACATAGGTAGAGAGACAGATCCTTTGTTACTATGGTTACAAACATGTGTTTTAAATGTTTTCTGAATATATTAAAATGTATGAATATTACTAATTAAAAGTAATCACGCAATCGTGAAAAAAGCTAGACAACAGCCCAATTTTAATAACAATTAGGAACATTTTCGGAAGTGCAAAAAGTATCATTTACAAGTTTTAGTCCATTTTAATGAATTTTGGAACGCTAGTAAATACATTGTATTCTGAAAATACAATAAAAGTGCTATACCCGTTAGTTCTATTATGAAGTATTAGGAAATTATTGAACATTCGATCCAATAAATATTTATCTAATATCATAGGTTTTTCTAACAGTTTATGTTGTAAAAGTTATTGCAGCTTAGAAGAACGAAAACTTGCATTTTTAATAGACAAAAACGTTTTTACGACGTCTTTTAAAAGGCATCTTTATTTTGTAGGTAAAACGACACAAAAAGACGTCTATGTCTGGTCACAGACGTCGTGACCATAAAGCAACCAATAAAGACGTCTTTAAGACGTCTTTTGTTTGCTGGGATATACATGATTTGCATGAAAAAAAGAGAAATACAAGTACCTAGTTACAAATTGACAGGGACATATATAAGGTCAAGACAATGTGTTAAATGCCTAACTATATTGTAAAATAAATGTAGCAGTATGTACTGTACTTTGTGTGTTAAGGTGAGTTTATACCATTCTTTGCTTGTTGTGTAGATACATATATTAATTCAGGGAGGGCCTAAATTGTCCACCTGTCATCTTGTCGAATATCTGTATTATACCACCACTATCAGAATGATTTTCACGAAGTTCATGTGGGCGGGAAAAGTAGGTCACTAGGTTGTGGTGGGTCTTTAATAAAATCTATCGTTGCAAACACTATAAATGAGCCTTCATAATTTCAGTTAAATCCGTATGATCATCAATGTTAATATAACGATACATTGGCGAAGAACGGAATAGTCCGAGAACTGCCCGAACAGTCGAATTACCCGGTCAAATTTATTTTCGGCTTTTGCGGCGACTTTTACGATGGGTCTAATTGTATATACATGAAGTTTCGTACTTTTTTTTAAATACAAAACACTTCCTTATTATAATATATCATAGATCAACGTGTGGCCTTATCCTTATAAACTTCCGAGAAGTGCACTGCTAAATTGTTTGAAACTTGTTACATTCTGAATTTCGACACCTCAAGTGCTTATCAAAATCTAAAAATTGAAATCTTACATATATACACGTACTCATACAAATCCTAATATCTCGTATACACAAAACCAGGGGTTGCAAGTTTGAGAAGCCGGTCCCCTTTACAAAGTCACGACTCTTAGGTCGTCCATATAGATGATAGCAACACAGAATTAAACATGTTAACATTCAACCGCTTGAGATTTACTAGAGGATTTACTCATATTTGTGATATTTGTTACGTTTCTTATGTTAGGAAAAATGAATGTATATGGAATATGTTTCTATTATGTGTCTATGCATACAAATACAACCTTTCTTAACACATATCACTGGATAGCTAAACCTCTTTGCAAAGGATGTCTTTCTATCTAGCCAAGTTGCTAAATAAATTGACCTTTTCAGAGCAACAGCGTCCATACAACAAACATACTCAGTTCACCCGCGGTGCTTCTCAGAGGATGCGCTTTGTTTGAATTGTTATTGCATCATCGCAATTGCGATGTTCAATGCATACGGAATTTCAGCAAAAATTCTTTGTAAAATTATGTTAAATTTAGGAATTTTCAATGTGATAAATTTTGAACAGGGAAACTGAACCTTTGTAATGCATTCAGTTGAGTTTAGTGGAGGTATATGTGTACCTTTAAAATAAAAAAATATCATTCTACAGACTCGAAGACCATAGTTTTATATATGATTTATATTTCGTTCGAAATTGTTGTCAAAAAACCTCTAATACAGACATGATGAATCAAAAGGCAAAATCCCAGCAAAAACCTGAGAACGATAAAACCAATTTAGATACTATTACAGCAACATCCGATGCAAACTGCAGACAACAGCCGAATGCAAAAGTGACATCAACAAACTTATACTAGCAACACAAATGCTTTAAAACTCATAATGAATTAAAAGCAAAAAGAGGACTTACTTTTAAAACATCTCTTGTCTTTTCCTTATGTTCTCCTTTGCCATAACAAAATATACCATTAAATCGAAACATATGAAATTCTAAAAAGCCCTAAGTTAAACTCTAACATTTCTACATGTATATACAATTTCCAGTCCAAGCTTACAGCGTTTGTCATGTATTTCTTGAAAATGGCATACAGTAAAAATATCAAAGAACGTTGCTAGTATCCATTAGTTCTTGCAAATGACATGTGAAATAATTCAGGTACATTTTTGTGAATGTATGACTTGTGTTCTGGAAATGAACGTGCACTTTGTTTATTTATCAAAACAACAATATCAGTATTAGAAGAAAATTACCATGACCTTAACTCAAAACTAAGTTTGGAGGTCGGTCAGAAAACTCAAGCATTTGATTGGTTGTTTCAATGTACAAACTTGAAACTGAACAATTGCAATGTTGCATTCTGAGACTGATATCCAAACGACATATTCCATCGACTGTTTTGTTGATCTCCGTGTTGGACAAAACCATGTATTGTTTCACTTGGTCGTAAATAATGAAATTAGGCCAGATGTTCATTTCCAATACATGTTCTGATAATCGCCTTTACTGACAAGACCACACATGAACGTATAAATTTTGGTGAAATCTAACACTCTCAAATGCGATAGAAAAAGTAAAAATATGAAAATCAATAAAAAAAGGCGAATAATAATTTTAGAGGGTATCCTTTACTGTAGGTACATGGTAACATTTCGCTTTAGACAGCTTAATTTGTCATCTGAATATCCCACAATAACAACCGTCATGGCTTTTTGACGAAAATGAGTGAAACTTGCAAAAAATTTATTTTAGTAAAATTTTATCTTCTAAACCTCTTTTTAAAATAATTTTCAAGAAATAATTCGCCATTGAGTGTTGAAAAAGGTCCAGCGTTGGTGGATATCTATATGTTTGTGTTCTAATAATGTTGTCTGTTTTCAGATAAGAAAAACAGTCTAAAGCGCTGTTTTCGGTCTTGATAGACCTCCTTCTCTGCAAAACGCCTACTAGGAAGTTTAGCACTCCTGCGGTATTCTTATCCTTAATACTGCAGTTATTTATTGAGTTAGGATATAGACTATAAATACAGATCGCTAACCTAGTTCTGCTTCAGGATTGCGTTTTTAGTCCGATCAAATGGTACACTATTTTCAGCACCTGCCAGTTCATTCACACTGTCATTGGTCGCAAAATCACTTTGTTTTCCCTTCCGTAGTACGCATAAAGAGACCCCTAATGTCTGAGTTGTTTATATTTCCGTACATCACTGTGGGTTCACTACTCGTTTTGCCATTGGCTACTTGTTTGTCTCTTGCAACGACATATAAGTTTTCACAATGCAAAACATATCCTTGTTTTGTGACTTATGGTAGTTCTGCACGTTCGGGTCGAAATGTTTTCTACAATGTAGAATTCGATTAAACCCTGATTTTTTCAAACCTTTAGAATATACTTGGAAAATTCAGCAAATAAAAAAGATAGGGTCGTGTGCTTGATTTCTGGCCAGATAGATTTGAAAAATTTGGACCGCACGCAATTTTTCATAATGGTAGTCTGTAAGAAAATCACAATTTTCATAACATTTTCGTGAATGAAATTTTTCTACAATGTCGGTTTTAATGAAACTTCTCACAGTCGTAAATAATCATATGGTCTACAATATGGTGAAAAAAATGTATAGGTCCGTGTGCTTAATTTTGAGATATTTGACCATGATTAAAGCAAACCGACATTTCAAGCTAATTTTAAGACATTATTTTGAATTATTAAACGTGTCAGATGTTTTTATCTCATATATTAACTTTAGAAAGATAGTAACACTGTCATTGTAATAGATATACTCACGGGTAGCCATAAATTCATAAAACGATTTTTATTTCCGTACGCCGAATCCAGGCTTTATTCTACGTTTTCCTGATAAATGACGTTACGAAATCACTTTCTGTTTTATCAAATGTGCAGAACTACCTTAATTAACCTTGAAATCAGCCCGCCCGCTTAGCTCAGTAGGTAGAGCGTCGGTCTACGGATCGTGGGGTCGTGAGTTCGATCATCGGGCGGGGCGTGTGTTCTCCGTGACTATTTGATAAACGACATTGTGTCTGAAATCATTAGTCCTCCACCTCTGATTCATGTGGGGAAGTTGGCAGTTACTTGCGGAGAATAGGTTGGTACAGACTCTAGGTAACTGCCCGCCGTTACATGACTGAAATACTGTTGAAAAACGGCGTTAAACACCCCACCCCCAACCCCCCCCAAAAAAACCCAACAAAATACAAAACCTTGAAATAATGAAATCTTTGGCAGAAGGGGTCGAAAGTTATGTTTATGGACATTATGTTTCCAATTTTCAACAGGAAATGACATACCAGGGGTATTGTTTGTTTTTAATTACTCCACATATATTAACATCGACCCTTAAATGAACATGCTTACAAACTAAGTAAACGTATTTATTTCAGTTGTAACGAATTATATTTTGTTGACATAAAATCAATTTTTCAAAGAAATGTTTGCTCAATAGCGGTAGCTTTCTTAAACGTGCCACAAATTTCACTGAAATAATTGCTGTGTGCAGAGAAAGTATTCCCTTGATATTAGAAGCGTTCCAAGAGTGGTGTTAATAAATCATTAAAGCTGTCATTAACAATACCAGACACTTTCTTCATCGGTAAATGACAATGCGCACTTTTCTTGGATCAGCAAGCGCTTGAGTCCCATTAAAAGAACACGTTTTGGCAGCCTAGGAATAGTGGGTTATGACCGGAATTGAAAGTGCAGACAGTACGTAAATATTTTCGTTTATATTGTGTAATGCTCTGTTTACCAATGATGGCCCTAGATCATTATAAAACTGTGTTTCACAGCTCAAATATGTAAGATAAATATGTATCTCATTTGATCACTGAACGAGTTTGTTCCAGGAAGAATGTCTTAATGTGTATACATTTATTGTTCTTCTATAAATTGCATAATAAACACGAATGCCGATTGCCATTTTTGCGCTCGTGAAACTCGTATCTGGATTAATTTATTCGGATATACAGAATTCAACCAGCGGTTAGAAGTTGCTTGAGGACATCTATTGTTAGCTCTCTAAGCCCATATGTGACAAGAGAAACCATTTAAGCTACTTTGGATGGGAACCTTCCAAGAAATATTTTACTTAGCTACATTCATGTTCATCAAATACATTCAGAGTAGATATCGGATAAAAAACCAACAGACGAACAGACGCGTTGCGATGGGCAGTGCGGAATCATGGTAGGTCATCCCGATGACTTTGAGCTCGCGAGAGCTACATAGTGCTCAAAAACAAGAATCCCAAACCAGTTTACATAATTATACTTTTGATTTAACCTACTCTGTGAAATGTAAGAAATCGTTCTTGTCTAGATTTTATCCGAAAGGATGACATTTGCGATGCACACTGGTCTGCTGCAACAGTGATAAAGACAAGCATCACATCTAATGAGCACTTTCTTCCACTTCACAGCATTTAATTACTCCCTGGAAAGAATAGTTCTGGCATTTAAGTCAGTAAAAAGGTGACATATAAATTTTCTGTAGGAATTTGTCCCATTAACGTGGCTGCGTATTAACGTATAACATATCACCTCATTGCAGTTTAGACCCAGACAAATGATTAACGGACAGGGAAATGCTGAGCTGCGTATTTCAGTAATGCATTGTACTTTGATTCTATTTGTTCGGTAAATATGCGATCTGGAATACCTCTCCAGAGGCATTCGGCCGCTGCAAAAAGGTTAATATAAGAATGATACGAATCCTTTTGAGTCGATATCTGTCTTACTATAGAACAAATTACTCTTTTTTATTTTATAAAAATATCTGAATACATTATAAATGCTCAATCTCAATATTCCGCTTTGAAACAACATTCTTGTCTAAGGCTTTAACTTAAATTATTAGCTTAAACTGCATGCGACTTGATATATGTTCGCAACTTATGATCAATTTATAAGGTTCTTACCAGCAAAAATTAAATTTTGCATCTAACTTTATATCGTCTTTTAAATTTTAAATTACAACTAACTTGTAACGTCGATGGAAACACAAACCACTACCTGCGGGTTGGAATTCCCACTCACATACTCCCAACCGCTATTGCTCACAACTTCCAAAGATTCATCCAAGCCACCCGTAAAAATGGCCGTCATACATTTTCATAGCGTAAATGTCAGACATCAAATCATTTTAGAAGAAATGTTCTACTCGCTTCGCTCACAAATAAGGTATCAGTAGTATTTAAGATAAGCTGAAGTCCTGGTGAGCCCACTGTCTTCCGATATACATATCTTAGTTATTCATTTCTTACATTAACTGCTAGCTGATTAAAATTAGTATATTAAACTATGATTTCTACTACAATTTCTACTCACTTTCCCTATCCATCCGCTCTTTGAGCAATGCTTCATAAAGTAGGCCCATAAGACCGGGTCTGCACATGATTTTCACAAATATGAATCATCATGCTGGTAATTATATTTCCTCGTATACGTCAAAATGCACCAGAGCTGTTTTACATTTTTACTTCCAACTAAAGGGTGCATCCCCCAATCTTCCAATAATCTCAATTTGTTGTCGGGTACGCCCCTGGTAGATTATTTATTGTTTATTGTAAATCATATCATGTATATAAACGAATAGAACAGTTGAGTCATTTTGCTTTAGAAGCTCTAATTAGAGTCAAACTGCTTCTGATTTCAAGTCATTTAATCATTTTTTAATGCTTTTTTTTTGAAAAAAAATTATAATAACAAAAGCGGCCAAAAACAAAAAACTTTGAAAATAAAAACAGTCATGGCTTTCATACACATTTCTACCTCGAATAGGACAAACTTACATTTCGTAAAAATTATGCACCTTTTTAACACAGAAAAAAAATGAATCCTTGCATGTAAGCAGGATCCTCAACAGCTATTCAAACTCATCAAAAGTCCAGGGCATACTCTGGTCAAACCATGCCTCTTTATTACGTAGAAAATTCGTCAAAGTTTTGCAGGTTTCGCAGACACTATTACACCAAACGTTTGTAAATTCCACACAAATATTTGGCATCATAAGGTAACAATTAAAGGGAGGTTCCATAGCACTGGCTTACATTTTGTCAAAATTATTAACCTTTTAAGTCAGAAATATTGCTGAAAATTTTGCATAAAGGCGGGTTTTTAAGGAACTTAACAAATATTTGGACTAAATATTTTTATACTCTGTAGTAATATTCACTTACTCTAGGACTGTGGTAAATTTGTTTAAACATTAAGGTAAAGTGCATGGACTCTTCTTGTCAAGCGTCATTCTCTGAATTAAAATGCAAGAAATGTAACAAAAAGGATGCTTAAACCTCGACAAAGTTGCCAAACAATTAAGCCAAACTAACGAATCATTATAAAAAAGGCATGGAAATTCTCTTCTTAGAAATCTTAGAAATGCTCTTGTATATTTCAATAAAGCGTCCTTATGAAAAAGTTTCCCATCAAGAATTTTCTTTTAATTAGACTTGGATACATACATTTAGAGAAAAATAGATGTTAACGATCAGATAGAATAAATTACTCATCAAGGTACACGAATGTCCGCCAGCATAGTGAGAAATATCAGGAACATCTTTTTCATTCTAATGTTACATTCTAGTTGTAATTGTCGATACAACTTTCATTAACAGCTTATTGTACCAATTGAAAGCTCGTTAATTTGATCAATCACTGATCCGTTATTTGAAAATAACCTGATAAACATGTAATTTCGTTCAAAGTTCCCATCTTAAAGTTGTTAACATATTCATATAATAACAGACGTAATCGTCTGGCGAAGTGCTTGGATGAAATGTATTGCACATTTGTATACATCATCTGCCCTATTTAACTGGTAGAGACTGAAATAAAGTTTCTTAAAACAGTAACATAA
Organism: Mercenaria mercenaria; assembly: GCF_021730395.1. Classification (NCBI taxonomy): domain Eukaryota; kingdom Metazoa; phylum Mollusca; class Bivalvia; order Venerida; family Veneridae; genus Mercenaria; species Mercenaria mercenaria. The sequence goes on from NC_069363.1 coordinate 57,999,503, forward strand.
TGGGTATTTAACCTTTCAGTGAATTTAAATGTATCAAGTAAATACATATTAAGGTTAGTTTTCTTATCAAAATATAAATAATATCATAAACCATATTAAAAAATAAAACAAAATATTTCAAGGCAAAATATGCTTTTCTATCTTATTTACGCCATCTTAGATAAGTTGTCTATGCACAATGCAGTTTTATTGGCATATCAGATACTGGTGCATGTATACAATTCGAGATTCCTTTTATTGCTTGTTTACTGTCTATTGCTTTATTTTTCTTCTACTTTTGCGGTAGGATTTATATTGTTTTGCTGTTCATATATTCACAGTTTAACTTAACATCGACCCATATATACAGCAAAGCATTACAGTTAAGAAATACATTTAAAAAGATAACAATGTCAGTAACATGCAAACACCTTACATGACAGCGTATCAAAAAACAAAACGGCAGCCTAATGAATGATAATCTGTAAAAGTACTTACTATATAGATAATAAAATTAGTATTAAAATAGGTTTTATAAACAATTCAGAATTTGACCGCCTAAGCATTACGTAAGTTTCCCTTATGGAATGAATTGCTTTGTTGTAGAATTTTGTGTCAACAATCAAACATTGAGCTCAGCATTGTAACATACGAACTTGACAGATTGGAACACATCGGGTCCGTATTCGTCACTATCACTGTTTACAAATTCTAACAATAATTGTTATATTTTCTGATGCATTTCATTTTACTGAATTAAAGAATTCGTAAGTGGACTGGAAGAACGTTGCATATTTCATTACCTTTATGAAAAGAATCAATCCAACAGAGTACGTTATTTTGCTTGTTTGCGTTCTACGTAAAGTACCCCAAAAGGTTAATCTTGGTTATATGTTTTTGTGTTATTGCCAGTTCTGATATATATGAATAAGTATTAAAACGCAAATTTTGTCAGTGTACTTGTGAAAGTTTTCCCCTCACAATTACTTAAAGAGAAAACAAATGAGTCTCTTTTGTTGCGATCTGGTGTCTGTCTTTGATTATTTCCTAAGGCAAGTAATGTCTTTTATGATACAATTCTGCAATAATATGTCTGGGAAAGTACCAGATGATGCCATATATTATTCAAGTTCAGATATGAAAATGACAATTGCCCTCTTGCTGATAAGAAACGTAACATTATCATCCATAATACCTCTGTAATTGACTGCATTTTTACATGTTATAACTCTTTACGATAACATTATAACTTAGTGGCATTCAGTGTCGTACATAGTGACTTGTGTTTGATGAAATTTGATGGAGAATGTTATCGATTCAGCAACTGAAGCACAGGCAGTAGATAAGAAAAGTCTTTTCAGGACTGGCATTAAATGACGTGGTTTTCCGTAACATTACAAGATATAGTATCACACATGTGTCATGAGAAGTGAACAGTTTTTTTACTGTGCAGCCTGTGTTGCTGAAACAGTTATTTCACCGTGCCTTATATATATACAGAACATACCCCGTTCATACACTTAAATATGTTTAAGTGCATCTCTAGATTATGTTGAAATATGCATGTACAGCATTTTGCGTTGGGATATCAAAAGCTGATAGGAACACCAATTTTGCAATGAGCGTAATTCTGTCAATCAATGTGTTCTACAAAGGCATAGAGTGCGTACTAATGGTTCGTTAGGCTTGCCTTTTATCTGAATTAACATGAGCATTTTCATGTGTTTTACATACATTGCCCTCTGTAACCATTACGCTTGTAAGAGATTTTAACTTTTATATACATCATCCTGTAACTCTGGAACCTTATCCAGAGGTCGACGATTTAAACTCAATATCTACTCAATAGCAGACATTCAGAATGAATTGTCACGAGGTGCAACGTCTACACCGGGGATGGGTCTAAATCTCAATATTGGTAGTCATTTTGTACACTTTTAAGCCAACCAGGCAACTTCTTTTATTTAGATGTAAATTATTGTAGGCAATTTGTTTAATCTTTCAACATTCATAAAAAAACCCCTTTCTTAGTGCTAACATCATCAAGGTCTACCAGTGTAAACTCCAGTAACGCCACATTTCAAGGCTTATGATAAACGTTTTGTGACATTGTCTGATTTGTCATTACATTGAAATTTATATTGATGTGTAAAAAAGACAAAGGTTTGTCTTTTTTGAATGTTATAAGAATTCTAGCTGAAAGGAGAAGGTATCTGAAACACTATATTGAACAAATCAAACTAAAACTGACCGGCATTTTTTCTGTTGCGTATTTCTATATATATCATTCAAATGCAAAGTTGCTCTTCGCACGTGAATGTGCAAACTTAGGCAGGAGTTTTTGGAGACAATAAACATAAAGTCTTTCAAAATAAAAAAACATTACAGTTACGCAGTGATTTGAAACTCACTAAACAATTTTCCAAACAGGTCAAAATTCTTCAGTCGAGTAATTGTTAAATTAAGTGGTCCTAGATTGCTTTGGAATCACTCACAGAGTATTCAAACGAACATTACAAACGCTCCCGAAAAACGGAAACTTTTTTTTATTTCCTTACTGCGCTTTTAATCTATTTCTAAGATTCGGACCACGGATACCACAAGAATATTTCAAACCTACGAACAAAGAACGTGTATGTATTTTTTTATTAACAGTAGACTTTAATAGCAGCATCGGTGGCGGCATATTTCCATTTTAAGAGCTTTTTTACGGCTATGATTCGGATTCATTCCACTGCTTCGTTGTTTCTTGTTTCAACTAAATTGAGATTAAGATTGATTTACGGTTTCCAAAATTGCTAGTTGATACTGAGCTCTTCGAATATGGATTAGAATAAGAACTTTTAGAACGCATGTCAGTGAAAGGAATCTGATGTTTTATCCTTTCGAAATCATGCTAGAATAATTTGCATTTAAAGCATTAGTACTTTTTAACATAATATAATCTGCCCGAAACAAGTGTCAACAACACTGCTCATCATGTAATATTGTTTACTTCGCTTGGATGTGAATTAATTACATATAAAATGGAAAGTGGGGTGCATGGGGGGGGGGGTGGGGTGTGCTGCGGAAAGTGGGTGGGGGTCAGCTAGATGTAATAAATAAGATATTATACAGTTCAATGACACGGTTAGCTTTGTGCCAAATCTTGTTATAATGCTAATGTTCAACATAACTGAGACTGTAATATCTGCAATACCTTCGATAAAATTATGCAAAAACAACTTTCATTTAGAAATAGTCTCTTTGTGTTTATATATTGCAATAGCTGGTTCTCAGCTTGCCAGTGCATTTGCAATTGCTCGTAGAGAAAGCAAGGTAAAAACGCCTCCCTGGGATTCGAATGCTTCGGACGTTTTCGTTTTTTAACAGAAAAGTCCTATTTTAATACAGATCCGTCCAGACAGACCTGAATAAAATTAACAATTATGAAGGGATTTAATAGCGGCATATTTATTGTGTCTCAGACAGTCGTTATGACCATTATTTAACCAAAAGGCTAAATTCTTAAACATTATAATATCACAGAGAATTAACTTTTAGGACAAACACTACGCATTGCATTCGCGTTAACAATCTATCACACAGAAGTCATTATGAATCGTACAGATTGATCACTAATGAATTAAGTTTTGTAAGCAATTAATAAACTTAAATCACCCATATGACATTTTCAATTCCATCTGAGCACATGTACAGACCGCGCTCAGAATATTCCGATATCTGCACAATTGTTGAAATTGATTCATGTTTTCATCTTATAAAAATTAATAAAAGTAATAATGATGGTAATGATAATAACTTTTCTTTCACTTTAAAATTTTTTTTCCTTGATTTTAATAGTCTATAACTCAGAAGTGATGTGAATCATACAAATTCATCAATAATGAATTACGTTTCGCTAATAAACAATCGCCCATATGACATTTTCAATTCCATCTTAGCACGTGTACAGGCCGCGCTCCGAAGATTCTGATATTTGCACAATTGTTAAAATTGATTCCTTCTTTCATGGTACAAAATTACACAAGTAATAAAAATAGTAGTGACACAAACGTTTTTGTTTTCCTAGATTTCAACATTTGCCTGTAACTCGATGACAGTTATTATAAAATATGATAATATTTTCGATAAATATTTCTTTTGCACTAGTTTATAACAACAAAAAACTTAGATAATATATCATCCTTTTTTAAGAAATAATAAATACTGTACGAAATAAAAAGAAAATGAAATTTTGTACATGAAAACCGCGCGTTGCTTCGGAAAGTGCATTTTAAATAATTAGCTGTGACAACCGTCAAGAGTATTTGATTCGTTAGAATGACTGTTTAGATCTCAAAATTCTAAACATGTCCAATGGTAATATTCAAATGCAGTTAAACATTCGTCCCATGATAATTTGTCTGTATTCAGTCCATCGTCCTTATTGATACTACATGTTTCCGGATACAAAAACAAATGTTTCAGTCATTCTCTTATATTTGGAGGCAGCGATAAGGCCAATACTGTTAGGAGGAGTTAATTACCACTAATATTGAGGCCCTGATCATGGAGGTCTTTAACAACAAACAACATCAGTCTTTAGTCATTCATGGAATATTGTATTTGATTTAACACCTTCATTTTGTAGGGTTTTGTCATGACAACAGGAGAAGGCAGAGGCACGTTAAAATACTGTTCAAAGACATGAATAACTCCTTCAAGCTCTAATTATTAGTACAATCAATTAGGTTTTCGTGCAACTGAAGTTTTAAATATTTATATAGTGTTATGATTTAAATGGTAGTTGATACGTAGCAACGCACACTGTAAATATTTCCCTTAGAAAGTATTACCATGAGTTGGTGTTTGCGTGTTGTCATATTAAAAACCATGAGAAAAGACAAACCGCTAATTACTGACTAATGTGTAGCCATTTAAAATTTGCTTAATGGACAATATTGCCTGAAGAAGACGTTATTCGCATGACGTATTTGCAAAAGCTTTGAAATTGCATGATTTCTCAAATTAAGCTATTGTTTTGGGAATGTGCTTCAATCCATTTGTGTGCGTTTATAACTCTTTATTTTTCATTTTTCTGTTACTGCTTCTGTATCAAAGCATTATTTGTTGATGATCATATGCTATAATTCACATGCTATGCAAGTCACATGCTATGCACGTGGCATGATACTACAAAACATAACCTTGTAATTCAAACGGAATTTCAGAAACCGTGCAAAAACATCGTTAATGCTTTTAAACAAAAGATTATAAAAGAGCTTAATCCCTTGCATTTTAACTGTTCAACCAGTACGAAAGAAAATAACGTCAATTTTTCACACGACAGTGACGTCATAATGCGAAATTCAATGCTTAAGGAGTGGGCGAATGTAGACATATTTTATATGCTCTCTCAGAAGTATATCACAAGATACTATATCACTTCTTAAATAAATGATATCTTAAAACCAATTATTTGCTGTTATCTTTTACTGACTTCTGTTGCTGAATAATAACATTAGATATTATCTTCTTCACGTCAAATACTAACAAAACATATTATGACTGGGTGAATGTGCTGAACGCATACATGTGGAAGCTGATATTATATTTCATTATTATTTTTTTTTTCACAGAATATTCTTGGTTTAGTGAATAAATTTAATGATTCATAATAACCATAAAATAGATAATAGTATTCTATCCTGCATACATAATTATTTTTTTCATACCGAATAAACAGAACAATATTTTCAGTAGTACATGCAATAAAAAGTCGATTTGTTAAGGAATTTGTATTTTAAGATAACTTCTTGCCTACATATTGCAAAACATTTTATCACTGACCTAGCAACGGCATTTCACACATTTTTATACAACATATTAGTATCTTGAAATGCAATAGTTTGGCTTATTCTGTCTTCTGAGTGTCCATGTCTGTAAATGGGTGTGATAAAATGCAAAACCCTTTAAAGTGTATTTTAGACTGTAAACATATTTGTTGACATATACTAAAAATGCGAAGTGCGTTATGAACAGAGTGTCGGTCTTATGCTCTGACAGTTTAACAATTATACTATTAATATTATTTGAAACGAAGTTGGTATACAACCGTCAAGCCATTCAAATAAATGTATACTATGGAAGGGATTCAATAAACGTAAGTTTCTCTTTGACAAATATTGTTAAATCTGTAAAATACATTACACTCTTATTTCTATTGTTATATATATAATGTTATTATATTTACGTGAACATCTCTTTCCAGTTAATAAGTATTTGTCCATCGGGGATGTTAGAAGACGACATTGATCCAGCTTGAGTAGGCCGAGGACAACTTAGGACTTTCGCCATCATTAAAAATGAAGAACATCACAAATGTTTCGATCAAAGTAAACGCCATAAAAAAGAAGAGTATTAACATTTTGTAAGATGGTGTCAAAATAAGGAAAATTCGAAAAAAGTAAATGTTATCTAATTAGTTCAAGACTTAGTGACAATTGTGAATAAATCATTAAACTAAATGTAGTTTTAAACAGACTTGGTCCTAAAATAAACTGAAAATTGTTTCCTCAAAACAGAAAGGCTTTCATTTTTTCCTAAGTTCACACAAAAGGTAAAAGAAATGATATTCTTGAATCATCATTATCGATTGAGTTTCTTTTTCAAAACAGATCGCATTCTTCCAGTAATCATTTCAATTTGCATGCATGATAAACATCATTACTGGCACTTGTTTAACGTGAAATTTGATATAATTTATAAAAAAATTAATATCTTTAAGGGCTGATTAAACTGAGTATCATTAGGAAAGGTCAAATAAGCGATCCATTTTCGGGCACGCACTTAAGGGTTCTATTAGCTCTGCCTAAACGAGCAATGTCAGAACCGTTAATCGGCCTTATCCCGATTTTGTTAATTAAAAGGCAACTGAAAATCAATAAAATAGGAAAGTAGGAAACTGTCCTCCGACCATGTTAGCTGAAAACGCTTTTAAAAACAGCAACATCTTGCGGTAAGTCTTCTAATTTATGCAAGTGTTTAAAATGAACAAGCTTGCACAAGTTTTATTCGTGCCTATTAAATCTTTCTAATTCATCCGTCCAGATTAGGTATGATTTTTGATAAAAGGTAATGACGAAACTTTTAATTATTCCGTCCTTTGAGTGCTGGCATCATATGCCAGTGTGTATGATTGTATGTTAATCCATGACCAAATACTTATAGATGAAAAGTATTAAAAAGAAGCATATGTTTGTCGGTCGAACTTTGCTTTATAAGTAACAAATAAAGGATAAATTTGTACGATACATTTTTTATGAAGTTCAGTAAACTTTTAAAGGATACATGTAACTACATATAAGCATGAGCTATTGATTTAATGAAAATCGTTTAACTTATAAAATCTTCAATTTTATCGGAAAACTGCAACAGTAAATAAAAAAAAACACGCTATCTAGAGTTCATTTTACAAAGAGGATTTGAGAATTGATGGAATCACATGCATACTATCAAACATTTTGAGAGATTAGTTTTCTCACTGTCAATGAGTAATTACAGAAACTGTAAAGAGACCTCAGTCTGTTTTGAAGTGACTGAAGAAAAATAGATTCGTAAAAGTATTGTAAAATATACAGTAGATCTACAGCTGAATCCGCTTCGTCAATGATCGCTTATTTTTGTCGTTTCGTTCTCGATGTCTATATGTTTAACTTTTTCTATGTAGTTTTGTATATGGGAATCATGTCCATCTATAATGATGTTGCAGTTCAAGGAGGCATCGTTCTTCGATAATGGATTTTCGTGTTGGATATTAAAACTTTTTTATTTTTCACTTTGCGGACAGTCTATTTATTAACGTCAAATGTAATTCATAAACATACAATCTTTATATTTTATGTGTCCAAATTTAATCATTTATGTCAGTTGAAAGCAACGAAGAAACATAATGTATTTCCGTTCCTTGAGAGTTTTGTAATCACAGCTTTAGTGATCCGTGATTGATTCAACACTATCAAGGGATTAATAATTCATAATGGGAAAACAGAACACGAGCTTGATCAACGGCAAACAAATTCAAAATTCTTGAAAGAGAATATGAAAGTCATAAGGCATTTGCTATACGTGTAGTTCTTGGCCAACTATTTACCAAAAGCATTGGAACCACTTTCTTACCCTGATCGTTAGAGGCGACTTATATGGTATGAATACTAGAACTTGCTGATTATTGTGATTTCACTTTGATTCCATACTTCATAATTTTATTTCTATGTAAATGAGATGTGAATCCAAAGTTTTAGTCACAGTTGGTGCTATATAACCTTGTCGGTGCTCCCAAAATCCAAATCAGGAATTTGGTAGAGCTATACAGAGATTTCTCACGACTCATCATTTTCTCACTTATGCTCTTAGTGAAAACATTTATTTATCATTTCTTTCAACTGTTTTGTATGGACTTGGAGAAGTACTGGCAAAATCTAATTATGTTTTTAAAAAAAAAAATTTTTCTTCACCCCGAGTTTTCCCGGGGTCATACGGAAAAATACGATCGATTTCAAGGAATATTACTTGACAGATTTGTGCCGACAACATACGGCAAGCTATGCAGTGTCTCCAAAAGTATAATCGTAAATTTGTGTCCCTTAATAAGTGCTCTTATTTTATGAGTTACAATATTAACATAAATGGTAATAAAGGAATGATTTTTTAAGGTTTATGTAAAAGTATTACATTTAATGTAAAGATGTTTTAAAACGCACAGGTATGACCGGAAAGAAAAAGGCCTGCTTGACCTTAAGACAAATACAGGTAATTACGCATTTATATGTACTTCTCGTGTAAGACGGTCCAAAACGAAAGCTCAAGACATAACAATATAAACGCAATCGACTACTTCTTTCACTCTAGCGCAATTGACTACTTCTTTCACTATATGATTCTCGAGGTGTTTATTTTAGATACTTGCACCCTTTTTTCTGGGCAGTATACTGTGGCCGAGGAGGTGGCGTGTGGGCATAAATGTTCTACAAACAGCTTATATTTAATGATTTGTCTATCCATTAAGACCGATCGTAAAAATGATTGGGGCTTGTATGTATATTACTTACTTAAGCCTGCACAATTCGTAATGTTTTATAAGGACATCCGTACAAAAAATAAAATGACTGTTGCCAAATATTTTTTCTGTTTTTCTGTTTCACAAGCTTATGACAAAATGTGCTCCTCCTTTTCGGCAAAATGTACATTGCATTATTGGTGCATGGACATTCGTGGTACAAAGTACTATCACAGTTTTAAATGAACTCCTGTGAAATGTATAGATGTGATTATAATGTAAGATAGAGGTACTAGATCTATTTTATAGTAAGCTTAGGCATCTCCCTTGAACTTCAACAAATGTCCATAATGCTTACTAGAGCTTGGAATTTATGTAGCATAGATTCAAATGGATTTGATATCAAACCTCATGCACGTGATAGACATGAAATGTAAGTGTGTGAAATAATTATTATAAATCAATTGAGGCATTGCACAGCTATATATGCCCTAAGATTTTGTCTTAGACACATGTCTCAATTTCACAGACAAAGTGGTCTTGTCAGGGTTTTTCTTTGAACAAATACAATGTTAGCTCTAGTTCTGCTTCACAATGTTGTAATTCTGATTATTTTTGCAAAACATTAATCACTTTTTGTCTGTTATATTTTCCAAACATTTAAACAATTCTTCAGTCAAGTAATTTTCAGATCTTGCAATTAATTGGTCCTGGAATGGCGTTTAGTCATTCACAGACCATTGTATCAATGATATGATAACCGCACACTCGAGGAACGGAAACTTCTTTATGTTTCGTTATTTCCATCTAATGATTTCGGATTTTTTTTATATCGAACCACGAATAAATCAAGGATGCTATTATGTTCTGAAAAAGAACGTGCATTTAAGTAAAAGTATGTGATGTTTGTATAAAGACCGATCGTTTTAAGAGGTCTTTTTACTGCAAACGTGGTAGTATGCTTGTCGTCGGATTAGTTTTCGTCTTCGAGATCAGTTATTTAAAGAATGAAAGTGAGATTAAGATTTATTTACGATTTCTGAGATTACTAGTTAATAAAAAGCAACAACGAAAGCTTCGAACATATGTCAATGAACGAACTACTCTATTTTATTTTTTTAATTAGTTTGAAACACATTTATTCTTACTATAATTGGATCTATCTGAATCAAGTATCAATAAAAATATTGATCGTGTAGACATGTTTCCTTCGATTTGGAATGATTCCGTTGATAAAATGACCTTTTAAGTTTGATTCTCTATAAAGACAAACGGCTCCAAATTTAGGTTGCCATGTACATTTTGAACATGTATGGCTAAATTGTGTAAAAATTGTAATATTCTGAATTATGATGCGTTAGACGCATATTGAAAACGGAGAAATCCTTCACAAACTAGTACAAGTACGGAATATGAAATCGCAATTAATCACCTAAATTATTGATACAAAAGAAGTTCTATATGTATGTTGCAAACCAAACACTACTAGATCTAGTTACATAACAACATTAGAAATGATCAGCACAGAAATGGATGAATGAGTTCTTCAACGTAAGAAAGTTGTGTATCATCCTAGTTAACGGTACGTAAGAACGGTACATTAATTCAAATTAGATGATTACAATTATAGTTTTTACTAATGTTTTGCACAAAATGATATAAACACATATTTAAGATCGTTTAAAATAACTAATTATGTAATTGAACTATGATGCAAACTGTTGTGTAAATATTTAGTATCATAATGAATTTGCATACTGATCTATTATGTTATATGTATACAATTATTCCTAGTTATATATAGTATTACAAAGTCAGTTTTCATTTTCTAAGTTACCAGATAAATTTATCATTACGTTATTTACTGTAATGTATTTACGATATAAAGTAAACTCACACGTAACGTTGCGTGTATCCCGAATACGAGTGATGTACTCACAGCATCTACAGATTACATTCGCTTTTCTCCACCTCAGTTAAAATTACATATAATTTTCATCTTAATATCATGGCAGTATTCTTCAATTATTTCATGCTCCAAAACAGAATCGAACAGAATCTTAATTATTTTGTTGATAAGTATGTTATACGTGCTTGTTTGTTTGTTTGCGTTTGGTTTAGCGCCACTTTTCAACTGTATTTCAGTTATGTAACAGCGGGTAGTTAACCTTACTATTCACCTGCATTCTGTACCAGTACTATTCTGTTCTTTGGAAGTAACTGCCAACTTCCCCACATGAACCAGAGGTGGAGGACGAATGATTTGAGACACAATGTCTTTTATCAGTCATCTTAGAGAATATACGCCGTCACGCCCGTGACTCGAACTCGCGCCCCTGCGATCCGTAGATCTTCGTTCACCCTATTTAGCTAAGCGGGCTGACAGTATAATTAACCTATATGAATAGTTAACAGATGCATTGGTTTTGAATTGGTGACGTTCTGGGCGTTCAATGAAATTGAAAAGGATACCACCAATGCCTGTAACACAAGACTTTTCACAGTCGCCGGTTGCGAACAATGACGACAAAATGATTAATAATGAAATTTATCGTGCATGCTTTGTACACAAGAAAATGCATATTCTTATGTCTAAATAATACATGTTTTATACGTAACCAATTTAAAACCCGACTTAAGGATGTGCTTAAGTTAATATCCGTTTAAATATAAAAATGTTTAAATTTGCCCACTGGAAATACTCATGCACAGCTTACAAAATTGATGCCATACGAACATCGTCCCATGATATTTTGCCTGTCACTTTCTTTCATGACATTACGCATTTCTGCATAAATTTCCCTTGATGATTCTTCAGCTGTTGACGCTTATTGTTTCCCGGATTACTAAAGTCAATAACAAGAGCTGTCACTAATGGTGACAAATGCCCCAACAGCGCCTTGACCTTTGACCTGGTGACCTTGACCTTTGACCCCAAAGTCAATAAGGATCGTGTACTCAATAAGTACTATTAGCCTGTGAAGTTTGGAGGTCCTGGGTGCAGTGGTTCGCGAGTAACGTGCCTTCATGCAAAAAATTAACATTGGCCACTATGACCTTGACCTTTGACCTGGTGACCCCAAAGTCAGTAGGGGCCGTGTACTCAATAAGTACTATCAGCATGTGAAGTCAGCATGTGAAGTTTGAAGGTCCTGGGTGCAGTGGTTCACGAGTAAAGTGCCTTCATGCAAAAAGTTAACGTTGGCCCCTGTGACCTTGACCTTTGATCTGGTGACACCAATGTCAGTAGGGGTCGTGTACTCAATAAATACTATCAGCATGTGAAGTTTGAAGGTCCTGGGTGCAGTGGTTCGCGAGTAAAGTGCCTTCATGCAAAAAGTTAATATTGGCCTCTGTGACCTTGACCTTTGACATGGTGACCCCAAAGTCAGTAAGGGTCGTGTACTCAATAAGTACTATCATCACGTGAAGTTTGAAGATCCTGGGTGCAGTGGTTCGCGTGTAAAGTGCCTTCATGCAGAAAGATAACGTTGGCCCCTGTGACCTTGACCTTTAACCTGTTGACCCCAAAGTCAGTAAAGGTCATGTACTCAATAAGTACTATCAGCATGTGAAGTTTGAAGGTCCTGCGTGCAGTGGTTCGCGAGTAAAGAGCCTTCATGCAAAAAAGTTAACATTGGTCCCTGTGACCTTGACCCTTGACCTGGTGACCCCAATATCAGTAGGAGTCGTGAACTTAATAAGTACTATCAGCATGTGAAGTTTGAAGGTCCTGGGTGCAGTGGTTCGCGAGTTAAAGTGCCTTCATGCAAAAAGTTAATATTGGCCTCTGTGACCTTGACCTTTGACATGGTGACCCCAAAGTCAGTAAGGGTCGTGTACTCAATAAGTACTATCATCACGTGAAGTTTGAAGATCCTGGGTGCAGTGGTTCGCGTGTAAAGTGCCTTCATGCAGAAAGATAACGTTGGCCCCTGTGACCTTGACCTTTAACCTGGTGACCCCAAAGTCAGTAAGGGTCGTGTACTCAATAAGTACTATCAGCATGTGAAGTTTGAAGGTCCTGCGTGCAGTGGTTCGCGAGTAAAGAGCCTTCATGCAAAAAAGTTAACATTGGCCCTTGTGACCTTGACCTTTGACCTGGTGACCCCAATGTCAGTAGGAGTCGTGAACTTAATAAGTACTATCAGCATGTGAAGTTTGAAGGTCCTGGGTGCAGTGGTTCGCGTGTAAAGTGCCTTCATGCAAAAAGTTAACGTTGTGACTAACGAACGAACGGACGGACAGTTGAAAACTCATATGCCTCCCTTCGGGGGCATAAAAGGCAAATGTTTCAGTGTTTAACTATGTGGAGCTTTTTTGTAAACAAGTATGTGTTTGTAAGAAAACAGTTTTGTTAGCAAACAGTACACTTTTCTCTGAACTGTGATACTGTACTGTTCCCTGTAAGGGACACATGCGGTTATTGTGTTTTTGTAAGCACCAATAGCTTGATAGTTTGAATGTAACAAGCTATAGCTTGTATAAAATAAATACTTGTGTACGTACAACACAAAAACGATCATTGCATAAGATTTCACTTCAATTATTGTGGCTAATTCGGCCATTTTCCTATTTAAAATTACTGGAAAAAAAAAAGCACCCAGAAAAGCATCGTTCTTCAGTCACTTAACAAATTTAATACAAGTTCCTCCATTGTTGACCGTTACCGACAGTATTTACGATTGCAGCTGGTAAAAATATACCTCGCATGAAACGGTTGTGCATGATGAAGTCCGTAACGCCCGTGTGCCAGTGATATGAGCTCATTATCATTTGGATATAGTTATCGAGTAATAGAGGTGGTAGCTAAATGTGTGTCCATAGGACACTGGTGTCCGGACTTCCTGTCACTGTACATGGTTTCATGACCCTAGATGAAAGATTTTTAAAGATATGTGCAACACAAACTTTTAAACACTTTATATGTATTTTTTACTAAGTCAAGGATCATAACTCTGGTCTGGCTGAATAAAATCCCAAACAGAACACAAGGTGCATAACTTCACATGGTATATAACAATCCTCTAATGTTTAAGGACTCTTAATCAAATACTCTTTGGGATACATGGGACACAAACTTTTATGCCCTAATGCATATTTTGACAAAGTCAAGGGCCATAATTCTAGTCTTGCATTGTGAAATCCAAACCAAACTCAGGTGCACAACTTCACATGCTGAATGATACTCCTACATGGTTTCATGACTACATCAAATATTTTAAGTTACGTGCGGTACCAACGTGTATATATATATATTATGCATATTTCAGACTAAATCAAGAACCATAACTCTTGTCTGACCATCAGAAACTCCAAACTAATCCCAACGTACAAAACTTCACATGCTGAATATTTCTATTATGTTTCAAGATCCTATGTCAAAAACGTTTTAAGATGCATGCGACACACTCTTTTATGCCCTTTTATGCATGTTTTGGACTGAATCAAGGCCTATAAGTCTTACTGAGTATCTATCTGAGTGAAATCTCAACCAAAACTCTAGGTGCACAACTTCACAGGCGGAATAACAATTCTTATAATGTTTCATAATCATAGATCAAATATTTTTAGATACAAGCGACATAAGCTTTTAGACCCAAGTGACGCATATTTTTGACTATGTTAAGAGAAATAACTCTGATCTTGCTCTGTGAAATCCCAATTTAAACGCCAAGTAAATAACTTTACATGCGAGTTTTCATGATTTTATGCCAAACAGTTTTTGAGATATGCACGACATAAAGTCCATTTCCGCCCCCCCCCCCCCCCCCATGCGTATACGGCACCTCAATTTTGGAGTTTTGAATTCGATTTCCGTGGATATTACATTTCCAAAGAGGACGATTTGCGTAATTCCTTCTACTCAGCCGATTCGCGTTGGAAAAGTTGCCAGTAGATTGCGGAAAACATGTAAGCACTGGTAGGGAATTCATCAATACCATAATGGGTCGTTGCTTTAAATTGTTTTATACAATATCACACATATACTAATAACTGAAAGTGTTTCATGAAATATGAAATTTGCTCTTAGTTCAATTTAACAAATGCAGTGTGTTATTTTGTGAAACCTCAAATAGTCGATCTTCTAATGAAAATCCTTCCATATCGGAGCGCTGCCTGAAAAATAATTCAACCATAACCGGTTCTAAATGCTCCAAAATGGAATCGAACAAGTCTTGCATGAAACATTAGTTTAGTTGGAAAAAGCATGCCATTTCAAACTGTTTGTTTACTAATCATGCGAATAAATTGTTTCTCTGTTTCACGCACTTGTGTTGTGTAACCATTAGGTGCATTAAGCAAATTTGAAATGTTATAAGGCATTGTACTCGGCTAAGATTTTTGGTGGGCAGTGAATGATAATGCATAATTTTCTGCTGCGAGCCGAAGCGTAAATTCATTGGCACGTCATGTTATAAGAATTTAGTTCATGACTGCAAAACAATCCGAAAAGCATGGCATTTTGTCACATGCTTGATGCAACCCGGGAAATGTATTAAAGAACGTCCTCTGAAAACATCAGTGCCAAAAATGATTCTAATCAATAACTGCGTTTCCCGTAATGCAATTTTCTTCCTTGACAGTATATTTTGAAGTCATATTCTTTAAACGGTAAAACGTATAACCTTGTTCTAAGAATCTAGTACCAAATGGAGAAAAAAAAACTAGCACATTTGTCGCATAAGCATTGTTTTTGTTGCTGTCAATTTTAAGAAATAATCCCATCGAGAGGAAGGCACTTATTGCAAAAATATTCACCTATTTGTTTGAATCACGTAGTTGAAACAAGCAATAGCCTAAATGCTGACTGAATATTAACTTTTGTAAGCAAATATTTTTTTTTACCCAAACTTCGCTACATGCCAGCGAGTTAACCCGTAGCATTTTGGGTCCTTTATTTCCACCACAGTAAACACGGGAAAAAAGAGGCATATCAAATGGACCTGCGACACTGCCCAACCCCTAATGGAGATAAATTCAACGACAGTCGTTGTTGTTCCCGTGCGGCCCAAAAATGAAATGACATAATTACAATTTAAAGTCAACGACATATAAACAAGTAAAGAGGAATAACTCTTGTGACAAGCCTAACAATGTACTCTACGAAAATGTTGTCATCACATCTCTCCATAATGATACAAGACAAGAAAAGAGCTATTTATTGCACAAAGTGCATCATAAATCTAATTAGCTAAACAAAGCAAAAAGCCTGGCTTTTCATCACTTACTTGAAACATCCTAGGAAATATTACAATTATTTGACATTAAAAGAACGTCCTCCAAAAAAATCATTATTAAATAAATTCTAATTTGATTTTACTAAAAGATGATGCTACTCCATTACAATAATGAGGACGTATTTTTATCTGTAAACGGATCAATTTTGTATTAAAAAAGACAACATTAAGTTCATGATTTATTTGAAATAAAAAGAACAAGAGAACGTAGTTATTAGCATGGGAGCTTTCATAAAGAGATTAAATCATTACAAGATAAATGGGTCTTATTTACTAGGATTTTATTACGTTAGCAGAAAGGATATTGATCATAATGCGCTAAATACGGAAATGCGTTTGGCGCACCGGGAATTCAATTAAACGTCATCATCAATTACTAGGGTGACATTAGCTTTAATGTAGGAAACTGAGTACATGTAAGCCCGTGCACATTTCATTTCCGCGGAGGAATGAATCAAAACTTGCCATAAAAAAGCGCTCTATATTTGACCATGAATGGTTTTCGTAAGTATTTACCGAATTAATGTAGATGAAAACATTGGGTAACCTCAAACTCTAAAGAATTCGTTGCATAGCAGAAACATTCATTTGGATAACTTTTTAAAGTGTATTACAAACAGTTGAAAATATCCCGTAAAATTCATTCCTAAGCGGTATCCTGTATATAACCGATACACTTCACATTCATTTGAATAAAGGGTAACACTGAATGCGGTAGTTTTCGCGCCTCGGCTAATAAACGTGTTTAAAATTTAACTAAATCTCTTTGTTTTCTAGACCTTGTTACCAAGTAAGTTGTATCATGTTTCGTTTCAACATATAAGCCGTGCCATGATAAAACCAACATAGTGGGTTTGTGACCAGCATGGATCCGCGCAGTCTGGTCAGGATCCATGCTGTTCGCTTACGGTTTCTCTAATTGCGATAGGCATTGAAAGCGAACATCATGGATCCTGACCAGACTGCGCGGATGCGCAGGCTGGTCTGGATCCATGCTGGTCACAAAGCTACTTTGTTGGTTTTCTCATGGCACGGCTCATATGCGATTAGGGCTGAAAATAATCTGGATTTGGCAAATATTGTAAAAGGTGAAAAATACAGAAAGGCAATACCCAGTATCTACTTTGTTGCCGGAAATGACCTATTTTTGCGCTTATATATATCTTTTATTCCTTTAAGGGAACTCCTGCAGTATTTCCGACCCCGTGCCTTCCCATTAGTGGCTTTATCCACATTTTTCACCTTCTGTGGGTCATTACCTTATAACGAAAATCGTCTGTTTGTTGACAGTTTTCTTTACAGAAAAAGTCACACTGTTCCCAAGGATTTCTTTATTTGATATCTACATATATTTCTTTTCAGATCACTGACCAATTTAAAGCTTGGTTCAAATCCAGCTGTAGCAATATTATGTGTTTAGAGGTAAAAGTGCTTTTGTACGAGTATTTCAGTTAAACATATTAAACAAAAAATAGCTTTCTGTTGTATCACTATGCAATCCTACTTCACGCAATTAAATTCATCCGCTACATAGAAAAAGGTGTTCGTTACCTCTCACGAACGGTCTACCATTTACACAGAGTATGCTATTATGTTCCAATGATTTCGTTCTAAGCTTATAAAGGATCTTTTGAGAAATTTTATTCAATGAACATTTTCATTGTAATATTTGTAATAGAGTACGTTCCGGTAAGTGAATAACGATGGCAATTGCAAGCTCACTGTCACATTTGTTCCATACTGTTGCAAGTAATACCCTGTTCACACTAGCAGAACGGTTTTATTTTTATTAGGCACTAATTGGCTATAATTGGTATTTGACATTCAAAACCCATCAAAATATAATCTAGTTTGCGTCCACACTAGGCAAAGAAATGTGGTTTAAATATATACATGCAATGTTGGAAGTTAACAAATTTCTTGCAATAAGCAAAAAAGGTTACAAAGAATTGAGGCTAACAGAAACAAAAAGGGGTCATCAATATTTAAACTTCTGTGTTCATCTAAGAATTTCTGTTCATTCCATCTATTGTCCATTGTGAGCGTCAGCATGACTCAATATCGCAATTTAATGTTTTTGTTTCAACAACAGTCCAATTACTTTTGCCAGCCACAGCATCAATTGTTTGATACAAAAGAGAAACACATGGCATTCTTCCTCCAAAAGGTAAGATCTGTAGATTTGGGATTGTAAAACCAGTTCTAACCCACATTGCGTTCACATTTGTAAAATAATGTAGCATTACTTTTTAATGTAGTATTAAAACCACCTCCCGAGGTAGTTTTAATGCTACATTACAGAAACCACTTGACCTTTACAAAATTCACGTTTAACACCACATATAGTGTGGACGCAAACGAGTTTAAACAAGAAATATCTTTAAAAATGATAGTCGGCGAATTGTAATTATTATAAGGAAAGAAGTTTATGAATTTTTCATCTAACATTCATCTTTCATCTAACATTTTTCAAATTGTAAAACTAAACACCGCACTTTAACAATTTAATTGGTTCTCTTTTAAGTTTTCGCAAAGGTTTCGTAGGGTTGCAATTTTGTTTCGTTTATCCTTAGACGAATAATTACAGCAGTAGTTTGATGAAGATTCATGAAGCGGTTCATGAGAAGAGGTCATTAAACGTGTTTATATTTTTAGCTAAATTGGTCCCTATCCCATTTGTAACAAAATAGCAGGAGACCTTACGGTATTGTTACACATCGAGTTTGATAAAAATCCATTACATTTTAGTGGTTAATGCGAAGAAAGGTATATCTACTTTTAGCTATAGTGGTCCCTAATAGGGCCCAAGTTCCTATATAAATAAATTTGGAAGAGGACCTTATAATGATGCTCCAGACCAAGTATGACAAAGATCCACCAAGCTGTTCATGAGACGCTGTATAAAGGCATTTCTAGTTTTAGCTCTAGCAGCCCCTAAAAGGGGTCAAATAACCCAGCTGAACAAAGTTGGCTGTGGGCCTAATAAAGATGCTATAAATCAAGTTTGATTAGAATACATGAGAAAAAAAATCAATTTAAGCATTTTTCATCTTTTTTTTTATTTATTTCTAAAATAGGCCAACTGATCCCGCTTTAACAAATGCATATTCGCTATTCATGAATCTTTGGACAATGACGTCACACTTATAAAAAAGTGAAGGTCAAGCAAAACATATAACTGTAATTATTTCAATATTTCTGTTTCATAAGCAAAGTTTGACCGTAGTCATATCACATAGATAAACTGTATGCAGCGTACCTTCATTTCAGTGTAATGAGAATCAGTCATTATATAGCATATATATAATGAAACAGATTTCAACTGAGTTCAATATTTGCATACCATACTAAAGAAAAATATTCATATATAATAAATCAGTTAAATAATATTTATAACAAATATATCAAAACAAACAAGTACTCATTTTAATATGCAATCTGAATAAGTCACAAAAGCAAGAAACCTTTTCATAAACAGACGACAATTGTAACAAGGAAAATCTTTTAAAAAGCACTTCTCTACATAAAAGACTCTTATCACACCCTTATTCATGTGATACGCAGACCGTATTCAGCTCTTTCTTTAATTTGATATATGTTGGTATTTTAACAGGTTTTTATCATATTTATTAAACTTACTTATCATTTTGAGATATATCAATAATCTTGCTAAATATACTGAGCCAAAGTAAGCTTTAAAACTGTGAACAGCGTCGTTTAGGATAAACGCTTTGTCTACCTTTCACTCAGCGTAGCACAATCAACAGAGTGAAAGAAATTGACACTTTCGTCCAATCAGGCAGAGTGTTGCATAAATCGTCCATTTTGATAAATTATCTATTATGCGTTATCAAGTAGTTTGATTTGCAAACTGAAGTCACGTGGCATAGGTAACGAAAACGAATTTAGACGGCGTCGCCGAAAAATAAACCCAAGTTAATGTAGGATTAAAAACGTAGTCTGAACACGGTATAAGTGATATATTACTCTGCTTTAAGCGTTGGTTTATTACTGCTGACTAAAAGGTCACAGATTTGCATGTGCTTCATAGATTTTTTTTCCGCAAAATATGAGACGAGACTGTAGATTGTGTTATTGACATGATGCGATTACAAACAGTCTGTAATTGCATAATGTTTCAAATTGTGATAGGTTTATGGAGATTTCTCTTAAATCCTTTTTAGAGCAGTTTTGCCGTTTATCGTCCATTTCCCGGTGATCGTTTCTGTATAACTTGAAATAAAAAATTCACTTATAAGGGCCATTTTAGGATACAGCTATATTCAATTTTATAGTTCAAATATAGTTCAGATAGCATTTGTGACATCGTGTGAAAAAAAATATATAAACATATAATTTGTCAACTGCCACCTTACTTGATGAACAAATAGTTACAAAAGCGACATTGCAAAAATTGCAACAGTGTACGAAACTTGACGATAATAAGACATGATTGCAGTTTACACACATATAGAAATAACATTAAATTTTGGGGAAGTGGTCACTAAAAATTTGCACAGTTTGCTAGTGAAAACTACAGATTGACTAAGATGTTATCTGCATTTCTATTGAAACTTGCATGATACATGTCTTTGATGACATTTCTTTTCAACGACATCTGTCAGATGTCTGAAGTCTTTAAGGATGGACTATCATAAATATTCTCTCCGTATCAAAGAGCTATTATAGAAATACTCTATTCTTATTGATCAAAGTAATACCACGCATGTTTCGTCAAATGTTCATTACATGCATATGCAACGCCATAATTTATCCGGTTATTAGGGGCTTGTAAGATTTAAACGCATTGAAGCAATGCATCTACAAGAGTGTCATAATCTGTTAATAATAACGGATTTTGACTGACTGTCTTGACCGATAGGCGCAATTATTAATTTAAATGAAATGCACAGAAAAGGCATTAATTTAGTTTGCAAAACAATTTGAAACAGGAAAATTGTTCTTTTTTTCACGCCG
This sequence comes from Mercenaria mercenaria, assembly GCF_021730395.1. NCBI lineage: Eukaryota > Metazoa > Mollusca > Bivalvia > Venerida > Veneridae > Mercenaria > Mercenaria mercenaria. Next base: position 58,020,740 of record NC_069363.1, read on the forward strand.
TAATCAAGAAACATACGATCTAAAAAACGTTTCATATCTACCTTTGATTAAAAACGTATTTTGACATAACATAAACAGTACTTTATAAATGCCACAGATAGAACCAATAAATAGAAAAACAAAATATTGTAAAACTTGCAAAAGATATTGAAAACCTAAATGACTGCGCACTGTAGAGAGACTGTTCTTGATTCCATATTATACTAAACACACACCCTTTAATTATTTGTCAGTAGTGCTCTGAATGAAAACATTTACTTATCATTTCTTCAAAAAGACGATTTTCGTGCACCTGTGTCTTTGGACTTAGTCCTTCCTTTATGACCTGAAAGGGTACAATGCCATGGATATGTTGCCACGGTAAGAAGTTCAGGAATTTCATTTGCCATATTCAGTCTTCTCTTTCAAGACAAAAGAGAAATCGCGGTTTGTGGTCAAAATGTGAATACAGAATTTACTTGTTTTGTTAGGTTTAACGTCGCACAGACACAATTATAGGTAATATGGCGACTTTCCAGCTTTGAGGGTGGAGGAAGATCCTAGGTGCCCTTCCGTGCATTATTTCATCACGAGCGGGCACCTGGGTAGAAACACCGACCCTCCGTAAGCCAGCTAGATGGCTTCCTCATTTGACGAATTCTGAGTGAGGCTCGAAACCATCGATGGGCAAGTGATTTGAAGTCAGTGACCTTAACCACTCGACCACGGATGCCCCGTGAATACATAAAGGTCAACATTGCCTGTCTATTGAATCAAGTTCCATACTAGATTGCCTGTCTATTGAATCAAGTGCCGTACTAGACTGGATGTCTATTGAATCAAGTTCCGTACTAGATTTGCATGAGCAGTATGTCATGACTGTTTACTTATTTAAACATAGCTGACTTGACCTGTTTTCTCCGAATTCCGACACATTATGTGAGCATTATAGCCAAAGTCATTACCAAAGGCAAGGAACAAGCGATCTTAATCATTTGACAATGGAGACTCCGTTTCTCATTTAGGAAATATGCAAAAACAAATCATATCAAAATATTTATTCTCCTAAAAAAAGGAGACTTGCTTTGAAAATCTGAAAAAAATTGTATGATTAAAATCATCAAGGGAAAGTTTTAAAGAAAAATGTCATTTCGTAAGAGAAATCGTGGGAAGAACGATTTTCGGCAAGCGTTCAAATAGCTGAATACAAATACTATGAATTTTAGAATTTTATCATGGAAACGGCTCTCCTTATCTTTAAGGCCTGATGACATGTGTCAAATCTGACTGATCCCCTTTGTTGCTGTTGGGAACATTATATTTCAGGAACAATTATATGCATTTTATAATGTGCATAATAAGAAAAATGAATTTCATAATCATTTGATTTCGGTAAATGTCCATCATAATCCAGGAACACTGGCGCTGAGAAATCTAATAAGACAGGCATTGCGTCGTAACTAATTTCATTTAATCTTCTTAACGGTCTCCAAAACTTCAGTTAAGGTTTGAATGAAGTAGACATCGAAAATGAAAAAAAGAACAAGACATTTATAGTAAGGTGCATCCTTTAACTCTAAAAAGCTTGTAATCAATGTCAAATAATTTAGATTTATTTCCATATTTAAAACGACCAAGGCTGCAGTTGGAAAAAGTAAGATTTGTTCTAAAGCAGTAAAGCTCTCTTATTTAACATAACATTCCCTTGCCAAAAAAATAAGGTATATGTGAAAATGGCAGGAATGTGGCCAGTTTACATACTGTACCTTATATTCTTTTTATACACGTGGTATACACTGTATGATACAAACGCAGCAGCAGTATCTTCCCCAACCGCTACATCTTTACTGTAAGGGGAGATCAATATGTAGGAGATAATACCGTTGATTTCAATAGAATCATCAATCATTCAACAATAACAATATTTTTTGGCAGAAAAACTAACGCTTAATCATCTTTTATCAAAGCTTGTTCACATTTCTTTTTATGGATAACATTAATCTTTTACGAACAAATTTTCATTAAAATAAGTGCAAACAGAGTTTTTTTTCCTCTGTGTCAACGAGAAATTACAGACGTCGTTGAACAACTTGAAGTTGTAGAAAACAACAACAAAATGGTTGGAAGAAGAATTCAAAGCAATCCATCAATCATGCCAGTCGAAAAAAGGCATACACTTAGTCTTTTTGTTGACAATTTGAAAATGTTTATAAAAGCATACATCGTTCATAACTTTGAAATAATCTCTTTAATTTTTGCAATCGACTTCAAACTTGGTTGTGTTCAAAATCATTGAGATCGATTAAAAGCAACAAAGAAACATTAAGAAGTTCCGTTCCTCGAGAGTTTTATAACCACAGCTACAGTGATTCGTTAATAATTAAACGGCCACGCGGGACAAATAATTCATGGTGGAAAAATATAAAACAGAATACGCGCTTCATTGTCAAACAATGTTTTTGTTATCTTCAAAAACAATTGGTAGCAACTGGGAAAGATAAATCTTCTTTGCAAAATAATTATAATCAAAACAATATGTTGCAACTGAGTGTTCAAATTTATAGATACCTTTACGTTTATTCAAAGACACTACAATAATTTAATTTCCACGTTGCTTGCTAAATGCCAAAGGCTGAAGCGTGTGGGCAACAAGGGTGGAAACTAACTGATATCATACCTCTTGTAGAGCTACTGCTCACGAGCATGTATTTCTGCACAGAACTTCTAGCCTGCCTATTCATCAAGATAATTTTGCTGTGCACCTGTTTGGTGTGAACTTTCGTTTCAGGTATGATAAAGGCTATATTGGTAAGAAAAGATTTCGTGTTATTACATACAAGTACATTTCAATTAAATACTGTGATAATAAAGAAATTTAATACTCATTTTAACTGTATGTACATTTTAGGCATTGCTTTAACTCATACACAGATGAAGACATAATAAAATCTATAAGACAGGGAAGCACAGAATGCAACGAAGAAAATTAGTATCAGACAGGGTTTGGTTAAGTCTAATGAAATGTGTAACATCCCTCACGCCATCTATCACTGGTTTTAACCCAAAGATATTCTACAACCACGCCATATGCCAAAAAGATCAGCAAATTACAGCAGTAAGTTTTTGCGATTATCTACGACGCATGTATTTAAGTGACATTTAAAGCTTTATGAAATTTTATTCGCTAAAATCCTCGAATATTTACAACGAAACTGACAATAGCGTTTTCTCCAAAAATGTATTAGTTTATCTACATGCTGCTGCAGAGCAATAGTTGAAGATAGAATAAAAAAGTTAAAACCTTTAAAGATTTAACGTGCAATGGTTACAAAACAATTCGTTACACTGAACCTTATTAAATACTTCTGAAGATTCTTTGTAAGGATTCTGCACATCCAAGGTAAATTGATAAGTTCGGTTTGGTAGATTTTTGATTATGCAGCTCTAACAAAAAGATGGCATTTTTGTCACAGTATGTTCTCTTTGTCTGTTTGGAAATACTTCTTAAAGAGCTATGAATAAAAAAAAAAACATGAATTTTTTCGGTATGTTCTAATAGAATATCAAATAGGACCTTTAAATAGTCTTGGTGAAACCAAATAAGTCTTAGAAGAATGAAAAAAAACCAACTGCGTTTCCAAACCAGAAATGAAAATTATAAATTTAGCTCAATTTCATTGTTCTTTTTGTATTGAACGGATATGACTATTTTTGCAAGAGTTTTCTGTTTGTTCCACTTACAAATGTCTATACTATAATTTTAATGACAGTCAAATTTATTAGTATTTTAAGGCACCAAAAGGTCTCATTCGATAAGTTACCCCCAACATAGTAAAGCCCTAGTTTCTGTAGTAGGCTCCGAATGTCTTTCCTGACATAATTCTATAGTTGTATTTCGAAGAAGTTGACTTGCTCACGGAGGACCCACTGGTCGTTGAAGAAAATAAGCATATATCATATAATCAATTGATAGAAGTTATCCTCCTGACAGGACGGAGATTTATTTTAAATTACTATTATCCAGAGAAATTTTTAATGAACGGTGTTATATTAAAACAGGATTTGATACGCGAAATATTGGAAGACTGACAATTTGACGGAAACGGCTAGCATGTTAAAGAACTTTATCATGGAAACGGTTATTTGTATTGTTCAGACATGATGACAGGTGTCAAAAGTGACTGATTCGGATGATTAAAAGAATGTACATTCCATTACTTGCACAATATGGAAAATAAATTTCTTCGGTATATAAATGATCATCATTTTCTTGAGAGGCGACCGGCAAAAAAATCTTACAGGACAGAAAATGCGTCGTAATTAATATCAATTTAGATTGACAGACCTCCAAAATGAAGTAAAATATTTTGCGTTACGTAATTATTAGTGCAACCTTTCAATTTGATAGCTAACAAACGAGAGTACTCTGGTTCAATTTTAATAATTTTATGCTGTCTATTTAGTTATTGTAAAACATTTCTGTGTATGTTTGTTTCATATTGAATTCGATTTCCGAACACTAGCCTGCGTTGCTGCCATTTTCTCGAGACGACAATGATTCAATCCCTTCAATGCTGAGGTGCATCAGTCATTTTGTGTTATTTTTGGACAGTTTATTTTAGGCGTTTTTGAGAAATAGATATGAAGGCTATAAGTCAAGTCTATACGAAACTTTAATTTCGCACACACTTCAGAAAATGATATCGGCAAACTTCTTGAACGTATATACAGGCAGAGAGATAAAAATATTAATTCAATAAGACTATTTCAAAATAAAAACGACAGTTTATGACTTTCAAACGAGGTATGCAGAGGTGGCATAGCTTAAGTGTAACGAAACTGTTTAGAAGGGTTACTTGAGATGCTTATGATTTAAGTGTTTTGTCTTCTAAGCGCTGATCATTTATTTCTATCTTGTTACGATTTTCCACGTACTTAAAAGAAATCTTCAGTGGAGTATTTTTCTGATTTTTAAATTCATTCGTCTTGAAATGGCGCTGAATCACTCACAGGACATCAATGTATCAATGATTACAACACTCTCGAAGAACGGAACTACTTTCTTGTTCCTTATGGCCAGTTATTGCTTTCAAATGTTTTAATTCGAACCAAGAATAAATTAATCAACGATGTTATTTCATACTTACAAATGAATAACGCGCATACATGTTCATTAAACTGGGCCGATGGGAATTTTGGTGGTGAAATAATTATGGTCATTTAGAGCTTTTTTATGGCTTACATGGTTGCGCGTTTGTCTGCCAGTTGGTTTCCATTTTTATTGTTCATCCTTGGATTCAATTATTTTGTTGATTGAGATTAAGATTGATTTACGGTTTCTAAAATTGCTGGTTGATGCAGAGCAATATAGAGCATTAGGAACTCTTAGAACGCGTGTCAGTAAAAGGAATCTGTTACTTGATTGCTACAAGCATATAACTTCTTCTCCATTATTTAATCCATCTGAAACAACTGTCACACAAATACTCATTCTGCAGTCATGTTTCTTTAAATATTGAATGATTACCGATAAAATGGTCTTTTAACAAGAATTCCATAGTTATGTTTATATTTGTTATATTATATAACAAACAAACGGTTAGACTGGCCACAGTTCTTGCATTTCTTGCTTTTTATGTTCGTAGTAACTTGTACTGTCGAGTGTAGTGAGACATTCAACAGCATTTTACAGAATGAAAGTTTATTGACTAGAAATATATCAAAATAAACTTATTGCCAAAGTAGTAGCTGAGGATGTTATGTAATATTAGTTTCAATAGTGCATGTGCAATACAATCCATCATCTGGGCACCTGAGGTCTTCCTCCACCTTCTAAGCTGGAACGTCGCCATATGACTTATAATTGTGTCGGTGCGACGTTAAACCCAACAAAACCCAAACCAAAACTATGTATAATATCCGGTGATTTTGAAAGACGCTTATCCTTGATTTTGCTTCCCAAACGGAAAGCAAGTTACGGCATACCGTACGGTAAATCAGCTGTCATCAGACAGTGCTTTATTGGAATGTGTTTATATGTAAAACCAAAATTCTTAAATATGCTTAACGCACAACTTACAAAATATTTGTCGCGCGAAATTCGTCCCACAACATTTTGCCTCTTACTTTCCACCACGATATGATGTCTTTATTCAAGAAATATACCTAATAGAAATGTTTAGAAAATGGCATTCGCTTGGTATATTCTTAAAGTTGACCATGTTTCGCACCGTGATGCAATTCTTAAACAACTTTTACCGTGCCGTTTTTATATATATATATTTTTGTCATTTATGGTATTTCCTTAAGCTCAAGTAGAGAAGTAGAGACAAATTTGAAGTAATGGCCACTGTTCAAAACGTTTCCAGAGAATTCAATTTACCATTAATTTTGATAAAAGAAACATTAAACTATTGGTAAACTATTGTAAAACACAAAATAAAACTGTCAGTATCATTTTTTTCAGGGTGCCTCAGGTAAAAGGATTTAATGAGACAGAATTCTAACAGCATTGAAAAATTAAGGTCGAGTTCTGTGGGACTGTTTAAAATTTTGTCACTTCATTCAAAAATAAGCTTGGAGAAGAAGTAAAACCTATATACATTCCTTCCACAATATGTAATCTAAAGAGTAAAGGCTAAATAGAGAACTTTTACCGCATGTAACTCAATATCTTATTTAAAGATGTCTTACTGTGTCCCCTTCTGTTTCAGAGGCAAATTCACTTTGAACAGCATAAAATCGCTAATCAAATAAAAATTTCCAATTTTGTAGAATAAATCAATAAATTAAAACAGTCTTGAAAAAAGTAAAAACTTGTAAGAAAAAAAGCGTTGTAAGGAAAAACATTGGTCACAGTGGGGCTTGAACCTATGCTCCCTTGAAAAATTTAAGTCAAAAGTAGGTTTATTGTAGGAATTGAATACTCTTTCACTTCCATTCCACGTGGAAAAGTTGTAAGAATCTTGCAGAAAACAAGTAATTTATGGTACAGAATCAATCAACAAATTTATGGTTTACTGCTTGTTACTGTTTTATATACCACATTGCACATTTTAAGAAAATGTGAAAAGATATTATAATATAATAAAGTTGTATTTTCAGTTTTATAAAAAAGAATGTAGAACTGTTTGAAATCTTCGATAGTTTATCATCCAATAGATATGCTTGCGTGCAGAATTGATGACAAAAAATTAACGATAAACGGTTCTAAATTCTCGTAAATATATACAAGCAAATGTCGTATAAAACATTAGCTAAATTTGAAACAACATGCCATTTTAAACTGGTTATAAATTAATCATGCAAACAGCATCGTTTACGCACTCATATTGTTTGTAAAAAGAGTAACGTAATCGACTAGCAAGTGATTTCTGTGTTTTGTCACGACAGCAGACTGCTCGTTCATCATTACTTTTTTTAAACAACCCAGGAAATATTACGATGAGCGTCCTTTGGGAAACCACTACTGAATTAACTTTAATTTAAAAGATGATGACATTTCATTACAATGGTGCAGACAGGATATAGCTCATAATACGCTAAAAAACAGAAATATATTTTAGGAATCTGGGAATTTAATTATGACGGACCACTACGGGGTGCTATTTCGCGCTCTGGTGAGCGCGATTTGCTCACATTGCGCATTAGTTCACTTCAGCGCTTGGTCACTCGACTGTCAACATGTCCGTAGAAAATTTTTAATATTAAGTTTTAATACTTCAAATGTTCGTGTTCCATTTTGTATATAAATATTATACACTGAACGGATTTCGAGGCGCGATAGTAATACGTCGATTAGCTATATAGAAAATCACTGGGATTTTTAAAATCGGTTCAGTGTATACAAGAAGTGAATGTAATTTCATGGTATTATTTTCATTGTGTACATAAAATAACCTGTTGATATAGTTAACTCAATATTATGAGTAAAATGAAAAATATTCGTCAATTTATTTTCGAATAATATGCATAATGTTGTATTTATATTTATGATGATTATATACGAATGTTTTGTACATGTTCAGTTGACAACCAAGTCGCTTACAACAAATTAAACAATTATTCATTGAAATGTTGTTCGTATTGTATTATGATACTTAACATTATGGTAACGTTATATTGTGGTAGCTCATGTCCGTTGGGTACGATTTGAGGGGATGCTTCAATTTCGGTGTACATTTGTGTATAAAATATTTGTGAAGTATAAATTTCATTGTGAATCATGTGAGTGAATGCATTTTATGGACATTTACATTTAATTGGTTATCTATTTTCATTACATTTGTAAGGATTCTCATGAAGTTGAATAATTGCGTGAATTCGAATTCCGTGCTTCTTGGTTAAAGACTTTGGCTAAAATGGTCACATAATGTGTCGAAAATTGGAAAAAAAAAACAGTATGCGTAACCAGTCATCTGTATTCAGATATTAAGTAAACGCTCATTCAAACTTACTACGGAACTGGATTCAAAAGACAGACAGTTTTGACCTTTTTGTATTAACATTTTGACCCCAAACCGCGATGAAAGGGCAGACTGAATCTGACAATTGAAATTCTTGAAATTTTACCACGGCAATGTAACCTCTCTGGTCATAGAGGAAGCACCAAGTCCAAAAACACAGACGCACGAACAACATCTTTTTGCAGAAATGAGAATTGAATGTTTTTAATTTAGAGCAATAGTGATAGATAATGAACGAAGCTGGGTGTAGTAGATATGGAATCAAGAGCAGTCTCTCTACAGAGCGCAGTCAGTTAGGTTTGTGTCAGAATAAATATCTAATTTCTGTTAGATATAAAAAACGTTTTTGGAATTGTTTGCTTCTTGATTGCGTGAAAAAAAAAGCAATTTCCTTATTTCAAATTATTTTGCAAACTAAACTAATGCCTTTTGCATAGATTTCATAATGTTTCATATTAATAATTACGCCTATCGGCACAGACAGTCAGCCAAATTAATAATGAATAGATTATGATACTCTCTTGGATTCATTGTTCCAATGATCTTCAATCTTACACGCCATAGTAAGCGCATAAATTTTGATCTTGTAATGAACATTTGACGATACATAAGTTCTATTAATCTTCTTTGATCAGTCAGAATAGATTATTTCTATAACAGCTCGTTGACACGGAGAATATATTTGATTATACCAAAATCCTTAAAGATATCTTTAAACTTATGACAGAGGTCGTTGAAAAGAAACGTCAACAAAGATATTCATCATGCGATCAAATTTAAATAGAAATACAGACAAAACTTGATAAATATGTAGTTTTTACTAACAAAATGTGATAATTGTTTAGATTATTATTTAGATTGTTAAATTACTATCCTGTAATTTAATGCTGTTTCTTTATGTGTGTAAACTGAATACATGTATGTATCATATACTGTTGCAGTTTTTGCAATGTTGCTTTTATAAAGTTTCGGTCATAGATTGGGATTGGCGTAGAATCATACGCAGATCCCTGTAATAATAACACTCAAAGAACGAAACAAATGGAGAGATTTTGTTACTTTTATCATTTTCAATGATAAACGTTAGAGCATGTATCAGAGATGTTCATTTCGTGTTTTATGTAGCTACATGTATTATCAAGACTGTAGAATGGTGTAAGAACTGTTCTGAGGTTCTTGTATTCAACTTTGTTTGTTTTGAGTTACCATTTCTTTATCAATAAAATTGAGATTTAGGCCAATTTAAGTTTTTCTTTATCATTGAAATTACTTGTTGAGATAAAGCTAATGTGACAGATACGTGCGTTTTTTAAAATAGATCACTTTTTTGGCATTTTCTAGTTTAACTCTTACCCTGCTAAATTTCTATGATGAACTTGTCCATCTTTCAATTTGGACAGTACCATTAACTGTTGAAAGGGGTGCATATCAAAAAGATACTGACTGAATGGCGACCAGTGCAGGTCATGATCAGACTGCATGGATGTGCAGGCTGATCATGATCTATACTGGTCGCAAAGGCAGAATCAATCGTGACCAGCATGATCCTCAAACAATATATTATATTTTAAGAACTATATCAAATTCCAGCTTAAACAAGTGTCATGAAATCATGATACTTAAAATTGAAATGATTATAAGAATGTGCGATTTAGCCATAGTTTGTCTCTTCAAAGAATGTTGGATGATCTTCTTAATTATAAGTTATCATTATTGAAACATTCAATAGATTACCGTGTATGTGAATAAGGCTAAAATCTAGGGAATATAAAAGTACTTTTGTTTATAGGAACACGTTTTTCCGCGCTTTTGGTAAGCATGCGTCCTACAATCAAATGTTTTTGTTGTTGTTTTTTGGGCCATCCAGCACCTTTCATTCAATGATAGCACGAGACCAAAATGTGCCATGTGCACATTTTAAAGAAAGAGCTGACACTTCCGAATAACCAATGATCATCCACAGCCGGCTGGATAACATTCTTTGTTTAGACCAGTTATAACAATGTCTGTCGTGGCCTATAGAATCATTAAAGCGGCATGGCTCCAGATCGTTCGACAACAATTTTTTTTTAATTTTTAGATATCTTGAAATAAATGCTATATTTATTAAGAAGGCTTTAAAACTTAATTACTGACAAACTTTATGTTACGGAAACACATGAGAATTTGCTGTTTTTACTACTTTTTACGATGAAAATCGAAAAAGCGTTTGTCACGCTTTTACTTCAGGTAAACTGTCTCGATTATAAACATCTATATTTTGAAGTCATTATTCAGTACTTCAGCTATAGCGCTATTGGTTACGACGACAGGAAAATATCGTTATTGCCGCGGCGGTCCGGGGTTCGATTCCCGACGCGGTCATCTTTTTTTCTTGATTTGAAACTTTTAAAATATTTTAGAAACAAAAATTCATATTCTAATGTTCATAATATGACCAAACTTCAATTTGAAAGAAAGATTATCTTTTAGCCAAATCTGGAGGCATGCTGCTTTAAGTAAGAAGTATAATGTATGACACTTTTATACAGAAATCTCTATAGATCAAACAATGTTGTCAAAATTTGAAATTCAGATTAGATAGTAAGGCAGAAATCAGACTGCTGTTTAAAATAAAAAAACAAAAAAGCAGGAAATCAGAGCACAAATTAAAGCATTCAACGAGTTAACAATAACCTGTTAATTGCATGCTAACCTTTCATGCACGGGTGAAGTTACTGCTCCTTTCATTAAAAAGTTGATGTAAGATAATGATTTCGAATGCTATTGCCCGTCAACATTGTCTGGCATTTTGAACATCGTAATATTTTTTCAAATAAAACTGTTAAGAATATCAGATCATCATGATGAAATTTGGACATCACTAACAGGAACATACTCTATTACAATTATTAGTTCTTGAATTTCCACTACCGTCCATGAACAGGCTCAATCAAACCGAGCCTGCAACATTTTCATTTTTGTCGTGTTGAGCGACCTGTGAAGTTTTCACTTTTTTTGTATTTTGAATGATATCAATAAAGCTACTAATGGGAAGAGACGGAGTAGGAAATACTGAGAGAGTTTGCTTAGGAAAGAATAAACGATAAATAGGCGAACAACATGAAATCATTTTCTGGCTACATTAGATATATTATTTTTGTATTTTAACAGTATTTGTCAGATCCAGGTTGTTTCCAACACTCAACGCATATGTTGAAATGTAAAGTGGTGAAACATAATTTTGTGACAAGTTCTAGAGCACCAAAAAGATTTAGATAGAATTTATACTCCAGTTTAACTAATGTTTTCGGTAAACAGCAGAAAACTTCAATGATATCATTCGTATGGAAACCATTAATGGCCAATCCTAGAGCGTTTTTTATGGAAAGTTTTGATTCCTCTACAGAAATGTAATGTGTTCGGCCTTACATGTACTCTGTTTCCTACATAAAAACTTCCCTGATGTCATCCGTCTAATTGATGATTACTTTTAATTGAATTCCCGGCGCGCCAAACGCATGTCCGTACTTAGCTCATTTTGATCAATATCCTTTCCGTTAACGTAATACAACTATAGTAAATAAGACCCATTTACATGATTTAATCTCTTTATGAAAGCTCCCTGGCTAATAACTGCGTTCCCTTTTTCTTTTTATTTGAAATAAATCATGAACTTCATGTTGTCTTTTTTCATACAAAATTATTGATCAGTTTACAGATAACAATACGTTCTCATTATTGTAATGGAGTGGCATCATCTTTTATTAAAATGTGTCTTAACGTAATAATGTTTTGTTTTGGACGACGTTTTTAATGCCAAATAATTGTAATATTTCCTGGGATGTTTCAAGTAAGTGATGAAATGTCAGGCGTTGGCATTGTTTTGCTGTAACGATAATTAGATTTATGATGCACTTTGCGCAACAAATACCCTTTTACATGGCCCAGCAAAGTCTTGCATCGTTACGAAGAGGTGTGACGACAACGATCATAGATGGATGCATTGTTAGCCTTACAGTATGTATTGAGTTAATTTTAAGATGTCGTTGATGGCACAAGATCACAGTTATTTGCCCTATCAAAAAGTCATGTTATGCATATTCTGACATTCTCATTCCGTCAAATTGTTCAGTTACCTACTATTTCATATCTCCTCTATTCAATTATGCCATTTATTGCAGGTCTTTCACTCAAAACTTTATCAATATTCACCATCAAACAGAGAACCCATTTTCCGCGTAACCACTTCCTTATTGTAGTCAGCCACAGGCCAGTTCTGCCTGTTATACGGCCATTTAGAGAGTATTCTTCATATGCATGTGATTTGGTTCAAAATGGTGGAGAAAGGAGCCGGTCAACCCCATGTTTATTGTGGCTGGCTTTTCTTTCTTTTTGTCTTGAATAGTTCTGTTGAGTGCATGTACTTTAAGGGGGTTTGGAATGCATGCACAATTGCAATAGTGTCCAGTGTCTATAAAGAACATATAGTAGTAAAAATTACTATGGTCTTAGGCCTGATATGGACAGATAACTCAGAAAGTCAATTGTCAATATTTTTGTTATTTTTCATTCTACATGGGTATTGTATAATCACCCCTTGGATATGGTGCCTGCTTTTTAATTTTGTCTTTTAGCAGTTCCTGTGATATGCAGGCTCCATAACCTCAAATCCCCTTTCTAAATTCCAGTTTGTTTAGTTACGCCGCTTTTCATGGAATTACATGCAAGTGTATCATTGAAGATTCCATGTGCACCGCCGTATGGACACATCTGCGTGTCTCAATTTTGTACTTGTAGCATGTGTAAATGTTGAGTTCTGCTCAACCCGGGGCTGGAGTGCGTGACCTGTAGCATGCATTTCCACTACCGTCCATGAACAGGCTCAGTCAAACCGAGCCTGCAACATTTTCGTTTTTGTCGTGTTGAGCGACCACTTTTTCTATTTTAATTTTGACAGTGAATGGCTTGTAAACACAGAAATCTGGTAAATATTTGGATTAATCATTGCATTTGCTGGAATTGCTATTCAGATGTAAAACATCCACTTGAAAATGTGAAAAATCCTACTTTACGTTTACACATTTCTGGAAAGTTTATAAATTTGCAGGTGGTTATGCATAAAGTTTAATGTTTGAAACCGGTATGCAGAAAACGAAATGGTGTATTACAAATGTCGCAATATGATATTTTCTTGATGTATTTTTAGATATTTAAGCAGCGCCGAAGAAATCTGAGCTAGAGTCGGGGATGTACTTTTTCCCTTCTTGTTTTAAATTACATGAAATTGCTCTCTTAGTTACTTGAATTTACAAGTACACACAGTCTGAATAGAAAAAAAAAATATTATCATAATATGTAAAAAAAAAAGTTCAAGAATTTGAAAACTGAACAGATTGGGCCTAAAGTGGCATATTTTAATTGATATATACATTCACTTGAAAAATGTGAAAAATCGTACTTTCCGTTTACACATTTCTGGATAGTTTATAAATTTGCAGTTTTTATGCATGAAATGCATTTTTATAAGTTTAATGTTTGAAACAGATATGCAGAAAACGAAATGGTGTATTACAAATGTCGCAGTATGATATTTTCTTGATGTTTTTTTTTTAGTAATTTAAGCAGCGCCGAAGAAATCTGAGCTAGAGTCGAAAATGTACTTTTTCCCTTTTTGTCTACATGAAATTGCTCTCTTGGTTACTTGAATTTTAACAGTACACACAGTCTGAATAGAGAAATATGTATCATCATGATATGTGCAAGAAAAAGTTCAAGGACCTGAAAACTGAACAGACTGGGCCTGAAATTGGCATATTTTAATTGATTTTGAATGAAAACAGGCAGATGGTCACACACTAGACTTGGCTGCCTTTGCAAATGTGTCCAGTGTTTATATAACATACAGTAAAAAAAAAAACTGTGGTGTAGGCCTGATTCCGTTTTTCTAGGTTTTAATTGCTGTTCTACCATTTCCTTTCTGTGCAGCACGGGAACAAGATCGACTATCGTCAAATTCATCTCCTTGAGAGTTTAGGCAGAGTCACAGGTCCGTTTGATATGCCTTCTGTACCGTGCTTTTCGTGGTTTGGTGGTAAAAGGACATAAATACTATCGCTGAGTTCAATGTTTTAGTTAAGTAGATGTTGAATCAGTCAATGACTTTATTCAATCTGAATTGAATTCAGTTCAATATACATCTTTTGAACACGCTGCGGGCATGCTGCAAAGTTTAGGTAAAAGTAACATTCGCTTACAAAAGTTAATACTCAGTCGGCATTCAGTCAATTGCCTGCTTCAACTACGTGGTAAGAACACATTGGTAAATTGTAACGCAATTAGTGCCTTCCTTTCGGGGCTTTTATTTCTTGTGGTACATTCGAGACATAAAAGAAAATGGGCAATGTTGAACACAATTTAGATGATTTCCTTTTTTGATGTGAAGTACATTCGATTAACTTCCTTGGCATTTGAACTAAATTTGAGCTAACATTGACAACCAAAAAATAACTGTTTATCCGACAAATGTGCTAGTTTAAATCGGTCTGAAACTGGATTCTTATAATATGTTTATACATATCACCGTGTCAAAACTAAAAGAAATTAGAATAAGACTTTAAAATATACTGTCAAGAAAGAAAATTGCATTAAAGGTCCAATACTAAGGAAAGTGAACATTTTAATTTCTTTTAAAAAGCACAGAAACTATTTCATTTTATTGGAAAATGAAAGTTGGTATGTAGAAATTCGAAATAAATCGCAGTATATGTACAATTATTTTTCTATGAAGTATGAAGAAAGTTAAAAAGACCTGGGGGATCATTCTGTCGATTCATTGAAATTTCAACATAATACACATACATTTCTTTGAGTTCCAAAGATCTTCTGTAAATTTTGACCTGCCAATCTTCATTATTTAGTGTCTTGCAGAAGTCTATGCACTGGCTATGAAAAAAAATGCCAACTCACTTTCCCTTAGTAATGGACCTTTAAGGGAAATGCAGTTATTGATTTGGAGCCTTTGTTGCACTGATGTTTTTTGGGGATGTTCTTTAATGCCAAAGAATTGTAGGATTTCCCGGCATGTATCAAGCAAGTGATGAAATGCTTTTGCTGCCAAGAACTAGATTCCTAAACACGAGTTGTCAATGAGTTTGCGCTTTGACTAGCTGTAGAATAATGCCTTATATCCCCTGTCCATACAAAAACTTAGTCAAGTACAATACTTTATTCTGGCTGAACGAAAACATTTCAAATTTAGTTAATGGTTCATAACATGAGCCTGTGAAATATATCACCCACATAAATAGTTAAACAGTTTGAAATGGAATGTTGTTTCTAACAAACTAATATTTCATGCAAGACTTGTTCGATTCCATTTAGGGACATTTAGAATTGTTTATGGTTTATTTTTCTGGAAGCGCTTCGATACACAAGCATTTTATTTGAAGATCGACTATTTGAGGTTTCATAAAATAACGTATTTTATTTTTTGTTAAATCGAACTAAGAATTAAATTTATATTTCATGAATTACTGTCAATTATTAGCACATGTGGGATATTGTGTAAAACAGTTCAAAGCAGTGAACCATTATGGTATTGCTGGTTATTTGACAGAACTTTTGTCTCTATGAAATATACAGCAAGTTTGAAATTGGATAACCTGAAGAAAAAACTAGGTCACTTAGTCAAACCACAAAAAAAACTTGATAAAACTCTAGAGGCTATACTTTTGGCTTGATCGTCTTAAAACTTTTTTCAGAATGTTTGTCTCTATGAATTTTAGGTTAAGTTTAAAACTGGTTTATTTAAGGTCAAAACCTAGGTCCCTAGCTAAAAACATAGAAAAACCCTGTTTATACTGTAAAGGCCACATTTTCTTTTATCTTTATAAAAAATGTCAGCATATTTGCTTCCATGAAAAATTGTCAAGTTCAAAACTAGGTTACCTGAGATTTGGTCACTAGGTAAAATCATAGAAAAACCTTGTTAATTTTCAAGAGGCCACATTTTCATCTTGATCTTCATAAAAGTTTGTCAAAATGTTTGTCTCTATGAAATAAAGGTTGAAATTTAAACCGAGTTATCTGACGTCTTAAAATAGGTCACAAGGTCAAATCATAGAACAAGCTTCTTTACACTTTAGAGACAACATTTTTGACTTTATCGTCATAAAACTTTGTCAGAATGTTCGTCTCTACAAAATCTAAATTAAATTTGATATTGGTTTGCCTTATGTCAAAACTAGGTCACTGGATCAAATCATAGAAAAACCTTGTTCACACTCTAAGGTCTATATTTGTTACCTTTATTCTTCATAAAATATATCAAAATGTTTGTCTTTGTGAAATATAGGTCAGATTTAAAACTAACTCAGTTACCTGAGATCTTAAAGTGAATCAGTGGGTCAAATCATAGAAAACCCTTGTTAACACCCTAGAAACTATATTTTCTGCTTGATCTTCATAAAAGTTTATCAGAGTCTTTGTCTTTTTCAAATCTAGATTAGGTTCGATACTGAATCTAGGTCAAATACAAGGTCACTTGGTCAAATCATAGAAAGACATTGTTAACACTCAAAATGCCACATTTTCTATCTGATCTTCATAAAACTTGGTCGGAATGTTTGCCTGTTTTAAATGTAGGATAGATTTGAAATTCGTGCACATGGGAAATGTTGGTCATTAGGTCAACGCAAACAACAATTTTTGTTTACACTTTAGAGGGAACTTTTTCAGTTTGATCATCATAAATCTTTGTCATAATGTTTTTCTGTATTAAATCTAGGTCACGTTCAAAAAAGGGGCGCCTAAGATCAGTATCTATGTCACACCTACCACTAATGCACTGCTTAAAGGAATTTCACCAAACCTAGTTAAAAGCAAGGTCAAATGATCAAGGTCCTCTTCAGGTGATCGACTTAGGCCCATTTGGGCCTCTTAATATTATTTACCAGGAGTCAACCCATCGATCTATTGGTGCTTGCAAAATGACGATACCTGGATACATCTCACTTACAGGAAACTGGACAGAATCTTAGTTTAGAGAAAAGTTTAAAAAACTTCACATAAGTTAAACGACTGAAAGATTTTGCATTTCATTGACTTAAGTAATCCGGGAAGCAATTAGCATCAACAGCTGAAGAATCATCAAGGGAATCTCATGCAGAAAGGCGTAATATAATGAAAGAAAGTGACAGGCAAAATATCATGGGAAGAATTTCGTACGCCATCAATTTTGTAAGCTGCACACGATTATTTCCAGGGAGCAAGTTTAAAAAGTTTTACATTTAATCGAATATTCATGATGGCTGATTTAGAACATTTCGATATGATGTGTCGGGGTGCCTGCGGTTTTTGAAGTACATTTGGCTGTGTCGTTCTGGCGAGCGTATCGTTATCCAGTTAGACAGTAAATAGATGATGCTAAGCTTTACAGTGTTGAAGCACTCATTCATCCATTCGTGCTGATGATTTCTAATTTTGTTATATAACTAATATGATATCAAAAATGTAGGTGATTAATTGCAAGTTCATACTCCATACTTGTACGCGTTCGTGCAGGATTCCCCTCCCCCTCCCACACACACACACCGTTTTCAATAAGCGTCGAAGGCAACATAATTCAGTATATACAAGTTTTACACAATTTAGAGATACACGTTCAAAATGTACATGGCAAATTAAGTTGGAGTCTTAAACGTGTAGAGTGACTCAATTATATTTATCAAGATCTTCTTGAGTCTTAGCCGTGCAAAGAGATTCTACGTTTGTCTTGATAGAGAAATAAAAATTAAAAGACTATTCCAAATTAAACATTTTTGTTGACACTTAATTATGATGAAGGAATAATGTGTTTAAAAGAAATGAAACTAGCATTATTTCGGGAAAAAATAAAATAAAATAGTTCAGTCACTGCGTCCGAAACTTCTTTGTTGCTCTATATTAAAAAGCAATTTCAGAAGTCGTAAATAAATCTTAATTTCACTTTCATTATTAAATAATTGATCTCAAACTAAGACGAAAATTAATCCGAAGACAATCATACGACAGTAAATAGACCTCTTAAAACGACCGGTCTTGTTACAAACGTCCCATATTTTTATAAAATGCACATTCTTTGTAAGTACTTAATGGCATCCCTGATTTATTTGTGATTCGATAAAAAAACTGAAATCATTAGATGGAAATAACGAAACATAAAGAAGTTTCCGTTCCTCCAGTGTGCCGTTGTCATTGATACAATGGTCTGTGAATGACTAAACGCCATTCCAGGACCAATAAATTACAAGATCTGAAAATTACTTGACGGAAGAACTGTTAAATGTTTGGAAAGAAAATAACAGGAAAATTGATTAATGCTTTGCAGAAGTAATCATAATTACAAAACGTGAAATGAAACTAGAGCTATCACTGAATTTGTTACATGTAACCACTATCATGTATGAGGAGACATGACATTTGTCTTAGTCGTAGGGCATATGACTGTGCAATGCCTTGACTGATTCATGATAATTATTTCATAGGTACTTATTTATATATATGTTTATCACGTGCATAAAGTTTGATATCAACTCTGTTTAAAACTGTGCTACAGAAATTCTCATGCTCTAGAACTGCATTATAGACTTTTTGTTGAAGTTCAAAGGAGATGCATAAGCTGACCTTTAAACTATATCTAGTACATCTATCTTACATGATTATCACATCTATACATTTTCACAGAAGCCCATTTAAAACTGAGGTAGTACTTTGTACCACGAATGTCCATGCACCAATAATGCAATGTACATTTTGTCGACATGCAAGAGCACATTTTTCAGAAGCTTGTGAAACAGAAAAGCAGAGTTATTTGTTTAGCAACAGTCTTTTTATGTTATACGGATGTCATTATAAAACATTCCAAATTTTGCAGACTGAACCAGAAGTAGATAAATATTCTTACAAACCCAACGCGTTTTTACGACCGAGCTTAGTGGCTAGACAAATTAATAAAGTCTCCATTAGAGTGAAAGAAATAGTCAATTGTGTTGATATTGTTAAGTCCTGTGCTTTCGTTTTGTACCGTCTTACACGAGATAACATATACATGCGCATTGACCTGTATAGTCTTAAGGTCACAGCACACTGTTTTCTTTCCGGTCATACATGTGCATTTTAAAATAGTTTTACATAAAATGTAATACTTTTGCAGAAACCTGTTAAAAGTCATTCCTTATTATCATTTGTAAAACGCCTAAAACAAGAACACTTAACAGAAAGATTTACAATTTTACACTTGGAGACACTGCACATATTCTAGTATGTTGCACCCAGGAATTAATTGATAAACAGATATTGATCAGAAGTCGCTGGGTTTTTTTCCGTGTAATTCCGGGAAAAGTCGTGAAAAGGACTATTAAAAGACAAAAAAAAATACAACAACAACATTTTTAACAAAACATAATCAAATCCTCAGTTCAAACAATCAGGTGAATGAAATGATAAACAAATGTTTTCACTAAGAACAGTAGTGAGAAAAGAATGAGCCGTGAGAAGTCTCTATATAGCTACTGGTTTGTTTCTACCAAAGTATTGATTTCGGATTTTAGGCACAGAAACAAGTTTATAATTATGGCATCAAATAGGACTAACATTTTAGTTTCACATCTTATTTAACCTTAAGCCTGCTGGCGGCAAGTGGTTCTGCCTTTGCGTCCAGTGCAGACCAAGACCAGCCTGCATAATCCGTGCAGGCTGATTATGGTCTGGACTATTCGCCATTCAGTCAGTAAAGTTTCAGTGAACACCCCTTCAAATAATAAATGGTACTGCCCAAATTGAATGATGGACAAGCTCATTATAGAAATTTAGCAGAGTAAAGACAGTGGTTCCAAATCCTTTCATACACAAGTTGTCCCAGAACCATATGGTATAGAAATGTTTGGAACTATATGTTCTTGATAAAGTAGTAATGACTGAAACTAATTTTCCAATTTTAAATTTTTTGCAAGAAATATTAGTGCCTTGTGACTTTAATATTCTCTTATAAGATTTTGAATTTTTTTCCATTAATCAAGCCTGTGTTCTGTTTTTCCAGCATGAATTATTAGTCCCTGATTAGCGTTGAATCAATCACGGATCACTAAAGCTGTGATTACAAAACTCTCAAGGGACGGAATACATCATGTTTCTTTGTTACTTTCAATCGACATAAATGATTACATCGGACGCATAAATTATAAAGTTTCACGTGTGTGCTTATTATTATATTAAGCGTTAATAAAAATTTTGTCTGCAAAGTGAAAAATAAACAAGGTTTAATATCCAACACGAAAAGCTATTATCCAAGAACGCTTTTTGTTTGAACAGCGACACCACTATCGATGTCCATGATTTCCATACGTAAAACTTCATAGAGAAAATAAAAAGTCGATTTTGCGATTTTACCATATTTTTAGAATATATTTTTCTTCAGTCAATACAAAATCAAAATAAAAACAGACTGAGGTTGCTTTACAATATTTAAACTGCCCTTTGACAATGAGAAAACAATTCCCTTAAGATTGTTGGTACTAGTAATCTGCATATCTTGCCATCAATCCGCAAATCCTCTAGATAGCAATTTTCATTACTGTTGCAGTTACTACAATATTCTACCAAAATTTTTATCAAGTAAATCGCAATCTTTACAAAATACATGTTTATTTGTAGTTATCCATTAAGCGTTTTCTGAACTTTCATTAAAAACTTACTAAAACGAATAAACGGTATATTTGACAAACATATGCTTCTGTTCAATATTTTTCCTCTATTAGTGTTTGGTCATGGCTTAGCATTTAATCATACGTAGAACTCAAAGGACGGAATAATTAAAAGTTTCGTTATTACTATTAATCAATAATCATACCCAATTTGGACGAATGAATTAAAATGATTTTATATGCATGAATAAAGCATGGGCATGCGAGTTCGTTATAAACACAAACGTAAATTACAAGACTAACCGCAACATGAAGCTGTTTTAAAAAGTGTTTTCGGCTGACGTGGTCGGAGGATAATTTCCTACTTTATACTGATTTTAAGCTGCTTTTTAATCAATAAAAACGGGATAAAAGCCAATTTATGGTTTCTGAAATTGCCCGTTGAGGCTGATAGAGCCCTTAAGTGCTAGCCCGAAAATGGATCTCTTATTTGACCTTTCTGGAAGATAATCAGTTCAATCAGTCCTTTAAGATATAATTTTTTATGAATTCTATCAAATTTCAGGTTAAACAAGTGTTAGTAAAGATGTTTATCATGTATGCAATTTAAAATGATTACCGGAAAAATGCGATTAGTTATAGTTTTTCTCTTATGAAAAAGAATCTCATTCGATAATGATAGATGATCCAAGAGTATCATTTATTTTACCATGTGTTTGAACTGAATTAGAGATGTGTATAAAAGCTCGGAAAAATGAAAGTCTTTCTGGTTATAAGAAAAATATTTTCACCCCTTTTGATAAGTATTTATATTAGGACCAATTCAATATAAATCTGACTTGAACATTGCGCGGGTATTATATTCGTGGTTGTTCAGTTGAACTTATTAGAATAGATCAGGTTATAATGTATGTACATTTAATTTAGATTAAGTTATGTATATTTGTGTACTTGAACTATTAGATTACATTTACTTTTTTTCCATTTTCCTTATTTCAACATCAAATTACTAAATTTTGATAGTCTTCATTTTTATGGTGTAAACTTTCACTGAACAATTTGTGATATCACTTACAGTATTTCTTAAGTTTTCTGTTTGTTCTGTTTTGTTTTCCTTATGTTTTGTTTTGTTTTGTTTTGCTACATGTTTTGGGCCTTGCGGCGCTGTCCCAACTTTTAATGATGGCGAAAGTCCAAAGCTGGACCAATATCGTCTTCTGACAAGTCGAATGGACAAATACTTATATACTTAACAGAAATATTCACGTAAATATAACTACAATAGAAAATAAGAGTTTGATGTATTTTATAGATATAATACTACTTGTCAAAAGGAAAACTTACGATTATTAGTCCCTTCCATACTGTATACACTTATTGAGTATACAAACTTCGTTTCAAATAATACTTAGTCTAATAGTTAAACTATCAGGGCATATTTCCCTCCGGTCATAATGCAATTTACATTTTTAGAATATGTAAAAAATAAATATATTTACATTGAACATCACATTATGACCATACTGATCTGTTTTTCTTTTGTGCTTGATAATCAGTTGACATATAAGCGAATAAGCTCAATAGCTTTTTTGTATAAAAACATTAACGATGCTTTTCACCCAATGTCTTATATTGCGTTAGAACTACACGCGCATGGCATGTGAATTGTAGCATATGATCATCAAGAAATAAGGCTTCATACAGACCATTACAGAAAAATGAAAAAAAGGTTATAAATACACATAAATGGATTTAAGCACATTCCCCTAAAAATGGCTTAATTTGAGACATCAGTTTGCAAATACATCATGCGAATAACGTCTTCTGCAGGCAATATCGTCCATTAGGCAAATTTAAAATGGTTGCTCTTTATTCAGTTATTAGCGGTGTGTCTTTTTTCGTTGTTTGGTATGACAACACGCGAACGCCTAAATTAGGAAAATATTTTATAAGGGAAATATAACAATGTGCATTTTCCCGTATTAACTGCAATTTATAATGAAGTCGATTTTCAAAGTCGGCGGATGAATTTACTTGTGTGAAGTAAAACCACTTGCGAGCAGTTTCTTTTATATAGAAATCATGATATGCCATATCACTGAATGAAAAATTAGGCATGTAGTATTGATGAATAGAAATCATAGCATGTTCTTTTGAAAATAGAAATCATGATATGCCAGTTGTATAAGTAAAACTAAGGATGCTAATTTAATTTTCTGCATTTTACGAAACCAGAAAAATGCCTATTTATGTACAGAAAGCAGAACACATATTTTGTTTATATTGTGGTTATTTAAAATATAAAATGCCATGATTAATATTCATAAATATATCATGCACAGTTTATCATTTATTAATATGGCATATCATGATTTCTATTCATAAATGTGGCATGCTAAACTTATGCCCTATACACACGTCTCCAATCATTTTGTGACTATCTTGAATAAAGCAGTGACAATATTGGTGCTGTTGCGGATTCGGTATATCTACCAGATCACGATTGTCTCGGAAGACGTTTTTTTTTAATTTTGTCAGGGTTGTTTCAAAAAAATGGTAAGAACCCAAAGTAACATTCAAGGTGCAGTATGACCTTCTTCTGACAACATCAAACAACATTATACATGTTTGCAAACATTTAGAATGCCATTTGCACAAACAACTAGTTGCTATTATATACTTAGTCTTTTACTCATATGCATTTCATTTGGCAGATTCCTGTATGCAGGAAAGCATCAACAATACTCAGGCGTTCTGCCATGTTTTTTTTTCTGTCATGATAATTAAAATTAATACAAAGCTCAATCAATGGCAAAGAAAGAATGACTAAATACTTCCGTTCTTTAAAAACTGCCACCCCTTAAGGTTAGTGCCACTACTAATCATTTAGGCCTCATGGCTGCCAATTTGAAAATATTCCACATGATAGAATGACAGAAACGTTTGCTTTTGTATTGACTTGATGAATGCGGAATCAAAGACGAATAATTAAGGTAAATTATTGAATACTGGTAAATATCGTGGAACGAATTTTCAATTGAACATGTGTATCCTTACGCAATTGGACATGTATCTAAACGGAGATTCTAATGAATCAAATCCTTCTGTCATGTACACAATTCATTATTTCTTAAGAAAGAATGATCTTGCATAAGCCGATCTAATTTAGTTTATATAAACTAGTGATAAGGGAGTGTTTATCTATAATATCATCACATTTCATAATTGCTGTACTAAGAATACAAGCAGAATGTTAAAATATATAAAAACAGGAATGTCAAAAAACGTTCTTGTCATTATAATCAATATCACTTGAATTAATGTTTGTATTCAATTTCAGCAATTGTGCAAATATCGGAATCTTCGGAGCGCGGACTGTACACGTGCTAAGACTGAATTAAAAATGGCATGTGGGTGATTATAATTAAGAAAACTTTATTCATTATTGATTAACTTGTATGATTCATATGGCACCTATTTTTCACATTTAGTGCTTTGATAATAGCCTTTTTAGTCCAAATGATAAAATATTTGCTCTGTGAAGGTCATAGCGACTCTCCGGGACACAGTAACAAAATTATATTAATTGTATCAAATCACTTCATTATTGATTATTTTATCAGTTAACTATATAATAACTTATCTTTTCATTTGGCTGAACAACCATCCAAACAAAATGCCGTCGAAAATCGAAAGGGTATCACTTAAATCATTCCACTTTATTCATTCTGGCCACTAAGAATTCAGTTAAACAGCATAATTATAAAATTTCCATAAGACGTTTTATGTCACCTGCATTTTTTTCCAAAATATGCAAAAAGTACGGGCCCAAAATATGCAGATCTTATTAATAATGATTTTTCATATTAACAGTGTCGCTGTGTCATTGGTGCGGTGCATGTCATATTACCCGGATATTTTAAATGACCTTACGTCTAATACAATTTAGTTAATGTAAATATTAATAAATGACCTTAATATTACTTTGAATCGCCATGAAGACCAATCCACTATTTTATTCATTGCATGTCAGTGCATTTTAGTGATGTCATTTTATTTTTGGATGATGTTAATACGTTTTTTCTTGGACGCTGTGAAAGTACATATAGTATTTGCTTTCCAGCATAGACCCATGCATGAAATTATCATTTACGTTACACTATGGTTATAAAACATATGAGGTAACAAGTTTCAATTATAAAGGTTGATGTACATGTTCAAAATATGCATGTTAAACTTATATTGATATAACAGTGCAGCGAGCAACTTTATCAAATTAATCGGACATGTTTAAAATCAGTTGAATACCGCCTGAAGGATTGAGTAGTTTTGCTGACACTTATTTCAGATAAGTTGAGCTGTGTTGAAAGATATTAATGTCTTTTAAAGACACATTAATCTAGCATGATTTCGAAAAGATCAAATATCAAATTCTGTTCAATGACACGGGTTCTAAAAGTCCTTATTTTAATCCTTATTCCAAAAGATCAGTATCAACTAGCAATATCAGAAGCCCTGAAGAAATCTTAATGACGAACAACTGATTTCAAGAATGAACAATAAAGTAGCAAATAAAAAAGACCCGAAGACAAGCCCACGACCACGTTAGCCGTAAAAAAGAACTCTTAAGAAGGAAATATGTCGTCGCCAATGTCGCTATTAACGTCCAATCTTACTAAACATACACGCAAGTTCTTTGTTCGTAGGTGTGAAATAACTTTGTGTTATCCGAAGTCTCGATTATATCTTTAAAATGGATCGAAACAAAGGAGGAAATATTAAGTGTTTCCGGTCTTTGACAGTGCTTCTTATGACTGTTTCAATACTTCGGAGTGATACAACGCCAGCGTCGGACCAGTTATTTAAAACATTAGATAATTACTCAACTGAAGAATGTTGACATGTTTGAAACATTGTTTTGTGAGTTTTAATTTGGCACATAACTATTGCGCATTTTTTTGTACGACATAATGTTCAACATAATCAAAAATAATTCTTAAGCTTGCAGTCGACGTGCGAAAAACATTTTAACACTTAAAGATATATCTAAAAAAATACGAAATAGAAGAAAATGCCAATCATTTTCAGTTTATTTTTATCAATTTATCCTGTTTCATTTTCATGACTGGTTCAGTTTGTATCGTTTTAACATTCAAAAAAAAAAAAAAAAAAAAAAAACAACACTTTTTTTTCAACATCTGCTGACCATATGTAATTACATGTATATTACGAGGAAAAGTTCGGTTTGTTTGATACTAAAACGTGTGAATCCCAGACGAATATGCCTTCTGTTATGCATATAAACCTGTGAATTTCGGAATTATAAATCAAGTTAGCTCAGCTGATTTTCTTTCTCGGACGAAAGGACATTATCCCTCTGGTATTGGAATAATATTTTATTAGTCGCCGGTAGGAACCGGCGACTATATTTGATACGCTTTAGGATTTTGCCACTGGTATAGAGAAGTTAATATTAAAATGTGACAATGAAAAAATGATATTGTAAATAGAAGAAATATAAGGCAGTTATTGAAATGCTTACATAAATGAATTAGAACCTGAAAACAGCATAAGATTTTTATTATTTCAAAAGATAGCATTTTTAGGAAAATAGGAAAAATGTATAACGAACTTATCCCTAGGCTATAAATAAATCATTACGACTGCGAGCAATGATTGGCTGAGTCTTTACCTGTGTCTACGTCACGCTGCGTATATTTAGAATATATTACTGCAGACGAAAGACGAAAAACAAATCTACATGAGCGCATGTAAGATAAGGCACAAGGAAATTCATTGATGCAAGCATCAAAGACGCCGCCAAGTGTTGTGTCTGAAGTACATTTATTGCAATATGAGAAATCACCTAATCATTACTTTATTAGACTGACTGGTTACATTTATCAACATTAGCACATAATACAATATATGTTATAAACTGTTAAAAACATGAAGAATAAACATGATAGAAAAGTATTACCATGCAATACAAATCATCTACCTGCAATGACATTGACATTGCGAGTAGGTGGTCCTTTTACATACAAAATTAATGTAATTATTTCACCAACTAAGGTCAGCACCTTTGAAAATTTTTTATATGCAGGAGGTTTCACAGAAATGCAGTTTGTTGGGAAATGAGGAAATGTTGAAAGATAATTATTAAAAGTTGTGGTTTACAGAAACCATTATTTTTATTATCATATAATGTAATGAGTGTTTTCTATTCACTGATGAAGTTTCATTGACCTTAGTCACCTACATTATAGATTTCAAAATGCAGATTATACACAGCATTTTACTGTTTCCGTTGCCTAAAACAACCAAACATTTTGTCCAAGAAAAGAATGATATAACATAGATAATCTCTATATTGCCCCTATTCACAAAGCAAATGTCATAAATCTTTCTTATATACTTTTGGAATATCATAGAATTCATTTTTTTTCGGACGAACGGTAAACTTTAAGTCCTAGTTGAACCGTAAGGTTACTAGGAATATGTCAGTTTCTAGATTCAAATCTACACGTGTAATATTACAGGAAAATTAGCAAGCATAATAACCCACTGCCAAAGTGTAGAAAATGTTTTAAAGAAAATCTTTTTTTAAGTTAGACAGGAATGGACAGATACAAAAACAAACTATCTATAAAAGTAATAAAAGTAACAAGATATGATACAACCAGAGCAACTGACTAGTCATATAAAATTAATGAAAATATAAATTCAACAAGGAAATCTATTTGAAAGTCACTGATGCTTTGATAAGTTATGGTCCCATGGCTTTTGATATTTCGATCTAACCACATTTTAGATAAGTATTAACTTGTCACTGATAAATTCAGCCAAATGATGGCCCTTTATTGCACACCTTAGTTGACAGTGAATATCTGTAAACAATGAGTACATGACATATAAGCAAAAAAAAAAAAATGAAAGTCAAAGGTTAGAATCAAGATGAGTTTATAAAATATTTAGAAATATTCTGACCAGTTGAACATGTGGTCACAAATGGGAAACTCTATGCTTCAAAGTTAAGGTATCCATAACAATTATATAAATATACAACTGTTAAAATCTGCAAAAATGTGCGCCTTCTGAAATTACATCACTGTACATGTTAACAAAGAAAAAAGACAAAAGGTTAAAAATAACGGTTAACAGCGGCACTTCCTACGTTCATTTCAACATATATATGCTTATTGATTCCTTTATTTAATTTGTTAATACTTTTTTTCAAGGAATTTTATGCAGGCAAAGTGAAATTTTCCGTATTTTTATTTTTTAATATACTTTTCGAAGTTTACTGAAAGGTTATTGTAAAATACATGGTAATGAATAGTTTCGGAATGATAAACTGAACACTGTGAATAGTTTGTAAAAGGATCCACGATATTGCAAAATAGATTTTAGTGAATAAACAAAAAATGGCAAAAAGAAAACATAAAAAATGTATGTAATGCAACTTATTATGTGATATAAAACAATATTTTTTTATTTACAATTTCGTCAAAATGTTGATCCGATTTATTGATAAGGGAGGTTACTCTGTAAGTCAAGTTTTCTATTTCTGACCTTAGTATGACCTACTTACCTATAGCATAGCGCTCTCTCATTTTCTATAAATAGAACACACCGCAGATATACCATACTGCAACGCGTGAACTGCGGACAAGGGAGCTTTAATGTATGTGTATCCCATATACTCGACGCCGGCCCCTGGCGGCGTCGAATGAAACACAATCTAAGGGCATAATTTGTGACAGTCTCTTGAGTGGCAGGGGCCAGTTACACATTTGGCCCGGGTACGTATTTTAAATAAAATAGAAAGATGTACATATATATTCAACTGGTTATTTATGATGTTTGTGAACTATGGATTCCTGCCTACGAGTAATTATTGTGTAAAATAAATATGTACTTGAATCGATTTTCCTAGTTCCGTGTAGACGGTCGGGTCTAAAATCTTACCGGAGGTAACGGAAGTCAGACGAAATGGAAACGTTCATCTATCCATCCAGATTCAGCTCAAATTTAAAAAGTAAACGGTTATGAGACACTTTTCTTCCTATCATTATTTTCGTCTGGTCTCATGCTTTAAAAATATACATGTGTTTAGGTAAGTCATTTGCAGATAATACCTTACAGGTCGCACAAGGTGTGCATTTTGGGCCATTTTTGCCTCAAAATCTAGTTCCTAAAACCTGCGTTTTACTCGTTTTTATCACAGAAACAACAGAATCGACAGGCTGAAAATGTCACTTAATGAAGTGCTAAGTATATGTAATACAACCGCTCAACACGTGTAAACCGAGTGCTTTTATTACACTTTTTCACTGCTTGATACAATCTGCATGAAATGAGACGTTGATGAAATGTTTTCATGTTTAAACACCCCACATGGCAAGTTTTGCTGATCGAAACTGAAAGTAGGGGTTTAGTGTGTGGACAAGAGCAAATATGCGCCATTTTTAGGGTAGCAGACCACGACTGACTGGCATTTCACTAGGAACTATCAACCCCCCTACTTTCTTTCCATTTTTGTCGTTAATTTGTGATAGAACTTTCATGAAAAATAGGTGTAGGAAAAAGTAATGTTCTATAAAGATAGGTAAAGACGACCTGAAGTTGTGTTTTTTTATATAAGACAAAATTACTGTCACATACAGATACATTCTGCTGATTTTGTGTACATTACGATGTTGTTTTACAATTCAATAAATAGGATGCCTGCAGGTTTCCTAACAATGATAATTTACAAACTGATAAATCACAAAAAGAAACTTAATTTTAATCAGACATTGGAATATTTACTGCCAGAGCGTTTGACGCTAAATAAATTATACTGCTCAGATTTCAGACGTGATAAAGAATGTCCGTTCCTCTTTCTTTCACGTAGCAAAGAAACCTGACGCCTAATTTGTTAGCAGTGATTATTTATTTTAAGGTACATGTAGTGTGATGGTACACTCTTTTTGGAATATTTTCGGGAAGCAGACTAAACATTTTGTGGTACTTAGCGCGCTAAGGATTTGTTATCAGACTGGTTTCTAAGATGAAAAGCACAAAAGTTTCACTTAATTGGTTAATTGGATATTCCTCGTAGATTTTTCTGGTTTTCAATATAATTCTCCAGTCTAATTGATGATTGTAAGATTGATGCCTTAGATAAAGTGGTGTTATTGTTTTTCGGGTTTGGGGAACTTACTTTTATTATTATACTGAAAAAAAAATTATATATATACACATTTTATTATGTACTGCATAATTATACCGTAATATAAGACATATACCGCGCCAATTTACATCTTCTTTCGATTGTCAATACTCTATTAAGTTTAAATGCTAATCTTTCATCCAGATGGATATCAAAGTTTCACACAAATGCAAAAAAAAGGTTGCTACGTTAATTTAATCATAAATTTGGCGGTATGATTTCAAGAACTGCTAAATTCACTACATTTCTATGCCTGACTAACATTTTAGAATTTTTATATACATATTTGGCTACAGAAGTATCTCCCTCTTTAAATATGCTAACTCATGAAAGCAAAGTCAAAGGTAAAACAAATAAATAACGTAAAATAGAAAACCACTGGCCGACAACCACGACATAAATGAAAATGTTGCAGACTTGGTTTTATTGAGCCTGGTCATGGACGGTAGTTGAAATAAAAGCTAAAGTCTACGCCATCTAGCTCCGAGTGAAGCAGAACTCAACATTTACCATGTTACAAGTACCAAAATGTACTTTAGACACAGCAGTTGTATTCATACGGAAGTGTACATGGAACCTTCAATGATATAAAGATCGCAATTCCTCGAAAAGCGGCGTATGGTCCACAGCTAAAATAATAGATGTGTCTCACACGAGAAAAACTATGGGCAATAAATGTGATCGGTTTGCTAACTCAACAACGGAAAAATACATTTAATGCTACTTAATGCTACTAATGCAAATGCTATTTGCTGTTATTGACCTATAAGTTTGTACTTAGTGCATGTCATATATTTAAGCTTATGTGATTTATTCCCAGTATAAGAATACGTCTTTGAATTAACAGGATATGTCTGGCAATTTTCTGGTATTGGAAACAGAGGTCCGTAATTTCTGAAAGATTAGAGTTCGTATTTCACCTAATATGTAAAATGTCGACTGTAACGTGAAAGATATTTCCCTGTTGATGAACCCTGAGTTTGATTATTAATGTGACTATTTTCTGCAAAAAATTGCCCGTAAGGATGTATTCCTCTTATTTTCAAGGCATTCTTTATAATTATTATAATCCCTAAAGCATGTAAAAATGTACGTTTCACTAAATCACCTCCAATGCTAAATTTTCAATGCAGTTTCAATGAGGTTAATTTATTCACAGGACATATCATATATACGAACATGACATTTTGCAACTTCTTTCAATCACTAGATGTGTATTTCACATAGAAATGTTCCCATCAGCAGAGAATAATCTCTTGGACTCGGACAAAACTACTGTTCAAATTTTGCATTGGTTTGTTTATTATAATAGCAAAATTCACTTTATATGTCAATGTCAATTTTATCTTTGCTTTCTGTAATTGTGGAATGGAATAGATTAAACGAAGAGGAAGAATTATGTACGAACTATGACAACGTGGGATACAATATCGCCAGAAATCTGAAACTTAGACAGTTAATTAAATTGGCAAATTGATATGATATGATGACACTCTCAATCTTTGATAGACAGAGAACAGAATATATTGTACCAGATATATAAGTATTATGCTGCGGGTGTCAATCATTGTTGACATCTATACTGTTGGCTGGGCCGATTGTAATCAATATCTGTTTCTCTCATTTGGTATTCTCGACACTATGCTTGTAGTATCGGTACTTCTTAATAGCGTTTTTGGATGCAGTCAGATATATATAACGAAACATGACCCTTTTGAAACAGAACATGATGGCGTAATGCAAAATTTGCAAACATGGTTTTTGTTAATCTGCGCCCGTTGTTACTGCAATCAGGTTTTTATAAAACATATTAATCAATACACGTGTTATCCAAATTCAATTTAAATGAACCATTATAATGTAGGCATAACAACAAATAACCAAGTGTGTAGTTAAAAGAAGTGGTTAATGAAGGCATTTAACAAACGTCAGCGGTTGCTTCGATAACTATTCTGATTACTTTAATAATTATATGATTATCTTTGATGAAAACAGAACAAAATCAGAAAAGAAGAAGTGATGGATTGATTGTCAGTTATTTATTTTCTTCCCATCAGCTTTTGATATTCCAACGCAAAATGTAGATCTAGATGCATATTTCAACATAAAATATAGATGTAGTTTCAAAAAACACATATAAGTAAATGAATGGGGTATGTACTGTATTTATAAGACACAATGAAATAACTGTTTCAGCAACACAGGTTGCACAGTAGAATAATCGTTCACATTCTTATGACACATGTCTGATACTATCTTTTTATGTAGTATGAAAAATCATGTCTTTTGATGTCAGTCCTGAAAAAAACCTTGCGTATTCACTGATCGATAACATTCTCTATCACTTGTCATCAAACGCAAGTTACCACGAACGACACTGAATGTTA
This sequence comes from Mercenaria mercenaria, assembly GCF_021730395.1. Classification (NCBI taxonomy): domain Eukaryota; kingdom Metazoa; phylum Mollusca; class Bivalvia; order Venerida; family Veneridae; genus Mercenaria; species Mercenaria mercenaria. Next base: position 58,053,450 of record NC_069363.1, read on the forward strand.
CAGATATATAATGATATCGTAAAGAATTATAACACGTAAAAATGCAGTCAATTACAGTGGTATTATGGTTGATAATGTTACGTTTCTTATCAATAAGAGGGACATTTTCATTTCCATATCTGAACTTGAAATGATATATGGCATCATCTGGTACTTTCCCAGACATATTATTGCAGAATTGTATCATAAATGACATTACTTTCCTTCGGAAATTGAAGGTAATGACACTTTTGTTAGCGCTGAGAAATCAAAGACGGACACCAGATCGCAACCAAAGAGACTCATTTGTTTTCTCTTCTCTTTAAGTAATTGTGAGGGGAAAACTTTCACTAGTACATAGCCAGAATGTACCTTTTAGTACTTTAATATGTATCAGAACTGGCAATAACATAAAACATATAACCAAGCTTAACATTTTGGGGTACTTTACATAAAACGTAATCAAGCAAAATTTCAAACTCATTCAATTTGAATCTTTTCATAGAGGTAATGAAATGTGTAACGCACCTAACGCCCCCTCACGAATTCTATAATTCAGTAAAATTGAATGTACGAAAAAATATAACAACTGAGTCTTAATTGAAATACCTGTCTAGGTTTCAGACTATGAACAGTGGAGAATACGGGCCCTCCATACAGTAATTGCTAATACTGTTCCAGACAAGTATGCAAATATCGGTCAAGATTAAATTTGGTTATTGCATGAGAATTTTGAATCCATTCAAGTTGGTGAATAGCCTTATACATTGCTCGATAGGGTTTGTTCGTACGTTGAACTTATTTCAGTACAAAGGACTATATCATAAAAACACAGCAAGCAACATCTTAACCAACTATTTACTTGTCAATAACATGTTCTACCTAACTGTCTTTTATGACTGGATTCCTAAAATATTCACAAAATGTTGGCTGGGCCGCCATGGTCAAATGGTTAAGGTAACTGACTTCAAATTACTTCATGTGAGGAAGCCATCCAGCCGGCATACGGAAGGTCCGTGGTTCTGCCCAGGTGCGTCTGTGATGAAATAATGCATGGAGGAGTACATGGGTTCTTCCTCCACCATCAAACCTGAAAAGTCACTAAATGACTTATAATTGTGTCGATAGTGCGACGTTAAACCCATCAAAACAAAAAATAAAGCTTTATTCTTTGATATGTTTTTGGCAGTTTCTGTGATATGCAGGCTACATAACCACATATCCCCTTTCTAAATTCCGGTTTGTTTAGTTCCGCAGATTGTTTTCTCGTTTAGGGCAAAGTCATTGTTTTATCTGGGGACCATACGCCGCTTTTCATGGAATTGCAACTCTGTGTATGCATCATTGAAGGCTCCATGTGCACCGCCGTATGAGTACATCTGCGGATGACTCTAAACTATATTCTGGTACTTATAATATATGTAAATTTTGAGTTCTGTTGAACCTGGGGCTAGAGGGTGTGGACGGTAGCTTGTAATCCACTACCATTCATGAACAGGCTCAATCAAACCGAGCCTGCAACATTTTCATTTATGTCGTTTTGGGCGATCTGTGGTATTTCCACTTTTTTATTTTATGATATCATTTAACTTTACACTTATTGCTACGAAAATAAAGTGTTAAAATAAATAATTCCTTAATATGTATGTATTTACGGCATAAATTTAAATTTACTGGTTATACATGTCAAGTACTACTTAAATTTAGATTTTCTCGTATGAGGACGTAATTAAACTTGGAATGGTGTATACAAATGTGCAGTACATTTCCTTTGAAAGTTATTTCTGTTGCTGTATGATTGCGTTAACAACCTTCATATGGTGTTATATTGCTAAGAACGTACACGAAAAATACTAATTTATCACGTAATCACGGATAGGTGATTGATAAAATGAAATGAGCTTCAAATAATACTTAGTCTAATAGTTAAACTATCAGGGCATATTTCCCCCCGGTCATAATGCAATTTACATTTTTAGAATATGTAAAAAATAAATATAATTACAGTAAAACGTTTTGAATTTTAACACACCAGTTTGTAGACTGGACACTAAGAAGACAGAATAAGTCAAACCCATGTATTTCAAAATACTATTTTTTTTACATAAAATATGTGATATTCCGTTGCTATTTCAGTGATAAAATCAGTTGGCAATCTGTACGCAAAGAAGTTATCTTAAAACAAATCAACGGTAAAACTATTGCTCTTAACTGCATGTACTAATGAAAAGATTGTTCCTTTTATTCGGTATGAAACATATATGGATGATGTCTTAGTTATTAGAATCAATAAAAATATGAAAATTCTGCGTTAAACTAATTAAGAAATACAGTATCAACTTCCACATGTATGTTCAGTCAGTCAGATGTTTCGTTAGTATTTGACTTGATGAAGGTTAATTTAATGTTATCATCCCTCAACAAAAGAAAGCTAAAACAGCAAAGAATTAGTTTCAAGATATCGTTTATATACAATGTAGTTAGTTGCACTTTAAAGTAGCCTATAGAATATTTCTGAGACAGCAGGTAAAATGTAGCTGTTTTCAAAGAAAAAGAGGGTGCTCCTAACGCATTGAACATCACATTATGACCAACTGATCTGTTTTTCTTTTAACATTTAATCAATTAACATATAAGCGAATAAACTCAATATCTTTTTGTATAAAAGCATTAACGATGTTTTTAACCCATTGTCTTATATTGCGTTAGAACTGCACGCGCATGGCATGTGATTTGTAGCATAATTATGATCATCAAGAAATAAGGCTTCATACAGAGACATTACAGAAAAATAAAAAATAAAAGGTTAAATATACACACAGATGGATTTAGGCACATTCCCCCCAAAATGGCTTAATTTGAGACATCAGTTTGCAAATACATCATGCGAATAACGTCTTCTGCAGGCAATATCGTCCATTAGGCAAATTTAAAATGGTTGCTCTTTAGTCAGTTATTAGCGGTGTGTCTTTTCTCGTTGTTTGGTATGACAACACGCGAACGCCTAAATTAGGAAAATATTTTATAAGGGAAATATAACAGTGTGCATTTTCCCGTATCAACTGCAATTTATAATGAAGTCGAGTTTCAAAGTCGGCGGATGAATTTACTTGTATGAAGTAAAACCACTTGTGAGCAGTTTCTTTTATATAGAAATCATGATATGCCATATCACTGAATGAAAAATTAGGCATGTAGTATTGATGAATAGAAATCATAGTCTGTTCTTTTGAAAATAGAAATCGCGACATGCCAGATGAATAAGTAAAAATAAGGATGCAAATTTAATTTTTTGCATTTTACGAAACCAGAAAAATGCCTATTTATGTACAGAAAGCAGAACACATATTTTGTTTATATTGTGGTTATTTAAAATATAAAATGCCATGATTTATATTCATAAATATATCATGCACAGTTTATCATTTATTAATATGTCATATCATGATTTCTATTCATAAATGTGGCATGCTAAACTTATGCCCTATAAACACGTCTCCAATCATTTAGTGACTATCTTGGATAAAGCAGTGACAATATTGGTGCTGTTGCGGATTAGGTATATCTACCAGATCACGATTGTCTCGGAAGACGTTTTTTTTTAAATTTTGTCAGGGCCGTTTCAAAAAAATGATTAGAACCCAAAGTAACATTCAATGTGTACATGTACATAACATAAACATGACTTATATGTGCTTCCAGTATGACCTTTTCTTCTGACAACATCAAACATCATTATACATGTTTGCAAACATTTAGAATGCCATTTGCACAAACAACTAGTTGTTATTATACTAAGGCTTTTAATCATATTTCAATCGGCAAGCAACAACAATACTCAGGCGTTCTGTCATGTTTTTCTTTTCTGTCATGATTATTAAATACAAAGCTCAATCAATGGCAAAGAAAGAATGACTAAATACTTCCGTTCTTTAAAAACTGCCACCTATTAAGGTTAGTGCCACTACTAATTATTTAGGCTTCAGGGCTGCCAATTTGAAAGTATTCCACATGATAGAATGACTGAAACGTTTGCTTTTGTATTAACTTGATGTATGCGGAAACAAAGACGAATAATTTAGGTAAATTATTGAATACAGGCAAATATCGTGGAACGAATTTTCAATTGCAAATGTGTATCCTTACGCAGTTGGACATGTATCTAAACGGAGGTTCTAATGAATCAAATCCTTCTGTCATGTACACAATTCATTATTTCTTAAGAAAGAATGATCTGGCATAAGCCGATCTAATTTGTTAATTTATATAAACTAGTGATAAAGGTATTTTAATCTATAATATCATCAAATTTCAAAACTTCTGTACTAAGAATACAAGCAAATTGTTAAAATATATAAAAACAGAAATGTAAAAAAACACGTTCTTGTCATTATAATCAATATCACTTGAATTTAGTGTTTGTATTCAATTTCAAGAATTGTGCAAATATCGGAATCTTCGGAGCGCGGACTGTACACGTGCTAAGACGGAATTGAAAATGCCATGTGGGTGATAATAATTAAGAAAACTTTATTCATTATTGATTAACTTGTATGATTCATATGGCACCTATTTTTCACATTTAGTGCTTTGATAATAGCCTTTTTAGTATCAATGATAAAGATATTTGCTCCGTGAAGGTCATAACGACTCTCCGGGACACAGTAACAAAATTATATTAATTGTATTAAATCACTTCATTATTGATTATTTTATCAATTAACTATATAATATCTTTTCATTTGGCTGAACAACCATCCAAACAAAATGCCGTCAAAAATCGAAAGGGCATCACTTATATCATTCCACTTTATTCATTTTGGCCATAAAATTTCCATAAGACGTTTTATGTCACCTGCATTTTTTTCCAAAAAGTACGGGCCCAAAATATGCAGATCTTACTAATGATGATTTTTCATATTAACTCTGTCGCTGTCGCATTGGTGCGGTGTATGTCATATTACTAGGATATTTTAAATGACATTACGTCTAATACTATTTGGTTAATATAGATATTAATAAATGACCTTAATATTACTTTGAATCGCCATGAAGACACACTCATTATTTTAATCATTGCATGTCGGCGCATTTTAGTGATGTCATTTTATTTTTGGATGATGTTATTAGGTTTTCCTTGGACGCTGTGAAAGTACATATGGTATTTGCTTTCCATCATAGACCCATGCATGAAATTATCATTTACGTTACACTAGGGTTTCATTCTTTATTGCATAAAACATATTAAGTAACAAATTTCAATTATAAAGGTTGATGTACATGTTCAAAATATGCATGTAAAACTTATATTGATATAACAGTGCAGCGAGCAACTTGATCAAATTAATCGGGCACATTTAAATCAGTGGAATACCATTTTGTGTGTCCGCTTGAAGGATTGAGTAGTTTTGCTGACACTTATTTCAGATAGGTTGAGCTGTGTTGAAAGATATTAATGTCTTATAAAGACCCATTAATCTGGCATGATTTCGAAAAGATCAAATATCAAATTCTGTTCAATGACACGAGTTCTAAAAGTTCTTATTTTAATCCTTATTCCAAGAGCTCAGTATCAACTAGCAATTTCAGAAGCCCTAAAGCAATCTTAATGATGAACAATTGATTTTAAGAATGAACAATAAAGTAGCAAGTAAAAAAGACCGAAGACAAGCCCACGACCACGTTAGCCGTTAAAAAAGAACTCTTAAGAAGGAAATATGTCGTCGCCAATGTCGCTATTAACGTCCAATCTTACTAAACATACACGCAAGTTCTTTGTTCGTAAGTGTGAAATAACTTTGTGTTATCCGAAGTCTCGATTAAATCTTTAAAATGGATCGACAAGGAAATATTAAGTGTTTCCGGTCTTTGTACGACATAATGTTCAACATAATCAAAAATAATTCGTAAGCTTGCAATCGACGTGCGAAGAACATTTTAACACTTAAAGATATATCTAAAAAAAAATACGAAATAAAAGAAAATGCCAATCATTTTCAGTTTATTTTTTATCAATTTATCCTGTTTCATTTTCATGACTGGTTCAGTTTGTATCGTTTTAACATTCCAAGAAAAACACTTTTTTCACCATCTGCTGACCAGATGTAATTACATGTATATTATGAGGAAGAGTTCGGTTTGTTTGATACTAAAACGTGTGAATCCCAGACGAATATGCCTGTCTATTATGCATATAAACCTGTGAATTTTGGAATTATAAATCAAGTTAGCGCAGCTGATTTTCTTTCTCGGACGAAAGGAATTATCCCTCTGGTATTGGAATAATATTTTATTTTGTTCTTATAGACACATTAATAAGTCCTCCTGTCAACAGATTCCAAACAGAAACTGAACGGTAGCGAAATCAGTTTAATAGTTCTGTTAATATCATATTGACGTACAGATATATATTGCGGATTTTGTGTACATTAAGATATTGTTTTACAATGCAATTAATAGGATGCCTGCAGGCTGCCTACCAACGATAATTTAAAAAATGATAAATCACAAAAAGAAACTTAATTTTAATCAGACATTGGAATATTTACTGCCAGAGCGTTTGACGCTAAATAAATTGTACTGTTCCGATTTCCGACGTGATAAAGAATGTCCGTTCCTCTCTCTCTCACGTAGCAAAGAAACCTGACGCCTAATTTGTTAGCAGTGAATATTTATTTTAAGGTACATGTAGTGTGATGGTACACTCTTTTTTGAATATTTTCGGGAAGAAGACGAAACATTTTGTGCTACTTAGCGCGCTAAGGATTTGTTATCAGACTGGTTTCTAAGATGAAAAGCACTAAAGTTTCACTTAATTGGTTAATTGGATATTCCTTGTAGGTTTTTCTGATTTTCAATATAATTCTCCAGTCTAAAGTGGTGTTATTTTTTTCGGGGTTTGGGGGACTTACTTTTGTAATACTGAAATGTTATTATATTTTATTATGTACTGCAAAATTATACCGTACTATATGACGTATTCCGCGCCAGTTTAAATCTTATTTCGATTGTCAATATTCTATTAAATTTAAATGCTAATCTTTGATCCAGATGGATATCAAAGTTTCACACAAATGCAAAAAAGGTTGCTACGTTAATTTAATCATAAATTTGGAGGTATGAGTTCAAGAACTGCTAAATTCACTACCTTTCTATGCCTGACTAACATTTTAGAACTTTATATTCATATTTGACTACAGAAGTATCTTTCTCTTTAAATATGCTTACTCATGAAAGCAAAGTCAAAGGTAAAACAAATAAATAACATAAAATAGACAACCACTGGTCGGCAACCACGACACAAATGAAAATGTTACCGACTTGGTTTTATTGCGCCTGGTCATGGACGGTAGTTGAAATGAAAGCTACCGTCTACGCCATCTAGCCCCGAGTGGAGCAGAACTCAACATCTACACATGTTTCAAGTACCAAAATGTACTTGAGACACAGCAGTTGTATTCATACGGAAGTGTACATGGACCCTTCAATGATATAAAGAGTGTAATTCCACGAAAAGCGACGTATGATCCAAAGCTAAAATAATGGATTTGTCTCACACGAGGAAAACTATGGGCAATAAATGTGATCGGTTTTCTAACTCAGCAGCGGAAAAATACATTTAATGCTACTTAATACTACTAATGCAAATGCTTTTTGCTGTTATTGACCTATAAATTTGTACTTAGTGCCATATATCTAAGCTTACGTTATTTATTCCCAGCATAAGAATACGTCTTTCAATACACAGGATATGTCTGGCAATTTTCTAGTTTTGGAAACAGAGGTCCGTAATTTCTGAAAGATTAGAGTTCGTATTTCACCTAATATGTAAAATGTCGACTGTAACGTTTTTCTCTGTTGATGAACCCTGAGTCTGATTATTAATGTGACTTTTTTCTGCAAAAATGGTCCGTAAGGATGCATGCCTCTTATTTTCAAGGCATTCTTTATAATTATTATAATCCCTAAAGCATGTAAAAATGTACGTTTCACTAAATCACCACCAATGCTAAATTTTCAATGCAGTTTCAATGAGGTTAATTTATTCACAGGACGTATCATATATACGAAAATGACATTTTGCAACTTCTTTCAATCACTAGATGTGTATTGCACATAGAAATGTTCCCATCAGCAGAGAATAATCTCTTGGACTCTGACGAAACTACTGTTCAAATTTTGCATTGGTTTGTTTAATAGCAAAAGGACTTCGGACACTATCATATGCTTCTAGCCTACATTTTAAATGCAAATTTCTCATCAAGTATTTGAACAATACCCAAATCGTTTCGAGTCAATGATAAACCAGTGTATTAGTTAATTTATTACAGCAGAAACTGATTTGTATCTGTTCCTATCAAGATGTTTTTCTTATTTTATGTGGGCCAGGGTATATTTTTTTGAAAAAATAAAATGTTTAATTTCCGTAAAAATATAATGTCATCACTTTACGGAAGTTTTAAATATATGAATTCCAGTCGAAAAAAGTGACAAAATCTGTTTATTTAAGGAAAAAATAACATTTTAAGATTAAAGGTCCATTACTAAGGGAAAGTGAGTTGGCAATTTTTTTCATAGCCAGTGCATAGACTTCTGCAAGACACTAAATAATGAAGATTGGCAGGTCAAAATTTACAGAAGGTCTTTGGAACTCAAAGAAATGTATGTGTATTATGTTGAAATTTCAATGAATCGACAGAATGACCCCCCAGGTCTTTTTAACTTTCTTCATACTTCATAGAAAAATAATTGTACATATACTGCGATTTATTTCGAATTTCTACATACCAACTTTCATTTTCCAATAAAATGAAATAGTTTCTGTGCTTTTTAAAAGAAATTAAAATGTTCACTTTCCTTAGTATTGGACCTTAAAAATCCTATAAATAAATAAAAAAGAGAACGATATTTTTGCAAACAACCTGTACTTGATTTATCTATACACTGTTCGTAATGTAAAGTTATTGATGCATTACATGTGTGAATAGGTATACATGTATAAGTGACCGGTCAGTTTTATTACAGTGGTTCAGGTAGTGAGTACATGTACATATCTGTATAGCTCTGTTATAAGTGATGGCAGATATTTGTGTGCTGTATAACATTAATACTAAGAAAAGGCAGTAATCTTATCAAGGCCGTAGGGTGGGTTCTTGCTTGGGATAAGTACCAGCGGCACAGATAATATTTGAGCCGCGCTATGAGAAAACCAACATAGTGCAATTGCGACCAGCATGGATCCAGACCAGCCTGCGCATCTGCGCAGTCTAGTCAGGATCCATGCTGTTCGCTAACGGTTTGTCTAATTCCAATAGACTTTGAAAGCAAACAACATGGATCCTGACCAGACTGCGCAGATGCTCAGGCTGGTCTTGATCCATGCTGGTCGCAAAGCCACTATGTTGTTTTTCACATGGCACGGCTCATTTCGCTTAAACATGTAATAAAAATGTATCCGAAATGACAGTTCTTTCTGAGGCTTGCCTAAGGAAGCTGGATCGGAAAAAGGTAAATCGGGATAAGTCTGACAACAATCCATCTATAGATAATGTTGTCTATTCAGGGCTGAAGTTGTGGGCAAAAATATTCGAAATGTGTCATCTGTAGGGCTAAAGTAGAAGCAGGTCTCTAATAAAAATTCCACCTGAAATTCGGCAGGACCGTTTAGTTCGTTTTCGCGTCTAGCCGTATTTGTATATGCCATCTGCATGGAAAGCGATTTGACACATCACTTTCGTGGCATCACACTGAATGTGAAACCGTCACCGATATGACCTGCCAAGAAGCTACTGTTCTTGACCTATGAATGACAGGCATATCAATGCCAAGCGTTATTTCTGTTGGATAGACTATAGTCAGGATCAGATTAACTGCTGTGCACATATTGCCTCTTTTTTGTTGTGTTAAGGCCTAGTCCAAAGCAAAGAACAATCTTCAATTCAGTTTTCACAGAAGGAAGAACATGAAGTAATGAATGCGTGTCTAAAAGAAATAAATATAAATGCACAGAAGAAGATGAAGAAATAAAGAAATGAAAAATATATAAAAAATACAAAAAATAATAAAAACAAAATGGAAAAAAAATTACATCTTCATCGCTAGTGGCGTGCGCGTTGCGAGGAGGGCATGCAGACGATTACCTGGTGTGTTGCTAGTATTTTACAGCACACATTTGCCAATCTACTGCAACAAACAACCAGGATAAGCCAATGAAAATTTAACCCAACGAATAATAATGAATTCACAGTATTTGCTTCTCTCACTACTATACATGTATAACATGCCTATATGTGCCCTTTCAAACATTTGTATAGTAATTGAGTTACAAACAGATGTAAAAATATGTGACTATCAAATTATTAAAAATGAATATAAAAAAGTATTGGTTACTTTACATTTGGGAACACTCTGTAGTTATATTTTTTGTTTAAAAGTACTGTTCCACCCCTTGCATCAACACAATAGTCACAGAAAATGTGTATAATTAATATCTACATATGCTGACCAAATATGGTTTTGATGCACGGGGGGGGGGGGGAACAATGTTGTTTAAAGCAAAATAGCTTTTATATGTATATAACAGGGTACGTAATTCTATTTAGAGCAAAAATTACCATTTTATGAAACAAATATTGAAAAATTTGACTTTAAGAAATAATCTCAAATATGTATTTTGATGGTATATGTTATTAAATACTTATTTCTCAGTGGTTTATTTTTCACTCTTGGAGTAGGCAAATTCATATTGAAAGTGTCCGAAGTCCTTCATTTTATATGTCAATGTCAATTTTATCTTTGCTTTCTGTAGTTGTGGAATGGAATAGATTAGAGGAAGAGGGAGAATTATGTACGAACTTTGACAACGTGGGATACAATATCGCCAGAAATCTGAAACTTAGACAGTTAATTAAATTGGCAAATTGATATGATATGATGACACTCTCAATCTTTGATAGACAGAGAACAGACTATATTGTACCAGATATATAAGTATTATGCTGCGGGTGTCAATCATTGTTCACATCTATACTGTTGGCTGGGCTGATTGTAATCAATATCTGTTTCTTTCATTTGGTATTCTCGACACTATGCTTGTAGTATCGGTACTTCTTAATAGCGTGTTTGGATGCAGTCAGATATATATAACAAAACATGACCCTTTTGAAACAGAACATGATGGCGTAATGCAAAATTTGCAAACATGGTTTTTGTGAATCTGCGCCCGTTGTTACTGCAATCAGGTTTTTATAAAACATATTAATCAATACACGTGGTATCCAAATTCCATTTAAATGAACCATTATAATGTAGGCATAACAACAAATAACTAAGTGTGTAGTTAGAAGAAGTGGTCAATGAAGGCATTTAACAAACGTCAGCGGTTGCTTCGATAACTATTCTGATTACTTTAATAATTATATAATTATCTTTGATGAAAACAAAACAAAATCAGAAAAGAAGAAGTGATGGATTGATTGTCAGAATTACGCTCATTGCAAAATTGGTGTTATTTGTTTTCTTCCCACCCGCTTTTGATATTCGAACGCAAAATGTAGATCTTGGTGCATATTTCAACGTAAAATATTGATGCAGTTTAAAAACACATATGAGTAAATGAATGGGGTATGTACTGTATATATAAGGCACAATGAAATAACTGTTTCAGCAACACAGGCTGCACAGTAGAATACAATTCTAATGACACATGTCTGATACTATCTTTTAATGTGGTATGAAAAATCATGTCTTTTGATGTCAGTCCTGAAAAAACCTTGCGTATTCACTGATCGATAACATTCTCTATCACTTGTCATCAAACACAAGTTACCACGAACGACACTGAATGTTACAGATTTATGGTATCGTAAAGAATTATTACACGTAAAAATGCAGTCAATTACAGTGGTATTATGGTTGATAATGTTACGTTTCTTATCAACAAAGGGGACATATCTGAACTTGAAATGATATATGGCATCATCTGGTACTTTCCCAGACATATGATTGCAGAATTCTATCATAAATGACATTACTTTCCTTCGGAAATTGAAGGTAATGACACTTTTGTTAGCTCTGAGAGATCAAAGACAGACACCAGATCGCAACCAAAGAGACTCATTTGTTTTCTCTTCTCTTTAAGTAATTGTGAGGGGAAAACTTTCACTAGTACATAGCCAGAATGTACTTTTTAGTACTTTAATATATATCAGACCTGACAATAACATAAAACATATAACCAAGCTTAACATTTTGGGGTACTTTATATAAAACGTAATCAAGCAAAATTTCAAATCACTGAATCTTTTCATAGAGGTAATGAAATGTGTAACGCACCTAACGGCCCTCACGAATTCTACAATTCAGTAAAATTGAATGTACGAAAAAATATAACAACTGAGTGTTAAGTGAAATACCTGTCTAAGTTTCAGACTATGAACAGTGGAGAATACGGACCCTGTGTACAGTAATTGGTAATACTGTTCCAGACAAGTATGCAAATATCGGTCAAGATTAAATTTGGTTATTGCCTGAGAATTTTGAATCCATTCAGGATGGTGAATAGTCTTATAAATTGCTCCATAGGGTTTGTTCGTATGTTGAACTTATTTCAGTACAAAGGACTATATCATAAAAACACAGCAAACAACATCTTAACCAACTATCTACTTGTCAATAACATGTTCTACCGCACTGTCTTTTATGACTCGATTCTTAAAATATTCACAAAATGTTGTCTCGGGGCCGCCGTGGTCAAGTGGTTAAGGTAACTGACTTCAAATTACTTCATGTGAGGAAGCCATCCAGCCGGCTTACGGAAGGTCCGTGGTTCTACCCAGGTGCCCGTCTGTGATGAAATAATGTATGGAGGAGTACATGGGTTCTTCCTCCACTATCAAACCTGGAAAGTCACTATATGACTTATGATTGTGTCGGTGGTGCGACGTTAAACCCAACAAAACAAAAAATAAAGCTTTGTTCTTTAATATGTTTTTGGCAGTTTCTGTGATATGCAGGCTACATAACCATATATCCCCTTTATAAATTCCGGTTGGTTTAGTTCCGCAGATTGTTTTCTCGTTTAGGGCAAAGTCATTGTTTTATCTGGGAATCATACGCCGCTTTTCATGGAATTGCAACTCTGTGTATGCATCATTGAAGGCTCCATGTGCACCGCCGTATGAATACACCTGCGGTTGACTCTAAATTATATTCTGGTACTTATAATATGTGTAAATTTTGAGTTCTGTTTAACCCGGGGCTAGAGGGTGTGGACGGTAGCTTGTAATCCACTACCATCCATGAACAGGCTCAATCAAACCGAGCCTGCAACATTTTCATTTATGTCGTTTTGGGCGATCTGTGGTATTTCCACTTTTTTATTTTATGATATCATTTAACTTTACACTTATTGTTACGCAAATAAAGTGTCAAATAAATAATTCCTTAATATGTATGTATTTACGGCATAAATTTAAATTTACTGAAAGGTTATACATGTCAAGTACTACTTCAGTTTAGATTTTCTCGTATGAAGGCGGAATTAAACTTGGAATGGTGTATACAAATGTGCAATACATTTCCTTTGAAAGTTACTTCTGTTGCTGTATGATTGCGTTAACAACCTTCATATGGTATTATATTGCTAAGAACTTACACGAAAAATACTAATTTATCACGTAATTTCAAAATTACGGATAGGTGATTGATCAAATGAACTAAGCTTTTAATTGGTACGATTAGGTGTAAATGACAGTTGTATCGAATATTAAAACTAGAATGTAACATTAGAATGAAAAGAGATTTCCTGATATTTCTCACTGTGTTGGCGGACATTCGTGTAGCTTAATGATTAATTTTTTCTGTCTGATCGTTAACATCTACTTTCTCTGTATGTCTGTATTTAAATCGAATTAAAAGAAAATCCTCAATGGCAAAGTTTTCAATAAGGACGCTTTACTGAAATATATATTCAGCATTTCTGAGAGGATCTCCGTGTCTTCTCCATAATGATTCTTTAGAATGGTTTAATTGTTTGGCAACTTTGCTCAAGATTTGAGTCTTCATTTTGTACTTGTCTTGCATCTTAATTTTGAGTATGACGCTTGAGAAGAAGAATGAACGTTTATTTCACTTTATACTGGTTTACCGGAGATTACTGTATGAATTTAATTTGTCCAAACGTTGTTCCATTCCTAAAAAAACCTGCCTACATGCAAAACTTTTAGCAGCATTTTCTTCTTTTTTTGCCGGTAAGCATCTTATAAATTGATCAGTATCAAGTCGAATGCAGTTTAAATAGATAAAACATCTCACACAGTTGAGATAAAGCCTTCAACAAGAACGTTGTTTCAAAGAACAATATTGAGATTGAGCATCTATAATGTATTAGATACTTTTATAAAATAGATAAAGGGCAATATGTTCTGTACATGTATTTAAGACAGATATGGACTCGAAATGACATGTGAAATCATCTTTCTAAAATGAACATTTTAACAGCTGCCGTAGGCTTCTTCTTGCTGAGAGGTACTTCACATCACATATTTACCGGACAAATATAATCAAAGTACAAATGCATTACTGAAATACGCAGCTCAGCATTTCCCTGTTCGTTAATCATTCGTCTATGGGGCGATACATCGTTAATACGTAGCCACGTTAATGGGACAAATTCCTACAGAAAAATTATAAGTCACATTTTACTGACTAAGATGCCAGAAGTATTCTTTCCAGGGAGTAATTAAATGCTGTGAAGTGGAAGAAAGTGCTCATTAGATGTGATGCCAATCTATATCACTTTTGCAGCAGACCAGTGTGCATTGCAAATGTCACCCATTCGGATATGGTCTAGACAAGAACGAGTTCTTACATTTTACAGAGTAAGATAAATCATACGTAAAAATTGTAAATTTTGTTGGTATTCTTGTTCTTGAGCACTACGTAGTTCTCTCGAGCTCGAGGTGCTCGGCCTATCATGATCCCTCACAGCCCATCGCAAGCCGTCTGTTTACGTTATACAATATCTACTTTGAACGTATTTGGCGAACGTGAATGAAGCTGAGAAAATATTTCTTGGAAGGTTCCTTTCCAAAATAGCTATAACAGTTTCGCTTGTCCGAATATGGGCTGACAGAGCTAAAATAGAAATCTTAAAGCAACTTCTAACGGCTGGTCAAGTTCTAAAATAATAAAATTATAATGCTATTCTGATGACCATCAAACTAAATGACAGACTTAATAAAATTCGTCAAAAGCATCACCACTTGGGGCGTGGTCACTTTCAATACACACTCAAAGCTTAAACGCAAAATGCAATTATAGCGAACCATCCATTCCTACTACTTGTCGGCAAAAATTTTAATAAACATTTAACATGTTCATGAAATTCAATCAAAAACAGTGTTTTTTATGTTTAAAGCGTAACCATTCATCTGTGCGCGTGGAACTCGTACTAAATTGCCCCATATTTATAAAATATAGCGTATGCTTATAAAATGATTATTGAATTTTATTTTAATAAAACAATAAGCTTATCTCAAAACTCTTTTGTTGAAGCATTATTAGGGACTCAGTAAGTGGGATTCACCGGAATGCTTCGACATAGAAAACCTGGTTTGAAGAAACACGGAATAGTATTTAGTTACGTCACCTACAAAAGTGTTTTGCAAATCAACTCGGAAATCGTGGTCAATTTATTTACAATACTTGCAGGAATTTTTTGTTACGCCGGTTTTGACAAAATCAGCATTCATATATGTGCACTTTACAGAAAAAAAAGCTGCCTTAAACTGTTACATTTGCTAATTTTAGTATGATTAAATTTTATACAATTTCTATTGGTTTGTAAAAGAGACGTAGAAGATTGCATTTGCCATTGCAAAACTAAAATTAACATGGCAGATGGGTCATTTGTAAAATGCGCTGCCATGGCAAATTAATACTGTCATTTAACCATTTCAGGACTTGACAGATACGTTTTAAATAGCGCAACAACGGCCACTGATATCCGTGTTAAACTTTATTATAAAATTTATGACAGAACAACAAATGTATACACACTTGGACATTCTTCCTGGAAGAAACTCTTTCAGTGATCAAATGAGATACATATTTATCTTACACATTCGACCTTTGAGACTCAAATATCGAATATCTCCTGCACTTTCAGTTCCAGTCATAACCCACCCACTGTTTCCTCGGCTGCCAAGACGTGTTCATTTAATGAGACTAAAGTGATTGCCGATCCAAGACTGTCATTTACTGTTGAAGGAAGTATCTGGCATTGTTAAAGATAGCTTTAATGACTTATTAACACGTCTCTCGGAACGCTTCTTCTATCAGAAGAATACCTTCTCTGCACACAACAATCACTTCAGTGACATTTGTGGCACATTTAAGAAAGCTACTGCTATCATGCACAACTTCTTTGAAAAATATATTTTATGTCAACAAAATGTAATTCGTTACAAGAATTGAAATAAAAATGTTCATTTCAGGGTCGATCTAAATATCAAAGATTTCATGCTAGAATTTTCAGACCAACCTCCAAACTCGGTTTTGTGCCAATGTCACGGTAATTCTCTTCGTATACTGATCTTATATAGTGTCTTGCTACATATAAAGCGAATTGCAGAATCAGTCCTCCATTCATTAACAAATATTTAACATGTCATTTGCAAGAATTACTGGAGACTAGCAACATATTTCGATATTTTTGTGCATGTCATTTTCAAGAAGTACATGACAGTCACTGTAAACTTGGACGGGAAATTGTATATAAATGCATTCAATTGCATTTGAAGGGTGATAATGCAAAAACACTGAGGGTCCTATAGCAAATGACAACTGTATTAGCGATTAAAACTGTTTATAAGTACAAATATTTTTGTTTTTTTGTCTTTGAAAGTGTATATAGATTATTTATAAATATATATCATAATGTGATAGCGTGCATGAATTGGAAATTTTGAAAGAATATTTGAAAAAAAAAATTGAATGTTTGTTACAATTCTTTGAAGGTTGAATGATAATATATTCACACATGGTTATATTCTTTTGATACATTAAAGCAAAAGATTCTCAGAATATGCAGATTTGAGATGTTTTGTCGAGTTTTGTTAAAGTGTTAAAACGAATTACATAAGATCTGATATGATTGGAGATCATTGTCTGGTTTTAAAAGTTATTTGGGACATAATTAAGTACAACCGTGACAGGTCTTTCTCAACCGTAATGAAATGCTGCAAGCTGGGTGTTTCCATTTGGAACTAATCTAGAAGACCATATTGCACTCTAAATGATATTCATTTTAATATAATTATTATACTGAACATCGACATTTTGATATTTCTTATCAGTATAGTGCTCAAACCATGTTCAGACCAAAATAAATATCTCACATACATATGTTGTACCACTCACAAAATTAGGTGTTGTACGTTTGGCAATATATTCAAAATAAACAAACCTGATCTCCGCAAGTAATTGACAATTTCTCCACACGATTCAGAGATAAAGTACCAAAGCGTCATGGGGAACTTATGTCTCGCCCAGAAATCGAACTAACGACCCCTTGATCCCGGAACACATTTTGTTATATAACATTTACATTCCCAGAAAAACACAAAATACGCGTCTCGCATCACAGCCCTTATAAAAGTGATGAAATATGACAATCATGTCAATGAATTTAAATGATTTAATTATATATTTCGAAATGAACAATTTAACTACGACAGTTTATATACTGTAGTTAAAAATAGACTTACGGAAAGGACGGCTGCAATAAATTACATACATTTCAGGTTAAAATGCATTCATTGTATTTTTAACATCATTTCAATGATTATATTATAATGCTATCCATAAAATGATATTTTCTAAAATAAATCGACTGTCATTGCTTCCTTTCTTACTTTTGTTACTGGTCTGTGCTGTATCTTAAATACTGAAATTCTAAGACACTATGATGTAACACATAAGGAAACCTTTGACACTCAACAAAGCGATAATTTGGCTTACTTTATATCATTCCTTAGTAGAAAATGACCTATTGCCAATTCCGAATTTGAACGCAAATGAAATATGCCACCCTTTGGCTTTTCCCTGGAAGAATTATAGCAGAATTGTGTGATAAATAACGTTCTACTGCGTCGAGGTATTGACGGTAACGACATTTGGCAATGTTGAGCCAACCAAGACAGACTTCTCAACACGAGGATTTTTCTTAATTCTGAAATATGTATAAAGCTACTTTTGTGTAGACACTTATTAGTATTTGAAGCTATTTTAGTATTATTTTCATGCAGGGGAACATTACCGCACGACAAATGGTCAGCTTGTCTATATTGATAAAGTAAAGAATTTACACATTTCTCTATCCTTCAATCTGTGTTGTGAATCATTATCTGGATCATAATTGTTTTGAGAAGTTCATGTAAAAGTCTGGAGAAATATTTCCTAAATGTTACAAAATGCCGTGGACTGGAAAGGATGCATTAAGTGAAATGCCTGTTTAAATTAACACCAGAAAACCGAAATGCATTACAAATACAAGTCAATCAAATACTATCCAGACAAAAGCAATTTTTTATTGTTTCAGTAAAGAAATAAATGTCTCAAAATGAACCAGCATTACTACACGTATAGGCTAAAGTCTCGTCGTCATTGCACAGCGCGCAGTAACAGAGGCTGTAATCTACTTGTCGCGGTATCACAAGTTATTATACCCGTAAGCTCTTGCTTGTTTTCAGCTAAAACTGCATGTATATTGTAATTGGAAGTATACTCACTGGAGTAAAGAATTTGCTCCATTTTAAAATAAAAAAAACACGACAAAGACGTCACATGTATAAGACCTAAATTAACTGTTTGCATAAAGGTTATGAACAAATGTTTTGGACTATATACGGTATTAACACAGGTTTGAAGGTTTTGATAAGGTAATTAATCCCCTTGTTTTCAATAATCCTGAACTTCTAATTTTGTTCAATTAAAAAAGAGCCATGTTCACTGGAAAAGTAATATATGTATATTTTTGAATGTGCATTAATTCCTGGCTAGTAAACATATTTGTTAATAAGCTTTATACTATATTTAAGCCTAATCGACGGGTTTGGTGAGTTTTGTTCTATATAGTTATGACCTAATTTGATCACCTACTGTTGTAACTATAGCTTAACTACTGTTCATCGAACTGCATCTAGTTGACGGATAAGATGTAATGTTTTTATCTATATTTGAACTAGCGGGTGAGCGTGGTTCCTCTAGGTTCAAAATGTTGTAGAAAGCTTAGAAAATGTAAAGGGGTCTGTTGAATTACAGATAAATGCATGTGCAGTGTTTAATTTGAATTTGTTATTCTTAATTGCTATCTAAAGACAACTCAACTGGAACACAGGGTCACTGAAAACTGTATGCGATATATGACCTGTTAAATGGTCCAAAAAACAGACAGAGAAAGTGTTAGCGAAGATTCTATGGGCACCACAATATTGATATAACTACTTCTTAACCTTCAGCAATAGAGAGCAATACCATCCAGTAAATTAACAACTCAAGTACGTTTGATCGCGCGCATATATAAAATAGTAAGTGATCAGATCAGGCCTATATATTGCCGGTTTTACGCTTGTGATGATTTCCGTCAAAAGGAGGAGTGGAGCACTGACACAAACAAAAATTTCATATTAAATCTTTTATCCGACAGGGTCTTAAGTTACAGTAGAGCGACTGGTAACACTGTCTGACTATGAAACCAGGGTTCGTGAGTTCGATTTCCCGCTCCTCCAAATGAAACAAGTAATATTTAGATAGGAATTCCGTTTATTGGTGTTTTACAGCTGGAACACGAAATAACAAGGAACGTTTCTGGAATAGGAACAATTGTATCATGCACTCCCTCTCAAACTACTCTCAGTATTCTGGAGAAATCGCCCATATGGGTTACCAGAGATGTCTATAAATAAGCTGACACACACGCGTGCGCGCATATACGCACTCGCACCCCTCGCCCTCCCCCAACCCAGCCCAGCCCCCCCCCCCCCCCCCCCCCCCCCACACACAGGCAATTAACAATCATATATATTTCTTTTCATTATTTTTTGTGTGTATAATGTTGTTAATGAAAAGAGAGATGTAAATCAAAAAACAAGTTGCAGTGGTATCCAAACTGTTAGCTTTTCTGGAGCTAGCATGCGCACTGCCTGGTGACTAGTAAGCGGGTAATTGTCTGTCAATAAAGCGATTTAATATTAATGAAACAGTAGTTTCAATCAAATTGTCAAATGCATATTGATTGTGTTTAATACGCAAGTGATGCATTTTAACCTTTCAGACATTTACCTATTCACTGCTGAACGTCAAGTTATGATATTACACAAGAACAGTGTGTTAGAACCTTAGGTAGATTATATTTTTCATTAATCACGTTATTCAGTAAAATATACTGACCAGTAAATGTTTAGCAAATGGTTGTGCTAACAACCTCTGACAAACTAAAGTAAATTAAACTAAAGTAATGATTATTGCTCTTATAATTTAAAGCTTAAGATCTATACTCGCTCTTCCATTTACGTCTCTTAACTTACATTAAACTGGATCCAATAAAGATGCTTCTTTGACATGTGATACGAACATTTCTAATAAAATATCATTCAAGAAAATTTTGCCTGTGTTTGCTTTTGCCAAACTTCTCTCTGGGTTTGGAAGACGGTATATACAATTGCAAAGTACTTACATAAATTTGTAGGTAACTTCCTTGATAACAGAACAAAAGATAGAAAACAAGAAACAAAGCACAACACAGAATAGTCCTTTTTGAGTACTTTATGCAGTATTGTCATATGGAAGGTTGTTTGACCGTAGTTTTCGCCTCGCCGAAAGCCCTGTGACCCCAGCTGAGAGTTATTGCAAGCTATGGTTCGCCTTAATACAAAATGGTAAGCAATTTAGAGGACAGAGAAAAACTGAAGTTTTTATTAACTGCTGGTTTTATGTATTCAGGAAATAGGTGTAGATAACATTTGAGATTCGACAGCCAGAAAATACAGGATATGCGGTGCTGATAGTTCAGCATAGCATTAATCATTTAATGGATTTTGCTCATATTTTGTTGGAAATATTGTTTAAAAATACAAACTGTTTTTACCACATTACCACATTACCTTGATATAGTTCAGAAAATAGTTAGTTTGACGACTAACAAATTTGACGTGCTTGATTTAATCCCCTTAGGTCCAAATTTTTAATCACACAGAAAGTCGAAAATGTCGCTAGCTGTGGTGACTCTAAATGATTTATGCAACAGAAAATTGGAATGCTGTATTTGACATTTTTGTTACATTATACATTGTAATAAAAGTCAGGTAATTTGATTATTTCTGATAAGTTGCTCAATGTCTGAAATTCGTAGGGGGGTGGGGGTGGGGGGTCTTATGTAAATCCTACGTAACCATATACGAGTTTCTGGTCAGGAACGGAAAGAAAATACAAACCTACGCCATAAATCATAGACTATTATAGTACCGGTATCCCTCCATAATACAACACCGGAGTATATAATTTCGATACGAAGGGGAAACACCAAAAAAGAAACGTATTATCTAATATATTTTGAACTGATGATTTTAGATAAAAGTATACGATCATAACGTTAATTAAATATTTGAGTATTTAACTGCCAAGGGAATCTATGTTGAAATAATTGTTAGAAACAGCAACTGTACTAGGAGTCTATAGTGACACTTGTGGGGCCTATATATCTTGTTGAGAAATGTGGAGACGGAATTTGTCTACATAAGACAAACTGAATTTTTAAATACAAATCTATCGGTCCCTTAGGAGTAAGAATTCCTGAGAAAAGTCATACAATATAATAATTGTTAGAAACAGCAACTGTACTAGGAGTCTATAGTGACACTTGTGGGGCCTATATATCTTGTTGAGAAATGTGGAGACGGAATTTGTCTACATAAGACAAACTGAATTTGTAAATACAAATCTATCGGTCCCTTAGGAGTAAGAATTACTGAGAAAAGTCATACAATATATATTGCAATTGCTTGTCTTGCAATCGAAAGCAAACAGTTAATCTACTTTTTTATCATTATATTTCCATGTCTATGACACTTCAGTATATTTTCAAACCTCACGAGAAACAAAATCAAATTATATATCTGTGTAGACATCAGTACAAAAACAAAAATACGTTTGCTGACTACAATTTTATTCACTGTCAAGTAAATTTTAAGTTTGCTATACCGTTGTTAGCCATGTAACAGCTAAAACGAGTAAATGCAAGTTCTGTTATTTTCTGTAATTTAAGATTTTAATTTCCTTGCAGTGAGCGTCCTTGCAAGACCAAAACAAATGTTACAATGACTCATTCCGTGGCGGCTTTTATTACGGAAATACGATGTATGAAAATGATTAAATATGTTCCATGAGGCGCATCCCACGAGTTTTGATTAATCTGTTATTTCAGCTCATATAATGAATTTCCTATTTCATGCATATCCATAGCATTTACGTACGTACAATGTAGCAAATTGAACGATTTCCTGAAGCACTGGTGCTACATCTTTTTTTACTTAAATGCATGTCATTGTGCACCGCTTGAATTGCATACTGTTAATTTGCTGATAGTATAAAGCTCTAGACATTTCCTATCGACTAATACTTGATGCTATAAATCTGCCACTGTCTGATCCACTTATATATATGTATAATGTGACTGGGTGGGGTATCATGTCACGTGTCTACGGCGTGATATTCCAGTGAGGCAGCACTATAAAGTTGGGCATTGTGCTCACTGCTACAAGTAGACACCATCGTTTATATGACTGAAAAATTGTTGAAAAAGACGTTAAACCCGAACACACACACACACTGAACGAAAATAGAATCTTTTTTATTCCAAATATATTAATTTGTCATTCAATTGGTTATTTCAGATTCCAGCCAGTTGGACACCATCAACAGTCGGAATAGTTATTTTGATTCCATTAATTGTTGATTCTTACAAATCATCGTGTGTGTTTTCTCTAAATAATATGTTTAATTTTGTTTCGGACAACACATTACATCCCCATCAAACCTTCATACAGTAACACATACCTATGTTTCCATGTGGAGTACTGTATAGGCGGCTGCGTTCTTTGAATGTTGGACTTGTCACCGTTTTACTTCAGCATGTTCCATTGCCATTTAATAAACCTTAAAACCATTCAATGACTCAATGACAATAAAGTGTGTAATGTTTAAAATTACTTGCGATGTTAGTTATAGATATTACATTACTATACTCTTAATACAACAGAACTTATAACTTTCAATAAAGATTTACATTACTATTTTTAATGTCAACAAGTGTATTTTATTTTACCAAGGTTGCTAGTTAAAATGAATTAAATACCTGAGATAATGAAATAACTGTTCCATATGTTCACTTATTACACTGCGTTCTAAATACGAATAAATTCGAAAAGAAAATCATACTTTATTTGGCCTGTATGAAGTCAGATCAGCTGGAGTGCTATATTATATATTTAAGTCTGGGACATACACCACAAATGAATACGGAATCAAACCATTGGAAACATTTCACTTGTAAGGAGCACTGTATCATTGTCAATTTTTCGTAAAAAATCACTACGTACACATCGGGTCACTGGCGAAATATATTTCCTTGTTAGAGCTATAAAATAAACATAAAGGAAAATTTTCATATTGAGTAAGTGTAGCAATAAAGTTGGAATAAATACATTTATAAATCTCTATATCCGTCCAATGGGAATGGCGTTCACTCCGGGTATGATGTATCGCATTTTCACAGGTCACAGCATTGTATTTCTTAACATTCTTTTACACACGAACATTTTGCGTTCTTACACACAAGTGTACTTATCGGAAAATCTTAATGCATGTTTAGTTTTTATTTTAAACAGTGTGCACCAAATCAAACTTTCAGATACTTTAGACGTGAAGGGTACAGTATTATTTCAAAAACTACAAATCAAGCACAGAACCGAAGTTGACGATAGCCAGATGTTAATTTAGCACCATGCGGTAAATATGACGTTTTGACAATTTTTCTTAAGAAACATTATTGACACTTGTTTTTATCTAACGATGTGCTTTACCCAGATAGCCATCTGGTCATAGAAAATGTATCTTTCACTTGCTTCACTTTCTAAAGTAGAACCAAAGTTGTTCGTATTAAAAATTTACTTTCAGCCTGAAAGAAGTATGAAAGCATTGAGATACTCCAGTAAAAATGTTTTTTCATTATATAACCTCAGGTCTTTATAGCGAGTAATCCCGTCCACACCATGCACTGGCTCAATGTCGTATGAAAACTTTATTACAAAATTATTACAACAGTTAGATGTAACTAGCTAAAATAATTTCCACCTTTTTTTACTGTACCAGGAACATGATAAAAAGCATTATTTAGTGATTGTTCAGTCTGAATAATGGCATTTTATAGAGACATGGATTAGAGTTTGTTTATTTATTATTTTGCATAAACACAATTATACACAAGTTTTGCCTAAAACGGAAAATTTCTTACTGCGAACATGTTGATTTAATCAAATGGGGGTAATAAAAAGACATGTTTTATAAAAAAATCTTGCCTTCCTTGGGGAAGTTGGCAGTTACTTGCGGAGAACAAGTTTGTAATGGTACAGCATCCAGGAACACTGGTTAGGTTAACTGCCCGCCGTTACATGACTGAAATACTGTTGAAAAACAAACAAACAAACAAACAAACAAAAACAGCGGTTAATATAATTATGCCTATTGTCCGTCTATAAAATATACTTAAGAAACTTGTATATTAAACCGAAGAGAGACAAGATTATACATTCACGTGTTTATGAAGAAGGCGCAGTCACTTGTATATACTTTGTATGCAATTTAGACGTTTAATGTCACTTCTGACATAACCTTTCAAGTACAATGGAATGTTGTCAGGGAGATGCAAGTTATTACATACGATTTTATGATAATGCAAATGTTGCACATAGGTGGTTCAAATGGGGAAAATGTTCTGAGCGGATAAAAAGTAGCGGTTTTGAGTTAGACTTTTTTCGAACGTGTCAGTTATTTGTATTCACTATATATTAACTGACAGTTGTTCATCAAAGTACCACGTGCAAGATGTGAGCAGGTATATAAATAACACTTTGCTTTTATTTCATTATCCAGGAGGAAATAGATGTAACCAGAGTATTATAATGCCCTTGTTACCTATATCCTCAATGTCAAATGTTTTATTTACATTAGCTCATGTATGAAAAAATAGTACAACATTTGGTCCTTTGTACGTACTGAAATGGAGCGAACTACCACAAAATCAAACATGCCATTTCTGTATAAATTTCGGTTTTGATCGACTTAACAACTTCTGAAGAAGTATTCTCTTAAACATTTTGTTCTTTGAACAACAAAAATAATAATTAAAGACACATTTTTCTCTAAGTGATCATGTGGATTTTTCCCCAGCGATTCGAAAGATGAATCGAGAAATGATGCATGTTTTACACGAACCTTTTTATTATGGCACCGTTGCAGCGGCTCAATTAATTAATTTCCATATTTGACTGACACGTTGGGTCTTATTTCATAATAGCATTAGATAAATCATATAGCTACACTTGACTCTTTTATTGGAAACATGTCTGTATATTGAATTCCAAGCTTCTCTGCATCCTCGTGCAAATAATAGCATCTAACGTCTTTTAAGATAATTTATGTTCTTTCTATCCACGAAATGAACTTTCTGTTTGAAATAAAGCTGTAATATAAATGTTGCTATGTATTTTAATTAAATGCAAACTTTAATATTATTTATAAGCCTTTCTGCATAACCCTAGGGCAAAGAAGCTGAGTTACAATCCAGTGTGGAACCAATTCCTTGCAAAGACAGTAAAACCGTCTCAGGCAAGTTCTACAAAAAGAAAGTACTTACAGCTGTCAAAAAAAAAAAAACCAAAATAAACGCCCAAGTAAAAGTTGGAAAGGCATACAGCTTATTCTTGACAATGCGTCTGCCAACAGAAGTCTAATTGTAGTATTTCTTAGAACAAGAAAATGTTATTTAGGTTGAGCACCCACCTTATTCCCCTGACCTTCATCCCTGTCCCTTGCAAATAAAAATGATCGCAGGTAAAAGATATGGCACTAGAAGTGCCCTTGGTTCTGTCTCAACAGTATACCAAGCAGAGACTACTTTGCAGCATTTAGACAATAGTAGCAAGACTCTAAATGTGTGTTTCTTCATATTTATATAATACTTTCGGTGACACTCCATTACCGAAAAAACGGATAGTTTATGTTGTGTATGAGATACGGCCACTTTTGACAAGAATAAAAATCGAAAACAGTTTAATGTACATGGGAAAATGTTTAAATCAATATCGCTATTTTGAAGAAATAGTGGATCTCAAATTTGTATCGTCTTTAACAAGTTATAATATTTGATACTGTGAAATCATTTAAATTCGCTGGCATGATATTTCGCGAAAACGTGAGGAAGGACTGTTTCGCACGGGCTTTAATTCGCGCATTTTCAATTTTAGCAATGAAAAATATATTAAAAAATAATAATAGCGCTGTCTTAAATTCGCGCATCGGTCCTAGCGCGAAACAGGCGAAAATTCGTCCAACGCGAATAAAAATGATTTTACAGTATTTGAAAATGTATGCTGTGACATTTTGCATGACGCGAATTACAACTGTTACATGAGATAAAATCAATCAAATGGGAACATTATTTATTTAACAAATAGATATAAAACTTTGATAAGGTCTATAGTAAAGTAATATTCATCGGGAAATACTGTAGCCCATACTCAGTCGTCAACAAACGTGTAAAATGAAATTAGATTTTTGCTGGTTTTTGTTGGGTTTAACGCCGTACCGATACAATTATGTAAAGGTCATATGGCGAGTTTACTGCTTTGATCGTGGAGGAAGACCCCAGGTGCTCCTCTGTGCATTATTGCATCACGGTGGGCACCTGGATAGAAGCACCGACCTTCCGTAAGCCAGCTGGATGGCTTCCTCACATGAAGAGTTCAATACCCCGAGTAAGGCTCGAAAGTACATCGGTTAGCGGCAAGTGATTTAAAGTCAATGACCTGGTCCACTCGGCCAGGGAGGCCCCCACATAAAGGTAGAGCTGACATCTGACTCCACATTGTTGAGTATTCTTGTTGTTTGATGAAAATTTCATTAGCCATGTGTTTAAATGAGTTAAATCTTATGCGAAATAGTATAATCAGTAGTTTTAAGATAATGTATCCTAAACTGAAAAAGAAAGCCATAAACCACAGTTCGACCAACACGACAAAAATGAAAATGTTGAAGGCTCGGTTTGATTGAGCCTGTTCATGGGCGGTAGTGGAAGTGCAAGCTATCATTCACGCCCTCTAGCCTCGGGTTGAGCAGATCTCAACATTTATACATGTTAACAGTACAAAATACAATTTAGAGACATCCGCGGCGGTGTACATGGAACCTTCAATGATACGCAGAGGGCAATTCCATGTGGAGCGGCGGATTGTCCCAAGTTAAAACAAGTGAATGAAGTATTGCCATGCAATACAAAGTCCCCTACTGGAAGGCACCTAATTTTCTCTACTGCAGTACAACATAATGAACTGATATCTGTCAGTGATGTATAAACAATATTGTACTATATATACAATATAATATAACAAAGCACTTGGATTAAAATTTGCATGTATAAAAACCTACAGTTGTTTTCATTTGGATTTTTTTTTTGGCCGATTATACAAAAAGTTATCATAAAAGTTATTTATAGTAACAACAAAGTGAAATAAACCCTAAAAAAATCTATAAAATATAAGTTCACAAGAAACTCTTTACCAGGTAGAGATAGATCAAAATACACCTAAAATTTGGATGTACCGTGCATGTTGTACCACAGAAAAGTGGTCTCAATTTTTCCCTACGGCCAGTAATAAAAAGTTACAATATAATCTATTTATAGTAACAACATAGGGACATAATTCTAAAACAAGTGTGCCTCATAGTGGTGAATATTTCTACCAAATTACATCAAAATCCCTCCATGCATGAAGAAGAAATGCTCCAAAGTCATTCTTGAGTTTGACATTTAACCTCTAAGGTTGACCTTGACCTCAGACCTAGGGACATGGTTCTGGCGCGCGACAATTTGTCTCATGGTGGTCAACATTTGTGCCAAGTTACATTATAATCTATTTATAGTAACAACATAGGGACATAATTCTAAAACAAGTGTGCCTCATAGTGGTGAATATTTCTACCAAGTTACATCAAAATCTCTCCATGCATAAAGAAGAAATGCTCAAGACAAAGTCATTCTTGAATTTGACCTTTGACCTCTAAGTATGACCTTGACCTTAGACCTAGAGCCGGGGCTTTGCGCACAACATGTTGTCTCATCCAGGGAAATGTTTGTGCCAACTGACATTTAAATCCTGTTTTGCATGACAAAGTTATAGACCGAACAGGAAAAAATTCCTATTGACATTTGATCTCAAAGTGTGACCTTGACCTTTCAGCTAGGGTTCTGGGTGTTGCGCATGGCACGTCGTCTCATCATGGGAAACATTTATGCCAAGTAATATTGTAATCCCTTAAAGGATGACAAAGTTCTGGACCAGACAGGAAAAAAACCCTATTGACCTTTGGCCTCCAATTGTGACCTTGACCTTTGAGCTAGGGGTCCGGGTTTTGCGCATGACATGTTGCCTCATCATGGGGAACATTTGTGCCAAGTAATTTCAAAATTCCTTCATGGATGGCAGAGTTATGAACCGGACAGGAAAAAAGCCCTATTGACATTTGACCCCCAATGGTGACCTTGACATTTGAGCAAGGGCTCCGGGATTTGCGCATGACATGTTGTCTCACCATGGGGAACATCTGTGCTAAGTAATATTGAAATCCCTTTATGAATGACAAAGTTATAGACCGGACAGGAAACAGACCCTCTTCATGCCATGTTAACATTTGACTGCTAAGTGTGACCTTGACCTTTGAGCTAGGGGTCCGAAAGTTGTGTTCGACACATCGTCTTATTATGAGGTACAATTATGCCAATTGATATTAAAATCCCTTCATAGATGGAAGAGTTATGGACCGGACAGGAAAAAAGCCCTGTTGACCTTGGACCTCAAATTGTGACCTTGACCTTTGAGCTAGGGGTGCGAGTTTTGCGCATGACACGTTGTCTCATCATTGGGAACATTTTTGCTAAGTAATATTAAAATCCCTTCATGGATGAAAGAGTTATGGACCGGACACGAAACAGACCCTGTTCATGCCATATTAAAATTTGACTGCTAAGTGTGACCTTGATCTTTGAGCTAGGGGTCTCAAAGTTGTGCATGACACATCATCATATTATGAGGTACAACTGTGCCAAGTGATATTAAAATCCCTTCATGGATGGGAGAGTTATGGACCAGACAGGAAAAAAGCCCTGTTGACCTTTGACCTCCAATTGTGACCTTGACCTTTAAGCTAGGGGTCTGGATTTTGCGCATGACACGTCGTCTCATCATGGGGAACATTTGTGCCAAGTGATATTAAAATCCCTTCATGGATAAAAGAGTTATGGACCGGACACGAATTGCGGACGGACGGAATGACGGAATGATAGAATGACAATGTCAGTGAGATTAACCCGCTCCAGCTTCCTTCATATTCAGTGGCGTTGTCCCGGTTTTCAGCTTCGTCGTCTTTATGTCCGTTTCGTTTTATATGACTGTTTTGTATATTATCTTCTATGTTACTTACCTGCAGTTCCCCCATTTATGCCCCTCCCTATTTTTATGCCCCACATTATACTAAATTCCTTTCCCCTTCACTAACCATGCCTCCTTTATCTCCAATCCCATTTTCATGCAATGTATCTTTTACATAATTAAAATGTAATTATTGATGCATATTAAAAGCAATAGGCCTACGACTGTTTTCTTGCATACCAGATGGGGATTTCTGATGATTTTACATGTGCAGGAAAACTCACAGTTAACTCGGCAGATCATCGGTATTTGCGGTTGCGTAACTGGCTGTGATTGTTATGCTCAATGCTTCCAGGTAAATTTTTTTCGGCGACGCCGTCTAAATTCGTTTTCGTTACCTATGCCACGTGACGTCAGTTTGCAAATCAAACTACTTGATAACGCATTATAGATAATTTATCAAAATGGAAGATTTATGCAACACTCTGCCTGATTGGACGAGAGTGTCAATTTCTTTCACTCTGTTGATTGTGCTACGCTGAGTGAAATGTAGACAAAGCGTTTATACTAAACGACGCTGTTCACAGTTTTAAAGCTAACGTTGGCTCAGTATATTTAGCAAGAATATTGATATATCTCAAAATGATAAGTAAGTTTAATAAATATGATAAAAACCTGTTCAATACCAACATATATCAAATTAAAGAAAGAGCTGAATACGGTCTGCGTATCACATGAATAAGGGTGTGATAAGAGTCTTTTATGTAGAGAAGTGCTTGTTAAAAGATTTTCCTTGTTACAATTGTCGTCTGTATATGAAAAGGTTTCTTGCTTTTGTGACTTATTCAGGTTGCATATTAAAATGACTACTTGTTTGCTTTGATATATTTGTTATAAATTATTTAACTGATTTATTATATATGAATATTTTTCTTTAGTATAGTATGCAAATATTGAACTCAGCTGAAATCTGTTTTATTATATATATGCTATATAATGACTGAATCTCGTTACACTGAAATGAAGGTACGCTGCATACAGTTTATCTATGTGATATGTCTATGGTCAAACTTTGCTTATGAAACAGAAATATTGAAATAATTACAAAATTATGTTTTGCTTGACCTTCACTTTTTTATAGGTGTGACGTCATTGTCCAAAGATTCATGAATAGCGAATATGCTATTTGTTATAGCGGGATCAGTTGGCCTATTTTAGAAATAAATAGAAATAATAAATGAAAAAATCCTTTGATTTTTTTACTCATGTATTCTAATCAAACTTGATTTGTAGCATCTTTATTAGGCCCGCAGCCAACTTTGTTCAGCTGGAACATTTGACCCATTTTAGGGGCTGCTAGAGCTAAAACTAGAATTGCCTTTATACAGCGTCTGATGAACAGCTTGGTGGATCCTTGTCATACTTGGTCTGCAGCATCATTATAAGGTCCTCTTCCAAATTTATTTACATAGGAACTTGGGCCCTATTAGGGACCACTATAGCTAAAAGTAGATATGCCTTTTTTCGCATTAACCACTAAAATGTAATGGATTTTTATCAAACACGATGTGTAACAATATCGTAAGGTCTCCTGCTATTTTGTTACAAATGGGGATAGGGACCAATTTAGCAAAAAATATAAACACGTTTAATGACCTCTTCTCATGAATTCATCAAACTACTGCTGTAATTATTCGTCTAAGGATAAACGAAACAAAACTGCAACCCTACGAAACCTTTGCGAAAAATTAAAAGAGAACCATTTAAATTGTTAAAGTGCGGTGCTTAGTTTTGCAATTTAAAAAATGTTAAATGAAAGATGAATGTCAGATGAAAAATTCATAAACTTCTTTCCTTATTACAATTCGCCGACCATCATTTTTAAAGATATTTCTTGTTTACTTCTAATTTTTATCGGATCATTTTCATTGATGCAGAAAGACATTGTTAGCAAATTTTGTCACGTGTTTGTGCACATACCAATTTCACTTCCCACAGTCACTTAAGGCAAAATGAATGAGTTTCTGTTGTTGGTTTAAACAGTATTTATTTTCGAATACAATGGGTACATACATGCATACATACACGTGAGATACAAATTGGCAAATTATACATAGGATTAGAATTCAAGTCTTCCAATAAGTCTTATATGAGTTCGTTTCCTTAACTGTATAAAATTTAATGTTGTTGAATTCTAAAGTATATCACGTGCTTTAGTGTCATAACCTTTAATTTCCTACGGCAGGAAATGTTATTTATATGATAATATCATCTCGAGAAAGTGCCAGATGATGTCGAATATTATCCAAGTCCATGTTTTTACGGACGTGATAATTGCCCTTAAGCTAATATATGTGTGTATGTTTTAGTGCTCCGTGTATTCTGTCATAATTCATTGCTATGACGTTGTGTTAAAGAAAAAGAAAAGAAAATCAAAAATTGAAAAACAAAAATGTTATTTTGTTTGTATCAGACATAGCTCTGTAAAATGTAATTAATATTACACTTTTCTGCCTGTATTGATGATATGTCAAACTATGTCATCTTGGTCCACTAACTGGGCGTACTCGTGATACCTTCGTTACAAATAATAGTGTGTGTGGCTACATTCGCTGACATTGAATCACTTTCCCCACAACGCTGCGTGTTCAAAACTTCGCTTTGGAGGTAGCATGTTACGTGACGAAGCCATCTATCCAGCTTGCTTACGGAACGTGCGATGTTCTAAACAGGTGCCTTGGATCTTCCTCCACCATTAAATGCTAGGTAGTCGCCATATGAGCTACTTATTATTGTGTCTTTGTTACGTTAACGTAGCAAAACGAACGAACAAGTAAGGTTTCAATGTAAAACAATAACAATCATTATGTCCGTAATAATTAAAAACATTAAAATTGAATACATTTAACAAATAAAACGTTACTTTTTACTCTAAGTCCATCAGAACAAATTGGCATTGCTCCTGTAGTTATTTCTGTATTTAAATATAAGGGAATGATAATATATAGAATTGTTTATCTTTTAATGTCAAAGTATCAAGTTAAGATACTAATATTGAATCAGTAATACGTACACCCCTTTCTGGCACTGTTATTTTCATTTAGTAAGTGAAGTGCTTCGTATAAGCAGAATCTTTATACACTTGTTCCCATTTCAGTTTAATCAGACATTTTGTTTCATTTCGTCTCCGCCTTCATTTGGTAAAACAGTTCACTAGCACCTTCCATGACCTCGGGCATATAATTTTGACATTTGAACAGCATGTGTATACAGTAAAGTTCTTTTCGAAAATAGTCGTTTTGTCTTGTTTTTATTTTCAATGATATACATGTGTCTGTGTAATTGTATTTTGTTTCTTAAGTAAATCCCATTTAAAATGTCACTCCTTTCCTCCGGAAAATGTTTGCTAATTATTAACGTAACATAACAAAATCATAATCAGTTGGAAAGCGCCTGCAGTCAAGAGGTATTGTCTTTGTTCAAATATGAATGTCAAGCAATCGGTCTTTTGTCGCCATAATACTATCATTAAATCCATAATGTCATACATCTTTTATTCAATGTGAAAATTAGATCTAGTACATGAATGTTTTGTTTTCATAGATTTCTGTCGAATGGATATTTTGGTCCTTATAAGCTTTGGTGCGGTAAACAAACTGAAAGTCTATATACATGTAAATATAAAATATTAATCGTAACACTTTTGACATAAGTGTTTTTAAAAAATATTACGTTTTTAAATATTTTTATAGCCGTGCTTTAAATCTAACAGTGTGTAAATTTTTTATTTCTATTTTCGGCCACTTCTTTAGACTGATAAATAAGGGTTTGATCTGATTTCTATGAAGAAGAATATTAATTTTCAAATGGTAACAGATTATTGTAAGACAATGATGACATGGTTAGTGTTGACTAAGTAGATTTAGTACCTTGAACTTGTTTATTAGAATTCAACTCATGCTGGTGCTACTGGATGTGAGTTATTGCATAACGAAAAATAGGAAATCAGAAGTCGAATGTCAAAAAGTTGAAAGTAAGAAGTGCGGAAGTTAGAAGTAAGAAGTGCAAAAGTTAGAAGTAGGAAGTGTGAAGTGCAACAGTTAGAAGTAAAAAGTTGGAAGTACGGATGTCAAGTGTCCCGCCAGGGCTTCCATATTTCTCACCTATTTCGACTTTTTTATGTATGATACAAATTTCTATTTACTTTGTGTTTTGCGGACATAATATATTTCAAATTCTAACTTGTTTATTAGATAGGAATTTATTTAGACCCTTTAAAATTGCAAAATACAACGAATATTACGTTCTATGACATTTAAAACAAGACCTTAAGCCACAGAGACATTATCTGTCACTGAAATAAATAAAGAACCCATAAGACAAACCATCTTGCAACACGATATTTCATTGAGAATTGCAATTGTAGGGAACTTTGTTAAACTACTGTCATATTGACACAATTTACTTGAGGCAATACCGGGCGAGAGTTGTATTCCATAGAAAGGAATTTTCAAGAGAAATGGATTTTTATCCTTCAATTTATGTGCTAGCCATTATGCATAATGCTACTGCAAATATTGCACAATCATCAAAATTTCAAACGCTGCTCATGCCAATTCCCTGCATTTCTCCATTTTGAATAGTGTACATTTAATCTAGTTTTATTTCAATGTTACTCTGCTGAAAGGCACATTTAAGTGTTTACGGTATACTGAAACCTTTGCATTTTAAATATTCTTTCAATGTCAAACACATCATCAATATTGAAACATTGTTATTTATCATGATAGCATTTATGACTTATTTACGGACAGGCTCAACTTGTGTTTCACATTAAATGTTTTTGTTTTTTTTAACACCAACACGTTAAATTAATTCTTTGCTATAAGAAGCTTTTACGGCAAACGGGAGATTAATTTTGTGTTTAATTATAAATATATTACATTATGGTATTGACATCATCATAATTTGCTTTGATAAAATCAATAATCATTATCATGCACTAACAATGTATGCTTAACACACGATTTCATGATTTCACAAAAAGAAACATTTATGTAATACGTAATTATGTACGTCATTAATTCATCCGTCTAAAGCATCGGAGGATTAAATCGCAATTCTGTTGAGTCAGCAATCAACGGTATTACTGCTTTAATCACGCACACACTGCTAATTATAGAGTCTTTAAAGTATGAAACTGCAATAGTTATGCATAGCTGCTATTATTACAGTTAAATCTGTTTTCAATATTGTGTTTGCATCCATTTATTGGAAAACACAACAGTAACAAAGCAACATACAAAAAGGTATTATTATTCATAAATCATAAGACCCTTCGAAATCACAGAATGCAGCAAAGCAAAATAAAAGACTGAGTACGTTCATAAGAGGTAATGAAAAGTGCAACACCCGACACGCTCCCAAGCACTGGCTTGAGCGGAATTCTGTTATGCAGATATTAAATGGACTCCATGATCCCAAAGAGCCAGAAAATATAAGAACACTGAATCCTTATTCAAATTTTGGTAGAATTTATGTCATTTGACATTTAATACCGATACCAGCTTTCAGAAGTGAAATCTTTTAATAATATTTGTATTGAACATGTAACGAGAATACGAAATATTAAACGAAAATGCCCTATGTATCTAAATCAAAGGCAATCAGCGGCATGTAATCGCCAGAGAGCTCGTTTATCATGCTAAAAATAGATAAAATGTTGGGGCTAATGCTCATCCTGTGATATTCTTTAATACATTTGATATAACGTCTCTAAAACAAACTCCTTTATCAAAGAAAGCACAGATTCGCAAATATTCGCAGAAATGTTTATTAATTTACTATAAAATGACTGGTCTGCTTAAATGGCGATACTGTTTAATCCTAACCATATTCTGGACGTTTGATTGCGATGCACTAGGCTTAACTTACGGCACTTATAGCTCCAAGAAAGCAGCAGCGTACATGAAGATAAATGGTCGCTGTCATAGTGATATGTGATTATGTTTCCCTTGTTAATAGAGGGGCTATCATTAACAATCTGTCATTCTGTAGCATAACTTGGCTATTTGTTTAAAGTAGCAATAGGGAAATTGTGAAATATTCGCATTGTACGCATTAAAATATTTTGTAAAGATTCCATCAAATATTATACAAAAATAGGGTAAAGTGACGTCAAATGGTGACAGAATAGAGTATCTATGGGATGATTTCAGAACGCAGACATGAAACAACATATACCTGTATATAAGAATAATATGTATGCCAAATTTTGAAATGTATTACTGTCTTCCCTCAGGCTGCCTGAAAAAGGTTGCCTGCATTTTATCATTTTAGCAAAATATACAACAAATTATGCATTTGTAAATCGTTTGCATATCAATTTAAGTTTCAAGAACTAAAAGAAAGGTTTAAAAACTAAAATATGCACTGGTAGGCAGTTGAAACGACCTGGACGTGAAAGAACGCAACAGTGGTGTTCAAAAGTCTTAAATTTAGCAGTCAATACAGAAACTACATTTATTACAATGTGGATATTATTTGTCGAGTTTAGTAATGTAACTCATTCTTGTTGCTGTAAGTGTCATTGTTAAATTTGGATTTTTAGAAACAAGCTTTACTCATGTCTTTTTAAATATTTGATATAAATATAACCATCCAATATAGTTATATTTCAAATGTTACCGATATTCGTTAGTTTAGAATACATCAGCACATTCCGACTTGAAATGTCATGTGACCCCATTAAATATCAGTAGAAGTTTGATTTTTTACCAAAGTTTTAGACATTGATCATACTAAGACAAATAAAAGATTTTCAAAAAAAGTTGATTCTAGTATCAATCTTTTTAAGTTTTTAAAGTAAGATTGATATGTCAGTTAATCTTACATATAATTAAGTGTTGTTTTTGTTTGTCATATTTCTATAAGAACTTTAGGTGTCTCAAGTTGAAAGAATGACATATCATCCAAATTAACATTTAAAAACAATAATGGTCAATTCAATTATTCCAATAATATAAAGTGATTATTTGAAGAACAATGTTTAGCAGACATGTCTACATGTACGCGTACCCCTCGCGATTTCATTTATATCAGTCCTATTATTACCTTTAAACAGAACTATGCTTTGGTATATGTGTTCTTAAAACATATTCTTGTTTAACAATATAAATGGTGCAACAGCATTGTTTGAGAATCAGTGCTTCATTCCAGTCACAATATAAATTTTTATCGTCACCTTTTTGCTACAGCATGTTTTATTTCTGTGTTATTAATTATATAGAACTTGTGTCTTTCTTTAAAGATGCTTTTTGTTGGTCGGAATGTCAACAGATAACCGATTATATCTTACCAATGTTGTTATTTAAAGAATTTAAACACCAGTGAGAATGGAATAACTTGCCAATAGTTTTGTGTATTCCAAATGTGTTCTAAATTTGGTCATATTTCAAATGAAATCATTCTTTAATTGAGCGGTATGAGGTCTTATTTCCGTCATATTTTTCTTGGATGATAAATCATAATGGATAAATGTCAGTTAATTCTAGGACAGACACCAAATATAATAAATATGGATTCAATCCTTTTGCGAACACTTTAAGCCTAACGGGCAATGCATCATTGTCAGTTTCGTAAAAACAGTCACCCAGTAAAATGTTTCTTGCACATCGGACTGGAGTTTCCGGTGAGTTTACCCAATGCCGGCAAAACCAATCAGGCACCCCATGCCAGATGAGTCTAGTGCTGTTAATGACAACTAGCGATTCATGCAGTTTATATAAAATACGAAAAAAATCAGGTAGCTCTACCTCAATAGTTTCTCTCCGTTCCTCATAGTATATTTCTCCTACTAAATACGTTATTTTATGGCAAGAACATACTGTGACCCTACAAACGATAAATCTAAAGTGGAACTTTGTTATTGTGCGTCACTGAAACGTCACGACGTAACTTCTGCTTTGGGACGTTAATTTCCCGTGTTTTGTGTACAGAAAAAGTGCTACAAAGAAAGTATTTCTATTTGCTTTATTTATTATATTATTTGCAAAATACGGTATGCAAGAAAAATAATCTGTCGGAATAAAAAGCTTATTTATACGATATGCATGAAAAAGTTCGGCAAGCCTCGTTACATGCGCAGGTGACCTCGGGACGGATATTTCTATCCGATTCGTATACACATGACAGATAAATTGTGTACGGATCGGACCGGATACTGGCATTTACACAAAAGCATTATTAACTCCGGTGCAGAAATATACATGAAGGTGTGACGTCACGCAATGGTTTGGACGATGAACGAAATGTTGAAATCGTTGATTTCGTGTTAGTTATAACGGTGAAGCGACCAGTAAGCACAGTCCCGCATATATTTTAGTTGCCTTTAGATAATTACGCCAACC
This sequence comes from Mercenaria mercenaria, assembly GCF_021730395.1. NCBI lineage: Eukaryota > Metazoa > Mollusca > Bivalvia > Venerida > Veneridae > Mercenaria > Mercenaria mercenaria. Next base: position 58,091,599 of record NC_069363.1, read on the forward strand.
GAGAACGCTCGCACTGCTTACTTTGAAATGTTCTTATTTCCTCGTGGTGGGTGGGGTATGAATGTGTTTCATTCCTGGTGTTTTTTTATTATATAGAAGGAGTGGGGGGGGGGGGGGGTTCATATACAGACTTCGTGGCTTTTGGATAGAATTTCAGGCTCCTGTGGTTTAGCTGACAATAATCGTATAAACATTACTATTTTGAACTCGTATAATACAAATGGTATAAATGGCGAGCTGTTGTGGATTTCATTTTTTCCCTGTGATAAGAACATGATTAAAAAGAATTGATGGTTTAATTCTCTTGAGAAATCAGTTATGAGCGTATTCCTTATTTCACAAAACAATCATAGATATATTTTTTCCTCTTAAAATTATTACTTAGGATATGATTCATACATCCGATGGGAAAATTAATGACAAACAAAAAGATATGTGTTGCAAACATCTTTTGATTCTGGTACCGTTGCAGAGGCTCAATTATTTCATTGCCTTGTTTGAGTGACATATTGATACTATAATTATAATGCCACTGGCTATGTTGAATTAAGAGTGATCAGAAACATGCTTGTATAAACATGCCAGTATACGGAATTCCAAATATATTCCTATCAGCATGAGAATAATGACATCCAATACTATTCAAGACGTGCTCTTTTGATGCCAAGAGTATAAAGCATTGGATATTTCGTACGGAAAATACGACTTTGGTTGAAATAAGGAAATTGTACAACACATCGAAAAATACTTGTTGTTTAGAGGTCAGGAGTAAAACTATTGGTTATTTGGTATGGAAAAAAACTCATCTTGAAGTTGAAATGATGCCGTAACACAAATGATCGACGAATACATATATTACAGTTACACGTAACATTAAACCTGAAAAATTATCATGTATGGAAATATTGTATTAAAAACTACGTGAGGTTACGATTCTTTTCAAGCGTGAATGTTGTTGCAAAATGTATAAAACTCCGATACTTCTTCAGCCTATTCGTGAAAAATGTAATTCTGTTTACAAGTGCTTTGCATAATCACGTACATGAGCCCTTTCAGCTCATAGTATAATGTGTTAAATCTTAAATTGTTAAGCTTTGGACACTCAGACATTCTCTAAACTATTCTTGCCATTATTTGAAATTTCTTTATGACATTTTGATTTATTAGGCAGTTCTGCACGTTTGTTTAGCAGGAAGTAACGGCGTAACGTCAGTTATCTTAAAAACCTAGAATAAATTCTGGTAATTATTAAAGTGGTAGTATAAAAGTTGCTAAACAGTCAGTTTTGATAGGTTTTGATGCAAGATAATTCAAAATAATAACGTAAAGTAAACAGCAATGTATGGACTCAAACTTTTATTAAGTGAATTGTGAAAAATTTATGCCATGAATCTGTACATTTGATTTGGCTTGTAGTCTATGACTAAAAACAGTAAATCTACAAATGTGAAAAGATTCGTCAAATCTACTTTGTTTAAATGGTTTTTCTATACGCGGAAATTTCATCAATAAGATTTTCCCACAGAAGCCTGTTATGAAAATTGACCTGAGGATCATTTTTTTCGAATCAGTCTAACAAAAATAATCAAGCACTGGTCACTCTTTTATTCGCTGATTTTTCTTCGGATATAATAATGCATTGAAAAAATGGTTTAATAAAATGCTACATTATAAAACAGCATTTCAGAGAAATTTGTGGCAAAAGAACATCACTTTACAAATAAATTTTCTTTACTTTTATTCATGTATATAATTTCTTTCTGGATTTCGCCATGTTTAATAACTTGGACCTCGAAAATCAGTATCAAATTATACCGTTTGAATAAAACCATGTTAGTAAGTCTCATGAATCAGTTTTCTTTCAGAATAATTCCATTTATTCCTAATTTGGACATGGTTAATGACTTCTCTCACGATTACATGCTAATTGCGAGTTGATTTAGATATACAGGACCATTTTCCAGTATTTTCTCTCAGCAGAAATGTTATTGATAATTCCATGGAACTTTGATGTATTTTTTGCCATTCACATGCAATGCTGGTAAGTATTATTACATTACACACATGTTTAATGGTTTAATCGTTTTAATTTGTGTCGCACAATCATTGAACTATTCATTAAAAATATTAAAATTTTCTACGAAACATTTTCTAAAATGCTATCAGGGATTTCGCTGTATTTTTAAAAAGGTGCATTCAGGGTGTACCTTTCAACAAGCCCCGAGACAACTACTTTATCAACTGCACAGTCAACAACATTTGCCTAGAGATCAAGCAAAACCATTTTATACGTTGCTGAGAAACAAGACTGAATGTTAAAGCGTAAAATATGTAACATTTTTTGTTTATGTTTTTGGAGAGGATGTTGCTGTTTTTTTTTTAATTCTATATTATTCAATCTGGTGCTTAAATCGGAATTCCAGTTGGACAAATAAATGAGCAAAAAGTCTTTTCAAAACTTTCTGTAGTATATCAATCGATCTGCCGTCAATAGAAATGTTAAAGAAAGGAAGAGCTTCTCATCTTTCTGCTGATTCCTGATGTCTGATAGATTATTCAGTCATGTGGCTGCCATCTTCTTTTTTCTCTTTGACTGTAATTGTATATCAAATTACATGTCAAAAGAAAGGATATTATCAGTAGTTATGTTTGTCATATAAATACCCTTCTTTGAAATATGATACAGATATTTATTTGTTATGTATATCTTTCTGAACATACTGCTTTGGTAAAAGAACTCTTTCCAGTATATTAACGCACAATTTAATTAAACGTTGTGTAAATATACTGGTTTATATTGTATAATTGCATTCTTTTTTGTAATGATCAATGTGTTCGTGATCAAAGTAGTAATTCCCTATCTTGTCAAGACAGCAGAAATTTGATTTAATCCGTACCGTCAATGGCTCAATTAAATACACACATAAATCCCAAGATTTTTGTCCGAGATATCACATGGTTTCCTTTATATTTTGTTCAATTTCGAAAGCTTTATTAATGCTTTTTTTTCATTTAAAGAGGATATAAATTGTCTACTCAAACATTGTTCTTTGAAACCATATTGTCATTATACCAGAAATAAAGACGTGTAGTATTTCTGCACAGTCAGTAGAGTATATGTTTCTCGGGATAATGAAAAACTATTACAATACTTGATATATTTACATGCAAGTCCCCAGGATCAAATACCAAAAGTAGAGAATTTGCCCTTCATTTCTTGTGATATGAACCCCAAATATATTGGCATAGCAGCAAGTGCCACTAGAAGTCAATCGTTAAAACAAAACGAATAATTATTCGAATCAGTTCTATATCATTATGTGATCAAATTTAAGACACAAAATACGTAAGAAATTTAAAATGATACGCGTACCTAATTATTGAAACAAACTTGTACATATAAAAGTATCCATCATAGTATTTTTTAAAATGTGTATTAGACTTGCATGGACAGGTTCATTAGCAATTGGAAAGAGAAAATTATGACTCTTCTGTAAACTTTGCATCATTGTTCACATGGCAGCTGTTACTGAATAAAATACAGTTTACCTGCTTTAAGGTTGTATATCTTTTATGCCATTTCTTAGCATTTTCCGTTTCAATTATGTAAGAGGAGCTAAAAGCAATGACTGATGATAGTTTGGAGATGTCTGTAATTCAAGTCTTGCAAAAATTATAAAGGGATCAGTGAAACTATATCCTCTTAGTCTAATTAGGGATATGTTGGTGATTAAATCAGAAATTCGTTATACCGTCATGTCAGCAGAAATCTGTTTTATTCCATGCTCTATTGAAACAGATGATTATTTTGCTCCAGATTTCTTTTGTTTGAAATCTCGAGTTGTTTTGTGGCGCCGTGAATTTGAATATATTTGGTTAATTTCAGGATATTGATTATTGATTGGTTTAATGTTATACTGGTTGCGACTGTATTTTAATACATATGTAAACGTTTATTTGAGGCAAAATTACTAAATGAAGCGAGTTTCCTGCTGATCAAAGTTTGGCTAAATAATCAGTGGGATTTCTCTGTATACACGGCATGAAGAAGGTAGTGATAGACTTGAAACAAAATTGAACATTTATGATTTTTTTTATCAGCAGAAATTTATTAGAGTTGTAATATTTCTAAGCTCTACAAAGTTTTTGTAGATTTTAAATGTTTAAATATATATTATCTTTTGTGCAGTTCTGATTTATTGGCAGAACATTTCGCTGCCAAAAATGAAGTCCTCCTACGTTTTATGACCGAACAATTATGTTAAAATATTGCAAAGATGGTATATCCTGATGACTCAAACATGTTTGGACTTATGATTTATGAGGTCGTATTTCTGGGACTTACTATTAATAAGCTCAAAACATATCTTAGGACTTAAGATTTATGAGCTGTAGGAGCAATTTAGATGTCATTAAATGTAGCTTGCAAAAATGAAAGAAGCAGTATATCATCTGCAATTCAAAGTTATATCATTTTGTAAAGTAAAAGTGCAGTTCGTGATGCGCCCAGGCATTAATACGAGTGTAGAGTTCATTAGGTTTATGAACACGTAATATCAATTTAAGTCGTTAACACTAACGGTACAAACCGCTTAATGGATTCAGGCTGTATTAAAGAAATTAGATATTATTTATAGCACAATAGTGTGCCTCTCTATGGTTTTTATCAATCTCTAATTTAAAAGATTCTCCTCATTTAGGAAATTTCCTGTTTCAGGCATATCCCCGGCAATAACTATCTACTAACTCATTAGGGTGTATAAATTTTGTTTAAGAGTTTCTAGAACACATGCTAGATTCATTTTGTCCGTACCTTGAAAATCGATGTACATAGATTCATGGAATATTTGTTAACCTGTATTACATATAGGTTAATACGCATCGATCTTTGTGATTGAAGTAAAATGTTGTTACAATGTACTGATAGAACAGGTGGTGATATAACGATGCTGGTGTCTTTGTTGTAGATACTAGGCAAACTGTCTGGTGGGGTTTCATGAATGTTGCACAAAGAGGCGTGAAACTCACGTTTTGAAAGGAAAAACAAATGTGACTATAATCAACTGGCATAGTTTAATCTTGAACTATAATGCAATACAAAAGTAAGATTGAGGACGTAGATAACGTCCTTGGTGACATTAACAAAATGTTATGAAAAATACATTTGTACTTTTCATTCGTGTGTTTGTGAAAGTTACAATTTCAGTGTTAAATGTTAAACTCTAAAAAGCGTTAAATAGTTAAGAATAATAAGTATTTGTAAGATACACCTGGGATGACGATAAATAACTTTAAAACGATTTTTAAAGAAATAGTACGTCAATTACCAAGGACGTAAATATCTTCTTTTAATAACTGCATAAATATATGGATAACATTTTTATCATTAATTTTAAAGAAATGTACACTTAAAACAGAATGGCACGGGCAATTCACACCTTCAAGCATATCTGGTTTTTGTAATTTGAATCATTTAACAATTTTATATGAAAGGTCCTCATATGAAATTTGTCGCTAGATATCATCAGTATGTCTTAAATCACAACTGCGCGATTAGAAAAGGCGCAGATTGGTTAATTGCGCGAAACATTTGCGCAGATACTGCCAATATCATTACGCAAATTACACAAACGGTAATCATTGCAGCACACTGAACACGCTTACATTTAAAACAATATTGATTAGCCATTAATATGTGCTTAAGAAATGCACGTTCACATTTTTTATAGTTTATGGATCAAAACTATTTCTTTCTGGTACATTCTTCAAACTAAAAAGGAAAGGAATTTTCCAAGTGATGTCCGACAAAAATTGTTTTCTTTTCTGTTCTTTGATTCATTTCCTGTCTTATGAAACTTATAAGTTTGTGTTTTTAAAGTTGATGCCATTATTATGGGCCAGGCCAGATATTAAAAATGAAAATTTGAAATTTTGTAAATCGAAAGATCGAACTCGTCATTACGACATACACTGCATTGACAAAAAGCCACCACAAATAGTCCGCGCCTGTGAATGAGACAACATTGTAGACCTAATATAAATATAATTATAACGAAGCATATTTCAAAATGAAAGCAATTTTATTCCACTTTTTCATATTGATAATAATTATGTACAAGTAGCAAATACAAATGTGACGTGATAAAAACCATAGAGAGGCACACTATTGTGCTATAAATAATATCTAATTTCTTTAATACAGCCTGAATCCATTAAGCGGTTTGTACCGTTAGTGTTAACGACTTAAAGTTTTGAAAAGACTTTTTGCTCATTTATTTGTCCAACTGGAATTCCGATTTAAGCACCAGATTGAATAAAATAGAATTAAACAGCAACATCCTCTCCAAAAACATAAACAAAAAAGGTTACATATTTTACGCTTTAACATTCAGTCTTGTTTCTCAGCAATGTATAAAATGGTTTTTGCTTGATCTCTAGGCAAATGTTGTTGACTGTGCAGTTGATAAAGTAGTTGTCTCGGGGCTTGTTGAAAGGTACACCCTGAATGCACCTTTTTAAAAATACAGCGAAATCCCTGATAGCATTTTAGAAAATGTTTCGTAGAAAATTTTAATATTTTTAATGAATAGTTCAATGATTGTGCGACACAAATTAAAACGATTAAACCATTAAACATGTGTGTAATGTAATAATACTTACCAGCATTGCATGTGAATGGCAAAAAAATACATCAAAGTTCCATGGAATTATCAATAACATTTCTGCTGAGAGAAAATACTGGAAAATGGTCCTGTATATCTAAATCAACTCGCAATTAGCATGTAATCGTGAGAGAAGTCATTAACCATGTCCAAATTAGGAATAAATGGAAATATTCTGACAGAAAACTGATTCATGAGACTTACTAACATGGTTTTATTCAAACGGTATAATTTGATACTGATTTTCGAGGTCCAAGTTATTAAACATGGCGAAATCCAGAAAGAAATTATATACATGAATAAAAGTAAAGAAAATTTATTTGTAAGGTGATGTTCTTTTGCAACAAATTTCTCTGAAATGCTGTTTTATAATGTAGCATTTTATTAAACCATTTTTTCAATGCATTATTATATCCGAAGAAAAATCAGCGAATAAAAGAGTGACCAGTGCTTGATTATTTTTGTTAGACTGATTCGAAAAAAATGATCCTCAGGTCAATTTTCATAACAGGCTTCTGTTGGAAAATCTTTTTGATGAAATTTCCGTGTATAGAAAAACCATTTAAACAAAGTAGATTTGACGAATCTTTTCACATTAAATTTTGTAGATTTACTGTTTTTAATCATAGACTACTAGCCAAATCAAATGTACAGATTCATGGCATAAATTTTTCACAATTCACTAAATAAAAGTTTGAGTCCATACATTGCTGCTTACTTTACGTTATTTTTTTTAATTATCTTGCATCAAAACCTATCAAAACTGACTGTTTAGCAACTTTTATACTACCACTTTAATAATTACCAGAATTTATTCAAGGTTTTTAAGATAACTGACGTTACGCCGTTACTTCCTGCTAAACAAACGTGCAGAACTGCCTAATAAATCAAAATGTCATAAAAAAATTTCAAATAATGGCAAGAAAGGTGTAGAGAATGTCTGAGTGTCCAAAGCTTAACAATTTAAGATTTAACACAATATACTATGAGCTGAAAGGGCTCATGTACGTGATTATGCACAGCACTTGTAAACAGAATTACATTTTTCACGAATAAGAAGTATCGGAGTTTTATACATTTTGCAACAACATTCACGCTTGAAAAGAATCGTAACCTCACGTAGTTTTTAATACAATATTTCCATACTAATGATAATTTTTCAGGTTTAATGTTATGTGTAATTGTTATATATGTATTCGCCGATCATTTGTGTTACGGCATCATTTCAACTTCAAGATGAGTTTTTTTTCCATACCAAATAACCAATTAGTTTTACTCCTGACCTCTAAACAACAAGTATTTTTCGATGTGTTGTACAATTTCCTTATTTCAACCAAAGTCGTATTTTCCGTACGAAATATCCAATGCTTCATACTCTTGGCATCAAAAGAGCACGTCTTGAATAGTATTGGATGTCATTATTCTCATGCTGATAGGAATATATTTGGAATTCCGTATACTGGCATGTTTATACAAGCATGTTTCTGATCACTCTTAATTCAACATAGCCAGTGGCATTATAATTATAGTATCAATATGTCACTCAAACAAGGCAATGAAATAATTGAGCCTCTGCAACGGTACCAGAATCAAAAGATGTTTGCAACACATATCTTTTTTGTCATTAATTTTCCCATCGGATGTATGAATCATGTCCTCAGTAATAATTTTACGAGGAAAAAATATATCTATGATTGTTTTGTGAAATAAGGAATACGCTCATAACTGATTTCTCAAGAGAATTAAACCATCAATTCTTTTTAATCATGTTCTTATCACAGGGAAAAAATGAAATCCACAACAGCTCGCCATTTATACCATTTGTATTATACGAGTTCAAAATAGAAATGTTTATACGATTATTGTCAGCTAAACCACAGGAGCCTGAAATTCTATCCAAAAGCCACGAAGCCCCCCTCCTTCTATATAATAAAAAAACACCAGGAATGAAACACATTCATACCCCACCCACCACGAGGAAACAAGAACATTTCAAAGTAAGCAGTGCGAGTGTTCTCGGTTGGCGTAATTATCTAAAGGCAACTAAAATATATGCGGGACTGTGCTTACTGGTCGCTTCACCGTTATAACTAACACGAAATCAACGATTTCAACATTTCGTTCATCGTCCAAACGATTGCGTGACGTCACACCTTCATGTATATTTCTGCACCGGAGTTAATAATGCTTTTGTGTAAATGCCATTATCCGGTCCGATCCGTACACAATTTATCTGTCATGTGTATACGAATCGGATAGAAATATCCGTCCCGAGGTCACCTACGCAGGTAACGAGGCTTTTTCATGCATATCGTATAAATAAGCTTTTTATTCCGACAGATTATTTTTCTTGCATACCGTATTTTGCAAATAATATAATAAATAAAGCAAATAGAAATACTTTCTTTGTAGCACTCTTTCTGTACACAAAACACGGGAAATTAACGTCCCAAAGCAGAAGTTACATCATGACGTTTCAGTGACGCACAATAACAAAGTTCCACTTTAGATTTATCGTTTGTAGGGTCACAGTATGTTCTTGCCATAAAATAATGTATTTAGTAGGAGAAATATACTATGAGGAACGGAGAGAAACTATTGAGGTAGAGCTATCTGATTTTTTTCGTATTTTATATAAACTGCATGAATCGCTAGTTGTCATTAACAGCACTAGACTCATCTGGCATGAGGTGCCAGATTGGTTTTGCCGGCATTGGGTAAACTCACCGGAAACGCCAGTCCGATGTGCAAGAAACATTTTACTGGGTGACTGTTTTTACGAAACTGACAATGATGCATTGCCCGTTAGGCTTAAAGTGTTCGCAAAAGGATTGAATCCATATTTATTATATTTGGTGTCTGTCCTAGAATTAACTGACATTTATCCATTATGATTTATCATCCAAGAAAAATATGACGGAGAAATAAGACCTCATACCGCTCAATTAAAGAATGATTTCATTTGAAATATGACCAAACTTAGAACACATTTGGAATATACAAAACTATTGGCAAGTTATTCCATTCTCACTGGTGTTTAAATTCTTTAAATAACAACATTGGTAAGATATAATCGGTTATCTGTTGACATTCCGACCAACAAAAAGCATCTTTAAAGAAAGACACAAGTTCTATATAATTAATAACACAGAAATAAAACATGCTGTAGCAAAAAGGTGACGATAAAAATTTATATTGTGACTGGAATGAAGCACTGATTCTCAAACAATGCTGTTGCACCATTTATATTGTTAAACAAGAATATGTTTTAAGAACACATATACCAAAGCATAGTTCTGTTTAAAGGTAATAATAGGACTGATATAAATGAAATCGCGAGGGGTACGCGTACATGTAGACACGTCTGCTAAACATTGTTCTTCAAATAATCACTTTATATTATTGGAATAATTGAATTGACCATTATTGTTTTTAAATGTTAATTTGGATGATATGGCATTCTTTCAACTTGAGACACCTAAAGTTCTTATAGAAATATGACAAACAAAAACAACACTTAATTATATGTAAGATTTACTGACATATCAATCTTACTTTAAAAACTTAAAAAGATTGATAGTAGAATCAACTTTTTTTGAAAATCTTTTATTTTTCTTAGTATGATCGATGTCTAAAACTTTGGTAAAAAATCAAACTTTTACTGATATTTACTGATATTTACATGACATTTCAAGCCGGAATGTGCTGATGTATTCTAAACTAACGAATATCGGTAACATTTGAAATATAACTATATTGGATTGTTATATTTCTATCAAATATTTAAAAAGACATGAGTAAAGCTTGTTTCTAAAAATCCGAATTTAACAATGACACTTACAGCAACAAGAATGAGTTACATTACTAAACTCGACAAATAATATCCACATTGTAATAAATGTAGTTTCTGTATTGACTGCTAAATTTAAGATTTTTGAACACCACTGTTGCGTTCTTTCACGTCCAGGTCGTTTCAACTGCCTACCAGTGCATATTTTAGTTTTTAAACCTTTCTTTTAGTTCTTGAAACTTAAATTGATATGCAAACGATTTACAAATGCATAATTTGTTGTATATTTTGCTAAAATGATAAAATGCAGGCAACCTTTTTCAGGCAGCCTGAGGGAAGACAGTAATACATTTCAAAATTTGGCATACATATTATTCTTATATACAGGTATATGTTGTTTCATGTCTGCGTTCTGAAATCATCCCATAGATACTCTATTCTGTCACCATTTGACGTCACCTTACCCTATTTTTGTATAATATTTGATGGAATCTTTACAAAATATTTGAATGCGTACAATGCGAATATTTCACAATTTCCCTATTGCTACTTTAAACAAATAGCCAAGTTATGCTACAGAATGACAGATTGTTAATGATAGCCCCTCTATTAACAAGGGAAACATAATCACATATCACTGTGACAGCGACCATTTATCTTCATGTACGCTGCTGCTTTCTTGGAGCTATAAGTGCCGTAAGTTAAGCCTAGTGCATCGCAATCAAACGTCCAGAATATGGTTAGGATTTACGCAGACCAGTCATTTTATAGTAAATTAATAAACATTTCTGCGAATATTTGCGAATCTGTGTTTTCTCTGATAAAGGAGTTTGTTTTAGAGACGTTATCTCAAATGTATTAAAGAATATCACTGGATGAGCATTAGCCCCAACATTTTATCTAATTTTAGCATGATAAACGAGCTCTCTGGCGATTAAATGCCGCTGATTGCCTTTGATTTAGATACATAGGGCATTTTCGCTTAATATTTCGTATTCTCGTTACATGTTCAATACAAATATTATTAAAAGATTTCACTTCTGAAAGCTGGTATCGGTATTAAATGTCAAATGACATAAATTCTACCAAAATTTGAATAAGGATTCAGTGTTCTTATATTTTCTGGCTCTTTGGGATCATGGAGTCCATTTAATATCTGCATAACAGAATTCCGCTTAAGCCAGTGCTGGGGAGCGTGTGGGGTGTTGCACTTTTCATTACCTCTTATGAACGTACTCAGTCTTTTATTTTGCCTTGCTGCATTCTGTGATTTCGAAGGGTCTTATGATTTATGAATAATAATACCTTTTTGTATGTTGCTTTGTTACTGTTGTGTTTTCCAATAAATGGATGCAAAACACAATATTGAAAACAGTTTTAACGGTAATAATAGCAGCTATGCATAACTATTGCAGTTTCATAGCTTAAAGACTCTATAATAAGCAGTGTGTGCGTGATTAAAGCAGTAATACCGTTGATTGCTGACTCAACAGAATTGCGATTTAATCCTCCGATGCTTTAGACGGATGAATTAATGACGTACATAATTACGTATTACATAAATGTTTCGTTTTGTGAAATCATGAGATCGTGTGTTAAGCATACTTTGTTTGTGCATGATAATGATTATTGATTTTATCAAAGCAAATTATGATGATGTCAATACCATAATGTAATGTATTTATAAATAAACACAAAAATAATCTCCCGTTTGCCGTAAAAGCTTCTTATAGCAAAGAATTAATTTAACGTGTTGGTGTTTAAAAAAACAAAAACATTTAATGTGAAACACAAGTTGAGCCTGTTCGTAAATAACTCACAAATGCTATCATGATAAGTTACAATGTTTCAGTATTGATGATGTGTTTGACATTGAAAGAATTTTTAAAATGCAAAGGTTTCAGTATACCGTAAACACTTAAATGTGCATTTCAGCAGAGTAACATTGAAATAAAACTAGATTAAATGTACACTATTCAAAATGGAGAAATACAGGGAATTGGCATGAGCAGCGTTTGAAATTTTGATGATTGTGCAATATTTGCAGTAGCATTATGCATAATGGCTAGCACATAAATTGAAGGATAAAAATCCATTTCTCTTGAAAATTCCTTTCTATGGAATACAACTCTCGCCCGGTATTGCCTCAAGTAAATTGTGTCAATATGACAGTAGTTTAACAAAGTTCCCTACAACTGCAATTCTCAATGAAATATCTTATTGCAAGATGGTTTGTCTTATGGGTTCTTTATATATTTCAGTGACAGATAATGTCTCTGTGGCTTAAGGTCTTGTTTTAAATGTCATAGAACGTAATATTCGTTGTATTTTGCAATTTTAAAGGGTCTAAATAAATTCCTATCTAATAAACAAGTTAGAATTTGAAATATATTATGTCCGCAAAACACAAAGTAAATAGAAATTTGTATCATACATAAAAAAGTCGAAATAGGTGAGAAATATAGAAACCCTGGTGGGACACTTGACATCCGTACTTCCAACTTTTTAATTCTAACTGTTGCACTTCCCACTTCCTACTTCTAACTTCTGCACTTCTTACTTCTAACTTCCGCACTTCTTACTTCCAACTTTTTGACATTCGACTTCTGATTTCCTATTTTTCGTTATGCAATAACTCTCACATCCAGTAGCACCAGCATGAGTTGAATTCTAATAAACAAGTTCAAGGTACTAAATCTACTTAGTCAACACTAACCATGTCATCATTGTCTTACAATAATCTGTTACCATTTGAAAATTAATATTCTTCTTCATTGAAATCAGATCAAATCCGTATTTATCAGTCTAAAGAAGTGGCCGAAAATAGAAATAGAAATTTACACACTGTTAGATTTAAAGCACGGCTATAAAAAGATTTAAAAAACGTAATATTTTTTAAAAACACTTATGTCAAAAGTGTTACGATTAATATTTTATATTACATGTATATAGACTTTCAGTTTGTTTACCGGCAGATGGGTTGCACCAAAGCTTATAAGGACCAAAATATCCATTCGACAGAAATCTATGAAAACAAAACATTCATGTACTAGATCTAGTTTTCACATTGAATATTATAAAAAGATGTATGACATTATGGATTTAATGATAGTATTATGGCGACAAAAGACCGATTGCTTGACATTCATATTTGAACAAAGACAATATCTCTGCAGGCGCTTTCCAACTGATTATGATTTTGTTATGTTACGTTAATAATTAGCAAACATTTTCCGGAGGAAAGGAGTGACATTTTAAATGGGATTTACTTAAGAAACAAAATACTATTACACAGACACATGTATATCATTGAAAATAAAAACAAGACAAAACGACTATTTTCCAAAAGAACTTTACTGTATACACTTGCTGTTCAAATGTCAAAATTATATGCCCGAGGTCATGGAAGATGCTAGTGAACTGTTTTACCAAATGAAGGCGGAGACGAAATGAAACAAAATGTCTGATTAAACTGAAATGGGAACAAGTGTATAAAGATTCTGCTTACACGAAGCACTTCACTTACTAAATGAAAATAACAGTGCCAGAAAGGGGTGTACGTATTACTGATTCAATATTAGTATCTTAACTTGATACTTTGACATAAAAAGATAAACAATTCTATATATTATCATCCCCTTATATTTAAATACAGAAATAACTACAGGAGCAATGCCAATTTGTTCTGATGGACTTAGAGTAAAAAGTAACGTTTTATTTGTAAAAGGTATTCAATTTTAATGTTCTTAATTATTACGGACATAATGATTGTTATTGTTTTACATTGAAATCTTACTTGTTCGTTCGTTTTGCTACGTTAACGTAAAAAAGACACAATAATAAGTAGCTCATATGGCGACTACCTAGCATTTAATGGTGGAGGAAGATCCAAGGCACCTGTGTAGAACATCGCATGTTCCGTAAGCAAGCTGGATAGATGGCTTCGTCACGTAACATGCTACCTCCAAAGCGAAGTTTTGAACACGCAGCGGTGTGGGGAAAGTGATTCAATGTCAGCGAATGTAGCCACACACACTATTATTTGTAACGAAGGTATCACGAGTACGCCCAGTTAGTGGCCCAAGATGACATAGTTTGACATATCATCAATACAGGCAGAAAAGTGTAATATTAATTACATTTTACAGAGCTATGTCTGATACAAACAAAATAACATTTTTGTTTTTCAATTTTTGATTTTCTTTTCTTTTTCTTTAACACAACGTCATAGCAATGAATTATGACAGAATACACGGAGCACTAAAACATACACACATATATTAGCTTAAGGGCAATTATCACGTCCGTAAAAATATGGCCTTGGGTAATATTCGACATCATCTTGCACTTTCCCGAGATGATATTATCATATAAATAACATTTCCTGCCGTAGGAAATTAAAGGTTATGACACTAAAGCACGTGATATACTTTAGAATTCAACAACATTAAATTTTACACAGTTAAGGAAACGAACTCATATAAGTCTTATTGGAAGACTTGAATTCTAATCCTATGTATAATTTGCCAACTTGTATCTCACGTGTATGTATGCATGTATGTACCCATTGTATTCAAAAATAAATACTGTTTAAACCAACAACAGAAACTCATTCATTTTGCCTTAAGTGACTGTGGGAAGTGAAATTGGTATGTGCACAAACACGTGACAAAATTTGCTAACAATGTCTTTCTGCATCAATGAAAATGATCCGATAAAAATTAGAAGTAAAAAAAGTTTACCTGGAAGCATTGAGCATAACAATCACAGCCAGTTACGCAACCGCAAATAGAAAATATAGCGGAAAAGATATTATAAGATTGGGAATATCCGGCTCGAGGGTAGCTGTTTTGGCGGTACCGATGATCTGCCGAGTTAACTGTGAGTTTTCCTGCACATGTAAAATCATCAGAAATCCCCATCTGGTATGCAAGAAAACAGTCGTAGGCCTATTGCTTTTAATATGCATCAATAATTACATTTTAATTATGTAAAAGATACATTGCATGAAAATGGGATTAGAGAAAAAGGAGGCATGGTTAGTGATGGGGAAAGGAATTTAGTATAATGTGGGGCATAAAAATAGCGAGGGGCATAAATGGGGGAACTGAAGGTAAGTAACATAGAAGATAATATACAAAACAGTCATATAAAACGAAACGGACATAAAGACGACAAAGCTAAAAACCGGGACAACGCCACTGAATATGAAGGAAGCTGGAGCGGGTTAATCTCATTGACATTGATTTTTTTTTTGCTTTTGCTTGGTTGCGTTCTATGCTTCCAAAGGATCCTCTGGTATATTTTATTAACTATAACAAAAGCAGTCCAAATGTCGTGTTGTGATGTCTCCCTGTACTGATACATTTTCAGGTCCTTGGATATCTTTTAGTGTACTTAATTTTACTGTAATAGAATCCGGTATAAGGTGGTGCTACGATACGTGATGGTTGTTGGGTATTTTGTTTCCTGTTCATTACCTGTAAGGAACAGATTCAGCTAAACCGATATGCTATTATTTTGCTTGGTTAGCTTCTAAGACGCCTATAGACTTTTAGGTGCTATGACAGCGTCGTATAGCGTCATGATAAGGCTGTAAAATTATCGCCCACCTTGGGACTCACTGTTGTTATATTTCCTAGTCCTATGGGATCATGGAGCCCATTCGATTTCACAGTAATAGGGTTTCGCTCAATCCGCTGCTAGGGGGCGTTTAGAGTGTTGCGCATTTCAAACAGAATCAATCAAAACGATTCTGCATGTTTTGCTTGGTTACGTTATATGCATATATAATTTAAGATACTTAGGGTATGCCAACTTCGCTCTTGATTTTCTTCAACTAGCTCGGCAAGACAGTGTACATAAATAAAATAATTCCTTGCCATGATTAACATTCGTATCAAAGTACCCGACTGTATAAAATAAAACATATCAATAGGATCAGTCCAATATATCAATGTACCATACACATGTTTTAATTCGAATAAGCATTGTGCTAAATTATCCGTAGTTTATAAACGAAATAATTAACTCGTTTTTTTCAACCTTTTATCTTGTACGATATCCAGTAACAACAAAGCTAAATAATGTTGCACCTGAAAGAAAAAAAAACTAAATAGTAATAGCTTCAAAAATAAATATCCATTTGACAGGTACCTATCATGAAAATAGAAATAAATTTTCATAAACCGTATGTGTAGTATCACAGACAATTTTGTAACATTTTCCCACCTACAAGACAACGTTTGTCTGAGACTTCACAGGATTGCAAGCCCTACGCAAGTGATTAATTTAACATTTCTAACATAAATCCATTCTCAGTGTGATGCTAGCGGTTGACTTCTGTGTCCTTGCATTTATCCTTGCATTTATCCCGTACAACACAAATTCGACCGCTCTTTGATGTCTGTGACTTAACTATGTAGATCTTAATTTAATGCATCAACTTTTAAACCAAATCAAGTCACTTATAACTGAAATAATACAAAATTACCTAACTGCACTGAATTGTTAACATTTTCCAAAAAGATGGCGGCACCCTCACAACTTCGACCACTACGACCTTGACTCTTTAGTGTGTGCAATAGTATACGTAACAACAAAAGCTTGTACACCTGATAAATGTCACATTTAAACCATGGAACTGATAAAAAATAACTGTTTTGAACTGTTATTAACTGTCAACAAAACATATTTACAGGCCACAGTATATTTTTGGTTACATTTCACTACAGGAGGGACACAGAAAGTTGTCTCCCCTCCTGATGGCCTTAACAGTTGTGCAAAATGACAGGTTGACCTAGCCGAAACATTTCTCACATTGTCCCAAGTTGACTATCATTACATAAGGCCGCTTACTTTTGTTTGGGCTAAACCGTTTACACTCGATACATTTTTCACTTTCTTCAACATTTTCTTCATCAGTGTTGTCAATTCGAGCCAGGACCTTTCTTTTCTTGATACTGGAAACTCCTGATGTACCAGGCTGGGGGATTTCTGAAGAGAACTTTTTTGTTTCGTTTAGTAGGTTGTTTGTTTTTTGCGTTGGTTGATAATTTTCATTATAGGCAATGCTTTGTTCAACAATGTCGTCGTCAGTTATTGGTTTGCCCTAAATAATTTGACTTAGTGTATTTTTATTCTTTTTGGCCTTCTGACATTTTCAAGAATCTGTCCTCCTCTTTTTTCAAGAAAGCACTCTGCATCTGACATGTTGCTAGACCCAGCGCTATTAGTTTTCAGCTTTTCATCTTGTCCAGTTTCCCTTCCAAATGTAGTTGATGGTACCAACAGCATTTCTGTTAAATGGAAAAACAACACATCTCTTAAATGCAGACTGTACATTGCATGGTGTCAAATTAGATGCATAGATCCTGTTTTTTGTTTTTGTTTTTTGGTTTAACGTCGAACCGACACAGCTATATGTCATACGGCGACTTTCCAGATTTGATGGTGGAGGAACACCCCAGGCGCCCCTCCGTACATTATTTTATCACGGGCTGGCACCTGGGTAGAACCACCGACCTTCCGTAAGCCATATAGATCTTGAAAGTAAGCTTGGCAACTTCATATCGGATGAAAACACTTCAAGTGGTGGGAGAAAATGGCTACAACGGAGGGTGTGGTGGGGGTGGGGGGGGGGGGGCAATTCAAACAGAATTATATTTTCTGTTTTAGTCCACTAACAAATCTAAAGCAACACGGCTCTTGTGACTATCATACAAGACCAGAACTGGCTCCTCTGGACATCTATGTTGTAAGTATTTTAGTAGATACTTGGTAGTCCTATGGCATTTACACATCATATTACTGTCACTGTTTTAGATTTTTCTGCTGTTACAGCTTGCACTTTGTGGTGTTTTCCAGACACAGTTTTTGGCGGTTTACGATCAGTATCAAGTCCCTTTTCATCACTATTATACACTTAATGAGGTTTAGCAATTAGATGAAACTTCACCAATGAAAATGTTATTTAGAGCATCATTAGTTGTCAATAGCCTCCCTTGTAGCACTTATAGCACTTCTCGCTCTAGCCATCTCTAAACGTCTTGGATTCTTGATGTTCAGTTCAGGCCATCTACGAATAAACTGGTATAACCATCTGTCAGTTAAAGGATGATTTCTGTCCCTTAATCCTAAACTCACAGTATAGTCAGATGCCAAGTGAATAGTCTCTTGTCTACTGTAACCGTATCCTCCTTCAGCCATAATCTGTAAATGTCTTGCTTAAAGTGCTTCTTGCTCCTGTAAAAGCAATGTTGGGGCCACAGTAGTTACACAGTCAGCATCAATCCTCCCATGTAGCCTGTCAATCAGTGTTGTTTTGGGTACATCATAATACAAAGCTGCTTTTCTTATTGAAATTCCCTTTTCCTTGACAGCCAAATAGACCTGAGTCAAACTCTCTGCATCATAAGACTTGTATGGACCCCTGACACCTACTCTTGTCTGAAAAATAAATAAATACAGTCAAACCTGTCTGTAAAGACCACCCTTGGGAGAGCCAAAATGTGGTCTTTATTGGGAGGTGGTCTTTATTCACAGGTTAAAATACACAGTAAATGGAAAACAAAACATATGGTCTTTAGAGCCAGGTGGTCTCTGTTCAGAGGTGGTCTTTGACACAGGTTTGACTGTATAGAGTTTATTCACATAGCTTATGTTCCGATTAGCAAATCTTCAAAATGTAATGTTAAGCATACTGGTACTGATGATAAACCCGGACAGATGATAAAGTCGACCACCTTGGAAATATTCGATTATAAGCGGTTATTTATAAAATTGAACACACCATCTAATAGTTTCCACTTACAACACAAACTGGTGTAAACAAAAACAAAATTGGTAAATATTCTGTATAAATTAATGACTTACATTTATTCGTATAAAAAATATTTATCCAAAATTACTGGGGAAGAGGGTGTTTTTTTGCGCATGCTCACTGTCAAAACATGAAGGCCTGACATTGGGTCACTTTTCATTACTTGATGAGGAATGACTGTTGCAGCTTTTTGGGGGAAAGTTTCAATATAATAATACGAAGAAAATTTTGTAAATGACAAAGTGGTCGAATTTATCATCAGTCAACGTTCATACAGTCCCCATTTTACAAACCCCTTTCAGGGCCTCACTTCGTGTGAGTTTGCTTACTAAATATAAAATTTGAATTTTGTAAAGTTTTCAGCAAATGTTAAGCTTTATTTTTATACCAATCATTGATTTCAATTTGCAGAAATAAAAAAGTTACAGGTAAAAAACCTCATTTTCTGTTCGGGTTTATCATCAGTACCAGTAGAGGGTCCATTTTGCCACGGTCTTGATGGTCAACAGTATAATCCAGAAACGACACGGCATATGTTTTGGGGCCCTGGTATAAGCATAATTCAGCAGACGCAAGTAAACAAAGTTGCAAACTCAAATTTTTGATGAAAATAGATTTTAAGAAACTGAATTTCAGGAATAGTTGAAAATAGATAAAACTTTCAGATTTTTACAAAAAGTAATTAAACAAACCTTTCTTTTCTCCTCTTCAGTTGATTTTACCTGACGGACGTTTCGACTGTTACTGTAAACAAATATGTGCGTGGACACGCGGAAGCGGCGCGTGTTTTACTTATTTTCCGGGCCCGGTCGAAGTTATGTTGCGGACAAAGTTTGGTTGTGCGGGAATATACCTTACTTATTTTTGAAAGAGCTGTAAACTTCTGAAATAGGATATCATACGAAACGTTCAGTTCTCTTCTTTTTTTAACTAAGTATAAAATCATTTTCTTTGACCAATACTTTTATAATTTCAGTGTGTAGTACAAATATATATTCACATGCCGCGGTCATGACGATGGTTTTAGTATTTTACATATATGATGTACACTAATTTTTATTCATTCATTCGAACGGTCTAAAACTCTCAAAATTCGGTACAATTTCAAGACTGTATTATGTTCTGACGCAAACTGTCATATATGATATAGAAATTTTCCAGTTATCACATCTCATAAAATCTCGATTAAGTATTACTGACATAAAACAGCAGTTGTGTACTTTCATATCAGCGAAAAGTATAAATAAAGTGGCAAGACTGAAAACTGATTGATTTGGGATCCTGGATTATACCCTCAAATATCTCCTGTTGAGATCTTGAGAAATGTAAGATGATGGAGAATTCATTACGACTGCACCAAAATAATGCAGCGTCTGGCTAGTTTATCCTTGTACTACCCGTAAATGTAATAGATAAACGTGACATCTTATTGAATAATAATCACGAGTACTCGAAAGCATGTTTGCCTGTAGCAGTTTTGTTGCCAAAATATGACGTCAATTAAGCACAAAGTCAAAT
Organism: Mercenaria mercenaria; assembly: GCF_021730395.1. Lineage (NCBI taxonomy): Eukaryota > Metazoa > Mollusca > Bivalvia > Venerida > Veneridae > Mercenaria > Mercenaria mercenaria. Next base: position 58,112,390 of record NC_069363.1, read on the forward strand.
TGTGAAATTAAAGATACGTATAATATTATAAAATAATATTCAATGTTTATTTCACTGGTACTGTATTCTTATGTCCTCAGAAAATGAATATGTAAGAAAAACGTTGATAATGAAAAAAGTCTTATCAATTGATTGGTTATCGGCCTTTGGAAGGTTAAGGTCATATTTGTTCGTACACAAGACACAGTCTTGCCTTCCCAACACAAACCGCGAGTATGCGTAACATGCATTACAGAGAAAATCTCAATGAAAACGAAAATGCCTTTTAAAAGCCATCTAAATATACAATATATGTATTTACTTAATACATATTCTATTAACTGATGGAAAATCAATGAAACTTGCCGAATAAATTCATTAAACCAGGTTTATCATTATCAATTATTAAATAGGCTTGAACCCTTTGAGTCCAATGTCTAGGTATTAGTGTTATAAACTGCACAAAATTTTCAAGATCATTTTCGCTATAAAGAAAACACAAGCATCCTCTTTAGTTTCTGAATTATAATACAAATTGTGTTTTATAATTGTTACTTTTTATGGAATATTAATTTGTTCAATATACTCAAATAGTATTAAAGGATCTGTGTTGCAAACGCTTTACATATACATATATATGTATGTATGTGTGTGTATGTGTGTGTGTGTGTGTGTGTGTGTGCGTGTATGTGTGTGTGTACATGTTGCATTGTTAGTATTAAGGGTTGAAAAGTTTAGAAGAAGGCTACTTCGTACTACAATTTCTCGTAATAATCACAGAATGCCAACAGTTTCTGTTTGTGTCTGTTTTGAAATGACACATAATGTTTTGAAGAATCATCTTCCATGTCGTACAAAATATAACAGATTTGATTCGTTAGATTAATTTAAAAGATAGCACCAAGTAGAAAGGTGAATTTGGCGCCCTGAAAGGCTGCCTTTGCTCTATTGTAAAGCACCTTTGAACGTGTTTATCATGAAAAGGATGCAATATAAATTTGGCTTAATGATAATTGATGGGTTCGAATATGAGCGTTTATAAGTATAACAGTTTTCCAGGCAATTATCTTGAGTAATATCCAGTAACACCATAGCTTACTGATGTTTCACTTGGCGTCAAAATATGAAGTTTCCAAAATATCAATTTAACAGAAATCTATAACGAAGATAAATACTAATTTTCATAAACCGTATGCGGGAAATGACATAATAGATAATTTTGTAGTATCTTCCTACCGGCAAGAGAGCGATTGTCTGAGATTTATATTTATATAAACATAATTTCACGGGATTGCACGTCATCTGCAAAAGATAACGGTAATGATATATTACATCCCTTTAGCAATTATAATGGAAATTTGTTCTATAGATATAAATCCATTCTGCAAGCCAGAGGCGTCATTAATTGTAAACCATGCGTTTTGATGAGACACGGTTAAAGTACTGATACTAGTCCAAGGAAGTAATGTCATGCCTTCGTTAAAGTATAAAACTATTAATCAGTAAATATAGAAATTATCCTAACACAGTTATGTTAATACAATATATATGTGATCATATGATTAGGACTACTTGTAAAATCTTTATAACATTATAGATGAATGAAGGACATTATGCGGAGGTATTCATGCGAATGTGTGCATATTTAACAGGAACTTATTTGGACCAAATAATTTTTGATTTACATTTATTCATCATTTTATATTTTCGAAAGGGCCATAAACTTTTGAAAATTGGAAAGTTTACAGGAAACCTTTAGCAATAAGCATTAACTTTAATCTTTTTGTTTCATTTTTTTTCACAATCTGATTATTTAAGAAATGATTTATAGCAAAAGCGTGTTTTAACACTATTGATACACGATGGGCGGTTATACGTCGTTCGAAATAATTTCACATGGGCTGCGCCCCCGTGAAATTATTACGCCCATCGTGTATAAATAGTGTTAAAACACGGTTTTGCTATAAATTATTTCTTTTCTAATATGTCTTTTTTTGTAATATTTAGATCAGATAAGATAGAACTCTTTCTTCGCGCATACATGGCGCCAAATGGTAGGTCGTCACGTTCCTTTGTTTATACACACCAGGACCGGAAATGTTAATATGTCTTGCGGAAGAGTGCCGTTTGGGCGAAAATGATAGCGGTATTCGGTATGTGTGTAAATTGATCGAGACAGTTGTGCAATGTGACATTTCGTTTTAAACATGCTATAAAGTAAAATATTTTATCAAAGTTGAAAGAGCGCTATTTCTATATGCATACATGGTGCTAAATATTACGTCGACATAATATCGAAGTGATGATTTAAGGTAGTTCTGCACGTTTGGATCAAATTTTTTTCTACAATGTAGAATTCGATTAAACTCCATTTTTTCAAAACTTCAGAATATACCTAGAAAATTCAGCAAATAAAAAAGATAGGGTCGTGTGCTTGACTTTTTGCTAGGCTGGTTTGAAAAATTTGGACCTCACGCAATATTTCATAATGGGAGTCTATGGGAAAATCATAACTTTCATAACATTTTCGCGAATAGAATTTTTTCTACAATGTAAATTTTGATGAAACTTCTCACAGTTGTAAATAAACACATGGCCTATAATTTGATGAAATAAAATGTATAGGTCCGTGTGCTTCATTTTGAGATATTTTACCATAATTAAAGGGAACCGGGCATTTCACGCTAATTTTAAGACATTATTTTGATTTTTTTTAACGTGCAGTATGTTTTAATATCATATTTTGACTTTAGAAATATAGCAACAGTGCCATTATAACAAATTTACTCACAGGTTTAGATTAATTCATAAATTGATTTTCATTTCCGTACGCCGAATCCAGGCTTTATTCTGCGTTTTCCGGATAAATGACGTTACGCCATCACTTCCGGTTTTTCAAACGTGCAGAACTACCTTAAGCTTTGCTAGTCATATTAGAAAATAAAATCATTCGCTTATTAAAAGCTCATGGACTTGATTCAGATTGATTTTTTTTACGAAGTCAGATATCATTTTCTCAGACTTTCTCTTTTATCATTTTAGCAACTCGCCATTCGTTATGCGGCTTAATTTTCTCCAAGTTAAGCGTTGATAATAAAGCTCAAGAATCTCAAGGCACCTTGCTACATAGGGGCTGTATACGAACGCAAGCATGTGCAAATCCGAATATGGCTCCTTATACATGGATTAAGATTTTATAACATTTGTTAAGTGTAATACAAAATTTGAGCATGTGACATAGTGTTATTTGGACATATGATTTTATCCCTCCTTTTGGAAGTAGGGGAGGCATTCAGATTTGCTCATCTCCGTCCGTGCGTACGAATGAATAAGAGAGCGAGCGTACGTAGGGATATACGTTCCGAATTTTGGTATCATTTGATTGACAATCACCAAAATCAAAAAGGATAACTGGATAGCTATGTTAGGCACCTTGGTTTTATTTTTTGTATCTGGCCTGGCAGTTGTGGCACTTAATTTAGTACAAATACATACTTTGTTATACTGTGACAGACATTCATCTTCTGAACTATGTGATGCAGTCACCAAATTTTAAACAATTGTTGATTTAGGAGTAAGTAACGATTTTATTTTTGTATTGGACCAATAACTGCAGAATTATAGCACTTGACGAAATAAAGTCATTGCCCAAAATTCCCAAAACTGTACATAAGTACTGACTGGCAAACAGTGACTCAGGTACGACCCTTACATAAGATTTTATACATCATATGTGAAATTCTGTGACACAAACTGGTCGTTGTACACTATACAGTCACCATATTTAAATGTCATGTAGTCTCAAAGAAGAATAAATATCATACATTTGTTTTGTGAAAAAGCAGCTATCGAACGAGTTCTTGTTTTGTATTTAGAAACATTTTGACTGTGTGTTTGCACAGAAATGACGCGGGTTTCGTCTTTGAAAGAAATGCCAAACGGCTGAACTCGCGATGATGCATTTATTTTGACGCGATGTTTCACCGATACCTTAAACTGTCTGTTTGTCATTGACTGGTCTGTCACTGTGTGTAAATAAGAAAAAAATATGTCTGAGAGACAATGCCGTGACATATTTAGCATGACCCCCATATAGCAATCATTTATTGCTATGAAAGGTTAAATGTCGAGTGCCGAGCTTGGCATTCCAGCTCTGAATTCGGTTCGTTTAGCTATTAAAGATCGAATGCCGTGGCCGAGCTTGGCATTGCAACTCGGCATTCGTTTTTCACTATATAAATGTGAATACCGATAGCCAACCCCAGAGCCAACCACATACACATTACTGACCGTGAATGTGGATCCGGGCTATTCTGTATTACTACTTTTAAAAATTAGTATCAATAGCTTAAATGAATTAGCAACTACGTGGTCTATGTTGCATAATGAAACCGAGGAGCTATATGCGGAACACAGCATTAGGTGTTTCGTGTATAGCTCTAATATAAGTAAGGGGGCTATAAACGGAGAATATAGCTCCTGTGGTACGAATACAGCTCCAAGCGGAGCCATAACCGAAGGGAGCCATATTGGGTGTGACAGTGCTCTACCCAAGACATGTTAAAGCACAAGACTGTCTATTAAAAGAGAGCTGGATAATGGGACAAAGAAGTCATGTATAGATGCTCTACACCAGCCAGTCTGTCGATTCAAAAAGAGGTACACTATGTTAGACGAACATCTCTTTTTCTCATTGACTTAGAGTGTTCCACTCACTCGATATATATCGCTCTGTGTCTGCATTGTAGCTACGTTGTACGTTTGAAGGTGTGATATATAAATGGTAAAATATATATTATATTGTATCACTTGTTTTACTTCTTTTTTTTTTATTTCACTAACCTTATTATTTTATGTATTTGAATTCTATAAACAAAAATAGTATTGATATAGGAATATAAACGACTCAGGTATCAGTATGAGGCTTGGCGACATATTATTTTATGTATTTGAATTCTATAAACAAAATAGTATTGATACAGGAATATAAACGACTCAGGTATCAGTATGAGGCTTGGCGTCCCAGACTGTCCTTTGTAAATATGCATGCACATGCCACCATGTTTTGGTATTGTGGCATGTCAAAGAATAACCGATTTGTTCTTAAAGATGTCAGATTATACACAAAGAAAAAATATAAACGAAATTATAGTGATCCGTTACCTCAAATACAAATACAAAAGCGACTTACTATCTACATTTCAGATTATTTGCGATTAAAAGAAAATGAATGTAAAATTCATTTATTTGCCGATAAACATTTTTGTTAATGTATCACACTGTGAACTGAGGACCTTTATCAAGTCGCATGCAGATTGTGTAGATTACAATTAATGTAATATGTCTATGGCTAACAAATAAAAAGTATGCCTTAGGCTTCACTGAATGATTAAGCAATTTATAAGGAAGAATCCCTGCGGATATTTTACACCTTCATGCATTTTTAAATACTTTTATAAAATGAATTTGATGCTGTAATCAGGTCTTTAAAATATCTTTTACAAAAATGTTGCTATAGATAAAGACTCGAAGTAAAAGGTTAAATCAACATTCTTACTTGAACGTTTCTGTGGCGACTGATGTTAAATCAACCTTTTTATATAAACGTTTTTGCAGCGATCAATGTTAAATCAACATTCTTGTATGAACCTCCTTTTTGCAGCGATTGATGTTAAATGATGTTAAATCGACATTCTTATACAAACCTTTTGGCGGTCGTATGTTTTCTGCAGCCTGTGGTACTTCACAACAAACACCGAATCAATATACATGTACATTTCTCCGTTTCCCACACAACTGATAATTGTCTGGGTCTTAATTGTACTGAGGTAATATACCGTTCATAAGTAGCTATGGTAACGAGGCAATCACTTAAATAAAAGTTTATAGTCACGATTTAGTGTCATAGTTTAGAACTATTCTTTCATCATCGTAATTAAGTGCCATGAAGTGGACAAAAGTGCCCATTAAATGTGATGTCTGTCTTCAACACTTTAGCATTCGGATACAATCTAGACAAAGGCAACTTCTTACATTTTCGATAGATGCAATAATATGTATAAGACAAACATTATGCCCGCGACAATATTGTTTTCCTACAAACCCTTTTAATGTGTGTTGTTCTTGAGTATTATTCAGCAAATGATGTGGGTTTAAGCTTACTTGAGCACAATGTGCTTGGTTCACTCATTGCTCGTCCTTGAGCGTCCGTTCCATGTATGAACTGTTTGATGTAAATTATTAAAAATGTGTCAACGTAGTTCGAACGGTTTCGCTTTACTACGTATGTATGGTTCGAGACAGACAATGGTAGAAAAGTCTTCAAAAAACTTTGTCCGCTTGTTCAATTTTATAATAAGTATAGAAATGTTATTTTGGTGACTCTCCATTACGACTGTTCGATTTATTACGATTTGGTTAAATCATGACCGATTGAAGCGTGGGGATGGACGTTGTAATCACTTTCCTTATACCCTAAAGAAACTTAAAAAACGCAAGATTCATATATTGCACATATTTCATTCTAACAACTTGTATGCAAATGCTTAAACAATTAAATGCGATCTAATATTGTTGTTTTTTATAGTTTAGTAACAGTTGCATGTAGAGTTTGTGCAGTTGAATTGCCAAAACTAAGAAATCGCTATTACTTTGTCCTTATCGAAAATATATTGCAAATTTTTTTTGTCGAAGTGTTGACCAATCATCTTTATAATTATAGCTTAATTCGGTAAGACGGACCAAAACAATATCTATCAAGCTGCGATATTGGGAATCTCGTTTGACATCAACCCTTCGGTGTAAGTAATTACGTCAACGTCAACTCCAAAGGTGTTTTACAATGTAAAAATAAACTCAGAAATCCTGGTCAATTTATTTATCATCCTAATATCGGTGCTATGACTTTTACAGACATTCGATATTCCTTACCAACGATCGAATCAGTATATCCGAATATAATGAATAATCATCAAAAAGTCAAAAATGCGAGGTTCTCAAGCCATAGCGACGTGTCAAGTAGCACAGAAAAAATTGCCATTGATTACTATTGACACCCATATCTATTACGGAAATATGACGACAACATTAAGAAAATCTCCCAAGCATATTATTTCGGTGCTAAGCTGAAGCGCTTAAATTTGTTGAGTTTATGTACAGAGTAGAAACTTTTGAATTCTTGTCAAAACAGCTAGCCTGAATTAAAAAAAAAATACACAAAATGTTACTTGAATAATTCTACCAATGTTTGTACCTACATGAGCTGAGAAATTCATGCGGGTGATAAAGGACCATTATGACCCTCTTGTTTTTATTTTTCTCTTGGTTAACATCTGCAGCATTACACGAAAACAAAGAATAGTTTCGCTTTGTCTACACTTTCGATTCCGACCATGTAACACTGTTTCCTCTGCTGCTAAAATGTGTCCACTTTATTGGAATCGAGTAATTGCTGGTTCACAGAAAATGTCAATTAACATTTATTGAGAAAGAAAGAAAGTATATGGTATTTTTGATGATAGCTTTAATGATTGGTTAACACATGTCTTAGAACACTTCTATATCTGGGGAATACTTTTCCAGGACGCAGAATGTATTTCAGTGACATCTGTGCCATTGTTGAGAAAGCTACTGTTGTTATTAAGCATTTTTGCCTTTGATTTAAAAACGTAAAATTAGTTTCAGCTTAACTATACACTTCAACAATGAACGAAAATGAAGTAAAACATTAATGAAAAATGTAAATACTAGTGATAAAATGAATATAGATGAATAAAATTGATGATGACAAATGTTAATGATGACTGACGATGATCTTGAAAAATGATGATAAGAAAGATAGTGTTAAATGATAATATAATTATGATTATAATGGTGATTATGATGGTGATGATGGTGGTGATGACGATGATGATGGTGGTGGGGTGATGATGATGGTGATTATGATGGTGATGATGGTTTCATCTCTGTCAATCTCTGTTAGAGTAGACTTGTTTTTGAATAACGTGATAACAGCAGATATTCATTAATATCAGGGAAACTTTATTTATATCATTTCATTTGTAAGGGAGAAACCTAAAACCCATGAAATATAAAACATGTTTTGCTTGTCCGATCTTCATTGTTTTCATTCACATAATTCATATCGTAATGATTAAATCTTGAGCACGTTTTGCTACAAGTTTTGATTCCTCCTTTGAAGTAAAAGTTGTAAGGACCTTACTTTTTTATGTATTGCTTTAAAGCTTTTCCTTTGTCTGTTTTGTGATGATAATGGAAGCATTGTTTAACTGAATTCCCAGATCCCTAAATGTAGTTCCGTTTTACCGTATTATGAGCTATATCCTTCCATATGATGTAACAATATAATAATAGAAGCCATTTATCTCACGCCATATGATTTCTTCATGTTTATCTACATTCTTTTGTTCTTTCCTTTCAAATAAATCTTCGATTGCTTCTTATTTCATACGATTTTTTTCTGTTGACGGATAAAATCGTCTGCACTATTTGTAATGAAATGGCATCATCTTCAGTAAAATTAAATCAAAGTTAATTCAATAATGGTTTTCCCGGTGGACGCTCTTAAAAGCCAAATAAATTCTAACATTTCCGGGGTTGTTTCAAATAAGTGATGATAAACGAGCCGTCTTTTTGCGTGATATTTTGCTGTCGTGGCAAAACACAGAACTCATGTGCTAATTGGATACATTGTTTTTTTTTCCGCGAGCGCGTAAACGATGCTATTTATAGGATTGTTTAAAATGGCATGTTGTTTCAAACTTAGCTAATTCTTTGCACAGATCCATTTACGAGAATTTAGAGCCGTTTATCGTTAAATGTTTTGTCACCACTTCTGCACGCAAACCTATTTATTGAATGATCAACTATCGACGATTCAGACAATTCTACATTCCATTTATCAACTCAAGAGTGCAACTAAGATTATATCATAAAATTTCATCAATTAGCGATTCCTAGATGATTTACAAGAACAAAATTTAATTCTTTTAATAACACCTTTAACGTACCTCGCTTAAAAAATAAGTGGTTTGCTTTCCATGCGTATCAGTAAATCAAAATAAATATCAGGATATCGATCATTTCAACATCTAAATAGAACAGCCAAAAATATCCGCCCACGTTCAATTGTATGTTGCCTTCCAATGAAAATACAGTCTTAAATATCGTTAAATCCAGTGAAAAATCAATCAGTCGTGTCGACTCAATTTTGAACTTAACCATCAAGCTATAATTTAATCTTCTTTTGAAACTTTTGCGTCATATTTTGACAATTTTTCGAAAGACGCCATTTTGTTATTTTTTTTTAAGAATGACGTCAAATTGCGCGTGCAATCTCGCGGAAAAGGCCGACCTTGATATTTTTACACCAATATTGTTTAAAGCAAAAATAAACACTTTTTACTATACAAAATGTATGTTGAATGTAAATATTTTAGAATGTGCAATGCGATATAAAACAGTTTCAAGCATTAAACCGAAACTTTGTTGCTTAATTCCGTACCAGAACGTACATGTTTTCCGCAAAGTTCTTGCAACTTTCCCGTGTGGGTTCGAAGTGTAACAGATGATTATTTTCTTTTGTTTAGCGTCGTTCTTCAAATTTATTTCAGTAACATGCAATTGCCGTTTATTTGTATAGTTGTATAATCTTGTACCAACGAACTGTCCATCGTTTGCTAAAAAGGCCACGTTGCGGGTTCTGAGTATGGATACAGCTGGCGGCGCATTAAGGGAAGTTTCTTGAATAAGGGCATCACAACATGTTGGAAAGTTATAGGCAAAATATCGTGGGACGAATTTCGAGCGCAATCATTTTTTAAACTGCACGTTAGTCATATTTAAGAATTTTGTTTCTACATTTTAAGCGGAAATTTCTGTCTGTTGACAGCTTATTTAGTACAAAACGTGAATTTTATTGAACAATTCATGTCTTATAGTGTGTATTATTGTATGGAGCAAGGATATCGGACAAGAGTAAGCAAACGTTTGTAGTTATGTACAAAGATTTATTGCCCATGCACGTTCTCATACTTCTATGAAATATCATTCATTCTAATAGTATTCTAACGTTCGTTTGTTATATTATTAACTATGAAATACTTGTCAATCGGATCGTTAATGATACAATAATTAAGGAAATATGACACTTGTTTTAGATAGATTAAATAATGGCGAAGAGCTTGATATGTGTTTTAAGCATTATTTCAAAAACGTAAAGTAACAGAATCCTTTTACCCACACCTTTTCTAAGAGATCTTATTGCTTTATATTGCTCTGCATCAACTATCAAATTTAGAAACCACAATTCAGTCTTAATCTGAATAGACAAAATAATTGATTCCAAGGATAATTAATAAAAGCGGAAACCAACCCGCTGACAAACGCGCAACCACGTTTGCCACAAAAGATCTCTTAAAGTGGCTATAATTCCAAACCAATATCGCTCTCAACGTCCCAGTTTAATGAACATGGATGCACGTTTTTCGTTTGTAAGTATGAAATAACCTCATTGATTTAATTTATTCTTAGTTCGAATTAAACATTCAAAGCGACAACAAGACGTAAGGAACAATAAAGTAGTGCCGTTCTCCGAGAGTGTTGTAATCATTGATACATTGTATTATGAGTGATTCAGTGCCATCTCAGAACCAATTAATTACATTATCAGAAAAAACAACTCGGCGGAAGATTTGTTAAATGTGTTGAAAAACCTGGTGAAATAGAATCAATAGGAATGAAGGCAGGCAAAACATTGAAATCATAAGCATTTCAAATAATCCAGCTCAACTGAAAGACAAAACACCGTTTCGTTCCACTTGAGACATCATGTTTGCTGTGCATTGTTCCTACAATTACAGTATAATCTGAACGACACCACTGATGATTGCATACCTCTCTACAAAGACGTTAAGTATCTTTCTGTTTTATTATATTCTTAAAAAAATCTGTCAGAGCAAAAACCTCTGCATAACAAACATATTTTAGTCTTCAAAGCAACACTGTTCGCTCAAGAGATACTGCACTGAATGTGCAATGCTGAAATTAATGCCAGAAACAATACTCTCGTAAACAACTTCTTCTCTCTGCTTATACGTACGGTCAGGTATATTTCTATTATTTCCAGCAGTGCGTGCGATATTTAAGTTCACAAAATAATTTTTCAGCAGACTTTAATGAATTTCTAATTTTGATATAAATGTGTAAAAGTCTTTATTTATCAAAATACATAAAACATGATACTGGTACAAGCCTGCGTTTATAACCATTGCCATATCATTGATGACCATGTTTGAACCATCGCCGACAATGAAATGGATATGTTTTGTCAATCATAAAAATCAATGGTAATGAAATGTCCATGTTGAAACTATGATTTGATCATGTCCACATCAGTGAGGTAATAGACCTGTTTTGACCATGGTCAAATTATTGTCATATTTATACCATGAAAATATTTCACTTCCAGATCATGGCAAAATCATGTTTGTTGAAGTAGCAATGTTTTGACTTTGGTTAAATTTCATGGTCATGTTATGGTCACCTCATGTTCTTGGAAAAAAATTACCTTTACTGGACCTGTTTTGACCATGATCATGTTATAGTCAAATCAATGTCATCAAATATTCCATTTCCATACCAATGTTGAAACAGAGTTTCCTGAAGTGGCAATGTTCTGACAATGTCTGAATTTCATGGTCATATTATGGCTAGCTCATATTCTTTTCAAATTGACTTGTTTTGACCATGATTACATTAAGGTCAAATCAGTGCAATATCCCTATAAAAGAAAAGTCAGTGGAATATCAGCGGTTATTTGATAGTTATTCCACTGGAATTCCAGTGAGTGGTATTATCACTGGCATTCCACTGACAGTGGAGTTCTAGCGGAGTCCACTGGAATTCCAGTGGAGTCCACTAGAATTGAATTTCACTGGAACCAATACGGGTAACCATTGGATTTTTACTGACCAGTGGTATTCCTATGAAATTTCTCTGTAATGTAAAATAATAAAACTTTTTACAGATTTTATTTGTATATTGTTTCAAATGTTATTTTGAAACTTGTTGACATTATACCTATTTCTATCTCTGGGTTGGTTAAATCTCAGATACATAGCCTGCTGTCTGGATTATATTTATTGAATCATCTGATACAATAAATGTTATATATTTATCATTATTTTGAACTAAAGCCTTATTATGTACACTCCTGTGCCAAATTAATGTCCTCAAAATGGCTATCAAGTTATTACTTTAAAGGAGGCTGCAAATTCAAAGCGTGTTTTCTTCCAATTGAAATCCAATTGAAATCCAATTAAGGGTAGGATAATTTTTCGGGGTAAAAATCTATATTAGCACCTAAAGATTTTAAAAGGGAAATATCTGGTGTTTACATATTTCGTCTGCAAAAGTGACATGTGTAGAAGATTTGACTTCATCTGTGAAAAATACCATATTATCATTACATGAGCATGGTTATACTGGAAGAAAATTTGCAGAATAATTGAAAATAGATAGTTCTACAGTAAATAAGTGTTTAAAGCGTTTCAGACAGAAAATTTAGAAAACATCAATGTAAACAAGCGGGTGGGGAAATGTAGAAGAAAAAAAGAAGACAAATGTGAGATAAGGTGCTATTAAAGGCGGAAGGGCTAAATCCCAAGGACTGAGGTATGAAATGTTCCCAACGATTGAGGATGTCCCGCCTTTCCGTTGTGGCCCCGCCTTTTAGCTCCGCCCCTTTCACACGTCTAATCACAGGTGGTTGAGATAATCGCCTGAGACTGTATCCATTTAAGGTTATCAAAATGGCGACAGTACAAGTTTTCAACAGTATTGAAGAAGCCGACCTTTTTATAAGAAATTATTGTTCAGAAAATAAATACAGCTTTATGATTTCTTGCATGTCTGTATGGTGCTTTACATAACACACACACACACACACACACACACACACCACAACTGGATATATTCAAAATCAATATGAAATAAGCAGGTATTTATACATGTATTAATTTTGGTTTGGATGTATCTTATATGACTTTGCTACTTCTGTTTTAGGCTATACTGTGTGTTGGCCTGTTTGTGAAACAGAAATATTTAAAAACACATTACAGGTAATGTACAACAGTATTTCTTAAACTACTGAATTGAACGAATAGGCTCATTATACAATAATGACTGTTTTGGAAAATCAGACCAAAACATAGAACATTTAAATTATTGATAATTTTATTCAATCTGTTCATATTTATTATTGTCTCATCTATCTATGTTATCTATATTTAAAAACTAGGTCATTGGTTCAATACTTGTAATATAAGTGCTTTGTTTATGCACTTGTGGCCACAATCTTTCACTGTAATTCTTCATCAATTACAGGGGAGCATATCTGAGGGAAGAATGTATTGTTGCGTTAACAGACAAAAAAATGAAGAAGCCTTTGAAGAAAACTTTCAGCAAGTACTCTTTTATTGTAATCAAGGGGTAAAGTGACTGGTACTTTTACAGATAAATGTTTTGTGTGAATGGCTGTGAAGCTCAGCAAGTAGAGCCTCGGGTGTAAAATTTGTTACTGTGACTGCCCCGGTTCGAAACTCGTGTGTTCATTTTTTTTCTATTTTTAGGTCACCTGAGCACAAAGCGATCAAGGTGAGCTTTTGTGATCGTTCAAGGTCCATCTGTCAGTGTGTCCGTCAACAGTTTCTTTAAATGATATCCCCTATACCACTGATCGGATTTTGACCAAACTTAATAGAAGTGAGCCTTGGGTGGTCCTTTTTCAAAGATTTCAAATTGTTCCGGTCCATTGCACAACTAGGTCACAGATGCTAAATATAGATTTTTTAAGTGAAAACTCCATAAATCTTCTTGTCTGAAACCACAAGGCCTCTAGGTCTTTCATATTTGACGTGCAGCATTTTGAGTGGTCCTCTACATACAAGTAGATTGTTAAAATTATGCCTCTAGGTTGAAAATTGGCCGCACCTGGTGATGGGGAAGGGGGTTACAAGACTTAGAGAGGAAAAACTTTAAAAGCTTTCTTTTCTGAAACAACAATACGTAGGCATTTCATATTTGGTGTGTAGCATTGTCTAGTGGTCCTCTACATAGATAGTTCATCTTATGCTCTTTGGGTGAAAATTGGCCCCGTATGGGAGTGCACAAATTTTACATAGACTTTTTTAGGCAATAGTACCTGTATTCTTTTCATGTTATATATGAATGATTTTAACTCAGGTTAGCGGTACAGGGCCTCCAAGACCCTCTTGTTCATTAAAACATTGGTCACAAAAACAATGTTTTAATGTTCACAAAATGACAAAATATAGATTCTGTCAAAGGAAGCAATTTACTAATAATCTGGATTTCAGTTGCTTAAATGGTAATACACGTAAACAGATACGACAGTTAAGAGTTATAATGACATTATCGGGACTGATGAAATACATGTAAATAAATCTGAAATGTCAGATGATTTATTTTGTCATCAAGATTGATCATATAATTTCAGTTTTCATCTCGAAATAATTAGAAAGACAGCCTGTCGATTCAGTCTTGATTTTCATGGTTCAGCTTTGACATCGGCATATTCCTGTGACATGGTGTGCTATGGGGATAGAAATTGTCATTCTTTGACAGTTCTAGTCCAGCTTGTTTAAAATAACACAGCAAATGAAAGTTAAGTTTGCTGTTTAATTAAATGACTGATTGTCTTAATTTTCTTGCATATTCATATGTTTATGAATTGAAGTCATTTACTAAAAATTACTTTTTTGATCTATTACAGTTTAGCTGGACTATATTGTGAAAGAGTTCTGTGCAAGGAGGCCTTGTGTGCCCTATTCCAGAGCGTTACTGGAGCCGATTATCAGGTTGCAGAAGAAGAGTGTTTGGAGGTCCAGAATACATCTATGATACAAGCCTGTCGATTCAGTCTTGATTTTCATGGTTCAGCTTTGACATCGGCATATTCCTGTGACAAGGGTGTGCTATGGGGATAAAAATTGTCATTCTTTGACAGTTCTAGTCCAGCTTGTTTAAAATAACACAGCTAATGAAAGTTAAGTTTGCTGTTTAATTAAATGACTGATTGTCTTAATTTTCTTGCATATTCATATGTTTATGAATTGAAGTCATTTACTAAAAATTACTTTCTTGATCTATTACAGTTTAGCTGGACTATATTGTGAAAGAGTTCTGTGCAAGGAGGCCTTGTGTGCCCTATTCCAGAGCGTTACTGGAGCCGATTATCAGGTTGCAGAAGAAGAGTGTTTGGAGGTCCAGAATACATCTATGATACAAGCCATGAAAGATGGACTCAGAATATGTAATTCTGCTTATTTTTATTATTCAGTGCATATACTACTGAGAAGAAACTGATAAAATGCATTCTAAAAGAATATTGACATTACTTTACTATTTATGTCTCCCCCAGAAGAATTCAGGTGAGACATATTGCTTCCCCCCACCCCCTCCGAGTTGTCTGACTGTCTGCCCATCTATCTGTCTGTCCGTTACAAAAAAGGATTTTAATAAAACTTGGCACAAATAATGATTGAATCAAGAGGATGTGCAGAACACTTGTTCCAGCCACCTGCTTCCAGGGGCATCATGGCCACCAGGGAGTGTGGCTTATATTCCCTATACATGTATATGGCTATAAAGTAAATTTGAAAAATCTTCAAAAGCACTGAGTCAGATTTACACCAAACTTAACAGGAAAGTTCTTTGGTGGTCCCCTTCCAAAACTTCCCAAAGACTTGATATTCATGCAGAATTTTGGTAGCCATAGCACTCCAAAGGAAAATCATTAAAAATCTTTTTCTCAAAATCTAGAAGTCGGAATTCAAAAATATATTTTGTAGAAATGATCTATAGGTGCCCCTCTACCAAAATTGCCCAAGCCGTCCTATTTCTTTAAAAAACATGGCCGCCAGGGGGCGTGCCACTGGGGGAGACCTATGTTTCTGTTGCAAAAAAACCCTTCTTGTTTGTTTCTGTGGATATGGGTTTTTCTTGTCCTCCTATGCTGTCTGTACTGGTATCTTTGGTTGCTCTCACTTGACTTTAAAATAACATATTTGTAGTATTAAACTTGAAACTTTTAATGCACAGTATAAAACTCTATGCCAGCTCGAAATACAGATTACCGGTAAGGCTCTATCACATGCAGTGCTGTTAAATTGTCTGGTTCTTTTGGATCCCGGATTCGACTCAATGTTCATAGGTAATACAGTTGTCTTCAGTCGTCGCTATCATGATGCTGCTTGGTTGCATTTTCACATGACACATGACTGTAGTGAAAGTAAAAGAACTCATTTTTAATACAATTTCTTTACTTCGGTCATTACGTTTTCCTTTGCAGGCAAAAAGAAAAAGGAAGAACTGAGGACGAAGTTCTAATATAAGAACATTCTCCTGATCGGTTAAAATTTATTTTGTGAGAATGTATACACTTGATTGAAAGAAGAACTAACTTTTCTCTGGTGAATGCACAAAATTAATACATGTAAACAAGACCTGTATCTATTGCAGAGGGAACCTTTTTATATATTCTACATTTTAAGATAATACAAAAGATTAAGATATGGAATTTAAGATAGTGCAAAAGGTTAAGATTTAGTAATTTAAGAAAGTACAGAAGGTTAAGATATTGTAAATAGTCTCTTTTTGCTGCCTTGCTTATTGTTGGATATTACACAAGAGCTATTGAACCTTTTCTCAGTGAGTTTTGCATTTTGCCTTGCTTGTTTTGATGATGCATTTCTTTACTCCAACCCAGATATAAAATAGACTAATTTAAATATTAGACTGAATTAGTTTATCACATTGTAGATATGAAGGGAATATAAGGTTGTGTAAAAACCATTTGCAAAAAAAATTGTATTGTGTTTCATCAACCCAACAGCTTCAAAATGAAAACCTAAAATTTTAAAAGAATATCCAGTGTTAATAGCAGTATAAAAATTCCTTTATCTGTTCCAAATGAAAAACAGTGCAATAATGATAACTGGGGTGGGGGAAGGGGGTGGGGTGGATTTTATAGTATGTGTCGTAAGTTTTTGTGTTTGCTTTTAACATTCATATAAGTTTCTTATTTTGTGGATAGTGTTCCAAGACTTTTGTCAGATTTGAGATTCAAGACTGAATTAACACTATGGAGAATGTGTTACTTGTACTATTACCTTTGTAGTTATTTAATCGCTTATAGATTATTTAATTTTGAGATCTGACTTTATCCTTCGTATTTGATGAAAGATTAAATCTTGTTATTAAGGCAAAGTGATACACATGTTATGCTGTGTCGTTTAAATATTCAGAGGCTTTCTGCTGGAACTGCCTTTAGTGTGATTGATGGCAGTTTCATTTTAATAGTAAATTCACTAATTTGTAAGTTTGTCTGAAGAACTAAATAATATAGATTTACAATATATTGAATTCTAGAGTAGGCACCTAGTAGTTTTACATGGAAAGAAAGGATAATAACAAAGATGATTCTGTTGTAAAACTTACAATGTTCAGGTGCTGTAAATGCAGTAGAATGTCATTGAAGCAGCAGTAAATTTCACTTGCTTCCAATTCTTGCTCACTTCTGAATTTTTGTTTTACGTACCCCACCTGTTCAGTGATACAAATCTTCTACACATGGTTGCGTTGCTTTTAGATTTTTTAATTTAAGCTTAATTTTACGCAACTTACAAAATCGAGGGCTCAGCTTGAAAACTGGCCTATAACTTGTATTTCTCTATTGCATTTACACTGGTTTTGCATTGACCCTCCACCTTGACTCTGTCCAATGTCATCTATAAGTTTTGCTTAGATGACATCTTTACAACCCTTAGGCCAATGTGAATTGAACAACGGATATTACTAGATTTATAATGTTTGGACGTTTCAATCGTCTGTCGTGGAATGAATAAAATAAAATTGTGTATGTTACGTTATAAGATATTGTCAGTTCACATAGATGAGCATTCTGTATTGCTTTTTAGATTTATTTTTTTCTTTTCCATGACTCCAGTATTAAACGAAATTAAAGTTTATAGCTTTAGTTACATAAAATTTTTACTTTTGTTGTAAATAAAGTTATAAAAGTCTTCAAGCATGTGTTTTTTTCCTGGTAGATCCGCCTTGTGTAGTTCTCAGTAGGACAGTTAAAGATGTAAACATATAATATTCAATATTATCATAGGTAATCATATAATACTGGTATATATATTTTGACCCTCAGTCCTTGGGATCGTAACTTCAGAGGTCATGTACATTGTATATATTTTGAACCTCAGTGCTTGGGATGGTAACTTCAGAGTTCAATATAAATATATTGATCCTAAATGCTTTGGTTGGTAACTTTCGAAGACAATGTACATATTTTGACCCTGATAGCATGTCTCTTGCAGGTAACTCTCAGACTGACTCATCTGTTTAATCTGAGGTTTGCTGTGTATGCAAACATTTTGATGTACCTCGTGAATTAAGAGATGGAACTCTGTGCATTACCCAGTGTGATGTATGTGATCACTGGGTCCACTTGAAAAACAAAGAAAAATATCAAACAGGGAATGCCACGCACCAAAAACGTAGCCTCCTCAAAACGAAACCCCCAGCACGCAGACGCGTGCACCACACACACACACACACCCAAAGCCAACACATAAAGACAAAACGAACAACACACACGCACACAAAGCCAACACATCAGACGAAACGAACAAACAAAGGAACACAGTGGGGCACCGCCTTGGAACGGTCAGTGGCAAAAACACCACTGGGGAGCTTAAACCGGTTTATGGTGCACCTAACCTCACTCTTATCCCCACCATGTTCCTGTGAGAGTTGTAAGAAAAAATACAGAATTCAAGTGTAAATGTTCTGTGTAATGCATATACGTGAAATGTGTGTATCAAAAATAAAATATTCATGCATGTAGGTCAAACATCACTAGGTTTACTATTGTATTTTAACCTGAAACAAATTTCCATTTCCAGTACTGTATGGTACAGCATTTTACAGATCTATAAATAGCTCGGGAACTGTCGCAAAGTTTATGTTAATTGCTGTTCGGAGTTTGTTTGTTAGATTAACGAGAACTGGTTACGCCAGGACATCACTAGGTTTACTATTGTATTTTATGAATTGAAGTCATTTACTAAAAATTACTCTCTTGATCTATTAGTTTAGCTGGACTATACTGTGAAAGAGTTCTGTGCAAGGAGGCCTTGTGTGCCCTTTTCCAGAGCGTTACTGGAGCCGATTATCAGGTTGCAGAAGAAGAGTGTTTGGAGGTCCAGAATACATCTATGATACAAGCCATGAAAGATGGACTCAAAATATGTAATTCTGCTTATTTTTATTATTCAGTGCATAAACTACTGAAAAGAAACTGATAAGATACATGTACAACATACATGTACAGTTATTTATTGTTCCACGTTCTATAAGGTATTTATTTTATAGTATTAAGAAAGTTCTATCTTGTTCTGTGCCTAGCGTCAGACAGAGTGCTTTATTGATTTCCACCAAGACCTGTTTGTCCTTCTGTTTGATGCACTGTGGCTGTTTGTACTGACATTCTAAAAGAATATTGACATTACTTTGCTATTTATGTCTCCCCCAGAAGAATTCAGGTGAGACATATTGCTGCCCCCCCCCCCCCCCCCCACCTCCGAGTTGTCTGACTGTCTGCCCATCTGCCTGTCTCTCCGTTACAAAAAAAGGATTTTAATAAAACTTGGCACAAATAATGATTGAATCAAGAGGATGTGCAGAACACATGTTCCAGCCACCTGCTTCCAGGGGCATCATGGCCACCAGGGAGTGTGGCATATATTCCCTATACATGTATATGGCTATAAAGTAAATTTGAAAAATCTTCAAAAGCACTGAGTCAGATTTACACCAAACTTAACAGGAAAGTTCTTTGGTGGTCCCCTTCCAAAACTTCCCAAAGACTTGATATCCATGCAGAATTTTGGTAGCCATAGCAATCCAAAGGAAAATCGTTAAAAATCTTTTTCTCAAAAACTAGAAGTCGGAATTCAAAAATATATTTTGTAGAAATGATCTATAGGTGCCCCTCTACCAAAATTGCCCAAGCCGTCCTATTTCTTTAAAAAACATGGCCGCCAGGGGGCGTGGCAGTTGGGGAGACCTATGTTTCTGTTGCAAAAACCCTTCTTGTTTGTTTCTGTGGATATGGATTTTTCTTGTCCTCCTATGCTGTCTGTACTGGTATCTTTGGTTGCTCTCACTTGACTTTAAAATAACATATTTGTAGTATTAAACTTGAAACTTTTAATGCATAGTATAATACTATGCCAGCTCGAAATACAGATTACCGGTAAGGCTCTATCACATGCAGTGCTGTTAAATTGTCTGGTTCTTTTGGATCACGGATTCGACTCAATGTTCATACAGTTGTCTTCAATCGTCGCTAGGTGTGAGGGTGGTGGCACATTTCATTACCTATCATGATGCTGCTTGGTTGCATTTTTACATGACACATGACTGTAGTGAAAGTAAAAGAACTCTTTTTTAATACAATTTCTTTACTTCGGTCATTACTTTTTCCTTTGTAGGCAAAAAGAAGAAGGAAGAACTGAGGACGAAGATCTAATTCAAGAACATTCTCCTGGTCGGTTAAAATTTATTTTGTGAGAATGTATACACTTGATTGAAAGAAGAACTAACTTTTCTCTGGTGAATGCACAAAATTGATACATGTAAACAAGACCTGTATCTATTGCGGAGGGAACCTTTTTATATATTCTACATTTTAAGATAATACAAAAGATTAAGATATGGAATTTAAGATAGTGCAAAAGGTTAAGATTTAGTAATTTAAGAAAGTACAGAAGGTTAAGATATTGTAAATAGTCTCTTTTTGCTGTCTTGCTTATTGTTGGATATTTCACAAGAGCTATTGAACCTTTTCTCAGAGAGTTTTGCATTTTGCCTTGCTTGTTTTGATGATGCATTTCTTTACTCCAACCCAGATATAAAATAGACTAATTTAAATATTAGACTGAATTAGTTTATCACATTGTAGACATGAAGGGAATATACGGTTGTGTAAAAACCATTTGTAAAAAAAATTGTATTGTGTTTCATCAACCCAACAGCTTCAAAATGAAAACCTAAAATTTTAAAAGAATATCCAGTATTAATAGCAGTATAAAAAATCCTTTATCTGTTCCAAATGAAAAACAGTGCAATAATGATAACTGGGGTGGGGGAAGGGGGTGGGGTGGATTTTATAGTATATGTTGTAAGTTTTTGTGTTTGTTTTTAACATTCATGTAAGTTTCTTATTTTGTGGATAGTGTTCCAAGACTTTTGTCAGATTTGAGATTCAAGACTGAATTAACACTATGAAGAATGTGTTACTTGTACTATTACCTTTGTAGTTATTTAATCGCTTATAGATTATTTAATTTTGAGATCTGATTTCATCCTGTGTATTTGATGAAAGATTAAATCTTGTTATTAAGGCAAAGTGATACACATGTTATGCTGTGTGGTTTAAATATTCAGAGGTTTTCTGCTGGAACTGCTTTTAGTGCGATTGATGGCCGTTTCATTTTAATAGTAAATTCACTAATTTGTAAGTCTGTCTGAAGAACTAAATAATAGGGATTTACGAAAAATTTGGAAAATTACCATGAGCCAAGATCTTACGAAGTTTGTAAACCACATCCCCATAAAAACGGGTTTAGAAATACCTTCTCGCAGAAGTGTCTTTATATTTTATATTTGGCGTATAGCATCATCTAGTGGTCCTCTACCAGGATTGTTAAAATCATCCCACTAGGGTCAAATATGGCCCCACCCTGGGGGTCACATGATTATAACATGGGCTTAAATAATATAGGGAAAACTTTGAAAATCTTCTTCAAGTTCTTGTCCAAAACCAAAGGTTCCAGGGCTTTGATATTTGTTATGTAGCATCATCTAGTGGTCCTCTACCAGGATTATTGAAAGTATTCCCCTAGGGTCAAATATGGCCCTGCCCTGGGGGTCACATGGTCTATATAGACTAAAAACAAAGAGAAATATCAAACAGGGAATGCCACGCACCAAAAGCGCAGCCTCCTCAAAACGAACCCCCCAGCACGCAAACGCGTGCACCACACACACACACTCAAAGCCTATACATCAGGACAAAACGAAAACGAACAAACAAAGGAACCAGTGGGGCACCGCCTTTGAACGGTCAGTGGCAAAAACACCACTGGGGAGCTTAAACCGGTTTATGGTGCGCACCCAACCTCACTCTTACCCCCACCATGTTCCAAGGACATGGGACAGTGTAAATAAAAGTAATCCCCTCCAGGTGAATCTCTAACACACGTAATGGAAACAAAAAGGCATGGCATGTAAAATCCCTGTGGAAAAATTCATGGACAAACCATGGTATAGCCATGGTTAAAATATGGTAAAACCATGGTAAATGACCAGGTTTCGGCTATGATATCGATACATTATGACCATGGTTGAAACATGGTTTGACCAGTCATGTCAAATGGAACATTACCACATCGAAGTTGGAACATGCCTTTTACCATTTGCCTGAAATGGCTTTAATTTGACCATAATCTGGCCATGTCTAAAACATGGTTTGACCAGGTATCGCAAATGGAACATTGTCACATCATGGCTATAACAGACATGTCATACCCGTGATATGACTATGAATTGTCCATGATATTGCTGAAATGATCTGGAACTGATTTGAACATGTCCAAATCATTGCCGGATCGCTCTGAGATGACACGTTCATATCATTGTCAGTTCACAATTTCTTGTTACCATGTTCCAACTTCGATGTGGTAATGTTCCATTTGACATGACTGGTCAATAAAATCTGTAAAAAGATCATTTGGAAGCAAAGAATGCAAGGGAGACTTTTACAGCCGCCACACTGCACTTAAAGATTGCTGTTGTGATAGTGAATAAAATCTGTAAAAAGATCCTTTGGAAGCAAAGAATGCAACCAAGAAGAATAATAGTAGACTCGGTTTGTCCTTGTGTGTTGACTGTGTGCGCGCGTGTGTGTATGCTTATTGTTCGTCTTGTCCTTATGTGTTGGCTTTGGGTGTGTGTGTGTGTGTGTGTTGTTCGTTTTGTCCTGATGTGTACGCTTTGAGTGTGTGTGTGGTGCACGCGTTTGCGTGCTGGGGGGTTCGTTTTGAGGAGGCTGCGCTTTTGGTGCCTGGCACTCCCTGTTTGATATTTTTCTTTGTTTTTTTTTATTGAGTCTGTTCATGAGAGGTAATGAAATGTGCAACACCTGTCACGCCCCCTAGCACCGGCTTAAGCGGAACTCTATTACACATATGTTGAATGGACTGCATGATCCCAAAGGACCAGAAAATATAACAACACTGAATCCAAGTACGGGGAGACTTTTTACAGCCGCCACACGGCACTTAGAGATTGCTGTTGTGATAGTTAATAAAGTCTGTAAAAAGATCCTTTGGAAGCAAAGAATGCAAGCAAGAAGAATAATAGCAGACTCGGTTTGATTGAGTCTGTTCATGAGAGGTAATGAAATGTGCAACTCCTCTCACGCCCCCTAGCCGAAACCTGGTCATTAACCATGGTTTTACCATGGTTCTACTATGGTTTGTCCATGAATTTTTCCACAGGGAAATTGTTGAAACACTAAAAACTACTAATTACATCTATACCTCACTGACGTCTCATAATGATAGCAAACTGATAGTAATTACCAAACTTGTTCTATGTTTGTTGTGTGCACGTCTGCGTGCTGTAGGTTTCGTTTTGGGGAGGCTGCGATTTTGGTACGTGGCATTCTCTGTTTTATATTTGTCTTTGTTTCTATACCTACTTAGTTTTTCTATACCTACTCAGTTGTGGTTAAGAGGGTTTGTGGACTGCACTTATTATTTCTCTAGACTGTCAAGGGCAAATAATCGATTCGATGGTAGTACGATTTCGTTGAAATTATCACTTTCTTCAGCGTCGATGAAAGGATTGTGGGGAATTGATGGGTCGGGTCTGTGCAAAGATGTCTTTCTCGCGATGTCAGAAGAGAAGTGTCACAAACATTAATTATTCAAGGATTATAGCAATAACGGCACGTTGATTTCACTACAAAGAAGGCTACTGTCTTCCTCATATGTTTGTTTGGGCTCTGTTGTCTTTTTTTTATTAACACATATGCTGTTGTGGAGCTTTGTATCGGGATTCTGCGTTCTGGAATGGTAGTCAATCCTACTGGATCCTTGTCCATGTTTTCAACAAAATAGAAAGTGGAAAATCACAGGACGCCCAACAAAACATAAATAAAAATGTTGCACGCTTGATTTGAATTAGCCTGTTCATGGACGGTAGTGGAAAGGCAAGCTACCGTCCACGCTTGGGCAGAACAAAACAAATAGTACCTAATTATGATTGGCATTCCCTGTTTGATATTTTCTTTGTTGTTTTTTTTTTTGAGACACTCGCAGATTTATTCATTCGGCGGTCCACATGTAAAATTCAATGATACACAGAACGCAATTCCATGAAAAGCGGCGTATGGTTCCAAGAGAAAATAATTGCTGTGCCCTAAACGAAAAAACAATGGACAGAACTAAACAAACTGGAATTCAGAGAGGGGATCTGAGATTCTGCAGGTTGCATATCACAGAATCTGCCACAACACATAATTAAAAAGCAGGCACCATATCTAAGGGATGATTAAACAATACCCAAAACTACTAAAGCGGGAGTATTGGAACCACGCAAGCCGCAATGTTCGAACTGAAAAAGTAAACAATACACTAACAACATGAATGTCGTGCTGAATGGTCTACAGATCAAAATATAACAGCTCTGATTGAAGGTACAGGGACACATTCTACAGCTGTCACACGGCACAAACAACGCTGCTGTGATAATAAAGTAGAAAGTTGTTAACAACAGACCGCCAAACACGGCATAAATGAAATTCTCACGCTAGGGTAAGAGAAGAAAATATTTTTTCTCCTAGACCAAACACTATATGCCTTAGAGAAATATTGCATGCAGTCCATGAGTATTTCCGCATAACTCAGTGGGTACAAAAAGACTACCACATAAGGTGTCTTGAGTAAATGTCCATGGGGATGCGTGTGAAGAAGTTGCTAAATGCGAAGTTTTTAAATCCTACCAGGACTGAACTGTTTTGATATTTGTCTTCTAGCCTGTTTCGTCGGGCCCTTAAGGGTGTTTCTCTTGTTGCTCTGTCTTCTGAAAAGGCATTACATACGTTTTTGGTTCTTAAGGTTTGTTTTTTATATATTTATACACGAGCATTTTTGTGTTTTACATGCCATGACTTTTTGTTTCCTTTACGTGTGTAAGAGATTCACCTGGAGGGGATTACTTTTATTTACACTGTCCCATGTCTTTGGAACATGGTGGGGGTAAGAGTGAGGTTAGGTGCATCATAAACCGGTTTAAGCTCCCCAGTGGTGTTTTTGCCACTGACCGTTCCAAGGCGGTGCCCCACTGTGTTCCTTTGTTTGATCGTTTCGTCTTATGTGTTGGCTTTGTGTGCGTGTGTGTTGTTCGTTTTGTCCTTATGTGTTGGCTTTGGGTGTGTGTCTGTGTATGTGTGTGTGGTGCACGCGTCTGCGTGCTGGGGGTTTCGTTTTGAGGAGGCTACGTTTTTGGTGCGTGGCATTCCCTGTTTGATATTTTTCTTTGGTTTTTTTTTGCTAAATGCGAAGAACAATTTAGTACTGAAACCAAACACCCTGTTTATATTATTTGGCAATTGTTACATAACGTTTTAAACAATATTGGGAAATTGAACACATTATTAAACAAATCAAACCAAGCCTGCAACATTTTTGTTTTTGTCCTGTTGAGCGACCTGTGGAGTTTCTACTTTTTCTATTTCGTTATCAAACTAGCGTTGTTTGTGCCGTGTGGCGGCCGTAAAGTCTCCCCGTACATTCAATCAGGGCTGTTATATTTCGATCTTCTCTCTTTGTACTTTGTATTCGTGTTCCATGGTAACTGTTTTAAGTTTTCATTCTTTTTAATTGCCATTCCTGATTGCGGTCGACATGGTGGATGTTTGTGGTTATCCATACGCCGCTTTTCATGGAATTACACGCTTGTGTATCATTGAAGGGTTCCATGTGCACCGCCGTATGAACACATTTGCGGGTGTCTCTAAATTGTTTTTTGTACTTTTAGCATGTGTAAATGTTGAGTTCTGCTCAACCCGGGGCTAGAGGGCGTGGACGGTAGCATGTATTTCCACTGCCGTCCATGAACAGGCTCAATCAAACCGAGCCTGCAACATTTTCGTTTTTTGTCGTGTTGAGCGACCTGTGGAATGAATTATTTTGTTGACGGTTGTTTCTGAGGGATTAAACAATGGCGAAGAACTGTAATATTTTCTTACATTTCGGGATCATGATTTCATACTCATGATTTAAGATTGTAAATCTATCATTAGAACGTCGGCTAGGGGCGTGGGCAGTGTTGCATTTTCCATTACTGCTCATGAACAGACTCAATCAAACCGAGTCTGCAATTTTCACTGTTTGCATTGTTTTCGGTGCTTCCGAGGGATCTTCTTTCCAGATTTTAATTAGTATGTGTTTTAAGCATTATTTCGAAAAGATCAAGTAACAGACTCCTTTTTACTGACATGCATTCTAACAGTTGCTCTACACCATCTATCAATTTTAGAAAACGTAAATCAGTCTTAATCTCAATTGACAAAATAATTGATTCCAATGATGAACAAACCAACTGGCAGACAAACGCACCACCGCCTTAACCATAAAAGAGCTCTTAACGTGCCCATAATTATTTCACCACCGATATTACACTTAACGTCCCAAATTAATGAAAATTAATGCACATTCATCATTTGTAAGTATGAAATAACCTCATTGATTTAATTCATTCTTGGTCCGAATTAAAACATTTGAAAGCGATAACAGGTCATAAGGAACAATAAAGTAGTTTCGTTCTTCGAGAGTGTTGTATACGTAAGCATTGATACAATGCTATATGAGTGATTCAGCACCATTCCAGGATCAATAAAAATTAATCACAAAATCAAAGGAAAGGTTTTGTTTTAAATGTGAGGAAAATCCGGTCAAGATAGAAGACAAAACATACCCTCCTAAACAATTTTGTCATACTTTAGCTACGACGCCATATTTTCTGTACGTTTTCCTAATCTTAAGACACCTTTCTATACCTTATTACAAAGATGTAAGCTGTCTTTTAATTTTAAAGTAGTAAATTAATAAGTTAACTCTTTTCTCTCTGCTTTAATATACGTCCAGGTAGTTTCCTGATGTCATTTCTAGCAGTGTGTGCGACATTAGTGTTCACAAAGTAACTTTTCCTATAGACCTAACTTATTTTCCAAATTCATTATAGTCTTATACGTACCTCCCCCAAAACACCTAGTATTTCCCCCAAAACACCTAGTATTTCCCCCAAAACACCTAGAATAAATGGACAAAAAGTAACCGAAATTGACTGGTACACCTTCGCATTGAAGTGATGAAACATAACAACACTTGTTTAAAAAATCAGTTTTACATCTCTATATCATTGACGTCTCAAAATGGTTTGCAATTACTAAAGCTCGAAAGTCCTTCGTGTTATATTTATATACTTACTCTGCTTTACCGGGGTCGGGGGGGGGGGGGGGGGGGGGGGGGGGGGGGGGGGGGGAGGGGGTTGTCTACTTTGTGGCGGTACGATTTCTTTAAAATTTCATCATCGTAAACGAGTATTCAGTAGCAACATGTAGATAAACCTAGCATAAATGTTTGGGAAATGCTGTACTGTCAGATTCGTGTATATATTCTTGTGATTTTTGTAGGTTTATACAATGTCTTAACACAATAGAAAATAATACAAATCTTCGGAGATGATACTGACTAAAATTTCATAAAGCTTTATATGCCACTTTAATATTAACAACAGTATACATGTGCCGTGTGGCGGTCGTAAAAAATCGCCAAAATCTTGTACTTATTGTTGCAATTTGTTGGTGCTTTTGTCATATGGAGTCCAAACAATGTTGTTGTACAACATCGTTAAAATCGATGATATGGGACGTGAGGGATGTAGGTGGCGTGGGGATGTTACATTGTACACTTGGCTGCATTCTGTGATTCCAAAGGACTGTCTCATAGATTTGATTATGTCGTCATCTATTTGGTTGAAATAAAGCAATGCCTAAAATGTATAATTTTTATACAGCTTAAATGTGTATTATTATTTTTTTTTATTATTTCTCAGTATTTAATTGAAATGTATGTAATAGCACGATTTCTTCTTACCGGAACAACATTTATCTCCATACCGTAAATGAAAGCTCACACAAACAGGTGCACGGCAAAATTGACTTTTGGAATAATAAACAACCAGTTCTGTGTAGAAATACATACTGGTAAGCAGTCGCTCTACAAGAGGAACGATAACAATTCGTTTCAAACCTTGCTGCCCACACGCTTCAGCCTATGACATTTAGTAGGCAACGTGGGCTTTTAAGTCACACTAAATACATTATTGGTAGTTCGCTATGACATGTCTTTGAGACTAAATTGCCTTGCATTGTTTCAATTCTAAAGTCTTTTGCAAAGTAGATTCATTTTTTTCCTGTTGCTTCAAAATATCTTGAAGATTAACAAAAACTTTGTTTGAAAATCAAGCGCGTAAAAAAAATCTATTCTGTTTTATATTTTTCCAGCATGAATTATTGGTCCCGGGTCGGCGTTGAATCATTAACGAATCACTGTAGCTGTGATTGTAAAACTCTCGAGGAACGGAACTTTTTAATGTTTCTTTGTTGCTTTTAATCAATCTCAGTGATTTTGAACCCGACCAAGTTTGAAGTCGGTTGCATAAATTAAAGTTATTCTTTATAGTTTTTTCACGTCAATAAAAAGACGCAAGTGTATGTCTTTTTTCGACAGACATGAATGGTGGATTACTTTGCATTCTATTTCCTACTGAATTGTAGTTTTTCAACGGTTTCTTTAATTTCTCGTTGACACAGAGAAATAAAATTCTATTTACATTCATTTTCATAGGTTCATAAAAGTTAACTTTATGATTGTAACTGGAATCCTTAAAAAGAAATGTGAACGAAGACGTTTATCATACTTTTACAAAATTTGATTAAAGTACAAACATTTATAAATGACTAAATATGATTCTACTGAAATCAATAGTATTATGTCATACCCAACAAAGTGATCTCCCCTTACAGTAAAGATGTAGCGGTAGGGGAGGTAACTGCTGCTGACAGTGTATATCATGTGTACAAACAGATTTGCTATTTCATTATGGTCCATGCCATTTTACATATACCTCAAAAGTGTTGGACAAGGGAATGTTGTTTTAAAAAAGAACGTTTACATTGTAACTGCTGCAAAATATATCTGTCGTTTTCAGGCTGCAACCTTTGTCGTTACAAATATATCTATAAAATAAGAACAATTTGACATTGATTACAAGTTTTTGGAGTTAAAGGCCGCATTTTGCTATAAAGTTCCAGTAATTTTAAATTAAGTTTTGGGGAACGTTAAGAAGATTAAATGGAATTAGTTACGATGCAAGACCTGTCTTATTAGATTTCTTAGCGCCAGTGTTTCTGTATTGTGATGAACATTTACCGAAATCAAATGATGAAAATTTATTTTCCTTATTATGCACATTATAAAATGCATATTCTATTGTTCTTGAAATATAATTTTCCAAACAGCAACAAAGGGGATCAATCAGTTTTGACAAGCCACC
Source organism: Mercenaria mercenaria (assembly GCF_021730395.1). NCBI lineage: Eukaryota > Metazoa > Mollusca > Bivalvia > Venerida > Veneridae > Mercenaria > Mercenaria mercenaria. The sequence goes on from NC_069363.1 coordinate 58,142,168, forward strand.
AATCTTAAAAAACAAGGAGAACCATTTTCACGATAAAAGTCTAAGGTTTATAATATTTGTTTTCCGGCATCAGAACGCTCGCCATCAAAATCTTTCATCCTACGATATTTCGTCTTTCTTTTCCCTTACGGAAAGACAAATTCATATCCAATGGATTGTCATCTTTACTCCTTTACCCAAGCATCCTAAAACTTATGTAAGATTTAAGAGCAATGTTTGAAACATTCTGAATGGCTTCGAAGGGACTGCGTGGTCAAGTGGTTAAGTATGCTGACTTCAAATCGCTTGCCTCTGACCGATATGGGTTTGAGCCGTTGCACTCTTCATGTGAGGAAGCCATACAGCTAACGTACGGAAGGTAGGTGGTTCACTCAAGGTGCATTCCCGTGATGAAATATTGCCGGGGGGGGGGGGGGACACCTGGGATCTTTCTCCGCCATCAGAAACTGGAAAGTCACCCATATAACCTGTATTTGTTTCGGCATGACATTAAATCAAGCTAAAACTGAATGTCAGAGGTATTTAGTTTGCAAAGGTGTCGTTCAGTTTATACTTCAGTTATAGGAACAATGCGCAGCAAATATGATGTCATAAGTGGAACGAAATTGTGTTTGCCTATTACTTTTGTGTTTTGTCTTTAAAGCATTTGATCACTCATTTCTTTTTTCTCTATCTTGGCAGGATTTTACACACAGTTAACAAATCTTCAGTAGAATTTTTTTCTGATTTTGTAATTAATTGTTCTTGAAATGGCACTGAATCACTCACAGAGCATTGTATCCATGATTACAACACTCTCAGAGAATTGAACTACTTTATTGTTCCTTGTGGCATGTTAACACTTTGAAATGTTTTTTAATTCGAACTAAGAATAAATTAAATTAGACAGGTTATTTCATACTTACAAAAGAAGAAAGTGCATGCATGCTCATTAAACTGGGACGTTGAGAGCGATATTGGTGGCGATGTAATTATGGCCACGTTAAGAGCTTTTTTATGGCTAACGTGGTTGCGCGTTTGTCTACGGGTTGGTTTCCTTTTTTAGTGTTCATTTTTGGGATCAATTATTTTGTCGATTAAGATTGATTTACGGTTTCTACAATTGCTAGTTGATGCAGAGCAATAAGAACTTTTAGAATGCATGTTAGTGAAAGGACTCTTTTACTTGATTGCTTAAAACACATTAGTTCTTCGTTATTATTTTAGTCCGACTGAAAAAGTGTCAATAAAAATATTCATCATGCAGTCATGTTTCGTTACATAATGCATGATTACCGACAGAATGGTCTTTTAACGAGAATTTCATAGCTAACTGGTCACACTCCTTGCGTTTGCCAATCATAGTCTCTTCTGTTAAATTACTCCTATTGGTAGTTATTACATACATATAGTAAGCTTCTCGCACTGTCTAATGTAGCAAGACATTCAACAGATAATATTTTACAGAATAAAAGTTTATTGACAGAAAATATAATAAAGTAAACTTATCATCAGAATAGTAGCTAGTCTACCGAACGTTCTGACCCTATAAGAAAGGATGTTATGTCATACTACTATCAGTGCGCGCATGTGCAGTAGATATTAGTACACAAGTTAAAACTTGTATGATACCCTTGCTCTCTACAATTAAATCTACACTATAAGATTCAAATTTACTTTTGATGTTGTCATTTTAAACATGGAAGGCTGAAGTATGTAAACATTGTGCTAAACTGAATTTCACTACTGAAATAAAAAAAAACAACACGAAATACTTCAAGTATATGAGCATGTACAAGCATGAAATCATAACTTTTCACAAATACAGATAATGATACAAGGGTGCTCTGTCACACCCTATATGGCTCCCTTTGGATATAGCTCCCCTGAGAGCTATATTCGGAGTACGATTTCGTATATAGCTCCTTGCTACAGAAGAGCTGTATACGCACGCAAGCACGTGCGAATCCGAATATGACGCCCTATACATTAAGATACTGCAACTGTAATGTAAAAGTAATACAAAACATTTGTATGTCTCAGTGTGTTATTTCGACAAATGATATTATCACCATGGGGGAAGTGAGGGGGCATACAGATTTTGTCCGTCCGTACGTAAGAATGAGCAAGACAGTTACGCACGTTTGAATATGGGTACCATTTGACTGACAATCACCAAACTTTACAAAAACGATAACTGGCAAGTGAAGTTAGAAGATTTTAGACATCGTATGTGAATTATTGCGACACAAAATGGTCATCAAAAGCTATACAGTCACCAGATTTATATAACACAAATTGCATGTAGTCTCGAAGGAGAATGAATATCAATGCTTTTGTTCTGTGGCAAAGTGGGGACATCCATGTCCTATCGATGGAGTTCTAGTTTTGTATACAGAAACAACCTGACTGTATGTTTGCACAGGAATAACGCGGTTACTTTCTTTTAAAGAACATGCGATATTGTATTTACGATGACGCGATACTTCAACGATAACTTAAATTGCCAAATTTGCCATTTTCTGTAAATGTGAAAAATATGTCTTACAGACAATGTCGTGACACATTGAGCATGACCCCCTAGATGACCCCGTACATAGCAGCTTGGAATTCGTTTTTAACTCTATAAGTGTGCATGCCAACCCTACAGCATTACTGAACGTATAATGCAGATATTTCAAGTCGATTTTTAGAAATTAATCTCAGTATCTTAATAGCAACTACATGCCATTGGTCTATGTTACATAATGAAACCAGGGAGCTATATGCGGAACAGAGCTACAGGTGTTCCGTGTATAGCTCCAATTTTCGCCAGGGTGCTATATACGGAGAATTTAGCTCCAAAAGGAGCTATATACGAACACGTGTTCCGAATACAGCTCCCAAAGGAGCGATATCCAAAGGGAGCTATATAGGGTGTGACAGTGCTCACTACCGCTTCAGTACAAACAGTGATGTCTTAAAGCTAGAAAACACTACCTAGAAAACAGTGCATATAAATTCATTCATCAACAATACATTTATTGCCATGTATAATATCTGTTGGTTTTGAAAGAAGCAAGTCAAAACATGGTGATTTTGCTTCCCAAATGGAAGAAATATACAGTATCCCGTACTGGACGTATATGGCACGCCAATGGTCCAATAATTACTTGCACCCAGGTTCACGGTCGAAAAACTAGGATTAAGCTCTTGAACCCATGATAAGCGAGGTTTCTCGATTGAACTAAACTTGAGTTTACGAACGTGAACCTATGTTTACGAGATTGAACTATGGTTGTAGCATGCATTTCCACTACCGTCCATGAACAGACTCAATCAAACCGAGCCTGCAACATTTCCGTTTTTGTTGTGTTGAGCGACCTGCGGAGTTTCCACTTTTTTATTTTACGACGTTATCCTATGTTTTCGATCGAAAGAATAGGTTAACATGCTTTTACGTTCAAAAAATCTAGCTTATCGATCGTTAATCCTATTTTCTCGACCGTGAACCTGGGTGCACGTAATCATTGGACGATTGCCCGCAAACTATGGTTCATGGTCATAAACCTAAGCTCATGGTCGTAAACATGGGTTCACGTTCGTAAACGTAGGTTAACGCTCATAAACATAGGCAGAAATTCATTGTTGATTTTATAATACTAATATATCGACCGTAAACCATGGTTTACGTTTGAAGAACTAGGTTTCTCGATTAAACTACGAATTTCGGTCGTTATCCTATGTGAACGATCGTTATCCTATGTTTACGCTCGTGAACCCCGGTTTACGCTCGTAAACCATAGTTTACGGACCTGAACCTATGTTTACGACCGTGAACTTGGGTTTACAAGCGTGAACCTACGTTCATGAGCGTGAACTTGGGTTTACGGCGTTATCCTATGTTTTCGCTAGATGTTATGTTAGTATTCGAAAAACCTTGTTTATCGATCGTTAATCCTAGTTTTTCTACCGTGAACCTGGGTTTCACGTAATTATTGGACAATTGGCGTGCCATAGACGTAGGGAAAAAGCATAAATCGATTTCCCGGAAACGACACCCATACACAAATAAAATTAACATACATGTACATTATTATAGTGGCCTGATATGTTGGCTTTGAGGTACTTTAATGGTTAAATTATGTTGAGCATGGTAAATACTTGCACGATCTCTCAATGTCGATATTTCCAAAAAATAAAGATATTTTCATGAAATAAATCAATAGAGAAATTCATCTTTAATATTGCGTACATTCCGAAATGCACGCATAAAATGTTTCATAAATTCGTGTTTTCAACTAAATCAGTGCTTTATTGGAATTTCTGTTTTAATGTAAAAACTAAATTCTTAAGTATGCCTTACGTGCAGCTTGCAAAATAATTGCCGCATGAAATTCGTCCCACGATACTTTGCCTGTCACGTTCTACCATGATGTGATGCCATCACGGATGTATTATTTAAGAAACTTCCCTTAATGCGCCTCCAGCTGTATCCATGCTCAGAATGTTTTTGCAGAGTTCTGTAAAGGTCATACGCGACTGTCGCGTTTTAAGTAAATACGAACATACAAAAAACGGCAACTGCATGTAACTGAAATACTGTTGGAGAACGGCGTTAAACAAGCAAAGAAAAAAAAACATATTCTAATGAAAAAGTTTTAAAAACATTTTGCGGAAAACAAGAAAGTTCTGGTACGGAATCAAGCAATAAAGTTTTGATTTACTGCTTGAAACTGTTCTATACCACATTGCACATTCTAAAATAATTGTTAAAATATTGCGATATAAATTAAAGTTGTACTCTGCGTTTGATAAATGGAATGTATATTAAAAAAAAAAGGCTTGCGTGCTGAAATGGTGACAAAATTAAACGATAAACGGTTCTCAATTCTCATAAATGCATTAGAGCAAATATTGCATGAAACATTAGCTCATTTGAAACCACATGCCATTTCAAACTGTTGTAAATTTATCATGCAAATAGCGTCGTTTACGCAGTGATGTTGTTTAAACTGTTTTTCTAAGGCAGAAAAAAGTAACGTATTCGACTTGCGCGTGAGTTCTGTGTTTTGTCACGACAGGAAAATAACACAGAAAGACTGCTCGTTCATCATTACTTATTTGAACCAACCCAGGAAATATTACAATTATTTGGCTACAAAGAGCGTCCTCCAGGTAAACCATTAATGAATTAACTTTGATTTAATTTTACTAAAGATAATGCCATTTCATTACAATGGTGCACACGTTTTTTTGTCCGTCAACTGAAAAAGAATGTATAAAATAAAACGCAATCGAAGATTTATTTGAAAGGAAAGAACAAAAGAATGTAGAAAAAAGTAAGATGCCGACCATTGAACTTCTGGTGGAGAGGGGGGGGGGGGGGGGGGGGGGGGGGTGAATGTTCTTTAACTCAAGAATTGTGTTGCTTTCTACAAAAGTCAGAATATCTTTTTCAGAACTTGAAGGTCAGAATATTTTTTCAGAGTAAACCAATCATAATTTCTTTTTTTAAATAGTTTTGTTACTCAAAGCCTGATAAGCACGATAATGAAATATGTTCTGTTTTGAGTTATTTACATAAATATGTACACATGAAATAGCTAAATGCAAGTCTCTTTGATAAGGTTTTAATAAGAAGCAGTTTGACTCAAATTATAGTTTCTAATTTTGAGCACTGTCATATACTTCTTTAAGCAAAATGGTTATAAAATCTGGTGTATAAACCGTGTAATTGATTCCTAAAAGATAAATGAACGATAAGGGGCATAACCAGCCAAAAATGGATCTGAGGGAAAAAAATTTGGGGTTCGATTGGTACATGTAGCTCTGGTGCATTTGGATGCATGTTTAGAGATATAATCACCCATTTTGGCAGCATTAATATAATAAGTTATGCCTGTGAAAATCTTTGGACCTAATAGGTAATTATACCAATACACATGTTTGTCTTATATGATGTAAATTAAAGCAAAATGTCTGATAAAGTTCACCTATATTTTGTAATGATTTCTTTTAGTTAAAACAAAGGTCATAACTATTTAGACTTAATGCAAGATACAAGCAGTCTGTTGGGTAGAGAAAGGGAGAAGAAGACAATATCTTGTACATTATCTAAGAGACAGCGGGTTTCCTGGACTTCTACTTAATATAAAACTACAGATACTAGGCTTAGCGAGCAGAAAATTTCTTTTAAAATGCTCTGATATCTGACTTGTAGGTTTTCCAAAATATATTCTTGCCGTTATTTAGGTTGTTGCGTTGGGTGCACGCCTGTATCAGATAGTGTATACACAGTTTCAAATATATATGTATGTATGTATTTCAGGGTGTAAGAGTTTTTTTTCAAAGCCGGGGTGTGTGTCGGGTGGGGGGATTCGCATGCAGGAAAGGAAACATGTGCCAGAGGACAGTCTATCACCGTCATTCATCATCAGCGTTCATTATCATCATCATCACTATCGTCATATATTACTGTTTTGCGTTGTCATTCATTACCATATTTTTCATCATCATCATCATTCATCATCAACACTCACTATAAACCTTCATCATCATCATTATTACTCATCACAACTATTTATCATCATCATTTTTCATCTTCATTTATCATCGTCATTTTCAGTATCATTCGGTTTTCATCATCGTTATTATCAATCATCATTATAAACATCATTACCGGCATCATCATTCATCACCTTCATTTATCATCATCATTATCTTTACTTATCATAATTATCATTTTCATTCGTCATCTTTCATCCAAAGCCATTATCATAACTTTTTAACATCATCATTCATAATAATCATTATCAAACGATTGACATTCCTGCTGTGTATTAGTAAGTTTTGTGAACAAGATTAGAATGTTACTTTTGTACATATACACATTGATTGGACCTCTCAACCAAATTTCATACCTTATTTTAGGGATTTTTAAGATAATACATTTTCAAAAGTTTGTTAAATGTGTTTTGTTATTTAAGTGCATTGTAGTTCATGAATACCAAGTTGAAAATTAATAATGGCAACATTTCTAGGCCCTTATTGTAAGCCACTCGACTTCTGTAACGATAAATGTTTAATGTATTAAGGGGAATATACTCTTTTAGTTTTGGAATGTGGCATTCCTTGACCGCCGTATCTTTTCTTATGAACTACTTATGTAAACAAACTAAATAATATGTTTTAGCTTACATATGCAAAATGAAAAGCAAGACAGTGAACTTATTTCACTTTTTTTCTTTAAATTAGAATCTGTACGAGATTTATAAATGTTTGGACAAGGTGAAGCACTATTATTTTCACACAAAAAAGTATTAATTGTTGACTTTGAATGTACACAAAAAGTCTTATGTAATTCAACAATAACTTTCTTGTTTCAGTTTTTCTCATTTTTATTTTAGTGAGCAATCCTTTGTGTACTTCTAACAGTTGAAACAGTATCCATTTCATGTACCAAAACCTTGTACTTTTTTGCAGGTAAATTTTATCATACCCCACCCACTTTGTTCTAATTTCAAAGTATGCGTCCCCTTAAGCCGGTGCTGAAGACGTGAGGGGCATTGCATATTTTCTTTCCTCTCACAAATAGACTCAGTAAAACCGAGTGTGCTATTGTTTTGCTTCGTTGCTTGCTATGCTTCCAAAGTATATTTTGTAGATATTTTGTAGATAGTATTATTTATAATGAAACCGACATAAATTCAGACATAAACTCAGCCGTTGACTTTTAAAGCAGCGAATAACAAGAATCAATATAATTATTGATGAATTTGAATATAAAGATAAAGTGTCACATTTAAAGCACTTATTGGTAAATGAGCATTGAAATAGAATCTGAGAAAGCTTTGCACGGGGATAAGCAGGCCAACGCAAAAAAGTAATAAAATTCTCAAACATTCATCGATGACGCAGTAAATTATGAATGGAATTAATATTTTTAAAATGAAGAATTGAAATTGACTTACCGGTAGATTAAGCCGAGGATCAAAATTAATCGAATTAATTTAGCGGCATCGCACCTACAATATATATAGCCGCTGACCTTTGTTAATATTAACATTAACGGTAATGAGATCTCATGAAATGCCAATAAAAACGCTGCAGACAAAAGTTTGCTTTCATACGCGGATTTGCATATCAATTGCAGTTTTTGCAAAATTGTAGCCAGTAACAACGGAGTTATAGGCAGTGTGGAATCGTTACTTTTCTTAAGTTTACAAAGTACTTGTAACATTTTTTCACCCAGAAATGCTTTGTCGGTTCAAGTGACCCCAAAATTTACAATGGAAACTGATTACCGACAAATACAAACGCAGGAGCTAGTCAGGAATGCTGGTCAGAGGTCCAAGAAACTGTCCTCTAACCAAGAAACTGTCATTGTAATGCCTGATTTGATACATGAAAGAAAGTTCAGCTTCTTTAGGCAACTAATTTCATGAGCTGACATTAAAAGTCGTTTTCGTTAAAAGCAATTATAATGAACTAGTGTTCTCTTTGATGAACTCAAATGATCGTGAATGTCGCGAAGGATGCTGCATGTCATGTATCCCTTGCTGTTGCAAGTAAGTGATACTTTGTCCTGCTTTGAGCGTTGGTGTGTTGTCACTTTAAAGCATATTAAAGCACAAGAAAAACGTTTTAAGTCAGATACAGCGCCTCTAGTTTCTGACCAAAGAGTAACAGTTTTAAATTTGCTCAGTTGATTGAATGGGTTAATAATACGAACATTTAGAAGAGGCCATTCGCATGACGAGTTTCAAAATATTTTGAATTCGCTTGGTGTCTCTGATATAACCAGTATTATTGAGGTTTTGCTTGAATGTATTTGCACGCATCTATAACCGTTTTTAGATCGTTTCGTTTGTTATCTTATCTATATATCAGCATTCACATCGAGATTCATACATTTTCAGTGGAGGGATATTATACGAAAATTGAGTGTAGCGCGTGTTCTGCAATTGAAGGGTTAGGGGCATTTGTTTCAGTGTATATTGTTTGAATACACCTGAATTGTGAAGATATAATTAATTTATTGTCAGGTGTGACATTAAGAAAGAAGGTCACTGTGAATCCCACTTTATGAAAACATCATTTGTCCTCTCTTTTTCTCTTTTTGGTTTTACGTCGCACAGCCGTTACAATTTAGGTAATATGGCGACTTTCCAGCTTTGATGGTGAAGGAAGACCCAAGGTGCCCCTCCTTGCATTATTTCATCACGAGCGAGCGTCTGGGTAGAACCTCCGACCTTCCGTAAGCCAGCTGGATGGCTTCCTCACATGAAGAAAATTCAACGCCCCGAGTGAGGCTCGAACCCACAGCGATGAGGGTCAGCAACCTTAACCACCCGGCCACGGAGGCCCCACATCATTTGTCATATGCTACATTTCACATGTAAGTGACAAGAGAGAACACATTTATATTTGTAGTTCAGGAAGAATTTGAGATAGTATGTGAAGAATATGTCAATGTTTTAAGTCAAAAAACATTTTTGTAGAACATAAAAATTAACTTTTAAAATGTCGTACAAACAAAAAGTAAAATAGATCAGAACAGATTTACAAATGCCGAAATTTTATTTTTAATTTTTTAAAAGAAAATATATATTTATGTGAAAAGACTTGATAATTCTTCATTGTAGCTCTATTAAGGATATAGCTTTTACTAAAAAAAAAAGAAAATGATATTTGTGAAGCCTGTACCACAGATGCAGTTAATTTCCTTTGTATTAACTACAAAGTAACCGTCATACTATCTAACGTAAATGTATCATTATATAACACTATTTTTGCGGCATCAAAGGTTGGCGTTTTTCTAAATAGATTTATCGGCACAGTTTTATTTTGACGCAATTTTAAATCCGCCATATCTAAACATGGCGCGCTTGCAAAAGTTCAAAATGTTTTGATTTTAAGTTCCTCCTATTAGCTGTAGTGTCAACTCACTTTTTAAATAAATGATCATAAAGAATTTATGTACAAACTAATTAACTTTACCATACATGTATTATGTCATTGCTTTAACCTGTTGATGATACTATGATACTTCTTCATGTCCCCTTTAATGGAAGAAGCATAACGTGTTTTCTAAAGGAGTATCTGACGTATCAGTATGTTTGCTTGTAACTATTGTTTGTTTTGCAAATGTATTTGTAAAACATGTTTCAGTGAGAAAACGTATTTATTGAAAATATTATTTTCCAATTGCTATCCATACGTCTTATTACCATGTCCTTTTTGCATTAACCACTAAATGGCATATTTATTTTGGCTCAGTAGCCAATAACGCCAATATTATGTGATATACAGTAAGATTTTATGTTAATCCCCGACTCCATTTTATCTTTTAACAACTAAGTTCACTGTAAGCATTTTGCGGCACAAGCTTCTTCTTTAAACAGCTCATGCAATTAAGAGAAGGATGGTTTGATTCTGATCTGTTCAAGATTTGGTATCATAAGATACATTTATTTCCTTTACATGGGCATACAATTTCTATCACTGAAATACCAACGGCACTTCTCTCATTATTGACATAAGAATGTAAGTATGTTCTGTTAAGTAGTTTTGTCCAGGCCTTAGTTATTTCAAAGCTGGTATTTAATCTGCAACATACGTGAAGTATTTTCCAAGTTCATTTGTCAGCTAAAAACATTTTTTTGTATTCATATACTCAAAATACTCGTAGTTTTCACTGACGGAAGATTCAATTAACAAAAATAAATAAATAAATAAGTGAGTGAATGAGTTGGGTTTTACGGCGAATCGACAGAAAATGGTCATATATCGCCGAGAAGAAGTCATGTTGCAAACGCCAACTGTAAAAATGTGAAGTATACCTAAAAACATCCATGTAAAAATGTAAAGAACACTATGAATAATGTAAAACATATCTAAAAACATCCATGTAAAAATGTAAGCATATCTAAAATCAGTTATGTAAATGTGTATAAATAAATAAATAAATAAATAAATAAATAAAGTAAAATAGAAAATAAATAAAAATGAAAACATACAGAAGCTTTTGCACCGATGATTTATAATCCGCAAAACAACTAGCCGAGCTAGCTGCAGCGAAATTAGGGAAAAATTCAAAAAGATTGATAGACTCAATGTTATTAGACAAGTACTGTAAAAACTATATATATCCGAATCTTAATCTTACAATTAGTCATGTTTAAAAGATATAATATAGAAACAGGTACTAGAGTCCACAGTTGCAGAGTTCATTGGTAATTCAATAAAATGTCCCTTTGAGATGGAACTATAAGTATTTGCTGGTTTTGATCTTTTGTTTGGTCACATCAACTCAAATTAAGACATAAGTCGTTTTTTTTCTCCAGATTTTGACGGTGGAAGAAGACCCCACGTGTTCCTTCAGGCATTGTTTCATGCATTTCAAGGCACATGTGTAGAACCACCAACCTGTCGTAAGCCAGTTAAACGGCTTCCTCACATGAGTTTTAGCAATTTAGATATATGTGTCGGTGTGAACACCGATTTTAAGAAACAGACACGTAAGGAATAAAAACACGCCTGTGCCTATGAATTATAATAAGAGGTCTGAAACTAAATTTAAATTTTCATTTCTTGATGTATAATTCTACCCGTCTGCACGATCTGGTTGAGGGGCAGAGGACTAGAGGAGCTCGGGAGAGGGCCGCGGCTGCACAGTTGGAGATTGACACAAGTACCAGGACTAGATCTACCAAGTCACCAAAGCGGAATGACATGGGCTGTCAAGTAGAGGCTTCAATTCCTGATCCATTTGTTATTCGTAGGAGTTGCATGACATCCGGACCTAGTACTGGATCGTCTGATATTGGTGTCGGTGCGAGATCCGGGGAACCAGTAACTTCCGGTGGCACCTTACAGGTAGATGATGATGGTAATAGTATTCTCGCGAACTGGCCTTTATCAGATATTAACCTTAGACCTGTATTTTCTCTACCAAATGCAGTACCGAGCGTACATACCGAGCTAAGTGTTCATTTATCGTCTGCCTTGATGAGTAAAATAATAGCTGGTGAGTTTATTGACTTATCCGGTGTTGCCATCTAATGTTGACTGGTATGTTTTGCTAAACGTCGACTCCTACAGTGTTTTCTCAGCGATATTTGATTTTGAACAATAACCCGGAGTCTGCTTTGCCATCGTGCTTTTTCAGCCAGATAAAAATTGCAAATGCCGATAGCATTGCCTAATCTATAGAGAATTATTAATGAAAGTGCTATATTTGTACTTTTAGCTTACGTGTTACAAGCGGCCTACATAGCTGACTGTTTATAATCGCTTCCCTGTCGACCAAGTCATAGAAAATCATCGGGACACCTTGTTTGGATCGATGATTATAAATCGAAATAGTCAACCCTTTCCCGAAATAATACCCAGGGTATCTTCGATCTTTTTACCATCACTAAAACTTATAAATGTGCCGTATAACTCAACATTAACACCTATTTGACAGTAAGTTTACGAAACAAAGATTTTTTGTGGAACAAGTATAACACGCGAATAGTATTACACATTATGTCACAAATCGTCCAGTAATACTACTTATTTAATCTAACCTAATTAGTTCAAGTTACCAATCAAGAATATAACGCGCGCAATATCAAAGAAAGAAGTACATTAAGACTTGCTCCTAAAATTTGCCTGTTAAAAGGAGATAAAAACATTTCCCTTGTATTCCGAAAGACTTCATTTTTTCCGAGATTTTAGTCGCATCTCCGGTTCATTTCACACAAATGATGAATTTTTGAGTTTTTCAATAATGATACCTTTGAATCAGTTGAATCATCTATCATTATAATGATGAAGCTCTTTTCTGTAAGAGAAACACTACAGCTAAATCTCAGTTCTCCTGTAATTATTTCAATTTCAAGAAACATAATTGCATGATCAACTTCTTCGTTGACACTTGCTTACGCTGAAATCTGATGTAGCTCTGAAAAATTGCTATGTTTAAGGATTGATTAAACTGTATGTATCTGAGAACGTCAAATAAGCGGTCCGCGTTCAAGCACGCATTAAAGAGTTCCATCGAGCAACTTCAGAAACTGTACATCAGCCTTAAATAGTAGGAAAAATGACTACCAAAATAATCATTCTACAATCTTTTAAACAACTACATCTACCGGTCAAGTTTATTATTCAGAACAAACAAACATGCACCTACTTTATTCGTTAATAAAACGAAATGTTTTTAAATCACATGCCTAAATTTGTTGTGATTCAATATAAGTAATTTCCCGGATTATGATAAAATTGTTGGATCATTAAACTGTTTGCTCATTTTTCTTGCTAAACATCATTTTCATTGTCTGCGTGACGGATCCACGACCCATTTCAGTTGAAAAAATGCGTTATTTTTCGGACTCTTTTATTAACGTTAAAAGTTAATATCAAACATGCATGTGAATCTTTATATTTTTTACATGTAACTTCACGACTGGTTAGAATGAAAATCATTGCCATCGGTGCTTAAAAGCAACAACAACAAAAAAAAAACATTTCGGTTTCCGTTCCTTCCAAGTTTTTACAGTGCTCTGTGATTCAAGCTCGAAAAGCACGAATGTTCAAGGAAACATGTGAGCCACAGAGAAAGTATTAATCTAGTTTGCAAAATAATTTGAAATATCTGAATTATATTTCACCCTTACGCCTTAATATTTCCAAAATTGATTTAAAGTTTAATTTGACATGTTTTTTTTTTCGTTTTGGGGAGGCTGCGATTTTGGTACGTGGCATTCCCTGTTTGATATTTGTCTTTTTTGTTTTCACTTTACTTGATAGATGCCGTAGGGCGAAACGTTTGGTAGAAAAAAAATAAGAATTGTGCAGAAATTGCATCATGTGTTGACAAGTAACCAGACTGATACTGAGAAAATAATCAAATCACAGAACTTTTAATCTTCAAGATGAAATAAAAGAAATGATGGATACTTTTTTAAAGCAAAGCTGTATAATTTCTATACCCGTAATAGTAATGAAATAATGAAGTAGATAAAGACCAAACACGCTGTCAATTTCAAAATTTACTATAGTTCCAACGTTTCATCTACATGACTTCTTCAGGGAATAATAATAATAAACAACGGAAATAACGTCATACATAGTACGTTACGTTACGCTAAAATAGCGGGAAACAGACGACAGTAAAAATGTGACGGACGCCACATGTATTACTTGTAACGTGTTGTAATGAAAAAATACACGTACATGTAAATAATTGATACCTATAATTAAATAAATACGTATAGCAACAATAATGCAGCATACTATAAACTATCATCGGATCGAAAAGATACACATGTTCCTATAAAGATATTTTTATACTCGTAATAGGAAATCTATATAGAAGATTTGTCTTATAAAAGGAAAAGCAAGGCGAAATATTGTGCAGGTTTTATGACGAGTGCATGCATTATCGTAGGACATTACTTAGAAATTTGCTATGGAAATGAATAGAATTCATATTTTTATGCGTAATGACAGGTGTCGAAGCTGATCGATCCCTTTTGTTAAGGTGCGAAAATGAACTTCCTAAACAATAGTGCATTCTGTCATGTGTGTAGTAGGGGGATGAATTACATTATCATTTGATTTCGGTAAACGCTCATCAGAGCTTTAGAACGCAGACACTGAAAAATCAAATTAAGACAGTTTCGTACTTAATTCCATTTAAATTCAAGAATTCGAAAATGGAAAAGAAGGCATTTAGAGAGGTTTTGAAAAATAAATTACGTCCTTTTTACTTGAAATCTTACAATCGATGTGAAATAATTCCAATATTTTTTGCAAACATATCTGAAAAAAAAACTATTCAGAAAAACTGGTATTAATATTATTATTATCATTTCTTTATATTGCAATCCATTTTCGAAACCTATTCCAGTTATGAAATAAGTCCTAGTGAGAGACAGGAATCTCTCTTGGAGCTATGCTTTTTTTTTTGCTTTATTGCGTTATATTAAAGTCAGATTTTTTTTTCAGAACTGGAAGGCCAGAATAGTGTTTTAGTGCAAAAAAAAAAAAAAAAACAAAGAAAAATATCAAACAGGGAATGCCACGCACCAAAAACGCAGCCTCCTCAAAACGAAACCCCCAGCACGCAGACGCGTGCACCACACACACACCCAAAGCCAACACACACAAGGACAAAACGAACAACACACACGCACACAAAGCCAACACACAAGGACAAAACGAACAAACAAACGAACACAGTGGGGCACCGCCTTGGAACGGTCAGTGGCAAAAACACCACTTGGGAGCTTAAACCGGTTTATGGTGCACCTAACCTCACTCTTACCCCCACCATGTTCCAAAGACATGGGACAGTGTAAATAAAAGTAATCCCCGCCAGGTGAATTTCTTACACACGCAATGGAAACAAAAAGGCATGGCATGTAAAACACAAAAATGCTCGTGTATAAATATATAAAAAACAAACCTTATGAACCAAAAAC
This sequence comes from Mercenaria mercenaria, assembly GCF_021730395.1. Taxonomy (NCBI): domain Eukaryota; kingdom Metazoa; phylum Mollusca; class Bivalvia; order Venerida; family Veneridae; genus Mercenaria; species Mercenaria mercenaria. The sequence goes on from NC_069363.1 coordinate 58,157,602, forward strand.
GTATGTACTCAATGCCGTTTCAGAAGACAGAGCAACAAGAGAAACACCCTTAAGGGCCCGACGAAAAGGCCAGAAGACAAATATCAAAACAGTTCAGTCCTGGTAGGATTTAAAAAACTGTCATAGAGTCCTCCCCCTCTTCCGTCAGACACAATCAAAGAGGGAAGCTAGTGTCCAATTGTAAACGGGTTGAACACTAAACATGGGGTATGTCTCAAAACAGTTGGGTCGTAACATCTTTTAATAAAACGTTTGATAATCTTTCCAAATACATTTGGAAAATTACCATGACCCAAGATCTTACGAAGTTTGTAAACCACATTCCCATAAAAAACGGGTTTGAAAATACCTTCTCGCAGAAGTGTCTTTAAATTACTATTGAATTTTAAAACTAAATCAGAATTACGATAATAAAATTTAGCAAAATATTTACGCAATTTGTAATAACGGTAGCTTACCCGTAATATATTGATTACGTTCATTGAAATGCTTGACATGACTACACGCTCTGGCAAACCGAATTAATTGAGAAATATATACACCATAAGATGTAGCCTGAGGTACATCCCCATCCAAATGGGGAAAATTTACAATACTAAAATTAAAATCATCCCTCTTGTCATAAATTTTGGTATGTATAAAATTGTCATAAATAGAGAGATGTAAATCTAAAAATGAAGCGTCATTATCCGAATTGTTAGTTTTAATTAACTGAAGCTCCCTAGGATAAATAGTACCCATCAATTGACCAAAAAACGGATTATCTATATTAAGAATATCATCCAGATAGCGTGATGTATTATTAAATGCAGTTATAATATCTGCCTGCGTATCTGGAGAGAGGCTCAACATAAAGTCTCTTTCATAACAATATAAAAACAAATCTGCGACAAGGGGTGCACAATTTGTTCCCATGGGAATACCAACAACTTGTAACAACAAGCCAAAGATAATTTCTTTTTTTATTTTCAAAATATTTTTGTTTGTTTTTACCTCGTTATCCAATAACAAATAAGCTCGATAAAGATATGCATTTTGTATTGAATGATTTGCTTAAGTGCATGAAATAGCTAATGGAAGTATCTTTGATTAAATTAATAAGAAGCATTTTGACCCGAATTATAATTCCTTATTTTGACCACTGTAATATACTTCTGTAGACAAAATGTTTTCTAATCTGCTACTTATGTATGTATAAATATATGACTGATAACAATAATTGCAAATGTAAAAGTTATCTAGACTTTACGCGAGGAACATGCAGTCTGATGGGTAGAGAAAGGGGTGAGACTAAAGCAAAATGTCTTGTATAACTTATGGACACTCCTTGGTTTCTCCTGGACCTAGGCGTATTATAATACTTAGGACTGGATTTTAGGCTGGCAAAAATGTACATTTGCTGTCTTTTAGGTTACTGCATTTGGTGCACCCGTATATCAGAAAGTATATGCACAGAATTATATACGTATGTGTACCATGGGTGTAGGAGTATTTTCAATGTTGGATTGGGGGAGAGGGTTGGCCGTGATGAAGGAGACTATGGAAGAAGGAAAAACATTCTGCAGGTGCTAGTACAGGGTTCATCCCCACTGAAAATGTGGATATTTTAAATGTTTAATCCTGCATTCTGAGTTTTGAGATAAAGAATTTTTTGTCAAAAACATAAGTTTCACAAGCGACTTAGACAAAAGGTTATATACTAACTGATTATTATAAAGAGGTAAAAGTTTGTTCAAAACATTTTCCTATGCCTCTGTTAGGGACCGCCAGAGCTAGAAACAGATTTTTTTTAACGACTTCTTCTCTTGAACTGCTTGACGGATTGTCGTCACACTTGCTCTGTAGTATTATTATGAATTTCCCTCAAAAAGCTAATTTAAAAACATTAAACGACGTCTTCTTATGGACAGCTGGATGGATTTTCATCAATCTTGGTCATTAGCATCGATAAAAGTTCCTCTTCAAAGGTATTATTTTTTTCAAATCGTGACTGTCAGTACCTTTAAGAGATCTTCAGGTGAGCGACTTAGATCCATTTGTTTTGTTATGTGTTTAAAAGCTGTTTTCAATAAAAAAAAATGTATCATATGTCTGCGAGCGGGGTCTTGGTGTTTCTCCCTTGAAATTTGTGACATTTATTCAAATTACTCTAGCTATGAGTTATGAAATGAAAAAATTGGCCTGTCGGATCATATCAATGCTCGGCTTTTCAACAGCTTTGTCAGCAAAAAGTGGCATTATTTTTGTAAAAATGCAGAACAGTTTTGGAACTTGTACAATACATGTCAGGTCATCAAAGTAAACAAGTGTCTGAAGTTTCAAGTCATTCCCTGATGTATACAAGCTTACATATAAAATCTTAACAAAAATGCTCAGTTTAAAATGGGGCATAATTTTGTAAAAAGTAAATCAGTTACAATAACGGAAGAGCGAATAGATACAATTTGAAATTGTTGAGTGTAAAGAATATACTTTGTTTTGTGGAAGTTTTACTCCTGCCTTCATACTGTCAGCTGTAATTTATTTCCATAAAAGAAGTGTGACATCGTGCAAATATTTTCTGGAGATAACCTCGATAAGCACGATATAGATATACATTTTGTATAGAATGATGTACATGAAATAGCTAATGGAAGTATCTTTGATTAAATTAATAAGAAGAATTTTGACCCGAATTATAATTCCTTATTTTGACCACTGTAATATACTTCTGTAGATAAAATGTTTTCAAATCTGCTATTAAATGTATATATCAATATATGACTGATACCATACCTAAATGATAATTTTGTAAAAGTAAATCAGTTACAATAACAGAAGAACGAATAGATACAATTTGAAATTCAAACATTGTTGAGTGTAAAGAATATACTTTGTTGTGTAGAAGTTTTACTGCTGCCTTAATACTGTCAGCTGTAATTTATTTCCATAAAAAAAGTGCGACATCGTGCAAACATTTTCTGGAGAAAACTTAACAATGATTATTTTCTGATAATATTTTCATTCGCATACCGATACGATAAACACGCACTGCGGAATCTAACAAATAGTAATGCAACTGTTGACCGAAAGCATTGACCACTTTGCCATATTATTTGAATGATCCATATGAATGGAAATTTTGTACAGAATAAGTAACAGTTTCTGTTCGTTTATTTAACTTCTCGAACTCTGTTGTGCCATATTATAAGCAGAGCCCGCCCGCTTAGCTCAGGAGGGAGAGCGTTGGTCTACGGATCACGGGGTCGCGAGTTCGATTCCCGGGCGTTACTTGCGGAGAACAGGTCTGTACTGGTACAGAATCCAGGAACACTGGTTAGGTTAACTGCCCGCCGTTACATAACTGAAATACTGTTGAAAAACGGCGTTAAACCCAAAACAAACAAACAAATATTATAAGCAATGGATATCAGGTATTGTGTAAGTTTTTACAATCTATTCCTTGCTTTGACAAAATCAAAACTGAAAATGTCTTACTTTGTTTGTTTGTTTTGGGTTTAACGCCGTTTCAACAGTATTTCAGTCATGTAACGGCGGGCAGTTAACCTAACCAGTGTTCCTGGATTCTGTACCAGTACAAACCTGTTCTCCTCAAGTAACTGCCAACTTCCCCACATGAATCAGAGGTGGAGGACTAATGATTTCAGACAATGTCGTTTATCAAATAGTCACGGAGAACATACGCCCCGCCCGAGGATCGAACTCGCGACCCAGAGATCCGTAGACCAACGCTCTTACCTACTGAGCTAAGCGGGCGGGCTAACGGATGATTTATCGTTTTTATTTCCTTTGATTCATATAACTTTTATAAGTTGAAGAAAGCTGAAAGCTCAACGTACTATTAATATTCTTGCGTTGGCGCCTGTCAAATCATTTAGCTGGATCAGTTCCGCTGCACATATTTATTTGTTTGTTTGTTTGTTTGTTTTGGGTGTAACGCCATTATACAACAGTATTTCAGTTACGTAATGGCGGGCAGTTAAAATAACATTTGTGCTGAACACAAACTGGAAAACGCATTTGACTTCACAATTGTCTCTGGGGGTAGATGCCTCGTGTTGTGGCATGAGTCAGCATGTCAAAGATCCAGTTCACAGTGACCTGGAAACCAAACCAATTCCCTAATAATAACCTAATACGTCTTAATAACTGGTTCCTATTATTTCGGGGCCAGGACATCAATCGCCAAGGTCTTAACTTTGGGACAGAACATGTCGAAGACGAAAATGGTTGCAGATACATGCAAAAATGAAGCTCTGAACGCGCTTAATCTGATATACGATATCTATAACTGCAATCCTCCATCTAGCCGAGTCTGAGAAATCCCTTTCTCAAAAGACAGTAACCCGTTATTCTATTTATCCTGCCATAATTTATTAACAATTTTTATCCTACCATTATGCGAAATAAAGTGCAAAAATATGGGTGGACCAAATTTTGCTGTTTTGCCGGACTTTTCTTTTATTTTTTTTTCTTCGAAATGACGCCATCTTGTTTTTTAGAATAAATGCTAAAAGACATTTACGCCAATATTTTTATAAACGCGCTCTTAATAGGTACGTGAGACCATGTCAATAATGTATAGCGTATGCCTACCATATTTGCAATTACCACAAAAATGTTTTTATAACGGAATAATTAAACGCTCGTAGAAACGGAAAATGACTCATGCAAAGCGTTTGTTCAGGATTTTAGCTCTCTGCATCATGGAATATTGCATCTGGAATGAACTTTCATGGAATAAAATCAACGGTAGATGAAACGGTACTGCCTATTTTTTCTGCCAAGCGGCGTTATGGCGTGTGTATTTAATTCACTTCAAACGTTTGCTTGGTGAGAATGGGTATCCGTCTAGCAACTGAATTTCGGATAAAATTTCACTTGGGAACAAATTGAAATTATTCTTTCGTGTTCTCAAGTCACTGACCTGAGAAAGCCTGCTTTTCTCAGACAGGCTTTATCAGGCAGTTGCTATAGTAATGGTATGATAAATACTATTATTTGCCTGACATATAATATTTATTATACTTGTAAGCAGAAATCTAATTTTGAAACTTTTGACGTTCTGTTGACGTCTGTTACACTTCAGATTGGTAACAACGCATGTTGGAAAAGAATTTTAATACTGACAAGGTATTCACAAAATACGTAGCAAGGATACATATGTTTTGTTGAGGAACGTTAATTTGAAAGCATTCTGATGTTTTTGTCAATATCAACATTTTTTCAAATACTACCATCATCATATTTATATTTGTCTATATGTTACTCAGCAGACGTACGGATTGGCAATGGACAAATTAGCTGGTACATTTATATAACTATGTTTCCCCTAAACATTTTTTCGGAGAGTACAGAAATTAAAACACCTTTATGTAAAATCCCACAGGTACACAGTTTGATAATACCTTAATAACAGAAACTGAATTTGCAACACGTCCGCGATGAATCAAGATGTAAAACTTCTGGCATTTGTTGAGACGGAGTCCTGAATATCAAAACTAGTTAAACTTTCCACTATTCTTGTACTGGCAAAACTGTGTTCATCGCCATTTTCCTTTGTTACCAGATCGGCTAAATGTGCACGAAAACGGGGGTCAAGCCCTGTTCACACTATGGCAAACTGTTCACTGGGGCAAATAACTGTTAACGACAGTGTGAAAGTGCCAAAATCGAAATTACTCATAAATTCGTTATTGCTGTCTATTTTTTTTTCGGGGGCGGGGGGGGGGGGGGGATTTAACGTCGCACAGACACATAATAGGTCATATGGCTATTGCTGTCTATAGGAAATCAGAAATTACTATAGCTAAAATCTCATTTCACTTTCACTCATTGTCATCTTCAAATACTTAATTTCATTTGGCAGTTTAAGTTGATGTACAGACAAAAATGAAAATCGAGATTTCCTTAAATGTGCTTATCGAAACAGATGAAACAATCTTCAAAATAATCTGAACGGCTTCATGTTTTTTTTTTCGACATACTAGTCGTATCTCTATTTTATTTTACAAACACGATAATGTGTTTTGTTCATATAGAATTAACTACGACTGAGTAATGATTAATTCATAGTAATATCAGAAAAACTGAGCTAAATTACAGTTTTATCTGTAATCATTTCAATTTCAAGAAACATGATTTCATGATAAATATCTTTGTTGACAACTGTTTAAGCCGAAATCCATTAGTTCTGAAAAAATATCTTTGATTAAACTAAATGTATTTCGTTGGGGTCAGGCAAGCGATCCAATTTCAAAAACGCACTTAGAGTCTTAACGAGCTGCTTAAATCCCGAATTTATTGATAGCAATGTAAAGCAACATACACGAACATTCTTTTAATTAACAGCAAATGTCCCTAACAAGTATGCACGAGCATTGTTTGTATCTATATTCCATGTACCCAACTTCAAAGTTGTTAAACATTCAAAACTATTTCAAGATAAGTCCCTTATAAACAGTTAAGAAGTAATAGGAATTCAGAACTACACCGACCATGCCAATCAATGCTTACGGACAGTCTTTTTAACGTCAAATATCAAGTGTTTGTATATTACAGCGGCACCCCTACTGAAAGAGCCAGTCATGTTGGCTTATAAGACACGTACATACAATGAACAACATTAATGCCAGACACTAAGCGAGTATGTAATCGGAAACTATTATTTAACTAGCTGGCGGCTCACCTACCTACGGTGTTCTGTACCACCCGGTCTCTCTTCAGTAATAAGACCCGCCTCTGACAATGCTCGAACCTTTGACCTCCTGGAACCGGTGCCTTATCCTTTAGGTCAACATAGCTGGGTTATTATAATTTATACAAAACAAAGACAAATATCAAACAGGGAATGCCACGTACCAAAAACGAAACCTACAGCACGCAGACGTGCACACTACAAACACACACATACAAAGCCAACACATGAGGACAAAACGAACAAACAAAGGAACACAGTGGGGCACCGCCTTGGAACGGTCAGTGGCAAAAACACCACTGGGGAGCTTAAACCGGTTTATGGTGTACCTAACCTCACTCTTACCCCCACCATGTTCCAAAGACATGGGACAGTGTAAATAAAAGTAATCCCCTCCAGGTGAATCTCTTACACACGTAATGGAAACAAAAAGGCATGGCATGTAAAACACAAAAATGCTCGTGTATAAATACATAAAAAAAACAAACCTTAAGAACCAAAAACGTATGTACTCAATGCCTTTTCAGAAGACAGAGCAACAAGAGAAACACCCTTAAGGGCCCGACGAAACAGGTCAGAAGACAGATATCAAAACAGTTCAGTCCTGGTAGGATTTAAAAACTGCATCAGTATCCAAATTGTTAGTTTTAATTAACTGAAGCTCCCTAGGATAAATAGTACCCACCAACTGACCAAAAAACGGATTATCCATATTAAGAATACCATCTAGATAGCGTGATGTATTATTAAATGCCGTTATAATATCTGCCTGCGTATCTGGAGAGAGGCTCAACATAAATATAATTTGAAAAGTAGATCCCTCGGAAGCACCGAGAACAATGCAAACAGTGAAAATTGCAGACTCGGTTTGATTGGGTCTGTTCATGAGCAGTAATGGAAAATGCAACACTGCTCACGCCCACTAGCACCGGCTTAAGCAGTATTCAATCTTCAAATCTAAGTGAGTTGTAATCAATGATCCCGAAGGACCAGAAAATATAACAACACTGAGATGAAGTCGGGGCGACTTTTTACGGCCGCCACACAGCACTTAACACCCGCTGTTGTGAAGTAAATATAATCTGAAAAGTAGATCCCTCGGAAGCACCGAGAACAATGCAAACAGTGAAAATTGCAGGCTCGGTTTGATTGAGTCTGTTCATGAGCAGTAATGGAAAATGCAACACTGCTCACGCCCCCTAGCACCGGCTTAAGCAGTATTCAATCTTCAAATCTAAGTGAGTTGAAATCAATGATCCCGAAGGACCAGAAGTCTCTTTCATAACAATATAAAAACAAATCTGCGACAAGGGGTGCACAATTTGTTCCCATGGGAATACCAACAACTTGTCTAAAAACTGCATTCCCAAACCTGTTGTAAATGTTGTTCAATAAAAAGGAAAGGGCTTTACAAACTTCGTCACAGGTCCACATTGTATAATGTTTAATAATATTGTTAGTAAAAAAAGCTTTATCAAAATTGCAAACAATAAATGTAGCATTCTCTCTGGCAAAAGTCTTTTGAATTAGGGCAGTTAATTTGTCATTTATTAAGTTATGTGGTAAAGTGGTATACAAAGTAGAAAAATCGTATGTACTGACTGTAGTTACCTTGTAATTATTAATTTTCAACTTATCCAGGATTTCACCAGAATTTTTAATCGACCAAAATAAGTGTTTACCAGAGTTCTCGTATACTTTATCGCAGTGTATAAGTGTTAGTGCTATTTAGTTCGTTTTGTAAAACATTAATACAATGTAGGCGTCAAATGATGATAATATTGTTGGCCGCCTTGTCTGCTGGAACTAAGACATACTTAGAATGAAATTCTTGGATTTCCTTTTTCAGATGTCTTAAAGTAAACTTGGGTTTTGTTGGAAGTAGGTGATCATTAGTTTGAAGCCGGTGCTAGGGGGCGTGGGCAGTGTTGCATTTTCCATTACTGCTCATGAACAGACTCAATCAAACCGAGTCTGCAATTTTCACTGTTTGCCTGGTTCTCGGTGCTTCCGAGGGATCTACTTTCCAGATTTTATTATTCGAGAATCAACAATGTTAAAAATATTTCGTTTCCAAGACGTTAATGCATTGGGATCAGCGTTCTCACGACGACACCATTTAACACAGAAGGTTTCGATGGATTCTGCAATCTGACCACGACAAGCATTAAAATCAATAGTTGAAGAAATTCTATATTTAGGTCCGTTAAAGAATAAATTACGAATACGCTTGTCCTTAACAATATCAAAATTACCAGTGATGACATGACCTGCATCTGAATAGCAAAATTTTGAGTTTTTACATTCGCAGTGAGAAGGAGTATTTGTTTGAACATTTAAGTCGGAAACAATTTTATTGTAATTGAAAATAACATTTTTTACAGGTGTTTTATATTTATAACAGATAATAGGAACTTCGGAGTTTCTGAAATATTTAGGCACAGAATCAATGACACGTTTATCACGAAATATACTGGTACTCGATGAAGTCAATACCTTTGTTCATGAAATAAATTTTAAGAAAATGTCTCTCATGGTCAGATTGGGTGTCAATATGTGGACGGAGAACATGTTGTGTGTAACTTTGAATAAGATATGATACAGTGTAAAACGGATCTGTTTGAATAACATGCTGGTCCGCTTCTTCGTCTAGCTTTTTAAGAGACTGTACAGATAAAGATGTAAGACCAGAAAGCATTGAATGTCTACCAGAGTTTGAAAGAATTAAATCGAGGTCAGCAACAGATATATTGACTTCAGATTTGCGTTTAACATTACCATTTCGTCTAATTCCACGAGACCTGGATTTACGTTTCCTAATATTTAAAATAGAAAAGATATCGATATCAGGGTTTTTAGAGATATTACCTTCCTGATAAATATTATCATTTAAGCCCAACGGAAACGGTGACTGTAAATTTTTAATCCATTTGAATTCTGCTACGTGCCTGGCTTTAATTTTAAAACTAGATGTGGAATTAGTATCATATACGATTTGCTCTACTGGTTGCATTGTTACCTGATCAAATGTATGACCAAATTTACGAGTGTTGGTATAAAAATGTAGTAAACTTGTTCCGACTACGTATTTTGTATGAATGTTCACGGAAACGAATTTTTAAAGAACGTCATGTTTGGCCAACATATTGAATACCACAATTGGGTGCGTTTCAAGTCAGTACATATATCATGTGGGACGTATTTCAATCAACGTCAGAATTAAGTACCACATTAAAAGTTCTGCCGTTAACGTTTGAGGTAATTGTAGACCTGTGCGATAAATGATTGCAACAACCGCACCTCTTAGAATTGCATTTGTTAATAGAACGGTACTCTCTACATCTCTGTGGAAAATTTGTATGTTTAATTTTATATTTCTTCAGTATAGTAGAAATTAAAGGTGATAGACAAATACGCAGATTATTACGAAAAACAGCTGGAGAATTTAAACTAGTACGTGGAATATAAACTGATTGAACAGAATGTAGCTTAAGTGGAGAAAGGCTAATCGATGGTGTATCATCTCAGTGTTGTTATATTTTCTGGTCCTTCGGGATCATTGATTTCAACTCGTCTGGATTTGAGGATTGAATACTGCTTGGGCCGGTGCTGGGAGGCGTGGGCAGTGTTACTTTTTCCATTGCTGCCCATGAACGGACTGAATCGGGCCGAGTCTACAATTTTCACTGTTTGCCTTGTTCTCGGTGCTTTCGAGGGATCTACTTTTCAGATTTTATTTGCTACACAACGCAGTACATATTATGACGTTCAATCTTTGAAAGTTATTTGACAACGTTTCAGTCGGAAATATTTTATCGTTTTTAAAGCAGATAGGAATACATCAAAAGATCTAATATAATCCGGAAAGTAGATCCCTCGGAAGCGCCGAAAACGATGCAAGTGGTGAGGGTTGCGGACTCGGTTTGGTTGGGTCTGTTCGTGAGCAGTGGTGGAAGGTGCAACGCTGCCCACGCCCCCTAGCGCCGGCTTGGGCAGTGTTCAATCTTCGAATCTAGATGGGTTGAGGTCAGTGATCCCGAGGGACCGGAAAATATAACAACGCTGAGAGGAAGTCGGGGCGACGTTATATACCCGTTTTCTATGGGGATGTGCTTTACAAACTTCGTAAGATCTTGGGTCATGGTAATTTTTCAAATGTATTTGGTAAAATTATAAAACGTTGTATTAAAAGAGGTTACGACCCAATTGTTTTGAGACATACTGCATGTTTAGTGTTCAACCCGTTTACGCTTCCCTCTGATTGTGTCTGACGGAAGAGGGGGAGGACTCTATGATAAGCAGTTTTTAAATCCTACAAGGACTGAACTGTTTTGATATCTGTCTTCTGGCCTGTTTCGTCGGGCCCTTAAGTGTGTTTCTCTTGTTGCTCTGTCTTCTGAAAAGGCATTGAGTACATACGTTTTTGGTTCTAAAGGTTTGCTTTTTATATATTTTTACACGAGCATTTTTGTGTTTTACATGCCGTGCCTTCTTGTTTCCATTACGTGTGTTAAGAGATTCACCTGAAGGGGATTACTTTTATTAACACTGTCCCGTGTCTTTGGAACACGGTGGGGGTAAGAGTGAGGTTGGGTGCGCACCATAAACCGGTTTAAGCTCCCCAGTGGTGTTTTTGCCACTGACCGTTCCAAGGCGGTGCCCCACTGTGTTCCTTTTTTTGTTCGTTTTGTCCTTGTGTGTTGACTTTGTGTGCGCGCGTGTGTGTATGCTTATTGTTCGTCTTGTCCTGATGTGTTGGCTTTGAGTGTGTGTATGTGTGTTGTTCGTTTTGTCCTGATGTGTAAGCTTTGAGTGTGTGTGTGGTGCGCGCGTTTGCGTGCTGGGGGGTTCGTTTTGAGTAGGCTGCGCTTTTGGTGCGTGGCACTCCCTGTTTGATATTTCGCTTTGTTAGCTCACCTGAGCAATGCTAAGGTGAGTTTTTCTGATCGCTCGATGTCCGTCGTCTGTCAACATTTAGCTTGTGTATGCGATAGCGGCTGTATTTTTCAACTAAACTTCATGAATATTGGTCAGAATGATAACCTTGATGAAATCTAGGCCGAGTTCGAAAATGGGTCATCTCGGGTCAAAAACTAAGTCACTAGGTCAAATCAGAGAAAAACCTTGTGTATGCGATAGAGGCTGTATTTTTCATTTAATCTTCATGAATATTGGTCAGAATGATAACTTTGATGAAATCTAGGCCGAGTTCGAAAGTGGGTCATCTCCGTTCAAAAACTAGGTCACTAGGTCAAATCAAAGAAAAACCATGTGTATGCGATAGAGGCGGTATTTTTCAGTTAATCTTCATGAATATTGGTCAGAGTGATAACCTTGATGAAATCTAAGCAGAGTTCGAAAATGAGTCATCTCAGAAAAAACCTTGTGTATGCGATAGAGGCTGATTTTTCAATTCTTCTTCATGAATATTGGTCAGAATGATAACCTTGATGAAATCTAGGCCAAGTTCGAAAATGGGTCATTTCGGGTCAACAACTAGGTCACTAGGTCAAATCAAAGAAAAACCTTGTGTATGCGATAGAGGCTGTATTTTTCAATTGATCTTCATGAATTTTGGTCAGAATGATTGCCTTGATGGAATCTAGGCCGAGCTTGAAAATGGGTCATCTCGGGTCAAAAACTAGGTCACTAGGTCAAATCAAAGAAAAACCTTGTGTATGCGATTGAGGCGGTATTTTTCAATTGATCTTCATGAATTTTTGTCAGAATGATTACCTTGATGAAATTTAGGCCGAGTTCGAAAATGGGTTATCTGGGGTCAAAAACTAGGTCACTAGGTCATATCACGTAAAAACCTTGTGTATGAGTTAGAGGCTGTATTTTTCAATTGATCTTCATGAATTTTGGTCAGAATTATTACCTTGATGAAATTTAGACCAAGTTCGAAAATGGGTCATCTGGGGTCAAAAGCTAGGTCACTAGGTCAAATCAAAGAAAAACCTTGTGTATGAAGTAGAGGCTGTATTTTTCAACTGATCTTCATGAAATTTAGCCAGAATGATTACCTTGATAAAATCTAGGCCGAGTTCGAAAATGGGTCATCTGGGGTCAAAAACTAGGTCACTTGGTCAAATCGAAGAAAAACATTGCGTATGCAATAGAGGATGTATTTTTCAATTGATCTTCATGAAATTGCCTTGATGAATTCTAGGTCGATTTTGAATATGGGTTATCTGAGGTCAAAAACTAGGTCACTAGGTCAAATTAAAGAAAAATCTTGTGTATCCGATAGAGACTATTTTTTTAGCTCACCTGAGCAATGCTCAGGTGAGTTTTTCTGATCGCTCGATGTCTGGCGTCCGTCGTCCGTCGTCTGGCGTCTGTCGTCTGTCGTCTGTCAACATTTAGCTTGTGTATGCGATAGAGGCTGTATTTTTCAATTAATCTTCATGAATATTGGTCAGAATGATAACCTTGATAAAATCTAGGCCGAGTTCGAAAATGGATCATCTCGGGTCAAAAACTAGGTCACTAGGTCAAATCAAAGAAAAACCTTGTGTATGCGATAAAGGCTGTATTTTTCAATCAATCTTCATGAATATTGTTCAGAATGATAACCTTGATGAAATCTAGGCCGAGTTCGAAAATGGGTCATCTCAGGTCAAAAACTAGGTCACTAGGTCAAATCAAAGAAAAACCTTGTGTATGCGATAGAGGCTGTATTTTTCAATTGATCTTCATGAATATTGGTCAGAATGATTGCCTTGATGAAATCTAGGCCGAGTTCGAAAATGGGTCATCTCGGGTCAAAAACTAGGTCACTAGGTCAAATCAAAGAAAAACCTTATGTATGTGATAGAGGCTGTATTTTTCAACTATTCTTCATGAATATTGGTCAGAATGATAATCTTGATGAAATCTAGGCAGAGTTCGAAAATGGGTCATCTCGGGTCAAAAACTAGGTCACTAGGTCAAATCAAAGAAAAAACTTGTGTATGCGATAGAGGCTGTATTTTTCAATTGATCTTCATGAATATTGGTCAGAATGATTGCCTTGATGAAATCTAGGCCGAGTTTGAAAATGGGTCGTCTTGGGTCAAAAACTAGGTCACTAGGTCAAATCAAAGAAAAACCTTGTGTATGCGATAGAGGCTGTATTTTTCAATGGATCTTCATGAATTTTGGTCAGAATGATTACCTTGATGAAATGTAGGCCGAGTTCGAAAATGGGTCATCTCGGGTCAAAAACTAGTTCACTAGGTCAAATCAAGGAAAAACCTTGTGTATGCGATAGAGGCTGTATTTTTCAACTGATCTTCATGAAATTTAGCCAGAATGATTACCTTGATAAAATCTAGGCCGAGTTCGAAAATGTGTCATCTGGGGTCAAAAACTAGGTCACTAGGTCAAATCGAAGAAAAACATTGTGTATGCAATAGAGGATGTAGTTTTCAATTGATCTTCATGAAATTTTGTCTGAGTGATTGCCTTGATGAAATCTAGGTCGAGTTTGAATATGGGTTATCTGAGGTCAAAAACTAGGTCACTAGGTCAAATTAAAGAAAAATCTTGTGTATGCGATAGAGACTGTTTTTTTCAATTGATTTTTATGAAATTTGGTCAGGATGATTGCCTTAATGAAATCTAGGTCGAATTTGAATATGGGTCATCTGAGTTCAAAAACTAGGTCACTTGGTCAAATCAAAGAAAAAACTTGTGTATGTGATAGAGGCTGTATTTTTCAATTGATCTTCATGAATTTTGGTCAGAATGATTGCCTTGATAAAATCTAGGTCGAGTTTGAACATAGGTCATCTAGGGTCAAAAACTATGTCATATCTAAGAAAATGCTTGTTTTATCGCAAGAGACCAATTTTTTGGTCCAATGTTAATGAAAATTGGTCAGAATATTTGTTTCCATGAAATCACTAGGTCAAACATGTTTTGCACTGTTATGGTGTGTTTCTTAGGTGAGCGACCTAGGGCCATCTTGGCCCTCTTGTTTCAATTGATTTTTATGAAATTTGGTCAGGTTGATTGCCTTAATGAAATCTAGGTAGGATCTGAATATGGGTCATCTGAGGTCAAAAACTAGGTCACTTGGTCAAATCAAAGAAAAAACTTCTGTATGTGATAGAGGCTGTATTTTTCAGTTGATCTTCATGAATTTTGGTCAGAATGATTGCCTTGATAAAATCTAGGTCGAGTTTGAACATGGGTCATCTAGGGTCAAAAACTAGGTCATATCTAAGAAAATGCTTGTTTTATCGCAAGAGACCAATTTTTTGGTCCAATCTTAATGAAAATTGGTTAGAATATTTGTTTCCATGAAATCACTAGGTCAAACATGTTTTACACTGTTATGGAGTGTTTCTTAGGTGAGCGACCTAGGGCCATCTTGGCCCTCTTGTTTTTAAAAAAGTACTGTTATCTTTAGGCAGATGAACAGAAGATGTAGAATGTAACCGAAGAGGTGAAAGAATTAATTTCGGTACTCTATTATATATACTCATGAAATGTAATAATTGTAATACCATTCTGTGAAAAGTGGCGTTCGGGTAGATCAGTCATCAGTTTCAATTCGTTAAAGTAAAATGTTAAGCGCCAGTAAAAAAGCGCTGGAGGTCCCAGAATACAAGAGGACGGGATAACTAGCATGGACCGGAATGTCAGTGAACACAGAACCTTCAACCTTATTTCTTGATTAAAGGTCAAACCGGAAAACACCCATTTGCTTTCCAGCAATGTTTCAAAATTATTTAAGAAAAAAAAAAAAAATTATTTAAGAAAAAAAAAAAAAAAAAAAGCTGAAAGTGAATGTGGGAAACGATAGATGTAGTGCCGAGCTTCAAGAAGCAATTAACAGCCTCTTGGTGAAGGTAAGCGGAGAAATTTGTGACAGGGTACGTGACTGTCAACAGCAGCGAGCTCAGGAGATTGGCAGGCAGATGGAAACTCTGAGAAGTGAGTTAAAAAATAAGATGAGCGATGATAAACTTTTTAACGTTGATGAAAAAATCCACCACCGGATAGAACAGAAAAAAGACGTTATCATCAGTCAACATGAAAAGAAACTGTCTTATCTGATTGACAATAGAAGCAAAAATCGCACGTCTAATAACGATAAAGATGAGATTCGTGTTGAACCACAATCTAATAACACATCAAAACGGAGACGCAATGGAAAGAAGACCGAAACAAAATCAACCAAAACCAACAAAAATACTTTCGGCAGAAGAACTAGCAAGCAGATTTCGAAAGTTAATGATGAATCCATTCATCAAATGTCAAAAAACATGAAAACCCCGGGCCCACAGAAAACCTACGCAGAGGCCGTGAAAACCGGGGCAACACTGCAGGAGGACATGAAGACCGGGACAACACTGCAGGAGACAGTGCAGAACCTAGTGAAGGCAGTTACGAGTGTGGCAGCACTGCTGGAGGGAAGGGCCGACACGGCATAAATCGACAAAGGCGCTTCATCCGTGCTCCGGACAAAAAATCCTGGAGAAAAACGAAACGGCGGTTACAGAAAATACGGAAAGGAAAGGAGACAGTATTAAACTTATCGAGTAAAAAACTTAAAGACGATGACTACATACTTCTAGGTAAGGGGTTAAAATTTTGCCCGAAAACTAACTCGCATGATAAGCTTAAATTAGCAGAAAACATTTTTAGATTCAATCGCAGGCTTCGTCTAAAGGAATATTTTGCTTCAAAAATAATAAATGACAGCGAATGCGAGAGCGATGATAACAATGCAGATACAGATAATTATCATGGTCTTCCATTCTACAATAAATCTCAGTCATCTTTTACTCCTCCAGCTGGTCGCGATATGTACTTAGACTTTTATATAACAGCTGTTACTGAAGAAATATTACAGAATTGTAACAAGAAAAGACGATATAGTAATATTTCAAAAACTGAACTAGATTCGCTCAGAAAATTATCTCAAGATGAATCGATTGTTATCAAGAAAGCTGACAAATCTAATACAATTGTTATAATGAACACGGATGATTACAAGAAAGAGATTCTGAGGCAACTTAGTGATGGTAAATATTATGAAAAACTTAAACAAGATCCTAAAGATAATGTTCTTAAGAATATATCTACATGTATTGAAAATATAGAAGAGACAAATAGTAATGTAACTAAGGAATTTGACATGTTTCCAGAGTCTGTTAGAACTCCGGTATTTTACGTGCTGCCGAAAATACATAAGACTCCCGACAGCAATCTACCGCTAAATTATCCCGGGCGACCCATTGTGTCGGCATGCAGCTCGCCCACGGAGAACATTTCAAAATATCTTGATTATATACTCAAACCGCACATGATAAACTTACCGTCTTATATTAAAGACACAACTGACTTTATTGAAAAGATTAAAAGTTTCAAATTCAAAAGTAAGGCTACTTATTTAGTGACACTAGATGTTTCTTCTCTATACACAAACATACCGCACAGCGACGGAATAGACGCATGTAAATATTTTTTGGACGAGCATTGCCATGGAAGATTGAAAAGTGACGATGTCGCAAACCTCATTAAACTTGTTCTGCAAAATAATTATTTCAAATTTGATGAAGATTTTTATCTCCAAAAAATGGGTACTGCGATGGGCAGCTCAATGGCACCATCATACGCATCGTTATTTATGGGAAAATTTGAACAAGACTTCCTTAGAAATCGAGATCTACAACCGACACTTTGGCTGCGTTTCCTGGATGATATTTTTATGGTGTGGGATCATTCCTTGGAAGAACTAGAACTTTTCATCAGAGAGTTAAACAGTTTTCATCCTGACATAAAGTTTACGCATACTATTTCACAAGATTCGCTCTCGTTTCTAGATGTAAATATATCCAAGGGAGAGAATTTATGTGTCGAAACTAACATATATGTGAAAGAAACTAATAACCACCAGTACCTGGACTATACATCATGTCATCCCAAACAAATGTAAGAACGGTATTCCGTATAGTCAAGCAAAACGCTATAGACGTATAATATCAGATGATGACAAGTTCAAACATTCATTATCACAGCTTCGTGAATTCTTCGTTGACAGAGGTTACCCACATGATGTGTTAGACCGTGCCTTCCAAAAAGTAGTCAATATATCTCAGCAAGAAGCTTTACAGACTCAAGTTGGGGACAAAAATAGTGTAATTCCTTTTACTATTGTGTATGATCCAGCGCTTCCACGTATTGGTAACACTATTAATAAATACTGGAGTATTTTGAACCTATCAAAAAGCTTTACAACTAAATCCGTTTATGAGAACTGTAAACCTGTTGTTGCCTATAGACGTCCGTAAAATTTACAAGACTATTTGATAAGTTCAGAGTTCAATAAGCAAAGTGATAAACTTTATCTCTCACAGAGATGTAATGGTAGCCGATGTTCGCATTGTACCAATATCGAAACAGGTTCAGAATTTACCAGTCAAATGACTGGTCAAGCATACAGTTTACACCATAACGTAAACTGTAAAAGTAACTGTGTAATTTATTTGATTACTTGCAAAAAAATGTGACAAACAGTATGTGGGACAAACTAAGCAACCTGTATCAAAACGCATGAACAGTCACCGATTTGATATTAATAGTTTTACTGACCCTACTTTTTCCTCAATGGTTGCATCACATTTCAATTTACGAGATCATTGCTTAAAGGACTTTTCTTTTATGCCTATTGATGTTGTAAGAGATTACATTGATCGTCTCTGCAAAGAAACAGTGTGGATACATAAACTGAAAACGCTCTATCCAGATGGTTTAAATTCTAAAGTTTTATTTGATATTAATTGACCAATCAACTAATTGTATTGATCTACATGTAGATATGTAATGCCGAGTATATCGTTGTTTTTTCCTATTTCTGTTTTTTATATACGTAAGTATAGGAAATTTTGTATAAACACTATCCGACAATTTACTCGGTATGTTTGTTAAATCCGTTTAAAGGAACGTTATTTTTAATTTATTTAACATTGTAAATAATGTAGATCTAAACTTTGTATACATTTTACCGCCTTTTTACGCGACGTTGTTTAACGACGTCACGTCCGTTGTTTTTATTGTATTCTTCCCTGAGGAAGGCTTAACGCCGAAACTTTGGGAAAAGTTAATAATTATCTATGAACAAACGTACACGTGTTGTTGTTGATTTTTCTTATTTGTTAATAAAATTATAAGAAAATAGGAAATATTGAATACAAGCAAGTAAACAAAATTATAGCAGGATTCGGTTTGATTGATGAGAGGTAATGATGCATGCGTAAAACACGTTTTGATCTCTACGAACGAATTCAATTAGCTAAATTATGATTCAGCGGTGACGTCATAAATGTATGACAAAGTATGACGTCATAATAAAGTTAAGCTTGTAACTCGTAACACAGGGTCGGTCAACTAACCTAATTTGATTATTCTGTTCATCAATAATTTGCGAGCTGTTTGATAGCTAGTTTATAAATACTTCTCAAAAATCTAATAAAAAAGTAACAAATATCTATACGTTCCATTGGCTCTGCAACACTTTCTAACCATGGGAGTAAATTGTAACTGCATATGATCCGAATGACGTATTACGCTGTAAATGTAGTACTGTAAAATGCGAATTATTTGCGTTGTAAGAATTGAAATAATAAATCTGTTCCAATAATTTTATCAGTTAATAGCTACGCACTCGTGATTTAATTATTACGCATCCAAACTCCTGCCCATATTTTATTAACTGATAAAATATAGGAACAGATATATTATTTCTTAATTAAAGGTCAAACCGGAAAAAATATCGAACAGAACACTCATTTGCTTTTCCAGCAATGTTTCAAAGTTATTTAAGAAAATAGGAAATATGGAATACATGCAAGTAAACAAAATTATAGCAGGATTCGGTTTGATTGATGAGAGGTAATGATGCATGCGACACCCCTAGCACCAGTTTAGACGGAAATCTAATATTATAAAATAGACTGCATTCCAAACGTCAAGATAATAAAACATATAACAGCAAGGCGCCACGATGAAACATAAAATAGAAGAAAGTGGAACCAAACAATATGTCGCCCTTCAACCTCAATCAGTTCCAAAAGATATTTCATAGCTATTTTTTCTATCAAATCTGACTAAACTTCACACTAAAAATAACTGATTGCACATCGTTTATAGGGAGACAGGTTACTAACATATATATCAACAGTATATTTTCTCTGGTGCTCTTAGTCACTTGTAACTTAACGAAAACATCCCTTTATTTCTTCCAAAAAGATCAGATCTTTAATATGTGGACTTTAATATAGGTTGTTTTATTTAGACGTTAAGGGACATGAGTAGTTACATATAATTTAAATAGAACTGCCAGGCTTCTTAGAATAACCACTAGAGACATATTTATAATACGATTTCTATATAAACGAGCTTTTTGTGTCAGAAATAATTTGTCCTCTACCTCTGATTCACGTGGAGAAGTCGGTAGTTACTTGCGGGGTACAGGTTTTCACTACTACAGAATTCAGGAAAACTGGTTTGGTTAACCGCCCACCGTTACATAACTGAATACTGTTTAAAAACGGCGCTAAACCAAAAAACAAACTGAAAACATAAGCACAAATGAATACAATAATAGAAAACAGGAGCAACCAACAGACACAAATAAGACGATTGTCAATGCTAAATAGAAGATACCAATTGTTTGGGGTTCAGAAGATCTAGGTCAAGGTCAAGTTGACATTGAAACTGAAAACTGTATGTGGTCAGTAGATGACCCTTAATGTTTTGTAGGGCACACGGTAAATATGTCAATGTCACTGTTACATAACTAAAACACTGATGGAAAACGGTGCTAACCCCAAAACAAACGTAATAATTATAGTTCTGCTTCTGTACATTTTGAGTGTTTATTGTGAACAGACAATTGAGAATAGAATCGCTCTTCTTGTCTGTGTCGCAAGCGTCAACCTAAATAAAATTCATCAACAGACCCAGTTTTCGAAGCTGCCTCTGACTTGTTGGTGTATTTGATATGGATGCAACAACTTTGTCAACATAATTTAGATTATGTAACAGCATTCAATAAACATAGCCAGTGTTCCTGATACTGAAACAAACTGATCGTCTTCAGTAACTGAAAGAAAGAATTATGTACACATTTGATAATGAATTTAATGAAACTTCCTACACATGTTTTCCATGAAGTGCAATACGTGACAGAATGTTAGGGTCGGTACAGAAGGTCCTTTGATTGAGACAAAAATTAATGAATGTCTAATCTAGTCTTATTCTATATATTTGTTTGTAGCATGAAATACTTCAACAGTTTGAAATATATTCGTACGAAAATTTTTACACATGATCAACATGAAGTAAAGAAAAGCATCACATAACATTTAAGTAGTAGTTTAGGGCACTTAGAAAATTTGAGTAGTTTACGGTATTTCAGAGTTAAATGCCTTTGGAGGGGCCTCCGTGCCCGAGTGGTTAAGGTCGCTGACTTCAAATCACTTGCCCCTCATCGATGTGGGTTCGAGAATCACTCGGGGCGTTGAATTCTTCATGTGAGGAAGCCATCCAGCTGGCTTACGGAAGGTCGGTGGTTCTACCCAGGTGCCCGCTCGTGATGAAATAATGCAGGGAGGGGCACCTGGGGTCTTCCTACACCATCAAAGCTGGAAAGTCGCCGTATGACCTAAAATATGTCGGTGCGACGTTAAACCCAACCAAAACTAGAGCTATCACTAAAGGTGATGAATGTACCCCCACATGCACTGACACAGTACATTGCAATTCGACGCACACAAGATTGCATAATTATGTGGACTGTATGTATATAGACTGTATGTATACAGTATAGTAACAAAAAACAAAGTCCCATAACTATGCAGAATATTTATCTAAAAGAATGTAACATGCACCATGCACATATAGGGTTGGTACTGATCACTTGTGTGAAGTTTCATTAAATTGTGTGCAAGGGTTTGGTAGATTAGGCACGCATAAGATTGCATGATTATGCAGATTGTATGTACATAGTATGTTAACATGAAACAAAGTCCCATAACTCTGCAATTTTTGTCGCTGAAAGAACCTAACATGCCCCATGCACAACTACTGTTGTTACTGATCACTTGTGTGAGTTTCATTAAATTGTGTCAAGGGGATGAGGAGAATGGTGCGCACAAGATTGTGTCTATGTATTAGTATAGTAACAAAAAACAAAGTCCCATAACTCTGCAATTTTTGTCGCTGAAAAAACCCTACATGCCCCATGCACAACTACTGTTTTTTATGATCACTTGTGTAAAGTTTCATTAAACTGTGTCAAGGGGATGAGGAGAGATGGTGCACACTAGATTGTGTCTACGGACACAGACAGACAGACAACCTGAAACCAGTATACCCCCCCCCCCCCCCCTGACAACAAAGTTGTCGGGGGGGGGGGTACTAAAAGTGCCCTTTGGTTTAGAGAAAATCTATACATTTCATTATTGGTTAGACTTGCTAGGGACTAGATAATCTTCCTTATTTTCTACATTATTTCTCTAATACACTCTGACTTGATCTTTCTTGGCTCCGATTATTGGCTGTGTTTTGAGAAGAAAAGGGGCATAATTATACAACATTTGAATAGCCTCAACATTCAAATTAACAGGTTCAACAATCAGTTCAAGCTAACTGCGTTGTATTAATTAACCGTGTGGTTACGTTTTGACCCTGTCGTTAGTAAATAATTTTCAGGACCAGAAATTCTGTTTGATACTTAGAATACAAAGAATCTATACACAGACCTAGTGCTGTGATCAATAGACAATTCAAGACGTCTTTGTCACTCTAATGCTTTTCGTGAACCAAATCGGACTGAATAAAAATGAAGAGAGTGGCTAGACGAAAAGTAGAAACAGTGTGTAAACTTTGAAGATTGCATGTGAAAATACGATTAAATGCTAAAGTAGCTTTCTTTAAAACAGGCATTTTATGGCAAACAAAATTAAGTATGTCGGAAGTTAGCGAAGGATATGGCACTGGGTAACTTATGCTGTCCATATCTACCTAGACACAATCAGTGTCATGCAGGAATGCGAACATATATTATATTTTAAAAGTGGTATCATGACACATTGGAATATGTCTTCAAAAATAATATGTGGTTAATTTAAAACAGGGACTATTTTCAATACATAAATATATTTTATTTGAAAAGCACAATGCGCCTTCCAGCACAGGTACACAGCCGAATTATCAACTGAACATAACAGTGTGCGCAGTGATTAAAGAAATAGTCTTTACTTGCACCAAAGTTAAGCTTTTAAACTTTTCAACGTTATCGTTTGACAGTGATGTGTGAAAAACCGACATTCTACATACGTAACTATAGCAAACAAATCGACCTCATCAGCAGCGTTAAACGTATATTTCCAGTGATGTCAAAATCTTCAGTTCATGATCACTGTTTCTCCTTCCATCACATGGTAAAGAGAAATGCTTACTATCTATATAAAGTTTTTCAATTGATTGCCTTGTATTTTATATTCTCTAGGTAAGCCGCACCATATTCGTCAGCATCAAGCCACTGTAGAAAGCGTTTTGGCTTGCTGCCGCTGTCTTAATATCTACAAATGGTTCGGCGTTATCTCTTTTTCCTTAAACTCTCACGGCTTTCCAACTCTACTATGTCCAGCGCGACTACTATGTCCAGCGCGAAATCTAGAAATCTAGTCAAAGATCTATAAATGTTTGATCTTAACAAAGCGTGAAATGCGTTTCACGCGCGTTAAGTTCTACTATTCTGTTCAAAATTTTTCTTTGTAAATCTAATGTTTGCTCTAGATCAATTTGTGTAAAGCGTCCCCTGAAGTTCAGCAACTGCTGCCCCTTCATTCTTAGGGTTTGCGTTTATTGATAAAAAAACAAAGACAAATATCAAACAGGGAATGCCATGCACCAAAAACGCAAGTCATATTGTGTTTCACCGTGAACCTATTAACACGGTTAATCTTCAGATGATAATGTACCAAAGTGTCCTTCCCTTACATGCCAGTGCAGTTCAAATTCTAAACAGTAGGTTAAGTCAGCCAATGTATATCAACTCTCTCTCTCTCTTTGTAGTGGGTGGCATCTACCGCCTCCTGCTGAAGCACGTCTTCCTGAATCTCTCTTTAAATTGGTAAAGAGCGCAATCCGTGTTCTGCCTGTTCCAATTTACCCAGTCTGCTGGAACTTGCAGTCCACACACACACTACATGTACAGCGTGTTTTCCTTTCTGCCACACCTCCTTCCTACAAAAACAAATATAAATTGTAGCATCTGCATGGTGAGATAATGTTAAACTGCGTAAACATACATGTTACTGAGCACGCAAGTTGCAAATCGAAACATGGCGGCAAAATATTGCGTTACAAACAAGTTTGAGAGTGTCCAACTTTTGCACATAAAACACGGCGCCTTGATACTTCGTAAATAAACAAGTTTTTGCGTTTAAAAGACGATTTTATATGATTGAAGGTTACAATTTAATGTAAGGTATTGTATGTCAAATATTACCCTCTAGTTCCCGCCTCCAAACATCCCCACAGATGATGACTCGTCATACTCGTATTCCTTAGCCTAAACGTCGACTTTCTTGTTCCTTAAATTCCGAGCTGTTAGAAGTAGTGGCTGGTATAAGACTTCCTTCAAGATTTTCCTCTTTTCTTCATTTATTTGAGTGGCCTTTTGTTTAAAGGAGACGCAGACCGAGGCAATGACGGTGTGTCTTCCGGCACCGTACATTCCAACTAAAAACTCCTCGAGTTCCGCAGTTGAAGGAAACATTATTGCACCGGCCTTTTACTTTATAGCTTCCACTTTATGTTTTAAGTGGCCATGAGAGTCAAATAATACTACTCCATTTTTGTTATTGAGAATGACGTACGAATAGGCGTTTATTGTCAGACGAAATCCCATTTTTCTCAGGCATGTCCTTGCATACCAGCTTTCTAAATACTCCTGCAAAAGTTAATCATAAAACATAAAAACTGAAATCTTAGACTGAAGATATACATTTTGAAAGTGAATATGGCGATCGGGTAAATAGATGTAAAATAATTCGATATATTTCAGAGAAGGAAGGGTTTAATTTTCTGTAAAACAACTAATATAGAATTACACCATACATTAAAACTAGCACCTCTGATTTTAAAATTGAAAGATTTTTTAAAAACGACACGCACAAAATACAAATAATTCTGATATACAGTGTCACATAAACATCTAACAACAAAAACAAGCACAGAAGATACAAAAATAAAACATCATTGAAAGTAACAACATGTGCTAATCCTGCCAGAAGTTTAAATACAAAGAAAGGATATACAGTAGAATGGCATTCTACATTTCAGCATTGCCGAACCTAGCTATTTGCGTTAAATAACCCTTTAGTAAAATGTTATAATTGCTGTTGATTTGAAACCTCGCTTAGGGGCTTTGGGAGTAGATTTCTATCGTGTGAAGAAGCTTTCCAACTGTTTTGCGGACGGTTGGTGGTTCTACTCGGAGGGACACCACCATTAAAAGTTGAAAAGTCGCGCTAGTACTCTAGCATCATTGTGTTCCTGTGACTTAAACCTTCCCATCCGGAAGAAAATGCAGGTAGTCCACGCTAGGAATATAACTTACCCTTATGGTTAAAGAAACAACATAATCATCTCTTCCAGTTGTGAAGACATCTCGACAATTTTCCCTTATTCTAACATGGGTATTTCTTCCAAATACTTTTCCTATATGAATGTGTTCCTCGTGCGGGAAATCTTCAACCGCCACCCCTTTGTCAAGATTGTCACTCAGGACGATATCTTCTCTAAGAAATTAAAGAAACGTGCACGTTAATCCATAAATGAACAGAAAGTGTTTAAAAAGTGTTTAACCATAACGTATTTGGTTGAATGGATTCTGAATTTCTGAGTATATATTGGTATGATAACTTATTGAAGTTATACTGCCTACATAGAAAGCCTTCTAGATCACACTGTCAGTGCCAAATGTAGAATGGCTTCTTGATTACACCGTAAATGCCTACATAGAATGGCTTCTTGATCACACAATCGGTGCCAAATGTAGAATGGCTTCTTGATTACACAATAAGTGCCTACATAGAAAGGCTTCTTGATCACACAATCGTTGCAAACTGTAGAATTGCTTCTTGATTACAAAACAGGTGCCTACATAGAATGACTTCTTGATCACACAATCGGTGCCAAACGTAGAATGGCTTCTTGATTACACAAAAAGTGCCTACATAGAAAGGCTTCTTGATCACACAATCGGTGCAAACTGTAGAATTGCTTCTTGATTACAAAACAGGTGCCTACATAGAATGACTTCTTGATCACACAATCGGTGCCAAACGTAGAATGGCTTCTTGATTACACAATAAGTGCCTACATAGAAAGGCTTCTTGATCACACAATCGGTGCAAACTGTAGAATTGCTTCTTGATTACAAAACAAGTGCCTACATAGAATGACTTCTTGATCACACAATCGGTGCCAAATGTAGAATGGCTTCTTGATTACACAGTAAGTGCCTACATAGAATGGCATCTTGATCACAAATCGGTGCCAAATCTTGATTACACAATAAGTGCCTACATAGAAAGGCTTCTTGATCACACAGTCGGTGCCAACTTCAGAATTGCTTCTTGATTACAAAATAAGTGCCTACATAGAATGACTTCTTGATCACACAATCGGTGCCAAATGTAGAATGGCTTCTTGATTACACAATAAGTGCCTACATAGAATGGCTTCTTGATCACACAATCAGTGGCAAATGTAGAATGCCTTGAAAAGTTCTTGATTACACAATTATAAACTCAATTTTTATTTTTTCTGTCATAACATATTTCATCTGGTTTTGAGAAAATTGACAAATATTAAAAGTGATGAATATCAAGAATAGTATGAACTAAAAAGTTCAGCAACTTTAAGACTCTTACATAATTTACAATTATTACATGCAGGTTATTGAATCTGGCGCCATGTCGAATATACATGAATGTGTTCGGATTTCTGATTAAGTAGTTACTTAATTAATCTATTGTTTTGAAATGTGTATGTCAATCCTTGGCGGATAGCATGTCTATCATGTTCTGTAAAATTCATTGTTAACATTTTCCCCGTATTCCTTAAAGGTTTGAAAACTGGTAAGTTAGTGGAACCTGAGTCTAGTGTGAAGTTGTTGCCTTCTTTCAGGATTTTGTTGATTCTGCTGGGTGTAAACTCCGAATAGATCTTGTGTTGAATGATTGCGGTCAGGGCCATACTGGTACATTGATTTCCGGCATATAATCCTGACATATTGGCCTGGGTTTTACAAACCAATGTCCTTCGTACTACTAGCACTGCAACAGTTGAAGGCGCCTGTATTTCTTTACTTTTCTACATAGACCTGAGCTGCATTGAAAAAAAAAACCCATATAAATAGAAAAATGGGTTATATTAATTTCTTGAAACAGTTAAAAAAGACACTGCTTTAGGTAATACGTAAATTACTGCTACTTCTGCGATTTCAATTTATAATACTGCAACTTCCACTTACAGTCACGACAACCACTTCAACTATCACTTACTTCACTTCCAATTGTTTCAACTACCATTCCCACAACCACACACTGCAACCACCACTTCCGATCGTTCCCACTACTACCCCAACTGTCACTCACTGCAACCACCACTTCCAATCGTTTCAAATACCACCACCACTGCAACATACTGCAACCACCACTTCCAATTGTTTCCACTACCACCCTCACTGCCCCACACTGCAACCATCACTTCTAATGGATTCTCCTACCACCCCCACTGCCACACACTGCAACCACCACTTCCAATCGTTTCCACCATCCCCACCGCCACACACTGCAAACACCACTTCCAATCACTACCACCTCAACTGCCACACACTGCAACCACCACTTCCAATCGTTTCCGCCCACTACCACCCCCACTGCCACTCAGTGCAACCACCTCTTCCAATCGTTTCCACTACCACCCCCACAGCCACACACTGCAACCACCACTTCCAATCGTTTCCACTACCACCCCCACTGCCACACACTGCAACCACCACTTCCAATCGTTTTCACTACCACCCCACTGCCACACACTGCAACCACCACTTCCAATCATTTCCACTACCATTCCCACTGCAACTACCACTTTCAATCGTTTCCACCTACTACCACCCCCACTGACACTCACTGCAACCACCACTTCCAATCGTTTCCTCTACCACCAGCACTGCCACGCACTGCAATCATCACTTCAAATTGTTTCTACCACCACTGCCAATGACTGTAACATCAACAGCAACCACTTCAAGTCGTTTCCACTACCACACTCACTGCAACCACCACTTCCAACCGTTTCCACTACAACCACCACTGCCACACACTACAACCACCACCTCCAATCGTTTCCACTAGTACCCCACTGCCACACACTGCAACCACCACTTCCAATCGTTTCCACTACCACCACCACTGCCACACACTGCAACTACCACTTCCAATCATTTCCACTGCCACCACCACTTCCAACCGTTTCCACTGCCACTCACTGCAACCACCACGCCAAATTGTTTCCACTACCTCACACACTGCAACCATCACGTCCAATCGTTTCCACTACCAACCAACTGACACTCACTGCAACCACCACTTCCAATCGTTTCCACTACCACCCCCACTGACACTCACTGCAACCACCACTTCCAATCGTTTCCTCTACCACCAGCACTGCCACTCACAGCAACCACCACTTCCAATCGTTTCCACACCACCACCAGCACTGCCACTCACTGCAACCACCACTTCCACCACCAATAACAACAACAACAACACTATATTCATAACCATTACAAGTACCACTTGTGCCAACCCTATTACTACTGACTTCCACCATCACTACCATTCACTTGCACCACCCCACCACTACTACTTCTACCGGTTCCACCACCACCACTACTACAACACATATCACTGAGATATTCACCATCACGACAATTACCTCCACCAGAACTACAACTATCACTCTGCCACAAACACCAACTCTACCATTACAGCTACAAATCATTGCCACTATCGCTTCCATTGCCACCGCCACACCTAGCACTACCACTTATTTCCACCCCCACCACATCTACTATTTATGGTGGCTGATTTCTGCCATTTCGCGTTTCCGCCCCGCGACCCCGCCGAGGGAAAACACGAGAATTAACAAGTTAATTTAGCGGGGGCGCGGAACAAAAACACGATAATTAGCGGGGCAGGGGCACGGTGCGAAAACTCGACGTATTTTTGCAACGAATTGTTACCACCATTTTTTAGGTGACTGGTGAAACATCCGAGATTTTGGTACAATTATGCGGCCTGATTGAGTTTGACACAACCCGAGAGCATGTCTTGTCTCTAAGGAATATACTTTTGTTATTCATGTTTTGGCTTCGTAGTTACCAAACACACTATACACTCTACTATATTTTGCATACGCATGTACGAGAAGATATGTACCATGATTACTTTAGCTGGCGTAAATACATTGGCCCTCTGAACAGGAATGGAGAGACATGTCAGGCCGTTGGTCTAAGCTGCCTCACACTGTTGGGGCTATCGATGGTACCTTCCATGAAGTATATCGACCGTCCATTTAACCACAAGAGTACTTCTACACTGGTCACAGTCAGTACCATGCTGTACATACGCAAGTTGTAGTGGACAGTAGTTGAATTATAAGATATATAGAGAGTGGTTTCCCAGGGCACCTGAACGACGCACAACAATTCGCAATGATGCAGCAAATAGGTACAGATCTTGTGTTTCCTCCTGAATGTCTGCTTGGTGATAAGATATATCCTAACCGGTACCCAGTCGTTACATCTTATACGGCAGCCCAAGTAGCCAGGCGTCGAGGGTGGGACAGAAGAAGATGCGTTAAATTTGATACATACTTAAGCAAGTGCCGTATTATCTTAGAGCACGCCATAGCAGAACTGAAAACTTACAGGGCTACAAGTGCAATTTGGCGCCACCAACGGCACTTATTGCCGTTAGTTGTTATTTGTGCAGGACTCATTTGCCGCAGAAAAAAGTTAAACCTAATATCGTAGTAAGTAGCCAACACTTCTCTGCATTGACCTCGGTTAAGATAAAGGTATGTTAATGATACTTTGTTCTTTTTTATGCACCATTGCTTTACTCTCACCACTGTGGTGCCCATGCGAAAAATGCACATATAAAGTAGTTTGATGTCTCACCTGAAACAACAGCCGGCTTAGTCCGTCATCCGATGTCCGCAGTCCTAGTTCATCTAATCCGACTATGTCTATTACTTTGCTTAGGTGCGTTCTATGCATCAAAGACTGTTTAGATTTTATCATTTATCATGAAACAGGCATAAATATCAGTTCATAAAGCACTTGTTGACTAACTGAATAGAAACAGGCTGAGTGTCGAATTACGCTTTTTATCAACGCTTCCGAACAGAATTGTGTCCGGGAAGGTACCTCATAATGATTTATATAGAGTTTGAATGCATTCAGGAGAGACGTTTCTGGAACACCTGCTTACATGCAAACATTTACAGAAACATCTTTGTTAAAAGGGGACATAAAAGCATTCATTCTCGCCTTCGTTAAGATTATAGTAGTGTCCTCTTTGATGAAGTTAAATGATCTTGAATGTCACGAAGGACGCCGCTTGTCATATATTCCCTGTCATAAATCCCGTACTGTTGCAAGCAAGTGACATTTTATCCTACTTTTAGCGCTTTATCCCTTGTCATATATCCCGTACTGTTGCAAGTAAGTGACATTTTATCCTGCTTTTAGCGTTTTATACCCTGTCATATATCCCGTACTGTTGCAAGTAAGTGTTTTATCCCCTGTCATATATCCCGTACTGTTGCAAGTAAATGACATTTTATCCTGCTTTTAGCGTTTTATCCCCTGTCATATACCCCGTACTGTTGCAAGTAAGTGATATTTTATCCTGCTTTTAGTGTTTTATCCCCTGTCATATATACCGTACTGTTGCAAGTAAGTGATATTTTATCCTGTTTGTGGCGCAACAGCCGACAGCGCTTGTCTAAGATACATTAATATCGTACGTTTATCCATGACTAAATTTGATATTTAACAACACAAAAAGAAAGAACAGTTTTGCTACACTCGTTTCTTTTCTTTAAATTTCTGATGCAATTAAGCAATTAAGAACAGTGTCTTTCAGCGGGCTTTGATCGACTTGATATTGTAAAATAAATTCATTTCCTATAGATGGGTACGTAATTACTATCACTGAAATATCAATGGTACTTTAGTCATAATTGGCTTCAGAATGTATGGTCAACTTACTCTGGCTTGAAAGTAGTTTTATCTAGGTCTTAATTACTTGCACGCTTATATTTAGTTAGCAATATAATTGGTCCGTATTTCAATTCAAAAGTCGTTTACAAGATTATATGTCAATTTAACTATAAACATATTTGTACTCACAAACTCAGCATCCCTATTGTTTCCACCCGAGGATTTACTTTACAAAACATACTAGGCGCTTTTGCATCGATGATTTATAATCTGCAAAAACAATTAGCCAAACAACTGAAGAGCCAATAATCCGGAAGAAAATCATTAAGATTGATATACACAATGTCATGGGACAAGAACTATAATCACTAAATCCGAACACTATAACTGGTATGTT
Organism: Mercenaria mercenaria; assembly: GCF_021730395.1. NCBI lineage: Eukaryota > Metazoa > Mollusca > Bivalvia > Venerida > Veneridae > Mercenaria > Mercenaria mercenaria. Next base: position 58,189,006 of record NC_069363.1, read on the forward strand.
TAACAAAGCTATTATATAAACAGATACTAGAACCCACAGTGGCAGATATCATTGTTAATTCAGTAAACTGTTCCTTTTGTTTGGACTGGAAAACATATGCTGGTTTTGATCTTTTGTTTGGTCACAGCGACAAAATTAAGGACATATAGCGACTTTTCCAGATTCTGGCGGTGGACCCTAGGTGCCCGTGCAGGCCTTTTGTCAGATATCTGTGTCGGTGTGAATGCCGATTACATGAGGAGAAAAAATAATTTCAACGCAAGAACAGTAAGCATGAAGAAAATTATATATGCCATCTTTCTTTGTAACGTCAGTCAGTAGAGCTACAAAATGACAATAAGGATACTTCCTGTAAAATGTTAAATAATTTTGTGTGGCTCGGAAGACACTCCCTGTCTTATATTTACTATTTAGCATAATCGGCAAATTAATATCCAATGGATTGTCATCTTTACTCCTTTGCCACAGCATCCTAAAACTTGTGTAAGGTTTAAGAGCAATTTTTGCAACATTCCGAAACATTCTAAATGGCTTCGAGGGGGACTCCGTGGTTGAATGGTTAACTATGCTTGCCCCTTACCGATGTGGGTTTGAGCTTTACTCGGGACGTTGCGTTCTTCATGTGAGGAAACTATACAGCTGACTTACAGAAGGTCGTAGGTTCACTCAAGTTGCCTAACAATGTCTGGAGGGACACCTGGGATCTTTGTCAACCATCAGTACCTTGAAAGTCACCTATATAACCTATAATTGGGTCGGCGTGACGTTATATCAATTTGAAAATGAATGGTAGAGGTGTTTAGTTTGCAAAGGTGTCATTCAGATTATACTGTAGTTATAGGAACAATGCGCAGCAAATATCATGTCATAAATAGAACGAATCTGTGTTTGCCTATTACTTTAGTGTTATGTCTTTAAAGCATTGATCACTCATTTCTTTTTTCCTTATCTTGGCAGGATTTTCCACACAGTTAACATATTTTCAGTGGAATATTTTTTTTCTGATTTTGTAATTAATTGTTCCTAAAATTGCACTGAATCACTCACAGAGCATTGTATCCATGACTACAACACTCTCAGAGAATGGAACTACTTTATTGTTCCTTGTGGCCTGTTAACGCTTTCAAATGTTTTTTAATTCGAATTAAGAATAAATTAAATTAGAAAGGTTATTTCATACTTACAAACGAAGAAAGTGTATGCATGTTCACTAAACTGGGACGTTGAGAGCAATATTGGCGGCGATGTAATTATGGCCATGTTAAGAGCCTTTTTATGGCCAACGTGGTTGCGCGTTTGTCTGCAGATCGATTTCCTTTTTAGTATTCATTTTTTGGATCAATTATTTTGTCGATTGAGATTAAGATGGATTTACGGTTTCTCCAATTGCTAGCGGATGCAATGTAATATAGAACAATAAGGACTCTTAGAACACGTGTCAGTGAAAGGAATCTTTTACTTGATTGCTTTAAACACATTTATTTAGTTCTTCGTTATTATTTTAATCCATCTGAAAAAAAAGTGCCAACAAACATATTCATCAGGCAATCATTTTTCATTAAATATTGAATGATTAGGGATAGAATGGTCTTTAAACGACAATTTTATACCTAATTATATAACAACCGAACATTTAGACTGGTCACACTCGCGTTTGCCAATCAAAGTTTCTTCTGTTAAATTACTGTCCGTGGTAGTTATTAATTACACTTAACAAAATTCCTAATCGGTCTGTTTATATTGTATAAAAAAAATGTTAATAATTCATGTATTTACAAGAAATTTCGCATACCGACATTTGAATAGGTACTGCATTTGATTTATTTTTGGCCGACTCACGGCCAACGTAACCTCATTAGGCGTTTTGACCAATATAGCATATTTTGCATGTGCAGGGCATGTGCACCAATACGCTCGTGTTCATGAACACTTTTGGCATTACTGACGAATGTCCTGCTTGAAAAATACATATCATTCCATCTAATTCCAAATCGGGCACTTCAATGAATTGTACTTTGGTTAAATTTCTCCAAAAGAGCTCGGATGGTAGACAGCCACCGATTGAAGGTTCTTTAAAACGGAAATAAGGTTAAAACTGGAAATAACCATCAAAGTAACAGCTGCAAACAAATTATACCAAATTTCTTTTGAAATTGCAAAAATAAATTACCAACGTGTCGTAAATGTGTCCCGGCTAGCAACATTCCTATAGCTCGATCGCGTTGCTCTTGTGTCAATTTCACCATGATAAGTGTTTTTCTAGTAGTACTTTCGTCAGAAATGCCAAAAGTGTAAACGAACACTTGCATGTTGGTGCAATTACTTTGTCCGTGGGTAGGCCAAAAATAAATTAATAATTAGCTGTAGTACCTATTCAAATGTCGGTATGTGAAATTTCGTGTGAATACATGCATTATTTACAAAATGGTAATACAATTAGGAAATTTGTTGAATGTACATGTAGTAAGCTTCTCGAGCTGCCTAATGTTGCAAGACATTCAACAGATAGTATTTTACAGAAAGTTTATTGCCAGAAAATATAATAAAGTAAGACTAGTAGCTAGTCTTACGAACGTTATGACACTATCATTACGCGCATGTGCAGTACATATTAGTACAAAATAACAAGCGTAAAACTTTGCTAAAACATGTAAGCTATCATTGCTCTCTACAATTAAATTTACACTTAGACTTCAAATTTACTTTTGATGTCATTTTGAACATGGAAGTATGTGCAAATTGTATTAAACTGATTTTCACTACTGAACTAAAAAACACAAACTATTTCAAGTGTACGAACCTGTACAAGCGTGAAATCGTAACTCAAAACTTACTGCCTACAATACAGAAAATGATAGCCGGTTCTAAGATGCAAAGTGCTCACTACCTCTTCAGTACAAATAATGATGCCCTAAATCTAGAAAACACTGCCTAGAAAACAGTGCCTCATATATAACCGTAATTATGAATCATACAAATTCATTCAACAACAACTATACATTTATTGCCATGTATAGTATCTGGTTGATTTGAAAGAAGCAAGTCAAAACACGGTGATTTTGCTTCCCAAATGGAAGCAATATACGGTACCCCGCAATGGAAGTACGGAAAAAGCATAACTCGATTTCCCGAACGTGAAGTTTTGAGAACGACACCCATGCTACAAATCTAATTTACATAACTGTACATTATTATAGTGGCCTGATCTGTGCTTTGAGGTTCTTTAAGTGTTGAATTATGTTGAGTATAGCACAACACTTGCAAAATATCTTTGAATGTCGATATTTCAGAAAAATGAAGATATTATCATGAAATGATTCATCTTTCATATTGCGTACATTCCAAATAGCACAAATAATATGTTTCTTAAAATTAATGTTTTACACTAAATCAGCTCTCATCAGAGTGTGCTTTATTGGAATTTCTGTTTTAATGTAAAAAAAATGCCTAACGTGCATTTTATAAAATAATTGCCGCATGAAATTCGTCCCACGATACTTTGTCATTTTCTACCATGATATGATGCCTTTAATCTCTTCTAATTCCAAACCACGTGGAAAAGTTGTAAGAACATTGCGAAAAACAAGTAGGTTCTGGTACTTATTGCTTGGAATAAAAAATAATTGTTAAGATTTTGTGTTGTAAGTTGCGTTTGATAAATGGAATGTATATTCAATAAATAGGCTTGCGTGCTGAAGTTGTGACAAAACATTTAACGATAAACGGTTCTCAATTCTCATAAATGGATTAAAGCAAATATTGCATGAAACATTAGCTAATTTGAAACCATATGCCATTTCAAGTTGTTTGTTAATTTATCATGCAAATAGCGTCGTTTACCAGTGATGTTGTTTAAACTGTTTTTCTAAGGCAGAAAAAAGCAATGTATTCGACTTGCACGAGAGTTCTGTGTTTTGTGACGACAGGAAAATAACACAGAAAGACTGCTCGTTCATCATCACTTATTAGAAACAACCCAGGAAATATTAGTTATTTTGGCTACAAAGAACTTCCTCCGGGAAAACCATTATTGAATTAACTTTAATTTCATTTTACTAAAGATGACAATGGTGCACACGTTTTTCATCCGCCAACTGAAAAATAATGTATAAAATAAGACGCAATCGAAGCTTTATTTGAAAGGAAGGAACAAAAGAATGTAGCTAAAAGTACGATGCCGACCATTTGAACTTCAGTGGGTTGTGGGAGGTAAGGAGGTGGGGGCGGCTGAGATTTTTATTGTAGTCAAAATATTTTTTGTTTGTTTTGCTTTCTATAAAAATCAGAATATTTTTTTCAGAACTTTACGGTCAGAATATTTTTTTAGAGTAAACCAGTCATACTTTTTTTTTTTTCAAACCATTTTTGTTACTCAAAAACTGATAAGCGCTATAAAGAAATATGTTCTGTATTGAGTAATTGATATAAATATGTACACATGAAAAAGCTAAATGCAAGTATCTTTGATTTTATTAATAAATTGTTATTTTTAATAAGTAGTTTGGCTCAAATTATAGTTCCTAAATATGCATTTAATTTCCTTTGTATTAACTACAAAGTAACCGTCATACTATCTAACGTAAATGTATTATTATATAACACTATTTGTGCGACATCAAAGGTTGGCGTTTATTCTAAATAGATTTATCGGCACAGTTTTATTTTGGCGCAGTTTTAAATTTCCGTCATATCTAAATATGGCGCGCTTGCAAAAATTAGTTCAAAATATTTTTATTTTACGTTCTTCCTAATAGCTGTAGTGTCAACTCACTTTTTTTTATAAATGATCATAAAGAATTTATGTACAAACTATTTATCTTTACCATACATGTATTATGTCATTGCTTTAACCGGTCAAAAAATTGCTTTTACTTTTTCATGACCCCTTAAATGGAAGAAGCATAAAGTGTTTTCTGAAGGACTATCTGACGTATCAGTATGTTTGCTCGTAACTATTGTTTGTTTTGCAAATGTATTTGTAAAACATGTTTCAGTGAAAAAACATATTGATTGAAAATATTTTTTCAATTGTTATCTACGCGTCTAGTTGTCGTGTCCTTTTTGCATTAACCTCTAAATGGCGGGTATATTTTTTGCTTCTTTGAACAGCTCGTGCAATTAAGAGAAGGACGGTTTGATTCTGATCTGTTCAAGATCTGGTATCATAAAATACATTTTGTTCCTTTACATGGGCACAAAATTTCTATCACTGAAATACCAACGGCACTCATTACTGGCATAAGAACATGTATAAGTATGTTCTACTGAATATTTCATGTAAGTAGTTTTGTCTAGGCCTTGTTACTAAGCTGACATTTAATCTGCAACGTACATGAAGTATTTCAATTTAAATGTTTTCCAAGTTAAATTGTCAGCTAAAAACTTCTTTATATTCATATACTTAAAATAGTTAAGTTTCCACTGGCGGAAGAACCAATTAACAACATAAATAAATAAATAGATAAATAAACTAAAATAGAAAATAGATAAAACTGAAAACATACAGAAGCTTTTTCGTCCGCAAAACAACTAGCCGAACCAGCTGAAGGGAAATAATTGGGGAAAATTCAAAAAGGTTGATAGACTCAGTGTTATTGGACAAGTACTGTAAAAACTATATCCGAATCTTAAGCTTACAATTGGTCAAGTTTAAACATAAAGTATAGAAACAGTTACTAGAACCCACAGTGGCAGAAATCATCAGTAATTCGATAAACTGTCCCTTTGAGATGGGACTGGAAATATATGCTGGTTTTGACATCAACAAGTCGTAGATGTTGACGGAGGAAGAAGACCCCATGTATTCCTTAAGGCATTGTTTCAGGTATTGTCAGACACATGTGTAGAACAACCAGCCTAGACGGCTTCCTCACATGAATTGTGTCGGTGTGATCACCGATTTTAAAAAAAGAGACAGATATGGAATAAATAAATATTTCAACATAAGAACGGTATGCTCGAAGAAAGTAATACGGGTAGATGTGATATTTTTTTTGTAATGCCAGTCAGTAAAGCTCAATACGACAATAAGGATACAGTCTATAAAGTGTTGTAAATTTCGGTCGGCTGTATGGTTTTGAAGAAGCACAGAAAAAAAAACTGCATAATTTCTACTATTTAGCATAATCGACAATTTTATAACCAAAAGACGTTTATCATTACTCCTTTAACATAGCACTCCAAAAATATGTAAGAATGGCGAGAACTGTTTCAAACATTGTTATTGGCTTCGATTCTTAACTAAATGGCAAATCAGTTTTGTTTAATCTGATGTTACCATGTTAAAATAGAAAAAGTAGTACTATTTATCTAATCTAACCTAATTAGTTCAAGTTACCAATCAAGAATATAACGCGCGCAATATCAAAGTAAAAAGTGCATTAAGACGTGGTCCTAAAATTTGCCTGTTTAAAGGAGAGAAGAACATTTCCCTTGTATTCCGAAAGACTTTATTTTTTCCGAGGTTTTAGTCGCATCTCCAGTTCATTTCACACAAATGATGAATTTTTGAGTTTTTCAATAATGATACCTTTGAATCAGTTGAATCATCTATCATTATATAATGATGAAGCTCTTTTCTGAAAGAGAAACACTACAGCTAAATCTCAGTTCCCCTGTAATCATTTCAATTTCAAGAAACACGATTGCATGATAAACTTCTTCGTTGACACTTGCTTACGCTGAAATCTGATGTAACTCTGAAAAATTGCTATGTTTAAGGATTGATTAAGGATTGATTAAACTGTATGTATCTGAGAACATCAAATAAGGTTCCATCGAGCAACTTCAGAAACTGTACATCAGCCTTAAATAGTAGGAAAAATGACTCCAAAATAATAATAGGCAATCTTTATTCAGAACAAACAAACCTGCACTCGTTAATAAAACCAATCTGTCTAATTCATACGCCTAAATTTGGTATGATTCAAAATAAGTAACTTCCCGGATAATGAAAAATTCTTTGATCGTTGAACTGTTTGCTCATTGTTCTTGCTAAATCGAATTTTGCTACTATATTTTCAATAGAATAGAAAAAATGGAAACTTAACAGGTCGCACAACACGACAAAAACGAAAATGTTGCAGGCTCGGTTTGAAAACACGTGACTGCATGACGAGTCCACGAGCCATGTCAGTAGCAAAAATGCTTTACTTATTAACGTCAAAAGTTAATATCAAACAAGCATGTGCATCTTTATATTTTTTACACATACGTAACTTCAGGACAGGTTAGAATGAAAGTCATTGACATTGACAAAGAAACATTTTGGTTTCTGTTCCTTGAATGTTTTGAAATCACAACCACAGTGCTCTGTGAACGGGATCAACAATTCAAGCTCGAAAAGCATGAATCTGCAAGCAAACATGTAAGCCGCAGAGAAAGTAATAATCTAGTTTGCAAAAGAATTTGAAATATCTGAATTATTTTTCACCTTACGCCTTAATATTTCCAAAACTGATTTAATGTTTAGTTTGACATGACTTCACATTACTTGATAGATGCCGTAGGGTGAAACGTTTGGTAGAAAAATGAGATTTTGCAGAAATTGCAACATGGATTGACAAGTAACCCGACAGATACTGAGAAAATAATCAAATCACAGAAATTGCATTCTTCAAGATGAGATAAAAGGGAGGGATACTGCAAATATGTATAATTTCTATACTCGTCATAGGAAATCTATATAGAAATATAGAAGGTTGTCTTATAAAAGGAATGAACGGTTTTATGACGAGTGCTTTAACAGCCGCATGCATTATCGGAGGACATGTCCTAGAAATTTGCTTTGGAAACGAATATAATTCATATTTTTTATGCGTGATGACAGGTGTCGAAGCTGATTGATCCACTTTGTTAAGATGCAAAAATCAACTTCCTGGAGCAATAGAATGTGCATTTTGTCATGTGCGTAGCAGAAGAAATGAATTACATTATCATTTGATTTTGGTAAATACTCATCAGACTTTTAGAACGAAGACACTGAAAAATCAAATTAGACAGACCCTTCGTCGTACTTAATTCCCTTTAAAATTTCTAGAATTCGAAAATGGAAAAGAATGCATTTAGAGAGGTTTTGAAAAGTAAGTTACGTCCTTTTTATTTGACATCTTACAATCGATGTGAAATAATTCCAATATTTTTTGCAAACATATCTGAAACAAGAAATATCTTTAAAAAAAGATGGTCGGCTTAATGTAACTGAAGCACAAGTTATATATGGGCAGAAACCTGTATTTTAAAATTGTTGGCAATGTTGAAAGGGGCCTCTGTGAAGTTTTGTATAAATGAGGACAGTAGTTCTGAAGAAGACTGTGTTTAGAAATTGTGGTGGGACACACAACGGACACCAAACAATCACAAAAGCTCACTTTGAGCCTTTGGTGCTTAAAAGATGGTAACAGTAAGCAAACAATATTGAAATACGTTCTATACTTTATTTATGGAATTGTTAAAGCAACATGAACCCTTACCCTACTTCAGCTTATTATCAAATTTGTCTATCATTCAGAATATGTACAGTACTGTTTTCACCGGAAATATTAATTTAAAATTTAGAGTCTAAAATTTAGCAGTATCGGACATGTTGTTGCAGGTTAGTAATGATTTGCACTGGTTAGAAATTGTTGAAAGGAAACTTAACAAAACAGAAATAACTTAACAAGAAAACTTAACAAAACAGGAATATGTCCGGATGAGCAGACGAATATTTGGTTACGCACACCTGTTCAAGTGGTACGCATACAACCCGATGGTGCTGTACTTTTAGAGGTTACAGATGACGAACGCGTTGTCATTTCACTCAGTGTCACACATGATTCAGAGTGAAGCATTTTCAGCCTTTCCTCCAATCAACGCCACTCTTACTAAATCTCTCATTATGGCTGAAAATACCGAGAATACCTTACCAAGCAATCCGACTGGTACGTTATTCAGGTGGCATAAGGTCATACGAGGTCATAAAATCGTGCTTAATACGGCACGCCGAAAAAGAAATATTCAGAAGAACTGAGGTATTACTATTGTCACTTTTTTTATATTGCAATCCATTTTCGAAACCTATTCCAGTTATGAAAGAAGTCCTAGTGAGAGACAGGGATCTCTCTTGGAGCTATGCTTTTTTTTCTTTTGCTTTATTGCGTTATATGAAAGTCGGATTTTTTTCCAGATCTGGAAGGCCAGAATAGTGTTTTAGTGCAAGCCAAAGATAATTTCTTTTTTTATTTTCAAATGTTTTTTTTTTTGTATTCAAAAACAAATAAGCACGATAAAGATATACATTTTGTATTGAATGATTTCCTGAAGTACATGAAAAAGCTAATGGAATTATCTTTCAAATTGATTAAATTAGTAAGAAGCATTTTGACCCGAATTGTAATTCCTTACTTTAACCATGTTATGTACTTCTGTAGACAAAATGTTTTCAAATCTGCTACTAATGTATATATAAATATATGACTGATACCATACCAAAATGACAAATCTGCCACCAGGGGCATAGCCAGCAACAAAGTTATATCCATGGTCGGTGGCATGCTCCTCTAGCAAAAAATGCAAAGGGTAGAACAGCTCTGATGCATTTTGATGTATATTTGCATATTTAATTTCTCCGCTTTTAAAAGTATTGATATACATGTTATAATGCCCAAGCCTTTGGACTTAAAAGGTAACTATGTTAATGGCTACACAATAGACACCTGTGTGGATTATTTGGTGCTAATTGTCAAGCAAAACTGATGATAAATGTTCACCTGTATTTTTCAATAATAATTGCAAATGTCAAAGTTATCTAGACCTTACGCGAGGAACTTGCAGTCTGACTGGTAGAGAAAGGGATGAGACTAAAGCAAAATGTCTTGCATAGTTTATAGACACTCCTTGGTCTCTCCTGGACCTAGGCGTATTATAATGCTACTTATAGCATGTATTGCGAGTGCAGCAAGCTTAAATGGACTAAGGACTGGACTATAGGCTGGCAAAGATGTGTATCTGCTGTCTTTTAGGTTAGTGCATTTGGTGCACCCCTGTATCAGAAAGTATATACACAGTTTTGTATACGTATGTATACCATGGGTGTATGATTTTTTCAATGTTGGATTGGGGGTTGGGGGAGGGGGTTGGCCATACTGGAGGAGACTATGGAAGAAGGAAAAACATGCTGCAGGTGCTAGTAAAGGGTTCATCCCCATTGAAAATGTGAATATTTTATATGTTTAATCCTGCATTCTACTGAGATTTGAGATAAAGAATTTTTTGTCAAAAACATAAGTTTCACAAGCGACTTAGACAAAAGGTTATATACTATCTGATTCTTTATTATAAAAAGGTAAAAGTTTATTCAAAAATTTACCTATGCCTCTATTGGGGACCGCCAGAACAAGAAATAGATTTTTTAACGACTTCTCTTGAACTGCTTGATGGATCGTCGTCATACTTGTTCTGTAGCATCATTATGAAGTTCTCTTAAAAAGCTAATTTAAAAATAGCAATATCATTAAACGACGTCATCTCATGGACAACTGGATGGATCTTCATCAATCTTGGTCATAAGCATCGATAAAAGTTCCTCTTCAGAGCTTTTTTTTTTCAAATCATGGCAGTCAGTCCCATTAAGAGATCTTCAGGTGAGCGACTTAGATCCATTTATTTTGTTTATGTGCTTTAAAACTGTTTTCAATAAAATGGTCATCTTACTTTTGGAAAATATTGTATCATATCTCTGCGAGCGGGGTCTGGGTTTTTCTCCCATGAAATTTGAAAACTGTGACATTTACTCTAGCAATGTGTTATGGAATGACAGATTGGCCTGTCGGATCATATCAACGCTCGGCTTTTCAACAGCTTTATCAGCAAAGAAAGAAAGAAAGAAATACTGAAGTAAAAAGGGGCTTTTTTTTTTTTGGTAAAAATGCAGAACATGCATGATGGGTCATCAAAGCAAACAAGTGTGTGAAGTTTTAAGTCATTCCCTGATACAAGCTTACATACAAAATCTTAACAAAAATGATCAGTTTAAAATGCGGCATAATTTTGTAAAAAGTAAATCAGTTACAATAACGGAAGGACGAATAGATACAATTTGAAATTCAAACGTTGATGAGTGTAAAGAATATACTTTGTAATTTATTTCCATACAAGAAGTGCGACATCGTGCAAACATTTTCTGGAGAAAATTTAAAGGTCCAATACTAAGGAAAGTGAACATTTTAATTTCTTTTAAAAAGCACAGAAACTATTTCATTTTATTGGAAAATGAAAGTTGGTATGTAGAAATTCGAAATAAATCGCAGTATATGTACAATTATTTTTCTATGAAGTATGAAGAAAGTTAAAAAGACCTGGGGGGTCATTCTGTCGATTCATTGAAATTTCAACATAATACACATACATTTCTTTGAGTTCCAAAGACCTTCTCTAAATTTTGACCTGCCAATCTTCATTATTCAGTGTCTTGCAGAAGTCTATGCACTGGCTATGAAAAAAATTGCCAACTCACTTTCCCTTAGTAATGGACCTTTAACAATGATTCATTTTCTGTTTATTTTTTCGTTCGCATACCAATACGATAAACACGCATTGCGAAATATAACAAATAGCAATGCAGTAATGATCACTTCGCCATATTATTTGAATGGAAATTTTGTACAGAATAAGTAACAGTTTCTGTTCGTTCATTTAACTTCTCGAACGCCAGTTGTGCCGTATTATAAGCAATGAATATCAGGTATTGTGTAAGTTTTTACAATCTAACCCTTGCTTTGACAAATTCAAAACTGAAAATGTCTTACAAATGATTTATTGGGGGTTTTTTTATTTCCTTTGATTCATATAACTTTTATAAGCTAAAGAAAGCTTAAAAGCTCAATGTTACTATTAATATTCTTGCGTTGGCGCCTGTCATATCATTTAGCTGGATCAGTTCCGCTGCACATATTTGTTTGTTTGTTTTGGGTGTAACGCCATTATACAACAGTATTTCAGTCATGTAATGGCGGGCAGTTAACCTAACAAGTGTTCCTGGATTCTGTACCAGTACAAACCTGTTCTCCGCAAGTAACTACCAGCTTTCACATATGAATCAGAGGTGGAGGACGAATGATATCGATACAATGTCTTTTATCAAATCGTCACGGAGAACATACGCCCCGCCCGGGGATCAAACGCACGATCCCGCGATCCGTAGATCTGCGCTTTCCCTATAAAGCTAAGCGGGCGGGCTTGCACATATTTGTTAGAAAAGCTAAAATAGGGGAAAAAAACTTTGAAAGACTTCGTCTAATAAAAACCTAAAAAAATGTTCAACACGTTGTCTGTAACTACCATGCGTCAATCTCTCTCAAATGCTGCCACTTATCTGCGCACGAGAGTTAATAAAGGAGAAGCGTCTGAACTATTCTTCTCAGTGAATCCAGCATAGTCTAAAGTCTTTTTGCACGAAATCTCACTCAGAACTCATCAATGTGTCTCACCTCATTACACACGGGAGCATGTTAATCGGAACTGTTCGCGAAAAACGTCTTTTAAAGCATATTGATGTTCTTCAAAAAGGTAGGAGTATATTACTTTGCTAATGTATGTCGATTTGTTATTCGGTAAGCTATTTGGTTTCTGAACACAAACTTGAAAACGCATTTGACTTCATGATTGTCTCTGGGGATAGATGTCTCGTCCTGTTGCATGAGTCAGCAGGTCAAAGGTTACGTTCACAGTGACCTGGAGACTAAACCAATTTCCTAACAAGAAATTATACATTTCAGTAAATGGTTCCTATCATATCAGGGCTAGGACATCAATTGCCAAGGTCTCTCTCTGGGACAGAAAATGCCCAAGACGTAAGTTGTTGCAGATACATGCAAAATTGAAGCTCTGTACGCGCTTAATCTGATATACGGTATCTATAACTGCAATCCAAACAGTGCTCGAACCTTTGACCTCCCGTAATCGGTACAGGTGCTGTTAGGTCAACATAGCTGGGTTATTTCAGATGGAAACTGGAAGGAGCACATTACATTTATAAAGCCTATGGAGTCACAGATCTGATATCCACAATCCTTTATAACCAAATGTTTGCATCAGTAAGTAAAGTACGCGCGCATTGTTAGTTACTGTGAGATATCTTTGTAATTCATGCGTCCATCTTCTATGTATGTTGGTTATATTCAAAATGATTAAATGAATTAAAAGCGACTAAACGTTCCTTCTGAGTTTTCACAAGTACAATGATCTGTGAACAATTGAAGGCCAAACTGGAAAATATATCGAATAGAACGCTCATTTGCTTTTCCAGCAATGTTTCAAAGTTATTTAAGAAAAAAGGAAATATGGAATACAAGCAAGTAAGCAAAATTATAGCAGACTTCAGTTTGACTGATGAGAAGTAATGATGCATGCAACATCCCTAGCACCAGTTTAGACGGAAATCTAATATAATAAAACTAACTGCTGATTCCAAACGTCAAGATGATAAAATATGTAACAGCATATATATATATTGAAACCTTGATTGTAAATACTGCAGAAAATTTTGTAACGGCGGAATGTTTTATCTATTAAGTTTCGGCCTAAATGACTTTGTTTACTATCGTCACCAGTCAACTAGCACGAATTCTCAACAGAAATTAATTTGGTTGACCTTATTTTTAGCTCACCTGTCACAAAGTGACAAGGTGAGCTTTTGTGATCGCGCGGTGTCCGTCGTCCGTGCGTGCGTCCGTCCGTAAACTTTTGCTTGTGACCACTCTAGAGGTCACATTTTTCATGGGATCTTTATGAAAGTTGGTCAGAATGTTCATATTGATGATATCTAGGTCAAGTTCGAAACTGGGTCACGTGCCTTCAGAAACTAGGTCAGTAGGTCTAAAAATAGAAAAAACCTTGTGACCTCTCTAAAGGCCATATATTTCACAAGATCTTCTTGAAAATTAGTCAGAATGTTCATCTTGATGATATCTAGGTAAAGTTCGAAACTGGGTCACGTGCATCAAAAACTAGGTCAGTAGGTCTAAAAATAGAAAAACCTTGTGACCTCTCTAGAGGCCATATATTTCATAAGATCTTCATGAAAATTGGTCAGAATGTTCACCTTGATGATATCTAGGTCAAGTTCGAAACTGGGTCACGTGCCATCAAAAACTAGGTCAGTAGGTCAAATAATAGAAAAACCTTGTGACCTCTCTAAAGGCCATATTTTTCATGGGATCTGTATGAAAGTTGGTCTGAATGTTCATCTTTATGATATCTAGGTCAAGTTCGAAACTGGGTCACTTGCGGTCAAAAACTTGGTCAGTAGGTCTAAAAATAGAAAAACCTTGCAACCTCTCTAGAGGCCATATATTTCAAGAGATCTTCATAAAAATTGGTCAGAATGTTCACCCTGATGATATCTAGGTCAAGTTCGAAAGTGGGTCACATGCCATCAAAAACTAGGTCAATAGGTCAAATAATAGAAAAACCTTGTGACCTCTCTAGAGGCCATATTTTTCATGGGATCTGTATGAAAGTTGGTCAGAATGTTTATCTTGATGATATCTAGGTCAAGTTTGAAAGTGGATCACGTGCTGTCAAAAACTAGGTCAGTAGGTCAAATAATAGAAAAACTTTGTGACCTCTCTAAAGGCCATATTTTTCATGGGATCTGTATGAAAGTTGGTCTGAATATTCATCTTGATGATTTCCAGGTCAAGTTTGAAACTGGGTCACGTGCCTTAAAAAACTAGGTCAGTAGGTCTAAAAATAGAAAAACCTTGTGACCTCTCTAGAGGCCATACTTGTTAATGGATCTCCATAAAAATTGGTCAGAATGTTCACCTGGATGATGTCCAGGTCAAGTTTGAAACTGGGTCACGTGCCTTAAAAAACTAGGTCAGTAGGTCAAATAATAAAAAAACCTTGTGACCTCTCTAGAGGCCATACTTTTCATGGGATCTGTATGAAAGTTGGTCTGAATGTTCATCTTGATGATATCTAGGTCAAGTTTGAAACTGGGTCTGCTGCGGTCAAAAACTAGGTCAGTAGGTCTAAAATTATTAAAATCTTTTGACCTCTCTAGAGGCCATATTTTTCAATGGATCTTCATAAAAATTGATCTGAATATTCACCTTGATGATATCTAAGTCATTTTCGAAACTGGGTCACGTGCGGTCAAAAACTAGGCCAGTAGGTATAAAAATAGAAAAACCTTGTGACCTCTTTAGAGGCCACATTCTTCATGAGATTTTCATGAAAATTAGTGAGAATGTTCACCTTGATGATATCTAGTTAAAATTCAAAACAGGGTCACGTACCTTAGAAAACTAGGTCAATAGGTCAAATAATAAAAAAACCTTGTGACTTCTCTAGAGACCATATTTTTCAATGGATCTTCATGAAAGTTGGTCAGAATTTTTATCTTGATAATATCTAGGTCAGGTTCAAAACTGGGTCACATGAGCTCAAAAACTAGGTCACTATGTCAAATAATAGAAAAAACAACGTCATACTCAAAACTGGGTCATGTGGGAAGAGGTGAGCGATTCAGGACCATCATGGTCCTCTTGTTTTGTTATTATTTTACAGTTGTACAGAAATATTAATTACTTTGTTCACCTGGTCAGCGTATTGTTGCTGTTTACAACTTTAGTAAAACTGAATAAATTTCGAATGTTTTGTTTATTAGATTTGACCTTAATTAAAAAAAAAAAAAAAAAAAAAAAAATATGTAACAGCAAGGCGCCACGATGAAACATAAACCAAACAATATGTCGCCCTTCAACCTCAGTCAGTTCCACGAGATATTTATAGCTATTTCTAATCTGACTAAACCAAGATTATCAAACGTTTTATTAAAAGAGGTTACGACCCAACTGTTTTGAGACATACCGCATGTTTAGTGTTCAACCCGTTTACAGTTGGACACTACGCTTCCCTCTTTGATGGCGTCTGACGGAAGAGGGGGAGGACTGTATGATAAGCAGTTTTTAAATCCTACCAGGACTGAACTGTTTTGATATTTGTCTTCTGGCCTGTTTCGTCGGGCCCTTAAGGGTGTTTCTCTTGTTGCTCTGTCTTCTGAAAAGGCATTGAGTACATACGTTTTTGGTTCTTAAGGTTTGTTCTTTATATATTTATACACGAGCATTTTTGTGTTTTACATGCCATGCCTTTTTGTTTCCATTACGTGTGTAAGAGATTCACCTGGAGGGGATTACTTTTATTTACACTGTACCATGTCTTTGGAACATGGTGGGGGTAAGAGTGAGGTTAGGTGCACCATAAACCGGTTTAAGCTCCCCAGTGGTGTTTTTGCCACTGACCGTTCCAAGGCGGTGCCCCACTGTGTTCCTTTGTTTGTTCGTTTAGTCTTATGTGTTGCCTTTGTGTGCGTGTGTGTTGTTCGTTTTGTCCTAATGTGTTGGCTTTGGGTGTGTGGGTGTGCGTGTGTGTGTGGTGCACGCGTCTGCGTGCTGGGGGTTTCGTTTTGAGGAGGCTGCGCTTTTTGGTGCGTGGCATTCCCTGTTTGATATTTTTCTTTGTTTTTTCACACTAAACACCCTACTTCTTCAATAACTGGGTGCACACCGTTTATAGGTAGACTGGTTACTTATTTATCAACAGTATATTTCCTCCTCAAGTGCTCTTAGTCACTTATAACTTAACGAAACCATTTCTTTATTTCTTCCAAAAAGACCTGTATTAAGTGGACTTTAATATAGGTTGTTTTGTTTAGACGTCCAGGGGAATGAGTAGTTATTACATATATAAATTTAAATATAATTGCCGGACTTCTGCTTTTACTTTTTTTTCCAAAACAACGCCATCTTGTTTCTTAGAACAACCACTAGGACATATCTATAATACGGTTTCTAGCCCTTAAGGGTGTTTCTCCTGTTGCTCTGTCTTCTGAAAAGGCATTGAGTACATACGTTTTTGGTTCTAAAGGTTTGCTTTTTATATATTTATACACGAGCATTTTTGTGTTTTACATGCCATGCCTTTTTGTTTCCATTACGTGTGTTAGAGATTCACCTGGAGGGGATTACTTTTATTTACACTGCCCCGTGTCTTTGGAACATGGTGGGGGTAAGAGTGAGGTTGGGTGCGCACCATAAACAGGTTTAAGCTCCCCAGTGGTGTTTTTGCCACTGACCGTTCCAAGGCGGTGCCCCACTGTGTTTCTTTGTTTGTTCGTTTTGTCCTCTTGTGTAGGCTTTGTGTGTATGTGTGTGCGTTCCTTTGTTTGTTCGTTTTGTCGTCGTGTGTTGACTTTGTGTGTGTGTGTGTGTTTGTGGTGTGCACGTCTGCGTGCTGTAGGCTTCGTTTTGGGGAGGCTGCGATTTTGGTACGTGGCATTCCCTGTTTGATATTTGCCTTTTTTTTTCCTTCAAGGTTTCCTCTTTTTTCTCCACTTTATCTGTTTGAGTGGTCATTTGTTAAAGGAGACGCAGACCGAGGCAATGACGGCATGTCTACCGACACCGTACATTCCAACTAAAAACTCCTAGTTCTGCAGTTGAAAGAAACATTATTGCACCTGCCTTTTTCTTTATAGCTTCCCCTTTATGTTTTAAGTGGCAATGAGAGTCAAATAATACTACTCCATTTTTGTTAATGAGAATGGCGTACGAATAGGCGTTTATTGTCAGAAGAAATCCCATTTTTCTCAGGCATGCCCTTGTATACCAGCTTTCTATATACTCCTGCAAAAGTTAATCATGAGGTTACATAAAACTTAAATCTTAGACTGAAGATATACATTTTGAAAGTGAATATTGCGATCGGGTAAATAGATGTAAAATGATTCGATATATTTCAGAGAAAGGAGGGTTTAATTTTCTGTAAGAAAAATTTAGAGTTACACCATACATTAAAACCAGCACCTCTTATTTCAAAATTGAAAGATTGTTTTACCGACACACACAAAATACAAATAATTCTGATATACAGTACCATATCAATATCTAACAGCAAAAAAAGCACAAAAGATGCAAGAAACACAGTGAAAGTAACAACATTTCCAATTCCTGTGCAAAAAAGGATATACAGTAGAAATCTACATTTTAGCATTTGGCAAACCTAGCTGTTTGCGTTAAATAACATTTTAGTAAAATGTTGTAATTGCTGTTGGTTTGAAACCTCGCTTAGGGGCTTAGGGTGTAGATTTCTTTCTTGTGAAGAAGCTTTCCAGTTGTCTTACGGACGGTCGGGGGTCCTATTCGGAGGGACATCGGGATTTTCCTCCACCATTAAAAGTTGAAAAGTCGCGCTAGTACCTATAATTGTGTTGCTGTGACTTCAATCATCCCCTCCGGAAGAAAATGCAGGTAGTCCACGCTAGGAAAATAACTTACCATTATGGTTAAAAAAACGGCATAATCATCTCGTCCAGTTGTGAAGATATCTCGACAATTTTCCCTTGTTCTAACATGGGTATTTCTTCCAAATACTTTCCCTATATGAATTTATTCTAAGTGCGGAAAATCTTCAACCGCCACCCTCTTGTCAGGATTGTCACTCAGGACGATATCTTCTCTAGGAAATTAAAGAAACATGCACATTAATCCATAAATGAACAGAAAATGTTTAAAAAGTGTTAAACAATAACAGATTTGATTGAATGGATTCTGAGTATTTACTGATATGAAAACTTACTGAAGTTATTGTTTTACATGTCCGAATCTAGAGTATATTGGCCAAATTTAAACACGGGGTATGCAGTAGGTGATGAAAATCCAGTTGGTGACGTACTAGATAAAGGAAATGGGTAACTGTTGGTGCTTTTATATTGCTGTGATGTTTTTCTTTTGATCCAGTGATCAGTTTTCATAGTAGCAAGAGATTTTCAAATCAAATCCAAAATTCTATGATTACCATTGAAAATAAAAGAAAATGACAAAAATATAAAATATCAAACAGGGAATGCCACGTACCAAAAACGCAACCTCCCCAAAACGAAACCCACAGCACGCAGACGTGCACACCAAAACACACACACACACACATACACATACACGCGCAAACACACAAAGCCATCACGAGGACAAAACGAACAAACAAAGGAACACAGTGGAGCACCGCCTTGGATTGCACAATTACATGTGCCAAATGTTGAATGGCTTCTGGATTGCACAATTACTAGTGCCAAAATTTATTAATGTAGAATGGCTTCTTCATTGCACAAGTGTCAAATGTAGAATAGCTTCCTGTTTACTCGACCAGTGCCAAATATAGAATGTCTTCATGATTATACAATTATAAAAACAAAGAAAAATATCAAACAGGGAATGCCACGCACCAAAAGCGCAGCCTCCTCAAAACGAACCCCCCAGCACGCAAACGCGTGCACCACACACACACACACACACACACACACACACACACACACTCAAAGCTTACACATCAGGACAAAACGAACAACACACACACACACACACACACTCAAAGCCAACACATAAGGACAAGACGAACAATAAGCATACACACACGCGCGCACACAAAGTCAACACACAAGGACAAAACGAACAAACAAAGGAACACAGTGGGGCACCGCCTTGGAACGGTCAGTGGCAAAAACACCACTGGGGAGCTTAAACCGGTTTATGGTGCGCACCCAACCTCACTCTTACCCCCACCATGTTCCAAAGACATGGGACAGTGTAAATAAAAGTAATCCCCTCCAGGTGAATCTCTAACACACGTTATGGAAACAAAAAGACATGGCATGTAAAACACAAACCCACAGCAGGCAGACGTGCACACCGCAACCACACACACAAAGCCAACACACGAGGACATAACGAACGAACAAACAAAGGAACACAGTGGGGCACCGCCTTGGAACGGTGAAGTCATTTTTTATTTTTTCTGTCATAACAAATTTCATCTGGTTTTGAGAAAATTGTTAAGTGATGAATATCAAGAACAGTATGAACTAAAAAGTTCAGCAACTTTAAGACTCTTACATAATTTACAATTATTACATGCAGGTTACTGAATCTGGCGCCATGTCGAATATACATGAATGTGTTCGGATTTCTGATTAGGTACTACCTAATTAATTTATTGCTTTTTAAATGTGTATGTCAATCCTTGGAGAATAGCAAGTCAATCACCTTTTGTAAAATTCATTGTTAACATTTTCCCCGTATTCCTAAAAGGTTTGAGAACCGGTAAGTTAGTGCTACCTGAGTCTAGTGTGAAGTTTGTTGCCTTCTTTCAGGATTTTGTTGATTCTGCTGGGTGTAAACTCCGAATAAATCTTGTGTTGAATGATGGCGGTCAGGGACATACTGGTACATTGATTTCCGGTATATAATCCGGACATATTGGCCTGGGTTTTACGGCCATACGTGAAAGGGAAAGAACCAATTGAGACAAATAGAACGAGAAGAAAAAAGTAAGATAGAAAAAGCAGAAAATAAGAAATGAAAAGAAAGTGAAAGAGAAAAAGAGTATAAGAATAGAGATATACAAATCAATTGGGAAAAGAATTTAATCCAATGAGTAAAGTAAACACGACTTTTGACGACTGTTATATTTTGAATGTGGTCACTGATTTTTGAAAGAAAGAACACTTCGAAAGTGAACGTTTGTCAGACTAACAAGTGCTGACGACAACTTTGTTCACGTTTTGATGTCAATCTACCGGACAACCCAATCTGCCTTTCGTAATTCAATCAACATAACAGACAAGTTCAACATTGTACCGTGACTCCGACCTTTTGACATGATTTTTTTCTCGATTTTTACTATTCTATTCAGACAGGGGAAAGTGATACATATTATCATTATGGTATTTGCATATTGTGGAAAGTCATTAAACCATAGGAAAGCAAAGATTCACTCAGTTAAAAATAAAACTGGCCTGCATAATAAGAAGAGAAAATTTAGAAGTTTCTGAGAATCTTATGAAAAATTTACACCGCACGAACAGCAGATTTGGGTAAATTAAGAGGCTTTAACAGTTTTAGTAGAGGGTCACCTAAGGCGACGGTGCTTAATGCACGGTCCTATGAGGCCTTGTTCTAGAGAACCGCTGTGCTACGCTAATGTTATGTATTTATAGCTTAAAATCTTGAAATGTCAATTACGAACCAATGTCCTTTGTACTACTAGCACTGCAACAGTTGAAGGCACCAGCCGCGCCACTCGTGTATTTCTTTACTTTTCCACATAGATCTGAGCTGCGCTGAAAAGAAAAAAACATAGAAATAGAAAAATGGGTTATATTAATTTCTTGAAACAGTTAAAGACACTGCTTTAGGTAAAACGTAAATTACTGCTACTGCTGTGATTTCAATTTATAATACTGCAACTTCAACTTAGTCAGGACCACCACTTCAACTATCATTTACTTCTGCTGGCACTACCACCATCATAACCGCTGCCGTCACCACCACCTATCACTATCATTGCACTAGTACACTACCACACACTGTCACTACTACCATCACAAATACTACCTATATAATTACCATCTGCCACTTCCGCCACCGCCATTACAACTTCCACACACTGCTGCTGCATCAGCACTACCACCACCAGTTTCAACACCACTGCCATTACTACGAATAAAATCTGGAAAGTAGATCCCTCGGAAGCACCGAGAACAAGGCAATTAGTGAAAACTGCAGACTCGGTTTGATTGAGTCTGTTCATGGACAGTAATGGAAAAAGCAACACTGCCCACGCCCCCTAGCACCGGCTTAAGCAGTATTCAATCTTCAAATCTAAATGAGTTGAAATCAATGATCCCGAAGGACCAGAAAATATAACACTGAGATGAAGTCGGGGCGACTTTTTACGGCCGCCACACAACTTCCACTACCACAATCACCACAATAACAGCCGCTGCCAGCACCACTTCAATTCTAACTGTCCTCCACCACAACTTCATTTATTGCCACAACTGCAGCTAACACTCACTGCCAAAACTACACTACTACTACCATCCACTTCTACCATCACCACCACCAACACCGTCATTACTTCTATCACCACCACTACCATCACAATCACTACAACTACAGCCTACTGCAACTATCACTACCACCACGACCACTGACAAACACTACAATAACAACTAACTGCCATTATAACTACCGCACCTACCAACCAATACAAATAACACTCACAGCCACTGCCACTATAACCACCACTATCACCAACAATAACAATTACAACTACCACTTAATACCACCACCACTAACACTCATTGCAACCGCCACTTCCAATCATTTCCACTACCACCACCACTGCCACTCACTGCAACCGCCACTTTCAATCGTTTCAACTACCACCGCCGCTGCCACACACTACAACCGCCACTTCCAATCGTTTCCACTACCACCCCAACTGCCACTTACTGCAACCACCACTTCCAATCATTTCCACTAACACCGCCGCTGCCACTCACTACAACCACCACTTCCAATCGTTTCCACTTCCACCACCACTGCCACTCACTACAACCGCCACTTCCAATCGTTTACACTACCACCGCCACTGCCACTCACTGCAACCGCCACTTTCAATCGTTTCCATTACCTCCACCACTGCCACTTACTGCAACCACCACTTCCAATCATTTCCACTGCTACTCACTGCAACCACCACTTCCAGTCGTTTCCACTACCCCCACCACTCCCACTTACTGCAACCACCGCTTCCAATCATTTCCACTACCACCACCACTACCACTCACTGCAACCACCACTTCAAATAGTTTCCACTACCACCACTACTGCCTCTTACTGCAACAACCACTTCCAATCGTTTCCACTACCACCACCACTGCCACTCACTGCAAGCGCCACTTTCAATCGTTTCCATTACCACCACAACTGTAACTCACTGCAACCACCACTTCCAATCGTTTCCACTACCACCACCACTGCCACTTACTACCACCACCACTGCAACCGCCACTTCCAATCGTTTCCACTACCACCTCCACTGCCACTCACTACAACCGCCACTTCCAATCTTTTTTACTACCACCACCACTGCCACTCACTGCAACCGCCACTTCCAATCGTTTCCACTACAGCCACCAGTGCCACTCACTGCATCCACCACTTCCAATATCGTTTTCATTACCACCACCACTGCCACTCACTGCAACCGCTACTTGCAATCGTTTTCACTACCACCACCACTGCCACTCACTGCAACCGCCACTTCCAATCGTTTTCTCTACCACCACTGCCACTCACTGCAACCGCCATTTCCAATCGTTTGCACTACCACCACCACTGCCACTCACTGCAACCGCCACTTAAAACCGTTTCAACTACCACCTCCACTGCCACTCACTGCAGCCACCACTTCAAATCGTTTCCACTGCAACTCACTGCAGCCACCACTTCCAATCGTTTTCACTACCACCCCCACTGCCACTCACTGCATTCACCACTTCCAGTCGTTTCCACTGCAACCACCACTTCCAATCGTTTCCACTACTACCCCCACTGCCACTCACTGCAACCACCACTTCCAATCGTTTCCACTAAATCCATCACTGCCACTCGCTGCAACCACCACTTCCAATCGTTTGCACTACCAACACCACTGCCACTGCAATCACCACTTCCAATCGAATGCACTACCACCACCTCTGCCAGTCACTGCAAACACCACTTTCAATCGTTTCCATTACCTCCACCACTGCCACTCACTGCAACCACCACCACAATCACTACCAACTTATTGCAACTACCAGCAGCACATCCAACCACGACTACCAACCACTGCAACTACCAGCCGCACAACCACAACAACTGCTCACTGCAACTACCAGCAACAAAATAACCACTACCACACACTATCACTATCACGACCACTACCGCTACAAACACCACAAACACCACCACTACCACTCACTGTCACTGTCACGAACACTGCCCAAACCACAACTACCTCTACCACGCACTGTCACTATCACGAACACTACCCAAACCATAACCACAACTACCACTACCACTCACTGTCACGAACACTACCCAAAACATAACCACAACTACCACTACCACGCACGGTCACTGTCACGAACACTACCCAAACCACAACTACCACTCACTGCCACTGTGACTATGACGACCATTACCGCTACCATCACCATACCCAAAACTACCACTCACTGTCACTGTCACGACCACGACCGTTACCAGCACCAAAACTATCACTCGCTGTCACGACCACTACCGCTACCACAGTCACAACTCACTCACAGTTCTACACACCGTAACTATCTGAATCTACTATGGAACGCCGGCACTGTCTTGTGTAGTCATGAAAATCTATTATTATGTTTGTTTATTACATTGTGTCCGTTCTATTTTATATCATGTCATATTTTATTTTCATAATGTGCTTTTATCTTTTCATTTTGTGCATCTTTTATCATATTATGTCGTTAGATAACTTTATTATATTCTGTCAATACTGTCTTATAATTTGTAATGAAGTTATTATATCTTGTGCAAACTTTGTTATGTAGTGGTAACTTTATTAAGATGTAGTGGATATTTTGAGCGGGATGATAACCTGCCTCGACACCGGTAAATGGACTATTTCAGATAATATCTGAACCCTCACCTCCCCTCTTCCCCCCCCCCCCCCCCCCCATGAAAGGCACATTTTTTTGTCCAAGGGAAATATTTCCTGATAGTCTGTCCGGGGTGTGTGGGTGCTCTGGAAACGGTTTGTGTAATGGGGGTCTTTTCAGGCAAAAATGCCTTCCATAGTCTTGTCCAGTGGGGTCTGTCCTAGGGGGGTTCTGTAAACGGTTTGTCCAAGGAGGTCTTTTCGGGCAAAAATGCCGTCCATAGTCTTGTCCAGTGTGTCTGTCCGGGGGGAGGGGGGTGTTTTGGGGACAAAATGCCTTCCATAGTCTTGTCGAGGGGGTCTGTCCGGGGGGGGGGTCTCGAAACGGTTTGTCCAAGGGGGTCTTTTCTGGCAAAATGCCTTCCATAGCCTTGTCCTTGGGGGTCTGTCCGAAGGGGATCTGGAGACTATCTGTCCAAGGGGTGGCTTTTGGGCTAAAATGCCTTCCATAGGAATTTTGCTTCCATAGTCTTGTCCGGGGGTGTGGGGGCGTCTGTCATAGGGGTGGTCTGGAAACGGTTTGTCCAGGGGGTCTGTCCGTGGTGCGTTCTGGAAACGGTTCAGAAGTTTCAGAACCCTCGGACAGACAAACTACATAATATAATAAAAAAAAACATAATAATAGATTTTTATGACTACAAAAGATAGTGCCGGCGTTCCATAATCTACCACTAAAGCTTTCACTATGATAACCTCCACAACCATCACCATAACTACTGGTACAATATATTGTGTAAATGTTCTCCATATTTCTTTTTGCGATCAGAGCGACACGCGAATTCATATCTTTCATGAACAATAATAATGCGTAATATCCATTTGTAGCGAACCCCCTCGTCGAGCGTTGGCCTGTTAGCTCTAGAAAAGGTGCTACGTGAGTTCGCCTGGGCCCGGCTTTTGGCAAATACCGAAAGTGTTTTTCATAGATAGTATGGGAAAATATAACGGAGACAATTTTAAAGTTTAACTGTAACTTTTATTAACTTTAGAAATATAAGACAGAACACTAGCATGGCATTACATAAGATACGTATTAATACATAGCGTAAAAACCGGGAGTGTAATGATAAGCTATAAAGACAATTTCTTTAACAGTCAAATGTTATCGGTGCATCGCGTCTCCCCCGTAATTGTAAAAGTTAAGCATCATAAATCACTTTAGCTTGTCCTTTAGTTACAAACTTCAACTTAAAAACACACACTTTTTTATAACACTTCTTAGAAATAGGTAACACTTTCAGCACTAGAAACACAGGAATAAAACTCCCCGGAATAAGAAATTCACTAAGTATGACATGTCAGTTAATAAATACACTATAATGAATCAAGTTAAATAAACTATCACTGTTCATTGGTATAGATATAATACGCCGAACGTTGCTTTAATATTGAAGTACGTATGTATGTAAATTTGGTATTGTTTACCAATTGGTATCACTGCTGCTTAAACATAATAGCCCACTACGCCTATCTAACACAACTATTTAGAATTACAAGTTCATAATAAAGTTTACACTGTAACACACCGTTGGTATTTGGTATCGCAAGCTATTTTAATATGCATTGGTATTTTTCAATAAAAGGTATCGGATACCAATTCTCCCAATTGGTATCAACAATAGATTAAGCTGATTATTAGAATTTACGAACACTAGATAAACACATACAGCGCGACTTCCATTATAAACACAAATTCTAAGATATTTTGCACTGTAACTCACTGTTGGTATTTACATCAAATGGTATATACCAATATTGGTATTTATAAACACTGAATACCAATCCAAGGATATTATAATATAAGTAATCTTATGAAGTTTGATATAGATGAGTATGTACGGTAAAGAACACGGGGATTGGTATATAATACCAATTGGTGTACGATAATGCTGGAGATGGAGACAAGGAAAACCAGTTCCACACTTTATTTATTTTAAGAATATTACCTCTTCTTTGCTCATGGTGATAAATACCAAATTTGGTATTCTGAACTAGATGGTAGTTCTAGATTTTAAATTGGCATTGATATTTAATACCAGTTGGTATATTTAGCTATTAATATGTACGTTGGTATTATTGGTAGGCGTACCGCACGAACACCGTCCTTGTTCGGTATTGTTTTGAATTTCGCGCCGTTCCCACTTTTATACTCCGAGACTGTGACGTCACCTCTCGTGAGAGTGAAACGCGGTAATGGCGGCTCCAAAACCAGGAAGTGACTTGAAATTATTTCACGACTTTAAGCAACAAACACATTATGAAAGGATATTTCGGGATTATTTCGTAAGTAAATAACATTTATTATCGATTTTTATCGGTTGAAAGAAGCGTAAATCAGTTGAATAGCGGAAACCTAGCATTTACGCTAGAAATAAATACTGCCGATTTCAAGCACAAACTTCCATGAATATTCCGATCGCGGACGACGATGCACAGTAAAAATTAAATCTGTAATCAAAAGTATGCATATCTATGTACATCATATTACAAATAAAATGAGTGAATTTACATTTAGAAACATGTATCAACAACAACAAGCGCTATTTTCAATATGGGTGGGGAAGGTAAACATTACATAAGTACAGCTATTAAAGAGGGTAGGACTAAAATGAAATAACGGATCGTTACATTGCCCCCATCCAACTAAGTTTTGGTCCCCAAAACAATTTCAGCGATAGTTTTCACATTACAATTACCAAAAACAATAGGTTAATGGCGACTAATGCAGTCTTTATATTATGTAAACATGATGCAGCACCTTAAGATTTATTTTTTTAACAATAAACACAGCTCAAGATAAATAAATTCGAACACATTAAATAGATAAATTTGAACACATTAAACATCATTCATAGTCAAACTGAGTTCAATACTGTACACTATATTAAAAGAACAAAAATAGCAATACAACATTACAATAGAAGTATATGAGAACTTTAATCTTTAGAAATGTTCAACAATCAAATCATGTGTGACATGTTAAAGTAATCCAAAACATATGGCAGAACCTACATTAAACATTATTGGTAATCAGGTAACATATAGGAATCTTAATCAGTAACACATCACCTTAAGCTGCATTTCTGAGTCTAAATGATACTGTAGGTAGACATTAAAACAATCATACTGATACAGTTAAAATGTTCCTCACACTCTAATGAAAAACTGTTCAAGTGTAATACTACATACAAGAATTAATATACAATGATAATGCGCAAAAGTACATAAGAAAGCACAGAATATTTCAATAACACTCACTATATAGTCAACTTTTTAGGGTCAATAATGCCAACAATTTATTTCATTTCCACTGCACTTTTCAAAAGTCTAACACTCCTGTGAATAACTGCATTTTTAACGTCTTTGCTTACTTAAAGGTACTACACTCGCACTAAACACACTGCACTGTTCAATTTTTCCAATGACGGCATCTACCAACTCTGGCAGATGATAGTAATACGCTTCATAATACAGTTCATATAAGTACCTGAGATCATGTAGTAAAGTGCGTAGATCGCAAGAACCATTTCTAATAAAGTTTAGAACAAGCCTGAAGTGAGCAGGATCTCGGTCTATAAAATACTGATTTCCGTACCTAGGGGTCATCCAATTTTTCCCTACAATTTTCGCCAGTAGACAGTTTGGATCTTTGGATAAAGTCAATCTTGAAGTTTCAAACTTCTGCCCTCCAACATTTAAAATAATCATTTCTTGCTGCGTCTCTTCGAGTAAAGGTATCATTTCAAAATCCGTGGATTCATTCTCTTCTATTTCTATATCATTAACTGCTCCTTCATTTTCTATGACCTTCTCTTTTTCAGTTTCTCCTTCATTAAGCCTTTTCTGAACAATTTCTCCCTTACTTGTTTCACTATTCATTTTGTGTTTACATTCTTTATCACTTATCCCCTTCGTTTCACTTTTTCCACTATTATTCACCTTTTCACTTCCTTCACAAATTTTCTTTTCACTTTCTACTACACTGGTTTGATTTCTCTGCTTGTTCTCATTTTCATTTTTATGACTTTTTGTACTAATTTCACTATTATTTTCCTTTTCACAT
Source organism: Mercenaria mercenaria (assembly GCF_021730395.1). Lineage (NCBI taxonomy): Eukaryota > Metazoa > Mollusca > Bivalvia > Venerida > Veneridae > Mercenaria > Mercenaria mercenaria. The sequence continues at coordinate 58,217,645 of NC_069363.1, forward strand.
GTCATTATTGTTTACCTTCTCACTTTCTTTTTCACTAGATTCACCATTTTTCTTTTCACTGACTTCTCTATTTTTATTTTCATTTGTTTGACCCTCTAATTTGTTTTCACTTTTTTCACTATTACTTTCCTTTTCTCTAGTCTCATTTATGTTCATTCTTTCACTTTCTCCTTCGCTGGATTCACCATTTTTCTTTTCACTTGGTTTCTCACTAATTTCTCTTTCCTTGGTATTTTCAGTTTGCTTTTCACAAGTCTGATTATATTCTTTCTTGTCACTTTTGGTATCTTTTGTTTTACTTCTCTGTCCCTGTTTATTTTTCCCACTATTCTTCTGTTCACTACCTTTTCCTTGTGTTTGACTTTTCTTTTCATTTCCTTCACCATTCATTTCCTTTTCACTTATGTCACTATGTTTCTTTCCACCACTATTTTCTTTTGTTTGACTGTTCTGTTTCAGTTCGCTAACTTCGTCATTCTTTCTCCCTTTGAGTGTTTCAGACTTTTTATTTGCACTTTCTTTTTCCCTTATTTCTCTTTTCTTTACCTTTGTACTTTCTTCATTGGTTTCACTTGTCTGTTTCTTAACACTTACTTCGCCATTCTTTTTCTTTTCACTTGTTTCACTTTGCTTCTTTTCATTTTACTTATTTGTTTCTTTGTCTTTTCAATTTTGTTTTCACTAATTTCACTTTTCTTTTTCTTTTCACTTTCTACTTCACTTGCAACACTTGTCTTTCTCTTTTAGTTACCTCACCATTCTTTTTCTTTTCACTTGATTCACTTTGCTTCTTTTCATTATCTTTTACACTTATTTGTTTTCTTAGTCTTTTCAATTTCGTTTTCACTAATTTCACTTTTCTTTTCACTTTCTACTTCACTTGCAACACTTGTCCGTCTCTTTTTACTTACCTCACCATTCTTTTTCTTTTCACTTGTTTCACTTTGCTTCTTCTTTTCATTAACACTTTCACTAGTCAGACTATTCTGTGTATTCTCCTTCTCTTCGTCGTGCTTACTCTTTTTGCTTGTTTTACAGTTTTCATTTTCACTATGTTTTTCATCAATTTGTCTTTTCTTTGTCTGTTTACTATCTACACTTGTTTCACTTTTCTGTTTCTTTTCATTTATAACACTATTCTTTTTCTTATCATCTTTGACCTTTGACGTGTTCTTTTTCCTTTTCAACCTTGTATTTACTATCGAATCGTCGCTGTCGCTGTCCGATGAACTTCCACTCTTGCCTCTGAACTTGGTCCAAGTTCGTTTTCTCTTCTCTGCGACTGCCACACTGACCGACGACAAGCTTGACAAGGTTGAAGAGCTTGAAGAGCTGCTCTCTTCGGATGAAGAGTCCAAAGAATCGCTCTCTGAAGAAGAACTCGTTTCTATTATTCTTTGTTTATTTGTTCTTTTCTTCTTAGGTGCAATTGTTTGACTGTCGTCTCTCATTTGTGTTTCTACTTCATCTACAAAGCCTAGCTCTTCCTCACTTATATCCTCTAACTCAAGGGATTTCAAAATAACTTTCTTTTTGGACTGTCTACTGGTTATATTGGATTATTCACCATAATTTTGATTTCTTTATCTAGTATAAAGTTATTGGTGTCATCCGTTTTGACACTTTCATCATCATTACCTACTGATGTCGGACCGTACTCTTTTTGAAGTAAACGTAAATAGCGTAAATATCCAGCCTCAACCCTTTGAACCAGATGTGGAAGTTTTTCCTTCTTCCACTGGAAAAAATTATCGGCGGCACCGTCCCGCTCGCCATCTGGGTCCATCAAGACCAGGTCCTGCATTTGTAAGTTGGAAAACTGATTGTGATTGTAGGACCGCCTTGTAAATAACTTCCTACAGCGCAAACACTGGTACATGAAGTGACTGTGTTTTTCCATCACATGCCGGGAAGCCAGGTAATATTTATTGAACACCACATTGCGGCAGATGACACACAACCGCTGTTACAAAATAAAAACAAAACGATTGTTAAACAAGAACATGTATTTGAATATAGATCACAAAAATGCAATGTACAGATACAAGTTCCCCTATTGATATGTATATCTGGTTAATCAAGGCTCTATGGTGGCCGGTAGCGTCCATTTTAAAGCCGCGAGAAATTTTACCGTCAGTTTATAAAATGTCGCGGGCAACTTCCAGATCCGCGAGATTTTATGTCAAAATTGTATAAAATATCGCGGTCAAGAGAAATTCCCGAGTTTTTCTGTCACACTCCTGTCGTAAAATGTCGCGGATTAAAGACGAAACCGCGACATTTTCTGTCTACATAGTAGAATAAGCATGCAAACATATTCTTAATTTAGGTAGCCGATTGCGGCCATTTTAATCCGCGATATTTTTTTTGATGCGTACCTTATAAAAAGTCGAGCTTAAACATTTAAACCTCGAGTTTTTATGCCAAGAAACGTCTCATAAAAAGTCGCGGCTTCTTTAAAAAAAAGTCGCGGATTTCCTACCCGCGACTTTTTATGAAAATGCGAATGCACAGCGTGATTCACCCGGAACTAAAACGGGTTTTAAAAGATATATAGGAAGTTAACATAGAAGTGAACAGTAGCAATAGAAGTATCAAAGGTAGAAAATGTGAAACTTGCAGTAACAGTAGCAGCAGAAACAGTAGCAAAAAACGTGTAATCGGCAGTAGCAGCAAGAGCAGTAGCAAAAACGTGAAAATGGCAGTAGCAGTAGCAATAGAAGTAGCAAAAACGTGAAATTGGCAGTAGTAGCAGTAGCAGTAACAAAAACTTGAAATCGGCAGAAACAGCAGTCGCAGTAGCAGCAGTGAAGTAGTATCAGTAGCAGAAGCAACAGTAAAGTAGCAGTAGTAGCAGTTGCAGTAGCAGCAGTATTAGCAGCAGCGGTAGCAGTAATGGTAATAGCAGTAGTAGCAGAAGCAGTAGCACACGTTTTGTTACTGCTGTTATTGCTACTGCCGATTTCATGTATTTGCTACTGCTGCTACTTCTACTGCTACTGCTGCTTCTGATACTGCTGGTACTACTACTGCTACACTGCTGCTACTGCTACTGCTGCTTCTGATACTGATGGTACTACTACTGCTACACTGCTGCTACTGCTACTGCTTCTTCTGATACTGCTGGTACTACTACTGCTACACTGCTGCTACTGCTACTGCTGCTTCTGATACTGATGGTACTACTACTGCTACACTGCTGCTACTGCTACTGCTTCTTCTGATACTGCTGGTACTACTACTACTACTACACTGCTACTGCTGCTGCTGATACTGTCGGTAATGCTACTACGGCTACTGCTGCTGCTACTCCTACTACTGCTACTACTCCTGCTACTGCTGCTGTTGCTACCCTGCTACTGCTTTTCTGCTATTGCTACTGATGATATAGCTACTTCTACTACTGCATTTACTACTACTGCTTTTACTGCTACTGTTGTTACTGCTACTGCTGCAGCTGCTGCTACTGCTACTGCTGCTACTACTGCTAATCCTACTGCTGCTTCTGTGACTACTGCTAATCCTACTGCTGCTTCTGTGACTACTGCTAATCCTACTGCTGCTTCTGCTACTATTGCTACTGCTGCTATTCGTACTGCTGCTGTTGCTGCTGCTGCTACTACTACTGCTGCTTCTGCTACTGCTACTACTGCTTATCCTACTGCTGCTTCTTCTACTATTGCTACTGCTGCTATTGGTACTACTGCTCCTGCTATTTCTTCTACTGCATCTACTTCTGCTTCTGCTGCTCCTGCTTCTGCTGCTACTGCTGCTGTCACTGCTACTGTTGCTACTGTCTATTTCACGTTTTTTTTCTACTGCTGCTACTGCAACAGCCAAGTTCATATCAATTTTTAATGTTAAAAGGACAGCTGTATTCAAATCACTCCGTCTGCATAAAATGTCGCGGCTATAAAACTCGCTATTTCTCGCCGCGACATTTTATGAGACCGTTGTTGAGGAACAAAAAGTCGCGGCTTTTAATTTCTACCCTCGACTTCTTCTAGTATTTCTGCAACAATTGCAAAAAAATGTCGCGGATTTTTTTCTGTTCCTCGACTTTTTATAGACAAACGAGGGATAAAATGTAGAGTCAAACCATGTGCGCTACCGGCCACCGGAGTCAAAATGTTCCTTGCTGTTTCCAACAACTATTATAAAATATCGCGGTTTATACGTTCCTCGCGACATTTTGTATGATCTCGAGAGAAAAACTCGCGGATTTGTAAGTTGCCCGCGACATTTTATGCACAAACGATAAAATTTCTCGCGGGTTTAAAATGGCCGCAACCGGCCACCATAAGGCTCAGTGTCCCGTTATAACGTTTGAGTCTGTCATGATGTACAACTTTTGGCTTTGAGCGTGTTTAACTGAATTCTATACACTACATCATTGATTTTTCATGGTCACATGATAAAAAAAATATTCTATAGTTTATACAGTACCATATATATCTGACTGTGATAAAAAAAAATCTACATACATTGAGAATAACAATAAGGTCAATTGCGGTAAGGATGTAGAAAATATAGCAACTGCAACACTAGTCCAACTCGTGACGTAATTATCACTTTCATTTCATTTCAGTCTGATATTATCTGTGGACGGACCGTCAGGGGAGATAACTAGAGTCACGGATTGGGACTACTGCAACACCAGCTTGGACGACTCATGTCTCAGTTTACTAGCTAGCCTAAATTAACTATATCGTTTGATTGTAATAATTTATCTAATTTTGTACGTACTTGGTATGATATAATAACTACGTTTAATAAATTTGAGGCAGTGCTCATGGTAAAAAAAATATAGAAAAATAAGGTGGTATTTATATATTCATCCTCCATCTCTCTATGTTACAGTATTGACCATATACAGTGTATCTAAAAAAGAGTCGTTCCGAGAATACAAAACATAGGCAACCTACCGTGGCACACAATAGGAAAATAATATATATTTTATATTTTTTACCGATTTCGTTCTTTTAACTGATGAATTCTTTTTCATTTCTTAAACAGTGCCCATGGAGCCTCCTTTTACCGCGAATTAAGGCTTCATTTTGCAAGATCTAGATATAAGTTCTGCATCGTTCTAGAGCTGTCTATAGCGGTACTAGGATCTTTTTCTAATTTTTATTAAATAATCTTTGACAGTATCAATTTTATAGCCAAACATACTTTTTTTCTGTATAAAATTCTTTCCGATTAAAATGGAAATATTTCTGATAGCTAACTAAAGATAAATCTGAAGGAGTTTGTAATAATCCATCAACAAATAGTGTCAGAATCGAAATTTTAAAACTATTTTGTTTAAAATTTACAATGGAAAATGACATAAAAAATCGGGCTTACACAATAAATACAAAACAAATAAGGGTTATTAAAAAAAAAAATTGGTTCCTATTACCAACCATTAAGCGTTCTTAAGGCTGGTGTATAATATGAATTATATTGTCTTATATTTAAAGAATAGTTAGAAAAACTTGTTACGGAAACTGAATCAAACAATAGCTGCAGCTTTGTATTTTTTTATATCACGTTTGCGTAGAAAAGAAAAAGTTTTACTTACATATTTCATTCGAAATGCATTGATCAAAGTTTGGATGCGATCAATAAAGTTATCCATTGCTTTTAAATTTCATCAAAGCACAGTAAAACATCTGTCGTCAAGGCGTCGCTAGGTTTGCATTAGATGACGTCACAAGTAAAGTGACGTTCAATCGGGATATCTCGGACATTGTGGTATGTACGAGGAAACCACTGCGTTCAGTCGTTCGAGTGGGGATGTTGGGAATGTTTTGGTCGTACATATGGAGCAAACAAATTTTCTTTCTTTTTATTGCAAATTTTGACTAATTTACCCATTTCATAGTTTCGTACCAGTAAAAAAAATATTTGACATTTTTCACTGTGAAAATTGCCGTTATATATCTTACCCTATTGTTCAAAAATTCACAGAAAAACATGCAATAACTCATATTCGCGCAATATTCCATCACAAATGATAAGTCACAAGTCGTAAGTCAAAAGGGCCCTCCAGGGCTTCCATATAAATCAGGTCGAAATATGAATCAAAACATTAATTTTTTTTCCGGTACAATTTTGGCTAGATGTATTTTCTTGCCAGTTTTATTTAAAAAGTGTTTGAAAACAATGTAAACATTGTCATCAAAGTAAATGATTCCTATAAATAAATTTAAAGGGACTGACCTCCATACCGTTCGACAACAAAAAAATATTTTAGATATCTGGAAATAAATGCTATATTTCTTAAAGCAGCATGCCTCCAGATTTGGCTAAAAAATAATTTTTCTTTCAAATTGAAGTTTGGTCTTATTATGAACATTAGAATATGAATTTTTGTTTCTAAAATATTTTAAAGTTCCAAATCAAGAAAAAAAGATGACCGCGTCAAAATATAGATATTTATAATGGAGACAGTTTACATGGAGTAAAAACGTGACAAACGCTTTTCGATTTTCATCGTAAAAAGTAGTAAAAACAGCAAATTCTCATGTGTTTCCGTAACATAAAGTTTGTCAGTAATTAAGTTTTAAAGCCTTCTTAAAGGTCCATTACTAAAACCCGAATGAGTATTATATGAAAACCAGAGTTTGTAGCTGAGACTTCCTATTTACTGAAAATATGGCCCACTGCATCGGTTCTGACCAAATAGTCATGAATATGTTCAAGAATAACTAACAAATAAACAAAAACTGTTGCCTATGTCAAACCGAAAGTATGCTTTCCGACTGCTTACGAACCCGTCGAGCATCTTCGGACTTTTTCGGAAGAATCCTCCGAAACGAGGCTATAATTTATAAATAGATGCAAAATATATCATATGCCCAAACGATAACGTGAATTTTACAAACTTAGCACATGGAATTCAACAATTTTGTAACTCACAAAAACTTCATGAAAATCATTCTTATAATACAGTAATATACAGCTATACTACAAGTTTTCATAAGGACAATTCAGGCCCTTCCCGAAGAAAAGTGTTTTTACAACTTCGTCTGTAAACTTTTTCAGTTAATCTCTTTTCAGTATAATTTTAAGAATATAAATGAGTAACTGTCTTACACTGCAGAAACAAAGTATGATTGAAATTTACCTAAATACACTTACTTATGTACACATGGCTACATTAATTTAATAATATTTTAGACATTAAACACATTGTCTTGGCCTAATATATGTCACTGTCAATTTTGAATTTAAATTTTGTACATCTCATATTTTTCGAGCAAGTCGTGCATAATTACCATCATGGAAATACAGTTATTTTGTTGCGCGTCTTAAATGGATATTCGTTTGAAACAATTTTAAAATCACGTGATCCCGAAGAATTTCCGACCGATTACGGAAAAGCGATAAACACGAAAGTAGGACAAAATGACCCCCCATGTCAGTCTAAGAAAATACAGAAACAATCATTTATTTCTCTGTACATGTGTTGATTTCAAGGCAATATTGCACGGCTATCGTAATGTTTAGTACTATATTTCAAAATGTGTAGTGTTTTTTTAAGATTTATGTCTATTCATTTGTCTTTATTTTGCACCTTTAAGAAATATAGCATTTATTTCAAGATATCTAAAAAAAATATTTTTTGTTGTTGTCGAACGATCTGGAGGCATGCTGCTTTAAGAAGGCTCTAAAATTTAATTTCTGACAAACTATATGTTACGGAAACACATCAGAATTTGCTGTTTTTACTACTTTTTACAATAAAAATCGAAAGATAAACGTTTGTAACGCTTTACTCTAGGTAAACTGTCTCGATCATAAATATCTATATTTTGAAGTCGTAATACACCATTTCCGCTATAGCGCTATTGGTTACGACGACAAGAAAATGTCATCTTTTTTTCTTGATTTGGAATTTTTAAAATATTTTAGAAACAAAAAATCATATTCTAACGTTCCTAATATGACCAGACTTCAATTTGAAAGAAAGAGTATTTTAGCCAAATCTGGAACAATGGAGTAAATACATATGAAACTGAATACATCCTTCATTCAGAACGCCAAACAAAGTGATAACAGGCAGGGCATTAATAGTGATAAGAAACAAACAACAGAGATGATATAATCTATTGAAACTTTAAAAAGCATCCATTAACTTTTAAAATAAAAATTGTGTTACTTCTAATATTGTTGTTTCCATCTAATGCACCCACTGTATCTAATAAACTGAACAAAAGATAGGTTCTGAATAAAGACTAGTGATTGGTGCATGGATTTTCTTGGCACGAACTACTTCCGCAGACAATTTTAATTGTACTCCAATATAAATCCGTACATTGGATCATTTTGAGGTGTTTCACTTAAGGACATGTCGATTTATGCAAACCTTAGAATTAGATATCACATGGGGGCATGGATGTTTTTGTAGAACGAATTACTTTCACAGTGTGTAGATATGCATCAAGTATGTATTTAAGGATCTGTTCTGGTATTGCTAATTTGATAAGACTTTGGCATTCATCTTATTTGCACTGGCAAAGCGTTATTGCAGTATTCAGAATCAGTGGAAGCTCTAGTAAATGAGCCGCACGATGTGAAAACCAACATAGTGCATTTGCGACTAGCATGCATCCGCGCAGTCTGGTCAAAATCCATGCTGTTTGCTAACGGTTTCTCTAATTGCAATAGGCTTTGAAAGCGAACAGCATGAATCCTGACCAGACTGCGTGGATGCGTAGGCTGGTCTGGATCCATGCTTGTCACAAATGCACTATGTTGGTTTTCTCATGGTGCGGCTCAGTTTAAGAACAGCTTCACTTTTTGTAATTGAAGTTATTTTGCAAAACAAAGATCACTTTTTCTATTTATTATTTTTACCAACAATTTAACATTTCTCAAGCGAGTTATTTTCTCATTTGTAATGAATAGGTCCTGAAGTGGCTATGAGTCACTCAGAGACCATTGTATCAATGATTACGACACTATCCGGAAAACGGAACTACTTTATGTTTCCTTATTTCCTTTATTTTCTTTTAAAGATTTTAATTCGGACCAAGAATTAATCAATGAAGTTGTTTCTTACTTATGCGTGAAGACGTGAAGAACGTGCATGCATTTTATTAGCATGGGGCGTTAATAACAATATAGGTGGCGAAGGATGGCCAATTTAATAGCTTTTTTATGGTTAATGTGGTCTCGAGTCCCTTCTTTAATACTCATCCTTTGAATCAACCGTTTTATCAATAAAACCGAGATTAAGATTGATTTACGGTTTCTGAAATTGCTAGTTGATACTTTACGAACATGTGTCAGTGAAAGGAATGTGTTATTTGATCTTTTCGAAATAATGCTAGTTTAATCAGTCTTAAAGTCATATTATTTCTTCACCATAATTTTATCTGAAACAATAGTGTCAACAAAAACATCATGACTATAGATGAAATGTTTTGATAAAACATTGTAGCTAAATAACTATTTCAGAAAGTGTCCAACAAGTACTTTTGTTCTTGTCAATATTTTTACTCATGTCAGTTGCTACCTTGCTGTGAAAGACTTGCATGCTAAACTGAATTAAAATTATACAAAATTGAAATTCGTTACCTTAGATGCTTTTTGAAAGGAATAAAATACTACAAGTACGCTAACCTGTACTAGAATGATACCGTAACTATTTTAATAATCAATTTAACATTATTGACGTTATATATACGGTTCTTTGACGAAAACGTTTCTTTCTGTAGTGTCATGACATCCGACCAAGACAATATCATCTTGAAACCACTTTCTATTTGGACAACAGCGCGTTTCATAGAAGACACATGAATCATACCAATTCATCAATAATTGATCAAACTTTGTTAATAAACAATAACCCACATGACATTTTCAATTACGTCTCAGCACGTGTAACGTCGGCGCTCCGCGGATTCCGATATTTGCACAAGTGTTGAAATGGATTCCTTCTTTCATGGTTCAAATAATCATTACACTAAATTAATTACAGAATTCTTTTTTTACATTTTCTCTAGCGTAGATTTCAACATTTCCGTAAAACCCTATATAGTAATTTAGATTTGATAGATAAAAGATATCATTTAAATCTGGTTTCAGCATATGAAGAAATCGTTCTCAGTGCAATTCATACAGATTATTTATATTTATGTAATTATGATATCAATCACATAGGTATCATTTTCTTAGATATCACATAATCTATTATATACTTTACGTTAGTGTCTTCTTAAATGACTCGAGTAAAGACACAAAAGTGTGGTTCTTTTTATAGCGTAGTCCTCGTGGAACTATTACCTCTTCATCGTGTTAAAATATAATAAAACATGGTCCTGTCATATATTATTTCTTAAGTCGGGTAGCACCTGGTGAATAGTCGTGAAAGACATCGTAACATCCGTCCATCAGAGACTTGCATGGTCGTTGCCATTTGATAACATGTTGTCAAAGGCTTACATTATCGAGTGCACAAATTGATATTATCACACATATAGGAACTTCATGACACTGGCAGACTGACATAATGAGATTTGTCCTATCTTGGGATTTAGAAAAAAAATCTTTGATACTTGACCATATAGTAATGAAAAGAGCTGTTATGTCTTTTTCTTTTTAAATAAACATGATCAGTGCAAAACAATGCAGAAAGTCTGGCTGTTTATCACCTACTTGAAACAACTTGAGAAATATTACAATAACATAGCTTTCAAGAGCGTCCTATGGGAAGAAAAATACTGAATTAACTCTAATTTATTTTCGCTATCTGTAAAGGTGATGCTACTCCATTCAATAACGAAGACGTTCAGCTGATTTTTTTTGTATAAAAATAAGACACCTTTTGTATTTTTTTAAGAAAAAGAACAAAAGAATATGGTTGACGGAATAAATCATGTATGATAAATGGCTACCACTATGGTTTTATTGATTTTATTGCGTTAAACAAAGGATATCATAATAATGCGCCAATTTGGCGATCAGGGAATTCAACCAAATGTTGATACTTTTATGATAACAAATAGATAACATTTATCTAGGAAACAGAGTGACTTTTATCTCCGTGGAGAAATCAAAACAAGCATCGAAACGCGAATTTCTCCCATTTATGTACCTAAGCATTGTGAAATAAAAAAAAACAATGTATTAAACTGTGACTGTCTTTGTAATGTTATGTTTCTTTAGTCTATTTCTGTTAGAAATATCTAGTTTCATACAGCCATTAAAACAATATTGTTGTTTTTTAAATGTAATGATAAGAGCTTTTAGGGTTTTGGTAAACACTCTAACAACTTGCACTTTTATCTTCTGGTGCTGCCTAGATATTAAATTATTTTCATTCTGCTACATACTGTGTATGTAACTAAGGAATAGTGTGTTCTTAACATGTTATTTTAACCCTTACCATGCTGGACACGATTGATTTTGCCTTTGCGACCAGTGTAGATCATGATCAGCATGCACATCCGTGCAGTCTGATCATGATCTGCACTATTCGCTGTTCAGCCAGTATCTTTTTGGTAAGCACTCCTTAATGGTACTGTCCAAATTGGAAGACGGACAAGTTCATTATAGAAATATAGCAGGGTACGGGTTAATCAAAGTCCTACGTTACATGCTAAGGATATAATTTTCAATTCATTGTTGCAGGACCATATGTTTTAGCTAGAATTTATCTGAAAAGCTCTCAGTAGGTTTTCAATTCGTCCAAACTAAAAAGGTGGGAAAAACGTCAAAATGCTAATTAATATTCTAGAAAAATAAAGAGTAATAATTTTGTTTGGTAGCCAGATTGTATTATCTCGTAATGTACCGTTTCTGTGTCATTTATTCTTTCGTTCGCGAGCAGCTGGGGCGGAAGGGTGTGTGTGTGTGTTTTTTTTTTTTTTTTTTTTTTTTTTTTGGTGGGGGGTGTGGGGGGAGGGGTCTGAAGCATATTCCCGCAGTATTTCCTACTCCACTTATGAGATAAGAACTATAATGTACAGTTTATCAACATGATAATTATCTTTGTATATTTTATCGAATCACGGAAGAATGTGATCTAGATTACTAGGTTCTTGTAATTATGCTGTAATATCCAATCTGAAGCGCCACCTTGAGGCCACGTGATCCCTATGGAATACTTCACAGAAATCAGTCCATAAAAACCTGCCAAGAGTCATTATTGTAATGTAGAATGTTAATTCTAATTTTAATCCTCTTTCTGAATAATTTATCTTATTTTAGCCGAACTAACGTGGCGATTATTTTGTATCATGTTTTCATCAACCTTAATGTGTAATTTGTCTTTTTACAAATTAATAATTGAAACAAAGACAAAGAAATTTTACGTCCGAATGAAAAGACACAATGTGACTGGAATGGTGAAACCATAAACCTTCCGCGTTAATTTACATAATTTACAATTTTTCTCAGCGTTATATATGTTGAAAAACAGTGCCTTATTAAAGTTTATGTCAAAAAAATAGCACTCACTGTAAGAGAGAACTAATTTACGACAGAATAATAATAATTACTAACTCAACTACGTAATTTGGAAAATTAGTGCTACAAAGTCACATATTTACCATAGTATACGACGATGTATAGACCCTGCCAGTGACCAGGTATCTTGTATAGCCTCCGGTATTTCTGGAGGGTCATATCAGATCCCTCTTAGAAATATCACCATTTTAACCATGTTTAAGTCTGGAAGGGTTTCGACCAAGTCTGAGCCCATATGTCAAAGAAATACAGATATATCCTACATGAAGGTGTAGTTAATGGTTTTGGCTATGACTTGAGACCATGATCGAGTACGTGGGTAGCTCTAGATATTGATGAGAGGTAGGCCTAATATTGACCGAGTAGTGTTCGAACTTGAATATTTCGCGATTTTGACCATATCTGGAAGGTGTCCGACCTGGTTCGAAACCCTACCACCGGAACAACCAACATGTAAATGTAGTTACTCTTATTGAATGGCTTGTCGGTCAATTAGTCAACACTAAATAGTTTTGACTTTTGACTGTCAACCAGTTCAATGCATATTTTATTACATGACATCTGAGATAAGTTTTCATAATTTTGACCCATCAAAATTCAATGCTGAACTACAGGCCGGTCAATATCACAAAATATGGACCGGCGATTTCTATAAAAAATTGTGTAAGTATTTTAAACCAACGACTGGATCAAAGTTCAACGAAATACAGTGCGACCCAAGTGTGTAAGACACATTTTGTCTTTGTTGCTGTAAACTTCTAGAGGCAAATAGCTAACTTGAATATAATAAATTTGAGTTGTTTTATGTTGTTTACCTTATTAATCAAAACGCAGGGATTATTCTTTATTTCAATGCGGTTCATTTTTATTTGCATATCGCTTAATTAAAGTTACCGCAAGACAAAAAAAAAGAATGTTGTTTTTTCAACATATGGTTAAAATGAAATCCAATATGAGATAATTAATATTTGACGAGCGCATCAGTTCCAATATATCGCTCCATTTGCTCCGCCACGGAGTATTCGCAGTATTCTCTCAGAACCGATACACCGCATATGGCTGCTGCACGCGCTTGTCGGAGCATGCGCACAGCCGGATTTTACCAGAATGTTGCAGACGATAAAACCTGTAAAACACATACATTCTATACTTAGCTACTGACCTTACAAAATATGTGACCTCTTCAAGAAAACTGTTTTTTCTTGGTCAAAAATGGCCTACATTTGGATAACAAAAGGATTCTTACTGTTTTTGTGTGTTAATATTTTGGAAATTATATCGTCCGAAGCAGGTAAGTTGAGTTCTATTACCTTTCCAATTAATTTTAAAAAGTTTTCAAACTTTGGTAAAGAATGACTTGAAACGCTGCCAGTTCCTTACCAGTCAGAGATAAAATAGTGCGTTTCCTGCCAAAAAGTTCTTATTGATTCTCACGTGTGAGTGTGTGCTTGTGTGAAAATAGAAGCATTAATTATTATGCTTGTGAAGTTGTATATGAATGAATGTGTACATGTATGTTATAAGAGTCTTCCTCTTGATATTAACTTCATTTATGCTTCAAACGAAACACGCTTATTAGACATATAACTGTTTAATTAAAGTTAAAAAGTTTATAAGTATATTTTTTATATTGGAGCAGTATAAACTGTTTATTGAATAGTGCATGGCCCAACGTGTATGAAACTTGATAATCCATATTCATTAAAACGGACACAATGTTTCCAAAAATATGATTCAAGAGGGTCATGTATGTAAACAATATATGTTTCTAAAAATATGTTTCAAGCTATTGAATTTCACGCAAGTGGCATTCCTAACAAAGGGTTTTCAAGTATGTATGTAGCAAGTGTCTATATATAAAGATATGGGCCATTAACAGTAGGTGTGGCGTAATAAATATCCCATACTTCCTTCGTTCTCCAGAGATTTTGAATATGATTAAAACTCCTGAGAGTCTGGAGAACTGAATCAGCGGGAAGCTAATTAAAAGCGTTTTTTTCCGTTATCTAAAATATTTCCGCGAGTTCATTTATCAAAGGTCTTAAAGCTTGAACGAGCCTTACGTATATGCATTTCTTAATTCATTTCATACTGGCTAAAACATCGGTTGCTTCATTAACATTCATGAGTAATTAAGGCGGATGAAAAATAATTTAACAAAGAACACATTACATTAAGATTATGAAATATGTTTTGGAAAATTAAACCGCAGGGTACTCTGTCTATTAATATGAAAATGTTTCTCAAGGATTTAATTAAAAATCATGGTTTTCTTTCTTCGTTATTTGGTAACCCGTCATCAGTCAGAATTGATTTTGCTTCGCATGGTTTGTTTCTAACGCGACGGGAGCACTAATGTATTTTGAATCATTTCATATTCTAGTTTTCTGGGGCATTTAACACACTTTTTTTTTTGCTAGTTCGGTCAGGACTGTTTTTAAATGATTATGCGCACTTCTCGACTTTTCATATAACATTCTGGTTGTAAATTGCTGAAAACGGTCTGAGTCTCTGAGTGTCTTCAAACTACTATATTGGTCATTTATGGAATTCAATACGCTCAGCCAAGTAAGCCTAGATGTCATTTGAAAGTTAAGATGTATAACTCCCCCACTCCAGTATACTGTATACATGTTTCTTCCATGATTTATTTCTGTACTTCTTAATAGACTGCCGAATTAATTACACTGTAATAATTCACCTGTCCATAATATTGATAATACATTTATACAGGAGATTTGTGTAATGGCTTATAATAGCTATGTATAAACGAGTTATTTATGTATTATATGTGAATTGTACTTACTGAGGTATGTTATTTTGTTATTATATGTGAGGTGAACGAAGAGTGCACCATCGAAATCATTGTTATTACACGCGCTTATCCGCACAATCTGAGTATATAATGATAGTTATATGTACATAGTCTAAACAAGCTGATTGCCGGTAATGATAACGTATATACCGGCCGGCATTATTGTATGGAATTCATTACCAGGCTACTGTGGCTCATAAAACGCTTATTTATAGCAGTAAAGATAAGGAATCTTGTTGAATGGTTTACATATGTGTGTATGTTAAGTTTAGAGGCAGTCTCAAGACTCATATCGTTATTCAAAACTGCAAACGTGAATTCATGCATACTCAAAGTGTGGTAGCGTGTTGATTTAAGCATGAAGCTTATGACAACTCTATAACAACTCCCTGATTTAAGGTAGTATGGACCTGTAATGACACTAGGTAATTTCACTGTGATTATATATTATCGTTAGGCATTCTCCGGTCGTAAATTAGCTCAACGCGCTCGTAACTTTCCGTAAAAACCGGAAGATGCCGAAATCGCAATGGGTCATTACTGGTCTGCTACCTTAAGATAAGATATAACGTCATAAATACATCATAAGTACGGCTAGATATACAGGCTATTTGCCCAGTCACTACAGCAAATATATATGAAATTAAGTATTTCCTTATAAAAAGTTTTTCATAAACATTTTTTTCCAAAATGCAACGGAGCTTTTGGAATGAGTAAACAGATTTAAGCAGACATATGCACTTTATTTTTTTTTTTCAAATTCTGCTAGTTTTTTTCTCTCTCAAGTAAATATTATTAAAATGTCGACGATGTGATGTGAACTGTGCACATGAACAATATTCTTCTCAGTCAAGTATATTATCAAAAATATCGGCGATGGGCTACAAACTAATGGACGTAATTCTCTCAAAATGTTTCAAGCGCAATGCCTGCTGGGACACCTTGTGTCGAACGCATTATTTCTCATGTTATTGTTAGTTTATAATTGAATTTCTGCTTAAGTTTAAAATTTTACACACAACATGTAATGATTTGATTAAAATGCACACGTTTCTTAATTTATATCCTACAGTGTTTGGCCATCAAAACATCAAAAGGTGTTTTATATATCATCGGTCTTCTTTGTGTGTGCAGATGTAACTTAACACCGCCAGCAACAAACGCGCACGTTCTGATGTTTAAGCTGATTAATGGCTGGTATGCATATTAACGTAAACTGCCTTAATTACCGCTAATTAAACATGTTAAAATTTGAACCGTGCAGAAAAAAATCTAGACCCTTGTGTCAGATATTAATACGTTCAAGTGATTGAAGAAACGTCTGTTACGCGTATATTATAAATATGATACAGTTTCATAGGACTTATGTTAAAGCTTCTCCAATTATGCGCCTGTTTAAGTACATCTGGTAGTAATTTTTTACGAGTTTCTGTTGTCTTTCCTCGTTTCGTTCAAGAGCTCACATTTTCTCACGAGGCTTTTTTAAACTTTAAAACAAAGCTTTCTATTGTTCAACGATTTGAATGTACTGATAACAAAGTTAGGTTGTCTTCAACATTCCACAAATATATGCACTTGCAGATAAATTGTTTGCCAAACAGAACAAAGAACAAGTGCCTTCTAATAGACAGTTGCAGGTACGAGACCCAGAACAGTAACAAGATCCTAAACGGCTAGCCATTGTTTTATAAAAAAAAAAAAAACATTTTAAGTGTCTGATAGAGGAAAATTGATGACTAGAGCGATCAACACGCTAACATGTATAGTAACTTAGTTCTTTAATACCTGCACTAAATGACATCAATTATTAATGAAAAAAAGATTAAGTTATTAATTAATTAATTAATATTCTGTATGTATCCATTGATCGGTTTATAAATGTGCATAGCGTAGCGCCACTATGATTATCAGGTATTCTGACCGTTTAATATCTATAAACGCAAGATCAACCTTTAATCAGCTTGAACGTAACACTCGACATTAAGATGTGTTATAAGATTTCAGAAATGGTTATCAAAACGTTCCTAGAATTATTATATCAATCATGAAGAAATTTCTTCTTTGACCCCCTATGGCCCAGTCTCTAGACCTCGTACAGTTATACTCTCACTCCAGGAGAACTACGTTCCAACGTAAGTCAAGTCTCATCGATATCATGTGACATACCTCAACGATGAAGCTACGGTATCGCTTCGAATGACCTTGTTGATTCACTTATAATGTGTAATTAAGCATATATTTTACGTTTTCATATTAACTGAAAAGATAAGTTTGATTTGTAGAAGATATATTAGCTATTTGCAGCATTTTGCAAGATACAACGAACTAGTTACAAATACACATTTGTAAGCTACATAAATGTTGCAAGGCCGCAACGATAACATACATTATGTGACAACGTCTCACATACAGTGTTGCAAAGTCTCAGCATCATAATTACCATTTGAACTTATAGAAAATTACACTTATTAGATAGTACGTACATGCGTACGCCGGTAATCAGTACTGTATAGATAATCAGGATCGTAAAGCATTACTTCAAGAACTTTCCACATAAATTAGCTATTTCGTAACAAATGTTTTCGACACCATGTGCAGACGTTTTGCTCATTTTGTCCGCATATAATAATTATTATTACGCCGTGCAAATGTATTAGGAACCTGAGACGTCATAACTCGTAACCATACAAGGCGCAAGTGCCCTCAGGACGGATATTTCTGTCGAGTTGGTACACACATAAAAGATTTTTTTTTTGCATATCGTATAAAAATTAGCGTTTCATTCTGACAGATCATTTTTGTTGCATGCCGTATTTTACAAATAACAACAGAAATTTAAAAGCAATTAGAAACACTTCATTTGCAGTACTCATTCTTATGGCAGAGCATGCACCCACAGCTTGGGAAATGAACGTCCGTAAGCCGAAGTGACGTCATTACATTCTAGTGAAGCACAATAACAAAGTTCCACTTTAGTTTTATCGTTTAAAGCGTAACGGTATGTTCTTTCCGTAAAATAACGTATTTCAGACCGACAAAAATACTACATGTAAATAGGACGAAGAGAAGGTCTCAAGGTACGATATTGTCTGAGTTCACATATACAATACCATATAATATCAAAGCAGCACAAGTTGTCATAACCAGCACGAGAGCCATCGCATGGGGTGCCAGATGGGTTTTGCAGGCATTGGTAAAGTCGACGGAAAGGCCAGTCCGGATTATTTTTTCTTATTACGTATCTAAAATTATTTCAATTGAGTTTCAATGGACTGCGATCGTGCAATATTTTTCCTTAGTATATACGTTACTATAAATAGTAACAAAAAGCCGTTTTAAAACGGTCATTACGGCTTCTGTTTATGTATCCATAATGGCGCAGTGCGCCTCTGGCGCCATAACCATAACGGCCCGGGTAACCAGAACGTCAGCGCGTTTTGATGTTGACGTCATGAAGCAACATTATTTATGGCGATTGAAAGGTCGCTGAATCAGATCGGTTGTCAAATATTGATGGCATTGTTGATAAAAAAGCAAAACAAATATTCTTTGAGGTGTTTGGAAAATATATAAAATGAAAATACCAAAAATAAATATGAAGTGAACGTATATTATAAAAAGTCAATAAACGGCTGGTTGTGCCTTCTAGCCGCAATGGCACAACTAGTTTCATAATGGTCCTCGGAATAAAGCCCTTGGGCGATTATAACACTAGACGTGCCATTATGGCAAGAAAGCACAACCCAGTCGTATATTAACTTCGTAGCAATTCTTCATGAAATGATTTTCTTTTCAACCCAAAATTATGCTTTATGTAAGAAAGTACAACTATCAAGGCATTTGATTTTATACAACATGTAGCCTCTTATCCAAATGGTATAGAAATTGAAAAACCCCAGTAAATGCTTGAACAAATGAAAAATGCACTTTAAACTTTTCTTACACGATTATAGGTACACGAGTGATAAACAGGTAAATAGATAGTAGAACGGTGTCTTTTAGTGATAATGGCCATAAAAGAAAATAATAGCCCTCGGGCTATTATCACCTTGGCAGGGCCATTATTACTCAAAGGCACCACTCTCCCATATATTAAACTGTACATATTGCGGACAACGCTTTCATGTCGGAGAGTAATGTTTTCTAAACGTTTAAATGGAAAGAATCGCGTGATGTCCATGACGTCACGCGCACGTTGCGACTCTATTTGACGTTCAACTTGCGGCGAAAATATGAATGCACGTCACTTGTTGTTTATAGATTTTCGGAGACAATTCTTCGTAATTGCTCAAGTTTTTCGTAACCGAAAGAAATTTGCGAAATAAAGGTATTACTTGTGGGTATGTACATTAAAAAGATATCAACTGTATGAAGATATATAGTGCGGCTACGATTATCGGGATATATTGCCGTCCTAAGCCGAATATTATTGAAATTAAGTATCCTTATAAAAATTTCAAAATCATATTTTTCAAATGCAATTGAGCTTTTGGAATGAGTAACGATTTAAGCTCGGTGCCTTTTTTTTTTTTTCATATATTCGTGCTAGTTTTTTTCTTTAAGTAAATTATTAAATGTCACGTTGTGATTGAATGTGCACAACAATATTTTCTCATCAATTGATTATCAAAAATATCGCGATGGTACAACTAATGCTAATTTCTCAAAAATTCAGCGCATGCTGTGGACTTGTTGTGCGACGCATATATTCATGTTATTGTTAGTTTATAATTGTTCTGCTTATTTAAATTTTACACACACTGTAGGATAAATGCAGTTTGCTTATTACCTAAGTTGCATCAAACATCAAAATGTTTATATTTATTCGGTTTCTTGTGTGTGCGATTAACTTAACGCCAGAACAAACGTCGCACGTTTTGAGTTTAAGTATATAATGGTGTGTATGCATATATAACGTTAACCTGCTATTCCGCTAATCAGTTAAATTGTACGTGCAGAAAAAAATTAGCCTTGTGTCGATATAATACGTTCAAGTGATATGAAAGAAATCTGTAGGTAATTAAAAATGATACTAGTTTCATAGGACTTATGTAAACTTTGAACAATTTGCCTGTTTAAGTACAACTTGCTAGTAATTTTCTTACGAGTTTCTGTTCGCTCTTCATGTTCGTCAAGAGCTACATTTTCACGAGTTTTTAAACTTTAAACAAGCTTCTATGTTCAGATTGAATGATGGATACATCAAGTAGTTTCTTCAAATTCCAAATATTGCCTTTGCAGATAAATTGTTGCAACGAACAATAACAAGTGCTTCTAATAGGACATTGCAGTTACGATCCAGACGTAACAAGTCTAAACGGCTATGCCATTGTTTTATAAAAAAAAAAAAATTTGTTTTATGTCTGATGGAAAATGATGTAGCGAAACATACTTATGTATTAGTTCTTAATACTGCACTAATGACTCATTATTTACGAAAAATAATATGTTTTGTTAATAATTATCTTCTGTTGTATCTTAATTGTTAAATGTTGCACAGCGTAGGCAAGTATGATTATCAGTAATTCTGACGTTTATATCTATAAACCAAATCAACCTTTTATAGCTTGAACGCAACATCACTTTAATCGCTGAACAGAAACTCGTATAAATGTGTTATAAGATTCAGAAATGATATCAAACTTTCTAAAATTATAATATCAATCTTGAAGAAATTGTCTCTTACCCCTATGGCCAGTGCTCTGACTCGTAGTAACCAGGTAAACGGTTTTAATCCATAATTTGTCAACTATAAAAGCAAAGTACCTCGGGAAATTCTATCGATAATGACACAGACATCTGTGATATCCAAATAAAAATTTTATTCTAACACAACCAGCGAATAACCTACATACATGTGGAGCAAAATTCTATCTCTGGTTATTCTGCAATAAACCACTCGCGTGCAATGACGTCATCCGATCCAGGTGCGTAGCACGCATAAGAACTCAAAATACGGGTTATTCTACGATAAACCACAATTGGGAACTTATTATTTCTTAAACATTAGGAGGCATCTCGCAAAAAAAAATAATCAAGATATGCCGGCCTATAATATTCTAGTGTCATATGCAAAGCATAATATTTGCCATCATAAGAATGCAGCATTGAAACTGTTACCAATACAAGTTATTTTTAAACTATCGTTATGTCCAGAGGCTCTTCTCTTTACATCCCCTTGTTCATTATAAGGATCATTTGTTCCATGAGAAGGTCTGTACCTTTTATATACTTTTCTAATAAATTATTCATCCTCAGCTGCGGTGCCTGAAAATCATTGTTTGTCCTAAGGTCATACTTTTCTTCTTAAAGAAATAATTTCCCAAGAAATATGATCTGCTCTTTATTAAGTTAACTCATGAGAAAGTGTAATTTTTCTTCCTTGGTTTGCCATTGAAATTTTATTAACCTTGAGGATATCGAAGCCTCATTTGATAAATTAATTCCTTTCATTATCTTATTACATAATTGCAAAAAAATATGATTGGCACAACATTTAGAACACTACTGATATAAAATTATAATTTGAAAATAATTGCATTGGAACTTGTTCTTTGTTCATTAAAATATACCCAGTACGTGTGTACTAAACAGGCCGCTTATGTGGCTTCTCCGAGTTTCTGATATAACCTAGACTGGATTCCCAAGCAACAAAATGCTTTCATTAAGATACTGTATCCTACATATAACTATACGGAACGTTCAACTTTATTACTGAAGGCCGCAGGTATATTGGAATGCAACAAGTAGTGTAGCACATGGGGACTGGGTGATTTCACGTGACTTTTTACCGATATGCGATTGGCTTATCGTATTTATGGAACGCCGTTTTTGCAATATAGCTGGCACTCTATATGATATATAGAGAAATGTTTGGGACCTGAATTCCTCATTCATTATTTCGTATAATTTATTCAAACTTTCAGCAATGATCAATAATGATACCTTGTTGTGCATAAGGGTTTTTGTGTTAATTGCTCCTCAATTTCCTGAATTATGGTCCTGTGTTGTCAAATAAGTCCAGGTGAAATCATGAATCACATTTGTGAAAGCTCTAGTAAAGTATTTCAGTGGTCAAGGAATGTGACCAGTTAAGCTAAAAGTTGATATACATGAAAGGGAAATATAGTTATTTTTGCTCAAAACAATAACTTTCAGAATTAGGAAATACATAGTTCGTAGATCTACTTAGAAATCATGTTGAATGGAGTAATATTTCCTACATTAAAGCGAAATGGTATAATAATAAAAAAACAAGTACGTTATTCACCCATAAGTTACTGTCAACAATTTCTGGTCTGTATAACTTCTGGCCGCAGGAAATCTTTCGACTTGTGTATATTTTGACGATTTCAGCCGAAGTTCCTTTACATAGAACGGTTGCAGACGAACCTATTATAATTAACTTGTTTTTAAAGTGGCTGGCACATTTTTGTTATGAATGTAGCATGACAACTACATACATGTTGCTTCCTTAATTTTGGTAATTGGTATCACGGATATTTGACATAGGTTTGAAATATTTGATTGTTAAAGCAGAAATTATTACTAAATCCTTTGTTATTTATACATGTTTTCGCGGTCCCGACTATACAAGTTCATGTACAACATTTAATGTATTGCTTTTCTAGCCATACAATTATCCATATTCCCTTATGCGTGAAGTTAGCAGCCTAGCAGCCTCGCGGCCTAGGTTGCTAGGCTGCTAATCTGCTAACCTTAGAACTTTAACTCTAGAACGCCACTTAACCTTAAGGTCGCATGTTCGAACCCTACAGGGATGAAGATAATGCAATTTCCCTTTATATATTGCCCCGGTACTAGTTCTTACTGCTTTAAAGGGCGAAAAGAAAGCATGCAACAATTTTCTAAGTTACAACCTAAAGTGAAGATTAAAACCTATTTTAAATTGTATATACCAAGACTTGTCAATTTGTCTTATTAGTAAAGGAAAGACCGGTGTTTTTCGTCTGATGTAAGGTTTCTTTAAGCTTATTATGTGGTTGATTTCAACTTTCTAGAGTGTCGCTGTCGAGAAAGAACTTCTAGGCGAAATAATTGTGTTTTCTTGCCAATTTGCACGCCCAAAGTCTGAAGTAATTTGTGTAGATATTGATTTAGCGAGGTGAACTTTTATCACAATATTTGACATTAACTAGCGTAGCTGTAAGTACAAATGAGCCATGTCATGAGAAAACCAACATAGTGGCTTTGCGACCAGCATGGATCCAGACCAGACTGCGCGGATCCATGCTGTTCGCTAACGGTCTCTCTAATTGCAATAGGCTTTGAAAGCGACCAGTATGTATCCTGACCAGACTGCGCGGATGCGCAGGCTGGTCTGAATCCATGCGGATCGCAAAGCCACTATGTTGGTTTTCTCATGGCGCGGCTCAAATGTCCTCTCATATCAGGAAAAAAAAGAAGAGAACATTACGTGTATTTATTCCAAAATATTCAACATACTCGTCCCTTTTAGTAATCAGAGTCCAAGTTTGTGCTAAGAAACTGACAGCCAGAGTCATTATTTTCAGGTTTTACAGCGTTAGAATCGTAGATTTTTTTTAAAGGACAGGACGTTTGTTAACAGTTACATGACAGAAGGTATATTCTACAATGTATTAAAATTAATTAAAATGCCCTCTAGTGACCTACACTCCTTTATGGCGAACATAATTAATTTTTTTCTTTATGCTACTTCAGCAAGACACAAATAACCTCATTTAATGTCTTAGGCATGAAGTGAAACATGCTAAATTTGTTCGAATCTAATTTATCTGTGTTGATACGCTTTAGAAATTCGAAAAAACACTACTAAGTTAGAAAATACTGCAGGGGAATTTTAAATTACCTTCAGTATCTTTAACTTCTGTGAGCCGTGTAGTTGTTGTTTGTTTTATCTATAAGGTTTGTAACTGTAGATTCCAATTTAATTAAAAATGTAGGAAAATGTTGACAAAAGTAGTTCCCACTGATCTCTTAATTGATCGCATTTGTCTTTGTCAATCAAATATTAATCATTTTCCTATGAATTATTAAACATGCGCCTGAAAATTGATATTAAAATTGTCGCCAGTTTTGCGTGTCAGAGCAGACTGCGCCGCATCACTAACAGATTGTGCAAATGAAAAAGGGGATGCAGTTCCCATTAAGTGATGATTCAGAAAGCCTTTTTACTATTCATAATTTACGGGTGTCATGGGCAGAATGTAAGGTTACAATGAAAATAATCGATTGTTCAGTGAAACAGAATTATGTCCGCGTTACTGTAACAACAGTTGCGCCTTGTGATATTAAATACTGTAATCATCGGGTATTTGTTCCCAACTGAGTCTGGCATGATAAGGTCATAATGAATAAACAAAAATTAATATCGATAAAAAGCTGGTATAGTAATCGCATATTGATCTGTCATATACAGTCATGCCAGTACAAATTTGAACAAAATCATAGGCGGTACTGAAACGGGATAATTCAATACTGTCTTCAATAATATGATGTGACTTTAATCGTCAAGTTTTGGTGGTTTTTTTTTTTTTTGTTGTTGTTCTAATTCCCAAAATAACGATAAAAGTCTTAGCTTTGGCCTGTATACAAATTTAGTTAATGATAATTGTAAAAGTGGCGATTAAATTTACCGCTTTTCCTGTTTCTTGATTTGAAAATTATAAAAAAATAATCTCTGGTTTAAAGGACTAGATTTTACAGAACAAGCTTTTTGATTCCCATGTTTTTGAAATAAATGTACTCCAGTATCAAAAGACGGATTAAAACTCCTACGGCTAAATATTGACAAGTTCAATATATGTTCATTTATTGACAGCAGACTCATAGACATAGATATTTATCATCAACGTACTCAGATTTTGGTTACTGTAAGTGAGCAGTACTGTCCGCAAATCATACAACTCTAGCGGCAACAGAGATTTCATAAATTAGTTTTAAATCGTGTGAGAACAAAACAGGCGGGATTCACTGTAATCTAAATTTTGCATTTTAATTAAAACATTTTCTATTTGATTCTACTTGCTCTGGGAATGGAATGAAGCAAAAACAGTGAGCTGACTAACTTCAGGAATTGTTTCTCACGGAAGAAAGCTGACTGGGCAATAAATATTAGACCGAAATTAAAAGAAAGAAAACTTGAGATAACATAAATAAAACATATTGCTTCGAAATAAATTGTAGAAAATGTTGGCGCTTGGAAAACCCATGCCATGTTT
Source organism: Mercenaria mercenaria (assembly GCF_021730395.1). Lineage (NCBI taxonomy): Eukaryota > Metazoa > Mollusca > Bivalvia > Venerida > Veneridae > Mercenaria > Mercenaria mercenaria. Next base: position 58,243,145 of record NC_069363.1, read on the forward strand.
CAAAACGTGCATCTTGCATAATTTGCATAGTCTGAGTTAAAAAGAAGGCGGAAAAGTTCTGACTCACAGTCAAGTACGCTTCCCAGAAAGGAAAAGCACAGTTGAACAGCATGTACAGGGTATGATATTGATTCCTGCGGAACAACTCAAACCACAGACCTTAGAATTGGACGACCGGCATCCTGTTCTTCGCGAATTAGTTTATCTGGAGGAAGATTTTCAGTGTGAAATGGAAATCTGACAAAATTTGTCTCGAAGAAAGGAGGGATTCCGAGTAAGACTTCGTCTACCCATCATCGTTTTCCCATGGGGCTATTTTTGTTAATTTGTTCTGTATAAAAGTTGTAATGTAGGATATATGACAATATGTCATTAGGTTTGCTTTGTTTATGTTTCCATTGTAACAAACATTACGGATAAAATAAGGGATTAATTGCACATATGCTAATTGTAAGATATCATCAACTCTACATTAAAACAAACGATCAGATACATGTAATAGTTATGCATATTGTGGCTAGATAGAACAACTTCATACATTAGGACATCAGAAGATAATGTCGTACGTTTCTTTATTCTATTATTATCGACCAATATCACGGATGACATAACAATGGTTTTCTTTGAAGAGGCAAAGAACGATCGTTAGTCATGTGGGATAAGAGTCTCAGGTATGCATGCTTTATACCCGGTACGCTCTAGAACCAGGAAAGCTCATGGAATCAAAGTGCGCTATCCTCCAACTAACATTACTACCAGTCTTCTGGAGGAGCCAAACAATAGGTTACCATTGGAGACTATATAAAATTACAAACATACACCGCTTAGAAATAACAATATAACGTCGTACACAGTTTGAGACCAAAACACTGGACAGAATTTTAATTTATTTTCTTAATGGAGCCGAACATGATGAATATATACATTGCACATGAAATTTCGCTATACCTGATCGAAATAAAATCTTATTGCAGGTATACCTTAGAGCACAATATTGTTCTAGTTATCAAGGAAAGCATACATGCTGCTAATGCATTATACAAATCAAACACACTTGCGATTTGCAAGCGCACCTGTTCTTTTCCTGCAGAAATAATTATGTACACATACAAGCGAGGACATGTATAAAGCGGCAATATAGAATGAATATTTAAAATATTTGCCATCAATGGAGAAGCAATTGAGGCTGAAGTTTTCAAGTGGTTCTGAAGTGGATGTAAAATATTCTAAATGAAGAATTCATTATCTTTTATGACTGAATAGAGTTGGTATAGATCTAATCTTAACAGCGGCGCGCAAGTATAAAAATATCCCTTAACTCGACTGAAATAATTTTCCCATTTATTTCCCAAGCGATATCATTTCTCATCACTTGACCATTGCATTCTATCACCAATTATTTTTGTGTATGACCGGCTGATATTCCTTCCGTTCTTGCGAACGCTTCAGCCGTCATATCGCGTTGATTTACAGGTCTCCGGTGACCACAAAATCGGTGGAATGTGTCCGTAACATTTATAGAGATGTAGCTATTCTTGCATAGCAACTCACACTTCTAATGATTAGTTATCACTTTAGGAGAGCCCATACATTTATGTCTGGGACGGCAATCGCTGAAACATTAAGGATCAATAAAAGAAACTGGTGAAATATTTCTCATCCATGTCTATAGGAAGATCTCACTTATACACAACACTTGAGAGTAAGTGTCCTACAAAAGTGTAATGGTAGATCCTATCTTATCTCCTCTAGCTTTTAATGTGACAAAAGTAATGTTCTTTGGATTTCGCCTCAGGTGGTCGGAGTTTAGATGGATTGCAATGCCCATGGTAATTGATTTAATCATTGGTAATTTCACACCTTAACAATTTTAAGTGAAAGTAGTCCCGTTATTTCTTTCTATTATTAATTTATTGTAGAAAATATTCAAAAGGAATCCTTATTACTCGAATTGCTTTTTAAAGATTTATAAATGTAAACAAATTCACAACGGATTTGCGGTACAAAATGTACATGATCGCATTTGTACCCTTTCAAACAATTTAATGACTTCGCTAGCATGGGTGTAAGCGAATATAAAACAGTTTAAACGTCATTCTGGTGATACAAAGAATATTGCAACAAAAACTTCATCTAGATTCGTCTCAGCGAACACAGACACAGCCGTCTCATTTCGACGCAAAAAAACAATGTACAAACATGCATTTTTAGAGTTTGAAGTAGCAATAGGAAGCAAAATTATTATGTCTGATATTCAGACAAAAGATACCACTGTTTGATTCCTCTAGATAATGTGAGAAAACGTTCCATTCACTTTTGTTCTCACGACTGGTGATGGTAAAAAAATATAATTGAGGTCGAAGAAACAGAACCAGTTTTTACTTACACACATTTTTTTACATTCAAATTAGTGACAAAGAGCCATTACAAAACTGTATTTCTGCCACAATGAAATACTGAATCGAGCGTAGGGATATGGCTGTAGGCTGCTTCGATAGACGGAAGAAATAGTTCTTCAAATAACTTCAGGATCAACTGTGAAGGAATTCCGATATCTAGCTTTTAAAGTATTGTTTCAGATTCTCCTACATCTCAAAATACGTGACGTAAAAACATGCTATTTTAGACTGCTTTTCAAGGTTTTCTTACATATATAAACCTACAGGGACCCAAAATAATAGTCATTAACATCGATTTATAGACTTTTGGAGACACATAGACAATTCATTATTCCCGAAACAGCAACGCTATCTTATATTGTTTTAAATTCACTGTTGATGAGAATTGCAAGACAAAATATTTTACTACTAAATGCCTTACGACGCAGTACAGTTATTCTGTTTTCTTTATAATATTTGCATGTTTTATCTTTTGTCTATAGCGTGAGGCAGCATTGTGCTCGCTGCTACGTGTAGACACCCTTGTTTATATGACTGAAAAATTATTGAAAATAATGGCTAAAACTGATCTTGCATGCAGTTATACCATTTACATTGTATATTCCTCTACTTTAAATAAAATTTCTTAATATAATATATAAATGTAATAAAGTAAGAGTAGAATCTCTTGAAGTATAAAATGAGATATAATCTTAAATGTTTTCTCTCTAAGCTCCAGATTATTAGCATAACATATCATCCCTGGCGTAAATGTTTTCCTATAGAGAAAAGCTTCTGTAAGTTTATTATAGGATTATTTGATGAAATGGGCCTATTGATATTGATCAGTCCCTGCTGTTTAAAGAATTCTTCAGTAAAAACTCTTCAACAAATAGGTAGTCTGGCTACAATCACTTTTTATTTGCTATTGGATTCAGCATCTTATTTGACTTTTATTTCCCAATGCTCTGTGAAGCAACATGACGTTCGTGTCTGAATACTGACTAACAAACTATACTATATAAGGCCTACACGACTATTGAGGAACCCCTAATCACGTGAAGTCAGTCCTACCAGGTCAAATGGTTACTAATTTATGGCGAAATACAGGTCAGATGTCCTCTGAAATAGCAATTCACTATCTGATTTCTCAGCCAATGCTAAAGGATTATCTCCTATAGAAAAAACAACATCAGTACAAACGCAGTCCCATATCGGTTATCTGTACTGTTTAGATTTAATAAAGAAATATAGCTCAAGTCTTCATATAAAATTTATCCATCCTGTAATAACTGACTACAGTGTCAACTGTATTAAACGAATTTTATTTCAAACGGACGACTCCCGCAATACTGTACTTACCCCACAACAACACAAACCAGTACTGAACACCTAATTTTACAGCTATTTCAGGAATGTACGTAGAACACCTTTTCCATTAATATTAGAAATATAGCAGATTTATTGCTCCTACGCGTATTATTTTCTGTCAAACTTTTATTATTCCCACCATCAGTATTTTTCCTTTGATTAAAGCCAGTTTTTTTATTCGGTATGACATTTCTCTCCCACATGGGACTCGTTAATTCATTCACAAAACTAAATTTAATTAACTGATGGAGACTATTTGATCGGTTATTGCACTTGTGACCAACTCATACACTTCATCTCCGCATTTGTCTCGAAATCCAACCGAAATAGCCACGTGTCAAGAAAGTAGCCTCTCCAAGAACGAAAACCCTAAAAACTGTATGTATGGATGTGTAAATGAATGACATACCGGATAACAAATTTTCTAAAGAAAAGGTTATGAAAGCGTTAAGAAAGCATTTTTCGGAGAGTCAAAAGCGTAAACCTTAAAACACACTGCTGTGGATATATATAATAGGAATACCCTATGTGAATAACCTTCTGTTTTCTTTTATACCTTGCTCATGTACTTCTTTCTGGCATTATTCTCAGCACTGAACTAGTAAGCAAGTATTGTGAAAGGCAGGATAAAAATTACAGTGTTGATTAATATTTAAAAAAAAAAACTCATTTTTCTCATCATCACTTTAAGTGAGAGAACGAATTATGCATGAATTATGCGTTCTGCTGTGCGTCGTCCAACAAAAATATAAGAACACCTGTCACTTCCGCTCATGAAGTCTTCATATAGATTGTGAACACATTGATAAGTATAGGTTTGATGACTCTACTTTTATTACCCCCTTCCTGTATGAACATCATGTTAAAAGGGGATTTATATTAATGGATTTGATTAAATATCTTTAATAACTTGTCTGATTTAAATCAAATACGACTGTAAGTCAACCGACTACTCTGTCGATATAGGTAAATTGATGGATTAATTTGAAAGATTGGTCTAAAATTAACAAACGATGTTCAAACGAAATAATTTCAGAATTTAGGAAATGTAAGATAAACTTCTCTCTTCCTAATATGTGGATAATCTTTGCACAGTTAGTCATACTTCGCTTCAAAGGATCGTTTGAGGGAATCATTTCCTGTTAGGGTCGTAATTAATGAACTGTCTCGGGAGCGTGTTTGGTCAGTCGACATATAATGAATGGTCATCATGGATATTGCAAACGGACACGAACACCATTAACGGAACCAATGAATCAAAATCACATTTGATTCAATAACACGGTATCAGTATACGTCTGGTGTTTGCAACCAGCATGCATGATTGCAATTACTTTTGTTGGACGACACCTTCTGTATTTGACTCATAGAGAACAATAATAATTTCATAGTTAGTTTGGTTAAACCTTCCCAGAAATTCATTTATACCTTCTGTCCATCCACTATGAGATTTTCTGCTGTCCTCAATTATATACCGACATTTACACCCTATGTCCCTCAAGCGGCTATATTAAAGTGCTGCATGCAACCTTGAGAGGACTGTATTTGGAACGTGTTTAAAGAGACACATTTCATTTCATCAGATTTATCGTCTTGCTAAAAATAAACATTGGACCAAACGACATTAACAGTTGGTTTTGTATAAAATTTTCATATCTTCACACGAGGCCTTCATTTAGTTTTCTTTGCAATATATTCGACAATACTAATGTACTAATATGTATTCATATTGGAAAGTATTGCTGACCCGCGTGTATCTAAAGCTGTGGGGTTTTAACAGGGAGCGGACTCGACAAACAATGTAACCTAATGGTATATTGTAGTAGATGTAGAATGTCGTTACTTTGTGGATTCCAGTGACGTTGCTTATACAATCTTACATTGCTAACTGATTACAAAATTTGCAGTTTCATGGGACTTAATGTTTTCAAGTGGTACTTTCCATTTCATTTCTATTGCACAATGTGCATAGCAACAAAAGCTAAATATTTCTGGCCTATATAACAGAATTTACAGACACAACAATTCAGTCAGTCCTGTTATTTCATAACTACAAAAAAAGTAAATGTAACAGTTGGAGTGCTGATGCTTTGCATGTTTTTGCTATATCGTTATTTTGCGTAGGCGAAATAGTATTACTTTCGAAAAACTATTATGATATTTATATTCAAAGCCTTTCCTTTCAGACTTTTGTATAGTTTTTACCTCCTTGTCATTTTTTTTGTTTTTTTTTGATTTACAGCAGATTATTTATCTTTCATTTTGTCTAGCGTTATTTGTCACGTTAGTGACATGTGACAACGAAGAACTGTTTTTGCCACGAAAGATACGTGAAATTACTAATTCACTTCAGTCTTATATAGTAGTTTTATTTGGCTTTTCTTTAACTGCAAAGTAACTGTATCCAGGCAACATGAGAATGTCATATAATTATGTGATGAGTTATAGGCAAAACCCAGTTATATGATATTATATTAGTTGCATAATGATATATTATTTAACTTTTTTGTACAATACTGTGATATATTTGGACGAGTACACCATTCGAGAAACATATTGGACGAGGTGCCAGGTGAGTCCAGTATGTTATCAAAAAGGTTGCGGGTTCAAGTATCTTTTTATTTTAGTATGCTTATTTACGATTCCATCTATAGTTCAAGTGATTGCATGGCTGATAATGCAATTTTATACAGAAAGTGTTTAATGACGTGTGATTTCATGTCGACATTTTCATCGGCATTTATCGTTTCATTAGCATGGGAATTCGTAAAAACTTAAATTTCCAATATGGAATATAATGTATCAAATACGGAAATAATATTGGACGGTCACGTGATACAAATTTGAATCACTGGTTGGAAGAGAAAAATAGGTGTATAATAAATTCATGAACAAATCAACACATTTAAACCGTGTACATGTTTGCTAACCGAACCGAAATGATAAACGCGATTTCTGTTAGTTATCAAATAGCACCGGCGTCGAAAAAAATTCTTAATTAGCCTTATACGAGTTTTTGTTCTTGCTACAATAAATGTTTCTGTAGTTACTCCCTCAAGAGTCAACTGAGCTCATCAATGTGAATTATTTATGTTCACCTCTATTTATGCTTTGTTATGTACAGGACGATGTCAAAAGAGGAACAAAATGAGCAACACTCAAAGATATTTTTTGCAGTGGCTAGTAGAAATAATTAAATTTGCTTTCTATTATGTCCCCAGGAGTTCAATACTCACCATGCCTCAATATTAAGAATATAATAAGTGATCATTAGCGGATGAAAGCAATATCTAATTTTGAAGTAGTTTTTAAGATTATTAGGATAACATAGGAATCTAAAGCTTTATTTGTTTCTCTCTCTTTGTTTTAATTTTTCCTGTCCCTCAACTCGAAATAAGTTTTATGGCTTTCGTTTCTATAGTATCACGATGTAAATTGCTGAAATTGTTGAAATTTGTCTGAATGTTGTCAATGTTATTTTATATAATTTCCTCTGGAGTGAATACTGCCAGATATTGAAATATACATATAAAAAGACATGATAAACGATAACAATACGGAATGTGTTAAAATTGTATATGCACGTCAAAAATTCCTGAGTCGAATTTTCGGACTGTTTTACTTTTAAAGAACTATACATTGTTAACACACAAAGTCTATGATTGATTGTTGAATATTACAATTGCTTATCTGTCTTTTTTATTATTTTTGAAGGTCAAAGCTATTAATTTTTTTATACGTAGATCCCATACGGATTTCAAAATAAAATCATTGTTTAAAGCTACAAAGAAAGATATTCTGGAATTTGAAATGGAAAATTTCATCTTATGCGCTGACACTTATGTTTTTTATTTGTCCATTTCACTGTCATCAAAAATTTGTGATGCCTCTAGAATTCACTTTACTGTATTCCATTAGGAACACTCCATTATCTGATAGGTTATCTATGCATTTTGCACGAATGTTTTGCATTTATATTGTATTGTTTGCGCTAAACACGATCCCTTTAATCCTTCCTTCAACATATTGTTATTTGGTAAAGAATAAAATGCATTCATAGTGAGCTATGGCTCTGCATTCATAGTGAGCTATGGCTCTGTAGTTGATTTTATACCTCAAAAACAGCAGTTAATATGTTTTTCCAGAGCACAGAATGACGATTATTTCTAAAACGGAACTGAAGCAGTCTGAAAAAATTGGTTAAACATTACATCTGTTTGTGCTATAGACTGGGTTGTTTTCTCTGGACGTATTTGCCAAACATATGGAATATTATGTGTCTGAAGCATATGTTTTTCAATAGGTTTCGTCATTAACAGGATAGGTTATTAACACCTTTGACCTACGGAAATGTATACAAAACATGATGGACTATCCAGCTATAAATAGATCCCCTGACATTGCGTAAAATAGTTTGGACAAATATGTAAGGCTTTTGCATGTTTAAGTTGCAATAGCTTGTTTTCTCCCTAAATTTCTTACAAGAGGTACATGGTGGCCCTAGGTCGCTGAGACTTCTGTAGCTGGATTAAATAATTTTGAAAGTCTGTCTAGGATCTTTGCTGTGAAATTACTTTGAAATCATCGCAGTAGTTTGAGATATTTGAAGTTTTCTATTTAAGCAGGTTGATAAAAGTAAACCGGCCCATAGCGGTTTTGGTTTTAGAGACGACAATGACTTGAAGGAATTTTGTAGAGGGTCTCTCAAGGAACATTGCTGTGAACTTTTTTTTTTGAAATCGGCCTGGCGGTTTCAGAAGATATTTAAGTTCCAACGCAGTATTCGAGAAAGCTACACTCGCTGATGGCCTGTTTATTTAACGAACAATGATTGTTGAACTTAGTAAACGGAATCCTCAAGTAACAATTCTGTGAAATTATTTTACAATCAGGCTAACGGTTTAAAGGGAATATATTTTCTATAAGTCTTCCATATACTCATACAGTGGAAACTAGAATAATTTGAAGGATTGTGTTAGAGGGTCGCCATCTACACTATTTCAAAATCAGTGGACAGGACTTAATATATATTCCCTTTTGGTTGTCAGGGGGATCGGAATTTTGCGCGGATGGCCTTTCTTTGATGACATCTGAAGAAGAGACAGCCTGAGAGATTGGTTGAAACTGGCTTTATGGTTTTAGGAGATACTCTTTAAAAGAAATTATGGAAGACGGACGGACGGATGACGCAAATCCACTGATGCTTAAAGCACGCCATGTGTTCTACGTGGTCAGGCGAACGAAAACTTCCTTTACAGAACAAAATAATCATTGCTCACTGACGGTAATTGATCAAACTATTACAACGGCCACGCGACACCAGCATCCACAAACTGTCAAATATAACCGAATACCATAATTTTTATTGCAAAAAAAATGCACAGTATGGCTCATAATGAATTAATCATGGTGAAATGGAACACGATTTCTATTTCGACTCACAGTGTCGTTATTTCAGGCAATTATATTAAGTGATTAATTAATGTGAAATGTCTTTGTCGTTTAAAGAAGATAAATGGTTTAATCGTTGTAACTGTGACACTGTCGCTGAAATGGTAATAACAAATATAACCAGAAGTTTGTAATTGTCTGCAAGGGGTAACAAATCGGAAAATTACAAATTCATTTCTTTATTTTTTATTTCTTTATAGTAACTTTCATCGTAGAACATGTATGAATCATGTGTATCATGTGATACAGTTGATGAGTTACATCTCAAACTGCTTTTAAACACATGACCACTTACATCCAAAACACGGGTCGTTGGTACCATACGAATGCGCTTTTAAATACATTCTGTAATAATTGTCTTATGATATAGTTGATCAATTGCATCAGTTACACGTCAAACAATTACCGTGAGTGCCATGAGAATGCGCTTTTAAACACATTCTGTACTAATTTTGTATATTTGTCATTTTAAATTTCTAGGGTAAGTCACGGATTTATATATTATATATATATATACATAAATGATACTCCCAATATTATTTTGGATTAAATACAATAGTGTGTGCCTTAGCAGGTATATGGTAAAGCGAGAATGTTTCTTCTCGAATTATCTGGATCAACACCTTTTGCGTCGAGTTTATGTCCCTTAGGCGGGTATTTTTCCGAGTTCGTTTTCCGCCGGGAACTAGTACAATGTCTGAGGAAGCACAGGGTATATTATTTTCAATTTGTTTTAACGAGACGTTATTTATCATTGCTACTAAATCATGTTTATCCTATGTTATTAGATCAAGTCAGCATGAAGGATTTGGTCTTGATTCCTACCAAACTGAACAATTCACGAGATGTCTACAAAGTTTACAGTTCCCACACGTAGGTGCCTGTCTATCATACCTACAGACCTGTGAATTTCCGAACTATAAATCAATTACCACAAGTTATTTTTTGTTTCCAGCGAACAGACATACTCCCTCTAGTATAGGCAGAATATTAAACGACGTCCCAATAGCACTTTAATATGTTTTAGTGTGAATAACCTCAGTAGCGAAATCATGTTTGATAGTTAAGTCAGTATCATATATTGCAGACATATACTGTACTACTGATTAAGTGCACATTGAAGGTTTGTTTCACAATATGATAAATGGGATGCTGGGATGCCTGCAGTTACCTGACACTAGACATTCAAGAAGTTAATAAATCATACAAAAAGAATTATCATTGATACTGTTCACATTTCAGACCCGACTATAAATGGCATTCCCTTTTTGTGAAACAATAAATACGACGCAGTTAAAACTTTATAAAAGATGGTGATGGTTTTTTTTTTTTTCGGTAGGTATATATAGTGTTACTGAAAGCAAAGCCCTTTAATCAAACATGCTTAGTAGATGATAATCCTGCAATCCTATTATGATCGTACAGTATAACTTTTCTGTTAAATTTAAACTGCTGCATATGTCTCTTTGATTTTTAATACGCTTTTTCATCTTTTGTTTCATGTACGTCTCACCACGGTTGAATATTTTTGGCTAATTTACGCACGATTTCAGCAATATCATTTTCAACACAGTATAACATGTTCATATGAACGGGCTTCCATAAGTTGAAACATGTATGTCTAATCACATCTTTTCAAGGTGTACCATAGTTCCATGAAATTACAGACAAACGCTATGAATAATGATTTTTTATTGGTGGGGGGGGGGGGGGGGGGGAGCATTTTAAGCATGAATATGATGAGAGAAAAACGTTTACTGGAGCTTTTTCAATACACATAAAGTATAGGAAAGATCGTCAAAACGTATAACCAGATACTATAAATACAGGAGAAATGGAAAGAAAATGAAAAAAGAATGACTTCTTAAGTTTGTTAACATAACAGACCAAGTCAGACCGGACTAAAACAGCAAAAGTGGAAACTCCAAAGGTCGCTCAACACGACAAAAACGAAAATGGTGCAGGCCCGGTTTGATTGAGCCTGTTCATGGACGGTAGTGGAAATGCATTTTGCCAGGTTTATATTTACCTTATTCCCAATTTTAATTGTGTACCCAAATATGAAAGTCTTTTACACTGTCCCCATTGTTCAGTCTTCATTGACTTTGCAAGTCTGAAGGTGCTGCTTCGTTGCCGATCATTATTTATTTAAGGCGAATCTATCTGTGTATTCGCCTTTTCTGTAAGGCTTTTCCTTTTAGTTACTTTCGCTACTTTGTTATTGTATACTTCTGTTTTCCTGCAGTCCTTTCCTTCATTTTCTCGTCTTCAGTATCTTTCAGTTTTCTATTATCCTAAATCTTTCTTCACGTATGTTTATAAAACTCATTACTCGCGATATTTTATAAACAATCTTCTTGGTGTTTTTGTTTCGTGTAATATTTTATTGGAGGCTTTTCATACTTACGAAGTTCGGTTTTCTTCTTTTTCTCAAAGAAACTCTTTTTCACCTCATGCAAATCTCGTGTTTCTTTTTTTTTTTTTTTTGCTCAACAAGTTTCATTTTTTATGATCGCTCTCTGCAGTCGTCTTCAGCAGTTTGACCATAATTACATGGTCATATGCCAAATGTTCTAAATGCACACAGTCAGCCCTATGCTAAAGTCCGTCTCCGTATAAAGACCACTGGTAAAACATTTGCTGATATTCTCTGCCCGTTCAACAATTAATTTTGGAAATTTACCTGTATTGAAATACTACCTGTCAACAAAGGCCTTTGACCAACTGACTCCCTAAACAATATGGCTTTGACATGAAATCTAAATCATAAATCTGCATTATTCAAGTTGAAAATGTTTATAGTGTGATACTGAGTTCGACTTTACAAATCTGTTGCCTGACTAACGCCTTTGACAGTTTCATTACATAAGCATATAAGTTTGCACGGTTACTGACATTGTCAAAACGATTTTTGAAAGATTTCTTAAGGTCATCGAAGTTCCTTTTTACATCTTCTGTATTTTGCAAGTTTGTTTTTATTAGAATACTGCCTCAAATGTAATATTTCATTTTAGTTTTTAAATTTCTACTAACTCACGAAAATGCAAAACAAATGACATAATTCTTACCAATTGTTTGTCTTTTCTTTTTTCATGGTTTTCGTGTTGCATGACGAATTTGAATGTGTGCAGAATCTTTGTCTTTTTTCTGAAACATACAGAATGTTCGAAGAAAACGACATTGACAGTGTAGATTTAATACCTCAGCAGCTGTTAAGAAATACTCCACAAATAAAATACCGTTTGAACTATTATTTTATAGTTAGTTCATGTCCGGTATCTATGAATAGGTGATTTATTTCTAGACATAGAATAAGTTTTTGAATTAACGGGATATGTGTGACTACTTTCTGGTCTTGGAATCAAAGTCTGCAATTTCCAAAAGATTATAGTTATACCAACAGACATTTGCAAAATGATCATTATACAATAGGGTTATTATAAAAGAAGCTTTATTTGGGATGCTATATTCGGCTGGAGTGGATCTTGCCAGGTCGGATCACACAAAACGTTCAGGTCTTTAAAATGCATATATCATACGTATTATCAATTGTAGCTTCCTATATCATAAGCCATATATCTGAATACACCACTATTTTCTTTTCAATATATTCTCAGAAATCCTTTAATGTGGAACACACACTGAATTGCAGCTATTTGTTTAACTGTCTCTGCTGTAGATCAATTTGTTACAAATAATTTTAGAGGAATCGTGTGGCTAATAGTAAGAAACGCATTTTGCATTTATACCGAATCCTTAGTTTTTGACAAATACAACGTTTTGAAATAAGTACAAAGAATACGATAATTGTTTGACTTTAAATAATGTACTGCATTTATAGAGGATTAAACCAGATATATATGATGTCTGTTTCAGTATTTTGGAACATTCTTTTCAACTTTGTCCTATAGGAGTTTTAGTATATCTCAATAATTATCAAAAAAGTAAACTTTGATAAAGAGGTTTAAATGATATAATGTATTACGGTACATTTGTATACGATAAATCATTACATAGAAATGTGTATTTATCGTATAATTGGGTACAAAAAACTTCTTTGTGTATTTATTTAGTTTTTGATTAATTAGTAAAAAGAAAACGAAATGATACAGCTAGTTTTTGGGAGAATTCATGTGCACACTGTAAAGTAAATAGACCTATTAGTCAGGAAGTATAATGCCTTGAATAGAAATATTTTAACTGTTCTAAAATTATCAACATGACTAATATTTTAATATTGATAATACTTTGCTATCTGTATAGAGGTAATTTATACTTTGTAAAACGTCCATTTGATGGAAATCAACTACAAGAAAACAATACATGTTTAATTTTCATTTTGAGTATGTGAGAAAACACACATGGATTTAATAATATCCTGTTGACAAGAGACCGTTTGTCCGACTTCCATATTTGAACAAAGCAAATATCTCTGGACTGCAGGCGCTTTAAATCAGATTACGATGTTGACATTATATTATTAATATCAAACCCTTCAAGGAGACAAATAGGAGCGGCCATTTTAATAAAATTTGCTCTATTGACACAAAGCAATTATAAAAATAGGCCTAGACATTAAATAAAAACAAATGAGGCCATTTCCCAGATAAAACCATTATAGTATTCACAAACAGAATGGGAGTCAAACCTGTTTGTCCGAGGTTATAGTAGGATCCACTGGACCAGACAGAAGAGGTTTTAGGAGTGTACATACAACTATCTATTTAACTATGTACTAGATATATAATGAAATGACAGACTTTCTGAGGAACGACTCAGAGAGTTTCAGAAACGAACTTGGCCTGAATAAGTGGAGTATCAAAAAACTGGTACAGTTCTCATGCCACACAGTGACCTTTCACCACACAGTGACCTTTCATGTATTATGTAAATAGAGAAAGAATTACGATTAAAATAAGTAGTTTGAAGGGTTAAGAGACAAAATAATGACAGGAATGTAAATCAGCGTAACTATAGACATTTCTCAATTTTTACCAAATATGGACGTTGACAAAGAAAGTTTGGCGATCCAAAAATATTTTACTAGTAAGTGCTAAAAAGTCCAAGCAATTGGATATTGTGTATTACACGGTACGATCATCATGACAGTCAGAACAGAATAATTATTGTTAACAATGTTTCGATTTCATATTGTTAGATGTGTGCGAAAAATAGAATCATGCCATCCTTGTAAGATCTTGTTTGTCTATTGTCATTGTTTTTAATCACTTGTCTCTCAAACTCAGTATCCGATTCGATGAGATCGGTAAAAAGAAATTATAATGTTATTTGTCAAAAAAAAATTAAAACTTACAAATAAAGTCAATTACATCTGAATACGGCTGCTAATGTTACATTTCTTATAGGCCGTGAGCCAAGACCCCAAATTTAAGAAATTGGTACCAATCAGACTGGCAAAAAGATTTAGTGTATTTTTGATAGATACATGTCTGTAGTCTTTGAAAAAGTTGGGGGGGCCTCTCTGTGGCACAGCTTAGTGACCGAGTATTATGTGTTTCTATGACAACGAAAATTCTGTTAAAATATTGAGAAAAATACCTATCATATTTTGGACACAAAAAATCTACATAATTTTGTAAAGATTAGGTACATATATTATCATACATCACTTACTTATATGCAAAAAAGCTCTTGCAAAGTAAAAATGTCAAGTTGCGTCAAAATATTACACATTGTTTTATAATTTACGTGACTAAACATATGTTACTTATAGAATGGAAATTGCCTTTGAAGTTTATGTTCAAAGCAATGTTTTCATTTTCTTGTGTACTTAAATTGTTTATTTTATAATAGTTCACTTCATCACATCCCATCAGCAAAATTGCATTAGTAAACAATACTTAATACCATTTTATTAATATAATTTACGTGACAATTATTTATTAAAGAAATAAAGATATTACTGCATATTCATTTTAATAATATTTCTTCATAACAGTAAGTGTGGTGATTTTATAGTTCCCTGAAGTATTTTATACTTTGTATATAAAAACATATTTTCAATATATATTATACCCTAGAGTAATGGATTCTTCAATGTAACTTACATAAAATACGTTACCAAAATATCAAATGTCACATTTCTGTGTAATCTTGCCAATTCTATTCAAATGAAATTTTAGGACTTTTGAAGAAGTTTTTATCCTCTTATGAATTTAATTATCATTATGAATCATCATCTTCATATTTTGTTACATAATGATATGAACAATAAACACAATATAATAATCAGTATTTTTTTTTATAGAAAATTTGTTTCACATTAACCTTATCAAGTACAAGTATATATGTAACAAACATTTAAAGATTCAAATTAACATTTACAGACCAAACCTGTTTTGTATAGATCTGTACATAGCAATTTATCAAAGCAATGCGTTACCATGAAGTGAATTATGGTAACTGAGCTGAATGTGTTACATATTCGGTAATTTACGTTATAATTGCACAAAATTATACATTGCTACTGATTTCGTTCAAAATTCAAAGTTGTATATGAACTGCTTACTTTACATAAATACATTTAATCTTTTGGCATATATAGAATTGTATTGTAAAATACCTGCTTTTAATACCCTTCATTATTATGATTTACATGACATTTATTTGTTATAAGAAATAAACATTTCACACATGATTAATATGTACCCTACTAAAAGTAACAAATGTTGTTTTTTTTCTTTTACATTTTCCGATTTGTGTACAAAAAGAACAGTTATTAGTATATGTAAATATCCATCATTACAAATCCAAAAGCGTACCTTCTTTCACAATACGTAACCAATAGGTAATATATGCAATGTCCATCTATTTTAAACAGTTAAAACTGAACAACTGTTATTTATTGTCAAAGTGTAATATCAAAAGTGTTTTCTTTCAAACAGAATCAGAAAATCCTTTATTTACAGAAAAAGAGTGCTTGACATATATCTCATCAAATCTGTAGATGTACTTGTTTTCCTTAAAGTAAAAAAAAATGAACACTGAACCCCAAGCTAAGTTTGTTTCAGTAATAGCATGCTTTTTCCCAACATGTATTCTTGTTGTAAGAGATGTTGCCAAAATACATATGGTTTGTGAATACGGTATTTAAAAACTAGCTGTGTGTCCACTCGACACTGGCGATTCCACTTTCTTCCTCTGCACATGGTTTTGAGATACTAGATGATTTTTTTCAGATATATGCAACAAAGACGTTAAAGCACTTTATGTATCGTTTCACCAAGTCAAGGACCATAACTCTGATCTTGCTGGGTGAAATTGCAAACAGAAAAACAGGAGTGCAACTTCACATGATGTATAACACTCCTGTAACATTTCAAGTCTCTAGGTCAAACATTTTAAGATACATGTGACATTAACTTTAATTTCAATTCATTTAGATTTGAAGATTGAATACTGCTTAAGTCGGTGCTAGGGGGCGTGGGCAGTGTTGCATTTTCCATTACTGCTAATGAACAGACTCAATCAAACCGAGTCAGCAATTTTCACTGTTTGCATTGTTCTCGGTGCTTCCGAGGGATCTACTTTCCAGATTTTATTTAAGGTATAGGTCCATGTTTTGGAGAAATAAGTTCGAACGTCATCAAATCATAGAAAGAAAGCATTGTTTTACATGAAAATTTAACGGCGTATAAAACATTTATATTATTCTACAAAAACATTGTCAATTGGCTGATATATGTATTGAATTCCGGAAAGGGACTGCATGAAGGGGCCACACTTCTGGACAGTTCAGCAGCTTTAAAAACTCATCATTTTTTAAAAGCTGTTACAGGTCTTCGTTTTGATGCATTTGCAACATCGTGCGAGTGTTTAAACTTTACATAACTAGGTAAAACATCGTTTTTGACAATTGTTTACATTTTTTCTTTACAAATGGCATTCTTATTTAAAGGGGGACAACTCATTAAGAATAGTTTAAGTATCCAACTCTGTGGGACAGAACAGTAAAACATGTATTGGACAGATAAGTTGTTTGTCATGGTGCTGTTCATTTACTAAAAAAATATGTTGTTTTGTGATATACTGCTAAACCTTAATGCACTTATTGCATTATTTTGATTAATCCAAGGGCCATAACTCTGGTCTTGCAGAGCGAAATCCAAAACTAAATCCAGATGCATAAGTTCACATGCTGAATAATATTCTTGTATGATTTCATGCCTTTTTCAGATATATGCAATATAAACGTATAAGCACTTTATTTGAATTTTTCACTAAGTCAAGGATCATAACTCTGGACTGGCCGAGTAAAATCACAAACAGTTCACAAGGTGCACAACTTCAGATGCTATATAACAGTCCTCTAACTCAAACACTTATTGAGATACATTCAATACAAACTAGTATGATCTATATGTATATTTTTGATTAAATCAAGGACCATAACTCTGGACTGACCAAGTGAAATCCCAAAAAGTTCACAAGGTGCACAACTTCAGATCCTATATAACAATCCTCTAAGTCAAATACTCAACTTGTCTGATCTCTGTACATATTTTTTACTAAATCAAGAGCCATAACACTGATCTGACCATTGAAAATCCCAAACAAACCCTAAGGTAAACAACTTCACAAGCTGAATAATATTGCTCTCATGTTACGTGACCTTGAACTTCATTCAAATATGTTTTAAGATTCGTGTAACTCCAACTTTTATGCTTACTTTTTTCTAAGTTAAGGGCCATAACCCTGTTCTGGCTGTGTGTAACCTCAAACAAAACTCTAGATGTACAGCATCTTACACTAAATAACATTCCTATAATGTTTCATAATCCTTGGTTCAATATTTGCGACATGAATGTTTCGGCCCTTTCTTTGCATATTTTCGACCAAGTAAAGAGCCATAACTCTGGTCTGGCTGTGTGAAATCCCAATTAAAACACCAATTGCACGATTTTGCATGCTGAATGACAGTTCTGTGAGGTCTGCATGATGACTCTGGATCAAATACGTTATGCACAGTAAATTCGAACAGATATATTTCATGCAACACAAACTTAAAAGCCACTTCAATGCACATTTTAATCAAGTAAAGGGTCTCAACTCTGGTTTGGTTGTGTGAAATTGAAACATCAGGTGCACAATTTCACACACTGAATGATAACTTGTGAGATTTGAAGATTCTGTGTCAAATACTTTTAAGATATGTATAACATGACTTCGAACAGACGGATGGACAAGGGCAACTCTAAGTGCTCTTCCTCCCCCATCCGCCCCACCCCCTCCATCCCCCCACCCCCACACACACTCACTTTAAAAGACTGGGACGTGGACAAAGAAAGCTATCATATTTTTGTTTAAAAATGTATCTCTTTTTGTTATATATGAAGATCTGAATAATAAATACGTATAACTCAAACGTTTAACTGAATAGGTCTTTGATCTTAAGATAAATGATAATTGTTAAACGGAAATCTTTATTTGTCTAGTGGTGGAGTGTTCAAGGTCACTGACTGGAATCACTTGCCCCTCACTGATCTGGGTTCGCTTTTTATGTTTTTTTTTATGCGAAGAAGTAATCAGCTGGTTGACATAAGGTTGGTAATTCTACCAGTATGACAACCAATACATGCCCTCCTTCAACATCAAAAGCTGGAAAAGTCACCATATAACCTAAATTCTGTCAATGTGACTCTAAACCTCACGAAACAAAACTTTAATTTCACTGTCTTAGTCCATACAAAAGTTCATTGTTGGTGTGGAAATATGAGGTCATGTTGAAACATTTTTAAATTTATTTGACTACACATATAAGGTCATATTTCATGAAGTTCACAAGTTTCATTACCTCTCAAAAACGTTGAGTGTAATGCAGGGTTGAAGTACTAAGAAGCAAAATGATGAAATAAGCCACTGGAAAACAGGAGGTAGAAGTGTAGGTGGGGTATTAGTAATACTTACTAGAAACAATATTTGATATAAGATATAAGATATAAGATAGTGTGAGAAATGCAAAAACAATACAACAATAAACAATTTGGGATATGGGGCAGCGTAAGGATATGGGGGCTCTGTATATGAAAAACATTTGAGATAGAGGTAAGTTGCAGATGTTTAAAGTTAAAAAATATAATGAAGAAATAGCATGGATGTTGGACGGTTAAAGAGTGTTACTTGTGATCTGGTATGGACAATATAGGAATATACCAATGGCGGTATAAGAAATTAAAATATCATTAGGGAAATACGTTTAAATAGAATTTTGGAGTGATTTTGTTACAGAGTTTTTCATAATTTTTCGTCTAAATGTTTGATGAATTACAATTCAATGAAAGATATATTCCTTCATTTCCCTACATTTTTCTTTAATTTGTATTATATTGAAATTGTATATCCACATGGACGTGTGAGTTTTAACTTAATTTCAAGATTGCTTTAGGGAAACATTCTGAATTTACTCACTATATTAACTTTTTTTGTTGTGTTTGAAGACATTATAGTAAATAAAATTATCATTTTGATAAATTGTTTAGAATATATATAGTAATGAGTTACTTTCCAAAAAATGAATACCCGCTAATTGTTAATTTGTTCAATACATAATTGCATATTTTGCAACTGACCTCCATTTTCTATAACTAGTGGTGGATTTGAGCAAAAATTATAGTTTTCCACCAGATACCAATCTTAGATTTTTTTCACAGCAAATGCGAATACAGTTTTTCATGAAATGCAGTTGTAATGAATTATGATATACATTTTGTACCTTTTTATCCTGTAAAGTCTTGTATTTGTTTACCTGTTTTTACTAATATTCACTACAGAAAGTCTTAGATAGATGAGAAAAGACCGTGCGTTAGATGCTAGTACAACTGAGTATAAAATATTTACTGTAATAAAGTGACTTGTGTAAGAACAGGTTTCAATCAATCATGGCAATCCGGATAATAGTGACTATCCGAAAACTGGTACACTTTCAGTTTCAGTCATTTTACACTTCATCTACATATTTCGAAAATCAATTTTTCTCATTTAGTGACGTAATTAATCTAATAAAATAGAATAAAATGTTAGCCATACAAATACACCTGAATAATACATACTATCATGAAAATAGTGTTTAAATGTGATTACCCCACCCACATTTATTTTGCATTTTTCACTAAAACTAAGACCTCATCAGCTAAAATAAGTGGTGGTTTTCTCAAAATATAATTATAACTGACATATTCAGTTGAAATATCAAGGTGAGTCCCATTATCAGCATATTTAAAATGTAAAAATATACTATTTTGATGAAAAATTATGTTGTTGTTGTTGTTGTATTAATTTATAGCCACAGATATTCATTTTTTTAGTCAAAATGTTGTTTTCTTTGAAATAATGTATGTAACACATCAATAAGTGCTAAAGACTATCAAGAATATGTCTTTAGACATTAAGACGTTGTAGGTAGGTTGAATATAAGAAAAACTGACATTTTCAAATAAACGGCGGCCATTTTGGAAGCCATTTTGAAATCGCTTGATTTCAGACCTTAAGCTGTGCCGTTGACAGGCCCCCCTAAATTTTTTTAGAAGTACACATATGTATCTTTCAAAAAGTGACATAGAAAATTTGCCAGAAAAATGGTACCAATTTTTTGTCCAGCTCATGGCCTATTATTGTCATTTCCATATGTGAACTAAGATGAAATATAGCATCATCTAGCATTTCTCGGAGATGCTATTTCAAGAAGCGGACTCTAGTTTTTAACAGTTAAGGTAGAGTAACACAATTTCTCGGAGATGGTATTTCTGACTAGCTAGCTTATTCATAAACAGTTACAATATTAAATTTCCAAAATTGCAGTTTTATCGATATGTGTTCAACGTGTTAAACACTTCTTTCATAATATGAGCCGCGCCATAAGAAAACCAACATAGTGCGTTTGCGACCATCATGGATCCAGACCAGCCTGCGCATGCGCGCAGTCTGGTCTGGATCCATTCTGGTCGCTAACGGTTTCTCTATTTGCAATAGGCTTTGAAAGCGAACAGCATGGAGCCTGGATCCATGCTGGTCGGAAACGCATTATGTTGGTTTTCTCATGGTGTTGCTCATATATATTTCACTACAGATCCAAATGTTATGAATTTTTTGAACAACTATACAAGCAGAGTGAAAATTAATCAATCAAATAGTGTTTTTCTGTCAGCAGTGATTTTACATCATCTTGTGAATATGTGATAAAAATCTGGAAATTCGGGAAACATACTGTTTATTTAGAGTTTAAAGCAGAACTTCCAGACGCAATCATTCGTTCAGTCTTGCCCTAAAGAAAACAACGGAAAAGCAAGAAAAATAAAGTTAACAACTGACAGCGTTGTTGTTTATTTCTTATTAGCATTTTATAACA
Source organism: Mercenaria mercenaria (assembly GCF_021730395.1). NCBI lineage: Eukaryota > Metazoa > Mollusca > Bivalvia > Venerida > Veneridae > Mercenaria > Mercenaria mercenaria. The sequence goes on from NC_069363.1 coordinate 58,264,709, forward strand.
AAAAGGTTCATTTCCCCCGAGTGCTGTTTTGCGTTGGCGAAATGTTATTACTTACAAAGAATTAAATATGACTTTTTCCAAAGCCTTTTATTCCTGGTATTTTGTGCCAATACTTATTTCTTTTTGCCTCCTAACCATCTGCTTTGTTGTTTTATAATAATAGAAAAATACTTCGTTTTGTCTACCGTTCCTAGTCACGTTTGTTATATATAACAGTAATTTCTTCCAAGATGAAATGCTCTTTACGTTAATTTATTCTTTATTTAGAAGTTTTATTCAGTATGAACAATGGAGTTATTGTAGCTGCAATGAAACGGTATTGTGGTACGAAACACTGGCAATAATGTATTGTTATATGTTATAATTGCATTAGAAACACAAGACAAGTTATTTTATCATTATTCATCTGAAACAAATCGAAACAAAAGCAATATATTTTTTAAACAATATGTATTTGGTACTTAACTTTACTGAACAATTATTTTCATGTACGCCTTAGCTAGCACACACAATAAAGTCCTTTCTAAATTAGTTTTCCACGTGTTTTTGTTCTTGCTACAATGAAGGCTTCTGTAGATTACTCCCTCTGGAGTCAGTCGAGCTCATCAGTGTGAATTATTTATGTTCACCTCTCTGTAAAGTACAGAACGACGTTAAAAGAGTAACAAAATGGGCAACACTCAGTAAGATTTTTTTTACATAAGCTAGTGGAAATAATTATGTATTTTGCTTTTTTATCTTGACTGAACACGAGTTCAATACTTACCGTACCTCTGTTGTGGGACTGCCTTGTCAAACTATTAAAAAGATAATTAAATATAGTACATTAGAGGGTCACGGGCAGAGCAAGAAACAGCTTATATAATGAAAAGGGTAACATGGGCGAAATGTGTGATAAATTGTGGTCATTTTCATTTATTCTTTATTATTCCTATTGAGAAACTTTCAGTGAGATTCTATGACTTTCATTGTCCCCCAACCTATTGACATTTATCAGAATGTAATCATATAGAAATATATATAAGAAGGTGACAATAAAAAATACCATTTAACAAGGAGTGCTGGGTGCAAATGAGACATAATAATTTCGAAATAATACTATTCAAACACAAAAGAAAACGGTATTGATGTAGGGGTCTAAGTAGATTGAATACCCTTCGTTCGAATCCAGCGGTAACACACTCTCTTTTACGTCTATAGAATAGCATGGAATTATGACATTGAATACAATGTAAGAAGGTCAAAACTATACATATATTAAACTAATAAACATTTGATATTAATCAATCAAAGACAGAAATATAAAATGATAAGATAAATTTTAATGCTACACAATGTTTGAACTGCATAATTATGGGTATTTGTGGAGTTCATTAGAATAATTTCTCTCAGTCTGTGCAATATCTTCAAGACTTTATTATGCATCAAGAACAAAAACATGATATTCTCTTTACTGCAATCCTACAGTAATAAAATTTTCCCCTAGGTTAATCATGCATTTACCATGAATCCTTGCTGTCTTGCATTTTGTGCTAAACACAATCACATTAATCCTTTATTCCACATTGCAGTAATAGCGTACTTTTGGTAACAAGAATATTGAATAAAGGCTGAAATTGCTATATGGAAATGTCTTCAGTATTTCAAGAGCACATAATAATGATTATTTCTAAAACGGAACTGAAACAGTCTCCGAAAATTGTGTTAAACATAATATCTTTTCCTGTAGGCTAAATTGCCAGATGTACTCGATACGCTACAGCAATGGAACAGGGAGAATACATGTGTCTGGTGCGTATGTTTTCAATAGGTTGCGTCATTTACAGGATTATATTGTGAACGCCTTTGAACGTAAATGCCAAAAAATACAAACATACATTTAACATAATCCGCACTCCAGCTATAGATAAGGTGGGGTACATACCTTTCTCTGAAAAATTTGTAAAATATGTTTGACAAACATGTAATGCTTTTGCATTATTTGTTGTAATTGATTTTGTTAAAATAAAATATGTTAAAAGGTCCCTTTAGATCAAAGAAGGTAATTTAATCAAACTATTACAGCCACAATTTGTACAATGTTCTTGTTTTTGTTAATGTACAGCATAACATTTCAATTAATTTGATATACCTTACAGATTTTTGTATTGTTTTCAATATACTTTCCAATCTCATTGATAATTGTAAATAACTGTCTTTGATAAACTGGACTTATTTAGAGAACGTATTTTCAAGTTGCCGATGAAATAGTCACAGTCGAATTACACCTTAATGTATACGTTTCGTAAATTCGTATTAGTTAACAATTCCGATGCCTGTTTCAAAAGAGGTGGATCACATCGTTCATTGGTTCAAATATAAGAAACAATCGTGTATGTATAGTGCGTATCCAAGACTTTAGACAGCTTACATATTTTATAGACTGCACAAATGTTTTTTTTTTGTTTTTTTTTTTAATTTAAAATGAATTCGCCTTAAAATTGAATGAATAATTTCAGATTTGCTTTACAATGATGATAAAGTTATCTACAACTCTTAACTTTTGAAACCACTTTCTAAATTCGATAAAATTACTGAAATCTGATCTTTCTCTACAGATATATCAGTTATACCCTTCATATCATCTTGAGGTATACTGAAAAGAAGATTGTCAGATATGATTGTATATTTCTCATACATAAGTTTTCTTCATTCACAGTGGAAGTAGCTCCAGCAGGTTCTTTCTATATTAATATGTTTATTGCCCCTGGCTCCGAACAGTGGGGCTATATGAGTTAGCTATGAGATTAAAGAAAATGCTATTTAAGAGGCTTAAAATGTACTTATAAAATGTTTGTAGCATTTATAATAAAAATAACAATGCTTTCAGGGAACCGGCTAGTCTAGAATATACAGAATATATTCGATAGACAAAACAAAATGTACTCCTTTCCTTGCATACCAAAAAACGAAACGATACAGTGTGGATTTTATACGTAAGCAGTGGTAGAAGACAACTATTGCTTCCACTGAACTATCGTTTTGTACTTAGTTCCTGTCAGATATCTATGAATATGTGATTTATTTCCAGACAAATAATAAGCTTTTGAATTAATGGGATATGTCTGGCTATTTTGGACTCGAAAAAACAAAGCCCGTTATTTCCATACAAGATTATAGTATTAGAACAGGATCTGTGTAAGGTGGGGGATTTTGTTCTGCTGATGAAACCACAAGGGGTCTTACAGAAAAAAATGGAGAAAATTTCGATGAATTTATCTATCAAGTATATTCAAACTTCCACTGCACTAAATGGCCACCGAAGCTATATTTTGGATGTATTTGCATTTTTTTTTTCAGTTCGCAGTGAGACAGTTACTGTGCTCATTTATGTATAAATAACATTTTTGTATTGTTTTCTTTAGCACCAGTGTATATTTGCGAAAAGTTCCCAACTGCAGAAGAGATTAATAAATATGACATTTGCACGATATCTTGGCATAACACAATGGTTGATAGCGGAATCCAATTAGTGTGTCAATGTCAATATGATATTTTCTCTCTGTATTGGTAGAATGGAATGTCTCGTATTTCAGCTAAGAGGAAGACTTATGGACACACTAGTGACAACTGGGGATATAATAACTTTATTTGGCAGGAAGAAATTTGAATATTTGCCAGTAATCACATTTGCAAAATGCTGTGCGTCTTTGAGACATTTCCACAGTTTAAATTCACCGATACCACATACTCAACAATCTCTGGATTTCACTTGATATGTGGACGCCAGATTTACGTGTGTACAGCCGTCTGGGCTATAACAAATAGTAGTAATAATAATAACAATAAAAATAATATCATGTCTTTTTGTTATTTTTGTACATCACAGAAAGCATGTTCTGTTAACTATTTGAAAATTGCACTGTGGTAATGTGTGAATTTATATACAATACTATTTTACAAATTATTATATATTTTACTGACATCTGTGTTTCTATAAATAACGTTTTCTTTCGGTTCAATAAATGTAATGTTATGATTTTGGATTGAATCAAAAGAATGTTAAGTTGTTTACTATACAATTGATGAATTAGCTGGATTGCTAATATCACAATCTTTGCAACATATGTGTTATTCATTTTCTTCTGTACCATTCCACTTTTGATGTGCCGAAGCAAGCTACAGCAGATAGAATATATTTAAAAAGTCTTACAGGTGCATTTTACGTAAAACTATAACACAGGTGTAGGTTGCAAATACCTTTAAGATGTTTCACAGGTTATGTTATATCAATAGGTCTTTGATGATACTTTAAAATAGAGTATACCGGAGAGAACTAAAGATTTTACTGTCTCTGCTGTAGATCAGTGTCTTAAAATACCCAAATGAGTGATAAAGTGTTCCTGGTGCAAACACTTAAAGAAGCCATTTGCATTTACATTGATAAAAGCTATACGATAACCTGTTAACTTTATTAGGTCTATTACCATTTATACAAATTAATGCCCATGTAACTATAATAGCATAAATTTAGATGAAAGAACCCGCTGTTCAGAATATTTCTGCCTGTATCTGTATTTAAAAGAAGAACACAACATTTAATCGCCTCATTTAAAAAAAGAAGATGAGAGTAGGCTGCTTGGAAGCCTTGAGCGCAGCTAACATAGCCAGAGAGACACATTGACAGCCGTTAAATTACAAACTGAAACGGAAAATGGTTACTTTAAATATGCTTTAACAAGTACATATGACTATATGAACTATATTTAAAATGAGGATTGTGTTAAAAGGTGAAGAGGCATAAAACGTGGAAGAGGGGCATAAAATGATGAAGTGAAGGGAAAATACACCTCAGACTACAAGACAATATAAAGTTGATAATAGAGCACCGCAATGGATCAGTCAGAAACCTATATAAAAGAAATAGGGCATGCCTACCTGATCCGGTAATTGTTTTTACAAAATCTCAGTATTTATGAAGGTAAGAGTTGTAACGAATATGTAAAATAATACAAATACAGGCCAAATAATGTGTTTAAAGCCAGAAAAAGTAATATCCTAGAACCCTTTCTTAAATAATATAGCATGCAAAATATTTGAAACATATAATAGGGCACGCAAACTTTGTATTTTTATATGTAAGTAAAACTACTTTTATTAGTAAATATCGAAACTGATACATCTAATTGTTAACTGTATTTATGTTTAAAATTTACGTGTTTTTTTTTGTATTTGTACTTTAAAGTATATAGACAGTAAAGTAAATAAGATGATCATTTAGAAGCAGAGAACGCAAACAAGTAAAATAAAATCAAATTGGGTTTGTCCGAATTCTTTCATGAATGGTTATGAATGTGCAAAACTGTAGCAGTTTATAAGACTTCGGTGTGCAAATATGTGAACGGGTACTAAACTGCATAGATCTACACGAACAAGTGTATATATATATATATATATATATATATATATATATATATATATATATATATATATATATATATATATATAGTGTCAGTGACATGTCATATTGGTAGAACTTATTTTGAAATAACACCTTTTCTCGGTCTTTTTTTTTCTCAAACACAACATTGATTAGAAACGTGCAAAATAATAAAGAAATTGTACCGTAAGCTATAAAGAAACATACAACTGAAATACAGTCAATTACATGAACGTTATGGCTAATACAATTACATTACTTACCAGCAAGAGGGATAATGTCATTTTCTGATCTGCACTTGGGGGTGATATATAGAACCATCTGGCACATTCTTGGAGAAGTTATTGTGAAATTGTATCATAAATAACACATCTTGCCTGAGGAAAGTGAAGGTAATTGACACAATTTTGTTGCTGAGAAATCAACGACAGGCATCACAACATAGCATAAAGAAACAATGAAACTCTAAGTATATATCGAACTATAAGATTTAAGTTATTATGAGAAAGAAAACTATTCAAATATATAGCCAAACTTTGACTTTCTATAACGGTTAAGTTGGCCAGAGGTCGATTTAAGAGACGATTAAGTAATAAAAGCCCAAGTAATTGCAGGAAAATACATGAATTGTTTTTAAAGAATCTTATTTTAGAATGGCGCGTGTATCTTAAGTCTTCGCATAAAATTCGGATATCGGAATGTGAAAAAAAAAACATATAACACAAATGAATTAGGTCATTATCAAGGACAGGTCTTCTGTATTAAGTTTCTAATAAGGAGTCATTGATTATCTGTGTGGACAGCGCAAACATGCGTGCACGTGTCTTCCTTTAAATAATTTTCTTTATTGAAAATGACCACTTAGATTATTTTCTTTATCCCGTTGTTCGTCTAAGGACACAAGTATGACCAGTACATTTAATAGCATCCGACATTCTTAATAAGGGCATTGTCCAATAATGAAATAACAATTTGTAATTGAAATAACAATTGGTAAGCTGGTGATGTTGTTTTTCTTTGACTACTGATCCGTATGCCTTATAATTTTGCTCAGCAGACAGACTGTCCCATCCTTTGCGGGATACACTTATCCTGTTTTTAAATTGTAGAAATATTTTCATTTCGCTTTTTCTATATCGGCAAATTTCCTCTTAATTCTGAATCTCGTATGTTTTGAGAAGGAATGGAGCACAATTATACAAAATGAGTTACCTTCTATGAAAAAAAAATTGTCTGAATACAGACTGAATGTAAGCGCATTTATGTATAAGGAAATATGAATATTACGAGTAACTTAAAAGTGCATAATTGTCTTATTGCTGAAACACACAGCCAACCCAGTCGCTTTATGATTGACGTTGGCAGACAATGTTAGATATATAGACACAAAATGCTTTTCTTCTCGTGTACCTTTTCTATTTGTAATAGCATAATTAAATAAAAGTTAACTCTTTGTGGAACGTTTAACACCGAATAAGATCGGCGATATATAACCATTTGGTTTCGATTCGCCATAAAACCCAACTCACTCACCCCGAGAGAATACAGTTTCTACACAAACCGTAAACATAGTGACTTGTTTTACAGTGCTCATTAAAATCACTATTGTACTTTGAAATGTGGTATATACAAAACTGGGCATTTTATAAAAAAAAGGAACATTCTAAATACTATCGTATAAGGTGGAGAACACGAGAAAAATATCATACTGACATCAGTCTTGGCAATGACTGAATTTCTTTCTTTTTCGTGTGAAGACGCTATTTCCTGCCATAGTCCTGAAGGTTTACAGTTTCCGTACATATATGCCCGTCTATCATACTTACAAATCTGTGATTTTCCGAAATATCATTGAATTAGTACAAGTAACTTTCTATTACCACCAAGAAAACACTATCCCTCTGGTATAGGAAGAATGTTTCATGATTTTCTTATGGAGAGACTGAAAGGTTCTCGTTGTCAACTGTCTCCACGCAGTATTTGAACGGCATCGAAGTTATTTGACAGTTTAATCAATATCTTATTTTTTCAGACATATACTGCTGATTTCGAATACTGTGAGTATTTGTGTAGAAATTGAATAAATCGGATGCCTGAAGACGTCTAACAATTAATAAGTTGAAAAATCATCTAAGGATTGGTCGTTGACAAAAGGTTGTGACAATAAGCGCGAATTTCTGAGACCGGTTTCTTAAGGATGTCATGTTAAGGCTGTACAGTAAAACATTTTAATCAATTGGATACGTCACTCAGATTGTCCCGGTTTTCAATAAAATTCCTTAATTATTGTAAGAGTGATGTCTTTGATAAGTGGATCTTTTTCGGGAAAATAACGTTGAAGTACATTCCGCACCAACATATTATTTCAAAGTGTTTTAAAAGGGGATGCCTTGAAATGAAAACAAAAGTTTCAGAAAGTCAAAACAGGTTACGTCGTATTTTGAAATTAAGATTTGCAACATATTCACAAACTACAGAAATATATTTTTACTTTACCCTTAGCCTGCTGGCTGCAAGTGATTCTGCTTTTGCGACCAATGCAGACCAAGATCAGCATGCGCATCCGTGCAGTCTGATCATGGTCTGCACTGTTCACCATTCAGTCAGTATCTTTTTGGTAAACACCTCTTTTAACAGTTGATGGTACTGTCCAAATTGAAAGATGGACTAGTTCATTATAGAAATTTAGCAGGGCAAGGGTTAAACAACTTACTTTTGACATCGTTCGATCTGCAGGACCTTACTTTTCCAAGATTTCGAATTGTTACCAAACATAGTCGCATATTTCACATTTCCTGTGAAATTATGATCGATGCAGATGTAACGTGAAATCATATTCTTCACTTTTCATTATTAATGTGTAATTTTACCAAAAATGTGTAATTTTACATCGGATTCATATTTTTACATATTGCTTGGTTATAAACACTTTATCTGTAAAGTGTATCCTGGTATGGACTTCTCTAAAGTTGGCCAGATGGTTCCGCTTAGAACTTTTAGTTGCCAAGGAGCTGAACAATGTCTTCTCATGAACCGCTGGAAATGTCTTCGCTAAGCTTGCTCTGTAGCATCCTTGGGTGTCCTTTTTTACACTTCTGCTTAGATGTTTCAGCTTGGGTGCAGGTAGGAGCTAACAGAACTAAGAATAAAATAAAGATATCTTTAAACAACTTCTTCTCGTGAACGGCTTAGTTGATCTCCACCAAACATGATATATGGTACCTTTGGACATCTCTCAATTTCTTGAATGACTGCGTAGAAGCAAATAATGAGAAAAACATTTAAAGACATTTTAATGAAATGCTTAAATGGATGTTCCCTTATCTTGGTTAATATCAAGGTCAAAAGGTCATGACCTATTTATGCCTCTGGTCTTATATATTTTTATTTTTATTTGCATCAATCCCATTTAGAACAACAGGTAAAATATTCTCAACGTACTAACAGGTGCACTTTTCAGACACCTATGATTATTTTCATAGCTTATGTAATAGCAGAAACAAATCTCTCCATTCATAATGTTTTTATATATACAACAAATATGATAAGAGTTCGATATAATCAATTTTTATGGAGATGTACCTCGTGCTACATATTATTGGAACTTATAAGAATTGCAAAAGCTATGCATGTACTCATTTGAATAATCTAACCTTCGTAATATTTATAGAACAAAAAAGCATCAAAAACAGCGCTACCATTATTATACACTTCGCAAATCGTTTGATTAATTTAATCAAAGTTATTACATTTAAAAGGAAAGTCTTTTGAGACAAGGTATATAACAATCAGATTGTTATGGAGATGTCATTACAAGCTTCGAAAAATTCTTGCATTTCCAACCACAAACGTTTTATTGGAGGTGGCTATGATGGTATTGACTCTACATTTCTTCTTTGATCTGTTGATTGTGCAGTGCCGGAACGTGTGATGGTACTGATGGACTCCATGGCTAAAACACTTAAATATCCCTCAAGTGACGGACTGGTTTGATAATTGTCCTCTGTTCTGTTTCGTCGAACCCTTGACCGTTTTTCTCTTGGTGTTCTGAAGCAAAGCCATTGTGTATGTAGTTCGGTTCCATGGGTTTTGACCGATACTTACAAATCACTTATAGTTTAAATATTAATTTCTATAATGTGTATGTGATAAAACAAATTATAGATTTACTGTTGATAAGAGGCCTATTGTCTGACATTCATATTTGAACAGACAATATATTCAGACTGCAAGCGCTATCCGACAGATTACAATGTTGATGTTATATTAATTTATCAACCCTTTAAACTAGCGTGGGAGAGGAGCGGCTGCTTTAATTAAATTTGCTCTGTTGACACAATACGTATAGGCCCTTTCATTGACAAAAGTGGTCACACCGTAGTTTGCACTGGCTTGCTTGCTGGACTAAATCAGTACTATTAGCCTGGACTTTGAACTATAACCAGATGACAAAGGCAAAATTATAACCAGATGGCAAAGGCGAACGATACAAAATGGTTTTGATTAAACTTAAATGTGAGCAACACTTTAATAAGTTTGATTTATTTACATTACAGTTATCATGATACACATTGTCTTTTCCCTCATATCTAAATACGGAAGCAATAAAATGCCACATTTTAAACATTACAGAGACTAAGAACTACATAATTGTACATTTCTTGACAAAGAATTACAGCTTATTGCGGTGTTAATAAGAAAGTACCAGACGCATTAATTATTTTAGTCTTATTCCAAAGAAACAAATATGAAAAATAAATAATGATAATGTGAAGCTATAACAGTTTACGTGCTGACATTTATTACATATTATTATTTTATAACAGCACGATTATTTTCCCTAACTGTCTTTTGTGTAGGTGAATTATTACTAACGACGAAAAGTAAATTGAAAGTTTCCATTTTTTACTTATTGTGCTGTTATGCATTGTTTGTCTCCTAAACATTTTGTTTACAGTGTATTACATTTTTGTCTGGTTTTCTTTGTCACGTTTGGACATTTAACAATGAAGAACTAATTGTTTTTCTATGAATAAATGAGATATAATTTACTTGAATTTATGTTTTATGTAGCAGTTCTAGTTTTCACGAACAAGGAAATTATGTATTGTTACTAAAATGAAACTGTACTGAGGTACAATCTATTGGCAATGAAAGAAGAACATCGCATATGGACACATCAAGAAACCAAAGATTGGATACGCATATGGATACAACTGAATACACATACGAAACAGTTGAACTTTGCATTTTGTTCGTTACTGAACTGTAATGAGCAACAAATATTTTCATGCACGCCTAAACTAGAGTCAAAGATAAAAAACCTCGCAACCTTCCAACTTTGATCGTGGAGGAAGACCCAGTTGCCCCTCCGTGCATTATTTTATCACAGGCGGGCACTTGGGTAGAACCACCGACCTTCCGTAAGCCAGCTGGATGGATTCCTAACATGAAGAATTCAACGCTCCGAGTGAGGCTCGAGACAACATCGATGAGGGGCAAGTGATGTGAAATCAGATACCTTAACCACTCGGCCACGGAGGACCCTATACATTTTATACTCCAAAGACAGCAGTTTATACTTCGTCCAGAACACAGAATAATAATTACTTCAAATACAGCACAAAACTAAAATAGTCTTCGAGGTTAAGCATTATATTTGTTTGTGCGTAGACTTTCTTTTGACTAAATCGCCATACATATTCGATACAGATTAACAATGAAATAAGGAGAAAATGTGCGTCTGGATCATATGTTTCTCAATAGATTTTGTCATTTGTATGATAATATTGTGAACTTCTTTAACAAATACATATGTAACACAATTAATACTCAAACTAGCTATAAAGAAGAGCACTATACATTCCATCTCTTACATGATTGTGTAAATTCTTACACGATTGTGTAAATTATGTTTAAAATTTACAAAATGTTTGTGTAGTGTTCAGCATTGTTGGAATTGCTTTGGTAAAGACTAATGCTCTTGGAATCTGCTGCAGAACAAACTAATTTTGCACCACATTAAAGGCTCAATGACATTAATTGACAAAACTATCACATATGCCACGCGACACCAGCTTCCGTACAATATAATCGGTTACTATAATTTTTATCGCAAAAAAAATGGATTTCCATACTTCAGTGGCGTTGAAATAAAACACAGTTCCTATTTCTTCTCGCATTTTTTTCACTTCAGACAATTATATTATGTGATTAATTAATGCGAAATGTCTTGGTCGTTTGCTGACGATGAATTGAGTAAAAGCGGTACTTTCTCGATAATGCTACGTTCGTTAATCAAATAATTATAATGGGGCAACCACTGATTCTTAACCACTCGGTCGCGGAAGCCGCTGTAAAACTTTATTAAAGCGGTTATGTGTTGCTTTTCTTTCATTTTGCTCAACATTTTTAGAATTTTAGAAATATATTATTTATTATACAATTTTAGCAATAACATATCATATACTGAGCGCTGGACATGTGAATGTGACACCGATTCTGCACTAACTGGTTATATTCCCCAAATTTGGTTGCTTTCTTCAGCAAAAATCTTAAACGTTTACAAAATTTTGCCTGAATGGTAAGTCTAAGGTATTTTGGATTTAACACATTATGTGCCTTAGCTATGTACTGTTACGTCATAATACTGTTTCACGGTTTTACTGATTAAGAGTTATCTGGATCCAAACGATTTGAACTGAGTTTTTTTCAATTGACATTAGACAACCTGTGGTATGCCGAGCTATATCCTAGTCCTCATTCCAACGGTACCTAATACCTATGTCTACTGAGGTACGTTATTCGATGTGTTCGTTACTAAAACGTGTACCAGTGCCTTTGTTATTGTATTGCCGAGAAGCATAAAATGAGTCTTCCTATGTTGTCGAAGACGTTTGCATGAAGTACTTGTTCAGAGCCATACAGAGCAATATTACGTTACCATAATAGATTTATCTGCAATGTGTACAGTTTCCTAAACGCGTATGCTTGTCTTACTTTTAAATTCCCAAAGATATTACATTTAGCATAAATTATTTTCTATTTCGAACGAGAAGATGCCTCTAGAACATTTCATGTCGTCCTTGGAGAGAAATTAATAGGTTCCATTTGTCATCACGCTCAGGAGCGAAATTATTTTGACCGTTTAGATAATATCATATTTACAGACATGTAATATTGAATACATGCACACTGAGTATTTATTTTGCAATTTAATAAATAGGATGCCTGCAGAACAATCACTCATGAAAGCTTCATTTTAATCAAATTGAATGGATGAAGATAAAAGCTGTCTCTATCCAGATATGTTCGTTCCTTTATTTTTAAAGACAAAGAGATGACGCCTGATCATTCAATAGTTTATTTTGATACTGTTCTAGTTACTCGGCTTTACAAAGGATAACCAAATGATTGTTTTGTGTTCCGTAACGCGTAAAGCTCTGTGATAAGACTGGTTCGTTAAATGGTACGTCCTGTATAATAATTCCTGTTACGGTTTTTTACAGCATAACATTTCATTTAATTGGATATGTCTCGTAGATTTTCCAGGATTTCAATATAATTCTCCAATCTTCTTGATAATTGTAAGATATATGTCTTTGTTAATGTGGTCTTTTGGAGGGAACTCTTTTTTTCCATTATCGCGTATAACACTGTAAGGTATGACATGTCTGCATGAATTAACATTCGAAGAATGTCTATCAAATGCCATTTTCACAGGAGGCATGTCTCGAAGGGAGTAGCAGACAAGTTAAGAATTATAAAATACACCGTGATGTATGACACGTCTGCACCAATTAACAATTTAAATGTCTCTATAATGCCAAATTCCAAGGAGACATTTCCCAAAGTAAATGGCATCTAAAAAGATAACTACACACGTGCTTCTATGAAATTAAATCCGCGTTATTTCCTCTTTTACGTTTTTTTACTTTTAACTTATCAATAAAATCAATTAAATTTTCAGTAAGATCCATGGAAAATAGAATGCAACCAAACAAAAATTAGTGCACACTCGGTTTGATTAAATCTGTTAATGAATTTGCAACGACTCTAAATGACCAGAGAATGTAGTTGCATTGAGTCCTACATTTTTCTAAATTCTACGAAATGTCTTAAATCTGATTGGTCTCTACAGTAATATTAGTTATGTTCTTCATATTTACTTCACCATAAGGCATATTAAACAGAAGGTTGCCATATGACTTAAACGAATGTGGTTAGTGTGCAATCACCGCCAGATATCTATGAATAAGTGATTTATTTCCAGACGATGAATAAGCTTTTGAATTGGAGGCTATGTTCTGGTCTTGGTAACAAAGTCCACAATTTCAGAAAGATTATGGTTTGATAATGGACCGTTGTAAAATGTCCCCCGCAGTGTGACTGATTTTGTTCTGGCTCGAATTTTATGCACAATGGCTTCTTAAGAAAGAAAAAAAAACCTTCAGACGGAAAGCGCGATCCATTGCACTAAATGACAACCAAACCTACATTTGCAGTCATTTATAAATGATAGTTTGCTTAATTTTTTAGCATCAAGTAGGCACTCCTCAGAAATGTCCTTATATACAGCAGAGATTTGCAAATATGAAAATTGTATGATACCTAGGAATAATTTCAATTAATGTGTCAAATTGTCATTCTGTAATGATAGAATGGACCGTCTCGTATTGTATTATGGACTGTAGACGTAACAACATGATTTGGAAGGATCAAATTTGAAAATTTGCCAGCAGTCACATTAGTAAATTGATACGCAGTTATGATGACAATAGCAAATAAATATCTATCCATCTCTATGATATGCGGCGGAGGCCAATCATTCATTACATCTATACTGCCGTCTGGACTATAAAAGTAATATGAAGTGCTGTCAGTTTTTATCATTTTGTGTTATACTCATTGCGAAAAAATGGGCTGTAGTAGTGTTTCAATTTATATAAACAACTAGTTTACTTATATCAGCGGTTGTTTGAATATATATTAATAACGTTCTCTTTTAGCCTTAAGTTTATAAAAAAACTAGTGACTTATACATATAATGAAATAAAGAGTTGTTGGATTGCCAGAACTGCGTTCAAAGCTATTTTTATTTATATTCATGAACCCATCCCCATTTGATGTGCTGGCGCAGGTATGATATTTTAAAAGATTTCACAGGTGCACTTTTCAAATACCTTTACGCTGGTTCACAGTTGATATAATATCAAATGATCTTAACAGAGTACAGTAGAATTCAATATTTCATTCTGTACACTACGACGAGTACCCATTCGAAAAAAAACCCATTCTGTTCGATCCGTTATGCGAGTCTGCTATGCGTTTTGGATGGCTACGACTTCAGATATGTCCCGCATTGTGCGGAAAATGTTAAATAATCCTTTATATTCTATGCCTTTTTACAGATTTTATCTATATTTAAGTTGAATGAAATTGCTGATAATCAAGACTTACGCAGAAAGAAAGCAAAATAATGATCTTTGTATGTCGATTCAGCGTAAAATCCAACATTCATTTCATATACATTTGCCTTAGGAAAAAAATCCTATCGGATCATGTTGTAAGTGGCGTTTAAAACGTGTCGTGTGTTTGTTTTAAGCAGGATACTGAAAGAGACATGTTCCATCGTCATTTGTATAATAAGTAGCAGAATTATTAATTTCAATAGCTTACTGTGTAGTTCCTTATGAACTATTAAAACGATGGTCTCTTTTAACTGTTTACAACACGAACCCTTTGAATTCTCATTTGAGAATTCGAGTATTTGAAAGAAATTGATCTATAACAGACTTTAAAACAAATTAACTCCACATTTATAAACATTTCCCCGAAGCATAAAGTGGAGACTTTACCACTTTAGGTTGTCTCAATTTCTTTTCTGGAAAATACACATTCATTCTGCAGGAGGATACATCAATTAAATATTTCACTAGATACATCGCATATGCCTTATTCACTCCTGAACAAATACATGAATATTTAAAAATCTTATTTTACAATAAAGTATACTAAGGCTACTATTTCCTGTAAAATATGAAACGAGAACAGCGCGATATGGGAACACATTTGAGCCGTGCCATGGGAAAACCAACATAGTGGGTGTGCGACCAGCATGGATCCAGACCAGCCTGCGCATCCGCGCAGTCTGGTCAGGATCCATGCTGTTCGCTAACAGTTTCTCCAATTTCAATAGGCTTTAAAAGCGAACAGCATGGAGCCTGACCAGACTGCGCGGATGCGCAGGCTGGTCTGGATCCATGCTGGTCGCACACCCACTATGTTGGTTTTCCCATGGCACGGCTCATTTGTTGTCTGTTTTATATGTAATGTCCATGAATCTTGCAACCACAAATACTTTGTGGCAAATAGAAGATCATCTAAAACATCTGAAACAATAAATAGCCACCTAGATACATTCGTCTCAATTTTAAGTTAGGCTTTACTTTTTTACTTTTGACAGCCGTTATTCTTTTTATCCAAGTACGTTGCATCTCTTCCAATGGTCGTTTGACAAATTTACATGACAATTGTAGTTGAACCATCGTATGTTTATATTTCATGTTCTCTGGTCTATTAAGCAAGGTCTGTTTAACATTCCATACCAAAATGATTGTCAAATGAAAATGTAGAACATCGACGTGCTGAACCTATACTTCTTACGTTTACTTGGGATGTTTTACTCGCGTTGGTTTGAACATTTCTTATCTCGTGTGACATGAATGGAAGACATGAAACTCAACAAATCAAACAGTTATAAAAGTAGACATTTTTGTGGTTATGTAATATATATTTTACACAATATTTCAGTATTTATCGAGAAGAACAGTCCAGAGTGGTTCGAAGATAAAAAGTTATGCAAAAGGAATCACAAAAACTACAGTCATTTTGAACAGTATC
The DNA here is from genome assembly GCF_021730395.1 of Mercenaria mercenaria. Lineage (NCBI taxonomy): Eukaryota > Metazoa > Mollusca > Bivalvia > Venerida > Veneridae > Mercenaria > Mercenaria mercenaria. The sequence goes on from NC_069363.1 coordinate 58,281,030, forward strand.
ATAACTGATAATATTACATTTCTCAATTACTAATATCTGAACTTGAAAGTGTATGTATCATTTGGTACTATCATTGTGGATATATATTACAAAACATTTCTTGCCTGATGAAATTAAAGGTAATGACACTGTGAATATTCAGAAAAATAAAAGACAATCATAAAATCTCAACAAGAAAGATGAATTTATATCCATTTAAGTAATTGCGAAAAAATTAAAAAAAAAATCTATTTTGGCTGACTTTTTAAATCAAAATTATAATCCTATAAAAAGTGGCAGTATTCATATATTGTCACCAAGGAGGCAGTAAGGTGCTCATTTTACATTAACAGAACGAGCAATAAAACCTACCATTCATCTCCCCACGTCCCACCACCGGTTAAAGCGGAAATCCATTATGCAAATTAAATCGAAAGGACATTATACGTAACACTACAAAAGAAGTAAATGCAGGTAAAATGCATATAAGGTTTCAAAAATCGTAATGCCAGTTTCTAAAAAGGAAGAAAAGGATCATTATAACAGTCAGGTCTATGTATTAGTTTATAATAATGTCCCGTCGATTAGCCGAGTGCGCAGCGTAAGCATGCATGCATGCGCCGTCGTTTATTAACTGTCTTTATTGGAAATGACCACATGGAATATTTCATTATCCCACTGTCCCTCTAAGGGCCCATACATGATCAAGACTGTTAATAATATCCGGTATTCTTGATAAGGCTCGACAGTTTGGGGCTTTGTCTGATAATGAGATCAACAATTTGTAATTGAAATAACAATTGGTAAGCTCGTGTTTTTATTTTGCTTTAATTACCGGTCCTCTCGGGTCGTTTATGCGCAGCGGACTAACAATCTCATCATTTCCGGGAGATACATTGAATACAACTGAAATATAATTGGATTTCATTGATCAACATATTTTGATATTGTTATTAAAGTATGTCGTTTCAAGAAATACCCAAACGTTGCAGCGGTTTTGCATTTGACGTTTGTATAATGCAGATATATAATAATTTCTGTTGCCTACTGTTTTGAGCAAATTGTCTAAATAAAGAAAAACTCGTGGAACCACCTTACGATCGCAGTACTGTAATTATGAACAAGATTTATTCAAATCTGCCTTACCTTTTTATGAAAAAAATGTATAATGCAGTTTACTTTTTATGCGATGAAATACCAGAAGGAAATAAATGCTAGGCATAAGATGTGTCTGTAAGATTATTGCTTTAAGTTTTACTTCGATAGACAACTCGGTAGCTTCCGCTGCGATGTACATTCGATTATTAGAAAGGGCAATGATAGGCATTATTTCAAATAATATGATTTTCAAAAGAAATGTAAGGGAAAACATTAAGAAATCTCATTAACAAACGAAACCTTCTTTCTTATTGTGTTAACACTTAAAGAACTTAATGAACGTTTAGATTTGTATCAACGTAACAAATATACTATTGCTGCTGTGTGTACATAGTTTTAGACTATCACTTGATCTCTGCATTCCAGTAATTGTACCTTACTGAGAAACCTAGCACTATAATCCATGCATCTGAGTTTCCAAGATAGTGTTTTAAAGTCATGGCTTACTTAGAGCATGACATATAAAACAAACGAATTGATCATATAGAAAACAATAACCAGAATAACAGAAAATACTTACATTTACTTCTATGTTTTGTACATTGTTAATAAATGGTATCGCACTACCGAGAACCTGCTTTGAACGAAACATATTGATTGAAGTAAGTTGGAATGAATCACGTAATTTCAAAATTACAGATTAGCCATTGATCCAATGAACGGTCTCTGATAAAATTAGCTGTAAATGAAAGACGTATCGAAAATTTACAAGAAGACTGATGTCAGACAAGCATTCTTGTTGCTTGATTAATAATTCATTTTATCTGGTTGTTAAGATCTATTTTTCTCAGTATTTCTGTATTCCAGTAAAATTGCATGTCAAAAAAAGGATTAGGCGTTTCAAAACGATGCTCTACTGAAACATGATATCAGTGTTTCCAGTAGGATTTAACTGCTTTCTGCCTTTTACTATGGCTCTTTAGGATGGTTCAATTGTTTTGGCAAACGTGTCTACAATTTAAGTACATAAAACATTTCTTACTTTTCTAACTTTATTTTTCGTATTATAAGAAGCATTTATCCACTGTTAGTACCCTTGATAATAGTTGTCCTATATCTGAGATTTAGTCAAGAGGGATAAAATTTTGTCTTTTTTGCAGGTTTCTAAGAGCTGTAATTAAAGAAGTATAATATCTAATCTAATGAAGTCTGCAGAAATTCGTATACAACAGTTACGTTACTATCGATGTTCCAGTTTGACATGATAAAGACACACATTTTACTATAATATGTATGAAATGATTTTAGTTATGCTTGCAGCTATAACATAAACATTTAAGTATACCAGAATTCAGGGCGAGTTTAAAAGTGCAAATACAATGTGGCAAATTTAGTGAACCACAAAACAATATATTTATATAAGTCACAGAAATATTACGTCTGTGTTCACTTGGTCTTGCAAAAATATAGTCTGATAGAAGTTTATGTTTAAAACTCTGTACACAAATTGTCATGAATAAAATATAACGAACACCGTCTAACTGCTTTTAAAAAGTGCAATATGTCAGTGTGAATAACAAGTCGACAAGACTGCCAACTGATTGCACTGTGATCCTGGATAATGCCTTCAAATATCTCATGATTAAATCTTAAAATGTAATTTGAAAGAGAATGTATTAAGATTATAATAAGATATAATGTACCTGACAAGCTTATTGTACTACCTGTAATGTTAAAATGTAATGCAAGATATCGGTTGGTTGAAATGATTGCTTCGGCAAATATTTGCCTGTAGCAGCCCTGTCGGCAAACATGACGTCAGGTAAGCATAACATTATATGACTGATCATTCAAAATCAGTGTTATTTCTAATTTCATGAAAGTTTTCTTCACTGATAGTGTTTTATGTCTCTGAGTTAAGGAACGTTTTACTGTATGAACATGTTCATGAGAGGTATACTTAAGAAAAAATGCTAGGATGAGCTTATGTTTCCGTCGTCGTCCGTCATACATCGCTAACATTTTATTTGTTAGCAGTGTAGAAGTCACAAATTTGACCCAATTTCGAAAATGTTTAAGCTTGTACATTGCTGAGAATATTGACAGAAAAAACTATGCGACCACATAGAGTCTTTATTATGCCCCCGAAGGGAGGCATATAGTTTTTGAACCGTCTGTCAGTCTGTCCATATCTTTGTCATCGATGGATGGATTTTCAAATAACTTGGCATGAATGTGTACCACAGTAAAACGATGTGTCGCGCACAAGACCCAGGTCCGTAGCTCAAAGGTCAAGGTCACACTTAAACGTTAAAGGTCATTTTTCATGATAGTGCATTCGTGTCCGGTCCATATCTTTGTCATCGATGGATGGATTTTCAAATAACATGGCATGAATGTGTATCACAGTAAGACGACGTGTCGCGCGCAAGACCCAGGTCCGTAGCTCAAAGGTCAAGGTCACACTTAGACGTTAAAGGTCATTTTTCATGATAGTGCATTCGTGTCCGGTCCATATCTTTGTCATCGATGGATGATTTTCAAAAACTTGGCTTGAATGTGTACCACTGTAAGACGACGTGTCGCGCGCAAGACTAGGTCCGTAGCTCAAGGTCAAGGTCAACTTGACGTTAAAGTCATTCATGTCATCATTGAGGCGTGTCCGCCCATATCTTGATGATCATGGATTTCATAAATTATTTGCATGAATGTTACACATTAAGACGACTTTGTCGCGCGCAAGACCAGTCCGAGTCAAAGGTCCTAACTCTACATCGGCCATAATATCATTCAGTGCCACTGGGGCATGTTATCTAAGGAACGCTCTTGTTTTTGTATTATTCAGTATGTTATGTAAAGAGACATATAACCTAATATATTCTCGATTCAGTGCTCAACATTGTTTGTCATGTAACCATATATTGAAATCATTAAATATCAAAGCTTTAAGTGTGTTGCTATCATTAACCTGCTGATAATGCAGACGCTTAATGATCTAGAGTCTGTTCGGCTCTTGGTGGTTTTTTTTAATATTTATTTAAATAATTAGATCAGCTATAATTAAAGTTCTTAAACCTTGATTCAGATTTATAATAATTTTCCAGGTCATTATCTTTAGTGATACTTTACGAGACAATTTGAAAAGAAATATATCCATTTGACAGAAATCCATAACAAAGATAAATAATAATTTTCATATACCGTTTGTGGGAAGTCACATTATTGACATTTTAATATCATTTTCCTACCGGCAAGGGAGCGATTGCCTGACATTTATATTTATACATAAAAATATCGCCAGATTGCCTGCATATGTGTTGATATCACATCTATGATTACCAAAAGCCCCGTTTCATTTCTTATGGAAATCTTCTCTATTGATACAAACCCATTTTTGCAATTCCAGTGATTAGTTATATGTGAAAACGACTGCAACACTATAGAGTCTCAATGAATTTTTTACGAAATGAACAAATCACGAAAAAAATCGTAAAAGGTGGGAGTTACGACTGCTTTTATTATATTTCTAATAAGCAAGAGGGATATAGTCACTAGAAACAGATGATACATCATACATCATTTAAAATTTTAATGACAGTCATGTCATTTAAGCATAAATTTTTCGAAGTTTGATATTTGATTATAAAACGCACGTTTTTGCTTAATAACACTTACAAGTGACGCAGACACTTACTGACACTTATTGAAATTGGATGGCAATTCAATATTACTTGTTTGACTTATTTTGCCATTTAAATTTGAGTTACAAAACATAGCATCTATATGGATACAGAAACGGAACAATAAACAGAAATATTCAATATAAAGCTTGGCAACTAACACTGCACTGTAAAAAGCAAACATGCATATGGCACGTTGTTAGTACTCCCGTTTTTTATTTAGGTTTTACGGCGCACCAACACAGTTTAGGTTATATGGCACCAAACACAATATTTTGATTTCACATCTGATTTACATCGAAATAAAGACATGAGGTATGGAGTCAAAACTTGCTGGAATCACAAAGATACAGCCGTTTGTTGCAAATGACGTTTTGGAATATTTCAGTATCCCGCAGTCCCTCCAAGGACCTTTGTAGAAGCAAGACGGTTAACAAAGCATCCGCCATTCTTGATATAGCTCGACAGTTTGGTGTTTTGTCCCAAAATGCGATCAATAATTGGTAAATGAAATAACAAATGGTAATCTAGAGCAGTTGCCAATTAGATCTGGTCGTTTTTACTCAACAGTCAAAGTGTACCATCGTTTCCGGGAGAAATATTAAATACCTAATTGAACTCTACATTGTCAACATATTATGACTTCTCATTTTCCCAGTGGTCATCGTAGTCTGATAATTTAGTGTTATGATAGAGTGTTTGTTTGTTTTATTATTATTTATCATAGGTTCACTCCTATTGAAAGGGTCAATCACGTTGGCTTATGAGACACCTACATACCTTTAACAACATTTCTAAGACGAACTTTGTAAACGTAACGTCTCTATTACTTGAAATTTAATGCAGTGCTGAATCACACGCATTGTTATTTGCGTTATTGTTGTTTAGTTTTATATGGAATAAAATGAAAAACTAACAGTTTAAAGCAAATTTTAACACAGTGTCTGATTAATACTTTAATTTATAATTTCGTCACACTATGAATCAAACGCCTTTATCTAGACACATACAATTTGTTTAGAATACTTATTTTTGATTGGCCTTAACGACAAATAAAACAATGTTAAGGCTGAAACGTAAAGAATCATAAATAAAATTCATTTAAAAATCCTAACAGATGTTAAATACATTGAAACTAAACTGAGGGCTAATTTTCAGGACTTGTACCATTGATTTGTTCTAAATTAGTTATGTTTTGTCAACAATCTTACATGAACTTTTTTGCAGCGATAGTTTGCATCGACATGCCTATAAAAACCTCACATCACATATTTACCGAATCAATATCGGACTACCATATATTACTGGACATAGCATGTCCGAGTTTCTGTATTATCCGCACCATTAATCATTGTCTGGGTCTAAATTATATTGAGGGTGATATACCATTAATAAGTAGCCACGTAAGAGGCAATCTCCTACATAAAAATTTACAGTCACGATTTAGTGACTTAGATGTCAGAACTATTCTTTCCTGGCACTAATTAAATGCTGTGAAGTGGCAGAAAATATTCATTAGGTGTGTTGTCTGTCTATATTGCTACGGTATTCCAGTGTGCATAACAAATATCCCTCATTCAGTTATAAACTGCCGGTAGACAAGAACAATTTCTCAAAGTGCAGAGGAGAGATTCAATCATTTGTCTAACTTGGAAATTTTTTTTGCTCACAACAATAACATTTATCTTACTAATCCTTTCAATATTCATGCCTCTTGAGCGTTACTCAGAATTGTTTTAACTCGTCTCATAGTGCTCAGGATGAGATAACGTGATCACTCACCATCCCGTCCACTGTCCAGCCGCATTTTCTCCGCACGACATCTCCTCTGAAAAGATACATAGGGATGGCCTTTCCTTGGATGATCTTCTTCAAATGCTGTTTCAGTTCTGCTGACCATAAGGACTAACGTAGAAAACACTGCTATCAGTTCTTCTCCTAAACGGCTATTCCAATTATGAAAACAATTCATAAATTCTAAAATCAAACATGAGTACCTTATTTAGTAGAGTGTAAAAGTAAAGAAAAAAACAGGGATAAATATCAAACAGGGAATGCCACGTAGATTGATTTTATAAGGTTATCAATGTATGAAAAATTCACAGACAATGTAATGTCTTATAAAATGTGAAAACATTGTTTTTCTGATAATCAAAAGAGCTTTCGATCGTTCGTCCTACATAAGCTGATATCAGTGTACTCTTAGTTTGATAATTTAATTGATACAACAGAACTAAACAGAAGACCTAACACTGAGATAAAGTAGAATAATGTACAATAGACAAAGTGGAAACCCCACAGGTCGCTCAACACGACAAAAACGAAAATGTTGCAGGCTCGGTTTGATTGAGCCTGTTCATGGACGGCACCTACAAGTATTGTGTTAACTTTAAATGCTGGCCCGGTCCACCAAACGGTTTCTTCGGCTGCCAAACTGTGCTCAGTTTATGGGACCCAAGTGACTGCTGCTGCAAAGAAAATGTCTTTTATCATTAACTGAGAAAGGAAGTATATGGTATTGCTGTTGATAGTTTAAATGATTGGTTATCACCTCTCTCCGAACGCTTCTAATACCAAGAGAATACAGTTTCTGCACGCAGCAATCATTACAGTGACATTTATGGCACCTTCTAGCTCTCTGTAGGTTTTTACTGCGCAGAGTTTCCTTGGGAACTTTATTTGATTTCCACCAAATATTTTGTTGCAAATGAAGTATACGTTAAACGTTGATCAGTAGAGTAATTTATGAAGTATAATTAATTGTTAGACATTTAGTTCGAAAGAAAGTTGTCTTAACTAAGTGAACTTTTTATTTCTGTTGTTTTTCTCTATTCTGCCAAACGCTTTCAATAAAGCCGAGTACGGAAGCAAAACAAACTAAATTGATTGTCTTATTTTATTGCAAATAGACGTACGTGTATATTATATTCTAATATTTTGCAGTGCTCTTTGACTTAGATTTCGTCTCAGAATATAAGTATGAATTTCTAGAAGATTTAATTAAAGCTTACTTTAGGCTCAGCCTCAGAAACTGTAACGTTTCTTCTTTGTCTATTTTTTTTTATCTTTTTAATTGACATCGGGTGATTTGAAACCGTTGACATGTATGCATGGCGTCCAAGACGGGAATACAATATGCGGAAGTCATTCAAACACTTCATTCATATACCATATTTTATAACATTCAATGGGGTTGTGGCAATTAAGATTAAAATATACCCTCTTTGCATGTAATAACTGTCATCTCGGTCTGCTATATTAACTAAACATGTCTCTTATCTAAACATTTATTTTAAAACGGTAAAAAGACATGGAAAATATTGTTCTATATCGAATATACTGTATCAGTTGCGAGCATGTATGTATTATTAATTGACTATTGTTCCGAATTTGTAAGGACGATGTCATATTCGATATTACAAAAAGCAGACGACAGCCATTAGATAATGAGAAACTTTGTCGCATGAGACATGCAAGTGTCAAAGGAACACGAAGCAAAGACAGTCTGCCTAGTAACCATATGAATGATCACTGATGAAAGTGAAGGTATTATATCCTAGGAAAAAAAAGGTTCCTTTTGACGTACTTGAATATTATCTATTTTTTTGTTATGAATATTTTTATCGATAAATGGCAAGGCAGTGGAGATCACATTATGTGCCAGACGTGCAATATATGTTTTTCCATGAATATGACAATAGAAGAGCCCGCAAAAGTTTCCAAGAGGTCCTGTAAATTATTTCAACATACGTTAGACTGCAGCGGAATTTGTTTCACTCCAAAGCTATCCATAGATCAATTTGTTTGAAATACTCCAAAGAGTATTAAAGGATTCATGCTGCACACACTTAGTAAGACCTTATTTGCATTTATATTGATGCCGTGGTATTTTATATTGAATGAAAGAGAAAGTTTAATCTTAATAGAAATAATATAACAAGTTTTATGTTCGTCCCACTGATTACAAAAAAGTGTTTGAACTAAGATTCATTTTGAAAACTTGAAGACGTTATCTCTTTTATGAACATGATGAAGTATTTTTCTGTTAGTGTTTCGTTTTCTTTATGAAGTAATGATCCCGAAAGCTATTGTAAGCCAGTGACATTTTGAACAAACATGTAAGGAGATAAGTTATTCAGCATTTGAAATGTGCAATATTTACTATTAACTTGACAACTACAAACGGGGTTCTTGTTTGATTTGAACATTCAATACACGGAAACCATCTTAAACATAGAATTACCCTATATTTGTCACTACCTCTCCAAAAGATTACAGTGTTGGTAATAAATTTATCCACATGATTACTGGCTGTAACAAAATTTGCTCTGATAAGACCAGACAGGCAAACTCATTTTAAGGCACCTCAAAGTCTGCAGATAAGACACTGAACATGTTTTTCTCGGAAGTTGCTGAAGATAATTTATGAATTCATATTAAATCAAATTTGGCACCCTTAGTAAACGTGACATTTGGTATAAAGTCAGTCAAGTGATGATATTTTATTTCATTGTTAAAAGATCAATTTACTATATCCTTGTAGTAGCACCGATTAAAATTGAAAATATTTTTTAGAATTGATTATTGCTCTGGACAGCTTAATGTACTGACGAAATATATTACTCTTCTAAATACTTGCTTCTCCAGTGTGTTGGTAAAACGTTTGTTAATTATGCTATGTTTCATTGTGGATCAGCTTTTGATACTGAAAACATTTTGAAGCTGTTTTTCTTCGATCAATATTTATTGGAGAATTCCAGATGTACACGGCATTATAACATAATGTACGGGGGAAAGTAGAGACCCATAAGGAAAGGAAATTAAAGCGATGTTATGGCATATTTTATCACAAAAAGGTAATACCGCATTTCAGTTCGGATCTCACTCAGTTTTCGGTGACGTTTGGCACGAATAACATTTTATGCAATATATAATACAAAACAGACATACTTGTGATTCAGAGCTCAAAGATATTAGTTTGACAAAACCATTTATCAATAAACATTTTATGGAAGGGGGTTAGGGGGATGGGGGTTGTGGGGGAGGGGGTGCAGCCTAAGCTAAAGGAATATGCTATATTCATAATTTATTTAAACCTTTCCAAAAATTTCTTCTTTTGTAAAATGCTTTTTTCATGAGCAAGAAATTATCGGACAAAGTTAATGACAATAAGTAATTTGTTAGATAACAACAGTATTTTTCAGTCAGATTAAGGAATGTAATTCATAGTTAAAAGACGGATGAAAAATTTATTATTGTATATATCACGTCTCATGGTATTCTACATTACACTAATTTTTGTGTGTAAAATATAACCGAATGACTGCTTTGATATGTTCTTTCCTTAAGGTTTTACATGTACACATGCACACAAATAAGCATCTTTATTGGAAATAAATATTTGGAATATTTTCATGTTTTCCCGCTGTTTTGTCGCTGGTGACGTGTTAAGGATTACTTCGAGTCAATTGATGAAATGCATCCAGTAGTATTTGAAGGGTCAATAATTCTATGAACATAATCTGTGTCCCTTAAGCAGATTTATCTGGAAGTAAAACATCAGACCCATTCCAAATGCTCACAATGTAAATTACTGTTACTATTTTGTTGCAAATGCCTCATAAAATTAGAGTAGAATATTTATATGTTTACCAAAATATGTTAGCGGATGCATGGCATGGCGTGAAATACTAGTAAACGATCTGGATACAAACAGACACATCCTTAAATGGAGCATAGATTGAACATATAAAAACCAAAAACAATACACTACACTACACAATGTCTTACTGTTTGCCCAGACTTCAAGATGTGTTATTATTATGGGAGATCCAAAGAAAGTGTCCGATATCTTGCGGAAGAGATTATACGGAATTGTGGTTGATTACTTTCATGACTGGTTAACAGCTCCCTCCCTGTACGCTTCCAGGAGACCATCAGGAGAAAAGAGTTTATTGCATGCAACAGTCATTGCATTGACATTTATGTCGCCTGTAAGTATGAATCCAGTTCCTTGTGCTATTATTATCATGGTGATTTCATTTTCCATTAGACATTATCTGTTGTTTCATATTGTTTTCGTTTATTATGGATGATTCATAGCTATTGTGGATCATAGTCTTTTCTAGCGCGGTGATTATTAATGTATAAATATCATTGATAAAGTTGCTGGAAGCCCTGTTATATTGCAGGGTAAAGAAACAACTCTATAACGACGTTAACGAAATCTTTACTTAGACATACGTTAGTAAATAGCTTGTGACTGACTGAAGCTATATCAAATTCTGAAGACAAAATTGTATAATTGCATTGTCTTCAGAATGCGTAAACAGACAAACGTCAATTTCTATGCTATAAACTGGAGATCAACAAGGAAACAATTTACTACTGGGTCTCAATTGGCGTTTAGAAAATTCTATCAATCGAAAATGAGGGAAGTACTTTACAGTAAATTCATGGTACTTTATCATATAGCAGGGTTTTCTATGGGTAATATCAAAAGAGATGTAAATCCAAAACAGCACAATAACCAAAATTAATTTATTATTTAATCTAAAAATAAATCCCTTCGACCACTGAAACGAAACACAAAACGGATTATCAAAATAAAGTGTCATGGTACCAGAAAGCATCGTAAACTATTTAATTGAATAATACCATCTGCAAGGAAGAGAAATTTTAAGCAGTATATATAAATACATGTACCATTATACTCAAACCCTAAAAGTAGAAATTTCAGGCAATATATTATACTCCCAACTCTAAAAGTAGTAACCTTACGGCTACATCTGTAGAATTAATGACTGCACTAAATCTACAGGGATCAAATATTTGACTAAAATCTAAGGCAAAAAATTATTGCATTTGTAGGAAAACACTTCATGGACAGTTTAATAATATTATCCTATCGACAGGAGAACGATTGTCTGACATTCATATTTGAACAAAGACAATATCTTTTGACTGCAGGCAATCTCAAAGAGATTATGATGTTGATATTGTATCATAATAACTATCAGACCGGCAGTTTTAATGAAATTTGCTCTGTTGACATTATAACATTCTGCAATAAGGCTCAATAATTAACTAAAACAAATGATTTGAGTAATGCAATTGCTTTCACAGGGTCGTTGAAGGCTCAATCAAATTGTTCTCTTCATTTTGATGATCTGTAAGAAAGATATTATTTAATATAAATATTAAATATAATAAAATTTTTGTGAAGTTATTAAAAAAGGAATGACTAGAAGAAACAAAATCATATATTGCAGACTAGCATCTTTATTGTATATATATTCGACAACAAATCTCGAAGATAAATGAATGAATCGTGAATGAGTGAAAAAACAGCAACGCACTTCGTAAAATATACATGCACATGCACATGTCGCCATGTTAATAATTCCTTTCATTGGAAACGACCACTTGGGACTGTTTTCATTATTAAACTGATCCTCTAAGGATCTTTGTATGACCAAAAGGGTTAATAAGGATCGACAGTTCAGGGCTTCGTCGAATAATGACATCAACAATTGGTAATTGAAATATCAATTGGTAATACGGTGATATTATACTGCTTTATTCATTGTTCAGCAGGAGTATTTTGTACACAACAAACAACAACTTCCTCGTCATTTCCGATGTCTAATATTAATACGTTGATCTATAATTCAGGACTTCGGTCTAAGGTCAGGTGGCCTATAAAAGTGGTGATCAAGAAGATATTTTTCCTCTGATTAACTGCAGAATTGTCCAAAATGCCGAAATATTAAGTACATACCATGTACAAATTCGGACGTTAACAACCAGTAATTGCCATATTTGGGATGCATGGTAATTGACTTTGAAATGGTATTGATAAACTGGAATTTACCTATTTGATAGCGAAAAAAATGAAATTGTTTGAAATATAATATAATTATCATATAATTTAATCACAAATCAGCTTTTATATGAATATCTCAACCGCCTTTATTCTACATTACAGCTTCACATGTACGGAAGTTAGTAGTCATTTATGTACATCGTAACACTTCACGCTGTCTGTAAAACATGAATCTGAGTTTTAATTGTTTGGAAAAGTTTGTCTCGCTACACCAGAAAGGAAATAAATCAATTCTGAATGATTACAGTCACAATTAATAACGTTAAAGTCAGGGGAAATATTTGTTATATGTAATCAATGCCATGCAGTCGAAACGATGCATTAGGTATAGTATCAGTCTTAATTACACCAGCAGACCAATATGCATTACAAATGAAATGGTGCATTAGGTGTAATATCAGTCTAAATTACATCAACAAACCGAATTGCATTATAAGCGAAATGGGGCCTTAGGTGTAATATCAGTCTTGATTACATCGGCAGACCGAAGTGCATTACAACTGACCCGCGCCATGAGAAAACCAACATAGTGGGTTTACGACCAGCGTGGATCCAGACCAGCCTGCACATCCGTACAGTCTGGTCAGGATCCATGCTGTTCGCTTTCAAAGCCTATTGTAATTATAGAAACCGTTAGGGAACAGCATGGATCCTGCGCAGTCTGGTCTGGATCCATGCTGGTCGCAAAGCCACTATGTTGGTTTTTTCATGGCGCGGCTCAGTTACTAGTTCGAATTCGATAATCAAAGGTCCAAACATTCTCACGGCTCATTTTGTGATACTGGCGTCATTGATATACTGCATGTGTTTAAACGTGCAGCAAAACATTAGAAATATATCAAAACAAGAAATATCTTTAAAAATGATAGTCGGCGAATTGTAATAAGGAAAGAAGTTTATGAATTTTTTATCTAACATTCATCTTTCATCTAACATTTTTCAAATTGCAAAACTAAACACCGCACTTTAACAATTTAAATGGTTCTCTTTTAATTTTTCGCAAAGGTTTCGTAGGGTTGAAATTTTGTTTCGTTTATCCTTACACGAATAATTACAGCAGTAGTTTGATGAAGATTCATGAAGCGGTTCATGAGAAGAGGTCATTAAACGTGTTTATATTTTTAGCTAAATTGGTCCCTATCCCCCATTTGTAACAAATTGCAGGAGACCTTACGATATTGTTACACATCGAGTTTGATAAAAAATCCATTACATTTTAGTGGTTAATGCGAAGAAAGGCATATCTACTTGTAGCTATAGTGGTCCCTAATAGGGCCCAAGTTCCTATATAAATAAATTTGGAAGAGGACCTTATAATGATGCTCCAGACCAAGTATGACAAAGATCCACCAAGCTGTTCATGAGACGCTGTATAAAGGCATTTCTAGTTTTAGCTCTAGCAGCCCCTAAAAGGGATCAAATGTCCCAGCTGAACAAAGTTGGCTGCGGGCCTAATAAAGATGCTACAAATTAAGTTTGATTAGAATACATGAGAAAAAATCAAAGGATTTTTTTATTTATTATTTTTATTTGTTTCTAAAATAGGCCAACTGATCCCGCTTTAACAAATGCATATTCGCTATTCATGAATCTTTGGATAATGACGTCACACCTATAAAAAAGTGAAGGTCAAGCAAAACATATAATTGTAATTATTTCAATATTTCTGTTTCATAAGCAAAGTTTGACCGTAGTCATATCACATAGATAACTGTATGCAACGTACCTTCATCTCAATGTAATGAGATTCAGTCATTATATAGCATATATATAATATAACAGATTTCAGCTGAGTTCAATATTTGCATACCATACTAAAGAAAAATATTCATATAATAAATCAGTTAAATAATTTATAACAAATATATCAAAGCAAACAAGTACTCATTTTAATATGCAATCTGAATAAGTCATAAAAGCAAGAAACCTTTTCATCTACAGACGACAATTGTAACAAGGAAATTTTTTTAAAAAGCAAGACTCTTATCACTCCCTTATTCATGTGATACGCAGACCGTATTCAGCTCTTTCTTTAATTTGATATATGTTGGTATTTGAACAGGTTTTTATCATATTTATTAAACTTACTTATCATTTTGAGATATATCAATATTCTTGCTAAATGTACTGAGCCAAAGTTAGCTTTAAAACTGTGAACAGCGTCGTTTAGAATAAACGCTTTGTCTACATTTCACTCAGCGTAGCACAATCAACAGAGTGAAAGAAATTGACACTCTCGTCCAATCAGGCAGAGTGTTGCATAAACCTTTAATTTTGATAAATTATCTATAATGCGTTATCAAGTAGTTTGATTTGCAAACTGAAGTCACGTGGCATAGGTAACGAAAACGAATTTAGACGGCGTCGCCGAAAAACAATACATTTTAGGCACTGAGCTAATAAGGTTTTGCTAATTTTTTGTTTACAGTTTTATGCTTGTGATGATTTCCATCAGATTGGGTGTGGATGCATTGATAAAACTTACGCAAATATATTGCATTTTTTATTTGACATATTGTTCAAAAGCAAAAAAAAAAGGAAGGAATAAAGTTATTATTTATAATGATTTGCTTGTTGTCTTCATCATTGCTCAGTCGCCCAAACGTTCCACATTTACGACCCTTAATGATATACAGATGCAAATAAAATGTCAGTTATCATATATGGAGGAAGAGAGTATATGGCAGTTGGTGATATCTTTAATGATTGGTTAACACCTCTCTCGGAACGCTTCTAATATCAGGAGAATACTTTTTCTGCGCGCAGCAATCATTGCTGTGACATTTATGACACTTTTAAGTAAGAAATGGTTCTTTCGTGCTTATTCTTCCTAATAAAATCGATTTTACTTCAAGCAAATATATTTTTAAGTGTATAAGCTATTTTCGAAGAATTTTATTCCTCATATATCAGTTTAACAAAATGAATCGTGTCTAGTTAATGTTGTTAATGAAGAAACAGATGCATTCATTCAAATACAGGATCATTTACGTGATATATGTATTCAATAATAATGAAAACAAGTAGTTCGAAGCTAAACAAAACATAATATATGAAGCACAACAATCACTAGCAAACCATTTAGCAAACCATTGAGCAGTAAGCCAAAATGTATTTTAACAATTTTCAGTTTCAGTTTTAATATAAGTGAAATTTAAAGCTTAATTCATTGTTGGTGATAATTTGACGTAATATTTTGTGTTGTCGAAGTCGTCTAATCATGAAGGGTTCACGACGCACACATACATTAAAGCTAGTTAGCGGACTAGAGCACGAATCAGAACATTACAAGCAAACAAGGAGAAATGTCCAATAACAGAAAAACCGCGTTCCAAAAGCGCATCCTCGCCAAACTACAGCAGTACATGCACGGACGTGCAGTGCATACGACCAAAGCACTTAAAATACATAAAGTAAAACATAAAGACATCGAGGACAAAATTTTGTGAAAAGTTCATTCCAAAAGCCATCTGCAAATACAAATGCGTCTAAATACACCAGATCATTCTTTAGGCATTTACTGGTACCACTTTGATAGCTCGACTTTAAAAACCTGCACAAAACTAGATATAAAAAGATGTCTTTCATATCAGTCATCACATTACTGGTTGAAATGGTATCAAGTAGTTCATTGCGATGTAACGATCAGTATTTAGTAAAAAGTATGTTCGCTGGCGTTGATAAAGTAAAACATTAAGCTTACGATTTATTTATCAAATTATGTATCAAATGAAATAAGTATGTATTCCATAAACAGTTTTCCATGAATCTACTTCTTTGAAATATAATACGAATATTTCTTTTAAAGCAATCACGTCAAAATATCATATTATTTCATAAAGACTTCTCCCATTTTATGTTGATAATAACTTGGTTAAACGTTACAAATATAGTTTGTTCAGTTTCGAAGCAGTTACATAAATCTGGAGGTAAGTTTTTTGATGAAAATACAAAACATAATGACCAACAACGGAGATACATTGAGCAGGACCTTATTGAAAAGTATTGCCATAGGGACAGGTTTTTGGAACCGTGGTCGTACGCGTCGTCTCAAATTACTTTAGGTCATTCCATTACGTTAAGAAAGACGGCTATAAGAGTGTAGGGATCATTTTTTTACATAGAGCTTTGAATAGAAACTTGATACTATTCTTGTCAAAAACTGCATGCTTTCAAGAACATTTCGCGCAGATTCTCTACCAGAATTGCTCAAACCAGCTATGAAACTCAGGTGAGTGATCTAATGCCATCACGCCCCTCCTGTTTCATAATGTTCGGCAATATTATTTTGAGAGGCCATTAAGTTTTCACATTCAGTTTTCACGTCTTCAGGAAATGGCTGTTGATAAAAAATGAGAAATTTTGTTTTATAGAATGTGATTTATCTGCCGTCAATAATTTTCTCTAGACAAAGTGATGAAGTAAAACAGAGTATGAGATACTGAAAATCTGTCAGTATAATTATTAAATCGATTATGTATATATGTGGTTGTAGCACAAACGGCATTGATCTTTTGTCATGATTAAGTAAAGACGCAATGGATAAAACAGTACAGTCTGTCAGATAGTCCAGTTGAATCACTCACATATTGGACATGCTTTAAAAGATCTTTAAAGACGAAAGTCCGATTTTATTTGTTTTCTTGGAAAATTAAAGACGAATGTCCGAATTTATTTGGGTTTTTTTTTTTTGAAAATTGGGATAACATCAATATCCGTGGTAATTTGGAAACAAGTTATGCAGTTATATCAGATATTTTTTCATGCTGTTTGTGATGTTTATCATAAATTAAAATTTATTGTTAGGAAAGTTACTTATGTAGAATCTATAGTATTTCCATATTCCATCAATTTTCGGAAGTATAGGGTCATTTTGTTATGTAACTTCAATCTGAGTTTCTTTTATGATTAGACTGAAAATCTAGGTAGATGCAGTCTTTGCCGACAAAATAGATCAATGTCCAGAGTATATAGGAATCGACTGTTTTTTAGAGAATTCAGTGTCAAATATACCGGTGTTAACAAGAGACTGTTACTGAATATTTAAAAAAACCTTCGTATACAATCAAATTATTTACTAAGCATCTGCGTGTGGACTGCAAGCAAAATTTAATTGAAAGAAATGTCATAAACAGCATCTGTACTAGGAGTTTAGAGTGTAGAGTGACATTTTCTGAGGCTATAAATCTTAAAGCCTTCAAAATGTTGAGAAATGCGGAGACGAAATTTGTCTACAGTAGACAAAATGAATTTGCAAATACAAATCTATAGGTCCCTTGGGATTAGGAATAGCTGAAAAAAGTCATACAAGATAGATTGCAATGGCGTGTTTGACAAGCGAAAGCAAACTTTAAATTTTCCTTTCTACCATTATATTTCTATGCATGTGACACCTTAGAATATCATCAAACCCCACGAGTGATAAAATTGAATTATATATCTGTGTAGAGACATCAATCAAGCAGTAAAGTGCAAATACGTTTGATGAATTTTTATGCATCTTATAAAATCCTCACTGCGGAATGAACTGTAAGAACGCTAAACTGATTTTAAATGACTTTCTTTCTGTTTCACTTAAATTTTGAATTTAACCAACAAGTCGTTCTTTGAAGAATGAAACAAATTTCACAAGGACTCATTTCCCTACGTTTTTAAAAATACATTTTATTCTGTTATTACTGCTATGATGCACTTCCCATAGATTTTTGTCAGTTTGATACATGTTACAGTTGTTTTTGCTCAGTAAATGAATTTTCTATTTCGTACTTTGATTAAAAAATTACGGCTCTTACTGCAGTGGTGTTTTGTGCCTTCCTGACGTGTGGATATTATTTGTCGAGCTTAGTAATATACCTCATTCTTGTTGCTATAAGTGTCATTGTTAGATTCGATTTTTCAGTAACAAGCGATTTTAAATTTGATAGAAATATTACCTTCCTATGTTGTTATATTTCAGATGTTACCGATTTACGTTAGTTTTGAATACATCAGCACATTCCGGCTTGAAATTTTATGTGACCCCATTAAATATCAGAAGAAGTTTGATTTTTTACCAAAGTCTACTAAGAAAAATAAAAGATGTTCAAATAAAGTTGGCTCCAGTATCAATCTCGAAGTTTATAAGTAAGACTGATATGTAAATAAACCTTGCATATAATTGTTTCTTTTTTTTTTTGGTCATATTTCTATAAGAATTTTAGGTGTCTCAAGTTGAAAGAAAGAAATCTGATCCAAATTAACATGCATGCGTCTTGATATGAAAAATAATGGAGGTCAGTTCAATTATTCCAATAATGTGATTATTTGAAGAATGCAATGTTTAGCAGATATTTCTACATGTACGCGTACCACTCTATATAAAACACGCGATACTTCATTTATAACACTTCTATTATTATCTTTAAACAGAACTATGCCTTGGTATATGTGTTCTTGAAACATGTTCTTGTTGAACTATATATTTTTTGAGAATCAGTGCTTCATTCCAGTCACAATTTTAATTTTTATTGTCACGTTTTTGCTACAGTATGTTTTATTTATGTGTTAATTATTATATAGAACTCTTGTCTTTCTCTAAAGATGCTTTTTGTTGGTTGGAATGTCAACAGATAACCGATTATATCTTACCAACGCCGTTACTTAAAGAAATTAAATACCAGTGAGAATGGAATAACTTGTCAATAGTTTTATGTATTCCAAATTTATTCTCACTGGTCATATTTCAAATGAAATCATTCTTTATTTGACCGGCATGAGGTCTTATTTCTCTATCATATTTTTCTTGAATGATAAATCATAATGTATCAATGTCAGTTAATTCTGGGACAGACACCAAATATAAATATGGATTCAATCCTTTTGGGAACATTTCAAGCCTAACGGGCAATGCATCATTGTCAGTTTCGTAAAAACAGTCACCAAGTTAAACATGTCAATGACAAAAACAGTTGCCTTTGTTCGGACAGTAAAAGTTGTCGAATGTGAGTAAAAACAGTTACTGTATAACAACAAAGGGGGATAAGCGCACATTTGTAAATCAACATTTCCCTTCAACGGGAAGTTGGTTCAGTAACCGTTTTCCATCAATCGTTAAATGGTTGTACTTTGTGTTTTTACAGACGAACACGCTTTTACTCTCAAAGAGTTTTAATGCAGATCAACTATTCAAATTAAATTAAGTGAAAACAAGAGTGCATTCAATTGACTCCATCAGATATCTTTGACGTAATACGGTTATGCTAATTTTGAGCCAGAAGTATTCTATCAAAATATTTCATCGTGAAATTATATTCACTTTTGACCTTTAAATGTCTGAAAATGATATTTTCAAATCTTTATTGTTAACATATTTTTTCATGATGAACTTTGTCATTACGGACGCTCTATACATATATGTAGGACTATTTTTAAATGTTAGGATTTTGTCTATGCCAAATAGATGTTACTTGCAAGCTCCTTGCATGTTTTCCTTTGACTGACAATAATCGTATTGTATTATGAACTAATTTAATAAACATGGTATAAATGGCGCTCTGTAATCGATTTCCTTTTTTCTGTGATAAGAACATGATAAAAAGAATTGACTGTTTCATTCTCTTGAGAAATTACTTATGAGTGTTTTCCTTATTTCATAAAAAAAAATCATAGAAACATTTTTTTCTAAAAAGGGAACAGTTATTACTGCGGACATGATTCATATATCCGATGGGAAAAATGAATGACGAATAAAAAAAAAGATAAGTGTTGCAGAAATCTTTTGATTCTGTTGCCGGTACAGAGTCTCAATTATTCCATTGCCTTGTTTGAGTGACATATTGATACCATATGTTGAATTAAGCATAAACAGAAACATACATAAATGTATATATATATATGTATAAACATATCTGTATACGGAATTCCACATTATATATTAATGTATCCGCATGAGAATAATGACATCCATTTCTATTCAAGGCATGTTGTTTAGATGTCTGAGTATGAAGCATTGGCTATTTCATAAAAACACGACTTTGGTTGAAATGAGAAAGTTGCATGACAGATCGAAAAATACTTGTTGTTTAGAGGTCAGGAGTAAAACTAATTGGCTATTTGGTAGGGAACACACGGTCTTGAAGTTAAAATGATGCCGTAACACGAATGCTCGATGAATACAAACATTGCAATTACACACAACATTAGCCTATCTGATGAAAATCTGAACATTTTCATGTTTGTATGTTATATTATAAAGTACGTTAAATCTTTGTAAAATGTCGGTTACGAGTCTTTTAAAGCAGTGAATGTTGTTGCAAAATGTATAAAACTTCGATACTTCTCTACAAGTGCTGTTATTGCATAATCACGTACATGAGCCATTTCAACCCATAGTATAATGTGTTACACCTTAAAGTGTTGTGTTTGACGCTCATAGACATTCTCCGAACTATTCTTACAATTATTTGAAACTATGACCTTTTTAATGACATTCTGATTTATTATTTAAGGCAGTTCTGAAAGTTTGTTTAGCATAAAGTGACGGCGTAACATCAGTTATTTGGAAAACCTAAATTTTATGGTAATTGTTAAACGGTAGTAGTTTCAAATGTTGCTAAGCAGTCAGTTTTGGTAGGTTTTGATGCAAGATAATTCAAAATGATAACGTAAAAAAGCAGCAATATATGGACTCCAATTGTTATTTGGCGAATTACAAAAAAATTAGCACATGAATCTGTAATTTGATTTTGCTATATGATAAAAAAGAGTGAATCTACAAATTAATGTGAAAAGATTCGTCAAAATCTACTTTGTGGAACTTTTTTCTATAAGCAAAATTGTCAACAAGAGTAAGATTTTCTCAGAGAAACCTGTTATAAAAATTGACCCGTGGACCAATATTTTCAAAACAAAAATATTCAAGCACTGGTCACTATCTCTTTTATTCGCTGATTTTTCTTCGGATAAAATAATGCATTGAAAAATGGTTTCATAGAATGCTACATTATAAAACAGCATTTCAGAGAAATCTGTGGCAAAGAACATCACCTTACAAATAAATTTTCTTTACTTTTATTCATGTATATAATTTCTTTCTGGATTTCGCCATGTTTATTAACTTGGACCTCGAAAATCAGTATCAAATTATACAGTGTTTTTTCTACTCTTTCCTCAGATGGCAGTCTCCGAGATAATAATTTCAACTGGGTTATGTCAGTGATGATGCAATTAGCACACTGCTCACGCTCAAGAATAAATAAGTTACATTTGCCTGTTATTAAATGCGTATATCAGCAAGTGAGAGGGTTTGATTCAATAATTCTTTGGATATTATGCAAAATAATTGGCTTGTCTTGAGACAAAGTAACATATTCTTTTTTTCCAATCATATGAACTCAACAATTTCCACTTCAATATCAGAGACATTATACCTTTAACACATACCGAGTAAATGAGTATTTGACAATAAAATAAATTTAATATTTCTTATGACGTTTAGACGACTTCGATTCGTCAAAATTAACAGAATGAGCAAACGATTGATTCAACGAATTCGAGATTTTGTTTCTTTGTTGCAACGGTGTCATCTTTGTACGTTTTCATAATTAAATTGTTTTTTTTTTTGTATAATTAAAACGAAATGTCAGGCATGGATGTTTATATATCAACGACTGTTTGTGATATTGTTACTTTTCTAAACAATGGCTTTGAATAAGACCATGTTTGTAAGTCTCATGATTCAGTTTTCTGTCACAATAATTCCATTTATTCCTAAATTGGACATGATTAATGATTTCCCTCACGATCACATGTTACTAGTGTGTTGATTTAGATATATAGGACCATTTTCCAGTATTTGTTTTCTCAGTAGACATGTTATTAATGATTCCTCTGTTGAACTCTAGAATATCTGTTTGCCATTCACATGCAATGCTGGTAAGTATTATTAAATTGCAAACATGTTTAATTGTTTTAATTTGTGTCGCAGAATAATTGAAATATTCATTGAGAATGTTATACGTTACAAAAACAATCTTTTACGAAACACTGCTAAAATGCTGCCAGGGATTTCGCTGTATTAAAAGAAGGTGCATCCATACCTTTCAACATGCCTCATGACAAATACTTCATTATCTGCATAGACACCAATATTTGCCTTCAAGTGAAACTAGCACTCGTACAAGATTGTAAGAAAGATATGTAGCTTTGTAATGAATTTTTTCTTCTTGCTATTTTTAATCCAATCTGGTGCAAGTTTTGCAATTAAACAAATACTTGAGCGAAAAGTCTTTTCGATACTTCCTCAAGTATATCAATTGATATGCCGTCAATAAAAATGTTAAACGAAAGAAGAGCTTTTCATCTTTCCGCTGATTCCTTATGTCTGATAGATTATTCAATCAGCTGGTTGCTGTCCACTTTTTTCTCTTTGACTGTAATTGTATATCAAATTACATGTCAAAAGAAAGGATATTATTAGTAGTTATGATTGTCATATAAATACCCTTCTTTGAAATATGATACAAATATTTATCTGTTATGTATCTTTCTGAACACACTGGTATGAGAACTGTATCCAGTAAATTCACTTACAATTTAATTAAACGTTGTATATAATGAATTGGTACTATTCTCATACGATGACTGATTGGTTTATAATGTATATTTTGATATTTCATACCGAAAACATCTTATTAAACAAGTAGAAAGGGAAATTGCATTCTTTTTTGTAAATTAAATGTGTCAGAATAATTTGTATATTTAGTATATGATAACGTAACACATTAAGCACAGATAGTGCTTGACTCCCTTTTCATGTTGTCATTGCTATAATTTTTGTTGAATTGCTGTTATTAATAGAATTTGGGTCATTTGTCGCTGATTTGGGTTCATTATATAGATAGCTGGATCCCAGCATCACACAATATGTCATATACAAAAGTTAAATGGAACCAGATATTTGACAGAGCAAGTACTCGTTGTAAAACGTTATGTTTAAATTTGGACCAATCAGAAACAAGTTCTAAAAATAGCACGTCTGCTGGGGTATAAATAGGTAGATGGATGACAGAGAGTTCATTCGGTATCCAGCGGTTGAAGAAGACACATCGAGGATTCAACTAATAATTTATCCCAGTACCTTGAGAAGGAGACTATTGCAGTTACCCTGTCAGGGCGGATAAATTATTAAAAAGAAGACTTTGGAAGTTCGTAGACTAAAGAAGAGTAGCAGAATTTCGATAAGGTTTCGAGCTATAGGGCCAGCGCATAGGAGTTTTACCTTAAAGGTAATTGAATGCTATAGACGATAACATATATAGGTTGAGCATCCAGAAGCTGAGACAGAGACCCAGAGTTTGGTAATCTACTGAGATAGTAGGAGAGTTCCAGCTTATAGACGGTTCAGCATTATTGGCGAAGTACAGCCAAGGCATCGGGGATAATACCTATATGGTAGTTGAATGCTACATATGATAGCATATAGGCGCTGAGCATCCAGGAGTCAGTGCAATTATATAGAGTTTGAGAGGACAGAGGCCGAGCATCTATGCGATAGGACTCGTATGTTGTTGATTCAAAGACATTGTCTGACGGGAACTTCAACAAAAAGACTAGTCAAGTATAGAGTCTCCAGCCTATAGGAGTTTGAGCTAATCATTTTTAATTAAAGATTGTTAGTTTGAAACATTTAGTGATTTGCCTGATCCCTGAAATTGTCTAGCTCATAATAAGAAATCATTTACGAATCATTGGTACACGAATCATTTAGGCAAGGTAGCCAGAGGAAAATTCTATATTTGAGATATTTGGTCTCACCAGCTCTACGTTTTAACAAAGGACAATCTAAATCGTTTGTCAGCTAGTCTAAGACATAGTCACCTTAGCGATTGGACCCAAACCATTGTTCAAGATACTAAAGGCGTAGGCACTTCCCTGGGTCATATAACCAGTATCCTGACAAAATGATCAATGTGTTCGTGATAAAAGCAGTAATTTCCTATGTTGTTAAGACAGCAGAAACTTGATTTAATCCGTAGTGTCAATGGATCAATTAAATACACACATAAATCCCAAGATTTTTGTCCGAGATATTGCGTGGTTTTCGTTATATTTTGTTCAATTTCGAAAGCTTTATTAATGTTGTTTTTTTCATTTAAAGAGGTTATAAATTGTCTAGTTGAACATTATTATTTGAAACCATTTTGTCATTATATCAGAAATAAAGAAGTGTAATATTTCAGCGCAGTCAATAGAGGATATATGTTTCTTGCGATAATGGAAAACTATTACCATACTTGATATATTCACATGCAAGTCCACAGGAAGAATTACTTTTGATCAAATACCAAAACTAACAATTTTGCCCTTCATTTCATGTGACATGAACCCAAACTTTATGACGTAGCAGCAAGTGCCACTAGAAGTCAATCGTAAAAACAAAACGAATAATTATTTAAATGAGTTTTTTATCTATGTGTGATCAATTTCAAAACACAAAATACGTAAGAAATTTGAAATGATAGGCGCACCTAATTATTTAAACAAAACAGTACATGTAAAGGTATACATTGTAATTTTAAAATGTTTATAAGACTTGCATGGGCAGGGTCAGTAGCAACTGTGACTCTTTTCTGTAAAATTTACATCATTCTTCACATGGCAGCTTTTACTGAATAAAATACAGTTTACCTAATCTGTATTGCAATTCTGTGTGTGGGCATTGTCATGCAAATATAGGCCACTATTGAATTAACTATAATTGTATAATCTTTAGCATTTTCCTTTTCGATAATATCAAAATTGTAAGAGGAGGTAAAAGCAATGGCTGATGATAGTTTGGAGATGTCTGTAATTAAAGTCTTGCAAAAAGTGTAAAGTGATCAGGGAAACAATATCCTCTTATTTCTAATTAGGGATATGTTCGTGATTGAATCAGAAATTCGTTATACTGTCAAATCAGCAGAAATCTGTTTTAATCCATGTTCTATTGAAACAGATAATTATTTTGCTCCAGATTTCTTTTGTTTGAAATCTCCAGTTGTTTTGTGGCTTCGTGAATTTGAATATATTTGGTTAATTTCAGGATATTGGTTATTGATTGGTTTAATGTTGTACTAGTTGCGACTGTATTTATAATACATATGTATACGTTTATTTGAGGCGAAACATACTAAATGAAGTGAGTTTCCTCCAGATCAAAGTTTGGCTAAATAATCAGAGGGATTTCTGTGAATACTTGGCATGAGAAAGAGGGTGATAGATTGGAAATAATATTGAAATTTAAGATTATTTTTAGCAGAAATTTATTAGAGTTGTAATATTTCTAAGCTCTACAATGTATTTGTAGATTATATTTTGCACAGTTTTGATTTATTGGCAGAACATTTCGTCACCAAAAATGAAGTCTCCTACGTTTTATGACCGAACAATATTATGTTATCATATTGGAAAGATGGTGTATCCTGATGACTCAAACATATGTTTGGACTTGTGATTTATGAGGTCATATTCTTGGGACTTACGATTGATAATCTCAAAACATTATCTTAGGACTTAGATTTATGAGCTGCAGTACAAATTTAGGTGTCATTCAATGTAGCTTGCAACTGAAAGAAGCAATATAGCATCTGCAATTCGAAGTTATCTCATTTTGTAAAGTAAAAGTGCAGTTCGTGATGCGCACTGGCATTATAAAGAGTGCATAGTTCATTAGGTTTATGGACACGTAATAACAATTTAAGTCGTTAACACTGTAATTTCATGACCGGTACAAACCGCTTAATGGAATCAGGCAGTATTAAAGAAATCAGATATTATTTATAGCACAATAGTGTGCCTCTCTATGGTTTTTATCAATCTCTAATTTAAAAGAGTCTCCTCATTTAGGAAATTTCCTGTTTCAGGCATATCCTCGGCTATAACTTTCTATTAACTCATTAGGGTGTATAAATTTTGTTTAAGAGTTTCTAGAACGATTTTAGATTCATTTTGTCCGTACCTTGAAAATCGATGTACATTGATTCATGGCAAATTTGTTAATCTGTATTACATATAGGGTATTTCACATCGATCTTTGTGATTGAAGTCAAACGTGGCTATGAACTAATTAACTACATGTGAACTCAACTAATCGCAAAGTTTAGTATATCGAAAGCTTTATAACCATGACAAAATAGCTTTATGGCGATTTTTTCTGTGTTTTTTTTAATTCTTTCTTTTACTGAAGAATTTTAATACTAGTATATACAGTTTCTAGTCAGGATAATTAATTACAAGACCTCCCAGGTGTACAGTTGCAAGTTAGCTTTTCTTAAACCGCATATTAAGTATGTATTGCTTAAATAACACATTCTTTTCATTTGTTGGTGTCTGTGTTTTTTTTCTCACTTTTTAAATGGATAATACTTGGTTAATAAGAATACAAATAAAACGAAAAAATCGATATACATCATATAATAATTGTCTTAGAAAATATGTAATAATTATTATCATAATTAAGATAGGTCTGGGACATATTTTCTTTATTTCTGATCATTATTCTGGAACGTGCTAAGCACGTGAATTTTTTTTCCATATCACATGGGACTGTTAGAAGTCTTAAATACATGCGTTTCTTTTTTGTAGTATACATAGTTTCAGTGTCATCTATACGACACAAGGGATTTTGATCATCTAAACAAATGTTTCAGGGTAATATTTCATTTAAGAGTCTTCATATTTTTCTATTATAAAAGTACATCGTTTTTACAAGAATATCTAGAGAAATATGTTTTAGGTTGTTTGTTCTAAAATAATTAAAAACAAATATTTCTTTAAGTGAACATTTCGTTTTCTTGAACCACGTGGGAATCAAGAATCAAGAGAAATGAGCATATTCTACACGAACATTGTGATTTTGGTGCTGTTGTAGCGGCTCAATTAATTCATCTCCAAGTTTGACTGACATGCTAGTTTTTATTTTATAATAGCATCAGATAAAGTTAATAATTTCACTTGGTATTTTAGATTGGAAGCATGTCAGTATATTGAATCCAAAGCCGCTGTGGATCCGCGTGCAAATAATTGCATTATATCTTAAGACATGTTCTTAAGATGTCAGAACTATCCACAATTGGTTATTTTCTACGAGGAAATACGCTTTCTGCTTGAAATAAAGCTGTTACATGAATGATTGATACATTCATGTTGTTATGTATTTTAATTAAATGAAAACATTAATATTCTTTACAAGCCTTTCAGATGTATCCTACAGGGCAAAGAAGCTGAGTAATGGAAGGGGATTTCTGTTAATAGGACTACTTGTATTAAAATATTGATATTTTGGAGACTCTGAATGCTGATCATTTATGAATTGTAATTTCTTGGAGTGCCGTGTTTTTGGTAGCTGCAGCAGGTTGCCAATTACTATGCCTCAGTGTTGTTAAATGGTTTCAGACATTTTGAAATTATTCAGCACCCGTTTGTCTGGATTGTGGACTGATTCTCCAATTATGAGTCTGGAAATGGATTTTGTGTCAGTCGTGCACATAAAAGTTACGACGTCTAACAAGTTACTGAGTACATTAGGGTACTGATATCTCGGACTGACCCTGTTTATTATGTTTAACTGTATATATTCTGGCACTTTGTCAGTATTGTCTTTTACTGTCTCCTCTAAAAGGTGGGGTTGACATGTTCCAAACGCGTTTAAATTCTCCAACTTCATTTATATAGGTAACTATTCGTTCCAAGCGGTTTCCCTATTTCCAATGTGCCTTTTCACAGCTCCCATCCACTTTTATACTCCTCTCTCTCTCTCTCTCTCTCTCTCTCTCTCTCCCCCCCCCCCTTTCTCTCTCTCTCTCTCTCTCTCTCTCTCTCTCGTTTTCCTGCCCTTTTCCCAAACATTTGCCCTCCATTTATGTCAACATTTTGCCAAGGGGTAAACCCTATTTTGGCAATACACGTGTTTGCAGATATATTTCGTAACATATTGAGATACAATCGACAAATTGGAAATGATGGTACAGGTTTTACTTTAGGGCCGCCTCTGCTTAATTGTTAATTCAGTTGCTGTAATTGCCCTTTTATAGTGGCCACATATGGGATTTGTTACAAAACACAACTTGCTACAACCGAATTTTTTAAACCATAAAAAGGCCTGATCCAATTATCTAGAGAAGAAGTTGACATTTCAGAAAGAAAACATGAAGATAAACATCTGGAGTAGATTTTTTTCTGGTTGTCTTTCGTCTGAAATTGTGTGGCTTAAACATCATTTGTACTAGTCTCCGTCCGGAGCCGATGACAACTAAACTAGGCCTTTGAAAGGTATACTCAGAACATAGAGTTATTTTACTCAATCGCTAGTGCACAGGCATCTGTATCGAGGGTAGTAGGTTCAAACACTGCCAGAGGCAGGAATTTCCATAAAAAGAAACAGATTTTAATGAAATTTAAAAAGAGAGAAAATCAACTTATTCCGGTATTAAATTTTTCCTTGATTTCCTTTTGAATAACAGAAACAGGTTTTAATGAAAGAAAATAAAATCAACTTGTTTTCGGCGAATTCGATGCATAACATCGATAATCTACGTTTCATCATCTGTCAATTTTAGCGATGACATTATACTCCGCAGCGCCACTGAAAATCGAAGTATTTTTAGCAAGTGTTGGAAATACCACGTTCGTGACTGTCAGCAGTAAGATGGCAGAAATTCTTGAAATGAAGCATTGTTAATTTAATGAATGAATAACGTGCTCTGATAATGTCTACAGTTAAGTAAAATACAATCTATCGGGAATTACTGCAGTATATCAGTTACACGGTCGACAATAAAAATGTAACATGAAAGAAAAGCTTTTAATCTGATCCCTCAATGCGGGATATTCTTGTTATTGTATGAATAATTTATTTGGCTGGTGGTTAACATATATTCCATTCTGTTTGTCTCTGCATTCATATTAAACTAAGTATCAAACGATATAGTAATGTCGTAGGATTTAGATCCAGAAAAATGTAAAAAAAAAAACAGGATCAGACATTTTCACATTTTTTTGTAAATGATAGCCATTCAATTATAAAGCATTTTAGAATAGTGTCTTATTTAAATTTGACTTTGATAATATATTCCTATGTGTAAGCATTAAAGTGACAGCTTCTGTGTTAAGAGTTCGTGATTAAAGCAATAAACCATTATACCACGGCGTCAGCAGAAAATTGCTGAAACCTTATTGGAAGACATACATTATATAGCCCCTCACAACTTCATTAACGCTTGAGACGATTTTCTGAGTCGTGGTATTAATATACACATTGTTATCTCTGGTCCGAGCACGTTTCTAAACGCGATTCGCAGAATTATACGTAACAATATTAAAGGAGACGGTTTTATTACAATGCACAAGTTTATAGTGGTGCACAAACTCTCTCAGTTCAGAAATGTAAAAAGTCAGTGTCTTTGCTTCTTAAAAAACTGGCAGGTGCCTAAACGGTGTTTATTTAGAATATGATCATAGAATGTGTAGCAAGAAGGAAAAAAACTTTTCTCTTTTGTCGGGTTCTAGAAATGAGTATTGAGTTTGATCAATAAATGCCTCTTTAAAATATGTAACAGAATTGATGCAAAACAATTGAAGACATATTTGATTAGTTACAGTTCCTACTTGCGAAGGCGTTTCGTGGGGATAAGTATTGTTTACAAGAACCTTTAAAAGTTGGTGTCATTTTAGTGGCTCAGCGTTCTGGTATCATCTCAAAGATACTTCCATCACAATTTGACATCTCCTTTTCTTATTTTAAAAAACTGTTGAAGGCGTACAATGCTCGTATATTCACTATTTTAAGGAATTCAATTGCTCAAGGCTGACAGATTGTTAACGATAACCTCTCTATTAACAAGGGAAACGTTACCATGCATTAGTATGACGGCGGCCATTTATCTTCATGTACGTTGCTGCTTTCTTGAGAAAAAGATGCCGCGAATTAGGCGTAGTACTTCAAATTCAAACCTCTAGGGTTTGGTTAGGAATCAGCAATATTGCCAGTTAGGACGACCTGAGTCATTTCTTGGTAAATTAATAAATGAGCCGTGCCATGAGAAAACCAACATAGTGGGTTTGCGACCAGCATGGATCCAGAGCAGCCTGCGCATCCGCGCAGTCTGGTCAGGCTCCATGCTGTTCACTTTTAAAGCCTATTGGAATTGGAGAAACTGTTAGCGAACAGCATGGATCCTGACCAGACTGTGCGGATGCGCAGGCTGGTCAGGATCCATGCTGGTCGCAAAGCCACTATGTTGGTTTTCCCATGGCACGGCTCAAATATTATTGTGAACTTTTGAGACTTTGTCGTTCCTTTCATCAAGTGTTTAGGGAAAAATGATATTAGATGTAATATATTAAATCTCGTCACAGGATGAGCTATAAGCCAATATTTTATCTAATTTTAGGACGATAAACGAGATCTCTGGTGATTACATGCATGTGATTGACTTTGATTTAGAAAGATAGGACAATATGTCCTTTTCTCGTTTCCTTTGCTATTATAGCAGAATATAGAATGTGTCGTTAAATCTTCTTCTTAAAAAGCTAAATAGTTGTGTTAATTTGCGTGCAGTTTACTATAGATTTACTGTTTGGTAATAGCGTGATATCTTTGAGTTACTTATTAAACTTATGACTCATAAATCATTAAAAAAATAATTGTCGTGTCATTGTGGTAGCCTTTAAATGAAATACTTTAAGGTACTTCATGACTATTTGTTACTTTGTGCAACTAGTAATATAAAATACATTGTCGAATAAGTGTTGTAGTTTGCAGACAAGGAAAATGCCATAGTTTTATACCACGTAGAAATTATGACATAATTACGAACGATTTGATTAAAACGCCATGGTCTCCTGGCCATCATTGTTAATCACAGTTGTTATTAATTTTCATTATAGTTGTCACATTTGGGATTTGCAACCAAGTATATTTTACCATAAATGACGGACAAAAATCTAATGACATTATTTTCGAAAAATTGCTGCCGTTTTAGAACATTGTTCTGAAACTAAACATGTAGTGCGCAGTGTGTCTAGTGCTCGTTATAGTAATATATATATATATATATATATAAACAACAAAACCAGAAGATTCAAAGGCAGACAAAACATCGGAATTTAGCGTCATCCATTAAATATGCAACTAATAATGTATTACTTAGAAGCAGAGCTGTAAAACAAGTCTGGATATAATTATTCGTTAGAATTTATTCATTCCAAAATGATTTATTAGTAATTTTAAGATTAAATAAGCTCATGAGTATAGATTAAACTTGGGTTAATGACAGAAAAATACTAGCTGTGTGAATAACTTTCTGTCAGCCTGCAGAGATGGCCAGGTTGTATTTCTGTCATTATTCCTAGCAATGAAGAAGAAAAATCTTATCAAATGTTACATCGGTCGTTAAGTCGTCAAGACAAAACAAAAGATCAAATCTCAAAAAGACTGGCAAGGCTTGGTGCATCGTGTATTTCATCTGGTAATTAACATCTATTTTTCCCTGTATGTCTGTAATTTCATATCAAATTAAATGTCAAATGACAGAAAATACAGTCCCATGATTTCCTTCACAAGACCAGGTCTTTAAGGTATGATTGCAATGTTTCTAATTAAGTATCATTATAATGAATTATCTCTGCCTTTTTGTTTGCAGCTTTGATATTATCGTCTGGTGTGTCATAATAAATTGCTTGAGCCATTTATACAAAACGGCAAAGGATTTTAGCGGTAGAAATAACAGATCTGCCTCTTTTTTAGGGTTGTAATTTCATAAAAAAAATAACACATATCTTACAGCTGTAAGGAAGAAATTCAGTAGTTACAATGTGTAGTAATTGTGTTGATTGCCAATTCAGTAGAATAATGACTTAATCCATCGACTCTTTAGCCAGATCCATTAACGTAGCCCATAATTCCCAATATTTCTTTCTGTGAATTTTCGAGGTCATGAGTTAAGCCATGATTTTCAATATGTTTTGAGAGTTTTATTATATTAATCGTTGATTTTTTTCAAGCGGTTTATGATGAAAAAAAATACTGTTTAATATATATGTAATAATATGTCAAAATAAGACACAAGATGCTGCTTAAGGTTTCTGTAATTCCCGAAAGTATAAGCTACTTAAGAACAGCGTAAAACACACCAGTTATTGTAATGATTTTATTTTATTTTATTTTAAAGTTTAAATGTTTGAAAATTGAAGGGTTTGAATATTGAATGAGCGTATGAGCCTTTCAGCATACTTAAATAGAATCGTCACTTAACCAAACACTTATCGGTTATTAGATATGCACGAGTTTTGCGCGACGACTTCAGGAACTACTGCAACATTGTATCAGGAGAAAAGTATAATATCCATTCTGTCCTATTCAGAGGATCAAACAGATATGTCAGGAAATTGTGCGAGTCTGAATTCTCTTTATCATTTTCTTATGACGTTACTATCTGATGTTGCGCATGCCGAGTATCAGCGCCGCTAATCTCTCTACAAGATCCTTCTGCAATAGAAGCGCAAAAAACTGTGTCAACAGAAAATCAAGTATATTAAATTGAGACAAATACAGAACCGTATCTGAGAGTTGATTTATCATTTAATTATAAACCATTATTATTCCAACTGTAGACGATCAATCTAAGGAAGAGAACATACTGACATTTAAACAAATTGCTTTCCTCCAGCATATATATCTTACAGAACTTTTAGTTATTGCTCTGTTCACAAAACCAGATATCAATCTGATACTTCTGTTTCCCAGTTCTTTTCAATACGGCTCACTTTATAGGGTGTTGATAGATTTCAGTTATGTTATATAGAATAGAAGGCTAACAAAAGACCAAGACTTTTTGTTGCTTATTGTAGGCCTTTTATTGCCTATTGTATACAGTCGTTTGCAAATCGTAAATCAAATTTTTACGACAGTATGCACGTTTACTCACCATTTCAATATTTCATATGAGACATATGTTTCGCCTTCGTGATACTATACTAACTTCTTGTATTAGATACAAAAGAGCAAAGATATAGCTTGTACCAAAATTTAAATTTGGTATTATTTTAGGTATCTGATAAATGATACGGACACATACAGTCGTCACTGAGTAAGCCCTTATTTTCACCAATTCCCCTTTTGCAAGTTTAGGAGAATTATCCTTTTTAACTTAGGGATGACAGATTGATAATGGTAGCCCCGCTATTAACAAGGGATACATTTAGACAGCTGTCATTTGTCTTCATGTTTGAACAGAAACTTCATAGAGAAGGGGCACAGTGCGTCACTATATCACAATCAAATGTCAGGAATTACAGCCGTGGCGATAAGGAGCCAGCCGTCACTAAGTTAATTACGTAATACCAAGTGACGATTAATATTCAAAATAATATGGTTAAGAAAGTAGCTTTTACAGAATCAGACTAATTTTGATACCACCGGTACATTAATGAATATATGAAAACCATAGTCGCAGTTTGCTCTAAAAGTACCAGTATATATTTGTATATTAATAACAGTTGATTTTCTCATTCTTTCCAGCGTCCGAAAATACAGTAATATACAATTATTTATTTGTTATTCTTTCTGTTACTCCTCTAATCAAGGATTTTGGGTAAATATCGTGTTATTAAAGCTCAGTACATAGATCTCTGTCGAGATAACAACATTTACATCTAATTTTTGGCCATAATTAACGAGTTTTTGGACGATTAGATGCTTCTGATTGGCTTTGATTTTGATGTATAGGCTGTTTTTTATCCAGATTTTTTTTTCCTCTCTCGCAAAACTTTAATAATGAGTTTTCTACTGAACTGTTGAATAGATTCTATAAAATCTTGAAACGCATATAAAAATAATAATTGAGCCGCGCCATGAGAAAACCAATATAGTGGCTTTGCGACCAGCATGGATCCAGACCAGCCTGCGCTTCAGGGTCCATACAGTTCGCTTTCAAAGACTATTGCAATTAGAGAAACTGTTAGCGAACAGCATGGATCCTGACCAGACTGCGCGTTGGTCGCAAAGCCACTATGTTGGTTTTCTCATGGCGCGGCTCATATTACAATTTCCCCTAAAACGGATAAATTTCATTACAGTTATTTATAACGAGACAATATTACGGCCGACCTTGGTGGACGCTTGAAACCTTGCATGGTGACCTTCATTTTGAATGGACATTTTTAGAGAAGAGGGAGGACATTAATTTGACATAAACACCATAATGTACACATTTGTGAAGCAGTTGACAAGCATGCAATTGGAAAATGACTGAGACTGTAGAGTTAACTAAATTAGTTTCGCTGCCCGTGAATGAATTGTGGTTATAAATATAGCCCATCGAAATAAACTGTTAGTTTATAGACGGTGTTCAAAACAAAACAGCTTTGAATTGTAATAATCATAGAAAATATTTGCTTAGCAACATTAATTTATATGTACGAGTAAATCTGCAATTCTGGGAAATCACTGGGACATGATAATTCAAGAGATTTATGATAGAGACGGGAAAACGAGTTTGTTTCATTAAAATGTAATCAATAATAATGGTTGTAATGGACTAAAGTAAACTAAAGGCCCGAGACTTATAGGTGTAGTGTATTTTGATTTGGCAAAGAATAAATCCTCTAAAACACCGTATTAAGGACAATACAGGTGGCTGCTGGCAATCCTTATGGGCGTGTTCACCTTGAAAGCCAGTAGATTTTTTACAGAAAACTACGAGGACGTTGCAATTTTATATGTATATCCGTAAATGCATAATGATAAAATGGCATAAAATCAACGAACGCTCAACACAAGGCCATCTGCTTTTTATTCAATACACAAGATAATCATTTTTGAATTCCTTACCCCCGGTGTATTTTGCCCACGGGAGAAAAATATGGACATATTTCATAATGAAAGGAGATAGCATCACTCAGTGTTTCATCAAATAGAAGTGTTGAGTTTTTCAAAGACTAATTGATTAACACCAGGTCCTCCTCCCCTTCATTGTTTATTCCACAGATGGAATAATTTCTCTGTAGCGACCTCATTTGGGATTTGTATCAAAACACAACTTTGTTGCTAATGCAGAATGTTTAATCAGATAGAAAACTACTGCAATTATTCTAGAAAAGGTTGGCATTTCAAAAAAACTAATTTTGAGATAAACATCTGGCTTACCGTGTCATGTTTTTGTTTTGTTATTGTTTCAATCTGTTCGTTGAAAAGGATTATGTAAATGTTGTCAGTAAAACTTTGCACAATTTCTGTATATACAAACATGGTCCAAAAACGAAACTAAAAGTGATGGATATAAAACAAAGGCGGAGGAGAAAACTGTCGCTGGTCATTGTCTTTAGTCCAGTCGACATGGGAGGATTTGTCTTGCCTGCGAATAACAAAAGCTCCCGATAACGAACCGGGAGAGGTGCCAGAGAAAGCCGTGAGACTTTGGTTGTGCGTCGCTATCACATATTAGTGCGGTCATTAAATTTTAGACGAACATGTCTATTTTGTTCGCCAGATGGTCATGGTTTTACTGAAATACAATTATCTCTCAAATCAATCGTAACATTTTTTCTGATACATGGATCAAAGCTTAACTACACAAAATAAAGGGGACTTTTCTGTTTTTTTATATGATATACTGTTGTTTGTATGAGAAAGCACTTAGTGAGGTATTAAATATATGTTTAACAAAAAACTAATTATTGCTTGTATGTGCAAAGAGAAGATATCATTTTTCCCGTCGGGATTTGAGGAGTTGCATCATTAATGTACGCTTGAATTACAGACGACCACACATTGCCAACTTTGTTCTCCCAGGGGCATATTTAGGAAACACAACAATCTAAGTCGAGAAGTATTTGATATGAGCCGCGCCATGAGAAAACCAACATAGTGGCTTTGCGACCAGCATGGATCCAGACCAGCCTGCGCATCCGCGCAGTCTGGTCAGGATCCATGCTGTTCGCTTTTAAAGCCTATTGAAATTGGAGAAACTGTTAGCGAACAGCATGGATCCATGCTGGTCGCAAAGCCACTATGTTGGTTTTCTCATGGCACGGCTCATATTATTATTCATTTTCTGTTTCAGGGGATGTTAGAGACCTTATGCACAACTGCCTTGACGGTCTGTTCGGTTACCAGTGCAAGTATAGATGTCGCTGTATGAAAGATGAACCCTGCGACAAGGTCACCGGCACATGCTACAATGGATGTGCTAAAGGATACTGGGGACCAGGGTGTCAACTGAGTGAGTCAATCATATTTTTCTAATTCGTTGACTAAAGCTCTCTTTTGTCTGGCATTTTCGATTTTACCGGTTGTTCTTGCCTACCTAGCGGGGAAAGTATACATTTATCCGAGCACGTGCCGGGGATAGATATTCCTGTCTTTCCCTAGATAGAAAACCTTGTCAAAAATAGCGTGCATTAAGGTGACGTCACATAGTACTGGTACCATTGTGACGTTATAAACTTTATAAAACCCAAACCTGTTTGTCTCCATGATCTATTTTGAACATGATAGGCAAGAAAAATGATCTAACATGTCTGCTGGTGTAAGACAGCTGTTTTCTCTACCCTTCGGGACAGCATGGATAAAAAACCTCGCTATCGCTCGGTTTTCCATTCCACACTGTCCCTCGGGTAGTGAAAACCCCGTCTTACACAGGCAGGCATGTACGATCCTTATATTCTGTCACTTAGACATGCTTCATTATAGTTATACATGTAAATTTTTGATGCGACGTATGATACAAATCCACCAAATCAAAAAAGAAATAACTTTATATTAAGTGAAAGTACATTTTCTAGTTTATGCAACATTATGCTTATAAGTGATAAACATAAAACAGTAGAGATGCATGTTGAAAACTATGAGGTTCGGATCAAAGACCTTGTGAAACTATTTCTCACGTCTGTTGTACATGAAGGAGACTAAAAAATTCAAGTAAATTTAAGGCTATAAAGATTTCAATTCGTGACTCAAAATAGTGAACGACTCATTTATATTACTATCACATTAACACCTCTATTGGATGTCTGATCATCACAAACTATTTCACTGCATTTAGATAACTGTTCTTGTATTGTCACGATTTCAGATTTATTTTACTTTAACCAAGCGCAACGAACCGCTGCAATTTACTTTTTCAGCCAACAATTGTTTCTACAATGGAAAAGCTCGCCAGTACCAGGGGCGTGTATCGGTGACGTCAAGTTTATTTATCTGCCAAAGATGGGGTTCTCAGTCTCCGCACCGGCATTCATACAATGCGAATGACTTCCCCGACGGCCGTATCCCCGATAATTTCTGCCGGACAACAAAGGACTCATCAAGACCTTGGTGCTACACAACTGACAAACGCCGGAGATGGGAACACTGTAATGTAAACAATTGCAGTAAGTATTCACAGTGGACGACGGAAGATAGAAGAGAAGAAAGAACAGCTGCTTGGCTTTATAAAAATTCTAGGCAGTGGTGTAAGATTGTTTCCCTTGCCCAGGTCAATGACAATTCAGGTTACTCGTATATTCGAAGAAAGTCAAAATTTAGTCATTGCACGTAAATGGTGTTATTTTGATAACAGGTACTCGTATTAACTGAAATAGTCTAACAACAATAACTTCGTCACTCATTGGTCCACTTAATTATACCCTCTTTAACAGGCCTTCTAACGTTATTTAAACCCGTTTTCCTTAGGTACACCCTCATAAAGGCAACAGTGCAACCTTATCGTAACTGACAGGCATATCTGCTGTTGAAATGTCCGAACGACCCAGATACATACAAGCATTTCTCACTAGACTTACATGCTTCTAAAGATATACGTACCCGATTGGATTGACCTGTAGCTTATTTTGTAGAAATAATTGTTGTTTATTTGGCTTTGTCAATCATTAGCCCTCCTGTTTGGTATCATCAATCATTTTATCGTCTGCTTCATATCTTCGATAATTCGTTGTTCTACCTATAATTTGTGAGTTATTTGTAAACGCCCATATCAGATCTTATCCAGAATGCTAGCAAGACTCAATGGATGATTTTCCATTTTACACATTTATCTTTTGTATAGCTAAATAAAAGAGTAACATCATTGGGAAAAATGTTTTTCATTTGATTAGATGATTAAAAAGGAACTTATACTAGAAAGAAATGAACATATAAAACAAATTTTCATTGAACTATATTTTAACAACTGAAAATGTTAATGAATGTTAACGAAGTCAGTATAAAAAACGTAAAGACTATTTAAAAGATGCAAGCGAATGTTAAATAAGTAAAGTCTCAGTCACACTACACCGTATAGCGTTAACGGACGACTAACGTATAACAAAATTTCAATCCGTTCGTGTCCGTTCGCATGCGTTTCTTTTCCGTTTCTCGTGCGGCGCCTGCGCTCCTTGTCTGGTAACGTTCGTTTCATCCGGTGGAAGGTTTTAAGCATGTTCAATATTTAGAACGTACACCACCGGACAAAGTTGTCCGTTAGATGTACGGTAGCAATGCGCTGATATGCGTTTTGTTCGTTACTCGTGCGTTCCATATTCTGTACTTGTACGGTTCGCGCCCGTTCTTGTCCGGTTGACCTGATTCACGGCCGGACTACTACCGGACATGCAACGGATGTAACGTATATTCAACGGACGATAACTGATAAGAACGTTTTGTCAGTTTCTCATGCGTTGCGCTTACGTTTTACGCGGTACAAACCCGTTACTAGTACGGTGATATCCGTTAATTGAACGTTGTTCGTCCTGTATATGTGCGTTAATCTTACGGTCATTGTGCGTTTTATGAGCCCCATACACCGATCGCGAGAGCGCCGAGCAGCAGCGGGGGATACCTTTCGCCACCGGATAATTTTCTGCGTTCTGTAAGTTTTGCGTCCGTTAACGCTTTACGGTGTAGTGTGACTGACACATAAGAAATAATAAATGTACAGCCCACAGCGAAGTCGAATTGAATAATATTTAATGGCGTATTATATAAATCGCCGGTCCATAGTTTGTGTTATTTACCAGTCTATAATTCGACACTAAATTTTGCTGGGCTAAAATCAAAACTTCAAGAACAAGATTATGAAAATTTATTTTTGATGTCATATTGAATAACTTGTCGGTCAATAGTCAAAACTATTTGCCATCGGACCTCGGGCAAAAGTTCTGAGTCTTGACCGGCAGGCTATTCAATAGGTGTTTAGCATTGGAGTTAAACCTATCATGACTCCATTAGAATAACGGAGTCACCACCTTTCCAATACAGTCTACAACAAAATACAAATACATATTTATACTTAAACAGATTGTCCAATTGGCCGTTTTGGTCACAACTGTGACAAAGAGTGCCACTGTGCTGAGAGTGGAGAGGCCTGCGACAGCATAATGGGAATCTGCAAGTCGCAGTGTGCACTGGGTTGGACCGGTTTTGATTGCCAAACACGTAAGTCAAAGTATCAAAAAGTCTTAATTCTTCTTAAAATATGTTTGATAGTTACAATTCAGCTCGTATACACGTATTATTGCGTATTCATGTTGCAGCATGATAGGAAACTATGCGTAGATCCCATTTTACTTTTTTGTAGATGTGATTCTGTGATCAATCTCGTAAAACAGGTGAAATGCAATAAGTAAAGAAATGCTATATATTGGCAACGTTCATGAGTGCCTAGACCGAGAGTTAAGTTTTCACACGTTTCATTGTGTTTTGGTAACGATTGAAAAAAAACTTAGATTTTCACAGAAACCTTACTTTTGAATAGTTTTCCGTGATTTTTGTTTTATTTCAATACTTTTTTTAATGAAAACATCCTGGATTATCCGAAATTGATCCGTTTTTTCGGTTAAATAATGTAATGAACGGCATTCGACTTATAAATTGTTACAAGAAGTCATGGAGGCTTGCTTATCGTATTTGGACATGTCAGTAAGAACTAATCAAGCTGTTACCATCGAATAT
Source organism: Mercenaria mercenaria (assembly GCF_021730395.1). Classification (NCBI taxonomy): domain Eukaryota; kingdom Metazoa; phylum Mollusca; class Bivalvia; order Venerida; family Veneridae; genus Mercenaria; species Mercenaria mercenaria. Next base: position 58,321,615 of record NC_069363.1, read on the forward strand.
TTACTGATTACAGCTGAGAGATGTCCCAGTAACAGCTATGGATGGGAGTGTTCCGAGAAGTGTTACTGTACCAACCCTGATCATTGTGACAGGTTTACTGGTCCAACCCCACAGTGTAAATGTCAAAGAGGGTTCTTTAACGACCCTTTCTGTGAGCCAGGTACATCTTTCAGTTTACGCTATGCGATTTGTAGGTCCGTTTCAAAAGTCTATTACATTGATAATTTTCTCATGTATGCTCGCACTTAATGGTGGGCACTGTATTTTTAGATTAATGGCATGTTTGTTTAAAAGACTCAGAGATTTACAGAGATTCCTGTTCTTATTAAAATGATTTGGCATAGTTGAAAGCCGGTATCTCGAACTCCAAGGGATCGAGCGTTTTAATTCGAGATAACCGAAATTCGAAGTAGAATGATGTTTTGCCCACGTGTTTCCGGGACGGGACTTGAAAATGTCTTCGAGATAGCCGGAAGTTTGAAATAAGCGAGTTCAGGATATCGAGTTTCAACTGTATGTCGTACCATATTTAATTTACCTAAGTCAATTACGGAGAAGTTTTGCAATCGACCTGCTATGATACATTATTGATTGCGACTCTTGTATAATTTCTACATGGAAGGTCCCATGTGGACGAATGGACGAGAATGTTAGCGATTTCATATTTCTTGGTAATGCATTGCGGCTGTCAATTTTTTATAACTGATGTGTAAGTTCAACATAATTCAATTTATTTTCGTTGCAGATGTTGTGTCACCGTTATATGATAATGATTGATAGTGTGCATAATTATAATCTCGAATCTCTTTTTACAGTTACCCCTCCGAGGATTATTCGCTTTGGAAACGAGCGTGTGAATCAAGGACAAGCGTCTGTGTTTAACTGTACCGTGGCGGCATTTCCTACCCCAAGAGATAACGAAATCAAACTTCTTGCACCAAGAGGAAAGCACGTGACACTTATACAGTCACTCGTGCTAGATGGTTACTTGTATACGAGATCGAGTCTCTTTCAGGTAATTAACAAAGCATCTATTAATGGAGCAGGTCAAAGCTGAGGCATTTCACTTTCGGATTTGGTTCTTTCAGTGGAGACATAGGTAAAAGTGATGTCTTTCAAAGCCGTATGTATTAATCTTTAACTCTTACCATGCTGGGCACGGTTGATTCTGCCTTTGCTACCAGTATAGTTCATGATCAGCCTGCAGTCTGATCAAGATCTGCACTGTTCGCCATTTAATTTGGTATCTTTTTGATAAACACCCCTTTCAACAGTTAATGGTACTTTCCAAACTGAAAAATGGACAAGGTCATTATAGAAATTTAGCAGGGTAATGGTTAAAAAATGCACTTGCTGTTGGATTTTAGAAGCAACCTTCACTGTAGTTTCTATTTATGGCGGGACTACATTGCGATGTATGTCTCTGGCGGTATTTGCTGTGCTCCGTCCTACCCTAACCTTTGCATTTCTATAAGTTATAACCAGAACCCTATATAATATATCCTGAGTGTCTTGTAACCTGAAACATCCGTGTTTTAAACAAGCCTGTGGCTATCAATAATATCAGAAATCAAGCATGTCTGACACTTTTGTTAAACAAAATGTTCTTTTGATGCCACGAAGTAAACTTTAAGTGCTGCATGCATGTTCTTTGTCGTGAAGCTAAAATGCATATTTATGTCATCCTCAGATTGTTTCCGCCAATGCATTCAGACTGAGTTGTGAAATTCAAATTTCTCTTGACGCTATTGCCTCTATTTATCAATTAATGAATGATTGAGCATTTTCCTTTTTATTTAGTCGTATGACACGACTTGCTTTACATAAATCACATCAATAAAAATGCAAATTCTGTGATACCTTCAGGTGAGCATGGTGAACGTGGATGAGAAGTATAGCTGCGTGGTCAGAGCTGTTGCAGGAAATACATCCATTACCAGAGAAGCTGATGTGTTTAGTAAGTCTTTTATATAGAGAGATGGTACCTAAAGATATAATAATCTGATGTCACTTTCTGCTGGAGTACTGCAACTTTAAAATGATAGCTTTCATAACGTTAATCTGAAAAAAGATGGAAGTTAAGGCAGTGAAAGATAACTCTTCTAGGAATTTTTACCTATCTGAACAAAGTATTTACCCGAAAAAGTTTCCATAACACAGTCTGCTTCAACGGTTTCAGTTTTTAGTTATCGTTCAGTTTGCCACTGATTTGTTGATGTAGTTGTTGAAAGCGTAGTATTCTTTTAGTCGGTTTAGAGCAGGTAAAGTATTCACATGGTTAGTGAGCGGCTTCCCTGTCACAAACACTGGTCACAAGTTCAAGTTATTCAGAGTATTATTTTCTCACTTAAACCTTTTTTTTTCAGTCCGTCCAATGTTGATAAATCCACCAAATATTATAAGGGAGCATGTAACTGGAACACAGATTCCACTAGAGTGGCCTCCCTGGAGTAGATCACGTGGTGATACAGGAGATCCGCCTATTATGTGGTACAGTGTATGGTTACGAACGCTAGGAGAATCTTCATTTAGGTAAGGGACTTACGCAGGGAACCAGATAGCCTGGGAATCCAGTTTGACAATTTCTAACTTTTTTTTCTACCTGCAAATTGATAATATCAGAAACTCGATGAATGCCAATTAACACTAATTAGCGCAAATTAAGTGATATCTTTAATGCATAAATATTAGGTATGATTTCTTCTGACAAAGCACACATATTATCAACGGCTTCCCAGGCTAGGAACCAGAGTAAACTGTTACAAAACAGTTTTTTAAATCAAGTAATGAAACTAAATTTGTCAGTCGAGAGTAAAATCTACATTACAACAAATTAATTTTATCAGTGCTATCCAATAACATTTTAAAAACTTTCATGATATATTGATGATTTACGAACAGCAGTTTTATGAAATGAGTTAAGTATACCTTCATTGTATATTGTACATAGGTTACTAAATCTATGGTGAAATGATATTTGTGAATCCTTAAGGATTCAGTAATCTGGCTGTAATTCCGCAGCATGATATTCACGAAGAAATTCATTCAAAATATATTTGTTTTCCCAGGATGCTCAGCGTAGTCCCGGAAGTGAAATGTTACGAACGTTCTTACTGTAACTACACTGTAACGGACCTTATACCCTATACAAATTATGTGATCTACATATCTGTACGGAGACAAGGAGATTCCATGGATGGACCTGCGGGACCTATGGTGCATGTGAAAACTAAGTGTGCAGGTAGGGAAACAGAAACTAGGTTTCACTTTAAAAAAAGCTCTGTGTCAGTTTGTTCGGTTCATGTTTCCCTTTTCCTTTTACATGCCTATTATGTAGTAAAATAAAAACTGTCGAACGTAGAAAAACTGTACCTAATGCAATTACTGTTGGCTCCAAAGAAATCAAGCCACTCAATCTTTACTGGAAAAGCATAGTTTTTGTTTGCTTAAAAACGAAATTTGCTGTTACCTTTTTACAGTATTTAAATAATACGTGTACCATACGGATAATAAAATGACTCATCCTTGATTTTTTGCTGTTTCAGAACCGACAGAGAGCGCACTGATCACGGCAATTAATGGAGAATACCAAGTCAACAATACCTATCCCAAAACGAAGCTGAGCGTACACTGGGAGGTAATGTTTCTGAACATAATTTTTTATTTCTCTGTTAAACCCTAAAGTGACTCATCCGGTGTGTTTTCAGTCACATGACACCATTTAAATACAATTTCACAAGAAACATTGAATCATGTACAATATATTCCTATAATCTTTCAATAAAACGTAGACGTTCGAGAATTCGGCAGTGCTTGAAAACTGCGAAAGAAAATTTTTCAGCATAGTAAATGTCCAGTTTTATGTCAGACTCTATAGTAGATAACTATTGTAACAAAACTTTGATGAATACATCCTCTGTTATTGATAATAAGAATATTTTTCTAGGATGCCCCGAAGGAAACATGGAGTTGTGACAGCATTAGAAAGTACCAGATTTTAGTCTCGAAAGGCAAACCGGATGTTATGGTAACACACGTGGCAGGGAGGTCTTACAAACAGTTTCAGATTTCAGAGTTAGAACCATCAACGAAATACTGTATCTCTATACGATATGAGAATAATCAAGGGTTTTATAGTCCAACTTCTGCCGAGAAATGTATCGTTTCACCGTCTACAGGTAACCTAAATATAGATACTCTTCTGCGTGACAATTATTTTAATTGGAATGCTTATTTTTTTACTATTAATGTAAAGCATTGTCTCTTATCATACGATACAACCAGAATTTTGGTGGTTTGCATAATAATTAATAAAATTTATATCTCTATAATCATATGTCAGCCTAATTCTTATCATTCGCAAAAGATAACGTCATTAATTAAGGGTGTTGCTTACAACGTTAAAAGATTTTTCCCAATCGTGACGGAGACAGACACATTCAAATCTATTGTATATTTGGTCTGTTTACAGTCCTTGCTGCACCAAAGAACTTACAGCTTCGCAGACGAACAAGTACTTCATTGACCATTTCATGGGAACGCCCATTAAATGCACGTGGAAACATGACGTCATATACAATAATATACTGGAAAGGATTCGTACGGGAGCTATCCACAAAGAAGGGTGTAGAATATCAGTCTGGGGAACGTGAAGTAGAATATACATTGACGGGCCTCGATCCAGTCACGAGTTATAATATTCAGGTAAACCTATTTCGAAATCGAGTTAAAAATTCGTAATAGATCTAGTCTGACAAGAAAGTGTATAAAACAGACGTAAAACACAAAGCAGACATAACTTCATACAAAAAAAGTCAGTGCACTTGGTTCATTTAAATTGAAATGAAATAATATGTACAAAAAAAACATAATTGCAGAGAGTGGGAAATGTAACGATAAGAGTATACTACCGCGCACGAGAGAGTAGCAGCCAAATGTTAGTGCATTTTACATTTCCATTCAAAATGATAAAACGATGCTTTGATCCATCAGAAGCAAAAAATGGTGAATTGTTTCAAATGATCTGATGCTATTGGCAGTTATAATCACACTGGCCATAGCTTTATCAGATCAAGTGGTTCCAACGTTGTTTGAATGGTGAATTTTACGCCGATCAGATGGAGAAATATGGCCGATACTACAAATTTCCGGTATTGTAAGTATGATTTAAAGGAATTTCTACCCATTAAATAACGAATCAAATGAAAACGATGGATGCACCTGGAGCGCAAATGTGTCTATGTTTTAGCACATGTGTCCATTTAGCTGAGATTTGTGCCGCTTATTCAAACACTTCTGTACAGTCCAGCGGGGGAAGGAGATTTTTGACAGTTTTTGACAATATCACCTCAAATATAGTGTTTATTGGCAGCAAGTAACTGTTTAAGCCCTTTTTATGTAAAGGGCTACCTCCTAAAACAAAGCGTGTGTATTTTCAAGAATTATTCAGAGTTGTTTTTGAAAAATCGGCCGAAAACCTGATGCAACGCCGTTTCGAGTGGTTCGCTATGCAACGCAATCAAGTGGATACCGTTCTGTGTCTTACTTGCGAAGTATTATCCGTCTTAAAAAACAGTCATTAAAGGCTAACAATGAATAAATTTAGAGAGTTTTATATCATTATAATGATCCCGCCATTTCTAATATATTGTACTTTTACATTTTTATGCTCGCTTAACATTTAACATATTTTTGCGGACACTGTCAAAAAACATCTACACAAAAACATAAAGCAAGGATGAACATCGAACAAGATCATTTAGTAAATAATAGTTACAGTTTGTAAAAACAAGAACCAGTTCAAGGATATTTATCTCATCCACGAATGGTACTGAACAGCATGCCAAAAGCGGGTTGACTCTTTAAATCAGTATAGTAACAGTTGGTTACTTTTTAGTCCCTTAAAACCAATACAATGCGATTTCATTACTGATTTGCTGTGCATTTAAGCCGTTCATACAAAATAAATAAAGTTTGGTCCATGATAAAAGTATTGACCAGTCGTTTGTACACATTTTCATTCATATTCCTGGTGTAGCCTTCATTTATTTTCAGAGAGATAAATCACAGAGAACGTTAAAATTGGCCAGGGAAAAAGACGAAATTTTATTTGTCCTCCATAAAACAGAAACGACGTAATAAACCTCTATGGTCGCCTTTCAAAAATGAAAATACAAATGAAATACAGACACCAGTGAAAGAAAATAAACGGACTAGTAATAATACTAAGAGAGACGTGTCACAGTTGTACTATTTAACTGTCTGTAACTAAAGAAGAAAATCGATGTTTGCCAAGGGGTACTTATTCGATTTGATAAGAGTTAGAAATATTGTAAAATAATGTATCTTTTGCTTCAGAAAGTTGTCTCAGGACAACCTTGTCGCTTGCAATGTCTATATCTAAAAATCTGTCTCTTCCTTTGTTAATTCTTCAAAAATTTCATCAGATAAAACTCTTTCTTCTAATTCCTTATTGTGAACAGGGTATTTTTTCTTGATATTTTGGTGCTTGAAGTTGGAGTTAGCAGAATTTTCGTTTTTTTTGTGTGTGTTTTTTTATTCACTTTGAGCACATAGAGAAAACGCTTTTAATCGTTTGCTTGGTGACACGTCTCTCTTAGAATTGCTGGTCCGTTTTTTTTTTTTTTATTGGTGCCTGTTTTTCATTTGTATTTTCATTTTTGAACGGCGACCATAGAGTTTTATTACGTCGTTTCTGGTTTATGGAGGGGAAAAAAATCTTGTCTTATCCCTGGCCAATTTTAACGGTCTCTGTGATTTATCTCTCTGAAAATAAATGAACGTTTCACCAGGAATATGAATGAAAATATGTACAAACAACTGATCAATACTTTTATCATGGACCAAATTTTATTTATTTTGTATGAACAGCTTAAATGCACAACAGTAATTAAATCGCAATGTATTGGTTTTAAAGGACTAAATTTTACCAACTGTAACTATACTGATTTTAAAGAGTCAATCCGCTTTTGGTATGCTGTTCAGTACCATTCGCGGAGGAGATAAATATCAGTGAAATGGTTCTTGTTTTAACGAACTAATACTATTATTTACTTTATGATATTGTTCGGTGTTCATCCTTGCTTTACGTTTTTGTGTTGATGTTTCTTGACAATGTCAAAAATGTAAAAGTACAATATATTAGAAATGGTGGGATTATTATAATGATATAAAACTCTCTAAATTTATTCATTGTTAGCCTTTAATGACTGTTTTTAAGACGGATAAGACTTCGCAAGTAAGACACAGAACGGTATCCACTTGATTGCGTTGCATAGCGAACCACTCGAAACGGCGTTGCATTAGGTTTTCGGCCGATTTTTCAGAAACAACTCTGAATAAATCTACGAAAATACACACGCTTTGTTTTAAGATGTAGCCCTTTACATAAAAAGTGTTTAAACAGTTACTTGTTCCCGATAAACACAATATTTGAGGCGATATTGTCAAAAACTGTAAAAAATCTCCTTCCCCCGCCGGACTGTACAGAAGTGTTTGAATAAACGGCACAAATCTCAGCTAAATGGACACATGTGCTAAAACATAGACACATTTGCGCTCCAGGTGCACCCATCGTTTTCATTTGATCCGTTATTTAACGGGTAGAAATTCCTTTAAATCATACTTACAATACCGGAAATTTGTAGTATCGGCCATATTTCTCCACCTGATTGGCGTAAAATTCACCATTCAAACAACGTTGGAACCACTTGGTCTGATAAAGCTATGGCCAGTGTGATAATTGTGTAAGTGTTTTGAAAGTTTTTGGCGATTCATTTATTAATTTAAAAGATAAATAACATGAACATTTAACGGAAGAATAATCGAATCATCATTTGTGTGTGTGTGTGCTATTCTTTTAATCCTGACAGACATTATTCCAATTTTGTCAAGAAATATACTAGTCGACAAGTTGTATACAAATGCAAAATGAGTTGTATCGCTGTATGACAGATAATTAAGTTTTTGAAATTATTGTTAGCCTATTAATATACTTACTATAGGTACAAGCTGTGAACATAGCTGGTTCAGGAGAATACAGTGAGATTCTGGTAGCTTCTACATCTGAAGGACGTACGTTCACTTTACTTACTTCTAAGAACTTAAATACAGTCAATCCTGTTTAAAAAGACCACCATTGTGAGAGACTAAGTGTGGTCTTTTTTCACAGGTGGCTTTTATTCACAGGTAAAAATACACAGTAAATGTTGAAATATGAAACAAAACCATCGGTCTTTAGAGCCAGATGTGCAACATGCAGTGTTGGTCATTAATACTGGTATGGCTTTATCAAAAGACGAACACAGATATATGTATTACATATTCGCTATGAACATACACGATTTTTCTCTATTATGCCTATAATGATTAACATTTAGTTTCATCTAAAACACTTCTTCAGAATATATATATATAAAATTGTTTTATATTCAAGAAAGGCGACGACATCGTACAACTTTTGTCAATTAAACTTTGAAAATTTACAGGTCCTGGCTCACTTTCAAAATTCCGAAATACGTCGAGAACACAGACGTCAATCATGCTAGAATGGCAGCCTCCAGAGCGACCACTCAGTGAGGTCATGTTCTACTATGTAAGTTCTCATCTCGTGTACTTTTCCTGACGTGTGCTTACATTTACTAGCTTCCGAAATGTTTTCTACTTCAACTTGGTACAGGAATAAGAATTTTCATATATTTAATTTATGTGCATGTTTTATTAACCCTGTGGTTTATTTTTCTTCTTTATATATTTTTAAGAAAGATAGATTTAGTTAAAATGTGAAAACTTGAGTGGCAAAAAAGTGTCTTTCGTAACTGATTCGAGACTGTGAAGTGTACAAAACGTAAAAGAGAACGAGAATTTATTAAATAACATAAATTTTACAAAACTAAGTCGCAATTTCTGTAACTACGATAATCTAATAATGTAACCTTCCTTTGTTGCAGCTGAAATGTTCGAATGCAAAAACTGCATCAGAGAACCACATTGAACCACTGCGTATACCCACTGCACGAAATAAGTATAACTACACAGGTCTCGAGCCCACAACCCAATACAAGTGCAGCATAAATGCCAGTTCTACCATTGGTACGGGGCCGACGTCATATCTCACAGCATGGACTGAAGCTGTCGGTACGTAATCTACACTACTGTATGAATTACTTGGATTTTTTACCCTTTTAAGTTTTTTTATGAAATATGTATTTGTATCTGATGATGTATTCGTATCTCTGATGATGTATTCGTATCTGATGATGTATTCGTATCTGATGATGATGTATTCGTATCTCTGATGATGTATTCGTATCTGATGATGATGTATTCGTATCTCTGATGATGTATTCGTATCTGATGATGTATTCGTATCTGATGATGATGTATTCGTATCTCTGATGATGTATTCGTATCTCTGATGATGTATTCGTATCTCTGTTGATGTATTCGTATCCGATGATGATGTATTCGTATCTCTGATGATGTATTCGTATCTGATGATGATGTATTCGTATCTGATGATGTATTCGTATCTGATGATGATGTATTCGTATCTCTGATGATGTATTCGTATATCTGATGATGTATTCGTATCTGATGATGATGTATTCGTATCTCTGATGATGTATTCGTATCTGATGATGATGTATTCGTATCTCTGATGATGTATTCCTATCTGATGATGATGTATTCCTATCTGATGATGATGTATTCGTATCTGATGATGATGTATTCGTATCTGATTATGATGTATTCGTATCTAATGCTGTATTCGTATCTGATGATATATTCGTACCTAATGAGGAAACATAATCATTTTCGTAAGCAGTATTTCTACTAGGGTTGATTTATAAGAAAAATAAAACCATTATCTATAGAAGAAACGGTGTTATTATCAAATAATAATGTACTTTTTTGTCTAGACTGACGAAGACACTTGCCTCTCTAAATTACTATTACCACGCTTCCATTTTTATGATTTGTTTGCATTTCATGTTACTATTACACGTATACAATAAGCTAAAAGTATTATTATGGAATAATAATGTATCTTTTGTCCAGATTTTCCCCTTTAAAGTACTGTGACCATGCTTCCAGTATTATGATTTGTTTGCATTTTATGTAATCATTATACGTATAAAATTAAAATAGTGTTATTATGGAATAATAATGTATCTTTTGTCCAGACTCACCCCTTTAAATCACTATTACAATGCTTTCATTATAATTATTTGTTTGCATTATGTTTTATTATTACACATTCTCATGCATTTTGACTCTACGTCAGATCCGACGGAGCCACCAGCACCAACAATACTTGGTCGTTCTGATACAACTGTTACACTGGAGATCAAACAGCATACTGATAAAACAATCAGGTTGGTGCCTCCTTTCATTCTGACCTTAGCGTGATTATACCACACTCTTGTCTTTAGTAATAAAAATTATGGAAATTACTGGTGTTCATGAATGTCTGAGCCGGTAAGTGCTTAAAGTATTCACCGATAAGTCAGCATATTTAGAATAATGGCCTACAATTACAGCCATTACCTACAGTTTTTACGCTGTACGGGTGTGAACGGACGTTATGCGACTAAATACATTCGGCCACGATGCTACTCTTTAAAAACTTACTTAAAAAGATATATCTTTTCATTGGCAAGCTAACTTCATTCTAAATTATGACTGGCTTTTCTTCTTTACAAACTGTATTGGCACTAGGTCCATTTGCCACTATTTCTCAACGAAACCAATTGTTGTGGTGTTACTTTTTGATCATTTAGTTCTACTAAGTTCTTGGGCTAAACTGAGTTAAGTCCTGACATCCTTTGTAAATGTTATAACTATGACCTTGACCTTCAACTAGCTTTAACGTTTTTTCCAGTTTCTACAGGATAATAGTAGAGCAGGTTACAGACCGTTCCAAGCGCAGTGTTCAGGAAGCGGTATCTGACACTAGCTATGACTACTACGCTGCAAAGAAAGAAGGGTCGTCCGTATATGTCGCCGCCCAGTTAGACAACGCTGACGCCGTTGGTACATTTGTCGTTGGTGATAACAAAACGTACGGTGGCTATTCAAACGTACCTTTACAACCACAAGAGGAGTATGACATCTGGCTTGGGGCATATGCTGAGACCGATACGGTAAGATATTGGGAAAACTTCGGGAGAAAGTTAAAATTCTAAATATAGAAATACTTTTAGATTGATAAATTATTTACAAAATGATTGTTCTGAAACACCTTCTCGCATGAAAAAGTTGTAACATGAAAATGGCTGTGATGATAGTGGTCTGTTGTTAAAATATTTAAACCTTTGAATTTAGGACGTTTCACTGCATGATCATAATAAAATCTGTGTAATATCCTTTGGAAGCATATAATGCACCCAAGCATAAAATTAGTTTACTATTTCTCTTTTAGGGAATCAAAAAATCTATTTCAAAAGCAGTCAAAGGGTCAGTAGGTAAGACGATTGTTATTTATGTTCTATAGCAGCAAATGTCGTCTGCTTATTCTTTTGATAGGTCATTACGTCTTCTTTGTTTCTAGCAATGTTTTAATGAGTTTAAGAACGTTTTTTTACTTACGTATAAATTCTTAACTAGAAAATTCCAAAGGCCAGTATTCACCGAGTCTCAACGTAAGCGTTGACCGGTGGTATAATTACGTGCGAGCAGGGCGCTTTTTGCGGTTGTTTTTACTAGTCAAGCAAATGTTTTCCTTCGCAGTTTTTTCATTTTTAAAGTTTTGTTATTGAGAATTGGCCGAGGATGACCTACAATGAACGCGCTTTGATGGGGATGTATCGAAATTTTCGTATCATTTGTATTTTTTTCTAACATTCAGATAATATTCACTAAAAAACACGTATTTGCCTACCGCCCCTTAGTATTTTCGTTGTAAATGGATAAATTACTCTTAAAATGTCTCGTATTTTCGTCATACCTGTGCGATATACCCACTTTTACAGATTGGTCACCGTTGTATGCAGTTTCGAAAATACTTAGCCCGGCAAAACCCGGTCGTCGGCAAAGGTTTTGTCTTACGTCCGAGTCGGTGGTACACCAAAATAAAAATGCATACGTACGAGCGGGTGGAATTTATGAAAAACGTTATTTTCTTGACTTTTCAGGAACCGACAGTGGACAAAAGTCATTTTTATTAATATATAGACTACCATTTCATGTTTCTTCATTGCTATAGCTATGAATTACAAGAGGGGCGCAGTAGCTGTACAATGAATTAATTGTTTGCTTTTATGTATAAATTATGACATTAATACATTGCCACACTATGATACGTCATTTTGATAATGACGCCAACATCTTAAAGTCAGACAGAGATATTTGAAATAAATTTATCTGTATTTGATTTTCAGTCATTTGCCATGGATCTAAGTAAACCCATCAAACTGAACGTGGATGTGTCGTCCATACTGGACGACATGGAAGGCGTATTTGGTACAAGATGTAAAACATGTACATTTTGATTGCAATTAGATCTACCTAAGAGTGGGGAGGTTGTAGGGGCCCCATCCGTTAGGATGTCCAAATTACAAGTTGTTTTTTTAATTTATCATAGACAGTGAACGTTTGTACAAGCATGGACACCGCCCGATGGAATCTGGCAGACCCGGGTCCTTCTAGAAAATACAAACTGCCAATAAGTAATGTTCATTCGTTTATGAGTGACCCTGTCAAATAGGAGTGAGGTCATCATTTTAGTGGTGTTCTTTCTAATGAAATAACATTTAATACATGTATGTATATCAAAATTTTGTAAAATTATAAACATTTAAAATAGGTCCCCTTTTTTCAGACACCTTTTATCAGATGTAGGACTTCAGTGTATTTATTTAATTTTGGGTCGTATATAGTACTTCATTTACTTTTCTCCCAAACGTTGTATTCTTTTCAACCCGGGACTTTGGGCGTCAGAGTATTTTAGACACCAGAGATCAGGTATCAGATTCATTAAATCTGAGTCTTCGAACAAGCGGTTGGTGAGAGTTACTTGATACTTTGCTTAAATAGGCCCGACAGACATCCAAATATGCTTAAAGTAAAAAAAAAAAAACAAACCGGCGATGCCGTTTTAGAAACGTGCAAACATTTCCGAAATTGAGATATAGTAATATAGTACGTAATACAGTCAATCTAACACGAGCAGAATGCCTGTTTTGGTCAAAACTTGCACAAAAACAGGACAGAAATCCAGAAACAGTCACTTCAAACCAATTTGTCCCTTCAATAGTTTTTGTACTGTCAACTGTACGACCAAAAAACGAATGTGTCGATCTCACCTTACACATGTGGCTATCGAAAGAGTATATCAGCAGTTTGATCAAATGGCAAATAAGCATGTACTTACATGTTTTTTAGAAGAAAACCCTCCAGTTTCTTTGTTTACATCGCCATTTCTGCCAAGATGACATTGAATTCTCGCTTAAAAACCCGAGAGACATTATATACGTCCGACCCCCTCTCGACTGAAGATACATGTTGTAGTTAGTTTATTATCATATACTTCAAAATATCTACATTACACTTCTTATACACATGCATTTCATAAAATGCTATCCAAAGGAAATAATTAGACGAGGTCTTATAAAAGTCAAACTATGGTCCTAACAATATTTTCACATATTAAGCTGCGGTTTAACTGTACTGTAAGTGTACTTATAGTAGATGTAGAATTAATACACATGGGCAAACAATAGCCTGGCGTTCGCGAAAGAATACATTACTATTCGGTCATATAAACCTGCTAAATATGTTAAAATGACTGTTCACAATAATGAAAAACATGAAATATTAGTCTATATATTGATAAAAATGACCTTTGTCCACTGTCGGATCCTGAAAAGTCAAGAAAATAACGTTTTTCATAAATTCCACCCGCTCGTACGTATGCATTTTTATTTTGGTATACCACCGACTCGGACGTAAGACAAAACCTTTGCCGACGACCGGGTTTTGCCGGGCTAAGTATTTTTGAAACTGCATACAACGGTGACCAATCTGTTAAAGTGGGTATATCGCACAGGTATGACGAAAATACGAGACATTTTAAGAGTAATTTATCCATTTAAAACTAGAAAACTAAGGGGCGGTAGGCAAATACGTGTTTTTTAGTGAATATTTCCTGAATGTTAGAAAAAAATACAAATGATATGAAAATTTCGATACATCCCCATCAAAGCGCGTTCATTGTAGGTCATCCTCGGCCAATTCCCAATAAGAAAGCTTTAAAAACGAAAAAACTGTGAAGGAAAACATTAGCTTGACTAGGAAAAACAACCGCAAAAAGCGCCCTGCTCGCACGTAATTATACCACCGGTCAACGCTTACGTTGAGACACGGTGGTATTTTTACGGCAGTATAATTTTGAGCGAAATGAAGTGAACACGCATATCATATGCGATTTTTCAGTTCTTGTCATATGATGGCGTGATTGAAGAAAATATTTGAAATTATCTAGACTAAGTACTAGTAAACGCATGCTTTATACCATTTGAGAGTCGTAATTTACGCCTATTTCTTGCCATATGATGACGTGATTGAAAATTATACAACTCACTGTTTTACACTTACTTCTATGTGGATTGCTGTGTAGGCGGTTGCGTTCCTTAAATAATCTTATAACAATTGATTTATATTTCAGCTCGAAGTGCAATAACCGCTGTTCCGCAAACCAGTCATGTTCCGGTTATCATTGGAGTTCTCATTCTCTTCATTGTGCTTATCCTTGTTGTCGCTTTACTGCTCTTCATGTGGAGGTAAAGTCAAAATCTTTGACGGACATCACAACTTGCTAAATATACAATTACACGGTTTAAATATGAACACTTTAATGCTCTTCATCTGAAGGTAAAGTAAAACCCTTAATCTTAAAACTTAGTATAGGTTAGTGTTTATTAATGTGTATTCACAAAATTTAATCTGTTACGAGCGGCGCAGCCGCGAGGCTGATTAAGTTAATAAAATGCACATTAATAAACACTAACCTACTTAGTGTTTGAAATTATTTGCTGTTAAAACTGAAGTCACGACATCCAAAATGTATAATTACACAGTTTATAAAAGTACAATTTCAAAGTTGGCAAGAACAATAGACTTACACAATTACTTAATGCCTTAATTGTTACTAAAGTAGTATGCGAAAAAATTGTCATTTTTTCTTCTCTTTAAATTCAGTAATTTATCAGCATGGTAAACATAGTAAATTTTATTGTTTGTGGCCGTATTGTTTCTGAATTGAAATAAACTCTAGACAAGAGGACAGCATTCTGTGCTGGAAGCCTAATGTTACATGGTTGATAAGCGTGTGGTGACAAAACACACAATATTGAGAAGAGTTGTATCCCATCACTCGACTGATTTGTTTTGCAGAAAGAAACATTTACAATCGGAACGAGAAAAGGCGGAAATGCCAAATTTTGGACCAACAATAATACCTGAACCTGATTTAACGCCACCTTCCACACCAATAGGTAAAATCATACTGCATTTACTCATTGCAAGTCGGTAGTAATTCTGCATTTCCTGTCTTTAACTAATACATGTTCTGTGATTGTTCAGATTTTTGCCAGTCTGATCTTCTTTCCGTTTTGTTTGATGCCGTTAGAAGATGTATTTCTTTATTTCTGAGATGAAATAATCTATTATTTCATATACTTCTGATATTATTTTACTTAGTACTGAATTGTTTTAAATCATTAATTATATTTCAATTAATATGATACATGTATATGTTTCTTACTTTCGGTTTAACTGTCCCATTAGTACTACTCACACAAAGCATGTGTAATTATTCTTTTTAAAAATAGATAAAAAAATTTAAATTTTGTTTTTACATTCGTTTGAAATTTACTTCTTAATATATATACTCAGCAAAGATATTGACACCTGCATGTATTGTTACAGACACGTGGAGTTCAAGCCCCCTCCCTTCTCCACCTCTGCCAGATATCAGCTAATTTGTTGAGTCCTTTATAACACACGGACCACATATCACAAACATTGAATATGTTTTGTTATACAATTCAGCATGTTTTAAAAATTACCATTTACTATCAATGCAATAAAAATAAATAATGATAAAATTAAACATGTTGAAATTGTAACAGAATTTGATGTATGATCGAGACATGTGCTCGGTTTGTTTTAAAAGGCGAAAATATATTGGCTAAAGGGTGGCAGGGGCGGCTTGGGAGGGGGAGGGGTGCTGACCCCCAAGTGTCTGTGTGTAATGTTACCGTATATGATCTAACTTTCATTACGTTCCTTATTATTTGCCTTGCAAATCTTATGGATTTAATTGAGGTGAGTTTTCATCATTTTCAAATTATTGTTTTAAAGTTACACAGAGGTATTACTTTTTGTTTGCCATATACATGATCTCTTCATGCATTCCGAAAACATTAATTCTCAATAATGGATGTATGCACATATAGGGTGTATAATGTCAGTTCATCAGTTTAAACACATAGTCCTTTGGATATGTTAAATAATAGCATCTACAGTTATGTACAAGTGAATATACTTGCATGAACATCTGTCATATACTATGTTTTGTAATGCTAATGTACACGGATGTACATAAATGTGGAGGCTTACCAAATTTCATGCATAATCTTAGTTCATACATACATACATATTTTGCGTCAGCTACGTTACATATAACTTAGAATTTAATGTTAGATTTTCATTTTTTGTTAATTTTATGTATTTAAAGTTAAAAAATAAACAACATGGTCTAATTTCAGTAAAAATTTGGAAAGACGCGATGATATCACTTTGCTTAAATTGCTTAAGGGAGTGTACTAGTTATTTTCGTAAAATTTCGTGTTCTTCGTGTGATATTCTGGTATCTTTCTGCCACAGTAGAAAATATATAACAATCAAATTAATTATTACTATAATTTTTTACAATATACCGGACCAAAAAGAATGTCGACAATTGTCTGCACGTGACGCAGAAATCAGTAACCCCACAAGGTATAAAATAACAGCGATTTTAATTATTTACCGTCCACTACCTTAAATATACGCAAACGGCATTTGTTAAAATATATCTGAGAATATGAGTTGTACTCACATCTTAGCAGTTTGTTCTATTTACTAAACATATGTTTGTTCTGTTCTTTTTTTCAGAGACTGTTGACAGTGATCCACTGCTAGATGCTAGTGGTGGGTCTGATACGGACTCTGAACCCATCTATGGTAATATAGGTTTTGAAGTGGCACCAGTCAAGGTGGAAGATCTCTGGGACTATGTGAAAAACAACAAATGCAACGATTGTGAAGGCTTCCGAAGAGAATACAAGGTAAGAACATGATCTTTGATAGCTTGTATGCGTATGCTTCTTGCAAATTTTAAAGTTAGATTTTCATTTTATCCTTTCGATTTTATTTGGAAACATGATACTTTTTGTTAATTGACTGTGAAATGATGCGTTCATATACTTATGTTTTTAAATGTTTTCATTTGCAAATTGTTTATTTAAAGGCAGTCACTCTTGATATTTTATGCAAATATTCCGTAATGGATTTTTATGATTTAGCATATTAAGACAATGTGAAGAATACTATTATGGAAGCTGATGAAATTTGTTTATATTTTTGTTCAGCTTATACCGGCAGGGATAACGGCAATGTGCGAGGCAGCAAGAAAATGCGAAAATAAAAATAAAAACAGATACGGAAATATTGTAGCATGTAAGTTTGCAATATATAATATATGGATTATTGGCTAAATGTTAATGGAATTAGTGTTTTGTGGCATGTTCTTATTAGGTTTTGGTCAGCATACAGGAAAGAAATACGGTAGTAGCTTCTATTATGAAAAGTTTTGTCTGTGAAGGAAAAGTAGCACTATAAATAGTAAATCGAGCTTTTATATACCTTACAATAAATAGTAAAGAAAATGCATATGACAGAATCATGGAACGCAAGACCAAATATCTAAAAGTGCACTTTAACCGGTAATCATGGTAATTGAATCGCCAGTAATGAGTGGCGTCATTTTTGACGTCATTGTACCCTGTCGCCGCGACAAAAAACGTTAACATCTATATTAAGTGATTAAGAGATTCAAACAATCGAATAATCGTTATTGTGTTTAGGTATATAATTAACAACTCCATAAACGGCAGTGACGATCCTTACTAGGTTGATAGCACTCTTAAGCACTCTTATGCCTAAATTGGCACTCGGGCTACACCCTTACGCAATATAAGTTTAGTGGTGCTAATAACCTTTTCAGGGCCGTCATTGCCATTAATAAATGTATATAATGAAAGGCAACATTCTGTAAATATATTTTCACAGATGATCATACACGAGTAGTATTACATGACTATGAAGATGAACATGACGACTATATAAACGCTAATTATGTAGACGTAAGTATATTATAAAATAAAAATATCTACCTTCGCTACTCTTTGCTGTGCTTTAAGCACTAAATAGTAAATAGAAGATATTTTTTGTTTTTCTTGAATGTGGGATATATTTCACCGAGCAGCGTAGCGCAAGTACAAATGGTGATATTCCCCATATTTACGAAAAGCAAACACATTTTCTGTTTATTTTGTTCTATTTGATGCAAAGCAAAGCAATTAAAAACTATACCAACCATAGGTTATATTTCATTGATAAAAAGCCTTTAAACATAAAATGAAGTTAATAATGCTTTTGAATGTTTCTGATATTTGTTGAAGATAACGCTAAACTTAATTTTATGTAACATTCCTCTTCTTTGATTTTTCATGTATGTACGCCAATTCTAGTAATAATGATGTGTTATTGCTACATATCTGCAATATTAATTAATTTCTATTTGCTTTTTCCAGGGATATAATAAGCCAAAAGCATATATTGCAGCACAAGGTATGTAGTATCATTTAATCTGTGTTTAGAACATATCAAAATGAAATAAGTAACCACATTTACTTTATATGCTTTCGTAAAAAAATACGATTCCAACGTATGGATATTTTCTCTTAAAAATTTTGTTTGAAATGTTCCAGGACCAACACGAGAAACATTGAAAGATATATGGAGAATGGTTTGGCAGGAACAATCAAAGACGATTATAATGTTAACCAATCCAACAGAAACTGGCAAGGTACCTAATTCATGGAGCAACAGCATTATTTTGATACCCAGAACCCTATTACTTTGAAACTTGATTTTTTCCATTTTCTGTTTTTTCGTCCTTTTATAATTGTTAGATAATAAAAAAAATTTTAGCTTTCCTTTTCGTCAAAATGTTCTGAAACAATTTTCTAAGCAAATTCTGAATGTACCTTTTATAGTATCATTAGCCATGCACGTTGCGTTATGATATTCGTCATTTCGGTATAATATATTAATTTATATAAAATATGATTGATTAAGTTTTCATAATATGTTTTCGTATTCATGCAAGAAGCATCATTTCCTTCTTGATGTTTCAGAAAAAGTGTGAGTCTTACTGGCCTGCTGATGAGATTCAGGTATTTCATGGTATAACTGTTGAATGTCTAGGTACATCCGACCTCCCAGACTTCACAACCAGAACATTTAAACTTGCAAAGGTATTTACACGTAATTTTTCACAACATAACGTAACCAAATAGCACCAAATAGCACAAGAGTAATATAGATTAAACATGTTCACGTAATCTTAATTGCCTATTAAAATGTAATGCACTATATTCATAAATGCACTCATTACGAAATTGAAGAAAAACTTGTATAGCTATTTACCATTTTAATATATACTTGTACATAATAAACTCTATAAGAAGATCATATGGACGCATAAAATGCAACCAAGCAAAATGATAGCAGATTCGATCTGATTGAGACTTTCTATATAAAGAAAATAGACTTTAAAGAAAATATACTTTTATAGAGTATCCAACATGTTACAGGGAGACGAGACTCGCATTGTGAAACAGTTCCATTACACTACATGGCCTGATCACGGGGTACCAAAGTTTAGCAGTTCTCTTTTATTACTACGACAGAAAATTCGATCCCATGACAATCTAGATTCAGGACCACAAGTGATTCATTGCAGGTAAGAAGTGGATTTGAATGCAGTAATGAGTTTTTTTTCAACTAATGTAATCCATTTTATCTAATTCAGTGTAACAATGCATTCCTGTAAATTTGAAAGCATTAGATACAATAACAAATTGAGATGCCTTACCGGGTAGGTTCAGTGGACAGAGCAGTGATTTGAACGGAGAGGTCGCAAGTTGGATTTCTGATTTTGACGATTGTTCTCCGTGTACATATTTCGCATTCACCTCCGATTTTTTTGGGAGGTTGCCATTTACGTGTAAAGAACAAGAGAGTTGAACAACCCCGATTAAACTAAATCAGCATGATGTAAAGAAAACAATCTTATTCAAGGTTTGTTTACGTACGTGTTGGATTCAATCTTTTCTTCTCTTTGACCAAATTAAGTTAAAAATAATATCAAAATTTACCAAAACATATAAAAATATTGAGATTAAAATCATTCTCAAAGACAAACCATTCACTGCTAGACAATGACCGTATTAAAAGCAGTTATTGTATTTTTATTTACTTCTGTCTTTAAGTGCTGGTGTTGGAAGAACAGGGTCGTATATAGCAATAGATGTAGAATTGGAGAGGGCCAAAACTGAAGGTGTAATAGATGTCCATAATTTTGTTCAACTTATGCGCACACAGCGGATCAATATGGTACAAACAATGGTTGGTGTTACAGTTACTTCCCTTTGTTGTTTCTTACTGAATGAATAAGAATTGATCGATTCTTTGAATACTATCTTGTTCTTTTTTTGTGTGTATTTTGATGAATTGTGAATGTATTTCGCATTTAAACATTGAACTTTAAACTGATTCGCAGGACTAAAACGATTCTCAAACAATATTGTGTAAAGTGAAAAGGGGTCAAATTGAAATGTTAATTGATGAAAACCGACCCTTTTAAGAGTAATTATAAAGTATGTCATGATACCTTAATGGACATGTCATGAAATATTTATAATGCCATGATTTATAAAGTTTCTGGACCAATATTGTCTGTGTATAACTGTTTGTTAGAGGCCCTGATTAACGGTAATACCGGTACATTATTGCTTGCCATGGCATGTTTGTACTGTCCTGTACATTTAACTTACAGAACCAATAATTAAATATATTCTCTGTATATGACTCTATATATTCTCTGTATATGACTATCTATTAGAGGCCCTGATTAGTGGTGAACCAAGTATTTCCTATGTATGACTGTTTTCTAGGGGCCCAGATTAATGGCATACATTAATGCTTGTCATAGATTGTTTTAAACTGTCATGTACTATTAACTTACAGGACCAATATGTGTTTGTGTACGATTGTTTGTTGGAGGCGCTGATTAGCGGTGATACGTTAATGAGAGCTGACGAGTACCAGGACATTCTCTCAGAGATGTGTCAGTTTGATAACACCATACAGAAAACCAAACTTGAGGAACAATTTGAGGTAACCATTTCATATAAGAATTAATACTGTTTATGTATAAATAGGTAAATAGGTAAATTCATAGAGCAAATATGAAAAAGTAAGCGGATTTCAAATGTACAGAGATGTTGCTAGCTAGTGCTACTCTGAAAATAGTATATATATTTTTTTGTAGATACTACGACTTATAACGACCACAATAGAAAGGGACGAAAGTACGACAGCTCTCAGGGCCGAAAACATTTTCAAGAACAGATGCAAAAATATTATACCAGCCAATCGTTGTCGTCCATTCTTGATGACACCATACGAAGGCTGTAATGACTATATCAATGCAGTTTTCTGTAATGTAAGTATTCCATTCATTGACCTAATTTCAACGTTCTGTAAAATGAGTGCTTTATTCGGTGGCCTACTTTCCATGTTCTGTAATATGAGTGCTTTATTCGCAGGACTAATTTCCACGTTCTGTAATAGGAGTGCTTTATTCGCTGGTCTAATTTCCACGTTCTGTAATATGAGTGCTTTATTCGCTGGTCTAATTTCCACGTTCTGTAATACGAGTGTTTTATTCGCTGGCCTAATTTCCACGTTCTGTAATATGAGTGCCTTATTTGCAGGCCTAATTTCCACGTTCTGTAATAGGAGTGCTTTATTCGCTGGTCTAATTTCCACGTTCTGTAATATGAGTGCTTTATTCGCTGGTCTAATTTCCACGTTCTGTAATACGAGTGTTTTATTCGCTGGCCTAATTTCCACGTTCTGTAATATGAGTGCCTTATTTGCAGGCCTAATTTCCACGTTCCGTAATATGAGTGCTTTATTCGCTGGCCTAATTTCCACGTTCTGTAATATGAGTGCTTTATTCGCAAGCCTGATTCCCAGTTTCAGTAATATGAGTGTTTTATTCGCTGGCCTAATTTCCACGTTCTGTAATATGAGTGCCTTATTCGCAGGCCTAATTTCCATGTTCCGTAATATGAGTGCTTTATTCGCTGGCCTAATTTCCACGTTCTGTAATATGAGTGTTTTATTCGCAAGCCTGATTCCCAGTTTCAGTAATATGAGTGTTTTATTTGCTGGTCTAATTTCCACGTTCTGTAATATGAGTGCTTTATTCGCTGGCCTAATTTCCACGTTCCGTAATATTAGTTTTTATCCGCTGGCCTTATTTCCACGTTCTGTAATATGAGTGCTTTATTCGCAAGCCTGATTCCCAGTTTCTGTAATATGAGTGTTTTATTCGCTGGCTTAATTTCCAGTTTCTTTAGGATTTTTTTTCACCGCTGCCCAGGCTTAAGTTTTAATTTCTATAAAGTGTTGTATTCGCTGATCTGCTTCCTAATAATAGTAATATGACTGTTTTATTCGCTGGCTTAATTTCAATTATATATCTGTACTTTTTTTCACTGGCTTAAGTTCTAATGTCTATAAAGTGTTTCATTCGTTGGCCTTATTTATAATTTCTTTAAAGTGAGTTTTTTTTATTTGCTGGCTTAATTTCCAGTTTATGTAATGTAAGTGTTTATTCGCTTGGCTTAAGTTTTTTTTTTTTTTTTGTTTTTTTTTGAGGCCCCTTGTTGGTAACCCCGTTTATTATCTCCGTAACCGGTATAATAGGGGTCGGAGAACCATCCGCCTATTAACTATACAATATCCAATACATTCAAATATTTAGATATATAATAAAAGTTACTACATACATACACAGTACCATACATAATACCATATTTACAAACAGTTGATGTTATTCACTAATTTTTCTGGCACATAAAAAATTTTGTGATGAATGTATGATGCTTTTTGTGTAAAAAAGGCAATAAATTATAAAAACAGTTGATGATATTTCTAATTAAGATAATAAACGGACCTCATGAATGACAATGGAAGAAAAAAAAACTGACAGAAATACAAGCGAGAAAAAAAAAACTGGAAAAAAAAACTAAAAAAAAGTGCTGCCCTTTTCCTACTATCACTGGATTTTAAATCTAACTTTTTGTCATTAATGGATATTATAATTTCTTTCTCTTAATCAGGGTAATGGTAAGTAATCATATATCAAGTTTTTGTAACAAAATTGACCAGTTTTCCTCAAAGTTATGAAGATCGTTGTTTATCTTGGCGATATACTTCATTGTTATGAATTTTGGTTTTAAGTATAAAACAAACGATGGAGTATTTAGAAGATGTATACAATTTTCTTTAAATTTTGATTTAAAGATGTAATACTTAAGCAATAAAGAAATAAAGCTTCCTTTAGAGTTATCGTTGACAAGTGGGAAAAGAAATTGTTTTTCTTGTATATTCAAATCTATTTCACACTCACTTCTCATCCACTGTTTGATGCTTACGATAAAATTATAAATAACTGGACATGAAAAAAAGATATGTTCTATTGTTTCCCGCTCGTTTTTGCAGTAAGAGCATAAATTATTATCTATTTTATGTATGAGATGTAAAAATGAGTTTGTAGTAAGAATATGATGATTTATCTTAAATTGAAAATCTTTTAACTTTATTTCTTTGATTGTCTTTAAGTTTTTGCAATAATCTTTAAATTCGTCATCGGAAATCCCCATTATTTGTACCCATTTGTTTGGTACCACGACACTCTTTGTATTTGTAATTGTATCGTAAAAATACTACTACCTTTTTTATTAGCTCACCTGTCACATAGTGACAAGGTGAGCTTTTGTGATCACCCTTCGTCCGTCGTCCGTCGTGTGTCCGTCCGTGCGTCCGTCAACAATTTCTTGTCTGCACGATAGTAGTTTCATTTATAATTTTATTTTAACCAAACTTGCACACAACTTGTATCACCATACGATCTCGGTTCCTTTCTTGAACTGGCCAGATCCCATTATTGGTTCCAGAGTTATGGCCCCTGAAAGGGCCAAAATCAGCTATTTTGACCTTGTCTGCACAATGGCAGCTTTATTTATGATTAGATTTTTACCAAACTGGCACACAACTTGAATCAGCATAAGATCTTGGTTCCTATCTTGAACTGGCCAGATTCCGTTATGGGTTCCAGAGTTATGGACCCTGAAAGGACCAGAATTAGCTATTTTGCCCATGTCTGCACAATAGCAGCTTCATTTATGATTTGAATTTAATCAAACTTGCACAAAACTTGTATTGCCATACGATCTCGGTTCCTTTCTTGAACCGGCCAGATCCCCTAATGGGTTCCAGAGTTATGGCCCCTGAAAGGGCCAAAATTAGCTATTTTGACCTTGTCTGCACAATAGCAACTTCATTTATGATTTGATTTTAACCAAACTTGCACACAACTTGTATCACCACAAGATCTTGGTTCCTTTCTTAAACTGGCCAGATTCCATCATGGGTTCCAGAGTTATGGCCCCTTAAATGTCCAAAATTGGCATTTTGGCTTTTGCAGCCATATAGAGACTTCATTTATGGTTTTATTTGATTCAAACTTCCAAAGTATCTTTAACAACAATAAATCTTGGATTCCATGACAAATCAGATCCAATTGTAGTTTCCAGAGTTATTTTATATCTGATTACCTCCCCTGATTTTAGTCAAAATGGATTTATATCAGTAAGTACTTACAGGACTTATTTGAAATTTCATTATTGTCATTAGTTGGACCGAGCCAATCAGGGTAGATAACTATGGACTGATTTTATGTCAAATTACCTCCCTTTATTTCAAATTAAAATGGGCATATCTCCGTAACTAATGAAGATACTGATCTGAAATTTCATTGATGTCAACAGATTTATTTGGCAGATCCTTCTTTTGTTAACTTACAATAATTTTCTTTT
Organism: Mercenaria mercenaria; assembly: GCF_021730395.1. NCBI lineage: Eukaryota > Metazoa > Mollusca > Bivalvia > Venerida > Veneridae > Mercenaria > Mercenaria mercenaria. Next base: position 58,346,916 of record NC_069363.1, read on the forward strand.
GAATTACTTCCCTGTTACGTTACTATAAATAGCCTATTTTTAGTATTTTTTTTTATTATTGGCCATAGGGAAAAACCGAGACCACTTTTCTGTGGTGCAACATGGATGGTACCTCCAATTTTTAGGTGTATTTTAACATATATGTACCTTGTAAGAATTTTGTTTTTCTTTTTGGTTAAATTTCTTTCCTTTGTTGTTCCTGTCCTTTAGACTTAGATATTTTTTCTGAGGACCTTCTTGTCCTCAAGTGCAATGATAACAGGTGAGCGATATAGGGCCATCATGGCCCTCTTGTCTTTTATTACATTTTTAAATACGGATTCAAAAACATGTTTGTCTTATATTTAATAACCTCATTTGCGTTTTGTCTTATTATATTTTTCCATTCAATTGGTATGTTTGAAAGAACACGGTGCAAATCTATAAAAGTTCCTCTTACCGAATAAATGGTTTTAAGGTCTTCTAAGCTATAAAAATTCCCATTATTGTCGAGTAAATCTATATTATTTATGATGTTTCTCCGGTACCAGTTTTCTGAATATTCTGTTTTTATTCTGAAACGGTGGTTATACCATAAAGGCGAGTATAAAATATCTTCTAAATCATTGATTTCGCAACATTCAACAAATCTACACCAACTATTGAGCACATCCCTCCAAAATGGATTATGTACTTCTCTTACTAGTACTTTTACATATTGCGAGCCAAAAGAGATAATTTTATCAAATGAAAACGTTAACAGAGATTTCCAAGTATCACAGTTAAAAATAGCTAATCTCCTAATCCAACTAATTTTCAAACTTTGAATAAAAGATTTAATATTAATCATGTTAAGTCCTCCTAATTCTATATTCTTTGTGACAATTACTCTTTTTATTCTGTCAGGTCCGTTGTTCCATAAAAACTTATAGGCAATAGTTTCCAATTCCTTAATAAAATAATCAGATGGGTCAGGTAGTGCAATAAATATATAGACAAACTTTGACAAAACAATAGATTTTAACACAGTTACTTTCCCAAAAAGGGTGAGCTTTCTTTTTGCCCAAATATCTAATATATTCCTGCATTTTTGTAATATTTCAAGAGCATTTAGATTCCAGATATCATATATATTGGCAGAAAACCGAACACCAAGTATCTTAATTGGTTCTTGACTCCAATCTAATGAGTAGTCTCTACATAACTGACGTTGGGAATTTCTAAGTGAACCTATCCAATAGGCTCTGGTTTTTTCTATATTTATTTTTAAACCTGACATTTTATAGAAGTTATCATATGTAACCAGACAATTTCTAAGAGATTCCTCGGTTCCGTTTAAAAATATCTGTGTATCGTCAGCATATTGACTAATTTTATATTGCTGATTTCGCAGGCTAATACCTACAATACTATTGTTACGTCTAATCATTAATCCCAGTACTTCAGAACATAAAATAAATATATAAGGTGAAATTGGGTCACCTTGTCTGCAGCCTCTTTCGAGAAGGAAAAAGTCGGATAAATGACCATTTTGCAGAATAGACGTTTCACTTCCGTTTTGAAATAGACGTATCCATTTTTTAAAAGAAATCCCGAAATTGAAGAAATCTAGGGTTTTGTGTATAAATGTCCACGAGATAGAATCAAAGGCTTGCTGGAAATCTATAGAAAGCAGTAAACCAGGCAAATTTTCTGAATTCGTTTCAAACATAATATCGTAGATAAGTCTAATATTTTCTCCAATAAATCTGCCGGATATAAAACCTTTTTGATCTTGATGTATTAATTTATCCAAGAATAATTTTAAACGATTTGCTATTGCAGCTGAAGCTAACTTGTAAATAACATTTAAAAGAGAGATTGGTCTCCAATTTTGCATCAAAAATCTATTTTTATTTGGTTTTGGAAGACAAGTTATGACCCCTTGTTTCTGTGTTACTGATAAATTGTTTGTTTGATAGGCAAAGTTTAATGATCAGAACAAAGTATGCAACATCTTCCCAAAAGAACTTGAAAAACTCTACAGTAAATCTATCCAACCCAGGGCTTTTATCGTTTTTCATATTTTTTAAGGCACCACTTAATTCCTCAATTTCAAGCTGTCCTTCCAGTTTTGCAGAATCTAGAAAACATAATTTTCTGGGATTATCTCCAATAGTATTTATAATAGGTGTTTCATCTACATGTATGTTATTTTTATACAGCTTTTCATAGTAACTTTTTTATATTTTAAAATGTCTTTGGTGTTGGTGTATTCAACATTATTTTCATCTATAAGTTTATTAATTGTTTTGCTTATGAAATTTCTATTTTCGAGATTGAAAAGATAGCTTGATGGCTTTTCTCCTACATTTTCGTACCTACATCTTGACCTAATCATTACACCCTCATAAACCTTCTGTCTTAATGTTTCTAGTTCGCTTTTCTTTTCTTGTAGTTCGTTTAATGTACTATCATTTCTATTCATAAAGTTAGCGATAATGTTATTTTCTAAAATTTGAATATCATTTTCTAGATCTTTTTCCCGTTTTTTTCTCTTTTCTTTTTTTCGGAGCAATATTTTATGGTTTCCCCTCGAAGAATAACTTAAAAGGTTTCTAGAAAAAGTTGATCATTAATATTTAACTGAATATGTTTGTTTTGAAAAGAATTTCCGTTTATAGTGTCCCCATCATTTTCGTTATCTTCCGTTCTATGTTGTTCGATAAGATTTTCTAATGTAGTTTTAACCAACTTAATATATGTTTCGTCTTTTAGAAGGGAATGATTGAACTTCCAGTAACCCTTTCCTCTTAAGCTATCGTTAAACTTAAGTTTTAAAGTAATACCGTTATGATCTGATCTGTAACCATGAATAATATTTGAGTCTATTACTAAGTTCAATACTTTCGCTTATTAAGAAGAAATCGAGTCTTGATTGCTTCTTTGTTGGATTCTGCCTTCTCCATGTATATTTTCTTTTATTTTCGTTTAGTATTCGCCAAACGTCGATAAAACCCTCATTTTCAATTAGATTCATGACACTTTTTCTAGCTCTTTGATTATTAATTGTGTTATAATTTTCATAATCTAGATCGGGATTAATTACCAGATTCCAATCTCCACATATTATGTTAAAATCGTTTCCAGTGTTTAATATTTTTTGCTTAATATTTTCATAAAATTCTGGTTTATCCTCATTTGGACCGTATATATTTACCAAAGTCATTCTAAGATTATAAATGCAAATATCTAAAATAAGATAATTTCCGTACTCATCTTTAAAAACATTCTCAACTTTCTGCTCAAAATTATTTCGCAAAAGTATCATTACACCCCTACTGTTACTGGTGTATGGACTAAAGTAAATATCATTTCCCCATTCGGCCTTAACATATGTACACATTTGTTTTGTCAAATCTCTCCTTTTTTTAACATTACATAAACCCTGACAATTCTGAGAAAATATCTTTACCTGATCACCTATGAGGTAATTTAAAAAACAATTTTGTTAGATACATGCTATTATGAAACAAAAACAAACCAGCGATAGAGGATAGGGTATAAAAATAAAAATACAAACACAGCAATAAAAAGGATTGAAAAATGACTATCTGTATCGTCACAAAAGGTATGACATCGCTTGGCTTAAGTTAATGTTTTATTCACTGGCCGTATTTCAAATTTCTGTGATATTAGTATTTTATTCACTGGCTTAACTTCCAGTGTCTGTAAAGTGTTTTATCCGCTGTCTTTAATTCCAATTATTATAAAGCGTCCTATTCGCTGGCTTAAGTTCCAATTTATATAAAGTGTTCTATTCGCTGGCTTAATTAAATTCCAATTTCTGTAGTATGAGTGTATTATTCGCTGGCTACTTTTCAAATTTCTATAAAGTAAGTGTTTTATTTGCTGGTATTGTTTATCAACATGTTTTGAGGAATTTATTGTCTCCTTAAGTGGGCGTGAATGAATTACTATAATAAATAGCACGTTTTATTTTCATGATTATGTATTAATGCTTATCCTACCTTTCCTATTCGTGTTCGAATTGATTTCTTTATAGGCATGTGTATCAGCGCTTAGTTTGAAAAACATTTGTTTTGCTATGAAAGCATACATAGCTGCTTTAATTAGGATAAGTACAAAAAATCGTTTATAAAATAACAAGTGAAATTGTATCGCTGGTAGAAAACGATGTGTTGGTGGTATCAAATGAAGCTTGACCTTTTGTATTTTAATTTTTCCGCCGAGTATAAGTTTTTTTTATTTATTTCAGAGTTACACACGCCGAGATGGCTTTGTTTTGACTCAAATGCCCCTACCAAATACTGTGATAGACTTTTGGCGACTTATTCATGATCATAATGTAGCCGCAATAGTCATGCTGAACGAAGTGGACATATGTGATGAGGTAATATTTGGCACGTGTTCCACACAGTGCTAGAAAACCATTCGTATTATCTTGATATAAATGATAAATGATTAAAAATTACTTAAGATCATGTCTTATCAATGCCAATGCGTACTGGACTAGTAAGTCAAAAGTTTAATCACAAAACTGCGAAAATTAATTAAATTTCTGATGTCATGTAATGTTCTTCAGACTTCGGGCTATACATTTTATTATTGATCAGCAAGCTATCCAGAAATATATGATTATAAGTCTTACTCATTTAACAATAGCACATGATATATTCTCTATTAATGAAATAGATTAAAAAGTAGTATTCAGGCAAAACAAAATTATAAACGTTTTCTAATATAAACTTGTAGCCATATACTTTTTGTTTCTTCTTACAGACGTGTGAACAGTACTGGACCCTTGAATCATGTGGTGAAAAGTATGGACCTTTTATAGTAGAGACAACTGCCGAGATAAAATCTGACCCGAGCATTACAATTCGTGATTTCTCTATCACAAACACTGATATGGTATGTACAAGAGATGACTAAAGTGCCGCAAAATTCATCAGGAAAATTAAAAATATTCAAGCTTTTAAAATCTTTTAGACGCATAGAACACATCTACGCAAAATAATAACAGACTCGGTTTGACTGAGTCTGTTAATGAGAGGTAATGAAATATGTAACATCCTTCACATCCCCTAGTTCCGACTTCAGTGGAAAATTGAAGGAACTTCATAATCTCAAAAGGCCAGAAAATATAACAAAAAGTGTTTTCTCATAATTCTTTCCATCAAACTTGACCTAAGAAATATTACAGTTTTAATATTAGCGACTGAGGCATTTTAAATGTGTTATCAACAACTTCATTATATCTATTCCCTTCTTGCATAAAATATCTTTGTTTCTTTGGAAAAAATCTGAGATCGTTAGTTATATTTTTCAGCCACATGCTGTACCGAAGGTTGTCCGTCAGTTTCATTTTCATCGCTGGGTGGATGAGTCTCCGGTTCCCAGTTCTAAATTGTCTCTGTTCGAACTGCTAGACATGGTCGATACCTGTCAACGACATAGCGGCAACAAACCAGTTGTGGTTCACTGCATGTAAGATATATTCTGTTCAATTAAACTGCAAAATTAAACGAACATTTTGCAAAGTAATTTAGATAGATTTAATCTTAAGCTTAAAATGATAGCTTATTAGTGCATTAATTGTGTCTGGATGATGTTGCTATTACTTTATTGTCGAATTTACTTTAAACAAGAAAGACTCGCTGAATTCAGTATTGAACATTTAAAAATCCACTTTTGTTCTTTCATTAACAACAAAAAGGCAGTTGTAACAGGTGTTATGCTAATAACATGGTTAGAAAATCACTCTTTTACCATATTGCTCGTTGTAATAAAACGATGGATTCTATATTACTCCCTTCTGTGTCAATCAGTATTCATACCTTTAACAAATATTTCAGAAAACAATTTCCGAGAACAACAGTTAACAAGAAATTTATATATTTTATATTCATAACAAAAAATGTTGCAGCTACATTATAAACAAACGCGTTATTACCCTTTAAAGTTATGCAATTAAATTAATAAAATGACATTACAGTTGCACTTTCAGCTGAGTTGCGATTGTATGAGGGTTGAGAGTGAAAGTGTTCTAAGTTCATATAGATACAGAAGTAGTAAGAAGTTTTTCGCTCTCATACGTCGTATTTCAGCTTTGAGAAGAATAGTTTGCAAAATTGTTTGTATGTCAATTCAACCGTAATTGGTTTTATCACTTAATGCCATTCACTCTTGCAGGAACGGTGCTTATCGTAGTGGTCTATACGTAGCTGTGAGTATCCTCATAGAACGTCTGAAGCTTGAGAAAGAAATAGATGTCTTCCAAACAGTGAAACAGCTGAGACTGTGTAGATCCCATCTGGTCGATAATCTGGTATGTAAACAGTATTAAATGAGTTCTATCTTATATACCCTTGACTGTCTGTATGAATACCTTTAGGAAGAAAATAGAGATTTCAAAGGAAATTACACGGTTAGAACAAAAGGCTGGATTAAAAAGTTTGTCCACGGTGTGCATATATCTTCATTCAGACTTGTAGATCAATTTCTAAATGCAGATATTCTAATATTACTTATTCCCGTAGATTCTGCTGAAACTGGACAGATGTGTGCACGCTGAGTTGTTTCAAAACTTTGGACAAATTAGAATGGCAGTAACCAGTTTGAAAGTCATATTTCAAATTCTAATATACATGTACAAATATATAGTGTGTCAATCCCGCTTAAATGTGGACAAAAATTTATCGCTATAAATTCATTGTATGAACTCTGAGCTATTTGTTTTTCAGGAACAATATCGTTACTGTCATGAGATTGTGTTAGACTATATGAACTCTGTGAACATGAACAGTATGACTACATTTACACCTCCAGTTTCAAATGCATCAACAGTAGTTTCTTCCTTGCATCTCACAGTCGGAGAGACGAAGGAAACATGAAGTAAATGATTGTGCGAAAGGAGTAAATAGTATATACGTTAGAAGACCAAAACATTCGAATCGAAAACCATCACCACCATGTTGACTTCCACGTGTTGCATCACTTGTGCATCAATATTATTTCTGTAGGTCAATATCAACTTAATATAATTTCTTTTTTATATGAAGTTTTATTCTATAAGAACAGGTCATTTCGCTTAATGAGCAACTTGATAGAATGTATTGCAATACTATAAATGCAATTTAACTTTGATTTAGATTATTTTTATTCATTGCTTAATGTATTAGACCGATTTTAAGATTCTGAACAATGAATTATGAATTCGGATGCACTGTATTATACAGTTAAGGACTTTTCGTTTTATCTGCTGCAGAATAAATAAATATTGTCCCTCTGGTAGCTGAGGCTAATGTAACCTTCTGTGGTACAGATCACGTCATTCTTTGACGAAAACTCAAAATATATGACAAGGGCTTAGAGCGAAACATTTCTATCTGTTTCTGTTTCTATAAACAGATAGACCAGTTTCGCTCTAAGCCTCGGTGAGCTCTTATTGCCCGTTTGATCGTGCTATATCCCAGAAACAGTGCAATATCATAACATTTTTGTTAAATATTTTTGCTATAGCAAAATAAAACTGATCAACACTATTTTGACTTTTTTGTATAATCTAAGGGTTATTCTGACCAATGAGTTCTCATTCACTTATTATGATACAGAGTTTCGTCCATCATATATATGTACATGTTTACGCAAGTTTCTCAACATTGACACTGTGACAATGTTACAATAGGTATAACAGAAAATGGAGGAAGGAATTTCGTTGCTCATATTTATATCACTTTTTATTCGTTTATTTTAGCTCGTTACTTTGTGTTGTTTGCCTTCTGTTGTTGTTGTACCAAAACCTTCGTTATCCAATATTGGTTCAGATATATTTGCTGTTTCTTCATTAGCTTTATCTGCGTTTAGTTCTTCGTGAATCTGCACGTCATCTCTGTTTAAGCGAGACATATAAGGCTTTTCAATAAAGTATTTTGTCATTTGCTGGTTGTAGGCTGCAGCTGTAAAGCACACATTTTAAATTTGTACATATTTACTCATTAATAGATTTATCCATTTTATCGAATCACTTTTGCATCATGCTATCTGTCATTATGTAAATTGATATTTCATATTTTCATTTTATATAATGTATATTATACACCATGTTATAATGAATAAATGCCATATAGATCGCATTGTTTTCTTTTCTTTCTTTTTATTTGTAACTCTTTATTATTATAGTTTATAGGAAAGGCCTGAGGAACTCGAATAAAATGGACACTGACATATCGCTGATCATGGTCAGACCATGTAGACATGATAAAATGAATGTCGCTTTAAACATAAAATCTGATCCCGTTTATTAACGAAGTTTTATCGAGCTTTTATTAGTAACGTATTGTAACAGTTGTATTACCATTTCGCCCCAACATCCATAACTTAGAAAACAGGAATATGCTTTACAGTCATTGGGCTTTCAAAACATCACAGTGTATAAAATTCCCTATTGGCGTCGTCACTCTGGCACATAGCCTTTATCACATAGTATCGAAGTTATAGAAATAAAACGTACATCAGATGACTACCCAGTCTGTACATTTTGTCACTTTGGCACTTTGTTCACAATTACAAATTTATTGCACGATTATCACCCATAGCAGATAATATTCAGTCAGATTTCTAACAATTGATTGAAATGTGTTTGTTACTTGCGCACTCTGGTTAATGGTTTAGTGAAGAGTCTGTATACGCCATTGCCAACAACAATAGTTTATTATTTGACTCCTTATGTAAATTGCCGGTATGTTTACATGGCTAATTAGTAGAATATATCTAAATGTCAAAGTGATGTTCTCGTGTAAAGAACCACTAAGTCTTATTGAATGGCTTGCCGGCTTATAGCTAAAACAACTGGCCCACGGACCTTCATACCTCGGGCAATAGTTTTGACTTTTGACCGTCAAGCCTGTAATGTGGTTTGTTTCTTTATGAAATTTGAAAATAGAACCAGTATGGGACATACAGGCTTTGTAGGCTCTTGAAATGTATCAGCTGCATTCACCGTGATCTAGAAGATAAATGCTGTGGTCGCTTGTTTACTCCTACGCTAAATCCATTCAAGTGATTGAACAAATATGAGATCACTCTAAACAATTTAATATCTTTAACGGGTAAACAAGATTGAAGTGCAACAAAGTTTTATGTTTTGGTGTATAATTACATCGGGATTGGGTTCTAATATTTCTGTTTATCATTACAGCTAAAGGTTTAATATATTGTAATGCTTTGTCCTTGAAAATTAGAGCTTGAACAAACTATCCTTGAAATAAAAATTCATTGCCCGTTTCAAACTAATAAAGTAGAGTCGTTTCTTTGAATTAAAAGAAAAAAAAAGGTAACATATGCGTACAAATTAGTTTCACTTGACACCACAATTATTTGATAATGAGTATCATAAACTGCCTGCCTTGCATGGAGAAAACACAGAAATGGTAAATCCTATGTCCTTGCAATTTCATTTTTCCACGACTGCCTCACCTCACTTAGCCCTGTTTGACCTGCAGAAGTAGTTGCTTTTTGATGAATCTTATTCGACATGAGACCGGTTTTACATCGGCATTATAGTGTTATAACCATTGTCCAGAGACATTGGAACAAGATGGTTTAAACTGAGAATGAAGTAACCGGTGTAAACTCCTTAGAGGCGTTTTTGCAACGAACTGTTGGAAGCCTTTGTCTCCTTCTGTTTGTTTCCATTGTATTTATGTTTCACTTTCGTTAAGCATTTTTGCCTATATTTCCACGATGTACATGTCCATACACACATTGCTATAGGCTTTTGCTATGAGGGCGTTCAGCTCTTTGAACTTGACTCTTATCTACCGGAACTTTGTCATTGTTTTGTATACTGGAAGAATCGCCAGCAAAAATGCATTGAAACATCGCGAAAATACAGATTTTATAAACAGTTGATTAACTCTCGTTCAAATTTAAGCTGATGTATTCCGCTTGCTTGTACATCTCTGTTGATAATACTAAAATCTGCACATTGTTTTTGTAAGTAGAGGATCAACGGAAACAAGTCTTAAAGACTAGCTCAGATCTAATGCAAATTTATATAGATGCAGAGTTCATGATTTATCTACAAACATTTATTATTTATCAGCCAGGCTAACCATGAAAAAAACTTTTCTGTCCTTTTATGTTTTTAGCTTGTGGAAAAAATACATAACAATAAGAAGATCTTGCGGAATATCGACGAAACACTTATTTTTTTCCAGCAAACATAATATTTTAATCATTACAATATTTTAGTCATGTATAAAGCATTGAATTGCAGAAAACGTTTAAAAATGTGTATTGAGGCTACTATTATCATTTGGAGGAGAAACATATTCATTAACTTTTTTATTATCCACTCTAAGATTATTCCATACGTAAATGAGCCGTGTCATGAGAAAACCAACACAGTTGGTTTGCGACCAGCTGGTTTTCTCATGGCGCGGCTCAAATATCCACTTCAGTTGTATCAAAACAATTGAAAATACCCTACTTACCACAAGCATCTTAAAACCTTTCAATATATAGTGTTTGTCAATATTGTAAGTGTGTTTATGTGTTTTAACCTTACGCTTATAAAATGCCATAATAAAATTGGTATCGGCGCTTTTTAGATAAACCTCTTTTGAAATAGTGTCGTTTTTCCTTTTTTGGTGGATCTTGATATTTAAAAAGTTACGTAAGTACACACATTTTTCACCATTATCGACTACATACACCCTCCATCATAGAATTTATCCTCGAATCCGAGGTGTTAGAACCTCTTTGTGATGTTTCGAAGTGTCAATTTATATCTGTTCGTGAGTTATTAATATTAAGCGTTGTTTCCTTGAAATATTAAGGCATTTACCTAGTTATCTCATTTCTTCTCTGATCTTCTGATCTTAAAGAGCTTAAGTAATAGCAGCGTTTGATTAAATATATGATCACTCTTACCAAGTTAATTATGTGAGCAAATAGATAAAGTCGAAGTACACCTTTTTCGGCGACGCCGTCTAAATTCGTTTTCGTTACCTATGCCACGTGACTTCAGTTTGCGAATCAAACTACTTGATAACGCATTATAGATAATTTATCAAAGTGGAAGATTTATGCAACACTCTGCCTGATTGGACGAGAGTGTCAATTTCTTTCACTCTGTTGAATGTGCTACGCTGAGTGAAATGTAGACAAAGCGTTTATCCTAAACGACGCTGTTCACAGTTTTAAAGCTAACTTTGGCTCAGTATATTTAGCAAGAATATTGATATATCTCAAAATGATAAGTAAGTTTAATAAATATGATAAAAACCTGTTTAAATACCAACATATATCAAATTAAAGAAAGAGCTAAATACAGTCTGCGTATCACATGAATAAGGGTGTGATGAGAGTCTTTTATGGTATGCAAATATTGAACTCAGTTGAAATCTGTTTTATTATATATATGCTATATAATGACTGAATCTCATTTCACTGAAATGAAGGTACGCTGCATACAGTTTATCTATGTGATATGACTACGATCAAACTTTACTTATGAAACAGAAATATTGAAATAATTGCAATTGTATGTTTTGCTTGACCTTCACTTTTTTTATAGGTGTGACGTCATTGTCCAAAGATTCATGAATAGCGAATATGCTATTTGTTAAAGCGGGATCAGTTGGCCTATTTTAGAAATAAATCAAAATAATAAACAAAAAAAAAATCCTTTAATTGATTTTTCTCATGTATTCTAATCAAACTTGATTTGTAGCATCTTTATTAGGCCCGCAGCCAACTTTGTTCAGCTGGGACATTTGACCCCTTTTAAGGGCTGCTAGAGCTAAAACTAGAAATGCCTTTATACAGCGTCTCATGAACAGCTTGGTGGATCTTTGTCATACTTGGTCTGGAGCATCATTATAAGGTCCTCTTCCAAATTTATTTATATAGGAACTTGGGCCCTATTAGGGACCACTATAGCTAAAAGTAGATATGCCTTTCTTCGCATTAACCACTAAAATGTAATGGATTTTTATCAAACTCGATGTGTAACAATATCGTAAGGTCTCCTGCTATTTTGTTACAAATGGGGATAGGGACCAATTTAGCTAAAAATATAAACACGTTTAATGACCTCTTCTCATGAACTGCTTCATGAATCTTCATCAAACTACTGTTGTAATTATTCGTATAAGGATAAACGAAACAAAATTGCAACCCTACGAAACCTTTACGAAAAAATTAAAAGAGAACCATTTAAATTGTTAAAGTGCGGTGTTTAGTTTTGCAATTTGAAAAATGTTAGATGAAAGACGAATGTTAGATGAAAAATTCATAAACTTCTTTCCTTATTACAATTCGCCGACTATCATTTTTAAAGATATTTCTTGTTTAATATGTTTGCGTTAAAATTGTTTTTACTTGTATTATATAAAAGCGTCTACTTATATCGGGCTAAGATACTACTATTAATTATTGGTCTGGGTCTTATTCTGCCATAGGGTCAAGGTCAAACTAATGACGTAAATCATGAACTACATATGGAAATGACACTTCTACGATTGTTTTAGCTGTACCTATGAGTGGCGTGATTGGATGCAGTCGAATATGGCCCTTTTTCAAAAGCCAAATCTAATCGTACATCATATCGCTTTATCAAAAGGGAAAGGGTAATATATTTCTGGGATACGGCTTTTATTGACCAACACAATGTAATTAAGATTGAAGGTATTTTGTTGATGGCCATTCTCCTTATCACCAATTGTATTTGACTTGACGAGCTATTGACTGAGCGCAGTGAAACAAATGTGTTTTGTTTTACTGGTATTTTAGCAATCTTGCCCACACGTTGTTATGAACGGTGAATTTAAATGCAATATTCAGTGGTTTGTACTTATCATCCGTATAATATGATTAATCTGGGTAATAATCAAATCCCTAACTAAATTAAAATTCAAAACTTAAATTCAGTCGACAACGGAAGCATTACTGAATCCAAAGAGTAAAGTATGACATTCAAATGCTTAATACCACAGTCAAGAGCGAAATTATCACACAAGAAGCAACAACAACAAAAAACCATATATAAACTAGTGAAGAGTGTAATTAAGGGAAAGACGAATGAAAAATATATCTTCTTTGATCCAAACAAAACATGTATAACTTCAATGAGTGATCTTGCAGATCCAAGACCGAGAAAGTTAGTTCATAGCGATAATGTACATGTACTTACTGTTTTATTCGTTTATTTAGCTCGTTAAGTTTTTTATTGTTGTTACAAAAACCTTCTTTATCTTAATTTTGTAAATATTGCGCACTTTGTTCAATGAAATAGAGGATTAACGGAAAATGAGGGTTTAAGTCGGAATTGCTAACATCAAACATAAATATCGCTAGAGTGTTCACATAACTTTAACTTAAAATAAAATATTTCATTCTGCGATTGTTGGTAGTTGGATGTTTCGTTGCGAAAGAATTTTTATAACAGAAGATAGATTTTTCGGAATATGGACGGTAAGAAATTTGTTTAATAATATTAATTGTATATATTTTTTAATCTTGTTTTATTTTAAACATGTATTTGTTTGACCTCGATAAAACGTTTGCTCGTACAGTTTCGAGCACACACAAATCCGCAAGAACAGCAAAAGAGTGAAATTATCACAAAATCCAAAAGCTTAACACTAGGATAGGATGGGATTAGGACAAAGACATATAGAAATATGTCTTCTTTGGTCCGAACAAAGTATATGTAACTTCAATGAGTGATTATTGAACCTAAGAAAGTTTGTTCATAGTGATAATGTATAACGTAATTATTGTTTTAGTCGTTTATTTTTAGCTCGATACGTTTTTTATGGTTCTTACAAAATCCTTCGTTATCGCTGTTGATAACAATTACTTTTTAAATATTGCGCACTTTGTTCAATCAAATGGAGGATTAACGGAAATAAGTCGGAATTGCTTAGATCAAATAGAAATATCGATAAAGTGTTCATGCAATTTGACCGTAAAATATAATATTTCATTCTGCGATTGTTGGTAGTTGGATGCTTGGTTGCGGAAGAGCGCCACTAACAGAAAATACATTTTCATGAATATAGACAAAACTCATTTTCTAGTAAGAAATTTGTCTAATGATATTTATTGTTCATATTTATAATCTTGCTTTAAACAGTGTATTTGTTTGAACTTCGTAAAACATTTACTTGCACAGGTTCAAGCCCACATATTCTCAAGCACACTCACAAACCTACATGTGTGTTACAATTTCACATTTTGGGAGAGGAAGACTATTTTTTAGAAAAAAAAATGACTCTCCAGTGAGACAATGTGCCCGTTATAAACGTCCTTTTTAAAGTTTATAAGTCGATTATATCGTACTTACATTGGTTTGATTTGTTGTAGGCGTAAATGCATCCAGACAATTTAGCCTGATGAGCATGAAATCTCGTGACTTGTTGCAATAAAGAAGATTAATATAAAACTGCTTACATAGTCTCCTTGCAATACGCCCGCCATATGTTACATATTACGATGCCCTGTTGGGGTCATCGTAACGCGATGCCGCGCACGTACACTGAGGCCGTTGACGGAGCTAGGGTGCGATGACGACGACGCGATACTACGATGACAGGATGATAAAGGAGCAATGCTGAGAAAGTATGATAGGGAAGACGCTTTATTGGTTTTTCGTTATCGTGCCTCAATTCCACCACAATAATGCAATGGTACCATCAAAATTGTGCTATCGTACCATAAACACCGGGCTGTCATGTCATCCATATCGTACGAAAGACCTGTGGTGACATTTCAACTTCATTATTTCACGATTTCTGCTTCCTGATTTCACGATTTCCACTTCGTGAATTCACGAATTCACGATTTTTTCTTCCTGATTTCACGATTTCCACTTCATGAATTCACGATTTCACGAAAAAACTTGATTTCTTGATTTCACGATTTCTTGATTTCACGATTTCATGATTTCACGATTTCTCGACTTCACGATTTCCACTTCATGAATTCACGATTTCACGATTTCCGCTTCCTGAATTCACGATTTCCACTTCATGAATTCACGATTTCACGATTTCCACTTCACGAATTCACGATTTCCACTTCACGAATTCACGATTTCACAATTTCCACTTCATGAATTCACGATTTCACGATTTCCACTTCACGATTTCACGATTTCCACTTCACGAATTCACGATTTCACGATTTCCACTTCATGAATTCACGATATCACGATTTTCACTTCATGAATTCACGATTTCATGATTTCCACTTCACGATTTCACGATTTCCACTTCACGAATTCACGATTTCCACTTCACGAATTCACGATTTCACGATTTTCACTTCACGAATTCACGATTTCCACTTCACGAATTCACTATTTCACAATTTCCACTTCATGAATTCACGATTTCACGATTTCCACTTCACGAATTCACGATTTCCACTTCACGAATTCACTATTTCACAATTTCCACTTCATGAATTCACGATTTCACGATTTCCACTTCACGATTTCACGATTTCCACTTCACGAATTCACGATTTCCACTTCACGAATTCACTATTTCACAATTTCCACTTCATGAATTCACGATTTCACGATTTCCACTTCACGATTTCACGATTTTCACTTCACGAATTCACGATTTCCACTTCACGAATTCACTATTTCACAATTTCCACTTCATGAATTCACGATTTCACGATTTCCACTTCACGATTTCACGATTTCCACTTCACGAATTCACGATTTCCACTTCACGAATTCACTATTTCACAATTTCCACTTCATGAATTCACGATTTCACGATTTCACGATTTCCACTTCACGATTTCACGATTTCCACTTCACGAATTCACGATTTCCACTTCACGAATTCACATTTCACATTTCCACTTCATGAATTCACGATTTCACGATTTCACAGATTTCCACTTCACGAATTCACGATTTCTCACTTCACGAATTCACTATTCACAATTTCCACTTCATGAATTCACGATTTCACGATTTCACTTCACGATTTCCACTTCACGAATTCACAATTCGATTTCCACTTCACGAATTCACTATTTCACACATTTTCCACTTCACGATTTCACGATTTCCACTTCACGATTCACGATTTCACGATTTCCACTTCAGAATTCACGATTCTTTCCCACGTTCACGATCACTTCACTATTTCACAATTTCTTCACTTCCACACTCGAATTCACGATTTCCACTTCAGAATTCACATTTCACATTCCTTCACGATTACATTTCACGATTTCCACTTCACGAATTCACGATTTCCACTTCACGAATTCATCATTCAAATCACATTCATTCCACTTCAGAATTCACGATTTCACGATTTCCACTTCACGATTTCACTATTTTCACTTCACGAATTCACGATTTCCACTTCACGAATTCACGATTTCCACTTCACGAATTCACTATTTCACAATTTCCACTTCATGAATTCACGATTTCACGATTTCCCCCATTCACGATTTCACGATTTCACGATTTTCCACTTCACGAATTCACGATTTCCACTTCACGAATTCACTAATTATCACAATTTCCACATTCATGAATTCACGATTTCATCACGATTTCCTCACTTCACGATTCACGATTTCACGATTTTTCCACTTCACGAATTCACGATTTCCACTTCACGAATTCACTATTTCACAATTTCCACTTCACGAAATTCAACGATATTCACGATTTCCACTTCACGATTTCACGATTTCACTTCACGATTCACGATTTCCACTTCACGAATTCACTATTTCACAATTTCCATTTCATGAATTCACGATTTCACGATTTCCACTTCACGATTTCACGATTTCACTATTTTCACTTCACGAATTCACGATTTCCACTTCACGAATTCACGATTTCCACTTCACGAATTCACTATTTCACAATTTCCACTTCATGAATTCACGATTTCACGATTTCCACTTCACGATTTCACGATTTCACGATTTCCACTTCACGAATTCACGATTTCCACTTCACGAATTCACTATTTCAACAATTTCCACTTCATGAATTCACGATTATCACGAATTTCCACTTCACGATTTCACGATTTCACTTCAGAATTCACGAATTCTAACTTCACGAATTCACTATTCACAATTTCACTTCATGAATTCACGATTTCACGATTTCCACTTCAACGATTCACGATTTCCACTCGTGAAATCGTGAAGTAGAAATCGTAAAATCGTGAATTCTTGAAGTGGAAATTGTGAACTCGTGAATTCGTGAAGTGGAAATCGTGAATACGTGAAGTGGAAATCGTGAATTCGTGAATTCATGAAGTAGAAATCGTGAATTCAGGAAGCAGAAATCGTGAAATCGTGAATTCATGAAGTGGAAATCGTGAAATCAAGAAATCGTGAAGTTTTTTCGTGAAATCGTGAATTCATGAAGTGGAAATTGTGAAATCGTGAATTCATGAAGTGGAAATCGTGAATTCAGGAAGTATAAATCGTAAATTCGTGAATTCATGAAGTGGAAATCGTGAATTCAGGAAGCAGAGATCGTGAAATCGTGAATTCATGGAGTGGAAATCGTGAAGTTTTTTTCGTGAAATCGTGAATTCGTGAAATCGTGAATTCATGAAGTGGAAATCGTGAAATCATGAATTCAAGAAATGGAAATCGTGAATTCAGGAAGCAGAAATCGTGAAATCGTGAATTCATGAAGTGGAAATCGTGAAATCATGAAATTGTGAAATCAAGAAATCGTGAAGTTTTTTCGTGAAATCGTGAATTCGTGAAATCGTGAATTCATGAAGTGGAAATCGTGAAATCAGGAAGCAGAAATCGTGAGTTCGTGAATTCATGAAGTGGAAATCGTGAAATCATGAAGCAGAAATCGTGAAATAATGAAGTTGAAATGTCACCACGGGTCTTTTGTAATATCGTGTCATCGTTTCTGTTGTGGCATCACGTGTGCGGATACGACAGCGATAGCATGATAGTCCCAATATGGGACATACATCTTTTTACCAATTGTTGAATATGCATGATATCCATATACCGAAATACGCATTAAAGATGAGAAATGCGAAGTATACTTTCCCTTAGGGTACCATATGATTCTCACAGTATACCTAGGGGTATGGTATAACATAATACACTTGTAATATCTTTCTGGTTTGGTGCCAGTTGTTTGGACTACATGATTTGTTAAAATATTTTACTTCTCCATGATTGATGGCTTTGGATATTTATCATTTATATACGCTTTCATGTACATTTGTGTATTTCTGTAAATATCATATGACATAATGTCATATAATTTTTATATCGTTGTTTAATATATACTTTCTTAACACGTATTCTAGGAAATCTTACTGAAGAATGAGAGAGAGAGTTGCTGCATTTATCTGTGATTTATATGTGTCGTAACCAATTACATACACAATAAATCAGTCTTGCAAAACCTTATGTAGGTAGGTGTCTGAAATATTGTAATTACTTAAACAGAACCTACAAAGTGCATTATCGTAATATAATCTAAATTCTACTTGACAGTTATGCTAAAAATATTTTTCCAAAGGTTTTGTTTCATGTTTAACTTCACTTCTTACTTCAAATATAATATCGTATCAAGATCTTCTGGTCAAATTTTGTAAGTAAACATTGTGTAAGAATTTATTCCTTCACCGCGATTACCAGAAATTCTATGGGTATACACGATAGACAGAATATACTGTATGGGTATGCTCATTTTACAAAATATACTGTATGGGTTTGCTCAATCTACAAAATAAACTGTATGGGTTTGCTCATTTTACAAAATATTCTGTATGGGTATGCTTAAGCTACAAAATTTACTGTAGGGGTATACTCTATCTACTGAATATACTGTATGGGTATGCTCAATCTACAAAAATACTGTATGGGTATGCTCAATCTACAAAATATACTGTACGGGTATACCCGATCTACAGAATATACTGTATGGATATGCTCAATCTACAGAATATACCGTATGGGTATGCTCAGTTTACAAAATATACTGTATGAGTATACTCGATCTACAGAATATACTGTATGGGTATGCTCAATCTACAAAATATACTGTATGGGTATACTCGATCTACAGAATATACTGTATGGGTATGCTCAATCTACAGAATATACCGTATGGGTATGCTCAGTTTACAAAATATACTGTATGAGTATACTCAATCTACAGAATATACCGTATGGGTATGCTCAGTTTACAAAATATACTGTATGAGTATACTCGATCTACAGAATATACTGTATGGCTATGCTCAATTTACAAAATAAACTGTATGGGTATACTCAATCTACAAAATAATCTGTATGGGTATGCTCAATCTACAAAAATACTGTATGGGTATGCTCAATCTACAAAATAAACTGTATGGCTATGCTCAATTTACAAAATAAACTGTATGGGTATACTCAATCTACAAAATAATCTGTATGGGTATGCTCAATTTACAGAATATACTGTATGGGTATGTTCGATCTACAGAACATGCTGTATGGGTATGCTCAATCTACAAAATAAACTGTATGGGTAAACTCAATCTACAAAATAAACTGTATGGGTATGCTCAATTTACAGAATATACTGTATGGGTATGTTCGATCTACAGAACATGCTGTATGGGTATGCTCAATCTACAAAATAAACTGTATGGATATGCTCAATTTACAGAATATACTGTATGGGTATGTTCGATCTACAGAAAATGCTGTATGGGTATGCTCAATCTACAAAAGTACTGTATGGGTATGCTCAATCTACAAAAATACTGTATGGGTATGCTCAATCTACAAAATAAACTGTATGGGTATGCTCAATCTACAAAGTAAACTGTATGGGTATGCTCAATCTACAAAATAAACTGTATAGGTATGCTCAATTTACAGAATATACTGTATGGGTATGTTCGATCTACAGAACATGCTGTATGGGTATGCTCAATCTACAAAATAAACTGTATGGGTAAACTCAATCTACAAAATAAACTGTATGGGTATGCGCAATTTACAGAATATACTGTATGGGTATGTTCGATCTACAGAACATGCTGTATGGGTATGCTCAATCTACAAAATAAACTGTATGGATATGCTCAATTTACAGAATATACTGTATGGGTATGTTCGATCTACAGAAAATGCTGTATGGGTATGCTCAATCTACAAAAGTACTGTATGGGTATGCTCAATCTACAAAAATACTGTATGGGTATGCTCAATCTACAAAAAAAACTGTATGGGTATGCTCAATCTACAAAATAAACTGTATAGGTATGCTCAATCTACAAAATAAACTGTATGGGTATGCTCGATATACAGAACATGCTGTATGGGTATGCTCAATCTACAAAAATACTGTATGAGTATGCTCAATCTACAAAATAAACTGTATGGGTATGCTCAATCTACAAAATAAACTGTATATGGGTATGCTCGACATACAAAATAAACTGTATTGGTATGCTCGATATACAGAACATGCTGTATAGGTATGCTCAATCTACAAAATAAACTGTATGGGTATGCTTAATCTACAAAAATACTGTATGGGTATTTTCAATCTACAAAATAAACTGTATGGGTATACCCGATCTACAGAATATACTGTATGGATATGCTCAATCTACAAAATATACTGTATTACATGTATTATCCCAATACTGATAAGTAATTCTAAGACCAAAAAAACACATTGTTAAATGTTTAAAATGCAACATTTCCAAAGGGATAAAGCAAATATTTTTTTTTTAATTTTGACAAAGAGCTATAACTCTCCAGAACAGAAGTTGTTTAGATTATTACGATGCACAACATGTATAAGTTTGTTCAAATTAACATCACCCATGATCTTGCAAAATTCAATTTCTAAGGGAGTGTTAGTGGTACATTGTAATAACTGTTTCATACTTCATGTTTTTTTTGTAGACATACGAACAAAGAACAGAAAATGCAGACAATTTATATCAATATCTTAACAATGTCCACATAAAACGATTTATCTCCCATTGTAAGAAATGCTTAATATAATCTATCATCTACGATTTTGTACAATTCTAGAGATGAAATCATATTTATTTCAACAAAATTCAAACAGAAGAATGCTCTTTATGTAGATAGAAAAGTTATTATATGTCCATAATGAAACTGTTCAAAGTAGTAGTATAATACGATTATTATCATCAGAACATTCGAAAGGCGTGAGTGCGTTTCAGAAATAAATCTTGAATGCTTAGACAAAAGTCTATAACAGAAGAATTTGATATCGTATGTAATAATAAAACAGTTTCTAATCATCCATCAACGCGTTGAAGAAAAAAAAAAGATTTTATTTGGGTTTTACGCGACGCCAACACAGTACAGGTTATATGGCATCAAACAGAACTAAAACTTTTGGTTCCACATCTCATTTACATCGTAATAGAAACAGGATATATGGCATAAAAACTTAAATACCTATAGAATCACAAAGATACAGCAAAATCAAGTGTTTAGACCCTATAAGACTTCCTGATCAAGTAAGGGTTAGCCAATGCTTCCAACTCTATTTACAGAAAAGTCGTCCCAAAACCAAACAGGACGTCGAAGAAAAAGGCATATCTTCAAATGGTTACAGATTTATATACCTTTTTTTTATTGTTCTTCCCATTTTGTCAACGCTTTGAATTATCTACAAGTAAAAGCTCTATGATATGGACTTGTTAACTGATAGCTGTCATTTTTGACAGCATTATAAATTAATATCTAGTTTATGAGATTTTGAGCAAATCCGCACGCTTCTCCAGATGAAGTGAAAAAACTTCAAAATTAAAAAACCAGTGGTGACGACTGTGTTTTGTAATGACGAAGACAACACTTCGTCACCTCTATCCGACTTGGTGTTCAACACAACATTTGAAAAATATGAAATTATCTTTCATTTGAATGGCTGAAGAAATAAGGTATATACTGAAAAAAAAACAAGTGCTTAAATGCCAGTTGTTTCACTTTATTTCATCTTTTGTTTGTAAAACACGGTATCCAAGAAAACGAATGGAGCATCGACTGCTGGTACAGCTTTGAATTGAATTAAATTGCCTGCTCTCGGTTTGCCTGGTTCCCGGCGTAGCAGTTAATTAATAAGGGGCAGGTAATCCAGACTAGCTCTTGGTATTTTTTCAAAGATAACTCGACATACGTTTGCCCAAGTTATTATGGCAGAGGCATGAAAATCATATAAAGAAAAAATTCTCAATTTCATAAAATGCATAAAATAGCATTCAAATGGAAGATCAAGGGGTGAGACGGACTATTAACTTGCATACAACGTTCTCACACATTTTTATATTTAAAGCACACCCAGAAAGGAATGTTATTAGCTAACATGATGGCAGATGAGAGAAAATTAGAAAAAAAAGAAGCTGTCCATTTCAAAACGTCAGTTCTAGCTTCATGATTTATTCATATAATATTTTCATCAGTATGTTTCCCTGTAGGAATTAATGTATTGATGAAAATAAAATATCGTGATTTGTATCAATAATCCAGCTTTAATATCAACATTGTATGTTATTCATCAAACATTGGTTTCATAAAACGTTGAAGACATAATAAAAACCATTTATAAAGCAAACCGTTCGTCCCAAATACTGAAATACTTTTGCAAGTACGGTCATGAAACAGGTAGCATTAAGAAAATTGAAATAAACTGATAGGCCTAGGAAAATGGTCCTATTTTCTGAATGATTTTAATATAAAGTTAAAGTTCAGAATCAAAGAAATAAGAAGAGAGACCACTTGAACTTTTAAATGACAACAAAACACGTTTTTAAAAATGCATTAACGAATAATTGCTATAAAGTTGGGAACTAGGTCATATATAGAGATCTAAAGCAAGCTCATTCTCGCATACAGGGTACTAGCATGGTTCCATAGTTAAAAGTCTTGGGATTTTGACAAACCTCAGATGGATGAAAATGACGCAAAATAAGCAACTACAGAAAGTTTAAGCCTTTTTTGATAATTTTTTTTTATTTACGACTCTCGGTTATTTTAAGTGTTATGGCACATGCGCGGCATCTCACAGCTGAATACAGACGTTTGAGCTACATTTTCTAACATCGTAGCATCAGCTTCTAAAGCACTTGGTTCTATGAGAATGCTTAAATTCAAAATAAAGCGAAAATCACTCAATCAAATTTATATTACATACTTAAGACCGTATTTGGAATATGCGTCTATAGTTTGGGATAATTGTACTTCTTACGAAAAGAATATTATTGAAAAATTACAATATGAGGCAGCGAGAATAGTAAGCGGTCTTACTAGGTCAGTCTCAATAGAAAATCTCTTACGCGAAATAGGTTGGGTATCACTTGCAGACAGAAGAAAAATGCAAAAATTGATTCTAGTTCATAAATATAAATATGGTCAACTTCCCGATTACTTAAATATACTATTTCCGCCAACTGTTTTAGACTCTAACTCGTACTTCTTAAGAAATAACTCGGACTTTGTAACGCTACCCAGACGCCTAGAAATATATTCCAAATCTGTAATACCATCAGCGATAAAACTGTGGGACGAACAAGATCAAAATATCCGCGAAATAGATACACTCGCAAAATTCAAACAAAAATTGAAAGAAGTATACAAACCTCTATTGTACCAACATTCTTCCTTAGTGGAAACCGAGCTGAACAGGCCCATCACGTCCGTATTAGAAATAATTGTAGTAACTTACATGCAGACTTATTCAATAATCATCTAAAAGACACTCCAAAATGTAACTGTGGTCATAATTTCGAAAATGCTGAACATTATTTTTTCCGATGTAGCTTATTTGCTGACCAAAGAATAATATTATTTCGTAATACACGACCGTTTCATCCGATAAATACAAACAAACTATTATTTGGAATAAGTAGTCGTACTGATGAAGAAAATGTTAGACTATTTGCAGAAGTTCAAAAATTTATAAATGCTATTTCCGATGTAGATGATGGGTCCACGGGGTGGTTGGGTTGGTGCGGGTGCCGGCTGTCGAACAATTCAGAGGAATCGTCCCTCCTTTTTCTCTAACTGGATTTTTGATTATTTTTCAATCATTAAAATATTTTTTCTTTGTGAAACAATGATGTTAGATCTATCTAATCTCAGTTCAAAGTTATTTTTTTCATCTTCTTTACAGTCATTTTCTCCTCCGTTTTCTCACTTCTTTGATCAGAAATTAATAAGTTTTAAAGCATATTTTTTTTTTCATTCATAGTTAAAAAGTTATCATAGACATATAATCTATCACTTTGTTTACAGAGCTGTTAATTTGACTTCATGTGGAACGGGCCGTTTGCTGATGTTGATATAACTCGTGGCCCAATCCATTTGTATATGTTACTTTTGTGTTCATGCTATTGTACATATGCCTAATAACAAATACAATAAAATATTATTAAACTAAGCTACATTTAGGTGCGTGTACGACCTTCTTCACTTCGGAACATATTTTTAGGGTTAATTCATCATGCCCTCGTTACAAATTCAGTTTCTTTTGTAACGGTCGTTCTGTGGATATAGTTCCTTATGCCTACTTTTGTAGGGATGTCGCAATTTTGTGGAGATACGATTAACTGCCGCTTAGCTCAGTAGGGAGAGCGTTGGTCTACGGATCGCGGGGTCGCGAGTTCGATCCTCGGGCGAGGCGTATGTTCTCCGTGACGATTTGATAAAAGACATTGTGTCTGAAATCATTAGTCCTCCACTTCTGATAATTCATGTGGGGAAGTTGGCAGTTACTTGCGGACAACAGGTTTGTACTGGTACAGAATCCAGGAACACTGGTTAGGTTAACTGCCCGCCGTTACATGACTGAAATGCTGTTGAAAAACGGCGTTTAACCCAAAACAAACAAACAAACAAACGATTTACTGCGTAAGAAACGCCCATCTTCTTGCTTGGATTTTTCGGAGCATATGCGCCAAGTAAACTAATAATATTAGTGTAAGAAGGCTTTTGTTATCTACTGCTGCGGTATGCAACAAAGTATAAGATTTCCTCAAATGTTTATGTTTGTATCTTTATCACGAAGAAATATTTCTAAATACAGGGTGAGGAAAATACTAATATAAATGATGTATTTGTACCATTGCTCCACTCCAAGATCAGCGGGATTGCTTTAAGGATATCCAAACAAGTTAATATAACCCACTTATCACAAATGTCGTCAAGCCCTCTAATAAATAGTGTTTGTCAATGTTATATATTTTGTCTCAAAAGTGTGTTTATATGTTTTTATTTTAAAACGATCATAAAATGTCGTTTTCATGCTGCGAGTTTAGGTTGAACTAGTTTCGGAAAGGAAAGTTGAGAACTTATTAAATCGTTCTTTCCCGTAAATAGTTTACATTTAATTTATTTTTTAGTAGAAAAAAATTCATTTTAACTACAGATTTCGTAAAAAATATTTCACGTTTTCTTGTTTGGTGGACTTCAACAGGCTTCATTTAAAAATGCATGTACTTTTATCTACTTATTTCTGTAGATGTCAAGTGACGTACGTTAAGATAAAGTACATTTTTATGTACTTTCATCAAATATATTTTGGATAAGTAAACCCTCGTATTTTTTTACGACTTGGAGGTATTGTAACTGTGATTTACATGTGTCATAAACAAACTTGAACAAAGTTTTGCAGGTAGGGTTTTGATTAACTATATTTCTAATAAAACCTACATATTGCTTATTATATATACTTTCATATATATGTTGATATTTTAAATTATATTTTCTCAGTGATGCTTCATTTGATACTGTTGCATATTATTTAAAAGGATATTTTTTTCATATCCTGTTTCATTACAAACATATTTACCTTTAGAATGTTTTCATTGTATTTACCAAGCTATCTAATTGTTAGGTGCATGGTGAAATCAATGCAAATAAATATATGAAAAAAACCTATATAACCCGTCATAACATACTCATTTTTTTAGATATTTTCGTCCGCAATGTTGTTTTCAATTATTTCCACGTTGCTTTGTCTTTGTACGAAAACTCATTGTGACCTTTGCATTTTACTAAACGTAGCATACATTTACACTACTGTCCACCAACAGGCTCAATCAAAACGAGCCTACACCATTTTCATTTTGGTCGTGTTGAGCGACCTGTAAAATTTCCACTTTTTTTTCTATTTTAATGGTATTTGTTGAACGTTTCTTTTTTATTATTTTTTAAGTTTTGCTAATAAAAAACAGTCAAAGGCACTGACCTCCAGATTGTTCGAAAACAATAAAAAAAAAATGTTTTTTAGATATCTGGAAATAAATCCTGTATTTCTTAAGAATGCTTTTAAACTTAATTACTGACAGACTATATGTTATGAAAACATATGAGAATTAGTTGTCTTTACTACTTTTACGACGTAAATCTAAAAGCGTTTGTAACGCTTTACTCGCGGTATATTGCCTCGATTATAAATATCTATATTTAAGACGCATGAACATTAAATCCTCTATAGCGGTACAGTGGAACTTCCGGAAACCGGACCTTCTAAAAACCGGAAGCCTTTGAAAACTGCACGAAACTCAAAGTCCCATGTTTTCCCTTCTTATTTCAACATACTGTTAACTTTTGAAAACCGGAACTTCCTAATTCTATATAGGTAATGACAGTGGAAAACTTCTTTATTGCCGCAGCGGTCCGGGTTCGAGTCCCGACGCGGTCATCTTTTTTTCTTGATTTGGCATTTTTAAAATAGTTTAGAAACAAAAACTCATATTCTAATGTTCATAATATGACCAAATCTGAAAGAAAGATAATTTTTTAGCCAAAATCTGGAGGTCAAAGAATCCCATTGTTTCCTTGTCAGGTGAAGACAGTATAAAGATTACTTTACTAATATACATATATGTTTTTATTTCATTTCATCTGCTCCTTAAAGAAGCTAAAGTGATAGCAGTGTTTACATAAACATGTGATCGCCCTAAACAAATTAATAATGCTATCAGGTAAATAAAGATGAAGTATACCAAAGTTTAATATGTTTCGCGTTAAATCCTCATATCTCTTGTAGTGTTATATAATGGCGTCTACTAACACCCGGCTTGGACACAAAATCTGTTGATAGTTAAGCCTCGTTGTGTAATGTATACTTTCAATTATGTCACTTTGTGGTCTTCCGATACGTTCCGAGGTAACAGCCCTGCAACTGCTGGTTTAAATCCACTCGAACATGGTGTGATTTTAATTATTGTTCAATTAGGTAAGTTCAATATTGATTTAGTTTACAGCCAATTACACTGAAGTTTACATAAAGCTAAACGGAGCAGAGGGGTTTGGGGCTCCATGGCCAAGCTGTTTAGAAAGCCGTTCAGCTCGGTAGACCTACCCAGGTGCCCGTCCGTGCTTAAAATAATGATCGGGGAGATGTATGTTTGTGGAGGTTGGAGCACCTGATGTGTTCCTCTCCGCCTTTTAAATTACAAAAGCTGAATGTAAAAATTAATTATCTGAGTGGTCATTTTTACAAAAACGACATCTTTTAATGTGTATTACATCTCATTCGACTAGGTCTGACTTGCAAAAGGCCTGCAGAGATATTACAATCATGTTTATTTTCTAATCTCTTGCATTTGTTTTGTTAGAAAAGAAAAGAATGATGAGAAAATCTATACATGTGTATCATTAACAATTGAATCTTACCGAATGAGTTGTTGCTTTGATGAGAAAAGTTTAGTGTGACCTTGGACATTGACCTACTGGCCAAAACATATTAGTAATCTACATGTACTACCTGTCAGACAATATCATCCTTTAAAGGTATAAGTCATTGAATCAAACATGTTGTGAATTTCTCAGTTTCTGCTCAAAATTATATAAAAACATAGATAAATGAGAGGACAAAATTGTAAACAACATTTATAAATATCTAAGAGGTCAGCGCCACACCAAAATTATCAAAGAAATTAAATGAAATCTACATACCGTAAACATCATAAAACACCATGGTGTGTAAATATTTAAAAGTCAAGCCTTTTTTCACAAAACAATGTTTATGTGTTTTAATTTTCAAAGTGCTGATAAAACGCAGTATTCACGCTGCGGATTTTTGTTGAACTGCTTTAGGAAACGAAAACTTGAGACTTTCTTAAAAAGTGTAATGCCTTAAGGTATAGTGTGACCGGATAAGATAACAATTCTTTATATCTGATTCTTTCCAAACGCACGTATTTTCATTTGTGCCGTTGTGATTTGTTAACGAGTTTTATCTTTGACATACACGCTAGAAATATATAGCATACATAACTACTGCATATAAACTTCGATAATTTCCGAAGCAAAACACGCAAATACGCTCCTGCGTGTGTTACACATTAGTAGATGTTAAATGTTAATTTACTGTATGAAAGTGACAACTTTTAATGTGTCAGATAGTATAACATCTTATTCGACTAGGTCTTGCAAAAGACCTGCAGAGATATCACAATCATGTTTATTTATTTGTTTTGTTAGAAAATATAAGAACAACGATGACAAAATTTATAGATGTGTATCATGTACAATCGAATATATCGAATGAGTTTTTGCTTTGATTAGAAAATGTTAGTGAGACCCTGGACATTGACCTACTGGCCAAAACAATGATAATTATAGTAATCTACTGCCTGTCACAGACAATCATCCTTTTAAATTTATAACTCATAGGATCAAACATTTCGTGAATTTTTCAGTTTCTGCTCAACATTTTGTACTAATAATAAAACGCCGTATTTATGTTTTGGGTTTTTGTTGAACTGCTTTAGGAACGAAAACTTGAGACTTTCTTAAAACGTGTAATTCCTTAATAGGTATAATGTGACCGGATAAAATAACAGTTCGAAACAGGTTTGCTTCTTTAAATCTCTTTCATTCGAAACGCACGTATTTTCATTTGTGCGGTTTGTGATTTGTTAACGAGTTTTATCTTTGACATACACGCACACTAGTTGTTTTCAGGTAAGTGTTTCTAAAATCACTTGTATCTTTAAGCACTTACCATGTCAGTATATATAACTTCCTACTTGGCTTGCGTTGTGTTAGAATTATTAAAAATTAAAACCCAGCAGAGATAAATCGCTATTGAAAAAGCGAAGAAAGCTTCATGATTAACAGCCTGGATACGAAATATTAGTCACCATGCTTGTTTAGGAGTTATCTGCCCGTGAATATGCAAATTTGAAGAAAAATCCAGTTTTAAGGGCAGATAACTCCTAAACAAGCACGGTGACCTATGATTGCTTTTGCACTTTTCTGTTTTTTACATGAAACTGTGTTCATATACAAAGTTTGAACACATTCTTTTATTGGGAAATATTTAGAAACTGCAAGTAAGTGTCTTTAACTGTCTTTCCTACGGGGTAAAAATCTGATTTATTGGTTAATAAATGTTTTATAAATGATGTCAAAATGTATGTACTTTAGTGTGTATTTCAAAAATAGCAGGACGTCTTGTTTGTTTCGAATAAAATATGAATAGACCATTATATTATATCGTATAATCCCGATTCTTTGCAAGTAACTTGACTTAACAACACAAACATGAAAATTTCTGCTTTTCAAAATGTTGCAGAGACATTTTCCCTAATGATTTTGATTAATTGTTTTCAAATGAAATTATCATAAAAACAATTAGATATTTTCATTAGTTTAAATACTGTCTCTAGTCATTGTTAATTGTTTTAGTGTTATGGCCAATATAAACAAAATTTGGATTTCTTTCAAATCTGTTAGATACGCGAGCAGTGCGAATTACAGTAACGTTGATGTGCTAATAAACAGATTCTCCCAGCACATACTCATCTGTTTGTAATGTTTGGCTTTGAATGCATCTGATGTTCTCAATGCTTCTGGTAATTCTTATACTGTTGGAAATTTAATTCTCTATAATTTTCGTATAAATTGATGTAAGTTTTTTTTATGTTATGTGTTTGACATTGGCTGTGTATTTCTGAAGTTCTATTAGTATTATTTTCTAAAGGTATTTCATTTATAGTTTTTATTTTATGAAAGTATAGTCATAATTTAGACACAGAGGATGTTGACAACTTACACTTGTCTTGTGTTAGGTGGCGATTTGTTAGAATGTAGTTCTCATCAGGGAACAAAAAGAATTTACGAAGGTTAGGACATGTTTTTCTGTTTACTCGTAAAAGATCACATTATACCATTCATCTTTCCTTTTATAATATATATTTTGTTCAAAAATTTAAAGTCACACATGTGGGAGGTTATTTTTGTTTACACATGTTAGTTGTTCAATTATGAAAACATTTACAAATACGAAGACAACACTCGAACATACTTATGTGTAACTTATGTATAACCAAACTAAACCGCATAAATCAGTTTGATTTAGAGCGATCAAACAATTAAATGAACCCTACATAACGCAAATATGATAAAACACCATAAGTATGGTGTGACAAGTTTTAAACGCCAAACTTTTTTTCTCCATATGACTATGTTTATGTCTCTCCATTTTTTATTAATCATAATCTGAGTTTTTGTTTAATAGGATCTTGTTTAAAGTTTTATTACTTTACATATATATACTTTTTGATATTTTGCGTGGATTTTGCGTGGCGAAGTTCTGTAGCCGTTGGTGAAAAGTAAACAAGCAGCTAGATTTAATACATTTCATCTTTTTATAAATTCATCGTATGCACCGCTACAGCAAAGGTTATTCTGTTGATTTATTTTTCAATTTACAATTGATTTAAACATAAACAACAACAATAAACAAATAAAACACACAAACTAACAAAAAAAACACAGACTTAATATACTTTATTTGAATGATAATTCGCAAAGAAAATATCTATTATTATATCACCATAATGTCATATGTTCTTACTTCCTAGTAGTACAAAAATATTCAGCCATGTACTCTATGTTCAAGTGATTCGTGATTTTTCGGATTTCCCGCACTTGCGTTTGCCGATATTGATGCATATTTAATGTAAAACCGAACAACGATGTTGCATATTTGTAATATCGGTGTTTTACGTAAAATCGACGAGAAAAAAAATGTTGAATCAAGGAACATGTATAAGAGACAAAAATAACACTTCAAATGATAATATAAATGAAGCCTAGGAACAAAGCGCAGACAGTTACAATAACGTAAAACACGAATACAAACGCAAATAATTGCATCAATGTATTCGAGGGAAATAATAGCGAATAGCTTCCACAAAGGCACTATTTCGGAAGCCCAGTTTTAGGTGAATTATGTATTTGTCGTTTCAGAAACCAGTGAAAAAAATCTTTGCCGACTTGAAATGTTATGCAGAACCTGTGATTTATCAGTATATGTATTATATAATGAAATAAAAACACGTGTATCTTTTTTTCAAGGCGACGTTTTACAATTAAGATGTAAAAGTATCCATTTTACAGGTTTTCAAAGTGACAGGATAAGAAAAACAGATAAAACAATTTTATACGGCTAATTATATCTATTTCCTGTCACTGAACTATTGTTGCTTTTATTAATATATCATAAAAATTGTCGATGAATAATTCAAATACAAAAACAAATTTGGAAAGGTATTTGTATTTATGACATATTTGTCTGATAAAGCGGGCCTTTCAGTCTGCACTTGCAGTTTTGTTAGTACCTAAACCAATTGTCTCGGTTATACTTTGTATCACATCTGTCGCTTAAACACTGTCCGTATAATCAATGTTTTGAAATGTTTCAAACGTGTTTGATTTAAATGGTAAAATATACTAGTTTATCGAGTATCGTATTCTCCATTAAAGAGCGCAATTTAGTACATAAATGATATATAACATTTAGCCGAAGTTGTATGTATAAAATGTTTCTTGTTCTATTTCAAAATATTGTTAATGTATTATCAAAATCTTTGAATTTTGGTAATCTTATTGTCGGTTTTAATATTATATATGTTCAGATTGAACTGTTTCTTTATTTATACGATTTCCTTATGCTACCCCTAATTAAGCGTACATAGAATTGAGCATCAAAATCTTTATAACTTCTTATCATTAATTTATACCTGCCACCAGGATGTAAAAATACATTACACACCCACTGTATAGTTATTTGGGACTCACTCCTTGCAGAGTAAATGCTAAAATTATCTTGTCTTCATTCAAAATAATTATTTTGTCGTGCTGACAGCTTTAATTAACTTTTAAGTGACTTGTATCCAATTACTGATCTTTGTACTATATTTCATATTGTTGATGCACCATTCAAATCTCGAAAAGTAACACTGTGTACCTATAATTTGATAAAGAACAGATGTTACATAGAAACAAAATTGACTGCGTAGGTACAACTATTTTTTGTTACATAACACCAATATTTTTAATGAAGTGCAGTGTTGTCCACGTGTTCGGTAATTCTAGATACATGTACTAGGATGGATAGAACTCGTATCATTTACATACAATAGCAAATCAAACATTATTTTTTATTACTATTTCCGTAGCAAAACACGCACTGCGCTCCTGCTTGTGTTACACAGTTAGCAGAGTATAAAAGCTGAGTGTTACATGTTAACTGTGTTTTATAAAGGTGACAACTTTTAATGTGTCAGAGTATTATTACATCTCATTCGACTAGGTCTTGCAAAAGACCAGCAGAGATACTACAATTATGCTTATTTCCTAATCCCTTATTTTGGCAGAAAATGTACGAACAATGATGTGAAAATCTATAGAACGGATGTGTATAATTTACAATCGACTCTTATCGAATTGGTTTTTGCTTTAACGACAACATGTTAGTGTGACCCTGGACTTTGACCTACTGGCCAAAACAGTGATAATTATAGAAATCTACTACCTGTCACAGACAATCATCCTTTTAAGTTTATAAGTCACAGGATCAAAGTTTTTTAACATGTTGTGATTTTTTCAATTGCTGCTCAATATTATGCAGAAATATAGCTAAATTCTACCAACATTTATAAATAACTAGAGGTCAACGCCACACCAAAATTATCAAACAATTAAATCAGATCTACATACCATAAACATCATAAAACACCATGGTGTGTAAATACTTACAAGTCAAGCCTTTTTTCACAAAACTATGTTTATGTGTTTTAATTTTCAAAATGAATATAAAACGCAGTATTCATGCTGTGGGTTTTGGTTGAACTGTTTTAAGAAAGAAAACTTGAGAACTTGTTAAAAGTTTAATTTCTTAATAGGAGGTATAATGTGACCGGATTAAATGACAATCGAAACGGGTTTGGTTTTCCTTATACGACTCTTAAAATCTGTTTCATTCCAAATGCACGTATTTTTATTTGTGTAGTTTTATGGCCGCCGTTTGTGATTTGTTCACGTTTCTTTAAATCAGTGTTTTATCTTTGACTTACACGCAAGAAAAACATAATTTGGAAGCTCTTTATGTATTTGATTTGGATTGATATTTATTTAAGGTAAGTGTCTACAAAATCACATATACGATGTATTTTAACTTTTGTCTTGACTGGTCACCTACATTCAATCAAATTATTTAAATTCCTGTTCAAGTCTGCGTCAGCATGGCTTAATTTATGTGCTATTTTAAAATGGTAAAATATTTTTAAAATGTAAGTGAAAAGCTAAGCAAGTTTTCTGATAGACAGACTGGATTTGAAATATCATACTTTAAAAAAAGTATTTGTATGGATGCATAATCTATGTATTTATTACTTTAGTATTATTGAACTAGAACTGCATTTAATATATGCTTTTGTTGAAACGGGATATCTCAAATTTCAGTAGAGATCGAGCGTTTTACTTCGAGATAACCGAAATTCGACATAAAATGAGCCGTGCCATGGGAAAACCAACATAGTGGCTTTGCGACCAGCATGGATCCAGACCAGCCTGCGCATCCGCGCATTCTGGTAAGGATCCATGCTGTTCGCTAACGGTTTCTCTAATTGCAGTAAGCTTTAAAAGCGAACAGCATCGATCCTGACCAGACTGCGCGGATGCGCAGGCTGGTCTGGATCCATGCTGGTCGCAAAGCCATTATGTTGGTTTTCCCATGGCACGGCTCATTTCTTTCACGTGTTTTCAGGACGGGGCGTGAAAATGTCTTCCAATATAGACAGAATTTTGAGATGAACGAGTTCAAGATATCGAGTTTCAACTTTACGATAAATCGTTTTCAATGAAAATTACCATAACAAAGACAAATTGGGTATTCTTATCGTTTGATTAAATGTATTTAGATTTTAAATTTTCTCGAAGAAATGTTATGGTTAAATGCTAAAAGTGTCTTAACCGGTAAATAGATGTTTGGTAAATGTCATAACGTTTGCTATAGATTTTGCACTTCAGTCTTTTAAAGAAGATTTTGATACACTTTACACTTGAGGTGGACACTCATAAATGTGCATCTGTTTATTTTTAAAATCGATTTCGTAGCAGAACCCCGCGGGAGAAAAAAATACTCTCATGGGAGGAGCCGACTTTGAAATCGTCCCAAGTATTCACTGTTTGATATATAAAAGGAAATGGCCAATTATTTCTCTATTAGACCCGAAATATAGTTAGATTTCAAGAAAATCAAAGAAAAGTCTAATACAAAAGGTAGCTGAGTTTGCGAACATTCCGGAGACCGTTTTATATGATAATGTCGGTGTTCAGTAATATGATATTCGTTTTCCTGATAATATTTTTCGCCGTATACAGTGTTATGACGTGTTGTTGTATACGTGCACACATAACATTCTCAGTGGACTCAAAGTTTGCGGGGTAAGTGCTTAATGATTTCTTCTGCTGAAACAATTAGTGCTTAAAAAAAAGTCTTTTAAAAAAGCTTCGATAAGCTTTAAATGAACTCACAGCCTCTTGAAATTAAGTATTCTTTGTTATGGTCTCAAATCTGCAGTCATATAATCTCACAGGTACTCAAATATCTTTCCTTCGGACTGAAATCTGATTTAAATCTATTGACCATTGATTAATAACTGTTTTTATACATGATGTGAAAATGTGTGTTATAGTCGGTAGTTCGAAAATGGCAGGACGTCTTGTTTGTTTCGAATGAATATATAGATACACAATTGTATTTTATGTACAACAAATTGTTTGTTATTTAACAACATAAAGATGAAATTTACTGCTTAGAAAATGTTGTAGGGACATTTTCTCTGATAAAATATTCAGACAATTTTGTTGCACACCTGTAGCAGTTAAACGTCTTACAAGAATTGTGCTTACTTATGTAATCAGCATAAACTCTAGCAAGTTATATATCTGCCATCAAAACAATTTCTTAAATAATTTGCAGGTTAAATGAAATTTGGAAATACCAGCAAACATGACTGTTTGACGATAATTTTGATTGATTGTATTCAAGTCAAAACATCATAAAACCTATTTCATATTACCTGTCTCTAGACAATGTTATTTCTTGATGATAATGTCGATACGATATAAACAAAATTAAATTTCTGGCAAATCCACGAACTGCGCAAGCTGAGCGAAATACAGTAACAGATGTTGATGTGCTACTAAAGAAATCTTTCCAGTACAGAGGCTCGGGTTGCTCGTGAGCTGCAAATAAAACCTCTAATTTGTTATGATTTTCTATTGTGGCCTGTTCCGAGTAAGATAAAAATATTTCCTGCGACATGTTTCTACCTTTTCTGGTATTATCCCCAAATTTTTCAAATGGTTACCTGAATTTATATAACGAAAATATATGTGCCGAGTACTTGTAGTAGTTTTCATATTGTCTGAAATTTATTTATTCTTTTAATAGATTGAAATAAGTTTTAGATTTATATGATATCTGTTTATTCTACACTGTGTACGTTTTTTATCTAAAATTCTATCATAAAATTGCTTTCTGTGTCACAGTGTCAATATCCAAAATTTAATGTATTTCAATTTTAGTTTTTATTTTAGGAATATACCTGTTTGCAATATTTCAAGGTTTAGTCATAATAAGACGCAGAGACGGGCAACTTATACTTGTACTAGATTGCGTTTTGATAAAAGGAAGACTTCTTTAAGGAAAAAAGAACTAACAGATGTTATTTCAATTTACTCCTACAAAGTCACACTTTAAATCTTCCCGTTAATGATATATGTTTCATGTGGGAGGCTATTTATCCCTATATATATTGATACAGTTGTTCAAGTTTGAAAACAGTAGCAAATACTAGGGCAACACTTGAACTTGCGTTTGAAACTAAACCATACAAAGAAATTGTATTTAGAGTAATCAAACAATTAAACAAACGTCAAACCTTTGTTTTTCACGTAACTATGTTTATATGTGTATAAATCTGTTGATTGATAGTCTAACTAAGTTATGGTTTAACAGGATCTAGTTCAAAGTTTTATTATTTTTAGACATATACATACATTTTGATATTTTGCGTGGAATTTGGTTAGCGAAATTTTGGTGAAACTGAAACCATTAAATGCAGCTACATTTAATGCATTTCATTTTATTTCAAATCATCGTATGCACCGCTACATCATGAATTAATCTGTTGATTTAATTTTAGCTCACCTGAGCACGAAGTGCTCAATGGTGAGCTATTGTGGCCAGTGGTCGTGCGTCCCCCGTCGCCGTCGTCATTTTCCTTTAAACAACATCTCCTCCTAAACCACCGGGCACAATTTGATGAAACTTCACAAGGATGTTTTAGATGGTCTGCTTTAAAATTGTTAAAAAAGTTGAATTCCGTACAGAACTCTGGTTGCCATGGCAACCGAATGGAAGCACTTTGAAAATCTTCTTGTCCAAAACCACAGGGCCTAGGGCTTTGATATCTGGTATGTAGCATCATCTAGTGTCCTCTACCAAACTCGAAGTACAATATGGTTTATTTTGAGAAACCTAATGTGTTCAATTCGCAAATTGCTCTCGTGTAATTATTGCAGAAACCTTCATGACGAAGTGGTAAGGTCGCTGATGTCAGATCACTTGCCCTAAATCCGCTGTGGGCTTGAAAACTTGCTCGGGATGTAGAAGTTTTTCACGTGAGTGCTGGTTCTTTTGTTTGTTTGTTTGTTTTGGGTTTAACGCCGTTTTTCAACAGTATTTCAGTCATGTAACGGCGGGCAGTTAACCTAACCAGTATTCCTGGATTCTGTACCAGTACAAACCTGTTGTCCGCAAGTAACTGCCAACTTCCCCACATGAATCAGAGGTGGAGGACTAATGATTTCAGACAATGTCGTTTATCAAATAGTCACGGAGAACATACGCCGCGCCCGAGGATCGAACTCACGACCCCGCGGTCCGTAGACCAACGCTCTACCTACAGAGCTAAGCGGGCGGGCTACAGGTGCCAGTCATGGCCTGGCAAAATGTCCGGATAGGGAACTTCGGGTCTTCCCAAACCATTAAATGCTTGAAAGGCACCAAGTGACGAGTGATTATGTGACTATGACGTTAAAACTTACTATCACAAACTGCGATAATCGGTATTCAGAACACGCATGTATATATTATTTCACGCATAAAGTGTCCGAGGCCCGTATTTTGTTTAATCATATTACATATTTTGTGTGACTAAATCTTGATCTGCACAGAAGAGCGTCTTTTTGTGAAATAACTACTGGTATTTTCTAAACGATTTAAAAAAAATATATCATGGTTCTTTAAACGATATTCTTAAAATATTGCCAATCTATCTTTTAACTTTGCCGTACACAGACTTTGTGAAAAAAATGTTCAGGAAAAAAAAATAGAAAAATATGCGATCAATAACTTCTGCCTTTACAATATTATTCTCATTTCTATCGCTGTAAATAATACATATGATATGAGATCATATTGGCGTCGGTCTAATTCGTAGTCATATTTCTAAGCGCGTTTTGTCATATTTAGGAGATAATAGCGTGACCGGTATATTCATATTAGGTCTATTTTGACAATGGAAAAATAGTTCCCTTGTTCTCTTTATATTTGCCATTGAACAATTTCTTTCGATGCCAATGAAATCTTGAGCCATTGCGTTTTTACTTTATTTTCATTTCTTTCGTTTTACAATGAATGGGTCTCGCATTCCGCATGCGGTAGAAATCATGTAAGTAATATAAAATAAGTAAATAAGTAAATAATTCCGTGAGTTACAACACGGTTAAAGGAATAATGCATATGAAACTCGAACGGTATTTTTGCAGTTTTATATAACTGAAATAACGAGCAAGTGTTTTGCTGTACTTGTAGGATAAATTTTCATCTCCGTCTCCTCTTTTACATATGATCGACTTTACTGATAAAATGGGACTTTAAATATGTCAACTCGGCCATAGTTATAGTTTGACTTTGATAACATTTTTTTTTAAATAATTCACTTTGTCCTCCAGCAGCTATACCTATGACCAGGTCTCTGGTTGCGATCGAGACGCTCATCACTTCCGGGGATTCTTATGTTACTAATGGTTTAGTGTTGACCGCTAAGATTTCTAATAAATTTAAATTTTACATTTGAACAGCTAATTTCAAAAGTATTCTACATTGGATCATTTAAAACATTATGTCAGAATAGAAAAAAATCAAGTACATAATTATTATATATATGCAATGTTTAGCAAATTCAACTATTGAATCTGTTATATTTCGAAATTCATGTATTTTAATTTGTGAATGTCTGCAGATAAACGGATTTATTGTAGCTTGATTTATTCAATTTCATGAACAAATAAGAAAAATCAACAACAACACGTGTAGCGTTTGTTCATAGATAATTATTAACTTCCAACGTTTCGGCGTTAAGCCTTCCTCAGGGAAGAATAACAATAAAAACAACGGACGTGACGTCGTTAAACAACGTCGCGTAAAAAGGCGGTAAAATGTATACAAAGTTTAGATCTACATTATTTACAATGTTAAATAAATTAAAAATAACGTTCCTTTAAACGGATTTAACAAACATACCGAGTAAATTGTCGGATAGTGTTTATACAAAATTTCCTATACTTATGTATATAAAAAACAGAAATAGGAAAAAACAACGATATACTCGGCATTACAATATGTAGATCAATACAATTAGTTGATTGGTCAATTAATATCAAATAAAACTTTAGAATTTAAACCATCTGGATAGAGCGTTTTCAGTTTATGTATCCACATTGTTTCTTTGCAGAGACGATCAATGTCCTTTCTTACAACATCAATAGGCATAAAAGAAAAGTCCTTTAAGCAATGATCTCGTAAATTGAAATGTGATGCAACCATTGAGGAAAAAGTAGGGTCAGTAAAACTATTAATATCAAATCGGTGACTGTTCATGCGTTTTGATACAGGTTGCTTAGTTTGTCCCACATACTGTTTGTCACATTTTTTGCAAGTAATCAAATAAATTACACAGTTACTTTTACAGTTTACGTTATGATGTAAACTGTATGCTTGACCAGTCATTTGACTGGTAAATTCTGAACCTGTTTCGATATTGGTACAATGCGAACATCGGCTACCATTACATCTCTGTGAGAGATAAAGTTTATCACTTTGCTTATTGAACTCTGAACTTATCAAATAGTCTTGTAAATTTTTCGGACGTCTATAGGCAACAACAGGTTTACAGTTCTCATAAATGGATTTAGTTGTAAAGCTTTTTGATAGGTTCAAAATACTCCAGTATTTATTAATAGTGTTACCAATACGTGGAAGTGCTGGATCATACACAATAGTAAAAGGAATTACACTATTTTTGTCCCCAACTTGAGTCTGTAAAGCTTCTTGCTGAGATATATTGACTACTTTTTGGAAGGCATGGT
Source organism: Mercenaria mercenaria (assembly GCF_021730395.1). Lineage (NCBI taxonomy): Eukaryota > Metazoa > Mollusca > Bivalvia > Venerida > Veneridae > Mercenaria > Mercenaria mercenaria. The sequence continues at coordinate 58,386,669 of NC_069363.1, forward strand.
CTAACACATCATGTGGGTAACCTCTGTCAACGAAGAATTCACGAAGCTGTGATAATGAATGTTTGAACTTGTCATCATCTGATATTATACGTCTATAGCGTTTTGCTTGACTATACGGAATACCGTTTTACATTGTTTGGGATGACATGATGTATAGTCCAGGTACTGGTGGTTATTAGTTTCTTTCACATATATGTTAGTTTCAACACATAAATTCTCTCCCTTGGATATATTTACATCTAGAAACGAGAGCGAATCTTGTGAAATAGTATGCGTAAACTTTATGTCAGGATGAAAACTGTTTAACTCTCTGATGAAAAGTTCTAGTTCTTCCAAGGAATGATCCCACACCATAAAAATATCATCCAGGAAACGCAGCCAAAGTGTCGGTTGTAGATCTCGATTTCTAAGGAAGTCTTGTTCAAATTTTCCCATAAATAACGATGCGTATGATGGTGCCATTGAGCTGCCCATCGCAGTACCCATTTTTTGGAGATAAAAATCTTCATCAAATTTGAAATAATTATTTTGCAGAACAAGTTTAATGAGGTTTGCGACATCGTCACATTTCAATCTTCCATGACAATGCTCGTCCAAAAAATATTTACATGCGTCTATTCCGTCGCTGTGCGGTATGTTTGTGTATAGAGAAGAAACATCTAGTGTCACTAAATAAGTAGCCTTACTTTTGAATTTGAAACTTTTAATCTTTTCAATAAAGTCAGTTGTGTCTTTAATATAAGAAGGTAAGTTTATCATGTGCGGTTTGAGTATATAATCAAGATTTTTTGAAATGTTCTCCGTGGGCGAGCTGCATGCCGACACAATGGGTCGCCCGGGATAATTTAGCGGTAGATTGCTGTCGGGAGTCTTATGTATTATTATTATTATGTCTTATGCATTTTTTTTTTTTTTTTTTTTTTTTTTAATTTCATGGAAATAGTTCTGTCACACAGGAAATCTTATTACAATTTTACCACTGATTTACACATGTCATAAAGACGTAAAAAGACAAACCAGCACACTCGTTATATTTTTGCGTGACAATATCAATAATGCCGTATATCGTATGACATCGTTACCTACTTGACGGATTTTTAAACTTTCTGTGACATTTCTATATCTTTGTAACCATACAGTGTAAAATTGGGATACTGGAATTATTTCATTAACTTCACATACATCTCTCTTTTACCTATGCTTAAAGTTAAAAATGTTGTAATCTTAGTTACCTGATAGGAAATATCAGACCAGTTACCCTTTAACAAAATAATATTGTTTTCATATTAAGGAAAATTCGGTAGGGCAATAATTTATTGCATACGTAATTTCAACCTACGCATACTTACAGTAAGAGATCTGACACGACAAAAGTCTATTGACGTTGAAATGTCATAATGGGGCTTGATTATTAGCTGTTCATCGAGAATCGCGGTCCAAAAGTCGCGCAGGCTGTCTAAGTACAAATGTAATAACATGAACATCATTTATTATGATAACTTATCAAGAACTTTCGTTTTCTATTCACTGTATTTCTTTAATGTATTTGAGGATTCAAATTATATTTTTTTGTATCACTAAAACGGATCATTTCGCAAAACAAAAAAAAACTGTTGCTTATATAATCAGGAATGGATCTAGAACTGGGTGCAAATGTAGTCAGGAAGAATGCACTGATGTTTTGTAAAAGTCTGTAATATGGTATTAGACTCCCTTAACGTGCAAATCACTTGACAATAATATTGAAAAGCAAGGATTTTTTGTTTTTGTTTTGCGGCTAATTTTTGACTTGATGATATTTAATGATAACTGATGAAAATTGTTTATATAACTCTAACAAATACACAGAAATTTGATATACTAATAAAACATAATGCAAGCTGAAAAAAACATGTTTTTTTTTCAAGTAATGAGGCACCATGTTGATCTAAAAGGCTAAATCAAGAAGTGAACATTAATTCTTGTAAGGGTTGATAACATCTTATAGAGATAGAACCTAAAATTTTAAATTCTGAAAAGCATTTAAAAATCTAACTTTGGTTGTTTAAATATAACATTTAAGACGGAATATAATACATAAGTCTTGATGTGATCATTTTGAAGCATTTTGCAAGATTTTCTTAAACTTTTTATTTAATTTCCATGTATCCCCTATTGCAGATAGTCCTACCTATCAAGTCATTGACCAATATTTAATCCCCAGTTATACCTGGATTATTGCGGGAAGAATTTAACTCAATGCAAAAAATGTCAAATACATGATTATTGTATGACATCGGAAAATGTTTTAAGTCTAATAAAATAAGTTCAGATATAATGTTATTTCTGCCACATCACACATCATATATAAAAACAAGAAAAAACTCTTCAGCATTTACCATGAAATTTGAAATTACAATGAAATGACTTATCACTAAGTTTTTAACCATACAGTTACTTCATTCTTCCTATTAACTGGTGTCATACAGGTGTACAGGTTCATGCAAAGAAGGATTATTATTTGTGTCATTGATTGATCTTTGGTACTACTATGTCTACATCTTACTCTGATAAATCATTTTAAGCTGCACCTAGATCTATATCATTTTAAGATGCATTTTAAATACCAACACGCCCGTCGTATCAAATTTGTCTTTCGATTGTTAAGCGTTGTTTTTACGTTGAACCGGTTAGAAAGGAAACTTGATAGTTTGTTAAATGCTTATTTCCCTATTTTAGTACATGAGCTGTTACGTTTGTCCTGTATTTTGTGCAGTCATAAGCAGTTTCTATTTCCTTTTTAATAATACGTGCATCCTGTTTCATTTCAAAATCAATGTAGATCCGTTACCATTTACGATATTAGCTGGAAGAAATAAGATCATGTCGCCTTGCGCTTTATCTACTTTATGATTATATAAATCATCATGTGAAGTGCTATGACCTGGTACAATTGTTTATCAGTGATATACACGTGCTGTAAAGATGAAAATGCATAATATATTCAGCTTATACCAACTGGATTAAATGCTTGCAGGGTAAGTGTGTGCACACCTTTTTGATAAAAACACATGTAATCATTTGTATATACTGATGTGTCAACGTGTTAGTTAGTTTCACATGACAGCTGACTTCTAAATGTATTGTTTACAAGTAAATTGGTGATGTTATCAACGTAAAATATTTCAAACCCTATATTTCGAAAAAAAATCGATTATTGTACTTAAGCTGAAAATTACATGCAAAATGATGCGTTTATGAAAACAAAAGTACTAAAATTCGGAACAAAAAATGCAAATTCTACCGATGTAATGTCTATAAAATTTAGACAACTAAATGTAAGCATCGGTAATTAAAGGGGAATATGAAATATTTGCAAGCATTTCTTTTTTTAAAAGGAACATCTAGGCGAAACATTTAATACTGACGAAATAAGTGTCAAAATCAGACAAAATTCAGAGTAGTTATAGCCAGTTGAAATCCATCTATGTAATAAAACTACAGCCATTTTTGACATCCTCATTCTGTCCTTATAATGGCATTACCAAATATGATAAATCAGTGAATAAAAACTGAGAGAATCGTATTTTGAGGTGCATAATATAATGTGAATCTTATTTTATGTGTAAAAGTGTATATACCTTAAATTTAAGCTCCGTCATCACTTTGGTTCAAAATAATTTTGCTATAAATACCATATTTGGTAAAGCCTATATAGGGAAAGGATGATGACGCCATTGTGCTTTAAATTGTCATATCTATTTTGTTTGTAGTCCGATTTTCATCAGTTTTTCGCCAGATTATTCTTTTCATTAAACTCGTTCTAAATACATACATTGTCAAATGTTGAATATTCCCTTAAAGGTTAATTAGCATTATGCTAAAACTTTGCTGGCTGAAAAAAAGGATGTTATTGACTGTACAATATATACGCGAATGGTATACTGTATGAGTTATTCATCACTTGACGTGGACAAAATAAATCAGCCTTTACGGGTCAAATTAATTATGTTTAAGACGGAATTGTACCAAAATATTTCAAAATTCCACAATACATTTTATGCTGTATATGTTTAAGGTATTCAGAAACAAGAAAAATAATGTCTCTTTTCCTGGTAATAGTGTATTTCTTGCATAGTATTTTGCAGTTCGGTCTTAATCGAATACCATCGAAGCGTTGTCTTGTCTGCAAATATATCCACAGATACTTGGGGGATTTGGACCACCTACGACCCTGCCCTGGTCTACAGCTTGGCCAAATGCAACAAAAAAAAACAAAAAAACATTGAACAACATCATAACGGCTTTCAAAATAAAAATTTTATTTAATTTAACTTCTAGAAGATAAGAGATCATTGGGTATTTCTATGATTTAAAAAGCGTGGATTTATTTTGATTAAATTGTTATTTTGGGAGCTGTTATGGTGTTGTTCAATGGCTTTTGTTGCATTTGACCAAATTGTAGAACAAGACAGGGTCGTAGCTGGTCCAATCCCCACAGGTATCTGTGCATATTTCCGCACACATACACACGCTACCAGTCTTCAGGAAGTAAATGTCCAGAGGTTCGTCTCATAAATGTTTAAACAGATCTTCTGTGACAGACTATATGTCATTCTAACAGCATGTCCTTAAATCGAGATCTGTACAGAACAGTGTCCTTTTCGTGTGAAGCAGATTCCAGTATTATATTAATGATAAACACATACACTTAAAAATAATGTCCCCCAACATAAAATTTATGAATAACATGGATCGCTAAAATCCTTAATGACAGACCCGATAGAATATTAATGTATTAGATTTTGCAATCTAATAATATTTTCGTTCCTATTTGTATAGCAGATTATATTAGACAACACTGGCGTCAGTTTAATTCGCATTGTTATTTCTAAGCACACTTTGTAATATTTAAGAGAAAATTCCGTGACTGGTATCTTTATATCAGTTTTGTAATTGCAGTTGATTCTCTAGTGCCATAATTAATTTCATTTTCTGTTGTTATGTAATTCGGGATGCTACTGGACGCTTCAAACATTGCATTATTAGCTTTATTTTTGCTTTACTCCTTCCGCATGCGTTAGGAGTTTCAAATTCTTCTTGTACGCATTTAGAGAAAGTCCTAGCCCGATTAGGGACAAAGCTAGTTCGAATTTCAATAGGAACGGTGTAAGTTTCATACACAGGCGAATTATTTACATCAAATATTTTCTGGTGCGTATCATTCATGTGTGTGTGTGTGTTCGGGTTTAACGTCTTTTTCAACATTTTTTCAGTCATATAAACGACGGTGTCTACTTGTAGCAGTGAGCACAATGCCCAACTTTATAGTGCTGCCTCACTGGAATATCACGCCGTAGACACGTGGCATGATACCCCACCCAGTCACATTATACTGACACCGGGCTGACCAGTCCTAGCACTATCCCCTTAATGCTGAGCGCCAAGCGAGGAAGCTACTAGTACCATTTTTTACGTCTTTGGTATGACGCGGCCGGGGATCGAACCCACGGCCTCCCGCACTCGAAGCGGACGCTCTACCATCATTCATAACTTTGTATGTTCCGAAAAGGTCAGTTGAAGTCTTCTATATATGTGATTTATTCTACGACTTCATTTCGCTAAATCTGGTATTTGGTTTTACACGCAGGACTACTTTTTTAAGGTTCATGTAAAGTGTTTTGAAACTGCCCCTCGGGTAAAATTTTGCTTTATGTTTTAGGTCTCATAGGTCTTTGTTTTTTTTGGGGTTTTTTTTTCATAAAGTGTATACCAAACTATTCAGAATAAGTAGAGAGGTTTTTCTGTCTGGAGTTTTTTCTTTCTTGTGTTTACACTGAAAATTTTACAATTCGTAGACTACACAGATTTTTGTGTTCTATTCGGGATCGAACTGTTAGTTAAATTTTAACAACTTTTGTCTTTCTAATAGCTTAGATTGCAGAGCTCTGAAATGTACTTTTAAAAAGAACGCGACATGGAAACTTGAAACAAATGATGCATGGGTTCGTGAGCTAAAAATAACAATAATCTTTAAATACGTTGAAAATCATGGTTAATGATAATAAGGCAGGCTAAATGAAATATTAGGCTTTTGTCTTTCTGAACTTAAGTTTATTCGGCTCGACTCCGAACAGTGTATCCTATTCGACACAGCCTCGGATGGATAAACTTTTATCCGTCTTGCCGTATGGGAGTGAGTGAGTGAATTGGGTTTTACGGCGAATCGACACAAAATGGTCATATATAGCCAAGAAGAAGTCAAATTGCAAACACCAACTGTAAAGCATAAACATTGATGTAAAAATGTAAAGAATACCTAAAAACATCCATACAAAAATGTAAAGAACACTATGAATAATGTAAAACGTATCTAAAAACATCCATGTAAAAATGTAAAGCATATCTAAAAACATAATGTAAAAATGTATCTTGCCGTATGGATTTAAGCTTAGAAAAGCAGTAACGTAATATTCATGTAACATGTAAAAATCTAATCCCACTATAATTATTGTAAGCCACTTCGACTTCCGAATGTTTTGTAAACCGATTTAAAAAAAAAGAAAAGTGTGTGTTGTGTTTGTCTGCGAATGATTGTTAAAGTTTAAGATTGTTGATTTAGGACTGATGCTATCTTCATGTAAGAAATAATTACATGCACTTTGTTCGCATTCAGCTGTTTTAACTCTTAGCCTGCTGCAGGCGAATTTAACAGCCTTTGCAAACAGCTTGGAACCAGATCAGACGCCGATTAAATCGGCGTCTGATCAGGTTCCAAGCTGTTTGCTACTCTGACAATATTTCTTCCAATTTTGGAGCAAATTGAATGAACTTTACTATTTTAGCAGATGACATTTCCAGCAGACGACAATTTATCTAGCATGCTAAAGGTTAAGATCTTTGTGTACTGCTGTTTCCTGGATATAGATAGCTTTCAACATTTTTAACTCACATCGTGTTGGAGCAGAATATTGTAGTTTTTCCTTTAGTTTGTTTTATGTGTCTTTAATTATTTTCTCATTAACGAACTGTCATCGTTGAAAAGCCTTTCATTTATCTAGTGTTTTTGCATGGTATTTTTTCCTTTGCAAGTCTCAACTATTTGTATTCCTTCAATATCTGTTTTCTTTTAAGGTCTTGATTTCTACATCTTCTCTCTTATTTCGAACATCTGCAAATACAGACGGATCAATGGCACTCGCTCTAGATTCACACAGTGCCCTATTGTAGCACAGTAGTCTGCTTTAGTAAATGGTTCTCAACGTTCCCCTTGACAGGCGGTATTTAGTTTTAGTTTTTCACTTGATGTTTTATTTCTAATCAAGTTTTATTTAACAAATTCACTACGACATAATAATACTATATTTTTTGTCGATAATTTAGTCTTTAATTTTTCTAATCGAAAGTGATTAAAATGATAATTTCTTATCTATTCAGTTTTCTTAATAAAGGCTCCAACAGGAACAGATACAATATAAAGGACAGTACTTATATTTCTGCAAAAAGCGGCCACAAACATGTTTTTTTATAGATAACTATTTGCTGAATATAATTCTGATCTATACATACTTCTATGTAAATATCCGTCTAATACAAAAAGCACTTTTGATTAAAGTGGAACAAATTCAGAAAGAATCCAACGGAAATCACTCTAAAGTAAACTCAAACATACGCACAATGGAGTTTAAGCAAGGCTTTTAGCGTATTTTTTGTGCTGATAGAAAAAAAACAACAAATGAAGCATTTTTCCAAACACTGAAAATTCATATTCAAGTTTACTATAAAAATCCTATTCAAGATGTTGACCTAAAACCATCAAAAGTTTGACATTCCCAAATCTTGCATAAGAACACAGTTCGTTTTAAGTTGTATCCGTTTAACACCACTTTCAACACCTATATTACTACATGTATATGTAGAAACGAAAGTGGTGCTGTTTTGACTTTTGACGGCATTACGCTCATGTCCAGCGATTATGCGGGTTCTTCTTTGCCGGCGTGTACCCTGTATTATTTAATTATTACATACACGTTTCTATTCCCCGTTAAGTTACACTGGTACCGGAAACGTCAATATTTTTCCATACACTGACGCCTGAATTTCATGCGTGCGTGACGTAATCCAGTGTGTGTTGTTGCACTATTTTTTTCTATCTAGTTCAGTATTGTCAATCCTATTCAGGCTATTGAACATATATATGATATTTACATATTTTTTATACGTGTAGATGCGTATGTAATAAAAAGGTAATTAGCTTTGCATCTGGAGATATGCACGAGTTCTTCAGCGGAAAAATATTGCGCTCCTAAAGTCGCGCAATATTTCCGCTGAAGAACTCGTGCATATTTAATAACCTATAATCATTAAGCCAAGCAGCATGTTTTAATGTGGCAATGTAACGGCGTAAACTAATGGTCACGATGTCCGGTATCATTTTATTGCGTTGCTGTTAACCATTTGCCATGGCATTCATATCCGGAAGTTAGCGCAATATCGCGCAGGGCATCAACTATTAACCTCTTAATAAATAGTATTTTTAGTAAGTCTTTCCAAGAAAATCCTAAAACAAAAGATATATTAAAATCGTATATATTTGCGAGTCTCCGATCATTGTCTTTTGAAAATAATTTCTGATGTCCCAAATTGAATTGAACACCATTTGATTTACGCAGATTATTCATGACAAACGGTCAATGTTCTTTGAGCTTGATTGTTATATTTACTAAAATGAAAATGAAAAATGCTTGTCTAAAATGATTTGTATTAGACAAACAATAAAATGTTTATCCAAGATTATTACAGTAAATACCGCTATCGGAAAACCAATATCACATGGACTACAGGCTAACAACATGTGACGTTAGAAATAATGTACAAAGTAACAAAACGTTACGGAATAAACGCCTACTTTTTTATTAGATGACCGCTGGATTTCGACGGATTTTTGTTTTTCGGTTTTCGTCCAATTTAGGGTAAGTGGCCATACTTCGATTATTGTGTAAATATTTCACCTTCTGGCCTTTTATATCTGTTTGTTTATGTTAATAACACTGATCTCTATATAAATGCAGACAGCCGCTTCTTGTTCGCTTTATACGGATATAAATTGGCACCGGCTTCTCATGGGCTAAACGTTGGAATAGTTAATTATACTGATAACGCATAAACATTTTGATAACAGTTTACAGATAATCTGGACACTTTTATTTATTCGCATAAAGACAACAGAAAACATGGGATTAAAGTTTTATTCGGTTAGTATTTAACATTTTGTTCCGTTCACAAAGTAGTAGATATGGTGTCTATTTATCATTTTCTATGTCGTATTATAGTAGCTTTAAAGTTATGCAACATTTAGATTGAAGTAAATAATAACTCTATATTCTTTGACGTTTGAGTGTGATATTAAACTACGATGTGACGCATATACTAGTTAAATAAAAGCAGTCTGCCGAACGCCGTGACGCCGAGTAAAAGCAGCCAGTTTTGTAAAGAGTTTTTATTCTAAACTCAGAAACAGTGTTAAAGTTTTCAGTGAGATTTTTTCCTCGCTTCTGAGATGAATGTTATATTATAATTAAGCTTATTATTTATCCCCCCGCCAAAGGCGAAGGGGATATTAGAAATGCTCTCCATCCGTGCGTGCTTGCGTGCGTGCGTCCGCAACGATCTTTGTCCGGAGCATAACTCCAAAAGTACTAAATGGATTTTCTTCAAACTTCATACATTGATAGAACACATTGGGAGGAAGTGCAGTGTGCAAGAACAATAACTCTACCTTGCCTATTTTTTGAGTTATTCCCCTTTATCTTATTTTCTTAAAACATTTTGTTCGGAGCATAACTCCAAAAGTACTGGAGGGATTTTCTTCAGACTTCATACACTGATAGAACACATTGGGAGAAAGTGCAGTGTGCAAGAACAATAACTCTACCTTGCCTATTTTTGAGTTATTCCCCTTTATCTTATTTTCTTAAAAAATTTTGTCCGGAGCATAACTCCAAAAGTACTGGAGGGATTTTCTTCAAACTTCATACACTGATAGAACACACTGGGAGGAAGTGCAGTGTGCAAGAACAATAACTCTACCTTGCCTATTTTTTGAGTTATTCCCCTTTATCCTGTTTTCTTAAAAAAAAATTGTCCGGAGCATTTCTTCTTCATGCATAGAGGGATTTTGATATAACTTGGCACAAATGTTCACCACCACGAGACAGAATGTCATGCGCAAGATCCAGGTCCCTAGGTCTAAGGTCAAGGTCACACTGAGAGGCAAAGGTCAGATACAAGAATGACATTGTCCGAAGCATTTCTTCTTCATGCATGGAGGGATTTTGATGTAACTTGGCACAATTATACACCATCATGAGACGAAGTGTCATGCGCAGTTCCCTTCTTTAGAATTACCTCCCTTTGTTGTTACTTTAAATAGCTTTTATTGTAACTTTTTCATTACTAGTCGTAGGGAAAAATCGAGACAACTTTTCTTTAGTACAACATGCATGCTACATCCAATTATGAGGTGTAATTTGACCAATCTCTACCTGGTAAAGATTTTTTTGTGGACTTGCAATTTTTTTTTCTTAAGATTAACTCCCCTTAGTTGTTACTATAAATAACTTATATTGTAACTTTTTTATAATTGACCGTAGGGAAAAAACAAGACCACTTTTCTGTGGTACAACATGGATGTTACTTTCCAATTTTACGTGTATTTTAAGATATCTACCTGGTAAGGAGTTTTTTGTGGACTTAGAAAAACAAAAGACTTACAATGATTACTAAACAACCACAAAATTAAAATTCCATTTGCAAATACAGCTGCTAGAGTAAATAAATTTGCTGTGACGGGCATATATTGTGACATTCTGGCACTCGTGTTCCCTGTTAGCTTTCCATTCCTTCTTTTTACAGTAGCCATATAGAAAAACATCATAGCTATACTGTTCATGAAAATTAATAAAATTAGCAGTAAACCACCTCACCACTGACTTATTCTTTCTTTCACATCTTTAAAACCCCTGATGCGGACTTCAACTAAATGGTTCTTCAAAGCTTTCCCCAAAATTAATACTTTCAGACACTAACTTGCCAGGAACTTTAGCCTTCAATTATAATATGCCCGGCGGGGGGATTGGCCATGTCTAACAAGGCTCTTGTATATTTTAGGACATAATGGTCTGTTTGTCAAGTTAATGAATTTTAGAAGATGGTACACTTTTTACTCATAGTGAATTTGGATAATTCTAAGTCTCATTCTTTGTTTGGTATCTTTATTACAATTTATAGTTAATCTTGTGACAATACAGACATTTTATTTGAATGTCTAGATTATAAATATATTATCGCAGAAAACAACTCTGGTTGCACCGTGGTGATAATGCTACAAAAACACATTAACGGTGAACAGGAGTGCACAATGCAAACACTTGCACATGTTATTACCATCATTGTGAGAATTTATGGCTACTTTTTTTTGGGCCGTACCAGTTGAACTGACAGTAAAATAACCGTACTTTTGCAATTTGATTCAAGGTCCTACTTTTATACGTTAAAGATACTAGTTTATTATGAAATACATGTCTTGAGTTTAGGTACATTTGATATTAATAACGGCACGAGCAATGTTTTACATAGTTATCATTTAAATCATATTTTATTTAATATAAAGCATTGTTGGTTTTTTTTTGCCGTAGCATACAAAGTTATTACTCATCTTATTGTGCAGAAACTTTAATTCAAACTACAAAGATGATTAATTATCCTTAAATGGTTTTTACAAAGTTGTACAAGTCATAAATATTTGATAACCTAAATACTATTATATCTAGATGTTTGCTGGTGACATAACAGCTGTTTAATGAATAATCACTGTAGCAATGTATCATACAACTTGAGCGTTTCTATTGAATATTTTGCGATATTGTAGCTATAAATCATCAGCTTCCATAAACAGGTTTTAGCTTAAATTACGATTGAAGTCTAGAAGTCCAGTCTTTAAGGTTGACAGTATCGACTCAGTAAACATCCCAACAAAGGTTCTGTGTAGGGTAAATATACATATCGTAACCTAGTGAATAAACCTCTCAAAATAGCGATAGAGCCTTCAGAATCGGTCAGTTCAAACATTTACATGTATTACAGACATTGGTCTACTGAATATAGGCTGGCATCAGTCGTTAGAATCCTGTAAAATAAACACCTCTTTCATAAAATCCTCTCAAATAGCTCTTTCTGTAAAAAAAAACAATCTCTCTTATCTCTAACTCTAACGTCGAGTCTGGAGAGAAAAGAAGATTTTCTGAGAAAATGTCAGTTTCAGTAAGAAGAAAGAATACAGTTTATGACATATTTCTTGATCTCATTGTTGCAATAAGCCCGTATCAATTAAACGTACAAATGTGTACATGCAGGTCGATACTATATATTTGTCATAGGTTGGGCATAAAGTTGGTATTCTTCATTCCCGCGTTTGATTTTTGCAACATATCACATATCTCACAATTATGAGACAGAATATTTAATTGTTTTATGTGACAAAACATATTTCACACTTGCTTCCTTCATTAAGTTTTTTCGCGCTTAAACTGATAATTGTGCATAAAAGGGCTATTATCTAGAATTAGTCGAATTGCTTTGACATTCAGTAATTGAATAACAGGCAAATTATAAGGCAGGTGTCTTAGTTCTATGGTAATTTTGTTGTTAGGATTGTAGGTTACACAGGTAATGTTGACGTGGAAAATACAGATAAATAAGAATGACTGACGTGACCAAAGTGGCACACACGATCATAGTAGATGAACACAGTACATATATGTAATTGACCACTTGCGTGACTTCCGAAAGCAGATTTTAAAGTCTTCTCTTTTCCAAATATGTTTAAAATAGAACTTTGGTACATTCTTAATTCGACTATACAGACATAAGACAATTTTATTGCAAATCATTTAGGTTTAAAAGCCCATCATGACATAAATATTACTTAATACAAGACATACAGCAAACAGTGATGCACATCACGATATAATAATTACTATAAAGAGTTATATAATATGAAAACGAGCGACAGAAAAGACAAAATCACAACCATAACACACACAAACAAACAAACAAAAACGGAGAAGGTCATCTTTTGATAAGATTACAAGAGTAGTACTACTTGACATCTATCTATTCAAATCAACAAACAGAAGCATAATTAATGCTTATATATGTAGCTTCAAAACAGAAGCAATAAACCAGATAGACACTATATATATGGACCGTTTAACAATACATTTAAATACAACATATATAGAACAATCAGTTCAATCACAGCCTTGTCGAAACGAAATACAAGACCTGAAAGAACACATACATTTAACTACAACCATAACATACAACATAATAATATAAAGTATTACAAAGTAGACTGTCTAAGTTTAAATGCATTAAATATGAATATTCCTAAATTTTGTATTATTTTCTTATTTTCGGAGTTCAAAAGTTAATTTAAACATATTTGGTCTAATTCAGTATTTTCTTGATATATATTGTTTTCTTAAATCATTATACAAATCACATTCTATTATAAAATGGTATTCATCTTCTAATTTTTGACAGATAATACATTTCCTTTCATCTAATGGTGTACTAACTGGTCTTACCCATCTTCCAGCTTCTACTTGTAATTTATGAGAAGATACCCTTAAACGTGTAACAGATATGCAAAATTTACATTAAAATATTCAAGATACGGCTGAAATCTAAAAATTGAAATTCTCTTATACAATAAAGCTCTAGAAGAATTACTTATTCTTGAATTCCAATTTTGTATAAATTGATCATTTAATCTTTGTTTAACCATATATAAAACATATCAACATTACATACGCCTTGAAATATCCAAGCATCTACAAAACCGAGCGAACAAAGTAAATCTTTAAGTAAAGAGCACCAGTTATGTCTACCGTGATTTTCAAAATCGTTTTTTAACAATGTGTATGTAATAAAAACATATTTGTTATGACCAAGTTGCAATATTTTTAACCAATATTTTACTAAATTATACATGTGAATTGTTCTGTAAGATACTCGACCCAATTCACCATAGATAAAGTCATTTTGAGTTACCTTTTTAACTCCTAAAAGTTTCTTGCAAAATTGCATGTGCACCCTCTCGACGGATAAATCATTTACAAAACCCCAAACTTCGCTGCAATAGTTTAAAATAGGTGACACCAGCTTATCAAATAATTCCAATTTATGTTTTGGTGATATATAAGTAAACTTATACAAATATTTATTTGATTTGAATATTGGTTTTTGTGCCTGCAAAAGTATTTTGAGCTGTACTCAGTGACCCTCCACAAGTAAATACTATACCTCAGTAACAAAATTTATTGACAATTTCAATCCTAAAACCATCATACAGAAATTCTATGTTTCTTGGAATACTACCTCCAGATAAATTGTATTTGACAGAGGATCATAGCCCATTAGCCAAACACATTGTCATAAAATTGAAATGGACTTGTGGCTAAGTACCCTATGATAAAATGTTGTCCAACTTAAGGGTATAGTGGGTAAATTCTAGCTTTCAAGCCTTGATCGCATTTGTAATACACAATATTTCCTTAAGTCACGTACATCTTTTTTGTAGTCTTTAATTCTATGGTCAGGTTGTTTTATCTGTTTCGAGATTTCAAAAAATTTCTCCAAAAATGAAGTGTGTTGTATAATTTCTAAATACGAAATTTGGAAAGAGATATACGTTTTGAGGCTTTTAGCAAATACAGTCTCACAAAGCCTTATATATACCATCCTAAGATGTGTATATATTATGTTTCCAAGACTAATTGCAGTTTTTGTTCAGGTCGCAACAGATTTGATTGTAGAAGACTTACTTAAGAAATGTATGATAGTAGAAAGTTCAAGATTGGTGTATGTGCATCAAAGACTCGTATTAAATAGGATCAGACGTTTTGTTCTGAAAGTGACACCTCAGCAGGAAAAGACAAAAAGTGGTTTTCGTTTATTTGTAAAATTAGATGTTTATGATATATGAACGTTTGGCATTTAAGATGAATGGGATTTATGTCTTGAAAAACAGCATAATTTGTTGTTACTTTCGTCAAAGAAATCTTTCATCATTGCAGCATAACAGTATCCATGGTATCTTTGATTGATAAATAGACATAAATCGGATTCCAGCAAAGTAGATTTTATCTTAATGTTGCATTTGTGTAACAAGGTGCTTCCTGTTTTGTGTCTGAAGTATGCTTAATAAAAGATGTTTTAATGAATGATAAAGTTGAGTTGAAAGGCGTCGTATGGATACGTAAAATGGACTGTCATGAATTTTAGTTAGCAATCGTTGTGTACTACATGTAGTTTGCTTGGCGTTGTCTTAATTTATAATGAATTATGTAAGTATAATTTTGTGAGGAGTAAAGTGTACAAAACCATAATTCCGCCTCAATTTCTTATTATTTTCCAGTATTGAATTAAAAGCGTTTTAACTGTTGTTTTGACGCATGGAGGCAAAGAAGTCTTAAATAAATAAGCTTTTCTCCAGTTTTTCTAATATACAGTATTCAAGTCACGGAACGCAACATTTTGGTCAGTTTTGCATGCGGTTATGCAATAGTTTTCAAATGTTCCTGTTAATAGAGAACCCGATGCAACATTTATTTGATAACAATTTTGAATGAAATAAGGACAGTCGATCAAACTATTCAGATGAACAGACTGTATATTACTTTTTTGTTGGGTTTAACATCGCACCGACACAATTAGGTCATATGGCGACTTCTGTATATTACTTGAATTACGGAATGGCTGATGTAAATGCAAACAATTCTTTTACTTTATTATGTCTTGTTTCAACATGATACTTTTTCATCAAATATATAACATTAACACAGTTTATTGGACCACCGAGCTTTTTTATTGCCCCGCTTAGTGGACTTGGAAAATCTTACCGATTCCTAACACTACAAATAACGTAGACAAATTAATTTGGTACGTTGCATTTACATTTTTGAGTAACTCAATTAAAGCTTGTGATTGACAGAAGCGAACATTGCATATTTCATTCATAGAGAAGTTTGATTGTCCTAGCCCGACTAGTTTGTTTGGTATATTAGCTGTACTACACTTTTAACAAATAACTATGTTAGTTAACACAATAATTTTCTAGATTATAAGACAACATCTCGAGTCGCACTGTAGCGATAGTGCTATAAAAGTGCATTAGCGTGAACAGGAGTGCACACTGCAAACACTTGAAAATGTTATTACCACCGATGTGTCAGCTTATTGCTTTTTTTTTTCTTCTGAACTGATTAGAAAACGGACGTATACATGTATTATCAACGTGACACAAGGTACTTCATTTTCACGTTTAAGATACTTGTTTGATATGGCACATCTTGAATATTTGAGTCTTTTTGACAAGTATATTGGACAGCACAATAGAAAATGATAGTCAGATTTAATTATATTACATGAACAAACTTAACAAATACGTGCCTCTCGTATAGTTCCAGAAAATTTACCAAATACTATTTGTAGCTCATGCGAACTCAGTCTAAAACATGTTAGTCGTTTTCGTAACGCATTATTAGTTACTATACTTAGATAAAGTTCGATTTAAATTTTCTAAAATATTCTAGCTTATGCATTGTCTGGATAGTAGCATGCCAGTTTTGGATACACTGGTCACGCAAGCGTTGTTTAATTACAGGAAAATAGTTAACATCTACGTTAAAATCATTTCATATGTATCCCTCTAACAATAGTTTCGGCTCTCATAATAGTATGAAAAAATATCTCGGGTAACACCGAGGTGATAACAATTCTAAAATACTCAACGGTGAATGCAAATACGTAGTGCAAACACTAAAATGTTTCTGCCGTCGTTGTGACAATTTATCACTACATTTCCTTCTGGACTTAGTTTTTCTATCTTTTTAATTTAATTTAGAGCATTATTTACCGTATGGCACCAAATATGCAAGTAGCAAATAGTGTTCGGTCCTGTAAAAGATAGCTTTACTGACTTTATTGTACAGCATTCTGTGAAGAAAGTTCAGTTCAAACGACACATTCTGTAATTGTTATTAAAATTTAAGGTCTTAAATTTGTTTGGATTTCTGTTCGTGCTATAAGCATTGTGTAATGTTTATTGCAAAAAGATGATATTGTATTTTTGTATTATACCTATCCTATAATCTAATTGTGTTTACTAGTTATATAACAGCTGTTGTACAAATAAAGTAGCAATTTATCACAACATTTGAGCCTTTGTATCGACTGTTTTGCGATTACAGACGATATTGTAACTATAAATCATCAGCTTCCATAAACAGAATTTTAGCTTTAAATGAGATGATTAAAATCTAATGATTCAGGGTATAGGCTCAGTAAACATCCCAACAAAGATTCTGCCCAATAACATTTTATCGTCTCCTGGAGAACAATGAAGCGATCACTGTAAACATATATATTTACATTCACTATATATTTTGTTTGGAAAGAAAAAGGCGTTTATTTTCGTATAAGCAACAGTGACGTAACATCATCATATATTTTGATTGTCTGGCACGCATGGAAAACAAACCATTTATTTGTGTAGCAAGCTACTGAAACCACATTGGGACTTCTTGCGATTCCTCCAAGAATCTATAGCGTAATACATGGATTTGCAAGAAGTCGCAATGTAAACGCACAAAAATAGTATTCAAAATGTAACAGCTTTTAAGCAACCTGGAGTTAGAATATTTCACTAAGTCTTCAAAAAATATTTGCAGTTAAACAACATTAACATGCTATTTTGCTAAATTTATGGTTCTGTATTACACTGATACATTCAATTTAACGACAATTTTATACATAGAATTGTAAAAAATGGTACTAAACAATGGTACTGTCAGTAAAAATTTACATAGCGGACTGACTGCCACTTTTTAGAAATGCGATGCATTCCTGGGAGCACATTTTCCTTCAACAGCTGACACTGTCATGTGTGAAAATAGGTATATTGCCAAAGTAAAGCTAACAATGGAAAATACATCAACTCGATACATAATAGTTCTACTTTAAATAAATCGTTTTTCATTATCATTCAAAAGGCAATGAATAATGTGTTTTATTTTTAAATTTCCACGGAATGATAGTAAGATAAGAATAATAGTATGATACTTGTCGGGAAAATACACTAAAAGAAGTATAACTTGTATGATTATTTCTGTAGAACAACATTGTACAATGCTGCAATGCACAAAAGGTGCTAATTGACACGGTGCCAAGGGGAATATTACTGGTCGGAGAATTTGAACGATTCTACCGCTATGTCTTAGAAGTCTTTTACTGCTTCGCAGTTCTGAGCAGTACGAAGGACGTCTTGTCGGTTGATACTTTTGCCTATAATAATACCGGAAAGTTTAAGTATCTAAAGCAAAGAATTTTCTTTAAAATCATTTACACTCCAAAACGCCAGCAACAATAAACTTTTGTTTTAAAAGAAAAGAATATGAACTCTGAATTATTTACATAATGTCTCATGATGAATAAGAGACAACTGATAATTACTTTGATATGTATGGTTTGGACACTAAACATCATTACAAAACGAATATAAAAAATGATACTAAGGTTGCATATCCATACGATAGGACTTGAAGGTTGTTATTCAGAACCATTGCTTGAAACGGATTTCATACATTCATACAAAATGCCAGATATGAATACAGAAGGTTACTTTAACAGGTCAAAGGGTTCTAGACCTATTTTTGTTTGAAACATAGGTTGAACGTCCATACGGTATGATTTGTAGGTTATTATTCAAAGACATTGTCTGAAAGGAGCAGCATGAAGTACAGTAGTCCATGCATAGGGAGTTAAGCAGAACATGGTTGATTTTTGGTTTGAAAAATTAAGTAATATGTCTGATCCCCGAAACTGTTAAGCCCATAACAGAAATTGCTTTGAAATTCATTGTTACAAAATTCTTATGGGAAAGTAATCTGGGCAAAATTAACATCACTTAGGTCGAAAAGTTTCATGGAAAGACATGCTAGGTAAATATTCCTTTTCCAATATTGTCGACAATTTTCTTGTCTGTGTATATTGCATGGGTATGAAGAAAAGGAGCGTGTTTAAAGAGTGCGGATGCAAACCATGTGCTTCATACCCAAACAGAAATTACTTAAAGCAATTTCTTATATTTACATTTCTTTTTAGCTCATCTGATTTTTTGAAAAAAAATGATGAGTTATTGTCATCACTTGAGCGGTTGTCGGCGTCGGCGTCGGCGTCGGCGTTGCCTGGTTAAGTTTTATGTTTAGGTCAGCTTTTCTCCTAAACTATCAAAGCTATTGCTTTGAAACTTGGAATACTTGTTCACCATCATAAGCTGACCCTGTATAGCAAGAAACATAACTCCATCTTGCTTTTTGCAAGATTTATGGCCCCTTTTGTACTTAGAAAATATCAGATTTCTTGGTTAAGTTTTATGTTTAGGTCAACTTTTCTCCTAAACTATCAAAGCTATTGCTTTGAAACTTGGAATACTTGTTCACCATCATAAGCAGACCCTGTACATCAAGAAACATAACTCCATCTTGCTTTTTGCAAGATTTATTGCCCCTTTTGGACTTAGAAAATCAGTTTTCTTGGTTAAGTTTTATGTTTAGGTCAGCTTTTATCCTAAACTATCAAAGCTATTGCTTTAAAACTTGCAACACTTGTTCACCATCATAAGTTGACCCTGTATAGCAAGAAACATAACTCCGTCCTGCTTTTTGCAAGATTTATGGCCCCTTTTGGACTTAGAAAATATCAGATTTCTTGGTTAAGTTTTATGTTTAGGTCAACTTTTCTCTTAAACTATCAAAGCTATTGCTTTGAAACTTGCAACACTTGTTCACCATCATAAGCTGACCCTGTACAGCAAGCAACATAACTCCATCCTGCTTTTTGCAATAATTATTGCCCCTTTTGGACTTAGAAAATCATTTTCTTGGTTGAGTATTATGTTTAAGTCAACTTTTCTCATAAACTATCAAAGCTATTGCTTTAAAACTTGCAACAGTTTTTCACCATCATAAGTGGACACTGTACATCAAGAAACATAACTCTATCCTGCTTTTTGCAAGAATGATGGCCCTTTTTAGACTTAGAAAATCATGGGTAGGACAATATTTCTATTACACAAAAAAAATCAGATGAGCGTCAGCACCCGCAAGGCGGTGCTCTTGTTTCTCTATCTGTCACACTGTGCTAATTGATTCAGTGCAAGCTTTAAATAAGCAACGTCCTAAGTACATATGTTTCATAGGGCTAAGTGACGTGTATAAATCATATTCAACAGGACAGTGTGACCTCTTGAACTGATCATACCGTATTTACGTGACGTCATATAAATGTGAGTTCAAGTTGTTGTGTCGTTTCGAATGCAATAACGTATGTAGATATATTAGCTTATCTTTGTTGACTAACATAAATATTTTGATGTAGTTCAAATGTACTGACATCATAGTTTATGTAATACCCATAAATTAGAGTGATACTAAGCGGGTTCATACGTAAATGTGCCATTTACCTATCTAATTCATTTTACTTTGTGTAAATAATTCTTTAACCGGCATTTCCAAATTGAAACGCAGTTTATGTGAATAATCTTAAACGTATATGTTATCCAAAGCTGCAGATACATAACATATTTTACAGGTATTAAACATTAGCATAAAACAACATGCTTTTACTATCAAATCACACTAAATTATTTTGACAATAGCTTAAATGCTGTATATTGAAAGTAAACCATATATAGCTTGCGAAACGAAACTCATGATACGTAGCTTTGAGTTTCAGATTTGCTATTACGTCCAAAACACTCTATTTATTGATTGGCTTCTTTTCTTTTCTTAATTAAATCAAACATAGAAGATAGCATAGATTGAACCTAATAAGAAAATAGCAGACTAGTTTTAACACAGTCTATTCAAGAGTCTATTCATGAGAGTCCTATGTGGTTCTGGGACGATCTTTGTATGAAAAGAATTGGAACCACTGCCTTACCCTTGCATGATCGTAAGAGGCGACTAATAGGGTCTTAACACTTGGTTTCGCTGTAACTGTGTGATTCCAGCGGGTATGCAAATTTTGATTACATACCTCATGTTTCTATTTCGATGTAAATGAAATGTGAAACCAAAATTTGTAGTCTTGTTTGGCGCCATTTAACTTATACTGTGTTGGTGCGCCGTAAAACCAAAGTAAAGTAAACTGTTCATGAGAGGTAGGCCCTCACTCTCCCAGCAACGGCTAGGGTAGAATTTAATGCAGATAAAATAAATGTAAGATTCCAGAAGATTACGCAGAGGCGTAGATATTTAGAAATTGTCGAGAGAAAAAAAATGACAGAGAAACACAATATCTAAAAAAAAGCTTCTACATTTCTTTTTTTCCATTAGCGTTTTAACACTTATCTTGATGATATATATGTTAATGTAATCAAAGACAAACACATTCCCCATTACCCATTATTTATGTAAACATAAAAATAAAATAACACTATTGAACATTTTCTCGAGACCACTAGATTCGATCGTTTGACAAGTTGCGTTTACACATTTTGAAAGAAACGAAGTGAAATGAAAAGATGTCGTCTTATTCACCATTAAGTATAATGGCAGGAAATTTGTTCTCGATTATATCCACGTATTTTTCTTTAGCGACTGAACAGAATATTTTCATTACTCCTTAACAAACATATTGTTTAATTTGGAGACATTGTAAGCACAGTGTTTGATCTTGGTAATAAAAGTAAGCTTTATTTGAGCCGCGCCATGGGAAAACCAACATAGTGGCTTTGCGACCAGCATGGATCCAGACCAGCCTGCGCATCCGCGCAGTCTGGTCAGGATCCATGCTGTTCGCTAACAGTATCTCTTATTCCAATAGGCTTTGAAAGCGAACAGCATGGATCCTGACCAGACTGCGCGGATGCGCAGGCTGGTCTGGATCCATGCTGGTCGCAAAGCCACTATGTTGGTTTTCACATGGCGCGGCTCATTTACAGTTCAATGATAATACTACTGAAGTTTATCATGAGTGCAAAACGTAAACACTTGACGTCTTGGTCGTAATTTAAGATTACTTTTAATTCCATCAGACCTGACACTTAAATATAATTTATGTTTTGACGTGTCGGGGCAAAAAAGATTGCACGCGATTATTTCAGAATACAAGCGTTGCATTTACGCAGTTGTTACTCAACAGTTCTAAAGCAATATATTTTATGGGGATCTTCTCTAGCTCTTCATACGTATGACACTATGTCTAAGCGAATAATCTTAAACGCCAGCCTTTAAATTGTATTGAACAAAAACATTTTGAACTGATTTTAGTCATGAAATACGATGTGAACCACATAAAGACACCAGCATGTATGGAAATAAATGTGGTTCGCTTAAAATATTATTTCATTAAAACGAATGTAAATGTTACATTATATAAATGTTTCTAATGTTTCTTGTTCAAAATATAGTGTAATAAAAACAGTAATATTTATTGTGGTGCATTTCTAACTTTACTGGCTTTATAAAATTAATAAACTATTTAATGTAAATGCATATCGTGAAAGACCGTGCAAAAAGTACAAAAGTTGCAAATACATATATTAACATATTTTACAGGTATCAAATATTGTCATACAACAGCATACCTTTACTATCATATCACAATAAATTGATTAGTCAATAGCTAAAGTGCAGTATATTGAAAGTAAACCATGACACTTATATAGAACTTTTTTTTCTGACGTGCCATGGCGAAAAAGATTTACCTAAGGCATGCAATTATTTCAAAATGCACGCGTTGCAATTACGCTGTTGTTATTCAGCAATTGTAAAGTAATATATTTTGATATTGTAACTCGAGGCTTCTTCTCTGGTATTCTATATATATGACACTATGCTGTTATTAATCAAGCTGTCATTTTCAAATGACCTTGACTTATGCCATGAAATATAATGCAGAAATTTTATTTCACTCATGATTTAAATTAAACGGAAACGAGAATAAATGTCGGGATTATATAATAGGGAAAATTGACTCGAGCACAGTGGTACACTCTTTCTTTAAAACCACAGTATATTGACCAGAGTGTTTTCTAATTAAAGTCTACTTCCCTATGAAGGATGTTATTGAAATATTTTTGATAAATAAAATATCATAAATCGGCCGTAAACTGATATTACTGTCATAAATCAACCAAAAGGCTGGATTGCAATCAGAATGTCCACTCTGTATGATTAGGGATATTAATTTGGTAAACAGCCCCACAAGGGCTCTGTATGCCTGCCAAACCACTGTAAATAAACATATCATAACCTCCTTGACTAACCTCTCAATATACTGATAGAGTTTATTATGAAGTGGTCAGTGCAAACATAGTTTTGACTTCTTGTACATTTGGTTATGACCTGTATTTGAATTTTATATGGCTTTCAAATGTGTGCCAAATATCCCAGGCCTTTATACTCTTTATTTGCAAAAGCATTTGCATGCTATTTACAGGTTATTTCTGTAAATAATTATAAATATTAACAATATTTAATATTTACTATACTAGTACCTCAATAAATTTCAAGACCACCAAGTTTCTATTTATGAAACTGGATAGTCATTGAGCATTACAAATCTAGTCTAAACACTTTGAAATCTAACCTAATAATGTATTGTTTAGACATATATCTTGTATTTCTTCATTCTTTTCTTAGGTGATTCAAATTTTATTAGCTACGACGCATTTTGATAACTGGTAGTTATTACGACATTCAGTCTATGCCTCTTACACCGACTGATATTTGTAAATGGAAGGACCATATTTCCAAGTACACCTGTTAGAACCAGAACTGTTCATTGTTGCGAAATTATGAAAGTGTTTCCTATCAAATAAAAACAGCTAAAGAACTCATGTCTTTCAAAAGATTCTAACGGCTATAAAAGAGGAGCAATATTTATTAAGAGATGTTTATACTTGTTCCAGAAAAAAAGGCTTCTCTAAATTATTATTTTTTCTCTAAATATTTGTATTTTTATAGAGTACGAGGTATATGTTGATATATTTTTGAACATTGTATTACTATATGAACACCGGTATATAAATGCCAAGAATAGAAATATTTTCTTCATCTAATGCAATGAAATCACAAGAATATCGAACACTGCATATTAGAATGACCAAATCAGGTTTTTCAAGAGTAACTTGATCATTCACATAAACAATTTGACATGTAAGAGAAGTGATTTACAAACTTATACTAAAGTCTTTATATAAATAAGATATAAATCAAACCATGGTTTGTTGTTTAATATTTGATCAGTAGGGTAATATAACTGTTACAAAGTATATTTAAAACAGCGGATTTATATACTTATAAGGAGGATGGATCAACTAACAGGAAAGCCAGTTTTCATATAATTCACAGATATTACATAATATTATATTTTTATAATTGCTTGTGCTGTTTAAACAGATAAAGGTTTTCGTATTCGATATTGTACATGGAAGTATGGAATATATGGCAGTATTACTTACGGTAAGGGCCATTGTCTACATGATGGCAGTTTTATATTTTTCTCAAAAATATTTTATATTACATTTCCTTTCTCTTAATAAATGTGTTTTATATCTAATCAAAGATTATGAAAATGTTTAAGCACTCATATATCACAATGTAATATATTGTGTGTGTGCGTGTGTGTGTGTTTGGGTTTAACGTCTTTATAAACGACGGTGTCTACTTATAGCAGTGAGCCTAATGCCCAACTTTATTGCGGGCTCACTGGAATATCACGCCGTAGACACGTGACATGATATCCCACGCAGTCACATACTGAGTTGGCTTTGGCCTGTATTTGACTTTTATATGGCTTTCAAAGGTGTGCCAAATATCCCTTTATACTCGTTATTTACCAAAGCATTTGCATGCTATTTACAGGTTAATTCTGTAAATAATTATAAATATTAACAATATTCAATATTTACTAGTACCTCAATAAATTTCAAGACCACCAAGTTTCTATTTATGAAATTGGATAGTCAATGAGCACTACAAATCTAGTCTAAACACTTTGAAATTTATCCTGATGCTGTATTCTCCCAGAAAATTACTTCAAGCCGGCGAAGAACATTTTGATATCAAATTCTTTCATTTGAAACATTTACATGATACAAAAAATCCAAAGTTTAAAAAAAGTTAAAAATCGACATTTTTGTCTAAAAATATAATTGACGATAGCTTTCACAATTTATTCAATAATTTAAAAGTGATATAGTATGGACAGCAAGACTGTATTTAAGATAACTTTCCAGGATAAGAGATTTGCTTGTGACATTTTTGCACAAATGGGAACAAATTAAAAAAGAACCACTTTCATGGAAGACTTTACGTTACTATTCCAAAGAAAAACTGCGAAAACAAATTCAAAATATTTAGCAATGTGTACATTTCATTTGAATACTTTTAGCTGGTACAAGTTGCCGATACAATGCACCAGACAAATTGAATGGCTTGTACCCAAGTTTTGTTTACTAATTGACCAAGTACACAGATTTCAGTGCATATCAGTTTTGTACGGTAAAATATATATATTTTTTTAATTTCCCACATTGCGTTATTCTTATGTTAAGTAATTCTTCATTCTACCGTATAATATTCCCGTAACAGCTGCTTCGGTTTGCTTATAGTTGTAACAATCAATTGTTTTGCTAAAATGTTGTTACTTGTGTCTTTTCTCATGTTTTGCTATACTCAGAAATAATACTTGTATGTTAATGCATTTTCAAAAAGATCAAGTTAACACTTAAGTTTAGAATGTCATTAACTTGTTAAAACAAAATATATAATGAAGAATAACTCAATGTTTAAGCACTGTTTTACTGTTTCTTTCTAACATGTTTCGGTTTGAAGCCTTCTTCACAGAAAACATACTAGGCGTAATTTGAATTATGCCAGCATTGACGGCGACGTCAAATGACGCTATAACGTTTGGAGTACTTTTAGCTTGTCATTAGAATCCAAGATGGATTCAAATTACCAACAAAAACTGCAAAGCAAAACAAAGCAAAAACTAATGACTAACAAATTCCAAAGTTTGCAAAATACCCAGATCATGTCATGAAAACTCATTTAATCTCAATGTAAGTAAACCATGTAATATCGACATCATAAATAGCAATAGAGAGGAGTAACTGACATGCCCGCAGTGATAAAACAGACCACAAAGTAAATATATTTGAATATATAATATGTTGGCAGTGAAAGAGATAGAACAATGTAATGAAAATTTACAGTTTGTCGCAAAAATTGGGCTTACGTCGACACATTGAGTGTTTGTTTCTAATAGCCAACATGCTGTGCTTTTCATTATAGAAACAAAATATTGCAAATTCTGAATTAAAATATAGTTGTGTAGGAGTTTTGACAGTTATTTATATCGCGAGCGTTATACTTAAACAGAATATGTCAAAACCAAAATGCAATGTAGCACCACCGAGAAGACATGATTGTGATTTTTGTAGAAAAACTTTGATGATGACCAAATTGCCAAAGGAAACGTTTGCTTTTGCTTTATGATTTTTTTTTAGGGATATTACTAACATAGAATATATGTGTCATTTTGTCTTTCTATCTCAAAAAGACAAACTGATTAGACAAAGATTCCATACGACATTTACACCTACGGGGGTAACATTTAAAACAACATTTTACTAAACATACTAAAATGAATTATTCTTCGTTATTAAGTGTCACATACTGCGATCAAGATGTGTATTTTACGTAAAATTGTGAAGAAGTTTTCATTGCTGTCAAATATACATATTAAACATTTTAGTTAGCTATTGTTGTTAATGCTAACTGATAACCGAGGACACAAATTGATCGTACAGAATAAAAAAAATATAATATAAACGATGACTAGCAATCGTGAATATATCATGAGTGGCGTTTCGATAGTTATGATACTAGCCTCATAATTTTGTAATATCTGATCGAAATCGTGTGCAACGTATATCGATAGAAAAGTATGATTTGTACGCGTATACAAAAGTATAATATATCTATACTGTATAAAGGCTTCAAACTGCAAGTGTCGAAAATGGGTTCGATAATCTTGCAAGGCTTTTATAATGTATTATAACATACAGTATGTGTTAAAGATGAATATCAGCACATATCAGGTCAGATTAGACATAATATAACTTTGATCTCTAGAGTAACTTGTTTTCGAATGCTCAACGTGTGTTTTGTAAACTTTAAGCTTTGAAACACCTGTATTATTTCTTCTACCACACTTTCATTCACCTGAATTATATGAATGAATAATTAATGTTGTAAGTTCCTGAAACATTTGGGTTTATGTTGACGATTATTTGCACTGATTTATCTATATAACGCAATTAAGTGTTTTAAGATGACGTCATTAAATTTATACAATATTTTACAATATCAATATTCTGATCACTATTGCGGATAAACTAAAATCTAATTGCAATGCATGAACATGTTCAGAACATCTAATTGCAATGCATGAACATGTTCAGAACAATTTGATAAAATATGAAACTTCAGTACCGGTTTTTGTTAAGCCACATACGTGATTTTCATAATTCTACAATGGCAAGAAAAGGCCAGTGAATTCGACTGTGAATGTACGCTTATACTTCACAGAAGATGCATTCCAGCTTTAAATTTTAAAACAAACCTTTCTGTTCATACAGTCTGACTATGATTCCGATCCGTTATAAATCGTTAAGAGACTAATATCATAATTTTTAGAACATCGCCAAATCGGTTCTTTTGTAGCTAAAATGTTATAAGAGAAGACCTAACATCCCTGCACAAAGCTCGTTTTTATAAGATATTCTGAAATATGTGAATTATTAGCTTAATATTTAACTTTTCGACCTGATTTAAATGTTTGTTTACTTTACTAACAATCATCTAAATATAAAAAAGAAGTCAAATTATTGTAGTGTGGTAACCACAGATATTAATATCGAATGCTTACATTTTTGCTGAAAGTCGGAATGCTATTGTTGACGTTTACAAATCATTAGAATTTTTGTGGAACATTTGATTTGTCCATATTACAGCGGTATTTTATATAGAAGTAAAATGTTCTGTGATTAGGTAAATGCTCTCCTAAACAATATACATGTATATATATTTGTATATTTGGCTAACAGAATTATATTCATATAACATAGGATTAATTTCCAATCAATTTCGGCAATTACTTTTCCTTGGTGTCTGCGCAAGTAATTGTAACAATCATTGCAGCAGATAAAGACATTGTAAACATAGCATTTTCCTTGATGATAAAACAGGCAGAAAACATTTACGCTATGTAAACTGTAGCCTGGCTCTCTCGTTGAACTGTTATTGCAAACATTTTACCTTGTAATTTTTTTAATTTCAAATTTAAAGCGCAAAAATGTCGAAATGAGCAAAATAAAGAATTATTTTAATGTCATAACAATTGGTACTAAATATTTAGCGTTAACCTAAAATACCAATTATTTTACCCGTACTCGCATCAGTCTGACCTTTGAACCTCGTTCAGATATTTTTTTAACAAAATAACAATTCTGAAGTTTTTATGTGTTTTGATATTTAATTGCGTTGATTTTCGTAAACATCGGTTTTAGAATTAATAACTGAATCATTTCTAGGCCAAAATTGCAAGCAACACAACTTCTTCACCATTGACATTTAATGTATTAAGGGGAATTTTTAATTTTTGAGCATGGCGTTTCTTGACCATCATATCTTTTCATATAAACTACTTTGTAAAACAAAAGTTAAGCTTACAGCATGCAAATGTAAATAAAGAAAGTGAATTTATTAGTCCCCTACTGGTTGAAAACCAGTTTCGGGGACTATAGGAATGCACTTTTCCGTCATTCCGTACGTCCGTCCGTCTGTCCGTCCGTCCGCAATATCGTGTCCGGTCCATAACTCTGTCATCCATGAAGGGATTTTAATATTACTTGGCACAAATGTTCCCCGTGATGAGACGACGTGTCATGCGCAAAACCCGGACCCCTAGCTCAAAGGTCAAGGTCACAATTGGAGGTCAAAGGTCAACAGGGCTTTTTTCCTGTCCGGTCCACAACTCTCCCATCCTTGGAGGGATTTTAGTTTTACTTGGCACAAATGTTCCCCATGATGAGATGATGTGTCATGCGCAAATCCCGGACCCCTAGCTCAAAGGTCAAGGTCACAATTGGAGGTCAAAGGTCAACAGGGCTTTTTTCCTGTCCGGTCCATAACTCTCCCATCCATGAAGAGATTTTAATAGTACTTGGCACAAATGTTCCCCATCAGGAGACGACGTGTCATGCGCAAAACCTGGACCCCTAGCTTAAAGGTCAAGGTCACAATTGGAGGTCAAAGGTCAACAAGGCTTTTTTCCTGTCCGGTCCATAACACTCCCATCTATGAAGGGATTTTAATATTATTTGGCACAAATGTACCTCATAATAAGACGATGTGTCATGCACAACTTTCAGACCCCTAGCTCAAAGGTCAAGGTCACACTTAGCAGTCAAATGTTAACATAGCATGAACAGGGTCTGTTTCGTGTCCGGTCCATAACTCTGACATTCATTAAGGGATTTTAATATCACTTAGCACAAGTGTTCCCCATGATGAGACGATGTGTCATGCGCAAATCCCGGACCCCTAGCTCAAAGGTCAAGGTCACAATTGGGAGTCAAAGGTCAACAGAGTTTTTTTCCTGTCCCGTCCATAACTCTGCCATCCATGAAGGGGTTTTAATATTACTTGGCACAAATGTTCCCCATGATGAGACAACATGTTGTGCGCAAAGCCCAGACCCTTAGCTCAAAGGGCAAGGTCACAATTGGAGGTCAAATGTCAATAAGGTTTTTTCCCTGTCCGATCCAGAACTCTGTCATCCATCAAGGGATTACAATATTACTTGGCATAAATGTTTCCCATGATGAGACGACGTGTCATGCGCAACACCCAGTACCCTAGCTTAAAGATCAAGGTCACACTTTGAGATCAAAGGTCAAGAGGATTTTTTTCCTGTCCGGTCTGTAACTTTGTCATGCAAAGCAGGATTTAGATATCAGTTGGCACAAATATTCCCCTGGATGAGACAACATGTCATGCCCAAGAACCATGTCCCTAGGTCTAAGGTCAAGGTCATATTAAGAGGTCAAAGATCAAATTCAAGAATGACTTTGTACGGAACATTTCTTCTTCATGCATGGAGGGATTTGATGTAACTTGGACCAAATGTTCACAACCATGAGGCACCCTTGTTTTTAGAATTACGTCCCTTTGTTGTTACTATAAATAGATTTTATTGTAACTTTTTTATTACTGGCGGTAGAGAAAAATCGAGACCACTTTTCTGTGGTACAGCATGCATGTTACATCCAATTTTTAGGTGTATTTTGACCTATCTCTACCTGGTAAAGAGTTTCTTGTGGACTTATATTATATAGATTTTTTTTTCTAAAGATTAATTTCCCTTTGTTGTTACTATAAATAACTTACATGATAACATTTTTATAATCTGCCAAAAAAATTCAATATTAAAAGAACTGTGGGTTTTTATATATGCACATTTTAATCCAAGTGTGTTGTTATAACATATTGTATATGTAGTACAATATTGTTTATACATCATTGACAGATATCAGTTCATTATGTTATACTGCAGTAGAGAAAATTAGGTGCCTTCCGGTAGGGGACTTTGTATTGCATGGCAATACTTCATTCACTTGTTTAACTTTTTCTTTACATTAGTTTTTATAGGATGTTTTGCCAAGATAAAGTGCATATTATTTTTTTTTAAATATTATTCATTGATGGTTTTGGATGTTCACAATGGGTCATATGTAAATCAATTAAATCAACAGTACATTTCTTACTACAATTTGAGTTTTTTTTTATCTTTATCAAGTTGAGCATTTCCTTTCTCTACTAATAAAGAGTTGAAATAATATCTATTCCGTATACAGAAACCATGTACTTTTTGCAGATACATTTTATCATACCCCACCCACTTTTTCAAATTCCAAAATCCGCGCACCTTAAGTCTCTAAAATAGCGCATTTTCATCTGATAACTGAACCTATGTGCGAAGCAAAGGGCCATAAAATGTCAAGACAGTAACAAGCTACTTCCATTGCTATATTCGAGTAATTTGACAGAGCAAACACAGTGCCGGGAGCCAGTCTATATATGCCAGTGAAGTGCAGGTGTGCTGGAAAGGAGAACTCTGCATAAACAATTAACCATTTTTATTCTATCTGGATAATAATAAGTATAGTTTTTCCTTATTGTTCTGGAACATGCCATCCGGACGGGCGATTATATAACAGTTACAAAGCAAAAAAAGGCATTAACACAGCAACTATATTTGTTTCTTACGAAATACTTGTGCGACGTGCAATAAATATGAAACATAACATTAATGACAAAGCACACACATTTCAGTTTATTTATACATTACTTGAACGTACTAGATTTAATTTAGTACTCATCCATTTGTCACATTTATATAAAAATGCAACTTGATGCCAGTTTGATATATAGAATGCTGTTCAAGACGTTTGCGGGTGATATAAAGGCAATAATGCAACCACTCAGTCTTAAACCCTAGACTTGTCTATTGATTGTCTTGAGATAACGAGAAATATTGCAGTTATATGTCATTGTTATTCATAAACAGGTTTTCGTTCTGCAGGATTAATATAGACCAGTCCAGTGTGTTTGATATGGGCATTCGTCTACCAACACTTTGATTGGCCGGTTCACTATATTATGTTAATTCACAGTGATTTGAAGTTTGTTTTATTAGTTATTGTACAGAGAAAACACATAACAAATTACATATCTGGTCTTCATTTCAGTTGAAATGTGATATTAAAATGGTCGTACAGTGTTCTGTCATTCCCAATCTGTATAAGGTCTGTAAATAATTTAGCTTTTACGGATACACAAAATTAATTGAAAGAATTCGATGCTTTCCTAGATATATACTCATATTCAAAGTTAAATATAATATTAAGGGCAGATGTATTAGAATATGAGTATATATCTAGGCAAGCGTTCCTAGATATATACTCATATTCTAATACATCTGCCCTTAATTGTTCCTTCTCTTGAGAAGGAACACTTTGATTCGGTAAGTCACACTTGATTGAGCAACTGACCTCGAAAGATGTTGTCATTACAAGCTGGCCAATCAAACTCCGTGACCTTAGAAATAACCTCTGACGTTAAAATTATTCTTTCCTAAATGAGGCGATTCTCTGACTGCACGCGTTCCGCGGATTACATATTAACTAAACCCGAGGATGGTTGATTGATTCTTTTATTTCCTCCATTCTTGAAGAACATAACATATGTACAAACAGATATATATCAGCAAATTTACATGTAAACAACTGAATATTATTGTTACCTTCGAACGCATGGTTAATATGTGAAAACAAACCCCATTGCGACCCTCTAATTATGCGCAACAAATTCACGCATCGAATCGCACACTACATGTGGAAATGGATTGACCGGGTCAATGTCTTATTGCCGTATTTACTCAACTGAAAGTGGTAACGGATTTACTTTGTTGTTGGATTTAACAATTTATGTTAAATAACTAGCGTAAATACTTACTTGACATTTTTGGTTGTATAAAACAACATAGTTCAAAATTTTAGGGGTTGTCTTTTTTTTTTTGGGTACAAAATGTAACGCCCCCAGGGGCTTTATTTAACATGGGTACTCGACGAAAGTTCCCACTTGGAATGGACGGAACAACTTATTTCCAGCTGAGCCCACGGCAGGAGTCATATTTATCTCCCCAGCATCCAGTCTGTAAAGTAAATCACCCAGCACTGAACACTAGTCGGGATATCAGCCGCAACCGGGAATCGATCCGGGTCCGGGAATCGAACCCGGATCGCTGTCATTGCAGTCCAAACTGCTAACGACTGCGCCACTGACTCCCTGATTGAAAGCAGGGGGATACGGAATATCAATAAGGTAGAATGGTCTTGTCCTTGTGTCCGACAATACAATACGACATAATTGTTAAGCTACAGCTACGACACAATATGTAGGATTCATTTATCCTTTACCCTGCTAAATTTCTAAAATGGACTGGTCCATCATTCAATTTGGGCAATACCATTTATTATTCGAAGGGATATTCACTGAAAACTTACTGACTGAATAGCGAACACTGCAGACCATGATCAGCCTGCACGGATGTGCCTGCACTGGTCGCAAAAGCAGAATCACTTGCCGCCAGCAAGCTAATGACGGTACGAATTTTTCAGATAAATTTTGAAAGAGTTGAAAAGTTATGGTTTTAACTCACATTGTTTTTCATAAATCTTGCATGTTTCTGTTACGTAATTCTTCCTTTTACAAAATCATTCCGACAACTGCTGCAATTTTCTTTAGATAATGTAATAACAATTGTTTTGTAAAGTGTTCTTATTTCATGTCTTTATTTATTTGCAGTCATAACTTGAATGATTGCCACTCTCTTGACATTTCGATTTTATTTTATGAAAAGTATAACGCAAGAATGTCATAAATTAAGTGTTTTGCAAATGCAGGTTATCTCTAATCATGCGATATGAAGAAACCACAAAGTGCTCTGCTTTCGGGACAGTCATATAAGCATTATAACGTTGAGTAATTGAAAAAAAAAACACACACACGAATATGTTAGCAGCGTGTGGACAATGAATAAACTGTTAATTAAAATATGAACGTGAAAATATGGCTCAATTCAATCATTATAGGCCTCTGTAAATAGCGGATCAAAGCAATTATAAGACATATAAAGGTTCTGTTTTGTAATTTACAAAGTTTATGTCAACATGATAAATGTGAAAGTATAGTATATTATCATAGGACGATGATATTGTACTTAAATATGATAGAGCCAGTAGAGTTATTTCATATATACTACAGCCAGTAGATATTGTTGTGTCAGACAGACACATTTGCCAAATACATTGAGCAGCACTATAGTTGAAAAAAAAAAAACATATCGTAGCTTTGATGTGTGATTTTCTCGTCAGATGGGCTGGCAAATATTGAGATGATTTTTTCATTTTAACTCTCAGAAAGCCAGTTTTATTTTAACGACGAATTTTAGCCCAGACAGACTGCAAAGACTGGGTGTAATTCTCTGTAAAATATAATGTACCGTTTACAGTTTTAAGCCATAATAATTATTATATTTCTTAAACATATCACTAAAATTTCGGAACAGTTTTACATAACTATAAATTATAAAGCAGTAAACATTTAGAACTTATGAAAGAGACTATTCGTATGTTGTGTAATTCTATAAAATAGCATACTAATAGCATACTAATGGTAAGCTAAGAAAATCATAAAGCAAAATATAATAAAATATGAGTCTACGTTTTCATTAGATCATTTCAGGCGATATTTTCTTGGAAACATATTGTTCTTTCAAAATAAACCGACACTTGACTGAGGCATAGTAGAGGCATTGCCAAAGAATAAAAAGCTACTGGAGATCAACCATTTGAGTGTGCATTTGTAAATCTTAAATTAATATCTCTTTTTGTTCGAGTTATTTTCATGAAAAGGATTATTGTATTAACATCGCACATATACATAAAGGTAAATCTTATAACGACTACATTTGACTTCCCGTTATTGCAAGAACTTAATTTCTAAGAAGCAACTGAAATGTCTCTAATTGTTGTAACAATGTTCAAATGGTTTTAATGTTTCAAAAATGAACCTTTTAACATTTTATTTTAGATATGAAACATTTGAGGACGAACAGCTGCCAGAATGGGGAAAGTATTTTAATTCGTGTTTCTTACGAACAGTACTTAAAAGAAAAGTGTATGATACACATTTCGTAGATTCCGAACCAATAAAAAACATTTTCTTCCTTTTATCATACGGATAACAACAATTCCACATACATGCAATAAATAACGTAACATTTTAGCAATAACAGTTTTATTTCGCGAGTTAAGTGTAATTTTCGATGCAGAGTTGTGTATGTGTGTGTTTTTTTTTTTTTTTTTTTTTTTTTGCTGTTTTTTTTTTTTTTTTTTTTTTCAAACGTATTTTACGTCATTTTACTTGAAGTAGGTTCCTGTTGATATATTCGCCATCTTTTATTTAATGAATTATTCATGTACGAGTGAAAGTGATTTGCAAACAATAAAGCGAAATACCAAAGTCTCTATATGAATAGGGTATGTATCTAATGAAAAACGTCGTGACCCCCTTCGATCTGTTATTTGTTTGATTTGCAGATGAATACAAATGTTATGGATTATTTTATAATATCTCGTCACGTCAACTGTAGACGGGAACAAATGTAATATTAAGATATATAAATTAATTTCATGCTAGAAGATCCTTGGATGTGGAAACTGTATGTACATAATAGAATAATATAATGTTTTTCATTAGGCCATATGAAATCATGGATTATATCGGAAACTTCACACAAATGGTAAGGCTTCCAGTTTATAATATGGTAGAGTTATAATGTTTTTATATATCTGAAAGACAATAATGTTGTGGCAATAAACTAAATATGAATTTTCAAATCGGAGTCGTATAACAATCGTCTTGTATGAGCTTTTAAACTTTTAATAAATGAATATAACTTTGATTAACTTTGATTTATATATTTATTTGAGCTCATTTTGCTCACGTTAATTAAAGATGTAAAAGGAATTATCTGCATTAAAAAGTAAATAGATTTTTTTCTGAAATTATTATCCAACAGAACTCTTGAGACTGTAGATGAAAATGTTGTTATGTATCTTTATCTCTTAAACACTTACAACGATTGGAACACAACGCACGCTTTCCACGCTTTTCCATCCAGAAAATTTTTCCGGTATGACGTCGTGACATATGCACAAAAGCTTGGTTAATCTAGGGTTTAGTGTGTTAAGTGAATTAAAGTAATGAAATGTGTCTCGGAGACATAATCAGTTAATTTTTCGTTATAAATTTACTTAACTCACTATACAGTTCGGGAAATTGATTTAGTTTCAGTCAGAAACAATAAGCATTTATTTACGCCATAAACACCCTGAAAAAAGTGCAGTATGAAAATACATTGTTCTTGTTGCATGGTGGAACACATCAATTTGCTGCTGCCCCGGCTGGGTAATAAAACTTCTTGATAGAACCAAGCTGTAATAGGGCAATACACGAGACGCTCATATTTATTTATTTTCTTTCCAAACATCGATAATCGTTCTGTTTATTGTGTTGCTTGTTTCTCGAAGATTATAGTTAAGCTAAATCGTAGCTAAGTTCATATTTGAAATTGATAAGAATGCGTATTTCATACTCACCGAATAATTATTCGTGGTCGTATAATAATAATATAGTGGTAGTTTGATTTAATTAAGTAAAGGTAAGAAGTCAATGTAATATTGCCTTCAAAATGGACAGCAGTCTGATGTTTGTACTAGCGAATGCTTTGGTTTATCTTGTGTGTGCAGACGTTGCAGAACTGCCAATTGTTTAGGTTGATTCTTTTGTATGTGAAAACTTTCACATAGAGGACTTTATGATAATAGACTGCCGTTTCTGTTTGATATGGAGTATTGACACACTAGCCCCCCCCTGCAAAGCCTCTATATGCCCGCCAAATCACTGTAACAAACATATCATAACCCGGTGGACCGACCACACAAAATGTTGAAAAAGTTTTATAATGAACTAGAACATGCTAACATGGTATTTACATCTTGTTTGTCTTCTTTCAAGCTGCAATATGCTATTAGAATTTTGTCCATGGTATTGCAATGATCGCAATTTCTTTCATTTCAATTTGTACTGGAAACTTTAAAAGCCATTGAGGTTTAATTTTTCAAATGACAATTTTGCTTTTTTATGGTTGTGCAAGGCATCAAATGCAAAAAAACATAAATTGTTTTATTATAGTCTTCTGATAACTCTATCCACAAAACCATTTATTACATGTCATAATATTGTGTCACATCAATCGTATGTTCTTAATCACTTCTGATTGTTTATACATTTTCATACCGCAATATTTTTGAAGTACTTATCAAAGCTTATCAGCCCGATGGCAAATAAATATAAACGCCTTCACATTTCATTTTACTCTGCGCTTTTATGATAAATCACTCTGATAGCGCTTTCTGGTTTATCCTAAAAGGCGATTTATTACATTATTAAATGTTGGATAACTTAGACTAGATTTGATTAGCTTGTGTCGACATAGATGCATGCCTCTCTATGTGATTCAATATTTCTTCTAATACAACCGATAACATATCATTAATGCATTTATATATTTTAATAACGTTCTGATATCTACAGCGTTATAGATATATGCTGAAAGGAAAAACTGGTACAAGTTGCCGATATGCATATAATACGTTTTTGTTTATTAGCTTGTATACCAATGCTTTTTTTTTACTCATTAACCATGTACACACTTTTTTATGCAGTCAATTCTGTACTGTTAGAATATTATATTGTAAAGGTAGTGGACCCGTGATCTCGTATTCTAGGTAACAATTCGATACTTTTCGGACGTAAAAGTGGCTCAACGTGCACATGGCTTTCATTAAAAACTTGGATGATAACGAAATCGTGTACTGAGAATACGCATTTTTCCATTTCTCATTTACGGATCCATTACCTTAATTCTCCATTGTTGTATAATTAATATTTTTTCTTCCACAATCATGTATTTTTTTATTCTACCGTAGAGTATTCTTACAACAGCTGCTGCAATTTGTTATTGTTATAAGAATATTATTGTCTGCGTTTTTCTCGTTTTTTGCTTTTGTTTAGCATCTAAAATAACGTCAGAATGCCATAAATTAAACGGTTATTCCAGTGTGTGCAAAGGCAGGTGTACTTAAATCGTTTGGTAAAAGCAAATATGTAAGTTTTCATTTAATTTCAGTGTCAGTTACACAGGTAACATTGAAAGGTCAAGTCATTTGACAGGTCAAGTCATATGATAAGCCCTATTTGGCTAAATTGACCTGATTGTCCTATTAGTACGGTAAATAACAATAAAGTGTCCACCGTAGTACAATATGCCTTTGGTACCAAGTTTGAGCATAAGTGACAGAGTAACATTGATTTACGTATGACTACTTTGCCGAGTTCGTCATATTTATTTAGGGCGTTTGTCAATAGCCAAATTCAGATTGTATATGCTATGATAAATTGAGACCTATTTTAAATTTATATTTATCTAGATATTGTCCTTAGATCTATATCGTGAATGAACCGTGTGTAAAATATGTCTAAACCGGGTTACAACGAATCCCCTACCCATCAACATCTCTTGGAAGATGTTGCCTTGGAGATGACTAATTACAGTTGATTAGAACATATTTGATTTTATTTGTTGATTTTTTTAACATTTGAGCTACTGGAATTTTTCTCTTTTGATATTGATTTAACAAAGATTCGACATGGTATCTACAATTATAAAACAATAATTGATAATAAGCTGTCCTTGAATACCCTTGGCATGATATTATATATCTATACAACAGAATGCAAAAAAGTGAAGCAGTTTTGCATTGGTATCGGAAGCATAAAATATTCAGGGATGCTTTTGTTAAACAATGCCAAATCAATGTACTTGCTGTAAGTGAAATCTGAGCACACCAACTGTTCATACAGAATAGTCATGTCTATGTTTCCATTAGATAATTGATGTTTATGGAATGTTGATTTAGAAAACATAATTGTGAAAGCATAATTATACAGTGATACTTAAACATTGTCAAAAGTCTAACAAAAGACTGGATGTAAAATATTTTTTTTGTGAATAGTTTATTATATTATTCTGAGAAATGTGAAGGAATTATTTTACAGTCTCGCATATCCGAAGGTAAGGCAAAACGCTGTTTTTTTTAAATCAAAATTTGTATTATCATAATTCTGTTTATTTCAAAATCATATTTTACGCGAATTTCTTCGCTTCAAAGCAATTATATAATATTTCTAAAAATCAGTTTTTCCAAGACTTTATTTTGATCCTTTTTTTTTTAATCAGAAGTGCACATTTAATATACTAAGGCATTCGTAGACATGTAGCTAACTAATTGGCCTAGCAGAAATAAGGTAAATCTTCCCAAACAATATGTAACTAAGAATAAAATTGTCCTGTTAAAGCGGCGACTTATATTTGAATGGGGTATTTGATGTATTGAACAGGCTCAATCTAACCGAGCCTGCAGCATTTTCATTTTTGTCGTGTTGAGCGACCTGTTGAGTTTTCACTTTTTCTATTTTATTACATGAGTTTGAAAAAGTACACTATTACTTGATGTCTGAAAATAATGCTAATTTGTACTTGGACTCTCTCAAACTGAAAAAGATTTTAATGTGCATTACAGATTTATTATTTCTGACGTATTACTTAATTCAAGAGAAAAGGGTAAAAATGTTTTGTCCGCACAATAACTGCTTGCAAAATTCTTTCTAATATTTGTCAGAAATATTTGCCATATTTGCCACGGTGAGATGGAGTGTTGCGCGTAAAATCCATTCCTATCTCAAAGGTCAAAATAACGGTTGATGTCAGAGCTTGTCCGGGTAGTGTGCTTGAAATGCCTGAATCAACACCTCTTTTGTAGCTCACCTGAGCAATGCTGATCACTTGATGTCCGGCGTCCGTCGTCTGTCGTCTGTCAACATTTAGATTGTGTATGCGGTAGAGGCTGTATTTTTCAACTAATCTTCATGAAATTTGGTCAGAATGATTAACTTGATGAAATCTAGGCCGAGTTTGAAAATGGGTTATCTGGGGTCAAAAACTAGGTCACTAGGTTTAATAAAAGATTATCATTGTGTATGCGATAGAGGCTGTATATTTCAATTAATCTTCACGAATTTTGGTCAGAATGATTGCCTTGATCAAATCTAGGCCAAGTTTGAAAAAGGATCATCTGGGGTTAAAAGCTAGGTCACTAGGTCAAATAAAAGAAAAACCTTCTGTATGCGATAGAGGCTGTATTTTTCAATTAATCTTCATGAATTTTGGTTGGAATGATTGCTTTGATGATATCTAGGTTAAGTTTGAATATAAGTTATTTGGAGTCAAAAAATAGGTCACTAGGCCAAATCAAAGGAAAAGCTTGTATATGCAATAGAGGCTGTATTTTTCAATTGATCTTCCTGAAATTAAGTCAAAAGGATAACCTTAATAAAATCTAGGCCGAGTTTGAAAATGGGTAATCTGTAGTCAAAAAATAGGTCATTAGGTCAAATCAATGAAAAACATTGTGTATGAGATAGAGGCTGCATTTTTCAATTGATCTTCATGAAATTTGGTCAGAATGATTGCATTGATAAAGTCTAGGTCAAGTTTGAATATGGTTTGTCTGGGGTCAAAATTTAGGTCACTAGGTCAAATCAAAGAAAAACTTTGCGTATGCGATAGAGGCTTTATTTTTCAATTGATCTTCCTGAAATTAAGTCAGAATGATTGCCTTGGTGAAATCTAGGTTAAAATTGAATATGGATTATCTTGGGTCAAAAAGTAGGTCACTAGGTCAAATCAAAGAAAAACTTATGTATGCAATAGAGGCTGTATTTTTCAATTAATCTTCATGAAATTTGGTCAGAATGATTGCCTTGATAAAATTTACATTGAGTTTGATTATGGGTCATCTGGGGTCAAACAATAGGTCACTGGGTCAAATTAAAGAAAACCCTTCTGTTTGCGATAGAGGTTGTATTTTTCAATTAATCTTCATGAAATTTGGTCAGAATGATTGCCTTGATGAAATCTAGGTCAAGTTCGAATATGGGTCATCTGGGTCAAAAAGTAGGTCACCAGGTTAAATCAAAGATAAACCTTGTGTATGCGATAGAGGCTGTATTTTTCAACTGATGTTCATGAAATTTGGTCAAAATGATAGCTTTGATGAAATCTAGGTCAAGTTTGAATATGGGTCATCTGTGTTTAAAAATTAGGTCACTAGGTCAAATCAAGGAAAAACCTTGTGTATGCAATAGGGGCTGCATTTTACACTGGATTTTCATAAAATTTGGTCAGAACGGTTGCCTTGATGAAATCTAGGTCAAGGTCAAGTTCGTAATGGGTAGTCTGGGGTCAAAAACTAGGTCACTAGGTCAAATCAAAGAAAACCCTTCTGTATGCGATAGAGGCTGTATTTTTCAATTAATTTTCATGAAATTTGGTCAGAATGATTGCCTTGATGAAATCTAGGTCAAGTTTGAATATTGGTCATCTGGGTCAAAAAGTAGGTCACCAGGTCAAATCAAAGAAAAACCTTGTGTATGCGATAGAGACTGTATTTTTCAACTGATGTTCATGAAATTTGGTCAGAATGATAGCCTTGATGAAATCTAGGTCAAGTTCGCATATGGGTCATCTTGGGTCAAAAGCTAGGTCACTAGATCAAATCAAAGAAAATACATATTTATACTCAAGATTTTTTGCTCCAATTTTAATGATAATTGGTCAGAATATTTTTTTCTATGAAATCACTAGGTCAAACATGTTTACACTATTACGGTGTGTTTCTCAGGTGAGCGACCTAGGGCCATCTTGGCCCTCTTGTTTTAAAAAAAATAGAAATAAAGATAAAGTATTAATTCACACAGTTACAATGTTAATAGCAGTGCGACTGAATGGAACACCAGTCTTAGAATACCAAAGGAATTTGGCAGCACTCACGCCAGAGAAGTATTTAATCATTGCACCGTAACGGCATCGTTGATAGGTTGATAGACAGGAATATGACCCAAACACAGTTAGTTGTACTTTTTCTCAAACTTCCAAGTGACAAATCTTAGATGAGCCGATAAGCTTAACGTGTGAAACGTATGTAATGTATAGACGTCACTGTATGTCCGTAGCAGGAACATACTTGTTTGATAGATCTTTATATATCTGGAAGAATATGTCTCTGAAAACACTGATATTGTCGTATTTTTCTATTTCGTAAATGTAACTCTAGGTTCATGTTGCGGACGTCAATTTAATAATTTCAAAATCTGGTAGACACTCGATGCTTTCTCGTCTCATATCTTTATGAATTCCGTCTTTCAAAAAACCTAGACGGGGACGCTGATCAGCGAGTTATTCGAACACACCTTTTTCATACTGCACATTTCGTTGAAAGTTACACATAACGCATTCTCCGTTCGGGTATTCAAAATGCATCTTGCATCTGACTATGATAGACATATTATTATACTTAACTTTTTATGCTAAAATAGATTATTTTGATTTTAGCATTGTACATTTCATCTAGATGGGAGTCAACCCTTTTCAGGATGAGCATTTCTAAATTTGAGTAGACAGAGCGTGTAGTCATAATGCAGACTTCAACGGACGTAATCAAAATATTATAACATTAAAAAACTTCGTCAACTGCTATCATTTAATACGTCAATATTTTACCAGTGATTCAGATTTTGTTTTCATAGAAATCTGAAGACACTTCTATGACAGAGTATGCCTGTTTTTGAATGTTATTTTATTTATAAAATATCAAAAGTGGATCAGGCTTTCTGCAACTAAACACTATGCTTTCCTCTTTGATGCTATCTGACGAGACAGGCAGACGCCATTGGGACTGAACTCCTTCGATACTCGTCTTTTAATGCGGACATGTGAGGTAAATGTATTCCACCACTAGCGTAACAAAATTATTAATAGTTACAAGTCGTACGTAAACACATGTCAACCATTTATCATCTTTCATACGTTTTGCACTTTTCAACAGCTGCAACTTCTTAAGATTTCTTATTAGAATCTTACTTTATGTATGCAAATATACTGTAGATGCTGCATTTTTAGCTCTTGAAAATGAAGAAGAGGCATTCGCTTAAAGGGAATTCCTATAGTTTTTAATGCGCATCTTTCTGCGCAGCCGGCACTTTCTATGGAAAACTGAACTGAAGTCAACATTTGTTGAAACATGTTACAGACAATCTTAAATATGAGGAATCTTGAATGAAATAACATTTTTGATAAGTTATATCAGTAATCAAATGTTGATACTGGTTTATGTTGTATTGACAAGTATCATGCCTGACAGGTATCTTGCTAGTTTTGTGGTTGTGTTTTCACATCGCATTTTAGTATAAAGACAGTGTTGTTCATATAATGTAAGATAATTGACTTAGTACTGATAAGACAATATCACCTTTCAGATTATTTAGTATGCAATTATAGAAAGAATTAAGAATTTTTAAAACTTTTTTTAAACTTTTAGCAGACATACATGTAATCAATTTGGGCAGGTTCGCGCCATTTCCGTCCGAACAGGTGTTTGTATTCTAGCGGTCTTAACATAAAATTTAGCCTGGTGACCCATACATTTTTAGCCATTTTTATGCTCACAATACAATTATCTATACACAAGAAAAAAAGGAAAAAATTCTATGAAAGAGTTTTTTCAAAATTTAAAAAAATATTCTTCACTATGGGTATTTTTCATTGAAAAAAGTTCACAAAAGTAAATATGAAACAATATTTTTTTTTCATTTGTACCCATCATTGTAAGGATAAAGTATTACAAATATGACTATGATATCAAGTAAGTATATGATAAAATCTGTAATAAGAAAAAAACCGTATTGTGCTGCCTGGATGTATATTTTGGTTGGTATTTATAAAAAAGCAGAAAATTATGAAAATGTTCAAAAATCGCTGCCAGTTTCAGC
Source organism: Mercenaria mercenaria (assembly GCF_021730395.1). Classification (NCBI taxonomy): domain Eukaryota; kingdom Metazoa; phylum Mollusca; class Bivalvia; order Venerida; family Veneridae; genus Mercenaria; species Mercenaria mercenaria. The sequence continues at coordinate 58,430,426 of NC_069363.1, forward strand.
AACAGTGGGTGTGTTCAAAGCAATTTTTCACAAAAACAAGCCTGGTTACCTATTATTTTTATTTGTTCATTGTTTTCAGCACACATTTTCCTATCATATATATGAATTTAAAAAAATTCTATGAAAGGAAAAAAATTGTAGGAATTCTCTTTAAGCTGGAAATTGAACATAAATACGTAATTTCCATAATACTGATTGGGTGAGGAAATAACAGTTAATTCTGTAATTAGTACAAAGAAGATGATGAAATTCTGATTATACATTAACAATATTTGTTTCTTAAGAATTTCACTTGACATTATCTGCACAATATCCAATAAATAGAAACATAACATTAATGACGCAAACAGTTCATTATATATATATATATATATATATATATATATATATATATATATATATATATATATATTACTTTATTTCGTTAGATTCAATTAACCACATTGACAATTTGTCAAAGATTCACAATGATGCCAGTTTGATATACATAATACCATAATAAAGATATTTGAGTAAAGGAATGAATGTCATATTTTTTTGTTTTACACACCTGTAAAACCCGAAACCTCGTACACATATCTACGATAACGGTCTTCCGGTGCCTCGTACACATATCTACGATAACGGCCTGGCCGTTATCGTAGATATGTGTACGAGGTTTCGGGTTTTACAGGTGTGTAAAACAAACAAGTATGACATTTATTACTTTTGTTTCTTTTTATAGTCATTGTTTTCAAGTCAATCATTTTTAAGTATTTTTAACTGCTCCAAAAAAGTGAAAGAAGTAGTCCAAGATCGAGAGCAGCACAAAAGTTATCCGAATAAATTTGTTTTACACACTTGTAAAAAAATTGTTAGCCAATCAAATTGAAGGAAACGGTCCAAAAAAAGAAACAGGGTGACATAACAACAGTATACAATGTTGAAAATAGTAATTTATCACAAAACCTGGACGTCTCTATCGACTGTTTTATGGTAACAAATATTATTGCATTTATATGATCATCTGTAGCCATCAACCTTCCATCTGTGTGCCAGATTTTATGAAAAAGATTTTGTATTTTGAAAATTAACAAAGTATCTATAGCTTGTGACTGCAGGTGGGCAGGCATACGGACGAATGGACGGTTAAAGGGGCAAAATGTAATGATCTGTATGTTCTATATATTGTTTTCTATTTATGCCAAGAGTGTCATGAAAAATTCTCTTATTCTTTTAATGTTATGACAGTCCATCATTTTTGACCAACCGTAAAACAGACATATGGCCAAACGGGTGGGAATACGGAGAGAATAATTGGTATTTTCTTCACATTGTAATTTTCCTATTTACTAAATTTCACGAAAGCAGTGTCTTATATCTATTTTATCGCAGATTCTTCTTTCTTCTCGCAAGTGATTTGAAGACAGCGACCTTACCCACTCGGCCACGGAGGCAACTCGACATATTTAGGGTTTCCTTCGATTGATACAGTGCAGTATGTATAATATTATGCTAGTACCATAAACAGAGATTTGCAAATTTAAACACATTTCTAATTTAGAAGTTTGTCAGTTATTTCATATAATGAAAAACGCTCAACTTAAATATCTATATAATCAAGTTTACAATGCAACCTTTGTACAGCACAGCGATGGACAGATACAATGGTGTTTTGTGTATAGAGGTTGTTACTTTAAAGATGACCAATGGTAAGAATTTGGTACAGTTGGGAAAAATCATGAAATGTAATTATGTTATGCTTTCGTTAGGTGAGTTTCTCTGTAGAGATGTCGAAAGCACGAGATAATTCGAACTTTTCACATTTTAAATAAAAAGTATTCTAACATCACATGCTCTTTTTTTCTATCAAACAATGAAGACTGTAACTGTATGTTATTCTGTAAAAAAAACACCCCTTCAATTTCTAGGGGTTTAGTGTCATTTTATAATTGTAATTTTCACCGAGAAAGGTTGTTGTTAACTCTTGTGTATAAAAAAAATGCAAGTCTTTTTTCTTGTAAACGTGTCTTGTTTATAACTTAAACATCTTTCAGTTAATCAATAGAAAGTGATTTGCAAACAATAAACCGAAATGCCAGAGTCTCTATATACACGGCGAATGTGTCTAATGAAAAATCTCGTGACCCCTTCGATTTGTTGTGTTTGATTAATAGTGGGGTATAACTGTTACGGATTATTTTTGTAATAACTGTGTTTATAAACTCTTGTCACCTGTACTCAAGGTGCGTACAAATCAAATAACAGAAAAGACATTTAACTTTGATATCATCGGATATCATGACTCAATTTCAATGAGTAAAATATATATCAGTTTGGTAATCAAGGCATGGACTATGTAAAGCGCTACATACTTATGGTAAGATGTTCTAGCTATTAACAATATGGCAGATTTACACCTTTTTATATGTTACTTAATGGTTCAGTTTTATAGCTCTTCCTGCATACGAAACAAATTGTGGGCGTTATGGACTTAAATTGGAAAAAAGATACGCGATAAGGTAGTAAACTCCTATAATAGAAAGTGCACGTTAACTTTTCTAATCTTAAATATCAGAGTCAGATTGAAAATTATCACAGCTTATTTCACAAAACAAATGGATTAAAATGTATAATTTTGAGAATCTTTGCAAAATCTTTTTAATTTAAAGAGAATTCCTATAGTTTTTTTCCTTTCAAAGATTTTTTTTCAAATTCATATATATGATAGGAAAATTTGTGCTGAAAACAATGAACAAATAAAAACAGTGGGTCACCAGGCTTGTTTTTGTGAAAAATTGTTTTGAACACACCCACTGTTGCTGAAACTGCCAGCGATATTTCAACATTTTCATGATTTTCTGCTTTTTTATAAATACCAACTAAAATATACATCAGAACAGCACAATAAGGTTTATCCTTTTTACAGATTTTATTATATACTTATTTGATATCATAGTCATATTTGTAATAATATATCCTTACAATAATGGGTACAAATGAAAAAAAAAATCTTTCATATTCACTTTTGTGAACTTTTTTCAATGAAAAATGCCCATAGTAAAGAATATTTTTTTTAATTTTGAAAAAAAACTGTTTCATAGAATTTTTCCGTTTTTCTTGTGTATAAATAATTGTATTGTGAGCATAAAAATGGCTAAAATGTATGGGTCACCAGGCTAAAATTATGTTAAGACCGCTTGAATACAACACCTGTTCGGATCGGACAAAAATGGCGCGAACCTGACCAAATTGATTACATGTATATCTGCTAGAAGTTAAAAAGTTTTAAAAATTCTTAATTCTTTCTATGATTAAATACTTAATAATCTGAAAGGTGATATTGTCTTATCATTACTAAGTCAATTGTCTTACATTATATGAACAACACTGTCTTTGTACTAAAATGCGATGTGAAAACACAACCACAAAAATGGCAAGATACCTGTCAGGCATGATACTTGTCATACTTACAATATAAACCAGTATCAACATTTGATTACCGATAAAATTATCAAAAATGTTATTTCATTCAATATTTCTCATATTTAACATTGTCTGTCACATGTTTCAACAAAATGTTGACTTCATTTTAGTTCTCCATAGAAAGTGTCGGCTGCGCAGAAAGGTGCGCATAAAAATCTATAGGAATTCCCTTTAATAGCTCAAAGTAATTTTAAATTTCCGACAGAACTGTACTCTTGAGAATTTGGATGGAAATGTGGCCATGTAATTATTTCGTTGATGATTCTCACTGTTGGATGCTAGAGTAAATCCGGATGTTTGATCGTATTAATTGGATCTTGAAGCACGTGATCAAAAGCGAAAGCATGTTTTTATTTATTAATAAATAATGTCTAAGAATTGATAAAAGTGTCGCAAACATTAAAATTATAAATCTCTAAATGGAAACAAAAACGCCCATTGACAGAAATTGTTGGAAAATGAAACTATATAACTTTGCTGCATAACGTAAAAGTGGCATTTTGTAATAATTGAAACGAGTCTACTATTTTCTTACATGATAGCGATCTTTGTTTCCAATGTTTATCGGCTGGTCCTTTATGGGTTATGGAGCAATTCGGTGAATCTGAAGACGTCCACTTAAGCCAGTGCTAAGAATATTTAACATTTTATTGCCTCTCATAGTGTTTAACCAAGTCAGCTATTTATTTGCTTTGGTTTAATTCTATATGATTCCAAAGAAACTTTATTTTGTTAACTATTGCAATAACATATTCATTCAAAGATCTTCCATAGGGAAGTAGATATAATAATTCATTAAAAATCACTCTTTTATTGAATTTTCGGCCACCTGGCCTTTATCAAAACATGAAAAGTCATTGATACAGCTATGTAACATCCATACTATAATACTCGTTTTGTCTCAATGACGTGACGTCATTTCCTGTAAACACGACGTCAAACGACGTAACGTCACTTCCCGTATTATTTCACATGTGTCTGTCACTCAATTTATGTGTTATATCTAACATTGCAACCATGTGGAAATTTCGTTGCAAGCTTCTTCATCCATTTCTCCTCTATTATCTGTCTGTAAAGGCGGCCTTCATGGTATAACTTTTGCAGTACTACCACCTGCAAGTCCCTTTCAGTATGACCTATAAAATGACGATTAATAGGCTTGTCAACTTGCTGTCTGATATCACGCAAATGTTCACTTATTCTTTCTTTCAGACTCCTCTCAGTTTCCCCAACATATATTGTTTTATTACATGGTTTGCATAGCAATCCATACGCTAAATTGGTATCACTACAACTGGTATGTGTTACTGTCTGGTATGTGTGTCTCTTTGTGGTGTCAGCTACCTCCCCTTTAAATATCAGTAGGCAAATGTGGCAGGAACATATATCAGGAGAAGATCTAAAAGCTCTATTAGTTTTGCCATGTACCAATACATCACGAATGTTTTAATCTCTTCTGAAGGCTAACAATGGTGGTTCCTGGAAGACAGTTCTCATACGTTCTGAATTATAGAGTACTTTTTGATGTTTTCGCAGGATGTTTCGTATATCTGGTAACATTTTGGAATAGGTCAGCACTAATGGGACCCTCTTTTCTTCTGATTCAGTCTTCTTTTTTGTTTTTAATAATTCCTGCCTGTCTAATTTATCGACCCGTTGCAGCTGTTGTTCAATTTCTCTACCACTATATCCTCTTTTTCTTAGCTGTTGTTTCAGTTCACCTCTGTGTTTGATATAGTCAGGTTCTTTTTCACAAATTCTTTTAATTCTTATACCTAGGCCATAGGCCAATGCCTTCTTGGTATGTGCCGGATGACATGAAGTTTTCTGTATATAGAGCTGTTTGTCTGATGGTTTTCTGTACAATTCAGTATAGATATTACCATTCTCTAACCTAACCAGCGTGTCTAAAAATTCCAATTTTTGATGACTCCATCTCAGTTCAACTTTTATGTTCTGGTGAATATTATTTGCAAATTCACTAAATTGCTTCAGCTTTTCAATGCCACCTGTCCATAGTCCAAATCCATCATCAATAAATCTTTTGTAGAACCAAGGCTGCACCTCAAAATTCATCAGTTGTTCATCCCACTTCCGCATGTAGCTGCATGCAAAATTCTTTCCTAGTCGCGAACCTATTGCTACTCCGTCAGTTTGTACATAGTGTTTTATTTTACAGTGGTGTAGTGGTTAGCGGGTTCGCGTTGAAATCCAGAGGTCGTGAGTTCGAACCTCACTGGGACCAGATTTTTTTTTAATTCCTTTTTTATTTCAGTCCTTTTTTGTATTATTATAAGTTTTGAAAATATTGTATAGCTAAAGTCATTCATGTGAAATTTAACAAGTGTTTAGTTTTGATGTCAGGTTCCAATGCAGTGCTTGTGCAGTAGTCAGTAGACATAACTTTAAAAAAAATAGCTTTAGGATCATAATATACAGGCATTGAACTGTGAAAAGCAAATAATGCTCTTCTCCCCGTTCACATATATTTCGTCCGTTAGCTTTAAAATCACTAAACAGAGTTTATAAAAATAAAAATAAAACTATTGGCGATGAATTATCAATAAACATCAAAAGGTTCTCACTGCCATCCCTATTCTCTAGTGCTAAAAGATTAACCATAAAAACGCCATAGATTGTGAACTTAAAAGTTCTGTAAATAAACAGGTGTTTTCGAGAATTTCGGCAAACACTGTTTTTCTCTAGGTAAAATTCTGATCATTAACTTTTAAAAATTGCTAGTCTTTTGGGTTTAAAACAAGCTTTGTACAGTCATGTAAATAATTGTAATTTTCCCATACCAGGCGTCTTTTATAGCAGTTTTTTTTTTTTTGACTAAAAGTTGGACACATTCTTCCGTCCAAAAAGAACCAAATTTTGACAATAATGTCTTTTAAAAGAATTACAATAGTCATTTCCAGGATTACGTAAATTCTAATTTCTATTAACTTTGGAACTGGAACATTAACGTTTTACATTAAGTCCTCATTGCCAAACATTTACACGCAAAGAGACAGAATTCCTTTGGCTGTTGGTGTAATGAGATTCTGTTAGGTTTGAAATTTTCAAGATTCAAGCTTGTCAATTTGAAGGAGTTATCATTTGTGACTGGTTTCCAGTATGATAATAATTTATGTAAAATTTTTGATGCAGTACGTTTTAAGAAGAATAACAGAAATTATTTAATTACGTTTTTTTTTCTTTATCTTGGTGCCAATTTTAATCTATATCGAACTTTCTTTTGATTATATATAGAATATCTTTCGAGTTTTCCCATGTCAAGAATTAATCTTGATGCAGTCTAAAACATGCATTCAGAAATAATGAATTATCATTAATACTTATAATTTTAATAGATCTAATAGAACATAAACTTCCAAAACGAATCCATAATTCCAGATAATTCCAACAACACTCCTTTAATTTTTAAGGGCACTGGTGATTTTTCAAGGGAGCTCTGCCTTTTAGGTAGCACCTAATTTCATATTCTACAATTAAAATAGTCTTAACCTATCCGCTATCCCGGTGTTGGTTGTTTAGTACCCTTACCCCACCTTTGTATTCTTTTGTAATTCTTTGAATAGTCAAGCGTGGTGTCAACAGACAGCTCTTGTTTAATTACCTCCCTTTTAGTACTTTAAAGCAGAGCTACCGGCGCCGCAAGCGGCGCCGACAGCGTCGCATTACGGTTAGACGTGTGAAAAAGAAAATGAATAGAGAGATCTAACTGTGTATACTATCGAGTTGAAAATTCGTGGTACTTTTTGGCATCGGTGTTGTTCAGATTTCTTCATGTGTACTATGTACATAGTAATTAATCAGTAAAGACGTCAGTAGACGCTTTCTGTTTACGGTTGACAAAAGCGTCTCGCTTACTGCTTTGAATATAGAATAAAAATGTAAATGAGCGTTTGATAATAAGAAATTAGTGCTAAATACATTTTCTAGGAAGAAAAAAGAAATAAAATACAATAATTTCATTTTGAAACGACTTTCGTCACGCTGCCATTACTGAACTTAATTATATATACTTATGCAATAACAGTCCTCGGGTGCCGTGTAGCGGCTATAAAAAAGCCAGTCGGTTAAGACCTAACTGCGGGTAATAAAAACCTTAATGAATGATGATTGTGTTCATGCTGTGATCCTTTGCAGTATTTGAAACATACAAGTCTTTACAAAAATGAAAAAGACAAATACATTCATAATAATTATGTTTTTCAGAAAAAAAAGATTGCTTCATTATATTTCAACGTACATGATTAAATTTCAGTCAATAATACAAAAGCATTATTCCCTGACAGATAATTGCAGTACGAAAATCCCAAATGAGAAACATGATTCACGTTGCGTGTATGACCACATCAATATACCCATTCCTGACGAAAATAATGATACTACTTCAAACCAAGTTGTAACAGGGTGATAGACAATACGACCATAAATGATTTTTTTATCTTTCCAAACATCGATATTGGTTTAGTTCAATTCGTTTTTTGTTTCTCAAATGTAATAATCTAAAATAAATCATTTTCAATTCGACAAGATTGCATAGAAAATCTATCAATGGTTGAATGATGGCCAGTTGTATTAATTTTGTTACATTACTACGATAGAAATAAAAGTTATATTGACTTCTAAATTAAAAGCGATGTGTCGTCTGTAGCTGGTGTTTTGGAAACAGCCTTTATGCGCGGACGCCTTCGCTTTTATTTACGCATTGTTATTAACACTTCTGCAAGAAAAAAGAAACTTAATTAGTCCTCAAACGATAAAGCTGACACAGACCTCAAGTTTATTCTTCACAAGGAATTCGCTGGACAGAAAATGGACACACGCAACTTTAGACAAAACCGTTTTCTGTATCTACCACATGTTCTTGTTATCAAAGTCTCTTCAATGTTACTGTTTAATAGGGATATAGTCCCGCTGAAACCGGTGCTGTGGACCGCGAAGGTGTTCCATTAGTCATTTTGAACTGAGTTTGCTATTATTTTGAGTGGATGCGCTCTATGCTCACAAGGGATCTTCTAATAGATTAGATGCCAAACAGAAACAACATTCATAGTTAAATGCATATCATTTGATCTCTGTCAAGAAGCAAATATCTAGCAATAAGTATCGGGAGCAATAATACTTGATTGCAATTTACAATAAGTCATGAAGTGTGTGAATTTCCATTTGTATCAGTATAAATACCCTACAGAAACAGATTTTTTATTTTCAAAAGTGTAAAACACTTATCCGCCCTTTAATATATATTTATATGGATGCAAAATCATCTGTCCTAATACATCCACATGACATTAGATCAACCAATGCCTGTAAGTTTTCATTAAAATAGTAATAATAATAATCAACAAGGTTTTGATATTTTGAATATCTGTTACGAAGCATTTTTTGCATGGATATAAGTGATGCAATTTTAATAAAGAGAATCAAATGTTGGGAAACAAATCAAATTGTAAGTTCGAATATAAATCTGATCAACAGTCTAATTATTTAAAACCATGTGAATAAAACAGATCAAGAGGGCGGTCTTGTAATGCAGTACAGTATTTAATAACAAGTATTAACATTTGATAAAGGAATGCAGATTGATAAAAAAACCCTCTTGTAAAAGCCGATAATCTTCACTTTTGCAGTGTTGATAAAATAGTCTGCAAGTTTCGAAATGGTTATTAATTTCATTTGATAGTGTATTGATACTGACTATCGTTCTTGAAAATTTAAGTGGATATTAAAAGAGGTACTCTTCTGACGTTTGATGTTTATTTATTGAATGTGGTTCAGTGTTTTGAAATTGAGATTAAGCAGTAAACACATTTAGCATTTTGAATATTTTGCAGGTCAGTCTAAGAACAAATAAAGAATTTTGGCAGCACTTTCTGCTCCGAAGGTTATAATCATGGCTATATTAACGCCACCATGATATGATCCTAGACTGACAAATCAGATTGCACCAGTTCAATTTGTTTACGACAGTGCTTGCTTTCTTCCATATCTTCATTCTCATATTTGTCTTGAAAAACTGAATGCTTGATCAAACGCATGAGTGAGTAAGAATCGTCATCATACTATTTACACCATATGCACTATGTGTGGCTGGTATGTAATTGACAGACCGAATTCAATCTATATAACTAGATAAAACTATATTATGAAAAGTTAGTTTTCAAACAGCTGTTGCGGTTATTTTATCCCGTGAACATTTCTGTTTTGCGGCTGGTCGTCTACATTATTCTATTTTTGTTTATTTAAATGTTAATAAATCAAAGTTTAATCTTAAAGTTTGTTCATCCTGACTTGCATTATCGCACTTGGGAATGCAGCTTGCTGTGGACAGGTGGAAACCGTTTGTATACTATATAATGGGGAAAAATGTCACTATCGGCTAAAAGTTTGAATACACTACTTTTTCTATCTTGTGAGCATACTGCTTACTTAGCAGTTTGGAGTGACATAAATAGCGGCTAAAAGTACGTAATTACATGCTTCTACTCAAAATCCACTTTGAATATGTGTTGTTCGTTGTACATTTCAGCCATTTTGGACATTATTTGTAATAGTTTTAAATTAACTCTTTTTTGTAATTTGATTCTAATAAATGTTTTAGGATCTAACGTACTATATAATCAATATGTATATGTCTATGTACCTTTTTATTTAACGATAAATTGAAAATTTATTAAGTCAGAATATTAGACCAGGATTTATTCCTTATTGAAGATACAGTTTTGATCTAAACTAAATATTCTAACAGATATATGCAAAATACATAATATCCCAACTATAAGCGCTGCAGATCTTGACAGTTATGGGTAATATTTATTTTATTCTTAAAAAAATGTATAGATGTGAGAAAAATGTAGAAAAATGCTAATGCTTATTCACATGACTACGAAAGCACAGTCATAACTGAATTTTGAAGAGAAACTCTGGAAGATCTTTTAATTATAATATACTTTGAACCACAATTCTTTAATGTTCAAATTTCGAGTGACGGCCGTTTCTAGTTCGAGAAAAAACTTCAGCCGGAACAACAGAATGGACACATCAGATACTTTTGATAAGCTGTATCGTTCCTTTTTCTGAGAAAATTTGTGTTAATGTTTTACAAATAGAAACTTATAGCTCTACATAGTACATTGTATATCTCGCAACTGTTTTTCGTTTAGTACGTGCATTTGATGTAATAAAGATCTTTTTACGATATAAATGAAAGTTTTTGTTTGAGAGATTAGACACATAACATTTGTTTTTGTTAATAAAAACAAAGAGAATACATCTGAAATATGTAAGTCTTGATCATTCGACTTAAGTGCAGTAGCCGTGAAAAGGAATGCACAGTCTAAACACGAACAAAATGTTATGATCTCACTGCCATATTTAATAGTTACCCTTTTCTTTGGACCATACCTTCAGAATTGACAAGCATGTAACAGTTGTATTTTGGGCTTGGTGCACTGCTGTCTACATATTTCAGATATTTTTCGTTACGAAATACATTTGATAAGTTAAACACATGATATTGAAGACAGTTAGTTAAGGTCATTATTTATTTGTAATTTAGGAAATTAAAGATAAAATGACGATATTATTGAGAGGGAACTTTAGGCATAGATCATTTTTATTTCTATTATAGAAATTTTCAAAATTAACTATCATTGGATTATGAAAGTCTACATGACATTGTGTGCATGTGTTATACCAAATGTAATATAATTACACAGAATAACAATTTACTAAACTATGACACTTCTATTGATTGTATTGAGATTATATTATGAGCGACATTTCATTACCTAAACATAAGCTTTCATACACATATTTTACTTTTAGATGAATTACAAATGAGACGTGCAGGTTTGCATGAATTGGATATTGACTCTTTATAACATCCATATCAAAGGTACTGTAGGTGCCAAATCACTATAAACAAACATATTGAAACCTGACGAACATACCACTTCAATATGTTATCGAGTTTTGTAATGAATACTAAATTCTCGAGTGAACCAATTGTTGTAAAATATAATTATCATTACATGGCTGCTTATATAAGTCTGCCGATCCGTAGTTTTTTTTCTATATGACCGAACTATATTTAACACATGTTCAGTGTCAAAAGCTTAGAAGTTATTTTTCTGATGTCATGTAATCAAACACATTTGACCATCTGTCCTTCGGACCTCAATCGACAGTTTTGACTTGATCGACAATTCAGTGTATACTACACCATTTATTTCCATCACTGAAACATATCTGAATGCAAGGTTTGCACAGGTCGAATGTTTATGGCCACTCGCTTTGAATTACTTGCCCCTCACTGGTGCAGTACGAAATCTCTCATTGGATAAAGAGTTCTGCATTTGAGGAATTCATCCAGTTAAGTGTTTTACCCAGGTAGAACAATGCCTGGAGGGCCACCTGGGGTCTTCTTTTATCGTTAAAAATCTTGAAAGTTCGCCATATGACCTGCATTGTGTCTGTATGACTTTAAACCCAACAAAATACATTTTAGTTTGCTCTTATGTCGTTGAATGTGAACTGGTACCATTACAAATTTCAGTAATCTGAAACAATGTAGTGGGCACGTTCAGTCTTAATTACTAATCATTTTCATTCTTGCCGTATCGTTTTAGAAAACAAAACATCAGAATTTTCATTTAGGCTAACACTTTGTTACTTTTTGTGTCTCTGTGGTGATATATAAAATTATATACATTCGCTTCGTTATCTTCAATTAATTATTACAAATGCTAAATACAACCATATTATAAATGAATATTAAGTTCTTTGCATTCAAACTCCCATGCTCCTTGTTTTGAAACGTTCAAATATAATAGAATAATTATCAGTTGTATCACATTTGCTAGAACTTACTTCCAACAGTGTAGCCTGCGTTAGCTGGTACATAATTTAATGTAATTTAATGTTAACATTCTTTCGAAAGAAATTTCGATAATTTATGATGTTCCATAGTCAAATGTATCTCTTTGTCAGTATAATTGTAATCGATATGATTCAAATATATATATATTGTAGAAATGCATCAGCAATGGAATTATGGGTTTAGTATAATATGCTAAAATTCAAATGACCTTCAGAGAAAACAGTCCCTTTTATTGATCAAACGTGTAATTTTCTTTTGACAGTTTTAGTTTTGTGAAACATTTTAAAATGAATGACCGGTATGTTTTGTTCCTTTTTCTAATTTCTTCGAAAAATTATTTTTACTTTCATTTTAATGGAGAATAAACCATTAGAAACGAAGATAAAGTATTAATTGGCACAGTAAGCAATTTGTCTGAATGGAACACCAGTCTCAGAATACCAGAGGAAATTGGCAGCACTTGCAGTAAAGAAGTCATTAATCATTGTAGCTTAACGGCTTCGTTGATTGGTTAATACACAGAGGTCTTATCGTAACACAGTTATTTACATACCTTTTTTTCGATCTGTCAAGTTAAATCAATTTATGTAAGACAGGTAAAGACATCCTTGCACGTCCGTCGCAGGTACATGTTTATATTTGTCAAGTCTTAATTATATCTTTTGCGTACTTTACAAGCCTTGTTTTATATACAAATGATTAAGAAAATTGATGCAGTATGAAAAAAAAAAACGATAAAAAAAACTTTGTCGTCATCGTCTTATCAAGGCCTTAACCAAGAAACATATACTTAGTGCCAAATATTAGATATGCACGAGATAGCTTTCAATAATCAAAACAGAATTCAGTGACCGTGTCCTTTTTGGTTTAAAACATATTTGAGATAGAATGAAGACCAGAATAATTTATTCGACTTTCGATCTGATCAAATTGAGTTAAAGTTAAAATATTGTTTACTCTATTTATACGATCACTAAAAGCTTTAAAGCTTTTAGTTCATTATTTGCGCAAACTGCATCAGTGATCTGTTTGGAATTTAGATAATTCTGCTTTGAATTCAAAGTCATTGAGTGTTGGTAAAAATCGTTTAAAACAAATCTATGTTTTCTTATATTATATCACTAATCTTAGTTAGCTCAAACACATGCATGCGCTAATAAACTGATATAATCAAATTCTTGTCTAGGTACATTTGTATGGTATATATAAATGACATCTTCAAATTACATTTTCTTTCTTCACTATTGAATTTGGATTGAACAGAATGTAGGAAGTCTCAGAAAGATCATAAGGCTTATATCAGTGCAGACCTCAGTCAAGGCAGGTGGTAATTCTCAGAGGTAAATGTATTTCATCACTACAGCGTAACGAAATTACTGATAGTTTCAGTTCTTGTGTTAACATATGTTAGCAATTTATCTTTTTTCATACATTTTGCACTTAAAAACAGCTGCAACCTTTAAGATTTTTAATTAAAATTTTATTTTTTTTATGCCAAATATATCGTAGAAAATGCATATTTTCTGTCTGAAGGAAACATTTGCTTAACTAGAAAAAGTAAAATACTCGTAATCTTAAGCAAAACTGTTTCGTACCATTGTGTAATTCGCAACAAGATTGTTGAAACTAAAATGATGGTCCAAGTCCAACAGAAATTTTATAATACCTTTTTAATGTTCGAAAAAAGGATATCAGAACCGTTTTCTGGTTTGAATGAATCAGCTGATTTTATAATTTATATATTCAAGTGTATAATTGAAACTTCACTCCAACCTTTCGGATATTGGTGCAAATTCCTAACAAACTATTGCCTTCTTAATTAGCTCCAAAAACCAATGAAAGTATGCAGCTGAACTACGCAATCTTCATAACGTTCATATAGCAAACTGAAACAACTCTGCCATACAGTACAGAATTTTCATTCTCTCCAACCTATTTTTTTTTTTTTTTTTTTTTGATATTTTGATATTTAAGAGACCTACTTTGATGCCACCACCAAAGGAATTTAAAATTACTTTAATGAAATGATCATCATAATAAGCTTAATTGAAAAGCACAATAGGCTTGATTCTATCCGGAGTATTTCTTTTCTCTTTCTAACATTTTGCACAATAAATGTGACTCCACTGGAGGGTAATTAATATTACTAAGGTAACAATGACTTCAAATGCAGTGCAGAATAACAGGAACTTTAACATTAATATTTGTAGAATCAGCTTCTGTTTTTACGTTAGCTTTTACATATTTCAATATTGTAGCAAACATAGTACATCTAAAAAGACGCCTCACGAAATTCATAGTAAATACCGTGTACTTTGATCATTATATGTATGCATAAAATATTGCAAAGCTTTTCAACTGCTATTGTAACATAAAATATTTAGGGCTGATATTGTAAAAAAAAATACCAATTCAATATACTGATAGTAATTTGAAGCCGAGAACACCAATTTTTCATAAAAAGATAAAAGTTATGTCTAAACATTCATTAGATGATTGATGTTTTATGGCATGTCATTTTAGTTCATCATTTTAGAAGATATGATCGTGGAAGCATATTGTTTCTTTAAAAAGGCTGGCACTCGGTTTCAATGGTACTTTAACCTTTGCCAAATAATAACAGGAGGAACACTGGAGATCTCACATGCTCATTTTGCATTAAATAAATATCTTTGGAACCACTACAATTTTATGCTCTCACTAAGGTAAGTTTTTTCTTTGAAAATCTATCTATAAATTTTTGTATCGAAAATTGCTAATTTTGTTATTTAATTGCTAGAAAGCAGATTAAACATCTTTACGTACTTTTTTTCAAACTATATGTGGATCATTCATTTAGTAGATTTAAACATTTTATCGTTATGTGAGCCGTGCCATGAGAAAACCAACATAGTGGCTTTGCGACCAGCATGGATCCAGACAAGCCTGCGCATTCCATGCTGTTCACTTTCAAAGTATATTGGAATTAGAGAAACTGTTAGCGAACAGCATGGATCCTGGCCAGACTGCGCGGATGCGCAGGCTGGTCTGGATCCATGCTGGTCGCAAAGCCATTATGTTTTTATATAAATGCAGTCGTGGAGCAGAATGTGTATCGCTTCACTTTAATGTTATTTCCTATATCTGTTAAATGTTGTAAACAGGATTTTCTTGTTCAACGTCATCCAGCTGATAATAGTTTCATGAACGAAAGATATCGGAGAATCTGCATCAAAAGGGAGTTATCTAGACACTTTCGATTTGCTATATTATATGTTTGTGTAACGGATTATTTTGTAATAATGTTTATAAAACCATGTCACCTTAACTTAGGGCGAGGTTGATACAAACTATAAAGACTGTTTAAATGTAAACAGAACCTTGGGAACGCTATGAGTAATTTTAATGATTAAAGCTTGGATTATAATGGGCTCTTCGTAGTAATGCTGAGTTTGCCTATTTATAATACGGTAGTTTTATAATTTTATGACATTTTAACATTACTTAGTGGTTATATTTGATATCCCTTTTATGAATAAGAGTTACATGTTGTATATATTTCAACAGACAAAAAGAACGACAATAGAGTAGACGCATTCTTACAAGAGACACGTGGGTTCACTGTGAGAGCCAAACTGAAATTTGCCTTAGCTAATTTTTGGAAGGTTACATATAGGAATATAGTTTTGAACTACCGTTATATATCATCAGGTTCGTATTGATGCAATTAAGAAGTAAAGAACTCGATTTTGATGTTATGAGATATTGATTTTGAGATTTTTGGTCGACAGAAATCCAGTCCTCTGATTGCGTTCTGTTGTAAACATCGTAATGATATAATGATTAACTGTTAAAAAGAACAGAAGGTTTTATTCGCATCCAACAGAAAACATTTGATTTTTGTGTCTCACGAAGCAGGTTCATACGTAATCAATATACAATTACAAATCAATGCCTGCAACAGGGCTACCGTTATCATCCGCTGCTTAATTTTTTAATACATTACTAATTTTTTACTGTCTTAATTCAGTTCTGGTTTTAAAATTTGCAATAATTATCTAAAGACATCCGCGACGAGAGACACCAAAACCTGATCTTTATGTGTATGTTGTTTTTTACACATATGCATCAGTTCTCAGTCATGGTAACTTTCCAGTTATCCATTTGTATACATTTTGAAACATTATTAAAGGTTTCACTGAAAGAGGTTATGACTAGTCTGTTTTGACACATGCCACATGTTAGATGTTACTTGTACATTTGGATGCTACGCTTTCCTCTTTGGTTGTGTCTGACGGGACAAGTGATCTTGTTTTTTCCAGTAGCATACAAGAACATTTCCGTAGTTCACCTGTCATGCAAATATATGACGTGAGTGATATTTCATGCTCCATTAACTGGTTTAAAGACCGTGCCCTGCCGTTTTTATAACGTTTCTAGTTCCAATATAGATTTGTCTACTTCGTAAATATTAGGTCTATGTACTTCTGTGTGAGTGTTTATCACTGTTGTAGGGTGTATGCGTGTATGCTTGGGAACCTGAATTTTTCCACTGAAATTTGTCATTGCTTAATACAAATTATAATTATGATTAATCTGTTTATATATTCATTATCTTTGTCAACGTCAGATTTTTTTCGCCGTTTAGTGAGTCTGTCTATGTACACGTGCAGTTTGATATCAGTATATGCGATATTATCTCAACGAACACACAACGGAAAAATATCATTTTACGAAGTTAAGTAGTTTCGATTTTGTTATATGAATCTCATGGGCGTTTAAAAAGTTTCTGTTGGCCGAATGCATTTACACATACTTAAAACACAATCAAATATTTCACATCCAAACGTAGAATAAACGAACTTGCATTCGAAACATTTGTTTACAATTTTGTTTACTCTTTAATTCACGTGTCGCATTTTTTTAAGTCATCTTTCCCTGTAACATATTGACCGTCAACTAACGGCTGTTGGAATAACAAACTGTACCGCCGCTTTCTATTAGATACGCGTTTCCCTCAAAACGAAGTGACATATGTAACCAAGCGCAGGCAACATGTTCTGGAGTGATCTCCTTTTGTGGTCAGAAGGTGCCATATCGGCTTTTATAGTTTCACCGGAGCATTTGTTTTAAAAAAGTAATCAATAAGTATATTTACTAGATTTTAACATTGCTATCAATCTGAATGTAATAGAACTAAAATGTATGTTTATAGTAACTGCTGCATTGATGTTGTTGACCACTTGTAGTTTTTTTTTTTTTTTTTTTTTTTTGCAAAACATCTGTGAACTAAACGTTTTTAAGACAATATAAATATCAAGAATAAAGCATTTTTATGCCCCCACTTTTTTGGGGGGGGGGGGGATATAGATTTGCCCTTGTTCGTCCGTGCGTCCGTCCTCCGTCCGTCCGTCCTTCCGAGAAAGTTGTGTCGCGCCTAGCTCCAAAAGTATTTGACGTAGAGTCACAAAACTTTACAGGAACGTTGGTCAGCATATGTAGTTGTGCACCTGGGGTTTTGCGTCCGGATTCATCCAGTCCTGTAGAAGTTATGGCCCCTGATTTTGTACAAATTGGTCATTTTAATGTTGTGTTGCGCCTAGCTCCAAAAGTATTTGACCTAGAGTCACAAAACTTTACAGGAATGTTGGTCAGCATGTGTAGTTGTGCACCTGGGGTTTTGCGTCCGGATTCATTCAGTTGTGTAGTAGTTATGGCCCTGAGTTAGTAAAAACAAATATGGTCATTTTAATGTTTTGTCGCGCGTAGCTCCAAAAGTATTTGACCTAGAGTCACCAAAGTTTACAGGAATGTTGGTCCTTTGTCATGTAGTGGCGGCATCTGTGTCCCATGGACACATTTCTAGTTTTCTTTCTTTATTATTCCCTCTAACATGGTTCAGATTAACAAAAATGCATTTTACTGTATAAGATCCCAGAAAGAAGTACGTACAGTATGCAGATCATATAGGACAAATATAATCCTTACTGCCTAATAGTCTATTGTCTGATATCGGTAATAAAAGTTCTTGATCATAAACAGCTGTAATAGAGCAATACACAATACGACCATATATATATAAACATGGGTTTTTATTGTGAATATTCCGATATATGAATCATATTCAGAATAAAATTTGAATTTGTTAAGAATATATTGCCCATACCCTACCGAAGAACTACCAGGCACTATCAGGGCCATCAGACACTAATACGTTTACTACGTTACGGTAGCGGAAAGGATAAAAAAGTTGTCTGGTTTGATGCGTTACGGTTAACATGTTTCATGTATATGTTCGAGTATATTGAAGACTCACGGCTAGAAAACATTTCTATTAATTCTGAACTGGGTAAGAGTGCAATTCAGGATTTTGCTTGAAGACAAAAGGGCGATCTGATTGAAATTTTACAAATGTGCCTAGGAATCCAAATAGAATTCGATTTATGGATTATTTGTATGTGGTAACATTATTAAAGTTTTCACTGAATGAGTTCCTCTTTTGTGGTCAGAAGATTTCATATCGGTTTTTATAGTTCCACAGCATTTGTTTACATACCTTAAAATAAAAGAAGTGATTCAGTGCGTACTAGTTATCAACTTTGCAATCAATCTAAATGTAATAAAAACTTAATGTATGTTTATAGCAAATGCTATATTGATGTTATTAAACTTATAGTTTTTTAGACGAAGAAAATATCTGTGAACTCAAAGTTAGAAGACAATATTAATATCAGGAATGAGCCCGTTTTTTGCTTTCTTTATTATTTCATCCAATACGCTACATATTATCAAAAATGCATTTTCACTGTAATTCCCTGAATGACGAACAATATGCAAATATTATAGGAAAATATCATCATTGCTGCTTAGCAAACCGTATTAATAGTCTATTGTTTGGTGTGGGTAATAAAATTTCTTGATCATATCAAGCAGTAATAGAGTAATACACGATACGACCATATAATTATGTATGGTTGGGTTTTATTGTTTTGGATGAATATTCCTATATGAATCATATTCTGGATGAAAATTGAATCTCTGTTAAGAATATATTTCCATACTCCTCGAAGAATAATCAGATACCACCAGTTGAATAAAGTCAGCATATACCTGTGCTAACGTAATGGTTTAGTCTGTTCTGATTGGTCAAATGTATAAACAAACCAGAAAGAAATCGGACCTGTATACTGCTTTTACGGTATTTTATTATATGTTATTTTTTTTAAAAGTGTCTTTATTTCATACGTATTGGAGAAAAAACATAAAACGGTCTCCCAACAATGTCATGTCAACGATGGAAACAGGATGGGGGGCATATTATTCACGCTGGAAATACTTGTAGTTTCACTATTTTGTATGTTATACGTCCGTTATTATAGTGGAAATAAGACATCTTATTAGATATACATGTTCCGATTTTTGAAAGGCCGTACACGCCATGTTATCATGGTGGCCTGTTGGAACATGTTACACGGTTTGACGATGGCACAGATATTTTCTGTGTATTGGGAAGATGGGCATCAAAGTCATATTGCCCTCTACATTGTCGTCTGTAACTAGAGAATGCATGGAGTATTCAGTGGGTAACAGCTTGTGTGTACATAGGCTTTAAAGCTCTTGGTACATTATTGATTCTTCGTATCTTACATTTACGCGAGAAAAACGGGAAATTGATAAGCTTGCAGTGCATCGTCAGTATATTTGCCGACTCGGTGTAATTATGCCAATGCCAGATCTATCACTTCCTGACAGTGTTTTGTCTTACTTCATCGTATTCGTTTCAGGAATTCTCTCAAAAAAAAAAAAAATAACGAGCAGAAATGTGGGAAGAGTCAAGATGCACAAAAAAGTCATTCGTAATTTATTGCACGTTCGTTTATCTTTATTGAAAAGAAGAATGTGATAGGGACTACTATTATTCATGAAATAGACATTACAACTATGGCGACGAGAACCGGTTATTTGTAATGTAGTTGTATGTTCTTTTCTCATAGTAAAAGTAGATTGCAAAATGAAATTTTATATTACTAAATTCGTACATATACGAAGTATTTCGGTATCCATGACTAGTTATTTGATGATATTGTATGAGCATTTGAAGTTATTTTTAGAACATGTAGATCTTAAGCAGTGATTGTGGTATTATGCCCTAATAGTAGACTTCATGGTAAGTAGCAATAACCTTGTATTAAATGGCCTTAACATTATTTTAGTAAATGTCAACATTTCAGAAATAATTTGACTGATATCAGTACAGTTGCTCAAAAGTAGATGTATGAAATGAGTTTATCTTCTTTTGATAATTTTGATAAAACATTTTATGATAAACAATATTGCAAGCTTTTGACTTTTGTGATGTTATTGAATAAATATTCTAATATGCTTGCCTCTGTAAAAGCACTCTTACGCTAGAATGACGTCACGTTAACGTCCGGTGACGTCAAAGTTTTTGTTGCGACAAAGAAAGAGCGCTTCTATATTTTATCTACTGTTTTAGATTAAGGGCATATTAGAATCGAAATAACTTACAGCGAAACCGTGTTTTAACACTTTTTATACACTCGGGCGGTAATACGTCGTACAGATAATTTCACTCGGGCTGCGCCGTCGTGATATTATTACGCCCGACGTATAACCGCCCATCGTGCATAAATAGTGATAAAACACTCTTTTGCTATAAATTATTTCTTAAATAACCGCAATTTCGAACTGCTACACGAATGCCCAAAGAGGTACTCGTATAACTTAAGTATTCATGAAAATCCTGGGTTAAAACTCAATGTGTAAGAAACTATGAATTTGAATGTATGTATTTAATGCAAATATTTCTTCGGATAGAAATGCAGCATTTCAGTTTTGAGTGATGCAGACTTTTAAGATCGCATACATTTTTATTACTATTGGGAAATAATCAATGAAAATACTAGTAATTCATTGCAAATAAAGCTGGAGCAATAAAGACACATTTTCAGCATTTTGGATGAATGTCATACCAGTCTTAGAGAAATATAAGAATTTGGCAGCAACTGCATCGAAAAAGTCTTTAATCATGGCAACACAATGCACCGTCGACAGGCTCACAGACAGACAAATCGGATTGCAGCTCAGCAATTTGTTTGTGTCAGTGCTTCTTTCTTTTCAAAGTATTTAAGGATAACTTTTGAGCATATGTCGTTAAAGAAAAATCATTTTTGTATAATTTATTTAAACTGATTTTTTATACTAAAAAATGCATGACACGTACATGTTGTAGCCTCTTTATTCTTGAACGAAGTCCAAAATACTATATCTGCTAAACTTCTAAACTTAGCTAGATGGTAACACCAACGTAATTATTTTTGTATAGACATTTTGCAGTTCATGAACCTCGATTAACTGCTCTCTCTAAACTGTACAGTGATTGGCAGTTGAAATACATGTATCAAGCAGGAAAACAGTGAGCATCAATGAACTTTTCGGAATTTCTTACATGCCAACGGATTTCCCTTGAGTGAAAAGTTTGTGTTCATTTTTTTCTGAGACAACGTACGAATAATGACAATAGTGTTATTTCAAAAACTGTCTACGAAACACCTTTCAATTTGTCCTATCATTAAAGTTCGAGAAAATTTAATAGCCGTTTCTAGTATGCTGTAAAAATGTAGGCGCATCAGATTGATGAACCGTATATCTTTCATTACGGGCATTGTCAGTGTTAGGGGATAGAAAATTCCGACAGTGAATACATAATTGTTTGCATATTGTTTAACAGGAGGAAGCAAGTCATACAAGTAGACAATTTATTTTTGATAAACCTTGTAAATGTACTTCCTTTAGTATGTGAAGTTAATATGATAATAAACTTTTAAAGGTTTCCAATGCCCATCTTTCATAAAAAATATTTTATTGCTAAATATTTTACTTCAGACAGAAAATCCCCACTATATACTACATATATAAATTTAATGTGTAGATAGAGCTACAGTAATACTTAAAATGTCATGCAGTTACAACCGATTGTTAAAAAAGACTTCCAGTGTTTTATTTTGTTTAGCTATACATGTGTTGAGTATGTATTATTTTTAGTTTAATGCATAAAACACTATGTTGATTGTAAATTAACATAGCTGTAGTAACTGTAGGATACCTTTAACCTTCTTGTTAAAAAGTGCAGACGCCGTGCAGAGGAATGTGCAACTGATATTTATATAGCGGTTGTATTTTGTGTCTGATGGACAACTGTTTCAGTAGTCTGGCTGCCGACTAGATAGTCTTTTTTTCCCCTTCTTTTTTAATCATTTCTCTTACATAATCTGACCTACCTGTTTTGGCTCTGTTTTCACCTATGTTTTTGAGAAGAAAAAGGGACATAATTATACAAATTTCAATAGCCTCGGGAATTATCTCTTGCGAACAAACATACGGTCTACTGTTTCAGATATATATTTGAGTAAATTAAATCCTGCTATTGATGACTACTAGAAAAGTTTCCTACACGTGCAATTCAGGATATTGCTTGGAGACAAAAGGACGCTCTTGTTCAGATTAAAGAAATGTGTCGAGGAATTGAAAAAAGAATTCGATTTATGGATTATCATCGTCTATATGTTTGCAGGTGGTGATATAACATCTGAAATGTAAATAAACAGAGTAACAATTTATCACAAAACCCGATAGTTTCCAATGATTGTTTTGCGATTATGGACGTAAGCTTTCATTAAGATATCTTCAGCTGAATTAAAAATTAAACGTTTATGGTTGTCTGAATGGGGTATTGACTCTGTAAACAGCCCTATCAAAGGTTCTGTATGACTGCCAAACCACTATAAACAAACACATTGATACCACTTCAAGTTGTGATAGAACTGTATCATGAAGTGGTCAGTGTAAATAGGGTAATGATTTAATATGTTATATACGCCAAATATTCTAAACTTTTATGCAAAAGGTCATCAAAACATTGCCTCTACTTTCGCGAATAACACCAAAGCATTTACTAGTACCTGAATGAAGCAAACACATTGAAACCTGGTGCACATACCACTTCAAGTTGTGATAGAACTGTATCATGAAGTGGTCAGTGTAAATAGGGTAATGATTTAATATGTTATATACGCCAAATATTCTAAACTTTTATGCAAAAGGTCATCGAAACATTGCTTCTACTTCCGCGAATAACACTAAAGCATATACGTGAATGAAGACTGATTGATACTTTCACGTTAAATTTAAGATTTTCTAGTTATATTGGTGTGTGTAAATTTTGGTACTTTCATCAACAATATAATTCTCATTCTCCAAAAAATTAATCGTCCAAATAATTATTCATATTCAGGTGTTTCTAGAAGAGTTACGATTCTATACATCTTATATCAAAACTTTGATAACAAACTTGTTATCGGAAAATAATTTATCTTGATTACAGGAGTGATAAGTTAAAATTCAGAGTGTTATCAATTGCGCAAATAGATGAATGCCCATACATCTCTATGATGTTATTATCATCCATTCATTATTCTTTTTATAAAAGTTAGGTCTAAACGCTGAAGGAATTTTAAGGCAAAGTTTAATCACTTCAAAAGAATATAAAAGTGGTTGCACTTAAACACACATGCTACCTGTATTTAAACTTTCAAAAAAAGAGAGACTTTTCAAGTTTTATGGCTTCAGCTTTAACACGTTTGAAAGCAGTTACGTGTAAGAAGTGGTGAAGCCTGCGGTGGCACCTTTTAAATTTATTTAATTTAGTGCGGGACACTGTTCATTAAGAAATAATCATGTTATCCCACGAGCTGATGATTCCGCTGTGTAATTATTAGTTTATAGTCGTATTTATTAAACTTATGCAAAATATTTGCTAACCAGCAGTGAAATTGATTGCTATTATTTCAGTAATACTGTTGAGACTAGCGTTTAAATGTGTTTTAAAACGGATTTGTTTTTTAATCCAGTTTGCGTCCACAGACAATGTGTATTAGAATGTGCCAGTATTATTTGAAGTTCAAGTGGATTAAAAAAATTAATGTAAATTAATTACATTTAAAAAAAAAATCTACAATGTGTTTCACTAGTGTGAACACACGTGTGGAATATTACGGCTTTAAAATATTTTAATGGCTGACATTTTGGCGGGAAAATGCCACATGTTTATCTTTAGTGTTTATAAACAATGGATGCAATGGCTGTGAAATCTACATCTTCTTTTTTGTTTATAACAAATCATTCCCTACAACAACCATGTTTCTAGTCGTGTTTACTTCCCATAATGCAACAATGCTTATAAATATTCATGACTCTTGCATGTATATATATACCTTAATTCAGTTTCAGCTAAATGCAAACTAGATTATATTTTAATGGCTTTTTATCTTGACAACCAATTAGAGCTGGCGCTAGAATAATACGGATTAGACCAACTCCTAGACTATGATACTAGTATACTTTTTTATTATTTTTTAATATTGTGGATGTAGCCAGTCTGTATCTTATGTCTAATATCATATGATAATATTACAATCAGTTCTCTGAGAAAATCTCTAAAATAGACAGGCATTTGTCACTATTTCGTAAAATAAAAGAAAAATTACAAAAGTTGAAATTTTGTGACAAAGTCTTTATTATCAGTCTAGTGGCTAGTCTAAATGCGGATGTACAATCTGAACACCGTATAAGAATAACATTTATATTGTAAAAATAAGATTTTTGTTTTTAAACAGTCTGGCTGATAAAACGTGATAGGTACAGAAACCTATAAATAAATTATATTATCAGTTAAATGTACTTTTGATTCCACAGAAAACATTCTGTTTGCATCCTACTGCTCTTAAGTACATAAATCAAGTATTTACTCTTTGACAGTGCAAGTGATACAGAATGTTTGGAATAAAATGGTATTGCATGTATCAAAAAAGTTGTCTATCTTATTACGTATTTTGGTAACTTACACATTAATGTCAGTTTTACTTTGAGAGCAAACATAAGAATGCACGAAAACAAGAAAATTTTATTACTCCAATTTAAGCATATTTTCATTGTTAGAAGTGGGGAATTATGCGACAGTAATGTAAATTATGTATTTAACCATTAGCTTGCTGGCGGCAAATAAAGTCAGTAAATTTTAAGTGAACACCCCTTGGAATAATAAATGGTATTGCCCAAATTGAATGATGGACCAATCCATTTTAGAAATTTAGCAGGTTAAGGGCTAATGCCGAACTCTGCAGGTAAGTAATATAAATTACATTTAATTTCCTTTGGTAACACCGCATTCTTTATTTTTGTAACTTTTAAAGTCATAATAGTGCTGCTGAAGTACATTTTACATTCAGTTCAATAAAAACAGATCTGTAGAGAGAAATATTTAGAAGTAAAGATAAGGTAAAATTGCAGACAGTAAGAAGTTTAGCTCAATGGCATACCGGTCTCAGGATCCAAGTGGAGTTTGGCAGCACTTGCTATAAAGGAGTCTTTAATCATGGCAGCATAACGGTATCACTGATAGACAGAAATCTAACATATCATTTGTGATTATAGCGGCCAATATATGTGAATAAATGTTCATGATCTCAGGAAACAGACATAAGAGAATTGCTGTAGTAAGATGGAATTGTCATTAATGTATTAATGATTTGAGTTATAAAAGCCAACAAAGTAATAAGGCAAGGATAGTAGGTCCGCATTAAGATTGGCACGAATTGTCAAAATTTGAATTCAGTCAAATTGACCTATAGTGACATATTATAAACTATCAGAATAAGTTATCAAATTAACTAAACTGCTAAATAGTGCTGCCAGGAGTTTTCAAAAATCTTTTGTGAACATTTCCCAGTATGCGTAAAGTTAGACTAGCCACTAGACTGATAATAAAGAATTTGACATAAAATTTCTACCTTTGAAATTTTTCTCTTATTTTATGTGACAGTGAAAAATGCAAGTCTATTTTAGAGATTTTCAGAGAGAACTGGCTGTAATATTGATATTGGACATAGGATATAGACTGGCTATATTCACAATTTTAAAAATTAAAATTAAAAATATAATATCATAGTCTAGGAGCTAGTCTAGCTTAAAGTATTTAGATCTAAACTAGTCATCGTATTACTTACGCTTTACATTAAACATTGCCTAGACAACATTATTATATATTATTCCGTTTGCTTGGGGTATAAGATGGTGAAACTTTGGTTTATTACTTGCACAAATTGCAAGAGAAAGGAAATTACGCAATATGCTTCAGCAACACCGAAATATATAAATATCACATCACTTACCTATTTCGTGAATTATTAAGAAAATAAGCATTAATTCGAGTAAAGAAACTTCTTTTTGTAGCCCTAACAACCATCTAAATATGCATTACGTCGTCGTTACAGCAAAATTCTTGCATTTTGCAGAATTGCGTGAATACTTTTTGTTTAATGAAAATGCTTCCGCATTTCAAATCAAAGACATGCCTTGATTATTAAATTACTTTTCTTTCTTTACCATAGGTTTGATCTTAACCTTTAGCCTGCTAAATTTCTATAACAGTCCATCATTCAATTTTGGCAGTACCATTTATTATTTGAAGGCTGTTCAATGGAAATTTACTCACTGAATAGCGAACAGTGCAGACCTGCTGATCTTGGTCTGCACTGGTCGCAAAGGCAGAATCACTTGCAAACAGCAGGCTGAAGGTTGATTGAGAAATGTTCAGATACGGGGGCAAAATGTATTTCATCATTGCAGTGTTAAGGAATAACTGATTGTTCTAGTTCTCTTGTGAACATATGTCAACAATTTATCTTTTCTTTTTTTCATTCTTTTTGAACTAATATACAGCTGCAACTTTTAAAGATTTTAATTAAAATCCTATTTTCGTGATGCCAGAATACACCGCAGAAGATGCATCTTTTTCTGTCTCGACAACGTAAGAAAGCATTTGTTAAATCTATAAATTGCTACAAAGTGCTAACTTGCCAATTGAATCATGAAGTCGAAACAAAGCTCTAATACTGGAATAAACTATTTAACCACGTTCAAATTTACATTAAAATGTTTAGTTTTAAACTCTGCTTTTTGTCATTTTCTATTTTCATCCTTTTTACCGGTAATGTTGTATGATTTTATAATGCTTCCGGTTCTAATAAAGGGAGAAAAAGAAAGGGGATGATAGGATGTGTTGACTATTGATTCCTTATTGATTATAAACAATGTATACAGTATTTCGCTAATAAGTTTCATTCTTATCAGCATCTTACTTTACGAAAAATGCGCTGGTAAAAATACGAAAAATGCCATCATGGTTCTTTTTTTTCGCATTCCAGTGTTGTGCAGCTGAAAATCAGTATTATTCTGAATAGAAAATGTATACTATGAAGATTCAACACAGAAATTGAATAATTTCTGTAAGTGTAAAAAAGGCCAGATCTACAAAAAAAGACTTGAGTGAAATATCTTAATATGTTTACGTTGCAGTTCTTTCAATTCTTCTTTCATGACAGATGTCAAAAAATATTATTATGTAAACTTTGACCTATCATAGCATGGTTTCTTCTTTGTTCGGTCAGAATGTGCTAAATAGCTTTAATGGCTTTTGATTATTTAAGTGGTTAGGTCAAATTAAGCTGTCTTGATGTAATTATCTGTAAGACTTTATGACAGATTAAATTGTTGTTAAGTAACATTTAATACTATGTTGTTATGTTACCCTATTTTCTTCTTAAAAATATGATTGGCTATTTTGTTGTTTTAGTTACAAAAAGATTTCAGTTTTATTGGTCAATGAAAAAATTGCTACTCTGAGATTTGGTAAATATGTTGTTGTTGTGTTGGGTTTAATGCCGATTTTCAACAGTTTTTCAGTTATGTAACGGCGGGCAGTTAACCTAACCAGTGTTCCTGGATTCTGTACCAGTACAAACCTGTTCTCCGCAAGTAACTGCCAACTTCCTCACATGAATCAGAGGTGGAGGACAAATGATTTCAGACACAATGTCTTTTATCAAATCGTCACGGAGAACATACGGCCCGCCCCAGGATCGAACTCACGACTCTGCGATCCGTAGATCGGCGCTCTCCCTATAGAACTAAGTGGGCGGGTTTTGGTAAATATAGACAGTTAGGAGGCAGAATAGATACTTTGGATTTCCAAATAGAAACATTGTGGCTTTCAACTAGAACACTAGAATATTTTAATACTTAAATCTTTTATCTAATTGTTATATTCTATCATCATTGCGTTTTTTTTTTGTTTGTTTTTTTTTTAATCAAAAATACAAAAAAATGCATTCAGGCACATAGCTTTTATAAATTATGTGTATCTTGAACAATGATATCTCTAAATTGCTGGATTTTACAACAACAACAACAAACACTTTTATTTCCAGTCAGGTTACAACATGGTAACAACATGACAGAACAAAGCAAAAAGATTCAACAATATGTGGGTTTAAATGCATAGAAAACTATTTTTCCAGGGGACAGTTAAACATACGAAATGTATTAACTATTCAGCTAGCAGACAGCTTTATAATTTATACTTACAAAATTTTCATATAAAATTACAGCCGTTCATAAGTAATTTGTAACATAAGGTAATTCACAAAATAATATAATTATTAGATCTATGCCTATTACAAATATTCGATATACAACTGTAGTCACAAGGAACACAATAAAAAAATATCAGCTTGTTGGATATATACTCTGTACTTATAGTAAAGACACTTTTAAGAGAATTTACATAAATTTCTATGGGTTAGGGGAGTTGATCATTGCGCACGTGGGAATCAAATATTTCAGTCACGGTATTTTCACAACAAACAGGAATGCTAATAATAGAATTGGGTGTGGGTGCTACGAGGCGTTGATTGGTTAAATTCTAACATTCTTATAGTAATGAATATGCAAATTCATTCAGAAACATAGATGAATGGAAAATCATAACTAGTATATCTATAAATAAATAGTAGTATCTAAAACAAGAGTAGTGGCGCACGATTTTCACAACTTTTTTGTTTGTTTGGTACATGAGTCGCAAGAAAGGTTTATATGTCGGCTGTTTTATAGTCGCGGGTCATTATGAATAGACAGTGATTAATTGATATTTTCGCAGGTGTCAGCTTGTTTTGACTTGAAATAATTTTTATTCATTAGATAGATATATTCGTGTAAATAGTGTTTTCAGTTGGAATTACGTCAAAGCGACAGAATGACAGCAGAAAAGGTATGCTTTGCTGTTGTTACATGTTAATTTTTAAACACATTCATTATCTCTCGAGCGAAAAGAGCAGTATTTATAAGTGATTTACCGGAGCTAGAAGACATCAGATCTGAAAATTTTTTAACATTGGGTCGAGTATAGTAGTATTTAGGGATAAATTTCTTTCGAAGGTCTAAAAAGAAGGGGCATTTGAGGATGTAGTGAAATTCATCACCTAAGTCGTTAAGTTGGCAGTGCCGGCACTTCCGGTCTGCATAAGGAACAAATAACTGCCTCCACCTTCCCATTTCTATTGGCAGCCTATGATTTCCTGTTCTTATATGGAATAATTTTAGACGTAAATGTTTTGGCAACGTAATCAAGTATTTCTCCAATTTAATATCGGACTTAAACAGACGATAGTTGATTCCCTTAGAAGAATTAGATAGCTGACTGCTCCAATTTTGAAGAAATTGATCCAATAATTTCAGTTTGATTACTTTCCCAAAATTTTTCAAGTCCATGTTCTTTTGGTTTTCCCAAATGTATGTATAACCCGTTTCATTTAAGATATTTTTTATAAAATGCATCCATTTGAAGTTAGTCGTTGAATGAAGCATATTTTCATAACATATTCTTGCAATTTTATTCTCGCCACCCATAATCAGTTTGCACCAATAGTTAATCATTCTTGTTTTAATTACTATTCCTAACGGATAACGACCTAATTCTCCATAGAGAGTGTGGGGCTATAGTAATCTAGACATGATAGAAAATATCCATTGTACTTTTTTACGTAAAATAGGAAAATGTAGGAGCAGTACCCCTAGGTATATGCTGTATGCAGAATTTGGGCGATACCCAATTGAAATTATCATTAAAGCTAGAATGATAAAGTTTTGGAATAAAATAATCTTATCCAAGCATTCTAAAATTGTTTATATTTGTTATCAGAACATGATACAGTCTGTACACGCTTTTAAATGGTCATCTTGTATTAAGAGCATTCTAGACAATACTGGCTATTCCTGTTACTGGCTTAATCAGGCGACATTAAATTGTAAAGGTATCGATATTTTGGTTAAAAGGGTTCTAACAGACCAATTTAACCAGCAGTGGTCAACTTCCCTAACTGGATCATCAAAAGGTACAGGCTATAGCCTATTTAAAGATAACCTTCTGATGGAAAGCTATTTGTTGTCGTTGCCTTGCTCGCTCCGACTAAGTCTCCTGCATTTCAGAACAGGAAACCATCGACTTCCGGTTTAAACCGGGCGCTGGCGACAATCTTACGTTGCACATGAGGAGAGAAAGTGCCCACGGTGCCCACTTAACGATATTGGGGATGAAATGCATTACCTCTTAATTTGTCCTTTCTTTACAGCTCTTAGGAATAAATATATTCCTCATAGATTTTCCCATAGACCAAATATCCTGAAATACAAAGAACTGATGACGTGCAAAAATGAAACAATTATTCATAATTTATGCTTATTTGTTAAACATGTATTGCGAGAATTTAAGTAATTTCCTATCTGTATACATACCTTTCTTAAACAGTGTTTACTGTGTACCAAATGATTTAATAAGATTTAACAAACCAGTGTAAGTCCATGCATTACGAATTCTTGTTCGTTTGTATTTCAGTCAAGAAAGAAAATAAAGTACCTTCGTGTAAGTCCACGCATTCCGAAATCTTAATCCATTTTGATATCAGCATAAGGAAAATGTACTTTCGGACTTATTTTGTTATTACAATTTAAGATAAACTCTCGACAGTAGCCTCCATTCATAAACTGTACACGTGGATTCCGTGATCTTCGCGCGCCCTGCGAACTCGTCCAATCAAAACAGAGTATATGCAAACCTAGCTACTTCTATATTACACAACAAAAATAACGTGCCATATAATTTGAAAGCAATGTTTGTTTTTTGTTGTTTTATTTTTCAACTTCTATTTTTGCTTTTGTTTTTTATTTCTACTTGTTATTTAAATCTGACATTATGTTATTGATATTTTTCATCGTATAGTATCATTTTTTTTTCTATTTAAAGTGTCTTCTTGATTTGATCACTTCCCCTTCAGAAATTACCACTCCCGTATGAACTTTATCAGTTATGTGTATTTATTTGTTCACATGTATTTACACCATGTAAACTGTGACTCTGAATAAAAGTATTGACTTGACTTGACTTGACTACAATGGTGTGCTTTTCTTGCTCTTAGTAATCTTTCTTAAAAAATTGTTATGAATTATTTCTATCAAATCAATGTTTTCGAATCCCCATGCTTCAGAGTTATACGTAAGAATCGGGACAATAGTTTGATCAAAAAGTTTCATTTGTAAATCAAACGGTAGATCAAGATTAAAAATTCTTGAATAGAGAATATGCATAGCTTTGATTGCTTGCTTTGCCAAATGTTTTCTAGCACCTAAGAAACTTCAAGACGCTGAAAACAATGTTCCTAGGTATTTATACTCTTTCACTATTTCTATAGGTTCGTTATTAATTTTAAAGCAAAAGTTACTCTGTTTAGTGGAGCCGAAAATAATAATTTTAGTTTTGTTCATATTTATTTTTAATTTCCACCTCACGCAGTAGTCATAAAAATCGTCTAATAGTTTTTGGAACGAGACAGGATCGTCACTAACAATAATAGTATCATCAGCATATAACAAAACAAAAAGTTTCAGGTGAAGGTCAGTCTGAAGGTGAGGTTGCTCTAGTTTAATTCCTGCATTATTCAGCTCTAAATGGGTCTCAAGGTCGTTTAGGTAGATGGAAAAGAGTGCTGGAGATAAATTTTCTCCTTGACGAACGCCGCAGTTGCTTTTGAAATATGGGGAAATGACACCGTTTACGGACACACAAGATTTTATATCTACATACATGTTATAAATAATATTATACAATTTTCCCTGAACACCATTTTTGAAAAGCTTACTCCATAGACACGCCCTCCATATTTTATCAAAAGCTAGTGAAAAATCAATATAAGAGCAGAAAACCTTCCTTTTCTGTGAACGAAGCTTATCTATTAAAAATTTAAGGGTAAAAACATGGTCTACTGTTGAATAGTTTGCTCTAAATCCCGCTTGGTTTTCGCTTAGGATATTATTTTCATTTAAAAATCGTATCAGTCTTTCATTTAAAATAGCAGTAAAAACTTTACCCAGACAGCTAAGAATAGTTAAAATTTTCAGGATTAAGGGGCGATCCTTTCTGTTTATAAATAGGTTTGATTGTACCAAACAACCAAGTGTCGGGCAAAATTCCTGAATCAAATATCTTATTAAAAAAAGAACAGTAAATTGGGAGCATCAAGTGTTTAGTACTTTTAAGGTATTCGTTACATATGTTATCCTGAGGAGATGCAGCTTTTGAATTATTACATTTACTTATGACTTTGTCTATCTCTTGTGCTGTAATTGCACAATTTAAGGATTCACTATTATTTTCAATATCTGGATCCGTATCAAATACTTGATCTACATCGTGACTTTCGTCATAAATAACCTTTCGGAAATGTTCATGAAATTCTTGGATATCGGGCATTTTATTACCTGAGGTTTTGTTTAAGGAGTTTAGTAACCGCCAAAAGTCCTTTGGTCGATTTGAGTGCATGTCCCTCAGTTTACGCTCATTTCTAGTTTTATGCTTACGGATGAATGAATTCATAATACGCTTATTATGTTTACTAGCCCTATTTAACCCTTAGCCTGCTGCAGGCGAATTTAACAGCCTTTGCAAACAGCTTGGAACCAGATCAGACGCCGATTAAATCGGCGTCTGATCTGGTTCCAAGCTCTTTGCTACTCTGACAATATTTCTTCCAATTTTGGAGCAAATTGAATGAACAATTTTACAATTTTACAATTTTAGCAGACGACATTTCCAGCAGACGACAATTTATCTAGCATGCTAAAGGTTAATAAATCTTTATTTAGGTCAGATTTGTGACGATTATAATTTTTTCGTGCTTGGTTATATCGGCGTCTTGCTTTATTGCACACAGGTCCGTACCAGGGTTTATTTGGTTTACTCGAATAATACTTTGAGGAATAAACATTTTTTGTTGTGAATGTATTACGGGCGGATTCTTGAAACAAGCCGGCTATGTCCGAGGCAATGTCATTGAGTTCATGTTTTGTAACATTTTTCGAGATACAGCTTAGTGCATTTTCTATGCTAGAGTAAGTAAGTAAAGTAAATATTTTATTATAGTGACATGTGCAATAACAAATTATATATGCATATACACAAAGACAAATAAATGAAAGCACCCGGCCCAGTGGGCCTATATGTCACCTATATAGATATATACAGAGATGAGAGCGTACATTTATACAAATTGATAACATTTACATTTGATGTAATGACATGGTTAAACATTTATGACATAGTTATATTTTATGATATATCGGATTACTATTATCAATAATCCATTTAAAGTCACAGACTGTTACCGATGTATTATGACAGATTACAGCCCCTTAAGATTAGGGATTACCGTGGATTATACAAATACCATTCAAATTATAACAGTATATTATATTAGAGCATTTTAAGAATACATAATGTTTCTTCGATGCAAATAGCATCTCATTACACACTTAGCAGTTTTTCTAGGGTATGAATTCATTAACACATTAAGTTTTTCACTCTTGGTGATATTGGTAAGTTCTGGTTGAATTAAAATATCATTTAACACGTTATTTCTTATATCATTGTAAGACGCACAGTCTAATAGAAAGTGGGTTTCATCCTCTGTACAGTCCATATCACAAAATCTACATATTCTCTCCTCTGGGGGTTCTCCGACATACCTGCCAGTCTCTATCCGTAGCGGTAATATCCCGACACGAAACTGGCACAATAGAGATCTCTCGCGTTTTTGAAGATTTAAGAGTACGTATTCCTCACATTTGAATTCTTTTTTAAACGTTATGTAAGTTCTTAGCTTCCGCACTGTTTGGATATCTCTGGTCCACTTACGAGAATAATAATTCAAAATTAAGTCATTTGCTTGGTTCAAGTTAATATGTGTCTTATTATTAAAATGTTGTGTTAACTGTAAATCAGTCATTATCGACTTTACATCACTGCACCAGTTATTTGCACAAATATTGTAATCGTGAAGAAAAACTTGTTTTGTCAGTCTACGGTCGTCTAAGGAGATAAGCCTATTCCAGAACCTTAATATGGAATGCCAACGCCGGAATACGCTTGGCATCCAACCCGTGTCACCGTGTATAGCGCTAAGTTCGGGGCAAATCTATGCACTCCCAGAAAGTATCTTAAGGATTACATGGTGTAATAGCCATATTTCGTATCTTGTAACTGGATGGTAATATCTAAATGAAATTTGGTCACTTTAAAGACAGTCAAAATTAAAAACGTTTCACCGAGAGATTTTTCGAATTTTATCATTTTTAGGGGAGATAATCGGTATTGAAGTTAACATTGATGCCTATGGGAAATATCTGATTTCTTTGATTATGGGAATCTGAGCTTGAGTTTCGAGAAAATTTTGCGGTAGAAAGCTGCATTATATGATTCTGATACAAATATAAAAAAGAAATCGAAAATTCACCGTAGGGAAAACGAGAAAATTATTTTTTTCTAGTTTTCAGGGGAGATAATTCATGAAAAACCAAAATTATCAGGGGAGGTAATCTAAAGGAATTTTTTGAGAACTTCTGTCACTATATAACTTGTCAATATGCACCTTATTTCTTTCGTTTGACATTTTCAAAGCTTACATTATCAAGTTGTATGTACGCTTTTGGTGAAATTGAGGCCTATTACGGGTAGTCATCCTTAAAGCACGATTTTGTACGTTATCAATACACTGGTATTGTTTGTATCCCCATGTTGACGCACTATAATCCAATATCGGTGTTACACATGAGTTGTAGAGTTTTTCGAAAGCGCGAAACCCAAAATCTTTTAGATGGTGTATCTTACTTATAATACTTCCCAGAGCTCGCCCGGCGCCCTTTGATAGTGCTTCACAATTATACGAGAAATCATTTTTCTCGCTAAAAATCACTCCCAAGTATTTATACTGATCTACAGTCTCTAAATCGATATCGCCGACTTTAAATGTAAAATCGCTACGTTCGGCCCTGCCTTTTCTGAAGTGAACGCACTTTGACTTGTTCGCATTGATCAAGACTCTCCACCGTTTGCACCAACTGTGAAGAACATCCAGCATAGCTTGTAGTTTGGCTTCTGAGTCTGCAATTAACACTATGTCATCGGCGTACATCAACATTGACACCATGACATTGCCCGTTTTAATTCCAAGTTCAAGGTCATTAATTTCCATTACAAGGTCATTGGCGAATATTGAGAAAAGTGTCGGTGAAAGATTACAGCCCTGTTTTACACCGGCTGTGCAGTGGAACCAGTCTGTAAGTTTGTTGTTAATCCGTATGCACGAAGTGGAACTAGCATAAATGCTCTTTATAGACTGGTAAACTTTTCCATCAATGTTGTTCAGAAGCAGTTTGTAAAGAAGCATGTCACGGTCGATAAAATCAAAACACTTTTTCAGGTCAATGAATGACGTAAATACAGATTTATTGTTTTTGATTATGCTGTTCAGTGTAAATATATGTTCTTCACATGATCTGTTGGCCCTAAAACCGTTCTGCTCGTCTGCAAGTGTATCGTTTTGTTCTAGGTAACTTGTAACTCGCTTATTTATGAACGAAGTATAAAGTTTATGCTAGATATTTTGCAAGTATAAATATTTTCAACGAACTGGCTACTTAAAGAGTCCTGCCATTTTGGGGGTTTAGTAATATTCTGTAGCGTTTCGTGTTGGTTTTCATTACTTGGAGTTATTTTACTATCCTTCGAAATTTCGATTGTCAATGTTAACAAAGAATGACCGTCCGAAAATAGTGCGTCGACTTCTAGCACTTCAAAATCTAAAAACTGAATATTCAAAACAATTTGCTGTTGCTATTGCGTAATCGATAACCGACGTATTTCGGAAAGTATAATTTCCAACGGATTTATCACTGCCGACTCTTCCGTTTACAATAAACAAGTTATTACATTTGCATGTATCTAAAAATTTAAGCCCCATAGTATTTGTTTTAACATCTTTAGAAGTTCTTAAAACAGGGAAACCTCTCATTTCCAATAATTCTGATGAATTAAACTTATTTAAAAAGTCCTCGTCAAAGTATCTGGCCAAAAAATCATCCATAATTACATAGTCTGGTAAATCAGATGTGTGTGCATTTACATCGCCAAATAACATACAGTATTTATACTCGCTGCATTTAGTTGTTATTTCGTTTTCAAAATTAAAATACTCTTCTTCATTGAAGAACCTTGATTGCGTGGGCGGTATATATATTACCCCTAGCAAAATATCACTATCAAAATTACTTTGAAAAGAATGTTTCAAATTGAACCAAAGTACATATTCACAATCATTTTCAATAATTTCATTATAATCAGCATAGGTTTTTCGGACGAACAATCCAATACCACCAGACTTTCTTAAATACTTTTCAGATCTAGGTTTCGAAAAAAAAGCAAAACCGGGAACATCAATTTTGTCATACTCGTCCAATTTGCTTTCTTCAATACAAAATATATCATAGCAACTAATTAAATCGATAAATTCAAGGTAGTTACATCTATTTTTCAAGCCACAAACATTAAGGCTTCCTATCTTCAGTATATTCATCGGAGCGCTTTTATTTATTGTAGTGTCTCCGTGTGTATTGTTTGTTTGCGAAAATTTGGTACTAACGTTTTCATTATTTAATTTCTGGATTTTAGGTCGATTAGATGAGTATGATAAATTGTGGATGTTTATACTTGTATGCGAAGAACCCGGTAAATTTGTTTCACATTCATGGACCGTACTCGTATTACTGGCATGATAACATTTAGTTTTATGTGATGGTCCAGGTAAATCAATACATTTACTACAGAAAAAAGTTACATTTTGCGTATTAAAATTTTCACTTACATCTTGAGAGTTACCAACATTTTGCGTATTAAAATTTTCACTTACATCTTGAGAGTTACCAGTCGCACTGTTCGTTACACACAGAGAGCTAACATGATCAATGCAGCTACTTTTAACACAGTTAACAGAGTTCACAAACACTGTCCCCGATCCGTCCTAGGCGGAGTCGCCGGTAATATCAGGAATAGAATCATGAGCACTGTTTGACCGAGGTTTTCCGGCAATTGATTCACTGACAACATCAGAATACAGTTTATCCTGCGGGCTCAGAGATGTTGTGTCGTTAGGTTTATAAGTAAGTGATGGATCCGTAGCAGTAGCTTGGTTTCGGACAGGTTCAGCTCGTAAAGGGAGAGAACTGCTACATTTTGATGGTAATGGACCTTTACCGCGAGGAGATCGCGGACGGATCTCAGCTTCTTGAGTTTTTGGCGTCTCTGTGATGTCCTTATCCGAAGAAGGTTCAATAAAAATTCCACCAGAGACTGGTTCCTCTGAAATTGTGGTAATAGCACCCGTATCCATTTGTTTGGGGCTCGGAGGATTTTCATTTACACAATGCTCGTTGCTCGTTTTCGCACTGAATGCAGTTTTAATGAGGTCATTATTTTTCTTAATTGTATTTGTCACCCTGTTTGGTACATGTGAGTGTCTTGTTCCTTGGAGTACCTGGAACCAGTCCGGAAACATATTTTTAACTATTTGTTTATTCACCATGAGAGCGGCGGGATAAACTATTTGAACGTTTCTGCTGCCATATTTGTCACGAGCTTCTTTATAGTCTTGCCATAGCGCTTTCCTGGCATCGCCGATTTCTTTCGGGAAGTCCCTAGAGAATCCCACGCCCGTTCCTTTAAGTTTGTAAGCTTTGCTCATGATAGAATCAACCTCGACACTTTGACTAAATGTCACTAGAATGTTGCGGACTGGGGGCTTTGTGTTTTGTCTAAGGTGGGGTGCACGTGGCTTAATTACGCGACCAAGCCTAAAGGCGCGTAGAATTACAAAAGTAGATGCGTCTAATTCAAGATAACTGTTTATTAAGTCAATAGCGATAGCAACGCAATTTTCATTTCTAGACTCCTCTACCCCCGAAATAACTAAATTCACCTGTCGGCTACGCGCCTCAATGTCTATCTGCTTGTATTCAAGTAGTTTGATTCTCTCATCCGAGACCTCGTGCTTTGCACAATTCAAATACACTGTGGATTCAACGTTATCGACTCGATATTTGATTAATCCAAACACTGACATATTTTCAATAATAACGTTTAATTTTTCATCGACAGGTAGTTGTTTTATAGTTTCGAAGTACATGGCTGGTTGAAACGGTTGGAATGACAGTCCAGTCTGGGAATGTTGTTGCTCAACTGATGCCCCACCTGTTGAATGACGTGCACGTTTTTTGTTTCGAACGGGGGGGGGGGCGTGAGAGGTGTTGCACATTTCATTACATTGTACCCGTCATGAACAGACTCGATCAAATTCTTCTTGTTTGGGATCTTTTTACAGATTTTATTGATCCCTTCATAACCAGTGTCCCTGGATTCTGGACCAGTACACACCTGTTCTCCACAAGTAAATACCAACTTCCCTATATGTATGAATCAGAGGTGGAGGATGAATGATTTAAAAAGACACCGTGTCTGAAATCATTTGTCCTCCACCTCTGATTCACACATGTGGGAAAGTTGGTATTTACTTGCTGAGAACAGGTTTGTACTGGTACAGAATCCATGAACACTTGTTAGGTTAACTTCCCGCCGTTACATAACTGAAATTCTGTTGAAAAACGGCGTTAATCCCAAAAACACAAACTTTATAAACAAGCTTTTATCCATATTTTTAAATATTAATTACAAAAATTGTAATGTTTCGCAGTTTCGCAGTTTCCTATGAATAACTGTTTGAAAACGAAATTTTACAATGGATCAGTACATACCTGTATCTCTATGTTATAGGGGTATCTATCGTATAAAACAGATCTTGACCTATAGATCTTGCATTTGTTTAAACACGTGTAGTACTTCACTTGAGAAAAACCTGTGTATATTTTGTGAAATCATGAGATACTACTTCTCCCAATCTTAGTGATTTATTATTTCCGTTTTAAAGATGTGGTTCACTCTTAAACTTAAAGTATGGATATATATTTTGGAATTTGGGTAAGCCATAGTCCTGCTTTTTATTTCCTGCATGAAAATGTACATTATTTTCAGTGGTTACCTTTACGTGTTACGTGAGTTTTGAAGCATGTTTGATGATAACCTAAGTAACGGTTAATAGTTAAAATTATTATTACAACTGACATGACTGACAGGGTAAATACTGACAGTTATATGCATATATAGGAAGTAACCATTTTGTTTGCATATCCCACTCGAAGTTATGTTTAAATTACGAATACGAATTTTATTGAGCATAAAACATAATACAATGTTTAAATTAAAGCATTAACAAATAAGAAAAATCAACAACAACACGTGTAGCGTTTGTTCATAGATAATTATTAACTTCCAACGTTTCGGCGTTAAGCCTTCCTTTTTTTTTTTTTTTTTTTTTTTTTTAAATTAAAGCATGAAATACATGAAATTTTCGGATGGATTGTCTTATCAATGGTCTTCTTAAACCCATGCTGGAACGCAAAGAAATTTGCTATCATTCCTTCATATCATAAGTGACATTGAATGGAAGGGAAAATGAGCCGTGCCATGACAAAACCAACATAGTGGGTGTGCGACCAGCATGGATCCAGACCAGCCTGCGCATCCGCGCAGTCTGGTCAGGATCCATGCTGTTCGCTAATAGTTTCTTCAATTCCAATAGGCTTTAAAAGCGAACAGCATGGAGCCTGACCAGACTGCGCGGATGCGCAGGCTGGTCTGGATCCATGCTGGTCGCATACCCACTATGTTGGTTTTCTCATGGCACGGCTCAAATTGTATTAAGGTCATTAACGTTTCGTTCTTTATAACTTATAATTTACATTTAAACAAAAATGGTTCCGTTTAATATGAAAATGTTATAGCAATTTATCTTAGTTATCATATCCAAGAACATGCTAAACAGTTCCTAAAATCTACATATCGCAGTAGATAATATGAATATTGTGTGGATATAGGCTGCATTGAATATCGTTCTCTGGTATTGTTGTTTTGTTTCATTGTTTTATTGTTTTAATAAAAACAAAACACGGGAAAAGTGCTATAGTTTTAGAATCTCTTGGCTTGTAGGAGATAAACATAACTGAAGATACTACATACAAAGAAATAGTATCTGCAGCCCTCAAAACATACGGGCATTTTGTTTACAAATGTTTATCCCTTTTATTTAAAAAAAAAAAAATTATGCTCAAATGTTTTACTGAAAGATATTGGCCCAATAAAAGTTTGATATTATTAGTTTTTTCGAGACAGCGTATACACTCCAGGAGAACTACGTTCCAACGTAAGTCAAGTCTCATCGATATCATGTGACATACCTCAACGATGAAGCTACGGTGTCGCTTCGAATGACCTTGTTGATTCATATATTATGTGTAATTAAGCGTATATATTCTACGTTTCATAACTGAAAAGATGAGTTTGATGTGTGGAAGATATATTAGCTATTTGCAGCATTTTGCAAGATACAGTTAACTAGTTACAAATACACATATGTAAGCTACATAAATGTTGCAAGGCCGCAACGATAACAGAGATTATGTGACAACGTCTCACATACAGTGTTGCAAAGTCTCAGTAACATAATTACCATTTGAACTTGTAGAAAATTCTTATGTACATCTTATCTTTACGTCGAGAACATTTCTTTGACATTTTCATAAATGACTGGATGACGTCTGGGCAAGATACAACAATTTAATCAGTATGACAAATGTATTTGTCGTTATAATAATACACATTATAGTATTACGCAGGGTGGAGTAAAATTCTTTGAAATGGATTGATAAAATCATGTACAATTTCAGCATGAAAATTAAAATGTAAGGTTAATGCTCTTCAATAGAAATAAGTATCTTTCATTTATATCAAATTCCATGGAATCTTGTAAGCATTGTTGATGGCTCCTACACAAAAGTGGTGCTCAGCTGAACCTTTACTCTTACAGTCAGTTTTGAAAAAGTGTATACATGTTATGCATTGCAGTGTTTACATTTTACGTTAAAAGCGGATAGAGAACCTGTAAGGTTTTAATAATTGGAAGAAAATAACAATTATATTTTCTAAACTTTACAGCATGTCTTTCTTTCTCGTCCTTTTTAAACACGCGCATTTCCTGAAAATTTCATTGCTAGTATTTTGCGTTGTTTTCATCTCCCAATTTCCTTATTAAGTTCTCGAAACTTGTGCATTTACTAAGATAATCCAAACTTACGCAGCATATTGCATCACCCTTTTACTTTTCTTTTTCAAACATAATTCATAAAAGTCGTGCAGTGACTCGAATCTCCTTTACTTTGTCGTTTTACTGAAATGCCTTTTTCCTTTATTTTGCCTTTCCATCTATGTGCTTGAACTTTAGCTTTGGATGTGGGATTTTCGTGTAAAATCCATCCAGTACGCTTGCAAAAGGTCGTTTGCTCTACCAAGATGCCCGTCCGTATATGAAATAATGTTCGGAGGGGCACCTTGCGCATTCCGTCACCATGAACCTTAAAATCTTTAATTGAGCCGCGCCATGAGAAAACAAACATACTGCATTTGCGACCAGCATAGATCTTGACCAGCCTGCGCATCCGCGCAGTCTGGTCAGGATCCATGCTGTTCACTAATGGTTTCTCTCATTTTTGTAATAGGCTTTGAAAGCGAACAGCATGGATCCTGACCAGACTGCGCGGATGCGCAGGCTGGTCTGGATCCATGCTGGTCGCAAACCCACTATGTTGATTTTCTCATGGCACGGCTCAATTATCTCGGAGAGACGTAGAACGCTTCATTAATGTTACAAAATAGCTTATACATTCACACTTATTAGATAGTACGTACATGTGTACGCCGGTAATCAATTCTGTATAGATAATCAGGATCGTAAAGCATTACTTCAAGAACTTTCCATATAAATTAGCTATTTCGTAACAAATGTTTTCGGCACCATGTGCAGGCGTATTGCTCATTTTGTCCGCATATAATAATTATTATTACGTCGTGCAAATGTATTAGGAACCTGAGACGTCATAACTCGTAACAATACAAGGCGCAAGTGCCCTCAGGACGGATATTTCTGTCGAGTTCGTTAACACATAACTGATTTTTTTCTTGCACATCGTATAAAAATAAGCGTTTCATTCTGACAGATCATTTTTGTTACATACCGTATTTCACAAATAACAACAGAAATTTAAAAGCAATTAGAAATACAATGTACTTCATTTGCAGTACTCATTCTTATGGCAGAGCATGCACCCACAGCGCGGGAAATGAACGTCCGTAAGCCGAAGTGACGTCATTACATTCAAGTGAAGCACAATAACAAAGTTCCACTTTAGTTTTATCGTTTAAAGCGTAACGGTATGTCCTTTCCGTAAAATAACGTATTTCAGACCGACAAAATACTACATATAAATAGGACGAAGAGTAGGTCTCAAAGTACCTGATATTGTCTAAGTTCACATATACAATACCATATAATATCAAAGCAGCGCAAGTTATCATAACCAGAACGAGAGCCATCGCATGGGGATGCCAGATGGGTTTTGCAGGCATGGGTAACTAAAGTCGACGGAAACGCCAGTCCGTTGTACAAGAAATATTTAAGAAATAATAAATCTGTTCCTATATTTTATCAGTTAATAAAATATGGGCAGGAGTTTGGATGCGTAATAATTAAATCACGAGTGCGTAGCACGAGTGATTTAATCATTCGCATCCAAACGACTGCCCGTGTTTTATTAATTGATTAAATTATTGGAACATATTTATTATTTCGATTCTAACAACGCAAATAATTCACATTTTACATTACTACATTTTCAGCGTAATACGTCATTCGGGTCATATGCTGTTACAATTTACCCCCTGTGGTTAGAAAGAGTTGCATAGCCAATGGAACGTATAGATATTTGTTTCTTTTTATCAGAATTTTGAGAAGTATTTATAATTAAGTAATCTAACATCTCGCAAACTAATTATGAAGAGAATCATCAAATTAAGCGATTTGACCCTGTGTTACAAGTTACGAGCTTAACTTTATATGACGTCACATCATTATGACGTCATACTTTATGTCATACATTTATGACGTCACCGCTGAATCTTAATTAAGCTAATTGAATTCGCTCGTAGAGATCGAAACGTGTTTTACGGTCCTACACACAGGTCAGTATGACTTTTTATCATATTTATGTTTTTGAAATCCTGTTTTCAACCGTTTGGCCCTGAAATAATTTGTATGTAATGGAACTGAAGTAGAATCTCTTATGCCACAATCATAGGGGGTGAAATGTAACAGCCAACCATATTTTATCGTAGATTCATGTATAGGCGATTTCGCTATATGTTTATATAGCAATTGCTGCAGATCGTGTTAGAATTTTCCTTATTACATATCTACAATCATTTCGATTGAGTTTCAATGGACTGTGATCGTGCAATATTTTCCCTGATTATATACGTTACTATAAATAGTAACAAAAAGCCATTTAAAACGGTCATTACGGATTCTGTTTATGTATCCATAATGGCGCAGTGCGCCTCTGGCGCCATAACCATAACGGCCCCGGGTAACCAGAACGTCAGCGCGTTCTGATGTTGACGTCATGAAGCAACATTATTATGGCGATTGAAAGAGTGCTGAATCAGATCGATTGTCAAATATTGATGGCATTGTTGATAAAAAGCAATACAAATAATTCTTTTACGTGTTTGGAAAATATATAAAATGAAAATAGATCTACCAAAATAAATATGAAGTGAACGTATATGATAAAAAAGTCAATAAACGGCTGGCCAATAAGTCAAAAGTCAATAAGCCTTCTAGCCGCAATGGCACGCCAAGTTTCATAATGGTCCTCGGAATAAAGCCCTCGGGCGATTATAAGAATGGCAAGAAAGCACAACCCAGTCGTATATTAACTTCGAAGTAATTCTTCATGAAATGATTTTTTTTTTCAACCCTAAATTATGCTTTATGTAAGAAAGTACAACTATCAAGGCATTTGATTT
Organism: Mercenaria mercenaria; assembly: GCF_021730395.1. NCBI lineage: Eukaryota > Metazoa > Mollusca > Bivalvia > Venerida > Veneridae > Mercenaria > Mercenaria mercenaria. The sequence goes on from NC_069363.1 coordinate 58,475,092, forward strand.
TATACAACATATAGCCTCTTATCCAAATAGTATAGAAACTGAAAAACTCCGTTAAATGCTTGAACAAATGAATAATACACTTTAAAATTTTCTTACAAGATTATAGGTACACGTGTAATAAACAGGTAAATAAATGGGATAAAGGTGTCTTTGAATGAAAATGGCCCTAAAAGAAAATAATAGCCCTCGGGCTATTATCACCTTGGCAGGGCCATTATTACTTAAATGCACCGCTCTCCAATTTATGAAACTGTACAAATTGCGGACAACGCTTTCATATCAGAGAGAAATGTTTTCTAAACGTTTAAGTGGAAATAATCGCGTGATGTCCGTGACGTCCACGCGCACGTTGCGGCATCTATTTGACGGTTCAACTTGCAGAAAATATGAATGCGCGTCAGCTTGATTTGTTTATTAGATTTTTGGAGAAATTCTTCTCGTACTTTTTCCTGTTTTTCGTAGCAGAAAGAAAATTTAGACATAAAGCAATTACTTGATAGTAGGCTTGTAATAAAAACGTTATCAACCTGGTATGTGGATATATGCACTCGTTATTGCGCTCCTAAAGTCGCGCAATATTACTGCTGCAGCACAAGTGCATTATATCTAAAAACAATGTCAATAACTTATAAATATTGACGTTTCAGTTTCATTTCGAGTGCGTGTCGTCAATTGTGACGTCAGTTTCATGGATGTCGTCACGTTTTTAAGTTCTTTAACTAGGACATTTTCAGTTCCACTTGGGCTAAAGAACAATTTTTTCATTGATATAATGAATTATACACATGTAATAATTATAAAAAGATTTTTAGATTTGCATCGATAAATAAGCATTCATTCTTCATAAATATAATCTGGAAAGTAGATCCCTTGGAAGCACCGAGAACAAGGCAAACAGTGAAAATTGCAGACTCGGTTTGATTGAAGTCGCGCAATATTTCTATATTTCCGCTGCAGAACGCGTGCATATACCTAGATACAAATCTAATAACCTACGATTACATGCTTACTTCAGGTTTCGTAGTTGCGCCCTGTGCTTCAAAAGAATCTTTTTACACACTTAATAATAATTAAGGTGTGCGCATGCAATAGTATAAGTCAACTCCGCGCCACCTCATATATATTGCTAGTAAGATATCTTGGAGAAACCGTCAAATGATAATAAAAGAAACGGATAAAAATACTAGTACATACTTTGAACAAAATCTGATTTTCAGTCACAGACATTGTATATTTTACTCGAATATAATTAATGTGTTAAGCAGCAATACTTCGATGAGTGTCAGTAACGCTTGCCTTTGTCGCGTATAGAGTTAGTAACATCATCGGTTAGAGTGAGGGACATGATATTTAATAAATATTGTTCGTTTATGATAAAGCCGTTGCAGAGATATATTTCTAAGATTAAAACTGGCATTGCCTTTAATCGATCATTGACTGACAGTAAGTATTGCTGTTGAAAAAGTGTTGTATATTTGTTTTATTCTGTAAAATAGCAAAATGCTTCTATTTTCTAAATAACAGACAACTGCTTTTAAAATTTAAATGTTTTAATAAATTTATGCGATTACTTTTAGAATCTGAATAAATGTTCAAGTCAAGACGTAAGTAAATATAATAAAAGTAATTGATACATATGAAAATAATATAAGCCGTGTCATATTGAGCGATACCGTAGCCAGAAGTCGTTGAGATATGTCACATGATATCGTTGAGACATGACTTGCGTTGGAACGTAGTTCTCACGGAGTGGTATACCCGTATCCTGTCACCAACAAGCAGTGTAACGATTTTATCGTGCCGACTACCCATTACTTACATGCTATAATCAACACATTTTGTAAATTAACAAAGCTACTTACAGTGCAGACTGGAGTCCTACAATCATTTATTTGGTCGTCATGTTTTGTTTATAGTTGATTTACACCAGCCGTAAAATGCACAATGACCTGTATTTTGGTTAAATCACAAAAAACAAAAGCTCATTTACACCTGGAACAACTGATACGGGGACTGGAAACCGGCATTTATCTTATGCTGTCGTCCAATCGAAGCGTATGCCGTAGGTTATTCTGCTATTACTCAAACATTTACGCCTTACAGTTTAACTCGTCCTTTCAGTGAAAATCTGGGAAAGCATTTGTTGAATTTTTTGTTGAAAACAAAAGTTCTGCAATGAAATTATTGCCTGCATCTGTTTTTAAATGGAAAATATCTACATTAATGTTACTTTTCGCCCTGTAAAAATGGCTAAATCTAGACTTGTCTTAACCAGAGAGAAAGATGTCGTTTTTTACATGATATTTGTTGATTCAGAGTATTTAGAATAAAAAAAATTAGGACATATTTTAATGAAAATAGCAAGTCAAAACTGTAAACTGTTGCCTGAAAATATTTGTTTATGATATTGCTCTGTTCTTCACCATTTAAATGCGTGTTAAACCTAGATGATTTTCTGCAGTTTTATCTAAAAGTTCGGAATAATAAATGTAACTTCGTTGTCGGCCTTTTTTTAAAAAAAATATTGTTATTTTAATTTAAATACATTGTATTTTTCACACATCAGTTTTAAGATTAAATTTATTAAGGACGTATGCTAGAATTTGGTGCGAAAATTTTCCCAATAACAGAATTTCTTCAAACTTTGGATATTGAAGGACAATCATCTAAGAAACAAAAAAATGCAATAAAAATCATAGGTCACCGGTATCAAAAAAGAGTTATCTGCCCTTGAAAACGGCATTTCCCCCAAAAATGACGTTTTCAAGGGCAGATAACTCTTTCAAACCCGGTGACCTATGATTTTTATTGCATTTTTTTGTTTCTTAGATGATTGTTCTTCAATATCCAAAGTCTAAAGAAATTCTGTTATTGGGAAAATTTTCGCCCATCTCATATACAGGGAATTCTAGCGTACGCCTTTAAACTAATTTTGGAGTTTAAACAACAATTTCGTTTGACACATTCCCTACGTTCAAGAAGAATGTTTGTTTCTGTATGTAGAAATCTGACATTATAAACAATAATTATAATTATGGCTCTACAAGATTAAGAAAAGTGTCAGCTTTCTGTTATTTTCCTTTTTTTTATTCAAATCCAACAAAAATCGGCCCTTTGATAAAGGTTTGAAGTTACGTGGTAAAATATTTCTTCAGGGAAGTGAGCTCGAGTTAATTCATAATAATTAAGCATATCACCACATGCAGTCGCATGCTGTTTTTGCTTCAGAATCCCTTTAGATCAATCTCTGATCATCTAATTATCGCCACTTAAAATGTGACTGTTAAACCCTTTGAACAATAAGTGTTATAGCTCCATGATTAACATGAGGTAATATGCTAATTACACGCTGATCGATAGTGGCGAAAACAAAATATTGATCGCTAACGACTGGTCGATATTTACAGGTATGGACGACAGCATAATACAGATAAATGTACTGGTTTATACGGAGTTTCTACTCCCCGTATTAGACCTTCCTGTTTACACAGGTTATGATCAGAAACACTAAAAAACGTCTTGTTCCATCCCTTCGAAAGTTACTGGATTTCACGATGTCATAAATGTCTTGATACTTCGGCTTTCATCCCGTTTCCTGTTAAAGGCACTCGCTACAGTTTTTCCGGATGGGTCGATATTTACCCCAACACTGTACCAATTTGGTTTCGATGTAGCTCACTGCAGACTTGGTGCGGTCTTCTGCGCATGCCCGGAAGTGATTATCAAATGTCGCGTACGGCAAAAATTCGCAAATTATTGTATGTTCGCATGCATTTAATGTACAAAATGTTTAATATACTGACTAAAGGTAAGGGTAAGTATCACCATGGTTACAAAATATATACATTTAAAGTACTTTTAGTTCAAATTGCTTCAATCCGACATATACTTGAGTCTGTTATTTATACCAGCGCTCAAACTCTGCATTGAGTCACAGCTGTTTCTAATCCCGTACCGTACCCGTACCGTACATTCGTAAACTATAGGTTTTGTTAAAAAAAGGGCGGAAACATTCATCGTTCTGTGCCATCAAAATGCTTCAGAAACACCTTAAATTAAATACCTTAAAATCCACTTATTAAGAAATCTGCCGTTTGAAAATTTTATATATATATATTTCTAAGTCATTTGCTCAAACACTAAATGAGTATTTCGTACCAACTTGCGTTGTATAAATGCCCGCCACACCCCACCTCGTTGTAATTTGATTTAAGCGAAATCTAATATGGTGACCTATCAATTTTATTTTTGTTTTAGATTAGGTAGACATAACCAAAGGCATGTGCAGAGTTTGATTAAATTCTATTATGTGAAACTCGATAAAATAGCAGAAATACCAACTTAAAATTGACAAAAATATGCAAAAATAGCCCTTTGGTCTGCTGAACAAGTATTCCTTTCTTTACAACATCATGTTCTTTTGATTTCTCTGAGCATGTTTCAAATAGAAATATTGTTTTCCGTTATAAAAATGCTTAGATAATCAAATTTATGCTGATTATTGTACTTTACTGAAATATATTTTAGGATTACAGAAATTTTGAAAAATGTTTAAAATAGCACCATATCTAGGGGCAAATTAAATTGAAACAAAGCTGTTTAACTTCCAAAACAAGATTTCAATGTCCGTGTATCCCATACAGAGTTATTCCGCTTTTACGGCTAACTTTTGTCAAACTTCATGAGCCTCAACTCAAGTAGAATGAAAATCGGCAAGAAAACACTAAATTTACTCTCGGAAACGATACTATCGCTGGAGCTAAATAATCTGACTTGATTCAATTACACCAGCAGTGTGGCAGCCATTTTGTTTTAATCAAAATTCATATCTGAAATATACTAGCAGGATATGGAATATTTCTTGTCTCCACGTGACGTCTATATTGACCAATAGAAATGCAAGAAACTTGTAGGAGGCAATATAACTGGTTGTGTTATGCAAGCAGATTTAATACAGTGTCAGCACATTCACGGACGAACGATAGTGCTAATGTTCGGTTGGATTACATGGGAGACCCTTCAGAAATATGTGTTTCACTTTTTGCATTCTTAATGCCTATACTTTCAGGTAGAATAATGATGTTTGTCTAAACTATGAAAATTGCTTAATAACGCACACTATTGGAACAATCGTCTTTCTCGACAACGTGCTATAAAATTCATATGTCTTAGGCAAAGAGGCGCAGTTGGAGTAGTAATGTAGGTCCATGGAAATGCTTGGTCTTTGAGGTCGACAGAATTGGCCTAGAATTGAAAGGGACGCTTTTGAAATATTAATATTACTGCAAGCATTACAGAAAAGTATGTATGCATAAACATTTTAAGACATTATGTAATGCCAGCACTGGTGTGTCAATTCAGTGCCATGTAGTGTAAAAACATATTTGTGCACTTGGTGCTTGTACTTGATAAACTATATCTAATATTTGTAATAACAGTTTGTAGTTCCTTATATCAGTGGTTGCGATCAAACATTTATTTCGAGATGTTCTGCTACCACAGTTATCACACTACAACTGTTGAAGCCAATTAGAAACAATCTACTACGACGTTTAATCTTGAGCCACTGCCGCATTACATTGAGAAAACATTAGGAGAGCATTTTAGACTGTCAGAATGAATTTCTCAGTACATACCAATTACACCGTCTTCGGAAATAGTGCTGGAGCCTTACAGTAATTTTCTGTGTCAGGAAAGAGATTCTCACATTAACTTTCGTTATTATGTAACACAGCTGTTCCATTGTAAATACACGGATACAAGAGTATTGAAGTTTTTGGGGAAAAAATGGAAACATTAATTAGCATGAGCTGAGCTTCTTAATTGATATTAGCCAGTATTTATAGGTCTGTGATGTATCCTTAAAGTTTTTGTATAATCATTTGATTGATGATTGAGAAAATGACAGTTGCGTGATTTGATAATGCATCTTAATTTTTGTGTTGAACTGTGATCTCTGGACAATATCAAAATTTAAAAATAAAACTTAAAAAAAAGAAGAAAAAATAACCAAATAAATGAAAATAAAATACTTGTATTAAGTGTGTCTCCACTTTAGAAAATGATTTAATAATTTTGTTTTATCAATGGCTTATAAAATAACTAACAATTTCGTCGCATTAATTGTACAAAACAGTGTGATAGTATTTGCGGGACTCGCGTAATTAATTACAGATGTTATGCAAATTAAAAATGCGGTTGGAATTACATATGTTTTCACAGGCACTGACTGACTTGTTGTTTTTCAAGTTGTTGACTCGTTGTGTTGTTTCTTTATTGGTTGGATTAGGATTAATTATGACATTTACTAATTCCTTCCGTACTAATGAGGTGGTATGACCCTTTACAAACAGTCACGGCAAAGCTATACAGTGTTGTAGGTAGTGGATCATGATGTAGGAAATAATATATTTATAATATGATTGTTTTCGAATCAGGATATAAATACTATGTACATATCTATCAAATCAGGTATGGCTTTGGTATTTAATGTCAGATGTTAAAGATGATGTAGGAAATAATATATTTATAATATGATTGTTTTCGAATCAGGATATAAATACTATGTACATATCTATCAAATCAGGTATGGCTTTGGTATTTAATGTCAGATGTTAAATACAGGTTTCCCATTATACGACGATCCAATATTTTGTTGCTTTAAAATATTTTTGATTTTGCTGTTTAAACATTACAAATATTTTTCTAAATTATTTTTACAAAGTTAAATTTTCTTAATCTAATCATTTTTGTATATAATCAGTTTTTAAGTGTCTCGTGCTGGCTATAAACTCATAATAACATTACAGAGACTACTTGTAATAAAATGCACTGACCCGATGGTATAGTGGTAACACGCTTGGCTGTCAAATTCGAATCCTGGTTCAGGCACTAGAAATTTCTGAGATACTCTAAAAGTGCAACTAAAAGACCAGTTCTGGTTATCGCAGGAAAGATAGGTCCTACAATGTAATAATGTGTTATTTAGAAAACAACCAACGTGCGGAAAATGTTTGTTTGCTTTAGTGTAGGTGGGACTTTATGTGTTTCTCAATCTGTGTTATATATAATTCGTTAGCATAATTTTTGGTAATATTTTCAGGTTCATGAACTATAACAGTTACTTTAATAGTACACAACAATTATATCCATCTCGGGTCTTTAAGACATACTTCTTAATGAAAAGTTACTAAAATTTTATGTAAAAATGTGAAAGAACTTTAAGCGATAAAGGCGAGCAATAAATTAAATCTCGAGCGGTCAGTTATTCCATTGATGTCGACAGACCAGATGTAATCCTGATCAAACTTCAATCAATCTTGGCGTGCTGGGATACAATTTTTCTCGTTGGTCAGTTTACAGGATATGTCTAGAAGGATTTTGCAGACGAATAATTTGGTTCAGTGTGTTCTTAGCCTTTTAGCAGTGTTTTAAAAAACAGGATATTCAGATACAGCAAGTATGGCAATGTTATCATTAAAACAAACCTGCAGAATAGGCGCTTATTACAGAAATCAATTAGGTTTTAAATGTATTTGTGATTGCATTCAATCGTAAACAGATGGTTACTTGTGTTATAAAGATTTAAACAGTCTACTTGGATTAAGAGAAAAAAATTCCACAGGCCTAGCGGTAAGGAAATTTTATTGCAAATGAAAAGGAAACCAGCTTGATGTGGGGTCTGCAGTTATAGTGTCTATATGCGTTATCTTACGGTGTTTACAGTTCCTAGATAGTGTACATGTGTCCGCCATCAATGTCAAAAGTAGTGGAATAAAATGACATTTATAGTTTACACTATAATTACTGAAACAGTCGCATTTAGGAATAGATATTTTTGGATTATAACTGGATTTCGCATACTTTGGGAAGGATTATTGTTTTTCATTTCCGTCAGTTACGTTTTGAACTACAATATTTGCATACAAATTGCAATCATTATAAATAGACATTTATTATACTGACCGGAACGTCTTTTTGTTTTAATAACAGGATTAGTCTCTTTAGATTTTTGTCTGTAAGTATTGTAAATGGATTAAATTCCGGGTAAAAGGATGGAAGATTAATTTTCGTTCTATACTCTATTATATATGTTGAGATTATTATACATGATATAAAATATATGCGAATGAATAAATCATATCACCTATGTAACAAATGAATTAAAAAGTAACTTAGAAAGAGGAATTTATGAAACTCAGGCGTTCCTCGTAAACATATCAGACAAGTTGATGCATATCATAGTTTGTATGTTTTCGATACCCCACCGCTATTTATCTTAACGCAATAACAAAATGTAAGCAAATATATTAATTTACGTAAGACGAGATATTTTAATCACAGCTGATAAAAAAAAAAATGGATGAACTGCATGTTGCATGCTGCTTCCCTTTCAACATTCGTCTAGAACACTTCTGGTTGCCAATATTTTTAGTTTTTTTTAGCGATAAAAATATGTTTTACTGATTGAACAATTGGGGCAATTCTGTAGTTTCAGCATTTGTTTTTAATCGTTCTTTATTTTGTTAATTAAATGTTGATTTTTCATTTCAGGTCATAAGTGGTCATTATGACCGGGTCAGAGGGTGTTAACACCTCGCTCTTTATAGACGTCCTGGAGGGTGAAAATTTAGCCAATTTCTCTACAAACGCGTCATCCGGGAACTTTACATACATATCCATAATGCGAGACAACTCTGTCAACGCGTTATGTGACGGATTGTCCCAGAACACGTCCATGTGCAATAAGAAAGGACTTGGAATTAGTCTGTCCACGCCGATTCTTATGAATTCAGCTGGAATTCTTGGAAATTTTGTGGCACTTATGGTTCTATATACCGCTCGCAGAGAAATGAAAAAAACAATGTTTTATGTTTTACTGTGCGGGCTAGCTGGAACAGACCTTCTTGGTCAATTAATGACAGGTCCCATTGCAATTATCGTATACGCAAATAATCTGCAGTGGGTAGGCGGTGATCCCCTATGTAAATACCACGGCTTCTTCATGGTTTGCTTTGGGATGATTACTCCATTACTAGTCTGTTGTTTGTCTATAGAACGTGTCACTGCACTCCGTTTTCCGTATTATTACGAGAGATCAGTGACTAAAAAGAAAGTGGTCGGCTTGATTTTGTCATGTTGGGCATTTGTGTTGATATTCTGCTGCATGCCATTCATTGGATTCGGAAGTTACGCTCACCAGTTTCCAGGGTCGTGGTGTTTTCTTAACTTCCACAGGGAGAGTACCAGCGATGAAGCGTACGCATATACCTATGCTTTTATCAACGTCATCATCATTTCTGTTATAATCATCGGCAATTCATTGGTCATGGTAACTTTGGTACAAATGAAAAAGAAAAAGTTGAAAAAGAGAAATTTGACCAGTTCGCCGTCAACTGAGAGACGCAACGGTAGTCAAAGAAAATCAAAACTGAAAGTGGAAGAAGAAACCCAAATGATCTGGTTCCTGTTTGCAATAACCATAGTATTTACAACCTGCTGGTTCCCGCTAAATGTAAGTATTATACCCTTTCCAGATTTGCTGCCGTATCCAGAAATTCTAATTTGCAATAAATAGCGCTTTTCTATGACCAAAAAGGAATAAAAATAATTCAGGAGGTAAGGCGAATTGCACATTCCGTATTTACGCTATGCGTTAAGAATTTTCAACGCAATATCAAACTGACCATCTAACTTGAATAACAATGTGTTTTTTTATATTAATGGTAGTAGTATACGTGTTTACCTGTTTTAAGATATTCGTTTGAGGAATTCCCTACTTTTAAGTTTTGCTTTGATGTCCATTTACTGTTGGATTCCTTAAAAATACAATTCCACGAGTATTTTAAAATATTTATGTCCTTTCCTTATTCGACTTGGACTTTTTAAGAACCTCAGTGATCTGATAAGGATTTTCAAACGTTTCCTACTATTCTTAAAGTGAAATGGCCGCTCTTGAACACGTTATTAGTTAGTGTTAATGAGAAAATTTGTTCTTAGAATATCCTTCTGGTAAAACTATATTAAATGTGAATTGCTGCTGACACATATTTGTTATATCATCGATCTAACGAAGCTATCTGAACTCGCGTCATAAACTTTATCTTAACTGTCATTAAAAGATAAGTTTGACTTATGAGTGACACTGTTTATTGATTCGGCCATTATATTTTGATTACACGATGCCTAGTGGAGTCTTTTCTCTGCAGTTCGGACAGATAATGGCTATAACACGTTAATATTATGAATTAAAATCATTTTTTTTTTATGAAGAAGCTTTTGGTTCTAATGAAATAAAACAGAAGTAATTGCCTCCATTAGACTGATTTTTGTCTTTTTTTACGATATAGTCTTTGACTTTAATTGACATTCCATTGATATAATGTTAAAATTGTTTACCCACTAGCAGTTAAAATTAGAATATAAAGGAAAAGCTGAAAATACTTGTGTACCTGACCGTATAATTGATCATAATTTATTGCATTCATATTTATTAATGTTACCGTCAGCAGTTATATCTTTTATCATACGGTTTCAGACTATGCAAATAGCAATTGTATTTTCGTCGGTTTTCACATACCTCAAATATTCCCGGATGTAAACAGTCAACAAAGGCGACCGCAAGCAGCAGTTCTAAGATTTGTCAGCAACTCTTTGAACAAAAAAAAAAAAAAAGAACCAAGAAATTGTGTCCGCATCATATATTTTTTTATGTTTAAGAAACCGTAGAGACAGACCGCAGTTTCCGGATGCTGGGGATTTCCCTCCATACCCTCTGTCCGAAATAGTGTCTTGAAATTTCCTACATTTTTCTGCTCAGTCCTTAGTAGTTCAGCCTCTTGAATAAATATTACAAAATATCACAATTTTGATGAAAAGTAAGAAAAAACTTTAATTGTGAATTAGTTCTTGTAATATGTTTTATTTTTCTTTCAGATACACATACTCATCAATCAGGTTACGGGTCGTATCAATTACCCAGCAGACCTTATAGGCGTCCGCCTGGCGAGTATTAATGTAATTCTTGATCCATGGCTATACATTCTTCTGAGAAAGTCTGTCATCGTAAAAGCTTTCAGATTTATTAAAAACTTATTTTTCAAAGACAAAAGTTTGTCTCCGAAGAGGAGCACCAGATACATTACAAACTATAGTCAAAACCAGATTCCAAAGGGCTCTATACATGAGCGAGAGGACAGGGAAGGTCATGAACTTGGAGCAATTGATCAAACGTGTAATCAGGTGAAAGAATTTGATAAGCGTAGTGCATGCTCAGATACGAGTAGCTCGTCAAGTAGTGCGGAGTCAGATTCTGATATGGAGAGACGTTATTTGAAACAAGTAAGAAAACGATCAAGACTATCAGATTCCGGATTAACTTATCAGAAAAAGAACTCGTACGAGAGTTGTAATGGATTTAACCGTGAGAATGATATTCCAGTTGTAAACAATAGAAAGACGAGCCTTCCGGCAAGAATTTCCAGAGACTAAGAATTTTAATCATTTCTATTTTGTTTATTTTAACAAGATGAGTTGCAGGCAATTCATGGACTTAAGGTTAACAATACACAAGTATTTACATTTGTTCTATTGTGTATATTAGGTACATCATCAGTAATCTAATCGTGAACTTCCTAATTTATCTGTATCTTGAAATGAATTTTCTGTTGTTTTCTTATAACTATTGCCAGACTGTTTCAGGACGTATTTATTTTAAATAGGTCTATTTTAAGTGGCACAGAAGTGGTTTATAAATCTCAAAAAAATATTGTATCAGCATAAATGTTATGATATTATGATTATTACTTTACATGTATTGTTGTTTACACGTAAATTTTGTAAATAGAATACCATGTTACAATGTTTTCGTTTCTTCATCAGATTTCTGGGGCATTATTTCAGGCATGGGCGTATACCTGGATAGAACCACCGGCCGAAAGGATCATACAAATCAAGCGAGGCTACACACACCAACAGAATAATGGATAAACTGCATATACCGTTCGGCCACGGAAGCCCCTCGGTTCAATTTCTAGAATCTCATAATACCTAAATCAACGGATCATTAATTATACTCACTGACATATGAACTTCATATTACGCTGTTAGTCCGTCCACCCGTCCGAAAATAGCTAGAATCACCAAACCTCACATAATCGTTAACTAGCAATTGACCTTTGCTGATAGGCACCGTGTAAAATATGGAGTGGAGGCGTGGAGTGGAGTGGTGGAGGGCGTGTTCTAATATCTGGCCTGGCCTGGCCCGGCCTGGCCTGGCCTGGCCTGGCCCGATGAGCTCTATTTTCGACTGGGCCGGGCCAGGCCAGGCCAGGCCAGATTTTATTATACATAGAGAAATGAATGGCATAAAATCTAAATATACAATTATAATAGCAGGCAGTATTAACCTGCATTGTTTACTTGCTGCATGTCAACCAGTCCTCTGGAGAATCATTAATTAGCCGTCATTCATCTTATTTGAAATACAGATTTGGACTGAAGAAAATGGTGTAACTAAATGATAACTACTCATTTTTTCTGTAATCAAATTATTTAAAGTCAACTTTAACACTTGGTTTAAAACTAATGGCTAATTTCATTGATAAGTTTACCTGCTGCAATATAACTGAATATTTACATGCACTGAGAACACATCACTTTGGGAATTGTAATTACAGGTTGTGTCCCTACTATCCTTAGTTGACCTTTTAACTGTTCAGTTGAACTTTTAATGTGTTTGGTCTAGTTAAGCTGATGTTCAGTTTATGGAAGAGTAATGAAAAATAATATTCATTAATTGTGGGACCTCTAACTCATTGTCAGGGTGTTGGCATTTTTAGATTATTGATATTTTTCTTGCACAAAAAAATAATGGTGCATTGTGTTTATGTTATTTCTAAGTGATATATTTCATGCTAAAAGATGCTCTTGAGCCTGTTTCACAAGACTTTGTATGATATTTTTTCCACATACTTAGATCAATATAAAAACAATCTTACAAAAATATTCAGTATGTGTATAACCTAAACTACAAAATTTATATATCGCTTCCCCGCACCATTCTATCCCAGGTTCTAGAACGGAGGTAGCATTTATTTTAGAAATTGAAAGTTGTTGTCCGTTAGTATTGACAGGTGCCACTCTTCATTTTATATCATATTTGTAACCTGAAAATATCTAAATTGACCAAAATAACATTCGAAGTTTACCAATGGCACAGTGGCGTAGTGATAAGTTCTCCGACTTTCACACATGTTACCGTGGGTTCGATTTCAATTTAGATTGTTTTCATTAAATCAGTATAAGAATGTCAAATACTTGTGTATTTCTTTCAATACATGAACAATAAATCACGATAAGTGATACGTTTTCTGCATTCTAAGTTTACAGAGGACATATTTAAAAAAATGGTAATGAAAATGGTCAAACAGGTGTTTCGAACTTACAATCCCGAGATTGGTAGCTGAACGTTTTGTCAGCACAACTGTATCTGCATGTACGACCTGGCAGTAAAGAAATGTTTATATTTTATTTGGTTTTCAATATTTATATTTTTATTTATGTTTGGGCACAATTTTTTTTACGGAAGCATACAAAATATATTCTTGAGTGCTAGTTCAATAATTTCGGACAATACTAAATAATCCTCAATAGACAAAATAATAAAATTAGGTTATTCAATTTGGGGAAAACCAAACCACCAGTCAAGGGTCAATTGAGGTGGAGATCCCCTGATAATAGTCATAACAATTAATCAGGCATCGCCTTTAAATTAGACATAATAGTTATGTTAGCTACAGGCTTATTCCCAGGTGTATAATTTTACAGAGTGGGAGTTCAAAATGTATTTATATAATGTCTGAAATATCCAAACTTATTCCAAAAGTCAGATTTTAAAGATGCTATAGAAATCACTTTCACGAAATTGAAATCTATGGCCTGGCCTGGCCTGGCCTGGCCCGGCTCAGTCGGAAATTGTGCTCATCGGGCCAGGCCAGGCCAGGCCAGGCCGGGCCAGGCCAGGCCAGAGATTAGAACATGCCGTGGTGGAGTGGAGTCTGGAGTCGATTTTGGAGAGGAGTCTTTTTTTTTGGAGTCAAATTTGGAGTCGATTTTGGAGTCAGTTTGGAGTCAAATTTTGGATTGGAGGCATGGGGGTGATTTCTCTCAGGCCTGTAGTCACTAAATATATGTAATTGTCTTTTATTGAAACAGTCTTGATTGATAAAATGGGTCTTAAGACAAATGGTCTCTAATTTTATGCGGCCTCTCAAGCAGGATTTTTTTTAAATGTTAAGGGATTTTGTGAGTGGAGTCTCATTAATGCTTAATGTTACTGAAGTGTTTGGTCTAAATTAATTATTATTATCATTTTTGTGTTCGAAGAAAAAAAACAACACTGATTATAACTGTTTTCATCACGGATTTCCTGGTTATAAAATTTCTGTTAGAGTCTGTGTTTTAAGACAAAGGTCATGTCATTATTGATAATATTATGGTTTACCAAGGGTGTTAAAGTCCCGCAGAAACACTTTGGATATTATAATTTCAAGTAGCATTTATTTCACGAAGAAAGAATTCAAAGATATCAGCCTCTCTACAAATCTTGTTCAGTCTTTAGCATTGTTTTCAGAAAGAACGTCTGTAGAAATCTGATCAAACCATTAAACAATGCATAGAAATTTCCAAACTTCTGAAAACAACGAAGGTTATTCAGGCTTAACGTGAAAGGGAACGTAATAGCAATAATTCTAAAATAACATTTTTTCGATATCGCCCCTCAATATGTCTTTGTTGATTTATTTTAAAGTTACAACAAAAGCCTGCGTTTTTAAACCGATGTTTTTAGAGATTGGACCATTTACTTTGTTCACATGATCGGTCAGTTTGTATAGAAAAGGGATAGATGAATTGCTCTGTTTTAGGGTGCATATTGGCTTGATCCTATTGTATGTACTGAAAAATATCTGAAATAAAAATGTCTCTTTCACATGCGTGTAGGTCTACTAAAATAATACATTTTGTATGAAATTTATTAAAAACAAAACAAAAAAAGAACAAGGTTTACGTTCACTGTATTTACTTCAAATATACCCAAAATGCACCATTTGCTGTTATCATTTTAAAAAAAATATTGGGGAAGGATACCCCCGTACCCCCAACACCACTCCTGCGTACTATGAATATGGTCCTGGCTACTCGCCTGCAATCTTTATAGCTGACTCAAGAGTAACATGGATATTTATAAATTCTGAAAGTGTGTGAAGTTGGCGAGAAGTTCGACATTCGACATTGAACATTGGATAAGAGAACAACATTGAACATTTGAAGCGTGAAGTTGGCAATAAGTTAAACTTTCGACATTGAACATTCGCTCTCAGAACGACATTGGACATTGAAACTGAAAAGGACATTAGACATTCAATTTCAAAATGACATTGGACATTCGATACCAGAAGGACATTGGACATTCGATTTCAGAACGACATTGAACATTCGATACCAGAACGACATTGGACATTCAATTTTAGAACGACATTAGACATTCGAATCCAGAACGACATTGGACATTCGATACCAGAACGACATTGGACATTCGTTTTCAGAACGACATTGGGCATTCGATTTCAGAACGACATTGGACATTCGATTTCAGAACGACATTCGACATTCAATTTCAGAACGACATTGGACATTCGTTTTCAGAACAACACTGGACATTCGTTTTCAGAACGACATTTGACATTCAATTTCAGAACGACATTGGACATTCGATACCAGAACGACATTGGACTTTCGATTTCAGAACGACATTGGACATTCGTTTTCAGAACGACATTCGACATTCAATTTCAGAACGACATTCGACATTCGATACCAGAACGACATTCGACATTCGATTTCAGAACGACATTGGACATTTGATACCAGATCGACATTGGACATTCGATTTCAGAACGACATTCGACATTCGATTTCAGAACGACATTGGACATTTGATACCAGATCGACATTGGACATTCGATTTCAGAACGACATTCGACATTCGATTTCAGAACGACATTGGACATTCGATACCAGAACGACATCAGACATTCGATACCAGAACGACATTAGACATTCGATACCAGAACGACATTGGACATTCGTTTTCAGAACGACATTCGACATTCGCTTCCAGAACGACATTACACATTCGATTTCAGAACGACATTGGACATTTGATACCAGAACTACATTGGACATTCGATTTCAGAACGACATTGGACATTCGATTTCAGAACAATATTCGACATTCGCTTCCAGAACGATATTAGTTATCGTTTTAGAAAGTTCTTCACTGTCACAGATTTTGAAGTGTACAGGACTGTTAAGTCTGGATTTCTTACATTATATGCCTTTTTCACGTATTTGCAAATTCTTAATACTGTTTCTTCTAAATTAAAGACATTAGTCTATTGAAAAGGTAAATATTTGGCCAGGATGTATTTGGTAACAGGTGTGTTTTAGAAGTTTTATACATATATTATTCGTCAGTTTTCTATATATTTCTTGTGTCAGTGTAAAATATTTCATTCTGTAATGATGCGGTATAAGCAACAAATAGATTAGTAGCTTAAATGTCATTGTCATACTTAGAGGTCAAAGGTCAAAGAATTGCAGTTTTCCTTGTCCGTGCTGTAATTTAGTAATGAAAATTGAGGGATTCATAAATAAGTGTTTGCCTCAGTGGGATAGTTTGTCAAATGTAAGTACTGGAAAGGTGAGGTCACAAGTTAATACAGCTTCCCTTATCTGGGCTGTTATTTAGCAATGGATGGTGATGTTCTGAAAAAACTTGGTAGAAATGTTTGCTGCAATCATTTTTTTATAGTATCATAAATGTTAGTCCTTTTGACAGCTGGCTGCAACTACTCTATATACTAGTATGTCACTGCACGTGAAAAGTATTTTATGTGCTTAAATTTTAACGAATGTTTTAATATTTTTTTCTTCATACGTTGATGCTGGTGTAAACAATATTTAAAGCAATTGTATTAGTTGCCTGTATAGTTATGTTACTAACAGCAAAATCAAAATGTGAAACTACTCTGTCAGTGTACGTTATATATTATATTTTTATTGTATTATGAATCAGAATTCAAAAAGTACGTAACATATTTTATTGCCTGGACTTCAATATTTACTGCTTTGAATTATTTTGCTTCATTTTTCCCATTCGTGCCTACCCGCTTTGCGCAGTAGCGAGAGCGTTTGTCTATGGATCGCGGGGTCGGTGGATGTTCTCCGTGACGATTTGATGAAAGACATTTTGTCTGAAATCATTCGTCCTCCACCTCTGATAATTCATGTGGGGAAGTTGGCAGTTACTTGCAAAGAACAGGTTTTTACTGGTATAGAATCCTGGAATACTGGCTAGGTTAACTGCCCGCCGTTACATGACTAAAATACTGTCGAAAAACGGCGTTAAATCCAAAACAAACAAATCAGTTTTCCCATTCGTTTTCTGTTACTTTTTTCTCTCTAAAAATTCATTTCATATCAGAAAAAAGTATTATTTCAATTCACAAATAAACAAGGTTAAGATAGAAATTGTTCATATCACGGCCCCGGTGCAGTCAATCCGGTGGCCATTTGTCCAGCTTCAGGGCACCTGTGTTTATAAACACCTGTGCCCATAAACCATAAATAACTCATTACCAGAAGTGTCATTCTTGTGTTCATTTTCCACCATGTTTATACATTTAAAACAAACAACGCAATAAGAATGAAAATAAAAAAAGATATGTGTCGACAGCTCGTTTTGAACTCGCAAGTAATAAATACAAAAAAAAAACCAACTTACAGATACGCAAAAAACAGATATATAACATGATTAACAATTTAAAGGCCGCATTTCAAGGACGAAGACCTACTTACTTAAGATGCTACTTTAGCCAATTTTCGCTTTTGATTCGAATGCCCAATGTCGTTTTGGATTCGAATGTACAATGTCGTTCTGAAATCCAATGTCTAATGTCGTTCTGAAATCCAATGTCCAATGTCGTTCTGAAATCGAATGTCGAATGTCCTTCTGGTATCGAATGTCGAATGTCGTTCTGAAATCGAATGTCGAATGTCGTTCTGAAATCGAACGCCAATGTCGTTCTGGTATCAAATGTCCAATGTCGTTCTGGTGTCGAATGTCGTTCTGAAATCGAATGTCCAATGTCGTTCTGGTATCAAATGTCCAATGTCGTTCTGAAATCGAATGTCCAATGTCGTTCTGGTATCGAATGCCCAATGTCGTTCTGAAATCGAATGTCGAATGTCGTTCTGAAATCGAATGTCGAATGTCGTTCTCATATCGAATGTCGAATGTCGTTCTCGTATCGAATGTCGAATGTCGTTCTGAAATCGAATGTCCAATGTCGATCTGGTATCAAATGTCCAATGTCGTTCTGAAATCGAATGTCCAATGTCGTTCTGAAATCGAATGTCCAATGTCCAATGTCGTTCTGAAATCGAATGTCCAATGTCGTTCTGAAATCGAATGTCGAATGTAGATCTGGTATCAAATGTCCAATGTCGTTCTGGTATCGAATGTCGAATGTCGTTCTGAAATCGAATGTCCAGTGTCGATCTGGTATCAAATGTCCAATGTCGTTCTGGTATCGAATGTCCAATGTCGTTCTGAATCGAATGTCCAATGTCGTTCAGGTATCGAATGTTCAATGTCGTTCTGGATTCGAATGTCCAATGTCGTTCTGGATTCGAATGTCTAATGTCGTTCTAAAATTGAATGTCCAATGTCGTTCTGGATTCGAATGTCTAATGTCGTTCTAAAATTGAATGTCCAATGTCGTTCTGGTATCGAATGTTCAATGTCGTTCTGAAATCGAATGGTCAATGTCGAAAGTTTAACTACGCTTCAAATGTCCAATGTCGTTCTGAGATCGAATGTTCAATGTCGAATGTCGAACTTCTCGCCAACTTCACACACTTAAATTCTGACCTTGTTATTTTCTCAATACGCCATTCGTTATTTAATATAGGTATCGTTTATAAATTTGGAATTTTGACCAGCGAAGACCATGGCTGATCATGGTCAGCATTGTTTGCAGAATGCAGACTTGTTTACCTTTTACCATTTAACAGTCTGAACATAAAATTTACAAAATGCAAATCTTAAAAAATGCAGATTTTTTGTCTTTATTCATAGTTGAGCCACGCCATGAGAAAACCTACATAGTTTAGAGCATTTGCATCGAACAAGATCAGCCTGCACTATTCTCATTCATCTGATGTTCTACATGGTACCCGAGAACGGTGGTAGAGCTCTTGTTTGCGAGAATGGCCTGCACAGGCATGAAGTTGATCAGAGTTCATATAGTTCTTAACAATTTGTCTTACTCGAATATGGTTTGAAAGCAAATTTTGTATGGAATATGCAGACGAATCAAGAACCAGACTAGTGCAAATGTATTTTTTTTGTGTGAATTGTACTATTGTCTATTATAAACATATGCATAACATACAGTATTCTATCCTTCATTATTTTCGTCAAGTACTATCATGTCTTATTATGTGTCTTATTATATTATGCCGTTTACAGTAGATAGTAAATATTTAATTACCCAATGTTTTTTTCTTCTTTTCATTTTCCAGATTCATTTTAAAAGTTTAAAGCAATACTTTCTCATTATTTCACATTTCAAGTTAGAAATGTTTATCAATTCTCTCTGAGTAATCTTCAGGCAACATCTGGCCCAACATCATAAATAACAAACCATGAAGGAACTAGGGGTCAAGTCCTGATAAGAATGAGATATCATGCTGAGGTGCTGTACCAGTACCTTCTCCAGCAGAATTTTGTAGAAATCTGTCATAAAGTAGAGTGATTTGTTGTAATTAACTATCCAATGTAATGGCAAGTTACTCTTACAAATGTGGTAAGGGTCATTTGAGAAAACATCATTCAGTAAGGCATGTTCTAATCTCTGGCCTGGCCTGGCCCGGCCTGGCCTGGCCTGGCCTGGCCCGATGAGCCCAATTTTCGACTGGGCCGGGCCAGGCCAGGCCATAGATTTCAATTTCGTAAAAGGTGAAAGTGATTTCTATAGCATCTTTAAAATCTGACTTTTGGAATAAGTTTGGATATTTCAGACATTATATAAATACATTTTGAACTCCCACTCTGTAAAATTATACACCTGGGAATAAGCCTGTAGCTAACATAACTATTTTGTCTAATTTAAAGGTGATGCCTGATTAATTGTTATGACTATTATCAGGGGATCTCCACCTCAATTGACTCTTGACTGGTGGTTTGGTTTTCCCCCAATTGAATAACCTAACTAATTTTATTATTTTGTCTATTGAGGATTATTTAGTATCGTCCGAAATTATTTAACGAGCACTCAAGCATATTCCGTATGCTTCCGTAAAAAAAAATTCGGTCCCCAAACATAAATAAAAACATAAATATTGAAAACCAAATAAAATATAAACATTTCTTTACTGCAGGTCGTACATGCAGATAAAGTTGTGCTGACAAACGTTCAGCTACCAATCTCGGGACTGTAAGTTCGAATCACCTGTTTGACCTTTTTCATTATCATTTTTTTTTTTAATTTCTTCTGTAAACTTAGAATGCAGGAATATTGTCACTTATCGTGATTTATTGTTCATTTATTGAAAGAAATACACAAGTATTTGACATTCTTCTACATACAAGTTATTACCATAAAATGTTGTAAGAATAAAACCAGTATCAATAAAATGACATTATATTGATTTAATGAAAACAATCTAAATTGAAATCGAACCCACGGTAAACATGTGCGAAAGTCGGAGAACCTATCACTATGCCACTGTGCCATTGATAAACTTTGCATGTTATTTTGGTCAATTTAGATATTTTCAGGTTACAAATATCATATGGTGTAAAATAAAGAGTGCACCTGTCAATACTAACGGACAACAACTTTCAATTTCTAAAATAATGCTACCTCCGTTCTAGAATCTGGGATGGTATGGTGCGGGGAAGCGATATATAAATTTTGTAGTTTAGGTTATACACATACTGAATATTTTTGTAAGATTGTTTTTAAAATTGATCTAAGTATGTGGGAAAAAAAAACCTACAAAGTTTTGTGAAACAGGCTCAAGAGCATCTTTTAGCATTAAATATATCACTTAGAAATAACATAAACACAATGCACCATTATTTTTTTGTGCAAGAAAAATATCAATAATCTAAAATGCCAACACCCTGACAATGAGTTAGAGGTCCCACAATGAATATTATTTTTATTACTCTTCCATAAATTGAACATCAGCTTAAAAACCAAACACATTAAAAGTTCAACTGAACAGTTAAAAGGTCAGCTAAGGATAGTAGGGGGCACAACCTGTAATTACAATTCCCAAAGAGATGTGTTCTCTGCATGCAAATATTCAGTTATATTGCAGTAGGTAAACTTATCAATGAAATTAGCCCTTAGTTTTAAAACCAAGTGTTAAAGTTGACTTTAATAATTTGATCACAGAAAACATGGGTAGTTATCATTTTGTTACACCATTTTCTTCAGTGCAAATCAGTTTTTTCAAATAAGATGAATGACGGCTAATTAATGATTCTCCAGAGGACTGGTTTCTCATTTTGTTTGACATGCAGCAAGTAAACAATGCAGGTTAATACTGCCTGCTATTGTAATTGCAAACATGTATATTTAGATTTTATGCCATTCATTTCTCTATGTACAATAAAATCTGGCCTGGCCTGGCCTGGCCTGGCCCGGCCCAGTCGAAAATTGGGCTCATCGGGCCAGGCCAGGCCAGGCCAGGCCGGGCCAGGCCAGGCCAGAGATTAGAACATGCCATTCAGTAACTGTTATTGTTATTTCTAGAGGAGTATGATATTGAGCCCATTCATGATTCAACAGTTTACTAGTAAATTAAGTGTGAAATATTTATGCGGATAATTATTTGGAGGTGACATATAAACGTAGGATCTTTTAATGAATTTTTAGGTTTTATTAAATTTTGACTCCAAAACTGACTCCAAAATTGACTCTTAATTTGACTCCAAAAAAGACTCCACTCCAAAATCGACTCCAGACTCCACTCCACAACTCCACTCCATGACTCCACTCCATATTTTACACGGTGCCTTGCTGATATTTAGTTATATCCACCCTTAACCCGGTAAAAGAAGAGTTTCTCCTTAATTTTGTTGGGTTTAACGTCACGCGATTTTTAACGTATCTAAGTAACCGATTGATAGATCTTCATGAAAATTTACAAAAATGTAGATCACTATAGGGTGTTGGAGCACGCCACTTTTCGTCAGGATCGTCTTAATAACTTTAGAGTAATGGCCTTTAAATTGTTTTACAATCCATGAATTCCCACGACATAAAGTATTCCATTGATGGGCTTTCGGGACAAAATACAGATCACTATAGGCCAGTAGTGTGAGCACATCTTTCATCAGTATCTCTTCAGCAAGTGCAGAGTTATTGCCCTTTAATTGATTTTATATCATAAATATATCTGGAAATTAAATTTCTTTCAAAATATAGCCCCCTCATTCACACAACCTATTCGGCTTGAAATATAAATTCACTGACTTTGCTTGCTAATTCTATATCCGTTGCCTTTAACATGTTTAAGTGCTATATAAGAAATTAACTTTAACACATTCTTTGGTTGTTCTTATAAGTTTGGTATAATTGTCATATGTTGATCATTCTAAACTTTATATGTCTCCGCTTAGAACCACAACTGGAATTAAGTGACTATCTGTGTTTCTGGCACGACAAGCTGTACAATAGACGTGGGCATGGCGGAAGACTCGTATCATTTTCTGCAGTTCCGAAAACTAGGTTGTGAAAAATGTGCTATTTAAAAAATTATCTTAACGGTCATTAATATACTGACCTAGTCAATGGTGTCGAAAGTTATTTCTAGCGTGATACGACTAAGAAATATACTACAATATGCAATGTTTCTGTAGTTAATACGTATAAACATGACCGGACTAACTATGGTCACAGATGAACATGTTTCAATTGAATGTTCACACCTGAACTTCTCCTCCCGAGATTAAATTCCTATATATCATCACAGATAAACATTTGTCGAAGGAAATTGAAGCAGACGAAATAAATAAAGCAGAAGCAGAATCACATTTTCAAATAATTCACCTGCCGATTAAACTAATGGCGCATTCAGACCGAGAAGTATAGTAAGTTGTAACAGGAGCAACGTAGCCTTCGTCGATTATAATTTCATTATTGCGAAAGGGACATTTAATTCATTCTTTAGAGCCTGAAAACATTTTTGAAAACAAATATTGTCGTCTCTGTCCATAGTAGACTATCAACATTACATCTCCAAACACCCACCCCAACACACATACACGCACGCACACGCGCGCGGACGCACGCTTGTACGTACGTGCACGAACTTTCAAAATACACTGTAGAACCATTTGGCTACTGGATGCGTGTACATTTTAAGCTAGAAGTAAAAAGACATACCAGGTAGTTTGTTTTGAAAATATATCTTCGAAGGAAGAAAAACATTAATTATCTCATGAAAAAATATACTTTTCAGCACAATAAAAATGGCTTTTTGGCACAAATGAATAAGACCTTCACGAGAGAAATATATAAACAAATAGTTAGAGATGCATATTTTAACATAAATAAGAAATCGAAACTTCAAGAATGCTTTCGTCTTGATGTGAGGTCTTCAATTAATAACTTTTTCACTATCTTTTTATCTTTGGATGTTATCTTTTCTTTCAGCAGTAAGCATGTGCTATAAACTCGGCACAGGAAAAGCTAGTTATTGTACTATTTTGTCTTTTTCCCAATTTGTAATAAACAGAAACTGACCAGAAAAGAACAAAGCTATTATGTCCCTAAGGTTGGCTGATTGCTTGATAATCTTTAAATAAGATATTGTTTTTAATTTCTATTGTTCCCCTAGTCGCAAAATTCTGTTATCAGTGTTTCTTGGAAGAAAATGGGCATAATCGTACAAATTTCGAAAAGCTTAACGAGATATATCCTTAGAACAAAAACAAGACTATCAACCCCTGTGTTTTGCTACATCTGAGTTTTGTCCACATTGATACTGGTACTTTTCGGGAATTACTAGCAAGTAATACAATGACAAGAAGCAAAGGTGAGGTAATGATCAACAGATATGTATAAATATTGTATCCATAGACATATCCTAGATACAACACAAATATTAAAGTACATGACATGTGTTTGCGTTTAAGATGTGAAATGAAGACCTATACCAATCCTTTTTCCAATGGCAGGCAACGACATTCAAGAGCCAGACGGCAAAAAGAGAGAACGCGAAACAAAACGTTGTATATAAACTGCTAGCGAACAGAGTGGGAACACTTGCATTAAACAATGACTAATTAACTACTAGCGGTCAGCTTGTTTAGTTATCTGGTCATGTACTTCTGTAATTTCCTATGACAGGTTAAATTCTCTGCAAGTATATGCCCGTTTCGTTCTAAATCTGTGCCAAAAATTCTTGACGTTTGTATAAAACACATACAGCAAAAATGAATTATACATCCTTCGCCCGTCGAATCGTTTAAGAAGTCAGTCACGTTTCCTAACGATCCACCAACATAAGGAAATTTTGAGCTGCTCCTCTTGGAAACGGCCGTTTTGAGACGTGATTGGGTGCATGAAAACACCAATTCTGATTTATTTACAACTTTGGGTCAACAGAGGGACTCAATTAATTTCAAAAGTTAATACTAAACATCATTGTGTCTTTTCACACGTAACCCATAGAAATCTACCTCCTTCTACTTTTGAAATATTCATTTCTTCACTTGATTAAGAAGCAAGAAATATTTATCCTATTGCTAGTTGTACTTTTTTTATTTGGCGAATTTCTGATTATGTAGGCTTCTACTCACGGCTTTAAGAAGATTGTGTAACTCGTTGATTGTGCCTGACGTGACACACATGTTTGAATCAATTTGTCCGTAAAATGATACAAGAAAACGACAGTTAACATAATTAAAGACAACATATAACTCCTCATTATAAAACGGGTTGGTACTCTCAAAACTAAAATTGATAGATACTGTCCAGGATACTGAATTCAACGCATTTTCATTAATCTAAAATGATATATCTACGCTAACTTTTAAGTTCGTGTTTCTTTAGCGAAAACATCAATTACAAAGTAATGAGCAAGAATTCTTTAAAGACTGTCAAAAAGGAACGATTGTAGAATAATAAAATAAAAATTTCATAAATGCCTTGCCAAAGTGAAATATTTATTACCGCGGTAATTATAAAAGTTTTCAACGTATCGTATTTTGAGTAAATTAATTACATTTTTAAGTTTTCATACACCCTGTCCAATGTGTATAAATTTTATTAATTTCTAATATATATATTTACATCGTGATATACTCAAAGTTTGTTTCTGTATACGTGTTCTCTTTCCAATTGACTACTAAAACTGATTATCCAGAAAAAATACATAAAAGCAGAAATTCAGTTTTGCTCGTGAGAGAATCCAATCACATTCATTCATTCTGATTTGAATATTTTTCACATGCAAGAGCACTGAAGTACTCAGAAAATATATAATCCTACCAGGCCGAGCATACAAGAAGAAGCACCCAAGTATTCTTCTTCAGAAAAGCAATTTAGAAAATAAATAATCCTGCCAGGTCGATATGCAATACCTGATTTGCATATAACTTTACAAACAACCAGGATTTAAAATTCGTGCTGATGTTGAAATTTACATTTTGATAACATGATGGGAGAAAATGATTCATACACGGTGATTAAAGCCAATAAATATTAATGATTTTTATTTTCTCTCCAACAAGTTCACAATAATAACATTAATGTAACAATACATTGCATCTTCACCTTGGCTTAGTAGGTACGAATTACTTCAACCTGTTTATAAAGGGATAGTGGCATAGTTAAAAGTACAATATTGATTGTGCATAATGATATCAAAACGTGAACAGGTACAAAACTATATATCAACTTATTTTTTTAAAAGCATGTTTCAATTCTATTCCACCTCATTGTCACAATTTTATTTGAACAGGTGCGTTTTCCCTATGAGTCGCCATTTCAATAATGTAAATATTTATAGGTTATTAGCTTTGTATCGGGAAATATGCACGATTTCTCCAGCGGAAATATTGCGCGACTTTAGGAGCGCAATATTCTTCCGCTGAAGAATCCGTGCATATTTCCCGGTGCAAAGATAATAACCTTTTTATTACATACGCATCTACACGTATAGATATTATGTAAATATCATAAATATGTTCAATAGCCTGAATAAGATTGACAATACTGAACTAAATAGAAAAAAATAGTGCAACAAAACACTGAATTACATCACGCACCCGATATGAAATTCAGGCATCAGTGTATAGAAAAATATTGACGTTTCCGGTACCAGTTTAACTTAACGGAAAGGAGTATGTAATAAGTATAACTATATAATTATTGCTCATTATTGCAATGAGATTTTACTGAAACTAAATAATAGTATTTTTTATGTAAGTGTATCAAAGTGGTTAGTGTATTTATTTAATTGCATTGCGTTCGCCAGCTGAATTGCAATACGATTATCAAGGCGATTGGTGTATTTGATTACATTACGTTTGTCCGCTGATGATTTAACATTGAACTTCATTACGTGTATCAATATGGTTGGTATATTTCATTGCATTACGTTTTCCCGCTGATAAACTAACCTTAAATTTCATTAAGTTTATCAATATGGTATTAGAACTGAATTACATGGGGTCGCTTTTAGATGTATCTTGAATTTCAAGAAATTTAAACACGAGTGTAACTGTATCACATTCGCTGGCTGATCAGTCATCCTTAAAGTTCGTTATTTTACACATGTTTCAAAGTTGTTGGTACTTGAACTGCATCACGATTTCCGGATGACAAATCGAACTTGGAACTCATTAGGTGCACATGCACCAACCATGCTCTCTGTCTGATGAATCAAACTTAAGTTTCATTAAGTGTAGATGTGTCAATGTGGTTGTTATTTGAATGGTTCAGTATTCCGTTTTTCTCTTCTTCATCATCTGTAGATTCATCAACCCCTTGCATTTTATAGTAGCGTTTTACCACAGCTTTCCAGTCTATAGCATCTTCTAACCTCTGAGGTCCATGATGGCTTCGCACCATGCCAGCAACACCTGAAGAGGACAAAACGTGGACTATCGAGGGGACTGGCATTAGAAAGATCAGTGACACAATTCTCTAAGGAGTTTGAACCGGTTATTAGTACGTAATCATTACTCTTAATACTTATCAAGTTTAAAATAACAAATTTAAACATTAACGACAAATGAAATTAATTGACTGAAATGTTGAAAATAAAATGTATAAAATAACATATAATTAGATAGTAGTTTAAAGCCTGTACTGTCACTAGTAAAAATATAAGAAAGTAAACAAATTATGAAAGAATATCTTCACTAAACGGATAAGTTGGCGTACGCCACTGGGAATTAATATATAGTGACAGTAGGTTTATTCGCACTTTCCATCAGACTTGCCGTTTGGGCAAGTCTACCGACCACGAGATTTTGTGTTCGATCAGGTTTACTTTAATGGCGACGAGGACATTTTCCTGCCCGTTCCCCACCATGTGCTTTACATTTATAAATTTATAAGGCCTGACAATAAAGAAATTGAAATTGCATTGGGACTTTCATCCGGCCGAGTTGCCCAAGCTCTTGTATGTATCCGACCAGATCAAATCACGCGCTGAACTACCTGGTCATGTTGAACTTGTTCAAATACAGAATTTCTATTACCGAAATGATCTGACAATAATTAATTTGTTAACGTCTGGATAACTTTGGCGAAAGAGAAAATGAAAGCTTCCCAAACAAAAAAAGAACCTATTACTCTTTTTTTATAAGCTATGCAACATTGAGTTTCTGTGATTTGAGACTATTTATGGTTATGTACTGTCATTCTAGATCATAAACAAGGAATACAATCAACTTGTTGGTGCGTGTTTATTATCTTTTCTGTGTTTCAAATACTTCTGTCGACATCCGACATACTAAATCAAGTCAAAAAATGACTATTGTCAATGGTTTGATTGCTACCTATACAATAAAATTACATAATATGTTACCATCTGGTGTAATTTTTGCACTCCGCCGTCGTCGGATAGTTTGAAGCCATACAGAAGAAGAATTCGCAAGTATATCCATTGATCTTGTATCAGACATGCCATCCATATCATCTTCTTCGTTGATATAGGCCTGTGCTTGAGCGCTACATAATTTACCTGTAGTAAGAACCATCAATCTCTAATTTAGACCATTTGCACATTTGCATGTATTCAGTCATAATATAGAAAGTAGACTTACACAGTCTGTTGAGATTAAACATTTCCCATTTAATTTATTTTTTTTTAAAAATATATATCAAATTTTCTGTAGCTCCCTTTTACTGTGGCTTATAGACAGAGGCTAGAGATATTGTAAATTTTATGAGAAAGTGGTATCAGAGAGGATTTTATGGCCAAGTGCTTTACAGGTAATGACTCTAACGACTGATGCCAGTCTATATAGAAAGGTACCGCAAAGAAGAAGTTCTGGCGAATAATTTCATAATTACACCATATATCATTGGAATGGTATGCCAACTTAAGACCTAGTACAGAGTAGTATATATTTTACCTTATCACGTATTGTAAGTTTTTAACGCTTTAGACTTCAAACGGTATAACTCACATGTTTCTTTTTATAATTAACTGATATTTCAGTTTTGCATTAAGTTCGAATTTCAGACATAAAGTAAATTTTCTACGAAATATTTTTTTTTATTTCAAAGATGAATCATTTGAATAGTGAATATTTCTGACCACAGTTTCACCGCATAAAAATAATGATGATTACATGTTTTCAAAATTGAACACTTTAAATACTTGCACCACTATTACAAATCATCTTTAGCAATTTTATATATTTAATAATTATTTACATTTTTTCTTCTTGAATGAAACATGCAAACTTGGATAACTGTTTTGAATAAAATGCTTCATCTACTCTACCTTTATGTTTGTAGGCTAGTCTGATGTATTGAAACAGTTTTGTGAACAAATTCAACGGCGAGGGTGCAGCTGATGTTTTGTTCATATTTCGTATGAGTTTTGCTCTGCCGAATTTCCATTCCGTGTCTGACTGTTGCTGTATACGCTGATAGGTGTCCGACATCATAGCAATTAGAAGGTTGATCAGCACAATCAACGTGACCATCATGTATGTTCCAAATACTATTTTCACAAGGGAAACAACCCATATTGGACTGCGGTATAATGACGGCAGGTTGTCCGGATCTACTAATCCAAACAATGAAAATAATAAGAGTTCAAAAATATCAAGAGGAGTAATGTATGGCGTTTCTATACCAGCCCCATCCCCGTCACCGAGATTAGGGTCTGGAGTAGTTGGTTTAAACACGGGTTGATAAAGTGATGTCAAGTGAAGTGTAAATCCCGCCATGAATATCAGTAACACAACTAAAAACCTGGTTAAATCCTTCAGCAGATCGCGAATAATAATCGCCCATGGTCCAAAAAGGTGATGGAATGACAAAAAGTCTAGTAATAGCACGAAACACAATAATAAAGCCCATGCAAAAATATGATTACGGACGAATATGGCGATCAGTCTGTCGTTTTCCTCGAACGCAAATGCAATAACATGTATAGCGATTGCTACTGCGCTCATGATTAATATAATCGCCTTGATGTACCCAAGTCCGTCACGATCACCCGGATTTGTCAGCTCTGATACCAGCAACCCTGACAACCAAGCTAACAACACCCACTCATACCAGTGCGGTATCAATGATCCTGACTCCCAGATTGGAACTAGCGGGTATACTATCGTTATTGAAAATAGCAACATCAGGTACAGATGCGACACCAAGTAAGACATGAATTTAATAATCGGCACTTTGTTAAAGCGTTGTCTTAATGGAAGTGAAAACAGTATCCAAACCATTGGTAGAAAAAGAAAACCACAGAATAACATTATTATTTTCCATGTCGCCCAGTTCAGATTACCCATCCAAATATCTGACAGATATTTCTGTACAGCAGGATGGGCGACAACCATTTTTTGTTCGTTTTCCATCAGAACGTCTAGGAATGGTGTCCCATTACAATCTACAGCTTTGAGAAGCGTAGAAGGACTATTGGTACTAGTAGCAGTTGAGAGTAAATCAGTCGCCATGTTTTCACAATAGTCACCCGCAGCAGTTAAATCACGCGCTCTTTCTTTCTCTTTAACAGCAAGAACACGGAAGTTTTGACACAGTTTAGCAGCGGTATCTACCGGTGCTGGAGAGAGCACGATGAATTCTTCTATACATTTGTCCTCGTTTTGCTTCCCGCAACTCATCAAATCAAACACAAACTGAAATTACAGAAGAAAGAAACAAAAATAAGATTTCAAGAAAATTATAACATTTATTTGGCATCTTTGAAGCTAAATGCAAGTATTGAAAGCTATTTGATATGGCCTCTTTATCAACGTGAACTCTTCTAAAACACTAAGAAATACGTACAGTTTGATAAATGTTTCAAAACCTGCAAACTTGTTTTAAGTTTTACTGTTGTGTATAAGCTCCCCAATTTAAGATATATGATTCGAATTACATTAATTATTTTAAGCTTAATGCATCACAGAGCTTAATTCATATTACTCAAAGACCTTAGTTTATATTACTCTCTCTATTTCTCTCTCCCTTTTTCTCTCTCCCTCTCTCTTTACGAAATTTTGTGCTATTGTAAACATAAAACAAGAATTAAAAGTAGGAATTAACATTGATTTGTTTGACATAACATTTTACCTTCTTGTCATCCATCAGGCGTTGTGTGCTATGATCTTTCTGCATCAAATAGCTGAGCACATCAAAATGCGAGAAAGATGCTGCATAGCATATAGGAACCTTGCCGTCTTTTGTTTCATGTTTAGTGGAAGCACCACTTTCCACCAAATACTTTACCACATTTAGAAACCCTGCTTTGGCAGCAAAATGTAAGCTTGTCCAACCATTCTGTAAAGAAATGATAATATCCTTTTCATGACAGGCTGGCGTTTTCGGGCAGGCAAGTTTCACAAAGTAGTGAGTTAGAATAATCAAAGGCCTGAAGGGCCTGAGAGTCGGCTTATGATTGATGTACTGGTAGTATAGTCTACCAGTTTCAGTTTGGTTTTAGTTTTTTTCCCCAACTGAACAGAGATTTTGTTACAATAGATGAAATGAACATTCAATCGATGACTAGTAAAACTTTGATTGGCATTATACAAGTATTTAAACCCAATATATTTCTCTTAAATTGAAGAGTGGTTCGCAAAAATAAAAATGTTGAAAGTACAAACTACAATTTGACAGGTGACACTAAGATACTACCCAATGTTGAAAGTACAAACTACAATTTGACAGGTGACACTAAGATACTGCCCATAACTATAAATATTTTTCCAGTAAACATTTGCCTCCGGCATTACCAAAACAGGCAATTATCGGCTGGTATATATTCGCACATGATAAAATTTGAATAATTATGAAAATTTATATGTTGAAATTTTATAGCGCGGATTGACACATACAATTTGTAACGGATGGACGAAAGAACTGTTCAGATATTTTACAGATAAGGGGCCTGGCAATAACCGTGTCACACGCTAGGTATTGTTCAATAATATTATAAGTGATGTGAATTTAAAGTATACTTACTTTTGCGTTTAAAGATATGTAAATGTTGCTGAGTGTCAATATATAGTGTCATGAATGTTTACACTGACAGGAAAATTGCGCATTCGAAACTAAGAGAAGTTACTCGGACTAGCTACCAATTTCGGAAAAGATAACCAATATTAATAAATGCAGTTCTTTTCTAGTTAAAACCATCATTTATTCTATTTCAGAACTGTTAACCCCTTCAAAACCATGTCAGTAGTCCCCAAGTCTATGTACTTTCAATTATCCGTTTTGATTCATGTAGACAGACAGGCCCAGACTGGGCTGAAAAAATGTTTGAGCCATTTTTACGTGGTCGGTAGCAGGGTGGGTGTGGGATGGGGTGTTCCTTCCCGCTTTGAACTGCAGTCTGATTTTGAAATGGGCATTGTGGCAGGTGGTAAAAGGGCAAATGTATCAAACTATAAAGTGGCAATATGGGGTGGGGGGGGGTGGGGGTTGGGTGTGGGAGTATACCCCCTCCTGCAAGTAGGGTTTGGGGTATCACCACAAGGAAATTTTGAAAATGTAGACCCTTGATACAGCCTTTGGTGCGATTTCTAACTGAAAAATTTATGTTTCAATTTCTAAATATTACCTAGATTCTTTTTAGTATTACAATATTCAAAGTATGAATGACTGTCACTTCATATTTTTACTTTCAGGTCATGCCTCAGCACTAGAATATAAGTCTGATATTGATTCTATGTATGTATTATAAAAATAAATTCTAGAATCATTTCTGTTACAATAATATCTATCATGTCTGTTACTTTAATGTTTAAATTTCATAACACAGCTCGATATTTACCCAAAATATTATATCCTGATACGATTACACGTTTCTCCAGTTTCAACAATATATTTTACAAATTGTGATGATACGAAGACATTTAGCAGCAATTGGCAGTATCTGACATTGAAGTTTACGGTTAAATTACCTCTTATTTAAATCTTTTCATAAAAAAGTTGTTTCGTTTCGTCAAAGCAGCCAAACATAGACGATCTACTTTCGATTTCAAAAACTACAAGAAAATACAATTTAATGTTTCGCCGATTTGTTTATTTCTCGAAAAATAAGAATTAATATCATTTCTAATATCAGTAGTAACTAAACAAACCAGTAAGAGCTTCTTCTTCCGATAATTTATCCGTTTACTGACTGCAAAATTCAACCCACGCAAAGTCGTAGAAGCATTGTTATAAACAGGTCACGCGTGTTTGCCGAGAAGTATGTAGTTAGGATTGTAGTTAGGATTCATCCGCGAAGTCTCGCGGAAGAATAACGTACTGCACATATCTTATTCGGGTCATTTAAAATGAAGCTGTCATAATTTAATTTCATCGATGTGGTAAACTCTTTGATAAGAGACATTCCAATGCTTTCAGAGGTACCAACTCAATAAAATACTAGCAGTATGTTCTGGAACTATATTTTGTCTTTCGCTGGATGTTACGCAAGCTTTGTAAGTCTGCGCAATTCATAAAATGCACAGCACAATAAATCTGTTATTTGCGCAATGATTTTAAAAATTATTTTTTGAAACGGACAGGGTAACAAATGGATAATTTGGCTAATAAGTTAATATGCAGTTTTTATTTGAATTTGTGAACATCATATCTGCTATTTTTTGACAAAAGGGCATAAAATTCGTCACCATAATCATATGCGCTAATGTATTACCAAATCACGCAGAATCGTTATGCGTGTTTATGATTAATGAGTTACCGCGGAAGAAAATACGTGGCTTTATTCGAGTATTGCACAATTACAAGTCATAAATATGACAGATTACATCGTATATTGGTCATAGCAAATAGGATTGACATAAATGAACTTCATTCGATCAATGAACACTTTGAAATTAGAGACAATCCAATGGAACTACATCACTTCGCTGTGTTGTGAGGCCATTTAAGAATGAGAAATCGTGCGATAGCAAGGACTCGTCAAACGCTTGACAGCGTTTAGCCGACTCAAAAACCCAATGTCATAGATAACGTATCAATTTCGCTTTCAGTAAAATATGCTTGTATTAAACTTGACCGTATTTTTGTAAACATTTTAGGCATGTAAAAACAACCATGTTTCTATACAATAATTCTTCAACCGACTAACATTTCCAACGCGAATTTAGCGCATGAAATAGAAGTGGCGAACAGAATGTTT
This sequence comes from Mercenaria mercenaria, assembly GCF_021730395.1. Taxonomy (NCBI): domain Eukaryota; kingdom Metazoa; phylum Mollusca; class Bivalvia; order Venerida; family Veneridae; genus Mercenaria; species Mercenaria mercenaria. The sequence continues at coordinate 58,509,067 of NC_069363.1, forward strand.
GTGACTGTTACTGCCCCTTACCCTGAAAAAGAAGGTACACGTAGTCGGACAGATATCATGACTGTTATTTGAAGTCAGATTATTGCCCTATAAAACATGATCAACGTGCCAGTTCACAACTAAAATGACAATTGTACAAATATGAATAACGTACCTTATCCGAAGCATTTATATCAGCTCCTTGTCCTACAAGCAATGTGACCATGTCTAAGTGACCATTGGCCGCAGCCAACATGATCCCCGTCCTTCCTCGCTTATCCTTCGTGTGTATCATTGCCGTGGACTTACTCAGTAGTAGACTTACAACATGGACGTGTCCGCTTTGTGCCGCCAGATGGAGTGATGTTGACCCCTGATATAGACAAAACATCCATATTTCTAAAATGTTGTACAAGCGTGAATGATGTATACCAAGAGACATGTGCTTCACGAATAAAAAAAGAAATTCATTTAGAATTCTTGTGCAGAAAGTTTAAAAAGTATTTCAGTTTTTAGTTTAGTAAGGTGCAGTCTAAATCATGCAGCCTTTTGACAGGATATCGATCTACCAGTATTTAAGCACAATATATTATGTATACGGAGGAATATAATATCAAAAGTATTTCTTTGTAACAAGTATAAATAATCGTGTATTTGTACCAAGTTATTTTGCCTGAACTGTTTTTATTTAGTTTGGTTTCCTGCAAATAAATGTAAAGTACTGTACCTGGATCATTGTTACAGTGTCTGCTTGAACACCTGGGCAGTTCAAAAGAAGCCGTACCAAACCTTCATGACCAGACTTCGCAGCTAGATGTAACGGAACCAATCCATACTAAAATATCAACACAAAATTATCAGACCCTCTATAGTCTTGTCTACCTCTATTTCATTGTAATATTGAAAATGTTTTTTTTTCTATTGCCCATTCTACCCTACTTGCATTTAATATCTTGACATTTGCCTGAAATTAATTTAAGTGGTAGTTCTTAAAATTTGTACTTACCGTTCAAAAATGATTAAATTTCTCATTTTTTTTTAAACCGTTTATAAAATTGGGTAATTGTTTTCCATGGAAAGAAACATGTCTTATATATATATTGTTCATAAGACATGTTTCAAGACTTAAGAGTACGTAGCCCTATCTAAAATGCATGCTAAAATTATATTTTGTAAATTTTGAGAGAAGTTTTGCATACTTTTATGCTTTTAAGCTTTAAAAAGACATGTAAGCTTGACACCACCCATTTAGATTCTATCATTGAACGCAAACATACCTTAGAAAGCAGTAAAGGTGCAGAAAAATATCATTAAAAGTGTAAAACAGCATTAAAGGCAACATTGAGCGTACGCACGCAGTGGGCCATTGGTAACACTGTTTGACTACGAAACCAGGGGTCGTGAGTTCGATCCCCGCTCCTCCAACTAAAAAATAACACACTAAAATTGGGATAAGAGTCCCGTGTATGGGTGCTTTACACCTGGCACGATAAAGAACCAGGGAAGCTTCTGGAATTAGAGCGTCTGCTGTATCCAGTACTATCCTCCTACTAACATTACTAACTGTCTTCTGGAGGAGTCGCCAATATGGGTTACCGGTGGCGATTATAAATAAACTTACATACAAACAAACAAGGCAACATCTAGTAAAGTAAGTGTTGTATCTGATCAACATTTGAACAAATAAAAGCAAGCAAATTCCTGTGCTCAAAAACACACACTAAGTGAACAATCACACAATCAAAATGCATTGAGCGAAGGAAATGTTTAACTTCGCCGAACGTCCCATGACTGAATTTCATGAATTAAAGAATTTCTGCAAACAAACAAGAAAAAGACGTTGAAATAAGCTGTGCGTTTGTTTGTGTGTACCTCTCCAAAAGACCCGTCAAATCGTTTCTTTACATTATGCCAGCGGTTCTTGTCCTGTGTGGCCAGTATATAAAAAACTATGTGAGTTTCTACACATTAAGTACGTGTCCCTGTGAAATATCCAAGGCTTAGCAAAAAAATGTTAAAACAAAAGGTTTGTCAAACTCTCGGTACATTCTGTTTGGAATAGACTCTGGTGTATTGGTACTGTTTATGATATTTCATCCTTTAAAATTTTAAGTTAAACATCAGAAATATTCCTAACAAGCTATGAAGCTCTTACAAAATACAAGGAATTACAAAGTTTCAGATAGCGTAGAAAGCGTTATGAAATTTTATTCACTTACTCAGGTCTGTATTGTATTATTTATCTAAAGCACATTATCGTTTATTAGATATGTATGATATCAGCAGCGGAAAAACTTCAAGAACACAATTTTATTCCGCGAATGAAACAGTGTATTTCTAGATGCAAAACTAATAATCTTTTAATTCTTATTACATGGACATATGTGTGCATATACACTTAACAATATGAAATTTGTTCTGTAGCATGAGTAATGTTGAAAATATTACGTCCTAACTCAACGAAACTCATAAAATGACGTCACTAATGATGTCAGGCATCTAATATGAAACTTGCACACCAATACTAAACAATTCTGACATCTCAGGTCCCGTTTAAAGTACAATAAAAAATTAACAATATATATGTTATAACAAGTAATTCATGTGACAATTATATACTGAATCATTTTTACGTCTACTTTCTATCGCCACTTGTATTACATTTGTTTAATCATTGAGCGGTACATTGTAAAATCACCTAGACGTAGGTTACCTAGTGACATTCCTTAGACAGTCTCAAGTAGTCTAAATAAAGCCAGTAATTGCATGTTCACTCCCCCTCCCCCCTGCCCCCACCTCGAAACTTGAAAAATTCCCTAAGATCTCGTAAATACTCTGTTTGATTTTTGTATTTTGTGTGTAGAGCTGTGCTTAATTTGTTACTTATGACAATTTGTGAACTATGACAGTTACACGAGATTTGTTCACAATTTAGAATTGATTTTAAAGCTAAAACTGGTTTTGATATTCAAGGCAACTCACCTCTGTAGTAAGGTCCTTAATTCCCGTGTCGCCGCCACCTGGAGGATCGGACTTGATAGTTGCTGGGACAGTGATCAGCATCTCGCGGATAAAATCCACTTGGCCGTAACTTGCTGCAACGTGTAGAGATGTCAACCCAGTCTGTAAAATTATCGGAAACCACAAAAATTAGTATGACATAAAATTTCCTGAAAGTTTGTCAAACGTTGTCAGTTTCATGTGAAGAACAATACCTATCGCCGATAAGACATAAGAACAATACCTATCGCCGATAAGAACAATACCTATCGCCGATAAGACATAAGAACAATACCTATCGCCGATAAGAACAATACCTATCGCCGATAAGACATAAGAACAATACCTATCGCCGATAAGACATAAGAGAATTCAGCCTGTTAAATTTCAAAATTGAACTGGTCCGTCGTTCAATTTGAGCAATACCATTTATTATTTAAAGGGGTGTTCACTGAAAATTTACTGACTGAATAACGAACAGTGTAGACCATGATCAGCTTGAATAGACGTGCAGGTGGATCTTGGTCTGCACTGGTCGCAAAGACAGATCACTTGCCGCAAGCAGGCTAAAGGTTAAATACATGCATTGCTTCACTGAAATCCTACAATTCTTGAATTACTATATATTGCAGCTATAAAGGTACTTATCGCATCTGCTAGAAAAGTTTTTAACCTTTAGCATGCTAGATAAATTGTGGTCTGCAGGAAATGTCGTCTGCTCAAATTGTAAAGTTCATTCATTTTGCTCCAAAACTGGAAGAAATATTGTCAGAGTAGCAAACAGCTTGGAACCAGATCAGACGCCGATTGCGTCTGATCTGGTTCCAAGCTGTTTGCAAAGGCTGTTAAATTCGCCTGCAGCAGGCTAAGGGTTAAGTTACATATATATTTTCATTAAAATTTTTTGCCTCCTGCTTATATATCGTGATTTTGAAACATTTTTTACCAACCTTTCTGCTTGGTGTCCTTAGTGACATCTTTCCTTTCAGTGATTCCATTATTTGTATATGACCATGTTTTGCAGCTAGATGTAAGGCCGTATTACCATCCTGTAACAACACAATATATAAACGTCGAAATACTAGCGCAATATTATATAATTACCAAGCCCAAGCCTATAACCGCAATTATTTTGATTCTATACCTATCAAATCTCATGACTGAACACTGATATCTGACGCTTTCACGAAGATTTTATTCTTAGAATGTATTTTTCATTTATTTGAAAATTTTCCCAGTGAGAAAAACGGCAAGATAAACTCATCATTGTTGCTAAGTCAAACAAAATATTTACCCTTACTGGAAAGTATCAGATAAAAATGCTTGTACTCAAAAATCTGTCATTGATGGGACAAACTGCTTCAATGAATGTAACTTTAATAGAAGATGTAATACAGATGCATTAACCTTGAATTACTCACCCCATTTTCCTCCTTTGGATTGGCTCCCGCCTCAAGAAGGGCCTCAACAACTTCATTGTAACCACCTTCCGCCGCCATGTGCAGGGCAGTGGAATCATTTGTCTGAAAATAAAATTCGTGGAAGGTTTTGACATAATAGTTAATGATTAGCACTATAAGTTCTGTCCACTCCTTGTAAAGGAATATATTTACATATTATCTTAAAATTTAGTTTAGAATGTTACGTTTAATGTTAAATTTAAAGGATCTTAAAGCTTAATATGAACTAAATTGGTTGAATTACAATTTGGAAGCATAGAGGTAAGAGATATTGTAAATTTTATCAGAAGATGCTATCAAAGAGGATTGATTTTATGGCCAAGTGCTTTACATTTAATGACTCTAACGACTGATGCCAGTCTAAGCTGGACTAAACATACTCACTCTGTTTCTAGTTGAAGTAACGACTGCTTTGTTGAATTTCATAAGTTCCTTCACCACACATACGCTCCCTTTGGCTGCTGCAATGTGGGCTATGGTCATTCCATTCTACAAAGCATAATGAAAATAAGTGAAACCAGTAGTTATCAATAAGACACTCATAGATTGTGAATATAACTTAGTCAGTCTGGACCATTATTAACCCTCATCATGCTGAACACAATTGTTTCTACCTTTGCGACCAGTGTGGATCATGATCGGCATGCACATCCGTGCAGTCTGATTAAGATCTGCACTGTTCGCCATTCAGTCAATATCTTTTTGATGAGTTCCCCTTATCATGCTGTGCACGATTGTTTCTGCCTTTGCGACCCGGGCGGATCATGATCGGCCTGCACATCTGTGCAGAGGATCATGATCTGCACTGTTTGCCATTCAGTCAGTACTTTTTTTGTATGCATCCCATTTAACAGTTAATGGTACTGTCCAAATTGAAGTTCATTATAGAAATTTAGCAGGGTGAGGGTTAATTTATTATGGATGAGCACATTAACCATAACACAATTAGGTAATTACTAGTAAACGTTCAGTTAGGATCCCATTAGTTGGCTGAACGTGTAAAGTTATCATGCGATAAAATCACTGTTTCTACGTCAAAATAAATGCAATGAAAGTGAATACGACACAAAACATGCACAATTAGGTGGATAAGTCATGTAAGAATAAAAATAACATATCTCAAAATGAAAAAGAGAATTGTTTGTCGTTTAGATGAGTTTGCCCAACAATAAAGTCACTTTCTGAGTGTTATTTCTTTAATCAGTAGATACAAGTACATTTCTTTAGCCTATTTATGTTAATATCTGTTATATTTCGAAAGGTTAACATGAAGAAACATTTATGCCAGCTTTAACAGTAAAAAAAACATTCTTTGCATTGCCAATACTTAAGTTGTATACTAGTATGTAGTATATGATATATTGTATATGTAACGACGGATGAAAATATGATTTATAAAAATAAATGATCATTTGGTTAACAGCATTAATGTGGATATTTTACGTCACTAAACATACAACAAATGATAACGTTCGCCTACAAACGCTTACTTATCTTCGTATGCGCATACTTTTATATTTTTAACTTGTATGTTATTGAATAGAAATGTACACTTACTTCAGTATATGTGACTTAAAATGTTGTATTATAAAAGTAAGTTTAGAATCTAGTGATAAATCTCAGAGCATAAACCTGTCTTTGATCTTTTAAGCCTTTGAAATCGAATGATCACATAAGGCTAACTGTTAGCAATGAATTTACTTCGAACTATGAGAATTACACAGAACGTATCATAACATATATAAAACACTAGCACTATTATATAATATTTTCTATTTTCTAAAAACTACATAAGACCACATATATTCACAACAATATTACTAGACAAATCGACGGAACTGTATGGGATTTGTATGCGCACGCAATTTGTATGCGCACGCGGTTTGTATGCGCAATGTAACAGGCATCTGAATGCGTGGGAATATAGGGATAAAGAAACGCATTAAGGACAACTAGCCATGCAGTTATCTAATGGGTCTTAAACTACAGGAAAAATTAAACTAATGTCAGTTACCTCGTCCTAAAAAATTAAAGCAGACATTTTTATTAGTTGATTCATATGAAATTTCAAACATGATATTAAACAGAAAGTATGAATTTACATTGTCTTTGCTTAATAGACCGTTCAACTAGCTTGGTAGGCTGATCATCGGGCTGCCATTGAAGTGGAGTTGAGTTCGATCCCAGGTCGAAACAATATTAACGGAATATAATATATATGACGTCATTCATTGACATCATTAACGTCATTCACTGGTTATACTAAAACCTGCCCGCCGTTATGTACTCAAACCAATGTTGAAAAATAACGTGCCAAATAACCCTTTCTCTATAAAGTATAAAATAAGTGATGGAAGCAATTATTCTTGTTCGACAATACTTAACAATAATCAGACATTGGTCCTGCTAACGCCTGTCTTAGAATATGTAACAAAACACCAGGAAGAGTCTCATTAACGAAATTGATTGAAATGACTTTGGATATTAAATTCAATTGATGAAATATTTTAAAAAGAGACACATGAACGGTACAGCACATAGGATTGATAAGAGGTTGCTATTTTATATCATAAGAGTCGACAATCTTACCGTGTTTGCCATGGTTACGAGTTCAGGCCTGTGTTTGAGGAACAGCTTAACAACATCTGAGTGATCATTTTCTGCCGCTAGGTGGAGCGGTGTCTGTACATGCTGTAAACAAATCAAGGAAAATGTAAGCAAATTTGTACATGATGTGAAGAAGTTAAATTACTAGTACCGTGTGTAGAGTATATATTTTTGATTGTCCATGGCTTTTTGTGTCCGCCCCTTGCTTTTGTCTTTAAATGCCTTCAATTTAAAATATATCTTTATATCAGAGACTTTATGATGACACTGTGTCACATTTAAACTTACATTCAGAAGAAGAACTTATGAAAACTCTATTGTTGGACTTTCCAAGGAAAACAGCTAAATATCTGTTATGTGCGTTTGCTATTAACCCATCGTTAATTCAAATCAACTTTCAAATATTTATAACTACATTATATTTGTTTTCTGTAATTATTTAAATTGTCCATACATTGCTTTTCAGATCAGCAATTTTTATTGTTTTGTAAAAAAGTGACTTATAGGCCCATCGGGCCGGTTGTATTATATTTCATTTGTATGATATTGTTCTATTTGCTATGATATACAAATGTCACTGTAATAAAAGATTTATCTATCTATATCACATTGCTGAATATATGGTACTGGCAGGGGAAAATGACAGTCAATTTGTTTGATGCTTTATTAGATAATGCGTCATCTAGTGTGAGAATTCACATGTCATGTTTCATGGTTCTGATACTTTAATTGCAAGCAGAGTTCACCGGGCCACACATGTTTGGCACACAAGCTATACTGTTATCTCCGCTTGATAACATTTCAATTTTGAACAGATAAAAAGTTTGAAGCTATATCAATTAACAAAAATAATACCTGTGTTCATTGTTTCTTTCGTTATTCTAGTTTAAATAAATACTTGCAATTGCTAATATCAGGGGAATTAATTAAAGCAAAAACAAATAATTGAAAGACATGTCACCGGGTCATATGTACCCTTGGCTTACAGAACATCTGTTGTTATATCATTAAATAAATATCAATAAAATTACCTCATCGACAGCATTTGCATCGGCATTGAACTTAAGTAGCGTGTTGCAGACCTCCAATCGTCCGTACTGAGCAGCCATGTGTAATGGCGTCTTCTTAGCCTAGACAAAAAGACAGAAGAGTGTGTTACCTAATTAATAAATGCAGAAATATTTCAGAAAAATTTGGTTTCCAAAACTTGCCCCTAACTTTGTTTTAATCTTACAGAATGAAAATTTTCCTTCATTCAGAATACCGTCCTTAATTCCGTAACTGAAAACTACAATCACAATTTTAAGAAACAATCCTGGAACATTTCATTTAACTTGAATCTTTAATCCCCGAACTATAATGTCACTGTGAATACTTACAAGAGAAAGTGCATCAATTGACGCTTTGTGCGTCTGTATCAGGAGCTTGACGAGTGTGTTATAACCATTTTGCGCTGCTAAATGTAACGGTGTGATGCCAGACTTGGATTTGGCATTTACATAGGCTTTATTCCATAGCAACATGTCGGCAACCTGACTGTGGCCATTCTCTGCGGCAAGATGCAAAGCGGCTTTTCCATGAGCCTGAAAAAAAATTGTACCCTCACAGAAAGACGGATACGACTCTAGTCAAACAGGAACCAAACGTGTCTTTAATAGGAAATGCCAAGAAATATCGAATTAACATCATCAATCATTTAATTAAAGCAAATACAAGAACAGTTTGTGACACGGTGTATAATGTTATGACCCAAGCACCATTTACCTCGTCAAATACATCGACTCGTGCATGATGGCTCAGGAGAATCTTTGCAACTTCAAGATGGCCCTGTTCACTTGCAACCAATAATGGTGACCATCCGTTCTGAAACAAAAACACCAAAATACCTATAGATACGGATTATAGAGGCAGGCATGTTGTTCATGTTGTGAAGTGATACGATCGATTATATATTGTGTACTACTTTTTTGTCACAAATTTTCTGAGAATATAAAGTGCCATGTCTAAATTACTGTAGGCTTAATTGGTTCTTTTGTCTTGAAGATAATCAGAAAATTAAAAAAAGGTTTAATTGTGTCTACCTTTGCCTGTCTGTTTACAGCATTCTGGATGTCAATTACTCCGATATGCTTTACCATTTCCAACATGACGTCGTCATTTCCTGATCTAGCCGCGTAATGCAGGGGTGTCTCATATGTCTGCAATTATATCATCATGAATTACTAAAGTGTCACATTATTGTAAGAAAATGTGCAAATTCTTCCTGCATATTTATAACAATGGTATCAGACTAAATCAATATGTTTCTGTCCTTTTAGATTAAAGGCTAGATTAACCGGACAGGAGTAAACTTGGTTTGATCAGCTGGAATTTTCGAATGTTTTTTTTTTTTAGGTTATGCTTCGGACACAAAATACGGCGGACAGACAGACGGACAATAGGTCCCGTTTTTGCGAAACGGGTGCTAACATAGAAATGAAAGATTAAATACCATTTTTGTATGTGTATTTGTATCGCCATTATATTCAAGGAGGAGTTTCATGAGGTCAGTATCTTCAAATTCATCGTGAGCTAAGGCTTTACTGAGGCCAGCAGCGTAATGGACCGACGTCTCACCTTCCTGTCAACACAAGTAATCAGAATTTGCAAAATGTAGAATATGGTACATATTTTAGTGATATTCATAATTCGATAGTTAATTAGTCACGTTTATTTTTGCAATGGTCAGACATAGACAATAAAATCTATTATCCTAAAGTGTTGCTGCAGTAAATCTGCTAAACCTAAAACATTATCTACTTAAAAAAAATTCCGCCTTTCTGTTTCAATTTAAATGTGAATGAGTTAAACAAATCTCTACAATGCACCAATGCTGTTTTACACGTATGTGGTAATAAATGTAACGTTATAATCAACAGACCGCTTCAGTGCATTGACATTAGGAATGACTTCTAGCAAAATGGTTCTGCTAAAACGTGTCAATAAAGTAAGCAGATGAAAACTAGAAACTTCAAGCTTAGTCTTTCAAATGTCAGCTTGAAATAACAGTACCAAATGTCAGCTTGGATAAAACAACATTAAATGTCAGCTAAGATAAAACAGCAATAACTGTCAGCTAGGATATATTCATTACAGTGCAAAATGTCAGCTTGGATAAAAAATAAATGTTAGCTAGTATAAAACAGCATTGAATGTCAGCTGGGTGACAGTAGCAAACTGTCACGCTATGTAAACTAATGTATAAAATTCTTAGGACATAAATACGGTACCAAATGTAATAGGATATAACCATAAACAGCTACAAATGCCAGCTTGGATATAACAGTATTAGATGTCAGCTTAGATAAACAGCAGTAAATGTCAGCAAGGATATAACAGCATAAACTATCACCTATGATAATATAGCAATATCTCCTTAGATATAACAATACCAAATGTCATATAGGTATATAACAGTATCATATGTTAGCTAGAATATAACAGTATTAAATATCGGTTAGGATACAACAGTACCAAATATTAGCAAGGATATTATAGCAATAAATATCAGCTAGGATATATCAGCAATACACAGCGATAAAACAAAAATAGCTGTCAGCTATGATATAACAATATCAAATGTCAGATATAACGGCATGACATGTTCATTAGGATATAACGGTATCAAATGTCCACTAGGATAAAACATTACCAAAGGCAGCTAGAGAATATAACTATCAAATGTCAGCTAGGAAGTAACAGTACCAAATGTCAGCTTGAATATAACATTATCAATGTCGGCTAGGATATAACCTTATCAAATGTCAGTAAAGATATAACATCATCAAAAAGTCAGCTAGGATTCAACAGTGCCAAATGTCAGCTAGGATTTAACATTATAAAATGTCAGCTAGGACATAACAGTACCAAATGTCAGGTATGATATAACATTATCAAATGTCAGCTAGGATATAACATTATCAAAAGTCAACTAGGATATAACAGTACCAAGTGTTCCCTTGGATAAAACATTATCAAATACCAGCTAAGCTATAGCATGATCAAAATTCAGCTAGGATATAACATAATAAAATGTCAGCTAGGATATAACATCATCAAATGTCAGCTTGAATATAACAGTGTCAAATATCCGCTTGGATATAACATTATCAAATGTCAGCTAGGATATAACAGTATCAAATGTCAGCTATAGAATATAACCTTATTAAAGGTCAGCCAGGCTATTACATGATCAAAATTCAGCTAGAATATAATAGTACCAAATGTCAGCTTAGATAAAACATGACCAAATGTCAGCTAAGATATAACATTATCATATGTCAGCTAAGATATAACTGTATTTTCAAATAATTGCTGATATGATACAAAGTTCACGTGGTATGTTATATTTTGTAATCAGATCAAAACGGAAATTCTAAACCTGATACTGCAAAATTACAGGAATTAACAACTGGCATGATCTAATCAAATGATGCATTTAGCAGCAGGGAAAATACACAATCTAGTTGATTTACAAGCATAAAGGCAAGATACTTACATAATTTGGTTGATTTACAAGCATTATGGCATCTATACGAGATTTATGTCGTGTCACATAAAGAATTATCTCTCTAGCCACTTCTAGATGACAATGTCGCACAGCCATGTGCAAGGGGGTTTCTCCAGCCTGTAGTTATATATACAGAAAAAGTATAGATATAAATTATTACTATAATAGAAACCTTATTTGTGGTATAAATTACTTGTCCTTTAATCATGTTTATTTACTATAATATGTTTGTTTGAAAAGAAAGGAAACATGTTCAGTGGGCATGTGGTACTTTAAATGTTAAGATATAAATTAAAAAATCAAAGTGTAATTTCATAATAATCATCAACATTGCCAAAAACATTTCAATTGATGAAAAACACGAGGCGCTTCTAACCTTTGAAAATGCCGTTGGATCAGCCCCGTCCTCCAGAAGAGCAGAGATCATGGACTGCTGACCACTGCGGGCAGCTATATGCATCGCCGTCTCTCCATTCTGTTTTATATGATAATACAGTATGATACAAGAATGGAAATGATAAATACATGATATATTGATATACCATCTCTTCAGTTGTGTAACTTAACAGTTGAAGGTTTAAAACATTACGTAAAATGTGACTTTTACAAGATTTTATGCAACTTCGGAAGGTGTAATACAAATCCAGCCGTTGACAACTTAAATATTTTGTACAGAAAATATTTGAACTCAACTGAAACTGTCATTTCCAGCATCAATACATATTCCTATAAGGAAATAAATAACTGAATTCATTTCAAACCTACTTTAAAAAACAATCTATAATGATAATTTTATATAAAATACCTCTTTCACAGCATTAACATCCGCCCCGCTCTTCAGTAGCATATCAGCGCATTTCTCTCCTTCCTTTGTTCGTGCGGCAATATGCAGTGGTGTTTCTTTGCCCTATAAGCAAAGTGATTCTATTCTGTTAGTCTCTTAAGCACAAACCCCTTGATTTAATCTTAGCAGTGCACGGGCGGTAACGGTTTTATACAAGTGAGAACATGCTTATCATATCTGTTAGTTTTTAATTCAACAAATAATATATACTTTCTTTTTATTTTATTTCTAATATGTAATATATATGCGTCTTAAAATGGATTGAATTAAACTTTTGATTATTTCTATAGAATGTTTGTATGTAGCAAACTAATTCCTTCTTAACAAGATTCATATGTATATAACAAAAAGTGCAAAGTTTTACTATTTTACTACTCTGTGTTTATTTTGTGATGTGCTTAAATGATAACATTAATTTTTAATGTCAGTAAAAATAACGTTTTCACATAATTGACACAAAATGAACAGTATATTCTAACAATATCCTTCAGCTGATTTACCTTGCCTCCCTTAGCTTCTACTTGAGCACCGTAACCTAGCAACAACTGAACAGATTGTGGTTTGCAAAATTCTACCGCCAAATGAAGCGCAGTATAACCATCCTGTAGCACATATTTCAGAATTATCATTTGAACAATATAAAATTTACAAAAAAAAACTTTTACACTTTTTAAGAGAAAAATTTCAACGCAAACGCTTTACAAGTATAATTATACTTTAAATTATCTGAATTTAACTTTAAGTACGGAAACTGTTTCGGTTTCATACCTTTGTTCTATGGTCCACTGCAATTCCTTTCTGTAGAAGTGCTTTCAGGACTGATGTATGTCCCTTCATTGCAGCAGCGTGAAGACACAGTGCGCCTGACTGTATTAATGTTAATACAATTTTGTTTTAATACGTCTCCCAACTTTGTTGCATTATAAAGAACAATAGGCAAAGGCTTGTAGTTATCCAGAGCCCACTTTTCGCTAAGATATTGTATCTTGAAATATGTTCACCAAATACAGAAAACACCCACCAAATGTGTTTTACTTGTGTAAATATAATTTTATATAGAAATATAAACAGAGCTACATTCATAATTAAATCTCATGTAGTAACAGTTGATCGGTGTTCAATCGTAGTATAGTGGACGCAACTTGACCCCGGTGGTTGACCTTTGTATTATAATACATAATGAGGCACAACCTATTATTGAAAAGGAGTGTACGTAAAACACGAGCTGCACGAGAAAAAGGAAATATAAATTTGTGTAAATATGAATTAGTGTTTTGGAAAGTTTTAACTGATCAAATGTAAGTAAATACACTTTGATACTGCACTGTATACAAACTAATTACATATAAATATACACGGCTACCCTAAGCACCCTTGATTTCTATAATGAAATAACCGATATGAATAATCAGCCTAAGGTCAACCATCGCGGTCAAGTTGCGACTACTATACACTTTTATACCGTATACACTGCTACACAATTATTAAGCGGTTATTATTCAAAACTTAATAATACTTTGTTTTACATAAAACTACGGTGCCCCTAAAGTGACATGTTACACACTTTTTTCCAATTAGGTAATGTGAGACATTTTTTATTTCGTTTAAACGAAATGAATTCGTTTTAACGAAATGATTTCGTTTAAACGAAATAACTTATTTCGTTTAAACGAAATAAAAAAAGTCTCACATTACCTAATTGAAAAAAATGTGTGTAACATGTCACTATAGGGGTACCGTATAAAACTATACGAAGTAACTGTTCTTATTTTTGAACATGAAATTTTGGTCTAGTATAAATTTAAATGCAAATAAACAGACAAACTCTGATAATATCAAAATTTGGTTGAAGAGCTTTTTCACGCACGTGTTTCAGAATTGTAATGTATGGAACTGAATTTAATAAACTAAATCAAAGTAGTATGAAAATGTTAATCCTGCTTTAAGGAATGTTCTAAATGAAACATCGTAAAATAGTTTCGTCTTTTAGGTATTAACTGAATAAAAAAGAAACAATCCTTATCTTATATTCATCTTTTTAAGTCTATAACGACAGTCTATGGACTTTACATGTGCATTTCTCTTTGAAGTTCAAATGTTTTCAAAGGTTTTTTTAAATGTTAAACATTATGCCTTTGCTATGGAATCTGTAGAAACACTAATGTGAAGTCTACTACATCCATTGCGTGTGTGTGAATTATAACTCCGCTAAAATGTTTTGCAGACATTTCCGAACATCGATTAATGCATATTTTCCTTTCACTATTACTAAAGATAGCATTACTAGTATTACCTTATTTGGCATGTATAATGGAACACCTTTCTTAAGGAAGGCTAAAGCTGTATCGGGATGCCCAAAAGTTGAAGCGATATGCATTAATGTGTTGCCATCCTTGGTCCTTGCGGACAAAGATGACCGGTATTTGTCTAGTAACATGTCCACTATGTGCGTTTGGCCTCGCTCTGCCGCTATGTGGACTGGACTCCGATCATACTGAAATACAAATTGGTAAAGGTCATATTTCTTTTGTACGCGAACTGAGAGCGCTATTGACATTTCACTGCATACTTTAACAGCATAGATCAACGATTCAAATGATACGCAAGTTGAACGCAATCGTTGCAATAGATTGAACAAAACACATAAAATTGGTTGCGCAAGACGAAATGATTGTGTAAGATCGATTCTGTTTGCAAAACCTGGTATGCATTAATACTTTAAAAGTAATTTAAACATATAGATATCTCAATCAGTATATTATTTGTAATAAAAGCTTTGTACTTCTCACAACATTTATAAATAAATGGGGAACTGAAGTTGCATGACACGTACAAATTTTTACACTGAGTAGTACATAATCTGTGTAAGAAAGGGGGAAGTTCATTAAAATTACATTTCGAACTGAGTAATAATTATCAGGTATGTTGGAAGGGAAGCATTGGAGTAGTTTTAAGAAACTTAAAATTTTGGTAGTATAATTTTTACTCAGAAATCAGTTTGTTTGATAACTCACCTTGTCGGTGAGGTAAGGACTGGCTTTATTTAACAGTAAAAATTTCAGCATCGCTTCATCGCCTTCAAATGCCGCTATGTGTAATGCTGACTGGCCCTCGTTCTGAAATTTCAGAAAGGAATTCAGTAATAAACATCAATTACATTCCCAGTCGTCCTTTAATCTGTATATCTGCGACAGTTGATTTCAATATTGAATTACTTCTTTAATCTGATCAATGAAATATTAATTGTCACACCTAATAAACTGTTATCTGTTTTATGTTACAACATAGAAACAGGTGGTTAAAAGGTTTATGTTATTAAATATTGATATCTAAATAATATGAACAACGCAATTAATGGCTTGGAATTTTACGATGATAAACAA
Organism: Mercenaria mercenaria; assembly: GCF_021730395.1. Classification (NCBI taxonomy): domain Eukaryota; kingdom Metazoa; phylum Mollusca; class Bivalvia; order Venerida; family Veneridae; genus Mercenaria; species Mercenaria mercenaria. The sequence continues at coordinate 58,524,889 of NC_069363.1, forward strand.
TGTTGATTTAATACTGTTTTGTTAGAGTTACTACAACACGCAGAGCTATACTTTGTTTCTATGTAAAGCATGAAATTCAGTTTCTAAAACAATCAATATAGAGCATTGAGACAGCGCATGTGATTTCATCAAACTTTAATGATCAATAGCGAATATTTTCATACTTCCTTGGTGCGTAGGGGTAAATTTTTAATTTAATGATGATTTGAGCCGCACCATGAGAAGACCAACATAGTGCATTTGCGACCAGCATGGATTCAGACCAGACTGCGCGTCTGGTCAGGATCCATGCTGTTCGCTTTCAAAGTATATTGCAATTAGAGAAACCGTTAGCGAACAGCATGGATCCTGACCAGACTGTGCGGATGCGCAGGCTGGTCTCGATCCATGCTGGTCGCAAATGCATTATGTTGGTCTTCTCATGGTGCGGCTCATTTACTGCTGTAATCTTCATAAAAGAATGACTTTACATAAGGTATTGCTTCGTTTGAGATTATCTGAAGGGTAACTCTTACATTTTGTAAATCCACCGGCGCCCCTGCATCTACAAGCAGTCTAGCAAGGTCCATATCTCTTCTACGACAAGCTATGTGCAACGCCGTGTCTCCATTGTCCTGTTGTATACATATGTATTATAAAATTTGCTTATCCCAAAATAGGATTAATATGTGAATAAGAACGAGGTGTTCTTGACAAGTACAAATGATAATCCAGTAAGTGATTAACATTGCTACTACACATACATTACAACAAATAGAGATATGACTCATTCGAATTAAACTTTATTCAGATTCAGAACGGCATTTTAGATTGTTCACGTTCTCGATAGACATAACTAAAATTTGAGAAAGTTACAACAAAATGGTTTCTGATTATTCAAAATGTGTCCCCAGAGTCAGAATAAATCATCTAAAAATTTCAAAAGTGTCACTGCAGTAATATCTCCTGAAAATAGGAATGCATCATATATCATCTTAATAATTCAAAAATGGCACTGCGGTGAACACGTTAGAGTATTTCTCTTGGATTATAGTACGTCAACTAAATAATTCAAAAATGTCATTGGGGCTAACAAGTTAGATTAAATTTTCTAAATAAGAAAACATCATCGAAATAATTCGAAATTGGTACTGCAGTAAACATGTTATAGTATTTCTTCTGAATAAGTACCATCTAAATAATTCAAAAGTGCCGTTGCGGACAATATGTTGGTTTAAACAATATTTTATTAATCACAATTCATTTACAACATATACATATATCAAAAAGGCATACAGGATTGAGTAGGAAGCTGAAAGCTTATTTGAAATTCTCTCCTTAGATGTCATGTCAGCTTCGATAGTATTCCCTATATATTATATATAAAATGACACTATTTAAACAGCTGCCACACATAATTAGCCCATTTGAGAGAATAAATCTTTACTTCATTTTAAAGACTTAGGACAAAACAGAGAACAAAAATGAAGAGAAAAGTAGGGGACCTGCATTTTCTAAAAGAGATTTCTCTTGTCACATTTGCTTACTGTAAAATCACATCAAAATCACACTGCTGTGACCTGGAAGTACTACTCATACTAAAATTGACTTTCACTTCACCAAATGCAACCTTCTCTCCCATTTTGTATACCAAAATGTCAAAAATACATCCACAATGGAATTTAAACAAAAACCAGCTTTAATTTAGATCTCTGTGGTCATGCCAAGTGAAAATAAATAGTGTTCAATTTCGATTAAGCGATCATGGCCGGCCATTTACAATGTATGTGTGACTTATTGCGGTTGTTCGAAACAATGTTTAGAATGGTCAATGTATAAGATAAAAACGATTTGAAGAAATTATTCTCTAAAACTGAAGAAATGGCATTTGTGGTAAACACATTCATAATAGGGCATTTCTCCTGAATAATAATACAGCATCTAAATAATTCAAAAATGTCATATTGCGGTAAACACGAAAGGGTATTTCTTCATAATTAGAAGAATATACAATCTATATAATTTAAAAGTACACTGCATCACTGCTGAAAATACATTACAGTATTTCTTTGGAATAAAAACACATGCTCTGAATAATTCAAAACATTTTACCTTTCGCTGCATATTTAGCTGCTGTTCAACATGTGACGTCAACATCTCCTTGCAAACAGCAACATTTCCAACTTCAGCAGCCAGAAATAAAGGTATACAACCAATCTGTAATATATCGAATAGAGGATAAAACCTATTTTTGATACAGGCATTTTACAACAAATACCTTTACAAGCGTTAAATTGACAATTTCGGCAATACAAAGAAATAGTGAATAATAGTCCAATTCGAATTCTGCATGGCTCGTAATTTTACTTTTTTGTTATAATACATGTAACTCCTCTGTGAAAATTTAAGAATACTAGAATTTTATACAGTGCAAATTATAATTCAGATATAACCATAACACTGAGTTTTCAAAACTTCCACCACCAAAACAGCGATATATGACCTTTTTCTGCCGACTCGCCGTAAAATCTAGCTTATCCATTCCAAAATCCAAAATGAAAATGCGATATATCTATATAAAATTGCATTTATTCATCCGATATATGCAACTTATTTATGTTCTATTTCTGTGAAGAGAGTGCGAGTTGGTGCACACAAAGATTTACGTAAGAGAATAACAGCAAGAATTGCCGACGACATAAGACACCTTGACGTTGAATCAATGTAAATTGTCTAAGCTGATCGATCGGTCTAAATTTCCGGTAAGTAGAGGCATGCAACAATATTTAAGCATAAGTGTTCTTCTTTGGTGGCCAATTAAATACGACTTAAAGATGATAAGCTGATTTGTATGAAGCCTCCCTCGAAGTCCTTTCACAGAGAGGTAGTCTCGACAACATTTATTTACATGTGGTACATATCAGACCTGCCACATTTTAAAATGACCACAATTCCGAATAATTTAGAGAAATAATAATTGAGAAAATTGCTTTTAAAACTGCAGCATGAACGTGCCGACATAGTGGCGATCTGATGAAAAGAATTTAATTCTATACGTGGCGTCCTATAAAAACTATATTATCACATTAAATCGTATACGTATTTTTATCCCCAGTGAATAATTATATTCCACATTAGAATGTCAAAACGTGAAATGTATTTTTTATGTATTTCAAAAGCAGCTTTAAGAAGGTTGGAACTACGAAACAGCCACGTTTTCTCGTATAAGACATGTTAGAAGTATAAAATATGTAGGCAAAACACTGCAATAATCTTTCACTAGTTGAAGAAGCAGATACTTAAAAAATATACGGATCGAGCGTAACTGTTTTGGATGTAACGACGCTCTGCTGTGCCAAAACAAAAATATGGTAACGAGCCTATGTCGAGTAAACGCCTGAAGAGTTAGCCGAGAAACAGATATTTCTATCTGTATTTACAAACAGTGTCGATATTTTTCTTGCATTTATTCTTACGTATGCATTACAAAATCATAGAATAAATACAACAAAACGAAATGCTTTCTTTGTATACAACTTTCTTATAGTAGGGTATTTAAACAAAGCGCGCGGAATTAACGTCAGAAAACAAAAATGACGCCATGACGTTTCAAAGACATGGAACAAAAGTTCGATTGAGCTTTATCATTAAGTTTTCCGTAAAATAACTTATTTTAGCCTGGGAATATACTATAAGGAACGAAGAGCAATGAATGTATTTTGGTGTTCACTGAATGTTACATAAACAATATATGATCAATGCATGATTCGTTTGTTGTCATTAACAGCAAGAGGGTCACCGGCTTTGATAAAATCACCGGAAACATCAGTCAGATGAAAAAGAAAATCGATTTCATTATTTGGATATCTCAAGTTTTAGCTGTCAAAAGTAGATATCACACAAACAGAGATAAATACAATTTCTCTAAAGTGTATTTTAAAGCAATCGGTAACTGGTTTAAAACAGGTGTCAATTCAACATTTTTACATAACGAACATGACCAAAAAGCACACCTTGTCCAGTGACAATCTCTGATCTTTGACAGCCGCCCGTAGTAGTAACTGTACAACAGTGACCGCCCCACTCGTTCTTGCACATGCCAGGTGTAGAGGAAGCTCGTCCTTGGGCTAAATATGTAAAAGTTTAAACAGTGTATGTACACGTAAGTGTAGACGTGAACGAAATAGATAATTATGTACACAAAACTGATAAAAATATAATAAAAAGTTAATTTGATAAACGGAGACCAAATTAACACAGCTGGGCACTATTTTGAAACGGTCGGTTGCAGAAACACAACTTATGAGTTTAAACAAATTAATTGTGCCTCGCTCTAACCCCAGTCATGTTCCAAAGTTCAGAACAGTGTAATTAAAAGTTATCCCCGCCAGGTGAATTCCCAACATGTTATGGTGGCTTAGTCCTTACATCGATACCAATATATATCCCATCTGTGACATGGGACATGTTATTAAGGTTAATGGAGCGACTGACACTGATATTATATATCTAGTGGTTCACCTTTTATGTACACCAAATGATTCGGAAACTGATTTAAGTGATTCTGTTGAAAAATCAAAATCAATTCTATTACATGGATAAAAAGTGGCAGCATGTTTATTCTTGCCTATTCATTTGTAACAATGTCACATGCTTTTCACTTACCCCGCCAGTGACAGTAATGTCCGCTTTCTTGTTGAGCAAAATTTTAACGATGTCATCCTTTGCGTAGGCTGCAGCATAATGCATAACTGTTCTTCCATCCTGCAGATAAAAGCAGAAATATGTTATGAGATATAAACAATTTACCATTGATTCAGGAATTGGCGAACATTTTAAGTGGTTTACAAATTCGTAGAGCGAAGCAATTACGGCAGGAGGCAGAATGAATGCAACACTTAGTCAAGTGCTCAAATGTTCGTCCATCCCTTTTAGAAAAAAAGTTCTATTCTGAGACACAGATATTGTCAGTTGGCAACTTGCTATTAATGTCTGGTCCAGCGAACACTTAATGCGTTCCAGAATGCAGTTAAAATTGGAAATATTTTTATATTATCATTATTATTATAATTATTATCATTATTACTATACCAGTTTTATATAGCGCCCTTTTCGTGATAAACCCGTTCAAAGGCGCTTTACATATAGCAAACGCAGTCACACACACAGAAAGATGGTCTCCTACGTGCAGTAAAAGGTTAACTCTCTTTAGATCTCTTCATGTTCAAACGAATTTTTACATTTTTAAGCATTTTCACTTGGTACAAGTCTCGGAAAGCTTTTCATGATAGAAATTTATGATGCAGAACCTGCTGAAATTGCTGCATGCTTTGAAATTCATTTAGATGCAAATGAGATAGCTAAAGATAAAATAACCGCTTTATATATTGTCATGTTGAAACGACTGTTAAGGAGAAATGGCTGGGAACTGGTTGCATCGTAAAAGATTTGATCTGCACATCAAAGAGTGACCATGCATTATGTAATCTGTGTAGTAAAACTTTATTTTGTGATATTTTTTTAATTGTTAAAAGTGTTGCTTATTTTTCAGTCGGCGCATGTCTCGCTTAGTATGTATTGTACTGTACCATATGCTCGAGGTGTCAGTTAAACATAGGTCTTTGATCGCAGTAGTTTGGTGCTAGCTAGTCCGAATCGTGACGTAATTTTTACTTTCAATTTCAGTTGAAACTACATATTGGAACTTCTAATCCAGCAAAATATATCGAAACTTCAAATCAATTAACACATGTTGAAACTTCAAACCAAACAACATATATCAAAACCACAAATCAATCATTACATACCGAAACTTCAAGTCAATATACTTAAATAAAGCATCAAATGTCTGGATTGATACTTTTGACCTGTTTTTACATTTAAATCAAAACATTCGAAAATTTCCTGATTCCAATCTTGGCTCTGAAAAAGAAGTTTAGAAAACACCTGTAAATTGTAATTCTACAGCCCTACCTTAGCTCTGTCGTTAAGGTTCACGCCGAGATCTATAAGTCGTTCTACAATAACTAGTTTGTTCTCCTTCACCGCTATCATGAGTGGTGTCAACCCATTGTCCTGAAACAAAAAAAAAGTCATTATATGCAATGTGTTTTAAATAAATAATAATGAAAGTAATAAATCAGTTTTTTTAAAGTTGCAAATGAGATTGTAATATTTGCCTGCGTGCGCGGGAGACCTCAAGATGATCCTTTAACAAATATTTGATAATACGCCGATAACTTCCAGGAGGCATAAGGCTGCAGACTTCAGAAAAGGTACATTCTTCGTTTTGTTTAATATTATTTTATCATGATGCAGAAAATTGGGGGTTTTTTTTTGCTGGGGTTAACGTCACACCGCCACAATTATAGGTCATATGGCGACTTTCCAACTTTTGATGGTGGAGGAAGACCCAAGGTACCCATCCGTACATTTTTTTTTATCTCGGACAGGCACCTGGGTAGAACAAACAGCCTTCCGTAAGCTAGCTGGATTGCTTTCTCACATGAAGAATTTCAACGCCCCGAGCAAGGCTTGAACCCACATCGGTAATAGGTAAGGCAGAAATAGTTTGGAGGCATTTAACACAACCAAGCAAAATAATAGTATAGTCAGTCTAAATCCGTTTGTTCACGGAATGTAATTCGTTCCCTAAAGCATCGGCTGTACTAAGCGGAACTCGACTGTGTCCAAGAACTATATCAATACTGGGTCAAAGTATGGGATCCGCGTTAACCATGGAAATGAAATTAAATATTCATAACGTACAGTTGTGATAAGAAGGTTAATTTACCTGATGGAGCTATAATGACTTTATGTTTAGCAACAAATCTGCTTTATTGTCAATAATGAATTTAGAGCAACTCTTTATACAACTTTGTATATGACAGACACTTTTGCACTTCTGATCATATAGATGAATATACAGGAAGATCCGTTAGTTTGACTGAGTTCATGAGAGGTAATAGAAGCTTTTCACCGGGAGCTTTATACGTTGGTTGTGGCAGTGCACAAAGCTACCGACCAAATAAATAACGATACCCGGGAGGTTTATACGTCGGCTGTGGCACCGCATAGCGCTACCGACCAAATAACGTTACGCGGGAGGTTTATACGTCGGTTGTGGCACTGCATAACGCTGCTGGCCAAATAACGCTACCCGGGAGGTTTATACGTCGGTTTTAGTTTAATCATATTTTATTTGCTCTTTACAAATTTAAATTAACAGAACATATACACAGCACGAAGAAATAAAACAAAAAGGGTTATGCAACAAGTTCTTCCAACATCAATGAATGCCCTCCCCTAACGAAAAAAAAAATCAAAGTTGATCGGCTGACAAATAACCACAAGCAGCAAAATACAATCTAAGTGAGCAACATTAATGTGTTGGTTGTTTTAAGTCCTGATAAGAAAACAAGAAAATAGCTTGAAGAGGATGACGAAGTTGATGCCAGTTTCCACAAGAATAAAGAACAACAATTAGAGTCACAAGGGATGTAACTGAGGACTGTAAGGACACACATCCAAATTACTTCTTTTCAAAATGATTGCTGTGAAAGTTCCTTATTTTCTTCTGGAAAAAGCTTTTTTTTAATAACAAACAGTCTAAGTTCAAAGGATGAAAATATCCAGTCAATCTAAAAGGATTTGTGCGTTGTTCGTTCAAAGACATTGTAAAAATAATGCTCAGCACCTTCACAGTAACATGTTGAATTTTCAAGGGTGATTGTTTAAGTAACTGCAATTATTTCTTATTCTTGCACGATATATATGTACTGAATAAGGTTTTTCACCAACAAGATAATGAAGAAACCAGCGGTGGTTGACTTTTTTCTTTAATTATTTGAAAATACTTAATGACGGTGAATTCCGATTTCATGGGATAAATTAATATACGTCGGTTGCAGCTCTTCATTACGCTACCGACCGAATAACGATCTCCGGGAGCTTTATCCATCGGCTACTGCTCTGAAAAAACGCTACCGATCAAACAACGCTACCCGGGAGCTTTATACGTTTGTTGTAGCACTGCATAACGCTACAAACCGAATAACGCTTCCCGGAAAGTTAATTCGCCAGTTGTTGTATTGCCTAACGTTCCAATCCGAATAACGTTTTTCGGGAGCTATATACGTCGAGAGTAGCAAGACCGAATAACGCTCCCGAGCACTTTTTATGCCAGTTGTAGTAGCAGCATTGTTTAAGTAAAACTCCGTAGAGGTTAATGTTAAATTTTTTACCGTAATCAAATAAAAAAGACGAGACTAGCTGAGCGACGGTACGATATGACACACGATAATACGATACAGGGCAACGTATTATCCAGACGCTCAATGCGTCGTATACGGTCACACTGTGCGGTAACAAACACGATGCTTCGAATTCCCCAACAGGATTCCGTTGAAATTCTTTTTTCTCAAGATAAGACATGCAAGATGCGGTGCCGAGGACAACGCCGAAACCGGTGTAAGATGACATTCTGATCGACTGAAAATGATCTTTACATTATTTAAACCGTTGCAAATAGACAACAATTCAATTTAAAACAAATCTGATACCGGTTTATTTTTCAGCGTTGAAAATGAACACTGGCAGGTAATTTTTAATAGTGGCAAAGCAACTGAAGTGACCAGTATGTTTAATAATCTTTGTGATTATGTTAAAAGCGTGTAAAAATGCACACTAACAAATGCGATGTTAATAGTTACGATTGCGAAGCCACTGACAATCATATTTTGCATGAGTTTGTTAAAATGAAAATAATTATTCAAATGTCTTCCTGGTTTATAAGTAAAATCATGAAAGACCTACTTGTATTCCATTTTTTTCAGTGCACTTTTGTATATTTGTAAAGAACAGATCAAGATCTATGTATCCAGGTAGGACATGGTATTTATCGTCCGCTTCACTCATCACTTTCTGACCAGTAAGTCCGTCTGCATTTTCTATCCGCCATAGCACACATTAGTTGCAGAGGAACACAAATTACTCCATCATTCTCTTCACACAGTGCAATTCAAATACCATTCTAATAAAACCGGATGCGGAAGAATTAAGTACCATAAATTCATAAAGTATAAATTTATAATTAAGCACTTAACGCTAATTTAGATATTAACATAGGCAATGCTAAACGATTCATGTTTCTTAACGATTTGTTTCAATGAAGTCGGGCTATAACCCCTTTTGATACCAGATGCAAGTACTTTTTGGGGGCCATTTTGTTAAACCGGCCGGACGCGCTACGTTCACGTTCTACTACGTTTTTGCTACGTTATACTACGTTGTACTACGTTATCGCCACGCTGTTGCCACATTGTAGTATGTTGTTGGAAATCGGCAGCGAAGTTTGAACATATCCGAACTTAAAATTTCCAGTTCACGTTTTGTCACGTTTGATCACGTTTCAGCAACGTTGTTCTACATTGGCTCACGTTGTAGCCACGTTTACCAACGTAGCTATACGTGGCAATATGACTATGCCCCTTTTAAGTCGGTGTTGGTGGACATGAGAGGTGTTTCACGCCGAATCGGCTGTTGCTTTGTATGGTTTCGTTCTATGTTTCTGACGTTCGTCCGTCGGTCCGTCCGTCCGCCCATCCGTTCGTCCGTCCCGCAATTCTTGTCCGGGGTATTTCTCAGCAACCACTCGCTAAAATTGAGACTTGGAACTTCGTAGTAATAGGAAGCTTTACTTCTCAGAGGAGTAGCGCATATTATCTTCATGTTTCAGTAGGTCCCTTGAATTGAGTAAAACTTCACAGGAAGCTTCACTCCCAAGAGGAAATGCGCATATTATCTTCATGTTCCGGAAGATGATTTTTCACTTAGTAATTTAGTAATTGCCCTTTGATTATTTAACATTAATAAACTATAGTGCCATCTTTGTCCGGAATATTCCTCAGCATCCCCTCGTTGAGATTCAGCGAAACTTCATAGGAAGCTTCAATCCCAAGAGGAGATGCGCATATCTTGTGCTGCTTTTTCTCAACAACTACTTGCTGAAGCTCTAAGAAACTTCTTCGGAAATTGCTTTACTAAGACGAGTACGAGGTATGTGCCCAGTCTATGAATTCCACTTTTGTGCTTTTGAATGCAATAATAATATTTCGGGGAACATCCATCGGTTTTGCCGATATATTTGTTTTATTAATGTAATAATTAATAACGTAAAATCATTTATGAAATTCAGAGAACGTGCTTTGTGTCACTGAAAGCAAGACATTTTCCCTTTGACCTAAAACTACTGAACTAACATTGCATAAAGAGGTCCCATTTGTGAAATTAAATGTATAAAACATGAATAAAAAGCAATTCAATTATGAAATTGATTTATTATTGCACAAAGGGGAATTAATAGTTTTTCTTCCATGACGATTCTGCAGTCTCTTTTTATCATAGCGTTAATGGAATCTTTTTACTAATCCATAACCTAGATATTGTCCATCGGGTTGTGTCTTTTTTTAATTCAAAAGTAAAATGGAGTTTTAATCACTCGTTAAATATTATGTCAATATACAAAAAAGCAAGATAATGAACTACTTAATATGATGATTGATTTCTTCCCAAGTTTGGTATTTCGATCAAGCGCCCAATAAAGAACAAAAAGACGACACGTGTCGTTTCTGGGGGCTGGTGAAAAGGCGCAACGCAACGCAGATGTAACCAAAAAATCGTGTGTGTTTTTTTTTGTTCCCTCTCGCGGGCGAAAAACGTGTTCAAACCTTCAGCTTTTTATCGAATTTTCAAACACATCTGAAAATTTCAATATGGGCACAGATATCGCCTAAGATTAATAAAGAACTATAAATTATGTCAATGGTCAAACTACTTTTGTGATCCTCGGCTTCACTACTTAATATATACCTATGTAAGCTAGATATGGCAAAAATAACAAATCTGTTTCAGTACAGCTAGATTCACTATAGACGATAAACATTTTGGTAGCATACAATGTATGTTTTTTTTCCAGTTAGCACGAATTTTATTTAGGTCAAAAAAGACTTAAGTGGACCTTGTCCTAAATTGATAAAATGCATTTATTCAACCGTCGTTTAATAAATTCAATATGAAAAAACACTCACGTAATATCCTCTATGTATGCTGGGCTTCTTTACTTTTCTCATTGTAATTAGAAAGGATCTAATTCAACATGCATTCTGCTAAGACTCTTTCCATATAAAATTCATAATTGAGCCGTGCCATGAGAAAACCAACATAGTGGTTTTGCGACCAGCATGGATCCAGACCAGCCTGCGCATCCGCGCAGTCCGGTCAGTATCCATGCTGTTCGCTAACAGTTTCTCTAATTGCAGTAGACTTTAAAAGCGAACAGTATGGATCCTGACCAGACTGCGCGGATGCACAGGCTGGTCTGGATCCATGTTGGTCGCAAAGCCACTATGTTGGATTTCTCATGGCACGGCTCATATTATAATCATTGTACATTGAAAGTTTAAAAGAGACTGAAATGACACAGCAATATTGTGTTCTACTTACGCATTCTACCACCATATTTATATTTAATGATGATAATGTTTAGATGTTAACTTTGATGCGTATTTAAGGGAGGTGTTTCTTTGAACAAGGAAAACTCATTAACCTTTAACTAAATAATTTGATAACAGCGAACTGCCTTTACTCTTTTTTCACATAAAAAAAAATGTTTGGGGGTCGACAATTAAATATGTATTCATCCTCGCGCAGGACTGAATATGTGCGAGTAACAGTCAACATAGTTTGTATGTAAGTTTATTTATAGTCACCACCGGTGACCCATATGGGCGACTCCTCCTGTTAGTAATGAGAGTGGGAGGATAGTGCAAGATAAAAAAAAACGCTCAAATGCCAGAAGCTTCCCTGGTTCTCAAGGGTGCCAGGTGTAAAACATCCATACATGGAACTCGTTTCAGGTTTGAGGTGCAGGGGCTTGGAGACACGACCCCTGGTTTCGTAGTCAGACGTTGTTACGGATGGACCGCTGCGTCCGCTCTAACATTCAACGCTAACGTACTACCATTTGATATATAGAGCATTGCAAAATAAAAATGTTTCCGGTTGCAACATGGCAAAAAGGGTCTACTTCTGCACTTTTAAATAATACATATATTCAAACTCAGAACAGAAAAACTCTTAGAATTTTCAAATACTACTTGTACATAGAAAGAATGGATTTTGTATTTTATTAATACATTCTTTTTCTTCAAACTTTGAAGAGTAAAACTAGACGCCATCTCCGGTAGCTATGTTAGTATCCATGCCAAAAACCGAGGAAAATACTCAAAACAATCATTGAATTTATGAAGACAAATGAGCCGCGCCATGGGAAAACCAACATAGTGGCTTTGCGACCAGCATGGATCCAGACCAGCCTGCGCATCCGCGCAGTCTGGTCAGGATCCATGCTGTTCGCTTTCAAAGTCTACTGGAATTAGAGAAACTGTTAGCGAACAGCATGGATCCTGACCAGACTGCGCGGACTGCGCAAAGCCACTATGTTGGTTTTCTCATGGCGCGGCTCAAATATAACCTCGAACATTACATACTTATTTACAGCCATATTAAACAAATAACTATTAAAACCAACACTCTTTCTGAGAAACTGAACTATCTTAAAAATTAGGAACAGATGTTTTTCCTACTGTTAACCTTAGCCTGCTGGTAGTAAGTGATTTTGCCTTTGCGACCAGTGCAGACCAAGATCAGACTGGTCCTCCGTGCAGACTGATCTTGGTCTGCACTGTTCTCTATATTCAGTCAGTATAATTGCCGAAATTGAATGGTAGACAAGTCTATTTCAGAAATTTAGCAGGCAGCAAAAACTGCGCTGTTATACACTCAGTTCCAAAAGAAAGTGTGCATTTAGTTTTCTATTATTTTTTCTCGGTCATTTTCATGAAAACCTATAATGTTTGGTACCAAAATTTAAATCAGTTCGTAAACAAATTGGTGTGCATTTTAGATTTTGAGTTATACCTGTGAGTTAGTGTATGAAAAAAATGAAACAAAAACGTAGGGGAATTTTTTGAAATATTTAGACTTAAAAAGTGAACACTTTCTTTTGGAACTGAGTATATGACAAATAACAGTGATAACGTATTATTTATTATTGCCATTATGCCCGACTGTAAAATCATGAGAAAGAATCTGAACTTGTTGCCCCTGGTATGTTTTGAAATGTTTTCCTAAGCGTCTAATAAGCATTGTTTAATACAAATAGAACATAGTGTTTTAAATTGTAAATCAATTAAAATAAAGGCATGTCAGTGTGACAAAAGAAAACGAGTAGCCTAGCATCAATATTGATTTTAAAGAAATATAATTAAATCCTATGGAGTACATATAATAGTTTTTTTTAGGTATTACATGTATTATAGTTTATCTGTAGTCAAGCATTGTATTCACAACTGGTACCTACATGAATGAAAGCATTGCCCTTATGCGCCTACTCTGCAGGCATTTGGTCACGTCACATTTGTTTATTTGTAGCTCTGTCATTGCTTCGGTCATTGGTGAGTAAATATTTCTAAGTGCGCCAAGTTGAAGTATATTGAGTGCAGTTTTTCATATATAACTATTTCATTTTGGTCGCACCAACTAAGTCATATGACACGTTTTCGGTTTAAATGGGTGTGTATCATTCGGACATTATTTCAATCCAAGCGGTGGGAAGCAAATAAGCCAGTGATCAATACTGACTCAGCGGCGAGAAGCAAGTAAGTCATTGGTGTAACACTGTTTCAGCGGTGAGTAGCAAGTAAGCCAGTGGTGTACCATTGACTCGGTGGCGAGTAGCAAATAAGTCAGTGGTCGACTCAACGACGAGCAGCAATTAATTCAGTAGTGTACTACTGACTAAATGCGAGAAGCAAGTAAGCCTGTGGCGTAACATTGATTCAGTGACGAGGAGCAAGGAAGACAGTGATGTAACCTTGACTCAGTGGCAATGAGGAAGTAAGCCTGAAGTGTAACCTTGACTTGGGGGCGAAACCCATGTACAGTAGAGGAGCAATTAAGTCAATAGTGTAGCATTGATTCGTTCCCACTATTTAACAATAAACTGAAGTCCAACACGGTTCTTAAGTTATTAACAAAATCAACATTTTTTTAAAAGTAGATACTACCAGTTCTGTTGTATTCTGTTATTTCTTTATGGCAGATATCCGTCACATATTCAAACTTTCCTTACTTGCAAACAAATAGCTTTAAACACTCGGGCCTTTGGGTTTTGTAATATAATCCATAGCAATAACAATAACGTAGCATTAAGATGTATAAGATTTTGATTAGGGTTTGAGTTCAGTTTCCTTAACCTTTAACCTGCTGGCGGCAAGTGATTCTGCCTTTAGGAACAGTGCAGACCAAGATCAGCCTGCACATCCGTGTAGTCTGATCATGGTCTGCACTGTTCGCTATTCAGTCTGTAAATTTTCAGTGAACACCCCTTCAAATAATAAATGGTACTGCTCAAAATGAATGATGGACCAGTCCATTTTAGAAATTTAGCAGGCTAAGGGTTAAAGACATCGCCCAATAACCACGACCGATCCATTCCATTTCTCTCCATTCGTTGAGTGAAACGCAAGAAAGCACTCGCGGATTTGCAACGATGCCTCAAAGATTTGATAGTCTTAATTATATTTAAAAGAAAATATTAACTCTGATATCCACTCTCTGCTTGTTGAACGTATGGGTTTCCCACTGGAAAAAAAAGAACTGCACGAAGTAAACTACTTCATTTTTTTTCCTGTTTCTGTATGTGTATTTTCTTGACATTTATTAACTGGTTCAAGAAAAAAAGTAAACTTTTGCGATTGATTTGCAATTCAGATTGGTTACGTTGAAATGAAAATATAAACAGTATAATAATGAGAATAAAAAGGTAGAAAAAGGCGAAAGGAATATCAAACTACTAAAAATTAGAGAAAAGAAATGCTGAGAGCAAACTAATAAAGAATCTCAACGTAAATGGTTATGTTACGTCAAACCAAAACGAAATTTTAATGGAATAAAAGAAAATCTCTTTGACGAAGAAAGACGAAGTAACTCAGTATATAACATTTATGACGAAACAAAAGTAACAAAAACTGAGCCAAGAGGAACAAGTGTTTTGCGAAAGAATTATTACAGAGAGGCAAATGGGAAAAGTCCAGAATCAGATGGTATAAATGTTGAATTCTACAAAATATGTTTAAACGAAATAAATTTGATGCCACTGATTCTTTTAAATACTCTTTCGGAAACAACCATTTAAGCCAGTTGCAAGCACAACGTTTGATAACATTAATCCCAAATTCCTTAGATTGGGATGCAGTCGCGAAGCAAATTTAAAAATACAGTGTTCAAAATATCGACCTTGTTAAAACTGATATATTAAGGATGTATAATTAAGAAAAGTCTAGTATGCTAAGGTTTTATAATTTTCTCATTGTAATTAGAGATAGATCTTAGTTACCATGCATTCTGCTGAAACACTATCCATACATAATTTGTATTATCTGTAAAGTGAAGAGTTAATAGAAGGCGAAATACCGCCGCAATATTGCAGTGCATACTTACACATTCTATCACCATAATTGTATCATTTAAATGTAAATTTGATGCGTATTTAAAGGGTGCGTTTCTTTGAACAAGGAAAACGCATTAATTTGAAATTATGAAAAATTATCATGACAAGCATGATAAATTCAAATGAGAGTAACTCAAACATTTCATAACAGCGATTTCTTTTTGCTCCTTTTTCACATAAGCTAACATATTTGAGTCGACAATTCAATCTGTGTTCACCGTCGCGCAGGACTGACAAAATGTGCGAGCATATCACGTACACCATTAAATATATTGAGGATTGCTTAATAAAAATATGTTTACCGTTGCAACATGAGTTGATTAGTATGTAAAAAAGGTGCTGCCTCTGTATTGTTAAATAATGGTACATGTTTTTCAAATTGAATTCAAAATTCTTTAAAATACGTCTTGTACATAAACAGAATAGATTTTGTATTTATATTCTTCTGTCCATATTTTGAGACCATCTCTGTGTTGGGACAAAGATCCAGTAGTAAAATTTCTTCCCCTATAGGAACAGCCACGTAAAAACAGAGGAAAATATATTAAACAACCCGTGATTGAATTCATGAATCAAAACGATATTTTAACCCCGAAGATTACGTATTTACTTACAGCTATACTAAACAAATTACAACACAGACCAAACAGGTACACTCTCTGTGTAACTGAACTTCTATCTTAAATATTAGAAGCAGATAATTTTTCTTACTGTTAATTTAAAGGTATATTAGACCCAAAGTTCATAAGAAATTACTTCGTATAGGGTACGTAAACATAAAATGAACTCTTATATGTTTATAAACAGTACTATGCATTAAGTTTAAAATAGTACACACTGTGTACATGTATAGATACACACAGTATTATTATACCAGATTTATATAGCGCCCTTCTCATGATCAATGTCAAGTTCAAAGGCGCTTTACATAGTTCAAATGCAGCCACACAGGGCGCATCTGACCAGAGGGACAGAGTGAGACAAAGCCCCCACGACAGAGAGATCAGAAATTAGATACAGGCTTGTCCGGCTAACTTAGCGTTGCGAATAGACAGCCTGGTTCTTTAACGTGCTCAGTGTATAGCACTGATACAGGCTAGGATTGTCTGGGTTCCTGGCCCCGTGTTCACAAAACATTTTCAGTCTCAGCTGAGTTTGATAATGAAACTTTACTTCTCATTTATATCTAAATAGCATGTTTAAGACTAAATTTTAAGTTAATAACTATTTTAAAGTGACTATTTAGTACTGATGGTCAGTCTTATTTGGAATTTTAGCTTGACGTTTTAGTAAAAATTATATTAAAATTTTTAAACTCAAACTCAGCTGAGACCGAAAAATGTTTCGTGAACATGGGGCCAGACCAGTACACCTCTAGTTGGGTGGGAAACACTGAAAAGCGTTTCTGAAAATTCACGGGTAATAATTATCAACTGTAAATGCATAACATTCAATTATGAAATGTAGTTTTGTATGCAAATACGTTATGTATTTAGTAAAGTTAAAAACATTTGATAAGGATTTTGTACATTTGAAGTAAATATCTATCAATAAAATATTTCAGTGAAAGACCGTCATTGGATATCTGTAACAAAAACTGTGCTTGTATATGACAACTAACAATAATAACGTATTATTTATCATTGCCAATAGCCTATGCCCTATTGTTTAATCATGAGAAAGAATCTGAACATGTTGCCCCTGGTATGTTTTGAAATGTTTACTTAACCGTCTAATAAGCATTGTCTAATGTAAATAGAACACAGTTTTGTTTTTTTTAAATTGTAAATCAATTTAAACAATCATATTAAAATAAAGGTTTGTCAGTGTGACATCAGAAAGCTAGTAGCCTAGTATCAGTATTGATTTTAAAAGAAATATCATTAACTCCCAGGGAGTATATTATAATAGTTTTTTTAGGTATTACATTTATCATAGTTTATCTGTAGTCAAGCGTTGTATTGACGACATGAAAGCATGGAATAAACACTATTGCCCTAATGCGCATACGCTGCAGGCATTGGGTCACGTCACATTTGTTTATTTAAAGCTGTGCCACTGTTCTGGTCATTGGTGTGTAAACATTTCTAAGTGTGCCAACTTGAAATACGTTTAGTGAAGTTGTCATACATAATTATTTTATTTTGGTTGTCAAGTCTTATTAATTTTAACTCGCAACAACTACGTTTTAGCCATAATTATGACACTTTTTCAGCTTTCGGACATTATTTCAATCACAACGGCGAGATTCAAGTAAGTCTGTGGCGTAACATTGATGCAGAGAAGAGCAACAAGTAAGCCAGTAGTGTACTACTGACTCAATGCGAGAGGTAAGTAAGTCTGTTGCGTAACATTGGCTCAAGGACGAGCAGCAAGTAAGCCAGTGGTGTACTACTGACTCAGTGCGAGAAGTAAGTAAGTCTGTTGCGTAGAATCGACTCAACGACGAGCAGCAAGTATGTCAGTAGTGTACTACCGACTAAATGCGAGAAATAAGTAAATCTATGGCGTAACATTGGCTCAATGACGAGCAGCAAGTAAGCCAGCTGTGTACTACTGACTCAGTGCGAGAAGCAAGCATGTCTGTGGCGTAACACTGACTCAACGACGAGCAGCAAGTAAGCTAGTAGTGCAGTAATCAGTCTACCACATATTTGGTTTTAATATTGTTTAGATCAAAGAGGTATAAAATACACAGAATGGCAACAGGAGATAATCTCGCGTTAGCGCGTGTCACCGCGTTATCTTATCGAAGCGTTTGCTGACTTGATCACTCGTGATCAAATCAACAGACGCTCATTAAAGTATTACACTGGCGATACGGCCGACGCGTAATAAACCGAATCGGGTCCAATTTTTAAACGACAACTGTTGAATTATCAGACTTCCAATCATAAATTCATTCTTTCCCCGTGTAGAAAATACCAATAACATGAAAAAAACAACATTATCATTATAAACAAACGTCTGATAGAAAGTTTTTCACTACACAAATTTTTATCATTCTGCTGTTTGTTTCATCATACACCGGTAAAACGAAATCTTATTCGGTTCCCACGTAATGTTGGCGAGATTTGCTCTATATTATTTTTATAGCTCTTTGTTTAGATAAAGCCTGTATTTTATTAGTAAACATCAACCTTCCATTTTAGATAGGTTTTTAACTGGAACATATTTTGTCAATAGTATGAATTTATTTTAAGTCTCTTGTAATTCTGTAAATGAATTACCATTTGCATATATCGATGCTATTGTGTATTTGTATATATTGATGTTTGTAAATGGATGAGACTCTAATATACAATCTATATAGAGAGGGAGACTTACCCTAAGTCCTCTTTACACAAGGGAAACAATCTTTTTATAGAGTGAAATTGTTGAGTGAACACCGTTTGTCAATCATAATCCTGTCCATGTTATACCAGTGCAATAGAAAAGTAAGCTATCTGTGTTACCTGCTATACATGATAACACATTCATGCATCTAAAAGTACTGGAATGTTTTTCTTCTATCATATTTCCAGATATTTTTCCCATACTTTGACGCATATATACGGGTAGCAGAGATCATTCTCTTTCCATCAATAGCTTTCTCAACATACTTTACCTTGTGAAATTCTGTGGGTTTTAGCATTTTAAAAAAATCGTCTGTTTGTTGACAAATTTCACCACAAAAATGTCACACTTTCTCCTAGGGCATTAAATGATTTTATTCTTATATATTTTCTTTCCAAAGTGCTGATCTCTGCTGTAATTGCTTCTAATTATGCATGATTTTTTCGTGCCAAGATGGTAAAAAGTGCAGGCTTTGCATGAGATACTATGTACATAGCCACCTAAGCCTACAATACAGTTTCAGCGTAGTTGTCTCCACTTTTTCCCGATATTTTACCCAGAATCGTTTTTTTTTCAGCTCAAATAAGTCTTTTTCAGAAAATGATATCTGAAATATTTTTTCAGACTGCGTACTTTGATGCAGTTAGCTACACATATATCTAAAATACACAGTGCCTACTTGAATTTTGTATTTTTAGTTACAATGCCTAATATATATATACTACTGACTTAAGGATGTACGAGCGTTTTTTTTTCAGAATATCCGCCATTTTGAAAAATGTTTCTTCGAATACAGCTTTCTAACAAAAGTTTTGCAAAAAATTAACGTTAAATAACCAAAATATGGCTAATAATGTACCATTTAACAAAATAGATTCTTCTTTTTGCGAAAAAAAATTTTTCACCCTTATTTTTGGCTGGCATTTGCCTAAATTTGACGTAAGATTTACAATGGGGTAGGGGTAGGTAATTTCAAATATCTATGAAAGTAGATCAGGTTTGGTTTTGATATTTTTCTGAATGATACATATAACAATAAGCTATAACTGAAATAAAACTTTTCAAGATAGGACTTTATTTTATCTAGAAAATGTAGATTAAAACAAAAAGAACAAAAAATATCAAAGTTCACCAGTTTTTAACAGTTTTTTCTTAATAAATCTCTTAGATGCAGGGTGACCCCAACATTTTTTCTGTCCGTTTTGAAGCATTTTTGTATGTCATTAAAGCTGCAAAATATTTTGAAAATCTTACCGTCAGAATTTTTTTTGCAGATCTAAAAACAGTTTTCCATTGAAAATAAAGTGGGTGGGGTAATTATGTCAACATGTAAAAATGAAAGAGATTTGTTCGTGACATTTATGCTTATATAATACTGATATCACCTTGTATTCATATTAACCTATAAGACATGAAATCCCTTTAACATTAAATGAGATATTATATGTTTTATAACATACCACCATTTTTACAGTTTTACAAAATTTCAAAAATGCTTAAACACTGGGTGAAGAAAATGCCCTAAAAAAATAAAACGAGTTCGGTGACCTGTGTTTTTTTTTTCTCTTGTTTGTCTTAGAAACTAATGTTCTTCAAGCTCACAGAGCATGAAAAAAATTCTGACCGTTAGAAAAAATTCGCTCCTACATCCTTAATACGAGAAGCAAGTATGTCTGTGGCGTAACATTGACTCAGTGATTAGGCACAAGGAAGACAGTGATGTAACCTTGACTCAGCGGCAAGGAGCAAGTAAGTCTGAAGTGAAACATCTGCTTAGCGGCGAAAACCATATAGAAGAGCAATTAAGTAAGTAGTGTAACATAGACTCTTTCTCACTATTTTAAAACAAAATGAAGATCAACGCGGTTCTGAAGTGATAAGCAATATCACCATTCTTTAATATAAGTATACTCAGATCCAAAAGAAAGTGTGCACTTTTTAAGTTTAAATATTTCAAAAAATTCCCCGACGTTTTTGTTTCATTTTTTCATACACTAACTCTCGGGTATAACTCAAAATCTAAAATGCACACCAATTTGTTTACGAACTGATTTAAATTTTGGTATCAAACATTATAAGTTTTCATGAAAATAACCGAGAAAAAATAACAGAAAACTAAGTGCACACTTTCTTTTGGAACTGAGTGTACATATAACCAATTTTCTTTTAGTTTATCATTCACAATGACAGATAACCGTTCATTATAAAATAAGCGGTGTATTCAAACTGTCTAAAATTCTTTACTTATAAACGATTCTTATAGTATAATTTATATAGTTATGTCAGAAAAAAAGCTCAATTCCAATATAAATAATATTTCAGTCTGTTAAAATTTTAGTTAAGTTTCCTAAAAAACTGGGCTAAAGCTTATCTAACGGAAAACAATAACTCCAGTATCCATTCCAATACATATTATAGGTATGGTTTTCCCATTGTAAAACCACCAACTGCACGAAGCGAGCTATGTCTTTTTGTCTCGTTTTTGTAATGTACTGACATTTATTAACCGATTTACGAAAAATGTATGCTTAGATAAATTTATTGTTGTCTAAGATTCGAGCAATGACTTGCAATATAAGTGTTCAATAAAGTTGATAGATACTAAGTAGTAAAAAAGACTTTTGGGATTATTTTGCAATTCAAATAGGTAATATTACAACATATCGCTATTAATGATCATTAAAAAATCATTATTGTTTTCCTTCCCATACATACAGGGTGGCCAACCCACGGGACTTTAGAAAATCGTACACACGAAGAAGGTAAAATGTGCCTATATTTTCCTTATATCTTTACAGATTTTCATAAACTAAAGTGCATCGAAGACAGCAAAATCAGTGCTTTCCTCTGCACATAACGTCTGCTACTAGTTCTCAGTACTTTTTTCAAACACCTTGCCCAACTGCTTTTCGTGGACTATAACTGTTAAGATAACGTTCACACTTTCGCTGCTGGAGCAAGTGTTTGAGAAAAGTTACTTGAATCGTGTATACGGTATCCAAAAGTCACCTGGGTTGGCCACCCTGACATCTAAACTTAGATAGTGTGGATCAGGAAAAACAGTGTATAAATCTCCAATAATTATTTCCATTACAAGACACTAACTTATAATTAGCGATTGTATTAAAAGATTGACGGATACGCAGTGGCGGTTATGAAATAACAAAACATTGTACCCTGTTATCATGATAAAAGATATGCCAGTTTTTTTTTTAAAAAAAATATTTGATATTAATACGTTTAAAAAATCCCTTTGATAAAGTTTCTTCATGTACATAAATAATCTCTAAATACTGTGAAGATTTAATTTCCTTAAACTTGGTTAATTGAGCCGTGCCATGGGAAAACCAACATAGTGACGTTACGTACGATGTTGGCGAACATCGGAAATTTTTCAGGTTCGTTCACTTCAATGTTTCATGAAATTCGTTTTAGAAATACTGTTGTTTATCTTCTTATATCACAAGAAAGGCAAAACAATCTCCCTGTTAGTAAATATGATCGCATTTACGTTTAACAATTAGTAAGATTTTAATTCGACATAGAATCATAGAAAACAACACTAAAACGTCATATAAGATGTAACAGAATTCACCAATGCGCATTATTTAACGGCTTGGTAAATTCATAAAATTATTTTTTTCCGTCAAATAAGAAGACTCGGTGACGTGACGTTAACTATATTTGACGTCATTACAGTCATTTGCTGTTCAATACTTCCTGTAACAAACAGGAAGCAAAAGACAGACCCAACTTAAAACGTAAGATTTAATGTCTTCCCTAGACAGGATTTGTTAAAATTTCTGTATTTTCTTTCACTATTGTATGCTTTCTATAATATTTATTTTGACAAAAAGTACATAAATTCTACTTTTGAATTAGTAAGTTTTTGTCGTATATTGACTTTGATAATGGCGTTTAATATATGTATACTTTAATCTAGCCGCGATGTCACACGTGTCAAAAAATGCAAAAAATAAAATTACGAAGTTGTTACGTGCCGAAATATTTAAAGAAATATGTATTTGTTTACAAAACAGCGACTACAGTCTGAAAGTACATACAATTGTCTGCAAATTGATATGCATAAGTCTTACGTTGAATATGAATTAAATCTAACACATGAAAATTGCAAAATCTAGCCGAAATGTCACAGCCGTGAAATTAATGTTACGTCGACGTTACGTTTGAAAACTAAATAATGTATATGTATTACAATTGTATCTGAACACCGCAATATAATTCACTGTCTGATAAATAATTATATTGAATAAATATTATATAGTACATCTATATCAAATATTTCCTTAAATATCGAAACGACATGATTTATGAAAACTGTAGTCCAACCACCCCAAGTAATCCCTTTAACGTCCAAACGGCTAAAAACGACGCTAACGTCAGTTACACTAATGTACGCCAACAATGAGCGTAACGTCAGTGGCTTTGCGACCAGCATGGATCCAGACCAGCCTGCGCATCCGCGCAGTCTGGTCAGGACCCATGCTGTTCGCTAATGGCTTCTCTAATTACAACAGGCTTTGAAAGCGAACAGCATGGATTTTGACCAGACTACGCGGATGCGCAGGCTGGTCTGGATCCATGCTGGTCGCAAAGCCACTATGTTGGTTTTCTCAGGGCATGGCTCAATTTAGGATTCAAGTCAACTATAAAGTCTGAAAATTAACGACAATTTTGTTGGGACAACATCTCTTTTTCTATTGCTGAACAATACAGTGTGCATAAAGCCTATCTGCGTCAGTGTAAGCCAAATACATTCAATCTGTCATATCATTTTTTCGACGACCTTTATATCTTATCATAATCTACAGAAAATATTCGAATAGTTGCATGCAAGCCTAAGTTACATTAAAGCATGATTTCCAATTAATAGTATTATCTAATAAGGTTAATATCTTGTAAATATTCCTGTTTGAACCGTGATTTAAATGGAAGATGATTCGGTTGTTGTTGTTTTCGTTCAAAAGTACCAGCACACAGTAAATAAAAGCACATGTATTTCATTACGGATATTAGTGTACCTTAGAATAAAAAGCTCCGTCTGAAAATATACAGCATTATATGAGCCGTTCCATGGGAAAACCAACATAGTGGGTATGCGACCAGCATGGATCCAGACCAGCCTGCGCATCCGCGCAGTCTGGTCAGGATCCATGCTGTTCGCTAATAGTTTCTCCAATTCCAATAGGCTTTAAAAGCGAACAGCATGGAGCCTGACCAGACTGTGCGGATGCGCAGGCTGGTCTGGATCCATGCTGGTCGCATACCCACTATGTTGGTTTTCTCATGGCACGGCTCATATGGGGAAAAAACAACAGATTAAGATGCAATATAGTACACTAATGAAGAATATCAGAAGAAATCAGATTAAGAAGTGCAGCCACAATGTATTACAGCTAGAAGACGGTTTGATATTACCACCGCAAGCCAAGTCATAAATTTGTACCAACCTCGGTATCATGGTATTCCTCCTCATTCTCGTCTAGAAACACGTAACCTTCAAACATGCTTCTCAAATTGTCCTTAACAATTATTCGCGCTGACAAAACTCATAATTTTGTAACTGTGTCAAAACTTATCTATAAAAATAAATTAGTTATTTGACTATTTTTTCATGATTTCACTTTACTCTCTTATAGAATATTTCTACTCGGGGGAAAATCAGTGACATTTGACGTATCAATTTTATTGACGATTTTAAATTCATATAGACTGTGTTGTCTCTTTCGTTGGCAATATGATACTTAAAGATCCTTTTTTTTTAGTTATTCCAAATACAGATACAATTCATTTGACAGAAAACCAGTCTGAAAAACGCGAAATTAATAACGCAGGATATTAAACACTTGAAATCCATTTTAAAGACTTGTTCAGAAATATTCTCTAACTCATTGTCTATATCTGCAACTGCATAAGTATTGAACTCGGCCAAGTTTGTACGTTGTGTTTGTACTTGAGAGCCCGAACTATTAAACAAGGCTCTCATTCAACATCCATTTCATACATATTTGAACAACTCTTTGGTTTCCGTTCACTGTCAATTCCCGACAATAACGGTGCATGTTTGAAAACGATTTATTGATATAAGCTATCCTCCAGCTTCGAAACCATTTCTATTTTTACAAAGAGATTTTAATTTTTAATCTCAATTCTTTTATCTAATCTGAATGTTTAAATGCTTAAATTTCGTCACGGACAAAGTGACACAAAAAGGCAATGTTTCATAAGTGAAAAAAAATTGATCTATATCAAAAGTGAACAGATAAGTTTAAATGCTTATATTTTTTTCTAAAGTTTACAGGGAAATTGTGGGTGCTAAATCTACACTGAGTACAATTTTAATGAACTTTTAATGTTTTATTTTATATACAATTAGTATATATAGCCTATGAACGTATTTGAAAATTCCTTTCAAACAGTGAGATAATCAAAATTTATTCTAATATGTTTGTCTCTGTTAAAACACTCCTACACTTGAATGACGTCACGTTAACGTTCGGTGACGTCAAAGTTTTTGTTGCGACCAAGAAAGAGCGCTTCTATATTTTATCTACTGTTTTAGATTAAGGGCATATTTGAATCGAAATAATTTTTAGCACAACCGTGTTTTAACACTATTTATACACTCGGGCTGCGCCCTCGTGAAATTATTACGCCCGACGTATAACCGCCCATCGTGCATAAATAGTGTTAAAGCACTCTTTTGCTATATTATATAAATTGTTACAACATGAACTCAAATTTGAAAATTACTCACTCGAAACGGGTCAGAAATTTTTGATGTAAATAGTAAAATTTAGGACCAGGAACAACAGACTATAGTAGTCGCAACTTGACCGCGATGGTTGACCTTAGGCTGATTATTCATATCGATTATTTCATTGTAGAAATCAAGGGTGCTTAGGGTAGCCGTGTATATTTATATGGAATTAGTTTGTATACAGTACAGTATCAAAGTATATATACTTACACTTGATCAGTTAAATATTTCCAGTACACAAATTTATATTTACACAAATTTATATTTCCTTTTTCTCGTGCAGCTCGTGTTTTACGTACACTCCTTTTCAATAATAGGTTGTGCCTCATTATGTATTGTAATGCATAGGTCAACCATCGGGGTCAAGTTGCGTCTATTATACCTGTAGAGACAGGAAATTGGAACAAAATAGTTTTAGAAACTACAAAATATACACTATGTCAAAGTAATATATGAGATGAATACCACTTATATCATTTATATGTTCTTCTTTTTCTCATGGT
Source organism: Mercenaria mercenaria (assembly GCF_021730395.1). NCBI lineage: Eukaryota > Metazoa > Mollusca > Bivalvia > Venerida > Veneridae > Mercenaria > Mercenaria mercenaria. The sequence goes on from NC_069363.1 coordinate 58,551,059, forward strand.
AGAAACATATACATTAGACCAAAATTTCATAACATTTTAAATGTGTTACAATTTGATATGCTAATGAATATGAACTGCAATGGATTAGAATATATGAAATACTGTTTGTTTGTTTGTTAAAACTATCACCTTATCATTTAACAAGAGCTCGTAGAACACGAAATGCCCCCCTTGATGCATTCAGTAACTGTACAAGGAACAGAAATTATTTGGTCACTGTGCACTGGACGTTTGACGTACTGATCTCAAATCAATAATTATGGGTCATTTACCAGTCATAAGTTACCTCCGTATCAAATGTGATCTTAGACCAAAGCATTCTCTAGTTATTTGGCAAAAAGAGTTCTACTGTTGCGGGTCATTGTGACCTTTACCTTTGACCTACTGATCTCAAAATCAACAGGGGTCATCTGCTGGTCATGATCAACCTTCCTATCAGTTTCGTGATCCTAGGCCCAAGCGTTCTCAAGCTATCGTCCGGAAATTGTTTAACTGTTCCGGGTCACTGTGACCTTGTCCTTTGACCTACTAATCTCAAAATCAATATGGGTCACCTGCTGGTCATAATCAACCTGTAGAGTTTCGTGATCCTAGGCCCAAACGTTCTCAAGTTATCGTCCGAGAACGGTTTAACTGTTCCGGTTCACTGTGATCTAGACCTTTGACCTATTGATATCAAAATCAATATGGGTCATCTGCTGGTCATGATAAACCTATTTATTAAGTTTCCTAGGCCTAAGCGTTCTCAAGTTATCGTCCGAAAACGGTTTAACTGTTCCGGGTCACTGTAACCTTGACCTTTGACCTACTAATCTCAAAATCTATAGGAGAGATCGCCGTGACGTCACGCGTTAACATCTGTTTATCTGGTGGTTGGCAAAACAAATGATTTTAACACCGTTTGTGTATTGAATCAGAATTTTTAATTTTTAATAACTTTTTTGCTCATTTATGGATTTTCAAAATTCAAAAAGATTTGAAATACTAACAATCTTCATATTTTTGTATCCAAATATCTTTTTTCAATGAATAACCGTTTTAAATGACATATTATTTTAAAAGCGGCGTAGTGATTTTCACAACCTTTAGAAAAACAGTGTAAGTTAAGCGTTCATAATTAATCCATTTTATTTCGAAATAACAATTAAAAGTAATCAATAAATTGCTTGTTTTATAACCTTTCCATTGATCAAAAAATTATTTATGTAATTTGTGTTTTAAGAAAGTTTAGACCGTTAGAAAAACATCACTGTTTACAAAAAACATGGACGGTCGGCTTCTGCCCACCCGATCACTGTCTTATCAGTTCTAAAAATAGAATTTGTATACAAACACGATCTCTCCTATAGAGGTCATCTGCTGATTATGACCAATCTCACTATCAACTTTTATGATCCTAGGCTTAAGCGTTCTTGCGTTATCATCCGAAAACCTATTGGTCTACGGACCGGCCGACCGACGAAGGGGGCATAATAATTGAAATGTGTTCAACATAAAGATACTCTCTCGTTTAAAGGTAGATATTCTTCTTACATTAATATTGTAGCGTGCACGGCCTAGCTCGGTATATAAAATATAGTATAAATTTTCCTATGGGCTTCCTTGCCGACTGATTGAAACAAATGATTTTAAAAATGATTGATAAGATATAAAATAATTACTGCTAATCAACCTATCTCAATTTAATTGATGACGAGCACTCAGAATTCGTGGATGGGATCTTGTAGTATGGTGATTCACAACAAACAATGCCTGAGGTGAATACCATACATAAGATTTTACCTAAATACCACCAGATGTCGAGTTCCTATCGTCGTGGAACTTAAACAAAACGCAATGTTTTGAGTAAGAACTCAGACTATGATAGGAGGTCAAGAACCTAATAGTATCCGGTAATTTATTATATTATTTATTTTTTAGCGATGTTATTTCACTCGGTAGCTTGGTAGATTCTTTAATATATTTACTTTGACGTTGTTGACTCCTCGGTAGCCAGGCAGGTTCTGATCTCTTCGTGGCGCTGTCCCGGTTTTTATAAGCTTTTATCCAACTGCAATTAATGAGCGCTCAATAATTAAGACAAAATCAAGCTCCTTGGTACAATGATCATCGAAGTGCGTAATTTATCCTTAATTTGTGTATTTTCCGTAATTAGAACCTAAAACTATCGTAATTAACGTACCAATAGATAGAACTTTCTTTTCTGGTACTTGGTTATAGATTAGTATTTATTATTTTAAGTCTATCATCTAAAATATTGTATTATGACGGAGTATTGGTGGTTCGAATATGATTGGGTCTAATTGTTCTAGGTAGATGTTGTACTGAATTTACATAACCTCATTTTGTCATTTATATGAACTGAGCGAAATGAAAAAGTGTTGAAACAAAGTTGTGTGTAATTTGTTGTAAACACGAAATAAAGTTTTCAGTAGTTTTATTTTTTTTTAATTTGGAAACTGGCATGTAGTATGTCTTTGGCCAGTTAAACAGCTTTAAATGATGAATTTGGCCAAGATAAAATTATACAAAAACTAAAGTACACCTCCGCACTTTAAAAACGCACCACTCAGAAAATGGGTCATAAAATTTAATTTTATACGACAATTCCATTATTTTTATGTGACTACATAAACTCATTATCTGGTACACAAACAAGGAAAATTTAACAAAAATCGGTTAACAAAAACTGTTCATTTCGTCCTATTAAACAACACCACCATCCAAGTCAAAATTCACAGACGACCAGTATGTCAGTACGTTTTTATTAGAGATCACGAATTTATCAATTTTATATTATTTGACAACTCACATGTACAGTGCACATGCAAAACGTGCTAAACGTCTTACCTATGCATAATAAGTCACGGATGAGTGGTTTTGAATAAATATAATTTTAATTAAGCGACAAGTGACTAGTGTATTGGAAAAGACATTTGTTATCATTTAAATTAATATTGGAAGACTTTATGCGTGAAATAAGTAATAAAAAATCTATTTTGTGAATTTTGAAACTGAGGGGTACCAGATATAAATATCTTAAATAAGTAGTTTTTATTTATAGATCTTTTTCATTTTTGCACATTTTATGGAAGAGTTATTGAGATTACTATATAATACAAGAATGAATAAATTGGTCCACTCAGAAAGTGTAATTTGTGTATTTATTAAGTGGTGCGTTTTTAAAGTGCGGAGGTGTACATTTAAAAGCTAATGCAATTTGTTGAAAATATATTTTACAAATAAAATTGATAAACATAGATATACATTAATCAGTTAAGAAAAAGCGACAATTCCCTGATATCTTAAAGAAACTTTTTTGTTGTTGTTGTCGTACGATCTTGGGGTCAGTTCCGTTCAGAGCTGGATACAGTAAATATAACATGTGACTTTTTTTCTGTTAGCTTCACTCGTGAACACTACATAATTCATTTATACTTTCATGGATTCGGTGTTCGCTAAATGAAAGAAAGCTTGCCCATACGTTTTAATATAACTCGATCATACACTGATAGTTAGTTCGAAAACATATCTCATACATATATAGTGACTAATTTAGGACATTTTGTTCTGTCGCGTTGGCGTGCGATTGGTGTATGAACAAAACATTTTATCTCGAGCTATCGCACGCGCCAGAAAGACACGTTTAAATGTAAAACATAAGCCGTGCACCTGCTAACACGTCATATTGAAACAAGGCATTTCGTCTCAGCGCGTGTGCCATCCACCCAGCATGAAATCTTTGTTTATGGCGCAAACTCCAACGCGAAACAGTAAAACATATCACTTCGTCTTAGCGCGCACAAATATCTCGTTCTTTTTTTCTTTTTCTTTTTGTTATTGCGCATTGATAGTTTCGTTAAAAGTCGCAAAGGCGCTGGCGTACACGCAAAGACGTGTACGCCAAGACATAACTTCCCAAACTTCGTTATATCGCGTTGGCACGCCCGCAAGTTTGACGCAACGAAATGAGCTACATAAGCCGCGCGCACGTAGAAATGTCCATGATATGCCACCATATTTTACATCATCGAACCATATTAATGATATGAATGCACATTGTGTGCTGAGAAGAATTACGAAAATAAATATTGGTTTTATCTCTTTAATTTATATTTAATTAAGCTTAATTTCTGAAGACCCTTATATTCAAAAGCGTTTATTACGCGTGCAAGGTATGTAAATATACTTGACTTAAACAAATTCAACCCACGCTGTTTCAAAAATCAATTAAAAATTGATAAATAAATGCACTTGATATAAAAGCCCTGGCAAAATCAGAAAATTCTGACGTACTTACTTTTGTTCGGTTGATTCTAATTAGATAATAATTAATTATTTGTAAGCGGAGAAGTACTTTTGTAAACCTTTACTCAATTTTGAGATTGCGATTACTCCAGATACTTGTCCGGTTCGAGCATAAATTTATGATCATGCATTATGCATGTCTGTTAGCGTCTTATTTTATACATGCATTTTTAAAATATAAAAACAAACCCTTGTACAAATATAAAAACAGTTTTCTCTCGTGAGGTCCATGCCCCTGTGTACAATATCAAGGAAATCGATACCAAAAAAAAAAAAAAAAAAAAAAGAAAGAAAAAAAAAGAAGATAAATTATGTGGGTACAACCGTCTGCTAAATGCATTCCCGTCAAAATGTTACAAAAAAAGGCCATCAACAATTTCTCCGTATACTTTAGCGGTACTACTACGCACTTCGTCAAAATTTCTGTACGCTTCTTCTGAAACAATGTCTTGTTTGGTTTTAAGAATGTTGTTAAAAATAGTGTTATGTTATAAATTAATTTATCATGTGTTTCGAGATTCGATAGTTTTTTGGGTGGTTCCTTTACCTTTTATTATATATAATTAAAACTAGAAACGAAGTTATTTGTTTAGTACTATTCGATCAATATTTGAGCCGTGCCATGGGAAAACCAACATAGTGGGTATGCGACCAGCATGGATCCAGACCAGCCTGCGCATCCGCGCAGTATGGTCAGGATCCATGCTGTTCGCTAACAGTTTCTCCAATTACAATAGGCTTTAAAAGCGAACAGCATGGAGCCTGACCAGACTGCGCGGATGCGCAGGCTGGTCTGGATCCATGCTGGTCGCAAAGCCACTATGTTGGTTTTCTCATGGCACGGCTCAATTTGATTTTACAGGAATGAAAATATAGGGAAACTGGAGTAATTAATTAACTTATCCAACACATGTCTGTTATCATAGGGTCCGATTATAAAACGGTCAATCAAATACTGCTCCAGCTTCCGCCACAAGATAGACCAAAATATTTTCTTTTTCTCTGTAATTTGAAAACCATGTTACCAATGTTTGCCTATTGCGCACCAGCGATTTCGTTACATCGTGAGCAAGCAGTAAAAAGGCTAAATCACAGGCGGCTGAATTATCTCATAAAAGATCAATTTCCGTATTGCACACAACCTCACACAGTATTGATATATCAGTAATGATTTATCTGATGTGATCTGATCAAATGAAAGCTTTTACCTGATATCAGAAATCATGGAACTCGGAAACAGTTTAATAGTGTATGAGTTTAATTCCGTAAATTACACCAACGCTTGACAAACCTATGAATATAAACAAAATAAAAAGGTTAGGGTAGATTTCCCAGAAGCACAGAGCATCACAAACATAGTCAGAGAGGCTTGCATTGCAAAGTAGGCCCGCAACAAATGGAAACTGAAGTGGAAAGATATAGAAGACGGGTTGCTTCAAATAATTGCTGCAAATCATTCAAATAATATATGAGCAGAACTATGAGAAAACCAACATAGTGTATTTGCGACCAGCATGGATCCAGATCAGCCTGTGCATCCGCGCAGTCTGGTCAGGATCCATGCTGTTGGCTTTCAAGGTCTATTGCAATTAGAGAAACCGTTAGCGAACAGCATGGATCCTGACCAGACTGCGCGGATGCACAGGCTGGTCTGGATCCATGCTGGTCGCAGATGCACTATGTTGGTTTTCTCATGGTGCGGCTCATATACTTATCCATTGTTAGTGCTCGTTTGAAAGAAATACGTAAATAAATACGCAATTCAAAGAAACTGGACACATATAACGCGAAATCTATCAATAATTATAATGTCATTTAAAATCTGAAGAAAGAACGAGTCCCAGAATGAAAACTGAAAGTTTCACTGCTTTTAATCGGTGGATAAGAAATTTCTGGCATGACATAAATTCCTGAAATGTCTCTTAAAATGGCATACTCCCATTAAATTGTTTAGGCAGTCAAATGATGCCGCTTAAAGCCGTCAGTTTATTTCGCTGCTTCCGACGACAGAAAATTCAGTCGTAAGATGATATCAAAATTCAGTCGTAAGATGATATCTTAATAGAAGTCGTAAATCAACTAGAAGATATAATTTTAAAGAACTACTTCACCTCCATTTACACATAAAGCCTTGTTGAGAATGGGGTTTGAATCAGCTTGTGTTGTTTAGGTCCGATTTGAAATAATGACGTAAGCAGATATAGAAAAATCTACTATTAGGATAATTGAACAATGAGATTTTGCTAGAAATATTTTGGAAAGAAGAAATATTGTTACTGTCAAAACTTTCGGAAATTTGTATAACCTTTAATTTACGGAAACATAATAGTTTGTTACTTTAGAGGAGGCCACTCTCATCTAAGCATTTATTCACCTTAAACAAGCTCACAAAAGTTATTCAGGGACTAGTGACGAGTTGGGACTTAAACCTATGGTTGATGGCTGCCCAGACCATATATCCGCCCCCCACCGCAAGGATTGTGTTACAGGACGCAATTGTTAGCGCAACTTTCACGACGTCGGTTGTAGACACTGATACGTCCGTCGGTGTTCCACATCATCACTAAACACTACGTTCTACCAACACTAACCGCGATGGTTGTGGGCTCAAATTAGACGTTGGTGACGGTGACATAGCGTAAGAACTAGACTGCGGTAGGGCCTGCGGCAGATAATTTCCAGTTCTCACTCTATATCGACTTATAGGCCGTCCACGGCTATCTAGCACTAAACGTGACGTGGATTCAGCCGTCACAAATCTGTCACGCAAATGACGTTGACGTATGTATTGTCTTGTCGTACTGACCTTACACGCGGTATACTCGAACGAGGCTTATCGACAAGCATTTGCTTGTCTCTGACAATGGTGCAAATGTTGGGAATTCAATTCCAAATGAAATTCGCTCCACATGTTCTCTAACATCTTTTAAAAGTAAGTATAAAACGTATATCTTACAGTTGACTGCTTAAGGAATCTCTTTGTTTATATCAGCTGACTTATAACTATGTCATTATAATATAATAATGCATGTATATATTATGTCACTAATTGATTGCCAAAATGGAAATTGTATAAATGGTATACTTAAAGGCAATATCTTTTTAAGGGGTATTTGTCTAAGAATGAATGTGATATTTATTAGGTTATGTGATAGTGTAAATTGTATTTGGTTTTTGTTGTTGTTCAGAAGGCCACATTTAAAATTAAGATGTATCATTTGTACTTTGCATTGATATTTTCATGTGCTACCTTCTATAAATAAAGATGTTATAATTATATTATTATTATTATTATATTCTTGGATCCTCTCTTCGAAATTTAGCCTCGGCATTATCAAAAACTGATTAATTGTCAGAAAATCTCTGAAAATATAGTCGTATGTCGACTAACACATGTACCTGTGTAAAATTCGCTGAATTAAACCACATGGTTGACACAAACGGGCTGCACGAGGATATCATGAGCAGGTACATGAATTAACAATGGGCTGAATAAAATCGTACGAGTTTCGGTTGGCTGTGTTTGTCGGTCAGTCTGACATTGCCCAACAAATTTAAACTATGTAACTAAAATAATTATTTTATTTATTGTAAATGATAACTCGTAAAAGTTTTTAACAAGACTAACATGACAGAATATAAGAATCTTTCACTGAACATGATAGAATATAAGAATCTTTCACTGGCAGCGGGTAAAGATGGGAACATCCGGCACTCGGGTAACTGTTTAGGCGGTAACTCGGCTGGAGCCTCGTTACCGCCTAAACAGTTACCCTCGTTTTCTTGCATGCCTTATTCTTCAATTTGTAGAAGATATAAAGAAAAACTAAGATTTTTCTTTAAAGCGCTATTTTGTTACAGTAGCGTATGAATTTATGCATTCGTTCATAAATTATAGCACGTAAGTCATCTTCATCCCTGGGTGTAAGATGAGTTTTTCTAACACTCGAAAAGCACGGGAAAATCCTGTCCGGAATGCAAGAAATCAGACAGATCACCTTTAATCTGTACTTGTATTTGAGTTATTGCCAGTTTTTTTTATTTAATAATTTACAATTCGTTTTAAATAGTATTTTTGCTATTGTTATCAATATGTAATGTAGTTTATCGTACTCTTTTGTATTTTGTTAGAAAAAAATGTTTTAATGGTGTAATATATAAAAACTTCAAAAGAATTACGGAACCAGTTCAGAGATAAATTATTAAATTATGAAAGGGCTTATGAGAATACAAATCTATTGTAAGTGCTTATTGGAAAATACTGAAACAAGGTCACCAAATATCAGCATAAAATTTAAAAAAAAAAAGAACTTTATTCTTTTCGAATGTCATTAGCATTTTAACATCTTTTGTTTTAAACAAAAACTTAACATCAGAACAACTTTGTGACGGTGATTATATCATAATATCACGAAATATTTAGGAAATTAACTAACTTTCATACAGTAATACGTGATTATGTCATTAAATACAAAATTAATGTAATAGGGGCCTCCGTGGTCGATTTGTTAATATCTCTAATTTGGAATCACTTGTTCCCTCACCGGCACAGATTCGAGCCCCTGCTTTGGGCGTAGAATTAAGCAATATGCATTTGGCTGACATCTTTATCATTTTAAACATAGCTGGTCACAGGTAACATTATCATTGAATTTCATTCCTTTAAGTCTTAATAACAGAATTTACTATACATTTTCGTTTCCTCCTCATTAGTGGTATGGGCACACTCTTCGAGAATTAAAGAATTAAGAAATTGATATGAAAAATCTATAACATGTTTGCCCTCCATCCTAGAAGGTCTCGTATGTGCTCGATTGGATTTATTTACATTGACGTAACGCCTGGCGGGATGATTTTGCGACAGCTGGCCTGTTTTTGGCATCGCATTATTCGTGCACCAGCTCATCATGATGCTGATGCAGTAACAGAACCATACGGAACGCCTAAACTGCCTTTGTTCTGTACAATCAATAGTTCGTCATGTGCATTTTCTAATATATTCGGTACAACTTATAATTTGTTATGTAGATAAAGCAGTTTGTTATGTACATTTACTAGTTTTTTCCGGTACATTTCTTACTTTGTGTTGTGCATTTAGCAGTTTGTTCTGTACAATCAATAGTTCGTCATGTGCAATTTGCACCGAATATATTGTGAAATGTACATGACGAACTATGAATTGGACAGCCAAACTACTGAATGCACAACACAAACTAAGAAATGTACAGGACAAACTAGTAAATGTACATAACAAACGGCTTTATCTACATAACAAATTATTATTTGTACCGGATATATTGGAAAATGCACATAACGAACTATCAATTGTACAGAACAAACTAGCAAATGCACAACACAAACTAAGAAATGTACCGGACAAACTAAGAAATGTATATAACAAACTGTTTTATCTACATAACAAATTATAATTTGTACCGACTATATTGGAAAATGCACATGACGAATTGTTAATTGTACAGAACAAACTGCTAAATGCACAACACAAACTAAGAAATGTACCGGACAAACTAGTAAATGTACATAACAAACTATTTTATCTACATAACAAATTATTATTTGCACCGGTTATATTGGAAAATGCACATAACGTAAAATGCACGTAACGAACTATTACTTGTACAGAACAAACTGCTAAATGCACAACACAAACTAAGAAATGTACTGGACAAACTAGTATATGTACATAACAAACTTTTTTATCTATATAACAAATTATGATTTGTACTGAATATGTTTTATCTACATAACAAATTATTATTTGTACCGAAAATATTGGAAAATGCACATAACGAACTATTAACTGTGCAGAACAAACTAGTAAATGCACAACATAAACTAAGAAATGTACCGGAAAACCTAGTAAATGTACATAACGGACTGTTTAATCTACATAACAAATTATTATTTGTACCGAATATATTAGAAAATGCACATGACGAAGTATCAATTGCACAGCACAAACTAGCAAAAGCACAACACAATCTGGAATGACTACGTAATAAAATAAAAAATATTATGTCAAGGCAGTCTAAGCGTTCTATAGAACCACCACCGGACGCAGAACGTCGTCAGTAAAGCGTTAAGCAATTAGATTGTAAGCAGATCAATTTTGTATATACTGATCTCGTAAAAGTCTTTTTATAATATATAAATAGGAAACACTAACATCGAAATCAGTTATCCTAAGTTTTCATTAAAGTTTTAATGGAATTGGCCCAGCTTTATCTATTCAGACTAACTGATTCTTCATTAAATAATATATTTTCAGGTTTGCCGACATTTTCCTTACTTTTAACCAAAACTTAATCTCTCTTTCAGTTCCCCATATACAGATTGGTTTGGTGTTTGTTGACGCACACCTAAGTTTTTTTTGTGGAACCTAATATAATATGTAATTTATAAATCTCTTAAAAAGTATATGCTCCCCATACCTCCGATCCATATAATAAATGAATACAACCATACAATCAAAAAGCTTCAATTTGGTTTCGGTACAAAGTGGAATCCTGGCAAATAAAGATAAAATATCATAGCATGCTTTATTTATAATAATTAATATATGATTGAATTTTTCATTGCATAATATTTCAGTAAATTAAAACGTGTAAAACATGTCGTCTGGTTTGCACGTGCAAAAAGATGCCTAACATTATTCTGTTAGTTTCGAGGACAAATATCCGATATAGGGAAACTTCACTCCATTATTCCGAGTAGTTAAAAAATAGTGCAAATATAAATGTGCATAGTTTCTTTTTTACGTCTGTATAGGTTGTGCAATAAATATTGAAGTGAAAGTGCATTGAACATAAAACTCATTTAACCTTTAGCCTGCTGGCGGCAAGTGATTCTGCCTTTGCGACCAGTGCAGACCAAGATCAGCCTGCACATCCTTACAGGCTGATCTTGTTCTGCACTGTTAGCAATTCAGTCAGTGAATTTTCAGTGAACTCCTCTTCAAAAAATAAGTGGTATTGCCCAAATTGAATGATGGACTGGTCTATTTTAGAAATTTAGTAGGCTTAAGGTTAATATCATACTCTTCCAGCTACTCTCGTAAACACTCTTGTAGTACTGTTGTCACGTTTAGTATTATTTATATTATCTAAATAAATAAATGATCTGCTTATTCATTTATTTATTTACAGGAACGCCTCATTTATTATTTAGTAAACATGTATAAATATGTCATAAATTGTTTTAAAATTCATGTATTATTCACTTTTATTTAAGAAATATAAAGTGGTGTTTATTTGAGTATGAAACGCTGTTGTTTTTTTTTTTTTTGATGGTTTGTTGGTTGTCTGGATGCGGGATATACGCTGTCAAGGATACCCATATCTGGCGAAGGCGAGCTGGGAACCTGATATTGAATTCCAGGACAGTGTATATCCCGTATCCATTCACCAACAGACTTATGTCAAGAATTTGCTACATTCTTTACAAATCGACAGCGGGGCCTCCGTGGCCGAGTGGTTAAGGTCGCTACCTTTGAATCACTTGCTCCTCACCGATGTGGGTTCGAGTCTCACTCCGGGCGTTAAATTCTTGATATGAGGAAGCCATCCATTTGGCATACGGAAGGTTGGTGGTTCTACACAATTGCCCGCCAGTGATGAAATAATACAAGAAGGGACGCTTGGGATCTTCCTCCACAATCAAAGCCGGAAAGTCGCCATATGACCTTGTGCCGGTGCGACGTTTTTAAAACCCAACAAAAACGAAAAACATAATATCTGACTTCAATATAAATCTAACAACAGACTGTGAAATATTCAGTAAACAAATTAAACAGAGTATTGTAATAGATGTTTGAAGATATATTGGATTTGACATGCCTTCTAGTAACATACAGAACATTACAAGCGCAATAGGTTATGTAAAGAAAGTCATGCTCTTGCTTTTTGTTTTGTATACAAAAAAAAATTAAATATTCAAATATCTTAATATTTCCGTTGATCTGGCATTTGGTAAGTGTTTTTGTCACTTATGTATAATAGCCACTTAACGAACGTCGGGGTAAACATAAGCCGGTTGCAATGTGCGTTAAAATTAGACTATAATACGAAACCATTCGTTTAATGCTTATAGTAGCCATTTAATCAGAATGGAGCGAGTATAAGCAAAACCCCCATAGAATAACGACCCCCGGTCATTATTCTATAGAAAATGTGACTCCTTTCCTGTAAAATATTGACTCCCCTTATAAAAAACTGACTCCCTTTGAAAACTCTATAGAATAACGACCCCCCGGTCATTATTCTATAGAAAAACTGACCCCTCCAAGTAAAATACTGACTCCCTAAAGATGACTCCCTTCGAATCTCATAGAATAACGACCGCGGTTATTATTCTATAGAAAAAGTGACTCCTTCCATGTAAAATACTCACTGCCGAAATTACTACATTCGAACTCTCCTACAATATCGATTCCTGGACATTATTCTATTTAAAAAAAGTTACTCTTTCCGTGTAAAACACCGGCTCCTAAAAAGACTTTCGACGATAATATCTATTAAAAAGTGATCCCCTCCAAACCTAACGGACAATTTTACTAGATCTACAACTCTAATAGCCTCCATTGCCAACAGTTAATATTTTGATTGTACTACTACTACTGGTGCCCCTACTTCTATTGCTATTACTACATGTACTTCTTCTTCTTCTTCTACTACTACTACAACTGCTACTACTGATACTACTAAACCTGCTTCCACTAATACGTCTTGTACATCTACCTCTTCTTCTCCTGCTGCTGTTGTTGCTGTCTCTTATTCCTCTGCTCCTGCTGCTGCCGTTGCGGAATGCTCTGATTTCTGTGTCAAGTGATGGTATCTGGGGCTAATGGTCAAACGGAAGGACGGACGGACAAGGGCAATTCTATATGCCCCCCTCCCCCGAGTGGGGGCATAAAATGCAGCACGAGTTATCACTAAATTTGACCAAATGACCGGGGGTCGTTTTTTTATGGGAGTCAATATTCTTCGTGAGGTTCAGTTTACTTCAAGTGGGGGAGTCATAGTACTATGATCTGGAGGTCATAATACTATGACCGGGGGGTCACTTTTTCTATAGAATAATGACCGGGGGTCATTATTCTATAGGGGTCGAAATACTTCATTACACCGGCACCGACACTGGGTCGGATAGGATAACTCTATATAATTCGGATACTGAAGTTGAAACATAACAAATAACAAGAAAATTTGTCTCGACTCGAAGATTAGACCTTTAGATATAAAATACCTTCTCTCCGTAGACATAATTTCTGTAATAATTCTCCGTCTTTCATTCTTTATCGCTTTTTTCATCGTTATATTCGTCAATATTGTTTGTGTCAGCATCTCCGAGACTTATCATTGATAAATGCATTAATATCTTCTTATCTCCCACCATGGTCAATTAAATAAATATCATAACAATACAATCTTCCTGTAACAGAATATAAATGATTTTTCCTGCAGAAATCATATGAATTTTGTCAAGAAATCACCACTTATCGGTTTCCAACACATTTAATAATTATACTCGGTATCGTGGCATTTCCTTCGGTCTGCGAATTTTTGAAGCAATTGTCTTCTCATTTAGCAGCAATGTATTCTAGGATATGTTTAACGTTCAGTCTATATTCAAGATTTTATCAATGTTAGAAAACTGAACCTGATTACGGCAAATGAGATCATGTAGGTGTCTGACACAAGCTTTGGGGGCGACAATTGCTTGATATGATACATTAAATGTATGATGACAAGAGAAAACTTGGTGTGACGTAATTTATAGTATAGTAGCGCGAAACTTTTCAAATCAAATGTAATTAATGCGTATAATGTTACTAAACAAGCGTATTCATACTAGCCGTGTGATAGATTCTAGGTATATCAAATTGGCCAGAGACCGAAGGCCTGTGACCTTTACTATATTTATCAAGAATCTATTATGGAGCCATTGTGAAATCACAATCATATCTATTGACAATGGAAAATTATCCTTCTTACTTGAAATAATTTGCCAAACGTTTGTAATCCTTCTGATAATTTGTAAAGCCATATGATAATAGATGCTTGTCTTTCTGTATACAATAGAGTTCCGCTAAAGCCGGTGGTAGGTTACGCATTTCATTCACGTGAATCTGTTTTTATTTTTCGTTCAATGTTTCTCCAAAGAATCTCATAACTTTATCAAGTATCACAACAGCACTGTATAAGTGTGGCGTTCGTATGAAGTCGCTCCGTACTCGGGCTTAGTGTTGTTTTTTCTGGTCCGTTGGGATCATGAGGTTTGTCAGACAAACGTTGTTTTTCTGTTACTTTGATGCATTCTATGCTTTCAATGGATATTCTTCTAGTTATACAGAATTCTTTCTAGTTATAAAGAATTCTTCAAAGTGCTCAGAAACTGACGAAATGAGCGTAGGGGGTGGGGTAGATTTCGCTAATCACAGGTGTAATGGGGTCGATTTGCGGTAACCATGGACATAATGGGGTCAAATTGTGGTATCAAGTTAAAATTCAAACTTTTGAAAGGATTTGGAGGAGTGTTATCCAAGAAATGTTTTCTGATATCATTTTTAAAACAAGTCAGAAGTTTCTGGCAATCTTTTTCCAGTTATGAAAATATAAGGAAAAGTTACCACGCCTCCTAGTGACCGTGTTCTCGTCAAACCTGTTTAACTTCATCGACTTTTGAATATGGCCATAGAGAAAATAGACCCCGGTGCCTACCGGTCATAATTTATATTTGGCGAATCGAAATAATTTGAACACTCTTAATAGATTATCACATTTTATTTTTTTTTATTCAGATTTTTTTTTCAAAATCAATTCACTGAACAGCTTCTAACAAGAAGCTATGGTGCTTTAATGAATTTAAATAAATTAAACAATCTGCGGGCTACCAAGTGAATCCTGCCAGTTTATTTGGAAATCTGGGTTGCGGAAATGTCATTTAAAGGAACCAACTGAGAAGACTTAAACAGTTGTGGTAATAAATCACCATGTGATTTTTTTTTTGAAATCCGGCATTCGGTTTCATACAAGTTTTCATTTACTGTGCTATGACAACCAGTGTTTATGCTTAGATCACAAAAAGTCTAATCGAAGCGGTTTGGACAAACTTCGTAGAGAGCCACCCTGTAAAAGTATTTTAAAATCCGACCGAGGGTTTCATGCAACCTTTCAATTTCGTTGTTATGACAACTACAGAGTTATGCATAGAACCTCCACTCATCAAGGAGATATCAATCATGTGAAGTCTGGATGAAACTGGCCGAGTGGTTTCGGAGGAAATCGTTCGGAGAAGCATCTGTTAAACGATTACTAAATAAGCTATTTGGAATTGTAATGAAAGTGCATTCGCTTCTTGTTCAATACTAGGATGTAAAATAATTACCGATTATTCCGTTTTAAATATTCGTATAAGGACTGGCTAACGCATGAATCAAATAAGGACGCATTCAATCCCTTCGTCAATACATGAATGTATAATCATCGCAACTTTCATAGGAAAGTATGATCACTAACATGCCCAGATCGATGTGTTGGTACTTTTAAAAACAAACAAAAAAGTATCAGTGAAAAATATATGTATGTAAGTGGGCAACGTATTGATATTAAATGCAAATTTCTTAAATGTAATAGCATTAGCTTGACGTGGGCATATGCATACTCTATCTTTGCATTTTATGTAATCCTAAAGTCTAAACCTGTCCGCTTACCTGTTCAGCTTTTATCAAACTTGGATGAGCCCGCCTAATATTTCTAAGATGTTGGTCCAGTACTATCCATTCTCCTCGCATACACA
Source organism: Mercenaria mercenaria (assembly GCF_021730395.1). Classification (NCBI taxonomy): domain Eukaryota; kingdom Metazoa; phylum Mollusca; class Bivalvia; order Venerida; family Veneridae; genus Mercenaria; species Mercenaria mercenaria. The sequence continues at coordinate 58,567,184 of NC_069363.1, forward strand.
AGTTAATCACACGGTCGTGACCTTCGTGGCGATGATGAGTATTCGATCCTGATCCGACCGAAGTAGAATCAAAGTTAGAATCAGTCTTTTCAGAAACTCCGCACTCAATCCCTGAGCTGGAGACAGTCTCTTCACTACCTACAGAAGCTGTCTTGTCATGTTTAGTAGTGTCTTTAGAAGTATGATGTTTCATTACTGTTTTTGGAACTTCCGAAATAGTCGAACTCGATTCTGTAACTCCAGTACTGTTTTTATTCGGGTTTTTATAAAATCCTGGTTTCTTAACTGGAAATGCGGACTCGTTCTGATTTATTTGTCCACCTCCGATGTGACCATTTTCCTTCTTCATGTGGGCATCAAGAGGATCGCCCCCTTCTTCCTTTTCGTTTCCCTTAACATCCATATTTGAATATCACTTTTAATCCGGATATTTTGTGTAATAAATACATAACATTTTGAAATATTTTACTTGCGTATAGTAACCGTATATAGCGTCAAACAGTATATTTTAATTAAATATATTAATTATTACCAATTGATTTCATTATAAAAAACAAAACATTGATCTTTTTTCATGAATGAAAAAAAGAAAGAAATGTTATCACATTCACGTTGGGAAGAAGTATTGACATAGGATTACCCGAATCACGTAGTTACAATTTCAAATTTCCGCATTTCCTCACACACCTAAAACAATCAATATAAAGTATAGATATTTTTAAATATCCGTTTTCGCACTTTTGCTCTTAGTTACATGAGTAAACACGAACTTCTCGTTCATTTTTAGAATTAACGTTTAGGAATCATCAATAATATAAAGCGTAATCAAAATCCAGCAGCGAAATTCCACTCAGTGATATTTCTTGCAATTGACTGACATTCGCTGCTAGGCACAGAGTCCCGCGACGCGGTGCGAAAAAGAGATGCACTTATTGACAATTTTCTGTCCATCTGTTATCAAAGAGCGATGATTAATTGATAAATAACGAAATAAACGGAAAGTTATCGCAACATTATACGCAACAAGTGTTCGCAATTAACGTTTTGTTATTATTCAAAATATAAAAGAAATGTGTAACTTAATTGAGATAGTTTCCGTCACTTTTTAGATGAAATGTTGTGTATAGTTAAATGCTACGAGATGCTATGTAATCTGTCTACAAACAGTTCCAGTTATATATATATGTTAAACGTATATTCTTACAGAGCGAGCTTAAATCGCGGTTCGAAAGATCCCTATATATCTTAAAAAAACCCGATTTCATACCACGAACTGCACACACATATTTTTTTTTAAAATCCAACTTCATTTTTTTAAAAAGACTTTTTGTCAAAAGAAAAACATGACAATTAAGAAAAAATGAACACCATTTTTCCAACTTAAAAGGCTTTTCCATGATTATTTCATATTTCATTCATTCATATGTCAGCCTTAGTTTAAGAGGGATGTTCATAATGTCAAATACTAAAACGTGAGGACGTGTTATCTGTAAAACATTATAATAATAGAGCAATTTAGAACCATATAATATCAACAATAGTTGCATCTTTTTAAAATTACTAAAAAAGACCAAAAAAAAAAAGGCATGATAATGTTTAAGTAATCAATACATTACAATTAAACTGACAATTTAGTTTTATAATTATTTGTTTTGGGTCGATTCTGAAACAAGTTCTACAACTCATATTAAATCACTCTCCACATTTCATTCCTGGTAGAATCAACGGTTGGACGATATTACAATTTCCTTTTAATAATGAGCGCCAAGCACGGGAAATTGCTGCTATAATTTTTCATGTCTTTCGTGTGACCCGGCTGGGGATGGAGCCCACGATCTACTGACATTGTATGCACTGTAACCTATGGCTTGAACTACAAAATTTTACCTAGTTTTATTTTATACTGCAAGATTAACCTTAAGTTATATACATCTTTTTAAAAGAGTCTAATAAATGCGGGATCTTTGAAATTTTATAGAATTTTAAAATAATTGTATGGCTCGAGATGTCTTGTCCCTGTGTAAAAATTCTAGTCCATGAAAGTTTTCAAAATATTTACAAAGAAATGTTGCTTTTATGCTAACATGTCCTGATAATTCAATAAAAGGACATCAACAAATGAAGCTAAACTAGAATTTTTAAAACCTTTGAGTCCAAAACAGCTCGAAGTTGCAATGGAAACTCGCTACCCTTACGGTAAACTGAAAAGTAATTAAGGCATTTTGAAAGTGGGGTTTACCATTATCGGAGTTCTTTAGAATGGTTTGTAATTTGAATGGTATTTCATTAAATGAGCACCTGGTGTAGTTAATTAATATTTTAATTGCACGATTGTGAAAATATCAGATCGAGAACTTTCACTAGATTGAAACGGTGCTACAATGTTTCAATTATAAAGGAGAAATCTTAAAAAGGTAACTAATCGATTATCCATCGACTTAAAAAATTACGTCTTGTTTTTCAAAATTTTTAAATAACTTGGTAATAAAAAGTCAAATCTGTCTGATTTATGGAGTTCTTTGTAGTTCTTTTTCTAGTATCTGTAAACAACGTGGAAAAGTTCTTTTTAAGGTGACATGAAATTGACTATTATCTGTCTAAAAATTATACTGTAATATACATCTGGAGTCGCGAACCTTACAGCTTTTCAATACATTTTGAAAGCCCGCCCGCTTAGCTCAGTAGGGAGAGCGTCGGACTACGGATCGACGGGTCGCGAGTTCGATCCCCGGGCGGGGCGTATGTTCTCCGTGACGATTTGATAAAAGACATCGTGTCTGAAATCATTCGTCCTCCACCTCTGATAATTCATGTGGGGAAGTTGGCAGTTACTTGCGGAGAACAGGTTTGTACTGGTACAGAATCCAGGAACACTGGTTAGGTTAACTGCCCGCCGTTACATGACTGAAATACTGTTGAAAAACGGCGTTAAACCCAAAACAAACAAACAATACATTTTGAAAATATTTGACCATCCCTCGATTACGTAACAAAAGAAGTTAACGCAGTTAGCGTGAGAACATAACGTGTACTTGGCCGATAAGGTGGAGAAACCGTGTGATAACCGTATTGACTGAAGATGAGGTTGGAGTGGCTGTGGGTAATAATTAACCGGCTCTCGCATCAACTCCCAGGCCGATATCCTGTACGATTTGAAGCTTTATCACTGATGAGAGTAAATATTGATAAATATCGTGGTAACTTACGCAACTGTTACCCACAGATACTTTAGAACGAACGCTGAAAATAGCCGGTCAACAAATCTTATTCGACTGGATTATGAGCAAACCAATACTAAACTACAATTTTTGTTTACAGTTTTTTAAAATCGAATAAAACGCATTTAAATTGTAAATATGCACACGGCATATAAATCTACAGAAGTTCCAAATGCAGCTCAATGTGTACTTCCATCATGAAAAACAAGCGTCAAAACTAGCCTTCTAGCACAACTCAAAACTTTAGTCCGTGAAAAATAAGAACCGTAAAATGTCTAACTATTTGTTTAACGTATGCATGAAATCTCGTTTAATTTTGTAAGGAACATGCTAAAATACAGTTTAAACTAATGACTTATCTTTAGTGAATAGCTTTTAAAGGCAAACCTCACTTATAGAAGTTACCGTGTAATTTTGCAAATTGTTTTGTTTCAGTCTGCATAGAAAAATTAAAACAGAGAATCTGACCATTTTACAAAAAAAAATAAAAAAAAAAGAGTCATAAATCCGATAATTTTTTTCATATAATGATTTACTAGAGCACTTCCTACATCTAATCACGATGCATGTATGCACATTCATTGTGGACATTTCACTAGGGAAAATTGTGGATCTGTCCCAGTTTGGCTTTATACACGTGTTTGCTTTAAAAAAATGTAGAGTTTAATCTTACTTTCAAGACAAAAAATCTTTTATCAATGTCAGCTAAAACAAGATCAATAGTGTTTTGTAAGGATGTAATTTGAGGACAAGGCCGGTTTGTTTTCCGGTGTGGATCTCTTTAGCAATGAAGCCTACATTTTTTCTTTGAAAGCAGATATCGCACGGCTTGATAGTCTATTCATAAAAGGTAATAGCTACTGCAATGAAATGTGAAATACTTCTCAATGCAGAGGCTTAAGCAAAATTCTGTAATACAAGTAACTGGACCACGTGCTGAGGGAAGGGATCTTACGGCATAAATATACAAGTATTTATTAACAGCTGTCAAAACATGATAAAAAACCATGTGTTAATATCACCTAGAGCTGTCACAGGAGTGACGAATTATACCCCCAAAATACAGCCTTGTCACAGAAGTAAGCCAATGTCAAAGTTGAACTCAAAATCAATAGGAGTCATCTGCTGGTCAAAATCAACCTCCCTATTAAGTTTCGTAATCATATGCCCAAGTGTTCTCAAGTTATTGTCCGGAAACGATTTAACCGTTCCGGGTCAATGTGACCTTGACCTTTGGCCTACTGACCTCAAAATCAGTAGGCGTCATCTGCTGGTCATGACCAATCTTTCTAAGAACTTTCATGATCCTAGGGCCAAGCGGTCAAGTTATCGTCCGGAATGGGTTTAACTGTTCCATGTCATTGTGACCTTGACCTTTGACCTACTGACCTCAAAATCAATAGGTGTCATCTGCATGCCATTTCCAACTTCCATTTCAACTTTCATGATCCTAGGTTCAAGCGTTCTCAAGTTATCATCCGGAAACTGTTTAACTGTTCCGGGTCATTGTGACCTTGACCTTTGACCTCAAAGTCAAACTTGACCTGTGTTTTATTATGTTACACCTGTATACCAAAAGGTATTTGCCTTTCACGAGTTATTGTCTGGAAACCATGAAACCCAACGGACGGACGTACCGACCGGCAAGCTCACTGCTCTATATCCTCCCTCCCTCCCCTCCACCCCTTCCCCGCAAACTTCCTTTTAATAGGGGTATAATAACAATCGTATTCTTTGTCAGGAACATGTTTACTTTTTCTTAATATGACATTTGTTACCATGACAACACCTATTCCCTCAAAGTCAAACTTGACCTGTGTTTTATGATGTTAGACCTGTGTACCAAAAGGTATTTTAATCTGTCAAGCCTTTCACGAGTTATTGTCTGGAAACCATGAAACCCAACGGACGGACGGACCGACCGACAAGCTCACTCCTCTATATCCTCCCCCACCCCCGTAAACTTCCTTTTAGTGGGGGTATAATAACAATCGTATTCTTTGTCAGGAACATGTTTATTTTTCCTAATATGACATTTGTTTCCATGACAACACCTATTCCCTCAAAGTAAAACTTGACCCGTGTTTTATGTTACACCTGTGTACCAAAAGGTATTTAAATCTGTCAAGCCTTTCACGAGTTATTGTCTGGAAACCATGAAACCCAACGGACAGACGGACCGACCGACAAGCTCACTCCTCTATATCCTCCCCCCCCCCCCCCGCCCACAAACTTCCTTTTAGTGGGGGTATAATAACAATCGTATTCTTTGTCAGGAACATGTTTACTTTTTCTTAATATGACATTTGTTACCATGACAACACCTATTCCCGCGCATCCCTAAATTTGGGAAAGGCATTGGTATAATTTAATGAAAATGTTTCACCAAAAAGCTATACATTTCATCTAACCTTTTAAGTATGATTTAAGAATACACTAGTTAAATGAAACTTTACATGCAGTATTTTGTTTTCGAAGCCTATGAATGTACGCGACATTTTAAATATTGTTTATAATCGCGCTCATTGCGCTAAAAGTGCTGAGCGAAATCGCGTTGAAGGTAAAACCTATTAAGACTTGTTCTTGAAATTCCAAGGAAATGGAACAATTTTGAAACTTCATTTTGCCAGTTTCAGAACTTAAATTGTTTTTTCTTTTGAAATTCTTGTCCTAAGGACTCCTTCCCCATGGCCAAATATTACTGAATACCACGATCCCGAAAGTCCAGAAAATATAACAACGCCGGGTCTAGGTACGGCAAAACTGTTTACGCCTTTTATACTGTAGTTATGGTAGTTAATAAAATCTATCAGAAACCCCTTTGAAACAGCTACAGAATAGCAGAACACAATGCCTTTCATCATCATGCCTTGAATTCGAATTCTTTCAGATAAAAGCAATATTGTCCAACAAATATGTGCAGGTTTGATAATCTTTTAAGTGAATTTGAAGCCTTTTGATTTCCAAGTATAATGTTTAAATTGTATCTATAGTTCTTTAGTGGGAGGCAATGAAACATGGATAGGACACAAATATTTCCCTGAATACCGGAGCTTGGTAACGCTATTTTATAGTCATTGTAAATCAATATTCAATAAATGCCATCGGCTCGATGGGATCATCATGTCACGACCACGATGCTAATAAAATGCTACTGTGTTCTTTTGAAGTCAATAATGAAATCATGGGGGACAAACAAAAAAGTCTCCATCGACCTGCTTACTCAATGCTGTTTTTACAACGTTTCCTAGGCAGGTCTACAGACGAGTGCCATAAATACATTAACGTCGTAAAATCTAAGTTTACTTATCGACTAATCTATTAATATGTCGTCTGATAAAATGAGGCAACAAGATCGCCCATTTTGATCCAGTTATAATTTAACAAGATGCTTTCTTTTTTTTCAAAACGTTACTGGCTAAGCAGCAAGGCGCTGAATTTGGTCGGTAACTATTTGTAAGCAAACGTTTATTAGAGATTTTGTGCATATTAGAATTGGATACAAAGTTTAAATATTTTCTCAGGTGTTTCTCCGCGTGGTACTTGGAAAAAAGTAAAAGGGGTGCAGCCAGTCTGTTGACGGGTATCACATAATTAAACATGTGCCAAATATCATATCAATGCAAAAAAAAATCCAGGTCTGAATAAATAAATACAAGGAAGACATTATTTCTACGAAAAGCTAAGTTACGAATATGCCAACAATTTATCTTGAATGAATTCTAGGGTAATGAATGTATTCCATGGTAATAACACACCTTACCATGTTGCTCTCTATTTTTGCTTAATGTCAGCCTGTTCTTTTTTATCATAGGTGTAACGATATTAATGGCACTTTACTGTATACATTCGTCCCATTTTTCATTTTTCCGGTTACACAGAGTACTTTCGGCAAGCTGCGTTGCTTGCCTTATACACGATCAACGCATTTACAGATAATAGTTCTTTTGCCACTCGTTGACATTTAATTGAAAAATTGCTGGATAAATACGACAGAATGAGACCATTAACTGACGGTGTTACAGTAACATTCTACAATCATCACGGAAAATTACAAATCGATTGTTCAGTGTAATAAGCACTTATGAATAGATAATATCATTGAAGGAACGGACAATGATGTCATACGTGAGACTGAATTGGCAAACTTGTTTACATTTGCATGGGAAAAGTAAATTGTGATTTCAGTTGATTAAGAATAAAATTTGAACATTTCTAAGGAACAGTCAGTCCTGCTCTGAATAAAGACTAGATTGAAATCTCATAAAATCCGCTTATATATCACTTGCTGATTTCACACATCTCTACGACACAGAAAGGGATAAACCAAAGAAACAAAATGATTAGGGAAAACTGAAATGAATTTGTTTTGTTTATGTCGGGTTTAACGTCACACCGACACTATCTTATATCATTTTGGCGACTTTCCAGCTTTTAATGGTGGAGGAAAATCCCAGGTGTGATTCCGGGCATTATTTCAGGCACAAGCGGACACATGCTGGACGGCTTTTAATAACCCAAACGAGCTTTCGAACACACAGGGTGAGGGCAAGGTGAGGACAGGGCGAGGGCAAATGATTCAAAAGTCAGCGGTCTTCACCAGTCGACCACAGAGGTCCCTCCTCTGAAATGGAAGGGGGGGAACGTTTCATGTAAGTCAAAATAGAGACCACAAGCTTTTTATATAACGCGTTTTTGAATTTTTGTTTATTCCAACATACATTCACCTGTTACAACTACTCCCAGATACAACCCAAAGATATTCTTTAAAACAAGTTTATTGGTACTTGTTATACTTCGTAAAGTTAAACCCTTGCCATTTATTTTTAAATGGGAAATAACATAATGACAAGCATAATAAAAACTAAATTTTATTAAGTTATTCAGACCTAACTTAACCCTTACCATGCTAAATTTCTATAATGGACTGGTCCATCTTCCAATTTGGGCAGTACCATTTATCATTTGAAGGGATGTTTACTAAAAATTTACTGACTGAATAGCGAACAGTGCAGACCATGATCAGACTGCACTGGTCTGCACTGGTCGCAAAGGCAGAATCACTTGCCGCCAGCTGGTTAAGGGTTAAGTAACAAGTGTTGAACCAAATGTAAAACTAATTTTACCATAAAAATGTAAAAAAAAAACACTTTTTTCTACATTTCATAAACGTATCATTAAAAAATTCTTAAAAGTTGTTTACGTGTCCTTTTCAAAACAATATAATTCTACATACTGATCTCTTATTACTTGTATCCTACTATTTCAAGTAACGGTGATTTCCGCTAGTTAGTGTAATTATAAATTTTCATATAGCATAGTTACAGCTTTTACTATACAGCCCTTTATACAGTCCAATGTACAACTACTAAAGAACAGAAATGGGAAAAAACAGTTCATTTAATATTTAAAAAAGTGCTCCCTTGTTAATATCTAAAAGCGATTATTAAGAAAACATTCTACAGAAAAATGTATTAGTAATATTTTAAATGGCACTGATATGACTTATACATGTTTGTTCCGACAGAGAACTATAAAACTTGGCAGTTTACTATTAAACTGACACTGACAGAACTCACAAAACAGTAATTCTATCAAGATACAGTCCATCTTTTCAGTTTACAAATTCATAAACATATTTTTTGTAAAACGCTGATTGCAATATACATTAGAATTTATCAAAATACATACTAATCTTTCTCTTGAATTGTGAAATGTGTAATTTTTGGCTGTTTTAGAGAACATGTTGAGACATCTGTAGACAATTTAACTTTCTTCAATGGATGTGGCTTAATATCATTTTCTGACTTCTCTTCTGATGGTAGCCATTGTCTTTTCCTTGAATGTTCTTTTGTTGTTGGTGTACTTTCGCTTAAATTTGTTTCCAACACATTGGTTTCCTCTGGTGGAGGGGAATATTCAGAGAAGGTTACTTCTTTACTGTCTGAACTAGCCACAGTTTTCTTTGATGGCGATAAATATTTATCTTCTGATGGTGTGTTTTGGCTGGTAGACATAATACATTCATTTGTTTCCTCTACAGATGTTTCATCTTTTGATAGTGCTTCTCTACTGTCAGAGACTTCTTTCCTTTCCTCAGAAGCTGAATGATCCACATGCTCTGTTTTTGTCTTTTCGCATGTAAATGAGATATCTAGCTGCTGTTCTTCATTTTTTGGAGTATTTGCTAGATGCGAGCTTGTCAAATCTGATGTGACATCTTTTAAAGATGTTTCATTTCTGTCTGACTTTTCCGAGGACAAGTGCTTAACCTCTATAAATGAGGTTTCTTGTTCGTCTGAACTTTCTTTTTTTTTCATTGATGACGAGTGTTCCCCTTTATCTTCTGAAGGTAACTTCTGTTCCCCTGGTCTCTCCTTCATTTCCTTTGATGATATATGTTTTCCTTTATCTTTTGACAGTGTCTTTTGTTCATCTGATCTCTCCTCTCTATCTTTTGATGACGAGTGTTTCCTTTTATCTTTTGACTTTTTCTTTCGTTCCTCTGATCTCTCCTCCCTATCTTTTGATGACGAGTGTTTCCCTTTATCTTTTGACGGTGTCTTTCGATCCGCTGATCTCTCCTCCGTATCTTTTGATGACGAGTGTTTCCCTTTATCTTTTGACGGTGTCTTTCGATCCTCTGATCTCTCCTCCGTATCTTTTGATGACAAGTGTTTCCCTTTATCTTTTGATGGCGTCTTTCGTTCCTCTGATCTCTCCTCCCTATCTTTTGATGACGAGGTTTTCCCTTTATCTTTTGACGGTTTCTTTCGTTCCTCTGATCTCTCCTCCCTATCTTTTGATGATGAGTGTTTCACTTTATCTTTTGATGATGTCTGTTTTTCCTCTGACCTCTCCTTCCTTTCTCTTGATGACATGTGTTTGCCTTTATCTTTTGGTGTGTGTTTTTCCTCTGATCTCTCAATCCTTTCTTCTGATGATGTGTGTTTGCCTTTATCTTTTGACGGTGTCTTTTTTTCCTCCGATTTCTCCTTCCTTTCTTTTGATGACGAATGTATGCCTTTATCTTTTGTTGGAGTCTTTTGTTCCTCTGGTCTCTCATTCCTTTCCTCTGCTGAAGAGCGTTCTTCTTTGACGTTTGTCAGTGTCCCTTGTTCTGATACAGATATTAACCCTTCTTCTTTCATCATTTTATTTCTTACTTTAGTCAGTGTATCGCCAAGAAGATTCTTGCCTCGCCATGTAGCTCTGTCTTGGGCTTTAATATTATTCCTACCCAAACCAATACCCCATAATCTGTCTCTTGGGCTGGCCTCCACCAAGGTTTTTGGGTAGGATGCAAATAAGGCTTTCTTCATTTCTAAATTTTGACGATACTAAAAAAGAAAAGTAAGAAATACCTTCAACAAGAGGGTCATAAAGGCCATGTACAGCTCTCCTGACTACTTCTTACCCCATATGTTCAGAATGCAATCTGACCTAGATCTCATAAAAATAAAGTTTAATGTTCTGACAAAGTTTTAAGTTAGGTAGATAATATGACTTCCACTGTTAACCGAGTTTTTTTATCATCTGACCTAGTGACCTAATTTTTAACCCAGCAGACCAAATTTAGAACTTGACCAATAGTTCAACAAGACTAATCCCCAACTGGTAGGGGCATCTGTCACATCTACTGCCACAGGAACCATACTTTTTATATTGAACCTGCATATTCTCTAAACAACCAACCTTTAGTAAGTCAGGTTTCATGGAGGGACAAAATAAAATTATCTGTATACTCTACATGGTATATTGCTTTCTATCTATGTTCCAGGTGCTTTGAAAGTTATTACAGAATCCAACATTTGTGACTGACAGAAAGACATAACAAGAGGGCCAAGATGGCCCTAGGTCGCTCACCTGAGAAACACACCATAACAGTGTAAATATGTTTGACCTAGTTATTTCATGGAAACAAATACTCTGGCCAATTTTCATTAAGACTGGACCAACAAGAGCTGTCTCCATAGGATGACACATGCCCCCGATGGCACTTTGAATGAATAGTTATGGCCGATGTTAGAGTTTAGGACCTTTGACCTACAGACCTGGGTCTTGCGCGCGACACGTCGTCTTACTGTGCCACACATTCATGCGTAGTTATTTTAAAATCCATGCATGAATGACAAAGATATGGACCGGACATTGCACTATCATGAAATATGACCTTTAACGTCTAAGTGTGACCTTGACTTTTGAGCTACGGACCTGGGTCTTGCGCGCAACACATCGTCTAACTGTGGTACACATTCATGCCCAATAATTTTAAAATCCATGCATGAATGACAAAGATATGGACCAGACACGCCCATCAATGCACTATCATGAAATATGACCTTTAACGTCTAAGTGTGACCTTGACCTTTGAGCTACAGACCTGGGTCTTGCGCGCGACACGTCGTCTTACTGTGCCACACATTTATGCGTAGTTACTTGAAAATCCATCCATGGATGACAAAGATATGGGCCGGGACACGCCCATCAATGCACTATCATGAAAAATGCCCTTTTAAACGCCCTAAGTGTGACCTTGACCTTTGAACTACGGACCTGGTCTTGCGCGCGACATTTTCTCTTACTGTGGTTGCATTCATGCCAATTTATTTGAAAATCCATCCATGGATGACAAAGACATGGACCGGACACGAAAATTGCGGACAGACCGACAGACAGTTCTAAAACTATATGCCTCCCTTAAAAATGTGGTCTCTTGAGTTTAAACAAGTATTTTCTTAGAGATGACCTAGTGACCTAGTTTTTGACCCCAGATGACCTATTCAAACTTGACCTAGATTTTATCAAGGCAATCATTCTGACCAAATTTCATGAAGATCAATTGAAAAATACAGTCTCTATCGCATACACAATGTTTTTCTTTGATTTGACCTAGTGACCTAGTTTTTGATCCCAGATGACCCATATTCCAACTTGACCTAGATTTCATCAAGGCAATCATTTTGACCAAATTTCATGAAGATCAATTTAAAAATATAGCCTTTATCGCATACACAAGGTTTTTCTTTGATCTGATCTAGTGACCTACTTTTTGACCCCAGATGACCCATATTCAAACTCGACCTAAATTTTATCAAGGCAATCATTCTGATCAAATTTCATGAAAATCGAATTAAAAATACAGCCTCTATTGCATGCGCAAGGTTTCTCTTTGATTTGACCTAGTGACCTAGTTTCTGACCCCAGATGACCCATTTTCGAACATGGCCTAGATTTCATCAAGGCAATCATTCCGACCAAATTTCATGAAGATCAATTGCAAAATACAGCCTCTATCGTATACACAAGGTTTTTCTTTGATTTGACCTAGTGACCTAGTTTTTTACCCCAGATGACCAATTTTCGATCTTGGCCTACATTTCATCAAGGTAATCATTCTGACAAAATTTCATGAAGGTCAGTTGAAAAATACAGCCTCATTGCATACACAAGGTTTTTCTTTGATTTGACCTAGTGACCTTGTTTTTGACCCCAGATGACCCATTTTCGAACTTGGCCTAGATTTCATCAAGGTAATCATTCTGACTAAAATTCATGAAGATCAATTGCAAAATACAGCCTCTATTGCATACACAAGCTAAATGTTGACAGACAGACAGACGACAGACAGACGCCGGACATCGAGCGATCACAAAAACTCACCTGAGCATTGCTCAGGTGAGCTAAAAATGGATCAACAAATGGACAAACGAAGAAAATAGAACAATACTCTTGTTCTCCACACAGTCTTTTACTTATTAAAAGATTCATGAAAAAATCTCTTGCACTTCTTAAGTAATTGCAGAATCCACTTTTTGTCATTTTTTGGACCATTTGTTGTAATAGCAATAATATCAAAGGAGTTGCATATTCTCCATATTGCCATCTATCCATGTACCAACTTTCATGAAACAAGAGGACCATGATGGTCCTGAATCGCTCACCTCTTCCCACATGACCCAGTTTTGAGTATGATGTCGTTTTTTCTATCATTTGACATAGTGACCTAGTTTTGAACTTGACCTAGATATTATAAAGAAAAAAATTTCTGATCAATTTTCATGAAGATCCATTGAAAAATATGGTTCTCTAGAGAGGTCACAAGGTTTTTTTTCCTATTATTTGACCTATTGACCTAGTTTTTCAAAGGTAACGTGACCCTTTTTTAAAAACTTTACCTAGATATCACAAGGTGAACATTCTCACTAATTTTCATGAAGATCTCATGAAAAATATGGCCTCAAGAGAGTCACAAGGTTTTCTTTTTTTTATACATACGGGCCTAGTTTTTGACCGCACGTGACCCATTTTCGATGAGGTGAACATTCAGATCAATTTTCATGAAGATCCATTGAAACATATGGCTTCTAGAGAGGTCAAAAGATTTTAATAATTTTAGACCTACTGACCTAGATTTTGACCGCAGTTGACCCAGTTTCAAACTTGACCTAGATATCATCAAGATGAACATTCAGACCAACTTTCATACAGATCCCATGAAAAGTAGGGCCCCTAATGAGGTCACAAGGTTTTTTTATTATTTGAACTACTGACCTAGTTTTTAACAGCACATGACCCAGTTTCAAACTTGACCTAGATATCATCAAGGTGAACATTCTGACCAATTTTTATGGAGATCCATTCACAAGTATGACGTCTAGAGAGGTCACAAGGTTTTTCTATTATTTGACCTACTGACCTACTTTTTGATGGCACGTAACCCACTTTCGAACTTGACCTAGATATCATCAAGATGAACATTCTGACCAATTTTCATGAAGATCTCATGAAATATATGGCCTCTAGAGAGGTCACAAGGTTTTTCTATTTTTAGACCTACTGACCTAGTTTTTGACCGCACATGACCCAGTTTCAAATTTGACCTAGAATCATCAAAAAGAACATTCAGACCAACTTTCATACAGATCCCATGAAAAATATGGCCTTTTAAGAGAGGTCACAAGGTTTTTATATTATTTGACCTACTGACCAAAGTTTTTGACGGCACGTAAACCCACTTTCGAACTTGACCTAGATATCATAAAGGGTGAACGTTTTGCCCCAATTTTCATGAAGATCTTGTGAAATATATGGCCTCTAGAGAGGTCACAAGGTTTTTCTATTTTTAGAACTACTGACCTAGTTTTTGACGGCACGTGACCCAGTTTCGAATCTGACCTAGATATCATCAAGGTGAACATTCTGACCAATTTTCATGAAGATTTTGTAAATATATGGCTCTAGAGAGGTCACAAGGTTTTCTATTTTTAGACCTACTGACCTAGTTTTTGAAGGCACGTGACCCATTTTTCGAATCTACCTAGAAAATCATCAATATAAAACATTCTGACCAACTTTCATAAAGATCCCATGAAAAATGTGACCTCTAGAGTGGTCACAAGCAAAAGTTTACGGACGGACGAACGCACGCACGCACAGACGACGGACAACGGACACCACTCGATCACAAAAGCTCACCTTGTCACTTTGTGACAGGTGAGCTAAAAATATCTTGTACTTTTAAAGTTATCCCTAGATCCCACTCTGTCAATTATTGGTCATATTTCTGGACTATTTGTTGCCAAAACAACAAAGCTGGTTGTGCATATTCTCAATATTGTCATCTATCCATATACCAAGTTTAAGTCAAAGATATCTTTTAAAGTTATTGCAGGATCTGATTTAGTGTGACTGACTGACAGACAGCAAACTGTAATTGCCCCATACAATACTAAAGTTTTTCATCCGATCTTTTGTATCTAGCCACACACTGGGGTACCAAAAGAGTGAAAAAAAAAACTTCCTGTATTGTGTATGGCAAAAGAATTATTAAGAGATATTGAGATATACATGTATTTGACACTTTTAAGCCATTTAAGCACATTCATATATTTTTGACTAATTCAAGGGCAATAGTTCTAGATGAGTGAAATTCCACATATGAGCCGTGCCATGGGAAAACCAACATAGTGGCTATGCGACCAGCATGGATCCAGACCAGCCTGCGCATCCGCGCAGTCTGGTCAGGATCCATGATGTTCACTAACAGTATCTCTAATACCAATAGGCTTTGGAAGCGAACAGCATGGATCCTGACCAGACTGCGCAGGCTGGTCTGGATCCATGCTGGTCGCAAAGCCGCCATGTTGGTTTTCTCATGGCATGGCACATAAAATCTAATGTGAACGACTTCACAAGCAGAATAATATACTGATAGGTATCATGACTCAACAAATACTTCTTGAGATATATGTGCCAAAACAACAGCTGTCACAGGAGACAGTGCACTCGTCTATTTCAATGCTGGGTAGTGAAACTGGGCACATCTGAGGAAGCTGGGGCTATCACTGGAGTGTTCAATGACTCCAATGTGGATGAATTTAGCTGACAATAGCTTAAGTCTATGTCAAATATATTTAGTAATAACAGAGATAGGGAAGTGTATCAAAACACCAAATAAGTAAACTAGATGTGTGTCCATAGGACACAGGTGCCCCCACTCCTGCCACTGTAACATGGTTTTATGACTCAAGTTAAATAATTTTAAGATGTTTGCAACACAAACTTTTAAGAACCTTATGTGTATTTTTCACTTAGTTAGCCATAACTCTGGTCTAGCTGAGTAAAATCCTAAAGAGAACACTTCACAGGCAATAAAACAATCCTCTAATGTTTTATGATTCTAGGTCAAGTAAATTTTAACATACATGTTTCACAAACTTTCTTTTTTTTTGTAGTAAGTCTGGACAGGAAGTCTGGTCTTGTGTAATGAAAAAACTTAAAAACAAAATAAGTCAGGGACCATAACTCCTACATGACTGAATGAATCTGGACGTGAAACCCCAGGTGCACAACTACACATGCTGACCAACATTCCTGTAAAGTTTTGTGACTCTACGTCAAATATTTTTGGAGCTAGGCGAGACACAAACCTAAAATGACCAATTTTACAAAGTCAGGGGCCATAACTCCTACATGACTGAATGAATCCGGACGCAACACCCCAGGTGCACAACTAAACTTGCTGACCAACATTCCAGTAAAGTTTTGTGACTCTATGTCAAATACTTTTGGAGCTAGGCGCGACACAACATTTTCGGAAGGACGGACGGACAGAGGACGGAAGGACAAGAACAAATCTATATGCCCCCACCACTCATTGGGGGGGGGGGGGGGGGGGGGGCACAAAAAGGGACATAACTGAAAAGTAATGCACCATGACACTGAGCACTTGAGCCTGAAATGCTAGTAAAAAGGGGGCATAACTCATAGTATTTTGGTGCCAGCATCATGAACATTTTGTCATATGATGTGGGTGACCTCACCCATGTGGAACAACGTTTTAAAGTTTGAATAAAATCATTTGAATACATTGGAAAAGCAAAAAATTTAAAAGAAATTCCTAAGTGGAAAGGGAACATATTCACGGAATATTTGAGCTAGAATTAAGGGACCTTGTGCATATGATAAAACAAAGATTAAATGTAAACTTTTCAAGTTTAAATCAAATTCATTAAAAGTAATAACAACAAGAGGGTCATGATGACCCTATATCGCTCACCTATTAAACTTGGCCTAAGAATCATCAAGATAAACTTTCTGACAAAGTTTCACGAAGATAGAATAAATATGGCCCTCTAAGTTTAAAAGCTTCTCCTTTGATTAGCGGTTTACTAGTTTTGCCCTGCATGATCCAGTTTGGAATTTGGCCTAGGAATCATTAAATATAAACATTCTGATCAAGTTTCATGAAGATAGGGTCATAAATGTGGCCTCTAGGATGTTAACAAGCTTTACCTTTGATTTGACTGGGTGACCTAGTTTTTGACCCCATATGACCCAGATTTAAATTTGGCATAGTTTCATGAAGATAGGGTCATAAATGTGGCCTCTAGGGAGTTAACAAGCTGGTCTCATGAGTTTTTGACCCCACATGACCCAGTTTCGAACTTGGCCTAAAAATCATCAAGGTAAACATTCTGTGCAAGTTTGTATCAAATCAAAGCATAAATGAAACCTCTATATGGCTGAAAGGGCCAAAATGGACAGGGGCAGTAACAGAATCCATGATTGAATCTAGCCAGTTTTCAAAAGGAACCGAGATCTTATCGTGACTTCAGTTTGTGTAAGTGTGGTTCAAATCGAATGTAAAATGTCACTTCTTTTGTGTTGACAAGGTAAAAATTAACAAATTTTGGCTCTTTCAGGGGTCAGTCAGTGGCCGTGACTCCGGAACCTATGTTTGGATCTGACAGATTCATCATGGAATCCAAGATCTATTGTTGTTAAAGATAACTTGCAAGTTTGTATCAAATCAAACCATAACTGAAGTTTCTATATGGCTGCACCAGCCAAAATAGCAAATCTGGCCCTTTAATGGGCCATAACTCTGGAACACAAGATGGGATGTGGCCAGTTTTCGATAGGAACCGAGATATTATGCCAATACAAGTTGTGTGCAGGTTTGATTGAAATCGATTGCAAAATGTGGTATGTTTTGTGTTCACAAGCCAAAATAGCAAATTTTTGGCTTTTTAAGGGGCCATAACTCTGGAATCCATGATGACATCTGGCCAGTTTTCGAAAGGAACCGAGATATTACACCAATATAAGTTTTGTGCAAGTTTCATTTAAATCAATTGCAAAATGTGGTCTCTATCGTGTTCACAAGAAATTGTTGTTGGACGGACAGACGAAGGGTGATCATTAAAGCTCACCTTGTCACTACATGACAGGTGGGCTAAAAATAAAGTAAAAGTGCACCAGCATTAACCTGAAATTCTAAGCAGAAAAGGTGAAATAATTCATGAAATATTAGTGCCAGAGTTATGGTCCTTGTGTCATATGGTGTGAGTGATGATGTGCTACAAATGTTTTAAGTTTGAATCAAATCCCTTCTGTAATAACAGAGATATAGTGAAAATACATCAAAATTAACCTTAAATTCTAAGAAAAAAGGGGGCATATTCATGAAAAATTGGTGCCAGAGATATGGACCTTGTGTGATATGATGTGGGTGATGATGTGGAACAACTGTTTTAAGTTTGAGTCAAATCCATTCAGAAATAACTGAGATAGAGTGAAAGTGCTCCAAAACTTTAACCTGTATCCAACAGCAGTCATGCTATTAAAATTCGTTCAGTTGTTGCAAAGTTATTGTTAGCTAATTAGGTGTATATGCAGTGTGTAGCATATTCTCTGTATGTTTGTTTGTATGTGTTTATTGATGTTTCAAGAACTATCACGTAAGTTGTAATGTTTCGTATATCAAATATGAAAGTCATACATGAAGCACATCTCATGTTCTCTGTAAGTATGGTATAAATATGTGCATTAAATCAGCACACTGCATTAACATTTCAATTACGCTGTAATTTACATTCTACAAAATGACACCTGAGAAAGTATGCGTCGAAGATTTATGCCAAATAAAGTATTCGAACAGTAACTTTGTATTATATGCATAAAAAGGACACATTTATTTAAATTTTAAAGCTGTTTCTTTGCATAATTTAAGCTATCATCGTATTTGATATAATACATTCAAGTATATTAATTTATATCAATGAACCAAAGTAAACAGTAATTTTTTCTACTGTTTCCAACTTTTATGACATTAAAAATCAGGACTCAGGTGCCAATTTGATATAATATTGCAATTTTCACGTACCCCTTTCTGGGCCGCTTAACAGAACATTTTCCATTTCTAAAATTATCTGTGAGTTATTTACACAGATAAGTAAAATGCTACCAAAGTACTGTGTAAATGGAGTTTTGTAATCAAGCCTACCAGAACATGAATGTAGCAGAAGTGTATTCCTCTATGAAAGGAACAAAATCAATGCCTATTTAGCTATAAATGGAGCAAGTATCAATGAAACTGTGTGATACATTTACACATTTAATATATAAACAATGTAATGCTTCTATATTTGCTTTGAAGTTACCTTTGCCAGGCTTCCCTTCATCACTACTGCTACACACTTCTGGCCCCATACCCCTTTGTCGAACGGTGTGACTTGACGCCCAAGTTTCTTCTGTTGTTTCGGGTCCGTGGTTCTCATAATTTCATAAGCTCGCACATTGTCTTTAAATGTGACTAAAACAAAGTTATATATATATAATCAAAGGTTTATTATTTTTTCTAAATATTTATGGTGTTTCTGAATTATCAGTATAACTGTTTAAAAAAATAATCATGAAAATGAGATGCAAACAAAAGAGTGCAATAGACAGAAATAACCAATAACCACTGGCTAATGCATTTGTTAAAGAAAGACCTGACTGACAGGGAAATAAGTTATACATATAAACAAGAGCTCTGTAGGACAGCAAGCTCAACTATTTGAAAATGTTTACCTACATATTATTATTGTATGATATGTAGGAAGGTAGGTGTTGAGGTATGAAGAAAAATAAGAAACAATAAAAGTTTGTGTGGACACTAAGAACCCATATGAGATCTAAGCAGTTGTGAGAAATGTTTACAAGAGCACTGCCTATGGGTGCCATCACTCCTCTGCAAGTACTGGTCAGTATGTAAGAAAAGGGTTATAGTTCAGAATTTCTAAGTATAAAAAGGGCCATAATTCTAACAAAGTGTAGGTTAGAGTTCTTGGCCTACTAAGTCACCTAATGATGACAAACAAGTGTGCTAGTTTCAATGCGGACGTCGATGATCAAGTGATGACAATACCTCGTAGATTTATAAAAAAAAAAAATCAGATGAGCAAAAAATATTTTAGAAATAGGGAGGGCGCCTAATTCTGAAAAGTGTTGAAACACAAAGATGATCCACAGTCTCCATTTGTAAGCCCTAACTGAAGACCTCATTTTTTTAAAATTAAAACATGCACACTACCTTATCTTTTTGTATGCATATGGTGTTTTTAAAAGAACTGCATATGAAATTAAGGACTTCCTCTTTTCTAGGCATTATTTCTCCAAGGTTTAAAACAGACAACAAGCACACCGCTTAGCTCAGTAGGTAAAAGCGTTGGTCTACAGACTCGGTCCCGAGTTTGATCCTCGGCGGGGCTATTTTGTGACTATTTGATAAACAACATTGGGGGGGGTCTGAAATCATTAGTCCTCCACCTCTGATTCATGGGAGAAGTTGGCAGTTTACTTTGAGGAGAACAGGTTTGTAAGAATTCAGGAATACTGGTTGGTTAACTGCCCGCCGTTAAGACTGAAAATAACTGTTGAAAAACGGCGTAAAAACCAAACAAACAAACAAAAACAGAAACAAAATAAGCTGTGTGATATAACATCTATAACAAATGGTAACAGGCACAGGCAGTCACATTTTGTTTAAAGGCCTAGATCTCGGCAGTGTGCCAAGGGATTTCTGTTTTTATTAGCACAGTTGGGGACTAATGATTATCGCAGTATGGTTCCATTAAACAAGGGTCATTGTTTATAGGAATGTAAGTCAACCTATGTATCAATTAGTGAGAATCGGAAACAGTGTATTTTATTTAAACAAGAGGGCCATGAAGGCCCTGTATTGCTCACCTGACCTATTTGACCTAAAAATCATCAAGATTAACATTCTGACCAAGTTTCATTAAGATATGGTCATAAATTTGGCCTCTATAGTGTTAAATAGCTATTCCTCTGATTTGTGCCTGTGACTTAGTTTTTGACCCCACATGACCCAGATTCGAATTTGACCTAAAAATCACCAAGATTAACATTCTGACCAAGTTTCATGAAGATACAGTCATAAATGATGCCTCTAGAGTGTTAACAAGCTTTTCCTTTGAATTGACCTACTGACCTAGTTTTTGACCCCACCTGACCCAGATTTGTACTTGACCTATAGAAAATCAAGCTTAACATTCTGACCAAGTTTCATTAAGATATGGTCATAAATGTGGCCTCTACAATGTAAACTAGCTTTTACTTTGATTTGACCCTGTGACCTAGTTTTGACCCCACATGACCCAGATTCGAACTTGACCTAAAGATCATCAAGATTAACATTCTGACTAAGTTTCATGAAGATACAGTCATAAATGTGGCCTCTAGAGTGTTAACTAGCTTCTTCTTTGAAATGACCTAGTGACCTAGTTTTTGAACCCACCTGACCCAGTTTTGTACTTGACTTATTGATAATGAAGATTAACATTCTGACCAAGTTTCATTAAGATATGGTCATAAATGTGGCCTCTACAGTGTAAACTAGCTTTTCCTTTGATTTGACCCTGTGACCTAGTTTTTGACCCCACATGACCCAGATTCGAACTTGACCTAAAGATCATCAAGATTAACATTCTGACTAAGTTTCATGAAGATACAGTCATAAATGTGGCCTCTACAGTGTTAAAAAGTTTTTCCTTTGATTTGACCTGGTGACCTAGTTTTTGACCCCGGATGACCCAATATCGAATTCTTCCAAGACTTTATTGAGGGTAACATTCTGACCAAGTTTTATTAAGATTGGGCCCAAATTGTGACCTCTAGAGCGTTAACATGCTTTTCCTTTAATTTGACCTGGTGACCTAGTTTTTGACACCAGATGACCCAATACGAAAATCGTCCAAGATATTATTGAGGGTAACATTCTGACCAAGTTTCATTAAGATTGGGCCAAAACTGTGACCTCTAGAGTGTTAACAAGCTTTTCCTTTGATTTGACCTGGTGACCTAGTTTTTGACCCCAGATGACCCAATATCAAATTCGTCCAAGATTTTATTAAGAGTAATATTCTGACCAAGTTTCATTAATATTGGGCCAAAATTGTGACCTCTAGAGTGTTAACAGTCAAATTGTTGAGGACGACGACGCCGCCGACGGACACAGGGTGAGCACAAAAGCCCACCCTGAGCACTTTGTGCTCAGGTGAGCTAAAAATACGTGATAACTTTAAAAGTTATACCTATTTTTGGCATTTTTTATGAAAAGGAAAATATTTGTTGACAAATATAATAATAAAACTAGAAAATGCTTGGCCTAGTGGTTCTCAAGTCACTGTTCAGGCTCCTGTGACCTTGACCTTTGATCAAGTGACCTCAAAATAAATAGGGGTCATCTACTCTGCATGTCCAATCATCCTATTAAGTTTCAACATTGTAGGTAAAGTGGTTCTCAAGTTATTTCCAAAAAAGGATTTTACATGAACAGGCCACTGTGACCTTGACCTTTAATAGACTGACCCCAAAATCTATAGGGTCATCTACTCTGCATGTTCAATCATCCTATGAAGTTTCAACATTCTGGGTCAAGTTGTTCTCAAGTTATTGATCGGAACTGGTTATCAAAGTTCAGGCCCTGTGACCTTGAACTTTAACAGAGTGACCCCAAAAACAATAGGTCATTACTCTGCATGAACAATCAT
Organism: Mercenaria mercenaria; assembly: GCF_021730395.1. Taxonomy (NCBI): domain Eukaryota; kingdom Metazoa; phylum Mollusca; class Bivalvia; order Venerida; family Veneridae; genus Mercenaria; species Mercenaria mercenaria. The sequence continues at coordinate 58,589,745 of NC_069363.1, forward strand.
CCTATGAAGTTTCAACCCTTCTGGGTCGAGAGGTTCTCAAGTTATTTATTGGGAAAAGGGTTTTCCATGTTCAGGCCCCTGTGGCTTTGAAACCCTTTTAAAAGAGTGACCCTCAAATCGTTAAGGTCATCTAAATCGCATGACCAATCATCCTATGAAGTTTCATCATTCTGGGTCAAGTGGTTCTCAAGTTACTGACCGGAAATGGTTTTTCAATGTTCGGGCCCCTGTGACCTTGACCTTTCACAGAGTGACTCCAAATCATTAGGGGTCATCTACTCTGCAAGACCAATCATCCTATTAAGTTTCAACATTCGGGGTCAATGGTTCTCAGTTATTGACCGGGAAAAGGTTTTCAATGTTCAGGCCCCTGTGACCTTGACCTTTAATGGAGTGACCCTAAAAAACGATAGGGGTCATCTACTTTGCATGTACAATCATCCTATGAAGTTCAACATTCTGGGTCAAGGGGTTCTCTAGTTATTGATCGGAAATGGTTTTCAATGTTCAGGCCCCTGTGACCTTGACCTTTGATAGAGTGACCCCAAAATCAATAGGGATCAATTACTCTTTATGAACAATCATCCTATGAAGTTTCAACATTCTGGGTCAAGTGGTTCTCTAGTTATTGATCGGAAATGGTTTTCAATGTTCAGGCCCGTGACCTTGACCTTTGACAGAGTGACCCCAAAATCAATAGGGGTCATCTACTCTTCATGACCAATCATCCTATGAAGTTTCAACATTCTGGGTCAAGTGGTTCTCTAGTTATTGATTGGAAATGGTTTTCAATGTTCAGGCCCCTGTGAACTTGACCTTTGACGGAGTGACCCCAAAATCAATAGGGGTCATCTACTCTTCATGACCAATCATCCTATGAAGTTTCAACATTCTGGGTCAAGTGGTTCTCTAGTTATTGATCAGAAATGGTTTTCAATGTTCAGGCCCCTGTGACCTTGACCTTTGACAGAGTGACCCCAAAAACAATAGGGGTCGTCTACTCCAGCAGCCCTACAACCCTATTAAGTTTGAAGGTTCTAGATCAAATGGTTCTCCAGTTATTGCTTGGAAATGAAGTGTGACGTACGGACGGACGGACGGAAGGACGGACGACAGACGGACGGACGGACAGGGCAAAAACAATATGTCTCCTGGGGGAGACATAATAATAATAAGAATTTTTCATGATATTTTTATAACCATTGCATGCCCAAAATCTACTGGTTTCTTATGTTACACATACCTGCTTTCTGATGGTGCATATACTGTTCCATACAATTGTAAGTTATTTCATCCACTGTAAACTTGGCTGGATGGAACTGGCTGAAGATGAACTTGTTCCCAAAGAAGAATTCAAACTCTTCTACAAAACAAAAACACATGCAAAACTGTCACATATATGTAACTAAATTAGACTTTCAAAGTTTGTTGATATCAAGAAATCTTTAACCTTTAACCCTTACCCTGCTGTATTTCTATAATGGACTGGTCCATCTTTCAATTTGGACTGTACCATTTATTATTCAAAGGGGTTTGCACTGAAAATTTACTGACTGAATAGCGAACAGTGCAGACCATGATCAGACTGCACGGATGTGCAGGCTGATCTTGGTCTGCACTGGTCGCAAAGGCAGAATCATCTGCCGCCAGCAGGCTAAGGGTTAAGCTTGCTGGTGGCAATTAATTTTGCCTTTGCGACCAGACTGCCTGCATGTCCTTGCAGGCTGATCATAGTCAGCACTGTTTGCTATTCAGTTAGTAAAATTTCAGTGAACACCCCTTCGAATAATAAATGGTACTTACCAAATTGAATGACAGACCAGTTCATTTAAGAAATGTAGCAGGGTAAAGGTTAATAACATCTATTTTCCCCTCCTTTCAACACTGATTCTTATTGTGAACAGTCAAAACAGACTCTACTGACTGATACCAGTCTAGAACTAAAATTGTTATGTTTAAAAAATATAATTGTCATTATCAGAAGTCAAGAGCAGAAAGCTTTACAAGATAAAGTAATGTTGGTGAAATGTATGTAGGAGATTCTGAAGTGATTCCTGGAAATCTATGAAAATCCTGCATGTACAATAACATGTACTGGTATTATTGCATGGAGTATTTTGCTGGAGGGCAGTTTTGAGGTTTTGCATGAAAAGACTTACTGAAACAACTGTACAGCACAATTTCTATCTTTCAAAGGTTTGGTAGATACACGGATCAAGCACAGATGACTGCACATGAGATGTTATACAATGGCATCGGAGAATAAAAACAAAGGTGCTCTACACTACACTCACTTTTGATTTAAAACAGCCATTTCAAAGAATGTACAATGAACTGTAAAAAAGCTCATACAAATATTAAGTACTGTAGAGACTCTCTGTCCTACAAATGTCAAATATCAAGGGAATTCTGCAAAATGATTTCAAAAACATAACCATTTCACTGTTAGATAATGATATTACATGAGTGTGTTTTTCTAACTGAATTTCTTGAACAAGCTGAATAAAATAATAAAACGTTAGACTCTGGCCAGTATTTTATCAATTTTATTCAATTCAATGTGGACAGAGACAAATGTTACTCTTTTTATCACATTATAGACAAAGTCCACCGTATCCTATACTTAAAATGACATCAAGGTTAAAGTGTTATTACAGCACTGTATACCTTTATTTCACTCCCATAATGTCAAACATGCAATATATATTTAGTAAGTTTTACACGGACAACTTATACTTGCCTTTCTTTGCTTTACTCTTCTCACTGCTACTGCCTGCTTCTGTAGGGGGCTTTGGTCCCACCATTGTTTTTTTATGTTCTGAAAACCTGGAAAACAATAAATTCAATTGTTGTATATTGTTACTTAAATTGTATTATTTATATTGTAAGTTACAGATCTATCCAACTAAAGTCTAAATGAACTAATTCCAATATCTAAATTAGTTAAACCTAGTACATGAAGCATAAAGCAAGCTTTTCAAAATATATCAAGAGAACTTTATTTCTCTTTGTTTGTATCGTTATACAGATACAAAAAACCTTTTTCACTCTTACCTTACGGTCAGAACATTAGAATCGGTAACTGTCAAAGGAACAAGATCTAGCTGTCAGAGGGTAGATGTGTAAATTGACTATTCAAAAGTTTTTCACAAACAGGGCCTACCCTTGACCTCAAAAAGTTGAAGCCACTTTTTGAGAGAAATTGCAAAATTGAAGCCGAATCGCCACTTTCAAAAATCTGTAGCCTGAGTTCTTTAGATTTGTAGCATTTGGCTACATTGGTGAATGGCAGAGGTGGCCCTGACAAAAGAAGTTATATGGAAAGAATACAATGATAAAAACAAGAGCTGTCACAGGAGACAGTGTGCTCAACTATTTTGATGCTGGATAATGAAACTGGGCACATTTGAGGAAGCTAGAGCTGTCCCTGAAGTGTCTAATTACTCCAATGTGGATGAAGATATTGGACAATAGCTTCTGTTTGTGTCAAATGTATTTAGAAATAACAGGGATAGAGAAGTGTATCAAAACATTAAATAAGTATAAAAGAGACATAATTCATGGAAATTTCTGCAAAAGTAATGCACTAGGACATTGTGTCATATCATTTGGCTACTAATGTGTGAGCAACTATTTAAAGTTTGAATCAAATAAGTGAGATAGAACAGAAGTGCATCATAGTTTGAACTTGAACTGAACCTGAAATTCTAGTAAAAATGGGGTACAACTCATAGAATTTTGGTGCCAGCATCATGAACATTGTGTCATGTCACTGATGTGGAACCACCGTTTTAAGTTTGAGTAAAATCCATTTAGTAACAACAAAGATATAGTGAACAAGAGCTGTCACTACTGGTGACAAATGCCCCTGCAGCACCTTGACCTTTGACCTGGTGACCTTGACCTTTGACCTGGTGACCCCAAAGTCAGTAGGGGTCGTGTACTCAATAAGTACTATCAGCATGTGAAGTTTGAAAAAGTTAACGTTGCCTTCATGCAAAAAGTTAACGTTGTGACGAACGGAGGGACAGTTGAAAACTAATATGCCTCCCTTCGGGGGCATAAAAAGCATCAAAATTAAACTAAAATTCTTAAGTAAAAAAGGGACATAAGTCACTAAATATTTGTGCCAGAATTATGGACATTGACAAAAACGACAATGTGGAAGAACTATTTTTCAAGTTTGAATAAAATATTCATTAAGTAATAACACAGATGGTTGGTGCACAGATGTTGTGCACCAACATTAAAATGAGTTCTAAGTAAAAAGGGGAGATTACTCATGAAATATTGGTGCCAGAGTTATGGCCCTAAGTATGTCATAAGATGTGGGTGATAATGTGCTACAACTATCTTAAGTTTAAATCAAATCTATTTGGTAATAACAGATAAAGAGTGAAAGTACATCAAAACTTTAACCTGAAATACTAAGTAAAAAGAGGGCATAATATATCAAAAACTGGTGCCAGAATTATGACCCTTGTGTCATATGATGGGTGATGATGTGGATAAACTTATTTCAGTTTGAATCCATTCCATTTAGTAATAACTGAGATTATAGAGAGGAAGTGCACCAAAACTTTAACCTGAACTTCTAAGTAAAAAGGGGGCATATAATTCATGAAAAATTGGTGCCAGAGTTATGGACCTTGTGTCATCTGATGTTGGTGATGACTTAGAACAACATTTTTTAAATTTGAATCAAATCTATTTGGTAATAACTGAAAATGCACCAAAACTTTAACCTGAACTTCTAAGTAACAAGAGGACCATGATGGTCCTGAATCGCTCACCTCTTCCCACATGACCCAGTTTTGAGTATGACGTCGTTTCTTCTATTATTTGACATAGTGACCTAGTTTTTGAGCTCATGTGACCCAGTTTTGAACTTGACCTAGATATCATCAAGATAAAAATTCTGACCATTTTCATGAAGATCAATTGAAAAATATGGTCTCTAGAGAGGTCACAAGGTTTTTCTATTATTTGACCTATTGACCTAGTTTTTTAAGGCACGTGACCAAGTTTCAAACTTGACCTAGATATCATCAAGATGAACATTCTGACCAATTTTTATGGAGATCCATACACAAGTATGGCCTCTAGAGAGGTCACAAGGTTTTTCTATTTTTAGACCTACTGACCTAGTTTTTGATCGCACGTGACCCTGTTTCGAACTTGACCTAGATATCATCAAGATGAACATTCAGACCAATTTTCATACAGATCCCATGAAAAATATGGCCTTTAGAGAGGTCACAAGGTTTTTCTATTATTTGACCTATTGACTTAGTTTTTGAGGGCACGTGACCCACTTTCGAACTTGACCTAGATATCATCAAGATGAACATTCAGACCAACTTTCATACAGATCCCATGAAAAATATGGCCTCTAGAGAGGTCACAAGGTTTTTCTATTATTTGACCTACTGACCTAGTTTTTGACCGCAGTTGACCCTGTTTCGAACTTGACCTAGATATCATCAAGATGAACATTCAGACCAATTTTCATACAGATCCCATGAAAAATATGGCCTATAGAGAGGTCACAAGGTTTTTCTATTATTTGACCTACTGACCTAGTTTTAGAAGGCAAGTGACCCAGTTTCGAACTTGACCTAGATATCATCAAGATGAACATTCAGACCAACTTTCATACAGATCCCAGAAAAATATGGCCTCTAGAGAGGTCACAAGGTTTTTCTATTACTTGACCTACTGACCTAGTTTTTGATTGCACGTGACCCGCTTTCGAACTTGACTTAGATATCATCAAGGTGAACATTCAGACCAATTTTCATGAAGATCTCATGAAATATTTGGCTTCTGGAGAGGTCACAAGGTTTTTCTATTTTTAGACCTACTGACCTAGTTTTTGATCGCACGTGACCCAGTTTCAAACTTGACCTAGATATCATCAAGATGAACATTCAGACCAACTTTCATACAGATCCCATGAAAAATATGGCCTTTAGAGAGGTCACAACGTTTTTCTATTATTTGACCTACTGACCTACTTTTTGAAGACACGTGACCCAGTTTTGAACCTGACCTAGATAACATCAAGATCAACATTCTGACCAATTTTCATGAAGATCTTTTGAAATATATGGCCTCTAGAGAGGTCACAAGGTTTTTCTATTTTTAGACCTACTGACCTAGTTTTTGAAGGCATGTGACCCAGTTTCGAACTTGACCTAGATATCACCAAGGTGAACATTCTGACCAATTTTCATGAAGATCTTGTGAAATATATGGGCTCTAGAGAGGTCACAAGGTTTTTCTATTTTTAGACCTACTGACCTAGTTTTTGATGGCATGTGACCCAGTTTCAAACTTGACCTAGATATCATCAAGCTGAACATTCTGACCAACTTTCATAAAGATCCCATGAAAAATGTGACCTCTAGAGTGGTCACAAGCAAAAGTTTACGGACGGACGGACGGACGACGGACACCACGCGATCACAAAAGCTCACCTTGTCACTTTGTGACAGGTGAGCTAAAAAGGGGGGATAATTCATAAAATATTGGTGTGAGAATTATGGCCTTTGTGCCAGATGATGTGGATGATGATGAGAAATAACTCTTTTTAAGTCTGAAGCAAATCCATCAAGTAAAAAACAGAGATAGGAAGAAAAAAGAGAAAGTGCATAAAAACTTTAACCTAGGTGGAGATGCGGAAAGACACCAACGCAGGGGTACATACCTCATTTTCCAAGATATTTAGGGTTTTTATATACATGTGTATATCTTACATTTTGATGAAAATGAAATATCAAATATGATTTACCTAATATTCATAAGAAACTTGAATTAAAATGGTTAACAGATACCAGGATTCACCAACTGTCGAGATTTTTCTTTCAAAATGTAAACAAACGGGGAACACCAAACTTTTACAAATCAGAAGGAACTCAGACTAGGCGCAAAACAAATTAGACAACATAATGTTTAATTACGTTATGACAAACCATTTTTTAACAAGAGCTGTCCATAAGACAGCGCGCTCAACTTTTCTCAGAGCTTGACTCTGAATTAGAGCTTCGCCAGTAAAGAAATTCCAAGTTAAAAAAGGACATAACTCTGTCAAAATTATAATCAGAGTTATGGGAATTGTGTCTCCTGGTGTAGACTTTGATACTAAATAACTATTTAGAATTTCAAGTCAAAAGCTTTAATAGTAACAGAAATATTTGACTTTTAACAAACAAGAGGGCCATGAAGGCCCTGTATCGCTCACCTGACCTATTGACCTAAAGATCATCAAGATTAACATTCTGACCAAGTTTCATCAAGATATGTTCATAAATGTGGCCTCTACAGTGTTAACTAGCTTTTCTTTTGATTTGACCCCGTGACCTAGTTTTTGACCCAACATGACCCAGATTCGAACTTGACCTAAAGATCATCAAGTTTAACATTCTAAGTTTCATGAAGATACAGTCATAAATGTGGCCTCTTTAGTGTTAACAAGCTTTTCCTTTGATTTAACCTAGTGACCTAGTTTTTGACCGAAGCTGACCCAGGTTTAAACTTGACCTAAAGAGCATCAAGATAAACATTCTGACCAAGTTTCATTAAGATATGGTCATAAATGTGGCCTCTACAGTGTTAACTAGCTTTTCCTTTGATTTGACCAGGTGACCTAGTTTTTAATCCTACATGACCCAGATTCAAACTGGACCTTAAGATCATCAATATTAACATTCTGACCAAGTTTCATGAAGATATAGTCATAAATGCGGCCTCTACAGTGTTAACAAGCTTTTCCTTTGATTTGACCTGGTGACCTAGTTTTTGACCCCAGATGACCCAATATCAAACTCATCCAAGACTTTATAAGGATAACATTCTGACTAAGTTTCATTAAGATTGGGCCAAAATTGTGACCTCTAGAGTGTTAACAAGCTTTTCCTTTGATTTGACCTGGTGACCTAGTTTTTGACCCCAGATGACCCAATATCGAACTTATCCAAGATTTTATGGAGGGTAACATTCTGACCAAGTTTCATTAAGATTGGGCCAAAAATGTGACCTCTAGAGTGTTAACAAGCTTTTCCTTTGATTTGACCTGGTGACCTAGTTTTTGACCCCAGATGACCCAATATCGAACTCGTCCAAGACTTTATGGAGGGTAACATTCTGACCAAGTTTTATTAAGATTGGGTCAAAATTGTGACCTCTAGAGTGTTAACAAGCTTTTCCTTTGATTTGACCTGGTGACCTAGTTTTTGAACCCAGATGACCCAATATCGAACTCGTCCAAGATTTTATGGAGGGTAACATTCTGACCAAGTTTCATTAAGATTGGGCCAAAAATGTGACCTCTAGAGTGTTAACAGTCAAATTGTTGACGACGGACGGACGGACGGACGGACGGACGGACGACGGACGACGACGGACGCCGGACACAGGGTGATCACTAAAGCTCACCTTTGAGCACTTCGTGCTCAGGTGAGCTAAAAATTCTAAGTTAAAAAGAGGCATAATTCTGTCAAAATTCAAATCAGAGTTATGGGGATTGTTTCTCCTGGTGTAGACTGTGATAGTAAATAAGTATTTTAAGTTTCAAGTCAAAAGCTTTGATAGTAACAAGAGATATCTGACTTTATCGAAAGCTCTAACCAAAAATACTAAGTTAAAAAGGGGCATAATTCTGTCAAAATTCAAACCAGAGTTATGGGAATTATGTCTCCTGGTGTAGACTTTGATTGTAAAAAACTATTTTGAGTTTCAAATAAAAAGCTTTAACAGTAACAGAGATATTTGACTTTATCAATTTCTTAAAAAAAAATTCTAAGTTAAAAAGGGGCATAATTCTGTCAAAATTAAATCAGAGTTATGGGGATTGTTTCTCCTGGTGTAGACTTTGATGGTAAATAATTATTTTAAGTTTCAAGTCAAAAGCTTTGACAGTAACAGAGATATTTGACTTTATCAAAAACTTTAACCAAATTTCTAAGTTAGAAAGGGGCATAATTCTGTCAAAATTCAAAGCAGAGTTATGGGGATGTTTCTCCTGGTGTAGACTTTGATAGTAAATAACTATTTTAAGTTTCAAGTCAATAGCTATGTTAGTAACAGAGATATTTGACTTTATCAAAAACTTTAACCAACGGCGACGCCGACACCGACGCCACGCTGGGGCGAGTGCAATAGCTCTACATTTTCTTCGAAAAGTCGAGCTAAAAATAATATTTAGGGTATTTATGTTTTTCTGACATTTGATAACCATTATAAGATATATTGAAGGTCATATAAACAGTCCCTTTTACTTGTGTCTTTTAACTGATTATAAAACAAATTGTTCCATGCTGATTATTTCAACTGTTAAATAACAACATAAGCAGGTGTATATATGCCTTGTCATATTGTAAAGTTTGCTTTTAACAATTTAGTTTTATTTCTACTGAAATATAAATACAATTAATTCAAGAGTTCAATAAGCTCATTAATCTTTTATCAAATAAATTAATCGGCATGGAAAAGTATATTCATTTGGAGCTCCTCGGTTCGTTATTTGAGCCATGCCATGAGAAAACCAACATAGTGGGTTTGCGACCAGCATGGATCCAGACCAGCCTGCGCATCCGCGCAGTCTGGTCAGGCTCCATGCTGTTCGCTTTTAAAGCCTATTGGAATTGGAGAAACTGTTAGCGAACAGGATGGATCCTGACCAGACTGCGCGGATGCGCAGGCTGGTCTGGATCCATGCTGGTCGCAAACCCACTATGTTGGTTTTCTCATGGCACGTCTCTTTTATGTTTTGGAAGGCATTTTAAAAATGTTAAAACAACTGGCTGAACAATTCGTACCCCTAGACAACACCTAACAGTATTGTCTAGAGGTACGGTTATGGTTAGGGTTTGTGACAAAACATCACCAAAAACATCAACATGATGGAACATCGACCCTACACTTAAGCAACACGAAAGAACATCAACACGACCAAAGAGAGAAAAACAAGAGCTGTCACTAATGGTAACAAATGTCCCCGCAGTGCCTTGACCTTTGACCTGGTGACCTTAACCTTTGACCTGGTGACCCCAAAGTCAGTAGGTGTGGTGTACTCAATAAGTACTTTAAAGCATGTGAAGTTTGAAGGTCCTGGGTGAAGTGGTTCACGAGTAAAGTGCCTTCATGCAAAAAGTTAACATTGGCCCCTGTGACCGTGGCCTTTGACCTGTTGACCCCAAAGTCAGTAGGGGTGGTATACTCAGTAAGTACTATCAGCATGTGAAGTTTGATGGTCCTGGGTGCAGTGGTTCGCGAGTAAAGTGCCTTCATGCAAAAAGTTAACATTGGCCCCTGTGACCTTGACCTTTGACCTGGTGACCCCAATTTTTAAAATGTTAAAACAATTTGCTGAACAATTCGTACCCCTAGACAACCCCTAACAGTATTGGCTAGAGGTACGGTTATGGTTAGGGTTTGTGACAAAACATCACCAAAAACATCAACATGATGGAACATCAACCCTACACTTAAGCAACACGAAAGAACATCAACACGACCAAAGAGAGAAAAACAAGAGCTGTCACTAATGGTGACAAATGTCCCCGCAGCGCCTTGACCTTTCACCTGGTGACTGTGACCTTTGACCTGGTGACCCCAAAGTCAGTAGGGGTGGTGTACTCAGTAAGTACTATCAGCATGTGAAGTTTGAAGGCCCTGGGTACAGTGGTTCGCGAGTAAAGTGCTTTCATGCAAAAAGTTAACATACCCCCCTGTGACCTTGACCTTTGATCTGGTGACCCCAAAGTCAGTAGGGGTTGTGTACTCAATAAATACTATCAGCAAGTGAAGTTTGAAGGTCCTGGGTGCAGTGGTTCGCGAGTAAAGTGCCTTCATGCAAAAAGTTAACATTGTGACGAACGAACGAACAAACTAACGGACGGACAGTTGAAAACTAATATGCATCCCTTCGGGGGCATAAAAATATTGACAAATATTGACAGACACCGACAAAGTGTTTCTGCAAAAGTTACCAGGAGTGTTAGGGAAGTCACTCATCTTAATATAAGTTACATGTGATATTGGATGTTAAATGCAATGCCCCTTAATGCGTCTTTCACTCCTCGCTCTTGAAAATTTTCAACAATATTTTTAATTCTTTTGTTTTTCAATTGCTCCATTTTCTTTTGGTTGTCTTGTGTGTCTCCACAAAGAAGAGATAGCATCCTCATCTCTGTGTAAGACTGTTCCCCAAGTAGAACACTGATAAATCTATAGATATTTGGATGAGTCTCCCCTACAACTATAGAAAATTGGCCATGCAAGGGCAATATAAACCCTTTTGCAGAAGAGAGTGGGAATTCAGCATCCTTTCTACCATTAATTATAGGAGAGTCAACAATGAAAAATAACAATTTCAAAATTGTGAATGGGTCCGGTACCAGAAAAAAAGTGAAAATTAGCTTAGTTTTTCTCAAAATTGTTAATTTTTCCCTTTAATTGTGAATTTTGTTAATACTTTTTTAATCAAAATGTTTAATGTTTGGATATGAATATATGGGTGTAAAAAGATAAGTATCTAAAACTTACATTCATATATTTATTCCAAAACAAATGAGGATATCATTTAAACTAGAAGATGCTTCTGTAGAAAAGCGCATGTCTCCCCCAATGCATAGTAATAATAGGCAAGAAGTCAATAGGGGACCGTAGCGAAAGTCCAAGAGACACCGATGGTTGCTTGCAATAGGGTTTATCTACTCGGCATGTCCAATCATCCCAAGAAGTTTCCACATCCTGGGCTTAATGGTTCTCAAGTTATGGATTGGAAACGGTTTTCCATGTTCTGGCCCCTGTGACCTTGACCTTTGATTGAGTGACGCCTAAATCAATAGGGGTCATCCACTCTGTAAGTCCTATCACCCTATGAAGTTTGAAGGTTCTGGGGGCGCGGGTCAAATGGTTCTCAAGATATTGATCAGAAATGATTTTCCAATTTCTAGCCCCTGTGACCTTGAACTTTGATCAAGGGACATAAAACTTAATATGGGTCATCTACTCTACATTTCCAATCATCCTATGAATTTTCAACATTCTGGGTTAAATGGTTCTCAAGTTATCACTCAGAAACAGTTTTCCATGTTCAGACCCCTGTGACCTTGACCTTTGATCGACTAACCCCAAAAATTATAGGGGTCATCTACTTTGTAAGCCCTAGCTATCACCAAATGAAGTTTGAAGGTTCTAGGTGAAATGGTTCTACAGTTATTGATCAAAAATGAAGTGAGACAGGCAGATGGCCCCTGTGACCTTGACCTTTGACTGAGTGACCCCAAAAATAATAGGATCATCTACTATGTAAGTCCTATCTCCCTATTAAGTTTGATGGTTCTGGGTCAAACTGTTCTCAAGTTTTTGCTCGGAAATGAATTTCCATGTTCTGGTCCCTTTGACCTTGACCTTTAATAGAGTCTGAGTGACCCCAAAATCAATAGGGGTCATCCTATAAAGTTTCAACATTCTGGGTCAAATGGTTCTCATGTTATTGATCGGAAAAGGATTTCCATATTCTGGTACCCATGACCTTGACCTTTAATAGAGTGATCCCAAAATCTATACGGGTCATATACTCTGCAAGTCCAATCATCCTATGAAGTTTCAACATTCTGGATTAAGTGGTTCTCAAGTTATTGATCGGAAATGGTTTTCCATGTTCAGGCCCCTGTGACCTTGACCTTTAACAGAGTGATCCAAAAATCAATAAGGGTCATCTACTCTGCATGTCCAATCGTCTTATGAAGTTTCAACATTCTAGTCCAGAAATGGTTTTCAATGTTCAGGCCCCTGTGACCTTGACCTTTGATGAAGTGACCCCCAAAACAAATAGGGGTCGTCTACTCCATAAGTCCTACCATCCTATGAAGTTTGAAGGTTCTAGGTCAAATGGTTCTACAGTTGCTGATCCAGTGTTTTTTCCCACCAATTTGGGAATCGGGCCGGGGCCTTTACAATTTGGAAAAATGCGTCAGAAAATGCCTAAATTGGGAATTGTTAAAAGTCATATCTTCTATTAAAATGTCACATTTAAGAAAGAAAATGGCCATAACTTATCATTATGCATTAATTTAGCAAACTGTCTTGTGTTTCAAATGTTTAAGGTTTTAGTCTTGTTTGAAAAAGTTGAATAAAAAGAAAATAAATTTATCTTTGGGAATTTTAGCTTTGAAATTGGGAAAAAATCATACTATTTGCTATTGGGATTGGGGCCCAATTTTGGCCCCAAATTGGCTAGAAAAAAAACCCACTGTGATCGGAAATTAAGGGTGACGGAGGACGGAAGGACAGGGCAAAAACAATATGTCTCCCCGGGAGGGGGGAGGGTGACATGATTCGTACCTGATTCGTACATAAATGTAATATGACTTAACCTTTCGTACCCAAACACACTATGAATTAACGTTCAAGGGTAGATAACATATGGTGACGAATGTAACAAATCTTGATTTCAAAGTTGATAACAAACTTCTTCGACTCTTGGATCGATCTGCCTTCCAGATTTTAGCCTTATCTCGCAAGCTGCGGAAATTTTCGCCCTCTTGAGTACCCCATTACATCATGCTCTAATCTTAGTAACAGTGTTTCCCTATGCACATGCGCGGTACCATTACTACCAGTAGGCATTGCAAACATAGCAGCCTCCATGAACTAATACTTTTTCTAAGTTTTTCTACAACTTTTAGAGGTTTTCATACCAATTGTGAATGGGTCTGGTGAACCCAATTTGAAAATTGTGAAAGACTGTTTGCAATTGTGAATGGGTCTGATATTCGGTATAGGGCTGTCATTGATTGGGTCTTTGTCATATCGACGATACTGATATATCGGAAGACAGATATCGACGATACATCGATATATCGATTATTAAGTTAGTGTAACAACCTATTTGTTCATGTACATGCTATATACCTTCTTGTTAATGTTATTTTTAGTTTAATTGCATGCTTTTCATGTGTTTTATTTGTATTTATGTATTTCCCCATACAGGTAGTGCCGACTAGTTGGAAAAGACTGCTACGGGACAAGTTTAGACATGACCTTTATTGACAACTTCCGTTACTTAGGGCACATTTTTGCAGGCAGAAAAGTTGTTTTAGAGGGTCTGAGTGTTTATCTGGATAGTTTTTTTCTCTGTGTAAAATATCGATTTTTAAAAATGGGAATCGATAATCGATCGACCAAAAAATATCGTTGATACATCGATATCGTTTCTATCGATGACAGCCCTAATTCGGTACCACTTAAAAATCGCTGAATAAGAATGCCTGATGATTATATATAGCCTGGTATTACATTGCACGTATTCCAGCTGAACTGGTTTATCGTACATATATTCTTTTAAGGTGATCTGATTTTCATTGACATCGAATTATCAATCAACCAACTTCTGATAATTATTTAGTCCGCGACAGGTGGCCGACACGACATTTTGACCAACTGTCTTTCGGTTTGTAGTCGAATCGTTGTTCTGTCATGTTGATGTTGGTTGCGTCAATAAAAGGTTGTGTCTATCTTTTGTTGTGCTCCTTACCCGTACCCCTAGACAATTCCTTCAAGATAATAATAAAAGTTGTAAAACATTTTATCAAGCTGCTTCATTTCATACGTGGGAAATTAATATTCATTTGTCTCAATATCTGCTACATTTGTTGTCATTAAAGTCCTAATAACAGGACATTTATGTACAGCATAGTAACTTTACTGTTGTAACTACATGCAGTTATAAAATATCAATCTGGAAATAAGCCCCTCGGAACTGAATGAACAATGCTTGATGCTGTTGATAGCTGCCTTTCTAGACCAGGTCTGCTAGGTTGTTGCCAGACTGGATAACATACGAATCCTTGGGGCTGGACTTTTACTTAGCACCTCACCTCATGTTGAACAAAACGAAAGTGAAAGTAGATGAGAAAAGAAAACTCACTTCCTGCCTGACATCAAGACTGATAAAGTATTTCTACAACGATAAAAATAACTGTTGTTATCTGACAGATGCCGTGTTGTCTTTGTCAGAACTGCGAACCAACGAAAAGTTATCATAAAATTGCAATGATCACGACCCAATGATCAATATCGCCAATCATAACGTAAATATCTGTAACGTTCCGAATATACGGTGCCCATGTAAACTACAAAAGAAAATAAAAATATAACTAGTCTGAGGCCCGAAATAACTAGTTTGTTTCAGTTTTAATAACATGACTGTCTTCAAGTAAAACAGGATATTTTGCATTCTCTCTCTTTCTCTACCCATCAGACTACTTGTACCTTGTATTAGGTCATCACCTTTGTTTCACCACAAAAGCAGGGGCGTCGGAAGTGGGGCCGCAGGGGCCGCGACCGCGGCCCCAATAATTTGCCCAAAAACGATTTTTTGTAAATTCATAAGTTGGAGTCGCAGGTCCGCGGACCCAATATTTTGTATAGTATATTAAATTTTGCTTCGCGTTAAACAATACACGCTGTCCAGATTAGTGTGTTACCGTGGTGACGGTGACACGATCGGGGGTGTTAATTGGAGTCATACACACGTGTCCGTGATTGGACTTAATTACGCATGAACAAATCAGCATGTTTTTAATTGGCATGTCTTTAGTCAATGGAATGTTTAAGCTATACCCAGCCGCAAAGATCTAGGGTATTAACTTATAAAATTCAGAAAAATAATTATCATGTTTTAATTTAATGAAAGAGGTAAGTGTTAAGATTTATCACACCGCTAAGATGTAATGAATTAATTACATAAATTGTTTTTACTAAAAAAAATGATATTTCAAACAAAAATAAGAAATGAATGTAACATGAATGATTATTGTTCAATAATTAAATACAAAAAAAAAAAAAAAAAAAAAACATACATGCATTCTTTGTATTGCGTTATACATTATTAATTCTGATAAGAGTTTATTAAACTTTATTTTGCTTATAGTCATGTAAATAGTAAGAAAATACTGGAGACTTGAGATGCGATTCAGTACCCTTAAAATGCACCAGAACTCGCCATTTATGATCCTGTTTTGAAAAAATTTCAGGGGGAGGTCCCCCTTACCCCCCTTACGGGAGGGGGATGCCCCCTCCCGTACCTACCCCCCTCGCGGCCCCAATATCAAACACCTTCCGACGCCCCTGAAAAGTAGTTCAAATAATTTGACGCCAGAACTGATTCTGAGATGTATTTTCGAGATAGGGCAAGAGAGATATTGACCTGTGCAAAAAATATCACAATATCGCGACTCGCGTAAAATTAGTTGGACTAACGTAAAAGCAAATATTATTCAAATATACGGGTGAACTTAATCAGACATTTTTGCTTGCATTTACATCAGATAAGCCACAGAGGTCCATGCAGAGGCCAGGACATGCTCATGATGTTCACAGGTATAATCATCATATTAAAAAAATCCAAAAGTGGGGAGAGTATATCTCCAAATATACGTCAAAATGCACCAGAGCTAACTTAATCAAAGAGACTTGTATTTAGCTATTTCATATGTACTTATTATAGGAAAATTATAGTCAATACAGAATGTCTTTATCGCGTGTTACTTTTGAATAACATTATAAGCAAAACATATTTTGAGAGAAAAAAAAAATACAATATAAATTATCTTTGGTTAACTCTGAAAAAAAATCTGGCTTTCAAGTTCTGAAAAAAAATCTGACTTTCATAGAAAGCAAAACAAATTTATTAGCTCTAAGTAATAGAGCCCCCGTCAGAAGTTCAAATGGTCGGCACCCCTAATTAAGGCGTTCACTGCTACAACATGGTAGAATAAGGTTTTTCATTTTTCTTTCTTGCCAAGTATTTTCTTACAATGTTCAGCGACACTCGTTACATTAAGGGACTTTTTGGATGAGAAAAAAATGACGCTTTCAATCGTTCATACAATGTAACGAAGAATTTATGATATGTAGGCCTATATAAGGTAAAAGTCAAGTATATTTTCACTGGTAAGAAACTGTAAAATGGGTAAAAACACTCAAAACATGAAATAAAACGCACATTTGTTTGTACTACGTGTAAGATTAAAATAATATTATGTTTCACTCGTGAACACCAGATCTTAGATTTTCACTCATGGCTATGCCACCGTGAAAAATATTGCACTTGTGTTCACTCGTGAAAGATATTTCAATCTTACACTGAAACAAACAAATATCCTCTATGTACGAACGATCACCACCTCCCGACTTCGGCCGTTTTCAGTGAGTGCAGTCACTTTCATTTGGTATTTAATGTAAACAATTATTTTAAATCAAAAGTAAAAAAAAGAAATAAAAAAAAACGTGATTGACATTATTGACATTGTGTAAAATATATACCGGTTCTTGCAAAGTATTTTCTTACTATCTCATTATCTAGCCCGTTTTCAGTACAAGCAAACATTACTGTAAATTATTCCTCTTACATTTGTAAACTTAAAGTGAAAACACGGTGATTGTGTTTAACAGGTTGTATTTATTGACGTTGTGAATAATCACTTTCACTTGGTATTTAATTGTAAATATTTATTCAATAATCAAAATTACTTAAATAAAAATTAAAATAATACTGTAATTGAATGATAGTGGGCATCATATTTAGCTTATGAAATATGCCAATTTTCCTGTTAATTCAATGCAATTATTCTCTTCTATATCTGATTTAGTCCGTCCACAATAAATGCATTGGTCAAGATATGTTTTTAGCTCACATGTCACGTAGCGACAAGGTGAGCTTTTGTGATCGCCCGTCGTCTGTCGTTCGTTGGCGTACGTCCACAATTTCTTGTGAACACGATAAAGACCACATTTTGCCACTAATTTTAATCAAACTTGCACACAACTTGTACTGGCATAATATCTCGGTTCCTTTCGAAAACTGGCCAGATCCCATCATGGGTTCCAGAGTTATGGCCCCTTAAAGGGCCAAAATATGCTCTTTTTGCATGTGAATACGATAGAGACCACACTTTGCAATCAAACTTGCACACAACCTGTATTGATATAGTATCTCGGTTCCGTTCGAAAACTGGCCAGATCCCATCATGGGTTCGAGTTATAGCCCCTGAAATGCCAAATTTTGCTATTTTGACTTTTGCAGCCACATAATATGTAGATACTTTATTTATGGTTTGATTTGATACAAACTTGCAAAATATCTTTAACAATAATAGATCTTGGATTCCATGATGAATCCGTCAGATCAATTCATAAGTTCCTGAGTTACGGCCCCTGAGCCAAAATTTGTCTTTTTTTTTTACCTTGTGAACACGATAGAAGTGACATTTTACATTCGATTTTAATCACACTAACACACAACTTAAGTCACAATAAAATCTCGATTCGTGTTGAAAATCCGCTAGATTCCATCATGGATTCTAGAGTTACTGCCCCTGAAAGGGGCAAATTTTTCTATTTTAGCCCTCTCAGACATATAGAGATTTCACTTATGCTTTGATTTTGACACAAACTTGCATAGAATGTTTATCTTAATGACTCCTAATGATCTCTAGGCCAAGTTGTGAGGTCAAAAACTAGGTCACCAGGTCAAATCAAAAGAAAAACTTGTGAACACCCTAGAGGCCACATTTATTACCATATTTTCATGAAACTTGGCCAGTGTATTTATTTTGATGATTCCTAAACTAGGTCAAAAACTGTCACTCGGTCAAATCAAAGGAAAGGCTTGTTAACACTCATGAGGCCACATTTGATGCTATCTTCATGAAACTTGGTAAGAATGTTTATATTGAAGATTCCTAGGCCAAGTTTGAAACTGGGTCATGTGGGGTCAAAAACTAGGCCACCACTCATATCAAAGGAAAAGCTTGCTAACACTGTAGAGGCCACATTTATGACCCTGTCTTCATGAAACTTGGTCAGAATGTTTATCTTCATGATTCCAAGGCAAAGTTTAGCAGGTGAGCGATATACTAAGTTGATTTTCTCATGGTGCTGCTCATATATCTCAACACAATACAAACTATATAAAACATGGATGTTAATGAATTTTCATCACAATGAAAACAGGGTAAAATGACGTCACTTATCTCCTGCGAGCCAATAACCCCTTATAATGTCTGTGTCCGGTTATATGCCCACTTTCAGTTATTTGGCCTGGGTTACAGGATTCTGTCTTATGCAGTTCTGTTACTATTTATAGAAAGGTATATAATAAATGGTATTTAAACTATTTCTATGGTTCTGGCAACAGGTGTATCCACATTCAAGAAATTTCAAGTTCATGTATGAACACCAATTCAATGTAAATTTAAAATCACTATCATGACTAAAACTGCATAATATGAGCCGCGCCATGAGAAAACCAACATAGTGGCTTTGCGACCAGCATGGATCCAGACCAGCCTGCGCATCCGCGCAGTCTGGTCAGGATCCATGCTGTTCCCTTTCAATGCCTATAGCAATTAGAGAAACAGTTAGCGAACAGCATGGATCCTGACCAGACTGCGCGGATGCGCAGGCTGGTCTGGATCCATGCTGGTCGCAAGGCCACTATGTTGGTTTTCTCATGGCGAGGCTCACATACTTATAATTTTATTTTATTTTCTTAAGACTATTAATGTAATCTATGTTTGTACTGGTATAGGCAAAAATGTATATTAAAACAAATACATTGATTTAAGGATTTAATCTTATTTTGTGGGTTACAACAGGTATTAACAACATTCGAACTTCCTGAAAACCTAAGAATGATGCTAGTCATTGTTGGATTATTTTCAAAAAGTCCAACTGTGGTTTATACCTGTCTTAACTCACAAACAAGAGGGCCAAGATGGCCCTAGGTCGTTCACCTGAGAAACATACCATAACAGTGTAAACATGTTTGACCTAGTGATTTCATAGAAACAAATAATCTGACCAATTTTCATTAAGATTGGACCAAAAATGTGGTCTCTTAAGTGTAAACAAGTATTTTCTTCAGTTTGACCTAGTGACCTAGTTTTTGAGCCATGATGACCTACATTCGAACTCGGCCTAGATTTGATGAAGGCAATCATTCTGACCAGATTTCATGAAGATCAATTGAAAAATACAGTCTCTATCACATACACAAGGTTTTTCTTTTATTTGACCTAGTGATCGAGTTTTTGACCACAGATGTTTCATATTCAAACTCAATCTAGATTTCATCTAGACAAACATTCTGACAAAGTTTCATGAAGATCCGGTGTAAAATGCAGCCCCTATTGCATATACAAGGTTTTTCTTTGATTTGACCTAGTGACCTAGTTTTAAACCCCAGATAATCCATTTTCGAATTTGGCCTAGATTTCATTACGGTTAACATTCTGACCAACATTCATGAAGATCAATTGAAAAATACAGCCTCTATCGCATACACAAGGTTTTTCTTTGATTTGACCTAGTGACCTAGTTTTTGACCCTAGATGACCCGTTTTCGAACCTGGCCTAGATTTCATCAAGGTAATCATTCTGACAAAATTTTATGAAGATCAGTTGAAAAATACAGCCTCTATTGCATACACAAGCTAAATGTTGTCAGACGACAGACAGACGCCGGACATGGAGCGATCACAATAACTAACCTGAGCATTGCTCAGGTGAGCTACAAGAGCTGTCACAGGAGACAGCGCGCTTGACTATTTCGATGCTGGATAGTGAAACTGGGCACATCTGAGGAAACTAGAGCTGTCACTGGAGTGTTTAATGACTCCAATTGTGGATGAAGATATTGCACAATATCCTGAGTCTATGTCCAAAATATCAATAAGAGAGGTAAAGATAAAATGTGTCAAAACACTATATAAGTATATCCTAAGCAAAAAAGGGCATAATTCATTAAATATTGGTGCCAGAGTTATGCACCTTGTGTCATATGGTGTGGGTGATGATGTTGAACAACTATTTTAAGTTTGAATCAAATCCATTCAGTAATAACAGAGACAGAGTGAAAGTGCATCAAAACTCTAACCTAAAATTCTAAGTAAAAAGGGGGAATAATTAATGAAATATTGGTGCCAGAGTTATGCACCTTGCGTCATATGGTGTGGGTGATGATGTTGAACAACTATTTTAAGTTTGAATCAAATCCATTCAGTAATAACAGAGATAGAGTGAAAGTGCATCAAAACTTTAACCTGAAAATCTATGTGAAAAAGGGGGATAATTCATGAAATATTGGTACCAGAGTTATGGCCCTTATGTCAGATGATGATGAGGAATAAGTATTTCAAGTCTGAATCAAATCCATCAAGTAATTACAGAGATAAGTTGAAAAAAGAGAAAGTGTAAAAAAAACTGGGGACGCGGAAAGACGCCGACGCTGGGTCAAGTAGGATAGCTCTCCTTATACTTTGTATTGTCGAGCTAAAAAACACATTTCATCCTTATATTTACACTTAAAGAAGTTTGCTGCAACAATGGGGCCATGGGACCCTACACTGCTCATCTGAACAGGATAGAGAAAACGTGCAACTTTGGATGCTCCTGGTTGCCAAAGTTCCAGAGGCAGTAGAAGCTAATAACATAGTGCGACAGGTGACTAACTGTTCAAGCATACTGTTTCTTAGGTCTTTCAGCTTTGGTAGGAAAAAACACATGCAGATAACTGAAGCAGGCTCATAGCATTTTGGAAGGTCTCTTTACAATGGTTCTATTTTTACTGCTAGTGTCCAAATTCCCATAAAATTTGGAGAAGACCTTATAATGCTTGAACAAACCAAGTTTGATGAAGGTGCATCCTGCAGTTCATGAGAAAAAGTTTTTTAAGCGTATTTCTATACTTAGCTCAAGTGGCCCTGAAAAGGGGGCAGAAAATTTGGAGAGGACCTTACAATGCTACAGACCAAGTTTGGTGAAGATCCATCAAGCTGTTCATGAAAAGAAGTTGTTTAAAGATACCTCTATTTTTAGCTCAAGTAACACCCTAAAAGGTAGACTTACAAAGTCTGTTGAGATCAAATAGTCTGTAATAATATTAACTTCTTCACACTGACACTAAATTATTTACTCAGAAAAACATTTTCTCTCTAGGCTCATCTCAACAGGTTAGAGACAGAGGCAAGAGATATTGTAAATTTTTTTAGAAAGTGGTATCAGAGAGGATTGATTTTATGGCCAGGTGCTAGGTGCTTTACATTCAATGACTCTAACGACTGATGCCAGTCTACCTAAAAGGGGCAAAGTGCCCATATTTGAACAAATTTGGAAGAGGACCTTACAATGATCCTACAGACCAAGTTTGATGAGGATCCATGAAGTGGTTTGTGAGAATAAGACATCTAAAGGTATTTGAACAAATTTGGGAGAGGACCTTATAATGATGCTAAAGATCAGGTCTGATGAATGTCTATCAAGTGGTTAATAAGAAGTCATTCAAAAGTTTTTTCTATTTTTAGCTCTGGTAGCCTCTTCAAAGGGACCAAGCTGAAACATCTGAATAAACTTGATAGAGAACCAAACCAGGATACTACGGACAAAGTTTTGTGCCATTTTGACCTGTAGTTTCAGAGGAGATGTCATCTCAAGAAAAGTGTAGTCAGATGTACACAATCATGTTGAACAGTGAATGATCACAATAGCTCACCCTGAGCACTTTGTGCTCAGGTGAGGTGAAAGTAAGTTCATTTTTTCCCAAGAGTATCAGAAAATCAAAATAAAAGCAATGTTATCAATCATTTAAACATCTAAATAGAAAAGGAGTAACACCTCCCCATTTACATTGTAATTTTCCTTCTGATAACAAGAGATCACAAAGTGATCTTGGCGCCCACCAATGTGCCATTTTTGTGTGTTCCAAATTTCAAGACTTATTGACTTGCTCAAGGTCAAATTTCATTTCCGTACACAACACTGTGCATGTGGTCTAAATTCGAAAGCTGTTGCTTGAGAAATGTGGAAGTAGGTCACTAGATCAATTTCAAGGACAAAGTTCTTTGTACACAAAACTATGCATGTGCATCAAGTTTGAAGACTGGAGTTTGAGAAATTTGAAAGTAGGTCACTGGGTCAATCTTAAAGGCAAAGTTTATTTCGGTACACAAAACTATGCAAGTGGTCAAAATTTAAAGGCTGTAGCTTGAGAAATGTGAAAGTAGGTCACTAGGTCAATCTTTAGGTCAAAGTTCATTTTGGAACACAAAACTATGCAAGTGGTCCAAATTTGAAGGCTGTAGCTTGAGAAATGTGAAAGCAGGTCACTAGGTCAAAATCAAGGTCAATTTTATTTCGGAATACAAAACTATGCATGTGGTCCGAATTTGAAGCCTGTACCTTCAAAAATGTGAAAATAGGTCACTAGGTCAATGTAAAGGTCAAAGTTTGTTTCGGTAAACAAAACCATGCATGTGGTCAAAATTTGAACGCTGTAGCTTGAGAAATGTGAAAGTAGGTCACAAGGTCAAAATCAAGGTCAAATTTTATTTCAGAATACAAAACTATGCATGTGGTCCAAATTTGAAGCCTGTACCTTCAAAAATGTGAAAGTAGGTCACTAGGTCAATGTAAAGGTCAAAGTTTGTTTCGGTACACAAAACCATGCATGTGGTCCAAATTTGAAGGCTGTAGCTTGAGAAATGTGAAAGTAGGTCACAAGGTCAAAATCAAGGTCAAATTTCATTTCGGAACACAAAATTATGTATGTGGTCCAAATATGAAGCCTGTACCTTCAAAAATGTGAATGTAGGTCACTAGGTCAATGTCAAGGTATAAGTTTATTTCAGTGCACAAAACTATGCATGTGGTCCAAATTTGAAGGTTGTAGCTACAGAAATGTGAAAGTAGGTCACTAGGTCAAAATCAAGGTCAACTCATGTCACGGTTCATCTTGCCACTCAAAACTATACATGTGGTCCAAATTTGAATGTTGTAGATTATTGACAAGAAGTTTTTAAAAGCTTTTCCCCTATATAAGTCTTTATGAACCATATGACCCCCAGGGCGGGGCCATATTTGACCCTGGGGGATAATTTTAACAAACTTGGTAGAGAACCACTAGACGATGCTACATTACAAGCCCTAGGCTTTGTGGTTGGTCAAGAGGTTTTTCAAAGTTTTTCCCTATATAAGTCTTTGTAAACCATGTGACCCCCGGGGCGGGGCTATATTTGACCCTAGGGGGATAATTTGAACAATCTTAGTAGAGACCACTAGATGATGTCACATACAAAATATCAAAGCCCTAGGCCCTGTGGTTTTGGACAAAAGGTTTTTCAAAGTTTTTCCCTATATAAGTCTATATAAACCATGTGACCCCTGGGGCAGGGCCACATTAGACCCCAGGTAAATAATTTGAATCATCTTGGTAGAGACCACTAGATGACGCTTCATACCAAATATCAAAGCCTTAGGCTCTGTGGTTTTGGACAAGAAGATTTTCAAAGTTTTTCCCTATATAAATCTATGTAAATTATAGAAATAAACAAAGGGCCATAACTTACTAAACAAGAGCTGTCGGAGGACAGCAACGCTCGACTATTCAACAGCCTTGTCAATTGAATGAATACAAAAGTCGAAAACGGGGCATAATTTTGTAAAAATGGGAGAAAGGGTTATGGAATCTTCAAAGTGCTTATCAGCTCATAAAGTGAACAAGAGCGTGAAGTTTCAATCCTTTCCCATAAGTGGATACTGAAATACCAGCTTACATACAAAAACTTAACCAAAAAGTCGAAAAAGGGGCATAATTTTGAAAAAAAAATGCAAAGTAGAGTTATGGGACCTATACAGTGCATGTCAGATCATGACAGTAAACAAGTGTGTGAAGTTTCAATCCATTCCCATTAGTGGGTACTGAGATACCAGCTTACATACAAAACCTTAACCAAGAATTTCTAAGTCGAAAAAGGGGCATAATTTTGTAAAAAAGCAAAATAGAGTTATGGAACCTGTGCAATGTAGGTCAGTTTATCACAGTGAACAAGTGTGTGAAGTTTCAATCCATTTCCACAAGTGGTTACTGAGATACAAGCTTACATACAAAACCTTAACCAAGAATTTCTAAGTTGAAAAGGGGGCATAATTTTGTCAAAAAGCAAAACAGAGTTATGGAACCTGTGCAGTGTAGGTCAGTTTATCACAGTGAACAAGTGTGTGAAGTTTCAATCCATTCCCACAAGTGGTTACTGAGATACCAGCTTACATATAAAACCTTAACCAAGAATTTCCAACTCGAAAAGGGGGCATAATTTTGTCAAAAAGCAAAACAGAGTTATGGAACCTGTGCAGTGTAGGTCAGTTTATCACAGTGAATAAGGGTGTGAAGTTTCAATCCATTCCCACAAGTGGTTACTGAGACACCAGCTTACATACAAAACCTTAACCAAATCGGGACGCGGACGCAGACGCCGACGCATGGGTGAGTCCAATAGCTCTACTATTCTTTGAATAGTCGAGCTAAAAATTGTTGTTTATCCAGTCTGATTTTCAGAGGGACACAACTAGGGTATCAATACATCATTCTGACAAAGTCTGGTCAAAATCCCCCTGGTAGTTTCTGAGGAGATGCGATAATGAGAAATTGTTAACGGAAGGACGGACGGAAGGACGACGGACCACGGACGCAGAGTGATTTGAATAGCCCACCATCTGATGATGGTGGGCTAAAAATACAGTTAGTTATCTTTATTTTGAATTTCCATAAATTCAGAAAAATATCACAGTCATGTAGATTCAACTTCAGTCTTAACTGACAGGAAAGTAAGTTTTAGAAATAGCTTTATATTCTTTCTTTGAAATTTTGGTGTCCAATTTAGAAAGGTCTCTTTAAACACACCATTTTGATGGTTTTTTTGGTGAATGAATTAAGAACAAATGTGCAATCTGGTAGAAAAGGCCATCCTTGGTATTATTGCACCAGTGTAGTTTATTTAAAAATAAATATTTTATTATTTCTATACAAGGCATTTAGCGAATGTAAATATATCATTTTATTAAAAACATAAAATATACATTAACAACATAACAATTAAGATATACAACTGGATATAAAGACAACAGTATGTATGTTATCATCTATTAACAATTCACATCAAAACAAACAAGTATTAAGAACTAATTGCTTGATCATGTTAATATTGTCTTTCATAACTTTTGTTATTGCTAGAAACAAAGAAACCAAATGTTTAGTTTCCTTTGATGGAAAATTCAACTGAATTTATAACAGCATGTTTTTAACCATTTTTGTCTTCCATTAGCACTTCAATACTAAAATATATTCTTTTCTGAAAACTTGTGACATGCAACTGATTCTGTAGACTGGTCCTAGTATAATATCAAAATGGTGTAGACTGGTACAATGTACAAGCATAATGGCAAAGGCTGTGACTAAATACAGAGTTGGTGCACCTGTGATATATTATAGACTCCGGTATATACCGGATTAACTAAATTTGAAAGAAAATATCTTAAATGTATATATTTTGTAACCATGGTGATACTAACCCTAACCTCTAGTCAGTATATTATGCATTTGATACTCTAAATGCGTGCGGACATGCAAAAAGATTAGTAATTTTGCCGTGCGCTCCAATGGATAATAATTCCGCGCAGGCGCAGAACGGCTGCACCAACTCTGCAATGAGAAACATTCAATGGCAAAAGTTCTTAGACTGGTTCTAGCATAATGACAAATACCTTGGAACATGTATAATTATAAATAGTAGTTTGGGTATAAATTATACAGGCATATCTAAAGTGTATGAAGGTCAGAAGCCTTTAAACAGAACTGTGTATAATACATCTTATTTTACACTCTTATAAACTCATTTGATTCACTGCTGTACACTTTTAAACATTTTAAATCTACGAAACAAAAAAATCCTCAAGTATTCGTAACTGTTGGAAAAGCAAATATTCATGTAATCACACGGCACGCTTATATTGTACATAATATTTATCTCATATAACGACATGACATATGTAACAATTTTAGCCAATTCAGCATTTTCTCCTCAGGAATGGTCCTCTTCTATTTGACATCATAGCAATGAGAGTTCCTTTGGAACTGTGAACACAAGGGTCATACAAAATTATTGTTGTGAATGCTGGAGCAATGTAACTATATAGTTTTTCAACAGTTTTTCAATCATTCATGCATTCATTCATCTAACCAAACCAATATTCAAGGATTCTGTAACAGAAGTGATTTGTTCAACACTATTTACTTACAATTTCCTTATCTCCATATCATCCGCATCAATAAAACATCACCATTTTGGGTTCAGCACCCTTTTTCATCAGAACTTCAGGTATGAAATGGTGGACAGTTAACCTAACCAGTGCGTAGATTCTGGACCAGTACTAACCTGTTCTCTGCAAGTAACTGCCAACTTGTACACATGAATCAGAGGTGGAGAACTATATGATTTCAGACACAATGTCTTTTATCACACTGTCACAGAGATATATGCCTCACTAAGACAGAAAACTCACGAACATGTAATCTGTAGATCTGCAATCTCAATATTTATGGATGATACTTGTAACACCTTTTATAATCATGACTGTGCACTACCAACAAAGATCAACTGACAGGCATAGCAAAATCTAGCTAAAGGAAATGCTTCCGGTTTAATGTTAGCTGCAGGTTTTGAATATTAGCTTAATGCCATACATGACTTGAACTACTGTCCTGTTAAAGCACATTCTGTAACTCACTGCTGCTTTTATTTCAAGTAAAATTTGTTGCTGTGTTGTTTTACATGCTGTCGGCCTATAAAACATTGGACAGAAAATTGTCTCTGTTTAATGCTATGAACAGTCTTGCAATAACAGGAGAGCACAGTCTTGCATACTCTATTGCTGTTAGCACCAATATAAATATTTT
This sequence comes from Mercenaria mercenaria, assembly GCF_021730395.1. Lineage (NCBI taxonomy): Eukaryota > Metazoa > Mollusca > Bivalvia > Venerida > Veneridae > Mercenaria > Mercenaria mercenaria. The sequence goes on from NC_069363.1 coordinate 58,617,547, forward strand.
ATCACATATGAAGTTCCTATTGTATATCAAATCTTCATCTGTTCTTCTCTGTGATTTTGTCAAACATTGCTCGAACATTCTGACACACCATCTGTGCTTGTTCCTAGGAGAAAATAAAACATTTTTTACTGCAAAATCTCTAAGTTTCGTGGGGGACTAATTTTTGCAGAATTCACAGTTGTGTCATTCCATTAAATTTAATCCCAAAGAAGCAGAACATATCCAATTCATTTTATGTACACTGGTCAAAATCCATGAACTTAAGTCCCATTGTAATAGCCATTTTAGCTAAAAACCATAAAAATATCATGCCCAGAAAATTAAATGATTTTAAGGTATCTGTTTATTACAGGTGCATCTTTGTTTCTATCAACTCTTAATCGGTACATGTATGAAACCCATAAATGGCACTTACTGGCCTCTTCTGAAAGAACTTGCTAAGGAGCTTGCTTTATCTAAACAAGAGCACCGCCTTGCGGGTGCAGACGCTCATCTGATTTTTTTGTTCCTGCATATTAGAAATATTGTCATACCCATGATTTTCTAAGTGCAAAAGGGGCCATAAATCTTGCAAAAAAGCTATGTAGAGTTATGGTACTTGCTGTGCAGAGTCAGTTTTTAGTGGCGAATAACTGCTCCGAGTTTTAAAGCAATAGTTTTGATCCTTAAGGAGAAAAGCTGACCTAACGCAAAACTTAAACAAGAAATCTGATATTTTCTAAGTCCAAAATGGGCCATAATTCTTGCAAAAAGCAGGATGGAGTTATGTTTCTTGCTGTACAGAGTCAGCTTTTGATGGTGAACAAGTGTTGCAAGTTTTAAAGCAATAGCTTCGATAGTTTAGGAGAAAAGTTGACCTAAACACAAAACTTAACTAAGAAATCTGATTTTCTAAGTCCAAAAGGGGCCATAATTCTTGCAAAAAGCAGGATGGAGTTGTGTTTCTTGCTGCACAGAGACAGCTTTTGATGGTGAACAAGCGTTTTAAGTTTTAAAGCAATAGCTTTGATAGTTTAGGAGAAAACCTGACCTAAACACAAAACTTAATTTAGACATCTGATTTTCTAAGTCCAAAAGGGGCTATAACTCTTGCAAAAAGCAGGATGGAGTTATGTTTCTTGCTGTACAGAGTCAGCTATTGATGGTGAACAAGTGTTGCAAGTTTTAAAGCAATAGCTTTGATAGTTTAGGAAATAAGCTGACCTTAACATAAAACTTAACCAGGCATTGCCAACGCTGACGCAGACGCTAATCAAGTGATGAAAATAACTCATCTTTTTTTTCCCAAAAAAAACAGATGAACTAAAACAGTCCAAATGAACACTTAATTTTTTTAAGAAATCAACTGATTTGGCGAAAAAATCACTGAAAAGAAAACCCTTAGTAGACCTTAGCTACCAGCCTATGATCTCAAAAGGGGTCAGAGTCTTTACATCAAAATCTTGAATCTGTGTCACTAGCATCCATAAATTATGCATTTCATAAAGAGTTGTGTTAAGAAAATGTTGGTGAACTGGTGGACCATAGACACTACATGAATGCTTAAAGGGACTTGCCTCAAGACGAACATCAAAATTATTAAAAAAAAACAAAAACATATAGCAATCAATATTAAATTTCATAAACAATTAACTCTTAACATACATGTATATGCTACAGTGTACAGCTAAGTGTGTCTATTTCATATAATGACACTATCACCTGACTAACGTTTCCGATAGCTTTCTATACAATTCACAAACTACAAAAGTATACTTAAAGATAAATAGTGTCTAAAGTATATACAGAAGAATCTTTTTATTTTTTCTTTCTACTGCGAAAAATAATCCTTAATTTCAAATTCTTTTACATAAACCTCGAGGCATGCCCCTTTAATATCATCCCAATGAGATTCAACTTTCAAGCAAAAAGGTGTTTACCTTCACAATAATATTATTGTCAGGATCAGAGATATGGTTTCGTAGTTCCAGCTGTACATGTTCAAGCAATTCAACATATGACAGTATTATATAACCAGATGTGGTGTTTGAGCCAAGGGAGGTATTTGAACAGTTCTTTTTCAAGTAAACAAAGTAGAACTGTATGTCTGTTAGAAAAGGGTGCTTGATAATTTTGAGATAAATTACTATGATCAAAAAACATTTGTTAGCTACATTGTACTTTATATATTCTGAAAATTCAAGAAAAATGTGTATCAAGTTTTAATGATAATAAATATACCTCTGACAGACATTCAAACACGTATGCACTGAACAAAGATTTGTTGACATTTCCTATTTTGAAGGCAATGTTGTTAACACTTCCTCCATCACTGAACTGCACAACCTGTGCTACTGTATGTAACGGGTGGCGCTGTAACACCTCCTGTAAAAGATATGTGTCATTAAAGATCTACCATGCTCATTTTTCCTAAAATACTTACATCATTGGCTATCAGTTTAAATCTAGAAAAATTTCATCTAATTTATTTAACTTGACTATATATACTAGACTTAGTGTGTATGAACAGCTACAATCGCAATTTAATTTCATATCTAGCAAACAGCCATTTGTTAAAAAGACTTCCAGATTTTTTGTAGAATATACTATGTTTACTTATATACACAAAACATGTATTTATTAGTATTTTACACCTAAAATACAGTACCCTTTATAAATACAATTCTAACACGACCAACAAATAGCCTACATACATGTAGAACAAAATCTATCTCGGGTTATTCTGCAATAAACCACTCACGTGCAATGACGTCAATCATCCGATCCAGGTGCGTAGCACGGCCGTAAAAAGTAGTTACCATTTTTTCTAACACTGTTGATACTAATATGTCGTGTTAGAATCGAAATAATAAGTTCCCAAGTGTGATTTATGGTAGAATAACCCGACTTTTTCTTTCTTATGCGAAACAATATATCACTCAGGCCTACGGCCTTCGTGATATATTCTTCCGCATAAGAACTCAAAACTTACGATAAACCACGTTTGGGAACTTATTATTTCTTAGATAAACATGTATATTTTATGCTGACCCAGATACACAGTGTGATTATTGTCCTTATTTTCGAACTTAAAATTTGGGCATATTATATGTTTAAAAACAACTATCAGAACATAATGATTGGAAAAAAAATTCCTTTGTAAAACATCTTAGGGACGGACTGAGCTACCAACAAAAGCTAAACAATATACCCTCTATTTTTTGAAGACGGATGATGAGAGGAAGGTATAAATATATGTTTGATACCAGTACAAAGCAAGAGTTTATCATCTGATATTTTGCTGCAAAGTTTAAGCCAAATTATCCAGAACAAAATCAAATATACTGTTAAAACTCTATGTAGTGTAACTTTGTTTCTCATGCCTGTAAATATATACGTGACTATCACAAATTTTTAAATAGTACATGTAGCATACAATAACAAGAGAGCCAAGATGGCCCTAGGTCGCTCACCTAAGAAACACTCCATAACAGTGTAAAACATGTTTGACCTAGTGATTTCATGGAAACAAATATTCTGACCAATTTTCATTAAGATTGGACCAAAAAATTGGTCTCTTGCGATAAAACAAGCATTTTCTTAGATATGACCTAGTTTTTGACCCTAGATGACCCATGTTCAAACTCGACCTATTTTTTAACAAGGCAATCATTCTGACCAAAATTCATGAGGATCAACTGAAAAATACAGCCTCTATCACATACAGAAGTTTTTTCTTTGATTTGACCAAGTGACCTAGTTTTTGACCTCAGATGACCCATATTCAAATTCGACCTAGATTTCATTAAGGCAATCAACCTGACCAAATTTCATAAATATCAACTGAAAAAAACAGTCTCTATCGCATACACAAGATTTTTCTTTATTTTGACCTAGTGACCTAGTTTTTGACCTCAGATAACCCATATTCAAAACCGACCTAGTTTTCATCAAGGCAATCACTCTGACCAAATTTCATGAAGATCAATTGAAAAGTACATCCTCTATTGCATACACAAGATTTTTCTTCGATTTGACCTAGTGACCTAGTTTTTGACCCCAGATGACCCATTTTCGAAATCAGCCTAGATTTTATCAAGGTAATCATTCTGGCTAAATTTCATGAAGATCAGTTGAAAAATACAGCCTCTATTGCATACACAAGTTTTTTCTTTGATTTGACCTAGTGATCTAGTTTTTGACCCCAGATGACCCATTTTCGAACTTGGTCTAAATTTCATCAAGGCAATCATTCTGACCAAAATTCATGAAGAACAATTGAAAAATACAGCCTCTATCGCATACACAAGGTTTTTACGTGATATGACCTAGTGACCTAGTTTTTGACCCCAGATGACCCATTTTCGAACTCGGCCTAGATTTCATCAAGGTAATCATTCTGACCAAAATTCATGAAGATCAATTGAAAAATACCGCCTCTATTGCATACACAAGGTTTTTCTTTGATTTGATCTAGTGACCTAGTTTTTGACCCGAGATGACCCATTTTCGAACTCGGCCTAGATTTCATCAAGGCAATCATTCTGACCAAAATTCATGAAGATCAATTGAAAAATACAGCCTCTATCGCATACACAAGGTTTTTCTTTGATTTGACCTAGTGACCTAGTTTTTGACCCGAGATGACCCATTTTCGAACTCGGCCTAGATTTCATCAAGGTTATCATTCTGACCAATATTCATGAAGAAGAATTGAAAAATACAGCCTCTATCGCATACACAAGGATTTTCTTTGATTTGACCTAGTGACCTAGTTTTTGACCCGAGATGACCCATTTTCGAACTCGGCTTAGATTTCATCAAGGTTATCATTCTGACCAATATTCATGAAGATTAAATGAAAAATACAGACTCTATCGCATACACAAGGTTTTTCTTTGATTTGACCTAGTGACCTAGTTTTTGACCCGAGATGACCAATTTTCGAACTCGGCCTAGATTTCATCAAGGTTATCATTCTGACCAATATTCATGAAGATTAATTGAAAAATACAGCCTCTATCGCATACACAAGCTAAATGTTGACAGACGACGGACGACAGAGGACAGACGCCAGACGACGGATATCGAGCGATCAGAAAAACTCACCTGAGCATTGCTCAGGTGAGCTAAAAACCGACAGAAAATGGCTAAGAGGAAAAGGCTGATACCTGTGCCTTCATGTCCAGGACTTTCACACCATGTATTGACACACTGATCTTGACTTTATCATCTTCCTGCGGTGATATTGGTAACTTTCCCTCTATCTGTAAAATAAGACAAGATAGCATCTGTTTTTTTCTTTCTACAGGAAGCATGACCTTGGATAACTAATCTGAATCAAACTACACTCTGAGCTAGATAATGGTTGACAGAAAATAATCCTCATTTGTTTTCTCGGTCGAAAGGGAATTTTCACACGTTATGCAGGTAAAGTTCTTACTAGTTCATTTTTGAACTATACATGACATTTTGACAACATTTTCAAAGAGAATTTCCGCATGATTAAAAATACATACAAGCCTTAAGTTTTTCATAAATACATGTAGATATACTCATATTTCAGGCATAATTTTTGATGTGTTTTATGGAGTGGACATGTCAAAACAATATCTATCTTAGAAAAATACATGTCCCATACTTTCTTTGGTGTTTAGTTTTCATTCAAAGGTCTTTTAAGATGGCAAGTAATTCTTTTTTAAAATGGGCCTGGTTTTGTATGATAAATCTGATTGTACAAATATTTTCACACAAAGCAATTAAAAAAATATTTATTATTGTGCAACCTGCAACTCTTAGCAGATAAGGAATCAGTAATCAGAATGTAATCTCTGAATAAATACCTTCTGCCAATCAGGTGTCTGTAAGCCATGTATTATCAGAATATATAGTGAACAAGGAGCTGCGTTCAATAAACGCTTGATGCCCCCAGTGGCATCCTTGTCGATAGATTTTGCACCTAAGTCCAAAACGAGGTCAAGGTCAAACTGAGGTCAGGTGATGTCTGAAGATGAGGAATGGTCACAGGTTACATCTGCAGTAGTATCAAGTCATTCTAGTAAGGGGTATTGATGCTAGACGAAACGGTCCCATTTGGTTAACCTCGTACGGACGGAAGAACGAACGGGACAATCACTATATGCCTCCCGCATCAGTAGATGCTGGGCACATAAAAATCTTGACAGCATTTTTCATGAGCAAAGATTATCTACAATTGTCAGTATTTCTTAACACCAAAGACTGAATTTATCATCAGTCCCCATTGTGCACAAAGTCATTAATTAGATGTCAGTCTGTTAAAATTTACATTTCATCAAAAGGGCTTGACAAATTCTTTGTAAACAACTCATCCTGCAGGAAGAGATGCCTAGAATATTTATTTATCCGGCTATAAGTTTTATTTGTCCGGCAATTCACTAAGCAAATTTTTACAGACAGAGTCTTTTTAGTAATCAATACATAATGTAATCTAGTTCTAAACTACTGAGCTTATAATGCTTATACCATAAAGTATCACGATGGACTTAAGAGTTGCAAACAACAAACCAACTTCTATTTTAGATCTTAAGCTATCCAGCTTCTGCACAGTCTGTTTCCTACTGGTTTATTATATTTTTGGTTAAAAATCACACTCACCCTGCAGGCCGAGTACTACAGCAATTTCCACACACCCAGGGCCGCTTTCTACTCGTATTTACGAGCAGATGAATAGATTTGTAGAGCATTGGCACTATTATAGGTCATTTGGCGACTTTCCAGCATTTTGTGGTTGAGGAAGACCCCAGTTGCCCCTCCAAGCAAATTTCATCACGGGCTTGCTCCTGGGTATAACCACCGACATTCTTGGCTTCCTCACATGAAGAAGGCTTAAACCCGCATTGATGAGGTGCAAGAGATTTGGTCAGCAATAACCACTTGGCCATGATGGCCCCTCAATGAGAACAGTTTGTTTGTTTGTTTGTTTTGGGTTTAACGCCGTTTTTCAACAGTATTTCAGTCATGAAACGGCGGGCAGTTAACCTAACCAGTGTTCCTGGATTCTGTACCAGTACAAACCTGTTCTCCGCAAGTAACTGCCAACTTCCCCACATGAATTATCAGAAGTGGAGGACTAATGATTTCAGACACAATGTCGTTTATCAAATAGTCACGGAGAACATACAGAATTTGCAACAAAATTCCACTGATACAAAAGGAAACATCACCCTTTTACCAGACAGATATTAATAATATATGTTTATGGTGAAGTTTTGATTTGTTAATACAAAGACCTACCTGGGACTCCTCTATTCTATCCACTAGTTGAGCTTCTCTGTCCCGAGTTATGGAATGACTCATTACAATGTCTGGGACTATTCCTACAAAGTACACCTCATACATGGACTTAAACCTCTCACTGCCATCTTTGCTGTCCTTTAAAGGTGCCACTTCATTACCAGAGGGGTGCTGTAAAAAATAATACAAAAACAATTTACAAAAAAAAACCCATCTGAAACACAAAGTTAGACAGATCATTACAGTATCACTTCTAATCAACTTGAAAATGCAGGAATTAAATGAAGGGTCAAAATACTTCAAGAAAGCCATATAAAACATGGGATCTATGAAGTCAGTAAACAGACTGGCAGAGATCCAGGCCAGACCACTCCCAGGACTTCCTAAATACCATTCCACTGCAATATCAAGCACACTTTTTATTTTTCATGTAACTACCGTTACAAAAAAATTTACATGTATGTCGTATGTAATTTTCCCTGACTTGTCTTGTTTCTCAGACAAGTTTATGTATACAAATTTATGCAGATCAAGTTCAGCTTGTATTAAGAGTGCTAAGAAAAAGTCAAACTTTGTTCGCTCAAACTTAGACAATTCGTACACCACCCTTCACTTGAACTCAAGGTCAGGTCCTGGCAAAATCCCTTATGATGTACTGTGAAATCATTAATATTCGTGGGGGACTAACTTTCGTGGATTTCATGGTTGAGTCAATCCACGAAATTTAATCCCAACGAACAAGTAATATTCTCGTTCATTTTATGCTCAAAAGTTGTAATCGACGAATTCATATCCCAACAAAATTGCCGTTTTGACCAAAACCACGGAATTTCATGCCCATGCAATTAAATGATTTTACAGTATTTTGTTCAATGGCTTTAACTATCATTATCTCAATCTAATTTTGCAGGTCCCGTCAAGTTTGCGTAAACAAAGTTCGACTGTAGTTTTCACAGATGCTCAAAAGCTGGAACTACACATACACTTTTAGCCCATAAATGTTTATTTAAAATTTCAAGAACTGTGGAGAAAACTTTCTGTTATCATGAGCAGAAAAATTCTATACTTGATAAAAGGCTGTTCAGATGATGCCTATGTCAGGTAAGGGCTGGTACAACTCTGAAATAGGGGTGTAACGATACGCTAGTCTCACGGTACAATACGTATCGTGATACAGATGCAACGATACGGTACATATCACGATACAAATTGAGTACCATAAGTAAGCATTTATCTGATAAAATGAAAAAAAATAATGTTCCTACACTTGGAAATTTTACTTTAAAGTTTAAGAAACTGTAATGAATGATACATTTGTTTAGTTACTGTACTATCTTTAACACTGATTGTATGAAAGATATCATTTAATGTTTCTAGTTTTCACTGTATCAGGGACATGTCTACAGGTCTAGGTCAAAATAAAAAAATCCAACTATAGTTTTAATGTTGTGACTTAAGATGGTTACCTAAATGAAATACAACTGCTACTGAGACAGAATTTCGCTATACATAATAATCAAGTATGTTCTGACATCAAAGTTTTAAGGCATCCATCAGTAAGCATGACACCTTAAATTCTGTAAATTGTGGAAACCCAATTTTTTCATTGGATATTGTAAAATCTTATTATTTTGTGGGCATGAAATTTCATGGTTTTGGCAAAAAAGTAACTATATTTAACCTTTACTCTGCTTAATTTCAACAAGAGGACCATGATGGTCCTGAATCGCTCACCTCTTCCCACATGACCCAGTTTTGAGTATGACATTGTTTTTTCTATTATTTGACATAGTGACCTAGTTTTTGAGCTCATGTGACCCAGTTTTAAACCTGACCTAGATATTATCAAGATAAAAATTCTGACCAATTTTCATGAAGATCCATTGAAAAATACAGTCTCTAGAGAGGTCACAAGGTTTTTCTATTATTTGACCTATTGACCTAGTTTTCGAAGGTATGTGACCCTGTTTTGAACTTTATCTAGATATCATCAAGGTGAACATTCTCATTAATTTTCAAGAAGATCTCGTTAAAAATATGGCCTCTAGAGAGGTCAAAAGATTTTTCTAATTTTAGACCTACTGACCTAGTTTTTGACCGCAGTTGACCCAGTTTCAAATTTGACCTAGATATCATCAAGATGAACATTCAGACCAACTTTCATACAGATCCCATGAAAAGTATGGCCTCTAGAGAGGTCACAAGATTTTTTTATTATTTGACCTACTGACCTAGTTTTTTACAGCACATGACCCAGTTTCAAACCTGACCTAGAAATCATCAAGGTGAACATTCTCACCAATTTTCATGAAGATTCGTTCAAGGGTATGGCCTCTAGAGAGGTCACAAGGTTTTTCTATTTCAAGACCTACTGACCTAGTTTTTGATCGCAGTTGACCCAGTTTCAAACTTGACCTATATATCATCAAGATAAACATTCAGACCAGCTTTCATACAGATCCCATGAAAAATATGGCCTCTAGAGAGGTCACAACGTTTTTTCATTATTTGACCTACTGACCTACTTTTTGTTGGCATGTGACCCACTTTCGAACCTGACCTAGATATCATCAAGATGAATACTCTGACCAATTTTTATGGAGATCCATTCACAAGTATGGCCTCTAGAGAGGTCACAAGGTTTTTCTATTTCAAGACCTACTGACCTAATTTTTGACCGCACATGACCCTGTTTCAAACTTGACCTAGATATCATCAAGATGAACATTCAGACCAATTTTCATACAGATCCCATGAAAAATATGGCCTTTAGAGAGGCCACAATGTTTTTCCATTATTTGACCTAATGACCTAGTTTTTGAAAGCACGTGACTCACTTTCAAACTTGATCTAGATATCATCAATATGAACATTCAGACCAATTTTCATACAGATCCCATGAAAAATATGGCCTCTAGAGAGGTCACAAGGTTTTTCTATTATTTGCCCTACTGACCTAGTTTTTGAAGGCACGTGACCCACTTTCGAACTTGACCTAGATATCATCAAGGTGAACATTCTGACCAATTTTCATGAAGATCTCATGAAATATATGGCCTCTAGAGAGGTCACAAGGTTTTTCTATTTTTAGACCTACTGACCTAGTTTTTAACGGCACGTGACCCAGTTTCGAACTTGACCTAGATATCATCAAGATGAACATTCAGACCAACTTTCATACAGATCCCATGAAAAATATGGCCTTTAGAGAGGTCACAAGGTTTTTGTATTATTTAACCTACTGACCTAGTTTTTGATGGCACGTGACCCACTTTCGAACTTGATCTAGATATCATCAAGGTGAACGTTCTGACCAATTTTCATGAAGATCTTGTGAAATATATTGACTCTAGAGAGGTCACATGGTTTTTCTATTTTTAGACCTACTTACCTAGTTTTTGATGGCACGTGACCCAGTTTCCAACTTGACCTAGATATCATCAAGCTGAACATTCTGACCAATTTCCATGAAGATCTCATGAAATATATGGCCTCTAGAGAGGTCACAAGTTTTTTCTATTTTTAGACCTACTGACCTAGTTTTAATCGGCACATGACCCAGTTTCGAACTTGACCTAGATATCATCAAGGTGAATACTCTGACCAACTTTCATAAAGATCCCATGAAAAATGTGACCTCTAGAGTGGTCACAAGCAAAAGTTTACGGACTGACGCATAAACGCACATACGGACGACGGATGCTGCACGATCACAAAAGCTCACCTTGTCACTTTGTGACAGGTGAGCTAAAAATGCACTGGTCCATCATTCAATTTGGGCAATATCATTTATTATTCAAAAGGTACGTTGTTCACTGAAAATTTACAGACTGAATAGCAAACAGTGCAGACCATGATCAGCCTGCACAGATGTGCAGACTGATCTTGGTCTGCACTGGTCGCAAAGGCAGAATCACTTGCCACCAACAAGCTAAGGTTAATTAATTTCATGAATTAACATACCTACAAAATCCATGAAAATTAATTCCCCAAAAATATTAACGATTTCACCATGTTCACAGCATTTATAAATCTCAATTTACACCAATCTATCTATATGCTGTTATGGCTCATTTTTATTTAATGACACAATTATTACACTAATGTGTATTTACTTGTGAGGATTATGTTGCATGCAAAAATATGCAGGACATTTCCATAATAGCTTGAGAATACACGTACATGTATGTTGAGAACACATGACGTCGGGATCCATGTTCAATGTAAAAATACTTCGTTCTACCCAAGTGGAAACGACTGACTAAAAAAGACCTGGAGTGCCTGTGATAAATTACATACAGATGCTGGTATTTGAATGATAAGTATTTTTAATGCAGGGGTTCCATTAGACCTGAAAACCCAGAGTCCCAGGACCCTTGGGTCCAAATTTTGAAGGGTCCTTTTCTCAAATACAGGAGTCTTGTTCCAACACGTCAATATCATTGACTAAATTTTCTTATATAATTATAAGTCTATCCAATTAAAGTATTAAAATAACAACAAACTTAAAAAAAAGAAATCAAGCTTCCATTCCTAACTGCAATAAATGTTAAATCACTAAAACCCATAAAGCATTTCACTGGCCTTTTAATAATATTGAATGTGTATTGCACTGGCCATGAATCTGTCAACAGCAGTGACATCACATGGAATAAACATGTTTCTTTGATGTTGCTAGTGTCGGCATGCATCAAAACAAGATATTTTAGTGTCATTAGGTATGTCTGTAAGTAGTGTAAAGTCATTAAGTTTTATAGTGTTTTAAAAATACGAGTAAAATTTACTGGATTTAATGAAATCTGCTCGACTTAACCACGTTCACACTTCTCGGTGTTGAAGTAGGTGGGGTTTAAATTATGCCATCGTGTATTCGAGTCAAGTTGACAAGTTTGCAAATTGCTTTCAGTGACCGTGAGTGTTTATTTAGAATACAGTCTAGCTAATCATGGAAACAGTTTTATTGTAGGAAATGAATGATAAGATTATCAAAGGAAAATGTCCCCGGGTCTCGAGTGACGCACATGCAAGCATGATCACATGCCGGGTCCGTTGACCGTCTTTTGAAAATCTCTCGGGTCCGGACCCAGGGTCATCATCATCATCATCATCATCATCTTCAGTACTTTAGTCGCCTCACTCTAGAAGAGTGTCCCGGGTAAAATGGAACCCGTTTAATGTACACATTTTGTAACCATTGTAATCCTCTCCCTAAGCTTTAGTCAGTTTATTATACATATTATACACTACTGGTACTGACGATAAACCCGAACAGAAAATGAGGTTTTTTACCTATTACTTTTTTATTTCTGCAATTTGTAATCAATTGTTGGTATCAAAATAAAGCTTAACATTTGCTGATAACTTTGCATCATTCAAATTTATATTTAGTTAGCAAACGCACACAAAGAGAGGCCCTGAAAGGGGTTATTAAAATGGGGACTGTAAGCAGGTTGACTGATGATAAATTCGAACACTTTGTCATCTACAAAATTTTCTTCGTAGTATTATATTGAAACTTTCCCCAAAAAGCTGCAACAGCCATTTCTGATCAAGTAATGGAAAGTTACCCAATGTCAGGCCTTCAAGTGGCTACAGTGAGCATGCGCAAAAAACACCCTCTTCCCCAGTAATTTTGGATAAATATTTCTTATACAGATCAATATAAGTCATTTATTTATACAGAATATTTACCAATTTTGTTTTTATTTACACAAGTTTGTATTCTAAATGGAAACTATTAGATGGTGTGTTCAATTTTATAAATAACCGATTGCAATAAAATATTTCCAAGGTGGTCGTTTTTATCATCTGTCCGGGTTTATCATCAGTACCAGTAAATGTGTGAGGACAAGTAGATTTAAATAATTTGCACAATTCTGCCATACGCTCCAAATTTTATTTAAATCACTTCCGGACATCTGCAGATGAACACTCGAGTGCAATGAACAACATCAAGTGGAATCTGGCAAGTACTTGAAAATGCAGCTCTGTGACTGATCAGTTAGAACTCATGATGTCATGATAAAGTTATGAATCCAGACGAATTTAGCCTCGTCTATTACAGTACTATCCGATTTTATATCATCCGAATTATAGGTTGTTACTAAGTTTTTTTTTCAGTTTTTCACGCACGATTATAGTTTAATTGACAGAAATGATAAGAAATTCAATAAAGTCATCGCTTACGTAAGAATCATCCATATCTTTCGACCCATGATGAGAAAGTTTTTGCTTTTTCTTCTGAAACATCTTGGTAAATAGCCGATTCCGATTGTACGGAAACCACCGAAAATTTACGGACGGAAGGCTAATATAATTACGAATGGTAATACCGTCATCTTAATCAAGGCAAATTTATGTATATTTTATTTTATTATTACAAAAGTAGAAGCAAAGTATTTAATATTGATGATACGTATGTTTGATGAAGTATTGCACTTGACATAAGCAAAGACCTAAAATAACAAGATATTTGAATCACATTCAATCAAAGAAGTAATACGTTCAGCAGTCGGTACCGTACAGACACGAGATAGCAGTTTGCAGGATACTTTCACTCAACAGAACTGGACAGGCTAGTTAATGGTGCGTCGTTATTTCACACCTAACGATGTGACACTAGGTTGTGTAGTACAGCGAAAGGGTCTATACCGTGCACTGGAAGTATTTATGAAATTTGGTTGCCCGACCAAGATAGCGTTTTAGCATATTAAGTATTAATTTAATAAAAATATATTGCCTTAGGGAACATATGAATATAAACACTCTTATTTTAAGGTTGTCAAAGATTTGCATTGATAAGTACACATTTTGCGAAAATTAATTAGAAATGTAAGTTTATGAAATTATTATTATACTCCTTTTGCCTATCTCGGACCAAGACAGATCGAAAATAGATATACTTCGAAGCTATGAGCTGTTTTCATACTTGCCATTTGTTTCAGGTTGTTGAAGTATTCAAATTTGAATATAAAACTATAAATTATATCAAAAGCTAAAAAAATAGTCCACTTTTTACATTTTTTCATATTAAAGGGAGACAATTACAAAATTTCATAAAAAGTATCAAAGTAAACATTTCCAGAAGAGGTATAACTCTATGTAATAAGTCTTTGTTCCTGAAATACAAGAAAACTGAAAAAAAATATCATAAAATGTTGCTCAAATGATAAATCATATGATTTAGCTTTAAACAAAACCGGGTGATATGTATGGAGATGATACCCGGAGTTACAGTAAGTTGTAGAAATGAATGAACTTGAGTATAGAATATGAAAGATCGGTCGCAAAGTTTCAAACCCGGACCCCCACCCCGAAACATGCCCGCTCAGTCTGTTTAAAACACAACAATAAAAAAAGAGGTAAATATGTAATATGGAAATGGGAGGGTAGTGATAGCAATGAACTTTCGTGTTTTAACAATTTACTGCTAACGTTTTTCTTTTGTTTTTGGATTATTTAATTTTTTATTTCTTTCTTTTATATTTGAAATAATACTAGCATATCTTTTTAACACAGAATTAAAAAGAAAACCCGGTCTGGTCGGACTACGAACTATTTCAGCCTATGCTTATACAACTATTCACATAATGTTAACTTTTTGTTTTTTAAAATGAACATTTCAAAGCATGGATTACAAATGTGTGCAATTCAGATGTTAAAGTATTATACCCCACACAATGTCCAATGCAATTTTCCCATTAGTTTAACTTGAATAATATATCTTATTTACAAGCGTTTTTATATCTCGTGCGCAAAATCGTTATTTTCAATTTCTGCGCATGTGATATTATACAATAATTGCCTTTTGGTGAGGTCGATATGAGCCGCGCCATGAGAAAACCAACATCCGCGCAGTCTGGGCAGGATCCATGCTGTTTGCTAACGGTTTCTCTAATCGCAATAGACAATGTTGGTTTTCTCATGGCGTGGCTCATATGTGGATTTATCGGCCTGATAAAAGCAACATCAACCTCGGGCGAATTTATCGACTTGATATCGCTTTAACAGGTCGATAAATCCACATATCTACCACACATAAAAGGCGACAATTGTTTTATTATTAAATCCAGCCTACTCATAAGTATAAACATTAGATACAAATGTCTGCAACCTTAGGTCATCTTTCGTGGTTAATTGTATACGACGTCGCATAACGTGTGGACGTCACAGCTGGAGGTCAATACGTGTGTTTGGCTCCGCCTTCGAGAAAATACGACTTTTTATCGTTGAACATGTGACTACATCTAGAACAATGGAAAGGACTATAAATATAGATTTAATGATAAAAAAAACTAATTTCATATCGCATGCGCAACAACGCTATTTTGTTTTTCTGCGCATGTGACATTACATTTTCATGTCTCCCTATGTAAAATCGATACTTTCGTACTGATTAAAAGACGATGCACTTATTTATACATAGGATTAAATTACTTTATCTTGTGTTCATACATGTGTGAACCCGGCCTATTTTTCGTTTCTGCTTTTGAATGATTTGTTCTACATGCAACATTTTGAAAACAATTTTTCATCAAATATTAAACTGAAACTGTCACCATCAGATTGGAAATTAACTAACTACTAAATACTAAGAAAATAAGTGCTCTCATTATATGTTCCGTAGTTATTGCCGTTTTTCGAATGTTACTGCTGCTGATTTTGTTGAAGTATGCCCATAAATACAGCGTTATGTAACCTCAAGACTATATCTATCAAAAAGTATTTTTATACAGCAAAGTCGCGACAATTTCTAAGTGCTTACTAGTAAAGCCTCCTTAATTCTGTCTTCATTATTTGGTAAGTAATAACTTTTTTAATGTTAAATAAATCATTTCATTAATTTTTCGGTATAATAAAATAAATAATGTATTCCTGAGAGGGTGATCCCTCGAAATAACTCTATCCGTGACTAATATTTTTCAATGCGACAATTGTAAGTTACAGTAGAGAAAGTGTTTAGTATTTAAAATGTAAATGTATAATAAAATGTTGACGAAAATGGGCTTAAAATCCTAAAAGGCCACAATAGGAAATAATTCTTCCCGGCTAACTCTGACTTTTAAGTTGGTCGGGACTTTGATATGCACAGTCAAAATTTTCCTAGCACCGCAGCATGAAAATGAACCTGGTAGTCACTTTATAATTTTATTTCATCCAAAAACATTTCAGGAACATTTTCAGAAAATAAAAGATACATACTGAGTGGCGAACGATCAGTAAAATGTTTAATAAGAAGTACTATATTATGTTTTTCATTACGCCGCTTTTGTGTGTAACATGTATTCAGGTATACACGCGTAACAATAAAGATCGGAAAGAAATCGAAAATGGCTAACAAAATAAGAATATAATTAAAATGAAATGTATGCAGTTGTAAACTTTTTTGGTGATTAACTTATTTTTCTCTTAGATACAAGCATTTGTATGTAAAAATTGAGTGTGCAATAGCTGCGCGTGAAAATAGGGTAAGAGAAGATTAAGACAATACCGCGAAATCGAAGAAGGAGACCCCTGTTTATTTTTCGCTCATATTACAATTCATTTTTTTTTATCATAATTGTATTTGTGAAAAAAGAACACACTACTTAGTCATTCCGTTTGAAAACATATAATGGACCCGGTATACCAAATGAAACATAATTACTTTTTGGATATAATGGACAACCCAAAAAATAAATTAATCTTCGTAAAAACAGAAATGTCACAACAATTTATATTTAGGGTTGAGCGAAAATGTGATTTCTCGACGCGATTTGCGTAAGAAGTACGAATTTTATCTTTTCAATACAATGTAATATCGGGTGAAGATCAACTTTTACTATTATTTAAACAAGTTATGAAGGATGCAACTTGTTTTTGGAAAATCCCGCTCATTACACTTTCTTTACCGTAAAGTTGAAAAAATATGTAAGGTTAAAACTTTTCTGAGATGCTTTATGGATTTGGCCACACATGGGTCGTTTAACAACCCATTTTAGCTGGAGAATTACACTCAGATCCTTCGTAAAAAACTGCAAACTATCGTACAGTTACTCTGTATATAAAAAAGCAACAGTTTAATTTGCATAGTTACAATAGGCTTGGTTCTACCAATGAAAAACTAACAAAACGTAGGGTCTCAGAATGCGACAGCATTAAAGCTGCTCAATATAGATCCAAGTACAGTTCACTTCCGGTGTGGTCACGTGACCATAGTAAAGTAAGCAATGTTAGAATAAATCGTCTGCAGTACACTGTGATATTGATAAATTTACAAAAAAAATCTTAATGAAGAAATTTGTGAGATTTGAAGAAACACCATCCATTCAAAGTTTTCTTTTTCTTTTTCCAGACTTATTTGTAAATTATGATTAGCGGGCTCAAACGATTCTTCTGTTGTTATGTATCAAAAATGCCGAGCACTAGCAAACTGACTGAAAGGGTATTCTGTATACAATAATATATCAAATCAACCTAAATAAATTGAAAAGTTTTGCAAGATATGTCTAACCATTGAAGTTTAATCTTGAAGTATCTAAATGCATAATCTGAAAGTGTAGAGCATTGGTAAATATCCAAACGAACCTTAACAAGTTTTTACTTGGTCTTTTTTCACGAAACATTGTGATTCGTTCTATATATTGAGTGCAGTTAAATGGTAATTTTGTTCCCATTTAAAAGATTTCTTTTTCGCGTCGAGTTTTGGTTCACCAACTAATGTGAAATACACTCGATGACTGCTTCCTGGACACTAACCAGTACTCTCACCGAAAGAAGGGACTGTTGGAGTTACGGTCAAAATCCGCTGACAGGATCCGACCCCGCGACCTCCGGATTACGAGACATCTGTACAAAAATGAAAAAATGGTAAACTTTGTATCTCGATTCTACTCTATATAGTTTTGAACTAATCTGAATATAACTTAAGTAAGTCAGTTTATTCAGAGATTACTTGCAAACTTGAAAAAAAAAGAGAAAAAAAAGATGTTAAAACATCATAGCAACCTGCCGAATATGAAATCGAATATTGAAAGTACAAAGACTATGCCAAAAACTGCAATGTACCACAATATATTCAATGTGTGACTTTCATCGTACGTCAATTCAGTCGACTAAGTTCAAGAGATACTCAGAATACTGCGTGAACAAACCTATCTCACAATTTGTTTCTATATATTTATACAGGAATATTTTAAAAATATGGGGTACCGTGTGTAAAATTTTTCAATATTCAACGCTGCATTCTTCGTGCGTAATCGGTATCCCGACCTATCCTAAATTTTTTACATGACCCCAAATGTTTTATGGTCTTTGAGATTTTTTAAAACTTTTTAATAAAAAGTGCTCATTCTATTCTTTAAAAATTGTCAGTGATATTAGAAATTATTCGTATTCATTTTCTTTCTTTTTTTGACAGAAAAATAATTTCTGTAAAGTCTCATTGAACAAAAAAGTATCATAAAAAAAACCCCTGCCTGTTTACTAACTATTTTTAGGCATGTTACCGGACACAAAGAATTATTTAGGCTTTGGGAATGCACAGGTGAAACAAAAACTCTTTGATGCCCGAGAGGATATCCTTTCTTCGAAATATAACAATTTTTTGGACGAAACGTAATTATAAAATAGTATATAATGATAACGATACAAAATATCGGGAACTAATTAGAAAGCTCGTCAAAACAACGCTATGTATAACGACTTCCTGTGTACAAGTTTACAAATTATATTAAGACGTTTTTGCAACCAGAAAGAACACAGTCTTAACCCATTCATCAAAGAAGTTCCTCGCGGGCATCATAAAGTTCAGTGTTTTTTTTTTTTACTAAATTCTAAATATGTAAGTCGATATGAACACGATATCATTCGTAATTATATTAGCCTTCCGTTCGTAAGTTTCCGGTGGTTTCCGTACAATCGGAATCGGCTATTTCCGTGGTTTGGGTCGGGCCGGGCCGGTCCGGGTTTTATTAATAACCTGTCGTTCAGTGTATCATGCATACTCTTTTGCGTGGTAATCATTTATAGGTTACTACACACTAAATAGCTGTCACACATCAGGACCCATTTTAAGAATATTGTCAGTGCTGAATAAAAATCAAAAGAAAAGTGGGGTCATGTTTGATGCAAGAAAAATATTTTCAGTCAAACACACAAACTGCAAAATCACCTAAAAATGAGGGACCCCAAATTGCAGTGGTGGTGTATGATCTAAGTTTCCATGAACAATTCTGTTAATTTGTTATTTTATTATGAAAATGCTACCTATATGTCAAGCATAGATTTGTCATGTGATTTTAGCAAAAAACTGAGGACTATTTATATCCACAAATTTGCTATATGTTCTATATAAAATTAAGAATTTTCCGCTGACAGGTCAACTCTGTGGAAAATCTTCCAAACTGACAGCTAAAATACGGGTAGTAATAAGGTTTGTTCACATTTCTGTAGATGCAAGAAATTTTCTTGAACATGCTGTACCAAAATGTCAAGTATAGGTCAACAGTGAAATAAAAACAGGAACTGGCTTACATAAAACCAGAAAATGCCACTTGAACTTGGAAAAATTTAGGGTTTTTTCCCACCATTATTGCTAATTATTGTGGTTGAACTAAAGCAGGCACTAAAAGTAAATATCGACTGTCCAGTTCCATACCTCATGTTTTTATTTCGATGTAAATGAGATGTGGAACCAAATTTGGTGGTCCTGTTTGGCGCCATATAACCTATACTGTGTTGGTGCGCCGTAAAACCCAAATATATAAATAAATCGACTGCCCAAATATTTTAAATATACAAGTTTGAAAGTTAATTATATACATAGGTTTAAACATTTATAAATCAGTTTGAACATAAGTTTGAGATGAAGCTTTTCATTTACAAAATACAGTTCGACGATAGACGGGAAACAAAGACGTTATACCTGTTAAAAACTAGGATGAGAGAAATAAATTTATATTCATTCAGTGCATTTATGACATTAAACATTTTTTAAGTTCCACTGCCTTTATTCAAGTAAACTGTACCCTAATTATATGTTACGCTAATGCCTTTTTTCACACACATAAATTTTTTCCATAAACAATTGGCCTTGCAGAATTTTAAAATTATGTTTTGGTAAATAAATGCATTTTGGTAAAAAATGGCATATATACTTTGTCACCAATTTGGTGGGGTCCAAAATTGGCCCAGATTCTACGTACCTAGCTGTTATATAAAATACTCCGGTACTATAAAATTCGGCTTTTCTAGTCAGGCGTTTACGTTACACGCATATGTTCATATGCAAAAACACCGGATTCTATACACGTGTAGTGTATTATTTAGTTTCAAGACTTGAACCGACAAATAATCGGTAGAACTAGCTTCTCAAATGAAGCACTTGTGAACTACTGAATTATTAATATGTAATTCTGACGTAAAATTGATTATTAAAAAACTATTAATCTTTTTATAGTTTTGTTTTCATTACTGCAATACAGAAAGATGATAAAAAATTGTTAATTTGTTGTTCTACGAGTTCAATAGGATAACAGCTAGCTAGGGAACATATTTAATTAACATAGGCCCGTAGAACAGTGATCGAAGTGCATTCTGATCCTGACTTAACGAACGAGCTTTCAAAACATCACGGTAATCGACACTAAACAGCGACAAAGATCCAATAGAAATAGTTTCATTCCAAGAATATACAGCCCCACCACGAAAACAAAACCCAACAGCAGTGCATTATGTGCTAACGATGGAGTATGAACTTAAAATACAGACAAAGTAAAACAGTAAGACATTAAAGACAAAATAAACTTTGTAATCCATCTCTTTTGTTTCTTTGTATACATGTATATATTTTGAGTAAAATATAACTTGTAAATGCTCCATTATAATGCTAATTCTAAATGCTATAGTATCTTGCATAAGCTTATTGCCTATAAATTTGTAAATAAGATGATAAAGTACAAAAGGCCTTGATTTAGTGTTTTTCACATGACCATTTAAATACTTTTATAAGGTTTATGCTCGACTTCAATAATCCGTGTAGAAAAGACTTGAATATACATCATGTGGCAATTTGACGTCATAATTGAAGTCAAAATATTCTCGATGCCACGACGTCAGGCAGGTAGGCACTGTGATTCATGTTGCAATTGTCAATATATATATATTAATAGAAACGGACCGGGTATATGTGATAGTGAATATCGTGGACATTACTTTCATTGGCCCAAGCAGTAGATGCATGACAAAAACTTATCATTGAAATACAGTGTTGTCCATTATGAAAGCAGGAAGTATCTTTTGTTTCAGTTTGTTTTAAACTCTCGTCTTATATATTATTTCTCTTAGGTTGTTCGAAATAGAGAATAGAGATATGAGCCACACCATGAGAAAACCAATATAGTGCGTTTACGACCAGCATGGATCCAGACCAACCTGCGCATCCACGCAGTCTGGTCAGGATCCATGCTGTTCGCTTTCAAAGCCTATTGCAATTAGAAAAACCGTTAGCGAACAGTATGGATCCTGAGGCGCAGTCTGGTCTGGATCCACGCTGGTCACAAACGTACTATGTTGGTTTTCTCATGGTGCGGCTCAATTATATTCATTTCACTTCGTTTTTTTTTTTATATAAAATGTATGGTTATATTCTCTCGATCGATCATACACTTCCAGATGTTCATCCTGTTGCTTTTAATTATCGAAAGTCATGCATTTTTAATTTAACAGAAAATTCTTCTGTTTGACAGGATCTTATAAAGTAGATCAACATGGATATTACATATTATGCAGTGCGTGTATTTCAATAGTTAGGTCTGAAAAAATTCTTTGTTGCCGGTAACATTCTAAAAAAAATTAGGGTAGATAGGTCGGAATTTTTTTATTAAGTGAGACTTCGGAAATTATTTTTGTGTCAAAAATGAATACAAATAAAGGGGTTATGCCTCTAGAGCATCAGTAAGTTTATTTCTAACATCACTGACCTTGTTTAAAGCATAAAAAGTGAGGTCTTGCATTTTTTTGGTTAAAATGTTGAAAAAAATATTCTCCAAGGCCATAAAAACATCGGTCGGGCCAAAAATTTAGGGTAGGTCGGGATACCGGAAACAAACAACTTTTTTACGCCTTATGTCAATAAATGTCTAAGGCCAGATCTGAGAAATTGACAAGATTTTAACGCCGAGATTAATCCATGTCATGTTTTAGGTTATTATTAAATGGTTATTTTTGACAGTTAGAAAGATATAGAAGTCCCGAAGACGTGAGAAAGATATATATCATCGCATTACAACAGCTGTAAGTATTTGGTATTACACGATATTAATGTAGATTGAAGTATCAAGATATCAAACTGAGTAATACAAACGTATATATGGAGAAATTTGATTATAGCACTGAAAAACGGTACAGTAATCCTCATTCTTTATAAATAATATTATATAAATTCTAAATACGGGGAATGTTTACCACAGTATTGCGGTATTCAATGGTCAACATCAATTATAATGCTCTCTTCCGATTACCAATGTCTGGAGAACAAAAATTGTATTTCTTATGTACAAGTTATTCATTAAAATTTGGCTCAGAAATTCATATCACTACAACCCATATTTCAAGGCCAAGGTAATGAGGGAGTCAGTGGGCTTTGAGATACATGTGTACATGTATTACATTCTCTCGTACGGTCCATAACTTTGTGTTCCGCGTTCTAAATTGATTTTTCATTGTGCATGTTTTCTGCACTGATTGCCCAATAACTTTCTTTATTTCAAAAGTACAAATATAGATGATTTCTAATTGTATTTGCAGTTATATTTTCACAGCTAGTGTTGCTGAGATATGATGTACACGAAGAAAAGGTCAGTTGACGAAAGGGTCAACGTTCTAACGTCGTTTCACACGACACGCTTTCCATAGGTAACAGCCAGTAAAATGCACGTGCCTTATATGAAGACTTGACCGGATGGCTGTGTAGTCATAGCGATAATGCATGGTGATGTGGTTCGTTGAGAGAGTGCCAGTGACCCAGCATCTTTGTCTTCAACTCTCTAGATTTCTGTCGGGGTTACCTCACCCTTATTTTTGAGTCCATACCCTACCCTGGGAACACAGGGGCTATTTGTCACATAGCTGTGGGTCTGTTCATAAGCAACAGGGCGTGTCCACATACGGATGGGCCTGGCATGCCACACGTATGGGGACAGACCTTCTCCGAGTCCCCTGCAGTTCTGCCTGAGGCCACAGGGTGCTCAGTTACCGTGTGGCGCCATCTGGGAGGCACTAGAAAGGGCTTGTCTACAGAGAGGCTATGTACTGGCAGGGAAGACTTACGCACTCGAAAGCGGAAGGTGACAAGCACACAACATACAGCACACCACACTTGACGCATCAACAGACCAATGCCACATAATGCTCCGGAAACATGGACTCATGTATATACAGATGGATCAGCACATGCACCATCAAAGATGGTGGAGCAGGAGTTTTCATTCTATACCCATCAGGCAATAGAGAAACACTACATGCAGCCACAGGAAAACACTGCAGCAATTACAAGGCGGGAGCTTGAAACACTCATGAAGGCCGTCTCAATGATTGAAGACACTCAGTGCACTCTCTGTCACGGAAGCTCTGATCAACAACAAAGCTAGCTCCACAGCTATTACCCGCAAAGTAGCACTCCATGTGGACTTGCAGGCAATGAAGAGGCAGACCGACTGGCAAAGCTAGGAGGTCGGTCAGAGCCACAAACAACACTGTGAGCTACAGGGAGAAAGTTACCATAATCAAGGCACTGACGAACCAGGGGTAGAGGAATATGATTTTCATCTTCTTGATCAGTCGAAACAAATGATGCTGGTCAGGCTTCGCTCAGGGCACAACAAGCTCCATGCTTACATAAACAAGTTAAAACGACTGACACCATCACCAACCTGTCCATATCGCGAGGAAGATCAGGCCACGGAGAATGTACTCCAGAAATTTAAAAGACATGACCAGGAGCGAGCTGCGACTGACTTGGCCGATAGATACCTCGATCCACCAGAAACTGTATGGAGCCTTGAGGATCTGCGACGAACCACAAGTTTCATCGAGGGTGCTGGTCTGACAGTGTAGGGCGTAAGAAGAAGAAAAAGATGAAGACTTGACGTGTGATGTGACATCAGCAATATGTTCCCCATTCATGTGATGTCGTAGCCATATGATATCATTAGAAGTTGTAACACATGGGTCATATAGGTTTATCATTGCGAATATTTATACTGGTTTTTAAACCATACATTTTTCTTTAGTATCTTTAGTTTTCTTTACAAAAGGCGCATTGACTACAATCATTTGAGAAATTGCTTCGACTGCCGGGAACCTCCGATGGAGTATCATATTCGAGTTAGTTTTATACTTAGTTATGTATCATGGTTTAGATATATCATGCTGTAACATTTATCATAATCCTTTTAAGATAGTACTGAACGTTGATAAACCGGTAGTAAATGCGTAACGTAATTTATCCGGATAACGTAGAATTAAAGCCTAGACTCGGTAGACGGAAATGAAAATCGTTTTGTTTTATATTAATGGCAATCCATGAGTAATTTTATCAGATCGGCACAGTTGCTATCTTTTTAACGATGAAATATAATATTAACAACTGTGACACGTTGAATTATTCCAAATAATATCCTAAAATCAGCGTGTAACGTGCGGATCTCTATAAACAAGGGCAAATATCTTAAAAATAAGAACAGGGACTGCTACATTTTTTCACCATATTATAGACCATATATTTATCTACGACGGTGAGAAGTTTCATTAAAATCAACTTTATAGAAAAATTCCTATTTGCGAAAAAATTGTTATTAAAATTGTGATTTTCCCATAGACGCCCATTATGAAAACTTAAATGAGGTCCAAATTTTTCAAATCAATGATCCGAACGTGCAGAACTACCTTAATGTTAATTATTTTATCATTAAACATTAAAACCTACTTGGCTTTGTTTACTATGAGGATAAATAATACAATAACTACTATATTTCTCTCCAGCGTTTAAAGCGCAAACTATAGTTTTACAAAGTCATTGTTTGGTTACTTTTCTGATTTAATGATTACCAAAACAATTTATATAGCCAAATTATATGCATTGAGTAGCTTATCTGTAAAGTAAACAAACTGTTCACCATAATTTCTGTTTTACGTATGCCCGTCAGTTTTCGAAACGATAAATTGGGTAGATAATGTATCGATCTTAACTAAACTAATGCTTGTTTAAAGTACTGTAAATACTTCAATTGATTCACCAGTCTTTATTGGATATTTGTGGGTTTTTTTGCCTTTGTTTTTTATGTGCTCAACTCTTATCTACTAGTATGTATTTTATGGGATTTTGTGTGAAGGATTTTGTTTTGGGATACTGTGTTCTTGGAATGTGGGTAATCCTACTGGATAATTGACTTTGTTTTTCTTAAGTCTTACCCTGCTAAATGTCTATTATGAACTTATCCATCTTTCAATTTGGACAGAACCATTCACTGTTAAAAGGGGTGATTTCCAAAAATCTACAGATTGAATAGCGAACAGTGCAGACCTTGATCAGACTGCACGGATGTGCAGGCTGACGATCTACACTGGTCGCAAAGGTAGAATCATTTGTGTCCAGCATTTTAAGGGTTAATGTTTATACTGTATCTACTGCTACTTTGATATTACTTTTGTGTATATAAAGTCTCAAACCTTTACTAAATTCAACTGTTCCACTACAAGTTTATCACATTTTGTGTAAAAATCCCTCTGTATTTATGCCACGGTAACTATTTTGAGTATTGTTTCGTAATTTTGTAACCCATTAAGGCATTAAATATGACTTTATTTTCTGTTACATACAAATCTTTCTTATGAATTTTTAATGTACACATGCATTTACGTAAGCTGAATAGAAATACAGAAAATATGCTTTCTAGTAATCAAATTAGTTCTTTTTATACATATTTGACTTATTTGTTAGACTGATGTGCAGCAAAGTTAGAGATATATCTAAGGGCCTTTAAAAGATTAAATACATTTTATATACGCCAAGATATTTAAGTAAGACAGATTATGACTGACTAACAGGAAGTTGTAAGCGGTTCTACGAGAAATGTGATAATTTTATTACTTTTCTTTAAGCAGTCACCAGAACGAAGGCGAAGTATATCTTCTTTTTTTTCATTGTAATTTCTATAATTATTGTTGATTGCTTTAAAGTAACTTTTTAACTTATTTCAGTTTAACAAAGACTTTAAAAAGAACCGTTTTAATGATCTATAATTTTACATTGGGTCAAGGATTCTTTTCATTATACAAATAAGATCACTCAAGGTAAGGCCCGGGCAGCAACGGAGATTTATACTCTATGTGTAGTACATTCAACAACCTTTCTTTGGGATACAAGGCTATTCAGGAGTGCGAAGTTGTAGAAGGATGTCTCATATTCACTCGTATAACGAAGATGTCGATGTGACACTATTCCACACAATCGACCAACATGCACAGAAGGTGTGTTCTGTTTTGATTTATGATTTATTTAAGTTTTACGCATATTTAATATGTATTAGACACAATTTTGTTTTCTTCCACAACTTTATTTGTATTTTTTGTGAATTTTTTAAAAGTACCGGGCGAGGTTATAAAAGGAATAAAATTTTATTTTCTCGTAATTCGACATATTTGAACTTTTGAATGATATTAACAACATATTGATCTAAGAAAGCCTGCTAAAATTCAATTTTAACGTACATTTAATGAATATTAAGCTATTGGCCAAAACGCAAATGGCTGGTTAGCTGTTTAGTTCAATATACTTTTCAATGCTTTTTTCACGTGTAGGAAGCTGTTTTAACAAGCCAGTTACAGCGTGGAGGTTTTATTATATATACATATTCAACGGTTGTCTACTAATTGACAATGACCACTTTTTTTTGTAAAATGAAAATTTGTAGTAAAGTTATTTTGGAATTATGTAGTGTTACATCCATAGCTAAAAGTTTATTAGTATTTTCTCCAACCTCTATGAAATCAGTACATTCGTTTTATTTTCTAATGTACTAGGTACCAATGCACAACATTTACTCGGAAGATGGATTGATGCAGTATCTATCTGTACCCATTGGCCTGCAAGACAAGAACAGGAATATATATCTTGCTAGATCAGTCATTGCATTCCTTAGCGAAGTAAACATAGCCCGAAGGAAAAGTACATACAACGTTGCCCGGTCCATGACAGAGATAATATATGGTAGCCCCACCGATTCCTTTAGGACACTTTGTTGGTACGTTTGCAAGTTGTTTGTTATATCAGTTTATATCTAGTTGTTTTAATTCTAATGTATTAACAAGAAGTAAACAATTTAACGAACATTTCTTACACAACTTTTTAAATCGCAATGAGTATGAATAGAAAAAAATATTTCCAAGAATGTGAAGGTGAGTATTGTTGTATATTTTATATACTTTATTCAGTATATTGATAACAATAAACGGATTTTCCTTTAATTGCATATTTTAACACATAGTTCTGCACGTTTGGTTCAAAAAGATTTCTACAATGTAGAATATGACTAAACCCTGATTTTTTCAGAACTTCAAAATATACTAATAAAATTCCGAAAATAAAAAAAGTAGTGTCCTGTGCTTGTTTTTTTTTTTTTTTTGCTAGGCTGAATTTAAAAATTTGGACTTCTACAATGTAGATTTTAATGAAACTTCTCACAGTCGTAAATTAACCTTTGGTATATAATATGGTGAAATAAAACGTCCATTTGCTATTTTTTGAGACATTTGCTCAAGATTAAATTGATCTGCACATTTAAAGCTGATTTTAAGAGGTTATTGAGAATGATTTAACGTGACAGGCGTTTTGAAAATTATATTTATCTTTAGATGTTTTATTAATAAATTTACCCACGGTTTTCCATTATTCATAAAATGATTTTCGTTTCCGTATGCCGTGTCCAGGCTTTATTCTACGTTTTCTGGATAAATGACGTTACGCCATACATCTGGTTTATCGAACGTGCAGAACTACCTTAATTCCTCTATTTTAGCAATGCTGGTATTGAGGCAGAAGTAATAACAGGAAAGTCGAAAGGATCAAACTATCAACCAGGTGTACAAGAAGAAGATTGTTTACAGGAAAGCAAATGGTGTGCTTTTAAATCCAGTGGCACTTGGCATCTAGTGCATCCGCAATGGGCGATTGTTTCCATGTACGGATTTGGTTATGGTGGACAACTGATAGAAGGCGATGGTCGCATAAATATACAGTCTCGTCTTCAAGTTCATGGTCAGACAATTAATGCTTTTAACGACTTTTGGTTTTGCACAAAACCTGAGATATTTATCCATCACTGTTACCCTGACAACTCTGACTGGCAGCTTTTGCCAGGACCGAACAAGACATCAGGGCAATTTTTCTCCATTCCTTTCTTGCAGCAAGGTTATTACGAAGCTGGGCTAGAACTTCTTTCCGAATATTCATGCTCGCTTAGCTCTACGAAAGGGGTATGCATAATCACTTTTTCAGACAAACATGTTGCAAGAAATCTAGAGTTTTCATACACACTGACTCTCAAGTCCGGTGACATATCAGGGGTTAGATGGGACGACCTTAGTCAGCTAGTTATGTTTATTCCAGAGGTAGATATGTATACATTCAAAATTAACTTGCCTGTTAAAGGTATGTACTTGTTTGAGATCATGGTTATAGCTGATGACATTGTCACGAATGCAAGCTGTGCTGATTTTAAAATCACATGTACTGAGGCATGTACGAACTGCAGAAAAGTACCCTTTAATGTTGGTATAGAAGGTTTTGGCTACGGAAACGAAGCAAAGAAAGCTGGGTTGAAACATCCATCTGAAAAGACGCCAGTCTTGGTGCTTAACTCTCCAGAACTGGAAGTAGGAAGTGATTGTGAAGATGAAATTATTGATTTCCAGATTGACAGTGATCGTGTAAATGAAGTGGAATTCACCTCAGACATAATTGGTGGTGTCAACCGAGAGGCTGTGCGCACAAGTATGTAATTTTACCTTTTCTGAAGAAGTTTATCCGTTCAAAGACTCTATGAACTGTTTGATAAAGGAAGTGCAAAGACTTTTATCTCTATATTTGAAAACAAATAATCACTAATTCTTAATTGGGATTAAGTGATAAGAGATTATATGAGATATTTTGTTTTCTAGTTAGTGACACATGACAATATGTAAGGTATAGAGGTACCTATCTAAATATTTTAAATGCTAAGTTTCAATTTTTCAGCGCTATTATTACAGTCTGTTTTAGAAGTTGCTCTCTGTGACTATTTTGTACAATTAACAGACAAACAGTACAGTTGCAGACACATACGGGAGGGAAAGCAAAAAAAAAATGCACAAACAATAGTTCATAAATGATTCAGTGATTAACGTGTATCATATTGTATAAAGCAAAGTCTGTGCTTTAAGTTTTATAATCTTTTTTCAAGGTACATATGTCGACGGTGAGAAAGGGAGGTTAGTGGTGAAGGCAGGAATGAAAAAGACCGGTGACTTCACACTGGCTATAAAAGCTAGAGAGAAAGAACAGGGTGCTGATTTTAAAACAGTTCTAAACTATATGTTGACGACTGATAGTGGAGAAAGGGAATTTTATCGTAAGTTTAAGTTGTTCAGTTTGTAATGAAAATAAATATGATACGTGTTTAGTTTAGAGAACTCAGGGTTTTAGAAATCAGGGCTACCAGAAAATTCTGTCGGGCTACTAAGTTTTTCAGAACGTGCCCGCCGGGAAACATTGAAACTCCATATCGTGTAGCCCGGAAATCAATACTCATGTCTTCAAACATTATTTTGACAGCTTGTTTATCAAGAGATACACGCTCGAGGATTCAATTACCTTACCACCTACTGTCACAATCGGCAAAAATAAGGTTTAACCGTACCCGAAAGCAAATGTTTACAGCACGCGAGATTTTAGACTGATCCAATAACATCAAAGTCGATGATCCGTAGTGTTCTAAACAATATGTAAACCAGTCCTAAAATTACGTCATTTTACCGCCAATCAGAGGAGAGACATTTGATTTTGAGGGAGTTTAGTGCTTACGCCGAGTTTATGCTTTTCAATTTAAAAACTTGCACAACATGCAAAAAATCGACCATGATTTAGCAAAAATTCGGATAAGTGAATACACAGTGCCAAGAAAGTGAGAGACATTATTTACTCGGTTCTAGTCTTTTTATTGAACAGGGCATGAAAAGATGTTAAGAACGATACAGAATGTTTTGTCGACTTTAAATAATTTTATTAAATAAATTGCTATTCAAACTGCCCTAAGGAATTTGCAAATTTATAAAAATTGATTGACATTCCTTTTATGATATTGTCATGTTGCAATAATTAACAGGAGAAGAATTCCCAGACAAAATACATGTAGTTTTATCTTTTAAAATGAAAAGAGGAGACAAATGAGAAATGATAATTGTATTCTAAAGAACAAAATCTATAACCACATGTGCGTATGACTAAAATTATGTAACCCTATATTAATTTAAGCATTATATCTGACTGTTGTATACAAGCACTTAGTAAATAAACCGAAATGGTCATTGCCAAATAAACTTAATGTTCGGGCTACCAGACAAAAATTTGCAGATTTCTGAAACCCTGAATTCGGCATTGTTATTTTCACTACTTATATAACATATTTTTATTCATAATAAATCAATAAATGACATTCTGAGACATTAACCCTTAACATCGTTATGATTTTTAATCTTCAGGCAAACATGAAAAGGTAGTAAAACAAAGGAGGAGAGAAATAACAAAAGAACAAAAAGTAGTTGACAAAACCAGAAGAAAAAGAGAATTGTTGATGGAAATTGAAGAGTTAAATACATCAACTAGCGCTCTGTGGTGAGCTGTTGCATGTTTCACCTGTGTTTTGATACATGTACATGAAATGGAAACAAAAGACTGAAAGTAGATTGTCAATATTGTGATGGTATTAAATAGCTGTTTAGTCCCGTTATCGTTGTATCGAGTGAGTCAGAACCATTTAGAAGTAGCTCCAAGAGTAGTTAGTATTTTCTAGTAAAACAGTTTTAAGTACGGCAATATATTTTACTAACTCGCACTGAATAAAGTCGATGTATAACAACTCCAATCCAAGTACATGGAGAATTGTTTTCACTTATTTGCAACACGATTCTCCGAGCATCTTAAAATCAATCTGTAAAATACTAAGTATCAGTGTTTAAAAAAGAACTGTATGTAAATTAACTGGTGGTTGCCATCAATTGTTATGGTTGCCGCATAGAAGACAAAAATATAATTGTAGTACTTTGAGAGATTTTAACGCAAGTGGTAGGTTAATAGTGATATGCATATTTAACTAAAATATAAATAGAAATAAAGGCTCTGCTAGAATTGTTTTCAAGACTTTTGTAAGTACCAAACCCGGACCACTATTCTGCGTTGCCAAACTCCAATTGACAGCATGACAATAAATAAATGACAGATCAGTTTGTTGGTTATCAAGCTTTCAGGGATAAAGGATACTAAATGTAAATTATGTATAACGAGTTAACATCGTTACCTGACGGCTATTCCTGTGTATATCTAACGACCACGAGATAACTTTAAATGATTTTAATTACATAACAGCTTAACCAATAAAATTCAATTCGCAACGCACTTATTATAAAAAATCAATAAAACGATAAAACTATATCTTGATTACTTCTTAAGATTTTGAAATAGCTAGATACAAGCGTCATGTGTGAAGGCGTGGTCGTAAATTCCAGTGCATGTGGTTGTAGCAAACCCCACTGCTTATGGATGCGGTAACATGAATTCAGAAACTGTTTTCTACAAAAAGTGGAATCATGAAAGAGTGTCACAGTTAATCTTGTTCTGAACTGCAGTCGCATTTCAAGTTTAACTGAATGTAGTGTACATGTATATGATAGGGACAGATAATACCAGTATCAATACTTAAATGGGACAAGTTCAAAATCCAGAAGATGTCGAGGAAAATTAGACGCAGACTTATTCTGTACCGGTACAAACCTGTTCTCCACAAGTAACTGCCAACTTCTCAACATGAATTATCAGAGGCGGAGGACGAATGATTTCAGACACAATGTCTTTTATGAAATTGTCACGGAGAGCATACGCCCCGCCCGGGGATCGAATTCGCGACCCCGCGATCCGTAGACCAACGCTCTCCCTGTTGAGCTAAGCGGGCGGGCGAAAGTGGATTCGTCCTAGAACGAGTTAGTAAAGTATTTTCTTTCTTTATCGTGTCAACTACTTCATGCACTTGATTTTGTATCCAAAAATGAACAGCACTGATGTGGATTCATTCACGAAACAATACAAACAAGGTTTAGACACTCTAAAACGTTTTCGTTAACGTGGCTTGCGGATGAGTTCCGAAAAGCACCCGTAACGCACCCGTAGAACTATTAACTCATTCGTAAGTCATCTGGTATATCATTCATAAATCGGGGGCATCCGGGGGCATCCAGGGGCAAGGGTGCAAAGTTTTGAACATGCTCAAAATTTTACCACGCATAATATATCCGTAAAGAATCCGTAATAAATCCGTTACAGTTCTGAAAATATCGTAACAGATCTTAAAAGATCGTAACAGTCCGGTAGACAATGACTGTGGTAAAATAATACGAGCTATTACGGTTTTATTCCGGTTCTAATAAGATTGATTAAGGTTCTGTTACGATGGATTTAGAGATTTATAACATAACAAATTCGCCAAACCCATTTTGTTCCTTACACATCCGGAGCAGTCTGAGGATGGGAATCCGGAACTCACCCGGAAGGCCATCCGGGGAAGTGTGATTCTCGCTTAAGCAAGAAAAGATCGTAACAGTCCGGAAGACAATCATTGTGGTAAAATAATATGAGCTATTACGGTTTTATACCGGTTATGGCTGATCTTTGCCATTTCGTTATTTCCTTGTGTCACAGTGGCACTGTTGAAACGACAAATGTCATTATGGTGTCCCGCTGAACACCTGTGAAATAGACCGATTGTTGAAGAACCGCATTGTTCACAATAGCGTTTGAAATTATAATTATACTTTTTACAAAAGACTAATTTCATCTAATTTTGAATTGGCAATGCTTACAAAGATGTGATGTGATGAATAGGTTTCCGATTTAACTGACCGTTAACTGGGCCTCTAATCGCTTAACCCGTTAACCGTTTACAACGCTACTAACTTCAAATATAGTTTGCTTCAAGACCAATTTTAACGTTCTCTGTGATTTATCTCTCTGAAAATAAATGAACGCTACACCAGGAATATGAATGAAAATATGTACAAACAACTGATAAATACTTTTATCATGAACCAAACTTTATTCATTTTGTATGAACAGCTTAAATGCACAACAAATCAGTAATGAAATCGCAATGTATTGGTTTTAAGGGACTAAAAAGTAACCAACTGTAACTATACTGATTTAAAGAGTCAACCCGCTTTTGGCATGCTGTTCAGTACCATTCGTGGAGGAGATAAATATCCTTGAACATGTTCTTGTTTTTACGAACTAATACTATTATTTACTTAATGGTATTGTTCGATGTTCATCCTTGCTTTATGTTTTTGTGTTGATGTTTTTTGACAATGTCCGCAAAAATATGATAAATGTTAAGCGAGCATAAAATGTATTATATATTTTTAGTACAAGATATTAGAAATGGCGGGATCATTGTAATGATATAAAACTCTCTAAATTTATTCATTGTTAGGCTTTAATGACTGTTTTAAGACGGATAATACTTCTCAAGTAAGACATAGAACGGTATCCACTTGATTGCGTTGCATAGCGACCCACTTGAAACGGCGTTGCATTAGGTTTTCAGCCGATTGTTCAGAAACAAACCTGAATAATTCTATGAAAATACACACGCTTTTTTTTTTAAGAGATAGCCCTTTACATAAAAAGTGTTTTAACAGTTACTTGCTCCCAATAAACACTATATTTGAGGCGATATTTTCAAAAACTGTCAAAAATCTCCTTCCCCTGCCGGACTGTACAGAAGTGTTTGAATAAACGGCACAAATCTCAGCTAAATAGACACATGTGCTAAAACATAGACACATTTGCGCTCCAGGTGCACCCATCGTTTTCATTTGATTGCTTATTTAACGGGTAGAAATTCCTTTAAATCACACTTACAATACCGGAAATTTGTAGTATTGGCCATATTTCTCCATCTGATCAGCGTAAAATTCACCGCTCAAACAACGTTGGAACCACTTGATCTGATAAAGCTATGACCAGTGTGTTTATATATATTTTCTCATAAACTCATTTGTTGCCAAAATTCTTCAGTGTTATAATCTAATAGTGATCAATAGAAATAAAATATTTTAACAAAAGCCAGCACCGATAAAAATAGTACATATCTAACGAGCCCTCTACGAAAACGGGAGGTATTCTACGAAGTAGAAGCCGATGTTAGATAAAACCGAACTACTAAAACTTTTATACACTTGAGATGACACATTCCATATCAATAAATTATAAATATACTAAACTGAGATAAGATTTAGACCTAAACTTATTGAAGTTTTTTTATCTACACGGCTAATATTTGCTAGACAGGAAAAGACGCGAACTGGCCATTGTTGGTTAAAATTACCAGTTCCGTTACATTAATTTTGTGATAAGTAAGGTACAGAGCAACTGTTGTCATTTGGTCATCGTGATAAAAGGATGGAAAAAATACATACTTTTGATGAAAATGAAATCACCTTTCACAACTTCGATGTACATGTTTCAAAGGTAATGTAATTACTCTTTATTATAACACTAATAAGTACATGTTATACGATTTGTATTTGAAACTATGCACGAGTTCTGTGTTGGAGATATCAGGACACCGATATGACTCGGTACATCTAACCCGCACCTTCATATACTACTGACATCACAGAAATATGTTTGTTCAGTTTAACGTCACACCGACACAATTATAGGTCATATGCCGACTTTCCAGCTTTTGATGGTTGAGGAAGACACTCGTTGCCCCTCCGTGTATTATTTCATTACGGGCAGACACTTGGATAGAACCACCGACCTTTCGTAAGCCACCTGGATGGCTTCTTCACAAAAAGAATTCAACGCCCCGAACACACATCGGTGAGGGGCAAGTGATTCGAACTCAGCGGCCTTAACACTCGACCCCAGCGTCTCCTAACATCTCAGAAATTATGCCACAAATCCTATTTGAAATCTGTACGTCTGTATTGAAAAATATTGCTGTCATGGGTCTAGTTGATCGAAAACTGTATGTAATAAGATTTAAGATTTTTGTTTTTATGTCAATCTCTTAAACTGGTAAAAATATGTAAAAACAACTTGTTTGTGAAAATGTCCCGACGGAACATCTAAATTTGTGTATATTTTAGTAGTATTTAATGCGTTATACTTACAGTACTTGATCGGAAACGGTATGTAATATTTATTTATTTATTTGGGTTTTACGGCGCACCAACACAGTATAGGTTATATGGCGCCAAACAGGATTACAAATTTTGGTTTCACATCTCATTTACGACTTCAAGAGACATTTTCAGATGTTATGCTATTAATCTTTTAGTACACATTACGCATTTACAATTGCATGCATAGATAAGTTCTATTTAATCCTGAGCTAAAGGTACAATATTGCCAGTTACAAACTTTTTAAAAATACGACAACACACATAAAATGACTTAACACATAACGTCACATACCTGATAAATATTTGGTTTAATGTACACATTTGTGTGGTACGTAAGTAATGTAATAATGATACATATCGTTAGACAAAAGCAAAAACTAATCATTTTAATCGGCATGTTACAGGTCCAAGCTGGACATATGTCGTCGGTTGCAACACTTATTGAATACTTCAAAGAACCCATAAGTGAAGACAAATATAAAGAAATTTACATGACACGTGCGTTTCTCGTCTGGATGACCCATATGAGCGCTAAAGAAATGAAAGACTTACCAGATGAAATAGATGTTCTTCTTAAAGACCATCCAGCAACTGCTTTTGCTACACTATGCAAGTAAGCCTGAAGATATACCGTATAGATCAAATATACTCAAACTTTATTTTAATAATGCAGTACTCCGATTACTCTAATTCTAGTTGAAGACATAAAAGACCGTTGAAGTATATGACATTCTTACCTGGGTAAACTGTCAGCTTTAATGTCTCGAAATAACATAGGTCGTTACAAATACTATTAGTTACACTGCTTGTTGGTGACATGATATGGGATATACGCTGTCGAGGAAATCCATATCAGGTTTCGAAAATCATCAGATTTCACGATGTTTGAAATGTCTTGAAACTTCGGCTTCTATCCAGTTTCCTGTTCAATCCTTTAACTTGCAAGTACATTAAATAATTCTACAGCAAACTACTGCGTCACAAATATGTTAATTCACAAGGGCGTAACCAGGAGGATGTGACGCGTGCGATTGCATCCCCCCACCCCCACCTTTTCGGCAAAGCTTGCATTTGTCCATTCTTTGTTATTTTTCAGCTCGCTACGCTCGCCAACTTACATATGTTTACTATTATTGACGCTATAACCTTTGTTTAAAGTCTGTTGATAACCGTCTATATCTCAAAAGCCTCGGCAGCTTTTTACAGATTTTTACCTAACGTTTAAATGTTGAATATGGCGATTTTACAGAAGGTTGGATGTATCTATCAATACAAAGGACTGTTATTACAACCATCATATGTTTAGATTGATCGGCTATAATTGACAGATTTTCATCAAAGGAAACTCGAGCTCAAAAGTCTTATTTACTGAAAGTGCAAAAAGACTAGTGAATATGGATTAGGTGCTGATATGATAAATGCATTACTGTATAAATATTTTTATTGTGGAGTTTGTACGAGTATTTGATCTAGCTTTATGAGGAATTTATCTTACAGAAGTAAGTCTTTTTTTTTTTACATGAAACTGCATATGAGATCAAATTCTATAGCTGTGCCTTTTTCCGTTCAGTATATAGACGAAATTTTCCTGCACTTTCGTAAATTTAGATTAGATTTAAATTGACAGAAAAGCGTATTTTAACTCCCTTTTCTTTTCTTTTCTATAGCTGATGCCTAATTCACATTTGACCCGGGCGCCGTGCGATAAATTAGTCTACGATTTCCTTGCGGTTCTGGGGGCATCGTAGGTGGCTACGGCCAACGGCGTATGTGTTCACATTATATACGAGCATCGTGCTATTTTTTGTACAGGCTCTCGGGGAAGGCCGGTAGAAATCCGTACGGACGCTGAGCGGAGATTATACGGAAATCGTGCAGTTTCAGTGCAGTTGCCGTGCAGTCTAGGTCCTCAGAACTTCTTGGGGTCAGTCTGTCCACCATCTCCCGAAACATGGGTGGTTCGATTTTGAAGTAAGCTTAGAAGTCCCTATGCGATTCCCGCATCAACTGCTGCATCAGGGTGTCGTAGTGTCCCGGGATGACCCGTCTCAGCAGCAAGGGCTTCACACACACCGTCCTCTTCCTGTGCCTCTGTCGGGCCTGCTGCTCATCAAGGACAACCAGGCTGTTATCATTGCCCGCTCT
Organism: Mercenaria mercenaria; assembly: GCF_021730395.1. NCBI lineage: Eukaryota > Metazoa > Mollusca > Bivalvia > Venerida > Veneridae > Mercenaria > Mercenaria mercenaria. Next base: position 58,655,419 of record NC_069363.1, read on the forward strand.
CTTCTCCTGACCTATCTCAACTGCAACCGCAGTTTTAGTTTTAGTGGATCTATCATTTCTCTGGAGAGACAAGTAATGAAAACATATTGGAGATGGCCAATATATATAACCATTTGAAAAATGTTTGCGGCCGCAGTAGGGTTGTCGTGTGATGACTGCTTAACATCCGTGCGATTTCAAGGGTACTGCACGGGCAGCATATAAAAATGACAGCTTAAGTTTACATTCATTTTTTAATAAAAGGTACAATGTTAACTTTGTTTCATAAACAGCAATGACCTTTTTTCTATGCACATCGCACCTGTCATATATTTTTAAAAACAATGTTTTGTCTTTCTTGATATTACTTTTGTATTATTATTATTATTATCTTAACTTAATAATTACAAATAAATTAACTGAACTTACAAAGACGTTATGTATTATTCACAGAAAAAAGCGATAAATTTAGTCACATATCTACCCATCAATAAAACTTTCAAATACACGCCAAATCACACGAAATGACTTCTTGATTTAAAAATATTTCCCCCACCTGCGGGAGTGGGGAACACACTCCCATACCTACCCCCACTCGTCGTTTCACGACTCGTACTCGCACCCCTCCGAGAAATTCTGGTTACGCCTATGATTCATTTGCTTTACGATGATTTAACTTAAAACAAGATTTCAACGGCTGTGTCTCCCATACAGAGTTACTGTTCTTCTAGTTCCGCTTCTTACGTCTAACTCCATGAGCCTAAACTAAGCAGGATGAAAACGACAAGAAAACATTAAATTTAAACTCGGAAACGATATTTATAGCTGGAGCTTATAATCTGACTTGAATCAAATACGCAAGCGATGCGGCAGCCATTTTGTTTTAATCAAAATTCATATTAAAAATTACTAGCAGGATATGGAATATATCTTGCCTGCACGTGACGTCTAATGACCAATGGAAAAGCAAGAAATTTGTAGGCGGCAAGATAATACTTTAACTTTGCACACAATGCATTTAAAATCAATGGTATTAGTTTTTTCCGTTCATCAACGTGTTTCAGAGTTTCAAACCACGACTAGTTATTATTTGATATCGGATGTTTAACAGAAAGGTCTCTTTATGTAAAGCCACAATTACAAAAATATATTATAATTGTTTGTTCGTAGTCTGTCCGTCAATATTCTTCAGACAACATCATCTCCTAATCCACTCAGCCAATATCTACAAAACGCGACAGGGAATATTCTTTGAGTAGTCTTATTTCAAACCTATTCAAATGTTTTCGAATGGACCACAAGCGCTAAAAATATAGAGTATTTTTCAAACGACATATCCTACTCCAACGGTACGATTTAAAATAATTTCACAGACATGTTTCTTTGACAACTCTCTAACAAGTCTGTTTGAATTATTCGGATTCGTCGAAAATCCATTTCCACCAAGGAGCGTGGTCACTTTTCTCTATGCTTGTTATGTGGAAACTTCTTCCGATTTTTCAATAATGTTACACAAATGTTTACTGGGTGGGCTCCTACAAAGATTATTCAGAATATTTGGATTCTACCATTAGGTATTTCACTTTTCTCTATATGTATAATATAAGAGTGAATTTAAAAACAAATCTTCTTGCCGGAAACTGCACGCCTGATTTTGAAATAATTTCACATAAAGATTCTCAGGTGAGTCTCTACAAGTACTCTTTAACTTATTATGATTCGATCAGAGGACGTGGTCACTCTCCCTATATGTATATAGTGGAAATTTTAAAAAACCTGCTTGTTAGAAACTGCCCACTGGATTTCAAAGCAATTTCATATTAATGATCCTTGCGGAACCATATAAAAGGTCTTGTTTATTATAGTGTCACCCCTACTGAAAGGGCCAGCCAGTTTGGCTTATGATACACCTTTATTGTGCGTACCAGTTACCTCCCAACTCTTACCACTATGCCAGGCGCCAGGTGGATAGAAGTCATTTAACTAGCTCGCGGCTCACGAACCGGCCTTTTCGGAATGAGTCCCATGACAAACATCCCCCGGACGAACGCTCCCCATGGGGCTCGAACCTTCGACCTCCCGATCCCGAGGCGGACGCCTTAACCACTGAGCCACGGTGACCTGTTATGTTTGATTTGTCAAAGGCATGCTTGCCAGAGCTAACATAGTTTTTTTTCAAACAATATCTTCTCCTAACCCTTTGGCTAAAATCACAGAACGTTTCTTATTAGAATGTTTACAATTTAACTTATGTGAAAAATGGGACGTGATAAATTTTACTGGTCGATTGTATATCAGTATATGTACTTCACTGATCTTTCAGTCTCGGTTATGTTGAACATTAGCACATTAGGCGGACCCCTGACTAGCTTTAACATGCAAACCTGGTAAAAACTATTTTACACATCAGCACTTTAGCAGTGCGCATTTTCGTAATGCGGCTGACTCTTACTTTGTGCATTGTATATCTTCAGGTCAGCAAATATTCAACACCAAATCATACATGGTATTGGAAAGAATATTGGATATATTCCTGGCCAAACAGATGGAGACGGCGGTTTAATAAAAACAGCCTGGCTAGCATTCAAGTCAAATGACCGTTGGCACCTTGTTGATCCACAAAGATTTCTTGGTGCCGTCAGAGGATTCAGACGCGGAGATGAAATACTTCTGGAATATCAAGGCAAAACGGTTCTGGAGGAGCAAACGGCAACATCGGGAACAAAACTTATATATGTCATCGACTTTTGGTTTTGTCTACATCCCAGCATATTCGTAATAACCCTCCTCCCAGACGACCCGGAATGGCAACTACTTCCACCCGAGAAACGTATGACCAAATCGGACTTCATTTCTTTTCCTTTTCTAAGCCCAAACTTCTTCACTGCTAAGCTCCAACTACTGAGCGAGCAGACATGCGTCCTGCATACTAAAAATGGTAGATGTACAGTTACATTTGGAGCAGACAAATCCAATGCCAGATTTATATCCATGAGTTACAAGCTTTCTCTGAGAAAAGGTACAGGAAATTTGACAGGGGTCGATGTGCAGGATTTACCTCTCTTGGTCATGTATGCACCGAGCATTGACACGTTCTCTTTTAATATTCGATTTCCAGTTGCGGCAGAATATATTTTTAAAACGTTTGTAACCGCTCCTGGTATAGATGGAGATGGCTATCAGATCTGTTCGGTGTTCAGAATAATTTGCTCGGAACCTGACCCGAATTGCAAAAACCTGCCATTGGACGTCGGCAGTATCGGATACGGATTCGGATATAAAGCTGTTGATTTTGGCCTCAAAAGTCCATCTATAACCCAAACGAACGTCGTTGTTAAATGCAGCGAAAATGATGACGTATTGATGAAAGAACTTACCTTTCAAATAGAAGATGATAAGATAGATGAAATTGAATTTTCCTCTGACATTGTCGGAGAAGAAAACAAGGAAAATGGTAATACATACATTTTGAATTATATAAAATAACCTTGTTTTTTCTGCATTTTTTATTTTATCGCTCCGCCGATAATCTCTATTTGAGCATTAGTTTATGCCTATGATTTAGTGATGAATAAAGAAATATCAAAGAAACAAAGATATTTCGGCTTACTTTCACCAGAGCATATATATACATCCAGATTTCAATGATTTGTGGATTCGTGACTTTCTAAAACGGTAAATCATCGCAGTCAAAAATGTACGTTATATAATCACATATTTCAACAATTTAACTACTTCCATGTTTCCTACTTTCTAATATTTAGCTAAACACGGAACGACTTATATGATGTTTACAAACACAACAGTTAACCCGTGTATAACAAAACCAAATGAATACATACTGACCGAGGATTCAGTGTAAAATTGTTCGCCCATTTTGTTTCAGTTGTCACGGAGACACACGTTGACGAGGTGTCCGGTAAGTTACACGTGAAGGCTGGAATAAAGAAGGAAGGGGAATATGCATTGTCAATAATTGCAAGAGATAAGCAAAACGGTCAGCGTTATAGCAGAATTATAAACTATCTGCTCACAACGAAGTCTTTTGAGGAGGACTGTAAGTGCTTTGATTTTTTTCTTGCAAAATGATTTAAAACAATCTCGTAAGTTAACAAACAAATGTAATTGACTTTCAGTAAAGTAAACTTAATTCTACTGCAGCACAAGTACCAAACTCTATGTTAAATTACTTCGTAAAGAACACGAAAATGTACAACTACTTTTGTACGTTGATTTGATTTGGTTTGTATATAACATGTTAAAGTCAGTGTGTAATTGACAATTTTATGTAATGTATTTCAGACGACCTTCAACTGCGATCGAAAAAAAGGAAGAGGGATTTGACCCTTGGATCTAGAAGGCAAGAATTACTTGACAAGAAGAATGCACTTTCTGAAAGAATCAAAGCAATAGAAAGTGAAATAGATCATCTGAAAAAGTTCTGTAAGTAATTAATTTAAAAATAAAATAAATTCAAACTTGCTTTATAACAAATATCAAATAAACGCCTGAGTACATAACTATTTATGGTCAATGAATATTCAAATTATCCTATCATACAATCACGATGTCTTGTCTAATATTTGACTAATGGATTTTAACAGATAATCAATTCATATATTTATTTCCTATAGTAAGAAATTTTGGAAATTCAAAAATAGGTCCCGACGTCAAATACAAATCAAAATTAGCGTCACTTGCTCATTAATCAGTGTATAAAATGACGAGCTGTCAAGTGCAGCAATATATTATAACAGCTTTGTCTGTAGTTGAATTAAATCCTTGGCAATTTGCATCACTAAGACAAAGAAAGAAAATCCTTTCAATATATATATATATATATATATATATATATATATATATATATATATATATATATATATATATATATATATATATATATATATATATACTTCTATTTTACACTAAACTAAATGCAGTGTCATTGCATCAAAATGTTAAACCATTCAATGAGTCGTACCTTTCAAATTGATTCCAGGCATAGCTCTAGTTTGGATAAACATTTTCTTTTCATAATATATATGATACAAATTTCATATGCAGTGATAATGACTTGCATAGACGTTGTCGACACATACTGCAGTAAGTCTGATTGTCTCTGAATAACTTAACGTTTTCTCTAAAACTTTGAAGCCATATAACTTATATCTATAAATACTAAATGGTGTTTAAGCACTTAGTTGTTGAAACGAATCTGATTTTAAATTAGACAAGGAAAACAGAAATAACAAAAGAACACAAACAGAGGAGGTTTCCATGGAAAGCCAGTTAGCAACTGAAACAAAAGCAACTCAGACTGATGAACTTCTATGCGTTAACGGTGAAGCAACGCAAACTGATATAGTCACAACATTGGTGTCAGACAAAGAGACGCAATGTGAAGAAATACAAAGTGACGTTAATAGAACAACAGAGACAACATCAGACGACACTAAGATATTTGTTTTAAAGGCCGTTGAAAAAGATGGAAACATTGTTATCATTGCAGAAAAATCAGAAGGTATTTTTAAAACTTTTTGCCAGATAGCTTCATCGTTTCAAAGAGAAGGTATCTATCAGTACAGTGGTAATATGTTAAACAGTTTTATTAATGCTTTAACGTCTGCAGAAGCTGAAGAACTATGTTGAAGCATATGGACCAAATAACGTGTATTGATGTTGTTCTTGCAAAATATTAAATAGATTACTTTATTTTCATTTCCCCTGACACCATTGTCCATGAAGGGAAGTTATTTCTAGAAATTGAATGCGCGCATGTTGATATCATTTGATCTGATTTATTTTAAATATCCATGTTCCCTGCATTGGTTATATTATCGTGATTTTGCATGTATTTATATCAAAATGTTCTTAAGTGTATTCTACTGAATGATAAAGATGAAAATTACTGTTCACTTTATTAAAAATTCAGTTTGTCGACAATGGGGCGCCGCCTGGTCTTTCCTACAGTACAAATTCCATTAACAGCACGTGAATTCGATAAACACGGGTTTGCTTCTTTTTAACACAAACGTGTTCCTCAGCGAAAATATTTTAATTCGCGACTGAAGATATTTTATGATTTGAAGGATATTCTTTCTATAGACATTCATATGTATACACAAATACTCTAAAGATGTGTCTTTCGCTTCAATATCTTAAAATTACAAAGTGACTCTTTATTTTCAGGTGAGCAAGAAATTGAACCAATCCCAGCCGTTCAGAAGTCAAGAACCTGTGCAGTTCTGTAAATTGGAATAAGTGATACCATAAACTATCTAATAACCATGTGAAAATAGTCGCTTTAGGACAAGTGTGTAGTTACGTTCGTGAATGTTTTATTTAGAGTTTTTAATTGCACTGAACTCTCCTGTTATTTCTTTTATTTTATGTAACCATATTATAAAGTTTATTGAAGAAATAATCACAAGCCTGCTCTTTTCAGCCCAATGATATCTGTAAATTTAGGACATAAGGAATTTTCTTATCAATTACAAACATAACTCCCTAATTTTAGAAACGTATTATTGCAAGAATCGAAACCTTTGATTCATTTAATGTCCCGAAACTATATGCCAGGGTCGCGGAAGATTCACAGTTCGTAAGTTCAGTAATTACCATATCCAATGAGACATTTAGAAGAAAACTAAGGACGTTCAAAAATTTCTAAAGATGCGTTATTCGAACCAGCTATGCTATTCTGTTGCTTAATTGTGTCATATGTTTCCGAAGGATTTTCTGTAATACATTAGGAGCATTTTGATATATTAATGTAGTAAATAGGCAACACGGGATCGTACGGCGGAATTTGTAGTTCCTTCAAAACTTCCTGATGAAAGAATATCTCACATCACACGTAAGTATCTTTTGAACAATTTGTGACTGATATTTAATGAGACAAGAGCTCCCGCTAGATAAGGATAAGAGGATGAAGAGGTAAAAGTTGAAGATTTTTTTTAATGTGTGTGCGTCACGGTCGGGATGCAATATCACGGGGATTGAGCGGGGGAGTGGGTGTGCGGCGGTGTTGATGGAACACATAGGCAAAAAGAAATTAGTATGTATTTTAGGGGATATCAATGCGTGCGGTTGGGGCCTTGGAAGTGGGAGAGGGAGTAATAAGAACTTGCAAATTGACCTTGTACTTTGACTTACCAGCCAAATTCATTTGCACTGCAAATTATCTCGACGTAACCTATCTATATAATAAGTTTTAAGTCAATATTCTGAGTTGTTATTCAATTTTGCTCTGGTCACAAAATATGATGAAGCTTATTTTCTGTTACCTTGACCTTTGAGTAACAACTTGGTTAATGCTAAGGCACAAGTATATATTTTTGTGTCTTTTTTAGGTTGTGGTGGCTGGGGTTGGGGGATTATGTGAGAGGTCGGGTCGGGGAGAAATGTGTTGCACTCCTCAAAAATAAAAGTAAGTTTTAAAGGGGGATATATGGCGGAAGGGAAAGCGGGGTGAGATAGGGATTGTTGCAGTCCTCTGATCAACTCATCACCACCAGCATATATTCCAAGTTCAAAATCAATACCTAGAATAGATTTGAAGTTGTGCTTCTAACACAAGATACAAAGGACAGATTCGAACCGAACTCTTTGTGACCTTGATATTGTCCTACCGACCAAGTCCATGCGCTCTGTACATTGTCTCATTACCCCTTACCTATATGCCACGTTTGAATGGTTATTACGTTATGCACTTGACACAAATATGACCGACATATTTGACCTTGCTGCGGACTTACACTTTGACCTACAGGCCTGGTTCATGCACTCTGCACATCGTCTCTTCACCACCATTTGACATTTGAGATCCATTTGTGACCTTGACGTTTTACATACAGGCCTGGTTCAAGCGCACATATCATCATCTCATCGCCACCAATCTATATGCAAAGTGACTGAGTTATACTCCGTACAGGAATTATAACGAACAGACGGACAGATAGACGCAAACGCCATCACACTTTTTTCAAAACGGGCGTAATGAAATGCGACACATAAAATATTTATGTATGGATATATGTAATACAGTACTATGCATAAGTTTGAATGTAGACAACATATAAATTCATTTTCCGACGGAGCACGAAAATGCCAGCGGGTGCTTATTTTGATCATGAGAGTAATAAAAATGGTCAATGACATGTATGAAACTTCAACATATATAAAATAGATATTGATATCTGAGATATTTTTGATCCAGTTCTTTGCCATCTAATATGATGTCATACACTATCGCTACTTGTTCTTGGTCACGATCGATTAATTGTTTACATTATAGTGTGCATTCAACAATCTACTTTGCCCCCAACGATAACGTGAAGTTTACAAACATAACTATAAGTAGATTAAAATGAAGCATAGGGAATTCAACATTTTTGTAACTGGTCAAAATGAAGCCGACTTTATAACATTCAGATCGAAGTTTAGTAGCATCAAAACCGCAATATACCCTGAATATAATTGGACCAAAATGTGGACCAAAATGACAGATGCATATAAATATTAAAATATATCCTGTCCGATAGTAGCTAATTTAATACCTTGTTTACAATTTTAAAAGGCTTGCCAATATCAAGTGTTTATCAAATTTCATTTATTGTGCAATTTACAATGTACTGTATCCTGCTATGAAGTATATATAGATACTTGTTGAATCAATTTATTTTTCATTTAGTCTTCTAACTTTCAAGTAGTTGAAAAGGAGTAAACACTTTGTAAGTATTTATAACTATTCTAATCTATCCATGTTCAAGTAATAATTTAGCAACGATGATACTTGTGATTTAAAACTTTTATCTCAATATATATATCATTTTACAATCAATGTCACAGTTATGGATTAGATAATAATTCCATTTCCATAGCTCTTGTCATAAAATGTGTTTTTCTATATAAAATAATGCGGTAAAATTTAAATGTATTTGTATGTCATTGGCAGATCAATCAGTTGATCATCATTAATATTCTTTAAGTATAATTGATTGATATTGAGTAGGAGCATTTACTTTCAGTAAGAATATTAACATGCTGCTGGTTTCATTCTGCGCCTTGCTAGTTATAGTAAATGTGGCAATGTGCTGTAACTAGCTTATTATAATAATATTCTTTAGTATAATTGATTGATATTAAGTAGGAGCGTTTACTTTCAGTAAGAATATGAATATGTTGTTGGTTTCATGCTGCATCTTGCTAGTCATAGCAAATGTGGCACTGTGCTGTGAGGAAGGTAAAAATTGTACGCTTTCAAGTGGGCAAGAAGGGATGTGTTTTGTTGGTGAATGCCTTACACATATTGCCGAAGAAACAAGAGAGAACCTAACCTTTACAATCACTGTTAAATATCCAGAACATCAGTTTCACGTGAGTTCTTGTTATACACAGATATTTGTAGTATATTTAATCTTTTAGATTATGATGAGAAAATTCAAGCATTTACTTTACGTAAAGTTTTTTATACTAATATAATGGTCTGATTTCTTCAGATCTATTTCTACCAAAATAGTGTATTTCAATAAACATAAATAGTTTGCATTGGTCAGGTAATAATTTTGGACATAACGACACCAAAGGCGTTTTTAGCTCGACTATTCGAAGAATAGTCTAGCTATTCTACTCACCCTGGCGTCGGCGTCGGCGTCGGCATCACACCTTGGTTAAGTTTTTGCATGCAGGTACATACAGCCATCAATTAAAGGCATATAGCTTTGAAACTTATTTTTTCTTTTTCTAGGTCAATTACCAACCTCTCTGGGTCAAGTCCCATAACTCTGACATGTATTTTGAGCAAATTATGCCCCCTTTTGGACTTAGAAAATTTTGGTTAAAGTTTTACATGCAAGTTACTATTTCCAAAACTAATGCAGATATTGATTTGAAACTTCACATGTGTCTTCGGGGTTATAAAACTAGTTGATAGCAGCAAGTCCCATAACTCTGACTTTCGTTTTGGCCAAATTATGCCCCCTTTTGGACTTAGAAAATTCTGGTTAAAGTTTTGCGTGCAAGTACATACAGCTATTTCTAAAAGGCATATAGATTTGAAACTTATTTTTTCTTTTTCTAGATCAATTACCAACCTCACTGGGTCAAGTTCAATAACTCTGACATGTTTTTTGAGCAAATTATGCCCCCTTTTAGACTTAGAAAATTTTGGTTAAAGTTTTACATGCAAGTTATTATCTCCAAAACTAATGCAGATATTGATTTGAAACTTCACATGTGTCTTCGGGGTTATAAAACTAGTTGATAGCAGCAAGTCCCATAACTCTGACCTTCATTTTGGCCAAATTATGCCCCCTTTTGGACTTAGCAAATTCTGGTTAAAGTTTTGCGTGCAAGTACATACAGCTATTACTAAAAGGCATATAGATTTGAAACTTATTTTTTCTTTTTCTAGATCAATTACTAACCTCACTGGATCAAGTTCCATAACTCTGGCATGTATTTTGGGTAAATTATGCCCCCTTTTGGACTTTGAAAATTCTGGTTAAAGTTTTACATGCGAGTTTCTATCTCCAAAACTAATGCAGATATTGAATTGAAACTTCACATGTGCCTTAGGGGTTATAAAACTAGTTGATAGCAGCAAGTCCCATAACTGATATGCATTTTGGTCAAATTATTCCCCCTTTTGAACTTAAAACTCTTTTGATATATAACCTTTTTAGGTAATATTTTCCTGCCTCTGGGACAATATTTCGAATAGTCGAGCTTGGCTGTCTTACGGACAGCTCTTGTTAAATATCGATTTATTCCAGTTTAGATATAATAGAAATCAAATATTTATGCAATGTATACCATTTCAGGATCCTAATAACACAGGCATGTTTATCCGCGGTAACGGCCTTGGCCTACAGTGGGACAATGGCACAAAACTATTAAAGACCGGCGAGGATACATGGGAGATAACCATCACGTACAAATCATCTATTAATGGATTTCAGTGTCAAAATTGCACGTCACAACATTTTCGTCATCTTCCCGGCAACAAACTCCAGTACCGTTTGTTTATTGATGACAGGAAGGATATGCTTGGTGCAAATTTTGCTATTTCATTTCCAGTTTCTCAGACGTCCTCATATTTTGTCAAAAGAACTGAGTTTGTGGTATATCCTAGATTCAATGAATATACCGGGTCACTTCAGACTTTCGAACTTGTTTCTTATTTCATCGGCAAGACAAGAAAATTGACTATTTATACCCCTCCAAGTTTCAAAGAAAACCCATTCAAAACTTATCCGACTTTGATCGTTTTCGATTTAAGTTTCGAGTATGCTAAATTTTTCAAACAAAACTTTGAACTACCAATTATACGTTCAATGTCGGAAGAGTATATTTTGATCGGATTTGGTGACTATAAAGATAACGAAAAAGAAAGGGAACATTTGTTATCGCCTGTACCAAGTCCATTTTACGACTGTATAAATGGTACCTATGCAGATTACTGTGATGGATGTATACCTGAGAATGCAACTGGCGCGGAGTACCTGAGGTATCTTGTTGAAACCTGTGGGAAACAGATTATGTTTCGAGGACAAGGTGATGCAACACTAAATTTTTTAACACAAGAAGCACTTCCAAAGGCTGAATCTTTATTGAGAAATAGAATAGAAAGGGACAGATTGGGTATTATGGGTTATTCACTTGGTGGGTTGATGTCTTGCTATGCTGCATGGACACGTCCGGAAGTGTTTTCATTCGCAGCTTGTCAGTCACCCTCTTTTTGGTGGCCAAACAGCAACAAGAGTCTTTCAGAGCCGCAGTTCCATTTCATCAACAAAACATTAAAAGAGCCTTCTTTTCTAGCCAATCTCACAGATCAGAAATATTACATTGACGTCGGTGGGGCTGAAACTGATGCCCCATTTAATATGGCACAAGCTGCGGTCGAAGTCGGACAATATATTTCCGGTTTAGAACATTTCAGGTTAGATACAAATGTCTGGATAGAAGTGGAACCGTATAAAACTCATAACCTTAAAGAGTGGGCAAAGCGTATGGGACAGGCACTCATAACACTACTTCCAGCTAGTGGGGAACCAAGCATGCCTACTCCAGTTACAAGTCAAGCCGACATGCCAATCGGTTCCCTTCTGTGCCTGTTGTTGATGTTTGTATTTGTAATTTAATTCGTTGTTATAAAATTCCACCGGCACAGTCTTTAGCAAGATTGCCTAGTTGAAGCGACCGTTTCGACAAATACTTTAAGAATACCTACTGGAAGAAATAAAAAATTACGGATATAATGGTTGATCTTGACTTGATTCCTTAGCTCTGCTTCTGTTTGGGACAGAAGTACGATAAGTGTAAAGAGTTCATCAAAAGTTATGTAAAAGATTATTTAGTGTTTAGTGTGCGTTCAGGTTTAATGTCTTTTTCAACAATCTTTCAGTCATATATTACGACGATGTATTCTTGTAGCAGTGTGCACAGTGCCCAACTTTATAGTGCTGCCTCACTGGAATATCACGCCATAGACACGTGATATGATACCCCAAAAAGTCACAGTATACTGATACCAGGCACTATCCTCTTAATGCTGAGCGCCAGGCGAGGAAGCCACTAGTGACATTTCTACGTCTTTGGTATGACGCGGCCAGGGGTCGAACCCACGACCTCCCGCACTCGAAGCGGGTGCTCTACCAGGCTACCGAGACGGTTCGACAGTATTATTCTATCAGATGTCATATCATTTAATGATTGTTGCAAAAGCTAGAAAAATAATTTGTTTTCAAATGTCATAAATGCGCTTTTATGCTTAGCATATTCCAGATTAGTTTTGTGATTAGTCTATGACTCTTAGTTTAAATAAAGACACTTGATTGTTTTTGTACAAAGTCGTGTAGATAAACAAACTAGTAATATCATTTAAAATAATATAAAGATTTCTTTTGTATATGAAACTTATCTAGAACTGACCGTGTAATTATGTAAATCATCTTAAGGTATAACCCACCTAATAGTTACTATTTATGTATGATGACTTAAACCGAGCGGTTGATTCCTATTTATATCCGTAACCTTAAACGATTTTAATTACAGAGCAGCTAAACCGAACAGTTTTATTTTGAGTTAAGCATACAGCTCATCGTCATAGCTAATATTACATGACAGTCATAATTTTACAACACATAACGTGTCATATCATATATATGCACATAGTATTCATTTACATTTGGAAATTTAGAGATTTGAGAGTGATCAACTTTTAAAATCTTTGTATATTTAAAAAACAAAAACATAAAATATAATGTTCGATAGAATGATTAGTTATTTAAATAATCATTTTATATTTTGAAAATTTTTTATCTGAATTAAACAATGCACTGAATTTATACATACTTGGACGAGTTCTAAAATATTTTGGAATATACATATTTCGATATTGATTGTAAAAAGGACACATTAAAACAAAACGAAATTCGTCTTCTATATCATTTTTGTTACATACGAGAGGTGCCAAAACGACTGTTCATTTCAATGTTTCTATGGTGACCAATTTCAATGTTTAAGGTGTCCGGGTTTAACCTTAATTTAGCAATATTATTATTATACCAGATTTATATAGCGCCCTTTTCATGATTAACATGTTCAAAGGCGCTATACGTATAGTAAACGCAGCCACACAGGGCGCGAAATTCATCCTCTACTAGTACAGACAAGAGCGGTCTGACCAGAAGGACAGAGTGATAATAAAGCCCTCAGAACAGATAGAGAGAAATCCTTTTTAGATACAGACTTGTCCGGCTAACTTAGCCTAGCTCTTTGCGGATAGACAGTCTGGTTCTTTAACGTGCCCGGTGTATAGCACCGATACACGCAAAGCCGTCTTTCCTTGGAAGAACCAGTACAGGCCTCTAAGTTAGGTGGGAGACACTCAAGAGCATCTCAGAAATTTCCAGTGTCTGGACCGAGATTCAAACCCCGGACCACTGAATTGACAGTCAAGCGTGTTACCACTAGACCACCGGCCCACCAATAACAGGTAAGGTCTTCTGTGCGATTAAAGCAAGTTTTGATTTGTCTGGATAGGAACAAAGATGTCATAATAACATACTAGTTAGTGCGCCATTCTGCCACATATATATCCCTTTAACGGGTATTAAACAAAGGTATTAACAGATCAATATTTACAGATTCGGGGAATTCCTATTCATCTGCAAAACATATCTCGTACTTTTGACGACCAGTTAATTGTTCTATTATCTATCTAGTATTTGTGCATTTACAATAGTACTTATAATACAATTATTCGATTTACAACCATAAAATTTCAACCAGTTTTTTACGATACGAACATATCTGTTTATTTACAAAGGAAATCTGCCAAGCTCTGAATACAGGGATAGAGTATTGGTTGATCTTTTAACATTTAACAGCCATTTACAAAAATTTCTGTGTACACGTTCTACATTCTCTGCTATACAAACTATATTACTATCTTACTTTCTATGTACATGTTCTACATTCTCTGCAATTCAAACTATATCACTATCTTACTTTCTATGTACACGTTCTACATTCTCTGCTATACAAACTATATCATTATCTTACTTTCTATGAACACGTTCTACATTCTCTGCTATACAAACTATATCATTATCTTACTTTCTATGTACACGTTCTACATTCTCTGCTATACAAACTATATCATTATCTTACTTTCTATGTACAAGTTCTACATTCTCTGCTATACAAACTATATCATTATCTTACTTTCTATGTACACGTTCTACATTCTCTGCTATACAAACTATATCATTATCTTACTTTCTATGTACAAGTTCTACATTCTCTGCTATACAAACTATATCATTATCTTACTTTCTATGTACACGTTCTACATTCTCTGCTATACAAACTATATCACAATCTTACTTTCTATGTACTCGTTCTACATTCTCTGCTATACAAACTATATCACTATCTTACTTTCTATGTACAAGTTCTACATTCTCTGCTATACAAACTATATCATTATCTTACTTTCTATGTACAAGTTCTACATTCTCTGCTATACAAACTATATCATTATCTTACTTTCTATGTACTCGTTCTACATTCTCTGCTATACAAACTATATCATTATCTTACTTTCTATGTACAAGTTCTACATTCTCTGCTATACAAACTATATCATTATCTTACTTTCTATGTACTCGTTCTACATTCTCTGCTATACAAACTATATCATTATCTTACTTTCTATGTACACGTTCTACATTCTCTATCATTATCTTTATTACTTCATACGATTTTGAAATAGCAGCCAGATACAGGCGTAATGCGAGAAGGTGTGATCGTACACCCCAGTGCGATTGGTTGCAGTAAACCCAATTGCGTGTGGGTACAGTAACATGGATTCAGAAACCGTTTTCTACAAAAAAAACCGGGATTATGAAATAGTGTCAGAGTCAATCATGTGCTGAACTGCAGGCGCATTTCAAGTTTTACCGAACGTATTGTATATGATAGGGACAGATATAACCAGTATCAATTCTTAAATTGGACGATATGAAAATCCAGAAGATTTCGAGGAAAATGAGATACTGACTGCTAATTTCTTCAAACATAGATGTTACTGCTGTGATATAAACTTCTGATACGACTATTGATCCAACTGAAAGTGGATTCGTCCGAAAACGAGTCAGTATACTAGTAGTATTTTCTTTCTTTGTCCTGTCAACTACTTCATGTGAGTGGTTTATATACCTTAAAGTAAACAGCACTGATGTGGATTCAAGAAACAATACAAAAAAGCATTTAACACACTAAGAGGTGTTCGTTTCAATACATTGGGTGTTATTATATACGTTATGTCTTTTCTATGCCGGCAGATTTGTGCCATTTCATTATTTCGTTGTGTCACAGCGACATTGCTGAACGCCAAACTTCATTATGGTGCCCTGTTGAACACCTGTGCAATGGACTGATTATTGAAGGACCATTTTCTTTACAATAGCGACTGAAGTTAAAATTATAATTTTTACAAAGGACTAATTTCATCTACATGTAATTTTGAATTAAGAAATAATAAGTTCCCAAACGTTGTTTATCGTAGAATAACCCGAGTTTTGAGTTCTTATGCGTAAGAATATATCACGAAGGCCGTAGGCCTGAGTGATATATTGTTTCGCATAAGAACGAAAAACTCGGGTTATTTTACAATAAATCACACTTGGGAACTTATTATTTCGATTCTAACACGACAAACTAGTATCACAAGTGTTAGAAAAAAATGGTAACTACTTTTTACGACCTTGCTATGCGCCTGGATCGGATGACGTAACTGCACGCGAGTGGTTTATTGCAGAATAACCGGAGATAGATTTTGCTCTACATGTATATAGGTTATTTGCTGGTCGTGTTAGAATTGTCAATAATTAAGCAGCTTACAAAGATGTAATGTGATTAATCGGTTACCAATTTAACTAACCTTTAATTGGACGTCCGAACGCTTAACCCGTTAACCGTTTACATCCCTACTAACTTCAAAAATAGTTTGCTCCACGAATAAAAACGTTCTAATCTGAACACCTAGAGTGTACCTTTGGGCATTGTTTCAAGCATAAACGGGTAGTACCACCAACATTCCATACGCTAGCTAGAAAGTTTCTTAACATAAAGATTTCTATACCCCATTGAGGTTTCGAACACATCGGTGAGGGGCAAGTGTTCTGAAGTCAGGTACTAGTATTTAAACCACTCGGCCATTCTTCACTATAGCCCTCCTCCAAAACATCTCTTCCCGCTTCCCCACTCTGCAACAGAAATGTTTTATCAATCACTGAACTAGCTAATAAATTATATTAAAAAGTGGAACATCTTAATTGAACGACTGAAACGTCGACATCTGATATTTCTTCAAACATGTCCTCGGAAGTAGGAGTCCGAAATAGATGCGTTAATCACATAGCAAAATATATGACATAAGACAGAAGAAAGTATCAGTATTTTACAGCTAACAATACGTAATATCAATTTATATAATACTGACTGAAAATATTCAACATTCTATACACGTTGGGATTTAAAAAAAAACATGTTTTGATAAACATCGGAAGGTGTATACCATCAATTCAAAAATGACTTGCATGTTTAATGTCATTAGAAGATCTTTGCAAATGTTCATTAATACTCGTATCTCTATGTTCTTTTTATTGAATAAAATGTCATTTCTCAATAATTGTATTAAGGTAACTTTATAAGGGTTGATATGATAGTTGCCTTGCAGGCAGACGTAAAAGAAACACATATTTTTTTTAGGAAATTACCTCTATATCGATTTTAAAAAAAAACCCAACAGGAATGGGAAAAGCTAGATTATAAATGAAAAATTAATCAGAAAGTAAAACAAAACTTAATTTCTTCAATTTCCATCTATTTACGATATAGATAAGGCACCAATGTTGCTCTGGTCACAAAATATGATGAACAGATTTGACGTTGCTGTAATCTTGACCTTTGACCTAACGACCTGGTAAGCGTGCTCAAATACTAAGGCACAAGTATATAAAAGTATTTTTGGGATGGGGTGGGGGTGGAGTGGGATGTATATGAGGGGTCGGGTAGGGGAGTAATGTGTTGCACTCCTTAAAAATAAAAGTGAATTTTAGGGGGAGGGAGGGAGGGATTAATATGGGGGTCGGTCTGGGGATGGGAAAGCAATGTGCATTGTTGCAGTCCCCTGATCAACTCATCACCACCCACATATATTTCAAGATCAAAGTCAGTACCTTGAATAGCTTAGAAGTTGTATTTCGAACATAAAACACAAGGACAGATTCAAACTTTGTTTGTGGCATTGATCTTTGTCCTACCGACCAACTTCATGCACACCCCTTACCTACGCTATGTTTGAAGTCAATATTTTGAGTGATTATTAAGGTATGCTCTTGACACAAACTATGACCGTCAGATTTGACCTTGCTGTGACATTGACCTTTGACCTACAGGCCTGGTTTATGTGCTCTGAACATCGTCTCGTCGCCACTTACCTATATAGCAAGACTGAAGTCAATAGCTTGAATGGCTGTCAAGTTATGCCTTGGACAAAGAATATGATGGTCAGCTTTGACATTTGAGCTCCATTTGTGACCTTGCCTTTTGACCTACAGTTCATGCGCACTGCATATTTTTTTATCGCCACCTATCTTTATGCAAAGTTGAAAGGTTAGCGAATTATACTCCGGCCAAGAATAATGACAGACAGACGGACAGACAGACGCACGCGCCATCAATTGTTTTTTTTTTTCAAAACGGGAGCATAAAAATGCGACACATAATTTATGAATGGATATATGCAATACTATGCATAAGTTTGAATGAAGACAACATATAAACTCATTTTCCGATGGAGCTCGAAAATGCCAGCGGGTGCTTATTCTGATCATGAGAGTAATAAAAATGGTCAAACACATGTGTGAAACTTCATCATATATTAAATTAGATATTGATATTTCAGATATTTTTGAATCAGTTCTTTGTCATCTAATATGATGTCATATTCTAACGCTACTTCTTGGTCACGTTCGATTAATTGTTTACATTATAGTGTACATGCAACGATATATATATGTATATGCATGTTGTGATTAGTCGTTGCATATTTATTTCTGCTGAGGGAGTGAAGCCGTTTTTACTATATACAGTCACGTCGAAGTTTGGACATTTCTCCAAATTACAAACCGCAATATATCCTGATTATGACTGGACCAAAAGTAACAGACACATTAAATAAATGTTAATATATATCCTCACCGAAAGTATCTAATCTAGTACTTGTTTACAAATTTTAAAGGGCTTGCCAATGTCAAGTGTTAATCAAATTTCATTTATTGTGCAATTTACGATGCATGTAATTTGTATCCTGCTATGAACTACATATAAATACCTGTTCAATCCTTTTATTTCTCATTTATTTTTCTTTTCTAGCTTTCAAGCGCACTTGAAAACATCATATATTAGTTGTCCAGGAGTAAACATTTCGTAAGTATTTATAACTACTCTAATCTATACATATTCAAAGATGATACTTGTAATTGAAAACTATTATCTCAATATATATCATTTTTACAATCAATACCACAGTTTTGCATTAAATAATAATTCAATTTAGTTACATAGTTCTTGTCATCAAATTTGTTTTACCATATAAAATAATGTGATAAATAGAAATTTATGTGTATGTCATGGGCAGATCAATCAGTTGATTATTATTAATATTCTTAAGAATAATTGATTGATATTAGGTAGGAGCATTTTCTTTCAGTAAGAATATGAATATGCTGTTGGTTACATGCTACATCTGGCTAGTTATAGCAAATGTGGCACTATGCTGTCAGTTGATCATTATTGATACTCTTTAATATAATCGGTTGATATTAAGTAGGAGCGTTTACTTTCAGTAAGAATATGAACATGCTGTTGAATTCATGCTGCAATTTGCTAGTCATAGCAAATGTGGCACTGTGCTGTCAGTTGATTATTATTAATATTCTTTAGTATAATTGATCGATATTAAGCAGGAGCGTTTACTTTCAGTAAGAATATGAATATGCTGTTGGTTTCATGCTGCCTCTTGCTAGTCATAGCAAATGTGGCACTGTGCTGTGAGGAAGGTAAACATTGTACGCTGTCAAGTGGGCAAGCAGGGATGTGTTTTGCTGGTGAATGTCTTACACATATTGCCGAAGAAACCAGAGAGAACCTTACAATTACAATCATTGTCAAATATCCAGAACACCAGTTTTACGTGAGTTGTTATACGCTACTAATATTTGTTTCCTTATCATAATTATCAATATTTAATCTTTCAAATTATGATAAGGATATTCAAGCATTTACATTACGTGATGTTTTTAGACTAATATGATGGTCTTATTTATTCAGAACCATTTCTGCTAAAATGGTGTATTTCAATCAATATGAATAGATTGCATTGTTTTGGCAATAAATTTGGACACAAATACCGCTAAAACACCTTTTTTTTGAATATCAGTTTTATTCTAATTTAGATGTGATAGAAATAAAAAAAATTATGTAATGCATACCATTTCAGGATCCTAATAACACAGGCATCTTTATCCGCGGTAACGGCCTTGGTCTGCAGTGGGACAATGGCACAGAACTATTAAAGACAGGCAAGAATACATGGGAAATAATCATCGCTTACAAATCATCTATTAATGGATTCAAATGTCAAAATTGCACACCACAACATTTTCAGTATCTTCCTGGCAACAAGCTTCAGTACCGTTTGTTCATTGATAACAGGAAGGATATGCTTGGTGCAAATTTTGCTATTTTATTTCCAGTTTCTCAGACGTCTTCATATTTTGACAAAAGGACCAAGTTTGTTGTATATCCTAGATTCAATGAATATACCGGCTCACTTCAAACTTTCTTATTTCATCGGCAAGACAAGAAAAATGACTATTTATACTCCTCCAAGTTTCAGAGAAAATCCATTCAAAACTTATCCGACTTTGATCGTTTTCGATTTAAGTTTCGAGTATGCTATTTTTTTCAAACAAAACTTTGAACAACCAATTTTACATTCAAAGTCGGAAGAGTATATTTTGATCGGATTTGGTGACTATAAAGATAACGAAAAAGAAAGGGAACATTTATTATCGCCTGTACCAGGTCCATCTTACGATTGTATAAATGGCACCTATGCCGATTACTGTGATGGGTGTATACCTGAGAATGCAACTGACGCGGAGTACTTGAGGTATCTTATTGAAACCTGTGGGAAACGGGTTATGTTTCGAGGACAAGGTGATGCAACGCTAGATTTTTTAACCAAAGAAGCACTTCCAAAGGCTGAATCTTTATTGAGAAATAGAATAGAAAGGGATAGATTAGGTATTATGGGTTATTCACTTGGTGGGTTGATATCTTGCTATGCTGCATGGACACGTCCGGAAGTGTTTTCATTCGCAGCTTGTCAGTCACCCTCTTTTTGGTGGCCAAACAGCAACAAGAGTCTTTCAGATCCGCAGTTCCATTTCATCAACAAAACATTAAAAGACCCTTCTTTCCTAGCAAATCTCACTGATCAGAAATATTACATTGACGTCGGTGGGGCTGAAACTGATGCCCCATTTAATATGGCACAAGCTGCGGTCGAAGTCGGACAGTATATTTCCGGTTTAGAACATTTCAGGTTAGATACAAATGTCTGGATAGACGTGGATCCGTATAAAACTCACAACTATAAAGAGTGGGTAAAGCGTATGGGACAGGCACTCATAACCCTTCTTCCGGCAAGTGGAGAACAAGGCATGCCTACTCCAGTTACAAGTCAAGCCAGCGTGCCAATTAGTTCCCTTCTGTGTCTGATGGTGATGTGTGTATTTGTAATTTAATGCGTTGTTATATATGTTTTGTTTTGTATGGTATTTAGCAAGATTACTTTGTTAATAAAACAACGAGAAGCTACCGTTTCAACAAATACTTTAGGAGTACGTACTGGAAAAATACGGATAGCCGGTTGAACTTGACTTGATACAAAAGCTGTTCTTTTGTCACATGATTTTCTCTGCAGCAGAAACATAAATAGTATAAAGAGTTCATCAAAAATTATGCGAAAAGATTTTTTGTGTTTATAGATTTGTATATAAGAAAGAAAATATAGGTTCAAATGGTTACAAGCAACTGACAGTATTACTCAAACTAATGTCACATCTTTTGATGATTGTTGTAATGGGTTTTCGAATGTTGTAAATACGGTTTTATATTTAGCAGATTATAGATTATTTTTGCAAATAATCATTTGACTCATAGTTTTAACAAAGACACTTGATTTTTGTTACCATGTAGATAAGTAAGGAAAGACCTTGTAATATATAATAATATAAAGATTACTTCAGTGTATAATATGAAACGTATCTAGAGCTGACCGTGTTAATATATAAATCATTTTAACAGGGAAAGGATGTCATCACATTCATTACTTGTACATTCTGGTTTTTAAAGTATAAATAGAACTGATATAGGTGACTATACTAGGCCAAGTGTGTTAGATTTTATAGAACTGTTTGCATGTAATGATAAGATGCTCTTTTACTATTCCAGCATTTTTTTTTGTCTCACTTTTATAACAAATGTTGACTAAAAGTCTATGTATTCTGTCCTCCTCAGTTTTGAAATTTGATTTGTATATCTACTTTTTATTTTTATTGTGTTTTCTATGTTTACAATTACATATATGTTATGTTTCTTCATGTATATGACTATATGAAAATGGTAAACGTGTAAAAGATGTTTTGTACACTTTCTATAATAATTTTTCTGATCTGGTCAGTTCTTTTTCTGCCAATTCATTCATTCTAACGTAAGCGTCGTTGTTCAAAAGTATTTCAGAGGACATCTAACCTAGTTTTCCTGGATTCTGTACCAGTGCTCACCTGCTTTCCGCAAATAAGTAACATTTTTTCCACATGTATGATAAAGGTCGAATAATTTCAGACACAATGTTGTTTTATCAAATCGTCAATGAGAACATATATATTTACCTAGTTTCACGACATTACGATTTGTTGATCTGCACTAGGTTAAGTGGGTGGGCCTGGATTGCCGAACCAGAACGAACAAGAGGCACAAGGAATAGAAATTATTTGGTTATTGTGAACTGGACGTTTGACGTACTGACCTAAATAATAAATTATTGGCCATTTATCAGTCATAAGTGTCCTCCGTATCAAATGTGATCTCAGACAAAAGCATTCTCTAGTTATTTGGCAAAAAAGTTCTGTGTCCATATTGCCTTTTCCTTTCAGCTCCTGACCTCAAAATGGGGGTCATCTGCTGGTCATGGTCAACCGTCCTATTAAGATTCGTGATCCTAGGCCCAAGCGTTCTCAAGTTATCGTCCTTAAACGGTTTAACTTTTCTGGGTCACTGAGACCTTGATCCTGACCTACTGACCTCAAAATCAATAGGGGTCATCTGCTGGTCATGATCAACCTCCCTATAAGGTTTCGTGATCCAAGGTCCAAGCGTTCTCAAATTATCATCCGGAAACGGTTTAACTGTTCTGGGTCACTGTGACCTTGACCCTGACCTACTGACCTCAAAATCTATAGGGGTCATCTGCTGGTCATGATGAACCTCCATATCAAGTTTCTTGATCTACGGCCAACGCGTTCTTAAGATATCGTCCGGAAACGGTTTAACTGTTCTGGGTCATTGTGACCTTGACTTTTGACCTATTGACCTCAAAACCAATATGGGTCATTCCCTGGTCATGACCAACATCCCAATCAACTCTAATTAACCTAGACCCAAATGTTCTTGATTTATCATCCGGAAACCATAGACCGGTTCTGGATCAATGTGACCTTGACCTTTAATCTACTGACCTCAGAATCAATAGAGGCCTTCTGCTGGTCATGACCAACCTCCCATCAACATTCATGATCCTAGGCCCAAGCATTATTGAGTTTTCATCCGGAAACGGATTGGTCTACGGACCAACCGACCAGTCGACCGACTGACATACCGACCGACATCTGCAAAACAATTTACCCCTCCTTCAACAATAACAAGCCTCCAGAGAGTGCTGTAGAATAAAATAACGAAAATTTTCGATTAAGTATTTAATACATTTCGTCACTGACCTTTATACAAAAGCAGATTCTTAACGTAAGATATGTTACAAGTTTTCTGGTCCATACATAGTTTGCCTATGAATGTTCATTTTGTTTTTATAATAAACATATTATTAGCCCCTTTCTTCCACAAATCCACCCTTACACGAGGTAGTGCTGAGGTCTTATATAAAATACGGAATTATGCAACACCTTTAATGCCCCTAAGCACAAGCGTAGTGAAATTCTATCATTTAGTTACAATGAATGGACTCGCGGTCTGCTAACAATATAAAATGAACGACACTGAGTCCAAGAACAGGGAAATATTTTATGGCCGCCGCACGGCACTAAAATACTGTTGTTACGACAGTTTATTAAATTATAGTAACAGTACTTTAGTTTATACATATAGTACAATTTAGTGAACTTCCTTATCTCATATAACAACACTGAGTCCAAGTACGGGGCGGGGGGAATGTTAAAGCCCCCACACGGTGCTTAAAGACTTCTGTTCTGGTAAATAAAACCATTAAAAGATCCTTTCGAAGAATAGAAAATATCTATGCAAAATAATAGCAGACTCGGATTTACTGAGTCTGTCTAATGACCAAACAGTGTAGTATAAATCAGTTAACACTTGAAACTCATTTTACTCATCGTATCTACCTATACACTTATATCAGTGGTCGTAGTAAAACATGTAAAACTATATAACATATCAGTTTACATTAATAATAAATATATATGTCACTTACCATTAATGTATATATTAGACCCAGTTTACCAGTAGACCCAGTTTAATGAAATTAAACCATATTTTGTCAATCATTTCGACATTCTAACAATTATTCTCACAATTGAAAGTAGCGCAGACAAATTTAAGACCCAGTCAAATGACATGTCAATTTTATCAGTAATCGCGAGAATCTTATAATTGAATATAGCACATACAAATACACTGGCTAATGACATTCATATATGTTTTAGCAATAATCGCGACATTCTTGTAATTGAAAGCGCAAAGACCCAGTCCAATGGCATGCATGCCTATTTATCAATAGAGTATTGCAGCAGATCAGATACCCATTATTTAATTTTCAAAATCATGTAGAAATTTTAGTACTCAATTTTATATTATTGGATGATCTGCTTCAAGAAATTCGGAGCTGCTGTTCAATGACATATTTACAAATATGACGTCACGCATCCGATGTGACACGTTCAACCCTTATTTTGCCGAATACGACTGATTCTGCCTTTGCGACTAGTGTAGATCATGATCAGCCTGCATATCCGTGCAGTCAGATCATGATTTGCACTGTTTGCTATTCAGTCAGTAGGTTTTGGTAAGCACCCCTTTTACAGTTAATGGTACTATCCAAATTGAAAGATGGACAAGTTCATAATAGAAAGATAGCATGGTAAGGGTTAATATAGATATTGTTAACACATTGACATGGGCACGAAACTTTCAATTTAATTCGAAATATTTGTCAACTGACTGGGAATATGGTATGAAAGATAAATTTCCTGACATCAGGATTTCCTTTACATACATTTGTGTTGAAGCATTATTGCCTAATAGACTTTTCACCGAAAGTTTCCTGTACCATGAAAAGTGATTTCATCTGTTTTCCCATTCTATGTTCATTGTTTCTTAGAAAAGGAATTTTATTAGGCTTGAATGTTTTCCTTTTTATTTTACTATAGCCCCAAAAATTGGTTATTCTGTCTAATCTATGCATTTTCTACGTTAATTTTCCTTATTTTTGCCATGTCTAATTCAAATTTAGTTTGACCATTATTTCATTATGACATTATCTGCGATCAGTTAGAGTTATAAGCCTGTTCAAAATCACTGTAAAATAAAGCAAATAACTTTGTAGATTTGTAGAAAACAGTCTAATGTACTTATACGCCCGTTAGTCTGACTTGGATGGCCGAATATTGTTGAGATACGAATGGATAAAATATCATATAATATCTAATGACCCGCGGATCCCTAAAAGATATAATAAACCCGCGAGGCTTTGCCGATTTCCTAAATCAACGAAGACAGTGCCAGGTGACGAAAATTTAAATAAGTCGGAAACAACAATGGCGGATCATTCGAAAGTGTCGGGCAAGCGGGGCCGACCAAAGACCATTACAGAATCGGAGATTGCTTTTCTCTGTCATTTCTACAAAAATATACATTTATGTTATCAAATTACGCCTATTCTTTAATAAAAGTAAAGACAGTTTACCAGAAAATGCGATGTAAAATACACATACGGATGTGCTAGACATGATTATCTTTCTTGTTGTTGTGTTTCTTAAAATAGATTTAGCATAGGATGTGGCTATTCGTTAGGTCCCTAGCCTCTCAAGCTATTCTATCTATCTATCTTCCATTTGGCGCGTCAAACCACAAACAATATTAAAAGACTGAAGTGTAAAAAGATACAGTTGAATATCGTTACCTCGGTATCGGTTAGCTCGATACTCCGGATAGCACGATGTGTTTTAGTCGGTCCTGATTTTTGCCTATATATTCTAATGTAATTATTTATCAATACCTCGATATGATTAGCTCGATATTTTGTTTAGCTCGATAAGATTTTTCAATCCTGTCAACTTATCTGTAATGTTTTTACACCTGGTTTCGTCGATATCACAGTGTGTCAAAAATATCCATGTTATTTGTAAAGTGTGAAAAGCAACCTATTGTTGTCCGGCGATGTATTTATCATAATCAAGTTAGTGTGTTTGTTATTTGATCTTTAATCCAATTCAAATGTTAGGAAGTTTGCATTGAATTCCCAATAATTAGCCTTATAAAACAGCGTGCAAGCGGGCAACTTGTTTCCCAGTATAATAACTAATTTGGATGAAATATTTTTCTGTATCTGCCATTTAGTTTGAGTAACAATATGCGTAATACACAGGCAAATTTTCGTTATCGAAGCACAGTCAAAATGACTACTCAACTAGGAACATTACAGATGCATTCAGACTTGTTTATGGAAGGGAAAAAAAAGCTAATGTTTGCACGTATATTTTAAAAAATTTAAAACTTAAATGTATGTACTATGTACTATTTAATTAAGATGTTTATTTGTCAATAAAATTAAATCGTATTTACGTTATATTATTTCTTTCCCCTTTCAAACCCTCTGAAAAAGAAACATTGGATATAGTGACAATATAGACGTCCGACACAAGTACAAAGTTGTCCCAGATAGACGATATCGTTACGTCGAACTTCGGATACGTCGATGCAATTTTTACAGTCCCTTGAATATCGAGGTAACGGTATTCGACTGTATTTAAAAGCAAGGAAAATAGCTTGGTTAAAAGTAAAACTATAAAAGCAGCTATAAGGCAATTTAAGATGAGACATGATCAATAAAGCAATGGCTGAATTGAACTGTTCAAGGGCTGTGAGTTGAAGCATACGCTAAAGGAAGTGGCTATTCCTACGATCTCGTACGAAAAGCCTCTCAAGCTCTTCGTACGGCTCTCTTGTACGAATAGTGAAATAGCCCGTAGGTGGCTATTCGTTCGGCAGTTTTGTATTACATTGTACTGAAGTCTCCATCGGCGGAATCTATCCATTTACATGTAAAATTATCCAGCCAATGTCTTCGTTAACGGAAGAAACGGTTTAACTGTTGTGGGTAACTGTAGAAAAAAAATGACCTTTCTATTACATTCGCTATTGAATCTATTCTGAACAGGATTATAACTTTAAAGAAACGCTTTAGATTGAAAGATGAAATTCACGGTAATAGGTTTATAAAAATGCTAATGTGTAACATTATCTGTCAAAGGTCAAGAGGTCAAAGATTAATAAATTAAAATATGAAAATTTTGTCTCTTCACACATTGGTTTTGTTATCAATATAAGGGAATTGAAAAGATGATTCACTTTATGGTTACTGACCTTTGTAACCAATAAGAACCTTATATGCATTAAAGATGCTGCATATTAACATTAAGTTTTTTGTTCAAAGGTAGTCTCTTCTTAACCAAACACTTTGCCTTCCAAAATTAATTTAGGCCTTAAGTAAGAAAACCATTGTTAGTCGTAGTGACCACAAAGGGCAATAATCAAATAGGTGACCAGTTTAAATTGTGTAAACCTCCAAATGAGATGCTCCTTTGACTAATAACAATAACTTTCAACAAATATAATTATGTGACTGATACATGCATATCTACATGGTTCAAGAAATTGAGAAACCCTACAAGAACAATGCTCCGAGGCAGTGAGGACAAATTAAAACTGGGATTTCTTTCGACGGATTTGATATATAATTTTAATATTTTGAGAAAAACACACACAAGCCGTTCCATAAACCATGTCAAAATATAGGGTCCGAATGCTTTCTAGTTGAGTTAAAATATATGAATTTTGAACTTTAACAGGGAACACTAAAATGACTGAATAGTAAGACATTTATGTAATCTGCTGATATTATGACAAAATTGAAGCCGAGTTGAAGAGTTGCTTCCCTTGTTCTACTGAATACTATATGTTTTTGTTCTTAAGATGTGCTCTAGAATTATATATGTCATAAACCGGGATGTGTTATATATAAAAAAAATCCTGAATTATTGTAGATTTTCAAAATCTCAACATTTCCTTAAGGGCGCAAATGGCAGGCTTCGGTGAAGTGTCGCTGCCGGTTGCAGCAAAACAGCCCAAAAACAATCGTAAAATAACAATAACAATAGCGACTGAAATTATAATTTATACAAAGGACCGATTTCATAAAATTTTAGATTGTCAGTACTTACAAAGATGTAATGTGATTAATCGGTTACCGATTTAACTAACCGTAAATTGGACGTCCGAACGCTTAACCCGTTAACCGTTTATATCTCTACTAACTTCAAAAATAGTTTGCTCCACGAATAAAAAACACCTAGAATGCACCTTCGGGTAATGTTTCAAGCGTAAGCGGGTAGAACTACCAACATTCCATACGCTAGCTAGAGAAAGTTTTCTCACATAAAGATTTCTATACCCCATTGAGGTTTTGAACACACACTGGAGAGGGGCAAGTGATTTTTAGTCAACTATCTAAACCTCTCGGCCATGCCATCGAGACGCCACCACCCTCCTTCCTCTTCATCCCCCTCCTCCCACACATCTCTCCCCGCCTCCCAACCCTGTATTGTATTTTATCTATGTATAAAGATTTGTGAAGAGATTCTTTTTAAAGTAACACATTACAGAACTCGTGGACTCTGCTATCGTTTTGCGAGGAGACTGAATTACTGTCACTACAGATAACTTGAAAAACAGGAATGAAGTGACATACTGATATTATGAAGTGTGAAAATATTTAATTAAACATTTAATTCTTCGCTCAACATAATCCTTTGAAACAAACTGAAAACGGTCCACCATTTTGCTAGATATTCACATCTGTTTTGGTTCCAAAAAGTACAGACAAAATAAATGACGTAATTCGCACTCAGCATACCTCTGAAGACACAAATTTGTTTGACAACAGCAATTTCATGGTTAATTAGGAAGGTCAGATTTCTTCACCCCCACATATTTGCCAATAAGTAGGTAAGAAGTCCCGGTTATCAGAACCTCTTACCTATACTGAAACTCGACGTATATTTATATAAATTTTATCACAAACTCATTTGTTGCCAGAATTCTTCTATTACCGGTATAATCTATTATTGGCAAACTGCTTCTTAATGGTTCGTTCTTCGTGTTTCCCCAAAAATTCAGTAAGAACCCGGTTCTTATTTCATAATTTTTAACTGACAGGTTTAATTGGGAAGGTCATGATAAGACCACAATCAAATGATAAAGGCAATTTATTTATCAGACTCATTTATTTGTGGTGTACTTTACAGGAATGCAGTGACACACTGATGTTATGAAGTGTGAAAATATTTAATTAAACATTTCACTATAAGAGTTAGCTATGGAACAAATGACTCTTTTAATTCTTTGCTCAACATAATCCTTTGAAACAAACTGAAAACAGTCCGTCATTTTGCTAGACATTCACATCTGTTTTGGCTCCAAATTACAGACAAAATAAATGATGTAATTCGCACTCAGCTTACCTCTGAAGACACAAATTTGTTTGACAACAGCAATTTCATGGTTAATTAGGAAGGTCAGATTTCTTCACCCCCACATATTTGCCAATAAGTAGGTAAGACGTTCTGATAACCGGGCTTCGCCCGGTTATCAGAACCTCTTACCTATACATAGTGATAATCAGAAACGAAATGTTTTAACAAAAGTCGGCACCGATAAAAATGACACATATCTAACGTGTCATGATCTATACATTTTCTGCTAAAACGGGGGGCTATTCTACGACGTAAACGATATTAGATAAAACCATTATCCGGGTCAGTTGAAAAGGCTTGTAAAAGCCACTGCTGATTTATGAGACATGAACAGAGATTATAAAATAACATTATCTAACTACTAACGAGTTTGGCACACACCATATCCATTCACTGAATTGATTTTAACTATACCTATGTATCAAACAGAGACAGTAATTAGATACCTAAACTTACTGAAGGTCATTTACATACACGGCTAATATCTGCTAGACAGGAAAAGACGCGAACTAAACTGATATTTGTTGGATAAAATTACCAGTTCCGTTACATTGATATTGCGATAAGTAAGGTGCAGAGCAACTGTTGTCGTTTAGTCATCGTGGTAAAAGGATGGAAAAAATACATACTTTTGATGAAACTGATATCACCTTTCACAACTTCGATGTACATGTTTCAAAGGTAGTGTAATTACACTTTATTACAGTACTAATAAATACAGGTTAAACGATTTGTATTTGGAAATTTCACGGGTTCTGTAGTGCAGATGATATGCCCCAACGATAACGTAATGTTTACAAATATGACTATAAATAGATTTAAATGTATCATAGGGAATTCAACACTTTGGTAACTTGTCAAAATCTAAATACATTTTTTTTGTTTTTCAAATGTTTGCATCAATTACAAATTGGCTCAGAGGTAAAATAAATACTATTTATGTTCAACAGATCTTTTGCCGTGTGGACTCAAAAAATTCAAATTTTCTTTCTTTTATTTGCATAAAAAAATAGATTCCTTCGTCTTTTCCGCCCATATGGCAGATGAGAAAGGTTTAGTACCATCTCAAAGATCCTATTAGTTAAATGCATGTACTAAAGCGAATAAAGAACACAATATTATGTTATATAGACATATATGCAAATATAAACAAAGCAAGTAACGAAGAATATGGGAACAGAAAGGAAAATGAAAGGAAAAACAAACAAACTAACAAAATCTGAAAACAAAAAAAATCGCCATGAGGATTCGAACTCATACAAAATGAGTTTCTGTTCTTATCGGAATTTTACACGACTTTATACTTACTAGAGTTAAAATGAAACAAAAACTGATATAACTTGTCGTAATGCATTGTTATTGTATATCAGTTATCATGAAATTGACGCGTCCTCGCGTTTGCGCGGGCATCACGTTATCATTGGGGATTAGTAACAGGACACCGACATGACTCGGTACATAATATACAACTGACAACACACAAATATTTTTGTTCAGTTTAACGTCACACCGACACAATTATAGGTCATATGACGACTTTCCAGCTTTGATGGTGAAGGAAGACCCCAGTTGCCCCTCCGTGCATTATTTCATTACGGGCAGACACCTGGATAGAACCACCAACCTGCCGTAAAACCAGTTGGATGGCTTCCTCACATAAAGAATTCATCGCCCCGAACACACATTGGTGAGGGGCAAGTAATTCAAACTCAGCGGCCTAAACACTCGACCACAGAGGCCCCTAACATCACAGAAAAAATGCCACAAATCCTATTTGAAATTTTTACGTCGATATTGAAAAATATTGTTGACATGGCTCTAGTTGATCGAAAACGGTATGCAATCAGGTTTGAGATTTTTTTTGTCAATTACTTGAACAGAAAAAATATATGAAATAAAGCTTGTTTAAGGATTCAACATTTTTAACGTAACTTTGTCAAAATTGAAACATGTTTTAGTAATAATGTACTTGTCCTATCTTGTGTCGCTTTCAGATCAAAATTAATTAGAAAATATATGCGTGGGACCCCGTAGTTTGCTAGCTACAGTGATGTTTATGCGCAGGTTTTCATGCATTAGCAACTTTAATGAAACATACACTTTAGAAATGTTATAAACCACACTCCTTAAAATCATAAATTTTTAAGAATACTTCGAAGGAATCACCTTTTCTTTATTTCAATGAAACGGCGGAAATTCAAATTCTCTGTATTTTTTTTAACGTTATACAGATTTACATAATTTCGATAGATATTCATTTGAGTGAATTATCTGAAAGAAAACTGTCGACAGTCTTAATACCAACAACATAATTAAACGCGAGGCTCGTGACGAGCATTTTATCATCTTTATTTGAGTTTAATAAATTTAAAGCAAGTTTTTCATTTTCGTTCTTATTAGTAAATCTGTGCTGTAGAATTTCCAGCATGTCAATTGTGTATTGAATAAAATTTACAAAACACAACCAAGGAAATAACAGCAGACTAGTTTTGATTGAGCCTGTTCATGAAGGATAATGTACAACACTCCTCACTCCCCCTAGCAACGGCTTAAATGGAGCTCTATTATACAAATATTAATTTAACTTGTATGGCCAAAGAGTGTGTAAAACTTGGGCACATAAGACGCTAACTGAAATTAAGAATATAATTCAACACCAACGCGTACTCGTACAAATACGACCATACTTACACAAGAAATACTGTTATCACAAAGGCGTGCACTTTGTTCGTTCCACGGAATTGAGGGCTATATTTGCACGGACGTGATCGAATGCATTGTCAATGAAACAAGCAACTTAGATCTATCGGACATGTTTATATATTCATAACGTTGATAATGGAACTATTTTTAATCAGCAAAATTATTTTTGCCGTCTTCATTGTTAACTTAATGGTGTGATGTTATTTCTGATTATGTAAAATAGCATATTGATTTCGTACAGTATCAGTACTAAATATATTGAACTCATTCATTAAAGGAATGTTATGCTCGCCCACATAATTGAAGTAAATTTGAATTATTCAGTAATGAAACTGAGTTAATTACATATATGCTCGTACTCTTATACGCCTTTCAATAACGTTTGGCGTAACGCCAAATTAGCGCGTAAATGGATCTGTTACGCACAGATAATTAGGTTGAAAATCGACGTTTAGAAGGGACAATTTTCGGGATTTCGTAATCATGTTTTAAGCTTTGTAATTCAAAAGGGTGATACTATTAGTCATTAAATTTTTAGCAATTTGCACAAAAGGCCATTTTTCAAAATAAACCGTACCATACCCTTTCTTGACGTTTAATGGGCATGTTACAGGTCAAAGCTGGACATATGTCATCTATTGCAACACTTATTGAATACTTCAAAGAACCGATTAGTGAAGACAAATATAAAGAGATTTACATTGCACGTGAGTTTCTCGTCTGGATGACCCAAATGACGGCTGAAGAAATGAAAGACCTTCCGGATGAAATAGATATTCTTCTTAAAGAACATCCAGCGACTGCATTTGCCACACTATGCAAGTAAGCCTAGACTATACCGTATAGATCAATTATACTCTTCTTTTATAGAGCAATACTCAGATAACTCTTATTTCAATTTCAGACATAAAAGAACGTTGAACTAAATATCACTCATACTTGGGTAAACTGACGTTAAGTTTAAAGTCTCAAAATAACACAAAGTCATTACAATTACTATGTTAACCTTGCACATAATACATTCAAAATCAATTATATGAGTTTCGATCAACCATCAGTTATTATGTAATATCGGATGTTAAACAAAGAAGTTTGCAGATGTAAAGCCACAATTGTAGAAATATTTAACATTTTACCAGTATTTGGCCAACATGTGTTAAACATTGTATGTCCGTAGTCCGTCCGTCACTATTCTTCAGACAACATCCTCTCTTAATCCGCTCATCGAATATTAACAAATTTCCACAGGAATGTTCCCTGGATGGTCTACTTTCAAATTATTTAAATACTTTTCCCACTCGGGTGTCGTAAAGGACCACCAGCACTAAAAATATAGAGCATTCTCAAAACGACATCTCTTACGAGAATGTTACGGTTTTAAAATAATTTTATAGGATTGTTTCTTTGATGATCCTCTAACAAATCTGTTTAAATTAATCGGATTCTTCGAAATCCACGGCTGCTTAAAAGCATGGTCACTTTTTCCAATGTTTGTTTTGTGGAAACTTCAAAAGTCTTCTTCTCAGAAATTTCTTCCGGTTTTTAAATACTGTTGCACAAATATTCATTGGGTGAGTTTCTACTAAGATTTTTCAAATGATTAGAAATCTGCCACAAGATACAGCTGTTTCAGTTGTGAAACTTAGGCGACCGGGTAAGGTCCATCTTCACCCTCTTGTTTTATAATTATCTCGCACTTGTATCAATGGTGTTTTGCAGAAACATCAGTCGTCTTGTATAGTTCAATTCATCAGTTTAAAGAAGATGCACAAATATCCAGGGTACGTGAAATCCATTTTCATCAGAAAATAAGCAAGGTTTCTTATCGGAGCCGAATTCTCAATCGTACCGCCGAACTGGTACAAACAACATTGATCAGGATAACTGATATCATAATTACGTGTTATGTTTTATAGTTAATTCCAGTCCGTCTCGAAGGGCCTGTAAAGACAACGAAAAAGACCGGAGTTTTCGAATGTTGTTTCCTTTCTGCGAAACTGTTCGATGGTATACCGGTGTATGTAGTTCATAGGTCTATCAGTGTCAGTTATGTTGAACATTAACATAACAAACGGACCGCCGACTAGCTTTTACATATAAGCTAACCTCGTTAAAAAGCTATTGTACATATCGGCACTTTAGCAGTACGTATTTTCATAATTCGACAGACCCTTATATTGTGCATTGTATACCTTTATCATTAACTTTTCAGCTCAGCAAATATTCAACACCAGATCATATACGGTATTGGAAAGAATATTGGCTATATTCCTGGCCATACAGAAGACGACGACAGTTTAGTAGAAACAGCCTGGGTAGCATTCAAATCACAAGACCGTTGGCACCTT
This sequence comes from Mercenaria mercenaria, assembly GCF_021730395.1. Lineage (NCBI taxonomy): Eukaryota > Metazoa > Mollusca > Bivalvia > Venerida > Veneridae > Mercenaria > Mercenaria mercenaria. The sequence goes on from NC_069363.1 coordinate 58,690,157, forward strand.
GTTGATCCACAAAACTTTCTTGGTGGCATAAAAGGATTCAGACGCGGGGATGAAATACTTCTGGAAAGTGAAGGCAAAACGGTTCTGGAGGAGCAAGTGGCAACATCGGGAACACGAGTTACATATGTCAACGACTTTTGGTTTTGTCTGCATCCCAGCATATTCATAATCACCTTCTTCCCAGATGACCCAGAATGGCAACTACTTCCACCTAGAAAACGTTTAACCAAATCGGATTTCATTTCTCTACCTTTTCTTATGCCACAATTCTTCATTGCAAAACTTCAGCTATTGAGTGAGCAGGCATGCATCCTGCATACCAAAAATGGCAGATGTACAGTTACATTTGGTGCAGACAAACACGATGCCAGATTTATATCAATGGTTTACGAGCTTTCTCTAAGAAAAGGTACAGGAAATTTGACAGGGGTCGATGTGCAGGATTTACCTCTCTTGGTCATGTATGTACCGAGCATTGACACGTTCTCTTTTAATATTCGATTTCCAGTTGCGGCAGAATATATTTTTAGAACGTATGTCTCCGCTCCGAATATAGACGGTGATGGATATCAGAACTGTTCGGAATTCAGGATAATTTGCTCAGAACCTTACCCACATTGCAAAAAGCTGCCATTGGACGTCGGAAGTATTGGATACGGATTTGGATATACAGCTGTTGACTTTGGCCTCAAAAGTCCATCAACAACCCAACCGAACGTCGTTGTTAAATGCAGTGAAAATGAGGACGTAGAGATGAAAGAACTTACCTTTCAAATAGAAGATGATAAGATAGTCGAAATTGAATTTTCCTCTGACATTGTCGGAGAAGAAAACAAAGAAAATGGTAACAAATATAATGGAATGTTAGTATATCAAATTGCCCAGCTTTGTCAGTTTTTCTTATTTCTGTTTTATTTTATTGTTCTACCAATAATCTCTATAAGGCCTTAAGGCATCGCCACAGTCACAATTCAGTATCAGTTCATATTTTCAAGCTGAGTATTTTTCTCTTGAAAATTGTACTAAAGCCTTAACAGCTGGTCAAATTATCATCAACATAAGAAGCATATGATGATTTATAGTACATATGCCGCTTGTAAAATATTTGAGTCTCGTTTAGACCGAAAATTTACCCCAAAATATTGAAATTTTATGTGCAGTAGAACTCCAATATAAAAAATATTACAAAGACAAAATTTAGTTAATTTCATAGTACAATATGTATACTGCAAACTCCTATGGATTTTTGTCGAAATTGTTCCTGGTTATTGCATTAGACATAAAAAGACAACCCCATGTAAATTTAATTTAAAATGTTGTTTGTACATGCATTACTGACCACAGGTAGCCAGGTAAACCTATACATAATCCTATAATATCACCTGTTTATATACATGTAAATTATGTGTAAACAGATAACACAAATTGTATAAATTGATGGTGTTGGGATTTTTGTGTATAATTCAGTAATCAGGTAAAATTTCAAAATAATTTCTGAAGACTTTATTCTTCACGGTCTGCTTTACAATTGGCTGTAATTATCTTTGAAATGTATTGAATATATATTGAGTTTGACTGCAGATAAAATTGCAAAATTTTGTCATAGAAAAATATCGAATAAAGGCATAATACAGGTAGTAAAATGCACATCCTTCTACTTGCATATGTTCACATAGATATTTAAAACATAATTATGACAAATTTATTGACTTTATTGTTACCACTTAGTCATCTTTTATTTTTATGAAAATTTCCATGTAAAATTTTGAGTCAAATGGCTGCCACTGTAGGCGATGCCTTAAGTTTAAGCGTATGATTTAGTAGACAAGAAAACTGATGATAAAGAGAATACTTTTTATTTCGGCTTACTTTCACCAGTGCATAAATACATACAAATTTAAATAAAAAAGGTATATCATCGCAGTAATAAATGTATGTTTGTAATTATATATTTCAACAATTTAACAACTTTCATTTGTTTTAGTTTCTTATATTTAGCTAAACAAAGGAATGAATTATATGATGATTACAAACGCAACAGTTAGCCCGTGTATAACAAAACCAAATGAATATATATTGATAGAGGATTCAGTGTAAAATTTGTTATACATTTGTTTCAGTTGTCACGGAGACTCACGTTGACGAGGTTTCCGGTAAGTTACACGTGAAGGCTGGAATAAAGAAGGAAGGGGAATATGCACTGTCAATAATTGCAAGAGATAAGCAAAATGATCAGTATTATAGAAGAATTATAAACTATCTGCTCACAACGAAATCTTCTGAGGACAGTAAGTGCTTTGATTGTTTCTTTTGTCAGTTTTGTCAGTTAATTGTTTGAGTAGTTGATTTTCTGTAAAGGAAATTTGCTGCACAAATACAGAATGTATGTTAAAGGGAAAGTGCTTTGTAAAAAAAACTTACGATTACGTTTTTACTTTGATTTGATTTGATTTATATATAACCATGTTAAAGACAATGTGTAATCGACAATTTTATATAATATGTTTCAGACGACCTTCAACTGCGATTGAAGAAAAGAAAGAGAGATTTGACCCTTGAATTTCGAAGGCAAGAATTACTTGACAAGAAAAATGCACTTTCTGAAAGAATCAAGGCAATAGAAAGTGAAATAGATAACCTGAAAAAGATGTGTCAGTAATCAAAATAAATTCAAACTTGCTTCATAACATATATCAAATAAACACCTGAGTACATAAATATTTATGGTAATTTATGTTCAAAGTATCCTACAATATTATACACCATCAGATAAGTTTGTATGTTTATAATATTGGAATCACGATGTCCTGTCTAAATAATTGACTTATAGATTTTAACAGACTATTTATTTATTTATTTATTTATTATAGTTACTCATTTTGGAAGTTCAGAAATATGTCCCGATGTCAAATAGAAATCATAATTAACGTCATTTGCTCATAAATCAGTTCTTCGCTTCAATATCTTAAAATTACACAGTGACTTTTTATTTTTAGGTGACCTAAAATATGAACCAACCCCAGCCGTTCAGAAGTCAAGAGCCTGCGCAGTTATGTGAATAAGTGATATAATAAACTATCTGCTAATCATGTGAAAACAGTCGCTTTATGACAAGTGTGTAGTTACGATTGTGGATGTTTGTTTTATTTGGCTTTTTAATTTCATTGAACTCTACTTTTAATTATAAGGAATTATATTATCAACTACAAAAAAAACTATTCATTTTCAGTAACGTATTATTGCAAGAATCGAAATCTTTGATTCATTGAATGTCTCGCTACGGAAATGTCAAAACCATTTGCCGGGATCACGGAAGATACACACGATGCGGAAGCAGAGAGCGAAACTTCAATGGATGCTTATCTACAATATCCAAAAGAAAACACAACGAACGAGATATTTTGAAGAACACTAAAGCACGTTCAAATATTTTTATAGATACGTTAGTATCTTTGAAAGTTCGAACCGTCGTGATGGGTGTTATATCTTTCATTACCTCTCATGAATATGTCAATCGTACAAGGTCTAGCTATTTTATTGCTTATTTGTGTTATAATCTTCTAATAAGGATTTTATGTAATACATTAGGAGTATTTAATATCTATACATCATACGTAAGTATCTGCTGAACATTCAACGACTGATATTAAATGAATCCAGAGCTCCGAAAAGAGGGGCTAAACACGCCCGAAGTTATAAATGAGTGTATGGACTAAGGAGGGGGCTGGGGCTGGGGGTGGGGGTAATATGGACTCACACTGGGACCTTGTATGTTGACCTACCAACCTACTGTATGCACTCTACGTCATCTCATCGCCACCTACCTATATGCCACAGTAGAATTCAATACCTTTACTCGGGTCACAAAATATGATGGACAGGTTTGACTTTGCTGTAACCTTGACCTTTGACCTAACGACCTGGTAAGCGTGCTCGAATACAAAGAAGAAGTGTATAAAAAGATTTTGGAGGTGGGGTTGTGTAGAATGGGGTGAATATGAGGGGCCGGGTATGGGGAGTAATGTGTTGCACTCCTTAAAAATAAAAGTGGATTTTAGGGGAAGGGGATGTGGTAATATGGGGATTGGTTTGGCGATGGGAAAGCAATGTGGATTGTTGCAGTCCTCTGATCAACTCATCACCACCCACATATATTTCAAGATCAAAGTCAGTACCTTGAATAGGTTAGAAGTTTCGAACCAAAAATACAAGAACAAATTCGAACACATTTTATGACCTTGATCTTTGTCCTACTGACCAAGTTCATGCGTTCTGCACATTGTCTCATCACCCCTTACCTACTCTACTTTTGAAGTCAATATCTTGAATTGTTATTAAGTTATGCTCTAGACACAAAATATGACCGTCAGATTTGACCTTGCTGTGACCTTGACCTTTGACCTTCAGGCCTGGTTTATGCGCTCTGAATGTCGTCTTGTCGCCAATTACCACTGTAGCAAGATTGAAGTCAATAGCTTGAATGGCTGTTCAGTTATGATTTGGACAAGGAATATGAGGGTCAGCTTTGTCCTTTGAGCTCCATTTGTGACTTTGCCTTTTGACCTAAAGTTCATGCGTACTGCGCATCGCTTCTTCGCCACCTATCTTTATGCAGACTTTGAAGTCAATACCTTGAAAGGTTAGCGAAATATGCTCCGGCCAAGAATTATGACAGGCAGACGGACAGACAGACGCACGCGCCATTTATGTTTTAAAACGATAGTATAAAAATGCGAAACAATTTATGAATGGATATATGCAATACTATGCATAAGTTTGAAAGAAGGCAACATATAAACTCATTTTCCGATGGAGCTCGAACATGCCTGCTTGTTTTATCATGAGAGTAATAAAACGGTCAAAGACACGTATAAAACTATATATTAAATTAGGTTTTGATATTTGAGATATTTTTAATCCAGTTCTTTGTCATCTAATATGATATCATAACGTTCGATTAATTGTTTACATTATAGTGTACATGCAACGATGTATATTTGTATATGCATGTTGTGTTTAGTCGTTGCATATTTATTTCTGCTGAGATGTGAAGCCGTCTTTACTATATACAGTCACGTCGAAGTTTGGACATTTCTCCAAATTACGCTAGCATCCAAACCGCAATATACACTGACTGGACCGAAAGTGACAGACACATTAAATGAATGTTAATATATAGCCTCATCGATATAACTAATCTTAGACTAGTACTTTGTTTACAAATTTTAAAGGGCTTGTCAATGTTAAGTGTTTATCAAATTTCATTTATTGTGTAATTTACGATGCATGTAATTTGTATCCTGCTATGAACTACATATAAACACTTGTTCAATCATTTTATTTCTTATTTAGTTTTCTTTTCTAGCTTTCAGGCGCACTTGAAAACATCATATATTAGTTGACCAGTAGTAAACACTTCGTAAGTATTTATAACTACTCTAATCTATACATATTCAACGATGACTGAAAAATTAATTGAAAACTATTATCTCAATATATATCATTTTTACAATCAATACCACACTTTTGCATTAAAAAATAATTCAATTTAGTTACGTAGTTCTTTTCATAAAATTTGTTTTACCGCATAAAATAATGTGATAAAATAGAAATTTATGTGTATGTCACGGGCGGATCAATCATTTGATTATTATTAATATTCTTGAGAGTATTTGATTGATATTAAGTAGGAACATTTTCTTTCAGTAAGAATATGAATATGCTGTTGGTTACATGCTGCATCTGGCTAGTTATAGCAAATGTGGCACTATGCTGTAGGTTGATCATTATTGATATTCTTTAATATAATTGGTTGATATTAAGTAGGAGCGTTTACTTTCAGTAAGAATACGAACATGCTGTTGGTTTCATTCTGCACGTTGCTAGTTATAGCAAACGTGGCACTGTGCTGTGAGGAAGGTAAAAATCACACGCTGTCAAGTGGCCAAGCAGGAATGTGTTTTGCTGGTGAATGCCTTACACATATCGCCGAAGAAACAAGAGAGAGCATAACCTTTACAATCATTGTTAAATGTCCAGAACATCAGTTTCACGTGAGTTGTTATACACAAATATTTGTAGTATATTTTATCTTTTAGATTATGATGAGAAAACCCAAGCAATTACTTCAGGTAAAGTTTTTTTAGACTTATATAATGGTCCGATTTATTCAGATCAATTTCTGCCAAAATAGTGTATTTAAATATAGTTTGTATTGTTGAAGCAATAATTTTGGACATAACGAAACCTAAAAAGTTTTTTTTTAAATATCGATTTTGTTCCAGTTTAGATATAATAGAAATCAAATATTTATGCAATGTATACCATTTCAGGATCCTAATAACACAGGCATGTTTATCCGCGGTAACGGCCTTGGCCTGCAGTGGGACAATGGCACAAAACTATTAAAGACCGGCAAGGATACATGGGAGATAACATCACGTACAAATCATCTATTAATGGATTCCAGTGTCAAAATTACACGTCACAACATTTTCATCATCTTCCTGGCAACAAACTCCAGTACCGTTTGTTTATTGATGACAGGAAGGATATGCTTGATGCAAATTTTGCTATTTCATTTCCAGTTTCTCAGACGTCCTCATATTTTGTCAAAAGAACTGATTTTGTGGTATATCCTAGATTTAATGAATATACCGGGTCACTTCAGACTTTCGAACTTGTTTCTTATTTCATCGGCAAGACAAGAAAATTGACTATTTATACCCCTCCAAGTTTCAGAGAAAACCCATTCAAAACTTATCCGACTTTGATTGTTTTCGATTTAAGTTTCGAGTATGCTAATTTTTTCAAACAAAACTTTGAACAACCAATTATCCGAGTATATTTTGATCGGATTTGGTGACTATAACGATACTGAAAAAGAAAAGGAACATTTATTATCGCCTATACCAAGTCCATTTTACGACTGTATAAATGGTACCTATGCAGATTACTGTGATGGATGTTTACCTGAGAATGCAACTGGCGCGGAGTACCTGAGGTATCTTATTGAAACCTGTGGGAAACAGATTATGTTTCGAGGACAAGGTGATGCAACGCTAAATGTTTTAACACAAGAAGCACTTCCAAAGGCTGAATCTTTATTGAGAAATAGAATAGAAAGGGACAGATTGGGTATTATGGGTTTATTCACTTGGTGGTTGATGTCTTGCTATGCTGCATGGACACGTCCGGAAGTGTTTTCATTCGCAGCTTGTAATCACCCTCTTTTGGTGGCCAAACAGCAACAGGAGTCTTTCAGAGCCGCAGTTCCATTTCATCAACAAAACATTAAAAGAGCCTTTTTTTCTAGCCAATCTCACGGATCAGAAATATTACATTGACGTCGGTGGGGCTGAAACTGATGCCCCATTTAATACGGCACAAGCTGCGGTCGAAGTCGGACAATATATTTCCGGTTTAGAACATTTCAGGTTAGATACAAATGTCTGGACAGACGTGGATCCGTATAAAACTCAAAACTTTAAAGAGTGGGCAAAGCGTATGGGTCAGGCACTCATAACACTACTTCCAGCTAGTGGGGAACCAAGCATGCCTACTCCAGTTACAAGTCAAGCCGACATGCCAATCGGTTCCCTTCTGTGCCTGTTGTTGATGTTTGTATTTGTAATTTAATTCGTTGTTATAAAATTCCACCGGCACAGTCTTTAGCAAGATTGCCTATTGAAGCGACCGTTTCGACAAATACTTTAAGAATACCTACTGGAAGAAATAAAAAAAATACGGATATATGGTTGAACTTGACTTGATTCCTTAGCACTGCTTCTGTTTGGAGCAGAAGTACGATAAGTGTAAAGAGTTCATCCAAAGTTATGTAAAAGATTATTTAGTGTTTAGTGTGCGTTCAGGTTTAACGTCTTTTTCAACAATCTTTCAGTCATATATTACGACGGCGTATTCTTGTAGCAGTGTGCACAATGCCCAACTTTATAGTGCTGCCTCACTGGAATATCACGCCATAGACACGTGATATGATACCCCACAAAGTCACACTATACTGATACCAGGCACTATCCTCTTAATGCTGAGCGCCAGGCGAAGAAGCCGCTAGTGACATTTCTACGTCTTTGGTATGACGCGGCCAGGGATCGAACCCACGACCTCCCGCACTCGAAGCAGGCGCTCTACCAGGCTACCGAGACGGTCCGACAGTATTATTCTATCAGATGTCATATCATTTAATGATTGTTGCAAAAGCTAGAAAAATAATTGGTTTTCGAATGTCATAAATGCGGTTTTATGCTTAGCATATTCCAGATTAGTTTTGTAATTAGTCCCATGACTCTTAGTTTAATTTTTGTACAAAGTACAAAGTCATGTAGATAAACAAACTAGTAATATCATTTAAAATAATATAAAGATTTCTTTTGTATATGAAACTTATCTAGAACTGACCGTGTAATTATGTAAATCATCTTAAGGTATAACCCACCTAATGGTGATTATTTCAAATGTTCCAAACAATGTTACAGCAATATACTGTATCCAGTGAGAGACTTGTATGCAAAATTTTAACAACTTTTACCGTGCCGTTTTTTTTAGTAAATTTTGTATAATTCATGATATTTCCTCAAGCTCAAGTAGAGATAAATTTCAAAGTGATTGTCACTGTCCAAAACGTTTGCAGAAAATTCATTATACCATTAATTTTGATAAAGGAAACGTCAAACTAAAACTAAACAATTATAAAACACAAAATAAAACTGTGAATATCATTTCTTTACTAGGGTGTCTCAAGTAAAAGGATTTAATGAGACAGAATTCTAACTCCAACATTGAAAAAATCAGCTCGAGTCCTGTGGGACTGTTTTAAATTTTGCTCACTTCATTCAAAAATAACCTTGGGACAGAAGTAAAACCTACCTACATTTCTTTCACAATATGTAATCTAAAGAGTAAAGGCAAAATAGAGAACTTTTACCCCATGTACCTCAGTATTTTTAACGATGTCTAACTCTGCCCCCTTCTGTTTCAGAGGTAAATTCACTTTGAACAGCAAGAAAGCACTTATCAAATGAAAAAGTCTTGAAGAAAAGTAAAAACTTACTAGAAAAAAAAGGAATATAAGGTTGGTGGGGGGTGGGGGGGTGTGGATGGAGGGGAAATTTGGTCCCAGTGGGGCTTGAACCTATGCCCCCTGAAAAATTTAAGTCAAAGTAGGTTTATTGTAGGAATTGAATACTCTTCAAAATGAGGTACACTATTACATGGGTCATACCTTAACAGGGAACGGATGTCAGCACATTCATTACTTGTACATACGTCAAAGTATAAATAGAACTGCTAGATATGAATCAAATCTATTTTAGACCAAGTTTGTAAGATTCTTATGCTCCCCGAACGTGGGGAGCATATAGTCGCCACCTTGTACGTCCGTCCGTCTGTCCGAGCTTACATTTACATACTAAAGTGGCTATAGGAACAATAGGTAACTGTACTTTTTCTTTGATGTCATTCATTCCGTAAGATTTATTAGTGGCTATTTTTCTTTTACGTGGCTAAAGAAACAATAGAGAGAAAGAGTAGCCCCATAAATACCCATATATAGGAACGTCCATCTGTCCGTTACGGAAAATAACTCGAAAAGTATTGAAGATACTAAGTTGTAACTTCACACAATGATAGAGCTCATTGAGAGAAAGTGCAGTGAACCATTGAACCATAGCTCTGGATGGTTCCAGTTTTTGAATTATCGCCCTTTTTGTAAAAAGTTTGTCCGACGCCTAAGTCCAACACAATGAATGGGATTGACTTGATTCTTTACATATTGATGGAGGTCAATGAGAGGAAGTGCAGTGTTAAAGAACCATAACTCTAGCTGACACCGTGTTTGAATTATCTCCCCTTATGTGAAAAAAGGTTTGTTCGGAGCATATTTTGAAAACTATAAGAGGGAATGACTTGATACTTCTCACAAATATAGAGGTCATTGAACGGAAGTGTAGTAACCCGAATCTATAACTCTAGCTGACCCCATTATTGAATTATCTCCCTTTATGCAAAAAGCTTGTCGGAGCCGAAGTCCAAAACAATTAAAAGGATTGACTTCATACTTTACATATAGATAAATGTCAGTTAGAGGAGTTGCAGTGTCAAAAAAACATAACTCTAGCTAACTTCATTTTGAATTATCTCCCCTTATGTGAAAAAAGATTTTCCAGAGCATAACTTTAAAACTATATGAGGGATTAACTAAATACTTTACGTATTTATAGAAATCAGTGAGCGGGAGTGCAGTGGCAAAGAATAATAACTCTAGCTTATCCTTTTTTGAATTACCTCGCTTTATATATGAAAACGTTTACAGTGTATTACTTGAAAAGAGTATAAATGAATGACTCAATACTTCACACATTTATAGAGGTCAGTGAGAGGAGGTGCAGCAACTAAGAACCATAACTCTAGCTGGTCTCATTTTTTGATTACCTTCCTTTGTGTTACAGACATTGTCCAAAGCATCTCTCCTTAACTATAAGAGATACTTTCTTCAAATTTTAAATTCTTATAGAACACATTGAGGGGGAGTGCAGTATATATGAACAATAACTCTAGATTACCCTATTTTTATTATCTGCCTTATGTATAAAACATTGTCTGGAGAATAACTTGAAAATTATATAAAGGATTGACTTTATACTTAATTCATTTATAATTAAGGTCTTTGAGAGGAAGTGTAGTAACTAAGAACCATTGCTCTATATGACCCAATTTTTTATTTGCCCCTCCCACTTTTTGGATATTTGCTTCGGGGAGCATCCATTGGTGTTACCTTACCAATTGCCTTGTATAGAGTTATGATAATATATGATAATAAGATGATCTTACTTAATATATCTTCTAGATTCAAGTAGTAAATGCCTCACTTTTATAAGAAATGTTTACTAAATCTCTATATAATTCTGTCCCACCATAAAATTAGTTTCGAAATTTGACTTGTATACATTTTTTAAGTTTTTTCTTTATTTTGTTTTCTTTGTTTACACACTACAGATATGTTATGTTTCTCCATCATGTATATCACTACTGAATGCACGTGCCATTAAAAGGGTCATGAAATTGGCCTTAATTTTTTCAAACGTTTTTAATAGAGTTTTAACAGGTCACCATTAAAATTCACCCATTACTTCTTACTATTTAATGGGATTTTCATGACCACAGTTTTAATGCCATACATTAAAAATGACTTTGATGGCCATGAAAAGCTGCTTAAAATAAACCATTAAAATAAGTTAACAGGCTCCTTAAAACTCCATGAAAATATTTAATTGGCATGAAATTAATGTGCCATTAAAAATACCCCTTAATTCCACATTAATTAGTAAGAACTAATGGGGCCACTAATTTTTTTTAATACTCTGTTAATGGCCGTTAATTATTAAAAATTGATTAATGGTCTCATTAAATATGTCAGATTCAATTTTAATGGGTTCATAATATTTTAATTGTATATCAAATTAAGGGCCATGAAAATTTGCCATCATAATTAGACATCTTAAGATAATCACTTCATATTAATATGCCGTATTGATTTAAACTACGTATTACTAACAGATGTAATATATCTATACATATGTACTGTTTTGTAAAATGCTAGAAGAATTTGTTTCTTCTTTTTTCTCTTATTAATTTTGTAATGTGAACACATGTAACAGCCTCGTACAAACATTTGTTATATTGTATCCTTATTCTGTCATATGTTCATATGAAATGAGAAAATAAATGGATATTGTATTGTATTGAGTTGTACTGAGAAGTGTTTAAAGGTACCGGTTTAATAGATCAAGGGACCATGTGGGTAGTTTCAACTATTCAACATTATAATATTGACAAACATTCTGACCAAGTTTTTACTGGTACAGACATTAGGCATCAGGTGTATTCAAAAAGCAACTGTTGATGACAATGTCAGCGCACAATGGGCAATCACAATTTAGCTCTACTTCAGTACTTTGTGCTCACGTGCATGCACTTAAACAGCTAAGAGCAAATGTCTGAGGGATTGCATCACAAGTAGCCTCTCCCATCTCAAATCAAGCGTACCACACTCGTTGATTCATTGAAACGAAGAAGCGATTGATCTGCCCATGCCCCAAAAGAATTTAAATCAGATTGTAAGTCTTCACAATATGTGTACTGTTCACATCTCTATAAACCTTAGTTTCTACTCAAGGATTGGAAAATTTGAAAATCTAAACTAGTCTGAACACATTTTATAATGTAAATTCCTTACCCCACCCATTTTCTTATACAAATGCTGATTATTTGAACAAGAAAAACAAAGAACAGAAAAAGTGGCATGCATCAATACGTATTTACCCTTACCAAAATATTGTAGATTGATGTTATCAAATACATTAATACGTTTTCATCCGACTTTCATTGAAATAAATCCGATTTTTTGTAGGAACACAATTTGGCAAACATTGGAAAAAAATGGCGTAACTGCATCAAGGGGAAATAACTTTAATGCAACTAAATATAACATCATGATATATTATAGACGATGTGTGCGTAGTATGTATTTATTGTGATTAAAGTCCATTTTAGAACAATATGAGACTGGAATTATAAGCATTCAATAGGAGAGCAAGCCAAAAACCAAAAGAGAATATATACGAATCACATTTTACAGAATGTAGGATTTAATGGGCATTACATTGCTGTTAAGGGCCATTACGTTTACTCTTAAATGAAATCGTACACAACCTGAACATTTAATGGGCATTAAATCAGATTTAAGGGCCATGAATAATCCTGTTAATTTCAAAATATACAGAATTTCACTATTTTTTCAAAGCCATTAACTATTTTAGCTACCAAACTAAATTTTTAATATCATGATTCATGGTCAAAAATGGGCGTTTTAATGGTATTTTAACATGTAACCCATTAATATTGTGAAACCTGTTAAATAAAATGTTGCAAGAATTAATGGGGTTAATTAACGGGTTTTCCTATTTTAATGGATATTTTACAGGGTTTTAAACCATGTTTAATGGTATGTGCATCCAGTAGTTTATGACTATATGAAAATGTTAAACGTTTGAAAGTAGATGTATTGTACACTTCTGTTCTGGTTAGTTCTGTTTCGACCAATTCATTGCATGGTTAAGAAATGCTCCACTTTCAAACTGTGTTATTCCAATAAAAAACAACTTATAGCGTCGTTTTTCAAGAGTATTTCAGCGGACATTTAACCCAGTAATTTTATCTAACCGTCACTGAGAACATATATATCGGCCTAGTTTCCCGACATTTACGATTCGTTGATCTGAAATCTCCTTAAGGGAGCTTATGACGCGAGCAGGTCTTTGTTGATAAAACCTATCAGTTCATTTACATTTATTCTGCGGCATAGTAGCACAGTAACAGTGGTCATTTGGTCATTTAGATCTGAAGATGGACCAAGTACATAATCTGATGAAAGCGAAGTTACCTTTGCATGTTTCAAAGGTAATGAGTTTATACTGTTAATATTTATAGGTAAGTATGTTTATATATAGATTGTGCGACTTTATAAAGTCATTAACAAATACTGAAAAATAATTAACTGTTCCGTCTACCTTTTCCGTATCGAGGATTTCCTTTAATTTTTCAACAAATAAAAGACAGTACCATTCATATTATATACCATTTAACAGAGTTCCAAGGGCGGTAATAGAAATCTTTACTCTGGAAAAATACAATTTTGGCCATAAAAATTAAAATTGACATTATCAAAAATATCCTGGAAAATCAAAAAGTTCCTCTTAGAAGTCATAAAGAACTATAGAATGATATATAACTAGATGTTAAGGCGACATATTGATATACCCTACCATTACCTTCGTATCGTAACATGTTGTTATTGTTGTTGTTGTTGTTGTGAAGCAATTGATGGTTATTATGCCAACAAACTTGAATGTCACGCTATAAACAGTTAGGGTTATGAAATATGTTATTATATCTAATAATTACCGGTGTTAACTCGTAAACGGCGCACACTTTGCAAGAAAGCTGCATTTATTGTTATTTCACATGCATGTTTGATGTTTACGTAAGTCATTGATGCATGAGGGGATAGTTTAACTTCCGCTGTCACTAGCAACTGCTTCCAGTACATTGTTGACATTACTGTAAACCATTATGTTTCGGAAAAGTCTTATTTTGACGGAAATCCAATGGTACTAATCATTTTAAGAAAGCTTTTTTTCTTTATGTAACAGTAATTTTCTATCAAAATTTTAGCTTGAAATCGTGTTTTCTCTGGTTGGTTTGGTTGGTTGACAGCGTTCTTCCGTACAAAAATTGATCGTTTCTGAACGTCAGTCGAGCGATTTTCGAACGTCGAACACTGGACGTCAGTCAAAACGAACCGTCGTACAATTTCCGAACAAATTCTTGTTCGTTTTCTTAGAATTAGTATAGATAGGGCTTGAAATGTTCGACTGCAGTCAGTTTTACAATCAGCTTTCTAGCATACGATACGGATAAAGAACAGTAATTTACGAATTAATTGGTACTAAACTAGTTTGACTTGCCATTTAGCTAATTGGAATAAAGGTAGAACATTTCATAACTAGTCTGAAATATCTAGAATTTGATACACATTTTGCGAAACGTATTTTATAATTATTTTTGTACTTAATACATACTGGTCACTGACTCAAACAAGATAGAAAGCCGTATTATAATTAGCCAAACTTCGTCTATTTCTTCGGAGGATTTTGTACGTCTGAAGTGTGCGCCGTTTCGAAGCGTAAATGATACATGAACATATTTTCGTGCATGTTGGATATCATCAAAACATAAAGCCAAAGTATAGGCATCTATTAAAATCAGTGAAATTTGAACAGTTTTGCTCTCCTTTTGATAGATTACTGAGTACGGAGGCATTTAAGAAAGCATTATCTGCTTCTACTACGTGTTACCCGCGGTAGACCTACACACAGATTACGGAAGCTTTGCAGGACCATTACAGATACTTGAATTTTGAGTGTTCTGTCATTTTGTGATCCAGTCTTCGTCCGTCTTGGTAAAAGATAACCTCTACGAGCTCACAGAACATAGTATTCTGTAATTTTTGTGATCGAATATTTGTCCGTCTTGATAAAAGATCAACTGTACGAGTCCAGCAGCCGTTGACACGTTACCACATATACGCACATTATTTGAGTCGAACCATAGCTGTACCGTAACAATATAAAGCTTAAATAAATTTTACTCGCTAAGGCCCCAGTCACACATTCACGGATTGGGCTCCCGAGTAACATACGGATGTCCATGAATTATGAGCAATTCATGTAGGTTTTGTTTTGTTACTAAGGGTTAGATATGGATTGATAAAGATACAGCACACGCGGACTGCGCTTAATGTAATACGGATGATCAGTGTATTCTACGGATAGATACGGATTTGCAGCGGTCTGAGAAATGTCAATAAAAAGACATTGCTGGTGACAAACGATTAGGAACCGGGGTACTGCGGATCTTTGCGGTCTTTTACCGAATAAGCTGAGGATAAGATCTGTCTGATATTGAATGATGCGGTTGATTGATAAGAGTAATAACAAGTTTAACGGAACTTGTGATCTGCGTTCACCGCAGCAAAGAGCACTATAGATTGATACCTCTTGTAGTTGAAAAAGTGGAACCAACAGCTTTTAGACATCGGATAGCCACATGATTCGCATCAATAGCACATAGAGTATGTGGGAAGTTCCAACTAGCAGCAAAGCTTCTGAACATAAAGATTTCTATACTCCATTGAGGTTTTGAACATATCGGTGAGGGGCAAGTGTTCTGAAGTCAGGTACTAGTATTTAAACCACTCGGCCATTCTTCACTATAGCCCTCCTCCCAAACATCTCTTCCCGCCTCCCTACTCTGCAACAGAAATGTTTTATCAATCACTGAACTAGCTAATAAATTATATTAAAAAAGTGGAACATCTTAATTGAACGACTGAAACGTCGAGATCTGATATTTCTTCAAACATGTCCTCGAAAGTAGGAGTCCGAAATAGATGCGTTAATCACATAGCAAAATATATGACATAAGACAGAAGGAAGTATCAGTATTATACAGCTAACATACGAAATATCAATTTACTATTGTTTGCAGATCAAATTGCCCTTTCGCCTTTTCCTAAATCGATAGACTTGTACCTTTACGTCACAAAAGCAGCGATGCCGAAGCTATTTTTGGATTTCGTCTATACAGGTAACTCCGCCTGTCCGATACGAGTAACAAAATACTGAATGAACTTGTTTACATTGGCTGTATGAAGGGGAAATGATGATTTAAATACTGTTCAAACGGGTGTTTAACCGGAATGTAACAAATGTACTAGATCTAATCTTCATTTAAAATTTAAATGAATCTTGCCACAATGCACACTTTACATTTAGGTAGCGAGGATGTGAAAAAAAGACACTACATTACAGGCCATTTTCTGCCTAAATTTCAGTACCTTTTGCTGCAGACTTTTCTTTTAAATAATGTATCTCGTGTTTAGTTTTCACAATAATTATAAAACGTGACTGACTCCGAGTTGTTGGCTTCGCTCATCATTGATTAAAGGGCATAAGTTTGATTCCCGGAACCGACCATGCCTCTTTAGTTGAAAAAAGTCGGCAATTTCTTGTGAGTGTTAGTCTAACTAATCTGGCGCGATCCTAGGAAACAGATAAATTCAAATAAAACTTACATGTATCAAAAGGTAGTCCAAATAGTTGTACTCAGGAGTTGAATATCGTTATACTAGTAGTTTTTGACTGGTCGATATCCCCTTTAGGTAGACATGCAACGCAAAATTTCAAAATGCAAAAATGTAAAATCGGTCTACCTGAGGTCTCATTATTTGGACTAATCAAAAGTGGGATTCAATTCCTCATTAATTTATGTAAAATTTATCATAATTCCCTTTGACACGATTAACGAACGGTTACACATAGAGTGCAAGTGATAAAACCAATAGCTTTACATGACGGTGTGCTGTTATTTAACCTCAGTTATTCTGGTCCTTTTAGAGTGACCGTCACAAATATATTAAAACAAACTAAACGTCGAATTATTTTGACTTATTTGAGTCTATAAATGGTTCTTTCCATGAACGAAGACAAGGCTAATCAACTGCCTGTATGTGAATATCTGAAATAGTGTTTAAACGACTTCAAATAAATAGTAGATAAATTCACATGTATGTAAACCCACTTAAAAGATAAAATAATAAAAAAACTGGATCTATAATGGAGTTAGATGTGCGATAGTTAAGCTACGGAAGACTCTGCAGAAGTTCAAATATCAAATAAATCAGTTGTTATGGATATTACAATTAGATCTACAAGTGTTACGTAGCTTGAAGGTTCAATGATACCTTTCTGTAAAACCTTGTATACCTTGCGTAGTTGGAAATTTCGTCGATAATAATTGTTATAAAAAACAAAAAACGCTGTTTTCATTTGAACGTAATTGAAACATTCTATATTCTACTTTTAAAACATATCAATTATCACCTCATTGCACTTTACAATGTATGCAAGTACGGCAATACTTCAACGACAGAGTCAGAGCGCGCGCTTTGTGTGACGTCAAGATCATTAAAGAAGAAAGAACTTTCACGACAAGGTGAATGAATAGGCGGGGTTAACCTGTCAGGATTACTCCAAAACTAGCTTCAGCTTCACAGTTTTTGTGACGTAAACGTGCAACTCTATCGATTTGATAAAAGTTGAAGGGGCAATTTGATCTGCAAACAGTAGTATATAATACTGACTGAAAATATTCAATATTCTCTACACGTTGGGATTTAAAAAAAAATGTTTTGATAAACATCGGAAGGTTTATACCATCCATTAAAAATGACTTGCATGTTTAAGGTCATTAGAAGATCTTTGCAAATGTTCATTAATACTCGTATCTCTATGTTCTTTTTACTGAATAAAATGCCATTGCTCAATACTTGTATTAAGGTAACTTTATAAGGGTTGATATGATAGTTGCCTTGCAGACAGACGAAAAATATTTTTTTTAGGAAATTACCTCTATATCGATTTAAAAAAAACAACAGGAATGGGAAAAGCTAGATTATCAATGAAAAATTAATCAGAAAGTAAAACAAAACTTAATTTCTTCAATTTCCATCTATTTACGATGTAGATAAGGCACCAATGTTGCCCTGGTCACAAAATATGAAGAACTTTGCTATAATCTTGACCTTTGACCTTACGACCTGGTAAGCGTGCTCAAATACTAAGGCACAAGTATATAAAAGTATTTTTGGGATTGGGTAGGGAAGGAGTGGGATGTATATGAGGGGTCGGGTAGGGGAGTAATGTGTTGCACTCCTTAAAAATAAAAGTGCATTTTAGGGGGAGGGAGGGATTAATATGGGGGTCGGTCTGGGGATGGGAAAGCAATGTGCATTGTTGCAGTCCTCTGATCAACTCATCACCACCCACATATATTTCAAGATCAAAGTCAGTACCTTGAATAGCTTAGAAGTTGTATTTCGAACATAAAACACAAGGACAGATTCAAACTTTGTTTGTGACATTGATCTTTGTCCTACCGACCAACTTCATGCACACTCTTTACCTACGCTATGTTTGAAGTCAATATCTTGAGAGATTATTAAGGTATGCTCTTGACACAAACTATGAACGTCAGATTTGACCTTGCTGTGACATTGACCTTTGACCTACAGGCCTGGTTTATGTGCTCTGAACATCGTCTCGTCGC
Source organism: Mercenaria mercenaria (assembly GCF_021730395.1). Classification (NCBI taxonomy): domain Eukaryota; kingdom Metazoa; phylum Mollusca; class Bivalvia; order Venerida; family Veneridae; genus Mercenaria; species Mercenaria mercenaria. The sequence continues at coordinate 58,708,901 of NC_069363.1, forward strand.
CACTTACCTATATAGGAAGACTGAAGTCAATAGCTTGAATGGCTGTTAAGTTATGCCTTGGACAAAGAATATGATGGTCAGCTTTGACCTTTGAGCTCCATTTGTGACCTTGCCCTTTGACCTACAGTTCATGCGCACTGCATATTTTTTTATCGCCACCTATCTTTATGCAAAGTTGAAAGGTTAGCGAATTATACTCCGGCCAAGAATAATGACAGACAGACGGACAGACAGACGCACGCGCCATCAATTGTTTTTTTTTTTTTTTTAAACGGGAGCATAAAAATGCGACATATAATTTATGAATGGATATATGCAATACCATGCATAAGTTTGAATGAAGACAACATATAAACTCATTTTCCGATGGAGCACGAAAAATGCCTGCGGGTGCTTATTCTGATCATGAGAGTAATAAAAATGGTCAAAAACATGTATGAAACTTCATCATATATTAAATTAGATATTGATATTTCAGATATTTTTGAATCAGTTCTTTGTCGTCTAATATGATGTCATATACTAACTCTACTTGTTCTTGGTCACGTTCGATTAATTGTTTACATTATAGTGTACATGCAACGATCTATATATGTATATGCATGTTGTGATTAGCCGTTGCATATTTATTTCTGCTGAGGGAGTGAAGCCGTCTTTACTATATACAGTCACGTCGAAGTTTGGACATTTCTCCAAATTACAAACCGCAATATATCCTGAATATGATTGGACCAAAAGTGACAGACACATTAAATAAATATTAATATATATCCTCACCGAAAGTAGCTAATCTAGTACCTGTTTACAAATTTTAAAGGACTTGCCAATGTCAAGTGTTAATCAAATTTCATTTATTGTGCAATTTACGATGCATGTAATTTGCATCCTGCTATGAACTACATATAAATACCTGTTCAATCCTTTATTTCTCATTATTTTTCTTTTCTAGCTTTCAAGCGCACTTGAAAACATCATATATTAGTTGTCCAGGAGTAAACATTTCGTAAGTATTTATAACTACTCTAATCTATACGTATTCAAAGATGATACTTATAATTGAAAACTATTATCTCAATATATATCATTTTTACAACCAATACCACAGTTTTGCATTAAATAATAATTCAAATTAGTTTCATAGCTCTTGTCATAAAATTTGTTTTACCATATAAAATAATGTGATAAATAGAAATTTATGTGTATGTCATGGGCATATCAATCAGTTGATTATTATTAATATTCTTAAGAATAATTGATTGATATTAAGTAGGAGCATTTTCTTTCAGTATGAATATGAATATGCTGTTGGTTACATGCTGCATCTGGCTAGTTATAGCAAATGTGGCACTATGCTGTCAGTTGATCATTATTGATACTCTTTAATATAATCGGTTGGTATTAAGTAGGAGCGTTTACATTCAGTAAGAATATGAACATGCTGTTGAATTCATGCTGCAATTTTGCTAGTCTTAGCAAATGTGGCACTGTGCTGTCAGTTGATTATTATTAATATTCTTCAGTATAATTGATTGATATTAAGTAGGAGCGTTTACTTTCAGTAAGAATATGAATATGCTGTTGAATTCATGCTGCAATTTTGCTAGTCATAGCAAATGTGGCACTATGCTGTCAGTTGATCATTATTGATACTCTTTAATATAATCGTTGGTATTAATAGAGCGTTTACATCGTAAGAATATGAACATGCTGTTAATTCATGCTGCAATTTGCTAGTCTTAGCAAATGTGCACTGTGCTGCAGTTGATATTATTAATATTCTTCAGTATAATTGATGATATTAAGTAGGAGCGTTTACTTTCAGTAAGAATATGAATATGCTGTTGAATTCATGCTGCAATTTTGCTAGTCATAGCAAATGTGGCACTGTGCTGTCAGTTGATTATGATTATTATTAATATTCTTTAGTATGATTGATCGATATTAAGTAGGAGAGTTTAATTTCAGTAAGAATACGAACATGCTGTTGGTTTCATGCTGCATCTTGCTAGTCATGGCAAATGTGGCACTGTGCTGTGAGGAAGGTAAAAATTGTACGCTGTCAAGCGGACAAGCAGGGATGTGTTTTGCTGGTGAATGTCTAACACATATTGCCGAAGAAACCAGAGAGAACCTTACAATTACAATCATTGTCAAATATCCAGAACACCAGTTTTACGTGAGTTGTTATACACAAATAATGATAAGGAAATTCAAGCATTTACATTACGTGAAATTTTTGTGTCTAATTTTAGTCTAATATGATGGTCTGATATATTCAGAACTATTTCTTCGAAAACGGTGTATTCAATAAATAAAAATAGATTGCATTGTTTTGGCAACGACTTTGGACGAAAATACTGCTAATAGGTCTTGCTTTTTTTGAATATCAGTTTTGTTCTTATTTAGATGTGATAGAAATCAAATATTTATGTAATGCATACCATTTCAGGAACCTGATAACACAGGCATTTCTATCCGCGGTAACGGCCTTGGCCTGCAGTGGGACAATGGCATAGAACTATTAAAGACCGGCAAGGATACATGGGAGAAAACTATCACGTACAAATCATCTATTAATGGATTCCAGTGTCAAAATTGCACACGACAACATTTTCAGTATCTTCCTGGCAACAAACTTCAGTACCGTTTGTTTATTAATGACAGAAAGGATATGCTTGGTGCAAATTTTGCTATTTCATTTCCAGTTTCTCAGACATCTTTATATTTTGAAAAAAGGACCAAGTTTGTTGTATATCCTAGATTCAATGAATATACCGGGTCACTTCAAACTTTCGAACTTGTTTCTCATTTCATCGGCAAGACAAGAAAATTGACTATATATACCCCTCCAAGTTTCAGAGAAAACCCGTACAAAACCTATCCGACTTTGATCGTTTTCGATTTAAGTTTCGTGTATGCTAATTTTTTTCAAACAAAACTTTGAACAACCAATTTTACATTCAATGTCGGAGGAGTATATTTTGATCGGATTTGGTGACTATAACGATAACGAAAAAGAAAGGGAACATTTATTATCGCCTGTACCAGGTCCATTTTACGACTGTATTAATGGCACCTATGCAGATTACTGTGATGGGTGTATACCTGAGAATGCAACTGACGCGGAGTACTTGAGGTATCTTATTGAAACCTGTGGGAAACAGGTTATGTTTCGAGGACAAGGTGATGCAACGCTAGACTTTTTAACCCAAGAAGCACTTCCAAAGGCTGATTCTTTATTGAGAAATAGAATAGAAAGGGACAGATTGGGTATTATGGGTTATTCACTTGGTGGGTTGATGTCTTGCTATGCTGCATGGACACGTCCGGAAGTTTTTTCATTGGCAGCTTGTCAGTCATCCTCTTTTTGGTGGCCAAACAGCAACAAGAGTCTTTCAGAGCCACAGCTCCATTTCATCAACAAAACATTAAAAGACCCTTCTTTTCTAGCCAATCTCACGGATCAGAAATATTACATTGACGTCGGTGGCGCTGAAACTGATGCCCCATTTAATATGGCACAAGCTGCGGTCGAAGTCGGACAATATATTTCCGGTTTAGAACATTTCAGGATAGATACAAATGTCTGGATAGACGTGGATCCGTATAAAACTCACAACTTTAAAGAGTGGGCAAAGCGTATGGAGCAGGCACTCATAACACTACTTCCAGCTAATGGAGAACAAGGCATGCCAAATCCAGTTACATTGTCAAACCAGCGTGCCAATTAGTTCCCTTCTGTGTCTGATGGTGATGTGTGTATTTGTTATTTAATTCGTTATTATAAAATTTTCGTTCTGTATGGTCTTTTAGCAAGGCTACTTTGTTAATAAAACTACCGGAAGCGACCGTTTCAACAAATACTTTACGAATACGTACTGGAAAATATACGGATAGTCGGTTGAACTTGACTTGATACAATAGCTGTTCTTTTGTCACATTATTTTCTCTGCAGCAGAAACATAAACATATTATAAATTATTTTTGCAATTAATCCTTTGACTCGTAGTTTAAACAAAGACACTTGATTGTTTTTTACAAGGTTGTCTGTATGAATCTTATTTAGAGCTGACCGTGAAATTATGTAAATCATTTTAACAGGAAAAAGGATATCGGCACATTCATTACTTGTACATACTGGTCGTTGAAGTATAAATAGAACTGCTAGATGCGAATGTTATATCAAATCTATATTAGACTAAGTGTGTTAGGTTTTATAGAGCTGTTGGCATGTGATGATCTTATAATATTTCAGCAGCAATGCCTCACTTTTATAACAAATATTGACTAAATCTCTATGTAATTCTGTTCCACCCTAGTTTTAAAATTTGTTTTGTATACTTTTTTAAGTTTTTTTTTTTATTTTGTTTTTAATGTTTATACACTACATATGTGTTATGTTTCTTCATATGACTATATGAAAATGTTAAACGTTTAAAAGAAGATGTTTCAGACACAGTGCTGTTTTATCTAATCGTCACCGAGAACATATATATTGGCCTAGTTTTGCGACATTACGATTCGTTGATCTGCACTCTCCTTATTAATAAGGCTAAGTGGATGGGCCTGGATTGGCGAAACAGAACGAAGAATACACGAGGGAGTAAAACTAAATCGATTAATTTGAACTGATATCGCTCTAACAAAATTATAAAGTAGCAATAGAACAACAACAAGCGTCCAGACAGTGCTCTGGAAGAAAATAACGAACATTTTCGATTAAGTATTTGATACATTTAGTCGCTGAAATTTATACAAATCCATACTTCTGTAAATAAGTCAAAAGAGTCCATATATTTGATGATGCATCATGTAAAATTTGAGGTCTTTCCGTAATATATGTTACAAATCTTCTGGTCCATATGCAGTTTGCTTTTGAATGTTGATTTCGTTTTTAAAATTAAAAAAAAAAAATATTCCCTTTGCTCCATAAATCCAGTACTACACGAGGTACTGATGAAGTTTTATAAGATATACGGAGATGTGCAACACCTTTAACGCCACTAGAGCACAAGCTTAGTTAGTGAAATTCTATCATCTAATTACAATGAATGGACTCGTGGTCTACTAACAATAGAAAATGAACGACACTGAGTCCAAGAACAGGGAAATAGTTTATGGCCGCCGCACGACACTTAAAAACTGTTGTTACGACAGTTTATAAAATTATAGTAATAGTACTTTAGTTTATATATGTAGTACAATTTAGTGAACTTCTTTATCTCATATAACAACACTGAATCCAAGTACGGGGGGAAATTTTAAAGCCCCCACACGGTGCTTAAAGACTTCTGTTGTGGTAGTACTTTAAATAAAACCATTAAAAGATCTTTTCAAAGAATAGAAAACATCTATGCAAAGTAATAGCAGACTCGGATTAACAGAGTCTTTCTAATGACCAAACAGTGTAGTATAAATCAGCTAACACTTGAAACTCATTTTACTCATCGTATCTACCTATACACTTATATCAGTGGTCGTCGTAAAACATGTAAAACTATAAAATATATCAGTTAACATTAATGATAAATATATGTGTCACTTACCATTAATGTATATATTAGCAGTAGAACCAGTTTAAAAACGTTAAACCATATTTTATCAATAATTTCGACATTCTAACAATTATTTTCACAATTGAAAGTAGCGCAGACAAATTTAAGACCCAGTCAAATGACATTCATGCCAATTTTATCAGTAATCGTAACAATCTTTATAACTGAAGGTAGCACATAAAAATACACTGTCTAATGACATTCATACATGTTTGAGCAATAATCGCTACATTCTTATAATTGAAAGTAGCGCAGATAAAGACCCAGTCCAATGACATGCATGCCTATTTATCTATAGAGTATTGCTGCAGATCAGATATCCAAGCCGTTATTTAATTTTCAAAATCATGTAGAAATTTAAGTTCTACTCAATTTTACATTATTGGCTTTTAAGATATCCTCTTCATGACATTCGGAACAGCTATTCAATAACATTTTACAAGTATGACGTCACGCAACCGATGTGACACTTTTAATGTAAATATTGTTGTCACATTGACATGTGCACGAAGCTTTCAATTTAATTTAAATAATTGTTTTATACAAATCAAATGACTGGTAACATGGTATGAAAGATCAATTTCCTAACATTAGGATTTTCTTTATATACATTTGTGTTGAATTATTATATTGCCTTAAATACTTTTCACCGAGAGTTTCCTGTACCATGATAAATGCTTTTCATCTGTTTTCCCATTTTCTATGTCCAATGTTTCGTTTCTTAGAAAACAATTTTATTGAATGGCTTCCTTTTTACTTTACTCTAGCCCAAAGAGTTATTCTGTCTAATCTATGCATTTTTCTGCACTAATTTTGAGTTAACTTCCTTATTTTTGCTATGTCAGATTCAAGTCTGACTATTATTTTTTATTTCATTATCTGCGATCAGTTAAGGAGCTGCCATAGATGGAAAGTTGAAATTCACGGTGATTGGTTTATGAAAATGCTAAAGTGTTACCTGTTCTTAAATAAATTATCTGGGTAAAAGATTGATAAATGAAAGAAATGTTAATTTTGTCTCTTCACACATTGGTTTTGTTATCAATATAAGGGAATTGAAAAGACGATCAGCCTTATGGCTACTGACATTTGTACCCAATAAGAACCATTTATGCATTACAGTTATTGCATATTATATTGACGTTTAAGTGTTTGAATGGCTTATATTTCTGACAGTTTCATACATTTCAAGAATTCAAAGTTCTTTGTTCAAAGGGCTTCCACTTTTCCTTCACTGTTCGGTGTTAGTGAGTAATATAAAGATAAAAACGAATAAAGTTAGTCGTAGTGACCACAAAGGGCAATAATCAAATAAGTGAGCAGTTTAAATTGCGTAAACTTTCAAATGAGATGCTCCTTATACTAATAACAATAACTTTCAGCAAATGAAATCATGTGACTGATACATGCATATCTACATGGTTCAAGAAATTGAGAAACCCTACAAGAACAATGCTCCGAGGCAGTGAGGACAAATTAAAAGTGGGTTTTCTTTCTACGGGTCTGATACGTAATTTCAATATTTTGAGAAAAACACACGCAAGCCGTACTAAACCATGTCAAAATATAGGGCCCGAATACTCTCTAGTTGAGTTAAAATATATTAATTTTGAACAGGGAACACTAAAATGGCTTCATTTGATTACAAGAAACATCATTTAACATAAGTGAAATCAAATAGATTCTATTGAAAATGAATTGAAAATAATAAAATGAGATTCTTTTTAATAAAAAGTATTAACTTGACATGATGAAGATGCTAAAAGTATTTCCACAGTAAGACATTTATGTAATCTGCTGATATTATGACAAAATTTAAGCCGAGGAAGAGTTGCTTCCCTTGTTCTACTGCATACTATATGTTATCATTTTTAAGATGTGCTTTAGAATTATCTATGTCATATAGACCGGGATGTGTTATATATAAAAAAAATCCTGAATTATTGTAGATTTTCAAAAAAGTCGACATTTCCTTGAGGGCGCAAAGGGCAGTTTTCGGTGAAGTGTCGCTGCCGGTCGCAAAAAAAATAGCCCAAAACAATCGTAAAAACATATACATGTAGTTGATAATTATTGTAAACTTAACCACCCGCTGGTGTTTTTGTGCTTTTCTCTAAAATTGCTCTGTACAATTAGCACCAAATCATGCGGTTTGGGAAACCCCTGTGTAATTAGGGGAGATTTTACTTAACTCCACCCTTCTATTCAAAACGGGTAAAAAGTATAGAAATGGCTATTATGCTCGGCTTTCCAGAAAGAAGATGTATACCATGCATTTCTGGTGAATAGATAATGTCTGAAACACATATGGAACAATAATAGATGGGTCCCTTTCGATGCATTCAAAGAAACTAACCCGCCCCGATGTGTTTTTCAATTAGTTTAGTTTAGTTTATACTAATATATATTTTAGCTCGATTGTGATGAAAGCTTACAGCTTATTTGAACCACCCCTCGAGTCCGCTTCCTGGAAGAGCCAGTACTGGTGTCACTTGTAACAAACGTACTACATGTATATACTTCGGGAAAAATCAGGGGGGATTTCTCAAGACATTTATTCATTTCCAAATGGGTATAACTGTTTGATTAGTACTCCAAATAAAATATGAAAATGTTTTCCTTTATTAATCGCAAGGGGTGCATTATTTTCACATTTTTGACAAGATTATACTCTGCCACATACAAATCCACCAAGTTTATAATTTCTGCGTTGCCTGCATGTAGAGCTTAGTTCAGCTGAGTTTATTAGTCCCCTACTGGTTGAAAACCAGTTTCGGGGACTATAGGAATGCACTTTTCCGTCATTCCGTCCGTCCGTCCGTCCGTCCGTCCGTCTGTCCGTCCGTCCGTCCGTCCGCAATTTCGTGTCCGGTCCATAACTCTGTCATCCATGAAGGGATTTTAATATTACTTGGCACAAATGTTCCCCATGATGAGACGACGTGTCATGCGCAAAACCCGGACCCCTAGCTCAAAGGTCAAGGTCACAATTGGAGGTCAAAGGTCAACAGGGCTTTTTTCCTGTCCGGTCCACAACTCTCCCATCCTTGAAGGGATTTTAGTATTACTTGGCACAAATGTTCCCCATGATGAGATGATGTGTCATGCGCAAATCCTGGACCTCTAGCTCAAAGGTCAAGGTCACAATTGGAGGTCAAAGGTCAACAGGGCTTTTTTCCTGTCCGGTCCATAACTCTCCCATCCATGAAGAGATTTTAATATTACTTGGCACAAATGTTCCCCATGAGGAGACGACATGTCATGCGCAAAACCTGGACCCCTAGCTTAAAGGTCAAGGTCACAATTGGAGGTCAAAGGTCAACAAGGCTTTTTTCCTGTCCGGTCCATAACTCTCCCATCTATGAAGGGATTTTAATATTACTTGGCAGAAATGTACCTCATAATAAGACGATGTGTCATGCACAACTTTCAGACCCCTAGCTCAAAGGTCAAGGTCACACTAAACAGTCAAATGTTAACATAGCATGAACAGGGTCTGTTTCGTGTCCGGTCCATAACTCTGACATTCATTAAGGGATTTTAATATCACTTAGCACAAGTGTTCCCCATGATGAGACGACGTGTCATGCGCAAATCCCGGACCCCTAGCTCAAAGGTCAAGGTCACAATTGGGGGTCAAAGGTCAACAGAGTTTTTTTCCTGTCCCGTCCATAACTGTGCCATCCATGAAGGGATTTTAATATTACTTGGCACAAATGTTTCCCATGATGAGACGACGTGTCATGCGCAACACCCAGTACCCTAGCTTAAAGGTCAAGGTCACACTTTGAGATCAAAGGTCAAGAGGATTTTTTTCCTGTCCGGTCTATAACTTTGTCATGCAAAGCAGGATTTAGATATCAGTTGGCACAAATATTCCCCTGGATGAGACAACATGTCATGCGCAAGAACCAGGTCCCTAGGTCTAAGGTCAAGGTCATATTTAGAGGTCAAAGGTCAAATTCAAGAATGACTTTGTACGGAACATTTCTTCTTCATGCATGGAGGGATTTTGATGTAACTTGGAACAAATGTTCACCACCATGAGGCACCCTTGTTTTTAGAATTACGTCCCTTTGTTGTTACTATAAATAATTTTATTGTAACTTTTTTATTACTGGCGGTAGAGAAAAATCGAGACCACTTTTCTGTGGTACAGCATGCATGTTACATCCAATTTTTAGGTGTATTTTGACCTATCTCTACCTGGTAAAGGGTTTCTTGTGGACTTATATTATATAGATTTTTTTTTTTTTTTTTTTTTTTTAAAGATTAATTTCCCTTTGTTGTTACTATAAATAACTTACATGATAACATTTTTATAATCAGCCAAAAAAATTCAATATGAAAACAACTGTGGGTTTTTATATATGCACATTTTAATCCAAGTGTGTTGTTATAACATATTGTATATGTAGTACAATATTGTTTATACATCATTGACAGATATCAGTTCATTATGTTATACTGCAGTAGAGAAAATTAGGTGCCTTCCAGTAGGGGACTTTGTATTGCATGGCAATACTTCATTCACTTGTTTTATACTGAAATAGGTTTATTCTCGTTCGAAAAGGATTTTTAGTTTTGTTTTTGCACAGTTCAGGTCAAACGGTGGTAAAGGAATACCCAAGGTACCACCTGGCATTACTTAAGACATCCACTGTCGTCAAACTCAATAACAGCTTGTGATTCGAGATTGCCTCTAATTTAGAAGATACGTTTTTCGTGTGTTGTATACAAGTTTTGAATGGTATTATCGGGTAAATAACAAAGTGTATAAAACAAAATATTAGTTCGTTATTTGGCGACACTTGGCGTACATGTGATGCAGAGAATGATAAAAAATATTTCTTTTTTTAACAAAATATATGACTTTGTTAGATAACTCCTACTTTGACTATTGTACTTTTGACAGAGCAACTTGTTCGATTCTAAAAAAAATGCATGCACCATATATAATTGGCATATACGATGACATACTATGTTGGCATCATACGAAACGGAAAGTCTTTTATCGCGTGTTTATTGTCCGTTCATCACATGTTTTCTTTTGTGGATTAACTATATTGATGAATCATCCAGTCTCACGCTGCAGCTGTTATACAATGAATAAATACCTGTTCAATCGTTTTACATTTTATTCAGTTTTCTAGCTTCCGAGAGCACTTGAAAACGTAATATATTACTTGATTAGGAGTAAACATTTTTCTGTAAGTACGTGTATTTATTTATTTATTCATTTATTTATTTATTTATTGTCAGTAAACATCAGCTTGTATTTGAAACTAACGACCGGTTTTGTTTTAAAATTTATGATATTCTAAATGCACTTAAACGCAAAAGTATATGGATAATAAATAATCGGAAATTGTTTTAAAAACACAGTATAGATACAGAAGTATATAAGTATATAAGTACCAAAAAAAAAAAGCAAATAAAATATGCACTGAAATGTATAAAGTGTAAAAGAAATATAAAATCTCAAATACCTATGATTAATTCAACAATTTTACTACTATATCATTCATGTAATTATTGAGTGTGACGTACACTCGGTGAAAAATGTAAACAAATATTCACTGTATGTAACTAGTGTAAATTCTGTTTTTATGTTTTTAGCAAAGACGGCATTTACAATTTAAATATATTATCATTTCGGAAATTTGCTGAGCATTTTCTTATTATTATACCTCACATAAATGTCCAATGCAAATTTCCCATTAGTTTAACTTGAATAATATATCATATTCCCCAGAGATTTTATATCACATGCGCAAAATCGTTATTTTCAATTTCTGCGCAGGTGATATGATCCATAATTTCATATCACATGCGCAACAGCGTTATTTTGTTTTTCTGCGCATGTGATATTATTTTTTCATATCACCCGTTGAGAGATTGATACTTTTGCATTGATTAAAAGGCTGGCGCATCGGTCAATATTCATATATCTCGCGGTGAACATTTTTCATATCACCCTCTCAGGAATGCAATATTTATATAATATCGCTTTTTTTTTAATTTGCGCATCCATAAATTGTTTAACCCTATTACAAAAAATTACGGAAGAGTAATACAATCTATGTAATAACTAAATAACATAAAAGGCAAAACACGAATTTGATGGTAATTTCAAATTCAGCATTGGTAACTTGACATACGGCAGTAAAAACTCATCATTTTACTGTAACAACTTGTCATTCGGCAGTTCTAACTTGTCACAGCTTGTTTTTCGACAGTGCTATGTTGTCATTCAGCAGTGGAAGCTTGTCATTCGGCAGTGCTAACTTGCTGTTTTGCGGTGTTAACGTATCATTCGGTAGCGCCAAAATGCCATGCGGCAGTGGTAATTTGTAATTCGGCAGGTGTTGCTTGTCATTTGTTATTTTTAACGTTTCATTCGTATAGGGTGTTTCATAATATTTGTAACCATTACAAGCTAATATAAAACGTACATGTAACACATTACACAGTCATATTATATAGTATTCTAAAGAAGACAGAATGAAATTTTACGTACCGTAAATAATAATGGGAAAACGTTGACGGCATGAGGTCATAAACGACGTTATCAAAACAAATTGTATTTTAAAGATGACGTTGCCCATAGAAATTATTATGAGAGTTATTCACCGGTCACATGCATTATATCAATGCAAATATGATATCCTGAGGATGAGAAACTCAGCAAGATGCAAGTGCACAAAATAGTTAAAAGGTATGAACAGTCAAGGTCAGTTATTGACTGACGACATGGTAACACCGGCCGACCAAAAGCAGTCAGGTCTTCAGAGAGGATGTCATCTTGAGCACATGTTGTAAAACTGAACGTTTTCTTTGAAGGGACATTGAGGTGAGCATTTTAAGTAAACCTGCTGATGTTATGTATCAAATAAAACTTTATTATATCTCCTATCGCTTAGTGACTTTCATTTAAAAGGACATTCCATATTTTGAAAAATTTAAAACAGCGAAATGGTAACAGATATAATGAAACACCCTGTATGTTGTCACTTTACATTATGATGTAGTACATTTTCATTCTGATGTGTTTCTATATAATTCGGCACTTGCAACATGCCATTCAACATTTGCAGCTTGTCATCCGGCAGTGGTTACTTATCCTTCGTCAGTGCTAACTTGTAATTAAGCGACAGGTACTTGTCATTCGTTAGTAAAACTTATCATTGTGATGTTGTCATTTTACATTATGATGTGGTACATTCTTATTTTGATGTGGGTCGGAAGTGGTAATTTACTAATCGACAAAGCTAACCTGTCATTTGGAAGCGTTACTTGTCATTCGGAAGTTGTTACTTTACATTCATTATTTTAACTTTTCATTCTGATTTTGTCACTTTACATTATGATGTGGTGCATTTTTATTTTGGTGTTATTCGGCTGTTGTTACTTTACATTCGGCAGTGTTTACTTGTCATTCGGCAGTAGTAACGTGATTGAATCTGGATAAGAAGAAAGAAAGGAAGTCTGCATAAAACTAAGCCCCTCTGATGACTCCGGCTTCCTTAAACCTTTCAAAGGACCACAATCCAATGCTACATGCAAACTCTTTAAGGCACACACCTTGAAATTTCAGAGTAAATGTGTGTTTCAGATTTCGCTTAAAGTGTGCTTTAACGTCCTGAGACGGAGACATTGGTCGTCTTATCTTACTGGTTGAAGAACTTGTCCAGATATTGTGGTTATTTCACCGCTGTGCAAGTGGTTAGGACTAAATGACAAATATGCATAATGAGAACGGTATACTTATGTATTTGGTTTGTAGGATACATACAAGTATAAGTAGGTTACACATATGTACATGGTGAGTAGGGTACATGTATGTATACCTTACTCACTGGATAGCTAGATAGATAGATTAGATAGATAGATAGCTAGGTAGGTAGACAGACAGGCAGAGACAGACCGGCAGACAGATAGATGTTTATTCAGGTTAAAACACACATATACATATACAAGAAGTTACAAATGACAGTTATCACACAATAAAACAATTTACACAAATTTCAGCTAAAATATCCTGTAGTTGGGTAACTAAAAGTTATAGTTTCAGATAAATAAAACACATATTAACTAGTTAACTAAGATCAAAATGTAATTTGTATCACAGCTAGGCTTTTTAATACCATGCGTACCTTTGTATTATAGAAACAAATGTTAATTAGACTAAGATAGTTCAAATTGGAAGCAACATGTATTTATTATAGCAGTGTGTAGTAACCTAGGATTGCCCATGAAAGCTAGAAAGCTTATTTCCAATTGGGTCCTTGGCTAAATATACCTACATTAATGAAAACATACATATTTAACACATCATAGACAAAAAATTAAAAAAGACTTTGGGATTTGGAAGCTATGAAACTAAAAATGTTTCTATAATATATTTGTAGATCCTAAACACAATTACCTAGCCAATGTGATTAAAACACAAAACTATGTATTGGACCATGTCAACAATGCACACTGTTTCTCACAGCTAAATCTAAAAGATGTTTCTTCACAGAAAGTTTGAATTGATTAAATTTAGTTAATTTCTTCAGATCGTCTGGAAATGAATTCCAATCTTTTATTGCACTAAAAACTGAAAAATATATTTTCTTTCCCAAATGATTTAGGTAGAACAAAGTTGTACATATTGGCCCTTGTAGAATAAGAGTGAACAGTTCTGACAGGTACAAAATTTTCTCTCATGTATGAAGGGCATTTGTCGTGGACAATTTTAAAAACATGGTTCAAACGTAACTGCTTATTTCTATTTTTGACATTCAACAATGACATTTTAGCCAGGCTAAGTTGATTTACGCTTTCCCTCGGTTCCATGCCATTTATGAATCTAACAATCTTGTTTTGACAAATTTGTAACTTATCTCTAAGACCCTTATTTAACGTGGGATACCAGGAAGTACAGGCATAATCTAAATGACATTGAATCAAAGCAGAGCATAAATACTTTCTAGTATTAAAGTCTAAACATTCAGCTTGTCGATGACGTGAATTTACCTTACTTATTATATTATTAACAATGCTTTTTTCCTGATAATGAGCTGTCAATAGTGACACCTAAATATTTTACAGACTCAGAGGTCTCAATCTTATATCCATTACAAACAATGTTAAATTTATTTACTAGTTTTATTTTGCGTTTCGAGCCAAAGATAATGCATTCAGTTTTGCCAAGATGAAGAGATATATATATATGTACCGTACATGTACTGTATTCACTATGTATATAATTATGAGTACCCTACTCACCATACGCAAATATATACTTTACTTAACTTGTGTACATGTACTCATCATGTTCTCATTATCCATGTACCCTACTCACCATGTACATATGTGTACTCAACTTACAAACTACACTGCCGAATATCTGGTGACAAGTTACCAGAGTTAAATGAGAGGTAATCACTGCCAAATAATATAACGCCTCACAAGAATGAAAATGCACCACATCATAATGTAAAATGAAATGTCAACATTAGAATGAGAAGTTACCGATAACAATGACAAGTAACAACTGCCCACTGACAAGTAGCCAGTGCCGAATGACAAATAAGTGCTGCTAAATGACATCAAACCATATCGGAAAGAAACTGTACGACATCATTATGCAAAGAACAACGCCGAATAACAAGCAACCTATGCCGAATGACAAATAACCACTACCGAATGACATAACACCACAAAAGAATAAAAATATGACATATCATTACGTAAAGTGACAGTATCAGAATGAACAGTTACGAACGCCAAATGACAAGTAACCACTGCCAAATTATATAGCACCACATAAGAATAAAACATACATATCATTACGTAAAGTGACAGTATCAGAATGAACAGTTACGAACGCCGAATGAAAAATAACCACTGCCAAATTATATAGCACCACATAAGAATAAAACATACATATCATTACGTAAAGTGACAGCATCAGAATGAACAGTTATCAACACCAAATGACAAGTAACCACTGCCAAATTATATAGCACCATATAAGAATAAAACATACATATCATTACGTAAAGTGACAGCATCAGAATGAACAGTTATCAACACCAAATGACAAGTAACCACTGCCAAATTATATAGCACCACATAAGAATAAAATCTACCATATCATTACGTAAAGTGACAACATCAGAATGAACAGTTATCAACGCCGAATGACAAGTTACCATTGCCAAATCACATCGAACATCTGAATAAAAATATGCCATGTTATTATGTATACTGACAACATCTCAATAAAAATTCACCACCGCCGAATGACAAGCAAGCAGTGCTGAATGACATGTAACCACTGCCGAATTACATAGCACCACATCAGAATGAACATGTACCACAACATTATTCTAACTGACAGTACCAGAAGAAAAGTTATCACTTACGAATAACAAGTTACAACTGCCAAAAGACAAGTGACAAGTAGCCACTACCTACTGAAAAGTTACCACAATCGAATGACAAGTTACCATTGCGAATGATAATAAACCATAAAGTTGCGTTTGGCGTTCCGAACAGTCATGTCTTATATTGTTTCTTTCATCAATATATGAAAATATATTTTCAGTATGAATATGCTGTTGGTTTTACTCTGCATTACGGTTTACGTATCAAAAGTGATATCGATTTGTGAAGACGGTAAAAACTGTACGTTGTCAAGTGGGCAAGTAGGGACGTGCTTTGTTGGTGTATGCCTTACACATATCGACGAGGAAATAAGAGAGAACCTAGAATTTATCATTACTGCTAAATATCCAGAACACGAATTTCACGTGAGTTATTATACACAAATATTTGTTTTTGAAATAACTAGAAGGAAATTCAATATCTATTTAGCGTTAAGTCTTTTTAGACTGACATGATGACCTGACTTATTCTGCACCATTTTTAGCTCACCAGAGCACAAAGTGCTCAGGGTGAGCTATTGTGATCGCTCACCGTCCGGCGTCCGTCCGTCCGTCCGTCCACACTTTCCTTTAAACAACATCTCCTCCTAAACCAACAGGCCAATTTTGATGAAACTTCACAGGGATGTTCCTTGGATGGTCTTCTCTAAAATTGTTCAAAGAATTGAATTCCATGCAGAACTCTGGTTGCCATGGCAACCGAAAGGAAAAACTTTAAAAATCTTCTTCTCAAAAACCAGAAGCCCTAGAGCTTAGATATTTGGTGTGAAGCATTGCCTAGTGGACCTCTACCAAGTTTGTTCAAATCATGACCCCGGGGTCAAAATTGACCCCGCCCCAGGGGTCACTTGATTTTACATAGAAAAATCTTTAAAAATCTTCTTCTCGAAAACCAGAAGCCCTAGACCTTAGATATTTGACATGTAGCATTGCCTAATGGACCTCTACTAAAGTTGTTCAAATCATGGCCCCGGGGTCAAAATTGACCCCGCCCCAGGGGTCACTTGATTTTACATAGGAAAATCTTCAAAAAATTTCTAAAAATAAAGCAGAAGGCCTAGGTCTTAGATATTTCACGTGTAGCATTGCCTAGTAGACCTCTACAAAATTTATTCAAATCAGACCCCCGGGGTCAAAATTGACCCCGTCCCAGGGGTCACTTGATTTTACATAGGACAACCTTAAAAAATCTTCTTCTTAAAAAGCAGAAGCCCTAGAGCTTAGATATTTGACATGTAGCATTGCCTAGTAGACCTCTACTAAAGTTGTTCAAATCATGACCCCCGAGGCAAAATTGACCCCGCCCTAGGGGTCGCTTGATTTTACATATGAAAATCTTCAAAAATTTTCTTAAAATAAACCAGAAGGCCTAGAGCTTAGATATTTCACGTGTAGCATTGCATAGTGGACCTCTACAACATTTGTTCAAATCATGACCCCAGGGTCAAAATTGACCCCGCCCCTGGGGTCACTTGATTTTACATAGGAAAATCTTCAAAAAATTTCTAAAAATAAACCAGAAGGCCTCGGTCTCAGATATTTGACATGTAGTATTGCCTAGTAGACCTCTACAAAATTACTTCAAATCATGACCCCGGGGTCAAATTGGCCCCGCCCCATGGGGTTACTTGATTGTACATAGAAAAATCTTCAGTATTTTCTAAAAATAAACCAGAAGGCCTAGAGCTTAGATATTAGACATGTAGCATTGCTTAGTGGACCTCTACAAAATTTGTTCAAATCTTGACCCCCTCAGGGTCAAATTGACCCAGCCCCAGGGGTTACTTTATTGTACATAGGGAAATCTTCATAAATTTGCTTAAAATAAACCAGAAGGCCTAGATCTTAGATATTCGATATGTAACATTGCCTAGTCGACTTCTACAAACTTTGTTCAAATCATGACCCTCGGGGTAAAATTGGCCCCGCCCTAGGGGTTACTTGATTGTACATCGTAAAATTTTCTAAAAATCATCAGTTTGACATTTGAAACATATTACTCTGGTGAGCGATCCAGGGTCATCATGACCCTCTTGTATGAAAATAATTTCTGTCAATAAACATAAAAAATTGTGCTGTTTAGACAATAACAGTACATATATAAAGAGCTAAAAAGATCTTTTTTAAAATTCCAATTAACATTTCTCTCCATTTTAGGATCCTAATAACACAGTCATGTTTATCCGCGGTAACGGTCTGTGCCTAAAGTGGCACAAGGGCATACAACTCTTAAAGACCGGCAAGGATACATGGGAGATAACCATCACGTACAAATCATCTATTAATGGATTCCAGTGTCAAAAGTGCACGTCAAAACATGTTGATTATCTTCCTGGCAACAAACTCCAGTACCGTTTGTTTATTGATGACAAGAAGGATATGCTTGGTGCAAATTTCGCTATTTCATTTCCAATTTCTCAGATATCTTCTTATTTCGAAATAAAGCCCAAATTTGTTGTATACCCTAGGTTTAAAGAAATTATTGGGACACTTCAGACTTTTGAATTAGAATCTAATTACATCGGCAATACAAGGACTTTAGTTTTATATACCCCTCCAGGTTTCACAGAAAACCCGTTGAAGACCTACCCGACTTTGATCGTTTTCGATTTGAGTTTTGAGTATGCTAAGTTTTTAAAACAAAACTTTGAAGAACCAATTTTACGTTCAATGTCTGAGGAATATATTTTGATCGGATTTGGTGACTTTAAATCCCCAATACATAGGGACCATTTACTATCTCCGGTACCAGGACCATTTTACTACTGTATAAATGGTACCCTTGAAGATTTCTGTAATGGATGTATACCTGGGAATGCCAGTGTTACGGAGTTTTTTCAATATCTTGTTTACCCCTGCGGGCAGCTGGTTATACTTCGAGGAGACGGTGATGCAACGCTAGATTTCTTAACACTAGAAGTACTTCCGAAGGCTGAGACAATATTGGGAAACAGAATAGACAGGGACAGATTGGGTGTTATGGGTTATTCGCTCGCAGGATTGATGTCTTGCTATGCTGCGTGGACACGTCCAGAAGTATTTTCATTCGCAGCTTGTCAGTCACCCTCTTTCTGGTGGCCGTTAAGCATCAACAGCTTTCTAGAACCTTTGTTCCATTTTATCAACCAAACATTAAAAAACGATTCGCTTCAAGCCAGTCGCACGGATCAGAAATATTACATTGACGCCGGTGGAGCTGAGAGCTTTGCCCCATTTATCATTACACAAGCAGTCGTTGAAGTGGGGCAGTATATTTCTAGTTTAGAACATTTCATGTTAGATAGAAATGTCTGGATAGCTGTGCATCCGTATAAACCCCACAACTTTATAGAATGGGTGAAGCGTATTGGACAGGCACTCACAACATTACTACCGGCTAGTGGAGAGGCAAGCATGCCTTTCCCTGGTAAAGAAAAACGAAAGCAAAAGTGCAAGAGTAAAGGCCACATTCAAAGAACGCAGCCGCAGAACTAATATGGAAACAGGGGTGTATGTAAATGTATATGACGAAGGGTTTAGTTATGCGTAGTCTTATAAAAAATATTTGTTGATGTAAATTGTGGGATCTTCTTTTTGTATCATTTCAATTCAGTTATTTAGCTTACGACTGAAACAATGGCTATCCATTATATAAATTTCATGTGGATGTAAAGACTTAAATGCAAAATGCACAGTTATAGAGATTGTAACTGTTGGTAAAGGGTTTATAACACTGTCATTGGACCAGAAAGTAAACCCCACTATACGGGTATACCATTTCAGAAACATGATCATCTTGTGGTGGCGATTGTTGAATATTGTGTGGAGTAAGGTCCCGTGATAGTGCTGAATCTTGAATATTGTGGTTACTTCATTATCTACCCATATATGCAAGAGTAGATTTCGGTGAATAATCCTAAATTGTTTTTTGCCAATTTCCCTCCCTTTTGACTAAGTACACGGATGCAGCTTCGTGCAATTCACGAACAACCTCATACTGACGGTATTCCCGCTGGTGGGCTAATTTCTGTTTTCCTCTAATAGTAACGTTACGCAATAGAACTATCACACGTGGTTTCCTATATTACAGTCTGTCCGGTATACTTTCGGTGACTCCACCGTTCCGAAATAACCATGTGTCAATTGGTCTTGTGGTGTAACAACACGTCAAACAAGATTTTGTCTAACGCCTTTTTGAGTATGTGTAAAAACTGATGAATATTTCAATACATTTATGCACGTTTAGTAAACGGGGACGTATGACGTAACATCATTCATCCAGATTACAACGAATAAAGCCTGGACCCGGTACCGGCATACGGAAAGGAAAATCATCCTGCTTGTAAATGCCTACCATGTGTGCATTTATAAAACAACAAAAATTACTTTCATTCTGTATTAAGGTATGAATGATACCTACATATGGTGATTTATAGTTTAAAACCCATCTTATTCTGGTTTCATTCTAAGTAGCAATTAATGCATCTTAATGTCCTAAAACGGGCCAGTAAAATTTGTCATTCAAATCTTCATCTGTAAATATATTTTTAAAAAAAGCAATGTTCTGCTTGTGACGATCGGATGTTGACGAGGATGCACCCTCAGGAGGTTTAAATAATACCATTTTCAAATATGCTTTGGAAATACTGGGCGCAGTCAAGCAAAACAACAAACTCGGTTTGACTGTTATGAGGTAATGAAATGTAAAACACCTCTTGCGCCCATAAGTCCCGGCTTTAATTGAATTATATTGTCCAAGTACATTAATTGATTTGACTCCATGACCTCTACAGACCAAAAGGTTTAACGCCACTGAGCCCAAGAGCGGGGACCTTTTAATTGCATTAGAATGCAACCAAGCAAAATATTTGCAAGCTCGATTTAATTGAGTATGTTCATGTGGAGAACAGAAACGAGCAACACCCCTCACGCTCAAAAATACTGACTTCAGCGGAACTTTATAACATAAAAAAGAATGGACTCTTTGACATTAAATGACAAGAACATATAACAACACTGAGTCTATCTACGGGAAGATTTTTTTACGGCCACTACACTGCACACTAACATCGATGTAACAGTTATGGAAATTTCGTATATTTTAAGAAGGTTTTTTAGAATCACAGAATGCAACTCAGCACAACAATAACAAACACAGTTACGCTGAGTCTTTTCATGAGAAATATGAAACGTACAAAATTCCCCAAGCCTCCTAGCACTGGCTTGAACGGACCTGTAATATACATACTGATTGAGTGACTCAAGATCGCAAATGACCAAAAACTATAACAACACAGACTCCAGTTACTTGGAGACTTTTTAAGGCATTCACACATCACTTAACAAGTGTTGGTATGGAAGTTTATTACATATATAAGAAACTCCTTTGTAGAACTGAACATAACCAAGCCTAATAATAGCAGAATATCTTCATGAAAGGTAATAAAATGTGTGACAAACTTCATGTCAACAAGCACCGGCTTAGAAGGAACTCTATTAGACATGTACACTGAATAGATCTCACAAAGTACAAAGCAAAAAGAATAAAACGACTACAGTGTTATGGTTAATATAAAGGAAATGCCTTAAAAAGACAGCCGCGCAACAGATAAACGGAGGCTGGGACTATTGGGGTGAGGTGTGGTGAGGATTCCACAGTTGAGCTGTTCTTGAAGGGAAGTTTTAGTAATATTGTGTGCGTGAAAGTGAAATCAGGTACATTAGGTTCCTGGTAAGGGTAAGGTGAAAGTGATCTACAAGGATTAGGTAATTTTGATTTCGTGAAAAAAAATTAAAGAGAAGTTTGGTGACGGCTATATTCTAAGATTTTCCAAATCAGGGTAGTTATCATGTGTAAAACACTGCTTGCACTTTTGCCAGGAGTGCCAAACAGTGGAACTATATTCTAGTTTGGGATTGAAAAAAGGTATTATATTTATTAAACTATTATTTTAATTTTCCCATTGTTCGTCCTGACATTTCTCCTGATGAAAGGTAGAGATTTTTTGCTTTAGATGTATTACTATTGATATGGGATGACCAGCTAAGATCTTAAGAGTGCATGAGGAAATAGAAGGGTTCTTTTTTCCTTAGCTAGTTATTCACAACACCTCTGAATTCGATGGATCAGTCCTGTTTTTACTGTTTAAGAGCATACAGTGATAAGATAACTTAATTGCCCTTTTGGCAACATTTTTTCCATTAATACAAGATTTTTCATTGGATATTTTCATAGAATGTAGGTCAGACATTTTGAATGAGATAACGAAAAAGACTTATTAAATTAGTTCGTCTAACTTAATTTTGTGGCACATAAGCCAGTGGATTCGTCAACCTCAACTCAAATAAAATCGTATTGAATGAACAGGCCAGGCTGCACTGGTATTAACATCTGTTAATAATCATATTATCAAGCAATTTTCTAAATTGTTATAAGGTGTAAGCTAGTTAGTGATTGCAATATGATCATTCCAGTATTTGTTTGTATTTTGTTTTGTTGGGTTTAACGTCGCATCGACACAATTTAGCGTCATATGGCGGCTTTCCAGCTTTGATATGAAGGAAGACCTCATGTGCCCCTCCGTGCACTATTTCATCACGGGTAGGCACCTAGGTAGAACCACCAACCTGCTGGTGGCTTCCTCACAAGAAGAATTCAACACCCTGAGTGAGGCACATACGTACGCACACCGGTGAAGGGCAAGTGATTCAAAGTCAGCGACCTTAACCATTCGGCCACGGAGGCCCCTGTTTTTGTGTTAGGTTAATGTGTTAGTCCTTACTTACCTGGCCAAAGCAGTTGGTCCTGTAGCTAATATACAAGACTATGAAATAAGGCCACAAGTTTGATCACCTGGGTGCGGCGTATTTTACCTGTGTAAGTTTTGACAGAAAATCAGTCCTCCTCCTCGTAGTCATGTGGGGAAGTTGTCATTTGCTGTCAGAAAACAAGTCAATACTGTTACAGAATACAGGAACATTGATAACTAATAGGTTAACTGAACACCGTTGCATTACTGAAAAACAGAATATAGTAAACCATTAAACAAACATTAGTTTAACTTGCAACTCACTGATCTGCCTTTTATTTGTAAACAACGTGTCACATGTCAAGTTTAAAAATGTGTTTGTTTGAAGTTCTAAATGCTCTTTCATCGATTTCTGCATGTAAATATGTAACATATTGTTCAAACTGTAAATCCTTGAGATATGTTTACGTAACTATCTTATTTGTAAACATGCCCTGCTCATAAAAATTGTTCATTAGAAACAAATTTGGCATTGTTTACATGTTTTTAAAGCTCTTCTTATGCCTAAATTTCATTTTGCAATAGAATGAATCATTATTATAAAGCATCTCTTTAAACAAGAAGTAAACAGTGTATATAAACAGTATGTCATTTTTAATGGTTTTATGTTAAAAAAACGTGTACACTTAAAGACGCGCCACAGAATAACTGTATTCTTTTGTTTTCAATGATGGTAATTATACAATTTTTTGCATGAAAAAATTGAAACATACAAGTATTTAGTTACAAATTGACAGTGACATGTATTAGGCCAAGACAATGTGTTTAATGTTTTAACATTTTATCAAATCAATGTAGCAATATGTACAGTAATCAGTGTATTTAGTTAAATTTCGATCACAGTTTGTTTCTATAGTGTAAGATACTTCATCTATATTTTTCCAGCCGCACGCCGGTATTGTTTTCACCTTTACTTCCTGTAAATATCTGGGGTGAAGGTCATTTAACAGCTTATTAAAACTGTACATTTTGATAGGTGGATGAAAATTTCCACAGGTTTTTCGATTGGAATAGGTAATATTTTCTTAAGGGATGTGCAGTTGCTCTGAGCTGTATTGTTAGACAGTATAATCCGTTGCAAGGTTCCTGTGGAAAGAGCTTACGTCATAAACCTGAATCCTCCCGGTTGTGAAACTAAGGCAGAGTTCGACTATGCCATTCTGATACGGAGTGATCTCCCGTAAACGATTAAGAGTGAACTTGTCCCCTAGTCAGCTCGTCCACCAGTCAATTCGTCCCCATTTTGGTCATTTCCTATCCCTTGACGATTTAAAAAATGGTCATTTCGCCCCCACTTTTCGGCCCCTCCTTTTCAGTCTTTTTTGTCAACGTTTCTTAGATTATAATTTATATTATTATTAATTATGATGTAAAATACGTGTTCTGTAAAATATGTTCTACATAAAAAAAACATGAAAATTTCACTATAAAAACTACATTTTGTTTTGCTTTACAAGTACCCGATCATATGTAAAAGTGCAGAATGCATGCACGTTTCGTAGCTTAAAGTGTGCATTGACTAATGAGGCCGTGTATCTTTTTTAAAGACACTTGTTGTTTAAACTAAGCTGAAAAGAGACTGACTGAATAAGTTTGCGTATGAAGTTATGAAAACACATTTATTCGGGAAGGGCCTAAATTGTCCACCTAAAAACTTATAGTATAGCTGTATATTACCCGTATCATAAGAATGATTTTCATTAAGTTTTTTGTGGGAGAAAAAAGTAGGTCAATAGGTTGTGGTGGGTCTTTAAAGACTTAAATAACTGTATTCTTTTATATTTCCATGATGGTAATTAAACACGATTTGCATGAATAAAATGAGAAGTTACAAATTTACAGTGACATATATAAGGCCAAGACAATGTGTTTAATGTCTGAACATTTTATTGAACGCATGTAGCATTATGCACAGTATTTGCCATGTCTGATTCATACTTAGTTTGACTATTATTTTATTGTCTGCGATCAGTAAATCCTTAGCCTGCTAAATTTCTAAAATGGACTGGTCCATCATTCAATTTGGGAAATACCATGTATTATTCCAAAGGGTGTTTACTGAAAATTTACTGACTGAATAGCGAACAGACTGCGTGCAGACCATGATCAGACTGCACGGATGTGCAGGCTGATCTTGGTCTGCACTAGTCGCAAAGGCAAAATCAATTGCCGCCAGCAGGCTAAAGGTTAAATAAACGCTTTAGATTGATTGAAAGTTGGAATTAAAGTTTATAAAAATGCTAATGTAGAGATGGTACCTAAAAATTCAAATTGCATCTGATATTATTTTCAGTTGAAAACGTAATACCGGAGTGCCTCAATTATATAACGGTTTAACTTTCATACTTCATTTTTCATGCTGAAGGCAATATTTAATCCAAAAAATTTGGTCCTACCTGAAAAAGTGAAGCCAGTGCCAGATAACTCTTCTAGGACTATTTAATTATGTGAACAAAGTACGCACAGATTCGGATGTGTTTCCCAAAAATATGCTTTACTTCAAAATCTATGAATAATCATTCAAACAAAAAAAGTTAAGCATTATCTTTCATTTTTGAAAGAAATAATTCAAAGACAATGCTTTTTATTCATTACTGTCGATAATTTACAGGTACGGTATGATCAGGATTGGAAAATCAAATTTTAAATACATCTAGTGAAAATCCAATTATGTTTTAAGAAACGGGCAAACAAAAAACAAGTGTAAATAAGGTTAATGTTTCAAACAAATTCATTGGCCACCTTATACCTGATTCACTAGCTTTAAAACTGATAAAAATACCTTTGGTATCTACATTCTGAAGATAAGTTCGGATGCAACATGTGGTTCAAATAATTAGCACCTGAAGTGTAACTTTGTATGGGTGATGGATAGAGTTCCATGCCGCGATGGTTGTCAGGATAAATGAAATTCCTGGATATTTTTGGCTAGGGAGTCCTTTTCTCTTACCAGAATCGTGACTTCAACAAGGTGGTGAATTATTTTAAAGAAAATCAGCACCCTAGACTCTTCTCTGCTGATGAGCCTACGAATCAAATACGTGCAGTTGACTGATCTGAAGCTTAGATATATACGTTACATTTCTATTCATTTCTCCAGTAATGTTGTTGCGTCATGTTTCAAAAAACTGTTTGTTTGTTTTGTGTTTAAATTCGTTCGATTTATGCACATTTTTGAAATTTGTTATTGAACTGATTTGTTTGGTTGATTGATTTGGGTTAAAAGCGCAATTTTCCTACAGTATTATCATCAGTTAACCTAACCAGTGTTCCTTGATTCTGTACAGTACTAACTGTTCTCCGAAAGTAAATGCTAACTTCTCCACATGAATCAGAGGCAGATGACAAAATGAAATTAGACACAATATTTTATAAATATCAAATCGTCATGGAGAATATACGCTTCGCTCGCGGATCAAAGTCAAAAACCAGCAATTCTAAGATTTACGCTCTCCCTATTGAGCTAAATAGGCAGACAGTATCAAAAATTTAATGTAGTTTCAACTTGGATGAAAAGTAATCCACCAAAAGTGGATATGCTATCTATCATATAGAATGCCTTCACATGTTCTAACAAATTGTCAGGAAAACAAAAATACCAGAGGAAAAGAATGTAACAATTATAATGACATTAGATCTTGGATTACGAACGTTCAGTACAGCACGATAATACTTCAGAGGGGAGGGAATGTGTATTTAACGGGAAGAGCAAGAATATTTTAGTTTATGAATATCTAGATGGCGGAACTTTGTAGATTGAATCAGGATCATCATCTTCATATACTTGACTACGTGGCCTTGGATAGTCATACAGATCTTCCGCTTTCGGCTCGTCTGTATCAGAATCAACCCTAACATCTCCATTAATTCTTACAGTCATTCCAGAGGAATCAGATAAGCTGTCATCTTCTGAACACTGTTCCTCGTGTAGTGCTTGCCCAAATGTAGTTTCAGTTGTACTTCTTTGAGTTTCATTCACAGGCGCTCTCACTGGAACAGCTGGTAGAAAGTCGTTTGGATCGAGTCTCTTCTTTTTTGATACACGTGGTTGAGCTACTGGTGGTCTCGAAGAATGTAATCCACATTCACTTGCAATTCTTTTAGGCAAGTGTTCTTCTGGTTGGTTTTCACCCTGTAAATATGACAAACTAGTAACTTGCATACTCTGTACTCTCCTTATGTCAACATTAGTATAAATGTCATCTGCATCGTCTTCAGTGTATCTTAGCTGATTTTCCTGAAACTGTTCAACGTTATCGCTGTCATTATTTTCAAGTTGCATAGCTACATATTCTCCATCATCTACATCACCATTTGCGATAATTCTTTTCTTGTCTTCTGTACCATTTGTGTCAGTATCTTCATTCTCTGATGTAACATCATCGCCACCAATAGGTCCTGCTAAGTCGTAGTCACCAATTGTATTTTCAACTATCTGAAACCTTTTGGTTTTCATGGTAGATTCCTTTACAGCTGAAGCAGCTTCACGAGTCACTACTATGTCATCTTCTGAATGCTTTTCAGTAATCTCAGGATCTGAATCCGTATTCGATGCTTCTCCGTCCCTTTCAATTACATAATCTTTTAGATTATACGACTTATCGTCAGAGCCAAATACTTCAGTTTCTTTTTCTTCGTAGCTGCTGTTGAAGGATCGGTCTTTTTCTGCAGCTATCTCCACGTCGTGGTTAAAGGCGTCAGAGTTTGTAAATATGTTACTAGGTTGTAGTTCTATGTCTGGATTGAAACCGCCTGAAATGACATATTAAACACTGGTATTCTAGTCATATTTTTTACAAAATACCAACTTCGGAATGCATAAACATTGTGTAGAATAACGTATAATTACTTGTACAGGATCCTTTAACATTGTGTAAAATAACATATATTTACTTGTTCGTAATCCATGAACATGCATTATGTAGAATAACATAAAATTACTGGTACGTAATCCATGAAAATTGTATAGATTAACAAAAAATACTGGTATTGAGTCCATGAACATGGTGTAGAATAACATATAATTACTGGTTCGGAATTCATGAACTTTCGTTAAATCAACATGCAATTACCAGAACGGAATCCATGAACATTGCCTAGATTAACTGACAAATGTTGCATGAATGAAATACAGTTCAAATATGAAAGTTAGTAGAAAACGTGTCAAATTCTTACTGTTAACTTCAGCGCCATCTTCTTCATACCAACTTGCGTGTGGCTTTGGTGTAGGTATTGTGTGAGTTCTTTCAATCTGCCAAACCCTCACATTTTCTTTGCTACATCTGTTAGGTGTATACGAAATATTTACTTAATCATTGAGATATTGCCCATTGTTAAAGATATTTTTCATTTAATCTTTAGCCTACAGGCGGCAAGTTATTGTGCCTTTGCGACCAGTTAAGACCAAGATCAGCCTGCATGTCCGTGCAGGCTGATCATGGTCTGCACAGTTCGCGAATTTTGTCGGTAAATTTTCAGTGAACACCCCTTTAAATGAGGACCAGTCCATTTTAGAAATTTAGGATAGTAAAGGTTAAATAATAAACAGGGACAAGATCAATTTAAGAAATGACCGTGTAATATCAAGTTTCCTACCTTGAGATACTATTTGCATTCAAAAATTGTACAGATACTATTTGGATTCAAATTGAATAAATGCTGAAGTATTTCAATATTTATCAAACAAAACTCACTTTATTCTAATGTATTTGCGTTTTCTATTTAATAACAAAACGAACTAACTTACCCTCGTTTTCTAAACACACAAATCAAAATGATGGAAACAACAACGACAACAATCAAAACTGGAACCACAACTCCCACTACCAAAGTTGTTGAGACATTGCCTCAAAGTTATATTTGATCGTTAAATACTTTTTAGTACAATTATACTTCATGCATATTTTTAAGTCTTTTTTTCCCCAAATTATCATTATACAATACAGCTACAAATTTACAAAGGCTCGAAACCTTTGCGACCGAATTTAAATATCAACATTATCAATTTATCAATATGTTTTCTCCTCAAGTGAAGTTATCTATTCTTATATAATACTTAAAATTCAGCTTAAATAAAATGGCAATGTAGTTTTCGCAATTTTATCAGCAGAAAACTTAACTTTTTGAAATTGTAATTAAAATACGCTCTGTCATGCTTTTTTTTTTTTTTTTTTTTTTTTGAAATATTAAAATATCGGTACTATCATACTTTCATATGTCTGCAACGTGCTATTATCAATTTTTCCTCGGGTAATTCCATCGGTGCTTGTAAAGCTTGATACACCACTGAAATGTGATGCCCCGTCCCTGCTTGTGTCCCAGGTCACCGTCTTTAAACTGGTGGTATTCTCCGCGAGCTTTGCGCTGTCAATTGTCGTCACATTGCTCAGTGCAGTCGTATCTGTGACCGAAGGCGTACTGACGGAGTTCATTGTCAAATCAAAGTTAGTGCCATTCGTTCCTCCGTTCATTTCTTGTGCAAACACTTCGGTGTATTTTAGCAGCCTCTCATTTGGTCGAATACACTTTTGTCAATTTCACTGACCAAGTTCAGATTAAAAGATGTTCATTTAGGAGGTATCACAGTAAATCCTTTTTTATGATTTTATACAATTTTGTTTTGCACTATGCACGAAAGTTCGAAATATGCACTGACAATGGACCTGTTTTAAGTGAATGTAAGGTACAGGTAAGTACCATGCATTCACTTACAATGTCTATTGTACCCAGCTTTCATGTACCTTCAAATTATTAATTATCATTCGAAGTTAATGTCAAAATTGATAGCTTATCGTCAAACAAAAGGGAGAGCTGATTATAGTCAATAAAACTTGATTGTTTATATATACTAACTTAATACTTTCAATTATATTTGTTTTAAATAGTTATTATGTCATATCTATTGTTTATTATATTATGTCACATTTTTATTATTAAGTCACAACCTAATTTTGATTTTTTAAAATGACACAGTAACTTTAGATAACGTTAAGTTTGATATTTACGATCGAGGATTTAAATACTAAACAGTTATTGTACTATCTGGTCCGATAACAACAATAAAGTGATATTTTTTATATATTCTATTTTATTGGTTTGTTTTGTTTGTTTGTTTTTGTTTTTAAACAAAAAATCCTGTTAAGAATACACCGATACTCTATGCATTTCGTATTTATGTAATATGCCCATTTAGCGACCATAATTTTACCGCTTTCAGAGTAGGAAGTGCTTTCAAAGTCAAATGAGAAGTGGTATATATTGTCTTCAGCCTCTTTACTCGATCGCAGCATGCTTGTGTCTTTTTTACAATAGTAAATACCTTTCCTATGATCCTCAAAGTCTTCCCCAACCTGCTCTTCCAAACATAAAAGATCCCCGATTCCCTGACCTTTTCTTCTTTCCTAGGCTCACCCCAGTATAAAATTCTCCTTTTTTGTCCTCAGAATATGAGTTCGGAGTATTTTTTTTATAGTTTTTTTTTTTAATCAGTCATAAACCTGACTGTTTACTTGTAGCAGTTAGTGCAAAGTAACATGATCAAGTCACAATATACTGGCACCGGGCTGACCAGTCATAGTGCTATCCACTCAAAGCAGCAGGGCACCAAACGAGGAAGCTACTAGTACCATTTTTCGTGTCTTTGGTACGTTACCGTAAGCATCTGAATGGATTCTCTGGCCATGTGCATCTCGACATATAGTTAACCGTCCGATTAAATGGAAAACCTTTGCCTATATGTTTCTAGGGATACTTTCTTGAAAGAGACATTTGGTTTGACTTTTGAGCTGCTTCTTTGATCGTACCCTCTCGACGTGCATGTGACTATATGCCTTTTCACTGTTATCATATTCTTCGGCATTGTTTGGGATGATGTCTGTGACCTTATGTCTATGAAGTAGTCCTTGACACTTGGGGGTTATTTTACCGTACTGATTTACCTTTTGAAAGGTCTTTGACAATACACTTCTAAGTGTATTTGACTGTACGCTTCTGCATAGGGACTTTCGGCTATATGTATCTGAGCGAGACTTTTGAGTGTAGGCTTCTGGAGAGAAAATATTCAACCGTAAGCTTCAGAGGTACGCTTTTGAAGAGACCCTTGAAACCGAATGCTTCTTAGGGGAACATTTGAGTTGCTTTTACAGGGGACTTTGAATGCCTGACTCCGGGGCCTCCGTGACCGAGTGGTTAAGGTCGCTGACTTCAAATCACGTTCCCCTCATCGATGTTGGCTGGAGCCTCACTAGGGGAAGCGGGGTTGAATTCGTCATGTGAGGAAGTTACCAGCTGACTTGCGGAAGGTTGGTGGTTCTACCCAGGTGCCCGCCTGAGACGAAATAATCCTGGGGTCTTCCTCCGCCATCAAACTGGAAAGTCGCCATATGACATATAATTGTATCGGTGTGACGTTTAACCCAACAAAACATGGAAATACAGCTGTTACGTGACCTATAAAAGCTTTATTCTTCTTGTTCTATTATGTGAACAGATTTAATCATTTTCAAACTTTTTTATCATATCTGTTTTTTTTTTGGGGGGGGGGGGTGTTTAGTGCCGTTTTTAACAGTATTTCGGTCATGTAACGGCGGGCAGTTAACCTAACCAGTGTTCCTGGATTCTGTACCAGTACAAACCTGTTCTCCGCAAGTAACTGCCAATTTCCCCACATGAATCAGAGGTAGAGGACGAATGATTTCAGATACAGTGTCTTTTATCAAATCAACACGGAGAACATACGCCCCGCCCGAGGATTGAACTGACGACCCCGCGACCCGACCCTCTCTCTATTGAGCTAAGGGGACGGGCTCCTTTATCATATCTGAGTCGTCTAGTTATCAGCTATACACTTGTGCATTTTTATCACAGTTGTGACAAATTACGTAGATATCAATTTTTGTATGTATGCAACGCATTTAAAATGATTAGTAATAAAAGCTGATGGAAAAGCCGACAAAATGAGGTATCGTTCCATTCTATACGACAGTTCATCTATATGTAAAACTTCTCATTTGGTAGGGCGACAATTAAGCCATTCAAAAAGTTGAACCCGGACTCAATTTTTAACAAGGCAAGTTATATACCAAAATGATCGTAAAGGTCCGAAATTTATCAGGCTGCCGGTGTAATGAAGTATTTCGACCCCCATAGAATAATGACCCCCGGTCATTATTCTATAGAAAAAGTGACCCCCTGGTCATAGTATTATGACCTCCAGATCATAGTACTATGACTCCCCCACGTGAAGTAAACTGAACCTCACGAAGAATATTGACTCCCATAAAAAAACGACCCCCGGTCATTTGGTCAAATTTAGTGATAACTCATGTATCTAAGGCCTATTTGCTGCATTTTATGCCCCCACTTGGGGGAGTGGGGGCATATAGATTTGCCCTTGTCCGTCCGTCCATCCGTCCTTCCGTTTGACCATTAGCCCCAGATACCATCACTTGACACAGAAATCAGAGCATTCCGCAACGGAAAAAGGGATTCTATTTCTAGACGCTGTATCTTGGTGTATACATTTTTTTTTTCAGGAAAATAACAATTCACAATACGTTCACAAAACACACCAGTGTCAATAATCTCTGCTAACTTCGGTATGAAGTAATTCTTCAGAAGAAAACTGCACAAGAAACTGCTAGCATAGAACTTAGTATTAATAGAAGTTGCAATACTTAGCAGTGGCAGTAAAGTACGGTAGCGGCAACAATAGAAAGTAGTAGTAGTAGTAGTAGTAGTAGTGGCAGTGGCCGTGGTAGTGGCAGTTGCAGTAGCAGCAGCAGCAGCAGCAGCAGCAGAGGAATAAGTGACAGCAACAACAGCAGCAGGAGAAGAAGAGGTAGATATACATGACGTATTAGTGGAAGCAGGTATAGTAGTATCAGTAGTAGCAGCAGTAGTAGTAGTAGTAGTAGTAGAAGTAGTAGTAGAAGAAGAAGAAGAAGTACATGTAGTAATAACAATAGAAGTAGCGGCACCAGTAGTAGTAGTACAATCAAAATGTTAACTATTGGCAATGGAGGGTATTAGAGTTGTAAATCTAGTGAAACTGTCCGTTAGGTTTGGTGGGGATCACTTTTTAATAGATAGTATCGTCGAAAGTCTTTTCAGGAGCCGGTGTTTTACACGGAAAGAGTAACTTTTTTAAATAGAATAATGCCCGGGAATCGATATTGTATGGGAGTTCGAATATAGTAATTTCGGCAGTAAGTATTTTACATGGAAGGGGTCACTTTTTCTATAGAATAATAACCGGGGTCGTTATTCTATGAGATTCGAAGGGAGTCATCTTTAGGGAGTCAGTATTTTACTTGGAGGGGTCAGTTTTTCTATAGAATAATGACCGGGGGTCGTTATTCTATAGAGTTTTCAAAGGGAGTCAGTTTTTTATAAGGGGAGTCAATATTTTACAGAAAAGGAGTCACATTTTCTATAGAATAATGACCGGGGGTCGTTATTCTATGGGAGTCGAAATACTTCATTACACCGGCATAAATTAGCATAAATGATGGCGATCTGAGAAATCTAAGATGGCGTCTAAGATGGCCGCCACAAAAGAAATGTTGACTACAGTGTTTAAACACACAATCATTTCGACATTTTCATATAAATTTTAATTATTTTTCTGTTTAATATTTTACTACGATATGTCAGATTTAATGAGTATCTTTTTAACATAAATGGCCTAAAATTATTATGCAGATTAAAGGTCAAAAGGTCAAATAATCATAAAACTCGGTATCGGATAGATAAAACTATATATTTAGCATATGATTTCAGGACAATTTTCAGACTTCGAAAGTATTTATGCAAAAACATGTCCTTAAGTTCATTCTCTGTAATGTGAAAACTACCCAATGACCAGTACTCAGAGTGCCATAAACACTATTCAGTGAGCAATACTCACGGTGCCGTGAACACTATTCAGTGAGCACTACTCAGTGAGCAGTTGTCACCGTACCGTGAATACTACTCAGTGAGCAGTACTCACGGTAATGTGAACACTACTCAATGAGAAGTACTCACCGTGCCGTGAACATTACTCACTGAGCAGTACTCACGGTAATGTGAACACTACTCAACGAGCAGTACTCACAGTGCCGTGAACACTACTCAGTGAGCAGTACTCACGGTAATGTGAACACTACTCAGTGAGCAGTACTCATGGTGCCGTTAACACTACTCAGTGAGCAGTACTCACAGTACCGTAAATACTACTCAGTGAGTAGTACTCACTGTACCGTGAATACTACTCAGTGTGCAATACTCACGGTAATGTGAACACTACTCAGTGAGCAGTACTCATGTTGCCGTGAACACTACTCAGTGAGTAGTACTCACAGTACCGTGACTATTACTCAGTGAGCAATACTCACAGCACAGTACCGTGATCACTACACAGGAAGTAGTACTCACAGTGCTGTGAACACTACTAGATGATCAATGTTCTATGAAAAGTACTCAGAGCTGTGATCACTCCACATCGATCATTAGCAATGATCACTGAGAAACTGTAACCCCAGCACACTTAGAGTCCTTCCCACTGCACACTTCTCACCACACTAAAAAGGGACACCGTTGTAAAAAAAAAATGTGACCGTGCGACCACATACACGCATCACAGGATCAATGTCCCTTTCTCTAACGAAAAGGTGGCGACATTTTTGTCAACCTACCATATCCCCTTTCGGGATAGGTTATCAGTCAACTATTAAACAAGGGGTTTGAAGAAGTAGTTTATATATGGCATCTTTCTTACGTTTAAGCAGGGTAATAGCGTCAATTTGTTTTCAGTTTTGACATTTAAAACCGAATACGATTATATATTTTTTTGAAAAATATGACTATGTTTATTTTTTCAGCTCCTGTAAAACTGATTTATTTAACAAATTATCAAGGCCTTCGAGTGGTTTATCGTTTGATTTACCACGGTTCAGAGTTCAGGTGCGTAGGAATTGAACCACGAGGGCGTTAGCCCG
Organism: Mercenaria mercenaria; assembly: GCF_021730395.1. Lineage (NCBI taxonomy): Eukaryota > Metazoa > Mollusca > Bivalvia > Venerida > Veneridae > Mercenaria > Mercenaria mercenaria. The sequence continues at coordinate 58,743,658 of NC_069363.1, forward strand.
AGTGGTTAAATACTGAAGCATCTGAACAATGAACCGTGGTGAATTAAACGATAAATCACAACAAGGCCTTGATTGTTTTCATTCTGACATGCTTATTGATATATTTTAATAAATATTATGCTGGACTTCATTTACGCGAGGAGTAATGTATCGGACGTCATGCGGCAATTTGACGTCATTATTGACGTCATAATGCTCTCGCGCGTCAACCGTTGTTTATCGCAGAATATACAGAGCTTGATTTTCTTCTTTGTTTAAAGGTCCAATACTAAGGAAAGTAAACATCTTAATTTCTTTTAAAAAGCACAGAAACTATTTCATTTTATTGAAAAATGAAAGTTGGTATGTAGAAATTCGAAATAAATCGCAGTATATGTACAACTATTTTTCTATGAAGTATGAAGAAAGTTAAAAAGACCTGGGGGTCATTCTGTCGATTCATTGAAATTTCAACATAATACACATACATTTCTTCGAGTTCCAAAGACCTTCTGTAAATTTTGACCTGCCAATCTTCATTATTTAGTGTCTTGCAGAAGTCTATGCACTGGCTATGAAAAAAATTGCCAACTCATTTTCCCTTAGTAATGGACCTTTAACTGGAAATCAAATCGAGGCATGTTAGAATAGACTTTTAATCATTTCAGTGACATCGTCAAAACGTTTTAAAAACGTTTTATAATGTTCTATCAAGGTGCATATATTTCATATGCAAAAATATACTCTTACTTTTGTATGCAAATCTTTGCTTGAGGCAATATGCGCACAATAATTGAATAGCATCGAAAACCTGTCTATGGATAATACGACATTATCCGTGTCCATGAAAATGTACTAATATACAGAATTTAAAACAATTACCATAAATGAACCAAATAATATATTATGCAGCTATTCTGATGTTTTTTACAACAGTTTTACTGTAAAACTTCAATAATTTTGTCCTTCTTTGTATCAGATAATCCTTTTGTGCCATTCTTTGAATTCATTCAAAAGGATTTATAAGTTCTAATTTTCAAAATTAAACTACAAATTAATGATAGTGAATTCGTGAAATTGAAATTTTTAGCAGATATTTGCCCTTTTTACATATTTATCTTGAAATGTAACAATTTAAATGTTTTACAATTCATGAAAGGTGTGTTGCAATAATTCTACAAAACAATGCATGCCAGCAGTTTATTTCATCAAAAGTGAATGAAGGAAAGCTTATCTTTTACAAAAAGCACCTTTTTCATTTTATGACGGCCATCTTGGACGCCATCTTGGATTTCTCAGCTCGCCACCATTTATGCCGGTGTAACAATAAATTTTGACCCCGTTGAAAATTGACCCTGCCAACATTTCAACATTAAATTTTGATAAAAAAAAGTCGTTGAGACCTGATCAGTCGTTAACTTTTGATCAGTAATGGGGTCATTTTTTAACGGTTAGTTTTTAAGTTAAACGTCGATAATCGTCTGTTTGTAGTAGAGAAACACACTGGAAAGAACCAGAAACTGTCGCAGGCTTGCTGGATAGCTTCTTTAAAAAATAATTTCACAAGGCCGAGCCCGGACTCAAACTGATAACTTTGCCGAGGTAGGCGAGATCATCTATATGTTTGACAGGGAACTGTTAACGAAAGTTTAAGACAATGATTTTCGACAGGTGGTTGGGTGGGGGCACATCGAGACTTCCACACAGGGAGCACCTTTCCCGATCATAGCAAGATATTTATAAGGGATATGTCTGTGAATTATAGTGATATCTCTGTAACAAAGAAATATGATTTTTACGTTGTAAATATATGTCTTTTTTGCGTCCTTATTCCAGGTTCGAAATGTTTTTATCTCATAATTAGGATTTCATTTTACAAATTTGTATAATCTACTGTTTTAATTCATTTACTATAGAATGTACAAAAATAGCTTTTAGATATAGTCTCTTATAATTCTATATAAAATGACCATTGATATTGCCACAATATATACGTCACAGTTACTCTTGTAGACCAATAGAAAAATTAGTTGTGTTTTAATTTATGTGTTGGTTTCTAATCGTATTCAACAGTTCTATTTGAACTAAAATTAACGTTATGCAGGGGGTGGACGTGTTTTGCATTTTGCTGCTTTTTAGGAGAGGAAAATGCTGTTTGCAGTTCAAAATGGCGTTATTTGTTTACCATTTGACCTTACAGAAGACACATTTTGCAGTGTAAGTGTGTTTATTATATACAAAATTTCAAACGATAACGCCCAGTCGGTGGCCATATAATTTATCTTCACTCGGCTTTTAGTATTACATGTTTATCATTGTTTGTTAAAAAGTTGTTGAAGGTACAGTGCCAGTTTATAGTGACGAAAAAATCGTAGCCGTGCATGTAAAAGTAATTTCTGTACAAAACGAACTCTTTACGGGATGTTTATTGATTTGTACATATACATAAGTTTATACTGTAATTTAAGTTTTTTATCTGCTACTTCTAAAACCTTCTATTGCAAAAATATTTTGGTACAAGCAACATTTTGTTATTTGATTGTTCTACCGAGATATCAATCCAATATAAAGATTGGCAACTAAAATATTTACAAGTGATATATATATACCAGAAATATATATGTGTTTTCCTACAATATATGTACAATTAACAACATAAAAATGTCAGTTTATAAAAGTTTTCAGATGGAACAGCTGTTTAATTTCATTCTAATTATATCACTTATATTATTCATTGTTTGTGCATTAATAACATATCTTCATAATGGTATAATGAAACATATACTTTCTTTCGTGTTTTTGTGCGGAACCTACATAAGTCTTGTGGTCCTACCTAGGGACACTTTTTTCCCTGTAAACACTGATGAGTTCAATCTTTTTAAAAACTATTGTCCCCCCAAACTTTGCATTCTTTTTCTTCTTCTTTCTTTCTTATTTTTATTGTTATTATATGTTTTTCATTATTAGATTGAAATTTTACTCACCCCCCCCATTAAAGGGCAGGCACTCGGGGTAAAAATTTCACCCTCTTTCTACAACACAAGCGATCTGACTAAACGAAAAAGGGGAAAAAAATCCCCGAAATGAAAGACAGAAACCGTTTAGAAAACTTTCGGGCTTACTGAACTTAAGCTCTTTTTAATAATTTATTGTTTAGTGTCAACATAAAATGGCGTCAAGGCAGCCCTTTTCATGGAAAAAAAAAACCCAAAAGGTCGGTAAAAAGTGACCTCCCTTTAAAATTTTGCAAATGGGTCAAGGGGGGTGGGGGAAAAAAACCCTTAATGAAAAAGGCCCAAAGGTTGGGGTTAGGGGACCCCCCCCTTAAAATTTGCAAATGGCGTAAAGGGGGTGGGGGAAAGTAAGTCATAAGGGAAAAAAAACCCCAAAGGTGGGTTTAAAGTGACCCCCCCTTTAAACCCTTCCCAATGGCTCAAGGCGGGAAGGGGGAATAACTCTTAATGGAAAAAACCAAGGTGGGGTTAAAAGTACCTCCCCTTTAAATTTTGCAAAGGGCGTCAAGGGGGGTGGGGGGAATAACCTTTCATGGAAAAATACAAGGCGGTTATGCCCCCCCTTAATTTTGCAAGGCGTCATGGCGAGTAGGGGAAAAACTCTTAAGGGAAAAAGGCCAAGGTCTTTTGGACCCCCCCTTTAAATTTTGCAAATGGGTCATGGAGTAGGGGAAGAAATCTAAAGGGAAAAGGCCCAAAGGTCTTTAGCGTGCCCCCCCTTAAATTTGCAAATGGCGTCAAGGCGGGGGGGGAAAGTAACACTTAAAAGGGAAAAAAAAATCAAGGTCGTGAATACCTCCCCTTAATTTTGAAAAGGGGCATAAGGCGGGTAGGGGAAAACTCTTAATGGAAAAAACCCAAAGGTCAAAGTACCCCCCCTTAATTTTAAAAATGGCGTCAAGGCGGTGGGGGAAGTAACTTTTAAATAGAAACACCAAAGGCGTTAATGACCTCTTTTAAATTTTTGCAAATGGCGCAAGGCGGGTGGGGGAATAACACAGGAAAAATACAAGGTCGGTTGTGCCCCCCCTTTAAATTTTGCAAAGGGGCGTCAGGGAGTGGGGAAAAACTTTTAAGGGAAAAAAGCCCGGGGTCGGTTAGTGACCCCCCCTTTAAATTTTGCAAAGGGCGTATGGCGAGTGGGGGAATAACTCAAAGGGAAAAAAGGCCAAGGTGGGTTACGTGACCTCCCTTAAATTTGCAAATGGCCAGGGGGGGAGGGGAAGTAACATTTAAATTAAATGGAAAATATAAAAGGTCGGTAGATGACCCCCCCTTAATTTTGAAAAAAGGCATCAAGGGCGGTAGGGGGAGAACTTCTTAATGGAAAAAAGCCAAAGGGTTTAAGTGACCCCCCCAAATTTTTTGCAAATGGCGTAAAAGGGGGTGGGGGAAGTAACTTTTTAATAGAAAAAAAACCAAAAAGGTGGTTTGAGGACCTCCCCTTAATTTTGCAAATGGCGTCAAGGGGGGTAGGGAAGTAACACTTCTGAAAAATACAAGGGTGGGTTTTGTGACTCCCCTTTTTTGCAAATGGCGTCATGGGATGGGGGAAATAACTCTTAAGGGAAAAACCCAAGTGGGTTTTAGTGACCTCCCCAAATTTTGCAAATGGCGTATGGCGAGGGGGGGAATAACTCTAAATAAAAAAGGGCCCAAAGGTCGGTTGCGTGACCCCCCCTTAAAATTTGCAATGGCGTCAAGGGGGGGCGGGAATAACACTTAATTAATGGAAAAATCAAAGGTGGGGTGAGATGCCCTCCCTTAAATTTTGCAAATGGTCAAGGCGGGTGGGGGGGTAACTTTTAAAGGGAAAAAAAAGCCAAGGTGGGGTTAGAGTGCCTCCCTTAATTTGAAAAATGGGTAAAGGGGGTGGGGGAATAACCTTAAAAAAAACCCCAAAGGTGGGTTTAGAGTGCCTCTCCTTTTTTTTGCAAAGGGGCGCAAGGGGGGTAGGGGAAGTAACTTTTAAAGGGGAAAAAAAACGGGTTCGATTAAGTGATTTCCCCAAAAATTTTGAAAATGGCGTCAAGGCGGGGACGGGAAGTCCTTTTTGGAAAAAATAAAAGATCTTGGGTTTACCCCCCTTTAATTTTGCAAATGGCGTAAAGGCGGTGGGGGAAGTACTTTTAAGGGAAAAAGTCAAGTTGGGTTTTTCGCCCCCTTTAATTTTGAAAATGGCGTAAAGGGGGGAGGGGAAGAAAGTCTTAAGGGAAAAACCCAAAGGCGGTTAAAAGGGGACCCCCCTTGCCTTAAAAGGGCGTCAAGGGGGTGGGGGGAGAAAACTCTTAATGGAAAAAAAAGCCAAGGTGGGTTTAGGGCCCCCCCCTTAATTTTGCAAATGGGTCAAGGGGGAAAGGGGAAGTAACTTTTAATAAAAAAACCCCAAAAGGGGGTTAAGGACCCCCCCCAATTTGAAAATGGCAAAAGGCGGGTGGGGGAAGTAACCTTAATAGAAAACCCCAAAAATTCGGTTGAGTGCCTCCCCTTAATTTTGCAAATGCTAAAGGGCGGGTAGGGAATAACTTTTAAAGGGGGAAAAAACAGGTCATTAGAGTTACCCCCCCCTTAAATTTTTCAAATGCGTAAAGGGGGAAAGGGAAGTAACTCTTTTTGGAAAAAATCAAAGATCGTTGGAGTTACCCCCCCTTAATTTTGGCAAAGGCGAAAGGGCGGGTAGGGGAAGTAATCTTTTGAAAAAAACCCAAGGCCGTTAGTCACCCCCCTTTTTTTTTGCAAAGGCGTAAAGGCGGGTAGGGGAAAAACCCTTTTTAATGGGAAAAAAAAAAAAAAAAGGGGCAAATTAGTGACCCCCCCCTTAAATTTTGCAAATGGGTAAAGGCGGGGGGGAAAATCTTAATGGAAAAAAAAAGGTCGTAAATGACCTCCCCTTAATTTTAAAAATGGCGCAAGGGTGGGTGGGGGAAAAACCCTTCGGGAAAAAAAAAAAGGGTCGGTTAGAGTGCCCCCTTAAACTTTGCAAATGGGTAAAGGGGTGCGGAAGAAATCTTAAGGGAAAAAACCAAGGTCGGTTTAGGGTGACCTCCCCCTTAAATTTGCTAATGGCTTTAAGGGGGTACGGGGAGTAACTTTTAAGGAAAAAAAGAAAAAGATCGGTTATGACCTCCCCAAAATTTTGAAAATGGCGTAAAGGGGGGTAGGGGAATAACCAAAAGGGAAAAAGTAAAGGTGGGTTAGTGACCTCCCCAAAATTTTGCAAATGGGTAAAGGGCGGGTGGGGGAAGAAATCTTTTTGGGAAAAACCAAAAATCGTTTGAGTGACCCCCCCTTTTTTGCAAGGGCGTCAAGGTGGGTGGGAAAAATTTTAAAAGGGAAAAAAAGGCATTAGAGTGACCCCCCCTTTTTTTTGTAAATGGCGTCAAGGCGGGGTAGGGGAAGTAACTTTTAAAAGGAAAAACCCAAAAGGTTGTTATTACCTCCCCTTTTAATTTTTGCAAATGCGTCAGGCGAGTAGGGGGTAACTCTTAATGGAAAAAGAAAAGGGTGGGTTTGGGACCCCCCCCTTAATTTTGAAAAGGCGTAAAGGCGGATAGGGAAGTAATTTTTAGGAAAAAGCCCAGGTCATTAGAGTGCCCAAAACCCTTAATTTTGCAAATGGCTCATGGGGGAAAGGGGAATAACTCAATGGAAAGAAGCAAGGTGGGTTTAGAGTGCCCCCCTTAAATTTTGCAAATGGCGTAAGGCGGGTAGGGGAAAGAAAATTTTTAATGGAAAAAAGCAAAGGTGGGTTTGTGACACCCCCCAAAATTTTTTTGCAAATGGCGCAAGGGGATAGGGAAAAAATTAAAAAAAATAGCACCAGGTCAGAAAGAGAAACCCCCCCTTAAATTTTGGAAAATGGGTCATGGCGAGTGGGGGAAGTAACTCAGGAAAGGCCCAAGGGTCTTTAGAAAACCCCCCTTAATTTTGCAAATGCTAAACGCGGGTAGGGGGAAACCGAAAGGAAAAACCAGGTCGGTTAGTCCCCCCCCCTTGTTTTTGCAATGGGGAAAGGGGGGTGGGGGAATAAATTTTTAAGGGAAAAAAAAAACCGGGTCGGTTAGTGACCCCCCCTTAAATTTTTTGCAAGGGGGTCAATTTGGGAAGGGGAAAGTAACTTAATTAAAAAACCGGGTGGGTTTAGAGGACCTCCCCTTATTTTGCAAAGACGTCATGGGGGGAAAAGGGGGAAAAATAATCTTTAAGGGGAAAAAACCAGGTCTTTTGTAACCCCCCTTAATTTTGAAATAGGTAATTAAAAAAAGGGAAGTAACCCTTTAATGAAAAAAGGTCGGTGACCTCCCTTTTTAATTTTCCAAATAGCGAAAAGGGGGGAAATTTTTCTAATAAAAAAGGTTTTGCAAATCGGGGGGATAGGGAAAGAAACTTTGCTGGGAAGGGTCTGGGGGTAACCTTTTTGGGAAATGGCGTCTTTTGGGTAAGGGAAAAATTTTTGGATAAAAAAGTTAAAGTCGTTAACCCCCCCTTTTTTTTATGGGAAAAATTGAACATAATTCCCATGTTTTGAAAAGCAGTACAAAAAATTTCCCCTAAAAAATTTGGGGGTAATTAAAGAAACTGTGGATAGAAAAGTCTTTTTAAAATAATATATATTAATATCTTGTTTTAAAAAAGAAGTATGTTATATACCTTTTTCGTTTATAAGCAAAGGGTGTAAAAGGGGTAGGGCAATGCATAAAAAGGAGGTATTTGCAGAGGGGTCCCCCATAGGGGGAAGGGAAAGTAACGGGATGACAGGGGACTTTCGGGGTAACCTACATACAAGGTAACAATGTAACCTGCATTTACAAAGGGCGTCAATGAAAAAAGGGGTAACTATTGTGACAAAGGTATCGTTAAGAATACTTTTGTTAAGAAAAGCCCAATTGAACATACCTGCTTTTGCAAATGGGAAGGAAAAAAACCCTAAAAAAGGAAAAAAACATAAATAATCAATGCAACTGTTTTCCTATTTTTTTTAAAAACAAAAAAAACAACACACTGTATGGTATTTTATTCTTTTTCAAGCTGCAATAAATAGCACACGTGCACAAAGACTTGTAAAGTTAATCATAAGAAAAAATTTAATCTGAAGAATATTTTTAAAATTTAATACATGTACAAAGAAAATCATTGCTTTAAAAATAGCTTTCACTAAAAACGTAAAACTCCGTCAGAAAAAAAAGCAATTGAAGGAATATATATAAGTTTTGATTCATTAAGAAACAACCAGCAAGCAGAACTAGAACTGACAGAGTACGAAAACCCCCACAAAAAGGGGCTTGCACAGAAAATGGGAATCATAAGAAAGCATGGGGCCCAAAAGAAGGTGCAAATAAATCCCCCGCCTGTTTCTATATGTTACACCTTGACCAAAACATTTTTATCTTCAAGAAATTTTCACTGAAGGGGTTTTATTTGATCCAGTGGGGGATAAAATTGCAAAGGGCCAGTCGTGTTAAAAAATACAAAATTTTAAAAGGGAAATAAAATGTATAAAAAACCTTATAAGCTAATTCAACCAAAAGGGGCATAATTCAGTAAATGTTGGTGCAAAGTTTTTCACCTTTTGTCATTGATGTGGGGGATGGTTTGGGAAAAACTATGTTTTAAGTTTTAATCAAACCTTTAACATAAAAAACCCTCCCGGCACAGAAATTAATATGAATATAGTGAAATTTATCAAAATTTAAACCTAAATTCTAAGTAAAAGGGGGCATAATTATAAAAAATTGGTTTTCAGGTTATCACCTTGTGTCACAAGGGTTTTAAAGGTGGAACTCTATTTTAAGTTGAAAAAATTTATTTTGTAATAACTGAAGTGGTGTAAAAAACTTTAACCTTTAAATTTTAAAAAAAATGGGGGCATATTTATTAAATATTGGTTCAGAGTTATCGACCTTTTTCATTGTAGGGTGATGATGTTGAACAATATTTTAAATTGAATCAAATCCTTAAGTAATAAAACCTTCTTCACAGAATTATGGAGCAAAACCCAAAAATTGACCTTTTCTTAATTGTGAAAACCTTTTTCCTTTTACCATCAGGGATGGGGATTGGTTTAACGTCATCTGGTCTTGAAGAAAAAATAAAGTGAAATTAAATTTCTTCACGGGAATATCTTGGGAACACAAAAAAAAAAAATATTTAAAAACGTTAAATGAAATTTTTAGTCCTAGGTTTTTTGTAAAATTATTTTAAGCCGTATCTCCCCAAAATATTGATGTTTGTTCCACTATTGCTGGTAAAAAAAATATAGAAATGGGCATGTGTTGGTTTCCGATAAGCGAAATTTTTCACCGAATAAAAAGAAAAAATGTGTTCCCGATGAAAGTTAATTCGGCATTTCGTGAAAGTGATTCATTTTATTATTTATTATTTATTTATGAAATTTTTTATTATTATTTTATTATTTTATTTACCCCAAATTTTATATGTATTCACGTTCATTTTTTTTTTTTTTTTTAATGTTTTAAAAATTGAAAAATTATCTTTTTTAAAAATTATTATCATCTCATTTTTATTATTTTATCCGATTTAATATGTAATTGTATTGCAGTTCATTTTATTCTTTTTTTTTAACTATTTTTAAAAAATCATCGGGTTTTTTTGTACTGCTTTATTATCTTGCGAGTTAAAAAATTTTTCCCTGTTTTCTTATTCAAACCCCGCTGGACCTGCGCCCTTGTAAAGTCACGCTTATTTCATACGTCAAAAAGTGTTGGAAAAATTTAGTTTCTTTTAGATTTAATAGTTTGGCGTTATTATTTAAAGTTTTTTTTAAGCGTATTTTACTCTTTTTTTTTATTTAAGCAAATCCAGTCCTTACAACGTTCAAAACCTTTTTCGTTCAATTTTTGTTTTCCCACTTAGTGAAAAAAAATTTTGGGTTTCTCTCCCCAAAATTTTCCAACAATTCTACTAAATATTTTTATCAAATCTTTCTACCCCTCGTTCCCAAAGATTTTCCATTTAACCTTTTTCCTGATAATAACAGAAATTTCAAAAGTTTTCCGTAAAATTAATGAGTGCATAAGTTTGGGGGTCCCATTTGAGTTTCCAAACAGTGTAAAAATCAGTGAACAAAAAGAGGGTAAAAAACTTTTTAAAAGCTACATTAAAACCCCCAGCAAAGTGCGTAGAGGTGTGTTTGAAAAAAAAAAAGAGCTATGATTTTTTCGCTCATTTTAATTTTTTTGAATTTCTTTTCCCAAATTTTAGAATTGTTGAAAAAAACGACAATTCACCCTGATAAAACCCCCTGTTTTTAAAGTAAAAATCCAAAACAGTTTTTTCTTGCATAACATCAAAATTTCGACGAAAGAATATGAAATTTTTATAATTATGTTTTTATGAAAAAAAAAACTTAAAAAAATAATTATACAAAAGTAAAAAAAATCAATCTAGTAAAATATAAAACTTTTTCCAACATATATTTGCCTAATTTTAAGCGTAACGTTTCGCGTTGGGTGAGATGTTATACTTGTAAAATGGAAAAATTAAGTACACATATAATTTTAAAAGCATAATTAAAATTTCTTTGATTTTAGTACACTATATTTAATTGCATAAAAAAAAAATTTTTTTGATTTATAGCACCACCCTTTTAACGCATAATATAAAAATTTTTTTGATTTAAAGTACCATACATTAAATGCAAAATTTTTAAATTCTTTGATTTATAGTAAAATGATTTTTTTCCGCTTGAATACTAAGTTTACTTTTCGCGAATTATTTAGAATGATTTGATCGTTTACTCTAAACAAAAAAATATCCCCGTCCAAAAACAATTATTTAAAGGGAAATCTGAAAGACAGCTAAAAACCCCCCCATGTTTTGGTAGTGAAAAGGGGAACTTGAACCCTTTTACCTTGAGATGTACCCTTTAAAAAATGAACTGACATGACTGATTTGAATTCGCCCCCTCATTTTGATTTGGTGATAATTTGACTAAGTTTCATGAAAATCTTTCAAGGGTTTTGGGAAAACAAAACGGGCACAAAAAGGAAGGCTGAAAGACAGCTAAAACCCACGCACGTTTTGGATAGTGAAAGGGAATTGAAAACCTTGACCTTGAACTGTGACCTTTTTAAACAAAGAATTGACTGACTGATTTTAAAATTTTCACATCAAATTTTATGAGTTGTAATTTGACCAATTTCATGAAAATCCTTCAAAGGGGGTTTTGGAGTATGGCCGGGCCGAAAGTGTTGCGGACGTGCAGCGGGGCGGACAGACGGCGGACAAGACCATTCCATCCCCCCCCCTAAAAACAAATTTTACCTTTATGCCCCTAAAAACCTATCAACTAAACTATCACTGAAGTCAAATACCCCCAGACCTCACTTTGATAAAGGGAAAATAAAATTTGTCTAGACTTTTGATTTTTTTGGTGTACCTTGACCCTGGGTCTGTATCTGGTTTTAAATTTTTCTGCTCGACTATAAGGAAAAAGTTTAACAAAATATTGTTATTTTTAAAAAATAAATTGGGGGGATCGAAAAAAGGAATTTTTTATCTTTTTTATGGAGGGGCGAGGGCAAAGGGTTTGGTGAAATGGGGGGAGGAGGTAGGGAAAACAGCGGAGTAGGGGGGTTTTTGGAAAAAATGAAATATAATTTTTTTTACGGAACGCATATTTTGGGTGGGTTCGGGAAGTAGTGAAATGTTGGGGATCTAAAAAGGATAGGGCTGAGGGGTCCCGTTCTAAAATCGTTTGAGTATAAGTCAAATTGAGAAAAGTGCCCCCAAAAACTTAAAACCAACACTGTTACAAAAAACTGAACCCCAAAACCCTTTACCTTTGACAACCTGCCCAAAAAAAAAGATTTCTGCCCACGTTTCCCAAAATCAACCAGTGAGGTATTTGTGAAAATTTAAACTTTATGAAACTTTAAAACCAGCACTAAACCCAAAATTTTAAACCCGTGACTTTGAATTTAGGATACTTGTTCCAAACTAATCATTAGAGTTTTCCTTCCAAGACAAAACCTTATGTGAACTTTGTGTTAAAAAGGGGATAGTAAAAAGATTTTTAAAACTGAGAAGCTTTCCTAAAATTTTTAAAAATTTTAATGCAACGGGAAAGTGACACAGCCCAAGGGAAATACAGTAACACCTTATTTTTCAAAACATCGAGCTAAAAATTTTTTAAAAGCCCTTTTGACAATATAAGCCATGAACTAAGCATTTGACCCTTTTCCCTCCACGGGAATCTTGACCTGGGCCTTGTGACCCAGGTTGAGCGCTTGTACATCGTCTTGATGTGGTTTATAATTTTTGTCAGTTTTTTTGAAAAAATCCCCGGCCAGGCGGACAAAAGAACGGCGGACGGAATGGGCCGGACTTCTGACTCCCAAAAATAGCCCAAAAACTTTGTACTTGGGGGATATTATATATATGTTTACTTATGTCTAATTTTTTGAACTATGCTTTTTTCTGGCGGGTGTAGTTGTGCTACTATTTCTTGTGCCAGGTTTGGCGTGGATTTATCATACTTGGTTCTTTCTTTGCATAAATTTCCCCCCAGAGTGTTTTTAAATCAATCTGAAAAAAAAGACAACATTACTAAAAATTTTCAAGAGAACAAAGGGAAAATCAACTTTAAACCCAAAACTTTTATTTTTTTTCTTTTTAGAAATTTTCAGGAAAATAAATTATTTCCCCTTCCCTTTTCGGAGAAAAAAAATGCCAGAGCTGCAAAAAGGGGACAGCACGCTCGACTTTTTGATGCTCAAAGTGAAACGGGGGAATCGAGGAAGCTTGAGCGTCACTTGAGTGTTAAAAAGACCCAATGGGGGATGTAGAATATTGCCAATAGCCTGAGTCTTGTCAAAACCAAAATTTTAAGAAAGTAAAGATAAAAGGGTTTAAACACTAAACGTATACGCAAAAGGGGGGAAATTATAAATTTGGGGAAGAGATCACCTTGGGCTTTGATGTGGGGGGATTTGGTATTACACCTACTTTTAAATCGAAACAAACCTTTTTAAAACGGAGTAGAGTGAAAGGTACAAAAACTTAAAATTTAAATTCTAAGGGAAAAAGGGGGAAAAATTCATGAAATACGGTGTTAACTCAAATCAGCCCCATGTGCTAGATTTTGGGTTATAAGGGAACAAATATGTTAATTTGAATCAAATTTTGTTTGTAATAACTGGATAAAGTGATTGCACCAAAAATTAACCTGAAATTTAAGTTTAAAAAGACTGCCGAAGAAGCGCGCCGACTTTTCTCGTGCTTTACTCGAATTAACTTTGCCGTAAAAAAAATCCAAGTTAAAAAAAGGGGCATAACTCTGTTAAAAAACAAACAGAGCTATGGGAATTTTCTCCCGGTGTAGACTTTTATAGTAAATACTATTTTAGTTTCAATCAATACTTTTAAGTAACAGATATTTGATTTTATCAAAAACTTTAAACAAAAATTCTAAGTTAAAAAGGGGCATAATTCTGTCAAAATTCAAATCAGAGTTATGGGGATTGTTTCTCCTGGTGTAGACTTTGATAGTAAATAACTATTTTAAGTTTCAAGTCAATATACCTTTGATAGTAACAGAGATATTTGACTTTATCAAAAACTTCAACCAACGGCGACGCCGACGCCGACGCCGGGGCGAGTGCAATACCTCTACTTTTTCTTATAAAAGTCGAGCTAAAAATGGGAGATAATTCATGAAATACTGGTGCAAGAGTTATGGCTCTTGTGTAATATGATGTGAGTGATGATGCTGAACAACTACTTCAAGTTTGAATCAAATCTATTTAGTAATAACTAAAATATAGTTGAAATGCATCAAAATTAACCTTAAATTCTAAGTAAAAGGGGGCATAATTCATGAAAAATTGGTGCAACAGTTATGCACCTTGTGTCATACGATATGAATGATAAGGTAGAACAACTACTTTAAGTTTGAATCAAATCCATTTAGTAATAACTGAGATAGAGTGATAGTGCACCAAAACTTTAACCTGAAATTCTAAGTAAAAGTGGGGGATAATTCATTAAATATTGGTACCAGAGTTATGGACCTTGTGTCGTATGATGTTGGAGATGATGTGGAACAACTGCTTTCAGTCTGAATCAAATCCATAGAGTAATGATTAAGATATAGTGAAAGTGCATCAAAACTTTATCTTCTAGGTAAAAAGGGTGGATAATTCATGAAATATTGGTGTGAGAGTTATGGCCCTTGTGCCATATGATGTGGGTGATGATGAAGATAACTATTTTAAGTTTGAAACAAATCCATCATGTAATTACAGTGATAATGAGTAAAAGGAGGAAGTGTAAAAAAAACTTTAACTAAGGTGGGGACGCGGAAGGACGCCGACGCCGACGCCGGGTTGAGTAGGATAGCTCTCCATATACATGTACTTCGTATAGTCGAGCTAAAAGCTGGGGATAGAATATTTGTCAAAAGTCAGTATATTAACAACAAAAATAATTTGACAAAAAAAGTAAGCAAAACTCGAACTGTCACAGGAGTGGCTCATACCCCCATCATACGGTCTTGTCACAGAAGAATGGCAACCATAAGGAATCTTAAAAATACTTTGGAGTACTTCATCCTGGGCTTCCACATATAAGTAATACTAGTATAATACTAGTATAGTAATACTAGTAAATATATCAAATCTCTAATATTAGAGATACACTAAAAGTGAATACAAAAAAATGTCTTACCGACCCATGTTACCACGGAAAAATGTTTTTACTTTTTACATAGGACTTATAATAAAAAAGTTAGAAAAATACTTAAAATATTGAAAATCTAAAAATAGGATTTCTAAAAATAGACTAATTCCTCTGGAATTTAAGGGGAAGAAACTCAGTACAAAGGTTAAAAAAAGGTTACTTCCCTTTGGCTTACATCAAAATTAACCTTAAATTCTAGGTAAAAGGGGACACAATTCAAGAAAAATAGTGTCAGAGTTATGCACCTTGTGTCACATGATGTGGGTGATGAGGTGGAACATCTATTGTAAGTCTGAATCAAATCCATTCAGTAGTAATTGAGATATAGTGAAAATACATCAAAATTAACCTTAAATTCCAAGTAAAAAGGGGCATAATTCATGAAAAATTGGTGTCAGAGTTATGCACCTTGTGTCACATGATGTGGGTGATGAGGTGGAACATCTATTTTAAGTTTGAATCAAATCCATTTTGTAATAATTGAGATATAGTGAAAATACATCAAAATCAACCTTAAATTTAAAGTAAAAGGGGACATTATTCATAAAAAAATTATGTCAGAGTTAAGCACCTTATGTCACATCATCTGGGTGATGAGGTGGAACAACTATTTTAAGTTTGAATCAAATCCATTTAGTAATAACTGAGATATAGTGAAAATACAACAAAATTAACCTTAAATTCTAAGTAAAAGGGGACATAATTCATAAAACTTGGTGTCAGAGTTATGCACCTTGTGTCACATGATGTGGGCACATGATGTGGGTGATGAGGTGGAACATCTATTTTAAGTTTGAATCAAATCCATTCAGTAGTAACTGAGATAAAGTGAAAATACATCAAAATCAACCTTAAATTCTAAGTAAAAAGGGGCATAATTCATAAAAAAAAATGGTATCAGAGTTATGCACCTTATGTCACATGATGTGGGTGATGAGGTGGAACATCTATTTTAAGTTTGAATCAAATCCATTTAGTAATAACTGAGATATAGTGAAAATACAACAAAATTAACCTTAAATTCTAAGTAAAAGGGGACATAATTCATGAAAACTTGGTGTCAAGAGTTATGCACCTTGTGTCACATGATGTGGGTGATAAGGTGGAACATGTATTTTAAGTTTGAATCAAATCCATTTGGTAATAACTGAGATAATAGATTTCGGGACGGGACGGGACGGGACGCGACGGGACGCGACAAAACTGACTCCTATATACCCCCCTCAAACATGTTTGGTGGGGGTATAACAACTAGATCGCAAGTGTATTTCAATAGCACTGTGCGTACGTTTGAAAAGCTCTGTACGTACTTTTCAATAGTTTCAATAGTATAGCCCTCTTCGTATGTAATTACTATAAGCGCCTTTGTTGACTTTCTTACACATTTTAGACGAAATTATATTAAAACAGCCTGCTAAAAAATTCAACACAAAAGTCGGAAACAATGAATTAAGACATGTAACAAGAGCTGTATCCAGTTTGACTATTTTCTACAGTGTTTAAGCCCGAGTCAAATGTATTTAGTAATATCAGAGATAGGGTGAACATTAACTAGGTATAAAAGGGACACGATTTACGGAAAACTTCTGCAAAAGTTATACACTATGTGTCACATTATCCGGCTAGTTATGTGGAATAATCACTTTAAGTTTGAATAAAATCCATAAAGTAATAAATAAGATAGAGAAAAAAAGAGCACCATACTTTAATAAAAAAGGGACATAATTTATAAAATGATCTGAAGCTGAATAAAATCCATGTAGTAATGATAGAGAAAGTGTTAAATTGTATCAAAACTTTTGACTGACAGTTTATGTAAAAAGGGCGATAATTCATGAAACACTGGTGCCAAATTTATGGTCCTTGTGAAATATGTTATGGGTGATAATGAGGACAAAATATTTAAAGTCTGAAGCAAATCTATCAAGTGATAACAGAGATAATGTAAAAGTGTATCAAAATATTAACAAAGGTGTGGACACGGAACGGACGCAGACGAGGACGCTGAAGCCGGGTTGAATAGGATAGCTCTCCGTACACTTCGTAAATAAAAGTCGAGCTAAGAAGACGTTTAGAGTGTGCTATATAAAACTGATAGAATGCAATGCAATGTAATAACAAATACAGTTGATTATTTTTCCAATTCAACTTTGAATAACAAGAGCCACGACCCCACACCCTCTTCCCCACACACCGCTCGTCTGCATGTACTTGTCATTAGTCAGTTAGGTTTATGACCTACCTTCTCATCTTAAGATAGCAAGCAAATTCGATGAATTGGCATCCCCCGCCGAATGTGTGGTGAGGATTGGCAAAGAAATATATCCGGCAAAAAGTTAAGGCTATTGCTAGGAAGCAAATAATTTCATTCATTTCATTACATTTGAACTGGGTGGGGAGAAGGGTTACAACTTCACATCTTGATGGAAGATTTGAAAAATTAAAAACAAAGTTTTTTAGTTGGTATTTGTGGTGGGGGGAGGGGTGGGGACTGGGGTGTCTGGGTGAGGGTGAAAAACTTCACATTTTGAAAATAAATACTGATGGAAAATAAAAAAATGAAATAAAAAAAATTGTGGTGGGTGCATGCATGATCGGGGTGGTGGGTGTGACCAGGTGCAGGAGCTAGGGAGGAGGCGGTTACATGTTTGCATGTTGATAAATATTCATGGAAGGTTTAAGGTTTAAAAAATAAAAAAAATATATGGGGGGATGGGGTGTGACAATGGAGGTGGGGGTGACCGGGTGTGGGTACACAACTTCACATGTTGATAATAAATGTTCATGGAGAAAAAAAAAATGAAAAAAGTTTGATTAACTGTTTAGTTTGTTATGTATAAATATGTGGATTTTTTAAACAATTAAAGGGCAATAACTTTTGAAGTTACTCAAGAAATCCTGACGAAATTGTGTGCACTACCACATTATGGTGATCTAAATATTCAGTTTCAGTTTCATAGTTTTAGGTCAAATATGTCACAACTTATGAAGCAGAAATTGTCATATTTATAGTACCCTATATAGCTATCATAAATAGTGGTGAACATATATATGAAGTCTGATTTAAATATTCCTAGATATGGCTCCAGACGGACGGACGCACGGAAAGACGGTCGGAAGGACGGGCAGATGGACAACGCCAAAACTATATCCCTCCACTTTCGGCAAGGGATAATAAACAAGAGCTGTCTGAGGACAGCAACGCTTTATCTCTTCAACAGCCTTATCACTAAAGCAAGAGGGTCATGTTGTCCCTAAACCACTCAGTTGAGTTACACTGCTTGCTTGAACAGTTTTGGAAGAAAATAACGCAAGGAAATGTCTGTGAAATAATTATAAAATAGTATATTTGTACAATTTACGTAAAGGGTCAGAAGTTTCTGACAATGATTTTAAAATCTGGTCTGCTATTTCTGACATAAAGACTTTTTGATAAATCAAAATAAATTAATTTGAACAATATTGGTAGACAGTCACACAAGGACCATTTGTGTGAAGTTATTTCAAAATCAGACCAGCAGTTTCATACCGCTATATACGTATAGGGAAAAGTGACCACTCCTAATGGCAGCCCTGTTTTTAACGAATCGGAAAAAATGAACAATCTTGGTAGAGAATTACGTAAGGACCTTTTGTGTGAAATTCTTTCAAAATCATACCAGCGGTTTAGGGGATGTCGTTTGAAGATTATTCTATTGTTATCTCTGGTACTACGTGCAACTTATCGTAACCATTTGAACAACTTTGGAAGAGAACTAAGCAAGGGACATCCAGGTCAAATTACATCAAAAATCCATTCAGTGGTTTTGGAGAAAATATGCATATTATTTCATCATGAGCGGGCACCTTGGTAGAATCACCGACTTTCCGTAAGCCAGCTGGATGGCTATCTCACATAAAGAATTCAACGCCCCGAGTAAACTCGAACCAACATCGATGAGTGGCAAAAATGGGACATATATAATACATGAAAAAAATCAATACATTAAAATCCCAACCAAATGCACATAGCCACTTGATGTTGATGACGTATACCAAGTTTCGTTTGAATTGTTATAGAAGGTACAGATGTAATACATATATTGTGAAATAAAAAAAAATATAATAATCGGGCATAAAAGTCCAGACAATGAATTATGCGCACGTACACTTCAGGTTGATGATGAATAATCGAGCTGTATTGAAGTTGGGTGGAATATGGATATATGAATACACATTTCAAAAGTAGTAATACTGTAATGTTAAAACAAGTGGCTCGACTAAAAACATTTATCGGACATTAAAATGCGGAAAAAAACGCACATGAACGCTTCATGTTGAATTATGAAGTGTACCATGTTTTGTTTGAACTAAATGGAAAGTGTACGAAGAGATGAATGCTCAAAGCCTGTAGCTGTATATTGTTAAATTTCAAAAAAAAACAAGAGCTGTCACTATTGGTCACAAATGCCCCGAAGTAAGCCCAAGAATGCCACAGCTGTATTCGCAAAAAAATCACATATCATTTTGTGACCTTGTCCTAAGGGGCCTCGGTCGTAAGTGTGACACATCTTCTCAATATGGTTAACATTTGTGTCAAATTATTTTCAAATCCCTTGATATATGGCAGAGTTATGGACCAGACAAGAAAAACCTTTGACTTCTAAGTGTGTCATTGACCTTGGAGCTAGAGGCCTGGGTCTTGCACATGACACCTCATCTCATTATAGGGAACATTTATGACAAATAATTTCAAAATCCCTCCATCAATGGCAAAGTTATGGACCGAACAAGAAACAGACTATGTAATCCTTTGACCTGTAAGTGTGACCTTGACCTTGGAGCTAGGGGTCTCGGTCTTGCTCATAACACGTCGTCTCATTATGGTGAACATTTCTGCAAAGTAACTTCAAAATCCCTTCATGAATGGCAGAGTTATGGACTGGACACGAAACATACCCTGTTAACCTTTGACTTGTAAATGTGACCTTGACCTTGGAGCTACGGGTCTGGATCTTACGCATGACACATCGTCTCATTATGGTAAATATTTATACCATTTTCTTTCAAAATCCCTTCATGGATGGAAGAGTTACAGCCCGGACAAGAATTTACCGGACGCATGCAAGGACGGACGGACAGTGCGATTTTAATATGCCAACCTTCAGGGGCATAAAAAGGAGCATAAGTATAGAAACAAGAGCTGTCCGTAAGACAGCCAAGCTCGACTATTCGAAATATTGTCCCAGAGGCAGGAAAATATTACCTAAAAAGGTTAAATATCAAAAGAGTTTTAAGTTCAAAAGGGGGAATAATTTGACCAAAATGCATATCAGTAATGGGACTTGCTGCTATCAACTAGTTTTATAACCCCTAAGGCACATGTGAGTTTCAATTCAATATCTGCATTAGTTTTGGAGATGAGAAACTCGCATGTAAAACTTTAACCAGAATTTTTCAAAGTCCAAAAGGGGCATAATTTGCCCAAAATACATGCCAGAGTTATGGAACTTGATCCAGTGAGGTTAGTAATTGATCTAGAAAAAGAAAAAAATAAGTTTTCAAATCTATATGCCTTTTAGTAATAGCTGTATGTACTTGCACGCAAAAACTTTAACCAGAATTTGCTAAGTCCAAAAGGGGGCATAATTTGGCCAAAATGAAGGTCAGAGTTATGGGACTTGCTGCTATCAACTAGTTTTTATAACCCCGAAGACACATGTGAAGTTTCAAATCATATCTGCATTAGTTTTGGAGATAATAACTTGCATGTAAAACTTTAACCAAAATTTTCTAAGTCTAAAAGGGGGCATAATTTGCTCAAAAAACATGTCAGAGTTATGGAACTTGACCCAGTGAAGTTGGTAATGATGTAGAAAAAGAAAAAATAAGTTTCAAATCTATATGCCTTTTAGAAATAGCTGTATGTACTTGCACGCAAAACTTTAACCAGAATTTTCTAAGTCCAAAAGGGGGCATAATTTGGCCAAAATGAAGGTCAGAGTTATGGCACTTGCTGCTATCAACCAGTTTTATAACCCGAAGACACATGTGAAGTTTCAAATCAATATCTGCATTAGTTTTGGAGATAATAACTTGCATGTAAAACTTTAACCAAAATTTTCTAAGTCTAAAAGGGGGCATAATTTGCTAAAAATACATGTCAGAGTTATGGGTCTTGACCCAGTGAGGTTGGTAATTGATCTAGGAAAAGAAAAAATAAGTTTCAAATCTATATGCCCTTTTAGAAATAGCTGTATGTACTTGCATGCAAAACTTTAACCAGAATTTTCTAAGTCCAAAAGGGGGCATAATGTGTTCTGATGTAGTTGTAAAATTTCGACGTCCGACAACGGGTCATAACTCGAGCAGAAAATCAGACATGGAAGTTTCGATAATACACATGTCCACTTCATGTTACGTTTAACTTGGGTAGAAACTGTATTAGAATTTGGGTACACAATGTTCTTATATAGATGTAACATTTCAAAGCCCGTAAAAGGGCCATTACCCAAAAAGAATAGTACATGAAAATCCCCACAATATGCGCATTTCAATGTAAACGGTGTATACTAAGTATATTTCAGTTACATATAAAGGACTGACGGACGGACAAATATTTTAAACACTATCTTTGACACTGTGGTAATAACATAATATTATATCTAATAATTTACGTCGTATCATAGTTTACCTATAATGCAGGCAAAAAAGATTATTTTGCAAATAACAATGTGTATATTTCTCGGACATCCGTTGGTGACATATACAAATAAGGTCTGAATTTCAGAGAGACTTGCTCGCTAATTTTAAATACATTTAGTTGAAACAGAATTCATTTAACAGATTCATAGAAAGCAGTTTTAGAAATCATGTTTATTTTCATGATTTTGCTAGCTGGTTTCTAACTAGTATCCGCACCTCATCAAAAACTGCGGTCAAAGTTCTGTCAAATCGGGATTGAATCAGCGACTCAAAACAAGTAGTCCATGATCTACCATTATAGCCGGGTGAGCACACCATGTCACGAATTTATGTGGCAAAATAATTTATAAAGTACATACATGCCAGAAGAATTGTTTTCCGCAATGCCATGTTTATGGAACCTAATTTCATCATCTGCATACAAAGCAGATAAAATAACTTTCAAACTAATAGGAAAAAAAAACGTTATGAAGTATCATTTCTCTTTACCTGAATAAATTCGTCGCCTACCTCGCGGATTCTGATCAGTGCACGAGGTGTGGAAGAGCTCTCTACCATCAGCAGGAAAGGGCAAATACAGACGATATGTCCATCAAAGGCTGTATTCCACTAAAACCACTCTATCTTGACCATTCGAACAGTGCTGAAATGTTTTTATTATATACTCAATTACATACTCAGTTATAAACTCCGTTAAAAACGTCAATATTTTCACATTTTACGTCGAATGCGTGGCGTCATTTGTGATGTAATTTTTACGTATGTCGTCGCATTTGAAATGTCTTTAACGACGATAAGATTAATTTTGCTCATGTTAAAAACTAATTCATATCGTTTATATAACTATTATTACTTTTGATGCGTATGTAATATAGAGATAACTGGATTTGCATCGATAATATGCACTCGTTCTTTCGCGAAATATTGCGCCCTGAAGTGTACAATAATTCCGCTGCAAAACTCATGCATATTTCTCGATACAAATCTAATAACCTATAAGTCCTACATTTATAAGTTTTATTGTACTATTAGAAATGACAGTATATGCCAATAATTATTTTTCAAGTCAGTTAATCTTGTGAAACAGTCGATCCGTGATTTGCAAAGTTATACAACTCTTCAGTTTAAGGTTGGTAATTTTTTTTTCATTTCCGGAACAAACGCATCATAAATGCATCACATTTAGGGTCTGCAAGTTATACAAGCCAGTATCAGTGTACATAATGACGACAATATAAAAGTTAAATTATTTTATGAAAGTTTTATATTGGAAAGTATGACGACAAACAAATTCAAATATTTACCAAAATTTATACTGCAAAGTTATTCAGGCATCGGGTCCCTTCTTCCGCACTGGCTTCATCTGGTAGAAGCAGCAAGTGTCGTCTGCTAGATACAATTGGCAACTAACTGTCATGTTATAAATCCTCTTATTACATATGGATATATAATCCTTAAGTTTAGTTACCGAAATTGTTATTTTGTAAAATTTAAATAACTACCAGCGAATACATAACTTGACAAATCTCTCAATATGTTAAGGAAAAAAGGAAAGTTATGTCAAAGAACCAGATGCCAACAATAGCTTTTTGTTGTTGCCTGTCACATTTAACATTGTTTCAGATAAGTCAGAAACCTTAGATGTAATACAAACGCGTAAATAGCAATTCTAAAGTGATTTAGTAGCCTACCTTGTCGATAACAGTTGATTACTATGTTGACATAAGGGACCCAGGACACCTCTGATTAGCGACATCGATTGGTTACCAGTGCCCCTCTGGTTATCGGCATCTTTTTAGAACCAGCAAGGCAATTCCACGACAACCGTAGTTCCATCAACTAAATTTTTCTTCCTGTTAATACAATAAAAATAAACAGCCAAACTGTTTTTTAGAAACCAACACTTACAAAAAAGTCACATATGGAAAGATAGTTATATCCTCGTTTTCTTTTTACTGACAGAAAACAAAAGTTTGTTATAAAAGCTTTGATACGTTTTAAGAAGAAAATGGGTTTCAAACTCACACAACTAAAATCATGAATTCGAACCACGTCTCCGGCTTATGCGGTAGCAAACGCTTGCCTGTTTAGACCGCAGCACAGCAATGGCCCGACGTACAATTAACACCAATCATGAAAACCTATTTGGTGTAATTAAACTGATTTACCGACCTCTATCAAAGTGCAATATAAATTATAAGCAAGTCCTTACGTGATGGTACAGAAACTGCTTCTTGTCGGACAGTTCGGGTTCCTCGTCTGATAGCCTGAGTTTCTTATCGAAGTTTTGAGTTTCTTGTCCGATACTTCGAGCTTTTCTTTCACCGTAGCCATAAGTTGAATGCACATTCCTACGCTTCAGAATTACGAGAAAAATAGTTCTTTGCGTTCTAAAGGTTTAAAGTTATGCACTGCTTAACTGAATACTGGTAGTCATTATCTAACAATTAACAGTAATGAGTTAAAAATAAAAAAAATTAAAACCATGTACGACCATACGATAACCAGAAAATATAAACTGCAAAAAAAGCTATCAAACGAAATTATCTAATTGTACCTGTCAGAAAAATTACATACCTTAGAAAAAGGATCAAGTTGCAGCACCGACTTAACCACTGTGAAATCTACATGACATCCACGCACGTGCTTGTAGTCAATATCATGTACCAGAGCTGCACCATCCACTAAGCCATTGCATTGTCTACAACATGATATATTCACACGTGCTTGTAAACATCAGCAAAAAGTTGATAAAATGCATACAAAAAAGGATAACATAAGTAGCAATATACATACCTGTTCATCATAAAGAGAAACGCACATTTTGCTTGGTCTGCATCTCCATGTCCTGTCCGTCTGCGTCTTTTTTTCTTCAAGTACACATACCCCAGCATTCTAGTAGAAAAAAAAGAAATACAAAACAAAAAGCAGAAATAAAACAAAACAATTTCGCGCGTTCAACCCTGATCTCATCTGCACCGCATGTCTGTCGTCTGCATATTTCATGGCATGTCTTTGCAGCTTTCGCGCGTTCAACCCAGATCTCGCCTGTACCCAATATCTGTCGTCTGCAAATTTCATGACATGTCTTTGCAGCTATCTAAAACTGATGGGAAACGTAAAACAAATTAATCACAAAGCAGTTTTTGTGTACATGAATAAATCTATTTATAATGTACTGCTAGTGGCAAAAAGAAATTCACCTTGTAACGGCACGAACGATGAAGAACTATATGCGACATACAATTCGCACCAAACGCCCATTTTAACAAAACAACACAAACATGATCGAATACAACCGAGAAGACCACATGGAAGACACCAACAACACAACAAACACCACTACAAACACCACAACAAACACCAAAACCACCACAAACAACATCAAATAGCCAAACAAATCCCTGACAAAACAGTAAACACCGAACACCAAGAATTACGCAGCAAAACACATGCAAGGTAGATTGAGTTTTCAATAACCGCACATATTATCCAGATGTTTGTTTATATTCAAGTTTTGCCTGAATTCATTTACGGGTCCTAGCAAAGCTTAGACAATTTAAAGCTTGTTTGTCACGTGATCGTTATCGGTTGCAGGATTTCTCTCACTGCTGTTTGTGGGTTTGGACGTCGTCATCCATTTATACCTTTGCCTAGATGTAGAAGCTAGTGCTCTAAAATCTGCTGTATGACTTTGTACATCTGAACGTTGCCCATCCAATATACCATTGCCTAGGTATTGATGTACGTTTCCATGGTAACCCTGTTAAAGTTGAATGTATAAATACAGAAAGGCATGTGTAAAAACAAAAAAAAATGTATCAAATCGCCGCCACATAAAAGGAAATGTAGACATACATGTACTAACCGTATATGCTCTAAAATCTGCTCATCTGAACGCCTGTCATTGTCTATATGTATTTTGTGGCGGTACGTTCCCATGGTGACCCTGTTGCGTGTATACATATAGAGAGGCATGTGTGAAAAGAGAAACAAATATACCAAAGTGTTGCCACATGTAAGAAAAAGTAAACATACATACCCTATATGCTCCAAAATCGTTGTAAAACTTTGAACATCTAAACGTCGGTCATCCATACATACCATTGCCAAGATGTGGTGGTAAGTGCTCACAGTAACCCTGTTAAATGTATAGATACAGGGAGGCATGTGTAAAAAGAGAAACAAATATATCAAATTTGTTGCCACAGAAAATAACAAGAGGGGCATGATGGCCCTGCATCGCTCACATAGACATAGAGCACATAGGCATACACATTAAATATCATCAGGATAAACATTTTCTTGTAACAGTCCCTTTTGACCTAGTCAGGCTCAAATGCTGCATTTTTGTACTAACATGACCTTTCCTTAGCCTGGAAGACAATTAAAGGGCAATAACTCTGAAGTTACAAAAGAAATCCATGCGAAATTGTGTGTGCACAACTACATTATAGTGCTCTAAATTCTGTTTAAGTTTCATAGTTCAAGGCCAAATATATCAAAAGTTATGATGCAGAAATTGCCATATCTATAGTACCCTATAATATATAGTTAACACTAGAACCTTCTAAGGGCCATAACTCTGGTGTTACTTGGGCAATCTGACTGAAACTTGATGGGTCCCATAACCCAAAAGTGGTGAACATGTAGTTGTGAACATGTGAAGTTTGTTTGAAAAAAATCTAAAATAAGGAATGATTTTTTTTGTGGGGTGGAGGGGGGGGCGGGGAGTGATCAAGGTAATGGGGTGACCATGTGTGGGTACACAACTTTACATGTTTACAATAAATGTTCATGGAAAAGAATGAAAGAAATTTAATGAAATTCTGCCAAATGGTAAGTTTGTTATGTACAAATATGTTTTTTTTTATACAATTAAAGGGCAATAACTCTTAATTTACAGAATAAATCAGAACGAAATTGTGTGTACACAACCACATTATGGTGATCTAAATTCTGTTTAAGTTTCATAGTTCTAGGTCAAATATATCAAAAGTTAAGATGCAGAAATTGCCATATTTATAGTACCCTATATAGTTAACACTAGAAACTTTTAAGGGCCATAACTCTGGTGTTACTAAGACAATCTGAAACTTGGCGGGCCGCAAAAAATCATAGTGGTAAACATGTATATGAAGTTATATATAAATAGTCCCAACCATTTCCTAGATATGGCTCCGGACGGACGGAAGGACGGACGGACAACGCCAAAACTATATCCCTCCGACTTTCGTCGAGGGATAAAAAGTAAACATACATGTACACTCCCTGTATTTTCCAAAATATATAACATTTTACATCTGAACCAAGAAAATATGAAAACATACACACCATTTATACTCCAGATCTGACAATACCTTATTCCATGATCTGTATGTACACACGGTCATTTAATGATGATAAACAAATGTGCAAAGATTCAAAGCTGTAGCTCGTATAGTTTTAAGAAAAGGTGGACCTAAATAAAAGTTTTAACCAAGAAACTCAAATTTTTTAAGTATAAAAAGGGCCATAATTCTGATAAAATGCATATCAGAGTTATGTTATGATTCTTGGCCTACACACGGTCACCTAATGATGATAAACAAGTGTGCAAAGATTCAAAGCTGTAGTTGGTACAGTTTTAAGGGGGGCCTAAACAAAAATTTTAACTAAGAAATTACAAAAAAGGCCATAATTTTGACAAAATGCTTATCACAGCTGTGGTTCTTAGCCTACACAATCACCTAATGATGACAAACAAGTGCGCAAAGTTTCAAAGCTGTAGCTCTTATGGTTTACCAGAAAAGGCGGACCTTTAACAAAAAATTAACAAACGCCGACGCCGACGATCAAGTGACGACAATACCGCGTAGATTTTTTCTCAAAAATCCGACAAACAAAAAGGAAAAAATACACACCCTTCCTGCTCCAAATCTGAAACCACGTCAGTCGATGTTGTGAATGAATTATGGATGGTCTCTTCATCTATGCAATAATGTCACCATAGCAACTGGAAAACTGCAAAAAGTAAAACATGATTTGTTAAACGTAAATGTCTTACTTGCAGTTAAAGCTATGAAGGCAGTTTTAAAATATTTGTTTATACTTGAATGATACTTTGCAATCGATAGAAAGACCCGGAATCTGTATTCCAGGATATGACTACCGTTAAAAGTTGGCCCTAAAATAAACCAATTAACGATATTTGTCTATTTGTTGGAAAAACATATTGAATTTACATCTTCAAAAGCTAGTAATACCCTCAGATTTATAAAAAGAAATGTACAATGTAATAACCGTAATATTAAAGAAACTGCCTACAAAACAACCGGCCACAATTAGAATACTGTATCACCATAATGGCAGCAATGGCAGAAAAAACGTAACTTATGAGATAGAAAAGGTACAAAGAGCCGCAGCCAGATATGTTATGAATGACTACTCATACCAAAGCAGCGTAACATCAATGCTTGAAACTCTTAAATGGCAGACATTAGAACAAAGGAGAATACATGCTTCTTTAATTATGTTGTATAAAATATCACACGACCTCGTCTCTGTAGATCATAACCACCTGACAACCTCTAGAAATTTAAACTTTATCATTCCATCTTCAAGAACACAATATCATATGAACTCCTTCTTTCCCCGCACAATCAGATACTGGAACGCCTTACCTTATAATATCAAGGACAGTGTGAACCTTCAGTGCTTCACATCTGACCTAGACTTGTATTGTACTAATGTAATCATCCTGTTTTTATTTTTAACAAGCTGTATATATTACTGCTCTTACTCTTTTAACAACATGAATATCATGTATCATGTAACATTGTAACATGTTTTTAACAACTGCCCCGACCTCCCAGTTATGATCAGAAATTGATTGTTCGGAGTATCTCCGTAGAAGTAGATAATGGTTTGACAACATATGGTGTAATAGAACAGTATATAACTTTATTTTAAATCAATATTATCAAATTAGTTCTCAATTTAAATGGTAGAGCGGAAGTCTGTTGTAAGCCACGCCATGCGTCCCTTTTTGCACAATTTTTCATGGATGCCAAGTTGTTGTCACAGTCATATAAATAAGACTTATAAAACATGTTCCCAGTAAAAAATACGTGCACAATACATAATTTGATTGTTTCTATAGCAACCGTTCACTTCAGGCAATAGCAAAAAGTACAGGTGAAAATTCCATCATACCTATATAGTTTGTGCATAATAATGGCATCGGTCCTTATACGGAATGAATGCGTGCTGAAAAAATCTCGAGGACGACTGGCTTTTCACCCCCAGTATTTAAAATACATTAAAGCTAATGAATATTCTTTGGAATCAATCTTTATAATCAGTGTTAAGAAAACAAACTGTTGTATTAGATATTTCTCTAGAAGTAGTTTCTTGCGTTTACAGGAATTTGAATGATCACAGGTTTAAGATGGGCGAAAACCACAAAAATGAATCATCTACAGTTTTTACGGAAGAAATGAGAAAAGAAATACGACAGCAATAGAAAGAAAATAGAAAAGAAAACACAGAATAAAAATTACATACATTTTGTTGACTGGCCTCTCTGAAAACCCGGACTGGCTATAACAATAACAATATGTTGTCACGAAAGTCACGTGCTAAGTGAACTGAGCATGAACAGTGCCTCGGGAATAACGCGTTGATTAAATCACAAAGGTTGAGTGAATTGTGTAAGACTGTGTCAAACATGTTTTGTACGAGTTCATTAAGTTGCCGGGTCATTGCGCCGCACTACTGTTCTGTGTAGCAATATATATGATAAACATTCCGAAATGAGACCAAGTTGAGATTTTTGCATGTTACATTATTTTTTGCGGAAAGTTCACACAAATGCCGATTAAATCCCATGACTGATAGACTTTGACCATTAGTTGCGCTTCGGACTCATTTGCTGTATCTCATATGACGACCTGTAACATTAAATTTTGACCCCGTTGAAAATTGACCCCATGTGTCTTTTTTCAACGTTGAGAGTTGATCCTGTCAACATTTCAACATTAAATTTTGATCAAAAAGTCGTTGAGACCTGATAACTCGTTAAATTTTGATAAGTAATGGGGTTAATTTTTAACGGTTAGCTAAAATTAAGTAAAACGTCGGAGATCATCTGTTTGTAGTAGAGAAACACACTTACTGGAAAGAACCAGAAACTATCGCAGACTTGCTGGATAGCTTCTTTTAAAATAATTTCACAAGGCCGAGTCCGGGCTCAAACTGACAATTTTGCCGAGATAGGCGAGATCATCTATAAAAAGGTAAAGGTCTTGTTTATTATAGTGTCACCCCTATTGAAAGGGCCGGCCAGTTTAGCTTATAAGACACCTTTATATTGCGTACCAATTACCTCCCAACTCCTACCACTATGCCAGGCGCCAGGCGGATAGAAGTCGGTAACCATTCATTTAACTAGCTCGCGGCTCACGAACCGGCCTTTTCGGAACCAGTCGCATGACAAGCATTCCTCGGACGAACGGTCCCCATGGGGCTCGAACCTTCGACCTCCCGGTCCCAAGGCGGACGCCTTAGCCACTGGGCCACGGTGAGCGGTTGGACAGCGAAAGTTCAACACAATGATTTTCGACAGGTGGGTGGGTGTTGGCACATCGAGACTTCCACACAGAAGCACCTTTTCCTATCATAACAAGATATTAGTAAGTGATATTTCTGTAACACATAGAGATTTTTTTTTACATTGAAAAATCTTGTCTTTATGCGTCCTAATGCCAGGTTCGAAATATTTTATCTCATGATTAGGATGTTTAACTTTACAAATGTGTATAATCTACGGTTTTAATTCATTTATAGAATGTACAGATATGGCTTTTAGATAAGTTTCTTATAATTCTGTTCAGAATGACCACATGCATTTTATAGTTATCTATTTCACATTTTACTTGTCACGAAAAAAAAAAATTATCAGACGAATTTCTCCCGCCTTGCCGGTGATTTAAACAAGGGTCATCACATTCACACGAAAATTACTTAAGGTATTCATAGTCCATAGTCATAAAACCCCTACGTATGTGACACTAAGTTGCAAGAATCAGTCACTGATGCCTAGTCACTGTCTTAACAAATAACATAAAATCGAAAACAAATATATGTGTAATAAGGGTATGATAGTTTTCTCGTTTATGGAAGCCTGAATGCACCACCCCTCATTTCTAACGGACTGTTGTAAAATTTTAACATACTAGTATATTTCCAAGGGTGATTTTATTCTCAGTATCTCTGCTGTATAACTTCAGGAAAAGTGTATCTATTTATGTCCCTGATATTTTCCAACAAGACAACTAACGTCATCTTTTCAAGACTGCGCAAAATGACATGCCTGACTTCGAATCACTTGCCATACACCGATGTAGGTTCGAGCCCCACTCAGAGCGTTGAATTATTAATATTAGCAAGCTTTTACATCCGATGTGCTGACAACAATAAAAATCCTGCTCACTCTATAAAGACAATATTTTTTCTCCAACATTCATGAAACCCCATCAGAATGTCTGTTTGCTTATGGTTTACAACAAAGACACAAGTATCGTTATATCATCTCAAGTTCTGTCAGTACTAGTCTACATACACTGCTTTGTTTGGTGCGGAGTTTCCTTTTGCTGCATCTTGCAGCAACTTTCGTACTTGTCGGTAATATAATCCCCCTTATTACCGGTTACCGAGATTGCCCACGTCACAAAACGGCTAAAGTCATAAAGTGTCCTACTTTCCGCTGAATGCATGGAATTAAAGGTGCCCGATCGGATAATTTCTTCAAAATCTGAAAAGGGTTTTTATGTTTCGTTTGATCTAACTAGAGAAATGTTTTCCAAATATTTTGCCAAATTGCTCACCAAAAACTGATAGAGTGTTTTACCTTACACTAGGCAATTTCTCTTGTTAAATACGAAAACAAATACTTTCTTTTTGTCTGACACACAAGTGATACAATTATGAGTAATAAACAACCAGGTCAGTACTGTCACTCGAACCAACGGCCACAAATCGATGAGAGCTTTTGAACTTAACATTGAAAATGACCCATCTGTAGATGATTAGCTCATTAATAAGCATTCAAAGATGTGTAACTGGGTTAAAACATCTATTTCTGACCAGTATCTGCAGAGTCAGGGTTATTGCCGATGAATAATTATGTATCATTATAGCTCGTGGCGCGCTCGAATGTATAACTAAACGTTCATATCTTAAAGTTCCGAGACAAAAATACAGAAATATTAATTTTCAACGAGGGTAAAATTTTTACGCGTGGGTTGGTCATTAAATAACGGAAAGAGTCAATTTTCAACGTTGAAATATGACCTGACTATAGTTGATCACTTTTCAACGAGGGTCAAATTTTTACGCGTGGGTCGGTCATTAAATAACGGGAAGGGTCAATTTTCAACGTTGAAATATGACCTGACTTTAGTTGATCACTTTTCAACGAGGGTCAATTTTTTACGCGTGGGTGGGTCATTAAATAACGGGAAGGGTCAATTTTCAACGTTGAAAGTTAATCAGTAATCCGTTGAAAAATGACCCATGGGGTCAATTTTCAACGGGGTCAAAATTTAATGTTACACCGGCACTTTCAGAATCTACACTTTTACGAACATTTCAGTATTTAATATGTCTTGTTAAAAATTGAGTCCGGGTTACCCCTAGAAAAAGTGGACTTTCTTGGCCGAATTCGCCCTACCAGTACAGGACTTATCTAATTTAGTAATTATAATATTGAATAATAATTATCTTGATATGCTTGAATCTTACCATTTAATTTCTTTATATTAGTATGGCATTAGCAATCCTAGTGCAAAATTATTTATACCAGGTTTTAATATTTCATGTAGTTGATATACGCTACTACATCACTAAATTTAAGGGGCCTCCGTGGCCGAGTGGTTAAGTCACTTGCCCCTCACCGACGTGGGTTCAAGTCTCGCTCAGGGCGTTGCATTTTTCATGTGAGGAAGCCACCCAGCTGACTTACGGAAGGTCGGGGTTCTACATAAGTGCCCGCGCGTGTTGGAACAATGTTGGAGAATCACAATATGATTTATAATTGTGTCGACGTGATGTTAATCAATAGGCCGAATCACAACAAAAACAACATCACTAAATCTAAACTTCAAAATAATAAAACTTGAATGTTTCATTTCAAAGTGTTTTTTTTTTCTTTAAAGAACTGTTCATTTTTATCAAAATTCATTTCTGAAGAACTTTGGAAATGTATAAACTTTTTTTAAGAAAAGATATCAGAATGTCGACTTTGAAAATAGAATCTACATATCATAAATTGCCATATGTTTTTGAATACCTCGCCGAAAAGGCTGGACACGATTAGAGAACTCAAAACATAATATCCGTTTAAATGCGTTACAGGTATGCATAGGCTGTAAATTTCACCTTGTTGATTGATCGAGTTTTAAGGTTAAACAATAAAATACTAATCTTTTTTTGCTGACCATGCTACAGAATTGAAATGTCACAGTCATCAAAATTTCATCAGAAACAAGGATATGGCAAATAAGTTATGCTTGGTTTAAGGCTATATTTTAAACTTGAAACGTTGATGGATACCGACCCAGGTTCTTAATTGTTCATGATATGGATTCTCTTGGTATTGCAAGATCTTGTACACCCTCGGAGATAGACAAAGAATCGCGTAGGTCTTACAAAACATGTAAGCTTACCGTTCGTATCAATTATATTTTATTTTATTAGTTATAAATGTAAGGCAGGGTTAGTAGTTACTACAACACCTGCGAAAAGTACACTCGGTACAAAAGCGAAATAAGTGCGGGCCTGAAATGCCTGGTGTCAAAAAGAGAAACATTTAGGTCACCACATGCTCTTTTATTAAAATCATCATTAACAAATTCATTCATATATAAATGTTTTGCTGATTTCCGCCATCTTTGTTTGAAGTGCTCCGTCAAATTGTTCATTCTGAGCCACTGTAAACCAGTTCTTCCAGTCGCCTATCTCGCCTGAAAAATGAAATAATTACATATATGTCACGTAATGCTGTAAAAGTATAAATTGATAAATTCTAATGTCATTGTGTTTTAGTTGTTTGGGCCTTACAACAGTTAATGAATATAGCTGGTGTTCGATCCACCTGCTTCACACGTTTTTTTCTTAATTACTGATTGAATATAAAACTACTGAATTCATCGTATTTAAGACCTCCAATGGTGGTAATAGAAACATTTTTGATTTTCAAAATATCTTGATGAGATTTTCATTTCTGGTCAAAAATAATTTTGATTGCAAATTGTGGATACCAAACGTTTTTCAAAGTTGACTTTATTATTGGTGGACTGTTATAAAACTTTCAGAATAACTTAGATAGCATAAAAGCAATATTTTGTAGAGTTTCGAAACATACTTTTTCAAGAAAATTCAAGTCAAAATTTTACAAAATGAAAAATACATTTTTGGCCTGTAAGTTGACATTTTTAAAGACATACTAAAAATTGAAAATTTCATATGACACCCTGGATACCTTAAAATGATTTATACCTTATATCTGAATATTGCATAATAAAGCTGCAATTTAAGAAATA
Organism: Mercenaria mercenaria; assembly: GCF_021730395.1. Classification (NCBI taxonomy): domain Eukaryota; kingdom Metazoa; phylum Mollusca; class Bivalvia; order Venerida; family Veneridae; genus Mercenaria; species Mercenaria mercenaria. Next base: position 58,777,613 of record NC_069363.1, read on the forward strand.
CCCTGTGCAGATTTGGAGGAACAAACAGAAAATACTAACCTTTTCTGAATGTGTAAGACAAAGGATTTTCCTTTTCGTCGAATAATTTCTTTGAGTTTATATATCCTTCTTTAAGTTTGTTAAAGTCACATTTGTCACATATATCCTGTAGGACGGACTGGTCTATCTTAACTCCGAGAAAGTCGGCAAGCTTTTGAACTTGGTTCAACGTGTCCTGAAACATAAAGGATTAGTTTCAAACGCTTACAGAAGTCTTTCGTTCTCTTCACAACTTATGAGTAAAAGTTTATCTACGGTAAATGCTTGGATATATCTTAACTTAGAGTTCAGCAAGAGAACCGCCTAACGGCATTGTCCGAGCGCCCGTCTAAAAGTGCGTGATATAAGGCAGCACGCAAGACAGATTTTTGTTCTGTTAATGCTAATAAACAAGTTTCGTAAGTTTCGAAATCTATAAGTAATATAGTTTTCAACAAAAAATGACCATAAACAAATCTTAACAAAAGCTGACGCCGACGATCATGTGACAATATTTATCTCTTCGATGTCCGAAGCTAAAATGAGTTTTAATAGTTCATACTTCTTTAATGTATCGTTACTATTTAAGCGGGTTATAAAATTGATAAGATAAAGGGCAAAACGACAAAGTCATTCAGTGACAATTAGACAAAAATCTTAAATTCTTACTCTTTTCAACAATTCATAGCAAACAGTGTGTATAGGGTAGTCTTTTTCTTCTCGGAGGGTCGTGTTCCATTTTATTGTATAGTCAAACCATGATCCAAAAGCAACTGTGAATTGAAAAGAAAACACAGCAACGATGATAGATGCGTACTAAAACAAGCAATACTATTTCAAAACTATAAAATGCATAACGTGATCTAAGTTTACAGCTAGAGTCACACTGCCATGTTGGACCATAATCTACAGCCTGGATGTCTATAGGTGAATGCACGATAGATAGTTGTCATATTCTAGTGGAGGTCTATGATATCTTTGACTTCATTCCTTCTGAGTGGTCTTTGACTATATGCTTCCGAAAAGTTATTTGTAGGTGACTGCGAGTACAGCAGATTCTTTCGACCAAATGCAATTGGAAGGTATATGATTACATTCCTATGGAAGATATTGTGACAATATACTGCTTGATGGGCCCTTGACTGGATAGGCCTTAAGCGCTTACTGGGCATATACATCTTGCTGAACTCTAAGGAATCTCCTATCTGCTTTTGACCATTATGCTTGCTGGAGGGACTTGTAAGTTTAATGTTCTGGACATGGACATTTTATCGTATGTTTATGATGAGAAAATTAGCTGCTTACTACTGAACGATGATACTTTTCACGGTATGCTTCTAGATGGGATTTTCAGGCCTCTGCTTCTGGTAGGGTCTTTGGCCGTCTAGGTTATTCCAATACAGTGCAATTAGTGCAATAAAACTATGGTTTATTATTATTATTATTATATCAGATTTATATAGCGCCCTTTTCTTGACACGTTCAAAGGCGTTTTACATAGTTCAAATGCAGCCACACAGGGCGCATAATTCATCCTCTACTAGTGCAGACACAGAGCGATCTGACCAGAGGAACAGAGTGAGACAAAGCCCCCACGACAGAGAGATCAGAAATCAGATACAGGCTTGTCCGGCTAACTTAGCCTAGCTCGTTGCGAACAGACAGCCTGTATAGCACTGATACACGCAAGGATTGCCTGGGATCCTGACCAGTACACCTCTAGTTGGGTGGGAAACACTGAAGCGTTTCTAAAAATTCCCGAGAAGCTGCCGGGGATCGAACCCCCGACCTCAGGATTGGAAGGCCAGTGTGCAAACCACTGAGCTATCCGTCCACCATTATGGTAAGGTAATTTTGTAAATAAAGACAAAGAAAAAGAAGCACCTTTTCCGTCCATATAAAGAGGAAGGTAGTTGGTGAAAGTCCCTTTATATCCAACACTTCCTTTGACATTATGACAATATCTTGACACAGCCATATCTTTCGGATTACGGGTCACATATATAATCTTGCAGTTCCTGAAATTTATTGTTCTATATTAGCTTTGACCAATAGTCACAGCATACTCACACAGAAACAAGAGCTGTCAGGTAAGACTATTTCAATACTGGATAGTGAAATAGGGCATAACTGAGAAAACAAGAGCTATTACTAGAGTGATTAATAGCTCTATTCCTGCAACGCTGCTTTGTCAAAGGAAACAAAACATTTTATGTGTGATGTTTCAAAATTAACAAGATGAATTCAAATAATCATTTTAAATTATAGAGATGTATGGGAGGGATCGGTATGGACATAAAACTGCATGGACCTTGTCATATATAATACGAGTGCTGATGTGGAATAAGTATTTTAAATCTGAATCAAATTTATACGGTAATAAAAGAGATAAAGTGAAAGTGCATCAAAACTTTAACCTGAAATCTAGACGCTGACGCAAAGGTGACTATGATAGCTCTCCACATACTTCGTATCGTCGAGCTAAGGTATGAACGAATCTAGTCTCAGTTGAAAAATCTCTAAAAGTACGTTATTAGTTCAGGCCACGACAAGCACTATAAAAACAATCGCCGAATGCCTCAGCAACGATCTCTACTTACAAGGATATCTTTTCTTGCCGGATTTTGAATCCTGTTCTAATGGTATCTTCGTAAACATTAACCATACATGTATTTTTTTTCTTAAAAAGAGGTAATTAATAAGAACTGGAAGCTGATTTCTAAGTCAAATTCACCTTTTTATCATATCTGCTGGCAGTTGTTCGAAGCGAAGATGGGTATTGAACACACGGGGTGAGTCCAGAGCGTCCGCACCACTACTTCCGGTGAGTTCCAGCATCTGGGCCTCCTTCATAGACGTGTGATACTCGGCTGAACCTTGCAGTAACATATTCGCAATTTCCCACACCCAGTGAGTACCTTTGGTAGAAGGAATATAAGAATCCATATGAAAGGGGACAGCAAAGTCGTTATTTTCTTATAAATAGTAATAATTTAGAAACGTTTTAGATACCGTCAAGTTTTTGATTTCAACGACGTGTACATTAATTAACACGCACATATTCGAAAATGAGCGTACAGTTTTTCTGGAAACTAGTGAAATAAGACTAGCTCCTTTACAAAAAAAGCTTTGAACCGTTGCCAAGTTTGTACCCACATAACCAAACTGTTTGAAAAATATTTTTGATCATGTATATACATAGCTATGCATACTTTAGTCAAAACAGCTGTATCATTTAATATGGTTTTTACTTCCAAACGGAAGTCGAGTATCTAGAAATATAATGTAATCTATAAAAGAATAACATATCTATCACATACCAACGTTTTGTTCTTACCTGCTTTTGGATAAGCTGCGATTATGACGTCATCATCCTTACCAGTCATAGACTTCACATCTATCAGCCGCTGCACAGGATCTTCGGCGAAATAATCCGGAAAAAGTGTACCGTCCGCTTCTATAAGATCGTACTCATTGCCGACGCCATCTTGGACGTGGACCTTTCTTGATTCCATTGTGTAAAAAAGATCTGCAAAGTTATTGTTAGAAGGCTTTTTAACTGAGAAATGTATACTTAGAGAATGAAAAAAATATCAAAAATATCATTCAGAATGGTTTGCTATTTACATACGTTCGGTGCGTTTAATTAGATATTTAGACTATAAGGAAATCTAGGTTATAAAACTTTTGGTCCGTGCGACGATACCTTGAATCTTACCAGCTTTAATCATAGATACAAGAACCTGGGATCGAATCATTCAAACTTAGGACATATAAATTAATTAAGATGCAACAGCTGGCAGTCACACTCATTAATACAGTAATAACATAATTATGACATTAGCCATAGGGCTACAGCAAAGTCGAATATTTAAAGATATTCAATGCGCATCTCTCACAAAAATAGTTTATTTAAGATATTAACTTTAATTCATGAAATGAATTTAGCTTGACTAAATATATAAACTAACTGTGTTCATGGTGTTTGTAGAGCTACTTTCACAATTAAATATCATGTGTAACAGTGGTGTTTGTTTATTTATTTATTTTGTTGGTTTTAACGTCGCCCCGACACAATTATAGGTCATATGGCGACTTTCCAGCTTTGATGGTGGAGGAAGACCCCAGGTGCCCCTTCGTGAATTATTTCGTCACGAGCGGGCACCTGGGTAGAACCACCGACCTTCCGTAAGTGGTGTTTGTAGAGCTATTTTCACAATTAAATATCATGTATAGTAGTCGTTACAGCGTGTACTATTAAACTTGTTGATTTTGTGTATTTACATAATATGTAGCATTTGTTCATGTTTTCAAATATGAAATGTATCTAGTATACCTTTAACAAAACTTCCAGTTCTTCTAATACACATTTATTCCGTGCTTTAAGCTATATATGTATTAGGTGTGTTCTATTTTAAACCAAACACGCAGTACAATCAAGTTGACTTTAAGTTTACATAGATACTTTAAATTAATTATTCATATGTTTACATATGAATTTTGAGTTTTATATATCTTTATAACTTATATATAATAAATAAATTATTTTGTCTATCAACTTTTACTTTTAAGTTTTCAGTCATAAATTCAAAATCATGTGCTAAGTTCAAAATTACGAGCTTTCAGTTCAAATTACCCTTCTAGGCTTCCGTAGTTCGTTAAACGTGTATACATGTACTGACTAGTGTAAACAGATCTACATGCAGGTAACTTTAATTATTATGTGTACATGCATCAAATGGTCGTCCGAGTATTATGTTAATGAAGTGAAAATTGTTTACATACCTTGTCAATTGCGTTAAGTCGAGTTAAAACAACTTCCTTCTATTCATAAATAAATACATGTAACTCACATGATATCTTGTTTCAGGTGCGTAACCAATGTATAGCGCTTCGGTTTTATCAAGTTACATTGCAAAAACTGTTCTCTGTTATTGACTTATGAAAAGTATGGATAGCTAGAAATGAATATTGTGAGACGTTTTTGATATGATGAATGTAATGCAATGACGCCCGGTTAGGACCCATCCCCGCCTCTGATCATTATACATCGATTAAATCACGTAATATATTAGCTATTGACTGGGAGGAGAGTGAACGAGTGTCAGTATTTTTTTTATATACACGTTTAAATACACCTACAAATTTTCATAACATGTAAATGAAGGTTATATAAATTTTCACATCCTCTGTTTAAAATATTGCACATGATCATGTTCCACATGCTTAACCTAACGACCTAGGCATTTTTTGCACGTCAAGCCAGCAGAAACTTTGGATACTCAAAGTTTTACAAATCAGTAATAGAACAACGAAAGGAGGAAGGAAATATGATAGCTGCCTCGCTGTACTATAGACCTATAGAAATTGATTATTCATTTATATACCTCACTGATTATAGACCTAAGGAAATTGATCATCACATAGTTTGTGGTTGCATATATTAATCTGTAGGACAGCAGATTGTAATGGCAGGAATCCTTAGTAAGGTTCTTAGATAAATCTCAATGGTAACTGCAGTCATTTCAGTTGTAATTTTGTAGATAAGGGACAGTCGGTGGGATCTATGCCCAGTCCCGAGACCTAGCTTGTGCCATTTTAGACTATATCCTTTCCGCGGCCGTAACGTAATTGAAAACGTATTATTTAGCGTCTGAGACTCTCGTGACCCTTCCGTAGAATCAACATTATTACACGAAATTCATTTTGAAAATATTTCTGAAATGTCTAGGTCTGCAGCTCTCAAATACGGAAATATCTTACATACGAGGCATATAATGACACTTTCAGACAACATCAAAAAGAACCTTTTGACCGATTTGACGAAGTTCCATACATCTCTCCGTTACGGACCCCTGTGGGATTTGTGTTTATTCCGAGTTCAAATATTTTTGGTAGATGAAACGCTGACATGTCGTGCTAAATCCCAGGTATTTTCAAATCTTTAGAAAATGCTGAAAATTGACTCTCCATTAGCAAAAAGAAACAAACAAAAAAACCAAGAGTGCATAATTTAGACGGGGTGACCCCTGCGCGTGACCCCTGACTAAAATGCGACTTTCGTTTTCAAGTTTAGCCTGTTTACTTTCATTTCCTTTGCTGAAGGTCGTCTGACGTCATTTTCTGTGTTGGCAAAAACATACGTCGCCTCTACTAGTACAGACAAAGAGCGATCTGACCAGAAGGAAAGAGTGAGATAAAGCCCCCAGAACAGATAGAGAGAATTCCTTTCTAGATACAGGCCTGTCCGGCTGATTTAGCCTAGCTCTTTCCGAATAGACAGTCTGGTTCTTTAACGTGCCCGGTGTATAGCATCGACACACGTGAAGCCGTCTTTCCTGTGAAGAACCAGTACAGGCCTCTTAGTTAGGTGGGAGACACTCAAGAGCATCTCAGAAATTTCTAGTGCCTGGACCGGGATAATAGTTTCCCGTTTTGTGAACTTCCTGAAACATTACTTTGGCAGTTATATAAAAGGCAAAATCAACACTCTTTGCACACTGTGAAAAACATCGTTAATAAATACATTCTTAAAAATCTTGTCTTCTTGTTGCGTACGTGTACGTGTTATGTACTCGAAAGGACATGTAATGTCCGCAAGCGCCTCTAATGTTTAAGAAATTATGAAATATATGCAAGATATCCATAAAGGTGTATCGCAGCTTATTTCTGTTACATATATAGAATAAATGAATACGTTGTTCTGAGCACGGCAAATGTATGTCTACAGATTTGACTGAGCAAGACGCTTTTGCTTTCCCAGCTTGATTACTTCTAAGAAAAACATGCTGTTCCTTCTTTCTTTCTGCTATATATAAATTTTTCTGAAGAATGATTTTCGTTGTTCTTGTACAGACCTATCACGTAGATCATGGACCAGACCTTTTTTGTTTACCTTCTTTCTGTGTATTTTAGTGACACAACTGAGAAAATTATAGATCATACTCTCGTATACATATTGACACATATATAAAATATCTAAATTATGCGACTTTTCTTAATTGTTTTCTTTTTGTATGCTGTATTACGCACATCATTTGGCAAACGAGTGAATTCACGGGAAAAACTGACATATCTATGTTTTTACTTTTATTCATTAAAGTTTGTTTTGCATAATTTACATTAACAAATGCATAAATGAAATTTACATGTATATTATTTTGTAAACTGACAAAATACGTTTTCACTTTTCTCTTGCTTCAGATACACCAACCCCTGTGGAACAAAATATTTGTCTAATGGAACGTTGTGTCCTTGCATAGTCAAAACATTTAAACCAGTTAAAACAGATTTAGAGAAATTTCCATTTTTCTTGTGAAAATTTAAAAACCGTCTGTTTTGTGAAATTCCACCTTTCTTCGGTTTTGGTGGCTCTTCAGGCTGTTTTGGACTTTGTATTCCACTATCAACAGTGTCCGAGGTCTGATCAGCATTGTCACCACTGTGATCAGAACCATAAATTGTTGAACTCTGGCTCAAGGTACTTTCAGTGTCTGACATCGAATCGCTTTCACACTGGTCACTTTCTTGACTTCCGTCGGTCGAATCGTCTTCCGTTTCCGGTCTAGACTGGCTCTTCCTTGCTCTACGTTTACCTGTTCGCGTCTTTTTCTTCTTGTAGACAATTATTCTGCTGTCTGCAGGCGCCATTCTACGTAAAACGATCTCTTTCTCAGGTTTCGGTTCCGGTAGTGATTCCACAGCTTGTATTTTGAAATCTCTTACAGACTGTGACAGATCTAGTCTACTGTCATCATTGTCTTCAAATTCTGAATCGGACATTTCGCTGCCGCTAAGGTAGCACGAGCTCTGACTGTTGAATGACTGTTGCTGTTGCCTATATGCCACGTGTGTCTTCACTTCCTCTATCTTGTCGTTCAGCTTCAACAGCTGTGACATCAGCGACAAATCCTGGTCCATCAGGTCAGCCTATAATATAATAAAATGTGTCTGCATATAATTTCACGCAAATGAAAATTTCACGCGAACAATATTCCTTGTATTTATTTCATTTTTACTTGAAAAGTACGTTGAAACTGAAGCAGGGAGGAGGGAAGAGTTAAGAATTTAGGGGGGGGGGGTTGTGGTCTAGTGGTTAATATGTCGTCCACTCAAACCGAAGGTCGTGGGTTGGAACCCTACTGGGGTCACGACCACGACTTCTCATATGACACCAGTACTGATTTTCACAGGAAGCGGACTTCGATCACGCTGGAAGCTTTAATCGCAATCGAGCTAAAATAAATAAGTACAAGCTAAATTCAAGCATTAAGGCTCATTTATCGAAACCATTTTTTTTTTCAAATCATTTTAGGTCAAAGTATAAGTTCATGTCAGCCTGGTATAAGACCTGCACGCTTCGCAGATCCTCCTGCCCTTCCTTATACACGGATTACATTAACGGGGCAAAAATGAAACTTAATTCTTTGAAAGAAAATATTTCATATCATTCTAAACAAAGGACGTTGACAGAGTCAAAATTTTCTTTTGTTCAGATAGCATTGTTTTTAGTAAATTTTGGTGGCGTTTTCATACTTATATTTTTCTTTTGTGTATAGATTAGCCGATAATGTCATTTAAACAAAATGTCTAACCACTGAAAAAGTTACAGTATAATTTCATTGTTTTAACTTAGTCAAAATGGAGTCAACATAATATTATGTAATATAATACTTTTGAATAGTACGTTTAAATCCAAATTAAATACCTATGTAATGAAAATGCATTATAAATCTAATTCATAAGTTGAAACTTTTAGCAAATTAAACATCCTTCCAGCTTCCTTTAAAATGTTTGTACCAAACTGAATTGAATTCGCTATGCTCGAAACCATTTCAAGTTGTTTTTTCTTTCAAGCAAGTTCTTTCTAAGACTGATAACCAAGTATAAAATGTTTCCGAAAACCTTCCATTACAATGTGATAACGTTTTGTTTTAGAAAGTCAGAACTGTATAGTTGGTTGTCTGACAAAAGCGAACCTCTAACCAAATATCGACCATTATTGTGTTTCGTTTCAATGTGACAGAGTTTACAAACCTCATTTCCCTTTGTTATGAAAGACTTCAGCAATACAATCATTAAATCAATTATTTACAAAAATATGTAAACTATGTAATATGTTCGGTAAAACTGATTTCAGACAGCTCACTGACAGTACGGATTTCAGACAGCTCACTCAGTACGTTAGCTCTTGATTTAGCCTTATGTTCATAACACATTTCTACTCTCAGCTGAGTTTGATATGTGAACTTTATTTCTCATTCCTAAAATTATGTATTTAGTCTGTGGCTATTTTGAAGTCACTATTCAGAATTGATTGCCAGTCTCAATTGGAATTTAATCTTGAAGTTCTAGTAAAATTTGCCACCAAAATTGCAATATCAAACTCAGATGAGACGGATGTTTTTCCTTTTTAACATGGAGCTCAATTTCTCCTGACATATTTAATGTTTTCACAATTCTGTTTTTTGTTTTACATACGATTCTGCATAATCGTGCGTTTGCTGTTAAGATGGTACAGAGAATAGAACTAAATGTCCTGCCCTGGTAAAACAGCAAACATTAGATAAATGCATATGACATAGACGGATTATTAAATTTTACTTGAAAATAAATTACTTAACACTAACCATTTCAGATCGTAGCCTGTCCATTGCATTGTCAATACGAGAGCTAGGTTTGCCTTCCATTTTCTCAATGGCACGAGTGTGCTTTGCTGATCGAACAGATTGTTTTATGGCTTCAGCAGCTTTTTGATGATTGAAATAAAATTGTCTGCAGTTGTTGGATAAATCTATCGCTGCTGTATGTGGGTCTTTCATTGATAATGATCTATAGGAACGAGAAAGGTCATATGTGCTCTCGTTTAAAGAGTCAGTACTATCCACACACGTCCGTCTACTTTTTGCCATATCAGGAGTATATTCTGTCTTCGTTTTGGCGTTGTCTACAGTTTTGTTATTTTCTACTTGTGCGTTGCCATTGACTTTATTTTTATTCACTTCGTCCATTTGGTTATTGAAATTGTCTTTACTATTATCTTCCAAGATTTTATCATTCATGTTTTTAGTTTTTTCTTCATCTGTACCATTAACTGCTAAGTTATTTTTACTATTTCTGTGTGACCCTCCATTTACACTATTACTGCATTGACTGTCTTCTATTGCTTTGTCGTTTTTCTGTCCGTTAGGTCCAATATTTGCACCTCTATTTTGTAAAGAAACATGTTCAATTGTCAGACTTTCACAGCTTCTCTTCTTCAGTGATTCCCGACTATTCTTGATATTTTCACGAATAGTGTCAATACTCTCTGAACTCGCTTTGTTGTTTCTCTGGGTGGTGCTTAAAACTTCTTGGCTTACATTGTTAACCCAGTCCTGTGCCAGTCTAGATTTTTCCATATTCTCAATATGTAAGATGTTGTCACTATTTGTTTTGTTAACCCATTCCTGTGTATCTCTCTGCTGGTCTTTCTTCTCCTGACCAGTTCTTTTTCTGTTGCTGCGGTTAAATACCCCTCGCGATTGTTGCTGTATGTTGAATGCTTGTTCCTCATTGGACATAGCAAACGGTTGCTGAGCGGCTACCGCCATATTCTGATTAATCTCTTGTTGTAACAACAAATTATTATTTTCTCCCATGTCTGACAATTACAACGGAATTAGCGCACAAAAAAGAGATTATTTTCCTCTAACTCTTAAATCAGTTATCCACTTTTATTAATCGTAATATTTCTTTTTATTTGTCATTCGAAGGATCAAGAACATTATTTCTACTGAAAATTAAACTTAAATCGTCATTCGAAAGATCAAGAAAACGTATTTCTACTGAAAGTTAAACCAAATTTACGCAATTTATATTTAAAGAAAAGTGGATTTAATAACAAACAATAGAAACACCGAGCTGCATCGACGTGAAAACATGTATCTACCCAACCCGCTTTAAACAAAAGGTATTCAGTGATCATAAACAATAGAAAATGTAACAATGTTGAAACAGCGAAAATATGAATCAGACAAACACAGCACATTTTGATATAGTCGGGTTTATAAGGTTACTATCTGACTATTGCAACGTTTAGATATCTAATTTAGAAGTATATTTTATCAGGAATACTAAACAGGATGAATCGGAATAGGCCAGGACACACACTTTGTTTTGGATGCTTTCTCAATCCATAAAGCACACAGAAAATGTATAAATAACCTACAAATATTCTAACTTTAAAACCCTATCGACTGCTGAATACCCTACCTCACCCCGTGTAAAATAGACGAATTTTAAAAAAGATGTGGAAAACGGAATGATATAAAACATTTAAACACTGAACAAATCTATAAAGCAAAAGCGGTGCATCGTGAATGAGCCTTTGTGCAATAGGCGGATGAGGCTTATACAAAAAGGGCACTTCATTAAGTGTCGAAAAAACTTCCGAACTTACACGAAATAACTTCCTTTTTATTAAAATATGTAGTCGAGTTGAGGCATTCCTCACACTCGAACTGTTTTTTTTAACCTTTAGCCTGCTGGCGGCAAGTAATTTTGCCTTTGCGACCAGTGCAGACCAAGATCAGCCTGCACATCAGTGCAGTCTGATCATGGTCTGCACTGTTCGCTATTCAGTCAGTAAATTTTCAATGAACACCCCTTAAATGATAAGTGATTCTGCCCAAATTGAATGACGGACAAACCCATTTAAGAAATTTAGCAGGGTAAGGGTTAATTAGTATTTAAGAAGGATCAGCGGATTATTTCCAACATAAAGGAAGTTGACAACATATTTTGCTGCCTAAATATGCACTTTTTATTAAATCAATGAAATTCAGTGTTTGTTGGGTGGGTGGGGGAGGGGAATTATGTTATCGTTTTTCAGTAGTACTTCAATTATATAATGTCGGGCAGCTAAGCTAACCAGTGGTCCCTGATTCTATACCAGTACTAACCTGTTTTTCGCAAGAAACTGCCAACTTCTCCATATGAACCAGAACGTACGGAGAACGTAAGTCTCGCCCGAGGATCGAACTCTCGACCCCGTGAGCCATAGATTTGCACTCTCCGGAAAGACTACCACTTGAGAGTAAAAGCTGCAGACAACCATAATTTGAAACCTTCTGGCCTTTGTCTTTTTTTCGTAATGCCTGTAAGTTCTGTTTATTTTGAAATATGACACCTGAACTTGTTCCGAATAATGCACAAGCGTTAAACAGATAAAATGACTAACAAAATTGTAAGACAAGAGCTTTTTTTCCCCTATTGTAACACTGCGTTACCAATGACGGCTAAAGCCACCGTTTTACTGTCGGCTACTTGGCTACTTGGTAACCCGTTACTTAGTAAGATCAAGAAACATAATTTTTTACTCAAGCCTTGTATGCTCATGTACAAATATAAATAAAAAAAAAACATGTTAGTTTCATTTAGCCAGGTCTCGGACCTGTGTAATATAGGAATCATTCATATTTTATTTAATTGCCAACATCTTATACCTAAAAAAACAACATGTTAGTTTCAAGAGTAAACAAAAGGAAATGAATTAATATAAGTTTTCGATGAAAGCTTGTTTTCAGATCCTTTACATTAATTTGATTATATTTGATTTGATATATTGTATGTATGGGATTTATGTACATGATATATTTAATAAATACTGTTTAAACTAAGAGTAAACTAAGTTATCTAGGATATACAGAAATGTTGGTTCATTCCCGAGCCCACCATTTGAGAAATCCAGCGTCAGTGCTTTATCGGACAGTATTGTCGTGGCCACCGTCAATTTAGCATTGATGTGTTCGTAAGTTTTCGTCGTGTAGATATTATTATAATTTTTCGAGCACAGAGTCAAGAATCAAGCAGTAGCCACCAACACGCGCGTTAACCAGTATACACCCCCACCACCTGCATTTCTCTTGATTTAGTAATAGATGGCAACTTTGTTATGTCGGCGGCCTGTCCACTCAATTACACTGTGGTTAATTTGTAATGACCTCTAAATAAGCCTGTCGCGTTTGTCATAGTAGCCACTATCCCTACTCATAGCTTCGTGTTCTAGGGGAATGAGATAAGACTGACAACTTAATTTCATATATTCCTTTAGGCCAACTGTCCTATTAGAAATTAAAATACACGTACGTGTAAACGAAATGGAGCTAATTGAAATAATATCTAAAGAATGTTGTTTGTACTACTACTACTACTACTACTAAAAATCGAAAACGTTATGCCCATATTTTCGAGATTTTTGGATTAGTAGATTTTTAGATAAGTCGGGTTGATTAAAGACAAATTTCTAAGTATATGTTGTACTAATACCTACGGTCTTTCAGTATAGAAATTATAATTAATATTTGATTTAAACATAACTTGTATGATTTTCATTCACCTGGGTGTTTTATATTTAAAAGAAATAAGCACGTCGCTATGAGTGGTGTCTTACAGCGAGAATTTTGTCCCTCGGTTATAAGTGATCATTTAGCCAGGTCTCGAACCTGTGTAATATATCATAATAAATCATTCTTATTTAATTTAATTGCCAACATCATATACCCAATTAATCTACCGCGAGTTTTCCCCTAAGATTAAACATGACATGTCTTTAAACATTCTTTATATTAATTATAACAATAAATCATTTTTTCAACGTTTTCGTCAGTCAGCAATATTTCAAAATTTATTTTTCACTTTGATGTACACATGTTTTCGTTATATTTAAAAAAGAAACACTTATAATTAAGTTAAGTGAATTCACGGTACAATTTCGAAAATGAATGGAAATACTATAGATTGTCTAAATGGCACTGCCACTGAAGTGGAATCTGACCGTATTTACACATTGTTTCTGGAGAAAGAAGAATTAGTATCTAAACACGCACACGAAATGGATCAGCTGTCAAAAGATAAAAGCACTTTGGACAGAACTTTGTGGATATTGCGAACAGAAATGGTAAATATTGTTGATATGCTACTCGATGTTATAAAAATTATGTTGTTGTTGTCAAATGTATCATGTACTTTTTCGTTAAAGTTGTCAGTTATATAGTTTGATTGACATAAAGTACACAGCGTTATTTTTCTTTTGATTTTTCCCTAATTTTTCAGGAAGCTTCATTGACATAAAGTGCTCAGAGCATTATTTTCTTTTGACTTTTTTTTCTAATTTTTCAGGATGCAAAAAGTCGAATACCGTTTCAAAGATCTTCAGTCATTTTTATACTTCGTATGTTGTCTATATGAAAAGAAAGATATATTGTAAGCACTAAACAAAACAGCGTAGAAGTTTCTTTGCTGACCCTGCAACATTTGAAAAATATCCCAACTAAAATCTACCCAAAACTAAAAGTCCCAATACCTACCCATGAGTTCCTTGGAAAGATAGATTTTGTAGGAAAAATAAGTTTCTGAAAACATCTAGAGCTATCATTTTATTTGATTCATACTAAGGTAAGTAAACATGCCGTCTAAGTCAAAGGTGTATGGAAGCCTCCATCTCTAATATGTTACGTCCAGCGCTCCTTGGAAGCGTGTATAAATTATTATATATACTAACCGTATCATTTTTTCACCAGTACCTGTTTTAAACCGTAGTTTTTTAAGCAGTGTACTTATCTATGTGTCACTTATTTGTAATAATTGTAACTATCTTTTACCCTCAAGCCAAAACGAGCGTCATTCAGTTACCAAGGTGACATGACAAATATTTGCCCTCTCCGCAACCTAAGCTTTTAAGAAGTGACGCATATTAATACTGGTATATATTTTTTATTTCTTTCTAGAAAAATATGTTGTTATTTTTGTTTGTCTGTGCAAAGTAAGAAATAAACAACTGATATTCGTTTAGCACTTTTTTGAGTGGTGAGTTTTTTTTTCTGCAGTAGGAATCGAAAAGTTCTGGACTGATTAAAAATTTATGTTACAGAAGTAAAAACATCCGTTTATTACTGTTGTTGTAGATTTTTTTTCTTACTACAATTTTTTTGACAGATTCTTAAAACTTGAAAATAATACGAGGCATGAATTTCGTTTATGAATACTTTAGTATATATTACATCGGTTCGCAATGGGGTTTCAACGTGCTGACATGTGACATTAATGTAAACCTTTATTATTTTGAAATTCTCTTAACCAATTATTTTTTTGTTCTTTTTTCTATAGCTTCATCTGATGCAATGTGACATCCAGCTTTGGAAGAAGTTGAGGGAACTGAACGCCTCCTTAGTCGTACTGAAGGAGGATATTTTACAGCAGAAGATATATCGCGCTAGATCCGACTCCCTATCGTCTGCGTCGTCGGGTACCGACAGTTTTGTGTCGGCGGAAGAATACAATGATGTAATATTCACTGATACGTCTGAAAACCGTGTTTTGTCGTGGATTAATCAGAGTGACTTTGGTGGTAAGGAAAAAGGGGAAAACGTACCCGGGACCGTGTCAGTAAATTACGTGCCACGGTCTCCGACTTGTAGTGACCCTGAAAGAAATAGGAAATGGATCTTTCGGGATCATTTGCATAATTCATGCATTAGTGAAACATTAATTAAGAATTGCCGAATATTAAATTCGGTTGCAAACTCAGTACATACGTACCTAGGGAGTGCAAATGATTTACAAGATGTGTTTTATTCCTACAGTTTAGATCCATTTCTGATAAACTTGCAAAAAGCAAACATGATGAAGTGTACGGAAGAAACGGAAATCATATCCAGAAGGGATTTTACTTATTACAAGTCATCACTTCGTTTGCTGGGCTCAGTTCGGATGCAAAGCAGAATATTTGAACCCAGTCTAACTAAATGGAGACCATTTGCATTGTCTCAAACCCCAGACAGTTATATCATTGTTCCCCCAAAAGCATTTTCGAGCATTCAACCGAGGCCGAAGTTACACAGACTTGCAAATATTTTCGAAAGTGGAACATTATTTTTACATACTGTAACCAATGACGCAAAAGAAGTTGATGATAGAGACAAAACTAAAATAGAAGAAAAGGAAAACAGAGAAAATTTAGAAGAAACAGGAAAATCCGAGACATCGCTTTCTGCAGAGCATGTGGGGAACGAACCAAATCTTGAACGTAGTCAAAGTGAATCTGACGATGAAACAACTGGTGATTGCAATGGGTACAAACATGATACAAAAAGAGTGTCAGAATTTGACATATATTCGTTTAGTAGTGATTTTCTAGAGATGGAGGACGGATTTATAACATGTCGGATAATGACTCCTGATATGGAACAAGAACTGAAACAGGCTGTGCTCCAGCAAGACGAGTTTGAATATCTAACAATTGTTGACGGTCGTGTAACGTTTGCACCTCATGCAAAAGATACTGATAACGAAGAATCGTACTTCTTAGGCTGGTTGTTTGAAAACAAGGAATTTGAAAATGTAGACGAGTCGTTCTACATCAACAGACTATTTGAAGAAACGGATGATCAGGAGATTGATGAAAATATGGACGATTTTAACCTCATCAGTTGTTTACTTAAAGACATCCAGCTGGAATCCGGAACAATGAGTGAGGAAATAATAAATTCATATAACGAAAGTGAGCTATTTCACGACATGGATGTCGATACTGTATTACCTAATCATAAATGTACAGATTCGTTTTTAGCTAGTCAATTAGTTAACGAAGAGGGTGATGAAAAACTTTTAGAAGACAGAGACACAAAAGCGCACCATCTAGAAGACGTTGCATTAAATACTGTTGCATCGGGTTTACCACAGCATTTAGAAAACGAGATCGAACATCAAAACAACAAATATAGTTGCGATCAAACCGATGAATAATTCTAACGATCATTAATTTTCTCTTAAAGCAAGAGACGTCTACTAACAGGCAGCTAAAAAAAAGAATATGTGCTATGAATTCCAAACAGATGTTTGATAGAAAATGTATGTGCTAGCAAATGTATTTAAATCCAGCATTTTAGGCTGTAAATTTTTTAAGTGAAAAATGGCCTCAAATCATTCGGGTAGTCTGTTATTGTGTAGAGCAGGCTGTTTTATCAAGGATTCGAGGATGAACAAGTGTTATGTAACTTTTATTTAACGTTCGAGGCATCGAACACAAAGTTTAAAATTACTTTAGAACACTTTTATTGAGATAAGAAATATGGTGAACTGAGTGACCAAGAACAACCTTAGCGCACATACATTAGCTGCGAGTAATATACAAGTGTGTTGGTGTACATTTGTATCTATAGGATTACTATTTTGTTTCTCGTGGGTAGTGCTATGCTAAAATCGTTTAAAAATTTATTCAACATCGCTAAAATTCTTAGAATTACATTTGAGTTTTTATTGTTTCTTGTAGACTTACTAGTCTAAACATTAAATTATCAATCCCGAGATTTTCAATCTTTTGTCTTACTTACTTGTAAAGTATTTCAGATTATACAACATCTAGTTGAATAAATCCAGTGGTCATTTAGTTGGCAAATTTTGATAAAGTTACCTACTTTTTCTTGTTAAATTATTGACAAAAGGTTATGCAAATAATGCGCAACACTGCAGTCAAGATGGGCTATTCAGGGAAAAATATCGAAGTAAATCGCGATATTGAATATTAGGTATTTCTATTTAACGTAAATTTCTAGTAGTGTGTTTCCGTATAACGCTTTAACGTTACTAATTTTTGGACTAAGGTAGTACAATATGTTAATAAATTTTGTAGACGCTGACCCTTAAGCTCCTGCGTTACCAATCAGTTCGGACATGAATCGCCTTATATCGGTCTTCAATCATTTATAACAAAAACATGTTATAGGAATGTGTCGGTGATATCATTGAAGTGGTGTTGTAGTATTTTTGCCGGAGTACGTACTGAAAATAATGCCTTTTCTGCATCACGACATTGTTTACCTATTTTAGCATGGTTTTCCGAAGTAAATGAGAATAGTTCTTAGATCTGCTGGAAGATGAACAGCAACGAGTATTCCACAATGTTCGGATCATTTATGTGGACTGCAAGACCATAATAGTAATTGAGCCGCGCCATGGGAAAACCAACATAGTGGCTTTGCAACCAGCATGGATCCAGACCAGCCTGCGCATCCGCGCATTCTGGTCAGGATCCATGCTGTTCGCTAACAGTTTCTGTAATTGCAATAGGCTTTGAAAGCGAACAGCATGGATCCTGACCAGACTGCGCGGATGCGCAGGTTGGTCTGGATCCATGCTGGTCGCAAAGCCACAATGCTGGTTTTCTCATGGCACGGCTCGTATGTTTTAAGGTTTAAAGTTTGAAGGTGAAGGTCATGAGATTCAGTCATCTATATCATAGGTCAGTTTGTAGGTTTTGCCACAAGAATTGTTGAATGCGAGTACGAACGAAATTAGGTCATTAATGTGGGTTGTAGGCGATCTGTTTCGTATAGACGGACGGACAAACAGTTCAATCGCTAAATGTCTGAAAGCATAATTTTTATTTTTACTCATTTATTCAGTTAAAACTGGACAGACTTTCACAGATGATGCACCATAATCTACATTAAGATTTAAGCATTTATTATCACACAATTGCAACAGGTTAAACATAAAATATTATTACAACTAAAGTACTCTGCCATTTATTGATGTATATGCGAGGCTTTAAAACAACTTGTAAACATCCAAAAGATATTTTCATAGCCCGGAATACATAGAAAAGAATGTTAGACACAACTAAAACAAAGTCAAAGGTGAAAGTTTGAACAAGTGCCAGCTGAAAATGAATGAGTTGGACACAAGCGATATTTTCTAAAACGGACTTGCAATCAGTTCACTAAATGAGCCGCACCACGAGAAAACCAACATAGTGCATTTGCGACCAGCATGGATCCAGACCAGCCTGCGCATCCAATAAATTTTGCGCATTAGAACGGACTGTTATGTTGGTATATGCTTAACAGTCCGTTCTAATGCGCAAAATTTATTGGATGGACAACAGGGGCAAATCTGCAAGACAACCTATTTTGATGGGTACAAGCAACAATATCCCATATTATAATACTTTGATTACCTTTCCATCAATCTCTAACTTTTACTCTGCTAAATTTCTAAAATGGACTGGTCTATCATTCAATTGGGCAGTACCATTTATTACTGGAGGTGTTTACTGAAAATTTACTGACTGAATAGCAAACAGTGCAGACACGCATGTGTGGGCAGATCTTGGCCTGTACTGGTCACAAAGGCAGAATCACTTGCTGCCAGCAGGCTCAAGGTTAAAAGAGTTTAACAGAGCCCTACACTTAATGTAGTTAATCACAACTAAACACTTCTATTACTCTTCATTTTACTTCCAATGGCATAAATGCAATAAAAAGAGACAATGTATTTCCTGATAAAAGATAATGAATATTCTCACATGATATTTTTTAACAAAAATATTAGCTTAAGGCACTATTTTACAGTTTTCAAGTAAATGAGCCACACCATGAGAAAGCCAACAAAGTGCATTTGCGACCAGCGTGGATCCAGTCCAGCCTGTGCATCCGTCTGGATCCATGCTGGTCGCAAATGCACTATGTTGGTTTTCTCATGGTGCAGCTCAAATTTTGTAATTGCACATGTTGACTGAAGTATGTCATTAAATACTTTTCTAAAATTTGGACTTTACTGATTATTCTCAAGTATTTCTGTTTTATTCCAAGCCATACTTTGGGCTTGGGTTGAAAAAAGCACATGTATAAGCACTAATAACTTGTCTATATAACTAGGCCGAAATATTTGGTACATAACCACCTCATAAACTAGATGTGTCCACAAGATACTTGCACACCCACATACTGTCGTTATTTGTTGAGAACACAGACTATGTAAACTCAAATATTACCAGGGGATGGAGAGTAAGCATATCACAAAATATAACCAAGAATCACAAAATTAACTGAAAGAGTAAAAGTTGTATTTTTTTGGTGTGGGTGGGGGGAGTAGGATGGTTAGGTAGATCCACCCTAAAAACAGGTACCTCTCATGCTGAACAATACCCCTATAAAGTTTCATGAATCCAGGTCAATTATTTTTAAACACATGTAACATTAACTTTGATGCCCATATAATACCAAGTTTTGACTAACGGTCATAACTCTGCTCTGTGTAAACCTCACCCCCCACCCACCAAAACCCTGTGCACAACTTCACATGATCAATAATATTGCTGTAAGGCTTTGAGACTCCAGATTAAATACTTGTGACACAAACTTTTATGCCTTTTTACTTTTTCAACAGCCATGATTTAGGTCTACTGGAGTTAAATCCCAGGTATATCACTTAACAAACTGAATACAGTCCCAAGTCAAATACTTTTCGAGATATGCACACAACAATTCCAATGGACATCCATACAAAGGCAATTTGAAGTGCCCCCACCTCCCAAAATGAAGTGGGGAAGGCACAAAAATGTCCTTAAATTAACCTTACACATGGGCCAGCCCTACACAAGACAAGTGACAGAGTATTGCAGTATGGGTGAAAAAACAATTTTACTTGACCTTCAATAGTGACCTTGACCTCTTACCGACAACCATGGGTCATGTGCACGTAATCATGGGAACATTTCTGTGTAGAACTAAAAAAATCCTTTAATGCAATTAAAAGTAATGGAGCAGAAACAAATTTTTACTTGTCCTTAACCTTTACTCGACATATTGTCTCATCATGGGGAACATTTGTGTGTAGCACTAAGATAATCCATCAAAGCATATAAAAGTTATGGAGCAGAAACACTTTTTACTTGACCTTCAATAGTGACCTTGATCTTTGACCTACAAGCATGTCATGTATTTGCATAATCTACATAGTGCCCTCTATTCACATACCAAGTTTTATGAACTTAGCTTGAATACTTTTCGAGTTATTGCAGGATCCAGATTTGCGGATGGGCACACAGACGAAGGGCATTCGTATAGTCCCCTTCCATGTTCCACCGTAAGGGGACTAATAAGCTAAAAAACAAAGGGTCTTAATAGCCATAGATCACTCACCTGAGTTTCAAAATTTAAAAGGCAATTTTGGTATAGAGACATCAAAGAAATGTATCTGTCAAAGGTATGCATATTCAGATGATAATTTTCAAGGGATTTCATATCGCCATACAGTGAAACATAGACCAGCCCTGTGGGCCACATTTTTTGATATGTCAAAATGGCCTGAACTATCTTCATAGATGGTTACATAAAGGAAGGATCTTCTAACATATCTTTAAACTGGACCAGGACTGGTCTTCCAGACAAGTGGATTTTTTAAAATGTTTTCACTACACACACATGAGAAAAAAAGACCACACCTCTCTAGCAAATTCAAAATAGTGTAAACACATTTTCGAGGTCACACAAAGAATATTTTTTATAAAATTATTTTGAATTGGTAAAACCTGTCTTTCCTCCCCGGCTGAGTTACTCAAAGTGTTGTCCATTGGCAAACTTTGCTCTCCTAACCTATAATATCAAATAGTGATAAAATACCAAAATATACAGATAATAACATTACAAAGTGGTTTTTAACAGATTATTTCCATTTTCAAAAATATACAGATTATAACAACAGATTTGGTGTCTAACAAATATTTCCATGTTCATAGTAGTCACATTATAACAATAGATGTGGTGTTTAACAGATTATTTCCATTTTCAATGTAGTCATGTTAGAACAATAGATGTGGTGTTTAACAGATTATTTCCATTTTCAATGTAGTCATGTTAGAACAATAGATGTGGTGTTTAACAGATTATTTCCACGTTCACAGTAGTCATGTTAGAACAAAAGAGGTGGTGTTTAACAAATCTTTCCATGTTCAAAGTAGTCATATTATAACAATAGATGTGGCATTTAAAAGTTTATTTCCACTTTCAAAGTAGTCACATTACAACAGCAGATGTGTTGTTCGACAGATTATTTCCATTTTCAAAATATACAGATTATAACAATAGATGTTAACAGATTATTTCCACTTTCAAAGTAGTCACATTATGACAACAGATGTTATGTTTAATAGAATATTTCCATTTCTGGTTAAGTAGAATAGACTTTAAAAGTGGCCACTTTTTTTTATTAGCAACTGTTTTGTAAATGCCAAAAGCTTAATCTGATCATTTTTCTTTTCTCTGTTTCAACCTTCCAGTATGTATTTAAAAGAGAAGTGACCATGCTTTTAAGCTTTAATTAAGTTTGAAACTAGAGCTATCACTAAAGGTGATGAATGTACCCCCCGCATGCACTGACACAGTACATTGCAATTTGACACACACAAGACTGCATAATTATGTGGACTGTATGTATATAGACTGTATGTATACAGTATAGTAACAAAAAACAAAGTCCCATAACTATGCAGAATATTTATCTAAAAGAATGTAACATGCCCCATGCACAACTAGGGTTGGTACTGATCACTTGTGTGAAGTTTCATTAAATTGTGTGAAAGGGTTTGGTAGATTAGGCACGCACAAGATTGCATATGAAGACTGTATGTACATAGTATGTTAACAAGAAACAAAGTCCCATAACTCTGGAATTTTTGTCGCTGAAAGAACCTAACATGCCCCATGCACAACTACTGTTGTTACTGATCACTTGTGTGAAGTTTCATTAAAATTGTGTCAAGGGGATGAGGAGAGATGGTGCGCACAAGATTGTGTCTATGTCTATAGTATAGTAACAAAAAAACAAAGTCCCATAACTCTGGAATTTTTTTTTCTGAAAGAACCTAACATGCCCCATGCACAACTACTGTTTTACTGATCATTTGTGGAAGTTTCATTGAATTGTGTCAAGGGTGGGAGAGATGTGACAAATTGTGTCTATGTAATATTATAGTAACAAAAAAACAAAGTTCCATAACTCTGCAAATTTTTTTTCTAAAAGAACCTACCATGCCCCATGCACAACTACTGTTGGTACTGATCACTTGTGTGAAGTTTCATTAAATTGTGTCCAGGGAATGAGGAGAGATGGTGCGCACAAGATTGTGTCTATGTATATAGTATAGTAACAAAAAAAACAAAGTCCTATAACTCTGCAAATTCTTTTTTTAAAAGAACCTAACATGCCCCATGCACAACTACTGTTGGTACTGATCACTTGTGTGAAGTTTCATTAAATTCTGTCAAGGGGATAAGGAGAGATGGTGCGCACAAGAGTGCGTCTACGGACAGACGACCAGACGGACAACCTGAAACCAGTATACCCCCCCTTACAACTTTGTTGTCGGGGGGTACAATAATTTAGTGGAAGGTCATCAAAGGAAAATATTTGCCGAATCATTTGGAAATCAAGACAATAATTTCAGAGATTTTTAAAATTTTGCAGAGAGCTATCTTGAGAAAACTAGCCTTGACCACTAGCCATGTTGTAAGACAAATCGACATAGCTTGAAGATATTTGGTAGTGGGTCACCCAATGAACACTTCTGTTAAAACAGTTTGAAATCTGGCTAGATTTTTCCCCTAATTATTTTTTGGTTGCCACTTCAACCAGAATTCTACATAAATGATCTAGATTTCAAGCAATCTTGTATAGGAACACCTAAGGAATATAACTGATTTTGACCACAACAGGCATATGGTGACTGCAAACCCTTTCCTGCTCAGGAGAGCTGAAACCCTGAAATAGCCGTATAACAATCACAAAACCTCACTTGCTCAAGTTAGCCAAAACCCACAAAGTAATTGCAAAACATGAGTTACTTAGGTAAGCCGAACACTCACAACAGTGCATGTGAGCTTATATCCCACAACAGCTACACAGTGATTGCAAAAACTTGCTACCTCAGGTAAGCTGAAAAATCCAAACAGCCACAGAGCATTTGCAAAACCACCTGCTCAAGTGATCTGAAAACCCCACAACATTCTCCATACACATGCAGTACCATTAATCCTCTCAGTCAGTAAAATGAAACTAACAACAAATAGCATAAAAAAATCCCCAGCTGACTTCTTCCATCCAGAGCTTCATTAAACCAATCAAAACTAAACATGACGAGAAATGAAAATTTTATGATTTTATAACTTTAACTAGAAGTACAGAAATATGGGTCTCTGTAAGTTGAGGATCATAATTATTATGCACATATCAATTATTCTAAAAAGACGAGCTCAAACATGGTGGAAAATAAAACAATCATGTAAAGTACTTTTGAAAATTGGTACTTTGTTAAAAAAATATATAACAATAGGCAATGTTTTCTCTCACATTGCTTTTTTTTTTTATTAAACTGGCCACTGATGAAGTTATGTATCAATTTGTCAGTACTCTCTTTCAACAACAAGTTTGTATTCCCGAGACAGACTTTCTTTGTCATTGAAAATATCTTACTAACTTACATAAAATATGCCTGATAAAGGACAAACCAAAAATGATCACATGACAACCTGGAGAAATCATGTTGAAGAAATCTGTACAAAGGAACAATATTTGTACACTAGAACTCCAGTATCTAGACTAAACTGGACAGTATTATCTTTTAAGTGTTTTCAGTATAAACTGACAAAGATTACCATTTAAGTGTTTTCAGTATAAACTGTAATTGAGTATAAACTGACAAAGATTACCATTTAAGTGTTTCCAGTATAAACTGACAAATATTACCATTTAATTAAGTGTTTCCAGTATAAATTGACAACGATTAACATTTAAGTGTTTCCAGTATAAACTGACAAAGATTACCATTAAGTGTATCCTGTATCAAGCATTATCTTTTTAATTTTTTCCAATATAAATTGACAAAGTTTATCTCAGTGTTTCACATTATCAACTGATGAAGATCACCTAGTTGAGAGTATAATTCTTCTAACACATAACAATGGTTAAAATTTACAAATAAAAGAACATTAAAACAACATAAAGTCACTTCCAAGATGGATTTCTATAGTTCTATAGTAAGTTGAGATGGAAACATTTTAATCCTATAGATCTACTATCTATTTTCTATAAATAAAATACAATGTGCTAGCATGCAAATAATATAGCACACAATGAAAACAAAACAAAAATGAACACAAGTTGGTGTAATCTGAAGAATCAAATAGTTGCAGCAAACATCAACATTTCTTGCCACAAAAATTTTAACCTACAACTCCTGAAAAAAAGTAGTCCTTTTTCCATAATTCAGCAGTAAACATTACCAACATCACATCCTTTACACCAGTCTAGACATGCTATCATATTGCCATTAAAACACTGTCTTCATTCAGTATTAATGAATTCCTACTGAACATGAAACTCCAGTACCTTAGCAGCCTACATCAACCTATTCTATTTGCAAATCTGGTTCCAATTGGATTTTTTAAATTTCAATGCAAACTGTGAACACAGTGGAAACTTTAAAGGCAATACCAAACCTAACCCTATGTTTTGTGTCACCATGAGAAATAACTTTGGGCTTTCTGAATCAAACATTTCTCAAAATGCTTAAACGGTCATAGAAGAAAGAAAACATTCATTCAGATATCATATTTGTGTTCTTTCAATTTAAAATAACTTAAAGTAAGTAGTTTTCACTTGATAAATAATATATTTGTTTAGAATAAACCTGGTATTAATCAGAGAAAGATCATGCTCATTTTTTTCCATATATAAATCCAGTCATTTACATGCTCATTTTTTTCCCATATATAAATCCAGTCATTTACATGCTCATTTTTTTCCATATATAAATCCAGTCATTTACATGCTCATTTTTTTTCCATATATAAATCCAGTCATTTACATGCTCATTTTTTTCCATATATAAATCCAGTCATTTACATGCTCATTTTTTCCATATATAAATCCAGTCATTTACCTTTTTTTAATATATAGATTTACATGCTCATGTTTTATGCCTTAAATCCTCATTTACTTCATTTTTTCTCATAAAATCAGTCATAATGTAATTTATTCCAAATAATCCATTTTACATGCTCATTTTTTTTTTCCATATAAAAATCCAGTCATTTACATGCTCATTTTTTTCCATATATAAATCCAGTCATTTACATGCTCATTTTTTCCATATATAAATCCAGTCATTTACCTTGTTAATATAGATTGTAAAGTGTTCATGTGAACTTAATGCCTTAAATCTCTTTGCTTCTGTGCTTTCGTCAAGAAATAAGTCATAGATATAAAACCTAAATTTCATTTTATATGGATAATTTTTTGTTTTTTTTCCCTGGTAGGTAGGTTCTGCAAAATGATGGGGACTATAAACATAGATTCGATTTGATATTTCCTAATTAGAAGTTTTTGTATCCTGCTGCTGAATTCTTAAGTCCAGTAGTTATTTTTTCACTATACAATTTTAGAAAAAGCATCAGTCTGCCCTTGTCATATTTATAGTTGTCCTTGTATTTGGACTTGTTTACATTCATGATTTTTAAGTTACATTTTCAAGTTCTGTTTTTCCGCTGCATAACACGTCAATCAGATCCAAGTTGTCTTTCCTTGCCAACTAGTCAGTGAGTGAGTATAATACTCTACCCAAACCATACTCATCTGGTTTGGTACAACAGAAACCGTCCTGTCTGAAGTCAAACAACTTCTATGTGGTATAATAAATACACATTTCCGTTAGCAAGTTCTCGGCCTAATACAAACTTTCTGCAATCTAAATTAAAACCAAATATATACATATCACAGGAATTTTCTTTCATCACATTCCAAAACTACATTGTGCTCTGTACTAATACTAATTTCAACTGCACTCTTAAATCACTGACTTTAAAAGTATTCTTCTGTCTCTAACAAGGGAGGTAATCATATCTTCATTTCCCTGGATAAGGTGATAGATTATTCCGTACCCTCTCACACACCTCTTGTAAAATAACTGTCAGCAGCAGTTTGCAGTGGTGAGTACTGTTTTATACGACTTCTCCTTCACTGATATTATGTCTTAAGCCAGTCAGAAATAATTTTCACAACAGGGAGTCACTAACTTAACTCTTTTTCCTCTGTCATTCATCACTTGTTGACGGGAACTCTATGGTTTTCTGGCCTCTTTCTGGATTAGGCATTTTGAATATCTTCATCATTTTCGTAGATGCAATGCCAAGATTACTGAAAATAAAAGATATGCACTAACAAAAACACTACAAGATAAACAGCAAACTGTAAGATAGCTAACAAACTTTTTTTTAAAGAGAATATTAAAAGGATCTTACATGACTGCCTGTGTAAGACAGGGTTTCCCAGAACCCAAGGGGCAGTGTTGAATGGAAAACTGAGCGCTAGCGACACTTGTTTTATCCAGCCCCCCCACCCCACCCCACCAGGTTGGGAAAACACCTGCCTTACACAGACAGGTTAGATCATTTTTCTTGCCTGCTGTTGATATTATTTTAATATTTTCAAAAAGATATTATAAATTAAAAATTGCTTATAGACTATGATGTCAATATGCACATGTGTTGTTTCTACCCATATAACCTTGTCTTTCCCCACTAGGTTGGCAAGAATACCTGACTTACAGTAATTCTAAAAAGAAATATAAGTTTTATTAAAGTAATTAAAATGATCCCAGTATCTTGTTGACTTTCGACTTTTTATAAACAAGCAATACCTCATGCTTTGTGGAGACAGGAATATGAACTGCCTCTCTGTTTGTGTGCGAGCAGTTTTCATCATCATTTCCATACTTATCCTTCTGTTTACCATGTCCTGAAATACAACCATTTCACTGAAAATTTGTTAACCTTTACACTGCTTAATTTCTAAATGGACCGGTCCATCATTCAATTTGGGCAGTAGCACTTCTTGTTCAAAGGGGTGTTCACTGAAAATTTACTATACTGAATGCGAAGGCAAAACCACTTGCCGCCAGCAGGCTAAAGGTTAAACACTAGTAAAAAGAGGAAGAAATTTGCAATTGAATACAATATTGATGTTTACTGACAAAAGGTAGAATTTAGAAAGAACTTTATATTAGGACAAGAATACTCAGATACCCTTAGCCAAAACAGGAAAATTTTCATCTGGCTTACAGTTTAACATATCCTGAAATAAGACTGTATGTCTTGAATGTATTAAATGATAATAATCTGAATACAAGTGTCAAAGTGCTACCTTGTTATTTTCAGGGTGGTGGATAGAAACAACCGATCAGATGCTTTAGCTTTTAAGTCTGTTCTCCAGAACTTTTTGCTTGGGGGCACAAGTTCAATTGTGCAGGATATCTTGATGTTGGTCACACATTTTCAGATTTACAACATATTCAATACAAGTACATATCGTCATGTCAGTGCAGTAACTCAATAAGTGCATATATATTATATAAGCACTTATTGAATTATTGCGCTGACATGACGATATGATACTGATGCTATATATGCATAACTTGTAGTATAATAGAATATACAGCTCATATATTTATGACATCAGAAAACAGGATTTTCTAATTTTTTTGAAATATTTGTTTGTTTTGGGTTTAACATAATTTTTCAACAGTATTTCAGTTTCAACTTCCCCACATGAATCAGAGGGTGCAGGAGGAATGATTTCAGACACAATGTTTTTTATTGAATCATCATAGAGAACATATGCCGCACCCGGGGATCGAACTCACAACCCTGCTAGCCGCAGATCTGCACCCTCCTTATTGAGCTAAGAGGGCGGGATTAGGATGTTTTTCGAAGTAAAAAATTATCCACTTGTAAAACATTAACATAGCATCATTTAATTCTAATGAACCATCCTGCATGAAAATGATGACTGGGAAAAAGACAACTTTATTTGTTCTTTGTGACACTGGTACAGAGAACACTGCCACAGCTGTCTCTCAATCAGTAGTGCTAATCTCTCTTTCGAAATTAATCAACAGAAAAATATAATTGAGCCGTGCCATGGGAAAACCAACATAGTGGCTTTGCGACCAGCATGGATCCAGACCAGCCTGCGCATGCGCGCAGTCTGGTCAGGATCCATGCTGTTCGCTAACGGTTTCTCTAATTGCTATAGGCTTTGAAAGCGAACAGCATGGATCCTGACCAGACTGCGCAGATGCGCAGGCTGGTCTGGATCCATGCTGGTCGCAAAACCACTATGTTAGTTTTCCCATGGCACGGCTCAATTGTATAACAGGTAACACAAGATACATGAAAACATACCATGAACACATCAAACTCGTCCAAGCATCTGAAAGGTGACTCCATGGCGTCCCAGAGAGCAAGGATAAAGCAGACGGTGGAGAATGACCTCTCACCTCCTGAGAGGGACCTCAGGTCCTTTGCACCTTCAGTGCCAGCAGTTTTTGA
This sequence comes from Mercenaria mercenaria, assembly GCF_021730395.1. NCBI lineage: Eukaryota > Metazoa > Mollusca > Bivalvia > Venerida > Veneridae > Mercenaria > Mercenaria mercenaria. Next base: position 58,806,835 of record NC_069363.1, read on the forward strand.
GGGCTGCACCTGTGGTCAATTGATGTCACAGTTAAAATGAGGGAAGTTCTATATATATTACAATGGATTTTAACAGCAAAGACAAATAAATTTTTTCAGAAAATAAGTTAGATCATTTACTTAAAAAAGAACTTCAAAGGATATTAGTTAATAAATTAAAATGCAAAATTAGCAACTTTCAAATTAATTCAAGAAATCTTGAGTTTTTCAATATCAAATGCTATTCATGATAATTTAAAAACTATAAAATCAGTAATCTATGCTGTGGAATAAATCTTGTTGAAAATTCTATTGATCACGCAGCGGAGTGCCACAATACTAGTGGTATGAAACCTCATTAGTAAATTCCAGCTAAAATATTTGATTTTTACAGTAAGTTACAAGTAAAAACATGATATATACAGTCAAATCTGTACTACACAGCTATCAAAGGGATAAGTGCAATCTTGGCTGCTTCAGGCAGGTGTCTGCTCAAGTCAGGTGGAAATTAGAACAACAAGAGCTGTCTATAACACAGCACGCTTGACTTTTCTCAGTGCTTGACTCTGAATTAGAGCTCTGCCAGTAAAACCTTATATTTGACTTTATCAAAAACTTTAACCAAAAAATTCTAAGTTAAAAAGGGGCATAACTCTGTCAAAATTAAAATCAGGGTTATGGGGATTCTTTCTCCTGGTGTAGACTTTGATAGTAAATAAGTAAGTTCCAAGTCAAAAGTTTTGATAGTAAGAGAGATATTTGACTTTATCAAAAAACTTGAACCAAAAAAAATCTAAGTTTAAAAGGGGCATAACTCTGTCAAAATTCAAATCAGAGTTATGGGGATTGTTTCTCCTGGTGTAGACTTTGACAGTAAATAACTAATTTAAGTTTCAAGTCAACAGCTTTGATAGTACATGTAACAGAGATATCTGACTTTATCAAAAACTTAACTAACGGCGAAGGCGTCGCCAAGGCGAATAGCTCTACTTTTTCTTCGAAAAGTTGTGCTAAAAAGTAAATTTTGGAAAGTAAGCTGACTAGCTGCTTAAGGCAAGTGGCTGCTAAATGCAGGTGGTCACTCAGGCAGGTTAAGCTGTAAGGTTTTATAAGAACAAAACTTGCATGCAAAATAACAAAACGAAATTAAGTTAAAAGGCACTGTGAGACATTTATATTAACTCCAGCCGATGTTTTATTTATCTAATCTTTAGCCTGCTGGCGGCAAGTGATTCTGCCTTTGCCACCAGTGCAGATCAAGATCAGCCTGCACATCCGTGCAGTCTGATCATGGTCTTCACTGTCTGCTATTCAGTCAATAAATTTTCAGTTACCGTGCCACTGAATAATAAGTGGTATAACCCAAACTGAATGATGGACCAGTCCATTTTAGAAATTTAGCAGGCTAAAGACTAATTCCTGAAGCAAACTCTTTCAAATATCTTAGTTTATTACTACAACATTTTAGTATTAACACAACACACTGTATCTGGGAATTCTAAAGATGCAAGCTTTTTGAAACTCCTTGTAAATTATAAGTATTTTTAGAAGGTCAGGTATGTTAAATCAAACACAAGGAAAGCCGAGATCATTTGTAAATGTTTTCACAGAAACAAAACTTGTTAACATTCTGAATTAAAATGTCAAGAAACTGGGATTTTCCAACAGAAACACAAAATTATATTCGAAAACAAAAACAAGAAACACAAAGACATACATAAAAGAAGGAACAATCACCACCATTACACATGTACTAAATCAACTAACAAAAATTACGGACTTCATGTAGCAAACCAGACTTACAATGATTTTCAAAAGGATGAAATTGTTTAAAATGTTCAGTAAGAGTTCTAAAGATACTATTTCTGTCAAGACTGCAGAAAAATATTCAGGAAATTAAGGAACCAATAGCCAAGTACAAGCAATATGGTCATGAAAAACTGTCAATAAAGTTCTAAAATTGGGTTTTAACTTTTAAGTCTAAAGACTCCCTCTTAAATCACTATGTAATTATATAACCTTAAATCATGAGGCAAAAGCATTTTTATTAAACTAGCCTATGACCTTAAGCTTGAAGTTCCAAAAGCCTGTGACTAGCATAAAGCTTCAGCACACTATAACATACCGTATACCCCAGTATAACCACCCCCACTTTCTAAAAAAAAACATTATAAATGTTTATTTTTTTAAATTTGGCCCCTATAAATGTCATCCCACAACATGCAAAATGCAATGCCCCCAAGGTTGTTTATTCAGAGTATCAATACAGTGTGTGCTAGTTTAAAATAGGGGATGCTTATTTGGGGTATACGGTATGTGCTAAATATATACATGATGAAATAACAGCTTTCATGTCTTTACAAAGATAGAGAACAAGACTAGCGTAATGTTGTTGTTGTTGGGTTTAACATCGCACTGAGACAATAAGTCATATAGTGACACTCCAGCTTTGATGGTGGAGGAAGGCCCCAGGTGCCCCTCCGTGCCTTGTTTCATCACAAGCGGGCACCTGGGTAGAACCACTGACCTTCCATAAGCCAGCTGGATGGCTTCCTCACATGAAAAATTCAAGGCCCTGAGTGAGGCTCGAACCCACATAGGTGAGGGGCAAGTGATTCGAAGTCAGCGACCTTAACCACTCGGCCACTGAGGCCCCACTAGCGTAAAGCCAATGTATGAATTTTAATTTAAGTCCTTTTAACTAAAATGACGTGTCACCTTAATGTGGTGCAGCAAAACCATCACTGGTAAAATGGAGAAACAACCAAAGTTTCGTTGAAATTCATTCAGGACATAAAACTAAATGGCTATTCTTGCAAATGCTTTAACAAAGTTCAGCAGCATTATTAGCAAATACGACCTGCCCAGTTATGACCTTGAAAATAACAAAAATACGAAAACACACTATTAACTATTAGTTTTAAGTTGGTTGATTTAAAACATGTGTTATGGTTTAGTGAAGCAGAAGGAACATAAACTGCAGTAAAAGCAACAAGAAATAGAACAGACTACTCCAAATCTGTTAGTGCTAGCTTTAAAATGAATGAAAAAGGTGTTTAATATTAATTATTGCATCAACGCACCTTCCGTGCCGTTTCACCAATGAAGTGGTTAGAAAGAGGAGATAAAACATAATTCCGATAATTGTGCCTACAAAACACAGGTCTGACTGTATTTGAAACAAGAGGGTCATGATGACCCTATATCGCTCACCTGTTAAATATGCTACATGTAATATATAAAAGGTCGCTTCTAGAGTGTTAACAAGCTTTTCCTTTGATTTGAGCGAGTGACCTAGTTTTTGAATCCACATCACCCAGTTTTGAACTTGGCCTAGAGATCATCAAGATAAACATTCTGTGCAAGTTTGTATCAAATCAAAGCATAAATGAAACCTCTATATGGCTGAAAGGGCCAAATTAGAATTTTTTTTGCCCCTTTCAGGAGCAGTAACTCTAGAATCTATGATGGACTGTAGGAACCGAGGTCTTATTGTGACTTAAGTTGTGTGTAAGAGTGGTTAAAATCAAATGTAAAATGTCACTTCTATCGTGTTCACAAGGTAAAAGATTAACAAATTTTGACTCTTTCAGGGGTCAATTAAAGGCCGTAACACGGGAACCTATGATGGATCCGACAGATTCATTACGGAATCAAAGATCTATTGTTGTTAAAGATATCTTGCATGTTTGTATCAAATCAAACCTTAAATGAAGTCTCTATATGGCTGCAAAATCCAAAACAGCAAATTTTGGCCCTTTAAGGGGCCATAACTCTGGAACCATGACAGGATCTGGCCAGTTTTCAAAAGGAACCGAAATATTATGCCAATACAAGTTGTGTGCAAGTTTGCAAAATGTGGTCCCTATTGTGTTCACAAGAAACTGTGGACAGACGATGGCGGATGAAGGCCGATCACAAAAGCTCACTTTGTCACTACATGACAGGTGAGCTAAAAACAAAATCAACAGGGTAAGTGTTATCAAGCGGAAAGCAAGCTGTCACCACAACAAACATGACGAAACTTACTGTCATTTCAAGGGTTTCATTTTTATGATTAAATGTCATTTTGCCAGTGTACTGTCTATTGGCAAGAAGCACAATGAAGAAGTACTTTGCTCTCACAGCAATCATGCGGCGAAATTCTGTATAACTCTCGAGTCGTTTCCCTAGAATGCTGTCCAACCTCTGAAAATAAGACAATTAACAACACTAAAATACGGTTTTCCTCGATCAATTTCTTTTCTGCGTATTAAATGCTTGTATTCCTTTTTGCATAGAAAGCTGCGCGATTCTGAAATATCCAGAATTTGATTTTAGTTAGTAAATATATTTTTTTCACATACAAGTTTACAAGACGGTGACAAAAGCAAGACAAAACACAAGGAAGCACACGGCAAACACAAAACATGCTGTAAGCTTTGTAAAGATATTTGTTTCATGTAGAACATCGAAGACAAAATACAAGTACTTTTTGGGGACTTTGTTTTCTTTTTCAGGACTACCTTTCTCAAAACCTTACAACGAACAACTTTTATCAATAAAGGGACAGTGTTAAAATAGCAACTTCACTAAATGTGTAAATTATGTCAAAATGAAGTCATACCCATAGCTGACTGCAACTGGTGCATACCTTCTAAACAACATAGTTAGACAAGTTATGTTTCTGTGAAAACTGAGCAAGCTGTCCCTTGCTACAAGGAAGTGGGGGGTAACTACATCCAGTACTGTGCATTTTCTTAAAAAAAGCGTCTAACTTCAATACATCAGAGTCCTACAAATGCAAACAAGATGGCCATGATGGTCCCGGATCGCTCACCATGGAAACTAGCACTGCCCAAAATCTCAAAAGGATCAATTCTATTTTGAATTTAAGAGTTTCCATCAATACAACTAGAGAAAAAGAGTCCCCCGCCTCTTCTCTGCCCCCTGGTGGAATTTATTATTTTTTTTTTATACAAATTGCATCATCCAGGAGTCATTATTATTGCAAAATGACTTTGAAAGCAGTTGTACATCCTACAGTTTCGAAGAGACAATGTTAAAAGCATTAAATGTAGGAAAAACTAAACCTGCCCCTGACATCAATGTTTTCTGATGACTTAAAATTCCACGAAAAGATTTGGTAGCAGGCCATGATTCAAGGAAAAAATTTTGAGAAATTATTCTGATATCTGAGAAGATAAATATATATTTGGAAAAGTGCACAAGTATCCAAGTATACTTTCAGCTTAGCTTTCCAGGGTTATCTGTAAGGCTAAAAGGTTTTGGGTTACCCTTAAAGATACATTTTCCTCCAATCAAGACTTTTTCTGCTTTAAGCTACGCCATTACAGGTACATGAAATTCTGTTAAAATTTCCTCTACCCTCCCCACCTCCTATCTAAAATGCACAGTACTGAATTATTCATAGGCACCTTGAACAAAGTTGGAAGATAACAGTAAGCATTTTGATAAACAAACACAAAAACACACTATCTACATCATTCTGAACAAAGTTAAAAGTTCTGGCAGATCTCAAAAAAAAAAAACCACCATGCATAGGGTTTCTGACTGGGCTATAGCAAACCAGATTTTAGATTCTCAACCATATTTCAAAATACTTTTATTCTTAGAAAATCAAAATATATGAAAGTTTCAGATATAATGTTATACATATACAGATCAAAGGTGAGCACGGTGCACACCAAATCTAAAATCAGTCATTCATACATTTAAGTCATATGCACTTGCTACACCGAACATTCTGTAGCATAATTATTATGGAGGGTACTTGGTCAATGGAGCTTGGTTAATAATGTATTTGAGAACAAACAAAATCTTCTAAGAACAGTATGCCAGACTAGTAATCAAGAGCCGAGAAGAAACGGTGCATTTTTGACTATGGTTGGTAGTGAAATAGGGCATATCTGAGATAACTAGAGCTATCACTTGAGTGGGCATATCTGAGATAACTAGAGCTATCACTGGAGTGATTATTACCCATCAGGTATGAATGATAAGTTTGGGCAACAGTACATGTGTATTAAAAAATTAACAAGAATAAAAGGGACATAATGTACAGAATATTTCTGGCAGAGTTACGGATCATATTCCATATGATGTGGGTGATGATGTGGAACAACCATTTTATGCCTGAATCAAATCCATTGACCTTGTTACCTGAAAGCTTGCTGACTGTGTTTGAGGAGTGAGTACTATAGCTTTCCTTAATCTTCACACAGTCAGGCTAAGAAGGTGCATCCCAAGACAGCCATGAAACCAAATATTCATGATCAGATATCAGCCATTGTTCAGCATTGCACTCATATAATATATATATATGTAAAGCATGACCCCAGACCTCTTTGAAATCATGTTAACTTTATCAATAAAATCCTGGATGAGCCCCTTATTCTTGAAAAGTAATAATTCTAGCTTTGACTATAAAAAAATAGCAATCGACACCACTAGTTAAAAAGCAAAATAATACCTTAAAAGGTTCATATATCAATATTCATTTCATTCCTACAGAGCAAGAATAAATTCATGAAAAATTCTAAAACATTGTCATGCAAACAGTGAAACAAACAGAAGTGGTAACTAAAGGCTGGTGATCTAAAATACTGGTTTGTTATGACCTTGAAACAGATATTTACATTTAAATGTATAAATTTATGCTTATTTGAGATTTCCAGCTTTCCTTCGAAAGCTGGATTGCTATTCAGTACTCCATTAAAGTACACTTTAACCCTCCACGATAAGGACTGAAGCAAAATCCTGTGCGCTTTTTGTCGCTTTTTTAGTGATTTTTCGAGTTCCTGAAACACAACAAATATATAATAACGGTGAAACATGTATTAGTGCATAAGTGTTTACCAAAGGGTAAGTGTTGTTTTTTCTATATAATATATTGCAAGCTTCCCATTGGCTTCATTGTTTGTAAACCGGCTTTGAACGGGTTTGTCATGAAATTTATTTATTTATTTTGTTGGGTTTAACGTCTCACCAACACAATTATAGGTCATATGGCGACTTTCCAGCTTTGATGGTACAGGAAGACCCCAGGTGCTCCTCCGTGCATTATTTCATCACAAGCCAGCACCTGGGTAGAACCACCGACCTTCCATAAGCCAGATGGATGGCTTCCTCACATGAAGAATTCAACGCCGCGAGTGAGGTTCGAACCCACATCGATGAGGGGCAAGTGTTTTGAAGTCAGCGACCATAACCACTCGGCCACAGAAGCCCCGCAGCCTTTGTCTTTACTATATGTAAAGTGCATTTGAACATGTTTGTCATAAAAAGGGCATTATATAAATCTGGTATAATACAAAATATAAAATAATATACACTGACAAATAAATACTCAAGTAAGAAACAAGTTGAACTAAGCATGGATGAAGGGTTTGTAAAATACTAGAATCTCCATGCAAGCATGACCTTGACATTTGAGCTAGGGACCTGGGTCTTGCATGTAATGATTTTGTTAGTTATTTGTTCAAACCCAACATTGCACAACAAATTGATCCGCTGCACACAAAATCTACATTTTCAAACTTGAAATCTCCATTTTCAATAGAGCTATATAGAGAAATTCTGGCAGTCAAAAGCCTGTAAAAAACTTCAACCAAAACTAACAAAATCTTACCATAGTGATTTGATCTTTCTGGGTTGTGACTGAGGTTTTATGGTTATAGAGACAGTAGTTAAGAAGTAACAGTGAAATTAAGAAGCTTCCCATATACTTTAACCAAAACTATAATCCATTACATCTGACCTCAGAGACCTTGGTCTTTTGGGAATCTAAGCCTAACTGTAAAATGACTGTCCCTTACAAAGACCAATCCTTATACCAGGTTTGATAACAACTGGTGCAGATATAATGAAATTGAGGAGCTTGCCATAACCTGATGCCAGGGGGAGTACAATACCTTTCCTTATTTTTCAAAAAATCATGAAATGAAATGAGCCGCGCCATGAGAAAACCAACATAGTGGCTTTGTGACCAGCATGAATCCAGACAAGCCTGCGCATCTGCGCAGTCTGGTCAGGATCTATGCTGTTCACTTTCAAAGCCTATTGCAATTAGAGGAACTGTTAGCAAACACCATGGATCCTGACCAGACTGCATCTGCGCAGGCTGGTCAGGATCCATGCTGTTCACTTTCAAAGCTATTGTAATAAGAGGAACTGTTAGCAAACACCATGGATCCTGACCAGACTGCGCAGATGCGCAGGCTGGTCTGGATCCATGCTGGTCACAAAGCCACTATGTTGGTTTTCTCATGGCGCGGCTCAAATCAGTAATAATCGATTATGTAGCAACAGAAGTAGAAAATGCACATTGTGGTTTTTGTTCGGTTTAATGTCACGACAACACATTTATAGGGCATATGGCCGACTTTCCAGCATTTGATGGTGGAGGAAGACACCAGGTGCGCCTCCAGGCCGGTCCATCCAAGTTGGCACCTAAGCAGAACCACCGATCTTCCATAAGCCTGCTTGGTGGCTGCCTCATAAGAATTCTATGCCCACAGCGAGGCTCGAACCCACATCAGTGAGGGGCAAGTAATTTGAAGTCGGCGACCTTAGCCACTCGCCCACTGCATATTTTGGAATAACTTATATTCATGGGGGATAAATTTTCATGGGATTCATCATAAATCAATGCGTGAAATTATATTCCAGGAACAGAAAACTTTCCATTCCTCTAATTACCATGTCAAAATCCACAAATTTATTTCCCCATGAAATAGTCACTTTGGGCAAAACCACGAAACTATGCCACGAAACTAAATGATTTCACATTATGCAGACTTAGAAGACAGGTACTATTGCTGTTTTTATGTATGTTTAAAGACAGAATTGTGACACAATCTAAAATGGTTGTTCTAGATCACTGTGCTGTACTCAGGAATAATTTGTCGTGGAAGGAGAAATGCTAAATGCTGAAAAGTAACAAAAACCACTGCCTGCTTTAAGAAACATCTTTTTATAATGCTCATTGTTAAGTGTGTCAACAAAAGATCTTGTGAGCTGTTTCAAGCATGGCATCTGTTTCTATCAAAAGTTACTTGTAATCTGAAGTTACATTTACTGGCTAATAAATCATCCTAGATCTGGACCAGTTGTAAACTCTGGGGTCTATTGTAGTCTTGCACCGATTCTTTCAAAAGAGTTCCACATGTTTTACTAAGTCCACTGGGATACACAGTATCACTGTTTTCTTGGGACTGACATTTTGTGACTGAGCACTTTTTTTCAGCATATACTGACCCTTGTTATACCTACATTTAAAATATTTACTCTTTATGATATATACCAGATAAAGCAAACTAACGAAGACACTTACCTCGATAAATTTTCTAAGCTGCTTCACTTCACACTTTATTTTCAGGTAGGAATCCTTCTTTTCCTTATACTGTCTTGTTATTTCTTCAGGATCACCTCGCCTAAAAATCGTCAACCAGAAAATGGTAATAAGCAATAAATAATTATAAAAGTGTAAGGTGTGCAAGGCTCATGTATAAACACTAGTATTTATAAAAATCGTTATTTATACTGTCTAGTTACTGGGTACCAGTGTCCAACCTAGGGGCAATTACTTTACTTGGTACTGTTCCCAAAGTACTGGCCAACACCGGATGCTATGAAGGTAAATACGACACCTGCCTTAGGCTTGGCTGGAAATAAGTTGTTCCATCCATTTCAGGTGTAGACTTTTATCAATAACTAATGTTAAATGAAAAACATTTACCTTCGACTAATAAAATCTGAGGGTAGAACTATCTAGTTTTATCAACCTTTAAAGTAAGACAAAAGTGCAATATTTTTTTAACCATTTGATCATATGACTACTGAACACGGAATAAATTTTTTCAGGGATAAGGAATATTTCAAAACATCTAATTTTAGGACAACATAAGTATCTGTACATCTATCTATTAGCAAAACAGATATACTGTATTAAAACATACCTTCTTTCTTCATTTTTGATTTGTTTTTCTATCTGAAGAATCTCACTTTTCAGATTAGATGGTGATCGGCGGGTATTTATTCTTTCACTGTGAATAGTCTGTGCTTTTTCTACATCACTCTGCAAAAGATGCAAGTCTTGTACAAACAGGGCAAACAAAAGCTATGAATGTTATGGGATATGTCGGTACTACAGCCCCTGAATACTGGAAATCCCTTCTAACTGTGGTTCCCAAAATTTGGCCTTCTCATATCATTGGAAAAATACCCCCTGTAAACCAGAACCCCTGTATTCTGCAAACTGAAATTTTTTTCCAAACCATACTTCTATTTGTTAACAAAATATTACTCTTGAAACCTAAATTTTACAAGCAATCAGAATTTTGGCATGCCTTTAATTATGGTAACCAGAATATACTCCATTTTGTAGCATATGTCCATGGAAACTTTGTGTTGTTTTATTTAGATAAACAAAATCAGGATCTAAAACAAGCAAATTCGATGAATTGGTATCCCCCGCCGAAAGGGTTTGTGGTGAGGAATGGCAAAAAGATATATACGGCAAAAAGTTAAGGATGTTAATAAGAAGCAAATAATTTCATTAGTCAAAATCAATTTAACAGAAAACAAATGTTTAATTAAAGAGTACATAATAAATGTATGATACTTTGATCCTGACTAAAGAATTTATTTTGAATGGGATATGCTTACTGTAATAAGCTTAGCTTTTAAAATTAAATGCAGTTAATTGAAATGTGAGCTTGAAGTTTAACTGGAATGAAATATTGTCTTTGAGTGGTTTGGCACCAGGTGTTGCTGTTTTACATGTACATTTGAACTTAAAAGATCAGATGTCCTTAAGAAAACACAGGTAAGATATCTTGAACATGGCTGAGGGCAAGGTTTGTGCAGTCACAACTTAACATGTTGAAGGTTTGAACATAAAAAAAAAAAAAAAAAAGGAATGGAAATATATATATCTATATATAGATATATGTATATATTTATTTTTTTAGGGGGTGGGGGTGCAGGGGAATGGGAGAGGAAACAAAATTTCACATGTTGATTATAAATATTGATTGAAAATTAAAAATGAAAAAAAAAAAAAAAAAAAAAAGGTAAAAAAATTGGGGGGGGGGGGGGGGGGGGGAGGGGGTGTGACCAAGGCAAGTGGGTGACCAGGTGTGGGTGTGCAACTTCACATGTTTATAATAAATGTTCACAGAAAAGAATGAAAGAAATTTAATGAAATTCTGCCAAATGTTAAGTTTGTTATGTACAAATATGTGGATTTTTAGACAATTAAAGGGCAATAACTCTGAAGTTACAAAAAGAAATCAGTAAAAATTGTCTGTGCACAACCACATTATAGTGCTCTAAATTCTGTTAAAGTTTCATAGTTGTAGGTCAAATATATCAAAAGTTATGATGCAGAAATTGGCATATCTATAGATCTATAGTACCCTATATAGTTAACACTAGAAACTTCTAAGGGCCATAACTCTGGTGTTACTTGGGCAATCTGTCTGAAACTTGATGGGTCCCATAACCTCATAGTGGTGAACATGTATATGAAGTTTGTTTGAAAAAAATCTAAAATAAGGAATGATTTTTTTTTTTTTTTTTTTTGGGTGGCGGGGGGTGTCGGGGGATAGGGGGGAGGTGTGTGATCAAGGTAAGGGGGTGACCAGGTGTGGGTAAACAACTTCACATGTTTACAATAAATGTTCATGGAAAAGAATGAAAGAAATTTAATGAAATTCTACCAAATGGTAAGTTTGTTATGTACAAATATGTGGATTTTTATACAATTAAAGGGCAATAACTCTTAATTTACAAATAAATCCAAATGAAATTGTGTGTACACAACCACATTATGGCGATCTAAATTCTGTTTAAGTTTCATAGTTCTAGGTCAAATATATCAAAAGTTATGATGCAGAAATTGCCATATTTATAGACTCCTATATAGTTAACACTAGAAACTTCTAAGGGCCATAACTCTGGTGTTACTTGGGCAATCTGACTGAAACTTGACGGGCCGCAAGAACTCATTGTGGTGAACATGTATATGAAGTTTTAAATAAATATTCCAAACCATTTCCTAGATATGGCTCCGGACGGACGGACGGACGGAAAGACGGAAGGACGGACGGACGGACGGAAAGACGGACGGACAACGCCAAAACTATATCCCTCCGACTTTCGTCGGGGGATAATAAATTTGGTTGCTTGGTAATTGTAGAACTATCTACTTAATGTAGAACACATCCCACCAACAAAACCTCTCTAAACTGAAAACCTGGCAGGTAAGGCAATAGAAAATTAGTTTTTAGATTCTCATCCCCGCCCGCCCCTATCTGAAACCCCCCCGCCTCGAAATTTTTTATTGGTCAAAATCCAGATATCCAAAATTTCATGTCCGGATACTGGTACACTTTCATAAACATTACATAATTCTAGAGTTAAAAGAAAATGTTTAACATATTGTGGTAATGCAAAGACAATTTAACAGCATTTGACAGTATCTGATATTAAAATTTACCATGACATTACCTCTTATTATAACAAATTAAGAAAAATGATAATAAAATATCGGCAATTCACATGACTAGCAGACGTTCTGGCAACCTACTTTCGATTTCAAAAACTTTTAGAAAAAGGTAAAGCCAATGTATTTTCTTATCCTTATTTGATTGTTATTGATTTTTATTGATTAGAAATAAGTATCTGTTGTCTAGATTTCAATATTTCAATTGTGTTTAACATGGACATTTGCCTTCGTGGGGAAGCCAGACATGCCATTTTCACGTGCAAAGTATACTGAATTACCGCGCTATTTGTTTCATAGATATGGAAATAGGATTAAAATATGCTGTGCATGCAAGTGCATCTAATTAAGAAATATCTGAATTTTTTCAAGTGTAGAACTACTAGATTCCTCGTATTTTAAACTTTAAGCTCGAACATCAATATCATCATCATCGCTTCCACGGGTATATAGCTTTTAGCACATGCTCAGCAGGAATGACAGATTGATTTTCTTTAAAAATCGTGGCTGTACTTTGACAGAACTAAATATTTTGAATTTGCAAATACACTGAACAGACAAATATTAATTTGCCGTTATTGTAGATTTGCTTTTTTGTATAGGATACAATCAACCATCAGACAAAATGATTTACTATCACATTATAAACAAGATAAAAGTTTATGACATAAAATTATTTTGTTCATTTCAAAATTATTTCAAAATGGGTTTTACATATACTAGCATTTCAAAGGCACAGCAATACACACTAGAATATCAATACAGTGATATTTTAAATATAATTTGTCAGATTGACCTCCACAATACCATATTTCCGAATAAAAAAATAAAAAATAGAAAGTGCCCACCCGCCCCATTTTTTCTCAAAATTCGGATGAGAATCTAAACATTTATTTTCTCTGGCCTAACTTAACCAGTGTTCCTGGATTCTGTACCATTTCTCACAATGTAACTTCAAAACTTCTCTACATGAAGCAAAGGTGAAGGATGAAATGACTTCCGACACATGGAACATATGGCTTGCTTGGGGAACAGAAATCAGGGCCCTGTGATCCACAGGTCTACGCTTCCCCTATGGAGTTAAGGCCATCATTAATTAGTTTGCAGTAATACGACCTACCCGTGAAAATCGATGCAACCCTACTTATACAGGAAGGAAATTAAAACTACAATATACAATACCTCAACTTCTACTTTGTATTTATCCAGCTTGTCTTTCAGTTCTTTGATTTTCTTTTCCTGCTCTTTAAGCTTGCTGTCATAATGTTTCTTATTTGTTTTACATGTCTCAATCTCGTTCACCACATTTCCTACTTCCTCCTGAAAAAACAACGACAACAACACAATGTCAGCTGACTATGATTATATAAATAACATCGACATTTATAAAAGAAATAGTGCATCCTTTCACCTCTGAAATAAATGATTTCTACACTTAACCTCTCCTGTCAGTCTCAAAGATTCTTGTTTTTTATATAACTAACAAAAATATTTTCCAATAACAAAATTCACCAACTGGAGGGGCCATATTTGTCATATTTGTAGTCATAGCTTCTATGCCGTCCAAACAGCTGACATGCTGCCGTTCGACTTAACAGGTAAATTTTTTCCATCTTAGAAAATTCATACACTTCGTAAGAACAGGACTGAGGCCCGATAGGGATAGCCGAATTTGGAGCTCTATGTATAGATCTATTATATTTGCTGCCAGAGGAGCCGTATTTTTTAGATTTGATACTTAACTGAACAAGCGAATTCACAAAATAACCTTCCACCTATTAGTCATACAGGTTTCTATCTATTTTCCATATTTCATGTTAAAATCTATCTAATTTACTGCAGGATCCAACTATGCCACTTTTTGAGCCGTGCCATGGGAAAACCAACATAGTGGGTTTGCGACCAGCATGGATCCAGACCAGCCTGCGCATCCGCGCAGTCTGGTCAGGATCCATGCTGTTCGCTAACAGTTTCTCTAATTCCAATAGGCTTTGAAAGCGAACAGCATGGATCCTGACCAGACTGCGCGGATGCGCAGGCTGGTCTGGATCCATGCTGGTCGCAAACCCACTATGTTGGTTTTCCCATGGCACGGCTCTTTTTGTCATATTTTCTAACTACTTGATGCCATAGCTACCACAATTTTTGCCATAGCAACCAAATAAAGTATGTGCATATTCTCCAACTGCCATCTATTCCTGTATCAGGTTTCAAGAAAAAATGTTATTGCAGGATCCTATTTTGTGTGACAACAAACAAAGGGTAGGGGAAACTAACACTGATATGGTACTAACAAAAACCAAAAAAAAAACCCAAAAAAAAACAATATAATCTGGTTAATCAGGTATTCCATTCCTTTGTGGTCAATTTATTTTGGATTATGCTCCAAAATTAGTGCAAGCCTCTGATCCCTTATTATATTTTCAATCCCTGAAATGAAGATTTTTTAATACCAAGTTTACTTACTCTTCAAAAATGATTCTAGACGTAAAACTACAAATGATAAATGTATTTGATTATCTCCAAAACTTTGAAATAATTTACAAGTAAAATAACCAGTTTTTTTTGAAAACCTGGTTAATAAATAGGGAGTCACAGCACACAACGTTCAAACAGGCATCACAGGCGAGCACCTGGATAAAACCACTGACCTTCTGTTAGCCAGCTGGATGGCTACCTCACATAACGAATTCAACGCCACCGAGTGAGGCTCAACCCACATCGGTGAAGGCAAGTGATCTGAAGGCAGCGATCTTAAAACACTCGGTCAGGGATGGCCCTCTAGTATTTCAGAAATCCCATACAATTCTGATGGGGCAAAACAGATAATACAGACCTTGATAGCATCTCCGGCATCAATCTTTGATCTGATCTGTACGTCAATCTGCTTGTACTGCTCCTGCAGGTTCTCTTGTAACTGTTCTTGTTCCTTGTGTATTGTTGTCTTACTTTCTAACTGAAGTTGATGGCTGGAAAGTTGCTCTTCTAACATCTTTACCTCCTCTTCCTAGAAAGGAGAACCAAAATGACAAAGTAACTGGCAACTCTATATAAATTTATGCAGATTAACATTTCAGAATAGGTCGAAAAACAAGATTTCTCTAAAGACTAAAAATCTTTCCAAAAGCAATGCTTTAAACTTAATGGTACGATTAAAATCCTACAAATAACCTCTCTGGCGTTGGTATGAAATCAAAACATTACTATTTATATCTTTCTAAAATATAGAGCAGAACAAGTTTCATTACTGTCTAAGACAAACATTTTACAATAGTAGAGAAACTTACATAGGTTGCTACATCAACAGGTGCTGGATCTTCAATGTTTTTCAATTCACTTATTTCCTGAATGTAAAGAATAGGTAACACTTTAAAATAGTGTTGCAAAATAACATACATATCTGAATCAGAGAAATGCTTCACCTCAATGTAACACCCTATAATCATAGTAAACCTATGTCTGATCCCTCTCAGCATTACAAGGACTGAAGGCCTGGGGATGGGGTAGATTTTTGCAACATATTTGAGGCAAAAAAGAACTTCAGTCAATGACAAGAACTGTCTGAGGACAGCAACGCTCGACTATTCAACAGCTTTGTCAACTGAATGAATATCAAAGTTCCTAGAATGAAAGAAAATAATTTAACAGTAATTGTTCTCTGTATAACTGTCCCTATACAGCAACAAATTGTGTCCAGATGAAATATTAAGCTTATAATTTCTATCTGAAATTTTCTAAACTAAATTTATTTAGGGGTCTCGTGTCAGACACCTTTAAGTATGCTTCCCTCTCATTAACCCTTAGCCTGCTGGCGTCAAGTGATTCTGCCTTTGCGACCAGTGCAGACCAAGATCAGCCTGTACATCCAAGCAGTCTGATCATGGTCTGCACTGTTCGCTATTCAGTCAGTAAATTTTTAGTAAACACCCCTTCAAATGATAAATGGTTACTGCCCATATTGGAAGATGGACCAGTCCATTACAGAAATTTAGCATGGTAAGGGTTAATACACAATTGTATTGACAATACCCTAAGTGGCATTATGTATAACACAGGTAGAAGGAAACAAATATTGCCCTGTGGGAGAACTGGAGCTGATCTTTGGCAAACTAACATAATGTTAAAATAGCCAAAAATGTATATTTGCCAAGTTTGAAAATATATATTTCAACAAACATACCAGTGACAATTTTCTCTTTTCCTCTCTTATCTTCATCAGTGTTGTTTCAGCTTTTCTTTCCTCCCTAGTATTGATCTGAATCTCGGAATCGAGCTGGACCTTCTGCTGTCGTATCTGACCTAATGTTTGCTGCAAGGCTTCCACCTGACTGACTAGTGCAGCAATATCTTCTTCCACATTGGCAGTAAGAAACTTCGCTTTATCCTGGTTACTGGAGTAATACCTAAATGTCGGAAAGCTGAATACTTGATCTCCCTGAGCTGTAAATGCCTGAAATATACAGCTGGATGACCTGTATTTTAACTAAATTAAAACAGTGTAGGCATAGGAAAAAGAGATCAATATAATTGCACCTTTACTAATCCTACCAGGTGTTCGGTATTACAAAAGTGCTTCTATTGTGACATTTCGATACAAGCAAAACTGTATTATCTGCACTATAAAATACTTACTGGTATTTCATTTTATTATCGGCTAGTTAAAAGTTATTTTTTACCATAAGTAAGTTGACAAAATCATAGGAACCAGTGGTTCAGGGTTAAATCAAACACATATTAATAAATCCTAAATGATTTTGTTGTGCAAAAATGTATATTACTGTGTTTTAAACCGTTTTCGTTTTCTACTCTATTGTGCAATTGCAAGGGAAGAAAACTAATAAATATCTCTGCTTTAAAGTACTAGCCCAAGGCAAGAGTTGACATTCTTTGCGGATCACAACTTTGAATTAAATATTAAATTTTCTGTTATTGATATTAGCAAAACTATCATACATTGCACATTTGTGAAATCAATTTTGTTAATTTCAAGGACTTGGAAATCAATTTCTAGACTTTATTTAATGTATTTCTATCAATGAAAATGTTAGGGTCTATCTCTAAACAGTGGAACTCCTCCAATCCTGTACCCATGAAAATCTGAATCCAAATTTTCTTCTTTATTTTTTTTAATAAAAAATCTCCCTGAATACCGAAATCCATATACAGAAATTGAATTGATTTTGTTGGGTTTAGAGTCGCTACAACAGTTTACGTCAAATGGCAATTTCTCCAGCTTTCAATGGTGGAGGAAGATCCCAGGTGCCCTCTGTGCATTGTTTCAGGCATGGGTGGGCACCTCAGAGACCTGGGTAGAAAAAAAAAGACCTTCCTTAACTCGGCTGGAAGGCTACATCACATGAAGAACTGCACACCCCGAGCAAGGTTTCAAACCTAAGTTGGTGAGGGTCAATTGATCAGAAGTCTGTGAACTTAAAAACTTGGCCAAGGAGGATCTTTTGCAGATTTTTGCTTCATTTATACAGTAAATGCTGAACTTGAATACTATTGCAATGTTCCACCAAACAGACAAAACAAATGCAGGTTTTTCTTCCATTTTTCACGACAACTTGATCACCTACCTCTCTAGAATTCCTGGGAGGACCTGGCCTCTTATCAGGGTCCATCACCTGTCTAGCTAATCTCCCGTCTTCTATCAATAATACACACTCTACAGTCCGCTGTGGGGAAAAAACACAACAAACATTAGATACATAAATTTTTATGCAAACATAATTAATGGAACTGATGCCTTCAAAAGATTAAAATACCACAATACATAAAATAATATAATGTAACTGTGCTGAAATTGTATTTTCAACATGAAACAGGAAACTGAATCCCTCTTTCAAGGGCATGAAATCTAGGACCACTATTTCACATTATCCATAAACAAGCGTTCATATATTTTAGGTTACTAGAATACCAAATTGAATGAAAGTAAAGTTGCAAATAAACACTACATAATATTCGACATACTTGGCCCTAGTAGTGTGTCTATCAATGGGTTTTCAGACAAAAAGATACGGGTTAGGCCATAACGTGAACCCATGCATCCTTTCTACATCATTTCAAAATACATGGCTTCCACACTACGACCTGAGCAGGGATCAAACACTCGGAATCATGGGGCATGTGAATAAGTCGAAGACCATAACAACTCTGTCACAAAAGCCCATGAATGCCGATTTGTGACCACGCCCCTTGTTTATTTCACCTCAAGATTGTTTACTCCCAAAATATTAAGCACTGGTCACTTTCAAAGCACTCAAAACTCTTTCCTTAGATCAAGTAACAGTGACAGTAATACAAACAAAAGCTGTGTGACGACAGCACGCTCGATTTTTCTCAGTGCTTGACTCTGTACTAGAGCTTTGCCAGTAAAAACTTTATAAAACTTTCTAAGTTAAAAAGATGCATAACTCTGTCAAAATTCAAACCAGAGTTATGGGGATTATTTCTCCTGGTGTAGACTTTGATAGTAAATAACTATTTTAAGTTTCAAGTCAAAAGCTTTGAAAGTAACAGAGATATTTGACTTTATCAAAAACTTTAACAAAAAAATTCCAAGTTAAAAAGGGGCAAAACTCTGTCAAAATTCAAATCAGAGTTTTGGGGACTGTTTCTTCTGGTGTTAACTTTGATAGTAAATAATTATTTTAAGTTTCAAGTCAATAGCTTTGATAGTAACAGAGATATTTGACTTTATCAAAAACTTAAACCAACGGCGATGGCAATGCCAACACCCATCCTGGGGCGAGTGCAATAGCTCTACTTTTCTTTGAAAAGTCGGGCTAATTATGGAATTTATATGAAAATATTACTTTAACTAACAAACAACTCTTACCTGATCAATTAGGGTATTATACACCATGGGATGGTCACATTTTACCATATCTAGTACAGATCGGAACTTTGAATTGTCAGCTCGCTGAAAACAGATTTTTCGTATTTTTTCCCCCAAAAAAAGAGAAGAAAGTGTTTAGTTGCCTCAGGCTTATTAGGTGTCATGAATATACAAATAGGTTTTAAAAAGCTAACGATCAATTTTCTAAAACCTTTCAATCTATCTAACTGACATAAAGTTTACAGTCTACATATTACAGACTTCTACAAAGTACATTCTGGGGTTTTAACAGGTAGTAACTCTACAGAAATGGTCTGCACAGATCACAGTCCACATATTAAGAGATCTCTAGGTCACAATCAACCCATGAAGCGATCACAAATCAGTTTACATGTGAAGGGAACACAAGTTGCAGTCCATGCATGCAGGGATCACAGATGACAGTCCACATGTGAAGGAATCAAAAGTCACAGTCCAAGTGTGAAGGGAACACAAATCACAGTCCACCCATGAAGGGGTCACAAGTCACAGTCCACATGTAAAGAGAACGCAAGTCACAGTCCACATGTAAAGAGAACGCAAGTCACAGTCCACATGTAAATAGAACGCAAGTCACAGTCCACATGTTAAAGGTCCATTACTAAGGGAAAGTGAGTTGGCAATTTTTTTCATAGCCAGTGCATAGACTTCTGCAAGACACTAAATAATGAAGATTGGCAGGTCAAAATTTACAGAAGGTCTTTGGAACTTAAAGAAATGTATGTGTATTATGTTGAAATTTCAATGAATTGACAGAATGACCCCCCAGGTCTTTTTAACTTTCTTCATACTTCATAGAAAAATAATTGTACATATACTGCGATTTAATTCGAATTTCACATACCAACTTTCATCTTCCAATAAAATGAAATAGTTTCTGTGCTTTTTAAAAGAAATTAAAATGTTCACTTTCCTTAGTATTGGACCTTTAAGAGATCAAAAGTCACATTTCACATGTGAAGGGAGCACAAGTAGCAATCAATTCAAGAAGGGATCACTTGTCAGTCACATGTGAAGGAATCACAAGTCACAGTCCACATGTGAAGAGAACGCAAGTCGCAGTCCACATGTTAAGAGATCAAAAGTCACATTTCACATGTGAAGGGAGCACAAGTCGTAATCAATTCAAGAAGGGATCACTAGTCAGTCCACATGTGAAGGAATCACAAGTCATAGTCCTCATGCGAAGGGATCAAGTCATAGTCAAAATCTAGAGAATCACAAGTCACAGTCAACATGTGAAGAGACCACACATCATAGTCCATATATGTTAAAGGATCACACATCCTAGTCCACATCTGAAGGATCACAACTTACAACTCACAGTCTACACATACATCTAACTATCTCTGTTATATCTATGTTTTTCTTTTTCACATTTATAACAAGTATAATGTGAAAGGAGACAACAAGAAACAGATATGGGGTTATTGAAAACTTTCCATACTACTAACTTATAAATATCAAGCATTTCAGTGTTTAAACTAAACCCCTCTGACCAGATATATTGTTGTTTAGCAAACTGAATACAAATCCTTGTTGAACACAACAAATGATAAAACTTACCTTTTCTGAAACATCATAGACTCTGTCCTGAAAATAAATTTACAAATATAAACATTTAATGGCTAGAAAGTCAACATTCGTTTATAAACATTGAAAAATTCTCCTTAAACCTTATCATGCTGGACACAATGGTTTCTACCTTTGCGACCGGTGTAGATCATGATCAGCCTGCACATCTGTGCAGTCTGATCATGATCTACACTGTTACCCATTCAGTCAGTATCTTTTTGATAAGCATCCCTTTTAACAGTTAATGGAACTATCCAAATTGAAAGATGGACAAGTTCTTTATGGAAATTTAGTAGGGTAAGGATTAACATCTGAAACATCAATAAATATACAATGAAAACAATGCAGAAAAAAAAACTCCATCTTTTCAATGTGTCATTTCATTAAGAAGAGTATCTTTGTTACAAATGTGATGGGCATTAATACTGCTAACAACATTCCAGATGTGTACAGAAAGTTGCATATGAACACACGATCTATCAGTAATTATAACAAATGATAGACAACTTTTTATTTCTTTCGCACACAAAATGGCAACTTAATTGAATTTCTACTATAATACATGTGATTATCCTTAATTGAGACCGCGCCATGAGAAAATCAACATAGGCTTTGGACCAGCTGATCAGACAGCCTGGCATCTGCGCATCTGGTCGGATCCTACTGTCGCAAAAGTTTCTCTATTACAGTGCTTAACGAACAGCATGACCTGACAACTGCGCGATGCCAGGCTGGTGGTCCTGCTGGTCGCAAACCCAGTAGTTTGGTTTTCTATGGTGCGGCTCAATTAGTTTGAAAAATACACAATCAGGAAACTTAACTATTTAGTTGTCTTTCGGTGAGTATCAGGTAGCCTTTTCTGTGAGTTTCATGTTTCTGTGGGATAGTTGTCGCACTGACACAATTATAGGTCACAGGCACTTTCCAGCTATGATGGTGGAGGAAGATCCCAGGTGCACCCTCCGTGCATCATTTCATCACAGGTGGGCACCTGGGTAGAACCAACGACCTTTCGTAAGCCAGCTGGATGGCTTCCTCACATGAAGAATTCAATGCCCCAAGTGAGGCTCAATTCATTTATTTATTTATTTGGGTTTTATGGCGCACTAACACAGTATAGGTTATATGGCCCCGAACAGGACTACAAATTTTGGTTCCACATCCCATTTACATCGAAATAAAAACATGAGGTATGAAAGTGTGAGGCTCAAACCCACACCCACATAGATGAGGGGCAAGTGATTTGAAGTCAGCGACCTTAACCACTCCGCCACGGACGTCCCTCTGTGAGTTTTAGGTTATCTTAAAAATCAGATTATATTTTTATTATTATACCAGATTTATATAGTGCCTTTTTCATGGTAAACACGTTCAAAAAGAGCTTTACATAGTGCAACGGCAGCCATTCAGGCACAATATTCATCCTCTACTAGTACAAACACAGAGCGGTCTGACCAGAGGGACAGAGTGAGATAAAGCTCCTAGAACAGAGAGAAAAAAATCCTTTCAGATAAAGGCCTATCCGGCTAACTTAGCCTAGCTCTAAAAAATGCGAATAGGCAGTCTAGTTTCTTAACGTGCCCGAAGCAAATTATCTAGCATAAAAAACAATCTAAAATATTTACCTTGAATCTGCTGACTATTATGGTAGGTTTGTAGTTTGGGCTAACATTGGAGATAATCTGTTCTAGAACTTTCTCATCATGGTAGTCATGACAACAGAAGGAGTTCATCAGACCTTTAAGACAGCATTCAACGGCCAAAGCCCATTTCTGATCAGCTAATGTAAAACAGGCCCCTGCGGAAATGGAGATATATTATATAATGGAATTATATAATGGAAAACTGTATGTGTAAAGCAATTTATTAAAAGCTGTGTATTCACTAAACATCACTATTTGTCCCTGGCTAACTAAGTTAGCTACACACATGTTAATTATAGATAAAACCAACTGATCACACTTTTTTAATGAATTTCTAAACACTTGAAATAAGCAATTTTTACAGTGTTAGAAATAAGAACATAATTATCTACTTGCCCATGAAAGCAAAAAGTCAACGAAAATCTGTTACTAAATGGACACTTACGTAATGTCTGATGTCAAATACAGCAAGTGTTAAATCAGGGATTTTTAAGGCCAATTTTGAGGCCGAATATTGGCCCCATCCCAATTGCAGAAATTTCTGAGGTTTAAATTTCCCAAAAATCTGCCAAAAAATACCAATTCAGGTTTCGTTTTAATTTCTTGTTCCTTAAATTTAATCGAGTTAGCGCTGTTCCTGTATTAATCGAATAACCACTCCGGTACCAATTTGATTAAATCTTGCAAACTGTTCTATGTTCCATATACATGATCGCGATCACATTTAATCAAGCTCGCCAAATTTTACTGGAAATGAAAATATGTCGGGCAATAAATAGTAAATATTATACAAATAAAGTCTCAAAAATGTACGCTGCTGGCAACAAAAAGCTGTCTAGCTTCGGCTTTGTCAATAAAACAAATGCTGAGAAACAGGCCACCGCGATGAAGTCCCAGGATTCGGTACGATAAGCGAATGCTGATGACGAATTAACCACATCCTCAGATCAAGCCCGTGATAAAACACTGTACAAAAGTGAAACTGGTACTGACCCACCAAAATCTGAAGGTTTTACTGACCCTTCACTGTCCTGATTATTTTGTCACTTTCTTTGTGTACTTTAGCAGACACTTTCAAAAGACAAAAAAAAGCAACACAGAAACACTGACTTGTATTTGTAGGGTGACATACAATGCTAAAATAAATTTCGTATAATGGTACAAGTTATTTTTGAAATTTCCCAATTTTCAGGTTTTACGCGCCACTTTTCCCAACTGAATGGGCCCATGGTCCAGGTTTGAAATGGTAAAAAAATCCCTGGTTAAATGCAAAAACTGAAAATAAATTGTATCTGTAGAACACTCATCCCGAATTGAAGTCAACACAGGTATATCCATCAAAGTTAAGTCTGACACATATCACACATTGCCAAGACAGATTTGTGAAAATAAGTTTTCTCTTTAGTATAAACTTTGCTTGATTTGGCCTCAATTGCAAATATCTAGCTCAAGAAGATCTGACCGAGGAAGGAATGTAGACTGTTTCTCAGTACCACCATGGTCAATCCTAAACTGTTACAAGAGCTGTCACAGGAGACAGCGTGCTCGACTATTTCGATGCTGGATAGTGAAACTGGGCACATCTGAGGAAACTAGAGCTGTCACCGGAGTGTTTAATGACTCCAATTGTGGATGAAGATATTGCACAATAGCCTGAGTCTATGTCAAAAATATCAACTTAAAGTAATAAGAGAGGTAAAGATAAAATGTATCAAAACACTATATAAGTATATCCTAAGCACAAAGGGGCATAATTCATTAAATATTGGTGCCAGAGTTATGCAGCTTGTGTCATATAGTGTAGGTGATGATGTTGAACAACTATTTTAAGTTTGAATCAAATCCATTCAGTAATAACAGAGACAGAGTGAAAATGCATCAAAACTTTAACCTAAAATTCTAAGTAAAAAGGGGGAATAATTAATGAAAAACTGGTGCCAGAGTTATGCACCTTGCGTCATATGGTGTGGGTGATGATGTTGAACAACTATTTTAAGTTTGAATCAAATCCATTCAGTATTAACAGAGACAGAGTGAAAGTGCATCAAAACTTTAACATAAAATTCTAAGTAAAAAGGGGAAATAATTCATGAAAAATTGGTCCCAGAGTTATGCACCTTGTGTCATATGATAAGGGTAATGATTTTGAACAATTGTTTCAGTTTGAATCAGATCCATTCAGTAATAACAGAGATAGAGTGAAAGTGCATAAAACTTTAACCTGAAATTCTAAGCAAAAAGGGGAATAATTCATGAAAAAATGTGCCAGAGTTATGCATCTTGTGTCATATGATGTGGGTGATGATGCTAAACAACTATTTTAAGTTTGAATCAAATCCATTTAGTAATAACAGAGGCAGAGTGAAAGTGCACCAAAACTTTAACCTGAAATTCTAAGTAAAAAGGGGGAATAATTCATGAAAGAATGGTGCCAGAGTTATGCACCTTGTGTCATATGATGTGGGTGATGATGTTGAACAACTATTTTAAGTTTGAATCAAATCCATTCAGTAATAACAGAGACAGAGTGAAAGTGCATCAAAACTTTAACCTGAAAATCTAAGTGAAAAGGGGGGATAATTCATGAAATATTGGTGCCAGAGTTATGGCCCTTATGTCAGATGATGTGGATGATGATGAGGAATAAGTATTTCAAGTTTGAATCAAATCCATCAAGTAATTACAGAGATAAGTTGAAAAAAGAGAAAGTGCACCAAAACTTTAACCAAGGTGGGGACGCGGAAAGACGCCGACGCCGACGCTGGGGCGAGTAGGATAGCTCTCCTTATACTTCGTATAGTCGAGCTAAAAAGTAAAATATCAGGACACAATGGAGTTTATCTAATTCTACTACAATACTATTACAATTCATACCTAATGGACCGATTGGTTTCTTATGGAATCTTCCAAGTCGAGCATATTCCTCTACAGTCTGTATCAGCTGAGGCATGAATGATCCAAACCGTTTAAGTCTGTTACCCTGGGATGCTCTCAGGGACTGGAGATTCTTCTGATGCTTATCTATCTGCGTCTGACTAACTTGCTGGTCTTGACTGGAATTTACATTCATTTTACTAGTTGTTTTTTTTTGTTTGTTTGTAAACTAAATACACTTATGGACAAAATACCATCACTAACTAAAATACAAACTGCTAACTTAACGAGGAAGACGTATCAACATAAATTTAGCCCAAAAAATACATCTTCTGCTTTATAATCAATATTTCATCGAAACACCAACTGGTAAAAGCAGTTATCAACTAGCGCTGCTTTTGAGAAAAGTGCATGTCTCCCACAACTGCCTTAAATCATCTGAACAGTTATGTATCTGAGTCAACCATGCACCAATAAATGTATCACTGGCATCTGTGTACAGAGTGATTTTCGGTAATTCAAGGGCCATAATTCTGAAGTGCCTGGACCAATTTAGCTAGTTATCGAACACATTTTGTTCAAATTTGGTGAAGATCAGAGGAGAACTGCTCAACTTAGAGCACGGACAAGAGTAAACTGGCCAATTTTCAGAAATTTCAAGGGCCATGATTCAGAAGTGCCTTGGGTGATTTGGCGTGTTATTGAATTTGGTCAAGGATTTATTGGTAAACACATTTTGTTACAGTTTGGTGAAGATCGGATGAGAACTGTTCAACTTAGAGCGCAGACAAGATTTATGACAGACACACGGACACACACACAGACAGCAGTAAATCAATATATCTCCCACACCACTATGTGGTGGGAGACAAAACGACTAAAGTGAGGAATTCTTAAGAAGCTAAGATTTTTAAATGCAGTAATTATTCAGTACATGAATGTCAACTTCATCTGTGAATAAAGACACTCGCTCATTCACCAATTCATTCAAATTTAAATATTTTCATTTAAACATTTTCCTTGTAACAGTATTATACCAAGTTATTGATGCATTATACATACCCCAGTTTGAATCTATCATTTTTGTATTTCTGGATTGCATTTCTGAACTGATCTAGCTGGTGATCTGTAGTTGTTTCCTGGGCTTGTATGCTAGCAAGTTTCCCTTCCAGTACTTCTATCTTCTTCATCCTTCCTTTACGTTCTTTCTCATAATCGTGGCGAGAACTGCAGACAAAATATCATTTATAACTACTGTTAGCAAAAGTGGTCAATCCCTTTGAGTAAACAAGAGGTCCAGGTTGGCCCCCAAGTTGCTCAAGGTCTATGGGATAAACAAATAATGGAACAAGATTTTGTGTCCATAGGACATTGGTCGTCCATCTTACTGTCACTTTACAATCATATGTTACCTGTTAACAACGCAAGACAAAGTAAACTTCAGTATTATCTGCATTATTCAGAAATACATAACTGGGAAAATAATGTCCCAAGGATAATACTAGTGTCCCGAGGATAATACCAGTGAAAAAAAGAGCAAAATGCTGAAATTAAAAAAACAACTTTGGAGTGGGTGGGGGGCGAGGGGTCATGTAAGGATACTACAAAACTTCATTAAGAAACACAAGATACTGGGAGTAAACCTATTTGGGGACAAAATGCAAACAAAACCGCAGGTAAACAACTATAAGATTACAGGACTCTGGGCCAAACGCTTTTTGAGATACCCGCAACACAAACTTCAAACTTTTCTGCGCTTCATGACTTTTTTTTCATTATTTCAAGGATTTTGCCGAGTAGTATCCCAAACAAAACACTATGTGCACTACTTCAAATCCTAACATTTATATATTAAGATTATATTAGAATATGTAAAATACTTTTCGAGACATATATGACACAAACAACAACTTGTCTTTAGGTGACTATATAGCCATACAACAGAAAACTGACCTTTTACCCCCGACTACCATTTCTTGAGGATTCTGCAGTGCATAGACTTTTATGATTGTCAGGCCTTGCATTTTTCTTATTTTCAATGAAATAAGCATGTGAGTCCTCATTAGGTATAACCCCATTAGACAATTCAGTTAATCATCTTGGACAACCACTACCAAATTACTGTAAAATCAGTAATATTTGTGACAGACTAATTCTGTGGAATTCGTGTTTGAGTCAATTTGTGAAATTAATTATCAACAAACAAGTAAAACTTCCATTCATTCTATGTTCAAAAGTTGAAATCTACAAATACATATCCCACTGAAATAGCTCTTTTTTCTTCAAACCACAAAATTTTGTTAAAAAAAAAAAAAATCAAATGATTTTACTATATGAGCCGTGCCATGAGAAAACCAACATAGTGGGTTTGCGACCAGCATGGATCCAGACCAGCCTGCGCATCCGCGCAGTCTGGTCAGGATCCATGCTGTTCGCTAACAGTTTCTCCAATTCCAATAGGCTTTAAAAGCGAACAGCATGGATCCTGACCAGACTGCGCAGGCTGGTCTGGATCCATGCTGGTCGCAAAGCCACTATGTTGGTTTTCCAATGGCACGGCTCATATAGTTTTTTATTTGAAAGTACAAAAATTACCTTGTTTGTATTTCTGCAATACGTTCAACAATAGACTGCTTCTCCTTTTTGAGATTCTTGAGTGCTGATTCAAGTCTTTTCACTTCCATCTGAAAGGTTATCAAAGACCACAATTATTATACAGTCTATTAATCTCAGGGAATTTTGGTCTGTTTCAAAACTGTTCAGTTTAATGGCAAATAAGAAGCTCCAGTATTACCCTTTTTTATATTTTACTCCAACGGACCAACCTCAAATATCATTTTTCACATGAACTTTTATTTTTTCTACTAAGTAGCAGACAAGTGAAGTCAAAGCTTAAGAAAAAGGAAATAACATCATGAAGTGTGGACTATCAGTTAAGTGGTAAGATGTGATAATCAGACTAAGAAACTCAGGCCACGAGTTCAATATCCTGCACCACTTAACTATATATACTTAGTTACTAACAATGTTTTAGAAGCACTTTAATTAGCTTCTTCAATATCTTGTGCCATCCCCTAATGTTCTTCTGGGGGACTACCCCCACCTCCATGAATTACATGTCAGTGGTGACTTTAAACAAACTAAGATAAATACAAAGTATACAAACATGAGCATTTCTGGTGATTTTCTTCTGTTCATTCAGGGCATTTCTAGCTTCCTGGTGAGCCGGTTGTAGTTGCTTCACCTCCTCGCCGGACACGTTCAATTTCGCTGTCAACTCTTGCATCTGTTTATTCATTGTGTCTAGACTACCCTACACAAAATAAATACACTCTCTAGGTATTGTCTGGAGAAACAAAATATGCATATAAGTAACATTTGGGTTTTATCCTCGTAAAACCTAATTCCAACGAAGCAAGAGAATGCTCAGACTTAATACAATCAGTCAGAAGCAAATATTCAGAATGAATTTACTGTAAATAGTTAGGGTTGTATCTGTTTTAAGTTATCTAATAATTTTATTTATAGCTGCATCATAAAAGAAACAATCAAATTTAATATCTATAAGGAAGTAAGTTACCTTGGCCTCGTCTGCTTTTGATTTAAACCTCGGAAGTCTTGCTTCCTCGTGCTTGAATTCTTTCTCCAATGGTGTCATACCCTGTTTCACAAGAAAAGCAAGGCACACAATTAGCTTTTCCTGTTTCCAATGAATTAAGACAAAGAATAACTTCTAAGGGTAAGAATGTTCCTGTATGTGTTCCTTGATGTTCAAAATTGAAATCTAAATGTAGAAAGACCTGACATTCAACATTGTAATTCTTTGTGTATAATGTGCAAGCTTTTGTTTCCATCATATGGGAGGAAAGTTGGATGTGCATTAAACACTGAAAGTAACTAGAGTGTTTCTTCAAGTTAAAAATGCACTCAAAAATATGCAGTTCTTTATATCAAATGATAAGTGCACTTCTTAACACACTATTAAATCAGTCTGCAAAATTAGGATTTAGAAATGGTTGTCATTCGGGCAACCAATTTATCAAAATTTGTTTGCCCGAAGTAAAAAGTGGTTGCCAAAGTTTTTCGAAAAAGCCCCCTCATAACATTTTAACCGATGAAACATGTTTACATTTTGTACATGACTGAAGCGAAAATGTAAACAACTAGAATGGAAGCAATAATAATTCGCGTCCCTCAACATGTATGCACATGCCTACAGACGCCATACAAGTTACAATTACTTAGAGGGGGGCTATTGAACTGACAACTGCTGATAAATTGAGATGGTGCGCTGGTGTTTTCTGGCATAACAAGTTGTACACAGAGGCATTTCACTGATAATTTTATCCGAATTTGTCTGGCATTTTGATGAAAATTTTCTGGAAATTCTTACTTGTCCGTCAGGCAAGCAAACATTCTAAAAATGGTTGTCCGAGCAAAAAAATGGTTGTCCCGGACAATCTGACAACTGCTAATTTCACAGACCGTTAAATTAATTTCTTTATTGTACTACTGAAACACACTATAAGGATCTTACATGCCTGCCTGTGTAAGATAGAGTTTTCCCTACCCGAAGGACACTGTGGAATGGAAAACCGAGCGTTAGCAAGCTGTACCGAGGGTAAGGAAAACAGCTGTCTTACAAAGGCAGACATGTTAAATCATTTTTCTTGCCTATCACGGTCAAAATAGATTGTGGAGACAAATAAATTTCGGCATTTCCTGACATTATTTATATAGTTTATGACGTCATAATAGTTCCAGTACTATGTAACGTTACCTTAGTGCACGCTATTTTAGACCAGGCTTTTCACTAGGGAGACAGAAATATCTATCCCAGGCACGAGCTCAGACAAATGTATACTTTCCCTGCTAGGCAGGCAATAATACGCTGTTCTCTGCGACAAATTCAAAGTCATATTCAAAGCAGGTTAGTTCCATCTTACATTCACACACCTTTACTGATTACATGTATATAAGCGGTGACTATTTTACAGGGCTTGCAAAAAGACATTTTATTTATTCAAATTAAAGATAAAAAAAAGTTATATTAACCACTCCAGGTGTCTTAATGTTTGCATGAAGCAACTCTTCATCAGAAAACAACAAGCTGGAAAAAATAGTTCTGTGAATTCAGAACATAGATTTCAAAAGCTAGAAATTCCATTTCAGCAATTTTAGCTATTCAGCTATCGAGTCCTAACAAAATGTTGCTGATGGTACTGTATTTACCTTTTCCTTTTCGATAACAAGTGCCCATGCCATCTCCTCTTTCAGTCTTTTTGTCTTGTTCTCTAGTTCTTTAATGGCTGTGAGAGACTTGTATTTCTGTTCCCAGTCTAATACTTCTTTCTCCAGTTTTGGTAATGTCTGACATACACAAAGGCAACAACTGAATAAATTCTCTTTAAATACTGGTAATTTTGTTTTACCTCCCACCAGATTCTAGCCCTTTCTTTGTTGATGATGTCATGTGGTTGCCCCTATATTCTATAGAGGGTCATGGTGACCCTACATGAGAACTGTAATTCAAAATTGCGTGATATTGACCATAAAATTAACATTATTATTTTAAAATTTCAAAAGGATCCTACTACCACCTTCAGAGACCTTTCGAGAAGTAATTAAGTGGTGGATAAAACAAATCAATTATTGGGTTTGTTACTGACCCTCTACGGAAATATGTAGGGTCAGTATGCCATATAGAGAGCTCGGCTTTGCCTCGCCCTCCATAAAGCATACTGACCCTACATATTTCCGTAGAGAGTCAGTAACAAACCCAATAATTAATAATGCATAGCCACATTCACTAAATAGTCAAATATATAATCACTGCAACTGTATTAGCAGTAAACGACATATAGTATACCCTGTCAAAAGAGTAGTTTCAAGCCTGCTGAACCTCTCTGGTCCCTATAATTATCCTTATAATTTTTCAAACACAACTGTTACTTGCAGGACTAGTGACTTACAACTGTTACTTGCAGGACTAGTGGCTTACAACTGTTACTTGCAGGACTAGTGGCTTACAACTGTTACTTGCAGAACTAGTGGCTTACAACTGTTACTTGCAGGACTAGTGACTTACAACTGTTACTTGCAGGACTAGTGATTTACAACTGTTAGTCAACCCGCAACAGTTAGTCCTGCAATTTTCAGATGTCCGACTTTTTTTTGGCAGACGACACTAGTACACAGTATTGAATACTGCCGATGAACCCGACGCAAATTCTGTTTAACGTCATAGAAATCTTGGGCATCTGCAAGTATCACCTAGCTTCATACAGGATGTGTGATACATGCAGGATTGGTAATAAACTGTTGATAAACTATGACATTATGGCACAGTTGTGGGATTATTTCAGCCAGGATTCCCTTATTAATTTATTCCTCTTTTGCAGTACCGATTGCTGCCTGAATAATGCACTCATCCTGCAGGACGACTTAAGGTAAAATTCCCCTCATCCTCAGGCCATTTCTACTGGTTTTTTTATGGAATTTTTGTCCCCGTATTATACTATAGCGGGAACTCGTCCAAACAACATAAGCCAAATGTTGAATCTCAATAACTGCCAATCAGTCTGTATATTTCATCAGTGCCAATTTATAACTTGTGCAATTCTGAATTGGCATATTAATGAAAGATTTACTTGTCTGTGATTAGGCGATATTCGCTCAATGTACTGCCTTATGATTTTACAAGACTTCTAACACATCTAGAGTCTAACTGGAACAAAAATATTAAAGGTATAAAACTGTTCGAGGATGGTTTCCCCACGAAGAATTCAACACCCAGAGTGAGGCTCAAACTAACAGTGTCGGGCAAGTGATCTGAATTCAGCGACCTTAACCACTCGGCCACAGGGGCCCCTGTATCACTTGAACAAAAAGAAAGTAACTTACTTCCTATAATCTTTACAAAATGGAAGTGATGATTTGACTGACATATCAACTATCTCACCTGCATTTTAACAGCTATTATTTCCTTTGTCAATTCCTTACGATCAGATGCTGTACTGTAGTCTTCCTTAATTTGCTCTAACTGCGTAGCTTTCAAGAAAAACTGTAAAAAAAACAAACAAAAAACAAGATCATAATTTGGAAAGCTTTCTTTCATAATTATAAACATCCTGGTTCTTTATTACATTTACCCCACCTATTCTAGTCTTTTCCAAGACCTATTCTTGCAGTAATACTAACTACCATGTTTAAATAGTATATCTGTAAAGCTGACTCAAAGTGAAATCTTTCAATACCCAATTCAATAGAGGTGTTTTTGAAACCTTGGCAGAGCTCAGCAATAAAAACAGTGTAAAAGTTTTGGTTCAGTTACATGTAGCGTTAGTTTTTGCCGTAAAGTATCTTTTTCTAAATCCAGATATATACTGCAAGGAACAAAGGGAAAATGTCGAAGTTTTCGATATTTTAAGAAATTTACACAAAAATATATAATCAGTCCATGAATCTTAAACATAAACAGCATGGGGGATGCAAAACGGATTGAATAAATTCACTGGAAATACTAGTCTAATGTGCAAGAAAAACAAAGCAGTATTTCTGGGATTCACATACCAAAACAAAAACTGGGCATGCAAAATATAGCCATCTCCTAAAGATAAACTTCGGAGGTTGTTAAATCAGATTTTGCCTGAACTGTCCCTTTTTGCCAAGAGCTATTTTCTACTTGTCTATATAATGGTTTTATAGTAAAATATGGTGAAATTCTATTTGCTCATACAGACTAGTCTATAGTATAAGCTGTGCCAGTCGGACAATTTATTTTGCTGCCCCTGAACCTGTTACGGTTATATGAACTATTTTGTGAAAATTAATATTTCATACCTTGTATTTGTCCTGTGGACTTTTACTATTTAAGAAATTCCTAGAGGTGTCCTGGTTTAATACTGCAACTGGATTATCTACTTGTATATTAAACTGGTCCAATATTCTTGTCAGATCATCCTTCTTTGTTGATATTACTTTTCCTGTAAAATGTGCAATTATTTGTTGGTTTGTTTTGTGTTTAACACTGTTTAAAAGTGGCTAATTAACCTAACCAGTGTTCCTTGATTCCGTACCAGTATAAACCTGTTCTCCGCAAGTAACTGCTAACTTTCCCACATTAATCAGAGGTGGACACAATGTCTTTTACCAAATCTTCACAGAGAAACTTTTCCCACATGGAACGAACTCACGAACCATCGATCTGCACTCTTCCTACTTAGCTATCAAAGTGGGCGTGCTAAAAAAATGAGCAACTGTATTATTGGCCAAACTGTGCATTTATATGCGCTCTTTTCATAAGACTTTCATACCGCTTACTTCAGTGGTAAAACTGATATGTTTTTAATTCAAGGCTGTTTTGATTTTTAAAAAAAAAACAAAGCTCAGCAAAATCAGACCATAACCAACATTAAAATGAGTATAGAAAATGGTTGCAAAATCCCTGACTGTGACATCTTTAGCACTTCCGTAACAGAGACACTGTGGTCATAAACTACTGTCATGGTCATCTACAGAACCAAGAGCTGTCCATTAACTAGCTTGCTCAACTCTTCAGCAAATTTCAACAATCACCATTACTTACTTAAGTTAGGAACACTTATACACTGTCATTTGCCAGTAAAATAATTTATTCACAAACATTTGTATACTTAACTAAAAATTCCAACATGTCTGATGTGACATGCTTTAACTGTCTGCTATAATATGCAGATAGTTAATACTAAAGATCAGTACAATGTTTACAGTATAAAATTACCACTTTTTGACACCAGTTTGTACTGAGTGCTTCCATCTGCATTGAACTTGCGTCTCACACTTATAGTGTCTCCATAAAGGTCAGGACGGAAGGCATCTGGTCCTCGATTACGCAACTTGATCTCTACCTCAGCGACCCTGAATAGACAGCACATATGATTAATAAATCACACAATGCTAATCTCTCTCTCCCCTTTGACAAACAATACAAATCAGTTAAGCTACCAGACTGTTGGTAGCACTATAGGCTATCAATAAATTAACCCAGTTATCTGCAGAATAAATTGTATCTTAATGATATACGTGGAGAGATAATATTTCACTGTTGTAAAAATATCCTAAAATTTTTGCTTAATCTTTAAGTTAATAATGATAAGTGAAAATAGAATTAAGGACTATCTTTTTCGAGATAATAATTCCAGGCAAGATGGTGTACAACAGCGGACGAACATTTCATATGAATGTGTGAAACAAAAACTTCCGGCCCCTTTATTCACCATTCCATATTTTCGTTTAATAAGTGGAAAAGCACTTGCAAAACACACATTCCCAAAAAGGCAGACACCTAACACAAGGAAAGAGCAAGTGCACTTACTTTTTAGTTTAGTAACATTACAGGTAAAAAGTTTCAGCCAATCAGCGAGGTTTCATGACAAATCTTCAATAACCAATTAAAATCAGCCAAGAAAAGCATGACCACGTCCTTTCCGATATTAATGCCGAATTATGACGAATATTATCATTTCTTGAGGTAAATTTCTAAACATCCAATTAGCAGAATAAATCTTTATTAATTGCAGTCAGGCAATGTTGTCTTTATTAATTGTTAGCAAATACTTAGATGTTGTTTGACTCAACGACTGACTGAAAGTCAAACAAATCCTGGTGGTAATTTACCAAGGAAACGAAAGAAATAAATCAGAGGTTCGTCTTGTGATTTTGATGAACCTCTGATGGATGAGAAGGTTACCTGTAGTGTAGACTCTTGCCTTGAAACCTTGTCATCATGTTTAGCATTTGTGTAAACACTTAAATGTTTCAGAAGGATACCTAACAAGCTGTATTACAGCATACAATGAAACTGTTGTATAACAACTAAACAAGGCTATATGCACTTACTGTTTTCCAGTTTTGACAAAGCTTTTCAGTTTGGATCCTCTGTTAGTGACAGCAGCCTTGCCCCCCAGACCAACAACTAGTGCAGTAACCACAGCACTTTTACCACCTGCAATGTTTGTAATTACATTTTCATAAAAAAGCATGCGTTACAATGTTGAGCAGAAAATGTAAATAGCCCTTTTTCTTTGTTCTTGAATAATATGCACATCTCAGATGACAGTCAATAGACAATTTATCAACATATCATGCCATTTTTGTGTCA
This sequence comes from Mercenaria mercenaria, assembly GCF_021730395.1. NCBI lineage: Eukaryota > Metazoa > Mollusca > Bivalvia > Venerida > Veneridae > Mercenaria > Mercenaria mercenaria. The sequence goes on from NC_069363.1 coordinate 58,842,438, forward strand.
ATACATAAATACAAACATAGCCACTGAAGTTAGTCCAAATCACACATCTAAATAATGGTAAATAATAATAAAAAAAAGTGCTACTTTCAGGAGATTCCTCGATACTGGTGTAACTAGAGCTATCACTAAAGGTGATGAATGTACCCCCCGCATGCACTGACACAGTACATTGCAATTTGACGCACACAAGATTGCATAATTATGTGGACTGTATGTATATAGACTGTATGTATACAGTATAGTAACAAAAAACAAAGTCCCATAACTATGCAGAATATTTATCTAAAAGAATGTAACATGCACCATGCACAACTAGGGTTGGTACTGATCACTTGTGTGAAGTTTCATTAAATTGTGTGCAAGGGTTTGGTAGATTAGGCACGCACAAGATTGCATATGCAGACTGTATGTACATAGTATGCTAACAAGAAACAAAGTCTTGTAACTCTGCAATTTTTGTCGCTGAAAGAACCTAACATGCCCCATGCACAACTACTGTTGGTACTGATCACTTGTTGAAGTTTCATTAAATTCTGTCAAGGGGATGAGGAGAGTTGGTGCGCACAAGATTGTGTCTATGTATATAGTATAGTAACAAAAAAACAAAGTCCCATAACTCTGCAAATTTTTTTTCTAAAAGAACCTAACATGCCCCATGCACAACTACTGTTGGTACTGATCATTTGTGTGAAGTTTCATTAAATTCTGTCAAGGGGATAAGGAGAGATGGTGCGCACAAGATTGCGTCTACGGACAGACAACCTGAAACCAGTATACCCCCGCTTACAACTTTGTTGTCGGGGGGTACAAAAATGGAAAAATTTACATTCATGTGCCAAGTAAGTACAGGCCCAAGTTAATTACAAAAAAAATTCAAATTACCATAATGTAACAGTAAAGAATATAAGATTTTCATTTTACTTACTCCCATTGTTACCAACAATAAAATTGATATTTGGTCCTAAGGGGATATCTAGACGATTGTGACACATGAAATTCTTGAGTGAAACCTTTTCAATAATGCCAACATCTGCCTCTTTCTGAAATGTATAGATGTTCTTCGTTATGTCATGGCAAGCAACTTCTTTCTGTATTTGTTATAACTGAACAAAATGATTCTTGAAAAATATAATTTCAATGCTATGCAGGGTTTGAGTACAAGTTCCATAGTTGAAATACTGGAGTACATTTTGAAAATTCGAGAAAATTGCTTTTTTGTACATATTTTTTTTTGTATTTCTAGAACTGGTACATATAGAAAATATTCTAAATACTTGAATTAATCTACATGCGAGTGCAGAAAACCCATGTGATCAGTAAATTTTGGTTTAATGGAAGAAAGCAAATAGTAAGGTATCCTCTAAATTAATTTTGAAAGGTTTGATCAGTATGCAAGATTTTATTACCAGAATTTGAAACGCTTACAATCCTTAGTTGAAAATCTGAAGTCAATACATGTATAAAGAAAGTATTCCTACTGAGTCAACAGGGAAGTCAGGCCTTTGGGACATATCCATGACATCATCTTCTTCACTGCTACCTGCACCTCCGCGACTAGGGCCACTGCTATGACCATCACGCCTAGCAACCTTCGCCACTGGCAAATGCTCCTCTTCTTCATCGCTACTTTCCTCTGTTGCTCGTCTCTTCGATCTAGACCCACCCTCCTGCTGATTCTTTCTCTTCATTGCTTAACTTTTTTATCCTGAAAATACATTGTAACCGTTAGTTTTCAATACAGAATCTTAAAAGTAGGGCCAAAATTAAAATTAGGTTTGTCTGCTATCTCCCGACCAACCCGCTAAAAACACTGCGCTCCGAATTTTTTTAATGGCCCACTGAGCAGAATATTTTTTTCACAAGTTCCGATCAGCTGCAGAACATTAAACCAAACTGCATTCACGTGACAGAGCAGCACTTTCAATTAACCCCGAACATATATCACTTTCAATTAACCCCCGAATTTCTATCACTGGCCAATAATTACATCAGCCAGTGTGTTTGCATCACAAGGTGAGAAAAATATATTAGATGACATTTAATTGACTGATGAATGTTGCATTGACAAGCTTACAAAATTAGGTTCATGTTGCCGACGAGTGCAAAAAGCGAATTTTCAAAGCGCCAAATACCATACTTACGTCAGACCATTATAATATTTTTCTAGAGGTAAAATGTTATTTTTGCTCATACATTTCAATAATTATGTTACAAATAAGAACCTGTCTTTGAATAGTCGAGCTAAAAATTGTAGTGCTCCGACCCTGATTTTTGGGAGCGGGTAGGTAGGTAGGGATTTTTTTTCTTTTTTTTTTTGTAAAATCAGTGAACACAAATTTTCACAGCAGACATTGAAACAAATTTTACTTTATATATAGATACAGTTTTTCAAATAAATGATTCATATACATCATTGATTTATTACCTCTCTTTATTGAAGTTTTGAATTCACTTCCGTGATTCCATATAACATTTTTTAGCCAGAATAATTGCAAAATATGTAATGTAAGACTTGTGCATGTGACTTTATAAAGGCCCTGGACCAAAACGTCGCAAAGAATTGCAATTTGACATATATATATAGAAGTGGTCGTATAAATCGTAATTTATATTCAGTACCAGTAAAAGTTACACAATCAAAAAGGTTTAGAAATTAGCTTATATTAACTTTAAAAAGTAGTATCCAGAATTTCGTTGGAATAAAAGGCCTATAACCCCTATCATATAAAATAAATGTTGCAAATAATCATGCCTATAATATAATAAATCAATACTTAAAAGTAAAATAAAAAGTAAAATGATTACACATGAAAAAGGTAACCTTCTTTCTGGGGCATTCATCAAACTGAAAATGAAAGGAGTCCGACACAAATTGCTTTCTTTTTTGCTCTTTAATTTCTATCCCGTTTCTTTTTTCTAGTGAAACTTATTTTTCTTGTTTGTGTTGTTTCATCTGATGCCATTATTATTGGCCAGATGAGACATTAAATATGAAATTTTGGAAATCGAAAGGAAAAAATCTCAATTTACTACATACAAGTTGCGCACTGCACTCACAAAAAGCCATCATAAATACTAGCGCGGAGAATAATGGAAATTTATGAGATATTTGGAAAAATTATATAAAGGCAGGGCACTAGACAACTTTTGGGGACAGGTACCCATACCCTCAGGAAGGGGAATTTTTCAACATTTTAAGACAAAAAGGGGAAGTTTAAGCCATGTATATGTAACTACTTTTCACACTTATTAATATTGTTTTCAATCATTCCTAATTGATGTGACTATATTGCAACAGTAATCTTCCTTAGAGGCACTATAAAAAAGAAAGAGTTCATATCTATTTGTATCAAACAACCTATCATCAGGGGAATTTTCTTTCGAGAAAGGGGAAAAAAAACACATTATTTTAGGAGGGGAATGGTACCCATATTCGGCCCCAAAAATGGCCAAACGAGTGCCCTGAAAGGTAATCATTTTTTAAATATTTTTACAAGCTTTTCCCGCACTTTTTTGAGTATTTACAGTCTGCAATGTATGAGCCAAAAAATGGTATAAAATTCGTATGTCATACAGTTCAGCACGTGCGTAAAATCGGAAAAATAATGACGTCACAAATTGAGGAGAGGGCACGAATAGGGGAAACACAAGGATAACAGTTCATTTAACAATTTTAATAGTTTGGTGAGACTTTAACTTGGGGATATATATGCGTGTTCTTCATTTTGCAGTCCACAACTTAAATAAGGCCTAAAAAAAAATTCTTTGTTTCCGGTATGCTCGAAAAAATTAGTGTAGGTAGGTCGGAAAAAATTTTTTTTTTTGAATTTTTTTTTTTTAAGGGAGACTTTTCGGAAATTATTTTTGTGTCAAAAAATGAATACAAGTAAGTGGGTTATGCCTTTAGCAGGCTGATAACATTGCCTGATCGGGCTTTCGACATAAAAACTAATATTTCTTGAAAAATAACGAAGATATTTCTTTCGAACTTGGTCCATTTATTAAGCATTACATATGATACAAAAAATATTAAAATAAAAATAACTTGGTTGCCTTCAGTTTTGGTAGAATTATTTCCCCTTCTCAGATTTTTATGACGCATAATTTTTGAAGTCCAAAAAAAAAAGTTCTAATATTATATGTTAAGTTTAAAACAAACAAGAGCACTGCCTTGTGGGTGCTGACGCTCATCTGATTTTTTTTGTATAATAGAAATATTGTCCCACCCATGATTTTCTAAGTCTAACAAGAGCACCGCCTTGCGGGTGCTGACGCTCATCTGATTTTTTTTGTATAATAGAAATATTGTCATACCCATGATTTTCTAAGTCTAAAAAGGGCCATCATTCTTGCAAAAAGCAGGATAGAGTTATGTTTCTTGATGTACAGTGTCTACTTATGATGGTGAAAAACTGTTGCAAGTTTTAAAGCAATAGCTTTGATAGTTTATGAGAAAAGTTGACTTAAACATAATATTCAACCAAGAAAATGATTTTTCTAAGTCCAAAAGGGGCAATAATTATTGCAAAAAGCAGGATGGAGTTATGTTGCTTGCTTTACAGGGTCAGCTTATGATGGTGAACAACAGTTGCAAGTTTTAAAGCAATAGCTTTGATGGTTTAAGAGAAAAGTTGACCTAAACATAAAACTTAACCAAGAAATCTGATATTTTCTAAGTCCAAAAGGGGCAATAATTATTGCAAAAAGCAAGATGGAGTTATGTTTCTTGATGTACAGGGTCTGCTTATGATAGTGAACAAGTATTCCAAGTTTCAAAGCAATAGCTTTGATAGTTTAGGAGAAAAGTTGACCTAAACATAAAACTTAACCAAGAAATCTGATATTTTCTAAGTACAAAAGGGGCCATAAATCTTGCAAAATGCAAGATGGAGTTATGTTTCTTGCTATACAGGGTCAGCTTATGATGGTGAACAAGTATTCCAAGTTTCAAAGCAATAGCTTTGATAGTTTAGGAGAAAAGCTGACCTAAACATAAAACTTAACCAAGCAACGCCGACGCCGACAACCGCTCAAGTGATGACAATAACTCATCATTTTTTTTCAAAAAATCAGATGAGCTAAAAAGGGCCATCATTCTTGCAAAAAGCAGGATGGAGTTATGTTTCTTGATGTACAGTGTCCACTTATGATGGTGAAAAACTGTTGCAAGTTTTAAAGCAATAGCTTTGACAGTTTATGAGAAAAGTTTACTTAAACATAATATTCAACCAAGAAAGTGATTTTTCTAAGTCCAAAAGGGGCAATAATTATTGCAAAAAGCAGGATGGAGTTATGTTGCTTGCTGTACAGGGTCAGCTTATGATGGTGAAAAACTGTTGCAAGTTTTAAATCAATAGCTTTGATAGTTTAAGAGAAAAAGTTGACCTAAACATAAAACTTAACCAAGAAATCTGATATTTTCTAAGTCCAAAAGGGGCCATAAATCTTGCAAAAAGCAGGATGGAGTTATGTTTCTTGCTGTACTGGGTCAGCTTATGATGGTGAACAAGTGTTGCAAGTTTTAAAGCAATAGCTTTGATAGTTTAGGATAAAAGCTGACCTAAACATAAAACTTAACCAAGAAAACTGATTTTCTAAGTCCAAAAGGGGCCATAAATCTTGCAAAAAGCAAGATGGAGTTATGTTTCTTGATGTACAGTGTCTGCTTATGATGGTGAACAAGTTTTCCAAGTTTCAAAGCAATAGCTTTGATAGTTTAGGAGAAAAGTTGACCTAAACATAAAACTTAACAAAGAAACCTGATATTTTCTAAGTACAAAAGGGGCCATAAATCTTGCAAAAAGCAAGATGGAGTTATGTTTCTTGCTATACAGGGTCAGCTTATGATGGTGAACAAGTACTCCAAGTTTCAAAGCAATAGCTTTGATAGTTTAGGAGAAAAGCTGACCTAAACATAAAACTTAACCAGGCAACGCTGACGCAGACGCCGACAACCGCTCAAGTGATGACAATAACTCATCATTTTGTTTTCAAAAAATCAGATGAGCTAAAAAGGGTTCAATTTGGCTTTCTGATGCTCTAACTTATTGCGCTAGTACACGAATGTGTACATTTTACTGTGCTTTCACTTACAACATTACAGAAAAATGTTAGTTGTAAAAAAATATGTTCATACATCTGCACTATTAACAAAGTATTAACCCTAAATATATAGAATAAATTTATTGGCGCACAAGTTTGGAGCAACAGAAAGCCATTGAACCCTTTTCTGTTTTAAACATTAATTGCATTAATTAAAACATAATTTTTTTTTACTTCAAAAATTATGCATCATACAAATCTGAAAAAGGAAAGTAATTCTAACAAAACTGAAGGCAACAAAGTTATTTCTATCTTAATATTAGGGCTGTCATCGATAGAAACGATATCGATGTATCAACGATATTTTTTTGTCGATCGATTATCGGTTCCCATTTTCAAAAATCGATATTTTACAGAGAGAAAAAACTACCCAAATAAACACTCAGACCCTAAAAAACAACTAAAGTTCACAAATTTGTAAATTTGGATAAATGCAAAAAAGGAGTGAAGGCAAAATAAAAATGAAAGATGTTATTAATTTTTATGTATTTCTTTTATTTCATAAATACAAACACAACACAATCAAACAGAAATATGGAAAGTAGGCAATAAAACTTAAAATAGCATTAACAGGAAGGTATATCCTGTTTTCTCATATTCTCGGGGGCCTAAGGGGTTGTTTTTATTCCCAGTAACAGAATAACCATTTCATAAACAGCATTTGGGTGTTATTTTGTAGAAAATTCACCTGTCTTTCAGATGGACTCCTAAAATGTTACAGAAATTATCCTATTTAATTATTTTGTTACTGTATTTGATACCACCCTCACCCGCAGAAATGGACCAAGAGTTTCTCGTATTCCCCTGGATTTAGATTTGACTTTTCATCACAAATAAGTTGTAGAATTTAAAACATTAAAATTACCATTGTGTGATAAAAAGATATATTCTGTAGTAAATACATCAAGAAATATGACAATTAATTGCATAATCAATAATTTATGACAAATTTGCTAACACCACCAGAAAAAAATAAGGATTTTTTTGAAAATTGAGTAAAATGCTGATAGTTTCGTCAATATGCGTTCAAATCACTTGAAATTTTCAGTGTGTCAGTTTTGAACCATTCCTGTCTAGAAAATGACAAACATTAAATTATTTGACAACTTTAAGGCAAAAAAAAAACGAGAATATGAGAAACCCTGAGAATACGAGAAACAGGGATATAAGATGCATATGAACAAATAGGTCGTTAATCTAAATTAATAATCAATATATCGATGTAGCGTCGATATTTGTCTTTTGATATATCCGTATCGTCGATACGCCTAAGACCCAATCAATGACAGCCCTACTTAATATGCATCATATGTTATGATTAATGAATGGACCAAGTTTGAAAGAAATAGCTTTATTATTTTTCAAGAAATATTAATTTTTATGCAGAAAGCCCGATTGGGCAATGTTACCAGCCTGTTTAGAGCATCAGTAAGTTGATTTCTAACATCACTGGCCATGTTTAAAGCATAAAAAGTGCAGAGTTGAAAAAAAAATTCTCCAAGGCCATTGATCAGGTCGGATATCCGGGCACTTCAGCGTATCGCGTTGCATAGCAACAAGCGGAGGTGACAGCAAATGCTAAATTGTAATTGAAAAGCGTTTCATGTTTCACTAGTGCTGGTTGTTTTTCTTTGCTTAAAGTAAAATTTTGGGCAATATTAATAAGTCAGTGAATTTATAATGTAGCATGATGTTCCAGAAATCACTCCCGAGAAAGAAACCTTTCTTTTTTAGGTTTCAGACGTGATATTCATCATTGATCCGTGTAAGCTGCAAGGTCTCATATTTGTGACGGACAGGATGAAAATTATAATTTAAAAAATCGGAGGTCTTTTTAAAGTAAATAAAACTGAAAATCTATTTCATCTAATTAGGTTTCTCCATTCGTTTCACTTTTCTCGTTCTATTTAGTAGCCTGCCATTAAAATAGTTCTGAAAGCCAGATAGCTTATACTGTGGTGTCAAAAGTGATTCAGTCACTCCAAATTTAATCAAATCAACACCTCTTACCTTAATTCTCATTCGTATGAAATTTAATGAGAGGTGTCATAATTTAAAGCTTAATAGCACATTATGCGTAAATACTGGAGAAGGGATTTTTTTTCTCCCTCGAAGGGTATCAGGATCACAATAGCATTTATAACACAAAGCGGTTTTTTTATATGTTACAATTGTTTTAAATGTAATATGACATCTAGAGCTACTGTGTTACACGCGGAGATAAAATGATATATATAATAACTGCATGCTAGTTTCTTTTTTACGAAAAGCCAGGACGTATTAATAAATTGATGACTTCCAATTATGAAAATACTAAAAAAAATACTGATCTCTGTTTTGTCAATTATTTAAAACTGAGAATGATAATTTGCATGCTTTGTCTAGAATAATGTAAGACATATCTTGTAGTTTTCAATATCTATTTTTTTGTTAATTGTTAGACTGTCACAATTGACTGCTTCCACATACCACAAAATTAAAGCATTCATTCCAGTCATAAATCACTATGGAAACCAATCAGTATGTGGTATATTGATGAAAATCAGTTTTGACCAGTTCCTAATGACTATCACTTTTTAATAGATTGATTTCCTGTTTGTTTTATCCCTCTGATGTACCCCTTTGGGGCCTTATGGTAATTTCCTGTCTTATCCGTTTGATGAATGCCTTCAGGGTCTTATGATATTTGGAAGATGCACATTATTGTTATTTGCGTGTCAATTGACAAAGAGATTAATAGAGCTACTACATAAAAAAAACTTTAACCAATACACATGCCCGAACATTTAGTTCATTTGAAACTTTAAAATTAATTCACCAAACTATTGTTTGGCTGGAAGGACATTTCTTCAAAAAAAAATGTCTGCAATAAGATTACATATAGAATAAAGTATAAGTTTTCAACTTTATTTAAATGACTTTCATACTTAATGTACTTCGACATTATAGCATTTTACATTAACTAAATAAAATATATCGCACAAAGTACATTTCAGAAAATGGCAACAATATAATTATTTCAGAGCATTAAAACATTTAGAACATCAGCTTATTTAAAAAAGACATAAAAATATCAGAAAATTAATTTACTATTTATTTGATCTGTTCTTTCTTAAAAAGAAAAAAAGTCAAGACACTTGAAAGAGATGAAAGAAACAACTGCTACGATTTCAAGCAAAGAAGTTGAATAAAAAAAATGTTTTGTTCTCAGATATTTAGTTTAGATTAATATATATATAGCAAACTGAGAAAATGTTGAATAAGCTTGGGAACTTGTTTTAATTATATCTGATCCGTAGCGCCGAAGAGCAGACAATACATAATCTGTCACTTTTTCCAGACCGTTTAAAAATGCCACAAAATCAATTATCACAAAAACCCTAGTTTTTTGAAAAATATATGGATTGTACCATAGCGTAAGGGCTGCAGATGATAAAAAAGATGACTCTTGATTTGTTTTACTTGAGAATTAAAACATCACAACCCACACCGCTAGTTAATTCGCTACGAATTGCGAGGTCCTGCTTTCACCTCCAAGGTAATTTGCATAATCGATTGCTCCGGATGTGACGTCACGCCGACCTGATCAATAAAAACATTTAGGGTCGGGCCAAAAATTTAGGGTAGGTCGGGATACCGGAAACAATTTTTTTTTTTTTTACGCCTAATGACAATTAATAATCCTGTAAAGTCAATATGACAATGGTGCCAGCAAGAAGGATATGTTGTGTTTTATAAAACATGCTTTTTCCAGTGACATCATCTGACGTCATAGCGGCTATTTTTAGAAAATTATGTCCAGGACTTCCAGAAAATACTGCATATATACAGATACTGCAGTTGTAGGAACGTGTCCCGCTGTGCACCGAATAGATGCGCGGGCAACTAAGTCTAAGCAGACTGAAACAAGACAAATTCGTTGTACCGGGCGAAATCGGGGTACACAATCCGATGAATCGAGACCACCTATTATCAACAGTTAAACCCAGACTCGAATTATCTCCCTTTATGAAATTTCCAAATAATTTCCTGTTCGTTTGATAACAGCACAATGTCTCCTAAAGTCTTTATACAATAAAGAAAATAGATCTAAATCTTACCATTACATTCTACCATCATTTTAAGAGATAAACTTTCGTTTCCTTCGCGCCCGATCATTGATTTACTGGATCCCAATTCTTACTAAAATGCTATACCATACGGTGGCTTAGTTATATGGGCAATCTGATCACCTCGGCCTTTATGCTACGCAATAGTGTATTATAAGATTGGGTATATGGGATTTTTTAGGGCAATGATGGGTGCGTGGCCGGGCCGAGGGGGCTCCTGTCCTCCCCTCCCCCCTCCCCACTCCCCCCAACCAGTTGGCTGAGAAGTGACCTATACTCGTCAAAGATGCACCCTACTATATTTTACCAGAGGCCACCATTTCATACCTATATTTCAAAATTTTCCAGGGGGAGAGCTCCATGACCCTACCCCCATCAAGAGGGGAGTAATCTCTCCATTACCTCAAAATTTAGACCTAAAATGCACCAGTGGCCACCATTTCATGCCTGTATTTCAAAAATTCCAGGGGGAGAGCCCCCTGACCCCCATAGGATAAGGGGAGTACCCATATCAGAAAATGCACCAGAGGCCACCATTTCATACATGTATTTCAAAAAGTAGGTTGATAATTTTTGCATTTAGGCATGTATACATTATATACATTATGATGTATACGAGCAACTCCATTCCCGGTGCGCATCCCCATTCCCGATTATTGTTTTGTCAATTATGTCCCAGTAAGCAGGATCTGAAGCAAATAATTTTGATATTCGTTACTTTATAACAGTTGAGTTATCATAAAAAGCATCAGATGTCCTCAGATTAGGCAAAGAGCTATAAAAAATAATATTCTTCTTTGGATTAGGCATATGAGGTCAAACTTCCATTTTTGTTGATTTCAAACTTTTTTCACGCTTCGTGTCGCCTGAGTTTTTGTGATAATAGAGCCGAATCATAAATTACAAACCAGATATTTTACACATATGATGTATTACCATATTTGTGTCGAATAGCATTTTGCTTTTTTTCGAGAAAATTTATTCTTGTCTCATACTAAGCAAAATCATAACTTCACATACCTCAATTTCGTCTTTTTTTACGCGCAACACCAGCACCGGACGTTGCGCAACCGATTTTAAGCGTAATCCCGGCGGGAATTGGATTGCGCGTTTACCACCCGTGAAGTGTACCCTGCAAATGGTATGGTATAGGATTTTAACGCCAAGAACCAGGACAAATCCGAAACACTCCGAAAATATCAAACATGGCGTCGAATAGCAAGCGAATGGTGTATGTCGGTAAGGTTTTACTTAATAATTTAATAAATGAGGCAAATTTCATAAGGAATTCCTCAAAAATAGTAAAGTTACTGAAAGTTCATGAGTATTTAGCTTTTATTAATAAGGCTTAAAATTTATTTGTTGTGTCATTTTCAAGTGAAATAGATTTTCGCGACCGCCCGAAGTTTTTAATTTATCGGCAAAAAATAAGAGTAAGCTTATTTAAACATATTTAACTATTTTACCTAAAGTAAGCCGTGGGAGAGAAAATACCCACAGGCCCCATCTAACGCATCCTTATGGTATAGCATTCATATAGTAAGAAAAAAGAAAAGGTAGGACACTTCCGAAACACCAGGAAGGTGTAATACGGGGAGTAGAAACTCGTAGTATAAATCAATACATTTATCTGTACTAGCTGTCGTCCAAACCTGTAAATATCGACCAGTCGTTAGCAATCGATATTTTGTTTTCGCCACTATCGATTAGCGCGTAATTAGCATATTACCTCATGTTAATCATGGAACTATAACACTTATTGTTCAAAGGGTTTACCAGTCACATGTTAAGTGGCGATAATTAGATGATCAGAGATTGATCTAAAGGGATTCTGAAGCAAAAACAGCATGCGACTGCATGAGGTGATATGCTGAATTATTATAAATTAACTCGAGCTCACTTCCCTGAAGAAGTATTTTACCACGTAACTTCAAACCTTTATCAAAGGGCCGATTTTTGTTGGATTTGAATAAAAAAAAAAAGGAAAATAACAGAAAGCTGACACTTTTCTTAATCTTGTAGAGCCATAATTATAAACAATTATTGTTTATAATGTCAGATTTCTACATACAGAAAAAAACATTCTTCTTGAACGTAGGGAATGTTTCAAACGAAATTGTTGTTTAAACTCCAAAAATTAGTTTAATAAATTTAATCTTAAAACTGATGTGTGAAAAATACAATGTATTTAAATTAAAATAACAATATTTTTTTTAAAAAGGCCGACAACGAAGTTACATTTAGTATTCCGAACTTTTAGAAAAAACTGCAGAAAATCATCTAGGTTTAACACGCATTTAAATGGTGAAGAACAGAGCAATATCATAAACAAATATTTTCAGGCAACAGTTTACAGTTTTGACTTGCTATTTTTATTAAAATATGTCCTAATTTTTTTATTCTAAATACTCTAAATCAACAAGGCAAATATCATGTAAAAAACGACATCTTTCTCTCTGGGTAAGACAAGTCTAGATTTAGCCATTTTCACAGGGCGAAAAGTAACATTAATGTAGATATTTTCCATTTAAAAACAGATGCAGGCAATAATTTCATGGCAGAACTTTTGTTTTCAACAAAAAATTCAACAAATGCTTTCCCAGATTTTCCCTGAAAGGACGAGTTAAACTGTAAGGCGTAAGTGTTCGAGTAATAGCAGAATAACCTACAGCATACGCTTCGATTGGACGACAGCATCAGATAAGATAAATGCCGGTTTCCAGTCCCCGTATCAGTTGTTCCAGGAAACACCAAATCTGATTTGAAGCTAATATAGAACGTACGGTTCAAACGATACACTTAATTAATTGATATTATTGTAATAAACCTACAGCATAAGTTTAACCTTTATCACTACAGTATTTTTAAAGAAATCAGCGATTTTCCACCAACTTCAGATTTCTACATCTTCCCTGCTTGTATACATCCGGTTTGCAACGGAGTGAATTTGTAGTCCTTATTGCGGTGGTCAAAAATAAACCTTCGATATCGAAGGTATAAAATTTCGTGAAAATAAATAGAAAAATTTATATTCTGTACCGGCTTGGCCCGATATAATAATGTTGTGGTCACGCTTAGCAGCGCTTCTTAGTTGTTCTAACTGAATTGACATTTTTGTTTATTATTGTTTGTCGCTATTTTTTCATTCAGTTCTATTGAAGTAATGATGATGAAGGTATATAGCCGAGGTATATCGATTTTCCCGGTATCTGTCAAACTATACCTATTAACCAATGAAATCGCAGAGGATATTCGCACCGTAGATCCGGAAACAGCGGAGCAAAGCAAATGTTGGACTCGATTCAAAATGTAAAACATCGATTTTATAGCTATAATAGGACTTATTTGAACACTTTTTGTGGTATATTTGTTAAAATTAATATTTCCAACTAACATTTAAATTTTATTCTATTGAAATTGATCATATATTAATGAACAAGAGAATATGGGTATTCGGAAGTGTCCTACCTTTTCTTTTTTCTTACTATATAATGCTCTACCATAAGGATACCGTTAGATGGGGCCTATGAAAATACCAAGGTCCCTGCTGGGGCTAGAACCCTGGACCTCGAGATCTGTCCATAACTTGAGTGACGCTATTTTTATGTTCTGATGGTCCACTAAGTCTGGATAGGACGAGTGGATCTCGCTGTATACTTGACCGATTGGGTGAGTGGTTTTTACGTCGTAGCTTTAATGAAATTCAGAAATCACATCTTGAAAAACATCAACAAACTTTGAGATAGCTCAGTTGCTACTTAGATTGACTGGAATTTACCCGCGAATCTTTTCTTCATGAAATTTGGTCAGAATGATAGCCTCGATGAAGTCTATTCAAGTTCGAATATGGGTCATCTGGGGTCAAAAACTAGGTCACGAGGTCAAATCAAAGAAAATACTTATTTATACTCAAGATTTTTTGCTCCAATTTTAATGATAATTGGTCAGAATATTTTTTTTCCATGAAATCACTAGGTCAAACATGTTTACACTGTTATGGTGTGTTATGGTGTGTTTCTCAGGTGAGCGACCTAGGGCCATCTTGGCCCTCTTGTTATGTTAATTCCTTCTGCTAGGATTTCGTAAATCATTTAAAGAAATGAAAGACTTTTCAAAATCGGCTTAAAAATGAGAAATTACATGGGACATGATAATTGGACATGCAGAGTAGATGACCTTATTGATTTTAGGGTCACTTCAAAGTTCAAGGTCTCAGGGGCCTGAACATGAAAAACCGTTTCCGATAAATAACTTGAAAATCATTTTACCCTGAACCTTCAAACATCATAGGGTGATATCATAGGGTGATAGAACATACAGAGTAGATTACACCTATTGTTTTGAAGGTCACTCGATCAAAGGTCAAGGTCACAGGAGCCAGAATATGGAAAACCATTTCCGAGGGACCAGAACATGGAAAGTCGTTTCTTATCCATAACTTGAGAACCATTTGACCCAGAACGTTGAAACGGGATGATTGGACACACCTAGCAGATGACACCTATTGATCTTTGGGCCATTCTTTCAGAGGTCAAGGTCACAGGGGCCAGAACATGGAAACCCGTTTCCAATCCATAACTTGAGAACCACCCGACCCAAAACATTGAAACTTCATGGGATGATTGGACATGCCAAATAGATGATCCCTATTGCATTTCAGTCACTAAGCCAACCATCAGTGTCTCTTTGACTTTGGCTTCTCCCCAATGAACTTCTTGCTTATTTCTAGTAAATTTTCTACTATGCTTTTGGGGAGAGATCTAGTAGTTTATGCACTAACTCTCCTCATGGGAGGGCAGTATTTGTTTTTCAGTATTATGAGAATGTATTTTACTTTCTATAAATAGCTTGTGTTTCATTTAACAATTTTAGGAGGTTTATCTGAGGAGGTGGATGAGAAAACTCTGCATGCAGCATTCATACCATTTGGTGATGTGACCGACATAAACATTCCATTGGACTATGAGACAGGTCAGTTAACTTGTAATATATTTTATTATGATTGATGGTGTTTACTCAACAGTTTCACTGTATAAACAAATTGTTTCCCTTGCGTAAAGAGGGCTTAGGGTAAGTCTCTGTTGAATGAACAACGTTTCTCAGTCCTAATCCTGTCCATGTTATATCAGTGCTATGGAAAAGTAGGCTGTCTATATTATCTGCTATACAGGATAACACAGTCCTGCATCTAATATTCCTGAAATTGTTTTAGAACTTTGATTTTCTCATATTTCTAGATATTTTCCCCATACTTTGACACATATGATATGGGTAGCAGAGATTGTTCTCTTCCAGCAATAGCTTTCTGAACATATTTTACCTTGTGAAATTCTGTGGGTTTTAATTTGAAAAACAATTTGTCTGTTTGTTGACATATTTCACCACAAAAATGTCACACTTTTCCCAGGGCATTAAATGATTTGAAGGGGCCTCCGTGGCCGAGTGGTTAGAGTCGTTGACTTCAAACCATTTGCCCCTCATCGATGTGGGTTCGAGCCTCACTCTGGGCGTTGAATTCTTCATGTGAGGAAGCCATCCAGCTGGCTTATGGAAGGTCGGTGGTTCTACCCAGGTGCCCGCTCGTGATGAAATAATGCACGGAGGGGTACCTGGGGTCTTCCTCCACCATTAAAGCTGGAAAGTCCCCATATGACCTATCATGTGTCGTTGCGACGTTAAATCCAACAAAATAAATAAATAAAATAAACGATTTGATCTTTACATATTTTTCTTATCAAAGAGGTAAAAAAAGCATGGTTAAAAAAAGCATGGTTTGCATGAGCTACTTTGTACATCGTCACCTAAGCCTACAATAAAGTTTGAGCAGTCTTGGCACAAATGTTCACCACCATGAGGCACCCTTTTTTTAGAATTACTTCCCTTTGTTTTTACTATAAATATCTTGTATTGTATCTTTTTTAGCTCGACTATTCAAAGAATAGTCTAGCTATTCTACTCACCCTGGCGTCGGCGTCGGCGTCACACCTTGGTTAAGTTTTTGCATGCAAGTACATACAGCCATCAATTAAAGGCATATAGCTTTGAAACTTATTTTTTCTTTTTCTAGGTCAATTACCAACCTCTCTGGGTCAAGTCCCATAACTCTGACATGTATTTTGAGCAAATTATGCCCCCTTTTGGACTTAGAAAATTTTGGTTAAAGTTTTACATGCAAGTTACTATCTCCAAAACTAATGCAGATATTGATTTGAAACTTCACATGTGTCTTCGGGGTTATAAAACTAGTTGATAGCAGGAAGTCCCATAACTCTGACTTTCATTTTGGCCAAATTATGCCCCCTTTTGGACTTAGAAAATTCTGGTTAAAGTTTTGCGTGCAAGTACATACAGCTATTTCTAAAAGGCATATAGATTTGAAACTTATTTTTTCTTTTTCTAGATCAATTACCAACCTCACTGGGTCAAGACCCATAACTCTGACATGTATTTTGAGCAAATTATGCCCCCTTTTAGACTTAGAAAATTTTGGTTAAAATTTTACATGCAAGTTACTATCTCCAAAACTAATGCAGATATTGATTTGAAACTTCACATGTGTCTTCGGGGTTATAAATCTAGTTGATAGCAGCAAGTCTCATAACTCTGACCTTCATTTTTGCCAAATTATGCCCCCTTTTGGACTTAAAAAATTCTGGTTAAAGTTTTGCGTGCAAGTACAAACAGCTATTTCTAAAAGGCATATAGATTTGAAACTTATTTTTTCTTTTTCTAGATCAATTACCAACCTCATTGGGTCAAGTCCCATAACTCTGACATGTTTTTTGAGCAAATTATGCCCCCTTTTAGACTTAGAAAATTTTGGTTAAAGTTTTACATGCAAGTTACTATCTCCAAAACTAATGCAGATATTGATTTGAAACTTCACATGTGTCTTCGGGGTTATAAAAGTAGTTGATAGCAG
Source organism: Mercenaria mercenaria (assembly GCF_021730395.1). Taxonomy (NCBI): domain Eukaryota; kingdom Metazoa; phylum Mollusca; class Bivalvia; order Venerida; family Veneridae; genus Mercenaria; species Mercenaria mercenaria. Next base: position 58,859,571 of record NC_069363.1, read on the forward strand.
GAAGTCCCATAACTCTGACCTTCATTTTGGCCAAATTATGCCCCCTTTTGGACTTGGAAAATTCTGGTTAAAGTTTTGCGTGCAAGTACATACAGCTATTTCTAAAAGGCATATAGATTTGAAACTTATTTTTTCTTTTTCTAGATCAATTACCAACCTCACTGGGTCAAGACCCATAACTCTGACATGTATTTTGAGCAAATTATGCCCCCTTTTAGACTTAGAAAATTTTGGTTAAAATTTTACATGCAAGTTACTATCTCCAAAACTAATGCAGATATTGATTTGAAACTTCACATGTGTCTTCGGGGTTATAAATCTAGTTGATAGCAGCAAGTCTCATAACTCTGACCTTCATTTTTGCCAAATTATGCCCCCTTTTGGACTTAAAAAATTCTGGTTAAAGTTTTGCGTGCAAGTACAAACAGCTATTTCTAAAAGGCATATAGATTTGAAACTTATTTTTTCTTTTTCTAGATCAATTACCAACCTCATTGGGTCAAGTCCCATAACTCTGACATGTTTTTTGAGCAAATTATGCCCCCTTTTAGACTTAGAAAATTTTGGTTAAAGTTTTACATGCAAGTTACTATCTCCAAAACTAATGCAGATATTGATTTGAAACTTCACATGTGTCTTCGGGGTTATAAAAGTAGTTGATAGCAGGAAGTCCCATAACTCTGACCTTCATTTTGGCCAAATTATGCCCCCTTTTGGACTTGGAAAATTCTGGTTAAAGTTTTGCGTGCAAGTACATACAGCTATTTCTAAAAGGCATATAGATTTTAAACTTATTTTTTCTTTTTCTAGATCAATTACCAACCTCACTGGGTCAAGTCCCATAACTCTGACATGTATTTTGGGAAAATTATGCCCCCTTTTAGACTTAGAAAGTTTTGGTTAAAGTTTTACATGCAAGTTACTATCTCCAAAACTAATGCAGAAATTGATTTGAAACTTCACATGTGTCCTTGTGGTTATAAAAGTAGTTGATAGCAGGAAGTCCCATAACTCTGACCTTCATTTTGGCTAAATTATGCCCCCTTTTGGACTTAGCAAATTCTGGATAAAGTTTTGCGTGCAAGTACATACAGCTATTACTAAAAGGCATATAGATTTGAAACTTATTTTTTTCTTTTTCTAGATCAATTACTAACCTCACTGGATCAAGTTCCATAACTCTTACATGTATTTTGAGCAAATTATTCCCCTTTTTGGACTTAGAAAATTCTGGTTAAAGTTTTGCGTGCAAGTACATACAGCTATTACTAAAAGGCATATAGATTTGAAACTTTTTTTTTTTTTCTAGATCAATTACCAACCTCACTGGGTCAAGTCCCATAACTCTGGCATGTATTTTGGGCAAATTATGCCCCCTTTTGGACTTTGAAAATTCTGGTTAAGTTTTACATGCGAGTTTCTATCTCCAAAACTAATGCAGATATTGAATTAAAACTTCACATGTGCCTTCGGGGTTATAAAACTAGTTGATAGCAGCAAGTCCCATGACTAATATGCATTTTGGTCAAATTATGCCCCCTTTTGAACTTAAAACTCTTTTAATACAATGTATTTAACCTTTTTGGGTAATATTTTCCTGCTTCTGTGACAATATTTCGAATAGTCGAGCTTGGCTGTCTTACGGACAGCTCTTGTTTTAGGATTAACTTCCCTTTGTTGTTACTATAAATAACTTATATTATAACTTTAAAAAAAAATCATAGTATTATACAAATACAGGTGCTAGTGTGAAGAAATTTGCTATGACAGGCATATTTTATGACCTTCTGGCACTCTTGTTTCCAAATATTTTTATCCAGGATTATTTTTTTTCAGCCCAAGTAACTCTTTTTTTCAGAAAATGGTAGACTAGATATGTTTTTTCAGAATGTGTACATGTACTTTGCTGCAGTTAGCTACACATATATCTAAAACAGATAGTGCCTACATGAAGTTTGTATTTTTAGTTCCAAAGCCTAAAAAAATTTCATAATCCTTAAAATAGTTCTTTGCTAAATTTCTTTTAAGGCATTTGTTGTAGAACTTGTCATATAAAACAGTTTCAGCTGTCTGATAATACAGAACTTTCATCATGAGGTGGGAAAGTATATATATATTTAAATGCAGACATAGTGGGACAGCAGAGTGTAATATTTCCTCTTTTTCTTTTTTACAGAGAAGCACAGAGGGTTTGCCTTCATTGAATTTGAGCTTGCAGAGGTTTGTATAGACTGAGGTTTAGATATCTAAAATTTGTGTGTTTGGGTTTGACGTCTTTTTTCAACAATTTTTCAGTCATATAAACGACGGTGTCTACTTGTAGCAGTGAGCACAATGCCCAACTTTATAGTGCTGCCTGACTGGAATATCACGCCTTAGACACATGGCATGATACCCCACCCAGTCACATTATACTGACACTGGGCTGACCAGTCCTGGCACTATCCTCTTAATGCTGAGCGCCAAGCGAGGAAGCTACTAGTACCATTTTTTTTACATCTTTGGTATGATGCGGCCGTGGATCAAAATCTAAAATGTAGTTTGTAGTTTGTGAGAAAGTAAACATGTGCAGATATGGGTACAGTTATTTGAGATTTGTTGCCATCACTGTTGATGTAATTCAGAGTTGTCACAAATTTAATTTTGATTGTTTTTGTTCTTGTTGGGTTTAGAATTACTCTGTCACAGTGACTGCTTGAAGCAAATCTGGGCTTACCACATAATTACATTGAACAGAATTCTTACTGCAGAGAAGATCATGCTAAAAAAAAGTTTTAGAGGAGCATATAAAAACTGTTACCTTTTGTTGCTTGTCACTTGTTGCCTGCGATTTAAACAGTGCAGGCTTTCGCATCTGACTTGCAAGTTAACTGCAGTTTGCAAAAGTTTTAGGGGTTATTTTCTTCATTTCTCTCAGAAAAAAAGTATGTCAGTATCACTGTATGAGATAATACATACATGTATATTAAAGAAAACTGCTCTATAAATGGCTTGTATTTCAGATTGACACATGATTAAACAAAGAAAAATATAATTTTGTTTGGGTAATAGATTTTAGTTTTGCGTGCTTTGTTGACAAATAAAACATGGCTTTGAGTTCAGATGTATAGTTATCTAATCACGAAGGCCAAAGGCCTGAGTTATTAATTACGACGCATCTGAATGAAAAACATGTTTTATTTGCCAACAAAGCACGCAAAACTAAAAATCTATTTCCATTCTAACATGCTTGAATTACTCCAGGAAGGGATACTAATCTGAAATAAAATGTGGTTTGAAATACGAGGGAGTAAACCGGAATAGCCAAAAGTAGGTCATTTTGCGAAACATGTTCTAATCGGTCCAAAATCAACAAGACAATACACTGAAAAGTCCTTCTTTGTTTATATAAAAGAAAATCTTAAATGTGTTAGAATATTGGTAATATGTGACATGAGAGAATTCTTGCATAGAAAGTGCTGTGCTGTTAAAGCTATTGTGTAATATTGTTAGACTTTGTTATGTTTTATTTACAGGATGCTGCTGCTGCAATAGACAATATGGTAAGCAATTTTTCTTTACTTGAAGTTCTTTGTAGGTAGTGATAAAATATATTACTAAAAGATATACTTTTCCTACAAATATTTTTCTTTTCCAACTAGCAATCACATTTGTACTACATTACCATCCAATATATTTCCATATTGTATAAAGTATGCATTGTATTCCATGGATGATGCAACGACTTTGATTTGAATCTGCTTGGATATCAACATCAGTAATACCTGGTGCGACGTTCCTGTATGTCTTTGAAAGATGGAAATACTTGAAAACATTAATGTTCGTTGGGGACTAATTTTCGTGGATTTCATGGTTGAATCAATCCACGAAATTTAATCCCAACGAACACGAAAAATTCCCATTCATTTTATGTTCAGACGTTGAAATCCACAAATTTACATCCCCACAAAATTGCAGTTGTTACCAAAACTACGAAATTTCATGACCATGAAATTAAATGAGCCGCGCCATGAGAAAACCAACATAGTGGGTTTGCGGCCAGCATGGATCCAGACCAGGCTGCGCATCCACGCAGTCTGTCAGGATCCATGCTGTTCGCTAACAGTTTCTCCAATTTCAATAGGCTTTAAAAGCGAACAGCATGGATCCTGACCAGACTGCGCGGATGCGCAGGCTGGTCTGGATCCATGCTGGTGGCAAAGCCACTATGTTGGTTTTCCCATGGCACGGCTCATTAATGATTTCGCAGTATGTCCGTCTGCTTGTTTTTCTTTTTTCCTACTGAGAAGAATAAGCATAGACTAAAAAGATTATTGACGTTATTCTCCACAATACTTGCACCCATTGAAAAAATATTGAACATGCCTATCAGTTAATCCTGTATGTTTTTTTGATGGGTACAAGGCCAGTTTATCGTCATCTCGTCATTGGATGTTTATAGCACTTTGCAGAGAGAGAGAGAGAGAGAGAGTATATGTAGAATGTATTTGAATAAGAATGTATATTAGGTCTGAATAAAGAAGCCCTGAACAGTACTCTAAATTGAAAATGTACTGTTCTGATTATAAATGAAATCCAGCTTGTTGGGTGGAACATCCAGCTTGTATGCAGGAGGTCATAGTTGCATCCCTGGATAGGTCAGCTATTATATTACCCTTACCCTGCTAAATTCTTTAATGAAATTGTCTATCTTTCAATTTGGACAGTACCATTAACTGTTAAATGGGTGTGCATGCTGGTCATGATCTGCACTGGTCGCAAAGGCAGATTCAATCGCGTCCAGCTTGATAAATGTTAAAAAATGTTATTAGCTCTGAAAACTAAAAAAAAGCGTTTGCTAAGTAAACAGAAATGAGCCCGTGACATGGAATTTTATTTCTGTAATATGTTTTGTGGTTTAAAAAAAACGTGTTTTGTGGAATTTGTGTGTCTCTTTTCTTATTGAAAGACAAACAAAAACATACAATCTTTTTGTTGAGCCACTCTTAAGCCATTGCTACATTCATCTTAAAGTAATTCATTATGCTGTAACAAGAAAATTGTATTTCAGAATGATGCAGAGTTGTTTGGTAAAACAATCAGATGTAATCTGGCTAAACCAATGAAATTGAAGGAAGGCTATGCAAAAGCAGGTAATGTATGGGAGTTCAAGGTATTGTCAACAGCCTGCCATGTTCATTTAATGTAAGATAGAATTCCCTTCATGTAATTCCATTTGAAATAGCATTTTTTTGTGAAAAATATGCTAAATTAAGTGAGAACTATCAATTTATGTCAAAACAAGAAATATATAGTGAAAATATTTGCTATGAACTTGACAGTAAGGAGTTTCAGAAAAGAAAAATGTGTCCACCCTTGCAAAAATTAGTGGTCAGAATGGAAAAGGTGCTTAGGGAGATGCTGCAGTGCAGTAATAGAACACTTAACTCATTGCCACACTTAATAGTTGTAATAATCACTTACTGTATAGTCTGTGGTCTGAGTAATTTTCTGAATTCAAACCTTTAATTAAATGCAGTATTTTTGCACTGCTCAGTCACATCAATGCAGCCTTTTACTTGTATCATCATTTGTAACACACCCACTCACTGTACTGTTAGGCTGGGATATGTTCATGGTTAGGGACACATTTCCTGGTACACTGTACTGTTTGGTTGAGTTTTACAGTACTAACCCTGCTAAATTTCTATAATGAACTTGTCCATCTTTCAATTTGGACAGTACCATCAACTGTTGAAAGAGGTGCTTACCAAAAAGATACTGACTGAATAGCGAACAGTGCAGACTGTGATCAGACTGCATGGATGTGCAGGCTGATCTTGGTCTGCACCAATCGCAAAGGCAGAATCACTTGCCGTCAGCAGGCTAAAGGTAAATATAATCATTTTGTGAACATTGTTGCATTGTTGGATATTTTCATGTAATACATGTATTTATCTTTCAGTGTGGTCTGAAGATACCTGGTTACAGGAGCATGCTGGAGAAACTATAGGTGGTGAAGACAAGGAGAATAGTGCAGAATCTCCAACCAAACGTCCAGCACAGACTGATACAGTAAGTTGCAGTATAGACTGATATGTTAAGTTGTGTTTTAGACTTGTACTGTAAGTTATAGTCTAGACTTATATGTTAAGTTGTGTTTTAGACTTGTACTGTAAGTTATAGTATTGATTTATATGTTAAGTTGTGTTTTAGACTTGTACTGTAAGTTATAGTCTAGACTTGTATGTTAAGTTGTGTTTTAGACTTGTACTGTAAGTTATAGTCTAGACTTACATGTTAAGTTGTGTTTTAGACTTGTACTGTAAGTTATAGTATAGACTTATATGTTAAGTTGTGTTTTAGACTTGTACTGTAAGTTATAGTATAGACTTATATGTTAAGTTGTGTTTTAGACTTGTACTGTATGTTATAGTCTAGACTTATATGTTAAGTTGTGTTTTAGACTTGTACTGTAAGTTATAGTCTAGACTTATATGTTAAGTTGTGTTTTAGACTTGTACTGTAAGTTACATTGTAGATTTATATGTTAAGTTGTGTTTTAGACTTGTACTGTAAGTTATAGTATAGACTTCTATGTTAAGTTGTGTTTTAGACTTGTAAGTTATAGTATAGTTGTGCTGTAGACTTATACAGTAAGTTATGATATAGACTGCAAGCTGTGTTGTAGTCTGTAAGTTATGATATAGGCTGATACTGCAAGTTGTGTTGCAGCTTTATACAGAAAGTTCAAATTTAGACACCACAATAAGTTATGATATAAACTGATACGTTTAGTTATGGTATAGAGACTGATACCATTTGTCATGGACTGATACAGTAAGTGTTGTGTATACATATGTATACACATGTTCATATATCAAGATACTATGTTTTGTTAGTTAGTTAGTATATATCTGTTCTGTTCTATTTTGTTCTATAAAAAGACATGTTTAAGATGTCTTTACATTAGTTTTTATATGCAACAGAACTTCCAAAAAATTCAGACTTCTAAATATAATGTACAGAATGATCTTAATCTATTATAAAAGGATAATGAGCCCGCTGGTAAGAGATCTCGGACAAGCTCCCAAGTGTTCTTTGATATAAAGATAGGCAACAAACAGTCTGGCAGAATTGTGATACAGCTGCGACCAGATGTGGTCCCAAAAACTGCAGGTAAAGCTTTACAGTGCAAATTAAGGGGAAAGGTCTGTTTTCAAAAGTTACTTTTAGAAAGAACTCCTTCATCGTTCATGCGGAAGTAAAGAGTTCTTTCCTGAGGCTGGGCCATCTATTATATCAGGTGTATTGAAGAGCAATATAAATTCACCTGTTTGTAAGACAACTTGCTGGGTAGAAAAAATCTAACATCTGTTTCCTCTTATTCCTCACAACAGTTACTTTTTAGGAGAAATTCAAACCTATAAACATTGGTGAAATCTGAAAAAAGGTGTCTTCACATTTTAAGAATACTGGTAACATAAGTATGAAGTAGTTTATAACACATTTTATAACATTCAGTATTCTTGTAATTTATGACACTGTGTTGTTTTATACTTCAGAAAACTTTCGATGTTTATGTACACATGAAAAGGGCTTTGGTTACAAAGGTAGCTCATTCCATAGAGTTATACCTTCATTTGTATCCTTTCAATTTCTTTTTCCAGAATGTATCTACTGGTTGGTGACCCAGATTCGTACAATTTTACAACCTTTTCAGCTGTCGTATTTTCATTTTTAATGCATGATCGATGAAATGTTACCTGAATCAAGTTCAGTTGTTCAATGTCACAAGATGTGAATTTGTTTGTAAACTAAAAACGTCACAGAGGCCCAAAAGAGGGTACGTAAATTTAACGTTTCTAGCAAGTTGCAGGACCCAGAAATTGAATAGTAGGAAAACGTTAATTATCATTACTTCTGTCTTGCAAGCAATATGGGAGGCTACCTCAGTGTTTGTTCGGCTTAAAACTGTGAGAGTTTTCTCCCTTAGATTGATTTTTTTTGACATGACCCTGCTTATTAAATTCATCTTTTCCATTTTTAAAAAAAATAATTTAAGAAATAAATAATGGCCATTATCTTCTGGATAATTTAATTTAAACCTGGCACTATCTTCCCATTTTGATCATTTTAAGACATGCAATTTTCTCGTCTGCATTTAGCAGATTGTAGATGAGTACCCCTTGAATAAGTTGGGGCCTCAAAACAAGTATGCGCATGTGCACGGAAGCACATGCAACTTCCCCCAGTGAGAGCTGTCACAACAAATGTAAATATTCCAATTTTGTAAGTTTTACTTACCGATTTGCAATTGTTGCAATGGATGTTGCACATAAAGCAAGCGTCTGTGTACTTGTCAACAAATGATCAAAAAGAACGCTGAAATAAGCATTTACAGGACTGTCCGGGTTTCTGGGTCGTCAAAAATTCTGGGTCGCAAACCAGTAGTGTTTATGTAGGAAATGAACTGAATTTTTTTGTAATTATTTTGTTATGAAATTCATTTGTATGTTCCCATCACATTTGATACATGCAAATGAAAATAAATCATTGCCTGTGAGATGAGTAAGATTGGTCAATAAGATCTATAAAAATTGAGATACCATTACTATATTAAGGTGACAGACTTATAAATTCAAAGGTTTGGCAAAAGTCAGTTTTGTCAAAGGAATTTGTAAGGCTGTTATGTCTGTTTGATCTGCTGGTTGGTCAGAAATGACTGCGTGGGTATAGAGAATATTAGGTTACTGTCTTTCTTAACTTATGGTTATCCGCCAAGTTGGAGAAAGGTTTATCCACCCCGAGGCTTGCCGAGAGGGATAAACATTTTGGAGAGGAGGCGGACAAATTTTTAAAGAAAGGCAGTTACCTACTACTCTATTTATCCTGCAGTCAATGAAATCTGTGTATAACATATATTTGTTTAAAAATTGTTTTTCGAATCAAAAATTAATCCACACAGAGAATTTTACTCATTTGTAATTTCCTACGCCCTTGCTCGATTCAGTTACACACGGTTCTTCACAATAAAGCATTATTCCTTACCTCGTGCTTTGCCTTCTATGTATTATAAATCATAGGTGCTAACAGGGCATTTGTGTGCAAAACAAGCAAAGTGGTTTTGACTTGGATAAAATACTGCCGAAAACCTCGCTTGAATTCAAATGCCTGCAGTCTCTATTGATGCCTTAAATCTGTTCCATTTCTGTGCAAGACAATATGAGGTAAATGAAATTCTTACTGCCAGGAACGGTTCAGATTTAAAAAATACAATAAACGACTGCTTAAAACTAAATTTCTAACTAGAAATGTGAAAACGCCACAATAAATAAAGTCAAGGTCGATTTACTCAGACTTTAAACCGTCACCGTTCCATTTCGTATTGAGGTATACTAGGATAGCATTCTGTATTGAGGTATACTAGGATAGCGTAAAATAATTTCTGAATATTTTTTTACCATGGCTGTTCTCATAAAAAGATAAAATGTTTGAGCCCAGTTCACACTGCCTATGGTACATATCCTTTCCGCACCTGTAACATATTAAAATGTATATGTGTCTGATGGCCCTTTCTCGCTTCCTTAGAATCAATATTTATTACACAAAATTCATTTTGAAAATATTTCTGAAATGCCTAGGTTTGCAGCTCTCAAATATGGAATTATCTTACATCTGAGGCATATACTGACTCTTTCAGACAACATCAAAAAGGACCTTTTGAGCAATTTGATGAAGTTCCAAAAATCTCTATATACTCTTGCTCAGTTACAGACCCCTGTGGGAATTGTGTTTATTCAGAGTTCAAATATTTTTTCGTAGATGATAAGCTGACATGTCGTGTTAAAGCCCAGGTATTTTCAAATCATTAGAGATGCTGAAAATTGACTCCCTATCAGCAAAAGAAAGAAGTCCATGTGCATACATTTAGACGGGGTGACCCTTGACTATTGCCCAGCGCAAAGGCAAGTTTAGCCTGTCTACTTTCATTTTCTTTACTTCCGGAAAAAGCTGAAGGTCAAGTGACGTCATTTTCTGTGTTGTCAAAAACATACCTATGCCTGGTGAGATTGCATAAAAATGTGCCCGGTGTCTTTAGGATATACTTGAAAAAGTAGTCAGTCAGTTGTATTGACCGTATAAACTTCCATTGACTGAATAAACCCCAAATTTATGCAGCAAGCAGATATAGGCCTGATAAATGCGTAGTGGTAGGATAAATAACTACTTTTATTGTTAAAATAAATAAGAGCATTTGTAAAACATGAACGTTATTAATTTTTTGGTGGAAATAATAGATATTTGAAATAGTTGTCAGTTTTGGAGAAATCCATAGAAAAATCACACAAAAAGTGGTAGATACCCATTGATTCGGTATAAGATATTTTAACGACTTTATGTGTAACTAACTTTGTTACGCAAAATGAAGTTTATGAGGGTTAGGTTAGTCACAGTGACTGGAAACATCAAACAGTGTCTATCTGAATGTATTTATAGGTCTATAACCTAAATATATAGGAACAAGATTATCATGTAACATGCTAGAACTTGGTTGCTTCTCTTTGTTGCCCAGAAGTGTGTTTGTTAATTTTCTTCATCCTTCGCCTTTGTTACATGTGAACAAGTTGTCAGTTACTCGCGGAGATCTATTAAATATTTCATTCATTCACATAAGATATTTTTATTCCCCCGAAGGGAGGCATATTAGTTTTCAGCTGTCCGTCCGTTCGTTAGTTTGTTCATTCGTTCGTTCGTCACAATGTTAACTTTTTGCATGAAGGCACTTTACTTGCGAACCACTGCACCCAGGACCTTCAAACTTCACATGCTGATAGTACTTACTGAGTACACGATCCCAACTGACTTTAGGGTCACCAGGTCAAAGGTCAAGGTCACCAGGTCACCAGGTCAAGGCGCTGCGGGGGCATTTGTCACCATTAGTGACAGTTTTTGTTGAAAAATAACAAACCTAGTTAAAGAAGATAAAATAAAGAGCAGTTTGCAAGGATCCTTAACTGCAGCTTAGATGTGCCAAGGTGGAGACTTTACAAATCATAATGGAACAGGTGGAAAGTCTATATACGGATCCAAGTTTGAAGATGAAAACTTCACTCTGAAGCACACAGGACCAGGTATTGTAGATAAAGATTTGTATTGCATTAAATATGGTACCTGCAAACTTTTTTCAACTTCATTATTTGAAATGTTTCAAATACTAGAAGTATTGTTGTCACCCTTTCGTCAGTGTCTGCATTTTGCATGTAAGCTGATATCTCAAAAACTACTACATCAGTGCTTTCAAACTTCATGCATGTATTTGACATGATGAGATGACCTCACAGGATAAGTTACATTACTCTAAGCTCTTATTTTATCTAAATTATGCCCCTTTTTAACAATAAATTTGGTAAAATTTGCATGTAAGCAGGTTTCCAAAAAAAAACAACTACTTGCCCAAATGCTTTCATACTTCACACACGACTTCAGCATCATCAAAAGACCTCAGCTACTGTAAAGAGTGCTTTGGCCTAAATTTTTCATACTTCAGAGACTGTTTTCCTGTGGTCAGTAAATGATCGTTATTCTTTTGGGGTCAGTAGTCTAAAGGTCTAGGGTTTCATTGACTGAGACTGAATACAGTTTTAGCTGAATAACTAAACATCATAGGTTAATTCCCTACAGTCAGTAGGTCAAAGGGCATGGTCATAGTGATATTGGGACTGAAGATGGGACAGGCCATCATGGGGGGCATAATGAATCCCCCGCCATGAGTGGTGGGGGTTATAGGAATGGTCTCCGCCCTTCCGTCTGTCCGTAACACTTTCGTGTTCGCTCCATATCTCCTAAACCCCTTGAAGGATTTTCATGAAACTTGGGTCAAATGATCACCTCATCAAGACGATATGCAGAACTCAAGATTCAGCCATGTCGGCTCAAGGTCAAGGTCACAACTCAACTTCAAAGGTTTTAGCCTTTCATTTCATGTCGGCTCTGTATCTCCTAAACCCCTTGGAAGGAATTTTATAAAATTTGGGTCAAATGATTACCTCATCAAGATGATGTGCAGAACTCATGAGTCAGCCATGCCAGCTCAAGGTCAAGGTCACAACTTAGGGTCAAAGGTTTGAGCCTTCCATTTTATGTCCGCTCTGTATCTCCTAAATCCCTTGAAGGATTTTCATGAAACTTGGGTCAAATGATCACCTCATCAAGATGATGTGCAGAACTTATGAGTCAGCCATGTTGGCTCAAGGTCAAGGTCACAACTCAGGGTCAAAGGTTTGAGCCTTCCATTTTGTGTCCGCTCTGTATATCCTAATCCCCTTGAAGGATTTATATGAAACCTGGGTCAAATGATCACCTCATCAAGACGATGTGCAGAACTCATGAGTCAGCCATGCTGGCTCAAGTTCAAGGTCACAACTTAGGGTCAAAGGTTTGAGCCTTCCATTTTGTGTCCACTCTGTATCTCCTAAACCCCTTGAAGGATTTTCATCAAACTTGGGTCAATTGATCACCTCATCAGCAACTCATGAGTCAGCCATGTCAACTCAAGGTCAAGGTTACAACTCAAGGTCAAAGGTTTGAGCTCTGTATCTCCTAATCTCCTTGAAGGATTTTCATCAAACTTAGGTCAAATGAACACCTCATCAAGATGATGTGCATATTTCACGAGTCAGCCATGTCAGTTCAAGGTCAAGGTCACAGCTCAAGGTCAAAGGTTTACCCTTTCACTATCCGCAACAGTGGTGGGGGATATAGCTGTCTTTCAGCCTGCCTTGTTGTTTTACAAACAGCTCTTGTTTAGGGAGACATGGACCTGCCCTTTTAGTCTCTTGTTGATATGTCAGTCTGTTGAAAAGAATGTTTTGGCGATTCATCTTGACAGTAAACCATACTTTGTAGTGTTGAGAATCAGAAAAAAATCTAGTCAATTAATAAGTATATTCGTTTGATTGACAAATATGTTTAACTTCATTTACAGGAAGAGTCCGCATTACTAACACTTCACATTTTGGTATGTCAAAATTATACAAGTGTTCGGATTTTGAACATTTTAATCAGAACACCCATGCCTGTTCCATTTTTCGAAGTGTTATCCATCTAAAAATCTGTTTGAGGTGTGTATTGTTAGATAAACATAGTAATTCTGTCAACACACTTTATTTTTGATAATTTTCTTTAGTTTGGCATATTGACAAAATTTACAGTGAAATAACTTTATGAACCAGGTGACACTCCTTAAACACATAAGACCTTGATGGTTGAAAGAAAGATACTTTTTTTGTATAAATCAGGTGTTCAGGTAAACATTATGTAGAGCCTTCATCAATTTCTTATTTTGTCAGTTTGTGGCAATGAGTGTTTTAACCCTTAACCTGCTATATTTCTATAATGGACTGGTCCATCTTTCAATTTGGACAGTACCACTTATTAAAATGTTCAATTAAAATTACTGACTGAATAGCAAACAGTGCAGACCATGATCAGACTGCACGGATGTGCAGGCTGATCTTGGTCTGCACTGGTCGCAAAGGCAGAATCATCTGCCGCCAGCAGGCTAAGGGTTAATAGTACAAAGTTATTTCAAAAGTACACTCCTGTTTCGTTTGAAGTGAAGGCAGCTGAAATCTTAAATATCCAAGTTGCTATACAAATGTAATTATTAAAGGTTGAAGTGGCATACAAGACTCTGTCCTACAATGCTACACATATTGGTTTAATTATTGAAATACTTAATTAGTGTTTGCTTTAAGACCTTATAATTGTTATAATTATATCTTATCAGTGTGTCTTTGATCTTGAGAATAGGCATTGCATTTGTACAATGAGTGTTTGTTTTGGGTTTTTTGAAAAGAAGGCCAAGTTTTTTTTTTAAATGAAAAAGGACAGGATCATCATTTCATCAGGTTGCATTCATTATCACAGTTAGTTTATAATTAGGGCAATTTTACACAGTTAAATGCTTTGATTGAATATTTGATTTATTGCCATATGTTTACATTTGATTTTTTTTTTTGTAACCCGAGTGCACTTGCCCCTCTGTGGGTTCAAATCATTGCCAGGGGTGTAGAATTTTTCATTTGAGGAAGACATTAAAAGCTGGGAAGTTGCCATATGACCTACATATGTATCAGTGCAACATTACACCCTTCAAAAACAAAACTATATTTTTTTTATCAGGGAATTAAACAGTTACATAGGTCTCATCTAATGTGAAGATAATTTTGCAATCAAATTTTACAAACATATCCATTACCGAGTACACAGTACTGATTCTACTGTAATTACTGCATTTACTCATGAAAAAATTGCATTAGAAATGATATGAGCCGCACCATGAGAAAAGCAACATTGTGCATTTGTGACCAGCATGGATCCAGACCAGCCTGCACATCCTGGAGCCATGCTGGTAACAAATACACAACGTAGGTTTTCTCATGGTGCGGCTCAATTATTTTAATGAACAAAGTTATTTCACTAAGTATGTTTCATTTCTGAAAGTGTTCGAAAAAAATGAAATCACAAAGGCAAACGTTGCTGAATCATGCAGTTTTATTTGTATAAAATTAAATCTTATCTGACAACAGGGATATTTTCAGAAGTTCAAGGATTTTAAATGTTAAAAGATCAATTATATGGGGATTTTAGTGTTAGTTGGTAACAACTAAATCCAAGTGTTAACAATTTTTAACAATTCTAGTTTTTTTTTGTACTGATAAATTTAAAAAGCCTCAATGGCAGAATTGTTAAGGCGGCTCTCTTCAAACCAACTTGACCCTTACTTTTGTGTGTTCAAGCCTTGCTTGACCATTTGTCTGGAGAAGCCATTTAGCTGGCCAGTGGAAGGTCTGTGGTTCTACCCAGGTGTCTTCTCAATCCAGAACTAGTGCCCAGAGGGACACCTGCGGTCTTCATGATTAAGGATGGAAAGTTGTCATATGGCCTGAGCTGTAACTGTGTGACTTAACCTTTACCCTGCTATATTTCTAAAATGGACTATGCCATCATTCAAATTGGGTAGTACCACTTAATATTCAAAGGGGTGTTCAATTAAAATTATTGACTGAATAGCGAGCAGTGCAGACCATGATCAGCCTACACGGATGTGCAGGCTGATCTTGGTCTGCACTGGTCGCAAAGGCAAAATCTCTTGCTGACAGCAGGCTATAGGTTAAACACAACTAGACAAAAAAAATAAACAACCACAAAAAAGAAAATTTAGTCATAATTGCTACATATATAAGTGTTTGGGTGAAAATGAATAATGTACCTGTAGTCTTTGTTACCGGTAGTTAATACACTTACAATCATGTTTTCAGGTACTCTATCAATGGCAAATTCTGGACCAAATACTAATGGCTCACAGTTCTTTATTTGTACAGAGAAAACAGATTGGTAGGTGGTTCTTATTAGTTTGACTGATATCATATGAATATTACATTCAGACTGATAATCTTATGTCATAAAATTTGAATGCAGACATGTTTATGTAACTTCGGTTACTGAGTCTGGAACTGTAGCCTTTTGAATTGTTTTAATATGTTCTTTATAAAGATTTAATGATTCAGTTACAAGGTCTGATAACCGCCTCGGTAGCCTAGTAGTTGAGCGTCCGCTTCGAGTGCGGGAGGTCGTGGGTTCGATCCCCGGCCGCGTCATACCAAAGACGTAAAAAATGGTACTAGCAGCTTCCTTGCTTGGCACTCAGCATTAAGGGGATAGTGCTAGGACTAGTCAGCCTGGTGTCAGTATAATGTGACTGGGTGGGGTATCATGCCACGTGTCTACGGCGTGATATTCCAGTGAGGCAGCACTATAAAGTTGGGCATTGTGCTCACTGCTACAAGTAGACACCGTCGTTTATATGACTGAAAAATTGTTGAAAAAGACGTTAAACCCGAACACACACACACAAGGTCTGATGTCTTCCATATAGTTT
Organism: Mercenaria mercenaria; assembly: GCF_021730395.1. Lineage (NCBI taxonomy): Eukaryota > Metazoa > Mollusca > Bivalvia > Venerida > Veneridae > Mercenaria > Mercenaria mercenaria. The sequence continues at coordinate 58,875,496 of NC_069363.1, forward strand.
CTTTTAGCTTGACTATACAAAGAATAGTCCAGCTATTATACTCACCCTGGCATCGGTGTCGGCATCAGTGTCACACCTTGGTTGAAGTTTTGCATGCAAGTACATATGGCTATCATTTAAAGGCATATAGCTTTGAAACTTATTTTTTTCTTTTCCTAGGTCAGTATCCAACCTAACTGGGTCAAGTCCCATATCTCTGACATGTATTTTGGACAAATTATGCCCCCTTTTGGACTTAAAAAATACTGGTTAAAGTTTTGCATGCAAGTTACTATCTCCAAAACTAATGCAGATGTTGAATTGAAACTTCACATGATTGTGTCTTTGGGGTTATAAAACTAGTTGATAGCATCAAGTCCCATAACTCTTGACATGCATTTTGGCCAAATTATGCCCCCTTTTGGACTTAGAAAATCCTGGTTAAAGTCTTGCATGCAAGTACACATAGCTATTACTTAAAGGCATACAGATTTGAAACTAATTTTTCTTTTTCTAGATCAATAACCAACCTCACTGGGTCAAGTCCCATAACTCTGACTTGCATTTTGACCAAATTATGTCCCCTTTTGAACTTCTGGTTAAAGTTTTGCATGCAAGTTACTACATGAATCTCCAAAACTAATGCAGATACTGGATTGAAACTCTATAGATATTTTAACATTTAGGGTAATATTCCTGCTTCTGGGACAACAATTTGAATAGTCGAGCATTGGCTGTCTTACGGACAGCTCTTGTCCTTTATCAAATTGCTGTTTCTGTAATAGAAGCTACAGCTACTCCTAAAATAAAATATTCAATGTGATCTCACATTTGGCTTTTTAAAAGGTTAATAGAACATCTCATTTGGCTGAGCGAAACACTATTTAAAAAATCAGTTTTTCTCCGAATTTGCATCCACCTTTTATATAATGTTTAAGGTAATAGTTTTGTTATCATGTTTCAGGTTGGACAATAAACATGTTGTATTTGGAAAAGTTATTGAAGGAATGGATGTAGTAAGGAAAATGGAGGTAAGATATATTAGATGATGAAAGTTCTTAATACTTATTCAAAGGAGCATGCCACTATATATTTTTAGGTTATTTAAGTTTTTTTGAAATGAAAAAGTTCATTAATTTGTAAGTAATTGTTTAGAAAAAACTGATATAGGTCTAGTTCTAGAAAGTATTAATTTATAAAAACACCTGTATTGACTGTACAGTATATAGAAAGGTTCTGAGTCACAATGGTCACAGTAAAAAAAAAGTTTAGTAAAACAGTAGGAATTAATTCTTTGCATTTAATTCAAAAATAGGTGTAAGGTGGGCCGTTGGTCTAGTGGTAACATGCTTGACTGTCAATCCAGAGGTCCAGGGTTCGAATCCCGGTCCAGACACTGGAAATTTCTGAGATGCTCTTGAGTGTCTCCCATCTAACTAGAGGCCTGTACTGGTTCTTCCCAGGAAAGACGGCTTCGCGTGTATTGGTATTATACACCAGACACGTTAAAGAACCAGACTGTCTATTCAAAAAGAGCTAGGCTAAGTTAGCCAGACACGTCTGTATCTGAAAAGTTCTCTGTTCTTGGGGCTTTATCTCACTCTGTCCCTCTGGTCAGATCACTCTGAGTCTGTACTAGTAGAGGATGATTTCGAGCCCTGTGTGGCTGCAATATATGTAAAGTGCCTTTGAACGTGTTTATCATGAAAGGGGCGCTATATAAATCTAGTATAATAATAATAATAATAATAATTGCATATTTATTTATGATTTTTACCAATCTTGTTTTAAGTTAAATGATGGACTTTGCTATTTGTATTGTTCATTAGGAGTCAACAATCTTTTTTTTTTTGTTTTTCTTTAAGGTTTCAGTTGAAGTCACTTGTTGCAATGCAGTCAATATCAGGAAATGAAATGAGCTGCGCCATGAGAAAACCAACATAGTGGCTTTGCGACCAGCATGGATCCAGACCAGCCTGCGCATCCACGCAGTCTGGTCAGGATCCATGCTGTTCACTAACAGTTTCTTTAATTACAATAGGCTTTGAAAGCGAACAGCATGGATCCTGACCAGACTGCACGGATGTGCAGGCTGGTCTGGATCCATGCTGGTGGCAAAGCCACTATGTTGGTTTTCTCATGGCACAGCTCAAATGTTGCTTAATTTGTTGTGTTCAATCATTACTTTTACTTTTTTTTTACAGAAATGTGGTACAAAGTCAGGAAAACCAACAGAGAAGATTTCTATTGTAAACTGTGGAGAGCTAGTTTGAAACCTTGCAGTGTTACTGGGACTTGAAGTTTCTCTAACTTGGCTTGGTGCTGGACATACAAGCTCCTGTGGAAAACATGCTTCAGCTTACAGACAAAATACTTTAAAAAGGCAAATGTTGACAAGTGTAGCACGTGACTGTAATTTGATTAAATGGATTTAATATTTTTAACAAAGTTCAGAGTGTAAGCTGCAGTAGCGCTCTTGTGTTATATTTTTCTGTAAACAACAAACCGGGCAGAGGTCTCCAGTGAGTGAGAATCTGTATCCAAGCCTACAGGTCACGAGTTCGAGTCCTGGTGAGAGATGTGCCGTAATCTCGTACTGAGGCCCGCATACTTGTTTTGATTGTATTGTAAGCAGCAGTCATTGAAGTGGAGTTAGTATAAATTGAGTGATTTATAGTGATGATGACAAAATCCCTGTACTCATGAATGCATTCTCATGGTAGTATATCTTAATTTGTTTTATCCTGTTGTTTTTGTTTGTTATGGAGATGGTATTAAGAGTATTGTTAAAATTGCTTTCTTTTATCTTCTGTGCTTTCTACTTGAAATACAAAACATTATAATGACTTTTGTCCAACAGTTCTGATAAAAATATATTAGTAAATGAGCTGTGCCATGGGAAAACCAACATACTGGCTTTGCGACCAGCATGGATCCAGACCAGCCTGCGCATTTGCGCAGTCTGATCAGGATCCATGCTGTTCGCTTTCAAAGTCTATTGCTATTAGAGAAACTGTTAGCGAACAGCATGGATCTTGACCAGACTGCGCGGATGTGCAGGCTCAAATGATATTAAAACGTTGTGAAACAAACAGATAGAAAGTGTATAAGAAATTGTGTAAGCAGTATAAAATTATGATGTCATAAATATCAGAAGATTGAGTTGTGGTACAAAGGTACTGATCGATGATTATCTATAGTCAGCTCAACCATAGTCTCTTACACAATTCTTACAGGATCAGGATATGCTGAAACTGATTTTTTTTTTCATGTTTTATGTCAGCTGTATTAAAACATCTTTTAGAAGCATTTCTTGGCTAAATAGACTTATTTGATTTCCTTTATGTCTGTGCGTTACACAAAATATGCTAACTTACTGGCTTGATTGGCAGAAATCGCTGTTGGCATTATTTCAGGCAGGGTTTGACATATTCTTTGAAACCAAGTTATCCTGGCGGAGAAGCTCTTTAATGCAGTTTGACTTGTTCTGTAATTTAATGCCTTTATACTGTATTACTCAGAATGTGCCAATTTAAAGTCTTGTGAAAACAATACATAATGAAATCAGGGACTAGATATCGTCTAGCTAATGTGATAATAATGCAGTGCCGTAACGGAACTTGATAGGTTTATTGTTGCGAAACAATAAATCAGCTTTGTTTGGATAACTTTCAGTTATTAGATTTTTCGTTGAATTTATGATATATGTTTGGTAAAAAATTGCACTTACCCTGTAGGACGCATATTACTGCAAGTTTGCAAGCCCATATCATATTTCTACTCATTTTTGGAATGGACAAAGGGATTTGACGAACCCTTAGTTGCTTCTATGGCTTCTTCTCATGAAAGACTTTATTTCTGTTCCTTTTTGTGTTTATGATTTATTAATTTGAAATAGTAATATTAAATTTTTTAAAGTAAAACTTTTGTTTGTGTTGAAGTATTGCTACAAGTTGTGTAAGTATCCATGGCCTTCAGGTTCCTTGATAAGTGTGTAAAAACCAAAATATAGGATAACTATTTTAAATTCTGAATTTGCGTGTAAAAAACAAGGTAATCTTTGATTTCAAACTAGTTCAAAAGGTCAAAATTATAGAAAAAGATTGTCAGCACTTCCTAGGCCATATTTTCTACCTGATCAGTTTTTTAACCCATTTTCATGAAACTTGGTCTGAATGTTTTATCTTTCTGAACAGAAACTATATAATTAGTATTAATCTTAGAAAACTTCATAAACAGTCTGCAGGCCACAGTCTTTACCAGATCTGAGTGAAACCTGGTCACAATGCTTAAGAAACCTATGTCAATTTTGAATTGCTTTATCTGACACTGACAAATCATTAGAAAATCTTGACAGAGGACACTTTTTAGGTAACTCTACTCTACATTTCTTCATGAAATCTAGGTCAAGTTGTCTGGTGATAAAATCAAGTTTACTAGGTATGTCTATAGAAAACCATTGATAATGATAGGCTATGAAGTTATTTTCTGTTTGATCTGAGTAAGGTTTGGTAAATGTTTGTCCTTACAAAGGCGTAAAAAAAATTGTTTGTTTCTGGTGTCACGACCAACCCTAAAACTTTGGCCTGACACTATATGTTTTTATGGCTTTGGAGAATATTTTTTTCAACTATCTAACAAAAAGTTGCAAAAATGCACTTTTTATGCTTTAAACATGGTCAGTGATGTTAGAAATCAACTTACTGATGCTCTAAAGGCATAATCCCCTTATCTGCACTCATTTTTTTTGACACAAAAATAATTATGTCTCCCCCCCCTCCCACAACCACTGGGGCAGACATTTTTTGCCCTGTCCGTCTGTCCACTGGGGCAGACATTTTTTGCCCTGTCCGTCTGTCACACTTCATTTCCAATCAATAACTGGAGAACAATTTGACCTGGAACCTTCAAACTTCATAGGGTGGCAGGGCTTATGGAGTAAACGACCCCTATTATTTTTGGGGTCATTCCATCAAAGGTCAAGGTCACAGGGGCCTAAACATGGAAAACCATTTCCAATCAATAACTGGAGAACCACTTGACCCAGAATGTTGAAACTTCATAGGGTGATTGATCATGCAGAGTAGATGACCCCTATGCCCCATGTGGTTATGGGACGATCTGTGTATGAAAAGAATTGGAACCATTGCCTTACCCTTGCATGATTGTAAGAGGTGACTAATAGGGTTTTAACATTGGTTTTGCAGTAACTCTGTCATTCCAGCAGGTATGCAAATTTTGATTCCATACCTAATGTTTTTATTCCGATGTAAATGAGATGTGGAACCAAAATTTGTAGTCCTGTTTGGCGCCATATAACCTATACTGTGTTGGAGGGGCCTCCGTGGCCGAGTGGTTAAGGTCGCTGACTTCAAATCACTTGCCCCTCATCGATGTGGGTTCGAGCCTCACTCGGGGCGTTGAATTCTTCATGTGAGGAAGCCATCCAGCTAGCTTACGGAAGGTCGGTGGTTCTACCCAGGTGCCCGCTCATGAGGAAATAATGCACGGAGGGGCACCTGGTGTCTTCCTCCACCACTGAAGCTGGAAAGTCGCCATATGACCTATCATGTGTCGGTGTGACGTTAAATCCATCCAAAAAAAAAAAAAAAAAAATATATATATATATACTGTGTTGGTGCGCCGTAAAACCCAAATAAATAAATAGATAACCCCTATTGATTTTGGGGTCACTCTAGTCAAGGTCATAGGGGCCTGAACATGGAAAACCGTTTCCGATCAATAACTTGAGAACCACTTGACCCAGAAAGTTGAAACTTCATAGAATGATTGGACATGCAGAGTAGATGACCCCTATTGATTTTGGGGTCACTCTATTAAAGGTCAAGGTCACAGAGGCCTGAACATGGTAAACCATTTCTGGTCAGTAACCATCAGTGTCTCTTCGACTTTTGCTCCTGTCACCTATTGACTTCTTGACTTTTATTTAGTTACTTTTATGGCAGTTTTTAGGCCTAGGTCAAGATCAGCAGCTTTCCCACAGGTTTTACTTTTTCTCTTTTTTCTTTCTTCTGTATAATACTCTTCATGCCTCATTTTTTTTTTTTTTTTTTGTTTTCTTAGTTGCATGGTACAGATTTAGCTTAGTTTTTCCTAGTAATAATCTGCATGTGCTTAAAAAGCCTATTATTAAATATGTGCTCCTCTCTTAGTATGTCTTAGTTTAGTTAATTTTATGTAAATATGTACTGTAAGTTGTCTGTTTTGTTTTTTATGTTTTAACTTGTGTGCTTCTTTTCTCCTAGGGTAGATGACAGATGTGGGCGTGGTGGAGTGAATGACCTCTCCAGGCCCTTTTCCCAAATCTACAACTTTCTTTCGGTAGTTTTTTGGGACATTTACTTAGATAGGGTTTTTGTTTTTACACTTGCCACAATACCCATAATGTCATCTACTTATTTGTAATTAACTAATTTTTTTTTGCTTGATTTAGTATCCCTCTTTTCAGCATGTATGCTTTAATTTAGCTTTTAAGGGGAGTAACAAGGTCAGTAATGTTTATGTACTGTTACAGAGTTACTTCCCTTGTTCTTTTATGACTGCTTTCTCTTTACAGCTGTTTTATTTTTTCATTTTATTTTTGTTATTACTATATCATACGTTTGTCGGGAAATAGCTTTAAGCTAATGTTATTTGTTAATTTCATATCCGACGTAAAATAAAGTTTCTTGTATCTTGTATCTTGTATCTTGCCTTTAGGACTATGCATAGGGCTGTAACGAGTATCCGAGTACTCGGATATCCACGAATTCGACCAAAAGTTCGAGTACGGATATTCGTCTTTGTCGAGATCGTTGGATCTTTTCCACTATTACATGCAACACGTAAAATTCTATCAATAAAACTAAATTAAACCCACATTAAACGTATTCAGTGCATTTTTTTGCACATCTAAGACGATTACGCATTGTCAGATTCCAGACCGGATGTAAACAAATGTCCTAGGTAGAGTTAGCATCGGTCTTATTTTCGAACGAAAATTAATATGAAATCAGTCAGAACAGTGAATAAACATTTATTATTTGAGAAATTGAATTAAATAAAAAGCTAAATACGAAACTCTTTCCAACAAATAAAGTTTCCTTATCAAAAATACGAATTTTATACTAGATATTGTGATATTAATGCCCGACGTCATATCGTTCATCTGCAAGAATGGCTGAACATTACAGTAGTCCACCCGCGAAACCTGACTTTAATTAATGAGCAAAACATTAAACATTAGTCAAAACTGTTAAATGGAGCTGAAACTGAAAAGTCCATAAAGAAAACGGTACTTATATAACGGTCTTGCATTTTTTGTATCATTAAAAGTTTTGGCTGGTGATCGTGGTTCGATCTGTGAATCGTTAGCCCCGACTCGCGGATCGGATCGGATCGCCACTTGTCTGACGATCCACAGCCCTAACTATGCATTGGGGGGAGACATGCGCTTTTCTACAAAAGCACCTTCTAGTTTCACGAAGTGCTCAAGGTGAGCTTTTGTTATCACCCCGTGTCCGTCGTCAGTCGTCCGTCCTCAACGATTTGACTGTTAATACTCTACAGGTCACAATTTTTGCCCAATCTCAATGAAACTTGGTCAGAATGTTCTTGGACATGTTCGATATTGCATTATCTGGGGTCAAAAACTAGGTCCAAGGTCAAAACAAAGGAAAAGCTTTTTAACACTCTAAAGGCCACATTCATGATAATATCTCTATGAAACTTGGTCAGAATGTTAATCTTGATGATTTTTAGGTCAGGTTCGAACCTGGGTCAGGTGGGATCAAAAACTAGGTCACCTGGTCAAATCCAGGGGTCACACTGGGAATTTTTTTCTCTGAGCCACTGCTTTTTCCCAAGATAAAATTATGAGGCCAACATCGGCGAAGCGCATAGCATTGACGTTCTTGTAGGACTACATTATATGTACCAAAGTACTCATACTACTCAAGAAATTAATGTATACAAATATATAGTTATTACATATTTCTTAGTAACCCTTTAAAAAGCTTTTTAGAAAATCAATTTGTGTTTAAACATGTTTTATTCTCGAAAATTACTTCAAAATAAGAGCTCCTTTTGCAACATTTGTCATATTTTTCTTAAATGTAGACTTTTTATTGGCTTTTAATTAAGATTGCACTAAAAAAATCTCGTCAGAAATGACAGAAATATCCGAAAATCACGGTCGTGAAAACGGGTGACAAATTCGGAAAACGTAAGTTAGAATTAAATATTTGATAAAATACCTATGTTTTATTGCTTTTCTATCATCATAGCTATTCAATACTTACAATTTCTGCTTGTCTAAAGCATTTTTATTTGTTTTTGCCCAAACTAACCCTCGGCAATCATAGAAAATTTGTCTAACGGCCGACTGCTCATAAAATCGTATCAAGTGCACAAAATGAAGGTTATAATTATCCAGTTTGTTATTCAATAATCTAATTATCACCAATTAACTGCCTGATCAAATAAAAAATTTGCAAATTAGATCCCTCCCTTTCAATAACGGATGTTGTGTCTACACAGATTATCGATTTTTCACACCTTTTGGTTCGTAAAACTGGCAATATTCGTAGTTTTGCAGACAGACATAGCTTCGGGCCATTTTCGCCAATTAGAAAATTTCGGAGCCACTTTTAATTTTTTGTCGCAAATGGCTCAAGTGGCGATCGACAGCGTGACCCCTGAAATCGAAGGAAAAGCTTGTTAACACTCTACACTGCGGAAAATGGTTCCGTATACGGGAGTGTACGCATTCCGTATACTCCTCATATATGGGTGTATACGGAAACATTTTTCCCGTATATGGAACATTCTATATACGGGAATCCCGTATTCTTTAATTGGACATTCATGTTTTTCTCACATGGATCCGTTCGTACATACTTAGCATAAATACGTATTCAAAGTTAGGGATTGTCAAGGTCCAAAAGTATGTTTAAGGCCTAGGTTTTGATCATACTTTCAGGAAAGATACCTTTTATATGATATTCGTATATAAGACATATAGGGGACCGTATACTCCCGTATATGCACATATTTTTCACAGTGCTAAAGGCTACATTTATGACTGTATCTTCATGAAACTTGATCAGAATATTAACTTTGATGATCTTTAGGTCAAGAGGGAATCTGGGTCATGTGGAATCAAAATCTAGGTCACCAGGTCAAATCAAAGGAAAAGCTTGTTAACACTCTAGAGCCACATTTATGACCGTATCTGAATGAAATTTAGTCAGGATGTTAATCTTGATGTTCTGTAGGTCAAATCTGGGTCAGGTGGGGTCAAAAACTAGGTCACCAGGTCAAATCTAAGGAAAGGCTAGTTTACACTCTTGGGGTCACATTTATGACAATATCTTATGAAACTTGGTCAGAATGTTAATCTTGATCTTTAGGTCGAGTTCAAATCTGGGTCAGGTGGGGTCAAAAACTAGGTCACCAGGTCAAATCAAAGGTAAAGCTAGTTTACACTCTTGAGGCCATATTTATGACCATATCTTAATGAAACTTGGTCAGAATGTTAATCTTGATGATCTAAAGGTTATGTTCAAATCTGGGTCATGTGGAATCAAAATCTAGGTCACCAGGTTAAATCAAAGGAAAAGCTTGTTAACACTCTAGAGCCACATTTATGACCGTATCTGAATGAAATTTGGTCAGGATGTTAATCTTGATGTTCTGTAGGTCAAATCTGGGTCAGGTGGGGTCAAAAATTAGGTCACCAGGTCAAATCAAAGGAAAAGTTTGTTAACACTTACGACTGTATCTTCATGAAACTTTGTCAGAATGTTAACCTTGATGATCTTTAGGTCAAGTTCGAATCTGGGTCTTGTGGAATGTGACTTACTGACCTACTTTCTTGTTTTTAGCTCACCTGAGCACAAAGTGCTCAAGGTCAGCTTTTGTGATTGCCCTGTGTCCGTCGGTGGCGTCGGCGGTGGCGTCGTCGTCGTCAACAATTTGATTGTTAACACTCTAGAGGTCACAATTTTGGCCCAATCTTAATGAAACTTGGTCAAAATGTTACCCTCAATAAAGTCTTGGACGAGTTCGATACCGGGTCATCTGGGGTCAAAAACTAGGTCACCGGGTCAAATCAAAGGAAAAGCTTGTTAACACTCTAGAGGTCACATATTTGGCCCAATCTTAATGAAACTTGGTCAGAATGTTACCCTTTATAAAATCTTGGACGAGTTCGATATTGGGTCATCTGGGGTCAAAAACTAGGTCACCAGGTCAAATCAAAGGAAAGGCTTGTTAACACTAGAAGTCACAATTTGGGCCAAATCTTAATAAAACTTGGTCAGAATGTTACCCTCAATAAAGTCTTGGACAAGATTGATATTGGGTCATCTGGGGTCAAAAACTAGGTCACCAGGTCAAATCAAAGGAAAAACTTGTTAACAATGTAGAGACCAAACTTATGACTGTATCTTCATGAAACTTGGTCAGAATGTTAATCTTGATTATCTAAAGGTCAAGTTCAAATCTGGGTTAGGTGGGGTCAAAAACTAGGTCACTAGGTCATTTCAAAGGAAAAGCTTGTTAACACTCTAGAGGCCACATTTAAGACTATATCTTCATGAAACTTAGTCAGAATGTTAATCTTGATGATCTTTAGGTCAAGTTCGAATCTGGGTCATGTGGGGTCAAAAACTAGGTCACTGGGTCAAATCAAAGGAAAAGCTAGTTTACACTAGATGCCACATGTATTACCATATCTAAAGTAAACTTGGTCAGAAAGTTAAGCTTTATTATCTATAGGTCAAGTTCAGATCTTGGTCAGGTGGGGTCAAAAACTATGTCACTAGGTCAATTCAAAGGAAAAGCCTGTTAACACTCTAGAGGCCGCATTTATGAAACTTAATCAGAATGTTAATCTTGGTGACCTTTAGGTCAAGTTCGAATCTGTGTCATGTGGGGTCAAAAACTAGGTCACAGGGTCAAATCAAAGGAAAAGCTATTTTACACTTTAGAGGCCACATTTATGACCATATCTTAATGAAACTTGGTCAGAATGTTAATCTTGATGATCTTTAGGTCAATAGGTCAGGTGAGCGATACAGGGCCTTCATGGCCCTCTTGTTGTATGTAAGCTGGTATCTCAGTATCCAGTAATGAGAATGGATTGAAACTTCACACACTTGTTCACTGTCAGGAGCTGACATGCACTGTTCAGGTCCCATAACTCTGCTTTGCATTTTAGCTCACCCGATTGCCTGTGTCCGTCGTCGGCGTTGTCGGCGTCGGCGTCGTTAACAATTTGATTGTTAACACTCTAGAGGTCACAATTTTGGCCCAATCTTAATGAAACTTGGTCAGAATGTTACCCTCAATAAAATCTTGGACGAGTTTGATATTGGGCATCTGGGGTCAAAACCTAGGTCACCAGGTCAAATCAAAGGAAAAGCTTGTTAACACTCTAGAGGTCACATATTTGGCCCAATCTTAATGAAACTTGGTCAGAATGTTACCCTCAATAAAATCTTGGACGAGTTCGATATTGGGTCATCTGGGGTCAAAAACTAGGTCACAAGGTCAAATCAAAGGAAAAGCTTGTTAACACTCTAGAGGTCACAATTTGGGCCCAATCATAATGAAACTTGGACAGAATGTTACCCTCAATAAAGTCTTGGACGAGTTAGATATTGGGTCATCCGGGGTCAAAAACTAGGTCATCAGGTCAAATGAAAGGAAAAGCTTGTTAACACTGTAGAGGCCACATTTATGACTGTATCTTCATGAAACTTGGTCAGAATATTAATCTTGATGATCTCGAGGTCCAGTTTGAATATGGGTCATGTAGGATCAAAAACTAGGTCACCAGGTCAAATCAAAGGAAAAGCTAGTTAACACTGTAGAGGCCTCATTTATGATCATATCTTAATGAAACTTGGTCAGAATGTTAAGCTTGATGATCTATATGTCAGGTTCAAATCTGGGTCAGGTGGGGTCAAAAACTAGGTCACTAGGTCAAATCAAAGGAAAAGCTTGTTAACACTCTAGAGGCCACATTTATGAGTGTATCTTTATGAAACTTAGTCAGAATGTTAATTTTGATGATCTTTAGCTCAAGTTCGAATCTGGATAAGGTGGGTTCAAAAACTAGGTCAAATCAAAGGAAAAGCTTGTTAACACTCTGGAGGCCACATTAATGACTGTATCTTCATGAACCTTGGTCAGAATGTTAATCTTGATGATCTTTAGGTCAAGTTAGAATTTGGGTAATGTGGGGTCAAAAACTAGGTCACCGGGTCAAATCAAAGGAAAAGCTATTTAACACTTTAGAGGCCACATTTATGACCATATCTTAATGAAACTTGGTCAGAATGTTAATCTTGATGATCTTTAGGTCAATAGGTCAGATGAGCGATACAGGGCCTTCATGGCCCTCTTGTTTTAAGATACAACATTGAAATTGCGATGACATGTACAGTTTTGCCCACCGATCTGAAAACTGACTTTCAGTGATCATGATTCATATGACCTACTGACCCACTTCCTTGTTTTTAGCTCACCTGAGCACGAAGTGCTCAAAGGTGAGCTTTTGTGATCGCCCTGTGTCCGTTGTCCCTCGTCAATAATTTGACTGTTAACACACTAGAGGTCACAATTTTGGCCCAAACTTAATGAAACTTGGTCAGAATGTTACCCTCAATAAAACCTTGGACGAGTTCGATATTGGGTCATCTGGGGTCAAAAACTAGGCCACCAGGTCAAATCAAAGGAAAAGCCTGTTAACACTCTAGAGGTCACAATTTTGGCCCAATCTTAATGAAACTTGGTCAGAATGTTACCCTCAATAAAATCTTTGAAGAATTTGATATTGGGTCATCTGGGGTTAAAAACTAGGTCACAAGGTCAAATCAAAGGAAAAGCTTGTTAACACTCTAGAGGTCACAGTTTGGACCCAATCATAATGAAACTTGGTCAGAATGTTACCCTCAATAAAATCTTGGACGAGTTTGATATTGGGTTATCTGGGGTCAAAAACTAGGTCACCAGGTCAAATCAAAGGAAAAGCTTGTTAACACTGTAGAGGCCAGATTTATGACTGTATCTTCATGAAACTTGGTCAGAATGTTAATCTTGATGATCTATAGATCAAGTTTAAATCTGGGTCAGGTGGGAATAAAAACTAGGTCACTAGGTCAAATCAAAGGAAAAGCTTGTTAACACTCTATGGCCCACTTTTATGGCTGTATCTTCATGAAACATGGCCAGAATGTTAATTTTGATGATCTCAAGGTCCAGTTTGAATCTGGTCATGTAGGATCAAAAACTAGGTCACCAGGTCAAAACAAAGGAAAAGCTAATTTACACTGTAAAGGCCTCATTTATGACCATATCTTAATGAAACTTGGTCAGAATGTTAATCTTGATGATATATATGTCAAGTTTAAATCTGGGTCAGGTGGGTTAAAAAACTAGGTCACTAGGTCAAATCAAAGGGAAAGCTTGTTAATCCCCTCTAGAGGCCACATTTATCACTGTATCTTCATGAAACTTAGTCAGAATGTTATACCTTGGTGATCTTTAGGTCAAATTCGAATCTGGGTCATTTCGGATCAAAAACTAGGTCACTAAGTCAGATCAAAGGAAAAGCTATTTAACACTTCAGAGGCCACATTTATGATCATCTCTTAATGAAACTTGGTCAGAATGTTAATCTTGATGATCTTTAGGCCAATATGTCAGGTGAGCGATACAGGGCCTTCATGGCCCTCTTGTTTAAGATACAGCCTTGAAATTTGGATGACATGTACAGTTAGCACACCGATTTTAAAACTGACTTTCAATGACCATGAATGTGACCTACTGACCTACTTTCTTGTTTTTAAGATACAGCCTTGAAATTTGGATGACATGTACAGTTTTACTCACCGATCTTAAAACTGTCTTTCAGTTACCATGAATATGACCTACTGGCTTACTTTCTTAATATTTTAGCATCAGTTTGCCATTTGAAACATCTGGCTCATATTACTCAGATGAGTGATCCAGGGTCATCATGACCCTCTTGTTTATAACAAAAGTATGGGACAATAATTTCTTGCTATAATGTGTCCATGTAATCATGCCCTGTAAAATACTTAAACAAGAGGATGCCATGGGTTCGATCCCTGGCCACATCATACCAAAAACGTAAAAATGGTACGAGTAACTTCCTCGCTTGGCGCTCAGCATTAAGAGGATAGTGCTAGGACTGGTCAGCCCGGTGTCAGTATAATGTGACTGGATGGGATATCATGTCACGTGTCTACGGCGTGATCATCCAGTGAGGCATCCAGTGAGGCAGCACTATACAAGTAGACACCGTCGTTTATATGACTGAAAAATTGTTGAAAAAGACGTAAAACCCAATCACACACACACACATGCTTAAACAAGAGGGTCACGATGACCCCTGGATCGCTTACCTGAGTAATATGAGCTAAATGTTTCAAATGGCAAACTGATGCAAAATTATTAAGAAAGTAGGTCAGTAGGTCACATTCATGGTTACTGAAAGTCAGTTTTAAGATCTGTGTGAAAAACTGTATATGTCATCCAAATGTTCTTAAAAAACAAGAAAGTAGGTCAAAGTCACAGTCAAGTGACCCCTACTTGGTAATTATAATAAAACAGTCTAGGAAATATGATCAGATAATTTTTGAAGTATTTTTTTCCTATATAACTCCTATAGCAAGTGACTCCCGGGGCGGAATCTCTTTTCACCCCAGGGACATATGATATCAAAGGCCTAGGCCTTGACCTTTTAGACAAGAAGATTTTTTAAAGTATTTCCTATATAAGTCTCCCAGGGCAGGTCCTCTTTTCACTCCAGGGGCAAAATTTGAACAATTTTGGTAGAGGACCACTAGGCAATGCAACATATCAAAAGCATAGGCCTTGCTGTTTCAGGCAAGAAGATTTTTAAAGTTTTTTCCTATATAAGTCTGTATAAAACTTGGGACACCCTGGGTGGGGCCTCTTTTCACCTCAGAGTAATAATTTGAACAACCTTGGTAGAGGACCACAAGGCAATGCTACATACCAAATATCAAAGGCCTAGTCTTGTGGTTTCAGACAAGAAGATCCTATATAAGGCTATGTAAAACTTGGGACCCCCGGGACGGGGCCTCTTTTCACACCAGGGGTATGATTTGAACAATCTTCATAAAAGACCATTAGATGATGTCACATCCCAAATATCCAGGCTCTACGCCTTGCGGTTTTGGATAAGAAGATTTTTTAAGTTTTTCTTTCTGGTTGCCATGGCAACAAGAGTTCTGTGTGGAATTCAATTTTTGAACAATTCTGAAAGGGGACCACCCAAGGACCAGTCCTGTGAAGATTGGTGTAAATCTACCCAGTGGTTACGAAGAAGAAATTTTTAGAAGTTTTGACGGACGCACGACTGACGACGGGTAGTCACAAAAGCTCACCTGAGTGAAAGTGAGCTAGTCCTCCAAACCGGCAGTCAGAAACTGAAAAATAATCCTGCATTACAGATCAGTGACATAAAGGAGTCATTGATCAGCTGATTATTGACTTGTGTATTTGTTATTTTTGCTGGATAGTTTTTCATTTAGAGTGGATAGAGTGGATAGTTTTTCTTTTAGAGTGGATAGTGTTTTTTTTTCAAGTTGGGCATTAGTAAGCGTTCAGCATAGATACAGTTTTTTGTGCATAATACATTTCAAATAGCTAAGGCCATACCAAATTGATATGTCGTTCGTCGGAACGACCGCATCAATGATTTCATTCTCGAGAAGCAAAAAATAAAATCCCCCCGCCCGCACGTTCATAAAAATCTCCGAACTTTTTTTTGATTACGGGTTTTATCGCCGTTTTAATGCGTCAAAGTGATATTGATCGGAATTCATGCGTTGTAGCGGATGACCCAAACTCAAAAAGTCAGCAGTTATGGTGTTGTTCATCATTAGATCAGGATTGCCCGTGCTAGTGCAACACATGACCTTCGGTGTGCCGCTAAGTGATGAAGTGGGCACGTTCTGCGTATTGTTCAATACAGTGAAAAAAAAGCCCAGCCCGACTTTAAGACATACACGCGGATGCAATTACAAATATTCGGATTAAACTTTTCAAAACATTTATTATCATTTGTTCAGTTAAGTTTGTTAGATCTAGAACCAAAGCTGAGTGTTATCTTAAAAATGTTTGATTGCAGATCTCTGACTGATCCATTAATTTGTCTCAGCCCAAATCTTGTTGAAAGTAATTTTTTACTACAACAGTCAAATATTCTATCAAAATGTATTTAGTCAATTTCAAAAATAGTTTAGCTTTTCAAATAAGTCGTGTAAAATATAAGAAGTACTCCTGACAATATCTGCCTTATTGTAACCCCAATTTTCCCTGTCTGCATCTTAATTGGCTGTGAGTTTAAATAAATTGAAAACAACAACAACAACAACAACAAAACAACAACAACAAAAACATACCTACTCACTTCTTAAATCTTTGTCGATCAAAGCACAGCAAACAACATTTTTTAAGGTTGGCCATATTGGGATCATTCTTTGTCCGTCTGTTATTATTTTTTGCTTGAAATGAACCTCTACCACAAAAACTTAAGCTAGCCTGATCTGTTAAGAAGTTATTCCCCCTCCCCCC
The DNA here is from genome assembly GCF_021730395.1 of Mercenaria mercenaria. Taxonomy (NCBI): domain Eukaryota; kingdom Metazoa; phylum Mollusca; class Bivalvia; order Venerida; family Veneridae; genus Mercenaria; species Mercenaria mercenaria. Next base: position 58,892,110 of record NC_069363.1, read on the forward strand.
CCACCACCCTGGGATTTGGACAAAGTCAAAACATCTTATGCCCTACTCTGTTTGGTGTCAGTGGTCAAGTGGTTAATCCCCTTACCACTGTGGGTTCGAGTTTCACTAGGGGCACAAAGTTGCTCATGTGTCGAAGCCATCTAACTGGGTTTTAGAAGATAATTTATTATGTGGTTCCACACAGGTATCTGTCTTGTCTTAAATATTCCTCCGGCATCCTCTGCCGTTAAAGGGGCACGCCTTCAGATTAATATAGAAAAATCAAAATTAAAAAATATACACTCATTCCTTAGTAATTTCAAATGAAAAGTAAAAACAAAGTGATTCAGTGAGTTCTGGCAAGAATTCATTTGCAAAAGCACTCATGTAGTCTTTAAAAAATGTAGATAAGCTATCTACTGTGTTAGTCACGCTGTAATTTTTTGATTTCTATGTTATTTCTAAAGAAAAGTAAGTACAAATGATGAGGTACTTAAGTTTAGAACAAATACATTACCGAAACCTTTAACCTTTTGATGGAAATTTACCAGACTATTTATTATGCCTGTTTGCATAGATTTTGTTTAAATGATTCATCTTTACAGCACTTTCAGCAGAAAAAAAAACCTGAATCGCTTTATTCGTATTCTCCAAACTTTGTCTATTCTAAATAGACCTTATTCTTCAGAATTGAGTGAAAAATATGATTTGGGAAAAGTTTGGTGATACCTTGCAATGTTGTCAATTTTCTTCCGTGTTTGTATCACCACACGCGGTTCTAGTCCTGGGCCTTGTGATTGTTAGAAATAAAAATGAAAATTATCATATTTTGGCTTGCACATGCATTAATTTTACCAACGACACTTACTTCGGCTTTTGAAATGAAATTTTGAACGGATGAACAGTTACCAAAAATAGCGTGCCAAAAAGGACTTAGACACAAATGTACGTAGAAATTGGCAGTTTTTGACCGGAATTCGGGACCAGGGATTTTTTGTTTGCTCTCGAGCGACAACATTAGACTGTTTGCAATTCTAACAGCTGCTGTTAGTTTTTGACATTTATCTATTACTTTAAGGTGAAAGACTCTTAATGACAATCGGCAAACTTCGGCATTGTCCGTACGGGATTTCGGCATTCTCCGATTATTTACGGAAAACAATGTACGCGTTGGTCTCCCTTTGCGTCCGAAGAATGCCGAATTACTTAATAAGAAATCGTCATCTCACGAAAATGCCCGAGTGTCACTACTGACCCGTTAATAGACAAGTATGCCCACGGGCAGAATGTCGAGCCCGCCAGGTGTCAAGCGTGCCCATGACCTTAGACCTAGGGACCTGGTTCTTGCGCAAGACACTCCGTCTCATAATGGAGAACATTCATGCCAAGTTATATCATGCATGAAGAAGAAATGCACCGGACAAACTTCAATATGACCTTTGAACTCCAACTGTGACCTTGACCTTTGAGATAGAAACATGGGGTTTGCGCATGACACGCCTTCTCATTGAGGTTAACATTCATGCCAAATATGAACAAGATTGGTCCATGCATGTCAACGTTATGATCCGGACAAAATCGGACGGACGGACGCACATACACCGACCCGCCAAAAGTGACGACTAAGTCGAGCTCACCGCAAGCGGACTCGACAAAAAACAAACAACAAGCACTAAATATGAACAAGATTGTTAATAAGGTACATGTATTTAATTGTAGATATGTAGTCGCCGTCTGGATATGAACCACTCTGGACTGTTTAAAAACTCGCGAGGATGTTCGGCCTCCACAGATTTTGAACATCCTGATTTTCATACCAACCTGGAGGCTTCATAACCATAATTTACAGCTTAAGGTGGGTCGAAACCTTATTCATCAAATATGACATTCCTTCCGATTTTGATGAAACTTGGTCCAACTATAGCGCAATAGTTCCTTTTTTGTTTTTCAGTCGTCTTGGCAACAATAAATAATATGTGATGACGTCACGAACGTCGCAACGTAGGGCGCCAAAATGCCCAAAATCCGCCGTAATAGGTCTTATAAAATATCTAATCAAGATTTAAAATAAGCGAAACTTCACAATATGATACTTTATCTAATTCACATATGGACTAGTGTGTTTTTGAGTGGTATCGCACCACATAACGACGGACATTTATAATTTTATTGAGTAACCCATTTCCTTCTGATATAAAATTTTGACCAAAAAATCGGCAAATATACGCAAAAATGACATCTTTAAAAAACTACAAGCCCATTAAAAGTCTGATTTTCAGCACAAGCGATCAATTTGAAAATGAAATGTCAAATAAAAAAGGGAACTTTACGTTTTCAGTTTTTCACAATATTGTGTTGAAGACAAACTGTCCTTCCGATTTTTGGACGTAAAACGCAACGTTTTATCGACGTTGCTTATTGTTTGCATCGTTGCACGTTATATCTTAGGTCCATTTCAACTGTATTCATGAGCCAACAACTTTGATGAATTAATATGCCTCAGTCTTTCTAATATTGACGCACTACGAGCTATCTGGGTTTCACACAAGGACATTTTCCTTCCTTTTTAACTACAAGTCGCTACTTAACTCACCGCGATACACGGAACGTAATTTTGACATAACCGATCTAACAAATATGAGCTTTCCTTTTATTTATGTTCATTTGATATATATATATATTTTTTTTTTTGTCTCGTTCCCGCTGAATTTGCAGTCAGCGTCCTTAATCCCGCCCTTCATTCGCAAGTGTATTCTGTCTGGCACGTTGCGCGTATGAGTATCTTAGAAATGGCCGTTTCGCATACGCACTAAAAACTGAACCGGGGAAAAAGAAATAGAATGTAGCTAAATGACATCGAGGCAGGCCGAAACGAAAACATGCGTGAATTGAGTATTTTTTTCTTGCATGTAAATCACATTTCCCTAATATTAGTCGAATTTTACATGCTGCACGACTACTTAAAACAGGCGTACAGATTCATCGTGCAATTCCACACAAAATCATATGTTGATAAATCAATGCTACCGATTTCATTATCCAATGACGACGGAATTGTTATATCGTCATCATCCATATTAAGGACATATCCGCTCAGGTATTTTGATATAACTGTGAAGCACTAGCCGATTCGGAAATCTTTTTTCCACAGCAAAATGTGTAAATCTCTAAGAAAACCAACAGTATAATATTCCCAGCAGTCATTCTCGTCTACAATTATGTGAAGTCACTAATGTTGCATACAATTATATTAACTACAGAGTTACGCAATATTTTCTCCTCTATTACGTGGCTTAACATGTATTTGAACTATGTTTTTCAGTTAAATCGCTTATGCATCACTGAAGAGTTAAACTGTAAAAAATCGCGAACATCGGTTTCTTTAAAATACCTGCATGCTTATCTGATTTGCAATATGAACTTATCTTTTGTTAGTTTCCAGTCATATTTTGCCCCCCTCCCCCACCCAGATTAATGTAAATGATAGACAGACCTATCATAAATAAGTGCATTTTTGCAGTTAGAAGTATTAATGACAAAGCCAGCATCGTAAAAAGAAAACTTTTTAAAAACCTATATTACTCTGAAGTAAAACAAAAATGTGACATGCGAAATATTTCACATCTTTTCCTAAATCACAAGATACTTTCACGTTTAGCCATTTAAAGGCACTGGCCTCCAGATTTTCGCTTAAAGTTCAGTCATGTTTTGACCATTAGAACACGATTTTTTGTTTCTAATCTGTCTTAAACTACCAAATCAAGAGAGTAGTTTTAAAACCTTAAGAAACATAGCAATAATTTTTGATATCTTTGTTGTCCTAAGATCTAGAGGTCAATGCCTTTAAAAGAAGTTTACTAAAACATATACTGCGTGAAATCATTAAAAGAAGTTGAAGCTAAAGTTCCTTATTTAACGTGGGTAGTCGACGAAAGTCCCCACCTGGGATGGATGGAACAACTTATTTCCAGCCGAGCCCACGGCAGGTGTCATATTTACCTCCCCAGCATCCAGTGTAGACCGATACTGCTGGAAACAGTACCAATTTAAGCATATCACCCAGCACTGAAAACTAGTCGGGATATCAGCCGCAACCGGGAATCGAGCCCGGACCGCTGGCGTTATAGTCCAACCTGCTAACCACTGCGCCATTGACTCTATTATTTGATGAACGGATGACTGAATTTCCATAAATCATGACTGTTTAAATAAATCACAAGTCTTGTCAGCGTCAGGGCATGAAGACATGATACATGTATGTTTTAATGACACAACATGATTCTTCCGATACATGTACCATATTTCAGTAGAAACTGTGCTAGATCACTATATACATTTTCCTACACTGTTCGGAAGATGTAAACGTTAAGCTGGAAACGTAACGGAAATTCGGCTTGAATATGCGTAAATATCGGGTCTTCTTGACAGATAGGGAAGCAGACGTTTCTTTTTTGTATTTTGGCGGGAAAACAGCATGTGCCTTCCAGGATGTTCCTTCGGTAATGACCGAATGTTTATAGAAACTTACGTTTTGGTGTTATATTTCTGCGTCAACATTGTGTTGAAGCTTTTATGTTATTGTTAACAAAATGCTCTACAACCAAATAAAATGCATGCTTAAGAGCTTGAATTTATATCGTGTCTGTTCGTCGGTCACAGGCTCTTATGATTTTTTTTTTATTCGAGTATTTAATATTATATTCATGGTTTCAAAAATAAGAAAGGATGTTAACGTTTAAACACTAACAGGTATGTAATGGCAATTGTTTCACTTGTCTGGTGACTCACTTCTTGAAGTGCTGGGTTGGAAGCTGTAAACGAACATGCTTTACGGGTGAGCTTATAATAAATCAGATGGGTGGCCTAGGGTTTAGACATTTTTCCATTCTAACGGCAAATTTTCAAAGCGGAATGAAGCAGTTTGATGACTCTTAGACGTTTTGAGATGTAGAAAGGGAAAACGGTAAATTCCAAAGACTCTTTCCATGTTTCGATTTTTGTACATTTAGTAATTGTAGGTGGTGGGAGTTAGTAGAAAATTCATAATTATAGGTAGTGGGGGTGGAGGAAAATCATAAATCATGGGAAGTGGGGTTGGAGGATAATAAAAAGGTATGGGTGGTGTTTTTTTCTTCTTTTTTTTTTTCAAAAAGTGCCTTCCGACCCTCCCATACAATTAATTCTGGAGCTGGCCTTATAACATTCACTTACTTTTATCAACTACGCACGATATGATATCAAAGTTTACAATTAATTACCCTAAGTTATTTTTGCTTATTATGTGATCTCCTCGAAGAACGAAGAACAAACACATGTATAGATATCAAATTGCTATGGCGCGCTTTACGTACATGGCATCTAACGTCAAAACGTTGAGTTGTACGTCCAAAAATTGGAAGGACAGTTTGTCTTCAACAAAGTATTGCGAAAAACTGAAAACGTAAAGTTCCCTTTTTTATTTGACATTTCATTTGCAAATTGATCACTTGTGCCGAAATTAAGACTTTTAATGGGCCTGTAGATTTTAAAACATGTAATTTTCGCGTATATTTGCCGACTTTTTGTCAAAATTTTATATCAGAAGGAACATGGTTTGCTTTATCAAATGATAAATGTTCGTTGTAATATGGTGCGATACCACTTCCACACAGGATAGTCCTAATATAAATTAAATAAAGTGTCAAACTGTACAGTTTCGCTGATTTTAAATCATAATTAGGCATTTTAGAGGACTCAAAACGGCAGTATTTCGACATTTTGGCGCCCTTAGTTGTGACGTTCGTGACGTCATCACTGATAATGCATTGTTTCCAAGACGACGGAAAAATAGTTTAGAACCATAGTGCTACAGTTGGACCAAGTTTCATCAAAATCGGAGGGAATGCCATATTTGACGAATAAGGTATCGACCACCTTAAGTAAACTTTAACAATGGTTAAAAGAGATAACGGAGTTGAACAAACATGCCCTTAATTATCTAAGTAGCAAAAAAATAAAGAAAATAAATTTTGAAAGAAACAAATCATTTATTGCCAATCCTTTCCGCGGTTGAAAGGAAGTGTTTGTTATTCGGTGGGTGTCTTTATGAGTCAGACTAAATAATTATTTTAGCTTACTTTCTGGCTAATACCTGATTCATCAGTTTTAAGAAGGAACCTTTGTGACCGAATTGTTTATGTCGCTGACGTCGAATCAAATGCTCTTCATCGCTGTTGGTTCGAAATTGCGCTTTGGACGTATAATTCTTTCATGTGCGGAAGCCGCCCAGTTGACGGAAGGTCATGGTTCTACTTGGGTGTCAATGCCTGCTGGGAAGTCGCCCTAAGACCAATAATCGTGTCGACGTGACGTTAAACATGTGAAGTAGTTTTCAATTTTAAATACCACACATTGTTACATGTTATTGTTGCACAATCTCTGTAAATTGGGAAATAAAGAATCTACTGAAAACATTTGATATCAATAGATGTAAATAATGAATCGGCGTAATTTAACTTTATATTAAATATGTTACTATAGGTGGCGTACTCAGTAGATAGCATTTTAGAGATGACATGATTATTTTGGAGTAAAATAGATACTTCTTAGAATGACTTACAATACTGTTTTTCTAAATTTCAAAAATATGCCATCGTAAGGCTTTTAATAATATGTAACCTATCTCCGGGCAAGGAGTGGTCACGTATCTTAAAACCGTGCACTCTTCTTGTAAAGGCCATAATACAGAATTCCTTTTTAGCTTGATGCCATTTCTTATCACATCATTGAGGTTTGTTGCCTCTTAGTAACCGCAATATTATGGTCACGAAAGGCAAATCGGCTCTTTGATACTATACAATTATTGCCTTTTGGTGAGGTCGATATTCGGATTTATCAGGTCGATAAATCCATATATCGACCGAACTTAAAAGGCAACAATTGTTTTATTATTAAATCCAGCCTACTCATAAGTATAAACATTAACTACAAATATTTCGTGGTAAATTGTGTACTACGTCGCATTGTATTGACGTTAAACCGTAATGACGGCAAAGCTGCCGGTCAATATGTGTTTTTGGCTCCGCCTTCGAGTCAATATTTATAGGTTATTAGATTTGTATCGAGAAATATGCATGAGTTCTGCAGCGGAAATATTGCACGACTTTAGGAGCGCAATATTATTCCGCGAAAGAACGAGTGCATATTTCGCGATGCAAATCTAATAATCTTTTTATTACATACACAGTATAATGTGACTGGGTGGGGTATCATGTTACGTGTCTACGGCGTGATATTCCAGTGAAGCAGCACTATAAAGTTGGGCATTGTGCTCACTGCTACAAGTAGACACCGTCTTTTATATGACTGAAAAATTGTTGAAAAAGACGTTAAACCCGAACACACACACACACACACACACACACACACACACACACACACACATCTACATTTAAAATTATTATATAAATGATTAAAATTTGTTATTAAGCCTGAGTGAAATTAAAAATATCGTCGTTAAAGAGCTTTTAAATACGACGGCATACATGAATCTCACGTCACAAATGACATCACGCACCCGATATGAAATTTGAACGTCAATATGGAAAATTATTACATACCTAAAATTATTTTCCATTGGGTTTCAATGGACCGCGATCGTGCAATATTTTTCCATATCATGACGTGGAACGCTTTCATATCGGACGTGGAATGTTTTCTTAACGTTGTAATGGAAAGAATCGTGTGACATCCATGGCGTCCACGCGCACGTTGCGACAACAATTTGACGTCATTTTTGCGGAAAATATTTATGCGCGTCAGTTTGATTTGTTTATTACATTTTCGGAGAAATTCTTTTCGTATTTTTCTTGTCTTTCGTTACAGAACGATAATTTAGACATAAAATAATTATTTGATTGTGGGTATGTAATAACTCGTTCTTTCGGGGATGATATTGCGCTCCTAAAGTCGCGCAATATTACCGCTGCAGAACTCGTGCATATATCCACATACAAAGTAAATAACCTATAAATATTGATGTTTCAGGTTCCACTGAAACTAATGGAGTTTTTAAGTATGTAATAAGATTTTTTATCATTGATCATGTGACTACATCTAGCCCAATGGAAAGGACTATAAATATAGATTTAATAATAAAACAATTTATTATATATAATTTTGGTTTGCGGTGCATTTAATCTAATCACTATGGTCACGGGGTCTTAGCGTGTTAGATATTGTACTTTCATCTTCTTCTGTACATTTGTATGTAGCTTGGACCCTGCTGCAAGGTAATTGACAGATAAATGCCATAATTGCACTGCACATTTTTAGCTCGACTATTCTAAGAATAGTCTAGCTATTCTACTCATCCTGGAGTCGGCGTCGGCGTCACACCTTGGTTAAAGTTTTGCAGGCAAGTACATATGGCTATCATTTAAAGGCATATAGCTTTGAAACTTATTTTTTCTTTTTCTAAGTCAATTACCAACCTCACTGGGTCAAGTCCCATAACTTTGATATGTATTTTGGCCAAATTATGCACCCTTTTGGACTTAGAAAATCCTTGTTATAGTTTTACATGCACGTTACTATCTCCAAAACTAATGCAGATATTGAATTGAAACTTCACATGTGTCTTCGGAGTTATGAAACTAGGTGATAGCATCAAGTCCCATAACTCTGACATGTATTTTGGCCAAATTGTGCCCCCTTTTGGACTTAGAAAATTCTGGTTAAAGTTTTGCGTGCAAGTACATATGGCTATCATTTAAAGGCATATAGCTTTGAAACACATTTGATTCTTTTTCTAGGTCAATAACCGACCACCCTGGGTCAAGCCCCATAACACTGACATGTATTGTGGCTAAATTATGCCCTCTTTCGGACTTAGAAAATCCTGGTTAAAGTTTTACATGCAAGTTATTATCTCTAAAACTAATGCAGATTTTGAATTGAAACTTCGCATGTGTGTTCGGCGTTATGAAATTAGGTGATAGCATCAAGTCCCATAACTCTGACATGCATTTTGGCTAAATTGTGCCCCCTTTTGGACTTAGCAAATCCTGGTTAAAGTTTTGCGTTCAAGTACATATAGCTATTATTTAAAGGCATATAGATTTGAAACTTATTTTTCCTTTTTCTAGATCAATAAGCAACCTCACTGGGTCAAGTCTAATAACATTGGCATGTATTTTAGCCAAATTATGCCCCTTTTGGACTTTGAAAATTCTGGTTAACGTTTTGCGTGCAAGTACATATGGCTATCATTTAAAGGCATGTAGCCTTGAAACTCATTTGTTTCTTTTTCTGGGTCAATAACCGAACTCCCTGGGTCAAGTCCCATAACTCTGATATGTATTTTTGGGCAAATTATGCCCTCTATCGGACATAGAAAATCCTGGTTAAAGTTTTGCGTGCAAGTACATATGGCTATCATTTAAAGGCATATAGCTTTGAAACTCATTTGATTCTTTTTCTAGGTCAATAACCGACCTCCCTGGGTCAAGTCCCATAACACTGACATGTATTGTGGCTAAATTATGCCCTCTTTCGGACTTAGAAAATCCTGGTTAAAGTTTTACATGCAAGTTATTATCTCTAAAACTAATGCAGATTTTGAATTGAAACTTCGCATGTGTGTTCGGCGTTATGAAATTAGGTGATAGCATCAAGTCCCATAACTCTGACATGCATTTTGGCTAAATTGTGCCCCCTTTTGGACTTAGCAAATCCTGGTTAAAGTTTTGCGTTCAAGTACATATAGCTATTACTTAAAGGCATATAGATTTGAAACTTATTTTTCCTTTTTCTAGATCAATAAGCAACCTCACTGGGTCAAGTCTAATAACATTGACATGTATTTTAGCCAAATTATGCCCTCTTTTGGACTTAGAAAATTCTGGTTGACGTTTTGCGTGCATGTACATATGGCTATCATTTAAAGGCATGTAGCCTTGAAACTCATTTGCTTCTTTTTCTGGGTCAATAACCGAACTCCCTGGGTCAAGTCCCATAACTCTGACATGTATTTTTGGCCAAATTATGCCCTCTATCGGACTTAGAAAATCTTGGTTAAAGTTTTACATGCAAGTTATTATCTCTAAAACTAATGCAGATATTGAATTGAAACTTCACATGTGTCTTCGGTGTTATGAAATTAGGTGATAGCATCAAGTTCAATAACTCTGACATGCATTTTGGCCAAATTGTGCCCCCTTTTGGACTTAGAAAATCCTGGTTAAAGTTTTGCGTGCAAGTACACAGCTATTACTTAAAGGCATATAGATTTGAAACTTATTTTTCCTTTTTCTAGATCATTTACAGACATTACTGGGTGAAGTCCAATAACATTGACATGTATTTTGGGCAAATTGTGCCCCCTTTTGGACTTAGAAAATTCTGGTTAAAGTTTTATGTGCAAGTTACTGTCTGCAAAACAAATGGAGATATTAAATTGAAACTTCACATGTGCCTTCGGGGTTATAAAGCTAGTTGATTGCATCAAGTCCCATAACTCTGACCTGCACTTTGGCCAAATCATGTCCCCTTTTGAACATAAAACTTCTGGCTGAAGTTTTGCATGCAAGTTATTATCTTCATAACTCATGCAGATATTGGATTGAAACTCTATAGATATTTTAAGATTCAGGGTAATATTCCTGCTTCTGTGACAATGATTCGAATAGTCGAGCATTGGTTGTCTTACGGACAGCTCTTGTTTGTATGGGTTTAACTTTGTTTCAGTCATTCTAGTTTCTCGATAGCTTTGCAGAAATATGAAGGTAACAATGAGGTGTAGTTTCAGTCGTGAAAGCTATTGCCCGAATTATTCCACTGTCTTTGGCAATCCTATCTCTGTCTGTGTAATTATTAGACAAAACTCAATGTAATGATTTCAACTGCAGTAAGTACAAATTCACATAAATTATGCAATAGTAAGCAGAGGTAAGTCAGTTAAATTCCTTTTGTCAACGCGTGCTAAGTCGAATCGACCAATCCCCTGATTTACCTGGATCTTATCTTGTACTCTTAGTTTAAATGGGTCAACAGTGTTGTACTTATAAGATAGACTGGCCCGGTATATAGGTTGGTCAGGGCTACAGATATGTGATATGTATTGTATTTTGTCATTATTTTTGAGCATGGATCCCCTTTAGTTTGGAACCGTCCATGTTTACAAACACGTTTGTTTATTTTATGAGGAGTAACAGTAATCCTATTGTTATTTACCTTGGCAGTATCGGTTCAAGCTAATGGCGATTTTGTCTTGCGCATAAATTATGAAATGAGCCGCGCCATGAGAAAACCAACATAGTGGCTTTGCGAACAGCATGGATCCAAACCAGCCTGCGCATCCGCGCATGCAGTCTGGTCATGATCCATGCTGTTCGCTAACAGTTTCTCTAATTCCAATAGGCTTTGAAAGCGAACAGCATGGATCCTGACCAAACTGCGCGGATGCGCAGGCTGGTCTGGATCCATGCTGGTCGCAAAGCCACTATGTTGGTTTTCTCATGGCACGGCTAAAATGAAAATCATGTGTTTATTTTAGTTAAACATGTTTATTTTAGTTAAACACATGTAATGATGCTAAATCGAAACGTCCTCGTCGTGTGAATGCACAATTTGTCTGGGTTTAACTTTAGTACATTTATTCTAACCTTATTCAACTTGGAAATATCTGTTCAAGCTATGGACGCTGCTCTCAGAGCTATTCCATTGTCTTTGGTAGTCATGTCTTTTACGGTATGATTATAATTACGGTGATTTCAACTGCAATAGGCTCAAAGAAACAAATAATTATTAAAACATGAACAACTGTTTCAAACGATTTAAGATATTAATATATTAGTATCTCAATGGTTCGCGTGCTACAAGGATCCGCTTCAGCGCGATCAAACCAGCGAACAGACAATCAAAGCTAGTCCGCTAGTATCTTTGCTTTGTGGCATTCTTTGCTTCCAAAGAATCTTCATATAGATTTTTATTGTCAGGAACAAAATTGTATAAGACGTAAGAACTATTTTTTTTAACTTTTGTTGTTGTTGTCTAATAAAATGAAAACGGGTGTTTTACATTACAGTGCTAATTGTCTGATATCAAGGCTCGTAATTATTGACGTGTTTCAAACAACCAATTTAAGTGTTATCATTTATATAACACTAAAATGCACTTTTATACACATTCCCAAGAAGTGTTGACATAAACCCGGGCGTTTGAATACATTTTTAGACATGAAACAAGTAAAAACATAAAAAAAAATGCCTTTGTGATTGATGTCCTTGACAGCTGAAATTATTACTGTAAAAGCACGTACTTTCGCTGGGTCAAAATTTCGCGAATTTGAACCTTTGAGTATGTTCGTAAGGTTTAAGATTCGCGAAATTGTAGAAATGGTATCCTTCTTGAATTTGAATTATACTAATGGGGAATATTTACGAGAGGATTAATTTTCGCGATATGCAGGGCCTCGCGGATATAGCGAAATAATTTAAACCCTCGCGAAAATGTCTGCTTTTACAGCATTTCTTTCTTGGCCAATTTTGCCTGCTTTTTCTTTTCAAGTTTTCTATAAATTCTCGAAACTGATAATTTATGTCTTTATCTGAATTAATATAACGTGTCTGCCGATATCTTGTTTCGAACTTCGTTTGAACTCGTTAGGGAAAAGTTAAAGAAAAGTACATTATATAATGTTATCTATATGTACTTGTAGTAAGACACCCCTGCATTGCTGTTATCAGTCTAATAATAAATGACACGTGTGTGTGTGTACGTGTGTGTGTGTGTGTGTGTGTGTGTGTGTGCGCGCGCGCGCGCGTGTCTGCGTGTGCGTTTGTTGCATTGCTGATATGAATTGATGACTGGTAACCTAACATTATCAAACTATGTATTACAAAAACCTTCATATTTTATATGTCATGTTATTTTACCTATTGCTGAAAGTAAATTAACCTGTCTGTTTCACGCACAAACTACTCTTATAATGTCGTTTAACCTTTACCCTGCTAAATGGACTGGTCCATCATTCAATTTGGGCAATACCATTTATTATTCGAAGGGGTGTTCACTGAAAATTTACTGAATGAATAGCGAACAGTGCAGGCCATGATCAGCCTGCAGATCTTGCTCTGCACTGGCCGCAAAGACAGAATCACTTTCCGCCAGCAGGCCAAAGCTTAAAAGCAATGGTATTCACAGAGCATTTCAGAACAGAATAAACTATGGCGGGGTCTTTATAGAGTGTAGCTCAGTCAACGAGTCCGGTCGTTCTAGACTCTCAAGGCGCTGCGATTAAATCCGATACAAGATGTACGTGTAGGGAGTATGTAGAAAAAAAAGCAGATCAAGCTACTGTATTATGTTTAAGACAGCAATTTCATTCCTTTATACTTCTTCGATTTAACTTTGCATATACTCTGTAACCTTCAGTCTGCTGGCGGCATTAGTGATTCTGCCTTTGCGACCAGTGCAGATCAAAATCAGCCTGCAAAGTCTGCACTGTTCGCTATTCAGTCAGTTATTGTAAACCTCTTCTAGCAATAAATGTTATTACCCAAATTGAATGTTGGAACAGTCCGTTTAAGACATTTAGCATGGTGAAGGTTAAGTGTTTCATACTTTTATAATATTAGAGCCATCATCGTAAATGATCAGTAATGTGACAATTCATTGTTCGAAATAATGAGATAAAGGAACATTGTTCAAGTTACAGCTTTGCTAAACTTTTTGCAACGTAAACAAAACTTCTCTGTTTTAAGTCTTCTCTTGTTGATATCAATTGATCTTTACATGGGTAGCTTATCTGACACGCGTATTTAAGGGATTTTTCTCCATGTCGGAAATTATATATCCTTGTGTCTCGCGATTGACAGCAGAGTAAAAAAGCTAGATAAGGTTTAAGCTGTATATTTTGTCATAATATAATATCAAAGCAGATATAGTGTATATGCAAATTGAATATACCTGTCGTTGTGTTGTTTCGATATATTATAATTTGCAACGTTTTCTGAAAATTATTAGAAGAAATAAATGAGGAACAATCGCGCATCATATGTTAGAGTGGAGTTTGACCAAACAGAAGAGATAGTTACTTTACAAGAGGAGTTAAACGGACCAGAAGAGGCAGTCGCTCTACAAGAGGAGTTAGATGGACCAGAAAGGGCAGTAACCGTACAAGAAGAACGAAACAGTGCTGTAAACAGCAATGAACAGCTAGTAGAAAATAACATTGTATGTACCTGTTGTTTTAATATGTGTTTAAATGCTTGCTTCCATGTTGTATTTGTGCTGTGCTGTTGAATAAATCAAAAATTTAAATAACACGAGGACATTGGAAATTTCTAATACCATGCTGTTATATTATTATTAGTTTTGTCCTTCAAAATTTTGCAGTACTTCAATATATATATATATGTCTTTGCACTTTAGGCAAAATAAAATGTAATCGTTTATTATAAGTACAGATACATATGCCTTCCTGTGTAATCTAAAATATCAGGCCAGAAAACCATCAAGGTTTAGAGTCCTTGTACTGGATTTACGATATGATGCTTTTGTCATTTACATAGTGGGACACTGTGTACAATCAACTGGTACAGGCCATTGTAGCACCGAAGACTGACTTCACAATTTACAAGTTAACCTAGATATAGAGGACAAATTATTAGCTAGAATAATTTATATGCGGTTGAAACTCGATTGCTTTAGCTCGCTTATCTCAAAAATCTGGCTGTCTGGAAGAAACTTTCCTGTATCATTTTAGTAGAATGTATGTGAATGCTATCATCTTGACAAGTTACATTACCGAGAGACTGTGGCGTATCAAAGAGCTGTAAATCACAATTTTCTCTGATCAATATGTGGTATAATACTATGTAAAATTTTGGTAAGAATTTTTTTAAAAATGTTTCACAGGGTTATTCAGGTATTTCTTCAAGAAAACAATCTATTATTTATTTATTTACTATATTAATGAAATGAAACAGAAAGAGGTTGCGGTATCCGGTATATGACTATCTTTGGAGTCCTTAAAATCGCAATGTATGAGGTCGCGTAAACATATTACAAATTGGTTCATAAAACGCAGTAATATAGTGTCCGTCACCGGTATGTAGAAAATCATTTGCAGTTCTAAGTGCTTTACGAATTAACATAACTTAGTAGTGGAGCCAAGTCTCAAACTCAATATTTGGCTATATGATAAAGTGATACAATATAGAAATTTCGATGTAGCAATGATGAAAATGCTTAAGTTTCTTATGAAGGTCTCAGCTCTTTTCCGTCTTTGTCAGATCAGGGGACAAATATTTGATAAAAGCAACTTGTGCCTGATTTGACTTACTAGTCCTGATATGAAAAACCGTAGGTTTAGATTGCACAATTAAACAGTTTTTGTCTTTATACAATTATAATGAATAACCTAACATGTATGGTTTGTGTTAGGGGATGTAGTGCAAAATTTTGAAAAGTTTGTTTTCTTAGAAATCAAATAGTAAAACGGATTTAAACTAATTTTTTTTGCCAGTTTAAAGGTACCATATTCTACAATACTTTAATTTTAACTGTATTGATGGGTAGTCATAGAACTTTCAGCATACTCGAATGTACCACGATTCATGCCAAAGTGCAAAAAGATCACCCTTGGCCACCTGGCTTCTCTGATAAATACAAAGGTGATAATAGATCAAGCCCAAAATTGGATAGCATGATAAATGCAGGATAATAAGTAAAACACTTTTATTCACTACCCCCTGTTGCCACCACAGAGAACAACATTACATGGTATCTCATAATTGCTGAGGTATTGTCAAATCAGTGCTCATGGCGATTTCTTTGTAAAATGTAGCGGCATTATCAGGAAAAAGGTTGATCTAACACTGATGATCTAACACTGATGATCTAACACTGGTATGGAAATTCATTTGAAAAGTTTGCCGTCGGCATAAAGAATATCCGCCAACGACGCCCCCTCGTAGACTTACTAAGCCGCCATTTTATTTCCTCGTTGCTATGAGAAACACCAGGTGTTGACGACGACCTACGAGTCGTCCGATACCACAGCCTGAATGTAGAATAATCACTGTCAAATGAAACAGTGAAACATAACCTTTTTTTGTTGAACGATTCTCATTATTTAAAAGAGGAAATATTTCTTTACTATAATAAGAAGTCCATAAAACATGTACATTAAAACATATTCAAGCGAATCAGTAAATAAATACGATAGAACTATGCCTAATGGTACTAAATATTGCACAAAATTCTGCACAAAATGTTTATTCTGTTATGTTAAGAAAAGTACAAAGATCACAATGCCATTATAATACTGTGAAATCATTTAATTTCGTGGGCATGAAATTTCGTTGTTTTGGTCAAAACGGCAATTTCATGGGGATATGAATTCGTGGATTTCAACTTTTGAACATAAAATGAATGGGAAATTTACTTGTTCGTTGGGATTAAATTTCGTGGATTGACTCAACCACGAAATCCACGAAAATTAGTCCCCCACGAATATTAATGATTTCACAGTAAGGCAAATTAACAAGCAAAGTGCAAGAAACGGTCGCACAACAATAAATGGAAATATTTAAAATATGTCATTTGAAGCTGGTTGCAGACGCTTATATTTGAACAAAACAAATAAAGGCTTTTATTTATTTCTTTCCTAAATGGAATATTTCATATTTGTAGAAATATTGCAAGTACGCATTTGAACGTTTGAACTCTTTCGCATTTTCTTTATTTAACTTTTTTACTAGTTACACATATAAATTGAATAGTTAAGAAACATTAATTTGCAGCGGATTGCAACACCTGCATCACTTCCGGTGGGGAATGAAAACCAGTCGCAAAAATATTAGCCGGTTAATTATCTTGTTAGAGAATTGTTTCAATTTAGGCCAACTGTTATCATCAATAACTCCGATATGTAATCAACAAATAGCTAGTGGATCTCAAAACTATTGGTTCATTTTGCAAACAGCAAAAGGTAAGATCATACCGGATGTACTCTAAAGAAGACATCTTAGTGCAAAGGCATATTGTACTTTTTGCCAACATATCTTTATATTTTTGTTTTGACCTTAGAAAGAACTTGAGCACTACCCCTGAGCACAATGTCATTATATTAACGTACAGTACTAACCTGTAAAAGCTGTGTTGCTTTGCCTGTTTGCTATACTGACCATATTCTCTTGTCAAACGGACATGTCATTGTGCTAACTTACAGTTTAACTTGTTTAAAGCTGTGTTATTTTGTCTGTTTGCTATACGTCTTGTCTACTGACCCATGTAGTACATCAACGGCATCCATTATTTAATATACAGTATTAACTTGTTATAAAGCTGTGTTTTTTGCCGTTTGCTAAACTGTCTTGTCTAATGACCATATTATCTTGTCACACAGACATGTCATTGTGTTTACATACTGTATTAACTTGTTTAAAGCTGTGTTATTTTGTCTGTTTGCTATACTGTCTTGTCTACTGACCATAGTATCTTGTCAAACGGACATGCCATTGTGTTAACAGTATTAACTTGTTTAAAGCTGTGTTATTTTGTCTGTTTGCTATACTGTCTTGTCTAATGACCATAGTATCTTGTCAAACGGACATGCCATTGTGTTAATACAGTATTAACTTGTTTAAAGCTGTGTTATTTTGTCTGTTTGCTATACTGTCTTGTCTACTGACCATAGTATCTTGTCAAACGGACATGCCATTGTGTTAACAGTATTAACTTGTTAAAAGCTGTGTTATTTTGTCTGTTTGCTATATTGTCTTGTCTACTGACCATAGTATCTTGTCAAACGGACATACCATTGTGTTAACTTACAGTATTAACTTGTTTAAAGCAGCATGCCTCCAGATCGTTCGACAAAAAAAAAATATTTATTTATAGATATTTTGAAATAAATGCTATATTTCTTAAGAAGGCTTTAAAACTTAATTACTGACAAACTTTACGTTACGGACACACATGAGAATTTGCTGTTTTTACTACTTTTTACAATGAAAATCGAAAAGCGTTTGTCACGCTTTTA
Source organism: Mercenaria mercenaria (assembly GCF_021730395.1). Classification (NCBI taxonomy): domain Eukaryota; kingdom Metazoa; phylum Mollusca; class Bivalvia; order Venerida; family Veneridae; genus Mercenaria; species Mercenaria mercenaria. The sequence goes on from NC_069363.1 coordinate 58,910,117, forward strand.
CTCCATATAGATCTAAACTGTCTCGATTATAAATATCTATATTTTGAAGTCATTATTCACTACTTCAGCTATAGCGCTATTGGTTACGACGACGGAAAAATGTGTTTAATGCCGCGGCGGTCCGGGGTTCAATTCCCGACGCGGTCATCTTTTTTCTTGATTTGGAATTTTAAAAATATTTTAGAAACAAAAATTCATATTCTAATGTTTTAAATAAGACCAAACTTCAATTTGAAAGAAAGATTATTTTTTAGCCAAATCTGGAGGCCTATTGCTTTAAAACTGTGTTATTTTGTCCGTTTGCTATACTGTCTTGTCTACTGACCATATTATATTGTAAACATAATGGCATGTCCGTTTGACAAGATACTATGGTCAGTAGACAAGACAGTATAGCAAACGGACAAAATAACACGTTCGATTATTAAAAAAAAGAAAAGAACGTTTGCAGGTTATAAGAAAACGCATGTGTTTAAGTTATCTTAGATAATAGCTTTGAGATAAAGATCTATATATTCAAACCGGGAAGTATTAAATATAGAACCTTGAAAATCCGTAATAAATACAGGATTCAATTTTAGTGGCGCACATTAAGATTTATGAAATTTTTCATAAGTAACTGTAAATTTAAAGTAAAGATTTTATGACATGCATGTACACTCTTAAGTGTGTTTTATACATAGAAAAACGTTAGTCACGCAACAGAAATTTGATGAAACATGATTAACTAAGATAATTGTCATACCCGATCCTCTCAGCTATCTTTTTTAAAAATGAAATTTCTACTGACTGCATCCTCCAATAGCATGTTTGAATTATCTAAACTGGAGAATATCCTGGTACAATTTTTATTCTCGTATTGATTTCAAAGAGTGTGATAAATGTAAGTGCATGTGCGATTGTTATTACATTTTTATTATCTCTCCTGGGCGATATGATTGGTAGAAATTCAAATGAAATATATCTTATTGTAGCTTCGCACATGCACTTTACAACATTACAATATATTTAGAAATTAGAAATTGGAATGGTGAGAAACATTGCACTAAACCTACTGCTAGAAACGGATATTTCTTATAAATAATGATTTACATATGTACGAAGAAAATTTAGCGGTTTCTGACCCGACTTTGGGACCGAATATTATTGCTTGCAATTTACGCTAGGATGGTCAAAGATGACCAAGCCCACACTTACTTTATTGAAATAAGAGAATAACGCTGTCCAACGGTCCTCTCCCTTTCAGTTGTCGATTTTCTATGGTGAATTTTCAAACACATTTGAGCCACGCCATGAGAAAACCAACATAGTGCGTTTGCGACCAGCATAGATCCAGACCAGCCTGCGCATCCGCGCAGTCTGGTCAGGATCCATGCTGTTCGCTTTCAAAGCCTATTACAATTAGAGAAACTGTTAGCGAACAGCATGGATCCTGACCAGACTGCGCGGATACGCAGGCTGGTCTGGATCCATGCTGGTCGCAAAGCCACTATGTTGGTTTTCACATGGCGTAGCTCATTTGTATCTTTAAAACGCACACGCGCGTCTCACGTGCATTTGATTGGTTTAGAAATACAAATGAAAGGTATGATATTGTTATGTGTCACATGCACTTTCCAACCATACTTAGCCTTTTAGAAATATGACCTTGAACAGGTGTGCCAAAACGCATATTTGTTCATATTTTATAGACATAAATTTCAACATAGATTAATTTTAAGGTTTTGTCCTTTTTTACGAAAATAAGTACAAAGTAATGATTAAACAACAACAACAGAAAAACAAACTTGCAATGTACATACACTTCTTTGATATAACGAACAAAGATTTAATAGACAAATGCCGGACAAGGTTCACAAAATTTCCCATGTCAACAGCCCAGTACTGGTGCAATATCATACATTTTTGTATTTCACTAGAATGCTATTGATCGTTTATCTACATACTTATTTAAAGAAAATTGCTTAATTAAAAGAAAAGCCACGATACAGTGGATAAAAGAGTTTTTAGTGAAATGATATATTCTGAAATATGCAATGTTCACAGGCAGTAATTCGCTGAGGTGCTTTTTGCAACTGTTAAGACCCATTACTACTCAGCAGTTCCTGTTTCTCCAACTGAGGAACGCACAATTAATCATGTGCTTCCTTTACCGCGTGATATTACCTTAGCGCTTTTTTTTCCATAAGAGCTGGATATATATACTACCACGACTACTAAGATTCTACATACCTCGGATGTCTCTATCTAACAGAGTTACTGGGATTTGAAATTAAAATGGTATTTACTTGATTTGTAAGGGTAGATACATTATTATAACTTTTTGTTACAGCATTATAATTATGTGTTATATGTATTACCTGCAGCGGAATATTGAAACATGCGTAATACTATTTAAGTATTGACCGGCATTTTTATTGACGTTATTTAATTGCACATGTGTTTCGTGCATTTTGAGTAAATATGAAATGATCTTGTAAATATCTTTTAGTGTAGTATAGATTATCGCTGAAATTTGAGAAAACATTGCGATATGCTTTGTGTAGAACAGTGAATAGATCATCACCTCAGGTGCTCATCACTGGATAACTGCATTAACCCTTATCCAGCCACATTTCTATAATGAACTTATCCATCTTTCTATTTGGACAGTACAATTAACCGTTAAAAGGGGTGCATACCAAAAAAGATACTGACTGAATGGCGAACAGTGAAGATCATGATCAGACTGCATGCTGCATGAATGTGCAGGCTGATCATGATCTACATTGGTCACAAAGGCAGAATCAGGCGTGTCCAGCATGATAAGTGTTAACATAAATAAAGACTTAGGTGACGGGGTGAGGATTGTTTGCCGCTCAGTCCGATAGTTGTAGGTTCGTTCCCAACCGGAGTCATGATCACATCGTCTCATTTGACACCATTACTGGATTTTCCACGAAGCGGACTCAAAAGTGATTAAAATAAGCGCATAGCTTTCATTTTAATCGCACTGAAATGAATTAGTGTAGACAGTGAAAATTATCAATTACAATATCGCAGATAAATGTGTGAAATTTAGTTATTACCTTTTGAAAGACGTAACATTATTAATGTGTTTGTTGTTTGTAAGATCAAAGTTACTTACACCAGTACTGGAGGCTACGCCACTCGTAAAATCGTTACAGTTGGTGCTACACAAAAAGAGATTTCGATCTTACATTGAAAAAAGAAAGAAAACAAACATATATCTTTAAAGAATTAAATTGTTCATAATACATTATTTTGATTCATGTCTTTCACTTCACTGTCTATGTTAGGATGAGTTTTACATTATTATGTTAGAGGACCATATGTTAGACTGGCCATAGCCAAATATATTACCCCGGTATCCTCTTTAAATAAAGATGATATCATTATTATTATTATTATTATAAAGACGAGTGATACCGTAGAGAGATGTTAAATGTGCGTCTGGAAATGTTACAAATTTTAGACTAATTATAAGCATAAAGTCAATATTTAAAGATTTTCCTCCAGACATGCTTCGTGTTTTTGTTCACACAAATACAGGTTACCTAATCGCTCTTTAACAGCACGGGTCAAGTGTTTCATATGTTTAAATTTCTGAGAAAAAAAACCCATAAAAATGTGATCTACGAGACAACTAATAAAAGGCCGAAGATAAATATGCCAAGTTGTGAAATATATTTTATCTGCTTGAAGAATAGACAAGTAGATTAAATTTACAGGTTAAATAGCTTAGGCAGTTTATAAATGATATGGTAATAAGCAAAAATTTGATTGAATTGATTTCTCTTATCATGCTGGAAACGATTGATTCTGCCTTTCGCGACCAGTGTAGATCATGATCAGACTGCATATCCGTGCAGTCTGATCAACATCTGCACTATTCGCCATTCAGTCAGTATCTTTTTGGTAAGCACACCTATTAACAGTTAATGGTACTGTCCAAATTGAAAGATGGATAAGTTCGTTACAGAAATTTAGCAGGATATAGTTTAAAGAAAATGCTATTATGTTTATATTCTTACAGGAGGAAAATCTGACAAGAACAAACTCAAATTGCCGACGTACTTGTAATATATTGGTAGGTGTATTTCTTATATTGTAGAGTTTTACAATCAAAGCAGTTGATTAGACTTCACGAGTTTTTTTTTTGTATATAGAAAATTGGAATATCTATGCTTCAAAACTATTCATCTTAATACTTTAATCATGCACCAGATTATGTTTAACCTTTAGCATGCTAGATAAATTGTCGTCTGCTGGAAATGTCGTCTGCTAAAATTGTAAAGTTCATTCAATTTGCTCCAAAATTGGAAGAAATATTGTCAGATGGGAAAAACAGCTTGGAACCTGATCGGCGTCTGATCTGGTTCCAAGCTGTTTGCAAAGGCTGTTAAATTCGCCTGCAGCAGGCTAAGGGTTGAGAATCATGGCATGTATCACATCTCTTGTAAGGTCATAACACATTGTTTTTTTGGTGCGAAGTCTTTTTCAGAGACTTCATTTTTTTCTGTCTTAACGATTCAAGTTTATTTTATTTTATTGTTCGATCACTTTTCAGTATGATAAGACAATACTTCAGTGACCACCACAAAGACATTAAACAACAGTCTAAATAACAAAACTATATCTTAGTTGAAAAAAAAAACCCTCAAATTTCCACGAAATTGAAATTAATTACTGACGTTATAAAAAAACCTTGTAGTATCACACTCTTTTATTATTATGGATACAGAGTTACAATGGTTTGAAAAGAAAAAAAATATTCGCCCACACCGAGTGTGTCGCTTTGTTGCTAGTGTTCTGTATTGTCCCTACTGGATATATAATATCCCTTTTCAGTTTTATCTTACTGAAGAACGCAATTGTTTTGAGTTTACAGATATGAACTTTAAATGTCAGAGATGTATGAACGATTGCATTTTAAGTTGTTTTATCTTAAAAGCGGAAAATTTCAACAAAATATCCCAGTTTATTTCTGCGTATCAAATAATAACTGTTTTAGATAATTTTTTTACTTCTTATTTGGTAACCTTGAATTTCCGGCTCAGTTTGTGCGTAAATTGTTTAAGAGGACATTTAGTACATTTAGATTTAGTGTTGTTATATTTTCTGGTCCTTGCACTAAGTGTTATTATATTTTGTGGTCCTTGCACTAAGTGTTGTTATATTTTCTGGTCCTTGCACTAAGTGTTGTTATATTCTCTATTCTCTGGTCCTTGCACTAAGTGTTGTTATATTCTCTTGTCCTTGCACTAAGTGTTGTTATATTTTCTGGTCCTTGCACTAAGTGTTGTTATATTCTCTATTCTCTGGTCCTTGCACTAAGTGTTGTTATATTCTCTTGTCCTTGCACTAAGTGTTGTTATATTTTCTGGTCCTTGCACTAAGTGTTGTTATATTCTCTGGTCCTTGCACTAAGTGTTGTTATATTTTCTGGTCCTTGCACTAAGTGTTCTTTTATTTTGCGGTCCTTGCACTAAGTGTTGTTATATTTTCTGGTCCTTGCACCAAGTGTTGTTATATTTTGTGGTCCTTCGGGATCATATGAAAAACGTTCAATTTTACTATCATAGTAGAATTCCACTTAAGCAGGTGCTAGTTAGTATGAGGGGCGTTGCATATATTTCAGTACCTCTCACGAACAGTTTCTGTCATACCGAATCTTCAATTATGCTGCTTTGTTGCGTTCTATGCTGCCAAGGGATTTTTTTTAAAGCTGTTATCTGATCAAATGATAATACAAGAGGGCCATGATGGTCCTATATCGCTCACCTGTTATCACTGCACTTGAGGACAAGAAGGTCCTCAGAAAAAATATCTAAGTCCAAAGGACCGTAACAACAAAGGGAAGAAATTTAACCAAAAAGAAAAAAAAATTCTTACAAGGTACAGATATGTAAAAAACACCTAAAAATTGGAGGTACCATCCATGTTGTACCACAGAAAAGTGGTCTCGGTTTTTCCCTACGGCCAATAATAAAAAAGTTACTAAATATAAGCTATTTATAGTAACGTAAAAGGAAAGTAATTAAAAAAAATTATTGTAAGTGAACAAAAGAAGGATCAGCCAAATAAATCTGTTGACATAAATGAAATTTCAGAACAGTATCTTCATTAATTACGGAGATATACCCATTTTAATTTGAAATAAAGGGAGGTAATTTGACATAAAATCAGTCCATAGTTATCTACCCTGATTGGCTCAGTCCAACTAATGACAATAATGAAATTTCAAATAAGTCCTATAAGAACTTACTGAAATAAATCCATTTTGATTACAATCAGGGGAGGTAATCAGGTATAAAATAACTCTGAACCTACGCTTGGATCTGATTTGTCATAGAATCCAAGAATTATTGTTGTTGAAGTTATTTTGGAAGTTTGTATCCAATTAAACCATAAAAGAAGTCTCTATATGGCTGCAAAAGCCAAAATAGCCAATTTTGGACCTTTAAGGGGCCATAACTCTGGAACCCATTTTGAAATCTGGCCAGTTCAAGAAAGGAACCAAGATCTTGTGGTGATACAAGTTGTGTGCAAGTTTGGTTAAAATCGAATCATAAATGAAGCTGCTATTGTGCAGACAAGGTCAAAATAGCTAATTTTGGCCCTTTCAGAGGTCATAACTCTGGAACCCATTAAAGGATCTGGCCGGTTCAACTAAGGAATCAAGATCTTATGGTGACACAAGTTTTGTGCAAGTTTGATTAAATTCAAATCATAAATGAAGCTGCTATTGTGCAGACAAGGTCAAAATAGCTAATTCTGGCCCTTTCATGGGCCATAACTCTGGAACCCATAAAGGAATCTCGCCAGTTCAAGAAAGGAACCAAGATCTTATTGTGATACAAGTTGTGTGCAAGTTTGGTTAAAATCAAATCATAAATGAAGCTGCTATTATGCAGACAAGGTCAAAATAGCTAATTCTGGCCCTTTCAAGGGCCATAACTCTGGAACCCGTAACGGAATCTGGCCAGTTCAAGAAAGGAACCAAGATCCTATGGTGATACAAGTTGTGTGCCAGTTTGGTAAAAATCAAATCATAAATAAAGCTGCTATTGTGCAGACAAGGTCAAAATAGCTAATTTTGGCCCTTTTAGGGGCCATAACTCTGGAACCCATAATGGGATCTGGCCAGTTCAAGAAAGGAATCGAGATCTTATGGTGATACAAGTTGTGTACAAGTTTGGTTAAAATAAAATCATAAATGAAACCACTATCGTGCAGACAAGAAATTGTTGACGCACGGACGCACGCACGGACGGACTGACGACGGACGACGGACGAAGGGTGATCACAAAAGCTCACCTTGTCACTATGTGACAGGTGAGCTAAAAAAACACATTTATAATATTTTCAAATAAAAAGTGAAAAAAGAAATGTATTGAATTTATCCGTGCACGTTCTTCGATTTACATGACAGGGCGAACGCTGTCGGTCGCCATTATCGCCATTTGCGATTATTTTATTTAAATGGCGAATATTATTTTTTAATTTGGCGACCTCATACTCAAAAGAGTACATTTTTTTATTTCAGAAAAGGTGTTTTGTCGTTGTTTTAGTAGCGGCGTTAGTCATTGTTATAATAGTACTTCTGGCAGAGCGAAATCGGGAACACCCAGAGTGGTCACCTGGACCACAAGCATCCAGGTCACCTGGACCACAAGCGTCCAGGTTAAGTAGTTACTTAGACGCCGATGACAGGATAGGTAACTGCTTCATTTTTATACATGTCTTCTTATAATATAACTGCCTTAATACAGGTATACATATTTCAAAGTTACACTGGGCCTCAAATATTAACATGTACTATATATAGATTATGTAAGCAAAAATTTGACAAGATATATGTATTAAAGCCCTGCTCCGCGGCTATTCATATTCTTTTGTGTGTATGCAACCCAGAATTACAATAGGTAACAGTTAACGGCCACGTGCCACGCTTAAGCACGCAAAACCACAGGTATTTCATAAAGAATTTTATACAAGATAGACTATCTGACAGGCGTCACTGTTTATAGACAGGATTTTCATGCTTTTCAGTGACAATTCAAGGTTAAAAGGTAGGACGGGAGCAGGGCTTTAACGGTTTGAAATAATACACACTTGATACATTTATAGCTAAACACAGTCTAAATGTGTATTATCACTGGAAACTGGAAGTTTTTAACAAAGGACTGTTACTTCATGACATTTAATTATGAATGTGACATTAAATACACAATCAATTTATATATATATATAATAAAGTTAAATACATTTGGTGAGAATTTGCTACATTTGAAGTATCAAAAGATATAATAGTAAAAAGATGGGCATTGAATATATTTCAATGTTCATAGCATTACCTCTCTTATCTTATTTTATATTTTTACATCAATGTTTATGCTTTACAGTTTGCGTTTGCAATATAGTCTGCCAATATATTGAGAAAATGTTACTTCTGATGGCATTTTTTGTTAATGCTCGGATATTAGTATAAAAGTGTTCCTTAGGATCGAACATGAAAGTTAAAAGGGGCTGTCGCCTTCTAGGGTTCCTAATTACAGTACAATGGGGTCAAAGGTCAAATAATTGCACTTACAAATAAACTATGCCGCTATGCATTCGTTTTATTTTCATATACCATCTAAATTACTTTAAATATTGTGTCTCAACGCCATTTTGTATTTTGTAAATAAAACTGATGAAAATATATAAAATATATATATCTGGGAAAAGTGGCATACGATGGCAAAGTGTGTTTTACTTGACATGTTTGCTAATTTTTATATGTGGATGAACTAGAGAAATATTTTTGAAACTGTCGTATCCAAGGGTTATTTCAATGTAATTTCAAGGTCACAGACATGTCAAGGTCAAAACTGAACTTTTAAAAAGGACTTCTATGTTATTAAAGGTAGCAAAATGGTGCGTATATTAACAATATACTCAAGAACTTTTCTAACTCCACACCTGTTTTTTCCCTTTATTGCCAAATTTTGACAGATTTGAATGAATGTTTTACACAATTTTAAATGATTATTCTATTATAATATAACATAAAAAACGATCATAGCCTGATGGAAATTCATTTAATTGTAAGGGTAACAATAAGGTAACCCTTAAATTAAAAGTCACATTAGTAAATTCCAAATCACAGTTGTACACTTTGATCCTATTAATTCAATGATATTAAAATTATTATATTCTGAATGTTCAACTCTGTTTAGTTGTAATGGAACGTCTGTTAATATTTTCAATATGTACATATTAATTTTTTTATCAGGTTTGTGACATCATTAATAACACCAAATTAATGACAAAATTGTTTAATCCCGCAGATGACAGTACTTGCCGCATACAGACCAGCACCAAGTTACATTCATTCAGTAACATTTTTTTTTTTTGGTAGGTGGGCGGGGGTACCTTATTTAAACTGTCATGGCACAACGAATGTACGAACAATTGATATCGTTGTTATGTTTATTTAATTCAACTGGTCATTAAACAATGTGTCCAATTTTCATTCAAATCTGTCAAAAAAAAAACCCAACAAAAGTCAGGTGTGCAGTTAGAAAAATTGTTGAGCAAATGATTACAAAATCACACTGCAATGCATTTCTTGCATTTCAGGCAGCAATAGAACTTGAATTTAAGCTTTGAACTAACTATGAAAAGAATATTTACATATTGTACACCTTCTGAGAAATGTGTGCGAAAGAGAAAATATGATAGGTTTTGAAGAAGAAGACTAAAGCGGAAAATGAATTACATATAAATATATAGAATTCTCACGTAAATAGTTAAAATCACTTTACTGTCATGTATACAAACAACTATTTTTAGCTCAATCAGCAGAGCGCAGATCTATGGGTCATGAGTTCAATCCCCGGGAGAGGTGAATGTTCTCCATGACGATTTGATAATAGACATTGTCAGGAGTGATTTCGTCCTCCACTTTCTGAATCATTTAGATGTTGGCAGTTACTTGCAGGGAAAAGGCTACTACTTGTAGAGACTCTAGAAACACTGATTAAGTTAATTGACCGCCGTTACATGACTGAAATAATGTTGCAAGTAACATTTATAATATTATATGGAATCCTTCTCCAGCCCCTAAAGAAATGATTTCAAATATGCCGATGAGTCATTATATGATATATGTTTATGTTAATTTGTCCTGTCCACGTGACGATGGTTAAATAGAATAACTGAAATATTGGTCAGAGCATAGGTTTACACAGTACATGTACGGTAATAAACTAATCAGAACAGATCTGTAGGATTTCAACTAGTTAATCTATACACTATTCCCTTGATTTACTGTAATATTCCTTTTGTTGCTATAAGTCAGGCACTTATCATCATATTTTAGATATTTCAAATTAAATAGCACATTTCAAGAACTAGATTTTCTATTACCGAAGCTCTTAATGCGATATTTGCATCATTTAATCCTAAAAATTCACCACGCTATTTCTGTTTCGATCTTTTTTATCTTTGGCTTTGCTTCTACACTCTCACTTCCTATTCAAACCAAAGTTAAAAAAAGAATCAGATCGTAACAATTTACAGATCTGAAACATGGTTTCAGACAGGATGTCCTTGATAAAATTGTGAAAACAAAGCTTGTGTCTTGACACTGAAACATTAGTCATTCAGATGTTTTACAAATAAAATTGTAAATTAAAGATATAAAAACATCAGAAGATTGCTTTCATAGAATTTTTTATAATGGTAACATTCAGGCTCGTTCAGTGATACACTGAAGTTATACATTCCAATATTTTCATGATTACTGACATATGATGGTTCAGCTAATCAAAATGATGTAATATGGCGGTTCGATAGTTACCAAGAGATATAAAATGCGTAAAAATAACTTCCTGCAGGATGAGAAGAGCATGAAGAAGATATCTGAAATTAAAAATGATGGATTTATAATAAACAAATAATGCCGATTGATAAATTATGTCAGACTAACCCGTCTATAGCTTGTGAAGTGTTATGGAATTCATTCATTTTTTTTATATAAGGGTAAGAAGTTATTTCTATATAAGGGTAGTTCATTCTAACATTCCGCACTGAATTTAGCTGAAAATATATTTATTTTTACAAGTTTAAGGCTACAATAGCATTAGCTCACAACTGTTTATATTATATCATCAGTAGATTCCTTCGTGATACATTGGTAAGTTTGCTCCACACGGTTCTATCACCAAACAATCACTTGGAAATCTAAAGGTGTTGTAACAGGAAAACAAACATGCTTTACCCCTATATTCACAGTCATAAAGATCAAACTAATAACATTCGATATACTATCGAATTCACTGACAATTATCAAGCCTTTTGGAAGTTATGACATCTAAAGAACCAACATAAACAAATATTTACAAAATTGTAGATATTGAAACACTTGAATAGCGGTTACAAGTTCTTATAATAGCGTAATGCCAATGTGCAAGGAATAATTGTTAAGCTGATTCAAAAATATGAAAAGGACCATTTTTCATGCTGATGCACATGCGTAAACTAATGGAATAGAGTTTTGATTGACAGCATGGACAGTTTTAGATAATGCTTGAGAGAATTTTCACATTTCATTTTATCTCACAAACAGACGTAATCAAACCGAGTTTGCTATTTTTATGTTCTTGAGTTCTATGCCTCCGAATGAATCATTAGATCTGTCAACAGTTTAGTACAGTCAAACTATTTTCGCTAGAGCTTGATAGGACAAGCAACATGTGTTCGAGATAACAGTAGTACAAGCCAACGTGAAGTATACATTATATAAACCTGACACCGAGTTCGAGCGAGCGAAAGTAGTAATTGAATAATCCGAATTCGAGCAAACGAAGTTTGACTGTGCTAGTCTTTATAAAATACGCGCCATAGATTTTTTCTACCTGTACTGTTCATACGCACATTCATACAGGTAACCAACCAGCCATTATGGAAATTGTTAGCCAGAAAACGGAAATTTTAGAAGCATGAGAAAGATAACTTCCATAAATGAACAAAATATTAGAACGTACGAAAGTTTAAGCTCATTCTATAGAAATAACCTTAGTCGTTTTGAATTTTGCCAGTCTCAAATGCAATAAATCTATTTGAAGTAATTTATTTTACTTCTGAGATTCATAATTATTACCGAAAAATTACAAGTTTGTATTAAAATGTAGCAAAAATTGCAAATATTTGAAGTTTATAACAAAAAATGCACTTACTGACCTTTGACCTTGTGCTGTGACCTTACTATGACCCTTAGAAGGCGACAGCCCCCTGAAAAGTTTCCAATTTTTATAAAGTTAACAATGAACATGGCTGTCGGGCATTAACAAAAAATGCCATCAAAGCCATTTTCTAGGCCTCTTTTTTCGATATATAGGCAGACTAATATGACTTCTTCTCGGCGATATATGACCATTTTGTGTCGATTCGCCGTAAAACCCAACTCACTCACTCACTTATTTTATTGATACAATCCAGTCTTAAACGATAACTTGTTTTTTAAATTTATTCGATTTGAGTGATATCTAAATATTACACAGAAATGGAGAATGTAGCATTAAATTGCCCGTTTTATTTCAGATGATTCATATTTACGTATAAGTACAGAGAATAGTTCGTGTGTAGGACCTTCCTGTGTAATCTGTAAAGCAGACGTTATGCCTTATCTCGAACGTGAGTGTCCTTCATCGATTTTCTTCAAATTAATTATGACGTCATTTGAATGGGTTATTAGTCCCTTACTGGTTGAAACCCGGTCTCGGGGACTATAGGATTGCGCTTTTTCGGCCGTCCGTCCGTTCGTCCGTCGGTCTGTCCGAGCAAACGAGAGAACATTTGTTGGGTACTAAGGACTATAGGTAACGGTAAATTCTATTCATTCCGTAATGCTTGTTGGTACTTTATATAACAAAGGAATGCCCAATAAAAGTCCGTTCGTATACGTCCGTCCGTCAATTCGTCCGGTGCGCAATTTCATGACTGGTCCATAACACTGTTATTCATCAATGGATTTTCATTTTACTTGGCACAAATGTTTCCCATGATGAGACGACGTGTCATGCGCAATACCCAGACCCCTGGGTCAAAAGGTCAGAGTCACACTTCGAAGTCAAAGATCAATAAGTTTTTATCCTGTCCGGTCTGTAACTCAATAATCCATGAAGGGACTTTTAATTATACTTAGCACAAATGTACTGCATAATAAGACGATGTGTCATGCACAATATTCAGACCCCTAGCTTAAATGCCAAGGTCACACTTGGCATTAAACGTTAATATGGCATGATCAGGGTCTGTTTCGTGTCCGGCCCAGAACTTTGTCATCCACCAAAGAATTACAATATTACTTGGCATAAACCTTCCCTATTATCAGACGACGTGTCATGCGCAACACCCAGAACCACAATTCAAAGGTCAATGCCACACTTGGAGATCAAAGGTCAGTACGTTTTAATCCTGTCCAGTCCATAACTTTGTCCGGCAAAACAAGATTTAAATGTAAGTTGGCACAAATATTCGCTCGGATGAAACGACGTGTCACGCGCAAAATCCGGACCCTTAGCTTGAAGGTCAAGGTCATACTTGGAGGTCAAAGGTAAACAGCGCTCTTTTTCCTTTCCGGTCTGTTACTCGACAATTTAGGAAGGGATTTCAAAATTAATTTGTACAAATGTACCACATGATTAGATGACATATCAGGCACAACACCCAGACCCCTAGCTCAAAAATCAAGGCCACTCTTGAAAGTCAAATGTCAAGAGGGTTTTTATCCTGTCCGGGCTGTAACTCGACAATCCTTAAAGGGATTTTAATATTCCTTGGCACAAATGTTCCCCATAATAAGATGACGTGTCATGCGCAACACCCAGAACGCTATCTCAAAGGTCAAAGTCACACTTAGAGGTCCATGTCAGTAGGTTTTTTTTTCTGTCCGGTCCATAACTCTATCATTCATTGAAAGATTTCAATATTCCGTGGCACAAGTGTTCCCCATAATAAGACAACATGTCTTGCGTAACACCCATATCCTTTACTCAAAGGTCAAGGTCACAATCGGAGGTCAAAGGTCAGTAGGTTTTTTTTCCCTGTGTGGTCCATAACTCAGTCGTACATAAAGGGATTATAATATTACTTGACAAATGTTTCCATAATGAAACAATGTGTTGTGCGCAATACCCAGACCCCTAGCTCGAAGGTCAAGGTCACAACTGAAGGTCAGAACTCAACATTGATCTTTTCCTGTCTAGTCTGTAAATTATTTTACTGTAAGCAAATGTGACATACGCACATTTTTTTTTAAAATGTATATTTACTTCAGAATCTCCCTTGCTTATTGATGATTATTTCTTACAGTTTTTCTTATACTTTCCCACAATGTCAAAGTGAAATGTTATCAAAATTGAAATTAAATACTTTTTTTTTATTTATAGATATAATAAGCAATTAATAACTGTAGAGTTTTATATAAGCAAATTTTAATCCAAATGTTATGACATATTGTATATATAGTACAATACTGTTTTAGATTTATTCGACCTGGCGGGGCGGAGTTTCGAGACGGTCCACTGCATTATTGTGCAAGATATGTAGTACATGTAACCAATGAGGCGTTGAGTTTAAGTCGTGGTTATGGAATTAAACAATTATGTTGCTCTACCTATTTTGCTGTTGTTTTTTTTAGATTACCATTATTTGCATATCCGCCCCGCCAGGTTGAATAAAACGCACTATATCATATCATTATATTATACTGCAGTAGAGAAAATTAGTTGCCTTCCAGTAGGGGACTTTGTATTGCATGGCAATACTTCGTTCACTTGTTTGATCTTTTCTTGAAATAGTAACGGAACAATAGTGTATCAAGACGCTTTCTTTTTATATTTTTGTAAGAGTTAATTCATGAAATTCAATTAACACTTTTATGAACAAAATGTTATGAATGAAATGATACGAGTATAACTTAACTTACGTCTGTTCATCTAATAATACAAATTATAGTATTTACGTTACTGATAACATTTTTATACGCCCGTTTGAAAAACGGGACGTATTATGGGAACGCCCCTGGCGGGCGGATGGGCGGTTGGGCGGGCGGGCGGCGTCCACAGACCTTGTCCGGAGCATATCTTCTACATGCATGGAGGGATTTTGATGAAACTTGGCACAGTTGTTCACCATCATGAGACGGAGTGTCATGCGCAAGAACCAGGTCCCTAGGTCTAAGGTCAAGGTCACACTTAGAGGTCAAAGGTCAAATTCAAGAATGACTTTGTCCGGAGCATATCTTCTTCATGCATGGAGGGATTTTGATGAAAGTTGGCACAATTGTTCATCATTATGAGACGGAGTGTCATGCGCAAAAACCAGGTCCCTAGGTCTAAGGTCAAGGTCACACTTAGAGGTCAAAGGATACAAGAATGAAAAATTCAAGAATGACTTTGTCCGGAGCATATCTTCTTCATGCATGGAATGATTTTGATGTAGCTTGGCACAGTTGTTCATCATAATGAGAGGGAGTGTCATGCGCAAGAACCAGGTTCCTAGGTCTAAGGTCAAGGTCACACTTAGAGGTCAAAGGATACAAGAATGAAAACTTTGTCCGGAGCATATCTTCTTCATGCATGAAAGGACTTTGATGTAGCTTGGCAAAATTGTTCACCATCATGAGACGGAGTGTCATGCGCAAGAACCAGGTCCCTAGGGGTAAGGTCAAGGTCACACTTAGAGGTCAAGGATACAAGAATGAAAACTTTGTCCGGAGCATTTCTTCTTCATGCATTGAGGGATTTTGATACAACTTGGCACAAATGTTCACAAGCATGAGACGGAGTGTCGTGCGCAAGAACCAGGTCCCTCGGTCTAAGGTCAAGGTCACACTTAAAGGTCAAAGGTCAGATACAAGAATGACTTTGTCCGGAGCATTTCTTCTTCATGCATGGAGGGATTTTGATGTAACTTGGCACAATTGTACACCATCATGAGACGGAGTGTCATGCACTGGTCCCTTCTTTTGAATTACTTCCCTTTGCTGTTACTATAAATAGCTTATATTGTAACTTTTTCATTACAAGTCGTAGGGAAAAATCGAGACCACTTTTCTGTAGTACAACATGCATGTTACATCCAATTCTGAGGTGTATTTTGAGCTATCTCTACCTGGTAAGGATTTTTGTGCGGACTTGTAATTTTTTTTTTTTCGATTTTTTTTTTCTTTAAAGATTAACTTCCCTTAGTTGTTACTATAAATAACTTACATTGTAACTTTTTTTATAATTGACCGTAGGGAAAAACCAAGACCACTTTTCTGTGGTACAACATTGATGTTACTTTCAAATTTTGGGTGTATTTTAAGGTATCTCTACCTGGTAAGGATTTTTTTTGTGGACTTAGAAAAATAAAAGAATTACAATAATTTCTAAAAAAAACAACATTGTAAACAACTAGAAAATTAAAATTCCATTTGCAAATACAGGTGCTAGTGTAAACAAATTTGCTGTGACGGGCGTATATTGTGACATTCTGGCACCCTTGTTCATAGTGTTTTCCAGTCAAAGGCTTAAACTCGTAGAATATTTGAAACAACAACAACAACAACAAAAAACAACTTTTTTTTTCTAACGGTTTTGTCAGTTAAAAGCATTGTAATGTGGACAATTTTACTGTTAGGCAGACTTTCACTCTCTTTATATACTTGACGTCATGACTGTAACCCAATAATTTATTTTAAACTAAACCAGATATCTGCAATGGCTCTTCAGATATCTTGTATCGTGAACAAAATGACCTGTACGTCTCAGAAGTGTATAAAGTTATAAAACCTCGAAATGTTCATGCAAACAGTGCATTTTGCCTCTACACTTAAGAAAAGTCTTTCTGCACTTTCAGCGGGAGATTGTGCCAGATCTCATGCAAATGTCAAGAATGGTAGTAAGTATATATTTAGTTAAAATAAAACATAGAACAATGTCACACTTATTAGTCACAAAGTGCGTTCTTTTTTTTTGATTCAACGTGTTTAAATATATTGTTTTAATCGTTGGGTTTGCTTTGTCTTTATATAATGCTGTTTAACAGTCAGTTTAGTTTAGAAACTTTTATAGGCAATCCAAATATGAGCCGCGCCATGAGAAAACCATCTTAGTGGGTATGCGACCAGCATGGATCCAGACCAGCCTGCGCATCCGCGCAGTCTGGTCAGGATCCATGCTGTTCGCTAACAGTTTCTCCAATTCCAATAGGCTTTAAAAGCGAACAGCATGGAGCCTGACCAGACTGCGCGGATGCGCAGGCTGGTCTGGATCCATGCTGGTCGCAAACCCATTATGTTGGTTTTCTCATGGCACGGCTCATATGTGACTATATCTTCTTCATACGTACATGTAGATGGTCAACTGAAAGCGTTTATTAATCAACAAACAATGCAAAAGTCAGGTATATCCTGAAAATTGAAGAAATATTGTACTTCATGTACGAAAAAAAATGAGAGTTTGTTTGCAGGTATTTTGAAACTTCAGTGTCTCATTAAAATGTTCAGAAATGTCTGGTATGTTATGTGCCTTTGGGCTCCACTCGGCGGCGGAAAAAGCCTTACTATGTTCGGATCAAACTACATGCCATCTTAACAATAAGCCCAAGTAAATTTATATGTAAATACGTGCATCGATATTAACATTAATATTATTCAATGTGTGAATAATTCAAACATAGTTATCGTTTCATTATAATCATATTTCAGGCTGTTTTCTATGCGGACAAAAATGCTTGAAATTACAGGACTTGCTAAACAAAGTGAAACAAAAAGGGACACATGTGATGTGTCGGGGGCAACCACCAGTAGAATTAAATTGTAGGTATTTATAGTCAGTGAAAATGCAGTAACTGTTGTTCTTTTTATTGGGATTCCCTCGCAATTGCCAAGTATAATTTCCCTAGGTCGTGGAGATGGGGAAGGGGTATCTATGTAAAGATTGTTCCAAACATTTTATGAAAAATGCTTTGCTTCTGCACTAACTTAGAAAGTCTGAATTCAACAATGGTTGAACCAATCTTTTTAAAATAAAGATGAGTCAGTAACTAAGAAAGGCATTTTCGAATGAAATGAACAATTTTCTATTACGGAATATTGATGGCGGTTTAAAAAAGTTTAAAACCACATTATTTTCATCTTTTGAGGCTTTAAGAATCTTGGAATTCAGAATATTTCCGTAAAGAATGTTCAAAGGGGTTCTTACCCCAAAAGATACTGACTGAATGGCGAACAGTGTAGATCTTGATCAGACTGCACGGATGTGCAGGCTGATCATGATCTACACTGGTCACAAAGAAAACAACAATCTTGTCCAGCATGTTAAGCAGTTACATCTAGAGTTATATCTACATGAAGGTCAATGGATACATCTTTCTTGGTATCACAGGTTGTGTACTCTCTATTATGGGAAACCACTCTAACTATTGCGGAGAAGGAGGACAATATCTCTGCTACCAGGAGGCAGTACACGCCCATCATAACCAGTCAGTAAACGAACCTGTATGTTGGTGTCCGTCTGGAAATATGTCAGAACACTGTAATAAACCGTATACTGAAGAGGTAAGAATTCTTTCACTCATAAACGTTTATATTGTATATGATGTAAGTTTTATTCGTGAAAGTCGTGTGCATCAATCAGCGCAGATAGCAAAGAAAATGAATTAAAATAATCATAATAACAAAATGGATGGTTATGACAATGAAACAACGACTCGAGTATGGTTAATAATTCAGATACCGAGAGACACTATTTTCACTCCCTGTACGTTGGTCGTCGTGACAACGCCGTTTGTCATAGACGTGGTTGCCTTATCTGAATGCAAACGTTAATTGTTCGCAATTTTATGATACTAACCTTGGCTACCTGCCAACCAAAACTGCTGGCAACAACGATTTTTATGTCAAGTTTCATTCCTTATTTTAGGCTCGATGTAGATGTTTTAAATCTTCACGGAAGTTTTGTGGCCAAGAGGAAATTACACAATGTGATAAGGTAAAAACAAGCTGGAAGACGTGTCATATGAATAGAACAGAATTGGGTGAACAATACAACTGTCTTTGTGATAAATCAACAGGTAATTGCTCTTCCTAATATAGTACCTAATTTTTATTTGCCATAAACTTCATTCTTATATGCTTGTTTCTGTTAAAACACGCTTACGCCAAAATGACGTCACGTTAACGTGCGGTGACGATAAAGTTTTTGTTGCGACCAAGAAAGAGTGCTACTATATTTTATCTACTGTTTTATAATAAGAGCATATTAGAATCGAAATAATGTATAGAAAAATCGTGTTTTACTTAAATTAATACACTCAAATCGGTTATACGTCCCCAGAATAATTCACTCGGGCTGTGCCCTCGTGAAATTAATCCGCGGACGTATAACCTATTTTCGTGCATTAATAACATTAAAACACGGTTTTTCTATACATTATTTCCTAATTAAAATATATCCTGTTATTTGATCAATGATAGGTAGGAAACTAGTGATTCCTAATAAATAAATAAAGTCTGTAAAAAGCAAACATCGAAATATAAACAAGACATTTACTCTTTTGAAAAACATGAGGGGGGAATTAATCGCATTAACATTGCCATACGTTTTTTTTTTGACTGACTTGCGTTCTAATTATGCTTCCGAATCAATCTGACTAAAGTTCATCTCCTATTACGCTACGCTTAGGATCTGAGAACGAGCTATTGATAGCCTCGTTCTGACGACCCTTTCGCTAGCCAGTCAGAGCTTAACTTACAACATTTTGCAATTGTATTTTGTGATATTGTGATTTGATGTCGTAATGTGTCAGATAGCCGGTTAGCTCAGTCGGTAGACCACTTGCTCTGTAAGCGAGGGGTCCCGGGCTCTAGCCCTGGAATGACTGCACATTTTTCTTACTCTTTGACATTCGAACAAGTCGTCTACTTGGTTCAAATAAAAATAGCTTTGCGAAAATAAAAATAGCAATACTGGAAATCCAAAATATACAAAAGACGAATGTGAATGGGTCATTCTCAGATCTTCGTTTAGAAGATCAAGTACTTTAGTCAGATTGGCTTCCGAAATGATCTTCTCATGGATATTATTCTGATAACGTTGTAATCAAATTAGAGTATTTGAATATATGCCGAGAGGTTAAGGCCGGTGACTTCAAATCACTTGCACCGACCGTTGAAATCTTCATGCGCTGGCTTACGGAAGCTAGGTGGTTCTACCCAGGAGCCCGCCTGTGGTGAAATAATGCACGGAGGGGCACCTGGGGTCTTCCTCCACCATCAAAGCTGGAAAGTCGCCATATGACTTAAACCCAACAAAAATTATAAAATAAATATATACAGCAATTACAGAAATTGCCACTATAAGGAAATCCCGTTTCGATGGCATGCTTGTATTTTCAAACAAATGACAAATAAGCAGTTTCTTCATTTAGTAGAAAAACAATTCAATCATTTCTCATGTTTTGTAGATTTTTTTTAATATGAATATATGTAAGTGCTACATTTAAAACGGGTGAAAGATTCGATTATGGATTAACGCCACGTTTTATTTAAGAAATAACCAAGGCCTTCGAGTGGTTTATCTTCTAATTAACCACGGTTCTGAGTTCAGATGCGTAGGAATTGAACCACGAGGGCGTTAGCCCGATTTGTTAAATACTAAAGCATCTGAACGATGATCCGTGTTAAATTAGACGATAAATCAAAAGAAGGCCTTGATTGTTTTCATTCTGACATGCTCATTGACATATTTTAATAAATATCATGCTGGACTTCATTTACCTGAGGAGTAACGTATCGGACGCCATGCGGCAATTTTACGTCATAATTGACGTCATAATGCTCTCTTACCGGTCCTCGCGTCAACCGTTGTTTATCGCAGGATATACAGGGCTTGATTTCCTTCTTTGTTTAACTGGAAATCAAATCGAGTCATGTTAGGAATATGTGTTTAACATATTGCAGGCTATTATAAATGTTTTACAAAATTCAGAACCTTTATATTTTAGATAATAGATCTAGTGACCATCTCGTGCGGTGTTCACTCTCAGATTCAAATCCTAATAGTAAGTATACTTTGTAAATTTGCTTTACATACTTTTTTCTTGCTTTTGGTCGTGTTTTCATGTTAGTGTACTTTATTAAATTTGGTCCTCTTCTAAACATTTTCCTTACAAATACCAATTTCTCTTTGAAACTTGTTCACAGATGTTGTACATAAGTATGATTGAATTAATATGTATGTATGTATGTGGGCACAGTATAGATATGTTACTTAGTTACGGTAAGCTTGTGAGACACAATGGCGCCTTAGCAACAATGATAACGGATAGGTGGATAACGCATTATCTTACTGGTTGATTGACAGGTCGGTTCTATGCATTATGATAACAGTTTACATATTTAGCTAAGTTAAAAAGAAAGCAGTGAGGATCTTCTAGAATTAACTAAATATTCAATTATAGAACATCTTTAACTAATACAACTAAGTGAAAGACAGTATTATGATAATCATGACGCCCTATTCCTTACTGTAGTGATAGAAGAAAATATCTATTATAGGTACGTATGCTTTTGACTGAAGGAGATGAAATGGAAGGCTTTGAAAACGTAGTGTATGTATGAAACATAGCAGCCTGTGTGTAGATGTACTTGATAAAAAAACGCCAAGATATGCTACAAAGGGAGTGAACCTATTTTCTTGGACAATAACAGCTAATAAATGTCAATATTTATGAAGTCCACTAAAGAGTAAAATAATATTCCCTCCAAACAAATTTTTGAGTCGTTACAAATAGGAAGAAAGGACCTTAAAACACTGATAGTCACAGATGAAATCGTTCGTGTTTACTTTGGAATGTGATTCTGTGAATTTATATGGCCAATGTTTAAGTAAACTTCACACATGACTGTTACAAAGAAGGAATATCGTTTTTGTATTATTCTGCAAGAGAATGCCAATTTGGCAACATGGCATATCTATCCAAATAAATGCTAAAAGTAATGAAAAAGATTTATGGGGCGTGGAAAATAAATACGAAGACATGTTCATATAGCAAATAAATAAAAGAAAATTTAGATACATTGCTACATGTGGCAACCCATTTATTAACAGTATTGATATACTGACAGTCAAACATTGCGTATAATGAGCTTTTGTTTTGAGTTTCAAATAATTTAACCTTTTCCCTGCTAAATTTCTAAAATGGACTGGCCCATCGTTAAATTCGGGCCATACCACTTATTATTCAAAGGGGTGTTCAATGAAAATTTACTGACTGAATTGCGAACAGTGCAGTCCATGATCAGCACGGTCGCAAAGGCAAACTCAATTGCCGCCAGCAGGCTAAAGGTTAAGTCATCATTTTGTATGCTTATCATTTTGCTATTACCAAGGTACGGCGACATAATTATTTTTTATGAAGAAGTAGATTGGTTGCTGCCACTGCTGCTTCTATTAAAGCGTTATACAAATGTACCATGTATTATGTAATGTCGGCAATAGAATTGTTTATCAAAAGTTTGGTATAACCTGGATATGTTTATGTTGGCAAATGAGCCGCGCCATGAGAAAACCAACATAGTGGCTTTGCGACCAGCATGGATCTAGACCAGCCTGCGCATCCGCGCAGTCTTGTCAGGATCCATGATGTTCGCTTTCAAAGCCTATTACAATTAGAGAAACCATTAGCGAACAGCATGGATCCTGACCAGACTGCGCGGATGCGCAGGCTGGTCTGGATCCATGCTGGTCGCAAAGCCACTATGTTGGTTTTCTCATGGCGCGACTCAAATGTTGTTCAGTAGGGAACAGAAGTCGTCACATAACTCTATACCAGGCAAACATAGTGAGTGATTTCCTACTTAGATCCATTTTTGTTGCATGGCACATGAAATTTTCAAATAGGTTTGATAATTGACGAGGTTTTATGCAAAGCTTGTCGTACCGACGGAAGCAAACGGCGTGAGATTTGGTTGTATACATATAGTGTGTCCCTTTTATTTCTTCTACGGGTATTCTTTAATCAAATAAAGAAAGCATTCTTATTGCAAGAATAGTCCTTTTTCATAAACTCCCAACAGAAAAATAAGATAATGATATCAGTCTGATATCAAAAGATTGTTTTTTTGCTTGACCACTAGTGTTTCTTCGGTGTCGTTAAAGTGAAGGTAAGTTTTTTTTAACGCAGGCACTAGATATCTTTGTGTAATACGTTTATATTGTCATTAGCTTTAGCAGGTTTTAGCAGTTTATACTACGTAAACGGAAAACTAACTGTATTACTTGTTTTTGAAAAGAAAGCAAAATTATCAAAGATTTCATTTTTACTTGTTCTTTAGATATAGATGATAAAATGTGGCGTAGCTGCATTATGCATGTAAGTAGCATGTGGAAGTAATGAGCTGTAAGTGTATTCGATATTGCTTTGTTTACGCTATTGCACCATGAACTTGAAATAAAATGATAGCTGAGATTTCAGACAACATTTTACAATTTTACAATACACTTCACCATTTATCAGAACTGTGTTTGTTTCATTTTCAATGTCACCGTGGGTATTAATACTGTGACACTCAAAATGATGTTTATAACTTCCTCAGTCATTGAAAAGCGGCATTGTTGTTATTTTTAGTCATGATGATATGAAATGTATTTGAGCCGCACCATGAGAAAACCAGCATAGTGCGTTTGCGACCAGCAGAGATCCAGACCATCCTGCGCATCCGCGCAGTCTGGTCAGGATTCATGTTGTTCGCTTTCAAAGCCTATTACGATTAGAGAAACTGTTAGCGACCAGCATAGATCCTGACCAGATTGGCGCACGCTGGTCTGGATCCATGGTGGTCGCAAACGCACTATGTTGGTTTTGTCGTGGTGCGGCTCAAACCAAAATTACGATAGTGAGTCAAGTTGTGACAAGCAAACAGATTCTAAAAAGGCAAAAATATAGACTCCAAACACATTTGGAAATATTTTTTTTCTACAGATCCTGTTCATATTCTTTAGGAGTATTTGGGGTTTTTTTTGCGCTTATAAGTAAGCACCATTTAAGCCGTATGGGGGCAATAGATAGTATATTTGACATTTCTGCAAAACTGATACCACTTCGAGAAAAATATATGAAACGTTAAGGAAGTGTGGAGCAAATAAATTATATTCTTAGAACTTCATGGTATAGCATTTTCAGTGCGCTTTCGATGAAACGATTAAAATGTCTGTTTCAGGAAACTAAATTTTAAGGCGAAAACCGCTTGTGAGGACTGACATGCGTTATCTGCAACTTTTGCAAAATGTTATAGCACGAGACCAAGTGTTATCAATGGTAATGAGAAAAGTGTCTCCTAACTGTTTGCTAAACAAATAAAATGGCTAGAAAGGAAAAAGATAAATAGAAATATGAATGAAGTATTTTTTTTTTTATTTTTGAACTTATCCCATTTCAACATTGTAAACAATAGACGTAAAAAAACAAATAGTTGTCATAAGTTGTTTCGTTTTAACGGGCATACTTTTAACATTTACCCTGCTAAATTTCAAAAATGGACTGGTCTATCATTCAATTTGGGCTGTACCATTTATTATTCGAAGGAGTGTTCAATGAAAATTTCCTGACTGAAAAGCGAACAGTGCAGACCATGATCTGATAGTGGTCTGCACTGATCGCAAAGGCAAAATTACTTGTTGCCAGCAGGCTAAAGGTTAAAGAGAATGGTAACTAAAACAACAACAACAACAACAACAAAAGAAAATGGTAGAGAAAGCAACAAGTAAGCCGAAATGTAGTCTATCTATGAGTCAGATTTTATTCTTTTCCACGTTTTGTATTCTGTTTTTGAGTTTTTACGCTTCATTACGTTACGTTTTCACGTTTTGAATATTTAACATATATCGTCGGATCGCGGGGTCGCGAGTTCGATCCCCGGGCGGGGTGTATGTTCTCCGTGACGATTGGCATTGTGTCTGAAATCTCTCGTCCTCCACCTCTGATAATTCATGTGGGGAAGTTGGCAGTTACTTGCGAAGAACAGTTTTGTACTGGTACAGAATCCAGGAACACTGGTTAGTTAATTGCCCGCCGTTACATGACTGAAATACTGTTGAAAACGGTGTTAATCCCAAAACAATCAAACAAACATATATCGTTATATTTTTTTTCTTAAGTTGAAATGTATGCAAGCGAACTAATACCTAGGTTTCGATATTTGAAAAGCAATCGTAACCTATACAGATATAGGATAAACGACCGTAACCTATACAGATATAGGACAAAACGACCGTAACCTATACAGATATAGGACAAAATGACCGTAACCTATACAGATATAGGACAAAACGACCGTAACCTATACAGATATAAGACCGTAACCTATACAGATATAGGACAAAACGACCGTAACCTTTACAGATATAAGACAAAATGACCGTAACCTATACAGATATAGGACAAAATGACCTTAACCTATACAGATAGAGGAAAAACGACCGTAACCTATACAGATATTGGACAAAACGACCGGACAAAACGACCGTAACCTATACAGATATTGGACAAAACGACCGAAACCTATACAGATATAGGAAAAACGACCGTAACCTATACAGATATAGGGCAAATCAAAGCCTTGAGATGTCTGGTGGTTGCGGGTTTTGCTAGGTTTATTTTCATTTTAAAGCCAATCTATAAATATACATGTATAAAAAACAAATACTAATATGCCTTGATCTAAGATAAACTCTGCCTGACCTTACATTAACAGCTGGAAGTCATTGATGTAACCATGGGCTGGAATACCTAAATATTGACAAATCTTATATAATCTAAATGGCCAGTGTGAATGGATAGAGGATGAATAAGAAATGCTTGATCATTGATAATTCATCCGCATTGTTCATGAATGGGACTACTTTGTGTAGCACATGAACAAATTCCTTTAGTTGTGATTTGGAATCAAATAAAGATGCTACATGATTGTCAGAAATACACTTAACTTTGTTTGCGGGATAAACCCGCAACCAAAAATGACAAGTTGCACCGGAGATAGTAACATAAAAATATATATAGGGCGAATATTATCTTTAACCTTTATCCTGCTGGCGGCAAGTGATTTTGCCTTTGCGATCAGAGCAGACAAAGATAAAGATAAAAGATCTGCCTGCATATAATGGTCTGCACTGTTCGCTATTCAGTCAGTAAATTTTCAGTAAACACCCCTTCGAATAATACATGGTATTGCGCAATTTGAATGATGGACCAGTCCATTATAGAAATTCAGTAGGATAAAGGTTTAAAGCGATAGACAGAATGAAACGAAGAAAGGCGGGCTAATAATATATTTTGTTGATTCTGTTACATATAACCCTATGTAATAATTACGACCTAAACTTGATAAGTCTTTATTAAAGACGACTTAAGAGTAAAACTTTACTCAAGTTACATTACTTAAGATGTTAAATTTACCCATCAATAGTGTCAGATAACAACCATAATTAGATGTGTCAGATATCAACCATCTTAAGCGTAGTTAGCGACACAACGACTGACTGATGGTTGCGTTATTGAAACTTTCGGCTTAAACGAGAAAAAATATATAAATTGCGAAAGTTCGTAGTTTCATAGCATGTCTAACCTTAATATTATGTACTTGTTGTGTTAATCTTATAGATTTTCTAGGAAATATCTATTGTTTACAAGTTAATTGTAATATTTTACGTAAATTTACTTATATAGATAAATAGAAGTTGTACTCGCAGCGGAGCTGAGATAAACCGGATATGTGAATAAATTTAGATCCTTTTGTGTACATAGACAAGTAGCAAATAGACATGCCTTTGTGATTGTATTGCACATGGATAAATCTTGGTATCGATATATGTTTCGGAGGTCATTCCATTTTTTTTTCAAAAATACAAATTGCTGTAGCTTACACCGTAGCAAATTTTACATTATAAGAATTGAAATAATTCAGTTTTTCATTAATAGTACGTAACTGTTACTGTATTTTAGAAATGATTTATAGCAAAAACGTGTTTTATACACATTTATATACGATCGGGGGTTTACGTCGGGCGTATAATTTCACGGGGCCAGACGTTTCTATTTTACATGCCCTTTATTGTAAAATATAGATTCATATGATAGAACTGTTTTCGAGCATGCATGCCCACGCTCTTGTTTTTACGTCAGGACCGGAATGGTATCGTTGCGGAAGAGTTAATTTGACGAAATTGATGCAAATTATTCGCAAGCGAAACCTACTCAGTTTGTGTAATTTCAGCGTTGTGATGACATTTATTTAATGCTTTAAAAGATTTTATCAAATTTGAAAGCCTATTTCTAAATGCATTACATGTGCTAAATATTACGTCGACGTGAGTAAATATACGTTGTGTGATTTAAGATGCTTGTATATTAGAATAATAACATTAATGTGTGTCTCATTCTCTTGAAACACTGTATTTCAGGTATATCAGAATAAACAATACGACTACAGACAAGAGATAACGGGTCAATTTATCAAGATTTCAAACCGGGTCGTGGGTTCGAGCCCCATTGGGAAGAGCCATGCTTTATAATATCACACCAGTACTTTCTTTTCAGGAAGCGGACTCGAGAGTTTCAAATAACTTGAAGCGTTTCATACAATCGAGCTAAAATCAATTTATGAAGCTATTACTGTCCGGTATTAGTGGTACTTGTGTAAATGTAAGATTTGATAGTGGAATATGTAAAAAAGTTTTCATGTCTGCTAATTTGTATTGCTGCAATACTAAAATTCGCCTGATCAAATTGTATTATATTTTGTTGGCATTTTTCCACCAACATTAAATCGCCCCTGTCAGGTTTACGCACATGTCGAGTGTACAGTTAAGAAATGAAATGATTTTTTTTCGGTGTTCATGCGAAATGAACGGCAGTATAGGATCGGCAAATTTAACATGAATCCTATTCTGTCGTTTATTTCGTATGAATACCGAAAAAAATCATTTCTTAAGTGTACATTCAATGCATTCATACACTCAAGGCCGACCGTCATACATCAAAACTTTATACTGCCTCTGTTCTGTTTACTTTTTGGTAACTGTATACCGTTCTAATTTATTGTGCAACATAAAATATATGTGAATAAAGAGAACCTGTGCAATTTATAGACCATATCAACGAAGAGTCAAGTGGTCTGTTCAGGTTAACGACAAGTCGAAAGGTTTCCTGCGGCCAGAAGTTATACAGACCAGAAATTGTTGATAGTAACTTATGGGTGAATAACGTACTTGTTTTGTTTTTTATTATGCCATTACGCTTTAATGTAAGAAATGTTACTCCATTCTACATGATTTACAAGTAGATATATGAACTATGTATTTCTTAATTCTGAAAGTTATTTTTTGAGCAAAAATAACTATATTTCCCTTCCATGTATAACATAACTTTTAGCTCAACTGGTCGCATTCATTGACTATTGAAATACTTTACTAGAGCTTTCACAAATGTGATTCATGCCTTCACCTGGACTTGCTTGACAACACGGGACCATAAGACGTAAAAAAAATTGTTCGTTTCCGGTATCCAGACCTACCCTAAATTTTTGGCCCGACCCTAAATGTTTTCATGGCCTTGGAGAATTTTTTTTTTCCAACTTTCTAACAAAAAGTTGCAAAACTGCACTTTTAATGCTTTAAACATGGTGAGTGATGTTAGAGATCAACTTACTGATGCTCTAAAGGCATAACCCCCTTATTTGTAGTCATTTTTTGACACAAAAATAATTTTCGAAAAGTTTCCCTTAATAAAAAGAAATTCAAAAAAAAAAAAATCCGACCTACCTACCTTAATTTGTTTTAGCTAATAGTTTCTTAAACAGATATGATTATAAGAGCTGCGAAATGACATAATTTTAGTTAATATTTATAAGTATCCCTAGCTCCCCCCTCCCTATCGGAGATCTGAAGCATGTATAATTGTTTTATTTCAATGCTAAAACTATTTAGTGATTTGACCGGAATGCCTTTTTTCTCTTCTTATATTTGTATATATGTTAAAACCCCATGCTGTATTTCTTATACCTGGGTGAAATAAAAGTTTTGTTCTGTTCTGTTCTGTTCTGTTCTAGCATGTTACCGGAAACAAAGATTTTTTTAGGCCTAATCTAGGAAATTGAAGAGCAATTAACATAAAAACCCTTATACACAACAAGGTATCAATATTGATCATTGCTGAAAGTTTGAATAAATTATATGAAATAATGAATGAGGAATTCAGGTTACAATCATTTCTCTATATATCATGTAGAGTGCTAGCTATATTGCAAAAACGGCGTTCCATAAATGCGATAAGCCAATCGCATATCGGTAAAAAGTCACGTGAAATCACCCAGTCCCCATGTGCTATACTACTTGTTGCATTCCAATATACCTGCGGCAATAAACTGCAGCTGAACCCTAGGCAGTATTTACAATAGCAATACACTGGCTAGAAGGAGAATGGTGTTGATAATTATATAGCGGCTAAACCTTAGATAAATCCTTAATAAGCCCAAAATAAATAAACAATTTGCATCATCAAACAATTTACAACACTGTATTCTGCATTTATCCACATGTTTACTGCATTTCTCACAATTTCTAGGGTTTCCATTCTATCATTGTATTAAAACAGAAAATGGCAACTTCAAGTTCTGTTGAATGGACTAAAAAACTGTCTAGGATACCAAAGTTATTTTCTATTATTCAAATATTCCTGATTACTAAAAGGAAACTGGTAAAAACAGGGCATTTGATAAAGGATATGATTTCTTTGTTGAAAGTTACATTCATGACGCATTTGTTTGGAAGACAATTAACAAGTTCCATATCAAAGCAAAATGTTGGAGAAACCAAAGAAAAAATGAAAAAAACAAAAAACAAAACAAAACGCATGTATTGTCTACAGAAATAGATGTAGCACAATTTTACATTAATGTTGCAGTACCATACTTGAAATCTACTGACATAAACTAATCAGGCTCATCATGTGCTGTAGTAATGACAGGATCTTGAAAGTTAGACAGCAGACAACAAACAGTCCAAATTTGGTTGACAACACCAGCAGATTTCATAGGTAGCTTTCGGTCAAATATGCAGAAATTTCGCACTTTTCCAATTGCTCTTTCGACGTGTATGCGGTGTTGTGTAATAACATGTGTGTCTTGATCATCACCCGTAGATAATCGTTTCCGTTTACCCAAAAAATGGCATATTCAGTCGAAGTCCAATATCAGACAGTTTGCAATGGTAAAACCTTTATCTGCCATAATGGCGTCGCCTTGATTTAGATCTCCACTTTCCATTTTTACTTTTAAAAGTTTGTTGACATATAGCCTTGTCTGATATACCTCCTGTGTACAGGTGAGACACAAACATGATTCCACCTCTGCTATCCACACCAATAAAACTTTTAAATGTGTTAGTTGATTTATAATCCGAATATGTCTGAGCTTTTCTTACTAATGATGATGGCATTTCAATGTTTAGTTCTGTACAGTCATTATAAGCATTGTACTAGGATGATATTGCTTTTTAAATTCAGGTGTCATATACTTTGAAAAAATGCCTCGATGAGGAAATATCACTTTGGAGCCGAATACAAAGTACATTAAATTCACACAAGTATTAAATATCTTTGTTACAGCGCATGATTAAATCCTTATTAAGTAATCCCAATCTTAATTTCATTAATGTTAACAAAAACTCATCTTCAAGCGACAGTTTGTGTAATCTGAATGGTTGCTTCGAGTCATCATCTTCATCATCACTGTCCATGCTCACACATTCTTCATCATCGGAATCAAAATAATCAGCACCACATGTAAATTGATTTGGATTGCGTCTATCCAAATAAATTATTTGACTTCTGTCTTTATTTGGAACAAGTAGCTGTAGAACAGTATTGAACATAATTAAGTTTGGAAATCCTGTGTAGAACTGCATTAATTTCAGTTTCAGGTTTGATTTAGTAATGTTTTTCAATGAGAACTGAAATACAGATGGTGTTGCACTGTGTAACAGGGTTCTTCTTGGTGTGTCATAGTTGTGAAAATCTTCTTTTTGAAGAGTTTGCTGCAAATTCTTGTTGATTTTTTTTAAACAAACTTTGATATTTTACCAACAAGACGTATTCTTTCCTTCTACACCTATTTAAATATGTTAACATTATTAACTTTTATTGTTATCCGGTATCTACATGTAATATTTTTAGATCGTGCAACATAACTATACATGATACAATTTGATATATGCTATGATAAAATTTTGCTGGAAGTTAGTGTTAAGATGTATTACTAGTATATTTCATTATGTTTTGACTGTAAATAAAGATAAAACATACGTTTTGTTGGTTTAAATCATTTAGAAATTGATGCATAGATACATTTCCTTCATAACCAGAGCCTTTACAATTTGGCACACAGCAATATTACACCATACTAATTAGTATCCTGCAGATGTGTATTTCATTAGAATGTATCTGTACTGAGAGCTCAGCTGATAAGCCCTCAACAGACGGTGGGTTCTAGTTGTACAACACTTATTATCTCAAAGATGTATAATTTTAAAATTGTACATTTTTCACATACAGACAGTATTCCACTCCCATATAAAGCCCAGAGATTTACCTAGTAAACTTAAGCCCTCTACAGACGGTAGGTTTTTGTTGTACAACACCAATTAAATTCAAGATGTACGGCAAAATATTATCGTGCTATTCTGATGCTATTCCTTGATTTCGTAAATCTTAAGTCTTGACTTACAGATTAGGACATGTTCTATTTCGTAAGTTTTGCCTTACGTACCAACCACGTTGACAAGCAACAAATTGGTAAATAATTAGTTGATAAGAGGCAAGTGAATGAAATTCCAGAAACAACTGCCCAAAAAATAAACACAAATCTGAAAATAAAATAGCTTCTAATGCATAATGGAAAAAGGATGACACTGAAAAGTTAAATGATTTGAGCCGCGCCATGAGAAAACCAACATAGTGCGTTTCCGACCAGCATCCGCGCAGTCTGGTCCATGCTGTTCGCTAACGGTTTCTCTAATTGCAATAGACTTTGAAGGCAAAACGAAATAGTACATGTCCTAATCTGTAAGTCAGCTGTTACCTATTGTAGTACACACATAAGAATTTGAGTAGCCGCGGAGCAGGGCTTTAAAATTCAGCATTTGATAACTTTACGAGCATAAAACATCTCTGCTTATCTCTTTAGTTAGTTTATCTTGGTATGTGGTATAATTCAAAGACAATTCATGAGGCGTGACCTACCCGCTGTCCTGGGTGTTTACCGCAGTATTGCTATATGCTATTTTGATTGCAGAGGATAAGGATTATCAATATACCTTATTTGTCGTATCTGCAATATGGATTATGTGCAGTAGAGTTGTATAGTTTCGACATATTAAAATAGAACTGTTATAATTAAGTAACGTAAACAGAAATGATAGAAAAAATTAATGGGGAACATTAGTACCAAATACGCTAGAGGGGAGCAAGTCAGATCAGAAAATGCAGTAACTTTACGAAAGGACTTACACGGACCAGAAGATGCAGAAACCATACGACAGGGGTTAGACGGACCAGAAGATGCAGTAACTATACGACAGGGATTAGACGGACCAGAAGAGGAGGTAGATGAATCAGAAGAGAGAGTTACTAGAAGAGAAGAATCAAACAGTATCAACAGCAACGAACAAGTAGTAGAAAGACATACTGTAAGTTGTTGTTTTTTCAAAATTTCTAATTTTTGCTGTATATCAAATTATATACAATATCAATGAAACAGAATGAGTCTGCCCATCAAATGATTAATGTGCTCAGTGTATGGTATATGTTTTCATGTGTACCTAAAATATCCACCACAATGGCTTTACGGCAAGCATTCCCTGTCATTTTCTAGTGGCACTATATTTGTTGATCGTGACTGATCATTTTTATGCGTGCAATCAGCCATTTGTTACTTTATTTCAAAATAGAGACAACTCCACTAAAATGTTATTGTAGGCTTAGGGGACTCTGTACATAGTATCTCATGCAAACCATATACTTTGTACCTCTAGGCAGGAGAAAACTAAAAATACAAACTTCAAGTACATAGTGGGGAATCACTATGATCAAAATAATCTCTAAACCAAAGTTATATTTTGAAGAACATGAATAAATTTCCTGTCATGATAAGATATGAAAT
The DNA here is from genome assembly GCF_021730395.1 of Mercenaria mercenaria. Taxonomy (NCBI): domain Eukaryota; kingdom Metazoa; phylum Mollusca; class Bivalvia; order Venerida; family Veneridae; genus Mercenaria; species Mercenaria mercenaria. The sequence continues at coordinate 58,943,370 of NC_069363.1, forward strand.
TATAACATAGCCTATCATGTGACTAATGAAAATTGTTAAATTATCATGTAGTTGACAATAATGATAGATATCCTGTAATTACAAACATTAAGGAAAATAATAAGTATCAATTTCTTGAAGTGTTCCAGATAATCAAAAGGTTATTGTGATTGAAATCTATGTAGTTTTAGGATACATGTATGTTGGCATATGATAGGCTATATTTTAAATTTACAGCAAAAGATTCTTCAGTATTATCCCATATTATTCATATTTTTATTTCGGTTTAGAGATTATTTTGATCATGTGATTCCCCGCAGTGAGTAGGCACTATCTTAGAGACTCAAGACATAGGCGTTATAAATAAAAGTACAAACTTCAACAAAGTAGACACTATCTATTTTAGATATATGTGTAGCTAAATGCATCAAAGTACACAGTCTGCAAAATATTTAAGATATCATTTTCTGAAAGAGTTATTTGAGCTGAAAAAATTATCCTGGGTAAAATATTTGGAACAAAATGGAGACAACTCCACTAAAAGTTATTGTAGGCTTAAGTGACTATGTACTTTGAACCTCTAGGTATGAAAATAAACATGCATAATTACATCAACAGTCAGCAGTTTGAAAAAGAAAAATATGTATATCATTGATAGGATTATGATTGACAGTGTTCACTCAACAATTTCACTCTATAAACAAATTGTTTCCCTAATGCCTCGGTCACAAAACCAACCGTACGATGTCCGTACGGTTTTAAAAAATCGTACGAGTCCACCAATTTTAGAATTCTTACGGTCTCCGTACAATCGTAGCGTCTGGTCACAGTACCTACGAGTCCCGTACGATCTTTAGGGGATGCAATCGTAGGATATCCGTACTGGTCGACAATGCAGACAAGTCGTGCGGAGCTCGCAAGGAGCCCGGCCGTACCTCGTACGGTGTTCGTGGGTTCGTACGGCACTCGTACGGCACTCGAACGGTGTCCGTAGGTACTGTATTTTTATACCACCTTGAATCACCAAGGAAGTCGTACGGACATCGCACGTTCTCCGCACGGTGTCCTTAATATCGTACGGACATCGGACGTTGACCGTGCGAGTCCCCTGCGATAGTCGTACGAGCATCGGCAAGCCTCACAGTTTTCCGAATCCGAGCTCTTCTGGGGCCCGTGCGGTTCCCGTACGGGGCTCTTGCGAGCTGCTCCCGACTTCGAATATCTGTACGAGCTCATAGGGAACTCGGGAGTTCGCTGAAACATTTTAACCGAGTTCCCGAGTCCTCTACGAATTCAAAAACTCCGTACGACGATCGTACGAGTCCAGGATGTCCGTAAGGACGTCGTAAGAGTTTGCCAAAAATGAACTAAAAACCTACTCGTACGGAGCTCGTAGCGTTCTTGTGACCGGAGTATTATGTAAAGAGGGCTTAGGGTAAGTTTCTACAAGGCTGTCTGTACACTTTCCAGACACCGTTACCTTGTGCATCCAATATGGGAGGATTATGTGTCACTGACGTATTTGTCTAATTCATACATTTGAAAATTATCAAAGATTCATTTCGAGAAGAGAAAAAGAACAGGTAGTGCATATATATTTATTTGTATGCAAATACTTACATACATACTATCATATTTGAAGAAATAACAAAATGAACAAAACAGATATATATGCTACTAAAATAACAATAACCGTTTTTTGTCTTTCTATCAAATATCTTTTGGTGTTATTTGCCTCCTCGTTGGTGTATGTCGTTTTCTCAGATAAGAACACCGGCTAGCTCAATAGGAAGAGTGCAGATCTACGGATCGCGGGGTCGTGAATTCGATCCCCGGTCGAGGCGTATGTTCTCCGTGCCGATAATTGTGCCTGAAATCATTCGTCCTCTACCTGATTCATACATCAGTAACTTGCGGAGAACAGGTTGTTTGTTACTGGTATAGAATCCAGGAACACTGTTTAGATTAACTGCCCGCCGTAACATAACTGAAATACTGTTAGAAAATGGCGTTAAACCCAAAACAAACAAAAGAACATTGGTTTAACCGTTTCAGTAATAATGCTTTTAATGGAAAAATAACATTTGCAGTAAACTGGATCTCAATCGAGTGTTCTATATTTAGATCTATATTTAGATTTTAACCTTTATGTCAATATTACTTAAAACGGATGTAGTATATAACAAAAAAGTTAGATTAATAGTGCGTCTGCAAATTATTTTGCAAATAGAAAAGATAAAAGGTTACCGGGTGATTTGTGCGCATACAAGTACAAATAAATTCCAGGTAACGTGAATATTTGACAATTTGACATGAGCTTAGAAAGATGATCAGTCTCATTTGAGCCGCACCATGAGAAAACCAACATAGTGCATTTGCGACCAGTCTGGTCAGGATCCATGCTGTTCGCTTTCAAAGCCTATTGCAATTAGAGAAACAGACATGCTGTTCGCAAATGCACTTTGTTGGTTTTCTCATGGTGCGGCTCATTTAACCTTTTTCCAGTTTAAAACAAATCGTGCTACAAAATGGGTAAATGAAACTTGTAGTGAAGTGGGACACGTATGAGTTTAAATTATTTTTAAAAGAATAGGTTTGAGATCATACAATTTAGATAACCTCGATGATATATCAGCTCAAAATAATGATGTACTTTTCATGAGAGTTAAGGGGACGCATATTGCTACATTCACAGTTCATACAGCAATGCGGAAGGGGTGCATATTCAAGAAATCAATGGTGGGAAAATAAAAAACATATTCATAAACTGATATAATACCGATGGACACCTGTAATATTCAGTATTTTGTGGATAAGGATGTGGTACTATGAATGTAATAGGAAAACAGAGGTCTTTGTGAAAGTACATTCAACACAAAATATTACGCTTTTGTATAAGGAAAAAACAGGTTTTTCACAATAACAGTGTTCCAAATAATGTTGAAGGGATGAGATTTTCTTTCTAACACACCAGGTTTGCTTAAACATGTAAAAATTTAACGCCACGTCAGTTCATCTCGGGATGGACGCCATATTTCTCATTGATAAAAAATGTAAACAAAAAAATCAGAGTGAGATTAGCATTGCAAGGGCATAACATGACATTCTACACAATGAATACCTTAGAACTGATATCTAAGATGCTACACAGGTCAGGCTGGTTAAATGCATAATGTCGATAACTTGAAATCCATCTTGAAAAGGTGGTTAATTTTAGTTTGTTTACATGGTTTTTAATTTTCCCACGACTTCTCGGCGATTCACTGCAAATGTATTACTGCGCCGGACGAAAGGTAACTCTAATAAACAACGGGAGACAACTTAGGTGTCAGCACGTGTACGATTTTAAAAAAAACATGTCGATGATTATAATTTCTTATCAAATAATGAATCCTATTCAGATAGTCGTCTTTAATAATAGAAAATTATGAATTTCTGTGGACATTTGTCAAAAAATATTACTTACAGTGGACTACTTTGCGCATCAAACTGGTTTCCGCTTCAGTTGTGAGGCACTTCCGTTATACTTTTTGACAACAATAACAAAACACAAAATGAATCAATAACGTCACTTATAAACCGACTGCTACTTTAAATCAGTGTAAGTAAAGTTGTTGTTACAACATTATACATGTTCGTTACGTTATGAGATAAAGTTTGTCTTGAACTGCATAATCCATTAATTACGTTTAGGTGATATTGCATTTACAACTTATTTGACCCCGTTTTTTACGTGAATGACAGCATTTTCGTGCAACTCGTGCAAACAGAGTTATGAAAAGTATGGTGGAGAATTCAAGGACAAATTATAAATGACATTAAAGTGAGGATAACTGTATATTCGTCAGTTTTGATCATTGACATTCCTGCTGTGTATTAGTAACTTTTGTGAACAAGATTAGAATGTTGCTTTTGCACATATACACATTGATTGGACCTCTCAACCAAATTTCATACCTTATTTTAGGGATTTTTAAGAAGATACATTTTCAAAAGTTTGTTGAATGTGTTTTGATATTTAAGTGCATTGTAGTTCATGAATACAAGTTAAAAATTAATAATGGCAACATTTCTAGGCCTTTATTGTAAGCCACTAGACTTCTGTAACGATAAATGTTTAATATATTAAGGGGAATATACTCTTTTAGTTTTGGAATGTGGCATTCCTTGACCACCGTATCTTTTCTTATGCACTACTTTGTAAACAAACTAAATATTGTGTTTTAGCTCACATATGCCAAATGAAAAGCAAGACAGTGAACTTATTTCACATTCTTTCTTTAAATTAGAATCTGTAGGACATTGATATATGTTTGGACAAAGCGAAGCACTATTATTTTCGCACCAAAAGTCTTAATTGTTGACTTTGAATGTACACAAGAAGTCTTATGTAATTCAACAATAACTTTCTTGTTTCAGTTTTTCTCATTTTTATTTTAGTGAGCAATCCTTTGTGTACTTATAACAGTTGAAACAGTATTCATTTCATTTACCAAAACCTTGAACTTTTTTGCATGTAAATTTTATAATACCCCACCCACTTTTTTCTAATTTCAAAGTATGCGTCCCCTTAACTAGGTTGCTAGCTAAACAATTTTGGTCTGATGATTCTACCGTATTGACGGGCGCATATCCGGGTTATTTAGTCAGTTAAGCCAATTAAATTCAAATTTGGACATATTTTTACTCAAATGTAAATTCTAATATACAATTCTTGAAATTTATGTAGATTACAAAATGTAAGATATAGCATAATACAAATTAAATAATTTTACCTCATACTTTGATTTAATTAATGTATTCATTTTAACGCTGTAAGCACGGTGATACGTCGTACAGCGGATATAGCTGGTCCGGTGAGCTAAAATAAACAAGAAGATCCAGGTAATAAAATTTTGAATCCATATTTTATGCTTTTTTCATAAAGTCCGTTTACATTCAAACTTCTGTAAATAGCTAGGGTGTATAGACAATGCATGTGGAACATTTTAAGCACGTTACCATGGCCAAAAAGACTAAATTCACTGTGTAAAGTTCGGATGCTCACCGCCGATTGAGCACACCTGCAAAGTTTCTTCTTGCACAGACTGTACAGGGTATAGTTCTTCTCGCCTGTATACTGTAAGGGGGATAGTTTTAATCTGTACGGAGTATAGATTAGAGGTACATGTCTGTAACGGATGGGAATGTATTGTTTGTGTATTAGGTGTCTTACTCTAATTGCAAAAACGGTATCATATACTACATACCTATATTTTCAGTTGTTTCTTTTATGTTTGTTTTAGGCTAAAACGTTCTTATAAATTTGATACATCGGATTCTTCTCAGAAATTAAATGCTAAACAAGATGCGTTATTACTGTTTTCACAAAAATATATTACATTAACTTTTTTTTCATTGGTTATGGTTAAACTTATAATAAGGTAAGATTTGGGCAAGAATTAATTAAGTTATCTTCTTGAAAATAATCTGACTTCAGACAAGTTCTCAAAGAGATGCACTTCTAATCATAATTACAATGAAACAGTTACACTGCTGTGATTTGTTACTAGAAAGGTGATTTAGCTTTTAAGTTTTCCATTTTTACAGTTTATGAAATTAACTTTAATTATCTAATCATCCTTTGTCTTTTCTGGTGAAAAATATTCAGATGTGTACTCAAAAGTGAGATAGAAGAGTGTTTTCGAATGTATTAATTTCCCTTGAAATAATATAGTGACAAGTTTACTTGAAAACTCAGGTATTTGGTAAGTTGTCATGTTTGTCAAAAGAGTGTCAGGATACTTTATTACATAATTATATAACATTTAATTATGTCTCCCCCCTCTGGGGGAGACATATTGTTTTTGCCCTGTCCGTCCGTCCGTCACACTTCATTTCCGGGCAATAACTGGAGAACCATTTGACCTAGAACATTCAAACTACATAGGGTTGTAGGGCTGCTGGAGTAGACGACCCCTATTATTTTTGGGGTCACTCCGTCAAAGGTCAAGGTCACAGGGGCCTGAACATTGAAAACCATTTCCGATCAATAACAAGAGAACCACTTGACTCAGAATGTTGAAACTTCACAGAATGATTGGCCATGAAGAGTAAATGACCCCTAACGATTTTGGTGTCACTCTGTTAAAAGTCAAGGTCACAGGGGCCCGAACATTGAAAACCATTTCCGGTCAGTAACTTGAGAACCACTTGACCCAGAATGATGAAACTTCATAGGATGATTGGTCATGCAGAGTAAATGACCCCTAATGATTTTAGGATCACTCTGTTAAAGGTCAAGGTCACAGGGGCTTTAACATGGAAAACCATTTCTAATCAATAACTTGAGAACCTCTCGACCCAGAATGTTGAAACTTCATACGATGATTGTTCATGCAGACTAAATGACCCCTATTGTTTTTGGGGTCACTCCGTTAAAGGTCAAGGTCACAGTGGCCTGAACATTGATAACCAGTTCCGATCAATAACTTGAGAACCACTTGACCCAGAATGTTGAAACTTCATAGGATGATTGAACATGCAGAGTAGATGGCCCCTATTGATTTTGGGGTCAGTCTATTAAAGGTCAAGGTCACAGTGGCCTGTTCATGTAAAATCATTTTTTGGAAATAACTGGAGAACCACTTGACTTACAATGTTGAAACTTAATAGGATGACTGGACATGCAGAGTAGATGATCCCTATTTATTTTGAGGTCACTTGATCAAAGGTCAAGGTCACAGGAGCCTGAACAGTAACTTGAGAACCACTAGGCCAAGAGTGTTGAAATTTAGCGGGATTACTGGACATGCCAAGTAGATGATCCCTATTGCATCCAACCATCAGTGTCTCTTTGACTTTCGTTCCTGAACCCTATTGACTTCTTGCCTATAGGACTTTGCATTGGGGGAGACATGCGCTTTCTTACAAAAGCATTTTCTAGTTATAACTTAGTAACTATTCTTATTGCCTATGTCATTATGGGAGGTCTATGGTACAAAGTAAGAGCCTTATCCATTACCCAGAGGTTATGTATTTAAATATTTTCAGGGAATGAAGTTGTTTTGCAATTTCTAAAATGTATGAGTTAGATAAGAGTGATAGTATGTAATATACTAGTATGCCTTCGTCATTGTGCAAGATTTAAGTAGAATATATTGGATTCTTTCCAGCAAGTGCAACATAACAGCTGCTTATTCTTTTAATAAATTGATGAAGTGGAATATTGTCCTTAAAAGAAAAGAAAGTTGTTAGGAATTACAACCAGATTTTAGAAATAACCAAAAAATACTATTTCAAGGGTCAGAACTCTTCTGCAAAAACAAAATTTCAAGTGGGTATTTTCACAAGCTGATTTACATTCATATAAAGTGTAATGCACAATCTGAGGAGCCATAATTCTGCTATACATGAATAGGCAACAAGTGCACTTATTTAAATGTTAACATGTCTACACAAAGCATTGTAAATGCATAATTCAAAAACAAAACTGATTTGATATCTAAAGCATTTTTATTTTCATATGATTTGTTTTTCATAATGAATGAAGCAGAAAAGATATGAATGTAAGTACTTAAAAACGTGTAGGTACTTTTAGCAGAAAGACCCCTAAATGTTTGCAGCATGCATCTTTTGACAAATCATTGTATAATATTTCACATTTTTATGCAGAGATACATACATGACTATTAATAAAAAAGAAGAATAAGCATATCAATAATACTTAAGAAATGAAAGGTTTCATAAAATAATGTTCCATTATCTTTTTTAAGCTTTATGTTTGAGCTCCACATTTGTTCATCATTGTTGACATTCTGTAAATATAATTTCAAGTAATCATATTGAATGAAACCCTCTGGACATCTCAATTTCATTCGTCTATACACACTCATATATATACAGGATATTTCTGAAAATGGTCTATACCCCGTACTGCAAATGTCTATACCCCGTACACTCGTGTCAAAATTCATTTGGGTAAAACAAACATACTGTTACAGCCAGATATCCAGGATTTTTTGCGTATGAATATTAAATAGAAAACAAAAGAGAATTGCCGATTCAGAATTCCGATGAATCGGCTATTACCTATCTACTTTACTAAACTATGCACAAAAATAAAAGGTTCGACCGTGAGCAAACGGAACATCAGTCTTTTTATAAACGACCTTGCTCAGCATGTATTTGCTGGAAATTTCAACGAAAATTGTTAACCGTTCCGTTCAAAAATCGGCCCGTGAATGGGTGTGATTTGGTTTAATCCATTCAGATTGATGGGACGTGAAATGCAAGGAAACTATTTCTTTGACATGACCATTAAAAGAACATTAAATCGTACTTTTTTTCCGTAGCTACGTCACTCTTTAAAATACTGCACATGGTTCAGTCGGTGAAATTTCAGTCGATATCTAATGGAAATAAACAAATATCGTCGAATGACAGCATAATTAGATGTTAAATGAGCACCTTTTAAAAGCGAGAAATTAAAAAGTATTTTCTATATGTCTCTTTTGCATCATAATTTCCCATATCTGAAAGATGTCAACATTCAAAAGCCATTAAAGGCACTGTCCTCCAGATCGTTCGAAAACAAAAATGAGATATTTTTTTTAGATATCTGGAAATTAATGCTGTAATTCTTAAGAATGCTTCGAAACGTAATACTGACAAACTATATGTTACGGAAACACATGAGAATGAGTTGTTTTTACTACTTTTTACGATGAAAATCGAAAAGCATTTGTAACGCTTTAATCGGGGTAAATTGCCTCGATTATAAATATCTATATCGCATTGAACACTAAAAAACAAGGATATATATATCTATAGCGGTATTGGTAACGGCAGCGGCGGTCTGGGTTCGATTCCCGATGCGGTCATCTTTTCTTTTTGATTTGGCATTTTTAAAATAGTGTAAAAAACATAAACTTATATTCTAATGTTCATAATATGACCAAACTTCAGTTTGAAAGAAAGATCATTTTTCAGCCAAAATCTGTCAGTGCCTTTAATGCAGAAGTTGTCAATTACAATTGAACGTTTTGAACTTTTATTCACGTAAATTAGCTTATCAAATTAGCTGAAAGTTTTAACCATCTTTTAACAAAGTACAATATAATCATCCATGACAATGATGTTTGACCCCTAGTTTTCCAATTCTTAGCGCATTATGGGTTAATTATTTAACGGAACGGAATTTAAAAATGCATTTTGGGTTAAGTTGCTAAATGTAACATAGATAATTCATTATTTATGACTAATTGTTAAATGCGCATCTGCTTGAAGAATACACAAGAACATTGAAAACACAAGCTGAATATTTGAGGCAGTTTAATGGAAATGCCTTTATGCTTAATCTTTCAGGAGCAAAATCTTACAGGAGCAAACACAAAAGGCCTTTGCAATCGTAATAGATTGGTAGGATTGGTAGGTGTATTTCATATGTTTACAGCTTTACAACCAGTACACTTGACTTGATTTAGACTTTGTATATAAAAATAATAGTTTTTGGAAGTTCTATGTTTTAAAACAAAATTATCTTATTATTCTAATCATGCATAAGATTTCTGTTGAGAATCGTTGCATTTGACATGTCTTTTCGTAAGTTCGGAACACAATTTATTGTGCTGCTGATTCATTCTCTTATTGTTCCTGTCTTGAATATTTTTTGTAGTCTTCCCAACAGATTCAGTTTAATAAAAACAATATTTCAACGGCTGTCGTAAGATAACAAATGAAAGTAAAAAAAACTGAGAGGAAAAGAAACAAAAATTCTTATAAAACTGAACTAGATTTTATTAATGCTACTCGTTGCTTTTTCAGTAAACGTGGCTATTTGTTGTTGTATATTGGTTTCTTTAAAAACCTGATAAAACAAGGAAACTTCTGAGCTAGGCTTATATAAAACTGGAGCGAGAGAAATTATTTCTTTTTTTTCCATTGCTTGGATAATATCTTTGTTCCATTAAAACTCATTAAAGGTAGTGCCGCACGTTCGGATAAACTAATTTTTACCATGTCGAATTTGATTTAACAATGATGTTTCAAAACTTATATACATGTACTAATAAAAAGATAACGTCGTTTGCTCGATTTTTTTTGCTAGACTAATTTGAAAAGATTCGACTTCGCACAAGTTTTCATAATTTGAGTCTATGGGGAAATCACAAGCCTTATAACATTTTCGCGAATAGAATTTTCCCTACAATGTAGATTTGAATGAAACGTCTTATAGTTGTTAATAAACATATGTCCTATAATATGGTGAAATAAAACCTGTCCATCAATTTGGTTAAAAAGACATTTGCCAGTGATTAAAGTAATCCACGCATTTCAAGCTGACTGATGTTAAGACATTTTGTTTTGGATTTATTTAGCGTTTCAGATGTTTTGATATTATATTTTAACTTTAGAAAAATAGTAAAGTTGCCGTTGTAATAAATTTACTCACCATTCGCCATACATTTATAAAATGATTTTCCGTTTCGACTCCAGGCTTTATTCTACGTTTTCATGACGTTACGCTACTACTTCCGATAAATCAAACGTGCAAAACTACCTTAACCTTTCTTCCATTGGAACTTACTAAATGATATTATACAATTATCGACTTTTTCTTAGGTTGATATCAGGATTTATCAACCTGAAAAGAGTTATATTCACCGAGCCATAGGCGAGGTGAATATAACTTTTCGAGGGTTGATAAATCCTGATATCAACCTATGAAAAAGTCAATAATTGTTTTATTACATGAATAAATGTATAGTCAGTCTTGTTATTACAATTGTATCTTTAATAAAGAAATAAGGAATAAATTTAGACCAAATCAGGGTGATATTGGTTTTCCAAGCACCTACTTTCGTCTATTTTTATTTTCGTACTATTTATAACCCAAGATAAGTTGATATGATATGTACTCATTACTTTTCGAACCGTTTTTAGCCAATCAGAGAAACAATAGAATATAGTCATGTAATATTATACAATTATCGACTTTTTCTTAGGTTGATATCAGGATTTATCAACCTGAAAAGAGTTATATTCACCGAGCCATAGGCGAGGTGAATATAACTTTTTGAGGGTTGATAAATCCTGATATCAACCTATGAAAAAGTCAATAATTGTTTTATTACATGAATAAATGTATAGTCAGTCTTGTTATTACAATTGTATCTTTAATAAAGAAATAAGGAATAAATTTAGACCAAATCAGGGTGATATTGGTTTTCCAAGCACCTACTTCGATCTATTTTTATTTTCGTACTATTTATAACCCAAGATAAGTTGATATGATATGTACTCATTACTTTTCGAACCGTTTTTAGCCAATCAGAGAAACAATAGAATGTAGTCATGTAATATAGCGTGGTGATATATAACAGTTCATATCGTAAAAGGTTTTGAGATTACATCCTGTTTCACAGCAAAGTCATAATACTATCATGACAACAATCCTTGCAGGTGCAAATATGGAAGGTTTGACAATTTATTTTAGCTTAATTTTTGCATATTAAACCAAACGAGTCCCCATTATAATATTATTATGTTAATATTATTATGTTCGACAGTTCACTAAAAAGAGCACAAACATACTAGTATTATATTTCAGATTATTGTTTTAGCCGTTTTACTAGTGGCAGCGTTAGTAGCGTTAACAGCGTTAGCAGTTAACATACATTTTGCAAAGCGAAATGCGGAATCATTGGCAACGCAAGTGTTGATGCTTAGTACTGACTTAAACGCTGGTAAATAACTCTATTTTTAGAAAAAAAAAAACTTGTTAGTGTAATGTTGTTTCACCATTAAGGTTTCGATGGAGGCCTTGAGAAACAAAAATCAAACAACACCAAATCATAGAAAGAAAGAGTTGTTTGACATGAAAATTGAACAGCATGTAAAACATGTATATTACTTTACGAAGCAAGTGTCAGTATACTGATATAAACATTGAATTCCGGAAAAGGGCTGCCTAAAGGGGCTCCACTTCCAGACAGTTAAACGCCTTTAAAAACTCACCATTTTCAAAGAACTGTTACACATGTTTGTTTTGATGCATTTGCAATAGCGTGCGAGTGGTGAAATTTCACGTAACAAGGTGGAACATAGTTTTCAGCAATTGTTTATCTTTTTTTCTTTACAAATGGCATTCATTTTCAAAGGGAGACAACTTTTTCTCAAAGATTACTTAAAATAATCGAAAAAAGTTGTTTCCCTTTGAAAATGAATGCCATTTGTACTTAAAATAATCGGGAACAGTTGTCTCCCTTTGAAAATGAATGCCATATGTAAAGAAATAATGATAAACAATTGCTGAAAACTGTGTTCCACCTTGTTATGCGAAATTTCACCACTCGCACGCTATTGCAAATGCATCAAAACGAACATGTGCAACTGTTCTTTGAAAATGGTGAGTTTTTAAAGGCGTTTAACAGTTCGGAAGTGGAGCCCCTTTAGGCAGCCCTTTTCCAGAATTCAATGTTTATATCAGTATACTGACACTTGTTTCGTAAAGTAATATACATGTTCTACATGCTGTTCAATTTTCATGTCAAACAACTCTTTCTTTCTATGATTTGGTGATGTTTGATTTTTGTTTCTCAAGGCCTCCATCGAAACGTTAACACAAGCATAAATAGTTCAGCGTTACATAATGTACGCGTCTTAGATATTTTTCTCTGTAATTTCAATGCTGGGTTCAGATACATTTAAAGCATTAAATTTGATAGATTTGATCGATTTAATCAATGTCTAAAATATTTCACAGTAATGGGAAAAGAATGTAACATTAATATTTTTACAACTCACTGCTTGATTGATAATTGTATTCAGATTTACGTATAAGTACAGAGAATATTTCGTGTGAAAGGCCTTCATGCATCATCTGTAAAACAGAAGTTATGCCTCATTTTGAAGGTAGGTAAATCACCGTGTTATCGATTTACCTAGTTATGCTTATTTTGAATTATTAAAATATCAGAAACACGATATCTATAGCCCTTTCCTGACTCTAAATACAGCCAACGCATGAATCTTGTGACCCCATAGGTGGAATATTCCAGAAACGTTCGATTTGCTAATTGTTAACCTTTGCCCTGCTAAATTTCTATAATGGACTGGTCCATCATTCAATTTGGGCAGAACCATTCATCATTTGAAGGGGTGTTTACTGAAAATGTATACTGACTGAATAGCGAACAGTGCAGACCATAATCAGACTGCACGGATGTGCAGGCTGATCTTGGTCTGCACTGGTCGCAAAGGCAGAATCAATTGCCACCACCGTCACGTCGTTCTTTAAAAATGTACTTTTTTCTCAGAAGTTGCTTATCGAAATATAGTAAGAAAAATAAATGGCTCTTCAGATATATTCTAAAATAATTAGCGCTCCACAGAAGTATCAAACGCTTTCAAACGCAAACGATGCACTCTAACTCTAGAACACATTATCATTAACCCTTTTCATTCTTGACACAATTGATTCTGCCTTTGCGACCAATGTAGACCTTGATCAGCCTGCACATCCGTGCGTGCAGTCTGATCAAGATCTGCACTGTTCGCAGTTCAGTCAGTAAATTTTTGGTAAGCACCACTTTTAACAGTTAATAGTACTATCCAACCTGAAAGATGAACAAGTTCACTATAGAAATTTAACAGGGTAATGGCTAATGAAGGTTTTCATAGACTTGTACCAATGCATTTAAACATAAAACAGGTACATATATCTAGCTCATATATCTTACATAATTAATATATTTATTCTGTTCATTAGTCAAAGTTTACATTATATCATTTCAGCGTTACATTGTGCTGTATCTGTAAAGAATGGCTGTAAGTAAATTTTTCAACTTAAAAAAAAAAACGATATCGAAATGTAAAAAGGTATTAACTGTTTTCTTTCTTGGATTAAAAATCTCTCTTACTTTCACTGGAATTAACGTTCTTATCATGATGGATTTAATGAGCACATGCGTTTCGAAACGTACTTGTCCAATATTAAAAATTAATTCAAATCGAGCACCTCAGCAGCTTATCCATATTTGTGCATATAACTACTTCAATTCGTTTTTACTTTGGTAAACTAATAATTATAATAGATGGATGTTTACTGATATGTAATTTGCATAAGGACTCCCTATGGCGGAAGAAACGCCTTACTATGGTCGTATAAAACTTAATGCCATCTTGACAATATGAGCCGCACCATGAGAAAACCAGCATAGTGCATTTGCGACCACCATGGATCCAGACTAGCCTGCGCATCTGCGCATCTGCGCAATCTGGTCAGGATCCATGCTGTTCGCTTTCAAACCCTATTGCACTTAGAGAAACCGTTAGCGAACAATATGGATCCTGACCAGACTGCGCGGATGCGCAGGCTGGTCTGGATCCATGCTGGTCGCAAATGCTCCATGTTGGTTTTCTCATGGTGCGGCTCATATGTCAATGTGTAATAACATGTAAACTAGTATACTAACAACGATGGATAAGAGACTTGAAAAAAAATATATATGAGAAATATTACCACAGTCATGTATTTTCATAGCTTTCGTTGTCTTCAGCTTGTATAATGTGCGGAGGAAAGTGCATGATACTTCAGGGCTTACTAGACAAGGTGAAACAAAATGCGACACATGCGTGCAAGAAACCAAAAATTGAATTAAATTGTAAGTCAATGCAAGCAAAATTGTTCTTTATATTGTCACTCTGTGTCGTAATTGGCATTTTAAAGTATTAATTAACAAACATTTTAATATATGAAATTAAGTTCAGGTTACAACAAGCATACACCATCACACAATAGTGCCAGCATTTAACATTAGTGATTCACCTGCCCTAAGTAAAGTTCAGGGTTTAATAGTTACTGGCTTTAAGTTTGTTAATATAGATATATAATAATAAATTAAATGAAAAACAAAAACGAAACCGACGAGATGTCCTGTTTCAAAAATGAACAATTAAAAGGATACTCGGGGTACATTTTTTTCAAGAAATATATGCATGATTTATCTATTTTATCTTACTAAATTATCAAAAGACACAGAAAAAGGACGTTTAAATCTTGCTGTGAACGTCTGAAGGTCCCCATATGTGAAGCTGCATAATCATATCATAATCATATGATAAATAGTTCCATCAAGATTTTGACCATTTTACCTTTTTCCGTGGAAAAACAAGAGTAGAGTGGAATATGAGATTTTATAGCAATTTTTCTAACCTTGCATACGTAGGTCAGGTGAGCCAGAGCATGGAAATTTTGTACCCACTTCGTCAAAGTCAGAAACCATACATGAACCGCATCATGAGAAAATTAACATAGTGCATTTGCGACCAGCATGAATCCAGACCAGCCTGCGCATCCGCGTAGTCTGGTCAGGGTTCATGTTGTTCGCTTTCAAAGCCTATTGCAATTAGAGACACCGTTAGCGAACAGCATAGATCCTGACCAGACTGCGCAGACTGGTCTGGATCCATGCTGATCGCAAATGCACTATTTTGGTTTCCTCATGGTGCGGCACACATCTGTTTTAACTAAGCATGTCAGTAAAATGTGAGAAAAGGTGTTGATTAAAATGATTTTAATTTTTCATCAACATATTTTCCAAAGTACCCCTTTACTCGTGTAGATGTTGCATTATACTTAATAGTAACACTAACAAATAACACCCGAAGGGTTATTTTACTCTTCATAATCCAACTGAATTACACCTGCCTTTGTACCATAGGTTGTATACTCGCAATCGTGGGTAACCTCTCACACCATTGCGAAGGAGGGTATCTCTGCTACAACAAGATAGTACACGACCATCATAACCAGTCAGTACACGAACCTGTATGTAGGTGCCCGCCTGGAAGTCGATCAGAACACTGTAAGAAACCATATACTGAAGCGGTAAGGATCATTTTGAAATAAGAACCTCTGTATGTTATGTACTGTAAGTTGTTGCCTAACCATACCGCCACTGATAAGCAGCAGAAAGACATGAAAAATCAATGTAATGTCTTTGGTCAATATAATGGCGACAGCTCCTCTTATTGATCAGATCAAAAAATATTGAAAAGAATAATTGATTATATTTAGGATGCCCCTTGAGAGGGTGCGGCATATAGTAATTTGACCGTCCTTCCCCATGATTAACTGAAGAATACTTTGGTGCAGAATCCTCTGGCGCAGACTCCTCATCATTTGTTAAGCAGGTTTGTTGTGACCAGCAGATGACGCATAATGATTTTGTGGACAAAATGCGTTTCTGATGGACAACTTAAGAACGCCTAAACCTACAGTCATAAACTTCATAGGAGGATTGAGTAGTGTTGTTTTGGGCTTCAGTAGGTCAAAGCTCATGGCAACAATTATATTAAGACTAAACATGGTTTCCGCTCTTTAACTAAAGAACGGTTTGGCCTACACTCATCACACTTAATTTCCTATGGTCAGTAGCTGACCTCTAGCTTTTACAGGCGTGTCAGTAAGTCAAAGGTCAAAGCCACATTCATTTCAGGACTGAAAATTGAACTGGTCACCATGATGGGAAGGGGGAGCGGGGTGAAAATTGTTTTAAAAATGCCTCTTGACATTGATATAAAATGTAAATAATTTGAGAAACAATATATAGCGGAAACGACTTCCTAAATATCATTTTGATTCTAATATTTCTTGTATTCAATAGTAGATTAAAAATGGAAGCCCTGTTTCTTTGTCCCTGTAAAGTCACTGTTGAATAAACATAATCATTGTATCAAAATTGAGTTTACTTTGAATGCTCATTGTACGCAACTTTAATGAAACCAAATACAACCAAATCTATACCGTAACATATGTGTTCAAATTATTCTTTATTAGTTATAAGAGGAAGCAGAATGACATAAATGTAGCAACAAAAATGTATATTTTAACTTCATTTTTTTTGTCACAGGCTGATTGCAGATGTTTTAGATCCACGCGGAAGTTTTGTGGTCAAAAGCAAATAACACATTGTGACAATGTAAACTGGTCGACGTGCCATATGACTAGATCAGAATTAGGCGAACAATACAACTGTCTTTGTAATAAATCAACAGGTAATTGCTCTTCTTATACACAATCTATTTTTGATTTGTATTCAGTGTCCGCATAAAGCTTCGTACTGTAGAAGACTGTTCGGTGAAATAACTAAATCAAATAATTGGTCGAGCAAGATAGAAAAGCAGAGAGTCCATGTAAACTTTGTTGGTTAGCCAATGTCAAGGTATGAACAAAATGTTCAACAACATGGGCAAAATCTATCTATCGTATTTACATAGCCCTACGGATTCCGATATGTTGTAACTGCAGTTAATTCCTCCCTAAGGATGTGCCGTTTCGATGGCATAGATTTTATCCATATGTCAAATAATTATCTTTCATCTAGTAGAAAAAATGGTAGATTATTCTCCGCTACAGATATTTGTATTACACTTCGATCGGTTTTATTCTCTTGGAAGAAAAAATTGATATGGATTAACGCCTCTTTCTATAAATATGATTAATATATTGCAGGCTATTTTACATGTTTTTACCAGAAAACAATCTTAACATTTTAGGAACAGATGACCATTCCGCACAGTGTACACCATCTGATTCTGATAGTAAGCATGATTTGTAGTTATAATTCGCTTCATCTTTTATCTGCTTTCTTTCATCATATTTTTCATTTTAGTGAGCTTTATCATTTTGTTCATCTTCCATAACAATAACTAACATGCCATCGGGAACTTATTTGCAACTTAGAACGAATACATTTTCATCATT
The DNA here is from genome assembly GCF_021730395.1 of Mercenaria mercenaria. Taxonomy (NCBI): domain Eukaryota; kingdom Metazoa; phylum Mollusca; class Bivalvia; order Venerida; family Veneridae; genus Mercenaria; species Mercenaria mercenaria. Next base: position 58,961,098 of record NC_069363.1, read on the forward strand.
TGCATATTTTCCTCCTGCATTATATAATATGATGATACGGTAAGTTGCAATTTTTTTTATTTCTAATAAGAAATTTAAATTTATTAAGACAGAATGGTTCCTAAGTACAATTTATTCAATGTAAACGTTTCTAAATAAATCAGGTTATAATGGTTTCTAAGTACAATTTATTCAATTTAAACATTACTAGTACTAAATAAATCACGTAATGCTTATTTGCAACTTAGAACGAATACATTTTCATCATTTGCATATTTTCCTCATGCATTATATAATATGATGATACGGTAAGTTGCAATTATTTTATTTCTAATAAGAAATTTAAATTTATTAAGACAGAATGGTTCCTAAGTACAATTTATTCAGTGTAAACGTTTCTAAATAAATCAGGTTATAATGGATTCTAAGTACAATTTATTCAATTTAAACATTACTAGTACTAAATAAATCACGTAATGCTTATTTGCAACTTAGAACGAATACATTTTCATCATTTGCATATTTTCCTCATGCATTATATAATATGATGATACGGTAAGTTGCAATTTTTTTTATTTCTAATAAGAAATTTAAATTTATTAAGATAGAATGGTTCCTAAGTACAATTTATTCAATTTAAACGTTTCTAAATAAATCAGGTTATAATGGTTCCTAAGTACAATTTATTCAATTTATTCGTTACTAAATAAATCACATTATAATTGTTCCTAAGTACTTACTAAATAAATCACTTTTTTATTCAATTTAAAGGTAACAATTTCTTAAAATACATGGGGACTGATTAAGTCAATTATAATGCAGAGAAAATAAATATATACGACAAATGAGCAGAACACAAGAGCATGGAGTTTTGTTTCTTAGCTGTTTTAGAAGATGCTTAATCTAGAAAAAAACCATGTCTCAGCTGAAAATCGAACTCAGGTTTTCTTTAGCAAACAAAAAAATCCTGCAATCTTGACCTGTACATCACGGAGGAATTCATACTTAGTGAAAAGCTCTATAAAGCTTTATAATAAAGGCAGTTTACCTTCAGTACCTCGTGACAAACGCTTTTCTAATTTGAATGGAAAAATAGTAAGACCAGCTTATTCTTATGTGTTTCTGTAACATACAATCTGTCAGAAACTAAGTTTCAAAGACTTCTTAGGAAATATAGCAATAATTGCCTGATATTTCAAAAGTTTCTGTTTTCTTTGTTGTCGTACGATCTATAGGTCAGTCCATTTAAGAAATATTTGTTCATTTTAGGTACGAAAGATCTTGGCTGAAGGAGAACAACTAAAAACCTTTTGTAAACAAAATGTATATATTGGATGTAGCAACCAACTTTGTATATAAATTGTTAATACAAATTGTCGTCAGCATATGCTACGGAGGATGTACATCTGGTTTCACGGACAAAAGCAGCTGACCATGACAAAATTGTTGACAATTTCAATTAGTATACTGAGTAAAGTCTACAGTAATATAATTCTTTCGATCTGCAAACAGATTTTGCGAGTCGTTTTCAACGGAAAACGTAGTTGGAAGACGAGGGTAAAGCACTGTAACGATGGACTCGTTGGTTGTGATAATTGCCATCGGTTATGGTACCCTCTTTAATGTCCCTTAACATGTGGTGATGTCTGAATTGAAGAATTCTGCAAGGCAAGAGAAGCCTACATTACATTTATATTCAAATCAGAAATACTATAAAAATGACAAACGAGATTGTGGCGGATGGAAAGGGATATAACTGGTAATACATGTACAATAATACATAGTGTACGTAGAAGCCTACATTACATTTATATTCAAATTAGAAATACTATCAAAATGACAAACGAGATTGCGGTGGATGGAAAGGGATATAATTGGTAATACATGTACATAATGTAATAACTAACATATAGTTTAGAAATGCTTACAAAATGTATAATGACAGTAGCGACTTGATATTGATTTACAAACGCTTTATATAAATGAGTTTTATTCTGAGTGTCAATTCATTTAGATACCATGACAACTTAAGATTATCGTTATCAATGGAGTAAACAAAATAACAAAAAAAAAAAAAGAGAAATAGTTTTGTTTGGATACTATTAAGCCGTTTGTAATACTATTTGAGTGTTGACAAGAAGTTTGTTTTATAAAACCAATTGAATTATTTGTATAAACAGAAAAAGAGGATTTTCAAATAAACGGCACGTATCCTTTATAGGCCAACCCTAGTCAGCAATCTGTTTCATATTTTGTTTTATTTCTTGTGACTTGACACACTGAATTTCCAAGAAGTGTGTGTGTGTGTGTGTGTGTGTGTGTGTGTGTGTGTGTTCGTTTTTAAAGTTTTATGTGAACTATTTGAGGATGCATAAATATAAACAGCAGTGTGTCGTATTTGATGAAGATTAAGATTTATCAGTTTATTGAATATCCTGTGACACAATTACAAATGTTTATGTTATACTGAGGTACCATTAAACTCTTTTTTTGTCAGAAGTTAATTATTTTAAGAAATATAATATTTGCAGGCAAATTAAGATTATAAAGAAATCATAGTAAGCAGGATATTGTGACAACCAAACAAAATTTAAAAATCTAAGTATTGGCCATGCACACATCTTTAGCCTGCTGGCGGCAAGCGATTCTGCCTTTGCGACCAGTGCAGACCAAGATCAGCCTGCAAATCATGGTCTGCACTGTTCGCTATTCAGTCAGTAAATTTTCAGTGAACACCCCTTTGCATATTAAGTGGTACTGCCTTAATTGAATGATGTACTGTCTTTTTTAGAATTTTAGAAGTTCTGCAGAGTAAAGGTTAAATAATTTCGCTGTATGTCCTTTAGGAAATCGAAAGACGACGTGTTCGCCTCTATATTGAACATTGTTGTTACATAAACGGTTACATCTGTTTCCGCGCATTGGAAAAACTAAGCCTAAGCAGTCTAATAAGTATTGCTTTCATCCTGAAACTGAGTTTCAAAATGAAGAGGAATAAGGTAAGACGGGCCGTTTGTCTCTCTACCCAGAATTCCTCTAGGAATCGTATTTAATTCTAATCTCAGCAATATGTAATACAGGAGCGAGTTCTTTGGGTTTTTTTGCAGTGTACGAGAATTGGAAATTATGCCATTAATCATTAATAATGCAAGCTATGTGCTTTCTCTTATGACTTTAAGAAATATGTTTTGTTTGTGAATTAAACAGAAAGACAAGCAATGAGAAAGATGCATAGAAATACGAATGCAATTCGTTTTAGTTTAGAATTTATGCTTTTTTAATTTTTTAAATATGACACCTATATAACAAATTGTAGTGATTTGCTTTATCCTATAAGGTATACAAAATGAATGGTATTGGCAAACTGCCTGAATACATACGTTGTTTGGCTAGTGTGCTATCTATTGAGAAGCTATTCTTATTTATCCCGTTAATAGCGATGAAATTAGCAAGATAATGCATTCACTTTATTTTTTTTTATTCTATTAAAAAAATGACTGAAATGATAAATGCTGGAAATCCATTTTAATGGGACCAATAATAGGGCATGGAGCCAGATTAGGAACCAGGTTACCTTTAGTGTTACTTTTTGTGTTGATTTTGTATAAAATTTATACAGCAAAACAGTAAAATGTGAATAAGATTTAAGATCTTATGAATCAAGAATGTAAAATTAATTTTTTAGGGGCAAATCTTTGAGTAGACCCTTCTTGGTGAACATTCTTTGATGATGCTGACAACGCGTACGCTTAAAAGACAGGAAAGCTTTTTATGAAAAGAAAAAAAAAGAAAAAAAAAAGAATAATCATATCAATAAGACAGTCACATGTTGTATCATCTAATTCTAAGGCACAAAGCTGCATGAGAGTAGAGATAACTGGATACAAGTTTTACTTTGCGAAATCGGGAAATATTTAGGAAAATGTACTGTTTGCAGTGGCTAATTCCTGTGCTTTTGATCCCCAAACCAGTAGGAGTTTGGAACCCAGCACTCCTGTACAATCTTGCAATGTCAATCATACTATATCTTACAGGATTTTTCCTTGAAAGGAAACCGTGTTCAATTTGCAGCATCCTTTTTCGGCGACGCCGTCTAAATTCGTTTTCGTTACCTATGCCACGTGACTTCAGTTTGCAAATCAAACTACTTGATAACGCATTATAGATAATTTATCAAAATGGAAGATTTATGCAACACTCTGCCTGATTGGACAAGAGTGTCAATTTCTTTCACTCTGTTGATTGTGCTACGCTGAGTGAAATGTAGACAAATTGTTTATCCTAAACGACGCTGTTCACAGTTTTAAAGCTAACTTTGGCTCAGTATATTTAGCAAGAATATTGGTATATCTCAAAATGATAAGTAAGTTTAATAAATATGATAAAAACCTGTTCAAATACCAACATATATCAAATTAAAGAAAGAGCTGAATACTGTCTGCGTATCACATGAATAAAGGTGTGATAAGAGTCTTTTATGTAGAGAAGTGGTTTTTAAAAGATTTTCCTTGTTACAATGGCCGTCTGTATATGAAAAGGTTTCTTGCTTTTGTCACTTATTCAGATTGCATATTAAAATGAGTACTTGTTTGCTTTGATATATTTGTTACAAATTATTTAACTGATTTATTATATATGAATATTTTTCTTGAGTATGGTATGCAAATATTGAACTCAGTTGAAATCTGATTCATTATATATATGCTATATAATGACTGAATCTCATTACACTGAAATGAAGGTACGTTGCATACAGTTTATCTATGTGATATGTCTACGGTCAAACTTTGCTTATGAAACAGAAATATTGAAATACATACAACTGTATGTTTTGCTTGACTTTCACTTTTTTATAGATGTGACGTCATTGTCCAAAGATTCATGAATAGCGAATATGCATTTGTTAAAGCGGGATCAGTTGGCCTATTTTAGAAATAAATAAAAATAATAAATAAAAAAATCCTTTAATTGATTTTTTCTCATGTATTCTAATCAAACTTGATTTGTAGCATCTTTATTAGGCCCGCAGCCAACTTTGTTCAGCTGGGACATTTGACCCCTTTTAGGGGCTGCTAGAGCTAAAACTAGAAATGCCTTTATACAGAGTCTCATGAACAGCTTGGTGGATCTTTGTCATACTTGGTCTGGAGCATCATTAAAAGGTCCTCTTCCAAATTTATATATATAGGAACTTGGGCCCTATTAGGGACCACTACAGCTAAAAGTAGATATGCCTTTCTTCGCATTAACCACTAAAATGTAATGGATTTTTATCAAACTCGATGTGTAACAATATCGTAAGGTCTCCTGCTATTTTCTTACAAATGGGGATAGGGACCAATTTAGCTAAAACTATAAACACGTTTAATGACCTCTTCTCATGAATCTTTATCAAACTACTGCTGTAATTATTCGTGTAAGGATAAACGAAACAAAATTGCAACCCTACGAAACCTTTGCGAAAAATTAAAAGAGAACCATTTAAATTGTTAAAGTGCGGTGTTTAGTTTTGCAATTTGAAAAATGTTAGATGAAAGATGAATGTTAGATGAAAAATTCATAAACTTCTTTCCTTATTACAATTCGCCGACCATCATTTTTAAAGATATTTCTTGTTATTACTGCTTTGTGTCTACTGTGTTACAACTGTCTGGGGAACTGTGTTCTATGGTATTGCGAAGACAACACATGTGAAAATAAACAGTGTGGGAATTAAACTTTTGGATAGTTTTGTTACAGAGCCTGGTATGGTGTAACACAACTTGTCTGCAATGATCAATACAAAAACTGATACGCAAATAAATGCTGGAAATGTCATAGATACTGAACGTTGTAGTTTATTCTACTATTTCTATTCAGTGCCTAAAGTTTCACCGAGCAAAAGGTGAAAATGTCATTGTTCAGTGTGTGAAATCATGGACTGAAATGACAAAAAACATCAGCTATAAAACAGTCCTATTGCAGAAGTTGAATAGAATTTGAAAATTTAAATCTCAACAACAGTACTCTGTCTTTTAGCGGACACTGTACAACAAATAAATTCAATAATGGAGGAATTAATAATTGATGTTTTCAGTTAAAATGTCTGATAGAAACGTCATTGAGACTATCATGGAATCACCATGACATGTCCATATTAAAATGCAACATATTAGAACATTTTTTTTTATATTTTTAACGCAAAAAATAAAAAACAACATCATTTCTTTGCATTAAAGAGGTCATCTGCATGTTTAATGAAAAAAATCTTTCTGTAAAAGTGTCTGGCAGTTGTGCTACAGAAATTTTGCAGGAAACAGACTTAAAACTTAAAGAGAACTACATGAAACATTACCGACAGTTGGATGTAGTGTCCATATTAATAAAGAATGTGTATATGGTGACCATATAGTCGTACATTAAGGTGTTACAGTATGTGCTTAATCTGTGATATATTGCTGTACAGAGTATTGTGTTTTTTGTATTGTTCTTGTCCATTTAGAAAATAACCACCCATTTTTGATCAGTGATTCAGTGAATTGTTATGTATTTAGGACTATAGGATCTCATAAATGGCAGTTCTGATCTGAGGATTATGCAGATTTCTTGAGATCTGTCATGGATTAAGTCTGAAATAAATGAACAGAAATGATATACATGTACACGTATACCGGTATGTGAAATAGGAAATTGTATTCAGTAATGTTAGTCTTGCTAGATCTACGTGTAATAAATTGTTTGATATTATTTCTGCCAAAGGTCACTCTGTTAATTTTCTCCTATGATGTGTGCTTGAAACACTCAAAGAGTACAATTTTAAGTCAGAATGAGGCTATATTCTATCCCAATGTTTATGAAATTAAAGTAACATATCCAGGTCAGTTGTTGAAGCTGTGTGATAAAAGAAAACGGGATTAAAATTAATAAAAATACATTTCTTTCTGTTGTAAAATTATAATATTCTAATGTTGAGCTTGAAGAATTTCAAACTGTTTCTTCTGTAAAAATATTTTTGGACTTTTGTGGCAAATTTCCTGTATGTAAACTTTTAGATGATTTATTTTCATAAACATTCTTTGTCTTTAACTTTTAGTGTTTGAGTTTTAGACATCACTCATTTTCAGCAGTGCAATTTGTGTTGCTGTTTAAGTTTGAATCAGTAATTATGTCGGTTCATTTTGTTCATACTTTTTTGGTCAGAATTTCATTACGTTTTAATGCTATTAAAACATCTGAACACATTACATTTTTATCAAAACTGTTTTGTCAAAAGAATAATGTTTGCAGACATAGTTCCTTACTTGCCATATGTACTGAACAAAGTGAGTTCCAAATAACACAACTTGCATATGGTGAGCTACATGTATTTGTTGTAAAGTTGGATTTTTACAACATAATGTTGCATAATACATAGTTTCAGTATTGCATAATATTATCTAACAGTCTAATATTTTATCATAAATGTTTGTATTTACAAATAGTATGGTATTTTAAGATTTGAAAGCATAGACAGTTAGCAAGTCATTAAGGGTATTCAGCTAGTTCAGTATATTCATTTGATACTTTATTATTGCTTATTTACTTCATAGTCATCAGTACATTCAGCTTATCTTTACTGCAACAAACTGCATTTGATATCATTTCATACATGTATTTTCATTTTGTATTTACATCAGCTATTTTTAGTAAGACCAGTTATGAAAGAACATTGAGCTATTTTTAGATTATAGACAAAGAGTTTACATAAGCATTGCCAAGGTCACAGCTGATATGTAAGATAAATGTTGAATGGCTTATCAGAAAAATGCTGACCAATCAGAATGTACTTTACCTTTTTCATGGTTGACTGCATTCTTGAAGAGTTTACCTCAGTAGAATTTCAGAGCCATTTCTTCACTCTGTAAGGAATTTTTTGGACTGACAACATCTAAAAAACTCTCTTAGGGTTTAGTAATTAATAATTAATTAATTTTGTATTATTTAACCTAAGAGTTTTACTAAATTTATTGTAACTTTTTTCTAAATTAGTAAGTAATTTTCTTTAATTAAGTAACTTGCATTCTATTTTTAACAGCAATTATTTTAGATTTTCATCTTTAAATACTTCAGTAAATATTGATATTAATTTATATTGCTGTTATATTTAGGCACAGAGTCATACAAGTACTGAGTCACAAAAATACATTTAGATACTTTAATAATAACATTTATTTAGATTATTATTTAGCTTTTGGCAGAACTTTATTCTTTTTATTCATTAAGCTGATTTGTCATCTTTATCAGTATTTTTGGCATTTTTCTAACTTGTATATTTAGATCTTTTTGTAAAATATTAGTTTAGAAAGATAAGTAAAAATTTGGTTGGTTTTTAAATTGATTCAGCATTTGTGTTTTTATTTTCCCTTTCTGAGTAAAGGGTGGTGTCATCCTGACGTGTCAGTAATTCTGACGTAATAGTTTACTACTAGTAATCTGCTAACCACTGCTTCCAAGCAAACTATTAAACGAACGTATAGTCAGACTGTTCAAAAAGACAGCGTTAAGTAAACAAAGTTTTTAATTTAGGGCATTCAGTTAGTCTATTAAAGACTGCTGATTTATCTATGTAGATCATTCTTCATGCACATTCACACAGTTCAGTATATTCATTTGATACTTTATTATTGCTTATTTACTTCATAGTCATCAGTACTTCCAGTTTATCTTTACTGCAACAAACTGCATTTGATATCATTACATACATGTATTTTCATTTTGTATTTACATCAGCTATTTTTAGTAAGACCAGTTATGAAAGAACATTGAGCTATTTTTAGATTATAGACAAAGAGTTTACATAAGCATTGTCAAGGTCACAGCTGATATGTAAGATAAATGTTGAATGGCTTATCAGAAAAATGCTGACCAATCAGAATGTACTTTACATCCTTCATGGTTGACTGCATTCTGGAAGAGTTTACCTCAGTAGAATTTCAGTGCCATTTCTTCACTCTGTAAGGAATTTTTGGACTGACAACATCTAAACAACTCTCTTAGGGTTTAGTAATTAATAATTAATTAATTTTGTATTTATTTTTGGCTATTTATTTAACCTAAGAGTTTTACTAAATTTATTGTAACTTTTCTCTAAATTAGTAAGTAATTTTCTTTAATTAAGTAACTTATATTCTATTGTTTGAACAGCAATTATTTTAGATTTTCATCTTTAAAAACTTCAGTAAATATTGATAATTAATTTATATTGCTGTTATATTTAGGCACAGAGTCATACAGGTACAGAGTCACAAAAATACATTTAGATACTTTAATAATAACATTTATTTAGATTATTATTTAGCTTTTGGCAGAACTTAAAACTTTATTCTTTTTATTCATTAAGCTAATTTGTCATCTTTATCAGTATTTTTGGCATTTTTCTAACTTGTATATTTAGATCACTTTGTAAAATATAAGTTTAGAAAGATAAGTAAAAATTTGGTTGGTTTTCAAATTAATTCAGCATTTGTGTTTTTATTTTCCCTTTCAAAGTAAAGGGTGGTGTCATCCTGACGTGTCAGTTATTCTGACGTAATAATTTACTACTAGAAAACTGCTAGGTTAGACCCCTGCTTCCAAGCAAACTATTAAACGAACATATAGACAGGCTGTTAAACAAGACAGCGGTTAAAAAGCTAAAAAATTATATTCCCCACAACATATTGTTATCACTCAAAGGCCTGCTTTTGTCTGTCTGTCAATCATTTTCTTCAAGCAACATCTTTTAAAAAAATTGTTGCAGCGTGCAGGTTCCTTATATTAGCCTCTTAGAAAGTGGACCATACTGTTCAGCTCATTGAAAAGCTAAAAATATACACATTTTTCTCCTTCAATACTGGTCCAATTTACAAAAAAAATACAGAATTGTTTTTTTCAGGGGATCATATATATAGATTGACCTTTTTGTTAAAATTTGCTAAAAACCATACAAACCTCTTTTTGCTGATGGATATAAATGTAGTGGGGAATTTTTTAATAATAATTTGTATGACTTATATGCAAAATTGTTTTCAGTTTCATCATGTTTAATTGTTTCTTTCGAGCTTAAAGATGGATCTTTTCTAAAATACTAGTGCTTTACTTTAGACACTTCTACTTCAATGAGTGGTAATTTGTGATATTTTTAAAAATGCTCATGTCTTCTAGTATCCTGGATATAGATCAATGTAATTAAAGGAAAACTATCTGATTCACATAAGAATTAAACTGTAATTAAAAACCGGCAGTCAAAATCAATTAATATTCCTATTCATCAAGTCAAATCATTGGAAAAAATCTTGTTTATGCTCCAGTGGCAGCATGTTTTACTTGATCTTCATAAACTTTTTTTGTCAGAATTGTTACATTAACAAAGTTTAAAACTGAAAGATCTTGTTAACACCTTAGAAGCCAAATTTTCTACCTATTTTTCATAAAACTTGATCAGTATGTGTCTCTCTGAAATTTAGGTGAGAAACCACTTAATCTACATCACAAGTCTGTTTCAAATGTTTTATTTTTTCTTCAAATAAATATGCAAATGCAGCTATTATTTTATCAAAATCTTGGCTAACAAATATAAATGTTGCTGGAAATAATTACAGTAATTAGAAAGATGGTATGAAGCTAGACAGTTTTAGTTCTAGAGAAAGGGAATGTCAATACAAAAAAGTGGTTACCGTACCAATTGATTAATTCTGCCAAAATCATTTTCAGGCAAATTGTTGAGGGAATTCAAAATATATTCAACGCCAGTGCCTATATCAAATATTTACTATTAGGCTAATCAGGCTAGCCCTAAAAGGGGCCTAACCTTGAAGTACATGCAAAAGAAATGTTTCAAGTAGTTTTGACATGGGAAATATCTACCTGTCCTGAAGGTGACATTGCACTTCTGATGGTAAACTGCTTTAGCCGCTGGAAGGTCTATCGCAAGGGAAAGTCTGCTTAATTTGTTGACTGCCCACTCGTCTTTTCTTTCATTATATAATTTAGGTACAGTTTTCTGAAATTCGAAACTACGAACAGGAAAGACATCATACCCACGTTTGTTCACACTTACTTTAGCATTTTTTTGTACAAAAAAGACATTTTGTTTTAAAATCAAATGAATCTTCTGAACATAAAGACCTAGATGTAACAGGATTATTATTCATATCACTCTTTGTCAAAGAGTTTCGAATATGAATATAGTCATGGCGACACTGCACGTGTACATATTGTCCTTTACATATAAAAATGTTAGTTCCTCTTGCTATGGTAGCATTATTGATTCCGTCGCTCCCCTTCTTACGGAGACATACAACTGGTTGTCCATCTTCAAATTGCCCTTTGCAAATAGGACACTCTTCCATAGTTCTTTATCAATTACTGAAAAAAGAGAAAATTGTATAAACCCATTTAAAGATAACCAATGACCATCTTTCACTAAAATATTTTATCGTATATATTTTCTTCAAGTGTATGTATTTTCCTGATCAGGTGTATTTAACTCAACTATATATACTAGAGCTGCTTTTTAGAAAAGCGCATGCCTCCAACAACTGCTTTATCAGACTTTCAGTGCTTTGATTCAAGGGCCATAAGTGCAAAGTGCCTCGGGCGATTTGGCTAGTTATCGAATTTTGCCGAGCACTTACTGGCAACACACATTTTGTTCAAGTTTGGTGAAGATCAGATGAGAAATGTTTGACTTAGTGCAGACAAGCTTTGTGACAGACAGACATGTGCACACGCACACACAGACAGACAGACACACAGACAGGAGTAAAGCAATATGTCTCCCACACAATTGTGTGTAAGTGGGAGACATTATAAATTAAGTTTGGTAGTCTAAATCTATACTGTGTTTATCTTTACATACATGTGTACTTAAATCTAATTTATAGTACTGTTAATACACATAAACATGTTAATGTAATGTTTATATGAACTATATGAAGTAGTTGTTCACTTTTTGAAATACGAACAAATTTGGTCTTGGATAAGTATTTACTTTTAAACTGGGAATGTTGCATGGATTTACATACAGCTTTTAATAAATGTGTATTTGTGTAATTACATAATCTCTGCTAACAACATCTATAATGAGCAAACAATCGGACAGAACAAACGCAGCTTCATATAAATTCTTAGTGCTAGATGAACATATTTTATAGTTCAACCATAGGTTATTTCTTCAGAAAAAAACTACATTTCCGGAACACTGTGTTATTACCTAGTTTACTCTATAGCATTGTTCAATCGTTCAGAGGGACATATGGTAAGCAATGTCCTCAAACACACTCGTTTGATTTTCCGACTTCAGCATGTCAGTCACACAGAGTCAGCATGCATAACTGTAAAACAAAATATACCATTGCAGTGTAACATGTTTTTTACTGAACTCATTAGTACTAAATGTACAGATGTATATTTTTTTATACACACACTGCTTCGCTCCTGTGAGGTTACACTGTTTATCATATTAATGTATTTTAGATTGATTACCTTGTTTTAGTGCGATCAATTCGTAACAGAAAATGCCAAAATACTTCAGAAAATGGGAAAAGCACCAAAATTGGCACAGCTATTTATTTAAGCATTTAAAACATTTTTTTTCATGGGACCCATTTGATATCTGTCAATGGCCGATATGGCGGCCATTTTCGAAAATGGCCGCCAAAACTCAATATTTACCTTAGAAGATTCTAATGAAAGGTCATTATATTTACATTCACCCCCAAAATGCACTAAATATAAATGTATATAATAAAATAAATCCTAAATTTGCATCAAATGCAAAAATAACAATTCCAATGATGTTAGTTTCTTTCTGTTTCCATGGTAACGGCAAAAATCTAACCTTTAAAACGTAGTTTAATATTATCATTGTGTAGTTTTCATATTTCAAAGAATGTTTTGTTTTAATGTATGTAATTTATATCATTTCACTTGAATTCCCTCCACAGCAGCATATTGAAACATTGTTGTTATTCCCTTACCAGTATTTAGCCAGATTGGGCTTATGGGTTGCCCCTGTATACATGTCAATACGTCAGCCATGCAGAGTGGGATACTGCAATAACTTTGAAACTACAGCAGAATTTTTCATGCTACGTGGTACATGGATAGATGACAATGCAGAGAATGCCAATGTCATTTAAATTTGTTCCTATGGCAACAAATGTTGTTGCTATGGCAACAAATAGTGCACGAATATGACACAAAGTGTCATCCTGTATTTCTTCAAAACAAGGAGAGATTGTTTCTCGAGACATTTTACATAGACAGAGGGACAAATTGAGAACATGCTTGTTATCTTATTTTCTCCTCTTGTACATCATTTTGTCCGTCTGTATGTCGGTCCATCATTTGCAAATGGCGGATTCTTCAATAACTTCAAAATTGCAAATTCTAAAGACTTCTTTATGAAACCTTGTTCATAGATGGTAAGTAATATGGAGAATGTGAAGGTCAATTAACTTAGTTGCTATATAAAATTGTAGTTTCTTTGACACCAAGTACGACAACTACCCCTTTCAGTTTGGGACTTCGAAATGCAAGAATAGATTATAGCGACGGGCTAGTAGGATCAAATGAAACAATGTTCCTTATTATGCACCCGCAGTCACAATGTCTGCGTAATAAATTGCTAACTATGTAACAAAGGAGAGTAAGGCTGAAAATATAAAAGTTGCTTTCATGGACAACACTTAGTAGCTATTCTGTGAAATATATTACTCTGAACAGTGAGCTGAAATCTGAAATAAGGTACATGTCAGATACTATTGTCAGTACACACAAGCACGAGATTGTCGACAACTTTAGTTAACTTGCATAAGGCAGTGCAGAGCATTTCAGCACGTTTGACAAATTACGTCTTCCTCGACAGACTTTATCGAGGTTGCAAATGCACTTGAGGAGCTATTGGTTCGAGACTCGGGTACTTGAGACAAAAACTATTGGAAAGGTTCCAGTATATCAAAGATCTTTCTGGTCAGCCTTATTTATCTTGACTAGGAATTTTAGGAAAGTGATAGAACACCCGACACCCATATGTGACCGACCTAATGGGCAACCTTTTTTAGTATGTTCAAGAGGTGTATCAGACGATGCAGGAATGCACATTATAGCCCTAATCTATTTGTGAACAGATGGTTGATCAAGCTACTTGACATGTTTTGCTGTAAACAAGAGTATCGAAAGCCTCCATTTATACCCCAGAAATATAATACAAACAGTTTGTTTGTAGGAAGATGTAGAAAATGCATTTAAAAGCTTGATTCACCGGTAAGCGCGAGCTGTACTGGTTAGTTTTGTTTGACAAGACAGTGTTATTCTTACATTGGACTGCTTAACTGAAGTACAAATGGTAAATAGATAATATTTGTCGTCTTAAAACTAGTAATTCAAATTGGTATTAAAATTGGGTTTCGAATGTACCTGTGCTCATTAGAAAAATCCTCAAGTACTCACATTTAATTTAATTTTAATTTCAGTAAAATGTCCAGAAATAGATATTAGAGCACATTTTTCTTGTAGAAATTATAGATTCTGCTCTTAATTTATAGCCCCGTTACACTCAGCCACGTTTCCACCACATCGTAAAAACTAGCAGGACGCAGTAAGAACTTGTACAATGTAGAAGAAATACAGTAAACTCCGATAAGAACATGATAATTAATAATTATGGTCTCCATGATTGTAGAGAACGCAGTCGAATTTTGGACATGTTCAAAACAAATGTAGTGAGAACGCGGTCTAATCAGGAAGCAGGAAGGACGTAGTAATGATGTAACTAAAACCTAGTAGGACATAGTACAAGCGTGGTGCGGACGGGAAAGGCTGCATGGTGTGCTCACTGCGCTGTCATTGGGTTATCATTGCGTTCTTGCTATGTCAATGGAGTTCTTACTACAACTTATCTACGCTTGTGTGCTATGACCATGCTACGTGCATGCCAAATTGTAGTATACCGCATAAGGTTATTAAGACGTTCTTTCGGTTCTTAACACATCTTTGTCACGTTTGCAGTAGGTTCTCACCATGATTGGTTCAGATTCTGAAAATTAAGTATGAATACTGGATCCAATTCCCAATCACTTCGTTTTCAATCAGCAATGGGTATCGAACATCATCAGGAATTGCCACATTATCATGGACTCGGCAGCACTGGCAGCTTGTAGTGGACTTTTGGACCTCCGTATATCCTTCACACTGCTTTTGCTTATTCCACCACAGTCTCTCTATAAGACTGCTCTTTTTTCTTCATTGGGGCATTGGGGTGGGGTGGGGGGGGGGGGGTCGTCGTTTATTGTAATTTATGGTTGTTGAGTGTAGATGCGGACACAATTATGTCAATATAGCTTGCAGAAGGAATAAAAAAAAGAGGCGCATGGCTTAGTATTTATAAGAAGTCGACGAATGCAGTGAAAAGGTGATAAGCATATGGTTAAAGCATGGTAAGCGAGAGGTGCAATCTGACTGATCATACTAAGAATGTAGTAAGAACACACTGGACGTGAAGAAGCGCGTGGTAAGAAAATTAGTGTAAGCGTGTTAGACACCGTGAGAACCTGGCAAGGATGTTAAAAGCGCGCAGTATGAACTTTAGAACTGCACATTTTTCGAGTTTGATCCCCGTCCCCACCGCGTCAAAATTTTCAGGAAGCAGTATGATCTTCATGGTCTTTGCCTAAGAGTGATCAGGGCATTAGTTACTGTACATTATATGCTTATGACATTAAACTATAAAACCATTGTTATGGCACAATGTGCTACAATTTGACAAAAACAGAATATTACAGGGACATGCAAATGTAAATCTGATGACACTGATCAACCGGCAATGACTTTTTCCCAAAGAAATCATGATGATCTGACAGGCCAGGGATGTTCACATGGTCTATCACACTAACATAATTAATGAATTATATAGTTTTATTAAGTGTCATTAGTTCTCTTAGTGTAAATAAAATTGAAATGAATACAGCAACACTTACAAATTCTGAGTCACGAAAACTAATGACAAAGTGAAACACGTCATTTATTCACTAATACAAATTACAGACTAAACTTCGTTTGCTCAAACTCTGATAATTCGAACACCATTCTTCAATTAATCTATCGTCGGGTCCCAAACAAATTCCTTTATATATATTTTTCGATCACTCATTACTACCGATAATTCGAATAAATTTAGTCGGTCCTGATGGGTTCCAGTTACCGAAGTTCGAATGTATTTATAATTAATTAATTTACAATTGTTGTAAAGTTCTGCACAGGACTGTTTGCCATTTTAAACATTCTTGATATGCCAGTTACCATTATATACCTTAATTTTGATTCATATAAATGCATTATGACTTTTCTTCTGCTTAGTAACACATTTTATCCAAGGGAGACAACTTTTTTCATTTTTATTGGAACAGCAGTATTTTTGTTAATTAATATGTTTGGATTTATTCAGGCAGGTGGTTTTAGCTTATTATACTGATGACTGTAAGTGTCAATAGAAATTTTATATATAATATTATGTATTTTTGAAATATATACATATACGGCGGCCATCTTGGATTTGTCGGCCATATTGGATTTTTCGGAGTGGGTCTCATGCTCATTTTTAGTATTTTGCCCTAAAGTAGTTATGTACCAAGTTTCATGCTTTTCCCATTTTCTGAAGTATTTTTACACCATTTTACTGTACTATTTATACATTTTAATGTATGTTTCGATTGTACTTAGGTATTCAGTTAGCTACACAGAAATAGATAAATCAGTGTTAATGCTCTATCCAGAATCAACATGTTGTAACTGAATTACCTAGATGTAATATAATGTGCACTGCCTATATTTTCAATGGACGTTTTCAAACAATTTTGTTGTAGTCAATCTTCCCTTTGCAGCAATCTGTCTCACATGATCAACTTGTCTAGCAGTAAATTAAAATATACCAATTTTCGTAATATGTTTTCTGAACACCCTCAGTACCAAACGAACAGAATTATATTTACATACACACACTGCTTTTTCTCTTAAAAGGTTACATTTTTTATCACATTAATGTATTTTAGATTGTACATAGGTATTATATTAGCTACACCGGAATAGAGAAATCAGTGTTAATGCTCTATCCAGAATCAACATGTTGTATATGAACAAGAAACATGTGTGAAATTACCTAGATTTAATAAAATGTGTACCGCCTATCTTTTCAATTGACGTGTTCGAACAATTTCATTATAAGAAGTACCACAATCTTCCCCGTCTGTATCATATCTGTCACACAGGATCAGCGTGTCTAACTGTAAAATAAAATGCATACTGTCGTTCTTTATCTTATTATTGAGTAATAAGGTGCAATTTATCACAATTATAGTTTTATCTAAAACTTCCTTTAAAAAATTTCATTCAATCTTATACAGTCTGCTTAGAAAAAAAAAATAATATTTACTTTTTTTCTTAAAGGTAATTAAGTATACGGAAATTCAAAGAATTTCACAGTTTTAAAGTAAACTTACATTCATCTGCAAGCGCTAACCAGTCATTATAAGATACAGTTAATGGGCACCAGACACTGACGAGACACAACCGGCTCAAGTTTCCATGTTAAATGAGAAAAAAAACAGTAAGTTGAAATCAAATCAGTAAGTACAAACTCACAAAAATATTATTTATACAAATACCTTGTCGAAAACATGCAGGAAATCAAGTTAATTTGATCCGCGTGGCACTTGATTCAATAAATTATAAATTTGTTTCAACTGTAAAACGGCCCTTATCCGCTTCCGTACATTTATTTTTCTAACAAAACTCTTGTTAAAAGAATGCATTTTTTTTTTCAAATTTCGGCTCTTTTCTAATAATTTCAAGTTAAAATATCAACATTGACCGTTCTAAACTTTTATATATTATCATTTTCTTTAAAAAAAATATACAAATTGCAATGACACCATGTGAATATATCTTACCCGTTGACCCCTAGATGGTTTTAAATCGATACATGCATTATAGGCAGCTGTCAATATCTATGCAGCTCTTTTTTATTTACATAAACAAGTTTTTAATTTCAAAAAAACAACTTACATCTTAAAATGTCTCTGTTTAAAGCATCAAACTGCCTGCGGAACTTTGTTTACATCTTTGGAATTGAAAATATGGCGGTGCGGAAGTTATCGTATGACGTCATATTTCCCACGCGCTTACTGAAACACGCTAGTATGGTGTCCGCGTTTGGCCATCGTCAAATCTCATGTTTGGCAGAATTTTCAAGTTTGTTTTTGTTAAAATTGCAAGGTCGATTTTATGCAACTTTTGGTAGAAAGTTATTGTGATCATGTTCTTTCGCACAGTGTAATTTTATTTTCTTTTGCAAATTGTTCAAGGTCAAAACTCAGCCTGATTAGCCTATATGCAATCTATCATTTGTTGTCGTAATATACAAATAAAGTTGGAAATAAATATAGGAGGTGTGTGCAGTTTTCATATTAACCCTTATCGTGCTTGACACAATAGATCCTACCTTTGCGACCAGTGAAAATCAATGATCTGCACTGTTCGCCATTCAGTCAGTATCTTTTTTATAAGCACCCTTTAAACAGTTAATGGTACCGTCCAAATTGAAAGATGGACAAGTTCATTACAAAAATTTAGCAGGGTAAGGGCTAAAAAAAAACAAAACAAAGACAAATATCAAACAGGGAATGCCACGTACCAAAATCGCAGCCTCCCCAAAACGAAGCCGATAGATTGTTTTTTTTGTTGGGTTCAGAGTCATACCGACTTAATTCATGTCATTTGGCGACTTTTCTAGCTTTTGATGTTGGAGGAAAACCTGAGGTGCCTCATAGGGCATTCTTTCACAAAAGACAGGCATCTGGGTAGAACCACTGACACCTGAAGAATTCTACCCCTCAAAAGAAATTTTAAACCCACATCGTTGAGAGGTCAGTGATTTGAAGTCGGCGGTCTTAACTGCTCGTCCGCAGAAGCCCGCTCAGAATGGAAGAAGATAATAATATTTTGTTGTTTCAGTTATATAAAATACGGATTGGGTGTAATGATCAGGACCATAACTTGATAGATCTTTATCAGGAATACTTAAAAGTAAAACGACTCGGGTTACATTATCTATCATTACAATCTTATTAATTAGCATATTGCGTGTTGTTCCTCTTTAGTGTCACCGGCGCGTAAATTGATATAAATTATCATAAAAAAATTTGGCTGAAAGATCTGGGTCTTTTCAGTACTTTTTACAAATAATGTGTTTTAAAAAACACAGATACTATTAATATGTTTCTATAATTAAAACTATATCAAATTAAATTGCAGACAGATGTAACATGAAAGGTTATGAAATTTATAAATCCTCACATGCTCTAGCTGATCTCAAACGGAACTCTGTTTTACATAAAATATAAATGGAACCCATTGCATAATTGATTTTGATAAATATGATGAGGTATGCCTTTCCGCTTCTTAGAATATTTCCGAAAAAAGCAATGTTCTTTAGGTTAAAATGTTTTGTCTAAAATAGTCTCGAAACTTTTGAAAGAAATCAAGAAATTCAACTTGAATACTGCAATGCAATTTAAACTTTATAGAAAACATCATTTAAAAATATGAATTTTCATGTAGTTATTCTAAACCGCTTTATATCAGCGGTAAAATAGTTATATAGATAACAGGATTTAACATACCTAAATATTATTCCCTTTATATTCTATATTAACTGGACACAGAGCTGCAACACATAACTGGACCAACTTCAGAGTAAAAATCTTTACCTCATTTTGAAGATTCATCCTAAACGTGGCAAAAAATATAGAGGAAGGTACAGTTCATGAAACTTCAAAGAGAGAATTTTCCTGCCACGTTTGCTTACTACAACATTAAATCAAAATTACACTGCTGTAACCTGGTATTACCGCTCCAAGTAAAACGGATTTCCTTCACAAAATATAATATTTTTCTCTCATTTCTTTCTGCCAAAATGCCACAAATACATTCACAATGCCTTAATTAGCCGCCTGTGGCCAACCCAAGTTAACATCTAGCGTTCAATAACCAGTCCACCATTACGTTAAACAACAAAGGTGGCTCGTGTTACTGTGGACGAAGATGAGATCGTTCGCATGGTTGCGAGGCCTTTTAGTAAGTACATAGAGAGAGAAAGAGAGAGAGAGCTCAGTGATTCAGTATATTTACGAAACCAGTCTTCGTGCGTTAATTAAAGTCTCTGTTCCACTAAGTAAAGTTACTGTCACTCATAAGAGCCACTTGTATCGGTGATGTACACCTTACATGCTAAAGAATGAAGGAAACTTCTGTAACTGAAGCATCTTCAGTCAGAGCTATCTTCAAGCTGAAATTACCAACAAAATTCTTGATGAGTCGCTTTTACGGGTTTTCGCTATGACTACAAGACTGAAACATACACACAGACATGAAAACAACTCCGTTGGTAGCTGGTAGAAAGAGATTGAAGGTTCAGAAAATAATATTCATTGAAGTACATTTTGTATTAGGTCAACTGAAAACACCTGAGACTTTGAATTGTTATTGAACGGTGAGGATCAATCATTGAAGTGGCCATCACGGTTTTCTTTGTTATTTCAATACAGTGCATAAACTAAAGATGTTTAATTTATTTTAAAACTACACAGATTTAGTATGCAATAAGGACTTCTGAACTCCAAAAAAATTCTAATTTGCATTGCACAGAAAACTGGGGTACAATATTGCACATAATTGTTCTAATATTGGCAACTTGATAGGTATTATAATTTTACAAGTGTATATTGTTGTAATAAAATGACAGCCAAGTTTTATTTAGATAGTGGTAAATAATAGACACAAACATATCACCAAAACACTACAAAGAGATTGCATGTCACACCAATTATTGGCAAACTGATTCCAACCCGGTTCTTATTTCGTAATTATTAACTGACAGGTTTAATTGGGAAGGTCATTATAGGGTTTATTTGTTTATTTCAGTCTCATCCATTTACATGTTTACAGTATAAAAACATGACATATACATAATAAAACACAGGTAAATGGCCACTCAAATTTGAATTACAAGAGACTATATATATAAAATTTCTACATATCACATATTTCACATAAATCAATTCTCATATATTACAGTAAAAAGCAAGACATGTCTGCTAATCATAACACAAAGATGTGTCCTAAAATTTAATTAAAAAAAAAGGGTTATAAGACACTGAACCAGATTAGACTGGTGCACTAAATGTGCGCTAGTAAAAAATGGCTTAAAGAATCAAGTATCCCCACCAATCAGATTGGTAGAGAACAGATTAGCAGATATCTCTTACTTAACACTAAAATACTGTAATTATTTAAAAGAATCTACATACAATTTAGTAAAAAAAATTTATAATAAATAAAAGCCTATCTATACAGGTACATTAAACTGTGTTTATATTATATAAAGTATTACTTCTATTTTTAAGTATATCATTACAGGTTTTTGCAACTATTCTTATCAAATTTGGATGTGTGAATAACAGAACCAGTTTATCATTGTCATTTAGACTCCCAAAGTTTACAAATATAGAAGTGACCTTTTCTAATAGAAGTCTTCGTTCAACAGTATAAAGCGGACAGCATAGAATACATGTATCTCTGATTCTACAGCATTACAACCAAATGGGCACAATCGTTGATTTTCTGTTAAACCTTCGTAACGACCCGTTTCGAGTCTTATGGGTGCAACACCGCACCTGAATCTAGACAATGCAGATCTATGAGAGAAAGGCATAAGCAACTTACAATAAGGTTCTACATTACACTCATTCTTAAACATTCTGTAGGTTCGTAACTTATTTTGACCAGCACCATTGACACCAGTTAATCTTGAAATGTCAGTAGACCATTTTTCTAAATGAGTATTTAACAAAACAGTAGACATAGTTTCAATTAAGCGTTTTCTTGAGAAAGGTAATTGCAAGAAGTCATTTAACTCTAAACACTTAAATTTTTCTTTAACAATAAATGGCCAGTTCTTACATCTTGAGTTACCTTTCTTAAAGGACCAGCTAAAGATCTTTTATTTATACGTGTATTTTCATAACTCAGACAGCGATACCAATGATTACATACTGAAGTCCACTGATCTATAAGGATTGGCTTCAACCCATTTCACCATAAACAGCCACATTTGGTGTATATTTTCCTGTTCCAAGGTAGAATCTCATGGCCGGTGGTGGACTGCATTTATACATGAAAATACTTAGTTCCCCAAATTGAGGAGCCATATGTTATAATTGGGACAACAATTGAATAATACAGTTTTGTGTATACATCATATGGTAAGCCTCCATTGTTTTTAAAGCGAGCAATGAGAAGACCAGGGCACGTCCAGCACTCTGGGCAACAACTTTTGCTGTTACATTATAATCAAGGTGTTCTGTCAACATAATACCAAGGTACAAATACTGACTGACATAATCTAATTTTGATTCACCACATACAAATAAATAATCAGATCTTTGAACAGAGGTAGGTCTAAAATGTACAATATTGCTCTTGCTGGTATTAACAGACATACAATTAATTTTACACCAATCATTTAACATATTTAACATGAATTGCAAATCAGCTTCATTTTCAGCAATCAAGACAATGTCATCTGCATAAAGCAAAATACACACCTTTTGATTATCAATATAGACACCTTTCTCTGTACTTTTCAACATTAATGCTAGATCATTAATGTAGATATTAAAAAGAACAGTAGACAATGAACAGCCTTGACGTAAGCCTGTATTGACAGAAAACCAGTCAGTAAAATATCCATTAAGTCGTACACATGAAGAGATATTACTGTAAAGAGATCTTACTGCCGATAGCATTTTGGTTGATATACCAATTTCAATTAATTTTTGCCAAAGGCGGTTTCTGTTAATGGAATCGAAGGCCTTTTTGAAATCAATGAAAGCACAAAAAGTTGAGAGACGGTTTTTCTTGCGTGTATCAATGATATTTGTCAAACTAGAGATGTGATCTACAGTGCTACGTTTACTTCGAAAGCCATTTTTGCTCTTCAACAATAACATCTCTTTCATCAGTCCAGGATACAATACGGTTATTCAAAATACCAGAATACATTTTATACATTGTAGCAGCTAGTGATATTACCACGGTAAGAGAGCGGATCTCTTTTGTCATTACAACTTGCTTTGGGAATAGGGGTTATGATACTCTTCGTCCAGAGTGAAGGGACCTGACCTGTTTCAAAACATACATTGAACAAGCTATGCAGAATAAACAAAGAAGAATCATTTTTTAGAACCTCTGAAGGAATATTGTCAACCCCTGCTGCTTTACCTAGTTTGGCTGTTTCTATTGCTTTTACAACTTCTAATATACTTATTCCATTATCAAGCGTGTCACAAGATACTTTATGTGTAAAGAATTAACATGAGCTGTAGAACTATTATCATCAGTTTTTACATTTAATAAATTACAAAAATCATTTTTCCACTTTTGCAAAACAGCTTTGACTTCGTAAGAAACAGTTCCATTCTCAAGAACAACTTGCATAGGAATAGAGATATTACGGTCAGATATAATACCAACTTCCCAATACTTTTCCAAAAATTTTCTGTATTTTTATCATTTAGGTCAGACAAAAATCATTCTGCTTCTTATACCAATAGAAACGTTTACATTTTTGGACCTCTCTATCAAATTCTTTTCTAATAGATACATATATGTGCTTAAGATTGTTTTTTCTGGCTCTTTCTTTACATTTTAGCCATTCCTTTTCAGCCGTATGTAGTTTCTTAAAAATACTTGTTAAATTCGGATTCCACCACGGTTTCGAGTTTCTGTTTTTCCTTGTAATAGTAGTACCCGAGTATATTGTCTTATGAGGCAGCTTTTCATACATTTCATGCTTCACAATTTCACACCAGCCACTATAGGCTGTATCAATATCACCCTGTGTACGCAATCCCTGTTCAAGCTATCAATAAGCTGATTAACTTTTGTTAGAGTACAAGTATCAAGTAAAAAGTCAGAGGGAATATTTTTTAAATCAAATCTGTCATAAGGAGCTACACATTCCTCAACATCTGAAAAACTATTCAAATTATCTGATTGTTCAGTGTCTGGTATATTGATTTTCCATGAAATTATAGAATGATCAGGTATATTTTTAGAAAAACAATTATGTATACCAATAGTATTCAATAAATCAGAGATATGTGTCACATTAAAATCTGAAAAATAATGTAAATTTTCATGTGTGACAAGGCAATAATCAACAACGGCGCAGCCTTTTGATGAAATTGATGTATAATCATTACTATGTAGTTTCGCCCATTTAATATACACATACTACAGTCAATCAAAAATTGTATCAACATGTCACCATATGAATTGCAAGTAAAGTCAACAATATCACGACTTACAATGTTATCTACACCTGCAATAATATCATCATTATTGCCACAGCGGCTATTAAAATCACCACATAAAAAGATTAATCCTTTATTTTGGTACTGATAAATATCACTAAGTAAGTTTTCATAAAATGAGTTTGCATCTGAAAAACGTGATGAATTTTCAGGAGGAAGATAACAAACACATGGAAAAAATGAATAATTTTCATGCTTGTGAGCTAATTCTAACCACATTATTCCTTCATGTGAATTATTTAAAATGCTTACGTTGAAATCATTTAAAAGACAACTCTTTACTAAAAAACCAACTCCACCTGAACCGCGTTTTGCATTTTTGTGCGCTTTCCTATTATTACCATACCAGATATAATTATCTAGATCAATAGTATCTAAGCCTAACAGGTGACTTTCAGCAATTCCTAAAATGTCAAAGTTTAAAAAATCTATACATTGCTTCCTAAGTTTAAAATTATCCGAACTACTGTCTATATTCCATCCATGGACATTCCAAAAACCTGCGCTGACCTAAAAATGCCCCCTCCTGTTGCTGGAGCCATGACCTCTCCCGCGTTTATTGCCATCACCACGACCTTTCATGTTGGACTTGGACCGAGAGCCTGAAATGTAATCAAGTCTATCAGAGTGTCTGTCATTTCTGTAATGACCTTGATTGTTTTTATTGTTATTATTTGCATTATATGATAAAGGCAATTAATTCACACCCCGCTTACCTCTGAAGACACAAATTTGTTTGACAACAGCAATTTCATGGTTAATTAGGAAGGTCAGATTTCTTCACCCCCACATATTTGCCAATAAGTAGGTAAGAACATTTTGAAGCCCGGTTATCAAAACTTCTTACCTATACTAATTAGTTTGTAATAAGAGGCATTTCCATTATGGTTTTATAAATATTGAATGTTCATATTGCCTTATGTTTGCATCATTTTTTTCTAAAAGGTAAATCAACATATATAGAGGTCCTCAATGACATAATGAGTTTCAATTGCTCTGTCATTTCTATCATCTAGCGCATTTAATGTTGTTGTAACAAATGTATACTTGATAGGCCTTACAAACCTATTAAATCCCGCTTTCTTCCCTAACAAATCAACATTATAATTATAGAGGTCCTCACTGACATAATGAGTTTCAATTGTTCTTCATTTCTATCATCTAGCGCATTTAATGCTGTTGTAACAAATGTATACTTGATAGGCCTTACAAACCTATTAAATCCCACTTTCTTCCCTAACAAATCAACATTATACATGTACATTGAAATTCTACTCATTTAGTAAAATTAAGCAATGTAAAAAAAGAAGAGAGATAATGGTGATAATCTCTAAAGTGCATTGAATTACCGCGTTTTCGAAACAGGATGTAGATTAACAAATGTTATACCAATAAGTCCTTTTCAGTGTTGAAAGCAAATGTTTTAATTTTGTTTTCAGCAAATTTCATGATAGTTCAGGTATAAAATTCATTTAAACTTGCCTTCTTAGTAATATGTTCATATCGTATATGTATATTAACCTTTAACCTGCTGAGTTTCTATGATGAACTTGTCCATCTTTCAATTGGGACAGTGCCACTGACTATTAAAAGGTGTGCTTACAAAAATATACTGACTGAATGGCGAACAGTGCAGATCATGATCAGACTGCACGCAAAGACAGAATAGATCGTGTCCAACATGATAAGGGTTGAACTTGCCTTCTTAGTAATATGTTCATATCGTATATGAATAATAGATATCTGAACAAAAAGTCTCTTATCGTAAGTATGGCAGTTGCCGGTCATACATAGCAAGGCGACCACAAAGCTGACCCTGATCTTTTTTGTAATTAATCTGACTGGTAAAAGTTTGCATGCCAACCTTTTTGCATGTCAGCCCTACTTTACTGTTTAACTAGGGAATAAACTCCCTGACATAGATTTTACACGGAAATAAAAAAGGATGTACTTTTGATGTGTTTAACCGCAAAATATCGTGTTCTAGATAGCAGTTTAAGGGATACATTACAGGATAAATTCATAGAAATCTGACTTCCTGGTAGGATTTTAAAGTACTAATGCCGTTATCTTAGGTCATGAAACTTTCCCTGATGATATTCGTTTCAATTACGAATTTTCTTATTGCGTGGATGTGACACGAAATCATGAAAGATATGTTCATACCAACCACACGACTGTTTGTTTCTTGTTAAGGAAGTTGTTTCTATCCCTTGTAGCTGAGGGTAATTAGGCTTAAAATACATATCGGCTACGCAAAATGTGCAGGCATTGATACTTATTTAGTCTTTCTTTTACAAATATGTAATTTATGTCATTGTGTCACTTTTTATCTACCTATGGATGCCTGAATCAAGGGAACTAGACAAAAATCACCCTAAAGGTATAATGAAGTTTAAAGTACACTGTCCTCTAAAAGCGAATCCGTACATTAAACGAGTGCATTTTAATACATACGCAAACCTACAAAGGCAAAGTAAAACACACAGACAACTAGGACAAAAGAAGCAACTGACTGGTAATTAATATCACATCTCTGATCAATCGGTGTTGCACATGCTTTTAATAAATGCTTTTAATAATTATGTCTAAACAAAAGATGTTTGTGTCTATTTACTATGCATGGTATGGATCTATGTATCTATTATCCAGTAATTTCCAAAATTTTTCAAATTATATATTTTTGAAAAATGATGGAATTTATGAACCGGAATAATCTTAAAAGTGGTCAATCTCATTTGAGCAGCATTTTATGACACTTTGTTTTCCTTTTTTTTGTACATTCTGTTAGTAACAAAAGGACCAATTTCATAAAGTCAAATTCCTATTAGAAAGGTATGTTTTATTATTTTTATGAAATGATGTAATTACTCCCATTTAATAATAAGTATTAAAATGTTGACTAAGGCTTTTGAGTTTCAAGGGGAAAATTCAACATTTTACAATGAATATGTTTAGAAAGAATTTAACGAAAACTATAAACTGGCGAAAAAAATATGAAAATTGGACTTCAAACAAAAAAGATATGGCAATTTAAATATTATAAATTAGTTAAACGGCAGCCATTTTGGGCACAGTGACGTCATCGTCCTTTCCTTATATGGGCATTACCAGATCTGGTATTTATGGCAAAATTATGTTAAATACAATTAAACATATAACTTAAGTTTAAGGTATACACTTTTACACAGATGCTAAGGTTCATATTAAAATATGGCCAACAAAATATGTTTCTCTCAGTTGTTATTCACAGATTTTCCATATATGGTAATGCCCATATTAGGAAATAATGATGCTGTCACTATGCCCAAAATGGTTACCATTTGAGTACATAGATAGTCCGATTTTGATACTTTTTTCGTTAGTACTAATGTTTCACATAGTTCTTTCTAATAAGAAATGTTGCCAAATGTTGCATATTGCCCTTTAATATAATTTCTAATTTTACATTTGCATTTGATCGATATTGGGTTATTTAAAAAATGTGGACCAAAAGGCAAGTTTAAAAACAGTGTGTACATATGGAATTCATCTGCTTTCAATCTATCACGGTTGCGCAGCCAAGATAGGTAAAGGGAGGTAATAATATTTTTACAAAAAGCATTTCTATTGAATTCCGGTGAAGTATATTTTCATCAGTGTAAATATTTGCCATATATAATGAAATATGTCTTATATTCATATGATTTCTCAGGCAAAATATGTTTATTAAATTTAACATATGCTAGAATAACTCTCGGTTGGGCAACAAGGATCGAACTCAAATTTTAAAAATACCTCAAGTGAAATTCTAACGCGTATTAAGCAGTCAGTGAGCATAAATAAGTGCAAATGATCATTTTACAAACTTAGGACCAAATCCATTACATGCGTATTTTGTATGTATGACGGGTGATTAAATATACAAATCAAAATCTCCTTTAGTTTTATTAATTACACATTTAAAACTTCACAGCACAAACACACTTATCTGATAAAACCTTTTCAATCCTGCCCTAGTAATTACAAGTGCATTTTTCAAAAAAAAAAAAAAAATAAATAAAAAAATCGCGTGCACAATTACGTCATAGGCACCCATTTTGTATAAACAATGATACAATATCTAAGCGTTGGATGCAATTTTAACTTATCTTATTTGCATACGTTTACAACACAATGAGTGTATTTTATATAATACTATGCACCTATTTGATAAAAAAAATTCAATACACATATTATTTCATTACAACTATATCGCTCGTAAGAATGTATGATTTCATATAACCACGTGTTAAAAATGAAAATATGTACTAAACAAGAGATCACAGAGTGATCTTGGCGCCCACCAATGTGCCATTTTTGAGTGTTCCAAATTTCAAGACTTACTGACTAGCTCAAGGTCAAATTTCATTTCCGTACACAACACTTTGCATGTGGTCCAAATTCGAAAGCTGTAGCTTGAGAAATGTGAAAGTAGGTCACTAGATCAATTTCAAGGACGAAATGTGAAAATAGGTCACTAGGTCAAAATCAAGGTCAAATTACACTTCAGAACACAAATTTATGCATGTGGTCCAAATTTAAAGCCTGTACCTTCAAAAATGTGGAAGTAGGTCACTAGGTCAATGTCAAGGTCAAAGTTTGTTTCGGTACACAATCCTATGCATGTGGTCTAAATTTGAAGCCTGTAGCTACAGAAATGTGAAAGTAGGTCACTAGGTCAATCTTAAGGTCAAAGTTCATTTCGGTACACAAAACTATGCATGTGGTCCAAATTTGAAGGCTGTAGCTCGAGGAATGTGAAAGTAGGTCACTAGGTCAATGTCAAGGTCAAAGTTTGTTTCGGTACACAATCCTATGCATGTGGTCTAAATTTGAAGCCTGTAGCTACAGAAATGTGAAAGTAGGTCACTAGGTCAATGTAAAGGTCAAAGTTCATTTCAGTACACAAAACTATGCATGTGGTCCAAATTTGAAGGCTGTAGCTCGAGAAATGTGAAAGTAGGTCACTAGGTCAAAATCAAGGTCAAATTTTATTTCGGAACACAGAACTATGCATGTGTTCAAAATTTGAAGCCTGTACCTTCAAAAATGTGAAAGTAGGTCACTAGGTCAATGTAAAGGTCAAAGTTTGTTTCGGTACACAAAACTATGCATGTGGTCCAAATTTGAAGGATGTAGCTTGAGAAATGTGAAAGTAGGTCAGTAGGTCAAAATCAAGGTCAAATTCCAATTCGGAACAGAAAACTATGCATGTGGTCCAAATTTGAAGCCTGTACCTTCAAAAATGTGAAAGTAGGTCACTAGGTCAAAGTCAAGGTCAAAGTTTTTTTCAGTGCACAAAACTATGCAAGTGGTCCAAATTTGAAGGCTGTAGCTACAGAAATGTGAAAGTAGGTCACTAGGTCAAAATCAAGGTCAACTCATGTCAAGGTTCATCTTGCCACTTAAAACCATACATGTGGTCCAAATTTGAATGTTGTAGGTTATTGACAAGAAGATTTTAAAATCTTTTCCCTATATAAGTCTATATGAACCATGTGACCCCACAGGGCGGGGCCATATTTGACCCTAGGGGGATAATTTGAACAAACTTGGTAGAGAACCACTAGATGATGCTACATTACAAATGCCGAAGCCCTAGGCTTTGTGGTTTGGACAAGAAGATTTTCAACGTTTTTCCTTATGTAAGTCTATG
Source organism: Mercenaria mercenaria (assembly GCF_021730395.1). Taxonomy (NCBI): domain Eukaryota; kingdom Metazoa; phylum Mollusca; class Bivalvia; order Venerida; family Veneridae; genus Mercenaria; species Mercenaria mercenaria. The sequence goes on from NC_069363.1 coordinate 58,991,182, forward strand.
TAAACCATGTGACCCCCGGGGCGGAGCCATATTTGACCCTAGGGGGATAATTTGAACAATCTTAGTAGAAGACCACTAGATGATGTCATATACAAAATATCAAAGCCCTAGGCCCTGTGGTTTTGAACAAGAGGTTTTTCAAAGTTTTTCCCTAATAAGTCTATATAAACCATGTGACCCCCGGGGCGGGGCCATATTAGACCCCAAGGAAATATTTTGAATCATCTTGGTAGAGGACCACTAGATGATGCTTCATACCAAATATCAAAGCCCTAGGCTCTGTGGTTTTGGACAAGAAGATTTTCAAAGTTTTTCCCTATATAAATCTATGTAAATTATAGAAATAAACAAAGGGCCATAACTTACTTAAAAATTGTTGAACCAGTCTGATTTTCAGGGGGACACAACTAGGGTACCAATACATTATTCTGACAAAGTTTGGTCAAAATCCCCCAGGTAGTTTCTGAGGAGATGCGATAACGAGAAATTGTTAACGGACGGAAGGACGGACGGAAGGACGACGGACCACGGACGCAGAGTGATTTGAATAGCCCACCATCTGATGATGGTGGGCTAAAAACCGCTACACTGTGGAATATCGAGCCCATACTAGCTATTGATCATGACTAGCAAAATACAAAAATAATACTAGCAAAATACAAAAATAATACAAAAATAATACTAGCAAAATACAAAAATAATACTAGCAAAATACAAAAATAATACAAAAATAATACTAGCAAAATACAAAAAATAATACTAGCAAAATACAAAAAGAATAAAAACAATGCTTATGGCGACACATTTTTGTGTTACTAAAATTATCATCACTATCTCATACATAAGTATGAATACTGATTTGTTAACATTATCTAAAGAACAGACAGTTCCATTATTAAAAGTAGCTGACCTCGAAACTACACTATAGATATAAAATCAGTGCAACACCTGCATATTGATCGCGTATATATCTACTTCTAGCTTAAATAGAATTTAATGCGGACGTTATATGCTAAACTTAAATAGGAATGTTTTGCAAAACAGAAACTTGATTTTGTAAACGTTTCGAGCTATTGACTGCGTGTGGATTTTCATTAACACTTTGTACATGTCCAGAATGTATTCATGGTGTAAGTATTCATTTAAATATATTTTAAAATAATTATTAATATATCCATATTTTTGTATGATTTTGTTAGTGGGAAGCATGCATAAGCGAAGTTCCCCAGACTGGCAAATAATTTAGGCAATGATTATAATAGAAACTATGATACGAACACACTCATTTCGAATAAATATATCTGCCGCTTGTCTTACGCCGTTTGCGGACTACTTTATTCAAATAATCCATTACTTGGCGGGTTCGCAGTATTTGCCGTTAAGGTAGTCCTGCACGTTTGAAAAACCTGAAGTGATGGCGCAACGTCATTTTTTCGGAAAACGAAGAATGAAGCCTGAATTCGGCGTACGGAAATGAAAATCAATATATGAATTAATGGCAACCTGTAAATTGATTTATTAAAATCGCACTGTAACTATCTTTCTAAAGTTAAAATATCATAAGAAAACGTGTGACACGTTAAATAATTCAAAATAATGTCTTAAATATAGCTCGAAATGGGCAGTTCACATTAATCATGGCCTAATATCTCAAAAGTAAGCACACGGACCTATACATTTTATTTCACCATATTATAGGCATTATGTTTATTTACCTTTGTGAGAACATATTGAACTTTCAATTTTTCCGATAATCGGTATTATCGATTTTTTGACACATTAAATAAAGAAGGATAATTTCGATTTATTCGCTGTATCTTTTAAATGGTTTAAAATAACGGATTTGCTTCGGTGGCATTCGTTGATTTAATCTTTCATCTAAATGATGATATAATTTTAAATGTTATAAGTTTACGCTTTCGCTTACCCTTTGGACTTTTAAACGTACCACCCTTGTTTTCCATTGACGTCAATTGTAGATGTCTATTTTTTGCTAAAATTTAGGGTAAGTTTTGTTTATATATTGTTCAAAGTACGAAAATCGGAGAAAATAATCGTTTTTGCTTCGGTTATGTTCTACAGAATAACTATTGCTCGACTCAACTGTGCAAAAATAATTTTAAAAAATATTTGATTTGACTTACCCTTTGGGTGTTTTATAACATCACTATTACTTTTAAAATGAAGACTCGGGCCGACTCGGAATTTTCCGGATTTTTTCCGAATGCGAGCAGACGACTCGGTATACAGGTATTTCCAGTTACGGCAAATTTTATGTCAAATTAAATTTACGTTTTTAAATACTTGGATGTAATCATCATAATTTATAACTTATTTTGCGTCTATTATTCATATGATTAAAGGTTATACATATTTTGACATGCGAATGCGTGAAAGAAGGGACCAGAGGTAAACAAAAGTAGATACATATGGGACTTTTTATTGGGGAAAAAAGGCAGACACAAAGATGAAATTGTCTGTACTTAGAAAAAGTGTCAACTTGATTATTTCTCCAATTGTTTTCTTAAGTACATCAAAATATGCTCCTTGTATTGGATGAAGAAAGTCCTCAACTGTCAAAAATGAACGATTTATTTTTGTTATTTGCACACACCTTGACACGCAAGATTCCTCAACCTTTTCTTTAACCAGTTCGCTTAAGCAAAGTGTTTAAATATGGTTAAATGACAATTTATACATATTAATGAATGATAAGATGGAGAGTAAATTATCCGTATTTCATTGTTTAGCATGTTAATCAAAACTCTTACAGAGTAAGCGAAGATTAATTTAGAAATTGACAGTTTCATATCGGGATTGTTATTTCAATCAGATGTAATAGATATAAATTTTTATAAACTGATACAGTTTATAAACTGATACTTAATTAGATAGTCCCTTGCTTGTTACTTTTATTACCTTTTCACTGTAATAAAATTTTAACACCATGCATGGATAATTATGGGGGTGATAGTGGATATTTCGCACTTTTATAGCACATGTCACTTTGAAAAAAGGAGGCATTTAATAACGGCAATAAAATGGGAATTAATAAAAAGAGACAATGCTTATGTTTTCTTTATTAAAGTAAACAAGACATTACGAATGATTATGTTTTCTTTTCGACTGCTTCATTGTATTGCTTGTTCAAGATCATTATCTGTTCTATTTATTGCTTATTCAAGCGACACTTAAAAACATTTGATTATTAAATGTAATGTCACAAATTCTGAAGTGTGCAGGCTTCCGTACATGAAAACAGGGTACATCGCTCCGTGGGGACCAATCTCTGAATAACTTTGTCCCCTTTTTAAGTACATATTTCGCACGAGCAACTTGGGTGTTAGGCGCATAGGAAACTACACATTTTGCCGTTTTCTACGTTGAAGTGGAAATGATTGTCATTTCTTTATATTTATACAATGTGTCTATATTTGTCATACTTTCTTATCCGAGAAAATTTTACACGTTTGTAAGCTATTGATGTGTATATCCAATAAACAAAATGTATTGCAACTTGACGTGGGTACATGTATTTCATCTCTATTTTTAAAATAAAACAGTATTTATTTCTTATACAAAGCAATGATAATTTGAATTATTTCAAACAGATAGTCCCTATCCGTTTTATTAGGCCAAGAAAGAAATGGACAAAATACAGTGTTACATTTCCTTTTTAGTTTAATATCTTCAGTTAGTTCCCGAGTTTAGTATACTTAACAAAAATATAAATTAAAACTAACATTTGACTTGACTGTGAATTAAGCCATTCTATTTTCATACCAATATATAGAAAAGAGAAAAGTTGTTAACATGTGTACACATTTATATTTGCATATTAGGTTTTCAGTATTCTATTACAATGTTGACTTACACACTTAAATGATAAAATACTTTCACGGGTAAAAAGACCTTAAATTACTACCTGGAACGACTACAGACCTTTCTGGTACTACAAGCTAAATATATAAATAAAGATGCAAGGAAAAGATATGATATGCCCTTTAAGTACTTATTTTCTTTATTATTTTACTTTGAATTTTATTATATCTCAAACTTCACTCTTCCTTCGCTCATGTCACATCATCTCTCTACAAGTGTCTTTAATCCGCTTAAAACATAAATGCTAGGTTACTTATTACCTGAAGGCAATAAATATCAATTTTGTAGATAAGGTGATTTATGACCCCCGCTTAAACTCGGAAGTTTACGTAAAATTTACGGACGATAACGATCATACCTGTAGCATTGTCGATTTTTTCTCCAGCTAGGCTTAAGCTGTCCCGCATAGTACAGAAAGTTCGATATGGTTTTATTAAAATCTACATTTTAGAAAAATTTCTATTCGCGAAAATGTTATGAAAGTTGCAATTTTCCCATAGACTCCCATTATGGAAAATCGCGTGAGATCCAAATTTTTCAAATCAGTCTAGCAAAAAAATCAAGCACACGACCCTATCTTTTTTATTTGCTGAATTTTCTTAATATATTCCGAAGTTTTGAAAAATCAGAGTTTAATCAAATTCTACATTGTAGAAAAAATTTCGATCCAAAAGTGCAAAACTACCTTAACTATGGTAATGACGGCAAATCGACCGATGAGAAAAAAATCGACAACGCCCATGTAACTGTGAATAAGGAAACTCTGAGATATGTTTCAAAAATCGGTTGAACCTATTTCTTTTTACAAATTTACCGTCGAACTTTGGCTCTCCTCTGTTTACACATATATAATCATTGCTTGGCTGTCTTAACAAAACAAATGCTAACCATTGGAAGTGTTTTTATCTTGTCAAATCTAGCATTTTTCATAAATATAGTGCATTTCAGCAATAAACATGAAAAAAAAAATGTTCGATTCACAAGTACTAAATTACTGTCTTTATAATTTACGTGTGGTGCTTTCTTACATATATCTTTCGTTTGTAAAGAGTGAGTCTTAAAAAGACCTGCCGGAATATTACAGTCATATTTATATGATCTGAAAAGTTGAAAAGTCATACATCAGTGTACATCAACTTGATATAATTGGTGCAGTATATAAACACCGTCTAGAAATGACTAAATTATGTTGCTTTTACTGTTTTCTAAATTTCGAAAACAATGACATCAAGGTTTTCTTACCTTTTGACGATAAGGCAGATAAAGCAGCTTGCCCGGAACTCCTCAGATCATATACTTATATCAGTTACATCAGAACAACTTGTAGAAATAAACCCAACTGAGTTACAAGGCATGTCATCGGCTTTCCCAACATTTTCATTACATAATTTATATCATGTACTTTTGATTCATGAAAAACTAGTCACAAATGTCATAATTTAGATCGTAGCTCATCATCATAAATTTTCACATGATTTTAAATTAGAACAGTTCCTTCTTTAACTAGCTAGCAGCCAGGAAACTATTTTCAAGTACGAGTATATTCATGCACTTGTGTACTTGTTTCTGCACTCCATACTTGTGTTACACAAATTCTGATTGTAACATTGAATCGTTTTCATAAAAAAACTTTATGGAGTTTTAATTCCATTGACAAAGCCAAGGGTGTTTGAGTTAAAAGTATTTACATTAGCTCAATTGCAAACACTTGAGACTTTGAATTATCATATATCAATCATTGAAGAGGCCACCACGGTTTTCTTTACTTAATAGTTGTTAATTCAATACAGTGCATAACCTAAAAGTGTTTAATTTATTTAAAAAATACACAAATTTAATATGCAATAAGCACTACAGAACTGTTGAAAGTCCTAATTTGCATTGCAGATTTTGAAGCGTTAAAGAACTCGGGGGTACAATATTGCACATAGTTGTTCTAATACTGGCACACTTGACAGGTATTATAATTGCATCTGATCCCCTTAAATACTGTAAATGTACAAGTGTATATTTTTGTACAAATATGACAGCCAAGATTTATTTAGATAAAGGAAAATAATAGACACAAACATATCACTAAACACGATAAAGAGATTTCATTTCACATCAATAATTAGTTTGTAATAAGAGGCGAAATGGTTTTACAAATATTGTTCATATGGCCTTATGTTTGCGTCATTTTTTTCTGTAATGTAAATCAACAAATATAGAGGTCCTAACTTTAGTTGTTTCTGTCATTTCTATCATCTAGCGCATTTAATGCTGTTGTAATGAATGCTATTATTTAAATTTTCGTAATAGTTTACAGATGAGTGTTTAAGCTTCCAGCTTCTTCACTCGCAAATCTCTGTGAATTAAAGAGAAAACGATAATGTAAATTTAAAAATATATTGTTTTTTTTGTAAACTACCGCCTGAACATTAGTTGTTTAAAGTACTCATGTTGGCCTTCGGTCTCCGCATTAATCTACTTCAAACAAACCGGTCCAGTGTTTTGTTCTTTGTATCCAGATCTTTACTACATTTAAATTCTATTCATTTAGTAAAATTAAGCCATGTATAAAATATAGATAATGGTGAAAATCTCGAGTGCATAAAAATACCGCGTTTACGTAAACAGGATGCGGATTTGACAAATTTTATACCAATTAGTAGTCCTTTTCAGTGTGCATTTGAAAGGAAATTTTATTATAATTTTGTTTATGATAGTTCAGGTCGAAACTTAAACTTGCCTTCTTAGCAATATGTTCATATCGTATATGTTTATTAGATATCTGAACAAAACGTCTCTTATAGTAAGTATATAAGTTGCCGGTCATATGTAGCAAGGCGACCACAAAGCTGACCCTGCCTTTGATCTTTCTTTTTGTAATTCATCTGACTGGTAAAATTTTGCATGCTAACGTTTTTGCATGTCAGTCTTATTTTACTGCTTTATTAGAAAATAAATTCCCTGACATAGTTTTTACATGTTCTAGATAGCAGTTTAACGGGTACATTACAGGAAAAATTCCTAGAAATCTGACTTCCTGGTAGGAAATAATTTTAAAGTTTCTAGGCCATGCAATTTTCCCTGATGATATTCGTTTCAATTACGTATTTTCTTATTGCGCGGATGTGTTCAGTTTCGAGACACAAAGTCATGAAAAATATGTTCATACCAACCACACAACTGTTTGTTTCTTGTTAAGGAAATTGTTTTTATCCCTTGTAGTTGAGGGTAAATAGGCTGGAAAATACATAGCGGCTACGCAATATGTGCTGGCATTGCTTCTTATTAGCCTTTCCTTCTTGTATAAATATGTAATTTTTGTCACTGTGTCACTTATTATCTACTCATGTATGCCTGAAACAAGGGAACTAGACAAAATCACCTTAAAGGTATAGTCAAGTTTAAAGTGAGCCGTGCCATGAGAAAACCAACATAATGGGTTTGCGATCAGCATGGATCCAGACCAGCCTGCGCATCCGCGCAGTCTGGTCAGGATCCATGCTGTTCGCTTTTAAAGCCTATTGGAATTGACATTATCTTAAAAGGGGTCAGTCACATTTGAGCTATATTTTATGACATTTTTTTTCTTCGTTATAGTATATTCTGTTGGAGTTTTATTTAACTTTTCTGAGAAACAAAAAAGAGTTAAATCTCTATTAGAAATGTATGTTTTATTATTGTTTATGAAATATTGTAATTACTCCCCTTCAATTCTATGTATTAAACTGTGGAGTAAGGCTTTTGATTTTAATTAAATTTGCATTTGGTCGATATTGGGATATTTCAACCAAAAGGCAATTATCCGCTTTCAATCTATCCCGGTTGCGCAGCCAAGATAGGTAAAGGGAGGTAAACATATTTGTTACAAACTTGCATTTCTATTGAATTTCGGCAAAATGTATATTTATCAATGCAAATATTCGCCAGATATATTTCTTACGCAAAGTATGTTTATTAAATTTTCACTTGTGCTAAAATAACTCACTGTCAGCGAAATCAATTTTAAAAACAACCCCAAAGCTGTCAGTGAACCCAAATAAGTGTAACTGATCATTTGTTAAACTTTCGACCAAATTTATAACTTGATCAAAATCTGATTAACCACGTTTAATTCGTAACGGCAGGTTGCGTATTTTGTATGTAATGACGGTGATTAAATATACAAATCAAAATCTCCTTTAGTTTTATTAATTACACATTTAAATTTTAATGATCTATGACCAATACCCCATGAGGTACAAAAACTTCACAGCACAAACACACTTATTTGATAAAACCTTTTCAATCCTGCTCTAGTAATTATACGTGCATTTTTCAAAAAAAAAAAAAAAATAAAAAAATAAATAAATAAAAAAATCGCGTGCACAATTACGTCATAGGCACCCATTTTGTATAAACAATGATATTAAACATATTTATCACAAATATAAAATGCATTAAAGTTCAAAAGGAAACGCGCAATATACAAAAGTAATAATGCTTATACTTAACTTTTAAGGCGACACATTTATGTGTTGCTAAGATTAATCATTATCTCACACACGAGTGTACTGAATAATTCTAGTTTGTTTACATTACCCAAAGAACAGACCCTCCCATTGTTAAAAGTACAAAAAAAAAACCATAGCTGACCTTGAAATTTACCTAAGCTGAGATAAACCCGGATATTTAATGCATTTTTTTTGTGTGTGTAAACATGATGTGCGATTTATTTCGTTTTAAAATGAATCATGTTATCATAAGTCATTATGCATTGTTAGGGTCCCCATTAAAGGTAGAGTTTGAATTTATACTCCTACTTTGAAAGCTTAATAATCGCCTGAGTTGACTTTTTCCTAGTTTCATTTTCGGTCTTCTAGTTGGGAATAACTTATCTTCGCTGACCTTTAAATGATCATTAAATGAGCCGTGCAATGAGAAAACCAACATAGTGGGTTTGCGACCAGCATGGATCCAGACCAGCCTGCGCATCCGCGCAGTCTGGTCAGGATCCATGCTGTTCGCTTTCAAAACCTATTGGAATTAGAGAAACTGTTAGCGAACAGCATTGATCCTGACCAGACCGCGCGGATGCGCAGGCTGGTCTGGATCCATGCTGGTCGCAAACCCACTATGTTGGTTTTCTCATGGCACGGCTCAAAGCTTAAACTTGCATCGCAATGTTACAGCAAAGATTATTTGTCACAATCTATATCCTGGTAGATACAGCGTATATGCAATATAGTATAGTTTAATTTTCGATATTGTATTAAAAGGATATCATTTTAATTTAGCAACGTGAAACGAAATTGATAGAAAAGAATAAATGAAGAGCAATCGCGCGTCATATGATAGAGCGGAGTTTGACAGACCAGAAGAGAGGGTAGATCTAGTTATTAAAGGGGAGTTAGGCAGACCAAATATGGCAGCAACTACATGTATACAAGAAGAACCAGATAGTGTTTTGAACAGCAATGAACAACTAATAGAAACTAGAACTGTAAGTACATATTTATACCGCGCCATGAGAAAATAAACATAGTGGGTTTGCGACCAGCATGGATCCAGACCAGCCTGCGCATCCGCGCAGTCTGGTCAGGCTCCATGCTGTTCGCTTTTAAAGCCTATTGGAATTGGAGAAACTGTTAGCGAACAGCATGGATCCTGACCAGACTGCGCGGATGCGCAGGCTGGTCTGGATCCATGCTGGTCGCAAAGCCACTATGTTGGTTTTCTTATGGCACGGCTCATTTATAGTATTGTATAAGGAGCTAATAAACGGTTGCCTGGACGTTGCACAGGAGCCGTTCTTTTGCATTTTTAATTAGTTCATGGAAATAACACATTAAAATGTTCCAATGAGCGACGGTTTTATCATACGGCTATCTTATCTTTTTGTCCTTTTAAATTTTTTGAATATTTTCAGTATATTAAAAGGATTATTATATGTATGAACTACTATAAAATGTAATTTGTACATGTATATGATGAATGGTGTCAAGTACAGATTTCAAAATTAAATTTTTAACCCTTAGCCTGCTGGCGGCAAGTGGTTCTGCCTTTGCGACCAGTTTTGCGACCAGTGCAGACCAAGATAGATCAGCCTGCACATCCGTGCAGTCTGATCATGTTCTACACTGTTCGCTTCCATCAGAGCTCTTCCAATTTAGAGTTCACATACTGATTTTACGGCAAGCATTTTTGTATACCTAGTGACTATAAATAAAATAGATTCCAGTGCACATTTTCCTGAGCTTGTTAAAATGTTTTTTTTTTTGTTGGATTTAACGTCGCACCGACACCTGATAGGTCATATGGCGACTTTCCAGCTTTAATGGTGGGGGATTACCCCAGGTGCCCCTCCGTGCATTATTTCATCGCGAGCGGGCAACTGGGTAGAACCACCGACCTTCCGTAAGCCAGCTGGATAGCTTCCTCACATGAAGAATTCAACGCCCCGAGTGAGGCTCGAACCCACATCGACGAGGGGCAAGTGATTTGAAGTCAGCGACCTTAACCACTCGGCCACGGAGGCCCCTTGTTAAAATGTGGAAGGACTATGTAACCCCGAAGTATTTAACTAATCGATATATTTAGAAATTGCAAAGCTGTCGATTTGTTCAAACTGCTTCTTACTTGTGCGTTCTTCATGGTTCCCCAAAAATTCAGTAAGAACCCGGTTCTTATTTCTTAATTTTCAACTGACAGGTTTATTTCGGAAGGTCATGATAAGACCACAATCAAGTGATAAAGGCAATTTATTTATCAGACCTTTTTTTTGTGGTGTACTTTACAGGAATGCAGTGACATACTGATATTCCTCTGAAGACACAAATTTGTTTGACAAAGCAATTCAAAAGCCCGGTTATCAGAACCTCTTAACTATACTTATTGGCAAACTGCCTCTTAATGGTGCGTTCTTCATGATTCCCCAAAAATTCAGTAAGAACCCGGTTCTTATTTCATAATTTTTAACTGACAGGTTTAATTGGGAAGGTCATGATAAGACCACAATCAGGTGATAAAGGCAATTTATTTATCAGACTAATTTATTGGGGTGTACTTTACAGGAATGAAGTGACATACTGATATTATGAAGTGTGAAAATATTTAATTAAACATTTAATTCTTCGCTCAACATAATCCTTTGAAACAAACTGAAAACGGTCCATCATTTTGCTAGACATTCACATCTGTTTTGGCTCCAAAAATTACAGACAAAATAAATGATGTAATTCGCACTCAGCATACCTCTGAAGACACAAATTTGTTTGACAACAGCAATTTCATGGTTAATTAGGAAGGTCAGATTTCTTCACCCCCACATATTTGCCAATAAGTAGGTAAGAAGTTCTGATAATCAGAACTTCTTACCTACTTATTGGCAAATATGTGGGGGTGAAGAAATCTGACCTTCCTAATTAACCATGAAATTGCTGTTGTCAAACAAAGGTAATCTGAATGTGAATTCGGTCATTTATTTTGTCTGTAATTTGGAGCCAAAACAGATGTGAATGTCTAGCAAAATGATGGACTGTTTTCAGTTTGTTTCAAAGGATTATGTTGAGCAAAGAATTAAAAGAGTCATTTGTTCTCTCGCTAGCTCTTGTAGTGAAATGTTTAATTAAATATTTTCACACTTCATAATATCAATGTCACTGCATTCCTGTAAAGTACACCACAAATAAATGAGTCTGATAAATAAATTGCCTTTATCACTTGACTGTGGTCTTATCATGACCTTCCCAATTAAACCTGTCAATTAAAAATTACGAAATAAGAACCGGTTTCTTACTGGATTTTTGGGGAATCACTAAGAACGCACCATTAAGAAGCAGTTTGCCAATAAGTAGGTAAGACATTTTGATAACTAGGCTTCGCCCGGTTATCAAAACCTTTTACCTATACATATATCTTTCTGAATTTAACTAGCGAAAACCTTGAAAATCGATCGAATACGGCTATTTAGAGAACAGTAAATTGTAAAATTTGAGCTGAAGTATAATAATGCAGAACTACAGTTGACATTTTTCTATCACGCTATAAATGGATGAATTGAAGTAAATTGGGCCACTGCGTAAAAAGAGCACAAGATATATCATAGTATCTAATATCCTACAGTATTAAAGCTTAGTCTTACATTTGGAGTAAAAAATCAAACATCAAATCATAGAAAGAAAGGGTTGTTTAAAAGAAAATTGAACAGCATATAATCATGTATATTACCCTAAAACTAAAAACAGTTGTCAGTATACTGATATATACATTGAATTCCGGAAAAATGCTGCATAAAAGGGCCACGCATTCGGACAGTTTAACGCCTTTTAAAAACTCACCCTTTTCATGGAAATTTTACATAAGTTCGTTTTGATGCATTTGCAATAATACCCCAGTGTTGAAATTTCTCATAACTAGGTGGAACGAAATTTTCAGCAATTGTTTATTTTTATTTCTTCACAAATGACATTCATGTTTAACTGGAGACAGCTTTTTTTCAGAATATTTTAAGTATCCATCGTACCGGACAGTACGGCAGAACATGTAATAGTCAGATAGATTGTTGGTAAAGATGTTGTTCGTTTATCAAATATTTCTGTGTTTGATGATATTCTCCTAAATCTTTAGATAATTCTAGAAGGGAAATTAGGTCTGATATATGGGTCGTTCCACGTGAAAACCTATATTAGTGATTGCATAATAAGTACTTTAAAATACTGGAAAATCCTTGTTTTTCTTGTCTTCATGCAGAAACTTGAAACAAGTATATTGTAATTTATTTATGTAAGGCGAACCAAATTCTACGATATTTTACAAATAAATGTGATTTGTGTGGCCATGGGAACGGAAATTCCAAAGCACCTCTGCATCATGAAAATGTAGAGGTGTGTAGATATTTAAAATCAATGATGAAACCAAAAATACACGATTAAATTATTTTTCAGTAGTATCATTTTAAACTGTTCCTAAATATTCAAATGTATGATGTTTAGTAAGTGATACACATAATTTGTTGCACTAATGACCTGAAAAAAAACTCACTTACTTAAAAGCATTGTAACTCTTTAAATAATGAAGATAATTACTTCAAATTTTCAGATATGAAAAGTAAAAGAATGTTTGTTATATTAATTTTGATTTTTTTGTCACTAATACAGGTTTTCTCATTGAACGGCCGATATTATTTCGATACTGATCTACCGATAACGCATGTTTTTTTTTCGTGTAATAAAATGGTAATTAAAGCTGTGTTAACAGGGCGTGAGCGTGAGAAACTCTCTGTTAATACACGTTTACTCTATTGAATCAACCCTAGCGTTGAAAAGATGGTTGAAACAATATGTCTTGGCTTATATATGGCACCAGATACTAGTAGATCTAGTAGGTCGACGTTACACGTCCCAAAGAATAATTTAGGACTGCGTAGACTTTTATTACGTTTTAGCCAGTGCTTTAGCAACTGGCTATAGCTCTAAATCTACTACCAAGTTTCAACCTCGCCTCGTATGAGTTTTCCTTCTATTTCTATGGGACCGTATCACACAAATATTCTGGACGTGTAAAAAAATAGTCCCATATTTATTTTTTATAATCCTGGTATTGTGTGAATGTGTAAGCAACTGAGAACTACTGTTTTAAATAACAAAAAGAAGAAAACAAGCAGCAACGGATTCTAGAATAATAATGAACTTTATATCCACATTCGAAATATTCGGAATCACTCTAATTTAGGGTTAGGGTTTAGGGTTAGGATTGAAATTGGCTCCACTCTGGGGCAAACTTAGTTTTACATAGAGTTAATTAATTGTTTAGGGAAAATCTTTAAAAATCTTCTTGTCTTGAACCACAATGCACAGAGCTTAGATATTTTGCATGTAGCATTGTCTAGTGGGCCTCTACCAACAGTGTTAAAATCATGACTGGTCTAGGCACAATGAAATGTTGATTCTTTAGGTGTATCGGTTGACTGGCTATCAGTCTTTTCATGGCTTTGATGTTTCTGCGCTCTGAAAATCGATTCAGAGCTTATGAATTAACTGTAAGAGCGCTCTGTCATATCATTTCAATTCAATTAAAATGAATCAAATGTGGTAACACCCTTTCACAGCGCATATAATATCTCCAATTAAAATGTCAACCTGACATTAATATTGCCATGCTTAATGAAAATATACAAGATTTTGAATATATTGTGATGTCCGATATCGGACAGAGGTGTTGCCGAAAAGATATTGATTCTACTTGAAAACGATTGGTAAAGATGTCGTTTTGGAATATCTATCCGGTATAAAAATGATACTGGTCCAAAGTCGGTTGGTAAATATGCACTTGCTTGCTAAACTGTAGCATAAAAAGTTGCTTAGACAACTAATAGAGAAAGAAATCTGAACACTGGAACTTGAGAATAATTATATTCAAATAACAGGAGGTAAAAACCGAAAAATGTCTGACGTTGACTTATGAATCATGAATATGGATCATATTGGTAAACCACATCGTTTGTTTGTATGTAAGCTTATTTATGGTTGCCACTGGGTAATGTTAGTGGGAGGATAGCGCAAGATACAGAAGACGCTCCAATTCCAGAAGCTTCTCTGGTTCTTTGGTGTGTCAGGTGTAAAACACACATATACGGGACTCTTATTTCAATGTTAGTTATCTTCAGTTGGAGGAGCGGGGCCTCGAGCTCACGACCCGTGGTTTCGTTGCCAGACAGTGTTACCACCGGACCAATGCGTCCGCTCTGACCGCATCATGAGAATGTTTCTCCTTTAGTATCGGAAAATTCTCCATTAGGCTCGAAAGTACTCGTCAACAGGCGGAAAGTCGGTATGACAGTCTGAAACTTTATACCATTGTAGGTGTATTACAAACATATAAATCAGCCCAAAGAGGTAAACTCATTGAGTTGAAAGCGAAGAGGTGTTTTTTTGCAATCGTTGTCACTCAGCTGTTTTATCTAATTGTGAAACATGCATGTTTTATCGCTGAGCAAACAAATCGTATGTTCCCGGTTACGTGTAATATTAGGCGGACTCATTGTTTTGCTGAAAAATTAGTAACATGAACCATGGATATTGAAAGTCTTTAATGCTATTTAATGCTATTTATGTATATCTCGGACTTTTAAATTCGACAAAAAATTTGGATATGAAATGCAATGGTATTTACTTGTTTTGACTATTTATATACACTACTTTGTAAGATCTATATTTTTATTTCTGAACCCTATATCGCGAAATCACGTAACTACGATGATGAAAGTCGAAAACACGATGTTGAAACTCGAAACTACGATGTTGAAAGTCGAAATCACGAAACCAAGATAGTGTTTTCGCCATCGAGCTTTTGACTTTCTACTTTCGTGATCGTTGTTTCGACTTTCAACATCGTAGTTTCGACTTTCCTCATAATGGTTTCGACTTTCACCATCGAAACTCGAAAGCACGATGATGAAAGTCGAAAGTTCGAAAGTCGGAACCACGATGTTAAAGACACGAAACCACGATGGTGAAAATGCGAAATGATATCGCGTTACATCATCGTGGTTTCGTGATTTCGACTTTCCCCATGATAGTTTCCTGTTTTTGCCATCGTGATTTCGACTGATTTCGACTTCCACCATCGTAGTTTTGTTATTTCGACTTTCGAGGTATGGCGTTCAGGAATAAAAATATCGATGGTCTAAAAGGAACACCATTATGTTTATTCTGTACCTAGTTATATTCTTATTTGTACCACATGATCGTCCAATACATTTCCATATATCCCGTATTTGGTGATGCCACCCCTTTGTTTGAAACATCGAATTAACGCAATGTTTCTATAACGTTGAAAAAATGGAATCATGTGCACGTCGTCTGGTGTAAGAAAGATAAGCACTGAATAAATATGATATATGTAACGTCGACCTGTGACCGTGATATATTTTGACTCGAACCCCCACAAAAAAAAACGTCCAATTTGTCTTTGTTTTTTTTTTAACTATATCAAATATATTTCATAGGTTTCCCAAACAAAATGGTGAAATTTGTTTAAACCACTGACAATACAATTAAAAAAAAATATTTCATTTATATGTAAGATAAACATATTAACTCACCCATAGACATCATATGTTACATTTTTATTCGAGGCAACACCATTCGACAGACTTTACATTTACACAAAATAAAAGATATTTCGATATTAAACTAAACAGACAATTGTATTATTCGTATTTTATTCTGTGACGTTTGACACCATGGGAAGAAATTAAACTATTAATATTTTAAAATCCAAAAGTTAATGTACAAAATATCACTTACAACTGCGATACCATTACCTGTAATATTTTAAGACACTTTATTGCTTTTATTTAGGTTATCCCAGAGCATGTTTTAATAGAATGTAATATACTCAGTGACGTTTGCAGGCTATATTTCTCACCTCAGACATTACTTTCAAAGCTACATAAAATGTTTATAATTTTGATAACTATGAAATGCATATCTGCTGAAGACCAGACAAACATACTGAACGTGCAAGGTATATTAGACTCAAATTTCGTATCTGATAAAAAAAAGAAACAGTTACTATATATTATTTTGTATTTATACAATTGATTAGTTTAGAATAGTACACACGTATAGCTAAAACAAAGTATAACTTCACATGTCGACTATCAAAAAGTCACCCACGTTATCTGAAATATGATAATGGTATGATAAACACCATGCTCGAAAAGGTCACTGAGAATTACTTTTCAAAGAAAATAAATGCAGAATGAAAGGAGTTTGAAATAGTACACACGTATACACTAAACAAAGTATAAATGTGTATATCCATTAAAAAACTGAAAGTGTTTTTTTAAACAATCGACTGTTACTGAATGACATTTGAGCCATGTCATGAGAAAACCAACATAGTGGCTTTGCGACCAGCATGGATCCAGACCAGCCTGCGCATCCGTGCAGTCTGGTCAGGATCCATGCTGTTCGCTAACAGTTTCTCTAATTCGAATAGGCTTTGAAAGCGAACAGCATGGATCCAGACCAGACTGCGCGGATGCGCAGGCTGGTCTGGATCCATGCTGGTCGCAAAGCCACTATGTTGGTTTTCCCATGGCACGGCTCATTTAATTATGATTGTAGCTTTACACACACAGTTAATTTATATTCTTAGTAAAGTTAATTACATTTGATGAAAATTTTCTACATTTGAAGAAAATACCTACAGATAGAATATTTTAGTGAACGGTGACCACTGGATATCTTCAAAACATTAAATTAAAGACAGTTTATAAATATAAGTAGATAATAGATCTCTCTGCGAAAAATAAATGAGCCGTGCCATGAGAAAACCAACATAGTGGGTTTGCGACCAGCATGGATCCTGACCAGCCTGCGCATCCGCGCAGTCTGGTCAGGATCCATGCTGTTCGCTAACAGTTTCTCTAATTTCAATAGGCTTTGAAAGCGAACAGTATGGATCCTGACCAGACTGCGTGGATGCGCAGGCTGGTCAGGATCCATGCTGGTCGCAAACCCACTATGTTGGTTTTCACATGGCGCGGCTCAAATTTTGTTTATGCTTAATCTTTCAGGAGGAGAATTACAATGGAACACGCATAAAAGACCACCCCACTTGTACATGTAATATATTGGTAGGTGTATTTCTTATATTGTAGATTTTAACAACCAGAGCAATAAGTAAAAATGTTAGACAGATAACGGTAGATTTTAGCAGTTGTATATTTTAAAACCATTTATCTTAACATCTTAATCAAGCATCAGAGTTTTCGAGATTCGACGCATATATCACATATCTATCCAGTTCGTAACATATTCTATTTTGCTGCGAATGTACATATACTTTTCATGTTTGAACGAAAAAAAAAACTTATTAGGACATTGTTTGAACTTCAAATTTATTTTGTCTTCAAACTTTTAGATCTCATATTAATGTTAAGTAACAAAACAACCATCATAAAGTCATTAAAATTTAATTGAAAAGAAACCCAGTTTTCAAAAAAGAAAAAGAAAAAAAAATGAAGTGAATAAATTAAATCATACAATTCATATCAACCATGTTCCTATAGTAACACAACCTTTTATTAATGTTATGTAATAGTGACGTGTTGTAACTGATTCTTGATTTAAGAAATAAATTATGGCAAAAGAGTGCTTTAATACTATTTATGCACGATGGGCGGTTATACGTCGGGCGTAATAATTGCACGAGGGCGCAGCCCGAGTGAAATTATTTGTACGACGTATTACCGCCCGAGTGTATATATAGTGTTAAAACACTCTTTTGCTATAAATTATTTCGATTCTAATACGCCCTTAATCTAAAACAGTATATAAAATATAGAAGCGCTCTTTCTTGGCCGCAACAAAAACTTTGACGTCACCGCACGTTAACGTGACGTCCTTCTAGCGTAAGAGTGTTTTAACAGAGACAAGCATATTAGAATACTAGTAATTCTTCATCACTACTTACGTGAGATGCATTCTATATGGTGTATAATAGCCCCTTTCCGGTTTATTTGATAAAAAGCGCGCTTTAAATGTCAAAGATATATATCAAGTTGTTTTTATCTTAATAGCAGTAATATTCATTTCTGTGCAGATGTTTTAGAATTTTAAAGTAATTGTTTCAAAAAACCTTTAAAGATGTTATTTCCCCATTTCTGGGTCAGTTTTTGCGTAAAGTGTTCATAAATCAATGAATTAACCTAGCGCTCATATTTGGTAACAACTGGGCGCCAATGTCAGTTTAGTGTGTGTATGCGGGAGGACGGGGAGGGGGAGGAGAAGTCGGCGGCGGCAGCGGAGGAGGAGGTGGTGGAGGAGGAGGAGGAGGAGGAGAAGGAGAAGGAAAAGGAGATAGAGAGAATATTTTAGAATTGCAAATATCGACTTTGTCTTTGTGGCTCTGTATTCATAAGTCCTTCTTGCATGAGCAACCGATATGCAAGTCAGTCCAAAGGAAGCTGTGCTGTAGTTTTATGTACAATAATTAGAATTTAGACGTTCTTTGTATTATACATGTATATATACTTTCTTTGATTAGCAGACATTTAACATTTATGCGTTGTGATATTTCTGTATATGTTGATAAAAATGCCGATATCATTGGTAAGCCACTTTAAAATGGCTTGCATAGAAGGCGTACGCACGTGCCTACGCGAGTGTAGCACGTTCTTCTTTACCGAAAACATCACGCTATTGGAAAATCATATATTATTATTCTAAACGGACACCAAAGTTTGTTTGTCAAAGGAATATAATCAGTTAATAAACACTTTTCATCTAAATATTGAAAGGTAAGATTAGGACTCATTACAGACATTATCAAAGTTAACGCAGACGAATCTCACATGTCGACAACCAAAAATTCACCCACGCTATCTAAGATATGATAATGGTATAGTAAACACGGTATTCGAAAAGGTCACCGAGAATTACACTTCAAAGAAAATAAATGCGGACTGAAAGGAGACACCACATCCTCCTCAAATATCGCGGCAGTAAATAATCAAATAATATACAGATATTTGAAACGTTCTGCTCTGTATAATTGCATTACACACGCGTGTTACTGGAAATTAATTGAGCCATGAACTGCACGTGTGCAATAAATTATCGAGATAGATGATATTATTACCCAGACTTACATTGAACTCGTACTAGTTTGAATTTAAAATACCCCAATGTCGCTTGGAAAGCTAGCGCAAGCAGCTAGGAGTGTCTTAGTCGGAATGTCATGTAGAGGGATATGCTGTCTAACTAATAGTTATCTTTAAAATTAAATTAGAGTGATTTTTATCTAACTAATAATTATTCTTTAATTTTTGACACATAACATAATTCAAGCATTTTTGATCTCATTTTTTTTTAATGATTATTTGTCGCCGGTCGGCGACTACATTTGGTAACCTCAAGGATTTTGTGCATGGCAGAGTAATATTTAAACACGGAGGATATAAAACTGTGCATGAAAACACTTTACAAGATTATATAGCGAAGTATAATTATTTTCATCACGAAATAAACTTATGGATAAAAAGTATATAATGCAGGACAACTGCGAACCATAACAATAAAACTATTGATTTCAAGCGGATATTTTCTTTTGGTTTAAAGTCATACCAACAGAATTCATGCGGCGACGTTCCAGCATTTTGGTGGGCATTGTTTATGACAATTTTTCATATTTAAAACATTCTCTAGATGAAAAATTATCATTTCACAAATTTGAGATTTATTTCATAACTCCTTTGGAAGTAAAAGATATCATATCTAAAATTGATCTTAAATAATCTACTGGGAGAGACGGAATAAGCCCCAAGATTCTACACGACTGCGGAGATTTCATAACTCCATCTATCATATCTATAATAAATAAAAGCATACACAGTGGTGTTTTTCCCGATAAATTAAAAGATCCTTGCGTTATTCCAATTTTTTAAAAAAAGAATAAGCATATAGACCTAGCTCAATTTTACCTACCATATCTAAGATATTTGAAGGGCATATTGCTTCACAGTTGCAATTATATTTCAAAAAGACAAATATATTACACAAAAAATAAAAATAAAAAAAAACAACAATCAGGTTTTCATCCTACTCATTCATGCCACACTGCTTTATCACTTTTAATTGATACTTGGTTGAAAGATGTGGACAGTGGTAAATATGTAGGGTCCGTATTTATTGATTTTCAAACAGCATTCGATCTTGTCGACCATGAAATATTACCTAATAAACTAAAGCTTTATCACTTTACAGATAACTCTTTGAATCATCCGGAAAAAAACAAACAAAATGTATGCTTCTAAGTACATATTATAAAATGAAACAAGCAAGGAATCTTGAACTTTTATTTATCAATGGAACGATAATTGAAAATGTAACAAGTCAAATTATTCTTGGCATCTGTAGAGATAAAAAATTAACGTGGCATACACACGTTTGCAGTGAATAAACCTAACTCAAAATTTGCACTTTTAAAAAGAATTTCGTACTTTTTGACCGATGAAATGAAGATGTTATCTTATAATGCAAGAAGCGAGCCTGCTCACTTTTGAAAACAGATGCAATTATCACATGGCTGTACTGGTTTTTAAATGTGACCTTAATCTTGTACCAAAATATATGTATGAATTATTATCTTTTGCTCACAACGATAGATATAATTTTCGTTCTTCGACACGTAAAGATCTTTCTTTGCTGAAGCCCCGAATAAACTACTTGAAACAAACATTCTCATACAAAGCCACACATTTATGGAATTCAATTCCATCAAACATCAAACTGCAAGATAATCTATTAACATTTAAACGAAAAAATAAGGATTATTTATTACAAGAACAACGTTACTTACACTTAGATTTTTTTAAAAATCTTATGATATTGATGGATAAGTGTACATGTATGCAAAATGAATTACACTGATTTATTCTCCTGGTAAAATCATTTCAAATCGAGTTTGTTTAGTGTGTTTGTCCCTATGGAAAGTGGTGCTACTGTTACTCTTATTTTTGTAGATACTGTGTTTTTACATTTATATAGAAGGCCATATTGGAAATACGTTGTATGTATACTATGTACTCTTAATATATCACCTTCTTAAAATAAAGTTATTATTATTATATTATTATAAGTCACGAGGGCACCTAGGTAGAATCACCAGACTTCCATAAGCCAGCTGGATGGCTTTCTCAAATGAAAGTAATCTAAACTCCAAGCAAGGTTTCGAACACACAGTAATTTGGGGCAAGGGACCTTAACTTCTGGGCCGCGGAGGTCCCCAATTAGGGGATAGGTATTAAAATACTTTATGAGAAAGTGGTTTATATCAGTCTAGTTTTCTCAAAAAAACACTGAACAGATAATTTGATAAAATAAACGATGATTCCAGAGTATATGTGTCATGCTTGAACTGTGTGGCTCCTTAAACATTGTTTTCAAAAGAAATAACCACTTCTCCGTAATACCATATATGAGCCGTGCCATGAGAAAACCAACATAGTGGGTTTGCGACCAGCATGGATCCAGACCAGCCTGCGCATCCGCGCAGTCTGGTCAGGATCCATGCTGTTCGCTTTCAAAGCCTATTGCAAATTTGAGAAACTGTTTGCAAACAGCATGGATCCTGACCAGACTGCGCGGATGCGCAGGCTGGTCTGGATCCATGCTGGTCGCAAACCCACTATGTTGTTTTTTCCCATGACGCGGCTCATATATAGGTTACATCATTCTTATTCATTTTCTGTTTAATTTCAAATGAACGGTTTCATGTACAGACATTATCTCAAGTACTGTAGAACATTTTCAATAATATAAAATCATATACAGCATAGCCAGTTGATAGTCTCTTAGATATAAATACCATCGGGCCCGTAGTTTAATTCAAGTGAATAACCTGACGCTACTTTATTTTGAAATAAATTTTAATGGACCTTAAAAGGAGAAAACGTTTTACTTAAAAACAACTCGTTTTGCCGTCAATGCACAACAACATATTCTACTCGTTTAGCTCGGTTTTCTTTTGAGAAAAGAAATCTTGAACCGTAGATTTGGCACGAAAGTTTGGCCACCACAACACCACCATTTCTTACTGGGACAGTCCAACCGTGCCCGTAGAACGGCCCACCAGTGACCAAAGATTACATAAAGTTTATTGGACAAAACGTGCTTATTTCTATTAGATCTTATGATGGTCATACCCACTTTCGCTATTTGATTGTATTACTTGTGTTACGGATAATGTATTTTACCATTGACAAATTTGTAAAAAAAATAATGAATTTTCCATATCATTTAACTATTTCTAAATAGAATTAATAATGTTTATTGTAATTCAAATATATTTCATAAAAGTTGGAAACGTCTACAGGTGTACAACAACAAACACACATTGTAACATGACTCGGTATTATTTCCAGTTAAACAAAGAAAGAAATAAAGCTCTGTATATTCTGCGATAAACAACGGCTGACGCGCGGACCGGTAAGAGAGCATTATGACGTCAATTATGACGTCAAATAGCCACATGACGTCCGATACATTACTCCTCGCGTAAATGAAGTCCAGTATGATATTCATTAAAATATATTAATGAGCATGTCAGAATGAAAACAATCAAGGCCTTCTTGTGATTTATCGTCCAATTTACCACGGTTCATCGTTCAGATGCTTCAGTATTTAACCACTCGTGGTTCAATTCCTACGCATCTGAACTCTGAACCGTGGTAAATCAGACGATAAACAACTCGAAGGCCTTGATTATTTGTTCACTCTAACACAGCATGAACATGTAATTGATCGAAAATATGGACACCGCTCAGCAATGAAAACACCTAAGCTATGCTTTAATAATATCGCCCATCAGCTGGAATTTAGTTAAGGGTATATAATATATGAGCCGCGCCATGAGAAAACCAACATAGTGGGTTGCGACCAGCATGGATCCAGACCAGCCTGCGCATCCACACAGTCTGGTCAGGATCCATGCTGTTCGCTTTCAAAGCCTATTGCAATTAGAGAAACTGTTAGCGAACAGCATGGATCCTGACCAGCCTGCGCATCCGCGCACTCTGGTCAGGATCCATGCTGGTCGAAAACCCATTATGTTGGTTTTCTCATGGCACGGCTCAATAATTTATTATGTTATTATATATATTATATTATGTGTAATATCCATGTTAATCATGTTAAACTTTTTAAGACGGTATCTTAGCAACAAAATGATTACCTCTATCCTGTTAATCGTCTCTGATATTTTTTCATATGTATGGCTAGTATTCCTCAATTCGTGTTTGAAGTCAAGTATGTCTTGATGTTCCTTGATTTCCAAGATCTGTCAGTTAAAAAGCTACACTTTTCTTCTTCAGAAATGGTGTTTTGCCATTGTTGTAGTGGCCGCGTTAGTGATTGTCATATTAGTACTTTTGGCAGAGCGAAACCAGAAACACGAAGGATCGCCACCCGCACCACAAGCATCTAGGTTTAGCAGTTACGTAAACGCCGATGATAGAATAGGTAAGAGTTTCACTTTTATATATATTTTATGATATTACATCCTTAACATATGCATAGATATTTTAGTGATGACCTTTCTTATTTCAATGTTGTAATAAGTACAGTCGTGTTGCAATTTCAGAAAGGGTTTTATCATTTTCTGCTATGGTATAATTCCATGCAGAAAATCTCTACCACTTTCTGCAGAATGGTGGGGTTTGTATGATGTAGATCAATAAATCTCTGAACTGCTTAACTAGCAAGGCTAATGCTATAATATATAAGGTAGCATACCATATTTATGACGTTTATACATGTACTAAAATTGTAGATTTGGATATTGAGGATAGTTAGATAAAATGGAGTTTTGAGGGGTAAGTTCTTGTCGGTTTGCTCCGAACATTTGAGAAAGAAATATAATAACTCTTATAAACTGCTTTACATATTCGTAAAATATTATCTTAGCGGCTAGGTTGAATTTCCGTGCGGAGTGACTATAGATACCACATCTTAAAATATTAGTAAAAGTAGGCTCTGGTATGGTTCATTTAATCCATTTTGTTTCGTTAAATTAACTAAGTTCACTGTGCTTTAAATATTACACAGAAATGGAGATTGAATGAAACATTAAATTGTTGAAAACTTGTTGTTTTTGTTGGTATTTATTCAGATTTACGTATAAGTGCAGAGACTAGCTCGTGTGAAGGACATTCGTGTGTCATCTGTAAAACAGACGTTATCCCCCATCTTGAAGGTAAGGGTCGTTTATTGATTGTCTTAGCACTGTTTGTTTTGTTGGGTTAACGTCGCACCGACACCATTCAGGTCATATGGCGACATTCCAGCTTTGATAGTGGAGGAAGACCCCAGGTGCCTCTCCATGCATTATTTCATCACGGGCGGCTTCTGTAAGCCAGCTGGATGGCTTCCCCACATGAAGAATTCAACGCTCCGAGTAAAGCTCGAACCCACATCGGTGAGGGGCAAGTGATTTGAAGTCAGCGACATTAACCACTCGGCCACGGAGGCACCTATCTTCGCACTGGTGTTGGCGATCAGATTACCATGTCGACAAACAAGGTAATATGATCTGTCTGGAAGTAGTAACGTATTAAGAACATAAAGGCAAATCTTCTTTTTATATTTGACTGAAGTAATGATTATATGCACAATATATTTTTAATATAATTATATATAGATACGAGTCTAACTGTTTCCAAAAGGCAAAACAGACGACTTAAACATAACATGTATCCATAAAATAGCTATTTTAGTTAGAATAACAATATAGTCCAATCAGAAGTCGTAAAATATTTGAAAACAAATTTATTTGTTAAAGGCGGTTAATCAGATTTGGTCAGGTGACGAATTTGTTCGAAATTGTGACAACTGATCAATTAAGAAATGAAATGATTTTTTAGCTCACCTGAGCACAAAGTGCTCAGGGTGAGGTATTGTGATCGCTCACCGTCCGGCGTCCGTCCGTCCGTCCGTCTGTCCGTCCGTCCGTCGTCCGTCCACACTTTCCTTTAAACAACATCTCCTCCTAAACCAACAGGCCAATTTTGATAAAACTTCACAGGGATGTTCCTTGGATGGTCTTCTTTAAAAATTGTTCAAAGAATTGAATTCCATACAGAATTCTGGTTGCCATGGCAACCGAAAGGAAAAACTTTAAAAATCTTCTTCTCAAAAACCAGAAGCCCTAGAGCTTAGATATTTGGTGTGAAGCATTGCCTAGTAGACCTCTACAAGTTTTGTTCAAATCATGACCCCGGGGTCAAAATTGACCCTGCCCCAGGGGTCACTTGATTTTACATAGGAAAATCTTAAAAAATCTTCTTCTCAAAAACCAGAAGCCCTAGAGCTTAGATATTTGACATGTAGCATTGCCTAGTGGACCTCTACTAAAGTTGTTCAAATCATGACCCTGGGGTCATAATTGACCCCGCCCCAGGGGTCACTTGATTTTACATATGAAAATCTTCAAAAAATTTCTAAAAATAAACTAGAAGGCCTAGAGCTTAGATATTTGACATGTAGCATTGCCTAGTGGACCTCTACAAAATTTGTTTAAATCATGACCCCCAGGGTCAAATTGACCCCGCCCCAGGGGTCACTTGATTTTACATAGGAAAACTTTAAAAAATCTTCTTCTCAAAAACCAAAAGCCCTAGAGCTTAGATATATGGTGTGAAGTATTGCCTAATGGTCTTCTACCAAGTTTGTTCAAATCATGACCCTGGGGTCAAAATTGACCCCGCCCCAGGGGTCACTTGATTGTGCATAGGAAAATCTTAAAAAATCTTCTTCTCAAAAAGCATAAGCCCTGGAGCTTTGATATTTGACATGTGGTATTGCCTAGTGGACCTCTACTAAAGTTGTTCAAATCATGACCCGGGGGTCAAAATTGACCCTGCCCCAGGGGTCACTTGATTTTACATAGGAAAATCTTCAAAAAAAAATCTAAAAATAAACCAGAAGGCCTAGAGCTTAGATATTTGACATGTAGCATTGCCTAGTGGACCTCTACTAAATTTATTCAAATCAGACCCAGGGGTCAAAATTGACCCCGCCCTAGGGGTCACTTGTTTTTTACATATGAAAATCTTCAAAAAATTTCTAAAATAAACCAGAAGGCCTAGAGCTTAGATATTTCACATGTAGCATGGCCTAGTGGACCTCTACAACATTTGTTCAAATAATGACCCCTTGGCTAAAATTGACCCCGCCCCAGGGGTCACTTGATTTTACATATGAAAATCTTCCAAAATTTTCTAAAACTAAACCAGAAGACCTAGGTCTTAGATATTTGACATGTAGCATTGCCTAGTAGACTTCTACAAAAAAATTTCAAATCATGACCCCTGGGGTTAAATTGGCTCCGCCCCATGGGGTTACTTGATTTTACATATGAAAATCTTCAAAAATTTTCTAAAAAAAACAACAGAAGGCCTAGAGCTTAGATATTTGACATGTAGCATTGCCTAGTGGACCTCTACAAAAATTGTTCAAATCTTGACCCCCCCTCCCCCCACGCAGGGTCAGATTTACCCAGCCCCAGGGTTACTTGATTGTACATAGGGAAATCTTCATAAATTTGCTAAAAATAAACCAGAAGGCCTAGATCTTGTTCAAGTAAGCAACTCTACTCAGGTGAGCGATATAGGGCCATCATGGCCCTCTTGTTTCGGTGTTCATGTTTAATTTGCCGATCCTATTCTGTCGTTCATTTCGCATGAACACCAACACCAAAAAAAAAAAAAAAAAATATAGTTTCATTTCTTATATTTACATTATATTTCCTTTCCATTTGTAAACAATATAATATTATAAATTGCACATTATTTGTGGCATTTAACATTCAAATCAGCTTCCCGGCCATTCTAGTCACCAAACGGAACAACTACGACGTCATCTATGGAACGTTCTCCCTGACTATACACGGACGTCGTCAAAACAGCGGCCGCTTATCACTAAGCAGCGATGACGTAACTTTCGCGTTTTTCTTTTTGCTGTTCATACGAAATGAACGTCATAATTTTCAATGGAAAATAATAGGGCGAATGTAAATATTTACACTTATTTGTGTTCTCTAAGTTCTTAATATTATGTATGTGTTAGCTTTTCAATGGAGGAAATATTTTGATTTGATCAACCAGGATTTTAATAGATCGGCAACAGTGACTCCAAATATCAAATATAAAAAGTGGAAACAAAATATAGGTCACCCAACTCGACAAAATTGAAATATTGGAGGCTTGGTTTGGTTAAGCCTGTTCATGGACGGCATGCTACCAACCACGCACTTCAAGAACTCAACATTTGCACATGTTACAAGGACCAAAAAGTAAAGCAATTATGAGACATCCACAGACGTGTTCGTACATTAATTGACACAGATAAGCGGCAACTGGTCCTCAGAAAAGATAGATATTGGGCTTTAACGAAAAAACAATGGAGAGAAAACTCCATTGCTTTATATCTTGTCTCATGTATTATTAAATGTTTGTTTTGTGTCATTGCAGCGAAGGAGTGTTCTGAACCTGAACCAAATGTAAAGAACGGCAGTAAGTATAGTTTCAGCTTGAAAGAACAACATTTAGAATTAAACGAAAAAACATGTATATATTTATTTCAGTGGCTGAGATATTACCTTTCTTCTTTTGAATGCTTTTTATTCAATAGATGTGTTTGGAGATGATACGTTCATAATTGGAAAATAACCAAGTCTGTGACAACGATTGTATTAAGTTTAGGCACAGTTACGTGATGTATCGCTAAAGTAAGTTGCAATCTGGCAAGATTTAAAATACACTCGGAGAGTTCGGTCTGTAATGAAAATATAAGAAAAGCTAAGACTTCAAATACAGTAAAAACACGATGACAAATTTGGTTTGCTTCAGTTTTCAGCATGTAATGGTCCCGTCACAACGTTCTTTCGTATCCATTATATTTACATATCTGTCTTCGTTTACAGGTTGTTTTCTGTGTGAAAAGACATGCTTGACGTTGCAGGACTTGTTGAATACATTAAAAGAAGACAAGAAACATGTGTTGTGCCCATGGCCAATTGAATTAGATTGTGAGTATAATAAATTAGGTGCAAATATTTTTATATCATCTCTCTCTCTCTCGTAGCTGATTAACTGTTAAAACGTATTTTTTAAAAAACCCACTATGTTTGTTATTTATTGTATGAAGTCAACACTTTTTAAAAATTCAAAACTAACACACCTGTGCATAAGACATTTTATTTATGACCGTTTGATTTCCCCAAAGTAATGCATTTAATACCTTGATTAAATGGCTAAAAAGTAATATTTAGAAACGCTGCGCAAAAATTGTACTTACGACTTAAACAAATATTGAAATGGAATTATAAAGTATTTTTCTGAAACTCGGAATCCTATAATGTCCAGAATCTCTATATTACAGGTTGTATACTATCAATTATGGGCAACCTCTCTCACTATTGCGGAGAAGGAGGACGGTATCTCTGCTACAGTGAATCAATACACGTCCATCATCACCAGTCAGTAAAAGAACCTGTATGTCAGTGCCCGCATGGAAGTCGGTCAAAACACTGCAATAAACCATATACACAACCAGTAAGTATACATTCATAACATAAACTTCTGTATTTCATATTCTGTGAGTCCTCTTCGCGGCCATGTCGTACATCAATAAGCAGAAGAAATGGTGTCTGTCATCATAATGACGAAAGATTAGATCTTTCAGCTGGCATTGTCAGATTAGATATGAGAGGGATATCCGAAAAATATGCAACAAGTAGCCGCATTTGTTCTTCTTTTCAGTTAGATAACGGATTGGAACGCAGTTGACACATTTGTAAAATTAAGAACAAATTTCAAAAGATTAAATCAATTCACACCGTTGTTAGTTATGTTTGAAAAGGGCACTATTGTATCCACTAGCAGTAAAATGTAGTTTGATTTGCTGGCTGATCTGGCATAGATGCATGTTTGGATGGCTATGAGAGGTAGTTTATTTTAATAATTTAACATCCAATAGTAGAATTATGTAGCTGTGTCTCTATTTATCTTATCATGATTTTATTTTTGGACTTGTTTGTATGTTTGTTAAAATATAACCCACTTAAAGTTGACATTGTAGTTTGAAAGGCATGAAACCTGTATAAGGATTTCGTATGAAAAAGCTTTGGAATGAAATAGAAAATAAACAGTCATAATTACACGATTTGAAAAGAAAACTGCTGATTTATTACGATTTTTAGAACTTCTATGAAGACTGAAGTTTGTAAGAACTGACAAATAAGTTATGCTGCCAATACTTAAGTGTATATATATATTAATGTAGGAAGTGGTATAAATCAATAGTTTCAGTAGGAGAATATATGAGCCGCACCATGAGAAAACCAACATAGTGCATTTGCGACCAGCATGGATCCAGACCAGCCTGCGCATCCGCGCAGTTTGGTCAGGACCCATGCTGTTTGCTTTCAAAGCCTATTGCAGTTAGAGAAACCGTTAGCGAACAGCATGGATCCTGACCAGACTGCGCGGATATATGCGCCGAGTCTCGAAAACTCTGATGCTTGGTTAAAATATTTAGATAAATGGGTTTAAAATATATATCTTCTAAAATCTAACATTTTCTGTCTTAGACTCTAACATTTTTACTTATTGCTCTGGTTGTTAAAATCTACAATATATAAATGTACATACCAATATATTACATGTACAAGTGAGGCGGTCTTGTATGGTTGTTCCATTGTTATTCTCCTCCTGAAAGATTAAGCATAATCAAAATTTGAGCCGCACCATGAGAAAACCAACATAGTGCTATTGCGACCAGCATGGATCCTGACCAGCCTGCTTTCAAAGCCTATTGCAATTGAAGAAACTGTTAGCGAACAGCATGGATCCTGACCAGACTGCGCGGATGTGCAGGCTGGTCTGGATCCATGCTGGTCGCAAATGCACTATGTTGGTTTTCTCATGGCGCGACTCAATTATGTGCTTGCGTGTTTTGGCCGTGTTCGCATACATGCGTGCACTGATATTAATTGCGGATTTAGGAATCTACTATTTTGGAACATGGCTTTCCTTGTTTGATATATATCGCTGTTTTTCAAACTATATGTCAGAGACAAAATATATGTTTTAACTTTCATTACAGGCAGAGTGTAGATGTTTTAAATCCTCTCGGAAATTTTGTGGTCAGGAACAAATCACACAATGTGATAATGTAAAAGCAACATGGTCGACGTGTCATATGACTCGATCAGATAAAGAATACAACTGTCTTTGTAACAAATTAACAGGTAATTGCTCTTCCTCATATGGTATTTATTGATTTGTAATGATGCATAAAGTGTCCCCTTGAAGTTTTATTTCTGTGTAACATACTGTTCGGTGAAACAATTGCACAAACAAAGATTTTCTTAAAGTTTGTTGATAACAAACATCAAAATTTTAACAAAATATTTTCTCCTGAAGAAAAAAAGGGAGAAAAATCAATCGTATTTATATAGCCTTTTGTTTTTTCCGATCACATCATAGTCGAATCCAAGCATTAAATGCAACAGTATTCACAGTCAATGCCACTCTCAGGAGGGGCCGTCTCGATTACATGCATGTATTTTCAAACAAATGTCAAATAGGTATTTACAATTTAGTAGAAACATAATCATTTCTAGACTTTTGTATTTTATTCTGCAGTAAATATAGTTGCAACCACTTTATCTACTATCTGAAAAGATTTGGATTAATGGATTAACGCCTCTTTTATAGATATGTTTTACATGTTACAAGCTTTTTTGAATGATTTAAAAGATATAAAACCTTTACGTTTTAGGAAATGAAGACCATTCCGTACGGTGTCCACATTCAAATTCAGACCCTAACAGTAAGCATACTGAATACTTCATTTATCTGTTTTTCATTTATGTGTACTGTACCAATCTGATACATTTTTGAAGATGTGACAAATAACATAAAAAGCCCTTCGAAACATAATTGCAGTTTGTTCATATTAAAAAAAAGAACATGTCATCGTCATTTGCATATCATTTTCATGCATTGTATACTATAGTTATACTAAAAGTTCGAAATTTGAAATGTTCATGCACGGCTCCCTCTGCAAGAAACAATATTCATGTTTAATGTTTCAGTCCTATACACCATTAACTCATACTAAACGTAATGAGCTGTGTGCTGAATTCTAAACATACATTGAAATGTGACTAATCAAATTTGTCCAAAAGGAAATAAGTCACATACCAGTAGCATTGCCGGTATTTATGGTTTCTATTAAAGAAGACTATACCACAATTATATATATTGGAAAATAGTAGTTAGGCCATACCAAATTGATATGTCGTTCGTCGGAACTACCGCATCAATAATTTCATTCCCGAGAAAAAAAAATAAAAATCACCCGCTCGCACGTACATAAAAATCTCCGAAAAAAATTTTTTCCCGATTACGCGGTCCGGAATAATAACGGCAAAGCAGGTTTTATCGCTGTTTTAATGCGTCAAAGTGATATTGATCGGATTTCATGCATCCGTAATACATGTTACTGATGACCAAAACTCAAAAAGTCAGGAATTATGGTGTTGTTCATCATTTGTTTTAAATCTGGAGTGTCTGTGCTGGTGCCACACATGGCCTTCGATGTGTCGGTAGGTAATGAAGTAGGCACGTTCTACTTTTGTTTAATACAGTGAAAGGAACGAAGCACGACTTGTAAGACGTGCACGGTGATGCAGTTAAAAATATTTGGAAATATTGTTCAGTTATAGTTTTCAAACCATTTGTTATCAGTTGTTTAGTTCGGTATGTTATATCTAGAGCCCAAAGCTGAGGCCGACTACTATCTTAAAAAAATGTTTGTTCACAGATCCTGACCGACCTATCACATTGTCTAGGCCAAATCTTTTTGAACGTAACTTCTTTAGTACAGCAGTCAGATATTCTATCGAAACGCATTTAGTCAATTTAAAAATTGTTTAGCTTTTCAAATAAGTAGTGTAGATATAAAATCTGTCCTTTTGTAACCCCAATTTTGCCTGTTTGTCTATTACTTGGCTGTGAATTGATAGAACGAAAAAAAAAACTGGAAAAAAAACAGACCTCCCCAACTCTAAAGTTCTAGTTCAGTCAAAGCAAAACAAACAACACTTTAAGGGTGGCCATATAACACTTTAAGGGTGGCCATATTGGGATCATTTTTTGTCAGTCTTGTTATCATTTTTGCCTGAAATGAATCTCCGCCACAAAAACATAAGCTAGCCTGATCTGTTAAGAAATTATTCCAAAGGGATTCGAGCAATGTCGAAGCATCTGTATGACCAACTCTGTTTGGTCTCACTGGTCAAGTGGTTTGTTACTTCCCTTCACCTCTACGGGTTGGAGTTCCACTAGGGGCACAAAGTTGTTCATGTGCCGAAGCCATCTAACTGTGCTTCAGAAGAAATGTTATTCCACACATGTGCCTGTTTTGTCTTAAATATTCCTCATGCTGTGCCGTTAAATAGGCAGGCCTTCAGATTAATGTAGAAAATCAGAATTAAAAATAAGACACTCATCCCTTAGAAATTATAACTAAAAAAACCCCAAAGTGATTCAGTGAGGTTTGGCAAGAATTTACTTGCAAAATCATTCATGTAGTCTTTAAAACATAATAGAAAAGCTATATACTGTGTTACCCACACTGTAAATGTTTGATTTCTGTGTTATTTCTAAAGAAATGTTAACTTCATGTATAATCATAACCGCCTCCTCAAGGGTCCAAGTTGGGACAAAAAAATAAAAAAAGCCCGCTCGCTCCATGTAAAATCTACCCGTCTCTGAAAAAATCAAAATTGAGAAAAAAAAAAAAAAATAAAATAAAAATTTCGCTCGCCCGCACCAATTTTTTTTGAAAATTTTCCGAAGAACTATTATTCAATTTGGTACGGCCTTATATTAACATAAGGAAAACTGGTTTGTGCGAATAAAAAATCTGTATGTTAAGTGTAAAAAACACGCTAACGACTGTGTAAGTAAACACAGTAAATATTTAGCCTCGTGAGGATTTTCTAGATTGGAACAAAATATCTAATGATAAATTTAAATGAGCAGACGACATCTTTGAACAGACTATTATTACTTATATAGTTACAATTTCGTAGAAGTATTACATACATTAACTTTTAGACAACTTTTAAAAGCAAGCAGAAGGATACTGTTGTCGCCTTTGCTATAAGAAAAGTTGTATTTTTTCAGGTACATATGCATTTGGCTGAAGGAGAACAAGTTGCAGCCTTTGTATACATAGTGTATATATCAGATATAACTGTTCCATATCGATGTATATAGATATGCTGTCGAAGAAGTTCACCTAAAAGGAAAAATGATATTGAAAATTAAAAGAACCAAACTAATTAAGACTTCAGTAACATCCACTGGATTTTCAAACAGATTTTGCTAGTCATTTTGAACGGACTAAATAGAAGGGGACAAAACATTCATAGAAAATAGAATCGATAACGTTTACATTTGACTGTGATACTTATCATTGGTGTATTTTGACTTAATATGGTCTATGCCTCACACAAGACTAAAACAAAAAAGGAATGTCATTTTAATGGTTTAATTACATTTCAGTGGAAAAAGAAAATACAGAAGTATTGCATGTTTATCAAAAATTAAAAGTATTAAAATATTACGAACAGATAGGTGATTGGAATTAATATATATATTTTTTTGTTGTACTTCTATATAACATCATTATTTCACAGATTTCCATACATTTCACTCTTTGAATTTGCCAAAAATATGAAGAGCAATACTGAAAAATATGAGACATGTGTATCTTTATTAAACATATTCAGAATTTAAGTAGAATATGTTGCTGTTGATAGTGCTTATATGAAATGTTTATAATTTGCTGACTTACATTTCGTATTTTTCAAAAATTCATATTTGTATTGTGTTCTGTAGCAAACTTGTAACTCTCTCGCACGACCATAAAAATTCATGTTAAAAGTCTTAATAATCGATATAGATTTTAGATACTAATGATGTGATATGGAGCGCCTGTATATGTTACAGACTCCGGTATATACCGGATTCAAGTAATTTGAATGAAAAGCATCTTTAATGCATTATTTTGTACGAACCGTAACCTTTAGTCAGTATATATTATACATATTATACACTAAATGCTCGCGGACATGCAATAATTTGCGTATTTTTGCCGTTTGCTCCAATTGATAATCACTTCCACACATGCGCAGAAGACCGCTCCAGCTCTGCAATGAGCAACTTCGTATAATATCTGCAGTATTGTCAGTGATAATTCCTTGTTATAGTTTATTAGAGTATGTTATTTTTTATACGCCAGTATGTCATGATATCATGAAATTGAGAGAAATAAACGAATTAAAATATGAAACGCTTTTGATTGGTTATTGCAGTATCTCTACTTGAGTCTTTCCGGCCCGGTCGACGGGTTGGTATTGCGATAGGAATTTTGTTAAAAAAAAAAAAAAAAAAAAAAAAAGACCCAAGCTTTTGAATTCCATGAAGGTTTCTATTATTTTGCTTTCTTTGGGAGAAATTGCAGATGCATGATTAGGCAGAGAGCCACTTCTTTCAATATCTATTTACCCAAAGCGACTCTTTATAAATGAAAGATGTTTCCTTTCTGAAACATGAATATGGTGTCCGTACCAGGGAGTTATTTTCGTAAACGGCAAGATTAACAGTATTATAACATAAATGTGGAGTCAGTACCAGAGATTAGAAAAATGTACATCATTGTAACACATGAATATGGTGTTAGTTTCAGAGAGTTATTTTCTTATAGAGGCAGATTAAGTAACACATGAGTGTGGTGTCAAGATTTATTTTTGCATAGGGAAATATTAAGAACATGGCTACACAAGAAGTTATTTTTGTATAAAGAAAAAATTACAGCATTGTAAAAACACAAAGATACCAGACTGATGTCAAAATAAAGTAATGTAAAATTACATGTAACAAATATTTACCCATCCAGTTATATCGGGTATATGATAAATGATAAAATATGTACGAAGATTCTTTAGAAGCATATTTCATAACCACGCATAGCAATCGCAGATCCGTTTCTTGAGACGCAACTACGTGCGCACCAAAATCCCTTTTACCCCTAGCACCTGCTTATACAGAAAGTAAATGAAAAATACCAAAGGGAATCCATGATCCCAAAGAGCATGAAAAATACAACAGTAAGTCCAAGTCCGGGTGCCAAACGGAATAAACTGCTAATGTGATGGTCAATTAAATCTGTAAAACACCCCCCCCCCCCCCCAGTAAAATAATACTCAGTTTGATTAAGTTTGTTTTGATGGGTAATGAAATGTGCAACATCCCTCATCCCTTCTAGCACTGGCTTAAACGGGTCTACTAGTATATTATACATATACATTGTACATGGACCCCATGACAGAAGACCTGTGTGGTAGTAATGATATTTCGAAATAAATGGCAGCCAGTCGCACAATGGGTGTTACAATAAAAATTGGACAGTTACTGCACGGAGGAATCAAGTACTTTGATTAACAACATTGTGTATCCATATTTACCCGCATTGTAAGTATGTTTTATACCCTAGGTTTTAATTATCATATCCATAACGAAACTAAGGAACGATTGCGTAACGTTAGAAATTTTTTATATGGTACATTTTTTATACCATTGTTTTATACCCTAGGTTTTAATTATCATATCCATAAAGAAATTAAAGAACGATTGCGTAATGTTGGATTTTTTTTAAAAATGGGTACATAAGTTTTATAAGCATACATTTCTATTGAACCAAAAATATGACATTAATTCTTATTAATTCCGCTTATGTAATCGTTTGAGGAATATTCTATTTGTTAAATCCATTTTTTATTTATTTAAAATCAGGCTGATTTTTTTTTCTAAAATTTGTAGATTAATTTCGAAGACGCTTACATACATCAAATTAAAAAGAAGGCACATACAAACAGACCAACTTCAGGACACGTGTTATTTTTCCTATGGCATGTCTGTTTAATTGAACATAGTCATTTTCTTCTTTTTTACGTTTTACTTCGTGTTTTACTTCACAATACCTTTGTTAAAAGACTCATTGAACATGTATATCCTGGTAAGATATTGCGAGACAATGAACTAGGTTCCAACAATACGCTCAGCTTCAACCAATGTACACAATCAACCCCACTGGGCAGACATCATTATCGAGGGAGTGTTGAGTTAAGCGTACAGTTCAGAAAACATTTTTAGAGCGAAAAATATCATTACGGCATTTTAATATTTGTAGAAGCTATTATGTTTTCTATGTTATTTAAAAAAAACCACTAAAGTATCTTGACACTTTTTTAAAATGAACAGTCTAGCTGACTGGTATACTTACAAGGACCGAAACTAGTGTATGTCCATTGTACATGTATCCATAAAAGTAAATAATTACATATCTTGATATCAAATTTGCATATATATTTAAATCGATGTTGAAATGTGTTTGAAAAGAAATTGTTAATTTTACCTTTTTTTAATTTGTTTCTTCTTGATCTAGAGTATACTTTTTGCTACAAACGTTTTACTTTGGTATATCATTAAATATAATTAATTAAAACATTGTCATGACGTCACTCCTTTGTTCTCGCTGTACTGTATTTTTAATATTGGACTGCTTTCAATGGGACTTAGTTCAGTATTTTCCACGTGGAGTCCAATATTATTTTAATATTGGACTGTGTATTTAATATTGGACTGCACGAGGAAAACGATTTATATACAAAATCAATGTCTTCGTGTAGTCCAATATTTATCAATACATGTAGCGTAATTCCATATAGAAATATTGTAATCAAATGAAAGCAGTCCAATAAAATGACACAGTACTGATAATAAAAGGGAAAATTAATATCAAAATTAAATTTTATGTATAGATCTAGATGCAAAATTTTAAAAATAGCATTATACATATATGTATTCTGCATGCGTCAACGTAGTCTTACTCCTTAAACGACGTTTCCCTAGAGCAATAATTTCTTCCAGTTTTAAAAATTGTGCAAGAATTTATTGCTCTCTATTGAAAAAGCAGTTTTATAAGACTAATCATGATAGTTCTTTTAGGCCGTACTGTCAATAGCCTTTATGATTTTGTTAAGTTTAAATGAAATGTCATCAATACTTTTCAAGTAATGCTCCGGAAAAAGCATTATTTTGTATAATAAAGGGAGATAATCCAACAGCTAGGTAAGGTAGAGCTATAGTTCTTTGACACTGCTCTTTGATTGCTCTATGATTATGTGAAATTTTAATAAAATGCCGTTAATACCTTTTAAGTTATACAACGGACGGACGGGCGGACGGACGGAAAGACGCACAAAGTGTCAACCAAAGTGCTCGCCCTTCGGGAAGCATAAAAATAATAGTAATACTAATTTGCGATATACGAAAATTAGGTGAAGCATTGCATCATCGTATACATGGCTCATATTTTGTTATGTCACATTCCACATTTCCCGTATTTATCCGTTCATCTGTACATAGAAAAAACTAAACAAATGCTTACATGTTAATGTTCATGTAAACCCCTGAAAATGATATGAGCCGCGCCGTGGGAAAACGAACATAGTGCGTTTGCGACCAGCATGGATCAAGATTAGCCTGCGCATCCACGTAGTCTGGGCAGGATTCATACTGTTCGATAACAGTTTGTCTAATGGCATTAGGCTTTGAAAGCGAACAGCATGGATCCTGGCCAGACTGCGCAGGCTGGTCGCAAAACCAATATGTTGGTTTTCTTATGGTGCAGCTCATAGATTTGTTGGGTATTGACAGTTACAGTTTATGTTTATTTAAGTATTACATCCGTATTGAAAAAAAAACTGTAAAAAAAAAACAGGATGTTCATTTAAAAAAAAATTAACGTTTATTGCACCCTACTTAGAATAAATTGCCTTTTTTTCTTGTATTTGAAGCCAGTGTGAAGCATTTGCTCACATTTGTTCAGTCTGTGAGATGGCCTATTCGGAAAGAAAAAGGAACTGCAATTAAGGGACACATGTACTTGCATGAACCTTAGTTTTGTCGAAATATCTTTTAAGGTACTTCCGCCATCTTGAATTTAGAGTGACCTTCACTTGAAGTGTGAAAATATAGTGAACAAAAGCTTTCAAATGCAGCTGTTGCAGAATACAAAAACAGCTCAATTTGCAAGACCTGAACTAAAAGTATCTGTATAAAAAGTAAAACTAAAATTTGGAAATAAACAAAGAAGATATTTTACCTGTATTTTTCCAAATTTTTGGTTAGATTTATAAATCCTTTCAAAATACTTTATCAAAAATTCATGAATGGCAAAAGTTAGTTCAAAGTTTCAATTAGTGCATAGGAGAATTGTCTTACTGAATAGAACTAAACTTATTACAAAATCTGTTTCCAAACCTGACCACCTCATGTATTAAAACGAAAATAAATCTGTACATATTGCTATTTTCAGCATACATAAAAGTAGTGCAATGTGCGGACAATGATTTTTGTACGTATGGTGTACCAAACTGCCTAAAATTGTAAAACAAGCCTCAGACTTAATGTGAACAAGATTTGGCAACGATCCAAAATTCTTTTCAAGGATTGTACAAGTATAAGAAAGGTTTAATTTATTATAGTGGAATTTATGTACCTACGCGCTGCTTATCTCACGAAAAATTTGGTGGAAATGGAATTTTCGGCACTTCCTGCTGTAACTACCGAAATTACTTAACGTAACTTTCTCACTCATACGTGATTGTATATTTATAAATTATAAAGACAATCGAAATATTTGCTTTATCACGATATAATATTTTTAGACAATCTTGAAACATTAGGCCACAGTATTTCCGCATACTGGTCCAGGACAAGTTCGATGTGTATAGTGATTCCTTATTAGATGTTTCATGCGTCGTAAACTAACCAATTTTGATCTATCGACTTTTTAAACAATATGAGAATAATGCAGCATGTTTTTAAAAACACAGTGAGAATAAATCGCAGAAAAAATGTACAGCCAAATATGTTAGGAGGTAATACAATTTGTACACAGTAACTGTTGTAGATAACTACGAAACATTTTACAAAATGCAATCAGTTGAACTTCTCTAGCGAAAACCTGATGATTAAAATCAGCAATATCTCAAAAGTAACTTTTCTGCATCTTGCTTCTTCGTTAAATAATGATATTTTTTCACATTTTCATAGATTTAAACTGATAATAAATGTGCATTGAAATTCCGGCATAGAAAAGGACATTGACTTTACATTACTGCGGTGTTGACAGCAGAAACAGCGGTCCAGTACTAAGACTGTCTACGAAACCAAGGATAACGAGCTCTTTATCTGAAAATTACGAACATTGGGATCAGTGTTCAGTATACACCTGAAAATGATAGACTTGCTGTTTGCCGAGTGCACACTGGCTTGTTTTCTATCGTCGTTAATATAAAGTAGACTAGTAAATATTCGTACACATGCATAATCTCATAAACAGTTCTTTAATGTATGTTCTCTGAAATGAGCAAATAACTGGCTCAACTGAGACACCATACTTTAAAGTAAATTCAGTTTATTCACCACGAGGTTCAAAATGCACGGGAGTCTCGTGATAATACATGCCTTTAATTTCACATGGTTGA
Source organism: Mercenaria mercenaria (assembly GCF_021730395.1). Lineage (NCBI taxonomy): Eukaryota > Metazoa > Mollusca > Bivalvia > Venerida > Veneridae > Mercenaria > Mercenaria mercenaria. The sequence goes on from NC_069363.1 coordinate 59,031,229, forward strand.
AGTGTAAACAAATAGTTAAATTTGCTTCGTTTTATTTCTCACGGAAAAGATCGGACGGTTTATTATATTGGAATAATTATAGAACATCTATGCATTTAAAGTTGAAAGTTGATTGTTTTCTACAGGACGTAAAACTGAAACAAGTAAGCACTTTTACTTTTTCAGCAATGTTCCTCAGGTGAACTTTGACATTGTTTACGAAGAGAAATCAGTTTTGTGTCATCTTGAAATGCGTTGTTCGGCTGAAACGTATAGTTCCCGGAAAAGATCTAAAATGGTTTATTTTGGGAATTTTTCTTTTATTTATAAATTCAACACAATGTGTAATATTTCCAGTTTTTGAAAATGATTGAAATTCAACTTTATTTTAGAAAAAGTTTCGATCTTTCAGTAATATTTTGTCAGCGGATGCTTACAAATTTTAAGTGAAACGGCTTTCTTGTCCAAGGGAGGTGTGTAAAGCGAAAAACTATCATTACACATTGCGTTTATTCTTTAAATGTGAAGGATCGGTAACAGATAAAGGAGATCGGACAGTGAAAAACTATACTAAATGGATATCTCTAACCATGAATAAGGAGACATATATATTTCAGTAAGGAAATCTCAGGTAAAAGAACAATCATATATTTTATTCCTTGAAATAAACATGGCGGCAAAATATTTTAGAAAAACTGTGCACGTGTTTTGCGCATTAGAATGTTTAACGACATTTTCTTGAAAAAGTAACGCTCGTGTGCACTATTTTGGCATTTCTTTGATTTGAAAATAAATGTTTTATAGCAATTTAGGTTGCATAAGATACCGAAATTTTGTACCAAAAATGTTCACACATTTTCTTCTAAAGCACTATGGAGATAGGGTTCAGCGTAGCTTTCATGCTCGCAAGTTTACCTACAGATATATCTTTTCAATTTTTATCATATACTTTTTGTGTCCTTGCATTTCGAAAGCTGTTTCGAGGGTTCTGATTTTTCACATGGATTTCTAATTTCAATTTGCGGAAATACCTTAATTTTGTACTCGTATATTCTATTTCATTCTATGCTATTTTATGAAATACTGAGATTTTAGTGAAAATAAATCTAATAGATTCAAAGTGAATGATATTAAATATATTTTTCAGTATTTCAGTTGGGACTACATTAAACATCCGTTGTACTAATAACAACATAAATACGAGTAGCTTCGAGTGCATCAATAAAAATCATACTGAAAGCAAGTTTTCCTTAGTTTTCTGCATCCGCCTCGCCACTATGCGTCTAAAGGAACGAAAATAATATGATTTGGACTTACCAGTAGCTGTATCCGATAATATATTAAAATGTCTGTTCTGTAAGTCTTCTTGCACTAAATTTGAAGATTTTCGGGCAAGTTCATGTACAACCCAACAAAAACTGTCACTGAACTAATAAATCACAACAGTATATTGTCAGGCGTGTAAACAAACAACCCATTTTCTAATTCAGTGCACATGCAGCATTCATTTTCTCCAGCTGTCCGATTTCAACTATACTTTCAGTGAAACATTATCATAATCCGCCATACCCTTGTAATTTTTAACACAAAGAAAGTTTCCTTGTACACATTTAAATAAAAAAACATAATCACTTTATCCTAGCCATGAATTAAAATAAATCCTTTCTAAAATGTCACAAAATTTATCTCCTCCCGCCGCCACTCATGAGAATACTACTGCTTATTCCGTACATCAGTGTACATGTGTAAACACAATTAATAGCATCACGAGAATTCCGGGCTGACGAAAGTCCAATATCACGAAGGCGAGAAACCCGAGAAAAAACGCAGTCGTGCATTATGAGAAAAACGTGCGTAAAATTGTCATGAGGATCTACAGGGTATTTCATAATCATATAGCAACTTTTATTAAATGCATTAATGTGAATAAAAACCGAATTAATTCAAGAATATTTTACGTCAATGGTTTATACGTAATTTTTTATAGGTTATGTCATAAAAACAATGTTTTAAGTAAGATATAAGCCTCAAACGATCCAATATGTAAAATACTGGACGGTCCTCAGCGCTAACGCGCTTCGGACAGTCCAGTATTTTACATATTGGATCGTTTTCGTCTTATATCCTATACCTACAGAGATCCATATCTTTCAGCTAAATACTTTACATTACACGATTTAAAACCACCATTTATCTTCTCTTCCATCTCAGTCATCTTTCCATCCCTATACCTTAAATGATAGATTGCATGGTAAAACATATTTATGTCACGCCAATGTTATTTAGATAATATAAGCTTAATAGGAATGTAGAACGAATTTTGATAAATTGAGATAATTATACAGCCTAATATTTGTATTGAATGCCTCATGTTACATCCGTTACTTTACAAGTAATAGTACAGTGTAACGATCCGTGAAGAATAGTGAACAATTTATTTCATTTTATTAGGTTTTATAAATGTTTTAACCGTAAAAGGAAAGACAACAAAGACACGATAACGCCGCTTAGTGATGACGTGATGATGTCCACTTGTGGCCAGTGAGGAGCTTGAAGTTTTCTAGTGAAATGATAGATTAGGGAGATTATTATGATGTTAAAAATATTTACATTTATAAAACATACATGCTTATAAATGGAAAGAAGATATAATGTTTATAAAAGAAATGAAACTTCTTTTTTCAGAGTTCATGCGAAATGAAAGTCGTAATATGATGGCAAATAATCCATAAATCACGAGCTGCCGATCATATTCTGATGTGTACCTGCTGTATGGAATTTTCTGTATGGAAAAGAGTGTTTCCCAGTCTGGACAAACAGCATCTATCTGCATACGCATGAGCTCTGTCAAACTAAATTACAGCATTATCTTTTTACGGGAAATGAAACGTAAATGAACATAAACATAAACTTATATGAGCCGTGCCATGAGAAAACCAACATAGTAGCTTTGCGACCAGCATGGATCCAGACCAGCCTGCGCATCCGCGCACTCTGATCAGGATCCATGCTGTTCGCTTTCAAAGCCTTGTGCAATTAGAGAAACCGTTAGCGAACAGCATGGATCCTGACCAGACTGCGCGGATGCGCAGGCTGGTCTGGATCCATGCTGGTCGCAAAGCCACTATGTTGGTTTTCTCATGGCACGGCTCATATGCATTTTAATTCTTTGGCATTGTCCCGTTATATACCATTCAGTAAAAATATACCATCGTTAGTCGTAGCAACGATTAAATAGGATTATGTATATATCAAGTTAGAAAAATTCTTGATAGTATCTTACGCTCGTCATCTTATACATACTGTTTTAATCATGGTAATAAGTAATATCCGTCCTTACACAGTAACATTCAATTCAAGTTTCTACAATATTTCAGAATAAATTCAAACTTTCGACCATTATTCGAACTGAATTTCCATCGGAACAGAGTAATGCAAAATCATCATCATTCAATTACGCTTTACTAGAAATCATAACATCGTATTCTCCAGGGAAATGCATTTATTGAAACATTAGATCTATCGACAGGAAAAAGAAAATTAAAAGTTAGGATAATTAATTTAAAACGAAATACAATCTAAGAACTTGATTAGAAAATAGCCGAATAACAGTTCTTAAATATCAATATCGAATTTAATCAGATATTTTTAAAGAAGATTGTTTTAGAAGTTTTGGAATGACACTTATAAAAATATTTTGTTCTTGTCCTTCTTCACGACGGAAAGGAAGAATACGACGAGGCTTGACTTGCTCAAAGACCTTCCGCAGAATAGTATATCCTTAGATTTTCAGTCTAATACTTACAGTCTCTAAAAATGAAATGTCAATTTTGGCACATTCCACACTTACAGAGGATAAAGACAAAATGTTTATTGATTCATAAACACTTGTCCTTTTTTTGGATTAGATCCTTATCTTTGATTTCGTTTTAAGTATAGGAAATCTTGGTCGAATTGACTTGGTCTATAATACGTAAAGAATGAAGAAATTTTGATGCAGGGATATCTTAGATGTGATAAAAAGAATATTACATTTTGTGTCTTTCTACATTGAAATTATTAAACTCATTGAACAAAATGCTCGGCAGAGTCTCGCATTTTATTATTTTATTCAACGTGTTTGATAAAATCCAATATGAAAAGACACTCATGTAACATCCTGTATATCATATATGCAAAGAAGACAAAGAAACTTAAAATGCTATTGTTTTGGCCTCGTTGTCGTTATATTTAAAAAGAGAGACTCACTGCCCAACCACAGGTAACAGCCACATTGAGCCATGGACAGGTACAGGTATGTTGTTGCATTGTATACAAAAGGAACATTTTCACTGTTTTCTGAATTGATATTTCGAGGGCTTAGAGCGAAACTGGTCTATCTGTATATAGAAATAGAAGCAGATAGACCAGTTTCGCTCTAAGCCCTCGATTTGTCATATATCACATGCTTGATATTTCCATGGGTGGGGAACACTTGCACATAATGTTCTACCATTTTGATTTCCATGACATAAGGATACATATACGCGTTTGTCATACTATAACTGTGTATCTGTATACAGTGTTTTTTTTTATTACTGTTTTGATGTTCTTATATACATGAACAAGGCAAGTATGAAGACATTAATTTTAAGAAATTATAATTATTTACAGAACATTTTGCACAACATGTCAAATTTATACAATAAATGGTTGATTCTTTTAGTGTGAAAGCTAAAATACACAGGGTGACAAATAATAAGGTATTCCTTTTAGACAAGAAATTCAGTTTAAAACTTAAATGCAAAAGGTAATGGACAAAAACTATTATCTTACAATGTTTTAGTTTGGTGATATTCTGATCAATAGACGCCACTGTAATCCTTGAGGCCGCTGTAATTAATCCTTGACGCCACTGTAATCCTTGACATAACTGTAATCCTTGACGCCACTGTAATCCTCGGGGAATGAATAATTATGTATCAGATGCATTCTAATTTTAGATACGTTGCAGTTTGCCTTCATCTGTTGATCATTTTTGACGTCACTTGGGGTGATTCAAGTAACAACGCATCCAGTCCAGATCATAACATCAATGACGGAAATAACACGGTCGAATATGACGTGTATGACGTCATTGGGCTACGTTGTTGCCCAGGAAGTAAATGTTTCCCATCGCAGAAGGACTTGTCTGATCTTCATAATTCACTCTCTGGAAGGGTAATTCTACCAGATTTTACTGAATATTTCGAACAGGCATATATGTATAATAGCTACGATCAGAGGTAAGTGCTCCCATAATACATATCTTTGTTTATCAGGTATTCAACAAAAATAACGCGAAAGAACTGAACTGCTCAACATGTGTACTTACATAATTCAGTTAATACTATAACACCAAAATATCTTAAGAAATTATCAAAAATGTTTCCTTACCTAAGAAATGTCACACATTCCTAGATGAAAAAAGCACTACATGATCTTTAGGTCATTCTTGTTGGTGATCCCAAAATGTGGAATGAACTCCCTTATGAAATCAGATATTGTAAAACTTTAAGTCAGTTTAAAAACATCAGCATAAACTATATCATTTAACTTGAACTATATAAGCAAACTCTCTTTTAATCTATTTATCCCGTAATAAAACCATATCCAAACATAATTTGCATGTTGTCCACACCACATTGGATACACTTGTTTTCAGCTAGATGTTCATACCTTCCGGTCAGGTTATTTGCCATCGTCATTTGGAATGTTTAGACCTTCTGGGCAGAGATACCATGTAACTCAATTCCTCATAAATCGCATTGAAATTGATTATTAATCCAAGATAGAAATTGATTATAAATCCAAGATACGTTTCCATATTTGCTGGTACAGGCTCTGTAGTTATTATAATCTCAGGGGTGGTATATAGTAGTTTTGAAGCAGCACTGTAAAATTTTTTAATTTCGTGGGCATGAAATTTCGTGGTTTTGGTCAAAACGGCAATTTTGTGGGGGTATGAATTCGTGGATTTCAACTTTTGAACATAAAGTGAATAGGAATTTTACTTGTTTGTTGGGATTAAATTTCGTGGATTGACTCAACCACGAAATCAGCGAAAATTAGTCCCCCACGAATATTAATGATTTCACAGTAACTGATGGAACCAATAACCAAGGAATTTGAACCTCTATATGTAGCCCGTTCTGGCGCACCGTGTAAGGTTTTGTAAGACATAGGTATACGAAAATAGTGATAAAAAGGATGCGTTATGCCTGCTCTGTTCGTTTCCATATTTACTGATTTACTCCATCCATTCTGACTATCACCATCCGCGATATCTTCCATGTACGTTTGTGAACACTTACATGCATCTCACTCGTGAGTGATGTAAAAACATCATCAGATAAAATAATTCAGTTTTGTAAAAGTATGAATTTAGACGAAAACGTCTTCATTAGAGCCGTAGCTAGGTAATAAAATCTATTCCCATCTAAGCATACGTACCTGATTCTGTACTTTTCTGTGTTACATAAGATATACATTTGAGCCGTGCCATGGGAAAACCAACATAGTGGGTATGCGACCAGCATGGATCCAGACCAGCCTGCGCATCCGCGCAGTCTGGTCAGGCTCCATGCTGTTCGCTAACAGTTTCTCCAATTCCAATAGGCTTTAAAAGCGAACAGCATGGAGCCTGACCAGACTGCGCGGATGCGCAGGCTGGTCTGGATCCATGCTGGTCGCATACCCACTATGTTGGTTTTCTCATGGCACGGCTCATTTCATTAAATTTGGCTTGAACAGTCTGTTGAATACGTCGGAGATGTGCTTCTAGCCTATATGCTCCACACTAAATTGCACTTAGTGGCGTAACTTTCGTATTATTCTCCTCTTCTCTGTTTGCTTGTTATAGTCCGTTACAATAATGTTATTTTTCTTTGTCTTCATTATTTTCCTCTTTAACTGTCTTATCATTAAGTGAGGGGAGTGTAGTTGTTTTTGTAGTGTTGCATGCGTTGGATTTAATTTTATGCAGTTACCCTATCGCGGGCTTAGCGCAAAACGGTTGTAACTCCTTCTTTATTTCATATAAGTTACAACCGCTTTGCGCTAAGCCCGCGCTATTCTTGCTTTTAACTTCTTTCCTAATAGAAGAATGTTTATGCTTTTTTTTGTACGTGGATTACAAATAACATTATTCTTTAACCACTTGTAAAAACATTAATCTTCTGATGTTGCTTAGACATTAAATTCCTTCTATACTTCTATGTACTCTTTGTGTGTGTTCGTAAAATGTTATTTTGATTCATGTTCTATAGTAAATACTAAGGATATTACTTCAGATCATTTACGTTAAACTTGCAATATCCAAATATAATATCCTCTTTAGATAATGTTAATACTTTTATCATTTTTCATCCAGTTGATCTCTTTTAAGTATGGTGAAAATTGCTTTAAACTGATAAGTATTACGAAATAACAATGTGTGGGAATTTAGCCAGAGCAACCAGAACAGCCAGAGTAGCCAGAAACCAACCCTAACCCTAACACTGGCTACTCTGGCTGCTCTGGCTAAGTTCATGGGAATGAAATAACAGCGGGCGAATATCTTCGATATGCTACAATTAAAATTATATTTAAAGATAGACCAGGTGAGATCTATTACACTTGGAATAATTATACTGATGAGCAAGTAATATTATTTAACAGTGATTTCTGTCAACATTAATTTATTAATAATCTTAATGAATAATTTATGACGGCGAAGTTAACATTTATTCTGTAAAGACAATGATTCAATAAGGAAAGACATGTTCTAATAATAGAAACTCCCCAAACCGAAACCATTGAAGCTTACACATGCGGCTTATGCCCACTGTTTTCTCGTTTAGGACAAGCCCATTATTTTTAACTCGGGACCATACGCCGCTTTCCATGGAATTATGTGTATCATTAATGGATCCATGTGCACCGCCGTATGAACCCATCTGCAGAAGTCTTAAATGTTTTTTTAATACTTGTAGCATGTGTACATGTTGAGTTCTAGTCAACTCGGGGCTAGAGGGCGTGGACGGTGGCATGCTTTTCCATTACCGTCCGTGAACAGGCTCAATCAAACCGAGCCTGCACCATTTTCATTTTTGTCATGTCGAGCGACCTGTGGAGTTTCCACTTTTTCCATTTTAGTATCAGTTCCTTTTCAATGTATTGTAAAACTGACTTAAAGGTATGGAAAAAATCTTGCACACGCCATTATTTCTTGTTGAGGCATGTCATTGAATTTGAATTAAGATAGGAATAACAAAAGTTTGTGATTAAAACGAATTCATATAAATTTACGAATAGAACTTTACCTAAAGCAATCGGTAATATGGAGACGTTGGCAGTGTGACCCAAACGACCAAACTTAAGGAGACTTACATCCAGACAGTATGACAACAATGTTAAGAGAATCTGAAAATTGTTGCTTATTTCTTTAGAAGTCTTTAAAACTTAGCTACTGATCGATTATATGAAAACACATAAATTTTCATTTAAATTGTAATGGGTTTGTCACGGGGTAACTAAGGTAACTGTCTTAATTATAACACTTTGTATAAAAACGGTCGTTAAGTAAAAATTCCTCAATGGTGTATTGGTCAAGATTGTAGGAAACTTTTTATTGCCGAGGCAACTCGAGTTCGTAGACATGTTTTTTTTTGTGATTTAGCATTTCCTTTATCTTAAGCAGAACATCCTGTGCGTAAATGTTCGATGTAAAATAGTTTTGATCTACCTTTAAAGTGGTTTTCTTAGTCTGACATAAAAATCTTTACACAATGAATACTAAGGGAACATCTAACACACTTTCTAAACGAAACGCCATTGTAAATGTTTAAGTAATTATTCTCTAGATATCCAAGTATCATTGTTATGGTACACTCAAAAGAGGACATCCAGAAAGCTATCATCTTTGCCAGGAACTTTAATCTACATGTGACGATTAAAAGTTCAGGAATGCAAAGTAGATCAACATGGGATGGTAGCTTCAATATCAATCTGTCTGAAATGAAAAACTACAGTGTCAACATAGATTCAGACAGACATCCCGACGGCGAAATCAAATTACAGACGGGACTGACATGGCTGGAAGTGTATCATTTGGTAATGATTTCAGCAATTGTTCTTAAACTATGATATGCTTTCTAAAAAGGGGAATACTAATATTATGTAATTAATTCCAATGATCATTTATAACTCTTTTGCTAGATATCTGAATATATATCATGTTTTCTTGAATTGACCGAGTGTACTGAAGGCTTGTTAAATTCTCATCCGTCTGACTTAATAATTGTGTTGTATTTTTCTATTAGATGCAGTGTTTTGTCGACTTTAGAAACATAAAAGCCAATGAAAATATGGAAATAACGATGATGCTATTTCTCAAACTAGACTAGATTAAATATTCTCTATAAGGAAGGCCAAATTAGCTAACGCTGTCCGTCGCACGCAGGCACGCACGCACACAGGCACGCACGCATGCACGCACTTTTAGTTTCGCAGCCATGGCTTAACATAAGGGAGTATTAGAGGTATTTATCTTATGCCCAAAAATGTGTTTTGTTTCTTGTTATCGTTCTTTATTCCAAACATTGATGAAAGAGACTTTAGTAGACCATACAAATATATCCCTTTTTACTGCTTAAAATAAACATTTCTAACGAATTGTACAAAATTTAGACAAATAATATCAATTTCCCGTTTAATGTAGCCATGCACGTTTGCATCATTTTTTCTACAAAATATTTTATAAAACCCTGAGTTTTCAAAACATTAGAATATATTTAGACAAAAAAGCTAGGGTCGTCTGCTTGATATTTGCTGGTTTGATTTGAGAAATTTGGACCTCACATAAGTTTTCATACACATACTAGTCATAGCTTTTATAAAATGCGGTGGTTCCAACGCCGTGACCGTGAAGAATTTTGTCGCAGAAACGGTAGATAATTATGGCGGGTGAATGTAATCGGTAATTTTCTAATTAGTTTTGCCTATTTGTTCACGTTTGGCTGAAAACAACAAGTGAAACAGGCGCCCACATATGTATTCTTTCAGTCATAAATACTTGTTAAGTGCAATACATTGCCATAAATGTAAACACTTTTACACAGTTTGATAAGAGACAGCCGATTTTATAGAATTTCGATTAAAAATGTAGAATTATTCAAAGTTTACAAAACTACCTTACACTTGCATTATAGCGTAAGTATTACGCTATCAAATAATATAAATTTCCTCGTAATCGCAGGCTTATCAAATAAATCGACAAAAATTATTGCAACGCAGCTGGCGGTGGATACAACTGCAACGCATTACGATGTGTCCGATTCCTTTAATGTCCGTTCGTGGCTTTTACGTAACTAAACTGTACTTTTCCCGGTGTCGGGTGAAATGGGTGGACATGGAAAAAAGTGGACACAAGGTCATGTGCGCATGCGCTAATCTATATAAAGTTAATGGGCGGAGTGCGCTAAATATAATCTCAGGGTACATCTCAAAACCTAATATGACTGGTTTACTGATTGATAAAAACGACCAGTAACAAATAAATATCCTCTGGATTCAAGGCATTTAAGTTACCGTGTATGAAATGGGCTAATATACTATAGCTTGCTTATCTTTATACGACGGACATTGGTATCATCATAAGGGCTAAAATAGTTTCTGTGTTTTCCGGTTATATTTTACCTATATTAATGCGCAGCATAAAAATCTCCAGCGAATAGTGATAATTGGGGTTTCGAGTCCAGTCAGAGATTTTTTTTTCATTTGTCTTTTATTTTGTAAATTGTTTCGTGATCTTATAAAAACCCGAAATATGTAAACAGTATATATGCTTATAAAATTCCTGTGAAATATGTGGACACGACACATATGAGACACAGCTATAAAAAATGGTAGACACAGTAAAAAATCTCATGGAAAGAAGCGGACACGACATTGAAAACACAGTGAGTAACTTGTAGACATACTAAAAAATCTTCTGTGAGATAAATGGACATGACATATATGAGACACGCTGAGGAATTAGTAGACATACTACTATCCACTGGGAAAGAAGTGGACGTGTGAGGCAGAGATGAGTAACTGGTAGATATACTAAATATTCTCCTGAGAAATAAATGGACACAACACAATAAGACACAGCTGAGGGAAATGGTAGACATAGTAAGAATCTTCGGGGAAAATAAGTGGACACGACATAAAATGTAACACAGCTGAGTATATGGTAGACATTATAAGAATCTTCTATGAGATAAGTGGACACGTTTATATAGGAGACACATCTGCGAAATTTGGTAGAATAATGATTATACTGGGAAAAAGTGGAATAATATAAAACGAGGCACACCTGAGAATTGGAACACAAAAAAGGGACATAGTGATGAACTGGTTAACATAATACGAATCCGTAGAAAAATAAGTGGACAAGAAATATATTAGACAGAGCTGAGGAAATTTGGAATATAATAAGAATCACCTAGGAAATGAGAAGACATATGAGACTCAGCTGAGGAATCGTTTAGACATAATAAGAAACCTCTGATAGAAAGAAGGGACAGGATATGAAACAAAATTGAAGATCACCGGGGAAAATTGGATATGATATTTTTTAAGACACGGCTGCGGGATATGTATACATGATAAGAATCACCCCAGGGAAATATGCGGACACGAAATATATGAGACACAGTAGAGGAATTCGTAGACATAACAATAATCCACTAGGAAATAATGGGAAAACATGATACTATACATATGATTACAAACCGAAAACTTGGTAGACATAATAAGAAACTTGTGGGAAATTAAGTGGACATATGACACAGAAACTGAGAAGGTAGACAAAATAAGAAACTTGTGGGAAATAAGTGGACATTTTAGAGAAAGCTGAGGAATGTGTAGACAAATAAGAATCCCTTGGGAAATAAATTGACATAAGCGACAGAGCTGAGAAATAGGAGAAACATCATTTTGAAACTTCTGGGAAAAAAGAGTACATATGAGACAGAGCTGACGAAATAATAGACAAAATAAGAAACTTGTGAGAAATAAAAAGGACATATGAGGCAGGTGAGGAATAGGCAGACAAGATAAGAGCCTTCTGGGAATAAAGTGGATAAATGAGACAGAGCCCAGAAAATTTTGTAGACGAATTAGTATACAAAATAAGAAACTTATGGGGAAATAAGTGGACTTACAGAACTGGGAAAAACTGGTAGACAATATAAAAATCCCCCGAGATATAAGTGGACATATGAGACAGAACTAAGGAATGGTAGACAATTTAAGAATCCCTGAGGGAAAAGGAAGCAATATAAATCCCCTGGTAAATAAGTGGCCATATGAGACAGAGTGAGAAATTTGGGAGCCAATTTAAAGAAATCCCCTGAGGAATAGGAAGACAATATAAGAATCCCTTGGGAAATAAGTGGACATATGCGACAGAACTGGGGATTAGGAGTACAAAATTAGAAACTTCTAGAAAAAGTGGACATATGGACACAAACTGAGGAATTGGTAAACAATATATGAAACCCCCGGTTGGATATAAATGGAATTTTATGAGACAGAGCTGAGAAATTGGCAGACAATATAAGAATTTCCTGAGAAATAAGTGGACATATGCGACATAGTGAGGAATAGGAGTACAAATTAGAAACTTCTAGGAAAAAAGGAGATATAAGACACAGAGCTGAGGAAAATGTAGACAAAGAAAGTAAGAAATTGTCGGAAATAGTGGACATATGAGGCAGAGCTGAAGAATAGGCAGGCAAATTAGAACCGTCTGGGGAATAAAGCGGATAAATGAGACAAAGCCCAGACATTAGTAGACATAATGAGAGAAACCTGAGGGGAAAAAAGGTAGACATATGAGACAGGACTGACGAATTGGTAGACAAAACAAGAATTATCTGGGATATAAGTAGACATATGAGGCAGATCTGAGGAATGGTCAGCAATATAAGAATCCCTTGGCAAATAAGTGGATAATTCAGAAAAAATGAGGAATTGGTAAACATTTTAAGAATCACCTGATTAAAGTGGACGTATGAGGCAGAATAAGGAATTGGTAGACAAAATAAGAATATCCTGGGATTTTAGTTAGTGGACATATGAGACAGAACTGAAGGATTGGTAGACAATATAAGAATCCCCCGGGAGGTAAGTGGACATATGAGACGAGCGAGGAATTGGTAGACAATATAAGAATCCCTGGGAAATAAGTGGACATACGCGACAGAGCTAAGATATTGGTAGATAATATAAGATCCCCTGGGAAATAAGTGGACATATGAGACAGAGCTGAGGAAAGGTACACAAGATAAGAAATTTCTGGGAGACTGGGCTGAGGAATAATCCACTGGGATATAAGTGGACATATGAGACAGAACTGAGGAACTGGTAGACAATATACGATTCCCCTAGGATATAAGTGGGACATATGAGACAGAACTGTTAGACAATAAAAGAATCACCAGGGATATAAGCAGACATAATTGAGAGAGAACTGAGTAAGTGGTAAACAATATAAGATTCTCCTAGCATTAATTGGACATATGAGACAGAACTGAGAAACTGGTAGACAATATAAGAGTCCCCAGGAAAATAGTGGACATATGGGACAGAACTGTGATATTGGTAGACATTATAATAATACCCCGGTAAAAAAGTGGACAATGAGACGAACTGAGAAATTGGTAAACAATAAAGAATCCCTGGGATTTAAAAATGGACATATGAGACAGAACTGAGGAACAGGTAGACAATAAAAGAATCCTTTTAGGATATGAAAGGACATTGAGACAGAAACCGATGAACTGGTAGACAAAATAAGATTCCCTTAGGGTATAGTGGACAAAACTGAGGCATTTGTAGAACAAATCAAAATATCCCTTTGAAATAAGTGGGGCCCTATTAAAACAGAGTGAGGAATGTAAAGAAAAGATAAGAATTTTCTGTGAAATAAGTGGACATATGAGTAGGGGCTGGGAATGGTAGACAACCAAGAATCCCCTGGGAAATAATGGAAATTCAAAAACAGAGCATATGAATTTGTAGACAAATAAAAGAATCCCCTGGGATATAAGGATATAAGTGGACATATGAGACAGAACTGAGAAATTGGTGACAATTAAGATTCTCCTGGGATATAAGTGGACATTTTGAGACAGAGCTGAGAAATTGGTAGACAATATAAGATTCTCCTAGGATATAAGTAGACATATGAGGCAGAACAGAGATTTTTGGGAGACAATTAAAGAATCCCCTATGACATAAGTGGACATATGAGACAGAACTAAGAAATTGGTAGAAAATATAAGATTCCCCTATGTTATAAGTGGACATTTGAGACAGAACGAGAAATTGGTAGATAAAATAAGATTTCCGTGGGGAAGTGGGGTGGACTATTTAAAAAAGAGCTGGGAAATCGGTGGACAAAATAAGAAACTTGTGGGGAAAAAGGTGGAATATAAAAAAGAGCTGGGGACATTATAGACAAAATAAAATACTTGAGGGAAATAAGTGGACACATGAAACAGAGCTGTGGAATTGGTGGACAAAGTAAGAAACTTGCGTGGGAAAAAAGGTGGACATATAAAACAAAGCTGGGGACTTTATGGACAAAATAAGGAACTTGTGGGAAATAAGTGGACATATGAAACAGAGTGGGGAATTGGTGGACAAATAAGAAACTTGTGGGAAAAAGGTGGACTATAAAACAGAGCTGGGGACTTTATGGAAAAGTAAGGAACTTGCGGGAAATAAATGGACATTGAAAACAGAGTGGGGAATTGGTAGGGCAAAATACGAAACTTGTGGGAAAAGGTGGACATATAAAACCCGAGCTGGTGACTTTTTTGGACAAAATAAGAAACTTGTGGGAAATAAGTAGACATAAGATAGATTTGAGGATTGGTAGACATTTAAAAAGAAATTTGTAGAAAATAAGTGGACAAATAAGACAGATATAAGACAAAATAAGTGGGGTTTTGAGACACAGTGAGGAATTGGTAGACAAACTAGGAAACATGCAGAAAAAAAGTGTACATATAAAACAGAGCTGGGGAATAAGTAGACAAAATAAGAAACTCGTGGGAAAAAGGTGGAATATTAAACAGAGCTGGGGAATTGGTGGACAAAAAAAGAAACTTCTGTAAAATTAATGGAAACAATATTTATGAGACACAGCTGGTGAATTACTAAACATAATAAGATTCAAATAAGTAGATATGATTTATATTAGACAGCCGAAAGGAATTAAAAGGCATAAAAACTTTTGTAAAAAAAGTGGACAGGCTAATGATATACGGGGTCATAGCAGAGGAATTGGCAGACATAAGTTGAATCCTCTGAAATATTTTTTATACATCTTGTATGTTTTGGGTCTAAATTTGAGGTACTGGAGGGGTTCTTCTATTCAAATTGTTTCATTACGACAACCATTTCCGCAGGTTGTGTCAGATATTATCGAATCCACTTATTTCTATATAGAAATTTTTGTTAAGCATAGCATAGCATTTCTCAGCATTGTTACATATATATCGTGTCCCCTTATTTACCAGTTGACTTTGTCTACCAGTTCATCAGTTGGGTCTTATTGTACCCTCGTTTTTATATTTCCTAGAACTTTCTTAGATGACTACCATTGCCTCAGATGTGTCTGCTAAATATCGCGTCCACTTATTTCTAAATAAAAAGTTATTAAGCATAGCTTTTCTTTACAGTGCCTTAATACATCGTGTCCACTTATTTTCCAGCGTGATTTTTCCACAAATTCATGTTGTGTCTCATTATACCTCGTTTTTCATTATTCTTAGAACTTAATTTCATGACTACTATATCTTCAGAGTGTCTGGTATATATCGCGTATACATTTTTCTAAATAGAATATTATTTGTATAGCTTTCCCGCAGAGTCTAATAGATGAGCCGTGCCATAAAAAAAACCCAACATAGTGGGTTTGCGCCAGCATGGATCCAGACCAGCTGCGCATCCCGCAGTCTGGTCAGGCTCCATGCTGTTCGCTTTTAAAGCCTACTGGAATTGGAGAAACTGTTTACGAACAGCATGGATTCCTGACCAGACTGCGCGGATGCGCAGGCTGGTCTGGATCCTTGCTGGGCGCAAACCCCCTATGTTGGTTTTCTCATGGCACGGCTCATATACATTGTTCCTTATTTTCAGTTTGGGTTTTTATATTTGGAAACCATGACTTATATTTGAACTTTTCTCATCATGACTACCATTTCCTCAGATGTGTCAGGTAAATATTGCGTCCACTTATTCCTATATAGAAAGTTATTAAGCATTTGCCTTTCTCGCATTGTCTTATATATATCGTTGTCCACTTAATTACCAATGGTTTTGTCTACCGTTCATCAATTGTTTCTCATTGTACATCGTTTTCATTTTTCCTTTGAACTTTCTTATCATGTCTACCATTTCCTCAGATGTGTCTGGTATATATCGCGTCCACTTGTTTCTAAACAGAATATTATTAAATATAAGATTTTTCAGCAGTTTCTAATATATATAGTGTGCACCTATTTCCCAGATGCTTGTTATTATGTCTGGAAAACCCTGAAACTATATTAAAACTTTATAATATCTTCAGACATTTTAGCCTACACCCAACTTTGAGCTTTAGTTATTAATATATCAGTCAAATTTATACACGGAAGCTTTAACTAATGTCATGAGTCAAGCCAAGATTTATTGGTCAGTGGCCGTTGTATTAGTCAGCGAACTAGTCAAGTTAGGTTTTGAGATGCTCCCTGAAGTTATATTTAGCGCACTCCGGTCATAAGCTATATATAGGTTTGCGCATGCGCATTTGACCTTATGACCACTTTTTTCACGGATCCACTTATTTCACCCCACACCGGGATTACATTTGGTTACGACCATTAAATCATACTGACTAATAACTCAAGGCTTTGAAATAGTTTATGTTATAATATGACACCTTTCTGAATTACAGATCCATAGCTGTACTATATGAGCAGTATATTTTCAACACTTGCTTACAGGGCTAATAATTCAAAAACTTAAATATCATATTCTGCAGAATGAGTAACAGATTATATTAATACTGCGTTCGAATCACTTTTGGTCAATTATTTTATATACCTGCATTAACAATTCCCCGAATACGAAAATCATATTGTGGTTGTTTGATAATGTTATGCTTACGCAATACTGCAAACGTAACTGTAAAGATGCGATTACATTAATGGCGAAAATTTGCATAAAACAAGAGTTTGTGGCTAGAAGAATAAAATATGTCACTTGTTGTTTTCAGCAAAATGTGATCAAATAAGAGAAACGCGACAGCGGAAATACATTCACCCGGCCATATTTATCCACCATTTCTGCGACGAATCCTCCACCGCCGCGGAATTGAAACCACTGCGTGATATAGGGAGATGAAAAAAAAAAGATGACATTATCGCAAATAATTTTTTTTCTGCAATTTATATTTTAATGAAATAATTAATATTATTTGGAATTATTAAGCATGTCAAACTTTTTACCACGTTTCATCTTTATCAAGATAGTAACGTTGCCGTTTTACTAAATTTACTCACGGGACATAAATTTAGACATAAATTCATAAAATGATTTAGTTTCCGTATGCTGAACTCAGACTTTATTCAATGTTATCCGGATAAAAGACGTTACGTCATTACCTCCGGTTTATCAAACGTGCAGAAATATCTTAACCTACTGGGGCATGTCCCCTCCTTTTTTGCTGTATAAAATAGTTTACAAAGTTTTTACGATTGTGAATTATTCTGATATATGAAATAATAAAACGGCCGTTTCAGATGTTAGCTTAGATACATGGAAAATAATTATGTATACGGGTTTCTTTGTCGTGGGAAAAGGAAATGTACCTACAAATGACTAACGTTTAACGAATTAAATATTTACAGCTTGATCAATATGATAGAGTGGTTGTTGGATCATTTGAGAAAAATGGGCACGTGAGCGGATTCACTCTGAGAGGTGGACACAGTCCACTTTCTAGGATATATGGATTATCAGCTGATAACGTACTAGAAATTCAGGTATTGTTTTTCAGTTTGTAATTAAATGATCTAATGAATCTCTCAAAAGCAAAGGTATGAGCAATTCGTTTCCGTTTTTCGGAGTACTGCCAGCAATCGGCAAGGCATTTGTTTAGAAACATTAACCGTATGAGCTTACCTAACGGAGCATCTATGACAGTTAAAGCTAATAATGATTTTAAACGAAAAAATAACTGAACGACAAAAGCAGCGAAGTACGAACACACATTTTGTTTCCAGTTTCTTTTTTTGCTAAAATATTTAAAAAAATGTATAACAAATAAATTACTGTCTATAATATTAGGTAGTACTGGCTGACGGAAAAGTAGCAACATGCACAAACAGTTCTACTGTATTTGAAGAACATGATGGCTCCATCACTACGGTAGAAGACGGAGACCTGTTCTGGGCCATGCGTGGAGGTGGAGCAGGAACATTCGGTGTAGTTGTATATTATGTGTATAAACTACACAAGCTACCAGAGAGCATGGTCTACATCGATGTGTTATTTCTATTAAAAGTAGGTTTACTAGACTCGAGCGTTCCAGTTCTGCGCTTTATAAACACCATTATCACCTCATTACCAAGTAAATGGGGAGGTTACTACACTATTGCCAATTCGAAAAATGTATTTGAAGGAAACATCGATGTCAATGGTGTTGCTGTGCTCGTACTTATAAAAATGGCACCATGGGACGGGTCTGAAGGTAGCGTGGTGAGAGACCTTCTTGCTCTTCTGCAACTTACCTTCAATGACGTTCAAATGGCTAATTACACACGCTTTATACAGATGATGCAGGACAATAGTACTTGGTTTGCGGACAGATTTTACCGCGTCGGTATCATGCTACAACCAGAAAAAGTAACATCTGACCTAGTAAACTTTTACATACAAGAATGTTTTGGGACTTTCGACCGATTCAATTTCAGCTGCGATGGAGTTTTGACAGGAGGTTAGTTTAAAAGAATAATTTACTTGTAAACAAAGCACTTGAATTTCTGCAACAATACCATTATTTACTTAAATAAAATTATTGTTTTCCAAGTTCGATCCAGCACCCTATTCAGGCCAGGTTTACCACTGTCATTACATGTTTAATTTCTACTATGTATATTTTTACAATGCCAATGAAACTAATAATATATTGCCCTGAAATAATACTTCAAAATGTAACTGAATGTTACTGACAATGGCGGGAACTCGAAAAGTGCTAAACTCCAACACAGTGTTACGTCCTCTTATCCAGTTACATTCGCATGGCGCGAAATTAATGTAACTAGACAAAGCACTTTACATTTCTAAACAAATTTAACAAGAAATAAATGTGCTGCAAATTTGCATTGTCAAACAGAAATCAATTCCTTATTTTAAACAAATACTTGCATTAATTTAGGTGTTTAAATGCGAATAATATCATAGATTTTTATTGCAGACTTTTAAGTAGTAGCAAACTATTGTTTATATATGGTTTTTAAATGCTACATTTTTTTAATTCTTTTCTTGACCTTTATTTTGGAATCTTAAGTATCGAACCGTTGTTTTTGAAATTCTAAACTCTCAAGTTCCAGATTAATCGTATACTTTGTTTTTCTTCAAAATTGTTTACTTGCAATCATAAAGTTTATGCTATGTTCTTATACACAAAGACTGTTCTTAAGAACCAACAGAGTGATTGTCGTATATTGTTTATTCTTTAATACCAGTCTGTCGTCAATTTCATGTCTGTCGTTTTATTTATATAATTTTTAAACACAAGTTTTATCGTTTATTTAAAATTATTTGAATTTAAACTTAAACATTTTTTTCAGGTTTTCCAGTTTGAAGCTTCTCTGATACCAAATTCGTTGTCAATTTTGATCATCAATACCTTAAATTAGGATTATTTTAGGTTAAAACACCAAACCTTTTTCTTGAACATGAAAGTGTTCGTTTTCTAATTATCACTCATATAAGCCTAAGTACAAATTGTCTATTATTGTTTAGGTTCTCAAGTACTTATACTGTCATCTATGAGGCTCATTGAATATAAATGACCTTCATATCATTTTAATCTAAATCTTGATAGATCACATTGCAGACTTTTCTGTTGAAAGTCAGAAGTGTTTTTCTGTCATTTATGACACTACATAGATATAGATTTAATCAAAGTTATGTCTAACATTCTTATTAATTTACAGCAATTGTTACATTATACTCGTGTATTAAAGCGATCTCTTAAGGCTCGTCTACACTATTCAAGAAAATCTTGTAGGGCCCATAAATCACTAGATAATTTATATCTCGTACAAGCAATTAGTGCTTTGCAATATTTCTTGAACTTGGAAGACACATTAATTTTAAATGGAGGGAAATCATGACAGGTAAATAAAAAAGATGTCCGAAATGATACCAGTACAAAGTGTTTATAAAGATCAAATATTTGTACATTTAAAAAATGAATCATTGGTGAAAACATTGATTGAGAAAAACTTTAGTTGAAGTGATACATATCCAGTTGAAGGACAAAGCTATTAAAAGATATTATTTCAGGAAATATGATAAAACAGTCATATTGTGTTAATATGTAATCTTGTGAGAAACATCATTGATAATGTAAAAATACATTTTGAGAACATCGAACTTGCTGATGTTACTCTTCTACTGGAGTACTAGATATAATTTTATTATTGAATTATATAAACTTGGCTTTTGAGCATGTCACAATTAAAACATCTTTTTTTTTCCTGCTGTCCACACTGCCATGTTTATTGTTAAATTATCAAAGCCAAACATTCAATGATGGTTTTATTAGATCTCAAAACACATTGAATGAAAAAATGTAAACAAAATACCATACTGGGCAGGTGCTCCTCATCAAAAACCCTTTATCAGAGCATTTGACAGCACTACCATCCAAGAAAAATAGGATGAATTCTATACGCTACAAGATCTTGTAGCCGAAAATTATCTAGAAACTGCCACTCAAAAAGACACTAATTGGGACACAATGGACTGTCTACACTATACAAGTTGCTGTGATTTATATCTTGTGCAAGTTTTCTTGAATAGTGTAGACGAGCCTTTATATTAGGATATTTTATATAAATGTTGTCGTTAAATAACACACTTACCGTCTATAATATGTTCTTAAATAATAAAAATGTCATTTTATTGTTAGGTGACTCATCAACATTCTTCCAAACTTCCACACCCCTTCATCCGGGTCATAGAAGTGCAATTACAGATCTGAACTGTTATGTGCATGTAAGGGTCGATCAGCCATTTTTAAAGCAGTCTGCAGATGATGACGTCATTATTCCTGCTGTAAACAGATTGAACGCACGCCTTCGTAAATTTGGAAAAGGCCTTAGTTTTGTAAACATCGAAAAGAACAATCCAAACTGGAAAGACGACTACTGGGGGGAACATTACAACAGACTGCTTGAAATCAAACGTCGTTATGACCCTGAAAACTTTTTAACATGTTATCATTGTGTAGGGTCAGAAGTAAGAGGTATTGTCATACCGAACGAAATTTCAGCTGGGTTCAAGTACACAAAAAGCTACTGGTTCCTATCAGTTATCATACTACGAGCAATCTAAAACGACAGTTTGTGCATTGAGTTGCTTGGACACTTCAAAAATAGAAAAGACATGTGAAAAGCTACTGAAACATACTGTACATACACGTAACCAAAACCTTAATTAAACGAAGGCAGGTGGTGGCTATTTAAATATTAAGACACAAGTTTCAGATACATAGACAGTTTTCAAAACACGATAAAAAGAATTTATACTTACTTGATACGAAAAACACACAGTTGTACGAAACTATTACTCCTTGCCCCAATTTCACGAAAAATCTTAAGTAATTACTTAGTTAAGTCTGTTATTTCAAGTGCTTGTTTTTGCCCTTTATGCGTCTTCTATGTTGCCTTTTCACTATATCAGAATCGTATGTGACTATTTCATTGATAAAAACACAACAATTCTGAATTTTACAGAAAATGAAGTATAAAAATAAGAAATATACTTAAGCAAATAATTAAGTTCGTTATATTGTGCTTAAATAGAAATATCATATTTGCGTGAGTGAAATAATTACTGCAGACAAATATTACTGACCATAGTTTAATTCAGCTATAAATACATTGGTATGGAAAAAAATCAACATTAAATAACAACAGCGTACGCAATAGCATGATTTTAAAATAACAGACTTAACTAAGTAATTACTTAAGCTTTTTTGTGAAATTGGAGCCAGATGTTCTAATGAAGGCACTGGCCTCCCAAAACTCCCCGAAGCGATTATTTCCCTTTACGGTACATTAATCACTGCAATCATGAGTTCTTTAAACAGATCTGGTTATTCTTTTTTAAAATTGCATTATTCGCATCTAGATGGTAATATTCGCGCACATAATTGTTCAAATAACAAACTGAAGTGATTTTCTTTTGTGAAAATATCTATTGGACGTTTGACAAAGGAAACAGGCTGCCGAAAATCGTTGCTTTGGCGTCTCCGCTATTTTGCAGTATTTTGTGACTTTGAAGTTTTTCTCATCGTCACGTGGTATCTTGTGAATGTGGCGGTTATAATGAACAAAAGGGAAGGTAACCGCTGTGAGGAGCTTGTTGCCTCCCTTTGCCTTGTTTCAGACCTGTTATATATATATTTATATATAATTGACTTCTGCTATGATTAGAGCTTTAATTGTACTTTTTAATTTTATTATGTTTATAACAATTTCCAGGTGATGTCGATGACGTTAGACTTGCAGCAGGAATTAAAAGACTTCACTGTTGTTATTGTATTTTTTTAGGTAAATTACGTCCTGCCAGCATACACATCTTCGCTGATATTCTTTGCCTAGTTCGCCGCCTTGCATGTAGATTATGTTTAAAATTGACGAAATATTTTATGTGACGTCATGATCTAGGACTGTATTTATTTATCATACACCCTTCGTTGAATCTAAACATTTTCATCCTGTTGTTAAGTTTCTTTTGCACAAATGAAACGTCAGTTAACCACATAACGCAACTGCCTTCGAAAGGAGCGGACATGCAGGGTAAAACATTTAGTCAAGCTTATATTATATTTAAATTCATCATCGACACTACACGGTATAACATCTATAGTATATTGTATTAAGTAGACATAACAGCGAAAGACATCCGTTCTAGAGGAACAACAATTTACTTTTTCTACATATGCTCCAATGTGGTATTATCTTCGTACTCCACTCTGTCCCGCCCTGTCCCTCATGATACTAGTATATTTATAGATCATTTCACGAAAATCTTTGTGTTTAGAGAAAAGAAAATCGAGAATTCGCACAGAATACATGCGACAGAAAATTGTCCGACAAATTCTTCCAATCTGCTATCAGTGCCACACAATTGAACTCGCCCACTACCAAACCATCTTAAGCCTGCCTGCTTAGCTCAATAGGGAGAGCGCAGATCGGGTCCGTGAGGTCGAGCCCTGGCCGAGGCGTATGTTTTTCGTGAGGATTTGATAAAAGACATCGTGTCTGAAATCATTCGTCCTTCACCTCTGAGTCATGTGGGGAAGTTAGCAGTTACTTACGGAGAAAAGGTTTGTACTGGTACAGAATCAAGGACCACTCGTTAGGTTAAATGCCCGCTGTTACATAATTGAAATGGCGTTAAACCCAAACCTTCTTATTTGTCAGACCCATGCGTGGTAGACGTTCCTGGCTCAGAATTGAAAACATATCCACATAGAATACAATTCACCCGATTTAGTGCAGTTTATCTCGCAGTGATTTGTTTCCATCTTTCAAGTCTTGGATGTCTTGTGTTTCTTGCATTTAATTATATCAGTTTTACTGTCAATTCTTGTTTTTCACTTCCTTACACTTACACATCCCGTCTTTGTTTCTTCTCCTTTTTGTCTTGATTTTGTCATGTATTATGTCCCTTATAAACGCCCTATCATCTCTTCTTGAGAATTTTAGCGTTTATAATAGAGTTATAGCCCTTGAAATAGCCAAAATAGTTGATTTTTTGTTTGTGATGCTCATAGCTCAAAAAGTATATGGACTTCAACTTACTTTATATTTGCCATTACCTCTACTGAATTCTTTAAACATTTATGCATGAATATTTTAAATTGTAAAAAGCAAGTGTACTTTTAAGATACAATAGCTATTTTAATATTTGAAAAATAAATGTGTAAATTGTTTACAAATGTAAAGTGCTTTGTCTAGTTACATTAAACGTTTTTGTAGGAGATGAGACTTTATCTGGTGTTAATGTGTCTGTTACTTATTCGCATTTGAATAAGGAATAAGTAACAAAAAGTACCTAGTTACTTATTCCTTATTCGAAAAAGGAATAAGGAATAAGTAACCAACTTTCTCGTCATGTGTTAAGAACACGTTTTGTAGGTGTTATAGTGAGTAATAAAATCAAGTTGAAAAAATGATGAACGAGATGAGTGTTATCTAAAGTTCATTCACCTTTTACTTTTTCCAGTTCTAATTATTTGAATTCTGCAATTTTCTGATGAAAGAAAAATGAATGTGTTCGGAACACGTTTTGTAGGTTGAAAAGTGTGTTACTAAATCAAAATTAACTAATGTTGGGACGTGATATGACTTAATCTGGTGTTTATTTCTCTGTTACTTATTCGCGTTTGAAATAAGGTAATAAGGAATGTAACAAAATGAAACTAGTACTTATTTCCTTATTCGACTTATTAAATTTCTAGGCGAAAAAAGACTTGGCATGTGTTCAGAACACATTTGTAGGTCTTATAGTGAGTTAATTAAGGTCAAGTTGACAAAATAGTGAACGCGATGAGACTTTTTTTTGTATAAATTTGTATGTTACTTATTGGTTAGAATAAGGAATTTAAGTAACAAAATGAATCCAGTTACTTATTCCTTATTCGACGTATATCAGTTCTCGGCGAAAACGATATGACATGTGTTCAGAACACGATTTGTAGATCTAATAGTGAGTAATTAAATCATGTTGAAGAAATGGTGAACGAGGTGAGACTTTATATGGTATTAATTTGCCTGTTACTTATTCGCGTTTGAATAAGGAATAAGTAACAAAATAACGCCAGTTACTTATTCCTTATTCGAGTTTTATCATTTCTCGGAGAAAACAGTATGACATGTGTTCACAACACGTTTTGTAGGTCTAATAGTGAGTAATTAAATCATGTTGAAGAAATGGTGAACGAGGTGAGACTTTATATGGTATTCATTTGCTTGTTACTTATTCGCGTTTGAATAAGGAATAAGTAACAAAATAACACCAGTTACTTATTCCTTATTCGAGTTTTTTTTTTCATTTCTCGGAGAAAACAATATGACATGTATTCAGAACACGTTTAGTAGGTCTTAAAGTGAAAAATTAAATCATGCTGAAGAAAACGTTAACGCGATGACACTTTATTTTGTTGTAAATTTGTGTGAACTTATTCCCGTTTGAATAAGGAATAAGTAACAAAATGAATCCAGTTACTTATTCCTTATTCGACTTTTATCATTGCTTGGCGAAATAGATATGAGATGTGTTCAGAACACGTTTTTGTAGGAGATGAGACTTTATCTGATGTTAATGTGTCTGTTACTTATTCGCATTTGAATAAGGAATAAGTAACAAAAAGTACCTAGTTACTTATTCCTTATTCAAAAAAGGAATAAGGAATAAGGAATAAGTAACCAACTTTCTCGTCAGCAGTTTTATGGATCTAGCTCGAAAACTTATCTGCGTTATCGCAGGATCTAGATTTTCAGACGGAAGGACGGACGTTCCTACATATATTCCTATATATTTATGTGGCTACTCTTTTGTTCTCCCTCTTGTTCATTTAGCCATTTAGTAAAAGATAACGCTTACGGAATGAATGACATCAAAGAAAAAGTACAGTTACCTTTTGTTCCTATGGCCACCTATTTATGCAAATAGGAAGACGGACGAAGTGCACATCTCGGGTGTATAAATGATGCAGCAAATATTAATAATTCCTGCTTAGCTTCTGCTGTAGAAGTGAATGCGTTAAATTATTTGTTGTGATACTCTATTTGATTCAGAATTGTGTCAAGGGTGCTTTTTTTCAGAATAAGTACGAGGAAAATATAAGTGTGTTTATCTGAGTCTTAGGCAATGAAAAGTTAGTGCTAAGTTGAAGTGGATAATCAAAGACATTCTAAACATTCTGAAACATTACGCACAAAACTAATGCATTTTTTTTTAAATTTAAAGCTCCTGACATTTAATTTGTTAATCAGCTATAGTTTGTATGGTATTTAATCGAAAACCCTTATTGCGCATATTGATTTAGAGACTAAACTACGTCGATTTCATTTACGAATTCACATTTATTTCTTAAGCCGACAAATATAAGAATTCTATTGCACACTAGCCATAGCTTTCACAGAAGCGGTGGTTCAAAAATGGCCGGGTGAAACTAATTGGTAAGATTTTGACGAGTATTCCATATTTTGTTCAAATTTAACCGGAAACAACCAGTGAGACAGGAACCCCAACATGTACTCTTTCTGTCACAAACATTGACACTTTTTTGGTGCAATTTCGTACCATAAATGTGAACACTTCTGTACAGTTTGATGACTTCCGATTAAAGTTGTAGATTTTTTTTGTATAAAACGACCCCAGCGTAAGTATGACAATATCAAACAACAATCATTTCCTCGTTATCGGTGAATTCTCATTGCAGGCGTATGAAATAATCAACCAAATATGATTCCAACGCAGGGTCTGAGGATAAAGTTGCAACGCATTGCGATGTATCAGATTCCGTTAGTTACCGCCTTTTACATCACTTTGACATAAGACAGAAATAGAAAATGGATGTTTAGTAAAAATGTGCTTTTAATTTTTACTTCCGTTTTCTTACTGTTGAAAGTAATTTATATACTTTGAACCATATGTCACATAATTTACTGCTAAGAACAAACAACATGTTATTATTGTAATAACTGCAAATAAAATGTGCTGCATTTTGTATGTTTATGATATGACCGCATTAAAGAATACTGTAACATTCATTCCCAAAAATGTATAAACATAATTTCAATGGACTACATTTGATTAACGTCGGATCCGATTCGATTTTACATCATATACACAAACGTAGACATATATCCATAAAATATCATAAGTATGTGGTGTATTTAGCTGCCGCATTGCATCAATTGAGGGTTTTTATAAATTGTTTAACTAATATTTACTTCTACAATATGATGTTCTTTTCATAAATACTACAGGATTTCAAAATGACAGAAAAGAGTCAAGATTTCTTGCTTGAATATTGTAAACTAAACAACTTCTAACAAAAGACAGGAAACCATGATACTTCTAAGCGACTAGAACAACAATTACCTCTCAAAAAGGACACATTTCTAATCAAACATCAGAAACCTTGGGGTTTTGATTTAGTTTTGAGATAGTATATCATTTCTTCCCTTTTGATTTCAAAGTATGTTTTAACACTCGCATTTACTGTGAGTATTACTCTATTTTATACAATCACAAAAAATTACAATGAAAATATCTCTTTCAGTTATATGAAATAAATTAGATTCAATAAAAAGCCAGGAAAGAAAACAGAAACAGGAAAGCATTTGGCAATAGTTTTGACTACTGACTGGCAAGCCTTTCAGTAAGTGTTTCATTACATGACATCCGGTATTAATTTTTTTGCAGTAATCCAGAACAATAGGTAAGCTTCGTGTTTGTGTAAATACCCAATACCAAGTAAAATGTTCGTATCAAAACTTATATGTAGAACCAACATTCCGATGCATTCATGTCCCTGCAGGATTTAACAGTTGCCGCTAGCAGTGCCGGACAACGACGCAGTCCGAATCTATCAAAATGTATTGACATATATTAGCATGAATAATTAAGTAGAAAAATACTTTTCTCCATGTTCTGTGGCTGGAAGAATTTAGCAAAAATAATATTATCATTGTAGTAAGTCGGTGTCAGTTTAAAAATAGGATATGAAAAAGTATTCTGACAGACATTTTATCGAGTTTCTCTATGTATACCATCTGCAGTGAATATCAATATTGACAACAAGTAAAATTTTGATGCAGAGCATCAAATCGCCGGAAAACTGTCGGCTAATATTTTGAAGACTGGATTGAAAAAAGGCTAATAAAGCTATAACTGCTATTGCGGTGCATTGCATGCCGTTGAAGGACTGAAAAACGTCGTGTCCTTGATGAAAGTTACCCAAAATTAATCTTTTTCCTTTGTTTACAAAACACACGCTAAGCCTCGTTCTGAAACCCACGCACCAGCACCATCATGAATAAGAACGGAAATCTACGACGGCATATATTTTTCACATTTTCAAACAATAAATGCAAAAGATTTCTCGTAACCGAATCATTTCCACAAATTATATTATATATGAAAGGCCCATAGTTTGACAATAAAGTAAAAAAATAATGAAATTTAATGACATTCATTTATAAACTGTGTTACAGACAAGAGACAGTCACAGAATTTGTCAGAAAACTGTGTTACTTCCATTGTCTTACATGCGCTCATGTAGATCTTTTTTCGTCTGCAGTAGTATAGGCTGAACACCACTAAATCCAGCTGTTCTTTATTTCATATAAAATCCACTCACTTCATAACGGTTTTTCGACATTTTCTAGCATATCAGATTTTCAGAGACTTATATTCCCATAAAGAACTAGATCGCTACTTTAGAAAAACAAAAAGAAAAGGGGGTGTTAACTTTTATATAAGAAAACTACAGTTCGTTAAATACAACCCGCTGAATTTACTACTTTTCGCTTCTTTCAGTTTCTCTTTTCGTGACATTAAATTCTTACGCCGCCATTTTTATCTAGCATGCGATAGGAACATGCCGATTTCAATAGAATGCTAAGTGATACATACTGAAACGCGGTAGGGTAAAAGTAAGCACGTTGCTGCCGAGAAAATGCACTAGGAAAGGAAAAAAGATTAGTACTATTTATATTTGGACTACTTGTGACTAGACCTGCGGAGACTTACATTCTATTTGGTAGTGATCAGCCTATAAGAGAAACTTTTTGTTTGATTTTTCCATGAATTTGCATTCATTCTCAAGGTACACCTATTTTACAATGATTCTGCTTAGTTTTGGTGCAAAATATTGAGAGAATATAGAGAAATGACAATTCATTACAGGTCACCCCCATCTCCAAAAATATGCAAAATTTAGCCCTGTGCAAGCAATATTTCAATTTATTTTACCTTATTCGTGGAATTCACATTTAACATCCATTTAATCGTTACGATGTTTGTCATTTTCATTCAGAAACATGCTAATTTCAATATTATTTAGACAACTGAAGTGCTAAAATGCGAGAAAAGACATTTACTAGGTCATAAAACGAACCAAAATAGTGCCACCTGGTCGAAAATTCGATCTAAATTCCAAAAACACAAGAAATTTAAGCGTTTTCAGTCATTTGTTACCGTTTTACATCATAAAGAATAGATTAATGGCATTTCCATTCATTTTCGAGGGGTTTCAGAAAATACCATGTATTGCCCCTTATAGGCTGAACACCACTAAATCCAGCTGTTCTTTATTTCATATAAAATCCACTCACTTCATAACGGTTTTTCGACATTTTCTAGCATATCAGATTTTCAGAGACTTATATTCCCATAAAGAACTAGATCGCTACTTTAGAAAAACAAAAAGAAAAGGGGGTGTTAACTTTTATATGAGAAAACTACAGTTCGTTAAATACAACCCGCTGAATTTACTACTTTTCGCTTCTTTCAGTTTCTCTTTTCGTGACATTAAATTCTTACGCCGCCATTTTTATCTAGCATGCGATAGGAACATGCCGATTTCAATAGAATGCAAAGTGATACATACTGAAACGCGGTAGGGTAAAAGTAAGCACGTTGCTGCCGAGAAAATGCACTAGGAAAGGAAAAAAAGATTAGTACTATTTATATTTGGACTACTTGTGACTAGACCTGCGGAGACTTACATTCTATTTGGTAGTGATCAGCCTGTACGAGTATATTCTAAATATACGCAGCGTGACGTAGCCACAGGTAAAGACACAGCCAATCAGTGTTCGCTTTATTTACGGCTGAATAGGATAGGGATAAGTTCTTTATAGGTTTATCCTATTTTCTTTAAAAAGCTATCTTTTGAAAAAATAAAAACCTTATTCAATTTTCAGCTCCTAATTCCTTTATGTAAGCCTTTCATTAACTCCTATATTTTTCTTTTATTTACAATATCATTTTTTTATTGTCACATTTTAATAACTTCTCCTACCAGCTGCAGAATCCTAAAGCGTATCAAATAGCTACCGGCGGCTAATAAAGAAATTTAAGCATTCCGGCAATCGTCTTAATAGTGAACAAACGAGCAAGTATCTGTACTTGCTCAGAAACTATGCAAAATCAATGAGATTTCATATAGTGATCGAACGTCCTTCAGTTTTTTTCCGTGATGAAATCCTTAAAAGGCTATAAGCTCCCACTAAAATGCATGGAGACCAATTTAAAGCAAAAAAAAAAAAAAAAAAAAAAAAAAAAAAAAAAAATAAATAAATAAATAAATAAATAAAAACAATGTGGTACATGTACCTTGTTTTAGAATACTTTTAGAATATCAGTTTTAAAACTAAAATGATGTGGAAAAAATATCAAATTCACTCTGAAAACTTATACTCTGCACAAAATAGAATTTAAAGTTTTGATTTATCAGCCATATAAGCATATTTTGAAAACAGACCGACCGTATAGCACAACTATGGTTCGGTGATATATATAAGGTGTCTTGCGTTATTAGTCAGTTTGATGTAATTTTCGTTACCAAATCAAATCCCGGAAAAGTACAGTTTATGTAAGTTTAAAGCCCGGAACGGATATTAAAGGAATTGGACACACCGTAATGCAGTGCAACTGTATCAACCGCTCACTACGTTGGAATAATTTTTTTGGTCTATAATTTCATATACCAGCATTGCCAATTCACGGAATACAAGGGAATTAATGATGTTTGATACTGTCATACATACGCTATAATTCAAACGTATTCAAGGATCATTTTGTACAAAAAAAAAAAAAAAAAAAAAAAAAAACTAGTTTTGATCGAAATTCTACAAAATCAGCAGTCTCCCATCAAACTGCAAAGAAGTGTTTATATTAATGGCAAGACATTGCACTGAACAAGAGTTTGCATCTGGTAGAGAACATGTGTGGGATCTGTCTCACTTGTTGTTCCAAGCCAAATGTGAACAAATAAAGAAAAACTCATTAGAAAATTTACCGGAAATACAGTCATCCGACCATATTTATCAACCGCTTCTGCCATGAATCCTCCACCACCACGGCGTTGGAACCAACGCTTCTGCGAAAGTTATGACCAGTATGGTTGCCGAAGAAGGAAAATCAGCCGTCACGCTTTTCATATTTTTGGCATGATTTGCTCATTTACGTCTGTATCTGGTAAAATAGACCTGCCGAAACTCCATGCAGGTCTTCGCAAACGTTCACTCGTAAACAAATGGGGACTGATTTATGCCATTTCTTCTTTTCGCCGCGTGACCCCTCTAAGTTAAAACTCAAGATTTGAGTTTTTTTTTATTTATTTTGATTGTTTTGTTGTTAAATTGAACAACGTGTGGTTATTTTGTTTTCCCGCAAGATTTTCAATGTGATTAGGGTGTTTGTTTATTGAAAAGTAGGCGTTGAGCATACAAAATAGATATTCATGTTGAAAGAGAGATTATGGTTTGTTTCAACATCAGGTCTACAGCATAAGACCACCTAAAATATATTCGTTCCCCTTCTGTCTGTGTAGGTATGTAGGTATGGATAAATATTTTTTCATAAACAAGAGGGTCATAATGACCCTGGATCGCTCACCTGAGTAATATGAGCTACATGTTTTAAATGTCAAACTGATGATAAAATTTTTAAGAAAGTCAGTAGGTCACATCCATGGCCAATGAAATTCAGTTTTACGATTTGTGTGCAAAACTGTGTATGTCATCAAAATTTCAAGGCTGTATCTTAAAAAACAAGAAAGTAGGTCAGTAGGTCAAGGCCACAGTCAAGTGACATCATATTACTTGTGGTCATCAGGTAATTATAATTAAACAGTCTTGGAAATAGGATCAGATGATTTTTTAAGTATTTTTCCTATATAACTGACATAATAATTAAGTGACCCCAGGATGGGGCCTCTTTTAACCCCAGGGGCACAGTTTGAACAATTTTGGTAGAAGACTACTAGACAATGCATCATACCAAATATCAAAAGCCTAGGTCGTATAGTTTCAGACAAGAAGATTATTGCTTTCTCCTATATAAGTCTATATAAAAATTGGGACCCCCAGGGCAGGGCCTCTTTTCATCCAAGGGGTACAATTTGAACAATTTTGGTTGAGGACCATAAGACAATGCTACAAACCAAATATCAAAGGTCTAAGTGTTGTGGTTTCAGACAAGAAGATTTTAAAACATTTTTTCCTATATAAGTCTATGTAAAACTTGGGACCCCCGGGGCGGAGCCATATTTGACCCTAAGGGGATAATTTGAACAATCTTGGTAGAAGACCACTAGATGATGCTACATACCAAATATCAAAGCCCTATGCCGTGTGGTTTTGTACAAGAAGATTTTCAAAGTTTTCCCTATATAAGTCTATATAAACCATGTGACCCCCGGGGCGGAGTCATATTTGACCCTAGGGGGATAATTTGAATAATTTTGGTAGAGAACCACTAGATGATGCTACACACCAGATATCAAAGCCCTAGGCCCTGTGGTTTTGAACAAGAAGATTTTAAAAGTTTTTCCTTTCGGTTGCCATGGCAACCAGAGTTCTGCATGGAATTCAAGTTTTTAAACAATTTTGAAAGGGGGCCACCCAAGGATCATTCTTGTGAAGTTTGGTGTAATTCTGCCCAGTGGTTTTCAAGAAGATTTTTATAGAAATTGTTGACGGACGACGGACATCAAGCGGTCACAATAGCTCACCTTGTCACTTCGTGATAGGTGAGCTAAAAATATTGAAAAAAAAAGAAAAAAGAAATAGGCATCGGCGTCCGCGTTATAGAAGGTTAAAGGTTTTCATATAAGCTGGTTTTTCAGAAACTTCTAAATTAAATAATTTCAAACTTCACACATTTCTTAGGTATTCTGAGATGTCAAATTTATGCCGCTGTTTAACTTAAAATTTTACGTTAAATGTTTTCATGTAAGACTATTAGGCTTAATATTCGCAAATTTCATACAACACCTGTCATCAGCATCACAAGATGACCTCTCAGGGCAAGTTACATTTTTGGAGAAAAAAAGTTGCCCCTTTTTACATTAGAATTCAGATTACAATTTTTGCATGTAAGAAGGTTTCTCAGAAACTACTAAAACTTCACACAAAATGTTTTCAACATTATGAGATGACCTTTAAGGATACGATACATAACTCTAGCCTATATTATGTCAACATTATGGCCCTTTTTAACATAGAAATGTTTTTAAAGGTTTGTATATAAGCACGTTTCTCATGAATTATTTGACAAAATACTTTCAGATTCTCCACACATCTTTGGTATCATAGGATGCCAAGTTGACGCAGGAAAAATTTGTTTTAGTCACAAAGGCATATATAGAAGTTAAGGAGTAAATAGAAAAAATTGATCCTTCTACAGACACTGAAGACCTCTAGCATTGTGCATATAGAATGTGTAATTGTTCTGCTCATTTCGGGGCTAGTGGGCATGGGCGATAGAATGCGTTTCCACTTCCGTCCATGAAAAGGCTAAATTGAACCCGGCGGAGTCTTAAGCGACCTGTGGAGTTTCGACTTTTTCTATGGTATACCTTTCTGGACCTTGACTTTGAACATAACAGGAGAAGTTCACACACACGTACGCACGCATGCATGCATGCATAGAAAAGTATTTTCACTTGTTCTTCAATAAAATTTATTGTGTTGCGGTGTTTTTCTCGGGTTGGTCGTGGGAGGGGAAACAAACATATTTCATTTTAAGCCTTATATGCAGATAGCAAGTCTGTGCAATTTGGCGTTAAGGGAAACCTTTGATATTATTGCACAATTTACACAAAAATGTTATTTTCTTCCCACAAATACGCTAAATATAACCAATGTCTAATGATAATTACAGATGTAGGTGTTTGAAGTGTTTTATCACCTTTGCAAGATATTACATGTAGATATATTATCAGCAGTAACGGTTTACTGTATGAAATCATTTCAGGCCAATATTAGCTAATTTACTTTATTGTAACTATGGTATTTATTCCTTCAACTGTAATTCGATAAAAATAAGCATTTTAAGCATTTTCTAGAAATCGTGCCTATTAATCTGATGAGTGCAAACATTTTTATCCCCCGCCGATGAAATCGGGAGGGAGTATTGAAATGGCGTTGTCCGTCCGTCAGTGCGTCCGTTTGTCCGAGCCCACATTTGCATACTTAAGTGGCTATAGGAACAATAGGTAATTGTACTTTTTCTTTGATATCATTCATTCCGTAAGACTTTTATGTGGCTATTCTTCTTTCACGCGGCTAAAATAACAATAGAGAGAACAAAAGAGTAGCTACATAAATACCCATATGTAGGAACGTTCGTCCACAGCCATTTCTGAGAAACTGGCAGGTAGAATTTCATGAAACTTGAAATAAATATAAACCAACATACTGCAATGATGTCCGTCAAGTCTTTTTTTGGATTAGTCAATTTCCCTTAGAGTTATTGCCCTTGATTTAATGAAAAATGCCCCAAAAATGACCGTCCGCAGCCATTTCTCAGTAACCAGCAGGTAGAATTTCATGAAACTTGAAATAAACATGAACCAACACACTGCAATGATGCCCGTCAAGTCTTTTTTGGAATAGTCAATTTCCCTTAGAGTTACTGCCCTTGATTTAATGAAAAATGTCCAAAAATGTCCGTCCGCAGCCATTTCTCAGTAACTATCAGATAGAAGTCCATAAAACTTGATATAAACATACACCAACATACTGAGATGATGCCCGTCAATATTTTTTGATAGATCAATTTCTCTTAGAGTTATTGCCCTTGATTTAATGAAAATTCTACGTCAGCAGCCATTTTTCAGAAACAAGCTGGTAGATTTTCATGAAACTTTAAATAAATATGAACCAACATACTTCGATGATGCCTGTCATTTTTTTTGTTAATTGGTTAATTTTCCTTAGAGGTATACTCTTTAATTGTTTAAAAATCTAAAGATTTGTACATAACAAACCAACCATTTGGTAGAACTTCATTAAACGTCTTTCATTCTTTTCCATGAACATTTATTATAAACATATGAAGTTGTTTACACCCCGCTCCCCCCCCCCCCCCCCACCAAAAAAAAAAAAAAAAATCATTCCTTTTTATTAAACCTTCCATGAATATTTATCAGCATGCAAAGTTGTACTGTTCCCCCACCTCACTCCTCAACTCCGCTGAGTCATGCCCACCACCCCGATCATGCATCACCCCCACCACTATCCTTTTTTTTCATTTTTAATTTTCCATCAAAATTTATAATCAACATGCGACGTTTTGTACCCTCACCCGGTCACACCCGCCCCCCCCCCCCCCAGCACTCCCCACACACACACGAAAAAAGAAAAAAAGAAGCATTCATTTTCTATTAAATTGATTTGGACTATTGAAATTATTTGCTTCTTTGTAACATCCTTTACTTTTTGCCGGATATATTTTTTTGCCATTCCTCACCACAAACCCCTTTGGCGGGGGATACCAATTCATCGAATTTGCTTGTTGTTATTAGATTTTATAGAAGCATCCGTTTCCTAGTATTCTTGTTTGTCAACTTAGAATCACTTGCCCCTATCCTTTGATGAAGACCCTTTTCATGTAAGAAAGCAATTAAGCTGACTTACAGAAAGTTGGTGGTTCAACCAAGATGATGTCCGCCAATTTGGGAAATGATGGCCTAAGGAGCACCTTGACGTCTTCCTAATAGTATCAACATATGCCTTATAATTATACCGTTTTAACGCCAACACCAACAACAGCAGTCTAGTTTGATTCTAAGGAAGACAGTAAATTTGCAAGTTTCACCAGGAAAGACAAGAGATACCACTTATGTGACGCATCGTTTGACATGCTTTATTTAACATTATTTGGAAAAAATGACATTTTATTTGTGAAAAAGAACCTTAACAAGACAATAGGGTGTAAAACAACTACGGGTGTATGATAAAATGTTCAAATTACATGATGAATTTATAGCTGTTTCCGGTATCCAGAAAGAAGTGGAATTGCTCTCCTTCTTTTCAATTAATAGTAATGTACCTCGGGTCAGTATCGTTTTATGTGGTTTTAAAAGTGGAATGGCTCTCAGTCTGTTGTAAACTGGCTAAAATCTTATTTTCCTTTAGCCTTTTCTATTTTGCGAAGCCTCTAGTACAGTTTTTACACTTATCCCTTATTCGTGCTTTTGTCGATGTCAGTGCATTTTTTATTATCTTTTCTTTCTAAGTTTTAAAGGTATTGTAAATTAGGTGTTTCCATGCTTGTCATAGCATTAAACGTGTTGCATTGTTCAATGTTTGATCTCAGACGCAAATTTATTGAAAAAAAAAATCAAGGAAATATTCACGTCATTTACACAAAACACATTCATGATCACGAAAAAGATTGTATATCACGAGTGTGCTGATATAAAAGGTAAATAATATGAGGTGCGTATCTGGAATTCGGATGAATTCTCTGTGCTTCGTTTGATGTTTATCACCAATATATTATAACAATGAGGTTTAACAAAATGCATTAGGCAAAGAAATTCAGCAAAGACATGTATGCTGGCAGGACGTGATTTACCTGAAAATTCCAATAACGATAATGAAGACTTTTGAATTCCTGCTACAACACTGAGGTAATCGAAATCACATGGAAGTTGATATAAACTGTGTCAGTGTAACAATGTCAAAATACATCACACTCGATATTTTAAATGTAAAATAAATACTATAAAAGCTCTAATCATAGCAGAAGTCTATCTATATATATCTACAACAGGACCGAAACAAAGCAAAGGAATGCAAGAACTTTCATCAGAACATCTGGAGTAATAGTTTTGTACAATGTTATTCATATCAAGTGTAAATTTCTTTTTATCGAGTTTTGAAAGCTTTGTACCTGTAACAGTGTCTTAATATTTGAATAGCAACCACATGCCTAAGTTTAATTAAGCTTTTGATTACATGTATGTACAATATGCTTCAGTAGCTTCTCACATGTCTGTTCCTATTTTCTGAAGTGTCCAATCAAGCAACTCAATGCACAAAATGTCGATTGCTAGTAGTATGATAACTGATAGGAACCAGTAGCTTTTTGTGTACTAGAACCCAGCTGAAATTTTGTTTGGTATGACAATACCTCTTACTTCAGATCCTACACAATGATAACATGTAAGAAAGTTTTCAGGGTCACACGAGGCTTGATTTCAAGCAGTCTGTCGTAATGTTTTCCTCAGTAGCCTTATTACCCGCCGCCAGGAGGCGGTGGGTTTATTGGTATGCTAAATTTGTTTCGCGTGTGGGACATGGAGCAAGTCACGTGACAGGTTTTCGATACTGTACAGATTTTTTATTCGTAGATGTGTGATACACCAATACATTATTTAAATGATAAAATATTATATTTATGTATAAATGTTTTATCATTTTTTTAAAAAGATGAGAAAAAACTCGGGTCACGTGACACGTTTCGACCCTCTTCGTAACACACCGTAAGTTACGACCATCTTCAACTTTCGCTTTCAGATGGCTGTGACCTAGTTCTCACGATCCTTTTGTTTACATTTTTATTTTTACAATTTTCGCCTTTCATGTGGTACATTTGGCTCAGATACAAGAATTTTATAATTTGGTTGTAATGTAGGATTACCATGATTATTGGAGATTTGTAGAATAATGCGTTTTGTTTATATCAAATTGTAACAACGGATTGATGCGTATGATGTCATCAATATCTGCGTACATAACATGTAAACAAATAATCAGCTGTTCCGTGAGATGATAACCTTTGATAGAGATATGTAATGTTTGTTGAGTAAATGGAAATGTGTTTACATTACATCTGTTAGGAATCTGGTTAGGAAAGTGTGGTTAGTTTGCATAAACTATAGATATTAGATTTTTTAAGGATATAATTTAATATATTTAGATTGCCATGACCTGAGATCATTAGCCCACAAAACATTGCTCAAAATAAAAAATGGCCATCATTATGACTTATCTGAATATAATTTCTGGCGGCGGAAAGACTTTTGACTTGTTTCCAATTTGGATTGTTCAGTGCGATGTTTACATGCACCAAACAGTTCAGATCTGTAATTGCATTTCTACGACCCTGATGAAGGAACGTGAGGGTTTGGGAGAATGTTGATGAGTCATCTAACAATAAATGACATTTTTGTTATTTAAGAACATATTAAGGATGACAAGTGTTTATCTAAAAAAAATGTAATTTGTTATTAGGTCTATATGAATGATAGTTTTCGCATTTAAAAACTTGAAATAAACGAACGTTTTCATGTTCCAGAAACAGCTTTGGTGTTTTAACCTAAAATAACCATAGTTTAACTATATTAAAAATTAAAATTGAAAACGAATTCGGTGTGAGAGAAGCTTCAAACTGGAGAACCTGAAAAAGTGGAGTTTAAGTTCTAAAAATCGTAAATAAACGACAAAAGAATACAAAAATAGACAACAGACATGAAATGGACGACAGACTGATATTCAAAAGCCTTACAAACTACATTGTGGTATTAAAGAATAAATAGTATACGGCAGTCACTCTCTTAGTTTATAAGATTATAGACAGTCATTTGTTTGTCATTTTGTTGAACAAAACCTTTTAGGGAATGTCAAATAATACAACAATTCTGATTTAATCAACAAAGATTTCTCAGAACTAAAAATATTCAAATAGGTTTCATTGATACTAGAACAATGTCACTTGGGTTAGACGAAGAAAAGGACATTAAAAAAAAAGAAATATAAGTCATATCATTTTGATATTAGCCAATAATCTTAGAAGTAAATGCAAGTACCAAAATGTACACCAAAAATATTCACGAATCTTTCAAGTTTTATTAACATGGCGTATGGGTATTGTTATGCATTATGTTTACTTTTCATCTTTCGTAACATACATAAGTAAGTGAAAGTGTTTAAAATGTATAACATGCGCAATCGATGTATACTAAAATGAATAAAAAATGTAAAACAAATACATTGAACTGGAAACAAAATGTGCGTTCGTACATAGTGTCTTTGTCAAACAAATTCTTTTGAGTTTAATATTATCATAGTCTTTGTAACAGAAGTTCCCTTAGGTAAGCTCATACGATTAATGTTAATAAACGAATGTCTTGCCAATTGCTGGAGGTACGCCGAAAAGCGGAAACGACTTTCTCATGTTTTTACTTTAGAGAGGTTCATAAGATCATTCAAATACAAATTAAAAAAAAACAACAGCAACAATACATGAATTTTTAGTCAGCTGATAATCTATATATCCTAGAGAGTGGACTGTGTCATATTTCTTGCTGAATGCATGTCACTTTCGTTCTTTTAAAAGGCAATAATTATACTTAAGGGAGCATTAATTTTTCAGAGGTTTTCTTTCGAAAAATTATTATAACCTCCTTTTGCAATTATTATTTGTACAATACAGACATTGTTGACATAGAACTAGAGATCAATCAATGACGCAAATAATAATCCTGCCTTGCATTTACCAATACACCTGTATGATACACGTTAAACGAAATGAATGAAGTAACTGTATAGTTAAAATCCTTGTCATAACTGTAAATTTTCAAAGTAAATACTGAAGAGGCTTTCTAAAGTTATATCTAAACTTTTAGTTTAAATGGTGGATCCGAATTTATCTTATTACACTTATAAACACTTTCTGATGTCATACAATATGCATGTATCTTACAACTTTCTTACATTGAGATAAGTTCTTCCTGAAGTAATCCAATTATAATTTATTTGATATTTATCAGTGGTCTGAAAGGTAGAGCTATCTGCAAGAGCGGCTACATGAAAATTAAAGAAGAAGTTTCAGAATATCTTAAAACAGCATGCTTAAAATGACCAAATCAAGACTTAAGTATTATACTTGGTCTTTAATGCTAATGCATAAATATAAGCAACTAGCATGATTTAAAAAAATAACTGGTTTTTATTCTTTAAAGTTTTATGTACTATCTCTAAACATTGACTGAAAATAAATCAATTCGGAAACAACACAATGGCAGTGAATTTTACTAATATTTTACGGTTGCTGAACCATCCCATTTTCTTACTTTTGCAACCTTTAACTATCAAAACAAATGTAAAACTAAAATCATATTACAATGCTTCAATAGAAAATAGGCGTATGCACAAAATTTTATAAACATAATAAAATATACATTAATTTCTAATAAGTATCTTACTTTATGTAATGTGTCTTGTTGTTTTGAAATAACTTTCTAACAGAATAACGAGAAACTAGATGTGTGTCCATAGCACACAGGTGCCCCCCACTCCTGCCACTGTAACATGGTTTAATGACTCAGGTTAAACATTTTTTAAGATGTTTGCAACACAAACTTTTAAGAACCTTATGTGTATTTTTCACTTAGTTGGCCATAACTCTGGACGAGCTGAGTAAATTCCCAAAGAGAACACTTCATAGGCTATAAAACAATCCTCTAATGTTTTGAGATTCTATGTTTCACAATCTTTTTTTAGTAAGTCTGGACAAGAAGTCTGGTCTTGTGTAGTGAAATAATGACTGTAGGTAAAACTGCACATGCTGACCAACATTCCTGTAAACTTTGGTGACTCTAGGTCAAATACTTTTGGAGCTACGCGCGACACAGCATTAAATGACCAATTTTTAACTAAGTTAGGGGCCATAACTCCTACACGACTGAATGAATCCGGACGCGAAACCCCAGGTGCACAACTGCACATGCTGACCAACATTCCTGTAAACTTTAGTGACTCTAGGTCAAATACTTTTGGAACTACGCGCGACACAACATTAAAATGACCAACTTTTACTAAGTCAGGGGCCATAACTCCTACAATACTGAATGAATCCGGACGAAAAACCCCAGATGCACAACTGCACATGCTGACCAACATCCCTGTAAACTTTGGTGACTCTAGATCAAATACTTTTGGAGCTACACACGACACAACATTAAAATGACCATTTTTTACTAAGTCAGGGGCCATAACACCTAAACGACTGAATAAATCCGGACGCAAAACCCCAGGTGCACAACTACACATGCTGACCAACATTCCTGTAAAGTTTTGTGACTCTACGTCAAATACTTTTGGAGCTAGGCGCGACGCAACACTAAAATGAACAATTTTACAAAATCATGGGCCGTAACTCCTACATGTCTGAATGAATCCAGATGCGAAACCCCAGGTGCATAACTACACGTGCTGATCAACATTCCTGTAAAGTTTTGTGACTCTACGTCAAATACTTTTGGAGCTAGGCGCGACACAACATTCTCGGATGGACGGACGGACAAGGGCAAATCTATATGCCCGCCCCGCCCCCCCCCCACCCCACCCCCCAAAGTGGGAACATAAAAATGAAATGTTGAATAAATGGTTGTTATTATTAAAACTGTGATTAACTTCGTTTGCTTTGGATCTCTAGTGATTTATTGTCTCTAGACATTCTTGTTTGAAGGGATTATTGTACTTAATCTAAATGTCGGCAAAGATTTACACACTATTTGCATACGTACAAAATCTTTGCACCGTATCTTAATGGATTTGGACAAACTGATCTAATTTTAGCAAGTCCTGTTGAATAAATTCGTCAAATACATTGCATGGTGATGTTTTTAACAAACAACACATAAAACCTGCGACATTTCATGTTAGAAGGCTATGTTTGCAGCCAATACCCAAAGAGATTACATGTTTTGAAGCATTGTTAATGAACGATTATTCTTGCCAAATGAAGACAGAATGTTTACTCGGTTTAACAAGTAGAAACCAACATGTTGACGACAAACAAACTTAACTATCTGCGTAAATGCAGATTCAACGACAATACGGGAATGACTTTATTTATGCTAGACGAGTATTTATGTATTCATAAGTCAGACAACGTTTATTGTCCAATATTTGCCTACTCAATTTATTCCATACAAATACGTAAGACTAGGGAACATAAGCAAATTAGATTACTTTAAAAAATTGCCGAAGAAAACTTCGTTAAACAAGTTGCTTTTGCGTGCCACGGCCACTGGCACCAGATCAGAAAAAAATGCCTCAGTACGTGTTATACCATACCCCTAGGTATTCTATAAGAACCATGGTCATGAACGGGAAAGTGCACTAACCCGTTTAGTTATGAAATGCGCGATTGAAACGGGTTAATATATTTTCCCGTTCATGACCATGGTTCTTATAGAATACCTAGGGGTAGGGTATAACATGTACGGAGGCATTTTCTTTCTGATCTGGTGCCAGTGGCCACGGCTCTTTGCAAATGTTCTTTTCGAATGCTATCATATTTTTTTTTGTTTAGATTGTACCAGCAAATTACAACTAACACGTACTTTAATCGTATATGGATGTAATACTTTTGTGCAGCGTCTCTGGCGTAATAGACTAGGTGTAATTAAGCAAATACTTCATTCCGCCTGCAACTGCTCAAAATAGGTCTGATAGGAAGCAGAGGTATAGGTTCTTAAGTTAATTCATGTAGTATTTACTAAAATATACCGCTTCAGTTGACATTCTTTTCTCAAGATAACACATTTAAAAGCATTTGACATTTGACATTCAAATAATGAGCGATGACAGTTAAAAAAAGAAGACAAACAAAAAGTGGTTTCTTTGTTAGCGGCATAAACAAAATAATTTTAATTTGTAAATGCGGATTCAGATATAGTTCTGCCTCTAACGGCCAGTTACGTACTTGGTACCTATGAAAATGACTTCCGAAAACGTCTAATTTCCACTTTGCAACAAGTCATCATGTCTTGCGAAGACGAAAGTATTTATTGGAGATGAAACTTACCTTTAACTAATGAGCATGATACTCAATTTAATATAAAAGCTATTTTATTATCCACAACTTGGTATAAAATCGTTTTTTTTCAGTGTCGTTATTATAAAAAATATTTCATGACCATAAGATTTCCCGATTTTCACAGTGTGTATGGCATTGACCAATAACAACAATTCCGTAAAATCAATGCGGTCAGGGACAACGAACTGTAAACACGATTTGGCTTCTTCATGATGAAACTGAGCTATAAGGGTTCCGGTAAAAGGGGAAGCCAGATTTCTTCATGAGGAATAATGACCACGTGAAATAAGATATTATTAATCCAGTTTAAGCAAATGTAAAGATTAGAGGTTAGAGAATATTAACAATTCATGGGATTGCGTAGTACTTTTCACATGCCTTCTAGAATTTTGCATTATGTTTTGCGACGTTCGCTGCTGTCATTCTAGTGGTTGAAAAGGCAAAAAAAAACAAAAAAAAAAAAAAAAAAACATCGATTTATACTAAAAATTGACATATTGTGGAAATTGAACCTTGATGCTCTATGTTCATATTGTATTTCCTGATTGCTTATGTTTATAACTGAATAGAACAAGCGCCTACAATGTTTCAGCAATCACTTTAAGATTTGGCCAAATATTAGACATTGCAAATATGCTTTATTGATACGATTATCAGAACTTGCAATAACATTGAATAGACGATGCATGTATAGTACTCTCTAAAACCATGAGAACGGACAAACATGTTCATCAAAATCTAAGTACGTATGGGAAATAATCAGTTCTTAGTCGTGTTTAGCCCAACAACCAATACGATAAGTTAGATCCTATATGCAAATTAAAATCTAGAAATAAATTGTGAATTTGTTTCGACTCAGTATTGTTATTTTTTCTAGATCTTTCGGATCATAGAGAAAGTTCATTTATATTTACTGTGATAGAATTCGCTTTAATCCTGTGAGGGTTTTTGCATATTTCATAACCTCTCAAGAAACGAAAGACTCAAACAAACACAGTCTGCAGTTATGTTTCTTGGTTACGTTCTATGCTTTCAATTTTTTTTCACAGATTTTATTAACTATCACAACAGTCTTGAAACGTCATGTGGCGGCTGTAAAATGTCAACCCGTCCTTGGACTCAGTGTTGTTATATTTTCTGATTATTTTGGATCATGGAGAACATTCATTTTAGTGTAACAGATTTCTGCTTAAGCCGGTGCTAGGAGGTGTGAGGGAATTGCTCATTTCATTACATGTGATGAA
Organism: Mercenaria mercenaria; assembly: GCF_021730395.1. Classification (NCBI taxonomy): domain Eukaryota; kingdom Metazoa; phylum Mollusca; class Bivalvia; order Venerida; family Veneridae; genus Mercenaria; species Mercenaria mercenaria. The sequence goes on from NC_069363.1 coordinate 59,075,652, forward strand.
AACACCCGAGTCTGCTATTATACTGCTTGGTGCATTTGTATGCTTCCAAAGGATATGTTCACAGATATCATTCATTCGAACATTTTTAGAAAGCTTTCAATAGACATTTCAACTAGCTAAAGTATAATTTATTATTTCTGATCCTTGGAATCTCCAATGACTGTCCAAGTGCTCCTCGCGCGTCAGCAGATAGTGTTGTGTTCATGGACTGGTTTATCATTCAATTTGGGCAGTACCATTTTTTATTATTCGAAAGGATGAACACTACAGATTTACTTCCTGAATAGCGAATAGTGCAGACCATGATCAGCCGGGAAAAATCACTTACCGCAAGCAGACTAAAGGTTAACAACCTTGTGTCCACTTGTACACAAACTTGTTTGCTAGTTTGACCATCTGTAAAATATACCTATAAAAGATACATATAATCTTGCTTTGCGATTTGTGAAGACATTTGACATATAAGTTGCAGACATTTTCGTTAAAATAGTTTAACAATATAAGAGCCCTATTACCCTAGATATGTTACATAAACTAAGAAATGTCAATGAACTTTGATTGTAAAGAAGTCAGTAATGGATTACCGGTGATAATAAAAGAAACAAGGCCGTCTGCAGGTATCTTTCTTCGAATTTTATGTTTGTTTTATACTAGTTCAACAATGTAACAAAATGTCGCCGCATTGTTTAGTAACAGTTTAAATGTATATATATTTGGTAGTTACGAAACAACAATGTCAAAAAGCAAATGGCTATCGGTATGGTCAACCAGATCACAACCTAAATGCCTAACTTTCTCTCGGACATTAGCTTACTCTGTGTGATCATACATGCTGTATCCAAACCGCCTGTGAAGTACGGTAAACTAGATCACAACCTACGTGCTTCGCTTTCTGTCTGTCGTAAGCTTATTCTGAGAGATCATAGAAGCTGTATCCAAACCACCCGTGAAGAAAGGTATACTGGATCACAACCTAAGTGCTTCACTTTCTCTCCGCCATAAGCTTATTCTGGGTGATCATATAAGCTGTATCCAAATCGTCTGTGAAGTACGATATACTAGATTACAACCTACGTTCTTCACTTTCTCCCCGCCATTCACTTATTCTGAGTGATCAAACAGGATGTATCTAAACTGCCGGTTGGGTACGGTAAATCGAGTCCCTGACATTAGCTTAATCCTTTTGATTATACAAACTGTATTCAAACAGTATGTGGAGTATGGTAAACCGGGTCACTCCCTACATGCTTAACTTTGTCACCGCCATTAGCTTATTCTGAGTGACCATACCAGCTGTACCAAATCTGCCTATGGAGTACGAAAAACAGAGTATGGCATATTTATGACACATGTTTCTGCAGGCAAATACAGTATGATATGTACTATAATCATAAATATAATTTTATTTTCATTTAGCAAATTGTAGTAGCTATATTGATTACTCAGTAACACTCACTACGTATCTGCGGTTGCTAAATGGTCTCTTACAATTCAAGGTTCTTATTATTTCGACCTTTGTGAAATGCAAAATACAATTAATTAGACCTTTCCATCTATGACCTAGCAATTACCTTTTCAGGTCGAATTGATTTTAGCTTGTCTGTTCTTCAGGTCAGCTATTAGATACATTTAATATGTAGATGGCGCCAAGGTGTCCAGACGTAATTAATAAATGTTAGTTCATAGACAGTCATGAGAACTGATAATAAATCTTGCAGTCTTGCAGAAATATTATATACAAGGCATTTTATTGGCTAATGTAAAAGGCGATACCTCACTGCCATTGATAAACTACTAGTGTTTCAGTAACTGTTTAAAACAGTTTAAATAGCTTAAAACTGGGCATATTAATTTTAAAGTGTTTCACGTATGCAAAGCGAAAATATTTTTACTATCTTTGTAATAAGGACTTCCTCAAGATCTTAATGCAGATTAAAGGATTTTTTTTATAAATCCAACTTAGCATTAAAATTATGACAAATTATTTAATGTCCCTTCAAGAATAGACTAAAAACACTTTTTTCAGATTCCGAACTACCCGTGGGATCTGGACGACGTAGCTCCTTTCCAAAAACGTACCTGCCCGCGTACAAACGTGATTTTAATAACACTAAACGACATTATCTATTTCATTGCGAAAACGTTACCAGTAAAAGAAATATATATCTAGGAAATTGTAATTTCAATGTTTGAACCATTGTTTCAGAGAATGTTTACTGAAAAATAAGTTTACTTATTTGATCTCTGTAACTCTGTAGCATTTCCTATATCAACATGTTACATGTATTAAAGCATGGTTCTGCTATATATTATAAAACCACCTTTTCAATCTTTGCTTTCATATGTAAAGGTAACCTCATTCCAAGTCTAACTACAAGTCATCTGTATACTCCGTAGAAGAATGACATTTCCTTGCAAACGTTACTTTAAACATAGTTTTTATTCTGAAAATTAATATTAAAATATACTTTTCTTTGATTTGACAAAATATGTAATTTCATGCTCTGAAGACTTTATATAACTATTACACTTATGTATTCATGTTAAAGGACAAGATTCCACCAGGTCCCCCTTGCATATTTAAACTCGATCATGCAATTTTGTAGACATCCATTGTCTAAACGTATCAGAGATCTAGAATAAAAAATGAAGCACAGATGAATTGCGCTTGACACTTTGTCTGTCATACTGTCGCCAAGACAGCGAGGAAATCGTATGGACTTTAATCTTGAGAATATTGTGGGTGTTGAAGTATTTATACATTTTTGTTGCCCTGAAAGCTGATGTTGACACTACTTTTGTGGACTGGAGCATCGTCATGAAAGAGGAAAATGCCTTTCAAACGGGCGCTTTTTGTCATGGATTTTTTATGGAAATAAATACTGTGTTCATGTAGAAACTGCTAGAAATAGATTTTCCCATTTGACAAGTGATATGAACAATTGGGCCACAAGAATTCAAGACGACTGTATTCAAAACATTTAAGTCAGATTTCTGTCGCCCTTCTGACACTTTGTTACCTGTCCTATGTGCAATAGTATACGAAGATAGCGCTTACAAATATATCATACTTGTCTATACCCCGACAAATACGGACATTATCGAATTCTAGGTTTTATTTCTGAAAATATTGCATCAATTAAGAGCTTTAAGTTTTGCCCCCAATTCATGGGATATTGATCTGAAGCGAAATCAATGATATGGCATTATGAATTACGTTTAAAGTCACTTGAATTGCATCTGCAAAGGTTCAATGTCAGTCGGTTGTGTTTAAACTAGTCAGTTCTAACAATATATCAGGGAATTATGTAAACTTCAAGACAGTTACAAGCTTTCATTTGGGTTACTTTAAGGCATTTTAAGTAACAGCCAATACCGGCATAACGTAAAGTTTATTATCGGGCTGGGGAAATTTACGTCGACATCTTAGGTCGACTCTGCCATGTATCATGGATATAAGAAACGCACTCTGCAGTACATATTGAAAGTTAGAAAAAAGCAAACGGGCTAGCTAAGCTTGTGGGACTGATGTTTGAGAATGGAACAAGCTTAGTATCATTTCATTGGTTACTTTATAATATTACAATTATATAAACAGATGTTACTTAAATAAAAGGTACGAATAAGTACTAACAATGTGCATTTCATTTATCTTTGTTGAATTTTTACATTGAATGAAATTACAAACAAATCATCATTTTAATATTTGTGAATTGAACATAGATATCGAAGTATAAGAACTCCCGCAGATACTGAAGTTTCAAAGTTAGTTTCAGTGAAATACTTTAACACAAGAATATTTGTATAAATAGAGGATATTATGTGTGTGTATTTTCATATTGAATTAATTAGACGAGTTGAATAAGATAAGAAAAACTGAGGCTCTGTCGAGTATTTCATCAATTTTATTCAACGAGTTTAATAAATTCAATGTGTAAAGACAAAAAATGTAATATTCTTTTTATCACATGTAAGCTTTCCCTGCTGAAACATCATAATGTTTTATCTTTTATCTATAATAGACCAAGTAAATTTGTCCAACGTCCCTATACTTAAAACGACGTCAACGTCAAAACTTTATTACACTAGTGTAGCACCAAATTGATGTAATGGCTTCATTTAATTCCCACGACGTCAAGCGTGTATAATGTTGAATAAAATACAAATAAATAGTACTGATTTCCACAAGAAATAAGGGGAAAATGCAACTGGAAAAAGCAGAGGCGTTTTCGTTCGTAAATATTCAATAAAAATGAAATGTTGAATAAATGGTTGTTATTAATAATATTAAAACTGTAAACTGTAAACTAGATCACAACCTACGTGCATAATGTCTCTCTGCCATAAGCTTATTCTGTGTGATATTGTATAACTTTCTTCACAGGTGCATCACTTTCTCTCCGCAATTAGCTTATTCTGAGTTATCATACAAGCTGTATCCAAACCGCTTGTGAAGTGCGGTAAACTAGATCACAACCTACGTGCTACACTTTCTCTCTGCCATAAGATTTATTCTGTGTGATCATACACACTGTATCCAAACCAGATGTGAAGTACGGTATACTGGATCACAACCTTCGTCTGCCATTTAAGATTATTCTATGTGATCATACAAGCTGTATCCAAACCGCCGGTGAGTACGGTAAACCGGGCCACTACCTACATAATAAACTTGTTCTCTGATATAAGCTTAATCCTCGTAATTATACAAACTGTATTCAAACCGTCTGTGGGGTTCGGTAAACCGGGTCACTACCTATATGCTTTGTCCTTGCCTTTAGCTTATTCTGAGTGACCATACAAGCTGTATAAAATCTGCCTGTTGAGAACGGGAAACACAGAGTATGACATATTTATGACATATGTTGTTTCTGCAGGAATTAAACTACAGTAGCAATATGTAATGTAAACATAATTTAATTTATTTTCTTTGTTACATTTAGCAAATTGTAGTAGCTATATTGGATACTCGGTAGCGCACACTACATACTAGTATCAAGATAGAAATGTGCGGTTGCTTAATGGTCTCTTGGAATTCAAGTTTGTTATTATTTCGACCTTTGTGAAATGCAACTAAAATGAATTAGACCTTTCCATCTATGACCTCGCTATTACTTTTTCAGGTCAAATTGATTTTACCTTGTCTCTTCTTCAGGTCTGCTATTAAATACATTTTATATGTAAATGGCGCCAAGGTGTCCAGACGTTTTCAATTAAGATATGTGAATTTTGATTCATACTGATGATAAATCTTGCAGAAATATTACATAAATGTTGCAAGGCATTTTTTGCTAATGTAATAATCGATAACCTACTGCAATTGATAAACTACTAACATTTTAGTAACTGTTTCAAACGAACAGCTTAAATAGCTTAAATCTGTGAAGCTTCATGCTACAGCAATTGTTGTCGGGGTATATTTATTTTAAAGTTGGTCATGTATGCAGAGCGAAAAATATTTTTTACTATCTTTGTTATAAGGTCTTCCCGAAGATCTTAGTAATGCAGATTTAAGGATGTTTTCATAATAGTTTTAAATCTAACTTAGCATGTGACAAATTCTTTAATGTCCTTTCAAGAATAGACTAATAAACGTTTTTCTTTTCAAATTCCGAACTAGCCATGGGATCTGGACGACGTAGCTCCTTTCCAAAAACGTACCTGCCCACTTATAAACATGATTCTAATAACAATAAACGACATTATCTATTTTATTGCGAAAACATTACCAATAAAAGAAATATATATCTAAGAAATTGTAATTTCAGTGTTTGGACCATTGCTTCAGAGAACTTTTACTGACTGTAAACAAATAAGTTAGTTGACTTCTGTAACTCAGTATAAATTCTAAAAGGTACCACCTGATCGTCTTATAAAAAATATAAGCTTAACATCAACCAAAATAAATAACAGTTTGTAAAAAGAGTATTTCCTATATCAACATATTACATGTATTAAAACACGGTTCCGCTATGTACGGAAGAATGACATTTCCTTGCGAACGTTACTCTTATCATTGTTTTTATTCTGAATATTAATATTGAAACAATTTTTATATTATTTTTTTTGATTTGACAAAATATGTAATTTTATGTGCTGAAGTCTTTATATAATTATTACACTTATGTATTCATGTTAAAGGACAAGATTGCCTGAGGTATCCCTTGCATATTTAAACTCGATCATGTATTTTTGTAGACATCCATTGTTTAAACGCGCCAGACATCTAGAACAAAAGAAATGAAGCTCAGGTGAATTGCGCTTGGCACTTTGTCTGTCATGCTGTGGGCTGGAGCATCGTCATGAAAGAGAAAAATGCCTTTCAAACCAGTACACAGGCGCTTTTTCTCACTGATTTGTTTATGAAAATAAATACTGTGTTCTTGTAGAAATTGCTATAAATAGATTTTCCCGTTTGACAAGTGATATGAACAAATGGGTCACAAGAATTCAAGACGACTGTACTCAAAACATTTAAGTCAGATTTCTGTCGCCGTTCAGACACTTTGTTACCTGGTCTACGTGCAATAGTATACGAAGATAGCGCTTACAAATATATCATACTTGTCTATACCCCGACAAATACGGACATCATGGCAACAACAAAGTTTAACGCCAAACGTCATTATCGTTATAAACGTAACAAACTAAGCAGCAGCAAGAATAATTAGTGTACAAATGGCAAGAAAATATAATGTCAATATAAGAAATGATCCTTTTTTCGTTGTTCATGCGAAATGAACGACGGAATAGGTCCGGCAAATTATACATGAATTATACATGAATCGCGCCAAAAAAAAACCCATTCATTCCTTAAATAAGTTATCGAATTCTAGGTTTTATTTTGTTATTTCTGAAAAATTGCATCAATTAAGAGCTTTAAGTTTTGCCCCCAATTCATGGGATATTGATCTGAAGTGAAATCAATGATATGTCATTATGAATTACGTTTAAAGTCACTTGAATTGCATCTGCAAAGGTTCAATGTCAGTCGGTTGTGTTTAAACTAATCAGTTCTAACAATATTTCAAGGAATTATGTAAACTTCAAGACAGTTACAAGCTTTCATTCGGGTTACTTTAATGCCTTATTTTAAGTAACAGCCAATACCGGCATAACGTAAAGTTTATTATCGGGCTGGGGAAATTTACGTAGACATCTTAGGTCGACTCTGCAATGTATCATGGATATAAGAAACGCACTCTGCAGTACATATTGAAAGTTAGAAAAAAGCAAACGGGCTAGCTAAGCTTGTGGGATTCATGTTTGAGACTGGAACAAGCTAAGTATCATTTCATTGGTTACTTTAAAATATTACAATTATATAAACAGGTGAAACTTAAAAAAAAGGTAAAAATAAGTATTAACAATGTGCATTTATCTTTGTTGAATTTTTACATTGAATGAAATTACAAACAAATCATCATTTTAATATTTGTGAATTGAAGATAGATATCGAAGTATAAGAACTCCCGCAGATACTGAAGTTTCAAAGTTAGTTTCAGTGAAATACTTTAACACAAGAATATTTGTATAAATAGAGGATATTATGTGAGTGTCTTTTCATATTGAAATCATTAGACGAGTTGAATAAGATAAGAAAAACTGAGGCTCTGTCGAGTATTTCATCAATTTTATTCAACGAGTTTAATAAATTCAATTCGGAAAGACACAAATGTAATATTCTTTTTATCATATGTAAGCTTTCCCTGCTGAAACATCATAATGTCTTATCATTTATCTATAATAGACCAAGTAAATTCGTCCAACGTCCCTATACTTAAAACGAAGTCAATGTGAAAACTTTATTACACTAGTGTAGCACCAAATTTATGTAATGGCTTTATTTAATTCCCACGACGTCAAACGTGTATAATGTTGAATAAAATACAAATAAATAGTACTGATTTTCACAAGAAATAAGAGGAAAGCTGCAACTGGAAAAAGCAGAGGCGTTTTCGTTCGTAAATATTCAATAAAAATGAAATGTTGAATAAATGGTTGTTATTAATAATATTAAAACTGTGATTAACTTCGTTTGCTTTGGATCTCTAGTGTTTTATTGTCTCTAGACATTCTTGTTTGAAGGGATTATATTGTACTTAATCTAAATGTTGGCAAAGATTTACACACTTTTTGCATACGTACACAATCTGTGCATCGTATCTTAATGGATTGGACAAACTGATCTAATTTTAGCAAGTCTTGTTGAATACATTCGTCATGGATATTGATGTTTTTAACAAACAATACATAAAATCTGCGACATTTCATGTTAGAAGGCTATGTTTGCAGCTAATACCCCAAGAGATTACATGTTTTGAAGCTTTGTTAATGAACGATTATCCCTGCCAAATGAAAAACAAGATGTTTACTCGGTTTAACAAGCAGAAACCGACATGTTGACGACAAACAAACTAAACTGTCTGCGTAAATGCACATTGAGAAACAATACGGGAATGGATTTATTTATGCTAGACGAGTATTTATGTATTCATAAGTCAGACAACGTTTATTGTCCAATATGTGCCTACTTAATTTACTGGATCCATACAAATACGTGAGACTAGCGAACTTAAGCAAATTAGATTACTTTAAAAAAAATTGCCGAATAAAAAAAACAAGTTGCTTTTGCGTGCCACTGCTCTTTGAAAATGTTCTTTGTCAATTAATGCTATCATATGTTTAGCAATATATCATTTGAATAGATACCAGCAAATTACAACTAACACGCACTTTAATCGTATATGGATGTAATACTTTTATGCAGCTTCTCTGACGTAACAGTGTAATTAATTAAGCAAATTTATACTTCATTCCGCCTGCAACTGCTCAAAATAGGTCTGATAGGAAGTAGAGGTAAAGGTTCTTAAGTTAAATGATGCAGTATTTACTGATAATATATCGCTTCAGTTAACATTCTTTTCTCAAGCTCACACATTTAAAAGCATTTGACATGTGATATTTAAATAATGAGCGATGACAGTTATAAAAAGAAGACAAACAAAAAGTGGTTCCTTTGTTACTGACATAACAAAAATTAGTTTGTAAATGCTTCTGACGGCAAGTTACTTACTAGAACTTGGTACCTATGACTAGTACTATGGTTTCCGAAAACGTCTAATTCCCACTTTGCAACCATTCATCATGTCTTGCGAAGACAAAAAGTATTTACTGGCGATGAAACTTACTTTTAACTAATGAGCTTTAACTAATGGTCGTCAATTCAATATAAAAGCAATTTCATTATCCACAACTTAGTATAAAAGTGTTTTCGAAGTGTCGTTATTATAACAATACTTAATGCGTTGAATTCTTCATGTGAGGAAGCCATCCAGCTGGCTTACGGAAGGTCGGTAGTTCTACCCAGGTGCCCGCTCGTGATGAAATAATGCACGGAGGGGCACCTGGGGTATTCCTCCACCATTAAAGCTGGAAAATCGCCATATGACCTATTATGTGTCGGTGCGACGTTAAATCCAACAAAAAAAATAATGCATTTTTTTTACAACCATAAGAATCGGAGTTCATTTTTTCCCGATTTTCGGAGTGTGTATGGTATTAACCAGTAGTAGCAATATTCCGTAAAATTAATGCGTTCAGGGACAACGAACTGTAACCACGACTTGATACGACTTAATTCGGTTTGCCAGAGCGTGTAGTCATGTCAAGCATTTCAATGAACGTAATCAATATATTACAGGTAAACTTCTTCAGCAAGGCTACCGTTATTACAAATTGCGTAAATATTTTGCTACATTTTATTATCGTAATTCTGATTTAGTTTTAAAATTCAATAGTAATTAAAGACACTTCTGCGAGAAGGTATTTCTAAACCCGTTTTTTATGGGGATGTAATTTACAAACTTCGTAAGATCTTGGGTCACGGTAATTTTCCAAATGTATTTGGAAAGATTATCAGACGTTTTATTAAAAGAGGTTACGACCCAATTGTTTTGAGACATACCGCATGTTTAGTGTTCAACCCGTTTACAGTTGGACACTACGCTTCCCTCTTTGATTGCGTCTGATGGAAGAGGGGAAGGACTCTATGATAAGCAGTTTTTAAATCCTACCAGGACTGAACTGTTTTGATATTTGTCTTCTGGCCTGTTTCGTCGGGCCCTTAAGGGTGTTTCTCTTGTTGCTCTGTCTTCTGAAAAGGCATTGAGTACATACGATTTTGGTTCTTAAGGTTTGTTTTTTATATATTTATACACGAGCATTTTTGTGTTTTACATGCCATGCCTTTTTGTTTCCATTACGTGTGTATGAGATTCACCTGGAGGGGATTACTTTTATTTACACTGTCCCATGTCTTTGGAACATGGTGGGGGTAAGAGTGAGGTTAGGTGCACTATAAACCGGTTTAAACTCCCCAGTGGTGTTTTTGCCACTGACCGTTCCAAGGCAGTGCCCCACTGTGTTCCTTTGTTTGTTCGTTTCGTCTTATGTGTTGGCTTTGTGTACGTGTGTGTTGTTCGTTTTGTCCTTATGTGTTGGCTTTGGGTGTGTATGTGTTTGTGGTGCACGCGTCTGCGTGCTGGGGGTTTCGTTTTGAGGAGGCTACTTTTTTGGTGCGTGGCATTCCCTGTTTGATATTTTTCTTTGTTTTTTTTTTGGCTTCTTCATGATAAAACTGAGCTATAAGGTTTCGGTTCAAGAGGAAACCATATTCCTTCATTTGGAAGAATGACCACGTCAAATAAGATATTATTAATCAAGTTTAAGCAAATGTAATGATCAGAGAATACTAAAACGCCATGGGATTGCGTAATTCCATACTTTTTGCATGTCTTCTTGAATTTTGCATTACGTTTTGTGATGTTCACTGCTGTCATTCTAGTGTTTGAAAAGGCAAAAAACATTTGATACTAAAAATTGACATACTTTGGAAATTGAACATTGATGCTCTGTGTTCATATGGTATTTCTTGATTGCTGAAACCTTGTATATACTTTAATAGCGATGTTTATAACAGAATAGAACAAACGCTTACAATGTTGCAGTAAACAATTTAAAATTTGGCCCAATGTTAGACATTGCAAATATATATTTATTGATATGATTATCAGAATTGGCAATAACATTGCATAGACGATGCATGTATGGAACTCTCTAAAACAGTGAAAATTTGAAACTAAACAGACAAACAAGTTCATCTCAATGTAAGTACGTATGGGAAATAATCAGTTCTTAGTCGTGTTTAGCCCAACAAACAATACGATCAGTTATATAAACACTGGAAATGAATTATGAATTTGTTTCGACTCAGTATTGTTATATTTTCTAGACCTTTCGGATCATAGAGAAAGTTCATTTATATTTACTGTGATAGAATTCGCTTTAATCCTGTGAGGGGTTTTGCATATTTTATAACCTCTCGTGAAAAGACTCAATCAAACATAATCTGCTATTATGATTCTTGGTTGCGTTCTATGCTTCTGTGAGTTTTTTCACAGACTGTATTTTTTTATTAGGACAGTCTCAAAACATCGTGTGGCGTCTGTAAAATGTCAACCAGTCCTTGCATTCAGTGTTGTTATATTTTCTGATTATTTTGAGTAATGGAGAACATTTATGTTTAGTATAACAGAATTCCGCTTAAGCCGGTGCTAGGAGGCGTGAGGGAATTGCTCATTTCATTACCTGTGTTGAAAAATAACCGAGTCTGCTATTATACTGCTTGGCTGTATGCTTCCAAAGGACGTGTTCATCACAAATATTATTAATTCGGAAATTTTAGAAAGCTTTCAATAGACATTTCAGCAAACTAAAGTATAATTTATTATTTCTGATCCTTGGAATATCCAATGACAGCCCAAGTGCTCCTCACGCGTCAACAGATAGTGTTATGTTCCTTCGCAACTTTTCTGACTTTCGCCGTTCATGCAGATTTTCAAAAACTAATATCGCATTGCATATTAAATTTTCAAAACTATCGCTGTTGGTTAGGTTTGGCTTAACCTTAAATCAGCTGAAGTAATTTCAAATTTCAAACGATTAAAAAGCATGAATCATCATAAAGAAGATGATGCTCATTATGTGATTATATCTGTCAAAGAAGACGTAGTTGCTTCATAAGGCAACAGACCCAGATTGACAAACTCAAATGAAAAATAAAATTCAGAATTGTTCATAGTTTAAAACTCAAATGCGATGAAATACGGTTGAAAAATCATAAGCGAATATATCTATAAGCAATTGCAGACTCAGTTTGAAGGTGTCAGTGCATTAGATGTCGTGAAAAGTGTAACATCTTCCCTTATTTCACTCAGTACCAGCTTAAGCGGTACTGTTTTAATAGAGAACCCAGAACAGAGTCCATGATCCCGAATACCCTTAATATTAACATTTACCCTGCTATATTTCTGAAATGGATTTGTCTATCATTCAATTTGGGCAGTACCATTTATTATTCGAAGGGATGAACACTAAAAAAATACTGCCTGAATAGCGAATAGTGCAGACCATGATCAGCCCGGCAAATCACTTGCCGCACGCAGACAAAAGGTTAAAAACATTGTGTTCACTTGTACACAAGCTTGTTTGCTAGTTTCATCCCTCGGTACGAACCATCTGTAAAATATACCTATAAAAGATAATATAATCTTGCTTTACGGTTTTTGAAGACATTTGACATATAAGTTGCAGACATTCTCGGTAAAATAGTTAAACAATATAAGAGCCCTACTACCCTAGATATGCTACATAAACTAAGAAATATCTATGAACTTGGATAGTAAAGAAGTCAGTTGGTTACCGGTGATAATAAAAGAAACAAGGCCGTCTGCAATTATCTTTCTTCGAATTTTATGTCAGCTTTATACTGGTTCAACGATGTAACAAAATGCCGCCGCATTGTTTAGTAACAGTATAAATGTATATATATTTGGCAATTACAAAACAACAATATCAAGAAGCAAACGGCCCCAGATCACTACCTAAATGCCTAACTTTCTCCCTGGCATTAGCTTATTCTGTGTGATCATACAAGCTGTAACCTAACCGCATGTTAAGCATGGTAAACTAGATCACAACCTACGTGCAAAATGTCTCTCTGTCATAAGCTTATTCTGTGTGATACTGTATACCTTTCTTCACAAGTGCTTCACTTTCTCTCCGCAATTAGCTTATTCTGAGTTATCATACAAGCTGTATCCAAACCGCTTGTGAAGTACGGTAGACTAGATCACAACCTACTTGCTACACTTTCTCTCTGCCGTAAGATTTATTCTGTGTGATCATACACACTGTGTCCAAACCACATGTGAAGTACAGTATACTGGATCACAACCTTCGTCTGCCATTTAAGATTATTCTATGTGATCATAAAACCGCCGGTGAGTACGGTAAACCGGGTCCCTACCTACATACTTAACTTTCTCTCTGATATTAGCTTAATCCTTGTTATTATACAAACTGTATTCAAACCGTCTGTGGGGTATGGTAAACCGGGTCACTACCTACATAATTAACTTTCTCTCTGATATAAGCTTAATCCTTGTAATTATACAAACTGTATTCAAACCGTATGTGGGTTACTGTAAACTGGGTCCCTACTTATATGCTTAACTTTGTCCCTGCCTTTAGCTTATTCTGAGTGACCATACAAGCTGTATAAAATCTGCCTGTTGAGAACGAGAAACACAGAGTATGACATATTTATGACTCATGTTGTTTGTGCAGGAATTAAACTACAGTAGCAATATGTAATGTAAACATAACTTAATTTATTTTCATTGTTACATTTAGCAAATTGCAGTAGCTATACTGAATACTTGGTAGCGCACACTACATACTAGTATCAAGATAGAAATTTGCGGTTGCTAAATGGTCTCTTCGAAATCAAGGTTGTTATTATTTCGACCTTTGTGAAATGCAACTAAAATGAATTAGACCTTTCCATCTATGACCTCGCTATTACTTTTTCAGGTCAAATTGATTTTACCTTGTTTCTTCTTCAGGTCAGCTATTAGATACATTTTTTATGTAGATGGCGCCAAGGTGTCCAGACGTTTTCAATGAAGTTGCGTAAATGTTGATTCATACTGATGATAAATTTTGCAGAAATAGTATATAAATGTTGCAAGGCATTTTTTGCTAATGTAATAATCGATAACCTACTGCAATTGATAAACTACTAGCTTTTTAGTAACTGTTTCAAACGAACAGCTTAAATAGCTTAAATCTGTGAAGCTTAATGCTACAGCAATTGTTGTCGGGGCATATTTATTTTAAAGTTGGTCATGTATACAGAGCGAAAATATTTTTACTATCTTTGTTTTAAGGTTTTCCCGAAGATCCTAGCAATGCAGATTTAAGAATGTTTTATAAATCTAACTTAGCATGTAACAAATTCCTTAATGTCCCTTTCAGAATAGACTAATAAATGTTTTTCTTTTCAAATTCCGAACTAGCCATGGGATCTGGACGACGTAGCGCCTTTCCTAAAACGTACCTGCCCGCTTATAAACATGCTTCTAATAGCAATAAACGACATTATCTATTTTATTGCGAAAACGTTACCAATAAAAGAAATATATATCTAAGAAATTGTAATTTCAGTGTTTGAACTATTGCTTCAGAGAACTTTTACTGACTGTAAACAAATAAGTTAGTTGACTTCTGTAACTCAGTATAAATTCTAAAAGGTACCACCTGATCGTCTTATAAAAAATATAAGCTTAACCTAAACCAAAATAAATAACAGTTTGTAAAAAGAGTATTTCCTATATCAACATATTACATGTATTAAAACACGGTTCCGCTATGTACGGAAGAATGACATTTCCTTGCGAACGTTACTCTTATCATTGTTTTTATTCTGAATATTAATATTGAAACAATTTTATATATTATTTGTTTTGATTTGACAAAATATGTAATTTTATGTGCTGAAGTCTTTATATAATTATTACACTAATGTATTCATGTTAAAGGACAAGATTGCATGAGGTATCCCTGAAATGAAGCACAGATGAATTGCGCTTGGCAATTTGTCTGTCATGCTGTGGGCTGGAGCATCGTCATGAAAGAGGAAAATGCCTTTCAAACCTGTACACGGGCGTTTTTTCTCATTGATTTTTTTATGAAAATAAATTCTGTGTTCTTGTAGAAATTGCTAGAAATAGATTTTCCCATTTGACAAGTGATATGAACAATTGGGCCACAAGAATTCAAGACGACTGTATTCAAAACATTTAAGTCATTTTTCTGTCGCCTTTCTGACACTTTGTTACCCGGTCTACGTGCAATAGTATACGAAGATAGCGCTTACAAATATATCATACTTGTCTATACCCCGACAAATACGGACATCATGGCAACAACAAACGCCACACGTCACTGGCGTTATAAACGTGACAAACTAAGCAGCAGCAAGAATACTTAATAATTTGACTACATAGCTTACTCTAACCTGATAATGCAATGATGAAATACCTATCGCGAACTCGATCAACCCTCAAATATTATTATTTTCATGGTAATTTGCTTATTTGTGTTACACAAGTTGTGTACTCCTGAACTTCTGGTCCTTTCGCCCTGTATCTGTTCAGGTAATAGAAAATTTTGGCTTTTTGATTAGTTGGATTTTTTACGTACGTTTGACCTTATTTATCAAGAAGAGGATGCTATAAATGTCGTTTAATATGTAAAAATAAAAATTTGCGTTTTTCCCCACAAAATGTTTTGACAATTAATGCGTTCATGTGGTGTTAAATACTTCACACTGAATTGCTTTACTGAATTATTCCATATGAAAAACAAACAAGAAAAAAAAACACATACACACAATGGAGAGCGAGCAAGTAACGTTTATGTATAAAGAGAACTGCTAAGCTCTGATAAATAAATTATTAAATTCTACCGCATTATCACATAAGGATGATCGAAATTTCAAATTGATTTAGAATTTAGACAATGATAGATTTATTCTCTATTTGAATTTTCATTTCCAGATGTAGTTCAACTAATAAAGTCAAACAAAATAACAATTACAGCTTCTTGCTGCATTTGATTATCCAACCAGAAACATTTATTCTTCTGGGAATTGTTATCGAATTATATCATATATTTAGCAAACCCTATTATGTTTACATCAACATATCTTTGTAACATAATTGTCCTAAAATATTGAGGATTGTTAAATGCTTTTAAAATGAGTAGAAGAATAAAAAGGCAAAACTAGCGTATTTCTAAATTGGAACGAATTAATTACCAAGAAATGCTTGGTTATAACGAAAATCTTCGAAAATGGTTTCCCCTGAAACACCTGGACAGATTTCAAAAAGATTTCACAACAATAGTCATTGGGTGACCCTCTATCAGATTCCTTCAAGTCGTTTTGTATCCTTCTAAAACATGGTCACCAGGTTGTGGAACTAGTTGTTCTTATATGATCATGGCTTTATGTATAATCACCCCTTGGATATGGCGCCTGCTTTTTAATTTTGTCTTTTGGCAGTTCCTGTGATATGCAGGCTCCATAACCTCAGATCCCTTTTCTAAATTCCAGTTTGTTTAGTTTTGCTCATTGTTTTCTCGTTTAGGGCAACCCCATTATTTTAACTGGGGACCATACGCCGCTTTTCATGGAATTACACACTAGTGTAGCATTGAAGGTTCCATGTGCACCGCCCTATGAACACATCTGCGGATGTCTCTAAATTGTTTTTTGTACTTTTAACATATGTAAATGTTGAGTTCTGCTCAACCCGGGGCTAGAGGGCGTGGACGGTAGCATGCATTTCCTCTACCGTCCATGAACAGGCTCAATCAAACCGAGCCTGCAACATTTTCGTTTTTGTTGTGTTGAGCGACCTGTGGAGTTTCCACTTTTTCTATTTATGGAAAACTTTGAAAGTCATCTCCTTTGAACCTGCTGGTCAGAAGTCATAATATATTCACAACAATTGTCCTTAGGTTACCCTCTACAAACTGTCCTGAAATCATTCTGTATAGTTATAGCATGGCCATCAAGGGTTGAAAGTATTAATTCCTATGTACATGTAGCTGTATGGTTCTGCCGAATTAAAAATATTTCAATGCAACGGTCCTTAGGTGACTCTCTACCAAATTCTCACAGATTATTCAGATTTTTTTAAAGAAACCATGACAGATACAGGGGTGGGGTTAGTTTTCTTTATACGGCTATGTGCAATAATTTTTTTTAAAATCTGCTCGGACAACGTAAGCCGACTTCAAAATGATTTCGCGACAATTTCTCTTTGGTAACTCTTTGACAAGTGCCTGTAAGTTATAATGATTAGTTTAAAACATGGCCGTAAGGACCGAGCCAGATTTCTCTATATGGAAATATTTTTGAAAATCTCAGTAACAGCTGGCCAGATTTAAAATGATTTACAGCTGCTATAAATGTTCTTTGAGTGACCACCTACCAAAACTCTTTGATAAAACAGTGATATTCATGTGAGAAATGTAGGGCTATCGTGTTTAAAGTAACACTCTATTTGTGTTTGTTGCGACATACGCAACAAAACAATATTCTATAAAATACAAAATCGCATTTTTTCTGTTTTATTTTTAAGCTGAAAGTCAGTAGATGGTTCATGAATGTTTATATATACAATTGGTTTAGTTTTGGAACTAACTAGGGAATACTTTTTATTGGCAACAGGGTTCCGTTTTGTTTTCAAAGATTTAGATATATACGTCTACTAAGAACACATGAAAACGAATACATATATAACATAACACAACACAACATATATTTTATTTGGCATTAAACTGCAATAGCACGTTTATAGCCTACACGAAAACATCAGGGACTGTTGTTATCTCACAATGCTGGAAGCAGTTGCGTAAAGAATTACTTAATTAACTACTAGCATTATGGCGAACAATTTGGTTCAGCTATTAAACTAACAAAAAGAGATATCAGTGCATTAGAGGCATTCCGTGTTACAGTGCTATTTGCCCATAACAATTCTCAACAGTGCTATTGCCTCTGTGCACTGAAAATTGGATTCTATTTATTGACATCGTAATGTAAAATGAAATGCCGAAACAATAAAACAGCACATCAAACGAAAACCTAGCATCCGGGGAAAAAACAACAGATCTTTGTTAATGTAATAAACTGTTTTAACTACTGTAATATTTGACTGATCAGAAACCGTAATAACCTCCCCTTGCCTGGATAAGTATTAGAAATATTTTAGAAATTATTTTAACAAAAAAAAACGAAGTTGTGCATAGGGCAAATGAGCTTGCATTTTGACTTGATTTTGACTTTCAAAGAAAAACCGTACACTGAAATGACGTGCTGACGTTTAACAGACGCACATTAAAAACGTTTTGTTTAGCAGCATTTTATGATCACTTAATGATTTTGTTTTTAAATAACTCTTTCTTTGAATCAAGAAATATACAGAACAGGGAGGTACAATCATACCATTTGATCTTTGATCTTTGATCCAGGTCGATGTACAAGGATGTTTAAAGCAAAATAGCACAAGCGGCATCTTAATTGTCGGGTCAACAATTAAATTGTGTTTAGATGTATGCTGTATTTCTACACTGCTTATTTCTATAGATGCTGGGTAAAAAATTGCATATATACAGTCGCAATGTGACCTGAATTGTGCCATTGTAACTAAAAACCATACGAAAAAAAGAAAACTTGCATACACGCTTATTTGACTTCTTTTAGATAACAAGTCAGTTCTAAGATTTCTGTAATTGATAGGTTAATGACAGAAACCTTATTACTGAACAGGAACAAGAATTCAATAAGGTGAAGTGAAGCCAGTTAAGCTTCGGTCAAGAATGATAAATACTAAATTGAACCATATTGCTGACATGAGAATTTTGACATTAATCATACAGGAAAATTTCATGATGATAATATTTTTGAACGTTTTTTTTATTGACTGAAAATCTATATCTGCGACATCCACTAATTTGATAAACAAAGTGATTAAAGAGTTATAGAAAAAACTTAACAATTCTTACCATATATGTTTTAATTACATACTCATTAATTTTAATCTCTAGCAGCAGCTAGTTTAAATTTGAGAATACTATTCGTTTTAGTGATATTCTAATTGTCTTTTGAGTTGTGCCATCACTTTGTATAATATATGGATTCCAGAACTAAATAATTCACCTTACAGTAAAACTACCAAGAACAATCAACATCACTTTAAAAACAAAATGAACAACTTGCAATAAAGCAGTAATAGAAATACCCTATTTTGTTAAAAATGAATTCATTAAACCCTTTTAAGGCTATTTATAGTAATGTGATATAGCTTATAACTCTTAGATTTTGTCAGGGTTATTAAATTAATGTATGTTAGTCCCGGT
Organism: Mercenaria mercenaria; assembly: GCF_021730395.1. NCBI lineage: Eukaryota > Metazoa > Mollusca > Bivalvia > Venerida > Veneridae > Mercenaria > Mercenaria mercenaria. The sequence goes on from NC_069363.1 coordinate 59,094,984, forward strand.
TGCAAAATATTTGGCGATATCAAATCATAATACCTGTCGTGAATGTAGTTTCAGATGCAAATTTAATGGTCAATGAATCTAATTATACTTGTTTTGGTTTTGTCTTTTAGGAACATCAGGCTGCAGGTTTTGTCAAATACTTGTACCGCAGTTGAACAGATTGGTAGGCGCAATATTGACACTTGCAAATTCATAACAGATGAGCTTTTTGCTACAATGTTTAATCGAATTTTGGAAATATCTGTTCATAAAATATGTTGCAGTGCATATTGTAGAGCATATATTACCAGACGCATTATTCTGATCATAGATACAAGCATATGACCGAAAATATAAACAACATTTTTATACTAAATATAGTTCACGATTTGCAATATGGTTATCGCGGAGACACATCAGTAAGTTTGTTTTGTATTTAAATTTGTCTGATAAAGAAGTCAAACTTGATTAATACAATCTGTAAGAAACAAGACACAAGAAGCCACAGATAACGCAGTCACCCAAGGTCTGTTGGCGCAAAGGGCGCAACTAGTCATCATAATGAGAGACTCAGTTTGATGCGTTAATGAAATATTCAACATCCCTACTGCCCGGTAGAACCGGCAAAAACGGTAATTATTACCCTCACAACGAAAAGTAAGCACCTCCTACCGGCGTCTTACGATAGTTTTATCTTTTATCACATGTACTTCAAGTTAGTCATGCAGAACGGGCAAAATAGTTATAACCTCATGTAAAATGTCAATGCCATAAAAGCCGTAAAAATGTATGAAAGAGATCATTGAATTATATTCCATCATTAATCGTAAGCTATTCCGTAACTTAAATGATAAGTGCAACTGCTTATATGTTACATGTACTGCAATAGCTATGAAATATATTAATATAAAAGACATATAATTTTCGAGGTCAAAACGTTCGGCCGACTGCGACTGTTATGTTCCGTAGCTTAAATTTGTGACTAGATGTTAGAACGATCGCACCTCAGACAACCGTCGTTAGTGTTTGCAAAACTATAATTATAACAGCTGCTGGCATTTTTATACCATGCCGGCATTTGGCAAATTCAGCCTAATACGCACCTTACAAAAATGAAACCTGTCTTCATTTACAAACCTGTTTGTTTCATATAATGATACCTGTTTTTGTTATAAAGTTTGACAATAGTGGAAAAGTTTGCATTTCCCATGACGATACCGAATTTGCCTCCTCGGGTTTTTCTTGTTTCCATTTTTTTTCTAGACATTGAGTTTATCGTATAATAGAATTATATTTTTAACTGTTGCTCCTTTTAAAAGTTCACCATGGAAAATATTTGACAAGTTCAAGCAAGAAAAAATACTGCATGGCAATTTTCCATTAGAAGTCCATGGTGAGATACTGCCATGTCTTTGTCATGTCAATTATATCACATGACAAGTATTCTTTAATGATCGAAATCGATCATTGCTTAAGGATGTAGGATCGTTTTTTCTAACGTTAAGAATATTTTCATACTCTTGAAGATCATTTGTTTCTAAGACAAATAAGAGAAGAAAAAGCACAGGTCGCCGAACTCGTTTTAATTTTATAGGATATTTTCTTCACCCACTGTTTAAACATCTCTCAAATGTTGTAAAATTGAAAAGATGGTGGTACTTTATAAAACATATAATATCCAACTAAATGTTATAGGGATTCCAGGTCTTACCAGTTACTATGAAAACAGGGTGATATCAGTATTATATCAGTATTATATAAGCATAAATGTCAATAACAAATCTCTTTTATTTTTACATGCTGACGTAGTTACCCCACCCACTTTATTTTCAATGGAATAAACGTATTTGAATCAACAAAAAAATGACATTGAGATTTTAGAAATATTTTGCAGCTTTAATGACACGCAAAAATGCAAAAAAAAAATAATGGAAAGAAAAAAGTCGGGGTCACCGTGCATCTAAGAGATTTATTTAGAAAAAATGTATTAAAACTGGTGAATGTATAATTATATCTTAGTTCTTTTTGTTGTAATTTATATTTCCTGGAAAATATAAAGAGCTATGTTGGAAACTTTTATTTCAGTTGTAGCTTATCATTATATACATTAGTCAGAAAAAAATCAGAACCAAACCTGATCTACTTTCACAGATAATTGAAATTACCGACCCCTACCCACTGTACATCTTACATCAATTTTAAGCAAATGCCAGCCAAAATAAAGGGTGATGTTTTTTTTCGCCAGATGTAGAATCTGTTTGGTATAATGGTGCATTATTAGCCATATTTTAATTATTTAGCATTAAATTTTGGCAAACATTTTGTTAGAAAAAAAATATTCGAAGAAACATTTTTCAAAATGGCGGATATCCTGAAAAAAAAACCGCTCGTTCATTAAAGGGCATGAACTCCAAGATTTTGAATAAAATGATCTTTCTTTAAAATTGAAGTATGGCCGTATAACGAAGATTAGAACACGAGACTTTTTGTTTTCTTAAAAAAGTGAAATATAGAAAAAACATATCTGAGCCGGGAATCAAATCAGGACCACCTCGGACATGAAAGCCTTCGTACCTTCTTGAACAGTACACAATAAAAAATAAAGCTTTATGATTAAGGCAGTTTACCTCCGGTATACCGTTACAAACCCTTTTCAATTTTAACGGAAAAAATGGTAATATAACATGTTGCTCAAGTTGGCGGCCTAGTGGCCTGAAGTTGGCGGCCTAGCGGCCTGACACAACTAATACTCATAATTATGTTTCAAGAACATTTAACAGACTTCTTAAAGAAATATAGCAATAATTTCCTGACACCTGAAAATCATACAGGCAACTTCTTTTTCACAGACGGAATAGTTCTTCCCACAGCAATCCAGTTGTAGCTGGGGAGTCCGACTAAGTATCTTTCGATGACTTGACAGGTTGAAGTACTTGCACGAGTAACTGCATTGAAATTAGATAAGAAAGTTCAGAAAAACTAAAACATCATGTTTCAAAATGACGAACTAAGGACTTACATATTATATTCGGTCGAAGAAGTTATATATACGAGAAGCATACAATGATTTTTTTTCATAATATTTAATCTATCATTCATGATTAAAAACGTTAAGCAATATTATATCCTTATCGATTTTGAATTTCATTAAACTGCGTTACATAAAAACAGCTTATATACGAGTAACTTGCGGTATTTCGTGCTAAAGTACTCTTTGTCTGAACAAAACGCTATAACATATAATGTAATGTCACTTTTAGACGTCTAGAATAATTCTAAAATGAGTTTAACATGCCACAGTCACAATATACGACCGTCGCAGCAACTTAATGTTGACTAAAATGATGAGGTATTTCTTGATCTGACACTGTCAATGTTCGGAATTGTGAATAATTCAAAACTAAATATTGTAGAGAGCTTGTTATTGGATACGATATAGATTCATTCCAGTCACACTTTAAGTAATTTCATGTCTATTTTAAATGATATCTCTTGCTTCGGAAACTCTCACAAACAATGCAAGATATTTAAATTTATTTGACGTAGGATTAGCTTTAGTTAGACTAAAATTCCCTGATGAATATTATATCATAACCTGCGTAGTCTGTTTTATTTTATATGCATTTCCAAAACATGTAATGTGGCAACAAGCAAATATTATTTTGTTCTTTTTACCTGCATTGAATTGAAAATGCAAATGTTCAAAATTTATAATACTGTTGGTGGTTGCCAATCAAATTCAAACATTCAAGAAAAACTTAACCACTTTCACGACGCCATTCATGTCCCAATCCGGAATGACAAAGTATTGATTTGGACGTGTTTAAATTAAACATCTTCGATTTAACACAGGTGAACAAACCGTTTTCTTGCAAAAGGAATGTGACGCCAGTTACATCTTTTAAAATATTGAATTATCACGACAGCAGTCGTCTTGTTCCTTGTTGCGGCCGTAAAATGGCCTCAGGGTTTTCTGGTTATTTGGGTCCATCTAGTCCAATCTATGTACCCGTATGACATTACATTTTGTATTTATCTGAAGCCCGTGCTAGGGAGCGTGAAATGTGTCTCACATTTGATTACATGTACTTATCTTGAAGAGGCACAGTCAAACTAAGTCAGATATAATTTTGCATGGTTTTGCTTTTTTCCCTTAATAGCAGATGTCTTTAAGTGCAATTTCGAGGCGGGAAAATTTATATTTTTTGGTCTTCCAGAATCGTAGAGTTTATTAAAACTGAAAAGTAGAATAACACTTAAGCCAGTGCTAGGTGACGTAAGATGCACTTTACATATCATAACCTTCCATGACAGACTCAAAGAAACCTACTATTTTGTTGCTTGTCTGTGTTCTGTTCCAAAAGGGTGATTTTCTCTTCTTCATCAATTATCGCAAGATCGATCTTTTGTGCTGTGTGACGGCCGTAAAGCGTTTCACTAAGTGCTGTTATATTTTTTCGTCCTTTTAGCTCACGTGGTACGTTCTAAATATCTGCATGATAGAAGATTCAAAGGGACGCAAGAGTGTTGTAAAGTTCATTACCGCTCATGAACAGATTAAATCAAACCGCGTCTGCATTATTGTGCATGTGTGTGGATTATGTTATTTATACATTTTACCTGCTTAAGGAAATCTTGACTGTCATGAAATGTATTTGTCCTGAAATAAAGTTAAACTTTATGCATTTTTTAAGCAGACATACGGCGTATATCTCTATTATTTTACAATTCAGGTAATAACGTTTGAAACAAATCATTTTTCAGACATAAGAAATGTTATTCTTAATGTTTTATGGCTATTTAGAGAACTTTACGAATTTTTAAAACTGTTAAGAATCTATAAACTTGTTATCAAATTGAATAAAACTATGTATATCAGGCTTTGATTCTAAAGTTTATCAAACGTATATAAGGTCGGAATTATATAAGAACACACCTTTAGAGTTGAACAACAAATGCTATAACTAATATCAAATAAAGAAGGAGGTGTGATAGCAAATAAAATGTTCGCTCCTCGATCTGTCTTAAGGTATAAGATCACTAATAGAGAACCTCCTTTTTGAAGAGTATTCAATTCCTACCATAAACCTACTTTGACAGCAATTTTCAGGGGGGCGTAGGTTCAAGCCCTACTGGGACCAAATTTTTTTTCCCTTATTTTCCTTTTTTCTAGTAAGCTTTTACTTCTTTCAAGACTTATTATTGTTTTCTTGTACAAAAATGGAAAAAGATGAATCTTATAAGCGGTTTCTTGGTGTTCAAAGTGAATTAACTACTTAAACAGAAGGGGTAGAGTTACACATCTTTAAAAATATTGAGTTACATATGGTGAAAGTTCTCTATTTTGCTTTCACTCTTAGATTATATATTGTGGAAGAAATTTAGGTAGGTTTTACGTCTGCCCTAAGGTTATCTTTAAATGGAGTAAGCAAAATTCAAAACAGAAACACAGCATTCGACCTTATTTTTTCAATGTTGAAGTATGAATTCTGTCTCATTAAATCCGTCTACTTGAGGCACCATAGAAGAAAATGATATTGCCATTTTTATTCTGTGTTTTATAATTGTTTACCAATAGTTTGATGTTTCTTTTAATAAAATTAATGGTAAAATGAGTTCTCTGCAAATATTTTGGATAGTGGCTATCACTTTGAAATTTGTCTGTACTTGAGCTTGAGGAGATACCATATGATATACAAAATTTACAAAAAACGGCACGGTAAAAGTTGTTTAAAAATTGCAAAATAGTGCAAAACATGGTTACCTTTCAGAATATACCAAGCAAAGGCCATTTTGTAAACATTACTATTAGTGCTCTAATACCTTAAAAACAGTGTCATACTTCTACCATTTGTGAGAAAGACTTTATTATTTTAAAAACATGTACGGTTTAAAATCAATTTGCACATGGTCAAAGATAGAAATTGAAGTGCTATAATACCTTGTACATATAGATCACGTGATATACACAAAAATGTTTCAACTGTAAGACCATTTTCAAATTGGTAGTTCAAACTACAGCGCTAAAGGAAGGAAGAAAAACACATGTTTTGTTATCATTACCACTGTTAAAACTCCATATTCCATATTTATACACGTGCTATACAAAGAACAATGCAATTATTCTAATACATAGCTAACACATGCTTAATGCATTAAAAGTGCAGTTCATTGAACCTGTGTTATTTCGTGCTGGAACGCAATCTAAACAGCTAATTACCGCTCTTAACATTAAACTTTTAGTAATTTCATCAATATTCATTCATACCAAAAACGCTGTTGTTGTCATGAGAAACTTGCCTTTGTTTTGTTCGTAAAAAGCATCATATTGCCTATAAATTATGTACTTGTACAAACATCACCTTTTAAATTTGTGATTAAGAAACATCTAATTAAATTAGGAATATCTTTATGCTTGGTGGGTGAGAAAAACAACAACATTGTTTAATACGCTTATTGTAAGTCTGTTCCGCAACTTAGATGTATTTAGTTTTATGAAAACGACGTTATACCCTTTTTCAAGCTTTATTTTTGGTATCGTGGGCTTGCCTTTAAGTTTACCAATACAACTACAATTACAGTAACACACGAATATCTACGACGTTATCAGTAGAGATTTATATATAATTGTAGCAATTTATAATAAGTTCTCGTAGGGACAGGAATAAGCTATAGCACCCATTAAAATCAATTAAAACTCCATGTAGCTTTGTATGGCAGACCGTTTAGACGGTACCTCGGGTATTTGTTTACGTCCTGGTTGGTTGTAAATTTGACAATTAATGTTTATCTGATAATCTTTATTGTTCTGTGGCTATTCCGGTTTAGGCAATTGGAATTTCTGAGATGCTCTTGAGTGTCTCCGCCTAATTAAGAGGCCAGTACTGGTCCATCATTAATTCGCAAAGAGCTAGGCTAAGTTAACCGGACAGGCCAATATCTATAAAGGATTTATCTCCCTCAGTTCTGAGGGCTATGTTTCACTCTGTCCCTCTGGTCAGACGCTCTCTGTCTGTACTTGTAGAGGATGAGTTTGGCACCCTGAGAGGTTGCCTTTGCACTAGGTAAAGCGCTTTTGAACGTGTTTATCATGAAAAGAGCACTATATAAATATGATATAATAATTATGATGTGTGCTTATTTGTCTTTCAGATACGATCTTTTATTTACGTGTTAAATATCTTGTTCTATACTGTATCCATTCAGATTCTGAGTACCATAAAATACCAGTAAAAAGTTTCAAGCTTTATAAACACTGATTTTGTTCAACAATATCCCTTTTCTACATTTTCATGGTTTAGAATTTGTTCTATTCTCTTTTCAGATATTCAATTATATTTTCCTAATACTTCAAAATAAAATATTGCAGTCCGTTTACTGCATACATTGAAACATGTAATGCGTGACATCGGCAAATTCATAGCAACTATAAATTACTTGCGGAATTGCTAAAAAATAAAGCAGGAACAAGTGGGTTATTGGAAAAACAGAACTGTGTAAGTGAATGCTATCAGAAAGTTTTAATTTATTTAGGCATCATCATATGACACCAAACAGGATCCATGCACAGAGGAGCTATATTTTATATAATGGGGATATCTAAACAGCAGATTGATCTGCAATGCTGTATTCGACTCAGATGAATATTGCCAGGCATGGATCCTTCGAGGCGCTTGCACCTAGTGTGTTCCGGTCTGGAAAAATCCATGAGAGTCGAAGGTATCATTGCAGATCAATGCACTTCTTTATTAATCCTTTGATTACATAATTATAATTTCTAGTATTCTCGCAGTCAGAATTGACTAATAAATCTTTTGAAAGAAAAAAGGACTGAAAACTCGTTTGAACGGTGAACATTTTGACGCAGGATCGTCGAGACGCCATCAATATGTCATGTCTGACGTCATATTTCACGTCACTACTAAAACAAGTAGTACAACCATTTTGTTTCCATGTCCAATGGGAGTTGAGTACAGGGTTTTGTAGTAGCTAACGAAATATAAGTTGTATTTCAGACAGAAAATTCGTAGGTATTTAATAAAAAGAAAATCCTACAATACAGCTTCATCGACGTAAATAATCGTAATAAAGATGTCAGCAACTGCTCAAAAATATTGCGGTAATATACAATGCAGTGATGCTTTGTGACGATATGCTGAAATTATACGCTCTGCCTACCGTAATGAACCCTGGTTCCTTGGCCTTGGCTAAATGGTAATTTTCATTAAATACTGCAAACATTTCTTAAGTGAGTCTCTAAAAAGCACATTTTCATCTGAGGGCTTAATCGCCTTTGAGCAATTTGCAATAAAACTTTCAATAGAGTAAAAACTGCAAGAGGTAATGAAGAAAACTTATTTATGAATATATGACAGAGCAAACATAGGGATGGACACCAGTCTAACCCACAATACTTTGCGAACATTTTATTGAAACAAGAGGCGAACAACACATCAAGACCTTAAAGTTTTTTTTTTGTTTAGTACATATCATTAACCGATAACTAAGGCAGATATTTAGAGCCCACGATAGAACTTTATAACGCCATTCATTTTCCTTCATGGTGACAAACGACGAAAGTACATGCCTGCTTGGTATCGATTATGTTCTTTCTCTGTTGTACGATATACATTAAAACTACAACTTGTCTACCAACGGCCCAAATATTTGTTCTGGTAATAATTATTCATTTTATGATACTCATAATCGGACAAATAAGAAGACTTGAAATGCAAAGATAAAAAAAAACGAAATAAGGATCATTGTTACTTCATTATGCATTAACATGATATTTTAACCAGTGATATGGATAAAAGAATTCGGCGTTTGTTATCAGAACTTTTCCATTTTATCTTTTTGCTTTCAATTGATTGGAATGCTAATTTATGCTGCAAATAATATATACGATTGTCAATTATATAAACATGAAAGATGGATTTTTTAAAAGAAACCATTCTAAAGATAAAATTAAAACTAATGCAAGGACTGACCTTGCAGGTACTATGATAAGAGTTGCGAATCTTGTGTTCAGTGAGGGCATTAACTAGAGTGGCGAATCTTGCATTGAGCAAGGGCTGACTATGTACAGTAACTATGAACTAGAGTGGCGAATCTTGCGTTTAGCAAAGATTGACCTTGTTGTATGACCTAGGGCTGAGAATCTTACAAGCAACGTGTGGACTTATTTCATTTGTCAGAAATTTCTTCTTCCATATTCCGTTTCAAACGACCTTTGTACATAAACTTCCTTTCCCCTTACATTTAACTTAATCTTCAAATGTGGTAATCAAGTACTCTTAAATTCAACATAATTTTCAAATTCAAATTAACCATTTTTTTGTTTCCATTGAAAAATATCTTAATAAGTAGAATTTATTTTACGCTACATGAATATTACAAATTTCCAACCACGCACAAAGCTTCACATGTTTCTATACGTCACGCCGTCATTTGACATACGTTTTTGCCGAAAGAAAGCGTGTGCTGTGACGCCACGTTAGAATGTTTGTTGCTCAATCGACGATAAGTTAGTAGCATGAAGCAAACTCCTGATACGGAAATTTGGTCAGGAGACCATTTCCCCAAGCAGAAATATCTGTTAAATGGACAGGATAGAATAGAATAATCTTGTTTTATTGCTTCATTAACTACAGGCGACATAACCGAACAAATTACACTCCCCTATTGCCAATTAAATGCCTATAAAATATTCCTACCGCCTTTTACATAACACATTAAATGCTATAAAAAAGAACTAAAAGCCATTTCTATCAACTTCATTTTGTAAGATAAATGGTATTTATTGTATATTTTCTCCTTCAAGATATGTTAACGCGCCTTTATGGCCCTGTGTGCTACACGAGGTTAACGTTCGTTTATTTTATGATTCATTCACGTGAATAATTAACACTTGCAGAACACTTTTTATTGTCAGTTGTAATTTATTTCCAGCAATTTACATTTACGATTAAATTCATTTGTAGAAACTAAATACTTTCCTAAACAAAAACGAAATTAATAATAAGCTAACTGAAAAATATGAAAAGCGTTACTAAAGTTAATTCCTGTTAAAAAATAAGAAATGCCTATACTGTTCATCGAAATACAATCTTTAGGTTGGAGAGGTAAGGCAATGTTTTGTTTAACAGGATAATACTTAAGGTTTATGTGTTCATATACTTATATCAAAACACTACCATAAAATATTAGTGAGGAAATGATGCGTGTTTATTTCAAAAAGTCGAAGTGCATCACACTCCAATGAAAAATTATGAAATTAACAAATTTCTGTTTTTTGGCAAAAACATCATCTATCAATACTTCACAGAAATTCAAACCTTAGCATGTGTTACCATTTTTCTACCCTCTTTTAGTTTCCAAAAAGAAAAGGGCTTCCTTCAACCCTTTCTATGTTCAGACAATTTATTACTCAAACTGTCGGTAAGTTTCTGAACTGTACTAAAACTACTACGTATATTTGTGTTCCTCATGACTATATTTGGAAATATCTGATTAATTCAAAGAATAGCAGCTGAAGTGACATTATCTTTGAGCAAACTCTTTAAGCTGAAAACCTGTTTCGAATACGTGACGTTTCGTAAATCTACAAATTCGTTACTTCAGAATTAAGAAAAAAAACAAAAAAACAACAAGTGTACGAAAATATTATGTTATAGAACAGTTAATTGAATTTGTGGTCTCTCTCGCTACAGTGCCCTTTGTCTGACGCAGAAACGACTGTTCCTGCAGCGTTTAGCGGTACGTCATCGATGTTCATTAAAAAAGTTAATAATTGTTATTGTACAATCATTTTACATAACAGATAGCCTCACTGCATGATAAGACTAAAATGATCTGGTGTATACGGATTCTCAGTTAAAATTCTAGAAAAGTAAAACGATAATTAACAATTCACCAACAGAGATAAAGGTTTCAAATATGGCATTGCAATCTTAAAACAATTCACCAAGTCTGGGTGTTGCAGAATTTAGTTCGTGTTCTAAATTCTGACCAGGAAACATGATTTTAATTACGATAAGATTTTGCGTACGACAGTATGAAATTCGAAAAAATGGTCGAAGTTCCCTAAAGTAAACATCAGATGAATATGACTCTAGAATTATTTCTATATTTTTGTAATTTATTTAAGAAATAATTTATAGCAAAAGAGTGCTTTAACACTATTTATGCACGAGGGCGGTTATACGTCGGGCGTAATAATTGCACGAGGGCTCAGCCCGAGTAAAATTATTTGTACGGCGTATTATCGCCCGAGTGTATAAATAGTGTTAAAACACTCTTTTGCTATAAATTATTTCGATTCTAATATGTCCTTAATCTAAAACAGTAGATAAAACATAGAAGCGCTCTTTCTTGGTCGCAACAAAAATTTTGACGTCATCGCACGTTAACGTGATGTCATTCTAGCGTAAGAGTGTTTTAACAGTGACAAGCATATTAGAATGTTGTATATTCTGGATGCTTTGTCCCTTTCAGGGGCGTTTAGTGTCACAACATGTATTATGCATTATAGCAAGTGATCAACTTTTTTTTATTTTTGGAAGCGATGTTATAAAACAATTAAATGGACTCCATGATCACTAAGTGTCAATAACAACAAAGAACACTAGCACAGTGCAACCTTTACGAGAAGACCATTGCTATTTGTCGTAAATTTAAACCGACTAATAAATAAAGAAGAAATACTCGGAATGTGACAGTCAATATATAGTGCAATAAAATGGGATTGATTTAAACAAAATTCAGGCATAAATAAAGTATTACAGATAATTTTGATCTGCCATGTTCAAAAAAAAAAAAATAAAATAAATAAAAAACAGAAGTAGCTTTTATAAAGAACGGATCCTTCATTTTTTTCTTGATTTAGTGACAAAGTTAGATCAAAGATAATTTCATTTGCATATAAGGAAGCCATTAGGAAGCAATATTTGAGGCAAACATTAGATTTTTCAGTACTTATCTCGTTACGTTCTTACAGTGTCAAGCAGATTATTACATTATACTATATTGTATTGTATTGTATTGTATTGCATCGTATTGCATCGTATTGTATTACATCGTGTTGTATTGTATTGTATTGTATTGTATTGTATTAGCCTCAAAATTATTGACTCCGTCTGTTACAAGTCATTACAATATTTCAAATTATTTTTCTTTTTAAAAACAGAACTATGCGTTATTTCACTGCCGAGTTTAATCGCGACCGACCACAATATTAGATCAGAAGCTTAACACTTTAGTTGTAAATTAACAGTCGTACTCATTAGTTGCAAAATTGTGATATCAGATTTTGAATTGTAAATTAACCGTCGTTGTGAAATCAATACACGATGTAATTATTACGGTAAGGTAAGTGCGACAAATAGGTAGTGTCTCATATATTTTTCTTTACTATTTTTCTGTCTTTAGTTAACATATGGTTTTGAATCCCTTTAAGTATTCTAGTTTCGACCTCACTGTGTACAAAGTGTAGTACACTGTATGTAGTATTTATTACATGCTAAATCACTCTTGTTAACGAATTCCATGTGATCTGATTTTTGTCAGTGAACCAGTTTATAACCATTTATCAAAATCATATAATTTTGTGTTCTTTCATTCCCTTCGAATTTGTGCAGCTCATCCTGGATATCAATTCACGTCTTAGTTCTGAATCAGTTTCTGTGTTTTAACAAGGACGTATAAGTTTTGAATATACTGTAATTATTTGTCACTGTGATGATATAGTCTTTTATAGATCTAACAAACAGTGTACTTGAAGCATTAATTTCATTACGTTTCACATTGATGAAACATTAATAAGTTTAAACAAATAAACCAAGACTGACAATTTATTCAGCCTACACTGACAGAAAAAAAGCTATTCAAAATGCCATTATGGAATTATGTCCTGTAGAAATTAGCGCCTCATTACGTGACGATTTCATGGATAAAAAAGCTCAACATTTCGTGTAAAATGGTCTAATTAAAGTGCTTAGCTGATGGACACTGTGGGCGTCACTCAGTTCTTGGTATTATTACACACACTATAAGGATCTTTCACTAGATTCATGTGCAGATGGAAACGTTTTGCTTGAGGGTATCGAGATTCTGCTGATTTACCACAAAACAGTTACCGGGGAGCTAGATGATTCCATCCGCACATTATACTGGTGACAGACTGCTTTCTTTACATTTTAATCCACAAATAAAATAACACAATTGCTTTTCTTTAAGCACTGTTTTATAAGAAACATGGAGGAATACATACGCATGCACTCAATGCATTTGCGAAAAGAAATACCTTTTCGGATTCAGTGAAATAATCAGGCCCGCAGGCAAATACCAAAACAATTAAGTCCAAGTGGACTTTGATAGCAGAGTCCGTTTCCTTTGATAACCCTTTCCGCCTCCAATCACGCAGTTTGTCTAAACCACGTCCGATAATGATCTCCTTGTACGAAACACATATGCTTTCACAGAAACACCTGGCGTGAAAATCGTCCCAAAACATCCCCTTAAATGTGAAGCTGTATCATGTCGCATAAGTGTCTTTAGATCACTCTTATATTCTAAAACGGAAGACAGTAATCTTTCTGTAGTACGTGTGATGAATGAAAGCCAAAAGCGGTTTTGGCAGGAAAATCCCGTTTAAGATTACCAGGATATTTCTAAATGAGATACTGTTTTTTCACTTTTTAAGAATAGAAAGTTTCGTATATTTCTTAGACGAGCCTAATAATTTTTGATTTATAAAGACTGTAAACTGTTAGTATCTTTATCGTTGTTTAGTTTTGATTACATTTACTCTCAAGAAATTCTTCCAGACTGGGAAGGCACCAGATTATATTCAGCGGATTAATACATATTGCGGCATTTTAACTTTAGAAAAACATAGAAAACATAGAAAATTAAAGTTTTTACTATAGACTTCATAATAATATCATGCACTTATGTATGTGGTAATCTACGCAAATTGCTAAATGGAAATAGAATCTTGGAATATTGTTTTTTTTTGGGCTTTTAAGCAAGGGACCAATCGTAGTTATGAATTAAGGTATACTTTGGGTCATTTGCATATACTATTTGGTCAAAGACATATGATATCACGACATGACCGAGAGAAGTAAATATTTTTGTGGTTCAGAAATTTCACGTCGTGCTTTGTGAATTTGGCTTAAGTATCCATCAGTTTACTGCCATTATAGCAGAACGTTTGCAACTTGACATTGCTTTCTACACAATGATAATATGAAATACATCGAAAGCTAATGGATGACAGCAATAGAATGATAGTGTCATGAGTATCATGGTTATAAAATGCCCAGTCGTTTAGTTTGACTACTAAACAGAATCGTGGAATGTTTTGTTTTTTTCTACGCGAACGATTTAGTTCATTTATGGGGCTTTCATGTTTTCGGCCCTTGTTAACCACTGTCATTTTATATCACTTGCGTAAACTAGGTTAAAGAGTAGTTCAACAAAGCGTTTTCTGCCACTGACATAATTAAACAAAATATGTTTATCTCTTGCTGTAGCTATTTTTAAACTTTGGATTAGGGTAATACGATACGAGTTCATGGAATTTGGTCATAACTAATCTAATCATGGGCAGATCTATATGTTTTTTTTATGTAATAAAGTCACAAATTGTCTTCGAAGAACAGTCGTTAGAAATGATCGTTTGTCTACCAGTACAAGATTATATGGATCATTGAGACCTCGGCTTAATGTCGTTATATAACTAGGAAGATTTTTTTCCTTTTTAGATGCGTATTTTCTCCTCTTTCTACACTATAAATCAATCGAGGACATTGCGTTTATTTTCGTAGTTATGACATCGCCGTTAATTTTAATGCTGATTGATGTATCCGACAGTTAAAAACAACAGATGTTTACAGCGCTGTCTATGACTTTGCGCAAAGATTTGATACTTGAACTTAAAATGACCGTAATTGTTTTCCCGAAAATGACTATGTAAAGGTTAAATTTTCAGTTGAATAAAAATCTCAACGCCTGCATTTCATTATCTCCCCATCAAATAAATACCGCAAAACCGCGATTAACGCATCCAAGTTAAATCTGTTATTTTGGTAGCGTTTCATTTCAAAGGGAGTAATACAGTACTGTATTTGTTATTAAAATGCTTTTTCAGTCTTTTCCTAGGATAAAGTTTATTGATTGCTTTGAAATAATGAAATTATCGAGACTTTGGTAGACTTAAACTCGCTTTTTGCGCAGAATTCTTCATGGACTTACGATGGTTATAACCAGGTTCCCGCCCGTGATGAAATAATGCCTCATTCACCTCGTATAGCTAGAAAGTCGCTATATTACCTATTTATTACATACTCGTTTCTATTCCCCGTTAAGTTACACTGGTACCGGAAACGTCAATATTTTTCCATATACTGACGCCTGAATTTCATATCGGGTGCGTGACGTAATTCAGTGTGTGCTGTTGCACTATTTTTTCCATTTAGTTCAGTATTGTCAATCCTATTCAGGCTATTAAACAAATTTATGATATTTACATTATATTTATACGTGTAGATGAGTATGTAATAAAAAGGTTATTATCTTTGCATCGGAAAATATGCACTCGTTCTTCAACGGAAGAATATTGCGCTCCTAAAGTCGCGCAATATTTACGCTGAAGAACTCGTGCATATTTCCCGATACAAAGCTAATAACCTATAAATACCTGTCGGTTTGACGTTAAAAACTTTGGTTAGCGGACAAATTCTCCTATTTGATATACAGATGTAATCTAGTTTTATTGTTCCCTTTAATTATTTCAGATGACGTAAATGAACAAATTACCCACCATATTGTCAATTAAAAGTCGATAAAACATTCCTACTGATTTTCGTATATCAAATTGATGGACACATATTCGTAACAAAAATAGAGAATGGGAGTCGCAGACATCTTTATAAAATATTTGAAATCGTAAACCATGAAAAGTGATATAGTGAATACTTACAGTGACATTTCTATTTGTGTGATCATTGATTTAAAGAACATGTGTACAATTCATGTATCACTGCTTCGAATTACACTGTCCAAAATGACCCAAAAGAAAGCAACTCGAAATAACTCAAAGTTCGGATTTTGTTTATGAATTATGAATGTTCTACTCACTACTACATGCTTAATTCCCATAGCCTCGCACTAAAGAAACCACGTAACAAGATGTTGACCTATTTTTAATTTACGAGATTATATGTACCTTTAAAGCATTTCTGTAGTCAAATGGGTTTATATTTCGAATGTTTAAAGTTTCGTTTACTGGACTTAACACAAGTACTGGTGGAATTGTTCTAGACAAAATTGAAGTTTTACGTAGAAAGGAGACATGGCCTATGAAACATATTCGCCTTTGGGAAATTTCGGGAAATTATACATCTGTGTATTAATTAAGCTAGAGAAACTACAATTAGAGGTGCTTTGCTGTGGAATCGGTTAAGTGGTAAGGGCAGGATGACAGTCTAAATTTTGGACAAAAAATGAAACCTTACAAAGCAAAAGTTGATATATATATATATATATATATATATATATATATATATATATATATATATGGCCCAAGAAATATATGAGCCGCACCATGTGAAAACCAAGATAGTGCATTTGCGACCAGCATGAATCCAGACCAGCCTGCGCATCCTCGCAGTCTGGTCAGGATTCATGCTGTTCGCTTTCAAAGCCTATTACAATTAGAGAAGCAGGGTATCGGTCTCAATCTGAACAAAAAAGTACATAGCAATTGGCTGAATTATTCTAATATGTTACAGAATTCATGCTTGTACGCAGTCTGTACACGTTTTCCAGTATTAACAACACTAAAAATGCTTTATCACATGCCTCCTAGCAGTAGTGAGACACCATGTTAGTGGTTTAGAAGTATAAGTAAGAATACTTGAACCAGAAACTGCAACGAAGCAAACTTAAAACATGACTCCAAAAAGTGAAAAGGTAAGCACAGTGTATAGCTACAATATCGGGCTCACTGTATAGAGTCACTGAGTATGATCTGATATTAACTAAATTATTATTTACCAATATTTACACAATGAAGGCGATAAATGATGAGTATATATTTAATTTAGCTGCTTATTAGCAAGGACTTAGGCAAATGTTTATGTAAAACCATGTCTAGTTTATGGGGAGAAAATATACCATTGAATGTAAGGAAAACTTAGTTCTAGAAGCAATGACATAAATGACATAAAAAAACTGCAGGTTTACAAGAAGTTAGTGCAGTCATTTTCTCGACGGCATCATTTGACACAAAATGCTTCCATAGATTCAGCATTGAAACAGGCATCAAAGTCAGTATTTGATGGCTTGTTCAAGCCGTTTCCAACAAAATCGCATATGTTTCCATATGTTTAATGTGGGTTTTGTCTTAAACCGATCTTTCAAGTTCAGAAAAGTTATGCACCATAGTTCATTGATCCATCGTCAGCAATATGTTTTATCTTGAGCGCCCCGCTCATTATCTCAAGCGCATGACCATATACTTCGAGCTCTCAGCATCTTATTTCGATCGCACGACATCTTATTTCTGTCACCCAACATCTTTACTCGAGCCTCTGACATCCTATTTCGAACGCACTATATATTATCGTTAGCACTCAAAATCTTACAAATGTATCTCGAAGTCATGACTTATCATGTTGATCACTTGTGATAACCAATAGCAATAAATGCGTGTTCTAAACATACTGCCGTTGTGTGTTTTTATCTGTGCAAATCACAAACTAAACAAAATTGTATCTTAAGTTTAATACCTTGTTAAGTGTTAAACTCACACTCAGAATTGAGATGTGATTGCGTATTGCAATTAATAAGCCGTATGATAGTATTTTGAAAAGAACTTTGTTCATGTAACTGACTCAATTTATTCCCCAGATTGATATTGTCCAATCACACTTGGGATCATGTGTAGTTTCCTCAAATTCTAAATTATTGTGTGTTTAAATGGTATTGGCTTTTTATAGTTTTACATTATGATTAACACAATGATTAATAGCAATTTAAAATACATCAACACCATACATTGTCTAATAGAGTTAAAGACAACTGAAATCAATTGAAACGCACTTACAATATAATAGTCCTGCAACTAATTATTATAATTACATTTTAAAAATCTGATCTCTATCTTCTTATCTTCATATCGAAAAATATGTTATGAGATATAATATCATTTGTATGCAAATATTTTAACAAGGCCTGACAACGATGTCACACGTAGATTTATACGCTGAATACCTCCTAGTATACAAATTAATTATCTGTTTTATTATCTTATTATCTGTGATTATTATTGATCTGTGTACGTTTATATGAGGTTTCAAAAATAAGATCTTCTATTGTATCAATGTAGATACTTGGCATTTAGTTTCCTTAATTAAATGGCATTGATTTTTGGTTAAATGTTCATTTATCTTTTTGTATGCGGATACTGAGCTCACATAGTGCCTGTCGTAAACTATTTTGTGACCTCTCATTGTCAGTCCATCTGTCCGTTCCGTTCCTTCATATGTACTTAAGACGACTTTTCCTACATCATAAGCGAACATATGTAGATCAGTCACAATAAACTTTAAAAGTTCACTTAATCCTTACAGCATACCACTTTACGTCCTCTCCCTGGATTTTTTAAATATCTTTTGTGTCTTAGCTTCCGAATGATAATACCTTATAGTAAAAACTGAAACTTGAAAAGTATGAACAGTTTCCTACATTATTCATAGAATTTGCAAATATAGTTTGTGTAACATGTTGACATAGAGCGCCTTTATATTATCTTTAAACATTTTTTATATCAAAACTTAATTCCTTGATGTAAAGAAATGCATTTTGCTATATCAGAAATCGTTTCTTGATATCAGGTAATACATTAATATAAAGAGTTTGTTTCTCGATATCGAAAAAGGAATTTGTACGTATAAGAATATACATGTATTTTTTTGAAATCATAAATTCTTGACATATTTTATATTAATACTTCGAATTTCGGATATGAGAAAATAATTCTTGATATCATGACATTGATTTATTGATATCACAAAATAAAAAAAATGTAAAAAAGTCAAGAATGTTTGACATCAAAGAAACGGCATTACCTATCTT
The DNA here is from genome assembly GCF_021730395.1 of Mercenaria mercenaria. Lineage (NCBI taxonomy): Eukaryota > Metazoa > Mollusca > Bivalvia > Venerida > Veneridae > Mercenaria > Mercenaria mercenaria. The sequence continues at coordinate 59,114,106 of NC_069363.1, forward strand.
AAACTTGTCTAGAATGCACGCTGTTAATGAATTTTGAAAGCTGAAAACAAAAGGTAGAGCATTTTACCACAAATTAAAGTTATTTGAAGTGGCCAGGGTGGGGTGTGGGAGGCTGACAGGAAGGTAAATGAATAAAGCGGCCCCAATATGTAATTTTAATAAGGGCGGTCAGGAACCTCAGCTGTTAGAGCAACGGAAAGACATTTCGAGACCCTGTGTTCATGTCCAAGTCTGTTAGCATATTTATCTTACGCAGTGAAATTTGGCGCCTATGCAGGAATGTAGGTCACCGTTTTAGACCTGATTCAAACTGTGTGTATGTTTTTTGTTGTTGTTTTCTTTTTGCTGGAAATATGATATCATATGAAATTAGTTTTTTCTTGTGTTTAACGTTACACCAACACAAACTTAGGTCATGTGGTGACTTTCCAGCTTTTGATGATGGTGGAAGACCATTATTTCAGGTAAGGACGGGCATCTGGGTAGACCTACAAACCTTCCATAAGCGAATCCTACACTTCAGGCAAGATTTCAAAGCCACAGCGGTGAGAAGCAAGTGATAAAAAAAATGTTGGCATCATTAGCAATAAGTTGCAATATCCTATGAGAACAGCACTGTATTTTAAATGTTTTATCTGCAGACCTAATAACTTTCAGCGATAATAATACAAAAAGGGGTCAGAGTTCCAAGATCAATGTATCAATGTAAGTACCTACGGAATACCTTTATTAATTCACGCGATATTCAAGCTTATATACCACCTTTCTAAAGCAAATGGGGATTAATTTTATGAAAATAAAAGGCGGAGTTAAGAAACGTAATATGTAAACTAAACGTCTTGTCTTACGGTCTCATAAGTTTGTGTGAAGTTTCAATATTGTGAAAAAGTAAGATAATATTACGAAACGTCAGAAAAATAGGACCTGATATGTGATATTACAGATACAGTCCACGTCTATTAATAGACAACATGCATTGAGAGACCACTTTTTAGTTCAAAGAACAAATTATGATGTACCAAGAGACCGTTTATGTTAAGAGATTGTGCTCGAAATCTTATTTTTGATCAGACAATCTATTTTTGTGTATTATCAACAACTAAAATAGCACATCCATCTTTTGAATTCCAAATTTACCGCTTTTTATCTTTCTTCTTTTGTATTAAACCATGTGATATAAAGTTGTTAAAGATAGTTCTTCAACAGACTAGATGAAAGTGCACACAAGCCTTTGTTTGAACAAGCCTTTGTTTGAATGGCTGTCTTTTAATGACAAACATAAAAAAACTATCTTTATTTTCTAATCTACCAACCCTGTCAATTCCAGGAGAAACACTCCCTCTTATTTAATAGCTCATCCATATTTATAGTTGTAGCAGTGGTATCCGCTAGCATCAGTGAAGTTTTCTCAGTTTAAGTCTACTGAAATGTTCATTCACAGGATAATCAAATGTCCAGCTTACTCTGTCATTCACATTTTTATCATTTAAATACACAGGAATATCATTTGCAGGAGCACATATTGACCCTCACGGGCTGTGCAGAAGACATAAAATAGAAAAAGTGGAAATTCCACAGATCGCTCAGCACGACAAAAATGAACATGTAACAGGCTCAGTTTGATTTCAAGTTCAGAAGTGGAAATGCATGCTACCGTCCACGCCCTCTAGCCCCGGGTTGGGCAGAGCTCAACATTTACACATGTTACAAGTACAACAAACAATTCAGAGACATCCGTAGATATGTTCATACGACGGTGCACATGGAACCTTCAATGAATTCCATAAGCTTATTCAACTTTCAACAGTTTTACATAAATTTTCGAAATTTTGAATTTTAAATTTACAAAAATAACGCAGACAAATGGCATAATTGGTTATGTCTTTCTGGTTCTGTTCTGTTCTGATAATCTAAAAAACTTGAAGTATTTCCAACGACTAAATAGATGAACGGAGAACAAATGCACATTGTAACTAAATTAAAATTACAGAAATTGAATTTCAAACCCTTGTCCCACATTGTACCATTTCATTCATAATAACACTTTGACTTTGGAGCATTTTCCCCAAACCGCCGCGATTGGTGATTCTTTTATGTCAAGAACCCTCCATCTGACTTACGGAGCGTCCTTTGATCTACCCAGTTGCCCATCCATGCATAAAATAATGCCTGGAGGGGAACTTGGGGTCTTCCGCTATCTTTAAAGCTGAAAAAATGTCATATTGTTTACATTTAGTCGGTGTGATGTAAAATTCAACAAACACACAATATTTATGATTAAGCATGTTTTGTATAACGTTTATGAAACAGTATTTATTTAAGGTCAATGTGATTGGGTCTTTTAGATTGAAGTTCTTCTCTGTTTGGTTTTGATTATTTTGGAAAAACCCCCGTACCCCAGCAAGTGACGTCGATTTTGCTTGGCGCTTGCTTTTTACTCTCTTTCATAAATTAAGCAAAATTACAAGACGGCCTTCCTGAAATGGAAACAGAAACAGACAGGAAGGATTAGTAAGTCGTTTGAGTGCTTAATTGATTCAGCTAACAGTTACATTGACAACTCTGAATGTTAGCACGTGAAACTTTTTGTAGCGCAAACAATGTTTACAAATTATGGAAATGGATGTTATCAGCATCCATACAAGTAAACCTAACGAACACTTACCCACTTTTTATATTAAGATAATCAAACTGAAGAAAAGCAGGCTGACAAATCAAACTGTTATGTCATGCATTCACATGTGTCCCTTAAACTTAATATGAACATTCATCATGGGCAATAACTGACACTTTTGATTTTGAGGTCAGTGGATCAAAGGTCAAGTTCATAGTGAATGTCATGCAAATAGTGTTTTCGCTTAATAACTTGGGATTGCACATTGACCATAGACCGTGCAAAACTTTTAATGATTTTGAGTTTGGTTGGTCTACCGTCAATGCTTCAATTTACGATCCTCAAACTTATCAGGTACTTTGTCCATGGGTATTTCATGACCCTATTGGTTTTGAGGTGAAAGGTCAAAGTTTCAATAGCTTTTTGATATATATGAATCCCCATTCCATGACATGACACTCTGACGTTTTCTGCATCGTTTTCATCTACCTTGCAAATAACGAGTCCAGTAATTATAAATTTTTATTTTTATTTTTCTGTGTGTCAGGTATATATTTTATGATCTATTTTAAGAATTTGAAGAGTGTAGAACTTCAAAATGTTTTTCTAAGAGCGCAAATGCAGTAAATCTTACAGCCGGAACTAAACGGTAATACACGTGTAAGTACTTCCAAATGAGATCAAACGGGTTAATTTGATTAATAAAAAAACATTGGGTGTTATTGTTTTCTTTCTACCGTGTTCAAACTATTCCATTATGCATTCAATGTTTGGTAATATGTATCAAGGTTGTTTTTTTTATTCATCAAAATTATGTAAAGTGAAAGTGACTTGTAATAAAAACTGTCAAATATAAAAAGAATTCGAATTACACATGTGTTACGTAGTATATTATTTTAAATTATAAAAGAAAATAACGTAAGTATCGGTACATACGTTACCGTTGGAGCATGCTGAAATAAAAAAAGGAACCCAAATATCTATAAAAATGCTTAAAATATGTGTGTTAAATAATTTACAAAAGGGAATATACAGTTATAAAAGATACTTTGTTGCACTGTACATAATATATACTGATGATAATTTAAGTACCAAGGAGCTGAGGTCTAACCTTTGATGCGTGCTTAAGAATGTACATAATATAGTAATTATAAAGCCCTGTGTCTATTGATTGTAGCCGTCTGCTGAAATGTTTTCTATATTAATTGAACATTCCTTTAGGTAAGTAGGTTACTACAGACTTTTTTGACTAAGACCACCTGACTATAAATTTTCAACTCGAGGCTAATGCTTCAATCCACTAAGTTGTAGGACCACATAAATGTCACCATTTGATTATTAAATTGGAACCAAGCCGACAGACAAACCGAAAAATTATCTGTATTTGCAAATGCAGGAAAAAAACCTAACTAATTTAGTTGTCTCATTATGGCTTTTTTTCCCACGATTAACATAATATTATTTCCCGTGTCACATCGCGGTGAAAAACAAATACATGAAATTGTAAAGGATGTGCCAAGAGAGATTTCTCTGTGAATTTGTATTTGTCAATTAGGTTTTTAAACATGTTTGAAACTATCAAATTCAATAGTAAAATATTACGATGGAGTGTTTTGTATGTCTTTATTGTTTTAAAACCTGCTATTCTGCAAAACCTAAAAGAAAAGATGAGCGATGAATAATGTGCGCAAGATACGATTGTAAAATTATGTGTCGTGCTTCCAACAAATAAAGTAATTTGATAATGCCATACAGTTAATAAATAAGTTATTAAAGGACAAAAGTTAATTTTCCTCTCTGAATCAGAAATAAGCATTAAGCATCATATAATAATCATTATGCACCGGTGTACTACCGTTTGACAGGACTCAAATTAATGACACTAATCTAATACATAAAACGCAGCATTCATTCATCTTAAATATTTCATTCTTGCAGCATATATGCAAATATTTTGATATAGATTATCACTTTTCATTTGAGCTGATCTATAAATATAGTAGTTTCTTATGAGGTAGTTGAAGCACGACCATTGTCACTTTTGCGCATGGAGCTCGTGTTGTAATTCATGTCATATCAAATTCAAAGCATTTATTTGAAGAAACCAATGTTGTAAAATGTTTAGCCACTGTTGCCTAATTTTTTTTCAACTTTCTTAAGCTAGGCCATATCTATTAAGATTGTTTTTGACTTTTATTGTTGTCAAACATAGGTGTATTTCTAAAATCGTTTGTTCAATTAGTACACTAACAATGTACGGTGGAATTACCTGCAGTATATCGAGCAGACTGCGATACAGGAAACCTCGTCTAATATCAACATGTGAACGTTTGTAATAACGCCAACGTCAATACGAAAGCGCTTTGTAACGTGAAAAATATTAACTCAGTCTTTTATAAATAGAAATCCGGGTCAATTTATTTATAACTCACACTACATTTAGGTAGCGCTGATGTGAAAAAGACACCCTCTTATACATTACAGGCATTTTTCTGCCTAAATTCCAGTACCGTTTGCTGCAAACTTTTCTTTTAAATAATGTATCTCGTGTTTAGCTTTCACAATAGTTATAAAACGCGACTGACACCAAGTACGGCGATTTCAAAGACAGAGTCAGAGCGCGCGCTTTGTATGACGTCAAGAAAAAGAAAAAAGGACGCATTCAACTCATTGTGGATGGGCGGGGTAGGGCTACTCCAAAAATAGCTTCAGCTTCACCGTTTTTGTGACGTAAACGTGCCACTCTATCGACTTCAAGAAAGTTGAAGGGGCAATTTGATCTGCAAATAAAAGTAACAAACTTTGGAGAGGATCTTTCTTTATAAAGATGCTTAAGGTCAAGTCTAATGAAGATCCATCAAGCGGTTGATGGGAAAAAAAGTGTTGGATGGTATGTCTATTTCTGAAAGGGACAAAACGCCTCCATTTTAATAAATGCAGGAGATGACCTTAATGGTGCTACAGAACATGTTTGATCGGTTCGTGAGAAGAAGTCATTCAAATGTTTGTCTCTATTTTTAGCTTTGGCAACCCTCAAAAGAGGCAAAGCTGAAACATATAATAAACTGGACAGACGACCATGTCAGGATGCTACTGACCATGTTTGGTGCGATTCTGACTTGAAGTTTCAGAGGAGATAAATTCTGAAGTGACGTGTAGACACAAACATATAACTGCGTTAACTTAATAAGATACACCCGTAATATAACACTGAATTAAATTGCTGACCAAAATCAATGTCTCAAAGCAATATAACATCATCATAAGACAAGAAATGGTTTAAAACGTTATTTGTTCAACATTGATACAATGATATAGATTCAGTTCAACATCACGAAACATTGTGACGTTCCAGTGAAGCGGCATGGGAAATCCTCATACATCCTCTGAGAGGCAGGTGCATTCCATTCCTAAATATTTTCCTATAAGAGTGCTCCATAGGGTTGCCGAACCCTATCATTTTAAATTTTAGGACATGCTTGTAAAGCATTATGTGGAAAAAATATCCAGTGAGCTAATGATTAACAAACAAAATCGATCTATATAAATTAATGCGGCTTCAAACGTGTAAAAACTAGACTTTCAAAAAAACAACAACAAAGAAATAAAAGATTTAAATTGAATAAATGATTTGCAATTATTTCGAAATATATGAGGGTTGTATTAACAAGTTAACGTAGCTGTAACATGTGTCTTGTCTCAAACTGTTGGGTCATAACCTCTTTTAATAAAACATTTGATAACTTTACTAAATATAGTTGGAAAATTGCTATGACCTAGAATCTCAACATAAAAATCAGGTTTCATATATATTAGCACAGAAGTGTCTTTAAATTATATTTAAATCATATTTTTTTTTAAAACTTATAGTAAATAAACTTGATCTGTTTCTATAGAGGTGTGCGATTTTGATTGAAATGTTTGTGACTTTCATTTTCAAATGATCCCATTTATAAAACAGCGTCTTAGCTTCTGTTTGACATTGTATCGCTTTGTCTTTGCCTGCAGCTTTCTCATTTTTGTCGATTTTTCCACTTTTTCTATAATGTGTCGGAGTTAAAGTTTCTTCGAATGTTTACTGTAGATTTGATGAGGAAAGGTTTTGATCTATATATTAGAAAGTAATTTGTTTAAAGTACTTTGTCTTAGTACTACAATGTTCAAAAGATATAGTCTGTGTTACAGCAGGTGGTAGGGTATCCAGGTGATTTTCAGCATAGTGTGAACACTGTTCGGACATTTCAGGTGATTATACAAACTTGCAAACTGTTTCGTAGCAATTACTACACAATATTGTGCTTTAATAAAGTGTGAGTAATTCTTTTATTTTTTCATTCTCACTAGAAAAGAATGTTGTTTGTTCTTTGTGCATGTAAATTTCTTAGTCCAACTTAGTAGAAGCGTATTTGCCTGGCCCTTTCTCAGAATAATTACTTGGTTAAATTATTTTCATTTTAAATATCACAGAAACGGGTACTGTCGTAAAGTATACGAGTAAATCTCCCCATACATGGACTCAGTGTTGTATGCTTCTTAACCAGATGACCTCATTGATACATTCTTTCTACAAAACTAAGTGGTAACTGGTATACTTTCGATGAGTATCAGAAAATCAAAATAATTACCAGGATAGCGATCTTTTCAACTAATAAATAGAACAGCCCTCCGAAAATACAATTCGCCTTTTTACAAAAATGCAGTTCCTGATTTTAGTTAAAATATCCTTAAATCCAGATAAAATCATATAGATGTTTCAGTTCAAATTTGATGTCTACCGTCAAAGATTAAGCTTTAGCTAAAATTTCATGTTCTTTTTGAAATTTTGTTGTCCGTTTCTCAAGGATTCCTGTTTATGATTATTTTGTGTATTACGTCAGACAGCGCGTGTAATCTCGCGGAAGAGATCATCCCTGATATTACTGCATCAATGTTGTTTATACAAAAATTAACACTTTTCCATTTTTGTACAAAACAAAGTGAATGTAAATAGAATATGAAAATAAAAATGTTTCGACGTATTTTGTATTTTGGACAACGATGAAATAAAGGAAGACTTTACCTTATATTTCGTTTTTTTAGAACATGCTTCAAACAAGCTAAATAATATGTTCCTTTAGACTAAGCCTAAACTACAGATTGCGTGTTCGAATCCCGGTGAGAGTGAAGTTGACCGCGGTCTCTACAACCCATTTCTCAGTCGGGGAATATTATACTCCTGCCATTGTATTATTCCATATGGCTTAAATTCGCTAAATTAATAAGTTGGCCATCGAATTTGCCTAGCATTGTACCTTTCCAGAAACACAAAACTAGTGATTACTGAACAGTCGATTTCGAAACAAATGTTGTAACATATGTTGCATGTCACACTGAACCCAAGGTTCTCCACGTTTTAACAACGAAATGATAAAAATGGCAAGTCATATTATAGACTTATTTAATAGCTTGCCGGTAAATACTGACAACCGACCGTCAGTTCATTCAGTAAGAGTTTTATTACATGACATCAGAAAAAAATCTTCATATTTTCGTTCTACAAGTTATGACTTAAGCTCACCAAAATAAATAGACCGGTCTATAGCAAAAACCATGGACAGGTGATTATATAAGGGGTCATGTAACCGATTGTAACCGATGTTAAAATTTGAAAGTTAAGCGCTTGCAGGCTCGCTCACCGTTTTTCCGTTAACAGCTATCTTTAAGACACACAACAAATGACAAATGACTGCATTCTCTTGCGTTTCAATGATTTAGTCATTGTATACGATTTGCATAAAAAATGAGAGAAACAAGTATATATGTTGTTTTACTGTTACAATTTGACAGTGATATGTAGGAAGCCAAGATAATATGTTTGTTGTCTAACAATTTTATAGAAATATTGCAGCAGTATGCGCAATTCTTGATGCATTTAGTTAAGTTTAGATCACACTTTGTTTCTACAGTGTAAGATAATCATTTAGCCATGTTTTTAAAAGTTCAATATGTGACGAGGAATTTACGGAATGATTTATTTAAAGGAGTTAGAAGATAACACGGTAAATCAGGAGGGTCTTAAATTGTCGAGTTGTCTTCTTGTTTTATAGCTGTATAATACCAATATTACCACAATGATTTCGTTAAGTTCATGTGAGAGAAAATGTAGATCACTAGATTGTGGTAGACCTTTAAGTAACAACTAATATAACCAGCTCATATATAATGTAATATATGTACAATCACATCCCACGAAAAACAGATGGAATCGTGATATCACGCATGATCACACTAGATTCGTATTTGTTTGCAGATTGTAAAATATACATGGGACAAGTTTTATGCACTATAGTATCTTTATATGTTGAAAATATGTTTTCTTGAGAGAAAACAAAAAAATAAGTAGGAAAGAAAGTACAGTTACCGCATATTATTTACAGGCCCGGGCGGCTTTTTGAATTCCTCGATTACCAGGTCTGCAAATAATATGCAGACATATTATTTGTGCAATAATGATTACTAAATGAAGATAGTCGAAAGGTTAGTTATTTGAAGACAAACAATCATTTTACACCATTTGATATCCTTTTGTTTTCATTTTTTTCGCCGAAATAGTCTGGCATACCCGCCTTTACTAAATAAACGGATCCGCCCCTTTTAGAATTCTGCGTGTTAAACGTTATCGTGCGAAGATATTGATTAAATTTGATTGCCTTTTCGTTCGTTCATGAACAATTGCATTTACAGACGAAAAGGAACATACATACAGGTAAGATATTTATTGTAAAACAAACAATCATATTTTGATGTTTTTTTTCATGACTGAGTTAGTGTTTATCGTTCATATAAAGGGAGTTTGCTTTCGAAAAGCACAGTTTTGGATTTTATTTATTTACCTTATAAATAATTATATGTATATTATAGATTATTGTTAATAAATTAAATGATATCCGGTCTTGATCTGTCTTAAAGGGCTACGTATGTAACAAAATTCCATAATATTTCAAATGATGAAAAATGTACGTTTATCGTTCTAGAAAAGGGGTCATTGGCCTGATTTTTGCCGATATAAAACAGTCACCGCTTTAAAACCACTTTAATCTGTAACAAACATATGTTGTTAAGATGCACATTCTTTGATTTATTAGAATGTAGTTAAAGAAGTGGCCGAAAAGTGGATAGTAGTACAATGGCACAGTATTCAGAAATTTGTGAAATTTAAAGCTACACGTTTACTAGAGATATACCTGCCTATAAAAAGAGAAATATCTCTAAACTGACTAGTAGAGTGAAGCCAACAAAAAAAGCTCTTTTGCAGAACCTACCAATGCAAGACTTAAGGATTGTAATACATGTCATACAAACGTCACAAATGTACCTACAGTTTTAGTTACATCTGTTATAAAATATTCCTATAATCAGTTATTGATTTTAAATCTTAAGCGTAAAATAAACCACTGCACTTTAAATATTTAAATCTATCACTTTTTAGTGATATGTTTATTTGTTCTGTTTGACCCAAAGCTGATAAGCAGGCGGTGCACATACCACGGACGGGTACTTGATTGGAATTTATGGAAGAAGGGAGGGCGCACATTCAAATTTAATGGTATACTACCTCCTTAAAGCTAAATACATTATACCCTTCAAATCAAGTTATTACGCAGTTATTGTATAAGGATGAGGTCAATATCAGGTCCATAGATTATTACCGATTTCATCATAAAATTAATTTTCTATTTTACGTCTACACTGAAAAAGAGGAAAAAGAGCCATGTGTTAAGTATCTAATAAAAAAAATCGACATTGTGCATATGAAAAAAAAAACGTTTACAGTCAATCCTAAACATTTCTAGAAATTATGTCATGTTACGATATTAGGAATTGCCTATCCGACGAAAACCCACGTCTTTTCTGTGGAAATGCTCATTGTATTACTTGTCGCGTAAAAGGAGTCATTTCCGGCAATTTTACTAAGCATGACTTAGGTGCACAATAAACCGGTTTAAACTCCCCAGTGGCGGTTTTGCCACTGACAGTTCCAAGGCGGTGTCCCACTGTGTTTCTTTATTTGTTTGTTTTGTCCTTGTGTGCGCGTGCGTGTGCGTGTGTGTGTGTGTGTGTGTGGGTGCGTGTTCGTGTGCATGTGTGCGTGCGTGTTTGTTTGTGTGCTAGTCGCGTGCGCGTCCGCGTGCTGGGTTTGTGTTTGGGGAGGCTGCGATTTTAGAACGTGGCTTTCCCTGTTGGATGTTCATCCTTGTTTTCATTTGCTCCCGGCCTCTACGAATAATGAAAATTTTGTTCTATTTCCTTGTAAAATACTTTTATCAATTTAACAATTAATTGGAAGCCAGTAATATTCGTCTGATATACATAACTAATTTTATTGTTGAAGCAGTGTCGGTGCCGACAGTGACGTTACAAAAAAAAAGCAGTAACAACAACAACAGCAACTAAATAGTGGTTAAGCCGTAAATTCATCATTTTGACCGTAGCCATATAAACGCAACATTTATAGAGAGAGATACACAGAGTTGCCAATATGTTAACAATATGTCGATCAATGGTAGATTTACGAACTAGATTTTAAAAGTTACAAATGCCAAGACCAAACACCAAGTTCGTGCCCCCCCCCCCCCCCCCCCCCCCCCCCCCCCCGAAAAAATCAAATAAACGAATAAATAAATCAATGAATTAATAAACATAATACATGTATAAACTGATCATATGAAAATTTCTAATAAATGTCTGATCTGATTGGATTTTATATCACCATCTTCTCTGTGCTATTGGTAAAATGTATACCTATACAAGTAACTTACCTTAACTAAACTAAAATGAGCGGCTATTTTATGTGACCTTTAGCTTTTTTCTATAATTGGATTTATTTATCCCTACTTATGTGGTATTCTTTCCTTTTTACGAATTGTAAAAACGATAAAAATATTAAAAGTTTTATTTAGTGAACTCTCAATAAGGCCAACGAATGACATTTCTTTCACAATGTCAATCAAATCTGAGACACTATAAACACCGTTGTCTAGGACCAAGTAGAACACAAACAAACATGGTATTCAAAAGCATGCGCAAAACTATACATTGTGTAAAAATACCATGCATATATGCATTATATCTAATCAATATTTCTCAATATTCTATTAGAAAAATATATCATAAACAATAATTGTACAAATATTTATTGCAGTATAACATGATAAGTTACATAATTCACAAGAAGAGATAATGGCGCAAAGAGGAGACATTTCTCAACAAGAAGCAGCTGGCCAAGAAGAAAATGTCGATTTAACAAGTCAGGTATTGACACATTTCTGTCAGCCATGTTCAAACAACAGTAAAGAAACAACTGCCGATGTGTTCTGTCTAACTTGTAAAGAGTTTCAATGTCAGGACTGTTCAAATGGGCATAAAACTTACTCATTCATGAAAAATCATAAACTGTTTGATGCAAGTGCTGCACCAGAAATGACAATCGCTTATGATATGAACGGCTTAGACCGGTGTGGAAAACATGACAAACTTGTTAAGTTTTTCTGTATGGATGACAGGAAATTATGCTGCAGTACGTGTGCCATTATTGAACACAGAAAATGCTTTTGCGTTGATGAAATCAAAAAAAACATCGCCTCAGATCAAAGTGACATCAATACGCTAAAGGTAAATATAAATAATTTGAAACAAAGAAGTGAAGCTGCGGTTAGATATTCGATACACAGTGAAAAGAACTTGCAAGAACAAGTTAAAAATTTGTTTGAGCATCTATAAAAGGTACGAATTTCTATGAACCAAAGACTAAATGAATTAGAACAAGACGTTGAACAGCAAACGGTAACCATATCCGAAATAAAAGCAAAGGAATACAGTAATGATCGTGCACAATGTGAAAATATGATAACTGTTCTGGAAAATGAACTAGAACTTTTGGACAATGTCAAGCGACAAGGAACACCGGAGCAGCTGTTCATAGCACAGCAGGTAGTAAACCAGTCTTTTGAGACTACGAATGAGCAATCTGTTCACACATTTTCAAAATTAGAAAGTATAGAAATGTCGTTAGAACTGAATAGTATGCTTAAGCAATTAATTGATTCAAGCGTAAAACTTGGATCAGTAAAAACAACCACTGACACGTTAAAGATTGACGATATTTTTGAAGGAAGGCCAGTGACACTAGAGACGATCATTTCTATAGATATAGAACAAGGCAAGAATGATACAAGAGAGCCTTATTTCTCAGGAATGGACTTCCTGCCAGATGGTAGGCTGGTCGTTGTGGACAATTTCAATTGTAAATGTTTGGTATACAATGATAGGCTAGAGGAACTGGGTTCTATTAAATTACATAAACAGCCACACGGTCTCGCCACTGTGTCTGAGCATGAAGTAGCTGTAACATTTGGCACACTAATGAAAATAGACATCCTAAAGATCAACAGCTCTAATGAAATAACCCAGGTCCGAACAATCAAAACAACATCAAAATATGACTCCATCTGTATGAAGGACAATGATCATTTTGTTGTTGGAACATTCAATGAGAGCAAACCGGTTTGTATTGTGTCAATATACGGAGAGGAAAAAGACATGAACATTGACTTACCCTGTAAAGATTTCAAATTAGGAACCAGTACTTGTACATATATAAAAAACAGAGATAAAGTTGTTCTCACTGATAGATACGAGCATATTGTCCATATATATGACATCAACACCAATACTACTGTTGATGTCAAAGACGATGAGATCAATGAACTAAAAGGTGGTATTGCTATTGGACCTAATGACAGTATATTTGTCCTCAGTAATAAAACAAATGTTATTATACAGATATCCCATACAGGAAGGATTTTGTCATCACACAAATTAAATATGCTCTTTCCATTTAGAGTATGTGTATCTAAAGACAAAACAAAACTTGCTGTAGCAAACTCTGCACAGGGTCTACGCAAACTGCAACTTTACAATATTAAATGTTAGTTATGGTCTGCACATATCACGTAAACCCCACTTTCTAGCATGGCTAATATCGATACATAGAACTTCGGACTATTTTATAGTTCTCTTGCATGGCGGGGCAGTTGTTCTCCATTATAGTCTTAGAAAATATTTCCTGCTTTAGAGAACTGTTGTCATTATCGGTAATGGTAAGAAATCATGGGACACTGAATATATCTGAAAAATTGTCCTTTAAACTATATGCAACACATATGTTTTCGATTTGATTGTAATGTTGAATGTGAATAAACTGGGGCACTGTTCTAGATTTTAGAAAATTGTCCTATTTTAAAACAAAAAATAGTAATTGAAATTAATAGAAGGTTCATACAGGTACTGACATACGAAATAATGCATTTCAAATTTGAAAGAAATATTTTTTAAATGAAAATTTACATGTTTCATGAAACTAACGTCTACCAACGTGTGCATTCAAAAATCCACTATGAGCTGCTGGTATTGGACATTAGAAGAAAAACGAATTATCACAAGCTGAAAGGGATAATAAAGAGGTCATGCATTTATAGGTACATTGTGTTCGTTCAAACTGTCTCTTCAGACCGATTAACAGTGATTCGGATATAAATGTATCGCACTTATTTAAAATGAAAGCATATTTTCTTATTTAATTGTTTTAAAAATGCTAAAGTTTTTACTGATAAATCTACGCTACACATGTGTATTAACAGTTGATTTGACATAAATTATTGGCTGGTGGTGTCGTATAACGTTTGTTCAAGACGGGCTCCTTATACTACATGTTAGGTGGCAAAAATAAATCATGCACCACCTGATAATCATCTAAATTATATCAATTATAACTAAACTGAGAACGTTTTAATCAGAAGAGAGAATGGTTTTAGTGAAACAGCTTCATTCATATGATGCTATCACGCCCGAATATTCATATAGATAAAATTTATAGTGGAACTTGTGTATGAGTAAAGAATGAAATAAAAGCAAAGTTCTGTGATAAAATGCACACCCGTGTAGATAAAGTTATTAAACTTTTCCATTAAACACTTATTAACATACATGACAATCTTTGACAGTAACTAAAATCCCAGTTGAGTTTCATATTGATTACCTTCCATTTGTCGGCTCGGATATTCATTTAGGAAAATAATTGTATCCATTACCAAATAGATATAGGCGTCATCATTTTAGTTACTATTTGTCGCAGCTACTTTAATGGAATGACTGTAAAATGCCGGACATGTGTTGCATATCAACATCTTATATAGGTTCTTCTCTTTTTGAAAAGTGTAAATGTATCATTAAACGCCTATCCAATATGAAATTTCAAACCTACACGTCAGAACTTACGTACATATATTTGATAATATTGCTGCCTACCAGGAATGTAGAATATTACTAATATAAAACGTTAAAATGACAGGATGTGCCTTTTATTGCAAGCATTCATCTGGACTGAAGCGTCTGATTCAGTATAAAAGATAATGATGGCCATTAAGGGAGATATTTTTCTTTCTACAGAGATAGTTGTATTATTATCACTGATAATACAGGTCACAACGTATTATTAATAACCTAAATGAAGGTTGTACAATTGATTGGGAACGTTTAAATGTAAGGTCTCTTGGTTCTAGCCGTCATCACATGCTTGTAACATTTCCAGGGTATATTGTGACATGTTCATAAGCGAAGTAATGTCTAAGATACCACATGACTTTATGTGACTATATAAAGAATATAACACTTGTGACTATGCACATTGAATTTATAAAACGCGTTGAATAAAATTGATAAAATGTTCGACGCCGCGAAAGGGGCTCGCATTTTATTATTTTATTCAACGCGTTTAATAAATTCAATATGAAAAAACACTCATCACAAGTCATGCTTGTTACATTTCCAGGGTGTATTGTGACATATTCATAATTGAAGTAATGCCTAAGATACCACACGCAATGTTACAACTGTCAGAAATAGTTCAAGTTATTATTTAGATTAGTTTTACACCACGTAAGATAAAATACAAATTCAGCTAAGGCACATGCTAGAATTGGTACCTGCTTTGGTGGTAAAATTAATACAATACAAATTACGCTGTCACATCTAAAAGCAGCTTTCGACAATGAGACCGTTTACATTGAAACACACTGTTCTAATCAGTCGGCGTCTATGTGGCTACCCTTAATCTTTTTGTTCAAATTACGATGAAGACAAGGTAAATGTCGTATGTAACCTAATTATTCACTGCTTTGCTTCTAAGTTCTAATCCCGTTTTTATGTCAGATTGAAGAAGACTGATGTATTACTGTTGAAACATCGTAGAATCATTATCGGAGGTACAGCTTCTCGCTGGCGTGATGATGTGCTAGACGCATTATGCGATATAATCTCATTTTATATCTATTTAAATACGAATAAAAAGACGAAACTCATTTTGCATAGTCTAGCTTAACCTTTTCAATCTGGTTGGTCTGGTGATATCTAGTTATCGTATATACATGTAGCATAGACCCAAGAGAACATTATCTCAAGCCTACAGCTCAATGAAAGATGTTCCTCGTGAGACATATAAAACGGCACATAAACTACAAACAATGTAGTTTAACGATTTACTTCTCAAATTCTTTCGTCGCAGTATTTTAGAACAAAAGGCGAACATCTTCAGTGAAATGTTTTTTCCCTTTTTGACTATATGCATGAGTCAATTCAGCTAGCGTCAAACACATTTATAAAAGCAACAAAGTTATTGTGAATAATAAAAAATATCAGAATATAATATGTACTACTGTGACCGCAATAGGGACAATGTATTAATGCTTATTAAAGAAACATGGTAGGTGTGATTCAAAGCTGAAGCAGTCGGAACTTGGTTGTCACTTTCAAATTGATCAAATACAATTTTGCATAAAAATCTGAAGCATAAAATTTACATTAAAAATAAATCACATATTTTAAAACTTTGGTAAAGGTTGCTATCTGATTGTTTAACATATAACTGAAATTATTTGCAAATTCAAGAAAATCATCTCTAAATTTAGTTTTTAACTGTATCAAATTTGCTTTTTTTTGCGAGAAATGTACTTCCTAGTGCACATGCTTTGAATAGCAATTAAATTGTTTTGTGTTTGTGAAAAAAACTGCAGAGAGGGATGTTATTGTATGTAAAGCCGTTTGAGTCGAATAACCTTCTAAAGACGTTTTTGCAACATTTTAACTGCGTATTTTACGCATCCATTGCATCGCAAATATCTATTGTGCGGTACCAAAATTTCATAGGCAGCCCGACAAAATGTCTGTGCTGCTACATAAGAATTGTTCAGATTTTCAAATGAATTTGTAGTGTTTTTACAATATGATTACTCGATTATGCAATGAAATTTATAATTACATAAAAATATCATTCTAGAAAATAATAGAAAACAAGGATAAATATCAAACAGGGAATGCCACGTTCCAAAAACCCAAAACGAAACCCACAGCACGCAGATGCGCACACTTCCAACACACTCACATACAAAGCAAACACACGAGGACAAAACAAACAAATAAAGGAACACAGTGGGATACCGCCTTGGAACGGTCATTGGCAAAAACGCCACTGAGGAGCTTACACCGGTTTTTGGTGTGCAAAAAAACATCACTCTTAATTATAACCCCACCATATTCTAAACAGTGTAAATAAAAGTGATCCTCGCCAGGTGAATCTCTAACACACACAATAGAAACAAAAGGCATGGCATGTAAAACACAAAACGCTCCTGTATATTTATATAAAAACAAAACTTAAGAACCAAAGACGTATGTACGCATTGCCTTTGCAGAAGACAGAGCATCAAGAGAAACACCCTTAAGGGCCCGACGAAACAGGCCAGAAGACAGAAATCAAAACAGTTCAGTCTAGGCTGGATTTAAAAACTGCTTATCACAGAGTCCCCCTCTTCCCTCTTCCCGTCAGACAATCAAAGAGGAAAGCGTAGTGTCCAACTGTAAACGGGTTGAACACTAAACATGCGGCGTGCCTCAAAACAGTTGGGTCGTAACCTCTTTTAAATCGTTTTATAATCTTACCAAATACAGTTGGAAAATTACCATGACCCAAAATCTTATGAAGTTTGAAAGACACACTTGATTGAGCGGTTGAATTATCTGCCGATACAACGTTCCTGAAATAAATTTGTTTAGGAAATGATGTAAAGGGAAATTTAGCTTATATGAGGAGAAAATAAAGTAAAATGCACGCTTTTAAGGATGGAATTTATACTTTTTTCTAACCAGCGAAACAATAATAGAAGAATGTATACACTGTCGTACCTATCGTTTGGCAGTTACAAGAAATATCTTTAAAAATGATGGTCGGCGAATTGTAATAAGACACGAAGTTTAGGAGGTTTTCATATCATTTGTGTTATTCTATCATTTAACATTTTCTAATAGCAAAACTAAACACGACACTAACAATTTAAATGGTTCTTTTTTAATTTTTCACAAAGGTTTCGTAGGGGTGCAATTTTGTTTCGTTTTTTCAACTACGAATGATTACAGCAGTGGTCTGGAAGACGCTTCTCTAATCGATCGTCTAATCACACTAAATTGATATCTGTTGATATTTAAAACTTGTTGTCTGACATTTCACGCAGCGTTGCACAATCAGCAGAGTGAAGAAAATAGACACTCTCGTCCAGTCAGGCAGATTGTTGCATAAATCTTTCATTTTGATAAATTATCTATAATGCGTTATCAATTAATGTAATTTGCAAACTTAAGTCACGTGGCATGGGTTATTCCAGGTTACGAATTCGTTCTAAGACGGCGTTCGCCGAAAAATCCTGAATCTAGTATATAGGAACTAATTTAACTGTTTGTATGACATCATGGGTATCGTATGAGATATCTGATCTGTCCAAAATAACCTTACTTGTCCAGGAGAACATGACATTTTCAGGAAAAACCTGCCATTTCCCTGAATAACCTGACGTTGCTCGGATTAACCTAACGTCAGAGATTACCTGGTTTCTCAAGCCATTTCGTTTGAATCTAAATGTCTAAAGTAAATTTCTTGTGTGCTATCTAAACATATGAAAGTTTCGATAAGCAAGTATCAGATAGTCTTAATGTGTCTTCGGCATTTCGATAATTTAAAATATTCTCGCTAAAAGTATTACATCATTACACAATCATGCGATGAACAAATGATGTTGACTTTAGTGGTGATAATTATCAAGAAAGTTTACAAAGTCAGTATTATTGCTGTTTTCGTGCTGCCCATACTTTTGTTTTTCTAGGATGTATGAACTTCTTTTTTTCAGGATATTTGCCATTTTGAAAAATGTTTCTTTGAATATATCCTTATATACAGATTATTAATCTTCCAAAGATGGCTAATAGTATGCCGTTCAGTCATTCAGATTTTACTTGTTTCGAAAAAAAAAACGCAATTTATTCTTATTTTTAGCTCGAATTTGTCAGTTATAATCTACCAATTACAGCAGAATCCAGGAGAATCAAGATCTTAACCAAACTTTTATAGACTATAGATAATTAATGTTATACCTATAACAACCCATGGAATCAAAAGTTCAATATATAACCTCATTAAGGTTTTATATATCTGCGGAAAATGGTACAGACATATAAAGAGGAAAGGAATGGTAACTTTACGATGATGTGAAAGCGTACGGTGTCAATGAGGCCAGTGTAAATTGATTGTAACGATGTCTGCATTTATATACAATATGTGTGAAATCGTGGTAATCACCAGAACTTTTGTAAAACCAATGTGTCAACTTAAAGTGTTTAAAAACTTTTTAAAATTAAACACTTATTCAGAAATAGAACTTCAGCAGCTATTCTACTTAAATCTTCTGTCAGCTACGGGTGCCTACTGAATGCCAGTGTTAAGCTTAGCAGAAAAAGGAAACAACGAGTTTAAAAAACTACCTGCATTAGCGTGCCAACAACGCACTGAGAAATCATACGGTAATACGAGAGTTTGAACAGTATAAGATTTGAATTTCCGAGGCAATGAAAAAGCTTTTCGACATTTTTTCCGTTGCACTGATTTCAATATTGCATTATTTTACATGTGTTTTGTTTTGTAAACTTCATAATTGTTCACTGATATATTAAGTGTGCATACCGACTGGGTTTTCAATACTGACCGTTCTTACAGAAGTATCACAAAAGTGGCAAATGATCTCGGATGGCTCAAAAACGAAATAACCGTCATAAAAATCTGGCTATATTGCAATAATTACAATGTTGGATGAAGACAGGAGACATAACAGTGGCCAGAACTACAGGTATCATGTCTTTTTTACCGTTTCTTTTTACGATACGAAGGGAAAAGTAATGCGAAAAGGTATGATTTATCAGCAAACAAAGCTGCACAAAGCAAAGAACACGCTCTTTTATAAAATGTGTTTTAATTTGACAACAAAAATAATAACTTCAGGACGATCAAATATTTTGTAATCATTTGACAACAAACATGATAATATCAAAAAGATCTAACGCTGTTTCATAATTTGACAATAAATATTATTACTTTAGGACAATCAAACGTTGTGCTATATTTTCACCACAAATATAATAATTTCTTGATGATCGGACGTTGTGGTATATCTTTACAACAAAAACAATAACTTAAGGACTATCGGAGGTTGTGATACAATATCACAACAAAATAATATCTTCTAGACGATCGGACGTTGTGCTTTATTTTCACAATAAATATAATACCTTCTTGATGATCGGACGTTGTGCTATATCTTAATAACAAAAAATAAATATCTTCAGGACGATCGGACATTGTGCTA
This sequence comes from Mercenaria mercenaria, assembly GCF_021730395.1. Classification (NCBI taxonomy): domain Eukaryota; kingdom Metazoa; phylum Mollusca; class Bivalvia; order Venerida; family Veneridae; genus Mercenaria; species Mercenaria mercenaria. Next base: position 59,134,500 of record NC_069363.1, read on the forward strand.
TAATTTGACAACAAAAATAATAAATTCAGACCTTTTTTGCTATGATTTGACAACAAAACAAAACTAGTTTCAGGACTCCAGTACATTATATTCTTTATGATTTTGCAGTGAACTGTAATATTCCATTTCTGCTACGATGTAAAATTGTCAGTTACAGCCGCACAGCAAACTACTAGGCAGCAAACCCTATTTGAGTACTTACAATAATGCACTGGCAAATATCTTTTTAATTCATCTGTCACAAAGTGACAAGGTGAGCTTTTGTGATCGTGCGGCGTCCGTCGTCCGTGCGTACGTGCGTGCGTAAACCTTTGCTTGTGACCACTCTAAAGGTCACATTTTTCATGGGATCTTTCTGAAAGTTGGTCAGAATATTCAACTTGATGATATCTAGGACAAGTGCAAAACTGGGTCACATGCGGTCTAAAACTAGGTCAGTAGGTCTAAAAATAGAAAAACCTTTTGACCTCTCTAGAGGCCATATTTTTCAATGGATCTTCATGAAAATTCATCAGAATGTTAACCTTGATAATACCTAGATAAACTTTGAAACTGGGTCATGTGCAGTCAAAAACTGGGTCAGTAGGTCTAAAAGTAGAAAAACCTTGTGACCCCTCTAGAGGCCATACTTTTCAATGGATCTTCATGAAAATTGATCAGAATGCTTATCTTGATGATATCTAGTTAAAGTTTGAAACTGGGTCACGTGCCGTCAAAACTAGGTCAAATAATAGAAAAACTTTGTGACCTCTCTAGAGGCCATATTTTTCACGAGATCTGTATGAAAGTTGGTCTGAATGTTTATCTTGATGACATCTAGGTCAAGTTTGAAACTAGGTAACGTGCCGTCAAAAACTCTGTCATTAGATCTAAAAATAGAAAACCCTTTTGACCTCTCTAGAGGCCTCATTTTTCAATGGATCTTCATGAAAATTAGTCAGAATGTTAACCTTGATGATATCTAGTTCAAATTTGAAACTGGGTCACGTGCGATCAAAAACTAGGTCAGTAGGTCTAAAAATAGAAAAAAACATTGTGACCTCTTTAGAGGCTATACTTTGCATGAGATCTTCATGGAAATTGGTGAGAATGTTCATCTTGATGATATCTAGGTCAAGTTCAAAACTGGGTCATGTGCCTCAAAAACTAGGTCATTAGGTCAAATAATAGAAAAAAACATTTTGACCTCTCTAGAGGCCATATTTTGCAATGGATCTTCATGAAAATTGGTCAGAATTTCTATCTTGATGATATCTAGGTCAAGTTCAAAACTGAGTCACATGAGCTCAAAAACTAGGTCACTATGTCAAATAATAGAAAAAAAACAACATCATATTCAGTTCAAAACTGGGTCATGTGGGGACAGGTGAACGATTCAGGACCATCATGGTCCTCTTGTTTCTTTCATACCTCCAAGGTAGCAATTAAACTCTTGTTATCATTTCGATCTTAATCGAATTAAATACTTTATGCGTAATTAACATTGAAGCAGTGGCAACCAATAAGACCAAACGCAAATTGACTCATTTACCTGCCTAAGATTAAATCTGATGAAAACTGCATTTGCAGGGTAATGGGATGTACAATATTTACTGTCATTAAGCTTTAATTGCACTATAGACACAGACATGTGAACAATTATTATTAAATAGAGGTGAAACTGTACGGTGGCATGTTTAGAACAAACACATATTTTTTTTTTTTTTACATAATATGTCGTGCACTCGAAATAAAATATAGTGCATCCGATATAAGATGCCGTGCAACTGAAATAAAATATCATGCGTTGGAGATAAGATGTAGTGCGATCGGAATAAGATGTCAGATAAGATGGCTTGCGCTAAAGGATATCGTTTGCTCGAGACAAGCCGTAGAGCGATCGAGAAAAGTGGCCGTGCGATTGAATTTAGATGTCATGCGCAAGTAATATTAATTGATTAATTGATTTATCTGAATGAAGATGTCAGGCGATCTTTCATCGAGTCACATCCGAGGCATATTCAGTTTATTTCAGATGTTTTCTGCTTTTTTTGCTTACATAAAACGTCAGGCTTCTTGAGAAACACAATAAAAGTTAAATTCAACCAAATTTTAAGAATACAAATGACAAAATCACGATTTGCATGTGCACAGTCAAGCACGGGATTTTCGCAAAAGTAAACATTATTTTACCAATATTTGTGCAGGCATTCAAGTCAATAAAACGATGTTTAAAATGCATTAGCTTACCTCTTAAAATAAAAAAGTTGATGTTTACATTCTTCAAGGGTCTGGTTGGAAGTTTTGCTCAGTATAGATCTTTATTTTCAATGTATCACTTGATACATATTGAAAATAAGTACGCCCGTGATTGAGAAGACTTAGATATTTTGTAGAAAGTCATCCAAAAACAGTCTACCAAATGACGCTGTTTGACGCTGCTTTTTAGATTTTAGATAAAATACACACAGTGACTGTTCTTTGCTTTACTAAACTTGTTAATGGCATGTTGATATGTTAGAAAGCAATCTCGGCATGACCGTGGCTTAATTTCTCTGAAAGTATTGTCAGGACAATGTTTATGAAATTATTCTTTATGTGGACTGTTCACTCTTTTTCATTTGTGGAACAACATGGCGGGTAATGACAGTGACTTGCTTAAAGATGTGTTTTTATATCTGTCTGAGCTGAACCAGAATGGTCCTCCTTAAATATTGAGCGCTCTGCTGTTTATCTCGAGCGCTCGACGTCGTATCTAGAGCGCACGACATCTGATCTGGAGCGTACGATGTCGTATATCAGGAGTACGACATCTTAATTTGAGCGCCATACATCTATCTCGAGCACACAAGATCATATATCGAGCGCACGATATCTTATCTTGTCGAGCACTATAGGGCATTTAATGTTACAGTAACAAATATGACGGTCTCCTAAACATTCCAACATATAAATGATTATTTAACGTTGGTTATTTCAAAGAAGTTTGAATTACAGGTTGCGAAATAGTGTAACACCGCTGAGACAGAAAACGGCGTAAAATAATAACCTAATTCGGTAAGATTTATCCATGTTCTACAATTTTACATAAAATTGTCATAATGCAATGAGATTGGTTTAAATTGTCTGTCTCAAACGTAATTTGTGAATCTTTTCGAAACTTATGATTCAAATGTGTCACCAAACGAGACACACAAGACAATACAAATCATTTAAACCCGGCAAAGTGTAAACGTTGATACTGCGATATATCAGCGGTCCATCTGCGTACTGTCAGAACACATGCACTTCCGGAAAACCTTTAACTAACAAAACAATTTTCGAAAACAAAACGCTGATATATATATATATATATATATATATGGTGTTGTACCATTTCATTATTTCGTTCTGTCGCAGCGACATGTCAACAAACGTCGTTATTATTTCTTCAGTAAAGCAAAACCCGGCGGGACAAAGTTTAGCAAGGCGACGTTTGGCGAAGCGAAGTTCGGCGGGGCGACGTTTATCGGGTCAACGCGATGTTTGTTGTGTCACTCCGAAAGGACGATACAACGAAATGGCATATTTGTCAAATCAGCCACATATTTTGTATTACGAAAGTACTTCACACGCTTGCCAAGATTGTCTTAGATCTTAATAAAAAAGTCACAAAGTTTCGCTGTGAACGGCGCATTAGTATGTCTATAAATATCTGATCGCACTGACAACCTTAGCACAAGGGTGCGAAATATTTAAAGGCCTTTGTATCTAGTAAGTACATCAAACACAAATGTACCATTTGTTGTTGTGATAGTAGTGCCGCAGTTGATATAGGCATCTAGGTTTTGACGTCGTTCAGGCTTCTGGTTCCATTCCAAGCTCATTTTTTGTTCAGTTTTTAACTTTATCAACATAATACTGACTTTACATGCGCAGAAAAACAATTGCATTAGCATGTGTTTGCGAAAACAACTGCCAAGAGTGATTTCGTTGTCAAGCTGTATTTCGTCGAATTATCTCTTAAAGATATTTGAAACTGTCAAGTTATCTGCATTTGCAATATTTCAATTGAGTGATTTGTGTCTCGTAATTGAATTTCAGATCTTATTTTTTTGCAAGACGTAAATGCTAGAGGCAGAATAAAGAATGCGATGTTCAGTTTCGAATTAAATTTGTACAGATTTCATACATTTTCTTTCAAGTATCAACCAAGGAAAGGAAATAAGAAGAAAGTTGAAATATCCTTCATGAACATTTCCTGACATTAATTTGTTCATTGGGAGATGGCATGAGATATTTACACTGCAAATGGAAAGTAAATAATTAAGAAATGAAATGATTTTCGCATGAACACCGAAAAAAAATAGTTTCATTTCTTATATTTACATTATATTTCCTTTCCATTTGTAAACTATATAATATTATAAATTTCATATAACTTGTAGCATTTAACATTAAAATCAGCTTCCCGGCCATTCTGTTCACCAGACGGAACAACTGCGACGTCATCTAAGGAACTTTCTCCCCGACTAAACGCGGACGTCGTCAAAACAGCGGCCGGTTATCACTAAGCAGCGATGACGTAACTTTCGCGCCTTTCCTTTTGCTGTCCATACGAAATGAACGTCAAAAGTTTCAATGGAAAAGGATAGGGCGAATGTAAATATAATAAATTAAAGTCATCACTGTATTCACAATACACACTAAGATTGTACCTTTTCCTCTCTTAACCAGAAATGTACTATTTAGAAGCATATACTCATTGTTTTAACTATCGTGAACAAAATACCATTACTTGTATATAGGACCTAACCTATATTTGTGTACGTCCTCCTGGATTTTAGTATTCGAAATCTTATTTCTTCTAATGATCTTTATTCCAATATTTTGTTTGAATTAGGTTTTGTCCAATAAATGCGGCATCTTAAAGGCACTACAAGCAGGCAGCAAAATGCTCAAGTGATTTCAGAATGTACTTTTTATACGCCCGTTTGAAAAACGGGACGTATTATGGGAACGCCCCTGGCGGGCGGGCGGGCGGCGTCCACAGACCTTGTCCGGAGCATATCTTCTACATGCATGGAGGGATTTTGATGAAACTTGGCACAGTTGTTCACCATCATGAGACGGAGTGTCATGCGCAAGAACCAGGTCCCTAGGTCTAAGGTCAAGGTCACACTTAGAGGTCAAAGGTCAAATTCAAGTATGACTTTGTCCGGAGCATATCTTCTTCATGCATAGAGGGATTTTGATGAAAGTTGGCACAATTGTTTATCATCATGAGGCGGAGTGTCATGTGCAAGAACCAGGTCCTTAGGTCTAAGGTCAAGGTCACACTTAGAGGTCAAAGGATACAAGAATGAAAACTTTGTCCGGAGCATATCTTCTTCATGCATGGAGGGATTTTGATGAAAGTTGGCACAATTGTTCATCATCATGAGACGGAGTGTCATGCGCAAGAACCAGGTCCCTAGGTCTAAGGTCAAGGTCACACTTAGTCAAAGGATACAAGAATGAAAACTTTGTCCGGAGCATTTCTTCTTCATGCATGGAGGGATTTTGATATAACTTGGCACAAATGTTCACCAACACAAGACGGAGTGTCATGCACAAGAACCAGGTCCCTAGGTCTAAGGTCAAGGTTACACTTAGAGGCCAAAGGTCAGATACAAGAATGACTGTTTGAAGCATTTCTTCTTCATGCATAGAGGGATTTTAATGTAACTTGGCACAATTATACACCATCATGAGACGAAGTGTCATGCGCAGTTCCTTTCTTTAGAATTACTTCCCTTTATTGTTACTATAAATAGCTTATATTGTAACTTTTTCATTACTAGACGTAGGAAAAAATCGAGACCACTTTTCTGTAGTACAACATGCATGTTACATCCAATTCTGAGGTGTATTTTGACCAATCTCTACCTGGTAAGGATTCTTGTGTGGACTTACAATTTTTTTTTTTCTTTTTTTTTTTTTTTTTTTTTTTTTAAGATTAACTTCCCTTAGTTGTTACTATAAATAACTTATATTGTAACTTTTTTATAATTGACCGTAGGGAAAAACCAAGACCACTTTTCTGTGGTACAACATAGTTGTTACTTTCTAATTTTAGGTGTATTTTAAGGTATCTCTACCTGGTAAGGAGTTTTTTTTTGTGGACTTAGAAAAACAAAAGAATTATAATGATTACTAAACAACCACAAAATTAAAATTACATCTGCAAATACAGGTGCTAGAGTAAAGAAATTTGCTGTGACGGGCGTATATTGTGACATTCTGGCACTCTTGTTAATTATACAACACCGTTTTCTTTACCGGGGGATAAAGGTAAGCCATAAATATTGCATATCAATCGTGCCCAGCATGTTAAGGGTTAAATCATATTCCAGGAAAAGGTATAAATCGGCAATATAAGGTACGCGAGCACATTTGTTTGCGTTGTATTTTTATCCATTTTTGTTTTTACTTTGTCTTTGTAATCTCGTATACATACTGTATCGGTGTACTTTCATACAGACTTGTTTTTGTAATCTTGTATACGTACTATATGTGTGTACTATCATACATACGAAGGCAAGATAAGAGGGTTTGTAGTTAGAGTGCTGTGTTCCCTGAACATCGCTGTTTTAATATATCGTTGGCCTTGTTTTTAAATTTTCAAAAAATGTACCGTAATAATCTTTTTAACTGATGTGATGTATAATTAACAGTTATAGTCGTAAAACAGACGAAATAAAAAAAAATACGTACTCCTGTTTATTCGAATATTTAGAATAACTCACACGCCATGGTCAAGGTCAGATAATGTGACCTCGATATAAAAATAATTTCACTTAGTGAACGCACTATATCAGGAGTCAACTGATACATACTGACAACAGATTCTAAGGGACTGAATCTAAATATTGTTCAACAGCATAATGCGATATCAACTTCGATATCAAGACAACAGTTCATTTTTAGTTCATTCTTAATGTCATTCTATATAGGTCTTCAAGAAAGCAATTTCCATTTGCAACAATGGAAGACGCAATAAGTACGACAAAATGATAAAGTATGACTCTCCTAATAGCAGGACCGTCAGTTAGTAATTATGATGGTCGTTCAGGGAATTACTTCACTTTTTCATAGAGATAAGTGCCTCATTACTAATGAAAACACTGATGGAACGGCTTATGTTACGCACTGATTAAACCACTCTGTTTTTATGCTGAACAAAAAAGATGCTGAATCCAACAAACCGGATTTGTAACAAATTTTTATCTTCTTATATTTCTTTTGTAATGGGATTGTAATTTGAACGACATACAGGAAAAACAACAGAAATCCAGTTGATGTATTTTCTGTCGAATGTGCATACGCTTGTGATCTTTGCCAATAATGAGAGAATCTCTAATTTCATGGTGATTGCATGACATAATTTTGAGTCATTCCACCTGTCTACGTTTCAAAATACTTGTTATCTTATTTTATCTTTAGAAAATAGTAACGTTTTCACTAGCCTAGGCTGTTGTTTGTCCGTGTGATCAAGGTTTTGTTCTAGGTCATCGGGATAAATGATATAAGTGTACCAAACAAACATTACAGTACCGAGAAAACATAATTTAAGTTTTCATAAAACAAATTGTAGTCTATGTACATTGTGTTGAGGTTTACAACAGCAGTCTTAGTGCCATCGATCAAAATGACTAAAACCATATTAATCTTGATACTTTTCCATTGTAATTTTGACTATACTTGTGGTGCTATGTGATAATTGTATGTTGTACAACTTCGTTACTAGCAACAAATGTAATTATGAGTTGACCCGGTAAAGTATAAAAAGTAGAATTGCAAGTCTTCGAGTAAGAAATATAAACGATAAATTATTTACATTTTGATTTGCCCGCGGAGCAAGCTTTCATATGAATGTGAAATCTATAAGAACGCATCCAAGCTAAATAACAACATACTCAGTTTGATTGAGCCTGTTCGTGGGAGGCAATGAAACATGCAACACCCCTCACAGCCCCTACAACTGCCTTAAGCGGACAACTGCCTTAAGCGGAATTCTATCATAAAAGTAAAATTGAATTGACTCCGGGATCCCAAAAGACCTGAAATTACAACAACACTGTGTCCAAGTTAGGGTAGACTTTGTACAGCCACCACATGGTACTCCAAGGTCGTTGTTATGGCAGTTAACATAATCTTTAGGAACGTAGAACGCAATAAATCAAAATAATAGTAGACTCGGTTTAATTGAATACATTCATTGCAAGTAAATACGTAGATTTCTAAAAACAATTTTATAGATCGTACAAAACCTGATATCGAGTGTTAATTGAATTGACTTCTCGGCGTAAATTTCGCCTCAATAGTAACTGGTTACGGCTTATACAAGTAATGGGATTTTGTTCACAATAGTGAAAGCAATTCATCTTTTATCTACCCCTTACCCATTTTTGTATTTTGCATATAATCAAAACGTACTTGTTTTCGAAGCAACCCGTCTGCTATATTATTCCATTACAGATTTTTATTGCGGGTCTACTTTCCGACGCATGGCTCTATGGCTGTGTTTGGGTTGCTCTGTGCTTCCGGGTAATGTACCGTTACCTTTCATTTACATTAACTTAGAAGGTTAAATGATACAATTTACAACGTGAATGAGTTTACAAAGAAAGCTTTCATAATCATAATGTGAGAGAAAATAGCGCTAGTTTAAAGCAGTTCGAACTAATTTTCTATCAAATATTCAAAATAACCCAATAATGGTTTTTATTAACGCATCCGATACAGTTTAATTATGTTCATTTACAAAAAGTTTATATTGTGAAGAGGAATTTGCACAAACGCATTTTGAGCCATAAATTACAGCTTGGAGAAACCATTCTTAATCTAAAACATGTCATGGTAATAAATCTTCTCTAGATGGTAAATTGCATGTTATATATCATCGCTGATGGACAAACTTATAAACATTATCCTTTGATAAAAGTTTTAGATCTCAAATTCAGAACAAGTAATGACAAACCGAAATTCAAATGAAGGCAGTAAATTTGTTTTTATTACTGTGTCAGATTATAACGTAACAGTAAACGTAGTTATGATTCTTCGAGTCGCCTCCCAAGATCGCAGTCAATACTTCATTGCGATTTACATAACTGTTTCCAAAGACGGCTGCTTCTCGGAAAACTGGATAAAGCATTACTTGCTTATATTGTTTCAGTAGGATTTAAAAGAGACTAAATAGTTGTCAACACACTTTAGGTCATATGGTGTCTTTCAAGGTGGTATGAATGGTAGAGGAAGACCCCACTCCCCCCTCCACGGTGTCGCTCCGGACATAACTGTAAGCGATAGAATTACCAACCTTCCAGCGTCCAGCTTGCGTTATATCAGATGAATGAATTCTACACTTTAAGCATGATAAGTAAGGCAACTGTTAACGGGAGAAGAACAACGAGCTGCCCCTCCGTGCATTTTAGCAGGCACCTGGGTAAAATCATCAATCATCATCACTAGTCCATAGCGGCCCCTTGACGTGAAATTATTTTTCACAATACATATAGGATAGGATATGTTTCATGTTAAATATTTTATTAAAATTAAAACCATATACACTCAAGAAAAATAAAAAATGCAACAGCCATTTATTTGTGACTCTCGATGCATGACTTTGTCACATCTGCATGTGGACTTCGCGTGAAACTCTTCTTCGAATGAGTGACAAATATTCTACAGTTTATAAAGAATACTTAATATCTGTAAAACTCAAGACAACGTTTAATGTCAATGCTTTCAAATATAAAATAGTTTGATTTGTTTTACGTTGCAAAATACTTTCGAATGTAACATTGACGTGACTGAAAAAAATGTTAACGTGTAAATGTCACAGCAGATTTTCTATATCGTCCGCCAGGTAAACTTTCAATGACTTCACCGGTTCGAAATAACTGAAAGTTGCTTATTCTTGTGGTGTAAACAATTTTAACAAAAAATTGCAAAATGCAGTAGATAGACATGCATTAATGCCAATAATTGTATTTACATTTATTACAATTCTAGCTCCATATGGACATGTAACAAAGACAGTCTTCAGCTATTACAAAAGAAACCATGAGATATGATCAGATTTAATGAATAATTACAAATGTATATCAAAATATATGCATATAAATTGCGCGAATGAAATATTGCCGTAAATGACTGTTATTATAATTTTCTTGAATGTTAAAGCATGAATATAGTATTTAATTAACTGTAACATTAGACACCCTTGGTTAGAAATGATAATTGTTTATTGATATGGTTTTATTGTAAACTTGTTCTTTAAAATTCCAAAATCTTGTATATTCAATCACCTCATTCTTTTTTGAATATGTGCGGTGACGAGAGAATGAGAATCGTAACACAAATAGTTTAACAACTTCTTTTTATGTTCATGTATTGACTAATAGCGGTTTCAAAGGCTTGCATTTTGGCTTTGTTCTTTTGAAAGTCGACTTGGGAATATCTTGCATTGAGTTATAACCCTATGATGACACCCAAATGCGTTTATATTGCAGAAAATGGATATTATTGGAAGCTATTTATTGTCTTGATTGATCAATAAGCCACCCAACGAGAACAAATAACACTTAAGGTATAACGTTCAGACGGACTTGTGTCTCTTTTATGTATCGGGTTTTTCATTTATGTTTAAATCGATGATAAGTCCAATTAAAATTGGCACACTATATTTAGTTAATATTGAGTACATATTATCAGCATGAGATTATTTATTGTTATTTGTTGTATATGCTGCGTTGATCAGATAGAATTTACTGCAACCTGATTCAGATCTGACAATAAAGTTAGGATGTGTTGTTACCTAATCTGCGTTATCATTATTGTGTATAGAAAACTTACAAGATGTTACATAAACGTAAAATTTTCAATTTATATAAATATATCCATATTTCAAGCAGTTGCGACAACATCTAACAAGACAAAATAATAGCGTCCGGTACAATCTATTCATCAGATGTAATGAAATGTGCAACACCCCATACGCCTTATAGAACCAGCTTTTCTCGAACTTTTTTTTATCAAGAAACACTAAATGGACTCCATGATAACAAAAATAACATCAAGTTCAGATCCAGAAAATAAAACATTTGGTTCACAAAGGGAATCAATTTTACGACCGCCGCATAATACCCTAAAGACGACAGAGGTAAAGTAGTAAATGCTGGATAAAGTTCTTTTAAACTTAAGTGAGATATTTTTACACCTAAGTGAAAAAGACAAGGAAAAAGAATGTTTTGATGTCAACTCTCAATGAGCAATGTTACTAAAATCACTTTATATCCTTTCCGCGCCTGTAACGTAATAAAACGTATTAGCGTCTGACTGCCCTTTCACGCTTCCATAGAATCAACATTTATTACACGAAATTCATTTTGAAAGTATTTCTGAAATGTCCGTCTGCAGCTCTCAAATACGGAAATATCTAACATTCGAGGCATATACTGATACTTTTAGACAACATCAAAAATGATCTTTTGAACGATTTGACGAAGTTCCAAAAATCCCCATATACCCGTGCTCCGTTACGGACCCCTGGAGATTTGTGTTTATTCCGAGTTCAAAAATGTTTTTATTAAGTAAATGCAATTTTACAATGATGCTCACACAATATATATTAATTATAATTTTATTAGAATTTGACTTAACAAGTTATCTTTCAAGGTCCCGTTTATAAATCACAATATGGTTGCAATACCGCGTATTTAAAGCTCATACAAAGTAGATGTTAATGAAACGTCTCACAGTAGTAAGTATGAGGGCTGGCCCATTAAGTCGTAGACAATTTGAATAACAAGGAAAACAACTGACATTAATTCCTGAAATTTTCAAATTGCATTGATACAGTATTTAGCAGCAGGCTATGAAAATTACAATGAAATATTTGGCCGTATTTGGTGCATCAAGTTAAATTAGAGCATATTTCTTCGTAACGTCATTAACGCCAAAGACATATAGAGTAAAGTTTACTCGGAACATACTCCGCTGTATGCAAAAAGCATTTCGAGGGCCTATGATTAAAAGTCGTTGCTAAGTAATTACTGATTTGTCGCATCCTGTAATTCTTGGAGCTCAATTTCAAATTGCCTATAGAAAATCTGAAAAACTCAACTACTTCTAGTGAAGTATTCGGATTCCTCAGAATAAGCCGCAGCGTTTTCAGCGCATATGTAAGGACTATTCCTATTTCTAAAGATAAACTGAGAATTTCCATTGCATCGCATCAACATCCGCTGTCTATATTTGTACAAGAAGCATTTGATCACTCGAACACTATTCATCAACTCTTGACATCACTTAATATTTCAAAAGCAACTTACGCTAACGGATACATTACTGTTTAGTTGAAATTATGACAAGATGCACTGTTATTTAAGTTTGACTCAGACAAATAAGATTCTTATCATATCTTTCTCTGAGCTGAAGTACGTTAAATGTTTATGTCATATCTAACGTAACCTACTTAACAAATGCAGATTTTTTTCTCTCCAAAATCATAATTTTTGACTCGCAGTAAATGATTGCTATAAAAGGATAGGCAAGCTCGTCTTTTATACCACTCTTGCATTTTTTCCTTTAGGGCGTATTTACGTTTTTGTAACTCTAAAATGTAAAAGTGCAGACAGTGTAGAAAATATCTTATAACATAAAAATTGGCTCCTTCATCATAATACAATTATAATGACTTGCTGCTGAGATAAGATGTTATTGAATGACATTTTTAATCCAAACAAATTATTTGAAACGACTTGGGAACTACTGCTAATTAATGTCACAGAAAGAGTTATATACCTGTCATGTTAGATGTAGTTCTCGTTTATAATCTGTTTACAGCAATGTTTAAAGAAATTTGACTTTTAAAATTTCAACTTGTTCAATGCATATCTGACTATAAAATCTTATTAACACCCCTGAAGCAAGTAAAATAACTTCAATTTTATAAGTTTACGTACCACTGATGAAATTGTCAACAATGCCTACCAATTGTGAATAACAATAACTCTTAGATAATACGTAAATGACAAAATGTTATACAAATAATTTGAATTATCTGTATAATTTAATTTAGAACTTTTTATTCTTTGTAAACGAACGTGCAATTTAAAGGTGTTTTTTTTTTTCAAGCATGACAGTCACCGTACATATACATGTAATGAATTGTCTGCACATGACCATTTCATGGAATGCATTTGTCACTTTTAATAAAACATAAAACTGCAACGTTTTATTTGTGTCCCGTTTTGGCAAAACCTTGACATGTAGATTACTGTGTAATTTGCTTGGCTACTGTCAGTTAGATACAAATTTTAGCTTCTGATTTGCGCTTGTGTCAGTTCTTTACTTTTAAAGAATACTAATAAATCTGTCTGCATACCTCGATACGATTCTTTGGAAGAATAGAATGCAACGTTTTTGTGAGATACGAGTAACACCCTCAAGCTCCCTAGAATCGTCATTAGCAGAATTATGTTAATACAAACCTTATTCTATTATACAGGTATTAAATGGAGACCATGAGCTCACGAGATGAAAATCTAAAAATATATCTTGTAATTCCCTTGCATGGAAATATTCTCCGATCTGATAACATTTCCCTCTATATTACTTCGAATCGTTGTTCCTGAAAGATAAAATTATGCTTCATATAGATTAGAATTTTTACAGATTGCGTTTGTGTAAGTTTAAGCATGTAAAATATTTATACTAGAACTGACTTTATTTCGATACTGATTTTGGCTCACGGTATAAATCGGAAAATGTTTCATATCGTTTTGGTATATTTTACATTACTCCATGCAGATTCCGAAACTGCTCAATATTGCCTTTAGTGTTTTAAACTTAGTTTGGCACATTTATTTTAGTACTAATTTACTTTAGATTTTACATACTTGTTTTCTTCTAACGGATATGATATATATGGTGGCAAGAAGATACATCCTAAAACACAGGGCAGAAATGGAGTGTGTGCTTGTTTGTCTATTATTATGATAATTGTGGACGATCCACAAAAAACGTGTTAGAAATAAGAATGCTGCTACAGTTACAAATTTTCAGTGCCATACTCAGAGGCATATAATCTATTATGTTAGACTTTTTTCGGCGTGCCGTATTAAGCACGATTTTATGATCTCGTATCACCTTATGCCGCCTGAAAAATGTACCAACCGGATTGCTTGGTAAGGTATTCTCGGTATTTTCAGCCATAATGAGAGATTTGGTAAGAGTGGCGCTGATTGAAGGAAAGGCTGAAAATGTTTCACTCTGAGTCATGTGTGACACTGAGTGAAATGACAACGCGTTCGTCATCTATAACTTCTATAAGTACAGCACCATCGGGTTGTATGCGTACCACTTGAACAGGTGTGCGTAACCAAATATTCATCTGCTCATCCGGACATATTTCTGTTTTGTTAAGTTTTCTTGTTAAGATATTTCTGTTTTGTTAAGTTTCCTTTCCTTAAGTTTTGTTTTTACAAAAAGGTTATTTGTTTCATACAGTCATTAACTCTTACCCTGCATTACAGCAACAATTTCTAACCAGTGCAAATCATTACTAACCTGCAACAACATGTCAGGTACTGTTAAATTTTAGACTCTAAATTTTAAATTAATCTTTCCGGTGAAAACAGTACTGTACATATTCTGAATGATAGACAAATTTGATAATAAGCTGAAGTAGGGTAAGGGTTCATGTTGCTTCCAACAATTCCAGAAATAAAGTATAGAACGTATTTCAATATTGTTTGCTTACTGTTACCATCTTTTAAGCACCAAAGGCTCAAAGTGAGCTTTTGTGATTGTTTGGTGTCCGTCGTATGTCTCTCCACAATTTCTAAACACAGTCTTCTTCAGAACTACTGTCCTCATTTATACAAAACTTGAAAGAGGCCCCTTTCATCATTGCCAAAAGATTTAAAATACAGGTTTCTGACCATATATAACTTGTGCTTCAGTTACATCACGCCGACCATCTTTTTAAAAGATATTTCTTGTTTTGAATATTATTAATGTAGCATTTCAACAAATGATTTGATAGCTGATGAAATTTGTAAACAAAGTATTAATAGAAAGTCCCCAAATTGTATACCCGTTGACAGTTGGTGTTTTCAAGCTTCTGTAACATACGTAATGTTTTGTAAAATTCTAAAACGGGAAAATGACTGCTTTGCTGATCAGCAACAAAAAGTCAGTGTAACAGACATAGAATAAAAATGATCTTTCCACTGGTACCTGGATTCCTGCCTCTGTCTATGAAATCGGACTATGATGTTACATTGTCATGCTTTACAACGTACAGAGTACAAAAAAAAACAAGAACTACTTCAATACAGTAATGAATGATTTTGTAGTTGTGTACCCATGCACAATGAACTTAGAGCTTAAAGTAATATATAATTGGTAAACAGGTGATGATGTTTGTTAGTTAAAAAATGTATCTCAGATGCTTTCATAAATGACATTTATATGGCTGCGTGTTTACACAAAGATAAATTACCTTTCAACAATAGTTGATTCCTGTATCTGTAAATTATTTCTAGATTGCTCAAGCTGTCTGTCAACGTCTTTAACTACAAATAACGAGAAGCCCAAATCAACATTTGTCACGTAATTATATGTGTTTTCCGAAAGCAGTGTTGTAAAAACAATTTATTTCATGGGTGGCAGTATAATATGACAATTTATGAATAAAAGTATGTTTAGATATTTACAGTTGAAAATCGATAATTCGAATTAGCTCCGGCTATCTCGAAGACATTTGATTTCGAATTCCAGCATATACACAAATTTATTTCTCTAGTTCAAACGGCTCATAGGAAACAATGTGTACTAATTTGTGAGACGAACTGAAATGTCGAGACGCTGACGAGAACGACTGTTGTCAGTGGTGTCACTATCGAACTCAAAGTACCCTGGGACATAAGCTGGATTGATAATTATTCATCCTTTTTTTATGTATGTTTTTATATAGTTATCAGTCTTGATTTTATATTCATTTACATAAATACCTTTTTTCATTTCTCAGAAAATTCATTTGTTTTGGTTTAGCACTATTTTTTAAACTTTATGTCAGAAATTAATGTACGTGAATCGAAGTGTGTGGTATTATCTGACGAAAAGTAACATAATATTATTTGAAACAATCAGAGTCTTTCCATTTAGTGTTAGTAATATGTTTTATGTTTTAATTCTGTTTGTATAGAGAAATATTTAAATAAGACATTTTATTCACATTTTTTAAGAAGCTTATATCGATTTTATATTATTTCTTACTGCTTAAAACTTGGGACCTCAATAAATGCGTAGGATAAAATGTATGTGAAAAGTAATTGTAAATGTTGACAATTTGCAAGCTGTTTTACCTAATAACTATTTTAGGAAAGTAGGTTGTTATTTGTCTTAATTTTCGTAATTCTGCAAGCCAATGATCTCCATTACTCATTACTCATGAAGTAGATACTTGATAAAACAGATAGTATTCTAAACACAGAACAATATCTCCTGCTGCTAATAATATTCAACTTACTTCTTCGTATATCGAAAGTGTTTAGGCACTGGGAAATCATAGACTAATACTAAATGTAAATAATATTACAATAACGCTATAATATATCATTACGAGACAAGCTGAAGTTTGAGATCTGAAGACAGTTATATCAAATAACTAGCTGCTGTATAATGTAATAAGATATTTAACACTAGTAAGGTAAATGAAAATCAGGATTTCACAGATTCTATTAGATATAGTATATAGAATAACAAAGATGTTACTGTTAAATCATTAAATTTCGTGGGCATGAAATTACGTGGTTTTGGTCAAAACGGCAATTTTGTGGGGATATGAATTCGTGGATTTCAACTTTTGAATATAAAATGAAAGGGAATTTTACTTGTTCGTTGGAATTAAATTTCGTGGATTGAGTCAACCACGAATTCGACGAAAATTAGTCCCCCACGAATATTAACGATTTCACAGTATTGGACATTTCCTATAAAATAACAAGGTTACGAAGTTGTTTCTGATTCTCGGCCTTAAACATCTTTCAAAGAGTGTAATATGTTTATACTTCTTTAAGTAAAGATACATTTTGAAAACAATGATATTTCTCTATTTCATGCTTACTATGATTGGGAAAGCTGTCCGAGAATGCAAAATAGGTAACGAAAACATAATCCGACACTATTGCAGGAGGTTAACCAAACATAATAAGCATGGTGGCAGCTGCAGTGAATATGTTTTAAGTAACGCGTCATTGTCATATCTGTCAAAAATATAAGCAGAATGCGTTTAAACAGGTATCAGTGTCATTCTGGTCCAATGCCATAAAAATATGTGCAGCTATCGTCTAAAATATATACTCGGCTACGATAATGACATGCCAAAGTAAGCACATATTCTGTTAAAATTGCAGGTACATGTATTTTGATATAATTCTGCACTTATTTGAAGAAACAATTTAACAGAAAAATTAAACAGTGAGTATCTTTAAATTGTAGTTATAATAGCATTAATTAAATATGCAAGGTGTTTCATAAAAACTCAGTTGTATCCGCACACTCAAGACCGTTCACATATGAAAACTAGTGCCAGCAGTTATCTCTACGACAACATCCCTTTTCAGACAAAATGTTTTGATATTTCAGCCGATTTTGTAATTAATGACACTTGCCTAATCTTTGATTAGAGTGCAATTGATTCTTGGCACTTGATATCTACGACATCAATGTTGATAAATGCAACGTTGTACATTTCGTGTTATAATGTCTCATTTGATATTAAAAATATAAGAAATAAACATGCATTTTGTGTTCTTGCTGTCCCGGCCCTTGACTAAGTACAATTTTTGTATAATGTTAAACGGCTAACAATCACAGAATTAGTGTGATTTAAAGTTAGTAAACAAGAAATGTCAGGTGAAATAACACAGCATGCAATTATTGTCCAAAATATTTAAGTATTTTGCACTTTGTTTCTAAATTTGATTTGTATCAGAGAATGTGGGATGTGGTGCGCAATCTTAAATCTGTTCAAGTCGTCAACTACACTGAACGTATTCTCGATAATGCGTACCAAAGAAAGTAAGCTTAGAAAAAAGATCTTCAAACTTGAATATTTTTTTCTGTTTTTAAACCTATCAGATAATTGTTACATAGAGCTTGACTGCTCCTAAAGTGCTCTGTTATCTCGGGTCCCCTAATTAGGATCATATGAACTGAGTCTTTCATACTTGTTCGGAACAATTTGGTAAGTAGATTATAAATATTGACGATCTATAAAGTATGGAATGATATATCAATGGAAAATCACTTGGAAGGACCTTACTGGTACTTTATCAAATGTTGCTGCCAGACTTATTTGTACATAGTTGTATAAGTTTACTTATTGTGGTGGATATCATATACGATATATTATTTCCAAATTTAGTCATTGAATTTGCTTTTAATCGGAGAGATCCTACGAAATGTCCTATACATATTCTTAATCATGAAATAAGTGCCGAAAGGACTGGCAGCCCAGAACCTTCAGATGTTGTAGTTATTATTGGCTACTAGTGTGACTTTGAAAATAGTGTCATTACATTCGATGTTGTCGAATTGCGCTAATGAATATCATTTAACACAAGAGCAGAATAATAGTAGGTCAGATAACAAGCTAACAGTAGTAGGGCGAGAGCTTTAAGGTAGGCAATTTAGATCTAAGGAAGTTGTATGTACATTAAAAGACGCAACTGACACAAGAACTGAACTGATACACCCTGACATCTCAAGGAGGTAAGTACCTAATATGTGTATGGCGCATGCCCAAACCGGAAGTACCTACGATTTACGACCTTTACGACATAATGTGTTGTATTCCATTCTGATAAAACATGACTGTCGAATACTAATATTCGATAATGCAGAATAAGATAAATTGCAAAAACGTTCAAAACATTGTGTCTTAAATGCGTCATTAGCGTCATGACGTACGTCGTACGAGCAAAATTAATAGGTTTATTTTGAAAGTAGTATTTAATGCTTTTCTTTATTTAACTATTTTTAACAGCCATTTTGCTGAAATATTTTATAGTATTCGCTCAAATAATGATCAATATTGCTTCTTTTATGAAGTTATATTGAAATGTTATAAGGAATGTAAAACAATGGATTGGTAACTGAATATGGGATTATTGCGGTGAAAGTTACTTATTACGCATTTCAAATAAAAATTAAACCTTGTTGTAATACTATTTCGATTTCCATTGATGTGGTTTCTTGAATTAAATTGATGTTTACCATGGAACAAAGCCGTGACTATATATCTAACTGTAAATTCAAAAAGGTTTGACACACAGCTCGCTTTTATTTGCATTCAACAATATCCATGAGAAAATACAGCATGCAGAACGATTTTCCATAAAAAATTCAGACAGAGATGCGCTGTAAGATTTAGCTTGAAATTTAAATAAATGCAAATAACACGAAAATATTACTTAAGTTAGAAATAAGATGTTTTAAAGCTACATTAACACGAAAGATAATTCTTGTTGATAGCTTTTATAAGAAAGTACGTTAAAAAGCAAGATATAAGCTATTTTAAACATCTCTGTTGCCATGGTTACTTTAAACTTTTAAGAAAATAAGGGTACCATATACAGTGCTTGGTATTTTGCTATCATATTACCCAAATATTCCATGTTGGTCATCAACAGAATGGCACTGAAGTCGTCGGAAAAAACACTTTTCATACATAGTTGTTTAAAAATGAGAGAAAACGCGTTACCATGGAAACACGAGCCCCGCGACATATACATTTTAAGCTTGTATTAGACAGCTTACGCGCATACTAGTAAAATTATCAATTATGCACACTTCTACGGATAGCAATGAAACAAAATTCACTGAAAAGTGTTAAATATCCGATTTTCCTTCTTCTTTCAATATAAAATACCTTTGGAGTGTCATGTACTTCAAACCTGGATAAAACCTGGATAGAACTTGTACTTGAAGGGACAGATTAAAACGGAATTTTAGCAGTTAAAACATTAAATTACACGAAATACAAAAAATTGTTGAGGTTCAACTAATTTGAATTTACCCTGGTAACAAGGTAGCCTACCTCCTGAAGAGAAGTAAGCGGTTTAAATTGATCACAGTTTATATTGTATGAATAAGATACTATAAACATCATTACTGTATATGGAGAGTTTGGACGACACACGCACTATTTAAAAATATATGTCAATGTTCTGCGTGCGTTAATCTTGTCATGTAGACCCGATATCGCTCATCTGTTAAATTTGGCCTTGAAATCACCAAAATAAGTATTCTGACTAAGTTTCATGAAGATAGGATCATAAATATGTGGCTTTTACAGTGTAAACAAGCTTTTCCTTTGATTTGAGTGGTGACCTAGTTTTTGACCCCACATGACCCAGTTTCAAACTTGGCCTAGGAATCAGCAAGATAAACATTCTTACCAAGGTTCATAAATATGGCCTCTAGAGTGTTAACAAGCTTTTCATTTGATTTGAGCGGGTGACCTAGTTTTGGACCCCATATAATCCAGTTTCAAACTTGGCCTAGAAGTTACCAAGATAAACATTCTTACCAAGTTTAATGAAGATAGGGTCATAAATGTGGCCTCTACAGCGTTAACAAGATATTCATTTGATTTGACTGGTGACCTAGTTTTTGATTCCATATAACTCAGTTTTGAATTTGGCCTATAAATCATCAAGATAAACGTTCTTACCAAGTTTCATGAAGATACAGTCATAAATGTGGCCTCTAGGGTGTTAACAACCTTTTCCTTTGATATGACCTGGTGACCTAGTTTATGACCCCACATGACTTAGTTTCAAATTTTGACTAGAGATCATCAAGATAAATATCCTGTGCAAGTTTGTGTTAAATCAAAGCATAAGTGAAACCTCTAAATGGGAGAAATGGCCCAAATGGAACATTTTACCCTTTCAGGGTCAGTAACTCTAGAACTCATGATGGAATCTAGCAGGATTTCAAAAGAAACCGAGATCTTGTTGTGACTTAAGTTGTGTGTAAGTGTGGCTAAAATCGAATGTAAAATGTCACTTCTATCGTGTTCACAAGGTAAAATGTTTCCTCATTCAGGGGTCAATCAGGGGCCGTAACTCCGGAACCTATGATTGGCTCTGACGAATTCATCCCGAAATCCAAGTTCTATTGTTGTTAAAGATATTTTGTATCAAATCAAACCATAAATGAAGTCTTTTTATGGCTGCAAAAGCCAAAATAGCAAATTTTGGCCCTTGAAGGGGTCATAACTCTGTAACCAATGGTGAGATCTGGCCAGTTTTCGAAAAGAACCGAGATATTTTGATAATACAAGTTGTGTGCAAGTTTGATCGAAGTTGATTGTAAAACTTGGTCTCTATCGTGTTCAGAAGCCGAAATTAACAAATTTTGGCCCTTCAAGGGGCCATGACTCTGGAACCAATGATAGGATCTGGTTTTCGAAAGAAATTGAGATGCTAATACAAGTTGTGTGATGCTAATACAAGTTGTGTATACGTTTGATCAAAATTGATTGCAAAATGTGGTCTCTATCGTGTTCACAAGAAATTGTGGACGAACGACGGACTAAGGCGATCAGAAAAGCTCACATTGTCACTACGTGACAGGGGAGCTAAAAAGACAGCATATTCTAATTAGAACCCGTCGCTAATTGTTTCATTGACTCAGTTAATGAAACTGAATTGGAAGTAATCGGATCACCGAGATTAACAAACAGAAATACTACGAGTGTAAATGGTATTTTCCCATTACGTAAATTAGGTTACACGTGCTTCCAAAATTACCAGCGTGACATTTTGATTTCTTTGGAAACTCGCGGGTAATTTCCAAGCAGTGTTTGAATGAAAATAAATAACCAATGAAAAACGGGTTTTCTCACATCGCGTGCTTAATTTACATATGACACGTTATGCTTTTATTGTACTAAATACAAACCGCGAGATGACCACGTGTCAGTCGCTGCTGAGGGCGAACAATATTGAAATTTACCGGGATTTCGACTGCTAAGGGGCGGAATTTTTGATCTCGAGACTCATTAAAGAAAATTTCCGCGGGTCAAGCCGACGCACGGGGCATTTTCTGTGCGGGTAAAATACGATTCTTCCCGATTTTCGCGCAAAACCTGGAACCTCGGGTCTACCGAATGCCCTTCTGTAATTTTCGCATTTCGTTTCGACGATGCGTCCCATAGGACGCTCATACTTCAAGACTTTGCGTCCCCAACAAATTTTATGCGTATATGACGCAGGACGCAGATCTAAAATTATCACTAGATAATTGTCTATTTGTCTATATTTGAAATAAATTTGCACATTCTAAAATTAGAGTTTTAATTATTCTTTTATTGATTTTCATTGCTTAAGCTAATTTGAGTCTTTCGATTGAAAGATATTTTGTCTTTCGAACGAGAGACGGTGTTTAGATCGAGAGAATGTCTCTAAATCCAGGGGAAGTCTCCCACCTGGTGACTGCGGAAACCAGACACTTCACCCCGGTGACATTTCACCCCATGACAATTCACCCCAATTTTGGATGACATCTCACCCCGATGCATATGACACTTCACCCCGAAATTTCATTATTTTTTGGAAGTGACATTTTACCCCATCTTTATATTTTGATATAATTATTATGTTACTTTTTGCGAACAATGTAAAAGCCATTTTCAGAAATAGTTTGAAGTCAAATAATGTATGAAATGTTTAAAAAAAGATTGGTACATATCAAATTCATTTTTTTTTCACGTTGAAAAATGCAGTAGTAGATCTAATAATAACAGCTACGCTTATAAGACATTCGATCTTGCACTTTTTAGTAGAGACAAGCCACGAACATAAAATGACTGAAGGTTATGTCAAATAGAAATCTGGATATGGAACACTGACTTTTCGCACCTCCTCTTGTCAGGGGCAGACAACTGATATAAGGGATATTTTCAGCAAATTTCTTTTTAAATCGTCATATTTCGCTCAGTTTTGAATAAAAATTTAAGATTTTTGGGATTTAAGTGTTTTATGTTAATATCTTTCTATTTATATTAACAAAAGCATGTTTGCTCTCAAGTTTATTTATGCACAACGACTTCCGTTATTTTGATAAAAACGCTCTTAGTAGTTATATTTTTTAACGAAACCTGACAAAATTGTTATATAATTTATCTTTATAGGAATGCAAAATTGAAACAATATAAATAAATCATATGTTTCAGAAAAAGACAAAAAAAAAATCACTGTGATTTGTATACAGCTATCAATCCTTCCTTTTTTATCAAAATTACCGTAAACTATGTGTAATATAATATTCATTTTATTCAATACAAAACAATACAATACTATTTACAATTTTGTGACATTATCCGCGATCGAATATATCATTTTCTGAAAAACATCAGTTTACTCAATTTAAAGGGAGATAATCGGTACATGGAAATAAACTATGCATATC
This sequence comes from Mercenaria mercenaria, assembly GCF_021730395.1. Lineage (NCBI taxonomy): Eukaryota > Metazoa > Mollusca > Bivalvia > Venerida > Veneridae > Mercenaria > Mercenaria mercenaria. The sequence goes on from NC_069363.1 coordinate 59,157,993, forward strand.
GTATAACTGTGTTTAATGTGTAATTATATTGGTTAGTTACGAGTATCCGGACACTTACGTATTTAGATTAAAAAGTTCGTGGTCACAAAAAGAAGAGTGGAATCTTTCATCGAAAAATACAAACATTATTATATCGTACATTTACTAGTCTAGTTGCAGTTAATAAATCGATCTCATATAAAAAATTGAGCGATTAACCATTAAATAAATTGCACATTCTAACATGACTGGATTTGGTTACCAGAGTGATATAATAATACGCATAAGAATGATTTTATTCAAGAGCAAATCACTAAATGAGATATATTATTTCGATTCTAACACGTTACGAAGGACTTTTAAGTGCATCCTTGACGACATCCATCAAATATTAGCCTGTTTCCTGTTGGTTTCTTTTCCTGCGTGACTGTATGCCGTCTAACGCTTTGACGTAATAATTGTGACGTCAGGAAAATGTATTGTTGTATATTTATACACAATATCCAGCTAGGAAAATGAATTGTCGTGTTAGAATCTGCGATAAACAACGATTGATGCGTTGACCGGTAAGAGAGCATCATGAAGTCCATTATGAATTTATTACTATTTGGATAAATGAAGCCCAGCAAAATTTTATCAAAACATTTCAATGACCTTGTAAGAATAAATCAATGACCTTGTAAGAATAAAAATAAATAAGGCATTCGAGTGGTTTATCACCTGATTTATCACAAAATATTTTTAATATATCTTACTAAATTGCGATATTTTTTACAATGTGATTTATATAAAGACATGGGTGTAATATTCTAAGTGAAATGTGTCCATGAATCTAACAAAATTGTTTTACTCTTTCTTTGTTTATATCATTCCGCAAGGAAATTTATTTCCTTAATATCATTGAAATGTGTATATTTTTACTAAGTTAAACGTAATACAACATCATTTATATTCAGATAACAAATCAAGTTATAAGCCAGCACAGATTGTGACCGAATATGTTTTTTTCTGAGCTGATTTTTATTAACACTATGGTCATAGACCTTTGAGATGATAGGTCAATAATTACTCTGTAAGACTTTTTTATGCCTTGTGTGACTAAATCATGTTCTAATGTCAATTTTTATTCAATCTATAAAATATTCTTTTGTCAGATATAAACAAAGTTTGTTTAACTTAAGAAACTAGAGCTATCACTAAAGGTGATGAATGTACCCCCCCCCCCCCGCATGCACTGACAAAGTACATTGCAATTTGACGCACACAAGATAATTATGTGGACTGTATGTGTATAGACTGTATGTATACAGTATAGTAACAAAAATCAAAGTCCCATAACTATGCAGAATATTTATCTAAAAGAATGTAACATGCACCATGCACAACTAGGGTTGGTACTGATCACTTGTGTGAAGTTTCATTAAATTGTGTGTAAGGGTTAGGTAGATTAGGCACGCACAAGATTGCATATGCAGACTGTATGTACATAGTATGTTAACAAGAAACAAAGTCCCATAACTCTGCAATTTTTGTTGCTGAAAGAACCTAACATGACCAATGCACAACTACTGTTGTTACTGATCACTTGTGTGAAGTTTCATTAAATTGTGTCAATGGGATGAGGAGAGATGGTGCGCACAAGATTGTGTCTATGTATATAGTATAGTAACAAAAAAACAAAGTCCCATAACTATGTAATTTTTTTTTCTGAAAGAACCTAACATGCCCTATGCACAACTACTGTTGTTACTGATCACTTGTGTGAAGTTTTATTAAATTGTGTCAAGGGGATGAGGAGAGATGGTGCGCACAAGATTGTGTCTATGTATATAGTATAGGAACAAAAAAACAAAAGTCCCATAACTCTGCAATTTTTTTTTTGCTAAAAGAACCTAACATGCCCCATGCACAACTACTGTTGGTACTGATCACTTATGTGATGTTTCATTAAATTGTGTCAAGGGGATGAGGAGAGATGGTACGCACAAGATTGTGTCTATGTATATAGTATAGTAACAAAAAAAAAACAAAGTCCCATAACTCTGCAATTTTTTTTTCTAAAAGAACCTAACATGCCCAATGCACAACTACTGTTGGTACTGATCACTTGTGTGAAGTTTCATTAAATTCTGTCAAGGGGATAAGGAGAGATGGTGCGCACAAGATTGCGTCTACGGACAGACGGACAGACGGCCAGACAACCTGAAATCAGTATACCCCCCCCCCCCTTACAACTTTGTTGTCGGGGGTACAATAAATCGCGACTTTTGAGTGTAGTTTTTTTACGTGTTTTAAGTGTTTAGAGGTGCGTATTTCAAACGCACCCATGTATTACAAACCAAAGTGGAAACTTTATATATCATATAAATATATATTTGTTTGGTCAACTTTCGGCAACTATTGGAACAGCAGGCATACTAGCATGCATCATCATGAAAGTGTCTTATGACTAATGTCCAGTGTAATCTAATGGAATTACGACGCGACGTCTGTAAACAATCGTACATCCAAGCCCTGTGAAATTTGTAGCCCAGTTTTGAAAAAGCCAGCTAACTTCGGTAGAACTATTTTATTTCATTTCATCAAATGCAATCGTTTTAGAGTACTAAGTGGTGTAGAAAAATGCTTATGTCCGCCTTACATTCCCTTTCATAAATAGACTGTGGTTTAGTAGTTCACATTTGGGTATGAAACATATAAGCGAGTTTAGTTTGTAGACGCCGGTAGTCTTCAAACGCAATTTAAACAAAAACCATGTTTTCATACTAAAATATAAATTTCTAAACTATGATGATGATGAATATCTTATAACTACTAACTGAAATAATTAAGATAGTCTAATTTTACATATTTTGAGAGTTATACTTCTCTGAAACCAGGCAACGAATGTTAAAATGGCAAACGTATTAATGTCGTGTCACAATGCACTTTTCCCATTGGTCACATCCTGTAACATACACACTTACCATGCCGCAATTGTTCCGCCTTTACATAAAGTCGTAGCAATGGCACATAGGTTTATCGTTTATAATGCATAAGCAATTTTAACATATACTAATGAGGTAGCCTGTCCAAATATCAATGCACTTTGCTGACTTTGAAACCTATGTTAAATGTACATTTATAAATATTTTGTCCACAGTCATTCGACAGACTAGCACAGTATATCATCTAACTGGGGATATACAGCTTGATATAAATAGGTTAGATAAAAGTCGCCACACTGTAAGAAAAACATTAAACATTTCAAGCATTTCTGCTATGATCAAATACAACATATCTTCAATTTAAAATGAAAAACATGTTATGGTAATACCGCAATGTTCTGCGATTATGAGGGCATGTTCTAAGGGATCGAGATATTAATACATCTAACGAAGCTTTTAATGCAACAACTAATTTTAGCTGAAAAAAGTTAGACAAACGTGTAATTTTAAGAGCAAAGCTTTGAGAAAAGTAAGTATCTACAATTGAATTTATATAATAAAATAATCTCTGGCAGGTAAAAACACCCCAAAAACTTAAATTGATAAATCCAGTAAGAAAATCGTTTCAAACATACGCAAAGAAATGTTCATCAGTCAAAAAGTATATTTGGATGAGTTACTCCCCCCGCAACCCCCCCCCCCCACCACACACACACACACAAACACACACACACCACCACACATACAAACCTTTCCGAGTATTTAACCTTATCGGGGTCAACTTGCTTTAGTTCATGTCTAAAGATCATCTCACATGCAGTTCTAAATGACTCTTATGTACAATAAAATGTGAGCAAGATACTTAAATAAATGTAAGTTCTTCATTGATTCGTTATTTTGCGGCCGATTCTAAATGGGTTGAGGCATTGATGTGAATAAAAGTATATGAGACTGATATTACAATTAGCTATAATTTTGACATGTTATTAACAAATTGAATAAACTTTTCTATATGAGTAAAAGGATGTGCGTGTAGTAATTTGAAAGGTATTTGAAAAAGTCTAACTATTCCGCTAGAAGATTTGGTAAGTGCATGTTGTCATACAGTTTACAGCTGTATGTAAACATCGCGGTGCAAATAAAATCTCTCTAAAATATCCTTACAAATATTCTTGAAGGGATTTTTTTTACGGTTTTATCTATCTTTCCTTGTTGTTTTTTTTTAAATAATTAGAGCTTTATACTTTTATATGCCATCCTTTAGTCCTAGTTTTGTTGCGAAATGTGGTCGTGGAATTAACCACTCTACATTGTTCTTCATTATGTTATATCAACTAACATATCGCTGCAAAAGTATAGAGAAGTATTTAATTCGACTTAGGGTCTACGTATGAATTGATTATTACATAAATACGAGCTTTGGTTCGTATCCGCAAGAAACAAATATAAAACATGTAGAATGTGCAAAAAATGAGGCATCTCTCCCGAATGTGCGGACAAGATTAAAATGACCCGAAAAGGCATTTATAGTATCGATATAATCTAATTACGAACACATGCTTCCTCTTTTTTATGACACTATTTTATTCAAAGTTTGTCTTTGTTTGAAAAAGTTTGTCTTTTTTTTGAAAACAAAATGTAAAGTTTACGATTTGTGATGCGTCGTTTCAGATAATTTGAGCCGTGCCATGAGAAAACCAACATAGTGGCTTTGCGACCTGCATGGATCCAGACCAGCCTGCGCATCCGCGCAGTCTGGTCAGGCTCCATGCTGTTCGCTTTTAAAGCCTTTTGGAATTGGAGAAACTGTTAGCGAACAGCATGGATCCTGACCAGACAGCGCGGATGCGCAGGCTGGTCTGGATCCATGCTGGTCGCAAACCCACTATGTTGGTTTTCCCATGGCACGGCTCATTTATCCCTTATCATACAAATTATACACAAAGTAACCATTCTTTAACATTTAACTTGAAATAATGTAACTTTGAGAAGCTCCACACAGCCCAATTGTTTTGTCACCAGATTATTAAAAATTTAGAAAAGGGCGATAAAATTCTATACGTTGCTGAACATGATCAAATTATTTTTACGAATTCAAATGTTCTAAAGATGACGTCATAAAACAGTTTGCCCCAGCTTTCATGGTTGACTGATTCGAGTGTTCCATACCCAGAAATTATTATCTGGTATTGTTCTTTAAGAAATGTATTATCTTAAGCCTGTACTAAAATTTGCAAGGTTCGGCTACATTTTAGGATTTACAATCCGGGCTATAAAGATCAAACAAAGTCAAATCTATTTAAAAGACAATGCATGTGGCACAAGTAAGTTATATTTAAATTGTTACTGTATTTGTGTATGAAAGGCAACGATTATGTTCTGTCTCTTACTCTTAAATGAATTATTCTTCTTCATTATGACAGTCATTTCTTTTTGAAAACTCTTTTTGAGGTTTTTTAGTTTAAAATAAATCAAATATATAAAACACAATATTATATACCCTAATGCGCTCATTTGATTGGCCGAAATGAGTGCACGCGCGGGTCCGCAAAAAGCGATATTGATCTGCAAAAGTGTGATATCACTTTTTCTTATATGTATGAAATGTAAAAACACATATTGACCTCAACGTAAGTCAATAACTGTATAATATATAATCAGTCTAAACGGCTGTTTTTTCCATTTAATTCATATTTCATTCCCAGCAATAAGTTTACCTCACTGATTTAATTCCAATTTACAAAATTCTTGAAGTCCACTTGTTTATTTAGTTGCTAAACAGGAGCCATGAAAGTAGGGGTCTTTTGTTTTTTGACTGGCCGCTATTTTATGATCTCATAATTAGCAATTATTATAAAATAAACAATATTAGTTGGGATTCAAGAATTTTGTATATTCGGTTGTTGATTAAAAATGAATGGGGTACATTAGTTTATAGGACAGAAAAAAGCCTTAAATTTTTAAACAAAATTAGTTATCATACATATCCGTTTATTTACATGCACTATAAATTATTTTGTTATAAAACATGATGCGAATTAGGACCATTTCATTCATGAATATATCTTCATAATAGTCAAGATTTGATTTTACTTTTTCGGTTGCTACTTGTTGTCTTTATTGATTAATTGTACCTTATCTAAGATTTTTGATTAGATTAAACAACACATGTCTAACAAATACGTTAGTTACTTGCGCCAAGTGTACCATTTATTATAATTATTATCATTTATCTAACTACATGTATGCTTAGGTTTGTTGACTGTCTTGATTACATCATTGATTATAAGGTGAGATGAGCAGGTTGGTGGTTGGATTTGATTTTAACGATCGGCACACAATATTAACACCTGAAATGATCTGTGAACCTGCCTATACACACTTCTACTGACATAATATTGTTAAAGCAATCATATTTCACATAAAGATACTTATAAAATTTAAATGTATATATTCAAAGAAACAACTGTTCAATTCACATTTCTACAGACATAATTTCCATTTAATTATCAACAATTGTGATAACAATTACGAACTATATACTATAACAATACAAAGCAATTACAAGGATTAAATGATAATGAAAACAAATATAAAGAAACAAAAAATAAAATAATGTTTTCGGGGCGACTTAACATCATTTCTACAGACATAACTTCCATTACATAGCAATAAATCTGATAATAATTCACAAAATTTATAGACAAAATTATAATATAACAATATAAAATAATTAAATAACAAAACATTCAAATAAACAAAAAATATTTTTTGGGGGTGAAATGTCATCAGGGTGAAATATCTGTAATTCGTGACTGCACACTGTGTTTCCTTGTCAACAACATACCTGTATAATTTTCTGCCTGAGACAGTGAAAACGAAATGTCTCAATGTAGAATTTCAATTCTTTGTAACAAAATATACTTCCTACTTCCGGGTAAAGTCATTAAAACATATATAATGTTATAATTGCATGACTCTAGACCACTAAATTTGTGGGATTACTGCAAGCCTTCTGATTTAAGGACTGATAACACAAACAGGAAGTGACTACTCAGTGTTACAAGTGAAGTAGTCCAAAATGTAGTTCCATACTGCCGATGAAATCTGGTAAAATGAGTCATATGAGGATGTGGCAGTTATATATATATATATATGTGACTTAGTTTTATTGCTTATTGTATTGAGGAAAGATCTAGGTCATTAATTTTCATTGTGAATTTCCAGGTATTAGTTTTATTCTTTGAGAAAATGTCCACATGCGCGTAATTGCTAAACGCTTATTTTTATGGGGTGATGTTTTTCAGAACAGATTATTGTTCTTATTATGTACATAACATATCAATATTTTTCTATTTTTTGATAAGAAGACATGCCATACTAAATGACCATATATAGTTTTCATACCACTGAAATGCTCTAAAGTATTGAAAATGACGTCTCAAAATTTCATTGTTTATATGAAATAAAGAAGGAACTGAATTGTTAGTATGTAATCTCTGATATCGGTAGAGACGGGTGCCAGTAGAGTTGTGAATCTTATGTCGGTAGGCTATATCCGATGAATATCCATGTACGAACATATCTTCGTCAATTGATGCACCTGGTATATCCAAGTGCTATCAAAGAATACTATTTGTTTTTCTCTTCTCTTTCAATTGTCGTGCAGGACCCAAGGTAGAACATCGAGGCACCTGTTGAAACTGTACAAGATCGTTGTGAAAGGTGAATTAAACCGAACAAATTAAAAAAAAAAACAGATAAAAACGTGTTCGGTCATTTAGTTACTGGTGGGCAGTCAACCCAGCCATGAAAGTCTCCAAAGTCTAGGCTATAACTTGAAGCTAGTACAGGTGGTTCTACAAACAAATACCAGCAGATGATATGAAACTGTGCCTGTAGATGTATGTGCGGTAGTAAGGCAGTGTGTATCAGGAAGGGTGGCCCGCTGTACAATGTAGTTCAATGCGGAATAATTTACCACCTCTGACGTCATTATCGTTATAGACCGGAAAATTTGACCCTTTGATGCAGCTATGTACTTGACAAACTTACAAGTACTCATGCCCTGTAAAACATAGTTCAACAAAATTACTTTGAATATATAAAAATGAGGATTTTTTCTTTCCGCCATTATCCGACAAGCCCGGAAGTGCTGCTTGATTACTTATTTGTACTATTTTAAGAAATACCAAAGTTTTCAAAATCGTTCTGTTGCAGTCAATTATTGTACGTAAGTCAATTGTCAACAATTTTGCCAACTTTCAGTTTGAAAGAATGGCTACTGTTGGAATTATGCCCCATTCAGACAGACAGTCTACACCTGCAAGAAACGTGTCAGGGGCATAGATAATACCAATTTTTCATTAAATATAGTATCATACGGCCTTACTTATCTTATTTCTATTATTTGTTTGCAAGAAACAGCTAGAAGTACACGAACAATAATCGATTTCTGTCATTCTTACCTAAAATGGTGACGCTGATGCAAAACTGAGATGTGGGGAATCACCTTAAAAATCAGAATTTTGCCTACTTTCCGAAAAAATCTCAAACTTGCCCAAAATATGCAAATAATATGCCATGTTTGTCTTAAAATGGTGCTTATTGCTCAATTCTGATCAGAAAATACCAGTTTTACATCGGTTGAAGCAATTTTCACGAAGTGCGAATTTTTCATATAAGAAATACCAAAGTTTTCAAAATCGTTCTGTTGCAGTCAATTATTGTACGTAAGTCAATTGTCAACAATTTTGCCAACTTTCAGTTTGAAAGAATGGCTACTGTTGGAATTATGCCCCATTCAGACAGACAGTCCACACCTGCAAAAAACGTGTCAGGGGCATAGATAATACCAATTTTTCATTAAATATAGTATCATACGGCCTTACTTATCTTGTTTCTATTATTTGTTTGCAAGAAACAGCTAGAAGTACACGAACAATAATCGATTTCTGTCATTCTTACCTAAAATGGTGACGCTGATGCAAAACTGAGATGTGGGGAATCACCTTAAAAATCAGAATTTTGCCTACTTTCCGAAAAAATCTCAAATTTGCCCAAAATATGCAAATAATATGCCATGTTTGTCTTAAAATGGTGCTTATTGCTCAATTCTGATCAGAAAATACCAGTTTTACATCGGTTGAAGCAATTTTCACGAAGTGCGAATTTTTCATATAAGAAATACCAAAGTTTTCAAAATCGTTCTGTTGCAGTCAATTATTGTACGTAAGTCAATTGTCAACAATTTTGCCAACTTTCAGTTTGAAAGAATGGCTACTGTTGGAATTATGCCCCATTCAGACAGACAGTCCACACCTGCAAAAAACGTGTCAGGGGCATAGATAATACAAATTTTTCATTAAATATAGTATCATACGGCCTTACTTATCTTATTTCTATTATTTGTTTGCAAGAAACAGCTAGAAGTACACGAACAATAATCGATTTCTGTCATTCTTACCTAAAATGGTGACGCTGATGCAAAACTGAGATGTGGGGAATCACCTTAAAAATCAGAATTTTGCCTACTTTCCGAAAAAATCTCAAATTTGCCCAAAATATGCAAATAATATGCCATGTTTGTCTTAAAATGGTGCTTATTGCTCAATTCTGATCAGAAAATACTAGTTTTACATCGGTTGAAGCAATTTTCACGAAGTGCGAATTTTTCATTTTAGGTATGAAGGTATTAAATGCATCCGCTTCTATTTTCTTTATAAAATTAACAACTTATAACATATTTTTATCAAGATTTCTAGCCTTTCACTTCCTGCGAGACTACCCTTGTCTTGAAGGTCTGTCTTTAGGCAATCAAAATATACCCCAAAAATATGGGGTTGACCATAATGCAGTGAAACCATGGTCACGTGACTGAGACACGTGATGAAAACGTTCATATTGCGTAGGTAGACATCAGGAAATACCTACTTTCACTTTCATTTTACAAGGCAGCTTCCAATCATCTTCTGAAGCATATAACGTAGCTTAAAATCATCTGCGGACATTCCTTTTTACAATCAAGCACAAATAAAGCTTATATCTGGCATGAAAATGGCCTTTACCTGGCGGGAAAATTGCACTATATATTGATATGGACAACATTCGAGTGGACCACGGAGGCATATCCGGCTAATTGCCCCCTTCATGCCTTATTGTTCCTTAACAGCCTTGGTCATTATCTGACTGGACATATTTATATAATTTACAGGCGGCGGTTTACCTAACGATGTACTTGAGATAAATTTTAGTAGCGGAACAAGTCGAAAATGTTTATAAAACTGTCTCAGTTGTCAAATAAAAGTAATATTTAAGAATATGAATATGTTATCTACAATATTCAGAAAGGCATTACATATTACACATCTTGCTTTATGTTAGAATACTGCAATTATATTATATAATTATATTATATCGCACTAGACGATTTCTAGATAAGGTGTTTTGTGTGTTCTACATACTAAGTTTACTACTCTGGGCCCGTTTCCATCAACGCTTGGGGCCTGAAATAACTTTGACTTCGATTTTAAAAGGCTATATTTTCTATTTGCTCTATCATTGCTAATTTATCATAGAATTGAATGAATATTTGGATGAATATTCATCCAGTCGCAGCTCAGAAAAAAATCATCAGTATAAATTTGCTGTAAACTAAATTATGGCAGATTTGAATATTTGCCGTTCTTAACCTTTAGCCTGCTGGCGGCAAGTGATTCTGCCCCTGCAACCAGTGTAGACCCAGATCAGCCTGCATGACATGGTCCGCACTGTTCACTATTCAGTCAGTGCATTTTCAGTGAACACCCCTTGAATAATAAATGGTACTGCCCAAAATGAATGATGCAACAGTCCATTTTAGAAATTTAGCAAATAAAGGTTAAGTCCAAGTTTTGGACTATACTGACCCAGAAAGGTTAACAGTTAAAAAATACAAAATATCTAATTTTGAGTTCTTCCGGAAGAAGATAAAATGTTGGGAAAGAACTCCAAAGTTATGTCCGTTTAGAAAACAAGATATGTTACCAGTGATAACAACAAGTGCAATTTGAAATAATTATAACCATATTAATTTTGCAATGTTATGAAACTGAAAACAACATCTGAAACAGATATAGTCATACCTTTTTATAAAGACCACCCTCGGGAAATAAAAAGTGATGGCCGGCTTTGTTGATCGGTGGGCTCTGAACACAGGTAAAGTTACACTATATAAAGTTAAACGGGAAGTTTAAAAAAATAAAGTATTTATGTGCATGTGTAATAATTGTGGCTTTTATTTGGGAGTGATCTTTAAATTGCAGGTTTAACTTGAAGTTATCAGAATGCATAATTGTTGTTTACTTATAAATCCACTCTTGTTAATTGCAGTGTCATTCATGTCGTGTCAATGTGCAAAACAGCAGTTAAAAAAGTCTTCCTGGTTGTGTCAAGATAATTACTTTGTTGATTTAAAAGCGCATTGTAGATTATATTTTCTTACAACCTAGCGACAGAAAAATTTTCTTCCTTGATCAATGTGTGCATAAATCATAAAATTGAATTAATCGATCGATCAGGATTTATCCAAGATTTATTAAGACAAAAAATTGGACTAGGACATGCTTTTATAGAATTACAACCGTAAAGGCGCGTTTTCATACAGGTTATTTCTTTTGACTTACCTCAAGTAAGATTTTAACATTTTCTCTGGATAAAAGGTGGACACGTGGTGACAACCTATATTTCTGTGGATGGTCAGTAGAATTTCATTCTTTTCTATATAGGCTACAAATAAGTGCTTCATAAAACAAATCAATGGTAGGTGCTTTTAGTGACCATGGAGGTCAGTGTGATAAATGCCGAGACTCGGCTAACGCCTCGCCCCCTTTTCGCTTTTATCATACTGAGCCCAAATATTTCTGTGGAGGGTCACTAATAAACCCAATAATAATAATTGAAAGCAGTATATAAAGTAAGGTAAACATATTTTGTTGTATTTAGTGTAGGGATAACGCATTATTTTTCGTGTAAAAGAAGATGCAGAATTCCTTTGATATAACTGGGAAACGCTATTCTAGCATAAAACATGAAAAAGATCGGATCGTCCACGTTCTGAAATGCGTTGGAAAATCAATGTCGTTTGATCACGTTTCGGTCATTTACGTTAAATGATCATTTGCCAAGGAAGGAAACATTTTTATGATAGAATTAATGCGAAACAAGCCTGATGACAATATTATTCTTACCCTTATTCGTAAACCTATTGCACATACAATAACTAACTGAACTCGATTTTTTCCAAATGAGTAACTTAAAAAGTGGTTTGAAGAATAGGTTTATCAACAAACTGTAAAAGTAATATTGAGCAATCAAAAGCAGCAAAGTCACGAAGTCACCCTCGAACTCGGGTATAATTTGATACTAAATAATATAATTTGATACCAAATAAAGTAGATAAAATAGATGCAAGACAAACCGGAAATATTTTGTGATGGTATATTCTATCTTTCATTTTATTTCAGACCAGACACATACGAAAATCAGAATCATGCATATTAACCTTTTCTTGCCGATGATATTCGTTTCATTTGCCATTACTCTCGGAGGTACAGAAACAGACTTCGATATACATGACACATTAGAGGCAGGCACAAACTGCAATTTCACAATATGGAACCAAAGTAAGACCTTCTTCGAGAGTAGACTTATTGCTTTTAAACCAAACTTTTTGCACTTTACGCTAAATCTGAACTATTCTTATAACACAACACCGGGCGTATTCCGACCTCTTCATTGGGTATGGACTTACACTTCGCCAACTGCAAGTTATCCGTACCTAGCGTGGAACATTGATCACGGACTACTTTCATTTGGACTACTTGACGTGAAAACAAAGAACATTCCGTTTGTGAAACTCAAAGTACAAAATAATTGTACGGTTACCTTTGGGAGTCAAGGTACAACATTGGGTATTGTAAAAGCTTTGACTGATCTTATCAAAAATATGTCTGACCAAAGTTATCACAAATATGAGCAAAGTTATTTTTGTTATCTAGCAGTGGCTCCGGGTATTCGAGAGAGAACTGAGTATTATGCGGCACTTTATTTAAATTACCCAATTGCCTACTTGAATTACAACTGTTGCAAGGTTGCGTTCAGTTACGTGCATAATTCATACCAGCAAGAATGCGACTTTAATCAGCATGAGAAATGGATCCAATGCACACTAGGACCATATATTCTTGGACTTATAATTTTCATGTATTTTCCAATCCTACTTTTGGAATTTTGCGCATGGTTATCCAAAGATGAAAAGATCTATCGACAGGAAGCCGAGATGATAAATAAGACGAGGGAAGAATATGAACGTTTAAACAGAGATGAAAGAGAATGGGTTTTCTTGGATGGAAAAGCGCCAATAACACTGCTTGAGTCATTCAATTTCTTATTCTGCGGTCTAAATCGAACTCACCCAATATTGGTGTCAAGAATACGTCGACTCATCTGCATTTTGCTGGCACCATCTATCATTTTCATTCAGTTAAAAATGTACGCAGACGGAATTGGAGTTGAACAGTCAAAAATAACTGTTCCTGAACTGGTTAAAGAGGGAACGCCAATGGGATTTCTCTCCCTTCTTGCCGATAGAGAAGACCGACTAAAGGTTTTCGCGCCACTTTTTGGCGGACCAATGTGTCTGCTAATCATGTACTACGTCTTGGCTATCGTATTCCTCGTTTACCCGCGTAGTCTAAAGCAGATCGTAGAACGAGGAATGCCGAATACTGACATCTCGTCTCCTCTCTTTCTACACGTGGATGAGATTATAAAACTATCTATGCTGTCCGTGACACCAGAACCAGGGTACGAAAATGGCGCTGCTGTGTGCAAATGTGCTATATACATGTTATTCAACAAGAAGTATTGGCTCAGAGTGCTTGAAATTCAACGAGCTCGCTTTCACTTTAACCAGTATAACGAACCAAAGCTCATATGTTGTTTGAAATATGCCATTCTTCCTTTCTACCCGTTATTTTGTTTACTTGAAATCCTGTTATGTGCCATTTACTATGGAATTCCAGTATTTGGAATGGTGACTATAATGGTGAAAGGTGCTGCCAAATCGTTTTTCATGTTTCGAATGCAGAACAGATATGTTTCTATGATATTTAGAAACACGTTGTCTGTTTTCCTCGGCACAGTTATTGTACTGGCTCTGTTTCTGTTCTTCGTTTACTCTGTGTGTTTGATCTTCGTTCAAAGCTTTTCCTTCATCTCTCAGATCATCGTCTTCTGTTTTGTCGCAGTGATTGTTTACCCATCAGTGTCTTTTGGTTATTTATTTTTCTTCGTTGTCTTGTTGTATTATGTCGTCCGTTTGGTTAAAGATTTCGGGGATGGTTATTTAGAATTGTTGTCGGTCGCTGTTGAAAAATCGCATGATATATACAGTCAAAGTAATCATTTGTCCGTGTATGATGGCCAGCTTCTTCTATCAAATGTACAAGCTCACGAGATAAGGGAAATTCGTGTGAACGGTCAGCGACTTGACATTCCTCAGAATGTTTTGCAGAGACTGGGCAAAGGGAACATTGTGAAAAAGGTCTCAGAAAATGACAATGTATTTGGAATACCTAAACGCTTGTTTGATGTAATTGTTCAGGCACACAGGCCAGTACATATCCAGGTCCTCAAAATACTGTTTCAGCTGGTATTTGTCATATGCCTCGTCACCATAACGATGAGCATAACATCGAAGTTTGCAACAGGTGCAACATCAGAGATTTCTGACGTCATGCACGTGATATTCATCGTGACCGTTGGAGCGTTGCCGCGCGTGCTTGAAGTAGCGTTAATGAATTCAAGCGAAACCGTAAAGCGAGAAATCGAAATAAGACGTATAGAACAGACGATAAAAGACTACTGGCTTCTTGAAGCAGAAGATGGTTTCATGTTTGAATCATGAGGAAGTTTCAATAATATTTTGTCTACTTTTCGACTTTAAAAAATGATCATATGGGAATTATATTATTGATTAGCAGACAGCTTGTAAAAAGACTAGGACGGAGTAAAGATGATTTTCATAAGGCATTGATTAATAATAAAACATCGTTCTTTGTTGGACAATATTTCGACTAGTTCAAGGTCTTCAGACATGTATCTTCTTCTATAGTAGCGGATGTGTAAAATGATGATGCCAAATTGTAATGATCTGTATACCTAGCGTTATCACTGGATTACTGTAAATACCCTGAAATCCCGAAGATAAGCCGGTTTTGAAAATAAGCCGGTCTCAAAAGTAAGCCACCATTTCACTACAAGCTAAAAAGGCATATAAATTAGCCGCACTCAAACTTAAGCCGTTCACTTTTTTTTTGTATCAGAAATAGAATCAATGACCTTGTTAGGACACCATATAAGATAGCAAAAGTTATTGTGTTGATAATACAATGCGGTGTTTATCACGTATTTTATAAGTTATTCACACCAGTTTGGGGATTAAATCACAGGTGTATTTGTTTGTTAGGCCAGACAGAACTTTTTAATGGGTAATTATCTGTGAGCATCGGATGATATTCATTAAGAAATTGTCACAAAACCGGTATGTCAGAAGTATAAATATTTAGCGACATCCTTGTTTTCCTAAAATGCGGAAAAAGAAAAATGACACCCGTATCTGCAGTATTTTGGTACTCGAAACTACGCCGGTTTTTATTTCATTACCGGATATATGTACTCAAAAGTTCGCCGGACTCAAAAAAAGTCGGTCTCGATAATAAGCTACCAAATCGTTATGAACATTTAAAATAAGCCGCGGCTTATTTTCGGGATTTCAGGGTATATCACAGTATTTCACGTGGTTAAGGCTTAATGAACAATAAAAATGATAGAGTGAGTGTCATTAGATTTTATTTGACAATAGTGAGCTCTAGGCTATGACAAAATTATCAAAATATGCAAAGAATGAAAAGTAAGACAGTGGCAAAGACACAGTATGTAAGATATTCGAGATCTTGGTATTTGTAAATTGTGTAAATATGTTTTTGTTTACATTTGTATTCAACTAGATAGCAAGTTTTATTTTGTCAGTTCACTTCATAATTGTAACATTTCATAGCAAGTGAACAATTTGTATAGATTTATAAATAAATGGGATGAATATGCGGAGGGCATGTTCGTTACACAAAGTAAAATACCTGGGCCGTTCCACGAGAAAACCTGTATCAGTGACATGATATAATGATTGCATTACATATAGTTTTAAAGTACTGAAAATTGTTTTTTTCATGTTCATGAACTAGAAACTAGAAACTGGTACACTGTAATTCAGTCAGTGAAGGCAAATAAAATTCTACCATATTTTACAAATAAATGTGATTTGTGTTGTCATGACAACTGAAATTCAATCAAACCCATGCGCCATGAGAATATAGAGGTGAATAGATAAAAGGCCCTTGATGGCATCAAAAATACACGGCTCAGTAAAATTATTTTATCCTGTTTTTATATATTCAAAGGTATAATGTTTAGTTAGTGATACACATAATTTGTCCAATAAATGACATGAAAACTTCACGCCATGCACGATGACGTCATACTACTTTCATGAAGTTCTTGTCACATCTCTAAATGCCTTCGGTGACTCCCTTAAAACATTGTAAGTCTTGAGATAGTGAATATACTTTTTGTCAAAATTTAAGATTTGAACGATAAAAGAATGTTATTCATGAATATGTTTTTATCTCAATTAAAATTCAACATCAATACAGGCTTTGTCACGGAATGGCTATTTGTTTTCAACCTAGTTCTGTGTTCACATTTAGGACTATTCAGCGATGCTACCAACTGCATTTCATTAGATAATTAACTATGGTTATATTACAGTATTGACAAAAATAAAAAAAGATAAAGTTAACGTTCGTTTCGTCGGCGCCGGGATATCTTTTATGTGTTTCGAACATAAGAAAAAATTCTCAAAATTTTACTAAAGTCTTATTAAATCAAACGTCCACATTTTAAAGACATAGTTACTAGCTCTAGTAGACACACGCGCGGATATGACAGAAGTACTGACCTCCTTGCCTACTTTACATGTCAAAACTACATTTAGCAGGTGGTAAAAGACTGTTCTACTATCCTTTTCCTAAGTGTCTGTTGATATTTTGCGGAAAGCGCTACTTTACTTAATCCAGTTAAAAATGACTTGTCTAAGTTTAAATTCATAATATAACATTAAGTGCATCAAAGACAGCAAAATGAGTGCTTTCCTCCCCACAAAGTATCTACCATCAGTTCTCAGTACTTTTCTGATACATTTCGCCCAACTGCTTTTCGTGGACTGTGTTAATAACGTACATACTTTCGCAATTGAGAGAAGTGTTTAAGAATACTACCGAAAACTGACTGCGGACATTTTGTGCGGAGGAAAGGACTCATTTCCCGTCTTTTACGATTTTTATCGTATGAAAATCCGTCAAGTAATAAGGAAATTATGGACAAAGTCTTGTCTGAATCGGGACATTTTTCTCCATGTGTACGATACCCAAAAGTCAAGCGGGTTGGCCACCCTGGTATAACTGTCAAGTAAAGTTACATACCAAATAAATGCTCAAAAAGCATTTTCCCATTGACTAACATGCATCATTAAATGTATAAGACCGTGTTATATAAATTTCTCAAAGTTGTATATTGCATATGATGCCCCGAAATGAAACAAACTTGTAAAATTATATTATTTTGCGTTGAAGTGATGTACGCCTACACAATTTAAATTTTCCCGTCAGAAATTTCAAACTTTTATTAATTTAGTACAACGTCTTTGCCACCTTTCAGACCAGTTCAAGCCAATTTTACAAGAATAACACAAAAATATGCAGAAATCAGTTAAATTGTATACATTGATAAAGAACACAAAGTTACATGTCAATGTTTGACATATTATCACCGAATTTATAATTAACCCGTTAATTTTTTGGAAAAGGATATTCATAAAAATCCAAAAGTTCACAAAACAATATTAATTAGACCTTTAAACATAGAAAAAAAAAGCTTGAAACTTTATCAACATTTTTATCAGTGTTTTCCTAAACCACACATTTTGCTCTGAGTTTGAGTATGAAAATTACACATACATGTACCAGTATTTATAATTATTACTTATTATTACACATATTTATGACGTATAATTACACCAAACTGAAAAGTTTTTTATCGGATTTTTTTTTTCTGAATAAAAATGTGGCGGCGAGCCCCAAAAAAATAAATATTTTCGTTTTGTTTTTGAGAAATCCAGGAGCGAGCGAAAAGCGAAGAAATATATTTGTCTTGTTTTGACTCTCGATTAATTAATGAAAAGCTTAAAATATAATGCACAGCCCTTTTATTAAAAAATAATTAACCAGATTGAGAAAACATGGGTACATGTACATTGGCGCACAACACAGCGAACTCCTGAAAAAAGGTATTAAATAACATTGGCCTACTAGTGTAATATAAATTTCTCAAAGTTGTATATTGCATATGATGCCCCGAAATGAAACAAACTTGTAAAATTATATTATTTTGCATTGAAGTGTTGTACGCCTACACAATTTAATTTTTCCCGTCAGAAATTTCAAACTTTTATTAATTAAGTACAACGTCTTTGCCACCTTTCAGACCAGTTCAAGCCAATTTTACAAGAATAACACAAAAAATATGCAGAAAGCAGTTAAATTGTATACATTGATATTATAATAAGCGTTTCCTTTGATTTAGTCTGGTGACTTAGTTTTTGACCCCACATAATCCAGTTTCAAACTTGGCCTAGAAATCATCAAGATAAATATTCTATGCAAGTTTGTATCAAATCAAAGCGTAAATTAAACTTCTATATGGCTGAAAGGGCCAATATAGAAAAGTTTGCCCCTTTCAGGGACAGTAACTCTAGAACTCATGATGGAATCTAGTTGGTTTTCAAAAGGGATCGCAATCTTATTTTGACTTAAATTGTTTGTAAGTGTGGTTAAAATCGAGTGTAAAATGTCACTTTTATCGTGTTCACGAGGTACAATTAACAATTTTTGGCTCTTTCCTGGGCCAATCAGGTACCGTAACACCATCTACCGGATTCATTATGGAATCCAGCATCTATTGATGTTAAAGATATTTTGCAAGTTTGTTTCAAATCAAAGGATAAATAAAGTCTCTATATGGCTGCAAAGGTCAAAATAGCAATTTTTGGCTCTTTAAGTGGCCGTAACTCTTGAATTTGTGATTAGATCTGGCCAATTTTCGAAAGGATTTGAGATATTATGCCAGTTCAAGTTGTGTGCAAGTTATATTATAACCAATTGCAAAATGTGATATCTATCTTGTTCACAAGCCCAAAATAGCAAATTTTTGTCCTTTAAGGTAGTTCTGCACGTTTGAATCGAATTTTTTTCTACAATGTAGAATTTGATTAAACTCTGATTTTTCAAAATTTCAGAATATACCTAGAAAATTCAGCAAATAAAAAAGATAGGGTCGTGTGCTTGATATTTTGCTTGACTGATTTGAAAATTTGGACCTCACGCAATATTTCATAATGGGAGTCTATGGGAAAATCATTACTTTCATAACATTTTCGCGGATAGAAATATTTCTACAATGTAGATTTTGATGAAACTTCTCACAGTTGTAAATAAACACATGGCCTAAAGTTTGGTGAAATAAAATGTATAGGTCCGTGTGCTTATTTTTGAGATATTTGACCATGATTAAAGGGAACAGGACATTTCACGCTAATTTTAAGACATTATTTTGATTAATTTAACGTGTCATATGTTTTAACATTATATTTTAATTTTAGAATTATAGCAACAGTGCCATTTTAATAAATTTACTCACAGATTTCAATTAATTCAGAAAATGATTTTCATTTCCGTACGCCGAATCCAGGCTTTATTCTACGTTTTTCGGATAAATGACGTTACGCCATCACTTCCGGTTTATCAAACGTGCAGAACTACCTTAAGGGGTCATAACTCTTTAAACCATGATGGGATTTGGTTTGTTTTCGAAAAGAATCGAGATATAATGCCAATACAATTGTGTGCCAGTTTTATTAAAATCACTTGTAAAATGTGGTCTCTATCGTGTTCCCAAGCCAAAAATAGCAACATTTAACACTTGAACTCATGAAGAGATCTGGTCAGTTTTCGAAAGGACCGAGATATTATGCCAATACAATTTGTGTGCAAGTTTTGTTAAAATTGGTTGCAAAATGTGGTTTCTATCGTGTTCATAAGAAATTGTGAACAGACGGACGACGGACGGAGGGCGATCACAAAAGCTCACCCTGCCATCATCAGCCACTTGTTCTTATCTAACGGGGCGGATAGGGGGAGCGTTCTGTGTGTGTGGAGGTGTAGGAGGACATGTGTTACATAATAAAAACTAGAATGAGATCAAGTCAGCTGAAACATTAAAGATGTTTTTCATGTATCTGATACTTAGAGCTTCAAACTTACTCGTCCTAAATAAGTAAGAATACGTACTTATCCCATGTAAAACTCCCATTAGTCCTACTCTGAAAGTAACATTACACTAGATTTTACTGTGGATCTGTTAGAAAATGTTATTCGTACTCTCAGAAGAGTTGTCATAGAAATATACTGAAAGTTTCGCTTTAAGTAAGAAAAAAAGAGCGCGTAACGTGGGTTGTCTCTTTCAGAAATCAACTTGAAGACAGGATAAAGGAAGAGTAATGCACTTGATTAGAACGTTCAATACTTGGTCTGAGTTGGACAGTTATATGGTTTTCTTTGTCAGTTTATGCTGTAGTTATTAGAGCAATTTATTGCCGACAATGACAGATTAAGGTTCATGAACAGCACCATGTGCTCAGTTGAGCTATTAATGACAATTGTCTATTAAAAGCTGTTAAAGTGTCGGTCACTCAACACGGAGATTATGGGTTGGAGTTCCTCTTGGGTTACGACTTCTTCTTTTCTTATAACGTATGTACTGGATTCTCCAGGGTGATATCAAAATATCGTTATATTACAATCGAGCTTATTAATAAATTAATCATCTTAAAAAGCAGCTGATATGTCGTGTTCAATGAAATAAAAAATACACATTAATTGTACTTCTCTTGATTAATCCATAATCAGGGAAACATAATAACGCACGCAAATCTAGATAACATCACGTTGTTGCATAACTTTGCACTTGGACTGTGTATTAGATTGGATTACAGCAACTACTTTATTCCTCATCTCTGTCTGAAACTATTAATACTGAAGAGATGTGAAGAAGAATTTATAACATTTTCACAACGATGTCTTCACATGTTTCAGTCATGTTTCACCAGGTATGTTAATTCACTTAATAACACACATATAATTTTCGATTGTAACTTACGATATTAAACACCAGGGTAAAAGTATAAAAGGCAGACAGGCTCAGAAAACAGTCTACTTTTTGGTTGAACACAGTGCTGTGAACAACAGAAAACTGATTGATTTTTTCTAAATATCTCTACTTTTATTGAACATTTTTTTTTGAAACTTGAAACATATTATGTTCTCTAGTATTGACATTCTGTTGCAAAACAAAAATTGGCAGCAAACAATTTACTATACTGCAGCACTTCATATCTGTGAAAGATAATGAAACAAATAGTAGGTGCTATCTAAATGGCAGAGATCTCTTGATAAATCAACAATGCCCCATTAAAATTCACTGGCGCCTGCTTATGAACGTCAAGTCCAGCAATATGTGCTTTAGTTTTCGAATGTTATCTTTGTCAAAACTATATGCCCAAAGTGAAGAATGTTATGCCGTTATTTTTCACTAAACTGTACTCGTCTTCGTCAGGTTTTGACTCAGTTTTTAAGGAAATAGTAAACATGCTGTGCCAGCTATACACAAAAGTACGCTCTAGCTTTCGTCGAATGAAACCCAACTGCTTGTGATATTTTCTGAAAATCAGTTTAAAAAGTCAAGTAGTGTCCGTTTCAATGCAAACAAAAGTTTCCAGGATGCTTACCTCTTAGATCTGCGTAGCCTCACCTATTTTCGCTTGTTCTAACTATGGTTCTCTTTCAGTTATCTCCTGTAGCAAGTATGCTTCTATTATGTTAAAGCATACTCAAGTTACGTTGACTATACTGACAGTATGGGTGGGAGTCTAGCCATAAACTAATCTATATCAAGTACGTCAGTTTCTAAATCACACTAACTAAATGTAACAAGTTAACGTTCTAGGCTTCCAATCCCACCAGCACATGTGGAAGGATCAAAATACTTATGATATATAGCATTTTAACAACTGCATTCATTTCAAAACAACGTTAAATGAATAGACAGTAAAAAACTAAAAATAAAAGTAATCTGAATCGGTCAAGCATTGTCACAATATTTATAACAAATCAGATAGATACTACAGTATGATTCAGTTCTGACATGAAAGTATTAACTTTAAGACAATAATAAGGTCGTTTCGAATGGAGGATTTATATTTTTTATATTTTGTAGACCATCGTTCTTGTAATTGACTAACCGAATTGTTTATAATTCAAAATAGAAATTCACTGAGGGACTATAATATTAGGCCTTCAACTAACATTAATGTTTTTATCAACGTTATGGTGACACACGGTATTACATGTTTGACGGATTTGAACTCAACTGACGGACAGTTCCTCCGGCCGCCACAGCGGTATTAAAAGTTTTCAAAGACTAGTGATAACATGATCTCACTGATGACAGATCAATCATGAGAACAACACTGACACAATGTTGTGGAGACTACAGGCAAAATTGACCAATTTTAGATAACACAAGATAGTTTTATCTCAAAATATATTGCATGCTGTCTAATTTTTACCAAATATTTCTCGATTCATTTAATATCATGAAATCTCCCATTTTTCTTATCTTATAAAGTAAGAACTTTTCCATTAGGCTTAAGACATTACAACGTAATCTAGATTGGCACGAAACGTTGAAAAAGAAGTCCAACATGATCTGTAAAACTAATGGAACAAGTATCCGGTGTTGGCTTTTTTCGACTCTGCCCTCGTATTATTGGGAGCAAAATAAAACAAAACACCTTCTAATACTAATAAAAGATCAGGCAAGTGTCTTTGATTATTAAGTCTGCAGACTAACAGAAAATGATATCAAACATTTTATCTGTAAACATCACGCATGAAGTTAGCTAAGTAAATGTACATTTTTTGTGCAGATATGTCATAACAGAGCTATATAATTAACGTACTGCTTACTTTTCTGATGAATTCCATCTTCAATCCTTGATAGACTGTATTATAAAAGTGTTTACATCGTAGATAGTGATAGCCACATCTAAAAGCGAACACACACAGAAACTTCAAGTTCATCAGGAAATGTCTAATGACATCTTACAAATCATTAATATTCTATCCAGCATTATAGGAAATACGATGTATTGATTTACTGTCTAAAAATTAATCAGATAACAAATTCAAATGTATTCTAAGCTAAAAGGGTATATAATATGTTTTTAAGGAAGGACAAAGTACTATTCTGTAAGTAGCGGGAGATGTTTTTGGTTCATGTTCTATCTGCTTTGTCATTTTATCAAGTCGGCAATACGGAAGTAATAAGGAAGCTGCGAACCAAATAAAGGTGTGCCTAAATACTCAAGATATTACTTGGTAAACATATCGGGCATCACGCATACACATTACTTGGAGAACAAAAACAGATCTTAGTAAACGGTAATCACATTAATGTCTGTGCATGTAGTTTCAATTATATGTCGGCAGCTTACAGTAATGGCATAGTCAAGTGTTTGATATGTAACCACTTGAAGATAAATGCTTCTACTGTTATCCAAACTTAATTTTCCTAAAGTCTGTGTAAATAGTCCGATGTATAAGGAAAATATATGCCTTAAAGAAAGAAAAATCATTCTTTCGAATCAATATAGAAAAAATGTGTTTAATATTGACCTTAAACTTATAGACCTGGTTCATGTTCTCTGCACATTGTCTCATCACTACCTCCCTACATGCTAAGTTTGAAGTCAATACCTTGAATGATTAATAAGTTATGCTCCAGACACGTAATTTGATGAACAGTTTTGATCTTTGAGCTCAATTAGTGACCTTGACATTTAGCTCTGTACACTGTTTCATCGCCATCTATCTACATGTTAAGCTTCAAGTCAATACCTTGAACAGTTATGAAGTTATGCTCCGAACAGGAATTATGACGACGGACGGACAGACGAACGCACGCACGCACGTACGCACCTTCACATGATACGTCCGTTTTTTTCTAAACGGGCGTATAAAAAGTATTTTGTACAAAACTGTCATTTTACTTACAAATTCTTAATACAGCAAAACAAACTCTTAACGATACCTGTTCCACCATAAAAGGGATTTAAAATGTAAATAAAAGTAAAGTTACATATGATTCGAAACTTCTTATCAACTAATTTTAAGTTTCTACTGTCACGGTGTTAGTTATACGGAAAAAAATCATTGTCTATGCAATTTTCCCTTGTATAATATTCATTCAAATATATTTTCTTTGCATCATATTATACTTCTTCTAAGTCTTTACTTGGACTAAGTTAGAAATATAGAAAAATAAAAACAACACAAGTTTTCAATGCAGATCTTGATCAGAAATCATTCTGCAGTGGTCTGACTTCAAAAGCCATTGCTGCTGTGTTTCGCTGTGGAAATGTAATCAACAAGATTAATATGTAGCCCGAAGAGGCTAACACGGGAAATAAATCATCTTAAATTAAATTATCATTACGACAGAAAACACAGCTAACGGCCCGGACTAGGGTTTTACTGTTATATTAAAACGATATCAACCATTAAATTCGTCTGTTTAAGAAAAACAGCATGCTCAAGACTGTGATGAAAGACCACCCACGAGACTCCATGACCAGAAAGCCGCTAGTTCAAACCAGATAGCGGGTAACACTTGGGTACTGGACATGGTAGAATGCTAGGGTACGTGATTAAGGTAGAATAGTTTAACATATTCAACGGTTTAAAGACGCGCCACAAAATAACTGTATTTTTTGTATTTCCATGATCATGGTAATTATACATGATTTGCATGAAAGTCTGTAAAAAACTAGTATCTAGTAACAAATTGACAGTGCCATATATTAGGACAAGACAATGTGTTGAATGTCTTACATTTTTATTGAATGAATGTATCAATATGCATATGATTTGATGTTTTACGTTGAGTTTAAACAGCAGTTTGTTTCAACAGTGTAAGATAGTAATTTATCTTTGTTTCTAAAACTGTACTGAAAAAGGATTTACTGAATAAGTTTGCAGATGAAGTTGTGAAAACACATTAATTCAGAGAGGGCCTTAATTGTACACCTGTCATCCTGTAGTTTCGCTTTGTTATATGAATAATTAGAATGAACGTTCATGTGAGCAGAAAAAGTAGGTCACAAGATAGTGGGGGTCTTTAAATCGTTTTTGTTGTTATGTTTAAAAACATATATGTTTTTTTGAAAAAACACAGTTCAATCCTTAAAGAAATAAAACATCTGACCATATAGCGTTATAACGACAAAAGATGAATGCTACTTAAGGGAATAAAATTTCTTATTTTTGAAGACGGTTTAACCCCATACCCCTTAATATTTTACTGCAATTTATACACTATTCCTTGCTTGAAGGAACAGTGTCAAATAAGTTGTGTCAATTTTATGACCTTGCTCTAACGTAATGGAGATGTATATGTATATCCATTAGTCACTGCACATACAATGGCATAACATTAATTAGAAGAAAAATAATTGAGCCACACCATGAGAAAACCAACATAGTGCATTTGCGACCAGCGTGGATCCAGTACAGCCTGCGCATCCGCGCAGTCTGGTCAGGATCCATGCTGTTCGCTTTCAAACCCTATTGCAATTAAAGAAACCATTAGCGGACAGCATGGACCGGATGCGCAGGCTGGTCTGGATCCATGCTGGTCGCAAACGCACTATGTTGGGGTGAGTGAGTTGGGTTTTACGGCGAATCGACACAAAATGGTCATATATCGCCGAGAAGAAGCCACATTGCAAACGCCAACTGTAAAGCATAAACATTTATGTAAAAATGCAAAACATGCCCAAAATCATCCATGTAAAAATGTAAAGCACACTGCATAATGTAAAGCATATCTAAAATCATCCATGTAAAAATGTAAAGCATATCTAAAATCACTTAAAATATGTAAAAATGTATATACGTATGTGTTAAAACATCAGCTGCAAACATAATAATATTGCAGAAGATGTAAATAAAAATATGAAATGTTAGATTTTTTTATAAATTCCTATCTGCTTTAAAAACGATAAAATATTTCCGACTGAAACGTTTTCAAATAACTCTTTCAAAGATTGAACGTCATAATATGTACTGCGTGGTGTAGCAAAGTCCACACAATCGATAAAAATATGTTTAATAGTTAGCGGTCTTTGACATGGTACACATTCGGGTTGATCTTCTTTATTCAAAAGATAAGAATGAGTCAAACGGGTATGACCTATTCGATAGCGAGAAAGAACAACTTCCTTCCTGCGAACAGATCTGTTTCCTTGGTGCCATTCCCCTAGAGTAGGTTTGATATCATGAAGTTTATTGAATGAAGCATTGTTCCATGACGATTGCCATTAAGATAAAATGTAATTGTTTATATTAGGCCTAAAATCGGTATGTGATAATTTCAAATTAGATTGTGATAATAAAAGGAATTTCTTTGCTGCAATATCAGCATCCTCCTTTCAATGAATACCAACATGACTGGGAATCCAACAAAATATGATAGACTTTTTTTAAAGATAGTTCATGAACCCTGAGAAGAATATTTTGAATGAATGGATTTTCCATATTTCGGTTATGAATTGATTGTAAAACAGAAAGCGAGTCGGAAAAGATAACACATTTTTCTTCACTATTTTTTTATATAAAATTTAGAGCTAAATCAATAGCATTGGCCTCGGCTGAAAATATTGTTGCATTATTTGGCAAACGTAATTTTGACTGATGAAGGAGGCTGACAGCTTGATTCATCCTTTGAACCGTATGTGTAAATTGCAAAATAGTCCTTGTAAGTTGACTTGATTTCATGATATTTGGACTTAAATATTTCAGGGTTTGTTTCAGACTTTCTAAAGGCAGTTTTCAAATCGAAAAGAACTGTAGGGGCATGAAGGGTCCATGGTGGTGTATCTGGAATTGAATTTTCTTTAATACCATCGAATTCAAAGTCAGTTTCATTCATAGAAGATTTTATACGAAATCCAAACGATTTAGTTTGTTTTGTTTTTCTCTCATATGAATCGGAGTTCTCTGGTTTAAAAATAATTTTATGAGCAGGATTGGATTTGTTGGCCGCAACTGTTAAAGCATATTGCAATGAAAGTTTTTCTCGTCGTGTGTAAAGAGAGGGTTCGTTTGCTTCAGCATATAAGCTTTCAACTGGCGATGTCCGGAATGCACCAAGAGCAATACGAAGACCTTGATTATGGATGGTATCTAACATTTGTAAATAAGATTTTCTTGCTGAATCATAAACAATACAATCGTAATCTAGCTTACATCTAATTAAAGCCCTATAAAGTCTTAATAAAACCTTGCGATCGG
Source organism: Mercenaria mercenaria (assembly GCF_021730395.1). Classification (NCBI taxonomy): domain Eukaryota; kingdom Metazoa; phylum Mollusca; class Bivalvia; order Venerida; family Veneridae; genus Mercenaria; species Mercenaria mercenaria. The sequence goes on from NC_069363.1 coordinate 59,185,519, forward strand.
CTCCCCAATCAGTATTTAGAATTATACTATGTTTGTTTTCTCATGCTGCGGCTAATATCAAAATCCTGCGATACTGCTCTCACAAGTAGAGAGTACTAAATAAAATGCAGTAAAACGTTTGTTGTGCTAAAGGGGGTCATCTAACCTGCCTGAGGACAATTTTGTTCGTCATTCTCGCATAATTATGAGCCAATTTTATAACAATGACTGGAAATAGAAAGTTCATTTCTGTTTGTACGATTGTGTTAGCTCACCATACAAGAGAAATAATATTATTCAGATTTGTACGTGCTTCTCATATATATAGTTGTTTATCAACGCGCCAGGTTTAAAAATGTGGCATGAAGTTTCTTGCAGCAATTGCAGTAAGTAAGCGAAAATATTTCGGAGTTACTGCTGTACCTTGCTTTGATGACGAAACTGTACGGAAAACGTTTAAAACGGAAATTACGTCCTATGTTATAGACAAAAGCAGAAAATGAACATAGATACCAATGTGAAACATCCCTCCATGCTTTGTCATCCGATGTTGTTTCATCTTACCCAGTCAATTAAGGACTCGGGATTCTCTAATATTCCCAGTTGTAATTTCACAAAAGCAACTTCCCGTTACCATTGTTATGCTCGAGTTATATCATCTATCAACAAGTATGCAATGTAGGGTTCTCTAATCAGATACTTATATTAAGGTGTTTTTTTTTTACATTTTTGTAATGCTTCCTTTAATCATGTTGACACATGTCTGCTTGCCTAACTTTAAGACCAGCTCCTCGAGACAATTCATCACTTATAACAAGCTAGTTGTAATTCTAATTTAATATCTGATAGCTAATTAGCGGCTTCACAATAATTTACTTAACTAACTTGAACTGTCTTTCATAGAATAATAAGGTAAAGAAATCTAAACGCCAGTAAGATTTAACCACTCGGGACATGGACCCAGAAATGAGGAGAAAATAGAACATTGTTAAGAGCTTATTTATTTTGTGCGCAAATTCCGACATAAAACTAAATACAGCAGAAGGATTAAGATAAAACACATTAAAATATTCATAGAATGAATACGGTTTTATATGAAAAATATGTCTCTCAGGTTGACAAGTGCTTTAACTAGCCGACTTAGTTACATGTAAGTGACATTTTATTTACGGTGACTGTCGTCCATAATCATAACTCAGTACACACATACACAGTATTCTTAGCGTCTTTTGAAATGAGTGGAGGCTTTCAGGTTATTACTATGCAGTACTGGGTACTATTGAAAGTGATGTACTTTTCCTGCTTATTACTGCAACAAGGGATTAGGCTATGCTTTGTCCTTTTAGTGCTTCTTGACTGTTGCTTAAACGCATTTTACCGCATTACTGATACCTCATTATTGACAAACACGTTGGAGTTGCAACACTAAACTTATTAAGATACATTTTAATCAGTATATTCCATTATATCCGTCCTCAAGAAAGCAGTGTACATAAGCAGTTTTGAAATATACTGGACGACAATGAGAGAGATCAATGACACTGCTCCATTTGAACTGTTGAACAGCAGGACCGCCAATCCTCTAAAGTATAACACACAATGGATAATGGCCATTCAGGAAATTATTTCTTTTTTTCCCTATAAAGATGAGTCTCTTATCTCATACGAAGTTACAGATAAAACGGCTTAGAATTATTTCCAATAATATTTATGAGCGAAAATAACGTTACTGTATCAGACTAAGATGATTGCCAGATATTAATAATTATAAATATGTTTATTAGAATTGCAAAAATATTATCACTTTGACCGTCGGCAGTGCTTCTATTTTCAGTAGTTTAATGAAGCCTCCGTTTCTATCATTTCTCTTTTCAAAGGTTTGTATAAGAATGGGAAGCAAATAGTTACTGTATAACATTGATTAAATGTCTTATATTTACGTGAAAAGAAGATTTGCAAGAAAACATGCATTTACAATGATGAGTAAATTACGAATTTGAAACCACGTCATTGCTGTACTAGTATTCAAAATGCGTTGTTACAATCAATATTGTCACTTACATTTAAACCAATTTAGATTTAACTGGCAGCAACGTCTAACTTTCCTCACCTCTCGTTCAATTTGTAAGCACGTGATAACTTTGTTACCCGATATATGTTTTATACTGTGCCGTGTGGTGGCTGTAAAAAGTCTTCCTCTACTTTCAATCAGAGCTGTTATATTTCAATGTCTTTTGATCGTTCAGCGCGATATTTATATTGTGTTCGTGTACTATTTAATTTTTCAGCTTGAACATTTCGGCTTGGGTGGTTTCAATATTTTGACGTTATAGCTTCGGGTATTGTTAAATCACCCCTGACTAGGTTGCTTGCTTTTTAATTTTGTCTTCTGGCAGTTTGGCAGTTTATGTGATATGCAGACTCCATAACCTCAGATTCCCTCTCTAAATTCTCTATGAGTTCTGCCCATTGTTTTCTCGTTTAGGGCAAATCTATTATTTTATCCGGGGACAATTCATGGAGTTGCACTCTGAATGTTCCATGTACACCGCCTGCGGTGCCTCTAAATTTTCTTTCGATACTTGTAACATGTTTAAATGTTGAGTTCTGCTCAAACCGGGGCTAGAGCGCATGGACGGTAGCATGCATTGCCACTACCGTCCATGAACCGGCTTAATCAAACCAAAGTCTGTAACATTTTCATTTATGCCGTGATGGACGACCTGTAGTTCTCCACTTTTTCTATCTATTTATACATATGAATAAATCATTCATCATCTCAGTTTCGACAATAACATGCATACGAATAATTTGTTTGGCAAGACAGAAGGCAAACGAACGTCATTACTCAGAAATATATTAAGTAATAACAAAAAATTTGTTAGAAACCTTTTAAAAATAATTATGAAAATCAATTAACACTGATTGGCTGAAATGAAACTAGAAAATAAAATTGGACAGAAATTAGCAGAAGTTCAATGGTATAACCAAATATGAGATGGCGTATGACATCCGCTGTGGAAGAGGCTGATTTACGCCAGTATTTTATTCAACAGCAGGGGATGCCCCCATAATTTAACCTCTAAAAGCATAGACAAGATTTATTATTCTTACTTTGATATAATTTACAAAGCCTTAACACTACTGTGTATTTGTATTCTAAATGGCGCCAATGTACTTTCTCTTTTCCAATTTCTTCCGATAATGGGCCGGACAGGAAAATTTAATTTGTCGTTCAGGTAATTGCAAACAATGTTATCACTATTTTAATAAGTTGAAAGTCATTAATAACCCCATGAAAGAAACATTAGCCGTCGTACGTATGTAAGTACATAATCATTCTTATTCTGTTTTGGTTCTTCAACAAACGCTTGTGCGATACCATCTAGGATTATAGCTTTTTGATCATTCAAAATAATGGTCGTAAAATGAAATGAGCCGTGCCATGAGAAAATCAACATAGTGGGTTTGCGACCAGCATGGATCCAGACCAGCCTGCGCATCCGCGCAGTCTGGTCAGGCTCCATGCTGGTCGCTTTTAAAGCCTATTGGAATTGGAGAAACTGTTAGCGAACAGCATGGAGCCTGACCAGACAGCGCGGATGCGCAGGCTGGTCTGGATCCATGCTGGTCGCACACCCACTATGTTGGTTTTCTCATGGCACGGCTCAAATATTATCACAGACACTATTAATACCGGATATCATTAATTAAGCTAAAGGTTATTTAGAAAGATTATATGATAAGGTTTATGGTTATCACGGGAACAAATGTCGAAGGTTTTAGCCATGTTTGGAAAGATGGATAGTTTCAAAGAAAGTACATCTAGGCACTCATTAAGGGGTTAGGTGTTTCAATCGAAAACCAGGGTGGGACCGACTTATTAAAACCCAATTATGAAACATGATATAATGTCATTATCAACTTTCTAAATTTGTAATGCTTAATCAAACCAAAAAGACAAGTCACAAAGGCTTATAACATGCATAATACTACAGTCGGAGCGACAGGTCGTAAATGTAAAATCACGATTTGGCCTATTTACGAGGACACTGGAACATAAATCTTAATAGCGTCACTGTCGTTCCCGAAGAAAATCGACAATCTCTAAGTCGTTAAGATCTTATCTTACTTCCAACTACTGTTTTAAGACATATAAAGAGTAGAAAGATATATAAGATAATTAAACATACAACATCGCAAAGATTACTTTACTCGATACATTTGATGGTGTAAACTAATTAGTCTTTTTCAACACGAACTAATATTGAGCCTCTATATAGGTATCTTGGAACAGTGTACTTATATTTCATATATTGCAATAGATGTGAATAAAAGTTTCATGTTCAGATTTTATAAAAGATGCCTGTTTCTTTAAAAAGAATATAACATGGCCAACATTCCAATACACTGACCAGTAGTTTCGGCAAAAGTAGTCTCCCTTGAATATACACGGATCGCGGACCCGATAACGTTTATCGATAAGCAGTTTTACTATAGATTTGTATAGGAAAATATATTTCAAACATTAAAAACGTATTTTTATCGTTATTTAACAAAATTTTATAACCTCGTGAAGTAATCTTCATTTTTTGCCCTTTATTTCAATATATTTTTTATCGATGTGATACAAAAACTTATTGCTTCCATTTTTGTTTGAAGTTGATGACTATGGTTTCTATGTATTTCTATATAGAAAGTTTGAAAAGATCGGTTATGTCAGGTTTTTAAAGGCTATAAAAACATTTTCTATCAAAATGACATTATTTTATAACCTCGTGAAGTATTCTCCATTGTCTGAACATTATCTGGGTATTTTTTATTTTAAAATTGAATTAGGACAAATTGCTTCCATTTTAATTTGAAAATGAAGTAATCGCAATCTTGAGCACGCTTTTCACAAATATTTACTTGACGGTACGACGGCACAAGGCAATGCTTATCAATGTGTTGCATATCTGTTCGAGCAGTTTATTTATTTATTTATTTATTTATTATGATTAAAAGTAAAACTTTTTTGAATTGGCAAACTTTAAGTCACATCTTTAATTGAAAATAAATTGGTCTTAAAAAGTCCGCATTAAATTAAAAAGGCAATTAGAATTAATTCTATGTAATTGCTTTACAAACTGTATGCCGGTATAATTGTTGACGATATTACAATAAACTGTTCAATAACTGAAACATTTCGCGAACATTTTGTTATGTATGGGCCTAAAATATTGCATATAACCATGGCTTCTTTACGTTCACTGATCACTGCGTGAACGTAAAAGTATAAATTACAAATTAATGAATGATGGTCATATTAACTGTGGTGATAATTTGATTTATTTACCCATGCGTACATTTCAGTAGAAGATGAAAAAAGGTACACTTTACGAAACTTATCATTCAAATTGAAAAAAAAAGTATATATTTATCAAATACAATATCACTTTCACCGGTATATGACCCTTTTCATTATCATGATATTGGCAGAAATCTTTTATGAACACAAAGACAATTTTATAACTATATTATTATTCTACATTCCATAAAGGAAAATTAATTCCTACTCCACAAATCTTCATGGTCCACGGGGACCCCTGTTGTGCAAAATTGCCCATCAATTAGCGACTATTACATAATCGCTGATAAGCAGCAGATAAGACGGAGGTTTTAGATTGGTTTATCGTGTAGGACACCTCTTCACAAATGTTTTATGGTCTTACTGCGAATATTGTGAAAAAGTGAAGTTTTATTGTAATACAATAATTTTTAATAGCAAATAGATACTTTAGGTTAATTGTAAAATGTAAGATAGTATGTGTTTTAGACAATTATAAAATGTGTTGTTGTTGTTTTTAAACAAATGTATGTATAATGTAAATGTGCACAAAGATGACTCAAATGAAAAGTTGAACTTATATAGTAGTGGATCTAGGGATTTAAAAACACACATGACACTAGAAATTGCCAAAATTTATATATGTGCTTAATTCAGTTTAGGTTGTATTGTCCAGCTGTTCGAAACTATTCTGAAACAAACTGCTTAACCGTCACCTAAATTTCTTTTATAATTTTCTACACCCATCTTAAATTTTATGCAAAAAAGTATAATAATTAAAAAAAGGTACATCTATGATCAATTTGCCGATAAATAATTTAATAAATAAATATCTGTTTTAAGAAGATATATATGGCAGAACAACATCTCTACTGTATGTCTCAGTTGATGATTTTTATTACAGACGTATTTTGGTGGTAATTAGCATAGCCTGGGGTGTTTAACTTGTCTCCATCCGGTATATTTGCAAAGGTCCATAAAACATCACGCGTAAAACACTTACAGTCAATATTCAGTAATTGTCAAAATCGAAATTTTCAGGGCGATAATTAAAAAAAAAATAACTCGAGAACATAATTTTACAACATCACGTTTCACAGCAAAAAGGGGAAAGGCTTTCAAAAGATATTTTAAAGAAAAGGAATCGTTTTGTGTGATGTTTTATGTATATCCTTTACCACTGAAAAGTGTCATTTTTTATTTTTATATTTTCGGTCCATGCATTCAACGAAACTTATAACTTCACTCAGCATATACAGGACAGAAAATCAACATTACATACGCATGATAAACAAGTATTTTTACTGTAAAATCGTACATTTTACTTATTGTTTTATATAATATAATTATTTATAACTCATGGAACAATGTCGGTATCTAGCAAAGTCCATAAAATACAATTAATTACAGTAGCTTAAAGATGTGTTATATTCTGCTTTAATTTGCATACTTCAATAATTCTGTCTAACCAAGATCCGTACAATTGTTGCTCGAAAATGTAGAGCCGAGTTTACCTATAAATGCCAAACAGCAGGTTTATCGATATTTTAGTGTAAAGGGAAACAACTACAACGGCGCACAAGGCAAAAAATCAATACCGACAAGAGTTGCGGTTCTCGTATATTTCACGCTCAAAGTTGGGGATGATATTGTTGATAGAAACAGTTTCAAACAACTCTTTAAAAGTTTGAACGCCAAAGTATGTAATGTGCTGTGGAGCGAAGTCCACACAATGGAAATACAAATGTATTTTTAATAGTTAGTATATAGTGCTTGACATCGGATATAATTAGGTTGATCTTCTTTATACAGAAGACAAGAATGAGTCAAACGGGTATGCTCTATTCGACAGAGAGAAAGAACAACTTCCTCCCTGTGAAAGTTAAAATAATGCCATTTCTTCTTAAGTCACGGATTTCTGTCTATAAATTTATGACAATTATATTTGAATTAAACAATCGATAGGGGAAATAAGTATGACGTTTTAAACAGGTAATATTAGTTGGAATTACAGATCAGCTCACGCGGAAAACCCACTTTCCGTTTTTCCTCGAAGGAAAAATCTTGTTTAGCGAGGAATTCCTCCGTGTACTGCCTAATTCTGACTCGGAGTACCGACTGTTATAGTTTTATTACTTTAGCGGAATTTCGTCGAGTCACTCCGAGAAATTACTTGACGGAACTCCGAGTCGAAATTATACAGGTAACACTATAATGATTTCCGGTATTTTATGGCGACTCCGCGCGACTCCGAGTCTGTAATAAACAATAAATCTGTCATTTCGAGTGCCGCGAGATGATTTGACGAAACTTCGAGGCAGTATTTCCTTACTTGGGCGGATTTTTTTTATATAATTAGCTTGTTCTTTTAATTGTATGAAATTGGTGTGAATTTTGATATTGAAATAGTTTCTGACCATGCGAATTAGATTAAGAAGAACATTTATGTATAATAAACTAAATTATTAATCAAACGAAATTAAACAAACTTTCATATCACCGCCGTTAAAGGAAAGTGATTTGTTAAATTTTGATATTTAAATAATTTCTGACTTTGCGAATTAAATTTAGGAAAAACGTCGTGTAATAATTTATGCACTAAATTAAGAATAATTTATAACTAGATAAACTTTGAAATAACATTCGCTTAAAGTAAATTGTTTAGTATGATATTGAAATATATGCGAATTAGTTTTAGAAGTAAGTTTATGTAGAACGGACTAATTATTAATCATATATGATTAAAAAAACTTCCAAATGACCGCCGTTAAAGGAAACTGCTTCGTTAAATTTTGATATAGGAACAATTTCTGATTTCGCGAATTTAATTTAGAAATAAAGTCGTAAAAAATGCACTAAATTACTTAATTATGAATATTTTATAACTAGATAAACTTTAAAAATACACCCGCTAGAAAGTATTAAGAATTATATAAAACTAAGCAAACTTTCAAATAACGGCCGTTAAAGAATAGTGATTTGTTAAATATTATGTTGAAATAGTTTCTGACAGTGCAAATTAAATTTAGAAATAAACTGATGTAAAATGGACAAAATTATAAAGTATATAAAACTAGATAAACGTTAAGATAATGGCCGTTGAAGAAGAGTTACTTTTATAAATTAATAAAACTTATAGGAGAAATGATTTATTTTATTCATTTTGAAGGAATTATAAATGGGATAAGAAATACTACTGCCGTATAAAGTGATAAAATATCATAAGTAAACAGAAAAATTTAGTTTATTTTAAAGTAAGATAAAAAATACTACAGTATTATTTTTATTTACAAATACTGTGTTATTTCGCGTATCACTATCATAATGTAAAATATAATCACCCTGCTCCCAGTAATCTGAAATCTGTCCTCGAAGTTACTCGAAGGCCCATTAAAATTTGTATAGGTAATTATTTATTCGTCTCGGAGTCACTCGAAGGAATTCCGTTAGGTGACTCCGAAACAAAAGAAAGCAATATAGTTGTGTATTCCGCTAATTGGATTTCATCTCGAGTCACTTCGAGGATTTCCTTCGAGTGACTTCGCATAAATCCTCGGAGTCAGATAGCGAAATTCCTTGACGGAAAATGGTTGAGTCGAAGAAACTTCGAGTCAGAGCCTTGGTACTCGTTTTGGCCATCCTCCGAGGATCGAGTAGAATGGGTTTTCCGCGTGAGCTGATCTGTACCTATTCCGTCGTTCGTTCCCGACGCCGTCGCCTCGGGAAACCCGGTCAAACCATGTCTGCCCTGCATTTTTGTTCTGTTATTTTGCTTGGTTGCGTTGTATGTTTCCAAATAATATTTTCACACTTTTACTATTTATATTAATCAATTCTGTTTGTGTGATAAAAATTGTCGTATTTTGATCCATAACATTATACGTCGTTACTTTGCTTTATAACTTGGAGCAAGTGCTAACTTAATTCCTATTACGATTACGATAATTCGTTAATGCACTTATTATTTGTACGGTCAGGAAGAAAGGTTCTCAAAGCACGTTAATATTCTAAACTTGCACATATATAATATAAGTTGAATCATTATCAAGATCATAACGCTGATACACAGTAGCAACAATAGCAGATCACTGGCGACATAAAACAATACATTTTCGTAATGTGTTATATTTTTTTCTTCTTTATCCACATGTTTTATATTCCACGGACGAGCAACGGAAATTAACTTGTACTGTGTTTTTGACAATAACCGCCACGAGAGGTTTAGTTATACAATTATTTTGAGTCTTAACTACATAGAAATTACTTGAAAGTGCCCAATTCCCATCAATTAAGATATTTTAAATTTCGAGGTAATTTTATTTTAAAATCTAACTGTGAAAACATTAAATAGCCAAATAATTACGTGTAATGTGACATCTAACGCTGTTGCGTTTCCACAAAATAACATTATTGCACGATGCCTTAAATTGAATAAATAACTTGAATGCAATCCTTTCCTGTTCTTACACAAAATCTATGAAAAAAGAGGCTGTTTCGCCGGATGATTCCCTCACACATGTCGTTGCTGGCTTGACATTAAAAGCAAGCTTTTTATTGTAAATGGGAAAACATTCTTACACGAATACGCATTTGCACCAGGTAAAATTAAACTTGCGTTTGCATTAGGTATTTTTGAGCAGTCATTATCAAAAATCCGATTTTAGCAATATAACTTTGGGTAAACGGTACCTTTAGCTTCATTCTGTACATTTAGCACTTGCATATTTTGCAATTTCTACTAAAGAAAGATGTGTAACAGTTCTTCGAACAGTGTGAATTACTTAAGGTGTTGAATTGTCCAGGGGCCGTATTCATAAAGCATCTTAAGTATAAGTTTTGACTTAAGTTTAAGATTTTACTTTAGTTTGTGGTGATTTCAGCTTAAGTCTAAGTAAAAAACCGAAGTCCTATTCATAAAACAGCTTAAACTTAAGATACGTAAGAAATGATTTAAGTCAGAAAACAAAATGGCGTCGTGAGTACGATTAAAGTGTTGTTTTTCAGATAAAAGCACTTTAAACATTATTGTGCATGTTGTATCTGTCTGAAATTAATGTGTTTTTTTAAATGTTTTCGTCCACAATAAAAGCCAAGAATTACTTATTAAGTTGTTTTATGAATAACAAATATACTTAAGTAAAATAAATTTCTTACCTAATAAATTTCTTACTTAAGATGCTTTATGAATACGGCCCCAGAACTGTAGCCGTTTTATATTTTCTCTATTCCAGAAACAAACGACACTGTTAACAGAACAATATTAATATTTTAAACAGATTTTGAACTGGAAATGTTTTAGTCGGAACAGTAATGTATATATACATGACAACAAAGCAGTCGTGTCATTTTTATGATATTAAAAGATCAGCTGTAATAAAATGTGAATATAATGTTGGATACCTTATTATACAGAACTCTGGTTTAATTGTTACTGATAACTGATTCACTAAATTTACTGAAAATAGACGTCACAACTAATCTAGACCAACCAGCAATTTTCTGTAAACATTACTAATATAAGTTGGTTTATCTCCATTTTATGACAAAAGAGCTGAATCAGAAAAGCTGGATCAAAGAAATTGAATTGGAGTTCCAATATTCTAAAGATTGGTAAGCTAGATCACCATCTGTATGTCCGCGTCGGCGCAAAAATACGCGTCCGCTTCCTGATTGGTTATCTTTTCTAGTAGTTAAGCAGGCATTTCAGTTACCACTTTCGGTAATTGATTGCACCTTCAACTTATCTATGTTTGATTACGTTGTTGCCTCAGATATTGGAATTGATGAAAGTTTCACACACTTGTGCACTGTAATGTGTATACTAAGTAGTTTTCTTTACTCTAGGTTGCTTTCTAACACAGTTGTATGCCAGCAACGGCATACAAAGCGGTAGTTTTCTCCGAATAAATCTCACACATTTTTCGCACCAGTCTTCCCCTTAAAACACACCGTGCCAGTAAATAATAATGTTACAATCGGTTAGAACAGGCTAAATGCAAACTAGCAAGATTAAAATTTAGGTTCAGTCCTTCTTACAGGTTTGTCATTTTATTTTACTTCGTAAATTATAGCTGTTTGTTTATATTCGGGTATGATTCGGATTTTATCGCTTTGTATGAAATACCTAATTTCTCTCCGCCATTGAAAACATTCTTTACGTCTGTTTTTTGTCATCAATAATCATGGCAGCTAAATTGCACAACTAAAAGAAAGTAAGTAGGACTGTACCTAGGTTTTGATCTTTCGTCCGCCGTTACTCACTTGTTGTGCGTAAATGGTTTGCAACTCGGCATTGAAAGTGATACACTTTTCCCGCTTATTACTATCACACGGGTTTCGGCAATGCTTAGTCCAATGATTACATATTGACTGTTGCTTAAACGCCTTTACTTCATTACTGATATCTCATTATTGACAGCCACGTGCTGTAATATGATTTTAATCAATTAGTATATTTCCCTATATCCGTCTTCGAGAAAGCAGTGTACATTAGCAATCATGAAATATACCATTAGAACGACAATGAGAGAGATCAATGGCACTGCTCAGTTTGAACTTTAGAACAGCAGGTACGTCAATTATAATAGTAGAACACATAATAGAAAATGACCGTTCAGGAAATTATTTCTTATTTTCTCTAGACATCAGTCCCCCATTACGAATGAAATTGTACAGATAAAACGGCCTAGAATTTTTACCAATAATTTAAATGAACGCAATAACGTTAATGTACCGGACTTAATAACCTTACATGCAAGTTTCTGCTGATTATTATAAACGTATTTCTAAAAATTGCAAAAATATTATCATTTTGACCATCGGCAGTGCTTGTTCTTTCAAACCACTTTACAGCAAATAACATATTACATGACTATATCGTCAAACCTCGTGACTGCGTGATAGCTCTCGCTTTTCCATTCCACTGTGACCCTGCCTCGAGCTTGGGAATATCCTATCATACACAGGCAGGCATGTTAGATCCTTACAATGTTTGCCTACACAAATATATATTATACACTCATGGAATGGCTTGCCGGTCAATAGTTAAATGTATTGTCCAAGATCCGATGGACCGAAAGCTAATAGTCTGGACTATCGACCGGAAAATCATTCAGTAAATATTTTATTACCTGAATCAGAAATTAGTATTCACACTCTTTATTTTTTTTACTTATTTGCCCAGTAAGCATATGTTGAATATCGATCTGTCTTTTAGCATAAACTATGGAACAGCGATTTATATTAGACACAATGTTATAAAGATCCATATAAATCTACCATGAACCTTTTCGTATCTTTTTTTGTTTGTAACATGGCCGTGTGTTTCACATGTTTCCGTCATACTGTGCCAGATGCATTTACTTTGATTTAGTATTGCTGAATGGCATTAGAGATTCTTGTCATTAAACATCTGTGTTTTTAGCAACAGCACATTTTGTGCCCTTTCCCTTACAGAAAATGTTTAGAGTATAATGAAACACAATGACAAGTTCCTCGCAGAATGTTGAGACTAAGATTGATATCAGTTATAATAACACGTATCATCATTAAACTTTTTTAAATGAGTAAGTCATTGAGTTTGAAATAAGAAAGGCATCGTGAAGAAGATGATCACTTCAGTAAGTACAATTATGTTAAACTCTTTTTGTTGGTTTTAACGTCGCACCAACACAATTACAGGTCATATGGCAACTTTCCAGCTTTGATGTTGGAGGAAGACCCGAGATGCCCCTACGTGCATTATTTCATTACAAGTGGGTGCCTATGTAAAACCATCGACCTTCTGTAAGCCAGTTGGATGGCTTCCTCACATGATAAATTCAACGCCCCATGAGTGAGGCTCCAACCTACATCGGTGAAGGGGCCGGGCAATTGATTTGAAGTCAGTGGTTTGTTTAGTTTGTGCATGATACAAATTTAATCATGTTTATTTCAGCTGGTATTTAGACAAATTAGTTTTGAAGACATTTAAAAATCATACTTTTTAATAGAAATTGTATACTATATTCCACATTAACCATTGTTATTTGAACAATTTTGAATCATGAAATATTGAACGAAGCGCCCTTACCTTTACTTACTGTCCCATTCCATTTAATACAGTTATGTTTAGTTTTCGTGTCATTATAACTATGACAAATCCAGCTATTTTCATTTATTTTGTATATGCTGATTTAGACGTTTGTTTTGGTGAAAAGAATAGGCGCTCAGTAATTGTACGGAGAATCTTGCATATAGCATGAAATGGGCAAATATGCATCCTCAAACATATTCATGTAAATCTAACTTTGAAACAAGAGAAAGTTATTTATTTACAAAGATTTCAATAGAACTAGCATTTTACTAGATTTCAAATGGAGAATTACCATAGCTGAAAGTACTAAAGCATATAATGTATAAAATTTACAAGATACTTTGAAATGTTTAATTGATAATGTCAGATAAGCTACAAAAACATCTGATGTTTCTTAACATACCATGTACAATTGAGATACATTTTTTGAATTTTAAATTTTTATACGTATTTTGCAAATTGCGTTAATTCTTACGTCCAGACTACTTATTAGAATGTCCCTTCTTTTTTGATAAAAGATCAAAGCTTATACCAAAAAGGTTCTATCAAAGGCCGAATATTATCAAGTTTAAAGATTTATTATCAAGTACAATGGGATCTACTTTGACAAATCTTGCTTACTTTGTTAAAGATCTGATTGAACATTTTAGAAGGTTTTAACAAATTGCGTTAACTCACGTTCTTTTTAAATCCATTATCCATAGTAAATGTGTATCACATTTTCATGAATTAAATCATTCTGAAATAGTATTTTTAGCCAATTAAATTGCGCGACTGTAACTCATTCATATAAGTAGATCGTCTAATATAAAGAAATTCTCGTGCGAAAGCATTTCTGTAGTCACACTGTATTGAACTTAAGAAAACATTGTAAATGGTATAGCTCTCTTCTCTTTTGTAAAAGGATTAATTTTCTACAACAATACCCATATGATATGTTAATCGATAAAGTGAAAATGTTTTTATCACGTTTTTTTTATCATGTTTAGATATTCCGCAACCGATTGTTCATACCCATAATATATTTTGTTTTTCTATAATACTTGCTCACATGTTATTGCACAATACTTGTATTTTGTAATCTGTGTCTTCAAAATAAAGAAAATGTTCTGTTCTGTTCTGTTCTAAAGAGACTTCTAGGCCTCTGTTCATTTCGGAAAGTCGAATAAAATTCTACAGTATTATTTTTTGTTAAACAGAGAAATGCCTTTATCAAATTTGAAGAATGTTCATAATTAGACATTAGACATTTCTTCAAATACAATAAGTCGTCATATCAAACAAGTAAATTATGTACATTTGGAGCATCAGTTTAATATCTTTATATTTCTCAACTGTGATCAAGAGAATTTTCTAATCTCAATACAATTAGTTACATTACATGTTCACCACAATGGTTAAAACTTCGTACAACGCGCTATTTCAATTTCTCCATTTTTGACTAGTTAAAAGCACTGCTGCAACTAGAGAAGAACCATGTAAGATTTGAGATTATTTAAGCATTCCAGATAGACAAAGTGATAACTGCTTTTCCCAAAGATATTAAACCAACTATTTTTTTTCATTCGGCTTTTTTCTTCATAACATGTGTAGGATTCATTATGCTGGCTATGAGATGCAATGAAAATCCATAGCATTTAATCGTAACTATGTCAGAAATTGACCTTACGGGGCATTTATCTATTTCCCGCGTATAAATTGAGGATTTATTGGTCTTATAACCTATCCTTTTAGTGCATTAAATGTACTTTATATGCATAATATGCTTGTCAAACGGCTTGTATTAATGACAAGAAAAAATCTCATTTTATATTGATGAGCTAATACTAGAACTATTAACAATACTTCATTAACAATGTGTTAATTGAATTCGTTTTGAAAATTGGTTGTTTTTAAAAGTCAAAGGTCAACAATTAGACACAAACAAATATATTGAATGGTATATTGTATATTCATTGTAAAAACCGTCTGCTGGAACATATCGATCAATTTCTGTTATTGCAATAAGATTATGTCAGTTACCCATTTCTTTCCAAGTCAAATGTCAATTTGTAGAGATATATGCACTGTAAAAATATTTGCAACGCACAATTCAATCTGACAATGTCACAAATTTAATCAATCAGTAGTTTAACGAACACGTTTCTATCATTGCTCTCTTCAAAGGTTTGTATAAAAACGGGAAACCGACAATTACTGTATTACATTCTTACATTTACGTTAAATGAAGAGTTGCAAGATAACATGCATTTACAATCAGGAGTAAATTACGAATTTGAAACCACATCATTGCTGAATTCAAAATGTTCACTGGAGTTAAATGAATTGTAATTTTCCTCAGCAACCGCATTGTTACAATCAATTTTGCCAATTGCATTTAAACCCAATACAGAGGTAATTGGCAGCTTCGAACTTCCCTCGCCTATCGTTCAATTTATAAACTTGTAATAATTTTGGTACACGATAGATGTATTACAAATATGAACAAATCGGTCATCATATCAATTTTGAAATTCTCGAAAATCAGGTGTTATACACAAAGCGAATATCGCACGTCATCGCTGAGCAAAATTCAAGTGATACGAAAATGTTTGAAACCTTTAAAAAGCGTTATGTAGAGCAATTTACACTTATTGGCTAAAATGAAACTGGAAAATAAAATTGTACAGAAAGTTAGCAAAGCAAAAGTTCTATAGTACAACCAAATATATGTACGACGCATGACACACACTGTGGAACAGACATATGTACGCCAGTGTTTTATACAGCAGAAATGGATTCCCCTTTTTAACCACTTCAACTTAACGTTTAAAAGCGCAATAAGATTAACCCTTTGTATCATGATATAACTGACAAAACACTAGATATAAGTGTTTATTTGTATTTTATATGGCACTGTTGTATCTCCTCTATCCTGAAATAGAATGAGGTAACTGTTCGTACATTTCTGACAATGGCCCGAACAGGGAAATTTAACTTTTCGTACACGATTATCACTATAATTGTGATAATTTCAAACGTTTTATATAGTATCATGAAAGGGACAATGTCGTTCATTTGTAAGTACGTATGCAAGTTTTTGATTTTGTGTGGTTCTTTACCAAACGCTTGCTGGATTTCAACCAGAATTATGGTTCATTCAAAGAAAGGTATTCTCACAGACATTGTTAAAACCGGATGTCATTAATTAATGTTAGGTTATTTAGAAAACTTAAGGTTACATAGAAAGACTTATGGTCACACATGGATTCGGTGTTGTTATATTTTCTGGACCTTTGGGATCATGGAGTGCATTCAATGTTCATGGGTAATAGAATCCCGCTACTCGTGAGTAATAGTTCCACTTAAGCCGGTGCTAGGGGGCGTGAGGGTGTTGCACTTTCTACTATCTCTCATAACTGACACAATCAAACCGAGTCTGCTATTATTTTGCTTGGATGCATTCTATGCTTCCAAAGGATCTTCTTACAGATTTCACTAACTATCACAACAGCAATCTTTAAGTGCCGTGTGGCGGCCGTAAAAAATGTCCCCGTACTTTGTTTCAGTGTTGTTATATTTTCTGGACCTTTGGGATATTGGAGTCCATTCAATGTTCACAGGTAATAGAGTTCCGCTTCTCGTGAATAATAGTTCCCTTTAAGCCGGTGCTAGGGGGCGTGAGGGGTTTTGCACTTTCCACTAACTCTCATGAACAGATTCAGTCAAACCGAGTCTGCTATTATTTTGCTTATGCTCCCAAAGAATTCATACCAGGAAAACAAAACTCGGGTTTAATGCAATGTTAGGGGAGATGTATAGTTTCAAAGAAAGTCCATCATAGTATTCGACCTACCTAATAAATATATCAATATAAAATATCAGTATAATGTCAAGGGGCTAGGAGTTTCATTCTATACTCGTTGAAAACAATATTAAAGCCGTCTATGGAAGTGTTGTAGAACGAATTCGAAGGAAAATATTTCCAAAGCCAGGGTGAGACCGACTGTATTAAAACCCAAATATTAAACATGTCATAATCAACTTTCTTGATTTGTAATACGTAGTCAATTCAAAAAGACAAATCACACAGGCTTATAACATTCTCTATATAAATTCACGATGAAATGCGGAATGCTAAAGTCGGAGCGACAGCTCGTAAATGTAAAACACTTTTTGCCCTATTTACGAAGATACTGTAACAAAATTTAATCTAGAGCGTAACTGCCGTTCCCAGAGAAAATCGACAACCTATAAGCCGTTAAGATCTTATATTACTTCCAACTACTGGTTTTAAGACATATAAAGAGACGAAAGATATATAAGATAATTAAACATACAACATCGCAAAGATTACTTTTCTCGATTTCATTTGGTGGTGTAAACTAATTACACTTTTTAAACGCGAACTATTGTCGAGCGCTTTTGCCTCTTCTTCATAATAGATGGATCCGTAAACCGACCAATAAACTCCGCCTCTTAGTTACTGTTGCTGTTTCCCACAAGCTTTTTTCAAAATGGCGGATTAATGTACATTAGCGAATGACTCGCTAGAAAGTATTTCAGATGACATCTGTGTGAAATACTTACCAAAATGTGAACCAAAATGCACAAAGACAATTGTCAAAGAGGCTTAGTTGTTTAACTAAAGATTATGTACATGACATTAAGCTTAACTCAGAGGAAACCACGGTAAAAGTTAGCGCCAAAATGCTGGCGTTATCAAAGAAAAAACACTTTCCATCTTTGCTAGATATTCCTGACAGGAAAAATATTGAGTCCTTATGCAAATACATGGTATAATTATAATCTTAATTATCTTTTAAGCAACATGTGAAAAGAAATTACGTCTTAGATTATTATATAAATTATTTGATCAAAATAGTACGTCCACTTCTGCTTTATAGGGACTGTATTTCCACGCTCGGCTTATATGATAAAAATATCAAACTCTATGTGCAGTCACATATGGTGTAAGTGATTTCTTACATCAAGATAACATTTTCAACAGATAAAGAAATCTATAAATTGGTTCAATAGCTTTATATTAACGTTGCGTAATACTCTACTGTTCTTATTTTACAAGTATGTTTTGCGATCGGGTTGCTGTTGCAACTGATTGTGGAATTGTCGATCACCGCTGTGATATCAATTAAGTTAATTATTCCTATTATATTATAATATACATTTGTAAAATACCACGCAGGTTTCTTAAAAATAAACATATGTCCATGCTTGGTGTATATTTCAGAACTAATTTTGCGTGAAAACTTAAAAAATTTTGAACATTTGGCAGTCATATTAATTTTATTTTCAGTGCGGTTGGACATTGCTCGCATATGATAGGGCTGATTAAATCTCCTCCACAATTAAATTAAACAATTTCCAGACCAGCAAAGTTAAACAAGTCTATCACAGCAATGGCACAAACCAAAAGGGACAAAGATCTTGCCGAAACCTATTAACCATCTTTTTGTTAGACCGGTGGAAACAAGGAAACAAAAACCTGCGATCTGTTTACTTGACAGTTCATAAAATTAAATATGTCTTCATTCTGCAAGCAAAACAAAAAATAAAAATGAAAAAAGAGAGAACAAACAGATAAAATGAACCCATTTGCATTTATTGTATCATAGTATTAATGGTAGTTATAAATAGTTCACGATAGTCGTAAGGTAAAATAAACATATCAAACAAAAAAATCAGCGACATTCTAAACCGCACCGACATGTGCGTATATTTTTTTCCCAATTACATTTAAAAGGAAAATCAATTTAAACTTATCAATTGTCAGACTTCGTTGAATAAAACAGAATGGTGTCGAAACAGGGGATACTGTTATACTTGCTGTCTACAAATATGAGGGACATAACATAACATAATAAATAATGAGAAAGCATTAAAATTCACTCCCGAAAATTTATCTTTATGCTCCTGATTTAATGTCTGAGTAATAAAAGCTTACGTTTTGTCCTTGAAATACAGTTAATGTGCCGTGCACTGTCCAGATCTTATGTATATGTTTGTAATGACTTTGGTATTCTATGTAAAATTAATTTACATGTATATGTTTTGACTTTATTAATGATTCGTTCAATGTGCGCTCTATGTTTAATATTGTTCTGTGTAAGAAGATTTGTCGCTTAATTCAACATTTTTATGTAGTATAGTTAACATACAGTCAAATGCGAAAATATAGATCATAATTTTAATTGCGGGAATATATTGCTGAAGAAGGTTAGCTGTTACTTTTATATGAAATAAGATATACATTTATGACTTATATATTTAATGTCTTGAACTGAATAATTCTGCCATCGGCCTAAATTAAAATAAAGTGAGCAAATTCATATTAAAATTCCGATCACAGACAAATGAGTAAAGAGAGAGAGAGAGACGATTCATGATGTATTACGTATGCTATCATATTATACCATGCACATTAGTGACACACACGGCAGTTTCAATATAAAGTTTATTAGAATTACATTTGAGCAGATTGCTTATTGATCCGTTTAACGTTCAACGCTTACATTTTTCTAAACCGGCCTTTGGTTTACGGAAGAAATAAATCTTCCCCCTTCTAGCCTTTCCGGGTACCGCTCGTCGGCATAACATATTCTTAACGCATACCTCAACACCACTTCCTTCGAAAAAAATGTATCAAACTCAAAAGAATAAGTCAGTAACGGTTTCTAAGTGAAAGCTTGCGGGAAGCAATGGCTGGTTAGCAACAAGGTAAGGGCACTGAATAATCCGCGTTATCTTATTGGTCAATATCATAGATAACAATTAGTTTGATTGACAGCACGGATCCATCCATTGCAAGCCTTCTCATTGATCCGAGCCTTTGGAAATTTGACTTACTCCTATTTTCAGTTCCTGAAATTTTCTTACATGTTGGTGGAAATCGAGGAATAAAATTAAGTAGTATTATTTACATTGAAAGCGAAATGCACAAAATTTAGGGGTAATATTTTACCTTCTTATGGGTAAAAAAAATCACTGATCACAGTTGTATACATGTTCTTAAATAAAAAAAACGTACTTCCACGGATCTCTGTGTATAGATTTATGACAACAGTGTTTGATGGAACTATGAGAATTTAAGCAATCAAGGAGGACGTTTTGTGCCTGCTGTGCATTTTTCGTGTTGTTGTTTTTATCCTTTCTTTTCTAATTTGTTGTTGTGTTGTGTGTTTCCAAAATGATCTTCTCACAAGTTCAATAACTTATAACTATCTGTTCTATTTGTATGATATAATTTCAAATTAAAACAGTCAGATTTTAATCCATAGCATTACAATCACAATTAGGCAAGCCTCCTCGTTGCTTCATAGCATGCAGCAAGTGCTTAATTCTTATTACGATTTTCATAATTCCGTAATGCACTTACTACTTGTATGGCCAGGAAGGAAGGTTCGCAAAGCACGGCACAATTTACGCACCTTGCCTTCATTTGAATGAATAACTTGTCAACAATCCTTTAACATGTTTTCACAAAATCTAGGAAAAACAGGAAAGTATTTCAGCAGATTATTCCCCACACAAATCGTTTCTGGCATGAGATTAAAAGCAAGCAGGACTTTTTTAATAACGAGATCACTCACATGAATTCACGTCAGAACCGTAATCAAAATGTACAATGTAAGCAGTGTCACGTTAAACATAGCGTGTTTGGCTCGGGTACATTTTCTAAATAAAAGGGACAGGTGTATTTTATAAGCATTTCATATATTCAATGGGTTATTAAAAACTATTATAGATCTTAGGATTTCCACGAATAAGATATTGATGTGAAAAATGAAGGATTGCTTGAATCGATTTCCATACCTCACAAGGAGTTTCGGACAGGTTTAAAATATTACATGTGAATTAGGAAGCCAGTTTAAACGAAAACGGTCATCTACCCATCTATTCTATGACTTTTTTATGTGGATAAGAAAACGGTTAGGAGACGTTTTTCGTCACACCATTCTTAACGTTTCACTGTCATGCTCTCGAACTATACATACATTGTAGGTCAGACACTTGCAGGTATTGTAGCACAGTTCTCACTAGGTACGTCATTAAGGTCAAGTTCCTCTAAAATGTAGCGTTCTTAAATTATTATTTCTGTTGTTTCTTTCGTTAAGGAACAACTGACATATACCATACGATGATTTGCTTCGTATACGTGAAATATCATTCGATTTGTTTCAGACTGTTTTTAATTTCATGATTTTTCCGGCCATAGTATCAGAGAACTTCCTTGCAATTCAAATTTAAAATCCCTTGCTCCCATAACTTTCCATCTTAATTTCCGCTTTATTAACTATGTTCGCCCTATTACAATCTAACATTCTGTTAATAATACTGGCCTGTCTGTGGCCTTTAATGTGATATAGGCCTTGTGAACATTAAAATTTTGTTTTACACAAGGCCAAACTCCGTCACGAAGATTACAGTAACTGTTGTCAATTTACAGCCATGATTATGAGAGCCTTATACTCATGAGACTTTCGTGGGATTTCCCTTTTACTTAGCGCAAAATGAAAGGTGACCTCGTCTAGCTTTTGCTATGTTTTTTTCCAGCGATACCTTTTACATTAAAATTAACGTTTTCACTCGTAAGCAGTGTCACCCTAAACATAGCGTGTTTTGACGGAGGTACGTTTTTTGAATAAAATTTAAAGATATATGACTATGTATTTTATAGGCATTAATATTCAACATGAAATATGTCATCGTCTAGCGACGTCTATGTTCGTTCAAGCAATACCTTTTATTACATTAAAATTAACGTTTGCACTTGTAAACAGTCGCACGTTTTTCGGCGAACGCCGTCTAAGAACGAATTCGTTACCTATGCCACGTGACTTCAGTTTGCAAATCAAACTACTTGATAACGCATTATAGATAATTTATCAAAATGGAAGATTTATGCAACACTCTGCCTGATTGGACGAGAGTGTCAATTCCTTTCACTCTGTTGATTGTGATACGCTGAGTGAAATGTAGACAAAGCGTTTATCCTAAACGACGCTGTTCACAGTTTTAAAGCTAACTTTGGCTCAGTATATTTAGCAAGAATATTGATATATCTCAAAATGATAAGTAAGTTTAATAAATATGATAAAAACCTGTTCAAATACCAACATATATCAAATTAAAGAAAGAGCTGAATACGGTCTGCGTATCAGATGAATAAGGGTGTGATAAGAGTCTTTTATGTAGAGAAGTGCTTTTTAAAAGATTTTCCTTGTCGTCTGTATATGAAAAGGTTTCTTGCTTTTGTGACTTATTCAGATTGCATATTAAAATGAGTACTTGTTTGCTTTGATATATTTGTTATGAATTATTTAACAGATTTATTATATATGAATATTTTTCTTTAGTATGGTATGCAAATATTGAACTCATGCAGTTGAAATCTGTTTTATTATGTATATGCTATATAATGATTGAATCTCATTACACTGAAATGAAGGTACGCTGCATACAGTTTATCTATGTGATGTGACTACGGTCAAACTTTGCTTATGAAACAGAAATATTGAAATAATTACAATTGTATCTTTTGCATGACCTTCACTTTTTTTATAGGTGTGACGTCATTGTCCAAAGATTCATGAATAGCGAATATGCATTTGTTAAAGCGGGATCAGTTGGCCTATTTTAGAAATAAGTAATAATAATAAATAAAAAAATCCTTTAATTGATTTTTTCTCATGTATTCTAATCAAACTTGATTTGTAGCATCTTTTTTAGGCCCGCAGCCAACTTTGTTCAGCTGGGACATTTGATCCCTTTTAGGGGCTGCTAGAGCTAAAACTAGAAATGCCTTTATACAGCGTCTCATGAACAGCTTGGTGGATCTTTGTCATACTTGGTCTGGAGCATCATTATAAGGTCCTCTTCCAAATTTATTTATATAGAAACTTGGGCCCTATTAGGGACCACTATAGCTAAAAGTAGATATGCCTTTCTTCGCATTAACCACTAAAATGTAATGGATTTTTATCAAACTCGATGTGTAACAATATCGTAAGGTCTCCTGCTATTTTGTTACAAATGGGGATAGGGACCAATTTAGCTAAAAATATAAACACGTTTAATGACCTCTTCTCATGAACCGCTTCATGAATCTTCATCAAACTACTGCTGTAATTATTCGTCTAAGGATAAACGAAACAAAATTGCAACCCTACGAAACCTTTGCGAAAAATTAAAAGAGAACCATTTAAATTGTTAAAGTGCGGTGTTTAGTTTTGCAATTTGAAAAATGTTAGATGAAAGATGAATGTTAGATGAAAAATTCATAAACTTCTTTCCTTATTACAATTCGCCGACCATCATTTTTAAAGATATTTCTTGTTTGGCCTTGTTACATTTTTTGAATAAAAGAGAAAGTCGTTTTATTCAATAGGTTATTAAAATAATTACAGATCTACAGATTCCCACGAATACGAAACTGATGTGTAACATAAAGGAATGCTTGGATCGATTTCTGTGGCTCCTTTGTGATGTAAACAAAACGTATATTGATATCCATATTTCGTAAAACAAACAAAGAGTCGTTTTATTTTATGCCCAATAACGTTAAAATACGCATTTGACCACAAAGTTTTAAATCTTTGCGCACTACAAGTTTCATCCGGTTTTACGCGACAAAAAATACAAACCGCTATTATAAAATCGTTCTCAGTAAGTTTGTAAAATTTGTTACCTTTGTAAGGTAAGTATTTTGTAATCATAAAATTTGAACTTGTTAACAAATTTTACAATTTCATTTCTTACAAAAAACTTACCTTACATTACTATTTGCATAAATGTAGATTAACGAGCAGTGCTTACAAGGAAGATGGGTTAAGTTTCTATGGTAATAAATAGCAATAAAAAACAAATAAATAACCCAAAGTACTTACCACGTGAAGTACTTGAATTCCTTGTTTCTACTCATCTAATATTTTCATGAAATAAACATTAACAGAGTGTCCATGAATATCATAAACTGTGCGTCATACATATATATATATATATATATATATATATATATATATATATATATATATATATAAACACAGGGCGTTACAATCACAAACACAAAAGTGTCACCCAATATGTACAGTTATGTACATTGGCAAGCTGCCCATAATGTATGTTTCATAAACCATATCAAAAAACACCCACTTATGTACAGCAAAAACTAAAATTTCTCTATTGAGCAGTCCGCCGAGAAATGAAACAGTATCTGAAATCTGTGATTTCTACAGAAGTCTATATTTCTTAAACTTTTAAGAAATCCACATTTACAGTGTTTAAATAATGTTTGACAAAAGTGGTCTGCCTGGACCAGTCTGCAGACTCCAGCACACTTTTGAGAGAAGCTCCTTTGAATAACGCCCAGGAGGGACCAACACTTCTTGTACTATGTCCTCTGACATTCTTCACCGTTTTTTTTTCCTGTTTATAAGCATACTTAATTGTATTCACCAACCATTTACTGATTGTCTGAGATGTGACAGGATTATGAGGTTTCGTAATAGCCAGAAACAGTTTAGTAACATCTTTCCGAGATTTATTTCTAAATTGTTCTGTCCGTTTGAGATAAATGGCTCTTTGGATCCAGGTATTTATTGTCTGGATAAGAGGGTATAAATACATGTGTAGGATTATGACCTGGTCTATCCTGTTTAGAAAGGCCTTGACGAACAAAAGTTACCCCTTTGTCTTGTATGTTGACACAGCCCTCTCCTAA
The DNA here is from genome assembly GCF_021730395.1 of Mercenaria mercenaria. Taxonomy (NCBI): domain Eukaryota; kingdom Metazoa; phylum Mollusca; class Bivalvia; order Venerida; family Veneridae; genus Mercenaria; species Mercenaria mercenaria. Next base: position 59,210,620 of record NC_069363.1, read on the forward strand.
CTGGAGGCTCATCAGATCACTACACCTTCTGAATGATGTGACTGCTACTAAAAAACTTGTCTTCCATGTGAGATGTTTCAATAAAGCTTTCCTCAAAGGTTCAAATGGAGAGCACTCTTCAAATAACCTGAAACAAAAGGAAGATCCCATTCAGGTGCTAGTTTTTTAAGCGGAGGACGTTCATTAAAAACACCTCTAAGTAGGCGGATCAAGTGTGGATGCTGCCCGACTGGCTTCTTGTCAACTTGGGGTAGAAAAGCAGACATCATGGATCTATACCCAGACAATGTTCTGTAGCTGATTCCCTTGTGAAATTTATATGCTAAGAAATTTACACAATCTTTTATAGAGGCTGTATAGGGATCAATTTGTTCCTTAATACACCAATTACAAAACATTCTGAATTTAGATACATAGTCTTTTTTGGTACCCTTCCTCCATGATGCGGACAGTAATTCTCTAGATTTTCTTGAAAAGCCCTCTGCTGCGAGACATTGGTCGAAATGAGCCATGCAGTCAGACTTAGTGATTCCAGATTTGGATGCAATATCTTGCCATTGGCTTGACTCACTAGGTTTGCTTGTAATGGCAATTTCAGAGGTTTGGCTATAAACATTTGTAACAGCAGTGGAAATCAATGTTGCCTTGGCCAATTTGGGGCTATCAATATTAATGTGCACTTGTAATTCTGCATGTGTGACAGAAGCCGTGGTATCAATTGCACTGGCGGGAATGCATAAGCATACATGTTCTGCCATGCAACTGACAGGGCATCCGTCGCATATGCCATAGGGTGATGGATCCATGAGCAAAACAGAGGAGTTTTCTTGTTCTCCATTGTTGCAAATAGACCCATCATAGGTTGGCCCCATAGATTGAAAATCTGGTGCACAACAGTTCTGTTCAGAGACCATTCTGTGTCCTTTATCGACTGTCTGCTCAGTAAGTCTGCAAGGCAATTCCACCCGGTGTCAGTATAATGTGACTGGGTGGGGTATCATATCACGTGTCTACGGCGTGATATTCCAGTGAAGCAGCACTATAAAGTTGGGCATTGTGCTCACTGCTACAAGTAGACACCGTCGTTTATATGACGGAAAAACTGTTGAAAAAGACGTTAAACCCGAACACACACGCAAGGCAATTCCTGACACCCATCACTTGAGCTGCTTTCAGGAAAATGCCATTCTGAATAGCTATCATCCATAGATCCCAAGCCTTCTGACAAAGTCTGACTGACCTTGTACCTCCCTGTTTGTTGATGTACTGAACAACTGTTGTATTGTCTGATCTTATAAAAACATTTTTGTTTTTTTCAGGTGAGGTAGAAAATGAGTCACAGACTTTATCACAGCCTCCATCTCCAACAAATATGTTGCATTTGTTGTATCAGAGACCAACGGCCTTGCACTGTAAAACTTTTCATGTGGCCACCCCAGCCCCATGAACTGCTCGCATCTGTGGTCACAGAAACAGTTGATGGGCTGTATTGAAAACATTGCCCTTTTTGAATGTTCGCTTCCTGTAACCACCAATGAAGTTTCAATTTTACTGATGGTGTCAACGGAATTTCGTGAAAAAGCGACATTCTGTTTGGACTCCAGTTTTGTAATAAATGGAGCTGAATAGGTCTCATGAAAAGTCTTGCAAAAGGAATCAGATCTATGCATGATGCTACTTTCCCCAAGAACACCAGATAATCTCTGGCAGTATAGTGACCCTGCATCAAATTTCTCACAGCCATTTTGAGACTCAGTAATCTTTCCTGTGTTGGGTATACTAGATCCTTGTCTAGAGAGAACAGACCCCCTATATAAGTCAGAGTTTGTGTTGGTTCCAAAATGGATTTCTTCTTGTTGATGATGAAACCTAGGTCGTACAGAAGATTTAACAAAATACTGCGATCTTGTAAAAGTAACTGTTTTGTTTTGTTTAGAGACAGCCAATCGTCTAGATATGATGGTAGACGCAAACTTTGTTTGCGTAGGTAAGACACAACTACTGTTGTCACTTTTGTAAAGACTCTCGGTGCCACTGTTGGCCCGAAACAAAGAGCCCTGAATTGATATACTGTCCCTTTGTAACAAAAGCGGAGATATTTTCGATGTTTTTGAAATATTTCTATGTGAAAGTATGCGTCTTTGAAATCTAGATTTATTGCAAAATCTCCCATGTGAACTAGGTTCATCACCTTTTTTAAAGTATCCATTTTGAAATGTTTTTTTAGGAGATACCTGTTGAGAGGCTTCAAGTTTATCACTGGTCTCATGTCGCCCGTTTTCTTTTTTTACTAAAGTCATAACGTTGCGACTAGTCTTATTTGGGGCATTCCCCGACGACGTCTCAGAAGTTTGTGGAACTTTTTTGGGCGAGCACCCTTCCACAATTTCGCCTTCCTCAGCTGTATTCTGCGGCGTATGTTGTTCTTTGGAGCGTCGAATCTGCTCTTCAGACATAATAACAAGTCAAATACTTGTTCAACCTACCAAAAATCGAAAAACAAATAGCGGAGAAACAAAATACGTCTTTTCAGTAGCGCCGATTAAATGAAACTAACGTGTTTGGGAGAGATGCGCTTGCGCACCGGTGTATTGTGAGTTCTACACGCTGTAAAAATCACTCAGGGTGGGTTATAGCGAACTAAATTAAGCCGATAGAATATGCAAATAGTAATGTAAGGTAAGTTTTTTGTAAGAAATGAAATATATGTTCTTCAATAATACACAGTATTTAGATAAATTAAATTATTATTCTTTACTTTGTTTCTAACTACATTATACAATGTGCATAAAATGATAATATTTGAGACAAATATCGTAAAATGGTATCATTTTGCATAATTCGAAAATAATTAATTCGATTATTAGTTGTTCAAACGAAATGTAGATTTTTCTATGATCACAGAATTTTAACAAAATTATATCATATGAATTTTTGTTGACAAACTTTACATAAGAAATAAGGGATGCAACAAGTGCTATCTCGTACAGTAGGCAATTGATGTATTGCATTTGGAATTTGATGTCTCTGTTTGAATACCATTATGACGCGACCTTGTAGGTGATATTTTCGAAGTCATGTGAATTCGTATTGTTGTACTACTATCATGAGAATCAGAAAGAAATTCTTACAGATAATCTGATAGATAAGACCATAAAAACTAATTATCGAATCAACATGAATGTGTATAATGAGTTCTAATGTTTCTGTAATTTTAGCTAATATAAGTCTCTCAGAACTTAGAATTACTGGTAAAGATAGATTTCTTTTCAAAAGTATCGGTGGTGACATTTTGTCTTAGGTAACAAAAAATAATGCATGTTAAACAATTAACTGGGTCAACGGTCTCGGGATTTCAATTGTACAGCAGTTTGTTGTAATCTAGAGCTATATTTCAAGTGTATTAATATTCCTTCTATGGGTTGCCTTCATAGAATATCTGCATAATTGAAGTCTAGTGAATATCATAGTAAGTTGTAATCACAAACAAATATAAATTAAAAAGTTTTGCATAGTTTCAAAATAGTTACATGTACCCAGTTTGGTAATTATCTATATAGCTGTAGAAAGTATACAGAATTATTGCTTGAAGAAGTGGAGGCTTTCAGATCTTACCTTTTTAACTCTGAATGATTATTATCTTAAATATTAAATGCGACACTGTACGTCATATTCGTACGAAACATCTTTTCTCGGCACATATTTATGTTAAGTGTATTTTCTTTCTGTCGTGGTGTCAAAGGTCTGGTTGTTGCCGAGGTATTTGTCATGGGTGATATATGAAAATTCAATGAAAAGTGCACTTCAATCAAAATTTATCTGATGTATGAATCGTCCGATGTTTATATATAAAATGATGTGTAGAATATCATGAGCAATGATCAAGTTAAAACATTCTTTTCCCGAAAAATACAAAAGGTGTTTATTTTAATGCAAAGCCACTTGCATGTTTTAGTGTTCAGATCTACCGACCTTGTGCCGTCAATTTACAACCTAGCTCTAACTCCCCCTACAGCTTTATGCTTCTTTTTTAAAAAAAATATAAATCGACAACACTGACAGCTTAAATATGTATTATATAATTCATAATAGGTGAGATCACAATACAATTTGTATGAATATTAATTCACAATGGATCAGCGTTTTGTTGGCATAATTGTATTTATAGTCGAGATTTCTTACAAGAAAAAATTCAAACACTTTTAAGCTTTCATAAGACTCTTATATTAGAAAATTAATCTGTGTCTTTCAAGCAATTATATGTTTTTGGTTTCTCATCGATAACAGATCTATGCACAAAACAACATTGATCGAAGCGTTTGAAATTCAAACACTTTTAAGCTGTCATAAGACTCTTATATTAGAAAATTAATCTGTGTCTTTCAAGCAATTAAATGTTTCTGTTTTCTCATCGATAACAGATTTATGCACAAAACAACATTGATCGAAGCGTTTGAAAACAGATGGCATGCTTGCTCACTAAGTTATTGCATGTTGTCTAATACTTTCTTGACGTCTTAACACGAAATCACATACATTTCGTTTATCGTTAAAGCATTTCGATCAGGCTTACAACATTACAGTTTTATCTAGACCGGCACGAAATGTCGAGCAGTAACTCCAAAGTGACTTTCTTATCACTGTCCTTAAAAATAGAAATAAAACAAAAAACAAGAATATCTAGTAATAATATTTATCAGTATTACAGTCATAAAAGTCAGGAGATGAGAAATATTGAGAAATATTATACAAAAAGTAAAGCTGTGTTAAATGTCATCGACCGCATTAAGTTGGTGGATTGCCAGAAATATTAATGATTAGAACAAAATTTCAGCAGCCATATGTCTGTCTGTCTAACATCATGTTGACAATAATATTTTGAAACTTTAACGAACATTGAGAGAGAGAGAGGGAGGGTATGTATTAAACAGTATTTCCCCGCTTCTGGATTAAACATCTTATATCACCGTAAACACATTTTATTTAATTTGGCATTTATGGCAAATATTTAGCATAGAAAATGCTTGTGGCAAGCTTGATAATAGTCTTTTTATTACTACAACCGCGGCGGCAGCTCGTAAAATTTCGCGACTTTTCTCATTTACGAAGCTATCGGAAAATAAATTTACAGAAACTGTCTCCCAAAAATACCATTGAGATTTTATATTTATCCATACACTAGTTAAAAGACATTTGAATAGGCGAAAGAAACATAAGTTAAATTTCGTATTTATAGAAAACATAACAATTACTACAAGTTATATGTGTATAAACAGTACTATGCATTATGTTTAAAACAGTACACACCGTATACACACATAGCTAAGCATAGCATACATATGTGTTCAGTCACGAAATAACTGGATTTTTTATAACAATCGGCTCTTACTGTACGACCTTTAATTATAAATATAGCTCTACACACACTATTAATTCATAGTTTTAGTACAGTTAAACACATATGAAGAGGATTTTCTGCACTTGAAGTAAATACCTAAAGATGAAATTTTTGTGAACGATGGTCACTAGATATTTTTAAACTACTCATTGTTAAAGCGACGAAGCAACGGTTAATGCAACGGAAAATTACACCTCTTCAGCTTATAAATATAAATACTCAAAGAGCAGTGCCTTCAAAATCACATTAACATTTAAATCGTTACGTAATATACTTATTTAGAAGTCCCTGAATGTGGGCATAGAAGAAGCAACAGCTGGTTTCAGTTTAGATTCAAACAAATGTCTTGAAAATTGTTAAATCTCTTCTTTCTCTCAGACAGAAATTTAGTAAAGCTGTGGTATATCTCAACACCCGGCGTTTACTAAATTACATGGCATATTATCATGCTGTTTCTACAACAAATTATTCATGAGACTTGTTCAAGCATTGTACGTAGAGACAATGGCCTTTGGCTTGACTGGTAGGTCGCGAATGTTATACAATTTCGTTCAATATCAAACTCATATCTTGGGAGTTTGCATAGCATTGTCTGACAATCTTTATCAAGAAAATGCTGTTTTCGAGAAGTGCTTTGAATTGAAGAAGTGGTTCAATCGCATTCTTCAGAAAATACTGATAGACATTTACAGGTAGCGTTTTTGAACATTTAAGATCATAAGCCATTATTCATCTTCAGTTCATGCTGTAAGAGAGTATTTTCGAAAGTAAGTAAAATTGATTCCAGTTTCACTATAAGTCAAGATTAAATTTGACTTGGCATACGTAACGTGAAATATTTACTACCTTACTGTAATATCGGCAAACCAACCCCAGTGTTTCAATTTAAAGAAATATTAAATAAAAATTAAATAGAAAAAGTAGAAAATACAAATGTCGCCTAACGCAAACACAACCTGACACAAAACAAATATGCTACATACTCGGCTTGATTGAGCCTGTTCACGGGCAGTTATTGAAATGCATGCTACTGTCCACACCCTAAAACCCACAGAACTCAACAAATGCACATGTTACAAGTACCACAATACAGTTTAGATACATCCACAACTTTCACAGGTGATGTGCATTGAACCGTCAATGATACATTAGTATGCAATGCCATGAAAAGCTATGTATGTTTCCAAGTAAAAACGTAGACTAGCTCTAAACGAAAAAATAATGGACATAATTAAATAAACTTACATTTTCATTAGTGGTTATGACACTCGTGAAAATATTGCATCTGATGTTCACTCGTGAAAAAAAAATCAATCTTACGCTGAAACAAACAAATCTATTAACCTATGCAATAACAAAGTATTCTGACTTTTTTCGTGTTGAAAAACGACTTTTGAAAAAATAAACTCCCGTATCTCCTCCCGCAAGATATTTGCTGGGTTTTTTTTTAATCACTTAATGTTTCATCTTCACCAGATTATTCTACTCCTTTCAATCCTTAAATCTTACATAAATAATTATGTTTAATTTTGCGATTTAGAAAAAAAATACATAACACAATATTTTTAATGAGAGTATTCCTTTTTGGGATTCAAAAATGTTAATATTTTGTCAGAACAAAACATCAACATTTTGTTTAGAAGTAATATTTGATTACATGTTTTAACATTTAAATATTTTCATTAATTCTGCAGGGTTCTTGTTACTGGGGTCAATCTCACTTTCAGGAATTGGGATGTATCCTCCGGAAGGGGATAAACAATTTTCATTACATTTATTTGCTCAGTATTTTCAACGTAAAAGAGATTCGGCGAATTTCATAGATGCATGTATAAATAACTTATGATTTTGTTCTCATTAGTTTTTATAAAGTTCTGTTTGAATATGACTTTACTCTGTTTTATATTTGACATGATATATAAACATTTGCACCTTGCATTTTGAAAGAAGTAACTTTGTCTGCGCAATGATTTTGGTAAGTTCATTTCTTAAGATGTATAAATAGTGTCAAGTAGAATTAAAGATATCCAATGGCCAATTTTTACTAAAATAACTTATCCATAGCTATTTACTTCAAATGTATAAAAAATTCTTATCAGATGTATTTAACTTTGCTTAATATATAAATTAAGTTTGCATATAGAATTATGTTCATTATTAAATGTCAAACAGAAACAATACAGCCAGATGTTTTAGTGGTAGTTCACATTTATATTGTGTTTATCTATACATGTTTACAGTGTGTACTATTTTAAACCTAATTCATTGTACTGATGATACACATAAACTTGTTAATTTTATGTTTACATAAACTTTATGAAATAATTGAACATTCTAAGTCAATTTGATAGCTGTCAAAACTGTAAACTGAAGGATCAAACGGTAAATTTGTGATATTCCACTGATAACGTGCACATTTTTTTTTCAGGAAATTGTCTTAATTCGAATCAAAGGTCAAGGTCAGAGGATTCATTTGTTCTCTTTGTGACAATATCAGTCCATAAATATTTCTATTAATAATATGTTTCTGAAAGATAAGATTTTCTTAAATTTCATACAAAGATAGAAGTGATAGCAAATAAGTGTTTTGTACACGAACCATTACTCCATCGAGCTTACTTATTGAATTATCTCCCTGATTTAAACTCACATACAATTTGCCTAGAAAATAGCTCCAAAATTATCAGAGGTCATTAAGACTGTGTACAAGATCCAAAACTTTACATTCCTTACTTTTAAAATATCCCCTGTTAATAATATTTAATTGTCTTAGTCAAACCTCACGGGGCACGAACAGATGTTACATGATCTGCCTTTTTTTGAATATTAGCAAATATCCATTTCATTAAAAAGAATTAGAGACCATATATACTGGCAAAAGAAATACTATTAGAAGTATTTTTATTTTACTCTGTGCTTTAAAAAGTGTAAATCGATACTTACATTACTGGCGCTTGTTGATACAACCCAAGGCAAAATGTCCTTGGTAATCAACTTGCATACGGGATAGTTGAATAGAATAATAGAAATTTCAGCAGATGGTCACACAAGTTAATAGACAAAGTGATTAATAATTAATGTATTATTTACATATCTAAGCACATGTCAAGTACTATTTGACTTCAGTTATCATTAATATCTGTGATGTATAGTGCTAATACAAAATATTTTATGATTGTATATTTTCCTTTGTCCGAAAATTTTCTGAATAATCTAACATATATACCCTAAGCATTATTATACATAAAAGATGGAGTTTCTTTTTTTTTATTTCAGCATGCGTCCTTAGTAATGGGTGAAACGTATGTATACTATATGTATATCCCGTATCCTGTCACCAACAAGCTGTGTAACGATTTTATCTTGCCAACTACCCTTTACTTTGGTGCAACAATCGAAACATTTTGTAAATTAATAAAGCTACTAACAGTGCAGACTGGAATCAGGTTTTGTTTATAATTGATTAACACCAGCAATAAAATGCACAATGAATTGTATTTTGACTGAATCACAAAACACAAAAGCTCATTTACACAGGTTATGAACTGGTTTAGATAGAAAAAAACACTTTTAAGCTCTCTGTTCCATCCTTTCGAAAATCATCAATTTCACGATGTCAGTAATGTCTTAAAATTTCGGCTTTCATCCCGTTTCCTGTTATATCATTTATCTTGCACGTAGATTAAATGATCCTACAACAAACTGCTAAGTAACAAATATGTTAATTCCTTTGTTTTACGATGATTTAACTTAGAACATTATTTCAACGGCCGTGTCTCCCACACAGAGTAAACTGTTACTGTTCTTCTATTTCCTCTCTTACGGCTAACTTTTGTCCAACTTCACCAGCCTAAACTAAGTAGGAGTATGAAAGCGGCAAGAAAACGCCAAGTTTACTCTTGGAAACTAGAGCTAATTAATAATCTGACTTAATTCAATTACGCCAGCGATGTGGCAGCCATTTTGTTTTAATCAAAATTCATATCGAAAAAAAAAAACTTGCAGGATATGGAATATATCCTGTCTGCAAGTGACGTCTCTTGACCAACGCAAGAAACTTGAAGAATGCGAGATAAATGTACATACAGGGGAAATGGAGAAGAGGGTGATGTTAACAGGAACCATATCTGAACCATTCAATTATGCTTACTTTCTGAATTATCTCTAAATTTCTAAATTTAACCTTTCCAGAGCACTACACTAATATGGTAAAGAAAGTTTATTTAAACTGCATAATGCGATAGGTATTTCAACAACAACACGTATTATGTATAGTTTTTTTATCTCATCAACGTTTCGGCTAACGCCTTCATCAGGATAATACACATACAAATATAAACAACGGACGTGACGTAAAACTGATAACGTAACGTCAAATGGCGGGAAAACGTTAATCAAAATATCAAAATGCAAATACATATAATTATATACACATAATTTGTACAAGGTACTATCCCGGATATGAAAATACCAAAAATTTCCTATACTAAGATTACATAAAAAAGCGGCGATAGGAAAAAACGGAATAGTACCCAAAGTATATGTGTAAATGCACAACTGCACATGCATAATATTCATGAATTTAATCTATTGTAAATTGCAGTTTTGAATTTAATCCTTCCGGACTTTTTGTTTTTGGTTTATGGATCCCGAAAGTTTCTTTACAGAGACGGTCAATATTATTTTTCACAATATCAATCGGCATAAATGAGAAGTTATTCATACAATGATTATTTGCATTAAAGTGTTTAGCAACATTGGAAGAGAATGCAGAGTCAATGAAATTACATATATCAAATTTGTGGCTGTTCATACTGCATGTTGCACTTTTTGCATGTTATTAAGTACACTACGTTTTTAGTTTGACAGTTCATGCTGTGACGTAAATTGAATGTCTCCTTTGTAACGTGACTCGTAAATGATGCCCCAGTATTAATACGCGGGCAACGTGAACAACGGTTTCTTTTACAACTTTTAGATGCGCAAATGTTCGTACTGTTAGTCGTAAACTCTGAGCTTATCAAAAGGTCTTGCAGATTCTAAGGCCGATTATACGCTACAGTAGGTTTGTACGTATTATGCACAAAATTAACACCTTTGTTATTTGATAACTTCAAAAGCTCCCAGTATTTATTAATTGAACGGCCAATATTTGGTAACGACGGATTATATACCACTGTGAATGGGAGTACATTTTTCTTGTCTCTGGTTGAGGAATTTAGTGCGTCACTTTGTGTCATATGTGATACTTTTTCAAAAGCTGCATCTATTACAGATTTAGGATAATTTCTGTCTAAAAAGAAGTCACGTAATTCATGAAGTGACGAATTAAATGAATCGTCGTCCGATATAATTCTCCTATAACGTTTGGCCTGGCTGTAAGGAATTCCGTCCTTGCACATTTTCGGATGACATGAAGTGTAGTCGAGATACTGATGGTTGCTTGTTTCTTTCACATAAATATCTGTTTCAATTTGAAGCGAATCGCTTTTCGATACTTGAACATCCAAGAAGGAAACGGATTTATTCGATATGGTGTAAGTAAACTTAATATTCGGATGGAAACTATTTATTTCATTGATGAATGAATGCAGCTCGTCAAGCGAATGATCCCATATCATAAACACATCATCAAGAAACCTTAACCACAGTGTTGGTTTGATGTCCCGAGTTTGGAAGAAGTCATGTTCAAACTTGCCCATGAACAGGGAAGCATAGGTTGGTGCCATAGAACTACCTATGGCCGTGCCCATCCTTTAGAGGTAATAATTGTCGCCAAATTTAAAGTAGTTATTTTCGAGTACAAGTTTCAGCAAATGGGAAATTTCTTCTGTCGATAATTTGCTGTTATGGTTGTCCTGTTGTAGAAAATACTTGCAGGCGTCAATTCCGTCATTATGTGGAATGTTAGTATAAAGAGATGATACATCTAGTGTTACCAAATATGTGTTTTTACTTTTAATTTTCATATTTTTCACTTTATTAATAAAGTCAGTAGTGTCTTTCACGTATGACGGCAAGTTAATCATATGCGGTTTAAGTACAAAGTCCATATACTTAGAAATGTTCTCAGTTGGCGAATTACACGCTGAGACGATAGGTCTGCCAGGGTTCTGTATAGGTAAATTGATGTCTGGACTTTTATGAATTTTTGGCAGGACATAGAAACAAGGGGTACGAATGTTTGCTGGAAATGTATCGAATTCATTATGAATATGGCTACAGTCCCTGGCTCGCGGATTTTTCAAAGTCCGCGCTTCCCCGCGATTGGACCCTAGCGCGGACAATTTCCTGAGCCGCGGGGATGCGCGTTTTTTCATGCATCTCCGCAATACATTTAAACAGCGTCCGCCGCGACCAAATGCAATAAAATCGATTGCGGTGTCCCGCGATGATGGTCGCGGCGCATCGAGATGAAGTGCCGGTGGTTCGCGGTGAATTGCGATGAATCGCCGCGATTTACAGGTAAATGCAGTGGCTTGTTGTTATGTATACAATTAATTTAAAATTTCAACACTATGATGGGATAAGAAATGAAGAAATTAAACAATGTTTTATATTTTTGAATCATTTATTTCTTCTTACTTTTCTATTTCAGGTGTTATTTCCATTAATTATATAGTTTAATAAATGCAAGGATTATATTTTTAAAACATCAGGGTCATGAAATTTAATATCATTATGTCTTTGAACTTGTATAATACATGTATATATACATGTACTACTGTATAATTTGTTAATTCATTTAGACAAGATGAAAATAAATAGTATTTTGTATTTTGTAAGCATTTATATCTTCTAACTATTCTATCTCAAGTATAATTTCCATTAAATTCTATAATTTCATAAATACACAAAAGACTGTCATTGCTTTTAAAATTCCGGCGTTATGTAATTTCATTGAACTCGTATACCATAATTAGCTAATTCATTTTAACCAGATGATTTTGGTTTTGAATAATATTGCAACAATATTTAATAAAACACTATTTATGTTGAAGTAATTGATGTTGATGGCTGAGTATCGAAAATACATCACACATCGAAAATTCGATTTCATTCATCAACGTATTGTGGTCGATAATTGCCACAAGTTCAATGATACCCATTTGTTTTAATTCCGAGATATGAATTTAATTATACAATGTAGTTGATTACTTATTTGAGTTTTTTAGTGTCATGTTCTAAATTGTCCACTGATGAGTTCGTTAACCAATAAAAATGTTACTAGTCAAGCATTAAGTACACGTGAAAATTAAAGACTTGAAAACAGTCATTGTTCAACATAGTTGTGATATTGTGTTTAACTTAAAAGTTATAGAATTACGCTGGAATTAAAAAGTAACCTATAATGGCACTTCGTCAACGGACGAATTAAATTTCGCATTTTCTTGTAAAATACTTGTGTGACGACAAGAAACAGATCAGAAATTAAAGGACTTACTTGAAATAACGATGAGGTAGTTGAAGATTTCACTTCGTTATCTTATACCTTATTATTTTCCGGGAGTTTTGCATAATATGAGCCGCGCTTTGAAAAAACCAACAAAGTAGCTTTGCGATCAGCGTGGATCTTGACCAGGCTGCGCATCCGCGCGGTCTGATCAGGATATGTGTTGTTCGCTAACTGTTTCTCTTACTGCAGTAGGTTATGAAAGCGAACAGCTTGAATCCTGTCTAGACCGTACGGTCACAGAGCCCCTATGTTGATTTTCTCGTGGCGCGGCTCAATTATATAGTGAATTTTTTTTTTCCAGATATTATCAGATTACGAGTTCAAAAATCATATACTTACAGCTTTCTGTAATATTTTAGTGATCAAGGCTGTTACATGTAAATAAGGCGTTGAAGGTGTTACATAGTGAAATTAAAAAAATGTCGGAAATGATTTTATAATGTATATAAAGTATCTGCATTTAAAACGGAATTGACTTTCCACCCGATAATGTTCATGAAACTTTTGCAATAATAATGACTGATTTAATAAAAACTAGAAATATATATCATGATAGATCTAACAGATAAATTTCCCATGGATGCAAAATAAATATCATAAAAATATTTTTAAGTCTGTGCTTTAAACTCCAACAGAAATACGTACGTTATTGGCCTCGTATTGCCACTAAATAAGGAGCGTTAAAACAACACAGAGATATACAACACTGATAAGCTATAGATGCGCTTTGAATACAATTATAATGCCATTTTACTTTTTCGCATCATTGTTTTGTTATATTTATTTTGGAAACGGTGAAATTTGTTACGTTACGTAAGAAAAAGACTGCCACTGCTCATGAACTAAAATGTATGCACTACTACTTTATTTACTAACTTTAAAACAATTAAAATATATTAAAACTTAAAAAATACATTTATAACAACAATGTATTTACGTCTGATACCTTCCATTCACAGGTTTATTTTTAGATTACACGCCACTTCTACATGTCATATCGATAAATATGTTACTCCATGTACATTACATTTCGTATTATGGTTAACAATTTCGCTTTACTGTATGTTTTTAAATTGACGGCATTTTTTTATTATTAAAGATTTTTTAATTCTGTTTTTTTGCCTTTTCTAGCCGAAAGTCCAAATTTAATTTCCGCATTGATTTACTTTTAAACAATAATAGCTATTTACGACCGCGCGGTATGAAATTTTACCGGTAATTTTACTGAAAATCGGCCGTTTTTATGTAATTTTGTTTAGTTTAATGTTTTTATCTTAATGAAAATGCCCTGACAATCAAGCTGTGTCTATCTTTTAACGATTTGGAAAGTTTGAAGCAAATCTTTTGGATAATAAAAGCTCTACATGCATTTCCTGTGTACGGGACACCTCAATTTCGCGGTATAATTCTTAGCTAAAATTTACCTGTTTACCTGTTGCCTGCTTTCGGTTGCCTGTCGTCGTCTGCTTGTTTACTGTACTTCCTCAGTACTGGATTTTCCTATGGTGACTTCTTTCTTATACCTATTACCCTGCTCTGTATGTTGTTTATGCCACCATAGGTCCCTAACATCTATCTACAAATGCTGGCCTAACTTTACTTTAAATAATATTTACTGCTTGTGATTCCTACTGAATTTCTTTAAGTTATTTCTTATTAAAGTTTTATTACCTTTGTTTCTATTCTATGTAAAATATGTAAAAATTGTGTAAAATTTGGTTAAAACTGTTAAAACTAGCTAAAATTGGATAAAATAAGAGTCGGCCTTTGCCGAAAATGAAAACACAAAGACTCTTATTTCTGATTTATATTGTGCCTAAAGATTTAATAAAATTTTATTATAAAATTATATTTAAAACTAATTTGGTAAAAAAATGTGACCATCCTTGCCGAAATGTAAAGTGGTTTACTTAGAAAGTACTTAAGCAACGATTTCTTTATATCTTTTATATAATATTCTATTAAAAAATGCCTGATATATTGTCTGTTGATAATACATATCACATTGTGCAACTGCTTCTTTACAAAAATAGAAATGTTTCAAGTGTCAAGTACGTGTATCATACAGTATTTGACTATACTTAAAATATTGATGACAATAAACAGTATGAAAAGTGACACTTCCTGCAAGTGTGAAACGGGTCAATTTTTGTTTCTCCTACCTCGGTACTCCACAATGACATGAGACAGTTTTTGTGAAATGCTATATATTACTTATATTTCTGTTTTATTTTGCGAATGAATATAAACATTTATCCTCTACAGGAAATCATTAAATTTCAACTTAAAACTATAAAATTGCGACGCCAAGCCCTACGTGTAAATTTTGAAATATATCCAAAAGGTAAGATAGGAATAAATTTTAATTTGTTAAATACTATAGATAAATTATTAAACTAATGGAATGATTACATATCAACATTAATTTTATTTATTTGTTCTTAAACCCTATTATTTGTTTATTTTAACAGAAAAAAACTAATGCAATTATACATGTAACAACAGTAGAGAGTTTATATGTATTTAACCTACAAAATTTACCTGGATTTCGCGGTGATTGCCGGTGGTTCACCGCGATCCATCGCAATTCACCGCGACCCGCTGAGATTATTCCTCGTGACTCGCCGCGGGCATTTAGTGATACTTTTATTGCGGTGTATTATATAATCATCGCGATTTTTCGCTCTTGTCAACAGCCGTTCAATGTGAAAAAATCATCGCAATTTTCCACTCAAGGCAAATATTTATGCCGGTGGTAACGCGGAAAAAGCAAAATCCGCGAGCCAGGGACTGTATTTGTCTTTTCCAAGTCCTCCAAACAGTCGGAAATATTACGCTGTACTGCATCTGTAGGATCATCTGTGCATTTCTCGTAATATGTGTCGTTATTTAATTGTCTCAACACCTCATTTCGGTAGTCTTCTGTGTTCATAATTACGACAGTTTTTGATTTATCTGCCTTTTTTATAATAATATCTTTATCTTGTGAAAGATTTCGCAGGGAATCCAATTCAGCCTTTGATATGTTACTATAACGTTTGGTATTTTTCTGAAACTGTAATATTTCTTCAGTTACTGCAGTTATGTAAAAATCTAAATATGTATCCCGCCCGGCGGGTGGGGTAAATGTTGATTCAGTTTTATTGAAAAAGGGAAATCGCGATAGTTGTCACTATTATTTTCCCCAATATCATTGCTTCTTTCATCATTTTCATACTTATTACTAAAATACTCCTTAAGTCTAAGTCTACGATTAAATTTGAAAATATTTTTTTTTAAACTGCATACAAATATAGATTACATTCACTATGAGAACCATATATCTACTTTGTCTCTTTCTTCAGTTATTCCCCTCACCTTATCATATATACATTTTGTAAGATTTTCCAAGAAATGTTTGAAAGGGTTGGCTCATATTTCATTAAGAGGACACTGAGAGAAATTACATATTCGAATACAGGCGTTTGTCACGCACCAACTATACGTAAACAGCCTAATAGCACTTTACTTTTTTTAGTTTTATTTGTTATCAGACCAATGACCTGATAATGAAACTCCTTCCACACTGACGGATCATTTTTGTTGCTCCGTAAGAATTAATCCGTCAGTGTTAATTAAACGAAATTCATGCGTGTATTGTGAAAAAAAACTTATCTAAAACAATGTGAGTTTTTTGTTATAGCTTTAATGCGAGTTGTTTACCAGTACCTTGAAAAAAGAACAAATGTATTCTCATATCAAGATAAAAGAAAATAAATCACCATTTGTCTGCAAAACATTAAGAACAAGGCCATAAAAAAAGTAAATTATTCAAGAACATTTCTAACTGAATAAGCAAAAGTTTGGAAAAAGTATGAAATAAATGACTCTAGTCTACAATAGGATGACCTGCTAGATGTTCAGCTCTAAAATGCGAAATGAATTGATGTAAGAGAGCTTCAAGAAGAATTTTCAACTGAACCTGAAATGTTGCATGAATACTTTGAAGAAGCTGGTGATAGCAAACAATATAGCTACTTTAATGACTTATTTACAAATTTCTGAATATGCCAACAACACAATGAAAATCTATCAAAAATTTGAAGATGAAATTCTCAGTGCTGCCCCTTATGTAGAAAACAATGAAAGTAGATCTAGTGCAACTGTTGCAATTTATAATCTGTTAAATAGTTGAATACTAAAGAAAGAGAAACAACAACAAACGAAACAGCAACAACAAAAACAGAAAAGTTGAGGGAATTATGGGGCATCTTAATCAATAAAGTAAAAAGTGGGAACAGGAAAATTCACAAGATTCTAAAGTCTGAGCTAGATGAAATTCTGTCTATTTTAAACTTGTCTATCCGGAAGCAAGATTGAGATGACCGGCAACAGTCTTCTTTGAAACAGCACATGTGGTACACGATCGGAAAAGGCTCCTTTATAATTAACTCCTTTGGTATTCAAACCGTTTCATTTCATGCGTATTATTGACAATTACTACATTGTTCTGCAATTTGACGGTTTTTCGAGGGTGGTAATAAACACTGCCTTTCATGACATTTCCTGAAATATAGCAGCATAAACGTTTTCTTTTGGAAGTTAAATTAATGGAAGTATACTGTATAGTATGTAAACTTGAAGAAGCCTTTCTTGACAATATTTCAAGAAAATGAACCCGTAACGACAATCGACAATTTCAGTTAAGTTATGTCTTCTTGTGCGATTACACCGCAAAAGGTATATAACATCAATTCATGTGATTGATGGCCGAAAACTGCCAAAACAGCTTAATAGGACACTTAATTGCCAGTTTTTACTGTAGATCTATTTCCTTAAATTTACTTCAACCCCGGCGAAAACAGAATAAATCTAAACTATTTGTGTGGTGCTTTTTCCAAATGTGACTCAAAAATCTTGAATTAATCTGTTTTTTTTTTTTTCTCAAATCAAACTTGTAAAAACTATGAACAGAAATATTTCATTTGCATATCTGAATAATCCAAATTCAAACGGCTTAAAAAGATGGCAATGGAAATAAAGAAAATGCACCGCAAATGATATCGGATAAAGAAATAAACTTATTTTATGACAAAGGACTCAGGGAATGCAGATCCAAAGTCACTCATCAACACACTCTGGCTGAATTGTACCATCTAGTTTGGAATCAGAGGTGTACAAGAACACTATATGCATGGGTTAATCTTTTCAAAGTAGTGATGTCATTGCAGGATCATGTTCACATTTCTTATAGACCACCAATCTTAATATCTGAAATCATTAACTCAAACTTGTAAAGGTTGAGGTGTTCTCTGTTAATTGTTTAAATGAATATGAGGTGGATATTCTTATTTATTACACAAATACTGACTCTGGAAACGGTGAGCTTCACGGTTCTTTCGGAATACTTTATATAAACTATTGTGAATTCTTGCGCAAATAAAGAGTTAATCTCAACTAAATCAATCTATCCCTTGTTAGTTCTATGAAAATGAATAAGCCGATTTCTAAAATTCATACGTCCAAATTTTTAGTTTTCTATTTCATCAGGTTTTTCATCAGGGATTCCATGCAGATCAACATACTTTTGTGTAGATTTTTTTTGGCCATATCACCTACATCAATCTACACACTCACGGGGTACAACTTAAGTTTATGCTGGATAAAATTGCTTCAGGCTGATAGATGTAGAGCTTTCTTCCGTTTTCGATAAACAGAATAACAAGGTACTTGGTATCAATCATATCTGACTCGGCGGATATGGGCGGAAGGGTCCCGGCTAAAGCCTCCCTCCTTCCAGCCCATTTCCGCTTCGTCTGATAACATTAATAGTAAAAGACATTAGCCTGTTATTCTGAATACATCATCTTTAATCACATCATTTTATATCATGCTTGTCCCAAACATTCAAGGAATTAAGCTAATAGTTCAAACAATTATACAGGGCATTTAGAGAAGATGCCATAGCTATTTTGACTGTCTATTTATAATAAATATACATTTTATTTGTTTTCAGCGAGGCTTCTTTCTTGTACGCGCCATTTTTACACAATGTTTTCAAGTGCAGTTAGACAGAAATGTTTCTGTTGACCGGGTCTTATGAGTACTAACTAATGTTTTTATTTACATAGTTTGTATAACACAAACAAGCTACACTGAATGCTTTTAATGAATATCTTCTATACGTATTTAAGTCTTACTTCGGGTATAAAAAATGTGTATATGTATCCACAAAATGGTATAATATAAGTTAATTCAAAAATAGAAATAACAAATTATAGGCTACTTATTTGTGTTATTCATCCTGAAATATTAATGTGCTTGAAATTCAGATTGTTTGTAAGCATTGACGCAGTTTATAAATAGTAGCACACTACAAGCTAATGTATATTTCTAACTGATAATTTGACCATGATACTGATATGTTTTGTAGGTATCTTTATGATTGTCGTTTTATGTGGCCTTTGATTATGCTTGTGACCTTTCACCGGCGAAGCATCTGAAAAACATATGGCATCAGTGAAATTAAAGAAACTAGCCTTACGAAAACTCTGATATATTCACTACAAATACCTTTTCCAAAAATATATGTAAAGTGACAAAAAGAAATATTTGAAAACTTAGATTATCCAATTTTATTGATGAAAAGGCTAAACGGTAAAACTTCAACTATATATGTAACTACCATGTGTGTACATTTCAATTTGGTTTACTAATGCGTTTCTATTCTGTAACTTAAAAGCATTTATGCGTACTTTGTTGTGGATCCATGCTGGTCACAAAGTCGCAATGTTAGTTTTCCCATGGCACGGCTCAATATTATCTTTGTGTCATTGTATATTTTTGAAATTTTAATATGTTATTAACAGAACTTTTTTTCTACATGTAAATTAGATTTTAAAAATGCGTTTACATCAATGTGTTAAGACTAAATGGCTCGTTAGCTGTTTGTTCAGTATAATATCCTGTAATCCTTAATCATTATGTATGACCTTCAGATGCATTTTTACAAGTTAAACATGTATAAATTGTATACAAGATAATGGTATAAATATGTTAACCTATAATGTAAATTAAAGCAAATAAAAAAAAACTTGTCGATGAATCATTGCAATAGTACCACACAATTATGTGGAAACATGAGATTCATTACATTACAGTTTGACCTCTGTTATTCGCATGCTAACAGCCATATAATTTTGGAGACAGCAATAAGAAGAACCGGTGATGTTTACACTTTTATAAGGTCTTTATCTCTAAGTATTACCTTACCTCTCCTCATTAAGTTTTTCTCAAGATCAAAGACCACTAGTCTTAGTAAGTGGCGATTAAATGAGTACAACAGTCTGACGGACTGTTGATGAGATCGTTGACAATAATTTACCATTATTGATAATAAATGATATTTTCTAATGGACAACACACATTTTTTATATAGTAAAATCCTGTCCATTAGGCTTAGAACATTAGTACATATAGTAGATAAAGGCATGCACGAAACATCGAGAATGATTTGCTATAAAACTACATTAAGAGCAGCATTCGCTTTTATCAACATTAACGTCATAAAAATCAAGAGCCGAGAAAAAATGCACGGTTATTAATTATTGGAAGTACTATTATTTATTAGTCGATCGATTTGCAGAAATATTATAAAAACATTTCATATGTAAAAATAACAAACGTTTTTAATAGCAAAGTTCCTCGGTTCGTGACGGTTTCCTGAAGACAAATGTCATTATCACTGCCCTTTAAGACAGGGTATTCAATGACAGAGAACGTGAACATGCAGGTCTCATAGAAGGAGGCACATTAATTCACGTATTACTGAGCTGTTGCTTTTGGTTCTGTTCTAAATTTGAACAGTCTTAACACCACCTTACACATTGCTGTGATTCTTTAAACCATAGCCCGCATTTTCACCCTATGCTATAATCACGACGGGTTGAATTTTAAAGATAAAAACTGTTTAACTCTTTGTCAGATTCTCCGTTCAAATATAAACAAAAAAATGGTATTTATGATGGGAAAATCTTACTTGGAACATAGAAATATAAAACAAATTTCATTACCTTCAGGTAATGTTTAATGGCATTCTTTGATATTATAATATTATTTATAGTAGGATGACTTCAGGGCATATATGGATATGAGGTCGCCATAGAAATATAATAAACGATAGATTTTCTCGAAATAAGATTATGGCTTTGGTAAAAAATATTCAGACTTAAACACAAGAAGACATCCAAAATGGCCACCGTTATGTCAGATATGAAATCAAATCTTATTAATCACAATATAAATGTAATTTCTTTTTCATTTATTTTAAAGATATAGAACTTAGAATTTGTTAAGATTATAAAGACATTAAATAAAGTCTTGAAATTAATTTCTAAGTCCTTCACGTATTACACTAACCAAAAATTATATTACAAATGTGAAATTTATGAATGTTTTGTGTATATAAATAACTGAAGTTTTAATATTTAATTTAAAGGCGTGACTACAAAGAATGACAACTCTTGCCTTTGGCAAGTATTAACAAGCAGAGATATCTATTAGTTTACTTTCCTTGCAACTACACAATTGAATTGAAAATGACACAGTATCATAAAATATATTACAACAAAGATTATTATGACATATTCATATGCGTTTGATTTACCCTTTAGTTAAAGGACTGCTTCAGATGTTTTTGAAAGCTTATTTATAGTATAAAAATCACTTTTAACAAGCTGATAATACTATACAATAATTGCCTTATGGTGAAGTCGATATGTGGATTTATCGACCTGATAAAAGCGATATCGACCTCGGGCGGCGTAGGTCGATATCGCTTTTATCAGGTCGATAAATCCACAAATCGACCGAACATAAAAGGCAACAATTGTTTTATTATTAAATCCGGCCTGCTTATTTATCATGCCATTACTATTTTAAAGCCTGTCTGAGAAAAGCTGCCCTTCTCAGGTCGGTGACTTGAGAACACTTTACACTGTGTAAACCTACGATAAAGTCAAAGGATATCAGATTGTGTCTACCTTGCATTTAAAAATTATTACGCCCTCATTCTGCATTGAAATAGGCCTTTAAAATCCCAAATATTATAAAATAAAAGCGAAAAAACAAAGGCTAACCTCGTGTTTTATACACGACATCTCTGTTCTGCTGAACATGAATGAATAATTTTAATTTGCTGCCAAGTGAAATTTTATCCGAAGTTCAGTTGCAAGACGGATACACATTCTCACCAGGCAAACGTTAGACGGGATTTAAATACACACGCCATAACGCCGCTTGGCAGAAAAAATAGGCATTACCGTTTCTTTGATGATTTTATTCAATATCATTCCAGAGATGCAATATTCCTTGACGTAAGTGCAGAGAGCTAAACTTTACATGAGTCATGAGTCATTTTCCGTTTTCTACGAGCGTTTTGTGGTAATTGAAAATACGGTAGGCATACGCTATACATTAGTGACATGGTCTCACGTACCTAATAAGAGCGCGTTTATGAAAATAATTGCGTAAATATGTCTTTTAGCAGTTATTCTCAAAAACAAGATGATGTCGTTCTGACAGTTTAGCGAAACGCCCGCTGTCCGCCATTCTTGTTTACGTATGACGGATGACGTCACTTTATTCGTACCTAAGCACGTGACGGTTTTCGGTGCGGTCAATATGTACTTTAGGCCCAGCCCACCAGTCAATATGATAATTTATCACAGATCATGTGACCGTGTTTAAACCAATCGCAATCAACAAAAAAAATCAATTTAATAATAAAAAGAAATATCACCGAGTATATTATAGTGAATATACTACAGTTTTGCTTGTTTCAGAATGTCACAGTTATGAATAGGTGTTGTAATATCTCACAGGTAGGATTAGTAACAGTTCCATTATATTGATCTGTCTTTCCTTTACCTATGTAGTAAACAGCTTACATTTCATATATATCGAAGAAATTTTTCTATTTCATTATCATAGCAGCATTGCTTGTGCCGTGCAGCGACCGTTAAAGGCGTACGCTAGAATTCCCTGTATATGAGATGGGCGAAAATTTTCCCAATAACAGAATTTCTCTAAACTTTGGATATTGAAGGACAATCATCTAAGAAACCAAAAAATGCAATAAAAATCATAGGTCACCGGATTCGAAAAAGAGTTATCTGCCCTTGAAAACGTCATTTTTGGGGGAAATGCAGTTTTCAAGGGCAGATAACTCTTTTTCGATACCGGTGACCTATGATTTTTATTGCATTTTTTTGTTTCTTAGATGATTGTCCTTCAATATCCAAAGTTTGAATAAATTTTGTTATTGGGAAAATTTTCGCACCAAATTCTAGCATACGTCCTTAAAAGTTTACCCGTACTGTCAGTCAGAGCTGTTATATTTCGATCTCCTCAGATGGATCAGCACGGCATTTATGTTGCGTTAGTTTACTGTTTTATTTTTCTGCTTGAACATTCGGGTTTGGGTGGTTCTAATACTCCCGCTTAAGTAGCTTCTCCCCTAGCCTATGTTGCCTGCTTTTTAATTTTGTCTTTTTGCAGTTTTTGTGAGATGTAGGCTTCATAAACTCAGATCCCCTCTCTAACTTCCAGTTTCTTTAGTTCTGCCCATTATTCTCTCATTTAAGGCACACCCAATATTTTAATGGGGACCTTACGCCGCTTTTCATGGAATTGCACTGAATCATTGAAGTTTCAATGTACACCACCGTATGAATACACCGGCGGGTGTCTCTAAATTTTATTTCGGTACATGTAACATGTGTTAATGTTGAGTTCTGCTTAACACGGGGCTAGAGGGCGTGCACGGTAGCTCGAACTACCGTCTATGAACAAGCTCAATCAAACGGAGCCTGCAACATTTTTATTTATGTCGTGTTTGGCGACTTGTGGTTTACCAATTTTTCTATTTAAGTACATTACAAAATAGGAAGTAGACAATATCTTTGAAACTACACGTTCATTGTCTCTAAATGTGTTTCTTTGGCGTCGTTTTGGGACAAAATATATACTAAATGTATTTATTGTCATTGAAAAGCAAAACTAAGGAATGCGCTTGTGTTAACAAGCATTTAACATAACGACACTCAAAAATGAATGACGTCTAAGATAACCTGTTAACACAAACTTTTTATGTATATTTTTTTTAACCTAAAACTTACATTGTAACAAGATCTTCAACATTATTTTTTTCCAAAAATTATTTCAGCACATACGTATAACTAGCAAAACAAAATACCAAGCTAGAAAAATTACTGATCACCACCACTAAT
Source organism: Mercenaria mercenaria (assembly GCF_021730395.1). Classification (NCBI taxonomy): domain Eukaryota; kingdom Metazoa; phylum Mollusca; class Bivalvia; order Venerida; family Veneridae; genus Mercenaria; species Mercenaria mercenaria. The sequence continues at coordinate 59,234,741 of NC_069363.1, forward strand.
AAAGCTTATGGACCTTTTAAAGATTAAGGTTATGTATGCTTGTTCCACCGCCATAGGGATACACCTTAATAAAAACAGTTTTACGTATTATCTTAGATCTTTTGGTGTGATATATTTATACAGAAAGTAAGTGGTATCAGTGGATTGATGTTGATTACGAGGTTATCCGTTGTACGATACTCATTCTAAAACCAGTATCCTTTATCATATTTTAACTTTTTAAAAGTCTATACCTGAATTGGGTAAGAAATATAAGAACGAGTTTTTGGCGCTGATATCATGTTAGATATATTTCTAGAAACCTTTATACAGTAGTCTGTTTTCAAAAACTATCACAGTGAAATTTTGCCGCAGAAATCTATTCGTGACTTATCTTGAGTCTAAGGCTAACACAGGAAACACATTCGCTTAAATAGAATGGGTGAAGCTGACGCCAAATTAGTAAACGACAGATAACACAGCTACCGTCATAAAAAAGAACGTAATTATACTAATGCAGCTTAGGCTTTATCCCGTTGAAGAAAAGCTGCATTAGCTGTTGTTATAACCTTACACTGAAGGGACACAAGGCAGCAATAAGAGGACATAAGGCTCTATGCCCAAAAAGTCGCCAGTTTAGAGCCTTGAGCTGTTGACGCCATACGCGTAAAAATAAATCCATGTGTTCAGCACGGTAAGATGTAAGCAATATGGATATAAAGTACATAAAAATAAATAGTACTTGAACTTTTTGTGTTTGTTTTGTGTTTGACTTGCGCGCTATAACAAAACAAGAACTTCAAGATAATTAACTTCGTGACAAACTCTCAGAAAAGGCCTTGAATTTAAACAAAAAAAACAAATAAATTGCTTTGCACACTATTCATTTTAAAAAAATAATTGATTTATTCAACCACATTAACTTGCCCTTTGTGGTAACTTTTATGAAATTCAATTTTATTGTCGCGCTTTTAATAACGCATCTAAAATCGCTTAGTAATACGTACTTTAACATTGTATAAAGTTCCTCAAAACGGTTTGTTTTCCTATCAAACAAAGTTGACTTTTATACAATAATAGCACTATTTGTACGTAAGTCACCATTATTATGGCATAGGGCCAAAATGTCATAATGGTGCGCAAGCATATTTGGTGAATGCCACCAAGGATGTGGATAGTTATATATACTTGTTTGAATTGACTTACTCAAACAGATATTTTATTCTGTTCAACGAAAAAATCACTGTTTTTGATATAGTATTTCTAAGTAACAACTGCTTCTGTTTTAAAGTATACTAAAATGTCACAAGGCAACATGAAATTATACCATGGATTTATGTTTTGCGTCACACATACATTAGGTCATTGGCTTTCTTACACATACAAACTAGATATGACTGAAAATTATCATTACATTTGCTAACAATACTAGCAATTCCATGTCTGTATAATAGCATTATGTTGGCTCAACAAAGAATAAGAATTATATTAACCAAAAGTGTGCAAATTTTCTTTCGGGTTGCTTTTTAACGCAATCATGTGTACAATATGTGTAAACATACCATATGTGTATTCTTCAAACACAAACAAGTTCCTTTGCTGGATGGAAGTTATATCTTGTAAGAATTTGCTTTCATGATGAACATGTAAAAACGCTTCTCTACGAAATAATAGAAGCGTATCATATAAAATGTGGACATATTTATAAGTTGGCTAATTTTCCTTGACAGGTGTTGATTGTGCAATAAATAAGGACTAGTAGTCCGATCGTAAGTAAATGACAATGTGTAATGTCTTCATGCCAGTGTCACGTCATATAGTACAGTCTATGGTATTGAGAAACATAAGCAAAAATACAGATACCAATATCTAGACATAGTACCTAAAATTTTAAAATACGAAAAGCAATAAAAAAATTAACTTTGGTTGTTTGAATGTAACATTTAAGACGGAATATAATACATAAGTCTTGATTTGATCATTTTGAAGCATGTTGTTTAAGATTTTCTTAAACTTTTTATTTAATTTCCATGTATCCCCTCTTGCAGATAGTCCTACCTATCAAGTCATTGATCAATATTTAATCCCCAATTATACCTGGATTATTGCGGGAAGAACTTAACTCAATGCAAAAAAAATGTCAAATACATGATTATTGTATGACATCGGAAAATGTTTTAAGTCTAATAAAATAAATTCAGGTCCACTATTTAAACTGAAATTTAGATATATTGTTATTTCTACCATATCACACATCATATTTAAAAAACAAGAAAAAACTCTTCAGCATTTACAATGTAATTTGAAATTACAATGAAATGACTTATCACTAAGTTTTTAACCATACAGTTACTTCATTCTTCCTATTAACTTGTGTCATACAGGTGTACAGGTAAATGCAGGGAAGTATTATTATTTGTGTCATTGATTGATCTCTAGTACTATGTCTACAATAGCAAGTACTTCTGTATACTTCGTCTGTGATACTGCATCATTAGGCTAGTTAACAGTGTTGTCTGTTTGCTGTTGTTCAACCTTGCATATTGTTTCTATGTTTTTAAATCCCAAGACTACCTACAATTTTATGCAAATTTATCGTTTAATACTATTATAATGCGGAGTTACAATCGAATAAAATGAGACAATGTCCGGCCCTCCAATAAATACTGTTTGCCTAATTCCATAAGCTATCAAATACGTTTCCTGTAATTCTGTAGTAATAAACAAAAATGAAAATCTTTTTAAAAATCTTTACCTCAGAAACCGCCGGTTCGATTTAAAGATGAACTCATAGAAATCTCCCTCGGGTGTTCTGCTACTAAAATTTTTCAAATCTCTCTGTTTTTTAAAGACATGCCCGCCAGGTTGTGGCTAGTTTTCAATTTATTCTTACATGATCAACACTATGAATAGTCTCCCAAGAAACCTGTGGTCTGAATAACCATGCTCCTTTGGTGACCGACCATCTGCTAAATTCATTTATTCTGCTTTGCTTCAAAATATATGGGTACTTTTAGGGTGGGGCTTGTTTTCTCTGTATGATTAATTCATGAAATATTTTAAGATCTGCCCGTCTTATACTGCTTGCCCACATTCAAAATAAAATAGAAAAAGTGGAAACTCCACAGGTAGCTCAACGCAACCAAAAATGAAAATGTTGCAGGCTCGGTTTGACTGTGAAATTATGTTATCAAGACTGGGCCGCATTCTCTGACAAGAGGATCTTTAAAGATTCATATTAGGTATTCACATACAACAAATTTGACCACGTTCTCTAGTGGCCGTGTATTTTGACAAATTAAAATAGGGCCACCTAAGGAGATCTCTATGAAATTATTTCAAATTATTTCAAATTCAGAGTAGCAATTAAGACGACTTTGATTTGATATTTTTTTGTTTCTTTTGTTTGCCCTGACAGCCTCTATGTGCAACTGAGCGAAAACATCGTGACATTTTTTTAAGGAAGACCTACCAAGGCAAATTGTTAATTTCCAAAAACAATGGTTTCAGGGGAGCCGTTGTTGGAAGAAAATGCAGACGGACAGACGACAGGCAGTGAATGACAACAAAGCAGGTCTTGAGCACACTGTGACCTGAAATGTACGCGGGAGCACCACATTGATACCTACTTGTTCAAATATATATATATACGACTTTGATTTGATATTTTTTTTGTTTCTTTTGTTTGCCCTGACAGCCTCTATGTGCAACTGAGCGAAAACATCGTGACATTTTTTTAAGGAAGACCTACCAAGGCAAATTGTTAATTTCCAAAAACAATGGTTTCAGGGGAGCCGTTGTTGGAAGAAAATGCAGACGGACAGACGACAGGCAGTGAATGACAACAAAGCAGGTCTTGAGCACACTGTGACCTGAAATGTACGCGGGAGCACCACATTGATACCTACTTGTTCAAATATATATATATATATATATAATTTTTTTTTTATTTAACGTCGCACCGACACATGATAGGTCATATGGCAACTTTTCAGCTTTAATGATGGAGGGAGACCCCAGGTGCCCCTCCGTGCATTATTTCATCACGAGCGGGCGCCCGGGTAGAACCACCGACCTTCCGTAAGCCAGCTGGATGGCTTCCTCACATGAAGAATTCAACGCTCCGAGTGAGGCTCGAACCCACATCGATGAGGGGCAACAAATATATATATATTTTATTTATTTCATGTTTTTCAGTGAAATACTGAATATATATATATATATATTTGGCGTAATTCAGTGAACCACAATTTTTGTCTGGTATAATGTAATCGAAATAACAATATCGGAATAGCCGTAAATCTGATCACTATGGAGAATCTAGTGAACTTAAGATAAAAGCTTAGACAGATTCAGTCAGTCACTTGTATGGAAATCGAAGGGATTAATTTGATATTAACTCTTTAATATCAAAACTACAGCCGCTTAATTGTACGTACACGTTGCTTGGTTACGCGGATCAAGTTTTAATACGCGTTGTACGACCAATACAAGATTTGTAATTGTCATTTGCAATGTCTGTCAAATCAAAGAATATGTTAATTAAATAAACCTAGTAATTAAAAGGATATCAGAAAAATATTAGAAGTTGTATATGATTAAGTTTTCAGTCCAACAAATAATGCTAAAGTAAGCTCATTTACGACAAACCTGTTTAAGCATACTCGTTGCACTTTCGCATTGTATAACAAGTTATTTTAAAATTATGTTATTTTTCCTAAAAGGCTTCAGAGATGTTTTACCAGGTTTATTGCTAGATTCTGAAACCCATAAGGCTATTTTGGGGGGTGTTTTTGTTGTTGTTGTTTGGTGTGTGCGTGCGTGCCTGTGTGTTGTTGTTGTTGGTGCTGTTTAACAATTTATTAAGTAGATTGTAGAAATGTTTAATTGTATTAAGTTTATCTTTTTCTGGGTATACATTTTTTGTATTTATTTCATGCTTTTCAGTGAAATACTGAAATATATCATTGAAGTAAAATTGATATTTTCACTGTTTCAAAGCAGTAAAAGTATTATCTTTTATTTATTTTTCACTTGTACGGAACTACATTCGAATGCGTAAGAATATGTAAAATGTAAAAGAACTCGGAGACTTCTTAGAACTATTTGACTAGTTTTCAACACAGTTATCGTGACGTCATGAAACTGTGACACTGCACGTGACTTTGCGTTGGCAAAATGGGTATCATTTAATCAAAACCGTTGAAAATATATAACATAAATAGAAAAATTGTTTCAGTGTAAGATCGATATAAATTTCACTCAAACACCATAATTCACTTTTTTTCGTGGCATTATAACTTATAACGCGTGTCACTGTGTCAATTTTCATCAAAAGTAGCTGTTACGATATGTCTTGCGCTCGAGGTAGATAAAATGTCATGCTCTCGAGATAAGATGTCGTGCGCAGGAGATAACATGTTGAGCGCTCATGATAATTTTACCTTTAAACGGGGGAGGTATGATGGTCCTAGATCGATCACTTGAGTTTCACAGCTTGAAGTCATGCGCTGACCTAAAAGATTATACAACACGACAATGGGACACGATACTACGATACGACAATACGACACGATGCATTGTTGTGCTCTGTGTTGTGTGTACACCTTCTAATTTACTAAGTCGACACACGGCGAAACAACGCGCGACACTAAACACAAAGCTTGATATACGATACGACGGGTAACCCATAGAATTCCGAAGTTTTTACTTTGAATAATTTTAGTACTGTGGTGTATACTGCCTTTACATATCACATCAATAACGTATGTATGTCACGGCATCACTGAAAAGCAAACCTGCAGTTCAGAACAGTATGCTATACTTCTTGGCCCTTCCCGTATTCCACATAATGCATAATCTACATGTAGCATGCACGCATGCACTCACCTTATCTTATCTCGGGTTCAAAATAGTTGAAAGTGATATTTAAATTGTAAAGACTGTTGAATTTAAATATTAAGTTATCTCCCCCCCCCCTTTTATGTGTGTGCGACATTAAACGTTGGTGTTGCAACATATAACGGTGGACACACATTTAGCGTTAAAGGTGCTGCAGATGAGTTTGCGACATTTAGCGATGTTTGCGACATTTGACGTTGACCTTGCGACATTTAACGGCGGTTTCGACATTTAGCGTTGTTGCGACATTTAATGGTGCCACAATGTCATCAAAATGGTGATTTCCATAGACCCTCATTATGAAAACATGCTAGAGGTTCAAATTTCAAAATTCCATCTAGCAAACTATCAAGGACACCCCACATCTTTGTTATAGACAATTATTGATAAAAACGTACTAACTTTACCTTAACCGTTATAGCTGGAGCGGCATCTCGTTAAACACATTGCGATTTGCCTCATTTACGAGTATCGACAGCTTAATCTAATGAATCTGTCGTTCATAGAGAAAAACAAAGCCTTTACCAGTATATACTCTGTCCAATTACTGCTTTTAAGACCTTTGTGCAGAGGATAAAATTATACGATGATTAAAGATACTACAGCGCTCTTTTTATATTACTCGTCTTTGATAAGGTCTATAAGAAAATTATCTCGAAGATTAGAATGCAACCAAGTAAAATAATAGCAGAATAATAGCAGACGCGGTTTGATTTAGTCTGTTTATGAGAAGTAACGAAACATGCAACGTCTCGCACGTCTACTTATATTGATACTCTTAATCGTTTAGTTTAAATTGATCCATGATTCCAAAGTACCAGAACATATAACTACACTAAGCGTACAGCAACAGTAGAAATACTAGCTGGAGTAAAAGAAAACGACAGTTTTCAAATTGAACCCTCTTTTTTTGGAGTAGGGAGCCGGATAAAAACGTTTTAAGAACAATACGTTTATATCTAAATATAAGGAATATGCACTTGTACATTTATTAGCTACTCAAAGGTCACATTATGTGTTAAGTTACAGAAATTGTCTTAGAAGAAATTGGAAAATGTTTGTTTATTTTCAGACAAAAATAAAATAAAAAAAGTAACGGGTTGTCTTTATTTATATTCGGCCTTTTTTCAAATAGCAGAATACATTCTACTGCAGCATGTCAAAGTTTTTCCGACGCCAGAAATGTATATTCAGATCAGTCATAATGAATGTCATTTTAATGATCTCAAAAATAATTGGGGTCATCTGCAGGTCATGGCAATCCAAATATATTAAATTATATCCTAAAAAGTCTAATATCTATAGTTTATGTAAACTAACCACACTTTCCTAACCAGAATCCTAACAGAAGTAATGTAAACACATTTCCATTTACTCATCTCTAACAAAGGTTATCAGCTCACTGAACAGCTGATTATTTGTTTACATGTTATTTACGCTGATATTGATGAGGTCATACACAACCTGTTTTTACAATTTAATATTAAGAAAAAGCATAATTCCACAAATCTCCGATAATCGTGGTAGTCCTACATCACCACCAAATTATAAAATTCTTGTATCTAAGTCAAATGTACCACATGAAAGGCGAAAATTGTATAAATAAAAAACAAAAGGATCGTGTGAATTCGGTCACGGTCATCCGAGATGGTTGTAACTTACGGTGTGTTACGCAGATGGTCGAAACGTGTCACGTGACCCAAGTTTTTTTCTTATTTTAAAAAATAAAATTTTATATATATATCATTTAAATAAAGTATTAGTGCATCACACATCTACTACCAAAAAATCTGTACAGGATCAAAAACCTGTCACGTGACTTGTTCCATGTCCCACACGCGAATTTTTTTAGCATACCAATAAACCCACCGCCTCCTGGCGGCGGGTAACAAAATCCTTTAGAGGCATAGAACGCAACCAAACATTAACAATGTCAGATTCAATTTGATATATCTGGTCATTAGAGAAATTAATAGTCTATTTACCTACTTGTTTTTTATGTTTACATGCATATAAGGCAATGAAGAAACACCGGGGTCAACATTTTTGGCAGATGCTAAAAATAAATGTGCATATTTTAAGTATGTTATTCTATTTATCTAACAGATGTAAAAAGGATTATAAACAAGAAATGTATTTTGAAAAGACGAACGGCGTAGAGGATATAATGTTTTACGCATGAAAAATTCAGAATTAAACAGGATGACTTGTACAGACAAAAAAGATTTTAATATTGCATATACGAACGCATTATTCATTTGCAAATATTTCAACTAACTTTAAAGCAGCAAATTTAAATGATCATTAATGTATCCTTTCAGTGATATGACGTCCTCGGCTGATTCTGAAATAATTTCGTGTTGGGTCAAAATCCCCCATAAGTAACCCACTAGCAAAGTATGTCGACCAGCATACTATTCGTTGGACTGGAAAAGGCTAAAGCAGTCGAATACCTAAAATGAAGATAAAACCCTAGCTTTTAAACCACGAGGTTAAGTTCTCAGTTTAAAAAAAACAAAACTTAAAGCAAAAAATCAAGCATTAAATTTGCAGATTGGAAAACCTTCAATAAAATTTTAATGTTGATAATTTGAGCCGTGCCATGGGAAAACCAACATAGTGGCTTTGCGACCAGCATGGATCCAGACCAGCCTGCGCATCCGCGCAGTCTGGTCAGGATCCATGCTGTTCGCTTTCAAAGCCTATTGTTATTAAAGAAACCGTTAGCGAACAGCATGGATAACAACGGACGAATACAAAACGGCGAACATTCCCTATACTGCATCGTCTCTGATAGCAGGTAGATTGTCGTAGATTTCCATTTTTGTCTTTTTTGCTATTTCATGTTTTTTTCCCAGGTTACAATGAAATGCCGTACATATTGTTTATCTAATGCAATAAGTAAGAAAATGTATACATTTTACTTGAAAGTTTATTGTTTATTACAAAGTACATATGATGACGGTAAGACAAACAATAAGTTATATATATGAGGCAAACGAACGTCCTATCGAGCTGTGACCTTTGCTCTCAGCGAAAAATTGTAAAACTATTGACATATAACTGCTAATCAAACGAAACAAAGGAGAGATATGAAAACACTTCAACTTGTCCGCGCCCTCAGTATTTCATAATAATATGCACATTATAATATCTATATAAAACATTCTTATAGCAAGTCAAGCCGGTCATTTATGCATAAACGGCTTTCGTCTAATTCCCCGTAGCTTCATGCTACTGTAATGTCCAATGGTATTATACTGACATATCGCGACAAGACGGCATAATGGGCCTCTAGAATATATAAATGGATATGTGTTTAAAAATGATAATGATATATTTACTTCGAAACATCTCCTCCGTTCCATGAATCTACATCAGAGATTCTTAAATAAAGTCTGAGATGATTTCAGTCTTTACAAGCAATATGCTCTAGAGATGAAGTAATATAATCTTTTAAAATTAAGTTAATACCTCTGTGTAGCAACTTTACAATGGCAGTGTCTACAATTTTAGCAAGTAGTTGTAAAGTGAAAAAAATAAAGTGGAAAATATATATTTTTAACTGACGTCTATAATGTGTCCAGTGCGTGCAAAGACGAATCGATAGTTGACTGCTTTGAAACAGATCAATCCGCTTTAATTTTAATTGGTTTCACGAATATATGCTATTTAAACCATATAAATTATTAAGAGAACAAAACTCCAACGTTTGGAGACTGTCAACAATTAGTTCTCCAATGTTTGATAAATAACGATATTTTCGCTCAAAAAGATAAGCTGTTGCATGCTATCTATTTTTTTCGTGATGTCTTAACATGAAATCACATTACATTCTTTATATTGTAAGAGCATTTCCATTAGGCTTAAACATTACGACGTCGTCAAGACAGGCAATAATTGCTGAGCAGGAAATCAAACGTGATTTTCTTATTAATTAATGTGAAACAAAATTGAGACCCATCAACACGAAATGTCCAGTTCATTTTCACTTGGATCTATAGTTCATAAAGTACGTCCAGATTATAAATTGTTATAACATTATTTTCTTCCCCTTAATATAATTTTTACTTTCAATTTATTTTTATGTTTTTTTTTATTCCAAAAAGTATGTATTTCTTAAAGTTTGAAGTAAGTTCGGATTATTTGGAAAAGAAAACTTGCATATTGGCCTCAGTGTCATGCACCATTAATTTAATATTGCCCCAAATACAATATGTCAATATTAAATTTATGTCAGTTATGGTAGACAGACTACAATAACATGTCCTATTGTTACAAAGACGCAATCGAAAATTTCGTTTTAACGAAGAAATGTCTGTAAATGTTTGTCTAAGTTTAGCTGCCTTTTATAAATGATATTGTTCATGCAAGTATATATTTGTCAAATACAGAAAAACTAAATCTTAAAAAAAACCCCATCTATTATGACAAAAAAGTCTCAACATGAAAATAAATGGTAAAAAAAGAAAACAGATTTCCTGCTACAGTTGTACAAGTTAGACATAAAGTGTAAATGAAATAACTCCCTGCTAAGACTGAAATGATAAAATATTCACAAAATGTGAAAAAAAAGGAATACCTGCCAAAATTGGAGCAAAAATCGGAACCTTTGTGTAAAGAAACGTTTAATGGCATCATAGTCTGTCAGGCGAATTAGATATTCAGTGTATCGATTTACACTACCAGATTTCTAATCGCATCTATACAACATCAAGTGATTGCCAGATCTTCAGATATCAATGTCAAATTCTTGTGTCGCAATCAAAATAATACAGATTTCTTGTCGTATCAGAAACATTCAACTGACTGCCCTTTTCTCATGATTAAACGGTGGTTTAAGACTCTTGCTTCTAAGTTGGAAGGCTAATCGCTATATCGTATGCACTTAATGGGGGTCATTGTGAAGCGAATAACATTTTGCTGAATTACAAGATACCAGAAGAAAAGTATAAATTGAAACCAACATGGTACGGAATTGTTTTTCAGATAGAAAATTATAGCTGCCAAAGTCATTTTCTGAAGTGCCGTTTTAACGCCAGCAATTAATCCAAAAATGGCAGAAAGAAAAGAAATTTGAATTATGTATACGATTTTTATCTTAGGCTTCGTGTTTCGCTAAAACACACCTATCGTTTAGCTGAGCTCAATAGAGTTTCTTCTTAATAATATCTATCATACTTTGATTTCTAAGAACTTTTTTCTGCGCGTAAGCATACTTAGAAGTAATAGCTTGTTACATAAAAACTCCATGCAACCAAATCATGTAAAATGACTGGCCAAAATGCATACTTTTCAAACAGCATATTCTGTCGATAGAGTACTTAAGAGGCAGTCCTATATACGTTACTTAGACAACCTATTTTCCAATGCATCATATTTAATTGCTTTGGAGTCTTTATATGAATTTTGTCGAGATTCAACTAAATTCTCATATATTACAACTGTGATAAATCCAAATGCGATGTACTGTTTTCAAAAGCTATTTATTTAAGAAATATGTATGAAGACAAAATTAAGCCTAAGGTGTTCAAAGGAAATAAGAACGCCTTAATTCAATCAAGCATGCCAAACTAGTTACTCACTGATGCGACAGAAAAGCTGACTCTTAAGAAGCAAAAAATTACAAGAAAGAGCATCCTTACTTGCCACGACACATGCTGATTGGAATCAAATTGTTTTCACAGTTCACAGAAAACGAACATTAAAAGCAGTTCTCATGACAAAATAAGGATCAGTTTTAATACAAACTTTCAAACAAGAAAACTTTCACTTCTTACCAACCACTAGTATTACTGGAATCGACATGAAATTTGAAATAGTTATAATTTAAAATTTCATCATATTTTTAACTGCTGGCAATATACAAGTGACATTACCGTCTCTACACACAGAGAAATCGCTCGATTCATTTGTTTTTGTTTTTCGTTGGGTTTAACGTCGCACAGACACAATAACAGGCCATATGGCGACTTTTCAGCATTGATGGTGGAGGAAGACCTCATATGTCTCTATGTGCATTATTTCATTTCAGACGGGCACATGGGTAGAACCACCGACCTTCCGTAAGCCAGCTTGATGGCGTTTTCACAAGAAGAAATCAACACCACAAATGAGGTTCGAATCCACATCGATGAGGGGCAAGTGATTTGATGTTAGCGAACTTAACCACTCGGCCACGGAGGCCCGGGTTACATAATTGTGTAAAAAGTATGCTTTTAACTTCCCTATTACTTGACTGATAATTATTAATATAAAAAGCATCAGAGGCTGAAAAATGAACAAAAAGTCGTGTTGACATTCACTTTTCTCAAACACTGTGCCTTTTTTCTCGAACCAAAATGTTTAGGTAAAGTGAACACTGGGATTCGGGCGAAGTGTTTTAAGAAAGTATTATGAATGTGTGACAGAAGCTTTTGCAAAGAAAACACTCGTCAAGAATGAGCCCCGAATGTATTTTATGTTTAGCAGCGCGTTCGGTGAAAGTATGTTGATTATGCCCTCGTAATGTCATATGGCCTGATTTTGTTATTAATAATGATGCCTGGTTGGTCGTACTGTGTCTGTTTCCCTGGCTGTCTGCCTCTCCAATAATGTACATACTATTTCTGTAGCGTGTCTGTTGAGCGAAGCATTACCGCCATTTATGTCAACAAACCTCTCTTTAAAGTATGTTTAACTGAGTGATATCTCCAAATAAATAAGGCAGACGGCAAAGTAATAAATTATGTCATATTCCTACTTGACGGTAATGTTCTGTTTTAATTTTGAACCACTTAAAGAAATGTGCTGTAATATCTGACGCTGGATGCTACTATAAGATTCTTTCACTGGCCTCGTTACTCTCGAGCCGAAAATTCCTATCTGCACCTATCACCAGTGATTGAATCTTTTTCTTGCATGCCATATTCAACAAATAAAAGTAAAAGTAAATTCAACAAATGATTTTCTTATAGCACTTTTTTCTTACAGTAGCGTATTAACAAAGCGCGGGAACTTTACATCCGAAGTACGTCATGACGTTGCAAAGACGAAAACAACGTAATAGTTCCGGTTCGGTTTTGTTTTATCATCTGCAGAGTGAATTGAGTTGTACCTTAAGTATAACTCAATGTCATATTTTAATAGACTATCAGAAACTTACTTTGAATTCTTCTATTTCGAACAATAATTAAATATGATAATTGTTTGCATATCATCCGGCTAAGCTTATAAGATTCTTTCACTGGTTATAGGTGCAGATGGTAATTTCTGGCCTCGAGGGTAACTGTTTAGGCGGTAACGAGGTTCCTACCGAGTTACCGCCTAAACAGTTACCCGAAAGCCGGATATTCCCATCTGCACCTATAACCAGTGACAGAATCTTTTTCTTGCATACCGATATCAAGATAAAATAATAAAAATAAAATAGTCGAACGGCTTTCTTTTTAGAACTATTTCTTATAGCAGCGTATTTAAACAAAGCGCGGGAAATCAACGTCCGTAAACAGGAAAGACGTCATGACGTTTCAAAGATAAATAACAATGTTTAGTTCCGGTTTTGTTTTATCAGTTCCAGCGTAACGTTATGAATTTTTGATAAAATAACGTGTTTTGAATCGAGAAATATACTATCAGGAACAAAGAGGAACTGTCAAGGTATTGGATTTTTATTCCGTTTTTCGAAATAAAATATAAATAACTACATAAATCTTCTACATATATGTAGTTCGTAATACGTCATTTAAAGCACGAGAGTCATCTTACACCCCGGGGTGTAAGATGGATTTTTCCAGCACCGGTAAAAATACCGGAAATCCCCGTCTGGTATGCAAGAATGACTGGTATATTACCCTTCTGGATGGGGCTGAACATTTACGTCAAAGTGAAAACGGTGTCGTATTCTCATGCTTATATATGTGTATATAGATGTCAACAGAATCAGTAATTGATAGTTACGGGGTTGCAAAACTTATAACAGCATTTTGGTGGTCTTTCTTTTATATCTGTTCTATGATTACGAATAAAAAGGTATTGCGACCATAGCATAAAATGTATATGAAATAAGAACAAATAATCATCACACCGCTTTCAGACATCCAAGATGATCATATGGAGGTATGTAACATGATTGTGCGTAAGTATCTTATTTGTATGAATGATATGTCTTGTATACTGGTCTGCTTAGCGAAATAAATACTGCTTAAAGTGATTATTGCAAGACATAAGCATTATAATTAACCATTTGCTCTGAAAGTATAATAAATATAAAACAAGGGCAAAAAGTTAAAAATGTTTAAGTAAAATAGCTCCAAATCGAAATTCCACAGCAGCGTATGTGTACATTTTCAATATTTACACAAAAAAAGGAAAAGGAAAACAATCAATCAACGAGGCAAAACAAGCGAAAACTATGAAGTGGGGCACCACATAGGAACGGTCAATGGCAAAAACACCAGGACCTTAGTCTTTAACCCTAATATAGTCGATAGTTGCAGGACGGGTCCCTGTCTCTACAAGACAGAAGTATCAGACAATTGAAAGCAATTAATTTCCAGTCAAAAGGAAAGCGTAGCGTCATAATGAAGAAGTGTGATACCAATCATACAGGGTGTCTCAAACCAGCAGGGTAGTACGTTTCCCCAGCTTTTCGTGGGGGGGGGGGGGGGGGGGGGGGCTCTCTGAGCATCATTTCATACACGAACGGGCACCTCAGTAGAACAACTGACATTTTGTAAGCCAACTAGATGGCTTCTTCACATGAGTGAATTCTACACCTCCAGTGGGATTTATTACATGTTAAAGCCGCTTCAGGAAATGTTAGAGGCAGTTTTTTTCAGTTTGGCGCATTTATATCTTTAAAAACTTTGCTACATATATTAAATATATTTCAAGTGTGTGTACAAAATGATTACATTACACTATACTTAGAATGAAATCACAGCTCTCTTTTGTACTCAGAAAGATAAGAACTCACGGTTGTGTTCCCAACCCCGATAGTTCCAAGGTTATGCCTCAATTTTTCCTCAAATTTGTTTCGAATGTCTTCGAATTGCTTTTGTAGCTGATTATTAGATTTGAGGGTAGGATTATCAATTCTTTTTACAAAAAAAAAAATGAAAACAATTGTGTGTCAAATATTTCTTACTAAATACTAGTAAAAGTTTGCCATGAGCCTGTTACAATATAACGGTCGAATGGATATAAATCTCTCAAACTTTGTCACTCATTAATATTCCATTTTAACTTCTTTCACGGAATTAACAAGGATTGTTATCTATATCCGTGGGCGATATTTTATACTGCATTTAACATATAAAAAATACAGGATATGTTTTCTATTTTGCCAGTTATGTCTTAGGTATAAATGTTACATTTTTCCGTCATGACATTTTAATGTCCTATATAATACCAACATATAGTGTAAGTACAGAAAGTAAAAAAATTGTTACTAGAGTACAAAATAATATCTCTTTTCAAGCTACAATGCCAATGTTTTTTCAATGAAAAAACGCGTTCCTACTTTTGTTAAGCCTCATAACAAATGTCAATAAGTGTCACCTTGTCACGTATTGACAAAGTTCACGTTTACCATCCGTTCAATAATAGTTTATCTTTACGTATGCTGGTAAAACACGATGACAAGTGCATATAAAATTATGGTGTTTTTATTGCAAAAGAGCTTTGAGAGTCATATACTGTATTTTGGCAGTTATGTGAGTGTTTCAGTCAGAAAATATTGTTGGCTGAAAATGTGCAATTGGACTGTAATGAATATAACTTAATTTTGGAGTATTTACTTCCGATGATGTTATCAGTTATGCTTACATATCCTAGTTACCATCTCCACAAATAATGAAGTTTACAGAAACTGTTAGTTTTCGAGAGGATACTGAATGAAAAATACATTGTCACCTAATTCTGCAATTTAGTTTAAGCAAAGTTGTCTTCTCTCGAAATATCTTATCAAAGATATTATTTTGCTGGCACTCGTTTTCACAAAAATAACCATTTAATTACTTGTTCAGATTGTGCGCTTTCATGCCGTTAACTGCACGTAACAAGAAGTGCTTACTTGAAGTTTGGTTTCACAGTTCCAGCAACTAAAAGTCTGTCCAACAGATACCACTATAGAAAATGGTGTTCCATCAAGATAGCGCATCCAGCCATACATCTAAACAGACACTGGACTATCTCCAGTCTTATAACTGGAAATGTGGATTTCTTAGCTACCGCAATAAATCGATTAGAAAATCTTTATACACTGGCTCGATGGAAAAGACGAGAGCAGACGTGCCTACTAATTAAATTATTTGATGACTTAAACTTGATCTCAAACTTGATCATATGGACGAAGCTGGACTTATTAAGTATTATTACGACTTTGCCGTCTTAATCGTAGTGATTATTTCCTACTGAAATAGATATCATAACAATTAATTCAGATCACTGAAGATATATGCATGTTTGTAATGTGTTCAAGTAGAAGTAGTTGAACACGTCTCGTATAAGTGAAAGTTTATGTAACATATTTCATTGCAAAGGATATGTTAGAATTAAGGATGAATGATATTATTGCCAGCACAAAACCTATTATAAAACATGTGACAGTACCTGTTTCGATAAAAGTATGTGGCGCTTATATAAAATCAATGTTCATTGAAACTTATGTACCAGCTGTATCATTGAATAGAAAATAAAATATATTTCAATTTAGAAAAGTACAAGCTAGAAGATGCATACATTGAAAAATTGCGTGCCTGCAATTTTGTCAAATAATGCACAATCATATGGCCGATCATTAAACAATTTTATTGAAGATGCATATTCAGTTCCTTAATCTAAACTTGCTTTTTAAAGACACATCTGACAGTTTCCTATATGTGTATAGGCAAAACATTTCCTACGGACAGAATTTCTTTAAACTTTGTCTACTGACTGAGAAGTAAGTTTAAAATGGAAATATGTATTAAAGTCATTATTGCAAGACATAAGCATTATAATTAACCATTTGCTCTGAAAGTATAATAAATATAAAACAAGGGCAAAAAGTTAAAAATGTTTAAGTAAAATAGCTCCAAATCGAAATTCCACAGCAGCGTATGTGTACGTTTTCAATATTTACACAAAAAAAGGAAAAGGAAAACAATCAATCAACGAGGCAAAACAAGCGAAAACTATGAAGTGGGGCACCACATAGGAACGGTCAATGGCAAAAACACCAGGACCTTAGTCTTTAACCCTAATATAGTCGATAGTTGCAGGACGGGTCCCTGTCTCTACAAGACAGAAGTATCAGACAATTGAAAGCAATTAATTTCCAGTCAAAAGGAAAGCGTAGCGTCATAATGAAGAAGTGTGATACCAATCATACAGGGTGTCTCAAACCAGCAGGGTAGTACGTTTCCCCAACTTTTCGTGGGGGGGGGGGGGGGGGGGGGGCTCTCTGAGCATCATTTCATACACGAACGGGCACCTCAGTAGAACAACTGACATTTTGTAAGCCAACTAGATGGCTTCTTCACATGAGTGAATTCTACACCTCCAGTGGGATTTATTACATGTTAAAGCCGCTTCAGGAAATGTTAGAGGGAGTTTTTTTCAGTTTGGCGCATTTATATCTTTAAAAACTTTGCTGCATATATTAAATATATTTCAAGTGTGTGTACAAAATGATTACATTACATTATACTTAGAATGAAATCACAGCTCTCTTTTGTACTCAGAAAGATAAGAACTCACGGTTGTGTTCCCAACCCCGATAGTTCCAAGGTTATGCCTCAATTTTTCCTCAAATTTGTTTGTGTTCAATGTATATTTGTCTCTCCTTGTTTAGATGTCAATCGTCCATACAAGCACTGCTATGTGTTTTGTTTCTTTATCGCCTTGTTTTACACGTATCAAACAATAAAAAGGTTACAATTAGATAAAGTCCTACAGTAACTGTTGAATGAGAGACTTTGTCTTTCTTGCTGCATCAAACATTTTTTCACGGTCAAACTTTTCAATACAAAATATAATCGTTTGGGACACACAGAAATAACGTAAGTCTGTGTTCAGACCATATGTTTTGTTCACATGAGATAACTTCTGATGCTATTCAAATATTGTTCAATTATATCCCTTTTCAGAGCCAAGAAAGATCAGTCAGTCAGAATATTATTGTACCAGATTCATAAAGCGCCCTTTCCATGATAAACACGTTCAAAGAGAAACATTTTTGAACGAATTGCTATATTATAGAAATTATTTAAAAACAAAAAAGATTATCTAGTCAGTAGCCAGATTAAAACACTGGAAGAATTTTAAGACTTTCTTTTCTACGTTTTAATGTTAATATTGAAATTTTGGATAGGTGTGTACGAAACAGAAAATTAGCAACGAGGTATAATTGCCATGGTAGATAGCACAATGACTTTTTATTTAAACAGAAGACATGTACCTCATTCAGTATGAGCGTGAGATACTGAGATCGCGTTTGCGTGCACGATGTCAGAGATAGAACAAATTTAGCGGCTAGTGGATTTTGAATGATAAAATTCTGTTTTTTCTTCATATTCATAATGTTACATATACATAACACATCCCGATATGTTTTGTTTATCCTTACCTCGATTTCACTTTGTTAGAATTGTCATGTTTTAAAAAATGCGTTTTTACTCTTTATTTAACAGTTAATGTGACATTTATACATTATACAAATTTGTATTGTTTTCTATGAATATATTTAGCATTTTAAAAAGACTAATGATTTGTATAATAAAGTTGTTTCTAAATACATGATTTAAATCCTGTCTCAATGCAAAGATACCAATTACGGTAACCGTAGAAATGGATGGCCACCATATTAGACGCCATCTTGAAGGAATACATTATATTTTGTTTTACCTGCTGGGTACTTTATCATTCACTGGCAATTCAAAATGCAATGGCACCGTAAATGCATTCATGTCAATAATAATATTACTGTGTTGTTATATTTCTATACTAATAAAGGATAACACAGCAATGGATTCTGGATAAGGTAGCAGTATCTTTTATCGTTACGGCTGCATTTCGTTGTATCTGGCCAGATAGCAGAAAATTCAATTTTATACCTCGGTTCTAACTGATTAGAACTAATAACGAAGATACAAAATCATCGCGCGGACGCTATCAATTATTTATCTATTCACACACCGCATGCATTGTGTTACAAATAAATGTATACTGTGTCGTTTGAATGGATATAATATCAAGTTAGATGAATGAAATTCTGATACCAATGCTGTCACAGAAATACGTCCTTTCGAATTAGAATTACTTCTTCTATCAAAGTGTTCTATTGATCATAATATTTTTGGCTCACGTCGTAGATTATACCGATGGGCAGTCATGTCGTTATAATCGATGCGAGATATTCCATGTCTGCAACTTTTAAAATCATTAAAACTTGAACGTTTGGAATACATTCACAATAACATTTCATAGAAATTATTATCTTAAGCCAAAGATACTCCTTGTAGAAACAATATTCGCACCGAAACTATTCGCACTGAATTCTTTAACTTTGCATCCAGTACGTTTCTAAGCTCAAAGATTGGTCATTTTGTTCTGGTAAACTTAAACCTAGTGCTTAGTAATATTTTCAAAACATATTGTTCATATATAAACTAATTCTAATATTCTAATACATGTATTATATATATGGACACGCAGAAATGATGCGGTATTGAATGTTTGCGTTGTTACTGCCATTACGTGAAAGAGTATGGGTCCTTTAGTTTTCAGATGCATAGTATTTATAGCTTATTTAGTCAAGTAATTTGATTATATAAGGTACATGAAACTGATATTTCTTTAAATATTGTTTTAATGATAAATTCTTATGTGTCATGTTGAAAAAAAATATTTGAAAATATATAAATTGCAGACGGCGGCATTGTTTTGATGGCGTCTTTAAATCAAAACACAGAAAATTTCAAATACATTTAAAGTGCAATTTTTATAAATCTTACATGTACTTACATGTTCACATAGTTGTTAAGTATGAAAACAAAAAGAAAACACGTATTGAAACTTATAATCTCTGGCCTCCAGAAAATGCATCGTTGTATAAATTATTGATGTAATGCCTCATTTCAAATCACAAACGGTAGCAGTTAAAAAACCCCTAAATGTTAAAACAGTTGAGGATATCATTCGACTTTATTCGTTGGAATTAGCATGATACAAGCAGCTTGCATACATAACTGGATCTTTTAATCTATCTTCGAATTGCTGTTGTAGCTGATTATTAGATTTGAGGGTAGGATTATCAATTCTTTTTACAAAAAAAAAAAAATGAAAACAATTTGTGTCAAATATTTCTTACTAAATACTAGTAAAAGTTTGCCTTGAGCCTGTTACAATATAAGGGTCGAATGGATATAAATCTCTCAAACTTTGTCACTCATTAATGTTCCATTTTAACTTCTTTCACGGAATTAACAAGGATTGTTACCTATATCCGTGGGCGATATTTTATACTGCATTTAACATATCATAAAAATACAGGATATGTTTTCTATTTTGCCAGTTATGTCTTAGGTATAAATGTTACATTTTTCCTTCATGACATTTTAATGTCCTATATAATACCAACATATAGTGTAAGTACAGAAAGTAAAGAAATTGCTACTAGAGTACAAAATAATCTCTCTTTCCAAACTACAATGCCAATGTTTTTTCAATGAAAAAACGCGTTCCTACTATTGTTAAGCCTCATAACAAATGTCAATAAGTGTCACCTTGTCACGTATTGACAAAGTTCACGTTTACCATCCGTTCAATAATAGTTTATCTTTACGTATGCTGGTAAAAAACGATGACAAGTGCATATAAAATTATGGTGTTTTTATTGCAAAAGAGCTTTGAGAGTCATATACTGTATTTTGGCAGTTATCTGAGTGTTTCAGTAAGAAAATATTGTTGGCTGAAAATGTGCAATTGGACTGTAATGAATATAACTTAATTTTGGAGTATTTACTTCCGATGATGTTATCAGTTATGCTTACATATCCTAGTTACCATCTCCACAAATAATGAAGTTTACAGAAACTGTTAGTTTTCGAGAGGATACTGAATGAAAAATACATTGTCACCTAATTCTGCAACTTAGTTTAAGCAAAGTTGTCTTCTCTCCAAATATCTTATCAAAGATATTATTTTGCTGGCACTCGTTTTCACAAAAATAACCATTTAATTACTTGTTCAGATTGTGCGCTTTCATGCCGTTAACTGCACGTAACAAGAAGTGCTTACTTGAAGTTTGGTTTCATAGTTCCAGCAACTAAAAGTCTGTCCAACAGATACCACTATAGAAAATGGTGTTCCATCAAGATAGCGCATCCAGCCATACATCTAAACAAACACTGGACTATCTCCAGTCTTATAACTGGAAATGTGGATTTCTTAGCTACCGCAATAAATCGATTAGAAAATCTTTATACACTGGCTCGATAGCCTATGATATATGGAAAAGACGAGAGCAGACGTGCCTACTAATTAAATTATTTGATGACTTAAACTTGATCTCAAACTTGATCTTATGGACGAAGCTGGACTTATTAAGTATTAATACTTTGCCGTCTTAATCGTAGTGATTATTTCCTACTGAAATAGATATCATAACAATTAATTCAGATCACTGAAGATATATGCATGTTTGTAATGTGTTCAAGTAGAAGTAGTTGAACACGTCTCGTATAAGTGAAAGTTTATGTAACATATTTCATTGCAAAGGATATGTTAGAATTAAGGATGAATGATATTATTGCCAGCACAAAACCTATTATAAAACATGTGACAGTACCTGTTTCGATAAAAGTATGTGGCGCTTATATAAAATCAATGTTCATTGAAACTTATGTACCAGCTGTATCATTGAATAGAAAATAAAATATATTTCAATTTAGAAAAGTACAAGCTAGAAGATGCATACATTGAAAAATTGCGTGCCTGCAATTTTGTCAAATAATGCACAATCATATGGCCGATCATTAAACAATTTTATTGAAGATGCATATTCAGTTCCTTAATCTAAACTTGCTTTTAAAGACACATCTGACAGTACCGTGCATGTGCAAACTTGTTAGAATAAAAATAACAAGGACCCCAGATTTCTCAGGATTGTATAGGCAAAACATTTCCTACGGACAGAATTTCTTTAAACTTTGTTTACTGACTGAGAATTAAGTTTAAAATTGAAATATGTATTAAAAATATAGGTACCGGTGCTTGGTCTTGAATTATCTGCCCTTAAAAATTAGAAAATATTAAAAAATCTCATTTTCAAGGGCAGATAATTCAAGATTAAGGCAAGGAAACTGTGCATTTTAATTTATATTTCTGTTTTAGTCATCATGTGCATTCAGTAAACAAAGTTTAACGAAATTCGGTCCATGGGAAAGACGAGGACTTTGAGGCATCATTATGTCATGTTCATAGTCAAGGACATTTGCCACAGTGTCTATATTGATATGGGGCAAGATTTTCTTACGGATAGAATTTCTTGTTTAAACTGTGTTTACTGACAGAGAATCAAATCAAAAGCAGAAATATAAAATAAAGCAAATCATAGGTACCCAGCCTTGATCATGAATTGTCTGTCCTTGAATGTCGGAAAATACTGAAAAATCTATTTTCAAGGGCAGATAATTCAAGATCAAGCACCGGTACCTATGATTTTTAATACATATTTCCGTTTTAAACTTGATTCTCAGTCAGTACAGAAAGTTTAAAGAAATTCTGTCCGTAGGAAAATTTTTGCCTGTATACACATAGGAAACTGTTAGATGTGTCTTTAAGTTCAACTTTTCTTTTCCAGATTTAACATAAAAAAGAAATTTGTATAATAACAATTTATCAAACAAGAACAATCGTCCAACTGAAAAAGTGACATTAAAAGAACACTGGCGCCCATTCATTACTTAATGTCTGACTTTTTTATCTTGTACTTTATTTGGATTTTAAGCTATGTCAAAGGCGCGCTAATCATTGAAATCATGGCAAATTACCACTACGGGAATTATGAGATTTTTTTTAATTACATCAAATATTATGGTGTAAAATGTACAATAAAACCACTTCCACTAATAGAGATTTTCCACCCGTACAATTAGTACAATCCTGAGAAATCTGGGGTCCTTGTTATTTTTATTCTAACAAGTTTGCACATGCACGGTATGGATTTTCCAATGAGTTATCTGGTAGGTCGATATGGAAGCCCTGGAGGGACAATTGATTCCCGTACTTCCCACTTCTGACGTCTAACTTTTGCACTTCTCACTTCCAACTTCTTGACTTCCTACTCCCTACTTCTAACTTCCACACTTCCGACTTCTAACTTCCACACTTCTGACTTCCAATTTCCTGACTTTCGACTTCTGATTTCCAACTTCCACACTTCTCACTTCCAACTTCTTGACTTCCTACTTCCTACTTCGAACTTCCACACTTCTGACTTCTAACTTCCGCACTTCTGACCTCCAACTTCCTGATTTTCGACTTCTGATTTCCAGCTTCCACACATCTTACTTCCGACTTTTTGACTTTTAAATTCCCTCTTCTAACTTCCGCACTTCTGACTTCTAACTTTCTGACTTTCGACTTCTGATTTCCAACTTCCACGCTTCTTACTTCCGACGTCTTGGCTTCTTACTTCCCTCTTCTAACTTCCGAACTTCTGACTTCCACACTGCTGACTTCCAACTTCCTGACTTCCGACTTCCGCACTTCTGACTACCAACTTTCCCTCTTTGGAAGTCGGAAGTAAGAAGTGTGGAAGGCGGAAGTAAGAAGTCAGGAAGCTAGACGTCAAAAGTGCGAAAGTTAGAAGAAGGAAGTAAGAAGTCAAGAAGTCGGAAGTGGGAAGTACGGAAATCAATTGTCCCTCCAGGGCTTCCATCGGTCGTTGCCAAAAAACCTACATGGTTCACAAACAAGTCTGGATCCAGCTTGATAAGAGGCAAGTAGCTCATCTTAAAACGGCTAAGTCATTTTAAAGAAATTAGGTGTCAGTCATTCTTCCTCTGTTGCTTAATTGTCAACAAATCATATGAAAAAAAACCAATGTGATTTGCGATAATAATGATTACATTGCCTATATAATATTGTTCTTTATTCAATTCTGATACGAAAATATCAAGCTTTGACGTAAGAATGTATAAAATTTTCTGGCATATCACCTGCCATTTGATAATCACGAATTTCTCTTTAGCCGGTAATAGTGGTGGGGGAGGTTGGGCGGTGGCTGGGCGGGGGAGTGTGGGGTGGGGGGCGTTGTCTGCGTGAGGATATCTTTACCTATCATGTAGTGATTCTTTTTCGTGTAGTTCTTATAACCTTGTTTAGGTAAAATTGAATGGAATACATGATCCCCTAAGATCATCATAGGATTTTCAAGTGACTGAACAGAAATGTATTTGATACAACAATTATATAACACCTAACCTTACTTACATTTCAAGTTCGAGTTGATTATGTTGACCCTATTTTATTGACTTCACCAAGAGGCAAGTTCACAGCAAAATGGCAAGACTGAAGATATAGACGTGAAAAATTGTATATCTAATGTTACTCATCATTCTCAAATGAATTATTCATTAACTTGGTGTACGAAAGTAGATCTTGAACTTTTAGACCGTTCTTAATGTCATAATTTCAATGTGTACCATCACATTTCCATATAACTGATGAATGTATTTACATTCGCAAAATGTTTACCTCATATCAGTATTTAGAGTAATCCGTTCGATTATATTATGTATCATTTTAAAATACACTATTGTCTCCTTATATGAATGTATATTTCTCATTCATAAAAACGAATAGAAGAGATTTTACAACTGTTTCAAATTAATTCATCAGTGTATGATGCTCATGTGATTTTGTTGTGTTTGAGGTACAACCATGAATTTTTTTCCCGTATGTTTTTCCTTTATCCTGACGACGAAAAATATAAGAATTTAGTAGGTACGAGTAGACAAATCCAAAATTATTTGCATGTAACATGGTATTGCATGTAACATGGTATTGATTTGATATCTTATTGTTTCACATAATATCCATCCATCCAAGTTCATCAATGATAATTAACTGAAAAATGTTTATAATTATTCTTAAAGATATCATATATATGACTGATTATGGTAAGTTTAAAAAATCGCTTTGTTTCATGACATCCATCGGGGAAACACGAAGACCAGCCTATTATCATATCGATCATGTAAATTACATATATCTTGGACCCGAAGAGTAATATTACCACAGTGGTGGTAATCGTGACAGCTTATCTTTAAAATATATCAATGGTTTAGGGAGATCGAAATAACAATGACCGACATTATATTTTAAATTGTTCCAAATGTATATTTGAATACAAACGCGTCCTTATAGTAAACATTATACTATATTTATATTTGTAAACAAACGCGTCATTACATTATATATTGTACCAAATTTATAGTGTATACAGACGCGTCCTAAAATACTGTATAATGGCCACGTCACGGACGAGATGTTTTAGCATTATTGTAATGCACAATAAGTATTCAAATTTTATTACCAATATATCAGCTTATTAGATTCATCCCCTGTTTTGACTAATTACAATACTGCAAATTGCTCTAATTAATGTCAGGTGATTGAAGCAATAGGTTTGGATAGAGAAAACGAGAGTTTCTTTTATTGTTTTATTTTTTGAGTAAACTGTTGTTAACTAGAGAATAGAAAAACCTTTTTTTAAAAAAGATATCGAACTGGAAGATAGGAATAACAGAAAACCTTTCATTAAACCATGAGTGATTTCCCACCCTTAGTTTTATCTCTCAAAAATCTTCATATGCATTGGTTTTGCAAGTATCTTGGTTGTACATGTAGTGTGTAACATAACTAAAACATTCATAACAATGGTTTTGCTGGAAATTTTGTTGTTTTATTGAACTCATTGAAGTCAAATAATTTCTATTGTTTAAATTTATTGTTGGTAATGAGGGCACCAAACCTTAGTGCAGTCCAAGTGTTGTAGTACACCGAACAACCGTCTAGTTATATGGACAGGGATTATAAGTTATGCAGTTAATAGCTCAATCACTGAATTTCATACGTTGCCTAGTTATCCGGAAGAACTTTAAATACGATTAATACTTTTCGCAAGTATATTGATGTTTTACTTAAATAACACTTGACAAATCGTCTTCCAAAGCTATTGTTGTTTTTGTTTCTTTAATAATCGAGAATATCAATTTCAAGATTTGCGAACCTTCAGTGTACAAAATGTATTTGGTGGAATTTAAGAAATCAACAAACTGGTTATTTCATTCATTCAACGACAATAACAAGACATTGGAATAAGTACTTAAAAGTCAGCAACCTTAAGATTATACCATAAAATGTTAATATATGCATGTCCTAGCGGAAGTAAAATTACACGGCAACATTTGCTACAAAGTGAATGCTTTTGTACAGCGGCGTTAACTTACTTAAACACCCGGTGCTACTTCGAAATAACATGCAAACCACATTCGATTTATAATATAATTATATATTCCTATTTCGCTGACAATTTAATATTTTTGTGCTAAAAATCTGCTAAAATCGTCCATTCGTCAGTAGAACAAACAGATATTTCAGCTGTTTTAAATGTTGGAAGACCTCAGGTGCTCATGCAGAACGGGATCTAGTAGGATTAACGACCGTCCGAAAGCCGACTGGATGGCTGCCTGTCATGAAAGTATTCTTCATCACTAGCAAGGTTTCATGGACTATAGCATGCATTTCTACTTCCACCATCAAACCGAGCCTACAAAAATTTCATTTTTGTCGTGTTGGGCGACCTGTGGAGTTTCCACTTTTTTCTATTTCAAACCAGCAGCGGCGAGGAGTAAATGAACTTTATTGACACAATAAGCTCCCCACTTAATGATCGAGATGGTATGATATTTGTCCCATGTTCGAATTTGCTGTGCCTTACTGACGTTTTTCTGTGTGCTTTTGTTTATGTAAGTTTATTGAGCACATAGTTCACGATATCAATGTTTTTCACTTACCTATCTTTATATGAGCATATTTGTGTTCCTGTGGTTAGTGTTGCGTGAGTAACTGATTCTCCTGGCGGTAAGTAGTTTCATTTTTGATACTTAAATTATCTTATAATATGGGATCATCGTGGGGGTTGATAATTCCGATTTGGCCCCAGTAAACTAAATTTAACTTCTGAGTGGTGCTGTTGCCACCGACCGTTCTAAGGCGGTATCCTGCTGATTTCCTTCTGCTGTTTGAGCTGCTGCGTTCTCCGAATGTGACGTTTCTTGTTCCTGTTCGACTTCAGTACTTGTTTTTACCATCCTAATATGGACACTGACCTTCCGCTAATGACCCATATAATAGCCAAATGTTGCAAATTGAAGTATTTTGGATACCTATGTTCTTAAATAATACATGTTTATTATTATTTAAAGTTTGACTGCTGGTAGTGCCATAACACCTTCAAACAGTTTAAATCAACAAAGTTACACAAATTCAAAAGTGTAATACTAGTAATATATATCTGTCTTCATTGTTTTTGTTTGTATAATAACACATAGAATATCAGTTGACCGGGTAACTATGGAAGAAAGGTTACATGTTAAACAAATAGAACTATTACGCCACTTGCAGCTATCAGATGGTGATTTTCCACCCGTACAATTAGTACAATCCTGAGAAATCTGGGTTCATTAATATTTTTATTTTAACAGGTTTGCATGTGCACGGTAAGGATTTTCCAATGAGCTAACTGGTAGGTCAATGACAAAAACACCTACCTGGTCTACGAACAAGTCTGGATCCGGCTTGATAAGAGGCCAGCAGTTCATCTTAAAACGGCTAAGTCATTTTGAAGAAATTAGGTGTCAATAGTCATACCTCCTCTGTTGCTTAATTGTCAACAAATCATATGAAAATACCAAAAGTGATTTGCGATGATAATGATTGCATTGACTGTATAATATTGTCCTTTATTCATTTCTGATACAAAAATAACAAGCTTTGACATAAGGAATGAATTAGGCTGGTCGCGGTCGCCAGGTGGTCGCTATTCAGGCCTTTTTATGAGCATTTTTCTACGGGGGGACCAGAGACCGGTCGTGTTCGACAGGTGGTCGCTATTCACGGGTGGTCGCTAGCACAAGTTTGACTGTAATTAAAATGTACTTGTTGGATTTTTGAAACAACCGTCTACAATATTTTTCCGTTACAGCATTATTTTGTTGTGGGCCTACGATGCATGGCTCTATGGGTGTGTTTGGGGTGCTCGGTGCTTCCGGGAAATCTATCCTTACCTTTTATCTTTTAAAGATATAAGTTATAGACTGATTATGGTCAGTTTAAAAATCGCTTTGTTTTATGACGTCCACCGGGTAAATACAAAGACCAGCGTATTACGTGGGTCCTGCAAAAAGTTCTGTCACTAATGGGCTTCAGTAGTTTAATCCCAGGTAGTTTTTAAGCGCTTCATTGCACCTGAATGGTGCGTCCAGTAGCAAACGATATCCGTTTATTTCGTGCAAATTGCTTTTCAAATGACCGAGTTATTTCAAATTGAAATACATGCAGTCATATACACTGACCAATTTAATTGTCACATTGTAAAATGGACGAAAAGACCGTAGCTATATTAAATGCCGCATTAGGCTTGATATAGATTCAAAGCATATATCTGATGAATTATGTGGTATATATGGATCTCAAGCCATTTCAATGCGCACAGTTGTTAGGTGGGTTAAAGCTTTTAAAGCTGGGAAATTATCTGTCGAATATGATACCCGTTCTGGTAGGCCTAAAACCTCCGTTACCAAGGCAAACATCGCTGCTGTGAAAGCTGTGGTCGATCAGGATGCGCGATTGTCGGTGAAAGATATAGCGAGTTGTATTGGCATATCAGACGGCAGTATGCAAACAATTCTGGAAAAGCGTTTGGATCTGAGAAAGGTTTGCGCTAGGTGGGTACCTCATTTGCTCACTGCGGAGCAAAAGAAACAGTGCCTTTAATGTGCACGGGATCTTTTGAAAATATACAAAGGCTGTGAAAGTCGATTTATTTCTAACTTGCTAACAGGTCACGAAACCTGGGTGCACATGTTTGAGCCACAGTGAAGGGCCGATAATAAGCAATGGAAGAGAAAAAATAAAAAACGCCCCTGTATCGCCAAGAGAACGATAAGTTCGAAAAAAAGATGTTGTACGCAATTTGGCCAGTCGTTCAAGCGCCTTGTTCATCTGGTCATACAGTCACTGGACGATTCTACAAGAACTCTAAACTGAAGAAAGTGAAAAACATTAAGAAATCCGAACCCAATGACAGAACTTTCTGCAGGACCCTCGTATCATATCAAACAAGTAAATTACATATATCTTGGACCTATGTGTAATATTACCACAATGGTGTTATTCTTGACAGCTTATCTTTAAAATGTATCATTTGTATAGGGAGTTTGAAATAACAATAACCGAATAATTTCGAGACGTAACTACCCAATGTAGAGCATCGATACACGACTTCGGTCACCCGTGCGTTATAATTAGTAGTGTTTAACAGGGGGAAAATGAATAGCATTTCAGAAATAACGGTTGCTCTGTGTTTTGCAGTCCAAGTGTTGTAGTACCGAACAACCTTCCAATTATACGGATAGGTATTATAAATTATGCAGTTAATAGTTCAATCACTGAATTTCATTCGTTGCCGAGTTATCCGGAAGAACTTTAAATACGATTTATACTTTTCGCACGTGTATTGATGTTTAACTTAACAAACACCTGACCAATCGTCTTCCAAAGCTATTGTTGTTTTTGTTTTTTTAATAATCGAGAATATCAATTTCAAGATTTGAGAACCTTCAGGGAACAAAATGTATTTGATGGAATTTAAAAAACAAATAATTTTATTCGTTCAATGACAATAACAAGACATTGGAATAAGTACTTCAAAGTCAGCAACCTTAAGATTATACCATAATATGTTAATGTGCGCATGTCATAGCGGAAGTAAATGTTAAGAGTACACGGCAACATTTGCTACAAAGTGAACGTTTTTGTACAGTGGCGTTAACTTACTTAAACAGCCCGTGCTACTTCGAAATAACTTGCAAACCACGTTCAATTTGTAATATTGTCGTATTTTCCTATTTCACTGACAATTTGATATTTATGTGCTAAATAATCTGCTAAAATCGTCCATTTATCAGTAGAACACTGTTTTGAATGTAGGAAGACTTCAGGTGCTCATCCGATCATTATTGCAGAACGGCACTTAGTAGGATTTAACGACCGTCCGAAAGCCGACTGGGTGGCTGCCTGTCATGAAAGTATTCTTCATTTAAAGTAAGGTTTCATAGACGGTAGCATGCATTTCTACTTCCGTCCATAACCGAGCCTGCAACATTTTCATTTTTGTCGTGTTGAGCGACTTGTAGAGTTTCCATTTTTTTGTCTATTTTAAACAAGCAGCGACGAGGAGCAAATGAATTTTACTTGCCTTTAAACATGAAAAAAATATGTTACCATGGAAACACGAGTCCCGCGACATGTATCTTTTAAGCTTTTAATAGAAGCTAGAGACTTCTACGAAAACTGATTTAAGCTGAAACATCCTTCTTTGTTCTTTAATTTAACTACGTTTAGAGGCCCATGTACTTCAGATATACGAAAGGTATAGAGACAAACAAACACGAACTTTTAGCAGCTAAAACACTGTACAATGAGATTTATTCTGTACTGATTGTGACTTTTATACCAGTGTCAAGCTGTATTTGTGCGGATTCCAGGTCAGTAATATCTTTTAAAGCGGTCTGTGAACTCTCATCACCTGATTTTGTGTTACTTATTACAGCAAACGTTAACATTTCAATTTTATTTTTGTCTTTATTTGTACTTGATGAAACTGAAGATTCTTCGTTAATGGCGTCCATACTAGGAGCTGGTGTTATTTTTGGCATTGGAATAATAGAATTCATGCGACTGCTCTCTTCATTTATCGTTGTTGGAATGCTTATTGTCGCTTCCATAAAAGATTTCTTGTGGTATGCTTTATCGTTATCAGTATTTTGATTTTGAAAAGTTGGTTGGTTTATCAAAACTTCATGACAATGTCTTGAAATAGGAATCTTCTTTTCACATACATGATCATTGATAAGTTCCTTTCGAAACATATCTTTATAATTTCTCTGTTGGTTATAGAAATCATTATTTCTGTTAGATATTCTTGTCGATGTTGTTGACTTGAAACTCGTGCGATTAGATCCCGATGTTGACTTAAGACTGTTATTGCTCGATCGGGAAAATCTTGATGCAGGTTTGGTTGTGGACAACATCCGGACGAAGGGTCGTCTGGTTAGAGCTGTTGTTGTGTTTGGATTATTTCGTGTACATCGCACTATCATATTTTCCTGAAAAGTAAAAAATATTTGTTAAAAGACTTTTAAAAAGACATGTATGCATCAAAACCCTTTCTACATTGCAAGTTTTAAACAAAGATATTGTTTTTCATTAAAGCATCCCATGGTCTACGTCTTAGCGCTAAATACAGTGCAAAATCAGGTTGAAGCAGCAACTGTAGCGAATAAAGAAGGCAAAGGTTAAGGCTTCTCAAATGTAAAAACATGAATGCCAATTACGTAATGTTCTGCATACTTTATAGACACACTTTTGTAGTTATTGGAAATGTAATATGAGTATTTCTGAAAAGACAGCTCGAACTCGCCATCTTCTGTGTTTTATTTCATTATATTGTTTTTGCCCTAAGAAATACCAAAAAACACCTTATTCGACCAAACGCTTCCTTCTTATTGCATTTCTAAAGTTTTACGGGTTTGATTGTGTAAGCACTGACATTTAGCCTGCTGGTGGTAAGTGATTCTGCGTTTGCGACCAGCGTAGACCAACATGTGCAGGCTGATCAGGGTCTGCACTGCTCGCTATTCAGTCAGTAAATGTTCAGTGAACACCCCTTTGAATAAAAAATGGTACTGCCGCCTGAATGATGGACCAGTCCATTTCAGAAACTTCGCAGAGTAAAGGCTAATTTAGTTTTCCTATAATTTTTTCATCATGCCAGTAATACGATCAGATATTTGCAATGTAGTTAATCTTTTTCAATGAATAAGTATTATACACATTTCTGCATTTCTATGACGATTGAGAAATGTTTAACAAATAGATTGAAGTATATCTGAATAGACAGCTCATTCTTGCCTTTTAATGCGTTTCATTTTAATATATTTTATTTTTGCAAATAAAAATACAAAAGGACTTTTGTTACTTAACGCTTTCTTTTAAGTGCATTTCCTAAATATTACGACTTTTATTTCTAATCCCTTAGACGTAACTAATTAATTTTTCGTGTAACAATTTCGTCATGCATGCTTTTCAGTTGGAAGACATAGTAAGATCAGAAATTTGCATTGTAGGAAATCTTTTTTCTGGGTATAAATTTTAGACATATTTTTGGACAATCAATGTGTGCTTTACATGTATTCTGACGCAAAATAGAAGGTTGAAATTTATGTCCAAATTACCTTCCTTTCATTGACTGTTCATTACTTACTACGGAAATTTAATTATGGTGCACGCAAATCTGGAACATGGCTGAATATGAATTATATACACTTAATTGCTAGTGGTTGTCTGTACGTTTTGTTAGAAGGCTCACATATACCATTCCATCCCTTTAACAGGGTAACCATGCATTAACTGAGTTTGTTTTGAAATCATTTTTTCTTTCAAGTGTAATATCAAAAAAGAAGATGTAAACAATTGAGCATGTCATGTTCACCTTAATTCTTTGCGAACTGAAGATAAACACTGTTCATACCTGACACACTGCAATTTCATTCCTCTCAAAACGCACAAAGCAAGGAAAACGGAAATGTTTGAACGTGAAATCATGTATGTTTACGTTAAAGTAAATTTCGGGCTTTCACTACATAGAAAAAAAAAGCCGAGATACTTTTGGAAAATCGGGCAAAATAATTTTATCCCACTGCTACATTCAAATATTCACGTGCGTTACATGAACGCAATAAAAATATTATACAAATGATATAATAATACATTACTTGAACTTTCAGAATTCAATATCCTTTGAGCTACCATAAAAATGACAAAGTCTACACTTATACATCAGAATTACCTGTCGGGCAGGCTTAAATCTTCGACGTCTACACTTGAACATTCTCAGTAGAACACAGCGGAAACTTTTGCTGGAGTAGAAGTATAAAATTGGATTTAAGGCACTGTTGGAATGTCCAAGAAAAATAGTGTAAGGCAATGCTACAAGCAGATGTGTGTGCTCAGGATAAAAATCCAGATAAAGACTAACGCAGTAATATGGTAACCAGCAGATTGCGAAGAGCACAGCAAGAGCTATCAACATTTTTGCCACTCGTTTTCTGCCCTTCATCATCTGTTTGGCCATTACTTGACTTGTGGCGGACTCCGTCCGTTTCAGATCCTTGTTTTCATTAAACAGTTCACTTCCTATTAGTCCATAGCAAGTACATATAATACAACCGGGTATTATATAAACTATTGCAAACAGTGCTAAATCATAATGCTGTCGCTGGGCATCGTCTGACCAATGTTCTCCACAAAAATATACAGGTTCGGTAGGAATGATATCCATCACTGAAATTTCTCTCACAATCAAAAGGGGAACCATAAGTGCTATGGACAGCAACCATACAATCAGTATGAGTTTAATTGCCACGGCGTTTGTGCTGAGACGTCGGAATAGCATTGGGTGTCTTATGGCTAAATATCGGTCTATGCTAAGAAGTGCAATGGTGAATACACTGGCAGCCACTGTTACACCTGGAAGGAAAAAATATTAGGAAATTTCTGTTAAATATTTGTATTAAAATCAAGTGAAACATACAATTCTTTAAAATAATATTTTATTCATCTGTATATATGTGGATGTATCTGACGGGTATTAGATATACAGTACAACCAGTTTATTGGCCTCACATTTTCAAAAGAGACAGCTTACCATCTATTTAATACAGTCGATAAATTTCTGTCTCTGGCAATGATATTGTTAATGTTTATTACAACTTGTTTCTTTCAAATAGCACGGATGAATTTAAGGCTTTACTGTCGCTTTGATTCTTTTGTTAATGATACTACTGGGGAATTTAAATGTTTGTTCAAGTAATTGCAACTACTATTAAGAGATATAAAAGCTTTTATTATAAATGGCAATAACGGCTCTTGAAACAGACGATGCAGAAACGTTATATCCGTTGATAATCGTC
Organism: Mercenaria mercenaria; assembly: GCF_021730395.1. Classification (NCBI taxonomy): domain Eukaryota; kingdom Metazoa; phylum Mollusca; class Bivalvia; order Venerida; family Veneridae; genus Mercenaria; species Mercenaria mercenaria. The sequence goes on from NC_069363.1 coordinate 59,268,907, forward strand.
ATACGACAGTCAGTATATAACGCGTTGTCCTTCAAATGTCTGTGTGTTGTTTCTGAAGTCAACAAATGAAATAGTTTCACAAAAATTTATACCCGGTCCTTCCAAATGAAACTTAGATTCAGTGTTGTTATATTTTCTTGGTCCTTTGGGATCATGGAGTCCATTCAACATTTGTGTAACAGAGTTCCACTTAAGCCGGTGCTAGGGAGCATGAGAGATGATGCAAATTTCATTACCTCTCATGAACAGACTAAATTAAACCGAGTCTGCTATTATTATTCTTGGTTGCATTCTTTGCTTCCGAAGGATCTTTTTACTGATTTTATTAAGATTAATATATCACATAAATGTTTGTTTTCAATTCATTTTTTCCGAGACAACAAACAATTGTGGCAGTGGCAAATCTTTTAGTAAATCATAGTCAGAAAACATATCCATGTGCTAGAGTTATTTAATCAGGTCAGATTATAATCACTAGAGAATGGAGATTTCTTTCGATAGTAAAATCGGTTCGGTGCTCCTGTGATTGTATTCACAATTCTCAGGATACCTCTCGTAATGTAGAACAAAGCAAAATGTTAAGCTGTCCACAATAAAACAAATTAAATTGAAAAAAAAAACAAGTTGTCATGCATGTGTAAACCCTGTCTTTAACCTTCTTTACCATTCTAAATTTCTAAAATGGACTTATCCATCATTCGGTTTGGGCAGCATCACTTATTACTCGAAGGGGTGTTCACTGAAAAGTTACTGACTAAACAGCGAACAGTGCAGACCTTAATCAGCCTGCACTTGGTCTGCACTGGTTACAAAGGCAATTAAACTACTTGCCACCAGCAGGCTAAAGGTTAAAGCAAACATCGAGTAAAGCCCCAAAGGCAGGATTTAAAATGTTTAAACAAAAAATAATAATTTATTAAATACAAATAATTCCAAGTAAACGTGTGTTCACACCGACTTTTTGATTGTTTTTCAATGATTTTGCTTTCCGTGTGAAAACAACATTTTTTTTTTATCAAATTTTGAATCGAAACCAATGGCATTGGATAGCAAAGCATAAAAAAACGTACTGATATTTCGAATATTACTCATACTGGTTTCGGCATTGACACAACGCTGAAATATGTGCTTGCAAAAATGATTTTAGAGGCTCATCAATTATGAACGTTTAGGCTTAAACAGTTAAATAGCTTTTATTAATAGATATTGGAAATGGTGTAATGTAATTTATTTAGACTTGTATATACATGTTATCGTTCAGTTTACATCTGTGCACCATACATGATGTCGTTTTGACTTGCAGGTGATGTGACAGCAGTACAAACTCAATTATCTTACATTTCTTCAGTAAAATATTCTTTCATACAATAGTATATATCTGTTAACATTTGTAGCTGTCGTTACTTCGGAAAAAAAAATGATGATTTCAAATATATTAATTTTTGACATACAAACGAGAGTAGCCTTTGAACGATTTTGTTAATACATCTGGATAAGAAATTGGCAGACCAATTCATACGCATCTTAATCCATCGTTATCATGGTTATTTACCTTGGCAAAAGATTACTAGGACACGAAATATCATAAAAAAGATAATAAAATTTTAAACTCCGGGTGAAATTATTCAAACAGTATTCATCATTTAAGTACATGTATGAAATACTAAGAATTATAACACAAGTTTGATTATTTTTGGATTAATTAAAGACCCTCCATGGAAATATGTTGGATCAGTATGCTAAATCATAATCTGAGTCCCCCTTTTTCTTATGCTGACCCTACATATTTGGATGGTCACTAACAAACCCCATAACTTTTATATTTTATCGACCACTTATTTTCAGCAAACAACATACGGAATGTTGAAATTAATATTTAAAGTTTACGTCAGAAAGATTTGAAACCAAATGTTATATCAGACAATTCTGTAAAGAAAAACACAGATGCTATGGAATAGTTCCATGATGACCCGGAACAGTACTGGATTCAATGTATAATGTTAAGTACTTCATTTCAGATGTCGATACCTTTCAGACAACAAGTACAGTTGTCTATAAATTATATACACAGGTGTTCAAATTTACAAACTGAAACTGAAACTGAAACTGAAACTGGTTTATTTGCTTAAACGCCTATTTCTACATTTAAAACATATTCAATGGCGTTTTACAATACAAGTTGAAATAAAATATTAAATATAAAATATTTTAAATAAGATTAATTAAAACGAATCAAAATAGCAATTATTAATTTAAAGTCAATGATAATACTATATTTTAAAATACTACTAACATACAATTATCACAGACAAACATTAAATTTATATCACTGTCACCAGCATCATTGTTTAAAACTCAGTCAAAACTTAGAATAATGCAAAGTAGTCTCTGAAGAAATGCGTTTTCAACCTTTTCCTAAAGCAGTCAATTGAAGAACTTTGTCTGATGTTCAACGGCAAATTGTTCCACAACTTTGGCCCTATAGTACTAAAGCTTCTATCACTAAAAGTTTTTCGCTTGTTGAAAGGGACGATGTAACAGTTAACTGATGACTCCGAGGATCTGAGGGAGCGCTGGGGGATTTTCGGTGTTAAGAGTTCAATCAAATATGCAGGCGCATTTCTAACATGGCAATTGAACATGTACGTCAAGATCTTAAAGTTTATTCTGGCTTTGATCGGCAGCCAGTGCAAATCGTAGAGTGCCTGCTTAGAACTGTCTCTTCTTCTACGATTCAGAACTAACTTCGCACACAATTTTGAATGCGTTGCAGTTTTGCGATGTCACAATCAGAAATACCGTATAAAATAACATTACAGTAGTCTAAATGCGAAATAACCAGCGATAGCACTAAGGTTTCAGTTGCATCCTGAGTCAAATATTTGCGAATGTTTTTGATTCGGAAAAAATTCAACATTGCCGTTCTACACTTTATTTTTATATGCTCTTTGAAAGTTAAAGTTTCGTCCAAATAGGCCCCCAAATATCTGATGTTACTCTGTCTCTTGATTTTATCACCACAAATATCTATCTCGTGAATGTTTAACTTATTCAACTGAGGGGCACTTCCAAAGGCAATATGTTCAGTTTTTGAGGAATTCATTTTTAGTTTGTTACTGTTCATCCACTCATTTGAATCTGTAGCAAACTCCTCTAGTTCACCAATGGATTTAGCCTCGATGGATGGTTCGGGCTTAAAACGTGTGCTTGCGGTGTGGTCGTCGGCAAAGCCAAAGACGGAAATGGACGGGGGAACAATGTCAAAAATCGTTCCTGCGTACGTGAGATAGAGCCACGGCCCTAAACAGCTTCCCTGGGGGACACTACACGTAAGCTCACGTGCTGATGACACTGTTTGATTCACACTCACGCGGCAGCTCCGTGGCCTCAGATATGAGTTCAAAGTTCTAAAATGGAATTCTCCTAAGAGGAGACACCAAAGCTACTTTAACTAATCTAAATGTCTATAAGTGTACAAGTATTGCTGAACAAGCCAGATTTCTATCGTTCAGTTTTTAAAGAATATAAACCAGTTTACATTTAAGTTTCATCACAGGCCTTGTGATTTGGTCAGAGACTTCAAGAGTAGCGGTGGAGTTGATTCAAACTTTCACTAATGGTTCTGCATATTTTTGTAATTAGCATGATTCACATCGACTACTGGCCAATTATGAAAACAACCGTGACGCGAGCGAGTCGAGACTGCAAAATTATAATAAATCATATACCCCTCTAAAGAGCTTTTTTTGTTAGTCTTAGAACAAATTCAGTCGTCAGAATCAAAATGAAACGAAGCTCTCCGAATCAAAAATGTATTTCTTATAAATTTCTGTAAAACCAATCAGAGAACCAGTAACACAAAAAAACCAACTGATGTTTATTAACGGTGCTGTTGCAAAAATCAAGAGCTGAGAAAAATATTGTACACTCGTCAAGGATTAGGCATGTGTCATCGATTATCAAGTTAGAAGATTGACAGAAAGATTGTCTAATATATCAACTGACAAGATCACAAATGTTTCAAGTGAGTTAAACATAAGATCATAAAGACTGAGGCCTTTGGAATTTTAAACACTCCAGCTTAATATCTCCATAAGGATAACCCGCAATCCTCCATGAAAGAGACGCATTAATTCAGTTAGCGCGAGATATCAGAGACCGATATTAAGTAATTGTTGCTGCTTGTACGTAACTATGAACAAACCAAGTTACATTATATCCAACGTCATAGTCACCATGATAAATTTATGAGATAATTACAGCTATTATATAACTGCAATTACCACTTTAACGAAGACTGTGTGTGTCAATACATGTATTTAATTTGAAATTCCTTTGGGAAGTCTATACGGTTAACTTTAAGCTGCTGCAGAAATTACATGGACAGACTATAGTTTATAGCTATTTCAAATGTCTGAAAAAAGAGATGTACCCATTGTCACAGTAGAATCCATAGCTAATATATACCAAAAGCATTTAATTTAGTAACTCTGATTTGATATATTTCAATCCGTATGTATACATTTTAATACTCAGTATTCTGTCATCCGAACCCATACAAAGCACAAAATAGCGCAAAAAGTGTAAATGACACTGGACGAAGAACACCGTTAAACCTGTTTTGCATACTGTGTCAAGATATAACAAATATTTAACTAAAATTCTACGTACTTGCCTCTATGAAACAAATAATACAGGTCACATCGGTTCGCAAATAGTTGAAGTCTAATCACTGATACCATATCAAATAAATATCAGCAGTACCTTTATCTATATAACAACTGACTGTTTGACAATATTGTGTTAAACAAGAAATGGCGGAAAATGTTTGATAAAAGTAATACATACGTTTCAAAATGTTACATTGATATGCCCGTACATACTGTATCAGAAAAGTATATAAACATTCAGCTGAAGATAACGGGCATTTCAAAAGATACAAAAAGGCAAAATCTACCAACAGAAACATGTTTATTTTACCATCATGTACAATGGCGTCTTATAAAGCTTTCATATTCTATCCAGCATATGGGAAGTAATACATATTGATTGTTCCTACAAAATTAATTATAGATAATCACATCTGTACAGCCTCACACTGATAACCTAATAATAGACATTTGCTCGTAAGAATACTTACATCTCAAATCTGTCTTACAATACATCAAAATTTAACAGCTTCCTTGTCATATTAATAATATGTGTTAACGGCTTTATTTTTCAATGCTTACTAATATTGTACCTTCACGAAAACAAAGTAATATCTTATAAGTAGCTGGAGATGCTTATGACACTTTTTCTGTCTTTGGAATGCTAATTGTTTTCTCATCAATATTTTATCAAGTATGCACTTCAGGAATAATGGAAGTCGTTGTGAAGCTAATGAAGCTTTGCTGAATAACAAAATATATCAGACAGGAAATTAGACCGTCAAGAAATACACTTTGCTTTCTAGAGAGAAAGGCCTAGACACCTGAAAGCACCGAATGCTTTGTCACCTCGTCAGCCTTATAGTCCCGTCTTTGAAGTGCAAAATAATGTCAGTGAAGCATCGTCCATAGGTTACACAATGTCGTTTAAATGTATTCTTGGACTAGAAATAGAATAAGTTTATGACAGAAACTGTAATGGTGTCCTTGGCGATTAGTTGTGCTTTTTGTGCCATTGCAAAAACACAATACTATCATGAATAAAAAAGTTGCATGTCTACATGATAGATGCTTTTAAATACAATTTTTATTCTTGCATTTTTATTACAATATATATCAGAGCAAAAGATATATTAACAACAAAAGTAAGATAGAAGCTCGAAGAAATGTGTTTATAATTAGAATGTACCTTGAAGAAATCCTGTCATTTTACACATAAATTCTCCATAAAGCCATATCCTGTACAATGCCTGTCCAACCGCCACAGGGATACAAATTATTGTTACTGAAATGAAAAAAATATAATATTTAAATTTTCTACCAATTGAGACTTTACAATCTAAATCCCAATATATTTATATGACGGCTTTTGCAGTATTCATTCAAATCGTTTTCCCTCCAATCATGTTTTATTTCTTAGAAGTATTTACTCGAAGAATTGCTCTTTTCAAACTTGGATCACCATATGAGCCGTGCCATGAGAAAACCAACATAGTGGGTATGCGACCAGCAAGGATCCAGACCAGCCTGCGCATCCGCGCAGTCTGGTCAGGATCCATGCTGTTCGCTAACGGTTTCTCTAATTGTAATAGGCTTTGAAAGCGAACAGCATTGATCCTGACCAGACTGCGCGGATGCGCAGGCTGGTCTGGATCCTTGCTGGTCGCATACCCACTATGTTGGTTTTCCCATGGCGCGGCTCATATATCGTAATCTCGTGTTCTGCTTCAGAAGCTATTACGAATGCATTTAGTTTCGGAAGTATATTTAGCCTTAGGCGTACAAAGGAAATTACCTCTCCTAAACGAAACAAGAATAGAAATGCCAAATGAGTTACTTATTGATTCAACATTAAACAAAGCTAAACAGCTATAAAAAGTATGTCAAAATAGCAATGCAACCACGGGTTTAATATTTCCAGAGCATTTTATTGCCTAGCTCGGCCTCCGATAGCCCCAAGATTGGATATTAGAAACTTAACCAAATGTCTTTCCTAACATGAACATATTAAAGTATTTAACGCTTAAGTAAAGACTTTCATGTATACTTATTATTCTGTATTTTGAAAGCGGGGCATGACAAATCCTTTACTCTTACAGAAGGTAATACAAATTAGGGCATGCCACAATAGATTGTTGTAAACATTTTATTTATAATAACAGTTATTTTAACTTGGTGTCAACGTAGCAAATACTACTTCACACATTTTGAAAACTGTAATTAAAGTACGATGGTCATGAAATATATATTAAATAAATCTATATTTACATTTGTAATGCATCGTATTGTTGTATCCTTGAAAATGCATTGAGCATATATGAACACATTTATTTCAAGAATTAAAAACGTTTTTCAAAAGATATGTTTCGTTCTTTTTGTCTAGGGTCCATTGACGAGATTCATTAAGACACAGGAACTAATAGGTATTATTGCAAATGACTTGTTCATTTCCATTTCTGTATGACGTCATTGTCAAAATGTAGCATAAACTAATTTTAAAATAGACTGTGATATTTTCTTTTGAAATGTACAGCGACTGTTGACAAATATCAAATTTTAATTGTCTGCAAATATTTTCGGAAATAGTCGGGCATCTTGAGGGCAATTATTTAAGAAATAATAAGTTCCCAAACGTAGTTCAAGGGGGGTATTCGATCTACTCCTTACCATGGAAAAAAAATGGCGGCCAAAACTGAAAATGTGAGTTTTTCTTACATTTTTTCTTTTTCAAGGATATCTAGACAATAACACATGTCTATCAACCTGCTCCACTGTTTTCTCTATCTACCGGGACCTTTCACTTTGGAAACAGTACTGTAATTTGTCTGGAATGCTGGTCATGAGATTCGAATCGATGGAAAATCCTCCGGTAAACACGGGATAAGGAATAGTGCGACTTGCAAAAATGGTCTTTTTTACCTAATATACCGCAGGTTGTAAGCTGTTTTTCCGATTTGAAGGAATATTACCACATACTTATCTAATACTGTTGGTTTTGAGCAGATCACAGTTCGTACTTTCACAAAAACAAAATTTTTGTCTGATGGTAAGGAACAGTGTGCGAAAATTAGAGGATAAGGTGCAGTGCAATTTTTTTTCAAACGGATTTTACAGTTTTCTCTCATTGTTTCTGAGATAACCAGTTGACATTTCTCTACCATGTAATAATTAAAGAAGTCTGAATCGTGACCCTTGCTGTTAAACTACATTAATACTGCAGATGAACCATAGTGTAAACCCTTCCCTCGTTAAAAGTCATGACAAACAATCGAGTGTTCATTATTGTGGTCGTTTAAAAATAGGCTCCAGAAGCAAATTAAACATTCTGTAATTTCAATGAATACATGTTTATACTTGTTACCTAATGTCAAATGGATTTATCTGATCCATAATCCAAAAAATGTACTAGAGACAATTTAAAATAATACATACGTTACTGATGCCATGTGCAAGTTTTATACAAAAATTCACAACGCTCGATCGCTTTTATAGTTAATGATGGATTTTTTATTAAATGCAAAGAATACATATTCCCTAATTACTAATAACTGCATCATAATATGTATGTTTGTGTTATTACAATTCCTAAACAATAAAACAGATATGACGCCGATGAAGGGATACTTACGTTATGGATCTAATTCCTACTATGAATATATGAGCTTGACATACAAAGAATAGCGTTTTTATGTCTTTAAAGGTTATTTCTAACATGTTATAACATTTGATACAAGATACACTTAGTAGTGATATATTTTTCACTTAAATCTTCCATATGTAAAGATTCCACTTTCTATGATACAAACGTTACCTTTATTCTAAGACATTGAAAATCACAGCAATTCATGTTGAGCTAAGAGTAGTGTTTTTTTTTTCACGCCAAAACTGTGCACGCATTTTCAATAAATCTATTATGAAGCAGAGGTCCTTCTTAATTTAAATGGCATAAGAAATGGCAAAATGATACGTGATCGATACTAGCGTTACCAGTCTTATTTAAAATAACATAAACAAGAAAGTGTCACTCAGTTTTAATTGACAGTGTCATCAGTTTGTATCGTCTACGTCATAAGATGCAGATTTCACACATGTAAAGTCGCACATTTGTCCTTGAAGACGTGTTGTCTTTTTCTGAAAATGTTCAACGGGCTCCGCTGGTAATGTTCGGTTTATATAGGAAGCTAATTTGATATTCCTTAAAGTAAAACCTATTTGTGATTATATGACAATTATATTTTTTGTTTCAATTAAATTTATGTTGTTATACATATTGAGTACGCCATAAACACAGTACAAACTATTGATACATACGTTACGTATGGTAACGTATGTATCCTTTCGTACTTGATATCTTACTGACTGACCATTTTATACAACATGAGGCTTCTTTTATTTTTTGAAGTCAAGGTTCCAAGATAAAACGCTCGAGCGTTTTAATTTCCTGAAAAGTTTTGTTTTTATTACTATTTTTGTTCAAAACGTCATGCAAATTCTATTTTTAAAATCTGATAATATATGCTTTAATATTAATTTCTTGTTAAAAAAGTTTTGTTTACAGAATTGGTCGTATGTCATAGCATTTTCATCATTATCATAAAGATAGATGCTTGACATTTTTTTTGAATACAAAATGAATGGAAACAGCATACCATTGGTACCCATAGCACAGTGATCGGTAACGCATGTATCAATACATAGGTTATTGGTGTAATGTGTGTGTATATCAGTAATAATAACTCACTGTTGACTTGGGGTTACTGTTAAGGTAAAAATCTTACAGTAAAAGGGCATAAAATTTTGTTCCAACCGTGATATATCTTGAAATATTTTTTACGAGACTGTAAATATATTTGAAAAAGTCTTTACTGTAAAAACAGACTTAATAGAACTGTTAATTCTGAATGAAATTTAATATGTAGAATTGTCGGTTTCTGTTGATGCTTGGTTCATGAATGTTGTTGTACTCAAATAAAATGATCTTTTCTTCATTTTTTTGGAAAAGTTCCGACACGGTGACTTGTGGTTACATTTAAATTTTAATATTTGAATAAGCACTTTTTCTTCTTATATACAACTTAATGTTGTGTGATTCATGGATTTAATGACAAAAGCACTTGTTATAAGGGCTGCCACCTTACAAATATACAAGAGAACGAGATTATCAACGCCGCCTTTGAAATTATGAATAATTAATTTGACAATCGTAAGAAATAATTAATTTGAATAATTAAGTATTTGTGCTTTTGATTTACAATGGTCGGCTTCAATTTGATGGCAATCTTGAACACGGATTTTGGTGCCCGAAAATGAATTGATTCGTTATTCTTAATTTGCGATACATACGTTACCATCAGCATATTTCTGATCAGATGGTTATCAAGATTGTACAGTCATATTGTGCATAAGATTATGCTGATTATATGTCAACGGTTTTACTACAAAGGAATAACCACAATATTTGTTGTTTAAAAGTATTATAGTAAAGTTGCATATTTTATGTTTTGACAAGTTTAATACATGTTATAGTTGATTGACATAAATGTTTCCAAGAAAAGCTTGATAATTAAATGAACTTAAATTCGTGGTTTAAGATGCATAATGTTGGTAAATAACAATCATATTGCCGCATATTAAGCCTTACTTGAATGTATTTTTTCTCATACCCATGTAATTCAGTGTAATGATACGTTACTTTGGCAGTGCAGCTTAAGATACAAGCAGGACACATAAAATATTCAGATTGCTCTTCCAAATGTATATGTTAATGGCATCATAAGAGTATATATATATGATTTTATGAGCTAATTATGTTTGCGATTTGCCTTTTGTCAATGTTAAATATGTATTGTAACGGTTAAATGTTCGTTCAATAATCTACTAGCGAAACTTGCGAGGTAATATCCCGTAATAACTCTAAGCCAACGTTAACTTATAATGTAAGATTTAACCATAATTATGAAAAGTCGTATGCATAGTTAAAGCTTCAACCACGAATAATTTCTTGTCTGTATGTATCCATAAAATCGTGAATTAGTGCGCCTTAATGTCGCATAACGTATGTATACTAACGCAAAATTACAAAGAAGAGCGGTATATTTCAACAATGCATAACGCCAAAACAAGTTAAGTGGTGTTGCTGATTTTTCACTATCTTTATAAGTAGAACACATTGTATTTTAAGTAGGTTTAACTTTTTAAGACAAAAATATTTCAACATTTTTGTAAGGCAATTGCTTGTTATTAACGACTTTGGGCGTTATACCGAATAGAAATTTATAGCTACTTAAATGTTGGCGAGGGATACTATATTAAGTTCTTGCTAAACTTTTGGCTTTCAGTACATCACGTGTCTGATAGGCAGGCGTATACCTTTTAAATCTTCCTACATTAAACAAGAGATAGTTATAAATGATCACCAAAATATTATTGTAACAGAATTTTACTTGATTGTCTCTGAAAAGAGTGAAGAAAAAAGTCGCTTGAAGAAGTGAACTGCACCTTATCCTCTAATTTCCGTACACTGTTCCTTACCATCAGACAAAAAACTGTGTAATTTAAAATTACGACTTTTAATCGGCTCCAGACTAACCATGATGGAAATATATATTGAAATTTTACTTCTTATCAGAAAAATAGCTCACAACTATTTGAATAATTAGGGAAAAAGACCATTTTTGCTAATCGCACTATTCCTTATCCCGTGTTTTCAGGAGGATTTTCTATCGATTCAAATCCCATGACCAGCATTCCAGACAAATTTCAGCACTGTTTCCAAAGTTAAAGGTACCGATAGATAGAAAAAACAGTGGAGCAGGTTGATAGCCATGTGTCATGGTCTAGAAATCTTTGAAAAAGATAAAAAGTAAGAAAAACTCACATTTTCAGTTTTGGCCTCCATTTTGTTTCGGTGGTAAGGAGTAGATCGAATACCCCCCTTGGTAGTTGATCGTAGAATAACCCGAGTTTTGAGTTCTTATGCGTAAGAATATATCACGAAAGTCGTAGGCCTGAGTGATATATTGTTTCGCATAAGAACGAAAAACTCGGGTTATTCTACTATAAATCACACTTGGGAACTTCTTATTTCGATTCTAACACATATTAGTATCAACAGTGTTAGAAAAAATGGTAACTACTTTTTACGACCGTGCTACGCACCTGGATCGGATGACGTCATTGCATGCAAGTGGTTTATTGCAGAATAACCCGAGATAGATTTTACTCTACATGTAACTATGTAGGTTATTTGCTGGTCGTGTTAGAACAGTAATGAATACGCATTGAACTGTAGATTGTCAAGTGTGTAAGGCAACTGAGAATGATTGTGTTTATAATATATTGCATGACTCTCTAATATCTTCTCTAGTTATTGTTAAAACATGTGCTAAATTTTATTTTAAAAAAGTAGGCAAGTTTGATGAAATGCCAGGTCTTGAAAATGTACTCGTCTTCAACATGTAAAAACATTCGAATTTTGTAAATACAAGATAGCGATTTTGTATGACACGAATGATAAAAAATGCTTCTGGATTGTTGGGGAATATTTTCTGCGAAAGCAAATTTTGTAGCTACCATCTTTTGCAGCTAAAAGACAAGAAAATTATCCTCAAAATCTCTCCAAATTGCAATGCTAACATAGCCTTAGGTACATTCATTTCTCCAGACTTACAATAAATTATAGGCTTTTATATATCTTATTATGGAAACAGACAGATCATTTAACAAGACACTCGTTGACTGAATAACCTCTTTGAACAACAATGGACATAACAATGTGTAAATGTCCACTGATTGATTAAACCAGATTTTAACATGTCAGGATTTTATTCCAATTGATTTCCGGGGTATATGTCCAACTTGTTAATTTTGTTAAATGACATAACTGCTTTTATATCAAACAATGTTTGTTATTGAATATGAGGATAGACGATTAATGACCTTAGCAAAAGGAGACAAGAGTTTTCGTGTTAAATATATACTTAACACCCAAATTTAGCTACAATCGGACAGCCGCATGGGTATAAAATCGCGAAGTTTATTATTCAATACTATTACATTTTATTTTCTGTCAAAGACTTTGCAAGCGTAGATATGTATAAAGATACTTTGAATAAGTGGAATCGTGACAAATTTACTGTCAGTTTATCTGTAGTATGATATTTCAGACAGTATTATAGAGCTTCACACTAACCGTTCTCTCAATCAAACACTTCAACATATGAAGTTTTATCCATCCATCCACTCACCCACCCGCCCCGTCAATTATATAACTGTTATATTTCCCCGTATTGAAAGTTTTAAGTCCTGTATAATACCACAAAAATACAGGGAATACAAAATACAAATGTAGTTCTTAAGAGCACAAAATAATCTCTTTCACTGCGATAAGGAGATGCTGTTGATTGATGTTTTCAATCCAGCGGAACTGTTGACACGAAACTTTCCTTCATTACTATGATAAGGCTTGAAGACGAATGTTAATCGATGTCATTCCCTGACACAGTAAAACAATAAGGTTCACATGTACATTCGATTGTATGACAGTCTTTTTACAATTCTCATTTGTCTTTGAATGTAACCACTTCTGTCCAGCAGTTTAATTAACTGATGAAATAAAAAGATGAGAAAACACATATGATACTTTTAATTAGTGCAAAATATCCTTGTGAATCACACTTAGTATTCTGTTTTTTACTTCTAAAGTTTTCAAAACAGTAGTGGGTTCACAGGAAAAAGGTGCAAATTCGTGTGCTCAAGCTGTAGAGCGTCCGCTTTGATTGCGGGAGGTCGTGGGTTCGATCCCCGGCCGCGTCATACCAAAGACTTAAAAAATGGTACTAGTAGCTTCATCGCTTGGCGCTCAGCATTTAGAGGATAGTGCTAGGACTGGTCAGCCCGGTTTCAGTATAATGTGACTGGATGGGGTATCATGCCACGTGTCTATGGCGGGATATTCCAGTGAGGCAGCACTATAAAGTTGGGCATTGTGCTCACTGCTACAAGTAGACACCGTCGTTTATATGGCTGAAAAATTGTTGAAAAAGACGTTAAAGCCGAACACACACACTCACAAGCTGATGAATATCATACTATAAGCCTTCAGATTTCTATATGTAATGCACTAGAAACTAATCATTTTCTCCCAATGATATTATCAACAGTGCTTACAATTCGTAATAACCAGTTATTTCCTAGACTATATAGAATTCTTTTATAAGTTTTTTTTAAGTTTATAGGAAACATTAGTTTTCAAGTGGATAAATTTAGGTTTGGAGTATATGCATTTCAATTTGATAAAAGATTATTGGTATCGACATAAATACACGTGTGATATTTGCTTTAATTTATATAAAATTAAACATAACTGGTTACATGCACATTATGACTAAATAGGAAACACTCTAGCCACTTTAACAAGCAATTATGTTAAAACAGTTTTTCTTTCTTTCGAAAACTCGCGACTGGTTGTGTTAACTTGTTCTGTAATTTTATGTGTCGTGTTGACTGCTAGGTATTAATTTAACGACTTAATTGTCTTTTGTTTCCATTGACATCGTATTTGTTTCAAGAAATGTATTTCTACACGTGTTTTCTTTGATTTATTTTATTTCTGTCGAGTTAAAAATGTCGTGGTAAATGCGGAACCTTGATTTATGCCTAAGATATTTAACACTTTTAATAACATTTTTCAATAATAACAATACATTTTTATATGTAATCTTTAGCATTGAATTTCCTATTTTTACTATATCTAAATCGGCACTATGTATTTACTTCTTCAAGTTGCAGTTTAGCAAAAGGAATTGATTCTTCATTTTTAAAACATATTTCTTACGTAATTTAAAGATTTAGTGTTATGGTGCGAAAAATAAAACGCGTGCGTCTCTTTAACTATCTACAAGTAGTTTGTCACATTGAATTCTTTTTCTTTAATAAATGATGTTAAATTATTTTGTTTATTCTATACGTATTTTCCTCTCCTAGTCCGTAATTCGCATTTGTACCATGTAATGGACAATAAAAATCCATATTGAGTACAATATATTCCATATTCGACGGCCCAAGTGGTTCTGTAGTGGATGTAAAATATTCTAAATGAAGAACTCATTATCTTTTAAGACTGAATAGAGTTGGTATAGATCTAATATCCCTTTACTCGACTAAAAGAATTTTCCCATTTATTTTCAAAGCGATATCATTTCAACAAATTTGGTTTGAATTTCCAAGTTACAATAAATATAAAAGCTTTTGAGCAATAAAATTCAACATTTAATTTAGAAGACGCTGCATGCGATGCTTCTGTATACGCGTCAAAGATGAAACCGTGCCTGTCTGTTCTGCAGTTTTTTTTTCTTCTGAGAATTAATAGCTTGAAATAGAAATATTATTTAACAGTGCCCTGAACAATACTGACATATTTGGATTCGTACTCATCCGAAAAAAAACAACATATTATATATTTCGATAAACACGGTATTGATAGTTCTTACAACGTTTCCATCAGCATGATCAATGTCGATATTAAATCACGAAGTCCTGTGTATTCTACATTTTCTGCCAATTATTCTTTTTATGTATAATTACTTTTATTTTACTTTTACTTGAGGAATTAAATAATATAATTGAAATTACGTTACACGTATTTAAACAAAACGCATGTTTACCGAACAATAATCATTCAATTAAGGAAAAATAGTTCTGTTCACACAATTCATAATATTCATATAACGTTAAGACTTTCAAATAAGTTCTGAATGAGATATAAAACAATTATCAACAGAGATCTTACCAGATAGATCTGCTACCGCCAGGTTACAGAGAAACAAATTTGTCAAATTCCGAAGTCTTTTTTTACTCAATATAATCATGGTAAGAAATCCATTTCCAAGTAGTCCAGCTATGAATGCGGGTATATACAATATCACCAGGCCGTAAGCTACAGATTCTTTTAGATTTACGTGTGCCAAAAGGTGGTCTTCTAGTAAGTCTCGGACTAATGTTTGATTTAATGTAAAATTTAATGTTGATGAATTGGAAAAATTGCTGAAACCAGTTTCCGCAGCGGAAATAATATCCTGAAACTCCATATTGAATTTTCAATTTTGTTTCTTTAAAAAGCAAAATCCTAAAGTCAGTTCAGCCTCCTTGAAACATCCGTGCCAAGGGATTCTAAATTAACAATGTCCAAGCAGGTGTATCAGTGATAAATGATGGCCTCCTATGTAAAGATTTCCGATAGTGAGTGTGGTCAGATAGTGATCTGTCTTCACAATTATTTGCTCTGCCATATTCCAGTATCGGAAAAGGAATAAATCAGTGTACCTACTAGTAGTATATTCCGAGCAAATTTCACATAAGATACAGAGAGGCAAATCAAATAATTGGTTTTCAGTATCTATTGACTTTGTTTTTTTTCACAAATGACGAAGCAATATAAACTGGGGTGAGATATAAAAAGTCTTGATATTTTTTCCTGGTCCTAATGATATCTGGTACCGGTTTCGTTTTGTAGAATTAGCACTCGGTATATTGGCGTTAAACACATTTTTAGTGTTCCATTAAACCTAAATGAAGTAATTAATGATTTTAATGTACAAAAAGATTAAAAAGCTTATTCAAAACTTGCAGAAGCATGTTTAAAAAGTTTCTTTTAAAATATTTATTTTTGCAAGAGACCCTGCTATTCAACGGCTTACCGGACTCCTTTACTTTCAAGTTTTTTTTATATAAAAAAAATAAGGTACGTGGAACACAGACAAGACGGATCAGGTTTCAATACATTTAATATAATACCGACGTTTCGACTATTCAATAGTCTTCATCAGGCTATATTGTTAGAAAGCATAATTTATACTTTAGTGTGTGTAGTTAAACAAGTTTCACAAAAATATATATAAAAAGTATTTACACATTTTTACAGTTTCGTCACCTTGTGAAAATTGCTGATTTTTTGACACATTTTACACGTCTGGTTGATTAAGAATTGCCACAAAAGAAAACAGAAATTAAAAAAATGTTGGGATAACATCCCCTAAAGTCCTCTTCGTTCAACTGTTATAAAACATATATGGATTGAAAACATCAAGCGATATTTATTCTGATTCATTTTTGTTATTGAACCCGATATTTTAGACCGTCGCTCTTGTCTGTCTATTGTCTGTAATTGTTCTACCGAGATTATTTATTTGACGCACTTATCTATGTTTAATAACTTTTGATTAAATAACTAACCGTTACAAAGAAGATTTCTTTCTAAATATTACCATTATTTTCTATTGTCAGGTCACATGATTTATTAAGATCACCTTATCTAAAGTAATATTATAGTTGTGATATAGTGATCAGCTTGTGTATAGTTACAACCATTTCTTTGAAGTACATGCTAACCTGATTGTGCTTGGGAAGGTTTTCAGAAGGAATTTATGAAGTACATTAAATGTCTTACAGAACACTATTAGTATAACAATTCATACCCATGTGGCTCAGTGTATGTCTGAATCTGTACTTTTATGATGGAGACATTTTATGTAATTTCTTTTTAACAAAATTACATAATGGCATTGGGAAATTTATGTATCCATTTTCATGAACATTTCACTAATATAGCTACAAAATATAAAGTATGAGTAAAATCCTAGATGTAATTGTTTGCTTGGTTCGGATGTTATTCCTTTCTTTCAACAATAGTTCAGTTTTATAATGGCAGGCAGTTAACCTGCGCAATGTTCCTGGATTCTGTACCAAGACATACGACCCAATCGGGAATCGAACTCGGGACCCCGCAAACCGTAGATCAGCCACTTCCTATTGAACAAACCGCTAACGGGTCCACAAACATAGTTCATACAACAATTCATCAAAAATAAAAGATTACAAAGCGCAACAAATCAAAATTTAAAATATTCTAAAACTTTATGCTTTCATTCTAACATACATACACCAACCAGGTCAAGTTTTTCTCTAAATTCATAAAACGTCTTTCATATTACACTTTTTTTTGTCAATGAGTGATATTGAAAACTCATTTTATCATGTGCAACTCAAATTGTATATATAATTATGCACTGTGAAAACAAACATACGCTTAGACCTCTTTACTTCCAAAACGGAAAACGGGGACAACAAGAGGTGCTCTATTTTATAGTTCAACGCAGCCACAAAATGCCGTAAAAAACCAGATAAGATAAACCTTAATGAAAAGTATAACGTTAAAACGAAACGATAAAAGGTAAAATAAACCCAAAACGGTGTTGACAGATAAATTTTATCATTTATTAATAATTTTCGTTATTTGGCAAATTAAAATTTTTCAGAGTAGTTCGTTGCCCTCTCCTTCAAGTCTTGTATTGTTTGAAGATTACCTGGAGAAATGTTTCTCAATATATTGCTATAGGACTGTCATATCTTAAGTGAAAATAAGTAAACACGTTCAAAGCTGCTCTCTCATTTACGGGAGTCTGCAAAAACGACATATAGAAAACAAGATTGGCAAGGATATATTAAGGACTTGTAATGTCAATAGCATCACTGAACATTAATCTTCAGATTATTTCCATTACCATAGTTACAAGCAACAATTATCGTTAAAAGATTATTATAATATTTTCTTAAGGTCGTTGCTACCAATCAGCAAATAAGATGGAAAGGTAGATGACCAAAATGTGTGTCACTGTTGACACGTGTATAAAAAGCTCATTGTTTGATCAAACATTTCACAGCATAACCTTTACAAAATGAAACTGTTGATGCCGTTATGGCAATGAGCTTCGGACACCTTGAAAAATAAAATATATACCATTCTCCATATATATTTATAGAAGAAAGTTTTCCTGTGGACTTAAGTTATTGCATTTAATTTTGTACCGTAAAATCATTTAATTTCGCTGGCATTAAATTCCGTTGATTTGTAAAAAAACGCACTATTTCATGTGTACATGTTTTCGTGGATTTTAAATTTTTAAGATAGATAGAAAATTTGCTTAATCGTCGGGAGTTAATTTTGTCGAAAATTAGTCCCTCATGAATACTTTGACTTCACAGTGTAGGATTCGTACATTTTTAACAGTATATGTTGCAACAGAAATGTTGATTGCAAAATTAGTTTTGATTTTGCAATTATGGACCGTACTTTCTGCTGGCATGAGAAATCTTTCGAAGAACTCTCAATGCGCACGTACAATCAACTATTAGCATAACTCAGATATTAACAGAAAGTTTTTCTTGTAAAATTAAGTTAGTTACATATGTTTTGAGTCGAATCATGTCCTTGTTAATCAAAGATATGATGACACTATTGAATATTTTGTCAGCTTTATGATGTAATGCAAACATCTGGTACTGAGAATTTCTGTAAGTTCAGAATACTGTCAATGATGAAAATATCTATTTAATAGCTTATATCTTTGTATGTATGTTAACGTTTTTACCTTCGGAATTTAAAAGCTTTTATAAAACTTCATTGCAGCTTTATTTGCAGATTTTTTTTTGAAATTATGCTTGAAAAAAAAAACGATGTAACTCACTGCAGACTTGGAGCGGTCTTCTGCGCATGCCCGAAAGTGATTGTCAATCGTAGCGCACGGCAAAAATATGCATATTTTTGCATGTCCGCATGCATTTAGTGTACAATATGCATAAAATACTGACTAAAGGTTAGGGTTAGTATCACCATGGTTACAAAA
This sequence comes from Mercenaria mercenaria, assembly GCF_021730395.1. Classification (NCBI taxonomy): domain Eukaryota; kingdom Metazoa; phylum Mollusca; class Bivalvia; order Venerida; family Veneridae; genus Mercenaria; species Mercenaria mercenaria. The sequence goes on from NC_069363.1 coordinate 59,288,237, forward strand.
TATATACATTTATGATATTTTCGTTCAAATTTAGTTAATCCGGTATGTACCGGAGTCTGTAATTTATACCGGCGCTCCAAGTCTGCATTGAGTCACAGTCGAAACAAAAACAACATTCATACGACTATTTGTATTTTTCATTCTGTTAGTGCCTTCTTGTTCAGGCGGACAATAAAGTGTTCATTTAATGAATGAGGAAGAAACAAAATCTCAAAATAATAAATTTCTATAATCGTTTTATTTATCACGAGGACTCAAGTAATTATTTTAAGATATATGTGTTTTAGGTTTCACGAAAAGACTATACAGTGAACAAATTAAATCTCTTTCAGAACATTAAGCGCCTCATATCTCGCCTACATAGTAACGTTTTTTTTCCTGGAGCTTTACATTTATAATGGAAATGTAATAAGTATAAGCTGGAAAAGTAGATGTCCGCAATGTGGGTCACTATTGACACGTGTATACAAAACTCATTGTTGCATCAAACATTTCACAGCATAACCTATACAAAATGAAACTGTTGATACCGTTGTGATGATCTTCAGACATCGTAAAAAAAATAAACATATACCTTTCTATAGATGTATTTATTTATTTAAGAAAGTTTATCTATTAACAAAATTAGTTTTGATCTACGTTACTTATACTAGTTAAATTGTCATAAAGAATTAAAGTGATATTTCGGTACAATTCAGGTATAATTGCATTACATATTTATGTTTCTCACTCTGCAGAAAGATACAATTTAGAAAAAAAATGAAATTTTGTTTTAAACATATTTTATTTCCAAATAATGATGTACATTTTAGATAATAAAATACATACATGAAATTGGATTGAACTCGAAGCCAGTAGGCTTATTGAATTCCTCTCCATGAAAATGACATTTTGCTTCGATAATCACAATATAAATATATTTGAAGTCACAAAGACATGTGCAAAATCGCCTGAACAAAAATGGACATGATTATGTTTTGTCTATAGTGAAAATAAATAGTTTTGAAAAAAAGTGGTTTAACGCACTGGCACCAGAACAGAAAGAAAATGCCTCTGTGCATGTTATACCCCACCCCAAGGTATTCTATAAGAACCATGGTCATGAACGGGAAAATATACTAACCCGTTTCAATCGTACATTTCTCAACTTAAACGCGCAGTTCGGTGAATGGGTACCTAGTATATTGAACAAGCGATAATTTATCTTCCATCGTGCACCAGTCACATAGTCTCAATATTCCATATTGCTGAAGCTTCACCAGATATGTCTCTAAACACATTTCTTTCATTTCAACCCATTACTTCACTCAGTAAGTACCTGTTTCCAAACAAATTACTATAAAAAGGATCTACTTGAATAATATTTGATACCGCATATATTTTCGCAAACACATGGAACATAACAATGGAGCAATGGAAAATATTGTTCTTTTCAGAACATTACAAGTATTATATTGTCATCTATATGATGCTGAAAGATCATCTGCTATAAATATTCGCGTACTTTTTATCTTCATTTTCGCTTAATGTATGATCCAAAACAGCAATAATAGTATGGAAAAGGTAAGGACAAAAAAATATATTATGTTATAGTTACGGACACCTCTTAGAAATAGGCAATAGGACTTTCAACGCGTTTATGGATAAACCAGACGAACATGGCGTACGTGACAAATAGAATAATCGAAGAAACAACTTCTCTGACCAAACACCCTGTTGTATGAAATGGAAAATATATTAATACAATAAGAACAATATAATTCAATGTTAAGGCAAATTGATATAATCTGTTTAATCAAATTAATCAATTTTAGTTTTAAATTATGATAAATAAGAATATAGAGACAATTTTATTTTATCCTGTGCTCGAGTTATTGCTCATTATTTTGTTTTTTTCTTGACACAAAAGTGAAAAATGATACAATTATATGAAGTATGTCGGGTAATATATATATGTATACCTATGTTATATTATATATATGATCTGGATGGTTAGTACAGATGTCAGAATCTAATATTTTATAATCGCCATGCATCGGGTAATCAATATGGGTCATAAGAATCATTTTTATTATTAATTGTAGCATAGTACAAAATTTCCAGAAAAGTCCGTTTTTATAAGAATGCCATGTGCAAAGAATCTAAACACGGGACTTATCTGAGAGAATGGTATTTTACTTGCAGAAGCGGGGGCTCGAACTCACGACCACTTGTTTTGTATTCCAGCGTGTTACGACTTGTGTCCACCTTTACAAAACCTAGAATACCTTTATTCGTATTTAATTTACCATTGTTTACGTGGGTAGAGCAGACTCAGCATAATTATTTAAGTTCTTTGTCGATCCCAACATAAGTTATATCTTAATAATGAAATGACAAATTGCTTCTCTAGTTTGCATGTATTGCAATCGAAAAGTTTCGTGTCAACCGTCACGATTTAACACTAATGAATGGGTTTTGTCTACTTATAATAATGTCACAACATCTTAAGACATTTATAATTACGAAGCACGTAATCATCACGAAAGCCTTTAATGAACACACAAAGGACATTTTCGTTTGAGAGACAGGTTTTTATTGTACCACAAACTATTATATTCGCTCTTTGCTACCTCCATCCAGATCACGTTCTTGAATCGTTCATTGATGCAATTTTATCTTATAAAATTTGATTTCACCTGCATAAAGTGTTATTTGACATAAATGTGAAATAATTGAAAACTAGTTTGAAAGCATTTTTACATTATATATACATTTTTTGTACTTGACAGAGTAAACCAATATAATTAAAGACAGCCGGTTGCAAAGCTGTCTTTATTTACATTGACTGTTCAAATTAAGTGACTACTATGTTTTAATATATTTATGTGAAGTCGACATCACTTAAATTTAAGAACATATCTAGAATTTATACCTTCCACACGATCGATCATGGACAGTTATAACAACCTACAGAATATACTTATCCGGGTATGAAATATTTTTGAGGGAGTTTATATTTTGCTACATTAAACACATTAAATATAGTTAGAGTAACAAGAACCAAAATATACTTTGCTAAGAAGATGTGATAGTATAAAGCCAGTTGACATGACAACATCGTTGTCAAAAGTAAACGAATTACAAATGGACTATGCTCACCGATAGAATAACGTGCTTCAGTCCGTAAATAAATAGATAAAATAAAATTATCATTCTTCAACCTGGCTTGCCCGAGATAACCAAATATCTACAAGGAACACTCAAGATGCTCCTTTCATTGAATGTTGTTATATGTTGAATAGTGCTTCATTTGAAAAAGTGTAGCTGAACGTATAAGAACAGTTTGGAATTTTCTGAATTTTGACCTCTTAGATACTTATCTTACACGTAAGCGAAACTGTAAAACATGAAATTGCAGTCTCTCTAATGTTAATATTTTTCCATTTTTATGATTTAGACTGAATACAACGAAAAAGCGTTTACATCTTTTTTCTTGAAGTGTCTAATTACTCGTAGCAGACAGCTATCAGACAGCGATAACTAGTTTGGTATTGCAGGCACTTGTCTGTTTTCTATTTGGTAATTATTTTGATCGGCTGCAGGAGCAAGTACTTGACATTTGGTTAACGTTAAATGAACTAAATATAATCATCGGCCAGACAAGCAGTATACCTAATGTCATTCTTTCTTCGACAGCATTTTTATGTCTAGCAGTGTGAAGAATAAAAGTTGATACGGGGTGAAAAGCTTGAAATACTGTTTCTTTGAATGTTTGTCTAGATCAAGTATAAGTGTAACCTTCAAAATGAGTAGAAATAGTTGTCAGAATTTTAAAGATAATTTAACGGAAAGCTCAAAAAGCTGGTTCACAGCAGTACATATTACTGCAATAAAAATAGATTAAAATCTAGCAGACATGTGAAGAAGTACTGATTAGGTAACATTTGCAGATGTTTCTAAGAAATGAGCGAAATACAAATTCTAAATATTTCTGAATTATAAGCAAAATCACAAACTTAACAAAACAGTGATTTCCTTTAAAACAGCGAAGTACAAGTCAAGCCAAAATATCAGAACTACAATTATCTGATTTTCGTTATACTAACATTCAATCATACTAATATGCAGCTTGTATCCGGGCATATGCCAGAAAACAATGAATACAGAGTATGTGATCTAGTCATGTAGTGACTCAGCAGACGTCATGTGCATACAATGACTGTAAAGATGGAAACTGATAGTTCTTAACAGTCAAAATAACATTGCATCGTCTTTTGCATAAAATGTAGTTTCCTGCTGGCGTCTATTTGATTTCTGTAATTTGTTATTACTTACTGATATATAGATGCTGTGCCATATTACCTAGATCAATGGGTCGTGAGTTCGATCCCCAGCCGTAGAGTTTGTTCTTCTTGACGATAAAAGACATTTTGTTTAAAGTATTTTTCGTCCTCCAACTCCGATTCATGAGGAGAAGTTCGAAGTTACTTGCGGAGAAAAGGTTGCTACTGGTAGAGAATGTGCGACACTGGACAGGTCAATTGCCCGCCGCTAATAATATTTTGTTGAAAACATGGCGCTACATAAACCAAATATAACCCCTGTAAAATGATTTTATTTCAAAGTCACTAAAATAGTCTTGTTTGCTGATTCGTGTATTCATTTACTGGTCGAATATCTTTGTAATTTTCTGGATGCAAAGGCTCATGTGAGTGATTTTCAATTTTCAATCTTCTGATTGTTTGATTTTCTTGAAGTTCGAAATTAAATAACTGTAACAGTTTGAAAATAACAATATCGAGAAAAAACTGTACCGTTTAATTCGTTCTAAACACATCCCTTTATTATGAAAACATGACGTATTTGAGTAGGAAGTCCTGACGGAATATATAGTAGAGTCTAACATGTTTAGTGTCCTTTGGGAAATTCGTCCGCATTCAATTAAAAAAAATCCTTCAATGATTTTATCCTTAAAATTGACGTAGACCTGCCTTTTTGATAAATGTGATAATATTTGATATTTTTCAAGACGTTGGTTAATAAATTAGGTAACTTGTGCCTCTTCTTTTGTTTTATATGCATGAAATTGTTAAAAAAAAACCTTGCTTGTTTTCTTTCTTTTAAGTATTATTTCTGCGATTTACAGCCACTTATAATGCTACATGTAATTGTTATTAATACTGTGTTCTGCATTGGTATTAGAGTTCTGCGAGAAAATCGCATAATAGTCATCAGAAATGACATCGAGACAAATCACAGAGTTCCAGAATAACGGCAAATACCACCATAGGGCATGTTTAGGATGTAATATGCAACAGATAACATAAAAGCATTAATTTAAGTCTATTATAGATAAATACAACAAGGCAGTCTGAAAGACAGCTAAATTCCCCGCCACTGCTATGGATAGTGAAAGGGTAAACCTTTGATTTTAGCTGTGACCTTTACCTTGAACTGACATGGCTGACTCATACATTCTGCACAAGGTCTTGATGAGGTGATTATTTGACCCAAGTTTCATGAAAATCCTTCGAGGGGTTTAGGAGATACAGAGCTGAAACCTTTGACCTTCAGTTGTGACCTTGACCTTGAGTTGACATGGCTGACTCATGAGTTCTTGATGAGGTGACCATTTGACCAAAGTTTGATGAAAATCCTTCAAGGGGTTTAGGAGATACAGAGTGGACACAAAATGGAAGGCTCAAACCTTCGACCCTTAGTTGTGACCTTGACCTTGAGCTAGCATGGTTGACTCATAATTTCTGCACATCGTTTTGATGAGATAATCATTTTACCCAAGTTTTATAAAATTCCTTCAAGGGGTTTAGGAGATTTAGAGCGGACACGAAATGGAAGCTCAAACTTTTGACCTTCAGTTGTGACCTTGACCTTGAGCCGACATGGCTGACTTATAACTTCAGCACATTGCCTTGATGAGGTGATCGTTTGACCCAAGTTTAATGAAAATCCTTCAAGGAGTTTAGGAGATATAGAGCGGACACAAAATGGAAGGCTCAAACCTTTGACCCTAAGTTGTGACCTTGACCTTGAGCTAGCATGACTGACTCATGGGTTCTGCACATCGTCTTGATGAAGTGATCATTTGACCCAAGTTTCATGAAAATCCTTCAAGGAGTTTAGAAGATATAGAGCGGACACAAAATGGAAGGCTCTAAACCTTTGACCCTAAGTTGTGACCTTGACCTTGAGTCGGCATGGCTGTCTTATGGGTTCTGCACATCGTCTTGATGAGGTGATCATTTGACCCAAGTTTTATAAAATTCCTTCAAGGGGTTTATGAGATATAGAGCGGGCACAAAATGGCAGGCTCAAACCTTTGACCTTGAGTTGTGACCTTGACCTTGAACCGACAAGGCTGACTCATGGGTTCTGCACATCGTCTTGATGAGGTGATCATTTGACCCAAGTTTCATGAAAATCCTTCAAGGGGTTTAGGAGATATTGACCGGACACGATTTTGTTACGGACGGAAGGACGGACGGACGCAGACCATTCCTCCATCATCCCTCCGCCACGTGATGCCAGTGAATTGTTTACTGATATATATATATATATATAATTATAATATTCATTTATTTATTTATTAGGGTTTTACGGCGCACGAACACAGTATAGGTTATATGGTGCCAATCAGGACTACAAATTTTGGTTTCACATCTCATTTACATCGAAATAAAAACATGAGGTATGGAAACAAAATGTGCATACCTGCTGGAATCACAGAGTTACAGCAAAACCAAGTGTTAAGACCATATTAGTCGCCTCTTACGATCATGCAAGGGTAAGGCAGTGGTTCAAATTCTTTTCATACACAGATAGTCCCAGAACCACATTGGGCTATAATTATAATAATTGTGTGCTTTACAACAAAAGTATGCAAAACCTCATATAAATAAAGGTTCATGTAAAACACCTTTTACAACTTTTTTCCCTTGCAATATTTTTTTTCTCATTTTCCCTCATACAATGCTTTTGTTAAATCAGTGTACAGACGACTGCTAAATAAAATATTTTTATACTTTTAGAAATGATGTAAGCAAGGCGCTGTGGGTGGGGGGGGGGTGCGGTAAACTACATTGATTGACCTCTTTTCTTTAGTACATGTACAGATCAGCTCTCGCGAAAAACCCACTTTCCGTTTTTTCTCGAAGGAAAAATCTTGCATAGCGAGGAATTCCTCCGAGTACTGCCTAGTTCTGACTCGGAGTACCGACTGTTATAGTTTTATTACTTTAGCGGAATTTCGTCGAGTCACTCCGAGAAATTACTTGACGGAACTCCGAGTCGAAATTATACTATAATGATTTCAGGTATTTTATGACCACTCCGCGCGACTCCGAGTCTGTAATAAACAATAAATCGGTCATTTCGAGTGCCGCGAGATGATTTGACGAAACTTCGAGGCAGTATTTCCTTACTTGGATGGATTGTTTTTGTATAATTAGCTTGTTCTTTTAATTGAATGTATGAAACTCTTGTGAATTTTTATAGAAGTATATTTGTGTATAAAAAACTAAATTATTAATCATACGAAATTAAACAAACTTTCGAATCACCGCCGTTAAAGGCAAATCATTTGTTAAATTTTGATATTTAAATAATTTCTGACATTGCAAATTAAATTTAGGAAAAAAGTCGTGTAATTATTTATGCACTAAATTAATAATAACTTATACATGTAAATAAAAAGAACGTTAAAATAACACCCGCTAAAAGTAAATTGTTTAGTATGATATTCAAAAAACATGCAAATTAGATTTAGAAGTAAATTTATGTAGAATGTTCCAAATGAGCGCCGTTAAAGGAAACTGCTTTTGATATAGAAATAATTTTTGACTTTGCGAATTTATTTTAGAAATAAAGTCATGAAAATGCACTAAATTATGAATAATTTATAACTAGATAAACTTTAAGAATACGCCCGCTAGAAAAGTAAAATGTTAAGTATTAAGAATTATTTAAAACTAAACACAATTTCAAATAAGTGCCGTTAAAATAAATAGTTATTTGTTAAATATTATATTGAAATAGTTTCTGACAGTGCAAATTAGATTTAGAAATAAATTGATGTAAAATGCACTAAATTAGAAACTGTATAAGAGTCTAGATAAACGTTAAGATAATGACCGTGAAAGAAAATTGACCTTTATTAATTAATGAAAACTATAGGAGAAATGATTAATTTTCATTATGAAAATGGTACTTCTTTTATTTATTTGGAAGGAATTATAAACAGGATAAAAATACTACTGCCGTATCCGCTCAAAAAGTGATAAAATAGTATAAGTAAACAGAAAAAAATTGGTTTATTTAAAGAACGATAAAATACTTCAGTATTATTTTTATTTACAAATTCTGTGTTATTTCGCTTATCACTATGTAAAATATAATCACCCTGATTCGAGTAATTTGAAATCTGTCCTCGAAGTTACTCGAAGGCCAATTTAAATTTGTATAGGTAATTAATTATTCGTCTCGGAGTCACATGAAGGAATTCCGTCAAGTGACTCGGAAACAAAAGAAACCAATACAGGTGTGTATTCCGCTAATTGGATTTCATCTCGAGTCACTTCGAGGATTTCCTTCGAGTGACTTCGCATAAATCCTCGGAGTCAGATAGCGAAATTCCTTGACGGAAAATGGCTGACTCGAAGAAACTTCTTTGGCCATCCTCCGAGGATCGAGTAGAATCGGTTTTCCGCGTGAGCTGATCTGTATGTTAAAGGAACGCTCTTGACACGCATGTAGCGATCAATAAACTCATGTTAAATCTAAACATTTCTATAGTGGTTATAACTGTGGTAATATACTTTAAGCCTACATTTATTAAAAATGACATTACATTCACCATCTAAATAGGCAATATATTAAGCATTTTTTGCCTTCACGCAATTGTTCTACAAAAGTACCATATCCAAGTGTAACAGGTTATAGTTTACAGCTAATTCTGTTAAACAATATAACTGTATTTCAGCTAACAGGATTTGAATATATTTTACTTGTTTGTTGCAATTATTGCGGTTTTGTTTAAAGATATTTTATACTAACTAACCGCTCAATATTATTTATTTCTTGAAATGTTTTTCATCTTTATAGGACAAATCTGATAAGACGAAAACATTTTATACTTAATGTGTCTAAGGTACAGTTTTTTTTTCACATCGATGTCATTAAATTTGGCGTAGAGTGTGTTCACGAGATTAACATCGGGAGAATTTGTCTGTAATTAAGAAGTTTCATAATCTGCTGCCTCAAGGGTGTTGTAGCAACTTCATTGCGAAACATTTTGCCACGGGAACACTTTGAGAAGCGATATACTTCTAATTTAGCTGCTAAGATGACATACGTATTGTAACGTTTTCCCACTTGGACAATTGTCTTGACGCAGTACTGTTAATGCAAAAATGTAGTAATATTAAGTGTCAAATGGACTGTATATATATTCTTGAGTGTTAAATAAAACAGACAGTCAGAAGTTTGTATGACTTGCAAATACATTTCAATATGTTTGCTCCATTATGTCACTGTCAACCAATTACAGGAATTTAGTTACTGTTATCTATGTCACGGCGACATCTACGGTTGTTAACGCTTTTCGCTTTGCTTTAATTTTCATCTTTCTTATATGCATATGCAGGTAAAGAAATCTAAATTATGGACACACGATAGTGTGGAAAATATATGTCTAAAATTGGTGACTCGGTGTTTTAACCTAGTTTACACCAGTGTTTGTAACTATTCATAAGATAACAAGAAGAAGATTTATTCCATAATACACAGAAGCCGCTTTGAAATTTAACTATTGCACTGTTGCAAAGCTATTGGATAACGTCTCAAGAACTCATATTGCCGTGGGAACAAATTGTAAAACAATGAACTCTAAATATAATTCCTAAGAAGATTCTTTTGACTGTCATTGTCCTCTAAACAACTTATGCATGCAAAACAACTTGTCGAAATATTATTTTTTGGTGTACGTGGGAGATACTGCTTGAAAATCAGGAGTTAGGTCAGTTGGCTGTTTCGGTTTATTAACTTTGAAACTCGTGTGTGATTGTTTGTTTGCAAAGGACGGTATTTGACATTTTATAAGATATGTAATGTGATATAAGTAAAATTGTTCTTCATCCTTTTCATAAAACAAGTTTGATATGCAAATAAAAATCTACATGTGTGTATATGGAAGAGAACAACATAATTATATAAACACCATTGTGTTTAATTTTAGAAAGTAATGAAGCTGTAGACTGCTAGGTACAAATTCTAAAGTTTGACTATTTTTCCAAACAAAACTGTTTAAATGGCCTGCTAAAGATGTAGTGTAACACAAAGTACTCAAACACTAGAAATGAATTAATGAGAAAAAACATAATTGAGCCTAGCCTTGTTTCAACCTAAAAACATTTACAGACATATTTTCTTTGAATCTGATGTTTAATGAATATATACGATATATAAAATAATGGAAAAGGTATTCCGAGCGCCGCTAGAAAATGGTTATTTCAGGACTCTCAAAGATTCGTGCAGAAGCTAAAGACATTTTTTTTTTCGTTGAGACTGTGTCCATAGTATCTAATAGTTTGTTAAATAATGAAGCAAGATTATTCATTAAGTTTTCCAGTGTTAGTAAAATCTTATAGTCGGCTTATTATGTCTTTATACCAACATTACTACAGATGAAAGTGTCTTGTTTAACTATCAAAACCGAAAGCTGAAATGCCATGAAACGTAACCCAAAGGGGATCATTTTACATCCTCGCATTTGTACCTGTTTTGTGTGTTGTAGACCACTGTATCTGCAGCGTAAGTGCACTGAACTAAGCAAATGTTATCTGAGCCAAACTACGCATCACAAGGCCGCTATTGCATCGACATTTTAGCAAAAGAAAAAAGCGTATTGCTTTTTGTGTCTATCAAAAATATACATATGTATCATAATGAAATAGAAATACAGTAACAATATATATTCTTATTTCCTTTTTGATAATATTAATGAAGGGAAGCTGGAGTAAGGAATTAACTTCTTTCATTTATTTCAAAGAATTGCAATGGACAAGCATCTTTTTGGATGTCAATAGTGTAGTTTCCAGCTTTGTTATCTTTCGACCATAAAAGCTTTTAAAACACACACACTAGGAAGTTATTTCATGGCAGCGAGTACTACTTCCTATTTTGTTTGAAAATGTTGCCAAAATTACTGCCTCATTGAACGCTTCCTATTGCAACTGAAGACATTCCATTTCCTTTGCATCACGATTTTATCATTATGCTACATCTATATATAAATGACCCAATCTTTTCAAAGTAAACACAAAATGCAGCATTTCTGTTTCATTTTGTTACTTAAAAGTCTGTTTTTACATCGATTTATTTGAATTAAGATTTTTTTAAAGAATTTAATGAGACGTTGATATTATCATTTAACTATGCTCTCAGACTGAAAACATTAGCACGAAAATAAACAATTAGAAGAAATCCATTGTAGAAAAAAGCAAACACGCAAACCCGACAACTAAAAAGTATTAACATGAGAACAAAATACCAGAAAGGGAATCGTCTGTGACATTTGTTGTGTGATAGTGTCCAATAAAAGTGCACTTTGAATTTAACATCCATTTTAAATAACACGAGACAAGATGTTACCAGGAGAAAGTAATTGTGTGAATCATTGCATTCACTTGTTTATAGTTTTCACTCGGGAAAGAGGTGTTTGGGGCGGGGATGTGGACTTGTGGTTGCGGTAATATAGATTGACAAGTGCAATAATTAAAATATTCACAAACCAATAGACAAGCAGCTATCTGATTATTTAATCCTGTATGAAAACCTTATTTACGTTTATATACTGAAAGTCATCAATAATTATACTTGACTTTCACAAACTATAATCATACACAATATAGACTTTGGCTATTTCCGTTGGAAACATTTCTGTTGCCAAAATCAGATGCTTTCTTAAAAAAGATATTTAGAGCATGTGTAGGTTTCATAGTGACACATAAATAAAAGAAGAAGACATATTTGCTTTAACACCTAAAATGCTCTTGCATTCAATATTTCAATATAAATCAGTCAAGTTTTGTCCTGAATGCAATATTTTCATACCGGACTACACATTATACTAAACACAAGATATATCGCATTGCAAATAGGCATATGCTCGGAACTAAATTGACTATTTGTTAACATATGTCCGTTTAATCTCAGTTTATAAAAAAAAAACATGAATAAATTATGTCGTCAATGACGGTATACGCTTAGTGACATTTGTACTATATTTAAGACTCTAATCTACACTATAATCCGGTTAACGGTACAACTGTATTTAAATATAACAACTATGTATAACAACTACATGTACATATTTGTATTGCGAAAAAATTCAACATTTCAAAATTTGATAAAATAAGTATTTACAGACTTTTGGTGTACATGTCAAAGTAAAACAATATGATGAATTCCATTTCCTTTTACATATACCTTTAGTTCATTTTTAATGCACTTACTGCTGAAAAGCAATATCAATATTTGTTTCAAGTAGAAAGAAAGAAATTAAGTATAGATTCCATGATTTGCATCTAACATTTACGAAACTGCTGTAGTTCCGAGCATATGCCTCAACATGTTTTCACGGGTATTTGCTAAATAAATAGTTTGGCGGTACGAGTCAGATATAAACATAATAATGGCCAGCTCCATGATCAGCTAATCTTATTCATAAATTCATAACTTAGATATTTTTTTTCAATAACAGCTATTCTTTAGGAAAAAAATCATCTTTCAGCGTTTTTGTGGAATGGTAACCAAGATAAATGTAATTTATCTGAAGACAATTACTTATCAACATATAATGAATTTCTTTCTGTTTTGTTTGCTTTGGATATTGCGCGCCGTTTTTACAGTATTTCGAATAAACAACGGCGGGCAGCTAACCTATTAACAAGACTTAGTATTCTTTGATTCTGGGACAGTACTAATTTGCTTTCATGTAACTGCCAATTTTGCCAAAGCATTTGGGGTGGGAGTGGGGCGAAATGACATAAGAAATAATGTCTTTTATCAAATCGTCACGGTGAACATACGCCACGCCCGGGGATTGATCTTTCCATTCCATAATCGGTTAATTGTTTTACAATAAGTTCTTCGTTTTAAAACCCTTTCAAAGTTTTGCTTCTAGCTGTAAGTCTACCCACAAGGCAAGTGCTCCTTCGAATCAATATCATATTTATCATTCCATCGAAGAAATATTAAAGGAAGTACCGACAATGAAAACATCAACAGACAATCATTGATTGATCTACCGCCGTTTAGGGAAATTTAGATATATCTTGACAAACGATGCTTGCCAACCAGGATGGTGTTTACGGTGATTTTACCTATGTCATATACCATATGCCATATACACATAAACCGGAGCTTTGTTGCTGTGCGTCCCTGAACCGTCTTGACGTCATTTCTGTTTACAGACGTTAATTTCTCGCTCCTTGTTTAAATACGTTTATTTACTATGAAATAAGAAAAAGTGCTACAAAGGTAGTATTGCGTTTGCTTTATTTATTGAATAGATTTGTAAAATACGGAATACAACAAATATAATCTTCCACTGATTGAAGATGCAGATGGGAATATCCGGCTCTCGAGTAACTAACCGCATCTACAACAGGTCACAGATTATTATATAAAAAACGGGAAGTAACACGTCCCGCGGAATAACTGAAGAGTGCGTTGTTTTCGCGAGAAATAGCCTATACAGAGTGTGTGAATTAGGTTAAGCACCATTCTGAAACGTCTTTTATATAAAATAATAATTTAAATGTATTCGAACTCCTTCTCGGTATCTGTATGACGCCAAATATATGTCGATGTGACGTCAATTGTCTGTGTTTTCACGGAAATGTGTATGCAATTGTCATATTGTAATAAGTGTTATTTTAGATAATCTTCTCAATTTTCGAGAAATAGAAACTGAAGGGGATCGGTGCGTATTAACCGGTTTAAACTCTGACCGTTCTAAGACAGAGCACAACTTTGTTCATTTATTTACTTGTGTTGGCTTTACTGTCTATGAATTTTTTACTTTGTCTATTGTCAGTCTGACATATATTACTGTAAGGTTTTATTAGGAGTTTGCTGCGTTCCTGAAGCTAGACGGGTCCTGCTGTATATTTGTCCTTGCTTATTTCAATTCGCAACTGAAATATATTCAGATAGCTTAATGCCTTACAAATAATTCAGAAGAACAACTAAGAAGATTTGTTCTTAAAATATGCAAAGCAGAACACATTCCTTAACAAGTTAAGTCAGTTCCTTGAATAAAATTTCGTTAGTGGAATTACCTTAATATTATATATCCGTATAATAATTGTAATGTAAGACTTACAAAGCAATACAGTTCTTTTGAAATTTCAGATCGCTTGATAATACTATACCACAACCTCATAAATGCCTATTTCCTTGACAGAATAGATTTACTAAACAGCTAAGAATAATACAAATAATAATATGAATGTATTTCAGCGTTCCATCATTCTCGCATACCAGAGATTCCTTAGCTGGAGTTCGTCTTGGAATTTTACTGAGCCTCGGAAGGATAAGAATAGCGCTCCGCGTGCATATGATACCTGTATTACAGATTTATGCAAAGAACACTGTATTAGAATATTATTTAGAAGTAAACCTAAATAAAAATAGTTTGAACGTAGGTAATGTAGAAAAGTATTAAGTGTGCAGATTGAAGTGACATAAATGTAATATTTATTTTAATTACATTTATCCAACAATAATGTGATTTTGAATACTTTTTCATGTAAAATATTGCTCCTCTGTAAAAAGTTGTTTTGAAGAAAAACGCTTAAAGAAAAGAATTTCTTTGTATTAAACACAATAAATAGAGTATCCCAATGTGAAACTGCTAAATGGTACCGCTTTAGATACATAGCTACTGGTACAAATAATATTCCTTCTAGTTATAGATTTTTTGTCTGGTGCCTTAACATTTGTTTTATTAATACTGTCAAAATTATTTTTGACATTCCAGCTTCGACCAAAATAGATCACACATAAATCTAATGCAATACTTGGTTGAAATGAATTCAAACAGAGGAAAATAATTGTTACGGTATATTAGAAGTGCAAAAATCATTTATAGATATTAGTTTATTATTTCCGCCTGATGATGCATATATCTATGTTGATGTAACACTTTTGTGAAATCTTTGCTGAAGTCAATTGCAATAAATAAACTAGTTTAAATTAATGATAAATCACCAACATTACACTCGCTTTCTGTAGAAATCATATTATCAAACTGCAATGATATGTTTTAATTTTTTTTTAATTTCAGGGTCTACTGAAAATTAATCATATGTGGTTGATTACACTGTTTTCCATTCCATAATTTTCACTCGTACGGAATTAATATAAACGCGAATGGATATGAATATTCTTTCAAAATTACACACCAGTAAGTGCAAAGATCTATATTAAATTAAATTATTACTCTTAAAATATCATCATATCATCACGTCATGACTTTGCGTATGGCGTTGCAAAATGGCGTGTGATTAAGCGGGTAAACAAGTATAATTTGTTGGTTAAATCACTGAAAACAGCTTTTACTCGATTAAACCAGACTATCAATGTGTGCTGCTCGTGTATATACATGTACTGTATCCAATGTTTATTCAGTTAAAGATACACCGACCCATCTTTCAATGAAACAAACAAATATCTTCTATCTAATTTGGGAAAATGCGATCTAAAAACTTCTTTTATGATATGTCTATGTTGGTCAAATAGGATTCGTCTTGAATATCTTTATGTTCGATAGTAGGTTCTACATGTAGGTTATTAGGCAGATACAATTTTCTAATGATAAAAAAAGAAGAACTTTCCATTTCCAAGACAATTTCTGCGGTAAAAGGTAATAGAATTGTGCAGAACATGTAAAATACAATAGTTGCATATTATAAATGGACACCCTTTATCCTTCCGTCAAAAGATATTGCGTATGTAGGAGGAAGCGAAAGAAATGACGACGACATATTTTTTTATTTTAAAGACATGTTGCTATTATACAAAGAAACAACTATGATATTTCTATAAAACGTTTGCGTCAAACAATGCAACTTTGCGTTTACAACATTACTGCCAAGAAATGATAAGAATCCTCTGATATCTAGATATTTTCATTCCACAATAAGCTTTTCTATACTGAGACATCACTTAAATATTATAAAAATATATTTCACAATGCTGATGTAATTTTCTTTTGTTAAAAGGTATGTAATTTAATTTGCAGTTATTGGTGGTGTTTTTACATTTAAGACGTCAAAACGTGGACTGTTCCGATAGTACTTTGTACTATGTTTATTAAATAACCTATAGTTGTATGCTGTGTAATGTCATTCTACTTTAATAATTACAGTAGCAAGTGGACATGTTATTGGTTATAACGGCACCAGTTATACTATGTTGCGCATTGAGGGGACAAAGTTATTGCACCAGTCTACGTATTAACTGAACAACCCTCGTGCGAATATTGTAACCATTGTAAGTTTCCAGTTATGGCTTTGAAAATCACCATGGTAATGAAATACTGTGTTACATCATACTAATATTGCATCTTTTCCATGACACATTCAAAGGTGCTTTGCATTCGTATACACACATATACATATACAGTCAAAGGCGCCAGATCATCCTCTGTCAGTGCAGTTACAGAGCGGTCTGACCAGAGAGACAAAGCGAGACAAAGTCAACAGGACATACTGAGAGAGACGTTTGAGATACAGAAATGCTCTGCGAATATGACAAAGCTCCTTATGAATAGAAACGTACCCGATGAAGAGCAACTGTACCCGCCAAGCTTCTTTCCTGGGAAGAACCAGTACTGGCATTTTAGGTCGGGAGATCGAGAGGTCAAAATCTATGCGATAATGATTCAACTAAAACATTTTCCTGTAATTCCACTTATTTCAAACTCTTAAATACTTTCCAGTTTATTTCTGTACGTTAATTGCCCTGAGATGCATGTGATATTTCATGATTCTGCTTGGTTATCTTGCTCTCATTTTCAAGATGTCATGACTTGATACTATATGAAAATCTCATGATAAATGATTCCGAAATAGGTAGTATGTCATTAAAAAGCAAGATGTTTTGGTAAATGTCTTATCGGTCCATTGATTTATTTTTGTTTATATGTAATTTTATTAACGCTCAGAATGCTAAGGGCATGTTTTGGTATTATTCTATCAAAACAATCTGTTCGGACTCATTATATGTTTTTATTTGTTTAGTTGAATGAAACTAAAGATAACTTATATATCATTTTCACACTAAAGAAAACAATCCAACATTTGTATAAAATTATTATTGTCGTGAAATTGATAATACGTACTACGCAATGCGTGGTAATTTACTTATTTCGAAAACAAACTTCAAAGACATTTAAAAATTTAAGATAATTTATATAGCTCATTTTGAAATCCCAATTCAAAGACACTTATACTTATTCTATAAGGTAATCTATTTAGATTATTTCGAAAATCAAACCCAAAGAAATTTTATTGATGTACAGAGGAGACGGCAATAATTACTTAGCGATAATTTGTTTCCCGTTTCAGACACTTGCCTGTATTCAACTCTTAATTACGACATCTTGCCACGGGAACACATTGAGAAGTGATATACTTCTAATTTAGTTGCTAGGATGACATATGTATTGTAAGATTTTCCCATTTAGACGATTGTCTTGACGCAGCACTGTTAATGCAAAAGGGTAGTAATATTAGGTGTCAAATGTTCTGTATAGTTTATTTATTCTTGAATGTAAAATAAACCAGTAAGAGGTCTTTATGACTTGTAAACACATTTCAGTATGTTTGCTAAATGAGGCCAAAGTCAACCCACTGCAGGAATTTAGTTCCTGTTACCTATGATAAGCGGCGACATGTAAGATTTTTTTTTTCGCTTCGCTTTAAATTTCATCTTTCTTATATGCAGGGAAAGAAAACTAAATTAAGGACACACGACAACACATTTGGAATATATATGTCTAAAATTGGTGAAAAATTGTTTTAATCTAGTTTACACCAGTGCTTGTAACTATTCACAAGATAATAACAAGACGATTTATTACATAATGCACAGAAGCCGCTTTTAAAATTAATGTGATTACTTGCACTGTTGCAAGAGGTATTGAACTCACATTGCCATGGGAACAATTTGTAAAGCAATGTACTCTTAATATAGTTCCTAAGAAGATTCTTTTGATACAGTTACTTCTGAAGCGTCATTGTCCTCAATGCTTCTTATGCATGGCTTTGAAAATCATCATGATAATGAAATATTTTGTTACACCATATTTATATAGTACCTTTTTCAAGACACGTTCAGATGCTTTGCATTCGCATATAAATATGTACATACTATGGCAGTCAGTCAAAGGCGCCAATTTATCCCCTGCCAGTGCTGTTACAGAGCGATCTGACCAGAGGGACAAAGCGAGACAAAGTCAGAAGGACATACTGAGAGAGACCTTAAAGATAGAGAAATTCTTTGTAAATATAACATAGCTCCTTGTGAACAGACGGCCTGTTTTTTTAACGTGCCTGTACCCGCCAAGCCTTCTTCATTGGAAGAACCAGTACTGGCATTTTAGTTCGGGAGATCGAGAGGTTAAAATTTACGCGATAATGCTATTGTTAGCTCTTCTCTACTTAATAAGCAATACGCGGTAATTTACTTATTTCGAAAATAAACTTCAAAAACATTTCACAATTTAAGATAATTTTTATAGCTCATTTTGAAATCCCAATTCAAAGACACTTATACCTA
The DNA here is from genome assembly GCF_021730395.1 of Mercenaria mercenaria. Taxonomy (NCBI): domain Eukaryota; kingdom Metazoa; phylum Mollusca; class Bivalvia; order Venerida; family Veneridae; genus Mercenaria; species Mercenaria mercenaria. The sequence goes on from NC_069363.1 coordinate 59,307,080, forward strand.
CTCCATAAGGTAATTTATTTCGAAAACAAAACCCAAAGAAATTTTATTTATGTACAGAGGAGACGGCAATAATTACTTAACGATAATTTGTTTCCCGTTTCAGACACTCGCCTGTATTCAATTCTTAATTAGTTCGATCGGCTGACATTTGGTAAATATCATTTAAAACCGCCTCATTTATATATAGAAAATGCTCAGGAATAAAGTAATTTGTGAGAATTGTTATCAACATCGCCAAAATGTAATGTAACAGAAAAATATCTGCACTGCACACATCAAGAGCAGAAACATTCATCAAAAACCAAAAAAAAAAAAAAACCCACTCGCAAATCGATGTGATAGATATTAAGATATAAACAACAACTTTGCGTAACTATAATAAAATCAATATAAATGTTTGTGGACGCTTACACCTTCAACACACACAACAGCATAACATACGAAACGCTTACACCTTCAACACACACAACAGCATAACATACGGAACGGAATGCACAAAAAGTCAGTATCATCTCCTTAAGAGCAACAGTAAAAAGCAGGGGCAGAAGTAATTGACGTGCAATATGCTGAACTAAAAATACCTAAAATTTTAAAAGTGTTAAGGCTTCGTGTCATTTCAGCTTAAATATTTGTCTTGCTTGTCTTACAATTACACTAAAAGCCAAAACATTATTTTTAGTAATCTTAAAGTCTAGCATCTAGGTCTACAAAGGGGTTTAAATTTTTTTCGTTTTTCAGATTGACGCCCTGTCATAAATTTCACGGACTTACTGTGGATCATTTAATAGGGAATTTAATTATAACTGTATTTTGCTGCATCGAATTATAAATCTCAATCAGTTTGAGATAAGAGTATTACTAAGTTGTCTTCGATATACAACGTGTTCTCCACAGAGGTTTGATATAGCGTGATTCATGATGATGAGAGGCAGATACAGATGTGATCTGAAAGTTATTTTGTATATTAACATCTTATTGATCATCAGACACCAAAAGATATCACGCAAGGTTCACTGTCTTGTCTGTGTCTTGGTAAATTAAACAAAGTCAGTGTTTTCTGGGTTATGAATATGTGGATTTGGTAATATCCGCGTTGTGTTTAGTAAGAGATTTCATTAGGCCAATTACTTTCACTTTTGCGGCGTACGCCGTTTCGCCGCGGAAAACCAGCCAGTCCCGACACTGCCCGGGTCTAGCGATAAGCGCCAAATCATATATTTTCGCGATATAAAATCGTGTAAACATCCAGAAATTTTGGTATATACCAGAAAAGGTAGAAACACACTGCAAGAAATATTTTGCTTACTTATTATGAACAGGCCAATATAGAAAATCATAATAAATTGGATTTTTTTTATTATTTGCAGCTCACGTGGCCGAAGCGTTTGTTTATTAATAAACCAGCAAGATGTTTTTTCCTGCCGCTTACGTGACCGGCATGTCCCGGGTTGAGTGAAACGAATTGGCCGATTATAAGCAGCATTATTTCTGGTGTTAAGAATTCATGAAACATGACTGAGATTGATATTCATGTACAGTATACATCAGGAGTGATTTTTCAACATTGTACACACCATCATTTTACTTACTGAATGCATTTAAAGAAAGAGAAAACCCAAAATGTCAGTTTTGCCTCTGTTTAAAAGTGGTTACACAGCTATATAATTTTATACTGAACAAGTACATTTTGTACATGTACTACAGTACATTTTGTACATGTACTACATATGAAATGCCTAAAAGTATCTGAATAGACAAAAATGAAATATAACTTTTTGTTAAGGCATTTTCATCGTTGTATCTTCATTTGTGTAAATGTTCATATACTTTGCCTAAAACATTTCGCATTGTGAATTGCTGAAATACCTTAAAACCAACCTCTGAGCTATTTATTGTGCATGGCTATTAAAAAAGACGTTCTTCGCGATTCGCTCTTTTAGGTTTTGTCTTCAGTATTCTGTTAATTGAAAAATTGTTACGAAAAGTCCAAATATCTTAATGTAGGCATTTACCAAGAGCATTTTATTTTCAAGGGAAATAATTGTGGTCTGACAGTATTATTTTGAAAATCACAGTTGAGATTTTTTATGTGTGCACCGGTACAGTTTTGCGGGGAAGCGAAAGTTGCCATGGAATTTTGTCTTCTTCTAAAAACAAGGTAAGTTGACAGTTTTTGTTGAAATATATATCTGATAGCTGACACATAGGAGAATGTTTTGGTTTATATCCATCTTACAGACTTTTTTGAAAATGAAGAGAAACAGGGGGAATTCTGTAAATTTCTTCTTATATGCAAATGAGCTGAAAATGTATTGAAATGACTAGATCAGAAGTTTATGCCTTTCCAGTAAGTTTTTCCTTACCTTTGACGATAGTTATTAAAACGTATAGATATCAACCCCTTTGCTGATATTAGTACCTAAACTTTTCAGCCTGTGAATAGCTGTGGAAATTTGGGACTTCCTTTTTTTGAAGATATAAATAGATCTAAGCTATATGTAGACTAAAGTTTTTTTTCAGTATAACAGCATGTAGAGAACCCTTACATACAGTCAAATATTATTGATATTGCCAGGAAATATAATGCATTTTTCAAGTGCTTGCTGTTTCTTATGTTGTGCATACTTGATATAGGTCATTGTCAATGTCAACTATCATTATACTGACATTTGAAGTTGTTGTTTTTTTCTAAATTACCTCCCTTATATATGCATTTTTCTTCATTCATTTTATTGATAATTACTTCCCTTTATGTTTAGCAAAAATTCTCAGATTGCATTTAATTAACTCCCTTTATTTAACATGAAAAATTCTCTTGTGTAATGATTATTTGTATATTTTACTTACAGTGTCTGATACATGTAGTTGCAGTCTGTCTGGAAGCTGTAGAAGTAACAAGAAAGAGGCTGACATAGTGGTATAGTTTGTTTTATATGAAGTTTATTGATGGCATTCATGTCATGATGATATCATTAAAATACAACATACATTGATTTTCTGACAGTCATGTGTTATTACATTTGAACTGAGACTGTTTTATAATCAGGTTCATGATACTTTTTTTAATATACATTGTATACAATAGTTGCATTTTTTTCAATATTAATTGCAGCTTTATAAATTAGAACACTTCAGGTTCATGTTTGATATAGTTTATTAATGATTATAATTTTAATCATACAATGAGTTATGAGATATTTTATTAATTGTAATATATTTAGATTAATAAATGTAAAAAGTCTGTATTAAATGCATAGGTCATCTTTTGTACAAAAATAAAGGAAAAAAAAATGTTGTATAATTTTCATTTTCAGTTTTGGTAGGGAAAAGTTTGAGTATGTACATGTACAGTTGTTTGACCTGTCTTACCCTGTGGCAGTCCAAGAAGATGTTACCATTATGAAAAATGCAGGAGGTATTATGCTTTTCTGTGTTAAACAAAGGTCTAAGAGCATTTATATGCTGTATGGCTACATTCTTGCTCCTGAAATAACTGTACAAGACAGCTATAAGACTGACATTCCTGACAAGATGTGAACCTTCTGGACTTTATGTCAGCCTGGCATAAACATTTCTTTCCTGTAGCTTTGTGTATCCCTCAATTTACTAAGTACATATCTCCATTAAAAATAATGATAATAGATATGGTTTAGTAATAAATGTGTTTGTAATGTCAACATTTCAAAAATAGAATGAACATGTACTTTGATAATAAATATTGAAATACAAATTTCAGTATATTGTATCAGTCAGCAAGAACATGAAGTACATTTGTATCTTTTTATTAAGATAATTAAAACAATTATATTCAAATGCTTTGACACTGATTTTATGTTGATTTCCTAGATTGTGTGTGAATTAATGTTTTACAATATTTCAGATCTTTAAGACAATGGTTAGTGCAGAAGGGACATAAAAGTTATGACAAAAGTAACAGATATAAATAAGGTAAACTACTGTGGTAAAAAGACATGGCCAGTGCTGCACATCACAAAGGCAATATTTGAATTTAATTTTTTGTCACTTATGAGTTCTGTAAAGCTGATTTTGCAATATATATAAAATGATTAGGATTATTTTTTTTACTGTGATCTTTTTTTCACATGATTTTGTCAAGACTGACAATTTGTTCATTGGAATAAGATAGTTAAAGGCGGCATTGTGTCACATAAAAATATGTCTGCATAGTTGCCTAACATTAAATGTCAAATTGTAAACAAGGAAATTCTAATTTTGGAAAATCCTTTGATGTTTTTCTTCATTTAGCTCAGTTGAAGGAGATGAAGTTTGAAGCAATTTTCACAGTACAACCTCTGCAGAGTAGCTCACTCTGAAGCAAAAACCTCTCTATAACAACATCATGAGAATTTCCCTAAGCTGAAATATAACTATCAAATTTATTTCTCCAGAACAACAACCTCAAAATAACTAAAATATTTGTATATCCCACAGGGTATTGCTCTACAGAGTGCATTGTACTTATAATATCTATGATTTCAAATGCTTTAAGAAAAACAACACTTTCAACAAGGAGAAAAGTGAACATATATTACTCATAAGGTGAAGTTTTGGCAGTTCTCAAGTTCATTGTTTTTGCATGCTATATAAATACACTTTAGGTAGTTTTTCATTATTACATCATATACTAATCAGAGGTTGTAGGTTGTTGTTGGAGCTTTTAGGTGAGATCATAGGTGAACATCATCAGATTTATCTGTTTATTTTTTTCACCATTTTATTGAATATGTACATTGAATGTTATAAAATTTGCAATCTTTTCAGACAGTCCTATTAAATAACTTGTCATTTAATGGATCTAAGTATATGTAAAATTTAAATAAAGCAGCAAGCCAAGTAGCAACACAATCTTGCTGCTTAAAACAGGTAATTCCTTAGACAAGTTGAAATTAGACAAAATGTCAATTTGTAGAGTTACCTGACTTGCTGCTTGATAATATATTTCTAAGATTAGAATATCTGCAAATGTCTAAAATGATGTTATAATTGTTTTAAAAACTATCATGTTTTATTCTCTTTATGTAATAAAGTTTTACATTTGTATTTCCAGAAGTGCTACAAGTGTGTTGTCATGTGAAATGGAATTTACCCCAACTGTGCTGCTAGATGTATATTCAAGTGCAAGACAGCCATGCACCAGCTGTAAACTGAGATGGACCCATATAATAAATATATTGACTTTTCTATGTATTATCATCTGTACAGAATGTGTTCATGACAAGACTGTATACATATATTGTTAAATCATTTTTTATTTCCATTATTGCACGCATGTAAGAAGCAAGCATTTAACAATTGCATTCATAGAAGTGTTAAAATGTGATCAATCTAATTTAAAGAAACACATTTAATTGGACTTTTTAAGTTTCATAGTATTTGTGGTGGAGACTGACCCAGCCATTCAGCAACTTTTACTGTCTGTGTGTCATTTCTTGTATGTTATAGTTTTCTTAATAATACATTAAATGTCAAAGTTATGGTAAGATGAACTCATTCATCACTTGTAGATTAATGTTAAAGCAGTTCAACATTTTACCATAAGTTAACTAATATTCTATTTAACCAGAGTTGTCACATATTTTCATATAAATATTTGTACAATACAGTCTAATCTAATCTACATATGATGTTCCACAATTTTTTAGTTATATTTTATGTTGATATTTTATGTTGTTTTCATGTCTCAACATATAATTACTAACATCAAAGAAACTTAAGTATTTTACAATTTGGTTGGTATAAATGGTTGTTTTGTTTATATATTTTATCTTTTTCCATCCAGGAGAATAAAGAAATATACATTTCAAAATATCTCATCAATCCAGATAAGTACACTACATAATCAAGATAAAAGAAAAAAGAACAAAATATGTTGGTGGAATTTTATTTTCAAAAATTTGATATACAGTCTTTGTAGTATTTACTTCTTTAGATATGCTGGACTGAAATGGGAATAACAACATACTTTAAATTTTTGTAGTCATAAGTTAATATGGGAATTATTAACTTAACTTAAAAAGATTTTATCTCACTGTTATGCCATCTGAGCTTTAATATTTTTCAACATTGTCATTGGCAACAAGGCTTAAAATTATTTGTTGTGTATACCTTGCATTCATGTGTGATAAATGCTTTTATGGTATTCTTTAATATAATTTATGCTTTTCATCTTACCATGGATTAAAAAAATATAAATTTATTTGTCTGAAAATTAAGGTAAAACTACTGACTGATTAAATTGCAATATAAGAAAGCTTATTTGAGATAAAGGGAGGTAATTCCATAAACAAATATGTAGAATGTAGATGATAAATGTAACGAAGGGAGGTAATAAAATATTGTGAAGTTATTAGTCTTCATTTCTTTGATGAGCTAATTAATTGTTTTACATTTTGGTTTATTAACTACAAGTATGACCTAACATGTGTACCTGTCCTGAAGGAAAATAAAATAGGTTGTTTGATGTCCTTGTACTGTGAAGTTGTTCCTGTATTTGTTTACATTCCATGTGTGAATGAAATGAAGAAACAGACTTTAATGAGGGTATCCCGGGAAAATACCTAAGTTTATTTTTATATCAGCAAATTTGATGAGATAGTCATTCAGGAGTTGTCTATCCTATTTCCAAAAATGCTATGGGGACTAAATTTTTTGGAGTAAATATCTCTTTTAAAAAAAAAACACAGCATTTTAATATTGTATATATATTATCTGATGCACTTAGCAATATATATTTGGAGTCAAAATGTTAAAAATTCCGGTTTTAATTTTTTAGTTATAATGTCTACTTAATGTTTTAGAAAATGTTAAACATCGAAACAAAATAAGATTGAGTTCTCATAAGCTTTTAATTGAAACAGGAAGACACAGAGGTATAGACAGAAGTCAAAGAATATGCACATTATGTAATACGGGTGACATAGAAGATGATTTCCATTTCATAATGATATGTCCGATGTATAGCGATTTGAGAATTATGTATATTTCAAGGTACTTTACTACTAATCCTAGTGTTCATAAATTGATACAATTGTTAAATGAAGGTAAAAAATCAGTACTGCAAAAGTTAGCACTATTTTGGTAAATTAAACAAAGTCAGTGTTTTCTAGGTTATGAATATGTGGATTTGGTAATATCCGCGTTGTGTTTAGTAAGAGATTTCATTGGGCCAATTACTTTCACTTTTGCGGCGTACGCCGTTTCACCGCGGGAAACCAGCTAGTCCCGACACTGCCCGGGTCTATCGGGCGTTCGCCGATGTGCGCCGGCAATAAGCGCCAAATCATATATTTTCGCGATATAAAATCGTGTAAACATCCAGAAATTTTGGTATATACCAGAAAAGGTAGAAACACACTGCAAGAAATATTTTGCTTACTTATTATGAACAGGCCAATATAGAAAATCATAATAAATTGGATTCTTTTTTTTATTATTATTTGCAGCTCACGTGGCCGAAGCGTTTGTTTATTGATAAACCAGAAAGATGTTTTTTCCTGCCGCTTTCGTGACCGGCATGTCCCGGGTTGAGTGAAACGAATTGGCCGATTATAAGCAGCATTATTTCTGGTGTTAAGAATTCATGAAACATGAGTGAGATTGATATTCATGATTATTTTGAATTTGCGAGTGGGTTTTTTCGCGAGTGTTAGTTTAAGTAAAACCATCGCGAATATTAATCAATGTACTGTATACATCAGGAGTGATTTTTCAACATTGTACACACCATCATTTTACTTATTGAATACATTTATAATTTTATACAGAACAAGTACATTTTGTACATGTACTACAGTACATTTTGTACATATACTACATATGACATGCATTTCGCATTGTGAATTGCTGAAATACCTTAAAACCAACCTCTGAGCTATTTATTGTGCATGGCTATTAAAAAAAGACGTTCTTCGCGATTCGCTCTTTTACGCTTTGTCTTCAGTATTCTATTAATTGAAAAATTGTTACGAAAAATCCAAATATCTTCATGTTTTAGAAAATGTTAAACATCGAAACAAAATAAGATTGAGTTCTCATAAGCTTTTAATTGAAACAGGAATAGCGATTTTGGAATTATGTCTATTTAAAGGTACTTTACTACTAATCCTAGTGTTCATAAATTTATACAATTGTTAAATGAAGGTAAAAAAATCAGTACTGCAAAAGTTAGCACTAATTTGTATTAGAGCCTTTGAAAGACGCAACAATGAATTAGATTAATGTTTCTTTATTACTATATGACTTTATGATATTGTGTTATTGACATGCTCAGGTCCCGTTTTTCTATTATTATTATCATGTATTCGCTCTCCCTCTGTCTCTCTCTCTCAACGCATGCATTGTTATTTACATGTATAAAACATGTTGTTATGACGATGAGTATTGTGCTCAAGTCTAAATAAACTATATGTTCTGTTCTGTTCTGTTCTGTTCATGCTTGTATTATGTTTTTAGCTGTTTCTCACTTTAGTTCGTTGCTTTTGTTTTTGTAGCTTGAGTTATTAATTACGCTTAACCTCAATGCTGTTATACCAAATAAATTCTATCAGCAAAGAAAGCAACCAAGAAAAACAACAATAGAATCAGTCCGAATGAATCTGTTCATAAGGCCTTAGTTTCAGCACGTAAGTTTTCGCGGTACAAGAAATAAGCATGAATATGCCTACTGAAATTGGTAACAATGATGATAATTTAAAAATTGTTAATGTATTATATGTGTTAATATGTAGGGTAACAATTCTAAGAACACTTAATTGGTTAAAGTAAACGATATATCTATGTAAACTGTATATTGAAAGTTAAAATAAAAAGATATACCCAAGCATAAGACATATTTGCCAAGGAAGAGAAAAGCAAATATTCTGATCTAAAAGTGGTAGTTTCTTAGACTTCGGAATTGATCGTTTTTATTTCTATGCATAGGTTTTACCTGCAAAATCTATATATTGACATTTCCCAGAATTGTGAGGCAAAACATCATATAACTTATTAAGTTTTAAACTTTTTTTAAATACACATTTAATTATTACACTACACTGACTAAAGATTCTATTTTCCACTGACATAATGTGTAACAACTAGACGTCCGGCCTCATATTAAACCCGCTTTTTATCTGAACAAGTGTAAATTAAGAAATGTTTCTGACAATAGTCTCTAAGAAAAGTAGGTTTGGCGTTACAGTTAATAGAATGTTGCCTAGAATGCTAAGGTTATGTTATTGTGTAGAAGATCAATAAAGGCAAACAGGAACCATATCCTTCTAATTGAGCTCGCTAGCACAATAGGCGACTAATTGTCTATTAATGATTAATGTATTATCTTACATTACGCTCAGTTAATTATCGTTGTCATATTTATAGGCTATTCAATGATTTATTATTATCAATAAAACGGACTGGCCCAGATGTTTGCAGGCTAAAAGCTCTATGTTAACAAGACAGTATCGAATCTGTTTAATTCTTAAAGATCCACCACAGAATAACTGTATCCCTTTGTGTTTGTCCATTAGTCATCTTCTAGTATAGTATTTTATCAGAATGATTTCATGAAGTTTATTTTGGGGAAAGAAGGTCATTAGATTGTTGTGGCTCTTTTATAAGAAGAAGGAATGCCGTTAGGTAATTAATGCATCAACAAAAGCCACGGCGCGAGGTTTTATTACTTAAATGTAAATAAAAAAGAAAAGTTACTAAATTATTCGCTAATGTAAGCCTGTGAATATGCATTTCAATATTTGTTAGCTTCCTGTCATACCGTTATCTACTATGTCAGGGACGTAGCGTGATCAGTTTAGATGTTACTCAAGGCAAGAGTGTGGGGGAGAGGAATCCCCTCCTCAGGCTGGGTCCGGGGAGCCTCCCCCGTGGAAATTTTAGAGTAAACCTACAGAATGGGTGTTTTCTGGTGACTCTTCTCACCAAAACTATGCTTCCTCAGTTTAGAACAAAATATTCACAAACGGCTCGGAATGTAAAGAAAGGTCTATATAAGTTGATGAACTATACAAATCGGGGTCGGGGAGAGGGGTGGGGGCTGGCATTTTGGAAGGAATTGAACTAGGCTGTTTATTTATTCAGGACGAAATTTGTTATTCACAAATTAAGCAACATGAGCTCTTTTTCCAAACTTATTTGTTGTATACAAAATTTGCATCCACTATACATTCACTATACATTTTACTATGGAAAGACAAAAGAGTTAAACATTGCTGTAATAATATCAATGACGGCCCTTTCCGCGAGATTGCACGCGTAATCTGACGTCCTTCACCAAAAACGTAAACAAAATGGTCTCGTTCCAAACATTCTTTCAAAATTGGACGCCAAAACATTCAAAAAGAACATTTAATAATAGCTTTAACTACTTTTTCTGACGTCAAAGATCACAACTGAATGATACGACTGTATAAATTATCAATGGAGTTAAACATATTTTAAATAAAAACCAGGAACTGTAATTTTATCGGAAGGCGAATTATAGTTGAACGTGGGCGGGTCTTTTTACTGTGACTAGAAGATCGATATCTTGACATTTATTTTGATTTTCTGATACTGGAAAGCAAATCAGTTATTTTATAGCAATCTGTCGTAAAATTGAATGGTATTTTTGTGCGTTTATATGGGCATGAACCACACTGGAAGGCTTCATTACAATCAATCAAGAGAATCGCTAGGGCCTAAGCGCGATTCATGAACTGCAAGAAGTCCCAGAAAATGGCATTCAATTCTTAAAGTACACATGTGTGCATACGTTTTACAACAGAATATATGCAAATCACCTTGCAATAAATACTCTAAACTGCCTAGGAACGGATTTGACTTTATACTTCAGCCTTAACATCTGTCACAGGACTTTTGTCTCTGTATCATTATTTACTTGATTTCCAATGATGTAGACATACATTTCACGGAAATTGTAAGTTTTGAAAATCAATATTCATGGCAAGGGCGATTGTTATATTTAAATGCAACATGCAACTTGTAAACATGCAACAGATGGCTAAAAAACCCTTGGTCTAGAAATCAATACAACAGTTACAACAGTTTTCTTTAACTGCAATATTTACAAGAGAACTTACCGTAAATGCAAGTTATGAGCATTTATTACATATGTGTATCCTAGGTTTAAAGAAATCGAGGTATTACCGTATTTCAAAGGTATTGAGGTGTAGGATGTATAATTATTTCAAGCGTTAAATAATTTTGATTGATGTATTTTTCCGGCAATAAATTTTGGGAATTTTGGTGTCAGGGCAAAAGAAGAAGGTGACTGGTGTTGTAACTTTGTTTCTCTATACCCTATAGGAATTGAACCACGAGGGCGTTAGCCCGAGTGTTTAAATACTGAAGCATCTGAACCGTGGTAAATTAGACAATAAATCACAACATTTCCTTCTTTGTTTAACTGGAAATCAAAAAGAGCCATGTTAGAATACTTGAGAATTCATAGATGTTACAGATACAGATACAGTTGTTTATCCTTCTTAATTTTACTAGTGATGGACAATTGCCATTAAGCAAATTATTCTTATGGTCAATAGCAGCTATAGTATATATGCATCTGAAATCATATGTGTATTTAGAATTTTAAATATATTTAGATTTAAATAGGTATTTACAATAACAAGTGCAACTGGAGCAAGAAAAAACAAATTTTAGAAATTTTGATAGAAATGTTGATAAAAGAGCAACAGCAGTCTGCCGTCACAAAAATTATAACAAAGTCAAGGACCAAGACAACAGCAAACTCATATGCTATGACATTGTCCCTACCTCCATACGTCCATACCTACTCCTCATCAGTTTTTTATTGCTTCTGTGGCGTTTTTAGCCTTTCTATTTTTTTATTTTTCGATCTTAAATGATACTCAGCTGAGTAACCGAGTATGCCACGCTACGCGCATGTTATGCCAACCTATTTTTGTCAAAATATGCCTTTAGCATTTCTCTTTATTTATTTCAATGAACGCGCCATGTGAACAGAACATGTGCACATTGACTATATAGGACTAAAGGACATGTACTTTTTACCAGCACAGTGCCTTAAAAGAAAGCACGACAAAAAAGAAAATGTTGCAAGTTCAGTGTGATTGAACAAGTTCATAGCCGGAAATGCATGGTATCTTCCACGCTCTCTCGCCGAATTGCAAGTTTCTGTCCACGCCCTCTCAAAGTTTTTTATTATTATTATTATACCAGATTTATTGAGCGCCCTTGACATATGAATTATACGTTCAAGGGCGCTTTACAATTGTGACATATCGCAGATATGTAGGAAAATCACAAAACATGACATATGCAATCATAAAACTGAAACAGAATAATTTTATTAAACATCTATTTTTATAAATGATATATTCAATGGCGTTGTACATAATAATAATAATGATAGCTATTATATCAATATTAATAATGACAATGATAATAATTATAGCCTTATAGTTTATACCATAAGTATTATCAAGTACTGAACAGAGACTGGAATACAAGTAAAGATCTTATCTTTTGAACTGTGTTGTATGAAGAGAGTGTCAACCAAACGTACGTTTTGAATATGAAGTTAATTTCGAATAACAGGAAAATACGTTGCTGTGTTCACCAAGAGTGTTTTATCGTCTGAAGCAGGTAACATGACAGCAATACAAGACAGTGAAAGACTAAATCTTTTCCCGGAGCCTAAAAGCTCCAAATTGTAGAAGACTGATATAAGCCCAATACGACACACACTGAGAATATTTAAAGTTAAGTAAATAAATAACTGGTGATCTAAAATACGTTCATTGCAACCAGGTTTGGATTGATATGTCTTTGTACTTTTTAATACGTTTCTTCTACCTTTAAATATGTTTTGAATACTTTTCAGTTTAAGCAGGTAAATCCAACGTATATCGAAACCAAACGGCTGTTTAGAAAAGTCCGCAAAAAAAGCGCATCTAAAGAAAACTTTAATTGTTACGTGTATAGCCCCATTTAATACGTATTTCTACGTACATTTATATTGCCGTTTAACTACGTTTCGAAAATGTGATAATACCTAGCCCTTAAAGGAGTCTAAGTAAATATAACCATATGAAAATATATCTCATGATCCGATGTTTGCTTAAATTCAAAATCAATTTCTGGGAGTGTTCCATCTTGTTTTAAACAAAAAGCATTTAAAGTGGTTTGTGCGATTAACTTATATATTTATGCCTGACCTGTCTTTTAAGCGTTATACCCGAAATGTCTCTAAATAATCAAACTCTTCATTTAGAATTTTTTCATTTCACTTTATTTATAGAACGATTCGATGACATTTGCTACATCACATATTTTAATACTAATAAATAATTTTAGAAACACCTATAGGTTATTTCGTAGTGTAGTAAATGTACCTAATGTAGTAAAAATGAATACAAGTACTTAGTGAACAATTACTTATTGATACATATGTTAGTTTTTTTATCAATTATTCGTTAAATATTGACAATTCCGTGTTCGATCTCATCATATTAAAGACTAGCTTATAATAGTAATAATGATAATAATAATAATGGCAATAATAATAATAATAATATAACTTCCTTTAAATCAAATGATTCTGCCACCCACGGTCATTGATTACAATCTGGACAAAGAACAAATAAATAATATCTACATGGACATATGCGTCTAACAATGCTTATCTTTAGAATACTTTAAAAATGTTTCATAACGCTATACAAATGTCATGTACTTGTTTACCCATCCGATCAAACTAATTATCCACCAGGAAACAGACAAAAACTTAGTTTCTAAATCAACAAACTAATTATCAGTGACAGATCGATCGCTTTCTCCCTAGCAAATTGAGATATGTCTGGACAAAAGAATCAAGCTCACGTTTGATTTGTTTTTAGTCTGAAAGGTCAAGAGAGTGCAGTCCATAGATTTTGTTTATTCAGTTTGCCCCAAAACCCTTGGACTTTTCTTCTTTAACTAAATAATTTTGTGTGCTATGATAAAAAGGTTTCCTTGTGCAAAACGCATTGCGTTCATCATGTTTTCATTCGTTATCAACACATATGTTTACTTTTGGTAAAGGTTGTTGTCATAAACACATTATAAATAATGGCCGTCACAATATGGGATATAAGTATTAAAAATAATTTCAAGCAAATGTTGAAGATTTAATGTGTGGTCTATGGAAATGTTACTTACATATTTTACTGTTTCCCAAAAATATTTTTAGATATATTCGGTCAAGAAAAAGATCAAGGATTTAATATGAAAAGTCTAGTATATGAGCGGATAACAAAGAAAGTAGAAAACGTAGGATCCATAAAACGGCTGATGCCAAAAGCCATGCAATGAAATGGTCGATACAATACAGAAAACTTGTTTTGTCAGAATATTTGTATATTTCTAGGACGTTTGAAAGCCATTATTGGTTTGTTTTCATTTGAAGCACTGACTGCAGAAATTGGATAAGAAATCCAATATTTCAATAGATAAAAAGTATCAAAAGAAGATTTAGTGTTATGTATTCCGATCCTCTGTGACCACAGAGTCCATTCAAGATCTGTGTAATAGAATTCCACTTAAGCATAAAAGGTTTGTATTATGTATAAGAAAATGGTTTACTGAGAATTGAGCAAAACATATCTGCTAGACTATCAAAAACGTAACAAAAATCATTGGCCATCATTTAGATATTATAGTACTATTGATCAATCAAAAAAATTGCAATGACACAAATAATAATTCTACCTGCATTTACCTTTACTTGCTTTTTTCTTGCTTTTATTTATGATGCGTGACATAATACAAATAACATTTTATCTAAATTTCAGCTTAAATAGTGGATCTGAGTTTATTTTATAAGACTTAAAACATTTTCTGTTGTCATATAATATGCATGTATTTGAATACCTTTTTGTATTGAGATAAGTTCTTCCTGCAATAATCTAGTAATAATTGGGGTTTAAATATTTATCAAAGGCTTGTTAGGCAGGACTATGGATATCGAATATTAAGAAGTTTCTGACAATCTTAAATAACTTGCCTTAAAAAGATCGTCAAAACTTATGTATTGTACTCGGTCTTAAATGTTATATATAAGCATAAGCAACCAGCGTTAATTTTTAATCTTTTTTCATGATTTAAGAGTTTAGGTACTATCTTTACGTCATAGAGAACCAGATATGGAGCTTATTTGAATCTCGCGTAACTATTATTATAATAATGACCCCAGAATGTTCTCTAAAATAGTATTGTTCATTTCATTACTGCAGTATCTTGTCATTGGCTGCATATTGTATTTCTTGATTCTGCTTGAATAATTAAAAGCGTTGCCACCTTATTTTCTGTTAAGCGTCTAAACAATTAATATATCAAATTACCGAAGAACTTATATGAGCCGTGCCATGGGAAAACCAACATAGTGGGTTTGCGACCAGCATGGATCAAGACCAGCCTGCGCATCCGCGCAGTCTGGCCAGGCTCCATGCTGTTCGCTTTTAAAGCCTATTGGAATTGGAGAAACTGTTAGCGAACAGCATGGACTCTGACCAGACTGCGCGGATGCGCAGGCTGGTCTGGATCCATGCTGGTCGCAAACCCACTATGTTGATTTTCCCATGTCACGGCTCAATTATGTGTTTCATTTATTATATCATCTGTATATTTGGATGAATACAATTGTTGATTAATTTGGATATCTTTTCTGAGATATGAAACCAGATTTCATTTTTCTTTTATATATGATGTAAGACACTGAGCATACTTTCAGCAGGGTCTAAGAAATCTGGGAGTTGATTGGTAGCAAGCTGAGCTACCGAAATCATTGCAATTTTGATTTGTTTATTGGTTGGGCAGGGCTACACTACAATCACCAAAAACATACAAAATAAAAGGCGTAACATATAAAACGGAACGGACAAAAACAAAGTTTAAAACAATTGGAGCTACACTTAATATACAGGAGCAGAAAACAGTTTAATGTAAGACATTCCATTTATAAGACTGTTCTACGTTTCTAGAAGAACATAATGCACTTTTAGCATTGCATCAACATTAAAAAAGATCGGCCAAACGTGCTTTAACTAGAAAAAATGAGTTACGTAATATACAATTGAACCAACAGCTAAAAATTATTTAATCGAAAGCAATTATTTTCAGTAATTAAAGGACTAGAATCGAGGCCTACAAAGTTGTCATTAATTCAGTTCAATCACATTATCCGCCTGTTATTAAGTTCACCCAGGAAAACATTATATAATGCAAATAACAAGATCGGGTTGTGAACGTAAATCGATATGAAAAATGGCCATGCAATTTAATATTGTTGCATCTTTGATATAGAATGTAATGATCACCTTGGAGGTTTATTATGGTACCATTCAATGCATGATTTCCGGCTGACAAAGACGTTACATGAGAATTATTCTGTGAAAACCATCAAGCTGATCATCAGACGCCAAAGGGCATCATGTTACGTATGGTATATTTCTGCTAATTAATTAAACAGAATTCCTTGTGTTTTCTGGTTTAAGTGAATAATTATATGCCTGGAGTGAATTTTCTACATTCTTACTCTAATTGTACGTATTTTAGAATATAAAACCCGACACATTAGCTTCACCATTGTTCAAGATGGCAATTAAATGCTTAATTAAAAAAGCAGTATATGGCATGTTTTACATAGCATATCTAAATAAGCAAACAAAAGAAAAATGAAATAAACATTTTATGGCACATAACTATCTTTCTGTTTACATAATCTTTGGCTGAAACATCTCACGTTGTTCATATCAAGCATAGAAATTCTTTTACGTAATGTGTCAGTCACACTACACCGTATAGCGTTAACGGACGCCCAACGTATAGAAAAATTGCGGCAGAAAGTTATCCGGTGAGAAAAGGCATCCCCCGCTGCTGCTCGGTGCTCTCGCGATAGATGTATGAGGCGCATAAAACGCACAATGACCGCAAGATCACCGCACATATACAGGACGAACAACGTTCAATTAACGGACACCGTACTTGTAACGGATTTGTACCTCGTAAAACGTAGGCGCAACGCATGAGAAACTGAAACAACGTTCTTCGAACGTTTGACGAATGTATTTCAGTTATCGTCAGTTGAACATACGTTTTATCCGTTGCATGTCCGGTAGTAGTCCGGCCGCAAATCAGGTCCACCGGACAAGAACGGTTGCGAACCAGACAAGTAGAGAATAAGGAACGCACGAGTAACGAACACAACGCATACCAGCGCATTGCTACCGTACATCTAACGGACAACTTTGTCCGGTGGTGTACGTTCCAAATTTTGAACATGCTCAAAACCTTCCACCGGATGGAATGAACATCGCAAGACAAGTAGCGCAGGCGCCGCATGAGAAACGGAAAACAAACGCATGCGAACGGACAAGAACGGATTGAAAATTTTGTTATACATTGGACGTCCGTTAATGCTATACGGTGTAGTGTGACTGACCCATTAACATTTTAATCATTGTCTCAAACATTGACGTTTTTGCCAGTCACTGTTGCATTGCTTTGTCGTCTCTAGCACTCTTTTGTTTGAAAAAGGGGTTAAGGCAGCTGATCAAAAATTGAGAAAGAGTATTCTCCTATGACGTGTAATGACAACATGTCAAAGCATTCATCTGATATTATTTAAAAGACATACTGTCTAAGTAAGTTATTTGCATAAACAGTTTTCTCTATCTCTATTCTTCACTTTCAGATGGGTCATTAGAATAAATAAATCATTACGTTTTGAGAGAGACCGCTAATGTTCGATGTCAATATGAACAACTGTTACAGCATTTCACTGCCACTGTCACTAAAATGTAAAAATAAATAAACAAAACCTATCTTTATGATCTTTGAACTGTTTTTTTTTTTGCGTCACAACCCTTGCATTGACGAGTTTAGTCAATTGTGAACAAGAATATTTTCCATTTCTGTCTGACAATAAATATTTTTTGTAGCATCATGAAATAAATGCTAATTTGCAGACCAACATTACGAAAGTCTCGGAATGTTATCGTTTGTGACACGCAACTTGTCATTCAGATGTATCCTAGTAAGCATGTCTTTGTCTTGGTAAAGAAAGACAATCAAATGCATGATATACAAATGGGAGATTATTTGACTTTGGAATTAAAATCTTTGTAACTCCATTCTGACAAATACATCGCTTTACTTTCACTTTCTAGGGTCACATTATCTTTCAAAACCCTTACAAAATAAAAAAGAAATCTGATTAGTTTTTGTAGTAACTACAAAAGTGGAAAGCCATAGGTCGCTCAACACGACATACACGAAAATATTAAAGGCTCAGTTTGATTGAACCTTTTCACGGACGGTAGTGGAAATGCAAGCTACAGAACTCAACATTTACACATGTTATAACTACCGGAATATAATTTAGAGACCTCCGCAGATGTATTCATACGGCGATGCACATGGAACCTTCAATGATGCAAAGAGTGCAGCTTATGGTCCCAAGATATAATACTGGCTTTTCCCTAACCGAGAAAACAATGGGCAGAACTTAACAAAATGGAATTTAGAGAGTGATCTGTGGTTACGGAGCCTGCATAATTATCACAGAAACTGCCAAAAGACAAAACTTAAAAGCAGGCACCATAACCCCCTTATTATTCAGGTTAATAATATCATCGTTCTTTAAAACGCATACTTTTATACTGAACATCTTAATCGCGTTCACCTTTTTGTAGATTTGTTTTATATTGTTACCGAAGAGGTTTGATGTTGAGCAGTTCTCCTCATAAAACTAATAATTCTAAAGCTATTTGCTTCTCTTTTGGTTTTACATCTCTCTATATCTAAAACATTATTTTTCATCTAGACAGCACAACATCTGATGGAATGTATATGGTAATAACAGATTTTGTCATTACTATTTTTGTGTTTTACATGTTATGCTTTTTATTACATTACTTTTGCCTGTGTAAGAAATAAACTTGACGGCGATGACTTTGATTTGCACTGTCTTGTATCTGGAAGATGGTATTGAGTAAGGTTAGAGGTTAAAGAGTAACATTTGCAGCCAGTACACTAGTTTAAACTTTAAATGCGATGCCTTGCTCTGTTTCTTCTGCTTTATCTAAGATGTTTTATTTTAGCATTCATTTTATGCATTATACTTGTGCTCCGTGAGCTTGCACATATAAATTTTACATATATCCCTATTTGCAGTTTTGAAGCGGTCTTTAATTATAGGAATTTCTCGTTCTTGTTTGCCTTATCAAAGGTACGATATGATCGCATTGTTACGATTTCCACATTCATAATTGTGTCCATACTAAGGGAAACATGCTTTATAGATACGTGTAGGAAACGCAAGCTTCCAAGTCTTATCGTCGATGAAAAGCTTTGATAACAGAACATATTTATTCTAATATTGCTAAAAGAGAAAGAGGACTTTATTTTCAATGAAACTGACTAGCATTGTAAGTGTCTATTTTTATGTTTGCATTCAGTTATGATAAATGTGAAATACCAGTCGTATGAATTAATTTTGTTTTCTTTTTCATAACACCTATTATTAATAAACGATATGCGTTTAATTTGCTTTGTGCTGGGGATGATTATAGATGTGACTTATAAATGATTTGTGTTTCCCAAACAAGCAGACGCAGCTGCTTGCAGCTTTAAATTTCAAATTTATTGTAATTTCCTTAATAACAAAGATAAGATAAATTTGTTCGTGCATAATTTATATTAGACAGCATCTTGTCTATTTATTTGTTAAACCTTTCGATGCCGTAATTGCTCAAAAAGACACCACGTGCCATCAAAAGAAGCAAGGTTTTACCATTATTAAAAATGAAACAAAAATAATCTTCACAGGCGGCCGATCGTAATAATGAAAATCTACTCAAATAATGTTCATGTAAGATCAACTGTAGAAAATAAACACAAATTTTATACAATTAGTTTACGATCATAAAAGCTTGAAAAAAATCAATTCATTTGTCAAGAAACAATTGACTGTCTCCATCAGACAACAATAACTTCGTGATCAACTTTTCTAGGTTTTTTCCAGATTACAACTTAATTTGATTGCTGTAGAAACAAGTGCTTGACATTTCATAAATGCCATGCAAACTAATTATAAATCATTTAAGTAATAATAGATAAGCGCTGCTCAGACACATACATCAATGTGAACTACTTCGTTCAAGTTCATTTCATATTCCTTTGTTCCCAAAAGAGCAGTACGAGGTTGAACGCAATACTGTCGTAAGTCCTTCTTCATTTAATAGGAGTTACTACAGTATTGCGTTCAGCCCTCGAGTAGAAGAAACTTGTTACAAGGGCTTATTGTTTATTTGCTATTTTGACATTTCTGCGAAAAGATGTTATAAAATATGAACTTTGGTGTTTATGCCTGTATACTTTTTGTTATGAATTAATCTTTTCATTTCAAACGTTGAATTTAAAAGAGCAAGAAATGGATATTTCTGTTTTAATTTTTATCTAAAAATCAAAACAAACAGTGCTTAGTTATAACAAGTGAATGAAGTAATGTCATGCAACTTGAAGGCACCTAATTTTCTCTACAGTAACTGCAGTATAACATAATGAGCTGATATCCGTCAATGATGTATACAAAATTGTACTATATATACAATAGGTTATAACACAACACTTGGATTACAATTTGCATATACAAAAATCTGAAGTTATTGATTGATTCACATCTATAAATATATGAACATTTTGATTTTCGTTTTGAAATTGATGGGGAAAAAATGAGAAAAAAAATACAATGAATCATTATATTAAAGGGAAGTAATTCTGGAGAAAATACACAAACACAATGTTTTCGTTAGGTCCATATGACACATGAGCTGACATAAAAATATTTTACAGACAGGACATGAAAAGATCAATGTTGACTTTTGACCATTAGGTGTGACATTGACCTTTGCGTTAGAGGTCTGCTATTGCACAAGACACATTTTCTCGTTATGGGGGAAAAATATTAAAATTCCCTTAATTGACATAGTTATGGACCAGAAAGGATAAAACTTCTTATTGACCTGTGACCTCTGACTGTTGTCTCATTATGGAACATCTGTGCCAAGTAATGTTAAAATCCCTTCATGGATGACAGAGTAATTGACCAAAAGGAAGAAAAGTATCTGCCTTTGACCTCCAAGTGTGACCTTGACATTTGAGCTAGGGGACTGGGTATTGCGCATGACACGTCGTCTTACAATGGGGTACATTAGTGTCAAGAAATATTATTATCCCTATAAGGATTGTTGAGTGACAGACCGGACAGGACAGCTGTTGGCCTTTGACATCCAAGTGTGACCTTTACCTATCAACAAAGGGTCCGGGTTTTGCGTATCATACGTTGCCAGGAAAAGTTTTGAGCAAACCCATATTTAAATCCTGTTTTGCATAAAAAAGATATGTACTGGACAGGAGAAAAGCCTATTTGTACACGATTCATGCTTATACTACGTTATCAAAGGTACTATTTCTGTAACTGTTCATGTTTCCTAAAGTAATTAAGCATGTATATGTATAACATTTTAACGTTTACCATTCACATATTCCTACATTTACTATATCTGCAAATAGAGACAAAATAGCCCAATAATGTAGTTTACTGTACTGTTTTGTTTTGTTTTTTTCATGCATAAACACTCTTTTATACATGAACAATGTGTTCAGACATCTGTTATTTAACGATTAATAAATTGTTGAAACATTGAAATAACTTGCTTCTATTTATTGACAAGTAAAAGACACTGTTATCGGCAAATTAAACTTTTATTTCTACGTTTATGATTCAACAGTTGACACTGCAAACGCCGCTTCAGAAAATGGGAGACAATGACAAAAACCAACATAGTGCGTTTGCGACCAGCATGGATCGAGACCAGCCTGCACATCCGCGCAGTCTGATCAGGATTCATGCTGTTCGATAATGGTTTCTCTCGTTTCAATACGCTTTGAAAGCGAACAGCACGGATCCTGACCAGACTACGCGGATGCGCAGGCTGGTCTGGATCCATGCTGGTCGCAAACGCACTATGCTGGTTTTCTCATGGCGCGGCTTAAATAATTCACAATGAAAACCTGTGATTTTTTAGGTAAAGAGTAAAGTGCAAAAATATCGGAAATAGCTTTTTAGCAATGTGCGGCCCGGCCCACCTTTTTCCTTTTAAGTATATGTATATTTGTTGTCTTCTGTTGATGTAAATAGTAAGCGATAAAATTATAATCTAGAGTACCGAAAGAAGCATCATAATTATAAATGTCATTGTTCTGTCTGACATTTCTTTGAACTACGTCTGACAGAGTGTTTGTAAATGACAATACATGAAAGTATCGGGAAGACAACGTTTACGCTAGATAAGCATTGCAATGACAAGTCAGTTTATCCTTTCAGCTCCTTTGAACATTTAAACATCAAGCGCCTTTAACAAACTTCTTACTTTTGAAAAATTGAATAATTATGTTTCATTGTCATTTAATGATTAAAACAAAAACTGAGATTTTATTATCTTAAATGAGCTTGAAAATTAATCGATCTAATTCCTCTATAAAAATTATTTCTTTGTTAAATCTAAGCCATCTAATACTATTTGGTTTAAACCTTAAGCTTTGTTATTGATCACTTTTGACTGATTTGTTTAAAGTTTTGTTTCAGCTATGATGAAGAAAAATGTCGAAATGAAATTTAGCTAAACATTAAAATTGAGTTCACGACATGCAGATAAGGTGATTATGTATACCCAAATGATTGTTGACAACTAATACAACTTGGCAATGCCGCACGCCTAAATACCTGTAATTAAATATCATAACACTTTCAAATAGGGTACTACATGCATTACAATGGTACGATAATGTTATTCATGTCTAGGCTATATTGTGAACTCTGATACCTTATTTTCGAGACGGCAAAACATCATGTTTACTAACTGGACTATGGGTAGTGTTTATATGTGAAAAAGCAAGAAGAATGAAAGACAATTACTTAAGCAAAAATAGAGCTTCGATACTAGGAATTAAGATGGACTCTTCATAATCGTTTATATTTTCATTTGTGCAGTTCGTCTCAAATAATTATCTACTTTATTCATCTTTCATTAACATATTTTATTACTTGATATAGCAAATTCTCATCTAATACGTTTAATTTTTATTACATACACAAACGTACCATCTGTTTAGAACACCAATAACATTTGCTTAAGATATGACAACCACTTCCTTGCCTTCCACATACAGATGTTTATAAGCCTCAGAATCATTAAGGGAATCATGTTTTAATTATTCACCACAAGTTATAATCATAGATGAATAAAGTATAATTATGTACAAGCAAAGAATAGTTGCTGCCAGTGCATTAGACATGAATATGAAGAGGTAAACGACAGAACTATTAACACAATTTTATTGATAATAATTTGTGTGGCTTGTTCTTGCATAAGGTGTAATGTTGAGCCAGTATGTGTACGTCTAAATATTTCTTTGTTTGTTGTTGATTCACAATGCAAACCTTCATTCACAGTTTGACAAAAATGGTAATAAAAGACAAACGTGATACTAGTTCGTATGGATATTTGAGCTTCAATATTCAAAACGAGTAGCTTCACAAATATTTGTATCTAATACGAAATAGTTTTCTTTTTGTAAAACAACACATATATTTGTTAGAACAATGCTAAATGTTTAGGTTGCAATGCATGTAATATCCCTTGTTCAGTAACTGAACTTTCTCGTAAAAACGGCATTCCTCTTTTACAGAGATTAGATGATCATAAAAATAGTTTAATCAGATTGGCAAGCGCATTAGAAAGGAAAGACATTGCATCAGAGGTTCAGCATAATCCTAAGACTAACCAGGAAACCATGATAGACGAGCTCGGGAGTAGGAGATTATTATGCCTTCAGCCGATTACGAAAGAATCTCATCAATGTATTTTCATAAAGGACTCTGTATTCCCGCTGTGAAATATAGCATGTGACAATTACTTTAAAGCAAAATTCTCTACGATCTTACTTATCGCATTTTATGCAAAATTCTCTACGATTGTACTTATCGTATTTTATGCAAAAATTCTTGACGATTGTATTTATCGCATTTTATGCAAAATTCTCTACGATCGTACTTATCGCATTTTTAATATGCAAAATTCTCTACGATTGTACTTGTCGTATTTTATGCAAAATTCTCTACGATTGTACTTATCGCATTTTATGCAAAATTCTCTACGATTATACGGATAGCATTTTAAAATGACTTCATGCATTATAGGAGGAGACTTAAAGAGGGATAAGAAAGATAGATATTTATTCAGGTTAAACCATACATTTACAAATTATGATCACGGTAATTTACACAGTAAAACAGTTATTGAATTTAAAGCATTTAATATTGAAATATTATTAAAAACACATTACAAGAATAAATTGTAAAATGCCTAGATATTAATCACCTTGGCAAGGACAATGACTGTAAAAATATTTGTCTAATAGTAGCTAATTAGAAGGACATTGTATAAAAATAGACGTTTACAGTATTGTACAGCTGCGTCAACTAATTAATACACCCCCACTCCGCAATATGTCGAAACGAATTGCACACCTCGACTATTTTCGGACAAAAAATATAATATACTTCTTAGACACATAATGAGACGTTTGGGCGTTCAGTTTATTTAATGACATTGCGAATCCGCCTACAGACAGCCTCTGTGGGGACAGCGGAATACAATTACTTTACAGAGTGGGTAGAACAATTCCCTATCCGTGTATCTGGTGTTTAAAGACCCTGATTCTGGAATGCGAGGTATGTGGCCCATGGTGATGATAAGGTCTGCGTATTGGCGGTAAGAGCTAATACACATGACTGGAACATTGATAGACTAGCTTCTGTTTATCATAATAGGCTACTGTATGGCTACTGTGTAGTATACAGATTGCATGTGATATTTCTCACCTTTATAGCAGTCCAGTTCTCACCTTTATAACGAGTTTAAAAAGCCTGATTAAATTAGGGCTAAACAAACAAAGTGTTAAGATACAACAGTATTTTTTTGTTTATAAATCAAGTTTTATTACAATGATATTCTTTAAAAATGCAACTGAACGCTTCTTTAATTTCTAATGAAATCCGCAATGATCAATTTTTCTGGCTTTATTTTGTTACTTAGATAAAAAGATCATAATAATTGAATAAAAATATACTTGTCATTTCTCTTTTTCAGTTTTAAATAATTATTTTGTTTTTATATCAAATAAAGGTTAGAGTTTTCTAAAAGGGTGAGAATGGCTTTGCTGTAAGAGCTATAATTTAATAGGTCTGGACATTACTCAACATGACTGAGCAATTACAATAATAGTATATTATCAACTAAAATAATTTTAGGTATATTCTGAAAAAAAGCTGCATTTCAATCAATAAAGTGCAAAACACAGGAAATAACCAATTATCTGTACATATATAAATTATGCTCATCTGACACGGACTACATGTCAAGTCTGCACGGGTTTTATGGACCCTTATCAGACTGGACCAGCAGGATCCTGTTTATTGGGGATTAAGATTTCTGGCATTTATGGGGTGGGTGCGTGGTGGGGGGAGCGGTTACTTATAGAGGAGATTTTCTTTGCCTTTAACGACATTTCATAGTGTGGGGATGTGTCTGAGGAGTTTAGACTTAAGAGACAAAACCGTTATTTTTTTAAAAACTCGGTTTTTCTCATAAGGTAAGAAACAGTGAAATTTCAAACAAAGTTATGAAGATATACATGTTTTAAAACCGATGATTCGTTCATGGTAATTGTCAATACAACCAAATACCATTAGTATTTCAATAGTGGTGCAGGATATTATAGAATACAGACATACATTTACAACTTTGAAAACCCAAGGCCGTAAAAGTGAACATTCGATTTATTAAAGATAAATAAATAAATAAAACCATTTTTTTGACTGGCATCTAATCCAAATCAAAATTCAGTATATCATTACAAAAAAAAAAATAAATAAATAAAAACAAAACAAAACATGATAAACATTTTTCATATTTGCAAATAATAATAAATTGGTAACATTTATTAATTTTCTTTGTTAAATCAGCGATTTTTGAAGATGACAATGGTGTGCAACTTGCAATGTTTTTCGAATTATTACAGAGATATGTTAAGACATTAACGCAGCTTTTGACTACTTTAATACCAGTAAAATGCAATTTATGATAATATGACTCTCTGTTTACACTCACGAAGACAATAAATGTAAGGTAATATCAATAAATATTCTCAAGTGTTTGTGTTTTCTGACTTGAAATAAAGAGAAATGCAGTCAAAAGAATATCTGATGTAAGTAGTGCACTTACATGCGTTTTTTTATTATTATTTGTCAATTCTTAAACTTCTATTTCTTCAGTAGCTTTTCAACGCTTCCTATATTCTTCTTTGGGCTATGTATGTTATGTACCAAAAGAAGAACGATCTGCTGTTTGATCCACCTAATTTGTAACAATAATTTTCGAGAAATATGGCTTTATTTTGCAAAATTATAAATGTCTCTGATGTTGGTAGAAGGGTGTTTTTTAATTTTCAAACATCTTTGAAATGTAAATTGCATTCTGTCTATTGTAAAAATTCGATCAAAACCTAAATTCTGAAAAACAGTCAAGAAATCTACTTTTGTCCGTGCACCAAGCACAAGTTGAGATTTTAAACTGGTCATTGTTCACCAGACGCCATTGTTGAGTTTAAACCCGGCATTGGTGTATCAAACATCACTGCATTTAAACCCGTCGATGATACATTCGTAAATATTACCAGAGTCACTCAAATTCCCAATGTTCTAAAGTTACAGGACAATATAAACATGTGAATGAAGTATTGCCATGCAATACAAAGTCCCCTACTGGAAGACACCTAATTTTCTCTACTACAGTATAACATAATGAACTGATATCTATCAATGATGTATAAACATCATTGTTGTATATATACAATATGTTATAACAAAACACTTTGATTAAAATTTGGCTTCTAAGTGTGACCTTGATCTTAGACCTATGGCCCGGATTTTGCGCATGTCATGTTGTCTTATCCAGGGGAATATTTGTGCAAACTGATATTCAAATCCTGCTTTGCATGATAAAGTTATATTACATATTCAATAAAATGATTTTAGAGGTAACTCTTTTGGATGTTATTTACAAATAATGCAAGAAAACCACAAGAAAACTCTTGCCGCAGAAGGGTATTAAGAAGGTTCTTGTCAAGTAGTAATAACATTTTAGTTTACAGCGAATAGGAAATCATTAAAAATGAAAACTGATTTCATTATATAAATTTGATTTCACAACTAAGATTAATAGGCTGCATCTAAATATGAATTACTTTGCACCACTGACCCACTGATCATGATGTTTTCATGGGTAATTATAATGAAACAAAATAATTGTAACACTTCTATAATAAAGTAAATTAAAAATGCACATTTGCTAGAGATACCTCATTGCCAAAACACTTTTTTCAAATTCGTATTGCAGGTCAGATTGTGAGAAAATCACAGTAGAACTAGAGCTGATTTTGAGAAAAGCGCATGTCTCCCACAACTGCCTAATTATCTGGATAAGTATTTATCTGAGTCAATCATGCAGCAATGAGTTAGAATGCGGATACTGGCATCAACCATGGACCAATCACTTAGAGTGCGGATACTGGCAACGATTTTTGGTTCAAGGGCCAAAATTCCGAAGTGCCCGGCCTATTTGACTAGTTATCGAACTTGGCCGAGGACTTATTGGCAAACACATTTTGTTAAAGTTTGGTGAATATCGGATGAGAAATGTTCGGCTTAAGAGTGTGGATAATATTTGTGACAGACGGACGGACACACAGACAAGTGTAAATCAATATGTCTCCCACCACAGTGGTGTGGGAGACATAATATTTCTGGCAGAATAACGAAATATGATGGCATAACTAGAGAAAACACTAGAGGCAGATGGTTTAAAAATACAAGTGTATTCTGTCTGAAAATTATTTATTTTTACTGTTTTGCTTTAGTCTATAATGCTTACTTTTCACACGAAACATTGTGTAATGCCTGCATGCATGTTTTCTCGTCTATATAGGTACATTATTTAAAGTGCATCATATCATGCCTTTTCTTCGCTCAAAGTAATTAAATACCATAATAAAGCCATTAACACTTTCTTTGATGTTAGCAGACATAATTACTTAGAGCAGTTTATCTCTTTAAAACTGTAAGATAAAAGTGTAATCATTACGACACAGGAAAAGATGATTTTCGTTGAAATGACAAGAATGACGCGACGAGAGCAATTTAAAGCCTCTGTGTTAATGTCAAAAGAATTGTTTTAGGGCACAAAGTTTAGCAATTTAAGTTACTGGTCAAGATTATGTCAAGATTATAAACATTGCTGGTGACGGTGACCAGTTATTTACACTCCTACAAATACATTAGGCATATTTTCATAAAGCTACAATTTTGCATTTTTATTACCAGCTAAATTACAGATGTAAAACTTAATTCGATCTTTGTGACAATGGTCGTCTTTCCTTTAATGGATATAGTAAAGTATGAGGGGTGTCATTTACCTGAAAAGTTGCTTAATCTATAATATGGGGTATGTACAATCAGATTTCTCAGTTTTTAACATATCTTATTTGCGATGTATGCAACCTTTGCGAATATGCTCACGTTTCATTTGACTATGGTTTGTTAACAATTAGCTGATGAAATTGATATGAAGATTTAAATAGATTTTAATACCTATAAAAAATTAAGCAAATTCAATGTGACTACCGAAATATGTGTGTGACTTAGAGGGTCAGTTTAAAGGGTCTATTCAGATTTTTTTATTTTGACTTTTGTCTCTGCATTGTAAGTATTTATTTTAAAGATGCTGTTGTCTTATGTCTTTAGGTAATGACTTTAACAAGCGAATTATTTCAGCTAGGCGGAAAGAACTAACATATTTCCAAGAACACGATTTTCATCTAAATAATGTTCCAATAAAACTCCTTACACCTCTCTGACTTTATAAAAGATACCCTTTCAATAAAATGCACAACACACGACATTTCAAGCACGTTGTCTTAAAGCTTTAACCGAAATGGCATTTGAAACTTAATCTGTTGCTGTTGCTGGATTTAAAAAGATAGGATTTGGCTTTGCTTTGAAACAATAAAACTATGTATTTACAAAATGCAAACTCGTTAAATATTGCATCAGTTTTAACAAGTTCATTTCATTCGACAAGTAGGTTTATCTATTGTCCACCAATTTAATGTATTTCATTTCTTGTGGTGTTCTTGTCTTTATTTTGACTTTGGTTATAAAAGTCGATTTATCGCTAAACATAGCTCCGTCATCAACAAAGAAGAAAACGGGAAACATTAATGACACATCGTAAACCATGATTAAAACTTCATTCCTATATCAACTTAAAAATCATTTACAACTTTTTATACCCGTGAAAACCCTGCTGACGATAAATTTAATGTAGCAAAATACTTTCCCTTATTTTGATCACATTAGTAGTTGATTGTGATCGCTGAGATGATGATGTCATTCAAAGAGTTATTCTGTAATTATTAAATGGCGAACAGGAGTCTGATCTATCAATAAGTTATCTTTGACCTGGGCTTATTTTCAATGACGTATATATTATTTCTCTACATATAGTAACGTCTTATGTGCAAATACATTATTTCCGTATTCAGTTTGAACTTTAACTTTACTACAGTTTTAGGCATAAAAAAGAAATTATTAGAAAGGACTTTTTGTGGAATGGCATATAGCAGAAACAACATTCCTAGCGTACTGTGAGATGCAACATGCCATTGACCTGGATCTGAGCCTAAGCTAAGTTTAAATATATTTATATTTCAATTGTAATATCTGCGCAGATATTTTCATATGCATTATATTTAACAACAGAATGAACATTGTCAAAGGGAAACATATCAACTTCATTAACATGATTTACAAGGATTTAAATATATAACATGAATCATATACAAGTATACCTCAAATAATTTTGCAAGACTTAGAATAAACCGGTGCTAGGGGGCGTGGACAGTGTTGCATTTTCCATTACTGCTCATGAACATACTCAATCAAACCGAATCTGCAATTGTCACTGTTTGCCTTGTTCTCGGTGCTTCCGAGAGATCTACTTTCTAGATTTTATTAGATACTAGGCGTATGTTCCGGTAACTGGCCGTTTCGACCAAGTTATCTCAATGTCAACCACCGAGCCGCACATTTATATGAAAGATTCTCGTGAGCACTCAGTCTTACATTTACATAATTGGTTAAGCAAATCATGAAAATACAGCATCTGATACGTATCAGTTTGAAGATCAAATACAAAGATATCGAAAGGTATATCGCTGAGTGTCTATAAACGGCTGTGGATGTGTCTTCTAACCATAACGGTACACCTTATCGGACAACTATGACCTTTGGTATGCCAATATGACACACACTAGCCGTATCAATGAAACTGTTTTCCACGTGTTGAAAACGGGAAGTTTAAAATAGTTTTTTAAAAAGTTTTCAAATTACATATAAAATTATATTGTGTTGCTTACCGGACAGATCAGCAAATGCTAGATTGCACAAACACAAATTGGTAGAATTGCGGAGACTTTTCGTTCTGATAATAATTGCAACAATGAAGCTATTCCCAAGCAATCCGGCAATAAATGCCGGAATATACATCATAACTAATCCAAGGGTGATTGTTTTCTCTTTTTCCGCTGTGTCCAGTAAATGGTCTTCCAGTATATTCCTAACAGCGGTGGCGTTTAATGAGCTATTAATTGATTTCCCGTCTGATGTTGTGATACTGTATATGTTTTCCACAAAACTTGCATTATTTTCCCGTGTATCCATACTTCCTGAATTAAGATTATTACCAGATCAATAGATCAAAGTCAGATAATATCAAATCTGTTGCTTAAATCCAATATCTTTATGAAACAACAGATATTGCCTTTTTCCTAAACTGATTTTAGTTACTAATTTACCTAAAGCAACGTAACAAGTACCTTCTTTTATACTTTATTTTGCCAACATAATTGTATTTTCCAATAACCATTGCTACGAACTGACTCTCTCTCTCTCTCTCTCTCTCTCTCTCTCACTCTGTCATAAGATAACAAAATAAAATTTAGTTGAAACTAACAATATTTACTGCACAATTGCTAAACACTAATGATTTTTATAAAGACCCCGTGAATACGATAAATGACAGTCTGAGAACAATGACAGTAGCGTAGTAATTACAGCCAGTCACTTGTCACTATACAATACTTTTGCCTTCTTATTGATATCCAGACATAATCACCTGGTTGGTCTGGTATAATTAGTATTGGTAAGTTATATAGATGTTTAACAGTAAGTTCTAGACTTTTAATTACATTACCAATTTTTGTCGTCATTGTATTAGAATCTGATAAAACAAAGAGCTCAATCAACCGTTTTGGTTTTGCTTGACGAAAACGGAGATAAATAACGGACAATTTAAGCCAACAACCCTTCAGCTACTGTACACAAACATATACGTATGTTTGCAGCATTGTTTCTTTTGTAACATGTTTTTTTTTCGACACAAAAACTGTCACAATTCATCAAATTTTCAATATACGTTAATGGCTTCTTCGTGACACCTCCAGGTTATAAAAACAAGATATAACAAAAATTAAAATCCTTTACACACAATCTGTTTCGGAAGAAAGTTACAGTCTTAATTTGCTGTCATTTGTAAGTTAGTTACACTTCATCTTTCTGTCCAGCGTAATGGTGAACAATAACCTGTATACAATTCAGCTTGTAATGATGGAACAATATTTCATTTTGTGATGGTACAATAACCTGTTTTCAATTTAGTTTGACACTACAGTAACAAATATAATATTTTAATCCTAGATATTGAGATTATTCGTCTTTGTACTTGAACACCATTTATCCTTATGATTGTTTAATCTCGTCTCAGTCCTTGAAACATAGCAAAACAATAAAATATACATATTTTTGGAAAACAGTAATTTCGAACTCGAAGTGTTTCCAAATTTGTTTCCCAAACTTGAATTTAAAAAAATGTAAATTATAAATATTTGTAAAACCGTTTGATGATGACGTATACATTCCTGTAAGCTGGAACCAATGTTCGGTGATAATTATTATAAACACGTTAACTTAAAACACACAAAAGTCATTTATATTTATTCAAAATTGTTTATACCAATATTTCACTTCACGAATAGTTTGAATGAAATAATATATGAACGATCAAGCTCCTTAAAGGCAAATACCGACACCCAAGAATTCTTCCATACATTGTAGGCAGTTCACATTCTTTACTAAAAATAGAGCCAGATTTAAGATACATTGCTGAACGGAAACTCACAAAAACAGTTAGTAATCAGGTTACCAATGCTGAGAAATACCACAAGTTGAGAGTTCTCATTTACAAGTTTTATTTGCCAATTTGGAATAAATATATTTGCCGAATATTACTTTCCTGACAGCCTAGTTGTTATAGTATGTGACATAGGAGATCTATTTTCCTGATAAATATTGTACGAATATTTTTTTGAAATTGTCTCTTGTCCATACTTATTGTGACATGAATTAAAAAATCACTGTAACATATGGGTCTAAGAGAATATAATATCTTCACTTATTTCTAGATAAAATAACTTGATCTTGTTGATTTGATGAAAGGACTGTACTGGTGGTAATTCTCTGGAAAAGATCAATTCATACGAGCTATTAGAGTAGTAAATTAACTCTTTATAGTCTTTAATAACATATTCTTAAATATCCATAAAAGTTGCAATTAAAGGAAACAAACTTTAAGTTTGTACATATTCAAACTGTATTACCTCGTAAAACTGAATATATTTCAACGAAATGTCCCAGTAATACATTGTAAATATTGCAGAACAAATTAAATGACATTCTTGAAACATTCAATTATAGAATGATCCACGTAAAAACAATCGTGAAGCGAAAGTACCTCCCCACAAATGCATGTTTATTCTGACTACACCTATCAGAAGTGCAATAATTTCAGATATGTTTTGTTATTTCCCAAAGCGTCTTGCCGTAATATTACTGTGTTGTGACAATTACTAAGACGAAAAAAGCACATTTTGTAAACTGGCAATTAACCTGCGGTGTAAATGAACATATGAATCACCCACGAACCTTATATAATCAAGTAATACAGGCGTCGCCAAAATGTTACGGTGTTCTTGCAGGTCAAATATTCATTTTTACTTTAAAGGTTTCAATGGTTACAGCTGTACAAATGCTTGAATATAATTGAATGATAATTTATAGAATGCTCAATGCCATTTAATATTAAAGTAGGGCTGTTCAAATATTATCATAATGTAAATCCAGGCTAGATTTTTGTAATGTAAATGTTAGTTAGAACATTGCAGAGCGTCAAATATACTGCAAATAAGAATGATATTTTATAATCATGATAAATCAGTTCTCTTGCTCTGCAAATGGGTCTTTGACTTGGAGAAATAACATCAATCAATAGACCGTTAGATAATTGCTCTGGAACTGTGTTGGCGTTTTCAATGGGAATACATTGTTACCTTTCGACGATATTTAATTATTCTTGGACATCATAAATGTCGTATTTTTAGGGGAAAATGAGAGTATATTAACCTTTTAGTCAATGCGTGGCCTTTTCCAAAGAATCTTGTCATAGATTTTATTTATGTATTCAGACAAAATTTAATTATACCCAGCTAAATCGAAAAGCGTCTTATCTTTTAGCGGAAAGATATAACCTCAATTATTGGTAGAAGAAAAGATTTTTTTTTCTTAGACGTAGTCAATTACAGTATCTATGTTTAGATATTTT
The DNA here is from genome assembly GCF_021730395.1 of Mercenaria mercenaria. Classification (NCBI taxonomy): domain Eukaryota; kingdom Metazoa; phylum Mollusca; class Bivalvia; order Venerida; family Veneridae; genus Mercenaria; species Mercenaria mercenaria. The sequence goes on from NC_069363.1 coordinate 59,341,012, forward strand.
TCTTAAGATACATTATATGGTCTACATGCATCACAAGAAACAAGGCTTGTCAGATTTTACATTACATTTATATGACATCAATATTTTTAGATCTTTGTATTACAGAAATGTTATCGCACTTTGCTACCGATATCGTAAAAATAAACATTTCACAGAACAAGTTTAGCTTCTTCCCGGTTTTAGCACTTACATTGTACCACTTCTGATGATGAGAATGAGCTTGACACAGATGTGCTTAAAAAATAAAATAATCACTATGGATCATTATTTTTGCATTATTTTAAATAAAATTTAGTTTATGGATGAAAAGTGTTGTGGCCAATTCACGTATCTGTCACAGTGATCGATTGTGAATATATTTCCAAGTAAGAACATGTATGTTCTTTCCCTATACAGACACAACTTAAACCTAAGATAGTATTATTATTTTACATTTTGAATTCAAATGGCGTTTAGATGCGCTAGACACTGATTTATTCTGATCTCACATTATTTGAGAGTTAAACTGAAAGGTATTTTAAAAACTTCCGTTAATCGTCATAAAACTATACATGTTAATAATGCTAAACGTGACTGGTCGAGAGGGCTAAGGCGTTTTCCTACGGAAATGAAAACACATATTTCGATTCCTGGCTTCTTCCATTGCGGTGTGTCATTGGGCAAGGCAATTTCTCACATTCGACCCGGCTCTAAATGGGTAGCAGTGTATTCCTGGGGGTAAGGTATAACTGGTTTTAAATGTTCTTTAATAATATAGTCTCCAAAATGCTAGACAGAGCTTTTTTATTGTTTCACAAAGCGTTTCCTGTATCTTTACTTTTTGGTAATACTTAATTGTCATAGGGAAATCGTTTAGCCTGATTTAAACTCGCAGTATCTAAACGTATAAAATCACTACCTTTACGTTTTTGTAAACAAGAGGGTCATGATGACCCTGGATCTCTTACCTGAGTAATATGAGCTACATGTTTCAATATCAAAGTGATGCTAAAATATTAAGAAAGTAGGTCAGCAGGTCACATTCGTGGTCACTGAAAGTCAGTTTTAAGATCGGTGTGCAAAACAGTACATGTCAGCCAAATTTCAAGGCTGTATCTTAAAAACAAGAAAGTAGGTCAGTAGGTCAAGGTCACAGTTAGGTGAGCCCTAATCACTTGGTGTTATCAGGTAATTATAATTAAACAGTCTAGGAAATATGATCTGATATTTTTTAAATATGTTTTCATATATAACTCATATAAGTGAACACACACCCCCTCCGGCGGGGCCTCTTTTCACCCGAGGGGCATAATTTGAACAATCTTGTTAGAGATCCACTGGGCAATGCTATATACCAAATATCAAAGGCCTAGGCCTTGAACTTTCAGACAAGAAGAATTTTTTTCCTATGTAAGTCTATGTTAAACTTTGAACACCCAGGGCAGGGCCTCTTTTCATTCCAGAGACATAATTTGAACAATTTTGGTAGAGGACCACAAGGCAATGCTACATATCTTGTGGTTTCAGACAAGAAGATTTATAAAAGAATTCCTATATAAATCTATGTAAAACTTGGGACACCCGGGGTGGGGCCTCGTTTTACCCCAGGGCACAATTTGAACAATCTTCATGGAGGACCATTAGATTATGTCACATGCCAAATATCAAGGCTCTATGCCTTGCGGTTTTGGACAAGAAGATTTTTTCCTTCCGGTTGCCATGGCAACCAGAGTTCTGTATGGAATTTACTTTTTTGAATAATTTTGAAAGGGGGCTAGCCAAGGATTATTCCTGTAAAGTTTTGTGTAATTCTGCCCAGTGGTTTTCAAGAAGATATTTTTAGAAAATTTTGACGTACGGACGACACACGACGGACGACGGACATTGAACGGTCACAAAAGCTCACCAACATGAGCTTATTTCAAGCTATTAATGTAAATTAAATTATCTTTTTTTACAGGATGTTCTTTAGCGCTTGACTAATTTAATGTTAAAAAGTTACAAAACGGTTCTCTTACACAAAAAAATAATAGTGCATGACTTTCACAACTGTGTAGGAGTAAATATTAAGAATTTTGCAGTACTGAAAATTAGTTCCTTTATTTGGTTTATTAGACGTATTTTGCAGACTGCAATACTTGGACTTCGGATTTAACAAAACTTTATATAGTTTTCTGCAGCAATGGCATACTGGATATATACAAGTTACGCAGAGGGCAATTTTTATTTCACATATGGCAACCTCTGGAGTTTCGTCGATAATAAAAATATTTGAGAACAAGAATTATTTTCTAATTATGAAATATATTAGGTTTTTTTCCCTTAAAAAGGGCTTATAGTTGATTATTTTATTGAATAAAATGTAAAGCAGCCTTTAGATACGGACATACATTAAATTTTGTGAATTCTTTTTTTTTGTAAGTATTTGGGATCCTCGTGGCATGTCTTGATTTTTAATGAATGCGTTTTCTTAAAAAAAAACAAGTAAATATATATACATTCTAGAACAAAATACAGTTGAATCTAGGTATCTCAAATTCCAAAGATTCGAGCGTTTTACTTCAAAATTCGACTTAAAATGGTACTTTGTGCGCGTGTTTTCGAAACGGGACTTGCCTTCGAGATAGCCGGAATATTGAGTTAAGCTGGTTTTACGTGTATAACTCACTGCTTAGTTACTTAGCAAATGCCGTTTTAGTCTGTATCTATATCATTGGTTTACATAATCAAAACAGTGAGAAGGTCCCCAGTACAAGTAAAATTAGAGACTTTTTACTCAGGAGCTGTTAAGTTACATAAAACTTTAAGTATATGCATGCACTTACAATATATGTTGTATAACGTATACAATACTACGTAATTACAAAATGCTCATGAAGCAGGTAAAAACTTATAAGTCAAACCTGTCTGTAACGTCTACTCTTTGAAATGAAAAAAAGTGGTCTTCATAGACAAGTGGTCTCACAACACAAGTAAATTTTCTTTATTTATAGCTAAACAGGAAGAGAAAAATATTCGCCTATTTAAAACGGTTTTATAGTAATGACCTACTCAGAGGTGGCCTTTAGCACAGATTGCCATCTAGACATGAAAATAATGACATTTACCGTCATTGACATTTGTCAATAATTGTTTGGTGTCTTATGTTCAAATTAATATCAAATACGATATCCTTGTACTGGAGAATTTTATAGCACCATAAATCGAGCAACCTGTTCATGGATTCATAATATTTGGTGGCGCATTCAAATACATGTGCTATTTCTTTTAATCTAGCGAAACAAAAAAAAAAGATTATTGTGAAAGTATATTAATTATTCTTATGGAAATACCTAAAATGTTTTGTTACACTCGTGTGGTATCTATTCATGATACTTAACAGAAGGTATCATTAAAAGTGTTTAATAGTTATGGTAATGGGAATTTATGAAGGGAAATTCATGTAATAATAATATAAATATCACATTCTTCTGTTTTGTTTTTTTTGTTTTTTTTTTTTTTGGGGGGGGGGGGGGGGGGGGTGTCACAATAACTTATCAATACTACACAATTATTCGATATTGAGAGTGGCTAATTACGTGCGTTGATTCTAATGTAAAAGCTTTGTTTCCTTTTATATTTATATATATTTATGTTTTCTCATGCAACACAGTGGTTCACTCAAAAAATACAGTGGACAAAATCTTAACTAGCAAAACAAATCACTCGTCTGTTTACTTGTTGTGATCACATGATATCTGAGTAGAGATAGTCACAAGATTATTCAATTTCAAAATTGACATTTTGATCCATAACGCTTTATAATAGACGTATTAGTGGCTTAATATTTTATTTATCGGAAGAATGCCTTTTTCATCGTTTATATTATTTCTACTCCTTTGTGGTCGGAGATTAAATTCAATGCCAGTTTGTATTAGACATAGGCATTTAAGAACAGCTTCACTATATCGAGTCTTCTTTTTGTTTTGGTGTTCTCTGCATTGAAGAGAATTATTTCTAATATCGTCTAATAGATGTGATTAAAATAATGCATCATATATTTTACTTTTCCAATGTATTAAATGTTCTTTCACAATAAGAATTTACTTGATAAAGATTGAAGGTCATCAAAGTGAAAAGTGAACACTCTTGCTGATTAATGAGCCGCACCATGAGAAAACCAACATAGTGCATTTGCGACCAGCATGGATCAAGACCAGCCTGCGCATCCGCGCAGTCTGGTCAGGATCCATGTTGTTCGCTTTCAAAGCCTATTGCAATTAGAGAAACCGTTAGCGAACAACACGGATCCTGACCAGACTGCGTGGATGCGCTATGTTGGTTTTCTCATGGTGCGGCTCATTTGTCTTTTCTTGAAACAAAACAATCTGCGTTAAATTACAGTTGCGTTTTTGCTCAAAGCATTTACATTTACGTAAAAGCTTTCAAATGGAGCTATATAACATATACAAATAACAAAAGACTTCTCTGCGAGACTTCTCTGCGAGAAGATTTGGCGACTGTGTTCAAGATATTTGCCATATAATTGTGATTTATTCTATGCATTAGATAAGTACACTCTTCTTTTAAAAGCGTAAACAAACATATGATCGCTGAATTTGTGTCATATGATAAATATAAATATAATGACTTGGAGGCACTGACCTCCAGATCGTACGACAACACAAATGGAAAATATTTAGTTAACAGAAAATTATTGCTGTATGAATCAAGAAGGCTGGACTTCAGTTCCTTTAAAATGGGGTTTATTGTAGAAAATGTTTTGCTTAAAAATTCTAGATAGTTTAGTTGAAAAAGTATCAAAAGAGCAGCCATGCTGCTACTAATATTTACAGTAGAAAAAGGAAGCCGTGTATATAAGAATGTGACATAATACTGCACTCTTTCTAGTATAAATTATTGTATATGCGGCTATGAGTTAACCCGAATGAAAGTATTGAAAACGGCCAAAATGCTTCCTAACCGAAGAAATATTTGAAACATAAAGTGCATACATAAAAACGTACAGATGTCGGTCGGCCGGATGTAGACCTAATCAGTTTTATATTCAACATAACTCACTATAGATTGTTTTTAATTTTGCTTGCAAAATACCCTTAACGGAGAAAAGTATACTGTCCAGTTCAAAATGACATGCGTTATAACATTTTTATGATAATGTAATGAGCTAGGTACTATCTTGTATATGTTACCAGTTGGCTTTCTGTTCTAGTCTGTTCCATTACAGGAAAAGGGAAATTCATTCCAATAAAATGCTATGATGTAGATACAAGGTCTACCAGAAAATAACACCCCAAACTTTTATGAATAGAAATTTCTTTCTTTGATGCTCTGCTTTATATAATTTAGCCACATGAGATCTAATTATAAAGTCTACTAACGTAAGAAACATAGGTTTACAACACATTACATAATATTATAATGCTGCTGAAAACGTGCATGGCATGTATCCCCCACGTTGCAGTGCTTTAACATATTAAAAAGACATTCATATCCTTACACGTAAATATAACCAGACATGTTTCCTGATAAACAGACAAGATAACATTGATACAGAAGACAGAACAAAAGATAACTGACATATATACTGTCTAGACTGTCTTAGCAATCACACTGGTTTCATGGTCTTACTACACTATATGGCATTAATACGTTATGCTGTACAATCCGCCAGTTTATATGTTTCACTAAACTCTTTCTTAAGCCATTTTTACTCAATTCACTGACAAATATTGCATATTCCCTTCTAATAACGACTTTACAAATTGTTCATAGCATTAAATCATCTACCAGGCCTACGTATTGGCATAGAGTTTTCTCGCTACCTTTATTATCATAATCAGTAATCTTATCACTCTACTCGCGGTTAGAAGAGATGTCACCGCCAATTACTTGACTACATGATTTCGCGATAAAGAAACGAATAATCGGATAGGGATGCCGACGACAAAAAAAGCAGAATGCTTTTTACATAATTTCATAGAAAAAGAGAAAGAATTAGACTAAAAAACTGTAAAGTGGCGTTTTACAAGTTACCAAGAAGCGCCGGTATCGGTAAAATAAAAGCAACACAACCGACAAATCGAAATATAAAGTTTTAGACATGTATACGAATATCGTAATGTTACACAGGTACGTCATGACAAGGCGCTACCAAATACCATAAAAACCGGCTCATGATTTGTCAATAAATTGAATATCCTTATTAAATTTCCGCATCCATAACTATCTGAGAATGAATTGGTCATTTCTATGTTTATTATCTTAAGGTCATTAATTACTTAACCGTTATTATGCTGGGCACGTTTGATTCTGCCTTTACAACCAGTGTAGATCATGATCAGTCTGCAAATCCGTGCAGTCTGATCATGATCTACACTGTTCGCCATTCAGTCAGTATCTTTTCGGTATGTACCCCTTTTAACAGTTAATGGTACTGTCCAAATTGAAAGATGGACAAGTCCATTATAGAAATTTAGCAGGGTAAGGGTTAAACAACATCGAAATGAATTAAATAATTTAGTAGTTTGAGGCTGCATATATCTCTCACACATAATATCGTCTGATTATTATACTGATCTGTCTTCGTTGTTTATCGCTCTATCTCAAAAATAGTAAAGTGAATTTGAAGCAAAAAAAAATTTAAAAAAAAAAAAGGTTTAAAAAATGGTAATTGGGCAGAATCTACTAAACAACAGGAAACAAATCAATCTTTTTTTCACCATTTTCAACCTGCAGTGAGCAAAATATGCTGATATATCAAAGTTTCTGATCGATTTTCTCAAAATGTTGAAAATGGTTGATAGAGCAACGTTCTACTCAGGCGACGGATGACTATATACGGGTTATCACGTTAATAAGTTGTGAAATAGATTTATACATCGTTTGACCTGTTAAGGTACAACAAACAGTTTAAGATAATTAATCTTTAGCCTGCTGGTGGCAAGTGATTCTGCCTTTGCGACCAATGCAGACCAAGATCAGCCTGCACGGATATGGTCTACACTGTTCGTTATTCAGTGAATAAATTTTCAGTGAACATCCCTTTGATTAATAAGTGGTACTGCCAAAATTGAATGATGGACCAGTCCATTCTAGAAATTTAGCAGGCTAAGGGTTAATATACAAAGTCGGAAACATCTTATTTACTTACAGTAAAGCCTCAGTCATTTGATTACAACTTTCCATTGATAATTGTTTGTTACAAGAACGGCATGTCAAAACACTTCCAAGGACGTTGTTTACATATTAATGAAACTCCCTGGACTTTCGTCAGATTTTTTAAAGAAGTATCTGCCAATTCCGATGCACAACACGTAACGTGTCAAACACTGCATCATAGAAATAACCTGAATTGACATTTGGAATTTAATGTTATGCTTGCTGCGGAGATAGAGACATTTCGACGTGCAATCTTGTCTCTGTAATTGTTTTGTATGAAAATGTGTTTTTACAAAATTTAAACTCTTAAATCATATATTCAGTTAAAATTCACCATTTAATAAGCATCACTTATGTAACCCATCGAATTTATATTGCACTTCTTATGGTGTTTCTTGACATTATCTTGAGATCATCATTGCTGTTGCATTGTTTTTATGCTATGATTGCAATGCAAGCATTTGAATGGGTCAGTTAAGGCTGTTTTGTTAAGTGTTTAAAGTCCTTGTCAATGGAATCACTTGTCTCTCTAATCTATAAGTTATCGCCACGCTGTTAATGATATGAAATTGATTTAATTACAAATATCTTTATCAACGCTTGAAACGGACTGTAACAAGTTTCATTTTAAGACGTAACGATAAATAAAACGATTTATCACATGTTTGACGTCGTGGTAGTGAAATAAAGCCATTACATTAATTTGATAATACACTAGTGTAATAAAACATTGACGTTGACGTCGTTTATTGATAGGAGACGTTTTTGTCTGTAATAGGTAAAGAAAGAATACATTTTGATGTTTGTTTGTTTGTTTTGGATTTAATGCCGTTTTTTCAACAGTATTACGGCGGGCAGTTGACCTAACCAGTGTTCCTGTACCAGTACAAACCTGTTCTCCGCAAGTAACTGCCAACTTCCCCACATGAATCAAAGGTGGAGGACTAATGATTTCAGACACAAAAATATTGATGTTTCAACAGGAAAAACTTACATGTGATAAAAAAGGATATTACATTTGTGTCTTTCCACATTGAATTTATTATACTCGTTGAATAAAATTGATAATTGCAGTCAGTGATATTAGTTTATTCCAACAACATCAGAATATGATTATGTTTTACTACGTATTAAACTCTCACGTCATTGAACTTGTTGATAACTTAATACGCAGAATATTTAGCAAAACTGCACACTGTAAGTAGAAATGGAATACTGGCGCATTACTATTTTCATTATTTGTTATTACTAGTGACGATATTAAAGCTACAGAGTGCACAGGCGGAAACAATCCTCTATTCCAATGTAAAAAAGTTTGTGTTTATTCATCGCATTTTCCCGACATTTTAATCATTTAGATTTGGCCCCCCGTAACTCTATCAACACTTGTACGATACGGATATTAGTCTCATTTATTAGTACGTTTGTACTCAGCAGTCCACCGGAATGTCAAACAATTTCACAAACGGACTGCCATGTTTTCTATGAACGGAGTTCAGTAGAGATATTAGTCAAGACGTTTTCGTATCTACAATGTCATATAGATCTGTTATTGCATCTAATAACTTGTAATAAGCACAAATGCTATTGTTTATTTCTTTTCCTATTAGGCGTAAAAAATTGTCTTTTTCCGGTATCCCGACCTACCCTAAATATTTGGCCCGACCCTAAATGTTTTTGCTAAATGCCTTGGAGAATATTTTTTCAACAAAAAGTTGCAAAACTGCACTTTTTATGCTTTAAACATGGTCAGTGATGTTAGAAATCAACTTACTGATGCTCTAAAGGCATAACCCCTTTATTTGTATTCAATTTTTTACACAAAAATAATTTCCGAAAAGTCTCACTTAATAAAAAAAATAAAAAAAAATAAAAAAAATTCCGACCTACCTACCCTAAATTTTTAAGCATGTTACAAAAGAATTTTTTTAGGCCTTATTAACGACATTTAATATTTCATTAAGTATGCCTTTAAATATGCTACGACAGTGGTCAATAGTCCTTAAATAAAACAATGTCAGAAAACTGAAACATGTTTGGAAAGAGTGAATACAATGCAGTCAAACTTGTGGGTATTGCTTGTTTTTCCTGACAATGTATAATACGTATGAAAGTTAATGACGTTTATATTGGTCCATATCATTTTGTTATGAAAGGAAATATCAAATGTATTCAGACACTTGTTTAGGAAAATAAAAGCACTCTTTCAAAATATGTATAGATTAACATACTTTCTTGATATAAAAATAATCAAAACTTTGATGATAATCGAACTATATCTAATCAAACATTCGTAACCATTTAAAATTTTATTGTAGGCTTACCTTCCCATAACACGACGAAAAAAAAAAGAAATATATTTTTTAAAGAACTCCAAGGACAGGAAAACCACCCTAACCCTTATCCCGCTAAATTTCAATAACAAACTTGTCCACCTTTCAATTTGGACTGTATCATTAACTGTTAAAAGTGGTGCATACTAAAAGGATACTGACTGAATGGCGAACAGTGCAGATTATGATCAGACTGCACGGATGTGCAGGCTGATCTTGATCTACACTGGTCGCAAAGGCAGAATCATTCATGTCCAGCATGATAAGGGCTAAACTTGAATCTGGAGTTTGCACACATATGTTAAAGATATACTAGATTCAAATTTATAATTGAAGATATGGTTAATTATTACGTAGTATCTATGTAATTTCAACAGAAACTAGGGATTTTCTTGTGTATAAACAATACAATGAGTGTTAGGTTTAAAGAAGTATGTTAAAGTAAGCGTAATATAAATGTATATTGCCAATTAAAACATTTGGAAGTTTTTAACAAATGTATGTGATATATGAAATTTAATTTTGAATGTAGTTTTCCCTTTCACAATTATTTTATGTATTAAGTTAAGGTATTAGATCACTAATAGTAATGTTTACAGAATGGCCTTTGCTTGGTATATTCTGAAAGGTAACCGTGTTTTGCACTATTTAGCAATTTTTAAACAACTTTTACCGTGCAGTTTTTTTATAAATTTCGTGTAACTTATGGTATCTCTCAAAGCTCAAGTAGAGACAAATTTCAAAGTAATAGCCACTATCCAAAACGTTTGCAGAGAACTCATTTTACCATTAATTTTAATAAAAGAAACATCAAATTATTGGTAAACAATTATAAAACACAAAATAAAAATGTCAACATCATTTTTTCTATGGTGCCTCAAGTAAACGGATTTAATGAGACAGAATTCATACTTCAACATTGAAAAAATAAGGTCGAATGCTAGTTTCTGTTTTGAATTTTGCTTACTCCATTTACAAATAACCTTAGGGCAGACGTAAAACCCACCTAAATTTCTTACACAATATATAATCTAAGAGTGAAAGCAAAATAGAGAACTTTTACCGCGCGTAACTCAATATTTTTAAAGATGTGTAACTCTTCCCCTTCTGTTTAAGTAGTAAATTCACTTTGAACACCAAGAAATCGCTTATAAGATTCATCTTTTTCCATTTTTGTACAAGAAATCAATAAAAAGTCTTGAAAGAAGTAAAAACTTACTAGAAAAAAAAGGAAAATAAGTAGAAAAAAAATTGGTCCCAGTAGGGCTTGAACCTACGCCCCCATAAGAATTGCAGTAAAAGAAGGTTTATCCTAGGAATTGAATACTCTTCAAAAAGGAGGTTTTCTATTAGTGACCTAATACCTTAAGCTGAATATATTTGATGAGCTTTTTTTCCATTAGACGGAAATATCTAAAAACAAATTATTCCAGTGGAAAATACACTTTTGATATCTTAATCTTGTAATGTAACGTGTAATTCTTTACTCCAACCTATTACTGGTAAATAAGTAAAATAATTAACGTCCGAGATAGAGTGATGACGTAGACTTCCCAGTATCATGGATAATAAACCAGGATCGATGTCCCCTTGAAGATTAATTAGTTTTCTCCAACATGATCCCAGACAGATGTATAGATGATATATTATCAGAAAATAAGAACTTCCTTGTAAAGAAGGTTTCACAAAAAGAAGGTATACAGGAATTACTGACTTTAATCAAAATATCACAACGGGATGATTGCTGTTCTAAATTGGTTTCCTAAACGCCTGCGCAGAAAATAAATGAAGATAATTGTCTGAGAGACAGATAATATCATAATAATCTTATACTTCCTGGCAAAATAAGTTGTCTTCAAGCGACTTTACCTGAAACAATTCTGGGCAAACAATTCTATAGAAGAAATTTAGGTGTAATTATACCGTTTTATGCAGTTGTTGTTGATGATATCTTTATACACTCCGGGTGTTTAGGCGCAGTGTCAGAAGCTTAAATTCTTTAAGAAGCTGATCAAGAATCGGGCTGCTTCTAATATTACTCTTACTGCATTAAAGTATACATATATAAGTTGTCACTGACCATAATATATTACTGTTGAACTATGGAAATTTTTAACAGATACAGGTCCTGTAACTATCACTGTCATGTTGTGTGACAATGAATATCATGCAATAATTTGAGGTCATAAATATTCGTACCAAATTCCATATGTAAAATCGCAACCGGGGTTTAATTCTGTTATTTTATTATTTTAAAAAAAAACTAGCACGTTATGTTAGGGAGTGAGCAGCATTTTCGCCAGTATAGTTGTTAGATATATATTTTTAAAATGCACGCTTTAAAGCAAAATTAAACACATCCGTTTAAAGTAATAGTATACCAGTATTGCTATCACTGTTACATGGACAACGTGTGCGTGACATACAACTTAATTAAGAAATAATGTATAGAAAAACCGCGTTTTAACATTATTAATACACGAAAGGTTATACGTCCGCGGAATACTTTCAGGGCCCGAGTGAATTACGTATAACCGATTTTGAGTGTATTAATTTAAGTAAAACACGATTTTTCTATACATTATTTCGATTCTGTTGTGCCCTTTATCTTAAACAGTAGATAAAATATAGAAGCGCTCTTTCTTGGTCGCAACTAAAACATTGACGTCATCACACGTTAACGTTAGCGTAAGCGTGGCTTAATAGAAACAAGCGTATTAGACTGAATTAAATCCTACCACAGGGTGAGAAGAACACATACTGGCTACTGCATAAAGAGGTTGCCTGAGACACAACCAAAGATCCACATTATGTCGCATGCAGTTCTACCTAGTGATACAGGAGTACTAGTACCCGTTATATCAACATTTATGAAATGAGAACGCATACAACATAAATTCACTGACCGTTTCAAAAAAGATTATAACATATCTAAGTTTATATAAAGAGGATTATAAAATGGAACATAATATTTTTTTCATTAAAACATATTTTGGAGAAAAAAAAGTCAGGACCAAGATATAATAAGAAATGATAAATTGTAATCCGCTGCCCCCTACCCCCGCCCTCATCCCCAGTCCCCTCCCATCAACTGAAACCAAATGGTAGAGTAAGTTTGTATAAAAATCACATACATAAAAGACACAGGTAAAGTATAAGCAGACAATGAATCCATACATGCGGTACTTATATGTATAATGACGGACAATAATCTTTTCGATCATTTATACTTACATCTACTGGGAAATATCACGCTTTCAATATATGTTTCAATGAAAAATCATTATTGAGGTAGCATATTCAATAAATCAGTCATACTTTGCATGTTATTAATTAGATATGTTTTATTAATTTAAGAGATATGTGTAAAATTATTTAAAATATGACGATTACTTTTTATATATTTCAATGAATACTAAACCCCAGTTTTATCAACAGACGTATTTTTAAAAGCTTGAACATGTAAGTATATACTTATCTGAAATAGCTGAAAACTAATGCAGTAATTTTGTAACGAACAGTTATGGTCACGTACGTCATTGAAGTGGTGTCCAATACGTAATATGGCCGTTATTGTGGACAAGATAATAATCATATAATAATTTATATTATATAACATTATATATCTTTTTTCTGAAGTACAATACATATTATAAATGTACGCGACTTTCAATTTTGTAAATGATATCAGTATAATAGAAAAAAGTTAAATAATAGTGTAAGAAAATATAATTTGATAATAATGTATGCCATTTTCAAAATTTAGTGTGTTCTGGTCTGTACTGTGATACTTTGGCTGCACTCGGTCTCCTAAATGTTAATATGAATATATAATCTACAAAATAGGTCATCGACGATTTTTTGCAGCAAATATCACGATATATGTATTTTAACCAGTCGACTAAATAAAATATAGATATCATCCTAACCAAGTTTAGTGATAGCAGAATAATGTCAGATTTAAAACATATTAAAGTTGAATCTTAGTATCTCAAATTCCAGGGGATCAAGCGTTTTTCTTCGGGATAGCCATAATTCGATTTAAAATGATATGCATATTGTGCACGGGTTTCTCGGGATGGTACTTGAAAAAATCGTCTCCGAGATAACCGCAATTTTGAGATAATGGAGTTCGAGATATGGAGATTCAACCGTATATCCAACTTCCGCCCGTTAATTAAAGAATGTCTAAGTCATCTTTAGTTATTGATCTGAAATTGTAACATTATATGACTTACATAACCCAAGAATAATAACCATAGGCAATTATCTGAACAATATTATATCTACTCGTTTGCAAAAAGGATAAGAAAATAGATTTTTAATGTGCAATGTTTGCCATATAATGTTTCAACTAATTTTTCCTACCAGTATGTCTAGAACTGTAGCATTAAGATCCGCCGAGAGTTGATTGCCGAGAGACCGATGATTACTTTGACACCGCGTTGGCGTTTTCTGTTGTTCCAGAAAGTACTGAAACATAGTACTAAATTTGGATTGTTTAATTTTATTGCCAGACAAACCAATAACGCATGTTAAGGAATAAAATGAGGACATAATTGTGTTACTTGTATTAACCTGTCAGTGTATACATTGGTTTACTTATTTCGGGAAATTGCAATGATCAGTTAAACTAAATAAATTGTTGTTATTTTCAGATCTAAAATTTACAGCATTCACAACTAGTGGAAATTACAGAATTTTGTTTTTCAAGTCATTGCATTTTTTTTCATGCTATAAGTATATACAAGAGGGCCAAGATGGCCCAAGGTCGCTCACCTGAAAAACACACCATAACAGTGTAACATGTTTGACCTAGTGATTTTATTATCATTAAAATTGGAGCAAAAACCTTGTGTATAAACAAGTATTTTTTTTATTTGACCTAGTGACCTAATGTTTGACCCCAGATGACCCATATTCGAATTTGAACTAGACTTTATCAAGGTTAAAATTCTGACCAAATTTCATGAAGATCAATGGAAAAATTCAGCCTCTATCGCATACACAAGGTTTTTATTTGATTTGACCTAGTGACCTTGTTTTTGATCTCAGACAATCCATATTCAAACTTGACCTAGATTTCATCAAGGCAACCATTCTGACAAAATTTTATGAAAATCCAGTGTAAAACGCAGCCCCTATTGCATACACAAGGTTTTGCCTTGATTTGATCTATTGACCTAGTTTTTGACTCCAGATGACCCATATTCAAACTTGACCTAGATTTTATCAAGGTAATTATTCTGACCAAATTTCATGAAGATCAGTTGAAAAATACAGCCTATATCGCATACACAATGTTTTTCTTTGATTTGACCTAGTGACCTACTTTTTGACCCAAGATAACCCATATTCAAAGTTGACCTAGATTTTATCAAGGCAATCAATCTGACCTAATTTCATGAAGATCAATTGAAAAATATAGCCTCTATCGCATACACAATGTTCTTCTTTGATTTGATCTAATGATCTAGTTTTTGACCCCAGATAACCAATATTCGAACTTGACCTAGATTTCATCAATGCAATCATTCTGACCAAATTTCATGAAGATCAGTTGAAAAATATAGCCTATATCGCATACACAAGGTTTTTCTTTTATTTGACCTAGTGACCTAATTTTTGAACCCAGATGTTCAATATTTGAACTTGACCTAGATTTTATCTTGGCAATCATTATGACTAAAAGTCATGAAGATGAATTGAAAAAATACAGCCTCTATTGCATACACAAGGTTTTTCTTTGATTTGACCTAGTAACCTAGTTTTTGACCCAAGATGACCCATTTTCGAAGTCGGCCTAGATTTCATTTAGGTTATTATTTCGACCAAAATTTATGAAGACTAATTGAAAAATACAGCCTCTATTGCATACACAATGTTTTTCTTTGATTTGACCTAATGACCTAGATTTTGACCCCAGATAACCTATTTTCAAACTCGGCCTAGATTTAATCAAGTTGATTATTCTGACCAAAATTCATGAAGATAAATTGAAAAATACAGCTTCTATCGCATACACAAGTTTTTTCTTTGATTTGACCTAGTGACCTAGTTTTTTACTCTAGATAACCAATTTTCAAATTCGGCCTAGATTTCATCAAGGTAATCATTCTAACCAAATTTCCTGAAGATCAGTTGAAACATACAGCCTCTATTGCATACACAGGCTAAATGTAGACAGACAAACGACGGACGCCGACATCGAGCGATCAGAAAAACTCACCTGAGCATTGCTCAGGTGAGCTAAAAAGGCAACTTGAGAAACATTAGATCGAAAGTTCAATGACGGCAAAAATGCTAATGAATACCTCCTTTATCCTTTTCATGCAGTATTATAATAGCATAAATCATACAGAATGTAAAACAGTCTGCTAATGTCAACAGTTTAGCATCCGGTTGTGTATTTTGTATTAATTACTCATACCAGTCTAATTGCAGTCTTTTATATGTGTAGTCTTTTACATGAAGTATTACAAATGGTAATTTTATGTGGTAATGCGTTATATACCCTGCAGCAACTTTGATATTCAAAGGTGCTAATTTTATGTGGTAATGCGTTATATACCCTGCAAGCAACTTTGATATTCAAAGGTGCTAATTTCGTGTGTAAAGACTACATACAGACTATATGTATACTGATGTAGCACAACAAACATAATATGTGGTAATACGTTATTTACCCTTAAGCAATTTTAGTAGTCAAAGGTGTTAATTTCGTGTGTAAAGACTACATACAGACTATGTATACTGATGCAGCAAAACAAACATTCTACTATAAATTACTTATTCAAAATGTGCATATCTTTGTATATATTCTACATTGTTTTAAGTCAATAAGTCACGTCACAACATATATCCATTAAGTCCTGTTTGAAATTTTGAATTTTGTTACCTAAGTGACTAAAAAACAACAACTTTTTACGTGCTGTTTTATGTTGTTCTCCGTGTGTTACAAAATTAAGATGTCATTTCAGACAATACTCTTGCCTTAAACAAAATAGATTTAAAATTACCCTTTGTTCTAAACATTGAACTAAAGTAATACCTATTTCATGGAACTATATAAAATTAAGTATTGTATAGCACTTTGAACATTTTCTACCTTTACGCTTTATAAAACATTTAGTTCATATCAGTAGACCGCACTTCCCTAACTAGCAGAAAGCATTATTCATGTGTTTTTTCCAATATATAACACTCAAAATTTGTTCAATGTGCGATGATGTCCACACGCAACTATTAAGAATTACTTATAAACTATAATGGAATAAGAGCTGCTCAAGGAGCGGGTAAAACAGAATGAACGAAGACTTTTTTGCGTCTCTTGCACAAGATTTGTATAATTGTGTCTAATCTATTGCATTCGATAATCAATTTATTCGTCTTCTGAAAGCATTGTTTACAAACACGTAACCTTTGAAACTGTACGTAGGTTATCATTAGAACAAATGTTATTAACGCAGTAACTTATAATTTGTTCGGGTTAAGTGCCATCCTCCTACATAGTTTAAATGAATTTAAATTATACGTAGATTATCTTTAAAACAAATGAGCCGCGCCATGAGAAAATCAACATTGTGGGTTTTTCCACCAGCATGGATCCAAACCAGCCTGCGCATCCGCGCAGTCTGGTCAGGATCCATGCTGTTCGCTTTTAAAACATACTGCAATTAGAGAAACCGTTAGCGAACAGCATGGATCCTGACCAGACTGCGTGGATGCGCAGGCTGGTCTGGATCCATGCTGGTCGCAAACCCACTATGTTGATTTTCTCATGGCACGGCTCAAATGTTATGAGCGTAATAAACTTGTTAGGAGTTCGGGTTAAATGCTATCGTTCTGCATAGTTTAATTCGATCCAAATTATACGTAGGTTATCTTCATGAACGTAAAAAACTGGCAATGAGTTCCGATTAAATGTTAGAGAATATCTATTTCTAAGGCTTTGTTATATATCATCTGGTCATAAGAAAATTTCTTTAGAAAGTTTGATTTCATATACAATGTACTATTACAAGAAATACATAATTGTAATTGCACATTATCCTTATTCAAAGAAAGATGATTTTGCATAGATCTGAAATACCATCACATTTAAGAGGTTATGCAAAATATTTAAACAGTCATAGGTGACTGGACTAAGTAAATATAATGATTTTAAAACACACAATTTATGAACATATTGTAAACAACAAATCTATTGACAAAGCGAAAAAGACATTACCAATATATTAGCAAATTAACCTCCCTCTTTTTTAACGACTTAATACGTCTGATACACTTGGCTGAAGACAAGAAATCTAAGTCACTGGGGAAATCTCTTTAACGAGACTGGAAGTACGTGAGACATATCAAATGCATACAATACATTGCAGATTCATACAAAATAACAGCAACGGTAAATATTTCACAGAGTGATAGGTCACACAAACCTAAACAGTATTCTCTCTATATAAAATTGGCATTTTTCACAGAGTTGCTACACATAACAAGACCCATTTCAGAGTACATATACTTGCATTTTGGCATAAAATGAAGAGAAAAAAGGGTCATTTATCTTCCGAGAGAAATTTCTCTTGTCAAATTTGCCTACTCTAAAATGACATCAAAATCACACGGCTGTGACCTTGTAGTACTACTAATACTATAGCTGACTTTCTTCACTAAATTTAGAATTCGCTTCCGTGTTTCCTTCCAAAAGGTCAAAAACATAATGAAATTCAAATAAACAAAACAACTTTAATGTAGACCTCTATGACCATATCAAGTGCAAACTTAGTGTTCAATAACCTGTCCACTATTACAATGATTCCCGCGCTTGTTAATTTAATATTGTAATACCTATTAGATATAATACATACAGTTATTGAGTAACAGCAACCAAAATGGATTCTTTATGTCCGTCAAATATGTACATAATCATCAGCTCAAAAAATATAGACATTTTATTATTAAGACAGGTACATTCCCGAAAAGGTCAAGAGTGTCTCATGTAATGGCTATATGAAACATCTTTGCCCAGACACATGAGAACAAGAACACACGAAAAATCAGCACTTTTTAGTCCTTTTGTGTCTTCGTGTCTTCATATCATCAGCCTGGTTGCACGAAGACGCGAACTTGGAGAATTCACCACCGTAATAATATCATTATCATAAGATATCAACAAGAAGTTTAAATATTCAATTATTTTCATTGCATTGTGAATAACCAAATGTTAACATTATGATATGTGCATTCAATGTTGTTCTGGTCCTCTAAAAACATGAGATTCATTCAGTATCCGTGTATATAGAATTGAGACTCAGTCAGTGCTAGGGTGCGTGAGGAGTGTTGCACTTTCCGTTACCTCTCAGGAACAGAGGCATTCTAACCAATAAATCTATTAGTTTTGTTTAGTTGCATTGTATGTTTCCAGAGAATAATTTCAAAGACTTAACTTTCATAAACCCTTAAGCAAAATTTAAAATTCGAAAGGAATGATGAATCTAATAAAAGGTCATTTAGTTTATCAGAAACGATAGAAAAACTAGCATTCAAGTAATTTCATTGACGAGCACGTGGAGGCATCATATGCCCTGAGCAGAAATGTTTAGCTATATATAAGATATTAAACATTAAGAAAATGTTACTCAAACTTCCGTTTTCGAATGAAATAATTAATTACTTTAAATAGTACTTGTCAAGTCGTATGTTAAATTATAAAGATAGTCTTACAGATTTTGTTGTTACGGCATTTTTTGAAATATAAAAGCAACAATTTATCAATATTTTGTTCCTAACACTATTCTCAACGAATATAATTATTGTATAAAAACATTTTATAATGTGAATATTTGTGTAACAGTTTGCAGAATAATTCATCTTTTGACGAAGACGGAAATCTTCTCTTGTATACTTATGGCTGACCTGCACAGCTCCGGTATTATTAATCTTTATTCTCAAAATAGTATTGCAAGTTAGATTCAAAGAACGCTTCTGACAGCAAAATGTGATAACTCGTGCAGCTTAAAAGATGGCGCCAGTTGGTAAAAATATAATGTTGGTAAATAACTGATTATAATCATTTTTTCATCTACGGATTATTGACAAGGAAGCCTTTGACATTAGGTTGTAATTGCATTGTGCTATCTTTTCGCATGCGTATTGTGTCAGTTAGAGAGCACTCACAATCCTAAAATGCTTTTTGCACTTCAATAATGTTTCTATTTCAGTTCTTGGGTTGACTTGGATTTGATTTTATGTCTTTAATCAAATAAATAATAAAATCTGTAAGACGATCCTTTGGAAGCATATGGTGCAACTACGCAAAATAATAGCAGTATCGGTTTGATCTGATTGTTCATGAGCGGTAATGGAAAATGCAACCAAGCACTGTCTTAAGCATTTTTCTGTTACATAGATATTACTCATTGTATGAAGCCTGCATCATAAAAGTAAACGTAATCGCCATTTGAATTTTATCCCTTGCAGTTATGTTTCACCTTCCAATTTGTCGCCCTATATAGCTTTCACTATTAATTGATAATATTGTACATTTGATAAGCATGTTTGTCTAAATTAGTAACTTCTGCTACCACCATCAGAATTTGAAGTTGTATGTTTAACTGAGTTAACAGCCGATCTAGCGAGAAGAAGGCAATGATAACGGGAAACTAACGGGAATGTGGGCTCGATTCATACAACAGCGGGCTAGCCCGATCTCGTGATCGGTACATCGAAATGAGCCTTAACATTATATGAAATTTCAGTTTGTATGTATAAACGATACCCACTTTAACTTAACTGCAAGTCTGACATAGTGTCAACTGAAAAAAGCCATTAATATATAGCATTTATACTTTGCGTGAAATGATTTATCATTTAATATCATAGTTTAAAACTGCAAACTTTCAAACATGTTGAAAGAAAAACCATATCCTAGACCTGAATGTTATGCTACCATTTACAAATAACCTACTTCTGAGATAAACTAATTTACTGGTATTACTACTAATAAAAAGCAATCAATATTTCTTTGATGACTGAATAGTTTCTCTTACATTACTCTAAATATAATCTGTAACCACTGATACATTATCAGAAAAAAAAAGTTTATAATTATTACAAGAGATCCGATTTTCTGACTTTAATCAAATATCACAGCATGATTTATATAGTTCTAGACATTTTCAAAGCCTATGCAGAAAATAAATTATTATTCTCACAGTTACTTTACATTCTTCAGTTTCTGTTTTCTAATACTAATTTAGCTGCAGAACCACAAGCCAAAATGAAATAAAGATCATATGGTTCTTTATACTTAATACATATTGTATTTGACATTTTGGAATTGCTCGTTTGCAACTGGGTGGATAACTTCAGGTGTCTTCATTTACATAAATTTCCTGTAAAAAATATATCTGACATTGTAAAGTTTGGTACTAGTAACTTCGTCGGTTGGCACTCAGTTTTAAATGGATAGTTCTACGGTATCACGTGACTGAGTGCGGTATCATTCAATATGTCTACAGCGTGATACCCCAGTGAGGCAGCAGTCTAAAGTTTTCATTTTGCTCACTTGTATAAATTAACGCCGTCGACTACATGACTGATAATTTAAAAGAATGTTGAAAAAGACGTTAAATTAGAACACGTGCGCATCATTATAAAATCACAAAAAAATAATGATATGACTTTTAAATTCTTTACAATTTATTTACCTTCCAAATTTTACAAGAAATTGTTTATCATTACAGAGTTATAATAAATGTGTCAAATAGAATTTGGCATCTTAGTAATAGTTACCATCATCTTTTAAAAGAATAGAATCGTTTTGCTGCTCGTGATGCAGCAGTGGCTTTCGCGACTCTTAGAGAGTTTAATAACTTCAAAACAATTTAAAAGAGCGTTTTCATGAGCCGTGATGCTAATCAACTTACCTCACAACATGATTGTGTCTCACGGAATAGGAGGAAGTTTCTATAATAGGCAGTTTAAAAGTTTAAAAGCTAACGATAACTGTGCTGGAGTGTAATAACTTTTTTCTGGCACATTTAGTCGTTTAGTCCTTAATTGTTTTTCTCCTGTTACTCACTCTGTCTTCAGCAAAGTATCGGACCGTAAGTTCTCACACTAGCATTTTGTTGGTTAACATATAACTTTTACCCATAATATTATAGGATTAATTCTTTTCTTAAGCTTTCCATCGGATGAAAGACGACGTTTCCAAGAAAAGAAGAAAACATTAAATCTTTAGCCTGCAAGTGATTCTGCCTTTGTGACCACTGCAGACCAAGATCAGCCTGCACATCCCTGCATGTTCAACACTGACTGCTGATCAGTCAGTAAATTTTCAGTGAACACCCCTTCAAATAATAAATGGTATTGCCCAAATTGAATGATGGACCAGTCCATTTTAGAAATTTAGCAGGGTAAAGGTAATTTAGAAATCGTCTTTAAGGACTGATCCTGTCTCCTCTAAAAGATTTTTTTTTACATTTTCAAGAAACAGCTTAGCATATAATTACTACAGAAAACGTCAGTCTCTTTAATGGTTGTATGGTTGTTTTGTTAAACTTTCTATCTGAAAGAACGTTTTTAAGAAACATTTTAACATTTTAATATATATTTACGATTGAAAACGTCTTAAATAGTTTATCTTTTCTAAAGTATGCACTATAGAAATTGCATTTAAGGACTGAACATTTCTACAATATTCAATCAGAAAACGAAGTTAAAGACGTTCCAAACAAAAAGATTATTTAAACATAAAATTACTATAATAGAATTTGTCTTTATGGATTTTCCCTTCCTGAGGCATTCCATTCGTTCGAAAGCAAATGACGTTTTGAAGATACAGTTTAAAACTATTACTAAAGAAAAGAAATCGTCTTTGAAAATTTATAATTTCTAACCCATTCCATCTGAAAACAAATGGCGTTTCCAAACAAATGAAACAATAAAATAAAAACAAACACTTTAACATGACATTACTTTAACTTTGTCTTTATTTTTTATCCTTTCTAAAACTTTCTTTTAGAAAATAAATGATGTTTTCTAAAATACGTAATGGCCCATTGTCAAGAGACCGTCAGAACATTACTCTAATTATGTCTACAAGGAAGAAATTTGTTCAATTTATTTTGCACTTTCCTAGTAGTTCGATGCCTTTTATCCAGCCAATGGAGACAAAGTACAATTGAATGTAATTTTCAGTTATAAATTCCCTAGTAAGGAACAATTCGTTAACAAGGAAATTTCTGTCAAAATATATTTTCATATATACTTCGAAATATATTTCGAAGCATAAAAAGAAATATACAAATCTTGTACTATTCTTAATAATTTTCCAAACTTTGCTCTAGGAAATCGGTAAAATTTTGTCAAAACCATCTAAATGGGCACGGATCTATGCTTATGACTGTGTGCAAAACTAAGAGTAATTGTAAATGAATAAAAGTTTTCAAGTCGTTCAATGCAGAGAAATTTGAAAATTATGATAATGAGTCGTGTCCCATATTCCTTTAAAAGATTTGCAATAAAACTGTGTATTCGATGTTAGTTCTTTTTTCTTCAGAAAACCAGTTTCAAAATCTTTGAATTACTGTATCTTTTTAATTATAGCAACAGCACATATTGTGTGATCCTTACTATTGATTTCCCGTCGTTTATATGACTGACTGAAAAAGTGTTGAAAAAGACGTTAAAACCGAACACATACATACTATTGATTTCTCAATATATAAAAAAAAGTCAGGCGGCGTGACCCTTCGTGTTATCGTGTAAAAAATATCAATCTTTAAACAGAAGATATCATCAGTCTAATATTTCTTAAATTCCGAAAAGTGAATCAATAAACTGTCCGTCCCTTTTCGGGTGCATTCTATCTTAGACATTTATAACTAGAGCTATCACTAAAAGTGACTTATATCCTTATCAAAGGCTTATCTGAGACGACTACATAAAAGACATAATTTATCAACATTTATTACAAAACTGCCTAAATATAACCCCTTTATAGCTTATAAAATAATTGTCTGAAATGTAAAGCCTTTATGACGGAATAAGAACAAAAAGGGAAATAATTCTAAAGTTATTCAAGATAAAGATAATATGGTTACCGCGCTTTACACTTCTATCATTGTTTATGGAACCTGCATTAGCTTCAAAGGATTTAAAATTCTTGTTTTAATATTAATAAGTGTAAACAATTAAGTAGAAAAAAGGTATATAAAACTCAGTTTTTACGAAATTAATGCTCTACTTGTCAAATCGCTGCAATATTAGACTCTATCAAATAATATTATAAACTAACGATTGTTTGAGACGTATAATGTCATTATATACTACCCATATTTCATCTTTAAGGTGGTGTGTGGTATGTTTAGGACATGCATTTATTTCTTTAATTAAATTGTTTTGTCCGCACGACAGCTTATCTCGAGCGCACGACATCTTATCGCACGAAATAAGATATTCTGCACATGAGATTGCCGTACGCACGAAAAAAGATGTCGTTCGCACGAGATAAAATGTCGTGCGCACGAGATAAGATGTCTTGCGCTCGAGATAAAATGTCGTACGCTCGAGATAAGATGTCGTGCGCACGAGATAAGATGTCGTGCGCTCGAGATAAGATGTCGTGCGCACGAGATTATTTTATCTTGAAAAAATAAATGCATGTCTCAAACTTACCTTAGAAACATATTATCTTAGATCTTAACGTAAGGAATCCCTAAGGCTTCCTTATATTTCAAGTCGTACAGAATGACTTCCAGGATCTACATATCATTCCTTAGTAATAATTTAATTGATAATAAACAATTCATATAATAGCTAAAAATCATATCGAATTAAGTAAAACCATGACACGTGTTGGTAAAAGCCAGAGGATTAAAACTACTGCATTCTTACTTGACTACTTAATTTCATATTATACAGACAATGTATATTCTTTAGCCGCACCTTAAATATAGTTCTATTCGGAAACACAAGAAAGGAGACAATAACTGAATTAGAAATGCCAAAAATCATCACATAAGTTATCTTTCAACAATCTTTTCTGCCAGACAAGTTGTATATAAGTGTAACTAAAGCTTAAATCTTTATCATTGAGACAATTTTCCACGAGATAAATAACAAAATCTGCGACTTGTCAAAACTTATATTAGACGATAGCAGTATTAGAAACCTTTGTATGAAATTTATGGTTTTATAAGCAAAATAAATCGTGGATATTATAAGTAGTTTCCATGCGTCTAAAAATGTAACCAGGTATTTCATACTCGGACAGCTATTTAATATATATTTTTATTTTTAGTTCACACTATCTCAAATAGTCTTGTGTTGCGCCGTTACGTAATATCGAGAGTTCATTGAAATTTCAATTCTATTTCGATTTAAATTGCAAGAATACATCCCATTACTTACTTTAAGTGGCCTTAACGTCAGTAAGAAATGTTCTCAATATGTGATCAAACAAAATCGATGGTTCTTTTGCATTACACAAAATAAACCTGATTTCAAATCATCCAAAACATTCAAAACATTGAGCTAATGGCTACATATGCCTATATTATAAACGTATTTTAAGGTATTTGGAACATTTTCTTCTGTAACTTTGTTACATGTTTATCATAAGCAGATCAGTTACCCGAATAAAACGTGCGTGCTGCATCTATTTGGTCAATTTACTAATGACTGTTTTACCTCGACACCGCTTAAACTGTATGCATAATGGTTACAACACACTAAATAGCTATTCTTCTTTATTCTGTATAAAATTGACATATTTCCAATGGCTGCAGCACACATCAGGAACCATTTAAAATGTCTGTAAGTAACATTTTCATGAAGAATATTGTCAGTGCTGATTAAAAACGAAAGAAAAGTTGGGGTCATGGGATGCAAGAAATATATTTTAAGCCAAACACACAAACTGCGCAATCAGCTAAACAGAAGACCCCAAATTGTAGCGGTGGTGTATGATCTAAGTTTCCATGACAAATTCTGTCATGTTATTATTTCATTATGAAAATGCTACCTACATGTCAAGCATAAATCAGTAATGTGATTTCAGCAAACAAAATAAGGCTAAAAGCTCTACAGAGCAAAAACAAAAAACAAAAAAGCACTGGGAACTATTTGAACCCGCCATTATGCGAATACCATTTATTTCGCGCCAATTTTGCTATTTAATGTCTGTATGCCTAATCGGGCCTAATTATGACCAAACAATACTGTTTACATAAGAAGTAATGATGACTAAGATTGCCCAATTTTTCTTTTGTAAAAAATACGAGACTGAACTATTGTCACGTTGTTTAAGACGTACTTGATTCTGCAACGTAAATGTCAACACTGCACTTGCCACAAACCAAAACAACAAAAGTCATACGAATTCTTATGTATACTGTCATGTTATAAATGAAACGAAGATGATGTTAGAATATAATCTCCTTTTGAACATTAGTGAATTGCCATGTTTACAAATTTTCCATTCACTCTGCCAAATATTATGTCGCTCTAATGAATTAATCACAGGGGCGTTAACGCTTCATGAGTTTTATTTGCTAAATCTTCATAGCTTTGTACATTTAACTAATAAATAATGTACATAAAGTGTGTAAACCTATATATTTTAATAGAAAGATATTTTTGATCTAATATTGCAAGAAGTATGTCCCCATTTTTACTGAAATTACAAGCTAAAATTTGATGCTCTTTCGCTCTACTGATTGTATTAGTAAAAGTCAGAAACAGTAGTTACAAATTATCAACCATATCATATAACACTAGGTCATAACTTGCACCACTGTTGTATGAATTATGCCCAAGTTTTACGGAGGTTTAGGCTAGGATTTTGATGCACTTTTGTATCTATATTTATACTAAATGGATTTGACTTTTCCAACATTATCATTTTAAATCGGGAGTATTAATCATTCCTGTGATAACTCTAATTTCCTCAGGTATACACTATTTCACTATCATACTGTTTTTTCTTCAACAATTTACGTCAAGTGTCCTTAAGGTGTCCTCAGATTCTACTCCTATAGAGTTTCAAGCTAACTGAGAGATAGACCTGAATCGGAACATTTCCAAACACTTGAATTTTCGCATATTTCCCGACTGTTTTTGCGAATCAGTGACTTCTGTAAAACTGTTGAAAAAAAACCTATGCCGTTAATATCCTAGTACCGAAATCAAGGTTTATTTTGAGGAATTATTTCTTCTGCTTTTAATATCCTAGATGTTTATATATAGTAAGAAAAGAATGATTTCTCTGTAGTAAGAAATCAGTAACGGAAGACATTACCAGATTTACTGACTAAACAAACAGGATATCTGGATAAATCAGAGCCTATAAACCTGTACAAAAAAAAAGAAATGGAAGCCCCCAAAATCATGGTGTTTTTAGTTTTTTGCGACAGCAAAACTATTTTGAAAATTTTGAAATGTTAAATATATATAAAAGGTATGACTATATGAGTCTAAGTTATTAAGAAAATATCTGTTCACTGCGATGGTGTTTCCGACTTAGATGCATCCTATCGAAGACATAATACAATGAATATCCTGCTGGGGAAGAAGAATTGGAAATAACATTTGTATCTTAATTGCTGTGTTATTGGTATTTAAAACAATGATTTCCAGTTATTCTGACAAACGTACAATTCTGCTTTATTCTAATAAAATTGGAAACAACAAGCATAAAAACAATGTTTCCGTTTATTTAATAGATACAATTATATGTATTACACTAAAGTTGTTATTATCTATGATGCGAAAGGTTTTTCTTATGTAATAACGTGTGTATACATTACAATTATACAATTATACATAGATATTATATTACCACTTATCGGAAAGATCGGCAAATGCAAATTAGACAAATATTTGTCTGTTGCATTGCGGAGACCTTTCATTTTGACAATGAATGCTACAATGAAGCTATTCCAAAGCATACCAGTAACATGTATTATGAATATACCAACAGCAATTGAAGTGTTCAATAAATAGTCTTCAGTCAATCTCTTATGTGTCTTTCATAAGCTATTAGTTGATGTTTCATCTGATGTTGTGATAATATATATATTTAACCGTTCTCCCTTTTATTCAAATATCATTAATTAATTGCAATAATCAATCATTTACACACTGGAGGGAAGTATAGGATATTATTCCGGAAACACATCCGACATCATTTATAAACAATTAACAGAATAACCATTGCGTAACATAATTTCAGTTACCAATTCATCGCATACAACTTCATCATCCACTTTCTATTGCTATGAACTAATAATGTGTTTTGCAAAATTATTAAACACTAATTACATTAACGATTCGCCTTCTACAGACACCGTCAGGAATTCGAAACAAAACTGAATACAATAACTGTTGATATGACACTGGAATAAAAGTAAAGCACTTGTAATAAAACAAAATATCACATTAATAGATCTTATAATAATTCACCTTAACAATTGCCAACACAGGATTTGAAGTAAAACATGTCAGTCTTGCTTTTAATTACGTTACGAATAGTCAGTATCACATGACATTGTGTAAATTGGCTTTCATGGGCATTTTTGTATCCCTTTTTAATACGATTAATGTACTACCAAACTATTACCTATTATTCACGAATGCATCATCCTAAAATCAATCAGAGTAAAAAGATTCTAGAATATGAAGGGCTGTTTAAAAGAAGGAAACAGTTTTGAAATATTTGTTCTATTACTCAGTATAATTCTGCGCAAATAGAAGGATGTGTAATTAAATATCCAATATTTAATACAACTTTGTCTACACATTGTAGGAAAAACTTAAAATGTAACCTAAAATAGATGAAAATTGCATTTTATTTGAAAATCCTACAGTTTTGTTAACTACTTTGAACTACTGTTTTTATTTCTTCTAGTCCGTTGGGATTATGAAGTCTGTATAATGAATCGCCACTTAAGCCGCTGCAAGGTGCTACAGTATCAATGTAGTATTTTCATTACCTCTCATGAGCAGACTGAATCAAAGCAATATCTTATTATTTTGCTGTTTGGTCGCATTTTGTGCTTTCAAAGCACCTTCTTATAGATTGCATTCCAAGAAGATCTGTGAGGAAAACCGGGCTGATTATAATTTCTGATTGTAACAAATGACAGGGTAAAAACTTTTAACACATCTGTGTACCAAATGAAATTGATATTAATCTGTGTGTTTTCAATTTGTGTCTGCAAATATTAAACCTGACAGTAATTTTCTTGTAGACTAATTTATAAACAGTTCTCTGCAGAACGTCAAATCATTACTTAAACGCTTATTCCATTCCCTCGTGAAACGACGTCTCCACTGCATTATATCTGCATCCTTAAATACTGATGCAATGAAATAAACATATACACTTTATTTATGTTTACGTATACATTTAAATGGGACAAATTTCAGAACATACAAACATTTGCAATAATGAAGATAATGGTAGGGTGGTTAAGATCGCTGACATTGAATCACTTGTCCCTAGTCGCGGATAGACGAAAACGCCGTATGATGTCACTTCTGTATTGGCGGTTTATTGATACCCAGTACTTGCATCTATACAAGGGTAACTTGATATTTCATATCTATTTGGCAAACAACAATTATATTTAATGTAATATAATATTGTGACATTTATAAACAATTGATCTTTAAATCATAATCTGTTTGTAAACATTACTAAATAGATTAAATTCCATTAGATACTTTTGCTGACTGTTTTTGTTGATGACTTTATTTTTCCATTATCTTTTTGTTCAAATATTGCATTCATCTAATATCAATATGAAGGTACATTATTTGTCCTACACTAAACTATTTTCAGCATTTTGAACATTTTCGTCCTTAAAAGGGTTGGTTTTGCAATTTTAATTTCTGATTTACAGTAAAACATATCCTGGCTGATATACAACGTTATCAGTGATGTTTTATAATTGAATCAATTCCAGATACACAAAATTGTATAATATGTCCTAATGTATCTAAAATGTGATAGGAAACCATTACAAATGAAAATTTATTTCGAAGTACATGTAGAGTAACACACGACCATCACGCCTAGACAGACAGTTAACAAATAGGGAGAACCGGTGGCGTCTCTGTGCAAAAGGTTTGTTTCTTAATATATAAATTTGTGATTTATCTAGTACTTTAGAAACATAAATTCTTCATTTTCTAAAAGCATCGCAAATCAAATCTTTTAAGTTATATGAGCCATGCCATGAGAAAACCAACATAGTGGGTATGCGACCAGCAAGGATCCAGACCAGCCTGCGCATCCGCGCAGTCTGGTCAGGATCCATGCTGTTCGCTAACGGTTTTTCTAATTGTAATAGGCTTTGAAAGCGAACAACATGGATCCTGACCAGACTGCGCGAGTGCGCAGGCTGGTCTGGATCCATGCTGGTCGCATACCCACTATGTTGGTTTTCCCACGGCGCGGCTCATATATAGGTTTGCAATAATACACTGGGGTTTGATATATAATTCTTTGCCTTGAATGCTTTCCTCCTGGATAGTTAACCAGAATTCAAAGCAACTAAGTGTTTTGCCACATAAAACTGCTTTGCCTTGAATGCTTTCCTCCTGGATAGTTAACCAGAATTCAAAGCAACTAAGTGTTTTGCCACATAAAACTGCTTTGCCTTGAATGCTTTCCTCCTGGATAGTTAACCAGAATTCAAAGCAACTAAGTATTTTGCCACATAAAACTTCTTTGCCTTGAATGCTTTCCTCCTGGATAGTTAACCAGAATTCAAAGCAACTAAGTATTTTGCCACATAAAACTGCTTTGCCTTGAATGCTTTCCTCCTGGATAGTTAACCAGAATTCAAAGCAACTAAGTATTTTGCCACATAAAACTGTCATACTTAGGTGAAAGATTTAAAGATGGAATAAAAAGAACACTATGCATATACAGGTATAATTAATACTGATCTGCTTTGTCCTTGAGAACTGCAAGCAAACTGGCTGTTTTATGTAATATGCCTAACAAGCGGCTATTTTTATATTTTAGAAAGTAACAATATCATGAGAGTGTCTTCTGGACAATGTATACAACCTAGTTTGAAGTTCAACCATATCCTGGGATAATTTCTCCAAATAGACGTATTATGTTTCTCAACTAAAGATATTTAATCAAAAATCTAATATGTATTTTGGAAAATGTTAGTCTGAAAATTGCGATGCGCCCTTGATTACTTAATGACCATGGATACAAACACAGAAAATAATGAATAAGCTTAATATCTGCATTTATTTATCTAAGACAACATCTTATTAACGTTTAGAGACCGAAATTAAGACTTCTCTTTCAGTCGTGCACTAACTTTGATTATAGTGAACCAGCCTATTATGCCTCCTAAATATTTTCTTTTGCCAAAACGTCTTTATTCATGCAATTTTTGTAATACAGTATATTCTCTTATAGTAGTAGTTTGGAGAATCTGAAGTGTCTGCAACAAACCTATTTCTATTTATTCTTGTATTAAAGGTAACAAGACCATACTTAGATTCCAATGCTTACTTTAATCATGCATAATTATAGCGTCTGATGCAGAACGAAATTTTATTTGTGCACGCAGACAGATTAAACAGAAATCAATAATTTTACATTAGTGAATTACCGTCTTTTTATTTCAGTAACGAGCTTTCTCATCATATATACAAAACTAAGAACTGAATGAAGACTATTTAGCCCGTAGGGATATTCTAGGTAATGAGAGTTTAAGTAGCTGGATCTCAACAACCTAGCAGCACAGAAACAAAGTTAAAATTGCAAATTGATGCAAAACAAAATCTAGTTAATGTCACATATTTTAACTCGAATGTCAACAGTTGGTCCTCATAAACAACGAAAAAACAATCAAAAGTGCATTCTTTATTGATATGAAGGTAAAAGTGTAGACAAAAAAATATTTTACAGGACCAATATATGCATTAAAATGGAGCTACCGTGGGAAATATATAGAGAATAATAGGTTAGTGCAGTAGATGAGAAAGTTTATCTGGTGAGGTGGAGGAGGTTATCGGGTGAGCCGAAGGCGAACCTGATAACGTCCGGAGCCGAGCCAGATAAACTTTCTCCATCTTAGGCACTAACCTATTATTCTATTTATCTTGTCATTACTTCATTTTCCGATATTCAGCAATTTATTTTACAAAAATAAGTATGCAACAACCACTTTAATGAAGTCATATTCGTAATGACGTCACTTATATAATGACGTGAGTACCGGCAAAATCGCAATAACCTCTTCGTTTTTGAATAAAAACTCATTATTTGACCACTTATTTTCTTAGTTCGGACATTTCTAACACAATGATTATGGTTTCGTTGAAAAATTTCTTATGACAACAATATCGATCATAAGGTCACATGATCAACTGATGGTTTATCAAGAAAGATATACGGCACCCTGATATCGGGTCGAAAATACTGCAAGTGACAGGATAAATTGCAAGTATCTCTATTACAGTATTTCAAAGATAATTCGGGGAGGGGAAATTATTCATTTACACTTTGAAATACAAATAGAGAAATGGTGTGCACCTTTTTAGCTGTTCCATGTCAATGACATTTATTTGGAAAGCAATTTTTTCCTTAGTAAAAGATAGAACAAAAATGAAATTAATATTTTATTTTATATATTACATCAACGTACGTATGATACAGAATGTAGAATTAGTTGCTGGTAGAAAGCAGTGGTTAAATTTTACGTTATCAAGGCTAAGGAACTAAAATCATGGAAAACAGCACATAATAAAACCCATCTGTTTCCATGATGTATATATTCCATACACAACCCAGTTTATATAGAGGTTATTACATGAGTGTGTTTTCATATTGAATTTATTAAACGAGTTGAATAAACTGATAAATTGCGAGGCTCTGTCGAGTATTTCATCAGTTTTATTATTAATAAACAAATTGAATAAATTCAATGCGGAAATACATAAATATAATAATCTTTTTATAACATGTAAGCTTTTCCTGCTGAAACATCAAAATTTCTTCATTCTTTGCCTATTATAAACCACGTCAATTCGATTAATGTTTCCTATACTTAAAACGACGTCAACGTGAAAGCTTTATAACACCAATGTATTATCAAAATTTTGTTATGACTTTATTTAACTCCCACGAGGTCAAACATGTGATAACGTCTGTATACTTCATATTATGATTGAATGACTTACCTGTCACATTATATCTCTAAACCAACTGCGTCTAAAGGAATGAAAAATGCTTTCTCAGACACCATAAACATTTAAAATATGTTTTCTTATTCACTTACAAATGACTGTTATGATGACAAATTCTTCAGGGATTGGAGAACACATTATATCGTCTTTTAATTGTCACAAAAGAAAACTCTTTAGTGCTACTTCGGTTTTATAATCTATTTCACCGTTAGTCTTAATATTACACTGAGCTGCTTTAAGAAAGGTATAAAAAAAAAACATGCTGACACATCATGGTAGACTGGTCTTTTAGAATGGATGAAGAAGGAACAAACTTATATAATGTGTCAGAAAACTGAATATTTCCACTATATTTCAAATATTTCAAAAGCTATGAATGTCATCTGTATACATCATGTGTCAGAAAACTGAATGTTTCCACTATGTTTAATTTTCAAAAGCTATGAATGTCATCTGTATACATCATTATTATTTACGTACTAATTTATGGTTATATGAACAGAACAGTAAACATTTGCATTAGAGGAAAATCTTTCTAGGCTTTCTAGGAAAGCACGTGTAGGGATACATGGTATCAATTAAATTTTTTCTGTATCTCCCGGAACACGTTATAATATTATAGATTTCGCACTACCATGATGCACATGTCTATACTTCATATTAGACAACTACAGTAACTGCTAATGCTAAAACAGATCACGATCATTTGTACAAAATCTCAATGAAAATATCTCAACCACTGCCGATTTCTTGTAAGTACTTCACTGTATTTTCAAAGAATGGCAATTTTATTAAAAGTGCATTCTGTAAGACAGAAAACAAGAAATATACACAATGCTTCTCATCTGAAAAAAAACAAAATGCAGCAAAATTGATTTGTATATTCCTCCTGTCATAAAGTTAAGGGTTTCAGAGAAAGATGTACAGATATAAATCAATGACAATGACAAATAAATCAATGCTGCAGAGATGAAATTAGCAACTCAATTCATCTATCATTGCACTTAAGTGAATTGTCTGCTTTTAAATTTCCCCTTTGGCATTAAATTGTTACATCACCGACAAAGAGAGACAGTGCATAAACAAACAAGCAAACCAGTGGATGGTGTGATTTATAGTGATGGACTATTAAAGGTCTAGTGTTCAACATTTTATATATTTGCATTTATTTAACTAGTTGCCAACGTATTGCGTTTAGATTAAAGAAATAACGAAGGAAGGTGCATGCTCTACGTAGCATTTCTTTAGTCAACTTTGGCTTTGTGGGACATGCAGGGTGTTGCACATTGCATAATTTCTAATGAACAGACTCGGTTGACTCACTACGCAATTTTGTTTATGTTTTAGTGAATGGTGTTAGGTCACCGTGCAGTCTCGCGGAAACGGTTATCCTCGATATAATTGCACCGATGTTTTTAACAAAAATATATATTTCGTTTACTTTCTATACAAAATTCACAGTGAATGTAACTATTGTTTTTATGATTCATTGTTGATATGGTGATTCACTGTTGATATGGTAAGACAAAAAGACTTCGTGTTATCAAATTAATGTGAAATTATTAATTCTATGCCTATACTCGTATATATATTTTTCCTAAAATTAATTGTTCTCTAATGATAAAATGATTATGATTGTGGCCGCAGAACATCTTGGTTAAGAGGAAATTAGAGTTGACTAAATTCTGATCATTACATCTGGAGAGAATGAAACAATATCACATCAACAAAAAAAATGGAGAATAAATGAATCTGAAAACGGATACATAAAAGGCCACTTTGGTACTCGTTTTGAAAATGTTAAAGGTAGGAAGAAACGACACGTAGTTTCATTTTTTAATAGGGCATATAAGGTGTTGCACATGTTAAATAAAATATCACAATGCGCAGCACGAAATAGAAAATGCAATATTTAAACAACTTTATTAACAATTGTTCGTTCATACTCGACATCAGTGTATGTCAAATCCCAATACTAAATCAAGTTTAGAAACTGTTGCTACTTCTCTACAATTGTGTTCCATTCAGTTATTCCTCTTTTACATTGCCAATACTAGCAACGAGACATAGGGTAATATCTAGTAAAATCCGGTTTATTGCAAGTTGTTGAACAATGCTCTCTTCTGTTTACAATTTTCAAAAAGAGAAAAATGAAATTCAAATTGATGTAAATCACTTTTCGTGTATGCCCAAAAAGTCTGTTATACACCCAGTCTTTGTGATACCTACGTTAGATAAGTAATGTAAGTAAATCTAAGACACAAAATCACCGACCGAATATATTCCAAATATTTATCAAATAGTTCGAAAATAATTGACAGGATAGGAGATGACACTGATAACCTTTCTCAAAACAATGAAGTGTACGATTGATAAATGCACATGATATAACATGTACTGATGTTGTAATACGACAACCGCTTGTCAAATCTATCCTGTGCGCATGCATTTGTGCATGCAAAATTTACACAAAGAATAATGTCTTTGAAAAGTGTAGGCAAGTAATGGTTGGAAACTGCAGGTGTTGAAAGCAGAATTTTGCTTTTGGCCATAACAAAATCTCGATTTGTTTTGTTTTTGCAATTAGAATAATGCCTAACACTAAACTGACATATGGCAAACACATCAATTTCTTGTCCTCCCTATAAAAACGACCATATATTAAAGAAAATTGTTGAAATCATGTCGTTTCCTTGTTTCAGGCACAATACTCATATTTTGCTGGTGTAACTCAAAAGACCATTGAAAGGGAAAGGGAGACAAAGTCTTCAATCCTGATAAGAACTTTGATCAAGAGTGAGTTAGAGAAGAATGAACAAATTTCATATGAAAAAAAATCATATCCTTATTCAGGTATAAATATCCGTCATTTTGTGACAAAGAAGCATTACTTTAAAATTCATGAGCAAGACAAGATGCAATACAGTGATATCTGTACGACCAGGTTACATTTGTTTTATTTGGAACTAATTAAAAATTATTAAGTAATGTTGTCAACGCTACGTGGTATCTAGAGTTTATTGTCATTCACTAAAATACCGCTTACGTTGTCAGATATAGTATATTACATTATTTTACTTTAAGACATACGTAGTCCAAATCAGCAAAGTCTTGTAAAATCGCGAACATCAATTTCTGTTTTCATTTTTACATCAATTATGCCACGTCTACATTTCAAACTGATACTTTCAGTTTCTTCGACATAAACAGTTTTTTTCAATACGTAACAAAATATCGGCACAATGCAGAAAATCACATTCAAAATAAATATTTCCTGTGTAAAGTGGCAGACATTTGACACATGTGCAATAAATCTTCATAACAGTTTGTCTCTTAAACTATATGAATCAAATGACTATTGTATATATAAGTGCAATACATTGGGGAACAGCTTCGTTTCAGAACTGAAGAAACACAGGAAAATTGGAGCCTTTTATATATAAAACACGGAGAATACCGTCATATTTTGACTTTTAGGCCACGGCTTGCTTATGCGCTTATTGAAAACAATATGCATAGTGTAGTCAAACGTTTCATTTATTATTATTTTGATCTATATTGTATACACTTTGAATATGAAATTAAGCTATGTCCAATCTTCTCATCTATAAAACAGTAAGTTATTGGATTCAGTGTTGTTATATTTTCTGGTCCTTTGGGATCATGGAGTCCATTCAATTGATGTGTAATAGAGTTCCGCTTAAGCCGATGCTAGGGGGCGTGAGAGGTGTTGCACATTTAATTACCTCTCATGAACAGACTCAATCAAACCGAGTCTGCTATTATTCTGCTTGGTTTCATTCTTTGCTTCCATATTTATAGATTTTATGTCTAAACTTCAATCTTTTATCGTACAAGCGTATAATCTACACGTTTTTAATATTCTAACGTGAATAAAGGGCTTCGTAATCTCTGAACACATTATTTTTCAAACATAGTGAAAAAAGAGAACCAGATCCATATAAACTATAATATTAGACCAATTATTTTACTGTAGCTGGTAGGATAGTTTTTACCATTTTCTTTGTAGAAGTACTAAACTATTTCCATTCTGCTATTTCCTATATTTATATGCATTTTATTACGAGGGCATGGTTATTTTACCTTACTCTCTAGAAGAAAAGCATAATGACGCCAATCTAAGAAACAAAATGTTGGAATTTTCGAAAACAAAACATTTTGACTGATCTTGATAGCATGCGGTTAGCAGAATAAATTTGAATTTTCATCGCTTAATTTACTCTTGAATGACGTCACTCGGACATATACTTGTCTTGGTTTTGTTTTTTATGAGTACATGATTTCTTTTTGGTATTCAGCTAAGCTTTGAATAACTCTTTGATATGTCCTATTGTGATTGCCTAAGGAGATAAAACTAGAATGATTGTTACTTTTAAGATAAGACCTTATAAGGATATTTTTCCTTTCACAAGAACTTTACAAAACGTCTGAAACGATCATACTGATTGTTGAAACAATTCAAAAGAAATACCCTTATTGATCTTGTAAGAATTACAAGTTACCAGATATTTTGCATTTATTGAAATAGAGAAATGCTGTAAAAATGGAAATCAGCAGAGGAGATTCTAGCAGTTTGAAAGTATTCAGATATTTTCGGACTTTAAAATATTTTGTTTTAAACGGAGATATTTACACAATGTCTATAGAACTTGGAATCGTTTTTATGTCGAATAATGTAAAACGATTGTAAAAGAATTAAGCATACAAATATGTACATTTGATTTGGCGATGATTGAAAACTTGTAAATTTACGACTATTAAGTATTTCCTAAATCACCATTTGGGACAATTTACAGACGTAAAAGCTGTATACTTTATATAAATTTACAACCCTCTGAGATCTGTCACACATAGCCATGCCCAATGTGAAAAGGAACTACGTATCTGATGTTCATAAATGACCTGTAAACCACAAGAAATACCAGGAAAAGTATGCGTCATGCACCTTCTTAGAGAGATCAATTGACTGAAAGGTTAACACTATGGAACATTTTCCACAATTTGGATATGAACACATCTGTAATAAGGTTTGTTTACATTTCTATAAACGCAAAATGCAAAAACTCTTCTTGAAAATGTTACCAAAATGTCTAGACTAAGTATTGGTTCATAATGAAATAAAAGTAGAAACTGGCTTACATAAGACATGATAATGCTACTTTAAGTGGGAAAAAGTTGTGGATGAAGTAAAAAAAATACAACGTGTTTTAAAGAAATTCCACTTTGTAAAACAATATTTGTTTAAAACGGGCATATTCGACACACACATTCTAACGTGAAAAATGGCTTATCGATACAGTACAGGCCTTCAAGTCACTGATACAATTCTTCCATGCCAACAACTAAAAATTAAAAGGTGCCTGGTCTGAATGACTTGACAATTGAAAGGATTTTCGGTTTAAACTGATGAGGCGTGTAGAAATACAGTGGATAGTACGTCTACTATAAATGTTTGTTTGCACTGATGCTCTTGTTTGTAGTAAAAAAAAAAAGCGGAAAACCACCGGTCGCCCAACACGACATAAACGAAAATGTTGCAGGCTCGGTTTGACTGAGCCAGTTCATGGACTGTAGTGGAAGTGCAAGCTACTATTCACGCCATTTAGCCCCGGGTTGAGCAGAACTCAACATTTAGTACCAGAGTGTAATTAAGAGACATCTGCAGATCCGTAAATCGATGTTCAGTTTTTACTCGTGACGTAATATCAAATACGTTCTGTGTAACAATTTTCTGTTCATCAGATGCAACGAATCATTTTCCTGGATGTCACATTTTACTGAATCTTCAGAATCATAGCTTCTGCATCAATGTAAAAAATGTAGGATTACATGAATAAAACAAAAACACCTAATTAGCTCTCAGTTTGATAAGTCATTTTATTTCAGTACCTCGTCACATTTTAAAATTGGTTTTCGTTGTAATACGCTTACCGATCATAGAAACATAACGATACCACTCTGCGAGATATTTAAAGGCAGCATTGCGTGACAGAACGCCTGTATTAAAGTTTTAGTCACCAGTTTTGAGAGCATCGCGTAAG
Source organism: Mercenaria mercenaria (assembly GCF_021730395.1). Lineage (NCBI taxonomy): Eukaryota > Metazoa > Mollusca > Bivalvia > Venerida > Veneridae > Mercenaria > Mercenaria mercenaria. Next base: position 59,379,776 of record NC_069363.1, read on the forward strand.
TGTGAATTGTTCTCATAGATATCGTCTCAATTTGTTTGGTTTTAAAAGGGCTTGAACAGTATGATGTTAAATAATTTCCTGTTGTTGCAGTGTTGCATTCTTGTACTTCATAGAAATAAAGATATGAAGATCATTATAGCTTATTTTTGTTCACTTCATTACACTTTAATGAAGAAAACTCGTTACCAAATGGAAAAGATTATCTTTTCAAATCATAAAAAAAAAACACTTTAAAATGTATTAAACAAGCTCTCATCTATACTCTATTTTACCTATGCGTACAGAGTTGTGAACTTGTTTCCTTGCACATCAGGGGTTTCCTTAAGGGCCAGAGCGCGGATTTACACATGCTATAGTGGTCTCAAGTCCCGGCTTCTTTTCCAGTAGCAAATAAAGCTCTGAATGGGAGGACTCCCAGACACCGCTTCTACATTGCAACTTAACCGTCTACTCTAATCATTAATGAAACTCATGCACATTCTGAGCATAACTTCACAGTCAAATACTCGCTCGACAAAAGTTCAAATTAAGAAGGCACGCCCTTTAAACAGTTAGTAGCCTTTACACTTTCCCTATATTTTCCCTCATGTTGATTTCTAACACCATAAAATAATAAAAAGGTTAGTCATCGAACATGTGCAATGTTTCACGCTATTACAATTGCATTCACTTTCAATATTGAACTGAATTGATTTTGTCTTATACATGTATTATCAGTTATTGTTCCTTCTCAAGAGAAGGAACACTTATGGTGAACATGTCACACTTGACTGAGCATGTAATGGATACAAGGGTATCGTCAAAGGAATCCGTTTACGCATAATCAATCTTTATTACAGTCTTTAAATAGTGCAATACAACTACGTCAAATAACAGAACAAGAAGACACAATAATAAAGTTTAAATCATGTAACTCCTCGATTAAATATATCATAGTAAAGAATCGAGATTAATGAAATGAGTATGCATCATCTAAAAATAGACTCCCGCCAAAACAATTACGTAATAAAATTGTCCGTGGTCACGTGATTCATTTAGCTTCTAACTTTTCAAATTTGCAAGTCATTTCTTTTGCGTACTTTTTTACTTCCTGATTTTTTTTCGAATCGTAAACGCATGTACGAAATTTCTTTGTGTTAAGTGTGCGGGTACTCGCTGGTGTAGTCGCGTGATGAAAATATCCGGAAGTGAAATACAGACTGCAAGACCAATGCTTCCAATAGCATAATATGTACTGCACTTGCTTATATTAAAAAAAACAGCTTTGGGTTATGATAAAACTGTTAATACTTACTAGATTAGTTCTTAAACAGATCTAATTAAGTTTGCACAAAAAATGACAAATCATATTTGTCTCATTGCATTATCAAACATTTGTAACATTATGCTAAAACAATATCCCTTAAAAAAGAATATTTTATATGTGCTAGAAGGAACCTTTTGGTAAGCTAAATCTTGTACTCCAATTATATTCACTTTCAATATGTTCGGAACTGATCTTCCCTATATTATCGATATTCTCCCATAGCATTCAGAATGATGTGGCCGAATATAGAAACGACCTGAGCGATGTCTTGTATCGAACATATAAAATTTGCTCACAATCTTACAAAAAATGTTGCATAAATAACATCGTATACTTCTTGATGGAATACAAATCTTCAAGCTCCCTTGAGACGTTATTCATGTAGCGTAATTTATATCGCGATGTTTGATAAATTAAATGAAGTTCAATGTCGTATTTCCTTTAAATATCATCACAATACTTCGGTGAATCAATGAAAACTTCAATATTTATGTCAAATTTGCTCAAAAAAAGACGCATTTCATAAAATCTCATTCACATCAAAACAGGATAAAATACCTGCTATAATAGTTAGCTGTTAGTCCCAGTTCGGATGCATTCTACTTGTCTTTATGTTTTATTGCAAAAGCTTATCAATTCGACCACGAGAAACGCAAATTACATTTATTACAAAAGTCTTTGCCAACCTGAAGATATCTTTACACGAGCAAACCTATTCATCTAAAATGATTTATTAAGACCTGAACAGACAGCCACAATTAACATATCTGTCTATCGTGATATACAGAAGAGATCACATGCCTGAACTTTCATTAATGAAATGTAAAAGTAACTGATATTTCTCAAACATATTCTACAACCCAAGCAACTTCTCTTTGCATAGATTGTGTTTTATTTGATATAGTGCACTCCTATTGGTTTCATAGATCCTTGCCTGGTTCAGTTTGATCGAAATATAATCTGTATAGCAAAAACTACCACATGTTAAGGTATTTTTGAAAATGTCGTATTTTAAGTAGTCAGTGAAATATACCTATGTACCAATATTAGATACGTTCAGGTTAGTCAGGATGTCCTATCATATAAGAATGAATTAGCAACAGAAACATCATTAATGTACAAATATACGTGTATTTGTTGAATCGACTGTTCATATATCGAGCTCAGCGCTTGGCTACGGAAAGATGATAAAAATGATGAAACAGCTTTAAGGCTTTTTACTTCTAAACGTACGTAAATAGTTTGAAGTTTTAATTGATATACATGTACTGTCACAGAAGGTGGTGCATTGTTCCAAGTTAGGCGTTCTGTGTTTCGACGGCAAAAGATGAAATAAACTTTCGAGTATTTGAAAGTTTGATATATTTTTATTTTGAACAATTTATTAGATGATTTATACATTTGGTTTTCATGCGCGAGACTTTGTCATTTGTGTTCTTATATACTTGATAAAATATCAGGATGTTTGCATCAGACTGTTATGGTATTATTGTAGAATGCGGTAAGCACTTGGCTGAAGTGTGGCAAATACTTTTGCAATAAATGCATGCATACGTATACCACAATTTTTGTTCTATTGCTTTTAAAAATAAAATCAAAACTTTTTTCCTTCATATAAAAACTATTTCTCTTTGCACAGTGTTACAATAAATGTTGTAAAGCTTATATTATATTATATTATATTATATTATATTATATTATATTATATTATATTACACTATATTATTACCTTTATTGGCAGAACATTTCGTTCATAAAAAGATTCAGAACAGAGCTGTATATTCTTTAGATTACTGTTTTTAAGTCAAATGCTTCTGATATTCAAATCATTCACATCTGAAAATAAAGATGTTTGTATCAAGAACCTATGAGCCGAAAACAGATAGCATGTTTCTTCAATACATATATTATTCGTCTTTCACGGATTAAAGTACGTAACGCATAGTTTAAGATACGGTTTTTATACAACAACATCTTGATTTGACGTTTGCCAATGTCAGAATTATTCTTACTGGTACATGTATACTACAAATTGCCATTCCTCCGCAGAACTGACATCATTAGACTGAACAGATATGTCAGCCTTAGGATAAAAGGACAGTAAATCTGATTCTTTTCCAGACAATGATATCAAGAAAAGTCCTGTAGGCATTTGATAAATAATGACGATCCAAAATAGTTCTGGAATGATTGATTGTTGTATATAACGTCACATCGACACAACTGTAGGTCATATGGCGACTTTTAAGCTTTTGGTGGCGGTGGAAGATCCCAGGTGTTTCACCACGAATGGGCATCTGGGTAAATCACCGACCTTCCATAAACCAGCTGGATAGCTTCCTCACATGACGAATTCAACGCCTCGAGCGCGGCTCGAACCCATATCGGTAACAGGCAAGTGTCAGCAACATTAACCACTCGACCACGGAGGCCCCCAGTACTGGAATGAAGCAGTGTAAGTGCATTTTTAGGAGCTCCATTTAGCAAATATGATCAATGTTTATTAGGTGGTGAGATGTTTGCAACGGATGTTTAATTTGATTCTATGATGACAAAAAAATTCAAATCAATCCATATCTTTGCTGAAACGCACAATTATGTGGGGATGTTACAAACATTTAACGGTGTCGGGCCAGTTAAAGTAGGTACACAGGCTGTTTGAACAAAGAAAAGCAAGACTATAAGTTTTCCTTTTTGATTTTTATATAAAATAAACTAATATATACAAATATTATCATATGAAAATACTGCCGTTGTTACAAAACAAACAACAAATAACAATTAGAATACTTAACATATATGGGCTGAATTCATAGGATCATAGGTCTACCATCCGTTCGTCCTAAGAGAGAAGTATTCTCGTGTATCGGTGAACTACGTCGAACCGACTGTCTATTCACAAGGAGCTGGGCTAAGTCAGCGGGGCATACCTGTATCTAAGCTCTAAATATAGTTCAGCATATAAATATAATAAAACAGAGAAATTACAGATTATAAAACAGGATTATACACGTTTTCTGGATTGTTTTGACAGTAATTTTAAAGTTCAGGCCATTACAATAATATTGTAATATCCTATCAATAACAGTAGACAGTTTTAGTATTCAGACTTAATTTTACTGGACAACTGTTTGTCGTAACACTTTATAATCAATTCCTCCTTATGTATGTTTTAATCTGTCGTACATAAATGTTGTCGACTATTATCATGTTCAAAGAAGACAGTGGCTTTTGGTTTAACAAGTTTTTGCGCGGTTACGGCTTACATCCCTGACTAGTATTCATTTCATGGAGATTATTTAAATCAGTACTGTATCTATAATAAATGTCACGAATGTAATATGACTTCTGTCGTAGACTCACTTTAAAATAAGCTGTTCCTTCCATTCCAGGTGGCGGCGTTCGTCGTCTATGTTTTATAAGAAAATTGACAAAGATTCAAAAGAAATAACCATGTTCCAAGAACACAGCCTCTAACAGCAATGAACATGTGTTATGAAAGTCTAAATGGTTGATTTGCATTGGTTGAAAAAAGTAAACAATTAAATAACAAGGATATTATAAACAAAGACAAGGACTTACAAACTCAAACAATTTGTTGCTCGCCCTTATAGGTACTACCATCATGTAAAAACTGGGCTGAAGTTCAGCCTGTAGATATGCCAAGCATTGGATTTAACAGACGTTGCTTAGCATGATCGCATGTTTTTAACATCGTCACGTGATTTGCTTGGAGGCAGGGATAAATATTTGACAACAATCCTGCGCGGAGGTTGAAGCACTTAGTCATCCATCACCTCGGAAACATTTGCATTCTTTATTTCTTATTTCAAATAATTAGCTGTACTTGAAAGAGGTTATGTTCTCTGAAACGATAGCGAATGTAATACAGCTATTATTTCCTAAAGAATAATAAGATATATAGTCACTTAATTTAAGCTTTAAATTGTCATTAAGGAATATAATCGTGCTTTTGCACTCCCATATACATGGACAATGCGACGTCTGAATTTGTTAACAACAATTTGAAAAAAATAAAGTGTTTGCTGTATCATTTTTGAGAACATATAATATGTGCACACTTAATGACTACATGTGAATATCTTGAATTAGCAATTAGTGTATAACAAACGTCTATTGATCAAGAGGCGCAGTAATCATTCACCCATAGAAACGTATTAAGCCGACCTCATTGAACTGACTATCAATATTCCTTGTCAAATAACTTTTAGGGCTTTTTTGTGACGTTTCGTACTTTGTTTAGCAAAATGAGCAAGACGTATATTTTTCTTGCAACATTTAATTTTAGTTAAGTTATTTTAGTATCCGTGTCCGATGAGACACCATTACTACAACGTCTCTTAGACTAGCAGTGTAACATAATATGATTTGCTTGTACGACTGCGTGATACCATTTTGGCACTTTTCTGTCAATACAAGTCATGTTGTGGATCACAAAAACTATATTGTTTATGGGGTTAATTTGTGCTGACATTACTTGTTACATGATGATATGTTAAGCATTCAAAAGCACGATACATATCATTTGTTTTACATTTTCGAGCGACATTTGGACAGTGACCTTTGAAAAATCAAATTCATTTTGTTATATCAACTAACTGAAAATCATGTTGGAAATATTTGAAAGGCATTTTTGTAAACATAAACAAACAAAAAAACTAAAAAAGGAGTCAACAAACAAAAGATGTTGGAATCCATATAAACACGGTGTAGTTTATCTAGATTTTCCCTTTGATTTAAATTTTTTCAAAATTACTAAGTTATATAGATTGGTAAATATTATACGAATTTAATAAATACAAGAATTATATAATATCGTTTGGACATTTGATTTTAGGTCAATCTTATTAAAGGTACAGTAAACCCCACATTTCATATTTAGGCCTTGAGCTGGACAAAAAATTGGTACCATTTTTCTGGCAAATTCTCTATGTCACTTTTTGAAAGATATATATGTGCACTTATAAAAAAATTCAGGGGGGCCTGTCTACGGCACAGCTTAAGGTCTGAAATCAAGCGATTTCAAAATGGCTTCCAAAATGGCGGCCATTTATTTGAAAATGTCATTTATTTTTATATTCTACCTACCTACTACGTCTTAATGTCTAAAGACATATTCTTGATAGTTTTTAGCACTTATTGATGTGTTACATACATTATTACAAAGAAAGCAACATTTTGACTTTAAAAAAATTGAATTTCTGTGGCAATAAATTAATACAACAACAACAACAACATAATTTTTCATCAAAATAGTATATTTTTTCATTTTAGATATGCTGGTAATGGTACTTACCTTGATATTTTAACTGAATATGTCAATTAGGATTATATCTGGAGAAAAACACCACTTATTTCAGCTAATGAGGTCTTATTTTTAGTGAATCATGCGAAATAAATGTGGGTGGGGTAATCACATTTAAACACTGTTTTTACTGATAGTATATATAATTCAGGTGTATGCATATGGCTACCATTTTATTTCCATTTAATTAAATCAATTAAGTCCATAAATAAGAAAAATTGATTTTTGAAAAATGTAGATGAAGTGTGAAGACAAGAACGGAAAGTGTAACAGTCTTCGGATAGTATATTATCCGGATTTTCATGATTGATTGAGGCATGTTCTTAAATAAGTCACTTTATTACAGTAAACATTGTATACTCATTTGTACATGCATCTACCGCACGGCCTTTTCTTATCTATTTAAGACTTTATGTAGTGAATATTAGTGACAACAGATCAACAAATACCAGACTTTTCAGGATAAAATGGTACAAAATGTATATCATAATTCATTACAACTGCACTTTATGAAAACTGTATTTGCAATTGTTGAGAAAAAAATCTAAGATTGGTATCTGGTGGAAAAATATAAATTTTGCTTAAATTCCAAGTCCAGAACTCCACCACTAGTTATAGAAAACGGAGGCCAGCCAGCAAAATTATGCAATTATGAATTGAACAAATTAACACTTCATTGTTTGAAAGTAACTCATAACTACATAATAAATTATTATATTCTAAACAGTTTAATATCAAGATGATAATATTATTTACTATAATGTCTTGAAACACAACAAAATAAAATAGTTAATATAATGAGTAGATTCAGAATGTTTCCCTAAAGCAATCTTGAAATTAACTTTAAACTCACATGTTCACGTGAATGTACAATTTCCACATATACAAACTAAAAAAATGTAGAGTAATGAAGGAATGTATCTTTAACTGAATTGTAATTCATCAAAGACGAAAAATTATGGAACACTGTAAAAAAATCACTCCAAAATTCTATTTAAACGTATTTTCCTAATGATATTTTGATTTCTTATACCGATTTTGGTATCATTCCAAATGTCCATACCAGATTACAAGTAACCCGCTTTGACCGTTCAACATCGATACTATTTCTTAATTATGTTTCTTTAACTTTAAACGTCTCCAACTTACTTCTATTTCAAATGCTGTTTAGAATCCCGATACCCTTTCCCTGCCCTATATCACAAATTGTTTATTCTTGTATTGTTTTTGCATTTCTCACACTACCTTATATCTTATATCAAATATTGTTTCTAATAAGTATTTCTAATACCCCAACCACACTTCTACCTTAATTTCTCTTTCCAATGGCTTGTTTCGTCATTTTGATTCTTAGTACTTCAACCCTGCATTACACTCGGTTTGATTAAGTACGTTTTTGAGAGGTAATGAAACTTGTAACACATCTCAAGCCCGCTGGCTTAACCAGAATTCTATTACAGCAAAATTAAATAAACTTCATGATCACATTCATAAAAGTGTCTAAGACATATTTATGCTAAAAATCACCCTTGCAATTTATGAAATATGACTTTATAGGTGTTATCAAACAAATTAAAAAATGTTTCAACATGAACTCATATTTCCACACCAACAATGAACTTTCGTATAGACTAGGACAGTGAAATTAAAGTTTTGTTTCGTTAGGTTTAGAGTCACACTGACAAAATTTAGGTTATATGGTGACTTTTCCAGCTTTTGATGGTGAAGGAAGGCATGTGTCGGTTGTCATATTGGTAGAATGACCGACCTTATGTAAGCCAACTGAATACTTCTTCGCATAAAGAAAACATACAAAGCGAACCCAGATCAGTGAGGGGCAAGTGATTCGAGTCAGCGACCTTGAACACACACGCAACCAGACAAATAAAGATTTCCGTTTCCGTCTTTTATATGAATCGTTATCACTTTTCATAAGACCTAAGACCTATTCAGTTAAACATTTGAGTCATACGTATCTATTATTCAGATCTTCGATATATAACAAAAAGAGATTTTTTAAACAAAAATATGTAGCTTTCTTTGTCCCCGTCCCAATCTTTTAGGGTGTGGTGGGGTTGAGGGTACTTAGAGTTGCCCTTGTCCGTCCGTCTGTTCGAATTTAAGTTATACGTATCTCAAAAGTATTTGACACCGAGTCATCAAATCTCAGAGTTTATCATTCAGCATGTGAAGTTGTGCACCTGATGTTTTGACTGGGATTTCACACAACCAAACCAGAGTTGTGACCCTTTACTTGGTTGAAATATGCATTGAAAGGATCTTTAAGTTTGTGTTGCATGAATATGTAACTTGGAAAAAAAATGAATTATGGTCCTTTACTTAGTAGAAAAATAGTCAGTCCTTATATCTGTTCTAATTTGTGCTGTGCATAACGTGCATAACGTATTTGATCCAGAGTCATCCTCAAAGGACTGTCATTCAGCATGTAAAATTGTGCAATTGGTGTTTTATTTGGGATTCTACACAGCCAGACCAGAGTTATGGCTCTTTACTTGGTAAAAAATTTGCAAATAAAGGGTCTAAACATTTGTGTCGCATGTATCCTAGAAAGTATTGGACCAAGGATTATGTAACATTATAAATGCTATTTAGTGTATCACGCTGTGCATCTAGGATTTTGTTTGAGATTTCACTCAGCCAGAACAGAGTTTTGGCCCTTAACTTATAAAAGTTTGAGTCACAAGAATCTTAAAACGTATTCGAAGGAAGGTCACGAAACATAAGAGCAATATCATTCAGCATGTGAAGTTGTTTACCTTAGGGTTTGTTTGGGATTTTCGATGGTCAGACCAGTGTTATGGCCCTTGATTTAGTCAATAAATATACATAGAGCTCATACAAGTTTGTATTGAATGTATTTCAATAAGAATTTGACTTAGAGGATTGTTATATAGGATCTGAAGTTGTGCACCTTGTGAACTGAACACTCGGCCAGTCCAGAGTTATGGTCCTTGACTTCGTGAAAAATTCACATAAAGTGCTTATACGTTTTTGTGTTGCGTATATCTAAAAAAAGGCATGAAATCATACAAGAATATTATTCAGAATTTATGCATCTAGATTTAGTTCTGGATTTCACTCTGCAAGACCAGAGTTATGGTCCTTGGGTTAATCAAAATAATGCAATAAGTGCATTAAAGTTATTGTCACATGTATCACAAAATGTTTAACCTAGAGACTTGAATGTTAAGAGGATTGTTATACATCATGTGAAATTGCGCTTCTGGTTTTCTGTTTGCAATTTCACTCAGCAAGATCAGAGCTATGGTCATTGACTTGGTGAAAAGATACATAAAGTGCTTTAACATCTTTGTTGCATATATTTGAAAAAAAAAAATCATCTAGAATCTCGAAACCATGTGCAGTGGAAGAAAGTGGAATCACCAGTGTCCTGTGGATACACAGCTAGTTTGTAAATATTAACAAACCATGTGTATTTTGGCAACATCTCTTACAACAAGAATACATGTGTGGAAAAAGCATGTTATTACCGAAACAAACTTAGCTAGGTTTCAGTGTTCATTTTTCAACTTTAAGATAAACAAGTATATCTATTTATATTTGATGAGATATATGTCAAGCACTCTTTTCTGTAAACAAAATGATTTTCTAAATCTCCGTGTGAAAGAAAACATTTTTGATATTACACTTTGACAATTAATAACAGTTGTTAAGTTTAAATTGTTTAAAATAGATAGACAATGTATATATTACCAATTGGTAACGTATTGTAAAAGAAAGTACGCTTTTGGATTTGTAACTATGGATATTTACATATACTAATTAATGTTCTTTTTGTACACAAATCAGAAAATGTAAAAGGAAAATAAAATAGTTATAGTTTTTATTTCTGTTACTTTTAAGTAGGGTACATATTAATCATATGCGAAATGTTTATTTCTTAAAACAAATAAATGTCATGTAAATCATAATAATGAAGGGTATTAAAAGCAGTTCTTTCAGACGATACAATTTTATTCATACCAAAAGATTAGGCGTATTTCTGTAAAATAAACAGTTCATATACAACTTTGAATATTAAACGAAACCAGTGCCCAATGTAACAATAGTAACGTAAAATACCAAATATGTAACACATTCAGCTCAGTTTCCATAATTCACTTCATGGTAACGCATTGCTTTGATAAATTGCTATGTACAAATCTTTACAAAACAGTTTTGGTCTATAAATATTAATTTTGAATCTTTAAATGCTAGTTATATTTATAAACTTTTACTTGATAAGGTTAATGTGAAACGAACTTTCTATAAAAAATGACTGATTATTACATTGAGTTTATTGTTCATATCATTTTGTAACGGAATATGAAGATGATGTTTCATAATGATACCTGAATTCATAAAATGATAAAAACTACTTCAAAAGTTCTAAAATTTCATTTTAATAGAATTGGCAAGATTACATAGAAATGTGACATTTGTTATTTTGGTAACGTATTTTATTTAAGTTACATTGAAAAATCCATTACTCTAGAGTATAATATATATTAAAAATATGTTTTTATATACAAAATATAAAATACCTCAGGGAACTATAAAATCACCACAGTTACTGTTATGAAGAAATATTATTAAAATGAATATGCAGTAATATGTTTATTTCTTTAATAAATAATTGTCGTGTAAATTATATTAATAAAAAGGTATTAAGTATTTGTTTACTCGTGCAATTTTGTTGATGGGATGTGATGAAGTGAATTATTATAAAATAAACAATTTAAGTACAGCTGAAAATTAAAACATTGCTTTGAACATAAACTTCAAAGGCAATTTCCATTGTATAAGTAACGTTATATGTTTAGTCACGTAAATTACAAAAAATGTGTAACATTTTGACTCGACTTGACATTTTTATTTTGCAAGAGCATTTTGCATCTAAGTAAGTGATATATGATAATATATATACCTAATCTTTACAAAATTATATAGAAATTTTACATCCAAAATATGATAGATATTTTTCTCAATATTTTAACAAAAATTATGGTTGTCATAGAAACACATAAAACTCGGTCACTAAGCTGTGCCATAGAGAGGCCCCCCAAACTTTTTCAAAGACTACAGACATGTATCTATCCAAAAAACACTAAAACTTTTTGCCAGTCTGATTGGTACCAATTTCTTAAATTTGGGGTCTTGGCTCACGGCCTAATTTGAAAATATAGATAATTACTACTGAAAAATAAGACTAACAAGTGTATGTGTATAAACAATTCTGAGAGGAGCACACACTTGTAACATGTGTATAGATTTTTCACAGTCGACTGTAACTGCATGACTTTTAATCATTACAATAAATGCACATATAATTAGTAACGTTAATTACACTTGACATCAAAATATATATAGATAAAGTATCTTTAAGAAATGGAATAATTTAGAAGCTGGTAATTATTTCAAGTTTTCTGACACAACTGCATTTAAATATAAGTGAAACCCAAAAAAGTGAAAACTCTACAGGTCGCTCAACACGACAAAACTGAAAATGTTGCAGGCTCTGTTTGATTTAGCCTGTTCATGGACGGTAATGGAAATGCATGCTACCGTTCACGCCCTCAAGCCCCGGGCTGAGAGTACTCAGCATCTATACATGTTGAATGTACAAATATTTAATTTAGAGACATCTGCAGATGTTATCATACGGCGGTACACGCGGAACCTTCAATGCTACACTAGTGTGTAATTTCACGAAAAGCAACATATGATTTCCAGTTAAAATGGGATTGCCTTAAACTAGAAAACACTGTGCAGACTAAACTAACAAGAATTCTGAATGGAGATCTGAGGTTACGGAGCCTGTCTATCACAGAAACTGCCGAAAGACAAAATTAAAAAGAAGGCACCATATCAAAGGGATGATTAAACACTACCTGTTCATTGACGGTAGCGGAAATACCGTGCACGCCCTCTAGCCCCGGGTTGAACAGAACTAGACATTTACACAAGTTAAAAGTATAAAAAGTAATCAAAACAAAAAAATGTGATTTTATTAGTGTATACAAATTATAGTTTAACCTAAAATACTAGCAATACATCATGTTTTGTTGAATATTTTGGCTTAACGGTTCTTTCGTGTCTTTTCTTCTTTATTAAGCTGTAATACAATGTTATTTAAGAAAGAAATTTCCATACGAAAAAATGACGAATCATTAAAATCTAGTCTTTAAAACTACTGATAGAAATAGATCATGCCGTGAACTAAAAGCACTTGAACTAACTAATGTGACAATTTCCAGAATTTGCTGTTGTTGGTTGGCTGGAAATCTGACGTTTATTACGACTATAATTGTCTATTCGCTCTAGTGCATTTGTTCGTAAACTGTCAGAGTCCGTTTCCGCTGTGATTCGCTGTCTATGTCGCAAAAAATAAATCATGTCAATCTGATTATGTATAAAGATTTAAAAACACTCTTCTAAGGTCTTGGTGGCCAATTTTCAGAGCATAACTTTCTAAATGAATGGTTCTTGCGGACATTGTCTGCTTTTGCTTTGCTTTAACAATAGCTCAAACAATATGACGTACATTAATACCCTGTTATTTGGTACTGCATATAGCCTTTCATAAAACCAAAAACAATTATAAACTCTTCTTGTTTAATTCAGCATACACTGACGAAGGAAATTTGACGACAGAATTAATATTCTCCGAACATAAAAGCATGTAAAAATATCAAACAAGTTCCATTGAGAGAGTCATTGCTCTCTTTTAAATTTCTGTTTCCTTTGTATAGGTTACTGACCGTTCTATGGTGATTTCCCTATTTCTAACTTGTTTTGATTCATTTCATACTATTTGTTATGTATATTGTCTTGCTTGTGGTGTTGTTTTCCTAATTCCCACGCCTCTGTCTCCCACGTTTACACCCACCTTACTTTTTCCGTGTGAGGTAAGATACCTACATTTACCGATTGTACGTAAATACCTGTTGGTGATTTTGCCACCTGCTTTCTCTGATTGATGCCCCATTGTTTTCCTTGTCGTATCTGTCTGTCTAATTGTTTGTGTTATCATTTTCCCCATACCCCAGCTTGTACTTAGACCTTTTGTGGAGTTTTGAAGCAAACCACCTGCTTAAGGATGTAGGAACGAATTTTTTCTAACGTTAAGAATTTTTTCATACTCTGTGAGCTTGAAGAACATTAGTTTCCAAGACAAACAAGAGAAAAAAACAGGTCACCGAACTCGTTTTAATTTTATAGGGCATTTTCTTCACCCACTGTTTAAGCATTTGTAAAATTTTGTAAAATTGAAAAAAATGGTCGTACTTTATAAAACAAATAATAGCCAATTTAGTGTTATAGGGATTTCATGTCTTAAATCTCTTTCATTTTTACATGTTGACATAATTACCCCACCCACTTTATTTTCAATGGAAAAATAATGTATTTAGATCTACAAAAAAAAATTCTGACGGTAAGATTTTAAAAATATTGCAGCTTTAACGACACACAAAAATGCTTCAAAACGGAAAGAAAAAAATTGGGGTCACCATGCATCTAAGAGATTAATTAAGAAAAAACTGTCAAAAACTGGTGAATTTTGATATTTTTTGTTCTTTTTGTTTTAATTTATATTTTCTAGATAAAATAAAGTGCTATCTTGAAAATGTTTATTTCAATCATAGCTTATTATTATATGTATCAGTTAGGAAAATATCAAAACCAAACCCGATCTACTTTCATAGATATCTGAAATTACTTACCCCTACCCCGTTGTAAAACTTACGTCAATTTTAGGCAAATGTCAGCCAAAAATAAGGGTGAATTTTTTTTTTCGCAAAAAGCAGAATCTATTTGGTTAAATGATACATTATTAGCCATATTTTAATTATTTAGCATTAATTTTTGGCAAAACCTATGTTAGAAAGCAATATTCGAAGAAATATTTTTCAAAATGGCGGATATCCTGAAAAAAGCGCTCGTACATCCTTAAGACAAAAATCAGTGGATTTAAGAAAATATCATCATTCGTATCTGGGTTGTCATCACATCATAGAAACCTGCTATCGAGATTGCTTACAAAAGATTATTCAAGACGTTATAACTATAAAGGTGAACTGATGAAAGCATGTGATGCAAGAATAGTTCAGGTTTCGATATCGATGTATAAGTAACTACATATAGCTTCTCTAGCATTCTTAACAAAATTATTTGGTCTTTGTTCACCATTTTCTTACTAGTGTCATTTTCTACAGTCATAATTACTGCACAGTTGCCAAAATGATGACACACGTGGCAACAGAGAGAATGTTTATCTCAACAGGAGGAAAGGACAGTTAATCTGACTTTTATCCAGACAATAGAATCAAGGAGGTCACATTACAATAAATAATATTCCCTATATGTTCTATATAAAACTCACTGTTTCAAAGAGCTACCAAACATAGCTAGACCCATTTCAGAGAACAAACCCTTACCTCATTTTAAAGATTTATGATAAAACTATATAAAATGAAGAGAAAAGTAGGGGTCATATATCTTCTAAGAGAGATTTCTCTTGTCACATTTGCTTACTGTAAAATCACATCAAAATCACACTGCTGTGACCTGAAAATACAACTCATACTAAAATTGTGTTTCACTTCACCAAATACAACCTCCTCTCTCATTTTTTCTACCAAATGTCAAAAATTCATCCACAATGAAATTTAAACAGAAAACAGCTTTAATTTAGACCTCTGTGGCCATGCCAAGTGAAAACTTAGTGTTCAAAAACCTGCCCGCTATTACGCGACTAGACCAGATGGCTCCCACACTGGTTCCTTTACTATAGTTAGGCCTTTAAGAAAAACGAGTTTTCTGTAATACTCTCAAATTCATTTGTATAGTACCAGTAACATATCTGCATGAAAAACACCATGTTTCAGCTTGACTGAATCAGTTTTGCACGGTTTTATGGCATTTTAAGTAACGCGTGTCTCTGCGACAATTTTCCTCCACAACTGGTGTCGCGACATGATTTTAAACCAGTTCTTCTATCCTGAGCATGTTTTTGCCCTATTTTATATATTTTTACAATAATTTGCAATCAAATTACACACTAACATTTTGAAATATACCAAACGTCCACTCTGAAAGCTATAAATGGATAAAATTTTGTGTGCAAAATGTGCATTTAAAAAAATACACCCAGAACAGTGAAAATGTGATTTGTTTGGTTTTTATCAATTTTTGTAGCAAAATGTCAATGAATAATATTCCCTATATGTTCTATATAAAACTCACATTTTTAAAGAGCCTTTGAGGATGACCAGACGGCTCCCACACTGGTTCCTTTACTATAATTAGGCGAAGGAAAGCTCAATGGATACTTGCGGAGAAGGAATAAACAACAATGTGCAAACGAATATGGTAATGCACTCAGAGGACCGGATTGTTAGATATTCTTGCAATACACATGTTTCATCGATTTTTCAGACATGCTTTACACATAATCTTTGGAAAGAAAAAAAATTATATATTTCTTGAAATCCTGGTCCCAGTTTGAAACATATTACCCCGGTATAAGAAAAATTTATTCTATTTCCACAGAATTATATACAAGTTTTTGTTTTAATTCACAGAAGTTTAGCTTCGGCGGATTATCAAAGGTAATAATAAGATGCGGAATACTTATAAAAGAAAGTCATCAACTTGAAGCTGGCTTATGGAAGGTAATCCATCATCAAAACCTGTAAAGCTCATCATATGACCTAATTAATCTCGGTGTGACTCTAAACCCAGCAAAATAATAATATGAGCCGCACCATGAGAAAACCAACATAGTGGCTTTGCGACCAGCATGGATCAAGACCAGCCTGCGCCTCCGCATCTGCATCCATGCTGGTCGCAAAGCCACTATGTTGGTTTTCTCATGGCGCGGCTCATATACAGCCGATTTTGATTTGTTCTTTTTTATTTTCTTTCAATATATAATATTTAAGAAATAATTTATAACAAAAGAGTGCTTTAACACTATTTATGCACGATGGGCGGTTATACGTCGGGCGTAATAATTTCATGAGGGCGCAGCC
Organism: Mercenaria mercenaria; assembly: GCF_021730395.1. Classification (NCBI taxonomy): domain Eukaryota; kingdom Metazoa; phylum Mollusca; class Bivalvia; order Venerida; family Veneridae; genus Mercenaria; species Mercenaria mercenaria. The sequence continues at coordinate 59,396,463 of NC_069363.1, forward strand.
CGAGTGAAATTATTTGTACGACGTATTACCGCCCGAGCGTATAAATAGTGTTAAAATATGGTTTGGCTATAAATTATTTCAATTCTAATATGCCTTTAATCTAAAACAGTAGATAAAATATAGGAGCGCTCTTTCTTTGGTCGCAACAAAAACGTTGACGTCACCGCACGTTAACGTGACGTCATTCTAGCCTAAGTGTGTTTTAACAGAGGCAAGTATATTAGAATTTGTTTTCTTCTTTGGTAACAACCCTTTTCTTTTTAAACAATGTTCTGTTATGTAATTTAAAATACATAGAAAAGCAAATAGGCAGATATTAAAAAAAAGTTCAATGAAGCTACTCTTAACTTTCTCTTTGGTTTGAACTTATGCTTCTAAAATAAATACATGTAAATGACATAGTGATAATGACATCTTTATGTTTTCAGGCAAAATATCAGTAAAAAAAAACGAAAACCTATTCAATCTTCCAAAGCTTGTTGATGCGGAAATGCCGATTACATTTCGTACCTAAAGAAAATGACTAAAATTTTGTCTAGCTATTTTAAAGTTTGGTATCTCTATTACATATGAAACTGAAGAAATAAATGTTGGCGGACGCTTGAAAGGAATCAATGTTGCCGTCTTCCAGTATTTTACATACAGATTATTCTCTTTCACATTTGAATATTTATTTATTTATTTTGTTGGATTTAACGTCGCACCGACACATGATAGGTCATATGGCGACTTTCCAGCTTTAATGGTGGAGGAAGAACCCAGGTGCCCCTCCGTGCATTATTTCATCACGAGCGGGCACCTGGGTAGAACCACCGGCCTTCCGTAAGCTAGCTGGATGGCTTCCTCACATGAAGAATTCAACGCCCCGAGTGAGGCTCAAACCCACATCGGTGAGGGGCAAGTGATTTGAAGTCAGCGACCTTAACCACTCGGCCACGGAGGCCCCTACACATTTGAATATATAATATTATTTAATTGAAACAAGTATCAAAGATCTGTTTAGAGTTTGGGCTAAATATTGAATGTTTTTATAACTGTACCATTGCTAGAAGGGTATACACCCCTCTTCCAAAGAGATCGATTTTTTTTATAAATGATGTTAAACGAAAACAAATTCTAATAATTCTAATACTTTATATGGTTGTTTATTTTTTTTTTAAATTATTGCGATAATGAGGTTTAAACTTATGTCTGTTTCCTTCTTTCCTCAGTAAAGACATATTTCCTCTTTTATGTAGACACTTATTTTGTGAAACGTGTTTTAATGAATATGTATGAGAGAAAGTTATGATCTAAAAGCTAAAATTATTAGTATCAAGTAGGAAGTATTTGACATTAAGCATTTGCAATTTTAAAATTATTAGCTGATCTGTGTCAACATGCTCTAAATCAAAAGTGTTACAGCTCTTTTTTAATATGTGCATTGTGTTAAGTACATGGGACAATGTCATACATTGATGATTTCCTCAGACAATATTACTGGTCCCGCCATTTGTTTTGAAAGATGACAAACACATTATGGTTAAGCAAAACAAATCATCATTTATGAATAAAAATGGCTGATGTCTTCCTATCATTTTGACTGTTATTAAAAATCTTTTATAGAAAATTGCAACCAGCCATTTTAAGGAAATTCTTCAAATCTATACCATCACCAGATTGAAATATTGCCTTCCGACAATAACATTATTAAGCAAATGATGAAATATCTAAACTTTCAAGCAAACATTGCAGATGATTTACTGAAAGCAAAATTTAATGTATAATGCATTACTCTCTTTACTCTCTTTTTACACACATTAAAAATGTATGAAATTCTACAACATATAAATATCTCAAGTTATCATTCATCTTAAAATTCTGAAACATTTACAAGTAAGATACTATATAAGCTCAATTGTCTCTCATGAAGTACCTTATGTAAAAGCTATATTTTGTTTTCCCTTAGGTCGTCACAGTAAGGTTTATTGCATAAGTCGTGCATTTGACAAAACCTTAAGTAATGGAATTTGTGTGTGGAATGTGGTCATTTCAAAATCAGTTTTCCTCATATTTCATACGTTTGAATAAAAAATAGTATCTATCAAGTTATAACGCGAAACACCACTTTTTCCATTAAAGTGCTCTGTGTGCTATATTAAATGTTTAGAAAAATTGAAAACAATAAATGATTAAAGCGATTCTAAATACAAACAATACAAACAAGTTACGTATGCCAAATTATATATTGTTTTATGTAAATAAAGCAACAAATAGTTTTGTATTTCTATGCGATATAATTTCAAAAATAGCTTTTATTTTGATTTAGGAAGGCATTTTTGCTTAAAATAAATAATGTACTCTCTAATACTATCTGCATTGTATGAATTTGATATTTGTAAAGTTCACACCAAGGAGATATTACATTCCTTCTTTTTCACTTTTGTACCTTCTTTGTGTATGATATTGAAATGGAACTCTCCAGACAATGTAATTTCCCTTTAATAGCTAGGGAATAATTAAATGCATTTAAGAGCACAAGGTTATATTTTAATTACATCTGATATCTCTAATTTTGCAGTCAGTCTGACATAAATGTGCTTGTTTAAGATATTTTGAAAAAACCAGTATCTCCCAAGGATGCACTACTGAAATTTATTTGTCATGTCTGTACCATAGAACCACACACAAAACAAAAATCATGAAGAGGGCCATGATGGCCCTATACCGCTCACCTGAGTTTAGTTGCTTGCTTGAACAAATTTCTTTCTCGAGCTTCAAAAATATATTGAAACAAAAAGTTTTTCCTACATAAATATATGTAAAACCAGTGAGCCCCAGGGCGGAGTCAATTTTGATACCTGGGGTATGATTTGAAAAAAAACTTGATGAAGGGCCACTACATTATGCTACATGCCAAATATCTAAACCCAGGATATTACGGTTTCAGACAAGAAGATTTTAAAGTTTTCGTATAGAAGTATGTAATTTATGCTTATTCAAGAGAATTCATTCTTACTCAGAAGAACAGTACACTGTTTAGCATTTTTCTTCTCCTTATGCAATGTTTAGCAAGCCTTTTTTTCTGTTTTTAGCTCTAGCGGTAACTAAAATTTGAACGAATTTGGGAGAAGGCTATATATTTATGCTATAGGCAAAGTTTAATGCAGATCCATCAAGCGATTAATTATAAAGCACTGATGAAATTTCGCATTTATGAAAGCAACATTATTACTATTCTGCCTAGCCATTATCCGATAATGATTTTATTAATAAAAGAAAATAAATAATGATAATTTGCACGGCTATTTTATTAAATCGTTGACTGTCGTTATACATAAAACCTATTACATGTGAAATAATAATACCCGCTTTCAGTAATAAGGTAGTATAGCATGCACCCTTCAACATTTTACAACTAGCTAAACTGCGTCTAGCTGTTCTATCAGAAAAGGGTAGGATTTTCATAAAATGCAATTATTTCCAGAACACATTGCTGAACATTCAGATGAAAGGAATCGATCAATAATCGAGAAAAACTTATACGATTTCGTGTAAGTTTTAAAAGACACCATGGCTTGTTTGATACTATTCCTCTTGCATTCTCGGAAGACTCTTTTAATCAATTGATCATCACGATATTAGAACATTGCCTGTGGAATCGCAGTACAAGCGAAAATTGCAGATGATTTATTGAAAACCAATATAATGCAATCTTTACTATTTCATTTCTTACAAGCTTAAGATTTATGAACTTCCATAAAAGATAAAATAAGTTAAGTTATCGTTCATTTTATATTCCTAGTCTTCTGAAACTTTTATAGGTGAGACAGGTTAATGTTATCTTTCCTGAAGTAAATATGTACCTAAAAATCTGGAACAAATGACAATATGGTTTCTCCTTTTTTACTTTTTTGAAGCTGTTTGCTAGTACAAATTGTGCCGTTGGAAATATTAAAAAAATAGTGCACTAAATGCCACTTTATTCCCTCAATAAAAGTGATAAAACTTATGCTGTATAAAATTTGTTTGACGAAAAAAATCCATATGTCTATTATATCGTATTTGCTATAGCTTCGGTAATTTTACTGTGAACAAAGCTATATTTATATTATCAAGTTTGCTATAGTCTCAGTAAAGTTACTGTGAACAAAGCTTTATTTATATTATCAAGTTTGCTATAGTCTCAGTAAATTTACTGTGAACAAAGCTTTATTTACATTATCAAGTTTGCTGTTGTTTCAGTAAATCTATTGTGAACAAAGCTTTATTTATATCATCAAGTTTTCTATAGTCTCAGTAAATTTATTGTGAACAAAGCTTTATTTATATAATTAAGTTTGCTATGGTCTCAGTAAAGTTACTGTGAACAAAGCTTTATTTATATTATCAAGTTTGTTATAGTCTCAGTAAGTTTATTGTAAACAAAGCTTTATTAACATGATCAAGTTTGCTATAGTCTCAGTAAATTTACTGTGGACAAAGCTTTATTTATATCACCAAGTTTGCTATAGTCTCAGTAAATTTACTGTGAACAAAGCTTTATTTATATCATCAGGTTTGCTATAGTCTCAGTAAATTTACTGTGAACAAAGCTTTATTTACATTATCAAGTTTGCTGTAGTCTCAGTAAATTTATTGTGAACAAAGCTTTATTTATATTATCAAGTTTGTTATAGTCTCAGTAAGTTTACTGTGAACAAAGCTTTATTAACATGATCAAGTCTGCTATAGTCTCAGTAAAGTTACTGTGAACAAAGCTTTATTTACATTATCAAGTTTGCTATAGTCTCAGTAAATTTACTGTGAACAAAGCTTTATTTACATTATCAAGTTTTCTATAGTCTCAGTTTTATTGTGAACAAAGCTTTATTTACATTATCAAGTTTTCTATAGTCTCAGTTTTATTGTGAACAAAGCTTTATTTATATTATCAAGTTTGCTATAGTCTCAGTAAAGTTACTGTGAACAAAGCTTTATTTACATTATCAAGTTTGCTATAGTCTCAGTAAATTTACTGTCAACAAAGCTTTAGTTTACATGTCCTGTCATTCCAGTTACTATCATACTGTACCTTGGTTAAGTGAATTTAGTTCGTTTTTAAGAAAGTTTGTAATTGATGTTTAAAAAATCAAAATATACGAGAAAAATTACTGTATAAGTAAAAATGTTGAAGTGTGTGTGTAAATACATTAACAAATCATATTGAATTAAGATTAAAGAACGATTTCTGTGTCTTTGGCATAATAAGATTGCTCCATGCTGTTTAGGCCGAATTTTACTCTAACTACAAAAACGTTACTCACGCTTTTTCATATTCACACAATTCATTGCAGTAAACTCATTTAAATTCAACTTTACAATTTACCATCAAATAACAGTATGTTAAAGAATCCTCGCTGAATTTATTTGTTGGAAATGTTAATAAAACTGCTTCAATTCAGCGACATAAATAAAAAACTTAGCATTCATTCGGTAATTTTTATGCCGATTTTTTTTTTTGTGAAAAAAAAACAGTTCTAATTAGAATTGTGAAGGTCTATGTTTAATTAAGGGAAAAACATGCGAGTTCGCTGACTTTTAAAAGATTTTTAACCAAGACTTATCCAGTCTGCAATTTGAGATTAAACCAGGCTTATGTTTTTATCTTTAAGTTAGCAATCCATTTTAGAATTTTAGGATTATTCTTCAAGGTGAATTAACTGTGTTTACATCTGTTTGAATAACTTTATATAACCAAGGATATAAATGCTTGCATCTTTTGTATAACAGGAATTCACTGAAGATCTACATAATGAAATATGATAACTTCCCAGTATGGATTATTTAGGGAGACAACAACATAGGTATAAATGAATGTTCGCTTCCTGTTCACAGACATATTTCCAAGACATCAATCCATAGGTCAGTTGCTTCCTTCAATAATGCTATAAGTTTCCTGTGTTATCCATTCAATTAACAAAGAGTTAAAAAAATTCTCCGTGATCAAAAATCGTTTAAATCGTCTACTCGAATAATAAACGATTATTTGAGAGCCATTTAAACAAAAATCGTGATGCTTCAAGCGTGCATGTCATTTATAAGATATTAAACTATGATATGATTGTCAATTATCTATGTGGTGGCTTGGGATTCTGAACAATGGTTTGTACCAAGTCATGCAATGTTTTCTTGCAGTCGATGCAGTTGATGAGTGCATATAAAACATGGCAACTTTGAAATACAGATTTGTTCCACTGTTCAACTTATTGTCAACTTAATCTAATACTTTCATAAAAAATGATGTTAAATGATTATTATCAACACTAAATTTAATTTGAAAGTAAAAAAAATAATGTACCTGTAAATTTACATTAAGGTCCGCAAGTTATTTAAACATGCATTACGGAAGGTCGGTGGTTCTACCCAGGTGCCCGCTCGTGATGAAATAATGCACGGAGGGGCACCTGGGTTCTTCCTCCACCATTAAAGCTGGAAAGTCGCCATATGACCTATCATGTGTCGGTGCGACGTTAAATCCAAAAAAAAAAAATAAAAAAAATAAACATGCATTATTGTAATCAGGCTTGCTTATAATGTGAGAGGACATTCTGCACATTTTCATTTTGAACTGACCTGTTACTTTTAATCTGTATACGTCTGCAATATGGGCTTGAGCACATAGAACTTTAATGGTGTCAACAAGTTTCAATTGACAACGCGTTTGTAAACGGATATGAATTCTTATGGATGTTTCCTCTTTATGGAGATGTGTTAAATACATGTAAGCTTACCATTTCGGTCAAATTGACCTGTTTTTTTTTAAAAAAACAACAACAAATTTTAAAATCTTTGAACTTCAAAAAATAATAAATAATTGAAAGTGATGAATGAATAAAATCACACTGGATATATGCACTTGTGCTTTCAAAAGTCTTATAAAAGAAACATGTTTTATTGCTCATTTCAGTATCATTCTCAAAACTGATTTTGTTTTGCATTAAGTAGAGATTTCTGCCAAATAAATAATGTGCACTGTAATTTGTGCAAAATTCTTTTTCTAGCGATTTATTGATAAGATAGTGGTATTTGTAATGTTATTGCATTCCTGTTCTTTTTTTATTTCGATATAAACCGTTCTTTGGGTACTGAAATCGAATTCGTTTGGAAACCATTAGATGAAATTAGAGAACATGTTCAGCATCAGTTCTATTTATCACATCGAATATTTATAACTTTCAGCCAGAATGACATTCTGACATGTTTACGTACAGACAGGATCTCCCTAAAAATGCACTATTGATATTTCAATGTCCCTTTACAATTTTATAATATCTAAATGTTAAATCAAACAAGTGAATGAAGTATTGCCATGCAATACAAAGTCCTTTACTGGAAGGCACCTAATTTTCTCTACTGCAGTATAACATAATGAACTGATATCTGTCAATGATGTATAAACAATATTGTACTATATATACAATATAATATAACAAAGCACTTGTATTAAAATTTGCATATATAAAAACGTACGGTTGTTTTCATTTGGAATTTTTTTAGCCGATCATACAAATGTTATCATAAAAGTTATTTATAGTAACAACAAAGTGAAATTAACCCTAAAAAAAAATAATAAAAAAAAATCTATAAAATATAAGTCCACAAGAAACTCTTTACCAGGCAGAGATAGATCAAAATACACCTAAAATTTGGATGTACCGTGCATGTTGTACCATAGAAAAGTGGTCTCAATTTTTCCCTACGGCCAGTAATAAAAAAGTTACAATATAATCTATTTATAGTAACAACAAAGGGACATAATTCTAAAAAAAGTGTGCCTCATAGTGGTGAACATTTGTGCCAAGTTACATCAAAATCCCTCCATGCATGAAGAAGAAATGCTCCGGACAAAGTCATTCATGAATTTGACCTTTAACCTCTGAGTATGACCTTGACCTTAGACCTAGGGACCTGGTTCTGGCGCGCGACAATTCATCTCATAGTGGTGAACATTTGTGCAAAGTTACATTAAAATCCCCTCAATGCGTAAAGAAGAAATGCTTCAGACAAAGTCATTCTTGAATTTGACCTCTAAGTATGACCTTGACCTTAGACCTAGAGCCGGGGCTTTGCGCATAACATGTTGTCTCATCCAGGGAAATGTTTGTGCCAACTGATATTTAAATCCTGTTTTGCATGACGAAGTTATAGACCGGACAGGAAAAAAAATCCTATTGACCTTTGATCTCAAAGTGTGACCTTGACCTTAAAGCTAGGGTTCTGGGTGTTGCGCATGACACGTCGTCTTATCATGGGGAACATTTATGCCAAGTAATATTGTAATCCCTTCATGGATGACAAAGTTCTGGACCGGACAGGAAAAATACCCTATTGACCTTTGGCCTCCAATTGTGACCTTGACCTTTGAGCTAGGGGTCCGGGTTTTGCGCAAGACAGGTTGCCTCATCATGGGGAACATTTGTGCCAAGTAATCCCTTCATGGATGGCAGAGTTATGGACCAGACAGGAAAAAAGCCCTATTGACATTTGACCCCAAATGGTGACCTTGACCTTTGAGCAAGGGCTCCGGGATTTGCACATGACATGTTGTCTCATCATGGGGAACACCTGTGCTAAGTAATATTGAAATCCCTTAATGACACAGTTATGGACCGGACAACAGACCCTGTTCATTACATGTTAACATATGACTGCTAAGTGTGACCTTGACCTTTGAGCTAGGGGTCTGAAAGTTGTGCACGACACATCCTCTTATTATGAGGTACAATTGTGCCAATTGATATTAAAATCCCTTCATAGATAGGAGAGTTATGGACCGGACAGGAAAAAAGCCCTGTTGACCTTTGACCTCAAATTGTGACCTTGACCTTTGAGGTAGGGGTGCAGGTTTTGCGCAGGACACGTCGTCTCATCATGGGGAACATTTGTGTCAAGTAATATTAAAATCACATCATGGATGAAAGAGTTACGGACCGGACACGAAACAGACCCTGTTCATGCCATGTTAACATTTGACTGCTAAGTGTGACCTTGACCTTTGAGCTAAGGGTCTCAAAGTTGTGCATGACACATCATCTTATTACGAGGTACAATTGTGCCAAGTGATATTAAAATCCCTTCATGGATGGGAGAGTTATGGACCGGACAGGAAAAAAGCCCTGTTGACCTTTGACCTCCAATTGTGACCTTGACCTTTAGGCTAGGGGTCCGGGTTTTGCGCATGACACGTCGTCTCATCATGGGGAACATTTGTTCCAAATAATATTAAAATCCCTTCATGGATAAAAGAGTTATGGACCGGACACGAAATTGCGGACGGACGGAATGACAGAATGACGGAAAAGCGCATTCCTATACTTTTCAACCAGTAGGGGACTAACAAGGTAATATCAATCCAGTTGGTGGTTGCAATGTCTTATTAGCAGTCATAAATTTCTTACAAAAATGTTTCAACAGGATGTTTAATGCCTGCCATCTATTTAAAGGCGGTGTTACAACCGCAGTGAGTAGTGTCAGTTACTGAAGCGCAAATAAATCAAATTTATAAATGCCACGTTGTCCGTAAGGTAAATGTCTTGCAAAATTTATTTTAAAGTACTAGAAGGCAAATGACAAAGAATTCAAATTGTTAGACTATGTGCAAACGTCAAACGATTGAAACAAATCATGAAATTAAAGGAGTTGTATTTTTCGTTTTGGAATTGGAATTAACACGAAAAAGTAGAAACCCAATGCAATATTTTAAAAGATATAATTTTGATAGTTTTGCTATATTTTCTGGTCCTATGGGGTCATGGAGTACATTCATTTTATACTGTAAAAATCCAGTGGGGAGCATGAGGAGTGTTGTAGATTTTATAACCTCTAATGAGCAGACTCGATTATGTTGCTTGGCATTGTTCTATACTTCCAAAGAATCTTTTCACAGACAAAATAGATAATATAAAAATATATTGTAGACCTCATTTTAAAGTGTCTCTAGAGGAATTCACTTTGTCCTTTACTATAAGAACATGGTTGGGATTTAAGTGAGTGGTTCTGCCGCAGATTAACTAGTTTAAACTCCTCTATGGTGGTGTAGCCTCTAAACTATTTTATACGGTGTCTTGCTTTGTTTCTTCTTCCATTTGTCACTTCTCTGTCATTTTTCAAGAACTTCAATAAATGTATTCGATAGACACATTTACCTATAACCGATATAATGTACTCAATAACCCTAGTGTTTTAGCCCGAGCACCCTTTTCGTCGACTACTTCACACACCTCTGCGCACCTTTATTTTTCAATTTTTGAGAAAAGATGCCAAAATGAATTAAATCAATTTCCTTGACTTTGCTTATTAGCCAACTTCCGAGGTAAATAAATAAATCATCAGCTTTAATTATGCCAAAAAGTATGCTTAAGAACTAAACATGGTGTTTACGTGTTTAACAATTGTTAAAAATGACCGTCGTCCTGCATTGACAAAAAGTCATAACATGAAAATATTGTCTTAAGTCATACTCATACTTCTAGTCAATTATGTTAACATGATAAGCTTCACAAAAGTCAAAGATCGTTATTGCTGTTACATTGTGATTAGACTCCTTCAGCTTGATTTACTTTACTTTACACCAAGAAAGAAAACTTAAGTTTTAAAATATGTGCCGTCAATACTGATGAAACTTTTGGACATTTTTATACACAATGCAACATAGAGCAGCTAAATAGTTGAAATTATTAGGGAATCATTGCTCTACATTTACTAGAATAATACATCAAACTTTTCGTTTTTAACTGCCTATATACTGAAACACTATGAAAACACATACCTACTTATATATGCGTAAATTTGAAGTAAATAAAGCTTATCTGATGACCTAACACTATTACTCTTTCTAAGTTATGGGCAAGTTCATAAAAAAGAAACACCTAATCACATGTGTGTATTCTTAAGAAGACAATCACGATTAAAAAAAAGGTTAAAAAGTGACACAACCTTCGTTACAATACCGACGCGGGGCAGATCAGTAGTTTATGAAACCAGTAGTCAAAATTAGTTTTCTTGTTACAAGTATAATTATATCAAACAGGTTTAAAGTAGATTCAGTCTACATTCGTGTATCATAAGCACTTTTGTTATCTGTTTTTAGAATGAGACTTTAATAGAGTATAAAAGCAGGTTTTGTAGAATAATTCCTCGTGTGCATTCACTTTTAAGTTGATTAAATTCACCATTTAAATGATTTATGTTAAATGAATGGCGTATCTTCCAGTCAGGCAGTTGTTAACCACTTTTACCTTATATATCACAAAGGACTCATCGCAGATCAAACTACATGATTATGTTGCTAAATCATCCAATTCATTTTCATTATTGCTTTTCAAAATAAAAAATTAGGAAGATGTACGTATTATGTCTAAATTTATCTTGTTATTACACACTTTGAACAAATTTTGGAAGAAAATCGTTTCCAAATCGTTTTTCACATCTTTTCATTGTATAGATGGCTGGCAGTTTCTATAGTCTACTTACCCAAATTGAAAACTGAACTATTTCAATTCTGTTATCTCCAAGAGCTTTAGTCACGAAATATTGGATTGATAAGAAATATTTAAAACAATAAGATGCAAAACTAAATTGAAGACTGATTTCATTTTCGACAAAATGATGTAATTTTCATATTAATCTTTATGTGCATTTACATTTAACGAAATTGCTCAAAAATGAAATTACCTTGGATCTGAGGTATATATTCAACAAGTTTTCTAACTTTCCTTTCTGTAAGACGTTGACATATTTCAATGAAAACTGAACATATTACATAATGATAAAGTAAGTTGATCGATAACATATATGAATAGTTAAATTAAATTAAATAAAACAACGATAACAGATGGGTATAAATTCATTGAGCCGTGACGACTGAAATAAGATACGTCACAAAATAAGTCAACTTGGTGCTGGCTGCCATGCGACAAGTAGTGCCATCTGTGGGATTAAACAAAATTTACTCTTCAAAGGATAGAATATTCTCTTATCCTGTAATTGGATACTATTTTTGAAGTGTTCATTTATATTATCAGATTTGTGTCAAGAATATGCACGTATTCTGCACTTCAGATTTTGCCCGTTATTAGCGGCGCAATATAATCCGCGAAAAACCGAGAGCATATTTCTCGATGCAAAGCTAATCATCTTTTTGTTGCATATTCATTTTTTTACTTATAAAATATTAAACATTTTCTTTGTTTGGTTGATACTGAAAATATTAACGGAAGATCCGCTTCATTATTAATAATCTGAATTTCAATTCAACACGTTCAAAGTGTATTCCTTTTTGGGATTTATTGATAATGTTACTTTACCTTATATTTGGCTTAGATAAAAAAACAGGTGTAGAGTTGTAAACGTGGCTGAACTGTGAATACGGTGTATAATTTGCTTGGTCAAATTAATGCTATAAGAAAATATTCTGATTTGTTTACATAGCTGATACATATCTTTTGGACCGTTTCTATTCATTCTTTTGCCTTGTCGCATAAATGGTGAGCGACAGCAAATTGTTTTTTCATGCTTTTTATCAAATGATCCGGGCAATAATACAGAAAGCAAGCATTCCGATGCTTTTTAAGACTGAACGTCATTCAATCGATCTATGGCCCAGACGTTGAAAATACATTGTTTACATAGTCGGTAGCCATAATCAGTGACAAATGACTAGAGAAAATCTGTATCATTAGAATGAATGTGGCCGAGGCAACACATATAAATAGATTCGTATATGTCATTAGCGAATGAATTGCATTTAATGGAGAAAATGACTATGTAACTTGGCAACCAAAATATAAATCTATCACAAGATAGCAAGTACACTAGAAATTTATTATTACTAGAAAAATTGCTGTTAAAGTAAAATTTCAGAACAAAAAGATAAACTAAATTAAGGAGTATACAAAAAAGACTAGAAGCCAAATTTCAAATCAGCGCAGTCCCTGTGAGCTTTAAAACTTCATGGAGACTTTTACCTGTAACGTGGAACACATTCAAGTTGTAAAGCCTAGCATTTTAATGGGAAAGGTCTGATTGCCAAATATGCGGTGTATCTCACAATAGTCGGCTTTTAACCTTTTTTGATAAAACTTTTCATAACCTTACCAAAAACAGTTTGAAAATTTCCATAACCAAGCCTCTGTCAAAAACATCCCAATAAAAGTCAAATTTGGACAGACCTTGTCGCAGAAGTTTGTTTTCAGATTACCATGAAATTGCATGTCGATAGTAAACTGTAGTAAACAACTTACATAGTGTGATACGTAATACCTATGGATGATAAATTGATTACGTTCATTGAAGTCTTCTACATGACTACACGCTCCTGCCAAGCTAAATATGAAACATGTAAATACATTCAACTATTACACAGGATTTAAAAGGTATACTGTAACAGTGCCTAATGTAAAATCGTCAACCTGCGTTTACTTAATAATATACACCTGTAATTTGTCGAAATTGCACACCACATTTTAATAATGATATACTGTTTTTGATAGGCATTTAGGACAGTGTAAAATGTTTGGTTTTGTTTATCTTAAATGAAACGAATAATCAACTCGAACATCAGCGATGTATGACCGTATTTTTAATAATTAAGCAAGAATTCTTTATTTCATAAGCTGTCTACCTATATGGTTTTATTTTAAATTTTAATGTTTCACACATTCGGGGCAGTATAACGTCATAAATACTGATTTCGTTTATTGTAAAGGTTTTACTCCTCGGTTCCACATGCTGGGACGTCCTAAACATTAAAATGAGTTAGACTGGAAATTCATCAACCAGCTCTGTGAAGCAATTTTTATATGAATAGGAAAATAACTGCCTCTCAGAGATTGTCTGAAGATAGAATCCTCATGCCGATAAATTGTTTGATTTGAACACCACAACGTCTTTTTTTTTACCTATTTTTTATAGAGCAGTCAAATTTCATTACAGAACAAATATTGTTATGCTTGTTCGTGGTCTAATGATTTTGTTTTCACAATTGAAGTTGTGAAATATGTTAAAATCGGCTAACTTTGCAAGATTTCAACGGGAAACACCATGCAACCGCTAACTGTAGACTACGACAATTAGCAATTATAAAAAACGCATGCGCAAACATAGATAATGGTCTCTACAACCATGGCATTGCAATGAATCTTAGTCACTTTGCCCTATCTCACTTTTAGCGCCTGATTTTAGACTTGTCTGCATTTGTACATAAATGCTTTCTCACTATCTGATTTGCTTGCATGAGTGCATGATACTTTTTATGAGTTCCAAGTTATTACAACTTTGCATGTTGTGTTACATAGAAAATAGAAGAAGACTTAACCGTATAGTTTTATGATGTTAATTCAGGCGTAATATGATGGAATTACTTGTAACTAGATGATATGAGTCGTGCCATGGGAAAACCAACATAGTGGGTGTGCGACCAGCATGGATCCAGACCAGCCTGCGCATCCGCGCAGTCTGGTCAGGCTCCATGCTGTTCGCTAACAGTTTCTCCAATTCCAATAGGCTTTAGAAGCGAACAGCATGGAGCCTGACCAGACTGCGCGGATGCGCAGGCTGGTCTGGATCCATGCTGGTCGCACACACACTATGTTGGTTTTCCCATGGCACGGCTCATATATCAGGCATTCCGAGGCTAATAGAACAACTGCACAATACATAAAAGCGTTTTACCCTGCTAAATTTCTATAATAAACTTGTCCATCTTTCAATTTGGACAGTACCTTTAACTGTTAAAAGGGGTGCTTACCAAAAAGATACTACCTGTAGTACTGACTGAACAGAGCAGATCATGATCAGACTACAAGTTTGACGTATCAATACATTTGAGATCCACGGCGGTTATCTATGAATATGTAAGCTAATGAGGTATTATTACAATATTTGTTTAACCAAAACATTTTGCTAGTAAATAACACATTTGAATGGAAGCAAGATACCATACAGAATAACAATTTATTTCTCAAGTGGATATGTATTTTAATATTTTTTCATGAAAGAAGTTCACATATTCATCATATCACAAATGAGTTATATGGCATGGTAAAATTAGTTCCTTGTGGGTTGTGAGTACAATAATTATATAAATGTACTGTTTTTTCATTCAAGTGAGAATGTGTGTCATGATAACAAAGTGCATATACACCAGATGTCACAAAAATACGCCCTTTTTACTTAGTTTAATAGCCTCTAAGACAAAACACGCGATCATAAAAAGTGCGTCACTAAACAAACCATTAAACTGAGAATAACCCGTCAAATGTTAAGGCGGGTTTGAACAATCGTGTTTTCCAAGTCAGACGGATATCAGTACTGCGCCTTGCAAATATATCCTTTCCTCGGTGTTCAACATTTTTCATTTTAGAACTCCTAGTAGTGCATAGTTGTATTATTTTGGTTGTCATATATTTGTCCTTTTGTTTTTCAATTCGATATAATTCTTAATTTCAGTTTTGCTTCGCATCGGCTTCTGCATAAATGCAAGTATCGGTATTTGTGCAATTCTATTTATTCTTATAATATTGAACAAATCAACGGATACAACGTCTTGAAATGCACAATTCTTTTTCATAATCTAGCTATTAAATGTTGCCAGATTAAATAAGACAACGATCTGTATCAAGCAATAAAATACCGATACAGTTTGGAATTAAACCTCTCATACTAATATCTTTTTTAAATCCGTCCCAACATATTCGCAGTGGAATAGATACAACTAAAGACTTAACGCAGCATCATCCAATACTTCCCAGTGTACGTCATCATTTAGTGAATTATTTGACTGCTACCAAAGTAAATTCACCAAGTTGACGCATTTCGCGGTTAAAATGTGTGCTCAAAAATGATTTAAAATTGCCTGAAAATACAACAAATTCAAAAACAATGTGTCCAACTGCTGAAACTGAACACCGCTTACTTCCAGAAGGATTTACGAATAACAGCCAGAGCCATGAAACAAGAACTCAGTCTTAAAAATCCGATAACCAACAACATTTATGTATGGATGTGTAGTTAGCCGACTCGAGAATGTAGGAACACAGTTGGACGTAGTACTACTGGCATAGTTTTATCACCATAGTAAGAAACAGGAAGCGTTTATGCATATGCGCGTGATCCAAGGTACTATGGTTTTTACTAAAGTAGGGCATACCTGTGTATTGCCGGATGTGAAGAAGCAGGTCATTTATGCCCCCACCCCTCACCCCCGCTTCGAAGAAGGATGGGTATATTGTTTTGCAGATGTCGGTCGATCTGTCGGTCGGTATGTATAGACCAATCCGTTTCCGGATGATAACTCAAGAACGCTTTGGCCTAGGATCATGAAAGTTGAAAGAGATATTGGTCATGACCAGCAAATGACCCCTATTGATTTTCAGATCAGTAGGTCAAAGGTCAAGGTCAAAGTGACCCAAAACAGTTAAACGGTTTCCGAATGGTAACTCAAGAACACTTTGGCCTAGAATCATGAAAGTTGATAGGAAGGTTGATCATGACCAGCAAATGACCTCTATTGCTTTTGAAGTCAATAAGTCAATGTCACATTGACCCAGAACAGTTTAACGGTTTCCAGATGATAACTCAAGTACGCTTGGGCCTAGGATCATGAACGTTGATATGGCGGTTGGTCATGACCAGCAGATGACCTCTATTTATTTTATTAAAAAGCGGTACCCATAGAAAATAGGTCAAAGGTCACGTCGAGACACAATTCTCAATGGTCCCTCTGTTCCACCTATCCTTTAATAGCAATAAAGAACAATCACTTTAAATAAAACTCTGAAATGCTGTTACATTTTCTAACCTTTCACAGTCAATTTCAAACTAGAAGAACCATGCTCAACCGTTAGTTTAGCTAACGTTTGAAATAATAACGCCATATCCATTTACTAGAGTCATTTCAATGAAATTAATAGTCAAACTATAGGTACAATAGTAGGAGATCAAACTAGGCTACCGTCAGTAGCAAACCCACCTTCAAAAGGTTAGAACGGCTATGCGCAAACAACCTCACTCTCAACCATCAACATGTTCTAACGGACTGTGCACATAAAAGCCGTGAAAGGTTAATCGTGCCAAGTCTACAAATCCTCTTACATAACGTATATTAATGGCAAAAAATGTTTCATTATTACAACAAATACAAATAGGTCAAAACTCATTTAAAAACATATTAAAACAAGTATTTTAAAAGTACATGATCTGATTATATACTAAGTAATGTGAGACAACTCTTCAAACGATAACTTATCAACGACTGGATTATAAACATATACCTTCGTAACTGATAAAGAAACTGATGTCCAAAAGCCAAATCTATGACAAT
This sequence comes from Mercenaria mercenaria, assembly GCF_021730395.1. NCBI lineage: Eukaryota > Metazoa > Mollusca > Bivalvia > Venerida > Veneridae > Mercenaria > Mercenaria mercenaria. The sequence goes on from NC_069363.1 coordinate 59,413,804, forward strand.
GGGTGTCCCAAATGTTTCAAAGAGATATATACATCTGAATATTGTTCAAGGATAAGAAACCGAATAAAAGTAGTTATCTCTTCTGGAGTAACTGTATCATGCAAACTTGCAAATACCGGTTGATCAGTTATGTCTTCTGTTTGTCAATTTATTTATAATAATTTATTTATTTGTTTTGGGTTTAACGCCGTTTTTCAACAGTACTTCAGTCATGTAACGGCCGGCAGTTAACCTAACCAGTGTTCCTGGATTCTGTACAAACCTGTTCTCCGCAAGTAACTGCCAACTTCCCCAAATGAATAAGAGGTGAGGACTAATGATTTCAGACACAATGTCGTTTATCAAATAGTCACGGAGAAAATACGCCCTGCCTGAGGATCGAACCCACGATCCCTCGACCAATGCTCTACCTACTGAGCTAAGCGGGCGGGGCGGGCTCAACGATATTTACATGTAATTGCTTGTTAATTTTGTCTTTTGGCGGTTTCTGTGATATGCAAGCTCAATTACCTTAGATCCTCTCTCTAAATTCTATTTTGTTTAGTTCTGCCCAATATTTTCTTGTTTTGGCAATTCCATTATTTTAACTGGGGACCATATGTCGCTTTTCATGGAATTACACACTGGATCACTGAAGATTCCATGTACGCCGTCTTATGAACACATCTGCGGATGTCTCTTAATTGGATTTAGAAATTGCGCCACTCTGTGCCCTATGTACAATCAAGTAACCCCTGGGTTCCATGTACACCGTCGTATAAACACATCTGCGTATGTCTCTTAATTGGTCTTAGTACTTGCACCATTCTGTGCATCATTAAAGGTTCCATGTACACCGTCGTATAAACACATCTGCGTATGTCTCTTAATTGGTCTTAGTACTTGCACCACTCTGTGCATCATTAAATGTCCCATGTAACCGTCGTATAAACACATCTGCGTATGCCTCTCAATTGGTTTTAGTACTTGCACCACTCTGTGCATCATTAAAGGTTCCATGTACACCGTCGTATGAACACATCTGGCTCAATCAAACCGTGTTTGGCGATCTGTTGATTCTATTTCATATCAAGATTTTTTTTTTCAATTTCTAATTTAAAACTGTTATATTTGTGAATAACATTTTACTTTTTCATTAAAACACAAAAATCTCAAGTAAAGATTTGCAGTCGTAGATCATGGAAATTGTGCGTGCAGAATTTCAAAGATTTAAAGAAAATGAAATTATAAATCATTTCACTAGGAAAATATCTAGATGATTTATTGATGAACACTTTGATACTATCTTTATTTCTAAATGTTAAATGGTAGTATCGTTTTTCGGTGATGTTTGTAAATTGACATATATGGGGTTTTGAAACGAAGCAACTTGCTCTCTAATTTTGTAAAGAAAGTTGCGCGGACAGTGACATTTTTGTGCCCCCCCCCCCCCATGAGTGGTGGGGGCATATAGATTTGGTCTTGTCCGTGCATCCGTGCGTGCCTCCGTCCGTCCATCCGTCCGTCCGAAGTTCGTGACACACCTAGCTCAAAAAGTATTTGATATAAATTCATGAAACACTTGCGCACCTCCTATTTTTCATCTGGCTCCGCCCCCTATTTTTAGAGTTATGGCCCCTGAAATAGTCAAAAATGCACATTATCACCTTGTGACGCGCCTAGCTAAAAAAGTATTTCATATAAATTGATGAAACCTTGCATGAGTCTATATCAAGATAGGAACTTGCGCACCTTCTATTTTTCATCTGGCTATGCCCCCTATTTTTAGAGTTATGGCCCCTGAAATAATCAAAAATGCACATTTTCACATTGTGACGCACCTAGCTCAAAACGTGTTTGATATAGATTCATGAAACTTTGCATGTGTATTAATCATGATATGAACTTGCGCACCTCCTATTTTTTGTCTGGCTCCGCCCCCTATTTTCAGAGTTATGGCCCCTGAAAAAGTCAAAAATGCACATTTTCACCTATTGACACCCCAAGCTCAAAAAGTATTTGATATAGATTCATGAAACTTTGCTTGAGTCTTAATCATGATACGAACTTGCACACCTCCTATTTTTCATTTGGGTCTGCCCCCTATTTTCAGAGTTATGGCCCCTTAAATATTCAAAAATGCACATTTTCACCTTGTGAGGCACCTAGCTCAAAAAGTATGATATATAAATTGTTGAAAACTTGCACAAGTCTTTATCATGATATAAACTTGCAAACTTCTTTTTTTTTTTTTTTTTTTTTTTTTGGCTGGTTCCTCCATCTATTTTTGAAGTTATGGCCCCTGAAATAGTAAAAAAATGCACATTTTCACCTAAGTATGTGCCTAGCTCAAAAAGTATTTGATGTAAATTCATGAAAACTTGCTTGAGTCTTTATCATGATGTGACCTTGCACATTTGGCATTCTTCTTGAGAATCTTAGTGCTTATTACAGAGTTACGACCCTTGATTTAGACAAAATAGTGGATTTTTTGTTTGTGATGCTCATAGCTTGAAATGTATATGGCCTATAATAATGAATCCTTTTCATAAAATGTTTGTTGAGGCTTTACCCCATTAAGACTGCAAACATTTGAATTATTGCCCCTTATTTGTGACAAATGTATCAGTGGGGGGCACACCCTGTGTCCTACAGGCACATTCTAGTTATTGTTTCAATTAGTATAGAACCATACTTGAAAAGCATAGCCTCCATTCAAAATTGAAAAGCGTTTATAACGGGGTACCGGAGGTAAACTGCCTTAATTAAAGCTTCATATTTAACCATCGGTAAGGACGTGTTCCTCTGTGGCATAGTGGTCAAGAACGCAGGGACATTTTTATTTAAAGATGGTTCAGAAACAAAATGTCATGTTCTTATATCTATAATATGACAGAAGTTTTATTCTAAAGAAAAAATATTTTAGTCCAGTCCTTTTAAACCAAACCTTGTTAAAACAAGTCGCCTGATTGATTCAAATGAAAATAGAATGGTGCAAATAAAAACAGCAATATTGGAAATCCGATTATAAAGAAAGATAAATTTGAATGGGCTGTCATTCGATCTAACTTTTAGGAAGATCGATTACTTTAGTCAGATTGATATTACCTTATTAAATGTATCAACTTAAATAACTTTATAAAAGATTCCTTGATTTAAATAAAATGCTATGTTTTTGGTAAGTGAACGACATTTCTTAAAATGTACTTACTTCTTTCATTATTCCAGGAAATGATGAAATTTATGCTTTTAATTGAAATGACGTAGTATATAATATACATAATCAGAAAAGTTTTCAATTGTGAGCTTATATTCATTCAGCAAATATCCTACGCAAAAGAAGTGCATATTATGTAAATATATAATTGGTGCTGCAAGCTGCAACGGAAAGTTATATTTACATTTATTCAGTCATGAGAAAATATAGTGCAGAAAATGTAGATAAATAATTGGTCCTGCAAATGAAGGACATACAATTGGAATACTTTGCAGAATTCATCCAGATATTTGCAAACCTGAAATATATATTACTTAACCAGATATCAATCGTGTTTTGATTTATTTTTCAAATTTTACTTACGGCTTTGCTTTAGGACCGCCTCGGTAGCCTAGTGGTAGAGCATCCGCTTCGAGTGCAGGAGGTCGTGGGTTCGATCCCCGGTCGCGTCATACCAAAGACGTAAAAATTGTATTAGTACCTTCCTCGCTTGGCGCTTAGCATTAAGAAGATATTGCTAGGACTGGTCAGCCCGGTGTCAGTATAATGTGACTCGGTGGGGTATCATGCCACGTGTCTACGGCGTGATATTCCAGTGAGGCAGCACTATAAAGTTGGGCATTGTGCTCACTGCTACAAGTAGACACCGTCGTTTATATGACTGAAAAATTGTTGAAAAAGACGTTAAACTCGAACACACACATACACACACACACACACACACACACACACACACGTCTTTGCTTTCAGTGTTCATTTGGTTTAGAAATTAGTTATGTACATCGGTTGTTATGCTTTATTCAAAATAGAATGTACTGATTTCAAAGTTGTACAACTCTATTATATAGTATGATGCAATATCAGTAAAAAAAAAAGTTTCAGATCCAAAATGGAACGCTTATTGATGTCTTAGTTCAACAGCTGTATTTTGACCATCTGCTTGCCAGTGGACGTTTGTTTAATTTAACAATAGCTCACACGGTTGCTTGACTGGTCTTTAAAGTGTGTACCAAAACATTGTAAAAATATATAACATTCGTAATTTCTGCATACGAAACAGCAAACTTGAACAAAGAAATACAAATGGTTTGAAAGTTCTTAGATGTAATTTCAAGAAAAAGTAAAATAGAATTCCAAAGCCGCGTGACAACAATAATTTATTACATTACGTAAAATACGTCATTTAAACAATTCTTTACATAAAAAAACGTCAGACGTACTTTGTCCATTATTCGCTGTAACATCACACACTCCACATTTCAATCTTAGAATAACAAATGTTCTCCTTCAGTTAAGACCTTATTGTGGCCCATTATTTCTTTCTTGTATATCTTCTTACATTTCTAAGCCTTTAATTTTCTGACTGCAATGCTAATATGTCAAACACTGGACAATTTAGGCGATAGAGAATGTGTGCATGAATAGCATTTTCAAAATGAAGATAAATGAAAGTCTTATTTGTTGTTTATAACAAAATTATGTAAATTATAAGATGTTTGTATTATCTTATTATAACTCAATGAACTTGTTTCTAAAATTTCGAAGTATACGACCAAGGTTTGAACACATCTCTTCGAAGTCGGGTACACCATACAATAGTCAAGTATAGAGAACGAAAACCTGCAATTTAAAATGTGTTAACAAAGAAGAAGTTCTAACAAAAGATATAGAATTTAACATTTACTTCTATTCTTTTCTAGAATTTTCTATAAATCCTGAATTATCGAAGAAACCATGATTTTGAAATATAACCCTATCTTATGGAAGCACCCGAACCTGGTAATCCCTATCGGTGCTTTCTCCAGGATCCTTTCCAGAATTCCAAGAATAACGAATTGGAGATTCAGGATAGAACGTACAAAACCGTAATTGTAGTAGATTTTTAACTGGTTTTAAGACTAAATATGTCAAAGTTGATTTAAAACAAAGACAAACTCAGTTACTATCTCAAAAATAGTACTCAAATTCATAAATACATAAATAGGTAAAGATCAACTCGCGATAGATGCAAACAAAGAGTTTTTTCAATTTCAATGGAAGATTTAATCAAGTCTTAGAAAGTGTCGACTCTTTCCCGCGACACTGACTTTTAAGCCTGCCTTTGTGTTGATACATGAAACATTAAATCCTGCGTTCCCTCTTTCGTGCGATAACCTCATTAAGGTATTTAAACCGTATTAACTATCAGAATTTTCCATGCCGTTTATTTGCAATTTCGGTATTCTGTGTGCTTAAATGTAAAGCATCAAGCCAATGGCTTTCCATAAAATCAGAGAATTCCGATATCGTATGGTTATGGTAGTGCACCCTAATCGTAATCGGCAATTTCACGGAATTCTCCGTAAGTGACATCGGCATTTGCCGCCTGGCATGGCAATCCGCTACAGTAATGGCCAAAGAATACTTAGAAATTAACTATCGCACTGAATGAGTTCATTGCCTGTGATAAGTAGTTTGGCGTTTACCTTAGGTAAGCAAATCGGACGTCTAGGAGACAGAATACATTAAGAGCTTTTAGATGGAATACAAACTATTTTCTTATGTAAGAATCAATAAGAAAATACGAGTACATACTGATAAAAGAGTACTTCATCAAATTGATCATTACCTGATGATCACAGTAATGAATTCATGGGTTTTAAAGCCACACCATTTCAGTAATGCAATCTAAGGATCAATTGTATGCTCAGACTTGAAAATGTCATTGTTCAAATGGAAACAATTGTTGTGAATATACGACAACATTTATGTCAAGCTAAATGTGTTTGTACATTCAAGCTGTATGGTTTTTTTATCTTATGTCGGCTTTGATGCTTAATAGTGAAAATTATGTAAAAATAAAGGAGAATGACCACAGACACTCTTCAACAGTATGAACACGTCGAGGGAATGACTTTACTATTAGTTACTGCGCAAATCTGGAATGTACCTATTTCGTGGGATATTTTATATGTGAGGCAATCTTAAAATCCGTTTTATTGCTGAAATGATAACTTACAATGAAATAACTGATTTTGTAAGGAAGATAGTCGGGTGTAATGTAGATATTTTTCTATTTACATACCGTGATGCTAAAATAGTACATATTTCAGTAAGAAATACTGATGTTGTAACCTGGATTAATGTTGCCATGGAATAGAATGAAAAATACGAGGATGAATATCCAAATGGTAAAGCCACATTTAAGGTCCAATTAAAAACACATTTTACTTGATGTTTAGTGAGTATCGTTTCAACGCCTCAGCCTCACCTGGTTACACCGACAGACTAATAGGTCATATGGTGACTGTCTCTCTTTTTGTAGTGGAGGAGGACCCCAGGTGCCCCTGGGCATTATGTCCTCACGGGTGGGCATTTTGATAGAATCGCAGGCATGATGGCTTCCTCAAATAAAGAATTCAATGCCCCCAAGTAAGGCTAGAGCCCACAATGGTAGAGAACATGTGATTTGAAGTCAGCAACCTTTACCACTAAGCCACGGATACCCCTCACGTGTCATTTAATTACCTGCGGCCAATTACACTCGTCCTTTACGTAGAAAATAAGCATTTGCTGAAAATGTCAAACATATTATTTGCCTTGTTCAGATGAACAATTGCGCTGAATTATAGACCACAGATATTTCCTAAGCGCCAATATTCTACAATATCGGCTTGTATTTCGGACAGTATCTGTCAAATACTCCTCTGTGCATGGAAGCACATCTTGTCAATGATATAGACAATGTTAGTGGCATGCATCTGGGTAATCCAAAGGAATTTCTTGCGAGTCTGATTGTCAGTCGTAGAAGATAAAATAAATTGCCAAGTCAACACGATCAGCTTCGTGTATTCCCACGGGAAAGAATATAAGACAGACAATATATTTATATTTAGACTGATATATTGAATGCAAATGAAGTAGTGCTTTTAACTCCGTGTGGAGATATCTGTTTTAATTTGTAAGTATTTTGTACCGTTGGCTTGTTTAATATACTGTGCAATACAAATGATACATACTAGACTCTAGAAAACCAGACAGTAACTCAAATTCTGTAAACTTGTTTATTTTATTGTGACAGTGTTTGCCAATTTGAATAATATGAAGTTTTTTTCGCGATATTAGATAAATGGCAATATAACTGCTGCTTAATTTCTGAAGATCCGCCCAAATAAAATTTTTGTCAGGCATTGGCTTGAAACGAAGTTAGTAATTTCGGAAGCCTAGAGCTGTTGTATAATATGCAATATTCTAACACGATCCGCAGCAATTGCTATATAAACATATAGCGAAATCGCCTATACATGAATCTACGATAAAATATGGTTGGCTGTTACATTTCACCCCCTATGATTGTAACATAAGAGATTCTACTTTAGTTCCATTACATACGAATTATTTCAGGGCCAAACGGTTGAAAACAGCATTTCAAAAACATAAATATAATAAAAAGTCATACTGACCTATATGTAGGTTCGTAAAACACGCTCTGATCTCTACGAGCGAATTCAATTAGCTTAATTATGATTCAGCGGTGACGTCATAAATGTATGACATAAAGTATGACGTCATAATGATGTGACGTCATATAAAAGTTAATCTCGTCACTCGTAATACAGGGTCAACTCGCTTATTTTGATGATTCTGGTCATAATTAGTTTGCGAGCTGTTAGATTACTAAATTATATATACTTCTCAAAATTCTAATAAAAAATATACAAATATATATACGTTCCATCGGCTATGCAACACTTTCTAACCATAGGGGGTAAATTGTAACAGCATATGACCCGAATGACGTATTACGCTGAAAATGTAGTACTGTAAAATGCGAATTATTTGCGTTGTTAGAATCGAAATAATAAATATGTTCCAATAATTTTATCAATTAATAAAACATGGGCAGTCGTTTGGAAGCGAATAATTAAATCACTCGTGCTGCGCACCCGTGATTTAATTATTACGCATCCAAACTCCTGCCCATATTTTATTAACTGATAAAATATAGGAACAGATTTATTATTTCTTAAGTATATTTGCATTATTTGAACGAGGTCACACAAAATACAAAATAAATATGGGCTGTTTCGTGAGAAAACCTGTATATTATATTTTAGGTAAATATTTAGCAAAAGAGAGTGCGACAAAATAGTTGTTCCAAAAAAATGATTTTGTCATTATGCCAAGTCATCTTATTTTCCGAGAATGTTATTGTCAGACCTTTCCAATTTACCCTCGCTGGCTTATCCTAATTACTGAGTTCACTACAACATAAACGACTTAAACGGTCCAAATTTCTATCTGTTGCTCCTTAAAAGCGAAGACACTATTTTTGAAAACGTAGGCACAGGTCATTGTCAAGTGAAGCAAAACATAACTCATACTGCTCTGAAGGATTGTAGACGTTTATTGTTACAAATAATGTTACAAACATTTCTTTATTAACTTTTGTACAAACTAAATGATATATCTAGGTTTATGAACTAATGAAGATGAATTAGAAGATGAATTATTGGGAGAGGATGTTATCATTTGACATATTTTATTGATATGCTCTTCTTTAGTTTCAAAGATATCAAGTACTAAAACCCGAAGCTGATTCTATCTTCTGCGACGGCCACTCAATAAATGACGTCACATACCTTACTTTTTTGGAAATAAAGCAATCTTTTACTCTACTCTGACCTTTCTGTTTTCCATCAGATCACCGCTTGTAATCTCTAGCATCCAAGCAATACTTTCCGTAATGTGACGTAAAATTAAAATTTGGTTTTGAATACAAATATTTCGTAGTCGCAAGGGAGTTAGTAAAATGCTCTAGTAATCTAGAAAAGCCATCGGTGCTCGAGGAAGCGTCTTCTTTGTTTGTTCACAATGTGGTAGCTTAATGCCCTCGCAATTATATCGTTGGATCATGTAGATTTTTCAAATTGTTTTTTTTTTTATTTGCGCGTGCGAGTTTCAGGAACGCTCGGCTTAATATATTCTGGTTAGGTCAGATTATTTTTATCCGTATCACAGACTGCACAGGAGCTATTATTTACACCTTAATGATTAGCTTTTATTGTAAGTAAGTCTTTTACAGTTGCAAAGTTTCGTACGATAATGGTGCTGGAGACGGTGCTTAACAACGCATAATCATTTTGTATTGCTACATATATACGTATACATAGAAGATTTGATTCAAAGTTACATGTAGAAGTTTGCATGAAAAGGTTCGGTCTGTTCTTTGACTGTGGTATGTAGATACTACGTCTGATGGCAAATCATAACACCAGTGTGAAAGTTTACAACATTTAACAAGATACTCAAATGACATCAAAATAAATGATTGTGCACTACTAAATAAAATGTCAAGTGCACAAAATCGGATTGCAGTCAATCACTAGAAGTGTCCAGAATAAAATAGATATGAATCCGAACCAAAATAGATATGAACAGACTCAATCAAATTTAGTCTGCTATTATATTCCTTGGTTACATTATATTCTTCAAATGTATCTTCTTATAGATTTTTACTACATACATAAATACCTTTTATCTAGAATAAGTAAGGCCCTAACCATCATGAGGCACAACAATTATTCACATCTCAAACTTGAGAACGATTGTCCGGAAGAAAAATTGAAAACCCTCGTTAAATGATCACTACTGATACATGGATTACTATGTCTGCGGAAAAAATTAATGTTAATGCCTTAACTTTGACATAATATTTCAAACCGATTGAAGTGGGAATTCCGACAAGTCTAGAATAATATTTGAATGTCTGACCACAGCATTAAGGGCATATACAGACAGCCTAAAATGACATTCGATACTTTCATTTTAACTGTTACATTCTTCATTATTTCGTGAAAGTAAAAAGTTAACTTATTCATACGAAGTATTATTTCTTACAAAACATTTTTTTCTTTTCGTATATTTATTATTATTTCATACTACGTTTTTGTGAAATGTTATATGTATTGCATTATATTCTTTTTGAAATACGAAATAGTTCGTAAAAACGAAATTTAGTTAAAAAATTCTGAAGTAATGATACTTTTAAACGCAGAATATGTGTCGAATTGTGTGTTATCACATTCAAAATAGCCTGAAACTAGAATGTTTTCCTGTGTACACCTTATGATGATATCTTGTGGTCCCTAGTTGCCCACCAAAGAGATGATCTTTATTATATTCTGATTATGTCTTAGCCAAATAGGACTTATTGAAATGATTTATTACATGTATCTTTGTTAAACTACATTTATATAGGTTAAAAGCAGAATATGTGTCGAATTGTGTGTTATCACATTCAAAATAGCCTGAAACTAGAATGTTTTCCTGTGTACACCTTATGATGATATCTTGTGGTCCCTAGTTGCCCACCAAAGAGATGATCTTTATTATATTCTGATTATATCTTAGCGAAATAGGACTTATTGAAATGATTTATTACATGTATCATTGTTAAACTACATTTATATAGGGAACATTCCAGTCTAAATTCATTGACATACTGACAGTACCTCTCCCTTTTAAATAAATGACCCTCTTGGTGTTTGCTTCTGAATGACTCGACTACAGCGACTTTCATTGTATATCTAAATTAATTTTTGTCTGTGATCTTCAAAATAAATAGTCAGTTTGTTAATGGAGGTAACTTATGTCAGTTTATCTTTGAAACCTGTGCGTTTTACAAACCTCTCTTGTTTATTGTTCCATATATAACATCAGAATAGCTGATATCGAAAAAAATCAACACATCACTGGGCTAATATCTAGACTTATGAAATCATAAAACTAGGAGAGTATAGTCTTCCACACTTGGATTATATATGTGCTTCAGTAACTGTGCACTTTGTCGGTCATACGTACTTCATAATATTATATACAAATTGTGAATATAATCTAATTGTGATGAAGTATGAATATTGTAGGAAAACTCGGAAAGGAATTTATCTCATCTTCCAAATAACCCCCAGCAACGTCGAATGGATGGATTAAACCACGATTTTGCTTGAATGAATACTTTCACTATTTTTTCTCTCTTTTCTTTTCGGTATAGTCAGTCTGGAATTTGAAAATGACATAATGCTGAGATTGTTAGTGAAAACTGTATCAAAAAATGCAGCTTTGTTTGAGCATGTTGAGGACTTCTCTTTAAAATTTGCTTTGTAACATGAAATCAATCTGACTAAAGTACTTGATCTTCTAAACGAAGATCTGAGAACGACCCATTCACATTCGTCTTCTGTATATTTTGGATTTCCATTATTGCTATTTTTTATGTTATCCAATCAGGCGACTTGTTCGATTGTCAAAGAGTAAGAAAAATATGTAGTTATTCCAGGACTCGAACCCGGGACCCCTCGCTTACAAAGCAAGTGGCCTACCGACTGAGCTAACCGGCTATCTGATACATTACGACATAAGAATTGTAAATATCAAAAGTCAATGCTAGAGGTAGATTTGCAAGATGTTGTAAGCTAGGCTCTGATTGGCTAGTGAAAGGGCCGTCAGAACGAGGCAATGAATAGGTCGTTTTCAGATCCTATGCGTAGCGTAATAGGAGATGTACTTTAGTCAGATTGACATGAAATAAAATGTACAATTTCGTCGGGTTTTCAGCTTAAATTAAGTCAAAATACAGTCAGTTTTTATTTGATTTTCATGAAGCTACTCGTGTTGATTTTAAGGTATTTCACCGGAAGAATTGGCGAAACGTCAGTCATCCAGACCTGGATTGGCATACGGCAATGAAAATCAATGTTAAAGACAATAATTATGTTTATTTACGACTGTGAGAAGTTTCATTAAATCTACATTGTAGAAAATTTTCTGTTAGCGAAAGTGTTATCAGAAGTGTGTGTCCATGATGAAAACTTGTGTGATGTTCAAATTTTTCAAAACAGACCAGCAAAGAATCAAATACTCGGACCTATGTTTTTGTTTGCCGAATTTTCTAAGTACATTCTGAAGTTTTGAAAAATCGGGGTTAAATCAAATTCTAAAATGTAAACTAATTTCAATTTGATAGATAGTATGATGCAATATTAGTAAAAAGTTTCAGTTCCAAAACAGAACGCGCACTGATTTCTCAGTTGAACAGCTGTATATACAGTTCTTACCCAACGTTAAAGTATGCGTGCAGTAAACAAGTATTGCAATTCTGACAGTCGACGAGTTGGAGCGAGAGCGTTCTTTAAAACAATCCTCAATGTTCATTTCGTACAATAAAATGTGACCATTTCGAGGTGCCATAAAGAATCATTTATTAATAACAGAATACATGTTGTTCACGTTAACTTAATTTAGTTATCATATGATTGTTTATCTTTTATTTTGATGCCAATCTATTTTAACCATCTGCCTGCCAGTGGACGCTTTATTAATATAACACTAGCTGACAGGTCTTTAAAGTGTGTACCAAAACATTGTAAAAACATATAACATTCGTAATTTCTGTATACAGCAAACTTGTTATCATATTACGTAAACATACATCATTTAGACAATTCTTTACATAAAATACTTCAGACATACTTCGTCCATTATTCACCACACATTCCACATTTCGCTATTAGAATTACAAATGTACTCCTTCAGTTAAGACCTTATTGTGGTCCATTATTTCTTTCCTGTATATCTTCTCACATTTCTAAGCCTTTACTTTCTGACTGCAATTTTTTTTTTGACTGGTGATTCAGTAAAGATATATTTAATTAATTACAAGGAATAAAAATCGCAAGTTTTGTTATAATTATAGACATAGAATTTTCAGTCGCAACCTCTTTGCATGTTATGTATGGAGAAACCAAACTGCACCCAAATGTTCGTTTGCTAGATGCTATAACCTAAGGAAGATACTAAATTTTGTCCCCGTCTATCCTTCGCTTAACCTATCAAGCGCTAACGTCAGTTGCTGAAATAAAAGGGGACGATATCTACTTTTGCTTCAGGGCCACTTAATGTTAATTGTGATGATTTCCATATTTGAATCAAATTCAAAAGCTTCCTATTAAGGTGAAGGGTCAGTAATTAAAATCAGCATTTTCCGTTCTAAAATACGATATCGGAATTCTCTGGTTTTATGGATTTTATGGAAAGCCATTGGCTAGATGCATTACATTTAAGCACACAGAATGCCGAAATTGCAAACAAGCCAATTATTAATACGGTTTAAATACCTTTATGACGTTATCGCATGAAAGAAGGTCTTAGCTGCTTTAAACGCAGGATTTAATGTTTAACACATTTTAAATTGCACGTTTTTGTTCTGTATACTTGACTATTGTATGGTGTACCCGACTTCGAATAGATGTGTTCAAACCTTGGTCGTATACTTCTTTTAATATGCCGTCAGATACTTCTGACAGCGGAGCTTTAGAAGCAAGTTCATTGACTTATAATAAGATAATAAATACAAACATTTTATATATTACAAAATTTTGTTATAAACAACAAATAACTTTGTTTTCCTATTTCATTTACCTACATTTTGAAAATACTATGCATGCACACATTCTCTATCACCTAATGTGTCCAGCGTTTGACACCTTACAAAATCGAAGAAACGTTTGAGACAATTCACCTCGTAATGAATAATGGCAACAATATTTTTCGTAGTAGAATATCTCAATTTATCAAACTTTTAGCCAGCAATAATTATGGGTACTTGTTTTAAGCAGAATCATGTAATAAAGATACTGTTCCTTTTCCAAAGCAAAGAACATGACACCGATAAAGAAAAATTAAAACATTTTGTAATTATCGTTTAATTCATTTAGAGATTAAAACATTTTAACCTGTCATTTTTAATTAAACATCTCTCAAACAGACAGATAAAATGCTACAAAAAGTCTTGGAATGGATTATTAAGGTTATGGTAGTGCACCCTAATCGTAATCGGCAATTTCACGGAATTCTCCGTAAGTGGCATCGGCATTTGCCGCCTGGCACGGAAATCCGCTACAGTAATGCTACAGAATTCTTAGAAAATTAACCATCGCACTGAATGAGTTCATTGCCTGTAATAAGTAGTTTGGCATTTACCTTAGGTCAACAAATCGGACGTCTAGGAGTCAGAATACATAAAGAGCTTTTAGAGGGAATACAAAACTATTTTCTTAAGTAGGAATCAATTAGAAAATACGTGTTTGTACTGATAAAAGAGTACTTCATCAAATTGATCATTAACCTGATGATCACAGTAATGAAGTCATGGGTTTTAGAGCCACACCATTTCAATAATGCAATCTAAGGATCAATTGTATGCTCGGACTTGAAAATGCCATTGTTCAAATGGAAACAATTGTTGTGAATATACGACAACATTTATGTCAAGCTAAATGTGTTTGTACATTCAAGCTCTATGGTTTTTAACCTTGTATCGGCTTTGATGCTTAATAGTGAAAATTATGTAACAAGAAACGCGGCAATGCCACGAAACCAGATTTTCAACACTTTTCATAAGAATAAACAAGAGTGCCAGAACAATATACGCCCGTCACAGCAAATTTCTTTACTCTAGCACCTGTATTTGCAGATGTAATTTTAAGTTTGTGGTTGTTTAGTAATCATTGTAATTCTTATCTTTTTCTAAGTCCACAAAAAAACTCCTTACCAGGTAGAGATACCTTAAGATACACCTAAAATTAGAAAGTAACAACTATGTTGTACCACAGAAAAGTGGTTTTGGTTTTTCCCTACGGTCAGTTATAAAAAAGTTACAATATAAGTTTATAATAACAACAAAGGGAAGTAATTCTAAAGAAGGGAACAGCGCAAGACACTTCGTCTCATGATGGTGTATAATTGTGCCAAGTTACATCAAAATCCCTCTATGCATGAAGAAGATATGCTCCGGACAAAGTTTTCATCCTTGTATCCTTTGACCTCTAAGTGTGACCTTGACCTTAGACCTAGGGACCTGGTTCTTGCGCATGACACTTCGTCTCATGATGGTGAAAAATTGTGCCAACTTTCATCAAAATCCCTCCATGCATGTAGAAGATATGCTAACCCTAACCCTAACCTAACCCTAACCCTATTTTTGGTAACAATGACCTTGATCTTGATCCCAGAAACCCCAAAATCAATCCCAAGCTACAACTTCATATAAGTTTTCTATACACCAAGTTTCATCATGATAGCTTATTCCTAAGTTAAGTTATTGACCGGAAACCCTTCTTCTATTTTAAGTGACCTTGACCTTGACCCCAGAAACCCCAAAATCAATCCCAGCCTTTGCCTTGATATAAGCTACATACATACCAAGTTTTATTCAAATATCTTTAACGAAACAAAAGTTACTGACCGGAAACACCAGTTTGACGCAGCCCGCCCGCCCGCCCGCCAAACGACATACCCCAATCTAATAACTCAGGTTTTCGTTGAAAACCTGGTTAAAAGTAAAGGAGAATGACCACAGACACTCTTCAACAGTATGAATACGTCGAGGGAATGACTTTACTATTAGTTACTGCGCAAATCTCAGACTGGAATGTACCTATTTCGTGGGATATTTTATATGTGAGGCAATCTTAAAATACGTTTTATTGCTGAAATGATAACTTACAATGAAATAACTGATTTTGTAAGGAAGATAGTCGGGTAAAATGTAGATATTTTTCTATTTACATACCGTGATGCTAAAATAGTACATATTTCAGTAAGAAATACTGATGTTGTAACCTGGATTAATGTTGCCATGGAATAGAATGAAAAATACGAGGATGAATATCCAAATGGTAAAGCCACATTTAAGGTCCAATTAAAAACACATTTTACTTGATGTTTAGTGAGTATCGTTTCAACGCCTTAGCCTCAGCTTCACCTGGTTACACCGACAGAATAATAGGTCATATGGTGACTGTCTCTCTTTTTGTGGTGGAGGAGGACCCCAGGTGCCCCGGGCATTATGTCCTCACGGGTGGGCATTTTGATAGAACCGCAGGCATGATGGCTTCCTCAAATAAAGAATTCAATGTCCCCAAGTAAGGCGAGAGCCCACAATGGTAGAGAACATGTGATTTGAAGTCAGCAACCTTTACCACTAAGCCACGGATACCCCGCACGTGTCATTTAATTACCTGCGGTCAAATACAATCGTCCTTTACGTAGAAAATAAGCATTTGCTGAAAATGTCAAACATATTATTTGCCTTGTTCAGATGAACAATTGCCCTGAATTACAGACCACAGATATTTCCTAAGCGCCAATATTCTACAATATCGGCTTGTATTTCGGACAATATCAGTCAAATTCTCCTCTGTGCATGGAAGCACATCTTGTCAATGATATAGACAATGTTAGTGGCATGCATCTGGGTAATCCAAAGGAATTTCTTGCGAGTCTGATTGTCAGTCGTAGAAGATAAAATAAATTGGCAAGTCAACACGATCAGCTTCGTGTATTCCCACGGGAAAGAATATAAGACAGACAATATATTTATATTTAGCATGATATATTGAATGCAAATGAAGTAGTGCTTTTAACTCCGTGTGGAGATATCTGTTTTAATTTGGAAGTATTTTGTACCGTTGGCTTGTTTAATATACTGTGCAATACAAATGATACATACTAGTATCTAGAAAACCAGACAATAACTCAAATTCTGTAAACTCGTTTATTTTGTTATGACAGTGTTTGCCAGTTTGAATAATATGAACAGTTTTTTTTCGCGATATTAAATAAATGACAATATAACTGGTGCTTAATTTCTGAAGATCCGCCCAAATAAATTTTTTGTTAGGCATAGGCTTGAAACGAAGTTAGTAATTTCGGAAGCCTAGAGCTGTTATGTAATATGCAATAGTATATTTGCATTATTTGAACGAGGGCACACAAAATACAAAATAGATATGGGCTCATTATGCCAAGTCATCTTATTTTCCGAGAATGTTATTATCAGACCTTTCCAACTTATACTCGCTGTCTTAGCCTAATTACTGAGTTCACCACAGCATAAACGACTTAAACGGTCTAAAGTTCTATCTGTTGCTCCTCAAATGCGAAGACACTATTTTTGAAAACGTAGGCACAGGTCATTGTCAAGAGAAGCAAAATATAAATCATACTGCTCTGAAGGATTGTAGACGTTTATTGTTACAAATAATGTTACAAACATTTATTTATTAACTTTTGTACAAACTAAATGATATATCTAGGTTTATGAACTAATGAAGATGAATTAGAAGATGAATTAGAAGATGAATTATTGGGAGAGGATGTTATCATTTGACATATTTTATTGATATGCTCTTCTTTAGTTTCAAAGATATCAAGTACTAAAAACCGAAGCTGATTCTATCTTCTGCGACGGCCACTCAATAAATGACGTCACATACCTTACTTTTTTGGAAATAAAGCAATCTTTTACTCTACTCTGACCTTTCTATTTTCCATCAGATCACCGCTTGTAATCTCTTTAGCATCCAAGCAATACTTTCCGTAATGTGACGTAAAATTAAAATTTGGTTTTGAATACAATTATTTTGAAGTCGCAAGAGAGTTAGTAAAATGCTCTAGTAATCTAGAAAAGCCATCGGTGCTCGTGGAAGCGTCTTCTTTGTTTGTTCACACGTGAAAGCATAATGCCCTCGCAATTATACCGTTGGATCATGTAGATTTTTCAAATCGTCTTTTTTAATTGCGCGTGCGAGTTTCAGGAACGCTCGGCTTAATATATTCTGGTTAGGTCTGATTATTTTTATCCATATCACAGACTGCACAAGAGCTATAATTTACAACTTAACGATTAGCTTTTATTGTAAGTAGGTCTTTTACAGTTGCAATTTTTCATACGATAATGGTGCTGGAGACGGTGCTTAACAACGCATAATCATTTTGTATTGCTACATATATACGTATACATAGAAGATTGGATTCAAAGTTACATGTAGAAGTTTGCATGAAAAGGTTCGGTCTGTTCTTCGACTGTGGTATGTAGATACTACGTCTGTTGGCAAATCATAACACCAGTGTGAAAGTTTACAACATTTAACAAGATACCCAAATGACATCAAAATAAATGATTGTGCACTACTAAATAAAATGTCAAGTGCACAAAATCGGATTGCAGTCAATCACTAGAAGTGTCCAGAATAAAATACAGTCAAATACCGTTACCTCGATATTCAAGGGACTGTAAAAATTGTATCGACGTATCCGAAGTTCGACGTAACGATATCGACTATCTGGGACTACATTGTACTTGTGTCGGACGTCTATATTGTCATTATATCCAATGTTTTTTTGTTTTTTTCAGGGGGCTTGAAAGGGGAAAGAAATAATATAAACCGTAAATACGATTTTAATTTTATTGATTAATAAATCATCCAAATTAAATACATACAAACAACTTTTTAATTTTTGAAAATATACGTTTAAACATCAGCATTTTATTCCTTCCCTAAACAAGTCTGAATGCAGCGATAATGTTCCTAGTTGCATGAGCAGTCATTTTGACTGTGCTTCGATAACGAAAATTTGTCAGTTAAATACGCATATTTTTACTCAATCCTAAATGGCAGACTTTTACTCCGTCAAACCAAAAATATTTTAATCAAATTAGTTGTTATATTGGAAAACAGTTTTCTTGCTTGCACGGTGTTTATCAGACTAATTATTGAGAATTAAATGCAAACTTCCTGACGTTTAAATTGGATTAAATATTAAATAACAAACAAAACACACCGAAACTAACTTGAATATGAATACATCGCCGGACAACAATAGGTTGATTTTCACACCTTACAAATAACATGAATATTTTTGTCAAGCTGTGATATCGACGAAACCAGTGTAAAAACAGTATAGGTAAGTTGACGGGACTGGAAAATCTCATCGAGCTAAACAAAATATCGAGCTAATCATATCGAGGTAACGATAAATAATTACATTAATGTAAATAGGGAAAAAAACGGGACCGATTCAAACACATCGTGCTAACCGGAGTATCGAGGTAACGATATTCAACTGCACATATGAATCCGAACCAAAATAGATATGAACAGACTCAATCAAACCTAGTCTGCTATTATATTCCTTGGTTACATTATATGCTTCAAATGTATCTTCTTATGATTTTTACTACATACATAAATACCTTTTATCTAAAATAAGTAAGCCCCTAACCATCATGAGGCACAACAATTACTCACATCTCAAACTTGAAAACGATTGTCCCGAAGAAAAATTGAAAACCCTCGTTAAATGATCACTACTGATACATAGATAACTATGTCTGCGGATAAAATTAATGTTAATGCCTTAACTTTGACATAATATTTCAAACCGATTGAAGTGGGAATTCCGACAAGTCTAGAATAATATTTGAATGTCTGACCACAGCATTAAGGGCATGGCATATACAGACAGCCTAAAATGACATTCGATACTTTCATTTAAACTGTTACATTCTTCATTATTTCGTGAAAGTAAAAAGTTAACTTATTCATACGAAGTATTATTTCTTACAAAACATTTTTTTCTTTTCCGCCCAAATAAAATTTTTGTCAGGCATTGGCTTGAAACGCAGTTAGTAATTTCGGAAGCCTAGAGCTGTTGTATAATATGCAATAGTATATTTGCATTATTTGAACGAGGGCACACAAAATACAAAATAGATATGGGCTGTTCCATGAGAAAACCTGTATATTATAATTTAGGTAAATATTTTTCAAAAGAGAGTGCGACAAAAAAGTTGTTCAAAAAAAAAACGGTTTTGTCATTATGCCAAGTCATCTTATTTTCCGAGAATGTTATTATCAGACCTTTCCAACTTACCCTCGCTGGCTTATCCTAATTACTGAGTTCACTACAACATAAACGACTTAAACGGTCTAAATTTCTATCTGTTGCTCCTTAAAAGTGAAGACACTATTTTTGAAAACGTAGGCACAGGTCATTGTCAAGTGAAGCAAAACATAAATCATACTGCTCTGAAGGATTGTAGACGTTTATTGTTACAAATAATGTTACAATCATTTCTTTATTAACTTTTGTACAAACCAAATGATATATCTAGGTTTATGAACTAATGAAGATGAATTAGAAGATGAATTAATGGGAGAGGATGTTATCATTTGACATATTTTATTAACATGCTCTTCTTTAGTTTCAAAGATATTTAAGTACTAAAAACCAAGGCTGATTCTATCTTTTGCGGCGGCCACTCAATAAATGACGTCATATACCTTACTTTTTTGGAAATAAAGCATTCTTTTACTCATTCTACTCTAGCCTTTCTATTTTCCATCAGATCACCGCTTGTAATCTCTTTAGCATGAATGCAATACTCTTTACTAGGCAACTTTCCGTAATGTGACGTAAAATTAAAATTTGGTTTTGAATACAAATATTTCGAAGTCGCAAGGGAATTAGTAAAATGCTCTAGTAATCTAGAAAAGCCGCCGATGCTCG
The DNA here is from genome assembly GCF_021730395.1 of Mercenaria mercenaria. Taxonomy (NCBI): domain Eukaryota; kingdom Metazoa; phylum Mollusca; class Bivalvia; order Venerida; family Veneridae; genus Mercenaria; species Mercenaria mercenaria. The sequence continues at coordinate 59,434,391 of NC_069363.1, forward strand.
AGGAAGCGTTTTTCGCTGTAAGTCTTCTTTGTTTGTTCACAATGTTATAGGATAATGCCCTCGCAATTATACCGTTGGATCATGTAGATTTTTCAAATCGCAGATTTTTTTTAATTGTGCGAGTTTCAGGAACGCTCGGCTTAATATATTCTGGTTATGTCTGATTATTTTTATCCGTATCACAGACTGCACAGGAGCTATAATTTTCACCTTAATGATTAGCTTTAATTGTAGGTAGGTCTTTCTAATGTTGCAAGTTTTCGTACGATAATGATGCTGGAGACGGTGCTTAACAACGCATAATCATTTCGTATTGCTACATATATACGTATACGTAGAAGACTGGATTCAAAGATACATGTAGAAGTTTGCATAAAAAGGTTCGGTCTGTTCTTTGACTGCGATATGTAGATACTACGTCTATATATAACATCAGCGTGAAAGGTTATAACATTTAACAAGATACTCAAATGACATCAAAATAAATGATTGTGCACTACTAAATAAAATGTCAAGTGCACAAAATCGGATTGCAGTCAGTCGCTAGAAGTGTCCAGAATAAAATAGATATGAATCCGAACCAAAATAGATATGAACAGACTCAATCAAACCTAGTCTCTTATTATATTGCTTGGTTACATTATATGCTTAAATGTATCTTCTTATAGATTTTTACTACATACATAAATACCCTTCATCTAGAATAAGTTAGGTCCTAACCATCATGAGGCACAACAATTATCACATCTCAAACTTGAGGATGATTGTCCCGAAGAAAAATTGAAAACCCTCGTTAAATGATCACTGCTGGTACATAGATTACTTTGCCTGTGGATAAAGTTAATGTTAATGCCTTAATTTTGACATAATATTTCAGATCGATTGTAGTGGGAATTCCGACAAGTCTAGAACAATATTTGAATGTCTGACCCCAGCATTAAGGGCATATACAGACAACCTAAAATGACATTCGACATTTTCATTTTAACTGTAACATTCTTCATTATTTCGTGAAAATGAAAAGTTAACTGATTCATACGAAGTATTATTTCTTACAAAACATTTTTTTTCTTTTCGTAATTCATATTTATTATAATTTCATACTACGTTTTTGTGAAATGTTACCTTGTATTGCATTATATTCTTTTTGAAATACAAAATAGTTCAGAAAAACGAAACAACGAAATTTAGTTAAAAAATTCGGAAATAATATTTCATTTCTACGAAACGAAATGATACTTTAATAAGTAGAATATGTGTCGAATTGTGTGTTATCACATTCAAAATAGCCTGAAAATAGAATGTTTTCCTGTGTAGACCTTATGATGATATTGTGTGGTCCCTAGTTGCCCATCAAAAAGAAGATCTTTATTATATTCTGATTATGTCTTAGCGAAATAGGAGTTATTGAAATGATTTATTATCATTGTTAAACTACATTTATATACAGAACATTTCAGTCTAAATTCATTGACCTACTGATAGTGACTCTCCCTTTTAGATAAATGACCCTGTGAATGACTTGACTACAGCGACTTCCATTGTATATCTAAATTAATTTGTCTGTGATCTTCAAAATAAATAGTCAGTTTGTTAATGGATGTAATATGTCAGCTTGTCTTTGAAACCTATGCGTTTTGCAAACCTCTCTTGTTTATTGTTCCATGTGTTACATCAGAATAGCTGATATCGATAAAAATCAACACATCACTGGGCTAATATCTAGACTTGAGAAATCATAAAACTAGGAGAGTGTATTCTTATTATTATTATTATTATTATTATTATATTGTTATAATGACATTATTATCATTATTATGTACAACGCCATTAAATATATCATTGTATAAAAATAGGCGTTTAATCAATTTTTTTAGTTTCAGTTTATAGTCTTCCACACTTGGATTATATTTGTGCTTCAGTACCTGTGCACTTTGTCGGTCATACATACTTCATAATATTATATACAAATTGTGAATGTAATCTAATTGTGATGAAGTATGAATATTGTAGGAAAACTCGGAAAGAAACTTATCTCATCTTCCAAATAACTCCCAGCAACGTCAAATGGGTGGATTAAACCACGATTTTGCTTGAATAAATAATTTCACTACTTTTTCTATCTTTTCGTTTTGGTATAGTCAGTCTGGAATTTGAAAATGGCATAATGCTGAGATTGTTATTGAAAACTGTGTCAAGAATTGCAGCTTTATTAGAGGACTTCTCTTGAAAATTTGCTTTGTAACATGAAATAAATTGTACAATTTCGTCGGGTTCTCAGCTTAAATAAAGTCAAAATACAATCAGTTTTTTTTTTATTTTCATGAAGCTACTCATGTTGATTTTAAGGTATTTCACCGGAAGTAATGGCGAAACGTCAGTCATCCAGACCTGGATGCAATGAAAATCATTTTATGAATTAATGGCATTCCATGAAAATTTAAATTTATAAAATATGAAAATGTTATTTTCTTTTTAAAGACAAAATGTGATATCAGAACGTTTGATTTGTTAAATATGTCAAACTATTTTCGCAAAATCAGCTTGAAATATGCGGATCTCTTTAATCATGGCTAATTCAAAAACAAGCACACGGACATAGGAATTTCATTTCACATTGTTAAAGACAATATGTTTATTTACGATTGTGAGAAGTTTCATTAAATCTACATTGTAGAAAATTTTCTATCAGGGAAAGTGTTATCACAATTGTGTGTCCATGATGAAAACTTGTGTGATGTTCAAAGTTTTCAAAACAGACCAGCAAAGAATCAAATACTCGGACCTATGTTTTTGTTTGCCGAATTTTCTAAGTACATTCTGAAGTTTTGAAAAATCGGGGTTAAATCAAATTATAAAATGTAGAAAAAAAAATTGATGCAGTTTCAGTTTGATAGATTGTTTGAGTGAGAAGAATGAGTGAATGAATAAAACAATGAGAGAGAGAGAGAGAGTGATTGATTGATTGATTGATTGATTGGAAAATGAAGGAATGAATAACAGTTTAAGAGTTTAACTCATGAGGTAACCTCAAGTTTGTGAGGCATTCCGAAGCATCCGCTCTGGTCCCAACACGCCACCCCCTTTAACTTCATGAAATTAATTTTTACAATATGGACCTACTGCGTAAAATTTAATTTAATTACGTTCACATTTACTTGTGTGAAGACTCTAAATTCATATAAATCATCAGATTTATTTCCTTATCATTTCATTAAATTCTGGATTATATGAAATTTTGATTAATTAATTTTCTTTTCTTTAAATTTGGGATTGTATGAAATTTCGGTAAATTAAATTTCTATTTATACAGACAGTGAGTGCAATTCGATCAGTGGCATTCAAAATTTACTTGCATGAAGATCCACTGAATTCATATAATTATAGATTCACCATATTTATTGTCCTAAAAATACAATTAAATCGGAAAGTTTAGCGTTTCAAATCTTAATGTATCATCTGCACAATTGCATATTTGCAATCGCGGTAAGAGAGCCAGATAATTATTGCAATAAACATGTAAAAATATTGCGATAACGTCTGCGTCTGCGAATGAACATAGACGTAGCTGATTAATCAAGTTTACAAAAAGACAACATCGGCGAGTCCACCATTTAGAGTTCCACCATGCAGAGTTCCACCATTTAGAGTTCCACCATGCAGAGTTCCACCATTTAGAGTTCCACCATGCAGAGTTCCACCATGCAGAGTTCCACCATTTAGAGTTCCACCATTTAGAGTTCCACCATGCAGAGTTCCACCATTTAGAGTTCCACCATGCAGAGTTCTAAGCATTACTTTCGCCTTATTGTTCCAACTGATTAAAAATATTGATACTGAAGAAAGTGTTGAGATATTAAATGTGCTCAATGTTTGCAACTTGATTGTCTTTTACGTTAAAATACGTATAAAGAACATAATGGTTGAAATGGTTGCTAATTCAATTACGAATGAATGTTTGTATATGTGTCACTGACACGTAATTAAATTATTTGAATTTCGCTTATTACATGGTACTTAGATAATGGGAATACTGATTACATAAATGAATCATTTGGCACCATGGCACGCTGGGAAGGACACAAAAAGAGCCATACAAAAGATTGTTGTATGTGATACAAAATACGCATTACTTCATTAGAAAATATTAGAATGATTCCTCTTACGTTGTATATAGATTTTAATACCAGCACTAAAACTGGTCATACACTGAAACAGTACGTTATATTCCAGCAGTGTTTTAACAAAAGAGTAAATGTGTGTTAACAAAGAGTTGCTCTCGCTCACGTGCTGTGAAAACAACATTTTTTATACATGTGCGTTAACGTATAACGGCTCCATTAACGGATGATTCAGAACGTGATCTAACAACGCAGACATTCCCACGAAAAACATGCGTTATCCCTACATTATATGATCTGAAAATGAAATAAACTATGTAGATTTAAAACCAACAAATACAGATATGATATTTTAAAGATCCCGGTCCAATGGTGCAATATATATAAGTGCACTGTCCGTTATACATGTATCACTGTCAAGAAAAATATAATTAATAAATCACTGCATATTTTACTTTAAAATTTCTGTCTTTTAGGTGAAAAAAATCCGTAAGGCCTAAAGAAATTGTTTGTTTCCGGTTTCCCGACCGACCCTTTATTTTTGGTCCGAACCCTAATGTTTTTATGGCCTTGGAATTGTTTTTCAACTTTTTGTAAAACTGCACTTTTTATGCTTTAATCTTGGTCAGTGATGTTAGAAATCAACTTACTGATATTCGAAGGGCTTAACCCCCTTTGTTTTCATTTTTGACGTCAAAATAATTTCCGAAAAGTCCCACCTAATAAAACAAATACTGACCTACCAACCCCAACTTTTTTAGCATGTTATCGGAAACAATCTTGTTTAGCCCTAAGTGGAAAATAAGAAAACGAAAACACCAAAAATAATGTATTTTCAGTAAAAAGGTCTAAAAGTTTGTTAGATTACAATTTCACAAATTATTTGAAACAACAAATCATATCAATCAATTTCACCTAAATTGCATGTCTCCTTGACATATTTACGATATTTCAGGAAAAGTTGTCGGTGAAGTAAAGAACTTTTCGCTGGTGAGATTGTCATTTGAAATGACGGATGCAGTTGGAAAGCCAGCAGGCGCACTTTCGTAATTACTTTTAAAGCGTAGATGAAGAGGCAAAACAAGGGAAATGAACAATCTAAAGTAAATGTAAAATCAAACTAGTAATACACCATTGGCATTTTGTTCTTTGCCATGAATAGTTCATGATTTTGGTTTGTGCTAGAAGTAGTTTTGCTTTATGAGGGATTACTTTGTATTGTTTTTGTTTGCTTGTTTTGGGTTTAACGCCGTTTTCAACAGTATTTCAGTCATGTAACGGCCGGCAGTTAACCTAACCAGTGTTCCTGGATTCTGTACCAGTACAAACCTGGTTCTCCGCAAGTAACTGCCAACTTCCCCACATGAATCACAGGTGGAGGACTAATGATTTCAGACACAATGTCGTTTATCAAACAGTCACGGAGAACATACGCCCTGCCCGAGGATCGACCCCGCGATCCGTAGACCAACGCTCTACCTACTGAGCTAAGCGGGCGGGCTTTGTCTTTGTTTTAGCTATCTTATATGTTACAGTAGTTGAGTTATATTGCGACTGACAACCTTTTTTTCTGGGCGACTCAAGAAATGCTGAAATCCACAAACGGATAAAAGGTGAATAACTCAAAGTCAGCAAACAGAACCAGTAGACACAATAGCAATAATTTATACCTTAGATATTACTGAAATATAAAATCAGTTTTCATAAAATTTCAATTCACTGATATACAAAGTTTGCAAATGCCTTTTGCAACAGATAAAATGACATTCACACTGGAATAAAAAAAATCAAAATTAATGCTGCCTTCCATTAGTTGGCGATTTTTAAAAGAAAAAAAAAATGATGTGATTATTATGTGCAAAACAAAGGTTTCTGAACTTCAAACAGGTGTCATGTAGTCGACAACTGTATTGTTGGTACCGTGATATAGCGGAAACATCTACAACATGAAAACGCCTTCAAATGTTCACGTTTAAGAAATGTTTAGAACTTTTAGTTTAGTATATTATACGAAAAAATACAAAACACCTATAACTTTGGTCCTTTGTGAACAAGTAGACCTCATGAGACCATATATAAAGTTGGCTAGTTTTTATCAAGAGTCAATATATTAAACTGGCCACCAGGAATGACTCCCGATTTAAAACGTTGTTCTTAGTGGTTTTCACGCTAGTTAGAGAGCATAGATTAGGTTATGATGATTAGCAGAAGCGAAACTCTTATAAATCCAGAATCATTTTGTTATGTTTTGTCAGTTTGTTTGTTTTGGGTTTAACGCCGTTTTTCAACAGTATTTCAGTCATGTAACGGCGGGCAGTTAACCTAATCAGTGTTCCTGGATTCTGTACTAGTACAAACCTGTTTCTCCGCAAGTAACTGCCAACTTCCCCACATGAATTATGATTACTGTCTTGTTTACACTATGGTAAGAAATGTATAGTTATTTAATGTATCTTGAAATAAGTAGAGACTTAGACTGAATCAGTTACCTAAGTTAAAACTGTCGTTAAAGCAATGAAATCAATAGTTTTAAGTTAGTAATCCACCACGGAAGTATATAGCGCAAGCCAAACAAATAAGGAGGCTTTTCTAACCTTGCATTTATATTCACAGGGCGTTATGATAACAAACCTTATAATCAATGACATCCTAACCCTTATGGTGTTAAATTGTGTTCAGAAATGTTAATAACATGTATGAGTAATCTGTGTTAAAATATACATTCTCACAAAATTAACTTGCGTGCTATAATAACTGTGTATTGAACAAAATGTTGTTTTTTTTCTTTTTTGAAATTATATACATTCGACTATCTAATCCTTTGAGCGATATGGGCCTGGATAGAAACAACAATCGTCTTATCTGTAAAACTAATGGAACGAAAATCAGGAAACGGGAAATGCAAATTATATAGTAAAAGCGGACAAAAGACTGGTTGATAAAACTGTAATGTTGCAGGCTCAATAGGTTTAATAGAGCTTGTTCATGGACGGTAGTTTAAATGCAAGCTACCGTCTTGTAAGCAAGTATTTTGAAAAACTAGAAAAGGAAGAAAAAGAAATACATATGATTATATAAATATCGACAATACAATGGATTACTTGCTTAGAAGAAAATAAATGAACACGATTAGACAGTACATAAATATTAGGGTGGGAAGTGTGAAGAGGTAAATGAAATATTTCGTAAATATGGAAACAATTTTGTATCTATAAACTTAAACCGGATAAAAACACTTAATTTGAAAAGTTGTGTTTTTGTAATGAGGGATAAATGGATTAAGCTTAAACCTACCAGACTGAGTGAAAAGGAATGGGAAACAATTCATGAAGTTCTAGTCCCAGAGTTGTGGACCTTCTCATTTATGATATATTTGATACTGAGAAACAGCATTATAATAAAAAGTGAATCTGCAGAGGGTGAACGTACACAAACAATTGAGCGTAAAATGTAATTTCTCAATGAACTATCAGTACCCGTGCTATGTATATGATAGTAGTGACGGCTAAGAACAAAGTCCAAAACGAATACAGTTGGTAATTCTATTTGTCGGAGGGGGGCGCTTTTAACACTGTAATCAGTAAGTTTTTGAAATTCTTTATGAAAAAGACATATTTCATGAAATACCGAGTTATGGACCTTGTAATATATAATACGGTTATCGGTGTCAAGTTTATATAAAATAGACTGAATAATAAACAAACATGAAACGAAAGAACATCAAAACTAAAGCTTGTAATTCTAAATAAAAAGAGGAATGATTCAAAAAGTATTTTATAAATCTTGTCAAAGAGGCTGTAAGTGATGGTAGGGAACAAATATATTGTTTGAATCAAATCTATCGAGTAAAAACAGAGATAATATACATAGATAATTTAACATGAAATTCCAAATACAAAAGACATACTGAATAATTATTATTGGTGTAAAAGTTATTTATATTGTTTTATGTAATGCAAATGATGGTATGTGACCACTTTATCAAGTTTTAAGCAAATCCAAAGACTAAGTGTTAACGAGAAATTTCTTCACAACTGTAACCAACAATATTAAGGCCAGTGTCATTAGGATATCTCTCCTTATACTTTGTAAAGTCGCGCTAATTTTGTCAAGATCTTAAAATATTGTCAGCTTATATTATTCACGTTACTTTAGGAAATTAACTTATTACAAGTCAATGCATTTTAAGTACACAGAACAGGCACTGTTCTCACAAGAAACCAATTTCTTTGTAGTGTTTACCACGTGGGTAAACCAATAAACAAAAACACAGGAACATTTCCATTACTGACGAATTTTCCAGCAATTCAAGCTTTATTTGATAATTCATCGTGAATTTAGATATTCATGGCATAGATGTTGTAACAAAATACCATTCTTGTCCGCATGTCATACTTCTTTTACATTCTTTCTGTAAAAACTGGTATTTAGCTTTTCTTATTACACCCCATTAAACATTGATGTTTAATTTGATAACTGTTTAAAGCATTGCTACACTGAATGTTATGCTTTTTATTTCTTAGGTTTCAAGTAATTACGATGCAATTTAAGTCATATGGCGACATTTCAAGTTTTCATGGTTTAGAAAGACCCCGGATACCAATCCCAGTATTAATTCAGGCATAGGCAGGTACCGGGCAAGAACCATTGACCTTTCAGTTGGAAGGCTTCCTCATATGAAATACTCATACATGCTAAGCGAAGTTTAGCGGCAAGGGGCAAGTGACTTGAAATCAGTGACATCGACCGCTCTGCCAAAGATGCCCATATTACTAAATGAGTACATCATAGCAGCTTTGGTTCTGTCTACTTTAAATAGTACATAGAAATGGAATTTCGTTCTTTTTTGAATGTCAGAAAATAGATACATCAATATATTCTAACATTACATTTTACAAGACAATAACTTGTGCGATACAGATCATGTGGGCAGAATTTATTCTTGAATAAAAACGTTAATAAATATTGTAAATATTACAGTTTCTGTTTAAATGTTACCAAATTTCATATATAAATTGAATTGAGAGTTCTTTCATAGGCAACAGTAGAAAATGATATAAGGAAACGGACGGTTATTGGTATTATAAGGAATAATGTCTGTATTTTCTTGGTTTGATGCAAATTATAATAATTGCAAAATAACGTACAAATAACATTAACTGGTTTGAACTGTATTCCTTTTGCATGTGATTTTGTTTTTTATGCCTGCTTAAAACCCGGATTCCTATGATAACGTTTTCAGTGACGTTGTGCAAGTTAAGTCAGTTCACTACTGAAATTCTGAAATATTTCTTGTAGCAACGTTTTATGCATGAACACTATATACTTTGTGTTTGGAATGCATAATGATGCATACTTGTATATAGTATTGTCCAATTTATTTGACCTGTCAAAAAATGGACCCGGTTTTTATTATATTCTGTTCGAGCCTATACATAAGATTAACATGAAAGCCGGGAACATGTTTTGACAGGTCAATTAAATAGCACAATACGTATTGATAATGTTTTGCACATTACTATGGATTCCTAGATTACAGCCTGCGTCCTTAATTTCCGGTCTACGTATCGTCCTGCCGCGGAAATAATTGTTGCGAAGAAATGTTTACGTTGACAAAATACGGACGGTACGGTTATTCAGTTAATTGTAAAGCAACGCCATACTGTTGGCAGGCGCTTCAGATTTAAAAGCACTACCTGATTATTTGAAAATTGCTCCATAAACAAAAGTACCTATTACTTGCAAAAGTTATTCAAAAATACATGGTTCGTCTTTAAATGCAAGAAAACGTAGTTTATCTAGATGGTATTATTGAACCGACTAGTTTTTGTAATGGAATTCTATGACTTTATGGCTAAAAATATAGAAAAAAGTCATCAAATGCAGTTACAGTAAATTCTAAAAATTCTAACTGCAAACAAGAAAATGTTGTATATAATTGCTCATTTTGGGACAACTAAACAACCGGTTCAGCGCCATGAAGTATAATACCATTTAACTTATAAGAAATGAAAACCTAGAAAATATTGATTAGGCTTACTACATTCTTGTTAAGTCTAACTTTGTTTTTATAATCATTTTATTTATTTGTTTTGTTATTGCTTTTTTCTGTTGTCTTTTTTCACGTGGGGGATGGCTGCTTTTTCCTAACATTTTCCTTACTTACACGCAAACACAAGTAAATAATGTTTTATGTTTCTACATTTGCCGGCCGGCCCAGTTTTGCACTAACGTCTGAGACGGTAATGAATCGAAACAAAGCCGAGCTATCGCCTTTTTGATATTTGACTTAACTAGTTGTTTCCGTGACAAGAGTGTTGGACAAATAGAATTCTACAGCAACAAAGGTCGTAAAAGACAACAAAAACGCATTATTGCAGTCTTACTAAGAAACATTAGCAACATTTTAATGGAAGTTCTATCTGAGGAATACCGCTTTAAGGGCATTATTTATTATCATCGCATCAACATTCAAGTGCGTTGTAGAAACCGTTTAAAGGATCTCGTACTAAGCCGCAGTTTTTTTTTATATTTTCTCGATCTTTTGCATAAAAAAGTGCTTACAACTTTTTTGCATGATATACCTCCACTTAAGCTGGCGCTAGTTTTACGGGGATAGTGATGGGCGGGAGAGGGCATTAGGGAGGGGCGTGCGAATTTTAGCACATTCTAGTATATCTCATGAATAAATATAATTAAATCGTGTTGCGTTGGATGCTTCAGATGATCCTCAAATATATTTTAATGTCAAATGTATTTATAATCACTGAGACATAATTTTTTGTGGGCAAGGACGTATTTATTTTTATGGTATACAATTGTAGGCTCAAAGCAACAATCTACATTATACTACATTGATTTCAGTTTTTTTTTTTTTTTTGATGATGCCCGCTTTTTTGCCACTGATTTTTCTAAAACGGTGTCCCATACATGTAGATTTCCTGCCTTTGTTTGTTTCGTCCCCGTCTTTGTTTTATTATGTCATAAGAAATGGTCCAATCACCCGAAAATCCATGGAATTATCATCTTCATGCAACTAAAGAGCACGGTGACTTTATATATGTAAAACATATGTATATTAATAAAGATATACCAAATAATACAACATTAGATCGGCTCTTGTCTCAAATGCATTGTAATCCTTATTATATGCCCGAAGGGATGTATTATGTTATGACGCTGGTGTCCGTCTGTCCGTCCGTCTGTCCGTTAGCAATTTCGTGTCCGCTCTGTAACTCTTGAACCCCTTGATTGATTTCAAGGAAACTTTACACAAATGTTCACTACATCGAGACAATGTGCAGAGCGCATGTTTTGGATGTCTCGCTTCAAGGTCAAGGTCACACTTAGGAGTCAAAGGTCATATCAGTTTGTTTCGTGTCCGCTCTGTAACTCTTGAACCCCTTGAAGGATTTCAAAGAAACTTGACACAAATGTTCACCATACCAAGACGACGTGCAGAGCGCATGTTCCGGATGACTTGCTTCAAGGTCAAGGTCACACTTAGGGGTCAAATGCCATATCAGTTTGTTTCCGCTCTGTAACTCTTGAACTGCTGGAAGGATTTCAAAGAAACTTGGCAGAAATGTTCACCACATTGTAACAATGTGCAGAGCGCATGTTCCGGATAACCCGCTTCAAGGTCAAGGTCACACTTAAGGGTCAAAGGTCATATATTACTTTGCTTTGTGTATATTGCTCTGCAATGCAGTGCTCTTGTTTTTATTTGGCAGATCTCTTTTTTGTAATTACAATATTTTTTTTTAATTACTTCCCTTTTATGTTACTATAAATAGCTTATTTTGAAACTTTTTTATTATTGGCTGTAGGGAAAAACCGAGACCACTTTTCTGTGGTACAACATGGATGGTATCTCCAATTTTAATGTGTATTTTTACATACCTGTACCTGATTAGGATTTTTTTTGTAGACTTTGAATATTTGTTTGTGGACTTAGATTTGTTTTTTGAAGTTTTCCTTTTGTTGTTCCAGTCCTTTGGGGCTACAAGAGTCAAGTTCTTAAAATTTTGCTCCCATCCTATGATGTAAGCCTTCGGGCGTATATTGTCCCGCTTGGCGGCGCTCTTGTTAATTTATCTGTTTTCTTGATTTTATTTCAGCTGCCATACATTTCTATTTCTATACAATCCAGCTGAGAAGTCATATTCAACTGTACGGCTAAATGTATATACTCGGGGAATATAGCTTTACTAACAATAAAACAAATATACTTGAATACCTGTGTAAGAAATCACCGGCAGTTGATCTTCGTGTACACAGAACAGTGCTTTATTTGCAGTATCTGACAAGGGAAAACAATATGTTGCTGAAATTGGAGGTCTGAAGTTGTCGGGCCGCTAGGTCGCAACATACAACACGACCTGTCTACGACATGATTTCATACGGAAAGGAATCCGATTTTTAACAATACAAAGAAAACATATTTCAATGAAAAGTTACATTGCATTTGTTAGCTGATGTACTTTACCGAACACAAAATCTTGTCACATTGTTGCTAACAAGGTTATGGCTAACTACATCTGAAAAAAAAGCCAAGGACAAAAGTTTAAAAGGAGAAGACACATTCCGGAAACGAAGGCACATAAACTGCTTTATTAGGATTCTCTTTTAAATTTAGTTTCCTGTTATTGTTAACGCAGAGGAGCAAAATAAACGTTGTTTCGTTTTCCATAATTATATTATGTTCATTTGCGGGGTAAAGTAAAAGATATACTAAATTTTAAGAAGTGAAATATCTGCGTCATCTTACGAACAATGGCGCACCCTTTTGCGTTATTGACATTTAGTTTTTATATACAAATAGAGCTTAGCGGTAACAGGTAACAATGCAGTCTTTTCTGGTTATTTTGATAAATGTCTGAATCAGGTATTAGCAGAAATACTTATGAAAGGCATTTATTATCAGAATACTTCAAATTCACAATTACAGATCATTTTTCTATGAAAACTTGGGTTAGATACACAATATCACTTTCTTCATTTATATATTCTCTCGAGAATAGCAATGTGAAAATATTTTATTCAAAGGTTAATATGACCACATTACAAAAGAGAATTCTATGCTTAAGGTTAACGAGAAAACAATGATCGGAAGATCTCCCATAAATGTGATAAAAGTACTTTTGATAGACATTGTTATAATAATTCACGACCGATCATGAAAAGAAAGGCGGTACTGATTGAAATGTATGGTTCATACAATGCAGTGTTAAGGCAAATACTATATTTAATATTAATCAGATAATAACGGTACCACAGCGATTTAAAAATCTTTACTTGAATAAGTAAGTCAAAGTTTTGATACTTTATGAATAATGAATATATTTGGTATCTCAAAGTTTCGATAAATTCTTGCGCAAATTTCAAATAAGGTTGTTCTAATAGTAATAACGACATGGCACGGCCGAGAAAGTAACATATGTTACATCCTATGTCCCCTTTCGACGTCTTATTGACCTTATTTAACAGAATGAATAGTCTGCAGCACATCGTGTATTGTTTTATAGTAACGCCATATGTACAAAGCTACAAAGCTAAAACAAATCGAAATAAGGGTAACAGAATTAAGGTTTTTAGAAGAACCTACAATGTTTAAAACATTTTCCTTTCCTCCCAACATTCTCATTTATACCCCAGTCACACATACGGCGCGGATAGCTACGTCTAGCTACGGACAGAAACGTAGTAATCCGTATCGGTCCGTACCTGAGCCGTACCTCAGAGTAGTCATTCGTATTAATCCGTACCAAAACGTGGTCAAAACGTATTCAAAACTTATTCCAAACTTTCAAGTTTCAACTTTTGAACATGCACAAAAGTTTGAGCGAACCGTAGCCATTTGAGCGTGGCTTTAGTCCAACTTGGCTGAAACTTATTCATCCGTAGTTAAACGTACTTAAACGTAGTTATCCATACAGTTAGGTACCTCGCCGTAGCCGAACGTAGTTATCCGAGGCTGCTCGTACTTAAGCATCGTTCAACGTAGTTTACCGCAGACCTGTCCGTGCGCTGGGCAAGTTGCAAGGCGCAGTAAAACGTAATTCAACGTAGTACCTCGTACCTATCCGTACTTATTCGCGTCCTGTATTGATTTCTTTGTTTCCTGTTTCTGATCATTTTTCCCGTACTAAGACGTACTGCTCCGTAGTTATACACCCACAGACTAGTCCTGTCCGCACCGTACCCCAACGCACGGACATATCCGTATGTGTGACTGTAGCTTTATGGTTACTTTGAACCAGAAAATTTAGACTAACTCGAAATAAAAATGTTATGATCAATAACAGAACATTATATCTCATGACTTTTGTGTCAAACTGATGGAGATCTTGAGTAAAGGAACACATATATTTTGACTCGCACATCGCAAAGGCATCATGACAAAATTGTCTCAATTTCAGATAAGGGTAACAGCGTAGAAGCCAGTTAAGAATGTCATATTGTGAGACTCATTTTACCAATCCTGAAACGAACGTACCTTTTGTGCCAAATATAAATGATATTGGAATTTCGGTAAAAGTGATATGGCCCGGACAAGACGTTCTTCAGTAGAACCAAAGCTTTAAAAATACGCAGGGTCTTAATGAATATTGAGACAATATTGATCTATTTTGACATTGTGAAAATACTTGACAGTCACATTTTTTAAACATGAGGGTGATATATATTCTAACACGATCCGATTCATTTTCCTATTAAACAAAGAAGGCTGGAGACAGTGATTTATTAAACAACAATTCACTGTTCTGACGTCACAACTATTACGTCATAGCGTCAAGCGGCGTAACGGCGCGCTGGAAAAGAACCCGATTGAAAACGCGCAAATATTTAATGCATGCCGACAAGGTATACTTTAAAGTCCTTGATAACGTGTTACAATCGAAATAATATATCTCATTTAGTGATTTGCTCTTGAATAAATCACTGTTTGTCGTTCAGATGCGTAGCATTATATCACTCGGGCTACGCCCTCGTGATATAATTCCTTCGCATCTGAACTCCAAGCAGTGATTTATTCAGCGACAAATCACCGGTGAGATATATTATCTCTTAAATGTATAACCTTTTTTCACTTTTTAGAAAGTGAGGGTATTTGTTAAGCATACTTTAAAACTGTAATATATGCTTAGACCCACGTGCTGTTAAAAATAGGAGTATATTTTAAAGAGTCTAAATTAACAGTGTATCTATTAGGAAGACCCCATATTTCGAAAATCGGCAGATTGAACTTTTCCCTTTTAATGTATCCTGACTATAAGCTATTTAATGTTAATGATTTACAGACAAAACAAATAGTTATAATAGATATCTTAGTATGTAGTCTGCTAAAAGAGATCCAAATTCTTGCTTGATGTACTGAAACAAAGAAACCATCTATTCTTTGTTTTGGACTTCTTTTACTGATTGAAATATATTGTCTAAATGAAACAGACATTTTAAAAAACAAAAAACAAACTATCTTAGTCATGTATAGGATTTTGCAACGCAAGCAAGTAACATTATAAAAAGGTATTGTTTAGATATTCGAGATCTAATATGTTGTTATAAATTGTGCAACAAAATAATTAAAATAATATTCAAAATGTAAATTTAAATGAGAATAGAAAACAAGAAGAAATATCCAGACATGATAGGGTTTGAATCCATTGAAAATCAAGTAAAACTGCTAGTCCAGACTCTAAATCACAAGACCACAAATGCTACAGATGTGTAGGTGTCTAACTGTAGTTAAATACTATTTATAGCAAATTAAGAGGATGTTTTCCGTTTCGACGTAATGCCTTAAAAGTACAGTTCACTTTCCTTTAGAATAATACAGCAATCAATGTGTTAGTGTAGATGACCATTATGGCCATAAATGAGTCCTTTGACTTAAAGAGACTAATGATAATGATGGGCTTTGGCGCAAATATATCTCGACTAAGCAGTTCATTAGAGTTTATATTTATAGCTTCTGATAGTCTGGCTAATGACACGTTTATTGTACAAACATGTATTGGTTGCTATACAGGGAACAAAAGAATTATACAAATAATTCATTCTAGCTGACATTCATGGCTGGTGGTATGCAATCACCCGAATTCCTGTCCGATCCAGC
Source organism: Mercenaria mercenaria (assembly GCF_021730395.1). Classification (NCBI taxonomy): domain Eukaryota; kingdom Metazoa; phylum Mollusca; class Bivalvia; order Venerida; family Veneridae; genus Mercenaria; species Mercenaria mercenaria. Next base: position 59,450,630 of record NC_069363.1, read on the forward strand.
ATAGTTCTGATGGCAAGTCTGAATATTTACTGTCCGAATTGTTACTTAATTTTAAGCTAAGATAAAATGCACAGCGCATGACTTAAACTCATTGTTCTAACATTTTAAATTCGTTTTTGTAGTGATTTTTTTATATTTTCCCGGGATTTTAAAGAAATTCGTACAAATGAAAGTGGATTTACAGATTGGTGTTTATTCAAGTAAATACATTATATATAAATTAATCAACCAAGGTATTTTGATTATATACATCAACCATATTATTGTAATATCGTATAAAATCATTCAGTTCAAAGTAAAAAAATATCAGTATTACATAATGCTATTTTACAATATTGTTTCGGCATTTTTCATACTGACATTTAATCTGTCTAAAATCCTTTAAATGTCGTCTTACATGGAACTGTGAAGCCGGTTAAAAATGCTAGAAAGCTGTTTTAGTTTTTCAAAGGTTGTTTTCGAAAGCACCCATTCTTGTTTTTATAGAATCTGTAAGTAGATCCCTGAGAAGCATAGAATGTAAGAAAGTGAATTAAAAGCCAACACGATTTGACTGAGTCTGTACAAAGAGTGTAAAGTGTGTAACACCCCTCTCGTTCCCAAGCACCGATTTAAGTGGACTTCTATTACAGTAAACCTTTACGTACCCAAGTTCCCAAAGGACCACAAAATATAACCACACTAAGTCCAAGTAATTTTTTCCTTTAAAAAAATGTTTTTACTTTCTTTTTTTTTTCTTTGTTTTCCATTGTACACATTAGGTACTGTCTAATTTTAACAAAATTTAGGGGTGGCAATAGAGATACATTTTAGGGTATATGTCAATTTATAGGGACAGCTCTTGTTTCTTTACGGAAATGCGCTGTTTCAATTTTACCATTAATACAATATTGGCCTTATAAAACCTTGATATATATTGATACTGCGCGGCATGACACTGTTCATAAGCTGTTACACTAGTGCTTCCAACGTTTCAAATAAGTTCAGCAAGGTTACAGTGGTATTGCACATATTTGAAACCGATGGCTTATTGATCCCGATGGTTTATAAAGTGATTAGGTACAATGTAACGGCCAACAGATTATATCAATAAATCACCAGACAGGAAAATGCAATAAACTAACAGATCAAAATAGGTCAAATGCAACATTGATTTTATTTGTCTATAAAAAACTATTTCAATGAGCTAGGGTATCATCTCAAAGGAATACGTCCGGCACTGGTATGTTCTTTTCCCCCTTATATATTAAGGAAGAAATATAGTGTCAAAAATGTCATCCACCAAAAGGTTAAATATGTTTTAAAACAGTACATACTATTAGTCTGTTTTACGTAATGCAAATAAGAACAGGAAAATTCCCATGTGTCACCAAATGATATTAATATACAATGTAAGATAACAAAGAAATATTTTAATGTAAGGCACCAAAGACGCCTCATGTGTAATTATAATTATTATGCAAGTTAATATCTTATTATTTGTTACCCTAAGGGACTTATTTTTACTGTTAAATTCATTATAAACAATGTAACTGAAATGCAGTATTTAAGGTAGTATACCCATAATGACATTCGGCAGTTTCCGTGTGATTACGTAGTCTCGTTATGTAATTCGGCAGTCCTCGGAGTTAAATGTAGCTCACACTGCCGAAATCGCATACGGAGAATAGGTAATTTTCCAATTGTCAATACCGGTTCACTACCGTAAGCAATGAATAATTTCATTAGCCAGTAGTCTTGTACACAGCAATCTGATTCAATACGTCACATTTTGCAGTATCTGGATAAAAGTACGATTTTTTAAGTATCGACGGCACAACCAATTTTCGACCACTGTCCAGTTTTGTTCGCATGCAAGTCCAACTCTTTGGTCTATTGCCTCACACTCTCTATCAGCATAAATGCTATAAAAGCATACCATTTAAGTTTCAATTTTCTTACTGAATCCCTGGCATGAGCTCTAATTTTGAAAGTCATCAGAAGGAAGTCTTGCTGGAAACTCTAAGTACACTTGCCTGAATTGGCAGCTAGACTAAAAGGTGTTGGGAAAATTAAATGGCAGGCAATAATTTGTGCATTATCTAAATTATGCATTATCATGTGTCCATTAACTCGAGCGAACCTAGGTGTCACATCTGCTACATTGATAACTGTCAAAAATGACAATGTATTACTTAACTGCTAAGCTTTTGAATCTCTGAATATTTGAAAATGCTCTGTAAAAGGAGAAAAATGTTGTAGTCAGGCATCAGAATCGCATTGGTATAATAATTTTGTATGGTAAGCTTCACAATTTTGGTAGCAAACATTGGTTAAGGAATAGTGCAAAAGACATGTAAATAATGAATATTGGTTTAAGTAAGGATGTAGTAGCCAAGGGAACATGCAGGTTTTTTGGTAATAAGAAAAAATTCCTGAAAACATGGTACTGCTACATAAAAGGAATTTATATAAACTTCCAAGTATCAAAATGGAGGGAGAACAGGTTTCTAACATGTTCTGTCTCCGCTGCAAACAATGAAAACCACGACTGATAAATTTGGCTGGTAAAGATTTTTATCATACAAAGTCTTAGACGGTGGTCTGAAAAAGGTTGTTAAGGGATACTACTAGCCAAACTGATATTGATCAGGAAAACATAGTGGGGATGGTCACTGATTTTCTTTATTGACCTGACATTGATCAAGTAAAACATTTCCGTTAAATATATATAAATCTACGGAAAATATCAACCAAATTGTGTAAACAATGATAGCAACCAAAATCATTGCATACTGTATGTACCCTGTTCGTAATTTCAAAAAAAAACAACAAATACATGGGTTCGTAAACTTGTTTAGGTATGCTTGAAACTGTAATATTGATTGTCTTATATAGAGGATATTTACATGAATGTCTTTTCTGCCAAGCATTTTATCAATTTCATTCAACGAGTTTAATAACTTCGATGTGAAAAGTCACTAATTAAATGTAACTTCTTTCTTTATCTGTTATAAACAAGTCAATTTGACAAACGTCTCCTATACTTTAAATGACGTTGACGTCAAAGCGTTATTACACTTAGTCTAGTGTATTATCAATATATTTATGTAATGGCTTTATTTCAATCCCGCGACGTCAAACATGTGATAAAATAGTATTCGCAATACGCCAGGGAGCCAAAAGTGCGAAAAGTGCCTAGAAACAGGATTTACCTGTCCGGTCATGCTATAGTCAGTTTCTATACATATTATGAAAGTTCAAAGTCTTGCGGATCAAAAAAATCGGGCCTGCAAAACAAAAGCTCTTGCGAAATTTGAGAATATCAAGGGGAGATAACTGTGTATATTTGCAGTTTTTTAAGATTCAATTCGTTTTTAACAGGACTTTTCTTTAGTACTACATCCTCACACCATCTGAGAAATCTTTACTATTCACCGCCATTAACTTCCTTACTGATCAATTATTGGAAAGATGTAGACAAATGGCATACAATATAAAGATAAAGAACTGCATTCAAATTGTCTATAAAAACGGAATCATACTACATTTGAAAAAAAACTTTTCCAGTAAATATAACTTGCAGTTATGTAAATATTACCTGATTCTTTTTAGTTAAGGAATATCTAATACAATGTTTCTGGATTTTAAAGTTTCATATAAGTTAAACAGACCAGAAAGTGTTATGGACGTATGTGTGACCACTTTAATGTAGGAAATATTACTCCATTTGCGATTGTTTTCCGGATTGTTTTCCGGAAAATTACGGACACTGACGAAAATGAAATTAATTTTCAAAAAAAAAAGCAATAGTTTATTGTCGTTCATAAACAATATCTATAACAGTTTCCAAACCTGATTTCTTTTACTATTATTAATAAATTGTTGCTGCCAGCTATATTGCAAAAAACGGCGTTCCATAAATGTGATGGGCCAATCGCATATCGGTAAAAAATCATGCAAAACACCCATGTGCTACACTACTTGTTGCTTTCCAATATACCTGCAGGTAATAAATTACTTGAGACATTGTATTATATGCACAGCAACGAAGATATATGGTTAGTTATGACGCCATGTTTTATTGCTGTCTACGTTCAACATTTTTGTTTTGAGAGACACATTTACGTTTATGAATTTTTAGTATAGGAATGCAAAGAATAAGAATCCTTCCAATCATCCAGCGTAGTGTTGCTCTAGGTCATAATCCACATAATTTTGACATTTATGTTTGCAATAATATCGTCTCAGGAAGATTTAATGCAAGCTGATATTGTTTTGCGAAAGTGCCGCTTTGATAAGCTGCCAGTGAGATAGCTGTTCAACATTATTAGAGTATTGCTTCAAGATGAAATAATATAAAAAGGAATGGAATATTTTTCTTGAAGGCATTACACTAAACGAACATAGGACAAAGCAATAATCAGTAAACAGTTAATAACATGGTCAAGCTTCATTAATTGTATAAATGTCACAAACCGTCTGATCAAAGACGGCGACCAACTGTGTTCTTTTATTCGTTTGTTTTGTCCTCGTTGCCCGTTTGTTGTACTTTGTCTATTTATATTTGTGTATAAATGAATGATGTGTCATGCATGCATAAACTGCTGGGCCTTCCTACACGGATAGCTGAACACTTGCCCCTCAGCGCTTTGGGTTCGAAACCCTGCTTGGTGTGTAAAATGCTCTCATTGGAGGAAGCCAACTTGTTAACTGACACGGATAATCGTAAGTTCTGAAATTATGCACAGAGGGTAACGTTTAGTCTGCTATGAACATCACTAAATTGGCAATAGTCATATGTCCTGAAATTGTGTTTGTGTGCAATTAAACCCACAACAAAACAAAATTATATAACTATACACTGGTATCGGGTTTTGTTTGTGGTTTACATTTTCCCAGCGTTTTTTTTTTCTCACATTATATGAGCCGCGCCATGAGAAAACCAACATAGTGGGTATGCGACCAGCAAGGATCCAGACCAGCCTGCGCATCCGCGCAGTCTGGCCAGGATCCATGCTGTTCGCTTTCAAAGCCTATTACAATTAGAGAACCCGTTAGCGAACAGCATGGATCCTGACCAGACTGCGCGGATGCGCAGGCTGGTCTGGATCCTTGCTGGTCGCATACCCACTATGTTGGTTTTCTCATGGCACGGCTCATATATTTTCTTATTATAAAATATAACAGCATGTGGTTTTACAACTTGATAAAGCGTAAAATCTATCAAAAATCAGTTCATAGTTAAAGAAAATGAGCCTTATCATCTACAAATAGTTGACAATAAAACACAAATAGATTTGACCTTTATTCTTAAGCTGAAACAAAGCGACTGACATCAGCGAAACAGTTACGTGACATTCACAACGGAACATCAAGGTGAAATCACTGTGATTATTTTGTTTCCATGTCTAGAAATGTCCTAGGTAAACTTTATACTGATGACTTGTACATTGTTTTCACATAATTTATGAAATTCTACAAACACAAATAGAAATCATGTTATTTGTGTAAAAAATCAGTTTCTTGATTAAACATAATTTTGTCTAGGCCTCATACATAAGCACTCCAATGAATACATCTTGAACCTTTAGTATAGAAAATATATGATGTTAAGATTATATCAACTGCCTACACACATACAAAAATTTGAGATTTGTGCTTCGGTAAGCTCAGTTATACATTGTAAGGCAAAACGATTTGAAATGGTGTGTCAGGTTTTTTCCTCGCAGGTTTACAGTAGATCTACGACTTTTTGTCGAACCATTCAAATCTTAAGGTGGTACAAACATAGAAACAGAGGTATTCAAAGGCAATGAGAAAAAAAGGATCAAAGTACTACCAGCTTGAGTTATATGCATATTAATATATATTTATTCGTCACAAACAAGAATATATTGAATCATTAAAACAATTAAATATAAAGTTTTGCGTTACAAAAGCATTCCCTGACGGTACAATCCTAGTGTATGTTTTCACTCTTTTGACTGAAGCTTGGTACTCGGACGAAAAACAACATCATTTTGAAACTTCTGACTTGAACCAGAATGGATATAAATTACTTGTCACAAATAAAAAAATTCAAAAAGGCGGTAATGTTGCGATCACTTGTAAAAACACGATCAATATGCGAAGGGTAACTCACTGTACTATTCGAAGCTTTGATTATGGTTTTTGGAAACCCGTTTTCAAAAATTTGACCACACACGTAGTAGGTGTGTATAGACCCCCGGCTCTGTCGACTTATAAGTGGGGATTTTAATTTGCATATTAACAGTAAAAACAGTGCTATTGCTAACTTCAAGGACTCCCTAGTAGCAATGGGTCTGGAACAACATATTGATTTCAGTATTCATAAAGGAGGTCATAGCTTGGATCTAGTCGTAACTGAGTCACTTAATGGTGTTCATGTAAAGAATGTGAGCCTGGACACTTTTTTATCTGATCATTGTGTTAAGGTTCTCCTAGATGTTAAAAAGGGACTATTACTAGTAGGAGCGTTTCATTTAGAAACTTTAAAAGTTTGTACAAATCATAATTGAATTTTCCAGTGACCTAAGTGCAATAAACGTTGATTCACAGAGTATCAACAAGTCTGTGAGTGAGTTTGAATCGGAAATAGAGGATGTTCTGGATAAGCACCCTCCTCTAAAAGAAAAAACTATAATTCTTTACAGATTCAACAAATATGTAAACCAAAACAGTCTTTTGCCTAAGAAACAGTCTGCATATAGGTAATATTACTCAGGAAGTCACGGCCCTTAATGCAATTGACTTAAGTGCTGCATTGACACTGTCGACCACGACATTCTGTTAGATGTCCTAAAAGCACAGTATGGTGCCTGTGAAACAGCTCTTCAATGAGTAGACTCCTACTTAAGGCTTCGTACTTGTAAGGTTAATATCAACAATGCATATTCATCAGACCGCCGTGCCCCAAGGCAGTTGCCTTGGTTTGTGGTTGTATCTCACCTATGATGGAACTCTTTTTGATGCCACTCCCAAATCCATATCAGTCTACGGTTTTGCTGATGATCATATTGCAATTAAAAGCTTTCGTCCCACATCTGCTTCCGTAGAATCACAAGCGGTCGAAGACCTCGAACGTTGTACAGTTACAATCTAGAAACAAACTGAAAATGAACACTTCAAACCTGAATTTATTATGTTTGGTAGCAGACATCAATTTGACAGTTCCAAACAAGCATTGTATGACTTATGTTGGTTGCCGGTGAAAGCAAGTATTGAGTTTAAGATACTTTCGTGTATAGTTATCACATTGGCAGAACACCTATGTATTTAACAGAACTGCTTACAGAGAATGATTTTAGAAGACAAGGTTTGAGATCGTCAGAAAATTCTGAATGTCGTTATGTTGTTCCGTACATTAATGATAGAAGTTTCTGTTCTACTGATCTTAAACTGTGAAATGAACTGCCGTTAGTACGACTCAAAAGTAAATCACTTGATACATTCAAAAAACTTAGGAAAGTGTATTTTAGAGACTTGGCATTGTTTTAGATGTTTTGATAATTGTTTTATATGCGATAACAGAAAGTGTTAGTTTTTACATTTCATCATTAAATAATTTTATATTTTTAAGGTTTGTTAAATTAAATGTACAACGCCATTGAATATGTCATTGCATAGGAATGGGCATTCAGTTTTACAATGGTATGCACAAAATGTATAAGAAATATTCCAGTATAGTCAAATTATGACCGTACAATTAAATGGTATTATATTGTCAGGTGATTTTTCTGCTGGACTAAAGCCTCATTTCTGCAGTGAGTTAAATTAAGTTATCTACTATGAATACTATTTGCTGTCCATAATGACAAGCTTTTAAGACATCGACAAGTATTTAAATATATATAGAAATGGTAGACCCGCGAGCAAAACCCGGTATATCAAGTTATTTCTAAGCAGTTTTGTAACGATATCCTTGACAACAAAATGAAAAGAGTTTTGGAAAAATTGTGGGCGACATTAGAACACTATAAATGCCATTCCCCAGAATTGACAAGATTATCCTATGTCGATACATTATTATCTAAGCCAGGCATACATGACGAATAATTAGTTATTTTTTCAAAAACACATTACTTATGATATTAAATGTTGTGCAAATATGAAAATATATACTTTCAGACAAGAAAATAATACATGATTTTCATCTGCGCACTAATTGTCTGACTGAGGTGTGTGCTGCACGCGTTTATCCTAGGTTATGGTGAAAGTATGCTTTGAAGAGACATAGATAATCATAACCTTATTGATATTTACCTGCATGTTTTCTCAAAAGGAATATAGAAAAGTTATATAGTGCGCATTGTTATAAAACGATTGTATGTAGATTTTAAACAGACATTTTATTTTTACTGGTTACGAAACCTTTCTCTCCATTGTTTAAACCTGTATGCATGGCCAGTGTCTTCACTTTAAAAACAGTTCATAGACTTTGAAAATAGTATGTCCTCTCCTGAATGGAAATGCTTCTGAAAGTGATTCATTATATTAATTGGCATAAATTGTGTACGACATTTAGTGTGTTTCATTATTTCGTCATTTAATGTGTTTCATTATTTCGTCCTTTTGTGTGTTTCAATATTTTGTCATTTAATGTATTTCATTATTTCGACATTTTGTGTGTTTTATTATTTTATCATTTAATGTGTTTCATTATTTCGTCTTTTAGTGTGTTTTATTATTTCGTCATTTAATGTTTTTCATTATTTCGTCATATAATGTTTTTTTATTATTTCGTCATTTAATGTGTTTCATTATTTCGTCATTTAATGTTTTTCATTATTTCGTCATTTAATGTGTTTCATTATTTCGTCTTTTAATGTGTTTCGTCATTTTTGATTGTCAGCGCTATATAGGGCGGTCTCAACTATGCTTAAGGTCATTGAAAACATGTCCATAATATACAAAATACTCTTATGTAGAAAATCAACTTAAAATCCAACGGTCATTTATATTTTATTTCCAATAAGTATGTTACTTAAAAATGACGTGAGGTATTTAATGCCGACTGGTTATCAAAAAGGCACGGACACGTTTAATGTTTGATACCTCTCCTCAGGTGAATATTCATTGCTAGAAATTTATACCTTATAAACTATATACAAAAATTTAAAAAAAAACCAAAAAAAACTTTTCTTCAAATGTCACCTTCTTTGAAATATCTATTTTGTCTGTCATAACTTGTACTTCAACTGTCCGTCGTATGTTCTCTTGTCTTTGCGATGTAATATTTAGGCCTGTAAAGGCACAAAAGCTAAACCTTAATAACTGGGAAATGGCAAAGAAAAACTTCATGTGCTAGCCATTGGAGAATGTATTGTATACCAAGTACGCATGCGTGCATTTACATCCGGGAAAAATTAAAATCTTCCATAAACTGATAATATGTTAGAAATTGTTAGATTGATGAATGCAATTAATAATGATGTATGACTTTTTCTATGTATAGGATCGGGCTATAAGGAAATAGGTTCAAAATAATGACATTTATTATACTTAAATTTTGGAATACAACGAGTAAAGTGTCTGTGGAGTGAAAAGTTTACCATGTGATTGGCGTCATCATGACGTGTTTATAATAGCCTCTACATCTTCTAAATACTATCTTTATTAAAATCTTTTAGTTGATTTAGTGAAATATAACCTTTAAACTGATTCAGTGAAATAATCAATCTATACGCGCTAATAATGAGGTACTGCACTATTTCGTAGCGCCTTCAGTCTACATTTTTTATGTTCTAGTTACAATGTTGGAGATTAATAATAAAATCGCGTAGAAAAATAATCACATTCATTTTGACATGGTAAAATAGAAAGTAATTTAAAATGAAAATAAAGTAATTTAAAAGAACGGTACTGACAAATCAAATAGGCATTTTGTCACCTGACAGAAACAGCATCCCTATCGCAATCTTGAGCCGTTACAGGGAATATTCACCAAGGTTCCTCACAATTTGCGCCCAATAACGGGGTGCAATGCACTGATAGCATTTGGACAAAATTCGAGATCCCATAAAGCATATGATATAATATATATAAGCAAGTCAATCATTACCAGCCGCATGATTTGTTACGACAATTATTATCGACGAAATTTCCAGCCACGCAAGGTATATAAGGTTTTATAGAAAGGTATCAATTGAACCTTCAAGCTACGCAACACTTGTAGATCTAATTGTCATATCCATAACAACTGATTTATTTGATATTCAAACTTCTGCAGATTCTTCCGTAGCTTAACTATCGCAAATCTAACTCCATTATAGATCTAGTTTTTTATTTTATTTTTTTTTTGGTGGAGTTTACGTGTATGTGAATTTATGTAAATCCAACAACTCGACCACGAGTCAGTCGCATTTTATGATTATTGTAAAAAACTAGACACGAGATACATTATTTAAAAGAAAGGTCTGCAGCAAAAAGTACTGAAATTTAGGCAGAAAAATGCCTCTAATGTATAACGAGGGTGTCTTTTTTCACATCCACGCTACCTAAATGTAGTGTGCATTGTGGCAAGATTCATTTAAATTTTAAATGAAGATTACATCTATAACACCTGTTACACCCGTTCGGGCCGTTCCAAAAGTATTTAAATCAGCATTTTATCTTGTAAAATTCCCGGTCATGCAGCCAATGTAAACAAGTTCATTCAGTGTATTTTTACTCGTATCGGAAAGGCGGAGTTACCTATATAGACGAAATCCAAAAATAGCTTCAGCATCGCTGCATTTGTGACGTAAAGGCATAAGTCTATCGATTTAAAAAAAGGCGAAAGGATCTGCAAACAGTAGTAATAATACGCATCTGAACGACAAACAATGATTTAATTCAAGCGCAAGTCATTAAATAAGACATATTACTTCGATTCTAACATGTTACCAAGGATTTTTAAGTATATCCTTGACGACGTCCATCAAATGTGTTTTGTTGGTTACTTTTCCAACGCGCCACTGTCCCGTTTGTCGCTATGACGTAATAATTGTGACGTCAGAATAGTGAATTGTTGTAAAATAACACATAACTTTCTTTCTTTGATTGGGTTTAACGTCGCACCGACACAATTATAGGTCATATGGCGACTTTACACATAACTTTCAGCCCTCTTTGTTGAATAGGAAAATGAATCAAGTCGTGTTAGAATGTCGCCTAATGAGAGATATTTGAAACTTAAATGACAAAAATGCACTTAACAATGCATTTGGCTTATTAACGGGCTGTTATTACAGACAGATTTATGCAAGATAATGGTTGACATATAGATATATCTACGTGTCAACTGCAGTAAAAATGCTGTTAGTTCTGCCATTTTGATGTAATACTAGAGATGACATGTGATATGTAGCGTGTAATGACTGTCATATACCGGTATTACTGGCGAGAAAAAATCACGTCACGGATATAAGAGGGGTGTTACATAGATACACAGAAAAATGTTCTCATTTCTTCAAGTATCATAAGAAACCATTAACTTTTACATAATGTAGCTAATAATATTTCTCTTTGATATGAAGAAATCTTATCATATTTCTAGTCCCCATGGCAACGTAATGACGTTATCCGTCCAATGTTTTTTCTATTTGGCCTTCGCCTGAATATCAGTGTTGAATAAATTATGGAATAACCTTTTTTTATCAAACATCAAGGAAAAAGACAAATGCTTTGCTGCATAAGATTTAAGGGACAATATCCTGAAAAAATGTTCGATCATTGTTATGGGAGGTTTAATAGTTGTCAGGAGAGTAACAGTGATAACTAGCGGTTATTACATCAGAAGACAATAACAGTTGATCTTCTGTTCTGAAAATATAAGAGCTCCTTACAGTGCTTCGCCATTCTGTTTCACTCCATCGGTACCACAGCAATATTACAGGGTTTTATTTCGATTAAACCGAGTCTGCATCATTTACACATTTACATTTTTGTCGTGTTTGGTGATCTTTGGACTTTCAATATTTTTATTTATTTGTCGGTTTATAAGGTGTGAAAATGCATTAAATTTGAGACAAAGTAAACCACTAGTTATCATAAGCGCAATGACTATTTTATTGATATGCCCGTATCATGATGACAATGGGCCGCATTTGTGTTAGTGTCGTTGCGTTAGAAAGGTGAATGAAAAGTGTTCATGTTCTAAAATCAGAAATTTAAGCATTCAAGTTTGATATGCATTTATCCATCATATATTCAAATTTCAGCAAAATATGATCAGAAATAAAACGGAGAAATATCCGGGTATTAAATGAAGATAAGACGAACATCTATATAATTATGTTCGTAAAACAAAAAGAAATGAGCATTTATTTCAAAGTAACTTAACCGAGATACAATAGTTTGTCTAACGACAACCGTCTTGTAACTGCAAGGTGTGCATTTATACAGATAAGAAGAAGGAGCAATTGAATGATATAAAATAATAAAACTTAATAAAACTGTTTTAGGCTTTCATATACATGTACAATATAATTGTTTCTGTTGTGTCGTAATCTCGTTTTCTCTGTCATAGGATTAATGCTGTATTCATTTCATTTCATGAAATATTGCCTGCTAAATACACCTTGAAGACGTAAGACAGAAACTTGATCTAAAGTTTATATTTACGCCATCATATCTTTCAAATACAAAACTTTAAATTTAATCAAGATCCGAGGACACGAATTAGGCGTCAAAACAAAAATTCATTTCGAACTGCTACCATTTTAATAAGTCTCAAGCTTAAAGACGCAGTAAGTTATGGACTATGAACCTCCGAGATAATAAGAGATATATTTAAACTTCAGAAAGTTTATGCTACCATCTGAATACCTTCTGGACCAATGCAAATTATTACAGGGGCCGAAATATATGCTAATGCATTTCCTGCGTATAGCTAATGCTACGCCAATGCCGTTCGCTTAAGAAATTTGTTCTCATACAGTTATGACGAGTGTACCTCTTTAATGTTTCAATTTGCTTGCTGTCAGAAACAAGTAGTTGCTAAAAGCATATAGTTAAACAATTTCATCACATCACACAAATCTTTTTAAAGTCTAAAGACACAATCAGTCTTTTAGATAGCAGTTCATTGTCTCCTGGCATTTTGTAAACTATTGAAGCTCTTCGGATATTTATTTTCGGTACAATCATAACATATGAAAATTTCGTCCAACTGAAAGGTAAATAATGACTATAAGTTGCTTATACGGATGTTAAGAACACTTTTAACACAGTCCATACATAGCAAACAGCCTATGCTTAATTTTCGAAAAGTATGCTTGGCTGTTATATTTTACACCACGATTGTGTTATAAGATATTTTATCTCTATTTCCGTTATATGCCGTTTATATATCATTTCTTTAGTGCTTAATGATAGTAGATATAAAATACATCAAACTGACATATATTTAAGCAGGTAAGAACCTTGGCCGCTCTAGCAATAATTTGCCTACTTTATTTACATTAATGAATAGGCTCCTCAACAATGTGGGTTCCAGTCTCGCTTGAGGCGTTGAATTCTTCATGTTTTCCTCCACCAGCTGGAAAGTGGTCATATGACCTATGATTGTGTTGGTGTAACATAAAACCCAACAAAACAAAAAATCATCAATTAATAGATTTGTGTCTGACCGTGAATTCTACTATTTCTCCAGTGTAGTTTCTGCAGGGACGTTACATGTCAAACTCTATAGCAATAAATAATTGCCATATATGGAAGAGGCGCTTTTAATTTCAAAACTCTTGAATGCATTATGTGATATTGCCAGTGCATACTATTATGAAATGAATCATATGATAAATGGTTGAGAAAATGTCGATATTTTTTGTTATATAGATCGAATGTCTGATAAAATAATAATTACATAGATATGTATTACTGATATACACGTTATGCAGTTACGTTTAAAATTCATGGCATATAAAATTGCGAACATATTCGAAGGTTGTAAGAGCTTTTGTGATAACTACTTTCTCTATCAACATAAAAGAAAACTTGATACATTCTTATATAAAGTATTTCAGCATCATGAATGTCACTATCAAAGCGGGGGGACCAGCATTTTATCACAGGTATATACCCTGTAAGAACCCAATTTGACTTAAACTGTTACATTGTTGAAATATCTTGAAACTAATACGAAAGTAAGAAATGACAATTTTCTGTTTCGTGATTAGTTTTATTTTCTCAGCAGACTACATTTTTAGTTAAATACAAAGACGCAATAATAGAAATTAAAGACTTAAGTATCACTAATAAGGGGCCGAACATTAGAACTTGTGTGATCTGAGCTAGTAGCTGAACATAATATTTCGGACCAAGCTCCTGTTGTAACTACCCTTGTATTATTACCTCCATGTACTAATAAGTATTTTGCAAAACCGAACCACATAGGTACAAAACGGGTGATATATTAAGAATACGTTTGGAACGCCATGACATCATTTCTGTTTACACAGGCTGGATTCCCTTGCTTTGTTCACACACGAGGTTTATCGGTCGAAAAGCATGTAACATGGTTGAAATGACGTAGAAAATAATAAGGCTGGTTATTGTAACTTTTTGGGTTGAACTAATTCCAACACAAACTTTTTGGTGTGGAATAAGTAGTATGTAAGGAAACGAAACACAGAAAAAAATCCTGAAAAATATCATGGAACATTTTCGAGACTCTGAAGTAACGTCTAATACATATTGTGGCATTTACGGCGAACCCTACTATAACATAAATGTTTGCTTTCAATATTAGAAAAAAGATCTTTTGAGATTTCTAATAAATTCCTGTAGGCCACGTTTAGTATTTTACCATCGTTGTCAAAAAGCGTCGGGTGCCAGAATTCAGAACACAGAATTTCTAACCAAATTTATACATACATTATCTAAAGTAAACTTGTCGGCATTTGAGTTAAAAAGAGGTTAAACACAAAACATGTGTATCTCAAAGTCAGAAACAATAGAAACACATTCATATGGGATTCGTAAAACAAAAGTATAATTACAATATCACTCCAGATGGGAGGGGTACTTGATAACATCAACATTTGCTCAGAATTCATATAAACAGTTACGGCAGTTATTTATAAAATCCTCCCTTGAACTGCTTTATTAATGTAATGCATGCACGCGAATAAAGAAATGGTTTAATTGATTTTATTTTAGATAACTTTGCAATACTTTGCCCATAAATATCACCTTATATTTGGCTTGGATTTCTTTTGAGGAGTTTTTTCATATATTGCACAAGCAACTAAAGATTATAAATCATCAATAAAACTTAATGTTGGAATTAGTGTAAGGTTCTGACATTATTTCTAGTAATATAACTGACCTAAATGTAGAGCGGATGAAGTTGGCAAGTGGTAACACTGTCTGACTACAAAATCAGGAGTCGTGAATTTGAGCCTCGTTCCCCTAATAAAATACTTATGTTGGAATAAGAATACAATGCATGGGTGCTTTACACCAAGGAGGGAGGTCTTCTGTGTCTTGCACTATCCTCCAAATAACATTACTAACGTTGCCCATATGGGGTACCAGTGTCCACTGTAGATAAGCTTACATACATACATACATACATACATACATACATACATACAGAAATTAATAATGTTATCATCAGAAGTTTGTCATTGTATGTTAAAATGATCTATAAGAATTGTCTATTTTTTGTAAGTTTTTTCTTTAAACTACATACAGAATTAATGAAAAAGTCCAGATAAACGCATGATACTGGACTTGATTTCAAATAGTTCAATACAAAATGTGTTCGTATTTATTTGTGAAAAATAAGCTGTATCATCACAGATTCTATGTAGGTGTTTAGTATAATAAATCATTCTTGCGAAAATCGTGTGAAAGTCACCGGGCCTTTGAGCCTTAACTATGTCTATGCTACTAGTGATCTTATACACGTTTGTGACTAGTATCACTTAAAAGTAAGCATAGATGTTTGATACAAGATTATCTCTACTGGAAATCTTTCTTCAACACTTTTCCAGCAGTGTTTTAATAATCATTTTACGCAAATGATGTTCTGTCTTAATGATGAACAAAGAGTGGTATGTAATAGTTAATTGAAACATCAATTGTGTGCTTTCCATACTGTTTCAGTTAGGATTTTCCACACTCACGTTCAAATTTCATATAAGGTGCGACGATATTTTCAGTTTAACAAAGGCTAACAGCTTTTATGTATATAACAGCAGTAAATTTTAGAAATGTATTTAATAAAACGATAGTTAGATTTTTTAACAAGAAATATGCACTTCATCTTATGTGGGATAATATTCTTACAGTTGTGCAACATTTCCGCTACAAAACGTTCACAGATCTTATAACCTATAAAAATATACTAACACTCCTCGTAGATAAGCAAAAAGTCGGCGCCTTAAAATTTCACCAAGATGATATCAGATTAAATTAGCAAAAGACAACCTTTTGTCAGTAAGTTTCATAGCTTTATCAAAAGTTGACAGTGTGCCCTTCATACTTCGAAGTTTTACTACATGGTAGAAATAAAACTTTTCTGGTGAAAACAAATCGCAGCAAGGGAGAGAGTTTCTAAAAAAAAGCTTATAGCTTCATACTCAATCATCTATGTTTGTATATTTGTAAAACTGTAACAATTGTAATTATATCAATAAATACTGAGCGTCCGCTCCGAGTGCGGGAGGTCGTGGGTTCGATCCCCGGCTGCGTCATACCTAAGACGTAAAAAATGTTACTAGTAGCTTCCTCGCTTGGCGCTCAGCATTAAGAGGATAGTGCTAGGGCTGGTCAGCCCGGTGATAGTATAATGTGACTGGGTGGGGTATCATGCCACGTGTCTGCGGCGTGATATTCCAGTGAGGCAGCACTATAAAGTTGGGCATTGTGCTCACTGCTACAAGTAGACACCGTCGTTTATATGACTGAAAAATTGTTGAAAAAGACGTTAAACCCGAACACACACACACACACACACACACACACACACACACAATAAATACTGTTTAAACAAAGTCGCAGTAAAAAGTAAGGTAACGAATTCAATGGTTTTGAATTTGGACTTATAGGATACTTGTGACATCGATTATCATTATACAACATTTTTAACTGAATTTGTTTATAAACCTGCTTTTTTTCCTAACGAATGACATTTTCTGTAGACAATATGTTATATTTACACATGTAGAATTTGCATAGCTATGTTTTTGAAACAAAGTATTACTTTTAAATGACATGTCCTTCATACAGAGATGTCAAACATATTTTACCAAATATTTTACACGTCCTTTTATGTAATCCGAAAGGTAAAGTATTCATTTACGCCCCCATTCAGTTGTTTCTTTTGCTTTATTATAATCATTAACTTCCTACCGATACATAATTCATTTTACGAATGGCTTCACATCAAAGGCTCTCGGTGTGCAATTGTCTCTGAGAACGGAGAAATGAAAAAATGTTACATCTAAATTAACACTGCTTTGACATATTTGTCAGCATGACATGTTGATATATTAAGAAATGTTTGAAAATTAAAAAAGAATGACATGTGCAGGAAGTTATACACGTACGCTAATCGTTTTGAAATTATACCAAAATTGAACAATTCTTCAGCCATAAGATAGTACCAAATGACTCTATGAAATATGATTACGATGTTATATATATATAAAAAAAACTTATTAGATGGCTTGCCGGCCAATAGACAATACTATATTGCCAGAACGGCACGCTATAAATTTATACCGAGAGTATGCATCTCACAAGTATACTACATATATGACAGAGTTACAAGCCCATTTTGTGTTTTATTTCGTCTAAACTTGTACTTTTACATTAAAATTATAAGTATGTATATGAAGTGTATATCAAATCCCTTGCTTAGACTAGAGACTTGTGTCAATTTTATCTTGTACTGATGAAACTATGTGTCAAATAATATTAAATGACAGATTTTTGGACAAAAACCGAAGTGTGATTGAAAGACGTATTTCAATGCCCCTTATTTGTTTGTGGAATAGGAAACAATGACACAGCGTTTTCTTTTTCTTCATTTATGTTCATACTTCAAAGTTGTATCATTTAAACATGTCAGAAGATGTGATATTGAAATGCCAAATTGTAAGAGAACTAGAAAATTACTTGCGTGTAACTACATATACTCTCGAGAAAATATGATCGCATTTGATACTGCACACATTTTAAGTCCCATATGTAAAACTAACAAGAAACTGTACCTAATGTCTAACGCAGTAGAAATGATATAATGCTATTAATTAGGTAATTTCATAGCTGTTTTCTTATTTGGGTTTGAACTTTTGTAGTGGCATCTATCTAACACTATTTTATTAATAAGTTTTATGATTTTATTGCAAACGGAAACGTAATCGTCTTTCATTATCAAATTGTGATGTGTACAAGAAAATAGAACAAAAAGATAACTTCACCTTTTACGATTGCAGAATGTAAACTTCGCACTGATTTAAAGTCACAATTACTTTCAAAAGAAGAACAAGTTGAAACAACAAAATTAAAAAAAAACATCGCCGCAAATTTAGCAAGTTCAAGTTATAATGCAACCAAGAAAACACAATGCCTGGTTATTTTTTTTCCGGGGACAGCGACACTTGATTTATAAATGAACCCCGTTTACTAATTCCGCGGTCTGGAAAACATGACCCATTCGTATTCCTTCTATTAAATCAAAATCATTCATAAATGACAACTTTCTAACTTCGTTCAATTGTAATCATATGATGAACGTGCAAATATTGTAAGGGTATTTACTACTAACGGATTATCAAAAGAAATGCAGTATTTGCTTTGGGATTTACGAACTAAACATAAAGGTGTCTGCTTCCTTGCCATTATTATAATTCAGAAGCTGTATCGCTTTAGACGAGATAATTGACTACTGGAAATCCGTATTGCCAAGAAGAACAAAATTATTAAGAACCTTGTCCTCGATAAAGTAATGTGGTATACTGGCACATTCTAACAGACCATGCTAATAACCTGCCATATTGTAAGCAAAATATAGCTTGGTTATTCTCATAAACGACCTTGATTGGGTTGCATACCGTGTTGTTGGCTATGCTGTGGCGTAGCACCAGTTGTATTATACGCATGATGAATAATATCCTCTGAATTCCGTCTAACGTTTTATTGAGTAAGTCGGTTAGAATGAAAAATAAGATCTAAATAAAGTTTTCGTATTGAAACAATACAAAATTAAAAAAAAAAACATCGCAGCAAATTTAGCAAGTTCAAGTTATAATGCAACCAAGAAAACACAATGCCTGGTTATTTTTTTCCGGGGACAGCGACACTTGATTTATAAATGAACACTCGTTTACTAATTCCGCCGGTCTGGACAACATGAATCCATCCGTAGTCCTTCATAAATCCAAATCATTCATAAATGCAACTTTCTACTTCGTTAATTGTAACATATGGTGACGGTCGCAAAGTATTGTAGGGTATTATCTACTAAGTGATTTATCAAAAAGAAATCAGTAATTACTTAGAGGTATTTACGAAACTTAAAACACAAAGGTGTCTGCTTCCTTGCCAATATATATAAATCAGAAGCTGTATCGCTTTAGACCGAGATATTTGACTACTGGAAAATCCTGTATTGGCCAAGAAGAAGCAAAATATTAAGAACCTTGTCCTCGTATAAAGTAAGTGTGGTATAATGGCAATTCTAACACGACCAGCTAATAACCTGCATACTTGTAGAGCAAAATATAGCTCTGGTTATTCTGCAATAAACCGACCTTGAACTATGCTGTGCGCATACCGTGTTTTGGCTATGCTGTGGCGTAGCACGCAGTTGTAATTTACGCATGATGAAAATACTCCTCTGATTCTCGTCTAACGTTATTTGAAGTAAGTCGGGTTAGAATCGAAATAATAAGGATCTAAATAAAGTTTTTCGTAGAATAACCTGATTTTGATACTTATTATTTCTTGCGTAGAAATATATCACTTAGGCCTTCGGCCTTCTTGATATATTCATACGCATAAGATCTCCAAACTCTAGTTATACTACGATAAACCTAATTTTGATACTTATTATTTCTTAAGTATCAAATCGTTTCTTGATAATTTTTGAGACGGGTTGGTAAAACTGGCAGTTGATTTGCTATATATAATCAAATGAAGTAGTGTAGTAAATACCTTACTAAAGTAACTGTTCATCTGACAACGTGTAGCACATCATTTAATACATTATGTACCATCAATTATCTTATTAATACGTAATTCCTGCTAAAAACTTCTACATCACTATCTTGAAAAATCTAAATGAGACAATAACAAAGACTATGTCTGGGGAAAACATGACAATCTTTTATTTAGGTCAACGTTTACAATGTCGTATGGGGGTGCAAATTACACATTGTTTTGAATACTACAAGGGTTTACGTGTATAATAAACATAGTAACTACACAAATTGTTTGTCAAACATATTTTTCTTAAATTAAAATTCGTTGGAATTTCAACCAGAAAATGAAGAAAACTCATATGATAAAAGTATATTTGTCAATACAGCCATCAAAAATTATATTTGTACAAATAATAAGTTACCTGACAAGTCAGCGCAAGCCAGATTACACAACAACAGGTTGGTTATATTCCGAAATCTCCTTCGAGCAAATATCACCAAAGCCAGGAGCCCATTACCAATTAGTCCCGCCAAAAATGTCGGTACATACAAAATAACTAATCCAAGCGCAACACTTTTGTCTTCTATTCTATTGCCGAGGAGGTGCCTTTCCAAAAATGCCCGTAACAATGTCTCATTCAATGTTCCGTTTAAGGTACAGTTGTCTATAGAAAAACATTCATTCGGTTGTGCCTCCATGTTAATACGTCGGCTTAATCATATCACTAGTGAGAAGTAAGAGCTGCATCTGCTATGGAAAGGCAATAACATTTACATAACCAAAAGCTCGGACTGTTGTTTTATAAATTTCCAATAGCAAGCTTTAAGAGCTTTTGTGAACAATAACTTTACAGTATTTTCGCATCTGTTTATTTTCTGATACGATATTACGAATCAGTTTTAACAGTCGCGTTTATCTAACATAAAATATTAATTCATATGTAACAAAAATCGTGGATTTGAAAATAGACAGTTAGCAACATGTTATTTGTAACTACATTTCCTTTACAGACGATATGTAAAATTGTAAATCAAAGTGGAGGAAAAAATAAAGTACATAGTGAAAACGAATGAAAACTGAATACAATAATTCATACAACACACACAAGTGACAGCTAAAAACTGTCAACAATACAAAACTAAATGATGAACATTTTGAATGTACATGCAATCTTTCACTCTTCGGTGATATAAAATATCGTCTGATGTAATAAGCAAAGGAAGATAAACTTAATTAAAATTAATATGGCACGTAAATTTTCCATGTAAAATGAGGAATTAATATTTCAAACCTTCACTCACATAACATAAAAGAAGACACTTGCAGACTTTAAGTATTAATTATGTGTGCACTAATGAATTACTTTTTGATTGCAAATAACATGTGTGCCTAATTAAGTTGTCTAGTGCTGCACTCATTACATCACTACTGAATGTTTCTAGATTTAACACGGCAGCCTAAAATGAGCCGTGCCATGAGAAAACCAATATAGTGGGTTTGCGACCAGCATGGTTCTAGACCAGCCTGCGCATCCGCGCAGTCTGGTCAGGATCCATGCTGTTCGCTAACAGTTTCTCCAATTCCAATAGGCTTTAAAAGCGAACAGCATGGAGCCTGACCAGACTGCGCGGATGCGCAGGCTGGTCTGGATCCATGCTGGTCGCAAAGCCACTATGTTGGTTTTCTCATGGCACGGCTCAAATGTTCTTGAAAAGGTTAATGTAATTATACGTCTGCATTTTAAAACCTCATTTGCAAATTACACCGAGGAGTTGATAAATGTAGTTCATAAATAGCATGCACGAATAATATCTAAATAGTATGAAGGAAAAATGTGTTTTGCAATGTTTTATTAACAAAGCTTTTATTTAACACCAGACAGTGCTGTAATTTCTAGAAAATATTTTCTTGTAAAACAATTCGGTTTTTCACATGCAAATATATGTATTATTACTCTGACCAGTTTGGTAGATCACTATGTTTTTGCCAACACAATATGTACCCGTCTCGAATAGAATACACGTTTTTCAAATTTTGTCTAAATGACATACGTTTCAATGGTATAATTACTTTCGCATGATATATATATATATCCTTTCCTCGCCTGTAACGTAATAAAACGTAACAGCGTCTGATGGCCCTTTCACGCTTCCGTAGAATCAACATTTGTTACACGAATTTCATTTTGAAATTATTTCTGAAATGTCTAAGTCTGCATCTCTCAAATACGGAAATATCTTACATCAGAGGTATATACTGACACTTTCAGACAACATCAAAAACGACCTTTTGAACTATTTGACAAAGTTCCAAAACCTCCATATATCCTTGTTTCGTTACGGACCCCTGTGGGATTCGTGTTTCTTTCGAGTTCACATAGCTTTCCGTAGGTAGAAAGCTGACATGTCGTGCTAAAGCCCAGGTATTTTCAAAGCGTCAGAAAGTGCTGAAAATTGAATCCCCAATAGCAAAAAAAAGTCCACGCGCATACATTTTGTACCTACCCAAATAAATCAAAGGGGGACAACTCTGAATTCACCAATAAACTGAAGCCAACATTTAACATTGATCAAAAGTGAAAGAAAAATCAAATAGGTCCTTATTCAAACAACTTATCAGGCAGACAAAATATGACCTACATTTGTTTAAAGCCCTGCTCCCCGGCTATTCAAATTCTTTTGTGTGTATGCAACCCATGATAACAATAGGTAACTGTTAACGGCCACGTGTCACACTTTAGCACGCAAAACCACAGGTACTTCATATAGAATTTAATATAAAAAAGGCTCTATTTTGACAAGCGTCACTTTCATAGTCAGGATTTTCATGCTTTTTCAGTGACAATTTAAGGTTAAAAGGTAGGACGGGAGCAGGGCTTTACATCCCTTTGTATTCAATATACAATATGCATGCTTTTCTCATGACTTACACAGACAGTTATTTTGTAAGTTGTAGTGAGGCCCTGATAGAAAGTTTAGTAATGCATGAAGATGATATAGAATAATGCATACATTCATTTGAAGAAAATTAACGACATTAAGAAACGTTATTAAGTTTTGATCTTTTTAGCCAAAGTTATTTATTTATTGGTCTCAATGGTGATACATTGGTTTACACAACATTTATGTATCAAAATGTAAAATGTATATATCTAACAATGAGAAATAACAAAAAAAGTTAAACTGGTGACACAAAAATTCATTGTCATCAAATATAATTACAATGTTTTAAGGTAGTGGTTGTAATTTCTACATGTTCAGGTAGATGATAGGTAATGACTATATGTAATGTATTTTAAGCAATTCTCAATTTAAACATTCTCTGGAGGGAACTAGCACGATCATTTGCTTTTTTTGAAAAACGAATAAATGCTGAAAAATCGTATGGAGATTACTCTATTTGATGATTTTCGTTACAGGTCAACTACCCTAAACAAACTATAAGGTGTCTTATTTATTGTTGAAAACAAGTAATCGGATAACTTCAGATATCAACATTAATTTAAAACTTAAACTGTTTACACAACTTGAAAAAAGGTTTTTGTTGGGGCCTGTCATTTACAAATATATCAACATTTATTACCTGAATCGAGTGCATTCATGAATGGAAAATATTGATGGTAAAATGGTGTAGGGGTTTGTTTACAATATAAAATTTTTAATAACTTCTTTAAGGTACATTTTTGGTATGTTTTTGGTAAGCTTATAATAAAGAGCATGTCATTCTCTTTCACTCAGAATTTTTTCAAGCGTTTAAGACTCTTGGCTAGTCATGGAATTTGACTTTATTAAAAGACAAAAGGAAGTTCAGTATAGGCTCTTTCAAAATGTTGAAAGTAGAGTACCCTATTGAATTTATTTAGCTGTAGGAGCTTTTGATATAGACTATAATTGGGAAAGTCCTAAAATCTTTCAAAAACGGTCAATACAAGAGTTGTCCATTTTGCTTCAGATATTTTGAGAAAGTCATTTTTTAGATATCAAATATTTCTATTTTTGACATGGAGAAGAGGAAAACCATAAATATATTTAGAAAATTGGTGCACTTAGCTATCATTTCACTCTGAAAAAACCTGTAAAGATGAATTTGAATTTTTTAGGTACCATCTCTACATTTTGACGGGGTGACCTCTGCGCCTGACCCCTGACTATCGTTCAATGTAAATGCGACCTTCGTTTTCAAGTTTAGCCTGTCTACTTTCAATTATCTTTACTTCCAGAAATAGCTGAAGGTCGAGTGACGTCATTTTCTGTGTCTATGCCTGGCGGGATTGCATGAAAATGTGCCTATACTTGAAAAATAAATCGTCACATGCGCATTTGGTGTTCTTGTTGCTTGTTACTTTTTATGAGCCTGCTTGGAATGATACGACTTAATTTTTTTGTTCTGGTTCTACTTTGCCGAGTTCTAATTGTTGTATAAAGTTGTTATTCTGTCTACTACAAAGACATAGAGTACATATGTATAATAGTTCTTTAGGTTTTCTTTTATTACAATTATTTACAGGAGCACGTCGTGCCTTTTGTATATAAGGAATTCATTGATGGGGACTGCTTTTATTACATTACATTGCAATACACTCACTTAACTTCAGAACTTGATTGGAATTAAGGTATCCGGTCCACTTATTTCTATACAACAGTGCTATTAAAATATAACAAATATTGATGTCTGGTAAGCTCATATAATTTTGGTATCATCTAAAAGTGTATTGTCTATTGCAAAAGAAAATATACATTACATGACAAAAATCTGTTACAGAATTTTATTTTTAAACTTTATAGTTTTCAATGATACTTCAACAGAAATCAAGTTATTACAGTGTAAGATTTATCTTCTCGCAGTCAAAAAAAAAAAAAAAGATTGTAGTGATTCGTTTATATTATTATGTTCAACTTATTGACTTATTCTTGTTCAGAAGACACAATTCTTTCAAATGATACAAAAAACCCCACCGGGTCACCAAGCATCTGAATGTTATCTTGGAACATCGATTTCACTATTTTATATACGATGTATATTGTTTGTATTTCAATCAAACCAATTTAAGCATTCTAGTTGGGATCTATTGTTTCCTTAGGAGCTTCTAACAGAAATATTTACATATCACGAGAGCGTCTTTAAGTGCCAACTTGAGGACGTTAAAAGTCGCCTACTCTTTGACTCAGTGTTGTTATACTTTTTTGTCCTTTGGTATGAGGTAGTAAATTCATATTGGATTTAGAATAGTGTCTCACGTAGGCCGAAGCTTTGAGGAGTGAGGTGAGTTGTATAGGTGGGCCGGTGGTCTAGTGGTAACACGCTTGACTGTCAAACCAGAGGTCCGAGGTTCGAATCCCGGACCAGACACTGGAAATTTCTGAGATGCTCTTGAGTGTCTCCCACCTAACTTAGAGGCCTGTACTGGTTCTTCCCAGGAAAGATGGCTTCGGGTGCCATACACCGGGCACGTTAAAGAACCAGACTGTGTATTTGCAAATAGCTAGGCTAAGTTAGCCGGACAAGTCTGTATCTAAAAAGGATTTCTTTCTATCTGTTCTGGGGGCTTTATCTCACTCTGTCCCTCTGGTCAGATCGCTCTGTGTCTGTACTAGTAGAGGATGAATTTCGCGCCATGTATGGCTGCGTTTGCTATATGTAAAGCGCCTTTGAACGTGTTTATCGTGAAAAGGGTGCTATATAAATCTGGTTTAATAATAATAATAATCTCTTATGAACTTATCTAATCAAAATGAAACTATTATCATTATGTTTGGTATGGTAGGCTCTCCCAATAAATTAACTTCTTTTTCAAATATTGACAAATATGATATCGAAATTCCTTTACTATAACTATACACATTTAACAACTAGTATTATGTCAAATATAGTTAGACAAATGCCTCCTTTAAATATTTGATAGAACAAAATTATAAACTCCGAAAAATTGGCTAAATTGACTCTAGATAACATGGGCATGTCCACTTGATGTTGATGATGTATAACAAGTTAATTTCTATTGGATATAAAATGTAGGAGGAGTTCACAAGGTAGAGATGTAAGTGTAATAGTGTTAATTCCAAACATAATGCATAACTCAAGATATTAATTTTTAACATTTTTGCATGTCCATTTCATGTTAATAATGAATACCAAGTTTTATTAGCATTTGGATGAAAACAGTAAGAGTAGTTGAGTATTCTGGTATAGTTTTAATATTGTCTATATATTAAAGGAGACATAACCCAACATATAATCATATAATATATAACATTAGAGGACATAACTCAAGAAATGATAGTCGGACATGAAAGTCTTGAAACTATGTGCATGTCCGTATCATATTGATGATGTTTACAAAGTTTCTTTTAATTGAATGGAAAAGTAGAGAACGCAAGTTTCAAGCGAAGTTATAATATTCCGTCCAAAACCGAGGCGTCACACAAGAAAGGGACATGGAAGTCTCGACATAATCCTCGTGTCTGCTTCATTTTTATCATGTTTACCAAGTTACATTTGAATTGGGTGGAAACTGTACAATATACTAGGAAGGGTTACAGACGGACAAATAGTTCAAGAACTTTATGTACCAGATCACGATTTTAAAAGCAGTTATTAGTATAATGTAACATATCCTGACGTGCAGCAGACTGAAGTAGATTGCAAGACGAGACTATAACGTTCTGTAAAGCAAGTTCATAAATAATTTTCCAGCTGTCAGATGTAATAAGCGAATGTTTGACACTTTCGCCAGAAGCAATCAGCCATTAGAAGTTATAACCCAATGAAGATGCAGATAGGCTCTCTGAGATAGTTTTCACATTGCCATGGAACAAGCAGTACATCAAAATATCCTGACAATGAAAATGAATGCGAAACGATATACTGACTACGTGAACTGTGAATTTGTCATTTGAGCCGCACCATGAGAAAAAGAACATAGTGGGGTTGCGACCAGCATGGATCAAGACCAGCCTACGCATCCGCGCAGTCTGGTCAGGATCCATGGTGTTCACTGACGGTTTCTCTAATTGCAATAGACTTTGAAAGCGAACAACATGGATCCTGACCAGACTGCGCGGCTGCGCAGGCTGGCCTGGATCCATGCTGGTCGCAAAGCCACTATGTTGGTTTTCTGATGGTGCGGCTCATTTATCCATTCAAACAGGAAATGGCATCATTAGGCCATGGACTGTGTCATAGATTATTGGATATCTCTAAATATAAATTTTTTTCATATCCTTAATTTGATTTAATGATGTGCTGAAATCCTTTCATATCCTAAAATACATTTAATGATATCAATTAATCATAAAAGGATATCTCAAAATCTGTTTAATTTTATTTTTATCCTTAAGTCGATCGATGGATATTAATAATTTATACAAAACAATACTATTGCACGATTTTAACTTTTTAATGCCATCATGGTATAAATATTAAGATATCTAAAAATGGTCTTTACTTTTTGTCTTTTAGCAAAAACTGTAGTTGCAACAATATGATATGCCGTCCACTAATGGCAGATCGGCTCTTGATTATATACTCCAAGGCACACTTCCTCGTCGCGAATTATACACATACTATGCACAATATGTACACATCCAGACCTCCATGAAATAGGACCGCAAACTCATGCTTTGTGTTTGCTTAAAAGGCGCATTGTAAGAATATATTAAATGCTATTAAATGGGTTGCTGTTAATATTCAATAAATAATATATATGTCAGTATTTTGTTTTCCTTAAGTGTCATAATTTCTGTATGATATGATTATATAATGATACGACTTTATCTTAATATTGTTTATGCTTTCTCGGTTTCATAATTTGCATTATTCCCATTTGACAATATTGTATACCTGCAAGTGATGCAGATACAGAGAAATGTTAACATGTATATATCCTCCTGAAACTAGTATGATATGAGCCGTGTCATGAGAAAACCAACATAGTGGGTTTGCGACCAGCATGGATCTAAACCAGCCTGCGCATCCGCGCAGTCTGGTCAGGATCCATGCTGTTCGCTTTTAAAGCCTATTGGAATTGGAGAAACTGTTAGCGAACAGCATTGATCCTGACCAGACTGCGCGGATGCGCAGGCTGGTCTGGATCCATGCTGGTCGCAAACCCACTATGTTGGTTTTCTCATGGCACGGCTCAATTATATACTTCATGATTTGTCTTTATTGCATTTCATTTTATTCATCTACAGCATTGCTTACAAACGCAAAAAATATAAGGAAGTGCATGACTTGTTTAGTAAATTAGCAAAGACTCTAACATTTCCGGCTGCCAGAGAGACAAATTCATGTGACAAAACTATTACGTTTTTATTTACCCTTTTCATGCTAGACACGATTAAATCTGCCTTTGAGACCAGTTTATTTCATCCGTGCAGTCTGATCATGTTCTGCACAGTTTGCCATTCATTCAGTATCTTTTTGGTAAGTACCCCTTTTAACAGTTAATGGTACTGTCCAAATTGAAAGATGGACAAGTTCATTATAGAAATTTAGCAGGGTAAGGGTTAAAGTAATCATGATCAGTCGATAATGTCTCCCTCTCATAGGATTGTAGATCCAATCAAATAAAACATATAGTATATTTATTATTAGAGGTTTTTACGCTTTTATAGAAGAAATCAGTAGATAATATCGTTCTATTTAAATTGAAACTCTTATCTAATTGAAATGCATATTTTCATTTTCTTCTAATTTAAAACCAAATTGTTTTATCAAGCAAGTATTGAATTAAAACAAAATATGAACAAGTTTTCAAGACATTTTGCGTTTTACGCAAGTGTTTTACTTCACACAAATATAATCAAATTAGGTCAGAAAGGTTATTAAATCAAATAGAAAAAGTAAAATGATAACACGGCGATAAACAGACTGTTAATGATTTATTTTCAAAATCTTCAAATGTCATATAAAAAGGGTATTTTTACAAAAGGGACCTTGTTCACTAATTTTTACATTACGATTGCATGTTACTAAGCAAGCTGAATTGAAACGTATCAACTTCGATAAGACTTGTCCTACAATTTAATTTTGCCTCAGAAGGAAAGATATTTGTACTAGAGACGGATATTTGTAAAACTGTGTTGATCAGCTCAGTACATAACGTGCTGCCTTTGGAGGAAATAATTAAAAGCAGTATACATTCAATAAGGGTGACTGTGCTATTTATTACAGCGTAATGAATTGTAAATTTTGAAGTACAAAAGAACTTTATCTTGCTTGGTTGCATTCTGTCCTTGCAAATGATTCCTGCAGACTCCAGCTTGCAATGTTTTAGCATATCTTTTAAAAACTGCAATCTAAAGTAATTACAAAATTTGCATTCTCATAGAAAAATAACATGATTTAAACATTAAAGTAGCTTACCCTCTTTTATCACAGAAAAAAGTTTCGACCAGATAAGATTTTTGATTCATTCTTTTCTCTTTATTTCACATTGTTTTAACTTGTCTTTTCGACTTAACGACAAAATCTCAACTGGCGGCTGCTGATGAAATAACAAACTTCAAGCGTTGCGTAAAAAAATCAGTAATGGTTATATGAGTGTATCTTATATGATGACGGATGTATGTTATCAAAAGTTGTTACGCCACATAATACTTTGCGTTTGTTTGAAACATATTCATTTCGTTTTGTGACTTGCAAGAATATATCATATATTTTACTTTTTTTAATTTTTCTTTCTACATGATAAATTCAAAATACTCATGAGGTTTCTTTGCTTTAAACGATTTAGATTTTGATTTCAAATCATCATTTTGTTCAAAGCATTTCATTAAGTTAATGGTTATAATATAAGGAAGTTTATAAAACTGTATTATTAAAGTATTTTTAAACACTCGAAACAGTTTCCAGAAGAGAATATTATTGCAAAATCTAATTCATATCAGTGGAATATGTTTCTCAGACTAACGTTCAGCTTTTTGTTAATACCAGAAAATCTTATATGTAGAAGTTGTTGTATCAGCAATAATGTCTCCAAAGCACGCAAAGCGGCCAATAAAAACTCAAATATAAACTGAATTGGAAAAAGACAAGTATAAAAATCGAGGAAGCTGTTCGCTTCTTAATACGTATACTTTCCATTTTGTTTCGCCTTCTTCTAAAAGCACCGTAAACAACAATAAGTTAATTTTGAAATAATATATAATTATGTTAACTTTAAAACAATTGCTATTAATGCAATCACTTGATGTAATGTCATTATAGTGTTGCCTGAATTGTTTGATGGAACCCAAATGAAGAAGTATGGAAGTATTTTAAAATAAAGGAGTGTATACATATTTTAATCTGATATTCGTTTTTTCTAAGGGGGTGAATAATAGCTAATTGTTTTGTTGCTTTTTTAAAAAGCGGGCATCTAATGTTGCTGGTTCATCGTAAAAATGTTCATAAGAAATTGCGAAAGAAAACTGAATGCTCACTAAAGTAAGTTTCAATCAAAGATATTACGTATACCTATGTTCAGTTATTTCAATACCCGGTTAATGGTTAAATCTCCCGATCGGTTGATTAATTAATCTCCCTTTAACACGTGCTGCATCTATTTGCTAAATTGACTGATGACTTTGTTAGCTCCACACCTCTAAACCTGTATACATAATCGGACTTAATCATGACCAGTTACTATTGTTTTCTCCAAAATGCCTGGCGGTCTGTATTAAATAGGTTTTTTTTTCAGCATAAAGACTTTATGACAATGATAAACAATGTTAATGTTAGGCAACAGAAAAAAAGAGAAATTTATATTTATTGTATCAACACATGACTGCATCTTACACTTTCATAGAACTGTTGTTGCAATCGTTATCAACAGAAATATGTTTTATATATAACTGACTCATATAAAACCAAATTAATTCAATTTTTTAAGAATGTTTGTATAAAATTGTCAAGTTGCATAATTAAATAAACGACTTCGCCCTTTCACACAGCTAATTTGGTCTGGAATTAGTCTAGCACGTGTGTTTATCACTTACCTTTTGCATTGCTTAACATTATAAATGTAACATTCAGCGCATTTCTTATACAATATAACCTATATAGCAATTAAATAAATTGTGTTGCCGCTAATAGCATAATGACCAGTCCAACCATCACGATTTCTTCCATATTTTCATAAAAAAAGGATGTCATGATTATGATAGTCTGGATTAATTAAGCGATTTCGCCCTTTCACACAGCTAATTTGGTCTGGAATTAGTCTAGCAAATGTGTTTAAATCACTTACCTTTTGCATTGCTTAACATTATAAATGTAACATTCAGCGCATTTGTTATACATTATTACCTCTATAGCAATTAGATAAATCGTGTTGCCGCTAATAGCACAATGACCAGTGCAACCATCACAACTTCTTTCATATTTTCATACAAAGGTATGTTATGATTATGATAGTCTGGGTTAAATAAATAACAAGACAATGAAACAAGGTAGTCATAGTGCCGTCCTGTATTACAATTAAATCAATTATTATTCGGTTTTAAGTTACTTTTTATATCGATGCATCACAAAATAAAGGGAGATAATTTCGTTTTTGAAATTTGAAATCCACAAATTCATGCTCCTATACTCAAAAATATTGGACTTTAAATGTAAATGTGAAAGTGCTTATGTTACAATAGTTCATTCTTTACTTTTGACATATGGCATTGCTTATGATGTAGACATTTAATCATGGTTTAATTGTGTTCAAACATTTTGATTTCACTGCAGATAACTGGCAATTGTTCATGTTCTTTGAAATTAAACATGATTATTAGAAATTGTATTTAATCTACTTTTAGAATTAATATTTTTTCTTCAAACAATTCTGCTGAATAATCCAAAAGGAATAGAATGGGCTGTAATTCAGTGCATTAATTAGTACTTTTTTGACGTTTCTTGAAGTTAATCAAGCGCACTTTATTAGACAAATTATGAAACATCTTCCTTGTATACTGAATACATGATTTAAACCTGTTGTTGTCAGTGTCACGTTCATTATGTTACAAAACCGTGATACGTTCATTGTGTTACAAAACTGTTTTACGTTCCTGGCGAGTTTCAAAAAGATTGATGTGCATTTTTTGTAAATGAACATATAAATTGAGAGTATTTATATAGGTAGGTCATTTATACATACTAATCACCACCACAATATACCTGATCAATTTGGCCAATGGCCTAGCTGAACAAACGACCGTGCATATTTCACAGCAAGTCAACAAACCCAATAAGATTAAGTAGTAGTAGTAGTAGTAGTAGAAGTAGAAGTAATAGTAGTAGTAGTAGTAGTAGTAGTAGTAGTAGATGTAGTTTCCAATAAGATTAAGTAGTAGTAGAAGTAGTAGTAGTAGATATGGTTTTCTTTACCCTCGCACCGGGTAAACCCATATGGGTGAGCGTTTTCTAAGTTGTTATCTTCTAATGTTGCAGTTTCTCTAAGTTGTTGTCTCTAAGATGATTATCTCTAAGATGATTATGTTCGTTTAAAGTTAAGCTGGCTGATGTTATTATCCTTTACATCTCATGGTATTAATTACATGACCGACTTTTGATGTAATCTTCGTCTTCTGTTAACTTAAGATGTTGTACTGCGCCATTCTAGTACTCTAAGTTCAACGATCTGATCCGCTGGCCCATATGCTCCGAGTCCAAGGAGTGCTGACGTTAAACATGTCTTCTTCCATCGTCGACAACCAGCTGAGGCAAACATCTACCAGATAAAAATGTTGGCAATCCAGTGTCGAGTCAGGAGGGTGTCATGGTACTCCAGGTCCCGTGTTCACAAAACATTTTTCGGACTCCGCTGAGTTTGAGTTGGAAATTTTAATATCAATTTTATTAAAACTTTAAGGTTAAATTCCAACTGAGACTGACCATCAATACTGAACAGCCACTTGAAAAAAGTTATTAACTTAAAATTTAGTTTTAAACATGCTATTTAGATATTAATGGCAAATAAAGTTTCATTATCAAACTCAGCTGAAACTGAAAATGTTTTGTGAACACGGGGCCAGCCCACCAAGTTCCCGAGTCGTGATTCATTGTTGTTCATCGCTCCAGGCAACTGTCTTGTCCAAAGTGCTGGCTTCCAGCAGTCTTCATTCCGTCGTTGACAAGAACTGTTGGTAGTGCAAACAATATTACAGATCAGACGTCTAGCCGCACATAAATCGATTATTTTTCCCCTTTTACGGCCACTCTCCTTAGGGTTAGTGATGTGACGCTAACTAGGCCAGGCGTTTACCTAGTTAGGGCGCTGACCCAGGTAGTGCTATATGTGTCCTCTCCATGATGTGCACATACCAAGGTGCTCAAAGAAGTTTCGATGTTGCTTTATATACACACCCGAATTTTACTACACATTCGTACTGTTTCAACATTTAACTCTGTTATCATGTCTCACAAATCAGCAGTGACTTTTTAGTCGTTTTTACTGATTCGGACCAGAGAAGCTATATTTTCTCTCTCTGAAAGTTAACTGGATCTCGAGAATACATCTCTATAGAGATAGTTTGCATTTAGAGATATAATTAGATTCAGAACAGTTGACTTTCCTGTACGTGAGATCCGCGAGGATACAAGTTCGCAATATGTATTATCATATATTAAGTAGAGGATTTATACGAACTAATCACCACCACAATATACCAATCCAATTACGGTAAAGCGCCTAGCAGAACAAACAACCGTGCACATTTCGCAGCAAGTTCACTAACCCAATAACATTTGCACATTTCACAGCAAGTCCATTAACCCAATATATATATTATGCACCAACTGACTAGGCAAATGGCAGTAAATGTTACAGTATAATAGCAGAACTGAATTTGAAATTGTATAGAATATGCTCCACCCGTTGTTAATTGATATTAACATATTGGCTAATGAAGTAGACTGGCTGATAAAATTTGCCTGCGTCACATAGTATCATTAAAAATGAGTATTTACGAAGTAAGACACACTGCAGCTGAGTTTGAAAAGCTTAAACAATGTTATTAGTTAACTATACTTATAAGGATTTCCGAAACACTTTCCAGTTGTTGAAAGAAATTTCTGTGGTCACAATCGAATTGTATATCTAGATGTTTGTTTTGATAGTGGACAAATACCTATAATCGTTTTTAAATATTAAAGCAACAAAATGAAAATATCACCATTTATAGATATGCAAAGTAAAGAACGAAACATGACGGTTTGCTTTGACGAAGTGCGGGACAACTTCAGTAACTTTGCCTGATACTGCTTATTTCGTGGCGCAATAACACATGGAAATTGCTATTAAATATCATTTATCACTTTTCGTTTTTCATGTTTTCATTTTACAATAGACATTTAACATTATTAGTGTTGATTGTCATATTCATGATGGACGCTTCCTTAAAGACGATAAGTTTATCAAAAGGAACACATAAATGTTGCCTAAATTAAAAACCCACCAGGCAGTCGAGAAGTATTCGTTTTTGTCCAGTGACGGAACATGTTTTACAATATTCATGTTTTCCATACCCCATTCTATTTATACTGGCTTGAGGTTTACAAATTTCAAATCTGTATAAATTAGCGATATATTAGGCAGAACTCCAACTTTGAATTTATGCAGGAACAATTACTTCATAGTATCTATGTTAACATAAAATTAACATGTTTTGTAAATAAGCGGTACTGTGTGGGTTCGGTTTTAAATAGTAAACACTTATACAGTTTAAATGTGTAGTACCATTTGATTTAATAAATGGCGGGTTTACTTGTGAGTGTAGCTCTAAAAAACTATATATTTAGTGAAGTCAAATTAATCTGATGAGTACTTTCTATATTTAACATATATCTAGAACTGAACTTTTAGTGAAAAATGTGCATTAAATACCTTTAAAACAAGTACATTCGTTTGAAATCGTTGAAGTGTTCTAGAAAATGATGAAATTTGTACAATAAAACATATTTTAACTCCTTATAATGTAGAAAATATTTTTATCCAAATAGTCCCAGAACCTTTGAAAACTTGTCAAAAACAGATTGACGGACAAGGCAAGTAGTATAGAAATTGTTTCCTGCATCAAATCAATTTTAAGTAAGTGATCTGCTATATGGGGGAAGAAACAGTGCGTTGGTGTTTATAAAAGAATTGAAAAGCATTTGTTCTCGCTTAATGCAGTTAGTCTAAGCTAAAAAAAGCCAATAAAAGACATCCAAATCCAATCAAGTAAAATCTTAAGAGTTCTTTGTTAGAAAATACGGGTTTTCAACGTTTCTTAATTTAGAGACAAGCATTTTTATACTTCAGTATGTTAAGTGAAGCACAAAGATGAAACAAAACATCTGCATGTCAAATATGATTCAAATCTGTACCAAATATATTATACAATATCGATTGAAAATTGGAGGAAGTTTTTCCTGAATAAGTTTGTTTTTACCGTAAATGAGACTATTCATTTGTTTTCTGCAGACACATATTCATTGAAATTTTTATTTTTATTTTTTTGTTGATTTCCAGTGTTCCTGGATTCTGTACCAGTACAAACCTGTTCTCCGCAAGTAACTGCCAACTTCCCCACATGAATTATCAGAGGTGGACGACGAATGATTTCAGACACAATGTCTTTTATCAAATCCTCCCGGAGAACATACGCCCCGCCCGGGGATCGAACTCGCGATCCGTAGATCAACGCTCTCCCTACTGAGCTAAATGGATGGACGATTATTCATTCATAGATGATTAAAGATGTATAAGAAGGTCTAAAAATTGTGTAAAATAGATACACTTATGACGTAGTATTTTCAAGAGTGGTAACAACACATACAAAACTTTATTCATTTCATTCGATTATCGCTTAGCTTCTTTAAAACGTGACTTAAAATGTCAGTTAGAAATACTTTTTTTTAGTTATCTAGTGATAACTCGTTTATTTTCCATTCCATGTAAAACTGTACATCAATTTAAACAAAACCACAAAGTCATGTAAACAAGGAATATCATTAAAAGCTAATGTAGAGATACCTTTTCAAACTGAAAAAAACAAATTATTAGTAAAGAGGTGTGTTCTTGATCTTAGCTTGTACTGCTTATGGAAGTTTTTTTCAAGAT
This sequence comes from Mercenaria mercenaria, assembly GCF_021730395.1. Classification (NCBI taxonomy): domain Eukaryota; kingdom Metazoa; phylum Mollusca; class Bivalvia; order Venerida; family Veneridae; genus Mercenaria; species Mercenaria mercenaria. The sequence goes on from NC_069363.1 coordinate 59,486,835, forward strand.
ATTAATATTTAAAAGAGTTACATAGTGAATGAAGTGAATGGAGGTTATGTTTAAGAAGTTGCCCCAACAAACCGACATCTACTCTCACAGCTCTATATGATCCCATTTCATGTAATGTGAAGAAATTTTTCCTTTTACTGTTGCAGTATGTTTTTCTAACTCTTTTCTTTCTTGAAGGAATATCAAAACGGTCTCAAATCTAGAGACAGTAAACATTAATTTGTTTTTGAAAATAAAGTATTTTGCTAAAATTATTATATAATTAAACAAACAATGTTTTAGAGCTTGAGGGATGTTTAAAATGTCAAAACTAATACTACGGAAGTTTATATCGATTTTCAAATTATATTGTGAAAGAAAGTTTAATAAGTTTGACCAGAAATTTTGAATATATGGACAATCCCAGAATAAATGTTGGAATGTTTCTACATGCATGATACAAAAGTCACAGAGACTGGACTCAGCAATATTACATTTATGGAGACATTTGTTGGTTGGAATAATCCGCATTACATATTTATATTGAAATACTCTCACCTTAGCCTCGACAGTAGTCTTAAAGGGTGTCATATAGATACTTTTCCTATTTAAATTTACAAAACATTCGTTCCATTTTGTTCTGCTGTTACGAATTCATTGTTTGTATTGTTGTTTAAGTATTTGATGTACAAGAGTTTGCTAGGTTTTTTCAACTGCATGATTTTATTTAAAAGATAGTATGCTTCTCCTATGTTTTCATTTACCTTTTCTGACTATATTTTTTCTTTCCAGGCAGAGAGGATGTTTAATATCAGGGAATGGTAGTAAAGATAATATTTATTTTCAAATTCATAAGAGCTTGAAATTCCTCAAATTTGTAGAATCATTTGTTTTCATAGCTACACAAATCTTTGATCATTTTTACCCCTTTCCATAACCATGTTTTATAGAATATTGTTTTGCCTGGTATCTTGATCAATGAAGTATTCCATATGATTTCTGTGGATAAGTTTTTTATTTATTTTTTGTTCAAGAGTGATGTTAGACCAACTTGGGATAACGTCTTTAAGGAAAGTGTTCTTGATTGTAATATCGGAGTATATGAAATTGCATTCAAAAAGCATTTTTCCACCAAGTTTATTATTTTCCATTAAAAAAGACGTTTTCCAAGCACCTTTATTGTCTGAGTTTAAATTTCACCCAGCTACCTTTTTTTGCATTTACAAATGCTTGCACATCAATCAGTTTTAAGCCACCATCCTTATAACCTTTTATAATTGTTTTTCGAGATATTTTGTCTGGTTTTCCATCCCAAAAAAATGAGTAGAGGCGTCTAGTTAATTCTGAAAAACAATTATCTGGTGGGTTTTCTAACATTGTTAAGGGAAAAATAGCGTCTTTATTACTGTTATTTTTCCTAACAAACTCAATTTATGTTTTTTCCATTTATTTCGACATTATTCAAATTTTTTGTCATAATTTGATTTTATTCGTTCAATTCTTTTATTTGTAAAAACAATTCCTAAAGTGGTAGCTTAGTCTGATGTCCATTTAAATGGTTTCATTTTACAAAATATTTTTTCAATGTAACGCAAAGGACATGCTCTTAAAACCGTTGATATTTTTTAATTTAGTTTTAGCCCCTATATGAGACTAAATTTTTCAATGACACTGATAAGTGTAGAGAATGATTGGTTTGAACCATCTGTGTTAAATGTTGCGTCATCTGCAAATAAAGAGTTTTTATTTCTTTACCTGACATTGTTATACCTGTAATATTTTTTTCATTTAAAATGGCTAGAGACAAAATTTTTATAGCAATTATGAACAAGTAAGGATAAAGTGGACAGCCTTGGCGAACACCTCTTTCAATATTAAATAGTTCTGACAGATGTCCGTTATTTGACATACATCCTTTCATATCGCGATAAAATGATTTTACCCAGCATTTAATTAGTGTTTTCAAAAGAAACCTATAGTCAAGACTATCGAAAGCTTTTTCAAAGTCTGCAAAAAATAATAACCCGTCTATATTGTTGTCGTTTCAGTGATCTTTTCCATCATAATATATCAATCTGATATTTTCTCTAATGTACCCACCTTTAATAAAACCTGTTTGACAGTTACAGATAATAGCTGGAATTATTCTATTTGCTAGTCATTTAGAAATGCTTGATATTTTTACAAATCGTCTGAATCGGGTAGCATAACTAACCATAACTAACCATTTTACAATAAAAGTACATCTCTGTGATTGGTATAAAACACAAATCTATGGTTCATTCGTTAATGATCCGTTTCGTGTCTATAACAAACTACAAATTTGAAGCAATATAACACATACTTCCATAGACTCTTCAAGCTCTTTAAACCGAATAGCAAAAACTGAAAAACTATATATTTTGGTATTTTGGCCTACCTATATTGACGCTAATGTCATGCTTAGTTTGTCCAAATTCATTTCCTTCATTGCCAGGGATAGGAATTGATTAATGAAAATAAAAGAAAGACTTTTGTTTGAATTGCCATGTCATAAAAACCAAAGTTCTCCAGCTGCTAGAGATAAATATTGACATAAGAAATCAGCCTATGACGTCTCCCTCTTAGGATTGAAATTCTAATCCATTACAAATGCACACATTATTTATCATTTTCTTACATGACAATTTTATTCTATCAAAGTGTTTAACCTTTATCCTGCTACATTTCTAAATTTTAATGGACTGGTCCAACATTCAATTTGGGCAGTATCACTTATTATTCAAAAGGGTGTTCGCTGAAAATTTATTGACTGAATAGCAAACAGTGCATACCATGATCAGCCTGCACGGATGACCTTGGTCTGCACTGGTCGCAAAGGCAGGATCACTTGCCGCAAAGGTTAAAAAATACGAATGTTAAAAAGGATATATTCAAGAGATTTAAAATACTGCGCAAATTTTGTATTTGTTACGTCATTTTCAAAAGAAATTAGAACTAAGATTCGTCTTACGGTTTGTGCAGTTTAATCTAAACTGTGATAAGACTTCGGATCTGAAAGTCTCTCAGAAATTTATGATTTACTTTTAAAATGTTCAAAATGTCAATTCAAACGCTTGTTGAGTAGTGTAAACATAATTATGCCTGTTCTACTTCAGGCAACAGTATATTTTTCTGGTACGAGACAAATATGTAGATTGAGCGGAAATGTATCAAATTTTAGTAAGATTTGTCCTTCGATAAGAATACCTTGCCTCAATAGAAAACTATTACTAAATCTAGAAATGGATCTTTGCAAATTATCTTTATGCGTACATTAAAAACGTGTGTTCCAAGGAAATGTTTTATTGTTTCAAAATTGCATATGAGATAAAATTATATGAAATTTTAAAGTTTATGGTTAACATTATGTTATATTAAATTGTTAAGATTACTGATGGGGAGAAATGTCTAGAAATTTCTTCGTATTTTTTGCTCCTCCGAAGTTACTATATCAACTTTATAAGCACTTGAAAATGCAACTGAAGAATCTGTATTCTTTTTGCCTCGGTTTTGATTTTCATTTCTGAATGTTAAACAGACACTTACGTATATTCTATGGACATTCAAACATTAATAAAGCCACCATTTCTGTTTTATATGTTCTTGTTACCAAGATTAGAAAATATTATACTATTGTCATGATGTAGACCAATACTAAATATTTTTTAAAGAAAGCACGCAGCCAACCCAACACTTCCAGAAACTACATAACAGTGTATGTATAGACATGCACATGCACAAATACGTAAAGATACACAGATAAGATAAAACATTTAGGAAACAAGGGCGGAATGAGCTTATAAAGGAATACAATGAGGCAGCGCCTATGGAAAACAACACTAGGAAGCTTGATTATCTATCATGAAACCGAAACTGCTATTATCTTACTTGGTTGCCTTCTTAGCATCCGAAGGATCATTTTATAGATTTTATTAATTATCAAAGCAAATGAAAAAGTATTCAAGATATTAAGTTTACATTTCTTGCAACTGTACAGGACTTTAGATGATATACGATGTGTTTTATCTGTCCCTTTTAAATTTTGGTCTGACATGACTATTGATGATTATGAACTTTCTTGAACAAGCTATATTTTTAAGCCCCCAAAATTAAAAATGTGGATAGGAAGGAGAACAGTTTATCTGTGTGCACAAAATCTTTTCTGACAGACAACCTTTTGCACCTTGTCAGATCTTGAAATTATATGGCATCAGTAACCACCATAACGAAAAACACCTAAATACCATCAATTACTCACAGGAATCACACTTCTGTTGCCTAACATCGCATAATCTTCAACTAGTGACACAATTCTTCAACTGCCGCCGTAGGCTGTTAGACATAAGACAAGTAAACATCGTTTTTTCCGGCGGTCTACTGCATTTTCTGATAATTTGTTTAACAACATGGACCATTACAACGTGACAATAAGAAATTATGTGTACAAATTTACTAGTCACATGTTTATTTAACATGTTATGCAAGTAATTATTTTGATGTGAGTTTTCATATTAGATATCTTTGTTTAAACAAAGGTATTTTTATAAAGTTAAATTAAAGTAATTATCTATTCACTAATTACAACAGGAGAGAGAAAACTGCGTTTAATGATTCGGGATAGCCCCATCTTAACTTGGACATAATGAGCCCAGTGTTATAACAAGCTTTTGTCATGCAATATAATTATCATGTCTGATATTTCTGTACAATTATTCAAAGCATTTGAGAGGGATGAGTTGAATTTGCACATTTTTTTTTGTTCTTTCACATTTCACGTGCAATATTGAACGCTTGCCTGTAATATAATAGTGTAAATATAATAGTGTAACCCAACCTGGCTAAAATGTGTTTTTATGTAAGCTGGTATCTCAGTAACCACATATTTCATAACTCTGTTTTGCTTTTTTACAAATTATGCCTCGTTTTGTCTAAGCAGGTTTTGGTACATATTTTGTTTGTAAGCTGATATCTCGGTACACGCAAATGGGAATGGATTGAAACTCCACACTCTTGTTCACTGTGGTATTCGTACTTACAATGTACAGGTTTCATAACCCTGTTTTGCTTTGTTACAAAATGATGCCCCTTTTTCGACTTAGTAGTTTTTGGTTAAGTTTTTGTATGTAAGCTGGTATATGCTTTTCTGTTGTTCTTGTAATACCCTGATATTTTGTCTTATAAGAAAAACCTAGGTTCATGTTTTCAACCTTTTGCCGACTTGCATGTACTAATGGTGTGTCGAACGCCTTTATGGGATGCATGCCATCAAGTTTTTATACATTGCTGCGAATTACACAAAACGGTTTCAAGATGTAATAGACGGTGTCAAGTTGTAATTAATCTTTTCATTTAACAATGCAAGTACTCATGTTTTGTTAAACGGCTTCATACTTAGTCTAGGCTGCATAGCATCAAATTTTTATACGCCGCTCCAAATTGCACAAAACAGTACCAATATGCCTTAGACGGCGCCAACTTTTTAATGAATCGTTTAATTTTATACTGCACGAACTCATGTTGCGTTAAACGTCTTCACATTGGACTGCATGGCATCAAGCTTTTATACGCCGCTCTGAATTACACACAACAATTTCAATATGCATTAGACAGCGTCAAGTTGTTACCAGTCATTTCACTTTATACTCACGTTGGTTTAAACGGTTTCGCATTCATGTTTTGCTGAATGATTTCATATTTCGGTGCATCGCAACCAACAAGTTTTACAATACATCGTTTCGTGTTTCAATGGGCGGCATGAAGTTTTGTATTAAATGGTTTCAAAATACAATGCGTTAAATGCAAATATATTGGACGGGATGGACGTTTAGACTAGACGGCATTGAATTGGTTGAAAATCTTTCACGTTAATAACATCGCTTCGGTACGCAGTAGGTTATAATGTGTGATGGTACAATAAGTAGACTCTGATGACATTTCAGTTGTGACATTCAAAGAAGAAGAAATTATGGTTAGCCTCTGGAAGACCACACAGACACACAGATGATTGAGAACTATTTCTTTTTGTTATAACGAGTGCAGGTTAAAGTTATTTCAGAACTGAGCCTACCATTTTCTACCGCCAACGTAGAAATATTTAAGACATTTAGGTACGTTTATAACAACAACATCAACATATTCTGAATCAGTAAGAGGACTAATAAAAGGTGAAGAGGATATGTATATTTATTTGATATTCAGTGTAAGATCAAATGCAATATCTTCACGATTAGCATAGCCACGAAAGGGAAAATAAAAATCTGGTTAAGTCGAGTGTAATATACTTCAAGCATTTACTGAAACAAACGAATGTTCTTTACATTTCATAACTATCAAATTATACCAGTTTTACTGGCACAACATCACGCGAGATGCGCACCGTATTACACAAAATCACGTCACAATGTTAATATCATGGCAAAATGTTTCATAATTCTTTTAGAATTGTTTTATTTCGTTCACATTTTAAGACGTGGCAGCGTATATCTTTTTCTTATTGATGGTGCGCATGTTCTTCTATACTGTTTTTCATGTATATTTTGAAAAGAATTAACGACTACTTACAATTCATATCTTTCGTGTTCAAGTATAGATTCGTTCCAGTGAAAATTAAGAAATGAAAACAATCGCTGTGTTATTAATATAATCCACCGTATAATTCATTAAACTGCTGGGAAAAAATGACATAAAAGTATATCACTTCTAAGGATCTTTCGTGCAGTTGAAACTTTCGTTTACGCATGATATGTATTATTTTCCAGAGTCGCTGTTTGATATGCCAGAAACAATCAGAAAAATAAGACACAAGGATGTTTGGTTTCTCGGAATGGATTGGTTTTGCCTTCAAAATTGCGTATAGAAAGGTTAGGATAATTTACGTGAGATGGTCTTAGTTTCAGGGTGCCTTTTTTCTACAGTTATTACAGACAAACGTCATGACATTTGCGGTTGCAAATGCAGATACATATATATATGTAGGAACGCTAAAATATAAAATTCTTGATAACTACTAGCACTGTGTAATTCTTACTTAAGGCCGTTACAACAATGTGACAACATACCATTATTTCAGCAGCATTAATTTTAAACAGTAGAATGCCGTTTTCCGAGTCTGTCCAAATATCTACTTCGTCCAGTTATACATCTTATTTTCTCTGGTGCAAATCTAGCACCTTACATTTTTGCATTTTGTAACGTTCTGAATGCACCAATCATCACCATTGTCATACAGTGTGTATACATAGCTTCAGTGCAGTGAAGAAAGTTCTCGATTTCTTTTTCAATTTCTAGAAAATAAAGAGTTTTTATTACGATAACCCGAGATGACTGCTTTAAGCGGTTTATTTACGAAACAAAATAACTTGTGTGCTCTCTCATTATATTATGAAATCACCATTACTGTTGGAATTTTGGTGTTGCTTCTTTCGTGGTTAGGTTTATCCAGTTCATGAAATTAAGTGCGAAATTAGAGATGAAATTCCCGTATATTTCAACTTTAAAAAATCAAATTCTACCAATTCATGTTTATTAGTGCAAATATTACGGTATAGTTTGGTTTCTGTGTTGTACATAACGGCTTCGATTTTATTAATTTCAAAAAACAAAAAACAAACCATTTGTCTTTGCAACTGTTCAGCTTTTTGACAATTAACAATAATTATTAAAACGTTTATTGTGTATCTACATTTAAAACAATATCTTCTCTTTTCTGCTGAAATATACACGAGTTACACTTAAACTGATCAGAACGCTTATTTTCATTTCTAGCTATTACATTGAGTATAACTTTGATGCTATTTCAAGCGCGTTTAATAGGACAGATATGATATGTCTCTGTTGTAGAAAGAATATATGGTTTAAACTTGTCACTGTCAATGTCACTTTCACTATGTCACAAAGATGCGTTACGTCACTCATGTGTTTTATAGATGTACGTGCACATATGCAAAAATGGCAGGTTTTGATATCAACCGACAACCTGTATATCACTGGCCTTTTGACATGCACATAATCTTTATAACTACTCAAACACGTTAATAGAAGTGCAGAATATCAAATTCGAATGTAAATGTTGAATTAATTTTTTCAAGACTAATTATTCTGAACTTAGTGAACCTTTCATAAAACATGTTGGTTAATGAAGAAGATTTGCGAAAAAAAAATGTCTCTGCAAAACTATGTTATTAAAATGAACTATCACTACGAAGAAAGAAACTGTACTGTTATGGTTTTACAAAAATCAAAATCATACATTCCTACATTATTGTATATTGTTTGAAATAAAACTGAACAACAATGCAGTATAACCAGTTATAAATATCATAATCTTTAATACACTTGGCACATCTCCCGTTACGTGAATTGCTTCATTTATTATAAGAATAAAAGAAACGAACACGTTTTTTAAGGAAATTTTGTGGGATATAAACAGACAAAGATTATTTACAAGTAGTGCAAAGATTATTTACAAGTACTTACAAGTACATATCTGATAAATTTCTGTATTGATGAAACAATGTGCCCTGAACTCACTGATAGAAGAAATATTTAGTAGTTTTTGTATAGATCCTGCAACCCCATTACGGTAAATAGTACCCAATCGGAAGATACGCCCACATTGTATAAGGCAGAAGAAGTTATAGTGCTTTATTTGCAGGAAATCATTACTGCTTAAAGACAAAGTTTCAATTTCAAGTTTCTGCTCAATTTAAAAATAAAACAAGATATGATAAGCTAATATACGTAATTTAGAAGCACACAAACTACTTTTTAATGCACCATGTAATAGATTTCGAAGGGAATGTCTTGTCTATTTCACACTTTTCCTCTATTAAAGTAATCTAGTAGCATAAAAGCTTTCTAACATATCGTCTGTAAGAAACAATCTTTTTATTTTCACACACGAGTTCTATCTAAGTATCGTTCAAGAACCATGACCCGCTGGCAGAAGCTTTTGAACTGTCCAAATTTGTGCCTTCCTGAATGTTAAAGAGCGTCAAATTAGCCTAAAATATGCTCATAGAGTGCAATGGCTGGTGCCGTATGACTGCAGGATATCGTATCGTTCAGATGCTCAGATGAGGAAACCAGATTGCAGCTGATTCGAAGAAAACAAAATTTGTAAATGTTATTGTAGTATGAATCTAGTATTGACTCAAATCATTTTTTGCAGCACAAAAGCGACAGATATGTAGCATGCCTGCAGCGTTATACTTTATGTCATTACTTTTTAAGTAAATGCATCAACTTTGCAGTACCTACTTACAGTATTTTTGCATTTGCTGCATAATCATTCATCATGCCGGAAAACTACTACCAACTGCTGAATATAAACAGTATGTATGCAGCATTAATGTATTATCTACTGCTTTACAATATATGCTGTAAGGGTGTCCAGCGTTTTTGACTCACACGTATAAACCAATGAATTTTTATATGTCTGAGCTAAATATTGTTTACTTCGCGCATGAAAATATCTTTTGTTTTTGATTTATAACAAAAGTCACAATTCTAGACCACCCCTCGCACAACTGCGGTTTCTATAGCGTTTTTGTTTTCAGTTATAGTACATGTTCTAAAACTGACAGGCAAAAGCGCTGTCAAACACATATAATCTGTGAATAGTTAAAGACACATGTCATGTAAATATAAAGACAAATTTAATATTACCTGACAGATCTGCGCAGGCCAAATTACATAGGAACAGGTTCGTTATATTCCTAAACCTCCTTCTTGCCAATATTACAACAGCTAGTAGTCCGTTACCAATAATTCCCGCCAAAAATATCGGTATATACAAAATAAGTAATCCAAGAGCAACAGTGCCATCTTCTTCTCTATTTCCGAGGAGATGATTTTCTAACAAAGCTCGTAACAATGTTTCATTTAATGTTTCATTAAAAGAATTATTACCTATAGAAAACTGTTCAAGAAGAGCGTCCATTTTTAAACGTTTGTTTACTTTATCAAGAGCGCTACAGAGTAACCAACTTTAGCCAGAGAGAGACAGAGACTGATCTTTGCTGAGCCACAAGCGCCGGACTGTTGTCCTGTGAATTTCCAATAGCATTTTAAAGGAATTCTAGTTAGCAGATGATATTGACACAAGTTATAAGATAAATTGTTGTGTCACATAAAATCAGTTCATTTGACATTTGACTAAATGTCATTTTTTATAAAAAGGCCACTTAGATCAGCAAATGAATGTTTTAGAGAAGTGGTCATTTATATTGGAAAATATCTGTTTTCAAACTCGAAGAAAAATCATATTTCAATTATTGTATTGTAAATATTGTTTGTCAGTAAATATGAATATAAAATACTCTTGTTCGAAATTGTGAAGAGATTCATCTTGCGTGACTTTAAATATAGCGTTTCTACGTTCAAAACAAAGTCCAATTTTTGGTTGTAAGAACGGAAGCATACGTCCGAGATGAAATGTCAAAATAACGAAAAAAAAATTTTTCGCCAAAGAACATAAGCTCTGTATATTTCAATTAGATCTATACAAATAGACATTCTATGCGCTAAGTGCAAAATGATGGCCATGCTTTTTTTTATTTGATGTTTGTACTGTACACAACTATCAGTCTTTATTGTCTGTTTGTTGAGTTAGGCAAGCGGTATATGGTTTATAAAGTTCTGTATGAAAAAAATAACGTGTAATTTGTTGTTTTTCAGTCAGTAGCTATATGCATTTATGTGTATTTCTGCCGCTTTCGGTATGATTATTATCAGCCTGAAGTGGGTGTTTTCAGCTTACTTTATTTGAATTGTTGACCCATTAATTTCAGTACATGACATTGTGCTGATCAATTATACACCAGGGGCCGTATTCATAAAGCATCTTAAGTATAAGTTTTGACTAAAGTTGAAGATTTTACTTAAGTTTGTGGTGATTTCAGCTTAAGTCTAAGTAAAAAACTTAAGTCCTATTCATAAAACAGCTTAAACTTAAGATACGTAAAAAATGCCTTAAGTCAGAAAACAAAATGGCGTCGTGAGTACGATATTATATAAGTGTTGTTTTTCAGATAAAAGCACTTTAAACATAATTGTGCATGTTGTATCTGTCTTAAATCAATGGGGTTTTTTTTAATGTTTTCGTCCACAATAAAAGTCAAGAATTACTTACTAAGTGGTTTTAGGAATAACAAATATACTTAAGTAAAATAAATTTCTTACCTAAGTAATACTTAAGTAAATAATCAATTTCTTATACTTCTACTTAATATGCTTTATGAATACGGCCCCAGGGCCCGTATTCATAAAGCGTCTTAAGTATAAGTTTTGACTTAAATTGAGGATTTTACTTAAGTTTGTGGTGATATCAGCTTAAGTCTAAGTAAAAAACTTAAGTCCTATTCATATAACCGGTGTTGTTTTTCAGATAAAAGCACTTTAAACATAATTCTGCATGTTGTATCTGTCTGAAATTAATGTTGTTCTTTTTAATGTTTTCGTCCACAATAAAAGCCAAAAATTACTTATTAAGTTGTTTTATGAATAACAAAATTTTATATACTTAGGTAAAATAAATTTCTTACCTAAGTAATACTTAGGTAAATAATCAATTTCTTATACTTATACTTAAGATGCTTTATGAATAGGGTCCCAGGTCACAACCTCTGGGTTGTTTTGGACGGTACTGTAAAGTAGCACTACCAAAATTGATCGGGGAGAGGTTTTCTATGATGATCATAAACCTGCATATGACCAAAGTGTTAGGTACATCTTCAACAGTCGTTATATTGGTGTGCTACAAGCTTGTATTGGTTATACATGTACGACTAAGCTCAACTATACTTACAACCAGTCAGCTAATCACGACCAGTCGTTCGGCTGGTCCTTTACAATCGTAGCTAATGTTAAGTGATCGTAAGACAAATCCGTTTGAGGTATTGCAACCAGAAGTAATATCTATGCGCTTTAAGATGAAGACTAGTCACGGCGAACAGGCGTTAAGCTGAGTTCACAGAAAAAATTTCCAAGATAAAACGAAGACCGGCTAAGGTGTCACGACTGACGTTGTAAACGGTTTGGCACATTGAATATTACTGAGGCATTAACCAGTCTAAGAGTTTTTCATGTTATCTATCATATTATTTTACATCTCCCTCATTTCGCCCTTACTTAAATGATTTTTCCATGTTTAAATGATTTATCAAGTTTCAAAACAGGAAATCTACTTTCATACTGTTTTGTGACTATGATGACATGAAAATGTTTGCATTATTTCAGTAAAATTACAGATCAGATAAACATAAGATTACATAATTATTTCCTTTTTTGCGAAACACGAATGTTTTTCGTCTTAGTATGATTATGCACGTAAACCTGTGATTTAAAGGCGGAATAGTCGCGGCAGGATTTGAAGCATCTATTTTAAAAGGAAACTGTGGGCGAAAATATCTTATTTTGTATCTCTACTTCGACATCTAATACTGATGTTATCATGTTTCGTCTGGCACTAATCAAGTAAGCATTGAGTCTAAATTCTATCTGTGGGATTATGTACCTAATGTCATGTCATTTTTTCATATCTTTTATGACATCAGTAAGGACAATTTATTCAGCTTTTTCATGGTTTCGTGTCATTTTCATATCTTATATTTATCAATAAGAAAATGAATGACTTTGTACATATATCGATAATACTTTTTATGGCTCTTAGCTGATGTACATGTATATATTTTACTATGAGTGTAGCGTTACGGACGTACGTTTCTTCCCTTGAACACAAGCAACAAGGGCGCGTGAATGGTAACGGCACATGATTTGAGATGTGTCGTTAAAGCCCTGCTCCGCAGCTATTCAAATTCTATTGTGTGTATGCAACCCATGATTACAATAGGCCCTGTTAACAGTAAACACAACGTTTTGCCGTTAACAGTTAACGGCAACGCGCCACACTTTAGCACGCAAAACCACATGTAATTTACTGGGAATTGTATTAAATACTGAGGTATTTTGACAGGCGTCACTGTTCATGGTCAGGATTTTCATGCTTTTTCAGTGACAATTTAAGGTTAAAAGGTAGGACTGGAGTAGGTCTTTAAGATTAAGTCATTCAGAAATCTAAAGAATATGGTCGGCATGTACATTTCTGCTGATATATCGTAGATGTACTTGCATTATTATCGATTATGTTATTTTATGTTAAATTACATACATATTCTGTGCCAGCTTTCTTGATTTACCTTTATTAACATACTTTAAGCAAATCTAATAGATTGTTTAATAATTAAATATTTGATATCAAAGTATATTGTTGGTAAATATTCGCAGTAGCAGATGTCTTTTACTTTCATACTGACTATGTAATTACTGACGTTATTTTGTTGTATATTTTACAGATACTTATTTGACAGTTTAACAAGGTGTTTATAAATTGTACGTTAGTCTAATCAGGCTTGCTACTGATATTGTTTTGCATGCCTGACAGGAATTTTCCCGTGTTATTCAAATTTCCAGCAGAGATAAATCTGACAACTAATTTGGTCAGTTTTTGATTTGTTTGCGTCATTTATTAAAAACAAGTGAATGAAGTATTGCCATGCAATACAAAGTCCCCTACTGGAAGGCACCTAATTTTCTCTACTGCAGTATAACATAATGATCTGATATCTGTCAATGATGTATAAACAATATTGTACTATATATACAATATGTTATAACAACACACTTGGATTAAAATGTGCATATATAAAAACCCACAGTTGTTTTCATATTGAATTGTTTTGGCTGATTATAAAAATGTTATCATATAAGTTATTTATAGTAACAACAAAGGGAAATTAATCTTTAAAAAAAATCTATATAATATAAGTCCACAAGAGACTCTTTACCAGGTAGAGATAGGTCAAAATACACCTAAAAATTGGATGTAACATGCATGTTGTACCACAGAAAAGTGGTCTTGATTTTTCTCTACCGTCAGTAATAAAAAAGTTACAATAAAATCTATTTATAGTAAAACAAAGGGACGTAATTCTAAAAACAAGGGTGCCTCATGGTGGTGAACATTTGGTCCAAGTTACATCAAAATCCCTCCATGCATAAAGAAGAAATGCTCCGTACAAAGTCATTCTTGAATTTGACCTTTGACCTCTAAATATGACCTTGACCTTAGACCTAGGGACCTGGTTCTTGCGCATGACAATCCGTCTTATGTTGATAAACATTTGTGCCACAATCCCTCAATACATGAAGAAGAAATGCTCCAAACAAAGTCATTCTTGTGTCTGACCTTTGGTCTCTAAGAGTGACCTTGACATTAGACCTTGGGCCTGGGTTTTGCGCATGACATGTTGTCTCACCCAGGGGAATATTTGTGCCAATTGATATCTAAATCCTGTTTTGCATGACAAAGTTATAGACCGGACAGGAAAAAAATTCTCTTGACCTTTGATCTCAAAGTGTGACCTTGACCTTTAAGCTAGGGTACTGGGTGTTGCACATGACACGTCGTCTCATCATGGGGAACATTTATGCCAAGTAATACTGTAATCCCCTGATGGATGAAAGAGTCCGCGATCGGGCAGGAAAAAAACCTTATTGACCTTTGACCCCCAATTGTGACCTTGACCTTCAAGCTAGGGGTCTGGGATTTGGCATGACACGTCGGCTCATTATGGAAAACATTTATGCCAGGTGATATTAAAATTCCTAAATGAATATCAAGGTTATGGACCGGACCCGAAACAGACCCTGTTCATGCTATGTTAACATATGACTGCTAAGTGTGACCTTGACCTTTGAGCTAGGGGTCTGAATATTGTGCACGACACATCGTCTTATTATGAGGTACATTTATGCCAAGTAGTATTAAAATCCCTTCATTGATGGGAAAGTTATAGACCCGACAGGAAAAAAGCCTTGTTGACCTTTGACCTCCAATTGTGACCTTGAACTTTAAGCTAGGTTTTGCGCATGACATGTCGCCTCATCATGGGAAACATTTTTGCCAAGTAATATTAAAATCCCTTCATGGATGGGAGAGTTATGGACTGGACAGGAAAAAAGCCCCGTTGACCTTTGACCTCCAATTGTGACCTTGATCTTTTGAGCTAGGGGTCCGAGATTTACGCATAACACGTCATCTCATCATGGGAACATTTGTGCCAAGTAATATTAAAATCCCTTCAAGGATGGGAGAGTTATGGACCGGACAGGAAAAAAGCCCTGTTGACCTTTGACCTCCAATTGTGACCTTGACCTTTAAGCTAGAGGTCCGGGTTTTGCGCATGACATGTCGTCTCATCATGGGGAACATTTGTGCCAAGTAATATTAAAATCCCTTCATGGATGACAGAGTTATGGACCGGACACGAAATTGCGGACGGACGGACAGACGGACGTTCCTACATATGGATACTTATGTGGCTACTCTTTTGTTCTCTCTATTGTTCTTTTAGCCACGTAAGAGAAAAATAGCCACATAAAAGCCTTACGGAATGAATGACATCAAAGAAAAAGTACAGTTACCTATTGTTCCTATAGCCACCTAAGTATGCAAATGTGAGCTCGCACGGACGGACGGACGGACGTTCCTACATATGGATACTTATGTGGCTACTCTTTTGTTCTCTCTATTGTTCTTTTAGCCACGTAAGAGAAAAATAGCCACATAAAAGCCTTACGGAATGAATGACATCAAAGAAAAAGTACAGTTACCTATTGTTCCTATAGCCACCTAAGTATGCAAATGTGAGCTCGCACGGACGGACGGACGGAATGACGGAAAAGCGCATTCCTACAGTCCCCGAAACTGGTTTTCAACCAGTAGAGGACTAATAATTGTTGTTACGTCAAAATGAATAAAAATATTTTCCATTTAGCTATTTCATTAAGATATCACGCTTCAAAGTGTGGGGAAGACACAACAACTAATACACACACTCGGTTGCTTTTATAGTATCGATACCAAGGTACCTCCCTAAATTTTTTCGGCGTTTACTTGTCTATTTTTGAAGTCGATAAATTCTTTTTTATTGCATTAAATACACTCAATGCATTTCAAAACGTCTCATTTAATTATTGAAAAGTTTAATCTGTGAAAAATTTGAAAACGTTATATTAATCATACCTGCATAAAAAATTAAAGGATTCAAATTCGAAAAGATTCACAAAAATATCTTATCCAAATTTGGAATAAGACGGCGTATGACGAAGAACTTCTAATGTTCAAGTCCTATTATTATGAATACAGTTCTATTCTGTTCTAGTATTCCTATTTAATTGGGCATTACTTTA
This sequence comes from Mercenaria mercenaria, assembly GCF_021730395.1. Taxonomy (NCBI): domain Eukaryota; kingdom Metazoa; phylum Mollusca; class Bivalvia; order Venerida; family Veneridae; genus Mercenaria; species Mercenaria mercenaria. The sequence continues at coordinate 59,503,086 of NC_069363.1, forward strand.
AGTTCTCATGAACTTTACGTATAGAATAGATAAATTTTTTCCAAGTACAATACAGTTAAATAGTCTCTTTTTTATCTCTTTCACCCATGAGAAATCAGACGTCAATAAAACCGTCGACAACGACGATATTTGTTCTCTACCGCTTAAATGTTCAAAATTGTGGCTCTTACTAACTTAAGAGTAATATTGTTCTTTTTCTATGCTTACAATTACGGTATCCGTACCATAACGAACCTTTCAAAACATCTGATTACAGAAAGTAGAGAAAATCTGAAGGCGACAAGACAGTGTTATTCAAATAAGCTGCTTAATGAGAAAAAAAGCATTACAAGACCACTTTCTCACTTAAGTAACTTCTGCATGAAATACCAGTCAACAGCCATTAAATTTAGAAAAAAAGTTCGTATAGTTGAAAAGAAGCCAAAGGCTGCTGCAAGCTTGAAAACACAATTTGGAATTCATTGTATTGTTGCATGCTGTAATTTGATCTGGGCGAAGACAGGTTTAATCAGGCACAGGGAGGACATTGACTTTTAACTTTTCTAAAATGGGTAATTACGCAAAGCTGAAAAAAGTAGTTTTCAGGTTAAAGGTCACATATTTAAATCTTTCTTTCTTATATGTAAAATACGACAACTTCACGTCTTCTTTAGGCGTCATTTTACAACATCACTTTTTCCTACACATTCGTTTAATGTAAGCCCTGTAAAAGAACAAATAACAGAAAGAAAATTGTTCCTATTGAAATGCCAGTCAGTAGTAGACCTTTACAACGGACACTGAGATGTACATGTAAGTGTAGACGTACTATGTACACTGGTCAAAATCCGGGGGATATCTCAATAAAATCTGTAAAAAGATCCTTTGGAAGCATAGAATGCAATCAAGCAGAATAATAGCAGACTCGGTTTCAAAACATAAAAAATGAAACTAGTCAATTTCAATAACCACAAGGATGTTGTTGTATTTTATAAACAGCGGCCTTAACCGGAGCGGCTTCAAATAAAGTCACAAACTGGGTCCTCATACAAGCATGTTATATGCCATGTTTGGTGGCCAATATGTCATTCTAAGCTTTACTGGTTGGCCGAAAACTGTTTTTCATCTATTTTTAGTAATTGTGTAGTTGAAATTAGCCCGAGCGGCCCTAAATACAACCCAAAGCAGCTTCGTACGTGCTAATATATTTCATTCTTATTGAGGGTTATTGGGCGGAAATTCTTTTTCTGTTCTAAATATAACTATATTAGTGTTTATATTATACTATGACTATACTATACTCTGTTCAAGTCAACTTTATTGAATAACCTTCTGTTCCGTTCTATTTTAAGTATTGACGGTCCCACTAGCTTTCTACAGCAGCTTGCTATATACACAGTTTGGAGACAATTTTTTAATTCGAACATAAAAGCTATTGACCCGAAACTAGCTTGACGATCCAATTATTGAGCGAATTCTTTTTTTTTACTGTGACATTGACCACATTGACCTCAATGACATCAACATTGCCAAAACAAAGTAAGGTGCCAACCGGGATTTTAACCACTACTCTTCAAAATTCCAAAATGCAAACATATAATCTTTACCAGTGCCTGTACACTTTAGTGTTTTTCAGGTACAAGTTGACAGCACAGTTAGTAATGAACCCTCTGGCTCCAAACACAACTAGTTCCAGTCATGGTTTTTATTTAAGCTACCTGTAGGCAAAGTTTCATTCTAATACAATTTTATTGAGAGGTCATACAATTTTATTGAGAGGTCACACTTTTTAAAAAATATTTTAGTAAAAGTGATATTGAATCTAGCGGCAAAACACAATCCAAACCTAGGTCTCCATATAAACTTGCTATACAATAATTATTGTGCAAATTTGCCAATCTGAAAAGTTGTTGACCAGAACCAACTTACCCAAAGCATGTGATAACCAGGCGTTTTCTATAACGGAACTATTTTTTTTGTAATCTTGCACGATATGCTGTAATAAAAATATATTCATTAAAGTGCACATTAATATGTACTTATATATGAATGGCTTAAATATTAAGAGGAGTGCAAGAAATGCGATAAAATCAAAATTGAGATATGAGTACCATTTTATTACTGTGACTGTATCACTAATGACGTCACAAGATTTTATAAAAGAGTGCTAAGTCCATGGTAGGACATTTTTCTAAACTAAACAGATTAAAGCCACGAAGACATACTTGGACTGCAAGTCATGACATTTTTTGACTAGTTGCTAGAAAGTTGTGACTTATAATAAATATTTTTTTCATTCAAAATATTTTTGAAATAAGGAAAAGTATTTTTTACACAACATTTGCTGGAGTTAAACCCATTCTTGAATACCGGGAATTCTGAAAAGTGCTTCTTGTGAATATTTTATTCAAATCTGGCAGAAATTTACAATATTCTTAATTTTAATGTTTATACAAACAGTATGCTCATTCAACGACTTGAACAAATACCTACGCCTTCAAAAAACAGTTTTGAGATGACCCCTCAAGTTTGCCTCAGGTACAGAGTACATGTACGTTTACATTACCATGTCCGAGTTCGTGATAAAGGTCTCGTAGTATGCTATATGTACCCTAAAATGATGCATATTTGCTCCTGCGCTAACATCAACCCCTTTTTTCTACGGAATCCTGTTTCCGCCATCGACATTTTGACCAGATAGATACGCGAAAACTTGAAATTAGGCATTTTATTTCAACTTGTGGCGCTATAAATTTTCCGCGAAAAGTCGAAATCTTGAAGTTTTTAACACGACAATTGTCTCACAAATTTGAACTTCTCGGCCAAAAATTTACCAAGAAAAGTAGAAAATAGGAGAGCTAATTTCAACTTCTAAGATATTTCCTCGAAAAGTTAAACGCGACAATTGTCGTGCAAACGTCAACTTGTCGACTGACTTTGTAGGGCGAAAAGTAGAAATTTAAGTCTTCTACTTTTCGTGTAAGTTCTTGTTTCCGCAACAAAGCGATATTAGAACTCTTAACTTCAAGTTGTCGCAGTAGGATATAATTTCGGCAGCACCATTTATCTTGGGTGTATCTTATCACCTCACAGAAAAAGAATATGCCATTTGGTACGCGTAATTTTAAGCAACTTTTAAATCAAACCTTTTTACTAAACTGAGAAAACACAGACTTGAACATTAAAGATCAATATCATATCAATGGGAACTTAACAGATCAATCACATAATGTAATGAAGTTGTTTTAACTTTCTCTGAAAGTATGCCAAGAAAACACATACGTCTTTAAAATATTTGGTAGAGGAGATAATCAGTATATCACTACTTTTAAACGTTCAAGGCGTAATATGCTAACAAGAAAGAAAACGTTTCCTGTGTAGACTTTATTGCGGAAATATCAATACGAACGAAATGATATGGAATTGTTCATCAATTTGGTTATAAAGAGCACATTTATCTTTCCCTGTGTTTTCCTGTTCCTAACATTAATACATGTGTGTAATAATAACCAAATATAATTAGTGTTTAATTAGGCGTGTTGGGGTAGAATATCCGCTTCATTGATAACATGATATGGCATATCAGTCATTTAAGGTGTTCCGTTAGGGCCATCGTGGTTTCGCGCTGTCGTCCTAAGGGCGAAATCGCGAAAACACGATGCATTGACGCGAAAACACGATGTGATTAAGCGGAAACACGATGCGATAATTTAAAAGCGAAAATACGATGCCAAAAATATCGCGTTTTTTTGCGCTTTTAATATCGTGTTTTTGCGTTTTCGCCATACTGACCGCGAAGGGGAAAACACGAAAACACGATGGGAGATCGAGGGCGAAAACACGATATTAATAGCGCGAAAACGCGATATTTTTGGCATCGTGTTTTCGCTTTATCAAATCGTGTTTTCGCTTTATCAAATCGTGTTTTCGGGTCAATGCATCGTGTTTTCGCGTTTTCGCCCTAAGGACGAGAGCGCGAAACCACGATGGCCCCAACGGAACACCGTAGTCATTCCTTACATCTTATTAATTATGATCAAAAATTAATTTTACCTCCTTCACCACACGATCATTTTTGCATCATCACGCAAACATATTGGGTATCAATGTGTAAGCTTTTAGAATTTATTCAATTATTTAAGTATTTATTACAATAATACAGCCAACCTTTGCGCGTTGAAAATACAACAAGTTTGCTGAAATAGCCATTAATGTAATTGTCGGTTCGACTACCCGGTCGAAATCGTATGTTTATAGTGAGAGAAAACGGTACAGAAGGGACAATGCTGAATTCAACCGTTGATCAAATTATTGACTACGTATTCAATTCTACAAACTGTTTAACACAAAACTGTCCTAATTTCTTGAGAAAATATGTGTAAAATCCTCGTGAAATAAAATCAGAAAAAAATGCATGGTTGGAAAAGTCTACTATTTCCTTAACTGTATGAAATACTTTAAATAAATCTTAAATTGTTGGTTAACCGTAAAAATGATTTTTTTGCACTTTTTACTTTTAACCTACGCTACTTCCTGGAAGACGTTACCCAGCACTAACTCTACTATACATTTATTTATAGGATAAAACAGTTTGAAATTCTTGAAGGAAATATTATGTTAAATTTGTTTGATGCCAATGTAGCTTCCATACTAAATTATTCATGTGAAGTTTGGGGTTTTCTGAAGGCAGAAAACATAGAACGTGTGCATAGAAAATATTTAAAGTCATTGTTAAATGTTAAAAATTCTACATGCAGTTCAGCAATATATGGAGAGCTAGGTAGATTTCAATTACAAATAATAAGGTACATTAGAATTATAAAATATTATCTTAGATTGCATCAGTAATTGTTTGTTAACATGTATGTTTGAAAATCTCAGATTAGAGGCTGATAATGACAGACATGTGATGAACTGGGCCTCAAAGGTCAGGGATTTATTACAGAGAACAGGTTTTAATGATGTATGGTTATTTCCAAATTCGGTCAATGCTAAAGTATTTTTGCCATTGTAAAGGTGCAGATTATTAGATATGCACATTAATGACTGGAGGCAAGATATTTCAGTGAAGTCTTCATTATCACTTTATAAAGAATTAAAAACGAACCTTGTAATATCTGACTATTTGTTAAAACTTAGTAATGTTAAATACAGAAATGCCATTGCACAGTTACGATTATCTTCTCATCAGTTAAATATAGAAACTGGAAGGCACCGTAATATCCAAAGAGACGAAAGGAAATGTACTCTTTGTGAGAAAAAAGATATTGAAGATGAGTTTCACTTCATTCTTATATGTCCTGTATATGATCATTTGAGAAGTATACATAGGTACTAGAGTAGACGACCTAACATGATAAAATTCATAGAATTGCTCAATGTTTCAAATGTAAAGATGTTAAATAAATTAGCAGTATTCTGCATTAAAGCATTTAAGCAGAGACAAAACTGTTTGAATCATCTGTATGATAAATGTATACTCCAATATAAAAAAGTATAATCCATATGTTAACGATGTTGTTAAACATTAGAGATGTATGGTATACTTAGTAATAGTGCATATATTTAGTGTCTACACTTGGGGGGTATTGTAGCTAAAAAGAGAAGTAACTAACGGCGTGAGAGTTATATGTAACTTTCAAATAATGCAGTCTTACATGATACTGTTTATGTCTTATACGGTACTGTCCGCAATCTCTATTCACTATCAGGTACGTATGCACTTGTATTGGTTTTAACCATGATATTATCAAAGCATAAAATATAGCCTCAGATAAATCTTAACTTTCGTTTCGCAAGGTTTATCAAGTCTAGGCAACTCTGGGCAGAACCAGTTCTGTTTTGGTAGTTGGTAACCCTTACAATTTCGTTTCGGTAAGGATTAACACTATTGTTTAATGTAGTTTAATTATACTTTTTATTGAACGGCGGCGTATCTCATAATATTATTGCATTCTTGGGCTCGGTGAGCTCATGGTTAATTTATTGGTATTAACAAAGTAAAGTAGTTTGCTTCTCTTCTTGACTTTGATACACCTAAACACAAGTAATTGATGATATTGTTAGTTTAATTGTGAAATTTGAACTCATTCACTGATATGTAAAATTTGGCATTATACCATATATAAACACTTTGCTAAATTTATCAATGTCAAAAAATTATTAAATTAATTGGTACTAATTTGGTAGCATGTTAAAAATTAAGAAGTGCAATTTGAACAATTTCAGCATGTTTTTAGTTTATTTTATTTCATATGTATATATTGTTATACACTCTCGTATACACGCATGCATGTACAGTTTATGTGACGATGAACTTCTATGTTCAAGTCAAGTTGTTAATAAAATTTCTGTTCTGTTCTTTTCTGTCCATATTATGTTGCAAGCGTTTTTAGTTATCTTGTTTTATCAAGTACAATTTCCCCGCATAGCTATAACAAAAACAAACTTCCGCCCCATCATTTTCTGAAAAGTATGATCTGATTTATTGGAAGCTTTATAGTTTGGAAGCTTGTGTCAATAATTATGAAGTGAATTGTATCTGGTAGCATTGGCTACAAAACAAAAACAATAAACCATTTCATAACGTATGATGTGATGTATCTGTTACTGTCGGACAATATTGCTTATAATTGTAAAGTGATATAGTGATATTCTCTGTTGAAAATGAAGTTGAACGTGAAGTAAATTTGACAGAAGCCTGGCCCCAATTTCATTGCTGAGCTTAGTCTTCAAATGCTTGTTTTTGTCCTTTATGCGTCTTCAGTGTTGACTATTTCAACTATATCAGAACTTAATATGACTATTTCATAGATCAAAACAGAACAAATCTGAATATTGCAGGAAACGAAGTATAGAAATAAGAAATACACTTAAGCAAATACAAAAGTTTTATCTTGCTTAAATAGAAATGTTTGCATTACTGAAATAAGTACTGCAGACAAATACTAATAACCATTATAAATATATTGTTATAGAAAAAAAATCAATTTTAAATAACAATAACTCAAGCAAAAGCACGATTGTGAAATAGCAGACTTAACTTAGTAATTACTTAAGTTTTTTCGTGAAATTGGGACCAGAAGTGAACGTTGATGAAAAACGATATCATGAGATTTAAATTTCAAACTAGGCAGATCGGAGATTATGTGTGGGTGTAATGTAGTCCAAGTCTTGTCATAATGGTACTATATAAAACGCAGACATATCTTTTATTATGCAGTTCTCTTAGATAATATCATCATACAGCATACATATTCTGGCGTGGTATATTTAAAGATGTTCCATTCTAGTAGATTTACGTGGTAATATTTTATTTGTTTATGATGAAAATCAACCAGAACACGATATAATTGTTCGCCATAAAACGTCATAATGTCACTTCTATTTAAGGTCGTAAATTTCCCACGACTTGTTTAAATTTCATTTAATTGACCATGAACATTTTACGTTTGAGAATATTTGGTCAGTAAGCTAGTGACAAAGAAATTAAAAGGCTTGCTAAAGTTCGCCTTTCTTTTTTTCTAATAGTCACATACTAACCTTAATTAGTCAGCTATTGTACATGTAACTCATATATTATATTTGGACATAACCAAAACGTAACAAAAAATGGGTAACCTTAATTGATATTAAATATTGTTAAACAGAAAGTTAGTGGTTTGTTATAAAATTCGACAAACCTTTCAAAATACCCATTAAATATAGATTGTGTATTTGTCATACCTTCTTGTGCCATATATTTTAAAAGCTGGCCAACATCACATGGACAAAATTTCGTACTGGAAAAAAAAATCATTTTCACATTCATTTTGTTTAATATATTTTACTATATAATTAGCTAAACCTTCAATAGGTAAAACTGACATACTTATTTCATCAGTAATGAGTTCATTTTCCTTTGTTAAACATTATACAACAATTTTCGTCTTATGATTTTGTATTTTAAGTAAGTTTCTAAATATCTGTAAGTGGTGAGTCAACAATTATCCAGAGGTATCTTTTTTACTGATCATTCCGGGGTTGTGCCCCACTGTGCTTCTTAACTTGCACGTCTTGTCTGTGCTGTATATGTACTTATGTGTGTATTTTTATAATGTACACATCCACTGGAACGTGTTGTTATTATTTTATCTTTTTCCTTTTTATCTAGATCATATGTCATACTTTCATTGAAATGCTAATTTCGCGTTGATTACTATCAGTAGTAACCACGAAGTATTACGCGAAGAATCATATAATTAACGTCGTACATGTATTTACTTTGCACATAATTCCCAGCCGTAGTTATAGTCATTTACTCAAAGGTGACGCACATGCACGTGTTATTTAAACATGCTCAAGCCGTGAAATAACATGTTTCTGTCAAATACCGTCATCAAAATCACTGCAAATCAAGGGTTTTCTTTGTGTTTTGAGGAAATGGAAATTGATAATCTAACGGATTTCTTCGCAGCTAAATTGAAAACAAGGACACTGCTTCTTAACGAAAATCTTTTAGGACAAAAAAACTGAAACATACGTTCAGATACAAAACATTTTAGGAATGCATTTGATGATATTAAATAAAAATCTATACAATTTATGGTATAACATTGTGAAATTAATCTTCGGATAACAGAAATATTTCTATTCTGCAGGACAATTTGTAAATAAATCTCTGAAATAGCTTGTTTCTTGTTTCTGTCAATCTCTCCCTCTATTTTGATGTCCATAGTCTGCGACATTCTCGATGTAAAAACGTATATGATAATTCGGGTTTGCAAGGTTTGTGACAGTTATTTTATAAATCACAATATTGCTTTTGCGTGTAACAGAATACTTTCTTGTAGTATTAGACGACAGCATGGCATGTCGAGAGGAAGACTGTCAAAACTATAATAAGATTTGTCTCTCAGACAAGTTTATGTTATCGCTGAAAGATGAAATTCAGTAAAGTATTATATTTGCAAATTGTCTTTATGTTGCGTAAATGACAATGAACAAGTTCCTGTGCTTTGATTGAAAGTTGTGTATTTCTGCAACACGAAATATAAATTACACATAAACAGGCAGTAATAAAACTAATTACTGATGGTAGCTTCTTACTCTTTTGTTTAGATTAAATACTTAATTGAAAAGGGAACTCCAAGGACAAGACAGAAATTTTACCCATCTTTTGATGGTAACAGTATCATTTACCCTATCATTGGTAGAAATGAAATTTACATGTCCCTCCTTAATGCTTCTAAAGTATTTCTTCCTTTTAATATTATCGTAATTACATATCTTAAATCTAAATATAAACATTTGAATTACAGTATGGTGCCTGTATATATCTGGTGGTATAGTGACAAACATTATATGGAGGAATTTACTCCAAAATATCACAATATGTTTACGTTTTCGGAAAACAGTTTATTTAGAGAACAGTCAAAGTAGACCAATTTGAAATCAAGTTTCCAAACATAACTCGACTAATAGGTAACTCATGTACTTTTACTGGTTAAACGATTACAACCTTATACAGTTTGTTTTAATTTTTAGGCTGAATGAAATCTTGTTATTGGCTTCGTGCCAATACTGTACAAGCAATCACAGACAAGAACATTATCTTAATGAAGGTATAAGGACGACACGGAATATCCATCATAACCATTCGTTGTATTCAGTTAGCGTATTTTTTGTTTTCTAAACCTTCAAGATCCCACTTTTCTCTTCACAATACTCCGGTACTGTTATAGATAAAATTATTGTTAACCCTTATAACTGAGATGTTGTGTGTTGCGGCGTGAAGGAGCATATTAACGTCGAAAATTTTCCATTTTGTCCGACAGAGTAGTAAAACGTGTATTATGCCATAATTCAAAAGGAATATTCGATAGAAAAATCATTAGATTTACTTGGATAAATATGTACTATTTCGCGGATAAATATTGCGAAGATCACCTCTGCAGAACTCGTGCATATACAAATCTAATAATTTACTAATGTCAAAATAATGACATCTTCAAGCTCTTAGTCACATATAAAGGTAGTCGCAAATTTGTTTAATCATGCAAAAATTGCTACATAGCAACCAGGTCGAAGTTGTAGTCTTTTATTATGTGTTAATCTGATGTAATTGTAAGAGTTAAATCAATTTATGTTCGATTCTTTCTACCGTTATGTGTCATTTCAAATGAAAAAGTGTGCCAAATTGTCATTGATTTATGTCAATATTTGACAGAGATATCCGCGATGTAAATAAACATTTCCTCCTGCACTCTCCAGAGAAATATACTAATGCCATTTACATATATATTAGATAATATTATTTCGGATATGTTTACAAAAGTAAAGAAATGTCTGACAGCAGTATAACTTGTAATGTTTTCCAGGCACAAAAATAATATCAAGGACTATTGAAGAATATTCACCCGCAAAACGGTAAACAAATTTATAAATATCTCTTTTTTCTTCTTTCTGTTTCTGCTAAAACGGTCGAGGCATGTTCAAAGGACATTTGATTTCTGTGAAAATGCATCATCTAGTATGCCTTGGTATGATTTACAACTTGAAATTTGATCAAACTCTGAATTTTCAAAATATACTAAGAAATTTCAGCAAATAAAAAGATAGGGTTGCATGCTTGATGTTTTGCTAGACTGATTTGAATAATTTGGAACTCGCACAATTTTTTCATAACTGGAGTCTATGGGAAAACCATAACTTTCATAACATTTTCACGAATATAAATAACTCTACTATGTAGAGTTTAATGAAATTTCTTACAGCTGTAAATAAACATATGGCCTATAGTGTGGTGAAATGAAATGTACATGTCCGTGTGTTTATTTTTTAGATATTTGAAAATGATTAAAGTGAACAGCACATTTCACGCTTATTATTTTGAATTATTTAACGTGTCAGATGTTTTAATATCATATTCTAACTTTAGAAAGACGGTAAAGGTTGCCATTAATTCATAGAATAATTTTTGTATCCGTACGCTGAATCCAGGCTTTAGACTATGTTTTCCGGATAAATGACGTTACGCCATCACTTCCGATTTATCAAACGTACAGAATGTACATCTGACTATTTGATTATTACATTTCATTGGAATACAATGATTTAAGAAATAATCTATAGCAAAAGAGTGTTTGAACACTATTTATGCACGATGGGCGGTCATACGCCGGGCGTAATAATTTCACGAGGGTGCAGCCCTCGTGAAATTATTTGTACGACGTATTACCGCCCGAGTGTATAAACTCTTTCTTGGTCGCAACAAAACATTGACGTCACCGCACGTTAACGTGACGTCATTCTAGCGTAAGCGTGTTATAACAGAGACAAGCATATTAGACTGTTAAATAGTGTGTCAAACTACTTTCATTGAAATAAGTCAATATTTGGCAGAGATGACAACAAAGGAAAGCTTGCAGTTAGAAATGTTGTAATATGTTTATGTAATAAAATCTTGTTCTATGTTATTTTGTTATTGTATACTTTTTCCGTCCGTCTCAGTCAGAACAAACAGATAGATACATTAATAACTTCAAAGTATAAAAATATATCTTGTTTTTCAAAATCATAGTTTTCTGTATTTCTGCAATGCTTTTGTTACACTGAAGCAATGATTTACATATTTTCGCATTATGTTTACTTTTGTTTGCTTATTTTTGTTGTTTTTTTTTAGTTATGTTTTATTTCTATAAAATATAAATTCCTATTTAGTTTTCTTGACTTGAACAGACTGTTCTGTTTCTACAGAAAATATTCAAACAATGACGGAACATGAGAATGTGTTAAATAATCATATTTCTCTCTGCACAAACTGTGCGGTTGTGCGTTTTCAAAGCAGGTTGAAAATGAAACAGAGAAAGGAATGTGCTATGATTTAGATTTCTAAAGTATTTCATTTTGTCGCGATTATTTTAACTGCTATAAATAACTGTTACATGGAAAGTGTTGCAATATATTCTGTTTCAACAATTCAAACACTTTTTAACATTTTATATTAAAATGGGTTAAATCCTAATAATGTAGCCTCTTGTAGCAGTATGCTTTTGTTCTGGTGCTTGACAGCTTGATAGGTCAAACTTAAGGAGGTAGGTTACCTTGTTACTAGGGTAATTTCAAATTAGTTGAACCGCGGCAATTTTTGGTAATTCGTGTAATTTATTGTTTTAACTGCTACAATCTCAATTTCGTTTATCTCTGTCCCTTCAAGTACAATTTTTATCCAGGTTTGAAGTGCATGACCTTCCAAAGGTATTTTATATTGAAATAAGAAGGAAAATACGGGTATTTAACACTTTTTAGTGTATTTCGGTTTAATTGTCATCCGTAGAAGTCTGCATAACTGATAATTTTTCTAGTATGCGCGCTAGCTTTCTAATATAAGCTTAAAATAAATATGTCTCGGGGCTCGTGTTTCCATGGTAATGCATTTTCTCTCATTTTTAAACAACTATAAAAACGGGGTTTTCGACGTCCTCAGTGCCATTCTGTTAATGACCAACATGGAATATTTGGGTAATATTATTAGCAAAATACCAAGCACTTTACATGGTACCATATTTTTCTTAAAGTTTAAAGTAATCATGACAACAGAGATGTTTAAAATAGCTTATATCTTGCTTTTAATCGTAATTTCTTATAAACAAATACTAAATGAAATTATCTTTCTTGTAAATGTAGCTTTAAAACATCTTATTTCTAACGTAAGTAATATTTTCGTGTTATTTGCATTTATTAAAACAAATTTCACAGCTTATAATACTTACAGCAGTCTTACCTCGTCTGACATTTTTTTATGGAAAAATCGTTCTGCATGCTACTATTATTCTCATGGATATTGTTGAAATGCAAATAAAAAGCCGAAGCTGTGTTCCTTAAATAGACCCGTGTCAACGCTTTGAATTTTACATTTAGATACTATTATATAGGTCACGGGCTTCGTTTCCATGGTAACATCAATTCAGTTCAAGACACCACAATTTTCTACTGAAATTTGAACGATTGTAGAGCTTAGTTTTAGTATATAAGTAACAAATTATCAACGGAAACTGAAAAATAGGTATTACAAATCAAACTGCCCAATTTTTATTTGAAAATGGCCGTAATTAGTAACCTTTCACCCAACTATATTCCCAGTAACATCAGTTACCATCATCCATTTTCTTACATTCTCCATAACATTTCAATATAACTACATAAAAGAAGCAAATATTGATAAGCGAAAGACTCATAAAAATTATTTCAGCAAATAATGGCGGTTTAAAAATAGTTCAAATAAAGAAAATGCACAGAATTACGTACTTTCAAAATAAAAGCTATTAATTTTGCGCGATAACTGACACGTAACGTCAAGACGTCAATGACGTCATTTTAAGGCAACAATGTTTTGAAGCATTTCTCTGGCAATTTATTCATTATTTCTGCATTATTATACCATGTAGCATCAGATCGGAGACAGGTTTATGATTCTTTTTCGGAAAATGGATATACAAACACATTTAGTTTGTCGTAAACGTCGTCGTAAATCGTGACGTTAGCTTTCGGTTGGACATGCGCACATACAAATAATAAGGTAACCTACATTTAATATGCATATGGATTTCTTGCAAGAAATGAAGAACAATTCAGTCTGAGGCAAATATTTCAAACACGTCAACATTGTCTGGAAGATAAAAGTAATATGGCCCATAAAATGAAGGATGGTTATTCAAAAGAGAAAATAAAATATGTAAGAAGATCATTCGAAGCATTGAATGCAATCTAGCAAAATAATAACAGACTCGGTTTGATTGAGTTTGTTAATGAGAGGAAATAAAAAGCGCAAAACCCCTCACGCCCACTAGAACCGGCCTTAAAAGGAATTATATTACATAGATATTGAATGCTCTCCATCAAATAATCCCGAAGGACCAACAATATTGCAATTTGAACCAATGTTCCACAATACTTTTGCTCGAGACACATTTGACCTTGACGGTCAGTACAAAGGTTCTGAGTTCGAACACATATCCAGGCACTGAACATTTCTTACTTCCTAAGAAAAAAAGGCTTTACGTGCCAAATGAAACAGGCTTGAAAACAGATATCAAAAAAGCTCTGTCCCAGGGTGATTCAATAATTAATTATTGAGTCATATACCTGTTCACAAAAAGGAAAAGCGTAGCATCAAATCACAAAAAGGTTAAACGAATGCAATGTATCTCAGAAAAGGCTGACCATAACCTCTTTCGATAAAACGTTTTAAAACTTTACTAAATGCATTTAAAAAATTGCCATTATCAAACTCCTTTGAAGTTTGTAAGCAATTTCGACATAAAAATCAGATTTAATATGCCTTTTTGCAGAAGTGTACTGTTGAAATTTAAAACCAAATCTGAATAACGGTAGTAAATTTTAGCAAAATATTAACGCAATATTATATGACAGCGATACCTCCGCTGAAGACATTTTTGGGGACTTTTACAAACCTGAAATTGAAATAATCCCTTTTGCCTTACATTTTGTACGATACGGATGTAAATCTTAACATGCTACATCTAAATTGCTAGCTTTATTGATATGGAGTTCCTGGGGGATAAAAAGTATCCCCAAGAAGCAAGTAAAGAAAACTGTTTAGAAACAAAAGGGTCAGTATAGACTGATCATCAATAATTTAAATGCCCTATTCCCAGTCTGGTAAGTATAGTTGCAAATTAGATATAACTTAATACATTTTGGTGTAGAAGAAACGTCCTCTTATACAATTCGATCTTTTAAGATGAGCAAGTAAGTAAGTAAGTAACTTAAGTAAGTAAGTAAGTAAATTCCTTATTTATAGAGGGCAACTCATTTAGTTGATGCTAATCTTCCACGAAGTCCTATTATAACACGGACTTATATACAAATATAGTTCAAACAAAAAAGACAACAACAACAAATATCACGATAAGTACGAATTGAAATAAAATAAAAGAACATCAAAAATACAAATCATCTTAATTTCGAAATCATTTTAACATATTTATTGTATGACATAGTCATCCAGTTGCTACACTTTGATTTAAAACACTGTAGTGAGCTAGACGATTTTACATCTATAGGTAAATTGTTCCAAACAATTGGACCTGAATAAAGTAAGCTTCTTCTGAAAAGTTCTGATTGTGTTTTAGGTATATAAAAAGTCCTTATTTATAGAGGGTAACTCATCTAATTGACGGTAATCTTCCATGAAGTCCTATTATAACACGGATATATACAAATATAGTTCAAACTAAAAAAAGACAACAACAACAAATATCACGATAAGTACGAATTGAAATAAAATAAACGAACATCAATAATACAAATCATCTTAATTTCGAAATCATTTTAACATGTTTATTGTATGACATAGTCATCCAGTTGCTACACTTTGATTTAAAACACTGTAGTGAGCTAGACGATTTTACATATATAGGTAAAATATTCCAAACAATTGGACCTGAATAAATTAAGCTATTTTTGAAAAGTTTTGATTGTGTTTTATGTATACAAAATCCTTATTTATAGAGGGTAACTCATTTAATTGACGTTAATCTTCCATGAGGCCCTCTTATAACATAGATATATACAAATATAGTTCAAACAAACAAAAAACAACAACAATAAATATCACCATAAGTACGAAATGAAATAAAAATATAAACGAAAATCAAAAATACAAATCATCTTAATTTCGAAATCACTTTAACATGTTTATTTTATGACATAGTCATCCAGTTGCTACATTTTGATTTAAAACACTGTAGTGAGCTAGACGATTTTACATCTATAGGTGAAATATTTAATACAATTGGACCTGAATAAAGTTATTTTTGAAAAGTTCTGATTGTGTTTTAGGTAATACTATATAAAATTTTTCTTCGTGTTTGACTGTAATGTCAAAGACGTATCATTTGTCCCTTCTTTTTGTTTGTAGATTTCACATAGATAGTTTGATAATAGACTATTTGCGATTTTAAACATAAAACATGCTTTCTGGTAAAACAGACGCTGATCAAACCGTTGTATATTGAGAGCTTGATTGAAGTCGGAGTTATTTGATTCTAATATGTTTTTGCAATCTTATGAGAGGAGCTGTATCCGAAGGGAGCCACAACACACATTTCCAATAACGTCCAACAGGTTCAATCAAGAACAGCCTGCAATATTTTTACTTTTACGTTGCGAATAAACTTCGTACTTTCAAATATTCAAATCAATTCGTTTGTACTATTTCATTTAATATATTTTATTTTTCGTCCCTGACACAAAATCTTAAATCAAACTTAATATAATGCAAACGTTTATACGTAAAACAAAGCATTCTGGTCACAAGATTTATCCTTATTCACAGCCAGTTTTACATAACAGAATATAATAAGTCTCAATATTTTGATTGCATGTAATATGATACTTCGTTCTGGTATTAGACAGTTTGGCATGTCGAAAGAAAGCATATCAAAAATATAATAAGATTTATCTTTCAGGTAGATTGATTCTGTCTGAGTAGTACTTTGTTTTACATTTTCCGTGAAGGGTCACTGACATACCAAACACTTACTTATAGGTGGATATAAGCAAATCGCAGTAACTTTAGTTTAAGCTTATTTATTTTAGCTCGATTGTGATAAAAGTTTCAAGCTTATTTGAACCACTCTCGAGTCCCCTTCCTGGAAAAACCAGTACTGGTGTCGTATGAAAAGTCGTGGTCGTGACCCCAGTGGGTTCGAACCCATGTTCCCTAGGTTGAGCTGCCGACACCTTAAATACTTGACCATCGCTCTCCTTTTAATAACAGCGACATTCTTTGATTAAATGTTGCACATTTTTTCTTTAAGCACTTTGAAGTAGAAGTGTACAAGAAATAATTAAAATAAGTCATGTTCCATTAAGATAAGTTTAGTTTCAATATCAAAGGGAAATGAAAACAATGGCCCTAAAGAGACAATTCTTTTGACACAGTAATTAAACAAGTTATACAATTTCAGATCAATTTTTCCTACACTATAGAATTTCAGATTCAGTTTCAACCCTGTTATTTAGAAACTAAAGAATATACTTAGACAATTCGGCAAAGGAAAAAGATTGGATCGTGTACTTGAATTTTTGCTAGGTTGATTTGGAAACAAATTTGGACCTCCCACACGTTGTCATAATAGGAGCCTATGGGGAAATTACAATTTTGATGATATTTTGCGATAATATTGTTTACTACAATGTAGATTTTAATGAAACTTCTTACAGTTATAAACTAACTAACGGTCTATGGTGAAATAAAATATATAGCTCCATATGCTTATTTTATTTGAAGTTATCTGTCAATGATTAAAGAGGTTCATACATTTCAAAATAATTTAAGACATTATTTGGAATTATTCAAGTTGCCAAAAGTTTTAATCTCATATTTCATCTTCAGAATGATAGTAACGTTGCCATTTTATCCAATTTATTAAAAGGTTTCCATTACTTCTATCCATATGCCGAGTCAAGACTGTATTCTACGTTATCTGGATAAATGACGTTACACCATTTTATGAAACGTGTAGAATTACTTTAAATATAATGTTAATGTCGAGCCGTTTTGTTTCTTTAGCATCTATTCCTCATAGTATTATCATAATTACAAAACTTATTAGAAAGTGTAATAAACAAATGTAGATTTCATAGTGTGCATTAAACAAGTAATTTGCGTACATATTTGCGAAAAAAATGTGCAAATGAGCACAAACGTAAATGAAAACTAAATAGCGCTTTTGAAATTAAATAGCTTTCATGGCAATTAGGTATATTGTAACAGTGCCATGTTGGAGTTGGTAATTCTACATGTGAAGACATCTTGTCTTTTTGTGTTTAATCATTAAAGGAGGCATAAACTTTACAATATCGGCGTTGATATGATGGAAGTTGGAAGTTCAGATTTCCGACGTTATTGGACATCAATATAGCCATTAAATTGTCAAAGCAGGCCAAAATGAACTAATGTAGGCCATTACAACAAATAAAACAATCTCGGCTAATATGTAGCTTCTGTACTCTAAATGGAATGTGAAAGGATGTTTGAACCGAAATATTATGAGAAGAAATTTTCTGTTGTATTTTTTTTCGCTATTCTACATTGTGAAGGAAGGACAATAAGGAAGCGATGTGATGATACTTCCGTTTAGTTTTCTTTTTTGGTTTAAAGTCACGCCGACACAAACAAGGTCATATGAAAACTTTTCCAGTTTTCGGTTGTAGAGGCAGGTACCAAGTGATCCTCCGAGCACCATCACAAGCATAGGCGGGCCTCTGGGTAGAACCACCGGTCATCCGTTTACTGGATGTCTTTCCCGTTTTCGAATTCGACAACTAAAGCGTGCTTTCGAATCCACATCAATTGTAGGCAAGTGATTCGATGTCAGCAACCTTAACCACTCGGTCACGGAGGTCCCTCTTTAAAGACTTTAATCAACTTCTCTTCAAAAGTTGAAATATCATTCTCTAGACCAGGGTTTTCAATCAAATTATATCAACTGATGTTTTCGCCGCGACCATCACTCGGTATTGTCTATTTTGATTGCAATTCTAATAAAACATAAATGCAATACAGAAAAATACCACAACAGAGCAGTAATACGTAATAAAACATACTTTTGACTACGCGATCTATATATATAACTATGATTTATATGTATTAAAGCACACGGAATCAAAATTGATCCTAGAAAGGAAAGTGATGTGATTTAGCATTGTAATTGCAGTAAATACGCAGATGCAGTCTTCAGTAGTCAGATATTTATTATCAATTTTGAGATTCTATAGTTTTTGCGGCGGGCCGCTTGCGGCCTCTGCCGCTTAGTTAACACTCACAGTTTCAAAGTGTGTCATCGCGCGGAAGATCGAAAATTGGAGACAATCCGAATAACACATCAAATTGAAGCGTAATAATTCTTGTAAAACGGATAGTTTAATGAGAAGAAGGGTTGGTGGTTACTGCGTGATGATTTATAAAGTATTTATGTCTTGTATGGTAAACCTATTTTATACAGTAATAAACCCGTCAAACTAGTTCAATAATAGAACTATTTGACTTCGCGGAATGTCATTGGACAAAACCAAACAACACACTGAGACAAAATAGTCCAAATTTTCATTGTTATTACACCGTAAAAATGCATTTGATGAAGTTTGTGTAATATCCTACTTTCGTGCATTTTAATAAGAATAAAGAAGAAAATCTAGGCGAATGATATTTTTTGTTTTAATAGGTATTACCGGACTTCTTTAATTATTGTTGTTTATGACGCCATCTTGTTTTTGTGAATGAAACAACAACAACAACTTCTAAAGGACATATCTGTTTATGCGGTGATTTTTTTTATGAAATGAGCTTTTAATAGGAACGTGAGACCGTGTCAGGGTGTCACTAATATATAGCGTATGCCTGCCGTATTTGCAATAGACCATTTCACGAAGTATATGCGCATGCGCAAACTGATTACCGTTAATCCGTGAATTAACGTGATTAAACGATAAGACAAAAACTGGGGGCTAAGAGATAGATAGATAGATAGGTTATGTACAGCGTGTTAAGTTTGAGACAGTTTTCTTCATTTTTGGATCGAACTACGTTGAGACTAAACAATGAAATAGTCTGTATAGCTGAACGCTTTACTTCAATGTCTTACGATAGCTGACCAACCGCTGCGTCTGTAAATTATTGACAGGTGTAATGAGCGGGAATTTCAAACACAAGTTGCGTCCTTAATAACTTGTTTAATTAATAGCAAAAGCTGATCTTCACCCGATGTACAATTATTGAAAAGGTCAAATGCACACTTTTTACGCAAATGGCGTCGAAAAATCACGTTTTAGCCTAATTAGTTTTGACGTTGCTGTTTTTACAGAGATTAATTTAGTTTCGGGCGCCCATTTCAATCAAAAAGAAATTTATTTCATTTATTATAACAGGACCGTTGAAACCTATACGATAATGTAAGTTTCAAATATGTACTCCGACTATTCGCCGAAGGAATTCTTACTTCATGCAAAGACCATGCCAAAATCTTTCTACGAAATTATTATTTTCGAACGGAATGACTAAGTAATGTGTAAAAACCATTCCATAGAATTAAAAAAAAAAACTAAACTCGTAATACAAATTTATTTTACTGAAAAATGAGAGATAAAATGCGGGGGTCTCCGACTTTGTTTTCACTGTATTGTCTTCAATTTTCCCCTACCATCCTTTTTACGCGAGATTTAGGGAAAAATACAACCAACAACAAAAATTTCATTTTAAGCGTACTTCAATTTTGTTAGCAATCCTCCGATTTCTTTCCGATTTTTATTGTCACACTTGTATGCCTGAATGCATGTTACACACACAAAAAAAGCGTAATGAAAAAATGATACTTTTTATTAAACATTTTACTGCTCGTTCTCTCCTCCATAGAATTTTAGAAATTTTCTGAAAATGATCCCCGAGATGTTTTTGAATAGAATAAGATAACAAAACTCCTTGACTACCGGGTTCATTTTCACGCTACAGTGCTAAGAAAATTAGGAAGTTAAAGGAACATTAAACATGTCTTTTTCCCGCATTTTCCAACCAAGTTCATATTGTCTGTTTGTGGAATTTATTAATTTATTTGCAGCCTTTATTTTACGGCTTGTAGCGTTATTAGATAGTGTTTTTTTTTTTTTTTTTTTTTTTTTTTTTTTTATTTTTTCGTATTAAGTTTAAGCCCGTTTCAGCTGTTTCATAAATAACTAAATGCAGTTTTCTCCGGTATCCGGAGATGTTAGTTCGGGCCCGACTTCCTACAGCACTGCATGAAGTGGGAAAGATGTAAATTCTTACGGAGAGTAGTTGTGTAAGCAATCCGCCGTGACAAGGTTGTTGAGAAACGGCGTAAACCCAACACAAATAATGGACATCAAATGGATAAGTACAATAATCTATTTAATTCATGTCCGTAAATTTTTACGTCTGACATTAACTTCTTGTCGTTTTGATTGTGCATATTTCGACCAACTTATAAGGGAATAATTATTGTTTGTTTAGGGTTATACACCCGTTTTCTTCAACGTGTTATTTTTTTAATATTTTTTTTTTTTTGCAAGCACTAAACTATTTCCACAGTAACTTAAACTTGTCCCATTGATAAATAATACTTACGGATAGAGCGGCCGTACCAGACACCAAACATGTGATCGCTCGACTGACGGGCGAACGATCCAACCAGTGTGTAATTCATTCCGGGCGGGGGTAATTTTTGACTGGATGAATGAGACAAAGACTATTTTTAAGAGTCATTTGTATTTGAAGTTTCAAAACTGGAATTATTTTAAAATCTGAATTGCACGTATTTGTTAACAATGGTTTAAAAGGTTCAATCAAATATAATGATTAAAATAAGAAAACGAAGTAAGCAGGTAATTGTTTAAACGCGAAGTCCATTGTTTTTTTTTTTGTTCTTTTTTGTTTTTTTTTTTTGCCTTTTGTTAGTGCTTCATTAAAACAGACTCTAGGGGGTGACACGGGTCTAAATTTTTGCATTAATATTCACGTTTCAAATTTGATAAAAAGAAATACACATACTGATAAAAACGGTGGAAGGTTTTATCAGAGTGTTCGATATGAATACGGTCAAATGTTGACAAAATCAAAAACCATATTTTTACTCTAAACAGTCAGATAGGACTTGGGTTTTCCTATGTCAATATCAGTCGAATCAATAAACACTAAGTGAAAACCCTTTTTCACCGATTATGATCAGAAAACTTTGCTGCAAAAATCGATAAATAACTGAAGAGCCCCCAGTTTTTCAAATCTCGTTGCGTCTCGAGAATTCTCGCTTAGAATGCGTCTACCGATAAAGACTTTTCCAATGCTTAGACGCTTGCCGTGAAATGGTCTATTACCACAAAATAGTTTTTACAACGGAAACGTTCGAAGAAGCGGAAAATGACTCATCGATAGCATTATAGATTTCTGCACTAACAGTTTAAAAAAGTCTCAAATCAAGGAATACTGCATTTGGAATGGAATGTTATTGAGGAAAAGTTTATTATTTTTCTATCAAGCACGTTAGGGCTTGTGTATAGATTTAAATCGGCCTTACGTTTGCTTGGTAAGAATGGGTTTTCCCAAAATTGCAATTTAGCAGAACTTCGGATACTTCACAAGTTTGGCATCAAATTAAAAGAAGATTTCTACGTCATTCATGTTCAGCGGGACACAGATTGACAAAAGGGTTTGTTAGCCATTGATTTTTGCTTTTATTTCATGATATTTGGGATTTTTTGTCAGGCTATTTTTATAAAGGGTTTAAATTTAATTTGTGGGGTGTTTTTGATTTTTAGCAAGGAAGTGTCTAGCCGCCCGGTAACCGACGCAAAGGGGTGCGTACCGTTCTCGATATGTATCGAATCCGGTATTCGGGTTCGATCGAAAATTTGGATCGACGTTCCGGGTATCGATCAAAATCGATCAAAAAGCTAACTACATGGTAAATGGCCTCATTACCGCAGATACATATGTATAATGCGCAGCTTTTTGACCTCCAGGCCCCACCCCGAATCGGGGGCGCACAGTTATACACAGGTATAGATGATTTTCCAACTTCGAAACAAGTTTGTTTCCGATGGTCGCCATT
Source organism: Mercenaria mercenaria (assembly GCF_021730395.1). Classification (NCBI taxonomy): domain Eukaryota; kingdom Metazoa; phylum Mollusca; class Bivalvia; order Venerida; family Veneridae; genus Mercenaria; species Mercenaria mercenaria. The sequence continues at coordinate 59,525,690 of NC_069363.1, forward strand.
TTGGTACAGGAATACTCTCCGCGCTAATGTCCCCGCTAAAATATAAGATTGCCGTTACGTTCCGTAAAAGATCGAATGGTTTAATTTTTTTTCAAAAAAAATTAATTTAAACAATTGAAAGTATTTTGATTAAAGAAATATTAATAAATCACAAAATTATGATACAAATTTAAAAGATTGAGTATTTTTTTTAAACCGAGATCAAACTGTGAACAACAAAATTGACAGAGGTGACAGCTAATTGCTGGCTATTTGATCATAACAAAAAGACTATCACACCTTTTTATCATTTGAATTGAGAAGCTCTGTCATTTTGAAAGATACCATTCTGAATAATTGAATCAGCTGTTTCTTCAAATAGTTAATTAAAAAAAGGTAAAACAACAATTCTAATATGCTTGCCTCTTTTTCCCTAAAGAAAAATGTATCCAAGTCCTGTGATTTTGACTCAAAATAGACCGACCTTAGAAGTGAGTATAAAGTTCATTTTGGGCATTACTATAATGGTCTTGTACTCTTGTTATTATTCTGTTTGAAAATATCATATGATATATCGAATATCGATCATTTTGTTCGATACAAATTTTCGTATCGATCATTTTGACCGATACGCACCCTCCCGGGACGCCTAGCCTGCGTTCTAGTCGTCCGGTTACCGGACGGCTAGCAAATCATCAGGGATTTTCTAGTCTTTGGTAATTGATTTCTTATGAATAAGTAATGATTTTAATAGTTTTAAATGTTATTACTTAAAATATCAATACTTATCTGATTTTTCAGTCGATTAAGCAAGAGATCGTGTTTGTTTACAAATCCGTTGATATTCTATTTTTAGAAATGATTAAACATTGAATCCCCAAATTGTCCATATGCTATTTTGTAAAAGTGATGTTTTTTTCTAACGGCCTTAAACTTTAATATTAAAACACAAACTTTTTGAAGAATGGAAACCCTAAAAAAAGCAATTCTTCATTATTTTGATATAATTTTTTCCCAAAATAAAATGGATTAATTATGAACGCTTAACTATTGACCATATCGACATTAAGGTTTAAATCCGTTTCCGTTTTTTCTTAAAGTCTTGAACATCACACTGCCACTTTTGAAATTAGATGTCATTTAAAACAGTTATTCATTAAAAAATGGAGAGATCGCCGTGACGTCACGCGTTAACATCGGGTTTATCTGGTGGTTGGCAAAAAAAGTTTTTAACACCGTTTGCGTATTGAATCAGAATTTTTAATTTTTAATAACTTTTTTGCTCATTTATGGATTTTCAAAATTCAAAAGATTTGAAATACTAACGATCTTCATTTTTTGTTATCCAAATATCTTTTTATGCCCCGAAGGGAGGCAATATTTTTTGAACCGTCGTTGTCGGTCTGTCAGTCTGTCGGTCTGTCCGCATTTTTCGTGTCCGGTCCATATTTTTGGGTCATCGATGGATGGATTTTAAAAATAACTTGGCATGAATGTGTACCACAGTAAGACGACGTGTCGCGCGCAAGACCAGGTCCGTAGCTCAAAGGTCAAGGTCACACTTAGACATTAAGGTTATTACTTTGATGGGCGTGTCCGGTCCATATCTTTGTCATCGATGGATGGATTTTCAAATAACTTGGCATGAATGTGTACCACAGTAAGACGACGTGTCGCGCGCAAGCCCCAGGTTTTGTACCTCAAAGGTCAAGGTCACACTTAGACATTAAGGGATAGTGCTTTGATGGGCTGCCCGGGTTTCCATATCTTTGTCATCGATGGATGGTTTTTTCAAATAATTTGGCATGAATGTGTACCACAGAAGACGACGTGTCGCGCGCAAGACCCAGGTCTGTACCTCAAAGGTCAAGGTCACATTAGAATTAAGGGATAGTGCATTGATGGGCGTGTCCGGTCCAAAATCTTTGTCATCGATGGATGGATTTTCAAATAACTTGGCATGAATGTGTACCACAGTAAGACGACATGTCGCGCGCAAGACCCAGGTCCGTATCTCAAAGGTCAAGGTAAACCTTAGACATTAAGGGATAGTGCATTGATGGGCGTGTCCGGTCCATATCTTTGTCATCGATGGATGGATTTTCAAATAACTTGGCATGAATGTGTACCCAGTAAGACGACGTGTCATGCGAAAGACAGGTCCGTAGCTCAAAGGTCAAGGTCACAGTTAGATGTTAAGGTCTTTTTCATGATAGTGCAGTGATGGGCGTGTCCGGTCATTCTTTGTCATTCATGCATGGTTTTAAAAATAACTACGCATAAATGTGTGACACAGTAAGACGAGTGTCGCGCGCAAGCCCCAGCCCCGTAGGTCAAAGGTCCTAAACTCGAACATGGGCCCATAATATTCATTTAAAGTGCCATGGGGGGCATGTGTCATCCTATGGAGACAGCTCTTGTTTCAAATAATAACCGTTTTAAATGACATATAATTTTAAAAGCGCGTAGTGTTTTTTTCACAACCTTTAGAAAAACAGTGTTAGTTAAGCGTTCAAAATTTAAATCCATTTTATTTCGAAATAACAATTAAAAATAATCAATAAATTGCTTGTTTTATAACCTTTCCATTGATCAAAAAATTATTATGTAATTTGTGTTTTAAAAAAGTTTAGACCGTTAGAAAAACTCACTGTTTACAAAAAAAAACATGGACGATCGGCTTCTGCCAACCCGATCACTGTCTTTCAGTTCTAAAAATAGAAATTACACCGGATTTGTATAAAAAACACGTTTCTTCCTATACTTGAATACTAAAATATGAAATTGAAAGTACTTCAAAACTGTTTTAATTTTGAAAAATCAAGGGGAAAAGTTTTTAAAAAATTTAAAAAATTCCGATCCATAAAAAGCCTCCAGATGAACAGATTTTAGTAAGAGACGCCACGTCGATCTCGCCATTATTAAGTTGGGCAAACTTCCATTTTATCATCTGAATAATGCAATGATTTATTGTAAATGTTTATGTATGTATTTACACAAAAATTTTTTTTGCAGATAAGTATAGATTTTAAGTAAATAACATTAAAATATATAAAATCACGTTCTTATTCATTAGGAAATCAGTTACGGACGACTAGAAAATCCCCTGAGGATTTGCTAGCCGCCGGTAACCCGGACGACTAGAACGCAGGCTAGGTGCCCGGTTACCGGACGGTTTAGACATTTCCCTTTTAGCAAAGAAGTATAACTATAAATATACAAAATTTCACAGTGGAGTTCATCTCCGCAGGCACGTATCCCCGCGATAACTGGTGTTATCAACTAAAGGGTTAATGCTGACTTGACCCTCCGGATCAAATCGATAGACGCTTTTAATTTAAAATGGTGTACATGTACGGCCGTTACCTAATAAACCGAATCAGGTCCAATTTCAAACGAGCACTGTTGATTTCTCAGACTTCCAATCATAAACTCATTTTTTCCCCTGTGAATCTTGTAGAAAATACTAACAACATTAAAAAAACCCCATTAACATTATAAAAAAACGATCTTAAAATAGAAAGTTTTTCACGATACAAATTTTTATCCTTTGCTTTCTGTTTCATACACTGGAACGGCTGACCGAATCGGGTCCAATTTTCAAAAGACCACTTTGAATTTCCAGACTTCCAATCATAATTTATTCCTTCCTTCCCTGGTAAAAAATACTAAAAAACAATATTTTTATTATAGACAACGGGGCCCTCCGGAATTTTGATAACTCAATCGGTCCGAAACAAAAATCCTGACATCGGGGGACCCCCCCCACTGCTTTCCCCAATATTACATATTTTGTAAAACGTGATAGAGTAAAGATATAATCATGTCATGCATTAAAACTGAGTTCCCGGTCACCGGGGTTTTTTCCATACAATGAAGACAGTTATTCAGTGTTATGTGTGATTTTTACTTTTTTTAAATTTCGATTTTTTTCCGAGAAAATACTTGTAAGGATAAAATTACCGAGGCCTTGACACCGTGTGGTAAACTAGTCTAAAACCAACGCACGTGACCGGTCCCGTATACAGGGAAGATACTTTGTGATGTTTCCTCATTCTTTGAATGAATTCTATAAAATACAATTACATGACACATATTTCTGCTAAACAGTCTGGGTATTTTAAGAATACTCTGCCGCGGACCGAATGTGTACTTATATGAATGCTGAGATCAAATTTCCCGCATGTATAGTACCAAAAGGTCACGCGTGTTTGGCCAGGGATATTTCATTTAAACTTATGTTGTACTTCAATAAGCAGCTACATTTTAAAGTTATATGTTCTCTTCTGATGTAAACAAAATTTCATTTTGAAACGTTTTTTAAAGCCCGATTGATAAACAGCACCACTCCGGTTTTTCTTTATCATTCGTGTTTGCCAGTCCATTTTTTTTTTCTTTTTCTTTTTGCACCGTCGGGTTGCAAAGACGATTTTCTGCACTTGTTTCAACTGGAGCCCCAACAAATGAATCTTGTAATTTTTTCAAATCAAGTAATTATAAAAAATATTTTGATTGGTTTTCCGTGTGATGTCTCATTAAATCAAAGACCTATAATGTACAATTATAGCTCTTTGATTAAATCAGTGACCATTTGTTTTTTACCATGATGAAACATAGCCTTTTGAAAAAAAACATCCGTCGGTTTTTAAATAAAAGAAGTGGATCCCAGTTAAAATGATTTGGATCCAGTCAGACATATTTGGAAACCAGTCAAAATTTTTAAATTACTTTGCGTCGGCTGTCTGCAAACATTAAAGGATGTGCCACGCTAGTACTGATTGCGTCACATGCTAGTTACGGACCGATTATCAAAGTGACAGTCAGACTGTTTGACACTTTTTATTGATTATCTGAGGGTGCGACCAACAATTTCCTGCTTGGCAGTAGATGGTGTATTGAGATATCAGACAGAATTTTGTACTTTTCTCCATTTTACGGGACCGATTTTTTTTGTTTTTTCACTTTATAAAATGGGTTTCTGAAAGTAAAAAATCGGTCCAAAACCGACAAACCGGCAAATTTCCGAAGCCCTGATAGTCAACATTAAAAAACACCATTATCATTATAAACAAACAATCATGACAATCTAATAGAAAGTTTTTCATGACAAATTTTATCCTTCAGTTGTATGGTAAAAATTTCATACATTGATAAAAACGAGATCTCATTCAGTTACCACGTGATGTTTGCGAGTTTTGCTCTATGTGCCTTTCAAGTTGCGGGTCTGTTTATTCTTATTTGGCTTAGCGCTTTTTTTTTAGGAATGATTAGGGGTCAAGGGCTCCAGTACCGACATCTAGACAAGTTCCATTTATCTCTGGACAGATGAATTAAAAAAAAAATAATAAACAATGTTTTCTTTAGTATTTAAGACATGGATTTTGCTCATGAAATTTTGAATTGGTTAAATAATGGTGGACAGTCGTTAATTGCTGTTAAAATTTTCTATTCAATATGCCTCAGACCTTCGAGTGAGAGCAACATACTGTAATTATGATTATAAGATAAAAAAAATTAAATGAAGGCAACTTTAGGCTAGGCTTAATATACTCATTTGGGTTTTCTGGGATGATTATTTTTTGATATGTATTTTTTTTATCCCTCTAGCCTTACCCATATCAGCATTTAATGTTAGGAAAACGAAGACATTTAAAAAAAAAAAAAAATGTCATATATACTGCTCAGACTTACTGTACAGTACTTAAACTTAATATATTCATGTTGAAATTTTAACTAATAATTTAAATAACAGACATAAATCAATATAGACATAAATCTATATAATAAAATGTAAAAAAAGGTGTGAGGAGATATTTACCCGACACCTGTTTCAATACGCACGGACGCGAACAACACTAACTTGCAGAAAGAAAACACATTATACATTAAAAAAATGTCAGTGATGAAATTTTATGCTTTAAAGTCACCCAACAATCAGAGATGTAATCTATACAAATACATTGTACATGTCCCGAAAACATTCACAACGGATTTCACTGGGGATTTCTTAAGTTTGGACGTGACGGACAGCGACAGTCAGATTTTTAAAGTTATCACGCTGTCCCAAACGTTTTGCTTTATGACAAGAAATCGAAAACTTTTACCCGCAATTACCTTATACACAGTAATACAGTACATAATAAATTAATAGTAATGTACATGTTGTAATTGATGCCCGGACTAGGGGTGTAGCGATATGCTTAGTCACAATACAAATACATATCATGTGACAGAATTAAAAAAAATTAATGTTCTTCTCTTTAAAGTACTTGGGAAAATTTTGCTTTAAAGTTAAAGAAAATTGTAATAAATGATACATTTGTTTAGTTGCTATCTTCAACATGATTGTATGGAAGTTTTTATTCAATGTCGATCTCTACTTTCCACTGTATCGTAAAACAGACCTAGATACGATACGCCAGACTATAATATATATAATGTTTCGTGATACAGTGAATTTCGATAGGTCGTTAATTACACCCCTTTGCCGGACCTAGACCTTAATGTATTTATTGTGTGAAGTTGTGCATTCCGTTTTGCTAAATGAACATGTACTATGATCCATAAGACATAACGTGAGAAAAACAAAAAACTTAAAATATCATAAAAAATGAATTTAAAGGTAATATTTAAACATGTTATACTAAGCTACTTTAGAAGTAACACATACCTGGATACCAGCTGCTAGTTTCTCTGGTTGTTGGGAAATTTTATATTAAATCAGACGATAAATAGAACAGTAGGTTTTTATAGTCCCCCACAGGTGGAACACGGAGTGGATTATAGGAATGATGCCTATTAGAGCGCAATAAGTAGATATTCATGTACTTGACTTATGCTTATAGGTCAAGGTCAGTGTCACTATTGAAGGTCAAGAAAAAATTTTTTTTTTGCTGATGGATTATCTAGTGCTACCAAAAATGTTCCCCATGATGAGACAGTGTGTCAATGCTTTATCTATGCTTGTCAGTTAAAGGTCAAGGTCACGTTCAAGATCATGTAAAAATTTTTTTCTGCTACATTAATTGCATCAAAGGACATTTTTAGTTTCTACACAGAAATGTTCCCCATGATTTTGCTATAGTCGCGCACATGACCCATTGTTGTCGGCCATAGGTCAAAGTCATTATTGAAACTCAAGTAAAAAAAAATTTTCACTGGTATGGGACTTATGTATTGCCACGGCTATACTCGGTCACTTGTTCATACAGACCTGGTGTCTCAAGTGTTTTTTTTCAGACATTTTTCATCAACTAAAAAGTTTTGTTTCTTAAAAACTTTTTGTTTGATATTATTGCTATTCAGATGCCATATTATCTCATATTCTGGCGGATGATTTTTCAAAGTTATTGTCCTTTGATTACATAACATAGTATACAAAAGTTCCATTTACTCGAAGAGGAAATGTGATATTTCTGATGTTCAACTTCCAGCCAGATGATTTTCACTGACTTATTGCCTTTGGTAATTCAACTAAGTTTACTATAGTACCATTTTTTGTCCAGAGTATTCCTCAGCAACCACTGGCTGGAATTTATAGTAGCTTTATAGGAAGCTTCACTGCCAAGAGGAAATGCGCGTTCGAGTCAGATGATTCACTGACTTACTGCCCTTTGATAATTCAACTTTAGTACACTTAGTACCATTTTTTGTCCTGGACTGGGAAAACCCTAGAAACTTCATCGGAAGTTGCATATTATCTTCATGTTTGTCGAATGATTATCACTGAGTTACTGCCTTTGATTGTTCAACTTTAAAGAACTATAGCGCCATTTAGTCGGATATTTCTTGGCAACAAAAGGTGGTGCGCATTTTTACTCATTGAGCAAAAGTGCTCAAATGTGAGCTTTTGTGATCGCTCTGTGTCCCTCGTCGTCCGTCTTCTGTCTGTCAGTCGTCCGTTGTCAACAATTTGGGCTGTTAACCCCTTAGAGGTCACAATGTTGGCCCAATTTAATGAAATTTGGTCAGAATGTTACCCTCAATAAATCTTGGATGGTTTGATATTGGGTCATATGGGGTCAAAAATTAGGTCATCAGGTCAAATCTAAGATAAAGTTGTTAACACTTAGAGGTCACAAATTTTTGGGCCCCAATCTTAGTGAAATTTAGTCAGAATGTTACTCCAATAAATCTTGGAAGAGTTTTAAAATTGGGGCATCTTGGGTCAAAAACTACGTCACTAGGTAGATCAAAGGAAAAGCTTTTTAACACTCTAGAGGTCACAATTTTTGGCCCCAATCTTAAAGAAACTTAGTCAGAATGTTACCCTCAAAATAATCTTGACGGTTCGATATTGGGTCATCTGGGGGCAAAAACTAGGTCAAAACAAAAGGGAAAAACTTGTAACACTCCAGAGGTCACAATTTGTCCAATCTTAATGAAACTTAGTCAAAATGATTTCCCCCAATAAATTTTGGACGGTTTTAATATTGGGTCATCTGGGGTCAAAAACCAGGTACAGGTCAAATCAAAGGAAAAGCTTGTTAACACTGTAGAGGCCACATGTAAAGGGCCATATTAATGAAACTTGGTCAGAATGTTTATCTTGATGATCTATTGGGGCAAGTTCAAATCTGGGTCAGGTGGGGTCAAAAACTAGGTCATATCAAAGGAAAAGTTGGTTAACATCTAGATGCCACATTTATGACTGTATCTTCATGAAACTTAGTTTATATTGTTTAACTTGATGATCTTTAGGTCTAGTTCGAATCTGTGTCATGGGCACTTCAAAACCAGGTCAGCGGGTCAAATCAAAGGAAAAGCTAGTTAACATTTTAAAACCACATTTATGACCATATCTTAATGAAAACTTGGTCAGAATGTTAATCTTGATGATCTTTAGGTCAATAGGTCAGGTGAGCGATACAGGGCCTTCATTGCCGTCATGTATCTTCATCTTATGGTGGATATATTCCAGTGAGGTTCTTAATATTTTATTAATTCAACATGAGTATTTTTTAAACTATATCTGCCCAGTCAGCGGATTCCACTTTTTAGCTCACAAGAGCACGAAGTGCTCAAGGTAAGCTGTTGTGACCAGTCATTTTGCGGCCCGCGTTCGTCATGCGACATGCATCATCCATCAACATTTACCTTGTTAACACTCTAGAGGCCATCTGTCACCCAATCTTATGAAACTTTGTCAGAAAGTTGTCTTGAAGATCTCTTGGGCAGGGTTTGAAACTGGGTTTATGTATGGTCAAAAACTAAGTCAGTAGGCCAGATCAAAGGAAAATTTGTTTAAACACTCAAGAGTCCACAGTTTAGTTGGAAAATTTATGAGAATTGTTTAAAGGGGTTTGTCTTGATGTCCTCTAGGTCAAGTTCGAATTGGGTCAGGGGGGATCAAAAACTAGGTCACCCGGGCAAATCAAAGGAAAAGCTTGTTAACACTCTAGAGGCCACGTTGTAACCCAACCTTTATGAATCTTGGTTAGAATGTTTGTATAGATGATCTCTAGGTAAAGTTTGAAACTGTGTCAGTTAGGATCAAAAACAGTTTTGCAGCCAGATCAAGGAAAATCTTTTACTCCATAGTTAAGTTTGAAACTCATAAGAATTGGTCGCATGTTGTCTTGGTCAATTCGAATTGGGTCATGTGGGGTTTAAAAACTAGGTCACCCGTCAAATTCAAAGGAAAAGCTTGTTAAAACTCTAGAGGCCACAGTTGTAACCCAATCATCATGAAACTTTGGGCAAAGTGTTTGTCTTGTGATTATAGGTCAAGTAGAATCTGGGTCATGTGAGGTCAAAAAACTATGTCAAGAGCCAGATCAATCTGGTGAGTGTTATAGGGCCATCTGGTCCTTTGTTTCTTTTAATATGCAATAATCTTATTTTTGGTGAGCATCCATTGGGTTTACCATATTTTTTGTTATTCTATTTCCTTTTATTCTCGGTAAAAAGGAAAAAAAAAAAACAATCAAACAGACATGAAACTCCTCTTTTAGACGTTATGTAACATGCATAAGTTGATATTCTGGGCGGGTACTTTCATTTGGTTTATGGCTTTTAGCTCAACCTGTCACAAAAGTGACAAGGTGACTTTTGTGATCGCGTGGCGTCCGTCGTCGTGCGTCCGTGCGTGCGTAAACTTTTGCTTGTGACCACTCTAGAGGTCACATTTTTCATGGGATCTTATGAAAGTTGGTCAGAATGTTTTATCTTGATGATTCTAGGTCAAGTTCGAAACTAGATCATAAGCGGTCAAAAACTAGGTCAGTAGGTCTAAAAATAGAAAAAACCCTTTTGACCCTCTTTGAGGCCAAAATTTTTCAAGAGTTTTTCATGAAAAAATTTGGGCAGAATGTTCACCTTGATGATATTAGATCAAGTTCGAAACTGGGTCACGTGGGGTCAAAACTAGGTCAGTGATCTAAAAATAGAAAAACCTTGTGACCTTTTAGAGGCCATATTTTTCATGGGATCTTCATGAAAATTGGTCAGAATGTTCAGCTTGATGATATCTAGGTCAGGTTAGAAACTGGGTCACGTGGGGTCAAAAACTAGGTCAGTCGTCTAAAAATAGAAAAAACCTTGTGACCTCTCTAGGGTCATATTTTTCAAGGACTTATGAAAATTGGTCAGAAAGTTCACCTTGATGATATCTAGGCCAAGTTCGAAACTGGGTCACGTGCGGTCAAAAACTAGAACAGTGATCTAAAAATGAAAAACTTTTTGATGTCCTAGAGGCCATATTTCTCAATGGAACTTCATGAAAATTGTTGGAATGTTCAGTTGATGTATTTAGGTCAGGTTCGTAACTGGGTCATGTGTGATCAAAACAGTCAGTAGGTCGAAAATAGAAAAACTTTGTGACCTCTCTAGGGCCATATTTTTCACGAGATCTTCATGAAAATTGGTGAGAATGTTCATCTTGATGATATCTAGGTCAAGTTTAAAAAGGGTCACGTGCTTTATAAACTAGTCATTAGGTCAAATAATTTGAAAACCTTGTGACCTCTCTAGGGTCATATTGTTCAATGGATCTTCATGAATTGGTCAGAATTTTTTATCTTGGGTGATATCTAGGTCACATTTTGCTCAAAAACTAGGGCACTTTGTCAAATAATAGAAATAACGATGTCATACTCAGTTCAACACTGGGTCATGTGGGGTAGGTAGCGATTCAGGACCATCATGGTCCTCTTGTATCGTTTTGCTAACATGCAGATTAGAAAAAAAAATGTTCTAGTCAAATACGGAATAATAATTGATCCAATACAGTAATATATTGGACAGTCAGTGGTACAAATGTGATTCGCTGAGAAAATATGTATTCAATGATATGTGTATATTCTAGATGCAAATTATAATTAAAATTCAAAATTCATGTTTTGAGAAAAGAGAAATTTTAAAAAATAATCTTCCATTATATTTCATGTCTTCTATTTAAGCCCGCCGCATTCAGCACTTTTAGTGCTTTGATTATATGTAAAGCGTCGTACATAATTCTGTGTTTCAAATCAAAAGAAGAATCTGTTATCAAATCGTGTTCACACAGTTTGACATTTCAAATTGCAATAGCATAAATCTCAATATTGTGATTTGATATAGCAATATGTTTTTGTTCTTATGCTAGACACATTGACAGGTCGAACTAAAGCGTATCAAAACTTTAATATGATCGTGTCCATCAAGCAGATTGACTGTTCTTAGCAAACTCTGTAGGCGGATAATTGTAATCATATTGATGTTTATACTACTATGAACTATAGATGTTTTATACTACTATGAACTATTGATGTTTTATACTACTATGAATGGTACTTAGTTTGTCCACGAAGACCCAGTTTGCCATTAGTGAAACCTCAAGGTACCTTGAAGACATTTTAAACATCGACAAACAATATGTTTCAGAAATGGAGAAAGAAATTCAGCTTAACGAAGCAAATACGTCAGTTCGAGTCATTATTTTCGGACCTACATTTAACAATTACAAATGATAATTTAGAAACATATAATACAAAGGATGATTATAATGTATAAATTGTAAATTTTCCCAACCTGCACGGACATGTCCATCGAGCAACATTATATGTTGTCTATATATCGCAACTGATTTATTTTGCAAGAGCCTGCTCAAATTTTGAAAATAAAATAATACAAACATTAAAGATGTCCAATTGCCATCTTTCACTGAAATATTTTATCTTTAGAGATTTACTTCGAATGTATAAGATGCTCATCAAATGTATTTAACTTAACTAAATATATAAATTAAGTTTGCATATAGAGCTACATTCATAATTTAATGTCATGCAACAACATTTGATTGTTAATAAAACAGCCAGTTTTTTAATGTTAGTTCACACTTATACTTTGTTTATCTAAATGTGTACTGTTTTAAACTTAATGCATGGAATTGTTAATACACATAAACTGGTTAATTTTATGTTTACATACACTTTATGAAGTAACTATTCTTGTTTTTAAATATTAACTTTGGATCTAATATACTTTTAAAAGCTTCTTAAACTTCTTGAAAAGATAAAACGTACGCTTATATACATGAGTATACGTCTGAAAAACGCATTATCTAGCGATATTAAACAAGAACAGTGCAGGCTTGATGTTAAAATGAATACTGTTATCAGATATTTAGTATCTGGCCAACGTTTTTGTTATTTTGCTATTCGTAACTTTCTTGTTGTTGATATGGTAAACAGATAGGGAAATTGTTTTGTTTAAATTGGAATTATGCACATTTTTCAAGTAAAAATCCAGCTGAAATAGATGTGTGTGTGTAAAAAGGGTGGAGGAAATTAGAGCTTTTAACCCAATATACCAAACTCTTCCTGTTACCAGTACGAAATAATCTTTCCAAATATGACTTTCTTATTTTGACTTGGGCAGTCTTTTTAAGAAAAGTCAAACTGCACGCATGAGTTGCTTCGCTTCAACTTCAGAAATTTCTACCTATAGGTAAGGGTGATCACTGCGTAGAAGATTGAAGAAAAAAACTATTATTTCATAAGTCCGATTTCTTTATTTCTAAAGCATCAACTCCAAATACTTATGAGGCGTTATCATTAATTTTAAACATTTAAATGTACAACAACCGAAAATTTCTTTTATAAAACATTCACCAAAAACACACTATGTGCGTGCAGTAAGATGCGCATAATGCCATTTTAATCATCACGGAGTTCTCTTTTTGTATAACGAAGGGTTATGACGTTGTTTTTATGTTTAATGAACATTCACGCAAATGAAAGAAAAAAATCCGATTTTGATACTTATATTTTCTGTCCAGAAACGAAATCAATATTAGTCAGTCTTTTGAGGCACGAGCTGATAATTTAACACAGAATATTGTGACAGAATGTCTTCAAAATACATTTTAATCCTTGCAGTCCGCATGCTTAACGAGAATTCTATTGCTCCTGTGTCTTTTGTCTCTAATCTAAACTGGATATATGAAATTAGGATCGGTTACGTAGTTAACTGCTATTTAGTATTTCAGACAATATTGATATATGAGGGTTTCTGCAAGAATTCACTATTGAAATTTTATTAACATCTCCAGAGTTATGACAAATTTCGCACGAAGAGACTGACCATTTGAACTTCTGGGTGGGAGTGCGTGTGGGGGGTGGGGGGGAGGACGGGCTGGAATTTTACTTCGAGCTATGAGTTTTTTTGTAGGAAGTCCGAATGGTTTTTATTTTTTCAGAACAAAATATTTTGTTATACTATACTTATGTTAAACTTATGTTATACTTACGTTATTCAAAACTAACGCGTTAAATACATAATATTAATTATTATATTCTGTATTGAGTAATTTGCCTAAATACGCAAGAAATAGCTGAATGCAAGTTTCTTTGAATTTTAGGACAGTAGTAAACTTCTCTAAGCAAAAATGAAATAAAAATGGCTTTTAATGTTCATATACATTGATAATATAGTTGATATTTAAAAGATAATTTATGAGCCTAAAGGTGCAAAGCTAGCCGAAACTGGATTTTGATTGGGACATATTAGGGGGCTCGAAGTGCATGCTCCCACAGAAAAAAAATGAATTGCAGAACAGCTCTGGTGCATTTTGATGTATATTTGGAGATATTCTTTCCCCACTTCTGTAGTTTTTTTTTAATATAATAATTAAACCTGTCAACATCATGAGCAGACCCTTGCCTTTGGACCTGTGTGGCTTATCTGATGAAAATGCAAGCAAAAATATCTGATAAAGTTCACCAATAAATTTGAATAATAATTGCCTTATGATGACGTTCTAGACCTAATACAAGGTACAAACAGTCTGAAGGGTAGATAAAGGGAGAAAAAGCAAAATATCTTGTATATAGAAGACAGTGGGTCTGTTTTCTGCTCTCTCCTGGACTTCAGCTAATTAAAATACTACCCATACCAGATTTGCAAACGCAGTGAGCGGGATGTTTTAATGCTCTGAGCTGTACAAAATGTATGCTTGCTGTTTTTAAGACCAATGGTGCGGTGGGTGCATCCCTGACTCATATAGGGTATACACAGTATTACATATGTGTGTATGAATACTCAGGGTTGGAGGGTAGGGGAGACTACTCTAGGAGGAACCCCATCATGCAATATGTTTGTATTTTAAACACTATATCCTGCATTCTGTTGAGTTTTAAGAGAAAGACAATTCTGTCATTAACTGAAGGTTCACAAGATAAATAAAGTGTTTTACTGAAGAAAATATAATATTCAAAAGATGGTGCTCCACTCCCAACATCCCTGCTCTTACTGAAATTATTAGTATAAGATATTGCAACAAAGAATCAATATGGCACTCTTCTTCAGCAGTGTCCAATATCTAAATATTGATAGAAATGCTGATCCGAGAAAGTGTTATGATGTGATATATAAATACTAACCTTGCTATGTAATTATAAAATATCAAATCTAAAAGCAGATCCGAAAGAAGGAATATTGCTTTCATAGTAATGGATATTTTTTCCAAAATCTGACTTGGAGCCTGATATTTTTATTCAGTGATTTTTTTCAGTATGTCGGAGCCAGAATATCTTTTTCATGCAAAACCAAAGACAGGATTTTTTTAAAATCCCAGACCCCCACCCTCCAAAAACCAAAAACCAAACACACACACAATATCAAATGGTCCTCCCCTTTGTGTGCTGAGGCTTACAACACATGTGAAATATGAAATGCACAACTGGATAGCAATGAAACATTCAGCAAAGGTAAATAAACATGGAAGACTTCACAATGCTACTCTGTTGATTTTTCTCCCCTTCCTTCTGTGCATCTTGCTTCAACGATTATCGATATTGCCTATACAGTGTTCTTTACTGTTCTGAATAATTGCACTTTTTTGCCTGAAACAAATCATTTGGAAATAGAATGCATTCCTTACTCATCAAATCAGCAAGGTTAATGAATGATAAAGGAATATATTTTGTAAGACAGATAATTATCTAATAAGACAGAAGTACATTGAAAGACGTTACCGCATATGTAACATAACGCATTTTATATTGATATACACTCTGTATTTCATACACTTGCCTTCGCCATTGTGAAGATGAAACCTCAGTTAGGGTGTAGATTTCCCAGAAGCAAAGAGAAACACAAAATCAACAAACAACATAATAAATTTAGAGACTACAGACAAACAAAAAGATATAAAACATAAGGTAAGGGTAGATTTCCCAGAAGCACAGAAAAACACAAAAACAACAAACAAGATCATATCCGCAAAAAAAGCAGATATGTTGTTCTTTTTAGGCATCAGAAAATATTAGAAAACACTACAGTCTTTATTTCAGTCAAGTCCATACGTAGCAGCAAATCTGTATAAGATAATCTGTGCGCGCTATCTGTCTGATAGAAATATGCAAGAATGTGCCTAAAAATCAAGAAACATTAGAAAAAAACGTAAACGAAGTATGACGAAACTGTGTAACATTTAAATGTTGGAAAATGACTTGCTATAATTACATATCTGTATTATGTTTGACCAAGGAGATAATCTAAGAATGATATAAAATTTATACGAATTGTCATTCGAACGGTAATCAACTTTCTACGTTTTTTTGTAGTAAAAATAAGGATAAATATCAAGTAGGAAAGGCAACATTAAAAATAAAACAAATACAAGTGTACATGTATACGGATATATAAATGATTATTATTGTGTATTTATATAAACGAAACACACAAATACAGCAACACAGAGTAAAACAGTAATTACAACACCTATTTATAAGTTTGTTAATTTTATTTATTGATCATAGATTAGGCCAATCAGCAGAAAATGATAGAATGATTGACATAGAATTTGACTTAAGGTAGTTCCGCACGTTTGATAAACCAGAAGTGATGGCGTAACGTCATTTATCCGGAAAACGTAGAACAAAGTCTGGATTCGGCTTTCGGAAATGAAAGTCAGTTTATGAATTAATGGCAACCTTTGAATAAATTTGTTAAATTGTAACAGTTACAATCTTTTAAAGTTAAAATATGATATTAAAACATTTGACACGTTAAATTATTCAAAATAATGTCTTAAATTAGCTTCAAATAGGCGGTTCACTTAATCATGGCCAGATATCTCAGAAATAAGCAGATGGACCTATACATTTTATTTCACTATATTATAGGCCATATGTTTATTCACAACTGTGAGCAGTTTCATTAAAATATACATTGTGGAATTTTTTCTATTCGCGAAAATGTTATGAAAGTTGCTATTTTCCCATAGACTCCCATTATGAAAAATTGCGTGAGGTCCATATTTTCTTAATCGGTCTAGCAAAAAATCAAGCGCACGATCCTATCCTTTTTATTTGCTGAATTTTCTAGGTATATTCTGAAGTTTAGAAAATTCACTGGCACAGCTTAATCAAATTCTACATTGTAGAAAAAAAGTTAGATTCAAACGTGCAGAACTACCTTAAATGTAGCAATATATATCTCTTTATTTTTTCCGCAAATATACAAAATTTCGTGTAATTTTGAACTATGACTTGCATTTTATTACAATTGTTAGAAATCCGTTTACCTTACGTCTTGATGCAATATTTATAATGTATTTGCAGAATCCGCTTGATGATACAACATCTTCCTAAGACTAAAATAGTTGCTAAGTAGAAATTTCTACTGGCATTAAAGTCAGCGATAAATAGCTTTTAAAGCAAACACATTTATTCTTCATTATTCGTTAATTCTAAAAAAACGGATGCCAACTGTACAGATTTGACATGATTAGAGTGAACATTGTCCTGAATATTTGCATATAATTTGCATAACCGAGACACGCCATGAATAAATCTTGCTTTCCTTGAATGTTAAATATTTAAAAGGTTAATGCCATTCACTTCGTATTATTTCTGCTTTCCTCACTCGTTACTGATGTTTGAAATCCAAGGAAAAAAATCATTTCCTGGAAAAATTCATAACTGACCAATAACACTTAGGGACACTCTAAACTGTAGCCTAGCATTTATTAATATCTTTATACACATTTCATTTTTAACAAATGAGAAAAAAAGTTTGTCTGTTATCTTCAAGATAATAAAATGTCACAAAATCTGTAACAAAGGTATTGGGGGTTCATAATCATCTGAACTCGCAACCGATAAACCAAGCACAGGCATTGATTATTTTGTCATTCAAGCCGGTCAAAATTATAACTTCAGTTACATCATCAAGTGGCAGGTCTAATAAAAAGGATATATTATATTTTCTAGAATGCCTGGGCAATAACTAACTTGAATTAATTAAATCGGTTGAGATTACGTAACTACGATGTATTGAACAACTCATGCAAATGAATAAGTTTATTTTCTGCTAAAACTTGCTAATTTGTACTACGATAAATTCTTCATTTGGCCTAAAAAAGATTGTTCGTTTCCGGTAACATTCTTTAAATCAAAGCACTAAAAGTGCTGAATGCGGCGGGCTTAAATAGAAGACATGAAATATAATGGAAGATTATATTTTAAAATTTCTCTTTCTCAAAACAGTGAGATTTTGAATTTTAATTATAAATTTGCATCTAGAATATACACATATCATTGAATACATATTTTTCTCAGCGAATCACATTTGTACCACGTGACTGTCCAATATATTACTGTATTGGATCAATTATATATTCCGTATTTGACTAGACAATTTTTTTTTCTAATCTGCATGTTAGCAAAACGATACAAGAGGACCATGATGGTCCTGAATCGCTCACCTATCCCCACATGACCCAGTGTTGAACTGAGTATGACATCGTTATTTCTATTATTTGACAAAGTGACCTAGTTTTTGAGCACATGTGACCTAGATATCATCAAGATAAAAAATTCTGACCAATTTTCATGAAGATCCATTGAACAATATGACCTCTAGAGAGGTCACAAGGTTTTTCTATTATTTGACCTAATGACCTAGTTTTATAAAGCACGTGACCCATTTTTAAACTTGACCTAGATATCATCAAGATGAACATTCTCACCAATTTTCATGAAGATCTCGTGAAAAATATGGCCTCTAGAGAGGTCACAAAGTTTTTCTATTTTTCGACCTACTGACCTAGTTTTTGATCACACATGACCCAGTTACGAACCTGACCTAAATATCATCAAGCTGAACATTCTCAACAATTTTCATGAAGTTCCATTGAGAAATATGGCCTCTAGAGACATCACAAAGTTTTTCTATTTTTAGATCTACTGTTCTAGTTTTTGACCGCACGTGACCCAGTTTCGAACTTGGCCTAGATATCATCAAGGTGAACATTCTGACCAATTTTCATGAAGATCCTTGAAAAATATGACCTCTAGAGAGGTCACAAGGTTTTTCTATTTTTAGACCGACTGACCTAGTTTTTGACCCCACGTGACCCAGTTTCTAACCTGACCTAGATATCATCAAGCTGAACATTCTGACCAATTTTCATGAAGATCCCATGAAAAATATGGCCTCTAAAGAGGTCACAAGGTTTTTCTATTTTTAGATCTACTGACCTAGTTTTTGACCCCACGTGACCCAGTTTCGAACTTGATCTAGATATCATCAAGGTGAACATTCTGACCAATTTTCATGAAGATCTCTTGAAAAATATGGCCTCTAGAGAGGTCACAAGGTTTTTCTATTTTTAGACCTACTGACCTAGTTTTTGACCGCTTATGATCTAGTTTCGAACTTGACCTAGATATCATCAAGATGAACATTCTGACCAACTTTCATAAAGATCCCATGAAAAATGTGACCTCTAGAGTGGTCACAAGCAAAAGTTTACGCACGCACGGACGCACGGACGACGGACGCCACGCGATCACAAAAGCTCACCTTGTCACTTTGTGACAGGTGAGCTAAAAAGCCATAAACCGATGAAAGTATCCGCATGAATATCAACTTAATGCAATGTTACATACGTCTAAAAGAGGAGTTCATGTCTGTTTGATTGTCTTTTTCCTTTTTTACCGAGAATAAAAGGCATAGAATAACAAGAAAATAATGGTAAACCCAATGGATGCTCACCAAAATAAGATTATTGCATATTAAAAGAAACAAGAGGACCATGATGGCCCTATATCACTCACCAGAGTTGATCTGGCCTTCTGACCTAGTTTTTGACCTCACATGACCCAGATTCATACTTGACCTATAAATCATCAAGACAAACACTTTGACAAAGTTTCATGATGATTGGGTTACAACTGTGGCCTCTAGAGTTTTAACAAGCTTTTCCTTTGATTTGACCGGGTGACCTAGTTTTTAAACCCACATGACCCAGATTCGAACTTGACCAAGACAAACATGCTGACCAATTCTTATGAGTTTCAAACTTAAACTATGGAGGTTAACAAGATTTTCCTTTGATCTGGCCTGCTAAACTGTTTTTTGATCCTAACTGACACAGTTTCAAACTTTACCTAGAGATCATCTATACAAACATTCTAACCAAGATTCATAAAGGTTGGGTTACAACTGTGGCCTCTAGAGTGTTAACAAGCTTTTCCTTTGATTTGACCGGGTGACCTAGTTTTTGATCCCACCTGACCCAGATTCGAACTTGACCTAGAGGACATCAAGACAAACACTTTAAACAATTCTCATGAATTTCCAACTTAAACTGTGGACTCTTGAGTGTTTACAAGATTTTCCTTTGATCTGGCCTACTGACTTAGTTTTTGACCATACATGACCCAGTTTCGAACCTGACCAAGAGATCTTCAAGACAAACTTTCTGACAAAGTTTCATAAGATTGGGTGACAGATGTGGCCTCTAGAGTGTTAACAAGGTAAATGTTGATGGATGATGCATGTCGCATGACGAACGCAGCCGCACAATGACTGGTCACAACAGCTTACCTTGAGCACTTCGTGCTCTGGTGAGCTAAAAAGTGGAATCCGCTGACTGGGCAGATATAGTTTTAAAAAATACTCATGTTGAATTAATAAAATATAAGAACCTCACTGGAATATTATCCCACCATAAGATGAAGATACATGACGGCAATGAAGGCCCTGTATCGCTCACCTGACCTATTGACCTAAAGATCATCAAGATTAACATTCTGACCAAGTTTTCATTAAGATATGGTCATAAATGTGGTCTCTAAAGTGTTAACTAGCTTTTCCTTTGATTTGACCCGCTGACCTGGTTTTTGAAGTGACATGACACAGATTCGAACTAGACCTAAAGATCATCAAGTTTAACAATATGACTAAGTTTCATGAAGATACAGTCATAAATGTGGCATCTAGAGTGTTAACAAGCTTTTCCTTTGATATGACCTAGTTTTTGACCCCACCTGACCCAGATTTGAACTTGACCAATAGATCATCAAGATCAACATTCTGACCAAGTTTCATTAAGATATGGTCATACATGTGGCCTCTACAGTGTTAACAAGCTTTTCCTTTGATTTGACCTGGTGACCTGGTTTTTGACCCCAGATGACCCAATATTGAACTCGTCCAAAATTTATTGAGGGTATCATTTTGACTAAGTTTCATTAAGATTGGAACAAAATTGTGACCTCTGGAGTGTTAACAAGCTTTTCCTTTGATTTGACCTAGTTTTTGACCCCAGATGACCCAATATCGAACTCGTCCAAGATTATTTTGAGGGTAACATTCTGACTAAGTTTCATTAAGATTGGGCCAAAATTGTGACCTCTAGAGTGTTAAAAAGCTTTTCCTTTGATCTGACCTAGTGACGTAGTTTTTGACCCAAGATGACCCAATATTAAACTCTTCCAAGATTTTATTGAGAGTAACATTCTGACTAAATTTCACTAAGATTGGGCCAAAATTGTGACCTCTAGAGTGTTAACAAGCTTTATCTTAGATTTGACCTGATGACCTAATTTTTGACCCCATATGACCCAATATCAAACTCATCCAAGATTTTATTGAGGGTAACATTCTGACCAAATTTCATTAAGATTGGGCCAACATTGTGACCTCTAGAGTGTTAACAGTCAAATTGTTGACAACGGACGACTGACAGACAGACAGACGGACGACGACGGACACAGAGCGATCACAAAAGCTCACATTTGAGCACTTTGTGCTCAGATGAGCTAAAAATGCGCACCACCTTTTGTTGCCAAGAAATATCCTGACTAGAATGGCGCTATAGTTCATTAAAGTTGAACAATCAAAGGGCAGTAACTCAGTGATAATCATTCGACCAAAACATGAAGATAATATGCAACTTCCGATGAAGTTTCTATGGATTCCAGTCCAGGACAAAAAAATGGTACTATAGTGTACTAAAGTTGAATTATCAAAGGGCAGTAAGTCAGTGAATCATCTGACTCGAACGCGCATTTCCTCTTGGCAGTGAAGCTTCCTATAAAGCTACTATAAATTCCAGCCAGTGGTTGCTGAGGAATACTCTGGACAAGAAATGGTACTATAGTAAACTTAGTTGAATTACCAAAGGGCAATAAGTCAGTGAAAAATCATCTGGCTGGAAGTTGGAACATCAAGAAATATGCACATTTCCTCTTCGGAGTAAATGGAACTTTTGTATACTATGTTATGTAATCAAAGGACAATAACTTTGAAAAATCATCCGACCAGAATATGAAGATAATATGTGCATCTGATATAGCAATAATATCAAACAAGAGATTTAAAGAAACAAAACATTTTAGTTGATGAAAAATGTCTGAAATAAAACACTTGAGACACCAGGTCTGTATGAACAAGTGACCGAGTATAGCCGTGGCAATACATAAGTCCCATACCGGTGAAAATTTTTTTTACTTGACTTTCAATAATGACTTTGACCTATGGCCGAAACAATGGGTCATGTGCGCGACATATAGCATAATCATGGGGAACATTTCTGTGTAGTACTAAAAATGTCCTTTGATGCAATTAATGTAGCAGAAACAAATTTTACTTGATCTTGAACAGTGACCTTGACCTTTAACTGACAAGCATAGATCAAGCATTGACACACTGTCTCATCATGGGGAACATTTTTGTGTAGCACTAGATAATCCATCAGCAGAAACAAATTTTCTTGACCTTCAATAGTGACACTGACCTTTGACCTATAAGCTAAGTCAAGTACATGAATATCTACTTATTGCGCTCTAATAGGCATCATTCCTATAATCCACTCCGGTGTTCCACCTGTAGGGGACTATAAAAACCTACTGTTCTATTTATCGTCTGATTTAATATAAAATTTCCCAACAACCAGAGTAACTAGCAGCTGGTATCCAGGTATGTGTTACTTCTATAAGTAAGCTTAGTATAACATGCTTAATATTACCTTTAAACTTCATTTTTTATGATATTTTAAGTTTTTTGTTTTTCATCACGTTATGTCTTATGGATCATAGTACATGTTCATTTAGCAAAACGGAAATGCACAACTTCACACAATAAATACATTAAGGTCTAGAGGTCCGGGCTAAGGGTGTAATTAACGACATATCGAAATTCACTGTATCACGATACATTATATATATATATAGTCTGGCGTATCGTATCATAGGTCTGTTTTACGATACAGTGGAAAGTAGAGATCGACATTGAATGAAAACTTCCATACAATCACTGTTGAAGATAGCAACTAAACAAATGTATCATTTATTACAATTTCTTTAACTTTAAAGCAAAATTTCAAGTACTTTCCAAGAGAAGGAACATTATTTTTTTTTTAATTCTGTCACATGATATGTATTGTATTGTGAGACTAAGCATATCGCTACACCCCTAGTCCGGGCA
This sequence comes from Mercenaria mercenaria, assembly GCF_021730395.1. Taxonomy (NCBI): domain Eukaryota; kingdom Metazoa; phylum Mollusca; class Bivalvia; order Venerida; family Veneridae; genus Mercenaria; species Mercenaria mercenaria. The sequence goes on from NC_069363.1 coordinate 59,548,868, forward strand.
TCAATATACAACATGTACATGTACTATTAATTTATTATGTACTGTATTACTGTGTATAAGGTAATTGCTGGTAAAAGTTCTGATTTCTTGTCATAAAGCAGAACGTTTTGGGACAGCGTGATAACATAAATCTGACTGTCGCTGTCCCGTCACGTCCAAACTTAAGAAATCCCCAGTGAAATCCGTTGTGAATGTTTTCTGGTACATGTACAATGTATTTGTATAGATTACATCTCTGATAATGAATTTATGTCGACATTAAAGCATAAAATTGCATCACTGACATTTTTTTAATGTATATGTGTTTTCTTTCTGCAAGTTAGTGTTGTTCGCGTCCGCTGCGTATTGAAACAGGTGTCAGGGTAAATATCTCCTCACACCTGTTTACATTTTATTATATAGATTTATGTCTATATTGATTTATGTCTGTTATTTAAAATTATTAGTTAAATTCAACATGAATATATTAATGTTTAATGTACTGTAGCAGTAAGTCTGAGCAGTATATATGACATTTTTTTTATTTTTTAATGTCTTCGTTTTCCTAACATTAAAATGCTGATATGGGTAAGGCTTAGAGGGATAAAAAAATATCATATCATAAAATAAGTCATCCCAGTAAACCAAATGAGTATATTAAGCCTAGCCTAAAGTTGCCTTCATTTAATTTTTTTTTATCTTATAATCATAATTACATGTATGTTGCTCTCACTCGAAGGTCTGAGGCATATTGAATAGAAAATTTTAACAGCAATTAACGACTGTCACCATTATTTAAACCAATTCAACAATTCATGAGCACAATCCATGTCTTAAATACTAAAGAAAACATTGTTTATTATTTTATTTTTAATTCATCTGTCCAGAGATAAATGGAACTTGTCTAGATGTCTGGTACTGGAGTCTTGACCCCTAATCATTGCCTAAAAACAAAGCGCTAAGCCTATAAGAATAAACAGACCCGCAACTTGAAAGGCACATAGAGCAAATCTCGCAAACATCACGTGGTAACTGAATGAGATCTCGTTTTATCAATGTATGAAATTTTTTACCATACAACTGAAGGATAAAAATTTGTCATGAAAAACTTTCTATTAGATTGTCATGATTGTTTGTTTATAATGATAATGGTGTTTTTTAATGTTGACTATCAGGGCTTCGGAAATTTGCCGGTTTGTCGGTTTTGGACCGATTTTTTACTTTTCAGACCGATTCATAAAGTGAAAAAACAAAAAAAATCGGTCCCGTAAAAATGGAGAAAAGTACAAATTTCTGTCTGATATCTCAATACACCATCTACTGCCAAGCAGGAAATTGTTGGTCGCACCCTCAGATAATCAATAAACGTGTCAAACAGTCTGACTGTCACTTTGATAATCGGTCCGTAACTAGCATGTGACGCAATCAGTACTAGCGTGGCACATCCTTTAATGTTTGCAGACAGCCGACTGCAATGTATTAAACATTTTTGACTGGTTTCCAAATATGTCTGACTGGATCCAAATCATTTCAACTGGGATCCACTTCTTTTATTTAAAATCCGACGGATGGTTTATTTCAAAAGGCTATGTTTCATCATGGTAAAAAACAAATGGTCACTGCATTTAATCAAAGAGCTATAATTGTACATTATAGGTCTTTGATTTAATGAGACATCACACGGAAAACCAATCAAAATATTTTTTATAATTACTTGATTTGAAAAAATTACAAGATTCATTTGTTGGGGCTCCAGTTGAAACAAGTGCAGAAAATCGTCTTTGCAACCCGACGGTGCAAAAAAGAAAAAGAAAAAAAAAATGGACTGGCAAACACGAATGATAAAGAAAACCGGAGTGGTGCTGTTTATCAAATCGGTCTTTTAAAAAACGTTTCAAAATGAAATTTTGTTTACATCAGAAGAGAACATATAACTTTTAAAATGTAGCTGCTTATTGAAGTACAACATAAGTGAAATGAAATATCCGTGGCCAACACGCGTGACCTTTTGGTACTATACATGCGGGAAATTCGATCTCAGCATTCATATAACGTACACATTCGGTCCGCGGCAGAGTATTCTTAAAATACCGAGACTGTTTAGCAGAGAATATGTGTCATGTAATTGTATTTTATAGAATTCATTCAAAGAATGAGGAAACATCACAAAGTATCTGCCGTGTATACGGTACCGGTCACGTGCATTGGCTTTTAGACTAGTTACGCACACGGTGTCAATGCCTCGGTAATTTTATCCTTACAAGTATTTTCTCGGAAAAAAATCGAAATTTAAACAAAGTAACAATCACACATAACACTGAATAACTGTCTTCATTGTATGGAAACACGCGGTGACCGGTAACTCAGTTTTAATGCATGACATGATTATATCTTTACTCTATCACGTTTTACAAAATATGTAATATTGGGAATGCAGTGGGTGGGGTAGCGCCGATGTCAGGATTTTCGTTTCGGACCGATTGAGTTATCAAAATTTCCGGAGCCCTGTTGTCTATATATATATATTGTTGTTAGTATTTTTTACACAGGGAAGGAAGGAATAAATTATGATTGGAAGTCTGGAAATTCAGAAGTGGTCTTTTGAAAATTGGACCCGATTCGGTCAGCCGTTACCAGTGTATGAAACAGAAAGCAGAAGGATAAAAATTTGTATCGTGAAAAACTTTCTATTTTAAGATCGTTTGTTTATAATGTTAATGGTGTTTTTTTTAATGTTGTTAGTATTTTCTACAAGATCACAGGGAAGAAATGAGTTTATGATTGGAAGTCTGAGAAATCAACAGTGCTCGTTTGAAAATTGGACCTGATTCGGTTTATTAGGTAACGGCCGTACATGTATCACCAGTTTTAAATTAATAAGCGTCTATCGATTTGATCCGGAGTGATCAAGTCAGCATTAACCCTTCAAGATGATAACACCAGTTATCGCGGGGATACGTGCCTGCGGGAGATGATCTCCAGCTGTGATTCTGTATATTTATAGTTATACTTCTTTGCTAAAAGGAAGTGTCTAGCCGTCCGGTAACCGGACACCTAGCCTGCGTTCTAGTCGTCCGGTTACCGGACGGCTAGCAAATCCTCAGGGGATTTTCTAGTCGTCCGGTAACTGATTTCCTAATGAATAAGACGTGATTTTATATAGTTTTAATGTTATTTACTTAAGATATCTATACTTATCTGCAAACAAAATTTTGTGTAAATACATACTATAAACATTTACAATAAATCATTGCATTATTCAGATGATAAAATGGAAGTTTGCCGAACTTAATAATGGCGAGATCGACGTGGCGTCTCTTACTAAAATCTGTTCATCTGGAGGCTTTTATGGGATCGGAATTTTTAAATTTTAACAACTTTTCCACTTGATTTTTCAAAATTAAAACAGTTTTGAAGTACTTTCAATTTTCATATTTTAGTATTCAAGTATAGGAGAGATCGTGTTTGTATACAAATCCGGTGTATTTTCTATTTTTAGAACTGATAAGACAGTGATCGGGTGGGCAGAAGCCGATCGTCCATGTTTTTTTTGTAAACAGTGATGTTTTTCTAACGGTCTAAACTTTTTTAAAACACAAATTACATAAATAATTTTTTGATCAATGGAAAGGTTATAAAACAAGCAATTTATTGATTATTTTTAATTGTTATTTCGAAATAAAATGGATTAATTATGAACGCTTAACTTACACTGTTTTTCTAAAGGTTGTGAAAATCACTACGCCGCTTTTAAAATTATATGTCATTTAAAACGGTTATTATTTGAAACAAGAGCTGTCTCCATAGGATGACACATGCCCCCGATGGCACTTTAAATGAATAGTTATGGCCGATGTTCGAGTTTAGGACCTTTGACCTACGGAGCTGGGTCTTGCGCGCGACACGTCGTCTTACTGTGTCACACATTTATGCGTAGTTATTTTAAAATCCATGCATGAATGACAAAGATATGGACCGGACACGCCCATCACTGCACTATCATGAAAAAAGACCTTTAACATCTAACTGTGACCTTGACCTTTGAGCTACGGACCTGGGTCTTGCGCATGACACGTCGTCTTACTGTGGTACACATTCATGCCAAGTTATTTGAAAATCCATCCATCGATGACAAAGATATGGACCGGACACGCCCATCAATGCACTATCCCTTAATGTCTAAGTGTGACCTTGACCTTTGAGATACGGACCTGGGTCTTGCGCGCGACATGTCGTCTTACTGTGGTACACATTCATGCCAAGTTATTTGAAAATCCATCCATCGATGACAAAGATATGGACCGGACACGCCCATCAATGCACTATCCCTTAATGTCTAAGTGTGACCTTGACCTTTGAGGTACAGACCTGGGTCTTGCGCGCGACACGTCGTCTTACTGTGGTACACATTCATGCCAAATTATTTGAAAATCCATCCATCGATGACAAAGATATGGACCGGACACGCCCATCAATGCACTATCCCTTAATGTCTAAGTGTGACCTTGACCTTTGAGGTACAGACCTGGGTCTTGCGCGCGACACGTCGTCTTACTGTGGTACACATTCATGCCAAGTTATTTGAAAATCCATCCATCGATGACAAAGATATGGACCGGACACGCCCATCAATGTAATAACCTTTAATGTCTAAGTGTGACCTTGACCTTTGAGCTACGGACCTGGGTCTTGCGCGCGACACGTCGTCTTACTGTGGTACACATTCATGCCAAGTTATTTGAAAATCCATCCATCGATGACAAAGATATGGACCGGACACGAAAAATGCGGACAGACCGACAGACTGACAGACCGACAGACAGACGGTTCAAAAACTATATGCCTCCCTTCGGGGGCATAAAAAGATATTTGGATACAAAAATATGAAGATCGTTAGTATTTCAAATCTTTTTGAATTTTGAAAATCCATAAATGAGCAAAAAAGTTATTAAAAATTAAAAATTCTGATTCAATACGCAAACGGTGTTAAAAACATTTGTTTTGCCAACCACCAGATAAACAGATGTTAACGCGTGACGTCACGGCGATCTCTCCTATTTTTTAATGAATAACTGTTTTAAATGACATCTAATTTCAAAAGTGGCAGTGTGATGTTCAAGACTTTAAGAAAAAACGGAAAACGGGATTTATCCTTAATGTCGATATGGTCAATAGTTAAGCGTTCATAATTAATCCATTTTATTTTGAAATAATTATATTCAAAATTAATGAATGAATTGCTTTTTTTAGGCTTTCCATTCTTCAAAAAGTTTGTGTTTTAATAATTAAAGTTTAGGCCGTTAGAAAAAAACATCACTTTTTACAAAATAGCATATGGACATTCGGCGATCAATGTTTAATCATTTCTAAAAATAGAATATCAACGGATTTGTAAACAAACACGATCTCTTGCGTTTAATCGACTGAAAAATCAGATAAGTATTGATATTTTAAGTAAATAACATTTAAAACTATATAAAATCATTACTTATTCATTAAGAAATCAATTACCAGAAGACTAGAAAATCCCCTGATGATTTGCTAGCCGTCCGGTAACCGGACGACTAGAACGCAGGCTAGGCGTCCGGTAGGGGTGCGTATCGGTCAAAATGATCGATACGATATTTGTATCGATACAAAATGATCGATATTCGATATATCATATGATATTTTCAAACAGAATAATAACAAGAGTACAAGACCATTATAGTAATGCAATATGAACTTTATTACTCACTTCTAAGGTCGGTCTATTCTGAGTCAAAATCACAGGACTTGGATACATTTTTCTTTAGGAAATAGAGGCAAGCATATTAGAATTGTTGTTTTACCTTTTTTTAATTAACTATTTTGAAGAAACAGCTGATTCAATATTTCAGAATGGTATCTTTCAAAATGACATGAGCTTCTCAATTCAAATGATAACAAAAGGTGTGATAGTCTTTTTGTTATGATCAAATAGCCAGCAATTAGCTGTCACCTCTGTCAATTTTGTTGTTCACAGTTTGATCTCGGTTAAAAAGAATACTCAATCTTTAATTAGTATCATAAATTTTGTGATTTATTAATATTTCTTTAATCAAAATACTTTCAAATTTGTATGAAATTAATTTTGTTTGAAAGAAAATTAAACCATTCGATCTTTTACGGAACGTAACGGCAATCTTATATTTTAGCGGTGACAGTTAGCGCGGAGAGTAGTTTCCCTGTACCAAAATGGCGACCATCGGAAACAAACTTGTTTCGAAGTTGGAAAATCATCTATACCTGTGTATAATCTGTGCGCCCACGATTCGGGGTGGTCCTGGAGGTCAAAAAGCTGCGCATTATACATATGTATCTGCGGTAATGAGGCCATTTACCATGTAGTTAGCTTTTGATCGATATTTTGATCGATACAGGAACGTTCGATCCAATGTATCGATCGAACCCTGAATACCGGTATTCGATACATATCGAGAACCGGTACGCACCCCTAGCGTCCGGTTACCGGACGGCTAGACACTTCCTTGCTAAAAATCAATACACCCTACAAATTATTAACCTTCATAAAATAGCTCTGACAAAAAATCCCAAATATCATGAAATAAAAGCAGAAAAATCAATGGCTAACAACCTTCTGTCAATCTGTGTCCTGCTGAACATGAATGACGTAGAAATCTTCTTTTAATTTGATGCCAAACTTGTGAAGTATCCGAAGTTCTGCTAGTTGCAATTTGGAATACCCATTCTTACCAAGCAAACGTAAGGCCCGATTTAAATCTATACACAAGCCATAACGCTGCTTGATAGAAAAATAGATAACCTTTTCCTCAATAACATTCCATTCCAAATGCAGTATTCCTTGATTTGAGACTTTTTTAAACTGTTAGTGCAGAAATCTATAATGCTATCGATGAGTCATTTTCCGCTTCTTCGAACGTTTCCGTTGTAAAAACTATTTTGTGGTAATTGCAAATACGGCAGGCATACGCTATATATTAGTGACACCCTGACACGGTCTCACGTTCCTATTAAAAGCTCATTTCATAAAAAAAATCACCGCATAAACAGATATGTCCTTTAGAAGTTGTTGTTGTTGTTTCATTCACAAAAACAAGATGGCGTCATAAACAACAATAATTAAAGAAGTCCGGTAATACCTATTAAAACAAAAAATATCATTCGCCTAGATTTTCTTCTTTATTCTTATTAAAATGCACGAAAGTAGGATATTACACAAACTTCATCAAATGCATTTTTACGGTGTAATAACAATGAAAATTTGGACTATTTTGTCTCAGTGTGTTGTTTGGTTTTGTCCAATGACATTCCGCGAAGTCAAATAGTTCTATTATTGAACTAGTTTGACGGGTTTATTACTGTATAAAATAGGTTTACCATACAAGACATAAATACTTTATAAATCATCACGCAGTAACCACCAACCCTTCTTCTCATTAAACTATCCGTTTTACAAGAATTATTACGCTTCAATTTGATGTGTTATTCGGATTGTCTCCAATTTTCGATCTTCCGCGCGATGACACACTTTGAAACTGTGAGTGTTAACTAAGCGGCAGAGGCCGCAAGCGGCCCGCCGCAAAAATGGGGTAGTTAGATCGTTATTTTTTTAACTTTTTTTTTTTTTTTTTTTTTTTTGTTAAGTGAGACTTTTCGGAAATCGTTTTTGTGTCAAAATGAATGTAAATAAAGGGGTTATGCCTTTAAACCATCAGTAAGTTGATTCTTAAATCACTGGCCGTCATAAAAATATCAAATTGATATCAGTGCATTATATCAATACGTTACTGACGAAATACATTTTACATGTTTCAGAAATTACATAAATAGACTGTCTGGAGTATGAATTCTTTTATAAAATAAATCAAGGGATGCACCGTAAGAAGTTTCGATTACTGTACGACGTCACCGAAGGTTAGAGAAAGTAGTCTAAGCCGTTCTAAGCTAATTCTGGCAGTGGACTGTGGATACATAGAATTTGTTGTATCCTGTGTTTATGGTATATTTTGATAAAAATGAAACTTTGCATTTTTAAGCCTCTATTACAAGGTTATTTCTAAATAGGTATATAACAATCCAGTTGTTTTGAAACATTGTAAGATTTAGTCAAGTTGCAGAGAAATGAGAAATGAAATTCATCCGATTTATTAGCGTTTAGAAAGCTACCGGTAAGGTAATAAATCGCGTTTAGAAAGCTACCAGTAAGGTACTAAGTATATAAGGATAAAAACGGAAGAGCATTCTATTCTTTCAATCGTTACAGTCCATTTGCACAATTATGCGCGAAAAGATCAAGCGCGATAAAATAGACACGTACTATTTTGACAAACATCCGAGAGATTGAAACCGGATTACTGGCCATTTTAATATTATTGAAGTTCTGTATAAATGTCGATAGAATGAAACACAGGATTTTGGAACAGCTTTTTGAGAGATTTGGGTATGAAATCACTGAACAGAGTTTGTCTCATGTACCACTTATGAATTCGCAATGAGAGATATAACTAAAGCGCCATCCATGGTCGTCATAAATCTGTCACACATCTATAAACAAAATTTCTTGATATAAAAATTTGGCTTGCTATGAAATCAGTAGCATTTACATTAGATTTAGCTTGCTATGTATTTAATCGTTTTAATGATAGTCATCATTTAAAGCAAAATAACACAGTATCATCAAAAGTAAGTTCACACATATCTCGTTTGGTATACAAAGCAAGACAGACTCCCCATTTACCTGAATTACTAAACAGTAAGCATTTTCCAGTTTAATTACTGATACTATTTTAAGATAATTGCATTAATTTCTAATCATACTGCAATTTCTGTACTGCCGACCTTAACAGAACTCGTCCTGAAATCGTTGTCGTGTCATCCGCCGCGGATCTTAGGAATTCACCTCTTCGTTTGATCAATATCCCTAGGTTTGAAAGGTGTGTTTGTAGTGACCGGGTATCCTTGTGAGGCCGTCATACAACATACTTCGGATTTAAACAGAGCGCATTGTTTAATTGTTTATACTTATTATAGAACAATTAAACCACAGACTATAACATTACAAATATTTTATATAATTCTGTAATCTTGATAGTCAATGTGCACATGAGTGTTTAGAAAACATTCAAGTGAAAAACGCCATTACATTTTGAAATATGTCACGAAAAACGTTAGCCATTAAACACTCCGCAGAGGGCATTTTAACAAAGTATTCAAGCTAATGTTAATGCTTTCACTCGAGGAGACCTTTTACAGTTTTCTCTCTAAGTGTTGTAATAAAGTCTCAGAAGTCGTAAAGGCGTATCTGACAATGATATCTGAACTATTTTAAGCTGCATGGTTCTGAATATTTATTTATGACATCTTCTATTAATCTTTGTGGGATCCACTCGTTTTAGTAAATTGTTATAGTGTTATACTGCAACAGGAATAAATGATCTATTTGATACAAATATAATACCCTAAACTGTAAAAACATTGAAATGTCGGACTTTGATAAAGATAGCCGGAACATTATTAGTAGAGTTTTAGCTAAGGAACGATACTAGACCTGACAGGTTGTTTCAAAACAAACATACTAAAACAAGTTGTCTCACCTGCTATTCCGCACGCTGCTTTTACGAGTTATGGCAGATTTAACAACTGTTGCCCCAGAGAATTCGAGATGTGAAGTTGGCAAGTAGTTTCAGACCAAGATACTTTCTTATATATACTCAGGTAAAAGTCTACATGCTACACCCCAACACTTGTCCTCTCATTTAGTGGTCAGGCTTTTGACGAATTAGAACAATTTCGACAATTCTAACAAAGTTGCAGCCAGGGAACATTCCTTTTAAAAAATGTTTCTAAATAGTACAAACAATATCTGACGATAATACTTTGTTTATTGTACACTTTATATAGAGAGAAATGTTAGCAAGCCTTATGGTAACCATGATTGCATCGGAACAATTTGGAAGAGGGTCAGGAAAAGAAATTTTAAGTCAAATCAATAAAACAGTTTTTAACGTTTCAACAAAATGCATATAGGCAGAGTTGACACACCCGTTGAAAGTACAACTTTTGAAAGTACAATGGTTGCACCAAAGGAACATTTCTTTCATTGTTTTCACATCATGCCAACGATTAGGAGAAGATATTTTTCACAGACTTTAGCTCTGGCGGTACCTGTAGCAGAGCTGCACCGTTTAAGCACCTTTCGTTATTGTAGACGATAATAAAATTATCCAAGCAAAGTTTTTTCAGCTTCAATTCAATTACTGTACAGGCTACATCGGTGGAATGGACGTTTCGCCATTAAAATAATTTACTCCGAGCAATTTGTGCATTACTGGAATCATATTCTTAAACGGAAAATAAATGATTTCTCATTTCAATTACCGTAACCATTAACGATACTCATTTATACCAGTTCTGAAATACATACCTTCAAAAAGATATTGACACGTTGGTAGCTGTGTCATTAACTTTCTATCACCCACAGAAAGTTGGTTTTTTATTTAGGAAAGATTTTCAGATTTAACTATTTTCGCCGTATGTTGGTTCTAACTGTTCTTTATTGCCTTTCATATAATGATCATTATTTTGTTTTACAACCTTTTCTCTCTCAGCAGAATTGCAACTCCACATTACTAGTATATCATTACTGGAACGCTAGCTAGGGAAACAGCTTATATTCGAAATTATCACGAAAGTGGTATTAAGCATACGACTGATTTAAAGTTTCACAAATTTTCAGATTTAATTGCATCAATAATGACGTAGATTTAAATTTCGCTCAATTTGTAGTATCTGTGCACAGCTGATAAATGTCAGAAAATAATATAAAAGTTACGATATTGCAGTGACAAATCATTGCCAGAATAAATGTTTCATTCGGTTTTATCAAAACAAAGTTTTTTCTTTGATTTCCGATGGTTCTGTAAAATTTTAAGAGATCTTTTCATTGAACTATGTTCACTCTGAGGAGGGACACAGAAGGCCTTAAAATGTCACACTTTTTTTATTCAATTTGTTACTCAATACGATTTTAGTGAATTTCGGTTGAATAATTATATCAAAACGCATATTTAAGAAATATTTATCACAACTCTTGTTGTTTGGAGGTCGTACTCTATCTGGATGTTTTAAGTACTCTAAGTACTGCGTTAATAACGCTTTTGACAAACTCGGTTTTCTGTTAATATGCAGCCGGTATACCATTGCAAAACAAAGCCGATGATAATGCAAACATTAAACTAGATGACATAACAGAGTCATTTGTGTTTAAAAATAATCCTTTTAGGAGAAAAGATAATTAATGACCTGAATATTCAAAATTATATAATATTGCTTTATTTAAAAAAAGGCATTGTAAAGAACATACTGATTCAATCAATTCTTATGTAGTCGAGAGTGGATGTATACATTTAAAACAATCGATTTGAATCTGAGAAAAAGAAAAACAAACTTGTAGTACAACATTCCAACATAATGTTGCACTGTCAACAGAAAGCTCGGCTGTCGATTTGTAATAATAACACTGGCTAGCTAGGCAGCAAAATATAGCAACTTGTCGCGTGAGACTAAAAATTCGGGAACAATGACACATGTCTGTTACTATTTAAAGTAAAGAACATATTAAATGGTTATAATACATCAATTTCGATAATGCTATCTTCATTATAACATTATTAAGACCATTTATTTTATAAAGACGCAATATGGCATCCTCTCGGCTGTATCCGCTCTAAAGTAAAAGCACAATCAAAACCAAGATACAAATTAGGGTTAACATTGCTTTGGCTAATAAGAATAAGAAGCTTCACATAAGAGGAAGTCTCCGTAAGAGTCTGTCATTTGCTGTTATGTTTCATCATACCAGTGTCTGCTATATATTTTAAGAAACAGACAGACGTATGTTATATCATTCCACCCTTTACAGTATCTGATAGAATTAGTATAAGATGTTATCATTTTCTTATACATCGTTTGATAGAAATTGAATTGACTTTTCATCACCATCGTCATTTATAGCAAACGTTCAATACTGATACAATATGACTATGCGTGGGGTCGGGTGGAGAAAATAAAAGACTGTCAGGTTTCCTAGGCTACTCAGTTCACCTAGTGCTTCCTAACAATTGCGATAACAAGGTGTAAAAACCTAACACCTAAAACCTTAAAGCCCTTAACTGCAACATATATATATATATACACACATATAAACTGTTGTGCAGAAACGAAGACGTTAGTATGGATAAAAATAGATAAAAACAAAAGATTTGTAATTGAATTATGGTGTAAACATCAATATAGCCAGTGCTGATTTGAATCCGGAGACCGTTTAAACAGCGACTAATAAGATGGTTTTGGGTTCCACTGAACAACTGTTTTAGAGAAAAATACTGGAGTAGATGATATCTGAAATGCAAGATGATTTTTGTAGTGTCTGGTCTATCTTGTGTAACGTATTGCTTAGGATCAACATATACATGATAATAAACCATTTTGTGAAATAAATTTAGTCTACTATATTGTCTTTATAATTGCAGTATGTTCCAATTTAAGTATTTTATGATATCTGAGGCTGTGCCCGGGGTCTTGCTATAATTGTTAGTTTGAAATATTGCAGTTTCCCTTTGAATGTTTTCTAATGTCTATATCCTTCTGGTAAGGATCCCATACACTAGTTAAATATTCCAAAATTGGTCTTGCAATAGAATTATAAGCAGCGCACTTTGTGGAACGTATAGAAGAATGTTTGTTACATTTTAAGAAATCTACTAGCTTTATTAGAAATTTTATTTACATGTGGAGACCAAGATAGATTTGATGTTACTTCTACGCCTAAATAGGTGACCTGACTGACAACAGACAGGGGCTGATTAAGCAAGGTGTAGACTGTATTTATAAGTTTTCTGGACCTAGAGGCATGTGATATTTGCCATTCATTTACATTGAAAGACATCATCCATTTCTGTTCCTAAACTGATAAACTGTCGCTGAGCTGAATCAGTCTGCGAATTCATAGTCCTATAAACTACATAGTCATCTGCAAAAAGACGTACTCTGGAAGACAAAGCAGGTCATTTATGTTAAGTAGAAATAGGTGAGGCCCTATAAACAGGAGCCAAGCTGGATGTGGCCTCGTCGACCAAAACATTTAAGTCCGATTACCCAGAACTTTTATCCAAGAATAAGTAGAGCCCTTGATGCCGTAATGGGCTAATTCTAGAAGCAGACTGCCATGTTGGTCATTATCAAATGATTTAGAGAAAGCCGTGATTGCACCATCAACCTGGATTCGCTGTATTGACTGAGCTTAATCATGAAAAAAACAGTAGTTGGCTTTTGCAAGAGTACTACAGTTTGCTTCAAACAATATTTTATGTCATTGAATAAGGACCTGTAGGTTCATAATCCGCTTTATTGATTCATGTCTTCTTATTCACCATCTTTGTTACCTACTAAAGACCATTGTTAGAGGGTATTACACTTTACTTTCCATTAGCCAAAATATATTGTATCATAGCTCGGTGTTTTTTCTTCACAAATTTGGTGCAGGTAATTCGTATACTCTGAGTACAGGGTGCGGTAACTAAAAGTGTGCAGGTATTTAATACCCGCACGCTAGTTACCGCACTGTTGGAAAGAAAAGTATGCCAGCGTGTCTTGAACAGTAAACAGCGAAGTGTATTTATTGATTTTCTGCTTCTCTAGCATAGGTTTATTTTACCTGGGCTTTACACATTTGTAAAGCAAGAATTTTAAGTACTCACTGAACTGCTGTATATGGCAATGTGGAACGCCTACAACTACTATATATGGATTGCTATGATACAAAACAGAAAGAACATAAAAACTCTTGGGTAAACGATTTATACTCGGGGGCTACGCCCCCTCGTACAAATCGTTTACCCTCGCGTTTCAATGCTCTTTCTATTACTTATAAAATTTTACTTGCACTAGATAAAATATATTATCATCGTTACATGAATTTATAATAATGATGATAATAACAATAACAATAATATTAACAACAACATTATCATTATTATCATTATTGTTATAAATATTGAGATATTATCTTCGATCTTTTGTTGTCTCGTGCGCTTAAATCGTAGAAAGAAATTCATTTCGACAGACTAATCAATCAAATATGCATATAAAAGCAACTTTAAAACGGAAGACATAGAAACTTTTTATTAGGAAAAAATACCAATATTCAAACAAATAAAGAACCTGTTATGTAAACATTACATAGATGCATTTATTTATACAAATAATTCATCTATAACAATCTCTGGTCATGAGAAGCACCTGTAATTACATACTCCAGGAACATATATAAATATGACAAATCTGACAGATCAGCAATTACAAGGTTGATGATATATGCAGTCTTCATCCGGTACTTATGCCAAACGGTTGTCAGTAAAACCACTAAAGCTGTCACATTACCCATAAGAGATAATAGAAATACTGGCACGTACAGCACAGTAAGCAGAATTGATGATGTAGCAGTGTAGGTAGGTGAATGCGAACCGAATATATCCTGAACCATGTGAGAAGAATTTTCCGGCAAAACCGAACTACTTTATTTGCTACTCCTCTGTTACTCATCTTTGTGTTCTTGAAAAGTGTCTAAGTTTAAAATGTTAAAATTTCAATTTTCTTGGAATATTTGTTTAGTCCACAAAAATGTAAAACACGAACGATACCAATTTAGAGATCGCATATCTCTTATCGCATTACATTAGATCAGTCTTGACATCCAATTCGCTCAACAGATTGGAAAACGTTTATTTCTTCTCACAAAGGGAGAGTCATTACCTATACCGGATTAAACTGAATATCTATAAGATACTCCGCTGACCGTCTTAGATCTGCGAAGCACCAAACAATATCTATGCTCTAACGATACGACAAAATACCAGATCTTATGTAAAACATAATCATGTTTGTTCACAATAGCCACGTGGTAGGATAAAGGTCATAAATGTCTGTCCAATTTTTGATGCAGAATTCTTATAGCTCGTAGTTTCGGTCAAAAGTAAGAAGAATTGGGAGACACGTTTACTGATTAACTTGCTTTTGTAATTGTTCCAGAAGTGCACAGCAAGTTTAAAATATTTATCGCAATGCTATATTCTTTGTCTTTAGCTGGAAATCCATGATAGCCGTCTGATCGCTGACTTGGATGCACAGCTTAAACAGATATAGAAACACTTCATGACACCGGCCCTGTGCACAAGCGGCTATGCTTCTTTACAATTCAAATAGTTGAAACAATATTTAATTTATCAAATTGTCTGCCGTGGATTCTTTAAAGTCCTACCGTTGGTTTTCAACTTATCAAGACAGCTTGAACATCTTTCGGATACGTTCATCCAACGAATGTTCGTGCCTTTAATGTCATATTGTTTAACGAGCAACCCCTTTGAAAATACTTTTTAAAGGCATTTCCAAATGTATAGTAAAAGTTAGCTCGCCCTACAGTGGTCATGTTATTTTTACGAGTCGGAATAGTCAGAAAGCCTAAATAACGTGATAACGTTTTGCTCAAGATATGCCTATGAAATACAACAGCAATTGTTGGAAGAAGATTGTTAAAGTTTCCTCTTTATATATACATATTAAGGTAAAGAAACTGCGCCTTCGGGAGACTGTTGCAGACAAATTTGATCTTCTATCACATCAAAACAATATTTCTAACCAAAATTTCAAAATCGGACATGCGATTTATATGAGGAAATGTTTTTTCCTACATTTTTATCTCTGTCGTCCCTTACGTACAGCAGAAATGAGATTTTTGAACTGCTGTTAAAGAGAAAAAATCCAAGAAAGTTCATGACCCTTGTCATCATCTTCCATCAATTGGCTTAGATTAGATGTTGTTTGATAGATCGTAGACGAGAATAATAATAGTTGACACCGAGTGCATTGTCCTCCTATGAGCTAAATCTCGGAACAGAAAAATAATTACTAATTTTACTGACAGTATGTGATTTTGAAGTGTTACAAATGTAAATATTTCCTTAGAAAATATATGCAGTATGAACGTCTGTGAAATGAGACAAAAATATAGTAAATGAAACTACGGTTCGTCAGGAATACCAGTCTGAGATTAGGTTAACTTTACTGTACATTGATTATAATTATACCCTAGTGACTTATAAATGTTAGTAGCCATAACAGTTTTACACTAGTCTAAATCAATCTCTTATCAAATACACAACCTATAGCAAAAAAAATATACCAGTGACATAGCTCATTATCCGAATCGTCTTCAACTGAAATGAAGTACACAGCAAGATTAAAGACACAAAAGCTGCATATTACTGATTAACATAGTTTACACAGTGTCTGTTCATCAAATGACACAAAATTTAAGCAGTTTTAATCTTAAATAATGTTTCAATTTACAGTTTATCTGTGGACCTGTTACTCTATTACCAGTTCCAGCAAATAATTACCTTTGACCAAGAAAATTAAATGGATCATGAAAATGAAATAACCGTTTAATTTGATCAATGTTTAAATTACATCTTCCAAAAAAGAAAAGGTGTAATCAAATCCGTATTCCTATCTTTATATTGATGTTTATGATAAATGACATACGGATAATTGTACTGTTATTATAAAATGTATATCCTTTGTTTTGTAAATAAAGAAAAAGTATTTACTGTTTTCTGTCATAATTTCTCCCTTCTATTTTCGCTTTTTGCGAAGTCAGATTCTATCATTATTGATATGCACATTCTTTTAGTCAAAGGTCCATACCATCCAACCGTACAAAATATAAATGGTCTTAATGTTTGATCCAGTTCCCATCTGTTGTATGGAAGAAGTATCCTGGAAACGCTACGGGGCCATAACTCTGAATTAGATAATACAGTGCAAAGAGCCCTTGATATGCACAGCTACAAAACATTCAGACTCCCCGACAGAATATTTATGTAGAATATATGTATAAAAATCGAAGAACAAGAATTTAGAGAAATACATAAAACCACCAAAGTGCGAGTTCGGAATAAAACGATAATTTGCTCACAAATTAATGACCATTTCCATTAGCAGTATTAATGGTGTTTATTGCAAACAGTCTTCCCTAATTATATGTAGGTGATTAACACTCGCCTTCTGGCTGTCAGAATTGTTGTTCATATTGATCACTTTAGTTAGGAAGGGTATCGAATATACTTTTGTAGAAATTATTTCTAACAATTAAGGCCTAAAAAATGTTTGTTTCGGTTTTCCGACCTACCCTAAATTTTTGGCCCGACTATGTGTTTTATGGCCTTGGTGATTTTCTTCCTAACTTTAACAAAATGTTGCAAAACTGCAACTGCACTTTTCATGCTTTAAACATGGTCAGTGATGTTAGAAATCAACTTACAGATGCTCTAAATGCATAACCCCCTTATTTGTTTGCATTTTTTTTTCACACAAAATAATCTCCTAATAATCTACGGACCTACTTACCCAAAGTTTTAGCTCACCTGAGCCAAAGGCTTAGGGTGAGTTATTGTGATCGCTCACCGTCCGGCGTCCGTCCGTCCGCCCACACTTTGCTTAAAACAACATCTTCTCCTAAACTTCACAGGAATGTTCCTTGAGTGATCTTCTTTAAAATTTGTTCAAAGAATTGAATTCCATACAGAACTCTGGCAACCGAAAGAAAAAACATTAAAAATATTTTTGGCCAAAACCTCAGGTCATAGGGCTTTTATTTTTGGTATGTAGCATCATCTAGTGGTCCTCTACCAAGATTGTTCAAATTATCTCCCCTGGTGTCTCATGGTTTACATAGACTTATACAAGGAAAACTTTGAAAATCTTCTTGTCCAAAACCACAAAGAATAGAGCCTCAATATTTGGCACGTGACTTCATCTAATAGCTCTCTATAAAGATTGTTCAAATTATGCCCCTTGGATGAAAAGAGGTCCAAAGTTTTACATAGACTTATATAGGAAAAAACTTTAAAAATCTTCTTGTCTGAAACCACAAAACCTAGGCCTTTGATTTTTGGTATGTAGCATTGCTTTGTGGTCCTCTACCAAGATTGTTCAAATTATACCTCTGGGTGAAAAGAGGCCCCGCCCCGGGGGTCACTTAGTTTTTATATGAGTTATGTAGGAAAAATACTTCAAAAATTATCTGATCATATTTCCTAGACTGTTTAATTATAATTACCTGATGACCCCAAGAAATTAGGGGTCACATATCTGTGACCTTGACCTACTGACCTACTGACCTACTTTCTTGTTTTTTAAGATACAGCCTTGAAATTTGAATGACATATACAGCTTTGCACACTGATCTTAAAACTGACTTTCAGTGACCATGAATATGACCTACTGACCTACTTTCTTAATACATGCATTTTAGCATCAGTTGGACATTTGAAACATGTAGCTCATATTACTCAGGTGAGCGATCCAGGGTCAGCATGACCCTCTTGTTTCAGCATGTCACTGAAAACAAATAATCTTTTTTAGGCCTAAGTATAAAAATAATTATGTCTAAGTTCAAAGTATGATTATGTGGACAAGGCTTCAGGCCATATTGACTTATTAAAAACATGACTGTCAGGAAGCGGGACTATTTTTCTATGTATGGCTATATCAAAAATTTCCAAATGCATCTCTCCAGATTTCAAAATAATTTCGCAGCAATTCTTGTTAAGTGTCCCCAATCAAAAAACATGGCCTTTAAAATGCGGAGTAATTTTCTTCTTTCATCTGGCAATATGAAAAAAACTAAACGTCTTATGAGCTGAAACCAGTGGTCTGATTTCAAAATTGTTTCAGAGCAATGTTACTTTGGTGGCCCTATACCAAATTCCTTTAAAAAAATATTGAATAGTTGTATGTATGAAGTGGAAGCTTGAACAAAATGCTCCTTAGATTCACACGAGGTTTACGTGCTACATTTCAAAATCATTTTCCATGCTCATGTAGTTTCAAAAAACAGTTTTAGTACACTTCTTCTTGGCTATGTAGTTATGAGGACTCGTATGTCCTTAGTAAGAGGAGCTGTTTATATTGTTCATACTTCCAACTTTCTAGTTTTAAAATTAGTATTTGGACAAAAATAGAGCTTTTTATGAAAACAAGGTAAAGCGTACTTTTATTGTGTCGTCTGGAATATGGATGTTATTTGACATTTGTATTAAGATTTTGAAAAAGACATGCTATACGCAAAATGATGTAGACTTTGTCAATGTATTTCTGAACAAAATATTTCAAAGCTTAAATATGTTAAAACTGACTTAACATAATTACGTTTAAATGAAACAATGAGTGTCCGAAAGAAGTTGTAAAGAAGATATTAGCACCGCGGTTATCACAAAATATGCAAAGCTTGATCCTCCTTTTTGTTAACTCTGAGAAATGTTTGAACGAAATAAACTAGAAAGTATTAAGATAAGAAAGATAACTATTGACCACACATGAAGCAGGATAAAATTATCTCACTTATGGTAAACAAAGGAAGAATATTGAAAACTAGGGATATTAGTATAATAAGTTGATAGGACATTTAGAATTTTTAAAACGCAACAACACTTGATTTCAGAATAGTGAAAACGCCTAATACAGAAAATTATACCTATTGAATGGTAGTAAAAGTCTAAGTTATTAAGTTATAGAATATGAAAGTATATCAGAACTGAAAAAAAAACATACAAGTAGAAAAACAACGTTTCTATTTTTACAGATTTAAACCCTCTTCAACAACTGGTCGAAACATTAACATTTTTGATGATAAAGACAAAATACGTGTTTCTATGATATGCAATTCAAAATAAGTAGACAATTCGCATGATCTCAAATACTATTCAACCAAAACCAAATTTTGATGAAAATGGCTATAACAAATTTGTCATTATATCTATTTAACCTGTCAGGAATTATATCTATTTTGTTGTATGTTTCTAGATAAAAGAATCCATTTCCTGAGAATATCGCAGAAAAAATTTCACGTATGCAAACATCCTGATAAGTATAATATACGTATAAACATACTTATTTCTTAAATTAAAAAGGAAAAGTATTAGAATATTACTAAGTAAACGAATTCTAAAATACTTTCAGCCTGAATCTGAGACGTATTTTGAAGCGATAAATCATGACAGCATAATTCAAAATATTATTTAGTTTAAAGTTTGACTAAAGATATTTTTTTTTAAAAAAGAAAAGAAAGGTTTAACATGCATTTTCACTGCCGTCCATGTATATGCTCAATCAGACCGAGCCTGCTACTTTTGCATTGAGGTTATATTGAGCAACATGTGAATTTTCCACTTTTTTCTATTTTATATAAGGAACGTTCCTATAAAAGTATACTTAAACTGCCAAACTATGTTTTTACCAAGATTTCTAAAATTTCCATTGCAGTATATAGGGGTAACAAGCTCAACGCCCTAGGAGACATGTATTTTCTAAACGTAACGCTTCAACAATTGGGATAGAGAGTAAATATAGAAATATTTGCATCACACCCTTTTGTGGCTATGTTGTTGACGAGTTGCGACAGCTAGGGAAATTTGGTCGAAAGCCATTCAAAAGATATTTGACTGGAATAAGTCCAAGATCGGGCTAGCAATTTCTGATATAAAGATTTTTGACGTTTCCACTCTATACACCATAGGTAAACCTGCTTTTTAACAAATGGAATAATTTGAACAATCTTGGTAACAAGTCACCAAAACAGTTTGTTGATTTTTTTAATTAGGCAGTTTCTAAAAAGATATTGAAACGTCCCCTTATACATATCGAAAACAGCTCTTCGTTGAGAATCTCATAAAACACATGTAATTTTGTGGCAAGATTGCAAGATTTAGTGGTGTTTATTTACACACTGATTATAATTATACGCTTTCGCCCTTTTAGTAGCCGTTTTATACCCGTCCGTCTCATGACAAACGCAATTTAGCATTTTATCACTTCTGAAACATTTTGAAAGGAGACAACTAATTCTCTGAATTATCAAGGAAAAGACAGACTATATAAAAAATTAAATGAACGTTTAAAAACATCATTGCGTATTGCTGACAAACCTAGTTAGTTTTAAACATTGTTTGATACCAAAGCCGAATCGTATCAAGTGAAACATATTGAATCTATTATCTCGGTATTACACGAAAAGAAACAAAAAAGATCTCGTATTTATGATAAAACACTTTGCTATAACAAGGAAAAATCTCATATTTACAAGATAAAGATCTCGTTTTTACAAGAAACGATCTCGTGATTACAAAAAAAGATCGCGTAATTACGGCATCATCATCTCGTAAAAACGGGCAAAGATTTATTTATTACCAGGAGAGGTCGCATAATTGCAAAACAAATCGTAATTTCGACAACATCATATCGTAATAACGAGAAAAGTTTTCGTTACTAAAAAAACACGTATTGTTAATACGAGAAAAGAGGGGCTTGAACATTAAAAAATGTTTCAAATCAATAACTTAAGAACTATCTTACATGTACCTAGCATGTTCAAACTTTGAAAATAAATCTTTGGCTTAAAGAGCCCATGTCAACCTTGGGCTAATACGTTTAATGTCAATGTCAGAGTAGTCTGAACTAAGAAAACGGCTTCATGCATGGATGTCACCGGCTATTTTTCATTAACAAACGTATTCCGGAGACAGGTTAGGTTTCCCTGTCTGACAGGACAAAAATACAAAAGCTTTTAACAAATTCATACGCTATAAATGGTTAATCCCATTACATCAACGACTTATGTCAGACCTTGTTAAGGTTCTATGACGTATAATGTTTTTAAAAAAGCAATACATTATATGAACGACTTATGTCAGACCTTTGTATGGATCTCATGTCATATATAGTGTTTTTAAAAGCGATATTTTATGACACTAGATAGAATATTTTAGCTTCGCCTTTTTTTTTCCTTTATTTAATTCTGAAATGATCTTGAAGATGAAATTCGCAATGCAACTGCGAACAGTTTGTTAAGATAAAGCCCCAATGATTGTTTATTAAAGTAGGCTACACCAAAACAAATTGTATGTTTCCGAGCACATTCACACATACAGCAACAATTATTTTAGGGGCGAGTAACGTTAAGTGTGATGAAACAAGTTGACATGTTATAAATTCAGCACATTAGACTTCAAACGTAAACATCCTACATTGTGGACGCAGACAAATGAGCCGTGCCATGGGAAAACCAACATAGTGGGTATGCGACCAGCATGGATCCACACCAGCCTGCGCATCCGCGCAGTCTGGTCAGGCTCCATGCTGTTCGCTTTTAAAGCCTATTGGAATTGGAGAAACTATTAGCGAAAAGCATGGATCCTGACCAGACTGCGCGAATGCGCAGGCTGGTCTGGATCCATGCTGGTCGCACACCCACTATGTTGGTTTTCCCATGGCACGGCTCAAATACAGTTTTACATGTGAGTTGGTAAGAAAATCCAAATTAAGCTTTTCATATTTCAATTTCAATTTTTTTTTTTTTTTTTGTTATACATTACCCATCTTTTCCACAAGATGCGTAACTCTTCAGAATGTTAGTTATACATATTTACCAGCGACAGCCTGTTTAAAATACAAAGCGCATGTTCTATGAATCACGTCACAAGCTAACTTGCATTGCTCGGGATGCATACTCAAATTATAATAACGCACTAGCAAGTTCTTGTTAATGGTCACTTAACAGGTTTTATTCCTATTTTCAATCCCAGCCGCAATAAAACCATTGTTTAAGGATTTTTCAACAACTAAATTATTAATTAATGACACATTTCTATAAATGGGTTTCAGTAAGTTCTTAATAATGTTTTTTAATCTCATGTACTCCTTGAAGCTGTTTTGAAAGTGGTGTTATTCTGTGTATGGAGCTCGACTGGGAAATAAATGTGGGATCTTAACTTCGATCTCTTCACGAAGTACAGCTAAATTATAACAGACACTTTTAGGTCAGGCACCCCCCCACCCTACAATCCCCCATCAGTCTCTGCACCTGCCAAATGCCAGCCAATATATTTAGCCTTAGCATGTTTTGATCACTGCATATGTTTTGTTGCATCTTCAACGTTTTGTTTTTTTTTTTGAAAATTACCATTTACTATCAATGCAGTATTGCTATCTGATTTTTATCCCATTGATTTTAACTCGAATTTAAGTTTTTCCGTTTTGGCAGAGTTGTAGGTTTAGACAAATTGGTACAAAATATTTTGGATTTATCATAAGTGTTCCGCAGTAAATATACAAATACAGACTACTTGAATACATACGTGTGTTATATTGTTACAAATAACTAATTGTGCAAAACGTAAAATTTTATCTCACCTCGTATCAGTATTATGTACCGAAATCAACTTGTATGTGCAAAAAAAAATCATTAATTGAAAACTGTTCTGCCAGGGCTCTATAAAATGAATGAATACACCCTTTTGCCTATGTTATTATTGTTTCCTTGGTACATCTTTGTATTATCAGTTATTTACATTTAATCGAGGTTTAAGTCGGATGGTATGTTATTTCAATGTCCCCACCTCCCCGAAGTTGTTGATTATAGTTTAGCTCAGACCGGTTGGTCTGCTGGTCGGTAGACCATTTGGTTTCCGATCAGGGATTCAAGAATACAAAATCTCACAATAATCAAACTGCATCGTTCTGTATAAGATATCTATTGCTTCTGTGAAAAGTAGGTCAAAGGTCATGGTTAAACTGTTTCCGAGACTGAAAAAAGGTTTCGATCCTCATCTTACGAATGTTTTAGTCTATTGTCCTCAAACTTGGTATCGTGGTTACCTATGGACAACAGATGACACATAATAGTTTAAAGGGATAGGTACGTCAAAGGTTAAATTTACTCAATAAATGAGCCGTGCCATGGGAAAATCAACATAGTGGCTTTGCGACCAGCATGGATCCAGACCAGCCTGCGCATCCGCGCAGTCTGGTCAGGATCCATGCTGTTCGCTAACAGTTTCCAATTCCAATAGGCTTTAAAGCGAACAGCATGGAGCCTGACCAGACTGCGCGGATGCGCAGGCTGGTCTGGATCCATGCTGGTCGCAAACCCACTATGTTGGTTTTCCTATGGCACGGCTCAAATGGTTTCTCCTCAGTAACAAACCTACGGTCTTAAAATGTCTTACACATTAATTGGCTGTGAGCAGTAAATTACCCTTATAACTTGCTCAGTACGTTAAATTTCAAGGTCACAGTAAATCTGGAATCAGTTTCTGCTCAATAGGTAAAGAACTCCTTGTTACCTGTGGTTCGTAAATGACACCTATCGTTATGGGGTCAGTATGTCAAAAGTCAAGGTCATAGAAATCTCGTGAGGATGCGCGTGTTTCATAAGAAAGTTTTAATATTTTAGCCTAATTCTTTACAGATTGAAAACGATAATATCCCTGCAGATATGCAACAAGGTGTTTTTCAACGTATATTGAAGCGAAACGTAATTTGCTTTGATTAAGACGCACTATCGATGTATTCAAAATAATGATAACTTTCGACATCATTTCTCAATATTTTAATTATATTACATCCTATTTATGAATTTTGCAAAACACATTCACATATTGCTGTCATAAACAAATAGAAATATATCCAAGTTAAGGTTTTTTATAAAGTTCTCTTGGCTCATTATTCAAATGCCAAGATACTTTTTTATCTACGTCAAGCTATTGACTTCAATACATAAGCTCTTATACTTAATATACTTACTTTTCCGCGAGAATGAAGAAAAGTAATACATTTGCCCTAAATAGTATGAGCACCGTCTGTGTTACTGTTGTGAAACTCTAAGAAATAATTACACATTGTAATTATTTAGGTTTCTCGCGGCGATGTGATGCCTCCATAACTAGTAATTTATAAGTTTCTCATCCTAAAACTACGCACACATTCTGAAATCAGATCGCAAGCCTAACAATACATGGCTTATGCTGCTTACTCAGACTTTTTAACAAAAAAAAAGAACAACTAAAGATATAATACAGTGACAAAATATCAGTGATTGTAAAGCATACTTTAAGACTTGAGAGAAGAAGAACTTGTTTGTTTAATACATTGACCATACCGGATAAGGTTTACGTCTTTATCTAACAAATATTCAAGGCCTTCAAAAGGTTTATCGTCTAACTTACCACGGTTCAGAGTTCAGATGCGTAGGAAGTGAACCACGAGGGGTTAAATACTGAAGCATCTGAACGATGAACCGTGGTAAATTAGACGATAAATCACAAGAAGGCCTTGATTGTTTTCACTCTGACATGGTCATTGACATAATTTAATAAATATTATGCTGGTCTTTATTTACCCGAGGAGTAATGTTTCGGGCGTCATGCGGCAATTTGACGTCATAACTGACGCCATAATGTTATCTTACTGGTCCGCGTGTCAACCGTTGTTTATCGCAGAATATACAGAGCTTGAATTCCTTCTTTGTTTAACTGGAAATCAAATCGAGCCATGTTAGAATATACATTTTACAACTATGAATAGATAAGCATAACGATTATACATGAATTTCCAAACATACTATTTCACAGCTATTTGTCCCTGCTATGTAGACATCATAACATTTTATATATATTTGACTAATGCAATCTATTCCTTTAAAGATGGAAGTTAAACATCGGGGACGTTTGCTAGTAAATATAAGATATTTATTCCGAAATGTTATATAAAGTACATGTAACATACGATCCTTGCCCAAAACAATCTTTATTTTTGATGCTCATTTCAAGTAATCTCTTGTATTGCTATTTTCAACATATATAATAACTTTTAATATGGCAATAAAATTTCAACAATTTCATTTAATAAAGTCTGATATTTTTACATGGGAGAAAGAAAGTCAAAGAAGAGTGCCTTGACAAAATGAAATTGAGAAAAAAAGTGTTTCCTTTTCCTTTTTAACAAAGTTGTGTATACATACACAATATCTGTATGCGAAAGCTTGGGCAAAGGGTGAAAGTGATAGTCCAGATAACAAAAAAACACCTATTGAAATTTCGATATAAAGTTATATGACATATCTATAGATATGCTCTTAACAGACGTATTACAAATTCCTGTAGCATATAGTAAGTATACCTCTTATGGGTTCCTTTCGTTAATACTTCACCGTTATTTTTTGCATAGAAAAACACACAGCATTTTAGTGTTTATCTTAACAAAATGAAAAAAGTGTTTCACAGAAGCAACAACATATTGATATCAGTAGCAATGTAATCTGAGTAAGTTGTAACTGGTTATGTTTACGATTATTCTTATAAAAAACATTAAGATAAAAACAAAACATTTTTTACATACAGATTATGGAAACCGCAGCATCGAAAACGCTTTTTAGATCTTTAATCAAAACATTTCTAGACTTTTATGCGAGAGAGAAAATACAACATTTCTACACTTCTGTGATTACAGCAATGTGACATGTGCTGATGTTTTAATGTTAGCTATCAGAAATATTTCTGTTTCATTTTGTTATGTTTATGCCCTTTGAGAATAAATGAATCTTTCTCGTTTTAGAAAGTGTTCTCTTAAATATAAACGTCCTGAATGAACAACAATTAAATATATTTGCATCTATATCTATACTGAGGTAAGGAAATCTTAGATTTCGCGCAAAACAAGAATATTTTATTTGACCTTTAGTTAAAACTATTTCAGTTAAGTTGGTCTGCAGTTCGCAGTTCGCGTTTCCAATTGCGAACTGCAAACTGGCCTGTAGTTCGCGATTCGAATTGCGAATTGCAAACTGGTCTGCAGTTTACGATTCAAATTTCAAAGTGCAGTCTGATCAGCACTGTCTTGCGCATTGCGGACAAGAATGCATTTCATAGTTGGTCTGCAGTTCGCAGTTCGCGTTTCCAATTGCGAACTGCAAACTGGTCTGCACTTCGCAATTGGAAACGCGAACTGCGAACTGCAGACCAACTTAACTGAGCTATTCTTAAATCTAGGACTTATCAAACGAATGATATTTTGCATGAAAATCAATCCAACATACCATGAAATTATCTCGTTCTGGAACACGACGTACTAGTGGCTTCAGTATAACATGTCCAGCGTAACAAAATTCAGACAACACTTGAACAAACAAAAACAAAAAAGTACACTACTTGTCATTAGTATAGAAAAAATACTTTTAATCAGTTATAATATGTCTTTGTAATTTCAAACTTTTCTGTAACCAGCCTAGAGGATTTGAGGAAGCTATCAATCTGGCTTGCTGACGTTTCTGCGAAATATTCATGTGTCCGTCCAAGTTCTGTAATATTATCCATTAAAGCCGGAAGCCACGGTATCATGTAAAATGTAACAAGTTACCCCATACAATAAAACTTTTCTTTATTTTCCTACTATTTTTGAAAACCCATGCAATTATTTACTTTATCTATGATAGCAGATTTACTATATTCATTTAAGCTAGGTATCTATTAATACTATAACGGAAGTAGCTTGACCGCTTAGCTCAATAGGGGAACGCATATCTATGGCTCGCGGGGTTGTGAGTTCGATTCCCGGGCAAGGGGTCTGAAATCATTCGACCATGGCCTCTTACTCATGTGGAGAAAATGACGGTTACTTGCCGAGAACAGGTTAGTTCCGGACCAACGGAACGTTAGTTTGGTTAACTGTCTGCCGTTACGTAACTAAAATTCTGTTGTACAACGACGCTAAAAGCAAAACAAACAAACAAACATAACGGAAGTTAAACTTGGTATAGAACATCTAAAGGTGGAAAAGTATCTACATACATTTACATTTAATGCTGTACATTTTTAATTATATTTGAAATAAAAGATCTCAGCATATGTTTTCATATCTACTGCGTCGTTTTCAAAATCCATTTAACAAACATAAAATGTTATAGTTTCCTATGAGGGAAATAAATCTCTATTTAGAAAGATCGTAGCTATAACACCAACGTTATTGAATTGTGTGACTTTTGTACGACAGAATCACGACGTCTTGTATTCACGATAGATAATCTGTTTCAATTTTCTTTCCGGCCTAACATGCTGCATGCTGAGAAAATTCAATAGTTTCTAACAAGATTTTGATTGTTAAATCTGATTCAAATAGGAATTGCTTCTTTGATATCATCTTTATTTGATTTTTATAAGACGCAGCTTTATTTGCAAACTGTATCAAAACATTTCCAGTGGATAGTGTACAACAATGCACAAAATATTCAAAACACAAAGACATGATGATTATTGAAATATAGTTTCTGTAAAGAGTATGGATTGACGAGGTCTTAAATCATAGACTATAAAAGTTAAGTGTTTAAATATTTTCTGAATATATTGAATATAAACGGGCTTTTATGTAGTTCCAATCGTGCGTCGCCTCCGAATAAAATTGATTTAGTATTCAACGGTAAAATTTGAATTCTGGGTTAATTATTTCATAGAGTAGATGATCCCTATTGTTTTTGGGTTAAGTCCGTCGAAGGTCAAGCGGCCTATTCGTGGAAAACCGTCTTCGATCAATAACTTGTGAACCACTTGACCCAGAATATTGAAACTTCATAGGACGGTAGAACATGCAGAGTATCTTTTTGAATTTGGGATTACTCGATTAAAGGTCAAGGTGAGAGGGAGCAGAATCAGTCATACTTCATTTTCCATTTGATTTTGAACCTTCAAACTTTACAGGATGATAGGGCTTATATAGTAAATGACCAATATTGTTTTTGGGGTCACTCTATCAAAGGTCAAGGTCACAGGGGCCTGAACATGGTAAACCGTTTCAAAGTAGTAACTTGAGAAACACTTGACCTAGAATGTTGAAACTTCAAAGGGTGATTGGATATGCAAAGTAGCTGACCACTATTGAGTTTTGGGTCAGTCGATTAAAGGTCAAGGTCACAGGGGCCAGAACATGGAAAACCGTTTCCGATCAATTACAATAGCTGGAGAAGTGTTTGGCTTAGAACCTTAAAAATTCATAGATGATAGGGCTTATTCAGTATATGACTCCTATTGCTTTATGGGGTCGCTCGATTAAAGGTCAAGGTCATAAGTGCCTGAAAATGGAAACCCGTTTCCGATCAATTACCTGAGAACCGCTTGATCCAGAATGTTCAAACTTCATAGGATGATTGAGCATGCAGAGTTATTAACTCCTATTGATTTTGGGGTCACTCCATTCAGGGTCAAGGTCACAGGAGCCTGAACATGGAAAACCGTTTCCGATCAATATCTTGAGAACCATGTTGAAACTCCATAGGATGATTGGACATGCCTAGTAGATGACATCTGTTTTGGAGCTATTCTTTTAGAGGTCAATGTCACAGAGGCCAGAACATGGGAAACCGTTTCCAATCCATAACTTGAGAACCACTTGACCCGGAACATCGAAACTTCATGGGATGATTGGACATGCCTAGTAAATGATCCCTATTGCATTTCAGCCAATAAACCAACCATCAGCCTCTCTTTGACTTTCGCTCATGTAACCTATTGACTTCTTGTTTATTACTTCTATGCTTTAGGGGAGACATGTACTTTTCTACAAAAGCATCTTCTAGTTTATAGCTAAAATAAACCGCAGATAAAGTTTTTGTGCGGATAGTTATGCTCGTTTTTCTTTTCTTCTTCTTCTTTCTGACTGTCTCAGATTGCCTTAGTGTAGATGTCAACACATGCTTCTGAACATTGAGATTTATATTTGTGTACCCATACATATATCTTTGAAAATGTGTCTATATTTGGAAAAAAAGATTGAGCTGACATGACATTAAAAGAAAAAGTAGTTTAAACGTTAACGCAACAAATACTTCTTATTACTTTTGCAACACAGAATTATATCTGTATACATAAAACATATGATAATATATGAGCCGTGCCATGAGAAAACCAACATAGTGGCTTTGTGACCATCATGGATCCAGACCAGCCTGCGCATCCGCGCAGTCTGGTCAGGATCCATGCTGTTCACTAACGGTTTCTCTAATTGCAGTAGGCTTTAAAAGCGAACAGCATGGATCCTGACCAGACTGCGCGGATGCGCAGGCTGGTCTGGATCCATGCTGGTCGCAAAGCCACTATGTTGGTTTTCTCATGGCGCGGCTCATATGACATTACAATACGTATCACATCAGGATAATGAACTATTTCAATCGTGGCAAGTACATTATATACAAGGATTACAAATAAAACCCTTATCTTCGATGTGTTAATTTATGACTAATGTGTCACATAAAACGAAATAGTTAATATGGATGGAAAACATAAAAATAAGAAAGACTCTTGAGTCAAGAAACACATCTTGATGTTTCCAAAGCCTTCACATTTCAAGCGCTAGTTCAGATAGACTACGAATCATTTACGTACACATGTAGTTTATGACTTAACGTTTACAAATATCAAATCCAAAGACATTGATATCTTTGCCTACACTTATACACTTATAAACACACGATTTATAGATCAGCCAACACAAGTCCGATGATATGGTATAAATCTAATAATATATGATGGTTTCTGTGCGGAGGTAAACCTTTTTCTCCTATGATTTGCTAAAGAAACCACACATTTACTTTTTTCATATTGTTTGATATTTTACGTATTGTTTTATAGTTCTAAATAAGATCGACTTTAAAAGTTGACTTACTTTTTTAGAAATAAACTAGGTAATTTTTAAGAACATTAAGCACGGTTGTATTTAAAGTCTTGAATTTTCCAACAAGGGCAATAGATGCAAGCTGTGTCGAGGTATTGCTTATTTTATATTGGGTATGCAAGTGGACAATAATGTAATGTTAGCCTCCCTTTTGGATTTTTGTTAAGTACCAGAATTGTGTAAATGATTTGATGAATGTTTAATTTAACAGTATATTGCAGAGGTTTCTATATGTAACGTTGATTCCTCGTTTGTGTTTAAAAGGCTATAAAAATGTTTTTAGTTTTTTTCTAATTGCAATAACTTACGTGTACGCACACCTTTCTATCAGCATAAAAAAACTCAAAGAAATTTTATTAAATCCATGCGATGTTTTATCACAATAAATAACATTGAACAAGAGAACGTGTAAAATAAAATGCTATGCTGGTCCATAGAGACAGTATGGTATCTAATGACGCTAATGTAATAATGGATTACTTTTGTGATTTTCCTATGAAATAATTTACATTAATGGGTTTTATTTACATGACGACAGCAAGCCATTAACATTACCTATTTGGAAATGATAAACAAGACTGCTTTGAAACCGACTATGATCGTTGATTTCTTTTTCTAACCATCATAT
This sequence comes from Mercenaria mercenaria, assembly GCF_021730395.1. Taxonomy (NCBI): domain Eukaryota; kingdom Metazoa; phylum Mollusca; class Bivalvia; order Venerida; family Veneridae; genus Mercenaria; species Mercenaria mercenaria. The sequence goes on from NC_069363.1 coordinate 59,580,087, forward strand.
TTCATCTCAATCGCCTTGACTTTGAAATACACTTACTGTTCTGATTGAGATGTGAATTAAAGCGGTAATGATTAAAAGGTGTCTATGTTTTGGCACTATGATATTGTTTGACTTTAATCTAGGCCAGTGGAACTATGAATTATTCTGCAATAGCTAATTTTCATAAAATAAACATTTTATAAGAAATAAAAACATGGCTAATTACAAACACTAACATGAAACATCAGAATCATCTCTGTAAAGATAGAAATTATTAAACCATAGCTTGACACAGTGCAAAAGCATAGGTATTCAGCGCATTTGTTTGGTCAATAATGATGCTATATAATATCAAAATAGACATTTATAGACAGTCCAGGATCCAAAAAATAAATCCAGCACCCATTTACTATATATTAACAAATGATTATTATTTACAAATTTAAAGCTTCTGCTTCCTGGCACACCTTTAACGAATGTAATCTTAATTTGATTCAAATCTTGTTCACTTTCGTTTTGCCGATCGCCGTCACATTAGAGTTACTCCCATAAGATATTTGAACAAAAAACAACGTTCCGATTGTTACAAAATAAAGCAAATTGAATTATATCTAGAACAAAGTCGATGTAAGGTACGATGGTGAAAACACAATAGTATATCGCTTTATCATCATCGTACTATCGTATTATCGCGTTTTTGTTATCTTAAGATCGCGTTATCATCATCGTAGTATCGCATTTTCATTATCGTAGTTTCGTGATTTCGCGTTTTCATTATCGTACTATCGAGTATCGCGTTTCAGATCAACACATTCAAAGGCGATGGCCCTAATGGAATTCCGTAGTACCGCGCTCAAATGCAAGATGTCCTTCATGTTGTATGAATGCTAATGAATGTTTGGATTTAGATTCATATATTTAAGATGCACATTTTTTCTATAAACGTACTGTAACATCCTTTCGGCTGAATAAAAAGCCTTCTTAAGCTCTTTCATAACAAGAGACTAAATTAGAATTAAGATTGTATTGTCTGGTAAGAATTAGAAGACGCATATTAGCCGCATATTAGAGTTAAAAAGCTTGAATAATCCATTAGAGTCTGTCGTACGATATTTATCAATTACTTGTCACGTAAATAATTATGAAAGCAAACTGGCCGAGGTTATATCATTTCAAGCCTTACAAGGGATGATAAGTAGGAGTAGAGGCACTGATCACAGAAAACAATGCAGCTCGCCAACAAAAGGAGCTATAATAGTGGGAAAATAGCAGACGAAGTGCCATAGGACACATTTCAATTTATATATGAAGACGATATAAGAACAAGGGCAAATTTAGGCGAGGGTGTAAAAAGTGGGTTAATGTGAATGGATCTGAATGTAAAGGGGACAGGAATGTTACACCGTTTAACACACATAACATATGCAATGGTACGTACATGAAAGAAATTGAAAGTAGGAGCACCACCGGATCTTTCAACAGATCAAAAGATATATCCAGTCTGAGAGTAAGTCTGTATTTACATTGTATGTGCACATGATAAATTATAAGGCGTAAAAAAATTGTTTGTTTCCGATATCCCGACCTACCCTAAATTTTTGGCCCGACCCTAAATGTTTTTATGGCCTTGGAGAATATTTGTTTCAACTTTTTATGCTTTAAACAGGGCCAGTGATGTTAGAAATCAACTTACTGATGCTCTAAAGGCATAACCCCCTTATTTGTATTCATTTTTTTACACAAAAATAATTTCTGAAAGGTCTCCTTTCATAAAAAAATATTCCAAAAAAAAAATAATTCCGACCTACCTGTATTTACATTGTATGTACACATGATATATTATAAGGCGTAAAAAAATTGTTTGTTTCCGGTATCCCGACCTACCCTAAATTTTTGACCCGACCCTAAATGTTTTTATGGCCTTGGAGAATATTTTTTTCAACTTTTTAACAAAAAGTTGCAAAACTGCACTTTTTATGCTTTAAACATGGCCAGTGATGTTAGAAATCAACTTACTGACCCTCTAAAGGCATAACCCCCTTATTTGTATTCATGTTTTTACACAAAAATAATTTCCAAAAAGTCTCCTTTAATAAAAAAAAATTTCCGATCTACCTACCCTAATTTTTTTAGCATGTTACCGGAAACAAAGATTTTTTTAGGCCTAAGCATTACAATAATAATAACAATAATAATCATTATTATCATTATTGTTATTATTATTATTAGAACAATAATAATTTTTAAAGAGGATAATATAATTGGCTATAACCAGTTTAATACATGGTACTCGATAATTTAAAAAATCCATCCTTAGTATGTAGCACAGACAATGAAGTGTCAGACATGAATAAGAATGACATAGAGTTCCTCTTCGACAATTAAGAAACTGCTTTTTCTAGTTAAGCATCTATAATAAATGCTGAATATTTTTCATTAGTTCTTTATTTTTCAGTCAGTGAGAATGTTGAAACTTTTGAAAATGTCCCATAAATCAGCCGCGTATTGTTTCCATAAGGGCGTTAAATATACGATTCAACAAAAGTTTATTGTATGTAACTGCATGTATAACTGCACCAGCACAATACAATACGCATACAACTACACAAAATGGATGACCTTTCTATACGTTTTAACAATATTATGGACGATCCTCCCGTATATTTTGAATCCGTACGATCACCGGATAGTGCGGTGACTTCTTCCGGTAAAAGACAGCTTATTTTTTCGTATTCTGGTTCCTTACCCTTTGGTTTAGCATAATTTGCATGTGTATGTATTGATACGGATTGAATACCTGTTGACTTTTAGTTTGTGAACATAAATCTGTGATACATGAATTCTCAGAAAAAAAGAACATGCCATTATTGACAACTTCTAATTTTTTGTTAAATAATAGAGCAAATTAATGAATATACGGTAACCGATTCGTACATCACATAACGTAGACGGGGCTCTTACAATCCGATGCCCTTGGACTTTTTTATAGGTTTACACAGTGTAAAGGCTGCTTTTCTCAGACAGGCTTCATTAGGCAGTTGTTATAGTAATAACATGATAAATTACGTGATAGGCTATCATCGCGATCGGTCATCATCTAAATGAAACAAATAGTATCTTTAATTAAAACTGATATTTGCCGTACATCGTTCACATTCCCGTTAAGATGGATACTTTAACTGATTCTGCAAAACATAGATACAATGGATGTGTCTACGAAAAGTTTTCTTTAAAAAATGCTTTTTAATAGAAGGGCTATTTTTGTAAAGAATATTCAACGTCATAGTCAAAGGTATTCTCCTGTACTGCAATCATCCGCTCGGTATGCTTAGCAATATGTGTATTGGAACGCCTTGTTATCTTTTATACACATTTGTTATAAAAAAAGTTAAAATATTTCTATACGTTACAGCATGTTACAGGACTGAACTAGTCTGTCATAATATCTAAAAATAGATGTTATACTTAATACTAGTATTCGAAGCGCATGTAATGTAAACTGATAAATATTGTTCGTTTTCTTTTTCTTTTAATTAATCGATACAGTGTTCACAGACCAAGAAAGTTTGTCCAAAGTTTCCTTTTTTGTCTCGGGTTTTTTTATTAATTGAAACAATTACTTAATGTTAACAATAAGCAGCAAACTTAAACATCTTACAACGAAATATATTGACATATTTATTTTAACGGCCGACATTACCTAAATGTCGGTCGGTAAATAAAGCACGGTGACATTTTTATACTGAAGAGATTTCGTTATATGTCATTTGTCGTACTATCTTTTAATTTCTGAGTGCTGAGTAAGTATATTGTGCCAATCATTCTAGGTTTTGTCCATGGTGTGTCGACTCAGACATTCCTTTTAACATATTTCCAAATTACGGCTACCCTTCTTTTAGTAATAAAACCCCAGTCACACATACGGCGCGGATAGCTACGTCTAGCCACGGACAGAAACGTAGTAATCCGTATCGATATACCTCAAAGTAGTAATCCGTATAAGTCGGTACCAACACTTGGTCAAAACGTATTCAAGACTTATCCCAAGCATGCAAGTTTCTCCAACTTTTGAACATGAACAAAAGTTTGAGCGATCCGTAGCCATTTGAGCGTGACTTTAGTCCAGCTTGGTTGAAACTTATTTATTCGTAGTTACACGTACTAAAACGTAGTTAACCGTACTGAAACGTACCTTGCCGTAGCTGAAAGTAGTTATTTGAGGCTGTCCTTCGTGTCTAAATCTTATATTCACATGAGTGTAAGTCGTGACGATATTGAGGGGTTAATCATTGACTTGTGCGGTGAAAGCTTCTTAATGTGTTTCTTTCCGTTCAACCACTCATCTGACTCCATGCATTTCCGTTCCATTATACGGTGTACGCAATAGAGAATACGTTAATCAGTTTTGGGTTTAAGCTTATTCATTTGCTTTGATTTTACACAAGGGACATTTGTACATAAAATCCAATTTGCAAGAAAGCATTTTTATCAATTATGTGGTTTCACTGGTAACAGGTAAACAAAGCTTTGTGGGATAATAACAGTTTTAAAGAATATATTTCACCATCAAGTTTTCAATTGGAAAATTGAAAAGTTGATGCTTTTGCACGACAGTCATCGTACAAATTTGAAACCGACAACTTAAAGGACCGCGGGAAATTCGTCGAAATAAAACTCTTTATTTCAAATTTTCGCGGTAGGGTGAAGTATACACGACCATAAGTTTGTTTAAACTAGTGTGTGTGTACCTTCCTGGCAGGAAGAGAACACGACAAATTTCCTGTGTTGCACATATTAGGCAAGCGAGATCTTGATTGTTACTTCTTCTGTTCAATTAAATGTTCGAATTGTTGAAAACTTTAAGTTTTATGACGGTAGATCGCGCAAACAACATGTGGCGATCTGGCACGAAAACTTGACATTTCAACACCAAAACGTCAACATTTCGAGCTGAAAATGACAAGAAAAGTTTTTAAATTATTGTCTTTGCGCGATACTTATCTTTATAAAGACATTTCGAAATTTTACGCATTTAATTCGGCATTTAAGCATTTAAATCCATTTCTTGTCTACCTCCATTGTGTCGCTGGAAAATATATCCCGTATTCAATATTTTTTTAAAGTCAGTGTTCGCAGAATCTTTTTCTGTCGCCGTATGTACAAACCACATTTTTATAATGCACTCGGTCCCTTTTCTAAACTTTCTTACCAACTTTCTATATGATCTTAGCATTGTCGTTACTGATAATAGTTTTCATCAAAATGCATAACCATTGACGATTCTCTAATGTAAAGGTTTTTATAATATAAATAACAAAGCAGGGTGATAAGAGATGAACAGTCAAGTGTTATTTGTTTTATTATACCAAACATTAAAACATCTACCAAACGAAAGGGTTAGCATATAGAATCTTCTATTGCAACGTCGTTTTCTTCGTATTGTAAGGACTCATTAGCTTTAGGACGGATTTCTCAATCTCATAATAAATTCATTGGAACGCTTAACGGCACAGGGTTTTGGAAACATATAACACCGGGTTGTTATTTAAAAAAAAAACACATTCTCAGTCACTGGATCATTTGAACACTTGCTTTGTGGTGTTGGGGGTGGGGGGGGGGGGGGGAGGGTGGGGGGGGGGGACGAATAACAAACAATTCAAATTATTATTACATCTTGATAGTGGTCTAAATATAGCACTTAAAATAAATCCTTGTTGGGTCTATGGAAGTTTTTCTTTGAGTTTACTTGAGATATAAAAGTAGAATATATTTCAATCAGACAGGAATATTTTCTCAACACGCTTAATTTGTTAACAAGTCTACCAAATCAAGCACAAGGAACATAGATTGATAGGGGTCGATCACACAAATATCTAACAAGTCTTCCAAATAAAACACTGGGAAAAATGTATTGATAGGGGTCTGTGTCAAAAACAAAATTAAAGTTTTCCCAAAAGTTATATCAGCAACTACTCTGGAACAATTTTAACATACACAGTTCCTGAAATATTTACTTAAAATAATTGTTTGCTCATTGCCTTTTATGCAGGTCATAGGAATTGTGTGAAGCATACTCCCTGTTGTACTCATTATGCTCACAATACGTTTCACAAAAGCACAAACGTTTTGATATGTAAGTTGCGTGGACATTTTGAACTGAACAAGTCTGCTACCAAGCAATATAAGACCCCTATAAGAAGTGGAACTTCATCATATTTTCTGCCACACATATATGAGCCGCGCCATGAGAAAAACCAACATAGTGGGTTTGCGACCAGCATGGATTCAGACCAGCCTGCGCATCCGCGCAGTCTGGTCAGGATTTATGCTGTTCGGTTTCAAAGCCTATTGGAATTAGAGAAACGAAACTGTTAGCAAACAGCATGGATCCTGACCAGACTGCGCGGATGCACAGGCTGGTCTGGATCCATGCTGGTCGCAAAGCCACTATGTTGGTTTTCCCATGGCGCGGCTCATATATAGAAACATAAATGGAGAAGCAGCATCTTCGCCAAATAACATAACATCTATAACTGATTTTCATGAAAAAAAACATCTTATACGTAAACGTATGGACAGACATACAGACGAGCAGATGGATCAAGAGTAAAAATATGAAATGATGTGTATATTATACATATTGCTTTCAATCTATGTCTCAGGTTTAATGAAAAAGTCTCTTTTGTTTATTTGCTTATGAGAGAATCCACAGAATGACAAACAGACGGATAAACAAAGAAAATAAAATAATGTGAATATTGCCCACATTGTCTCCAACCTACGTACTATATTTAATGGAAGAATCTCTTGTAAATTTTGTACTTTTTATGTAATCGCAGACTCATTTTCTTAAAATTTTGATTATTTGTTGCCATATCAACTACATATTTTCCATATTGCCATTTATCCATGTATAAAGTTTCCTGAAAAAGTCTCTTACTTTTTTTATTAATATGGATTCCACTTTTTGTCATATTTTGTATAAATTGTTGTTATAGCAGCCAAAGATTTTGCCATAGAAAACGTACAAAAACTTCGACAAATTTAGAAAAACAAACTGTATTTATAAATATTTGCACTAAAATGTTTATAGTAAGACTTTACTTTAGACTTACAGTTTTGAAAAAAAAATGTTTTTTAATAAATATCTGCTCAGCAATATGCAAAATATTTTGGTCTTGAAATAGGAGGTACTGGTGATTTTAGTTTACATTGATATATGTTGATAGTCGAATGCAAATAATTGCCAGTTTGGAATAATCGAGTTTACACTATTAACGTAAACTTAAACAGAGTTGCAGCAAACTATTTTTGTACATCTGAAATGTTTAAATTTTTCTTTTACAATAGTTATCATCTCTAATTTTTCGAACATAAAACAGAATGAAAAGCTTGCTTAACCAATAATCAAATGTCATACATCATCTGGTATTTTCATTGATCAGACTTGACATCCAATTTGCTCCCAGCTGATTGGAACAAATTTATTTCTTCTCCAAGAGGGAGAGTCATTACCTTTATTATTTAGAAATGTTATCCATTAAATACTCCAACGTGTGTCTTTTAGCAATGTTGCACCAAACAAATCTTCAATATCTATGATCGTGCTTTCGATAAAGGCTAGACATCATGAAGACAACTACAATGTGATTGTTCTCAACAGCAATTTTTAAAGGGCTAGATAAAGGTCGTTCTTATCTGATAATAATTTCACCACTTCGTCAGCAAATTCACCCTGCAGTCAAAGTTTAATGCATCTGGAGACAACGTTATAGGTGCACACGCGTTTCTGCAAGGTTACGGAAGTCTTCTGCAATTTTGCAATATCTTCAAATTATTGGTAATTTGAATTTCCTTAACTATATAAAAATGGAATTTCAATTTATTTTCCAAACAATTCAGTTACAGTATGTGAGTATTTCAAACTGTTTAAATATATAACAGGATTATTATAAGCTCGATCTGGGATACGGTTCGAGTAGATTTTGCCAGATCGGATCTCACGAGGCGGGCAAGCGAGTGTGATCAGACCTTGCAAAATTCCACGAGAGCCGAATACAAAATCCCAGATCTAGCTACTGTTATAATGACCCTTTTATTATATATCTTCACCTTTTTGTTTGAACGAAATCTTCAATGATTATTGTTGGTAAAGCAGAGCAGACTATTTATAGAACTATGTCAGGTCATACATATCAAATGAAAGTAGTCCGGCAACTTTCAATACAAAAGGTACAGTACGGAATTTGTTTCTCCCTGTTCATATTTATTGTGAAATATAAGCCGAAACTTTGACAGAATTTATATAGGTATATAAAAATGTATTTATTTAAGTACTGTAAAAGCATAAGAGAAAATGATACGGACACGTTAAAATATATAGTTAGGTAGCTTTCAGTAATGTATAGTTTGCTGTTTTCGCTTGGCAAGCTGTTTTACAGCACCTTTATAATCCCATTTGTTGTTGGCAATGAAACAATCATTATACTACAGGCTAGTTGGTGAGATATACACCTACACATCTTGACAAAATATTTAATGAATAGAAATGCATTCAGCACAGAAAACCCATCGTCTAAATTACTAAGAAAGTAACAGGAATCTCTCAAACTAAATTTTACCCGCAGAAAGTGTTTGTGCATTAACACGCCAACGTTTTTCTTAAAACTATAACGAACAGAATGCTCCATCCTACAAATGAAGACGTATTCGATACATTTCTCTCAAGCATTAGCCGCCATCGTTACAAATTGTGTGAAATAAAGTTTTAGTTTAAAGAGTGCAACGGAATGTACCAAACCTGCCCAAAGTGAAAAAAATGGATAAAGGGTCATAATTATCCAGTTTGTAAAGAAGAAAAAACTATCTGACTAAGATAAGGACTTAGAGTTTCCATGTTTTCTAGTCTTTTGGGAGCTGAGGCACATTAGAATTTTTTTGCTACAATAGAATTCCGTTAATGCAAGGGCAAGGAGGGGTGACATGAGTGGTGGTACTCATTGCATTATCTAGAATGAACAGAGTCAACTAACCAAGTCTCTATTATTTTGCTTCAATATGCTCCCGAATGATCTTTTAATAGTGTTAATTGTATCCGGAATTCATCAAAACGTTGACAAAACACGCTGACAAATATTGTGTGTACATCATCTTACATATCATAGGTCAGGTTTTAGCAAATAATAATATTTGCCTCAAAATAGTCATATTAGTAATCATATTTCTATATCCCAATTCGTCTTTAAATTTCTATTCCACGGCATATTACAATTGTCTAGAATCGACTTTGTAAATGTCGTTCATACAAGAGTCCAGTTCTATAATAGCTAATTATAAAGTTAACATTTGATGAGGCTGATATGTCAACTAGTCCGCGTTCCTACGTCTGTTTTGAGTTGGTTATTTATTTATTTTAAATGCATCCCATCGCAAAATATAAAATCTATATTTGGCCCTGTTCGGAATAACAACCGATTACGCAGTAGATGCGTACATTGTCCTTAATGACATATAGGATATGTTGATATGATACATCAACATCGACCTTCTTACATTTCCTTCGAAGTAGCAGGTTAATTCTGCAGATGCACAGTGGCATCCTTCTCTTCTTAAGGATCATCAAGTACACATAATCAAAAGACAAAAATTGAAATAACACTGCATTAGAAGCACATTATATCAAATCTGTTAAGATAATCCATTAGTCTCTGTCAACTTCTGTTACATTTATCAATACCTCATTTGCAAACGCTTTATCATGCAGGAAACGCATCGAACATTGTAACTTTTTTCAATCATTACAAGGTTTAAGACTGTTTTTCAAATTTCAGTGTGATGCTTTTTATTAATTGTACAATTGCCGTACAAAAAGGTATCGTATTTGTTGCTAATTAAAAACAATGGAAATACACAAAATTTGTTTTAACAACTTAAAAATGACCAATTTCGAAAAAAAGGTTGTTAAATTTGATAATTATACGTTGTTTATTAAATTGCATTTTCTGTTTCAGGTACACATATGTTGTTACTTCACAGATGAACATACTACACTTAGCAAAAACATTTATGATGAATAAAATAATTCAAAATTCTGGATTATCATTCCAACGGAAGAACAAAAAAAGTCCTTGTAGACACTGACACTGATGCATAGCAAAGCAAGGCATGACTATATCTATTTGATGATAGCGTGAATACATAAAGCATGAGCCCGTTGATATTAAGTACTTTCTTGTAAAGTGTAAGACTTGGACAAAATCCGCTTATCAAATTCGGTAAAAGTTTACTTTAGGCGAAAATACGAACAAGAGGATGTTTATCTAAGAAGATTCTTTTAAGGTTTTAGGAACAAAATGTCATATGATATATAAACAGCTCAATAGAGCTCTTTTAGGCCGAAATGTTAATAGCACTGACGGTCAACAGGACTGCATAATAATTCCAGCCCGTCTGGAAAACGACCAAAGCTTCTACCTTGTTTTCTATGCAATATGCAATTAGCAAGCTGAGAAATAGCTATCCTATCACAATTAGATATAGGATCAGAAGAAAAATTACAATCTTATACTAAATTGAATATAAATATACACATACTACTTTCAAAGCGAAAAAAATTGCAATTTCAATTTGTTGGGTTTAAGTCGCAACGACACAATTATAGGTCATATGGCGGCTTTCTAGCTTTGATGATGGAGGAAGACCCCAGGTACCCCTCCGTGCATTATGTGGTCACGAGCGGGCACCTGGGTAGAACCACCGACCAGCAGGATGGCTTCCTCACATGAAGAATTGAACGGCCCGAATGAGGCTTGAACCCACACTGATGAGGGGCAAGTGGTTTGAAGTCAGCGACCTTAACCACCCGGCCATGGAGGCCCAAAGAAAACTGCAAAATGGATATTTACGTACACTGAAACTTATAATGGAATGTATAAATAAAACATATGGAATATGCTTGTAAAAATGCAGAAGAAATTACTCTTTTGAAATGTATATCGTAATTTGTGTTAGAAAAAGGAAAGAAATGTTAAAAATGTAGATACCTATGTTTTAATTATGGATGTATTTTTGGAGCAATTACAAGAAACTTGACAAAAAGTACAGAAAAGAGCTGCGGTTATTACATTAAGTAAACCAGTCAAAACTCCATCTTTAAAGTTATTTTTAGAAATGATAGATTATGTTGATAAAAGATAAGATAAAAGCAGATGCGTTTCATATATTTCGGACTACTAGTTTTTAGTGCATTATATACAATGAAAAAGAACATAATTTATGTAAAGTCAAATATACATATGTCCAAATTCGTGTATTCTGCTAAAAAGTCCGGAATGTTTTGCAATCCATTTACAATTCTAATAATTTCTAAAAATATACGTGTTTGCCAACTTTGCTGTTTTAAAAATACATCTGACAGTTTGTATATAGGAAGAAATTTTCCTACGGACAGAATTTCTTTAAACTGTGTGTACTGACTGAGAATCAAGTTTATAACTTATATATGTATTAAAAATCATAGGTACCGGTGCTTGATCACAATGTTTTAGTGTGTTTTTTTTTCCTGAATATGTATGCACAATGTATATTGCTGTTTTAAACTGAATGTCGAATTGTAAATAAGCTAAAGCTCCAGACTGGTCTAATGGGAAGAAATCATTTCCTGACTGGAAAATAAATGGAATAGCCAACAGAAGACATCAGGACGTATTACACGCATGACTTTCCAAGATGAAAATACTTTTTTCTTAAATTCTAAATAAAACTATTCCAATCAATAGAAAAGGACTTTTATGTGTTACGTTGTTTCGGAAATGGATAAATGTAGTAAATATATGAGTGTTTTGTGAAACAATCTAGAAACATGAAAATTTTGAAGAATTCTTATCCTTATCGACTCCTTAAAATTAAATTCCTTTATAATGATTAAAAAAGGAAATTGTATTCTATGTAACTTCCACGATGTACTTCAGAATTTTATTGAAGCCCGTAGCAATGTTGAGGCAGACAGAGAAAAGATTTCTCCGTTTAACTGTTTGTAATTGTGTGTCATATTATATTGTACAATTGCAGGATTTAGGAAAGTGATTAGTTTTTTTAACAGATGCACCTTCTTATACTTTGCCTTTTTTAACATATTAAGCAAATATAATCAATGGAAAACTTAATCTAAAAATCGATAAGGACAACACTAGCTTCTACCGTGTCTGCTTCCGAACATCTATTTGCTGAAATTTATTTGTGTACTAATATAGTAAATCATGTTTATAACAAAACTTATCATTTATATCATTTACATTTCTTGCGGTTGTATGATGCTTGTGAAATTGTCTTCAGTAATTATGGATCAACTTTCTATATGACTATAGATTACACTGTAAGATTTTATTCTATTTCAAGATCACTGATACCTGTGAAAAGGAGAAATATTGCTGAATAGACGTGTTTCGGAATTTAAACACATAACAGTAACGGTTTGCTCTTTCCATTCTTTGTTAATTCTGGTAACAACAGAGGTTATTGGTTTTTGATTTATCGATTTCAGATTGTATTACTATGATCATTCAGGTACCTGGTTATAATAAATTACTTTGACATATATGACGCAGCAACATCAAGAAGAAATGTGGACACGGGTGATCTTAGATCATTTCCTCAGAGAATTTGTCTTTCTCTCTCATTCTAAACAGTTAACTATTTACGAAAATAATTTGTATGTTCAATGATTCGCAAGTATTTGGACAGCAATATATATATAGGTTATTAGCTTTGTATCAGGAAATATGCATGAGTTCTGCAGCGAAAATATTGCGCGACTTTAGGAGCGCAATATTCTTCCGCTAAAGAACGAGTGCATATTTCCAAATACAAAAGATAATATCCTATTCATTACATACGTATCTACACGTATAAAATTATATGTTATGTATATATTACGAATTTGTTCAATAGCCTGAATAAAATTGACAATAATGAACTAAATAAAGGAAATAATGCATCTTGCGTCACGCGCCCGAGTCAGTTTATGAAGAAATATTGACGTTTCCGGTACCATTGTAACTAATGAGAATGTAATGACTATTGTTACACGATTAAATGAGAACGACGAGTACGAAATTCTTATTGAAAAGAGCGGAAGTAATATCGCATTAATCGGATATTAATGAACAAGCAACAGGATCATGATGGCGGTAGACCGGCCCCTTTATTTTCACAGTACTGTCATTTTAGAAACATTTCAGCCGAATGATTTTGACAACTTGCTTGAAGATTCAAAAATTTCTTTGGCATAGATCACAATCTCCAAAGCAACTTCAGTTTTAGAAAAATGTATAAATATGAACAGATGTAAAACAGTGTCACCAAATTTACGTTGTCTTGTCTAATCAGCGGTATAGGGGTAGACGGTATTATTTTTTAATCTCTAGAAGATTGTTTTACAAATGGAAATTATTTGAAAATTGGGTCTCCCACGCAACATTTGTTTGAAAATGTAAACAAAAATAAGAAAGAACAATAGTTTCATGTTTTCATTGATTGTCATGTACAGTGGCGCGTGTGTGTTTGGGACTATCGTGATTTACATCATTTCTTCAGTCATATCAACGATGGTGTCTATTTGAAGCAATGAGCACAATGACCAATTTTATAGTGCTGTCTCACTGGAATATCACGCCATAGACACGTAACATGATACCCCACCCAGTCAAATTATGCTGACACCGGACTTACCTCTCTTAGAACTGTCCTTTTAATGCTGAGGGCCGACCGAGGATGCCACTAGTACCAATTTTTTCGTATTTAGCATCTCGCGACCGGGATGTGAACCCACGACCTCCCGCACACGAAGTCACATACAATAACTGATGGTTAATTTATTTACACTGTATGTTATAGGTACAAAAATTGGCAAACTGGTTTTAATTATACTGTAATAAACAGTTTTGTACGACACAGACTTATTCAACTTTCACGCGTACGCAAGTTGCAGAAAACGGTTGAAAGCTATTTCTTGAGTGCAAAAAATCGGATCCACTTTATTTAGGCTAATTTGAAAGAGAGCAATGTGAAAACCCCATTGGATGACATATCACCAATTCAGTCATTTTCATGGTAAAAAAGAAAACGAAAGATTACACATGGAGTGCCTATAGAACAGATTTCTTTAATGATATATAATTAATACTGTGCGCTATGATATCACGAGTTCGCTTTGATTAAATCTCATAATAAGTATATTGTCTTGACTTGCTTATTCCAATCACCCATTGTTGTTGGTGAACCTTGGTAGAATCATCAACCTTCTTCACACTACTTGCAAACACTCTCATGTACGAATGTATTACCCGATGATTTGTGTGTGCGTGCGTGTGTGCGTTTGTGCGTGTGAGTGTGTGCAAATCTGCGTGCTGTGAGTTTCGTTTCGGGGAGGCTGCGTTCTTGGAACGTGGCATTCCCTGTTTGATATTTATCCTTGTTTTTTTAACATACGACGGTGTAGCGGGAGGTGCAAGTAATAGTAATGATCATAGCTTTTTCAGACTACGTTTTTTGTATATTACTGCTACATTTACTATAACACGCGTTTTCAAGTTTTAGTATACAACTAGACATCCATTTTATACAGTTTCCATCTGATTACTCACCGTGTTTGATATTGCCTTGTCTCGGCGACAACCTTTGTCATGTATGTATCGGAAATCAAATAAAGAATCTATATTAGCTGTATAATACAATCCCTTTTTCAGTCTGATCGGTGAAGTATCAAAAACTTGCGTGTTGTAATATTCATAATATTGTAAACGAAACACAGTTTGTAAATCAATTTGTTTTTCTTTTCCTCTATTTTGATAAATGAACGTAATGGGAAAAAAGCAAAAATGTGTTGTTACAAGTCTTTCTTGTTCGGCTGTCTCGATTTGATACGTGACGTCTTCAATAAAACAGAAACTCGACCGGAGACTGATGACTATCAGACTGCTCCATGGAGACCGTCGTTTTAATTGATGTAAATCTTTTATGTAGGAAAATAGATTATAAATATCAACGTGTATTAAAATGTTTTATCCATTCGCTTTGATTTTTTTCTCACATTGAAATTTTCAAATGCATGGAAAATGCAATTTGCAAGAAGAGTGTTCATATAATCATTAAAGGTGCTTAATCAGTTTTTCTTTAAGTAACCGACTTGTCCGAAACTTTAATATTTGATCAATTACATTTATCTTTGTTCACTTAGCGTTTAATACAAGTAGATTTTACCGGAGATATTTTTAAAACATGATTTTCCAATCCTTGTTGCCAAACAAAGATAGAATGATTTTAGCATAAATATAAATTTGATAAATAGATCTATACTTTATCTAAGGATTGATATAAAGATTAGACCTATTCTATTATATTTCCTAAATACATGTTCATGCATTGACAATTCTATTATATATTAGTGTTGAAATTCATGAGAAATGCATGTTTGAAAATTTATTATAACCTCCCTTTGCCTATCCTGGTTGCGCAACCAAGAAATACTTCAGAAGCTACATGCCATTTTTAAAAGCCTTTTTGTTAAAATATCAAGATATCTATAAAATATAAATATTAAAATCGAAATAACACTGAAATAAAAAGAAATACTTAGCTTTTTAAATACTTTCATCTTAAAGGTGAGTAATTTGAAAACTTTACAAAAAAATATTAAACATTTCTAATAGAGATCTGTTTGTTTCTTTCATGAATATTTAACTGAATATTCAAAACGGAATAAATGTCACAAAATGCTGCTCAAATGCGAGTAACCATCTTTATTGATGTCTGATTAGGAAAACTGTTAGAATTCATAAGCGTTGTCTGGTAATATCACTTTCTACTGATATCTTCCTACAGAGATATAATTATATCTCTCAACTAGCTGTACAGATGATTTTGTACATGATTGTATGCATTTACTGCCTTTCATTATATCTCATTATTTTCTTTATAATAATTATTGTAAATCAATTCTGAATACAGGTTTGTGAAGGATTGTCGCCTGCAGTATAATAAAGTCACCGGTTATAAAGACATGTCACTTTAAAGCGCGTTCATAATAGAGAGGATGAAACATTTTATAATGATAAGTATGGTTGCAAGAAGTAAGAACGGCTTACCCACTTGAGATATCAACAAAACAGTAAAACCATACGCAATATTGTCGGCAATTAATATAAGTAGAGACATGCTTCATAAAAGTTCACGTTTGTGCCAGAAGTTAGATATTTTATGAAATATTCCTACAGTGTTTAAAAATCGACCTTGAAACATATAGTCATGCATTCTTTTATGCACTATTTCATGCATGGTAGTCCTGTTGTATGTAACACAAGAATAACGATTACACAGGTTTGTTTAGTGTAACAGCGTCTTTATAACTCCAAGGGTTATGTCAGTGCATTCAACTTATGGGCTAGAGTACCTGTGAATTCTGCGGAAAAAGCAGGAAGATCGTGCATTAAACCTTCACTATGCTGCTTTCACTGAAAAACACTTCTACTAGACCTTGTCGGTTTATGTGAAGTCTGACATGCTGGGCTATGTAGGGAGCGTTTCAAAATTCATTTATCAATTTATTTGTTTGTTTTGGGTTAAGCGCCGTTTTAACATTATTTTATTTCTGTAACTAACCGGTGTTCCTGGATTGTGTACCAGTACAAATTTATGAATTATTCAGACGTAATGTTTTTTTTTTTATCAAAATAGTCATAGATAGCATAAACGTCACCCATGGATCGACCGCATAACCCAACGATCCATAAATCTGCATACCTCCTACTGAGCTAAGAGTATGCATTAGGTAATTAATTTATGTAATGGAAAAAAGCATTGATTTTTAAGGATACATGTTTTCTTATCTTTCCCTGTCTAATTGGAAAGTTGGGTAATTAACTGAGAATGCATATAGTTTGCTTAACGACGCGGATTAGTCCGTGACATCTAGGGTTTAGTTAATACTAATACTGTAATATGAGAAATTTAAATGAAAGCCCGGTATTTGTTATAAACAGTTGTCTATTTATCTGTTTCTTTTTGCAAACAAAATCATGAACCACGTTGGATATGTTTGGATGAAATAATCTGACTGAAAATGGTCAGTATTTAATTTATATTATCATTACTATTATTATTTTATTATTAGAAGTAGTAGTAGTATAGTAGTAGTAGTAGTAGCAGTAGTATGTGCAACGCCATTAAATATATTATTGCATCGATAAAATTTATGAGATGACTGTATTTTCATGGAAAATGCTACAATTCTAACAAAATATTAAGAAAGTTACTTGATGTTTGTTTCAGGAAAAGTCGTGTCTCTTTTGATAAAAAATAATAATTTTCAGGACATGACACGTGGAAGTTAATTTAACTGTCAACAGAGAATCATATATTAAATCTAATAAAAACCATGAATTATGGTATGTGAACATCAGAGTATCATAAATCAGTGATAAATCGTTAAGCGAGAGGACCCGTTTGCTATTCATTATTCTAATGAAGTGTCTTTGAAATTAGGCAAATAGTACATTTTCCTAAATCGAATGGAGATGTGCCACATTAAACATCTTACGTCGTATGTATTCTAGAGCTTACAAAATTACCAAACGCTTCACTAGCAGGAATACCGTTATCATGTACTTTGCAAATCGTCTGTTAAATTTAATCACCAAAATACTTGAAGACGTTTTAATATTAAAACGTATTCTAAAAGCAATTCTGAGAAAATGTGTATAAGGAGATATTATTTACCAATATCATTCTCCAGCAATTCCGACCCAAACTTACTAAACTTACCAAAAACTTTTTAAAGCTATGGCCATATTTTTCTGAGACACATCGAAAGACTTAGTTAAGTGTTAAACAATTTCACAATTGTTCACTATGATTTCTTCTTTAGTTGTGCGATGAAGAAACAGGTTGAGGTATCTATGTCAATCAGCTCGTAAGCCTTCCTCAAACGACGATCTGGTAATGCAGCTTCTCTTGGTGCTTTTGCTTCTGTGAAGTCATTGAATACAAACATGTGTTGTTCCACGGGACTTTGATTTATTCATCTTTACTTACGAACATTTTTATTTTGCAATATGTTTTTGAGAATACTGTTATTTGTGTAAGGGATTAACCGGGGGATGGGGGAGGTTATTTTGTTTACACTGTCTCGTTATATAGGAACATGGTTGGATTAAGAGTGTGTTTCGTCGCAGATAAAGAAGTTTAAACTCCCTAGTGGGGGTTTTACCACCGACAAGGCGGCATGCTGCTGGGTTTCTTCTTGGAGCATGTTTTGAATGTTTGTGTATATTTTCTAACTTCGATTCTTTTTATTATCATATCTATGTACACATGCCCTCATTTGGTACACGTATCCCTAATTCTTTGTGGAGTACTGTATGGGCAGCTTCCTTCTTTGAATGTGCTTTTCACTCTTTTGTATCACACATTTTACACATGGTGAAAGGTTAGTTCGTGTAACAGATCCCAGTCATTACAACTTTGCATAAAATAGTATCAAGAAGAAGCAGAATCATTGGCAGACAAATAAAGTACTAGGTAAATGAAAGTGTCGGTACAGAATACTTCTAGATCTCATAGAATTGCTACTTGAACGGTTCTGTTCACGAGAGCAAAGATGAAACATATTTAACTCTGTATCACATGATTAATGATAATTTTATTGAGACATTATAAAGACTGCATGCAAAACTAGAAAACATTAAATGTCATCTTTGAAATATCGAATCTTGGAAAATTAAATGGCATTCCAAATCAAAAATTCACTAAGCATTTATTAATCAATGCTCTTTCCCAAAGTTTTACATTAAACCGACAATCTAATTAATACAAAAACTGCAATGAGATTGATCTTATGGTGGTTAAAGACATTAATATAAAAAATGAATGGTATCATTAGAAGCTCCTGCTCTAAATCTATGATAAATATAGACGAATTTTTATCATTTCAGATGCAAAATAAAATATGAGAATTTACACATGACGGCCAAACCATTATATGAGCCGTGCCATGAGAAAACCAACATAGTGGCTTTGCGACCAGCATTGGATCCAGACCAGCCTGCGCATCCGCACAGTCTGGTCAGGATCCATGCTGTTCGCTTTCAAAGCCTATTGCAATTAGAGAAACTGTTAGCGAACAGCATGGATCCTGACCAGACTGCGAGGATGCGCAGGCTGGTCTAGATCCATGCTGGTCGCAAAGCCACTATGTTGGTTTTCCCATGGCACGGCTCATATGTAAAACTTCGAAGAGTGATTGATATAAATGATACGGAAAATTGTTGTTTCTACATTTAAAATATAGGATAGTATTGAAGATGTTCATTGTAAATAATAGTGTATGTAAACGTTATGATTTATATGGAAACACAAGTTGCCGCCTTTGGTTGCAGTGTATTTTCCCATGTGTATAGGCATATACAGTACTGTATTATATATAATATTCATTTTAATAAGCATTTCAAATGTAAATAAAGTATTCTTCTAGATACTAGTGCAGGCGGCCTCTAGATACGTTTTCTCAAAGTAAACGACACCCATCTACGGTAAGATTTGAAGATGCTGATGATACAATTTTTTGCAGATTCGGTATCTTTTTGGATAGATTTGTGCGGCATAGGTACATTTAAGGTCAGTTTTAAAGAAACAATTACATGATTTATTTATACTTATTTATTCGGTCAATAAAAAGAAATAGAAAGAGGTTGTTTTATTGAATTAAATCTTACCATAATAGTCGCGTCACGACTATATGTGAGTGAAGTCGCGAAACATTGACAAAACGTCCAACCAAGAATCTTGCAAAATAACTAATGATCTTATAATGTCCATGGAAAAAAATGAGAGCATCCGAACTTTGAGCGTAAAATATACGAGAACCGCAACTCTTGTATGTATTGATTGTTTTGCCTTGTGCGCCGTTGTAGTTGTTTCCCTTTACACTATAATATCGATTGATAGGCAAACTCGGCTGTACAATGTATATATGTTTTTTTTAACAGCGCATCTTGGTTAGATAGAATTATTGAAGTATGCCAGTTAAAGCAGAATATAACACATCTTTAAGCTACTGTAATTAACTGTATTTTAATAGGGGGGAAATATGGACTTTGCTAGAAAATCATATATTAAACAACAAGTAAAATGTACAAAATATTCTGCCGTAACGCACAATGAAACTGCATGGATTTTACAGTAAAAATAGTTAAGTGAAAATACTTGTTCAGCATGACCGAATCATTATGTGTATGTAATGTATTTTCTGTCATGTATATGCTGGGTTATTTGTTTGTTTGTTTTGGGTTTAACGCCATTTTTCAACAGTATTTCAGTCATGTAACGGCGGGCAGTTAACCTAACCAGTGTTCCTGGATTCTGTACCAGTACAAACCTGTTCTCCGCAAGTAACTGCCAACTTCCCCACATGAATCAGAGGTGGAGGACTAATGATTTCAGACACAATGTCGTTTATCAAATAGTCACGGAGAACATACGCCCCGCCCGAGGATCGAACTCACGACCCCGCTATCCGTAGACCGACGCTCTACCTACTGAGCTAAGCGGGCGGGCTATATGCTGGGTTAAGTTATAAGTTTCGTTGAATGTATGGGCCGAAAATATGAAAATCAAAAATGCCACCTTTTAGTGGCAAAGGATATACATAAAACATCACACAAAACAATTCATTTATTTTATTCCTTTTTGAAAACTTTTTTTCCCTTTTTGCTATGAAGCGTAATGTTGTAAAATTATGTTCTCAAGATCTTTTGTTTGTTTGCTTTTTTTTAATTTATCGCTCTGAAAAGTTTAATTTTGACAATAACTGAACAGAACAGAACAGAACATATACGGCACATATAGCTTATAGCTTAAACGATAAAATAAATATTTACTTTTTAAATTATTTAATGGCAAATTAATAATAGATTATTTTTGTATACTTTTTTGCACAAAATATGAGATAGGTTCAATGTAAATTCATGCAGAAAACTGTAAAAGAAATCTAGGTGACGGTTAAGCAGTTTGTTTCAGAATAGTTTTGAACAGCTGAACAATACAACCTAAACTGAATTAAACACAAATATACAATTTTGGCAATTTCTAGTGCCATGTGTGATTTTTAAATGCCTAGATCCATTACTATATAAGTTCAACATTTCATCTGAGTCTCATCTTTGTGCACATTTATTATATCATACATACATATAAGATCTATATTAACATTGTACCCCAAAGCCAAATTATAAAGATTTGCAAGAGACTATAATTTAAATTTGTTAAAAAAAACACACACATTTTATAATAGTCTAAAACACATATTATCTTACATTTTACAATTTTTAAAAATTATTATGTTACAATAAAGTTCAATGTTTAACAATATTCGCTAAAAGACCATCAAGCATTTATCAAGCCTATTGTAGAGAAGTGTTCACCACCCTAATCCAATATACAACCCCCGTCTTATCTGCTGCTTTTCAGCGATTATGTAATTAAGAAATGATTTATAAGAGTGCTTTAACACTACTAAAGCACGAAGGGCGGTAATACGTCGGACGTAATAATTTCTCAGCAGCACAGCCCCATTGAAATTATTTGTACGACGTATTACCGCCCGAGTGTATAAATAGTGTTAAAACACTGTTTTGCTATAAATTATTTCGATTCTAATATGCCCTTAATTTAAACAGTAGATAAAATATTGAAGCATTCTTTCTTGGTCGCAACAAAAACTTTGATGTAACCGCACGTTAATATGACGTCATTATAGCGTTAGAGTGTTTTAACAGAGACAATCATATTAGAATAGTCGCTAATTGATGGGCAATTAGCACAACATGGGTCCCCATTGGACCATGAAGGTGTGTGGAGGAGGAATTAATTTTCCTTTATTGAATGTAGAATAATAATAATAATAATATAGTTATAATAATAGAACACAGATATAGTGAAAACTAAAAAATGCCTTTGTATTGATAAAAAATATCTGCCAATATCACGATAATGAAAAAGGTCATATACCGGTGAAAGTGATCATTGTATTAATTTTGATAAATATATACTTGTGTTTCATCTATACTGCTTTTCAATTTAAATAATAAATTGCATAATGTGTACCGTTTTTCATTTCCTACGTTATAACACTGAAATGCACGCAGGGGTAAATTAATCACATTATCATCACAATTAAAACCATCACCATTCATTAATTTGTAATTTATACTTTTACGTTCACGCAGTGATCAGTGCGCGTAAAGAAGCCATGGTTGTATGTAACATTTTAGGCCCATATAATTTTTATATATGTGAATCTAATATAAAATTTTCGCGAAATGTTTCAATTATCGAACACAGTTTGTTTCAGGTATGTTTTATTGTAATATTGTCAAAAATTATACCGGCACACAGTTTGTTCAGCAGTTACATAGAATTAATTCTAATTGCCTCTTTAATTTTATAACATAACATAAGATACACTTTATTCAACATAAAATTACATACATACAATTTATAGTCAAACAGTACAATGCGGACATTTTAAAACCAATTTTCCAATTAAAGATGTGACTTAATGCCAATTCAAAACAGTTTTACCTTTTTGTCATAATATCAAACAAAATATATAATTGGCACTAGTGACGGATAAATAAATAAATAAATAAATAAATAAATAAAACGCTCGAACGGATATGCAACACATTGATACACCTTGCCGTATACCATCAAGTAAATGTATGTGAAAAGCGTGCTCAAGATTGCGATTACTTCATTTTCGAATTAAAATGGAAGCAATCTGTCATTCTTCAATTTTAAAATAAAAAATTCCCAGTCAATGTTCAGACAATGGAGAATACTTCACGAGGTCATAAAATAATGTCATTTTGATAGAAGGTATTTTATAGCCTTTTAAACCCTGACATAACCGATCTTTTCCACATTTCTATATAGAAATACATAGAAACCATAGTCATCAACTTCAAACAAAAATGGAAGCAATAATTTTTGCACTACATCGATAAAATACATTGAAATAAAGGGCAAAAATGGAGATTACTTCACGAGGTGATAAAATTTCGTAAAATAACGATAAATTTTTAATGTTTGAAATATATTTTCCTATACAAATCAATGTTTGAAATATATTTTCCTATACAAATCAATGTTTGAAATATATTTTCCTATACAAATCTATAGTAAAACTGTTTATCGATAAACGTTATCGGGTCCGCGATCCGTGTATATTCAAGGAAGACTACTTTTGCTGAAACTACTGGTCAATGTATTGGAATGTTGGCCATGGCTATAAAAGAATGAAAGTTAACAATAACATTTATACTGACTTTCAGGATTTATCTTAATCTTATATACGTAGACCTAATTGAAAAGTCATCAGCCTGTACAAAAACGTCGTCAAAGAATTTATCTTTATTATTAAGCTTTTAATCTAGATTCCTTGATAATTTATCCACAATCTGTATTTACACTGTTGATGAATACAAACATGTTTATTTTTTATGTTTTTTTATTGTTGTTGTTGTTCTTTTTTTTTCAGAACGTAACTTACTGAGCTAAGATCTTATTTGTATATAAAAATAGATATAGTACTTAGTGATAATTTAGTTATTTAATTGTCAATATTCATGTTAAATGTTTGGTTTGATAGGTAGGCTTACTTGCATGGGAACCTCCATGAAAATTAAATAAGAAGTTTCAGAAAAGCTTAAACAACATGCTTAAAAAAACGATCAAATCATGAATTGTGAATTATACACGTCTGAAATGTAATATATCAGCACTCGACGTTAGTGTTTTTTTAATTGTGTTTCATAATTTTAAGATATTAGGTACTATATCTATATAAAACGTTCCATCAGGTTTCAACGTGAACTGAAATGACATTTGAATGATCAATCAAATATATAAATGTACAGAGACTATTTATACAAGTGATTTGCCTGTAAAATTGACTTTTCAGACGCACATTGAGATTGACATAGAATCTTTCCCGGATAAAATTTAATTGTATTTATATATAAAAATAGTTTACGCAGTCATAAGTCGCAATCCCTGTGTTTACAATACACTTATATTTCTATACGCTACATAAAAATGTATTTATTACGTACCTGAGAGATCAGCAAGCACAAGGTTGATCAGATAAGCCGTCTTCATCCGGTACTTGGACGACACTGTTTTCACTAAAACCACTAAAGCCGTCACATTACCCATAAGGGAAAGAAGAAACAGTGGCACGTATAGCACGGTAAGAAGAACTGATGCTGTAGCAGTGTAAGTGGGTGAATGCGAGCCGAAAATATCCAAAAATACGTGAGATGAATTCTCAGGAAGAACTGAAAGACTTCTGTTTGATACTTCACTGCTATTCATCTCTCTGCATTTAAATTGTCGAACGAAAATATATGTCAGGTTTTAAATCTTAAAGTGTAAACTGCGAACGAAAACAATTCAAACTTGTATAAACATATATCACTATTTATTTTCAAAGATTAATCTTGACATCCAGTTTGCACTCATTTCATTTGAAAACATTTATTTCTTCTACAAAAGTGGCAATAATTATTTATACATTTAGAAATGTAACACATAAAACATTAACCATTGAACTCTCCAGAGCGTCATTGAACAGTGTGGCACCAAGTAAATCTTCAATATCTGCATTCGTGCTTACGCTTAGAAAGAACATTTATGTTTGTCCCCAATATCTATACGCTAAGATTAAGTTCATAAAAGACTTATCTGGCACAACTTTTACCGTTTGCAAATCCATTTTTACTGCAGTAATTTTATAGTCCGTATATTTTGTGGTAGAAGGAGCTTTCATCGAAGAATCGTGGGGAAAATATATATAACTGTAAATATGCTCACTGTTATGGAAAAACTTGCAACTTGCAATGTCTGAATATTTGTATTTGAGCCGCACCATGAGAAAACCAACATAGTGGGTTTGCGACCAGCATGGATCAAGACCAGCCTGCGCATCCGCGCAGTCTGGTCAGGATCCATGCGGTTCGCTAACGGTTTGTCTAATTGTAATAGGCTTTGAAAGCGAACAGCATGGATCCTGACTCTAGTTTGCTTAGCATTTTCCGTATCTTGCTCTGGCTCGCATGATCTTATTCAGACTTTAGACGATGTGTTCATCAAAGAAAATGCTCTTATTGGTATTACAGTTCATTCATTTGAATTGACAAATAAAATCGCCAAAATCAGTGAACTCGAGCTCTAGAACTATTTAATGCAAAGTAAAGAGATTTTATTTTGATTCAGGCATTACCAGACCAACACCCACTTCTTACTTCTGTTTAGATTTTTTTTATACTGAAGGAAGGTATAACCATTTCAGCATTTCTTCTTTATTTTGCCTGATATGACTTCGATTGTTTGCATATAATAGATATTCAGATATCTGAAGTTTTGCCTTGCTCTTTCATGGGTGTTTATAAAACATCAGACAATTATTTCCTTATTTTAATTCAGGTTAGAATTTATTGCCAAAATGATATCTTCAAAATAACATGAATTTGAGCTATCTGGTTCAAATTGTTTATAATTAGTCAAGTTACCATAATCGTTCAGACGCTGTAACAGAGTTTAAAAAATGAAGTGCATGCAAAAAAGGTGTAGAGGTATTACTTGGAAATGCATGATATGAATAGCGGAAACTTCGACAGTGTGGGTATATTCATGCTGTACTATTAACTGTACAATTTGTAAACGACTCCAAGTATTTGGACAAGAAAAATCTTTTTGAAATAACATTGTTTGTAGACAGAGTAAGCTCATTACTAGCATAGCGATGTAAGGTGAGACGTCTGGCATTCACGACAAAGTAATATTGACTGTAAATGAACTAGGTATGAGGGTATGAAAATCATATTAGTATTCCTACTGAAAAATGCACAGGCTACTAATGTGCCACAAAACCAAGTCAGGCTAAATAACGAACTGCAATCTTTGAAGAAGGCAAGTAATCATGCAATGTAGACCAGTTTTCTGCACTTGTCTATTGTTGCTATTATAATACGACACATATTAATACTAAATACAAACACGCGTGTCTATTTTTCTATAGAAAAATGAAAAGTCTACAGCAGGTAACATTTCCAGAAGATAACCTTCTAATTACTAACTGTGCTAGGATTTTGCCTTGCCTAAGAGACAAACCTTATGCAGAGAAAATCAATTAAGAATATATTTTAATGCATACCGCAGATAAAAATTTGTTAAATATATAGTATTTTAACACGAACTGAATACAGGTTGAATATTATTGAGCTACATCTTGTCTGTTATAAGAAATTGTACAGGTATTCAGTCATAATCTAAGAAAAAAGAAATATTTTACTCAAAACGAAGCGCAGGCGATGTAATTTGATTAACATGTTTTCTTCGGTTTCTTTTCCTTTTAATGAATCAATTGACGATATTAAACCAAATATAAGAATCTATCTTTTTTCTCAAAAGAGCGATATTACATGATGTCAACAATTAGATACCATCTTACACGCCTTCCAACGAAGGTCAGTTACATTTTCTCTCCACTGACTTGTGAATGATGACTTCCCCAATTGCGCTTTGTAGGATTTTATGTATTGTACTAATGGTTTCTGTTAGGTTTTTTTTTAAACATTTACTGCCTTTATGAACAATACTTACCTTTTAACGTAGAAAAAAGTGGGTGTCGTAAAATATCATTCTGGCATAAAGTTTTTTGGCATTTAAAGTAAATTCATTGCTTAGGTTTTACTCATTTAACGAAAACGCAATAGACTAAAAGGGAATATAATCATAAATGATGTTGCACTTACTGAAAATTGCAGAAATATTAGTTTTGTAGATACTTCCTGATTTTCAGAGACCACTTTGAAAGAAATAATCTATATTGTGCTGCCAAATATAGACTTTTTCCAATTATATTTTCTTATTAGTAAATCAGTTACGAATGCAGCGATTTAGTATATTTTCCACTGCATGAGGTTAATGTTGTCATAAATGATGGAATGTGCATTCTGATTGTTGTTCCGTTTATTTAGAGCGTTTGTTTTTAAGTATTTCGGTCACACAGGTACCTCCTATATTTTACATTTTTAAGGTAATAAAACATTGACAAAACAAAGACAAGAAAACAAAAAAATATATGCATGTTTAAAAAAAGTTCATAAGTTCGCCTACAAACATTTGTTATGAGTTTTTGCAACACGTTATCGATAATTCTAACATTTCACATTTCCTAAATATGTCCTTAAGGATGTAGGAACGAATTTTTTCTAACTTTATGATTTTTTTCATACTCTGTGAGCTTGAAGAACATTAGTTTCCGAGACAAACAAGAGAAGAAAAAATATAGGTCACCGAACTCGTTTTAATTTTATAGGGCAATTTCTTCACCTACTGTTTAAGCATTTCTGAAATTTTGTAAAATTGAAAAAATGGTGGTACTTTATTAAACATATAATATCCCACTTAATGTCATAGGGATCAGGTCTTACAGGTTAATATGAATACAAGGTGATGTCAGTATTATATAAGCATAAATGTCACTAACAAATCTCTTTCATTTTTACATGTTGACATAATTACCCCACCCACTCTATTTTCATTGAAAAAAAAACAACGTATTTAGATCTACAAAACAAATCTGACGTTTGGATTTTCAAAATATTTTGCAACTTTAATGACACACAAAAATGCTTCAAAATGGAAAGAAAAAAAGTTGAGGTCACCGTGCATCTAAGAGATTTATTAAGAAAAAACTGTTAAAAAGTGGTGAATTTTGATATCTTTTGTTCTTTTTGTTTTAATTTATATTTTGTAGATAATTTAAAGTGCTATCTTGAAAACTTTTATTTTAGGTATAGCTTATCATTTAATGTATCAGTCAGGAAAATATCAAAACCAAACCTGAACTACTTTAATAGATATTTGAAATTACCTACCCCTACCCTATTGTAAATCTAACGTCAATTTTAGGCAAAATGCCAGCCAAAAATAAGGATGAAAAAAATTTTTTCGCCCAAAGTAGAATCAGTTTGGTTAAATTGTACATTATTAGCCATATTTTAATTATTTAGCATTATTTTTTGGCAAAACTTTTGTAAGAAAGCAATATTCGAAGAAACTTTTTTCAAAATGGCGGATATCCTAAAAATATGCTCGTACATCCTTAAATTGACCTTGAAATAGAAAATTGTTACATATCTCTTCATGCTAAACTGTTCCTAGGATCTGGCTGTTGATACAATGAAACTTCTCACTGTGCTGTGTTACTTTGATTCATATGCTTACCGTATAAATCATATCCAGGATATTTTTTACGAAGTCATAAATTATATCTTTCGTATTAAGTCAGTAAATAGGCATGCAATTATCTTTTATTTAATCTTTGCAAACTGATTTTTTAATATAAAATGGCACTGACTTATGAAGTATGACCCTTTGACTTATCTTTTGAACTTGATTTATCAAACATTGAGTCAACAGCCCTTCAGCATACGGGTCTGTTGTACGCTTCAAGGAATCCATGCTGAGAATACACAAATGTCTAAGGATTTAAATATTATTTTTTAATCTTTAATGGATTCAAATAAGTAAATATCAAGAAATACGAATGGTGTTCTTATAAATAGTTCTCCTTCTTAGCAAATGATGAACGCACAAAAACAGAGTCATTACGTACAGTTTGCTATTCAAATTTAGTCTCGTTTAACTGCACCTACGAGTCTCAATACGAAGAGGATATAGGTTTGAGAAATAGTTTCATGAGGGCGTAGCACGAATGAATTGCACACTCGGCGGAAAAGAAATAGTATTTTTGAGATATATTAAAACATGGTTCTACTATATACTATTTCGTTTAGAACATGTCTTCTGTGTAAATAAGTAGATCGGCATTGTACTTGCGACCACCTCTATTTAGCGATTTTTTTATTAAACGACCGGTCAAAATCCCTCCCGAACGTTTTCAGTAAATAAATTCATTCCATTAAACGGCTTTTTATTAAACGACTAGCGACTACATTAATGTAGTTCCGACAGGTAAAATATTCGACAAAAGTACCGGCTACCAAATACCAGCCGGGCACCTGTGTAATTAGCGAGTAAAATTTGATGCTGATGATGATTGATGATGATGATGTTGATGGTTTGATTGTATAGAGACAATACACAATATACACGTATACATTTTGAAGTATATATACATATATGTATGTTCATAATAAATACAGTTACATTAACAGTTAAAATAACTTTTCTCTTCACCTGACTGAAATTTATTAAGAGACCATTCCATTAAGAGACCACTTTCTAGAAGTCCCTTGGGAGGTCTAATAATACAATATCGACTGTATTTCATTGCGCATGTATGACACCAACTATAGTAGGTCGACGTGACGTCAACGAGTAACCGTGTTTTCATATTAGAAACTTTTTAGACATGTTTGTTTTTTCATTTCAATTCAAAACAATAGAAATTTTGTCTATTAAATGTTGACGGGGTTTTTATTACATTGACATGCATTTTCAGAAAACGTATTTTCTTGAATGACGAGTATCTGTACGGATACATTCATATTTTTATTTCCAAGAAACAGCGTGAATTGAAATTTCACACGTGTGATCTATGAAATATACATAGACAACTTAGAAGTGATATTTCCGTAACATTGGTCTTTGTGACGTGTATTCATTTAGATAAAATCATTCCCTAATACTTACATAGCATTGACGTATTAATATATTGTACACAGTCGTAACTTTCAGAAAGGCTTCACTGTTATTAATCGTCTTGGATTAACAAAGTTTAATGTTCAATATCAAGGTCCTACATTTCAGAATAAACACTGCTTAAGTAGGTAGGTTACCTTGTTACCAGGGTAAATTCATATTAGTTGAACTGCAGCAATTTTTTGTATTTCATGTAATATGATGTTTTAACTGCTACAATCTCAATTTCGTTTATCTCTGTCCCTTCAAGTTCAATTTTTATCTACGTTTGAAGAACATGACTCTCCAAAGGTACTTCATATTGAAATAAGAAGGAAAATACGGACAATTGATAATTCTACTAGTATTCGCGTTAGCTTTCTAATATAAGCTTAAAATGTATATGTCGCGGGGCTCGTGTTCCCTGGTAACGCATTTTCTCTCATTTTTAAACAACTATGTATAAACAGGGGGTTTTCGACGGCTTCAGTGCCATTCCGTTAATGACCAACATGGAATATTTGGATAATATTATTAGTAAAATACCAAGCACTTCACATGGTACCCAATTTTTCTTAAAGTTTAAAGTAACCATGGCAACATAGATGTTTAAAATAGCTTATGTCTTGCTTTTTGTCGTAATTTCTTGTAAAATAATATTGAATAAAATTATCTTTCTTGGTAATGTATCTTTAAAACATATTATTTCTAATGTAAGTTATATTTTCGTGTTATTTGCATTTATTCAAACAAATTTCACAGCTTAAAATACTTACAGCAGTACCCTTCGTCTGGCATTTTTCATGGAAAAATCGTTCAGCATGCTGCTATTATTCTCATGGATATTGTTGAAATGAAAATAAAAAGCCGAAGCTGTGTTCCTTAAATAGACCAGTGTCAACGCTTTTGAATTTTACATTTAGATATATAGGATTTCGTTTCCATGGTAATATCAATTCAATTCAAGAAACCACAATTTTCTACTGAAATTTGAACAATTTTAGAGCTTTAGTATATAAGTTACAAATTATCAACGGAAACAGAAAAATAGGTATTACAAATCAAACTGCCAGTTTTTTTTTATTTGAAAATGGCCGTAACAAGTAACCTTTCACCCAACAATATTCCAAATAATATTGGTTACCATCATCAATTTTCTTACATTCCGCATAACATTTCAATATAACTACATAAAAGAAGCAAAATATTGATTATTATTCAGAGGAAAAGACTCATAAAAGTATTTCAGCAAATAATGGCTGTTTGAAAATAATTCAAATAAAGAAAAAGCACAAAATTACGTACTGTCAAAATAAAAGCTATTAATTTTTCGCGGTAACTGACACGTAGCGTCATGATGTCAATGCCATCAATTTAAAACAACATTGTTTTGAAGCGTTTCTGCGGCAATTTATTCATTATTTCTGCATTATTAAACCATAAAGCATCAGATCGGAGACAGGTTCATGATTTGTTTTCAGAAGAATGGATGTACAAACACATTTAGTTTGTCGTAAACCTCGTCGTAAAACGTCACGTTAGCTTCCGGTTGGACATGCGCACATACAAATATTAAGGTAACCTACCTTCTTTTTAAATTTTGATTCAGTTACTTCATTTATTTCATTGCAGTTTAGACTTAAACTTCACTCATATTTTTATCATTAAACTGTTTCCACATTACACCTTTTTGTAATTATAACATTGCCTCAAACCATTTAAACCATCGACGATAACAATTAACCTCTAATATATCATTCTGTAATTTCAAACATCATACTTGACATCCAATTTGCACCCAGCTGATTAGAAAACATTTATTTCTCCTCGAAGAGTGAGTCATTGTCTGTATTACATATAACGTTATGGTGAGCGCTTTTTAGTACTGCAGCGCAAAGAAACTTTAATATGTTCATGTTAGCTGAGAAAACATTTTAAAATGTCAAACATTATGTAAAAAGATATGCCTGTATTAGCCATGGCGGAAATGATTCATCTGACAATAACTTTATATTTGCATAAACGCTTTCCACTGCAAGATTTAATAGCTCGTAGAATTTATATTACTCTTTACATCTGTCAAAAAAGATGTCACAAATACAATAATCACGCTAGAAATAATAAAAAACGCATTACTTCACATTATAAATATACACTCATTCCACGTGAAATAAAATAAATTTAGAAAAGATTCCTTCGTAATGACTCTGCTAGATATCATTGTAAATAACATGGACATCATTCATTAATGGAATCATTTTGCTGATGGAATCAGTTATGATCTTGCTTTTTTAACCTTAGGTTGTCAATTACAAGTCCGTCCCATGGGTACATCTACATATTATCACAGTAAAAGTAAAAATATGTTTAGGGAAATGCATTAAACGATGTAGGGAAATCTCATTATCGATATGAAATATCAATAAAAACAAGGACGAATGTCTGATAAGAACAGACACGTTCTAAGAACTGAAAATAAAGAGCCATTCAGAGTGTCCACAACTCGACCTAAATTTCGCCATATATTTAGGTATTCAAGACATGCGTAACTTTCACTAGAAATTGAACGAAATCAAAGCTATGCTATTCAGTGTAACTGAAAGCTCTTAATCTATCTCAACAGTTATATAATTTCGAAACTTGTATTTCAGCCATTAACATCTTTACCATTTATCCTGTGTTTTATAGAGATACAGGAATAAAGGAATTGAGTGAATAGTTGCTAAACAGGATACCTTCTACTCCCCTTTCATTTTCCTTATTCTTACAGTCGTTACTGTCTATGTTATCAAGGTGTATATATTTATAAAATTGCAATTCTTACTTTATTAAAATGTGCAGTGTTTTTCATGCCATCTTAAAATACATAAGAATTTAACACCATCTCCAGTTTACAATTATAAAACATCAAAACTTTGCCATTGTCAAGATTTTGACAGTAGAAACATAATAAATTATCCTCTGTTTTATAATGCAGATATTTTAATAGGCGGTAAGAGTGTTGTTGTTTTTTTTTAAATCATGTTTTGATTCTGGAGGCCACTGTATAGGAGATTTATTAAATTCGGAATGACTTTTATACAACTTCAATCATAAATATAGTTTAAACGCAAATTTTCTGCATTTTAAAGGAATTACATTTGTTGTATCACAATACTTAAAACTGAAGAATTATTTATTTGAGAAGCAAGTAATTCGACCATTTGTTCCACCAAATTTCAGTAATATCTTAAAATATCCAAAAGGGTCTCAGCCAAGGTATAATATATCAAAGTCAAATGTACATTAACCTTCATGTAAATTGAAATGGGAGCAAAGTCTTGAGATTAAAGTCAAAAAAGAAGAATGGGAAAACATAATTTCTCTCCCTTTTAAAATTACCAAAGACACGTCTATACAATGGTTTCAATACAAGATAGTTCGTAGAATCTTAGGCACCAATGACTTTTTATTCAAAATAAGTTATAAAGATAATGCTAATTGTACTTTTTGCAAAAATTGCAGAGAAACTATAGAACATCTTTTTGGGGATTGTCCAGTGGTTTCTTATTTCCTTGATAAATATTTTTACAAACCAGTATGTAAAATTGTCACGCAAAAATTTATTCTTGGGATAACAGAATCAAATGAAAAAGAGCTTAACTTTATTCTTTATTATTGTAAAAAGATATATATACTACGGTAAAATGAATGATAAGAAATCGACAGTCATAACCGCCAAGGAATTTATTAACTATGAGATCAACTTTTACAGACAAACAGCCTTGACCTTTGATAATAATTACAATTTCGAAAAGAATTGGGAAAACTGATAAATATATTGAAAAAGTAATTTGAATAACTTGTATCATAGTGAATGTGGTAGTAGAATATAGAATTCTAGACGACTCGTATGTAACAAACTTTTTATCATTTTTCAAAACACACAGCACTGAAACGAAAGCACCTTTATTGTATAAGAATTATAAATTCATCTGGCATAAAATCAACTTTGTATGATTGAGAGCGTGAGTGAATGTTTGTCTTTTTTTCATTTTTCCTACTTATACCGGGTACGATAAACTCGGTACGAGTAATATGCAATTAATTCGCAATACAGATAAAAGGGATATACCTATTTCTGTACGGCACAAACTCATTTACTTTTTCATGATATTTTTATATATTTTATAATGTTGTCTTTGTTTTATCTGCTAAATAGTATATAACATCACTATTTTGAAATGTTAGATTTCACGTAAAAACGTAATTAATGTATGGTACAAAATCTTATTATTGAATTATATTGAATTTCAAAGATTTTTGAATATTAATTGCACTAGATGTAAATTCATATATATGTGTTTGTAAAACCTTTATGTATCGAGAAAGTAAATAAAAGGGGTAACCCTTTTTGGGGCCTCAAAACAATATTTGTTTTTCAAAAATCAAAACAATTGGTTTCGCAGAATAATTGTTAGCGGTCAACAAATAAAAGCATTTGGTGTACATTTAGATATAAATAAAACATCTAGGTATGTACGTGAGAAGAGAAGATCGGAGACAAAAATGAGATTACATTACTTAAGTGGGTGTTCTTCGAAGGGCAAAAACAGTTTTGAGGACAATCGACTTACTTCTCGGATAAACTAATAAATATACTACTACCAGGCCATTCATAATTAATGTCAAAGCAAAGGACAACAAGATAAGTGACAATGTTGGAAACAGATTTCTTGAGGCTATGTATAGAAAAATGATGTTTTCCATTATTCATATCGCATTGTTCATATTACTGTGAAAAGATATCAGTAGAAGAACATATGCTAGAGATGGTACCTAATATTTCTAATTCGACTGTTCACTGTTTTCTAGTGTCAAATGATAGCTTAGTGCACTGACTTACTAAATCTATCTGTATTTTTCTTCATTTCCTTATAAAGAAAACCAGAAATATTTGATATTTGAAATATTTGCATCTAAAAATATCTGAGACAACTTTCGTTATTTGAAGGACTTGGAAATCAATTTTTTATTCAAAGTGTTTCTTCAAAAATATATAATCTTAATAAATGTTTGTACCCTATGGAAAATTTAAACATATATGCCAAATTATGAAAGCAAATAATAAAATCACCTGACAGATCAGCTATTACGAGATTGATGATATATGCCGTCCTTGTACGGTACATCTGCCAAGCAGTCTTCAGTAAAATTACTAGAGCCGTCGAATTCCCCACAATAGAAAGTATAAACACTGGTACATACATTACGGTAAGAAGCACAGATACTGTAACAGTGTACGATGGAAAATATGAGCCAAACACGTCATGGACTACGCGTGGCGAATTTTCGGGCAAAAAGTTGAGAGACTTCTATTTGATATTTCACTGTAATTCATCTTGAATTATAAATTTATGACTGAAACATATACATTCGGTAAATGTATTAAAAATGCATACTCTGATATATTTGAATAGTTAGCTTTTATTGTCTAACATCTATTATCACAAATGTATATTGAGTCCTTCCTTTAAAACGTTTAATATTCAAAGAAACTAATATGTGGAAACATACATTTTTTACTTAGAAAAGGTCTCCTCTTATTACATTATTATGTACAGTCAAATGGTAGAAAAAAATATTACGTCTCCTATACGTCGTTGCCTACCTTCCATTTACACTTTACGCAATAGGAAATCTGTATTCATCATAACAGAACCGTTTCTTTGTTATTTTCCTCACTGCAGAAAGACATTGTAAAGTTGCTGGTGATTGTTCAAACTATTTGCAATTTGCTTTAATTAAGTAGACACAAAGTACAACAAAAGCCGTAAAAGGCTTATCTGGCAACACGTTAACCGATTTTATTGTCATTTTACGACGAAGAATTCTAGTAGACTGAAGATTTATGATACTCATAAAATCTAGCATCTTCCGTCAAACGTTCAAATGTTGGCATACAAGTTTCTGCCATAAATGTGTAACACCTCTTCAAAATACTGCGTGTCGGTGTCGTTATGGAAATATGTAACTTTAAAAAGTACACAGCAGAAAAATATTTGCATTGATTTTATGGTGTAAAATAAGAATGTAAAAGAAAATGTATTTATATAGAATATGAGTTTAAGCAGCATTAAATACATATTTGTCTCAAACATGACATTGTACAAATGTCAAATCTGGGCATTCCTTTTCAAGATATACGCACCTGCAAAAGCTGAGGAAATTCATGCAAATAACTGACCTTGTTGTCTTTAGGCTAAAATTCTACTAAAAGGTACAATCATCTCCGAGCGATAATGTTCAGTTATAACAGAGGTCAACAACTGTTAGTTTTGACTTCAGATTTGTTTTAATTTAACTTCAATGATAGCGAGTGTAAAGCAACCGTAAGTCTCTCCACATGTCAACTAAACCTTTAGACTATTGAATGGGCATTTTTGAGAATATATTTTATGTTTTAAGTTCATTGCAGCAATTCAGATATTAATTTCAAAATGTTTAAAGAAACGATTTAAGGAATTTATATATGTAATGGTGCTTAAAGGGTAACCTATTTTGATATTATAAAAGGAACTTAATGTGTAAACGTTACCCAAAAAGGTAGAAAGAGTCTCTTTGGGTTTATATACTGCAATAGCAGGTTCTCGGGTTTCTTAGCCATTGGTAATTGTTCGCACTGAAAGTAAGGTAAAATATTCCTCCATTAGATTCGATAGCTTCGGTCTTTACATTTTAACCAAAATCATATACTAATACTGACCCGTCGACAGCGGCCGGAAAACTGTACGGCATTGCATGAACACATGTAGGTATCAATAATTTTTATATCATTATATTGCATCCGTCTAAACTAAACTTGATAATTGTTTCAAAGTTTTAGAACTTGACAATTTACAGTTTTTGTTTTTTTTTTAATTCCATAACTTTATTATGATTAAAATTCACATTTGTCAATATTAGGGTTTGGTTTAGAAAAATCGTAACATTTGAATTATTTCTCTAATAGTCTACATCAGATTCTTCGAAAATACCTTCTTCATCTAGTTGTTATGTTGTGTGTATGTAATCGTTTCGTTATTTCTTATTTGCTTATATATCAGTTTCTTTATCATTGTGTGGAGTTGCTTGACCAGTTACGGATTTCCCCATTTTAATTTTAGTTTTTATTTGCCAGAAATCAAAAATGTGCTGGTAGTGCCTACAGTTGTTCCATACACAGAACTTTATGGAAAGTTCTAGCAGCACCATTTCTAAATAAGATTATTTATAAACTATATTTAGACAAATGAAAATTTATGAAGTTATCGAAAATCCAGTGATGCGCAGAACGTGGGAGAAAGTTCTAAAATATTTCATTTTACATATAAGGAAACACTTTAAAGCTACATAAGGCTAATAACGGATAATAAAGCTGTTCAAACAGATGTTATGCATAATCACATGATTAGAAAAATGCTACTTTTAATACTGAACATGAACTTTTACAGTCAGAGGCATGAAGTGAGCAATCAGAAATAATGGATTTACATGTAGTCAAACTTTGTTTGTGCTTATCAATATTCAAACGTTTGACAAATATTAGAAAAAAACAATTATCAGAAATAGACATCAACAAGACATTAATATATTTGATGTTCATAGCAGAAAATGTTGCAGCCACATTTTAAACAAATACATTATGGACCTGTAATGATATGGTTATCTTCGGAAACAAAATCTTTGGTTACAGATAAAATAGAGTAAAGGTGTTTCTATAAAAGGAGTGTATTAGAATATAAGACGTGATAAAAATATTCTGAGAGATGTATTTCTTAATAAAATAAGAAAAATTCTTTTACAATTCTTTTGGATATTAGTTTTCTTACAAGGTCTTCGCTGTAGATTAATTTTAGGAACTTTATTAAAACTACAAAAGATGATTTACTGAAGATTTGAATTCATTCGTGGATATCATTTATTTTATTTTTCATATTTCAGACTTTTAAATGGCAGTCTGTAAGTTTCATCATTGGTAACAGTTTGTTTCTGGCTTTTCTTTCTAGTGACGCCTGGCAACACAGTACTGTATGTATATTTATATTGTAAAATTCGCCTCAAACAGCCGCCATTTTGAATTCTATATTGTTAACTATATGACTTTTGTTTGAGTAGCAGTCGTGATAATAAATGATATCTACATTGAAACACTGACACAATCATGGCATTCAGTATACAAGTTCAAATACTGGCTTGAATTTTGCACAGAAATTACAGGGTTTTCTTAAGAAAAAAAATCACTTTTACTGTAACGCTTTCCATTCGATTTTAATCCTGCCGGATTCAGATTTGTCGAATGTTTACGATACTCATTACTGAAGTGCAAATGCGGAAGTTTTCGTAGTTTTCCGATATTTCAAAAAGGGTAACGTAATTATCCAGATTCTCTTTGCCATTCTCTTAGGTCCATTAATACATAAATCAATTTTATGAAAATAAAAACAGAAGTAAAGTAAACAAATCTGATTTATATTGGTAAATATATAAACATGAGTCGTTTGTTTGATATATGAAAACTTAGAAATTAATTCATCAATGTTAGCATGTTGCAAGATTTTAATAACACCCTCTGCATATAGATACTTTGCTTTTTATGTATTTGACTTCAGCCATAACGTAATGCAACGTTCCATAGACTCGGTTTTGCGTGCGTGGAACATGCAAATGAATGTCTAAGTTTTTAATTATGCACCACAATTATTTTAATTATTTTGTTGGGTTTAACGTCGCACCGACACAGTTATAGGTCATATGGCGACTTTCCAGCTTCGGTGGTGGAGGAAGACCCCAGGTAACCCTCCATGCATATTTCATCACGAGCTTCCACCTGGGTAGAACCACCGACCTTCCGTAAACCAGCTGGATACACATGACTGCTAGGTTAGATTTATCTTTAACATGTTTCGATGGAAAGCACATAGGATCAGCTAGACATAGATATCTATGACTTAATACCAATCAAAAAAGGAAGTCCAGGGAAGCATCATGAGTATAACGCTCATCATGCCTGTAAATTGACGACTGTAATCTTCTTGTAAATCATGCAATTCTATCTTATTGAAAACAAATCTTATTACGGCCTAATTCACTGCTACAGAAATGCAAATATAATTAACACAGTGTTGTCATGTATGGAGGAAATACCGTTTATGAACCATATAGGAAATTTAAGATTGAACACTTGGAATGATGTAACTGTGAAAGTCCGCTAAAATCAGTATATACTAGTCTGGTAGAAATCATGAAACAAAACAATTTCGAAAGTTGGACAATGATTACACATACTAATAAAATATTGGTTTCAGGACACTTTTTTCAGTTATGTAATCTTGTCAATAATGCAATTTTGCCTTTTTGAAAACGAATTATTTAACGGCTTACTTCAAAGAGGCTAGCTACAGACAGGCCAATATGATTAACAGTAGGAGGAAACACTGCTTACGAATCATATAAGAAATCTGAAATTGAAAACTATCGTTTAATGAGGATGTAACTGTAAAAAGTCCGCTAAAATGAAATGATACTTTTCAACGAGAAATTATGAAATGAAACTATTTTGAAAGTTGGACAATAACAATACATTCTTAGCATCTAATCGCACTGCATTTTGAGATGTTTATATTCAATAACGGATGAGTAAATTAATATTGAGTTCAGAACTCTAAATTTTACGGCAAAGATAATCTGCGCGCCAAGTAAGACCTATCTCTTATCATGTGCGTCAGGAAATACTCTAAGGAGCTAGTGAGTGCGATAAAAAAAACGTTAATTTATTGTACATGAAAATTACTTGTTTTTTGAAACCCTTGATTCTTAATGAAATTTAAAAAAAAACAATATGAATATAAATGCTTTGAAAAAACCCTGATCTGTTTTATCTAAAAAGTACCATGGCAAAATTACGCTTTTCATAAGGTGACATGGAACATGACTACAGCATTTCACTTATATTAAAAGGAGCTCAATGGAAAGTCATAGGATCAGGTAAAAATAGATACCTATGACTTGCCTCTAAGCAAAACGTGAAGACCAGGGCAGCTTCATGAGTATAACACTCTCATAATCATGACTAAATTGACGACTGTAAACTTCTTGTCAATCATGCAATCTTGCCTATTATATTAAGGCCTAATTCAGACAGACGGGACTTTTTAATGAGCATAATATTAGCAAGTAAGGAGGAAACTGTTTATGAAGCATATAGGTATTTCAAGATTGAAAACTTTAACGTATGGATGTTGTAAATCTGAAAAGTCCTCTAAAGCGCATTGACACTATTTAAGGAGAAATCATGAAATGAAACAATAGGCATCTTTTTGGATAGTTTTGTTTGTCATACTTCAAAATATAAAGAGATATTTAGGGGTTACGTTCAAGAAATAATTCCATAATTTACTTATACTAATTTATTCGGGCAATAAAAGTAAACATAAATAGGTTGATTTATTGAATGAATTAAACGATGCCATAATAGTGAAGTAACGACTATATGCGAGTGAAATCGCGAAACATTGACAATTCGCGCTCGTTCAACCAAGAATCTTACAATACAACGATCTCATCCATGGAAAACGTTAACGATGACATTTCCTTACCTGGCACAGGTAGACCAAATTAGCAAATCATAAACCTGCTTACCGACGTCGCCAAATATCAAATAATACATCTTTATTATAATCAAGCATTTCGTTATAATCCTTGATTATTTATCCGCATTTGGTGTTTACACTGTTGATAAATACAAAAAAAAAATATTTTAATTACTTTTTCAGAAAGGAACTTACCATGTTGAGATCTTAATCTCAGTTAAATGATCAGTCAAATATACAATATTCAGAGACAACTTTACAAATGATGTGTCCGTGAAATTTACTTTTAAAACGCATCTTCGGAAAAATTTAGAATAATTCCAAGAAACATAATTTTATCTATATTTAATATATATGTTACGCAATCATAACTCACAATGCCTTGGTTTTAAGATATGCGTATACTTCTATACGCTACATAAAGAAACGTATTTATTACAAACCTGAGAGATCAGCAAGCACAAGGTTGATAAGATAAGCCGTCTTCATCCGGTACTTGGACCACACGGTTTTCACTAAAACCACTAAAGCTGTCACATTACCCAAAAGGGAAAGAAGAAACACTGGTACGTACAGCACGGTAAGAAGAACTGATGCTGTAGCAGTGTAAGTGGGTGAATGCGAGCCGAAAATATCCAAAACTACGTGTGATGAATTTTCAGGAAGAACTGAAAGACTTCTGTTTGATACTCCACTGCTGTTCATCTCTTTACATTTAAATTACCGGACTAAAATATGTTAGGTTTTAAATCTTAGGGTGTGTAATCTTTACATACACTTTTAGTATGTTGCAGCAAACATTTGTCAAACCATTTTCATCGTAATACTTTATTATTATCCATATTACAAACTTCTTCCCTTATAAAGTATAACGTTGTAAGATTGTATATATTTAATCCGCGAACAAACACAATTTAAACATAATAGATATCTAACATCTTTTATTTTCAAAGATTAATCTTGACACCCAATCATCCAATTTGGAACATTTAAATCTGCGCTAAAAAGTGGCTGTGAATACTTATACGTTTAGAAATATAACACATAAAACATTATCCGTTGAACTCTCCAGAGCGTCATTGGACAGTCTGTCATCAAGTAAATCTTCAATATCTGCATTCGTGCTAAAACTTAGAAAGAACATTTATTATTGGGGACAAGATTAAGTTCATAAAACACTTATCTGAAACCATTTCTACCGTTTGCAAATCCATTTTATATTGCAGTATTTCTATAGATTGAAGAATCCTATATCGAAATATCGGGGGACTTTTCACGTTTGTTTATTCTGAAGGAAGTACTTGCAACTTTGAAATGCCTTAACATTTGTATGCATATAATTCTTAAACCCCTTTAAATATTCATCCTTGTTCCACCCCCACCAACCCCCCCCCCCCACCCACCCAATTTTCTACCCCTGACCCTTGCTCCTCCTTTTTCTATATTTTGCATAAAATTAAAATGTACTTGTTGGATTTTTTTAAGAAACCCGTCTATGATATTTTTCCGTTACAGCTTCTTTTTGTTGTGGGCCTACGGTCTACTTTGCAAATGCGTGGCTCTGAGGATGTGTTTGTGGTGCTCTGCTGTGCTTCCGAGAAATCTACTCTTACCTTTTATCTTTAATAGTCCGTTACAGAAAACACAAATAAAATCGTTAAAATCAGTGAATTACTAGTATATTTTACGGCAAAGTAAAGACTTTTTTAGAAAATATAATAGCCGTATTAATGGTCAGTAACTTGAAACTTTTAATTTAAGAATAAAACTTCGGAAATGCATTCAATTATACTAATTATGCGCAATAAAATGTATACAATAGGCCCATTCATGATGCCTC
Source organism: Mercenaria mercenaria (assembly GCF_021730395.1). Lineage (NCBI taxonomy): Eukaryota > Metazoa > Mollusca > Bivalvia > Venerida > Veneridae > Mercenaria > Mercenaria mercenaria. Next base: position 59,622,279 of record NC_069363.1, read on the forward strand.
TGACTGCTTATTGTTAATTGTAATTATAAAGTATCTTTTTCTAATGAATAACTCTAGCTTTGTCAAAATTCACTTGTTTTCCGCGTACGCTAATTATAAAATTTCTCGCTCATCACTTGCATGTTATAAACAAGGCTGTCCTATGAAGCATACACTTACATATTATGACAAAACATATTGTTTAATAGAACGCATGCAACATGGATCTATCGTTTCATTGAAACCAGATTGTATAAGTCACTAACAACCTCATCAAACAGAAACAATATTTCTTTTATTTGTAATCGTGGGGTCTGACGAATTCTAATGTAGAGAAGCTTTGACAAGTGTTAATTATTATGTAGTGTAATTCAGGACCGAGATTATAGCGTTTATATGGTTTTTAATCAATGCATGTATACTGATAAACAACATTATTGAATTTTCTATGGACATTTTAAAAAGACAAACTCATGTTTCTTGTAGTGTGCGTAACACTTTCCGTATCCACTAGTCACTGTCAATCTCGAATTATGATATTCAGATTTTAAACGATTTTCATAAAAGTTAAGTCCCTTACTTATGTTACTGTTCTTCGTTTGAATTAACAAATAAAATTGTCAAAATCAGTGAACTACTACCACTCCTTACTACTGTTTACTTATTATACTAAAGAAAGATATTACCTTACAGGCATTTTTTCCTTTGTTACTTCTGATAATTATATTGTGGTAGAGCCATGCCAATTTTACTTGACAAAATGAACTTATATAAAATATGTTTTTACAATGCAATTGTTTTATTTTTTAAAAAGATAAAACAATGTCGCGGTATAATATCTAACTCATATTTGTAGCACTTATTATATTTTCTATTTAAAAACTGTCGCCGATGTTAGAAACAATAATCAAAATTTAATTAAATAAAATGAAGAAAGGGGAGGTAATAACCGTAATTATGAATAAGAGAACAGAAATTCTACAATATTTAGCGGTAGTCAAAATATTGTTTTATATATGTTACGGAAAATCGGCGAGTGGAGATATTGCCCATAAGAACAATTACTCAATATTTCCTAGGATCGCGTCAAATTAGTTTGACTAATTTAGCGGTACATGGTTCTGCAAAAATGTTATATTATTGCTTCAATTATTATTTCTAAGATCAATAAGACCATCATTGTCTGTTGATATGTCATACTGAAACTGAATCTAGATCTATCTATTCGGGACGCAACCGTCGAAAATTATAAATCAATTCATCAACAACAGTCACGTTGGTAATGTATTTTCTAAAATAAATATAAAACTGACTTACTGTGATTCATTGCGTTGAATAAATCCGAACAGTGACAAATTAGTTCTAGCGATCTTACAATTTTCCCGTTCTAACTGGGATTTTCTGCGTTTTGCAGACGGCATTTTTGTTGTTTTTTTTTTTTTTTTTTTTTTGTTGTTTTTTTGGGGTGGGGCGGTTTGGGTAGAGTGACGTGTTCACTAAATGACAGCGTCTCAAAGAGTGTCTATATCATTCTTAATTCTATTTTTTATTCAATTTCATCTCAATCAATTCAAAAAGTTTGCGTTAATCTTATCTCATGTAAAACCAAAACGATAGACTTTGACAAAAAATTAACATGATCATAAAAACTTTATTTTCTGTCGATTGAAAGGAAAAAAAATGTGGGGTCACCGAATTCATTTTCGCGTAAAATTACGTTAAGCTACCCCTACAGGCCATGGCCTTTTTATCACAAAAAAAAAGAAGAAAAGAAAAAAAACAAATTTTGGATCCTAATAGGACTAACTAAAAAGTGGCTTTTGGCCCAACGCTCTAGACCACTGCGCCATCACTTCTAAGTGTGAAGATTACATAAGTTATCCTGACCTTGAACTTGAACCCAATGACCCTATGTACAATCCCAACTTTAACATTTCTGGCACTGTTAGATATAATTGTAAATATCATGGATATCATTCACTAATGGCATCATTTTGCTAATTGTCAATTACAAGTCCGTCTCATCAGATATATACACCTACACAATATCACAGTAAAAGTAAAAATATGTTTACGGAAATGCATTAAACGATGTAGGTAAATTTCAGTATCGATATGAAATATCAATAAAAACAAGGACGAATGTCTGATAAGAACAGACACGTTCTAAGAACTGAAAATAAAGAGTCATTCAGAGTGTCCACAACTCGACCTAAATTTCGCCATATGTATTAAGGTATTCGTGCGTGACTTCCACTAGAAATTTTAGAAATTTAACGAAATCTAAGCTATTCAATGTATCTGAAAGCTCGTAATCTATCCTAACAGTTATAGAATTTCGAAGCTTGTATTTTAGCCAATAAAAGCTTTATTATTTACCCTGTGTTTTATAGAACTACGGGAATAAAAGATTTGTGTGAATAGTTTTTAAACAGGATACCTTCTACTCCTATCATTTTCCGTATTCTTACTGTCGCTACTGTATATGGTATCAAGGTGTATATGTATATTTATAAAATTGCAATTCTTACTTTATTAAAGGCTGCAGTGTTTTTCATGCAATTTTAAAATGCATAAGAATTTAACACCACTGCCACTTTACAATGTGTCAAACATCAAAACAGTTGGTTTCGCAGTATAATTGCTAGCCGTCAACAAAAAAAAAATGGTGTACATTTAGATATAAATAAAATATCTCCGTTTGTACGTGAAAAGTCATAAGATCAGGGACAAAAATGAGGTTACTTTACTGAAGTGGATGTTCTTACGAGGGAAAAACAGTGTTGAGGACAGTTGACTTACTTCTCTGATCAACTGATAATTATACTACTGCCAGGCCATTCATAATTAATGTCGAAGCAAAGGACGTCAAGATAAGTGAGAATACTTCAGGCTATGTATAGAAAAGTTATTCTTTACATTATTCACGTCGCATTGTTCCTATTTCTGTGAATAAATATAAGTAGGAGAACACCTGCTAGAGATGGTACCTTATATTTCTGATTCGACTGTGCAATAATGATAGCCTATTGTACTGACTTACTAAATCTATCTGTATTTTTCTTATCACCTTATAAAACAAGCAGAAATATTTGATATTTGAAATATGAGCATAATTTTTATTTACATTTTGCGCAATAAGAAATTTGTTCACATCAAAGCAAAACCTTTTTGTGTTCTTTTCCTTACTGCAGAAAGCCATAATAAAGTTGCTGGGGACTGTTAAAAGGCTTATCTGGCAACACGTTAACAGATTTTATTGTCATTTCTAGCAGCCTGAAGATTTATGATACTCATAAAATCTAGCATCTTCCGACAAACGTCCAAATATTGGCATACAAGTTTCCGCCATAAATGTCGAAATACTGCGTGTCAGCGTCGTTTTGGAAATATGTAACTTTTAAAAGTACACACCATTGATTTTATGGTGTAAAATAAGCATGTAAACAAATGTATTTATATTGAATATGAGTTTGAACAGCATTAAAAACATGTTTGCCTCAAATATGATGTGTCGAATCTGGGCATTCTTTTTCAAGTATATGTCCCCGAAAAACTAAGGTAATTCATGCAAATAACTGACCTTGTTGTCTCTATGGTATAATTCTACTAAAAAGTACAATCACCTTCGAGCGATAATATTCAGTTAAAGCAGAGGTCAACAACTGTTAAGTTTGACTTGAGGTTTTTAAATTTAACTTCAATAATAGCTAGTCTAAGCAACCTATAGTCTCTCCTCAAGTCAATGACACCTTTGGACTATTAAATGGGCATTTTGGGAATATATTTTATGTTTGAAGTTCATTGCAGCAATTTAGATATTAATTTCAAAATGGTTAACCGATTTAAATAATTTATATCTGTAACGGTACTTTAAAGAGTAACATGTTTTGAAATTATAAAAAGAAATTAATGTGCCAATATCAACTACCTTTTCTGATATTTATAAACTATCAGACCATTAATTACTTACGTTAAGCTCAAAGGTAAGTTTTTTTGTGCTGGTGTCACATAATATGAAACTGTTTGCAATAAGTAGTTAAGTAACGTTACATTATCGCAACAGTAAGTAATGTTAAGACTTTAGTAACATGACCACAAAAATGAGTATTGTTACCTTACATTACCATAACAATAGGTAACCACAGATTACCACAACAACAAAAAATATCTTACTGCAACAATAAGTAAAAGTACTTTGCCAAGGCAATGAGTAATGCTACCTTACCACAACAGTAAGTATTGATACCTTAAAACAACGATAAATAATGATACCTTGTCATACCAAAGTAATGGTACTTTACCACAAAATAACAGCTTCAAAAGTGATATCCATCTCAGTTAAAATTTAACAATCAATTTATGCAGCGTACTGCGAACTGTCCTTCATTTTTATCATAATCACTATAACGAGATTAGCTTTTTGTTAAAGCAAGTCAGTGGTTCCTTTAACAAGCTAATGCTCAACATAACTGAGACTGAAATATCTGTGAAGTATTTGATATATTGGTAAACCTTTGAAAAGTTACTCAAAAGGGAAGAAAGAGCCTCCTTGGGTTTATGTATTGCAATAGCTGGTTCTCGGGTCTCTAATGCATTTGTAATTGTTCGCACTGAAAGCAAGGTAATTTAATTGTTTCAAGTTGTTTCTTATTTGTTTATACATCAGTTTCTTTAACATCGTGTGGATGCTTGACCAGTAACGGGTATTCCCCATTTTAGTTTTAGTTCTTATTTGCCTGAAATCAAAATATGCTGGTAGTGACTATATTTGTTCCATACACAGAACATAACGGACACTTATCTAGCAGCACCTTTTCTATAAGTTTATTTATATAACTAGTTAGACGTTATTGAAAATCCAGTTATGCGCAGAATGTGGGAGAAAGTAAAAATTAATTACGTAATTCTATATATAAGAAAAAACTTCTAAGTTCCATAAGGCTTTAAATTTTATGTTAAAAAACAGATTATAAGCTATCCAAACAGATGATATGTAAAATCCCATGGTTAGAAAAATGGTACATTTAATACTGAACATGAACTTTTACAACTCAAAGCATATAGAGAGGTAATCAAAAACAATGGATTCAATAAAACTTTATATTGCGTTTATCAATATTCAAACGTTTGACAAATATCAGTGAAAACAATAATTAGAAATATGCTCCAACAAGACATTAATATATTTGATGTTAATAACAAAAAATGTTGCAGCCACATTTTAAACAAAAGCATTAAGAACCTTTAATGATATGGTTATCTTCGGAAACAAAATTGAAATAGAGTAAAAGTGTTTCTATAAAAAGGAGTGTATTAGAATATTAGGTGTAATAAAATATTCTGTAAGATGTTTTTTGATAAAATGTAGGAAGTGATTTTACAATTCTCTTTTTTCTTAGATAGATAGATAGATAGATAGTTTATTCAAACAGAAGGCAATATGCCCATGAGTTTACAACATGTAGATAAATGCAAACATAATATAAATACATGAGAACATCAGTGATATACATGTACATTGACGTCATGTAAATAAATGCAAACCTAATATACATACATGAAAAACATCAGTGGTATAAATTGATATCATGTAAATATTAGAGTGCAAATATAAAATCAGTGCATGAAAAACACTAGTGGTTTAAATTGACATCTAGCTAATAATGATAATAATGACGACAACGCTTACTACTTATGGTATTCGTATTCAGTTATATAGAATGTCCTACTTTACGACATTTGACTAATTTACGATAAAATGTGCGAAGTTACTTCCGTGTTTATGTTAAATTTGATTTAAATTTGTGAAAATAAGCTATTTGTCCTGCACAGATTGTCAGTCATGGTAAACATATCTATAACACATTTTATGTATTTATTCTCACTTTATGCTGGTTGTCAGCAGCATGGGCTGATGTGATAATTATTAAAGATTTGTGAGCTCCATTCCGGTATTTGGGTGTCCGTTTATGTACTGGGTCTATTGACAGTATTAAGTAATATATAATTATGAATGAGATGGTTAATCAAATTTTTGGGGATAAAATAGATAATGGCCAAGAGTAACAGGAAGTCATTATTTTAAGTATAAGATGAGCTTTAGTTTAAATATGCAGTGTAAAACTGGTACAGACGGAGAAAAGTGATTAGTAAAATATTGCATTTCTTTTCTCAAATGCTTTAAAGGTATATATTGATATTTTTTTTACTATTGTCGGACAACAAATTTTGGAATATTAGGTCTTTTCCAATAATATTTATGTATATACTGAATTCTAAGCTCCGTAAAAAGTGTGCATTCTAATAAGAAATGAAATTCATTTTCTTTCATTTCTTTCAATTTTTCTAGGTTTATGCCATCGTCCTGTTTCAATTGCTAATCTGTGTGCGGAAACTCTTAACCTTGTCAAAGCATATCTAAATTTTTTTATATTTATTGTATCTAGATAGAGCCTATAGCTAAATTCTGAAAACAATTTGTAAGTCAAGGCACGTGTTGGATTGCTTAATTCTTGACTAAACGTATCCTTTAGTTTTTGTTTGAGTTCGCAAATAAAAAGATTTTCATTTCCTACACCTTGAAATAACCAGACATAGTAAAATCCTAAATTCTCTAATGTGCGTTTTACAGATTTTGCCCAATTGTTCTTAGTTGGTTTTTTTTCAATGTCTTCAACCATCATATTATAGATTTGTTTAATGTACTTTTTATTGTCACTTTTAATTATTTTTAACCATTTATTTATTTTTGTTGGGTTTAACGTCGCACCGACACAATTTTAGGTCATATAGCGACTTTCCAGCTTTAATGGTGGAGGAAGACCCCAGGTGCCCCTCCGTGCATACTTTCATCACGAGCGGGCACCTGGGTAGAACCACCGACCTTCCGTAAGCCAGCAGGATGGCTTCCTCACGTGAAGAATTCTACGCCCCAAATGAGGTTTCGAACCCACATCGATGAGGGGCAAATGGTTTGAAGTCAACGACTCTAACCACTCAGCCACGGAGGCCCCCTATTTTTAACCAGTATTTTATAATTCTGACAATTCTGATATATTTGAGTGGCATCCTGCCAAGCTCACCATATATAAAGTTGTTCTGTATTTGTAGTTTAACGCCTAAAAGATTCTTGCAAAAGTGTAATTGTATATTTTCTATTTTTCTAGAGTCATCTATCCCCCAAATTTCACTTCCATAATTTAATATAGGTGCAATCAGTTTATCAAAAAGGTCAAGTATGTGTTTAACAGTAAGGTCAGTGAATTTTTGTTTATAGCTTTTAAGTTTTAAAATTGCTTTTAATGCCTGTCCTGACAGTGCTTCATATGTTTCCGAAAATGAGCCACCTGTAGTAAACACTATCCCTAAATACGTAAATTTTTTAATAATTTCTATTTCTATGTCATCATATAATATTATTAATCCTCTTTCTATCCTACCTCCTTTTTGAAAAATCATGATTTTGGTTTTCCTAACATTAACAACGAGCTTCCATTTATCACAGTAGTCTTTAAGAACTTTTAAGCCTTCTTGCCATTCGTTAATATTTTCAGAAAACAGTACTATGTCATCTGCATATATTAGAATAAAAAGTTTAAACATTCCTATACATATTCCTTTAAACCCTTTTAACATGAATGTTTCCTCTAAATCGTTCAAATAAATGGAAAATAGAAAAGGAGAAAGACAATCTCCTTGACGTACTCCTAGGGTGCATATGAAACTTTCACTTAGTGAATTTTGTGTCTTTATTCTTGATTTTACATTTGTGTACATGGATCTTCATACATTTAAATTTTTTTCCTCTTACTCCTAATTTGATCAGTTTCAACCAAATATTTTCTCTAACCACATAATCGAACGCCTTTGTAAAATCTACAAAACAGAATATTACTTTTTTATTTTCATTTAGCATATGATTAATTAACCCGTGCAAGATAAAGATATTTCATACAAGGTCTCCATTGTGGATTAATTTTCTAGGAAATGTATTAAACTATAAAAGATTATTTACTGCATATTTTAATTTCATGCTTGGAATAATTCATTTTATTTTTCAATTTCAGCCTGTTGAATGGCAGTATATATATTTCATCATTTTTCATGGCATTAAAATTCAGTAAACAAGTTAGTCATTATGACTTGCCAAAAAAGACTTTAATATTTTAAAGGCTTGAATTGTGCACAAAAATTACAGGTTTTCCTTATAAAAGCAAACATTTTACTTATTGGTTTCCATTGTGATTCAAATATGTCGCATGTTTTACCATACTCATTACTGGAGCGCCAATGCAGAATGTTTCATAGTTTAACGATATTGCTGTAAGTGTAACATAATTATCCGATTTTTCCTGGCTATTCTCACATAAATCAATTTTATGAAAATAAAACCAGAGTGAACTGATTTATATTGTTAGATATATATAAATCTATAAATATATCAATGTTAGCATTTTGTAATATATTTATAACACCTTCTGCACATTGCTTGTTTTATATATTTGACTTCGATCTTAACGCAATGCAACGTTCCATATACCCATTTTTGCGTGGAACATGCAAATGCATGATTATGCATGATTATGTTCCTAATTGTGCATCACAAGTTTTGTATGTATTTGGATACTAACGAGTTAGATTTATGTTTCAAATGTTTCGAAGGAAAGTGCATAGGATCAGCTAGACATAGATATCTTTGACTGAATGTTAAGCAAAAAGGGAAGCACAGGGCAGCATCATGAGGAGAACACTCTCATAATCATACCTGTAAATTGACGACTGTAATCGTCTTGTAAATCATGCAATTCTGCCTTACTGAAAACAAATTACATTACGGCCTAATTCACAGAGACTGCTACAGAAATGCAAATATGCAAATATAATTAATAGAGTGTTATAATATAAGGAGGAAACATCGTTTATGAACCATATAGGAAATTTAAGATTGAACACTATCTTTGAATGATGTTATAACTGTGAACGACAAATCAGGGATCGCAATTCCACTAAAATCACAGAACCGGAGAATGCCGAAAATATGCACAATTAACATTGGTACTGATCACTCCTGTAAGGTTTTATGGAAATCCGCCAAATAATAGGAGAGAAGAAGTGTAAACATCATAACATTTTGGCGGCTATAAACACTACAAGGCTGTAGCAATGATCAGTTTTGTGAAGTTTAGTTTAAATTCCAGTTTGTATAGTGCTGGTCATTTTTTCTCACTTAGGGCAAGCCTATTATTTTATCTGGGGTCCATTCGCCGCTTTTCATAGAATCGCACCCTGTGTATCATTGAAGGATTCATTTGCATCGCAGTATGAATACATCTGCGGATGTCTCTAAATTATATTCTGGTACCTATGTGTAAATGTTAAGTTCTGCTCAACCCGGAGCTAGACGGCGTAGACGGAATCTTGCATTTCTACTACCGTCCATGAACAGGTTTGATCAAACCGAACCTGCAATATTTTCGTCTATGTCGTGTTGGACTACCTATGGTTTTCCACTTTTCTTGGTAGTGTCAGAGGCGTGGACAAACAATGTGACATATATATATACAGACAGAATGACATACAGACAGACGGGCGGCACAAAACCAAATCGTGGTGGGGAGACATAATTTCAATTTTGGTAATGTAAATATCCCTATTTTAGTATAACATCTGTTTGATATTTTTCAATTCGTGTACAGCTATGTTGATACTTTTTTCTAATTTTACAATTTTGTAAAGTTCTAGGCCATGCATATGGCAATTATATTTCGTAAAATTATAAAACGTGTTATCATGTTTTAAGATATTTAGTCAAACTACATGTTTTGCGTTTAGTCCGCTTTCTTTTGACACTACACGTTGATTGCGTCTGAAAGAAAATGTGAAAACTTCAATGGCAAGCCGTATTTAGGACTCATTTTGACTGGTCTTCGCCAAGCCTTTAACGGTGTTTCTTTGATTTAAACGTCTCTTGCAGATGAATTATCCTTTTTCGGCTTTGGCGTATTTCATTGCTGGCAGTAATATTGATTAATTATTTGGTCTTTTAACTTTTCATTGGGCTAAAATTGAGTAGCTCTTATGTTGAATAACTTTTTTTTTGGTCAGTCAACTTTTTATTTATATATTTTGAATATTGTAACCTCCAATTTCTACAGTAAAGTATCAGTAAATATATGAATATCCTTTGAGTGTTTTAATTTACGCCCTGTCTGTACAGCCGTGTAAATATTTTCACTCCGAAGACATTGTACAACTTGCTTGATACTTTGAAAATGACACCATAAGGACATATTTTAAATGTGTTTGAAAGAATGGAACGACATTTAATTTATTTATCCATAAGATACTTAATTGAATACTTTATAAATGTATATCCCCGGTGTCTTTTATCTCAAATTGCGTTATCTTGATCTGTCGAATTAAAGCCAGACTTTAATGAGCCTTATTTCTCTTGAGATCTATTTATCACAACATAGATAATTGAAACTTCAAGCTGAAACCTTCAAGACAAAAGACGTCGTTTCTGATCAGTAGCGGATAAAGAGTATTACTGCAGTTTTTCAGTATTTTAAACATGCTACTGATTAAATCAGTTTGAAAAATAACGTAATTGCTCTTGGCAAAGTATTAAAAATATGTTCAAAAATTGAGTCGTTGATAACATGAGAAACATAATGAAGGCCAAGATCACTAATTAGCGCAAGTGTAATGGGATCATTAATCAATCGATATTTGGTATGAATTATTTTGACAAAGCATGAATCATCAACATCTTCTTAGACCAAGGCATTATATTAATGGCATTTCTAAATATATTTACCACATTCTCAAAATGTTGCTTTAACGCAGAAATAATTACATTTTATGTATTCAAACTGCAGGTAACAAAAATGAAATTCTTCGCAGGAAAAGGGGACGTTTTGAGGAATATGACAAATTTGGTATGCAGAACGCGTAAAAGTGATATAGCAAAAATGATATATGTATAAAACTTTAGAGGAATGATCGTGCATTTTTATGTTAGGTTTATTTTTGCGTCACTAACAAAATAAGAACCATTTAATTGGCAATTCCAAACGAAATTGTGTGTTAAAGTAAAACACTGTGCTACAAGAATATATTAGATATCAATAGTAGGTATGTATACAATATCAGATTTTGAACTGCCCTTATTATTGTGATATTAGATAGCTTTTCAAATGATATACATTCTTTTCAGGCGGCATTTACACTTTCTTTTGAAGTTTCCTTTTAACATGATGATATATAGACGCAAGGGTAAGCACTTACTGCTATTTTCGCATTTTATTTTTATATGACACTATTTAAGATTCATTCCAAAGAAACTAAGTCTTACATTTTTAAAAATGCCACCGATTTAACTACGAATAATTTATTTTTAAACAATCAAATTTAAAAGAAAAATTATCTTACCATTGACATGGCTTGTTCTACTTCATAACTGTGCCACAATTGCGACCACTGGGACCTAACGTCGACCGCTCGCATGTGGAAGTAACATTGATCTACGGAATGCAGCGGATTGGTCAAAATTAAGGTCGATCTAAACACTCTGTTACCTAAGGAACGTATTATCATATCTTTTCCAGTGACTTATCGTGCTGTTACAAACTGCCAATATCCGGGGACCCAGACTTGACCAACTCACGGGAATAAGCACCCATATTTCCCTATAATCAAGGGAACCAGGTGTTACCTCAGTCCCCGGCAGAGAATCGTCATCCACATCTTGACAGATTCTTGAAGGTAATTTACGACCCGTGGATGCAAAAGAAAACGAATTGACTACAGATGTCAGCCACGAGTGATGTTTTTGTAAATCGCTAATTGATTAACACTTCTTCAAGTTAAATGTTAGTGGATTATAAAGAAACAGTATAGAACTATTAATATATTGAACTGCCTACTTTGTTACAAAGATCAGAAACACCAGAAGATAAACTCAAATTTAAAAAGATTCGAAAGAATCTGAAACACTTGTCGGATGTTTTTATTATTTTTTTTTAAGTATAAAATGTTGAATTTTTATATATACTGAATGTATTTATTCTGACGTAATCATTGTAAAACATGGAAAGAATTAAATGTGCCACTTAACAACGAAAATGAGTAAGACGAGTTACCAGTATAACACTTTTTTGTCTTGAAAAAGACTCACACTCGGGTTCCAGTTGAAAGAACAGGAAGCAAAACATGGGTTTTAACACTTCCTAATATGACTGAACTTGCGTTGAAAGAATAACTACCGAATGTCAGTCATTTCGATTTCTTCTGCAAGGTGATTGAACCATTTCGGAAACATTTCTCAGAGTGGAAAAAAAGAACAATTAATTGACGCCTCTGTGTCTCAGACTAAATACGAAAATTATCAAGGGAGTAATACGAATCAATTAATCATAAAATGTATGTCAGATGGTTTCAAGAGAATCCAAAAAAGCATGACATCAGACGAGACGACGAATTACAAACCTTCCTAAAGTCTGTTATATGCTACGTATAGAAATCGGGTAATGTTTTCGGTCGAATTTTTGCTTTTCCTTGGTGGCTGTTCTAAGCGTCAGTGAACTTATTCCTGGACAACCCATTTAAATATAAGTCCGCCCGCTTAGCTCAATACGGAGAGCGCAGATCTACGGATCGCGGGGTCCTGAGTTCGAGCCCTGGCCGAGGCGTATTTTCTCCTTCTCGGTTACGACTTGATGAAAGACATTGTGTCTGAAATCATTCGTTGTTTGGAGAACAGATGTATACTGGTACATACTCCAGGAACACTGGTTAGCTTAATTGCCCGCCGTTACATAACTGAAATACTGATGAAATCATTATTTTTCAAAACTTTAGAATGTACTTAGACAACTAGGCAAATAAGATATCAATATGATATAAATGTGGACTTCACAAAAGCTTTCATGATAGAAATCTATGGGAAACGCATTATTTTGATGACATTTTCGTTAAACTTGTCATGATTATAGATTAACATATGGTGTATCATATGGTAAAATGAAATGTGTTAGTCCGTGTGCCTGATTTTCAGACATTTGACCATTATTAAAGAGATTCGCACATTTACGGCTGATTTCGAGACATTGCCAATTATTTAACGTGCCAAACTTTTTAAAATCATAGTTTCTCGAAAGATAGTTACGTTGCCGTTTTAATAATTCTTCTCACATGTCGTTATTCATTCATAAAGTTTGTTGTTGTTGTTGTTGCTTTGTTTTTCATTAACTCGCTTTTCTGATAAATATTGTTTGTGGTTTCAGTAGACGGAAACGCCGACAAAGATATGGTAAAGATCGATTTAAAAAGGGATTCAGATTTAAAATGCCGTATTCTTTAACTTGGACTACGTAAATGAGGCAAAAAGCATTCAGTTTTCCTATTATGAACAACACTGGTAAAGTATGAAATTTGACTGGTTTGTCTTGACTTTTTAATATTAAAAACACAGTTACATTTATTGACAGAAAAATCTAGTTATCCTAAGGTAGTTTTGTACGTTCAAATGGAATGTTTTTATACAATTCAAAATTTGATAAAACCCATATTTTTCACAACTTCTGAATATACTTAAAATTCGGCAAATAAAAAGGATAGGGTATTGTGCTTGATTTTTTCCGATACAGATTCAAAAACTTTATATATCGCACAAGTTTTCATAATGGGCGTCTATGGGAGCGTCAGTAATTTTTAATATTTCGGGAATAGAAATTTTAATGAACCTTCTTACAATCATAAATATATGGTCTACAGAATGGTGAAATAAAATATACAGGTCCATGTGCTTGTCTTTGAGCGATTTGCCCATGATTAAACAGAGTAGCACATTTTACGCTTGACTTAAGACATTATTTGGAATTACTTAATGTACCAAACGTTTAAGATAGAAACGTTGCCGTTTTGATAAATTCACTCAATGGTTGCCATTGATTCATAAAATGATTCTTTCCGTATACCAGGCTTTATTCTACGATATCCGTATAAATGACGTTACGCCATTACTTCCTATTTATCAAACGTGCAGAACTACCTTAAAGCCTTTTGCGACTTTTAGTAATCTCTAATTCTAGACTGGTTTACTTATTTAACCTTAAGGTATTTGGTCTCACCTTTACTGTCTCTCGGGTATTAATAAGTGCCTATAATTGTGCTGGCTTACTTTGGCGAGCCAGTATTACGATAGGATTTTATTTTGAAAACTTCCTAAAACGCCGAGCATCTCCAATTTCTGGCTCCAAGCTTTTTCCTTCAAGTACAAAGAGCAATCCAGCAACCTAAACAAAATGGCAGTTCGTTTATGAAAAGTGACCAGTCGAATGCTGGCTTACAAAAGCCATATTACCCCACAAGGCCACGGCCATCTTTAATGAACAACAAGAGCTCAATGACACTCAGAGGACCAATCAATCGAAATTAGTAAGAATATTGCATCAGTCGCATCTGCCTAATTTCAGAAATGAGCTTAACAGTTTGGCAAATTTTGGGTAACCGATACCCTACCTGAATGGTATATCACTCTGAGCTCCATTACTTCCCTTTCATATTAAGAGCTAAGCGAGCGACTTTCTAGCTTCTTTAAAAGCTATCCTTGTTTCGTCTATGATACAATTACAGATAACGACTTACCTGATAGATCAGCCATTACAAGGTTGATGATATAAGCTGTTCTCATACGATACTTCTCTTGTACGGTTTTCAGCAAAACTACTAAAGCCGTCGAATTACCCGAAAGAGAAAGTATAAATATCAGCACGTACAGAACTGTCAGAAGTAAGGAAGTTGTAGCACTAAAAGTTGGTGGATGTGAGCCAAATATATCCAAAATTTCTCGAGAGGAGTTCTCCTGGAGAACTGAAATACTCCAGTTTGATGTAGCACTGTAATTCATTTTGTGTGATTTATTTGTTTAACGGAAATATGAACGTGCTAGTTAACTTTCAAAATAAACACTCTCTATGCAAGTTTAAACCTTTAACATTTTTGCAACATATACACTACCACAAATTTTATGATACATTTCAGTAACAAATCCTTTTTACTTGTTAGCATAGTTTGGATCGAATGTTAACACATTCTGTACTAAACATCCTTTGTCTATATCAGAAAAATAGACTGTATAGATTATACAAACGTTCATACGACAGTAAGAACAGATACATCACTGTTATCAACTGTCAAGGAAAGATCAATCCTAATGCGAATCTAATTTGCTTTCAACTGATTGGAAAGCTGTTTTGTTACTCGAGAAAGAAAGTGCCATTAGTTATAATCTTAACAAACACATGTTATAAGACTTACTACCTTTGGCATCTATTGATCTCTTTACAAGCTACTTTAACAATAACCTAAATCAAGGAAAGATGTCAATGATTAAAACACTTGTGGAACATAAACACGCACAGGAGACGCCTTATCTGACGACACTTTAATCATTTACGTCATTAATTGTTTACATCATTAGTTGTCAATAGCTTGGAGATTTTATCATGATAATCAAACGTTGTATATCTCTTCATAATATCTGTGTTAACAGGTAACTGAAACTGTTTTTGTTTTGTTTGTTTTTTCTCAAAAAATCTGAGTATTGCAAAGAAGAACGATAGTCTATACCTTTAATAAAACATTTCCTCTGATGTATTACACTTAATTTAAAATTTACAACAGTAATAGTTCAGTAACTGCTGAATTCTATTATACTTTTAAGTTGTACAATATCCATGTACTATAATAATTATTTAATGAAATCTTTCATAGGGCTACTGCCACAATCAATGACATGAAATATATACATTCGTCATGTATATCTATTTTGCGGCAAAACAACTTTGTAAATTACTATCAATTATTAGTACTCCATGTCATAGATAAGAAATAATTAGAAAAGAAATTAAGCGATATTTTGGACACAGATTACGGACAAAGATCTAAAAGAAATAATCACATCGCTTTCAAACAAATATCAGCTCGCACTGGCTAAGACGTTTCAAGATTTGATTGTAAAGAACAGAAACTGATACTTTTATTACTTGAAAGGCAGTGTCTTTAATCATGTTATTAATCTGATTTTCTAATCATTTGTAGGACAACATTTCTGACTTAAAACAAATACGAATTCCAAAAAAAAAACTCACCTTTACTACCACATGACTGTGGAAGGACGGATGATCGGATGAAAAGACAGACGGACAACGCCAAAATTCTACCCCTCCGCTTTTTGCAAGGGTAATACCTTAGACAGAAAATGACAACTGACATTTTATAGAATGTATGGTCCTGTGTAAACAGGATTTCCCTAACCTGAAAAGCAAAGCAGCGGGGATGGTCGCAAAGTTTCTTATCCGCGCAATCCTGATGGTTGGGAAAAAACCTGTCGTGGGTAGACATATTAAATTATTTTCTTGCCTGTCGCAACATTTTCAAATGTACTGTAAATACATTTATTGTGAACTTTGATTCAGTTAACTACACAGTTATGCCTATTTGAAGATTGTATTTTAGTGCAAGTGTCCAATCTGACTAATGAAATATATATATAGAAGTATTCATGAAAACTGATAATAAAATAGAATAATAAACAAAAACATTTGCATTGAACATAACAACGCAATTTCACTACAGAACTACACCAAAGTATACATAGGTATAGAAAAGTGTATAATAATGACGGTGCAATATGAATTACCTTTAAATATTTTACATGATACATGATAGTTGTTATCATTATTATGGCAACTTCGTCAACGAAGCGATGGTTGCTCTATCATATCAATTGGCCAATTAAGGCCAGTAATTAACGTAAGAGACGGACAAAGTATAAAACGAACATGTTAGAGAATTTTAGAAGATATATCACCAGATACGGATTTAGCGCCGTTTTTCAACACTTATATTTGCCCGTCTGCTTAGCTCAATAGGGAAAGCTCAGATTTACGGATCGCAGGGTCGTGAGTTCGATCCCCGGGCGGGGCTTATATTCCCTGTGACAATTAGATAAAAGACACTGTGTCTGCAATCATTCTTCCTCCACCTCGGAATCATGTATTAAAGTTGGCAGTTACTTGTGGAGAACAGGTTTGCACTGGTACAAAATCTAGGTACACTGGTTAGGTTAACTGCCCGTAGTTACATAACTGAAATACTGCTGTATAAATGGTGTTAACCAACAAATCAACACTTTTAGGTGTATAACGGCGAGCAGTTAGCGTAACCAGACAACGGATTTCAGACACAATGGCTTTTACCACAGAGAACTTACACCTCGCCCGGGAATAGATATTACGAGTCCGCTATCCGTATATCTGCGCTCTCCCTATTGAGCTAAAAATGCGGGCTGCAAATGAGTTCATTTATGCGATTAGTAATTAACCGGATGTCATAACTGACGTCGTAATTTTCTCTTACCGGTCCGCGCGTCAACCGTTGTTTATCACAGAATATACAGAGCTATTTAACTGCAATCAAATCGTGCCATGTAAGAATTTGTATTTATAAACCAACCAATCATTGTCATTCATCAAATAAATGGGATTAGAATTAATTATAAAAACGTGCAGCAGAGCCGTATCAACTTCAGAATGACTGCCCTAATTGTTTTTGTTTTTCTGTATTTCAGACTACCATTTATCAACATTTTGAAATAACATATAATAAAGCAGTCCGTTACCTTTATCTTTATTTTATAATTACAACTTACTCGGAAACAAAAAAGAAGCTGTTTTTGTAATAATGAATTTTCACAACCAGTCGCTACATGACTATATATGAAGTCGTGAAAATGTGACAAGTCAAGAATCTGACAACGAAACTATAATAATTAATAAGTAATCATCTTACTCTGTCCGTGGATAAAATAAAGACCATTAAGAAAGAAGAGTGAAAAAGACATTTCATGACAATATTTTCGGGCGTTTTTTTTTCAACCCGACATTCTTAATCAGGTTACTAAATTCAAGAAATGTGCGCATTTATGTTATCTATTTCACTTTGAAATGTCAGTAAAATGTGAGACATTTTATTTCATCAATAAAAAATGATTTTTATTTGACATCAAGTATTCCAGCTGTACTCATACACCTCTTGAAAGTAATAATATTCATTTTGACCATTTCGATTTAAATTATTTGGAAAATAAAGAATGTTTAAGAAGTTTTTCAAACAAGACAACGATAGCAGAAATGACTTACCGGTCGCGAATTGCGATTTATGTTACAAGGACACATGTTTATAATATAATATAATTACTCCTTCAGCGTTATTGACGTTATTGTTACAACGTTTTCTGTATCATAATGCTCCTTTTTCTATTATGTATAGTACTCCTAAATATATATTGAATTCTCCTAAATATGTTATTATGTACATGATTTGCTCATGTTTTATTGTGATTTGTATTCATAAATTTTATGCTGGCGGGAAAACTTTGTCCTAAAAAGGCTCCGATAATATTATAGTGAAGAGCATTTTAGGTGACTTTTAAGAAACATAGTAAAACGTGATATTATCAAATTATAGAATGAATGTAATGTTTGTAGATATATTTCAGTGGAATTTATTTAGTATACTATTATAGTGATTAAAATATATATGGAATTTAACCTTGAATCTGTTGTTTGAATCTTACTTCTCCCTTGTCTACAAAATTAAAAGGTGTTAAAAATTAATATGAATTTCTGATGTAGTGAAAAGTATGCTCTCCCATCACTACATTACATTGACAGTTTATGTTCTGACAAGATAAAGGAACGCCTCATCGAACGATGGCGTTACTTTCCGATTTCGTTACATAATTTAAAGCAGAAATGTAATGTACATGTACGCTGACAACCGAAACTCGTACGATTTTATTCAGCCCTTTATTAAATTTATGTACCTGCTCATGATTTCATCGTGCAGCCAATGTGTGTTAACCATGTGGTTTAATTGTGCGAACACTTTCTGCACAAACTCGTTTTATATTCAAAGAAAAGCGGACACTCCCTTCATCCCTTTCAACTTGATGATTGCAATTGTTGACTGGCAAAAACTTTGTTTCTACTTAATACCGAATCGTTATTACGTTTAATTACTACATATACTACCGTTTGAGAAATTACTTCAAATTTTGGAATTTCTGATACATGCAACACTTGCTAAATTTAAGAAGTAGCCATCGATCGCGAAAGAAGAATGAACTTTGAGCTTGTAATTGCATGGGCCGATGTATCAAGTGAGACAAAAACACCAGTTGCTTAGTTTGTCCATTGTGAACAATAAGATAACTAGCTCTCGTTTCTTTTAAGAATGCAATTTCCGCAGTGCAAACAAGTATGCTTGAATTTCCATTACAAGATTTCGCGTTCATTGTCAGGGAAACTAGAAAGCTATGACTTTCTCGTTGTTCAAAATCGCATTTATGTAATTAACATAAATTTCTGTATGAGGATTCTTACATTATTGCCTAGGTTCTAACGTATCAATATTGACCAACACTTTTATCGTCCACAAAAGAATTGTAAATAACGGCTTACAAGATAGATCAACTATTACAAAGCTGATGATATATGCCGTCCTTATACGGTACTTCTGTTGCATGTTAAGCAGCAAAACTACTAGTGCTTTTGGATAACTAAAAGAAAGGAGAAATTTTTGCACCTACAGAAAGGTATCAATGATGTTTTAGCGCTACAAGTTTGAGAATATGAGTCAGCCAAATAGGTTCACAATCATGAGAGATGAATCCTTTAGAGGAACTGAATTTAAAGCATTTAATATATCTCTGCAATTTATTGCTAAGATTTCATTTGTTAAGAAAAAATATTGACTTGTCACTTAATTTTCATCTTTTTTAATAATACTATTTGTGATATTTAACATTCCCGTATTTAATATTCTACATTTCTGATAAAAAACTAGACCTAGTACAGATTGTATAAAGGTCAAGTCCAAAAATAGGAACTCAATCAAGACAACATAGATTCTATCAAACAAATATCAATCATTTAGCGATTTTAATTGAAAACTGTAGTAATGGAGCAACTGCATAGTATCTAAATCGTTAAGTAAACCACATTATACACTTGATAATGGCATAAAAATCAAATCAGCTTGTGCAGAAATCAATCTCAAGAAACAGAAGCGTTTTGTGAAGTAGAACAGAAATATAGATATATAGGTAGGAAAAAATTAAAACTCACAAGCATTGTTTAAAAATCTGAAAGAAAATAAACAACAGAGAATTGAAATTAGACAGGCACATTTAATCAATATAGTCATTTTAGTAAGTACGGAACCATATAGTAGAGCACATTTGAGTAAAATGAATAGACAATGAGGATATTACTTTAACATAAAAGAACACAGTTATGGACTGACTGGAACGGTTAATAGCATTACAATAGAGTAATAAAGGCATTATATGCACGCTCATCAGCGTGTTACGAGAATCTTGTTCTGCCAAATTACTTTTAAAATTAGCCTACAGATTCAGAGAATATTTTCAATTTACATAGATGTAGGGAAATGTAGATTCTGGCAACCACTTTTTTCAACAAAACAAGATGGCGTTTAACAAGTTTAGTAGAAGGTCCTCTAAAGAAAATTACTATGAAACTATTTCTATAATGTTTTTAGCTCACCTGTCACATAGTGACAGAGTGAGCTTTTGTGATCACCCTTCGTCCATCGTCCGTCCGTCCGTCCGTCCGTCCACAATTTCTTGTGAACAAGATAGAGACCACATTTTGTAAGCAATTTTGATCAAACTTGTACAAAACTTGTATTGGCATGATATCTCAGTTCCTTTCGAAAACTGGCCGGATCCCATCATGGGTTCTAGAGTTATTGCCACTTAAAGGGCCAGAATTTGCTATTTTTGTGCATCAACAATTTCTTGTCTGCACGATAGTGGTTTCATTTATGATTTTATCTTAATAAAACTTGCACACAACTTGTATCACCGTGAGATCTTGGTTCCTTTCTTGAACTGGCCAGATTCCTTCATGGGTTCCAGAGTTATGGCCCCTGAAAGGGCCAGAATTAGCTATTTTGACCTTGTCTGCATAATAGCAGCTTCATTTATGATTTGAATTTAACCAAACCTGCACACAACTTGTGTCACTATAAGATCTTTGTTCTTTTCTTCAACTGACCAGATTCCATAATGGGTTCCGGAGTTATGGCCCCTGAAAGGGTCAAAATTAGCTATTTTGACCTTGTCTGCACAATAGCAGCGTCATTTATGATTTGAATTTAATTAAACTTGCAGAAAACTTGTGTCACCATAAGATCTCAGTTCCTTTCTTGAACCCACCAGATCCCATTATGTGTTCCAGAGTTATGGCCCCTGAAAGGGCCAAAATTAACTTTTTTGACCTTGTCTGCATCATAGCAGCTTCATTTATGATTTGATTTTAATCAAACTTGCACAAAACTTGTGTCACCATAAGATCTTTGTTCCTTTCTTGAACTGACCAGATCCCATAACGGGTTCTAGAGTTATGGCCCCTGAAAGGGCCAAAATTAGCTTTTTTGACCTTGTCTGCACAATGGCAGCTTCATTTATTATTTGATTTTAACCAAACTTGCACACAACTAGTATTGATCCAAGATGTCGGTTCGTTTCTTGAAATGGTTAGATTCCATTATGGGTTCCAGAGTTATGGCCCCTGATAGGGCCAGAATAAGTTATTTTGACCTTGTCTGCACAATAGCAGCTTCATTTATTTGAATTTAATCAAACTTGCACAAAACTTGTGTCACTATAAGGTCTTGGTTCCTTTCTTAAACCGGCCAGATCCCATTATGGGTTCCAGAGTTACGGCCCCTGAAAGGTCCAAAATTAGCTATTTTGACCTTTTCGGCATAATAGCAGCTTCATTTAATATTTGATTTTAACCAAACTTGCACACAACTTGTATCACCATAAGTTCTTGAGTCCTTTTTATACGCCCGAAGGGACATATTATGTTATCGCCTCGGTGTCTGTCAGTCTGTATGTCTGTTGGTTAGCAATTTCCCTGCTCTTTAACTGTTGAACCCCTTGAAGGATTTCAAAGAAACCTGACACAAATGTTCACCTCATCGAAACAATGTGCAGAGCGCATTTGGATGGCTCATTTCAAGGTCAATGTCACACTTAGGGGTCAAAGGTTATATGACTTTGTTTTGTGTGTATATTGCTCTGCATTTGCGTCGATTGCAGTGCTCTTGTTTTTATTTGGCAGATCCTTCTTTTTTTGACCTACAATAATTTTTTCAGTCACTTCCCTTTTATGTTACTATAAATAGCTTATTTAGTAACTTTATTATTATTGACCATAGGGAAAAACCGAGACCACTTTTCTGTCGTACAACATGGATGGTACCTCCAATTTTTAGGTGGATTTTGACATATCTGTACCTTGTAAGAATTTTTTATTTCTTTTTGGTTAAATTTCGCCCTTTGTTGTTCCTGTCCTTTGGGCTTCATCAGTCAAAATTTTGCTCGATGTAATCCTTTGGGCATGAAACTACTGGCCTGATTTGAAAATAATTTTATTTGAAGTAACTTTAAGAAAATTTCAACTATATTTTCTCATAATTCTTTTGATTGATCTTGATGATGATTTTTGACCTTCTTGTCCTTAAGTGCAATGATAACAGGTGAGCGATATAGGGCCTTTTTTGCCCTCTTGTTTAAATTGAACCGGTGTTATAGGGGAAGATGGCGTTTATCACACTGTCATTTGTGACAATTCAATTTAATATTAACACATTTGTGATATGGTCAGTCATGGAACATTTCTATGAGATGACTTCAAAATCCGACCATTCCATTGTTTGGAAAGGAAAGGAATTTTATTTAGCATTAACAGTCACGTGGTTAAGGAATAACTGGAACAGTATTGGTAAAGACTCATCCAAAAACTCTTTTTATGATATCTTAAAATCGGGCAGGCAGTTGATGACAAGCAGATTTTTAAAGTTTACACTATACAGTATATACTGACACAAAGAGAAACTGTGCACTTTAAAATCTGCTGCATTTTATCTAAATACTACAAATTGCAGCGGAATTTTCCAGTGTAAGCACATGCATACTTGCGTACATATTGTACTTATCTCTCTGACATTTTATCGGAAATTTCATCGAAACTAATGGAAAGATCATTCGCTTTTACGTCAAGACGATTCGGACAAGAAAGGTTTATTTGATCCATTGGAGAGATGGACACAATCAGTATTTAACAAGTAGCAAAAATTCAAACTTTACCGTAAACAAATAAAGAAAATAGCACAGACAACTGACGATTTTCAAACTGCATATTTTAGATTTGACCCTTTGTCCTTTAACATAGAATAAACCAACACCTTTTTTCTTTAATTTTGACGGAACACACTGCCTTGCGTTGATAAAACAAATATCCTTTTAACATTTTAGCAATTTTTTTATATCTCTTCACAAAAGTTGTCAGGAAAACCAGAAAAATGTAAGTGTGCAGCTTTTACCAAGTAACCAATCATTCTGACGGCAAAGCGCTTTCGGTAATAAGATTAATTCCAGTAATTTTGGTAGAGGCTCACCAAATGATCATTCGTGCCAATTATTTTTAAATCGGACCAATAATTTCTGACAACATGATTTTTCATTCCTATTAAAAGCATTGTTTGAACCTGGAGACAGTGTTTTCTATGAACGCATACTTTGTATAATCTTGACAAAGCATAATCAATGGAACATTTCTGTGAAAATTGATTCAGTTTAAGAAGATGTGATTTGCAGATTTGTCTATTTTAGCTCTTGTATCCACTTTCATTGATAAATTAACACAATTTGAGCAAACTTACTAAATGGCCACCGAAGGATTATTTAGGTAAAATAATTTTAGAATCAGACCAACATGGTTTTCACCATATACATTTATTTAAAAGCCACAACGCCCCCTAGTGTTTATGATTCGGAAGAATCGAAATAATGTTAAAGTTTGTAGACCATTCTTCTGTGAATTTAGTTATAAAACGAACAACAGTCTATCGGTTAAGGAGGAGACTTTTTGAAGATTTGTTTAGTTCTAGCAATCATATTTTTATGAATCGAAATATATGAACGGTCACGCTAGATTAGAACGTGGACGACACCCTAGCAGTCTGTTAAATTATTTGAATTCGGGCCAGCAAGAAGAGTCTGCAAGTTTCCGCTAAGTGCATAATATTATGGGGAAAAGTAATCACATCCTCCAGGAGCCATGCATTTGGTGAATAATGATCATACATGTACGAAAGTTACTGCAAGGTGCAGCAAAAGGAAACTCCGTGCCAAACAAAGCAGTGTACGTAGTACTGATAGAACAGGAGATGATATAACGATACTTGTGTCTTTGTTGTAGACCCTAGGCAAACAAACTGCCTGGTGGGGTTTCATGAATGTTGGAGAAAAAACATTGCCTTTGTAGTGTGAGCAGGATTTTTATTGTTGTATTTAGTGACCTAATTATTGACTGATCATGACCCATATGCGAAATTGACCTCAAAGTTTCGTTATATGGAATGAAATGTATTGCATAAACATTTAAGGTTGTGCTTAAATTCAGACTTACATAGCTGTTCATCCGAAATGACTGAGTTTAAAACTTAGCTCAGATGTTATCAAGACCATTATTCTGATATATTTTTCAGCCTAAAATATAGATGTCCCTTGTGTTGCCTTCTCCCAAGATTAAGATTGTTGACTGACAAGGAAATGACAGCTACGATGTGTTGTAAATTATCCTTACATGTATGTAGTGGGAAATATAAGAACAAACCTTGTCAGAAACAAGTGGCCCAATTTCAAATAATTTAAAGAATGTTTTGGGTAATCCTCTACATAGACTTAGTGTTGTTTTCTAATCATTTGGAACTATTGAAAATCCGCTAAAGTCGGTGCTAGGGGTCGTCTGAACAAACTCTGTAACATCGAGTATGCTATTATGATGCATGGTTACGTTTTAATCTTCCAAAGGATCGTTTCACAGATTTTGTTATATACATATGTTATGTGTGTTAGAACTTTGACCAAAATTTCAGAATTTTCATATACTCTGATTTGCTTAAACATGGCAGTCCGAGTTAGAAGTACAAAATCTTCAAACATGACACTAAGTCATCCTTAACTACTCCTTACTCGACTCTATGTCAGTTGTGAATAAATGTCTCAGTGTGTCAAAAAGAAAAGCATGACTGTCAGAGGCAGTTCTACTTTTCCCTATATAGCATTATAGAAGGCATTGTTAATTTTTTCGACGGTTTGGGCTATGAAACACTTATGAACGATATAGGTCCATCATGGTTCTCTTCTTTCAAACCTTATTTCATAGGTTTGATTTCAAAATAATTCAATATATCCTTAGATGCAGTATGTAGCTTTCTTTTGAAAAATGCACATAGACTATCGATGTAATTTTGAAGGAAAACGTAAATATTTGAGTCAGATTTTAGCAACAAAATTTTAAAACACCAAAAATTTGGGGGGGGGGGGGGGGGGGGGTGGGGGTTGGACCTCAAAATTTGAGAAAACTGCCCTTTTAACTAAATTCTTGGTATAAAGTTTAAGGTTTTTTATATTCTAAGTTTTTCTATTTCAAATTGGATGACCTTTTCCAGAAAAAATGCTTGAAAATAACCGTACAAATTGTCATTAAATATGTTCTTCTTTGGCCCAAAGGGAGATGTTTGCCATCATAATTTTTTATAGTTTGACAGTTTAGTATTCTAGAACGTCAACGCAAGAATCAAACCAATGTGAACGATAATACCTTATAAAATAGTAAACATAGGACTGCTTTTAAACAGTCCGGTTACATTGCTGTGCTGTATGTTGAGATGGTATGCGATGTTTTCAAAATAATCTGTAGTAATACATAAGCATTTTCATAGCTACTGTACGTTTTGGTAGTAGGCTAAGCCGATTCTAATTTGAAGCATCCTCATGAACACTTTAGTTTTTGGAAAGCGAAGGAAAATTGAAGTGAGGTAAATGCTCTGAACAAGATTCTAGATTAGCTAAAGCATTATAAAAGAACGAAAACGTATCAAAGCAGACAAAAGAGTTAAAATCTAGGAGTTAAATGCACTTTAAAGACATGGCAATTTCAAATATCCGTTTTTGATCTAATTTATACCCAGTAACAGCAAAATCATTTACAATTAATGTCATACCGAAAAGCATTCGGGATTAGCAGAATCTCTATGGGACTTTCATTTAATATCAGTCCTGGAGGTGACAATAATTGAATCTTAAAACGTAATACTGTTGCTGCTCTGCATTGCAAAGCAAAAAACAGACATTCACCAAGTCAATGACATTAACCGGGGATAGCATTTCACAAGTTATTCTAGTACACTTATCACACCATTCTTACAGAATTATACACCATGAAACGCTTTGTTAAGCAATGATTTAAAATATG
This sequence comes from Mercenaria mercenaria, assembly GCF_021730395.1. Lineage (NCBI taxonomy): Eukaryota > Metazoa > Mollusca > Bivalvia > Venerida > Veneridae > Mercenaria > Mercenaria mercenaria. The sequence goes on from NC_069363.1 coordinate 59,648,687, forward strand.
TTCCTTCTAACATCCTATACAAATGTAATAAGTGAGTGTGATTCAAGATTATCTGTGTTATCAAAATATATTCTCAAACTCTAGCTGAACTGGTCATTAACAATGTAGTACACGGCAACTTACTTACTCATTATTTCGTGTTCATTTCACAGTCACTTAAATGTACTGTGAACGGCTTGATGATTTGCAGAATATTTATAGCTTTTGTGCGTGTGGGTAATGTCGTAAAAGTCTTATCTAACAACACTTTTCCGGTTTCATTGTCACATCGCTGAGCGATTTGATGATGATTTGTCTATCGTCGCAATGCCGGTAGATCTTTCAGAAAATTAGTACAGAATTACCTACCAATGATAATTTTTTCGGCCAAAGTAATCGTAGTCAGATCTTTCCAGAAAGATAATTATATCCAATTTAAGCTATAGGATGGTTGGGCTAATATATTGAGGGAGTAATTGTAAGGCACTACCTTTTATCTCGTGAAAATAGGCGAAAATGGATCTACTTAACTTTACAGGTTGCATAGATTACTGTACGAAATGCGACAAAAATGCTTTAATTTACTTAAACTTAATTAAATGTCACCCTTGGTATCTTTCATTACGTTCCTGAATTTACTGTGCTAAATGGTGAGGATGTACGTACGATCATAAATATACATATGAGCCGCACCATGAGAAAATCGACATAGTGCATTTGTGATCATGTTTCACCGGGATTCTATGGGAAAAGATATAATTATCTGATGTTTATTTTTTTATTGATGTAATTTAGCGGAGACAACCTACAGCAGTCTGATCAGGATCCATGCTGTTCGCTAACAGTTTCTCTAATTGCAATAGGCTTTGAAAGCGAACAGCATGGAACCTGACCAGACTGCGCGGATGCGCAGGCTGGTCTGGATCCATGCTGGTCGCAAATGCACTATGTTGGTTTTCGCATGGTGCGACTCATATATATGTATATATATATATGGTTTAATCATTATTCTTCGGCAATTTGGAAATTGGTAGACGGCGGATAACGGAAACCTTTAACGCTTGACCTAATGTCTTAAGGCAGTGACTTACGTCTACGCTTTTATTTAATAATATACGTTCCGGCGCTGGAATATTCCATCGAAATTGTCCTGCATCCTGCATTCCGGCGCTGGAATATCCGATCAAAATTGTCAGTATTAGATGAACTTGGGGTAATTTAGTTACATTACGTTAGCTTAAGGTTGTCTCCGCTAAATTACATCAATAATAAAACATCAGAGAATTATATGTTTTCTCATAGAATCCCGGTGCGACATGCGTTTTCTACAATGTATGTACGTTTTATATGTGTGTTTTGCGCTTTCTTTCTGCCATTTGCTATATGCATTTTGCTATAATGCGTTTTGCTTTTGATAAATTAAAATGATTTAGACATCTGCTAAAAACAAAACAGACGTCCACACGTAAGACAAGCTCCTAAAATATCAAATTAAAAAGATCTTAAATTGAAGAAGTTGACATAGCTGTACTACATGATTACTCCATGAGACATTTCTTTTGATTTCTACTTTTTGGTTGCGGGTTTACCCCGCTACCAAAGTTACAAGTGTATTTCTGACAGTCGTGTAGCATCTTTATTTTATTCCTAATCACATCAAAAGGATGTTCATGTGCAACACAAAATAGTCCCATGCATGAACATTGCGGATGAATTATCAATGACCAAGCAGTTCTCATTTAACTGATTGTAACATTATCAGTCTAGTGTCTTCCGAAATGCTCATGGAGAGCTGATTGGCACCTATGGCTATTAAATTACCCCTAGATAATTCGGTACTTCATAACAGTGATCAAGGGTTATTTGGCTGGCCATTGATATGTTTAGTTAACAGATTATTCTCCATTCAAGAATTCATCCTGATATTTGGTCACACAAATAATCTTACAAGGTTTTCATGAATCAAATCTAACTCAAGATATTGAAAAAAAGATTGAGGTTGTGAAGTAATGGCATTTTCATTGAAAGTTTGACAATGGGTATTTTTCAATTGATGAACAGTGTTTAAAACTATACTTGGATTATAAATAAGTTATCATTATCTTATAATATTTCTAAGAAACATGGTAGTCCTTTAACCATGTTTTGTAAGTTTTATGAATGAATCTGCTTGAGATTAACCATGAATCTGATATGTTTGAGATCACATTAAAATTTTGCAACTTCAACAATCAGCTTTCTTACTTAGTGGGTGGTACAAATGAAGAAATTGAAAAAGATAAGTATATACTTATTTCTGTTTCGATTTTCACACGAAACAGAAAATAAATCTACCTAAACCCGCAACCACCAGACATCTCAAAGCTGACAGGTTTTTTGCTTCATGCTCCATACTATTTGGACTTTGCTATTTATTTTTTGCTTGTTGCTTTTTGCTCTTGTTTATTTATTTTTTTTTTTTATTTTTTTTTTTTTTTTTTTTTTTTTTTTTTTTTTGCGTTCAATGTCTTACTTTTTGTGATTTTTATTTCTTAAGAAAACCAAATACATAACATTATACAGTAGAACCTCTCTAAACTGGTCGGCCTTAGGACGGAGCTTTTTGTCCGGTTTAGAGGGGCATTCGGTTTAGAGGAATTTAGCATTTTGTCAAAAGTAAAACTATTTTATCGAGATAATAAACTGTAATATTTCCTTGTAAGTTTTCTTTAGGATATTTTCTTTCTTATCAAGTTATTTCAAATTTAATGCAATTTGTGAAAACGAGAATTTATAAACTACATTGTATTATCTTTAAACAGTTTCATTTATTTTTGCAGACTTACGGACAATCACAAACGCACAGTTCAAGCAATAAATGTCTCTGGTTTATTAGACTAGAGACATTATCCATAGAGATCGTTTGAGACATTTATTCAATATTAACTCAGATAAATGTTCAACAGATTTTCTTAAGATATGAATTGATTGCCACCTGTTTCTGGTTCCAATAGACTTCACAACATTCTTTTGAGACATACTTTCTACTTCTTGCGCAATGTTCAAGTACTGGCCATTCTTAGCTTAAGCCATGTTTTCAGTTTATGCAAAAGTTCCATTACATCATTTAGACACATATCACTTCCAGTTTTTGCCAGCTAAGCAAGAGCTATATCATCGTCCTCAAATTCTTCCTCATGATTAATGCTAAAAATCTACAGGAACTGAAACACTTTACAGTTGTTGCAGACTTCACTTCATCCTAAACATTGTCGACATATTGAATGCAGTCTAACATGCTCATGTTCTTACACAATGACGTAACAGTGTCTGCATAATCTATCTTGCTGAAGAGTGACGAGTTCCTTATGATGCCTTGATCGAGAGGTTGAAGGTGTGATGTAGTAGTGTGATGTAGTCTAGAAACATAAGGATGTGTCTGCCTTGATGTCTCGTAAAGTTATTTTACCAGCTGTCGTATCAGTTGACGGTCAACTACCGGTATTGACTTCACTTTAGCCAGCGGCACTAAGATTTCAGAAATTCCTATTTATTGATTCTTATATTATGAAGATATTCTGTATAACTTCTTGTTAAAATCCTATCTGTTTCGTCTTCTTACACCTGATTCCGCAAAAGAAATCCACAGTTCATGATGGAAAACCCTGTTTGATTTAGTGGATCAGACAGAAGTTGTTTTAAGACATTTTCTATGCTAGAAAAAGCTTTTATTTCTCCTAATATCTTCTTCGAATCCGTACTATGAATCAATAAACTATTTCCCTTTTTGTATGAACCGGGTATTCATATCATCATTCGATGACAAATGTATCCGATCAATTTTAATAAGAATAACTTTGAAATTCGCTGATTGATTGTTTTCATGCTGATTAAAAACAACAAATGCGGAGCTTAATCTGGTTATTCGTAGTAGACTAATCATGTAATGACTATAAAGAAAACTGCGTTGTTACAAAAGAGTCAGACTATCCATAGTTAATGTCAAAGTTAAGAACATTAGAAATTTAGCAGCAACGTGTGCTGATGTCAGATACTATGAATCCGTGTGGTTGTACATAGAAACATAATGGTGCTTTATCATAATACTGAGTAAGTGACACTAATTACCGTCACACGATCGATGTTTTGGTGCTTTATCAGATATAGTTTGGTTTGTTTCGTTTATCTTAGTTATAAAGACAACTACATTATTATAGACTCATCACTACAAAATTAAATAAACGCCTACGCAAGTCTAGTCACAAATAGTTCAACCGTAGATGTGCTGCCTTTGCTCGTGTCCTTTCTAAATAGCTTCGCGCATTTTCTTTGAATCTGGTGCGTTTTAGGATGTATCTGAAGCATTCTGTAAAAACCTGTATCCCCCTGTGACGTGCTACTAGTAGATAAGAAATGATGGCGTAAGAAATTTAACTCCCGAAAAGTGACACTGAAAGAAGCGGACGTTTTTTTATATAGAAGCTAATACTTTTTTATGCTAGCCGATGAAATACTGTGTTTCATCAGTGAGATATAATGCATATCACTCACTGCATATCACTGACTGTAAATCCCATCTACTTATACATTGTGTATCAATTTTAAATTATTTGCGTAATAAAGGATGAAAATTGTAATCGCATTTTGTTCTTTATAGTATATTTCTTGATTCAAATTTTTCAACTGAATGAGAATTTCATAATGTTATGCAGCATAAAATAAAATAAAATGGAACTTTATGTTGTGTGCGTCTTTCTAACGTCACAACACGTCTGACGTCATGTTCGTTTACGCGCGTTTGTTTCTCGCACTGAGATAAAAATTTGTTACAAATGCATATCTCGACATTGAGCATAAAAGAAAAAGAAAATTTGTTTGTTTTTCGTGAATATAGAATATCTCACCTCAAAGTGAGAAAATGTTCATATTTTCAAATGAAAATATTTGCAATTTTCTCACTTCTCAGTGAGATATATTCCATATTCACTCAAAACAAACAAATATTCTCTATTTGTTTTGCTTTTTCTATAGATATACATGCATTTTTGTCGGGTATATCAATCTTTTAACATTCTAGAAATTATCAAAATAACATTATCAAATTAATCAGTATGCAATCGAATAAAAGAGGCAGATAAAAAAAGCCTTGATCTTACGTATATCTTCAGTTGTCTTTAAGGGTGCTTTTGCATAACGATGAACACACTCCCACTTCCTAACACCATTGAAATTGCCATGTCGAATGCTACTTAATGTTCGTTTTGGTTTAAAAATCTTTCATAGTTCAGCAGTATCGTAAATAGGATAACTCAGAATTCGTTCTTTCTTTACCTTCTACCTTTTGTCTGGCATGTATGACCATATTCATCGTAATGAATACTTAACTTTTAAACATGCAAACTAAAAACAGACTAATAAAGACTAAATTTATTTAGCACATGTGTACTATTTTATAATCTGTGTAACTTAACTTCGCTTGTAAAACTCAAAACTCCCTGTGTAATTCAGCATTTAAAGTGATTTTGAAAACACCAGGAAATACGCCTAAACATTGGCAATTTTCATTTAAATTAGCGTCAAATATAAATAATTGTATTGATCCCAAAAAGACATGCGTGGAACAATACATTACTTTGCTTTGCTGTAATAAAATTAGAAATAACTTAAAACAGGAAAGATTCTTGAAAATACACGTGCAAGCTGTCAGACAAAATTAAAACGATAATACTTTACTTGAAAGTGTATAAATTCTCCAAATTCTGAAACAGAAAAAAGAACAAGGACATTTCAAATTCATAAACACATTATTCACCATGAATGTCGGAGCAAAACAGTGTTTTTTTATCTTTTAGCTTCAAAAAATATGATGTTAGGGTCGTATAATCGTATATCACTATAAAAAGTTTGAGTAAAAATTGGAGGAGACGTGTCAGACCTTCCCGAAAAAAAAAACAATGACGCAACAGACGTTTTGATATTCTGTCAGATTTGTTCCGTATATTATGTCTCCCCTATATGTTGGAAAGTATATTGATTTTGTCTTGTCTGTCTGTCTGTCAAAAAAAATCCGAAAACTACTCTGAACTACTAGTAGGATTTCAACAAAACTTGACAGGGATGCGCAGTACGTTGAAGTTAATGTTGTAGAAGTTAATCTCACTTAACCATCCGTTTTTTTTATTACGAATGCAGTTTTACCACTTTGAAAATCACAAAATATTTTGTACATATTTCGAAATATTTAACCAAAAACGCATGTTTTATTTAAAGATAAATCTTCTTGTTATCTCATTCTTTCGCGAAAACACACCAAATACATCGGTCAGAACAATACGCCGTTACCTGAGCAATCTACGATTTGACAGTGTTTTCAAAAGATTAAACAGACAAAGTGCTTTACATACCCAACAAAAGCAAACAAGAATAAAATTCTAACAAGAAAAAATCACATTCAAAGAGGGCAAGTTTCCATACAGCATCCTCGTGGAAATAAGAATAATACATAAGTGTATACAATTGCACACAAAAACATACATCGTTAACTGTATCAAGTGTTACTTTTTGGCATAGCAATTGATACTGCCGCTATGCTGAAATATTTTAAGACCAAATTCATCTATTATTATAATTCGTTTGCCTATATATAACATTCAAAATGTAATACTATAAGGGACATCTTAAGTTCTTTAAAATGTAATAACATACAATTTGATATAAAAATCATATTTTTTAAATCATACAGAAAGACTTAAAGGTTAAAAACGATTAAACGTAGCACAAGAAATATAGTTTTTCATTAAACGAAACGCTGTGAGATGAAACCATTACCATAGTTGTTTTATGCTACAGGATTACTGAATGTTTTGTGATACTCATTATTCTAGCAAACATTTCCTTCTCATCGGCAAATGCTAGTCTGGTGTTGTTTTTTTCCATTACAGCCAATCTCGTACTTCTGTAAATGTTTTCCTACAAATTTAGATATCAACAACATGAAAATTATGCAAACGGTTTAGATTTTACATGTGTTCTTTCCTACATAGTTAATTAAACACAACACGTGTCAATAGCTCGAGATATATTCATAATTTAATCTATGAGGTGACCACTTGGAATCATAGAACACAACCAAGCAAAAACTCGAATTGGGTTTATTTTAAAATGCATTATCCCTCACGCCCATTAGAACTGACTGAGGTGGAACTCTATAACAAATATAAACAAAATATATTATTATAAATGGATTCGTAATCTTAACAAAAATTAAAAAAATAAAAAAACACAAATACGGGGGAGGTCTTTACGGCCGCAGCACTACACTTTCAATACTGTTGTTATATTTAATAGACTCTTTTTTAATCCGTTTGTTTATGAAGAGGTAATTAAATATGCGACATCCAAATTAGCATATTTTAGGATCTACAGGTGAATAATTTGCATTATATCCTGCATGAAATCAATGAGACTACTCAACGTACCTTTACAAGGGTCCATCTCATGAAATAATTCAGCACAGTAATGCAGAAGCAGGTCTATGGCGAGAAAAAATACGTTGCAATGCGACATACTGGTTTAATAATGACTGCAGGGTTTCCTTATTCGAAGCCTTTTCTGTGACTACTGAGGAGATGAATTAATTGATTCAAAGTCTGTTTCTATATGTTTTTGAACTTCTTCTTCTTCCTTCTTATACCAATACTATTTAAAAGACCGGTTGTATAGGAAAATATCTCGGGTGGTGGACACTCTATTAAATTTCATTATAATTACATTTTAATTATCTTCAGGCGAACACTTGCTTATTGGCAAAATAAAATAAAATCGGTAATAAAGGCTTTATATCATTTAAGAAAATGGAGAGCTATTTCAATCGACCTTTATGTTGCGATTTCCTTTCTCCTCTAAAGTGACAAGATAAAGGTTTATCTCTTTCTGTTAACGTGTCAAGAGTTCCCATTTAACCAGTTGTTCGCACGTTAAAGTATCAATTTTCTTGACAGTGGCCGCCACTGGATTTATTGAAAGTACAATAATGATACCGTTCTTCTCTGTTATAGAGATCTCTGTCCTATTGTCACTTTTAAGAAAAATGCATTCAAAGTTCCGCAGCTTTGATCGCGCTTATTTTTTTGTCAGTTTTAAGATTTCTTGATATGCTGTTTTTTTTTAAGAATTATAAACGTTTATGAATATATCCCATACCTTTAAGATTATTAGGAATTTTGTTTGGACAAAGCTCAATTATACGGCATAGATCAACCTATATGTTAATGAAAACATATAACGTATAACTATACTGTACCTAGTTTTTGGCTTTCCATAAGTTAAGTTGTAAAAAGTAACAAGTAAAAATAAAGTCTCTGCCCTGCTCTAGTAAAATTAGTTTTAAAAACCAATCCCTTTAGACGAAAGTAAGAAATCTGCCGTTCGAACAGTTAGATGGTTTTGCTGTTATAAAGCTTTTAAGGCACTGGAACCAAATATAGAGAAAAATGTTTCTTTGTACATTTGTCTACAGACGACACTTCTGTTGAAATGATTCATATAACCGGTCAAAATGGCATGCAAATTGTCTTTAATAATATATGATTTGTACATCAAACCAATACAGTATGACATAAAATGGTTATATAGCGTAGATTTGAAAGCTTTTGAGAGGCAGGTTATGCGTATGCAATTTTTTTAATAGAAAATAAATAAAAAATGTCTCTTTTTCTCTTGCAAAATTGAGAATACCTGTTGTACAACTTTTGTGGTAGAAGTCAAACAAAACTGACAAGAGCTTTCATCATTAAATTGACAAGACAAGGCTAACCCGGTTAGACCATATTTGAATAGAGCTCTGAGTTGATATAGCAATGGGTATACTGTTAACTATGGCATGTCAAACGTTGCTAAATTATATATGTGTGTTATTATGATTGTATGTTTATTATTGTTATTCAATGTCGTGTCATTCATATTCTAAAATTTGCTATTGTTATTGTATATGTCGTTATTCGTATGGTACGTTCGATATTCTTATGGTAAAAGGCATTATTGTTATTCTATGTCTCGTTATTGTTATTGTATCTTTGATAAGAATAACGAAATATAGAATAACAATAATGACGTTTACCATAAGAATACCGAACATACCGTCCCCTTAATGCAAAAAGGTACCATGAGCATATGTATAAAGAAGGCACTTGGTACCTTTTTGCATTAAGGGGGCGATACAATAAGAATAACGACATATACAATAACAATGGTAATTTAAGACTTAGAATATGAATGACACGACACTGAATAACAATATCAAAGATACAATAAGAATAACGAAATATAGAATAACAATAATGACTTTTAGAATATGAATGACAAGACATTGAATAACAATAACAAACATACAATAATAATAACATACATATATATTTTAGCAACGTTTGACATGCCATAGTTAACCCTGTAATGGTTGAAACTACATTTTACTATTTACATCCTATCCGAACGTTTACACAACTTTAACAAAATACTTGAGTGTTAAGTAACAATCACGATCCAAGGAAAGGGTCAAATTTTCTGGATATTTTAAATATTAACACGGCAGTACAAATGTTTATGACTTTGAGTGTTCGCATGCGACGATGTTTTTTTTTATCTCTGAGATACGTGAGTGAAATCTTATATATATATCCCCTGGATCTTTTATCTCGGACTGTGTTATCCTGATTCATCGAATTATTATTAATATTATTATTATTATAATAATACCAGATTTATAAAGCGCCCTTTTCATGATCAATTTCACGTTCAAGGCGCTTTACATAGTTCAAATGCAGCCACACAGGGCGCATAATTCATCCTTTACTAGTACAGACACAGAGCGGTCTGACCAGAGGAACAGAGTGAGACAAAGCCCCCACAGAGAGATCAGAAATCAGATACAGGCTTGTCCGGCTGACTTAGCCTAGCACGTTGCGAATAGACAGCCTGGTTCTTTAACGTGCCCAGTGTATAATACTGATACACGCAAGGATTGCCTGGGTTCCTGATCAGTGCACCTCTAGTTGGGTAGGAAACACTGAAAAGCGTTTCTGAAAATTCCCGAGTAGCTGCCGGGGATCGAACCCCCGACTTCAGGATTGGAAGGCCAGTGTGCAAACCACTGAGGTATCCGTCCACCCAACTTTAAGCTAATTAAGCTAGAATAAAAGCTAATACATTCTGTGACCTGTTTCTCTTGAGGCCTATTTATCACAACCTTGCTAATTGAAGGTTCACTAGGTTCACTCTGAAACCTTCTTGGCAAAAAAATCTTAACAGTAGCTGCGAGACAGTAGCACTGCAGTTTTTCTGTCTACATCAACATCTTATTAAATAAATTTTGATAAATAACGTTAAAGAACCGAGCAAAGTATGAAAACTATATCAACATAAAAATAAAAAAAAATCGTGTAGTGAAAGCACTATGTCGATTTCTACGTAACAGCCAAACAGTGACTGGTTACTTTATATTTGGTGTATATAGAACTCATAATGTTGAAAATGCGATTGAATATCAAGCTGAATTCAAATACATGATTCGTAATCGGCTGTGGTGAATTATAATTTACGTTCATGGTGTTAAAAGTGTAGCCTTTGTTTTAATACAGGAAGTTATAAGAAATGAGGGTGTTATAAGTTTTTAAAGGGAAATAATAAAACAAATTTATGAAAATAACTATTAGAAACAATATATAGACTATATTTTAGTAAAAAAAAAACGAAAAGTTCGCCGTTTACATTTTCAACGGGCTTTACCATATTTTCCTTCCTGTGCCGTAACAAGAGCCTGAAAAAAACATCAAGACAGAATATTTCGGGAAAGAGTGTTGCTTACATGGGCTTAGGTAAAAACTGAGAATTTGCCAGTCGGCATTAATTTAAACATTTTGCCTTCATAAAAAATAAAGCTTATGAAACTTAGGTGTATGTTAACGCAGACATTCTGGGGTTCTTCTAGGTTAATGTTGAAATTCCAGTTAAAGCCATTTTCAGATAACAAAATCTGAGTAAATAAGGCTAAGTGCATCTCACCAGCCTGGATGATCGGAGAGCAGTATAGCTAGGGATTTGGTTGTCCTCTCGCAGGTATCTTTTGAATATCTACGAGAAAGTGCATTTTAAGCAATTTCAGACAAAAATATCAGGGCAAATAAGATTGATATTTACAAACTACTCGCTTGAGTATTTGGACTATATGTCGAGGTAGGGGTTCGGGGTCCTTCCCGAGGAATTCTGAAATTCTATAAGACAAAATGGCATATTTTAAGCCCTTTCAGGGAGGGCAGACGAAAATGTAGATAAATGGCATAACGTTAATTAAAAAAGTAACTTTATTCATGTGAGAAAAGTCTTGCATCATTTTAATTTAGCTTCTCAAAATGGTTTTAGATGATAAAGTATACAATGCAGTGACACATACATGTACAATTACAAATGATATAGTATATTTCTACCATATGAATTTGGCATTTTCACGTTTCTCGAAAATAGTCAAAATTCCATGTCTGCCTTTACATAGTCTATACAATATAGTTGCCATTAATACAAACCTCGCTGATCTCGAAGCAAATAAATTATTTTGAATATAAATTAAGTTTAATAAGAGTTTTTCATAAGTCTGGGAATAGTGAAATTAGTGTCGCAATCCGTTTTCGAACTGCTGATTGATAAATAATATAAATGTACACGGGACTATCCGTAAATCATGTTCATACAACTGAACTGTAAGTAACTGCAAAATTGTTATATATAGTAATTCTTTTTTGCACTAGAGTGGGGAATATCATTCTTGTCGCAGTCGAACAGTCGATTCGTTTTGCTGTTGGCATCAAAACATTGAGATCTTTACAAAATACATTGTCTGGATTTATTCCATTTTCGTTACGAATTCAGTTAGGGAAAGGACAACCGTAAGCTAATTAGCTTTCTGTCCAATTCTGTCCTTATTTCTGTTGTTGTATATCATTCATGTAATGACTTATAAATAAAATATGTTTAAACCAAAATTTCAGTTTGTTTGTTTTGTTTTGTGTTGTTGTTGTTGTTGTTGTTTTTTGTGTGTCGACTGCCACAAACAGTGAAATACATTATGATAGGATACATCTGATACATCTGATAGGTCGTTAGCTACAGGGTTCCTGGGCCCAGTTTCAGAGATTCTACTTGAGAATTTTTTTTTATTAAAATGAGACGTACAAATCACGGAGAATGAAGTTTTAAAAAAACTTTTAGCTTGGTAGATATTTTAGAAAGGTATCTACATTTGAGAAAGATGGCCAACCACAATCACCTAACATACACATGCTTATATTCAAGTAATTGGAAAACACCAGTCTACTATCCGTTCTCGTGATAACCTTAGAGCTTAAGATTCAACAAGGTATAACCAGGATAATCATCGTATGATAAAAAGCTAAAATGATCATTAATTAAAAACGTATAAAAGTGATACATGTCAAACTTATATTACAAGGTGTCAAATTTACATGGATGTTTATTTAACACACGTACGTTATAGAGTTATAGAGGACGGATTTTAACTGAAAACATGTCATCTAATCTTTAGCAGTGTTTGGAGAAGCTAACAGAGCTAGTAATTATGTTTTATGCCAGTCTTAATCTTGCCTTTACGTAAGTGCTAAAACCTTATGTCATGATGATGATAATGATGATGATTATTAATAGTATTATTGTTGTTATCATTTCTTTCATACAATTGTTACAAATTGTACTTACGCTCTCATTTTTGTGATGTAACTTAGACGTACTATTAATATCATTTTGTCAAACAATGTACTGATGTCTAAATTTCCTACGATCTGTTGATTTAGTTTAATTATAACTTTGTTACAAAAGCTTTGTGAACGTGGTTTCTTACACTTCTGAATATATCTGTTCTTTTGCGGTTTTTTTTTGTTTGTTTGTTTTGTTTTGTTTTTTCTTAAATGCATGGTTAAAGTTGTCCTCTTTTTTTCAAATATCAAAAACAAGAGGGCGTAAAATGCCGCTTTGTATTATTTCTGATATATTAGGTTAATGAATCGTTCAATTTTACGTCAATAAAAGTCGAATTAGGTCAGTTCAAGAGGCGGTTGTCATGTTGCTCATTTTAGAAACTCTAATGAAGGGACTCGGTATCGAACCATGTTGTTATTTTGACTCGGATGAGTTCGATGCTTTATGCTACCAAAGACTCTGCTTGTAATGTAATTTTCCAAACGTTGCAATCCCAGACGATAAGGTTTAACTAATATGCGCCTAGCACGTTGTAGTTGCAATCTACCTAGCAAATTAGAAACATAAATAGAATAAAATTCCAAAAATATACTTAACTTTATCTGATTATCTGATTAACTTTACTTGTAACTTGTAAGACTAGATCTTAGCCCAAAAGGAAGTGTCAATTCGCGTTGATGCGTATTCCAGACTGAATTTTCCGCTACAGTTATAATCAGGATCAGCCTTGTCATTTGCAATTTATGTCACAGGCAGCAAAGACATTTGGATACGAAGTAAGTCTGTGATATTTCCAATGTTTTTAATCCGTGAGGGAAATTTTACAACTTAAACTATTTTTCACGTCGCATTAATAGACGAAATTAGACATGCATTAATCATAATTTGAATCAAATCAAATTAAAATACTTTCTGGAACCCTGTATTTACTTTTCATAGTTTGACAATAATGTTATAGGGAACTATAACCTCCAAAGTATTATTCTTTACAAATAAAGTATCTTGATAGTGGAGTATGTACGTAATACTTCTAATAGGTAAAAGACCGCAGAAAGAGAGTATTTTAGAACAATATACATGCATTTGATAATGTCTGTTTAAAAAATAAACGAAAGTTACTTGTTCATGTCTCTCTCTTTGGATATATACGCTGAGCATAAAAGAATATCATGTTACATATTTGCTCTTTTATACTGGTTACACATTTTATTCTAAGTGTTTGGTCGGCAATATTATATTAACAATAGTAACGATTGACAAGTGCAATAATACCACATTTTAGCTCGATCACAAGATTTCCTCTCGTACAGCTATAAACATTACGTGATAAAATTCACAGTTGACTGACTTTGAAAATGCTTTTCCGTTTACTTATTCCCATTTCAAGTTGTTACACCAAGTAAATTTCATATTTCTACTGAGAAAAGAGATCGTAATCTAAATGAGTTTGTTAACATTTATAGTTTTTTCGGGTGAGTACTGTCGTAAAGGTCTTATCTCACAACATATTCGCGGCTTGGCTTCGTTGAAGCTTCATTAAATCTTACATCGTCCATCATAAGTTGCCGTGTTGGTAGACTAATAAATAGATCTAACAGCAAATTACCTCGAAATTAGACTTTTATCTTGTAACATTCAGCGGCCTTGTTTCTACCGAAATATCAATATAATCACGGAAACGGTGTGACAAATAATGAAGTTGAAATACATTTCAAGCTTAGTTTGACGATGAGCACCCCTCATAAAGATATTAGTATAATCTACATGTTTCTATTTTTTGTCCGTGAAAGACAATCACGTTACCTCATGTACGAGCTATTCATGAGTAAGCATCATAACAAGACGATACAGACCACTGGAATAAAACTTCAGGTCACATAAAGGTGAGATTTTTGAAGTCATTTATTTCCGATCTGAAACCTCTGTATACATAGTTATTATCCAGGATTGTCCAAACATCACATCGCAGGGGGAGGGGGACTCCATGTCCGCTTTTCTGGTTTTGTGTTTGTTATCAAAACATAATTGAGAATGCTTTTTATGGACTAATGTTGTTTCACATTCATTTACCAATAAAATGATAATTTCAGACACGAGATTATGAGATTATAAGAGTACGGCCGTTGGGCAGAATTAACGTATTTCTTCTAGGAACATAAACAAGCAATATTTATTATGAAAGTTTATACTTTATATAAAAGGCCTGGAATAGGTATACGGAATACACCAATTTAAGTGGAATATCTTTAACAGGTTTTTGACTATATTTTATAATTAAACACAGGATTTCATAAACCAATCACACACAAACACTATTTCCCTTTCAGAATCTTTTCAAATCTAACATGTCTGTCGTTAGCTTTCAATACATTGTATGCCACAGCAAGAATAGCATTGCCTTTAAGTTATCTCTTTGTCCTTAATATGCCAGGAATCAAATAAATAAAAGATTGTGTGATGCAAGCATGTTTGTTCTGTATATATAACACAAAGTTAATTAACAATTTATGTTATATTAATTGTCTTTTGTGTTTGTTCGGGTTTAGTTTCGAGTAACACCGACACAATTTCTGTCGTATGGTGACTTTTCTGAATTTTAATACTGGAGAAAGACCGCAGGTGCTCCTCTGGCTTTTGTTTCAGACATGGGCGGACATCTGAGTATAATCAATGATCAGCTGAATGGCTTCATCACAAGAAGAATTCTACACCGCTAACGAGGTTTCGAACCCACATCGATGAGGGGCAAGTGACCTTAACCACTCAGCTTCGATCACCATGTATAACTGGTACATCTGAACATTTCAAAGCGTCCCATAAACAGACTCAGTCAAGCCGAGCCTGTTATGTTCTGTTTGGTTTGGTTTTATGCTTCAAAAAGTTCTTAAGTCTAGTTCAACACAATTGAAACATATTTTAGCGGCAATGTATTTAGACAAAAAAAAGACGAACACAAATTTTAACTTTCTAAAAGTTCTAAGGGTGGTGCTTTATGCAATTAGACAAGATGGTGAGAAAAGAAATCCGACGAATGTGTTTCAGTCTAATACTCTACACCATTTGTAATTCGAAGCAGTACCATATATGTAACTGTTTAGTCTCAGTCCGTGACTCTTGTTACCAATCAGTTACCACAGAGTCGTTGTATCTGACAGAAATATATATGGAAGTAGTAAAAATGGCATGTGTTGTGCTAACATGCAGCATCTCTGTGGAATTCATAAATATACCATCCGTAAGGGAATTGTCAGAAATTAACCAATTTTTGCAAAATATAGTTAAAACAAACATAGATTCACCTCAGCTGGCTGAATCAAATATCAAATCTACAAGACTCCTTTCTTTATGATTTTTGTGTGTATTTCTTTTCTTTGTACATATGAAATTACTGTTTAACGTTATTGTAAACCTTGTGGTGTTTCAAATAAAAACTAAGTATTAAGTAAAACACTCATTTTTAGAAATTAAGGCTAGTGCTACCAACTGGATACAATTGTAAAATTTTCATGAAATGTATACCTTTTCTTTTGACATGAACGGATATTTTATGCAACAAAGGAGATATCAATATCATGTATAAAGCAATAAGCTCTCATATCATTAATGTTTGTGTATTGGGCGGCTTGACACATAAAGTATGTGCTCTTCACCACTGTACCTATGAGTCGTGCAACATCAAGTTGTAAAAATGAAATGAATGAACTGGCACGCAGAAAAGTGCCATTCAAATATTCCACATGACATTGCAAACACAACCAGCCGTGTCCAACTGTATAAAAACAGTTTGCTTAATTCCGAAAGACACGCATCAACACATCCCGACATGCACCAACAGTAGCCCGATGAACTCCCCGGAAACAATACCAGATAAATTCCCTTGCGAAGAATTAATGGCAAGTTAAGGCCTTTACGCGCGCGCAACGCTCCCTGCCTATCCGACCCGAATCCGAAGCAACCCCCAAGCAAAACTGTTCACATGTCTTCTTCAAAGTTAATATCTTCCATGAAAAAGTGATTATGGAGATTTTTGTAAACCATTTGTTTTAAATCATTATTCATTATTCAGTTTGTGTAAGGACCTGGCTGGATCCTTATTGAAGGTGGCCACCAGTTCAACCGTGTAATCACTATGAATATCGTAGATGATAAGACAAAAGTGTTATGTAGTAATTGTGATGACCATCTAATCTGCCTTCTGTTCCCAAAAATATTTTATATTATATGTGTCGTTGGTTACTTGCATTTGATTCAGATCAAAACGGCTGCTGTTTGCCACCCAAAAAACATCTACTGAGTCAACAAGCAATCTATCCATCCTAATATCCATGTGATCATAAAACAATTCAGGCGGCGAGACCACACCCGAAATCCGCCTTCGTGAAAATATTCAATTGTCTCCCTTATCGGTGATGATATATTTCGATATCTCACTGCAAACAAACAAATATCCTCTATTTATTTTATGCTTATTGGTGAAATACTGGAAAATAGCAGTGAGATATAAATCGATATCACTCACTGTGCCGAACTTCTTTTTTTTTCCAGATAAATTATCTCCCTTGAAATATATTCTTTAATTTTCTCCCTTTGCTGCCTTTAAAATTACTGGATTATACTAATACTCAAGCCATACACGAGTCATGAACTGCTAGACAATCCTATATAGAACAGGCTAGCTATATAATTAAATTTGCAAAAGAAATAATGTTACCTTTGTCAGCTTGGTTGCTAGGCCTTGCCATTCATGTAGCTACAGATATATTGTGTGTTTCCTCTACTTTTTTCCATTGGTCTACTATTGTGTGGTAGATTTTACTGACGACAGCACATTTAGTTGGTTGTTGTCTTAGTTAATTATCACAAGACATCAACTCAACCTTACGTAATATGCCAGCATTTTCGTCGAAGTGCTTTCCCACTCCAACTCCAGCCAGTTGTGTTCCAACTTCCATCCATTTTGTTATGCTATGCAGCTCCTAGATCAATATTTCCTAGCTATTTCTATTGAATCTATTATGATATTTAATTCTGCAGTTTGATTTTCCAAGGACTTACGCATATGTTTAGATTTTTCGTGTTGTTTTTTAATCTGACCTTCAGCGTGTTTTGGTAAACAAAGCAAGCTTCCAGTTGTTCAACGAACTGACGGATTGACCCGAAAAGTTTTAAATATGCTTCTACTTAACTATCGGCATTTGTCAATGTCTCTTTTAGCCGCGGACTGTGTATTTTTACACAAAATATTTAAATGCAGTTTTTGTTTTTAAAAACAAAATGGCGTCGTGTTGATTTAATGAACCTAATCACCAATATTCGATATTAATGTGCCTAAGTGTCCATGGAAATTTAGCGGTTGTATCATATGTAACACGGTAGCTTAAATAAATCCGAATTTCGTCGTGAAATATTGGATTTATATGAACATTTATGCACGTAATAAACAGAAAATTCGTTGATCTTCACAAACTAGCATAAAATAAAAAGAAAATTTGTTTGTTTGCAGTGAGATATCGAAGTATATCATCACCGATAAGGGAGACAATTCTGATATTTTCACTCAGGCTCCGCCTTCGTGAAAGTATTCAATTGTCTCCCTTATCGGTGATGATATATTTCGATATCTCACTGCAAACAAACAAATATCCTCTATATCGTTACCTTCAAATGCATGGTTAATATGTGAAAACAAACCGCATTGCGACCCTCTAATTATGCGCAACAAATTTACGCCTCAAATCGTAATGGATTAACCGGGTTAATGTCTTATTGCCGTATTTACTCAACTGAAAGTGGTAACAGATTTATTTGATGTTGGATTCAACAATGTATGTTAAATAACTAGCGTAAATAATTACTTGACATTTTTGGGCAGTATAAAACAGACATTGCAACCAAATTTAACAAGATTATCATTATATATTTATATAGATGTGCCCTAGAAGGAACTTTTGCTATGCTTAAACTTGTATTACTAACATTTTTCTACTTACTTGTCCGTGAAAAGCGTGCACAAAGCATACATACTATACTCAACATAATCACATTACCTCATGTATGAACTATATATGAGGTAGCTGCTCTCCAAAACTTCATTTAAATGACTTGGAAAGGATTGACTTCAGTACTTAATAGTGATGCCCACATGTTCATGCTTAAAGGTCAAAGATTATATGTCATTTTCCTTGTCCGGTTTGTAACTTTTTAGACATAAAAGGAAATCATATTTTATTCTATCATAACAAGACGATATGGCACAAACAGGACAAGGATCCCTGGTTTAAAACTGAAGAGCAAATATAGGTGAGATTTTTAAGGACATTTTTATCCGATCCGAAACTTCTATATACATAGTTATTGTCAAAGTACCGTTACAGGACAGTCCAAACCATGTTATATTTTTATCCATACATAATATAAGAATGCTTTGATTGGCTAATGTTGGTTTACATTCATTTACCTATAGTCACGAGATTATATATGAGTATGGCCGATGGGCAGAATTAACTTATTTTTTGCAGAAACACAAACAAACATGACTTATTTAATTGCACTCTCGTCCATATACATAAATGATTTTGAAAGTGTATACTGCCACAACAGGCCTGTCATATTTATACAAAATAGACTGAATTATGTAGAGAATCTGATAAACGGTCCTTGCCTATATTTCATATTAAGCACAGGATTTCATGATCTAATCAATCACAGATCATTTTAATCCCGTTTCGGACTCTTTTGAGATCTAACAAGTCTATCTCTAGCTTCGAGCTCATTTAATGTCACTGTAAGAATAGCATCTTTGTCCTAAATATGTAGGGTCCGTATAACAAACAGAAAAGATTCAGTGGTGGATGTGTGTTTGTTCTGTGTATATTATTATGAGTTCAGTGCACTCTGTATGATGATAAGTTATCGTTCATGTTTCTTTAAGTTGTGTTTAGAATCACGCCGGCACGATTTCGGTCTTATGGTGACTTTTTTAGCTTGTGATAGTGGAGAAAGACCACAGGTGCTTATCTGGCTTTAATTTCAGGCTTGAATGGATACCAGCGCAGAACCGTAGAACCAACAACCGTAAGCCAGTTGGATGGCTTCCTTGCCTGAAAAAGTCTACATTCCTAGCGAGGTTTCGAACCCACATCGGTGAGGGGCCATTCCCCTTATTCACTCGGCCACAATACCCGCTGTATAAATGGTACAATTGAACATTTCAGACTCCTATAGACAGACCCAATCATGCTTAGTCTTTTATTTTTTTTGGTTAAGTTTTATTCATTCGAAGGATTTTAAATTTTATCCTCCATGGTTGAATGATCGGACAGTATAATACATGATATATTTATATCGTTTCCAAAAGGTTCTAAAGGTGGTGCTTAGATAGCTAGAAAAGGAAGCCGAAGATGCGTATTTCAATCTGATCATCCACTTCGTTGTATGTTACTGAAGTATAATTGAAGTGGTAACGACATGTGTTGTGCTATATATAAAGTATCTCTGTGGTATTTATCAATGTAAAAAATCTAACTATTTTTTGCAGTGCATTGCAAATTTAAACGAAGATATTCAGTAAACATTATAAAGAAGTTACACAAACTGTTTTAAAGAAAGGCAAAAGGGTTGTACTATTAAGTCATCCTAATTTAGTAATTCGATTTGTTCCGTAGGTTCATGTAAAGAAAAAATTTACGACAGGAATTTTGTTTTAAAACAACGATAAAAGCCGAAGCTTTCGAACCCCATGGAGGTGTTATTTTATTTTCGCTACTTTCTGTGCAAGCAATTGCAAATGATTTGCAAGCTGAAAACCAGCTATTGCAGTATTTAAGTTGTTTTGGTCAATACCATACCGGAACAGATTTTTCGATCTCATTAATGATGAACATTAGCACGGTAAACAGACCGGGACTAGCTTTTACGAAAAGGCAACCTTGTTTATTTAATTGTACTCGTGTTCATTTGTCATAATAAGTCGACAATGTTATAACAAATTTTTTTTAAAAAGAAACTATCTGAAAGGGGATTTCATTATATTTATGCGTCAAATGAAACAGTTGTAGGAATGAATAAACATATTAAGTTTACATTAAATTGAATATTAACTGTTTATTTTGGAAAGTCTGCAGCTGTCATGATATGTGCATTCATATCATAACCATTCCTTAAAATATTGTCTTGTTCCAAATAGTTTAGGAATGTCTTATCTCTGTTTGTTACAGTTTTTTTTCTACTTCTTTTGTCGTAAAAACACATGAATGAACGACGAAAGCCATATACCTTGTTTTCAAAAGAAAACGATGCACTTATTTTTTTATCTTCCATGGAACTTTACATACAATCAAAATTGTCCCACGGTGTTTCTTTATTTATTCGTTATGTCATCGTTTGTGTTTGTTAGTCATGTGCACGTCCACTTGCTTTGAGCTGCGGGTGGGGAGGCTGCCTTTTTGGAACTAGACTTTCCCTGTTGGACGTTCATCCTTGTTTTTAACTTTTGCTCTAAAGAACACATTGACATTGTTCTATGTTTCATACAATGTAACAATTAGACCTTCAGAAAAAAACTTTAAAAAACAAACATCATTACTTACTGAATTTCATGAGCATTTTTATTACTTTTGTACATATGAATTACCGTTTAACGTCCATGCTATTTTTCTAGTGAAAAGTATTCAATAAAACACTTATTAAAATTTAGACCAGTGTTACCATTTTGATACGATGGTACAAGTTTCATGAAATGTATACTTTTTCTTTTAACATAATCGAGATGTGTTGGACATATCTAATAAATGTAACTCAAAGACATACATAATCGTATCAAGTATATGACAAATACTCCAATCTCCCTGATAACCTAACAGAACAAACTTATTTCCTGATCTGCTATCTAGAGGCCAATATTGTCACAAGGAATACTCCAGTGCACCCAGATAATTGAATAATCAAAACGCAGACATCATGTCTGGCCTGGTCATGAGAGAAAGAGATGGGGGGAGAGAGAGAGAGAGTCTTACGGTACAGTTCACATTCAAACACGCATTTAAGTAAGTCTCTTTTTTTGTAAGAAATGAGAGTTTCTAAATTTGATTTAATTAATCTTACAGGGCGAATTCCAGTAAATGCAATGTGAATTAATTTCCGGAAATGTTTTTGCCCGGTAGTCTTTATGATCATGTAATAAATTGTCACAAAATAAATGCATGTCTTGAAGTTTCACCATAAACCAAAGACAATGACAATGCTTTGTTGTAAATATGTCAAATTGACTTGACTATTACCATTTCAGGCATTTTTTCTTTATTTTGCCTGATAAGACTTTGACTGTTTACATATAGTAAATATTCAGATATCTGAAGTTTTGCCTTGCTCTTCCATGAGTGCTTTTAAACATCAGTCAAATATTTCCTTATTTTAATTCAGGTTAGAATTTAACGCAAAAATGATATATCCAAAATAACGTTAATTTGAGCTATCTTGTTCAATTTGTTTATAATTACTAAAGTTACCATAATCGTTCAGACGCCGTAACAGAATTTTGAAAATGAAATGCATGCAAAAAAAGGTTTAGACTTATTACTTGGATATGCATGATATGAATAGCAGAAACTCGGGCTGTCTGGGTATATTCATGCTACTGTACTATTAACTGTACATGGCAATATCTCAATTCGTAGACGACTCACAAGTATTTGGACAAAAATAAAAATCTTTTTAAAATAGCATTGTTTTTTTTAGACAGAGTAAAGCTCATCACTAGTTTAGCGATGTAAAATGAGACGTCTGGGATTCACGACAAAGTAATAGTGACTGCAAATGAATTAGGTATAAGGGTATGAAAATCATATATGTGTGACGATATTTAAAGATATTCCTACTGAAAAATGCACCAGTCTAGCTACTAATGTGTCAGAAAACCAAGTACAGCCCAAATAACTAACTGTAATCTTTGAAGGCAAGTAATCATACGCTGTAGACCAGTTTTTGGCCCAAGTCTATCGTTGCTATTATGGTATGACACATATGAACACTAAATACAAACACGCGTGTCTATTTTTCTATAGAAAAATAAAAAGTCTACAGCAGCTAGCATTTCCAGAAGATGACCATCTAATTACTGATTGTGCTAGGAATTTGCCTTGCCTAAGAGACTTTATGCAAAGAAAATCAATTAACTTAAAGAATTTATTTTAAATGCATACCGCAAGCAAAAATTTGTTAAATAAATAATGTTTTAACACTGTACTACAGGTAGCCTGATATAGTAGGAACTGAATACATCTTGCATTCAGTCATAGTCTAAGAAAAAGGAAAAAAATACTTAATATTCTAAACGAAGCACATGTGATGTAATCATATGAATATGTTTTCTTCATTTTCTCTTTCTTTCAACGAATCAATAGACCGATATCAAACCAAATATAACATTTTGTTTCTCAAAAGAGCGATATTACATGGTGTCAACAACTAGATGTCATCTTACACGCCTTCCAACGAAGGTCAATTACATTTTCTCTCCGCTTACTTACCCGATTGCGCTTTGTAGGATTTTATGTATTGTACTTATTGTTTCTGTTAGGTTTTATAAACATTTACTGCCTTTACGAACAATACTTACCTTTTGACGTAGAAAAATGTGTATGTTGTAAAATATCATTGTGACTTAAGCTTTTGGCATTTAAAGTAAGTTCATTGGCTTAGTCATTACACATTAGATGAAAACGGATTCGGCTAAAAGGGATTTTGAACATAAATGATGTTGCACTTACTGAGAATTGCAGAAATATCAGTTTTGTAGAGACGACTTTCTGATTTTCAGAGACCACGTAAAACTAATCTGTATTGTGCTGCCAAATATAGGAACCATAATCACTTTTCACATTTTCCAATTATCTTTTCATTTACGAATTCAGCGATTTAATATATATATAGATTTAATTTTGTCATAAATGATGGTATGTAACTTTTGTTTGTTGTTTTGCTTATTCAGAGCGGTCATTTTGTTAGGTATTTCGGTCACACATGTCCCTGCTATATTTTACATGCTTGACGTGCTAAAAGCATTGATAAATCAAACACAAGAAAACAAGTAAATATTAGCCTGTTTCAAAAAACGTTCATACGTTTGCCTACAAACTTATGTTATGAGTTTTTGCAACACGTTTTCGATAATTTCAACATTTAATACTTCCTGAAGTATGTCCTTAAATTGACCTTGAAATATCCTCATGCTAAATTGTTCTTAAGATCCAGGATCATATTCCTTACGTAGACTTATATTTTCCCTATTAAGGCGCAGGAAATAGGCATATAATTATCTTCAATTTAATCTTTGCAAACTGACTTTTTAATACAAAATGGCACTGACTTCTGAAATATGACACTTTGTCTTTTATTTTGAACGGGTTCGTCCGAAAAATGAGTCAATAGCCCTTCAGCATACGGGTCTGTTGCACGCTTCAAGGAATGCATGCTGAGAATACACAAATGTCTAAGAATTTAAATATCATTTTTTAATCTTTAATGGGTTGAAATAAGTAAATATCACGAAATACGAATGATGTTCTTAAAAATGTTTTTATTTCTTAGCAAAAAAAAACGCACAAAAAACAGCGTCATTACGTACAATTGCTATTCAAACTTAGTCCCGTTTATGTGTGTTGAACTAACAATAGAATATCTATGAGCCTGTCTCAATACGAAGCGATTATAGGCTTGAGAAATAATTTCATAAGGGCGTAGCCCAACTGAATTGCACACGCGGCTGATAAAAAATCGTATATTCGAGATATATTAAAACATGGTTCCACTATATACTATTTCGATTTTAACCTGTCTTCTATGTAAATAAGTAATGAAATAGGAAAGAACTATTTCACTGCACATGTATAACGCCAAAAAAAAGTAGGTCGACGTGACTTAACGAGTAACCGTGTTTTCACAACATAAACTTTTAGACAGGTTTGTTCTTTTTCATTCAAAAAATAGACATTTTGCGTATTTAATGTTGAGGATTTTCTTACTACACTGGCATTCATTTTCAAACGTACTTTCTTAAATGACGAGTACTTGAACGGATACATTCATATTTTAGTCCTAAGAAACAGCCTGAATTGAAATGTCACATGTGTGATCAATGAAATATACATAAACAACTTAGAAGTGATATTTCCGTAACATTGGTCTTTGTGAAGTGTATTTATTTAGATACAATCATTTCCTAATACTTCCATAGCATTGACGTATAAATATATTTTACACAGTCGTAACTTTCAGAAAGGCTTCACTGTTATCGTCTTGGATTAACAAAGTTTAATGTTTAATATCAAGGTCCTACATTTTAGAATAAATAATAAAATCTGTAAAAAGATCCTTTGGACGCAAAGAATGCAACCACACAGAATAATAGCAGACTCTGCTTAAATAAATTTTGATTCAGTTACTTCATTTATTTCATTACAGTTGAGTCTTAAACTTCACTCTTATCTTTATCATTAAACTGCTTCCACGTTACACCTTTTTGTAATTATAACATTGCCTCAAATCATTTAAACCATCGACGATAACAATTAATCTGTTATATATAATTCTGTAATTTCAAAGATCAGACTTGACATCCAATTTGCACCCAGCTGATTAGAAAACATTTATTTCTCCTCGAAGAGTGTCATTGTCTACACGTTGAGAAATGTATCACATATAACGTTATGGTGAGCGCATTTTAGTACTGCAGCGCCAAGAAACTCTAACTGTTCATGCTAGTTCAGAAAACATTGTAAAATGTCAAACTTTATGTAAAAAGATATGCCTGCAATGGCCAAAAAGATGTCACAAATACAATTCTTACTCTAGAAATAATAAAAAAAACGCATTACTTCATTCTAGAAATATACATTCATTCCACGTGAAATAAAATAAATTTAGAAAAGATTCTTTCGCCTGCCGTGTAAACTTGAGGTTTATTCAGTCAATGCAGGTTTATACCGTCAATGCAACTGACGGACTACTTTTTCAAGTATATGTGCTATAGGCAATGTAAACTGGGCCAAGAGTTCGAAGCTTGAACATTTCATCATTTTATGAGGACAGCCACGGTAAAAAAATAAAATATTGGTTCGCTCTGAACTTGTAAACCTCCATTCGGAATGGTACGGTGACGGTTTATAAAAGTCTGTGTGAATCGACCTTGACTTTGTTTATCTGGCGTTCACTCATTTTTAGGTAGAAATTTACACAAATAACCAGATTTAAGCAGTCGCGTATTGTAATTATTGGATCTAAACTATTCATGGTGGAAGGAATTTCATTATCTCACATCGTCTTGTACGGAAATGGAGTAAATTTAAGACTGCGGGCATTTGAATTCATCTCAAGCGTGGTTTTCGGCTGTATTTTATCCGAGGCAAAACCATTCTGCTTGTTTTGTACGCGAATGCCCTGTTAGCACCGATGATTTATAATACACAGAACTTCAGAAGGCAAAGTGTGAGGCATGACATAATGTTTTATTGTAAGGAATCGTGTGTAACTGGATCAAGCAGACAAGGGGGTTGAAGGGCGTAGGAATTCATAAGTGAGTGAAATTCTGGATTATTTTTGTAGAGAAAAACATTTTGAAAGTAAATATATGTTATACACAGATTTTATTGACTGCAGGATAAATAAAATATTAGGTTACTGTCTTTCTTAACTTAAGTTTATCCACCTCGTCTCCGAAAGATTTATCCCCCTCGGCAAGCCTCGGGTGGATAAACCTTTCTCCAACTTGGTGGATAAACTTAAGTTAAGAAAGACAGTAATCTAATATTCTCTATATCTTGCTTTTTTAACCTTTAGTTGTCAATTACAAGTCCGTCTCATGAGATATATACACCTACACTTTATCACAGTAAAAGTAAAATTATGTTTAGGGAAAATGCATTAAACGATGTATGGAAATCTCATTATCGATATGAAATATTAATAAAAACAAGGGCGAATGTCTGAGAAGAACAGACACGTTCTAAGAACTGAAAATAAAGAGTCATTCAGAGTGTCCACAACTCGAACTAAATTTCGCCATATATTTAGGTATTAATGCGTAACGTACACTAGAACTTTAACGAAATCTAAGCTATTCAGTGTAACTGAAAGCTCTTTATCTAATGAGTGTTAAGTTAAGAGTTATATAAGTTTGAATATTTGACATGCATGACTCTAAGGCTGTGTTTAGGGTGCTCTGTGCTACCGGGAAATCTACCCTTATCTTTTATCTTGTATTACAGCCGATAATATTTTTACCATTTATCCTGTGTTTTATAGAGATACAGGAATAAAGGTATTGAGTGAATAGTTGTTAAACAGGATACCTTCTACTCACCTATCATTTTCCTTATTCTTACAGTCGTTACTGTTTATGTTATCAAGGTGAATATATTTATAAAATTGCAATTCTTACTTTATTAAAGTCTGCAGTGTTTTTCATGCCATTTTAAAATACATAAGAATTTAACACCATCTCCAGTTTACAAAGAGTCACATTATTAAACATCGAATTAATTGGTTTTGCAGTATAATTGTAAGCGGTCAACAAAACAAAGCCAAAAATGAGATAACTTTACTTCTTTACTTAAGTCCTGTTCTTCCGGGAGAAAAACAATTTTGAAGACAGTTAGTTTATACTAATTTGTTTTAACTCGATGTGATGAAAGCTTCAAGCTTATTGGAACCACTATCGAGTCCGCTTCCTGGAAAAACCAGTACTGGTGTCATGTGAGAAGTCATGGCAGTGACCCCAGTGGGGCTCGAACCCAGGACCCCTGGATTGAGCGGCCGACACCTTATCCACTAGACCACCGCTCCACGGTTGACTTACTTCTCTGATACACTGATAATTATATTACTGCCAGGCCATTCATAATTAATGTCAAAGCAAAGGACGTCAAGATAAGTGACAGTGTTGGAAACAGAATTCTTGAGGGTATGTATAGAAAAGTTATATTTTCTAATATTCACGTCGCATTGTTCATATTACTGTGAAAAAAATATAAGTAGAAGAACATCTGCTAGGGATGATACCTAATATTTCTACTTCGACTGTTCAATGTTTTCCAGCGTTAAATGATAGCTTATTGCACTGACTTACTAAATCTATCTGTATTTTTCTTCATCTCTTTATATATATTAAAAAAAAAAACAGAAATATTTGAAATTTGAAATATGAGCATCTATAAATATTTGAGGCAACTTTTGTTATTTGAATGACTTGGAAATCAATTCTTAGAATTTATTCAATGTGTTTCTTCAAAAGAAAATATGTTTTTTATAAATGTTTGTAGCCTATGGAAAACATGTTTGTCAAATAAGGGGAAGATTATGAAATTACCTGACAAATCAGCTATTACGAGATTGATGATATATGCCGTCCTTGTACGGTACATCTGCCAAGCAGTCTTCAGTAAAATTAGTAAAGCCATCGAATTTCCCATAATAGAAAGTATAAACACTGGTACATACATTACGGTAAGAAGCACAGATACTGTAACAGTGTACGATGGAAAATATGAGCCAAACACGTCATGGACTACGCGTGGCGGATTTTCGGGCAAACCTGAGAGACTTCTATTTGATATTTCACTGTAATTCATCTTGAATAATAACTATATGACTGAAACATAAACACCCAGTTATTGCATTATAAAATGCACACTCTGGTATACTTGAATTGTCTTACATCTATTAACACAACTGTATATTCAGTCTTTCCTTTAAAAACTTTAATATTCAAACAAATAAAAATGCTGAAACATCCATGTTTTGCATTGACAAGACCTCCTCTTCTAGTCAAATGCTTGAAACCGTTATCACGTCATTGCCTACATTTCATTTACATTTTAGGTTCAATAAGAAATCTGTATTCATCAAAACAAATCAGTTTCTGTGTTCTTTTAGCCTCACTGCAGAAAGCCATTGTAAAGTTACTGGATTGTTCAAACTATTTGCAATTTGCTTAAAGTAGGTATAAAGTACGAAAAAGCCGTAAAAGGCTTATCTGGCAACACATTAACCGATTTTATTGTCATTTTACGACGAAGAATTCTAACAGCCTGAAGATTTGTGACACTCATAAAATCTTGCATCTTCCGTCAAACAGCCAAATGTTGGCATGTAGGTTTTTGTCATAAATGTGTAATACTTCGTCGAAATACTGCGTGTCAGTGTCGTTTTGGAAATATGTAACTTTTAAAAGAAGTTGGTATTATGGTGTACAATAAGCATGTAAAAGAAAATGCATTTATATAGCCTAAACATGACATGTACATATGTCGAATCTGTGCTCTTTTTCAAGTTATACGCACCCAAAAGCCGAGGTAATTCGTGCAAATAACAATCCTTGTTGTCTCTAGGGTATATTCTACAAAAAAGTACAATCATCTCCGAGCGATGATGTTCAGTTAAAACAGAAGTCAACAACTGTTAATTTTGACTTGAGTTTATTTTTTTAATTTAACTTCAATAATAGCGAGTATGAAGCAACGACCTAAAGTCTCTCCACAGGTCAATGACACCTTCAGATTATTAAATGGGCGTTTTGAGAATATATTTTATGATTTGAGTTCATTGCAGCAATTCAGATATTAATTTCAAAATGGTTAACCGGCTTAAGTAATTATGTCTGTCAAAAATATTGACGGCACTTTAAGTCGAATATTTCTCATCCGATCTTCACCAAACTGGAACAAAATGTGTTTGCGAATAAGTCATCGGCCAATTTTGATAATTATAGCGAAATCGGCACAGGCACTTCAGAATTATGTCCCTTGAATTAGCGAAAATCGCTCAGGTCTTGGGGACATAAAGGACCCACTAATGTGAATAGTAGTTTATAGATCCTTTATGTCCGCAAGATTTAATCATCTCAGATGATTAGGCAGTTAAGGTATTGGTGCATGGTTTACTCATATTCTACTATTCAGACGGTTAGGCAGTTGTGGGAGACATGTGATTTTCTCAAACGCAGCTCTAGTTTGTATCTGTAATGGTGCTTAAAGGGTAACATGATTGAAATTATAAAAAGAACTTAATGTGCCAATATCAACTATCTGATATTTATAAAACTATCAGGCCATTAATTACTTATGTTAAGAATAAACTTTTTTATCCTGGTGTCAAATAATATGAAACTGTTGGCAATAAGTAGTTATGTAACGGTACATTATCTCAACAGTAAGTAATGTTACCTTACCACAACAGTAAGACTTTAGTAATATGACCACAAAAATGAGTATTGTTACCTTATAACAACAATAAGAAATGCTTCATTACCATAACAATAGGTAACCGCAGCATACCACAACAAAAAGTAATTTCATCTTACTACAACGGTAAGTAAAAGTACTTTGCCAAGACAATGGGAACTGTTACCTTACCACAACAGTAAGTATTGATACCTTACAACAACAATAAATACCTTACCACAACAATAAGAAACAGCTTCAAAAGTGATATCCACCTCAGTTAAAATTTATTTTAACCCGACCCGATTTGTTTTCCCCATTAAACAAAGAAGGCTGAAAACTGTGTGTTATTATTCAATAATTCATTATTCTGACGACACAATTATTATGTCATAGCGCCAGACGGCATAGCGGCGCCCTGGAAATCAACAAAAACAAATATTTGATATAAATATTTATTATATCTCAAATAGAGATTTGCTCTTGAATAAAATCATTGTTTGTCGTTTAGATGCGTATTACCATATCATTCGGGCTGCACCCTCGTGATATAATTCCTTCGCATCTAAGCTCCAAATGATGATTTTATTCAACGACATATCACTGTTTGGAATATAGTATTTCTAATTAAACCATGAACTTATGCAGCATAGAAACGGCAATAAATAACGTCTGCGAAATGTCCCTCATTTTTATCTTAAAGGCACTCGCTACAGTTTTTCCGGACGGGTCGATATTTACCCCAACACCGTGCCAGTTTGGTTTCGATGTAGCTCACTGCAGACTTGGTGCGGTCTTCTGCGCATGCCCGGAAGTGATTATCTAATGTCGCGTACGGCAAAAATTCGCAAATTATTGTATGTTCGCATGCATTTAATGTACAAAATGTATAATAAACTGACTAAAGGTAAGGGTAAGTATCACCATGGTTACAAAATATATACATTTAAAGTACTTTTAGTTCAAATTGCTTCAATCCGACATATACTGGAGTCTGTTATTTATATCAGCGCTCAAACTCTGCATTGAGTCACAGCTGTTTCTAATCCCGTACCGAACCCGTACCGTACATTCGTAAACTATAGGTTTTGTTAAAAAAAGGGCGGAAACTTTCTTCGTTCTGTGCCATCAAAATGCTTCAGAAACACATTAAAATCCGCTTATTAAGAAATATGTCGTTTGATGATATTATATATATATATTTCTAAGTCATTTGCTCAAACACTGAATGAGAATTTCGTACCAACCTGCGTTGTATAAATGCCCGCCACACCCCACGTCGTTGTAATTTGATTTAAGCGAAATCTAATATGGTGACTTATCAATTTTCTTTTTGTTTTAGATTAGGTAGACATAACTAAAGGTCTGTGCAGAGTTTGATTAAATTCTATTATGTGAAACTCGATAAAATAGCAGAAGTACCAACTTAAAATTGACAAAAATATGCAATAATAGCCCTTGGGTCTGCTGAACAAGTATTCCTTTCTTTACAAAATCATGTTCTTTTGATTTCTCTGAGCATGTTTCAAACAGATATATTGTTTTCCGTTATAAAAATGCTTAGATAATCAAATTTATGCTAATTATTGTACTTTACTGAAATATATTTTAGGATTACAGAAATTTTGAAAAATGTTTGAAATAGCACCATATCTAGGGGCTAATTAAATTGAAACAAAGCTGGTGACCTAGTATTTTTATTTCATTTTTCAATACATCATAATATGATCTTTTAATACAAAACATTTCATCAAAATCTATTATTGAGAAAAAAATACGAAACTGTAGCGAGCGTCCTTAATCACTTTAAGGAATTTAGCTTTTTGTTAAAGCAAGTCAATGGTCCGTTTAGCATGCTAATGCTCAACATTACTGAGACTGAAATATCTGTGAAATATTTGATATATCGGTAAACCGTCGAAAAGTTACCCAAAAACATAGAATGAGTCTCTTTTGGTTTATGTACTGCAAAAGCTGGGTCTCGTGTTTCTTATGCATTTGTAATTGTTTGCACTTGAAGCAAGGTAAAAGATCAATGACATTCGATAGCTTCGGTCTATTTCGTTCCTTTTTAACCAAAATCTTATACTGATACCGACGAGTCGAGATTGGTGGAAAAAAAACTATACGAAATCACAAAAACACATTTTTGTACATACTTATGCATATTACATCCGTCTAGACTATGCTTCACACTTGTTTCAAAGTTTTAGTTTCATAACCTTTTTATGATTGAAATTCACATTTGTCA
This sequence comes from Mercenaria mercenaria, assembly GCF_021730395.1. Classification (NCBI taxonomy): domain Eukaryota; kingdom Metazoa; phylum Mollusca; class Bivalvia; order Venerida; family Veneridae; genus Mercenaria; species Mercenaria mercenaria. The sequence continues at coordinate 59,680,871 of NC_069363.1, forward strand.
ATATTAGGGTTTGTTTTAGAAAAATAGTAACATTTAAATTATTTGTCAAATCGTCTACATCAGGTTCTTCGAAAGTATTTTCTTCACCTACTTGTTATGTTGTGTGTATTTAATTGTTTAAAGTTATTTCTTACTTGCTCATACATCAGTTTCTTTAACATCGTGCGGAGTTGCTTGACCAGTAACGGATTTTCCCCATACTAATTTTAATTCTTATTTGCCAGAAATCAAAATACGCTTATATTGATTATAGTTGTTCCATACACAGAGTTTTATGAAAACTTCTAGGAGCACCCTTTCTAAATATTAAGTTTATTTATATAACTATCTTGTAGAATAATTTATGAAGTTATTTAAAATCCATTTATGCGAAGAACGTGGGAGAAAGTACTAAAATACTTAATTCTATATATAAGGAATCAGTATAAAGTCCCATAAGGCTTTAAATTTTATGTTAAGAACAGACCAAACAAATGTAATATGTATAATCACATGGTTAGAAAAATGGTACTTTTAATACCGAACATGAACTTTTACAGCTAGAGGCATAAAGAGAGGTAATCAAAAATAAAACTTTATATTGTGTTTATCAATATTCAAACGTTTGACAAATATCAGAGAAAACAATAATCAGAAATAGGATTCAACAAGACATTAATATATTTGATGTTCATAATAGAAAATGTTGCAGCCACATTTTAAACAAAGGCATTATGGACCTGTAATGATATGGTTATCTTCGGAAACAAAATCTTTGGTAGTAAAAGTGTTTCTATGTAAGGAGTGTAATAGTATATTAGATGTAATAAAAATATTACGTGATATGTTTTTTTAATAATATGTAGGAAGTGATTTTACAATTCTTTTGGATATTAGTTTTCATACAAGGTCTTCGCTGTAGAGTAATTTTCTAGGAACTTTATTAAAACTACAAAAGATGATTTACTGCAGATTCTTACTTCATTCTTGGATACAATTCATATTATTTTTCATATTTCAGTCTTTTAAATGGCAGTCTATATATTTCATCATTTTTAACAGTTTGTTTCTGGCTTTTCTTTCTAGTGACGCCTGGCAACACAGTAATGTACGTATAATTAAATTATAAAAAATCGCCTCAAACATAATCGCCATTTTAAATTCTATATTTGATAACTATATGACTTTTGTTTCAGTAGCAGTCATGACAGTAAAGGTTATCTATATTAAAACACAGACACGATCATGGCATTCAGTATACAAGTTCAAATAATGGCTTGCCAAAAAGACTTCATTATTCGAAAGGCTTGAATTGTGCACAAAAATTACAGGTTTTTCTGAAGAAAAATACATTTTACTGTAACGGTTTCCATTGTTATTTAATCCTGCCGGATTCAAATTTGTCGCATGTTTTACGATACTCATTATAGGAGCGCTAATGCGGAACTGTTCGTAGTTTACAGATATTTCAGAAAGTGTAACATAATTATCCAATTTCTCCTGGCTATTCTCTCAGTTCTATTAATACATAAATCAATTTTATGAAAATGAAACCAGAAGTGAAGTGAACAATTCTGATTTATATTATTAAATATATATAGAACTTAGAAATTAATTCATCAATGTTAGCATGTTGCAAGATATTTATAACACCCTCTACACATTGCTTGTTTTTATATATTTGACTTCGATCTTAACGTAATGCAAGGTTCCATATACCCAGTTTTGCGTGGAACATGCAAATGCATGACTATGTTCTTAATTGTGCACCACAAGTTTTGTATGTGTTTGGATACTAACGAGTGTATTAAATTCTAATTAAGTAAACAATATTAAATGTGATATGGCATATGACTGCAAGGTTAGATTTATGTTTCAAATTTTTCGATGGAACGCTTATAGGTTCAGCTAGACATAGATATCTATGACTTAATGCTAAGCAAAAAGGGAAGCCTAGGGCAGCATCATGACTGTAAATTGACGACTGTAACCTTCTTGTAAATCATGCAATTCTGCCTTATTGAAAACAAATTACATTACGGCCTAATTCATAGAGACTGCTACAGAAATGCAAATATAATTAACAGAGTGTTATAATATAAGGAGGAAACACCGTTTATGAACCATATCGGAAATTTAAGATTGAACACTATCTTGGAATGATGTTTTAACTGTGAAAGTCCGCAAAAAATGAGTTGATACTTTTCTAGTAGAAATCATGAAATAAAACATTTTCGAAAGTTGGACAAGAATTACACATACTTAGCACCTAATTTCATGGATGGTAATTTCAGATGTTTTTGTTCAAGAATAGATTAAATATTGGTTTCAGGACCCTAAATTTTAGGGCACAGATAACCCAATCTGCGCGTCAAGTATTATGTGCGCCAGAAAATACTTTACACATGTCCCACACTAAGGACCTAGTGAGTCCGATAAAAACATTTAATTATTTTACATGAAAATTACTCGTTCACGGAAACCCTTAGTTTTATATAAAATTAAAAAAGCAATATGAATATAAATGACCTGAAAATACCCCGGTCTCTTTTATTTTAAAAGGTACCATTGCACAATTACGCTATATTTAAGGTAATATGGCACATGACTACAACATTGGACTTATGTTAAAATAGTTCCGATGGAAAAGCGCATAGGATCAGCTATGACTTGGCGCTAAGCAAAAACGTGAAGACCAGGGCGGCAGCATGAGGATAACGCTTAACTTATTGGAAACAAATTATATTAAGGCCTAATTCAGACAGACATGCCTTAGACAGGCCAGTTTAATGAACATTATGTTAGAAAGTAAGGAGGAGAAACTGTTTATGAAACATACTAGTATATGTATTTCAAGTTAGATTGAAAACTATAGTGTATGGAGGTTGCAAATATGAAAAGTCCTCTAAAGCGCGTTGATACTATTCAAGGACAAATCATGAAATGAAGAAATTTGGAAAGTTGGAGAGTAATTACACATTCTAAACACCTGACTGCATGGTATTTTCAACTGTTTCTGTTCAATAGAAAATGAGTAAAATATCAATTGTTTTCAGGACGATAAATATTGAGGGAAAAATAACCCAATCTGCGCGCCAAGTTGTACTTCAGACCCTAAGGAGCTAGTAAAATTGATTAATCATTTTTGTTTACTTTACATACAAATTACTTGCTCTTCGTAACCTTTAGTTCTATAAAAACTAAAGAGCCATATGAATATAAATGCCTGAAAATACCCCGATCTCTTTTATTCAGAAAAACTACCTAGGCCAAAATACGCTATATTAACTTATGGTGTTCCTTCGTTTAAACAACAAAAATATTGTTTTAATGTCACTCACTTTCCTTCTTCAGACAGTTACACATAGCACTCGTTTTAGCCCAAAAATCAATACTTTTTCTGAAAATGGCAAATTATAACTTTAATGAAGCTTGGTGTAATTCCTGCTCCTGGATTCAGAGCAGTTGAACGGACACGGTAAACAACGACAAATCAGGGATCGCAATTCCACTTAAATCACAGAACCGGAAAATGCCGAAAATATGCACGATTAACATTGGAACTGATGTTTTATGGAAATCCGCCAAATAATATTAGAGAAGAAATCAAAACATCATAAGATTTTGGCGACAATAAGCACTACTAGGCTTAACTATAGTCCCTTTTATGAAGTTTGGTTTAAATTCCAGCATATTTAGTTCTGGTCATTTTTTCTCATTTAGGGCACGACTATTATTTTCATCCGGGGTCCATACGCCGCTTTTCATGGAATTGCACCCTGTGTATCATTGAAGGTTTCGTGTGCATCGCCGTATGAATACATCTGCGGATGTCTCTATATTATATTCTGGTACTAATAGCATGTGTAAATGTTTAGTTCCGCATGGCGTGGACGGTAGCTTGCATTTCCACTATCGTCCATGAACATGCTTAATCAAACCGAGCCTGCAACATTTTCGTTAATGTCATGTTGGACTACCTGTGGTTTTCCACTTTTCTATTTTAGATCCGGCTGATAGTGTCATATAGACAAACAAATAGACCGACATACAGACAGACGGGCGGCACAAAATCAATATATCTCTCCACCACGAGTTGGAGACATAGTTTCAATTTAAAATTCAATTTTAGTAATTTTAGTGTAACATCTGTTTGATTTTTTTTAATTCGTGTACAGCTACGTGGGTATTATTTTCTAATGTTACAATTTTGTACGATTCCAGGTCATTGCAATCATATTTGGTAAAATTATAAAACGTGTTATCATGTTTTAAGAGATTTAGACAAACTACATGTTTTGCGTTTAGTCCGATTTCTTTTGACGCTACACTTTGATTGTGTCTGAAAGAAAATCTGAAACATTTAATGGAAGGCCGTATTTAAGACTCATATTGACTGGTCTTCGTCGAGCCTTTAACGGTGTTTCTTTCATTTAAACTACTCTTACAGATGAATTATATTTTTTCTGCTTTGGTGTATTTTATTGCTGGCTGTAATATCGATTAATTATTTGGTCTTATAACTTTTCGTTAGACAAAAATTGAGTAGCTCTCATGCTGAATCACTTTTTTTATTGGTCAACCGACTTTTTATTTATATATTTTGAATATTGTAAACTCCAATTTCTACAGTATAGTACCAGTAAATATAAAAATATTCTTTGAGTGTTTTAATGTACGCCCTGTCTAAACAGCCGTGTAAATATTTTCACTCCGAAGACACTGTACAACTTGCTTGATACTTTGTAAATGACACCATAAGGACATATTTTAAGTGTGTTTGAAAGAATGGAACGACATGAGTTATCCATAAGATACTTGATTGAATACTTTATAAATGTATATCCCCGGTGTCTTTTATCTCAAAATGCATTATCTTGATCTGTCGAAATAAAGCCAGACTATAATCAGCCTTATTTCTCTTAAGATCTATTTATCACAACATAGATAATTGAAACTTCAAGCTGAAACCTTCAAGGCAAAAGACGTCGTTTCTGATCAAAAGCGGATAAAAAGTATTACTGCAGTTTTTCAGTCTTTTTAAACATGTTACTGATTAGATCAGTTTGAAAAATAACGTGACTAATCTGCCAATATCCGGGAACCAGACTCGACCAACTAAAGGGAATAAGCACCCATATATTTTCTCTTAACCAATGGAACCAGGTGTAACCTTAGTTTCCGGCAATGAATCGTCATCCACGTCTTGACAGCCAGCTTCTTGGAGGTAATTTACGATCCGTGGATGGAAAAAAAAAACAAGCTGACTACAGATGTCAGCCACGGGAGATGTTTTTGTCAATCGATAATTGATTAACTCTTCTTCAAGTTAAATGTTAGTGGATTATAAGGAACCGATATGGAACAATTAAAAATTGCCTACTTTGTTACAAAAATCAAAAACACAAGAGGTTAAACTCAAATTTAAAAAGATTCGAAAGACTCTGAAACAGTTGAACTCTGGTCGGATGCTTTTATTATTTGTATTTAAAGTATAAAATGTTGAATTTAATTTTTATACACTAAATTACTCAAATGATTTTGTTATGACTGAAGGTCTTTAGATGAAATATATTTATTCCGACGTAATCATTGTATAATATGTAAAGAATTAAATGTGCCACTTAACAACGAAAATGAATAAGACCAGTTACCAGTTAAACACTTTTTTGTCTTGAAATAGACTCACACTCGGGTTCCAGGTGAAAGTACTAGAAGCAAAATATGGGTTTTAACACTTCGTATCATGAAGGAATAACTATCGAATGTCAGTCATTTCAATCTTTCCTGCAAGGTGATTGAACTATTTCGGAAACATTTCTCCGAGTAGAAAAAAGAACAATTAATTTACACCTCTTTGTCTCAGACTAAATACGAAAATTATCAAGGGGGTAATACGAATCAATTAATCACAAAATGTATGTCAGACGGTTTCCAGAGAATCCAAAAAGGCATGACATTAGACGAGGCGACCAATAATGCATCGCATACTGACAAACCTTCCATAAGTCTGTTATATGCTAAGTATAGAAATCGGGGGATGTTTTCGGTCGAATGTTTGCCTTTCCTAGGTGGCTGTTCTAAGAGTCAGTGAACTTTTTCTTGATAAACACATTTGATTATATCAGAGATCATATGACACGGATATATTTTAAATGTTCAAAATTGGCCAGAGGTGCATGGGTACAATAAGCCATCGAGATAAATTATGTCTAGGCAAAATTAGATTACTTATACAATATTGACTGAAAATGCAGCACCGACTATTTAACTGTTTTGACAGTAGTTCTTAACAAGTATCTGATGTTATAAACTGAGTTTACGAATACGAATACAGGGATTAGTGGTAGTATGGACAATATGAATGCCTTTTATTGCGTTGCTGTGGCACAAATGTGATTGCTATGATGCACAGAATGCTAATGTTTTATTAACAAATTGAATTGATTATTATGAAACTCGTAAAATGTTTCAAACAAAGGAGGCGATGCAAACAGTTTCAGTCATTATTTCATTTACATCTGAGTTCTGCTGTAAAGTAATCACATTCGATTTAATATAGTTCCAAACGGCAGGATCAAAATGTTATCTACTATGAAGAATTTAATGAAAACATTATTTTTTCAAAACTTCAGAATGTACATAGACATCTAGGCAAATAAAATATTAATATGAAAAATGTGGACTTCACATAAGCTTTTATGATAGAAATCTATGGGAAAAGCATTATTTTGATGACATTTTCGCTAACAGAATGTTTTCTACAAGTAGAGTTTAGTTAAACTTTTCATGAATATAAATTAACATATGGTCTATCATATGGTAAAATGAAATGTGTTAGTCCGTGTGCCTGATTTTCAGACATTTGACCATTATTAAAGAGACGCGCACATTTAAGGCTGATTTGGAGACATTATTGCGAATTATTTAACGTGCCAAACTTTTTAAAATCATATTTAACTTCTCGAAAGATAATTACGTTGCCGTTTTAATAATTCTGCTCACATGTCGCTATTCATTCAATACATGAAGTTGCTTTTTTTTTATTTCCGTAAGCTGAGTCTAGGCTTTTTCTACGTTATCCGGATAACTGACGTTACGCAATTACTTCTGGTAACTTAAAGAAAAACGTGCAGAACTATCTTAACCATTAATTGTGCTCCTTAAAGACACGAGAATTTAAAAATATAATCTGTTCGCGATTAGTTTCAAAGAAGATTAAGAATGTGGTAGTTACCTGCTGTGGAATTCAATATTGGCTTTCGCGAATATAATCTGCGTTCGCTGCAAATGCTTTGTATTTCATTAGCTCGCTTTTCTGCTAAATATTGTTTGTGGTTTCAGTAGACGGAAACGCCGACAAAGATGTGGTAAAGATCGATTTAAAAAGGGATTCAGATTTAAAATGCCGTGTTCTTTAACTTGGACTAGATAAATGAGGCAAAAAGCATTTAGTTTTCCTATTCTGGTAAAGTATGAAATTTGACTGGTTTGTCTTGACTTTTTAATATTAAGCACACAGTTACATTCATTGGCAGAAAAATCTAGTTATCCTAAGGTAGTTTTGCACGTTCGCTTGAAATGTTTTTATACAATTCAAAATTTGATCAAACCCATATTTTTCACAACTTCTGAATATACTTAAAATTCGGCAAATAAAAAGGATAGGGTATTGTGCTTGATTTTTTTCCTATACAGATTTAAAAACTTTAGATATCGCACAAGTTTTCATAATGGGCGTCTAAGGAAGCATCAGTAATTTTTAAATATTTCGGGAATAGACATTTTCTATAATGTACATTTTAATGAACCTTCTTACAATCATAAATATATGGTCTACAGAATGGTGAAATAAAATATATATGTCCATGTGCTTGTCTTTGAGCTATTTGCCCATGATTAAACAGAGAAGCACATTATACGCTTGATTTAAGACATTATTTGGAATTACTTAATGTACCAAACGTTTAAGAAACGTTCCCGTTCTGATAAATTCACTCAATGGTTGCCATTGATTCATAAAATGATTTTTCTTTCCGTATACCAGGCTTTATTCTTCGTTATCCGTATAAATGACGTTATGCCATTACTTCCTATTTATCAAACGTGCAGAACTACCTTAATGCCTTTTGCGACTTTTAGGAATCTCGCCTAATTCAAGATTGTTTTACTTATTTAACCTTAATGTATTTGGTCTCAGCTTTACTGTCTCTCAGGTATTAATAAGTGCCTATAATTGTGCTGGCTTACTTTGGCGAGCCAGTATTACGATAGGATTTAATTTTGAAAACTTCCTAAAACGCCGAACATCTCCAATTACTGGCTCCAAGCTTTTTCCTTCAAGTACAAAGAGCAATCCAGCAACCTAAACAAAATGGCGGTTCGTTTATGAAAAGTGACCAATCGAATGCTGGCTTACTAAAGCCATATTACCCCATAAGGCCACGGCCATCTTTAATGAACAACAAGAGGTCAATGACACTCAGAGGCCCAATCTAACGAAATTAGTAAGAATATTGCATCAGTCGCATCTCCCTAATTGCAGAAATGAGCTTAACAATTTGGCAAATTTTGGGTAACTGAGACCCTACCTGAATGGCATATCTCTTTGAGCTCCACCCCTTCCCTTTCATATTAAGAGCTAAGCGAGCGACTTTCTAGCTTCTTTAAAAGCTCTCCTTGTTTTGTCTAAGATACGATTACAGATAACGACTTACCTGATAGATCAGCCATTACAAGGTTGATGATATAAGCTGTTCTCATACGATACTTCTCTTGTACGGTTTTCAGCAAAACTACTAAAGCCGTCGAATTACCCGAAAAAGAAAGTATAAATATCAGCACGTACAGAACTGTCAGAAGTAAGGAAGTTGTAGCACTAAAAGTTGGTGAATGTGAGCCAAATATATCCAAAATTTCTCGAGAGGAGTTCTCCTGGAGAACTGAAATACTCCAGTTTGATGTAGCACTGTAATTCATTTTTTGAGATTTATTTGTTTAACGGAAATATGAACGTGCTAGTTAACTTTCAAAATAAACACTCTCTATGCAAGTTTAAACCTTTAACATTTTTGCAACATATACACTATCACAAATTTTATGATACATTTCAGTAACAAATCCTTTTTACTTGTTACCATAGTTTGGATCGAATGTTAACCCATTCTGTACTAAACATCCTTTGTCTCTTTCAGAAAAAATTATACAAACGTTCACACGACAGTAAGAACAGATACATCACTGTTATCAACTGTCAAGGAAAGATCAATCCTAATGCGAATCTAATTTGCTTTCAACTGATTGGAAAGCTGTTTTGTTACTCGAGAAAGAAAGTGTCATTAATTATAATCTTAACAAACACATGTTATAAGACTTACTACCTTTGGCATCTATTGATCTCTTTACAAGCTACTTTAACAATAACCTAAATCAAAGAAAGATGTCAATGATTAAAACACTTGTGGAACATAAACACGCACAGGAGACGCCTTATCTGACGACACTTTAATCATTTACGTCATTGATTGTTTACATCATTAGCTGTCAATAGTTTGGAGATTTTATCATGATAATCAAACGTTGTTTATTTTTTCATAATATCTAAGTGTTAGCAGGTAGCTGAGTATTGCAATGACTAACGATAGTCTATACCTTTAATAAACATTTTCCTCTGATGTATTACACTTAATTTAAAATTACAATAGTAATAGTTTAGTAACTGCTGAATAATATTATACTTTTAAGGTGTACAATATCCATGTACTATAATTATTAATGAAATCTTTCATAGGGCTACTGCCACAATCAGTAACACGAAATATATACATTCGTCATGTATATCTATATTGAGGCAAAACAACTTTGTAAATTACTATCAATTATTAGTATTCCATGTCATAGATAAGAAATACTTACAAAGGTAATTAAGCGACATTATGGACACAGATTACGGACAAAGATCTAAAAGGAATAATCACATCGCTTTCAAACAGTCACAACAAATATCAGCTCGCACTGGCCAAGACGTTTCAAGATTTGATTGTAAAGGACAGAAAACTGATACTTTTATTACTTGAAAGGCAGTGTCTATAATCATGTTATTAATCTGATTTTCTAATCATTTGTAGGACAACATTTCTGACTTAAAACAAATACGAATGCCAAAAAAAACTCAGTGTAACTCACCTTTACTACCACATGGCTGTGGAAGGACGGATGATCGGATGAAAAGACAGACGGACAACGCCAAAATTCTACCCCTCCGAGTTCGATCCCCGGGCGGGGCGTATATTCTCTGTGACAATTAGATAAAAGACATTGTGTCTGCAATCATTCGCCCTCCACCTCTGATTCATGTGTTGAAGTTGGCAGTTACTTGTGGAGAACAGGTTTGCACTAGTACAGAATCTAGGTACACTGGTTAGGTTAACTGCCCGCAGTTACATAACTGGAATATTGTTGTAAAAATGGCGTTAACCAACAAATCAACACTTTTAGGTGTATAACGGCGAGCAGTTAGCAGACAACGGATTTCAGACACAATGGCTTTTATCATAGAGAACTTACACCTCGCCCGGGAATAGATATTACGAGTCCGCTATCCGTATATCTGCGCTCTCCCTATTGAGCTTAAAACGCGGGCTGCAAATGAGTCCATTTATGTGATTTGTAATTCACCGGACGTCATAATTGACGTCGTAATGTTCTCTAACCGGTCCGCGTCAACCGTAGTTTATCACAGAATATTCAGAGTTTTGCCTCCTTCTCTATTTAACTGCAATTAAATCGTGCCATGTAAGAATGCGTATTTATAAACCAACCAATCATTGTCATTCATCCAATAAATGGGATTAGAATTAATTATAAAAACGTGCACCAGAGCTGTATCAACTTCAGAATAACTGCCCTGTCATTTATCAACATTTTGAAATAACGTATAATAAAGCAGTCCGTTACATTTATCTTTGTTTTATAATTACACCACTTACTCGGAAACAAAAAAGAAGCTGTTTTATAGAAATGAATTTTCTCCACCAGTCGCTACATGACTATATATATGAAGTCGTGAAAAATGTGACGTCAAGAATTTGACAATGCAACTATATAAGTAATCATTTCACTCTGTCCGTGAATAAAATATAGACCATTAAGAAAGAAGAGTGACAAAGACATTTCATGACAATATTTTCAGGCGTTTTCTCAACCCGACATTCTTAATCAGGTTACTAAATTCATGCAATGTGCGCATTTATGTTATCTATTTCAATTTGAAATGTCAGTAAAATGTGAGACATTTCATTTCAACAATAAAAAATGATTTTTTTTTTGACATCTGGTAATCCAGCTGTACTCATACACCTCTTGAAAGTAATAATATTCATTTTGACCATTTCGATTTAAATTATTTGGAAAATAAAGAATGTTTAAGAAGTTTTATAAACAAGACAATGATAGCAGAAATGACTTACCGGTCGCGAATTGCGATTTATGTTACAAGGACACTTGTTTATTATATAATATAATTACTCCTTCAGCGTTTTTAAAGTTATTGTTACAAGGTTTCCTGTATCATAATGCTCCTTTTTCTATTATGTATAGTACTCCTAAATATATATTTAATTCTCCTAAATATGTTATTATCATGATTATGTACATGATTTGCTCATGTTTTATTGTGATTTGTATTCATAAATTTTATGCTGGCGGGAAAACTTTGTCCTATAAAAAGGCTTCGATAATATTAAAGTGAAGAGCATTTTAGGTGACTTTTAAGAAACATAGTCAAACGTGATATTATCAAATTATGGAATTAATGTAATGTTTGGAGATATATTTCAGTGGAATTTATTTAGTATACTATTTTAGTGATTAAAATATATATGGAATTTAACCTTGAATTTGTTGTTGGAATCTTACTTCTCCCTTGTCTACCAAATTAAAAGGTGTTAAAAATTAATCTGAATTTCTGATGCAGTGAAAAGTACGCTCTCCCATCACTACATTACATTGACAGTTTATATACTGACAAGATAAAGGAACGCCTCATCGAAAGATAGCGTTACTTTCCGAAAATTCGTTACATAATTTAAAGCAGAAATGTACATGTACGCTGACAACCGAAACTCGTAAGATTTTATTCAGCCCATTGTTGAATTTATGTACCTGCTCATGATTTCCTCGTGCAGCCCATGTGTGTTAACCATGTGGTTTAATTGTGCGAACACTTTCTGCACAAATTCGTTTTATATTGAAAGAAAAGCGGACACTCCCTTCAGCCCTTTCAACTTGATGATTGCAATTGTTGACTGGCAAAAACTTTGTTTCTACTTAATACCGAATCGTTATTACGTTTAAATACTACAAATACTACCGTTTGAGAAATTACTTCAAATTTTGGAATTTTTGATACATATAACACTTGCTAAATTTAAGAAGTAGCCATCGATCGCCAAAGAAGAATGAACTTTGAGCTAGTTATTGCATTGGCCGATGTATTAAGTGAGACAAAAACACCAGTTACTACTTATTTTGTTCATTGTGAATAATAAGATAACAAGCTCTCGTTTCTTTTAAGAATGCAATTTCCGCAGTGCAAACAAGAGTGCTTGGATTTCCATTACAAGATTTCTCATTCATTGTCAGGGAAACTACAAAGCTGTGACTTTCTCGTTTTTTCAAGATCGCATTTATGTAATTAACGTCAATTTCTGTATGAGAATTCCATCATTATTGCCAAGGTTCTAACGTATCAATATTGACCAACACTTTTATCATCCACAAAAGAATTGTAAATAATGGCTTACCAGATAGATCAACTATTAGAAAGCTAATGATATATGCCGTCCTTATACGGTACTTCTGTCGCGTGTTATGCAGCAAAACTATTAGTGCTGTTGGATAACCTAAACAAAGGAGAAATATTTGCACCTATAGAAAGGTATGAAGCAATGATGTTTTAACAATTGTGAGCCAAATAGATTCACAATCATGAGAAATGAATTCTTTTAGAGGAACTTCATTTAATGCATTTAATATATCTCTGCAATTCATTCTTCGAGATTTATTTGTTAAGAAAACATATTTACTTGTCATTTAATTTTCATCTTTTTTTAATAATACTATTTGTGATATTTAACAGTCCCGTATTTAATATTCTAAATGTCTGATAAAAAAATCTAGACCTAGTACAGATTGTATAAAAGGTCAAGTCCAAAACATAGGAACTCAATCAACACAACTTAGCTTCTATCAAACAAATATCAATCGTTTAGCGATTTAAGTTAGCTGATTTCAATTGAAAACTGCGCTATTATTTAAATCGTTAAGTATATCACATTTTATACTTGATAATGACATAAAAATCAACTTAATGCAGAAATCAATCTCAAGAAATAAAAGCATTTTGTGAAGCAGAACAGAAATATACCATAGGTGGGAAAACAATTAAAATTCACAAGCATTGTTTAACAATCTGTAACAAAAAAAAACAGAGAATTTAAATTAAATAAGCACATTCAATCAATATAGCCATTTTAATAAGCCAGGAACCATATAGCAGAGCACATATGTGTCACAGGGTGAGAAAACGTGCAATCAGTCCGTGGCTCGAACCCTTATATGCACGGTCATCAGCGTGTAACGAGAATCATGTTCTGCCAGATTACTTTTAAAATTAGCCTACAGATTCAAAGAATATTTTCAATTTACGTAGATGTAGGGAAATGTAGATTTCTCAACAAAACAAGATGGCATTTAATTAGTTTAGTTGTATCATTTTTATTGAATTGAACCGGTGTTCTAGGTGAAAATGGCGTTTATTACACATATGAGATCTTTCACTCATTTGTGACAATTCAATTTAATATAAACACATTTGTGATATGGCCAGTCATGAAACTTTCTATGAGATGACTTCAAAATCCGACCATTTCATTGTTTGGAGAAGAAAAGAAATTAAAGTATTTATCTTTAACAGTCACGTGATTAAGGAATAACTGGAACAATATTGGTAAAGATTCATCCAAAAACTTTTTTATAGATATCTTAAAATCGGACAGGCAGTTGATGACAAGAAGATTTTTCAAGTTTACACTATACAGTATATACTGACACATAAAGAAACTGTGCACTTTAAAATCTGCTGCATTTTATCTAAATACTACAAATTGCCGCTTGGAACTTTCCAATGTAAGCACATGAATACTTGCGTACATACTTTTCTTATCTGTCTGACATTTTATCATCGGAAATTTTCGAAACTAATGGAAAGATCATCCGCTTTTACGTCAAGACGATTTTGATATTGACGAAACACACTGCCTTGCGTAGATAAAACAAATATCTTTTTTAACATTTTAGCAAATTGTTTATATCTCTTCACAAGAGTTGCCAGGAAAACCAGAAATGTCTAAGTGCACAGTTTTTTGTACGTCAGAATACATACAGGAAGAGTAACCAATCATTCTGACGGCAAAGCTTTTTCGGTAATTAGATTACTTCCAGTTATTTTGGTAGAGGCTCACCAAATAACTGTTCGTGCCAATTATTTTTAAATCGGACCAATAATTTCTGACAACATGAATTTTCATTCCTATTAAAAGCATTGTTTGAACCTGGAGACAGTGTTTCAAAGAACGCATAACTTGTATAATCTTGACAAAGGATAACCCATGGAACGTTTCTGTGAAATGATTTCAAAATGATTCAGTTTAAGAAGATGTGATTTGCAGATTTGTTTATTTTAGCTTTTGAATACACTTTCTTTGATGAATCAACACAATTTGAGCAAACTTACTTAATGGCCACCGAAGGATTACTTAGGTAAAATAATTTTAGAATCAGACCAACACGGTTTTCACCATATACATTTATTTGAAAACGACAACGCCCTTAGTGTTTATGATTCGGAAAATGTTAAAGATTTTGTAGACCATTTTTCTGTCTGTGAATTTAGTTTTAACACGAACAACAGTCTATCGGTTAAGGAGGAGACTTTTTGAAGATTTGTTTAGTTCTAGCAGTCATATTTTTATGAATCGAAATATATGAACGGTCACGCTAGATTATACAAATATCATTTAATCCCTCCTTGAGGCGTGAAACTCAAAGTTTAAAAGGAACAAGAAAATTATAACCCAAGTTGTATATGTTGACGATTATGTTGGTGTACTGACTTAGATAGTATTCTTGTTTTTGCTTTCTTCACCTTCTCCTTAGGAGAACAGCTTCTGAATACGCAGCAATGAATATTGACTAAACAGTTTATTACTATAAACACCTTTACCACTATATACAGTCATATACTGATCAACTGGTACTTTGGAAGGACAAACACTCAATGTTGTGCAATCGGCCACCTTTCAAGAAAGACCATTGTTCTGATTTTGCTAAAGGTCCGCCTGTAAGAAACCTACATTTACAGAGCAAGGGTGCTTAAAATGCAAGTTACCTTGGTTCAAAGGCCAGTTTTTGCCTTACTGACATTTGTAAAATGTTTTACTATAATTTTGCATATCAGACATTAAACACATAAATACTTAACTTAAACAAAATAATCAAAGTACAGTCAAACTCGCTTTATACGAACTCTTCGGGACCTTGGAAATGTGCTCGTATCAAACGAAATTCGTATCAACGAAATGTAAGACTCCCGGGTAATCATTAGTCCTCCACTTCTGATTCATGTGGGGAAGTTGGCAGTTACTTGCGGAGAACAGGTTTGTACTGGTACAGAATCCAGGAACACTGGTTAGGTTAACTGCCCGCGACTGAAATACTGTTGAAAAACGGCGTTAAACCCAAAACAAACAAACAAACAAACAAGCGATAAAAGGGAAATTAGTGGGGATGCATTATGGTCTAAAATTGTGAATAGGATGTTTATATTGCTATAAAATAATATGTGTGAAGCAAACCATATTACAAATAGTATTAAACAATCAAATAAGAACCCAGCTGTTTGCTCTCGGGCACTCGGATTTGTGAAGTAATTGTCAAGTTGCACCATTCATGCATCGTAAACGGTTTTGTAAGTCAGCAGTGTTGCAAACATATGGTGATACAAAGAAAAAACATTTTTAACCAAACCTGTTTACAGGAAATTAACACAAACGTGAATAATATTTTCGCAAATGTCCATAGCTCTATAAAACAAACAAAATAATATTACATAGAACCACGATTATTCTGTGTACTGCCGTTCAACAATTATCTTATGTAGAAGATACATGTGCTATTGTCAGTTCTTTGACTATATTTGTTTAGTGTATACGCTGTGTAAAATCCAATTTATCAGGAAACGAACATGTACGCCTTTATTCAACTGTATACAGATTTTACCAAAATACAGAAATACTAGTTTGACGTAATATTTTTGGAGAGAATATTTTGGTTCAACCCATCTTGTAATTCTACTGGCATTAGCAGGACGCAGTATTGTGCAATAATGATCGACATTTGCTTCTATCGTGAGTAAGCAATCCAGCATTAATTGAAAAGTTGAGCTATATAAAAGAGCTGTAAACCTACACGTTAATCCGAGGAGGGGATCTAGTTAGTAAGCGGCTCATATTAATTTTGCTTGTTCTTAAACAAATCAAATGTATATGAATACAGTATTGGTAAGTTAAGTATGCTTTACCCAACAACTGTATAATTGTTTTAAATCCTAAATGGAATACCAGTTTGTTACAAACAATTAGAGATCGGCAGTCGGTTACTTCTATATCTAAAATAAGAATTTACCATTTTTTTAATTTTTGCAGGCATTGCTTTACAACCAATGAGTTTCATTTAATAGTCAGATATATATGCGTTACGTATTTATCGTATGGTCATTTTCCTAACGAAACTGACTATCTTCCAGGAGGAAAGAGAACAAACATATCGTTTTTAATATTTTAACCCTCTGTTGGATGAGTAACTTGTGTTCCTTGATCTTTTAGCATTATTTTTGCATTAACGCATTCATTTCACATTTCAATTTCTTTATAAAGTGATGCAGTTACAAATGTACACATGTTCGGAAAATGTCTCCATTAACAGTTAATCACAGATTTGTTACATCCACTAACGATATTAACGATATAGACCCTAAAATTTTCAGTGATAGAAATACATTAAATAAAGTCTAGAAATTGATTTCTAAGTCTTTGAAATAACCAAAAATGATTTCACAAATATGAATTTTATGATAGTTTTGTAAATATCAATAACAGAAGTTTTATTACTAAATTTTAATTTAAAGTTGTGATCTGCAAAGAATGAGGGCCAGTGCTTATAAGCAGAGATATCTATTAGCTTACTTCTCTTGCAATTACACAACTGAATGGAAAATGAAAATAGTTTCAGACGCAATATCATAATGTTTTGCACAACAAAAACATTTAGGATTTATTCATATATGTTTGATTTGCCCCTCGAAACCTGCTTGATATGATTTTGTCAACAAACTTATGGTAAAAATTTAACTTTTAACAAGCCGATAATAAAAATACCAGTTAGTATTTTATAGTGCAAATAATACAGTTTAGCTCGTATCATAATGTCACAGTAGAAGCACTTTTGTAATACCGAACAGGAAGGATTAGTAAAGGTGCAATTGTATTGATCTCTATTTCCTATGCCTATATATGTGCAAAAATACAGTAAAACGCACTTTCTAGCAATACAAGTTCTAAATTCACTGTTATATTCATTTATGAGAAAAGACCTCACCCTCTGGAAGCAATATTTTTTGACAGAACAAACTTTGCAAAGGGTCATCCGTTTATCATTTGCAAAAATTAGTTTAAAACCAATAAAGCAGTTCCTAAAAAGGACGATATCTAAACTTCCACTATATGCATGAAGGGAAAAGTGACCATGTGTTTAAGCAACCATGTGTCTAAACAATATCAGGACAATAATTCCCTAAGGATCATTTCTTTGAAATTATTTAAAATTTGACCAGCAGGGTCTAACGTGAAGATTTTTGAAATTTGCATAATATGCATATAAAAATAACTACGAAATCTTCTGTTATGTATTTAATGGTACCTTAATAATTTGAATAATCGAAGATGAGGGCCACCCAAGGATGATTTGTGTAAAATTATTCTTAGATCAAGCTAGAAAGTAGATGACACCCTAGCGGTCTTGTGTATATTCTTTGACGAATCGGAAGGCATAAACATTATAGCTCTTATGTAAATCACATCGTGTTAAATTGTTGAAATGACTTAAGCCAACGAATAAAGGTTTGTCCACAGTGTGACAGGCAAAATCTAAAACAGTTAATCCTTATGCTGGACACAATTTGCCGATCCTATTCTGTCGTTCATTTCACATGAACACCGAAAAAAAAGTTTCATTTCTTATATTTACATTATATTTCCTTTCCATTTGTAAACAAGATAATATTATAAATCGCACCTTTTTGTGACATTTAACATTAAAAACAGCCTCCCGGCCATTCTGTTCACAAGACGGAACAACTGCGACGTCATCTAAGGAACGTCGTCAAAACAGCGGCAGGCTATCACTAAGCAGCGATGACGTAACTTTCGCGCCTTTCCTTTTGCTGTTCATATGAAATGAACGTCATCATTTTCAATGGAAAAGAATAACCTAAGGGCGAATGTAAATATTTATTCTTATAATACAAATGACGTTCACTGATTTTTTTTCTTGGGAAGTTCTTTGTTTTTCGACCTTACACACCGTCATATCAGATTATGTGTATTGCAATGGATACGTTTCGCTTGCTCTGTACAACACCTTTACTCCAGTTTCGTTCAATGTGTTTATTTTCATGTACCTGAGATTTGTGGAGATTTTAGTCCCGTATAAATGTAAAGAAATGTGGGTCACTGTTGACTTTATTTGCTGTTAGATTATTATAGAATTTTCAGTATATCTTAGTATAAATACAACATTTCCAAATAAACACGGTGTTCAACATTTGTCTAAGGTTAGACTTTTACCTTTAATTTAATTTACGTAAACAGGAAATTAACATAAGTGATTTATTTATGTATATTATCGGTTAAATTTGAGTATCTGACAAATACGGAATCACTCATTTCGAAAACACAAGCGAATAGGACCAGAACGCCTACAATTATCAAACAAATAAGGATAGCAGTGAAACATTGTCATAAGGCGTAAAAAATGTGTTTGTTTCCGGTATCCCGACCTACCCTAAATTTTTGGCCCGACCCTAAATGTTTTTATTGCCTTGGAGAATAGTTTTTCAATTTTTTAACAAAAAGTTGCAAAACTGCACATTTTATGCTTTAAACATGGCCAGTGATGTTAGAAATCAACTTACTGATGCTCTAAAGGCATAACCTCCTTATTTGTATTCATTTCTTTACACAAAAAAAAATCCGAAAAGTCTCCCTGAATAAAAAAAAATCCAAAACAAACAAAAAATTCCTACCTACCTACCCTAATTTTTAGCATGTTACCGGAAAGAAAGAATTTTTTTAGGCCTAATCATAATTATATTACTCGTCTGGCAAATACAGACGGAAAGATAACATTCCTTTGTTTTGTTGAAACACAATTAAATTAAATTAAACACAGAACATGTTCAGGGTAATTTACACGATCTGTCGTACAGATAACACGCTGAAAGAATTGATGTTTCCGACTTAATTCTCTAATAACTGTGATGTCAGTAGATCATTTACGCCCGCTCGCTTAGCTCAGTAGGTAGAACGTTGGTCTACGGATCGCGGGTTCGTAAGTTCGATCCTCGGGCAGGGCGTATTTCTCCGTGACTATTTGATAAACGACATTGTGTCTGAAATCATTAGTCCTCCACCTCTGATTCATGTGGGGAAGTTGGCAGTTACTGACGAAGAACAGGTTTGTACTTCTACAGAATCCAGGAAAACTGGTTAGGTTAACTGCCCGCCATTACATGGCTGAAATACTGTTGAAAAAAAGGCGTTAAACCCAAAACAAACAAACAAACAAAACAAACAGTAGATCATTTGCTTTTTTGTTGGAGTGAAATAGTGGCTTTATCTTATATAACGTTCGGGTTACAGAAAAGGAAAATATATAAACACTCAAAAATACATGTTTGTGACATATTACGTACTCCGTTAAAAAGTCCATGATAATAAGTAGAGACCGTACCATAGCTCTTGGCATACTTTGATTTTTCAAACTAAAGTGATTTTTACAAGTGCACCGGTTACGATAAAAATGTAAACAACGGACTCTGTCTATGAAACTTTGAAATGAATGAATGACAGTCGATCTTAGTCATAATACTGACTGACAGTGAATGCTAATGACTCCATGTGTTGCAGAAAGGTATTTAGTTTGTAACTGATTTCCCATCAATTGAAATCCTCTCAAAACAGGTAAAATAATTACTAATATTTGGATTGGACAAAACTCACCGTCTTTGCCATTCGACAGCTGCAAAAAGGGCAAATATAAAAGATTCAGTGTAAGTAATATTTCACTGGTACTACCAGTTAGTAAGTTCCTACTCTGAACAACACGTAAGAGAAATTTGGGTAGATTTGACCGATTATGACGTTGGCAGCATTAGATTATAGTTTTTCTTTACACTAAAATTGCCGTTAGGTAACAAAGCGAATACGCCAATAATCCGGAGTTCACCGGTTATTGTTCCAGTTCACGCAATGTAATCCAGCAATTAAACTGCATAGCTATTAGCTACTGCTGTTATAGGGAAGTGGTAGTGTCTGCCTTAGGTGTGAGAGGTCCTGGGTTCGAGTCCCAGCTAGAGCTTAACTATCTAGATTCTGCTAAGCATAGTTTTGCTGTTAATAGACTGTTCCAGATGTTCTAAATTTTTAGCACACAGTATCATGGATCATTATTTA
This sequence comes from Mercenaria mercenaria, assembly GCF_021730395.1. Taxonomy (NCBI): domain Eukaryota; kingdom Metazoa; phylum Mollusca; class Bivalvia; order Venerida; family Veneridae; genus Mercenaria; species Mercenaria mercenaria. Next base: position 59,701,699 of record NC_069363.1, read on the forward strand.
GCAATCCAGATCAAAGTTGAATGTTAAATCAAATGCACCCAATTAGAAAATATTAACTATATTATGTCCCTTTGATGTTTATGCTCTCCATGTTCAAGAAGAGTTACATTTCCTTGATCACAAAATTTTCGTTAACATGAAAATATTGAATGCTCATAACTCCACACTTCTGGTTAAAATATTGTCTATATTTCTGTTTTTGAGAAATATATGGACATTTGTATTCATTTCAAAGCTTTATAACTTCAAACCTATGATTTGAAAACTTTAGGTACTATCTCTATAATAAGCATAAAATATCGGTATATACTGATAAGTTCTCTGTTTTCTATAATGGTGTGACAATTTATAAAATTTCTTTTACAAAACTATCTTATTCATGTATGATATCCTATAATCTGTCAGAATCATGACGGTATGTTTGCAAAAGCGAATATACTGAATACAGATATGCTTTAAATAGCCTATTTCAGGCCTAGGTTTTCATTCATATTTTGCGAGAACGTTGCATAATATGTACATGCCAATCGTAAAGTCATGAGAAAAAGTCATTATGTAAAATGCCTATGCTTCATATGGCACACAAGACAAAAATGAAAGTCTCGAAATGACAAATGAAAATGTTAAAATGAGGATGAGAATATTTTTCAATAAAATGATATTTTTCATATTCTTCATTGCCTACTGTAAACTTTGAAAATAAAAAAAAATCCTATTTTTTTGTGCGTGTTAACAATGAATTATACGTGTAAACAAAAGAGCTCTTCTTTGGTATGTCTGGTTCAGGATCGAAAATGAGCCTAAATTATCGACTACTTTGAAACATTTAACCAAAAGAGCATGTTGTTTCATCTTAAACCTAATTAATAGTATTCAAATCAACCTTTAAAACAGTAGCATTTTAAACGTCATGGATTTACCTTTAAATAACAAAACATATCATAGTGTGACTTTGATATATTGTAGTAGTTAATGCGGTGACGATATTGTGGTTGCACTTTCAAAGATCGTCCGGCTGACACAGACAAAACTATTTACTTGCAATAACATGTGTTTATTGAATGATTATTTGCTAAAACAAAGGCTAGGATGATTTTCTAGTGTCGTGAGCCTCCCGTATTTTTACATGTGTTTGACATTAACTTTACCATCACAACCTAGACATAAGTTGCATGATTGGAAATACTATTGTCTCTTTCGTTTTGTCATCATGAAAGGATGTACTGACAAAGCTCTAGGTCCGGGAGAAGTCTTTGTTGGCGCTATACTATTATACAAATAGGGGCTGTTGTAAATATAAATTATATCACCGAATTCTTCAACGTAAATGTCCAGAGCTAAAATGGAAAAAATCTTCAAATAGTTAGTTTATCATTGATTGATAAGGAAATGACAGTTAGGATGTGTTGTAAAATGCCCTTACAGGTATATAGTGGGAGAATTGAAAACAAACCTTGTCAGAAGCCTGGTCTAACTTCAAATAACCACTTAATTTATTATAACGAAAATCCGCTAAAGTCGGTACTAGGGGCGTGTTCAACAAACTAAGTAACAGCGAGTCTGTTATTATGTTTGCTTATTAATCTTCAAAAGGACCGTTTCACTGATTTTGATATATACATATTCTGTGTGTGTGTGTGTTAGAACTTTTACCACAATTTCAGAATTTTCATATACTCTGATTTGCTTAAACATGACAGCCCGAGTTAAAAGTACACAATCTTCAAACGTGATACTTCCTAAACTACTCCTTACGTGACTCTTTGTCAGTTGTGAATAAATGTATCTGTGTGTCAAAAAGAAAAAATGACAGTTTGAGGCAGTTCTACTTTTCCCTATCTAGCATTATAGAAGACATTGTTAATTTTCTCACGGTTTGGGCTATGAAACACTTATGAACCATATAGGCCCTTCATGGCTGTCTTGTTTCAAAACTTATTTCATATGTTTGATTTCAAAATAATTCAATAAATCCTTAGATGCAGTACGTAGCTATCTTTTGAAACAAGCACACAATAGTTATTATAGACTATCGATTTTATTTTGAAGAAAACGTCAATATTTGAGTCAGATTTTAGCAACAAAATTTTAGAACACCAAACATTTGGGGTTTTCGGACCTCAAAATTTGAGAAAACTGCCTTTTCAGCTAATTTCTTGATATAAAATAAAAGGTTTTATATACATAATTCTATATTTTTCTATTTCAAATCGGGTGACCTTTTTGCCATCAAAATGTTTTATAGTTTTGAAAGTTTAGTATTCTAGAATGTCAAGGAACAAACCAAGGAGAACGATTAAACCTTGTAAGATAATAATTTATTTGGTTCTGTATACACAGGACTGCTTTTAAGGTAGTTCTGCACGTTTGGATCGGAATTCTAACTACAATGTAGAATTTGATTAAACTCCGATTTTTCGAAACTTCAGAATATACCTTGGAAAATCAGCAAATAAAAGGATAGGGTCGTGTGCTTGATTTCTTGCTCGACTGATTTGAAAAATTCGGACCTCACGCAATTTTTCATAATGGGAGTCTATGGGAAAATCATAACTTTCATAACATTTTCGCGAATAGAAATTTTTCTACAATGTAGATTTTGATGAAACTTATCACAGTTGTAAATAAACACATGGACTTTAATGTGGTGAAATAAAATGTATATGTCCATGTGCTTATTTTTGAGATATCTGACCATGATTTAAGTGAACCGAATATTTCACGCTAATTTTGAGACATTATTTTGAATCATTTAACGTGTCATGTGTTTTAATATCATATTTTGACTTTAGAAATATAGTAACAGTGCCACTTTAATAAATTTACTGACAGGTTGTCTTTAATTCGTAAAATGATTTTCATTTCCGTACGCCGAATCCAGGCTTTATTCTACGTTTTCCAGATAAATGACGTTACGCCATCACTTCCGGTTTATCAAACGTGCAGAACTACCTTAAACAGTCCGGTTACACTTCTGTGCTGTATGTTGAGATGGTATGCGATGCTTTCAAAGTAATCTGTAGTAATACGTAGACATTTTCATAGCTACTGTACGTTTTGGTAATAGCCGATTATCTGCGATAAGCCATGGAAGGTGAAGGCTAGAAACATGAATGATTTATAGCCTTCTTCGAATCTTAGTTTCTAATTTGAAGCATCCCTCATGAACAATTTAGTTTTTGGAAAGTGAAGGAAAATTGAAGTGAGGTAAATGCTCTAAACAATATTCTAGGTTGACAATATCGCTAAAGTATTATGAAAGAATGAAAACGTATCAAAGGAAATAAAATAGTTAAAATAGAGGAATTAAATATACTTTAAAGATATGGCAACTTCAAATATCCGTTGAAATTAATGTCACACCGAACGGCATTCAGGATGAGCAGAACCTCTTTCATTTAATATCAGTCCTGGAGGTGACAATATTTGAATCTTTAGACGTAACACTGCTATTTCACTGCATTGCAAAACAATAAAAAAAACAGACATTCACCAAGTCAATGACATTAACCGGGGATATTATTTCACAAGTTATTCTAGTACACTTAACACACCATTCTTACAGAATTATACACCATGAAACGCTTTGTTATTCAATACTAGTAATTTAAAATATATTCCTTCTAAAATCTTTTACAAATGTAATAAAAAAGTATGATTCAAGATTATCTGTGTTATCAATATATTCTCAAACTCTTTAGCTGAACTGGTCATTAACAATGTAGTCAACGGCAACTTACTAAATATTTCATGTTCATTTCACAGTCACGTAAATCTACTATGAACGGCTTGATGATTTGCAGAATATTTATAGCTTTTGTGCGTGGGGGTAATGTCGTAAAAGTCTTATCTAACAACACTTTTCCGGTTTCATTGTCACATCGCTAAGCGATTTGATGATGTTTTGTCTATCGTCGCAATGCCGGTAGATCTTTCAGAAAATGTGTACAGAATTACCTACCAATGGTAATTATTTCGGCCAAAGTAACAACATTGTAATCGTAGTCAGATCTTTCCAGAAAGATAAATATGTCCAATTTAAGCTATAGGATGGTTGGGGTAATATATAGAGGGAGTAATTGTAAGGCACTACCTTTTATCTCGCGAAAATAGGCGAAAATGGATCTACTAAACTTAACAGGTTGCATAGATTACTGTACGGAATACGACAAAAATGCTTTAATTTACTGAAACTTAATTTAATGTCACCCTTGGTATCTTTCATCACGTTCCTGAATGTCACTGTGCTAAATACATATATATATATGGTTTAATGATTATTATTTGGCAATTTGGAAATTGGTAGACGGTGGATAACGAAAACCTATAACGCTTGACCTAATGTCTGTGTTTTAAGTCAGTGACTTACCTCTGCGCTTTTATTTATACGTTCCGGTGCTGGAATATTCTATCAAAATTGTCCTGCATCCTGCATTCCGGCGCTGGAATATTCGATCAAAATTGTCCTGCATCCAAACTTTACTATTCAACTCTGGGCAAATTATTTCCGCTAATTTAAAGAAATCTATTTGCATTTCCATTTGCATTTATGCAATAGTTGATTAACTTTACGATATTAAGTAGACGGTACAGTATTAGATGAACTTGGGGTAATTTAGTTGCATTACGTTAGCTTAAGCTTGTCTACACTAAATTACATCAATAAAATAATAAACGTCAGAGAATTATGTGCATTCTCATAGAATCCCGGGGCGGCATGCGTTTTCTACAATGTATGCACGCTTGATATTTGCTTTTTGAGCTTTCTTTCTGTCATTTGCTATATGCATTTTTCTATCATGCGTTTTGCTTTTAATAAAATGATTTAGACATCTGCTTAAAACAAAACAGACGTCCACACGTAAGGCAAGCTGCTAAAATATAAAACTGAAAAAAATCTTAAATTGAAGCAGTTGACACACCTGTATTATATGGCGACATTTTTTTATATCTACTTTTTTATTATTTACCATTGGCTTTTGGTTTCTTGAAATCCCGATGCGACAGGCTTTTCGCTTCATGCTTCATACTATTTGAATTTTGCTGTTTGATTTTTGCTTCTTGCATTTTGCTCTTTGTTGTTGTTTTTTTTTTTTGTGTGTGTGTGTATGTTTAATGTCTTACTGTTTGTGATTTTTATTTCTAAAGAAAACTAAATACATAAAATTGTACAGTAAAACCGCTCGAAACTGGTTACCGTTAGGACGGAGGTTGCTGTCCGGTTTAGAGGGGTATTCGGTTTAGAAGGGTTTATGATTTTGTCAAAAGTAAAACTATTTTATTGAGATTATAAACGGTAATATTTCCTTGTAAGTTTTCTTTAGGATATTTCCCTTCTTATCACTTTTTTTAATTTAATGCATTTGTGAAAACGAAAATTTATAAACAACATTGTATTATCTTAAAACTGTTAAAACAGACAATCACAAACAGACAGTTCAAGCACTAAATGTCTCTGGTTTCTTAAAGACTAGAGACATGATCCAGACCGATCATTTGAGACTAAGACATTTATTCAATATTAACTCAGATAAATGTTCAACAGTTTCTTAAAATATGAATTGATTGCCATCTCCTTCTGGTTCCATTGACTTCACAATTTTCTTTTGAGACATACATTCTGCTTCTTGCGGAATGTTCAAGTACGAGCAATCCTTAGCTTAAGCAAAGCTTTTAGTTTATGCACGTGCCACATTATATCATTTGACACATATCACTTTCAGGTGTTGCCCTCTAAATGTCACCATGATCATCATCATCGTCACTATCAGTTTCAACACCTGTTTGGTCATCTTTAACATTTGCAGCTAGATCTTTCTCCCAGTTTCCTGTTACTTGTTCGACTGGAAGATGATCATCCATTGTCTCTAGTATTTTCTCGTTGAGGTACATCATCTTCCTCACATTCTTCTACATTATCGGGCCTTAATACTAAAAGTCTACAGGAATTGAAACACTTTAAATTGTTGCATACTTCGCTTCATCCTAAACATTGCCGACACAATGAATGCAGTCTAACATGCTTATGTTCTTACATAATGCCGTAACAGTGTCTTCATAATCTATCTCGCTGTTGTGTGACGAGTTCCTTATGATACCTTGATCCAGAGGTTGAAGGTGTGATGTAGTAGTGTGATGTAGTCTAGAAACATAAGGATGTGTCTGGCTTGATGTCTCGTAAAGTTGTTTTACTAGCTGTCGTATCAGTTGACGGTCAACTATTGACTTCACTTTAGCCAGCGCCACTAAGATTTCAGAAATTCCTATTTATTGATTCTTATATTATGAAGATATTCTGTATAACTTCTTGTTAAAATCCTCTCTGCTTCGTCTTCTTACACCTGATTCCGCAAAAGAAATCCACAGTTCATGATGGAAAACCCTGTTGGATTTAGTGGATCAGACAGAAGTTGTTTTAAGACATTTTCTATGCTAGAAAAAGCTTTTATTTCTCCTAATATCTTCTTCGAATCCGATCAATTTATTTTAATAAAAATAACTTTGAAATTCGCTGATTGATTGTTTTCATGCTGATTAAAAACAACCAATGCGGAGCTAAATCTGGTTGTTCGTAGTAGACTAATGACTATAAAGGAAATTGCGTTGTTACAAAAGGGTCGGACTATCCATAGTTAATGTCAAAGTCAAGAACATTAGGAATTTAGCAGCAACGTGTGCTGATGTCAGATACTATGAATCCGTGTGGGTGCCAGGGATGTGCCTAATTATTTTCAAAAACAATTAATTAATTCCAATTACATTTCGAAAATTGCTAATTAAATTAAATTAAATTACAAGCCATTTTCAAAAAGTAATCAATTAATTACAATTATTTTGCAAATAGTAATTAATTAATTATAATTAATTATTTTATCTCTAACAATTCAGTCATTTGCAAAGCAGGTTTTATTATTCAACATAATTATTTACAATTCAAAGCTTTTTTGACAAATGTCAGAAAGAAAACATATTGAAATTCAGTCATTCAGTCCGTATCAGCAAATGTACACATTGACATTCATATGAGACAGTATCCTGCAACTCACAAAGAGAGCTGATGAATTCATTATGTGCACTATGTGTAATACCACGACAGAATGACAAGTTTCAATATCAGTTTTTCTGAACATTCCTAATTATTAGGTTTAGTGACTAAAATGTTCACCCAGTGATCACACTTAACAGAACTGAATAGGGATTAACACCTCTAACACCTGATTGTTGATACAACAATACCTGTCAATTATTTACTGTCACTGTGAAAATTTCACACGCCCATTGATCAGTAAAATAGCCAAAATAATTGAAAGTAATTAGATTAAATTGACAATTACAACCCAAGTCTAAGTCAGTAATTAATTAATTTCAATTACTTTAATTTAGTTTGTGCTTAATTATTCATTATTTTCAATTAGATCAAAATTTCAATTATAATTAGGCACATCCCTGGTGGGTGCACGTAGAAACATAATGGTGCTTTATCATAATACTGAGTAAGTGACACTAATTACCGTCATACGATCCATATTTTGGTGCTTATGTCAGATATAATTTGGTTTGTTTCGTTTATCTTAGTTATAAAGACAACTATATTATTATAGACTGATCACTACAAAATTAAATAAACGCCTACGCAAGTCTAGTCACAAATAGTTCAACCGTAGATGTGCTGCCTTTGCTCGTGTCCTTTCTAAATAGCATCGCGCATTTTCTTTGACTCTGGTGCGTTTTAGGATGTACCTGAAGCATTCTGTAAAAACCTGCATCTCCCTGTGACGTGCTACTAGTAGATAAGAAATGATGGCGTAAGAAAGAACACTGAAAGAAGCGGACGATTTTTTATATAGAAGCTAATACTTTTTTATGTTAGCCGATGAAATACTGTGTTTTATCAGTGAGATATAATGCATATCTCTCACTGCATATCACAAATTTTAAATTATTTGCATAATACAGGATGAAAATTGTAATCGCATTTTGTTCTTTATACATTATAGTATATTTCTTGATTCAATTTTTTCTACTAAATGAGAATTTCATAACGTTATGCAGCATAAAATAAAATAAAATAAAATGGAACTTTTGTTGTGTGTGTCTTTCTAACGTCACAACACGTCTGACGTCATGTTGGTTACGCGCGTTTGTTTCTCGACATAATTGAGCATAAAATGAAAAGAAAATTTGTTTGTTTTCCGTGAATATAGAATATCTCACCTCAAAGTAAGAAAATGTGAACATTTTCAAATGAAAATATTTGAAATTTTCTCACTTCTCAGTGAAATATATTCCATATTCACTCAAAACAAACAAATATCCTCTATTTTATTTGCTTTTTCTATAGAACAGATATACATGCATTTTTGTCGGGAATATCAATCTTTTAACATTATAGAAACTATCAAAATAACATTATCAAATTAAAACCAGTCCGTATGCAATCAAATAAAAGAGGCAGATAAAAAAAGCCTTGATCTTGCGTATATGTTCAGTTGCCTTTTAGTGTGCTCTTGCATAACGATGAACACACTCCTACTTCCTAACACCATTGAAAATTGTATGCAATAGTTATCGTGTTGAATGCTACTTAATGTTCGTTTTGGTATAAAAATCTTTCATATCATCAAAAGCATGTTCAGCAGTATCGTAAATAGGATAACTCAGAATTCGTTCTTTCTTTACCTTCTACCTTTTGTCTGGCATGTATGACCATATTCATCGTGATGAATACTTAACTTTAAAACATGCAGACTAAAAACAGTCTAATAAAGACTAAATTTATTTAGCACATGTGTACTATTTTATAATCTGTGTAACTTAACTTCGCTTGTAAAACTCAAAACTCCCTGTGTAATTAAGCATTTAAAGTGATTTTGAAAACACCAGGAAATACGCCTAAACATTGGAAATTTTCATTTAAATTAGCATCAAATATAAATAATTGTACTGATCCCAAAAAGACATGCGTGGAACAATACATTACTTTGCTTGGCTGTAATAAAATTAGAAATAACTGAAAACAGGAAAGATTCTTGAAAATACGCCAGCAAGCTGTCAGACAAAATTAAAACGATAATACTTTACTTGAGAGTTTATAAATTCTCCAAATTCTGAAACAGAAAAGAGAACAAGAACATTTCAAATTCACAAACACATTATTCACCATGAATGTCGGAGCGAATTTATCTTTTTGCTTCTAAATATATTACGTTAGGGTCGTATAATCTTATATCGTTATAAAAAGTTTGAGTAAAAATTGGAGGAGACGTATCAGACCTTCCAGAAAAAAAACAATGACGCAACAATCGTTTTGATATTCTGTCAGTTTTGTTCCATATATTATGTCTCCCTATATGTTGGAAAGTATATTGATTTTGTCTTGTCTGTCAAAAAAAATTCCGAAAACTACTCTGAACTACTAGTAGGATTTCAACAAAACTTTGCTGGGATGCGCAGTACGTTGAAGTTAATGCTGTAGAAGTTAATCTCACTTAACCATCCGTTTTTCTACTACGAATGCAGTTTTACCACTATGAAAATCATAAAATATTTTGTACATATTTTGAAACATTTAACCAATAACGCATGTTTTATCTAAAGATAAATCTTCTTCTTATCTCATTCTTTCGCGGAAACACGCCAAATACATCGGTCAGAACAATACGCTGTAAGCTGAGCAATCCACGATTTGACACTGCATATGAAAGTTTAAACATACAAAGTGCTTTACATACCCAACAAAACGAACAAGAACAAAATTCTAACATGAAAAAGTTACATTCAAAGGGCGCAAGCTACCATACAGCATCCTCGTGGAAATAAAGATAATATACATAAATGTATACAATTGCACACAAAAAGATACATCGTAAACAGTACCAAGTGTTACCTTTTGGCATAGCAATTGATACTTCCGCTATGCTGAAATATTTTAAGACCAAAGTCATCTATTATCATAATTAGTTTGCCTATATATAACATTCAAAATGTAACAATATAACTATAAAGGGACATCTTAAGTTCTTTAAAATGTAATAACATACAATTTGATATAAAAATCATATTTTCGCGCAGAAAGACTTAAAGGTTAAAAACGATTAAACGTAGCACAAGAAATATAGTTTTTCATTAAACGAAACACTGTGAGATGAAGCCATTACCATAGTTGTTTTACGCTACAGGATTACCGAATGTTTTATGATACTCTTTATTCTAGCAAACATTTCCTTCTCATCGGCAAATGCTAGTCTGGTGTTCTTGTTTTTTTTTCCATTACAGCCAATCTCGTACTTCTGTAAATGTTTTTCTACAAATTTAGATATCAACAACATGAAAATTATGCCAACAGTTTAGATTTTACATGTGTTCTTTCCTGCATAGTTAATTAAACACAACACGTGTCAATAGCTCGAGATATATTCATAATTTAATCTATGAGGTGACCATTTGGAATCATAAAACACAACCAAGCAAAAACTCGAATTGGGTTTATTTTAAAATGCAGTATCCCTCACGCCCACTAGAACTGACTGAGGTGGAACTCTATTACAAATATAAACAAAATATATTATTATAAATGGATCTTAAAAAAAAAAGAAAAAAAAACAACACAAGTACGGGGGAGATCTTTACGGCCGCAGCACTGCACTTTCAATACTGTTGTTATATTTAATAGACTCTTTTTTAATCCGTTTGTTTATGAAGAGGTAATTAAATATGCGACATCCAAATTAGCATATTTTAGGATCTACAGGTGAATTATTTGCATTATATCCTGCATGAAATCAATGAGACTACTCAACGTACCTTTACAAGGGTTCATCTCATGAAATAATTCAGCACAATAATGCAGAAGCAGGTCTATTGCGAAAAACATACGTTGCAATGCGACATACTGGTTTAACAATGACTGCAGGGTTTCCTTATTCGAAGCCTTTTCTGTGACTACTGAGGAGATGAATTAATTGATTCAAAGTCTGTTTCTATACGTTTTTGAACTTCTTCTTCTTCCTTCTTATACCAATACTATTTAAAAGACCAGTTGTATTGGAAAATATCTAATATTGTGTTTTTCATTTCGATCGCTAAGAATTATACATTTAATTTGTAAGGGTGATGCACTGTCTATTAAATTTCATTGTAATTACATTTTAATTATCTTCAGGCGAACACTTACTTATTGGCAAAATAGAATAAAATCGGTAATAAAGGCTTTATATCATTTAAGAAAATGGAGAGCTATCTCAATCGACATTTATGTTGCGATTTCCTTTCTCCTCTAAAGTGACAAGATAAATTTATCGCTCGAAACGATAACGAGGTTAGTTTTTGGTTCTTAAGGTTTGCTTTTTATATATATTTATACACGAGCATTTTTGTGTTTTACATGCCATGCCTTTTTGTTTCCATTACGTGTGTTAGAGATTCACCTGGAGGGGATTACTTTTATTTACACTGTCCCATGTCTTTGGAACATGGTGGGGGTAAGAGTGAGGTTTGGTGCGCACCATAAACCGGTTTAAGCTCCCCAGTGGTGTTTTTGCCACTGACCGTTCCAAGGCGGTGCCCCGCTGTGTTCCTTTGTTTGTTCGTTTTGTCCTTGTGTGTTGACTTTGTGTGCGCGCGTGTGTGTATGCTTATTGTTCGTCTTGTCCTTATGTGTTGGCTTTGAGTGTGTGTGTGTGTGTGTGTGTGTGTGTTGCTCGTTTTGTCCTGATGTGTAAGCTTTGAGTGTGTGTGTGGGCGGGGGGGGTGTGTGTGGTGCGCGCGTTTGCGTGCTGGGGGGTTCGTGTGTGTGTGTGTGTGTGTGTGTGTGTGTGTGTGTGTGTGTGTGTTGCTCGTTTTGTCCTGATGTGTAAGCTTTGAGTGTGTGTGTGGGCGGGGGGGGGGGTGTGTGGTGCGCGCGTTTGCGTGCTGGGGGGTTCGTTTTGAGGAGGCTGCGCTTTTGGTGCGTGGCATTCCCTGTTTGATATTTTTCTTTGTTTTTAGGGCGAATTTCGGTCTTTGCTTTCTGTTAATGTGTCAAGAGTTTCCATTTAACCAGTTATTCGCACGTTAAAGTATCAATTTTCTTGACAGTGGCCGCCAATGGATTTATTGAAAATACAATAATGATACCGTTCTTCTCTGTTATAGAGATCTCTGTCCTATTGTCACTTTTAAGAAAAATGCATTCAAAATTCCGCAGCTTCGATCGCGCTTATTTTTTGTCAATTTTAATATTTGTTGATATGTTGTTGTTTTTTTATTTAAGAATTATAAACGTTTATGAATATATCTCATACCTTTAAGATTATTAGGAATTTTGTTTGGACAAAGCTCAATTATACATTTTCTTTAGTTTTCATTATATTTTTAAGACTATATACGGCATAGATCAACCTATATGTTAATGAAAACATATAACGTATAACCATATTGTACCTAGTTTATGGCTTTACGGTAGCATGCATTTCCACTACCGTCCATGAACAGGCTCAATCAAACCGAGCTTGCAATATTTTCGTTTTTGTCGTGTTGAGCGACCTGTGAAGTTTCCACTTTTCTCTACTTCTATAAGTTAAGATGTAAAAAGTAACAAGTAAAACTAAAGAAGTCCCTTCCCTGCTTTAGTAAAATTAGTTTTGAAAACCAATCTCTTTAGACGGAAGTAAGAAATCTGCCATTCGAACAGTTAGATGGTTTTGCTGTTATAAAGTTTTCAAGGCACTGGAACCAAATATAGAGAAAAATAGTTCTTTGTACATTTGTCTACAGACGACACTTCTGTTGAAATGATTCATATAACCGGTCAAAATGGCATGCTAATTGTCTTTAATAATATATGATTTGTACATCAAACCAATACAATATGACATAAATTTGGTTATATAGCGTAGTTTTGAAAGCTTTTGAGATGCAGGTTATGCGTATGCAAATTTTTAATAGAAAATAAATAAAGAATGTCTCTTTTTCTCTTGCAAAATTGAGAATACCTGTTGTACCATATTTGAATAGAGCTCTGAGTTGATATAGCAATGGGTATACTGTTAACCCTGTAATGGTTGAAACTACATTTTACTATTTACATCCTATCCGAACGTTTACACAACTTTAACAAAATACTTGAAGGGAACAATCACGATCCAAGGAAAGGGTCAAACTTTCTGGATATTTTAAATATTAACATGGCAGTACAAATGTTTATGACTTTGAGTTGATGTTTTTTTTAATCTCTGAGATACGTGAGTGAAATCTTTACAAAAAGATATATCCCCTTGGTCTTTTATCTCGGACTGTGTTATCCTGATTCATCGAATTAAAGCTAATACATTCTGCGACCTGTTTCTCTTAAGGCCTATTTATCACAACCTTACTAACTGAAGGTTCACTAGGTTCACTCTGAAACCGTCTGGGCAAAAAAATCTTAACAGTAGCTGCGAGACAGTAGCACTGCAGTTTTCTGTCTACATCAACATCTAATTAAATAAATTTTGATAAATAACGTTAAAGAATCGAGCAAAGTATGAAAAATATATCAACATAAAAATAAAATAATTTCGTGTAGTGAAAGCACTATGTCAATTTCTACGTAACAGTCAAACAGTGACGGGTTACTCTATATTTGATGTATATAGAACTCATAATGTTGAAAATGCGATTGAAGATCAAGCTGAATTCAAATACATGATTCGTAATCGGCTGTTGGGAATTATAATTTACGTTCAAGGTGTTAAAAGTGTAGCCTTTGTTTTAATACAGGAAGTTATAAGAAATGAGGGAGTTATAAGTTTTTAAAGGAAAACAATAAAACACATTTATAAAAATATCTATTAGAAACAATATATATAGACTATATTTTAATTAAAAAAAAACGAAAAGTTCGCCGTTTACATTTTCAACGGCCTTTACCATATTTTCCTTCCTGTGCCGTAACAAGAGCCTGAAAAAACATCATGACAGAATATTTCGGGAAAGAGTGTTGCTTACATGGGCTTAGGTAAAAACTGAGAATTTACCAGTCGGCATTAATTTGAACATTTTGCCTTCATGAAAAATAAAGCTTATGAAACTTAGGTGTATGTTAACGCAGACATTCTGGGGTTCTCCTAGGTTAATGTTGAAATTCCAGTTAAAGCCATTTTCAGATATCAAATTCTGAGTAAATAAGGCTAAGTGCATCTCACCAGCCTGGATGATCGGAGAGCAGTATAGTTGGGGATTTGGTTGTCCTTTCGCAGATATCTTTTCAATATCTACGAGACAAAGTGCATTTTAAGCAATTGCAGACAAAAATATCAGGGCAAATAAGATTGATATTTACAAACTACTCGCTTGAGTCGTTGGAGTATAAGTCGAGGTAGGGGTTCGGGGTCCTTCACGAAGAATTTTAAAATTCTATAAGACAAAATGGCATATTTTAAGCCTTTTCAGGGAGGGCAGACGAGAATGTAGATAAATGGCATGACGTTAATTAAAAAAGTAACTTTTATTCATGTAAGAAAAGTCTTGCATCATTTTAATTTAGCTTCTCAAAATGGTTTTAGATGATAAATTATACAAAGCAGTGACACATACATGTACAATTACAAATTATATAGTATATTTCTACCATATGAATTTGGCATTTTCACGTTTCTCGAAAATAGTCAAAATTCCATATCTGCCTTTACACAGTCTATACAATATAGTTGCCATTAATACAAACCTCACTGGTCTGGAAGCAAATAAATTGTTTTGAATATAAATTTAGTTTAATAAGAGTTTTTCACAAGTCTGGGAATAGTGAAATTAGTCTCGCAATCCGTTATCGAACTGCTGCTTAATTAATAATATATACTATGTACACGGGACTATCTGTAAATCATGTTCATACAACTGAATTGAAGTAACTGCAAAATTGTTATATATATTAATTCTTTTTTGCACTAGAGGGGGAATATCATTCTTGTCACAGTCGAACAGTCGGATCGTTCTGCTGTTGGCATCAAAACATTGAGATCTTTACAAAATACATTGTCTGGATTTATTCCATTCTCGTTACAAATTCAGTTAGGGAAAGGACAACCGTAAGCTAATTAGCTTTCTGTCCAATTCCCTTATTTCTATTGTTGTATATCATTCATGTAATGACTTATAAATAAAATATGTTTAAACCAAACTTTCAGTTTGTTTGTTTTTGTTTTGTTTTGTGTTGTTGTTGTTGTTGTTTTTTGTGTGTCGACTGCCGGCATCCTAAAGATATAAGCCACAAACAGTGAAATACATTATGATAGGATACATCTGATACATCTGATAGGTCGTTAGCTACAGGGTTCCTGGGCCCAGTTTCAGAGATTCTACTTGAGAATATTTTTTATTAAAATGAGACGTACAAATCACGGAGAATGAAGTTTTAAAAAATCTTTTGGCTTGGTAGATATTTTAGAAAGGTATCTACATTTGAGCAAGATGGCCAACCACAATCACCTAACATACACATGCTTATATTCAAGTAATTGAAAAACACTAGTCTACTATCCGTTCTCGTGATAACTTTAGAGCTTAAGATTCAACACGGTATAACCAGGATAATTATCGTATGATAAAAAGCTAAAATGATCATTAATCAAAAACGTATAAAAGTGATACATGTCAAACTTATATTACGAGGTATCAAATTTACATGGATGTTTATTTAACACACGTACGTTATAGAGTTATAGAAGACGGATTTTCACTGAAAACATGTCATCTAACGTTTAGCAGTGTTTGAAAAAGCTAACAGAGCTAATAATTGATAATATTATTGTTGTTATCATTTCTTTTATACAATTGTTATAAATTGTACGTACGCTCTCATTTTTGTGATGTCACGCAGACGTACTATTAATATCATTTTGTCAAACAATGTACTGATGTCTAAATTTCCTACGATCTGTTGATTTAGTTTAATTATAACTTTGTTACAAAAGCTCTGTGAACGGGGTTTCTTACACTTCTGAATATTTCTGGGGGTGGGGGGAGTTGTTTTTTTTTCTTTTGTTTTTTTTTTTTTGTTTGTTTGTTTTGTTTTTTCTTAAATGTATGGTCAAAGTTGTCCTCTTCTTTTCAAATATCGAAAACAAGAGGGCGTAAAATGCCGCTTTGCATTATTTCTGATATATTAGGTTAATGAATCGTTCAATTTTAGGTCAATAGAAGTCGAATTAGGTCAGTTCAAGAGGCGGGTGTAATGTTGCTCATTTAAGAACATCTAACGAAGGGACTCGGTATCGAACCATGTTGTTATTTTGACTCGGTTGAGTTCAATGCTTTATGCTACCAAAGACTCTGCTTGTAATGTAATTTTCCAAACGTTGCAATCACAGACGATAAGGTTTAACTAAAAATGCGCCTAGCACGTTGTAGTTGCAATCAATCTAGAAATTGGAAACATAAATAGAATAAAGTTCCAAAAATATACTTAACTTTATCTGATTAACTTTACTTGTAACTTGTAAGACTAGATCTAAGCCCAATAGGAAGTGTCATTTCCCGTTGATGCGTATTCCAGACTGAATTTTCCGCTACAGTTGTAATCAGGATCAGCCTTGTCGTTTGCAATTTATGTTACAGGCAGCAAAGACAGTTGGATAAGAAGTAAGTCTGTGATATTTCCTAATTTCTTAAATCCGTGAGGGAAATTTTACAAATTAAACTATTTTCACGTCGCATTGAAAGACGAAGACAGACATGCATTATTCATAATTTGAATTGAATCACAAAATTAAAATACTGGAACTCTGTATTTACTTTTCATAGTTTGACAATAATGTTATAGTAAATTATAACTTCCAAAGTATTATTCTTTACAAATAATGGAGTATGTAATACTTTTAATAAGTAAAAAGCCGAAGAGAGAGGGAGAGATATAGAAAGTATTTTAGAACAATTTACATGCATTGACTAATGTCTGTTTTAAAAAAAAGAAAGTTATTTATTCATCTCTCTCTCTCTCTCTCTCTCTCCCTCTCTCCCTCCCTCGCCCCTCTCTCTCTCTCTTTAGATAAATACACTGAATATAAAATGAGGATCATCTAACATGTTTGCTCTTTTATACTGGTTATACGAAACAAATAACATTTTTTATCTTAAGATTTTGATCGGCAATATTATATTTACTATAGTTGACAAGCGCTACTGCAATGATACAACGTTTAGCTCGATCACAAGATTTCCTCTAGTACAGCTATAAACATTAAGTGATACAATTCACAGTTGACTGTCTTTGAAAATGCTTTTCCATTTACTTATTCCCATTTCAAGTTGTAACACCCAGTAAATTTCTGAGAAAAGAGATCGTAATCTAAATATTTTTGTTAACATTTATAGTTTTTTCGTGCGAGTACTGTCGTAAAGGTCTTATCTAACAACATATTCGCAGCTTGGCTTCATTGAAGCTTCATTAAATCTTACATCGTCCATCATAGGTTGCCGTGTTGGTAGACAAATAAATAGATCTAACAGCAAATTGCCTCGAAATACGACTTTTATCTTGTAACGTTCAGCTGCCTTTTTTCTACCGAAATATCAACATCATCATGGAAACAGTGTCAAGTGATGAAGTTGAAATACATTTCAATGAGCGCCCCTCATAAAGATATTAGCATAATCTACATGTTTTTCTCTTTCTTTTTGTCCGTGAAAAGCGTGCAACAAGCATAGATACTATATTCAACACAATCACGTTACCTCATGTATGAGCTATACACGAGTAAGCTGCTATCAAAATATTATTTCAAGAATTTGAAAAAGATTAATATTAATACTAAATAATGATGTTCACAGTTCACACTTAGAGGTCAAAGATTTTATTTCATTTTTCTTGTTCTGTAAATTTTATATACATAAAAAAGGAAAGACAAATTTTCTTCCATCATAACAAGACGATACAGACCACTGGTATAAAACTTCAGGTTACATAAAGTTGAGATTTTTGAAGTCATTTTTTCTTTTCCCATCCGAAACCTCTGTATACATAGTTTTTGCCAGTAAGTTCCGTTACAGGACTGTCCAAACATCACATCGTTTCACGTTCATTTACCAATAAAATAACAACTTCAGGCACGAGATTATGAGATTATAAGAGTACGGGCGTTGGGCAGAATTTCTTTTAGGAATGTTAAGAAGCAATTTATTAATTTAATTGCGCTTTTTATGAATGTTTATACTGCCATAAAAGGCCTGAATTAGTTATACGGAATTTAAGTGGAGTTTCTTTTCACAGCTTTTTGACTGTATTTTATGATTTTGTACAGGATTTCATGAACTAAACAAACACAAATACTATTCCCGTTTCAGAATCTTATCAAAACTAACATGTCTGTCCTTAGTTTTCAGTTCATTGTATGCCACAGCAAGAATAGCATTGCCTAATCTCTTTGTCCTTAATATGTCATGAAACAAATAAAAGATTGTGTGATGCAAGCCTGTTTGTTCTGTATACATAACACAAAGTTGTCTTTTGTGTTTGTTCGGGTTTAGTTAAGAGTTACACCGACACAATTTCTGTCTTATGGTAGAATCAATGATCAGCTGAAAGGCTTCCTCACAAGAAGAAGTACACATCGCTAACGAGGTTCGAACCAACATCGATGAGGGGCAAACGACCATAATCACTAAGCCACGATGACCCTGTATAACTGGTACATATTTCAAAGTATCCCATAAATGGACTCAGTCAAACCGAGTCTGTTACGTTTTGTTTGGTTGAGTTTTATGCTTTCAAACGTTTTTAAGTCTAGTTCACTATGCTTGAAAATCGGACTATACATTGCAAGTTTTAGCGGTATTATATCTAGACAAAATAAGACGAACACACATTTTAACGTTCTAAAAGTTCTAAGGGCGGTGCTTTATGCAATTAGACAAGATTTCAAGAAAAGAAATCCGACGAATGTGTTTCAATCTGATTCTCTAAATTATTTGTAATTCGAAGCAGTACAATATATGTAACTGTATAGTCCCAGTCCGTGACTCTTGTTACCAACCAGGACGGCCCGTCCACAGTGTCGTTGTATCTGACAGAAATATAAAAGGAAGTGGTAAAAATGGCATGTGTTGTGCTAGACATGCAGCATCTCTGTGGAATTCATAAATGTACAATCTGTAAGAGAAATGTCAGAAATTAACCAATTTTTGCAAAATATAGTTAAAACAAACATAGATTCACCTCAACTGAATCAAATATCAAATCTACAAGTCTCCTTTCTTTATGATTTTCGTGTGTTTTTCGTTTCTTTGTACATACGAATTTCTGCTTAACGTTATTGTCAACCTTGTGGTGTTCCAAATAAAAACTAAGTACAATGTATTCAGTAAAACACTCATTTTTAGAAATTAAGACTAGTGCTACCAACTGGATACAATTGTAAAATTTTCATGAAATGTATACCTTTTATTTTGATATAAACGGAATATGTTGGATATTTTTGCAACAAAGGAGATATCAATTTCATGTATAAAGCAATATGCTGTCATAGCCACAATAATAATGGAGACAAACTTTGAAATTTATTGCCTGATCTGTTGTCTAGCGGCAAATAGCGTAACAAGAAATACTCCAGAGCACATAGTTAAATGGAATAATTAAAGCGCGGTCATCACGTATGTCCGACGAAAGACTTGGCCATGAGAGAGAGAGAGAGAAGGAGAGGGAGAGAGAGAGTCTTACGATAAATTCACATTCAAACACACATTTACGTAAGTCTATTTTTGGATGAAACGGGAGCTTCTTGAAATCACAAGCGTATTCATCCCCACAAAGCATCATGAAATAAATCATAATTAAACAAATTGCCACAAAACACAGACTTTTGCTGTATAGTAAATTTCTACGAAATAAAGTATTTTTATATATTTCACGGTAAACTAAAGAATGAATATAAATGTGTTGTCCAAATACGTTAGTATCTTTGTTAACAGCCTCCTCTTGACATCTCTAGCAAACTTGGCATGATAAGGCTTTATGAAAGGATAAAAACAGCAAACTTGGCATGATAAGGCTTTATGAAAGGATAAAAACTGCTATCAGTCTGACAAAGATTTGTGGCAAATTGCCTTGTATGTGTAAGATTAGTAGTTGTCAGATATTCTGCTGGGAAGGGACAGCTGGCTTTTGTCTGGCTTCTGTTGTTATCTCTGACAGCTCACTGATAGCTTTAATTATGAGAACGCCTGAAACCAGTCAATTGCGAATAGCTAATTTAGTGAGCTTATTATTTAAAATTCATATTTTGTGCTTTCGGTTTGATTAACAGAGTAGTGTGTATTTTGCTTCATTTTGCGCACAAATTCATTCTGCCTTCTAAACAAGGTTGGAGCGAGCGCCCTGCAAAATGATAAATGAACAATATTTAATGCAAAATGACAACTACTTAATGCTACATGACAAATACTTAATGGTAAACGCTGCATGTCAACTTATATTTGCCACATACCTAATTTTGAATGTAAAATGCTGAAAGTCTCATAGGTAATGATAAATGCTAATCGACAAATTGTTTAATTTTCTTACTAAATGATCTGTATCTCTTAAACAAACGAACGTAACTGTGACTGTAATAATTGTAAAACATATAACTCTTCTACCAGTCTGACTTAAAACAATAATATGCTCTACCGGTCGTTGGGGCATGTGAAAGAAACTGTTTACTCTAAAATGAGACAAAGTTATGAAACAAAGGCCAGTGACTATTTAAAGGATGCTTTCATCCTATGATGTATTCATCTAATTATTTGATAAGCACTCAGCAATAGGCATTTGGCATATATTGTTTCACATTTCGCAATTAGAAAATAGCATTCATCAATTTACAATAACCCTTGGACAGTGCTTGGCATTTAGCATTGGCAATTAGTACGGTGGACAGTTCTTTCATGTTTATAAGCATAAATACTAATTATCTGACGATATGCATTGACGAAAATAACTAGCAGTAACAAATGCGCATTTATATTCAAAAGAGATATTCAAAAACTATGTCATTATTTCTATAGGAGATTCTTAGTAAAAAGTATTACAAAAGTTACAGAAAATCTAGCAAACTGCGAGCCAGCTGCCCCAACCCAATTAAGCATCTTTGTACTCAGTGACAATGTTTAGGAGTATTTAAACTGTCAATATATACTTTACATTACTTATTTATGGTTTGATTGAAAATGCAAGAAAAACAGCTGTCTTTTCTACTCTGACAACTCACCGAAAGCTTTTTATATGCCAGGTTGTTTGTTTTTTTGGGTTAAACACCGTTTTCAACAATAGTTCAGTTATGTAACGGCGGGCAGTAACCTAACCAGTGTTCCTGGATTCTGTACCAGTATATACCTGTTCTCCGCAAGTAACTTCCAACTTCTCCACATGAATCAGAGGTGGAGGACGAATGATGTCAGACACAATGTCTTTTATCAAATCGTCAAGGAGACTCACGACCCCATCCCCCAGTCAAAATGCAAATGATTATAAAAGTACCCTTATTAAAAGAAATGCATGCTTGTGCTTGATTAATTTTGCCCTCAATATACAAAGAAATATTTGCCTGAACTTATTGTCATATATAATAAATACAAACTCATTTTATGGTGCAAGCTCGTCCTGATATCTGTAATAACTCTTGTAAATCAGTGCTGTATTTCGTAGGACTTCTATTGTCAAATGTTGAACGCTCCACTTGCGCTTATTTTTTCATAAAATGATAATACTGATAGGTTTTTTATATTATCACATAACTTTACATTCAAGGACGGAGTTTGCAAGCACACATTCCCACAAAGCAAAAGCTTGTTTACATTTCTTGTATTATATATCAGTAAGAAAGTGAACTTTGAATGTTTGCAGTTTGAACGCTATGTGGTGGTTGTTAAAATTACCATATAAACATAGTTGAGCGTTTCTTTATCAGTTCAGTATAATTAGCGTTAGTGATACATAACACAGCGTCGTTTCTTATTAACTAAATTCGAAATTCTAGGTCCAGTTTGCAAATATATTTCCATTACACAATTAGATCATATATGTGCTCTCAGACTGAATTAGAGATGAATGTTGAAATGCCAGCAACAGTATATCCATTAAGTGCACACAAATGGAAGTTTTCAGTTTTATTTAATGCTCAAATTCGCAGTTGACTGTCTTTGGAAATGTTTTTCCATTTAGTTATTCCCAATTCACAATGTTGAACCCTGTAAATGTCTTGCCTTCACATGGTAAAGAGATCGTTATCCAGCAGATGAGGTTTTGAACATTTATAGCTTTTCTTCGTGAGAGTACTTTCGTAAAAATGTCTTATCTAACAACACATTCGTGGCTTGGCTTCCTTGGAGCTTCATTAAATCTTTCATCGTCAATCATAGGTCGTCGTATTGGTAGACAAATAAATAGATCTAGCAGAAGATTGCCTCGAAAGTAGACTTCTATCTTGTAAAGTTCAATGACCTTGTTTCACTGAAATACCAATATAATCACTGAAACAGTGTGTCGAGTATATGTGAATATAAATGGTGAAGTTAAAACATAGTTCAAGCTTAATTTGTCTTCGAGTGCCCTTCAACTATTAAAAACACTTATATTACTAACATCTACTTACTTGTCCGTGAAAACAGTGCATAAAGCATACGTTCTATACTCAATACAATCACATTACCTCATGTATGAACTATATATGAGGTAGCTGCTCCAAAACTTCATTTAAAGGATTTGGAAAGGATTGACTTCAATACTAAATGGTGATGCCCACATGTTCATGCTTAAAGGTCAAAGATTATATGTCATTTTCCTTGTCCGGTTTGTAACTTTTTAGACATAAAGGGATATCATATTTTCTTCCATCATAACAACACGATATGCAACAAACAGGACAAGGATCCCTGGTTAAAAACTGAAGAGCACATAAAGGTGAGATTTTAAGGACATTTTTTTTTCCGATCCGAAACTTCTGTATACATAGTTATTGTCAATGTACCGTTACAGGACAGCCCAAACCATAGAAGGGGATATGCGCGTTCACCTTTCTAGTGTTATATTTTTATCCATACATAATGTAAGAATGCTTTGATTCGTTTTGCAAATGTTGTTTTACATTCATTTACCTTTAGTCACGAGATTATATGAGCACGACCGTTGGGCAGAATTAATCTATATATTTCTTCCAGAAACACAAACAAATATGATTTATTTAGTTACTCTCGTTCATATACATTTATGATTATGAAAGTGTATACTGCCATATTTATACAAAATGGACTGATTTATGTAGAGAATCTGATAAACGGTCCTTGACTATATTTCATATTAAGCACAGGATTTCATGATCTAATCAATCACAGATCATTTTAATCCCGTTTCGGACTCTTTTGAAATCTAACATGTCTATCTATAGCTTCCAGTTCATTTAATGTCATTGTAAGAATAGCATCTTTGTCCTTAATATGTAGGGTCCGTAAAACAAACAGGACAGGAAAGATTCAGTGGTGAATGTGTGTTTGTTCTTTGTACATTACTATGAGTACAGTTTACTCTGTATGTTGATAAATTATCTTTCATGTTTGTTTGTGTTGGGTTTAGAATCACACCGACACGATTTCGGTCTTGTTGTGACTTTTCTGGCTTTTGATAGTGGAGAAAGACCACAGGTTCTTATCTGGCTTTAATTTCAGGCTTGAATGGATACCTGCGTAGAACAGTAGAACCATCAACCTTCCGTAAGCCAGCTGGATGGCTTCCTCACCTGAAGAAGTCTACACTCTTAGCGAGGTTTCGAACCCATATCGGTGAGGGGCAAATGACCTTAATCACTCGGCCACAATACCCGCTGTATTTATAAATGGTACAATTGAACATTTCAGACTCCCATAGATAGACCTAATCACGCTTAGTCTGTTATTTTGTTTAGTTGAGTTTTATTCATTCGGAGGTTTTTAAATTTTATCCGCCACGGTTGAATAATCGGACAGTATAAGACATGATATATTTATATCGTTTCCAAAAGGTTCTAACTTTAGGTTGTGCTTTATGCAATTAGTTTAGATTGCTAGAAAAGAAAGTCGAAAATGCGTATTTCAATCTGATCGTTCACTTCATTTGTAATCCGAAGCCCTCATCGGTTTCAAGTAACAGTGAGTCATGTTACCTTCCCAGACGGCCAGTCATCAGTCTGAAGTATAATTGAAATGGTAGTGCTATATATGAAGCATCTCCGTGGAATTTATCAATGTAAAAAAAAATCTAACTATTTTTTGCAGTGCATTGCAAAACGAAGATAAATTAACCTCAATTGTGTTTATTTTTTTATAAATATTTTATTATTTCCTTTTTTTGACAACATATTCAGTAAACATATATAGAAGTTACACAAACTGTTTTAATGAGGCAAAAGAATTGTACTATTAAGTCATCTTGATTTACTAATTCGATTTGTTCCGTAAGTTCATGTAAAGAAAACTTTTACGACAGGAATTTTGTTTTAAAACAACGATAAAGGCCGAAGCTTTCGAACCCCATGGAGATGTTGTTGTGTTGTTTTCTTTCGTTGCTTTCTGTGCAAGCAATTGCAAATGCATTGGCAAGCTGAAAACCAGCTGTTGCATTATTTAAGTTGTTTTGGTCAATACCATACCGGCACAGATTTTTCAATCTCAGTAGCATGATTAACGGGTCGAGACTAGCTTTTACGAAAAGGCAACCTTGTTCATTCAATTGTACTCGTGTTCATTTGTCATAATAAGTCGACAATGTTATAACAAACTTTCAAAAAACCTATCTGAAAGGAGATTTCATTATATCTGATGCGTCAAATGAAACAGTTGTAGAATTGAATAAAAATATTAAGATTACATTAAATGGAATATTTACTGTTTATTTTGGAAACGTCTGCAGATATGACGATATGTACATTCATAACTTAACCATTCCTTAAAGTATTGTCCTGTAATAATGTTCCAAACAGTTAAGGAATGTCTTATCTCTGTTTGTTACAGTTTTTTTTTCTACTTCTTTATAATCGTAAAAACACATAAATGAACGAAAGCCATATACCTTGTTTTCAAAAGAAAACGACGCACTTATTTTTTTCTATCTTCCATGGAACTTTACATACAAACAAAATTATCCCACGTTGTTTCTTTATTTATTCGTTATGTCATCGTTTGTGTTTGTTAGTCATATGCACGTCCACTTGCTTTGAGCTGTGGGGTGGGGAGGCTGCCTTTTTGGAACTAGACTTTCCCTGTTGGACGTTCATCCTTGTTTTTTAACTTTTGCTCTAAAGAACACATTGACACTGTTCTATGTTTCATACAATATAACAATTAGACCTTCAGAAAAAAACTTGAAAAAACATCATTACTTACTGAATTTCATGAGCATTTTTATTACTTTGTGTATATGAATTACCGTTAAACGTCCATGCCAACTTTGTAGTGAAAAGTATTCAATAAGACACTTATTAAAATTAAAAAGATTATTGTTGCCATTTTGATACGAAGGTACAAGTTTCATGAAATGTATACTTTTTCTTTTAACATAATCAAGATGTGTTGGACATATCTAATAAATATAACTCAAAGACATACATAATCGTATCAAGTACATGTATATAACAAAATACTCCAATCTCCTTGATAACCTAATAGAACAAACTTATTTCCTGATCTGCTGTCTAGAGGCCAATATTGTCACAAGGAATACTCCAGTGCACCCAGATAATTGAATAATCAAAACGCAGATACATGTCTGGCCTTGTCATGAGAGAAAGAGAGAGAGAGAGAGAGAGAGAGAGAGGGTAGGGGAGTCTTACGGTACAGTTCACATTCAAACACGCATTAAAGTAAGTCTCTTTTTGTAAGAAATGAGAGTTTCTAAATATGATTTAATTAAACTTACAGGGCCAATTCCAGTAAATGCAATGTGAATTAATTTCCGGAAATATTCTTGCCCGGTAGTCTTTATCATGTAATAAATTGTCACAAAATAAATGCATGTCTTGAAGTTTCACCATAAACCAAAGACAATGATTTGTTGTAAATATGTCAAATTGACTTGTATGTATGTGATTGGTAGTTGTCAGATATTCTGCTGGGAAGGGACAGCTGGCTTTTGTCTGGCTTCTCTAGTTATCCCTGACAGCTCACTGATAGCTTTAATTATAAGAACGCCAGAAACCAGTCAAAATGCTAATGGCTATTTTAGAAAGGTAGTTATTGAAATTCCTATTTTGTGCTTTCGGTTTGTTTAAAGGAATAGTGTGTACTTTGCTCCATTTTTGTGCTCAATTTAATTTGACTTCCATGCAAGGCGGAGCGTCATGCTAATTGCCAAAAACTAAATGACAAATATTTAATGCAAAATGACTACTTAATGCTAAATGCCAAATACTTAATGCTAAATGCCACATAACAACTTTCATATGCCAAATACATTATTTTAAATGTTATATGCTAAATGTCAAGTAGCTAACGCTTATTGTCAAATGATAAATGCTAATCGTCAAATTCTTTAACTTCCTGACTGACTTAATGAAATGTATCTCTTAAACAAATGGGCGTACCTTTTAATAATTGTAAAACAATTAATAATAAACAACTCTATTTATTATAATTAATTGATATCATCAATCCCTTTGGATTTTATACTTACTTATTGTAAAACATATAAATGTTCTACCCGTTTGACTAGAAGCAATAACATGCTCTGTCGGTCGTGGGGACATGATTACTCTAAAATGAGACGAAGTTATGTAACAAAGGGCAGTGACTATTTGAAGGATGCATTTATCCACTGATGTATTCAGCTCTTTCTTTGATAAGCACTTAGCAATAGGCATTTGGAATATATTGTTTCAAATTTTGCAATTAAAAACTATCTTTTATCATCTGACAATAAACATTTGGCAACATTTGGCAAATACCATTTTGCAATAAGTGTTTGGCATTTCGCATTGGCAATTAGCAAGGTGGACCGATCTTTCATATTGATAAGCATAAATACTAATTATCTGACGATATGCGTTTATAAAACCACTTACATAACCGTGCAGTAATCGTTGCACGTTTACATGCAAAGGACTTAATAAAGAACGATGTCATTATTTATTAGAAGATTTTTAGTAAAGGTATAACAAGTGTTACAAAAAATCTAGCAAACTGCGAATCAGCTGCCCCAACCCAATATAGCATTTTGTACCCTCTGTTGATAATGTATAGGGGTATGTAAACTGTCAATATTTATAAATTACATTTTTTTTATTTTAAGTTGATAACGTTTCTTATATGACAGAGGCCAGTCAAAATGCAAATGGTTATTAAAGTGTCCTTATTATATAAAAAATTCATTTTTGTACTTTCAGATTGTTTAATTTTGCCCCAAACAAACGAAAAAATATTTGCTTGAACTTACTGTCATATAATGATAAATATAATCTCATTTTATACAGTCGTAAATCTATGCTGTGTTTGCGATTAAGATTAGCAGTCTTTCTGTTAACCCTTACCATGCTGGACACGATTGGTTTTGCCTTTGCGACCAGTATAGATCATGATCAGCCTGCACATACGTGCAGTCTGATCCTGATCTGCACTGTTCGCTATTCAGCCAGTATCATTTTGGTTAGCACCCCTTTTAACAGTTAATGGTACTGTCCAAATGTTCATTGTATATATTTAGCGTGATAAGGGTTAATGACCATTAAACCAACAATCCGAAAATTGTAGGACTTCATTGTTTATTGTCAAACGTTGAGCCCTCCACTTACACATCATTTATAAAACCATAACTCTGAAGCTTATATTATCACATAACTTTAAATTCGAAAACGGAATTTCCAATCACATAGTCCAACAAAGCAAGAGCCTTACTCTTTAAGATTTTCATGCCAAGTGTTAAAAACTTGAACAAATACAATCGCTTACATTATTCAATCAATTTAGAAAAATACTGATGTGTATTTTCATCTTGTCTTGTATAAAGATTCATGACTTGTCCTAAGTTGTGTCGTTGATTCAAGCAAGACTTTATCTTTTATTAACAAGTGATGTAGCAGCATAGCAGGTTTGATTTTTTTGATTGGGTTTTATCATTGTTTACGGCGCATGAACGCATTACAAGTTATATGGCACAAAACAACAGTACGATTTATATCGAAATAAAGATATGAGGTATTGGATCAAACCTTTCAAGCCTGCTGAAACCACAGAAACTAAGTAGCATAAAGGAGCGCAAAGGAAACTCTTTTTACTGAAAATTCGGCCTTATTTGTTATTACATCACGTATTTCGTGTCCTGGTTATTTTTGTCAGTTTTGACCTTCGCCTTGTAATGTTTGTCTTCAGTGATATGTCTAAACAAAATAATTCATACATTATAACTACGATACCGCTCATAAATCATAATTTTCCTTCAAACTATTCAGACTGTTAATCAAGTTCTTTTTCTTTAATTCTATTGGTACACCCACTTCCTGTCACTTGTTGGCAATGCAAGACACAGTAAAATTTTATATTATCTTGGATTGAGGATGCGAGTCTTCAGGAGGGATGTGGGTGGGGTATTGATAATACAAACCATTATTAGGAAACACAAGATAAAAGAAACTGAAAAGTATCTTTTACGGGGTAGGGTATTGATAGAAGGTGTGAAATTCACAAAATAAAACCTAGGTGCACAACTGTACTCAGGTAAATAAATATTTTGAGATACATGCGATACAAACTTTATTACCCCTAATGCATCATTTTGACTAAATAAAGGGTAATAGCTCTGGTCTTGCGGAGTGAAATTCCAAACAAAACCACAAGGGCACAACTAAATCTGCTGATTCACAATCCAATAACGTCTGATGAATCCAAGTCAAACCCTTTTTGAGATATATGACTAAACACAATCGAACGAACGGACGCACAGACGAACGAGCATTGGTAAATCTAGGAGCCTAGCTCCTCCTCAAAACTACATTGGGGAGTGCACAAAGATCAAAAAGCCATTCTATTACAAAAAGCCCACCTAGTGATTTCGCTAAAAGCAAATTACTTGTCATCAGTGCACTAAATTAGCCATTTGCATTTTGACTGGTTTCTTTAGGTTCTAATTAAAGCTATCAGCATCGACTGATGCTAGACAAATTAAGCTATGCATATATAAAAAGAAAATTAAGACAAATAGACAACATAATTTTCCTGTTAAACCTTTTCAAAGAATTTGTGTTGCATTAAAGGTCACACCGACACATTTATATGTCATATTGCGACTTTTCAGCAGCTTTTGTCAGTGGAAGGCGATCCCAGGTAACCCCCTCCACCCCACCCCAATGCACTATGTTATCACGGGCGGGCACCTAGGTAGAACCACCGATCATCTGTTAAGCAAGCTAGATGGCTTCTTCACATGCAATCGATCGACTACGCCCCGATCGAGGCTGGAACCCACGTCGGCGAGGAGCTAATGATTTGAAGTCAGCGACTTTAAGCACTCGGCCATGGTGTCCCCTCCTTTTTAAGGAATATAAATAATTTTTGACAACTTAAAACAAAATTTGAAAAAAAAAAGTAATTGTTAAATTTTAAAGATATATGGTTGTAAAAGAACTGATTTACAGATGTAATAAAATGGCTTCCACGTAGAGATTCATTGTAGCATAACCTGGTTCCAGAGTAAAATTGAGCCGCGCCATGAGAAAATCAACATCTGCATCCGCTCAGTCTGGTCAGGATCCATGCTGTTTGCTAACAGTTTTTCTAATTCCAATAGGCTTTGAAAGTGAACAGCATGGATCCTGACCAGACTGCGCGGATGCGCAGGCTGGTCTGGATCCATGCTAGTCGCAAAAGCACTATGTTGGTTTTCTGATGGCGCGGCTCAATTGATTCATATACAGTCACGAAATATTTTAAAGGATATACTGTCTTCGAAGTTAAAATGGTAAGACAAGTTCGGAAAGCTGGGATAAATTTTATTCCAATAGCCAATTATCTGCTCACAAGAAATGTTTATTGGCTTGTGTGCCAGTTGTTATAAAAAAAACTATAACGGTATAACGTTTGTTTTTGCAAGAAGCAAAACTACAGGTATACACCACAAAAACTTAAACCTGAATATTTCTGTTGTAATTTACTTACTACCCATGCCTCTTACAGTTTGTTTTTTTTTTTTGTATCATTGATCTTTTATTTCAGATGTGTTCAAAGATTTCAAATATGTTTGGTGCAAGTAATGTTAAAGAAACTGAAAAGGATGTGATTAAAAATTTATGTTGACTTTTGGAACTTAAGTTTGAAGAGATCCTAGACAACAATAGTAAGCTAAGAATGTGTCACAAGCAACTGGAAGAGCCTTGTGTATGATTATTGCAAACTTTATAACTATTGTCGGTTTGCCTTTCATGTATACAACAGACTATAAATTTCTGGTACAGTCAGTTGTAGCCTATATGGTCTCGGGGAAGTTTTTTTATGTACCTGTCATAGGATTTGTTTTATAAACAGGTTCGTACACAACAAGCGCTGCTTGTTGCCTCCAGCTATGTAGAACCGGTAGTCACCTTTTGTAAAATAACAAACTGTATCAAATACATGGTGTAAATTCAGTAGAACTGTTCAGCTATCCTTTAGCCGGTCCATTTGAAGCAACTTACATCAAGTCAATCTAGGTTTTAATAAAATCTTGTTTTATGCCTTTCTTGTATTTTCCATATGGTCTTGAATACCATTGAGACCATTTTGCTCAGTACTGAAAACTAAAGAAGAAAAAAAGTGGGTTTCTTCTATGGCCAAAAACAATATCGCTGATTCTAAAGACAAAGTAGTTTAGTACATATACCTAAATGTCTTAACCTTCAATATTCCTTGAAGCATTAGTGGAGCGGGGTTTTCGAAATTTTGAAGTACATCTCGGATACTCGAAGGTTTCCTATGTATAAAATCAGATAAAAAGGTTGCAGCACTTGTGATTTATACTGCAATATGGCAGTAATATATGCTTCAACATTATACAAATAGTTTAGACCTTTAGGATCACCTCTAGAATAAAGAGATTTAAACCTGTCCACGCGCCCTCTGAAACTCGAATTAATTTGGACCTTTTTTCTTATTTCCAACACAAGCCATACATTCGTTTGTGTTCTTTGATATAATTTGACATTGTTTTCATACGGGTTAAACCTCAGCCGGCAAAGCCCTGCTAAGCAAAGTCTTTGTCATGGGCAGTATTTTAGGAGAAAAAGCAGGCCAAAGACACTTACTGTCCTTCTGCTACAGAAAACAGACTGTAAATAACCGCGTCTGCTATTTATAGCTACATGCATGTACACATTGATTTCTTTCGGGATTAATAATTAATATCAAAACATTAATACACATTGAACGAAAGTACCTCGAATACGTTAAACCTCAACCGTGCCATAAATTTATATTGCTTTCCTGCTACGGCCAATTTGTAAATGCTCATGCTATTTTTTATTACAAATCTGTTCTATTGTCAAAGTAATAAAGGGAATTACAAAAGTACCGTTTTTATTCACATGTCACTTTTTAATGTTCATGCTGTTATTTTTTTTTTTTATTATTTTTTTTTACAAAAGGGTTCTATTTTCAATGTAATAAAAACTATTTCCAATGTAGCTGACACTTTAAAATGGTTCAGTCTTGTGTTCCAACTATGATGATCACCCATCCTCTCCCACCCAAAGGAAGTAACAGCAGCTGACCTAGCTGATATGTTAACCATGCCACTGTCTTAACTTCACTTGAATTCTAGAAAGCGGCCTTTTCATGCGAAACATATCAAAAGCAGAGAACAAATGCCATGCACAATGCTTTCTTTGACAGGAATGACTTCAGGGAATCTGCAAAAGTCAAAATGTGAACTAGACGGCCCTGAAGTAGAATCTTAACTGTTTAATAAACAAACAGGTCGCACGCTGTTGATGACACAGAAAAGCGTTGTTTCGCATCTAAACTGTAAAAAACAAAGCACTAAAATACACGACCTTAACCGACTATATAAGCAGCGGTTATGAGAGGTTAGGGTGATATAATAATATTTACCCATGAAATAGAAACCGGCACCACCCTTAAACTTCTGCTGTTCACAGGGCGGTCCATTTGTAGAAATTTAAATCAAATTCAGTCAGTCATAATTTTAATTAAATCTTAATAGTTAATATCTTTCTTGAATTTTCCAAGTTCTGAAACTGCTTGAGACCATTTTGCTAAATATTAAGAAAATGAGAAGAAATGACATGTATTTTGAATTAGCTGTCATAAAAAATGAGCTAGTTTTACATAAAATACCATAAAACAAGGCTGACTCAGCTAAACATCGTGCCACATTTATCCGAACGTACTTTCAAATGGCTCATGCTGTTATGTCAGACGTATGAAGCAGCAACGTATTATTTCGGATGAAACCTACTATTTACTATTCTACCGTTATTACACGTATGACCTTTTAAATGATAAGATTCTTCGTACTGGATTCTTATATATGACAGTAACTCATCGCCGATTACAAAGACAAGGGTAGTTTTAAACATTTCCTTAGTTCCAACAATGCCATATTCGTTTATGTACTTTAATTTAATTTTACCTTGTCTTCATATAGATCAACGCTTTAGGTGCAGAGCCCTGCTAAGCAAAGTACCTGTCACGGAGTGAGTTTTAGGAGAAAAAGTCAGGTCACGGATACCTATTTTTGTTTTGCTACAGAAAACATTGCTGCCTCCAAAAATAATAAATCACAATACCGATGGATCCAGTTGTAGCCAAATATTTGCATCTGTTTTTATAGCATGTCCCAATTGATTTTTTTGTGAATTAAAACATTAAAAAATATACACTTTGAACAAATATACTCCAAACATCTGAAAAAAAAATGACCGGCGCCATAATTTGAACCTGTCCCCCTGTTACCTTTATTCTTTTACATGTCATTTTTAAAATTAATGTTCATGCAACTATATTTTACAAATTTGTTCTATTTTTAATGCAATAAAAGAAACGAAACATGCTAAAAAGTCTTATCTCCTATTAGATATACAGTTAATATGATGACATCCCAACCATGGGAAGTTACAGAAGCCTTTCATATCTGACACTTTAACCATGTCACTTTATTTACCTCACTTCAATTCTGGAAAGTTGCCTTTTCATGCAAGAACAGCTATCAAAAACAATGAACAAATGTTATGCAATACCCTGAAGGAATATGCACATGACAAAATGTAATCCAGGCGGTTTTGATGTCGAATGTTTTCTTTCTAATTAACAAACAGATCGCACGCTGGTGATAACAAAAAGAAAACCGTTGTTTCAAAATTGTAATTAAGATGCAAAGCACTAAAAATACACAATCATCTTATTGAATATATATTTATATTAGTACAGAAGCAGCAGTCTGAACTGGGTATTTTCCTTATTTCCAACACAAGCTAAACACTCGTTTGTGTACTTTAATGTAATTTGACTTTTTTTTTCATACAGAGCAACGCTTAGGGTGCAAAGCCCTGCAAAGCAAATTGTCTGTCAATGAAAGAGATTTAGGAGAGAAAGCAGGTCAAAGAAACTTACTATTGTTTTGCTATAGAAAACATATTGCTTCGTTTAAATCCGCCTCCAAAAATAATGACTCACAAAATTAATGGATCGGGAGAAGCATATACATGTATTTGCATCTTCTTTTTATAGCATGAACACTTTTATTTCTTTGAAATTAAACTTCCAATTATTAAAACATTTATATCAATACACTTTCAACAAAAGTACCCCAAATATTATAATTTATCGTTTTAAATCGACCGGAGCCATAATTCGAAACTGCCTGTATGCCATCTGACGCGAACAACTCCCATTTGCCAGGATTAATACTGAACTGACCATTGAACGTCTGTAGCTCGGATGTTGGCAGACACATAATTGTAATATAAACAGGTTCCATTTTCATTTTACACCAACAGATCAGGAGTTTGATCCAAGACGAGGTAAGCATCAAAGACAGTGTCTGGTCGCCCGGTTATTGGTTTCATTATGAAGACTTCAATCGTGCAACATCGGGCATTTCCGTATTCTCCGGTAAATATTGCGTAGCATAAAGGCCGAGGTGATCAGATTGATGAAGACTTGTGTAAAATTTAAACCGTGCTAGCAATTCTTGGATAATTTGCAGTATAGTTTACACCCGTATAAAACGCAGAAAAAAATAGCATTCAATTCTTGTATTTACTTTCTTACGGTAGCTTGCTATTACATTTGTAAATGAGTGGTTTGGTTTCCGTGAGTATCGGAAAATCAAACTCAGTGTCAGTATATCATCTTTTCAACATCTAAATAGAACACCCAAAAGGACCCGCCCATGTTCAGTTGTAATTTGCCGTCCCATGAAAATGCAGTTCCTGGTTTTTATCTAAAATATCTGTACATCCAGTGACACATCATAATTTCGAGGGTTGAACGCAATACTGTCGTAAGTCCTTCTTTATTTTATAGGAGTTACTACAGTATTGCATTCAACCCTCGATATAGCCGCGTCGATTCAGTTTTGATCTTTAACTTGAGAAAAATAAAGTTAACTCTTAAATTCAATGTTTGTAATGTTTGTTTTTGTTTTTTTTTTCGTACCACGCCATTTTGTTAATGATTTTCTGCGAGTGACATCAGGTTGCCGGTGCAATCTCGTGGAAAGGGCCGTCTTTGATATTATTCTACAAGTGTCGTGGCACTGCTTTGAAACTCATTAATCAGCGAAAGATAACGCAGTGGTAAGTTAAAAATAAATACATGGGTGGAAAAGTACTTGTGCAACATCTTTGGCATTTAAATAGAGCTTCGTGTTTAAGAAGGCCAAAATACATGTATGTAGTTTGAAAAGGGCGTGCCACAAGATGTTCATGAAAACAAAATTTAAAACAGAAAGTGACGTCTATGTATGATACATCTACATTGCTTCTATTTACGTAAAAAAATGCTGCGTATTTAACGCAATGAACCCCAAAGTCAGTTTTAAAAGCTTTGGTATAGGGTGGAGTCTATCGATGTTTAGAGGTCACAAGGCTGGACCCGTTGTTTATGTCAGGTCACTATATACTGTTTTTGTGCCGCACTTGCACATTATTTTGCACTTGTAAAATTTACAGGTGCAAGGGTATTATTAAATGTATATCAATTTATGCGTGCTCGCATAAGAAGTATACATGTAAGTGAAGTGTGTGCACTTTTGCGCGCTCCATGCATTGCGGACTATTTTGTTTTGGTATTTTGCCTCGAAAGGACACATTTCGAATCGACCGACAGTGTACTTTGTAAATGCAATGAAACGAAATTAATAACCACATCACACTTCAAAGATTTGTAATTATAATTTTTTTCAAAGTCCCTCATGTGTTTAAGAATTCATACATAAAATAGTATTCATACATTTGTTTAACTTCCGTTATCAACGACCTTGTAAGTTAACAATATGGTGTGGAACAAAGCTTTTAATCGTTTAGTACCTTTAACAAGCAGGACTATTTGGCGAAGAAACTTTACTTACGGACCGCCAAAGAACCGCATTTCCATGCAGGTACTTTCGTTAGTATTTTAGATATTCTTTTGATCTGCATTTTCAAGTGTCCTAACAATTACTTCACCAGTCTGCGATCAAGACCACCGATATAAATCGATGCGTATTTTTTTTCTTTCAAATTTTCTAATAATTTACGAGTACTTCATTTTTGGAACTTTTTTTCTAATAGTTAAACATTTTAAAAGAAAAAACTGCTCATAAGAATGGTACAGAATTAGAACGTTATTTCTGTTTGATATAGATGAATATTTAAATGATCAGCTTCAAAATACGCACTTATTTATGAAAAGTGCATTTTTTCGTATCATTGAAAATCTGGATTTCAATGCAATATATGTCATGGTCGCTTCATATTACTAGGCAAGATAAACAGTTACAAAATTAAAATGTTCTTTCATGCATTGAAATTTAATATTTACATCCTTTTGCACAGTGTCATTATGCACTGAGTATTTGGAAGACAAAATACAGTTTGGCCTTGGACCTAATCTCCACGGCCTTGCGTTTAAGTATGCCTGATAACGTACAACCTGTTAAGTGAATGGCACGTTCATCGTGTGCTGAAAGCTTATCTATAAGATTTATTGTGTTTAATCAATTTTTTTTTCAAAACAGCATGGTCTGCATTTTGCTAACAGGAAATTACTACTACATCCTGAGCCTATTCAAAGAGTATAATAGTTGTGTCCCTTTTTTTTCTAAGTGGTAAAAGCGAGCAAAAATGAGTAGAAATTTAGATTTTTTTTTATCTTTTTTTTTTTATTTAAGCCGGTAGTCGGGCTAATAACATACTTATTATACTGTAGAAAGGACTGTCGTTATGACGTAACGCTGTAAATAACAATCCTATTACACAGGTGTTTGAAATATATGTGTAGGCACAGAGCTACCGAATTTCCTTTGCAGTTTTCTCCCCTTACATTAGTTAATATGGCGCTAGGGGAGGTAACCAATGCTTGGAGGTCGTGTGCTACAATTTACACTAACGATTGTTAATTAATATCCTCACGTTTTTGTATTGTACAATTTAAGACTAAAGAAGAGTTTCAATTTCGTTTTGTATATATTTAGGTAATAAATCACACCTAGAAAGTCAGCTATCTCGACTGTAATTCATAAAAAACATCTTTAATTTTAAAAAAAGCTTGTTATTCATAAAAAGATCTTCATCATCTTGTAATACATTAAAAACAACTTGAAACGTGTTAATTCGCAAAAAAAAACACCTTTTTTCAGGAAAAAATTGTGTTATGGAGCGGCGCCATGGTGATAATCACTGGACCAATGCTTTGGGTAATGGCTCACTTGAAACAGTACCAAGGAAAAGAGTAGCACGAGCAAAGTGTAGCAGACGACAAAAAAGGACTTTCCATATTTGGAATTGATAGAACTAATATAGAACACCCGATATACTTTATTTGACAAAAAATGACGCAAGTGAATGTATATGAATGAAAATTTATTAATTTCTAAGAATTACTTGCTTTTATAAATAAAGTATTTCCATACTGGAATGGTGCTCCGTTTACTCATTCTCCAAGACGGTCTTATTTATATCATCTTTCTTAAAAAAATGTAGGTCTTCTAGGAAATGCAAGTATTAATAATTTTGAATACTTCATCACCAATCATTTATAATATGAAAAACGACTGTACTCCCCCTCTTCCTCTTGCGAGAGATCAAAACAATAAACAGACACGCGGAAGGTAAAAAAAAATCGTCTTGAAATTAATCAATTTGCTTTGCACTATGTGTATTTAAGTTTAACGATCGTACATAGATAAGTGTATATGGTGATATGATAGATGAAACTGACAGGTAATGTTTACAAAATGCTGTCAAAATGTTGACTGGTCAAACTCATTGCATGAAAATTCACTCGACCAAGTCACGAAACTGATGAATAACACGTCAAATTGATTTGCAATCCAATAATCCGTAATGTTTTCTGAAATAAGCATGCATAATCCATATATATATGTGAATAAGATTTTGCATATCTGTTGCGTTTTTGAAAGAAATGAATTTTTATCTAGTCGGTAAAAAAACATTCACTGTGTGCCGACTTGCCTATTTTGATATTTGATCTGACGCGTATTTGCGACTGACACTGTATTCCATTTTGCGACTATAGTAGGCGATTTATGTCCTTTACAGGCGTAAATAAAATAAAAAATACATACCAAATTGTCTCTTTTGATCAGTCGTCATGTACATAATGTGACTCGCTATCCTACTTAATTACATAATGAATTGAATGCTTCAGAATCGTTTACATGAAAGTAGTCCGTGTTGATTTTACAGACATATTCTATCATAAGATACAGAATTAGAAACTGAAAGTATACAAAGGGTCCCTACTATGTCATGCAAGAAATTAACCCTCTGCCGATTCCCTATGGAAGTCACGTGAAGAAATGTTACTTGACGACTTCAAAATGTCGATGAGATAAGACAGGAGGGGACTATAGGCTGACCCCCGTCTGTCTGCCTGCCAACAAAATGATCCTCTGATTTTTTAAAAACTATTGCACACACAAGTACCCTGCGAATGGACATACAGCCGTCGTGTTTACTACCTGTCGAGATTTAACCGTTATTTCTCATGTTTGAAATAATTTACATTTGATAGTGATAACGCTTGCACACGCAGGGAATGTGCGGATTTAGTCGTTTTTATTGCAAAGCCTGGCTCAATCCACTTCCGTTGGTTTAAAAATGGCATGAGTTCTACCTCGTCTTTGTTTTAATAACATCGGCAAATTCAGACATTTAAATCGAAAGCTGTGTGTTACTTGGTAAGTATAAATGTATGAGAAATAACGGTCACATCACGGCGGGTAGTCAACACGAAGGCTGTATGTCCAGGCGGAGCTAAGGTACCTGTGATTTCACCTACCTTGATACTTCACACACACATTTAGGGCAATATGTAGTAAACGCACGTATACTATTTTAAGCTCACCTGTCAAGCTTTTCCTTTGATTTGAAATGGTGACCTAGGTTTTGACCCCAGATGACCCAATATCGAAATCGTCCAAGACATTATTGAGGGTAACATTCTGCCAAAGTTTCATTACGATTGGGCCAAAATGATGATCTCTAGAGTGTTAACAATGTTTTCCTTTGATTTGACCTGGTGACCTAATTTTTCAGCCCAGATGACCCAGTATCGAACTCGTCCAAGATTCTATAGAGGGTAACATTCTGACCAAGTTTCATTAAGATTGGACTGAAATTGTGACCTCTAGAGTGTTAATTGTCAAATTGTTGACGACGGACGACGGAAATAGGGTGATCACAGAAGCTCACCTTGAACACTTCGTGTTCAGATGAGCTAATAAACCCTCATTTTTTTCCTTTTATGGCACTTCTGCTTGTAAAATGGGAGCTTCTTTCATTCGCAGAATGTATTTTCAGTAAAATAAGACAAAGTGCATGTTACATTTCGTGTGTTTATGGCAAATACAAAGACAAAACTAAAATAGAGCTGTTTACTGTGCGACGCTGTCAAGAAATGGATCCACAAAGGGTTAGTGGATTCAATATGGCGCCGTTTCACTACAAATCACCCCATTTACTGTTCATATTTTCACAGCTTATTAGTCCCCTACTGGTTGAAAACCAGTTTCGGGGTCTATAGGAATGCGCTTTTTCGTCATTCCATCATTCTGTCATTCCGTCCGTCCGCAATTTCGTGTCCGGTCTATAACTCTTTTATCCATGACGGGATTTTAATATTACTTGGCACAAATGTTCCCCATGATGAGACGACGTGTCATGCGCAAAAATTGGACCCCTAGCTTAAAGGTCAAGGTCACAATTGGAGGTCAAAGGTCAACAAGGCTTTTGTCCTGTCCGGTCCATAACTCTCCCATCCATGAAGGGATTTTAATACCACTTGGCACAATTGTACCTCATAATAAGATGATGTGTCATGCACAAGTTGAGACCCCTAGCTCAAAGGTCAAGGTCACACTTAGCAGTCAAATGTTAACATGGCATGAACAGGGTTTGTTTCGTGTCCGGTCCATAACTTTTTCATCCATGAAGGGATTTTAATATTACTTAGCACAAATGTTCCCCGTGATGAGATGACGTGTCATGCGCAAAACCCGCACCCCTAGCTCAAAGGTCAAGGTCACAATTTGAGGACAAATGTCAACAGGGCTTTTTTCCTGTCCGGTCCATAACTCTCCCATCTATGAAGGGATTTTAATATCAATTGGCATAATTGTACCTCATAATAAGACGATGTGTCTTGCACAACTTTCGGACCCCTTGCTCAAAGGTCAAGGTCACACTTAGCAGTCAAATGTTAACATGGCATGGACAGGGTCTATTTCCTGTCCGGTCCATAACTCTGTCATTCATTAAGGGATTTCAATATTACTTAGCACAGATGTTCCCTATGATGAGACAACATGTCATGCGCAAATCCCGGAGCCCTTGCTCAAAGGTCAAGGTCACCATTGGGGGTCAAATGTCAATAGGGCTTTTTTCCTGCCCAGTCCATAACACTGCCATCCATGAAGAGATTTTGATATTACTTGGCACAAATGTTCCCCATGATGAGGCAGCATGTCATGCGCAAAACCCGGACCCCTAGCTTAAAGGTCAATGTCACAATTGGAGGCCAAATGTCAATAGGGTTTTTTCCTGTCCGGTCCAGAACTTTGTCATCCATCAAGGTATTACTATATTACTTGGCATAAGTATTCCCCATGATGAGACGACGTGTCGTGTGCAACACCAAGAACCCTAGCTTAAAGGACAATGTCACACTTTGAGATCAAAGGTCAATAGGATTTTTTTCCTGTCCGGTCTATAACTTTGTCACGCAAAACAGGATTTAAATATCAGCTGGCACAAACATTTCCCTGGATGAGACAACATGTTGTGCGCAAATCCCCGGCTCTAGATCTAAGGTCAAGGTCATACTAGAGGTCAAAGGTCAAATTCAAGACTTTGTCTGGAGTATTTCTTCTTTATGCATGGAGGGATTTTAATGTAACTGGCACAAATGTTCACCACCATGAGACGAATTGTCGCGCGCCAGAACCAGTTCCCTAGGTCTAAGGTCAAGGTCATAGTTAGAGGTTAGTCAAATTCAAGAATGACTTATTTCTTCTTCATGCATGGAGGGATTTTGTTGTAACTTGGCAGAAATGTTCACCACTATGAGGCACACTTTTTTTACAATTATGTCCCTTTGTTGTTACTATAAATAGATTATATTGTAAACTTTTTATTACTGGTCGTAGGGAAAAATTGAGACCACTTTTCTGTGGTACAACATGCACGGTACATCCAAATTTTAGGTGTAGTTTGATCTATCTCTACCTGGTAAAAAGTTTCTTGTGGACTTATATTATATATATATATCTATATCTTTTTTTAGGGTTAATTTCACTTTGTTGTTACTATAAATAACTTTTATGATAACTTTTTGTATAATCGGCCAAAAAAATCCATATGAAAACAACTGTACGTTTTGATATATGCAAATTTTAATCCAAGTGCTTTGTTATATTATATTGTATATATAGTACAATATTGTTTATACATCATTAACAGATATCAGTCCATTATGTTATACTGCAGTAGAGAAAATTAGATGCCTTCCAGTAGGGGACTTTGTATTGCATGGCAATACTTCATTCACTTGTTGATTGTAGTTTGCGATGATATATCGGTTTCAATGGGTTGATTTTCTAGAAGATATAGTCTTGTGCGCGACACATCGTCTCATGATGGTGAACATTTGTACCAAGCTATTTCAGAATCCATCAATGCATAAAGAAGTTATGGCAATGACACGAAAAACAGACCCTATTTCACTTTTAAGTGTCACATTAAAGAGAAAAGGAAAAGAATAAGACGAACATTAAATACATATTGCCGGTGTTAGTGTATAAACTTTGAGAGAGGTAGGTGTAATAGTATTTAAGTAATTGCACGACCAAATTTATGAGGACACATACACAAACAGACCGAACAGACAGACCGCATGGTGAGTCCTATATACCACCCTCCTTCAAATTTCGTTTGCGGGTTCTAATAATGAAGAAATACTACATGAGTATAGGAAACGCCGATATTTTATAAATAAGTCAGTTGCAAACAGGCATACAGTCTTTTTTACGAAAGTCGCAAACACTTGTACAGTACTCCAGCAAGCATGCATACAGTCAGGAAATCACACCGAATCTTCTTTCATTGACGGTTATAAACAAACTGGAGGTTTTAGCATTGATTTTACCTTATTTTTCCAAGCTAGTATTGTTTCTTTATCCATGCAACAGTGTAATTTACATGTAGATCATTCTTCAAACAAGAAAATATGTACTTTTGATGCCAACAATGTACAATTTCTGGACAAAATCAGTGATCAATCGAGTTTTTTACTATAATGTTACCTGTAATCAGACTAACACATTATATACAGAAACAAATCATGTTCAGCTTTCAATAAAATATAAATATACGTACTATCAAAGCATATCATTTACTTTAAAATGGTGTTTTTCAATTTTTAGCTGTCAGTTTATTGTTTTGATCATTCGCAAGAGGAAGAGAGGGAGTACAGTCGATTATAGGGATATAGCTAAGAAATATTGTTAATCAAAATTTTCTGAAAATAACCATATCCGTTGTCGCATTTCAGCGGGGGCGGAGGAAATTAGGATGGGGAGGATAATTAGTTAACTGCGGAATACGTTTCATCTACAAAGTCTTGTACAAAGCAACACGGGGGCCTCCGTGGCCGAGTGGTTAAAGTCGCGGACTTTGAATCACTTGCCCCTCACAACTGTGGGTTCGAGCCTCGCTCGGGGCATTGAATTCTTCATGTAAGGAAGCCATCCAGCTGGTTTACAGAAGATCGGTGGTTCTACCCAGGTGCCCGCCTGTGATGAAATAATGCACGGAGGGGGCACCTGGGGTCTTCCTCTACCATTAAAGGTGGAACGTCACCATATGACCTAAATTGTGTCGGTGCGACATTAAACCCAACAAAAAAGCAACATAACAAAAGCTTATGCAACAAACAGTAAAGCATTCTTTATATGCTATGTAAACTACTGAGCGATATCTGCACAATGGTTATTATGCTTGATTAAACAAATTAAGTGATTGTGATTATATGGGTGTAATAACGCGACATGAAAACAGGATGGGAAGGGTAATCAAGAATATATGCAAAATATAATGTCTTCTACAAACCATTTACAGACTAGTGATTTGTGAAAACACGAGCATTTTGTAAAACACAGATAACACTACATGATGGCATGTCGGTGGGAAATGTGTATGTGATTGTGTATGTTGTGACCTTGACCTTTGACCAATTGACCTTAAAAACAACAGGGGTCATCTAATGACTTCAAGCAACCATCCTATGACGATTGACGGCCAAGCATTCTTTAAATTATGAACGGAAATCATTTGTCTTGGGGTCACTGTGTCCTTTACTTTTGCCATCCTGACCCCCGGAACAATAGAGGTCATCTACTGACCACAGGCAATCATCCTTTGAAGTTTGAATATTGTAGGCCAAAGGTTACTTCAGATATCGAGCAGAAACCGTTTTCTTGACCTTTGACCTACTGACACCCGAAGTGGTAGGGTTCACCTACTGACCGAAAGTAATCATCTTATGTAGTTCTTAGTTTTTACTAATTTGAGCCGTGCCATGAGAAAACCAACATGGTGGGTTTGCGACCAGCATGGATCCAGACCAGCCTGCGCATCCGCGCAGTCTGGTCAGGACCCATGCTGTTCCCTTTCAAAGCCTATTGCAATTAGAGAAACCGTTAGCGAACAGCATGGATCCTGACCAGAATGCGCGGATGGGCATGCTGGTCTGGATCCATGCTGGTCGCAAAGCCACTATGTTGGTTTTTCCCATTGCACGGCTTATTTGTTTTAGCTCGATTGTGATGAAAGCTTCGAGCTTGTTTGAACCACTCACGAGTCCGCTTCCAGGAAAAACCAGTATTGGTTTCATACCCCAGTGGGGCTAGAACCCACGGCCCCTGGATTGAGCGGCCGACACCTTATCCACTAGACCACTGCTCCATCTTATGTAGTCTGATATCAGTAAGCCAAAGCTTTCTTCAGTTACTTAACGGAAATGGTTACCTTAATCTTTGTCCCCGCAAAACAATAGAGGTGTCCGAAAGCAATCGTCAAGTATGAAATTTGGCCACTGTGAGACCTAGCATTCTC
Source organism: Mercenaria mercenaria (assembly GCF_021730395.1). Classification (NCBI taxonomy): domain Eukaryota; kingdom Metazoa; phylum Mollusca; class Bivalvia; order Venerida; family Veneridae; genus Mercenaria; species Mercenaria mercenaria. The sequence continues at coordinate 59,745,468 of NC_069363.1, forward strand.
TAGTTATTGACTGGAAACCAAAGGGGCTACCCACGTCCTGACATGAATACAGATAATAAGCTAAAACAATGTAGTCCCTCTTCTTCGTGTGTACAGTGGGAAGAATTATTGAATAAGCGCTTCCAAAGAAGTATAAAATACACATTTTTATAGCTCTTTGGCTGTCCGTCGTGATCTCCTTTTATTGCACCGTTATGGCTAAACACCAAACATGAGTCATGTCCGCGGACATGACTGGTAAATACCGAACATGAGCGATTATTATTTTCTTAAAGCAATATATTACGTTTTTGTTATTTAAATTGATTACTTATGCTAAAAAAACTAGTGCATACCAAAAATATTAAAAATCCAATCATAATTATGCTTTTAATTTATATAAAATATAAAACTGACGATCTGATTCATGTTCGTGAACAGACTGGTAAAAACCAAACATGAGCGATTATTAGTCTATTAAAGCAATGTATTATGTGTTTTGTGGTTTAAAATGATTATAAATATTAAAATGCATTTGATCATGAACATTTCAAAAATGTACTACATTCAAGCACAGAAAAGAGTGCTATTTATATAGAATACAGTACGGGCGATCTGTTATATGCCAACGAACATGACTGGTAAATACCGAACATGAGCGATTATTATTATATTTAAATAAAGCAATATATTATGTTGTTGTTTTGTTTTGTTGTTTTTTTTTGGGGGGGGGGGGGGGGGGGGTTGTGATTCAAATTGACTATAAATTTTAAAATACATGCTCATACCCAAAACAAATATCTTATTTTAAAGCTTGTTATTTATATAAATTACAAAACTTGCGATCTGCTTCGTGTTCACGAACACGACTTTTAAATACCGAACATGCCTGCATATGATTAATTATTTTATAAAAGCTTTATCATAAATTTTTCACGGTGGTTTTTGTGGTTTAAATTGATTATAAATAGCAAAATACATGTACATAATTAAAAAAATACTACATTCAAGCACATTAATATTGTATTTTTTTTTACACGCGATCTGTTTCAGGACGCAACAAACACGACTTTAGAGATTCGTGTTTGCTGACTGAAATGAAAACACCGAACATGAGCAAGTATGACCAACCGCTGCTAAATCTTTTACACATTGAAAAGATGGAGTTCTCATTTCAAATATGTTATTGAACAGGGAATTACAATGCGAAGTAGATTTTTCTATCAAAAGAAAATAGTATCGACTGGATATTTACATTAAATTTTATATAAAATATTTTGTTTAATCCAATTACCCATTTAACAGTTAGTGCTAATTGGACTACAACACCTTTCTTAATCAGGCACATGTCGTGCGTGTTGGGGGTCAAATCTGTTACCGGTAATCATTTTATTGATAGCGCTAATTGGATTATAACACATTTTTTAATCGCAGTTGATTGAGAAACTAGTGCCCTGGCGGTTAACTTTGATTAAAAATAATCCCAAGCGGCTCATTTGATGAACAATCTCTCACTCAGATTGCCTACAAATTCTCAGGTTTAAAATACGTCCGACACCTTCTGAAAAAAACTCGTCTTAAACGTCAAAGACGGTTCATTCGTCTTTTGGGGAACAGACAAACTGGATTCAAACAAAAGAAAGAAGCCATCTAACATAAGTTACGAACTCAAACTCAAACTCAAACTCTTTTATTCTCTCAATTCATGGCATACATGAAAACATGAGGTAAAACATATAACATTTTATAATCGAGGCTCTTTATATAAACAGTTATATTTATGTGTATTTAAGTAAAGAAAATATTCACTACAACAATGATTATACTCACTAAACAAAATCTACATCTATAAATTGGTTTCCAACGATCTACTTTATCGAAGTATAATTTATATCAGGCATGATGAAATACCTTGATATCATTTTTTTTTTTAAATAAAATAGTAAAATATAATATAATTGTGGAGGGCCACACAGAAAAATAAACAAACAAAACATCTGTCAGCATTTGATAGTCTGTTAAGTTTGACAGTATGGTATAAGGAAGTCAAATTAATTGATATAGGTGGCATGTGTGGTCAAACTATTTGTAATATGATTCGGATTGAAATTGGGAAATAAAGTGGAATTTCAGATAGATCATTATTTAAAAGCCCACGAAACGAAACAGAAGACTGAATCAAATGCAATTCATTAAATTAATGGACAAAAACAAGTAAAAGTATAGTCTATAACTTACATAGAAGATATAATTTAATCAACGTACAAACTTAGAAAGGATGCATTTCATAAACTTACTCAGTTTCGTTTGTTCAGATTTGTTTTCAGATGTCATTAGTTGGGACAGTTTAAGAGTATTTGGTCTTCTGTAATAGTAAGGTTTAATATATCTAATTCGTTCTTGTCTAAGATCTTGACATTCTAGCAAATAATGAAATTCATCTCCTATTTTATCACATGATATACACTTTCTGTCACTTAAGGGAATTCTTGCCCAGTTACCTGTTTCTATTGGCATTCGGTGGTTCCTAGTTCTAAACTTTGCAAAGGTTAAACATGAAGAAATTGAGTATTTTGCTAGGTACTTTTCAAATCCAAATTCTGTCTTGAATATTCTATAAAATGAACTTTTGGATGAATTTTCAATGCTGGAGTGCCATTCGTTTATAAAAAGATCTTTAAGCTTTTGTCTTATTGTCAATTTAAGCCATTTAATGTTAGGGAATGTGTGATCGTTCCATATATTAAATGTACCACACTTTATAAAGATTTGCTTAATATTATATAACCACGGGTATTGTTTTTTGAAATTGTCATCATTTAGTGTTTTTGATGTTGATATAATACCTTGGTATACTTTTGAAGATAACTTGGACATTGGGTTATTGTTGTCACTGTTACATATTCGCGCCCAAAAACTAATTATTCGTTCTTCAATATCTAAACGTAACGGGGGGCATCCAGTTTCACCATAGACCATATAACTCGGAGTTGACTGTTTCATTTTAAGAATGTGTTTCAAAAATTTTAACTGAACCCTTTCTATAACATCTATGTTCCCAAATCCCCAAATTTCAGAACCATACAGTAGAACTGGCTTGATTGTTTTTTGGAATAGTTCAATTTGCATATCTATTGGCAGTTGTAAACGATTTGAATTTCTCAATAGACTGTACATAGCTCTTGTTGCTTGCAATGCAATATGTTTCTTACATTTATAGAAAGACCCGCTTCTACTGAAATATATACCTAGGTATTTATATTCATTAACGATTTCAATTGGTTGATTATGATAAGTAAAATTAAAGTTTCGCTGTCGACCTTTTGAGAATATAAGAACTTTTGACTTCGAAGTATTTACAGTAAGTTTCCAATGGTTACAGTATTCTGCATATGTGTTAAGTGCATTTTGCAGTTCAGTTTCTGAATCAGACATAATGACTGTATCATCGGCGTATAAAAGTATAAATAATTTTATTAGATCTATTGTTCCATCTTCATGTGCTATTGGTATATTTACGCCGTTAGTACTTCCATTAGTACTAAAGTATTCATGTAAGTCGTTTAGAAACATAGAAAATAATAAGGGCGATAAATTTTCGCCTTGACGTACGCCGATGTTACTTGGGAAAAAAATTGATAGTTCAGAATTTACCCTTACGCAAGACTTTATATTCTTATACAAATTTTTAATTAAGTTAAGACATTTTCCATTTATATTTAAATTTGCAATTTTGAACCATAATCCATCTCTCCAAACTGTATCAAAAGCTTGTTTTAGGTCTATAAAAGCACAAAACAGTTTCTTTTTGTTATTATTTAGTGACTGTATAAGTTGATGTAGAATAAACATGTTATCTGATGTAGAGTAGCCTTTCCGGAATCCTGCTTGTGTGTTATGCAAAAGATTATTGCTTTCAACATATTTTGTGATTCTTTCGTTCAATATACACGTAAAAAGTTTTCCTAAACAACTCAGTAATGTAATGGGTCTGTAATTTTCTGGTTTACTTATATCACCTTTATTTTTGTAAATAGGATTGATAATTCCAATGGTCCATGATTCTGGAATAACACCGGTATCTAAAACGAGATTAAATAATTTTACATAAATATTTTTCATTTGGGAATACGTATGTTTAATGTGTTCATTGACTATTTTATCATATCCGCTAGCTTTGTTTGATTTAAGAGTCTTTATTGATTTTTCAATTTCATCTTCTGTAATTATTCTATTTATTTCTACATTTAATATCTCTTCAGTTTCATGGTTATTTGTATTATCTGAATGCATATTTAAATCATTATTTTCAATATTGTCAGCGTAGTTCACATCTCTAAAGAAATTATATAAATCGTCGATGGGTGCTTCAGTAGCAGTTGCTTTCTTCTCATTCAAAATTTTCCAAAATTGTCTGGGATCATTAGTTTTAAGTCGTTTCAGTTTTCTAATATTTTTAGATTTTGATTTGTTATGAAATAATTTTAATGTATCTTTATATGTTTTGCTTTTTGTTTTCAGATTAGTTTTGTTTACTTCTGATTTTCTTAGTTTATATAGGTATTTGGCTCGATGGAAATCTCTTCTAGCCTTTTTGCATTTGAATCCGAACCATTTCGGTGCGTTTTGGTTATTATTTTGCTTATTTTCAGTTATTGATTCATTTCGATATCCAAATACCTTGACAGAAGTGTCTATGAATAAAGAAGCTATATCGTTAACGATCTCATCAGCTTCAGTTTGATTAAAGTCATTTACAAGTGTGAATGTTAAAAGTTTTTCATTGATTTCACGTATTTTGTTATTATCTAATGTATTAATGTAGTCGTTTTGTTTAGATTTATCCCACAGCTTTATTGATGGATTTTTATTTATTTTGGGTTTCACTGCCGGACTATTTTCAAAACTAAAACAAAACTCAACCGGGTTGTGGGCATCAGAAAAGAGCGGACAAAAGTCGAGTACACTAACTGAACAAATATCTTTAAAAAGAAGTGAATTACAAATGACATAGTCTATCGTACTTACACTTTTACATGTTGTTAAGCCATTCTTGTCACCGTTTATTCTTCCATTCATTATATACAAATTATTAGTTTGCAGAAATTCTATTAATCGATATCCGTAATTATTAACTGAATTGTCGCTATTGCATCGTATTTTATTTATGTTTGGCGCGATATCAAATTTCGACATTTCTAAATTATATTCATCGGAAATTTCATCTAAATGCAATATCTCACTTAATTCATTGTCGAATATAATATAGTCATTAAGGGATTTAGTCCTCGAGTTAAAGTCTCCAAAAATACAATAAGCAGAGTATTTGTTAACAAAACTATTAAAATCGGTTTGAATTTCCAGAAAAGGGTCAGAAGATGCATATTCAGAATTTTCTGGTGGTATATATACTACACCGCAGAGTAAATCTGTTTCAGTTTTCGTTAACAGTTTTGATATTGTAAACCATAGCACGAGTGTACTCTCTGTATTCAAAATAGTTATATATTTGGACAGTTCATTCTTTATTAGTAGCGCTAGTCCCCCTGACTTTCGTCTGGAGATTGATTTACGGTTTTTAACATGTATAACAAAATTTTTAACCTCTACTGAGTCTAAATCATTAAGTTTTGATTCTTGTATTCCTACCAAACTGTATTGGTTAATTAAATCTAGAAATTCCGGGCAATATAGTTTACTTTGGAGACCGCAGACATTTAAAGATAACATTTTAATTTGATTTTCTGTATGAGTGAGAGAGCCCATGTTATAGTCACTGTTGCGAGGTGATGAACTACTATCAGGATCGGCTTTATCGTCCAAATTTACGGAATCACGGTGATAACTTATATTATTCGACTGTTTATTAGAAATGTGAGTGCCCAATGCACTGGCTTCGTTTGTTCTAGCATATATGACGTCATTTGTGCATATACGAGGTTTGCATTGGTTCGCAGTTTCAAATGGTATTTTACAGTCTGAGACATTATTATTACATGTACGAGAGCTATAATGTTTCAGGGTTTCGGATTGTATAACTTTCGAGCAGCATTGGTAATTACTAATATGTACATTTTTATCCAAATGTATGACTACGGCATTCAATACATACATATATGAGTACAACAGCATAGCAATATTACCTAGATAATGAGACATTGCATACGAAAATGCTAACAAATAATAGTATTTACAAACACATGTACAATAAATCTGGACATTATACGATACATCATAACTATACAGGGTCATTAAATACGTGCTCATGCACGAATAGTTCAATAAATAGTAGTATTGTAATAGGGTATTACAGGTCTCCCACGCATAATACCAAAAACCGTTACAGATCATCGCATCAAAAATGGTTTTATACGTCCTACTATAAATGGTCAAATAATTGTTCGGTATTCTATAACAAAATGGAGAATTATCCCGATGAAAATTAGTTTCAATAGACAGAGTGTTACAATTATTGTCAATATCTAAAAGATTGTGCGAATACAAAATTGGCGAAACTCTACTACTACTAATAAATCCGTCATTCATTGTATTCTGATTGACATAATTTGATTTATAAAGCAAACCTGGTCTATACACCGTATAAGGGTCAATACTTGCGTTATATAAAAACCATTTACCGTTATAATCATAATAATGATGAAAAAGTTCAAAATAATTTTCGTACTGATTGGTCACCGAATATACAAATTCTGTGTCACTGTCGGTATTATGTGACCTTCCACACCTGTCCTACTTAAGGACATTGTCATTGTTAAATGTTTTCGAATGAGGTTCTGCTGAGGTTTCTACTGGGGTCATATTTTTCCACGGGTTATCTACCATGTCATCACTATAGCTTGCATCTTTGTCTATGATGCGATTGTCACATACAATTTTGTCTTTGGGAACATTTTTCGGGGGTTCAATATAACAATCTTCATCAGTAAATCGCTTACTCGATGTTTCATTATCAAGAGGGGAGCGGTCTTTTCTCTTGATTTGTTCACTACGGTTTACGTCACTCAAACAAGCATAACGATTTGGCGTCGTAAAGTTAATTGTACGTTGATACGAAACTGCACCAGCAGCGTTATCACGAGGGTAAACACTGGTTCCTTCATGGCGGGGTGGTCTTGGGGGTCCGGTGTCCTGTCGTTGAGATCTTAGTGAGTAGGAGGCCTTTTGTTGAACGGTCAACGGAAGTTTTATAACGCAAAGTACTCGTTTCCGTAAGTTTCTCCTAAAAGTAAAACTAACTGATCGAAATTTAATCCGCCGTTACATTTTTTGAAAGTATTAATGTCAACATTGGCCAGCTCCCTTTCATGCATTATCTAAAGCCAATCTCAAAACCACCAATATTAATACTTAATGCTCGTTGGCCCTTAAAAGGTTGGATTTCATGTATGGTCACAGTCTTCCTTTAGACTTTCTAATTACATCATCAACGTCAGTTTTATTCTGTAGCCATGTTCAAGATATTTTACTATTATTTCTGTAAAGTTCTTTCTAATCTTCTAGACAGTGGATTTGGTACCTATTTAGATTGGAAAATTGCAAGGTGTCTGTGTGGGCCACTGAAAAAAACGAAAGATTGTGGAGAAGGCAGACTTTCGTGTACGAAAATGAAAAGTTAGTTTGTGCAATGGCTAAAGATCATAACACCGATCATATCCGAGCACTAAACAGGTTTTGGACATAACCAATACAGTAGTCATTTGTTTCGTACATAGTGTAGTTATCTATTTATATTTCCTGGTCTTTAGAGATCATTGAATATAGTCTGGTGAAATTGAAATGTAGTTCTGCTCTGGGGGGAGGGGTGACCTTAACAGTGCTGCTATTTCCATTACTTCGGATGCATTTCGTGTTTTCTGAAAAAAATTTTACCAGCACTTTTTCACTTTGAAACCTTTGTTATTTATTTCATGGTTCTACTCACCAAACGTCTAAATAAAATACCAGTTTGATACGTTTGAGAAACTATAATACAACACATAGCTTTTCTTTGGAAACACAATGTATAATTAAATATTCTGTTACTTCAGGTAATGCCATTGCTATCAACTTTACTTGGAGCAAGGGCTGTGACATCAAAAACTCTGAACATTTTTATCCATAGAGGCCATTGTAAAACGGACACGGATACAGAGATAACCTTTGGCTGGGCCAGTAAATCGGAAATTCATTTACCTAGAACACCATTATTCCGAAGCATTTTCTGGGCAGTCTTCTACATGAATTTAGACATTTCTTAACATTTTTGGAAACGGATCATTATGGACCAATGTGGTTGAAATGCGCTATTGAATTGAACGCCCTAATGAGTGTGTTCTGTGTTATGTCTCAATTCTGCATATCTTTTCGAATAACCTGAAATCAATGACTGATATGCATATATGCACAAAGCCATAGACATAATTGAGCCGTGCCATGAGAAAACCAACATAGTGGCTTTACGACCAGCATGGATCCAGACCAGCCTGCGCATCCGCGCAGTCTGGTCAGGATCCATGCTGTTCGCTTTTAAAGCCTATTGGAATTAGAGACACTATTAGCGAACAGCATGGATCCTGACCAAACTGCGCGGATGCGCAGGCTGGTCTGGATCCATGCTGGTCGCAAAGCCACTATGTTGGTTTTCTCATGGCACGGCTCAATTATTAAGGGCCATCTACTGACCATAGGACTGGTGTCTAAATAGGTTTTTGGTAACAGTAGTCCAAACTTTTAACCTTTGCCCTGCTAAATTTCTAAAATGGACCGATCCATCATTCAATCTGGGCAGTACCATTTATTATTCGAAGGGGTGTTCACTGAAATTTACTGACTGAATAGCGAACAGTGTAAACCACGATCAGACTGCATAGACGTGCAGGTTGATCTTGGTCTGCACTGGTCACAAAGGCATAATCACTTGCCGCCAGCAGGCTTAAGGTTAATGGGTTACTTATTGATCGAAAGCAAATGGTCTACCTACTGATGAACCAACCAACCAATCATGAGCAAACATGGCTGGGAGGTTTAGAGGAGGGGGTGGAGCCTAAAAATTTTAACATTTATAATGAAAAAGATAAAACACACATACCATGCATAATTTATTAGTTGAAAAATAAAACATCTATATAAATTAATACTTCAAGGTATCAGTAAGACATTAAATAACACCAATAACAAACTTTAATGGAGGGCATCAACAATTCTATTTTAGACCTTCTATATCAAAATGGAAAACTATAAATGTAGAATAGGGCACATATTTCGTAAAGTAACAGACTGACAAATAGAAAATAATGTGCAGAACTGTCTAATTACTATAAATTAACGAATAAACTACAATAAGTGTAGCGATTGTGTAGTGGAGAGTGATTACACCATGTGAGTTTGCATGGAATCATTAACAAGGTGACACTATCAGACACCAATACAGAATATAATTTTTGATTTATTTTACTTCTTTTCATTTTGCTCAGTACCCGACACATTTTTTCTGTGTGGCATTTTCTACACAACACTACTGAATCATGCCCAAATATAGTGTCATAAAAAAAAACGGAGAAATGATAACCAGGCCATCAATTCTATTATGAGTAATAATGGCCAGCAGAAGCAGAGAGATGTACAATGCCGATGTCATAATCATAACTAGCCATTTTAACTCGAATTTTAGCAAAGGGATCTAAAGCAAGCATTTGTACATGTTCAATATAGCAAATATACTGGTACTGATGATAAACCCAACAGAAAATGAGGTTTTTTTTTTACCTCAGTGTAACTTTTTCATTTCTGCAAATTGTAATCATGGTCGGTATCAAAATAAAGCTTAACCTTTGCTGAAAACTTTACATAATTCAAATTTATATTTAGTAAACAAACTCACACGAAGTGAGGCCCTGAAAGGGGTATGTAAAATGGGGACTGTATGAACGTTGACTGATGATAAATTCGAACACTTTGTCATTTACAAAATTTTCTTGGTATTATTATATTGAAACTTTCCCCAAAAAGATGCAACAGTCATTCCTGATCAAGTAATGAAAAGTTACCAAATGTCAGGCCTTCATGTTTCGACAGTGAGCATGCGCAAAAAACACCCTCTTCCCCAGTAATTTTGGATAAATATTTTTATACAAATAAATGTAAGTCATTTATTTATACAGAATATTTACCAATTTTGTTTTTGTGGTGTTGTAAGTGAAAACTATTAGATGGTGTGTTCAATTTTATAAATAACCGATTGCAATCGAATATTTCTAAGGTGGTCGACTTTATCATCTGTCCGGGTTTATCATCAATACCAGTAGCAGTTAGAATTTACTTAACCATTACCCTGTTAATTTCTAAAAATGGACTGGTCCATCATTCAATTTGGGCAATACCACTTATAATTCGAAGAGGTGTTCACTGAAAATTAACTGACTGAATAGCGAACAGTGCAGACCATGATGAGACTGCACAGATGTGCAGGCTGATCTTGGTCTGCACTGGTCACAAAGGCAGAATCATTTGTCGCCAACATGCTAAAGGTTGATATGATAAAGGAGTACAGAACATAATTACCTTTTAAGGTACTTCTGCATGTCTGGATGATTTTTTTCTTCAATGTAGAACCTGATTAAAACCTGACTTTTCAAAACTTAAAAAAAACGTACTTAGAAAATTAGGCGAATAAAAAAGATTGGGTTGTGTGCTTGATTTTTGCTAGATTTCAATCTAATTTTAAGACAGTATTTGGAATTATGTAACACCTAAAATTTGTTGATATCATACTTTATATCGAAAATGACAACAACATTGCCATTTTAATAATTTTACTCAGAGGTTGCCATTTATTCAAAAAATGATTTTTGTTTCCATATGCCGAATCCAGGCTTTATTCTACATTATCCAGATAAATGACGTTACGCCTTTACTTCCAGCTAATCAAACATGCAGAGCTACCTTAACATTCAGTAGGTATTCAATATTTTGATATTAAGGTATTTGTGAATATCAACATTTATTATACACCTATATGAATTATGTCAAAAATACAGCTTGTATTTCACAAGTAAATATGAACAGGCAGAAAAAAATTCCGTATTGTACCTTTTGTATTGTATGATGCCAAACTACTTTCATTCAATATGCGTGACCTGACACAATTCTATAAATAGTGCACACAAAAACTTCACTCACTTCTATTTTTTAAGATTTTGTTCAATAACAAAACAACGAGGTATATAATGGTCATTACAACAGTAGCTAGATCTGGGATTTTGTACTCGGCTCTCATGGATTTTGCAAGGATGGATTACACTCTGCGCTTGCACACCTCGTGAGATCCGATCTGGCAAAATCCACTCGAGCCGAATACTGCATCCCAGATCAGGCTACTGTTGTAATAACCCTATTTGATATATCTATAGGGTATATGAAGGTAGTGAATAGTATGCCTTCTGTCATCTATTCACATCAAGGAGTAAAGTCACCTACAGTAATGTATTATCAGGGACTGAAGATTGGTTGGTTTAACAGACATGTATAATATAAAAGCTTAAAATTTTGTATCTGTGCTACTTTTTTTAAAATATACATGAATGCATATATAAAAAATTCTTAACATGTTTCAGTCAAAACAGGTATAAGTAAAATGATATTCATTTTCTGAATCATAAAAGATAAAATATATCTGAATACAAACTGCATTACAACAATAAAGTGTGAAAGACTTAAGGGAATTAATACAAAAACCCGTGTATTTCCTTCATAGCTTTGTCATTTCACTTCAGCTTCAACATGCTGTTCCTGAAAGTATAAAAACATTTACATTTTTGTACCTCAATTTCGATTTCATTACCTGTATCTTACATATGAGCCGCGCCATGGGAAAACCAACATAGTGGGTTTGCGACCAGCATGGATCCAGACCAGCCTGCGCATCCGCGCAGTCTTGTCAGGATCCATGCTGTTCGCTAACAGTTTCTCCAATTCCAATAGGCTTTAAAAGCGAACAGCATGGAGCCTGACCAGACTGCGTGGATGCGCAGGCTGGTCTGGATCCATGCTGGTCGCAAAGCCACTATGTTGGTTTTCCCATGGCACTGCTCATATATTATAATAAACAAGAGCTGTCGGAGGACAGCAACGCTCAACTATTCAACAGCATTGTCAACTGAATGAATATAAAAGTCGAAAAAGGGGCATAATTTTGTAAAATTTCAAAACAGGGTTATGGAACCAGTACCTTGCATATCAGATTATGACAGTGGACAAGTGTGTGAAGTTTCAATTCATTCAAATTAGTGGGTACTGAGATAAAATATTACATATAAATCCTTAACCAAAATTTTCTAAGTCGAAAAAGGGGCATAATTTTGTAAAAAACGTAGAGTTATGGATCCTGTGCATTACATGTCAGATCATGACAGTGAACAAGTGTATGAAGTTTCAATCCATTCCCATTAGTGGGTACTGAGATAGCAGTTTACATACAAAAACTTAACCAAAAACTGCTAAGTCAAAAAAAGGGCTAAGCCGAAAAAGAGGACTAATTTTGTAAAAATGCAAAGTAGAGTTATAGAACCTGTACAATGTAAGTCAGTTTATCACAGTGAATAAGTGTGTGAAGTTTTAATCCATTCCTACAAGTGGTTACTGAGATACCAGCTTACATACAAAAACTTAACCAAATCGGGATGCCAACGCGGACGCTGACGCAGACGCATGGGTGAGTCCAATAGCTCTACCTATTCTTTGAATAGTCGAGCTAAAAATGTTTTGAAAGAAACAAGGGTGGTCACAGGACTGCTACGCTCAACTATTAAAAAACCTAGACATAAGTTCACATAAAGTACAAAAGGGGCAACAATTTTGAGTCATAGAACTTTCCCCACTTTTAATGCTAAATAAGGTAACAGATAACACACAAACACTGTTAAGTAAAAGCAGCATAACTATATTATTAAGCAAAACAAAGTTCTATGACATGAGCACTGCATGTCACATCATCACAATAATTATATCAAAAGTTATGATGCAGAAATTACCATATTTATAGTACCCTACATGTATATAGTTAACACTAGAAACTTCTAAGGCCTATAACTCTGGTGTTACTTGGGCAATCTGACTGAAACTTGACGGGCACCATAACCTCATAGTGGTGGACATGACATTGTGTGAAGTTTGTTTGAAAAAAAATCTAAAGAAATGATTTTTTTTGGTGGGGGGGGGGGGGGGGGGGGGGGGGGGGGGGGAGGGGGAGGGGGTGTGACCAAGGTAAGGGGGTGACCAGGTGTGGGTACACAACTTCACATGTTTATAATAAATGTTCATGGAAAAGAATGAAAGAAATTTAATGAAATTCTACCAAATGATAAGTTTGTTACGTACAAATATGTGGATTTTTATACAATTAAAAGGCAATAACTCTGAAGTTACAAAAGAAATCTGAATGAAATTGTGTGTGCACAACCACATTATGGTGATCTAAATTCTGTTTAAGTTTCATAGTTCTAGGTCAAATATATCAAAAGTTATGATGCAGAAATTGCCATATTTATAGTACCTTATATAGTTAACACTAGAAACATCTAAGGGCCATAACTCTGGTGTTACTTGGGCAATCTGACTGAAACTTGAGGGGCCGCATAAACTCATAGTGGTGAACATGTATATGAAGTTTTATAAAAATATTCCCAACGAATTCCTAGATATGGCTCTGGACGGACAGACAGAAGGACGGACAGACAACGCCAAAACTATATCCCTCCGACTTTCGTTGGGCGATAATAACTGGTTTTCTATGAAAACCTGTTTAACAAGAGCTGTCCGTAAGACAGCCAAGCTCGACTATTCGAAATATTGACCCAGAAGCAGGAAAATATTACCCAAAAAAGTTAAATATCAAAAGAGTTTTAAGTTCAAAAGGGGGAATAATTTGACCAAAATGCATATCAGTTATGGGACTTGCTGCTATCAACTAGTTTTATAACCCCGAAGGCACATGAGAAGTTTCAATTCAATATCTGCATTAGTTTTGGAGATAGTAACTTGCATGTAAAACTTTAACCAGAATTTTCAAAGTCCAAAAGGGGGCATAATTTGCCCAAAATACATGCCAGATTTGGACTTGATCAGTGAGGTTAGTAATTGATCTAGAAAAAGAAAAAAAGTTTCAAATCTATATGCCTTTTAGTAATAGCTGTATGTACTTGCACGCAAAACTTCAACCAGAATTTTCTAAGTCCAAAAGGGGGCATAATTTGGCCAAAATGAAAGTCAGAGTTATGGGACTTGATCCTATCAACTAGTTTTATAACCCCGAAGACACATGTGAAGTTTCAAATCAATATCTGCATTATTTTTGGAGATAATAACTTGCATGTAAAACTTTAACCAAAATTTTCAAGTCTAAAAGGGGGCATAATTTGCTCAAAAACATGTCAGAGTTATGGGACTTGACCCAGTGAGGTTGGTAATTGATCTAGAAAAAGAAAAAATAAGTTTAAATCTATATGCCTTTTAGTAATAGCTGTATGTACTTGCACGCAAAACTTCAACCAGAATTTTCTAAGTCCAAAAGGGGGCATAATTTGGCCAAAATGAAAGTCAGAGTTATGGGACTTGATCCTATCAACTAGTTTTATAACCCCGAAGACACATGTGAAGTTTCAAATCAATATCTGCATTAGTTTTGGAGATAGTAACTTGCATGTAAAACTTTAACCAAAATTTTCTAAGTCTAAAAGGGGGCATAATTTGCTCAAATAACATGTCAGAGTTATGGGACTTGACCCAGTGAGGTTGGTAATTGATCTAGAAAAAGAAAAAATAAGTTTTAAATCTATATGCCTTTTAGAAATAGTTGTATGTACTTGCACGCAAAACTTTAACCAGAATTTTCTAAGTCCAAAAGGGGGCATAATTTGGCCAAAATGAAAGTCAGAGTTATGGGACTTGCTGCTATCAACTAGTTTTATAACCCCGAAGACACATGTGAAGTTTCAAATCAATATCTGCATTAGTTTTGGAGATAGTAACTTGCATGTAAAACTTTAACCAAAATTTTCTAAGTCTAAAAGGGGGCATAATTTGCTCAAATAACATGTCAGAGTTATGGGACTTGACCCAGTGAGGTTGGTAATTGATCTAGAAAAAGAAAAAATAAGTTTTAAATCTATATGCCTTTTAGAAATAGTTGTATGTACTTGCACGCAAAACTTTAACCAGAATTTTCTAAGTCCAAAAGGGGGCATAATTTGGCCAAAATGAAAGTCAGAGTTATGGGACTTGCTGCTATCAACTAGTTTTATAACCCCGAAGACACATGTGAAGTTTCAAATCAATATCTGCATTAGTTTTGGAGATAGTAACTTGCATGTAAAACTTTAACCAAAATTTTCTAAGTCCAAAAGGGGGCATAATTTGCTCAAAATACATGTCAGAGTTATGGGACTTGACCCAGAGAGGTTGGTAATTGACCTAGAAAAAGAAGAAATAAGTTTCAAAGCTATATGCCTTTCACTGATGGCTGTATGTACTTGCATGCAAAAACTTAACCAAGGTGTGACGCCGACGCCGACGCCGACGCCGACGCCAGGGTGAGTAGAATAGCTAGACTATTCTTCGAATAGTCGAGCTAAAAATCAACATTAAACTACAACTTTACATGTACATACATTTCTTTACTTTTTCTGGTATATATGTATCATGCGTATTTTTTATTCTAATAAGGCATAATGAAAACTCTCTCAGTGTATGACTGGAAAGACAAAACTCAGACTGTTCACACTGTGATATTATTACTTCATAAAAAGATGGTGCTTGATTCATTTCAAAAATATCTTTGCCCTAAATCTGTTTATTCAGTGGGTGTTTTAAATAACAAATTTCACATTCATTATTTATATATATATATTTCATAATAATTTTTCAGGACTATTGTTATTTCTCTGTTATCCAGGTTTTTTGCACACGTGATGATATGCAAATGAGAATTTCTACACAAGACTAAAACAAAACTTACTTTATGTTTCATCCACGACAAGATAGTGTTCCAGACCAGGGTTATACCAGATACATATACTACACGGAATGATGGTGGTAGGAAAAAGAAATTTATGAACTGTGCAGGAGGCCATATACACCAATCAAGCTGAAATAAAATACATTGACTTAACCCTTACCCTGCTAAATTTCTATAATGAACTTGGCCATCTTTCAATTTGGACAGTACCACTGACTGTTAAAAGGGGTGCTTACCAAAAAGATACTGACTGAATGGTGGTCAGTGCAGATCTTGATCAGACTGCATGTATGTGCAGGCTGATCATGATCTACACTGGTCGCAAAGGCAGAATCAGTTGTGTCCAGCATGATAAGGGTTAAGTATTCTGCTGTATATACTATCAGGTTCTCCCCTCAAGAATTATAAATTAACAAGAATAATGTCAAATTGTATGACACATGCCCCCTGAAAATCTTGAAAGAATGAAATTAACAAGTCCATAACACTGCTAACTCAAATAAAAAAACAAGAGCACCGCCTTGCGGGTGCTGACGCTCATCTGATTTTTTTTGTATAATAGAAATATTGTCCTACCCATGATTTTCTAAGTCTAAAAAGGGCCATCACTCTTGCAAAAAGCATGATAGAGTTATGTTTCTTTATGTACAGTGTCCACTTATGATGGTGAAAAACTGTTGCAAGTTTTAAAGCAATAGCTTTGATAGTTTATGAGAAAAGTTGACTTAAACATAATATTCAACCAAGAAAATGATTTTTTTAAGTCAAAAAGGGGCAATAATTATTGCAAAAAGCAGGATGGAGTTATGTTGCTTGCTGTACAGGGTCAGCTTATGATGGTGAACAAGAGTTGCAAGTTTTAAAGCAATAGCTTTGATAGTTTAAGAGAAAAAGTTGACCTAAACATAAAACTTAACCAAGAAATCTGATATTTTCTAAGTCCAAAAGGCGCCATAAATCTTGCAAAAAGCAGGATGGAGTTATATTTCTTGCTGTACAGGGTCAGCTTATGATGGTGAACAAGTGTTGCAAGTTTTAAAGGAATAGCTTTGATAGTTTAGGATAAAAGCTGACCTAAACATAAAACTTAACCAAGAAAACTGATTTTCTAAGTCCAAAAGGGGCAATAATTCTTGCAAAAAGCAAGATGGAGTTATGTTTCTTGATGTACAGGGTCTGCTTATGATGGTGAACAAGTATTCCAAGTTTCAAAGCAAAAGCTTTGATAGTTTAGGAGAAAAGTTGACCTAAACATAAAACTTAACCAAGAAATCTGATATTTTCTAAGTACAAAAGGGGCCATAAATCTTGCAAAAAGCAAGATGGAGTTATGTTTCTTGCTATACAGGGTCAGCTTATGATGGTGAACAAGTATTCTAAGTTTCAAAGCAATAGCTTTGATAGTTTAGGAGAAAAGCTGACCTAAACATAAAACTTAACCAGGCAACGCCGACGCAGACGCCGACGCCGACGCCGACAACCGCTCAAGTGATGACAATAACTCATCATTTTTTTTCAAAAAATCAGATGAGCTAACAAGAGGGTCAAGATGGCCTAAAGTGCTCAACTGAGTTTAGTTGCTTGCTTGAACAGTTAAAAAGTTTCAACTGAATAAATACATTCAGGTAATGTGTTGTTGTTTCTTTTGTTTTGTTTTTTTTTCTTTGGGTGGGGGGTGGGGTTGGGGGCTTGAAGAGAGGTAAGACATTTGGGAAATGATGTGATATTATAATATCCAACATGAAGACTTTTAAAGTTTCCACTATATAAATAGGGGGTAAAGTGACCACACCCCCTGGTGGCAATGCCTTTCTACAACCCTTGGAATGGGTCAAACAAGAAATTTGTGTAATATTATTTTAAAATTGGGCCTGCTGTTTCTGACAAGAATGTTTTTCCAAGTTTCCAATCAAACATACAAGGAAAAAAGTGGCCATACCCCCTGGAGGCCATGTTTTTGATGAAACAAAATGATATGAACAATCTTGATAGAGGGTCACACAAGGACCATTTGTGTGAAATTATTTCAAAATTGGGCAAGCAGTTTCAAACAATAATATTTTTCAAGTTTTCACTATATACATAAAAATTATATTGAATGGCAGCCATGCTTTTTTACAAATCTTAATAATTTAATCAATCTTGGTATATGGTCACACAAGGACCATTTGTGTGAAAGTATTTTCTATAAATAAATTCGGCAAGCACTTTCATGCAAGAAGATTTTTAAAATTTCCACTACATTCATATAGGGAAAAGTGATGGTCACTGACCACGCCCTCTGGCGGCCATGTTTTGTGAGGAATTGGAATAAGTTGACCAATTGTAACTAAAGCATACAATTACATATATTAACATCACCCATCTTAATAAGCTTGTATCAGGGAAGGGATCATTATTGGTGCTTTGTTACCAAAGAAAGTAAAAAGTCGAGTTTTGTCACCATTATTTCTATTTTTTTTATACTGCTGAATCTGTCAATGTCTTCATCATATAAAATAATATTCATGAAAATATGCATTTTCTATTTGTATTTCTGGGTTGCATAATGCTTTTACTTGTTTTTTAAATATAGTGCACCTTTAAATTGCAGTTAACCCTTATCATGCTGGTCACGATTTGTTTTGCCTTTGCGACCGGTGTAGACCATGATCAGCCTGCACATCCGTGCAATCTGATCATGATCTGCACTCTGCGCTGTTCAGCCAGTATCTTTTTGATAAGCACCCCTTTTAACAGTTAATGGTACTGCCCAAAGTGGAAGATGGACAAGTTCATTATAGAAATTTAGCAGGGCAATGGTTAAGAATCTATACCATTTTGCTATTGCTTAGTCAAAATGAAACACCAACAAAAATTGCTGGGTTTTTTTTTTTTTTTGTCAGACAACTAATATGAATGTTCCTCAATACAATAAATATGACTTGAAAATAGCTTTACCATGTAAACTGTCCAGAACTTAGACTTCACTTCTTCCATACCCTCTCTACTGGACTTGCCCTCTAATAGTGTCATACCTAAAACAATATAAAAATTATCATAACTTAGAAACAACAACTCTAAAGCTGCATGTATAAAGAAGAGATAAGGAAATTAGCACAGGCCAACTCTTGTTTAAATGATAACTCATGCAAGATGCAAGACAGTGCTTTCATTGTGAAACACCTGAGGGCACAAATGCAAAATCGAGACATACAAAAATATATCACAATTCTAATACACTTCAACTTTCTACAAAACACTTGTACAACAGGAATTATCAAGCACGCAGATAAAACATATTGTTAAACGTAAAAAGACTAACTTTTGCAAAACATTTTAAAGTTAATCTTTCAATCATTAATACTGAAACTTTTGACACAAACTATTATGTAATGAGAATATTTCATAGTCCATTAATTTACATTCTGTGCCAAAGTGTACTAAAATCATGCATGTCAAATAATACCCATTTTACAAAATTCAATTCAATGACTTAACCTTTAGCCTGCTGGGGGCAAGAGATATTGCCTTTGCAACTAGTGCGGACTAGTGCAGGCTGATCTGAACTGTGCGATATTCAGTCAGTAAATTTTCAGTGAACACCCCTTTGAATAACAAGTGGTACTGCCCAAATTTAATGATGGACAGTCCAATTCAGGAATTTAGCAGGGCAAAGGTTAAACATTTAAAAATATATCTACTATGTTACCGGCTTCACATACCCATAAAGAAAGCTGAACAAAAGAATGGTCCTGCTACAACTTGATCTGCTAGTATTTTTGAAGCAACTGTTCGTAGAACAGTACCTGGAAGATATCTGTCCAAGATTTTGTACCAAACATGTGTAACTGGTCCAAACAGCAATCCCATTGTACACATACGACCTGTAATGATGCAATACTGTTGTGTTTCTTTGTATGTAAATATCAAGTTAATAAATTCATAAAATAATTTAACATAGATTGTATAACATTATAATAACAACATTTATTTACTAACACAATTCCCTGAACAGTTTTATAAACAGGGTTATCTCTCCGCTTAATGCTTAATTCTTTACCTAAAAGCAAAATGTTTGCATATTATCAGATTGTTCAAAGTGTAATATTTATCTAGAATCTACCATTGTTATAACACGCTGGAATAAACTACCCTGCTCTTATCACAAAAGAAACAAGCCATTTGTAAAACATGTGTATTGTTGGAGGTAACTGCACATGTATGGTTTTTCTGGTGTTTTTTTTGGTTAGGTTTAACATCGCACCCACACAATTATAGGTCACGTGGAGACTTTCCAGTTTTGTGGGGTACAAAGACCCCAGGTGCTTCTCTGTGCATTATTTCATCATGGGGAGGCACCTGTTAGAACCACCGACCTTCCGTAAGCCAGCTAGTTGGCTTCCTCACATGAAGAATTCAACGCCCAAGTGAGGCTTAAACCCACATCGGTGAAGGGCAAAGGATTCAAAGTCAGCAGCCTTAACCACTCGGCCACGGAGGTCCCCAACTGTAATTTTCAGACTGAAATATACTGTGACCTTGACCTTTGATCCAGAAAACAATAGGGAACAAATAAGAACACTATGACAGGCCTTTGTGTTATCCGGCTATATTTGCTAAAACATTAAATTTCAAGGTAACTTTGGTATTGACTTTTAACCTTCAAAACAATAAGGTTGTCCAATAACTGTAGAAAATCATGCTAAGTATTCTCCAACTACTGATAAGAAATTTTTCTAGACTAAATGTCACAATGACATTATCTACTGAACCCCAAAACAACAAGGGTAAGCTACTGACCATACACAATCATATTAAGAAGTCTGACAGCAGAAGCATTTTCTATTCATTGATCAGAAACCTTTTTCGTTCTCAAGATCAACATGACCTTGACCCTTGACCTACAGACCGCCAAAATAATAACAGTCGTCTACCGACCACACAATAATACCAGGAAGTTTCATGGTCATACACCCAATCTTTCCTCGGCTACAACTAGGAATCAATTTTAATGTCAAGGACATTATCTTTGACCTTTGACCTACTGCCCCTATAAATACAGTAGGGGTTACCTGCTGCCACAGGCAATCATGCTATGGAATTTGATAGTCTTAGGCCAAAGTATTCTCCAGTTATTTACTGGTAACAATATTAAGCCTTGTTACTTACTGACTTACAAATTATAACAGGGGACATCTAGTGACCAAAGGCAATCATCACTTTTGACTATTGTAGCTTTCAGAAATCTTCAATTATTGATAAAACTATTCGAGCCTGCCAGCTGTCAAAAGGACTAATGTTTATGATAGTATTTGGTGGCGACAGAACTGACTGCAGCAAACATTTCTGCCAAGTTATTTAAGAACATTTCCATCCATGGCTAAGTTACAGCCCTGACAAGAGAAAGGTCATAAACTTTTGACCTTTGACCCCCAAGTGTGACCTTGATCTTTCAACTACTTATGCCTGACAGACTGTCTCATTGCGGCAAACAATTGTGCTGAGTTTAATTTAAGAAATCCTCGATCCTTGGCTGAGTTACAGCCCGGACAAAGAAAACTGCATCAAATTTAGACCTTTGACCTCTAAATATGACCTTTGACCTCTAAATATGACCTTGACCTTTAAGCTACCAATCTGGTTGTTGCACATGACACATCATCTTATCGAGGCAAACATTTATGCCAAAGTATTTAAGAATCAATGCATGGCTGAGTTACAGCCCGGACAAGCAAAACAGTACCGAGTTTTGATCTTTGACCTCAAAGTATGACCTTCACCTATTAGCTACCAATCTGGTTCTTGCACATGACACACCGTGTCATTGCGGCAAACATATGTGCCAAGTTATTTAAGAATCCTTTGATCCATGGATAAGTTACAGCCCGGACAAACTTGGACGGACATATGCATGCAAGCATGCACGCACATACACCAAACCGCCATTGTGACAACTTGAACTATGTTGAGCTCACCGCCAGCAGGCTTAACAAAAACTGTACAGTTTCAAGTTCACTGTGACCATAAAATTTGGCTTATTGATCCCTTAAACAATAGGGATCATCTACTAACCACAGGCATAAATTCTATGAAGTGTGGGCCAAAGCATTCTCTAGTTAATGCTTCTACTAACACATCAACTTTCACTGTGGAAAACAATATTTTCCCTCTTCTATACAAGGGAGCATAATGTAATTTATACTGTATAGCTCTTAACCATTTTGTAATGCAACACATAAGAAAGCATGGTTATGTAAACTTATGTCCATTTTAAGGTAGAGTGCTACTGTTCCAAAACAGTACCAAAACTTTTACCTTGTACAGTTTTCAAGTACGTCTATGCCCCAGAGAGGGCCCTGTACATTAATGGGAAAAAGAAGAAGAGTATTTTTGATCTTCTAACAATTCAGTATCAAAGTGAACAAAAAAAAATTCTTTGTTTCTGTACCAGTCCTTTGAAAGTTGTAAGTTTTATGTTGATTGTCCAGCCTCTCTATTTGCTGTATGATACAATCTCCAAGTCCCAACAAACTGGATGCTGTACATGTATTTGTCACCAACAAGTATTTGGAAAACATTACCCGAGCTACACGTTGTACTTTGTTAATCATCATTTCAATGTAAAGAGAAACTCCTACAATTCTGAAAAAAAAACTGACATAAAACATGAATTTAAATTAAGAATAGAAAAATTCAGCCTCTCTCATACATACATTCTACAGACATAAAAGCTGCTGAACAAGTTTTATCCTACCTTCGTGCAAAATAAAGGGCAAAACATATGGGTAGAATAAATTTTGCTTTAAATAAACTTTTGCCAGACTTCTTTTTTTTTTTTCAAAATGATGCCATCTTGTTTTTGAGAATAACTGCTAAAAGACATGTCTATGCAATTATTTTTATTTTAAAATTTATTTTACCCGTATCTTTTGCCCTTTATTTCTGAAATGATGCAACTTTACATACTGGATGTTATTATTTTAGGATCTACAGGAAAAGACTTAGAGAACTCAACAATTTCCATTCATTCATGCATACTTTCAAACAAGACTGATCAAATGATGTCATGCACCATTGTTTATATTTGTATTCATTCACAACTACTTGTTAGCAGCAAATGTAATTTGCATGTGAAATTTGAACACCAAATGAACATCCTGCGATCATTGTATCTATTTTAAGAAACGTGTTCATGGCATATTGCCATTATTGGCCCGATATTCGCAGCATGATCGCAACAAGTGTTTGCAGCAAACTAAAATATTTCCATATAAGGGCTTTTTGCAAGGCTGATTATGGGCCAGTTTACCAGTTAATTGCCATTTGCCAGACTGTGAAAATTTCACGATGGTGATCAAATACTGGACAATATCATTGTCTGCTATCTGCGATACCTCCCAGGTCTTTGACATGTAGTATAAACATTAAGGCCGAGGCTATCCGCACGACGGTCGTGCCGATAATTTTCTTTATCCGCACAACCATCGTGCCGATTATTTTCGTTATTTGCACGACGGTCATGCCGATTATATTCCTTATTCGCACGACGATCACGCCTGGAAAGTCATACCAATTATTTTTGTTATCCATATGACTAAACATGCTGTATACATATGTAAAATTTAGTTAAGCTTTTCTGAAGTTTTTCCCTGCTTAAGATCCCCATAGTATCGATTTCTTGACAATTTCTAGCATGCAACTTTTGGTTAGTTAACAACCCGCCACAACGCGCGATTACGATGCCTACAATTATTCTGTTGAATAACTTATATCTGATTTATTGAATTAAAACATAATGTAAAAAGTTAGAAAAACAAAAAGAAGGTATGATAAACTAATCAAGGTATGCAGATATTAGTTTTCTGTGCATTCTTTTGAGTTATTTCTTCTGCAGTTGATGAATTTATAATTAATCAGTTTAACTAATAAAAATGGTATGTAATATTATCATTTTTATGGTGTTGTTTTAATATCAAATTAAAGTATATTGATTCAATATCTTAGACAATGAACATGATGCTAATAGTCTTTTAACTAGGATAATACTTCACGCTGTCAAAACACCCGTCGTGCGGATAAGGATACTAATCGGCACGACCGTCGTGCGAATAAGAAAAATAATCGGCACGACCGTCCTGCCGATAGACACTTCCAAACATTAATGCAAATGAACATATTGTATCAAATATACAAAACAATAATTAATCTTTCCCCTGTAAGCTCCTATAATTAAATAAGAAAAGCCAGCTTGTTCGCTGACCACTCCCACTGCATTATGTCCTTAGGCAAAGCTTTTCATCATGTCCAGTTAATTAAGCTGCATGTATACATGCCCAGGTATTCCAACAAATTTCGGTACCTGAATAACAGAAGGCAATGGTAAATTTTATTTAATGTCACATACAATCAACAGACACGATACGCAGAAATGCTCTTGTGCAACTTGAAGGGAAAGTAAATAAAATTTGCACTTCCTCTTTTTGCTTTAACATAAATATCTGATGCAATCGGCAAGGACATTCAACATTTTCCTACTTTCTAAATGAATAAATAAAATTCTCCAGAAAAACTAGCATAATCAGATCATAACTTAAGGAACAAATACTAACTGTTCTACTGTGGAAATTCCAATACAAGCCTGGCCGTAACGGAAAAAAAAGTTTTGATAAATAAGATGTATCGCGAAAACTGATTACAATTCCATGAATTGTTCACATTTCACAGATAAAGAGGTATATTGAATTTATGGGGTAAGTACATCAAGAATTATAGAAATCAGAAGAAAATATGCACGTTCTTCTCTTAAAAGGCTCCAAAGATACTTTTTTGATATTTTAACTTTCGCGGACTCCTCCTAATTGAAGAGTCATGATACAATCGATTCATTCTTTGAGAAAAAAGATTTTGCTCCGTAGAAAATCAAGTGGCATAGCGTGTAGGTATGAAGGTATTAAATGCCTCCGCTACTATTTTCTATATAAAATAAACAACTTATAACATATTTTTATCAAGATTTCTAGCATTTCCCTTCTTGCGAGACTACCCTTGTCTTGAAGGTCTGTCTTTAGGCAATCAAAATATACCCAAAAAATATGGGGTTGACATAATGCAGTGAAACCATGGTCACGTGACTGAGACACGTGATGAAACCTAATATGCGTAGGTAGACAACAGGAAATACCTACTTTCACTTCATTTTACAAGGCAGCTCAAAATCAACTTTTGAGATATAGTCTTAAAATCATCTGCGGACTCCTCTTACATTAAGCATCATATAAGCTTAATCGCATGAAAATGGCTTTTAGGCGGAAAATTGCATAATATTTTGGACTACATCGGTGACACGGAATATCGTAAGTGGCACCTCATGCTGTATATTTATTTTGTTGTATTGAACGTTGGTTGTCTTAAAGGTCCGCTACTAACCGTAGTCTAACGCCCGAACGAGTATTATATGAAAACCAGAGTTTGTAGCTGAGATTTCATATTTACTGAAAATATGACCCACTGCATCGGATCTGACCAAATAGTCCTTAATGTTCAAGAATATCAAAAAACTTTTGCCTATTTCAAACCGAAAGTATGTTTTCCAATTGCTTACGGACCCGCCGCGCATCTTCGGATTTTTTCGCAAGAATGCTCCGAGACGAGGCTATAATTTATAAATAGAAGCAAAATATATTATATGCCCCAACGATAATGAATTGTTATTATATTTTTTAATATCTATTATCATGAAATGACGCGTGCGAGTTTTGCGGAACACGTTTCATTGAGATGTAAGTTATTAAATGTTTTTGCTTGCATACCAATTACAAATTAGCTCAGTGGTAAAGCATACTCATTATGTTCATCAGATCTTGTGGGTTCGAAACTCACGGCAGTTAATTTCTTTTTATTTTTGCATAAAAAAGATTCCTTCTTTTTCACTATGACACAATGACAAATGAGAAATATCTGGCAGCTGAGAAAAATAATGTGATATTAGTTAAATGCATGCGCTAAACATATAAATAGAAAGCGAATAATGAATATATGTTTTATAAAGACATATATGCACTTAGAAACCATAAAAGGGAACAGAATTAAAAACCGACAGGGGAAAAAAAAGAAAAATTTTTTTTAAAAAATCGTAATGAGGATTCGAACTCATACAAAACGATTAGATGATTTGCTATTGGTATCTGCATTCTACCCGACTGAACTATTGTGCAATATACTTATTGGACAGTTAAAATAAAACAAATACTACTATTTACTTGTCAAATATTGCACAAGCAATATGAATTGTTATTATATTTTTTAATATCTATTATCATGAAATGGACGCGTCCTCGAGTTTGTGCGGGAATCACGTTATCATTGGGGATTAGTACGTTATTTAAACGGATATTCGTTTGAATTAATTTTAAAATCACATGATCCCGAAGAATTTCCGATGGATTAATACGGAAAAGTGATAAACACGAAAGTAGGACAAAAAGACCACCCATGTCAGTCTAAGAAAATACAAAAAAATCATTTGTTTCTCTGCACATGTTTTGACTTTAAGGGAATATTACACGGCTATCGTAATGTTTTAGTAGTATGTTTCAAAATGTGTAGTCTTTTACAAGATTTGTGTTTTTTCATTTGTCTCCATTTATAGCTGCTTCAAATCTTTTTTAAAATAAAAAACAGTTTTAGAGGTTTCTCATATATAGCGCAATCAACATCTATCCATATCTCTATATCACCATTAACTCCTTTCAATCAGCCCATGCAGCCAGCGACTTTTAATATGATTTACCTTTAACACCATTTGCAACAAGTTACTGGCTATATGAGTGACAATGTACATTTATATAATGTTATGTATATCTTTTCTAACATGTACTGTATGCACATTGACGAGACTAAAATAAAGATTATTGACTCATGATTCTCATAATAAAAGGGAAAGGCAATGTTGTTCTCATATCAAATCGATCTGCTAGGATTTCTTAAATCATTTAAAGAAGTGAAAGAATTTTCAAAATCGGTTTTAGAATGAGAAAGTTATGGGCATTTAAATATTTTATAAAAAAAAATGCGGCCATTTTGTTTCCATGACAACAAAAACAAAATGGCGGATTTATTAAATTTCTAAATACAAATTTGAACTGTATTTACTTACTTCTGTAAAATGATTTCTCTAAAGAAATTGCAATGTTTTATATCTTCCACTCAAGAAACATATGAAATCACTCGATTTAAATGGTTATTTGCTAAATAAAGAATTCAGCAGTGTGTAAATGACGTCATAAGCACACTAAAATGGCCGCCCCCATGATCAGCCATTTTTTCTAATTTCAAACTGCCACATCTTTTTCAATAGTAATCCAATTTTAAAAAATTCTTTCAGCGTTATGAAAGGTTTGAGGATGGCTTTCACTTTATTGTTAGACTTTCCTTGCCCTTTAAGATATGAAATGTTTCTATATAAAAGTTTAAAATCTTATTAGTTGTCGTTTATTTTAGGAAAACAAGTAATTAGATCTATTAAACAATGTGCTAAGGCAAATCGTGCACAGTAAAGTGTCCTCTTCGGCTAAAAAACATGTAAAAAGCTACATCTTTCAAACTCCAGATGTGATAGAACGATGAAATAAAGTTTGTAAGTAAGGTATGATATAGATGTAAGTGTTGGGTGAATGTTTTTTTTTTAAGAAAATTCAAAATTCAGTTGGTGCGGCAAGCTCAAGTAGTCAAAAATAAGCTCTTTTTACATGTAACGGGTTAGCATATATAATTCTATTATTTTTGTAACATGTCTTACTAGTACATTATTGAATCAAAGACCTTAACTATCAAATTTTGTTAAAGAAAAATACATTAGCTTTCAGCTGATATATTACATCAAATTATTATTCAATTCTTTTTTTTTCCAAATTTATAGCTTGAACCAAAGTTGTAGAGATGTAACGCACTCTTAATTTGAAAAAAGTGTAGAAAAGATAATATTTTTGCTGCTAGAACATGCAAAATAGCCTTGAAAAGTTTGAAAAATAAGCAAGTTATAATGATTAAAGTATCATATATGTACATCAGATCTAAAAAGAAAAATACTATAGTTCAATATCTTGTCAAAATTACGTTGCCTTCGATTGAATTTACATTTAACATATGAACCAGAAATATGAATATCGGGGCATTTTAATGATTAAAATAGCTGGCAAATATGTCATATGAGTCCTGCCATGATTGCTCCAAGTTTTCATGATACTGATAAAAAACACAATGCCTCTAGACAAACTTCAGGAATTCATTTCTAACATGTTCTAATTGGTCAAAAAGGGTAAAATAAATCCTTGATAGGGGTTTAATCATTTACAATACACAGGATTATGCCACTTACATCAAACAGTGTTGTTTTATGTAAAGATCCCACAATGATCAATTAAGATCCAATGTAGGGGGTTTATCGTCTTTTGTATATTGGCAACCTGTGGAGAAAGTGTGATTTTGTAGTTTTATGTGGCCACCTGAAGTTTGTGGGGGTGTTTTATGGTATGGTATTGACACCTCAATGCCACTAATTAATTGTGTTATTTTAAGGATGATTTTTGATGCATGCATATAATTTACATATTACATAAACACATCTCATTAAACAACTTGATGTACAAAATATACCTTCAGACTGATTTCTTCATTTATAGTTCGTTTGTTCTAACAGTAAAAGCATTTTCAACATACATACTTAAATTTCTATGACACTCTTATTTTATGTATTCATTAAATCAATGAATTTATATCAATATTTGGTTTCCTATAATAATTATTAGGTATTTATTAATTCCTTAAATTATTAATTCCTTAAATTATTATATTAACACATTTTAAAATAAAGTGAAACTCGTCTTCTTACTTGTTACATACATTACATTTTCTTTCATTAGTTGCGTACTAGCATGCGTGCCCTTTCATCTCATGCCTTTCTTTCCGGTATCTAGTCAAACCCTGAGAGAATATAATCAAGCGCGCACAAATATCGGACAAGGACAAGGACCGAATTTGCACCGTTTTTAAGGTATTTTGTCATAACAGTACCCATTATTCATCGAATAAACTTGCAAAAGCATTATATGTTTAACAGGGATCAATATGGTAATACTTATCTATAGGAATATATATCGGTATATTCATTTATGCGTTCTGCCTTTTAACCTGTTCATTCATAGGTGTCCTACATTTTAACCTTTAATTTCTAAGTCACGTACAAACAGATGCAGTTAAAACTAAATTTAGAGTATGAAAGCAAAGAATACAATCAAATTTATAAATAACATAGAGACATTCTAAGACCATGCATAGTCTGATTATGTCATAAATTTAAATATTGAATTCAGGTAATTTTAGAGAACATTTAGACTTGCACTCATAGGCACCACATTTTTTGATTTTGTGCCATATCTAATTTTTTGGGCTACGCTCCTGCACCGCAGAGCGCGGGCGCCAACATATATCATACCATGTCATGCACTGTAATTCAACCTACCTATATAAAAGGTGAAAAGTCCACAAATCTCCCGTTTAAGATAGTTTTTTTAAGTAACAGGAGAAAATCTGTCATTTTTTAAACGCGATATTTGTGGACTTTTCACCTTTTATATAGGTAGGTTGAATTACAGTGCATGACATGGTACAACATATGTCTGCGCGCGCGCTCTGCGGCGCAGGAGCGTGCCCAAAAAATTGGGGGCCTATATGCTTGCACTTGGTAAAAAAAAATTAAATTAATATGTATTCATTTTGATCAGGGTCTTTCATTTTGAGTGACCCTGATTTGATTAAAAGAACTGCATGTACTGGGATTATCTTGGAAGCAATATATCAATAAATTTAATGTTCAAAATACTAAAGTGCTGCATCGTATACATGGAAGGACTGGCAGATGGACTTCAATCCAGAGAAGTGTGAAGTCATCCAAAGAAGAGAAACCCTATCATCACAACCTATAGTCTACATGGAACAAACCTGAAATCTACACTTAGTGCAAAGTATCATAATCTTGGCATCACTCTTTCAGATGACCTCTCCTGGAAAAGACATGTCGACAATATCTCCAAGACAGCAAAGTCAACCATATCTTTTCTCCGTAGAAACATCCATTCCAGTCCGGTCAGTGCTAAAACCAGTGCATACAAGACCTGTGTCCACCCTACTGTGGAATATGCTTCACCAGTTAGGTGTCCCTTCTTCGAAAATTACAACCATCAACTTGAAATAGTTCAGCAAAGAGCTGCTAGATTTGTGTTCAACAACTAAGTTTGGACTAGCAGTGTTACAAAACCAGAAATGGGACACACTACAACACCGGCGAAACATTGCAAGAACAACCATGTTCTTCAAAATCTTACACAACTTAGTCAACATCATGCCAGACCCACCACTTGTTCCTGCCAGATCCACCAGAGGGCACAACCAACGTCTTTGCCAAATCCGAGCTCGCACATCGACCTACCAGCAAAGCTTTTATCCCGCTATTGTCATTCTTTGGAACTCACTGCCTCATGTCACTGTTGACCAGACAACCCTGGAAGGCTTCAAGTCGGTCTTGGCCAGCCAGTACAACAACTAAACTACAGCTACCGTTTTACCAGTTTTTAACTTGATGTACATAGAGAACTCTTACTACACGGGCCAAGCCAGTCCAGCTGTACATAGAGACACTTTTACTCAGGGCCAAGTCAGTCCTGCCTGCTACGCATGTGTACAAAGTTTTAACCAAATTGCGAGTATGCTCTTGTAGAGTGAGGCAAATACTTAAGATGATGATGCATATTTTTAGCTCACCTGTCACGAAGTGACAAGGTGAGCTTTTGTGATCGCGCAGCGTCCGTCGTCCGTGCGTCCGTAAACTTCCTTGTGACATCTCTGGAGGTCACAGTTTTCATGGGATCTTTATGAAAATGGGTCAGAATGTTCATCTTGGTAAATTCTAGGTCAAGTTCGAAACTGGGTCACGTGCGGCCAAAAAGTAGGTCAGTAGGTCTAAAAATAGAAAAACCTTGTGACCACTCTAGAGGCAATAATTTGCAATGGATCTTCATGAAAATCGGTCAGAATGTTCACCTTGATGATTTCTAGGTCAAGTTCGAAACTGGGTCACGTGCGGTCAAAAACTAGGTCAGTAGGTCTAAAAATAGAAAAACCTTGTGACCACTCTAGAGGCCATAATTTTCAATGGATCTCCATGAAATTTGGCCAGAACGTTCACCTTGATGATATCTAGATCAAGTTCAAAACTGGGTCACGTTCCATCAAAAACTAGGTCAGTAGGTCAAATAATAGAAAAACCTTGTGACCTCTCTAGAGCCCACATTTTTCATGGGATCTGTATGAAAGTTGGTCTGAATGTTCATCTTGATGATATCTAGGTCAGGTTCGAAACTGGGTCATGTGCGGTCAAAAACTAGGTCAGTAGGTCTAAAAATAGAAAAACCTTGTGACCTCTCTAGAGGCCATATATTTCAAGAGATCTTCATGAAAATTGGTCTGAATGTTCATCTTGATGATGTCTAGGTCAAGTTTGAAAGTGGGTCACGTGCCATCAAAAACTAGGTCAGTAGGTCAAATAATAGAAAAACCTTGTGACCTCTCTAAAGGCCATATTTTTCATGGGATTTGTATGAAAGTTGGTCTTAATGTTCATCTTGATGATATCTAGGTCAGGTTCGAAACAGGGTCATGTGCCATCAAAAACTAGGTCAGTAGGTCTAAAAATAGAAAAACCTTGTGACCTCTTTAGCCGCTATACTTATGAATGGATCTCCATAAAAATTGGTCAGAATGTTCATCTTGATGATATCTAGGTCAAGTTTGAAAGTGGGTCACATGCCATCAAAAACTAGGTCAGTAGTTCAAATAATGAAAAAACCTTGTGACCTCTCTAGAGGCCATACTTTTCATGGGATCTGTATGAAAGTTGGTCTGAATGTTCATCTTGATGATATCTAGGTCAAGTTTGAAACTGGGTCAACTGCGGTCAAAAACTAGGTCAGTAGGTCTATAATTAGAAAAATCTTTTGACCTCTCTAGAGGCCATATTTTTCAATGGATCTTCATGAAAATTGATCTGAATGTTCACCTTGATGATATCTAAGTCAGTTTCGAAACTGGGTCATGTGCGGTCAAAAACTAGGCCAGTAGGTATAAAAATAGAAAAACTTTACAACAAGTGACCTCTCTAGAGGCCATATTTTTCATGAGATTTTCATGAAAATTAGTGAGAATGTTCACCTTGATGATATCTAGGTAAAATTCAAAACAGGGTCACGTACCTTCGAAAACTAGGTCAATAGGTCAAATAATAGAAAAACCTTGTGACCTCTCTAGAGACCATATTTTTCAGTGGATCTTCATGAAAATTGGTCAGAATTTTTATCTTGATAATATCTAGGTCAAGTTCAAAACTGGGTCACATGAGCTCAAAAACTAGGTCACTATGTCAAATAATAGAAAAAACGACGTCATACTCAAAACTGGGTCATGTGGGAAGAGGTGAGCGACTCAGGACCATCATGGTCCTCTTGTTCTTTCAAATTATTATGTCTACTTTTATTTGAAATTTATATAGATTGATGAATATGTCAGTTGTTTGAACTTGTTTCACCTGATTGATCCGCTGGTGGCACATACATCACATATCTTGGTCATCTTAATAATACAAAAAAGATATCCTAAAATATATGACATTTTAATGAACTTAAGTTATTCATTTTATTTGTAAGACTATCATAGATATATTTTGCAGTGTAAATATGTCGTAACTTTTCATTTATTAAGCAAACTTATGTTTACTAAACTCTCGGATTTAGTGTGGAGAGGGGAGTGAAAGAATAAATTCATTGTAGACAGATCAGTGTGGCATGTCTGATTTAATTTAGCTTTAAGCACTACTTGTGAACAGAAAACAAGGCTAGTTACAACTTTCATTTGTACCAGAATTAAAAAGGGGCACTGTGAAAATGCTGATCTACAGTATATTTTAAGGGTATCTCAATATCAGAATTAAATTAATTTGTGACAGTTTTTTTTTTTTTTTAAATTTAATTTTATTTTTAATTTTGAAGTTTGTTTGTATCTTGTGATGTCATTTTGAAAAAGGTGTTGTCATCGGCATAATCAAACAAACTGCGTTTTCTAGAAAAGGAAAAATATTAAAGAAAATATGAAAAAGCAAAGGGGCCAGTGAGGAATAGAACCTAGGGTACTCCTGTAATGTACATGTATCCAGGGCCGCTAGTATTAGCCGAAGCTTTAATGGCCCCTCTTGTATTTAAAGTTCCTCTTCATAAAATCCTCTTCGCTAAATAAGTTTTAGTAAAATTAATGTTCTCTTACTGCGCTTAACAACTGGGCTTGAATTTCTTAGTATTCCAGTACCGCCTCGGTAGCCTAGTGGTAGAGCGTCCGCCATGAGTGTGGGAGGTCTTGGGTTCGATCCCCGGCCGCATCGTACCAAAGACTTAAAAAATGGTACTAGTAGCTTCCTCGCTTGGCGCTCAGCATTAAGAGGATAGTGCTAGGACTGGTCAGCCCGGTGTCAGTATAATGTGACTGGGTGGGGTATCATGCCACGTGTCTACGGCGTGATATTCCAGTGAGGCAGCACTACAAAGTTGGGCATTGAGCTCACTGCTACAAGTAGACACCGTCGTTTATATGACTGAAAAATTGTTGAAAAAGACGTTAAACCCAAACATACGCACACACAGTTCTCTTCATTTAGCAGACTTATAAACTGATTAAGATTAGTTGCAGAAATTGTCTCTTCTGTTAAATTATTCCAAAAAGCAATTGCTCTCAGACTGAAGAAATTTATAGTCTCACATTATGTTTACACTTTTTGCTTTTGGACTTCAGATAGTGTCCATGCAACTTGTCCTCTCAGCCAATGAAAACAAATTGTCCCACTTCATATCATCAAGATTGTGAACTGATTTATAAATCTGGATCATATCGGAACGATCCCTTCGATATTCTAGAATCACAAGACCAATTACAAGTTTTATCAATCTCTGTTCGTATGATAAATTTTGTAATGATCCTACAAGTTTAGTTGCCCTTCTCTCAATGTCTTCCAATTTATATGTTTCTTTAAGTTATAATGGAGACCAAATGCATGATCCATATTCCAGAACTGGTCTAATCAAGGTTTTATACAGAGGTAATAACATTTCTTTATCCAAGTATTCAAATGACCTGTAGATTAATCCCTATGTTTTTTGAGCTTTATTTGTAATACTCAGGTAATGTGTTCATCGAAAGTTAAACATTCATCAGATGTAAACGCTAGGTCTTTCTCGAAAGGCAAGCCCGCCCGCTTAGCTCAGTAGGGAGAGCGATGGTCTACGGATCGCGGGGTCGCGAGTTCGATCCCCGGGCGGGGCGTATGTTCTCCGTGACGATTTGATAAAAGACATTGTGTCTGAAATCATTCGTCCTCCACCTCTGATAATTCATGTGGGGAAGTTGGCAGTTACTTGCGGAGAACAAGTTTGTACTGGTACAGAATCCAGGAACACTGGTTAGGTTAACTGCCCGCCGTTACATGACTGAAATACTGTTGAAAAACGGCGTTAAACCCAAAACAAACAAAACAAATTCTCGAAAGGCACTTGCCCTACTCTTACATAATTTCCATCAGATTCTCTCATGGTATAGGTGAACTTTTTATTGTTTGATCCTAAATGTAAAACTTTACACTTCTTTGCATTAAACATTAATTTCCATTCTTCACTCCAATCAAACAGTCCATCTAAATCTGATTGTAATTGTTCACAGGCCTCGACAGTTGCCACTTGTGAAAAAAGTTTTGTATCATCTGCAAAAATTTTTACTATACCGGACACAACATCTGGTAGGTCATTAATAAAACAGAGAAATAAAACAGGGCCAATGACGCTGCCTTGGGGCACACCACTTGCTACTTTAGACCATGATGATAATGATGATTCCAATCCGTAAACATTATGTAAAGATATTAAGATACTAGTAACAAGGAAAGTACATGTGTATTAGAAAAATATTATAGTTTCACACATTGTTTCTAACTATTTTCAGTAAAACAGTTTATTGAATATATAAGACTGAGTGACAGACTAACATATATTTACATTTCCTTTTATTATTATTATGTACAGGTTCATGTGATATCTTAAGTGGATTCAGAAGCAATAATTAACAATAATTATGGGTTCAGTTGTTGGAAAAGTGATGGAGGAGAATTTCAAGAAGCAGCAAGAGTTTATGGAGAAAAGCCAGTCAGAAATGGTATAGTAACTAGACTTTGTTAAACATTTACCTGCAGTGTTATCCCTACCTTTGTAATTATGACAAACCTCTGTAGAGCAAACACGTTTCTGCAAAAGAAGGTATTTTTATTCTGCCTGAAGGGTGAGGATATAGTTGTCATTTTGTTTGTCTGTAGCACTTTCCTTGTACAGGGCAAAACTGCAAAAAGTTTTTACAATAGAACTTGAATTATTTTGATAGTAAGTGCACTGCACAAGAACTATAAATCTTCATTCCAGCTATCTGTTAATGATGAATGGATATGATTCTGACTTAAAATAATTGTTCTACTTCGTGACTCATACTATGTAATTATTTGTATAACTCGTGTATTATATCCCTTTTATACTTAGAAATTATGGTTAATATCTTACTGTACTTTCTTTCGGTCTCTGTTATTTTACGCTGCTGAAAGTGGAAGGATATAGATTTGATGTTGTCCGTCAGGCTGTTAGTCGGTCATGCATGCTTCTGTCTGAAAATGAAAATCCTTATTACATGTATTCAAAAAGTATTTTAGCTAGAATCACTAAATGTCACATAATTGTAAGTTAGCACATGACCTTTGCTCATATTTAGGATTATCTCCCTTGG
The DNA here is from genome assembly GCF_021730395.1 of Mercenaria mercenaria. NCBI lineage: Eukaryota > Metazoa > Mollusca > Bivalvia > Venerida > Veneridae > Mercenaria > Mercenaria mercenaria. The sequence continues at coordinate 59,781,352 of NC_069363.1, forward strand.
GCCAGAAAAATTAGTCTTTCTCCTTCATTTAATAAAACTAGGGATTTTTATGCATACATGTATGTAACTTATCCATGAACCTTAATGAAACTTTACACAAATGTAGATCACTGTAGTGCTGTGGTGCATGCGCAACTTTCATCGGGATCACTTCAGTAACTTATTGCCCTGTAATTGCATTACAATCCATAATTCCCACATAACAAAGTATTCACATAACAACTTATTCGACTTTGTATGTAAATTCACAGAATGTGCACGTGCTTGTTACTAAATTGATTCGACTTAAACACTTATTAAATATCATGATTCCCATTGGGAGGACAGGTATTAATCACTGCAGTGATAGCTCTAGTTTCCTTAGATACACACTATTTCACTGTCAAGCATCAAAATAGTCCTCTTACAGCTCTTGTTTGTTACTAGCTCTTCTGTATAATTACAGCACCTGTTTTTGTGTAATTTACTAAAACTCTGTAAAGATCACTTTGGATTGATGCCAGTTCATTATTTTATAATACATTTTTGTATAACCTTGAAATAGCCTGCACATATGAGTTATGAGATTTTACATTTTAGCTGGAACGACAAATACAGATGCAGAATCAGATGCGAGAACGACAGGCGGCCATGATGATTGCGAGATCACGTGACATGTTCCAATGGTGGAGTGCGTTCTATGCAACATTAGCTGTAATGGGCATTGCAGGGTAAGTCAGATTTCTGACTTATTCAAACACCTGCTGAAGATTTTCAATTTAAATTTTCTTCTAAATTGTGTGATTTTAGGAAGATGAAAAAATGTAGTTGGTCATAATTCTAATAAAAGGATTCTTGGGTTTGAATTTTTTTTTTTTTGAGTTATGGGCATTGGAAATATGAATGCTATATTTGACTATTTTTATACTTTAGAGTTGTTATTTCTTCAACAATCCTTAGGATGAATCATATTTAGATGGAAGTATTCATGTGGGTGTATTTAGATCTCATTCCAACTTGTTTATTGACCAGAGAAAAGTATTAAGTTCAGAGTTATGTGCCCTTGATTTATGGAAAAAATGTGGAGTAGATGACACTTGTTTGTGTTTGGTTACAGGCAGAGTTCTATTTTTATCTCAACTTTTTTTCTTTACAGTGTCATTAGTCTGTGACTCAGGAAATTGCAAACATTATTTTTAAATATTAGCAAAAATAAAACCATCTTGAATATAACTCAATGCAGAGTAATATAGAAATGAATAATATAATAAACTTTTTTTACACAGGTTTGTTAAGAAAAAGAGCCCAGCAGCATTAGCACCATTGGTTCCATTTGGTTTTATCGTAGGCTATCAATATGATTTGGCATACAGTACCAAGATGCAAAGATGTAGAGGTAACCTGTTTCACAGGAATTTCTTGTTATTACCAGTAAAATATCATGTCATATGCATTATTGTTTAGAATTTATAACACTTCACAGTAGCAGATTTTAATTTATTGCATCTTTATGATATTAAGTATTCCCCTGAAACTTTACACAAGTATAGATCACTATAGGGTGGTGGTGCATGTGCAACTTTCATCAGGATCACTTCAATAACCAGGGTTGTTGCCTTTTTAGCTCACCTGAGCCAAAGGCTCCGAGTGAGCTATTGTGATCGCTCACTGTCCGGCGTTCGGCCGTCCACACTTATATAGGAAAAAACTTTAAACATCTTCTTGTCTGAAACCACAAGACCTAGGTCTTTGATATTAGGTATGTAGCATTGCCTTGTGGTCCTCTACCAAGATTGTTCAAATCATTACCCTAGGATGAAAAGAGGCTCTGCCCCGGGGGTCCCAAGTTTTACATAGACTTATATAGGAAAAAATTTAAAAAATCTTTTTGTCTGAAAGTTCAGGGCTTAAGCCTTTGATATTTGGTATGTAGTGGTTCTCTAACAAAATTATTCAAATTATGCCCCTGGGGTGAAAAGAGGCCCCGCCCCGGGGGTCACTTATATGAGTTGTATAAGAAAAACTACTTTAAAAATTATCTGATCATATTTCCTAGACTGTTTAATTATAATTACCTGATGACCCCAAGTGCATTAGGGGTTACTTGACTATGACCTTGACGTACTGACCTATTTTTTTGTTTTTTAAGATACAGCCTTGAAATTTGGATGACATATACAGTTTTGCACACCGATCTTAACAGCATAGAAATTTGGACCACGTCAATAACTTTCGATAAAGATTTCAGTACTCATCTTTAATGTTCTTAGCCCTGACCTGACCCAATACCTTATTTCTGAAGCTACAGCAAAAAGATTTGGACCACATATATAATGTTTGATACAGATTTCAATACTCATCCTTAATAGTCTTAATCGTAACCTACTGACTTACTTTTTTCATTTTTGAAGTTACAGTATAGAAATTCGGACCACCTGTATATTTTTTATACAGATTTCAATACTCGTCTTGAATAGTTTTAATCGTGACCTTCTGACCTACTTTCTTGTTTTTGAAGGTACAGCATGGAAATTTGGACCACATGTAGAATCTTTACCATGACCTTCTCACCTATTTTTTGTTTGTTTTTGAAGCATTAGCAAAGAAATTTGTTTAACCAAGCAATTAAACTCAGGTGAGCGATATAGGGCCATCATGGCCCTCTTGTTTTTAAAATGTAATTTAAGGACTGTTTTTCTAAAACTTTCTTCACATTCAACAAGTTTAAATTATACTTTTACATGAAAAGTTCTTTAAAATGGAAATAACTCGTGTAGTATTTTACTCCTAATTTCTTGTAGCCCAATCCCAAAAGAATTGTCAAGCAGACCCTCACAGAGCATACAGGGGTGTGCTAACTTTCCATAACACTGTTTATTGCATCCCTAAAACTATAACAGTACCCAGAATAAATTGTATTATATCTGTATTTATATATGGTATTGCAGCTGAGGCAGAGAGAGTGATGGAACAAGAGGGCAGTTATATACAACTTCCACACAACCTGCCTACATTACAGAGTATAGATGCTGCAAGACAAAAGGGAAAATAACATTTATCACTTCTATAACAAAATTTTAAAAGATTGAATGATGTTTGTATGTAGATGTGTCAAGAGTGCTAAACTAGATGTGTGTATTTAGATTTATCAAAAGTGCTAATTAACCATGTCATTTAGTCTTAAGGAAGTGAAAAGTCTCATTTACTTTTAGACAAAATTTATTTATATCACTTTCTATTAATGTTATTGTTTATATATACTGTATGATTAAAAAATATTCTGGTTAATATTTTTATTAGATGTAAATGCCATGCACAGTTTTTATACAAAACATAAATTATAATTCTTTAAAGGTCCATTACTAAGGGAAAGTGAGTTGGCAATGTTTTTTCATAGCCAGTGCATAGACTTCTGCAAGACACTAAATAATGAAGATTGGCAGGTCAAAATTTACAGAAGGTCTTTGGAACTCAAAGAAATGTATGTGTATCATGTTGAAATTTCAATGAATCGACAGAATGACCCCCCAGGTCTTTTTAACTTTCTTCATACTTCATAGAAAAATAATTGTACATATACTGCGATTTATTTCGAATTTCTACATACCAACTTTCATTTTCCAATAAAATGAAATAGTTTCTGTGCTTTTTAAAAGAAATTAAAATGTTCACTTTCCTTAGTATTGGACCTTTAAAAAATGGTTTCATGGAGTATTCAATGTTTTCATTAAGAAGCATATCTAATTGAAGTTTAGGGGTATTTTAGCATGTTGTTACTTGAATCATATGGTAATTTCACACATCTAAAGAAATTGTGTTGAAGCTTGATTAAACTTATTTAAATGCAAAGGAACTGTGTTGAATCTAAGAATCATGTTGAAGCTTGATTTTTTAACTTATTTAAATGTAAAGGAACTCTGTTGAATCTAAGAATCATGTTGAAGCTTGATTTAACTTATTTAAATGTAATGGAACTCTGTTGAATCTAAGAATCATGTTGAAGCTTGATTTTTTAACTTATTTAAATGCAAAGGAACTGTGTTGAATCTAAGAATCATGTTGAAGCTTGATTTAAGTCTTAAGGAGGTAAGGGCACTTTGTGGAATGCTGTACGTATATCTAAGAATCATGTTGATGCTAGATTTAACTTATTTAAATGTAAAGAAATTTAATTGAATCCTGTATGTAAATCTAAGAAGTCACTTTCAAGCTTGATTTATTCAACATGCTAGCATAAAAACCCTGTTGAATTGTCTTATAACTCATAAAAAACATCTCAAGAAACCGAAGTCATATCAACTTCAAATTAAATCATTCTCCTAAATATTGGGCGGCACTTCTATCTTACGTGTTCTAAAATTTCATGCAGATCATCTTCATCTGTGCCAAATAGAAGCATTGCATTAGATGTAGCAACAGAAACAGATAATTTTGCTAATTCTTAATAATATTTATCTGGTTAACTGAGGTGGTGGACTTCAATTTTTGATATGATCAGTAGAGACTGTATAAATTGGATTTTGTGTGACATAAATCTTTTTTGGGAGTAGGCTTATCTGGGAGGGTGGATAATTTGAATATAAACAGGTAATCTGAACCTCCTTTTTTAAAAAACAGTGATGTTTGTTGAAATTATTGCCCTTGTAAATTAAGCATTTAGAATCCATTTTTGTAGTAAAGATCAGTCTGTATAATTGAAGCTGTTGACAAATTAACCTTTAGCCTGTTGGCGGCAATTGATTCTGCCTTTGCGACCAGTGTAGATCATGATCAGCCTGCACGTCTGTGTAGTCTGATCATTATCTGCACTGTTCACCATTCAGTCAGTATCTTTTTGGTATGCACCCCTTTTAACAGTTAATGGTACTGTCTAAATTGAAAGATGGACAAGTTTATTATAGAAATTTAGCAGGGTAAGGGTTAAACATGTATAGAACTGTACATGTTGTTGGATGTTTTCTTTTCAAAAGACAAAATTATTGAACTGAAAAGAAGTTAAAACATATTCTTAAGATATATTATTAATAACATGCTAACACTTGTACTATTGATCAAATATTTTATTCTGTTATATGGCTTGTTGGTGCAACACTATTAACATTATGCTGGGCAAACTTTATTCAGTTTAGTCTATATTTGATTCTCTCAGGGGATTTATGATTCACACTATATTATGTTTTCATGAATTCACTTTGAAGGGATAAATATTATAAAACAGGGCCGTATGCTGCAAGATTTTGGTGTTTATACAATTTCTATGTATACTTATGTAATAAAAATATCAGCAAGACTCTGATCAAAATGTTTAATTTTTAGCTCGACTATTCAAAGAATAGTCTAGCTATTCTACTCACCCTGGCGTCGGCGTCGGCGTCACACCTTGGTTAAGTTTTTGCATGCAAGTACATACAGCCATCAATTAAAGGCATATAGCTTTGAAACTTATTTTATCTTTTTCTAGGTCAATTACCAACCTCTCTGGGTCAAGTCCCATAACTCTGACATGTATTTTGAGCAAATTATGCCCCCTTTTGGACTTAGAAAATTTTGGTTAAAAGGTTAAAGTTTTACATGCAATTTACCATCTCCAAAACTAATGCAGATATTGATTTGAAACTTCACATGTGTCTTCGGGTTATAAAACTAGTTGATAGCAGCAAGTCCCATAACTCTGACCTTCATTTTGGCCAAATTATATCCCCTTTTGGACTTAGAAAATTCTGATTAAAGTTTTGCATGTTAGTACATACAGCTATTTCTAAAAGGCATATAGATTTTAAACTTATTTTTTCTTTTTCTACATCAATTACCAACCTCACTGGATCAAGTCCCATAACTCTGACATGTATTTTGGGAAAATTATGCCCCCTTTTAGACTTAGAAAATTTTGGTTAAAGTTTTACATGCAAGTTACTATTTCCAAAACTAATGCAGATATTGATTTGAAACTTCACATGTGTCTTTGTGGTTATAAAACTAGTTGATAGCAGCAAGTCCCATAACTCTGACCTTCATTTTGGCCAAATTATGCCCCCTTTTGGACTTAGCAAATTCTGGTTAAAGTTTTGCATGCAAGTACATACAGCTATTACTAAAAGGCATATAGATTTGAAATTTATTTTTTTCTTTTTCTAGATCAATTACTAACCTCACTGGATCAAGTCCCATAACTCTGACATGTATTTTGAGCAAATTATTCCCCTTTTTGGACTTAGAAAATCCTGGTTAAAGTTTTGCGTGCAAGTACATATAGCAATTACTAAAAGGCATATAGATTTGAAACTCTTTTTTTTTTTTTTTTCTAGATCAATTACCAACCTCACTGGGTCAAGTACCATAACTCTGGCATGTAATTTGGGCAAATTATGCCCCCTTTCTGGTTAAAGTTTTACATGCGAGTTTCTATCTCCAAAACTAATGCAGATATTGAATTAAAACTTCACATGTGCCTTCGGGGTTATAAAACTAGTTGATAGCAGCAATTCCCATAACTGATATGCATTTTGGTCAAATTATGCCCCCTTTTGAACTTAAAACTCTTTTAATATTTAACCTTTTTGGGTAATATTTTCCTGCTTCTGGGACAATATTTCGAATAGTCGAGCTTGGCTGTCTTACGGACAGCTCTTGTTATTTTGCCCATTGTGTTGAAGACATGGGAGGATGGCATATAGTGTTTGAACTGTCAGTCCATCAGTCTGTCTGTCATACGCTTTGTGTACTCGACTCCTACAGTTTTCAACCAACTGAAATGAACTTTGTAAACTTCATTCAGTATGAAGTGGATGTGTGCATATTATCGGGACTTTTTTGTCTGATAATTTAATTTGGAGTTATCGCCCTTTTCTAGACTGACCTATTAAACTACATCAGAACACTGTGTATTCAACTTCTTATCCAACTGAAATGAGACTTTATATACTAGTACATCGTCAATGTTAAGTTGATGTGCACATATTGTCAGGACATACAATCCAATTATTGTTTTTGTAGTTTGACTTTGAAATGTTACAACAACATGAAAACATTGTGTACTCAACTCCTCCTACTGTTTCTCTCCAACAGAAGTGAAACTTGGTATACTTCATCAGCACGAAGTGGGCATATGCGTATTGATGGGACTTTTATGTCTGATTATTTTAAGAGTTATGGTCATGATGTGGACTTTATTTGAGCCACGCCATGAGAAAACCAACATTGTGGCTTTGCATCCGCGCAGTCTGGTCAGGATCCATGCTGTTCGCTTTCAAAGCCTATTGTAATTAGAGAAACTGTTAGCGAATAGCATGGATCCTGACCAGTCTGCGCGGATGCGCAGACTGGTGGTCTGGATCCATGCTGGTCGCAAAGCCACTATGTTGGTTTTCTCATGGCATGGCTCATTTATTATTCTATCAAGCATTTTTAGTTGGCATTTGTCAGACAATGTTGACATGATTCTTGTTACAACACATTTGGTAAAGGTAAATATAAATGCAGAATTAAAGACAACTCTTTCTTCAAGGAATGTTTTTACATGCCCTTCGGGACATATGTGATGCTGTAGGTCATCCATGTGTTAACAATGTCATTTCTGCTAACAACTTTAATTTTGATCCACATATTTGATGTGAACATGGTTCATGGGCACTGGTTGTCCCCTATTGATTTTGAGGTCAGTAGCTTAAGGTCAAAGTGACTGCTAGTATGAAAAAGGTTCCTATCATTATATTGAGAGTGCCTTGATCTACAATTCTTGAACTTTGCAGGCACATTGCACATTGGTATTGGAGGATCCCTCTTGATTTTGAGGTCAGTGTCAAAGGTCAAGGTCACAGTGACTTATTACAAAAATATTTCTGCATAGTGTCCTCAGAACCTGTTTGCCTAGAATGGCACATTGCTCATGGGCAGGGTTGTTAATAATGACTTGCAATAGTAATGCATTAAATTAGCATTACTTGGAAAAAGATGGCATTAAATTAGCATTAGCATTACTCATTTTTATCAAAATAATGCATTAAATTAGCATTACATAGGGTGCATTAGCATTAGCATTACCATTACTTTTTGAGAATCATTGCATGTTATTATCACATACACTGTTTTTCATTAAATCATTTTAGTTTACCTAGGTCTAGGTCGTCTACATGAATAGTTAAATACGTGTATGACTTCCTGGTATTATATCTGATTTTTTTTCTTTTACCATTACTTTATAAAAAAATAATAAAAAAAAAATAAAAATACCTAATGTTGGAAGTACAGCATGCATGAGCATTTAAACTGTTAGAGAAAGTCAAGTACCTGTTTAATGGCTCCCTAACAGCCTAATTTAACATGATATGTAAAAGCTAGCTGCCTTAAACAGGTCTTAAACATCACTATCAATGGCATAGTGTTAATTGATAAAAAGGTGTCAAAAGATAATAGATGCTGTTTGATATTTTGGGTGACAAATCTTATTATGTCACACTTCTATGGCTATTAAAAATTTGCACCTTGGAGTTGTCCAAGGTTTTAAATGTATTTTTATGCCCCCGAAGGGAGGCATATAGTTTTTGAACTGTCGGTCTGTCGGTCTGTCAGTCTGTCGGTCTGTCCGCATTTTTCGTGTCCGGTCCATATCTTTGTCATCGATGGATGGATTTTCAAATAACTTGGCATGAATGTGTACCACAGTAAGACGACGTGTCGCGCGCAAGACCCAGGTCCGTAGCTCAAAGGTCAAGGTCACACTTAGACATTAAAGGTTATTGCATTGATGGGCGTGTCCGGTCCATATCTTTGTCATCGATGGATGGATTTTCAAATAACTTGGCATGAATGTGTACCACAGTAAGACGATGTGTCGCATGCAAGACCCAGGTCCGTAGCTCAAAGGTCAAGGTCACACTTAGACATTAAGGGATGGTGCATTGATGGGCGTGTCCGGTCCATATCTTTGTCATCGATGGATGGATTTTCAAATAACTTGGCATGAATGTGTACCACAGTAAGACGACGTGTCACGCGCAAGACCCAGGTCCATATCTCAAAGGTCAAGGTCACACTTAGACATTAAGGGATAGTGCATTGATGGGCGTGTCCGGTCCATATCTTTGTCATCGTTGGATGGATTTTCAAATAACTTGGCATGAATGTGTACCACAGTAAGACGACGTGTCATGCGCAAGACCCAGGTCCGTAGCTCAAAGGTCAAGGTCACACTTAGATGTTAAAGGTCTTTTTTCATGATAGTGCATTGATGGGCGTGTCCGGTCCATATCTTTGTCATTCATGCATGGATTTTAAAATAACTACGCATAAATGTGTGACACAGTAAGACCACGTGTCGCGCGCAAGACCCAGCTCCGTAGGTCAAAGGTCCTAAACTCAAACTTCGGCCATAACTATTCATTTAAAGTGCCATCGGAGGCATGTGTCATCCTATGGAGACAGCTCTTGTTCAAAATCTTTCAGGTGTACATTGAACAAAAGGCAATTATATCATCAGACAGTTTATTAAAATCAAACAAAAATCTATTAGAGAACTACTATAACCTGTATAAATAACAGCATACATGTGTATTATTTTTTTCCAGTGATACAAAAAATAATGCCTAAGTAATGCTAAGCATTAGCATTACTTACTTTGGCATTAAATTAGCATTATTTTCAATGCTAAAATTGTGGCATTTATCATTACTTGGCATTATTTGAAAAAAATAATGCATTACTAATGCATTACCATTAGCATTACTACAACCCTGCTCATGGGTAGTGCATTACACCTATTGATCTTAAGGTCAGTAGGTCAAAAGTCAAGGTCACAGTGACTGTTAATACAAACATATTTTCTTCCTAAATTCTCGAGAACCACTTGATCTACGATCCTCTTGTCGGGCACATTGCCAATGGGCAGTGGATAACCCTATTTATTCTGAGGTCAAAGATCAAACTCACGATCACTGTTAGTACAAAAAAAACATTTCAGTTCAATGCATTGACACTAGCAGGTACATTGCTCATCGCTATTGATTTTAGGTCATGGTTCAAGGTCACAGTGACTAGTAGTACAAAAACTGTTTCTGCAGAAGTTCTTGAGAACCCCTTAAACCTGGCAGGATTTTTTTTCAGGGCTGTTCATTTCCCCAGTTGATTTTAAGGTTAAACGTGAAACCCACAGTGACCCTTAAACTTCAGTCCTCTTACTTCCTAGGTGCATTGTCCATGGGTAGTGGATGACTCCTATTGATTTTGAGGTCAAAGGTCGTGTTGACTTACGACCCTCAAACATTGCATGTGCATTGTCAGTGGACAGAAGATAACCGCTTTCGAGCTTGAGGTCGATGGGTCAAAGATCAAGGTCACAGTGACTGTTAGTACAAAACCTGTTTCTGCTAAATAGAACTAAGGTTAAAATCACAAGTGACTATTACTTCAAAAATAAATACACCATGGATCCCTCTTGATGTTGTGGTTTCGTAGTCAAACGTTACGGTCAAAGTGATCATCTATCTGTCTGCAGTTTAGTTTCCACTGTTTGAACTGTTGGGTTGAGTAGATGAGTACTGTGTTTCGACGCGCAGTTTGTTATAGATCAAGGTCACAGTGTCCATTGGCTTGAAAATGGTTTGTGGTATGTAACTGGAGATTGCTTAGTCATTGCAGACGGTTGAGCCCAGAATGAACAATTTCCGATCATAAGCTGACGAATGTTTATGCCTCCGTACATCTTCCTTTCTAGTAGGAGTTGGAGCATTGGACATCCACCCGTGCGACCTGGGTTCGAATCCCGCCACAGGTACTTTCAATTTTTTTCACCATTAAAATGCTATCTACAATTTCTGTTTCGCCCAAAAGTCGTAAGATGACAGCTCGTCCGGGAACGGGCTTTATCTCGTGCCGAAAATGGCACTTTCTATGCCAGAATGACTATCACATCAATCATAATGTTACGGTCGCTTACACATAACTTGTAAGTTTAACCAATCTCTTACAACCGCGTCAGGAAGTCAACTCTTTGGCTCAGTGGTTAGGGCATTGAAGTTCCACCCGGACGACCCGAGTTCGAATCCCGCCACAGGCATTTGGGATTTTTCATTATTAAAATGCTGTCCTCTTCAATTTCTGTTACGCCCATTAGTCGTAAGAACATATATGGCCCATTCAGTTCTGTCCAGTTTGCCAGGAACCTACGTATTGTAACATCTACGTAAGAATGTGGAAAAACTGACAGTAGGTAAAACTTTCAGACAGCAAGGACAAAACAAGCAAGAATACTGTGGACCGATGCCTTCGGTAGACCACAGTATCAGCAGTAAAGAGTCGAAATTACGAAATTAGAATAAGAGATAGAAGAAGGAAGTTGGTATTTATATATGAAAAAATGGCAGAGTCTTGGAATCCTGGCAATTATAAAGACTCGTGTGGAGTGATCACCATCTAGCATCTAGGGTAACAGTTTGACAACGGCCTCTCCGGAAGGAGCGGCCAAAAGCTAAAGCTTCAGTGAAAAACGCCATGCTGTCGGTGTGTAGAGAAGTTTATGAGGTTGATTCTTGTTAAATGCGTTACTAAAGTTAGTTTACCAAAGTCATTTTGTTGATATCTACCATATTGTTGAAAAGGTAGTCTGCATACGTTCAGCCAACCGTTGGGGTAAAAGTAAAAGGTAAAGGCGGATTTTGGTTTAATGTCGCTATGTGAAACACTAAACAAAAGTTATGTATGCTTCGAGTGAGTCCATTTTGAGAACGATTAAATACAAATTAGGACATCTTTCCCCAGCAATCTGCTGAATCAGATACTAATTTACAGCTGGGTCGACTGAGACAATCGCGATAAAGTGCCTTTCCCAAGGACACGCCGCCAGGTTTTTTAGGAATGTAATTTTCGTAAAATTATTCTTTTGAGGAAAGGAGTTGTAGATATATCAGTTTCGTTATTTATTGGTGTTGCTAACAGAATCTGTCCTCGTATAAATGTATAAATAAATCTGTTTCAATTATCCATTTTGAGAGATAAAACGACACGACTGTTTCTCCATAGGCTATGTATGCTGGTGGGGCTTATAGAACTTCAGCTGAATTTTTACACATCTGAAAAACAAAATAGATCCGACTTTCTTTTCAAATAGTTCTATTCAAAGATCAAATGATTACACCAGGCATTTTTTTTAACAGGGTATTCTTTTAAATTAGAAATGTACCACTTTTACCAAGAACAAGCCAACATTTCAGTATATTTATAAAACTCTTGTTTGAAATCTATCATCTGGCATCCACATACACCAGGTAAACACACACAAATAGAAATGGTTCAACGTTGTGCATTTCAATTTGTCACCTCTCTCCAGTGTTACGACGATGCAAAAGCACTATAGACATATTCTTGTCTAAATAGTATATAAAATGTATCATCATCTTGATACTATTAATTTCCAAAGTTACATCTTATCTTATCTTATCATACCTTGATCACCTTCCAAAGTTACGTTCTAAAACATTTAGATTATCCAGACAGATGCATCCACCTAGTTTCAAGCAAGTAGAAGTCCCCTGCGCTCAGTCTCAAATAACCTGACAAGCCCTATAGTATCATTCTTAAACCTTATGCGTGCTTTCCATATCGACTGTGACAACCATCAAGTTCACCACTTACCAGACTTGCATGCTCTTATCTTATATTACATTTTTGTCCGATTTTGTCAGAATTTTAGAAATTCTCGCCACATCAACTAACAAATCGGCGTACATCCCATGTCGATAGTGCTCGAAAAAAATATTGTTTAAATATCTAGGCAAACCGAGAGACAGACATATATATGCATTTAACTAATCAAAAAAGAGTCTACAATACCATGCAATATGTCCAAAATACGTATCTTTATAAGCGAAAAGAGCCAAACAGAGCCTGTATACACTCTTCTTATAGCCTGTTTTCGTGCAGATTTAAAAAAGATCTTACAACTTGTGCACTGTAAGTAATTCATAAAATATGCGGGTTCCTAAAATGGACCATAAATTATGTATGTATGTATGTATGTATGTATGTATGTATCTTTATAAATGCGGAGAGAAAAGAAATAAAAAATTGTTTCACTGGGACATTTCATCGCTTTGTTAAAATGCAAGACATGTCGCGGTAGTTTGGGTAGCTAAAACTTGATCCATTATAATAAACTGTATCATGTAAACAGGTATCAACTGAACGGCGACCCAGCTCTTGGTGAGTGCTGTGTGCGCAATGATCTTTCTTTCACTTTTTATTCTACTTTTACTTTTTATTGTGTATGTCAATTGATCGTCTTTTTTAATTGATTGTATTTTTGTTTCCGTAAAAAAAGATTTATGTCGGTAAAAAAGTACACATAACTTATGTTACATTGTTAAAACCTTTCCGACACAGAATAATTTTCAGTGATTTGAGATAATAATGACATATGGCGGGAACGTTCCGTTATCATCCGTGATTTCAGTCGTGGTACTTTTAGTCTTAACCGGCACCTGTGATATCCGTCCGCAGACCGAATAACATTTTGTTGACATTTTGCGTGTTGGAAATTGACATAGCATTTCTCAAATTATTTTGGTTTGAAGCGATGAATTGGGTCAATATATATATACTTCTTGCTGTTTGGCTTTGCTGGTTATTTTTTTTTCAAAAGAGACGTTACACTGATATATTTCGTTACTAGAACTACTTTTATCAGCTGTTTACGTCACAAATCTCGGATGAACGTGAGAAGGTTGTTATAAGGTCAATGTTTTGACGGGAAGAAAATGACTTTGTCTAAATTTGTCAATTATTTACGTTCAAATATCTAAACTTACACGATGGGGAACTGTTTAAAAGCACAAAGTAACGATGATATTTCTCTTCTGCGAGGCAGTGATGGCCAGGAGAGCGTTGACCAAGCTCTAGGACCCCCACCACCTTATCAGGCATGTCTCTTGTTTTTGTTTATTTTGGTTTCACTTCGGGTAAATTCGGATTCGTCATGTGCGGCGTTTCTGTTTACAAATTATTGTCAAACGATATGAGTTACATGTTTTGTTGATGGTTGTTTACTTCACTGTATTAAGACAGTGTTGTCATTATTGCTTGATATTTATATTTCCTTTGTTCATCCTTTGGAAGTTTGGACACAAAGAACAGCTGTTCAGTGACTTAAATGAGTCATATGTATTGTTTGTTCATTATCACATGTGTTCATTTGAGCAGACCAGATACCAAACCAGGATGTGCGCTTGGAGTGTGCAGACTTGCCGGAGATTTGTTCAGGGTTCTAGCCAGAATTATAATTGTTTTAAGGCAGATTATTGCCAAGTTCTTGTTTTATTACTTTCACTCTTTATACTAATAATCTGACATGCACCAAGTCAGGCCTGTAAAAGTAAAGTTTCTTGTTTAACGCAGGTAGTCGACGAAAGTCGCCACCTGGAATGGATGGAACAACTTATTTTCAGCCGAGCCCACGGCAGGCATCATATTTACCTCCCCGCCCGGCATCCAGTCTAGTAGTAGTAGGCAGATACTGCTGGAAACAGTACCAATTTAAGTAAATAACCCAGCACTAAACACTAGTCCGGATATCAGCCGTGACCAAGAGTCGAACCCAGACTGCTGGCATTGTAGTCCAACCTGCTAACCACTGTGCCACTGACTCCCTTTTTAAACTGTATCACTCACAGGAGGGTTTTATGGTGTGATAGATAGATTGATAGAATATTAGACACAGACACACAAACTTCAATCTGTCTCTGGTTTTAAGTGCCAATCCTTCGCATGATGTGTGCAGGTAGGAGACTGTTAGTAAAGAGTGAACTCAGAAATAGAGTGATGTCAGGACAAGTGAGATTCGTAAAAAAAAGTTCTAGTCTGTATTAAAATGGGTTGATCATGATGTAAAATAAGGATAGAATAAAGGTGAAAAGTAATAACTCTGATCAAGTAAACTATTTGTCTTTTGACACTGTCACACCTCTCTTTCATTCATTATGGACAGGGGTGTATGACATGAAATTAGTGATGGTAAATATTAGAATACTGTACAAGGACAGTTCCGAGTAGGTAACAAGAGTGAGAAAGTAAAGGCAAACCCATTTAGCATGTGTTAAGTGCATGGAAGTAAAGTAAAAGTGAGAGAGATCGAGTTAAAAGTAAGTTAAAAGGTCCTTTACTGACAAATAGCTTAATTGCTTGAAAGAATTCAAACAAGTCATGGCAACATTGTGATGAGACAGAGATCATTCCAGATTACTGAAGCATGAGGGAAAAAAAGACAGTCCGTGCCAACATAACAGTAAGGGTGGGTAAACTTGTGTAAATCTCACAAAAAACATTGTATTAGTAAAGGTGAAACTTATAATTTCTGTGGTGTTCGTCTTCAAGGTTCTCTGGTATAAACTAGTAAAGGTGAAACTGTTTCTGTGGTGTTCGTCTTCAAGGTTCTCTGGTATAAACTAGTAAAGGTGAAACTGTTTCTGTGGTGTTCGTCTTCAAGGTTCTCTGGTATAAACTAGTAAAGGTGAAACTGTTTCTGTGGTGTTCATCTTCAAGGTTCTCTGGTATAAACTAGTAAAGGTGAAACTGTTTCTGTGGTGTTCATCTTCAAGGTTCTCTGGTATAAACTAGTAAAGGTGAAACTGTTTCTGTGGTGTTCATCTTCAAGATTCTCTGGTATAAACTAGTAAAGGTGAAACTGTTTCTGTGGTGTTCATCTTCAAGGTTGTCTGGTATAAACTAGTAAAGGTGAAACTGTTTCTGTGGTGTTCATCTTCAAGGTTCTCTGGTATAAACTAGTAAAGGTGAAACTATTTTCTGTGGTGTTCATCTTAAAGGTGAAACTGTTTCTGTGGTGTTCATCTTCAAGATTCTCTGGTATAAACCAGATTGCATTTTGGAACCACTGGAATGAGTAAGGGTAGTCATTTTTATACACACATGAAAAGGGACATATTATGGGATTACCTACGTCGGCGAGCGAATGGGAAGTGTCCGTAAAAGTTGTTAGCTGTTTGACTCCAGCAGCTTTTATCCATATGTTCACCAAATTTGGTCACAATGTTTATGTGCATAATATCTCAGCCCAGTTTCATAACAAGTTAAATCCTCTTCTCTGAAGTTATGGACCTTAAAGTTACTCAAAATTGCAAGTATTGACAGAATCCGCTCTCTGTTAAACAGTATCCAGTTTTCACCAGACAGGGTCAAGATGTTTGTTGGCATAATATGCCATGTTTGATAACACATCTGGATTGACCAAGTGGTGCTGGAGTTATTACCCTTGATTTACTTAAAATTGACAGTGTCTGCTTATTCACTAAAGCATGTCTTATCCATGTTCACTGATCAAACTTTGTGACATTGTTTATGGGCATGATATCTCGGACAACTTCTATAACCTGCCCTTGAATTTCTTAAAATTGCAAAAGTTGTCACAGTGTCTGCTTAATTACATGTACTTGAGCAGTTCCCCAAAATTAGTCAGAATGTTTACAGGCATACTGTCTTGGTCAGGTTTGATTACCAGCTGGATTGTCTTTGTCATGCTGGAATTATTGCCCTTGACTTAGTTGAAATTGTTTAAATTGACAACTTATATTTTTAAAGTCTGCTGAACAATTAGCCCTAGAGAAAGAGTGCATTAGATAATTGATATTTGCAGTGTTAGCCATTTTATGAATGCTATTCTAGTTGTTGTCCATCTCTTGTTGATCTGGTACAAGTTTCTGAACAGTTACTGGAGAAGAAGGCTTCAATGCCTTCATTGGTTATATCGATGCATAAAAATGATCCGCAGATCAAGTTCTAATTTTGATCCTTTTGGATAGTTTTACTAAAGTTTTGTCCCTTACACTTATTTTAATTTTCCATACGTCTTTTGCCTGATGGATAGAAATATTTAGCTTGTTTTTGGTATTGAGGTGTGAAATGAGTATCTACAGGTTGGGTTTTACTTTGATTCCAGAAGAATGGTCTGTAGAAGAGTTTTGGCTTTTTCACTTAAGTTGATAGAGGTTCATGTCATTGCTTCATTTCATCATTTTGGAAGTTAAGAGATAATTATAAAATGGAATTATATGAGGCACTGCAGGGCGCAGCCCGAGTGATACAATATTATGCATCTGAATGACGAACAATCAGTTTATTCAAGAGCAAATAGCTAAATTGAGATATATTATTTCGATTCTAACATGTTACCAAGGATTTTTAAGTACATCCTTGACGACATCCATCAAATGTTTGCCTGTTTTCTGTTGGTTTCTTTTCCAGCGCGCCACCATGCTGTATAAAGGCTATGAGGTAATAATTGTGACATCAGAAAAATGAATTGTTTTATAATAACACACAATTTTCAGCCTTTGTTTAATAGGAAAATGAATGTCATGTACATGTATTTAAGCTGTTTCTGTCATATTAAACATTAAACAAAGTTTATGGGATGATATACTCATTAATATTCATTGTGTCATTCCATGTCATTATGTGTGTAACATTGATTAACAATTAATTAACAAACTTTATAGCAGGTGTATTACATTGTGTTATAATGAGGAATGTGTCTGCCTGGACTGCACTTGTCATTTTGATAATAAAACAGATCATTGTCATAATACACCAGTTAACACTGCAAATGATCTAGAATATCATAAAAAAAATCGGATCCCCATTTGTATAATAGGGTAATAGGTCTCTACTGGTATAATGCCCATATTATTTTAATAACCCTAGATAGCAGTTATTTGTAGAATATTGGAGTCCAATTTTTAGTGGTTTTCCAGTTTCAGTAGTAAATGAAAACTTCGTTGGGTATTATGTAAAACACATTGATCCTTCAGTAAATGGCACACCTTTAATCTCAAGCCAACTGGATTGCTTCAAGACATGACCAGCAGGGTTCAAACCACCAAAAGAAGAAAAGGGCGAGTTACCTGGTGTCAGCATTGAGCAACCTTAAATACTCAACCATAGAGGCTCCAAATACTCAACCATGGAGGCTCCAAATAGGTTAAAATAATCAAAGTAATGGAATGGAAAGAATGTAGAGAAATTTGTTATGAAACTTTAATCTTAAGCAAAACAATCCTTAAGCATTATATAAGCAGGCAACTATAAGAATTTGATGCAAAATAGGCTAGTAGTATCTAGAGATAATGTCAGAACAATTTATCTAATTCTAGCAGAAAGTCTTATCCATGTTTTACAAAATTCTAACAGAATTTTTTAAAACCCAATGTTTGAGGACGGTGGTTAGCATGTGAAAAAAATCCTCATAGGTATTATGTAGTTTTATTATATCGGATTTCTGTCTGGTTGCAGATTTTGTCATAGAAGACTCAAAATTGAGATAGAATTTTCTGAGGACCGGATTGCAATAGCTGCATTATAAGTCCTATACCCATTACAGGCCTAAATAATTGTTTGAAACTTCTCTCAAATTTATAAGTAGGGTGGGTAGTACTTCTGTTGTTTTGTATTTTTTTGTTGTTGTTTTTTTTTTGGTAGGACATTAGAATTGTCAATGTTTGAAACAAAGGTCAGAAATTATAGAACTAATTAATAGAAAATAGATGTGATATACCAGCAGATTAAGAGTTATTTTACATTTCTTCTCCTTTAAAACTTCCCCCTTGCTAAATTATGCTACAAAAATAGGAAGAAACCTTTTTGGAAGGGGTTTTATCTAGGTCGATCAGGCCAGACAGTTGAAACTCTAAAAAAATTTTGAGGCATTTGAAACAAGTACATGTAATGTCATTGTGATCAAATTGTCACAGTTGATAGTGATGTTTATTACGTCTCGTGTTTATTTACAGGAGCATGCCCAACCAAGAATGCCAGTTTATCATCCCTCACCAAATGTGAGCCGTACAGCCAGTCAGCTGACAGAGGAGGAACAAGTCAAAATTGCTAAGAGACTTGGACTTATTAGTCACCTTCCAACAGGGATATATGATGGCACTTCAAAGAAGGGAAAAGAGTATGTATACTTATGCATGTGGTTCTTACAATGTTTTAAAGGCAGTAATCAGTGCATTTGGTTTTTACGATGTTTTAAAGGCAGTAATCAATGCATTTGGTTCTTACGATGTTTTAAAGACAGTAATCAATGCATTTGGTTCTTACGATGTTTTAAAGGCAGAAATCAATGCATTTGGTTCTTAAGATGTTTTAAAGGCCGTAATCAATGCATAAATTTGGTTCTTAAGATGTTTTAAAGGCAGTAATCAATGCATTTGGTTCTTAAGATGTTTTAAAGGCAGTAATCAATGCGTAAATTTGGTTCTTACGATGTTTTAAAGGCAGTAATCAATGCATAAATTTGGTTCTTACGATGTTTAAAAGGCAGTAAAATTAAGTTGCTTAAATTATTCATAAACTTTTTATTTTTGTTTTGTTTACAGGTGTGTTATATGCATGGGAGACTTTAGTGTTGGTGAACAGTTGCGCATTTTACCCTGTATGCATTCATACCATAAAGACTGTATAGATGACTGGTTAATGAGATCGTTCACCTGTCCATCGTGTATGGAACCAGTCGACGCAGCCCTCTTATCAACTTATGAAACCAGTTAGTGATTCAGTGTGCAATGTGTTGGAATGTTACGTAATGCTACAGTTTCATTGTAGATGGAGAAGGGCAACAGTTACTTGTTTGGACAAAAGAGAGAAAATTAAGCTGGTTCACTAAAGAATTGTAATCAGTGATATTTTTTTTGTTTCAGCTAGGAATAGTTACCCTTCACTTAGTACTGTAAATAGCGGCCCTGAAACAATACCGTATTGAATTGTGAGATGCAGTTGACGCATTTATGTCCAAAATGGTCATAATAAATTAATTTTTCATGAAGAGTTTGCGCCAATTGGATGAACACATTGGAAGGTTGTGATAAGTGTAGCAGTTAGCTCTCCATGCATCTTAAAGTTGCCAAAATTAACATTTTTTTCAAAATGGAAATTTTGTCAAAAAAACTTAATGTGAATATTTGATGAAATTTTTTGCTTTTGGATGACATTCAGTCAGTTTCCTATGTAGCATTTCCTCTGTATTAGTGTTTTTCCTAGGCATTTTCAGCGTGGCGCCGCGCCATGCCCCTTTTCCCGCGCGCCACGCTGCCCTCCAAGAGGTCCGTATGCGCCACGTGCCTTTTGAATTGCCCACTTACAACTAATTATCATAAAAATGTCATTGTGTTAATAATTTCTTACCCGTAATTAATGAATGACACACGACACAGGAAGCCGGCTCGTGTATTTCACGATTCGCATAGCGGGTGACATGAATCGAGTGACGTAATCATGACAGCGTGTGCTCGCTTTTCGGTCACTTTATCTTTGATCAATATTGATAACAATTATCAAATTCGAAGTTGAAATCTAATGATTCAAGCGTTATTTTTTCACACTTCGCTGTTTGGAAGTTTAATGCGATATTGCAATATTAATTGTAATAATTAGTTCTGTTAAGATTCAAACATGCCGTCTGCTAAACGTAGGCTCTCGCAATTGGAAAAAGGAAACGCAAAAATTGCCAAAAACAACATGTCAGTGTTTGGATTTTTGTCACGGAATGATTCCGAGTAAGTATCTTTTAAAACCATTTTTTTTTTCTCGTAAATTTCTCGTAAAACGATTTATGAATTGTTGTTTGTATTGTCTTTCGTAAAATTCTGGAAAACTGTTATTGATACATGATATCTACAGAGACGCACATACACACGTTTTTCTTTTCTTTTAGTAAACGTATTACTAGTATTATAAATTATGAATATTAAATTAAGCAAATATGTCAAACAATAGAAAAGAAAATGAACGCCGTGAAATATAAATGTCGGCATCGAAACCGCAAATGATTATTAGCATTTTCTTTCGTAAAATATGGGAAAACTATCATTCCTACAAGATATTTACAGGGACGCACATACAAACGAATTTTTATTCTTTTAGTTAACGTATCAACATAAATTAAGAATATTAAACTAAGCAAATGGGTGAAAATAGTAGAAAGATGTACAATATAAAATGAACGCCGTAAAATGTAAATTTCGGCATCGAAACCCGCAAATGATTGCCTCTTACGGAACGTGTGCCTGTATGTGCATAGTCGTATTTTTTGTTGTTGTTGTTTTTTAAATTCTTCTCATGTGGTTGTTTTTAATATTGAGAAAAAATGCATAAGACTGATTATTAGAAGTAGAATATACGTCGTGCGTAAGAAGAAAAAGAAACGGGAACAATTCAAGGCCATTTTTATGATTTTTGTATACTTCCTAGAATTATAAAATCTGTTATTCGGTCTATGCAATTAATGTTTATTTTTGTGTGTTTTTTTTCTCTCTCCAGAGCCAGTGCAGACACAACAAACGACAATGCGTCTGTCCCGACCACTGTGCAGCCGAGTCAAGGTACAGAATATCCAGACCTTGATCAAAGAAAGAAAAATTCTGGCCATGGTACCCAGTTCAACACGAAATGGCAAGATGGTCACCCTTTGCTAGTGTGTTAAAGAGATGAGCCCAGATGGGCATAAATTTGAGGCAATGTACTGTTCTGTGTGTAGCAAGTGGTGATTCTTGACCAGAATCTGCTAGATACATATTTAAACTGGAAATATTTGCATTCAATTGTGTGTTGAAGAAAGTTTAGGAAATTAACTAAACAAAGTCAGCAAATTGTATTAACTTCAATAAAATTAATTATAACTGTTTAAAAAATAGCTGTTTAATAAACTATAGTTGGCCAAAGGTCAGAAAGTCAGCAAATTGTATTAACTCATATGTTTCATTTGATATGATGATGTATTTACAATTAATGATCAATTGTATTAACTTTGATATAATTAATGATCTGTTTGTAAAATGGAAAAAGAAATTGTGTGTTTAAGAATATAAAGTAGGCCTATGTTAAGAAAGTCAACCAATAGTATTAACTGACATGCTTTATTTGATAGGTCTTATGTGTACTATATGAAATAATGTTCTTTTTGTAAAAGAGTGAATTAAATTGTGTGTTTAAGACATTGTTGTTACTTTTTGTTCATCAAAGTTCAATGATCTAAAATGACTGATAAAATGTCCTTTTTGCATAGCGAACCGCGGAAAAGTGCCCTTATGCCCCAGCAGCACCACGCCCCATTCTGGTCCTGGGAAAAACACTATGTATATTATAAAAGCTCTAAAGTACTTGCATGTAAACTATACATTACCTGCCAGTTCTGCAGTTCATTTGGATTGTTTCGAACTACATCATTATAGCAAAATGATGTTATAATATTCTAAATTTATAACTTGATATTATGCTTATACCATTAGGGCTCCAGATCAGATTAGTTTTTGAATAATTTACACTTTCATTTCAAACAGGTACTTGTTTATTTTCAAAAATGAAGAATGAAAAAATCTGCTTGATTTTAGAGAAAACAGAAAGCATTATCGCTCATATTCTTCAAACAAAATTTAAAAAAATACAAATGTTGTATAAAGAACAGTTGTTTTATAAATATGTACATTATAGATGCCACATTCTTTTTAGGGTACTACTAAAACTCAACATTTGGGGGAAAATTACGAGAAACATTTTAAAGAACAAAGTACAAAATGTAGTCATTGACTTACAAAATGATCTGCAGCCCTGCAGTGCCGTTAGGTAGGGTATGGTTATTAAGGGTAGCACATTGATGTAAAAAGTGATGTTTTTGATATGGAGGCTGACATTAAGTTTGCTTAATTCGTTGCAGCAATATTGCTTTAACCTGAAATTGTTGCAGAGCTGGTATTTTATTTATCTGGGCATATTTTAAAAGGCTTATCAATGCATTTGATAGATGTCCTTTCTTGTTCGTAATCTCATAATTAGTGATTTGTTTATGCACAGTCATTTGTGCCATGCATAGTGTAAAACCTGTTGATAAAAACCATTGTGTGTTGTGTAGTTAATATTGATAAACATCGATGTTTGTTAGTGAAGCTGTGTATGCATTATCCTTGATACTTGTCGGTGATGAGTGTATAGTCATTGATAAACACAACTGTTTGCAGTGTTATTGATAAACACTATGGAGTGTATAGTCATTGATAAACACAACTGTTTGCAGTGTTATTGGTAAACACTATGGAGTGTATAGTCATTGATAAACACAACTGTTTGCAGTGTTATTGATAAACACTTTTGAGTGTATAGTCATTGATAAACACAATTGTTTGCAGTGTTATTGATAAACACTATGGAGTGTATAATCATTGATAAACACAACTGTATGCAGTGTTATTGCTAAACACTTCCGAGTGTAAAGACATTGATAAACACAAATGTTTGCCTTGTTATTGATAAACACTGTGTAAAGTCATTGAATAACACAAACATATGCAGTGATATTAACACAAATGTGTGTAGTGATATTGATAAACACTGATGAGTGTATAATCAATATTTGCAGTGCTACTGATAAACACTGATAGTGTATAGTCATTGATGAAACACTGATGGTGTATAGTGATTGATGAAACACTGATGAGTGTATAGTCATTGATGAAACACTGGAGTGTATAGTGATTGATGAAACACTGATGAGTGTATAGTCATTGATGAAACACTGATGAGTGTATAGTCATTGATGAAACACTGATGAGTGTATAGTGATTGATGAAACACTGATGAGTGTATAGTGATTGATGAAACACTGACGGTGTATAGTCATTGATGAAACACTGATGAGTGTATAGTCATTGATGAAACACTGATGAGTGTATAGTCATTGATGAAACACTGATGAGTGTATAGTGATGGATAAACTCCAGTGTTTGTAGTGTGATTGATAAATACTGTTATATTTAGCATCATTGAATGGGTGTGTAAATGAAGAAAGCATACATTACATATCTAATTAAAAGAAAAGTTTAAGATTTGGAAACCTGACATTTCTCCATCTATTTGCCATCTTGTATTTTTTTTTTTTTTTTTTGTATTTTTGGATTGAGGACAACAGAAAGTGTCTGCGAAATAGAGCAGAGTTTTCAAACAAGTACCGGTATACTGTATTCACCATATTATTTTCTTAACACTGCATAGTTTTCGTTTTCTATTTGCAGCCTAAGAGAATATCTAGCAATGGTGATTTTTAAGAGGTTTTATATGCTATATTTGTCTGTAACAGATTAAAGGGAAATGAATGCCTTATTACATGAAGAAACTTTTCTTTACTTAGTTACACTGAAATTTTGTTTTATGTTGCCATTTTTTTTTTGTAACATTGTTACTCTTTGATATATTTTGAAAATTCTTTCACCACAATGAATTAAGAGCAAGTAGGCTATATGTGTGAACAGTGTTGCCTTTCACTTTAAAACAATGAAAAATACAAAATAACTGTTTTGAAGCATTTTGAACTACATGTATTCTAATTTTAAATATCACAGTGCCTATAAGTTCATGAGACAAATATTGTGATATCCTCTGATTGAGATTGAGAAAGTTGGCTTGTACACCATATTTAAGAAAAGGAAATTAGGATTGTTTAGAAACATTGACCTCTCCCTCGTATCAGTTGGATGGTTCCATTCATGATTTGGATTAACCATTTAGAATTTTTACATTTTTGTCATATGAAGTTGTTACTGCAAATTTAAAGGAAGTATTAACGTTGTTGGTATACATATTGTTCAGTACAAAGTCTGTATGTGAGAGAGTGGGGTTTCCAAATCATAAAATGTTTTTTTCTTGTCTTTCATGTTACATTAACCATAAATAGTCATAATGCACTTCTAGAATTTCTAGATGGTAAAATGTAGACTTAAAAATGCATTTACAAAAATGCAGAGTTCACTAAAAGACCCTTGAGATTGTACAAAAAAAAATGTGCTGATCAGTAAGTTATGCTTACAACTGCTTAATTCCTTCTTTTGGAATATTGCACGAAGACACCAGACCTAAACTTTCTATGTTGTGCATTAGAAAAAAGTATGTATGTTCTTGCTGCTATGTTAGAATTCCTTTGTTGGTAAGTCTGATGTAGATAATATGTAAATCCAACATAGAAATTGTTTACATTTAGTAATGTAATATCCAAGGCTTATGCAAATAGATCATAGATATGTGTTTTTCATTTACATATTACTTTCCTTCATAAGAGCTTTGGCTGATGCTGAATATACCATATATTCCCTTATTAATGCCCCAGGGGATGTTACCTTTTGCAAATGAGAAAGTTTATTAAATTACTAAAGACCCTAAAATATATTTTTCTTTTTATAGTGTTAAATATAAATCTTAAGTCCAGCTTTTGATGAATGATTATAGCCCTTATAGCAAAATTTTAGTCACTTATGACCTAAATTAACTTCTTTTAATGTTAGAGGTGTTACGTTTATACGGGATGTTAACTAAGGAATATATGGTATGATAAAACATGTATGGATAAGTTAAGCTTTCAGTACTTTATTCATATTTGGAAAATGTTGAAAATACAAAGTGGATTTTTTTTTCTGCAGTTGTTTTAGAAATATGTATTTATGTGTATTTCCTGCTTTCAAAGAGTTAATAATTAAAAGTGCCTGTGAAGCAATGTAGAAATTGTCTGACTTACTGGCTGGTCTGTGATAATTATGATCTCCTGTTTGGCAAGAATTATATATTACCGAGTTTCAGTGAGAAAAACCATTCACCAGTCATACGGTCTTTAATAGAAGGGTTTCTAGTCAAGAAATATTAAAGTTTCTTACATATTCATATGATTAAAATGATGGGTTTTTTAAAGCAAAAATACTTTGAAAGCTGTAGGATGCTAATCTGAATGTTAAAGACCAATAATGGAACATAACATTGTCATTGGCTGATCTCAAGGCTGGTTAAAGAAACAACTAATCAAAAGATGGAACCTTAAGCCATGCCTGATATGGAAATTTCCCCCCTGAAAAAAAAAAAAAAACAACTAATTTTAATCTGACTTGTATGATTTCTGCAAGCAGATTGTGTCCAATTTTATGCAATTTTTCAATGAAATAATTTACAAGAAAAGTCTTTGGTATATACTATATATTTATTGTTCTTAATGATACAAGTACATTGTTTTAACTGAATTTGTAGTAAAGCCTATAAAAAGGTAAGGGTAGTCTCCTTGGAAGCATTGAGCACTTTGTTTGGAGCCCAGTCCGTTAACTGCGGCTTTTGATTGGTTGATTTTAAACTCAGACTTGACCAGTGACAGGGCTGCATTTTGAGACTGGTCTCCAAAACTCAACTTTATAGCCTTTGACCTTGGTTTTGTATTATTTCTGCATGAATGTTCAGAATTCCTTGTATTATTATTTGTCTCATTTTGTCTTGGATACATGAATATATGTACAATATTATTGTCATTATTATAATATGTGTTGTGTAAGTGTTTATAGTTGGCTAGTTTGGAAGTACCTTTGTTAAATTTCTATTGTGTTCAGATATTCAGTGTACTTATTATATGGTATTTTATCAATTTTGTATTGTCAAAAATAGAGATGCTCATATTGATCTGTTTAACCATTACCCTGCTAAATTTCTAAAATGGATTGGTTCATCATTCAGTTTGGGCAGTACCACTTATTATTCAAAGGGTTGTTTGCTGAAAATGTACTGACTGCAGACTGACTTTCAGGGTGATCTTGGTCTGCACTGGTCACAAAGGTAGAATCACTTGCCGCCAGCAAGCTAAAGGTTACTCGCCCACAGTTTGGGTGAAATTTTTCAACATATGCATTTCCATGTTCCAAGTTTGGCATAAAATATATGTATGACATAGAAAAATGATAAAGTTAGTGATTAAGCCTTATCATGCTGGGCACGATTGATTCTGCCTTTGCGACCAGTGTAGATCATGATCAGCCTGAACATCCATGCAGTCTGATCAAGATCTGTACTGTTCGCTATTCAGCCAGTATGTTTTTGGTAAACACCCCTTTTAACAGTTAATGGTACTGTCCAAATTGAAAGATGGACAAGTTTATTATAGAAATTTAGCAGGGTAAGGGTTAAGTATTAGATACTTGTAAAATGAAAAGAAGACTGTTGATTATCTTCATTTATTTCAAAAGCTTTGCAATGGTATACTCCCTTTTGCACAATGATTTGGGTTATTTATTAGAAAATCATAAGTTTGTACCATTCATCACTTTTACAGTATCCACATTTTATAGATTTTTTTAGGGGAAAAGTTTTCACCTAAAATGTGTGAACGAGTCGCTTCAAAGCTGTGCAATTGCTCTCAGTAGCTACACAATTTTCTCTTTTTATGAAATGAAGCAAGGTACTGATCTTAGTATCACCTATTAATTGACTAAATAGTATTATTTTTTCTTACTGTTTTTTTTTTTGGGTCTATTATTGTATTAAACCAGATTTGTGCTTTTGTACATTTCATCATAATTGTCTTCTTACCAAAATAATTTACATCTAGATTATAATTTCATTTTGCCTTCCATTCTTGTTTTGTGTCATAGTTTTTGTTATTTCTTGATGTGCTTTCTTTATATTCATTTCTTTTCAGTTTTGTTGAGCTTTGAATTTATTTATTTCATAGAGTGTATGTGCTAAATGTATACTGCAACAGTGCACTTCTTTTTACATAATGGGTAGTAACAGTCGGCTAGATGGAGCTTCCTTTTCAGTTTTAAAAAATTACCATTACTTGTTAATAGAGAAAGTTAACTGGAATTTGTGGCCTTATCTTTTCTTAAAGGTGTTGTTCGAGGCCATCAACTGGATATTTTATTTGTTCAGTTTCCAAAATGTTTGCCGAAAATTTATGGGGTTTTCTTTTCTTGGTGTGTTTGCATTGAAGGGGGAGAGGAGAAGGGGAGCAGTTGATGTCCAGCTATTTTAACTGAAACCCCTTATTGCTTTCGGACAATAAGAAAATTTGCTTATATTCTTTTAAAAACTTTCATAAAATATCATTTATTGTTCTCATTATTGTTATTATGTGTTGGTACCTATATGAAAAATTCTCATGCATTATTCAGCCAGCGACTGAAAAGTTCTCGAGCATTATTCAGCCATTTACTGAAAGTTCTCGTGTGTTATTCAGCCATTTGCTTAAAAGTTCTCCTGCATTATTCAACCACTGTCTAAAACTTTACTGTGCATTAGTCAGCCAGTAATCAATACCATAAAGAGTTATCTACCATTTGACCATTTGCCATTTCAATTAGAAAATGTTCAATTTTTTTCAAGTAAGAGCTTGAGCCTTTTGCACTTAGGAAAACAGTCAGGATTCGTGTGATGAAAAAGTGCTTGTTGTATATATTTACAGTCAGACCTATATTAAGCAGGCAGCCAATGGAGGGGCACAGCATTACTGCTTAAGGCAGATGGCTGTTCAAGAGAAATCAGAGTTACAACAAATGTCAGTTTTTGAAGTTAACTGACTGTGTTATAAATGGCTGCTTGATACAGGTGACTGCCGAGACATGTTCAGCTGTAGTCATTTCATATTGTTATATTTTTCATAGTATGTATTTTTCATAGTATGTTTGTTGAGTGCAATGATATATTTGTTGTAATGGTTGTAATCATTGATAAATTATGCTTTTGTTTTATTAAAATATGTTAAGATTTTCACAGAAGCTTGACTTGTTCTGTATTTTGATTAAAATATTCCAGTGTTAGACCACCACTCTCAAAAGGTTGAGTGAGCTGGTAAGTATTGTATTTTGTCTGAAAACAAACATAAATGAGCATGTGATCAGCTGAAACATAAAATGAGGCAGTGTAAGCATGAAATAAATAGGCTGTATAAAGCAGTTTCTACTTTGGAAAAGATAAAGACTTATCTCCCCTGAACTACAGGTTCAGAATGAACTATTGCAATGCTACTTTATTCGTCATTCGTGGTCTGGCATTAGCTTTTTTCTATAAACAACTTTTTCTCTTTAATCACATGATAGATCTATACCAAACTTGGTCAAAAGCGTCTTTGCTTGACCCTGTCAACTGTGTTCAGGTGGTTCTGCTTGGCCCCTTGTAGGGGCAGCTGAAATCAAAAAAGGAAAAAAAAACCTATAAACCATTTAGTGATCATCAAACTAGGTCTATAGAAATTTTATGGTCATCTTTAGTTTATTCAGATGGGTTAACCTTGGCCCCTTTAATGGGACCCAGAGCTTAACACGGAAAACCTACAATTGACTTTTTCTTAACCAGTCCGCACTAAACTAGGAATGCAGCATCCATGTAAGTTCATCTCTTAAGTGATTTTTTTTTTCAAATGGTTCTGTTTGGCTCCTTTAAAGGGCAGAAAGGGCCATTAGAGCTAACAATAGAAAATCGTTTAATTAATTCTTACGAATCACACTTGATGGATCTCAACTAAACTGTAACGTGCTTGTTTGTTTCTCTCTAAAGTTTGTTCAAATGGTACCTCTTGTTCCTTTTTAGGGGTGCCAGAGCTGAAATAGAAAAACCTTAAAGTTAATCTTGTCATGAACTAACTGATGGACCTTCATTAAATTTAGTCTATAGCATGCTTGTAAGGTCTTCTGTCAAATTTGTTCAAATGGTCCTGATTGGTCCCTTTCAAGGGTTGCCGGGGCTGAAAATAGAAAACCATTTAAACAAATGCTTATTATGAACCACTCGATGGATCTTCAACCAACTTGAATCTTGATCTGTAGCATCTTCATAAGGTTCTTTTAAGTTCATTCGGATTTTCTGCTGGTCCTTCTTTAGAGGCCTGCAAACTTCTTTTTTGAACCACTTGATAGATCGTCACCAGTCTTGGTCGGCCCTTTCAAATTTGATGATTGCATTTTAGGGCTGCAAAAGCTAAAACCAGCGTTTTATATAACTTCCTATGAACATCGTAAAACTAGTCTGTAGCATCTCCTGTAGTCCATTACGACATAGTGACAGTTGTCCCCTTTGGTGTACTTTCGTGATAACATACTGGCGTCCATTTACTGCCTATATTGGTTATTTGGCATTTTAACTGATTCATTTGGCATCGTAGCACAAAATGAAGCTGCCTCTGATTGATTACCATAATTTTCCGTCTGAAATTAATTTAATGCTTGTGCCATTTTACCCGAGTCTATCCTTGTCCTCTTACTTTCCAACTTACCCGTGATCGTGATTATATACATGAAATAAATCGTGTATTTTGTCCGGCTTAATATAGAATAAAATATAGAACATAAGTTTGTTTAATAACAAGGCGTATAGCTGTATAAGTAAAAATAGATCTAATCGTCACGTTTCATCTAATCCAACACTTTTATAAACACTTTTATATTAAATCTAAAATGGAGAGCAGCCAAAACTCACCGGATCGAGACATGTTTGTTAAATGAAGATGCACATAACCATATGATAAGGAAAAATACAGATTGCATAAGGATTTTGCATTCGGTCAAATATGAATTGGACTTTTTATCTTGTGCTGTCATTCTGGTGTCTTGGTATGTTTTTATGACACTCTATTAAAATAAAAACTTTCAGCAATATCGAGAAATAGTAGAAAAAATATACAAATAAATTCAAATAAATTTTACGCTCATAAGTCGTTCAGCATGATGATTACATAGGTTAGACACTAAAGATGCATACTCTCTCTCTCTCTCTCTCTCTCTCTCTCTCTCTTTGCTCTCTCTTCTCTCTCCATCCCTCTAGGTTATTCTTCTCCACGATCGTTGACCGGATGTCTGCTATTTACATTTTGCATCAAACTTTGTGTGTTGTGACTTATCTAATTTCACTTTTTTATCTGAAGGTCACATTTGAAAAAAGACTGTTTTAACCTACTTAATATATTTATCTTTGTTTATGAAAGACAATTTTTTTATTGTTATTATTATTATTCTTTATTATTATTATTATTATTATTTTCTATCATCTTTTAAGAACACGCTGGTAAGCCATTTTGTAAATATGAAACTCTTCTGTGTATACTAATTTTGCAGTGGTTTGCGATGGATGGCATGACTATAGCGAGTGTGACTGTAATGGCAATGGCACAGAGAAACACTGCACGTGTGACCAGCACGAGTACGTATTTACCAGCTCATTCAGTCGTATATAATCTATAACTTAAATATGAAAATGGAATACGTTTTTATACCTATATACACTTGTATGTATATTTTCCTACGCTGCATTTTATACTCTTGCCCGAAGCTCATGTACCAAGCTTCTGACGCAGGCCTGGCCTTGATATATCGCCAAGATCTACTAAACTACCGACATAATATTATGTCATATGAAAATATGTTGACGATGACATATATAGAACAACAAAAAAGTATTCAAAAGGTGGAATCTTATCATTTTATTTTTTATTTTCACAGTACATACATTTAACTTTTAGCCTGCTGGCGGCAAGTGATTCTGCCTTGGCGACTAGTGCAGACCAAGATCAGCCTGCACATGGTCTGCACTGTTCGCTATTCAGTCAGTAAATTTCAGTTAACACCCCTTTGAATAATAATTGGTACTGTCCAAATTGAATGATGAATCAGTCCGTTTTAGAAATTTAGCAGGCAAAGGGTTAAAAGATTCGCAAGCAACAAAATAAGACCGTTCTGCATATGAATTAAAAAGTTCCACTTTAGTATCTTTAAACGTTTTCCAAATGTAGTTATTGTGTGTTATTTTTAATTAAAAAGTTATATGCTGTTGCGATTTAATTTTCTTTAACTTCTGAAATGTTATTCAATAGTAGTATATTAATAAGTGCATTGTACTAGCACGTGGGTCATAACGGCATTTGCAGAATTTAATTTTTGTCATAAGATTTTTCTAAAAACAACGTATGAACACTTTCTTAAGAATCGCATTTTTATAAATTAGCACTTTAGAATGCACTACCATTCAAATAAGCATGGTTTTATGTTTCAAATCAAATGCATTTTATGGGCGTTCTCTGAAGTTCATATACTGTGTGTTTAGATCAAATAAAAAGCACACGCTAAACAAATAAAAGGAAAAGTATCTGGTGAGGTCTTATATCTTTAAATAACTGCGCGTGAACTATTAGCTGTATTTCTTACAGGGGCGGTTATAAGAAGAGGGTGTGTCTGATAGTAATAGCGTCCTTATTAGCCGTGGGTGTGGTCGGTATCATTGTAGGTTGTTGTGTGTACAACAGAAAAAGGAAGAAGGAAAAGACAGACCAAGGTAAGTTGACAACACATTAGTTTTCAGAAAATGAAATACCTTCCAAAATGGTCATTTGGGACAAATTTGTAAAACCATACCTTGATATAGCCATCGATCCCTGCAAGCAAACTGTACAGCTTCCTGAAACGAGAAATTCGTTGCTTGGCAACAGGCAGTTGCGACATTAGGAACTCTATCAAAACCACCTCGTAGTCGCACAATAAATGTAATATTTGCAAAAAAAGTCATTCTCATCCATCAGAGGTTCGCCAAAATCCCAAGACTAACGTTCAGCTAGGAACCATAGTGAACCTCTGTTATGCTAGAATGAAGGAAGTAGGCATATACCGAAAAACAAACGGTTAGCTTTGCTCATAAATCTTTAATATTTCTTTGCCGAAATATGTAATTATATTACACCATTTTAATGAGAAATCAAGTCTAGTCGGTTGCGTGGACAAAAGACGGCGAAAACTCAATAAAATCTGTGAAAAAATCACTTTTGGAAGGACAGAACGCAAGCAAGAAACAAAAAACCAGACTTGGTTTGATTGAAGTCGTTCATGTTCAAGACCCACTTGTACCTGCCTATAGTTTAAAAATATGCAAAACAGAGTAGACAAACGTTTCCCAAACGTGCGTTACAACAATAAAACATCTCATTACGTAAAAAGTTAATACATTTTTTACTACTCATTATTTCTATGATATTTGCTTCAGTAAATGCAGCCTATTATTGCATATATTTTGTTTTCTTGTAGATAAGTTTGAAGAACCCAAACAATACGTCAAGGACCCGCTACCAGATTGGGACTCATTAGCTACAATCAGTTTTCCACCCAAATATACAACGCTTCCTTTCTATCATCCAGAGACGCATAACTCATCAATATCTCCACCACCTCCATACTCGAAGTATTGAAGACCAAGACTGCTTTCATAACAGACTTGCATAACTCTATAATATCTCATCGCCTTCATACTCAAAGCACTGAAGATCAAGGTCGCTTTCAAAACAAACTTGGAAATCTTTTGTTGTTTCTAACAGAAGTTATCAGATGAGCGGTGTCAGAATTAAATAATTTCGTAGTTTGTAACTACTTAAAGATGACCATTATCCTTATGGTCTTGAAAATGAAGGCGATAACCAAGATTCAAGAAGAGGCAACAAGCTTCAAGAAGAGGCAACTTGCTGTAACAGATCTTCTGTAAGAATAAAATGAGATTATGAACTGCAACATATAAATAGAGGAACAGGAATGCCTTTGTATATTGAATTAATTAAAGGGCAAGGACTGTCTGACAATTAGTTCATGTTCATGGTTGAAAGCCATTTTTTTCTCATGTCTTTCATAACGCTGAAAGAATTTTTAAAAATCGGACCACTATTGAAAAAGATATGGCAGCTTGAATTTTCAGAAAATGGCTGGCCATGGAGGCATCCATTTTAGTGTGTTTATTATGTCATTTATACACTGTTGAATTCTTTATTTAGCAAACAACCTTTTAAATATATTAATTTTGTATGTTTCATAATAGCTAGAAAAGGTAGAGAAATTATTTTACAGAAATAAGTAAATACAGCTCAAATGTTTAGCTAGAGACTAAATAAATCCGCCATCTTGTGAACACGATAGAGATCACATTTTGCAATAAACTTGCACCCAACTTGTACTGACATAATATCTCGGTTCCTTTCGGAAACTGGCTGTATTTCCCTGACCAAGGCAAATTTATTCGACCCTAATATACCCTGAACAGTCGCGCGCCAAGAAGACGCAACGAAATGTGCCAAAAATCCGAGAAGATATTAAAACCTTCTATCTTCTTGACAATGAAAGAAATGAGTACTACTAAGTAACAGGTTTGTAGTTCGAGGCCTCTGTTTTCAGTGACATGGGAACGATTTGAATAAACAATAAACATTATTTCTTTAAAGCCGTTCTGGTCCCCCTCATCTGATTCACGTAAAGAAGTTGTCAGTTACTTGTGGATATAAAGTCAATACAAATATAAAATCCAGGAAACTGACCGTTTTACACAAAAAGAGACTGCCAGGTCGACAAAACTTTGTGCAGTGCAAAATATTTCGTAATATTTAAAGGCATAAAAATGTCAACCGTTAATTTGATATGAATTAACGACATTCAGCAAAATTAGAACATTTTCAGAAAACGAGAAATGTACTTTGACCAGTTTCCCACCAATATATTTAAACTCTCTACCTTATTTCAGACACGTCCGAAATAAATCACGAACATTTAACTGGGCTATTTTCAAAAATACAACTTCGAGTTTTATGTTCCATGTAAGTTGTGCAGAAAATCATCACAATTTTCATGGATATCAACTTGGAGGAAATTTGTGTTGTTGTTTTTGCAATTACATCATTGTCATTCGTTTTCTTTGTAAAATAAAATGTGCTGTTTCATGAAGTGTTTTTCTCCACTTAGACGTATTAACTTTCAACCAATATCAAGACCTGTTAAGAATTGAATGTTAAAGTCGTGTTCAATCTGACTAAAGTACATCTCCTATTACGCTACGCATAGGATCTGAAAACGACCTATTCATTGCCTCGTTCTGACGGCCCTTTCACTAGCCAATCAGAGCCTAGCTTACAACATCTTGCAAATCTACCTCTAGCATTGACTTTTGATATTTACAATTCTTATGTCGTAATGTATCAGATAGCCGGTTAGCTCAGTCGGTAGGCCACTTGCTTTGTAAGCGAGGGGTCCCGGTGTGATATAATGGTTTAAAGAATCCATTATACCAAATACTTCTTAGGCATTCTTTTCAGATAGCTTTTCGGTCAATAATAAGTCATGTACTTTAAGAATATATTTCGCATTCCTTTTCACACTTACCTTTACGGTCTAGAAATTAGTCATGTGCATTAAATGACAGGTTACATTATATCGCCCAGTTAATGCATTGTCCAGCAATGCATGTTTCAAAATTACTATATTGTTTTGACAACTGACTAACTGGATAAATGACAGGGTAATTATAAACACCCGGTCTTTTGATCACGCCGCATGACTCAAGTCACGAATAATTTCTTTCATAAGCAGAAGTTTTGAGACAAAACTTCAGTATCATTCTGGTACTCAGTTAGGTTAGATGCGTATGTCCGATACGCGCAAAAATGAATAAGTTAGATACGGACCGAGGCAATTAACGTTGAAGTTATTATGTCGAAGAATAGAAGTTCTTGTAATAACTGTGAATATGTTAGAAAAATATGTTAGAGAATTATGAAGAAAGACTTTGATGTTTATATATTATCGTAGCATATAGGAAATATTAAATAGTAGTTATTAAAGAGAACAGAGTTGTTGTTGTTGTAGTTAGAATAGTGAACTTTAGACCCTGTTACACCACACGGGACTTATTTGGTGCCTTAAAAGAACCAGGATTCGAACGAACCTTCGAAACGTCGCGGACACAACACAAAGAAGTACTACCAACTACCACGAGGCCACCACGACGAATAAAATGGAATAACAACACTTGCGAATTGGCAGACGACTGGAAATGGAACTGACGACCGATAAACCTCTTAAGACAGCTGTTAGAACCCCCATGAACAAACGAAACGTACGGACAAGATGCAATTTAAGGCTCGGCAAGGAAAGAGAACATCCATGGTGTATGGTTATGGAAAAAGAAATCGATACTCCATCAGGTTAGTGACTGTTCATTTTAACTCGTATACCAACGATGCTATTCGGGAATTCTTTAGATACATTTTTGATTTGAAGAGATGTTCAGCTCTCTTTAACATTTTTTTACAATTTTACAGGCGATCCAAAAGAAACTTTATTCTTAAATTTTACGAATTTTCGTACATTTAAGTCAACAATTAAGATTATTTTACAAGAATATCATATAGAATTTTTTCGAAAATGGTATATTTCATAAGGAAAATGCATTATTGTTGTAAAGATAAATTTCAAACAGATTACTCATTAGAATATAAAATTGACAAGCATGTGTACATACATGTAGTCCAGCTTCGTTTTTTTGTTATATTAAGTGAGGAATACCCTTAGGGAAGTAAAGTTGTATAATTGCTCTCAATTAGTAAAATGACAAGATAACATTGTATGAATCATAACCCAAATGCTCTGAACTCCATGAGATTTTGAGATGACGTTGGTAACGTCTTTGAGGCGTGTGTAACGCTAAATGTATTATTATAATGTATCGTTGTATGATGTGTCAAGAACCATCATAGAGCATGTGTAATGCTTATACATAGAAGAATGTCGCAAGAAATGCGACCGTTGATGAAACAAGAAGTTTCTTATTTTATGAGTCTTAGGGGAATTATGTCGCTAGAAAAGCGACCATATATTGATATGGAACATGAAGTTTATTTAGTTGAGTTGTAGAGAATAATGTCGCTAGGCATGCGACCCTTGCAATCAGACTTGGAGATTGCTTCTTATGTATGAGTCAGAGTAGTTGCGGTTATGTTTCAATATGAATTAGTAGTACTTGTTAATTAGCTGGAAATTCATTAGTAAAATATTTCATTGCATTACTGCTATTTAAGGCAGAATTCCGTAAAGAAAGAGAATAAAACATGTTTTTATGAGTCTAAGTGTAAGCTTTAAGGACAAATTTGTGCATGATAAATACATATTTTTTCAGCGTAGAGATAACTGTTATTAGAATTATTTTTGAACATTTATGAAGAAACTAACATTTTGCATTTTACAATAAATGTATCCCGAATAGTTATTAGAGGTTTACGGTGTTTTTAACAGTCCTGACTTAAGACGACAACGCTTTGTTTACTAAGATGAAATGAAAACTATAGAAAAATGAAAAACAGAAAACAGGAACCAGATTGGCATACAAAAGACAAATTTATAAACATTCTATTTAGAGATTCTAAGAAGGCATCCTTATGTAAAGTTCTTATATAGACAAACGAAACTTTTGACAATGTTAAATGATTGCTTGTATATTCATTAAACCGAGAGAATGCTGCTGGAGCAACACGTCAAACCTTCTATGAAAACGACCTTCTGAAGCCGGGCTAAGCTATTACTCAACAATGAAGGCTATAATAATGCGTGGCGACATACGAACATATTTCATGACTTTTTGGAGAAAACTGACAAGCTGATGGGTCACCTCCCTTACCAATCCAACTAAAATCAACTGCAGTGTAGAGATATCAACCATGGAACGGGAATGAATGATGTCACTTTATCGTCTACACGTAAAAACAAGTATCGTTCCGATTGTTAAATAAGATTTGAGAACATTGTTTCATTTTTAGCATATACTAAAGTAGTAGATTTTTTTTATTAACTCATTATAATATACAACAGGTTACGGGATATTTCATATTAATATTACTTTTGCGTATTTAATAGTATTTTCTAGAGATTTGTGACCTTATATATTTCTTTATATCAGTAATTAACATTTTACGCAGGTCTAACTAATACACGAAGTATTTCTTAATGATAATATTCCTTTTGACAGGTATATTCATGACAGTTATATTGTGTATAAACAATTATTATTTTCTATTTCAGTTACAATCTTGAAGGCAAAACCCCTGTGGGCAAGGGAGGAAAAACCATTGTTAAGTATTGTGAAAAATATTGTGAAATTGTGTTCCGCTAGTAATGCAGTGTTTTATTTAAATTAAATGGGGTTTTGACTTCAAAACGCAAGAAAAACAATCTAGGACTGAAACAAAAACAAATTGAATATTCTAGGACTGAATCAAAAATCTGTGAAATTGTGAAAAATGATATCTACGAATACCATGTGTTTTATCTTATTCATTGATTGCGTATATTATATCATGCATTGATCTTATATATTCTTGATTTTGTGTATTCAATTGTGTTCTATTCTACTTAAGGGCATTAATCTTCAGTATTACGGCTAAAACTTTAAAAATAAAATTACGTATTAATAATCAGCCGGTTTTATGTATTGCCTCATGTTTAATTTGTTGATTGCCTCATGTAAATCTTTGTTTTTGTTTTTATTTTTATTCTCTTATAGATAATTAAAAGAAAAACTCACAAGAAAGGGGCGAGTGTGATATAATGGTTTAAAGAATCCATTATACCAAATACTTCTTAGGCATTCTTTTCAGATAGCTTTTCGGTCAATAATAAGTCATGTACTTTAAGAATATATTTCGCATTCCTTTTCACACTTACCTTTACGGTCTAGAAATTAGTCATGTGCATTAAATGACAGGTTACATTATATCGCCCAGTTAATGCATTGTCCAGCAATGCATGTTTCAAAATTACTATATTGTTTTGACAACTGACTAACTGGATAAATGACAGGGTAATTATAAACACCCGGTCTTTTGATCACGCCGCATGACTCAAGTCACGAATAATTTCTTTCATAAGCAGAAGTTTTGAGACAAAACTTCAGTATCATTCTGGTACTCAGTTAGGTTAGATGCGTATGTCCGATACGCGCAAAAATGAATAAGTTAGATACGGACCGAGGCAATTAACGTTGAAGTTATTATGTCGAAGAATAGAAGTTCTTGTAATAACTGTGAATATGTTAGAAAAATATGTTAGAGAATTATGAAGAAAGACTTTGATGTTTATATATTATCGTAGCATATAGGAAATATTAAATAGTAGTTATTAAAGAGAACAGAGTTGTTGTTGTTGTAGTTAGAATAGTGAACTTTAGACCCTGTTACACCACACCGGGTTCGAGTCCTGGAATAACTGCAAATTTTTATTACTCTTTGACAATCGAACAAGTCGCCTGATTGGATAACATAAAAATAGCAATAATGGAAATCCAAAATATACAGAAGACGAATGTGAATGGGTCGTTCTCAGATCTTCGTTTAGAAGATCAAGTACTTTAGTCAGATTGAGTCGTGTTTAGATCAATTTTCAATTTTGGTAAAATTGGTCGGAAATTTTTCACTTAGTACGGACTTTTTTGAAACAAGTGATGTCTTATTCACGGAGTCATGCAATCACGTGTGCACCGTAAATTTATGACACACACGGACTTCTCATGATTCTACTGCATTGTTGCGGCCGCTTACGCATAACCTTAAATTTAATCTCTGACAAGTACGTATATGTGTCGACAATTTGGCTCAGGAATTGCATCCGAGCGACTCTGATTCGATTCCCACTATATGCACTTGAGATTTTTCGTCATAAACATTAACATTTTCGTGTAAACAGTAGAAGTAGGACAGGTCTGGTAATTGTTAAAGACCTCTTAAGTGATCTATCACTTGTTTATAGACCTTATCGAAACAAAAAGCCGGTAGGTAATTAATGTTACACCGGCACTTTTGTATGCAACCTCGCCAGGCACATGTATGTTTTTGACAACACAGAAAATGACGTCACTCGACCTTCTGCAGCTTTTTCCGGGAGTAAGTGGAAAGGGGCCAGTTACGCATTTGACCCGGGTACGTATTTTAAATAAAATAAATAGATGTACTTTACAGGCATATATATTCAACTGGTTATTTATGATGTTTATAGGACTAAGGATTCCTGCATACAAGTAATTATTGTTTAAATGAATATGCGTCCTATCTCCATGTAGACGGCCGGGTCTAAGATCTTACCACGTGCAGGGGTCACCCTATCAAAATGTATGCACGTGGACTTCTTCCCTATTTTTGCTAACAGGGAGTCAATTTTCCGCGTTTTCTAACAAATTGAAATTACCAAGACTTTAGAACGACATATCAGATTTTCATCTACAAAAACATATTTGAGCTCGGGATGAACACAACTTACAAAGGGGTCCGTAACGGAGCAAGAGTAAATAGAGGTTTTCAGAACTTCGTCAAATCGCTCAAAAGATAATTTTTGATGTTGTCTGAAAGTGTCAGTATATGCCTCGGATGTAAGATATTTCAGTATTTCAGAGATAACGATCTAGACATTTTAGAAATATTTTCAAAAATAAATGCTGATTACGGAAGCGTCTACTTTGCCCCTTCTGTCAGCTTTTCACAAAACGCGTCCGTATACGACTCAACGCAGCTAATACAGAAATCGCATTACAAGCCTGTTTAAATATCGGGCTGCTGTGTCTTTGATGTTTGTCCCTCTCTACCGTTGAAGATATATCTTTGAAATATATGGTGTGATCTACAATTTGAGGGGTTACACTGCCGATTCGGTTCACTGGTTAGGTCAGGGTGACGGTATCAGTTTGGAGAAAAAGTCACAGATTTACAGAGCTAATGTTGCCATACGCTGGGTGTTTTATTTCTTTCATCTTTACAGATGAGGGCATGACTTTGGAGTAACAAATTACTATTTACAGAGCAAATGTTACTACAGGTTGCGTATGAAAGCCACAATACACTTGTTAACCTTCTGTTAGCTTTTCACAAAACGCGTCCGTATACGACTCAACGCAGCTAATACAGAAATGGCATTACAAGCCTGTTTTAATATCGACCAGCTGTGACTTTAATGCTTGCTCCACTCTTCCATTGAAGATATATCTTTGAAATTTATGGTGTGATCTACAATTTGAGGGGTTACACTGCCGATTCGGTTCACTGGTTAGGTCTGGTTGACGGTATCAATTTCGTGAAAAATCAAAGATTTACAGAGCTAATGTTACCATACGCTGCATATGAAAACATATATATGATACTGGGTGTTTTATTTCTTTCAGCTTTCACAGATGAGGGCATGCCTTTTGAGTAACAAATTACTATTTACAGAGCAAATGTTACTATAGGTTGCGTATGAAAGCCACAATACACTTGTTAACCTTCTGTCAGCTTTTCACTAAGCGCGTCCGTATACGACACAACGCAGCTAATACAGAAATCGCATTACAAACCTGTTTTAATATCGGGCTGCTGTGACTTTAATGTTTGCCCCTCTCTACCATTGAATATATATATTTGCAATATATGGTGTGATTTACAATTTGAGGTGTTACACTGCCGATTCGGTTCACTGGTTAGGTCTGGTTGACGGTATCAATTTCGAGAAAAATCAAAGATTTACAGAGCTAATGTTACCATTGCTGCATATGAAAACATATATATGATACTGGGTGTTTTATTTCTTTCAGCTTTCACAGATGAGGGCATGACTTTTGAGTAACAAATTACTATTTACAGAGCAAATGTTACTATAGGTTGCATATGAAAGCCACAATACACTTGTTACCTTCTGTCAGCTTTTCCACAAAACGCGTCCGTAAAACGACCAACGCAGCTAATACAGAAATCCCCATTACAACCCTGTTTTTATCGGGCTGCTGTGACTTTATTGTTTGTCCCTCTCTACCATTAAAAGATATACTTTGAAATATATGGGGGTGGATCTACAATTTTGAGGGTTACACTGCCGATTCGGTTCACTGGTTAGGTCAGGGTGAGGGTATAAATTTCGAGAAAAAGTCGAAGATTTACAGAGCTAATGTTACCATACGCTGCATATGAAAACACATACATGATACTGGGTGTTTTATTTCTTTCAGCTTTCACAGATGAGGGCATGATTTTGGAAAAACAAATTACATTTCAGAGCAAAGGGTTACTATAGGTTGCGTATGAAAGCCACAATACACTTGTTAACCTTCTGTAAGCTTTTCACAAAACGCGTCCGTATACGACTCAACGCAGCTAATACAGAAATCGCATTACAAGCCTGTTTTAATATCGACCTGCTTTGACTTTAATGCTTGCTCCACTCTGCCATTGAAGATATATCTTTGAAATATATGGTGTGATCTACAAGTTGAGGGTTTACACTGCCGATTCGGTTCACTGGTTAGGTCTGGTTGACGGTATCAATTTCGAGAAAAATCAAACATTTACAGAGCTAATGTTACCATACGCTGCATATGAAAACGTATATATGATACTGGGTGTTTTATTTCTTTCATCTTTCACAGATGAGGGCATGACTTTGGAGTAATAAATTACTTTTTACAGAGCAAATGTTACTATAGGTTGCGTTTGAAAGCCCAATACACTTGTTAACCTTCTGTCAGCTTTTCCCAAAACGCGTCCGTATACGACTCAAACGAAAGAAATACAGAAATCGCATTACAACCCTGTTTCAAATCGGGCTGCTGTGAATTTTTTTGTCCCTCTCTACCATTGAAGATAAATCTTTGAAATATATGGTGTGATCTACAATTTGAGGGGTTACACTGCCGATTCGGTTCACTGGTTAGGTCAGGGTTACGGTAACAGTTTGGAGAAAAAGTCAGTAATTAACAGAGCTAATGTTACCATACGCTGCATATGAAAACACATACATGATACTGGGTGCTTTATTTCTTTCAGCTTTCACAGATGAGGGCATGCCTTTGGAGTAACAAATTACTATTTACAGAGCAAATGTTACTATATGTTGCGTATGTAAGCCACAATACACTTGTTAACCTTCTGTCAGCTTTTCACTGAGCGCGTCCGTATACGACTCAACGCAGCTAATACAGAAATTGCATTACAAGCCAGTTTTAATATCGGGCTGCTGTGACTATAATGATTGCCCCTCTCTACCACTGAAGATATATCTTTGAAATATATGGTGTGATCACAATTTCAGGGGTTACACTGCCGATTCGGTTCACTTGTTGGGTCAGGGTGACGGTATAAATTTGGAGAAAAACCCAAAGATTTACAGAGCTAATGTTACCATACGCTGCATATGAAAAATATATATATGATACTGGGTGTTTTATTTCTTTCAGCTTTCACAGATGCCGATTCGGTTCACTGGTTAGGACAGGGTGACGGTATCAATTTGGAGAAAGTCAAAGATTTACTGAGTTAATGTTGCCATACGCTGTATACGAAAACGTATATATGATACTGGGTGTTTTATTTCTTTCAGCTTTCACAGATGAGGGCATGACTTTAGAGTAACAAATTACTATTTACAGAGCAAATGTTACTATATGTTGCGTATGAAAGCCACAATACACTTGTTAACCTTCTGTCAGCTTTTCACAAAACGCGTCCGTATACGACTCAACGCAGCTAATACAGAAATCGCATTACAAGCCTGTTTTAATATCGGGCTGCTGTGGCTTAAATGTTTGTCCCTCTCTACCATTGAATATATATCTTTGAAACATATAGTGTGATCAATAATTTGAGGGGTTACACTGCCGATCCGGTTCACTGGTTAGGTCAGGGTGACGGTATCAGTTTGGAAAAAAAGTCAAAGATTTACAGAGCTAATGTTGCCATACGCTGTATACGAAAACGTATATATGATACTGGGTGTTTTATTTCTTTCAGCTTTCACAGATGAGGGCATGACTTTGGAGTAACAAATTACTATTTACAAAGCAAATGTTACTATAGGTTGCGTATGAAAGCCACAATATACTTGTTAACCTTCTGTCAGCTTTTCACTAAGCGCGTCCGTATACGACTCAACACAGCTAATACAGAAATCGCATTAAACACCTGTTTAAATAACGGGCTGCTGTGACTTTAATGTTTGCCCCTCTCTACCACTGAAGATATATCTTTGAAATATATGGTGTGATCAACAATTTGAGGGGTTACACTGCCGATTCGGTTCACTTGTTAGGTCAGGGTGACGGTATCAATTTGGAGAAAAATCAAAGATTTACAGAGCTAATGTTACCATACGCTGCATATGAAAACATATATATGATACTGGGTGTTTTATTTCTTTCAGCTTTCACAGATGAGGGCATGACTTTGGAGTAAATAATAACTACTTACAGAGCAAATGTTACTATAGGTTGCGTATGAAATCCACAATACACTTGTTAACCTTCTGTCAGCTGTTCACAAAACGCGTCCGTATACGACTCAACGCAGCTAATACAAAAATCGCATTACAAGCCTGTTTTTATATCGGGCTGCTGTGACTTTAATGTTTGCCGCTCTCTACAATTGAAGATATATTTTTGAATATTATGTTGTGACCTACAATTTGGGGGGTTACACTGCCGATCGGTTCCTTGTTAGGTCGGGGTTTGACGGTATCAATTTGGAGTAAATCAAAGATTTATAGAGCTAATGTTACAATATGCTGCATAGAAAACATATATGATACTGGGTGTTTTATTTCTTTCAGCTTTCACAGATGAGGGCATGACTTTGGAGTAACAAATTACTGTTTACAGAGCAAATTTTACTATAGGTTGCGTATGAAATCCACAATACATTTGTTAACCTTATGTCAGCTTTTCACAAAACGCGTCCGTATACGACTTAACGCAGCTAATACAGACATCGCATTACAAGCCAGTTTTAATATCGGGCTGCTGTGACTTTAATGTTTGCCCCTCTCTACCATTGCAGATATATCTTTGAAATATATGGTGTGATCAACAATTTCAGTGGTTACACTGCCGAATCGGTTCACTGGTTAGGTCAGGGTGACCGGTA
Source organism: Mercenaria mercenaria (assembly GCF_021730395.1). Taxonomy (NCBI): domain Eukaryota; kingdom Metazoa; phylum Mollusca; class Bivalvia; order Venerida; family Veneridae; genus Mercenaria; species Mercenaria mercenaria. The sequence continues at coordinate 59,825,825 of NC_069363.1, forward strand.
TCAATTTGGAGAAAAATCAAAGATTTACAGAGCTATTGTTACCATACGCTGCATATGAAAACATATATATGATACTGGGTGTTTTATTTTTTTCAGCTTTCACAGATGAGAGCATGACTTTGGAGTAATAAATTACTATTTTCAGAGCAAATGTTACTATAGGTTGCGTATGAAAGCCACAATACACTTGTTAACCTTCTATCAGCTTTTCGCAAAACGCGTCCGTATACGACTCAACGCAGCTAATGCAGAAATCGCATTACAGGCCTGTTTTAATATCGGGCTGCTGTGACTTTAATGTTTGCCCCTCTCTACCATTGAAGATATATCTTTGAAATATATGGTGTAATCTACAATTTGTAGGTTACACTGCCGAATCGATTCACTGGTTAGGTCAGGGTGACGGTATCAATTTGGAGTAAAATCAAAATTTACAGAGCTAATGTTACCATACGCTGCATATGAAAACATATATATGATACTGGGTGTTTTATTTCTTTCAGCTTTAACAGATGAGGGCATGACTTTGGAGTAACAAATTACTATTTACAGAGCAACTGTTACTATAGGTTGCGTATGAAAGCCACAATACACTTGTTAACCTTCTATCAGCTTTTCACAAAACGCGTCCGTATACGACTTAACGCAGCTAATACAGACATCGCATTACAAGCCAGTTTTAATATCGGGCTGCTGTGACTTTAATGTTTCCCCCTCTCTTCCATTGAAGATTATATCTTTGAAATATATGGTGTAATCTACAATTTGTAGGTTACACTGCCGAATCGATTCACGGTAGGTCAGGGTGAGGGTATCATTTGGAGTAAAACAAAATTTACAGAGCTAATGTTACATACGCTGCATATAAAAACATATATATGTATGGGTGTTTTATTTCTTTCAGCTTTCACCAGATGAGGGTAGGACTTTTGACTAGCGAATTACTATTTACAGAGCAAATGTTAATATAGGTTGCGTATGAAAGCCACAATACACTTGTTAACCTTTTATCAGCTTTTCACAAAACGCGTCCGTATACGACTTAACGCAGCTAATACAGACATCGCATTACAAGCCAGTTTTAATATCGGGCTGCTGTGACTTTAATGTTTGCCCCTCTCTTCCATTGAAGATATATCTTTGAAATATATGGTGTAATCTACAATTTGTAGGTTACACTGCCGAATCGATTCACTGGTTAGGTCAGGGTGACGTAAAAATTTTGGGAGTAAAATCAAATTTACAGAGCTAATGTTACTAATACGCTGCATATGAAAACATATATATGATACTGGGTGTTTTATTTCTTTCAGCTTTCACAGATGAGGGCATGACTTTGGAGTAACAAATTACTGTTTACAGAGCAAATTTTACTATAGGTTGCGTATGAAATCCACAATACATTTGTTAACCTTATGTCAGCTTTTCACAAAACGCGTCCGTATACGACTTAACGCAGCTAATACAGACATCGCATTACAAGCCAGTTTTAATATCGGGCTGCTGTGACTTTAATGTTTGTCCCTCTCTACCATTGCAGATATATCTTTGAAATATATGGTGTGATCAACAATTTCAGTGGTTACACTGCCGAATCGGTTCACTGGTTAGGTCAGGGTGACCGGTATCAATTTGGAGAAAAATCAAAGATTTACAGAGCTAATTTTTCCCAAATACGCTGCATATGAAAACATATATATGATACTGGGTGTTTTATTTTTTTCAGCTTTCACAGATGAGAGCATGACTTTGGAGTAATAAATTACTATTTTCAGAGCAAATGTTACTATAGGTTGCGTATGAAAGCCACAATACACTTGTTAACCTTCTATCAGCTTTTCGCAAAACGCGTCCGTATACGACTCAACGCAGCTAATGCAGAAATCGCATTACAGGCCTGTTTTAATATCGGGCTGCTGTGACTTTAATGTTTGCCCCTCTTACCATTGAAGATATATTTTTAAAAATTTATAGGGTGTAATCTACAATTTGTAGGTTACACTGCCGAATCGATTCACTGGTTAGGTCAGGGTGACGGTATCAATTTGGAGTAAAATCAAAATTTACAGAGCTAATGTTACCATACGCTGCATATGAAAACATATATATGATACTGGGTGTTTTATTTCTTTCAGCTTTAACAGATGAGGGCATGACGTTGGAGTAACAAATTACTATTTACAGAGCAAATGTTACTATAGGTTGCGTATGAAAGCCACAATACACTTGTTAACCTTTTATCAGCTTTTCACAAAACGCGTCCGTATACGACTTAAAGACACTGATTCTGGTATGCCTGGTATGTGGCCTATGGAGATGATAAGGTCTGCGTATTGGCGATAAGGGCCAATACACAAGTCGGGACCATTGGTAGACTTGCTTCTGTTTATCATAATAAGCTACTGTATAGCTACTGTGCAGTAAATAAATTGCAGGTGATATTTCTCACCTTTATAGCAAATCAGTTCTCACCTTTATAACGAGTTTAGAAAGCTTGATTGAATTGGGGCTAAATAAAAAAAGTGATAAGATAAAACAGTGTTTTATCATATTTTAATAAAGTAATTTTTTTAACAATTATATCTCATTATTGCTGTTTTTTTTATTATCAAAAATATAAAAATCCCATTCAGGCACATAGCTTTCAGAAGAAATAAATTATTATGTATTTTGAACAATGATATATCTTTATTGCTGGATTTTATTTTACATAAAAGAAAGTTAACACTATTTAGACAACACAAGAGGAATTAAGCATTTTAATATATAACATCCTTCTGTCTATATACCTTCTTTATCTATTAAAAATGCATCTGAACGCTTCTTTAATTTCTGATAAAATCCAGCAATTATCTTCTTTTTTTTCGTTCTTATCTTATTTTGTTACTTTTGCTAAAAAGATCATAACCATTGAATAAACAAACTTGTAATTTCTCTTATTAAGTTTTGAATAATTATTTTATAGTGAGAACTGCTTTGCTATAAGAGTTATAATTTAATTGGCCAGGACATTACTCAACATGACTGAGCAATCAAAATTAGTATCTTATCAATTAAAATAATTTTGTGTACATTCTGATAAAAGACTTGAAAAAACAGCATTTCAATTAATAAAATGCAAAACACAGGAAATAACCAATTTACCTGTAGGCAATAAAATTTATGATTCTCTGACAATGATTAGGCTACATGTCAAGTCTACAGGGGTTTTATGGACCCTTATCAGACTGGACCAGACAGGATCTTGTATATTGGGGATTAAAAAGTCTGGTATTTGGGGGGGGGGGGGGGGCACTTATATAGGGGATTTTCTTTGCCTTTAACGCAGCTAATACAGAAATCGCATTACAAGCCAGTTTTAATATCGGGCTGCTGTGACTTTAATGTTGCCCCTCTCTACCACTGAAGATATAAATTTGAAATATATGGTGTGATCTACAATTTGAGGGGTTACACTGCCGGTTCAGTTCAGCTTTCACAGATGAGGGCATGACTTTGGAGTAATAAATTACTATTTACAGAGCAAATGTTACTATAGGTTGCGTATGAAAGCCACAATACACTTGTTAACCTTCTGTCAGCTTTTCACAAAACGCGTCCGTATATGATTCAACGCAGCTAATACGGAAATCGCATTACAAGCCTGTTTTAATATCGGGCTGCTGTGACTTTAATGTTTGCCCCTCTCTACCATTGAAGGTATATCTTTGAAATATATGGTGTGATCTACAATTTGAGGGGTTACACTGCCGATTCGTTTCACGGGTTAGGTCAGGGTGACGGTATCAATTTGGAGTAAAATCAAAGATTTACAGAGCTAATGTTACCATTCGCTGCATATGAAAATATATGTATGATACTGGGTGTTCTATTTCTTTCAGCTTTCACAGATGAGAGCATGACTTTGGAGTAATAAATTACTATTTACAGAGCAAATGTTACTATAGGTTGCGTATGAAAGCCACAATAGGAGAGATCGTGTTTGTATACAAATTCTATTCTTAGAACTGATAAGACAGTGATCGGGTGGGCAGAAGCCGACCGTCCATATTTTTTTTGTAAACAGTGATGTTTTTCTAACGGTCTAAACTTTCTTAAAACACAAATTACATAAATAATTTTTTGATCAATGGAAAGGTTATAAAACAAGCAATTTATTGATTACTTTTAATTGTTATTTCGAAATAAAATGGATTAATTATGAACGCTTAACTTACACTGTTTTTCTAAAGGTTGTGAAAATCACTACGCCGCTTTTAAAATTATATGTCATTTAAAACGGTTATTCATTGAAAAAAGACATTTGGATACAAAAATATGAAGATTGTTAGTATTTCAAATCTTTTTGAATTTTGAAAATCCATAAATGAGCAAAAAAGTTATTAAAAATTGAAAATTCTGATTCAATACGCAAACGGTGTTAAAATCATTTGTTTTGCCAACCACCAGATAAACAGATGTTAACGCGTGACGTCACGGCGATCTCTCCTATACACTTGTTAACCTTCTGTCAGCTTTTCACAAAACGCGTCCGTATACGACTCAACGCAGCTAATACAGAAATCGCATTATAAGCCTGTTTAAATATCGGGCTGCTGTGTCTTTGATGTTTGTCCCTCTCTACCATTGAAGATATATATCTGAAATATATGGTGTGTTCTACAATTTGAGGGTTTACACTGCCGATTCGGTTCACTGGTTAGGTCAGGGTGACGGTATCAATTTGGAGAAAAATCAAAGATTTACAGAGCTAATGTTACCATACGCTGCATATGAAAACATATATATGATACTGGGTGTTTTATTTCTTTCAGCTTTCACAGATGAGGGTATGACTTTTGAGTAACAAATTACTATTTACAGAGCAAATGTTAATATAGGTTGCGTATGAAAGCCACAATACACTTGTTAACCTTTTGTCAGCTTTTCACAAAACGCGTCCGTATACGACACAACGCAGCTAATACAGAAATCGCATTACAAGCCTGTTTTAATATCGGGCTGCTGTGACTTTAATGTTTGCCCCTCTCTACCACTGAAGATATATCTTTGAAATATATGGTGTGATCTACAATTTGAGGGGTTACACTGCCGATTCGGTCCACTGTTTAGGTCAGGGTGACGGTATCAATTTGGAGTAAAATCAAAGATTTACAGAGCTAATGTTACCATACGCTGCATATGAAAACATATATATGAGACTGGGTGTTCTAGTTCTTTCAGCTTTCACAGATGAGGGCATGACTTTTGAGTAACAAATTACTATTTACAGAGGAAATGTTAGTATAAGTTGCGTATGAAAGCCATACACTTGTTAACCTTCTGTCAGCTTTTCACAAAACGCGTCCGTATACGACTCAACGCAGCTAATACAGAAATCGCATTACAAGCCTGTTTTAATATCGAGCTGCTGTGACTTTAATGTTTGCCCCTCTCTACAACTGAAGATATATCTTTAAAATATATGGTGTGATCTACAATTTGAGGGGTTACACTGCCGATTCGGTTCACTGGTTATGTCAGGGTGACGGTATCAATTTGGAGTAAAATCAAAGATTTACAGAGCTAATGTTACCATACGCTGCATATGAAAACATATATATGATACTGGGTGTTTTATTTCTTTCAGCTTTCACAGATGAGGGCATGAATTTGGAGTAACAAATTACTTTTTACAGAGCAAATATTACTACAGGTTATTACACTTGTTAACCTTCTTTGCTTTGTAAATAGTAATTTGTTACGAATCCGGTTGACACACTTGCATTTAGGTTTGAGAATTGCGTTATAATGACACAGATAAAGGTAAGCTTTTTTGTCAAAGCTTGTCGGCTGGCCGTTTATAATACAACTGTTTAACATAATTGAGACTGAAAGATCTATCACATACACATGCTACAACACTATCGGACATGTCCGCAAAGAAAACAAGGTATCGTCGCTGTTTTCAAGCAAAAATCCTTTTAATACCGACCCGTGCACTAACGAGTATTGCATAAATGGTCCTTGTAACATGAACTGATAACCTAAAATATCCATAAATACAAATGTACATGAAAATGCATTTGGAAGGATCTACGGACGGACATACGGACTGAGTTAAGTGATCCCAATTTAATGACTGCAAAGTGGTGTTATACTGGTAATGGGTCATAAAATTACTAAAATGTTATGACTTAATATAGATAAGTAATTTATTGTTTCATATCATTTTTTTCTACAAATACAATATACAGATAAACTTGTAAGTTTTGGAAATGGGATTAGTCCCTCAACAACTGATTTTTTTTAAATAAAGCTTCAATATATGAGCCGTGCCATGAGAAAACCAACATAGGTGGTTTGCGACCAGCATGGATCCAGACCAGCCTGCGCATCCGCGCAGTCTGGTTATATAGGCTCCATGCTGTTCGCTTTTAAAGCCTATTGGAATTGGCGAAACTGTTAGCGAACAGCATGGATCCTGACCAGACTGCGCGGATGCGCAGGCTGGTCTGGATCCATGCTGATCGCAAAGCCACTATGTTGGTTTTCTCATGGCGCGGTTCATACAGAAGTATATATAACAGCTATAGAATTTATAAACTAGGCAAGAAAAATCAAGAATATCATATGCATATTTTCCTTAACAAACAAGTTTCGAGTATTTTAAAAGACTAAAAATGTATGCCAAGTATGAAAATTATTAAATGAACATGATATGTAACAAGAAGTTAGTAAATTATCTTAGCATATATATCAACATATCAAATCTATATGTATACGTCATTACAACTGAAGTCAGTGCTGTATTCGAAAATGAAAGTCCATCTGAACAAGGAAATTCATCACAAAATCTTTTCTTCAGTAATATAATGTATGATTTATTTCCCTTGAACTATACTTATTCTATAAGCCATTGATAGCAGCTTCTGTTTTATGAAAAAAAAAATAAACACGAAATAATTAAATTATACAGCGATGCTCTTCATACTGTTGCCTCGCAAACTGTAGATGTCTTCTTTGTAGCTGTAGATCAGCTAAAGAGCTAGTAGTATCTAACTGTCTGTTTTTATAAGTTTATGAATATATATAAGGGTGCAAAGTCAGTCTTTGGTGAGTGTTTTAAATGTTGATAATATATTTAAATAACATTGAAATGATTGTTAAGCTTGAAACTTTTCCATAATAGCAATGTACTTTGTTGTTTCTTTTTTACACTTGAATATATTTGTGAGAGAAAATGCATTTTTATTTTGGTAAATATATTTTGCCACCACGACTGTTGTGTTTATGGTAATTCGACTAATTTTGTTTCCAAAAAGGATATTTTGTTTTCGACCATTCTGTTTCTATGATTTTATATTTATTTCTTAGCCAATTAATTCTTGACACTTTGCAAAAATATTTGTGTAACATCACAGTCCCATAATAGATGGATAGATGAACTAGTTTATCTGGTTTTCATATATCATATATCATTTTACTAGTAAGTCCCATTTTTAATTGTTTATCCCAAGAATTATATGGTTAATTTTTAATTGGAACCATTGGATTTAGATAAGTAATTTATTATGCGGTATACAGTATTTAAATCAGGAGATATGTGCTTATTGGTAAAAAAACAATATCATCTTTGCCTTAGACTGGACAATGAGTATATTCTTTAGTACAAAACATTCAAAAACATGTATAAAAGTAACTGTAAGAAATAAAAGATAGAGGTCGAAAACACATTTTGTACATTTGCAAATTATGCTCAGGAGTTAATAAAGTATATAGGTAAAAGCTAAGGTCATCAGAAGTGTCACGACTGTGGCTGCAGTCGTGACTGCAGTATTCGTGGCTCCACATGTTTCCCTTTGGTTGTCACTCACGTCACTGATTGTTTCTGACATAACGTTTAGCCAATATGTTTCTTGATTTCTAGCAATTGTTGCTCTGAAAATAGAACACAAGTGCATTTTTATATTAAATTTTAATAAAAGATTATGTTCTGATATTGTATGTAAAATAATGTTAATGAAACGTTTCTTAGGCTGATGCCACTGATTTTGTTAAATTATTCTTTTTAAATAAATGTATCTACACTATCAGATACATGTTGGAGAATCTAGTTTACCCTCTTTCCAAGAAATGTGTAAGGATCTACTTTTGCCCTTTATCCATTACTTATATTACGTCGAATGTATTTACTTTTACACTCTATCGAGGACAATTGGATTATACAGTATACTCAGTCCAAGACTTGGATCAATCTTTACCCTCTATCCAAGAAATGTGGAAATATCTTTGTATTTGCACTCTATCTATTACTACTTAAAGGACCTTGACTTTACCCTCATTCAATATACCCTATGTTTTATAACTGTTGAAGCATCTACACACAAATACTTGTGAATGGTCTTCTTTTACTCTCTTTCTGATATTTGATGAATCATCTACATAACAAATTACCTTTAAACGCTATCCGTTTTTTGGGAACAGATCTACTTACATACTCTATCCAAGACTTATTGGGGAATACACTTTCCCTCTCTATCTAAGAAATGTAGAATGATCTAGTTTTACTGCATATCCATTACTTGTGAAAGAATCCACTTCTATACCATTTCCATGTCTTCCTGGAGGATCTATTTTTACACTCTTTCCAACACATGTGGAAGGAAACACTTTTACCTTCCATCCAAGAATCGTTAACTGATTTATTTTACCAGCAATCCATTACATGCGAAAGGATCTACTTTTACACTCTATCCAAGACGGGAAGGATACATTGTTGCACTCTTTAAAATAAAAGTCTTCGCATGTGTGATGATGGAAAGTGCAACACGCCTCACGTCCCCTAGCACCTGCTTAAGCGGAATTCTATTTCAAAAGTTTTGAATGGAATTCATTATCGCAAAGGGCCAGACCATATAACAGCACTGAATCGACCCAAAATCTTGCGAATGGATCTTCTTTAACCCTCTATTTAAGACTTGTTCATTGATTAGTTTTACGCATTATTCATGAACAGTAAAGGATCTACTTTTACACTCCATACAAGAACTGTGGAAGAACTTACTTTACCTTCTGCCTCATACTTAATGAAGCACAGAAAGGATCTACTTTTACATTCTATCCAGATCTACTTTTACATTCTGTTCAAGGATTATGGGATGACATACTTTTACTCTTTGTCTCAGACCTGTTGAAGCATCTGCACCAATATTATCGAACTTCTCTACTTCTATTCTATATCGATGACTTGTGGTAGTATATTCAATCATATGCCTGATGATCTGCTTTTACCCTCTGTCTAATAAATGTTGAAACATACACAAATATGTGTTAAATGATCATTTTGAACACTCCGTCCTAGACCTATGAAAGGATCCACTTTAACACTTTGTCCTAGAATGGTATAAGGAAATACGTTTACACCCTTGTCCTAGACTTATGAAAGGATCTACTTTTACAACATTGTCCTAGACTTGTGAAAGGATCTACTTTTACAACATTGCCCTAGACTTGTGAAAGGATCTACTTTTACACTTTGTCCTAGAATGGTATAAGGAAATACGTTTACACCCTTGTCCTAGACTTGTGAAAGGATCTACTTTTACAACATTGTCCTAGACTTGTAAAAGGATCTACTTTTACAACATTGCCCTAGACTTGTGAAAGGATCAACTTTTACACTTTGTCCTAGAATGGTATAAGGACATACTTTTACAACATTGTCCTAGACTTGTGAAAGGATCTACTTTTACAACATTGTCCTAGACTTGTGAAAGGATCTACTTTTACACTTTGTCCTAAAATGGTATAAGGACATATGTCTACACCCTTGTCTTAGACTTGTGAAAGGATCTACTTTTACAACATTGTCCTAGACTTGTGAAAGGATCTACTTTTACACCTTGTCCTAGAATGGTATAAGGACATACTTTCACACCCTTGTCCTAGACTTGTGAAAGGATCTACTTTTACAACATTGTCCTAGACTTGTGAAAGGATCTACTTTTACACTTTGTCCTAAAATGGTATAAGGACATACGTCTACACCCTTGTCCTAGACTTGTGAAAGGATCTATTTTTACAACATTGTCCTAGACTTGTGAAAGGATCTACTTTTACACTTTGTCCTAGAATGGTATAAGGACATACGTCTACATCCTTGTCCTAGACTTGTGAAAGGATCTACTTTTACAACATTGTCCTAGACTTGTGAAAGGATCTGCTTTTACACTTTTTCCTAGAATGGTATAAGGATCTACTTTTACACCCCTACGACTAACAGTGTTTCCAGCAAACAAAAAGTGAAGTCGCGTCCTCGGCAAATGATGCAAATAAAACTATATAAATACTGAAACTTGATAAAGCAGGCACAAATTTGCACACTGAGTGATATGTTGCATTAGCTGGGAAACAGGTAGTATTTTACGTGGTGCCTAACGGATGTATACACAATAATACAAATGAAACATCGGGGTTCTCCGACAAAAACATACAATAAAAGCAAATTAAACATAATAAAATGTTCATTCAAACATCTTCCATAGGGAAGTAGATAAAATAATTACAATAAAAAGTGATTTTTAAGAAGAATCATAATAAGATGGTTTGATTTTATTTTACAGATCAATTCATTAGTGTAGTTATAAACATTGTTATTTCCTATAATACATTAAGATGCAAAAATGAATGCTAATATGAGCCGTGCCATGAGAAAACCAACATAGTGGGTTTGCGACTAGCATGGATCCAGACCAGCCTGCGCATCCGCGCAGTCTGGTCAGGATCCATGCTGTTCGCTAACAGTTTCTATAATTGCAATATGCTTTGAAAGCGAACAGCATGGATCCTGACCAGACTGCGCGAATGTGCAGGCTGGTCTGGATCCATGCTGGTCGCAAACCCACTATGTTGGTTTTCTCATGGCGCGGCTCATATAGTTTGGTGTAAATATTTACGTTAACTTTTTTCGCGGATGAGACCTAATGCATTTATGTGTGAGGTGTGGATATCTGTTAATGGAGCATTGTCTATAAAACCTTTTTTATTTCTTGATAAGGTACAATTTTTTTAACTTAAAGTGAAAGGAGTCCTAACCAACATTGTAGACATCATTTAGCCTAGAGTGTACCTGCAGTTATTAGGCAGCGGTATCTTTTATAAACATATCATTTGAAATTTAAAAAAAAATGTTAGGTATCGGTGCATATGTCGTACTAAGTTTGAACACTAAGCGTATTACTTCTGCGATGAGACTTAAAATAGGATGATATTAATCTCACTTTTTCTATTTCAAACAGGTACTAGTAAATATTTATTCTTGCTTACTTCAGGTATACATCACCGACTGATTGGGATGGAGCGGTCCAGTAGAATGTCCTGTTGTAGATATGGTAATGAGAGTAGTGGCGGATAGCACTCTGTCAAGAAAGATGTAGATCCAGTTTAAATAATGTTAGCTAAAACACATATTTAACATGGCTGGAAAATAGTATATATAGCTTCATATACGTCTACTGTGAATCAAAACTAGTATTCCTGAACTGGTATATTGCCTAAAATATTTTGTTCTATGATCGGCCAAATGTTCTTATATGGAAATTATAAATTATAGTCAGAGTATACAGATTGGTTCAGATCCTGTTGGCAAACGTGGACAGGTTGTTTCTACGGAACGTTATTGTGCCATCTTTTAGCCAGTGCTATAGCAACTGGCTATAGCTCTAAATAAACTACCAAGTTTCCTTCTATTTCTTTGTGACCGCATCACACAAGTATTCTGGACGTGTAAAAATAGTCCCATATTTATTTTTTATAATCTTGGTATTGAGTGTGTGAGCAACTGAGGACTACTGTTTTAAACAACAAAAACAAGCAGCGACGGATTCTAGAATGACTACGAACTTTATATTCACATTCCAAATGTTCGGAATCCCTCCGCTCTAGAGTTAAGGTTAGGGTGCAAGGTTTAGGGTTAGTGTTGAAATGGGCCCCATCCTGGGGCAAAACTTCGTTTTACATAGAGTTGTATACTTTAAACATCTTCTTTTCTTGAACCACAACGTACAGATCTTAGATATTTGACATGAAGCAGTGTCTAGTGGACCTCTACCAATATTGTTCAAATCATGACCAGTCTATGCACAATGAAATGTTGATTCTTCAGGGGTATCCGTTGAAATATCACTCAATAAGCACTGGCTATCAGCGTTTTCAGGGCTTTGATTTCAATCTGGTATGTCTATACAAAGGACATACACGGACACAGTTAGTATCCGCTTTCGTAATCATAGTTTGACATAGCGGCGTAAAAATGGGTTTGTTTTGGAGAGTAATTCGGGATTTTTTACATCACAAATAAGTTTATTTTGTAAATACAACAAATTAATCAGTAAAATGTATACAACTAAGCAGTTACAATGCATGCCTTGACTATATATTCATACTAAATTGTACATTTAAATCAAGATTCGTCAGCTGCAAACGACTTTTTTTTAATTTCGGGATATTGGGTCTTGAGAAGAACATTTTAGGAATAAGTTTAATTCGCTCTTCCTTTTCACAGAAGAAGGTGTACACGAGTAAGTAATGAAATTCATCCCCAACCACACATAAAGGACAAAGTACACATTTCTTTGTGTGGAATGCATTTCGACTGTATGCCCATTTTGTAAAGGACATCAAGTTCATTCAAAGTGAATTAACGTTACAAATGTGAATATCAAATTTCACGAAAGCTTCGATAACGAAACAAATGATAAACTTGTATTTTACTTGTACATTACCTGAAATACAGCAGCGTTTTTTTCTAATTTTGACAATTTGTTTTACTTCCATTCTCTGTTTAGAAAGTTTGCAACTTTTTGAAATGTACACGTTTTGTAACGTGTTCATAGTTTGCACTGCCGTGGTGAATAAATGTTGGAAAAAGCATAATTATGAACAAAATATAACAATATTTGTGAACAAGAGCTGTCACTAATGGCGACAAATGCCCCCGCAGCGCCTTGACCTTTGGCCTGGTGACCCCAAAGTCAATAGAGGTCGTGTACTCAATAAGTACTATTAGCATGTGAAGTTTGAAGGTCTTGGGTGCAGTGGTTCGCGAGTAAAGTGCTTTCATGCAAAACGTTAACGCTGGCCCCTGTGACCTTGACCTTTGACTTGGTAAGCCAAAAGTCAGTAGAGGTCGTGTACTCAATAAGTACTATCAGCATGTGAAGTTTGAAGGTCCCGGGTGCATTGGTTCGCGAGTAAAGTGCCTTCATGCAAAAAGTTAACGTTGGCCCCTGTGACCTTGACCTTTGATCTGGTGACTCCAAAGTCAGTAGGGGTCGTGAACTTAATAAGTACTATCAGCATGTGAAGTTTGAAGATCCTGGGTGTAGCGGTTCACGAGTAAAGTGCTTTCATGCAAAAAGTTAACATTGGCCTCTGTGACCTTGCCTTTGACTTGGTGACCCCAAAGTCCGTAGGGGTCGTGTACTCAATAAGTACTATCAGTATGTGAAGTTTGAAGGTCCTGGGTGCAGCGGTTCGCGAGTAAAGTGCTTTCATGCAAAAAGTTAACGTTGTGACTTACGAACGGACGGACAGTTGAAAACTAATATGCCTCCCTTTGGCGGCATAAAAAAGAAGAATAAAATTGACCTTGGACTGTAAAAAGGGCAACACTTACATTACCAAACACAGTAATCCCACCGTATCTCCACCTGATATAAACTAGAAAGTTCTTCATTCTTATTACAGTTTATATAGGAAGAACGAAACTGAAGTTAAAACTTCACTTGAGGGCATTACACGACGTTTAACTGTTTTAAATCGTCAGAGAATTAATAAGGACAAAAATGAGTATTTGTTAGCTGATAGATTAAATGACTTACAGCTGATCTCCCAAAGCAATTAAACGGTTGCAGAAATATGTCGTTGGTCTGAATAGAAAATGTACCAACAGCAGGTATTTGGAGAGCACAGTCCGAGGCTCGAGCTTGTATCAACACTCCCTCCATAAACCACTCTCCAGACGAATTTAGAAACACTGAAACATTGCCATATTTAATATAAACAAATATATATAATGTGTTTGTTATTTTTTGGCTATACGGAAATACTTTATGTATCAATATTCGAAATATCTTTATCAGTTTTAAAGACTTTAAATAACGTTAAATGATCTTCATTGACTAATTATCCAACTTCATAATATTTTTTATACTTCCATACAAATGCATCCGAAATCCTTCAGAGATCAACATAATAAAACTGTTCCGTAGTAAGCAGCTGTGGCAAAGAATGAACTTTGTTGTTCGAATGCAAACTGATCTTTCATAATGGTCACCCTTTGTATGTCGTGTGTCGTCGTGTGCAATTTTTACGCCAGATGTCGCAATTTTAGTCCAGTCGTAATCAAACTTGGAAATGTTGAGTACTGCGCTTTTGGGGGTTAAAGGTTAATTCAAATAGTAGAAGACAGTGTCAACACTCTTGCGATTATAATAAGCTGTCACTGGTTGTAGATTAAGTTTGGAATATCTGGTTCGATAGTAACTGTTTTTGGAGGTAACGAGGCTCTGTCGAGTTACCGCTACAACAGTTACCCGAGAGTCGGATATTCCCAATTGCACCTACAACAAGTGGTAGATTATTTTCCTTGCATACAGTATTTTACAAATCATCGAACGAAACACCTTCTTTGTATCACTCTTTCTTATTGTACGTAACTAAACGAAGACCAGGGGATTAACGTCCGTAAACAGAAGTGACGTCATGGCGTTTGAATGCGGCAAAACAAGTTTCAGTTTAGTTTTGTCATTTGTAACGTAACGTTATCTTTTTTTCCGCAAACTGATTTATTTGGAATCGAGAAATATACCGTATGTGGAATGAAGAGCAACTTTAAGCTATTTGATTTTATAGCATTTTACATAAAGTATATAATAAATAAAGGAATTGTTAGTTGTCATTAACAGCACGAGAGTTATCTGACATGGGGTGGGGATGGGGTGCAGATGGGTTTTGCCGGCATGCGTAAAATCAACGGAAATGCAAGTTCGATGTGCAAGAATATATTTTCAAGCCTATCTAGATCTAGATGTAAGCCTACATGAAAACTGATCAGAATATTAGTCCTATAGATATAATGTTTAAGGGTCATCCGAGTCCACAGAAACACTTTTCTATCATTTTCATATGATCTATATGAAAATTGATCTAAAGTTTAGTCTTTATTTGATTTAGCAACTGATAGAATAAATTTGAATGATATCACAGCGTCTTACCTTCAATGACGTCACCCGGCTGGTATGACGTTGCATTTAACGTAAATGTGAACGGTGATGTTATGTTCTGCGGGTCATATGGATGACCAGTGGGTGTCATATTGCTGCAGGCGGAGAGTGGTGGCCCTAAGCTGTACCCTTCGCAGCATGTCAGTAAGACAAGTAGAAGAAACACATATGGTGCATACATGATTGGATATGGTGACGTAACCTGTAAAATAAGACGTATCAAAATATGAGATGACGTGTCTTCTAAGACTTAATGAACTGTTTTTGCTAAAAGCAGATTTATCTCGAACAATAAAGCACAATGTCTTCAGTTCCTGTCATGAAGTGGTATGAGGTATACGATTTTACCGTCTTCCTGTAGGAGAAACCATATGTATGCTTTGTGGTAGCTAGGGTGGGGTGGGTGCAAAGCTCATTATTAGAAAAGCCCATATAAACCTTATATAATTTTTCGTTTGAAATTCATCCAGTTCAGTGTTCGATGAAAGAAGATATATATTTGCCTGTCGCTTACGGATGAAATGTTGTTTGATGGTAATTAGAAACGTTAGGAAACTTTTTTCACTCAAAAATTTGACTGAACCTCATTTAGGGCCCCTAAAAAGATTCAGTTAATGCAAAGTCATTGAATTCTCATAAAACACGACAACAACGAAAATGTTGCAAGCTCGGTTTTATTGAGCCTGTTCAGGGACGGTAGTGGAAATGGATGCTACCGTCCATGCCCACGAGCCCTGGGCCGAGCAGAACTCAAACATTTACACATGCTACAAGTATAGAGACATCTGCATATGTGTTCATATGGCGGTGCACATGGAACCTGCGTGTAATTCCAAGAAAAGCGACGTATGGTCCCCAGTTAAAATAATGGGTAAGTCTTAAACGAGAAAACAATGGGCAGAACTAAACAAACCAAGTCCAAATCAAATGACCGTGTGTTGTGCTGTGACGTTGAGATAAAATGGCGACGTCCATTATATAAATATCATATGGCAGCGTGTGTGACATTAATATTTTCATCCCGAGGGCAGAATGTCACCCGAGGCGAAATCCGAGTGGCGACATCCTGTTTCGAGGGTTGACAATATCAATGTCACACACGCTGTCATGTGATATTTATTTTATTATACCGAACAAAAATAAGTACATATATAAAAAGGTTAAAATATGTTTTAATTCATTTATTCATCAGTTTTATCTTTTCAACATCCTCGTCAACAAGTTCAACAAGGTAAACAAAATACTATATACTATAATACTATATGTGCACAAGGGAGGCAATCATTTCATGATTGGGCTAAAATATTGAAGCAGATATTTGCCCTTATATGACATTCAAAATGTCGGCGCTGTCACATGACCTGACAGTCACTTTCGCTTGGTCACGTGTCAAAAAGGTTGAAAATGTTTTTGATAGTCAAAATATCTCTTTCTCGGGTGATGGGATTTTATCATTGTAGACAAATGTATATCAGTTAAGTTGGTCTGCAGTTCGCAGTTCGCGTTTCGAATTGCGAACTGCAAACTGGTCTGCAGTTCGCAGTTTGCAGTTCGCGATTCGAATTGCAAACTGCAAACTGGTCTGCAGTTCGCGATTCGAATTGTGAACTGTAAACTGGTCTGCACTTTACGATTCAAATGTCAATGTGCAGTCTGATCTACACTGTCCTGCGCATTGCAGACCAGAATGCATTTCACGGTTGGTCTGCAGTTCGCGTTTCGAATTGCGAACTGCAAACTGGTCTGCAGTTTGCGATTCGTGTTGCAAACTGCAAACTAGTCTGCAGTTTACGATTCAAATTTAAACGTGCAGTCTGATCAACACTGTCCTGCGCATTGCAGACAAGAATGCATTTCACAGTTGGTCTGCAGTTCACGTTTCGAATTGCGAACTGCAAACTGGTCTGCAGTTCGCGATTCAAATTCGAACTGCAAACTGGTCTGCAGTTCGCGATTCGAATTGCAAACTGTAAACTGGTCTGCGCTTTACGATTCAAATGTCAACGTGCAGTCTGATCAACACTGTCCTGCGCATTGCAGACAATAATGCATTTCGTGGTTGGTCTGCAGTTCGCGTTCGAATTGCGAACTGCAAACTGGTCTGCAGTTCGCGATTCAAATTCGAACTGCAAACTGGTCTGCAGTTCGCGATTCGAATTGCAAACTGTAAACTGGTCTGCGCTTTACGATTCAAATGTCAACGTGCAGTCTGATCAACACTGTCCTGCGCATTGCAGACAAGAATGCATTTCACAGTTGGTCTGCAGTTCGCGTTTCGAATTGCGAACTGCAAACTGGTCTGCAATTCACGATTCGAATTCGAACTGCAAACTGGTCTGCAGTTTGAGATTCATATTGCGAACTGTAAACTGGGCTGCAGTTTACAATTCAAATTTCAAAGTGCAGTCTGATCAGCACTGTCCAGCGCATTGCGGACAAGAAAACTGCGAACTGCAAACTGGTCCGCAGTTCGCGTTCCGAATTGCAAACTGCAATCTTGTCTGCTGATTACAATAAAAATTTCAAAGTGCAGTCTGATCAGCACTTTCTTGCGCATTGCAGACAAGGATGCATTTCACAGCTGGTCTATAGTTCGCAGGTTGTGTTTCCAATTGCGAACTGCAAACTGGTCTGCAGTTCGCGTTTTGAATTCGAACTGCAAACTGGTCTGCAGTTCGTGGTTCGTATTGCAAACTGTAAACTGGGCTACAATTTACGATTCAAATTTCAAAGTGCAGTCTGATCAGCTAACTAATACAGATGGATAACTCTAGCTACCCTAAACGGTGTTATTTTATGCTAAAATCTTTAGATAACGTAGGTAGAATCACCCAAAGAAGTATAAAACACATTATTTTTATAACTCTTTGAATCACCTGGGCTACTCAGGTCAAACACTTGTTATTTTTGTATGGTTTGGGTTATGTTTGGGTTTCACATGATGTTGGAAATATTGACTACTTCGTTAGTATTTTTCGTCAAAGACTCATAGATTGTCATAAACAAAACTGGAAAGAGTCTATCGAAGAATCAAGTAGATGTCACCATTATAAACATTTTAAAACTTTATTAAATACAGAACGTTACCTTACAATAAATTTGCCATTTAAATACAGACTAGCAATGTCAAAATTTCGTTGTTCAAGCCATAAGCTGCATGTTGAAACTGGTAGACACAACAATACACCTTTTGAATCTCGTATCTTCGTATCAGCCAATTTTCTTATAATAGAAGTAACACTAGTATTGTTGAATGTGAATATCATGCTTTTTTTCAATGTGAGAAATTTAGTGAGATCCGTAATCAGTATCTTCTTAATTGGTATTCACCTGACAGAAGTATACAACGTTTTTATAACATACTTAGCTCTGATAATTAAAAGGTGTTATATCTAACAGCATTGTATCTTGAGAAACTCTTAAATAATGTTTGACCTGTTAAATATGATATTCAGCAGCCTATGTTTACTAGTCGACTGTGTGCTGAACCTATGAATATGTATTTTAACTTATCCGATTGTATATGTATACATTTTATGGGATCACAACTGTTTATATATTTACTTACTATATATTATGTAGTGTATTTTGGGCCGGAGGCCTTTGTTACATTTCATAAACTTTTGACTTGACTTGACTTGACTGTCCAGCGCATTGCGGACAAGAATGCATTTCATAATTAGTCTGCAGTTCGCATTTCGCGTTTCCAACTGCGAACTGCAAACTGGTCCGCAGTTCGCGTTCCGGATTGCAAACTGCAATCTTGTCGGCTGATTACAATAAAAATTTCAAAGTGCAGTCTGATCAGCACTTTCTTGCGCATTTTACAGTTGGTCTATAGTTCGCAGTTTGTGTTTCGAATTGCGAACTGCAAACTGGTCTGCAGTTCGCAGTTCGCGTTTCGAATTGCGAACTGCAAACTGGTCTGCAGTTCGCAGTTCGCGATTCGAATTGCGAACTGCAAACTGGTTGGTCTATAGTTCGCTGGTCTGCAGTTCGGGATTCGTATTGCAAACTGTAAACTGGGCTACAATTTACGATTCAAATTTCAAAGTGCAGTCTGATCAGCACTGTCCAGCGCATGGCGGACAAGAATGCTTTTTAAAATTAGTCTGCAGTTCGCATTTCGCGTTTCCAACTGCGAACTGCAAACTGGTCCGCAGTTCGCGTTCCGAATTGCAAACTGCAATCTTGTCGGCTGATTACAATAAAAATTTCAAAGTGCAGTCTGATCAGCACTTTCTTGCGCATTGCAGACAAGAATGCATTTCACAGTTGGTCTATAGTTCGCAGTTTGTGTTTCAAATTGCGAACTGCAAACTGTCTGCAGTTTCGTGTTTCGAATTGCGAACTGCAAACTGGTCTGCAGTTCGCAGTTCGTGATTCGAATTGCGAACTGCAAACTGGTCTGCGGTTCAAGATTCAAAATAAAAATATATTTGAACGTTACTCTTATACTTTTAAGTAATAGGTCAGTATTTGCTAAATATAAAATTTTGAGCCGTGCCATGAGAAAATCAACATAGTGGGTTTGCGACCAGCATGGATCCAGACCATCTTACGCATCCGCGCAGTCTGGTCAGGATCCATGCTGTTCGCTAATGGTTTCTCTAATTGCAGTAGGCTTTAAAAGTGAACAGCATGGATCCTGACCAGACTTCGCGGATGCGCAAGCTGGTCTGGATCCATGCTGGTCGCAAACCCACTATGTTGATTTTCTCATGGCACGGCTCATTAATGTTAATGGTCTGCACTTCCTCCCTCTTCAGTAGAACTGCAAAGTGCCGGCAAGTCTGCGGCTCCTAGTTTTCGATTCGAACTACGAACTGCAAACTGGTCTGCAGTTCTCAGTTCGCAGTTCGCAATTCGTAGTTCATAATTCGAATTGCGAACTGCAAACTGGTCTGCAGTTCGCAGTTCACGATTCGAATTGCGAACTGCAATCTGGTCTGCAGTTCAAGATTCAAAATGAAAATGAATTTGAAGGTTACTCTTATACTTTAAAGTAATAGGCAAGTGTTTGTTAAACATAAATGTGAAAAGTCTGCACTTCCTCCCTCTCCATTAGAACTGCAGACAAGAATGCATTTCACAGTTGGTCTACAGTTCGCAGTTTGCGTTTCGAATTGTGAACTGCAAACTGGTCCGCAGTTCGCAGTTCGCCTTTCGAATTGCGAACTGCAATCTGGCCTGCAGTTCGCAGTTCGCGATTCGAATTGCGAACGGCAAACTGGTCCGCTGTTCGCAGTTCGCCTTTCGAATTGCGAACTGCAAACTGGCCTGCAGTTCGCAGTTCGCAGTTCGCAGTTCGCGATTCGAATTGCGAACTGCGAAATGGTCTGCAGTTCGCGATTCAAATTCGAACTGAAAACTGGTCTGCAGTTCGAGATTCGTATTGAGAACTGTACACTGTGCTGCAGTTTACGATTCAAATTTCAAAGTGCGGTCTGATCAGCACTGTCCAGCAAAATGTAGACAAGAATGCATTTCACAGTTGGACTGCAGTTTGCAGTTCTCAGTTCACGTTTTCAAATGCGATCTGCAAACTGGAAAAGTAAAGAAGAAATGAAAAATCTTGAAATGGAGCTTCTCTATCTTGCAGGATTTTTTCCAATGAATTTAGTAACATTTTTATGGAGGAGCCGCCCATATCAATTACCGGTGACGAATATAGATAAGCTTAAATATTAACAATGAAAACATATAGAAGTTATAGCATGTTTTACGGGATGTAACATTTCATGTTCTTTAAACTTAATAGTGACGTGCGCCGCGCATAGCGGGAAAACTAATACTTTTCCCTGGCGGTATCGTCTGCTGTTTAATTGAATTGGATATCCTCGGCAATGAACGTGTTATTATGAATATTAACGGAGAGGTCCGAGGCACTTCATCCTTGCCCGTACAGTCTTTGTGAATTCTTGTCATGTAGGTTACATTCTACCAATTCAATTCCTTATTTATTTCATATTAATAACAAAACATTCAGACCTCATTTTCAGCACTTTAGAGCATTTCAATGATATGAAAACCATATATGGTCATTTAGTATAACATGTCTTCTTATCAAAAATAGAAAAATATTGACATGTTATGTTGTATATAAGAAAAATAATCTGTTCTGAGAAACATCACCCTCTAAGAATGCCCCCATGAAAACAGCAGTTTAGCAATTACGCGTAGGTAGACATTTTTCGCAAAGAATAGAACTTCTTCCAGGAAATTTACACTGAAAATGGTCTAGATCTATTCTCAATACAATAAGCAATAAACATAAGCCAAAAATTTAACTGTCACCTCCTCATGTCACTCATTATACCAGACTTCATCCATAGCATGGAACTACATTTTGGACTACTTCACCTGTAACACTGAGTAGTCACTTCCGGTTTGGTGTAATCCGTCCTGTATGACCAATCTTCTTGGTTTGTTTTATGAGTATAAAGGAGAGCTAGAATGAGAGAAAGAAATTCACTGGTGTTCTCTTAGTACCTTTTACTGCCAAATTCCTTCTACGCTCAGAGTAGTTAATGTACTCTTACGAGCAATACAGTAAAATTCATAGAAAACTGAATTAAAATCATTTAGAAGTCTTATGATTACTTCAATTAATTCACCAGTCGGTGTGGCAAGGAATATTTTGAAATATCTTTAATATTGTAGTTTGTATTTCTTTACAGAGCGCGTGAATTTTTTTTTTTTTTTTTTTTTTTTGTGAAAACTTTGTATTATTTTATCTTTATTTTATCAGTTGATATATATTGTGACATGTTTCAATGTAAAGACATTTACACCCATTATAAGGATCGTTTACAGCCAAGTATGGCCTAATGTAACTCTTGAATGGCTTAAAGCCCAACCCGTTTACTGTCATGATGTTATAACATTTTTTCTTATAGAATGTTTTTAACTCAAATACATTTCTATTGTATTTAGGACTTATTAAAAGGTCATAAAACACATGAACTGACATATTATAACAAATAAAATAAAAAAATCTTGTGCAGCTTTTGCAGTAGTGCGTTGTTCCTGAAAATAATTCAGCTTTACAGTGTGTGATTTCTATTTCTACAGTACATGTGTGTGTATATCATTTCAATTTTAAACAAATATTATATTGCCCTTTGTAAATATAATCAACGAAAGATTAATTGTAAGATTAATCAAAGAACTGTTTCATTTGACGGAATTTGCCCGGATATTGAAGTAACTTGCCGGAATGTTCAAGTCACTGTCAGCCCACTCAAGAATGCTCATCTCACGTCTGACTATAGCTCACCTGACTTTGGATTATTTCTGACATATAAAATATTCAGATTGTAACCTACAGGTCAATGCAAGCTTGACATATCTGCGTCGAAGCCTGTATTGATTGTCCAGTCAGAGAGAGAGTCTAATTTTACGATGAACTGCACCTGAGACGGGCTAATTTTGCCATGAACTTTACCTATTTCTAACTTTCTGAAACAGAACAATTTGATAAATAGTAACGAATATTAACGAAAGTAGTCCACACACAAGCAAAGTACACAGTCGTATTTTGACAGTGTTTAAAGCGAAATATACTGGACTTATTGTACAAAATATTCATAGATAGTGTCATATAAAGAAGAAAGTCCGTATAATCTCGTCCCTGGCAAAACCAGCATATTACATACATCAGCTAATAAAATACCAACATTTAACACCATTCTTGCCGCCGCCTTCGGATATGTCCAAAGGTAGCACTGGAATGGCTCATCGACAGACCCGTTTTATTATCTTGGTATTATAATGAAATATGACATAAGAAATCTGCAAACGGTCAGTACTAGAGCCTGGGTTTTGATCTTGGCTTAGAAACATTACTTTATAAATCTTGTTTGGTTTAATGTAAGTGGGGCTTTGATATGTGCAGGTGTCTAATACTTTTAGAGATTTTATCTATTTGTGCCATTGATAAGTAATTTGAATTAAATTGTCCATAACTAATTGGAACGACGACATTTTTTGTCGCAGTCGAAATTATGCACTCGGCACTAAGACCTGCATGATTTGTCAACATACCTTAAATGGGCGTAAGAAGAGAGTTGTTTTGTTTGTCTGTGCAAAATGTAACCAATCAAAGTGTTTAAATGATCAAATGGGGCTAAAGTGATTGAATATATGTCTCGCAATTTTCTTAGAAAATATATGGACATTAAACAATAAATGTCAAATAATTTAGTTGTCTCCTTTATTTGTTTTAATGTCATTTTTTACTAGTTCCAAATGATCGCTAATCAAAGTTCAATGCATTATTCACAATTTTAATTGTAAACTGCATATACATTATGACAGAGAGAATGTTTAATGTCCAGTGATTAATCCTTTTTTGTACTGTATTAAAAACCGCTAACTTCATGCCGTCTTTACGTATCTTTAGATAACATCAATTTTTTCAGAAAAGCTCTGTTACAAATGATAATAACAAGAAAATGGGGGTTGGATATTCCTATTAAAATGCCTGCCAGTTGTGGTCTGCTACCCTTAAAATAGCGCATATTTGCTCTAGTCCGCACAATAAACATTTACTTCCAGTTTCGATCTGCAAAACTTGCCATGTGGGGTGTATGAAAATGTAAACTGTCTCATTCCATGTAGAATGTATTCCAGTAGTGCAAAAGTGTGATTTATTAAAGCACTCGTTCTACACGAATGTGCCCAAATAAAATGGGTAAATTAGGTACCATTTATTATGGACTGATTTCGAATATACCACTAACATTTTTTTTACCAATTTACTGACCCTATTCCGAAAGGACAAAACATATAATGAATATGACTCTGATTAGAGTAATTTGAAATTATTATTATTATTATACCATGTTTATATATAGCCCTTTTTATGATAAGCCCGTTTAAAGGCGTTTTACATAGCACAAACGCTGCCACTCTGGTCGCGAAAGTAATCTGACACCGAACGATCTCACCAGATGAAGAGCGAGATCCCTCAGAGCAGATGGAGAGAAATCGTGTATTTAAATACAGACTCTTTGTGGAAAGACAGACTGGTGCTTTGATATACCTTGTGCATGACACTTTAGAAGCCTTCTTTTAGGAGAAGAACCGGTACAGGTCGCTTAGTCAGACAACCTTACAGTTTACAATTTCGATTCGGATAAAGTGACTGCAGCTGAGGGACCATAACCTCTTTTAAGCAAAAACTTACTAAGTACGAAATTCTAGGCCTAAGAGTAATGTTCCAATATACTTTCATTTTAAATATTGAACTGCAGACCAGTTTGCAGCTAGCAATTCGAATCGTGAACTGCGAACTGCAGACCAGTTTGCAGTTCGCTATTCGAATTATGAACTACGAATTGCGAACTTCGAACTGAGAACTGCAGACCAGTTTGCAGTTCGCAATTCGAATTATCAACTACGAATTGCGAACTGAGAACTGCAGACCAGTTTGCAGTTCGTAGTTTGAATCGAAAACTAGGAGCCGCAGTCTTGCCGGCACTTTGCAGTTCTAATGAAGAGGGAGGAAGTGCAGACCATTAACATTAATGAGCCGTGCCATGAGAAAACCAACATAGTGGGTGTGCGACCAGCATGGATCCAGACCAGCCTGTGCATCCGCGCAGTCTGGTCAGGATCCATGCTGTTCGCTTTTAAAGCCTACTGCAATTAGAGAAACCATTAGCGAACAGCATGGATCCTGACCTGATTGCGCGGATGCGCAAGCTGGTCTGGATCCATGCTGGTCGCAAACCCACTATGTTGATTTTTTCATGGCACGGCTTAAAGTTTTATATTTAGCAAACACTGACCTATTACTTTAAAATATAAGAGTAAACTTCAAATTCACTTTCATTTTGAATCTTGAACTGCAGACCAGTTTCAGTTCGAATTCGAATCGCGAACTGCAGACCAGTTTGCAGTTCGCAATTCGAATCGCGAACTGCGAACTGCAGACCAGTTTGCAGTTCGCAATTCGAAACGCGAACTGCGAACTGCAGACCAGTTTGCAGTTCGCAATTCGAAACACAAACTGCGAACTATAGACCAACTGTGAAATGCGCAAGAAAGTGCTGATCAGACTCCACTTTGAAATTTTTATTGTAATCAGCCGACAAGATTGCAGTAACTGCGGACCATTTTGCAGTTCGCAGTTGGAAACGCGAAATGCGAACTGCCGACTAATTATGAAATGCATTCTTGCCCGCAATGCGCTGGACAGTGCTGATCAGACTGCTCTTTGAAATTTGATTCGTAAATTGTAGCCCAGTTTACAGTTCGAAACACGAATCCCAAACTGCAGAGCAGTTTGCAGTTCGAATTCGAATCGCGAACTGCAGACCAGTTTGCAGTTCGCAATTCGAATCATGCGAACTGCGAACTGCAGACCAGTTTGCAGTTCGCAATACGAAACGCTAACTGCGAACTGCAGACCAGTTTGCAGATCGCAATAAGAAACACAAACTGCGAACTACAGACTAATTATGAAAAGCATTCTTGTCCGCAATGCGCTGGACAGTGCTGATCAGACTGCACTTTGAAATTTGAATCGTAAATTGTAGCCCAGTTTACAGTTCGAAATACGAATCCCGAACTGCAGACCAGTTTGCAGTTCGCAATTCGGATCGCGAACTGCAGACCAGTTTGCAGTTCGCAATTCAGATCGCGAACTGCGAACTGCGAACTGCAGACTAGTTTGCAGTTTGCAATTCGAAACGCGAACCGCGAACTACAGACCAGTTTGCAGTTCACAATTTGAAACACAAACTGCGAAATATAGACCAACTGTGTAATGCATTCTTGTCTGCAATGCGCAAGAAAGTGCTGATCTGACTGCACTTTGAATTTTTTATTGTAATCAGGAGACAAGATTGCAGTTTGCAATTCGGAACGCTAACCGCGGACCAGTTCGCAGTTGGAAACGCGAAATGAGAACTGCAGACTAATTATTAAATGCATTCTGGTCCGCAATGCGCTGGGCAGTGCTGATCAGACTGCACTTTGAAATTTTAATCGTAAACTGCAGATTAGTTTGCAGTTCGCAACACGAATCGCGAACTGCAGACCAGTTTGCAGTTCGCAATTCAAAACGCGAACTGCAGACCAACTGTGAAATGCATTTTTGTCTGCAATGCGCAGGACAGTGTTGATCAGACTGCACACTGAAATTTGAATCGTAAACTGCAGACTAGTTTGCAGTTCGCAACACGAATCGCGAACTGCAGACCAGTTTGCAGTTCGCAATTCGAAACGCGAACTGCAGACCAACCGTGAAATGCATTCTTGTCTGCAATGCGCAGGACAGTGTAGATCAGACTGCATGCTGACATTTGAATCGTAAAGTGCAGACCAGTTTACAGTTAGCAATTCGAATCGCGAACTGCAGACCAGTTTGCAGTTCGCAATTCGAATCGCGAACTGCGAACTGCGAACTGCAGACCAGTTTGCAGTTCGCAATTCGAAACGCGAACTGCGAACTGCAGACCAACTTAACTGATATGACAAATGTGAGGTATAACATATCACGTTATCATTCCGTTAGAAGATTAAATTCAACGAAGAACTTTTATGACAAATACCGTGCCAATCCTTACGTCGTTTTTGCATTTCTTGACATTTTTGTAAAAAATAGAATTATATCTCGTTTGGAGCTGAACATGTTTATATTTTATTTAACTAATCTTACCTAGGATGAAAAAAAAAACAACGAATAACAATACAAATGTAGGTGTATACGCTATTTAAAAAAAATGCTGGCTCAGTGAGAAAAATAAATATGATTTTAAAAGACAAATACCTTGCATTCAAATTTTACAGGTTGAATTAGCATCTGCGTACCCGTTTGCTTGCTCTTTGTACAATGCAAAGTTTCATATACAAAATTTACTTGTTTTTAAGACAAATATTAGGTTAGTGGGACGTAATGTTTACACATTCTCTTATAACATTCACAAAGGTGCATAAACTACATGATTTAAAATATTTAATAATGAAACTAATGTTTGTTTTAAATCACACCCATACAATTCAGGTCAAATAGCATCTCTCCAGGTTTAAAGATGGAAGAATACCAGTGATGCCCATTCGGACATTTTTCCTCACATGACGGCCTGGGCCTGTTTGTGAATTCGCGCAACAACCCGGTCGTCGAGTCGGGTATCCCTTAAAGAATGTACACTATTAAACATATGTTAAACCTATCCACAACCTCTAGGCATTACCTTGTACCTTGTACACTCAATAAGTGCGTACATATAATAGGAACAATTCAATGTTGGCGTCGTTGAGTCCCCCTTGAAAGTTAATGAATAAAGTGTGTGGGTTGGGTATTGTAATGCTGTGGCCAGCTGGTACATTTTAAAGATAGTCTCTGTCAGGAAATAATATCAGATTTAATGGTTCCACGTGGATGTTGTAAAAGTTACTTGTTAAACAAATGAGCCGCGCCATGAGAAAACCAACATAGTGGTTTTGCGACCGCGCAGTCTGCAGTCTGGTCAACATCCATGCTGTTCGCTTTCAAAGCCTACTGGAATTAGAGAAACCTTAAGCGAACAGCATATATCCTGACCAGACTGCGCGGATGCGCAGGCTGGTCTGGATCCATGCTGGTGGCAAAGCCACTATGTCGGTTTTCTTATGGCGCTGTTCAAATCTTTGTTTCCGTTATATAACGGAATTTAAAAAAATGACTTGATTAATCAGTACGAGTACAAAATTTACTCTTAACTGAAAGCTGACAAGATCAGTATGATGTATGTAGCTTCACTTTGAAGGGAAGGAAACCTGAATTTGTCCAAAGCAAAAGAATTCCGTTAAAACTGAAGTGGCTTATATCTTACGGAACAGGTAAAACAACTCATTAATAGGATAGCATGGTTCTGTAAGTCTAGAATTAAATCGATCCTACTGAGATTTGGAAATTATGAGTCTGACCGTTAGGTATACGCCTTTGACTTTAACCATGTTCGCCATGAAATTACTGGCCATATACGAAGATGCACGTGCATTTATGTATCGGT
This sequence comes from Mercenaria mercenaria, assembly GCF_021730395.1. NCBI lineage: Eukaryota > Metazoa > Mollusca > Bivalvia > Venerida > Veneridae > Mercenaria > Mercenaria mercenaria. The sequence goes on from NC_069363.1 coordinate 59,854,095, forward strand.
ATTATGGCATGATGTTATATGAATCAAGGAACTGACAAGCGTAATATATCGATTTTGTCTTCTGCATTGTCACAGGCATGATAAATAATGTATTCAGACGTTTTCATAAAATAACATGCAATCCACAACTTTAATAACAGATAAAGATCGTCTTTATAAAGTTTATTGAATGTTTCATTGCTTTGTTTCTTTGTTACTGTTTATCTTAGATTGTTATATTCGTGTATTGTTAAGAAAAAATGCTATGTGTATAAATATTAATACAAGTAGCCTTAAGCAGTGTTTTTCGTGTGACATGATAAAACGTTTTATGGTAAAAACGTACATAATATATTTAGCACAACATGAATAATAAAAACAAACTCCTGTCGTTAAGGTAGAAAGAAGCATCAACACCTATTAAATCGACAACTTAAAGTTACAAATATAAAATTTAGAAGTACCAACCTTCCGCCTTATCCAAACAAAAAGTTCTAAATGAAAATTTTACAGATATCAATGTACGCTAGTTGTTAAATTATAAAGATCATGGCTTTCATTGTAGTCCATCATATAAACAAAAGTTGTATCAACTGATCTGTAACTACGACACAAACGCAAAATTTCTATCAAATAAGTCCTATCTGTGTGAATACCTTATGCGGAGACTGAGGTAAAACAAAGCGTTCAATAGAGAAGATACTGTTACAATGTGTATATTTGTCCCAGCGTCTTAGAAACCTTAGCAGCAACTTTTTTTCCGCGTTCTATAGTGGAAGCAATTTAATTGAGCCAATCATTAAAGAGGCCAGATTCATTTCTTCGGAGATTTAGACATGGCAGTTATTATTTTGTAAATAAGATATTAAAGTATTTCAATGACATATAGGTTATTTTCATTGATAAATACCAGTGTAGTTTGTAAAATAGGTAGAAAATATTTCTACAGCTCTACTCATAAACTAGAATTCAGCTGTACCAATACATATGAAAATCAGGCAAGACCAAGTTTCACTCAGCCAAATACATATGAAAGGTAGGAAAACCAAATTTTCACTCAGCCAATACATAAAAAAAAAATATGAAAATTAGGCAAGTCCAAGTTCCTCTCAGCCAATACTTTTTTTATAGGTTATTAGCTTTGTATTGGGAATTATTACATACTCGTTTCTATTCCCCGTTAAGTTACACTGGTACCGGAAACGTCAATATTTTTCCATACACTGACGCCTGAATTTCATATCGGGTGCGTGACGTAATTCAGTGTTTGTAGTTGCACTATTTTTTTTATTTAGTTCAGTATTGTCAATCCTATTCAGGCTATTGAACACATTTATGATATTTACATAATATTTATACGTGTAGATGCGTATGTAATAAAAAGGTTATTATCTTTGCATCGGGAAATTTGCACTCGTTCTTCGGCGGAAGAATATTGCGCTCCTAAAGTCGCGCAATATTTCCGCTGAAGAACTCGTGCATATTTCCCGATACAAAGCTAATAACCTATAATTATCTTGCCTCCTACAAGTTTCTTGCATTTCTATTGGTCAATAGACGTCACATTCCATATCCATATCCTGCTAGTACATTTCAGATATGAATTTTGATTTAAAAAAATGGCTGCCGCTGTGTTAATTTACAAAATATTAGATTATAGCATTAAGTAAAGGGTAGTCGGCAAGATAAAATCGTTACACAGCTTGTTGGTGACAGGATACGGGATATACGCTGTCTCGAAAATCCATATCATAAATATGTTCAATAGCCTGAATAGGATTGACAATACTGAACTAAATAGAAAAAAATAGTGCAACAACACACACTGAATTACGTCACGCACCCGATATGAAATTCAGGCGTCAGTGTATGGAAAAATATTGACGTTTCCGGTATCAGTGTAACTTAACGGGGAATAGAAACAAGTATGTAATAAGACCTGTTATACACTAACTCAGATTGTTAAACCAGATCAAACGTACATCGTACAAACAACATTGATCAATGTCCTGTTGTAGCCGCTATGATTCCTTTGGACCAAACACAAATCACTGCATGACCGATAAACCTATAATCAATAGCGTGCGGGTGTTGATTCGAAGCCGATTTGACAATATGGACAGAATTCTACACCAACCTGACACAATACAGTCTCCAGTCAATGGAGTCCGGACAAAAATGAGCGAAACTGATCAAAAGATAATGAGTGGTCAGAAGCAGCGGATGGCACTGATAAAAACACATGAATAAGAAGTAGTTTAAAATAGAAAATGAAAAGTCAAAATGTGACACTTACTTGGATGAACTTGGATGTAACGAATTTAAGCATAACTTGCCAGGAGTCTCTGGAAAGTCTTTAACGAGGTAACAACGGTTAATTAGCCGTTATCAGGGTGTTTAACGGTTCTGCTATGAAATGCTGAAGTTTGTTTTTTCTTCTTTATTTACAATTAAAACGATCGTGTGGTATCCATATCAACTCTTCAAGTTTGATATTCTTATCAGAACCGTTTAAAAAGACAAAACCAGACACGTGTATCGAAAAGGTTACCGTAATCCATTTCATTCATTTAGCGTTTATTTAAAAAAAAACGGGAGAGCAAGGCATGCTAACGGTGGAATACTTTTACGCTATGGGGATTCAGTAAGGAAAGACGTTAACTGACTAAAAACGATAAATTAACAACATCTTTCCCTAGCCGAATGAGCTACACGGGCATTTACATATGAGCCATGCCATGAGAAAACCAACATAGAGGGTTTGCGACCAGCATGGATCCAAACCAGCCTGCGCATCCACGCAGTCTGGTCAGGATCCATGCTGTTCGCTTTCAAAGCCTATTGCACGGCTCAAATTATAAAATTGTATTGGCTAAATTTAAAGTCAAATTACTATTAAACTTTTTATGCTGTTTGAATTTTTTGTTTTGTTCTTGTATCCTTCAGGGATCAAGTGTGCTTGAAAGAAAGTTTTTTTCTCTTTATTTTCTCACCCCTTTAATCTGGATGTTCATTGATTAAATATTTCTGTAGCACATATGTAAGTTATGGATATATATACTAATTTATATCATGCAAAATGTGATTAATCTTTCGTTACAACACACTTTTGTAGATCAGAAGAGCTAAACGCTTTCAAAAGAAAATTCTACATCAAACTACCGGCATTACTTTTACGTTTTCAGTGATTGAAAATTATTACTTATGATAAGATGTACATGAGAGTTTCAAATATACTTTTAATGTTGTAATATGTGCATCGCATGCTAGAAAACAGCAAAGAATCAATTGTTCACCAGGTTAAAGCCCGGTTTTTCCCTATATAACTTGAACTCTAAAAAACAATAAAGATGTTGATACTGTCTTACTATACAATCAAAATAGCAATGTGAGTTAATATCCCCGTTTTTATATTGTATTTAAAAATCGCGCGCTTGATTCTGTTCTCCACGAACAATACTCTTGCCCTGCAACCCCTCCTTCAGTTTTATGTCAGTTTAACTGTACTTTCTAAACCATTTTAGCCTTTAAGCGACAAGAAATTTTGTCTCTGCGGCCATGCAGATCAGGCTAATCATGGGCGGCACTGTTCGCTATTCAGTCAGTAAATTTTCAGTGAACACCCCTTCAAATCATAAATGGCACTGTCCAAATTGAAAGATAGACCAGTCTGTCTTAGATTTTCAGCAGGATAAAGTTTAAGTAACGATTAACAGATAATTTTATAATTCTGTTCCAGTACTGAGCTGTTCTCCGCAACTAATCATTAATTTCCCTGCCTAAATAAAGTGCAATTAACGAACAGATTCAGTTGTAATGACCACTGTCAAATCGCCATGGAAAAATAATCGCCTCGTCCAGTTACCTATCTCAAACTCGAGACCTGTCGATCAACTGTCTTTTTGAATAACCAAAATGCAAGATTCAAAAAGTCATCATAATATATAACATATGTATAATGTATTTAGTTGCATTTATAACCTGATTATGAAGCTGAGATTTGCTAATGGGATAGTGATATAAATTGAGCAATATTTAATGAGATTTTTTTGTGGGTGCAAAGTTGTGCTCTCTAGCTTGCCAAAGCGTCAAACTCGCAATAAAGAAGTTACATGCAACTTACTTCGATATGAATCTGTTTTTAAAAGTTGTTGAAAACATTTAATTCGACGATTGATGTATGACTGATTGTTTTAGAGATGTGGTTTGTTTTCTGTTTTAAAGGGTACATTATATATATTATATTTGAATATACATGCATGCCAGTAGTGCATTCATTATATTATGCTATATTTGTAGAAAACTGTAACATAGTGAAATTTTCCAATTTGATTTTCTTGTGATACGATATTTATGCAATAACGTCATGGAGCTCTTGTTCTGATGTTTTATCTTAACACGTTTTTTGTATTGTTTTGTTGGGTTTAACGTCGCACCGGCACACTATTATAGGTCATATGGCGACTTTCCAGCTTTGATGGTGGAGGAAGAACACCTGGTGCCCCTTTGTGCATTATTTCATCACGAGCGGGCATTTGGGTAGAACCACCGACATTCCATAAGCTAGCTGGATGGCTTCCTCACATGAAGAATTCAACGCCCCGAGTGAGGCTCGAACCCACTTCGGTGAGTGGTAAGTTATTCATAGTAAGCGACCTTAACCACTCGGGCATGTATGCCCTTGAAACATATGTTACTTATAACATTTTATTACGATTGTTCTATAGTATTAATAGAATTAACCGTCTAAGAGGAACAATTTCACAAATTATGAAATACTTTACAAATTTACAATAAGACTTATATAGAAATAAATATTATAACTGAAAACAGCGCTTTCGTTGACTGAGTTATGCGCGTACATTGTTTATGTTATACATTATAAATATTTGAAAGTTTCCAGACAGCTTTGAGATTATTTAAACATTCGTAACAGTTCATGTGCCATTCATTGTGCATTTATTTTTTTGCAAATTTCACTCGATTTGCTAATTTAGCCGAATTTCTTTCTCCAGTTACAGTATATGTTTGGTAATAAGCATTGTTTTTTGTGGTTTTTTTTTCTTTAATGTATCAGAAAAGTTATAAATATGCATGTTCTTTCAAGTAACATTTGGAAAGAGGGTGTTGTTCTTTCAAAAATGCTTTTTCATTTTTATCATCATTCAAAGTAAGTTACTAAAATTACAGCGTCTTTACTTAAATTCCTCCCTTTCATCAACCAGGTTTGTTTGAAGATTGTTGAATTTATTTTGGAATGAAATTCGACATATCCACAACTTTCATTACAGACATAATAATTCAGAAAATGAAGAAGTCGGTTTTATATTTATTTCCAATCTCACACGTTCTCTTTTTATTGAGAAACAGCGCGTTACAGATAATTGCAAGAAATGTCGGTCACACGAAGAAATGAGCCGTGCCATGAGAAAATCAACATAGTGGGTTTGCGACCAACATGGATCCAGACCAGCCTGCGCATCTGCGCAGTCTGGCCAAGATCCATGCTGTTCGCTAACAGTTTCTCCAATTCCAATAGGCTTTAAAAGCGAACAGCATGGCCCTGACGACTGCGCGGATGCGCAGGCTGGTCTGGATCATGGGTCCAACCACTAGTTGGTTTTCTCATGCATGTCTAAGGTTCGACGAGCTGGGTAACGATTGTGAGCAGGTTTTAGGGTATCAGGACGATATTATGTGTTATTTGTTTTCGTTTTCAGTGACGGCAAATAGCACAGAAATCATCCTGAAATCAGTGACAATATGCTGACAAATCCCGAAACCATCGACAACCAGGCCCAGAAGAAATGGCTGTGTGCACATGTAGGCGAAACGTAAACAAAAAAGTGTGACATTTACTTTATGAGATATAAATCGAAATGAAAGTCATCTTAGGAACAGTTTTAAATCTGAGATATAACAGTGTTACACCTTTGGTCCGTTTATTTAATCTAAAAGGCCATACTGTGTATTCATGTAATACATACACATTTTTGCGTACACGTGTAGCTAAACCGGTACTTGACGTACTTTTTCACATCAGCAAATCAGAATGCCAGTTATTGTTGGGGTACTTAGAGCTGGAAGTTTACTAGAGAATTTTGTGCAACGTTAACGAATACAAAATGTGTGTCTCTGTGATAAGAAAAAACTGTGAAAAAGCGATACGTGCATGACTGAATGTTAGCTTTAATTGTTTAATATGCACATTGCCCATTTGTCGGTGAGAGATGCGCGATTCAAAGGGCTACATGACAGTGTCTAATATACTGTCCCAAGAGATAGGTTGTGATGTACAATGATATCTTATTTTTGATCTGGTTCCAGCGGATAGATGTGACAGTGTAAATTTCTATTTACCTAACACTGAATAGAAAACTACATAAGCATCTAGTTTATCTGATCTCTGGTAGTTTTGTAACGTGTAAATGTTACTGTAATCTAACGATCTTATCTCGTATCACTTCATGGTGAATAAGTCGACATTATATTTCGCGATTAAAATGGTATACTATAATTGACTGACTTGCCGGTCAGTAGTTTAAAAAGTATTTGCCCGAGATCCTCCAATGGAACTTGGAGCAAAACTTTTGACTCTTTTCAATAAGTGTTTACAACATGACATCAGTAACGTATCTTTAAGATTTTGTTCATTTTTCAGGTTTTCAGTTCAGCCAACCAAACAAATGTTGAATGTAACTAGTTCGATGGGTAAAAATGTAAGAATGAACTTTCCTCAAATTTACTCAAAATTATGTAACTAAGAAATAAATTCCCACATCAGCATGAATGTTTTTAAAACAAATAGTTTGCTATCATTTTTGTTCAGCAGTCTCCGTAGTTTATGTTACTGTTACGTTACATTACGTGACGTTACCGCAAAATCCATCAGAGCAAATATAAAACTAAAACTTAATTTGAAATGTAAATGAAATACTCTCGCTTTTTATATACTTCCATATTAAAGTGGTGGAGGTGGGAGGGTGGACGTAATTACAAAATTTTGTTTGAAAAGAAAAATATCAACAACAAGAGCTGTCTCCATAGGATGACACATGCCCCCGATGGCACTTTAAATGAATAGTTATGGCCGATGTTAGAGTTTAGGACCTTTGACCTACGGAGCTGGGTCTTGCGCGCGACATGTCGTCTTACTGTGTCACACATTCATGCGTAGTTATTTTAAAATCCATGCATGAATGACAAAGATATGGACCGGACACGCCCATCAAAGCACTATCATGAAAAATGACCTTTAACATCTAGTGTGACCTGACCTTTGGAGCTACGGACCTGGTCTTGCACACGACACGTCGTTCTTACTGTTGTACACATTCATGCCAAGTAATTTGAAAATCCATCCATCGATTGACAAAGATATGGACCGGCACGCCCATCAATGCACTATCCCTAATGTCTAAGTGTGACCTTGACTTTGAGGTACGGACCTGGTCTTGGGCGCACACGTCGTCTATTTGTGGTACACGATTCCTGCAAGTTATTTGAAATCCATCCATTGATGACAAAGATATGGACCGGACACGCCCATCAATGCACTATCCCTTAATGTCTAAGTGTAACCTTGACCTTTGAGCTACGGACCTGGTCTTGCGCGCGACACGTCGTCTACTGTGGTAACATTCCTGCAAGTTATTTGAAATCCATCTATCGATGACAAAGATATGGAACGGAACGCCCATCAATGCATATCCCTTAATGTCTAACTATGACCTTGACCTTTGAGCTACGGAATGGGTCTTGCGCGCGAAGTCGTCTTACTGTGGTACACATTCATGCCAAGTTATTTGAAATCCATCCATCGATGACAAGATATGGACCGGACACGAAATGCGACAGACTGACAGACGACAGACAGACGGTTCAAAAACTATATGCCTCCCTTCGGGAGCATAAAAATAAAACATTTATTTTGATAATGATCTCACTCTTTTTGATAGGTCGTTCTGTTTCTTAAATAAATGTCTGACAGAATGTAGTATAGGACAGCTGAAAAATATTGCAAAATGTTGCTATCAAAATATGACTGACTGTTCACCTTAAAATGCAACTTTAATTAAGAAACTATATTTTATAGGACAACCGTGTTTTAACTAACTATAATTTGACAAAATTCAATTTAAACATGTCTCAACCAACTAATATTTATTTTCTAATACGTCTATTATAACAGAAGATCTAATAAATAATAAATCTGGTAGTGTTATTCTTGAGTCGCAACAAACAGGTCGACACGGTGTCACTGTATAAATAAACATGACTTCTGTAAAAAAAAAAAGTCTCCCTGTGCTTGGACTAAGTTATTATATTTTCTGGTCATTTGGGATCATGACGAACATTTATTTCTACTTTAATAGAATTCCGCTTATACAAGCGCTAGGAGGGGGGGGGGGGGGGGGGGGGGGGGGGGGGAGGATCGCGAGCACATTTCTTCACCTCAGTCAAACCGAGTCTGCTATTAAGTTGCTTGGTTGCCATCTTTGCTTCCAAAAGATCTTTTCACAAATTCTATTGTCATATTACAATGGAAATTATGCATATTAAACAAATTGCAATTTATCTTCCATCGTACACCAGTCATATTTTCTCAATGTTTCTTATAGCAGAGGCTCTCCAGGTATTTCATATTTTCATCAACATTATAGAAATATTTACGCTTAGGCGGGAAATTGTCTTGTTGAAAATTTAATTGTAGAAATGAGAAAAAAAGTCTTCTGCATTTCAGTGCTTCAAAATACTCGTTCAAATTTTCTTGCTGATCCGTATGAGTGATGTTAAAATTGCTATATTGCAGAAATAGAACAGCTAGGAACTACAGGCTTAGAACTAAATGCATTGCTATTTTCTTTAACTGGACAAGGGCAATATGCCTTTGACTTTGAACCATGTTCGCCATGAAATCAGTGACCTTAAAAGAAGTCGTACGTGCAACTCTGCATTAGAAATATCGCATTAATATGTGAAACAATATCTAAATGCACGATTTAGTTAACTGTTTGTTTTTAAATTGTAAAGGTAAACCCTTTTACTTATTAAATAATTATGAAATGGTGAAATGATCAAAGCAGTTACTACAATTTTGATAAACATCACGTGATTAATTATTTTTCAAGGCTGCGCTGCACTGAAATAATGAACATTTACATATCATTAATTTTGTTGCAAATTTAAGATTGTCTTTATATACATATACGCGACACATTTTATTTACGTTATGTAAACGTTCACCTCTGCATAATGAACCTTCACAAACTATTCGCCTTTTCACTATATGTGAGACTTTCTGTACTGTATCCACAAATGAAACATTTATTTGAATACCATGCAATGCCATACAATATAAATACCCGTCATTCAGAAAATAAAAGAGTTATGACAATTTTGGTATAGATTCGCTTATGATTTTGCCGAAGAAATGCATTACCTAGCTAGGCTTTGAGACAAATTTTACGCATTTATCCATACCGATACCGAACACTGATGCGTTGAATAATTGAAAATTAGCACACTTCTATCGTTCAGTTAGAGTACAATCTTAAAATCTACGAACTGACAAGCTTAAAAATATAAGGAATAGAAATACACGTACCAACCTTTAGCCTAATCCAAGCAAATACTTCTAAATGAAACTTTTGCAAACATTAATATAGCCTTCGGTCGCATCTTCATAGCTTAAATTTTACAAGTTGTGCAATAAATAGGTAATTTTTCATTTTAATCCAAAACAAAATTTATTTTATTTTGTAAACAACATTTGTATGAAAGTGAAACATTAAGACCATCAGTGATACATAGCAATATTTCTGCCGGTATGAGAATTAGACAAAAACGGGGCGTTCAATAAAAATGACATTCTATTTGATAAGGCATGCCTTTCTTCGTTGCTACGCTCAGTGCCGGAAGTGAATAGTTTGTGCAATTTAGATGCGCCAGTCGCCAAACTGCTCAAAAAGGCTTTAGATTTATATTTTTTCCTGATAACATGACATTCTTTTCATTATTTAGCAATGTTTTTGAGATTCACTGGTTTCATTAGTAGATTATGTGTTTTAACGGTAAAACATCACATTACGAAATTAAAAGACTACTAAAATCAACAAATATCAACCTCCAGACGTTAAGATAGACCTTCAAATAGACAAGTTAATGAAGCATTAAGGTTTACAAATACCATCCCAGCAAAAACTTACACGAGCCGCGCCATGAGAAAACTAACATAGTGCATTTGCGACCAGCATGGATCCAGACCATCTGCGCAGTCTGGTCAGGATCCATGCTGTTCGCTAACAGGTTTTTATAATTGCAGTAGGCTTTGAAAGCGAACAGTATGAATCCTGACCAGACTGCGTGGATGCGCAGGCTGGTCTGGATCCATGCTGGTCGCAAACGCACTAGGTTGGATTTGTCATGGTGCGGCTCATATTTGAAATGTTGACATATATCAATGTAGCCTTTGGCTGCATGTTCAAAAAAATGGTGTTTTTATTGTAATTTGTCATGTAAACAACAGTTATATCAACTGATCTGTAATGAGTTATAGGTTGTTTTTATTTATACAAGCTCTCAAGTAGTAGATCTATGAAAATAAGTTGAAAAGATATGTAAAGTGTTAGTCAAGCAATGCAAATCTACGGTGCCCCTAAAGTGACATGTTACACACTTTTTTTCAATTAGGTAATGTGAGACTTTTTTTATTTCGTTTAAACGAAATGATTTCGTTTAAACGAAATGATTTGATTTCGTTTAAACGAAATAACTTATTTCGTTTAAACGAAATCATTTCGTTTAAACGAAATTACTTATTTCGTTTAAACGAAATCATTTCGTTTAAACATTTCGAAATGAATGATTTCGTTTAAACGAAATAAAAAAAGTCTCACATTACCTAATTGGAAAATATGTGTGTAACATGTCACTTTAGGGGCACCGTACAAATCAGATGTATGTATGTTCGTAGACTTAACGTTCAGGTTAACATTTTGAAAAGCAATCAAACAAAACCAATAAAACCAACACATTAGAAAGAGATTAACCAGCATATAAAACACGCATATTAATTTATAAAACGATTGTCAATTTACTGATATATGCATTGAACTTTCGGAAGTATCAGTGCCTTTAAAACCACCATTTACAAAGTATTGTTACAAATCTCTATTTTGATGCATGTATAATAATATCACATAACTAGGTTATCTAATGTCTTTACAAATGACATTCTTTTTTCAAAGGGGGACAACTTTTGTAGAATATTTTATGTATCGTACAAGACGTTGTTCGTTAACCAAATATTTGTGCGGTTTAATAATACATGTATACTGCTAAACCTTAAACTTGAGAGAGTAATGTACGCATAAATTGGTACAAAATGTAAGCCTTTAAAATCAATTCCAACCAAAGGAACAAAAGAACTGAGACAAAGCAACAATCAATAGCACGAAGTTTAACAGTACGAAATGGGACGGTATGGACAATATTTGGGGAAGTTTAGCGTAGCCAGTACATGTGAATTGTAATACAACTGTTCAATTTGTCCAACCAAATTAGATGTATAGATGTATAATATTTGCACGAAACAGCTTTAATCGAGTACTTCTTATAGTTCCTATGACCTCTTTTGCAGACAAATACGATAAAAGTATCTGTCGTCTTCGTATTTATGACCAAATTTGGACAAGAAATGTTACGTGAATGATTGTGCCAAAAATCGTCAATCAGGTTACTACAACCGCATATGCGAGCATGATATACTGAAAATTTTCTGTCACTTAGTAAACAGCCGTGATTCCCATCTCGTTGCTACTAATAAGGAATATTAAAAATGCAAAATGAGAAATTTTACTTTGATATCTAATTTTTTTGTTTATTTGCAACAAAAACATATCAGTAATACAATATCGTATAAATCAGGGCAAATATCTATTCATGCCCATGTTTTAATGTTATCTGAACAACATACAATGTAATTAACAATCAATCAGAAAATAAAGGACTTCTGACAATTTAGATATGGATTTGCTTACGATTTAGCCGAAGGAATGCATTACCTTGCTATCCATCTACTCGTTTATATATTTCTCCAAATTGATACTGAACATTAATGCGTCTTACAAAAGGCTGGTTCCCATCGTTCTATGCATCTTAGTTTACAAACGAAAGTGATTAAAAAGCATGTAATCAAAGCCAAATGTCAAGCTTCGCACGCGTTCAGTTGTTTACTGCACTTGATTTCATTGGATTACGCACTGGTAAAGTCCAATCATAGTTTCGTTTCTTACAAAAATATTCAATGGTCTCTTCATTTACGGACATTTCCGAACACTTATTATGTTCAGATGCTAAGTGATATGACCAATGATATTACTTTTTCCCGCTAAATTACCGTAAAAGAAGTATAAAAGTTCTTATATAGACTCAATGCCAAGTACCTCGTCGTGATCTCGGGCGCTTCGTAAGTGTTTCCCTATTTTCTATTTCAAATTGTCTCCTTGGGATTTTTTAGAAATTAAAAATCAAAACTGGTTTCGTAACTTAACCTTATTTGCAAATAGGAGGGACGGAATAACATTCAACACTGCTGTTAAGTTTTTTTTTTTTTGATTTTATGTACTCAATTTATCTAAGCAGACATCCGGCACGGGCCGGGATTCGAACGGACGACTCAATAAATACCACATACGTAAATTATGATTTTCAGATTTAAAAAATCTGACTGAAAGTTGAGTTGACCAATGCATTTTTTTAATTCGTCTGCAAAAATGTTGATAAGTAAATATTTTATAAAGTACAAAAAAGCAACAAAACCTTGAAAAAATAAGTTTCTATATTTTTAAGGGAAAAGTAAATGTTTCACAGTTAAATCACGTATAGGCAATTTTTAAATAATTAGAAAAAAATGTAGATACCTGTCGTTCAATTAGAACCTACAAATCGACAAGTAAAAACTAAAAGGTAAAGAAAATACCAACCTTACAGCTAATCCAAACAAAAACGTCTAAATGAAGCTAATGCAAATATTAATATAGCCTTCGGCTGCACGTCTGTAATTTAAATTTTACAAGTGATGTTACAAATGCGGTAAATTCCAAAACAAAATCTTTTTCATTATGAAAACAACAGTAACACCATCTGATATGAAACTGCGACACCACTGCTAGATTTCTATCAAATAAATCCTACCTGTATGACTGTCTTTGGCGGAGAGTGAGGAAAAAATGGATCGTTCAATAAAAGCGACACTAATATGATATGCTATGGTATAAATTAATAAAATTAGGACTGCGAGGTAACATTTTAGATATTGTAAAATCAATTTATGAATCAGTTAAGTCTAGAGTTTATTATTGTAATACCTTAAGCGAAGAGTACTCTTGTATGTTAGGGGTCAGACAGGGGGAGTGTTTATCTCCCTTTTTATTCACAATATTTATCAATGATTTGGAAGATGTATTTATCAATAGTGATGCAGCTGGAATAGATGTTAATATGTTTAAAGTATTTTTATTGTTGTATGCAGACGATATATTTATATTTGCAAATTCTGCTGAAGAATTACAAAATAATATTAATCTGCTACATAATTATTGCATGCTTTGGAAACTTAAGGTGAATGTTACAAAAACAAAAGTAATGATTTTTAAAAAAGGAGGTAGTATTCCAAGAAACATAGAATTTCTATATGATGGTTTTAGGATTGAAATTGTCAATAAATTTTGTTACTTAGGTATAGTATTTACTTGTGGAGGGTCACTGAGTTCAGCCCAAAATACTTTAGCAGGCCAAGCACAAAAAGCAATATTCAAATTAAATAAATATTTGTATAAATAAACATAAATTGGAATTATTTGATAAGCTTGTGTCACCTATTTTAAACTATTGCAGCGAAGTTTGGGGTTTTGTAAATGATTTATCCGTCGAGAGGGTGCACATGCAATTTTGCAAGAAACTTTTAGGAGTTAAAAAGGTAACTCAGAATGACTTCATATATGGCGAATTGGGTCGAGTATCTTACAGAACAATTCACATGTATAATATAGTAAAATATTGGTTAAAAATATTACAACTTGGTCATAATAAATATGTTTTTATTACATACACATTGTTGAAAAACGACTTTGAAAATCATGGTAGACGTAACTGGTGCTCTTTTCTTAAAGATTTACTTTGTTCGCTGGGTTTTGTAGATGCTTGGATATATCAAGGTGTAGGTAATGTCGATATGTTTTTATATATGGTTAAACAAAGATTAAATGATCAATTTATACAAAATTGGAATTCAAGAATAAATAATTCTTCTAGAGCTTTATTGTATAAGAGAATTTCAATTTTTAGATTTCAGCCGTATCTTGAATATTTTAATGTAAATAAATTTTGTATATCTATTACACGTTTAAGGGTATCTTCTCATAAATTACAAGTAGAAGCTGGAAGGTGGGTAAGACCAGTTAGCACTCCATTAGATGAAAGGAAATGTATTATTTGTCAAAAATTAGACGATGAATACCATTTTATAATAGAATGTGATTTGTACAATGATTTAAGAAAACAATATATACCAAGAAAATACTGGATTAGACCAAATATGTTTAAATTTATAGAACTTTTGAACTCCGAAAATAAGAAAATAATACAAAATTTAGGAATATTTATATTTAATGCATTTAAACTTAGACAGTCTACTCTGTAATACTCTATATTATTATGTTTTATATTATGCTTGAGTTAAATGTGTGTGTTTTTTCAGGTCTTGTATTTCGTTTCGACAAGGCTGTGATTGAACTGATTGTTCTATATATGTTGTATTTAAATGTATTGTTAAACGGCCCATATATATAGTGTCTATTTGGTTAATTGCTTCTGTTTTGAAACTACTTATCTAAGCATTAATTATGCTTCTGTTTGTTGATTTAAATAGATCTATGTCAAGTTGTACAACTCTTGTAAACTTGTCAAAGATGGCCTTCTCCGCTTTTGTTTTGTTTGTGTGTTTTATGGTTGTGACTTTTTCTTTTCTGTCGTTCGTGTACATGTCATATAACTCTTTATAATAACTTTTATATCGTGATGTACACCACTGTTTGCTGTATGTCTTGTATTATGTAACATTTATGTCATGATGGGCTTTTAAGCCTAAATGAGTTGCAATAAAATTGTCTTGTCTTGTCTTGTCTATGCTTGACTTTCACTATATTTAAAAAAAACTTAAGAAGTATCAGTGAGGGAATTTGTTCGTTTAAACAACGCGTAGCCAGAAATCTCCAAATTATACATATTTCTAAGTCATAAATCTATATAATTGCAAGCAGAAATCCGTGACCTGAAACATTACATGAATTCCATGACACTAAAGAGGCAAAGTAGTATTAGGTTTATTATGCTATTTACACAATCAGTTCAATGATCACTTTTTAGGCAAACTAACACTTCATCATCAAAATAAGTTAAAATATTTAAATTTTGAAAAGACACACCAATTCTGTGAACTGTCACCTTACTTTTGTTTCCGATGGCAATTCGTCCTGAAGTCCGTTACCAGGATTCGTCCAAAACTACTTCTTCGTTCGTCCGACTCCCTAGATGTGCTTATAGGCAAGAACAGTTTCTTGGTAGTTGCTACTGCTTGTTGTAGCTGTTTTTGAACATTAAATACAAATATATATTTAACATTTATATCGAACTGACTACGTAATTTTTGCACCCTACATATAAGTTTTGCATTTTTTTTTTCAAATAATCGAAAACAGACCTGAGTGACAACCTTATATGCAATCTAATTTGGCCAAAGCCAATCCAGCCGAATACAACACCAGAGGAAGTCACTTTCCATTCCTTGGCAACTCCATCCGAGCCGGATACAACACTATGGAAGATCAAAACGAAAACAAAATACGTTGCGGCTATTTGCTTTAATGTAGTAATATTCATTTCAAGAGGTTACGATAATTTAACAAACATTTTTTCTTACCTTACTTTAAACTGACAACAGAAATATATTGCATCTACTACCATAGAATAATTCAATAGATGACACTATGTCTTTTTTTTTCGGAAGTATACACTTTATAGACAGTATTTTCAAAGTTCACAGAGATTATTTCAGTGCTAAACTGGGAGCTTAAATTTTCTTTATCCTTGTATTTACAATTTCATAGCATTACAGAAATCGCATTACAAGCATGTTTTAATATCGGGCTGCTGTGACTTTAATGTTTGCCCCTCTCTACCATTGAAGATATATCTTTGAAATATATGGTGTGATCTACAATTTGAGGGGTTACACTGCCAATTCGGTTCACTGGTTAGGTTAGGGTGACGGTATCAATTTGGAGTAAATTCAAAGATTTACAGAGCTAATGTCACCATACGCTGCATATGAAAAAATATATATGATACTGGGTGTTTTATTTCTTTCAGCTTTCACAGATGAGGGCATGACTTTGGAGTAACAAATTACTATTTACAGAGCAAATGTTACTATAGTTTGCGTATGAAAGCTACAATACACTTGTTAACCTTTTGTCAGCTTTTCACAAAATGCGTCCGTATACGACTCAACGCAGCTAATACAGAAATCGCATTACAAGGATGTTTTAATATCGGACTGCTGTGACTTTAATGTTTGCCCCTCTCTACCATTGAAGATATATCTCTGAAATATATGGTGTGATCTACAATTTGAGGGGTTACACTGCCAATTCGGTTCACTGGTTAGGTCAGGGTGACGGTATCAATTTGGAGTAAAATCAAAGATTTACAGAGCTAATGTTACCATACACTGCATATGAAAAAAAATATATGATACTGGGTGTTTTATTTTTTTCAGCTTTCACAGATGAGGGCATGACTTTGGAGTAACAAATTACTATTTACAGAGTAAATGTTACTATAGTTTGCGTATGAAAGCTACAATACACTTGTTAACCTTTTGTCAGCTTTTCACAAAACGCGTTTGTATACGACTCAACGCAGCTAATACAGAAATCGCATTACAAGCATGTTTTAATATCGGACTGCTGTGACTTTAATGTTTGCCCCTCTCTACCATTGAAGATATATCTTTGAAATATATGGTGTGATCAACAATTTGAGGGGTTACACTGCCGATTCGGTTCACTGGTTAGGTCAGAGTGACTGTATCAATTTGGAGTAAAATCAAAGATTTACAGAGCTAATGTCACCATACGCTGCACACTGGCACCAGATCAGAAAGAAAATGCCACCGTACATGTTATACCCCACCCCTAGGTATTCTATTAGTACCATGGTCATGAACGGGAAAATATACTAACCCGTTTCAATCGTACATTTCTCAACTTAAACGCTCAGTTCGGTGAATGGGTACCTAGCATATTGAACAAGCGATAATTTATCTTCCATCGTGCACCAGTCACATTGTCTCAATATTCCATATTGCTGAGATTATCAACATATTTTATGCTTTCGTCAACGTTACAGAAAAAACTTGCTTGACCTTCCCTAATGAACATCCGATCTAGATGTCACGGCAGTGTGCACATGTTTGGCGAAACGTAAACAAACAAAAACAGAATTTAAAAAAATCACAATTTTACACTTAAACTCAAAATGATGAATGAAACTCATCTTGTATATGATCTTTAATTGGAAATCGTACATTGGTCTGCATCTGTTCTGTTTATTTTATTCATTTTGCACATTAATGCTGCATTTTTACATTATACCCGTGCAGAAATATTTTCCTGTTCTCAGGAAATCCCAGGATTATCCTGGGATATCCAGGGATTCTTTTAGCAAGGCTGCAAGAAAGTCCTGAAGACAGGTCTTTAATACTAAAAGACAGAACTTTTGATAGAAAAATTGTCCTGTTCACAGGAAAAAGACAGGACTTTTTCTAAAAGATACAGATTGAAAGATGGTAATTAATTTGAAACATGATCTTGTAAGTGTGTAATAATTAATTACATCCTGGTGTTGAAGACCCATGTTTTGGGAGAAACTGTATCATTAAGTATATACTTCTGATTGTGGTGTTGTCAGTGTAACAGGAATATATTCTATAAATTTGTGGTAAGTTAGCAAATTATTTCTCTATAAACTTTCAGAAATAATACTAAATGTACTCCTTCATTTAATGATTTTACAAAACAATAAGTTATATAGAAAAATAGTTTTCTTTAAAATCAGTCAGAGCATTAAAAAGTGAAATGCGTTACTACAGTTTTGGATATCTGTACATGTTTGATCAAAGACAGTTTCACTCTAGTGAACAGATCATAGAATGATAAGAGCTTTTTGCTCAGTATGAAGCTCATAATTTAATGATTCTAGACTAATAGTAGTACTTTCACCTAGTGTTTTTTTTGCCATGAGTGCACATATTTGAGCTGATTTAAGATGCGCCAAGAAATTAATATTTCTGCTATTACAGGTTGTATTGTTTCAATGTACATGATGTATGCCTTTTAACTACAAAATATATTTTAATATTAGGAAATAATAATCCTTATATTCTTACTGTAAATACTATTGAACTTTAACAGTCAATTTGTTAACTGTATTTATTTCAAATGATGTTTACAAGGTATTCAATTACATGTTCTGGGGTTTCCTAAAGACAGGACAATTGTCCTGAGATTTCCTGTCATCAGGAATTCCTGGGGTTTCCTGAAGACAGGACAATTGTCCTGTAAATTCCTGACATCAGGAATTCCTGGGATTTCCTGATGACAGGACAATTGTCCTGGGATATCCTGACTTCAAGAATCCCTGGGATTTCCTGAGAACAGGACAATATTATACTTTTATGTCCTGTCTTCAGGAAATCTCAGGACATTCCTGGGATTTTCAGGATAGCAGGATTGGAATTCTCAGACGTCCTGTTTTATTCCTTTTATAGGAAAATCCTGGGATTGTCCCATTCCCATTTAACGGCGTGAAAAGTCCCAGAACTATCCCAGGAATTCCTGAGATATTTTCAGGACATTATCCCAGGATAGTCCTGGGACTTCCTGGGATAATCCCAGGATTTCCTGTTCCATTTTCGCACGGGTCTAAGCGAACACGTGTAGTAAAATGACGATTGACATACATTTTCACAACAGCCAATCAGAATGGTTTTGCAAACTAGAACGGAACTTCACCAGGGAAGTTCAAGCAAGTTTTTTGTGTAACGTTGAAATTACTATAAACTACGCGTTCTTTTTCTAAGATAAGATGTACTGAAAAAACTGTGACCAGTACACAATGGAAGATAAATTACCACTTGTTTGATATCCATAGTACACTTTTACCCGCTGCGTGTTTTAGGCGCGATTGAAAGGGGTAAGTATATTTTCCCGTTCATGACCATGGTTCTTATAGAATACCTAGTGGTAGGGTATAACACGTACGGAGGCATTTTCTTTCTGATTTGGTGGCAGTGACGCTGCATATGAAAAAATATATATGATACTGGGTTTTTTATTTCTTTCAGCTTTCACAGATGAGGGCATGACTTTGGAGTAATAAATTACTATTTACAGAGCAAATGTTACTATAGGTTGCGTATGAAAGCTACAATACACTTGTTAACCTTTTGTCAGCTTTTCACAAAACGCGTCCGTATACGACTCAATGCAGCTAATACAGAAATCGCATTACAAGCATGTTTTAATATCGGGCTGCTGTGACTTTAATGTTTGCCCCTTTCTACCATTGAAGATATATCTTTGAAATATATGGTGTGATCTACAATTTGAGGGGTTACACTGCAGATTCAGTGCAATGGTTAGGTCAAAGTGACGGTATCAATTTGGAGTAAAATCAAAGATTTACAGAGCTAATGTTACCATACGCTGCATATGAAAAATTATATATGATACTGGGTGTTTTATTTCTTTCAGCTTTCACAGATGAGGGCATGACTTTGGAGTAACAAATTACTATTTACAGAGCAAATGTTACCATAAGTTGCGTACGAAAACTACAATACACTTGATAACCTTTTGTCAGCTTCTCACAAAACGCGTCCGTATATGACTCAACGCAGCTAATACAGAAATCGCATTACAAGCATGTTTTAATATCGGGCTGATGTGACTTTAATGTTTGCCCCTTTCTACCATTGAAGATATATCTTTGAAATATATGGTGTGATCTACAATTAGAGGGGTTACACTGCCGATTCGGTTCACTGGTTAGGTCAGGATGACGGTATCAATTTGGAGTAAAATCAAAGATTTACAGAGCTAATGTTACCAAACGCTGCATATGAAAAAATATATATGATACTGGGTGTTTTATTTCTTTCAGCTTTCACAGATGAGGGCATGACTTTGGAGTAACAAATTACTATTTACAGAGCAAATGTTACTATAGGTTGCGTATGAAAGCTACAATACACTTGTTAACCTTTTGTCAGCTTTTCACAAAACGCGTCCGTAAACGACTCAACGCAGCTAATACAGAAATCGCATTACAAGCATGTTTTAATATCGGGTTGCTGTGACTTTAATGTTTGCCCCTCTCTACCATTGAAGATATATCGTTGAAATATATAGTGTGATCTACAATTTGAGGGGTTACACTGCCGATTCGGTTCACTGGTTAGGTCAGGGTGACGGTATCAATTTGGAGAAAAATCAAAGATTTACAGAGCTAATGTTACCAGATGAGGGCATGACTTTGGAGTAACAAATTACTATTTACAGAGTAAATGTTACAATAGGTTGCGTATGAAAGCTACAATACACTTGTTAACCTTCTTTGCTTTGTAAATAGTAATTTGTTACAAATCCGGTTGACACACATGCATTTAGGTTTGAGAATTGCGTTATAACACAGATAAAGGTAAGCTTTTTTGTCAAACTTGTCAGCTGGCCGTTTATAATGCAACTGTTCAACATAATTGAGACTGAAAGATCTATCAAGTACACATGCTAGAACACTATCGGACATGTCCGCAAAGAAAACAAGGTATCGTCGCTGTTTTCAAACAAAAAAGCGTTTTAATACCTACCCGTGCGCTAACGAGTATTGCATAAACGGTCCTTGTAACATGAACTGATTACCTAAAATATCCATAAATATAAATGTACATGAAAATGCATTTGGAAGGATCTACGGACGGACATACGGACTGCGGTAAGTGAACCCAATTTAATGACTGCAAAGTGGTGTTATACTGGTAATGGGTCATAAAATTACTAAAATGTTATGACTTAATATAGGTAAGAAATTTATTGTTTCATATCATTTTTGTCTACAAATACAATATACAGATAAACTTGCAATTTTTGGAAATGGGATTAGTCCCTCAACAACTGATTTTTTTAAATAAAGCTTCAATATATGAGCCGTGCCATGAGAAAACCAACACAGTGGGTTTGCGATCAGCATGGATCCAGACCAGCCTGCGCATCCGCGCAGTCTGGTCAGGCTCCATGCTGTTCGCTTTTAAAGCCTATTGGAATTGGCGAAACTGATAGCGGACAGCATGGATCCTAACCAGACTGCGCGGATGCGCAGGCTGGTCTGGATCCATGCTGGCCGCAAAGCCACTATGTTGGTTTTTTCATGACACGGCTCATATAGAAGTATGACAGCTATAGAAATCATAAACTAGGCAAGAAATAATCAAGAATATCATACGCATATTTTCCTTAACAAACAAGTTTTGAGTATTTTAACAGACTAAAAATGTATGCCAAGTATGAAAATTATTAAATGAACATGATATGTAACAAGAAGTTAGTAAATTACCTTAGCATATATATCAACATATCAAATCTATATGTATACGTCATTACAACTGAAGTCAGTGCTGTATTCGAAAATGAAAGTCCATCTGAACAAGGAAATTCGTCACAAAATCTTTTCTTCAGTAAAATAATGTATGATTTATTTCCCTTGAACTATACTTATTCTATAAGCCATTGGTAGCAGCTTCTGTTTTATGAAAAAATAAACACGAAATAATTAAATTATACAGCCATGCTCTTCATATCGTTGCTTCGCAAACTGTAGATGTCTTCTTTGAAGTTGTAGATCAGCTAATGAGCTAGTAGTATCTAGCTGTATGTTTTTATAAGTTTATAACTATATATAAGGGTGCAAAGTCAGTCTTTGGTGAGTGTTTTAAATGCCGATAATATATTTAAATAACATTGAAATGATGAAAGCATCGAGCTTTTTGTCTACCAACACTACCTTGCATTTTTTAGTCAGTTAGCTCCATATTGTCCGAAATGTGTTCATTTTCCTAGATTGTTAAGCTTGAAACGTTTTTATGTTAAAGAGCAATGGACTTGGGTTTTTATAACACTTGAATATATTTAGGAGAGAAAATACATTTTATTTTGGTAAATATGATATTTTGCCACCATGATTGTTTTGTTTATGGCAGTTTGACTAATTTTGTTTCCCAAAAGAATATTTGTTTTAGACCATTCTGTTTCTATGACTTTATATTTATTTCTTATCCAATTAATTCTTGACACTTTGCAAAAATATTTGTTTTAAATCACAGTCCCAGAAAGGATTAACTAGAGTTTCAGGAAGTACATAAATCATTTTGATTGCCAATAAATAGTTTGTCCCAAGAATTCTATGGTTAATTCTTAATTGAAACTACTGGATTTATATAAGTAATTTATTATGCTGTATACAGTATTTAAATCATGAGATATGTGCTTATTCGTATAAAACAATATCATTTTTGCATGAGACTGAACAATGAGTATATTATTTAGTAAAAACATTCAAAAACATGTATAAAAGTAACTATAAGAAATAAAAGATAGAGGTTGAAAACACATTTTGTACATTTGCAAATTATGCCCATGAGTTAATAAAGTATAAAGGTAAAAGCCAAGGTCATCAGAAGTGTCACGACTGTAACTGCAGTATTCGCGGCTCCACATGTTTCCCTTTTGTTGTCACTCACATCAAGGATTGTATCTGACATAACGTTTAGCCAATATTTCGCTTGATTTCTAGCAACTGTTGCCCTAAAGAAAGAACAAAAGTGCTTATATAATTATATAAAAATTCATTTAAGATTATGTTCTGGTCCTGTGTTCACAAAATATTTTCAGTCTTAGCTGAGTTTGATAACGAAACTTTATTTGTCATTTATATATAAATGGCATGATTAAAACTAAATTTCAAGTTCATAACCATTTTCAAGCAACTATTTAGTAAGGATGGTCAGTCTCAGTTGGAATCAAACCTTGAAGTTTTAGTAAAATTGATATTAAAATTTCAAACTCAAACTCAGCTGAGACCGAAAAATGTTTTGGGAACACGGGGCCTGAAATTGTATGTAAAATAATGTTAATGAAACGTTTATATAGCGTGATGCCATTTTAAGTGCATGTATCTACATTTATACACATACACTGTTAAATACATGTTGGAGGATCTAGTTTATCCTCTTTCCAAGAAATGTGTAAGGATCTACTTTTGCCCTTTATCCATTACATGTATCTACGTTTACACTCTATTAAGGACTAGTGGAATGATCTCCTTTTTATACTCGATCCAAGACTTGAGCAAGGATCAACCAAGATCTTTGTATTTGCCCTCTATCTATTACTTCTTAAAGGACCTTGTTTTACCCTCAATTCAATACTGATGGTCTACATTTACCCTCTGTTTTATAATTGTTGAAGCATCTACACACAAATACTTGTGAAATGATCTTCTTTTACTCTCTTTCTTATACTTGATGAAGCATCTACATAACACTCAGGCGTAAAAAAAATGTTTCGGGTAACATGCTAAAAATATAGGGTAGGTAGGTCGGTAAATTTTTTTGTAGGGGAGGATTTACTTTTTACTAAGTGGGACTTTTCGGAAATTATTTTTGTGTCAAAAAATGAATACAAATAAGGTAGTTATGCCTTTAGAGCATCAGTCAGTTGATTTCTAACATCACTGACCATGTTTAAAGCATAAAAAGTGGAGTTTTGCAACTTTCTGTTAAAAAGTTTTTTAAAAAATCCTCCAAGACCATAAAAACATTTAGGGTCGGGCCAAAAATTTAGGGTAGGTCGGGATACCGGAAACAAACAACTTTTTTTACTCTAACCCTCTACCCAATTTTTGTTGTTGTTTTTTTTTGTGAAGTTTGTGAAAGGGATCAGCTTTTACCCTGTATTTATAACTTGTGAAAGAATATACTTTTATCCTCTTTCAAATACTTGTGACAGGCACTACTTTCAATCTCTACCCAAATCTTGCGAATGGATGGAATGATTTGCTTTACGCATTATTCATAAATAGTGAAGGATCTACATTTACTCTTTATCTAAGACTTGTGGAATGATCAGTTTTACGCATTATTCATGAATAGTGAATGATCTACTTTTACCCTCTATCTAAGACTTGTGGAATGATCAGTTTTACGCATTATTCATGAATAGTGAAGGATCTACTTTTACCCTCTATCTAAGACTTGTGGAATGATCAGTTTTAAGCATTATTCATGAATAGTGAAGGATCTACTTTTACCCTCTATCTAAGACTTGTGGAATGATCAGTTTTACGCATTATTCATGAATAGTGAATGATCTACTTTTACCCTCTATCTAAGACTTGTGGAATGATCAGTTTTACGCATTATTCATGAATAGTGAATGGTCTACATTTACCCTCTATCTAAGACTTGTGGAATGATCAGTTTTACGCATTATTCATGAATAGTGAAGGATCTACTTTTACCCTCTATCTAAGACTTGAGGAAAGATCAGTTTTACGCATTATTCATGAATAGTGAAGGATCTACATTTACCCTCTATCTAAGACTTGTGGAATGATCAGTTTTACGCATTATTCATGAATAGTGAAGGATCTACATTTACCCTCTATCTAAGACTTGTGGAATGATCAGTTTTACGCATTATTCATCAATAGTGCATGATTTACTTTTACCCTCTATCTAAGACTTGTGGAATGATCAGTTTTACGCATTATTCATCAAAAGTGAATGATCTACTTTTACCCTCTATCTAAGACTTGTGGAATGATCAGTTTTACGCATTATTCATCAATAGTGAATGATCTACTTTTACCCTGTATCTAAGACTTGTGGAATGATCAGTTTTACGCATTATTCATCAATAGTGAATGATCTCCTTTTACCCTGTATCTAAGACTTGTGGAATGATCAGTTTTACGCATTATTCATGAATAGTGAATGCTCTGCTTTTACCCTCTATCTAAGACTTGTGGAATGATCAGTTTTACGCATTATTCATGAATAGTGAATGCTCTGCTTTTACCCTGTATCTAAGACTTGTGGAATGATCCGTTTTACGCATTATTCATGAATAGTGAAGGATTTACTTTTACCCTGTATCCAGAATTAATGAAGGATCTACTTTTACACTCTATACAAGAATTGTGGAAGGACTTATCGGTGACTTGTGGAAGTATATTCAATTATATTCCTGATGATCTGAATTAGACTTTGTCCTAGAATGGTATAAGGACGTACTTTTACACCCTTGTCCTAGACTTGTGAAAGGGTCTACTTTTTGCATTATTGTCTTGGACTTGTGGACGGATCTACTTTTACACTTTGTCCTAGAATAGTATAAGGAGTTAGTTTTACACCCTTATTCTAGCCTACTTTAACACTGTCATAGACTTCTTATAAAATCTTCTTTTACACGCTATAAAATACTTGTGGATAGACAAACAAATTACTATTTGTATTTCCAGCAAACAAAAGGCTCGGCAAATGATGCAAATAAATTGCAAATTGAGTGATATGAGCCGTGTCATGAGAAAACCAACATAGTGGGTTTGCGACCAGCATGGATCCAGACCAGCCTGCGCATCCGCGCAGTCTGGTCAGGATCCATGCTGTTCGCTTTTAAAGCCTACTGCAATTAGAGAAACCGTTAGCCAACTGCATGGATCCTGACCAGACTGCGCGGATGCGCAGGCTGGTCTGGATCCATGCTGGTCGCAAAGTCACTATGTTGGTTTTCCCATGGCACGGCTCATATGTTGCATTTGCCGGGAAACAGGTAGTATTTTATGTGGTGCCTAATGAATACACGATAAGACAAATGAAACATCGGGATTCTCCGACAAACAACATACAATAAAAGCAAAATAAACATAATAAGACGGTTTGACTTTATTTTACAGATCATGCATTAGTGAAGTTATAAACATTGTTATTTCCTATAATGCATTAAGATACCAAATGAAGATACCAAATGAATGCTAATATAGTTTGGTGTAAATATGAGACCTAATGTATTTAGCTGTGAGGTGTGGATATCTGTTGATGTTGCATTCTCATTTAACTTTATTATTTTTTGATAAGACACAACTTTTTTAAAACTTAAAATGGAAGGAGTGCCTAACCAACATTGTAGACGTCATTTAGCCTAGAGTGTACTGACAGTAGGGAATCGGCTGATAGGTAGTGGTACCTTTTACAAACATATTATTTGAAATAAAAAAAAATATAATGTATTGGTGCATCTGCCGTACTAAGATTTAACACTAAGCGTATTACTTCTGCGATGTGACTAAAAATAAGATGACATTCATCTCACTTCTTCAATTTCGAACAATTACTAGTAATATTTATTCTTGCTTACTTCAGGTATACATCACCGACTGATTGGGATGGAGCGGTCCAGTAGAATGTCCTGTTGTAGATACGGTAATGAGAGTAGTGGCGGATAGCACTCTGTAATGAAAGATGTAGATGGCATTTACATACTGTCAGTTAAAACGCATGTACAATATGGATGAAAAATAGTATATATAGCTTCATATACGTGTACTGTGAATCAAAACTAGTATTCCTGAACTGGTATATTGCCTAAAATATTTTGTTCCCTGATCGGCCAAATGTTCTTATATGGAAATTATAAATCATAGTAGATTGGGTCAGATCCTATTGGCAAATGAGGACAGGTTGTTTCTACGGAACGTTATTGTGCCACCTTTTTAGCCAGTGCTATAGCAACTGGCTATAGCTCTAAATTAACTGCCAAGTTTCCTTCTATTTCTATGTGACCGCATCACACAAGTATTCTGGACGTGTAAAAAATAGTCCCATATTTATTTTTATAATCTTGGTACTGTGCGAGTGTGTGAGCAACTGAGGACTACTGTTTTAAACAACAAAAACAAGCAGCGACGGATTCTAGAATAATTATGAACTTTATATTCACATTCGAAATATTCGGAATCACTCCGCTCTAGAGTTAGGGTTAGGGTTTATGGTTAGGGTTTAAGGATTAGGGTTAGGGTTAGGGTTGAAATGGGCCCCACCCTGGGGCAAACTTAGTTTTACATAGAGTTGTATACTTTAAACATCTTCTTGTCTTAAACCACAACGCACAGAGCTTAGATATTTGGCATGTAGCAGTGTCTAGTGGACCTCTACCAATACTGTTCAAATCATGACCAGTCTATGCACAATGAAATGTTGATTCTTCAGGTGTATCGGTTGAAATATCACTCAATAAGCACTGGCTATCAGTGTTTTCAGGGCTTTGATTTAAATCCGGTATTACTGTACAAAGGACATACATGGGCACAGGTAGTATCCGCTTTAGTAGTCATAATTTGACATAGCGGCGTAAAAATGGGTTAGTTTAGGAGAGTAATTCGGGATAAGTTACCTCACAAAAAAGAATTTTTGAAAATACGATAAATTAATCAATAAAATGTGCCGCATCATGAGAAAATCAACATAGTGCATTTGCGACCAGCATGGATCCTGACCAGACTGCGCGGTCAGGATCCATGCTGTTCGCTAACGGTTTCTCTAATTGTAATAGGCTCTGAAAGCGAACAGCATGGATCCTGGTCTTGATAAATGCTGTCGCAAAACCACTACGTTGGTTTTCTCATGGTGCGGCTCATTTAATGTACACCATTCAGCAGTTTCAAAGCATACCTTGACTATGTATTCGTACTAAATTGTACATTTAAAGTTAGATTCGTCAGCTGCAAACGATTTTTTTTTTAAACTTCGGGATATTGGGTCTTATGAAGAACATTTTAGGAATAAGTTTAATTCGCTCTTCCTTTTTACTGAAGAAGGTGTACACGAGTAAGTAATGAAATTCATCCCCAACGACACCTAAAGGGCTAAGTACACATTTCTTTGTGTGGTATAAACTAGACTATCAGGACATCATGCAAGTTCTTCTTCACAAAAATGGATGCGTGTATATCAACCTTCACGACAGTAACCTCGACACATCTTCACCTGACGGAAACTAGAAAGTTCTCCATTCTT
The DNA here is from genome assembly GCF_021730395.1 of Mercenaria mercenaria. Lineage (NCBI taxonomy): Eukaryota > Metazoa > Mollusca > Bivalvia > Venerida > Veneridae > Mercenaria > Mercenaria mercenaria. The sequence continues at coordinate 59,882,326 of NC_069363.1, forward strand.
ATAACAACGAAACTGAAGTTAAAACTTCATTTTAGGGCATACAACGATTCCACAATACACGACTCTTAAACTCTTTTAAATCCTCAGCGAATTAATAGGGACAAAATGATTATTTGTAAATGACTTACGGCTGATCTCCCAAAGCAATTAAACGGTTCCAAAAATATGTCGTCGGTTTGAACAGAAAATGTACCAACAGCAGGTACTTGGAGAGCACAGTCCGAGGCTCGAGCTTGTATCAACACTCCCTCCATAAACCACTCTCCAGACGAATTTAGAAACACTGAAACATTGCCATTTTTAATATAAACAAAGATCTATAATAATGTGTTTGTTAATTCCTTGGCTATATAGAAATACCTTATCTATCAATATTCGAAATATCTGATTATGAAAATTGAGCCGCACCATGAGAAAACCAACATAATGCGTTTACGACCAGCATGGATCCAGACCAGCCTGCGCATCCGCGCAGTCTGGTCAGGATCCATGCTGTTCGCTAACGGTTTCTATAATTGCAATAGGCTTTGAAAACGAACAGCATGGATCCTGACCAGACTGCGTGAATGCGCAGGCTGCTCTGGAGCCATGCTGGTCGCAAACGCACTATGTTGGTTTTTCCATGGTGTGGCTCAAATGTCCTTCAACGCATAATTATCCAACCTCATAATATACTTGCATACAAATGTATCCGAAAACCTTCAGAGTTCTAGATGATAAAATCGCTCCGTAGAACGAAGCTTTGGCGCAGAATGAATATTGTTCTTGGACTTTTATTGTGACTACCCTGTGTCTGTCGTCCGTCGTCGTTCGCAATTTCACTTCGCCAATTTTGGTCCAGTCTTATCAAACTTGGTCTCGAACGAGTTAGATACTGCACTTTTTGGGATTATAATTATGCAAGTTCAAATCGTAGGAGACATTTTCAACACTCCTGAGATTGTACTTCCTAACAGATCTGCATACAAACGGATCAGACTGGTAGTCATTATAGATTTAAAATTATCGGGGTCTTCCGAGGTCACAGAAACACCTTTTTATGATTTTCGTATGATCTAGATCTACATTGATCTAAAGTTTCGTCTTTATTTGATTTAGCAACTGATAGAATAAATTTAAATGAAATCAAAGCGTCTTACCTTCAATGACGTCACCCGGCTGGTATGAAGTTGCATTTAACGTAAATGTGAACGGTGATGTTATGTTCTGTGGGTCATATGGATGACCAGTGGGTCTCATATCACTGCAGGCGGAGAGTGGTGGCCCTAATCTGTACCCTTCGCAGCATGTCAGTAAGACAAGTAGAAGAAACACATATGGTGCATACATGATTGGATATGGTGACGTAACCTGAAAAATAAGACGTATTAAAATATGAGATGACGTGTCTTCTAAGACTTAATATGATAAACTGTTGTTGCTTAAGCGAGGGGTGGGTGCAAAGCTCATTATTAGAAAAGCTTTTGTAACAACACTTAAAAATTAAAATATAAAATAATCCATCCCATATAAACCTTATATAATATGTCAATTGAAATTCATCCGGTTCAGTGTTCGATGAAAGAATATTTATATTTGCCTGTCGTTTGAGCTTACGGGTGAAATGTTGTTTGATGGTAATTAGAAACGTTAGGAAAGTTTTTTCACTCAAAATTTGACTGAACCTCATTTAGGGTCCCTGAAGAGTTTCAGTTAATGCAAAGTCATTGAATTCTCATAATTAAACTGCTTTTCCACTAGAACTAAAAATCAGTTATAATTCTTTAAATTAAACGTAAGTAGAGCGTTGACGATGTAACTGAACTCAGTGTTTTTATATTTTCTGGTCCTTTGGAATCCTAGAGTCCATTTAATCTATAAATTTAATAGAAATCTGGTTAAACCAAAGAGCGTTGCAAATTTCATTACCTCTCGTGAACAGACACAGTCAAATTGACAAAGATCGTTGCAAATTTCATTATCTCTCATTAACAGACACAGTCAAATTGCCAAAGGGCGTTGCAAAAATTACCTCTCATGAACAGACACAGTCAAAGTGGCAAAGGGCGCTGCAAATTTCATTATCTCTCATGAACAGACACAGTCAAATTGCAAAAGGGCGCTGCAAATTTCATTATCTCTCATGAACAGACACAGTCAAAGTGGCAAAGGGCGCTGCAAATTTCATTATCTCTCATGAACAGACACAGTCAAATTGCCAAAAGGGCGCTGCAAATTCTATTATCTCTCATGAACAGACACAGTCAAAGTGGCAAAGGGCACTGCAAATTTCATTATCTCTCATGTACAGACACAGTCAAATTGCTAAAGGGCGCTGCAAATTTCATTATCTCTCATGAACATACACAGTCAAAGTGGCAAAGGGCGTTGCAAATTTCATTATCTCCCATGAAACACAGTCAAAGTGGCAAAGGGCGTTTCAAATTTCATTATCTCCCATAAACAGACACGGTCAAAGCGGAAAAGGGCGTTGCAAATTTCATTATCTCTCATGAACAGGCACAGTCAAATTTCTTGATTGTGTTATATACTTCCAAATAAGCTTCTTATAATTTCACCGTCTTTAAAATTTTGAACAGGTTTTATCCCATGTCATTCAGTTTATCGTGTGAAAAGCGTGCATAATTAAACGAGGGTTACTTGAGCAGGCTGTATAGATATACCCACTGATCATACAGATATAATACAGCTGTACTACAAAATGACAGTGGCATTATTTAAAGACACGCTCCAGTCCTACCTTTTGACTTTAAATTGTCACTGAAAAAGCATGAACATCCTGACTATAAACAGTGACGCCTGTCAAAATAGAGCCTATTTTATATAAAATTCTGTATAAAATACCTGTGGTTTTGCGTGCTAAAGTGTGGCGCGTGGCCGTAAACTGTTACCTATTGTAATCATTGGTTGCATACACACAACAGAATTTGAATAACCGCGGAGCAGGGCTTTGAGCCTTTTCTGAATTAATGTGTTTTCACAACTTTATCTGTAAACGTATTCAGTTAATCTCTTTTCAGTATAATTGATAGCTAGTCCGGTTTTGAGATCAGCAATGTTTTTATACTTTTAATAATGCCCCGGTCTTTTATCTAGGGGCTACTAGGGGTGTTGTTCGTACAATTTAATTTGACAGAGTTTATGTCAGATATAAATATTCAGTTTAGCGATGAAGTAAATATTCACAGTACGCAAGTAGGGTATGTGATAATTGCATTTTGTCGGCATGGGTTCGAAACCTGAAAGCGTCGCTATTCTTTTATAGCATGTTGTTTTTTAATCATCATCTTTGACATTCATATCTATGGGGGAAATAGATAAATTAAAATAACATAGAAGTCTATAGTGCACTGTAATATCTTTTTTCAAATAAAGTATGTATTACATATGATAATGGAATTGTATGCATGTTCAATTTAAATATGTTATAAATATAATGTGTAACGCTTGGCTCGGAAAACTCGTGCTTCACAGTGTTATAAAAGGAAAATGATCGCATTTTTTCCAGGAATCCACCGACACAGCCGGTGAAACAACAGATACAGCAGATAAAGCGTCATGAATTGTTGAAATAATATTAGTTTGTATTAAATATAATAAAGAGCAAATGAAAAAAGAGAAAAATGATATCAATGTTATGAAATGAAATTAATTACACGCAATACAAAGTATTTAAAAAAATGTTAACTAAAAACAGGCCCTGACAGTTCGAGTAACAGGCAATAGATTTACCACTACAGCATTCCTAGCTCGGTTATAATTTCAATAAAGTAAATAAAATCATGCTGATGCCCCAAATTGGCAGACGAGTCTATAAATTGAACTCTAATGTGTCAAAATCAAACTATATCTTACGCTGTAGAAAAGAAGTGTTGTCTAGACATATCTAAGTACATCAAGAAGTGCGCATATTGCTACATTACTTCAATATCATGTATAGTTACACTAAAGAAGACAGTTATTTTGTGTTGGGTCTTTAACCTGTCTGCAATTGCTTGGCTCTAAATTTTACCGTTTAGAAGAAGTAGTGGCTCAAAGAAAAATACCAAGTGTGATCCCTGGCCATATTCAAGCTGCTTCACATATGTACTAATTGAAACCTTTAACGCCCGCCTCGATATTTTTGCAGTATCTTATATACCACAAGTAATACATTTATGAAATTTCTCACATGTTTTAAGATAATCAGCATATATAGTTAATAACATATCAAATTTAAACAACACTAAATTATAAAAATGACAAAATTTGATTCATTTTACGACTTCTACAAATTCTTGAAAAAAATCACAAACTAGAAGATGCTTTTGTAGAAAAGCGCATGTCTCCCCCAATGCATAGTAGTAATAGGCAAGAAGTCAATAGGGGACAGGAGCAAAAGTCCGAGAGACACCGATGCTTGGCTGCAATAGGGATCATTTACTTGGCATGTCCAATCATCACAAGAAGTTTCAACATTCTGGGCCTAGTGGTTCTCAAGTTATGGATTGGAAACGGTTTTACATGTTCTGGCCCCTGTGACCTTGACCTTTAATCGGATGACCCAAAAGTCAGTAGAGGACATCTACTCTGCATTTCCAATCATCCTATGAAGTTTCAACATTCTGGGCCATGTGGTTCTCAAGTTATTGATCGGAAAGAGTCTTCCATGTTCAGGACCCTGTGACACTTGACCTTTGCTCAAGAGACCCCAAAATCAATAGGGGTCATCCACCCTGTAAGTCCTATCACTTTATGAAGTTTGAAGGTTCTGGGTCAAATGGTTCTCAGGTTATTGATCAGAAATGGTTTTCCAATTTCTGGCCCCTGTGACCTTGAACTTTGATCAAAATGACCCAAAAATCAATAGGAGTCATCTACTCTATATTTCCAATCATCCTATTAAGTTTCAACATTCTGGGTCATGTGTTTTCCATGTTCAGTAACCCCAAAAATAATAGGGGTCATTAACATTGTAAGCCCTATCACTCAATGAAGTTTGAAGATTATAGGTCAAATAGTTCTCCAGTTATTGATTGAAAATAAAGTGTGACAGGCAGATGGCCCCTGTGACCTTGACCTTTGATGAAGTGACCCCCAAAACAATAGGAGTCATATAGTCTGTAAGTCCTATAATCCTATTAAGTTTGAAGGTTCTGGGTCAAATGGTTCTTAAGTTATTGATCGGAAATGGATGTCCATGTTCTAATCACTGTGACCTTGACCTTTAATAAAGTGACCCCAAAATCAATAGGGGCCATTCACTCTGCAAGTAAAAATCATCCTATGAAGTTTCAATATTCTGGGTCAAGTGGTTCTCAAGTTATTGATCGGAAATGGTTTTCCATGTTCTGGCCTCTGTGACCTTGACCTTTAACAGAGTGACCCCAAAATCAATCGGAGCTATCTACTCTGCATGTCCAATCATCCTATGAAGTGTCAACACTCTGGGTCAAGCGGTTCTCAAGTTATTGATTGGAAATGGTTTTCCAATTTCAGGCCCTGTGACCTTGACCTTTGATGGAGTGATCCCAAAAACAACAGGGATTGTCTACTCTATGAGCCCTACCACCCTAAGAAGTTTGAAGGTTCTAGGTCAAATGGTTCTCCAGTTATTGATCGGAAATTAAGTGTGACGGACGGACGGACTGCCTGACGGACGGACAGGGCAAAAATGACGGACGGACAGGGCAAAAACAATATGTCTCCCCAAATATACCCGAATGTTTTACTTGTAATAAATATGTAAATATCATTTAAAAGGATGCAGAGAGATAGATATTGAACTATTTTATTTATATATTTATTTTTTTATTTTTTTTTTTTTTGGGGGGGGGGGGGGGTAACCCCGTTTTTCAACAGTATTTCAGCTATGTAACGGCGGACAGTTTAACTAACCAGTGTTCCTGGATTCTGTACCAGTACAAACCTGCGCAAGTAACTGCCAACTTCCCCACATGAATAAGAGGTGGAGGACGAATGATTTCAGACACAATGTCTTTAATCAAATCGCCAATTACCCCGCCCGAGGATCGAACTGATGACATCGCGATGAGTAGATCTGCGCTCTCCCTATTGAGCTAAGCGGGTGGGCTTGAACTATTTCTGAAAATATTATCAAATATCAAGCATGATTTATTTTTTACAAGATATTGCAAGATAAATACTATTTTTTTTTGCTTTTGTCCTGATTTTGCTGCGTTATAACGAAATTTTTTCGTTTGTAAATTTGATATATACGTTTATGTGTATACTTCTGTGATTTTCAAAACTGGGTTAAGGTTGTGAAAGGAATTGAAAGACATCATAGCCTTATTATGTAAACACACTATTTGTAATGTGAAACACATCATTAGAAGTTAACAGCAAATTGGTTTATTCAATCCAAATAAACGTTTGCACTGTCACGGCCTGTAAACACTGGCTCGTCCTCTTTGAGGAGATGAGTTGAAAAAAGAGCCAACGATACTTCCGAGGCGGCGCTAATGACCGGAACTTTAAGCAGAATGTAAACAAAGAAGAAGGGTGAGTTGATTGTTTCCTTTCTCAGTTAAATGTAAGGCCCTATTTCAAAAAACAGCCAATGTAGTTCCACTCAGAAATGATTATACTTTTTATATATGCAGGCCATTTTGCAAGGTAAATGCATTCCTTGACGTAAGAGCTTTTGAAAATTGGACAATGGGGCAAGTTCGAACCAAAAGTGGAGATTTACCAATATATTTCGCCCTAATTTACACAAATAAGAGTAGACATACATTGTACCAATTTTTCTCATAATGGTATGTTAAATCTGAATTATTTATGTGTTTTAACGGCAGTTTTTACCCCTCTATGCTCAGTTTTGGCTAAGAGGAGGAGCCAAAGCCTTGGAGGAGGCGCAAAAGGCCAGAGTGGGGGCCACTGACCAGTTCTTTCTCTGGGCGATTAACACTCGTATAAAGCGTTTTCGTTCTCGCATTGTAATATCTATTCCGTTTTAATGTTTGTACTTTGATGCTTGAAATTGTATTATACTACCCAAATGCACATACTCTACCTAAAATAACAAGAGCTGTCCGTAAGACAGCGCATTCGACTTTTCTCAGTGCTTGACTCTGAATTAGAGCTTTGCCAGTAAAACTTTATAAAACTTTAAACCAAAAAATCTGAGTTAGAAAGGGCCTAACTGTCAAATTTCAAATCAGAATTATGGGGTTAATTTCTCCTGGGGCAGACTTTGATAGTAAATAACTATTTTAAGTTTCAAGTCAATAGCTTTGATAGTAACAGAGCTATCTGACTTAATTAAAAACTTTTACCAAAAATTCTAAGTTAAAAAAGGGGCATAACTCTGTCAAAATTCAATCAGAGTTACAGGGATTGTTTCTCCAGGTGTAGACTTCGAAAGTAATAAACTATTTTAAGTTTCAAGTCAATAGCTTTGATAGTAACAAAGATGTTTAAAGCTATCAAAAGGGTTAACCAAAAATTCTAAGCTAAAAAGGGGCATAACTCCATTAAATTCAAATCAGTGTTATAGGGATTCATTCTCCTGGTGTAGACTTTGATAGTAAATAACTATTTTAAGTTTCAAGTCAATAGCTTTGATAGTAACAGAGATAATTGACTTTATAAAAAAAACCAACGCCGACGTCAACGCCGGTGCGAGCACAGGTGGCAGTAACGTACCTAGGATACAGTATGGGTCCATGAACCATATGCCCTTAAATTTACTACAAGTATAATGTTTTCTTAGGAAAAAATTATAAAAAGCCATTTTGAAAAAAAAATTGCTCCTGTGACAATGAGCCATGAGAAAGGTGATCAAGAACAGTTTGACATGTGCATTGCTTCCAGGTCCGTATTTTTTTTTCAAAACAATATTTCCTTATCAATGGTTGGCCGCCTTTTCGGCAAAAGATTAATCTTTCAAAAACAAAGTCTGACAGCAAATATTGCCTCAACAGATGCCACCCTATTTACAAACTCCCAGTACTAAATTATAACTCAATATGACTTTGACTGCAGAACGACTGACAAACGGACAAGGATAAGACAAAACCTATATAAAACGTGCGGTTCGACCAGGGAATAAATATCTAACGTTTTCAGTTTCATTGTTATCGTTAGAATATCTGGGAGAAGTATTTTGAGTGTTAGCATTTTCATAGATATGTAATCGAATTAAGCAATTTACAAGTAAACAAAAATATTTATTTAGCATTTGTAAGTACCCAGTGAAGCACATATTGCAATTGCATTTCAAGACTACTAAAAAGTTAACACTATTAAAAATTTCAAAATGCGTTGGACACGAAAACCGTTGTGCATTAGGAAATGTCCCTTTCATAAAAATATCACAATTACACAACTTAATACGCCATGATAGCCCATTATTAGACAAGTGAAAAAGAAAAAAAAAAGAAGTGCAAATATCTCACAATACATTCTAAGAAAATGAATATGATGTTGTTACAATATCATCCATCAGATGTTTGTCACAATCAAAGGAAACCATGATAAAGCTCTGGTATGTGAGAATTAACGATCTCAATTTCATAGTGCTTTGGCTCCCACTCCGGTTCTTAGCGCCTCCTCTGCGTCGATGGCTCCTCCACATGGTGATAAATGAACATGTACGGGATAAACACGCTAGTAAACCACATAAATCATGCAGTACCAATATATGCTTTTCAGCAAGATTGATGCAGTGACTATAAAACCTTAAATTTGTGTAAATTAGGGCGAAATATATAGGAAAATGTCTACTTTTGGTTTGGACATGCTCTATTTTCTAACTTTCAAAAGTTCTCACGTCAAGGAATGCATTTACCTTGCAAAATGGCCTGCATATATAAAAAGTATAATCATTTCTGAGTGGAACTACATTGGCTGTTTTTTTAAATAGGGCCTTACATTTATCTGAGAAAGGAAATAATCAACTCACCCTTCTTTTTTGTTTACATTCTGCATAAAGTTCCGGTCATTAGCGCCGCCTCGGAAGTATCATTGGCTCTTTTTTCAACTCATCTCCTCAAAGAGGACGAGCCAGTGTTTACAGGCCGTGACTGTATTTCTTGTATTTGAAAGGGCGTTGGCACGTAAGACTTGACTGTGACTACCTGTTCAATTATAACGACATTGTCGCTGAAACGACAAAAAGTAAGTTTGAGAGCTAGTCTATGTTGTATAAAGTAAATCAAATATGTAATGTTTGACTGGAAAAATATGCTAGTCATTGTAACTGCGGAACACGACTCAATGAATCCGCTCACAGCTGAAGAAACTACAAATACTGTTAATGAAGCATAATGAAGTGTATTTTATATTGAAATCAAGTTTTCTTGTATGTGACGATGATAATGAAATAAGATAGGATTACGAAGTAACACTAAACTCATTAAATGAATATAACAGCATCCTAAAAATGCTTTCACGCCCCCCCCCTCCCCACCCCTCATTTCACCAGACGCCCGTGTATCAAGCTACTGTGCAACTACTCTGCCATCCTGAGTACTTGTAACAGATGATGGCTGTATTGTAAATGAGACGTCAAATCTTTAGCAGCCTAAAATGGAACCGTCTGTTATTTAGGTAATATTTACATTCAATATATTTTTGTTTAGAAAGAAAAAAAGCGTTTCTTTTCACTACACTGGTGCAATAATATAAAGTATGGCCCTTTCCGCGAGACTAAAGGTGCAATCTGGTTTCTTTCACAAGAAATATGATAATTTTGAAATAAAATCGATCAAAACTGGGACCAATGTTAATGTTTCGATGCAACTCGTGCATAATTTTCTTAATGGCAGCACAAAAGATTACAGTTATTCTATGGCGGGTCTTTAAGCAGTGCATTATTTGTATTTTGTGGGTGTGAGTTCAATATCCGCCCCTCACTTTTATTTCTTTATTTATCTACCTATCTATTTATGTATTTGTTTATTATCTATTTTTTTTGTATTTTCTTCTATAAACATAGCGTTGTAAACATGTGCTAACAAAATAAATTATAAGTGTTAAATTGTTCACTATTTAATATGAGTGAACAAATTGTTAATCAACAAAATGTAACTATGTTAAGAGGTCATTTCAGATTTCACTTCACACACTAAGTCTAACGAGCAAGTTTGACTGTACTTAAAATTGACACTGAAGGCTGCCTTCTATTCCCCCTCCCTTTCGACAATAAAAGACTGTATGTCTAAGGGGAAATATCAAATTTCTACGTTTCAGTCGTTTAATATCGTGTGATCCGATCTAGCAAAATCCACTCGAGCCGAAAACAGCATCACGTATCAAGCTACTATATATCATCACAAATTAAATCACCATGACAAATGTTTTTTACGATAAATTGTTGCCAGGTTAATATATTCTGAATATCATTTGAGCCGAACCATGAGAAAACCAACATAGTGCATTTGCGACCAGCATCGATCCAGACCAGCCTGCGCATCCGCGCAGTCTGGTCAGGATCCTTGCTGTTCGCTTTCAAACCCTATTGCAATTAGAGAAACAGTTAGCGAACAGTATGGATCCTGACCGGACTGCGCGGATGCGCAGGCTGGTCTGGATCCATGCTGGTCGCAAATGCCCTATGTTGGTTTTCTCATGGTGTGGCTCATTTCAAGATATAGACACGTCCGTAAAGAAATTTAAATAATCTTCAAAACATATTTTTAGATATAATACTGATTCGCTTCGTGGTAAAAAATTTTTACTGAAATAACTAACACCTGTATCGTAAATTTAAACACTAAGGAAAAATGATGCGATGAAACTACGTTTAAAAATGTATATTTAACAAATATCAATTATATTACTTGATTTCTTTCTTTGTTTAACTAGAAGTCAAATCGAGTTATGTTAGAATTAACAAATAATCAAGGCCTTCGAGTTGTTTATCGTCTGATTTACCACGGGTCAGAGTTCAGATGCGTAGGAATTGAACCACGAGGGCGTTAGCCCGAGTGGTTAAATACTGAAGCATCTGAACGATGAACCGTGGTAAATTAGACGATAAATAACAAGAAGGCCTTGATTGTTTTCATTCTGACATGCTCATTGATATATTTTAATAGATATTATACTGGACTTCGTTTACCTGAGGAGTAATGTATCGAACGTCATGCGGCAATTTGACGTCATAATTGACGTCATAATGCTCTCTTACCGGTCCGCGCGTCAACCGTGTTTATCGCAGAATATACAGAGCTTGATTTCCTTCTTTGTTTAACTGGAAATCAAATCGAGCCATGTTAGAATGCGTAATAACGTCGCCAAAAATAAGTCTTTGTGCCTTTTTAGTTGGGATCTTATTACTTTGGGATGCTGTGTGCATCCGGGGAATCTACCCTAACCTTTAATTTTATCTTTTTTTGTAATATGTGCACAAGTTGCAGTGTCATTGAATTTGTAAAACAAAATGGGAATAAAAAGCACATGTTAACTGCGTTCAAAAAGTATAAACAGACAGTACCCTAGTAAATGCAATGAATAAATGCAAGTTAAGCTTTTTAGATAATTGCGAAATTCGAAAGATTGCAGAAAAACAACGTCTAATACAAATTTCGCTACTTTTATTCCGCGTAAAGTAACTAATTAAGTTTGCTGTCAAGATGCTTTTATGGTTATTATAGATTTAAACTACTCAAATCTAAACAAACAATGGCAAAACTCCTTCGGTCAGAGGTGTTCAACCCGATGGTGATTTTTGTTACACGTTTACGCTTACCATTGCTACCAGTGTGGGGAATCACGTGACCCAAAATGGTACGGAACACGGAAATCAATATGGCGGATTTTTGACTTTTTACTTTTTACCAATTTTCAAAGGTTAGTAAAAGCTACAGCATCTATTTCGCTCGTTTTATAGCGCAGTCTATGCGCATTTTAATGCTCTTTCCAGCGATGTATGTGTCTTGTCTACGTCCTCTCCAGTTTCTGAGTTACCTTCGAGGTTTTGATCGAAGCGAGGATAATTTCTTTTAAAAACACAATGGTACGATACACGTAATTACTCTTTGCACACAAAAAACCTATGCAATTTGCAGCTTTTCGAACTTGTTTAAATCTGTAACTGTTAGATCTTTATCATAGAGTAACTATGCATAGTGCTTGTTAATGAATTTTCGCAAATTCTTGCGAAAAATCGACAAACTATCGAAATGGTACGCGACACCTGCTATGATACGCAACACGTACTAACTGTTGGCAGTCTGATACGCAACACGGGCATGTGTCACCAACGGCGATTCAACTTCAAATTTGTGTCATAATTAATTTACTAACTATTTCAAACGTGATATCGTTCGGAAGCACTGCAATCTTTATTTATGTTTAAAGAGGTCAGCACGCTACGACTTTCATGTTTCAAAATTACATAAAATGTTTATTTTATTTCAGAATGGCGCAGTTTTTTAATCTTGTATGCATTTCTTTTACAGACATGGCCAAACCTAAGAAGAAATCGGGTCTGACACTTGAGAAAAAGAAGTGGATAAAGAAGCAAAACAAGAATGTCAATATTAAAGTAACTTTCCAATTGCAGCAATCCGTCAAGAAATCACCAGCGAGAAAACAAACAAAAAGATCACTTACGCCATCTAAATCCCCTCTGTACAACTCATCTCCAGCAAATAAAAAAAGTAAAGTGAATTTAGTCACCTGTCGTTTCCAAAAAACAGTTTTCAGCAACTCCCGATAAAGGTCTTCAAGATCACTTTTAGGAAAACAGTGATACCAAAGGCGATGTAGAACACTTCTTAAACACTGAATTACTATGTGAAGAAATCGAAGAAATGTGAAGAAATCACATGTTCGATACTGCGAGCAGAAAAAGACTTCCTGTGAAAAGAAAACAGGGAACTTTTAGTACATCAAGGAATCCATTTCAGAAAGGAGCTCTGTGTATAAGGTGGGAGAAGGCTAGGACGAATGAAATGAAATGCTACCGAAGAAGAGGATGGGACTGGACTGAGAAGTGCTTATTAACGAGAAAAGAAATAGTTACGATACCAGTACCAAAAATAAAAGGAAGATGATATAAATACAGTTGGAGAAAAGAAAAATTATTTGAGGACTTAATGTGAAAGGGAATATGATATAAATATACACTAAATGAGAACAAATACGGGAAGTGAAATAGATACTGAGTGAAGAAAGAACTGATGTTTTTAAGAGTAAATGGTAGGGAAAATTTGATATATTCAGTAAACAGTGTGATTAAAATCATGAGGGCTAAATTTTATGCAAAAGAACATTATGTCATATAAACTGACATACTAAATGGGAATAGAAAGACTCAATGACATTGAGAAAAATATATTTTAAGAAGTTTTGATTTATTGTTGGAAGCTTGCTGTATAGATTCTGTATAGATAATGAAAATGAGCTTTGATAGCTTTTTGTCAATTGAAAAAATGACATGTTCTTTTTTTTTGCACATGTTTTTGTGACAAAAGTTTGTTTAATTATGTTTTTAATTGCAATAAAGTAGTAACCGAACTGTTATTCAAGTTTCTAATCACTGTGAAATTGAAAAGATAGAGGGTTCATCAGGGCTGTTATATTTCGATCTCCTCAGATCGTTCAGCACGACTTTTATGTCGTGTTATTGGTACTGTTTAGTTTCTGAACATGAGCATTTCGGCCTGGGTGGTTCCAATACTCCCGCTTTTATAGCTTTGGGTATTGTATAATCACCCCTTGGATATGGCGCCTGCTTTTAAATTTTGTCTTTTGGCAGTTCCTGTGATATGCAGGCTCCATAATCTCAGATCCTCTTTCTAAATTCCAGTTTGTTTAGTTCTGCTCATTATTTTCTCGTTTAGGGCAAACCCTTTATTTTAACTTGGGACCATACGCCGCTTTTCATGGAATTACACACTAGTGTAGCATTGAAGGTTCCATGTGCACCGTCGTATGAACACGTCTGCGGATATCTCTAAATTGTTTTTTGTACTTTTTAACATGTGTAAATGTTGAGTTCTGTTCAACCCGGGGCTAGAGGGCGTGGGCGGTAGCATGCATTTCCACTACCGTCCATGAACAGGCTCAATCAAACCGAGCCTGCAACATTTTCGTTTTTGTTGTGTTGAACGACCTTTGGAGTTTCCACTTTTTCTATTTATGTTATAGCCCCACTATTATATACCAGCCTTTTTATATGAGAAAACTAGGTAGGATCTTGTGTTGGTTTTTCCGAAGCCTCTTTCCGCTGGTAAGTATCTGGAATACTGTTTCAATGGACGATATAGCCACCAAAAACAACGTCAGTTTAAATTATTATAATTATTTATTAATTGTTCATCTTTTGTACGTAAATATAAAATATTTATTTAACTTGAACTCCTAGTTAAATCACACTTTACTCACACATAAATAATACTTTAGCAAATTCAAGTATATATACAAAACTGAAACTAGAAACAGTGCCGAAATGGTGATACTGTCACATAAAAAACATAAAAATGCCAACTATAAACATAGTAACACAAAATCCTTAAAATCGCGAGAAGAGTATTATAAAACAATTGCAGATATACAAAGACGATTTATTCGCTCCAAAATATCACACAGAGACACGGGGTCTGAAAAACATACTCCCTTGGCCAGACTCCCATAGTAGCTACGCCCATATACAGAATTGTACATTCCGAGACATAAACAATCGTACGTAATATAAAAGCTTACCCAGTTCGTAATCATGGTGTGGCGAGTGAACTTTTTAAAACATGATCCGATGAAGACCATTTATTTTGTATGATTGTTTTATGTCTCCGGATGTACCATAACGTTAAAATATACTGTACAGTGGGTAGCAGATAATGTTGGCCTGGCCAAGGGGGATAGGTTTACCAGACCCCATATACAAATTGTAGTGTATTTTTTTCAATGATACTGCAAAAAAAAATAAATTGAAGAAACTATCGGAACTATCGGCTAAAAATGCGTCAGAAAGTTATATATATATAACATTTATTTAGAGTTTAATGATTAGTTCAAATTTTAGATGATGTTATTTGTTATTAAATATTATGAACACTAGCAAATCTGGTACGGCAAAGCTTAACAAAGATGTTTAGGGTGTTGCCAGCCCTGGATCAGATATTCCCAATACGTTCTCTACCCTATTTTGTATCCGATCATAAAACGAACAAACAGTCCTCCAAATATTCTCCAGCCAAGTATCCAAACATCTTAGTTTTGTTCGAGTATCTCATGTGTGTTGTATTAGTGCACCCAAACCAACAAACAACCTCCATCCACGAAAAAAATGCTATACTGTTCACTGGAATTTTTTATTTTTACCCAATTTTAGAAATTTTATTATTACATCATCAAGTCCATCTTCCTCTTATAAGACCGAGAAAACTTCTGACAATAAATTTTCAATGGGGACTACATTGTCTGCATTACGCAGCTCTTCACACTTGCAATCCAGTGTTTAAGAAGTGCTCTACATTGTCTTTACATATCACTGTTTTCCTCTACAGGTCCAAAAAGTGATCTTGAAGACTTTAACTTTAATCGAGAGTTATTGTATGTTTTTTTTTTTGGAAGCGACAGGTGACCTAAATGCTTTTTTTTCTTCAGTTTGCTGGATATAAGTTGAAGAGGGGAATCAAATGGCGTAAGCAGTCTTTTTGTTTGTTTCTCGCTGATGATTTCCTGGCGCATTGCAGCAATTGGAAAGTTATTTTGATATTGATATTCCTGTTTTGCTTCTTTATCCACTTCTTTTTCCCAAGTGCCAGACTCCGTTTCTTCTTAGGTTTGGCCATGTCTGAAAAAGAAAAGTATACAAGATTAGAAAACTGAACAACTGCGCATTTTTTAAAATAAGATTAATAGATTTTATTTAATTTTGAAACATGAAAGTCGTAGCGTGCTGACCTCTTTAAACATAAATAAAGATTGCAGTACTTCTGAACGATCTTAAAAACTAAAAACCACGTTTGAAATAGTTCAATAGATTAATTGTGACGCAAATTTGAAGCTAGATCGCCGTTGGTGACACATGCCCGTGTTGCGTATCAGACTGCCAACAGTTAGTACGTGTTGCATATCATAGCACGTGTCGCGTACCATTTCAATAGTTTGTCTATTTTTTGCAAGAATTCACGAAAAATCATAAAGAAACACTGTGCATGGTTACTATATGATAAAGAACTAACAGTTACAAATTGAAACAAGTGCGAAAAGCTGCAAATTAAATAGATTTGTGTGTGCAAAGAGTAATTACGTGTATCGTACTATTGCGTTTTTACAGAAAATTATCATCACTTCGGTCAAAACCTCGAAGGTAACTCAGAAACTAGAAGAAACGTAGACAAGACACATACATTGCTGGAAAGGGCATTAAAATGCGCATAGACTGCGCTATGATAAGAGTAAAATAGATGCTGTAGTTTTTACTTACCTTTGAAAATTGGTAAAAAAATTAAAAAATCCGCCATGTTGATTTCCGTGTTCCGTACCATTTTGGGTCACGTGATTCCCCACACTGTGCTACATTGCATACAATGTTTTGTTCAAAATTTTACGAGTATTTCTTACGAACACAAATTTGTAAATAAAGTGTATACGTGTAGTGCACTACAAGATGTTAAAGCTTTAAATATATCAATAATGTTTGTGTCAAACAAATTATGTCATTCTTAGCAGATACCAACATTGATAACAACACTATTTTTGATAACAACAATAACTTTGATCTTCCCTTTTCAGTTTCAAATAAGCTCCCGATTTGTAGTATCAGAGCCAAGGATGAGGACCAAAAGTGTTATCCATATATTATTACAATATCTTGTCTTAGAACTTTTGATTCGGAAGAATAGAGTTTCTGCAGGATTTTTATCCTTAAGGAAACTAAATCGAATGAGATATACAGCCAAATCTGTCTTAAGTGTAAAACAACATGGCTACTTAAGACAGGTGGCTGCTTAAAACATGTTAAAATTATAAAATAAACGTCAGTTTGGGAGGTTTGTCATGTTGAAATTAGAAAAAAAACGTCTGTTGGAATTAGAAAAAAAGTCAGTTTGGGAGGTTTGTCATGTTGAAATTGAAAAAAAAAACGTCGTTGAAATTAGAAAAAAAATGTTAGTTTGGGAGGTTTGTCATGTCAAGATGTATCTTTAAAAAAGATACATGGCCGCATTTTATTTATAAAGCAAAACAAAATGTAGTTTTTAAAGTAAAATTTTCATGTTTTTTATGTATATTTTACAGAACATATGTTTTACATCATAATTATATTAATCTAATATAAAGACTAAAAAGAGGGGCCGAAAAGTGGGAGACGAAATGACCAATTTGAAATCGTCAAGGGATACGAAATGACCAAAATGGGGACGAGTTAACTGGGGGACGAGTTGACTGTAAATCGTTTACGGGAGATCACTCCGTATCAGAGTGGCAGAATTGTTTCACTACCGGTGGGATTCAGGTTTATGACGCAATCTAGTTGTATTTCCACAGGAGTCTTGCAACGGATTATACTGTCTAACAATACAGCTCAGAGCACCTGCACACCTCTCTATTCCATTCGAAAACCTAGGGAATTCATCCACCAATCAAAATGTACAGTTTTAGTCAGCTGTTAAATGACCTTCACCTAACATATTTATAGGAAGTAAATGTGGAATCAATACCGGCCTGCGACCGGAAAAATCACCTGTTTCGTGGTATCGGAACAGTTGCCCGGAAAAGGTAAAATACAACAAAGCAAGGTATAAAACTCCACTGAAAATCACTGAAAGGGAACATGTCGACAATATGCACAATGAGGCTTGGCACTGATCACTCCTTTAAAGTTTGGTGGAAATCATATCTATAATATAAGAGAAGTAGCTAAACATCATACAATTTGATGAATTAAGGGCCATATCTCTGCCGACATTATGCACAATGAGGCTTGACACTGATCGGTCTTGTGAGGTTTGGTGGAACTTTGCCCAATAATATAAGTGAAGTGGCCAAACATCATAAAATTTTATGAATCAATAGCCATTTCTCCGCTTAAAATCATCAAACCGGAAAATGCCAATGATATGCACAACAAGGTTTGGCAATGATCAATCTTGTGAAGTCTGTTGTAAATCCTCCTAGTGACAGACAGACAACAATATAGCAATTTGTCTCCATCCACTATATGTCTGTTCATGAGATGTAATGGAATGTGCAACACCCTCACGCCCGCTTAAATTGAACTCTATTGACATAGACATGAATCGACTCCATTCAGATAAAGACTGCTGTTGTGACAGTTTATAAGATTTGTAACAAGAAACCTCACTTTTCAGTCTTCAAGTCCGACTTATTTTGTGATGTTTATATGTCAAGCTATGTGTTTATCATGTACATTGTAGATCTACGCAGAACACACTGGCCATTCACTTTGACCAGGCGCCACTATTGATACTTCTGTTCTAACACTTTCCTCTAGTGAGGTCCTACTGATCCACACAAGTGGAAAAGGATTTCCCTTTTCTTACCCTCCTACTGAGTAAATTCAGAGCTGGTTGTGCTACGCCCCTGACTCCCCATTATATGTGATAAAATAGAATAGGCCTGTCAAAACCCACAAAAAAAGGCTATTTCCAAACATTCACAAAGATTGCATATTTTATTTGTGCAACAATTTGATTTTCACCCCCGTACTCAGCAAGTTGACGGAGGCTTGGGATCGGATGGTAAGGGATGGTTGCATGTTTCCCCAGAAACGTTTTTGACCTACGTTCATACACGTATGTTTTCTTTGTAATTTCCTACAGCACAAAAATATTCAAAATGTCCGTCCTGCATATTTCAAAATTTAACCTACTTTTTAAGTATGGTTAAGATTCAAAATGCTAAAAATTGCTTTTAAAACTTTTGATGCCAAAAGCAAAATTATTTTAAAGTTGAAAAATTGGTACCAAAGAAGCTTTATTTGGAATTTACATTGCTTGTCCGCTAGGCATTACGAGCAGACAATCGATTTCGGTCAGATTTTCTAAATAGAAATATAGTGGACATGTAAAGATTTTGCTTAATATAGAAAATACTAAAACTCAAAATCTTTAGTTGCAAAAGGCTTATCCATGTTCAATTTTCATCCATTCCATGTTTTCTTTTAAATAAATGTTTTCTTTACTTTTTACTGTTCCAGGCCATAATTTATCATGCCATCATTCCGTCTTTTTTTTCCCCCTTCGGTTTTTATGTAGAATGTTTTGTTTTCTATATAGTAAAACTATCAAAGAGCCATAACTGCGGTACAGATAGTCACAGCAAAAGTTCATTCCTTTATGGTCATCTGCACCTTAAGTTGTTCATCTGTAAAAGTTTGAAGTAAATCTGGCAAATGGGATGAGTTAGACACACAAGATTTCGGGACATACATCCGTACGTACGGACAACACCAACATTATATGGCCCCACCTAAATATGGGGGGCATAAAAATGGAGCATTTTGGCACATTTTGGTAGTTTTGCATTTCTATAACACTCGAATATGCGATATATTCAAACAAACATTATAGCTCTATATGTTTCTGTTCATTTCATTGATTAAATTAAAAGTGTATCAATACCCTACATAAGCTTTACACTTACTTTTAAAGTACACAAAATAGGCCGGTTATATTACATGTACTCGAAATAATGTCAGAAACCTTAAACTTAATTCCTACATAAAGTTTTATTGATGATTTTTAATCTTTAGTTACTTATGCAACACAGGAAAAATGTCCTAAAAAGAAATCCATGCCAAACTCTGAAAATTACGTGATATTTAAGGACACATTCCTTCAGATTTTAATTAAAACAGAGTTTAGAGTTTAGAGTTTATTTAAATATATTCCACTGGGCTATAATCCCACGGTGGCACACATATACATAATATAAACTAACAGTGGTAATATATGGGGAAAGTAAGTCAGACATATTTCAAATAAATAGATAAATACAGTACACTGAAATAACAGAGTGTTGTACATGAAAAACTATGGCATCATATAGAGGAATGCATAAAACACTGGCCGTATTATATTTGAGTTTGAAATCTAGATTTATCCTAAATTGATCAGTTATCACTTAATGGATCGCAAATACATTTTTCCAACTCAGTGATTATAGTTTGACACGTACGTGTATTTCATTGGTATTCTAACGAAGAATATTTTCGAACCACATTTCATGAATATATCTAAATGATATTACTACCATAATCTTACCGAAATGAAACGTAAGATTGATGGAGCAAAATGGAATACCAAACATAGTTCAGTCAATGTAGATAAAATCACAGATGATGTAAACGATCTTCAACCGTTGGATATCAACCTTACCGAAACGAATTTTTAAGATTGATCACGGTATCTAGTGTTAAATATATTTTTAAGAGGTAGGTTACCTTGTTACCAGGGTAAATTCAAAATAGTTGAACCACAGCATTTTTTTGTATTTCGTGTAATTTAATGTTTTAACTGCTACAATCTCAATTTCGTTTATCTCTGTCCCTCCAAGTAATGTTTTATCCAGGTTTGAAGTACATGACCCTCAAAAGGTATTTTATATTAAAAGAAGAAGGAAAATATGGATATTTAACACTTTTCATTGTATTGTGGTTTCATTGTTATCCGTTGAAGTCTTCACAATTGATAATTTTACAAGTATGCGCCTTAGCTTTCTAAATTAAGCTTAAAATGTATGTGTCGCGGGGCATGGTTTCCATGGTAACGCATTTTCTCTGATTTTTAAACAATTATATATGAAAACGGGTTTTTCGACGGCTTCAGTGTTATTCTGTTAATGACCAACATGGAATATTTGGGTAATAATATAAGCAAAATACCAAGCACTTTACATGGTACCCTATTTTTCTTAAAGTTTAAAGTAACCATAGCAACAGAGATGTTTGAAATCGCTTATATATTGCTTTTTATCGCAATTTCTTATAAAAGATATAAAATAAAATTATCTTTCTTGTTAATGTAGCTTTAAAACATCTTATTTCTAACGTGTTATTTGCATTTTTACAGCTTAAAATACTTACAGCAGTATCCCTCGTCTGACATTTCTTTATGGAAAAATCGTTCAGCATGCTGCTATTATTCTAATGGATATTGTTGAAATGCAAATAGAAAGCTGAAGCTGTGTTCCTTAAATAGACCAGTGTCAACGCTTTTGAATTTTAAATTTAGATATATAGGTCACGGGCTTCGTTTCCATGGTAACTTCATTTTAATTCAAGAAACCACAATTTTATACTGAAATTTGAACAATTTTTGAACTTCGTTTTAGTATAAAAGTAACAAATTATCAACTGAAACTGAAAAATAGGTATAACAAATCAAACTGCCCCATTTTTATTTGAAAATGGCCGTAATAAGTAACCTTTCATCCAACTATATTCTCAATAACATCAGTTACCATCATCCATTTTCTTACATTCCGCCTAACATTTGAATATAACTACATACAAAAAGCAAAATATTGATAATTATTCAGAGCGAAAGACTCATAAAAAATATTTCAGCAAATAATGGCTGCTTAAAAATAGTTCAAATAAAGAAAATGCACAGAATTACGTACTTTCAAAATAAAAGTTAATCGACACGTAACGTCATCTTCCTAAATCTCCATATATAAAATCATTTTGCGTTGTTTTCTTTACTCCTAATAACTTTTTGCAGAACTGTAAATGTATTCTTTCAATACTTTGACAATCACTAAAACCAATAAATTCACTACAATAATTTGAAATTGGTGACACTAATTTGTCAAATAGATCTAATTTGTACTTAGCAGTTATATAAGTAAGCTTATACAGGTATTTGTTCAACTGAAAAATTGCTTTCTGTGCCTGACCCGCCAAAGTGATTTTAGCTGCATTAAATGCCCCTCCAGTAGAAAATACAATTCCAAGATATGTAAATTTATTAACAATTTTTATTTCATTATTACTATAATAAAACGCAATATTCGCGGGTACCCTACCGCCTCTCTTAAAAATCATCATCTTTGTTTTGAATGTATTTACTTTAAGTTTCCATGTATTACAATAATCTTTAAAAAAACAGACACACACAAAAAAACGTACTATGTATGACGTTATTTCCGTTGTTTATTATTATTCCCTGAAGAAGGCATGTAGCTGAAACGTTGGAACTATAGTAAATTTTGAAACTGACAGCGTGTTATCTACTTCATTAATAATCTTTTAATGAATTCAAACTGTCTTGTGTTTCAATATCTAAAAAATGTGCCATGATATGTTCCTTACATACTACTTATTCCACACTAAAAAGTTGATGTTGGAATTAGTTCAACACCAAAAGTTAAAATGTCCAGCCTAAGCAGGGCAGATAAGTAAAACTGCACACATATTAATTGTATACATTACAAAATTAAATTAATTATTGTCGCGTGAGCAATTAAATATATCTTAAAACAAAATGCAGGCAAATTAAAGATGATAAAATGACATACCTTCTAACAGATGTTAATCTACCTAAGACTTCATCTACGACACACGAAAACTTTAATATGCAAACTGGTATTAATATACTTCAGATACCTCGTTATAAAGCTTCTATAACATACATCGGGATGCTGGTCATGCGAATAGATGATTTGTAACGATCTAGGGTAACGGCTTTGTATACAAAAAGACACAGATTTTACGACGAATTCAGTGTATGATAGAAAGTTGGCATTTCACAGAATTGACATATCTAAATATTTAACCTTTTTGATACTAATATAGTGTTATTTTGCCCTATATAAATGGCAATATCGAACAGTTTAGCTTATTTGGTTATGTAATGTTCTTTTCCTTTAAATTAGTCACTTTCACCGGACAAGTTACTTTTTATTATATAGGGTTACTTTTGCCTTAAATAAGTCACTATTATTGAACAGATAACGAAAATAACAAAATAAACCTTTTCCCTCAAATGTCACAGGTTTCATGACGAACATTTTTCTGTCACGGATCTCTGTTTATAGTCAAGGTGACAGATTCATAACGAGTCAGCGATGTAGAAATTCGGTCAGTATTACTTGAAACACACATTTCATCTATCGGTCACTTACCAAGAGGTCGTTCACGCTTTTTTCCATTAACGTTGATGACAGTTTATATCCGAACAAGTTCTATTAACGACATTTTTTTTGTTATCCTCTTACCGGCATATACACAAAACTTCTAAGATTTTGGGAACTGTCAGTGGTGCATTTTCCACCACTTAAATGTTTTACAGAGTAATTAAATGTTTGACAGAGTCAAGAGTTTGACAGGGTATTATGTAGACTGGTGCCCGTGTTTACTCTCTACGTTCCATAAATTTTTGTTTGGAGAGAATGATTCTCGATATACAGTCGGGTACCAGGCTAGGTATTATGGCGCATTTCCTCTTCGCGCAAACGTTTCACATCTGGATAGGAATTCAAATTCAGTTAATCCGATTTGGGTACAGCTTACCAGTTAAATTTCTTATTCACTGTAGTTAGATATGTTGCATTTCTTTACGCTCTACGCGCTTGGAAGTTGTTTTGGTGTAAAATTATTTCCAAGGTGTGACAGTAACGCGTCAAATAGTTGCTTATCAAACCATTTGATTGATGTATCAATTATTCTCAAATTTATTGTCTAAACCTCGAACGTTTCAATTTCTTTAATAAAATTTATAAGATGATCCATTAGAACCACAAAACGCAAGCAAACAAAATTTTGCTTGCAGGAATCAAAATAATTCTTCACAAATCCGTTACATTTTGTCCCAAATCCGTGACTCTTTTACCACGGAACGTGAGAAGTCATCTCTTCGTGTGCCCGACTTCCCGAGGTGTGACACGATTTACACCCACTGGAACAGTTAAGGTTTTGAGGTGTTTCGCTCTAGTTGCTTCTTTCAAAAACTTTTTAAAGATTCAAGTGCTTTATAATTGGCGCGATCTTACTTTCCAGTACGTGCGGTTTCGCAGTGTATTTAATGACATTGAAATATGAAGAAATTATTACATGATGACCATATTTTTGCAAATAAATGGTATCTTTATGCAATCAAAGCATTGTAAATACTGGAGGAGGGATTGTCTTGAAATGTATTGAAATGTCAGGTCCGAGATCAGCAATGTCACTTTTCTGTTGGGACTGTTAAACTAGTAATATTAATGTCTTTTTCGGTTGTTTTTTTTTACAACAGTGTAACCATTTCCTTGCCAAATTTCTATGGTCATTGTGAATTTAATGACTAAATATGAACAATGCAGACTATCATGATCAGACTGCACAGATGTGCATGTAGACACATACACACAATTACAAAACAATCATACATTAATAACTATTGGGTCAATATACATCAAAATATAAAAACATAGGGAACAGAACTGAAACACATTTTTAAGGTCACCTATTATAGCAGGGACGATCAGACTTTTAAGGAATACACACATAACTGGTTACCGTGTTTCAAATTATAAGATGACATTGGTAAATAAATATTGCAATTTGTATGAAGATTGATAGAAAAGATTTATGATAGTAAAATGGTCCAAAACAACACGGGTCAAAAACGCAAGCCTAGACAATTTTAGGGTAAAATGCTTAATAATTTATGTCGTCGAAAAACAGCATGATTTGGAACCCAACAATTCTGACGCAGTGCTTTGTCTTATGTACTGAAAATGCCATAAAACCTTAGAAACTGTTGATATCAAGCTAAAACCTTGTATTTTTTCATGCATTTAGGTTTCTTGTACATTTCAAATGAAACTGGCACAGTGTCAGAGAAAAAAGTTTTTCTTATAGGCATACAGACACTAAATAGAAAAATAGCGCGAAAAAAATGGCAGTCGCATAATGGCGGATACAAAAAGTCCTCAGTTTTTTTGTTCTGTAGAGCTTTTTTCCTTATTTTCTTTGCAATTTTTTTGCTAAAATCACATGACAGATCTATGCTTGACATGTAGGTAGCATTTTCATAATGAAATAACAACATGACAGCATTTTTCATTGAAACTTAGATCATACACCACCACTATAATTTGGGTCCTAAGTTTTTAGCTGATTTTGCAGTTTGTGTGTTTGACTGCAATTATTTTTCAAACATGACCCCCACTTTTCTTTTGATTTCTATTTAGCACTGACAATATTCTTCAAGAAAATGTAAGTTACAGATATTCAAAATGGGTCCTGATGTGTGTTGCGGCTATTGGAAATAGGTCCATTTTATATAGAATAAAGAACAACAACTATTTAGTGTGTTATAACCTATAAAATAGACTGTAATAGCCATATCATTTGAGCATTAAATATTTTGTTTTTGCTCTAAAAATAGTCATAACCTTTACAGATTTACCGAGAACTAAGTAATATTCTATTCGGCAATATATTAAATTCCTTTCTCAATAAATTTCCAAGTATCATAAATCATTGGAAAAGTATTTTACTTCTTATGATTATCAAAAGCATCTATCAAAGTTCTATTATTCTATTTCACTTCTTTGTGGTGATTGAAAATAACAAATAGCCGAGCTTTTACTTCCCCTAAATTCTGAATTTTTAGTACAGCTAATTCATTTATGAATTCCATAGATGTAAAATTTTCAATGAAAAATCCGTCATCCAGCGATAATCATAAGAACACTGTTTCGTATATAAAGCGTGCGTAGTTTATTGGTCAGCGGGCACATCGTCTGCTCGCGTGTATACTACACTAACCGATTGCATTCAATTAAAGCGCGCATTGAAGCGTGGTAATTTCAGTTGTTCTATGTGCTGCCATTTGAGAACTATTTTCTTTCGGCGGTGTGTGAAATATATGGTGGTTATCAAAAAATCGATTAAGCCGAAATTCGCATATGTACTATTGTGATTCCACTGGACGGAATTGTCTTCGACAATCCGTCCAATAAAATAAAATACACCAGCCTTTGCAACCTCCCCGCAGCGATTACTTCCCCTTACGGTACAGGGAAGGTAACCGCTCTGTTTTGGTAAATTACCGGAAGGCGGTTTAGATACGTCACCGGTCGTACAGAAACTTCCGAACCTATAAGAGCGGCATTTCCAGTTTTAAAGAAAGCATGGGGTTACGTCTATCAAACTCGACCGCAAAAAGTGATTTTTGTGGTCGAGTTTGATAGACGTAGTTTTGGTTTTGTTTAGCTGACGTACAACAGTTGCTGAGAGAGGTCCATACAATGATGCTAGGAACCATTACTAGTGAAACTCAGCCAAGTGCTTCATGAGTAGAAGTTGTTTAAAACGTTTGTTCTTCTATTTTTCGGTCTAGCTTCCCCTAAAAGGGTTCATGTGGCACAATTAGAACAAACTTGAGACAGGTACAGACCAAATTTAGTGCAATTTTGGCCAGCTTTTTCAGAGGGGAATGGGTGGGGGGGGGGGGGGGTTCAAGTAAAACTATTGATGCAGGCCGATGGACAACCAGACCATCCATTACTCCTGAACAATGGCTAAAATTGTCATTTAGCTGCCTTCGTCAGTACTTACTAAAATAACTAATCATCAAGTACAAGGGTGAAAGTGCCAGAAAATAAGCTATTAAAAAGTTCAACTTGGGGTCAGTGGCAACAACGGTCCCTGGTGGCTGCCCCACAGCTAAAATCATCTGAATGTGTGCGATTTCTACCACTGTATGTTGTATTTCCCAAGAGGTAACTGAAGTATTATTTTATGTGAATGTGGTTTGTTAAGAAGGAAATCTGGAGTTGGTAATGGGTGTAGCCTACACCTCTTGTCTGTCAAGGACAGGGCCCTTGTCACGCCCCTTCTCCCCCCTCCCCCACTCCCCGCCACGGCTAGAAGAAATGTTGGATTACACACTCCTATTACTGCATTTCCCCCCAGCTTAAGTCCCTTTTCATTTTTCCAACAATCCGAACCAATTTTGTGACATTTTCTGAAAACATTCGAAGGCTTCCCAAGTTAAGGCTTTATCTATTTGGATGTTTCTCATTTTGCATCCAAATCCCAATCTGACGATGCTGATATTTTCAAAAAATGTTTCTCTCGTTATTAAGCGTTAGTGGGTACTAAGTCAAAATTAAACGACTGTGTGTTGTGCTGTGACGTTGAGAAAGAATGGTGACGTCCAAATCACGTTGTCATTCCGGTAGGAGATTAAATTCAACGAAGAAATGTCTCATGATTTTATGACAAATACCGCGCCAATCCATACGTCCTTTTTGCATGTCTTGTGAGTTTTATAAAAAGAGAATTATAACCCGTTTGGAGGTGAACATGTTATATCAAATCATATGAAGTATGCCTGCTATATAATTCTCAGCTGTGTATTAGAAAAAGATACGAAATGAAAAAAAAAACAATCGAAACTTGGTTAGTAATTAATGAGTAACTTTCTTTAAAGACAAAATAAACAGAAAAAGCCGATTAAACAACCATTAAATTATTCGTACCATCTTCATTCTGGCATTAATCAACATCTTAAGACGTTCACATATTTATTTAATCTGATTAAATGAATTGGTTGCCGCCGCCTGCTGTATTTTCGTTTTCCACATGAATAACAAAACTAATCTTACCTAGGATGAAAAATATGAATATGAATAATTATTGTCGCAATAAAAATGCAATTACGCATTTACGCCATTACTACTTAATACAAAAATGACTGGCTCAGTTATTAAACATATGTGAGAACATTAAATATGATTAAGAGAAATACCTTTTACTGAATTCAAATTGTACAGGTGTCAATAAACCCTAAGGCCAGATGACGACTGAATTTGCATCAGCGTACCAGTTTGCTCTTTGTACAATGCAAAGTGTAGACATAGTACTAGAGATAGTCAATGACACAAATATTAATCCTATCCTGCATTTACCTGTTCAAATGCATGAATCAAGTTAATAGGAATAATGAAGTCATTTCATTGTAATGTCAATTTTCATGGTAAATACTGAACAGTATTTTTTTCTTGTTTTTATATATGACGTTTGATATGTACTTGTTTTTAAACAAATATTAGGTTAGTGGAATGTAATGTTTACAAATTCTCTTATAACATTTACAAAGGTACATACACTACATGATTTAAAATATTTAATAATGAAACTCACTTTTAAATCACACCGATACAGTTCATGGCCAAATAGCCTCTCTTCAGGTTTAAAGGTGGAATAATACCAGCGATGCCCATTCAGACATTATGTAACTCAATCACTCGGTCGTCGAGTCGGTCGGCGTTAAGTCTCCCGTATTGAATGTGCACTATTAAATCTATGTTAAACCTATCCTTAACCTCTAGACAGTATCTTGTACACTCAATACGTGCGTACATACACTAGGGACGATTTAATGTTGGCGTCGTCGAGTCCCATTTGAAAGTTAATGAATAAAGAGTGTGGGTAGGGTATTGTAATGCTGTGGCCAGCTGGTACATTTTAAAGTCAGTCACTGTCAGGTGATAATATAAGCAGATTTAATGGTTCCGTGTAGATGTTATAAGAAGTTACCTGTTAAACAAATCTTTGTTTCCGTTATATAACGGAATTTTCAAAAAGAAAAACTTAGTATAAAATGTACTCTTAACTAAAGCTGGCAAGATCAGTATGATGTATGTAGTTTCTCTTTGAAGGGAAGTGAGATGCAAAAGAATTCCGTTGGGACCGAAATGGCATCTTTTGAAACAAGTAAAACTGATCTTTTGTCAATTCATTAGTAGGATACCGATAGCATGGTTCTGTAGGTCTAGAATTAAATACATTGCTACTGACATTTGGAAATTATGTGTCTGGCCATTAGGTAAACACCTTTGACTTGAACCATGTTCGCCATGAAATTACTGGCCATATAAGACGTACCGGTAATATGGCATAATGTTATATGAATCAAGGAACAAACAAGAGCAATATATCGGTTTTACGCATGATAAATATTTCATAAAAAAACATGCAGTCAGTAACTTTAATAACATAGAAACATCGTCTATGTTTATTGAATGTTTTATTGCTTTGTTTCCTTGTTACTGTTTATCTTAGACTGTTATATTAAAATGCTACATATATAAATATTAATACAAATACCTTAAAGCAGTGTTTTCGTGTGACATGATCAAATGCTTTATGGTAAAAACATATGTTAGCATAAGATGAATAATGAAAGCAAACTCTTGTCATTAAGTTAGAAAACAGTGTCAACACCTACAAAATCGACAACTTGAAGTTAAAAATATAAGATTTAGAAGTACCAACCTTTCGCCTTATCCAAACAAAAACTTCTAAATGAAAATTTTACAGATATCTATGTACATTGTAGCTTGTAGGTAAATTATAAAATAACAAAGGGGAAAACCACAGGTCGCCCAAGTTTTCATTGTAATCCATCATATAAACAATAGTTGTATCAACTGATCTATAACTACGACACCAACGCAAGATTTCTAGCAAATAAATCCTATCTGTGTGAATGCCTTATGCGGAGACTACAATATGTATGAGCCGCACCCAGAGAAAACCAACATAGTGCATTTGCGACCAGCATGGACCCAGACCAGATCCATGCTGTTCGCTTTCGAAGCCTACTGCAATTAGAGAAACTGTTAGCGAAGAGCATGGATCCTGACCAGACTGCGTGGATGCGCAGGCTGGTCTGGATCCATGCTGGTCGCAAATGCACTATGCTGGTTTTCTCATGGCGCGGCTCATACATATTGTATCAGTATCTTCTATATTGAACGTCTTGTTTAGTACCCTGCTACATTCAGCCAGCTTCAAAGAAACCTTAGCAATAACTTTTTTCTGTGTTCCGTAGTGGAAGCAATTTAATTGAGCCAGCCATTAAAGAGGCAAGAATCTAGATTATTTTGTCATTTCTTCGGAAATTTAGACATTGAATTTATTATTTAGTAAATAAAATATTAAAGTATTTCAATTACATATAGGTTGTTTTATAGATAAATCACCCGGGTAGGTTATAAAATAGGTAGAAAAATCCCTACAGCGTTACTAATGCACTAGAATTCAGCTGTACAGCATTGCTGTTTATTATACACATATAGTTACTCTATGCGCATGCGTGATAATGGTGGGAGGATCCTTGAACCTCGAGAAAATTTTACAAGAAATTTGGATGATATAATGGACAATCGGATTATTTTGGAACTGAATGGTGATAAATGAATTAATATTGGAGATGTTCGAGTAATGTACGTTTAACATGTAAAAGAGCACACAATATCAGCCGTCAAGAAAAACGCACGGCAATGACATACAGTTTTACGATACAAAATGGGACATAGCCAGTGCTTGGTGAGTAACAGTATGAATCATGCAAGTCCAAGTTTTACTCAGCCAATATATATGGAAAGTAGGAAAGTCAAATTATCACTCAGCAAATACATATGAAAATCAGGCAAGTCCATGTTTCACTCAGCCAATACATACGAAAAGTATGAAAGCAAAATTATCGCTCAGCTAATACATATGACAAGAAACGTGAAAATTCCACGAAAACCAGGTTTTCAAGCTTTGCATCACGCCAACAGGTTCTTTTAAAAAAAATGGTCATATTCTATTATACATATCTGACTGCATCTAATCATGCCATTCAAAAGTACAGGTATAAGAAAAGTACATATGTCATTTCCATATGTAATTTATGATTCTTTGATAAAAGCTACCTTAACACAAAGTTTGCTGACAATAGGTGCACCTAAACTAAAGAGTGACCCAAAATACAATCCAAAGCCAGTTCTTATATTTAAAGTTATAAACTCGAAACCAGCTTTTTGATGATCAAACTGAAAAAAAAATCTATTTTTTATTATAACTATGGCCATATTTTTCTATTTTTAGTTACCCAATGGCATTTAACTGACCTTTTTGTCACAAAAAAAAAGAAACGAAAAAAGAAAAAAAAATGGATCTCAGTGAGATTTGAACAGACACCCTTCCATTCCACAGCACAAAAATCTATTCTTTCTTTCAAATATGACCCCATTTTTCTATTTTTAGTTACACTGACATTAACCCTGATCCGAGTGACCTCAAATACATTCCCAACATTTTGTGTTTGATAAAAGCTATCTACACACAAAGTATACTGACAATAAATGTACTCAAACTAAAGATATTGAGTGAAAGTCATTTTTCTATTTTTAGTAACAGTGACCCCAAATATCATTCAAAACTAATTTTTCAAATAAGCTTGCTGTACACAAATTTTAGTGCCAGTAAGAAAGTCCAAACTAAAATTATCAAGCGAAAACCACCTTTTTGATGATCATGTTGAGAAAAAATCTATTTTTAGAAAAAAATTCTATTTTTAGCAACTGTGACCTTGTCCAAATGGCATGAAAATGACCTCTTTTATCACAAAAAAAAAAAAGAAAAAAATGAAAACAATTTTTTTTCTATCTCAATAGGATTTAAACCGACGCCCTTCCGTCCCACTGACTAAAAAGTTAGCTTTTGGCCCAACGCTCTAGTCCACTGCACACCGTCGAATTTTCTAAGTGTGACGATTAAATAAGTTATCCTGACTTTGAACTTGACCTCAATGACCCCATACACAATCCCAACCTTGTTTTTTCTATAAGCTGCTTATAGGCCAAGTTTAATTTCAATACATCAATGCAAACTAGTTATTGAGTGGAAACCATTTTTTCTATTTTTAGCAACAGCGACCTTGGCCTTGACTCAAATTACCCCAAATGCAAATCCCAACCTTCGTCTTTTTACCATCTATCTACAGGCCAAGTTTGGTGCCTATAGCTTGTTCCAAACTAAAGTTATTGTGCGGAAACCAAGTTTGACGCCCGCCCAATCGCCCGCCCATCCTACCCCAATCTAATAACCGGTTTTCTACGAAAACCTGGTTAAAAATCAGGCAAGTCCAAGTTTCACTCAGCCAATATATATGAAAAGTAGGATAGCCAAATTATCACTCAGCCAATACATATGAAAATCAGGCAAGTCTAAGTTTCACTCAGCCAATACATATGAAACGTAGGAAAGCCAAATTATCACTCAGCCAATACATATGAAAATCAGGCAAGTCCAAGTTTCACTCAGCCAATATATATGAAAATTAGGAAAGTCAAATTATCACTCAGCCAATACATATGAAAATCAGGCACGTCCAAATTTCACTCAGCCAATATATATGAAAAGTAGGAAAGCCAAATTATCACTCAGCCAATACATATGAAAATCAGGCAAGTCTAAGTTTCTCTCAGCCAATACATATGAAAGGTAGGAAAGCCAAATT
Source organism: Mercenaria mercenaria (assembly GCF_021730395.1). Lineage (NCBI taxonomy): Eukaryota > Metazoa > Mollusca > Bivalvia > Venerida > Veneridae > Mercenaria > Mercenaria mercenaria. The sequence continues at coordinate 59,914,539 of NC_069363.1, forward strand.
ATCACTCAGCAAATACATATGAAAATATGGAAATCAGTGACCTACGTGCATTTCTGCATCGGCAATGGCGCATTGATATGTGAAACAATATCTTAATGCATGATTTAGTTAACTGTTTGTTTTTAAATTGTAAAGGTAAATCCTTTTACTTATTAAATAATTATGAAATGGTGAAATGATCAAAGCAGTTACTACAATTTTGATAAACATAACGTGATTAATCATTTTTCAAGGCTGCGCTGCGTTGAAATAATGAACATTTACATATCTTTAATTTTGTTGCAAATTTAAGTTTGTCTATATATACATATACGCGACATATTTTATTTACGTTATGTAAATGTTTGCCATTTCACTGCATCATAGGTGAGACTTTCTGTACCGTATCCACAAATGAAACATTTATTTGAATACCATGCAATACCATACAATGTAAATACCCGTCATTCAGAAAATAAAGGAGTTATGACAATTTTGGTTTGGATTCGCTTACGATTTTGCTGAAGAAATGCACCACCCAGCTAGGCTCTGAGGCAAATTATACTCATTTATCCATAGCCATACCGAACACTGGTGCGTCCTTCAACTATATTTGCTCTTGCGTGTTCAGTTGTTTATTAAACTCGCACACTGTGACGTCCGATCACTGCTTCATTTCCGAATACTGGTTAGATTATTATTACTATATTGTACCTCTATACCAAGGTAATTAGCGTCGGCTAGATTTCACGTATCTCGTCGGGATCTCAGACGCTATATTAGTGTTGTTTCCGCCATTTTCTATTTGTCCTTTTGCGGAATTTAGAAAGTAATAATATAGATTCTTTTAATTTCTCAATCTTATTTGTAAACAAGAAGGCCAAGATGGCCCTAGGTCGCTCACCTGAGAAACACACCATAACAGTGTAAACATGTTTGACCTAATGATTTCATGGAAAAAAATATTCTGACCAATTATTAAAATTGGAGCAAAAAATCTTGAGTATAAATAAGTATTTTCTTTGATTTGACCTAGTGACCTAGTTTTTGACCCCAGACTACCTATATTTGAACTTGACCTAGATTTCATCAAGCTAATCATTCTGACCAAATTTTATGAAATCCAGTGTAAAATGCAGTCCCTACTGCATACACACGGTTTTTCCTTGATTTGACTTAGTGACCTAGTTTGTAAAACCAGATGACCCATATTCGAACTTGACTTAGATTTCATCAAGGCTATCATTCTGAAAAAATTTCATGAAGATCAGTTAAAAATACAGGCTCTATCGCATACACAAGATTTTCCTTTGATTTAACCTAGTGACCTACTTTTTGACCCAGATGATCCATAATTGAACTTGATCTAGATTACATCAAGGCAATCATTCTGACCAAATTTCATGAAGATTTATTGAAAACTACAGCCTCTATCGCATACAGAATGGTTTTCTTTGATTTGACCTAGTGACCTACTTTTTGAGTCCAATGACCCATAATCAAACTCAACGTAGATTTTATCAAGGTTATCATTCTGAGGAAATTTCATGAATATCAATTGAAAAATACAGCCTCTATCGCATACATAAGATTTTTCTTTAATTTGACCTAGTGACCTAGTTTTTGACCTCAGATGACCCATATTCAAATTCGACCTAGATTTCATCAAGGCAATCATTCTGATTTAATTTCAGGAAGATCAATTGAAAAATATAGCCTCTATCGCATACACAAGGTTTTCCTTAGATTGGAACTAGTGACCTACTTTTTGACCCTAGATAACCCATATTCAAACTTAACCTATATTTCATCAATGCAATCGTTCTGACCAAATGTCATGAAGATCAATTGAAAAATACAGCCTCTATCGCATACACAAGGTTTTCCTTAGATTGGAACTAGTGACCTACTTTTTGACCCTAGATAACCCATATTCAAACTTGACCTATATTTCATCAATGCACTCATTCTGACCAAATGTCATGAAGATCAATTGAAAAATACAGCCTCTAACGCATACACAAGGTTTTTCTTTGATTTGACCTAGTGACCTAGTTTTTAACCCGAGATGACCCATTTTCAAACTCGGCCTAGACTTCATCAAGGCAATCATTCTGACCAATATTCATGAAGATTAATTGAAAAATACAGCCTTTATCGCATACACAATGTTTTTCTTTGATTTGACCTAGTGAGCTAGTTTTTGACCCCAGATAACCCATTTCAAACTCGGCCTAGATTTCATCAAGGTAATCATTCTGACCAAATTTCATGAAGACAAGTTGAAAAATACAGCCTCTATCGCATACACAAGCTAAATGTTGACAGACAGACAGACAGACAGACGACAGACGACGGACACCGGACATTGAGTGATCAGAAAAACTCACCTGAGCATTGCTCAGGTGAGCTAAAAAGAGCGACTGTACAGTAAAATTCAAATAGTTTCTATCTAATTCTCTGCGCGAAATCTGGCACAAACCGGGATTCTAACCCAGCCAGACAACAAGATGTCTCCATAAATACCAAGCCCGTTACATTCCACGCGTAGACTATGATTTTCAAGTTTAAAAAGTTTAGGCAAAACATACTTTTAATATTGTATAGCACAAATGCGAGTTAGTAAATATTCAAAGGAGGTAGAAGAAACTGAATTGAATAGTTTTGTTTCTACAGATAATAAGTTTAAAAAGTTTAGGCAATACATACTTTGAATATTGTATAGCACAAATGCGAGTTAGTAAATATTCAAAGGAGGCAGAAAAAACTGAATTGAATAGTTTTGTTTCTACAGATAATGCTCGCCAGAAAAGTAAACTGATGAATTAATTTGTTTTACAGTAAAAACACATGTACGCAATCATTGAATAATTAAAATTAGCAAACTTCTATCGTTCAGTTAGAATACAATCTTAAAACCTACGAAGTGACAAGCTTAAACAATTTTAGAAATAGAAATACATGTACCAACCTTTAGTCTAATCCAAGCAAATAAATGAAACTTTTGCAAACATTAATATAGCCTTCGGTCGCATCTTAATAGCTTAAATTTTACAAGTTGTGCAATAAATGTGGTAATTTTTCATTTTAATCCAAAACGAAATTTATTTTATTTTGTAAATAACATTTGTATGAAAGTTAAACATTAAGACCATCAGTGATACATTGCAACATTTCTACCGGTATGAGAATTAGACAAAAACGGGGCGTTATTGATAAGGCATGCATTGCTTCGCTGCTACGCTCAGTGCCGGAGAAACTTTTAATGCCAGTATTTTCTGTTCCACAATGGTAGTAATTTAGATGAGCCAGTCGCCAAATGAGCAAGGTTTTAGATTTATATAATTTTTTCTGATATTATGACATTCTTTTCATTATTTAGCAATGTTTTTGAGATATTCTGGTTTCACATTTACGAAATTAAAAGCATAATGAAATAAACAAATATCAACCTCCCGTCGTTAAGTTAGACCTACAAATAGACAAGTTAATGAAGCATTAAGGTTTACAAATATCAACATTCTGTTGGTATTACACGAAATGTTGGTATTTTTAAACCTTAATGCTCCATTAACTTCATGTTAACATATATCAATGTAGCCTTTGGCTGCACATTCATAAAAATGGTATTGTTATTGTAATTTGTCATGTAAACAACACTTATATCAACTGATCTGTAATGAGTTATAGGTTGTTTTTATTTATACAAACTCTCAAGTTGTATGTAAAATAAGTTGAAAAGATATGTAAAGTGTTAGTCAAGCAATACAAATCAGATGTATGTATGTTCGTAGACTTAACGTTCAGGTCCACATTTTGAAAAGCAATCTAACAAAACCAACTCATAAATAGAATGAGATGTTTTTCATGAAAATTTAACAGCAAATAAAACACGCAAATTACTTTATAAAACGATTGTCAATTTACTGATATATGCATTGAACTTTCGGAAGTATCAGCGCCTTTAAAACCACCATTTACAAAGTATTGTTACAAATCTCTATTTTGATGCATTTATGATAATCTCACATAACTAGGTTATCTAATGTCTTTACAAGTGGCATTTGTCTTTCAAAGGGGGGCAACATTTTATGTATCGTACAAGACGTTGTTCGTTTACCAAATAGTTGTGCGGTTTAATAATACATGATTACTACTAAACCTTAAACGTGAGAGAGTAACGTACGCACAAATTGGTACAAAATGTAAGCCTTTAAAATCAAATCCAACCAAAGGAACAAAAGAACTGAGACAAAGCAACAATCAATGACACAAAGTTTAACAGTACGAAATAGGACGAAGCTAAGTACTACGTAGATAACGGTATGGACAATATCTGGGGAAGTTTAGCGTAGCCAGTACATGTGAATTGTAATACAACCGTTAAATTTGTCCAACCAAATTAGAAGTATAATATTTGCACGAAATAGCTTTAATCGAGTACTTCTTATAGTTCCTATGACCTCTTTTGCAGACAAATACGATTAAAATATCTGTCGTCTTCGTATTCATGACCAAATTTGGACAAGAAATGTTACGTGAATGATTGTGCCAAAAATCGTCAATCAGGTTACTACAACCGCATATGCGAGCATGATATACTGAAAATTTTCTGTCACTTAGTAAACAGCCGTGATTCCCATCTCGTTGCTGCTAATAAGGAATATTAAAAATGCAAAATGAGAAATTTTACTTTGATATCTAATTTTTTAGTTTATTTGTAGTAATACAATATCGTATTAATCAGGGCAAATATCTATTCATGCCCCTGTTTTAATGTTATTTGAATAACATACAATGTAATTAACAATCAATCAGAAAATAAAGGACTTCTGACAATTTAGATATGGATTTGCTTACGATTTTGCCGAAGGAATGCATTACCTTGCTATCCATCTACTCGTTTACATTTTTCTCCAAATTGATACTGAACATTAATGCGTCTTAAAAAGGCAGGTTCCCGTCGTACTATGCATCTTAGTTTACAAACGAAAGTGATTAAAGGACATGTAAATAAAGCCAGTTGTCAAGCTTCATACGCGTTCAGTTGTTTTGCTGCACATGATTTCATTGGATTGAGCACTGGTAAAGTCCAATCATAGTTTCATTTGTTACAAAAATATTCAATGGTCTTTTCATTTATTGACATTTCCGAACACTTATTGTGTTCAGATGCTATGTGATTGGACCAATGATATTACTTTTCCCGCTAAATTACCGTAAAAGAAGTATAAAAGTTCTTATATAGGCTCAATGCCAAGTACCTCGTCGTGATCTCGGGGCGCTTCGTAAGTGTTGTTTCCCTATTTTCTATTTCAAATTGTCTCCTTGGGCTTTTTAGAAATTAAAAATCAAAACTGGTTTCGTACCTTAACATTATTTGCAAACAGGAGAGACGAAATAACATTAAATAATGCTGTTAAGTTTTTTTTTTGTTTGATTTTATGTACTCAATTTATCTAAGCAGACATCCGGCATGTGCCTTGATTCGAACAGACGACTCAATAAATTCCACATACGTAAATTATGATTTTCAAATTTAAAAAAAATACGACTGAAAGTTGAGTTGAACAATGCATTTTATTTCAAATTCATCTGGCAAAAATTTTGATAAGTAAATATTTTATAACTACAAAATGTACTTCAAAAAAGAAACAACACCTTGAAAAAAATAAGTTTCTATATTTTTAAGGGAAAAGTAAATGTTTCACAGTTAAATCACGTGTAGGCAATTATTAAACAATTTTTAAAAATGTAGATACCTGTCGTTCAATTAGAACATACAAATCGACAAGTAAAAACTAAAAGGTAAAGAAAATACCAACCTTACAGCTAATCCAAACAAAACCGTCTAAATGAAAATAACGCAAATATTAATATAGCCTTCGGCTGCACGTCTATAATTTAAATTTTACAAGTGATGTAATAAATGCGGTAAATTTTATTGTTATCCAAAACAAAATCTATTTCATTGTGAAAACAGCAGTAACACCATCTGATATGAAACTGCAACAACACTGCTAGATTTCTATCAAATAAATCCTACCTTTATGACTGTCTTTGGCGGAGGGTGAGGAAAAAATGGAGCGTTCAATAAAAGACGACACTAATATGATATGCTTGACTTCACAATATTTAAACAAACACTTAAGAAGTATCAGTGAGGAAATTTGTTCGTTTAAACAACGCGTTAGTAGAAGTGTTACAGGCGAATTTTCAATGAGAGAAATCTCCAGATTATACATGTTTCTAAGTCATAAATCTATATTATTGTAACGTGAAACATGACACTAAAGAGGCAAAGTAGCATTAGGTTTATCTATTTACACAATCATTTCTATGATCACTTTTTTAAGGCAAAATAATACATTATCATCAAAATAAGTTAAAATATTTAAATTTTGAAAAGACACACCAATTCTGTGAACCGTCACCCTACTTTTGTTTCCAATGGCAATTCGTCCTGAAATCCGTGACAGTTTTCCCAGAAATCCGTTACCAGGACTCGTCCAACGTCCGTTACCAGGACTCGTCCAAAATTATTTCTTCGTTCGTTCGACTCCCTAGATGTGCTTATAGACAAGAACAGTTTCTTGGTAGTTGCTACTGCTTGTTGTTTTTGAACATTAAATGCAAATTTATATTTAACATTTATATCAAACTGACTACGTAATTTTTGCACCCTACATATAAGTTTTGCTTTTTTTTATTTATTTTTTTTTTGCAATCTAATTTGGCCAAATCCACTCTAGCCGAATACAACACCAGAGGAAGTCACTTTCCATTCCTTGGCCACTCCATCCGAGCCGGATACAACACTATGGAAGATCAAAACGAAAACAAAATACGTTGCGGCTATTTGTTTTAAAGTAGTAATATTCATTTCAAGAGGTTACGATAATTTAACAAACATTTTTTTACCTTACTTTAAACTGACAATAGAAATATATTGCATCTAGTTACATAGAACAATTCGATAGATGACACTATGTCTTTTTTTTTCGGCAGTATACACTTTATAGACAGTATTTTCAAAGTTCACAGAGTTTGTTTCAGTGCTAAAACTGGGAGCTTAAATTTTCTTTATCCTTGTATTTACCATTTCATAGCATTACAGAAATCGCATTACAAGCATGTTTTAATATCGGGCTGCTGTGACTTTAATGTTTGCCCCTCTCTACCATTGAAGATATATCTTTGAAATATATGGTGTGATCTACAATTTGAGGGGTTACACTGCCGATTCGGTTCACTGGTTAAGTCAATACACTTGTTAACCTTCTTTGCTTTGTAAATAGTAATTTGTTACGAATCCGGTTGACACATTTGCATTTAGGTTTGAGAATTGCGTTATAATAACACAGATAAAGGTAATCTTTTTTGTCAAACTTGTCAGCTGGCCGTTTATAATGCAACTGTTCAACATAATTGAGACTGAAAGATCTATCACATACACATGCTAGAACACTATCGGACATGTCCGCAAAGAAAACAAGATATCGTCGCTGTTTTCAAACAAAAAAGCGTTTTAATACCGACCCGTGCACTAACGAGTACTTGTAACATGAACTGATTACATATAATATCCATAAATACAAATGTACATGAATAAGAAAATGCATTTGGAAGGATCTACGGACGGACATACGGACCGAAGTAAGTGAACCCAATTTAATGACTGCAAAGTGGTGTTATACTGGTAATGGGTCATAAAATTACTAAAATGTTATGACTTAATATAGATAAGAAATTTATTGTTTCATATCATTTTTTTCTACAAATACAATATACAGATAAACTTGTAATTTTTGGAAATGGGATTAGTCCCTCAACAACTGACTTTTTTTTAATAAAGCTTCAATATAATTTATAGAAGTATGACAGCTATAGAAATTATAAACTAGGCAAGAAATAATCAAGAATATCATACGCATATTTTCCTTAACAAACATGTTTTCAGTATTTTAACAGACTAAAATGTATGCCAAGTATGAAAATTATTAAATGAACATGATGTGTAATAAGAAGTTAATAAATTATCTTAGCATATATATCAACATCAAATCCATATGTATAAGTCATTGCAAATGAAGTCAGTGCTGTATTCGAAAATAAAAGTCCATCTGAACAAGGAAATTCATCACAAAATCTTTTCTTCAGTAATATATTGTATGATTTATCTCCCTTGAATAAATGAATAAAACATAAGCCATTGATAGCAGCTACTGTCAGTTTATGAAGAAAAACAAACACGAACAAACTAAATAAAATGTCTCGCACAAAGTAGATGTGGTCTTTGTAGCTGTAGCTCTAATGAGTTAGTAGTATCTAACTGTATTTTTAAAGTTTATAAATATATATAAGGGTGCAAAGTCAGTCTTTTGCGAGTGATTGAAATGTCGATATTATATTTAGATAACATTGAAATGATGAAAGCATCGAGCTTTTTGTCTACCAATACTACCTTGCATTTTGAGTTAGTTAGTTCCATATTTTCCGAAATGTGTTCATTTTCCTAGATTGTTAAGCTTGAAACGTTTCCATGTTAAAGAGCAATAGACTTGAATATATTTAGGAGAGAAAATACATTTTATTTTGGTAAATATGATATTTTGCCACCACGATTGTTTTGTTTATGGCAATTTGACTAATTTTGTTTCCCAAAAGAATATTTGTTTTAGACCGTTCTCTTTCTATGACTTTATATTTATTTCTTATCCAATTAATTCTTGACACTTTGCAAAAATATTTGTTTTAAATCACAGTCCCAGAAAGGATTAACTAGAGTTTCAGGAAGTACATAAATCATTTTGATTTAGTTCCATTGCCAATAAATAGTTTGTCCCAAGAATTCTATGGTTAATTCTTAATTGAAACCACCGTATTTATATAAGTAATTTATTATGCTGTATACAGTATTTAAATCATGAGATATGTGCTTATTCGTATAAAACAATATCATTTTTGCATTAGACTGAACAATGAGTATATTATTTAGTAAAAACATTCAAAAACATGTATAAAAGTAACTATAAGAAATAAAAGATAGAGGTTGAAAACACATTTTGTACATTTGCAAATTATGCCCATGAGTTAATTAAGTATAAAGGTAAAAGCCAAGGTCATCAGAAGTGTCACGACTGTAACTGCAGTATTCGTGGCTCCACATGTTTCCCTTTTGTTGTCACTCACATCAAGGATTGTATCTGACATAACGTTTAGCCAATATTTCTCTTGATTTCTAGCAACTGTTGCCCTAAAGAAAGAACAAAAGTGCTTATATATATATAAAATCATTTAAGATTATGTTCTGGCCCTGTGTTCACAAAACATTTTCAGTCTCAGCTGAGTTTGATAATGAAACTTTAGTTGTCATTTATATATAAATGGCATGATTAAAACTGAATTTCAAGTTCATAATCATTTTCAAGCAACTATTCAGTAAGGATGGTCAGTCTCAGCTGGAATCAAACCTTGAAGTTTTAGTAAAATTGATATTAAAATTTCAAACTCGAACTCAGCTGAGACAGAAAAATGTTTTGTGAACACGGGGCCTGAAATTGTATGTGAAATAATGTAAATGAAACGTTTATATAGTCTGATACCATTTTAAGTACATGTATCTACATTTATATACATACACTATTAAATACATGTTGGAGGATCTTTCTTTCCAAGAAATGTGTAAGGATCTACTTTTGCCCTTTATCCATTACATGTATCTACCTTTACACTCTATTAAGGACTAGTGGAATGATCTCCTTTTTATACTCGATCCAAGACTTGAGCAAGGATCAACCAAGATCTTTGTATTTGCCCTCTATCTATTACTTCTTAAAGGACCTTGTTTTACCCTCAATTCAATACTGATGGTCTACATTTACCCTCTGTTTTATAATTGTTGAAGCATCTACACACAAATACTTGTGAAATGATCTTCTTTAACTCTCTTTCTTATACTTGATGAAGCATCTACATAATACTCGGGCGTAAAAAAATTGTTTCCGGTAACATGCTAAAAAATAGGGTAGGTAGGTCGGTAAATTTTTTTGTTGGGGGGGATTTATTTTTTATTAAGTGGGACTTTTCGAAAATAATTTCGTGTCAAAAAAATGAATACAAATAAGGTAGTTATGCCTTTGGAGCATCAGTCAGTTGATTTCTAACATCACTGACCATGTTTAAAGCATAAAAAGTGAAGTTTTGCAACTTTTTGTTAAAAAGTTTTTTTTAAAAAATCCTCCAAGACCATAAAAACATTTAGGGTCGGGCCAAAAATTTAGGGTAGGTCGGGATACTGGAAACAAACAACTTTTTTTACTCAAACCCTCTACCCAATTTTTGTGAAGTTTGTGAAAGGGATCAGCTTTTACCCTGTATTTATAACTTGTGAAAGAATATACTTTTATCCTCTTTCAAATACTTGTGACAGGCACTACTTTCAGTCTCTACCCACCTTGCGAATGGGTGGAATGATTAACTTTACGCATTATTCATAAATAGTGAAGGATCTACTTTTACACTCTATCTAAGACTTGTGGAATGATCAGTTTTACGCATTATTCATGAATAGTGAATGATCTACTTTTACCCTCTATCTAAGACTTGTGGAATGATCAGTTTTACGCATTATTCATGAATAGTGAAGGATTTACTTTTACCCTGTATCCAGAATTAATGAAGGATCTACTTTTACACTCTATACAAGAATTGTGGAAGGACTTGTCGATGACTTGTGGAAGTATATTCAATTATATTCCTGATGATCTGCTTTTACCCTCTGTCTAATAATTGTTGGAACATTTACGCAAATACGAGTTATATGATCATTTTTAACACTCTGTCCTAGACTTGTGAAAGGATCTACTTTTACACTTTGTCCTAGAATGGTATAAGGACATACTTTTACTCCCTTGTCCTAGACTTGTGAAAGAGTCTACTTTTGCATTATTGCCCTAGACTTGTGAACGGATCTACTTTTACACTTTGTCCTAGAATGATATAATTTAGTTTTACACCCTTATTCTAGCCTGCTTTAACATTGTAATAGACTTCTGATAAAATCTTCTTTTACACTCTATAAAATACTTGTGGATAGACAAACAAATTACTAATTGTATTTCCAGGAAACAAAAGGCTCGGCAAAAGATGCAAATAAAACTATATAAACACTGAAACTCGATACATTGCAAATTGAGTGATATGTTGCATTAGTCGGGAAACGGGTATGGAATATTATGTAGTGCTTAATGAATACACGATAAGACAAATGAAACATCGGAGTTCTCCGACAAAGAACATACAATAAAAGCAAAATAAACATAATAAGATGGTTTGATTTTATTTTACAGATCAATTCATTAGTGAAGTTATAAACATTGTTATTTCCTATAATGCATTAAGATACCAAATGAATGCTAATATAGTTTGGTGTAAATATTTGTGGTAACTTTTTTTCGAAGGTGAAGGCAACCGATTGCGGATGAGACGTAATGTATTTAGGTGTGAGGTGTGGATATCTGTTGATGGGGCATTCTCATTTAACTTTATTATTTTTTGATAAGATACAACTTTTTTAAAACTTAAAATGGAAGGAGTGCCTAACCAACATTGTAGACGTCATTTAGCTATCGGCTGATAGGTAGTGGTACCTTTTACAAACATATTATTTGAAATATAAAAAAATATAATGTATTGGTGCATCTGCCGTACTAAGTTTGAACACTAAGCGTATTACTTCTGCGATGAGACTTAAAATAAGATGATATTAATCTCACTTTTTCAGTTTCAAACAGGTACTAGTAAATATTTTTTCTTGCTTACTTCAGGTATACATCACCGACTGATTGGGATGGAGCGGTCCAGTAGAATGTCCTGTTGTAGATATGGTAATGAGAGTAGTGGCGGATAGCACTCTGTAATGAAAGATGTAGATGGCATTTACATCATGTCATTTTAAAACACATGTACACTATGAATGAAAAATAGTATATATAGCTTCATATACGTGAACTGTGAATCAAAACTAGTATTCCTGAACTGGTATATTGCCTAAAATATTTTGTTCCCTGATCGGCCAAATGTTCTTATATGGAAATTATAAATCATAGTAGATTGGGTCAGATCCTATTGGCAAATGAGGACAGGTTGTTTCTACGGAACGTTATTGTGCCACATTTTTAGCCAATGGTATAGCAACTGGCTATAGCTCTAAATAAACTGCCAAGTTTCCTTCTATTTCTATGTGACCGTATCACACAAGTATTCTGGACGTGTAATATATAGTCCCATACTTATTTTTATAATCTTGGTACTGTGCGAGTGTGTGAGCAACTGAGGACTACTGTTTTAAACAACAAAAACAAGCAGCGACTGATTCTAGAATAATTATGAACTTAGGGTTAGGGTTAGGGTTTATGGTTAGGGTTTAAGGTTTAGGGTTAGGGTTGAAATGGGCCCCACCCTGGGGCAAACTTAGTTTTACATAGAGTTGTATACTTTAAACATCTTCTTGTCTTAAACCACAACGCACATAGCTTAGATATTTGGCATGTAGCAGTTTCTAGTGGACCTCTACCAATATTGTTCAAATCATAACCAGTCTATGCACAATGAAATGTTGATTTTTCAGGTGTATCGGTTGAAATATCACTCAATAAGCACTGGCTATCGGTGTTTTCAGGGCTTTGATTAAAATCCGGTATTACTGTACAAAGAACATACATGGACACAGGTAGTATCCGCTTTAGTAATCATAATTTGACATAGCGGCGTAAAAATGGGTTAGTTTTGGAGAGTAATTCGTGATTTTTTATCTCACAAAAAAAGAATTTTGTAAATACGATAAATTAATCAATAAAATGTGCCGCATCATGAGAAAACCAACATAGTGCATTTGCGACCAGCATGAATCCTGACCAGACTGCGCGGTCAGGATCCATGCTGTTCGCTAACGGTTTCTCTAGTTGTAATAGGCTCTGAAAGCGAACAGCATAGGTCCTGGTCTAGACAAATGCTGTCGCAAAACCAATACGTTGGTTTTCTCATGGTGCGGCTCATTTAATATAAGTAGTCGCAACTTGACCGCGATGGTTGACCTTAGGCTGATTATTTCATTGTAGAAATCAAGGGTGCTTAGGGTAGCCGTGTATATTTATATGGAATGAGTTTGTATACATTACAGTATCAACGTATATATACTTACATTTGATCAGTTAAAACTTTCCAATACAATAATTTTTATTTACACAAATTTATATTTCTTTTTTCTCGTGCAGCTCGTGTTTTACGTACACTCCTTTTTAATAATAGGCTGTGACTTATTATGTATTATAATGCAAAGGTAAACCATCGGGGTCAAGTTGCGTCCAATATATATACCATTAAGCAGTTACAAAACATGCCTTGACTATGTATTCGTACTAAATTGTACATTTAAAGCAAGATTCGTCAGCTGCAAACGATTTTTTTGTTAAATTTCGGGATATTGGGTCTTATGAAGAACATTTTAGGAATAAGTTTAATTCGCTCTTCCTTTTGCTAAAGAAGGTGTACACGAGTAAGTAATGAAATTCATCCCCAACGACACATGTACACATTTCTTTGCAGGGTATAACTAGACTATCAGGACATTATGCAAGTTCCTTCTCACAAAATGGATGCGTGTATATCAAACTTCACGACAGTAACCCCCGACACATCTTCACCTGACGGAAACTAGAAAGTTCTTCATTCTTATAACAAAGAAACTGAAGTTAAAACTTCACTTTAGGGCATACAACGATTTCACAATACGCGACTCTTAACTTTTCTAAATCCTCAACGAACTAATAGGGACAAAATGATTATTTGTAAATGACTTACGGCTGATCTCCCAAAGCAATTAAACGGTTCCAGAAATATGTCGTCGGTTTGAACAGAAAATGTACCAACAGCAGGTTCTTGGAGAGCACAGTCCGAGGCTCGAGCTTGTATCAACACTCCCTCCATAAACCACTCTCCAGACGAATTTAGAAACACTGAAACATTGCCATATTTAATATAAACAAATATATATAATGTGTTTGTTATTTTTTGGTTATATATAGAAATACCTTATCTATTAATATTCGAAATATCCGCGCAGTCTAGTCAGGATCCATGCTGTTCGCTAACGGTTGCTCTAATTGCAATAGGCTTTGAAAACGAACAGCATGGATCCTGACCAGACTGCGCGGATGCGCAGGCTGGTCTGGATCCATGATGGTCGCAAACGCACTATGTTGGTTTTCTCATGGTGCGGCTCAAATGTCCTTCATAGCTTAATTATCCAACCTCATAATATACTTGCATACAAATGTATCCGAAAACCTTCAGAGTTCTAAATGATAAAACCGCTCCGTAGAACGAAGCTTTGGCGCAGAATGAATATTGTTCTTGGACTTTTATTGTGACCACCCTATGTCTGTCGTCCGTCGTCGTGCGCAATTTTACTTCGCCAATTTTGGTCCAGTCTTCATCAAACTTGGTCTCGAACGAGCTGGACACTGCACTTTTTGGGATTATATGTAAGTTCAAATCGTAGAAGACATGTTCAACACTCCTGAGATTGTATTTTCTAACAGATCTGCATACAAACGGATCAGACTGGTAGTCATTATAGAGTTAATATTTATCGGGTCCTCCGAGGTCCCAGAAACACTTTTTTATTATTTTCATACGATCTAGATCTACATGAAAAATGATCTAAAGTTCCGTCTATATTTGATTTAGCAACTGATAGAATAAATTTAAATGAAATCAGAGCGTCTTACCTTCAATGACGTCACCCGGCTGGTAGGTCGAGGCATTTAACGTAAATGTGAACGGTGATGTTATGTTCTGTGGGTCATATGGATGACCAATGGGTTTCATATTACTGCAGGCGGAGAGTGGTGGCCCTAATCTGTACCCTTCGCAGCATGTCAGTAAGACAAGTAGAAGAAACATATATGGTGCATACATGATTGGATATGGTGACGTAACCTGAAAAATAAGACGTATCAAAATATGAGATGACGTGTCTTCTAAGACTTAATATGATAAACTGTTGTTGCATAAGATCAATAAAGCACAATGTTATCTGTTCCTGCCATGAAGTGGTATGCAGTATACGTTTTCACCGTCTTCCTGTAGGAAAAACCATATGACAGTGTATGCTTTGTGGTAGCAAGGGTGGGGTGGTTGCAAAGCTCATTATTAGAAAAGCTTTTGTAACAACACTTAAAAATTAAAATATAAAATAATCCATCCCATATAAACCTTATATAATATGTCGATTGAAATTCATCCGGTTTAGTCTTCGATGAAAGAATATATATATTTGCCTGTCGTTTGAGCTTACGGATGAAATGTTGTTTGATGGTAATTAGAAACGTTAGGAACGTTTTTTTCACTCAAAATTTGACTGAACCTCATTAAGGGTCCCTGAAGAGTTTCAGTTAATGCAAAGTCATTGAATTCTCATAATTAAACTGCTTTTCCACTAGAAATAAAAATCAGTTATAATCCTTTAAATTAAACGTAAGTAGAGCGTTGACGATGTAACTGAACTCAGTGTTTTTATATTTTCTGGTCCTTTGGAATCCTAGAGTCCATTTAATCTATAAGATTAATAGAAATCTGGTTAAACCAAAGAGCGTTGCAAATTTCATTACCTCTCATAAACAGGCACAGTCAAATTGACAAAGGTCGTTGCAAATTTCATTATCTCTCATTAACAGACACAGTCAAATTGCCAAAGGACGTTGCAAAAATTACCTCTCATGAACAGACACAGTCAACGTGGCAAAGGGCGCTGCAAATTTCATAATCCCTCATGAACAGACACAGTCAAATTGCTAAAGGGCGCTGCAAATTTCATTACCTCTCATGAACATACACAGTCAAAGTGGCAAAGGGCGCTGCAAATTTCATTATCTCTCATGAATAGACACAGTAAAACTGCCAAAAGGGCGCTGCAAATTTTATTATCTCTCATGAACAGACACAGTCAAAGTGGCAAAGGGCACTGCAAATTTCATTATCTCTCATGTACAGACAGTCAAATTGCCAAAGGGCGTTGCAAATTTCATTATCTCCCATGAAACACAGTCAAAGTGGCAAAGGGCGTTTCAAATTTCATTATCTCCTATGAACAGGCACAGTCAAATTTCTTGATTGTGTTATATACTTCCAAATAAGCTTCTTATAATTTCACCGTCTTTAAAATTTTGCACTTTTTTATCCTATGTCTCTTTCAAGGTAAATTATCCGTGTTGAATAAGACGTAATGCTACTAATTAATTACGAGGGTTACTTGATTGTCACTGAAAAACCTGAAAATCCTGACTATAAACAATGACGCCTGTCAAAATAGAGCCTATTTTATATCAAATTCTGTATAAGATACCTGTGGTTTTGCGTGCTAAAGTGTGGTGCGTGGCCGTAAACTGTTACCTATTGTAATCATGGGTTGCATACACACAATAGAATTTGAATAACCGCGGAGCAGGGCTTTGAGCCTTTTCTGAAGTAATGTGTTTTCACAACTTTATCTGTAAACGTATTCAGTTAATCTCTTTTCAGTATAATTGATAACTAGTCCGGTTTTGGGATCAGCGATGTTTTTATACTTTTAATAATGGCCCGGTCTTTTATCTAGGGGCTACTAGGGGTGTTGTTCGTACAATTTAAATTGAGTTTAATGTCTAGAGTTATTATAATAAATTCCATTATTTTAGCGGATGAAGTAAATTTATTCTAAGTAACGACAACGATAGGGTCATGTGATAAATTGCATTGATATGTTCCGGCATGGGTTCGATAAATCCTGAGAAACGCGTACGCGTTATTCTTTTTGGGTTATAGCATTTTTTTTTTTTTTTAATCATCATCTTTAACATTCATATCTATGAGGGAAATAGATAAATTAGAATAACATAGAAGTCTATTGTGCACTGTAATATCTTTTTTCAAATAAAGTATGTATTACATATGTTAATGGAATTGTATGCATGTTCAATTTAAATATGTTATAAATATAATGTGTAACGCTTGGCTCGGAAAACTCGTGCTTCACAGTGTTATAAAAGGAAAATGATCGCATTTTTTCCAGGAATCAACCGACACAGCCGGTGAAACAACAGATACAGCAGATGAAGCGTCATGAATTGCAGCTGAATTGCTTTGAAATAATATTAGTTTGTATTAAATATAATAAAGAGTAAATGAAAAAAGAGAAAAATGATATCAATGTTATGAAATGAAATTAATTACATGCAATACAAAGTATTTAAAAAAAATGTTAACTGAAAACAGGCCCTGACAGTTCGAGTACCAGGCAATAGATTTACCACTACAGCATTCCTAGCTCGGTTATAATTTCAATAAAGTAAATAAAATCATGCTGATTCCTCTAATTGGCAGACGAGTCTATAAATTGAACTCTCATGTGTCAAAATCAAACTATATCTTACGCTGTAGAAAAGAAGTATTGTCTAAACATATCTAAGTACATCAAGTACTGCGCATATTGCTACATTACTTCAATATCATGTATACACTAAAGAATACAATTATTTTGTGTTGGGTCTTTAACCTGTCTGCAATTGCTTGGCTCTAAATTGTACCGTTTTAGAAGAAGTAGTGACTCAAAGAAAAATACCAAGTGTGATCCCTGGCCATATTCAAGCTGCTTCACATATCTTTAACGCCCGCCTCGATATTTTTGCAGTATCTTATATACCACAAGTAATACATTTATGAAATTTCTCACATGTTTAAAGATAATCAGCATATATAGTTAATAACATATCAAATTTAAACAACACTAAATTATAAAAATGACAGACTTTGATTCATTTTACGACTTCTACAAATTCTTGAAAGAAAATCACAAACTAGAAGATGCTTTTGTAGAAAAGCGCATGTCTCCCCCAATGCATAGTAGTAATAGGCAAGAAGTCAATAGGGGATAGGAGCAAAAGTCCAAGAGACACCGATGCTTGGCTGCAATAGGGATCATCTACTTGGCATGTCCAATCATCCCAAGAAGTTTCAACATTCTGGACCTAGTGGTTTTCAAGTTATGGATTGGAAATGGGTTTCCATGTTCTGGCCCCTGTGACCTTGACCTTTAACTGAATGATCCCAAAGTCAATAGGGGACATTTACTCTGCATATCCAATCATCCTATGAAGTTTTAACATTCTGGGCCAAGTGGTTCTCAAGTTATTGATCAGAAAGAGTCTTCCATGTTCAGGCCCCTGTGACCTTGACCTTTGCTCAAGATACCCCAAAATCAATAGGGGTCAACCACCCTGTAAGTCCTATCACTTTATGAAGTTTGAAGGTTCGGGGTCAAATGGTTCTCAGGTTATTGATCAGAAATTGTTTTCCAATTTCTGGCCCCTGTGACCTTAAACTTTGACAAATGACCCAAAAATTCAATAGGAGCCATCTACTCTACATTTCAAATCATCCTATTAAGTTTCAACATTCTGGGTCAAGTGTTTTCCATGTTCAGGCCCCTGTGACCTTGACCTATAATCGAGTAACCCCAAAAATAATAGGGGTCATTAACTTTGTAAGCCCTATCACTCAATGAAGTTTGAAGATTCTAGGTCAAATAGTTCTCCAGTTGTTGATTGAAAATAAAGTGTGACAGGCAGATGACCCCTGTGACCTTGACCTTTGATGGAGTTACTCCCAAAAACAATAGGAGTCATATAGTCTGTAAGTCCTATAATCCTATTAAAATTTAAGGTTCTGTGTCAAATGGTTCTTAAGTTATTGATCGGAAATGGATGTCCATGTTCTAATCCCAGTGACCTTGACCTTTAATAAAGTGACCCCAAAATCAATAAGGGTCATCCACTCTGCAAGTACAATCATCCTATGAAGTTTCAATATTCTGGGTCAAGTGGTTCTCAAGTTATTGATCGGAAATGGTTTTCCATGTTCTGGCCTCTGTGACCTTGACCTTCAACAGAGTGACCCAAAATCAATAGGAGCCATCTACTCTGCATGCCCAATCATCCTATAAAGTTTCAACATTCTGGGTCAAGCGGTTCTCAAGTTATTGATTGGAAATGGTTTTCCAATGTTCAGGCCTCTTTGCCCTTGACCTTTGATGGAGTGACCCCAAAAACAATAGGGATTGTCTACTCCATGAGCCCTAACACCCTATGCAGTTTGAAGGTTCTAGGTCAAATGGTTCTCCAGTTATTGATCGGAAATTAAGTGTGACGGACGGACGGACAGGGCAAAAACAATATGTCTCCCCAAATATACCCGAATGTTTTACTTGTAATAAATATGTAAATATCATTTAAAAGGATGCAGACAGGTAGATATTGAACTATTTTATTTATATATTTATTTATTTATTTTAGGGGGAGGGGGGGGGGAGTAACGCCGTTTTTCAACAGTATTTCAGCTATGTAACGGCGGACAGTTAAACTAACCAGTGTTCCTGGATTCTGTACCAGTACAAACCTGCGCAAGTAACTGCCAACTTCCCCACATGAATAAGAGGTGGAGGACGAATGATTTCAGACACAATGTCTATTATCAAATCGCCCGAGGATCGAACTGATGACATCGCGATGAGTAGATCTGCGCTCTATTATCAAATATCAAGCATGATTTATTTCTTTTACAAGATATTGCAAGATAAATACTAAAATGATTTGCTTTTGTCCTGATTTTGCTGCGTTATAACGATTTTTATTTTCGTTTGTTAATGTAATATATACGTTTATGTGTATACTTCTGTGATTTTCAAAACTAGGTTGAAGTTGTAAAAGGAATTGAAAGATATCATAGCCTAATTATGTAAACACACTATTTGTAATGTGAAACACATTATTGGAAGTTAACAGTAAAGAACCCTTTCAAATTGGTTTATTCAGTCCAATTAAATGTTTGCACTGTATTTCTTGTATTTGAAAGGGCGTTGGCACATAAGACTTGACTGTGACTACCTGTACAATTATAACGACATTGTCGCTGAAACGACAAAAAGTAAGTTTGAGAACTAGTCTAAACAAACCTTTAACGCATACAAATTATATGTTGTAATATGTGACCTCCCCTGTATTTATGCAGACACAATGAACAGTAGTTTCTCATCATACGAAGGACGCAAGATCAAGCCCATCAGTGTTCTTTTTTTTCAAAGCTTTGTATTGTTTTTATTTTTATGTAATTTTTTTTATGAATAAAGTAAGTTGAATTCCTCTTGTGACAGAAAACGTAAATGCATTGATCCATTTTTTACAAAGTATCATTTTGATATTTAAACAGTATAAATCCGCGAGTTGTAGTATCAGAGTCATGAATGAGGACCAAGGTGTTACCCATATATCAAAACAATATCTTAGAACTTTTGATTCGGAGGAATAGAGCTTCTGCGGGTTTTTTTTATCCTTAAGCAAACTAAATCGAATGAGATATACAGCCAAATCTGTCTTAAGTGTAACACAACAGGGCTGCTTAAGACAGGTGGCTGCTTAAAACATGTTAAAATTATAAAAAAAAAAAAAAACGTCAGTTTGGGAGGTTTGTCATGTTGAAATTAGAAAAAAAAACGTCTGCTGAAATTAGAAATAAAAAAACGTCTGTTGAAATTAGAAAAAAAGTCAGTCTGGGAGGTTTGTCATGTTGAAATTGAAAACAAAACGTCGTTGAAATTAGAAAAAAGGTAGTTTGGGAGGTTTGTCATGTCAAGAAGTATCTTTAAAAAAGATAAACGGCCGCATTAGGCAATGCACACTTTATTTATAAAGCAAAACAAAATGAAGTTTTAAAGTAAAATTTTCATGTTTTTATGTATATTTTAGAGAACATATATTTTACATCATAATTATATTATCTAATATAAAGACTAAAAAGGAGGGGCGAAAGGTGGGAGACGAAATGACCAATTTGAAATCGTCAAGGGATAGGAAATGACCAAAATGGGGACGAGTAAACTGGGGGACGAGTTGACTGTAAATCGTTTACGGGAGAATTGTTTCACTATCGATGGGATTCAGGTTTATGACGCAATCTAGTTGTATTTCCACAGGAGTCTTGCAACGGATTATACTGTCTAACAATACAGCTCAGAGCACCTGCACACCTCTCTATTCCATTCGAAAACCTGTGGAATTTTTCATCCACCAATCAAAATGTACAGTTTTAGTCAGCTGTTAAATGACCTTCACCCAACATATTTATAGGAAGTAAATGTGGAATCAATACCGGCCTGCGGCCGGAAAAATCTATCAGTTTCGTGGTATCGGAACAGTTGCCCGGACAAAATAAAATACAACAAAGCAAGGACCAAAACTCCACTAAAGGCCACTGAAACGGAACGTGCCGACAATATGCACAATGAGGCTTGGCACTGATCACTTCTTTAAAGTTTGGTGGAAATCATATCTATAATATAAGAGAAGTAGCCAAACATCATACTATTTGATGAATTAAGGGCCATATCTCTGCCGACATTATGCACAATGAGGCTTGACACTAATCGCTCTTGTGAGGTTTGGTGGAACTTTGCCCAATAATATAAGTGAAGTGGCCAAAACAGCATAAAATTTTATGAATCAATAGCCATTTCTCCGCTTAAAATCATCAAACCGGAAAATGCCAATGATATGCACAACAAGGTTTGGCAATGATCAATCTTGTGAAGTCTGTTGAAATCCTCCTAGTGACAGACAGACAACAATATAGCAATTTGTCTCCATCCACTATATGTCTGTTCATGAGATGTAATGGAATGTGCAACACCCCTCACGCCCGCTTAAATTGAACTCTACTGACATAGATATGAATGGACTCCATTCAGATAATGACTGCTGTTGTGACAGTTTATAAGATTTGTAACAAGAAACCCCACTTTTCAGTCTTCAAGTCTGACTTATTTTGTGATGTTTATATGCCAAGCTATGTGTCTACCATGTACATTGTAGATCTACGCAGAACACACTGGCCATTCACTTTCACCAGACGCCACTAGTGATACTTCTGTTCTAAAACTTTCCTCTAGTGAGGTTCTACTGATCCACGCAAGCGGAAAAGGATTTTCCTTTTCTTACCCTCCTACTAAGTAAATTCAGAACTGGTTGTGCTACGCCCCTGACTCCCAATTATATGTGATAAAATAGAATAGGCCTGTCAAAACCCACAAAAAAGGCTATTTCCAAACATTCACAAAGATTGCATATTTTAGTCGTGCAACAATTTGATTTTCACCCCCGTACTCAACAAGTTGACGGAGGCTTGGGATCGGATGGTAGGGGATGGCTGCATGTTCCCCAGAAACGTTTTTGACCTACGTTCATACACGTACGTTTTCTTTGTAATTTCCTACAGCACAAAAATATTCAAAATGTCCGTCCTGCATATTTCCAAATTTAACCTACTTTCAAAGTACGGTTAAGATTCAAAATGCCTAAAATTGCTTTTAAAACTTTTGATGCCAAAAGCAAAATTATTCTACAGTTGAAAAATTGGTACCAAAGAAGCTTTATTTGGAGTTTTAAAGATTTTTTTCTTTCTGGTAACATTGAATTTCCGCTAGGCATTACGAGCAGATAATCGATTTCGGTCAGATTTTCTAAACAGAAATATAAGGGACATCTACAGATTTTGCTTAATATAGAAAACACTAAAACTCAAAATCTTGGGTTGCAAAAGGCTTATCCATGTTCAATTTTCATCCATTCCATGTTTTCTTTTAAGTAAATGTTACTGTTCCAGGCCATAATCTATTATGCCATCATTCCGTCTTTTTTTTCTCCTTCGGTTTTTATGTAAAATGTTTTGTTTTCTATATAGTAAAACTATCAAAGAGCCATAACTGCGGTACAAATAGTCACAGCAAAAGTTCATTACTTTATGGTCATCTGCACATTAGGTTGTTCATCTGTAAAAGTTTGAAGTAAATCTGGCAAATAATATGGGAGGAGTTAGACACACAAGATTTCGGGACATACGTCCGTACGTACGGACAACACCAACGTTATATGGCCCCACCTAAATATGGGGGGCATAAAAATGGAGCATTTTGGCACATTTTGGTAGTTTTGCATTTCTATAGCACTCGAATATATTCAAACAAATATTATAGCTCTATTTTTTCTGTTCATTTCATTGATTAAATTTAAAGTGTATCAATACCCTACATAAGCTTTACACTTACTTTTAAAGTACACAAAATAGGCCGGTTATATTACATGTACTAGAAATAATGTCAGAAACCTTAAACTTAATTCCTACATAAAATTTTATTGATGATTTTTAATCTTAATCACTTATGCAACACAGGAAAAATGTCCTAAAAAGAAATCCATGCCAAACTCTGAAAATTAGGTGATATTTAAGGACACATTCCTTAAGATTTTAATTAAAACAGAGTTTAGTGTTTAGAGTTTATTCAAATATATTCCACTGGGCTATAAGCCCACGGTGGCACACATATACATAATATAAACTAACAGTGGTAATATATGGGGAAAGTAAGACAAACATATTTTAAATAAATAGATAAATACAGTACACTGAAAAAAAACAGAGAGTTGTTTACGAAAAACTATGGCATCATATAGAGGAATGCATAAAACACTGGCCGTATTATATTTGAGTTTGAAATCTAGATTTATCCTTGATTGATCAGTTATCAATTAAAGGTCCATTACTAAGGGAAAGTGAGTTGGCAATTTTTTTCATAGCCAGTGCATAGACTTCTGCAAGACACTAAATAATGAAGATTGGCAGGTCAAAATTTACAGAAGGTCTTTGAAAGTCAAAGAAATGTATGTGTATTATGTTGAAATTTCAATGAATCGACAGAATGACCCCCCAGGTCTTATTAACTTTCTTCATACTTCATAGAAAAATAATTGTACATATACTGCGATTTATTTCGAATTTCTACATACCAACTTTCATTTTCCAATAAAATGAAATAGTTTCTGTGCTTTTTAAAAGAAATTAAAATGTTCACTTTCCTTAGTATTGGACCTTTAATAGATCGCAAATACATTTTTACAACTCAGTGATGATAGTTTGACACATACATGTATTTCATTGGTATTCTAACGAAGAATATTTTTCGAACCACATTTCATGAATATATCTAAATGAGATTACTACCATACTCTTACCGAAACGAAATGTAAGATTGATGGAGCAAAATGTAATACCAAAAAATAGTTCAGTCAATGTAGATAAAATCACAGATGATTTAAACGATCTTCAACCGTTGGATATCAACCTTACCGAAACGAATTGTAAGATTGATCACGGTATCTAGTGTTAAATATATTTTTAAATCAAGCTTTATATAAGTGACATGATGATAATGTAGAATTATAAAGAAATGGGTAATCATTCACTTAATATATACATCTAGATAATTAAATGTTATTTGTACCATAAACTATTTCATCATACTAGGATGTCTCCAATACTTTTTATGTATGTACTTCTTTCTAATATCTCTATACAATGAACATTCAAGAATAAAATGAAACTCATCTGCTAAAACATTACAAGATGTACATTTTCTATCGTTTATAAGAGTACTTACTGGCCTTGTCCATCGACCATATTCAATCTTTAATCTATGTGAAGAAACTCTTAATCTTGACAAAGCTTTTGAATATCTATCAATATTTATGACATTTAAATAGTCTTGAAACTCAAATATACATATCGTTCTATAAAAAAGTGCCCTTGATGAATCTTCTAATCGACTATGCTAATTTTGAATAAAATTATCTTTAAGTCTTTGTTTTAGAACAAATAGAAATACATTTACAAACAAAGAACAAATAGAAATACATTTACATCACGGCAACATTTTGTTGCAACTATACGTCATAGAAACCTAGTGAACATAGTAACACTTTAACAGAAGAACACCAATTAACCTTATTGTGTGCAATTTCAAAATCACTTTTCAACAGTTGATAAACTTTATAAACATATTTTCTATCATAACTATGTAACAACTTTACCCAATTCTTTAATATATTATACGATTGCAATGTTTGATAGGTCATTCTTCCTAAATCTCCATATATAAAATCATTTTGCGTTGTTTTCTTTACTCCTAATAACTTTTTGCAAAACTGTAAATGTATTCTTTCAATACTTTGACAATCACCAAAACCAATAACTTCACTACAATAATTTGAAATTGGTGACACTAATTTGTCAAATAGATCTAATTTGTACTTAGCAGTTATATAAGTAAGCTTATACAGATATTTGTTCAACTGAAAAATTGCTTTCTGTGCCTGACCCGCTAAATGCCCCTCCAGTAGAAAATACAATTCCAAGATATGTAAATTTATTAACAATTTCTATTTCATTATTACTATAATAAAACGCAATAGTCGCGGGTACCCTACCGCCTCTCTTAAAAATCATCATCTTTGTTTTGAATGTATTTACTTTAAGTTTCCATGTATTACAATAATCTTTAAAAAAACAGACACACACAAAAAAAACGTACTATGTATGACGTTATTTCCGTTGTTTATTCTTATTCCCTGAAGAAGGCATATAGCTGAAACGTTGGAACTATGGTAAATTTTGAAATTGACAGCGTTTGGTCTTTATCTACTTCATTAATAATCTTTTAATGAATTGAAACTCTCTTGTGTCTTGTGTTTCATTAGCAGAGTTCGAAAAAATAACAATATCGTCTGCATAAAGTAACAAAAATATCTTAACATTTTGTACATCTATTCCGTCTAAACGTATCCTCAAGGTCATTAATATACATTGAAAATAGAACAAAGTACTGCAAATTTATCTAAAATAAAAACAATTAAACGAAATATTAGTATCATTTCATGCAAACATTACGTAATAAAGCAGTTCAAGAAGCATTTTCGAAATAATTGCTGTAACTATTTAAGAATTTCGAGCAAATATTGATGTTATCAAGTATCCCACCCATCTGCAGTAACAATGACTTGTATTTGGCTAATCATAAATTTTTTTGTTTTGTGCTAACTCTAAGCCGCAGTTTTTTTAAATATTATGTTAAATTTAGTTCTATGTTCTGTTATCATCCCGACCTTGAAAAGGTGAGCCTACATTGTTAGAATCTTAAATTTTTATTCTGACTTGCTAGTATACCAGGTTTGTTTTAGATATGATTTATGTATATAAATTTAGTTCTTATTTCTGAATTATGACCAACCGACGCTTTTTTGACAAAAGGTGGTAAAATAATAAACGTAGCCTACCAGGACTTGTTAGAAATCTTGACATATTTTTTATATATCTAAAAGAAGCATTTATGCTATAGTATACCAGTACTTAAACAATACGCATAATGTCCACTGTAACGACCACAAAAACATTATAAGATTGTATTCGATGCAATATCTAAAAACTGTGCCATGAAGTTTCTTACATACTAACTCGATTCCACAAAGAAGTTAATGTTGGTAACTTAGTTCAAACACAACCAAAAGTTAAAAATGCCAGCCTAAGCAGGACAAATAAGTAACACTGCACACATATTTAATTGAATACATTACAATATCAAATTAATTATTGTCGCGCGTAGCATTACAAATATCTTAACAAATAAATAGGCACATTAAAAATGATAAAATGACATACCTTATAACAAATGTAATCTTACCTAAGACTTCACTAGATCAACGAAAGCTTTATATGCAAATTTGTATTATAGTACTTACAGAAACCATCGTTAAAACGTTTTATTACATACTCGCACGCGCACATCGGGATTCTGGTCATGCGAATAGATGATTTTAACGATCTAGGGTAAACGCTTTTGTATCAAAAAGACAGATTTTAAACGATTCAGTGTATGGATAGAAGTTGGCATTTCACAGAATGACATATCAAATATTTAAAATTTTAGATACTAATATAGTGTTTATTGCCCTTTTTAAAGGTAATCTGAACAGATTAGCTTATTGTGTAAGTTATGTTCTTTTCTTTAAATTATCACTTCACTGACAAGTTATTTTTTTAATAATACAGGTTACTTTTGCCTTAAATAAGTCCTATTATTTGACCAGATAACGAAGATATACAAAATAACCTTTCCACTCAATGTCACAGGTTTCATGACGAACATTTTTGTCACGGATCTCTATTTATAGCAAGTGAAGATTATAACGAGTCAGCGATGTAAATATTCGTCAGTATTACTTGAAACCACATTTCATTTTATCGTCACTTACCAAGTGTCGTTCACGAATTTTTTTTTCATATAACCGTTGATGACCGTCTATATCAGAACAAGTTCTATTAACGATTTTTTTTTATCCTCTTACGCATAATTACAAATTTTTAAACTTCTAAATTTGGGAACTGTCAGGGTGCATTTCCCACCACTTAAATGTTTTACAGAGTAATTAAATGTTTGACAGAGTCAAGAGTTTGACAGGGTATTAAGGCGCATTTCCCCTTCGCGCAAACGTTTTACATCTGGACAGGAAGTTGACAGATTTTGTCCGTATTCAAAGCTTTTAAACTTGAAAAAAAATGTATACATACCAAACTTATCCTTTTCTGGAGCAAAACGCATGGCGTAAACATTATCAATAAGGTTGAATTTTACAACCATCTAAATAAAAGCAATGGCTTGCTGCATGTATTTGAACGTCAAAGTAATCATTCAAACACGTTTAAAATTATGATTGTGTACGTTTAACTGATAACAAGATGTATGATAACCTTTGGAAATTACGCTTTCAAATTCAGTTAATCCAATTTGGGTACAGCTTACCAGTTAAATTTCTTATTCACTGTGGTTATATATGTTGCATTCCTGTACGCTCTACGCGCTTGGACGTTGTTTTGGTGTAAAATTATTTCCAAGGTGTGACAGTAACGCGTCAAATAGTTGCTTATCAAACCGTTTGATTGATGCATCAATTATTCTCAAATTTATTGTCTAAACCTCGAACTTTTCAATTTCTTTAATAAAATTTATAAGATGATCCATTAGAACCACAAAACGCAAGCAAACAAAATTTTGCTTGCAGGAATCAAAATAATTCTTCACAAATCCGTTACATTTTGTCCCAAATCCGTGACTCTTTTACCGCGGAACGTGAGAAGTCATCTCTTCGTGTGCCCGACTTCCCGAGGTGTGACACGATTTACACCCACTGGAACAGTTAAGGTTTTGAGGTGTTTCGCTCTAGTTGCTTCTTTCAAAAACTTCTTAACGATTCAAGTGCTTTATAATTGGCGCGATCTTACTTTCCAGTACGTGCGGTTTCGCAGTGTGTTTAATGACATTGAAATATGAAGAAATAATTACATGATGACCATATTTTTGCAAATAAATGGTATCTTTATGCAATAAAATAAAATACACCAGCCTTTCCAACCTCCCCGCAGCGATTACTTCCCCTTACGGCACAGGGAAGGTAACCGCTCTGTTTTGTTAAATTACCGGAAGGCGGTTTAGATATGTCACCGGTCGTACAGAAACTTCCGAACCTATAAGAGCGGCATTTCCAATTTAAAAAAAAGTATGGGATTACGTCTATCAAACTCGACCATAAAAATCACTTTTTGCGGTCGAGTTTGATAGACGTAGTTTTGGTTTTGTTTAACTGCTGAGAGAGGTCCATACAATGATGCTAGAAACCATTACTAGTGAAACTCAGTCAAGTGATTCATGAGAAGAAGTTGTTTAAAAAGTATGTTTTTCTATTTTTCGGTCAAGCTTCCACTAAAAGGGTTCAAGTGGCACAATAAGAACAAACTTGAGAGAGGTACAGACCAAATCTGGTGCAATTTTGGCCAGCTTTTTCAGAGGGAAGTGGGGGGGGGGGGGGGGGGGTTCAAGTAAAACTATTGATGCAGGCCGATGGACAACCGGACCATCCATTAATCCTGAACAATGGCTAAAATTGTCATTTAGCTGCCTTCGTAAGTACTTACTGAAATAACTAAACATCAAGTACAAGGGTGAAAGTGCCAGAAAATAAGCTATTAAAAAGTTCAACTTGGGGTCAGTGGCCATAACGGTTCCTGGTGGCTGCCCCACAGCTAAAATCATCTGAATGTGTGCGATTTCTACCACTATATGTTGTATTTCCCAAGAGGTGACTGAAGTATTATTTTATGTGAATGTGGTTTGTTAAGAAGGAAATCTGGAGTGGGTAATGGGTGTAGCCAACACCTCTTGTCTGTCAAGTACAGGACCCTTGTTGTCACGCCCCCCCCCCCCCCCCCACTCCCCGCCACGGCTAGAAGAAATGTTGGATTACACACTCCTATTATTGCATTTTCTCCCAGCTAAAGTCCCTTTTCAATTTTTTTTCTAACAATCCGAACCAGTTTTGTGACATTTTCTGAAAACATTCGAAGGCTTCCCAAGTCAAGGCTTTATCTAAATTTGGATGTTTCTCATTTTGCATCCAAATCCCAATCTGACGATGCTGATATTTCCAAAAAATGTTTCTCTCGTTATTAAGCGTTAGTGGGTACTATGCCAAAATTAAACGACTGTGTGTTGTGATGTGACGTTGAGAAAAAATGGTGACGTCCAAATCACGTTGTCATTCCGGTAGGAGATTAAATTCAACGAAGAAATGTCTCATGTTTTTTTTTATGACAAATACCGCGCCAATCCTTGCGTCCTTTTTGCATGTCTTGTCATTTTTGTAAAAAGAGAATTATAACCCGTTTGGAGGTGAACATGTTATATCAAATCATATGAATTATGCCTGCTTTATAATTCTCAGCTGTGTATTAGAAAAAGATACGAAATAAAAAAAAACAAGTGAAACTTGATTAGTAATTAAGCAGTAACTTTCTTTAAAGACAAAATAAACAGAAAAAGCCGATTAAACAACCATTGAATTATTCGTACCATCTTCATTCTGGCATTAATCAACATCTTAAGACGTTCACATATTTATTTAATCTGATTAAATGAATTGGTTGTCACCGCCTGCTGTATTTTCATTTTCCACATGAATAACTAAACTAATCTTGCCTAGGATGAAAAATATGAAAAAATATGAATTATTATTGTCGCAATAAAAATGCAAGTACGCATTTACGCCATTAAATAAAATTATTCGCGTTTCGAAATTACTTTTCTTGGTAGTTTATCCCAGTACTAGTTTGGTCTGAAGTTTATGCTAGTATATTTGGGCGCTCTTTGTCACGTGAATTTCGTGAAATATTTCGGTGTATATAAGTGTGAACTGATATTGTTTTCACCACTCGAGGTTTATGACTGGCAGCAAACAGTCTGTAATTCAGTATGAACGATTCAGAAAATACAAACAAGGATTCGTTATGAGACCTGAATGACTTCTTCGATGAATAATTCTATGAATAGAAACATGAGAAGTGGGATTTTAGAGAATATTCACAGAGTGAGCTGCAGTATACGACAGGAAAGAGGAAGGTTGCTAGCGTTTTCGATGACGACAGAAAGATCCAAAGAGCTGAAGAAAGAGTTAGGGTAGGCTCAAGAAGTTTTGAAAGAATCAGACACAGTCGTCTGTCAGTAGTTTTGGACATGTGGACATTGCTGTAAGTCATTTGAATTTATTTTCATAATGTTGAAATCGCCCTTAATTACCACAATGTATGCTTTACCATCGATGTTATATAAACACAAGTCCGTTAATCTGCACGTTAAATTCATGAGAACATTTATTACACAGGTTTATAGTTTAGAGCAGAGATCAAGCATTGTGTTATTAATGGTAAACAAATAAGCCTATGATACGGCGGATTTATCACATACTCCTGATATTGGACTAAAATAAGTATTTAGTCTTTTAATATAGGGTTTGTTGTGTGGCGGGATTACCAATCTGACTAAAGTACATATCCTATTACGCTACGCATAGGATCTGAGAACGACCTATTCATTGCCTCGTTCTGACGACCCTTTCGCTAGCCAATCAGAGCCTAACTTACAACATCTTGCAAATCTACCTGTAGCCTTGACTTTTGATATTTACAATTCTTATGTCATAATGTATCAGATAGCCGGTTAGCTCAGTCGGTAGGCCACTTGCTTTGTAAGCGAGGGGTCCTGGGTTCGAGCCCTGGAATAACTGCACATTTTTCTTACTCTTTGACATTCGAACATGTCGTCTGATTGGATAAAATAAATATAGCAATACTGGAAATCCAAAATATACAGAAGACGAATGTGAATGGGTCGTTCTCAGATCTTCGTTTAGAAGATCAAGTACTTTAGTCAGATTGGCGGGATTACAAACCGGAACTAGATATATCGTCTGCAATACGTGTGGTAACGTGGGACGATTCGCTCGACAAGCTAGAACTCACAGTAGCAAAGCCACTCACGAAAGTCACCATCATTGAGAAGATGATAAGTATTGCTTTTATTCATATTATGCGGACGTCAAATGTCAAGCGAATTTCTGCAAATCTAATTTTGTGTTTGCGTAGCAGAAAACTCGGTTAAAGGCAGACTGAAAATAGTATTTCACATTTTGGAATTAATGCCGATACAGATATCCTTTCTGTAATTCACTATGGATATGTTACTCTTTTTATCATAAAAGCCGCCGTCATTTGTTTTTAAAAAATAACAGGTCTGATCTAGAAAATTTAGTGATTTTATTTTTCT
This sequence comes from Mercenaria mercenaria, assembly GCF_021730395.1. Taxonomy (NCBI): domain Eukaryota; kingdom Metazoa; phylum Mollusca; class Bivalvia; order Venerida; family Veneridae; genus Mercenaria; species Mercenaria mercenaria. Next base: position 59,946,148 of record NC_069363.1, read on the forward strand.
GCTGTTTAAGATTTTGTCAAAAAGACCTTAAAATGCGAGTCCTTTGTCGGTGGAGATTCATCTTAAAAGAAAAGTTTGATTCTAGATTTTAGCGTATTTTAAACAGAGTAGTTTATTTTTTTTAATTTTAGTGAAATGTATGGACCGTTTTACTAGTGAGTACAATAAAAAGTTGTCTCTACACAATTCATGATTTAGGACCTCAGACAGGGAGGCTTTCGACGCTTGTTCCGTTTCTTGGAAAATTGAAAACGATCGGTTAGTTCCGCCGGTATTTCTTATCCTCAAGTGTTTAAATTTCTTCTTGTTTTGTAAAGCTAGAGGTACATTGGTGGCTCCTTACCGGCCATCTACACCCCCCCCCCCCCTCCCCCTTGCATTTTGCGCACTTTTTGTTTTCAAAAGGTTTTAATCTTTGGTTAACCAGAAACATATACATGGGTATTACAAGAATTCTATATTTGGTACAGTAAAGTTTAAAACATTGTGGCAAGGATTTTTGACAGTTTGACAGTTAAAGTCTAGTTTGAGATCTCCCCCTTGTTAAGTACCGTGGGAATTTTAGATGATTTCATTTTAGCAGATGTAATATCAATTAAAATTTATGTATCATCCTTGTGTAAACAAGGGTTGAAATACTATTGGTGTGTATATAGAGACGTTATTGAACATTTATATTTAACGTGTTATAAAGGTCTGTTACAAATTATAAATTTGATTTAAAGAGACAGTAGATCTATGTGTGATTCTTACATTACATGCAATATTTACCCGCTGTTGATAATAGATTAATCCATTTGTACAGGTGTATCACTAGTGGTATGCAGTTTTTACAGTTACATAAACATCATTATAAAGAGTGACAATTTAGTTTCACTTGCCTTAACAGTGTATATCTAATTGAAATACTGAAATTTGTTTGCAGATTTGTTTAATACACACAGAAGATGAGAAACTGTTAAAAGATGAGCAGATATGATTTCACCGTAACTGTTTGCTTGTTGGAGGCAAAGAACCGTTTACATCTCTTGAATTTAAGAAGTTCCGTGACTGGTGTGAGAAAGTGACGTTGCCTGGTTCGCCATTCACTGTGGCATTGTACTTGGTGTCTATATAAGTGATAGCTGTTGCAGTAAGTCAAAGTTAAACATGTTTTTCTACTCTATTAATTGGTCATACGTTCTGTTAAATGTAAAAAGTCCTTGTAATGATGTCAGATTGTTTGAAACTGTTTAAATGACTGTAAAAGAATAACTTCCAGACCGGTGGTATAGAATTCTAATATTATGAAACAGTTTATTGAACATTTCCCTTCTGAGAGCAGTTCACTATCTGATTTAAGATTATATTGTTTATTCATTTATATATATTTTTTCATTTGCCGGTATTTTAAGAATCAATGAATCACTAAGGATTTCAAGATTTCAGAATTTCATTGTTAGATATAGTTATTGAAAGTCAGACACTGTTGTTCTTAGGGACGGAAACGTATACCGGACATTCCTCCTGCCTTGTCGCTAACTTAAAAAGATATATATGAAAACCACTTATATCATTTCTTCAGAATATATTTTTCGTTCAGACATTTTCAAGAAAAGGCTTAATAAACTTATGTTTTACGAAGTGATTCAGACAGCCGCTTTCTTATTCTTCTGTTCATCTTGGTTTAAAACAAAAACTTCAGTTAGATGTTTGGACTTCATTCTTTTCGGTCGGGGGCTGATACTAAGGTTGCTAACAGAAGTAATTGTTAGAGGTTGTGGCAGAGGCATGGCAGGTGGAAATGTGTCATCAAGAGATGGCTATGTGAAAGGCTCTTTGAAAGATCGTCTTTTTGTCTCTCATAATTAAGACTTTTAAACATAACAGGTTGAATTTATTGCGTGCATTTTATTTTTCTATATGTAACACTCTTAAAAGGTGATTGAGACTAATAACTTGAGGTTAAATAAATATGGTAATGTCACACTGGGTTTTATTTACATCGGAATACTGTACTTAGTGTTTTACATGTAACAGAATTATCTACATTGTTTAACTTACAGTTGCTGGTAGCGGAATGCTGCAATGTATGTGTTACAAACAGCTGAATGCTGTGTTGTGTGCTCTTCTTACAGTGGTATGCTACGTAAGGTTATTTTCAAGAAGCGGAATGCTGCATTAGGTTATCTGTAAGCCGTGGAAGGCTGCGTTATGTGCTCTTCTTACAGTGGAATGCTGCGTTATGTGCTCTTCTTACAGTGGAATGCTGCGTTATGTACTCTTCTTACAGTGGTATGCTGCCTAAGGTTATTTTCAGATGCAGAATGCTGTTTGCAGCGGAATGCCGCGTTAGGTTATGTGCAAGCAGCAGAATGCTGCGTTTTGTGCTTTTCTGGCAGTGGAATACTGCGTTAGGTTATCTTCAGGCAGCGGATTGCTGCGTTATGTGTTCTTCTTGCAGTGGAATGCTGCGTTATGTGTTGTTCTTGCAGTGGAATGCTGCGTTATGTTATCTGCAAGCAGCGGATTACTGCGTTATGTGCTGTTTTTGCAGTTGAACGCTGTGTTTGTTTATCTGCAAGCAGCGGTATGCTGTGTTATGTGTTCTTCTTGCAGTGGAATACTCCGTTAGGCTATTTTCAAGCAGTTGAATGCTGCGTTATGTGTTCTTCTTGCAGTGGAATGCTGCGTTAGGTTATTTTCAAGCAGTGGAATGTTGCGTTATGTGTTCTTCTTGCAGTCGAATGCTGCGTTATGTTATTTTCAAGCAGTGGAATGCTGCGTTATGTTATTTTCAAGCAGTGGAATGCTGTGTTATGTTATTTTCAAGCAGAGGAATGCTGTGTTATGTTATTTTGAAGCAGTGGAATGCTGCGTTATGTTATTTTCAAGCAGCGGAATGCTGTGTTATGTTATTTTGAAGCAGTGGAATGTTGCGTTATGTGTTCTTCTTGCAGTGGATTACTCTGTTAGGTTATTTTCAAGCAGTGGAATGCTGCGTTATGTGTTCTTCTTGCAGGAATGCTGCATAAGGTTTTTTTAAGAAGTGGAATGCTGATTTATGTGCTCCTTTTGCAGTGGAATACTGCGTTAGGTTATTTTCAAGTAGTGGAATGCTACACTATGTGTTTTTCTTGCAGTGGAATGCTGTGTTAGGTTATTTTCAAGCAGCGGAATGCTGCGTTATGTGTTCTTTTTGCAGTGGAATGCTGTGTTAGGTTATTTTCTTGCAGTGGAATGCTGCTTTAGGTGTTTTTCTTGCAGTGGAATGCTGTGTTATGTTATTTTCAAGCAGCGGAATACTGCGTTATGTTATTTTCAAGCAGTGGAATGCTGCGTTATGTGTTCTTCTTGCAGTGGAATGCTGCGTTATGTTATTTTCAAGCAGTGGAATGCTGCATTATGTTATTTTCAAGCAGAGGAATGCTACATAATGTGTTCTTCTTGCAGTTGAATGCTACGTTAGATTATTTGCAAGTAGTGGAATGCTGCTTTATGTGCTCCTCCTGCAGTGGAATGCTGCGTTATGTTATCTGCAAGCAGCGGAATGCTGTGATATGTTATCTTCAAGCAGTGGAATGCTGCGTTATGTGATATTAATGCTGCGTTAGGTTATTTGCATGCAGCGGAATGCTGCGTTATATGTTTTCTTGCAATGGAAGGCTGCGTTAGGTTATCTGCAAGCAGTAGAATGCTGCGTTATGTTTTTTGTAAGTAGCGGAATGCTTCGTAATGTTTTGCTTTATGTGCTCTGCAAGCAGCGGAATGCTGCATTAAGTAATCTGCAAGCAGCGGAATGCTGCGTTAAGTGCTCTGCGAGCAGCGGAATGCTGCGTTATGTGCTCTGCAAGCAGCGGAATGTTGCATTAAGTAATCTGCAAGCAGCGGAATGCTGCGTTATGTGCTCTGCAAGCAGCGGAATGCTGCGTTATGTGCTCTGCAAGCAGCGGAATGCTGTATTAAGTAATCTGCAAGCAGCGGAATGCTGCATGATGTTTTCTGCAAGCAATGTATTCCTGTTGAAATGGGTTTGAGACGATTGGGCTTTGGTGATCTGATGGTCCTTCATAGAAGTGGCATATTAATGTACAAGGTAACCACGGTAATTAAGTATCGTTAGTAAGTATTTCTTTGTTTTCCATTTACTGCATCAATAATTTTGATACAGAAGACTGTTAGCATTTTCTCTCTTTGTTATCTCGATATGCTGCCAATTATATACCTTATTCCTACTTTATTGTTTCTTTATTGTCTTGTTGAAGGTAATTGAGATTAGAGAATAATTGATTTACTCACAGCTTTAGCGTGAGTAAATAAAATTATTCGCATTTCGAAATTACTTTCCTTGGTAGTTTATCCCAGTACTAGTTTGGTCTGAAGTTTATGCTAGTATATTTGGGCGCTCTTTGTCACGTGAATTTCGTGAAATATTTCGGTGTATATAAGTGTGAACTGATATTGTTTTCACCACTCGAGGTTTATGATTGGCAGCAAACAGTCTGTACCCACCCTCCCTCCCATGATGTATGTTGGTGCTTGTATTTTAGTTATAGCTTACTTCAACGAAACAAACTGGCATGAAAATCGCTTGTCTAGAATATTAGTTTATTTTATTGTAAAATTAAATGTTGTTTTTGGTTTGTTTACTATTCTACGCAGGTTATGTTAAGTTTTGAATATATATAATGTGTGGTTGTTTTTTTTTTTCTAAGTAAATAACTCCGATTGTTAGTTGTAAAGCTACAATTTTGGTTGTATCTGTTTTGTTCTGGTGATGTCTTTTCTAGTAAAATCTTAAACACCAGATAAAATTAGAGATTTTATTAATTATTCACGTCTGTGTTTTACGCAAACTTGAAACATTTATCTTAACAACATGATTAAATTTACTTTTAGTCTCGTTTCAGTTCAAATTTACCCGGATACTAGATCGCTTGGAACCATACGAAGAACCTTAAATCGATTGTTGAAATATGAATTTACTTCGCGAACAATTGTACACATATGCTGCCAATTATATACCTTATTCCTACTTTATTGTTTCTTTTTTGTCTTGTTGAAGGTAATTGAGATTAGAGAATAATTGATTTACTCACAGCTTTAGCGTGAGTAATACTTAATACAAAAATGACTGGCTCAGTTATTAAACATATGTGAGAACATTAAATATGATTAAGAGAAGTACCTTTTACTGAATTCAAATTGTACAGGTGTCAATAAACCCTAAGGCCAGATGACGATTGAATTTGCATCTGCGTACCAGTTTGCGCTTTGTACAATGCAAAGTGTAGACATAATACTAGAGATCAGTCAATGACACAAATATTAACCCTATACTGCATTTACCTGTTCAAATGCATGACACAAGTTAATAGGAATAATGAAATGAAGTCATTTCATTGTAATGTCAATTTTCATGGTAAATACTGAATAGTTTTTAGCTCATCTGATTTTTTGAAAAAAAATGATGAGTTATTGTCATCACTTGAGCGGTTGTCGGCGTCGGCGTCGGCGTTGCCTGGTTAAGTTTTATGTTTAGGTCAGCTTTTCTCCCTAAACTATCAAAGCTATTGCTTTGAAACTTGATATACTTGTTCACCATTATAAGCTGACCCTGTATAGCAAGAAACATAACTCCATCTTGTTTTTTGCAAGATTTATGGCCCCTTTTGTACTTAGAAAATATCAGATTTCTTGGTTAAGTTTTATGTTTAGGTCAACTTTTCTCCTAAACTATCAAAGCTATTGCTTTGAAACTTGGAATACTTGTTCACCGTCATAAGCAGACCCTGTACATCAAGAAACATAACTCCATCTTGCTTTTTGCAAGAATTATTGCCCCTTTTGGACTTAGAAAATCAGTTTTCTTGGTTAAGTTTTATGTTTAGGTCAGCTTTTATCCTTAACTATCAAAGCTATTGCTTTAAAACTTGCAACACTTGTTCACCATCATAAGCTGACCCTGTACAGCAAGAAACATAACTCCATCCTGCTTTTTGCAAGATTTATGGCCCCTTTTGGACTTAGAAAATATCAGATTTATTGGTTAAGTTTTATGTTTAGGTCAACTTTTTCTCTTAAACTATCAAAGCTATTGCTTTGAAACTTGCAACACTTGTTCACCATCATAAGCTGACCCTGTACAGCAAGCAACATAACTCCATCCTACTTTTTGCAATAATTATTGCCCCTTTTGGACTTAGAAAAATCATTTTTTTGGTTGAATATTATGTTTAAGTCAACTTTTCTCATAACTATCAAAGCTATTGCTTTAAAACTTGCAACAGGTTTTCACCATCATAAGTGGACACTGTTCATCAAGAAACATAACTCTATCCTGCTTTTTGCAAGAATTGTGGCCCTTTTTAGACTTAGAAAATCATGGGTAGGACAATATTTCTATTATACAAAAAAAATCAGATGAGCGTCAGCACCCGCAAGGCGGTGCTCTTGTTTTTTCTTGTTTTTATATATGATGTGTGATATGTACTTGTTTTTAGACAAATATTAGGTTAGTGGGATGTAATGTTTACAAATTCTCTTATAACATTTACAAAGGTACATTCACGACATGATTTAAAATATTTAATAATGAAATTCACTTTTAAATCACACATACAGTTTATGGCCAAATAGCCTCTCTTCAGCCATTCGGACATTATGCAACTCAATCTCCCGGTCGTCGAGTCGGTCGGCGTTAAGTCTGCACTATTAAACCTATGTTAAACCTATCCCTAATTTTTTAACCTCTAGACAGTATCTTGTACACTCAATACGTGCGTACATACACTATTAAACGATTTAATGTTGGCGTCGTCGAGTCCCGTTTGAAAGTTAATGAATAAAGTGTGTGGGTAGGGTATTGTAATCTTGTGGCCAGCTGGTACATTTTAAAGTCAGTCACTGTCAGGTGATAATATAAGCAGATTTAATGGTTCCGTGTGGATGTTATAAGAAGTTACCTGTTAAACAAATCTTTGTTTCCGTTATATAACGGAATTTTCAAAAAGAAAAACTTAGTATAAAATGTACTGTTAACTAAAGCTAGCAAGATCAGTATGATGTATGTAGCTTCTCTTTGAAGGGAAGTGAGATGCAAAAGAATTCCGTTGGGACCGAAATGGCATCTTTTGAAACAAGTAAAACTGATCTTTTGTCAATTCATTAGTAGGATAGCATGGTTCTGTAGGTCTAGAATTAAATACATTGCTACTGACATTTGGAAATTATGTGTCTGACCATTAGGTAAACGCCTTTGACTTGAACCATGTTCGCCATGAAATTACTGGCCATATAAGACGCACCGTTAATATGGCATAATGTTATATGAATCAAAGAACAAACAAGAGCAATATATCGATTTTACCTACTGCATTGTCGCATGATAAATAATGTATTCAGGCGTTTTCATAAAATAACATGCGGTCAGTAACTTTAATAACATAGAAACATCGTCTATGTTTATTGAATGTTTTATTGCTTTGTTTCCTTGTTACTGTTTATCTTAGACTGTTATATTAAAATGCTACATGTATAAATATTAATACAAATAGCTTAAAGCAGTGTTTTCGTGTGACATGATCAAATGCTTTATGGTAAAAACATATGTTAGCATAACATGAATAATGAAAGCAAACTCTTGTCATTAAGTTAGAAAACAGTGTCAACACCTACAAAATCGACAACTTGAAGTTAAAAATATAAGATTTAGAAGTACCAACCTTTCGCCTTATCCAAACAAAAACTTCTAAATGAAAATTTTACAGATATCTATGTAGCTTGTAGTTAAATTATAAAATAACAAAGGGGAAAACCACAGGTCGCCCAAGTTTTCATTGTAATCCATCATATAAACAATAGTTGTATCAACTGATCTATAACTACGACACCAACGCAAGATTTCTAGCAAATAAATCCTATCTGTGTGAATGCCTTATGCGGAGACTGAGTAATAAACAAGACGTTCAATATAGAAGATACTGATACAATATGTATGAGCCGCACCCAGAGAAAACCAACATAGTGCATTTGCGACCAGCATGGATCCAGACCAGATCCATGCTGTTCGCTTTTGAAGCCTACTGCAATTAGAGAAACTGTTAGCGAACAGCATGGATTCTGACTCGATCCATGCTGGTCGCAAACGCACTATGTTGGTTTTCTCATGGCGCGGCTTGTATGTTTTCCCTGCTACATCCAGCCAGCTTCTAAGAAACCTTAGCAATAACTTTTTTCTGTGTTCCATAGTGGAAGCAATTTAATTGAGCCAGCCATTAAAGAGGCAAGAATCTAGATTATTTTTTCATTTCTTCGGAAATTTAGACATTGCATTTATTATTAAGTAAATAAAATATTAAAGTATTTCAATAACATATAGGTTGTTTTATAGATAAATCACCCGAGTAGGTTATAAAATAGGTAGAAAAATCTCTACAGCGTTACTAATGCACTAGAATTCAGCTGTACAGCATTGCTGTTTATTATACACATATAGTTACTGTATGCGCATGCGTGATAATGGTGGGAGGATCCTTGAACCTCGAGAAAATTTTACAAGAAATTTGGATGATATAATGGACAATCGGATTATTTTGGAACTGAATGATGATAAATGAATTAATATTGGAGATGTTCGAGTAATGTACGTTTAACATGTAAAAGAGCACACAATATCAGCCGTCAGGAAAAACGCACGGCAATGACATATAGTTTTACGATACAAAATGGGACATAGGCCAGTGCTTGGTGAGTATCAGTATGAATCATGCAAGTCCAAGTTTTACTCAGCCAATATATATGGAAAGTAGGAAAGTCAAATTATCACTCAGCAAATACACATGAAAATCAGGCAAGTCCATGTTTCACTCAGCCAATACATACGAAAAGTATGAAAGCAAAATTATCGCTCAGCCAATGCTTATGATAAGAAACGTGAAAATTCCACGAAAACCAGGTTTTCAAGCTTTGCATCACACCAACAGATTCTTTAAAAAATGGTCATATTCTATTATACATATCTGACTGCATCTAATCATGCCATTCAAAAGTACAGGTATAAGAAAAGTACATGTGTCATTTCCATATGTAATTTATGATTCTTTGATAAAAGCTACCTAAACACAAAGTTTGCTGACAATAAGTGCACCTAAACTAAAGAGTGACCCAAAATACAATCCAAAGTCAGTTCTTATATTTAAAGTTATCAACTCGAAACCAGCTTTTTGAAAAAATCTATTTTTTATTATAACTATGACCATATTTTTCTATTTTTAGTAACCCAATGGCATTTAAATGACCTTTTTGTCACAAAAAAAACGAAAAAAGAAAAAAAATGGATCTCAGTGAGATTTGAACAGACACCCTTCCATTCCACAGCACAAAAATCTATTTTTTATTTCAAATATGACCCCATTTTTCTGTTTTTAGTTACACTGACATTAACCCTGATCCCAGTGACCTCAAATACATTCCCAACATTTTGTTTTGATAAAAGCTATCTACACACAAAGTATACTGACAATAAGTGTACTCTAACTAAAGATATTGAGTGGAAGTCATTTTTCTATTTTTAGTAACAGTGACCCCAAATATCATTCAAAACTAATTTTTCAGATAAGCTTGATGTACACAAATTTTAGTGGCAGTAAGAAAGTCCAAACTAAAATTATCAAAATTAATTTATTGGCTTTGCGACCAGCATGGATCCAGACCAGCCTGCGCATGCGCGCAGTCTGGTCAGGATCCATGCTGTTCGCTAATGGTTTTTCTAATTGCAATAGGCTTTGAAAGCGAACAGCATGGATCCTGATCAGACTGCGCGCATGCGCAGGCTGGTCTGGATCCATGCTGGTCGCAAAGCCACTATGTTGGTTTTCTCATGGCACGGCTCATTTGCTTTACAGTGAAAACACATGTACGCAATCATTGAATAATTAAAATTAGCAAACTTCTATCGTTCAGTTAGAATACAATCTTAAAATCTACGAAGTGACAAGCTTAAACAATTTAAGAAATAGAAGTACATGTACCAACCTTTAGCCTAATCCAAGCAAATACTTCTACGTAAATGAAACTTTTGCAAACATTAATATAGCCTTCGGTCGCCGCGATCTTAATAGCTTAAATTTTACAAGTTGTGCAATAAATGTGGTAATTTTTCATTTTAATCCAAAACAAAATCTATTTTATTTTGTAAACAACATTTGTATGAAAGTTAAACATTAAGACCATCAGTGAAACATAGCAATATTTCTACCGGTATGAGAATTAGACAAAAACGGGGCGTTATTGATAAGGCATGTATTGCTTCGCTGCTACGCTCAGTGTCGGAGAAACTTTTAATGCCAGTAATTTCTGTTCCACAATGGAAGTAGCAATTTAGATGAGTCAGTCACCAAATGAGCAAGGCTTTACATTTATATAATTTTTTTCTGATATTATGACATTCTTTTCATTATTTAGCAATGTTTTTTAGATATTCTGGTTTCACATTTACGAAATTAAAAGACTAATGAAATAAACAAATATCAACCTCCCGTCGTTAAGTTAGACCTACAAATAGACAAGTTAATGAAGCATTAAGGTTTACAAATACCAATATTTTGTTGGTATTACACGAAATGGTGGTATTTTTAAACCTTAATGCTCCATTAACTTCATGTTAGCATATAACAATGTAGCCTTTGGTTGCACATTCATAAAAATGGTATTTTTATTGTAATTTGTCATGTAAACAACACTTATATCAACTGATCTGTAATGAGTTATAGGCTGTTTTTATTTATACAAACTCTCAAGTTGTATGTCAAATAAGTTGAAAAGATATGTAAAGTGTAAGTCAAGCAATACAAATCAGATGTATGTATGTTCGTAGACTTAACGTTCAGGTCCATATTTTGAAAAGCAATCTAACAAAACCAACAAAACCAAATCATAAATAGAATGAGATGTTTTACATGAAAATTGAACAGCATATAAAACATGCATATTACTCTATAAAACAATTGTCAATTTACTGATAAGTGCACTAAACTTTCGGAAGTATCAGCGCCTTTAAACCACCCTTTACAAAGAACTGTTACAAATCTATGTTTTGATGCATTTATAATAATCTCACATAACTAGGTCTAATTTTTTTACAAATGGCATTCTTTTTTCAAAGGGGGGCAACTTTTTGAGAATATTTTATGCATCGTACAAGTAGAGTGTTGGTAAGACGTTGTTATTTTACCAAATATTTGTGCGGTTTGATGATATACTGCTAACCTTAAACTTGGGAGAGTAATGTACTCGTAAACTGGTACAAAATGGAAGCCTTTAAAGTCAAATCCAACCAAAGGAACAAAGGAACTGAGACAAAGCAAAAATCTCAACATGGACAATAATCGGGAAAGGTGTTTAGCTTAGCCAGTACATATGAATACAACTGTTCAATTTGTCCAACCAAATGTGCACGAAACAGCTTTAATCGAGTACTTCTTATAGCCCCTATGACCTCTTTTGCAGACAGATACAATAAAAAATATCTGTCGTCTTCGTTTTGATGACCAAATCTGGACAAGAAATGTTACGTGAATTACTGTGCCAAAAATCATCAATTAGGTTACTACAACTGCATAAGCGAGCGTGATATACTAAAAATTTTCTGTCACTTAGTAAACAGCCGTGATTCCCATCTCGTTGCTGCTAATAAGGAATATTAAAAATGCAACTGATATCTAAATTTTTGTTTATTTGTAACAGAAACATATCAGTAATAAAATATCATATTAATCAGGGCAAATATCTATTCATGCCCCTATTTTAATGTTGTTTGAATGTCATACAATGTAATTAACAATCATTCAGAAAATAAAGGACTTCTGACAATTTAGATATGGATTCGCTTACGATGCATTACCTTGCTAAGCTCTGAACCAAATCTCTCTACTCGTTTATACATTTCTCCATATTGATACTGAACATTAATGCGTCGTATAAAAACTAGACGTCAAGTAGTACTAAGACAGTGATTAAGGGGCAGGTAATCCAGACTGGCTGTCAAGCTTCGTACACGTTAAGTTGTTTTATTACACTTGATTTCATTGGATTGCGCACTGGTGAAGTCCAATCATAGCTTCATTTGTTACAAAAGTATTCAATGGTCTCTTCATTTACGGACATTGCCGAAGACTTGTTACGTTCAAATGCTTAGTGATACGACCAATGATATTACTTTTATACTTCTATTACGGTAATTTAGCGGGAAAAGTTCTTACATAGGCTCAATGCCAAGTACCTCGTCGGGATCTCGGGTGCTTCGTAAGTGTTGTTTCCCTATTTTCTATTTCAAATTGTCTACTTGGGAATTAAAAATCAAAACTTGTTTTATAAGTAACTTAAACTTATTTGCAAGTAGGAGGGACGGAATAACATTAAATAATGCTGTAAAGTAGTTTTTGTTTGATTTTGTCTAAGAACACATCCGGCACGGTCGGGGATTCGAACGGACGTCTCTATAAATACACAGCCCGTTACACTCCATACGTAAATTATGTTTTTCAAATTAAGAAAAAAAAACATCCGACTGAAAGTCGAGTCAATGCATTTTTTTTCAAATTCGTCTGGCAGAAATGTTGATAAGTAAATATTTTATAAATTACAAAAAAGCAACAAAAACTTGAAAAATATGTTTCATGTGTTTCTATACTTAATGATTACGGGAAAAGAAAATGTTTTACAGATAAATCACGTGTAGGCAATTATTAAATAACTTTAAAAAAAATACAGATCCCTGTCGTTCAATTAGAACCTACAAATCGACAAGTAAAACCTAAAAGGTAAAGAAATACCAACCTTACAGCTAATCCAAACAAAAACTTCTAAATGAAACGAATGCAAATGTCAATAAAGCCTTCGGCTGCACGTCTATAATTTAAAGTTTACAAGTGATGTTATAAATGTGGTAAATTTCGTTGTTATCCAAAACAAAATCTATTTCATTATGAAAACAACAGTAACACCATCTGAAACTGCGATACCACTGCTAGATTTCTGTCAAATAAATCCTACCTTTATGACGGTCTTTGGCGGAGGGTGAGGAAAAAATGGAGCGTTCAATAAAAAACGACACTAATATGATACGCTTGACTTCACAATATTTAAACAAACACTTAAGAAGTATCAGTGAGGAAATTTGTTCGTTTAAACAACGCGTTAGTGCAAGTTCAATGACAGAAATCTCCAGATTATACATATTTCTAAGTCATAAATCTATATTATTGTAACATGAAACATGACACTACAGAGGCAAAGTAGTATTAGGTTTATTATGCTATTTACACAATCTGTTCAATGATCACTTTTTTAGGCAAAATAACACATTAGCATCAAAATAAGTTAAAATATTTAAATTTTGAAAAGGCACACCAATTCTGTGAACCGTCAACCTACTTTTGTTTCCGATGGCAATTCGTCCTGAAATCTGTGGCTGTTTCCCCAAAAATCCGTTACCATGACTCATCCAAAATCCGTTACCAGGGGCTCGTCCAAAATCCGTTACCAGGACTCGTCTTAAATTATTTCCTCGTTCGTCCGACTCCCTAGATGTGCTTATAGGCAAGAACAGTTTTTTCGTAGTTGCTACTGCTTGTTTTAGCTGTTTTTGAACATTAAATACAAATTTATATTTTACATTTATATCAAACTGACTACGTAATTTTTACACCCTAGATATAAGTTGTGCATTTTGTTTTCGTTGTTTTGTTGTTTTTCAAATAATCGAAAATAGACCTGAGTGACAACCTTATATGCAATATAATTCGGCCAAAGGCCGCTCTAGCCGAATACAACACCAGAGGAAGTCACTTTCCATTCCTTTGCAACTCCATCCGAACCGGATACAACACTATGGAAGATCAAAATTGCGTTGCGACTAGCTGTTTGATATATAAGTCGTGCCATGAGAAAACGAAAATAGTGCGTTTGCGACCAGCATGTATCCACGCAGTCTGGTCAGGATCCATGCTGTTCACTTTCAAAGCCTATCGGAATTAGAGAAACTGTTAGCGAACAGCACAGATCCTGACCAGACTGCGCGGATGCGCAGGCTGGTCTGGATCCATGCTGGTCGCAACGCCACTATGCTGGTTTTCTCATGGCACGGCTCATATAAAAACAAAATACTTTGCGGCTATTTGCTTTAAAGTAGTAATGTTCATCTGAAGAGGTTACGATAATTCAACAAACATTTTTTCTTACCTTACTTTAAACTGACAATAGAAATATATTGCAGCTACTTACATGGAACAATTCAATATATGACACTATGTCTTTTTTTTTTCGGCAGTATACACATTATAGACAGTATTTTCAAAGTTTAAAGAGTTTGTTTCAGTGCTGCTAAACTGGGAGCTTAAATTTTCTTTGTCCATGTATTTACAATTTCATAACATTTTAATATGATCTGGCAACATTTAATTTATTTTCAATGAACAAGATTAAATCAAATATATTTTATTCAATGTAGCTGTTTATTGATTACTGGAGAAATGATATAAAAAAAATCTATATTCTTCACAGTTGATTATCAATAGACAAGGTTTAATATTCAAACATTTACGTATTCAAATCAAAATTCAAGGTGTGTGGTTGTGCTGTTCTTATTTACATAAAACTGAATTACATTATTAAAGGTCCTGTCGTGGTCTAACGTCCATCAAGTTTTTCTTATTTCAAGGGTTAGAGCAAAAACCAAGTACCGTCATTTTTTTAAAAAAAAGTTAAGGAGAAGCAAAACACATTATATTTTCAATATCAATTAAATGTTGGACTTATTATTTCACATATATATTGGAATATACCATATTCTATATTAAGTCGTTTGCTAATACAGGTTATAAACAAAAGCTGTTTTTGCACTTACAGTTTGTGCCAATTAAAAAAAATATATTTGTGCAATAACACCGTATATTGAGAATCCATATTTTTTGTTGGAACAGTTAATCAAAAATGCAAACAAAATGCACAATGCAGATATACCGCAGTTGTAAATACAGGCTTTTTGCTGATACACTGAAGTTACTTCTGTCTGTTATACACTCTGCATAAACATTGCAATTGTAAATAAAGGCTTTTTGCTGATACACTTAAATTACTTCAATCCGTAATACAACCTACATGAAAACTGCAGTTTTTTAAAAAAAAAAAAACAAACAAACAAAAAAACGCCTTTTGCTGATACACTGAATTTACTTCCATCTGTAATACACCCATACTGCACATTATAAAATAACAAAATAATGTCAAAAAGATAGCATATACGTATACATTATATTTGCCCAATTCATTGTCTATTATAAATTGTCAAACGAAACCCATTAAACAGTATCTGAATAACATAATCCCATTTTATGCAAAAAAAAATATGCAAGAAATTGATTGCTTTACTAATTATGTGAGTTAGATCGGACATATATAGGCTGGTCATTTTAACTTTTGGGGTTGAACTAATTCCAGCATGACTTTTTTGGTGTGGAATACGTATTGTGTAAGGAGATGAAACAAAGAAAAAAAGTCCTCTAAAATATCATGACACAGTTTTGAGATATAGCATTTAGAATTTTGAAGTAACGTCTAATATGTATTGTGGCCATTACTGTGGCCCATATGCTGTATTGTTCTACTACTGGTATACAATAGCATTAATGTTTGTTCTGAATATCATACAAAAATATATTTCAAGATATCTAGCTAGGAGTGGAAGTATATACTTAGTTTTTAACTATCTTTGTCAAAAAAAGCGTCGGGTTGTCAACATTCAGAACATGGGTGTCAACATTCAGAACATGGGTGTCAAAGTACAGAACATAGGTGTAAAAAATCAGAACATAGGTGTAAACATTCAGAATTCAGAATTTCTAACCAAATTAAACATATTTCTTAAACCAGTTTGTCGGCACTGATGTTAATAGAGGTTGAACACCAAACATGTGTATCCCAAAGTCAGAAATAAGAACAAAACATTCATAGAGGATTCGTAAAGCAAAAATATATTCACAATGTTACCACAGATGAATGGAATACTTGATAACATCAACATTTAGTCAAAATCATATACAGTTACGGCAATTATTTATAAAATGCTACTTGAATTGCTTTATTATATAATGCATGCATGTGCATGCATGTGGGTAAAAAGAAATGGTACTTAAATTGCGTTTAATTGATTTTATTTTACAAAAATTTACACAACTTTGTTTAATTAAAATCTGAAGGAATCTGTCCTCATATATCACCTAATTTTCAGAGCTTGGCTTGAGTTCTTTTGAGGATTTTTTTTCTATTGTATAAAAAACTAAAGGTTATAAATCATCAATACGACTTTATGTTGGAATTAGTTTAATGTTCTGACAAAATTTCTAGTTATATGACTAGCCTAAATAGCAATCTTCACATCCTGTATCTAAAATGACCAATAAATAGGTTGTTGTCCCCTCTATAACAGTTTACACTGTCAACCCATCATCTACGTCAACATCACTTTCTGTGAGAGCCTCTTTTTCTGATCTTCTTGTTCGGAGAGACTTGTAATAGTAATGAAACTTGCTAATAATTCGATATTTTCATAGGCTTCATAGGTCTTTCTATTCTGGTAATTGAAATGGAAAAAATGCTCTAATACAGCTTTTGAAGTGGGTAAAGTAAATTGCTGATCATTCATTCTATAGTTGAAGTACCAAGGCTGTGAATTTATTTCAGTCAGTAAGAAATTAACATAAAAATTATATATACATACATGGGAAAAGTGTGGTCTTAACAGCAAATTGATAATAATGAGACAGCCCAGAAGGAAGCGTATCAAATGAACCAAGCGTTTGAGTGGCTAGACTGGTGCAGAAATATGGTGATAATTGATAATATTGAGACACGTAAAATATATATACATACATGGAAAAAGTGTGGTTTTAACAGCAAATTGATAATAATGAGACAGCCCAGAAGGAAGCGTATCAAATGAACCAAGCGTTTGAGTGGCTAGACTGGTGCAGAAATATGGTATTATGTAAACGTTGAAATGAAGACGCGGAGCAGGGGATGGAGGTGGTTTTTTCTAGAAAACTGAAATACTTCTTTGTATTGTGAATTTACAACTTATACGCTATCTGATTGGCTGGCTCATTATTTATTCGTGTATGTGAAAAATTAGTGTTGTAAGAATGACTTTACTGGCTTAAGCCTGCTAACATTTTATCGGCTTAAGACTACTAAATGAAATTAAGTACTGAAAGTGATACCTAACACAGGTAGCACTCACATAAATTATTTTATTTAACAATAAAATGCATTTATGTTGTTGTATACTACCAAAACCCCACTGTGTAACTCTGTATGGGAAAATGATGACATAACAAGTGTTTGAATTGAAAATGGGCAATTTTTATTTGCCGGATGAAAGCATGTTTAAGTAACAACATAAAACTAAGCATATGTTAATGCCATGAAACTGACCTACAATCATTATTCCCATATCTGGGCAGCAAGAAATCGCCACTTAGGAGACAGTGATTGCGCTGTTGACGCCGCCCAGATTACGCAGGGGGTTGTATGAGAAATAGCCTTGTAGTCATGGAAACCCTAATTATGAGTAAGGAGACAACTCCTCCTATGTTATACCATGTACTTAAAACAACAAAACGTAAGATCAACAGAAGTGTTCGAAAGTCACAAATGTACCTCTCGGGATAGGAAGAAAGCATACTATACATGTAATGTGCAGATGTTGCTTCGCAATTGAACAATTGTAAGATGGATCAATAGACAAAAGTACTTGTATTATACTATGGATGTAGCATGTACTCGCTGAATTAAAAAAATGCCAAATTATAGATGTTTAACAAGGATTTTATGCTATACATTTAATATTTACACGACAAGTCAAAATGAACAACAATAAAAGTATGAAAAGATAACGAAATATGATTATGTTTACATATACCTGTTGTATGTAGCTTACACCAATTGCAACAATGAATTAAATATTTAAAACACAAACATGTCAAGTGTAATGAAGCAAGTATATGCCACTGACATAAGGAAACAGGCACCAGTAAAATGTAAAGAGTATCAAAAATAAACAAAATTATGTACATTAAAGGCAGTGGTTTTACATGATAGGACTCGATAAAATAGAGTCTGACTAGAAAAACTATGAGCGTAAGTTGACTTGGCTTTGGTTAGTAATCTTGATCTAGCTCTTATATGAACTGTGATATGAAAAACAGACAGAAAATAAGTAAAAGAACAATCTGGTGTAAAATGTATAATGTCCTCGACACTAACTGTCAACTATGTTGAATATGATAAAATAATTTGGGAAAACAAAATGCGACTAGAATAGTATCGAGTTTAAGTTAACCAGTGACTTAGTCACAACATAAATTTAATACGTATATCAGAATGTGCAACAGAAAAATAGGACTTAGAATTAAGAACCTCATGGTGTAGATATAAAAACAATGACAGTAAATTTGAACAGTGATTAAACAAAAACAAAGCAAGCAATATATACATATGGTCATGTATCATAACTGAATTAAAGGACCATAGTCAAGCTGTACCCCTTGTAACTGATGGCCGCCTCAGTCGGTCCACCAATACATGCGAATGTGTACGAGGGGTTGACTGCCTCAGCCAGTTCAACCTGTGTTCTTAAAATTTAAGTGTACTGAGGAAGCAACTCCCCCCACTGGGTGTTCAATGGTAACAATATGAAATCACGTAGTGAGCATATGACAAACGTTATAAATGTATTAATGAAAATGGCTGCCTCAGTCAGACCATCCCGCAATGTAAAAACAAAATATATATATATATATATATAAATAGGTATAAGTAGACAACCTGTACCCGCTGTAACTGATGGCCGCCTCAGTCGGTCCACCGAACATGTGAATTGTCTATTACGAGGCTGACTGCCTCAGCCAGTTCAACCCGGTACTTAAATTGTAAGCTGATATAGGAAACAGATTCCCCAGCTGAGTGTCCAATAGTCATGTTGTGAGATCATATAGACTCTAATATGACAGTTATAAATGTAGGTACGAAAAGGCTGCCTCAGTCAGACCATCCCGCAAATGAAAAACAATGGAAATAAGGTATAAATAGGATGACCATCATTATACTGAGGGCAGAATGGTAAACATCGGACTAATTATGACTGCAGAGATTTGATACTTACAACGACGCATGGGCTCCTATGGACGGATATCCTTAAGATAAGCCTTGGAATGTCATCGGCCTATTTTCTGGATTTCAGCTGTGGGCAAGTTATGCTGAGCAAAGAACGTTGCGCCGCCAATACGAAAGGAATGTGTGGTATATAGGCTAGGGTTGAGGTTACAACTGACAACACATTGCCTCAGGACAGACCTAAAATGTGAAGAATGAACGGCACTACCGCCTTGAAAGCGGAAAAGTGGACCTGGGGTAAAACCCTGTAGAGAGCAGTACTTCCACATGTTTTTTACTGGACAGATATCCCTATCCTTAGAAGTGCGGACCGTTACCGAGGCAGGTTTGCCCCTTGAATGTTCGAAGAACGGCATCGAGATTACGAGCTTTTGAACCCGACCCTTGGTCTTATGGAATGTAATGTTTTCCATCTGTACTAAATTTGAATAACCAGTTGCTGTAACAGTAAATTCTCCTACCCGCAGCAGCGCAAAAAACGCCAAAGAAAACATGGCAGGGAAAAGTAGCCTATCATGGTGGGTCAAATTTTGTGACTTCAATGAATGTAACAACTGTTTAAGTAAGGAAGGAGTAAAACCTTTGCGTTTATCTGCTGGTTGGGCCCTTCTTAAACTGTATAACAGCTTATTAACCATAAATGACTTAGTCGGATTACGAAATTTATGAATCCTATGAACATATGAAAGTGCTGATGTCATGGATGTAATGGTAGAAGGTTTCAAGCCCATATCATGAGAAACAGCTATAAATTGGGCCAACCTGTCAACAGGCACAGGGAAGAGCTTGTGATGAGGGTAAAATGTATCATGAAACCTCCTGTATTGTTTAATCGCATTGCGGTAACTTAGCCTTGTTGCAGGGGCTAAACCATTCCGTAGAATCCTATATACTGACTTGTTCAGTCCAGTTTTAGTAAATGGTCTGGAACAACAGTGGCATGTGCCTCCATGTCGTAATGTGACAGGCCTTAACCAAGATATTGTTACGCATGCATGTCAAAACTAGACGACGTAGCAGGGCCATGACAGCTGATTCTTTAGAACTTCGTTTGTTAATGATGTAGACTACTGCTTCGTTATCAGAATGTAAAGTGAGACACCTATTCTTAAGGGAGGAACCCCAGATTTCGAGAGCTAAGACAATTGGTAATAGCTCCTTAAATGTAATTGTATAACTGGCTAAGTGGGAAGGCCATGACCCGTAAAACCATTTTTTGTCAAAGACTGCCCCATATCCAAATGTGCCTGAAGCATCAGTGAATAGATGTAATTGTCTAGACGTGACCCAACGATGCGTTAAAATGTTGAGCAAAGAGGTCCCTGGCTCTGAGATCCTTTCTGCTCTCCACACTGATCTTATGGTGAGGTTTCAGGACCCCTACTGTAAGGTCGATCAGGCGACGCAGGAAACAGCGGCCGGCAGAACTACTGAGCAGCAGAAGTTCAGTAAACCTATAAGAGATTGAAGTTCCTTGAGGGTAATCTTACGACGAGTTTTGAACTGATCTAATAATGACCTGAGTTTGACAACTTTGTCGGCCGGAAGGCGTGCCTCCATTAACACCGAATCTAGTTCTAGACCCATGAATGTTATAACCTGGCAAGCAGATTCTGTCCTTTCTGGTTAAGTAGGGACTCCAATGAACTTACATAGGGCAAGAAAGGTCTTAAGATCCCTCTCGCATTGTGTGGAATTAGTGGGGCCCTTGATGAGGAAATCATCTAGAATGTGTATCATGTATCTTATGTGAAAATGGGAGGTTGCAATCCATTGTAGGGCTGAGCTGAAACGCTCAAAAATGGCACATGAACTAGATTCCCCCATTGGAAGACAGGTATCATAATAAAATTTGTTATCAAATTGAATTCCTAATAACTCGTGATCCTTAGGATGTATGGGTATTAACCTGAAAGCATTCGCAATGTCTGTTTTTGCAAAGTATGCGCCTTGACCTAGCCCTAATAGCAAAGAAATAGCATTATCAAAATTTGCACAAGTTACTGTAGCGAGAATGGAGTTATAGCATCGTTTATGGCGTCCCCTTTTGGGTAGCTCAGGTGATGTATCAAGCGGAATTGATTAGAGGCCTTTTTCGGAACTAAACCAATAGGGCTTATCCTGAAGCAAGGGAAAGGCTTAATATGATATGGACCTTTTATTCGACCTGAGAGTACCTCGGCTTCCAACTTTTCTTTAACAATATGGGGCAGTTCCTTGCAAGACTTGAGATTAGGGGAGGTGGAAGGGTGGCGAGGACCTATGAAACCGAGCCGGAAACCTGATGTAAAGCCATTGACAAGATATTCTTTATCGTGGTGCCCAGTGAGTAAAGGGTTAAGGTGTCCCACCAAAATGGGTGTGACTGGACGGTTTGAATCAGTGTTACTGATGGTTTTTAGGGTTGGTGCGGCCATGTTTGGGTGCGGTGAGTTTTGAGGCATCTGATGCCCTGCTTGCTTCCCAGATACTGTTGTACTTGCAGTTACTGGCACAGTGGGTCCCCCGGCAGTAACCGCATACGTTGGGCAGTGTACATGTGGGCTGCTTGCATTGCCCCCTACGGTTGTATGTCCAACAGGTGTTTGGCAGGAACCTGTTGCGGTTTTTTTACCTGCTATGGGGAGTAAACCTGTTGGAGCCGGACCGAAAGGGCCGGTCAGTGCTTGGTGGAGAGAAGGTTGGCTGAGAGCAAGCCATAAGATAGAACTTGGTATGCATTCTGTCCCATGGAATAATTTGGTTCTCCCTATACCTCCTATATTGCTCGTCATAAAATGACCATGCTTGGCCGGGGCGTCTTTGGGCCAGGTCACTCACAATTTCCCCATATTTCATGAGTTGCTGTGTTTCATGGGGATAACGTGAGGAATAAACAGCAACAAACCTAAGGAATGGCGTGGTCCATTGGTCAATGGTTAATGGCTTGCGTTGTTTGGGAGTGGGGGTTATGGAAAAATTGGATGAGCCATTAAATGTGAAGGAACAATTCTGTTGTGGTTGCAAGTTTGAGGTTGGTAATAGTTGCGAGAAGTCAATAAACTTATTTTTGGTGATTTGTTTCTGAAGTTTCTTTGGAATTGTATTAATTATAGGAGTAGAAAGGGGCTCTACAAACGATGTGACATTACCAGTTTGCACCCCCCCCCCCCCCCCCCCCCAAATAATGTCCGTTGTATGCTGTGCGACTACATCACTGAAACTCTCAACACTGCTATCGCTTTGGTTTCTATGGTCTGAGTCCTCAGCGATTGGTCCAGGATGTTGAACTGATTCGTCCTCAGAATCGCTACTAATCTCATGATCACTGTTCTGTTAGGCGGATTTCTGTTAGACTTGGACTGTTGTGGTGTATTGTCACATACGGGCTGTTTTGTCGATTTCCCGTTTTTATTTTTAGTGGGCACAGATTTCGGTTTTGTTGTATTTCGTACTGTACATGAGTTATTCAACTTATTGTTGCACGCCGAGTCTGTTTGTTTTTTAGATGTTGCAGACTGCGAGTTTGTTTTACGCTTTTTGTTCCTACTAGGCTCATCACTCTGGGGACAACATGGGCAGCTTGTATTTGTGGCTGCTGGGCCACGTTTAGACTTCCGCATCTGAAAAGTACAAGTGCTGGTTGAAAAGGAATAAAATAAAAGCGGTAATAATTATGAAATAGGTTAACCACTATTGTGTGAGCAACACTATGTACAATGGACCCTAGTGTTTGTTGAGAAAAACTAAAACATAAGCGGTAAACTATGAAATTTATAGGTTAGCCACCTTTGTGTGAGCTTCACTATACCAAAGACCCACATAAGTACTAGTGGTGTTGTGTAGGTCCCTGAAAACGAAAATATTTTTAACTAATACAACAGATGTCAAAACTGCGTTGTACTAACACGGCATATATGTCGGATAAAACCATTTAACGATGAACATAGACAACCTGTCTGGACTATAAAATAAAATTGAACATCAGACAACCTGTCTGTATTATAAAATAAAATTGAACATCAGACAACCTGTCTGGATTATAAAATAAAATTGAACATCAGGCAACCTGTCTGGATTATATTTATAAAATTAAATAATGATAACACATCAGACTTTGTCTGGATTATTACAAGAGGAGCCGAAAGCCATTTAAAAAAAAATGTACATCAGACAACCTGCCTGGATTATAAAATAAAACTGAACATCAGACAACCTGTCTGGATTATATTTATAAAATGAAATAATGATAACATGTTTCAAAAAGTCCCTGCATTTTATTGGCGCAACAGTGTTTGGTTTGTCATGTCTGGTCATGTTTTTTGACAGTTTTCCTCTGACTTGGTACATTAATTGCATACCTTTTTGATCAAACTCGATTGCAGCGTGCATGGTGTTGCATTTCATTCGTGTGTTGCCGAATTCAAACATTTTTGTTACCTGTTTGTTTAATATTCCCGAATGTTTTAACAACATACAGTGTTGTTACATTTTGTGGTCCTTTGGGATCATTGTGTGTGTAATAGAGTTCCGCTTAAGCCGGTGCTATGGGGCGTGATAATTGTTGCACATTCGATTACCTCTCATGAACAGACTCAATCAAACTGGGTTTGCTATTATTCTGTTTGGTTGAATTCTATGCTGTCATTTTTTTTACAGATATTATTAACTGTCACAACAGTAATCTGTTAGTGCCGTGTGGTGGCTGTAAAACGTCTCCCCGTACATGAATTCAGTGTTGTTATATTATCTGGTCCTTTGGTATTATGGAGTCTATTCAATAGATGTTTAATAGAGTTCCGCTTAAGCAGTGCTAAGGGGCGCGAGAAGTGTTGTACATTCCATTACCCCATGAACAAACTCAGTCAAACAGAGTCTTTTATAATTCTGCTTGGTTTGCATCCTATGCCGCCAAAGGCTCTTTTTACAGATTTTATTGATTCTGCCGGGATCGAACTAGTAGCCCGCGATCCGTAGATCTCTATTAAGCTAATAGAAGATTCTACATGGTTTTATAATATTTAGATTAGTTTATCTCAAGGACATGAACTGAATGAAGGATTTAACTTCATTGAATATACATGTCTATTCATTAATATTTCCACTGCTGTTTGTTTTTACCGAAATACTTGTGTTTTGATTGCTGCCTAACATAATGTGAAGCCACACTGGGGAAGGATCCAGTATGCTGTCATACTACGTCTAAAATTTTGTTAGTTATGGGTACTTTGCACGTCCTCCATTTCCGTCAAAATAACCGCCAACTTCAATTATTAGATGCCACGTGTACTACAATATCCAATGTTTTAAGAAAATAGTTTTTGCAGACCCGTTGATTTTAAACGTATAAATTCCTGCTACTTGCTTTTTTATAACAGGTTGACCATCTTTCGTCAACACGTTTTATTTACTGAACTCTGGCACAAACTACTAGTGAAATGTTTCTGTAATCTGTCTCTCAAACGACCACATTATCCATTATATGTAACATTTGTTTCTTTCATTCTACTCAGTGCATGCTTTTTACACTGATACCG
This sequence comes from Mercenaria mercenaria, assembly GCF_021730395.1. Taxonomy (NCBI): domain Eukaryota; kingdom Metazoa; phylum Mollusca; class Bivalvia; order Venerida; family Veneridae; genus Mercenaria; species Mercenaria mercenaria. The sequence continues at coordinate 59,970,873 of NC_069363.1, forward strand.
GCAATGTGAATAGTTACATTCCTTGAGTGTTTCCTATGAAACCACTTTTCAGAGGCAGCATAATGTTTTATGGGGTTTTTTTTTTCTTTTTGACTGATGTAACATACTTGAAAAGCTTCCTCGGCGTATTCATAATTTTGGGTGTAGGGCATGTTGCTACTGACGATGTCGGCTTTGTGTTAAACATTTGAGTGTTATACCTGACTGGCTAACCAGAGCAGTCCACAGCTTCATCATCCTCGTAAACGCAGTCTTTTCTTGTTCTTCACAAGCATCATAATGTTCAAGAATATTTAGTACCGATATACAGACAAGACATATTAATCCGTCTTTAAACTTAATAGCGAAGAAAAACATATAGTTTAATTATTTATTGGTTCTAGGAATAGAACAGCTTCAAAAAAGCTTTTAGCATGATGATCTATGCGTGTTTTAAAGCTGGTCTACCCGTCCTGTTTGCTTTTATAATGACACTCTGCACTAATGTTTGGACCGGGAGACAATCAAAATCCCCTTGATCAAAATCCCCTACACTGAAAAATGACAGGGTGTTTCAAAATCCCCTTCATACTTTTGCAGGGGGTATCATAATCCCCTCTGTGATTTTTACTTATTTCATCAAGTTCAAATAAAACTATACACAATTTAAAAGCACACGTAAATACAATGCCTTTACCAAACATAATTTAATTTGGAGCACTGGTATCTATATATCTATAATGAAAATCACAGAGGGGATTATGATACCCCCTGCAAAAGTATGAAGGGGATTTTGTAACACCCAGTCATTTTTCAGTGGAGGGGATTTTTTTGATCAAGGGGATTTTGATATACACTCGTTTGGACCATATCGCCTGATTATGTTTAAAATACAACATCTACAACATCTTAGATTTACTGGTTTGTTTAAACAAAACCAATTACTGTAATACAATGTACATATGCAATAATATATCTGTTAAAACTATGCCAATCGAAATCCAATATACGGGCTTTTATAACCTTCATTGTGTCAACTAACTGGAAATTACTTCCGAGGTTAAAGATATTTAGCAGACAAATACTGGCTATCTGATTTTCAATATCACCAATTTTTGAATCAAATATATGATTTTTGAAATAAATCTCCTATCTCTCCTACAATACCTTATTCAGTGAATCTTATGAAAATAATGGGCCTTTCTAGTAGAAAATACAGGTGGCTTCTTCATGCGGATGTCTAGTAACACTGCCTAACTGCCTGTACAGTTTTGTCTATGAAACGATGTTATGGACACATGAATAATTTGTTACAGACTTTTACTAAAGTATAGATATAAATTATAATTGCAGTGATTCATTCCTTCAAAACACAAAGTACTGTGCAAGGTTTGTAACCTATTTCTGGAAATATGTTTCATTGATAAAAAAGATCTTATAAATTAATGAAAATTAAGAAAAGATCCTTTGGAAGCACAACATACAACCAAGCAAAATAACAGAAGACTTGATTTCACTGAATCTATTCATTAGAGATATGTGCAATACTCCAGTCACGAACCCCACACCCCGCTTCTTTTAAACACAAGCTTAACTCTACGATAATATAATTGAACGGATTCCACGATGAAGACTAGTTAATGACACAACACCGAATCTAGTATACAAGGAATCATTCAACAGCCGCCACGCGGCACATGATAGTAAATAAAATCTAAAAGAAAATAAAAGTGATACTTGTATTGGTGATAATAATAATAAAATCTTTATTTGATAAAGGTAATATACTAAGACACAAGTATTGTGTATACCAAGTATACAGAAATATTACCACTAAGATATTGTTAAAAAGCAACAAAACTGATAATTAATTTTTGACAGACACACACGTGTCGATGTAAATCAACTAAATGTATTTTCCATTTCGTTTAAAGACATGCAAAGGTGTATATTCTTTAATATACAATGACAAGTTATCCCAGACTTGCATAAAATAATGTACTTAAAAATGAAGAAAATGACACTGAGAAATATCAAGCAGAATAAAAGAACACTCGGTTTGACCGAGTTAAACATTCCCGCCCCCTAACACCGGCTTAAGCAGAATTCCAGTAGACAAATACTAAATGAGCCGCGCCATGGGAAAACCAACATAGTGGCTTTGCGACCAGCATGGATCCAGACAAGTCTGCGCATCTGCGCAGTCTGGTCAGGATCCATGCTGTTCGTATTCAAAGCCTACTGCAATTAGAGAAACCGTTAGCGAACAGCATGGATCCTGACCAGAGTGCGCGGATGCGCAGGCTGGTCTGGATCCATGCTGGACGCAAAGCCACTGTTGGTTTTCTCATGGCACGGCTCAAATATATAACATCACTGAGTCTAAGTACAGAGAGAGAGAGTATTTTACGGTCGTCACATTGCACTTGAACACTCAAAACACTCACTACCTATCTAAGATGATTGTTGCTTCAGATAATTATGTTGTTAAAGAAAATTTCAGCTGAATGAAATTTTGGGTAAGTTGCTCAATTCATAACTGATTTTCTAGAGAGGACAATTAACAAAGAAACAAAATATATATTCTAATACGACCAGCAAATAACCTATATACACAAAGAAGGGCATCAGTTCTTAAATATCTGTAAATATAAACAACACAGGGAATATACATAACCTATAAACAATAAGAAATGATCAAAATGGGTTACCCACATTCTAAGAATGCTGTCATCCCCTCCACTCCCTCACTGGAACTATACATCAGTGTATGTGTTGATATGTTCATAATTAACATACACATATACATAAAAATAAATAGAAAAAAAATTAAAAATATAAATACAACGAGGACAAAACAGACAAATGGAGGAATATACTTGCACATCGTGCTGGAACAGTTAGCTGCAAATTTACAACTAAGGAGTTGAAATCGGTGGTCTAGTGGTAACACGCTTGACTGTCAATCCAGAGGTCCGAAGTTCGAATCCCGGTCCAGGCACTGGGAATTTCTGAGATGCTCTTGAGTGTCTCCCACCTAACTAAAAGGCCTTTACTGGTTCTTCCCATGAAAGACGGCTTCGCGTATATCGGTGCTATACATCGGGCACGTTAAAGAACCAGACTGTATATTCGAAAGGAGCTAGGCTAAGTTAACCGTACAAGCCTGTATCTAAAAAGGATCTCTCTCTCTCTCTCTCTCTCTCTCTCTCTCTCTCTCTCTCTCTCTCTCTGTTCTGGGGGCTTTGTCTCACTCTGTTCCTATGGTCAGATTGCTTTGTGTCTGTACTAGTAGAGAATGAATTTCGCGCCATGTGTGGCTGCGTTTTGCTATATGTAAAGCGCCTTTGAACATGTTTATCATGAAAATGGCGCTATGTAAATCTTGAATAATAATAATGATAACAATAATAATAATAATAATAAAGGTTAATGATGCAGCAAACTACACTTAAACTTTTACAATACAATGTACTCCAAAGTAAAAGGTGCAGAGACGACTTCCTGGCACAAGTAGTTATTACAAAAGACGCATAATGTAAAAACAGAGAATGATCTTGTTAACAACTTCATAAAAGAGAAAAGTACCTAAAGTAAACCGAAACAAACCAGCACCGGGGAAATTTGCTGCACTCATATACCAGGGTAGACGAAAAAAAAACAATAGAAAATGTTGAAGATACCTTCCTCATTTATACGAGTTTTACGCAGCTTTCGATGTGCATAATAAATTATAACTTAAAAATTTTCAAAATTTTATATTATGCTGAATCAAGTTTATAAGACAGTTGTTTGTTCGTAGTTCATTAACTATACCAGCACTCTGTATTATGTTCTTTATTGACAACGATTTGATTTTAATAGATAATATATTTTCGACCAGATGAATATTAAAATATCCTTTAGTCTTCGTCTGCTTCTGCTTCTGCTTCTTCTTCTTCTTCCTCCTCCTCCTCCTCCTCCTCTTCTTCTTCTTCTTCCTCCTCTTCTCCTTCCTCTTCCTCGTCTGCTTGCCCTTCCTCCTCCTCTGCCTCCTCCTCTGCCTCCTCCTGATTTTCTTCCTCCTCCTCTTCTTGTTGTTCTTCTTCCTCTTCTTGTTCCTCCTCGTTTTCCTCTTCTTCAGATCCATCATCTTCACTTTCTCCACTTTCACTACTATCCCCTTTGATTTTCTTTAATTTCTTTTTAATCTTTTTACCCTTTTTGGACTTGGTCTTTTTACCCTTGGTGGACTTGGTCTTCACTTGTGTCACACTCTGGCTCATTGAAAGTTTCTTCATACTAACAGCAATACTTGGGTCTGTCTCTTTACACAAGGCAAGCAGTAACTTTCGGTAATCTCCGCTTGTATCACTTTTTATGAAGCTCTCCAGTGGTTTACCGTACATTTTCAAAAATTCGTATTTGATTTGCTCCATATCTAACTGTAAGATAAATCATAAACAAGTAGAAAAAAACAAACATGAGTAAGAAAGCAATACCACTTTAAAAGTACAAAATTTGTATAAGTTGCAGAATTATTTGTCAGTTCGGTTCAAACATATAATTTCATGACACTGTTATGTATATTAAAGGCTTGGTTTGATAGGCCTTTGTGGTTATGTTTGTTGGCTTCAATGTACTTGCTCCTTACTTTTACGGGTTCAAACCTTGATTTACGGAAAGTTGGTGGCAAAAGGCCTTAAAAATTCATGAGAGCTTCCTCTAAAAGATGACATATGACATATATTATGTCAGTGTGACTTACAATCCCATAAGCACAACAAAAATTGAAATTACCTCTCTTCTTGTTACCACAAGCCGTATTAGATCGTTATCTTTCGATCCGATACCTTTCATACTTTTATACAATCTTTCTGCGAAATAAGCTGGTGTATTGCGTACAATACGCACTGAAAATGAAAAAAAAATGACTTATGTCATGGCAGTTTATAGCTAAATGGAAATGCTCATATTAATTTGTTAACATCATCAACTACATAGGTAGTGAGTGTTATAGAGAACATGGTAACATTGAAAATTTGACACTATAAATGTGCTGCGCATACAAAAACATCGATACTGTACAGAATAAAAATAGGAAAAAGAAAAAATCGTCTTTAATTATAATTCATAATTGCTGACTATTTCGTATTTAAATGTTTCTTTAATTCAGATCGGAATTGTAAACTTCCATATGTTCTTACGCAAGACAATGCGACAATTGTTTGATTATCATGTCAAAGAGAAAAGACAAACTGATATCCCCAAAATGGCTTTTCACTGGAAAACACGTAAATTTGGTAGATTACCTATGGCTATAAGACCGTCTTGTATTGATCCACTTAATTCTTTCTTAATCACCTCTTCAATGTCTTTCCCGTAAATACATTTGTATGCATTAAATGTTGCCAATAACTGTAACTCATTGCGGGTGCAAAATATTCGATTGAATGTGGACTCGTCTGTACCAATTTTGTCTGCCCCAGCCTTTGAAAGGAAATTTCAGATAGTTAGACTTCTGAAAATGAATGCATGATACATATCTCTTTCGTGCAAGTTAAATTTTTATTAATTCGATTTTATTTGGTGGTTACATTTGAGTCGCTTGAAACAAAGCGTAACCAAAATTAACCCGATTCTTGTCTAATGAAAATAACACGATACACTCGATCTTAATCTTGTAAGGTAGGCATTCAAAAGCCCACAGAAGAGCCTACGTATATGGTTCAACACAATAATTTGAGCCGCGCCATGAGAATACCAACATAGTGGCTTTGCGACCAACATGGATCCCCGCAGTCTGGTCAGGATCCATGCTGTTCACTTTTAAAGACTATTGCAATTAGAGAAACCGTTAGCGAACAGCATGGATCCTGACCAGACTACGTAGATGCGCAGGCTGGTCTGGATCCATGCTGGTCGCAAAGCCACTATGTTGGTTTTCCCATGGCATGGCTCATATAGCATTTTAAAGTAAACTTCAACACAATAAGATTTTTCAACGTGCGTTATTCAATACTGAACACCATTACGGCGCCAGCGGATATTCTCCAAACGACAGTGCAATGTTTGAATTGATTTTGTTATGTCTCATTAACAGCTATTGATAAGAAAATGTTAACGGTCCGGTGTTAATTGGTAGATGCCTCTGCGCCAGAATGATAAAAGTGCCCCCTAACACCGGCTTATACAGAATTCCAGTAGACAAATACTAAATGAGCCGCGCCATGGGGAAACCAACATACTGGCTTTGCGACCAGCATGGATCTAGACCAGCCTGCGCATCCGCGCAGTCTGGTCAGGATCCATGCTGTTCACTTTTAAAGACTATTGCAATTAGAGAAACCGTTAGCGAACAGCATGGATCCTGACCAGACTGCGCAGATGCGCAGGCTGGTCTGGATCCATGCTGGTCGCAAAGCCACTATGTTGGTTTTCCCATGGCATGGCTTATATAGCATTTTAAAGTAAACTTCAACACAATAAGATTTTTCAACGTGCGTTATTCAATACTGAACACCATTACGGCGCCAGCGGATATTCTCCAAACGACAGTGCAATGTTTGAATTGATTTTGTTATGTCTCATTAACAGCTATTGATAAGAAAATGTTAACGGTCCGGTGTTAATTGGTAGATGCCTCTGCGCCAGAATGATAAAAGTGCCTGACTTCATATCGCTTGGCCTTCACCGATGTTAGCTTAAGATACTTCAGCGCACCCGGTTTATATGCTGGATTTGGACGGGAGCGCTGAAGTGTACTCCGTAGGGAAATCATACCAATAATCGTGTCAGAATCTGACACGCTCGCGTTTGTATATATTAAAGAAATCGGCAACAGTACTTTTTAATCCGTTAATCTATGGTAAGATCTACCATTGTGCCATATTATACGCATCAAACAAACCCATAATTGCAGGCAGAAATACCTGACAATTTCGAACTTGCCTGTAGGTGGCAGGGGAGCGGTTTCGTAGTTTTGGCCTCGGTCGATTTCCTGTATAAACAGGACAGGGTAGATATAAAGGCATATCTCTCTTACTGGTTATTTATCATTATTAATTCTTTAATATATCTGGGGAATGTGGAACGGTTAATGATTCTACATGGCGGGTGTTTTAAAATTCCTAGCTCCGTACTTCCGGTTGAGGTTAAAACATAAATATCAGAACAAAAAGTCGGCCAGACGCGTGACTGTCATCCATCCACCTTTTTCAAATGAAAATTAGGGAAATAAAGTGGTGGTTGGCAGACACATTCCACACCACCTGGGTATGCAACTATGTTCGTACTATAAATATATGCTACGAAATTGGATTTAAAAATAGAAATGGATGAATGGCAGAGTTCAAAGTGAGGCACGGTTAGGCTATTTTTGGTCTATAAAATTTGGGTGCTTTGGCCGATTTTCACTACATCTGGCGTGGAAAGCGACAGGTGCATAGGATCGGAAAGGCGTCTTTATGTAGTCTATAGTATCTGCAATGGTCTGTAGTAGTTTCAAAGAAAAATAAGCGAAAACGAGATTTCTATGGATATTTCAACACTGGTACCCACACGTCAACATGATCAACAATTCGGTAAAATTTGCCGCCTTATCGGTAAAATTATCCCCCTTGAAATCACCTGGCTGGGCGATATCGATTTTTATCAGGTTGATATTTTCTAATAGAAACAAAGAAGGAAAAAAAGTTTGAACAAATATTGTTTTTATTAGAATGAACACACAATATTTATTATCCTATTGAAGTGTTCGTCATTCTTTTCTCTTTACAAAGATATAAAAATTATATATCTAAAAAGAAGAATTAATGCTTCCCTTGGCGATTAAAAAACACTACTATCAGTCTCAGTTTACGGCATATAGTTACTGAATAAAATAAGAAAAAAACTGCCATACGTATCTCCACGTAGCTCTTCAACAATGGCCTCCGAAATGATGCAGATCTGAAAGTGACTTGTAAAAATCGACGATTATACTGCAAGATTTGCTTGCAGAATTAGGTAAATGGTGTTAAATGATGTAGAAGTAATTACTTTATTAAAATACCCATACGTTTCCGTTCAGAATTTCAGTTTGACTACGTTTGCGATGAAAAGTTGGACGACTTAGTAGGCCTGGTCCAAAACTCTAAAGCCGCATCTATGAAAAACAAAATATGTAAAAGCGGCATTTAGAGTTTTGGAAGACAGGTCCACACCGATGTGGATTCGATAACTCGCTTAAGGTGTAGAATTCTTGCTGTGAGGAAAATATTCAATTGCCTTATGGAAAATCGGTTGATCTACTATGCCTGCCCATGACTTAAACAATGGCTGGAGAGGCACACGAGGTCGTCTTCTACCACAGCTTAAAGCATGAAAAGCCGCCGTTTGACTTAAACTGTGCCGACGTCACTCTAAACCCTGTATTATTTTTAAATCTTGGATCATCGGGAAAGGTGGATGCGTTATACATAATCTTATATACAATTTACCTTGAAAAGTTCTGTTGCTTCCTTAATAGCTAGATCCTCGTCTACCTCATTGCTCTCATCTCTGTAGGCAGTTAACACAGACACAAGTAAACGTCGGAAGTGTCCACTTGTGTCTTTCATAATGTCCTTTTCAAGATCAGACCCGAATTCTGTAAACAAAAAAACAGGTTTTTCATTCAGAAAACACTGCCGTAAAAGTATTAACAGTAAATTTTGTAATGATATTTCATATCCAAAGGTCTCACGGGGCTCTTAAATAATGCAGAAGATTACAGGAAAGTGTGGACAAAATATTTGCAATTGTATATTTCCTGTCAAATGATTATTTTGACCACAAGAATGACCACGGATTATGAATAAATTTACACAAATTTTAAAAAAGATCCGTAAAGCTCTCCGGGTACATTTAAAATGCCAATATAGTTCTTATAAAAGATAGAAGCTGAGTTATATCGAAGGTTGAACGTAAACTTCTCATTAAAAAGAAGGGTTTAGGACAGGTTTGCATTCAGCCCTCAAATATTCATGTTTTGCTATCTGACTTGATTAATTAATTATTAGAACTAGATTTGTTTGCGCCAATGATACCGATGAAAATATCCGTTTTATGAACGACGTGTTAAGTATTACGAATATATAATTGCAATCCGCACACTTAACAAGCTCCCGCTTGGTGACACCAAAAGAACTAGCACTTCGTTTGTGATGTTGATAAAAATTGCTCGTATAATCTGCATGTCAGTGATTTCATGTGTTTTCAATATATTTAAACTAAACTAAGCCATATTTTTAACAGCATAACGGGGTCAGTGATTCCAAAGAAATAACACAACCATAATGAGAGTTTTACAAAGGGAGAAAACACTTCATATACAAAACGGTAATAGATATGTGGGTGATACCGTTAATATAATTTATATTCATTAAATGGCAAATGCGTGTGTGGAGTGGTTATCAGAAAGAACGAATTTTAAACGCGACGTCACACGGTAAAATGATGTCATGCACACATGGCGGTCCAATAACAGTTATTGCGCCCTCTCCTGGTTAATAGCCTTGGTTACAAGGTTTTATCCTGTGTAATTTGTGCTTGCTTCAATCTATTGGCTTTAGTTGCAGTTTTCTGCCCTGTGTTATGGTGTTACTGTTTATAGCAAGATATATGGTAACACTTCATATAATCGATTTGTCAGAGACTTCAAAGAAAAAGCCTTTTGTAACCAGTATGTCTGTGATATCACTAAAATGCGTTTCATATAGTATGTTTGTGAGCGTTTCCTGAAAATTATCGCTACACACAATCGGAATGTCATTGATTCGTTACACTGCATTCTCATTCATAAGATGTTTAGCATAGTACCCGAGACCAGGGAACTATGCTCAACATCCAAAATGCGAAAATGGTGATACCGAAGAAATAACGCTTTCTAAAACCAATTTGTCTGTGGAACCAAAGCTCTAACACCTCTTTTTAATTGATGTCAGTGATTCCAGTGATGGTGTGCCCCACATATTTGCTGTCAGTGATCCGAAAGCAATAGGGCTTCTCATAATCGGCAATGCATGTGTGATACCAAATAAACTGCGTTCCTTATTAGTAACACTGATTAACCTGTGGTTCTGTAACTGTTGAGAATGTTACTGGTGTTCCGATTAAAAAGTGTAATGGTTTCATGATTGCACTAAAAATTCATTAACTCGTACGGCGATTTAATGGGAACATTTAAGATTTATGTTGTCTTTTGTAAACTTACGTTTTTTGTATTCTTCTTTACGCTCTTCTATTTCTTCATTATCACTTGTTAATAGTATTTCCAAAATAACTTTCTCGTCTGTCCCTAAACCCTGCAAAATATAGTGTCATATTTCAGTTGATCATAAAATTGCTTCTCTTCGACTGGAATGTAGAAATATTTTGGAATGTTTTAAATACAATGAACCATTACAATTTGTATTCAGTGTCCCGTTACATTTGTTTGGTGGTAGGAGCCATTTGTAGTTCAAGTGTCACCCCTGTATTGAAGGATTTCCTGGTCATTGTATCATAGAAATTGTGAAGTCTCTAATTTGAAGCCATCCGTATATTGACTAGTTACATTTCAAATATATTTATTGACAATTTGTCATTTTATATCATTTCTGATGTTGTTTTGTCTGTTGACTGTAGAACTATATATCTGTGTTGAAAGGATTAAAAAAGGTATTCCGGACCAGTCGGCCTTGACGGATGTGTATGAAAATGTGAACAGTGATTGTAAACAGTGAAGTATAGCTAAACAGTTCATTGTTCGTGACAGTTGTTTTCTGGTCTTGATTTACTTGTACAATGTTAAATTTCAGAAATACAGAGCTGCCATTGTTGTAATTTTGTTGCGAAATTCACAACTCTTGTCGTTCTACATAGCAAAGAATGAGAAATGATACTGGACCGACACCGTCAGTGTAAAGAATAATGCATGCATTCAGCACAAATGCATGCGAATTGTAATTCAAATATAAACTAATTAAATGCTTTCAATCACGTGACCTACTGAATGCTTTGGAGACAATAAATCAATCTAATGTGCTAATTTGATATGTAATAACGCATTGCTGTTTGTGCTGGAAGGATTAGAATAAAAAAATATTGAAATAGATTCTTGGGAACAACGTTCTTTCTCAGCAAGAAAAAGCTTAATGTGATCAGAAAGTACCAAGAGATATATTGGAATAACATAAATTGTCAATAGATTAATGTTTATTACCTTGATTGCATTATGGATTTCTTTCACATCATATACAAGAGGGTCTTCGAGAAGTGCCAGAACAAGGTCTTGAAACCTACCATTGATCTCTGATTTGAGATCTTTTCTAAGATCCTGAATAAAAAAAGAAAAAAAGTGTCTGCCTCTCTAGCCGAGTCACACGTAAATTACTTTAATTGATAATGGTAAATGCAAATACAATTACAAAAATAAGATATTACGTTTTTACAAGCAAGGCTTTAAACATAAGACACTTGAGCATATGCTGTTACTTGTGTATGAAATGTAAAAGTAAAGGAAAATCGAATTATAGTCGTTAAAGATTGAAAAGAAAACTAAGCATCCAAATTACCTTTCCATACTGTTGTTTAAAAGCCATCTCTATCTCACCTATTTGATTAGATGTGTGGGTCGACATAACTTCTATTATTGCGTCCTCGTCTGTGCCTGCATTTGAAAATACACGGATGCGTATTAATTGATATATACATGTTTTCCTTTTCTATCATTCAAGTTTAACAATATTAAAAGGTGTTACATGTACACATCAACAAGGCGGTACATTCTCTTACCAAAGCCTTTCATAGCTTTTCTTAGCACAGCAGCTGCTCCTTCTGGATCAAAAGGGTCACGTGGAAACACCGTTCCCTGAAGTAAGAAAATATGAAGTTGTAGTATTTATATCTGTTAGAGATTACAAAGTAAAAGTATTTTATATATTAGCGAATACCTAGTAGAAGTATTCATATCAAAGCACACGCTGGATCATGTAACCTAGCTAAGGTGTTATGTAATTATGAAGTTGCTCGTCCTACAGGTTTACTAATAAGATATAAACATATGAGTTTATTGGACCTTTTCAATACACTTTTACTTATTAATCTTGACTGATCTGTACAGTTGTATGTGCAGACATATGAAAGGACAGGAAAGCCTAAATATTATTATAAAACATACATATCATATTCGATAAAACTAAACAAATGACCAAGACTTGGGACAATCATACCTATTTTACAAAGAAGATAATAATGATAATAATAATGATAATGGTGAAAATGATTATCATAATAATGATATAGCTCTTCATCATTAAACACCGCATCATCATCACCATCATTATCTGACATCAACACCAAAAAAGTAATAATAAAAATAATAATGCATTAAACTATTAATGAGCTAGCCCACCCACCAAGAACGTATCCAACATTGTATAGCACATTTTAGCTTTGCATCATTTGAAAGTATGTTAATCAATCATATTATGTGTGCTATGCTGCATGATTAACGATGTCAATATAAACACCTATGCAGACGACATTTCTCATTAATCAATATTATATTAAGATAAATATGAGTATTTCTATTGATGTTGCATGTAATATTTATAGGAAGTTACTTATCTTATGACCTTATAATGAGTAAGAAATGAGTAAAGTATCATTTGGTTTTAAAGCATCAACATTCCGTTGCATTTGGTGACAAAATGATCGAGTTATTTCATCAAATGATCAAATTACTTCATCTATGTACATATACTGTGTAAACATTCTCGAGTCTATAATTTCCTACGCATCAACAATTCATGTAGGACACATAAATAGTAATAAACACTGCCATTAACTTATTCATATATAAATGAAATTTTACCTGCGTTTCTTCGTAGTATTCACAGTACTCCGCCATTTTTTCATCTAATTACATTATTTATCCCCGGATGAAAATAATTATTTGCCCGTAGCAAATTTAACTTTCCTCATGAATGCGTATGCACCTCACTGGCGAAGTAACCTGCTAAATATGTTTTGTAATGTAACACGTTAATGACACTTAACTGTATCAAAAATAAGATGCAGTTTAACACTCAGTAGTAAATATTTAACAAAAGCGACAATCACTCACCTGAATTCAAAGCTCAAACAGATTAATAATTTTAGTGGTCGGCCAGGAACGTGTTAGCCAAATTATTACAAAAACTGACCCACAGATTCATAGGAGAAGATTTCCACTCCTTAAGAACCATGCCTTACCACGCAATGGGTAACGGACAGGTCGAGCGGTTTAATCAGACGTTACTAAAGATGCTGGGTACCCTAGAGGAGTATCAAAAGTCCGACTGGAGGGCGCATGTACCCACCCTTGTACATGCGTACAATGCAACCCATCATAAAAGTACGGGGTTTTCTCCGTATTTTCTAATGTTTGGGAGGCATCCTCGTTTAGTAGTTGATGCTTTTCTAGGGCTACCAGCTGATGATCTTTCAGATGCATCACAAACTGAGTACGTGAATAAGCTGTGCGACCGTCTGAAGCTTGCATATGACAAAGCCCGCCAAACTGCGAGGACTACAGGACTAGCCAATAAGTCGCTATATGATGAGAAGGCTCGAACTTCGGTCCTACATCCGGGAGATATTGTGCTTGTGCGCAATGTATCGATCAGAGGAAAACAGAGGTTGGCTGATCGTTGGGAGCAGCAACCATACGTAGTTGTGCGCAAGGTACACGATGACATTCCCGTGTACGAGGTCAGGAGGGAAGGAGCTCGGTATAAGAAATCTAGGATTCTACACCGAAATCTTCTCCTTCCCTTCATGTCCATTGCAGATGGCTACGATCCCGAAGACCACCTTCCTTCTGGTAACACTTCCGATGATGTGGAAGACAACATTGAACTTTTATCTGCAGCACCTACTGCAGCACCTACTTCGGAAGAGACCAACAGTGCGTTTCCTTCCCACACACCAGTAGAAGATCGGCAGAAATATGTAATTCCTGGAAGAAGGACTCGGCGTGATGTACTGAGATCAGAAACACCAGCGGAAACAGCTTCAACACCATCTAAGCGACCGAATAGGAAAAGACAGAAGCCTTATTGGATGAACAGAGGGGACTTTGTTACATATTAATCAGATGCAGCAGTGTGACTGACGATTGATATCTGTTTTTAGTTGTACCTTTTAGTCAGTAATGTTTTATTTCTGTTGACTACATGTATGTGTACACAATGAGTATATTTCACTTTTGTTAATGTTTAAAATGTCTAAGTATATGTATCTATATGTTCTTAGAACATATTACATTGTTATAAGTACAACCATAAGGTAGATACTTACCTTGGATAAATTGTGGATCAAGTATAAGTACTTACCTGTAATTGTAAAATGTGCATCTGCAAATGATTGTTGTATTATATTATTGCTACTTACCTGTTGGAAACTCAATGATATTTGAGCTCGATATCACTGATGTTTTTTCCAGCTACCACGTACACCATTGACATGATATTGTGTACTGTATTTAGCTAGATGTTTTAATAGTACATATACTTACCTATATAAGGTAAGTATGATTACTACATTACTTAAAACTTGTCAACTAGATCAAGGTAAGTATACAAGGTAAGTATAATTACTACATTACCTAAGCCTTGTGTTGCTACTAGTACTTGAGTGCTAATTAACTAATTACCGAAGGTAAGTATAATTATACTATATATTGTTTTTAATTATCACATACTTGTACACTTAAGATTTTTTTTCTTTCAGCTCTGGGAGTTAAATTTCGAGGACGACATTTCTTAAAGCAGGGGAAGTATGTCATAGGGCATGACAGTGTTGTTCTGAATTTAATTGTTTTACATCTTCTTAAATAAAATATAAAGCTTACTAAAATCGTTTTTGTTGTAATTAATTCGAGTACACCCCTTTTAAGATTCAGTGTAACAATTTTCACCCAAATATTCTTTACTATAAATCCGTATATATTTTCCATCCTATAACCCTATACTTGACATAATAAATTTCAGTTATCCTTGTCTACCCCGACCTGAATTGTACTAACCTTTAATCTATGTCTTTGTATTGTAATTCCAGAGCAAGTGTAAATGGCTTGATTGCACTTGCCTTCTTATTGTAAAGCATATGCATAGATTTTATATTATTGTAATAATTATTATCTAAGATAATCATTACTTTCTTTCAGGTTAGTACTTTTACTTCGTTAGTTACAGAACTTATTTATAAGTGTATTAGTTTTTATGACTTTGATGTAAATTGTTCTAAAATTAGTATTTCTTGTAATATTGTTAGGACATCAAGTGTACATGTATATTTGGAATTTCAATGTATTGTATAAATGAAAATGCTTGATTGCACTTGCCTTCTTATTGTAAAGCATATGCATAAATTTTATATTATTGTAATAAATATTATCTAAGATAATCATTACTTTGTTTCAGTGATTGTTCTGGGAACAAACATAAGTGATCCCAGGTGTGTAGCACCCAAAGAACCCACATCTACCAGAAAAATATAAATATTTGGCAGAAGGGTTGAGCTAGCCTTCGGGCACGACAAGGAAAGTCCTTCGTCAAGTATCATAAAGAAAACTAGCTTTACGCCGGCAGCCAGTTTTTTTCAATCAATCCAGATTTCTTTACAACTATAATGGAAGGTCATCCAAGGGGCAATTATATGAAATCATTTCAAAATGGACCAGTGATTTTGAAAGATATTACCTCAGAATGTTTTAATATGTTTAGCTCTGGCTGTCATCTTTTGGGCTACTTTAGGAACATTTCATTGTAATATTTCAAAAAATAATTCCTAAAAGCAGCCCAATGGTGGAGAAGGAAACGTTGACTTCCGGTGACCATGCTTTTAACATATCAAAATAATTAGATCCATCTTGGCAAAGGATCACCGACAAAATGTTAGCCTGGAACTATTTTAAAATCAGACAAGCAGTTTCTGATAAGAAGGGATTTAAAGCTTCCACAATAAACATATAGGGAAAAGTGGCTACGTCACTGCTGGCCATGTTTTAATAATAAATCAAAATACTGTAAGGAAGCAGTCACCTAAAATCTTTGTCGACCAAGTTATTGCAAATATTTCAATATGCAGCCATAAACTGACCACATGTGACTTGAAATAATACAATATTTTCAACAAGTCCCTTTTCTACATCTTGAAATCTTATAAAACTTATTACTAGACCTACGAAGTTTCCTTTGTAAATTTAAAGAACTAGCTTTGAGGTTGTGCTGGCAGAACTCGTTAGCAAATATATTCTGTGCATTCTGGGAACGAGGCTGCACTTGTGTGCATTCTGGGAACGAGGCTGCACTTGGTGCATCTGTTTGAGGCGAGGGTTATCTAGATAGTTGTCATTATAATGAAATCAAATGAGAAGAATGTCTTTTAGCAATAACAATAATATGGTGGCATATTAGTGTCACAGGTTATTCAACTTACTTTTGTGTTAATTATCTAGATAGGCACTCAATATCTATGATATTTATCTGGGTATCTAGTTATATTTACATGAAATATTTCCAAGCAAGATAAATAAAATAACATGAATTGCGTCCATCCCAAAACTGCCACCACTTATCTACTTATCTAAGATAATTAAGTGACTAACTTGTTCAGATGTCGCGAAAACTTAACTATATAACATGTTAATATAACAAGTTAAGTTAATTGTCAGAAAATCTTAATTATCTGTTTAACTAGTTAGATTGACGAACAATACCTCATAGATTTTTTTCAGGAATTAGACCAGCTAAAAATGAAGATATACTTGCATTACATATAAAGGTATTGCAAAAAGTGACCTAGAGGCATACTAAAAATATTTAATTATTTGGGCACACAAATGATCAGTCTATGCAGGCATATTAAAGCTTTACATGAGTTATTGGACCGAAAGGTGTTTTGAAAACCAATATAGTAGATACAATTTGGTGATGAATTAACGTTTCGCAATCAATCCGGCATTGATCCCGGCATATAGAAAAAGAAGTACATATACGTACATGTAACATAACATTACACAAATACCAATATCATCTGATTAAACATCTGATGTGTCGCAAATTGATAATGAAACAGATGTGTAATCATGTTGTATATCATCTTTGGAATGAAACTTTACATATAGGGAAAGCGAACAAGGGCACTTGTGGCAATATGTTTTGGACGAATTAAAATAATCTGAGTATATCTGGTAGAGGGTAACCCTGTAGTTTCTCACAAGATAATTATAAACTTCCCACTTCATATTTAAATTATAGGGAAAAGTGACCATACCCCTTGCCGATCAGGGGAGGTAACTAGAGTCACGAATTGGGACTAGGTTTATTTATACTGATACTGACTACGGTCAAAACTGTTATAGTTATTGAAATGCATGTACCAAATATTGCTTTAGAAATTTTAGTCCTTAAAACGCGAAAATATAATTTTGAGGGTTATAGTTAACGAAGCGTAACTTTCTTACCATTGACTCTTTTTTTCTGCATATATGATTCTTTGAAAATCAAAAGTGTCAACGTTATCAGCGACTTTGTTTAGCTTTTCTCGTATGGTTGAACACTACTGAAATATATATAATTCAGTGGTGTTCAACCATACGGGAAAAGCTAAACAAAGTCGCTGTTACGTAATATTTCCATTTAGGAATAAATAGGCGGCTTTCGCATGCACTTGAAACATAACACAACCGTTTATTTCTAGCCTACATGGAAAATTCATATCTAACTTTTGCAGTTCCGTTTAGATTTTTTCTGAATAAATCTTGTTTAAGCTAAAGCTCTCTAAAAAGAAATATTCAGCTAACAATTGATAAACCTCGAGGACACGAAGCACGCAAAGTCAGCAATATTTCCTATATTCTGGACAGACAAGAAATGGCACAAAGAAGCCGCCATACTGTCAAGAGTTCTTTTCACAAGTTCAAAGCCACATTTACATGAATTTCATTAAAAATTCTTTTTGTGCTCATGCCACTTAAACTTTCTGCTCTTTATATATATATACTTACAATGTTGGCAAATACTTACAGTGGCAATGACAATTTGACAATGGCATTGTCATTGACTTTTGAAATAAATGCAAAACAAGAATTACGCTTTACTCTATTGTGTGTGATCAGGTGCTACTGCTTGCTTAGTCCTATTTGTATGATGTTAATTAAATACTGTAAGTTATGTCTTGCGTAAAAATGCTAATCACGGGTATAGCTGGTTTAATATTTAGGTACCTGTCACGAACTGGCGCTGTTTTATACAATGAAATACAACGTAATGTAATTTATGAGTCAGAGCGAGAAAAATATAATATTGATTACCTGTTTCTTCATGCATAACAACTTCGTGAAAATTTCGTTTCCATTATCATTTTAAAACGGGTTTGTCTTGGTTTCAACTTAATAAATGTGGGGTGTATGTCGTATCACCGTGAACTTAATTACTGTTCACCCGAGTTGCTCTGCCAATGGAATACTCAATTTCGTATAGGGTCACTCTATTTCACATGCAGTTGTCACATCAACTGTATGTATCAAATTTAATTGTTAAATATTACGATTTAATAGACTACGCCTGGACTAACTGTAATACGGTTATAAGTTGAATACAGCAGTTTTAAGATATTAATAAAATCTGTAAAAAGATCCTTTGAAAGCAAAGAATGCAACTAAGAAGAATAATAGCAGACTCGGTTTGATTGAGTCTGTTCATGAGAGGTAATGAAATGTGTAACACCTCTCACGCCCCCTAGCACCGGCTTAAGCTGCTGTATTCAACTTATAACCTATATTTACTGTGAGGGGTGTTTGCCTTATCATCAATTTAATAAATGGACGAGGTTTATGTCAGTACTGCTGCTGTAGAAGCTACTACTGCTGCTGCTGCTGGTAATAATGTTGGTTATGTTGTAGTTGTAGGTGTTGTTGTTGTTGTTTTTGCTGCTGCTGCTGCTGCTGCTGCTACTGCTGCTGCTGCTGCTGCTACTACTGCTAATGTTTCTTCAATAAGAACCACACTCCTAGTAAAGAATTACTTTTATTTAACAGTCAAACGCCTTTAGCGATTTAGTATCAGTACTTTCCTAAAAAGTTAGGTTTCCATATCAAGGATGAGGTATTAAATACAATATGAAATATTGTACAAATTCTGAACTGTAATACCTCATTTACATATAAATAACGAATAAAGAGATAACTGCCGCTCAACGCCAAGACATGCGTTCGAGCTAAATTGGGGACGACCATGCCTTCAAAAATCACCAGTTCTGTTTTAATGAAAAGTGTTTCAAATAAGATTCAAGTTTTCATTGCACAGCCGAGCTTGAATAAATTAGGATAAATTAACTTAACAAGTGCATACCGATGTCAAAGCACATATTTTCATTTGTATAGTATAAAGCTATATAAACGAGATATGTAATTAGTCAGCTTCTCGCATTATTTGACACCGACTTGATACAATTTTGATACGAGCAACTAGGTAATAACATTCGCGAATCAGATATAATGGCTAAATTCACTCATTTATTATGAAAATTATTGTATTTCAAAATCTTGAGGGCACGTAATACACGGTGTATATGCATATCGGATCCCTCTGTGGTAAATGTGAAAACGGATCCCTCTCTGTCCGCGCACAGCACAAATTGCACCGCTTGAGAGGGATCCCGTGCATTAACGAAATCGAAAGTAGGGCGTTTTTAAAGAAATATGATGAAAATAACCACATAAAGTGTATTTACACGTAAGATGGGATCAAAGACTTCACATCTAATACCCCAGTCACACATACGGCGCGGATAGCTACGTCTAGCTACGGACAGAAACGTAGTAACCCGTATCGATCCGTACCTGAACCGTACCTCAGAGTAGTCATTCGTATTAATCCGTACCAAAACGTGGTCAAAACGTATTCAAAACTTATTCCAAACTTGCAAGTTTCTCCAACTTTTGAACATGCACAAAAGTTTGAGCGAAACGTTGCCATTTGAGCGTGACTTTAGGCCAACTTGGCTTAAACTTATTCATCCGTAGTTAAACGTGCTTAAACGTAGTTTTCAGTGCTGTTACGTACCTCGTCGTAGCTGAACGTAGTTATCCGAGGCTGCTCGTACTTAAGCATAGTTCAACGTAGTTTACCGCAGACCCGTCCGTGCGCTGGGCAAGTTGCAAAGCGCAGTAAAACGTAATTCAACGTAGTACCTCGTACCAATCCGTACTTATTCGCGTCCTGTATTGTTTTGTTTGTTTCCTGTTTAGCTACAGTCACGCATACGGATATGTCCGTGCGTTGAGGTACGGTGCGGATTGGATTAGTCTGTGGGTGTATAACTACGGAGCAGTACGTCTTAGTACGGGAAAAATGGTGAGAAACAGGAAACAAACAAAACAATACAGGACGCGAATAAGTACGGATAGGTACGAGGTACTACGTTGAATTACGTCTTACTGCGACTTGCAACTTGCCCAGCGCACGGACGGGTCTGCGGTAAACTACGTTGAATTATGCTTAAGTACGAGCAGCCTTGGATAACTAAGTTCAGCTACGGCGAGATACGTAACAGCACGGATAACTACGTTTAAGTACGTTTAACTACGGATGAATAAGTTTAAGCCAAGTTGGACTAAAGTCACGCTCATATGGCTATGGTTCGCTCAAACGTTTGTGCATGTTCAGAAGCTGGAGAAACTTGCAAGTTTGGAATAAGTTTTGAATACGTTTTGACCACGTTTTGGTACGGATTAATACGAATGACTACTCTGAGGTACGGCTCAGGTACGCATCGATACGGATTACTACGTTTCTGTCCGTAGCTAGACGTAGCTATCCGCGCCGTAAGTGTGACTGGGGTATAACTCATCATTTTTCTCGTACTAAGACGTACTGCTCCGTAGTTATACACCAACAGACTAATCCTATCCGCACCGTACCTCAACGCACGGACATATCCGTATGTGTGACTGTAGCTTAAGGTACTAGATATTTGCTATATTCAAGAAAAGTCGCATTAAAGTTTCATAAACATCGCACGATGTTCATCCAAGCCAGTACCCTCCGTCTACATTCCTTTGGACTTATGTCAACTGAGAAAACAAATGTAACGATAAAAAAGCAATGGCATATAGCTACGTCTTCCCGTGGTTCGTATGTTTTTTTATGCACAAAAATGTGTTCAGGACGAAAACTTCGATTTTCCAAGCTTACTGACGTTGGAGTTCATTGTTTACCAGAAAGAGTGTCCTGTGCGCGAACAGAGAGGGATCCGTTTTCTCATTTACCACAGAAAGGGATCCGATATGCATACACACCTTGTAATTGATGCAAGATTTTGAAAATACAGGGATCTCTACAAAACGTAAGGCATCGTTGTCATGTAATTACAAAAAAAAATGTATGAATTAAGTTAGCAGTGTTTGGGACAACAACAGCAGTAATACAATGCTGCTGCTAATAATAATAATAATATTTTTTAACATATTTCTTTTTTTAACTCTGAATAAGCTGGCCATTTAAAAAATAAAATGGAAATTAATTATAAAATGGAATTCATCTTCTTGTATATTGCAGTTCTGACATAAACGTTCATTTCAAGGAATTCAATTTCGTGCATAGCGACTTGTTTCTATTCTTAACGAGTAAGCAAATAATTGCAATTTACAGAGATATGTTTTCAGCTGAGCTGACAGAACATCTGAATATTTCATATACCCAAAAGAAGTTTTAATATTATCATATAACTGTTAGACTTTCTTTTGTCTGACTGTGACTTTTGAACAAAACAATCGATAATTCTTTGCTTAAACAAGACTCTTTAGGCTTTTCCCACACATATAAGAAAACACATATTTGCACATAACTCTTCCTTTTCAATATACGATTACTGGTCACTCTGTAACAAGTGAACGTGACATATTCTCCCGAGTGGTTAAGTTTGCTATGTAGAATTATTTTTCATGTGCTATTTTATATAGGGTCGGTGGTTCCCCCCAGATGTCCACGCATGCCCGAAACAATGCCCGGATGGCCAAGTAGGTCACGCGGGTCTTCCTCTACCATCCGGCATCAAAAACTGGAAAAGTCTCAATATTATCTAAACTGTGTCGTTGTGACTCTTACAACTTCTGCGCATAATAATATCAGTATAACTCAGTTATTTTATATGATCTAAATGTCATACACGCCAGAAATTTTAACCCATGTCCACCTCGGAGACCATGGTGAATGTATTAGCTCATAGTATTCGCTAAACTTATTCCGTCATTTGAAATCAATTAACCTAATGTTATGTCTAAGTAAAGTTACACACGAATAACTAATTAGCCTTAAGGAATGCGTATGCAATTTTATGCAACATGATTTGTTTTTAGATGTAATGCGGCACGTTAATTGTGAACTGTACCAAAAATATATGATTGGTTACGTCATCCTTACATTATCCGTCAAAAATGAAATAAATCAATGCACTGGAAGTCCTGCGGACAAAAAAAAGGAAACACCTAAAGCCGCTTTGGTGTCAAAATAGGCATCTGTGCTCAAGTAACACACTTCTCTATGAAAACTGCCGCGCAAATTGACTTGATCATTATATATTTTGTCGCTGGAAGCAAGATAGGTTTTCAGATACGGTATAATATTTAGTGATTCTCAAGTACAAACGAATTTCGATAGATTTTGTTTATTGTTGATGATGGATATTTAGTGCGCTCTTTAGCAAAATGAATAAGTAATACATGTATCGTTAACTTTCTGAATTTTGTGGTTGAAGATAATGACGCATTAGAACAATCTTCATTCATGTTCAAGGTAGTTAAGTAGTATACAGTACAAAGATACGTAAAACAATGGAGTTTCCGTAGTAACAGTGATAAAGCAATTCTATTCAAGGTCGGATTTGCACTGCAGAACAAATTAATTTATAAAATTGGAGAATGCCCGAGTGATGCACCTTCTGTGTAAACGAATAATTTATGTCACATAAAGTTTTGCAGTTCCTAGTTTTGAAAGATTCAGTTTTGATTATCACAAGCTTTTACATTTTGTTACAAGGATTCAGTAGGTACCATAGGTTATAACAGATATCAAATACTTTGATATCGTCGAAACGTAATAGCTATCCCTTTGTAATGATTTGCGACCATGGGTGGCATATGGATAGGTTATGACATCTACGCAATATCATACAAAAGGCCACACCAAATTAATTTCTTGGTCATCGGAATTTTCAAAAAAAAAACAAAAAAACATTAATTTTTTTTTTTTTTGATTTCACCTATTTTTGGATTGGAGCGGGCGAGGGGCGATTTGAAAAAAGAAAATAAAAATAACCTTGTCACAAGAATCAACAGGCAATGCCCAAACATACCAAAAAGGCTTGAAAATACAGAACCAGACATCCTTAAATATCGAAGGTATAATGACAAACTGATCCAAAAATATATGGCAGCCACTATACACCTGACTCCAAAACCGGGAGGCGATATATGGTAATATTTACAAGCAATGAGAGATGTACACAAGCTGAAGTGACAGCAGGCGGATACAAGAAAATCTGACAATTTAACCATATTTCTAGCGAATATAGTCCCGGATTCTTTATTATGCCTAGTGTATAGAACTAATTTTTTATCCTTGTTTGTACCCTAGGCAAACCAGTGCACTAGCCACATTAACAAGGTGTTTCTCCAGGGATTTTATCTCACTACATAAGAATAAGAAAGCTGCTACTTTCTTGTAGT
Organism: Mercenaria mercenaria; assembly: GCF_021730395.1. Classification (NCBI taxonomy): domain Eukaryota; kingdom Metazoa; phylum Mollusca; class Bivalvia; order Venerida; family Veneridae; genus Mercenaria; species Mercenaria mercenaria. The sequence continues at coordinate 59,994,607 of NC_069363.1, forward strand.
GTAGAACAGAAAGCATTATATATATCAAGGGCTTGGTGCAAAACTATTGTAAGTGTATATAAATAAAGAACAAGATTCAATAGTTTTGGGCCAAGCCCCTCGATATGGAAACCTCACCAGTACATTAGGTACCCATGATTTATACATGTATATTATAATAAGTATATGTCAACTTTCAATGCAATTTCTTCCGATGCCAGGAAACCCATCATCCACTGATGGCCCTATTCACTTGTAAAGTCAATGACTAAATTTTGCAGTTTCTGTTGTTCTTTGTTTTAAAATCTAACATTGGCAGGTAAGGACAGACATACTTTTGATTCTGCAAGTCATAACAATAAATGCATTACCATGTTCATTTCTTTTTGATAAATAAATCTGATGATACCCATTAAACAAATAAAAAAAGCTCTATAAACACTAAACAGTAACATAATATTATTGTATTTCAACTGTACTTGAAATAATAATAAAAAAGTTAGCCTTTAATGTATGTTTTCTTGGATCAGTGGAGAGTTTGTATGTGCGTACCCGTTTTCCAACGAAAAATTGTGTTAATTTTACATAGCTGATAGAAGCAACATACCATTCCTTAAAATCAAAGTTATGTCAACAATACTTTATTTCTTACAAGTTATGAGGGTAAAACAGCGGGACAAGCATAAAATATTTTATGCCTCTGGCTCTACATTTGGAATAGGTGAATATGCGGATGTCAAAGGCTTGAACCCTTAATAAACTCAAAAGCATGTACATGTATTTTACAAATATCAGATTGTATTATACAAACACATGTATTAGTTCCATTGCCCTTACTATATTTGTCCTAAAATGTACAAACAGACTAGACACCAGACTTGTTCAATTTTTATCACATGTTATCACTCATTTCCGGTCTCATGTGAAGTATGCACATCATGGATTCATGGACTGGGCAGGTAAGAGAACTTAATTCTTCCCATCTGTACAAAAAGTATTGAAATTGCCGAAATTGAAATTCACTCGAATCCAATATAATTTTGATTGGCAATCTGATCAACATTTTGGAATGGACAAATCCTGAGGATATTCAGAAACTGTATTTGATTGAAGTCTATTTTACAACTATAATAAGAGATTTAGCAAAATTGGCAGTTTGTAAACATCACTTACTGCTTCTTGCTGAAGAACTAATGGGATAATGTGTAATCACAACAAATTTCTGATGACAGAATCGTATGTGTATTTTAAGCATCGCAGCAAAACTTTTGTCGTTATCTACGAAAGACCCGTGGTGACATTTCAACTTCATGAATTCACAATTTCTGCTTCCTGATTTCATGATTTCCACTTCATGAATTCACGATTTCACGATTTCCGTTTCATGAATTCACGATTTCACGAAAAAAACTTCACGATTTCTTGATTTCACGATTTCATGATTTCACGATTTCTTGATTTCACGATTTCCACTTCATGAATTCACGATTTCTGCTTCCTGAATTCACTATTTCCACTTCATGAATTCACGATTTCACGATTTCCACTTCATGAATTCACGATTTCCACTTCACGAACTCTCGATTTCACAATTTCCACTTCATGAATTCACGATTTCCACTTCACGAATTCACGATTTCCACTTCACGAATTCTCGATTTTACAATTTCCACTTCATGAATTCACTATTTCCACTTCACGAATTCACGATTTCCACTTCACGAATTCACTATTTCACAATAGTGAAATCGTGAATTCATGAAGTGGAAATTGTGAAATCGTGAATTCGTGAAGTGGAAATCGTGAATTCGTGAAGTGGAAATCGTGAAATCGTGAATTCTTGAAGTGGAAATTGTGAAATCGAGAATTCGTGAAGTGGAAATCGTGAATTCATGAAGTGGAAATCGTGAATTCATGAAGTGGAAATCGTGAATTCAGGAAGCAGAAATCGTGAATTCATGAAGTGGAAATCGTGAAATCAAGAAATCGTGAAGTTTTTTCGTGAAATCGTGAATTCATGAAGTGAAGATCGTGAAATCGTGAATTCATGAAGTGGAAATCGTGAATTCAGGAAGCAGAAATCGTAAAATCGTGAATTCATGAAGTGGAAATCGTGAAATCATGAAATCGTGAAATCAAGAAATCGTGAAGTTTTTCGTGAAATCGTGAATTCATGAAGTGGAAATCGTGAAATCAGGAAGCAGAAATCGTGAATTCGTGAATTCATGAAGTGGAAATCGTGAAATCATGAAGCAGAAATCGTGAAATAATGAAGCTGAAATGTCACCACGGGCCTTTCGTACTTATCACCAATTTATTACATTTCTATCTGGATCTTACAAAATAAAGCCAGAGTAGAACTAGAATAATGTCCCCACATAATGCGCCATTCTTTATGGTCATATTCAGATAAGTTTGTGCATCTGAACAATTTAAAATTCCTTCATTCAAAATGTGTATGAGGAATTGAACACGCCCAAGTTCTTCACTATGGCCTACTTTGTGAAATTAAGGAAGAGGTGATCATTCTAGAAAGAATACCCACAGAAAAACAAATCCATTGCTTATGGTCATCTTCAAGGCAAGATCCATCATCTATGAAACTTTCAAGCAAATCCTTTGAACAGTGTTTGAGGAGCAAAATATCCAAGGGCTATAACTGGGATAAAAATAAACACACAAGATTGTTCTCTCTATTCTATATAGTAAAAATATCAAAGGGCTATAACTGGGGTAAAAATAATAATAGCAAAAGTTCATTCCTTTATGACATCTGCAGCTTGAAGCAAGTCAGGCTAACAGTGTGGGAGGAGTTAGACACACAAGATTTCGGGACGTACGGATAGCAGGAACGTAATATGGCCCCCACATAAATGTAGAGGCATAACAAGCTGTTTTGGGGTTTTTAAGATACTATACAGTATCACAATATATTCAACTTTCAACCAACATAAGATTTGAGCCGCACCATGAGAAAACCAACATACAGCGTTTGCGACCAGCATGGATCCAGTCCAGCCTGCGCATCCGCGCAGTCTGGTCAGGATCAATGCTGTTCGCTAACGATTTCTCCAATTGCAATAGGCTTTGAAAGCGAACAGCAATGGATCCTGACCAGACTGCGCGGTTGCTGGTCTGGATCCATGCTAGTCGCAAACGCACTATGTTGGTTTTTCTCATGGTGCAGCTCACAATTTTATCTATTAAGGTAGTGAACCCGTAATGACAGTTGGAAATTTCCGTTCGGATACAAATTCTCCTAATTTTCTGATGGCCAAAGGATTCCGAAATCGCACACGGAGGATACATAATCGGGGAATTACCAACTGCTATTACGGGTATGCTACTTTAGATATCTTTGAATCTTAGCACGGTAATATGATATTCACCTATCATCACTGATTTTGATCTCCAGCTCGCATACATCTACGAGGGCTGTTCAAAAATAATGTAGACTTTGTCTCTAGCTTTTATATACTTTAATTCGCAATCTTTCTACTAATTTCACTGGAAATTTGACGTGATTATGATCATACAGTCAGAGGTTATGCCGCCTCGAAAACGGTCACTTACAAGAAAGGTGATCGTATTTCAACGACGTTAAAGACGTCGTGATTTCATCGAGATGCTTTCACAAAGGGTTGCATTGATTTATATTTGTTCATTTCTTTTATTTGTTTTTACTAACAACAATATCTAAGTCATAATAAGACGCTTGGTTCGAATAATGACAACAGTATGCCAAGCGTGTAAGACAGGGTGCGCACCGTGAGTACTTGGTTTTATAATATGAGCAAGTTAAAGTAACAAGGCTTATGTAAATTCACACATCGTAGTACAACAGCTTACTATACACATTATTAACAACGGTATTATTTACTTATTAGTAGAGTCACAGTTAGTACGTTTTCAGTGAATTATCGAAATATTAGGGGTGAAATATATCTGGCATTTTTCACAGTGAAAAATATCAAATATATTTTTCATTGGTAAGTAACTAAAATATGATTAAATTTAGTCAAAACATGAACAGAAATATAAAAAAAGTGTTTGTTTTACATGAAGGATCAAAATATCTTTCACTCATGAACACTTTATCTTACATTTTTATTCGTGGCTATGCCACTCATGAAAAGATTGCATATGCAATCTTACACTGAAACAAAGAAATATATTTTATATTCAAACATATCAAAATAAAACATCTAGTCCCTTTTTATCTTCTTCTTCCTCCTCCTCTCCTTCTTAATCTTTCATTATCTTTGTAATCTTTCCCCATTTTCAAACGAATTTTCTTTTTTAACTTAACTCCTATCTAACTCTGGCTGATAGACAGTTTCTTCATTTTCATCGCAGCACTTAGGTTTGTCTCTTTACACAAAGCAAGCAGCAATTTCCGGTAATCTCCGCTCGTGTCATCTTTTATGAAATTCTCCAAAGGTTTACCGTACGCTTTTAAAAATTCATATTTGATTTGCTCCAGATCCAACTGCAAGAAGAACAAGCAATAATTTTGTGTTAGAAAACACTAAATGAGTTAAATGAGTCAACCAATTCAGAAGCGCTTATAAGTTTTCACCATTTCTCTGAATTGCAGATATATTTGAAAGATCATCATGCATTCATGATTTACTATCGTGTATATTATTTTATTAAGAATTACCTCTCTCCTTGTTACCACAATTCGTATTAGATCACTGTCCTTTGATCCTATACCTTTCATACTTTTATACAATCTTTCAGCGAAATAAGCTTGTGTATTGCGCATAATACGCACTGAAAATGAAAAAAGAAAATAAAGACAATATAGCACTCCATATGGAAAAAGGGGTAGGTACAAAGGTATACAAATACATATCGACTGCGCACATGTAGACATTCATACAAAAAAAGCAATAGTTACAACTTAGAAAACAAGAGCTGTCGGAGGACAGCAACGCTCGACTATTCAACAGCCTTGTCAATTGAATGAATACAAAAGTTGAAAAAGGGGCATAACTTTGTAAAATGCAAAGTAGAGGTATTGAACCTCTGTACTGCATGTCATATCATGACAGTGAACAAGTGTGTGAAGTTTCAATCCTTTCCAATTTGTGGATACTGAGATACCAGCTTACATACAAAAACTTAACAAAAAACTGCTAAGTCAAAGGGGCATAATTTTGTAAAAATGCCAAGTAGAGTTATGGGACCTTCACAGTGCATGTTAGATCATGACAGTGAACATGTGTGTGAAGTTTCAATCCATTCCAATTAGTGGATATTGAGATATCAGATTACATACAAAAAATTAACCAAAAACTGCTAAGTCGAAAAAGGGGCATAATTTTGAAAAAAAAGAGAGTAGAGTTATGGGACTTGCTTAGTGCATGTCAGATCATGATAGTGAACAAGTATGTGAAGTTTCAATCCATTCCCATTAGTAAGTACTGAGATACCAGCTTACATACAAAACCTTAACCAAAAATTTCTAAGTCGAAAAAGGGGCATAATTTTGAAAAAAAAGAGAGTAGAGTTATGGGACTTGCTTAGTGCATGTCAGATCATGATAGTGAACAAGTATGTGAAGTTTCAATCCATTCCCATTAGTAAGTACTGAGATACCAGCTTACATACAAAACCTTAACCAAAAATTTCTAAGTCGAAAAAGGGGCATAATTTTGTAAAAAAGCAAAATAGAGTTATGGAACCTGTGCAATGTAGATCAGTTCATCACAGTGAATAAGTGTGTGAAGTTTCAATCCATTCCCACAAGTGGTTACTGTGTTACCAGCTTACATACAAAACCTTAACCAAAAATTTCTAAGTCGAAAAAGGGGCATAATTTTGTAAAAAAGCAAAATAGAGTTATGGAACCTGTGCAATGTAAGTCAGTTTGTCACAGTGAATAAGTGTGTGAAGTTTCAATCCATTCCCACAAGTGGTTACTGAGATACCAGCTTACATACAAAACCTTAACCAAAATCGGGACGCGGACGCGGACGCAGACGCCGACGCCGACGCCGACGCCGACGCCGACGCATGGGCGAGTGCAATAGCTCACTATTCTATGAATAGTCGAGCTAAAAATGCATTAACAATAACTTGAAATAAACAAACATATATGAAGATGTAACGCAGTAGGGTACCACCTTAGAACCATCTATTATCATATATTAAGCCAATTGTGACTCATGGTTACGTTCTATATTTCCAAAGGATCTTTTCAAAGATTTGATTTTACGAGAGGAATTCAGAAAATTTTGAGACTAATACGCTTCTGCAGAAACTATTACAGGTACAAACACGATTTCTTCATGGACTTCGAATGGGACATTGAAAATTTCAACACAACTGATTCTGTTATAGCTGAGTTACATACGTTTTAACACACCATACTCGTAAATACTGATGTTATTGTATCGTAAGTATGGAGGCTTCAGGTAGGAAGGAAGGAAATGAGGTCCTAAATAAAAATGCGTTGTTCTCTGAATACATTGTATACCAACCAAGAAGATTCTGCAAGATTTTAAAACTATTTGCGGTGATCCTTCCCCCATCTAAAGCCAGTGTTTATAGGTGGGAAAGGGTATTTGATAAGCTAGAATCTGGAGTCTATGATCTATCTCGTGAAGGGTGCCCTAAAACGTCAGCATCCTCTCATAACATTGCTTCTGTAGCAGCCATTGTGGCAGAAGACTCGAGATATACAATTTCTCAGATAGTTGCATCAGTGGGCATTTCATCGGTAAGTGTTCGTGAAATTCTGACTAAACACTTGAAATTATCGAAAGAGTGTACAAGGTGGGTGCCCCATCTTTTGACCAAAGAGCGAAAATTCAAAAGGGTGCAATGTTCCAAAAATCTTTAAAAATCTAACAAATGCACATGATAGGCCATACAATGAACTTCTCAGAAGGGATGCGAAATGTGTATATTATTTCAAACCTCAAAGGCGGATAAACAACCAAACGTGGCTTAGGTAAGGGCAATAACGACCAGTTTTCGCAAAAGGAACTCTAAGCTGCAAACGGATTCTTTAAACATTTTTTTTCAATTCCAAAGGCTCTGTTGTACAAATACCCAGTGCACCCGGCAGATCTATTACTGAAATGTTTTACAGGGACAAGGCTCTGAATCGGTTAGAAAACATTACGTTAAACATCGCCCACAAATTGGTTACGGGGCATCTGCCCCATTCATGACAACGAATCTGTACACCAGAGCAATATTGCACAGCAGTATTTACAGATTAACAAAACAAGCAGGTCAAGCAAATGCCGCACCTTCCATAAGTCCCTGTGACATTTTTTTTTCTTTCTTTTGCTGAAAAAATGCTGACTGGGCGTCGCTACTATTCCAAAAGTGTCTGCATAGTATAACCAAAGGCAGGCTACTCTGCGGCCGGATTGAAAAGTGTGCTTCTGTTAAAGGGGTTTGCTGTAAGCAATATCCTTAAATGCAGGTTTTTCTATATTTTTAATGGACAGTCCCAAAATTTTCTGATCCCCCTGTATTATATGTTACTTGTTTATCCGGTTTTACAAACAACTGGATTTACATTTATTTATCTATTTATTTATTTAGTGAATAGCTTAGGAATGACACTATTTCGACAACCCTTACATTTACTGCCTAATTTAATAATGTTTTCCGCTTAATTAAAGAAACAAACTTAATGAGGATATCATACAGAATAGATAGCGAACTTTTTTAAATATCTAAAAATCGTTAATTCTCTGTATCTAAATATTTCCTCATTTCAGCTCAGATTCTTGAAGGTTTCCTTACTTTTAGCAGGACAAGTGCCTTACTTTGATATGATTTTATACATGACAACTGAACGATTGTAAATGCAAAAGGTCAATGCAATCCCAAAAAGGCGCAATTTGCTACATTTTGCATGTACTGTATTCTGTCAGAGATTACCATTACCTATGGCTACAAGACCATCCTGTAACGCTCCACTTGTTTCTTTCTTAATCACCTCTTCGATATCTTTTCCGTAAATAGATTTGTATGCATTGAATGTTGCCAATAGCTGTAAACTGTTGCGAGTGCAAAATACTCGATTGAAAGTTGACTCATCCGTGCCTACTTTGTCAGCCCCTGCCTTAAAAAGAACATTCTCAACTTTTGTACTGGTAACACATGTATTTAAATAAAATTAGTAATGATTTGTAAAACTTCATACATTCAATGAATTAAACAATGACAACGTAGGGGCCTACTCAATGTTTTATTATTTTTTTAAACTTTCTTTCGAGAGAGGGAGTAGGTACTAAGAACTGAAATAGAGAAACACAATAAAATGAATACTAATTGAGCAGGAACAATGAAGAATTTTTTTTTCTTTCTTTAGGATGTATTCTAATATGAACACGCTTACGCTAGAATGACGTCACGTTAACGTGCGGTGACGTCAATGTTTTTGTTGCGATCAAGAAAGAGGGCTACTATATTTTATCTACTGTTTCAGATAAAGGGCATATTAGAATCGAAATAACTTATAGCAAAATCGTGTTTTAACACTATTTATACTGTAATGTAATACCTAGGTTTATAATTTTCTATTTTGGTATTTCTTTCGGATAATTAAGATTTTAACTGTACATTTCAAAAGTCAGACAAAACTTGTCAACTCTGCAGTAGCTTCGGGGTGTAAAACATCCGTGAATTAATTACTAAGTTTACGGAAGTGAAATAATGTGTCTGCTGTGTTTTCCTGTATAATCCTTTATAAACTCAGTATACTCTGTGATCAGGGGAGGCTGCCCAAGTGGCGGGCTAAGGGACTTGTTCCCGCTCTCAAGAGCTGAAACTTAATAAGCTTTGTTAAGAGCTAGTTTGAAATATATTTATAATTAAGAAATGTTGTTAAATAGATCAGTAAACAGAACTGTTTTAAAAGACTTATTGAATATTGGTTATATTCATGAAATTAGACTGAACATTTATAAGTTACTGTGCATTGCTCTTCGTAGAAAATAAATGTTAGAACTGTTGTAATGCGTTGTGTTCAAGACACGCTTCAGGTACACAGACCAAGTGTTACATTACAATACATTCGGGTGGTAATACGTCGTACAAATAATTCACTCGGGCTGCGCCCTCGTGAAATTATTACGCCCGACGTATTACCGCCCATCGTGTATAAATAGTGTTAAAACACTCATTTGCTAGAAGTTATTTCTTAAATCAGGAGAGAGCTAGAAAGGGTGATAGTATATACTGGGTAGTAGGAAACAATTTGCAGTAAAAATGTGGAGAATTTGACCCAAGTGGCTGAAGTTGGAGAGCCAGCCCCTTAAACAACATATGTCTGCCCCTTTCCACGAGCAATCCGCGAGTGAAGTATTGTTGGGATACAGGCAGCAGTTTGTGGTGATATTGAAAACCTGGCTACAAAACTGTAACGAAACACTATTTAAATATTTGACCACAGTATCCTTAAACTTTAAGATTCACTACCCAAATCAAACGACGTTTGTTCTTTATCCTTCTTTGTGTAAAATTTGATGATAAAGGAAGCTGTTTAGAAGATAAAGTGAACCTGGAAAACGTATCGTAAATTTTTCGCCTGAAAGTAACCGCGATGCCGATACCTATGCCAGCATGTGTACAATAGCTCTCCAAGTATATTTTCGACAAAATCGAACTATACGCCAGGAATTTATATCAAATGTATTTACTGTTAACATTAGAGGCAGTCTCAAAATAAGTGCGAAATTTACAAAATTATTTCAATTAAACATTGGTATAACAATGAAAACGGTTTAAGAGACCATCAGAAATGCCTCATTCTTATACATAAGCAGCAGTTATAATTAATGAAGAATACCTCGAAAAGCTCTTTTGCTTCCTTTATTGCCAGATCCTCGTCAACGTCATCGCTCTCGTCTCTGTGTGCAGCCAACACGGACACAAGTAAACGTCGGAAGTGTCCGCTTGTGTCTTTCATAATGTCCTTTTCGAGGTCAGATTTGAATTCTGTAATACAACAGATTTATTTTCAATTCAGAAAACGTAACACTACAAGTCTTAACAGTACAAATTTTATTTATGAAAACTATTTCCATTCATTGTAGATACAGTATCTGTAGCAGTTTTGAATATATCAAATATTTCAGTTATTGTGCAGCAACTATTTTAGTCTCTAGGTCATTGTGACTTTGAGCTTTGAGGTACTGACCCCCAAAACAGTAAGGGTCATTTACTGATCTCAAGAAATCATTTTATCACGTGCGACGACTGTAGGCCAAAGCAAATTATTTTTGTTATTCAGCGGGAACTATTTCAGTCTCTATGTCAATGTGATCACGACCTTTGACCTACTGATCAACAAAACAAAAGGACTCATCTACTGCCCACACGCAATTATCCCATGACATTTGACTACTGTAGGCCCTAGCATTCTCTACTGATTGATTGGAAACGTTATGGTATGTGATTTCAAGTTAAATATATTATGGTTTGCTGTGTAAGTACCAGTAAACAATATATGATAAGCCAAATTCCTAATTTTACTATTCATTTAAAGATATTGTATATATGATAGATAAATGTGAACACAGCAAAATCGTTCCTCATATTGTAACAAGAGTGCCAGAATGTCACAATATACGTCCGTCACAGCTAATTAGCGAACAGCACCTGTATTTGCAGATGGAATGTGTGGTTGTTCAGTAGTTACTGTAATTCTTTTGTTTTTCTAAGTCCACAAAAAACTCCTTACCAGGTAGAGATACCTTAAAATACACCTAAAATTTGAAAGTAACATCAATGTTGTAGCACAGAAAAGTGGTCTTGATTTTTCCCTACGGTCAATTATAAAAAAAATTACAATATAAGTTATTTATAGTAACAACTAAGGGAAGTTAATCTTTAAAAAAAAAATTGTAAGTCCACACAAAAATCCTTACCAGGTAGAGATAGGTCAAAATACACCTCAAAACTGGATGTAACATGCATGTTGTACTACAGAAAAGTGGTCTCGAAGGGACCTGCGCATGACACTCCGTCTCATGATGGTGTACAATTGTGCCAAGTTACATCAAAATCCCTCTATGCATGAAGAAGAAATGCTCCGGACAAAGTAATTCTTGTGCCTGACCTTTGGTCTCTAAGTGTGACCTTGACCTTAGTAATAGGAGTCTGGTTCTTGCGCATGACACTCCGTCTCGTAGTGGTGAACTTTTGTGCCAAATTATATCAAAATCCCTCCATGCATGAAGAAGAAATGTTCTGGACAAAGTTTTCATTCTTGTATCCTTTGACCTCTAAGTGTGACCTTGACCTTAGACCTAGGGACCTGGTTCTTGCGCATGACACTCCATCTCATGATGGTTAACAATTGTGCCAAGTTACATCAAAATCCCTCCATGCATGAAGAAGATATGCTCCGGACAAAGTCATTCTTGTGTCTGACCTTTGGTCTCTAAGTGTGACCTTGACCTTAGTACTAGGGACCTGGTTCTTGCGCATGACACTCCGTCTCGTGGTGGTGAACTTTTGTGCCAAGTTATATCAAAATCCCTCCATGCATGAAAAAGAAATGTTCCGGACAAAGTTTTCATTCTTGTATCCTTTGACCTCTAAGTGTGACCTTGACCTTAGACCTAGGGACCTGATTCTTGCGCACGACACTCCATCTCATGATGGTGAACAATTGTGCCAAGTTTCATCAAAATCCCTCCATGCATGAAGAAGATATGCTCCGGACAAAGTCTGTGGACGCCGCCCGCCCACCAGGGGCGTTCCCATAATACGTCCCGTTTTTCAAACGGGCGTATAAAAAGCTTGCTTTTTATAGCCACGCCGACAGACAGACGGACGGACGGACGGACTACAGACGGAAAGAGATAACAAAAAACTCACAAGATAAGAACTGATTCCTCAATAACTTGAAAAAAGATTATTGTCCTTGCATAATTAGCTTCCGCTCATTATTTTCTATCATGATCTTTTTTTAATTTCTTCTGACGTTTCTCTTAATGTTTTCTCTGGACAAATAAAAACACAAAAGGAGCGATGATTTTAAAAGTATTTTAAATAATATTGTATTGTTTACTTCTTGTCATTGATATATATTTACACTGAGAGAAATAGTACCAAAATGGATGATAATTTGAAAATCATTCTATTAAAAGTCATTTTTCTTGTGAACTGTTTATTAATACCTATCAATATTTCAACTTTGATTGACATTTTTCAGTATTTTTGATTTAAGGAAAAATCAAGAGCATCAAAACAGAGTTATGGTTCTTCTGCTCTGTACTCCCTCTTATTTGAATATATTTATTTTCTTGAATAAAGATTCAATGATTCATCACTTTTTAGATTCGTGTTTCGGACAAGGCAAATCTAACAGGAGTTATTATAATCAGTATGTAAGTGATATCGAGTAACAATCAAATTAAAATCATCTCCTCAATAACGCTACGCATGTACGGGAAGATCGAGATTTTAATCAGATTGTATCGAGTAAATAACGTTCCTGATTATCGCTACTTCAGTAAGACAGATCAACTTGCGCTTCTTTAATTAAAGATAAAAAAAGACTACAACTGTTTTAATCGTTACTTAAATAGATTAACCGTTATCTGAAAATGCACCACCCTCTGAGCGTAAGTGCCATGATGTGTCGGCACACTGGTATAACCGCCGGATGTAAGGTGGTTGAACAGTTTCATTGATAAACTTACGTTTCTTGTATTCTTCTTTTAGTCCTTCTATTTCTTCATTATCACTTGTCAATAATATTTCCAACAGTACTTTCTCGTCTGTCCCTAGACCCTGCAGTACAATGTCATATTTCTTTTAATTGCACCTCTTTGGCTGGAATATGGAATACATTTGAATACCTTTCGCTGGCCACTTGTTTTGCCGGTGTGATAATTACTTCATGCAGTGAGTTAAAATTTGAAATAATTTACTATTTCGTATTTCAAATTCAATCTTAACAGTCAAATACATGTGTATCAATCAAATTCAATAAAACCTTTCAAATACTCTCGATCATTTCCCGAATAGCTAAAACTGTCACAATTTGCACACATTCTAGTCATAGTACCTATAGGGAATCTGGTGCGATAATTTCACTTTTGTCATTAATCCGTACCTTTTTGCTTAATGTTGATGTTTGTGAGGGGAGAATCAAATCAAACAAGAGTGCAAGAATGTCACAATATACGCCCGTCACAGCAAATTTCTTTACTCTAGCACCTGTATTTGCAAATGGAATTTTAATTTTGTGGTTGTTTAGTAATAACTAAGTGTTTTGTTTTTCTAAGTCCACAAAAAAACTCCTTACCAGGTAGAGATACCTTAAAATACACCTAAAATTGGAAAGTAACACTATGTTGTACCACAGAAAAGTGGTCTTGGTTTTTCCCTACGGTCAATTATAAAAAAGTTACAATATAAGTTATTTATAGTAACAACTAAGGGAAGTTAATCTTAAAAAAAAAAAAAAAAAAAAAAAAAATTGTAAGTCCACACAAAAATCTTAAAATCTTTACCAGGTAGAGACTGGTCAAAATACACCTCAAAATTGGATGTAGCATGCATGTTGTACTACAGAAAAGTGGTCTCGAGTTTTCCCTACGACTAGTAATGAAAAAGTTACTTTCTGTATTCTTGTATCTGACCTTTGGCCTCTAAGTGTGACCTTGACCTTAGACCTAGAGACCTGGTTCTTGCGCATGACACTCCGCCTCATGGTGGTGAACATTTGTGCCAAGTTATATCAAAATCCCTCTATGCATGAAGAAGAAATGCTCCGGACAAAGTTTTCATTCTTGTATCCTTTGACCTCTAAGTGTGACCTTGACCTTAGACCTAGGGACCTGGTTCTTGCGCATGACACTCCTTCTCATGATGATGAACAATTGTGCCAACTTTCATCAAAATCCCTCTATGCATGAAGAAGATATGCTCCGGACAAAGTCATTCTTGAATTTGACCTTTGACCTCCAAGTGTGACCTTGACCTTAGACCTAGGGACCTGGTTCTTGCGCATGACACTCCGTCTCATGATGGTGAACAACTGTGCCAAGTTTCATCAAAATCCCTTCATGCATGTAGAAGATATGCTCCGGACAAGGTCTGTGGACGCCGCCCGCCCGCCCGCCAGGGGCGTTCCCATAATACGTCCCGTTTTTCAAACGGGCGTATAAAAATTGATAAAAGAATCCTTAAGAACAAAACAGTAATTATGGCTGGACCGTTGGTGTAATGGTAACAAGCTTTGCTGTTGATACAGATATCAGAGATCAATACTGGGTCTTCAAATAAAAGAGGGATTTGCGTGTGTTGGTGCTATATAACGGGCACGTTAAAATACAAGGCTGTCTACACAAAACAGCTAGTATATTTTTAAATAGTATACACAACTACTATAATATCCAGTAATATACATAAAAAGTCAACAAATGCAGTGTATATTACCTTGATTGCACGATGGATTTCTTTCACATCATACACCTCGTGTTTTTCAAAAAGTGCAAGTACGAGATCTTCAAATTTACCACCGATCTCTGACTTCAGATCTTTTCTAAGATCCTGAAGAAAAAAAATCTTTCTTAAAAGACTCGTCCTTTGCAATTACTTATGTCACATAATAAAATTTAAAGTAAAGGTAGCAAAATTGTTTATGTCTGTCTGTCTGTCTGTCTGTCTTCCTGACAATATGTTTTATCTCAGATCTATCTGCATAGATTTATGCACATCACTTAAGCTTTGTAAGAGTTAAAGACATTCAGATTTTAAAGTATGAAAATGAAAATAAGCTTCCAAACTACCTTTCCATACTGTTGTTTAAAAGCCAGTTCTATCTCAGCTAATTGTTCTGTTGTGTGGGTCGACATTACCTCTATTATCGCATCCTCGTCTGTGCCTGCATTTGAAATTGAAAATTCACAAACCTAGATACGTATATAGAATCTACGGATTCTGTATTTTCAGCCTATATTAAACTACTTTGACAACACTGAATCATACAAAACACATGTCAAAATGAAATACAGGAACACTAAAGAGGTAATTTCTTACCAAAGCCTTTCATAGCTTTTCTTAATTCAGCAGCTGCCCCTTCTGGATCAAACGGGTCACGTGGAAACACTGTCCCCTGAAGTATTAACATTCATGTTCAGAATGAAAAAATAAATGGAATATACTGCGAAGATATGTTTTTTAGTGAATATGGAATATATCACACTGAGAAGTGAGGCAAATTTTATATTTTCAGGAGCGCGTTGCTTAAGCGACAATTTGAAAACTGCCCCACTTCAATGTACAAACACGAACTCAAAATAAACTACCATTCAGTTTATTATATTTGCAGCATATTTGAACCGAAGAAATGAAGTTTCAAGAACAAAACATCACTATAATCAATAATTATAATAATTATAATAATCATAATTATAATGTAGTAACTTGAATATAGATTCGGATTGTTTGTAAGCTTATTTATAGGTGCCAATGGAAACCCATATGTGCGCCTCCTCCAATTGAGTGTAGTCAGAAGACGCTCTAATTCCAGAAACTTCACTATTTCTTTCGCGTGCCGGTGTAAAGCACCCGCACAAAGGACCCTTATCCCAATAATAATTTTGGTTTGGAACCTACGAACCTTGGTTTCATAGTCAGACAGTGACTGAGCCGCGCCATGAGAAAACCAACATAGTGCGTTTGCGTCTGGTCTGGTCAGGATCCATGCTGTTCGCTGTCAAAGCCTATTGCAATTAGAGAAACCGTTAGCGCACAGCATGGATCCTGACCAGACTGCGCGGATACGCTGGCTGGTCTGGATCCATGCTGGTCGCAAACACACTATGTTGGTTTTCTCATGGTGCGGCTCAGTGTAATCACTGAAGCACTGCTCCGCAGCTCTTGAACTGGTCACCCACTCGGAGTTTCGTGCAAAATAAACTTTTACATCAGTGTACGTTAAAATATAACTGTATCATTTCAGCTAAGAAATTGTGTCTCCTAGAAAGCACCAATCTCCACATACCTTCCCCGAACCCCCACCCACTAAACACAAACATACGAAGACAAGCTTTTGTATTATTTTGACTTTTCTATTTGAAAACACTTTTTAACATAGACAAGTAATTCGACAGTTAAAGACAAAAAGACTTCTGGTTAAATATAAGTCAAGGACATGGTTTGTTACATCCATAATTAATATGCGTAAATGGATTATTGAATCAAACATTAGTTATATGCAATAGGTTTAAGGTTTTGTAAAATATGGATATCAAATATTTGTGAAATATTACAGGGGTATAATAACAACTTTTCAAAGCTGTTGTGGTGATAAATTTTCTTTACAGCCCTTATATGCATTTCTAAAGAGGTGCAAACATATAAATATAACTTTTATAAGGCAAATGTATGATTTTTGCTTTTTATGAGGTATCGTGAAATTTTGTTGACATTCAGTAGCCTTTATCCTATAGCACAGTTGGTTGTCAACAAAATCAAAATAACAAGATCGCAAGGTACAGGTGTCTCATTACATAATTACAAAAAAAAAAAGGTTCTGTAGTTCCGCTCTGGATCATTTCAGTAGGTCAATGACCTTCAAGGTTCAGTGTAAAAGCAGATGTAGGACAACTTAATCAGCTCTAAAAGTGATACCATGTGTCGCACCGGCCCGCGCCTACATACTTTTTAATTCTGAAAGAGTATAGATCTATATCTATAACGCACTGAACGTGTCCAAAAAATAATACGAATTTAACAGCGAGACCTAACTCTTACTCTCCTAAGCAATGTGGAACAACTGAATCTGGGGAAATCACTGAATATATAGATCTAAACAAGGAATTATTAATGTACCCTTGCTTAAATTTAAAATATATAAAACACTTAAATCGAGAATAGTTTTGTTTTGAACTTACTTTCTCTAAAAGCATATAACATTCATTAAATATAACACACATTTAAAACAATTTTTGTATCAGGTTTTCTCATGGCAAAAAAACACCTATGTTAAAAGCACTTTCCTCGTCAGAGAAACTTGATTGATTTTGCCTTTGCGACCAGAGTAG
Source organism: Mercenaria mercenaria (assembly GCF_021730395.1). Taxonomy (NCBI): domain Eukaryota; kingdom Metazoa; phylum Mollusca; class Bivalvia; order Venerida; family Veneridae; genus Mercenaria; species Mercenaria mercenaria. Next base: position 60,011,625 of record NC_069363.1, read on the forward strand.
ATCATGATCAGCCTGCACATCTGTGCAGTCTGATCAAGATCTGCACTGTTCGCCATTCAGTAAGTATCTTGTAGGTTAGCACCCCTTATAACAGTTAATGGTACTGTCCAATTTGAAAGATGGACAAGTTCATTTTAGAAATTTATCAGGGTGAGGGTTAAGGATATGTTTATGCTTAGCTTACAACGCATCATACAAGATGTATATCATCCGCTGAATGCGTATATTTGTTTTTGATAAATATGCAGAGGCCTAGTGTGTACGACCAGTTGGTTCTAATGGTCATTACGGGCCACGGTTCAAGTAGTCAGAAGATTTTGTAATTTGACAATTGCAACGCGTATTCTGTTGGAAGCAGTGAAGATCCAGACCTATCATGAACATCATCGTCAAGGAAGGACTCATCAAAAAAATATTTTGGAAATTTGCCAAGAAGTAAAACACAATATGATTTTTACGAAAATATTTTGGCCAACATTTGTATCTTGTGTTGGGCATGATATCTTTAAAACTAGGGATGTTTTACGTATGATTAGTGTCTGGTTAGAAACTGTAATTAGACACTTGTTATTTCTCATTTCTCCATATAAAAATGTATAATTACAATTAAGGAACAATCTGACTGAAGTACTTGGTCTGCTAATAGTCTTCTGTATATTTTTAATTTCCTGAATTGCTATTTTTATTTTCGCAAATCTATTTTTTTTTATTTTAACCAATCAGACGACTTGTTCGAATGTCAAAGATTAAGAAAAATGTGTAGGCTGTCAGGGACTCGAATCCGGGACCAGTCCTTACAGAGCAAGTGCTCTACCGACAGAGCTAACGCTTTACCGACAGAGCTAACCGGCTATCTGACACTTTACGTCATACAAAATGTAACTATCAAAAACCCAGTCTAAATATAGATTTTTTATTCTTACAAAATGTTGTAAGTAAGCCTTCTGTCTGGCTAACGGAATGGTCGTCAGAACGAGGCTATCAATAGCACGTCTTCAGATCCTAAGTATAGCTTAATAGGAGATGTACTTTAGTCAGCAGCATTATGGAAATACAAAAGGTTACAGTTAGTTAGTGGTGTGTCTTTAAGGTAACTTGACAATAGCCACTACTGACCTTGACATTTTAAAGGGATAAGTACAAATATATATAACTCTCAAAGTTAGAATTGAAGCTCAAACAAGAGATGGCACTATTAGTGACAAACGCCCCCGAGGTTTGTCCAAGAATGCTACAGTTCAATGCGCAAAATATGCCAGAATAGAGGTATGACTAATTTTTCGACAAGAGAAAAGAATTCTCCGAAGGTAACCTTGACCTTAATTAGAGCTAGGGTCTGGGTCTTGAGCATGACACACTAACTCATCATAGGGGAAAATTGTGACAAGTAATGTTTGATGATGGCAGAGTTATTGGCTGGACAAGAAACATAAATGTTAACTTTTTAATCTAAGTTTGACTTTGACTTTGAAACTAGAAATTTTGGACTTGCGTCTGACACGTCATTTCAATATAGGGAACGTTTATGCCATGTAATTTTAAAATGTCTTCATCGACGGAATAGGTATGGAAATGACAAGAAACACACCATGTAAACCGTTAACCTTTAAATATGACCGTGGAGCTAGTGGTCTGGTTGTTATGCACGACACGTTTCCTCGTTATCGGGGAATATTTCTGCTAATTAATTTCGAAATTTCTTGATTAATGAGTTACGAACCGGATATGAAACAGACCCTTTTAACCTTTCACTTGACTTCTAAGTGTAAACTTGATCTTGGAGCTAGGGGTCTGGGTCTTGCGCGTAATCATTTTGTGGGGTCGAATCTACGCGAGTTTTTTTTTTCATGTTTTGTCTTTGTGTGTGTGTGTGTGTGTGTGTGTGTGTGTGTGTTTCTTTTCGTTTTCATTTTCATTCCCGTATTTTTGTTTCTTTCTTTGATGGTTTGTATTTGTATGTATGCCTTTATATAAAACAACAGTATGTTTATTATTTGCATGGCTTAAATGCATGCATTTAGTCAATATCATCTTTGATATAATGGTAAACTTTTCTGATCTGCCATTTCGGCTTATGATACTTCTCTGTTGTGTTGTCACATAGTTCATGAAGAAATCTAAATGTTTACGAGGGAAAAAAAATAATGTCTATGGTGAGTTTCGAACCCACACGGCAAAAGATCTGTTTTGGACTGTATGCTTTACCACTGAGCTAATTTGCAACTGGTACAAAATCTAGAAATATTTAGATTGTAACATGATTAATGACAGAGTTACGAACCGGATATGAAACAGACCCTTTTAACCTTTCACTTGACTTCTAAGTGTAAACTTGATCTTGGAGCTAGGGGTCTGGGTCTTGCGCGTAACACATTGCCTCCTTATGGTAAACATTTATGCCAAGTTGTTTCAAAATCCCCTCATGGAAAACAGAGTTATATATCGGACACGTAAAGATCTATTATGATATGACTTTTAAATATGACCTTGACCTTGGAGCAAGGGATCTGGGTCTTGCGCGTGACACATTGTCTGGTTATAGTTACCATTTATGCCAAGATATTTCAAAATCCCTCCATGGATAGCAGAAATATGGATCGGACACAAAAATAACCCTGTTAACATTTGAACACGAAGTCTGACCTTGACCTTGGAGCTAGGGTTCTCATTTTGATAAACATTTATGCTAAGTGCTTTTAAAACCTCTTGATGAGTGGCAAAGTTACGATCCGGACACAAAACAGACTGTTTGACTTCTAAGTGTGACCTTGACCTTGTAGAAAGGGGTCAGAGTGTTACACATGAAACGTCGTCTCATTAAGGTTAATATATTTATGCCAAACTATTTCAAAATTCCTTCATGGGTGACAGAATTACAGCCCGGACAAGAATTTACAAAGTTACGGTCGGACGGACGCGATTTTAATATGGCCACCTTCGGGGGCATTAAAATCAAAGAACATACTGTAGTGTAAATAAAAAGTTATTTGCTGAAACATCTTTAAAGGATGTAAGGATGTTATCATTAAATAAAATCCTAAAATTATGAAATGTTTTTTTTTATTAATTCTTGAAATAGATATACTGTATACTTAATAACAACATAATACATTAGGCCCTAAATAAAATCTGAAAAATAGATCCCTCAGAAGCAACGAGGACAAAACAAATAGTAAATATTGCAGACTCGATTTGAGTCCTGTTTGACTGATAGTTGGTTTAATGCAGTGTACATGTATTTAGATAATTTACAACCATGCTTTGCACGGAATGAATTTGCAACCATGCTTTGCACGGAATGAATTTGCAACCATACTTTGCACGGAATGTCATGGATCAGAGGGATAGACTGGCTATATTCATCACTAAAACCCGGCAAACTGTATGAAATCTAAAGTGGTAGTATATTCATGGCATGTGCTAAATATGTTGAGGCTATATTTGTCTTTATTAACTGTACATATACAAATATCTACAAAATGTGTATAGATCTATTCATATTTTCTTTATGCATTGCACCGCAAAGATCGATAAACATTTTTAGAAGACAAATTTAAATCTTACCTGTGTTTCTTCGTAGTATTCATTGTATTCCGCCATGTTTGCTTAATTAACAATGATATAATTAATTATGTTTACGGATATTTGCTCCTAGCAAAATTTCAACTGCACATACTTTATGAGACGGTTTAAATATTTTTGTTATACAAGATGATCATTCACTGTGTCCGAAAAGTGGAACTGTTTACTTTTTCCAAACTGCACTTTTGTGCAACGTAGATCTATGTGGTTTAAAACAAAGCCGATAGCGTATATTCAAGGGAGACAATTTCACCAATAAGCCAGCGATTTAGCTATGAAAGCTGGTAATGCGTCTTGGAAATCTAAGCTAAAACACTACGTGGCTTATCAGTTACGTTTAAAGAAGCCTCCAGATGTAAGTCTCATAAATGCTATTTCTTCATTTTTGCCTCCTAGATACGATGAAATGAGCTTGTTTTGGTCAGTTTCTACCACTAAGGATTATATAATTTGTTCGTAATTCGTTATTTTAAACTTTCACAAACATTACTCAGCTATATTGATACAGATTCTTATTATATACCTACTATAAATACTGTAAAAAATCGGCTTGAATTTTACAAGTAAATATGAACAGGCTGAAAAAAAATCCGCATTGTACCTTTTGTATTGTATGTTACCGGACTACTTTCATTGATAAGCATGATCTGACACAGTTATATAAATAGCACACATAAAAACTTCACTAAGTTCCATTTTAACACTGTTAAACATTGACGATTTCGTTCAATAATAAAATACCAAGCAAATGGTGGAGGTATATAATAAAAGGGTCATTATAACAGTAGCTAGATCTGGGATTTTGTATTCGGCTCTCGTGGATTTTGCAAGGTCGGATCACACATGGCGCTTGCGCGCCTCGTGAGATCCGATCTCCCAAAAATCCACTCGAGCCGAATACAGCATCCCAGATCGAGCTACTGTTATAATAAACCTACTGTACCAAAGTGCAAGCCAGACTTATGAAACCTGGCATGCCAGGTAATCGCATGATGCCAAAGATGTGTAAGAAGTTAAAAAAATGTTCCAGTACTTTCCGGGAAACATATTTACATTCAAAACTTCGGCAAAATATATGTATTAAAAAAAAGGGAAATAACGTTCACAAATTGTAAGCAAGAGCTGTAAAACCTGTAAACAGAAATCATCTTATGACGCGTGAAGAGTTTGGAAACATTCAGTCAAGTAGTTTCTGAGAAAACTGCTTACATGCAAAACGTCCACAAAATTCCTGTGTAAAAAGGGGGCATTGTTTTGACAAAATAGACGTTCGAATTATGTAACTTGTCATGTATGGCCATCTCATGACAAAGATTTGTGTGGAGTTTTAAAACATTCGATAGTTTAGTTTCTTTGAAACCTGCTTACGTACAATATATATTACCAAGTGAAAATGGGGCATAATTTTGACACATATTATTTTACTTTCCCTGTGAAGTCGTCTAATGATGCCAGAAAATTTTGTTGATCTTGAAAGCATTCAGAGGAAACTGCATACACCTAATACTTTAATCAAAGTTTCTAAATTAAAATGAAGCTTTAGTTTGACAAAATATAAGCTAGAGTTACCTTACTTGTCCTGTGAGATCATCTCATGATATAGAATAAAATCTGTAAAAAGATCCTTTGGAAGCATAGAATGCAACCAAGCAAAATAATAGCAGACTCGGATTGATTGAGTCTGTTCATGAGAGGTAACGGAAAGTGCAACACCTCTCACGCCCCCTAGCACCGGCTGAAGTGGAATGCTATTATATATTGAATGGACTCCATGATCCCAAAGGATCAAAAAACATAACATCACTGAAGACTGGTGTGAAGTTTGGAAGCATACGCAGTAGTTTTTGAGAAAAACCTCCTTACATGCAAAGTATCTGTGACAATAAAAGCTACATGTGTATTTGAAAATTTAAAAAAAAACTAATAAAATAATTGAAGCAAATGAATAAATACATTGCAGTTAATAATACGATGTATGTAGCTTTCAGAAAGTCGGCGGTTCAACAAAATATGCTCAGACGGTCTTCCTTTTCGCCAAGAGCTAGAAAGTGCCCGTAAAACCTCAGCTTAAAACGCAGCAAGAAATTATTTTTATGTTACCTTATGTCTTTAGTAATAATTTGCATGACATACTTGGGGCGAATGTTCAAATAATGTAAATTTGTTATTATTACTGCTATTATTATTACTCTTCTCGTCCTTTTTACTTTGGAGGGAGCGAATTTATAGAAAGCATGTTTTACATATTTTTTTGATACTCTGATGAAGTCCAATGGACGAAACATGTTAGTTTTGAAGTAAAAAGTATTTTTCTGGAGTTAGTTCTTCGCTTTATCTATTTCTTACATATTTTTTGTGTAATAATACTAAACATATACGCATGTTAAAAGGTTATTCCGAGACAAATGAGTTTTAGTTGAAAGGACAAGGTTTACTTAATATTTGGCCGACATTTATTTAGAAAATTTTCAAACTGTTGATAATTCATTTAAATAAAAACACATTGTATGGTGCCAAAATATTTATCTCCTATACTGAATTTAGCTTTTTTAAAACCGAATTATTAATTTGTTCAAAGCATATCATTTAATATTGCTTAAATCGTACATTTTTGAGAAAACAGACATTTTTGCCAGATTAGATACATATGAATGTTTTTAATTGTGACCATAGTCAAGGACCACAAAAAATGGATCATAGTTCCAGCTTCTTTAACAGACTTTATGGTCATTTTTGGTTGTGGTCAATAGGTATATCAGTATTGAAAATTTTTAATTTGTTTAAAAACTGGTTTAAAATTGAATATTTCCCATACCCGTAATGTTAAAACATTTTTCATTTTAAATTAGATATAAATAAATTGGAAAATATTGCATGCATTTTGATATATATGCTTGATGAAAGAAAAATTGGAATTTATTCCATTTAGAGACTTCCAGTTTTTAGGCCATTTTGGGCAGAAGTGAGCCTTCTTTTCAGAGATATAGAGAGACTGAGAGTGATATGTTTCAAATACTTCCAAATACTGCAGTAATTATATTGAGATCAACGAACAGATGCACAGATGTTCAACTAACCCTGAACATTTTGCAAGATGGCTGAAGGACTAGCACGAGATGTCTGTGTCTTGGTAATTTTGACGCAGAAGTATTCAGAGAATGGGGTACAAGTAAGCTTATCTTAACGTTATTTTTTTGTATAAGTTTCTGAATAGTCAAAGAAACGCGTGACTCTAAAAGTTTCCCCGTACTTGGACTCAGTGTTGTCATATTTTCTGATCCTTTAAGATCATAGAGTACATTCATTCTATAATAGAATTTCGCTTAAGCCGGTGCTAGGAGGCGTAAGGGGTGTCACATATCATTATCTCTCATGAACAGACTCAAACCGAGTCAGCTATTATGTTGCATGGTTGAGTTTTATGCTTTCAAAGGACCTTTTCACAGATTTTATTGATTTTTAATGTAGGGATAATACACGTTTTTTTTTTTTTTGCATTAACGTCTGCAGAGGCCCGCGGGATTGTTTGTGACCGAAACCGAAGGTCGAGGTCACAAACATATCCCAAGGGCTTCTGCAGACGTTAATACACAAAACAAACGTGTATTGTCACTACTCTTGCATAAAAAAACATTACACGACAACTTTATGGTATTGTTTTCATATGTGATGACTTGACGATTCCGGTACATTTTGATTTACCATTATCTGTTGTTCTTGGAAACGGTAAACATGTCAGTTTAAATTTCCGTATCCAGGGCCCAGAAATAAACAACACTATCAAAAGCACATCCTGAAGGTTTTTAAACGATTTTTTTATCTCTCGTTATTACAAACATAAAATTACCAATAACTGTTCATATCACTTCACATTTTGGTGCACTCGAGCACAATTTCAAGAATAATAACTTTGCATGCGAGTAATATTGAGTACGGACACAGTTGGAGTACGGATGAGTACGAACGTAGTGTCAAGCTTCCAAGCTGTTTATATAAATTCTTCGAGAAATTAGATAAAAACATACCGACTGATACTTACCAAAATTATAAATATGATTCCTAAAAACAAAGAATCGCACAGGTTACACGCGATTCATTAACATTCACAAATGTCTACAAAATCTGAATCGACGCTGAGTTCTAAAAGGTGAGTAAACAAGAGAAGAAATGAGTACGAACATTGTTGGGGGCAGCGCATTTGGCGTTAGTTACCGATACAGCAAAACATTCTATGGTTTAGATGGCATCTTTTATGCTTTAAGAAGAGGTTTTTATGAAAGAAACAAGACGTAAATACCAGATGTCAATCTGCGCAGAAATACGTTTACGTTCCTGGGAAAGCATTTCAAAAATAAAAATCGGGTAATAGACATTTCTAACGTAAACGTAAATCGGAAACGGATTACTGAATCCGTAAATGTTATTTGCAAATAATGGTCTAAGGGAGATACTATTGTATTACTATTGGATGAAATTGTCTCCCATACACCACAAATTAGCCTAAAATTTTACGGATTCAGTATTCCGTTTCGTAATTACGTTTACGTTAGAAAGATCTATTAACAGCACGTGAATTGCCTTGTTTGCACACGATTTTTCTCCCGTTAATACATGGGCAGACCCAGTGAAAAAAGTAGTTTTTATGCAAGAATACGAAACAAAATAACTAAATATTAAAGACTGACCGAAATATCTAACCAAGTTGCTTTCTATATGTACGGCTTAACACAGTTCTGAAGTTTGGTATGAACCTTCTTGCCTAACTAATGGGAAAAGAATACAACTGTACGGTTGCGTGCCAGGGATAGGTATTTTTCCTGCAAGCTAGCCGTGACTGGGGTTCCTGGTGTTTTTACCAGTGCTGGAAAGCTGGCAATGACGAATAACGAACTACACTTTATATAAAAGAATAGATTCGTATAGTATTTTTTTTACATGTTTTAGAAGTCAGTGAAAATCAAATTTGATAGTTCTTTTATTTTGTTTTACATAATATATTTCCCAATTCATGAAACGGTATGTTACAAAAAATCGTATCTTTGCTCAACACAATTGTGCATGTCTTTGTAACACTACATACTTCCTGTTTACGAACGTTGGTTTTCGATGCTTTGTTTAAATACACTACTGTAAGAGAATAGTCATTCTTTTGATTTTAGTTTTATTGTTTTTTACGACTACGGTATGCAAGAAAAAGATGTTATCACTGGCTTAGCTATAGGTGCGGATGATAATATCCGACTTTCGGTTAACTGTTTACTTAACAGTTACCCTCTAGTCGGATATTCCTATCTGCGCCTACACTGAAAGAATCTTTTAGCCTTTTTCGCAGACCTCTGGCGCATTTATCTGACAAGTCTTTACAAAGGTAGTAGTTAAATAAGTTAACTGAAGAGTTGCTGTTTATTTGCGCCGTGTTTTATCTTGACTTCATGCCACCCCGAAGTTCAATAATATGTTATCAACGCGTTCAGAATTCTCATAATTACGGCTCCTCTGGAATTCTGAAAATACGTGCTGAACTCCGAATCGGTACTTTCTCTAGAAATCAAGACCTTTCCCGTAAGTATAAATTTGTAATAACATAACAACTGAAAATATAATCATGAATTGATCATCGGAGAAAGTGGGAGTAAGAACACAAAACATATGAAACTTATCTTCAAAGATTTAATTCCCTTTAAGTTTAAATAACACAAATATAAAAAGACAGAAAAAAACAGTGCAATAACATTTGGCATTTGTTTTTAGAAAATGAAACTTCATTTAGTTACACAAGCAGGCAACATATATCATTTATTGCACGTAGTGGACTTTTTATACTAAATGTGATAGTCTTGGTTGTGTGGATACATACACAAATGCTTTTATCGACATTAAGTTAAGTTATAAATCGCTTCCGTCTAGTACGCACATACACTTCAACAGTTAGTAGATATGAGAGAAATGATACTTCAAAATGTGATAGAGGACATCTAGTTAATCTTGTATCAACATCAAACATTTCTTATCAATGCCATGTCAATGTTCTTGAATTTATCACCATTAAATCAAAGCCTTTGCCAGAAGGTTAAGAAACTATGCAGCGTCATGTTACAGTATCTATAAATAAATCCATCAGACAAGCTATACAATACAATCACAATAATGACGACTATCTTGAAGCGTGTCCCTATTTAGATAAATACGGTAAACTATCTAAGCCTCTTTACACAAGGCAAGCAACATTTTCTTGTAGTCCCCACTGCAGTCACCTTTGATGAAACTGCCTAGTGTTTTACCATATTTCTTCTGAAATTCCTGTTTAATTTGTACCATGTCAATCTGAAAAATAAAATAAAACAGTTGTTATTGAATTTTAGTATTATAAGTATTATTTTTAGTCTCCCTTTTTCTGTGTCTTTTATATGTATTCGTTTCTTAATTCTTAAAGATCAAACTTATGTATTTGCTTCAAATATATTATCTACTAATAATTCAAGATGAGCATCACCAATAAGCGTCTAAATGTTCCTGATAAATGCCTTTGAAATAACATTTTTTAAAGTTAGTTGTTGGTCACAGATGTTGGTTTTTCAAGTCACAGACACAATTTTGGTCATATGGTGCCTCTCCAGCAAGTACGCATTTTGATAGAGAACCCCAATCCTAGGTGTTCCTCCAGACATTATTTAAGGCATGGACAGGCATCGGGCTAGAATTTCAAACATTCCACAAGTCATACTTGTTGTTTTCGTCGGCACCCCTTAAGTTTAGGACAAACAGCAATGACGTGGCCTTAACCAACTAGCCATGAATGTCATCTACATGTTACTCGAGCGTGTAGTGTTATTAATCAAAACATCTTGAAGAATAGCGACAATATTTACATTGTTTTAACTTCAAAGTAATACTCATACACAATACTGATATTTTATCAGTAATGTTACTGTTACCTCTGATCGTGACACGACACATCTAATCAAGACTTTATCTTTGGTTCCTGCACCTTTCATACTCTTGTATAATCTCTCTGCGAAATACTCCGGTGTATTACGTGCAATAGTCACTGAAATAATCAATAGATGAAATTCCCAGAAGATATCTCCAATAACCATTAAAATGCAATTATATCTCTAATGTCATAAGGACATACTTTTACAATATAAAATCATCTCTGTTATCACTATAGCAGTGATAAAATGGCGAGAAAAACGAGCTATTTCCTCGATTCCACAAAACCTATCTATAGCCTTGACGGTTTGTCAAAATATTCAAGACCATGATATAGCTGTCATGGTTGCCTAACCTTGATACGTTTTAATGATACTGCTTACGTTTAATACTCGACTGAATTAAGATGCACCTTATTTTACTTACACATGTATAAACATATCTTGGACCAATGGTTATTAATGTCATACTAACCAAAAATAAAATACCTGCTTTTGACAATATGTGGATTCTATCGATATGAGCAATTCGTCAAATGAAATGGTATTTTCATTGTCTATAAACGGTTTTCATGTCTAATTTCATTTCTACAATTTTACTTGTTTCATGTTTTCACAAAATATTTATTTAAAAGGTGTATTAGCAAAATGTTGTTTATTTACTCACCGACGGCAAGATATCCCTCCTGCAAGAAACCGCTGGTTTCCGACTTGATGTCTTTCTCTATTTCTCTGCCATGATTGGCACGGTAGGCGTCGAAAGTGGCTACCAGCTGCGGGTAACTACGTAACGACAAAATTCTGTTAAATGTCGACTCATCTGTTCCAAATTTGTTAGCACCTGCCTGAAATTATATACCTTGATTACAGCATTTGCATGAAATATAACGTCTGCATGAAAAACAGCATATGTTTGAAATTATAACTCCTGCCTGAAATATCAGCTCTAGTAACCACCTGAAATACAAGCACCTGTCTGAAATAATGGCAACTTCCTGAAATAACAGCACCTGTCTGAAATGATGGCAACTACCTGAAATAACAGCACCTGTCTGAAATTATGGCAACTACCTGAAATAATAGCACCTGTCTGAAAATATGGCAACTACCTGAAATAACAGCACCTGTCTGAAATTATGGCAACTACCTGAAATAACAGCGCCTGTCTAAAATTATAATATGTTAGGACAATTACCTGTTAGGACACTTAAAATTTCATATAAATAATGTACATAATTTACCAACATAAAGCACATATATAGTAATTTATATATTTACATTTCAACTGATATTATACCTCGAATATCTTGAATCGGATGTTCCTCTAAAACTGTGTATACATGGCTATTTGAATTCTTACTTACACTGTATGCTGTTATATTGAATCCAAATTTTCTAAATTTTACTTCATGTTTCATTCTGATAAAAGAATAAATAATTCTCTTCATGGGGCCGTTTGTTACACTTCAAGCACATTACCGTAGTTATTAGCAATAACCATTTATCAAATAGTTATCTTGGTTCCGACGATAAGCAAAATAAGAATCATACAAGAGTTACCGTGGTATATTATATAAATATTGCATTTCTGAGAGGGTGGTATGAAAAATGTTCACCGCGAGATATATGAATATTGACCGAGGCGACAGCCGAGGTCTATATTCCTATTTCGAGGGGTGAACATTTTTCATATCACCCTCTCAGGAATGCAATATTTATTTTATTATACCGAAAGCTTATAAGGGTCAAAGCATTTACTGGAAAATCAGCATAATAATTTATTTAACATTAAAAAGTAAGTACTTACCAAATAATGAAGACAGAATTAAAGAGTCTTTACGTGTTAGGACTCATAATTTGTGGCGACTTTGCTGTAATAAGACTTTTTTGATAGATTTAATCATGACGTTTACATATCGCTGACCCCTACAGTATATTTATTCTAATATTTCAACATTGCGTCAAACAGTAACATTCAAAAAACGGCGATAACTTTCTTTTTTCTAATGAAAATATAAGTGTGAGTACTCATTTTCTTTGTTAGATCATTTCCAAACTTATTGTGTAGTTTCGATTCAATATTTGATGAAAAATTGTTTTCGAAATATTTTGCACGTAGCATAAAAAAGAAAATAATCAATGCGAAAGTATCAGTCTGTCAACGGGTGATATGAAACAATAATATCACATGCGCAGAAAATCAAAATAACGTTGTTGCGCATGTGATATGAAATTATGGATCATATCACCTGCGCAGAAATTGAAATTAACGATTTTGCGCACGTGATATAAAATCACTGGGGAATATGATATATTATTCAAGTTAAACTAATGGGAAATTTGCATTGGACATTTATGTGAGGTATAATAATAGCAAATATGCCATCATACATCAAAGAAATATCATGGTTTATTCGCAAATTAATAATCATACATCAAAGAAATATCAGGGTTTATTCGCAAATAAGAATAATGAATCAACGAAATATCAAGTTTTTTTTAATTAAAAATCATACATCAAAGAGTTACCGTGGTTCATTAGCAAATGAGAATCATACAGTCAAATACAAATAAAGAGTTACCGTGGTTTATTAGTAAATTAAGAATCATACATCAAAGAGTTACCGTGGTATGTTAGCAAAATAAGAATCTTATATCAAAGAATATTTATTTATTTGTTGGGTTTAATGTCGCACCGAAACAATTATACGTCATATGGCGACTTTCCAGCTTTGATGGTGGAGGAAGACCCCAGGTGCCCCTCCATGCATTATTTCATCACGAGCGGGCACTGGGTAGAACCACCGACCTTTCATAAGTCAGCTGGATAGCTTCCTCACATGAAGAATTCAAAGCCCCGTGTGCGGCTCGAACTCACATCGAAGAAATACCACGGTTTATTTGTATATTAAAAATCATACATCAAAGAGTTACCGTGGTTCATTAGCAAAATGAGAATCGAGAAGTATTCATATATATTATGCTTTATTCGCAAATCAAGAGTCATACATGAAAGAATTACCGTGGTTCATTAGCAAATTCATAATCATACATCAAAGAGTTATCATGGTTTACTAACAAATTAAGAATCATACATCAAAAAGTTCCTTTGCCTCCGCAACAGCTTTCGCCTGGTCAACGTTTGGATTTTCTTCTCTGTTGGCTGATAACTGGGATACAAGTAAACGTTTGAAATGTCCGCTTGTGTCACTCATCACGTCTTTTTCAAGGTCACTTTTGAACACTATAATCAAATATAAATAGTTTTGACAAATTAATGGCATGCAAACATGAAATGTGAATCGATAATTCTATATAATCTTACCTTTTATTTCAGACAGAAAGATGTGATTTCCACAATTTGAAATAGTAGTGTCTTACCCATTTCATTTGTTGTTTAAATTTTACATACATTTTTTATTAGATAGAAAGAAAATCTGTGCTATAACTGCAACAACTTCTATGTAATATGGATGATAAGAAACAATTGGTATTCAAGTATATGAACGCGTTTTGTGTTAAGCCTGTTAGTACACTAATGTACACAACATACACTGTACTAACCATACATATTGGTACACTAATGCGTACGATATACGCTGTACTACATGTATGTTAGTACATCGAAATGCACAACATAAAATGTACTAACTATTTTAGAACACTAATGGTGTATTTACTATGTTAATACATTAGTGAGCGGAATACAGTATTCTGTACTATGTTCAGTACACTAAAAACCACAACATACACTGTACATAACGTTAGTACACTAATAACCACAACATACACTGTACTAACTATGTTCAGTACACTAATAACCACAACATACACTGTACATAACGTTAGTACACTAATAACCACAACATACACTGTACTAACTATGTTCAGTACACTAATAACCACAACATACACTGTACTTACAAGTTTTATAAGCCTGTTTGATTGCCTGAATTTGGGCATTTGATCTTGAGCAAAGAATTTCTATAAGTGTTCCCTCGTCAGTACCTAGACCCTGAAAAAAATAGACACTTCTGAAGATTCAGATTTTTTATTCATTGTGGAATTCTATTAAATCCGAATTTTCCAAAACAGTAATATCGGATCTCTTTCTGCCAGAACAGTGATCTCAGTTATGTTTACATAATGTCGGTTTACGATTTTGATCACGTCACAAATTGAAAATTTACCCCAAAAAACCCCAAAATTTATTTAAATTTCTCATACTTAGTTGTAAGTTTGCAAAATGTGAATGGCAAGGTAAAATAAAATGAGGAAGTGCGTTATTTTATTTTTGGAATATATTCCTTTGTTTAAAGAGATACATAATTTCAAGTTTCTTTTTGACTGACGTGAAATTTACGCTTGGAAGTTATGACACTGAGTTATAGGGCCATTCGTTCTCTTCATCAATGAATTTCCGATTTGTGCTTAGAAAGATCAATGCTGAAATGTTTTCTAAGTTCGGTTTTAAAACTGTTTCCGTGAAATCTCAAAAAAAATGCGAGCGTACGAGAAGACATTAATCGAAATAATCTACTTTATTTAGTTTTAAGATAACATATCTTGTAAAGGGAAAATCACTGTAAAATTGTTTGTTCATATTACGTTTGTTTATCGTTTCTGCAAACATCATATTTGAGCTGCACCATGAGAAAACCAGCATAGTGCATTTGCGACCCGCATGGATCCAGACCAGCCTGCGCATCCGCGCAGGATCCATACTGTTCGCTAACGGTTTCTCTAATTGCAATAGGGTTTGAAAGCGAACAGTATGGATCCTGACCAGACCGCGAGGATGCGGGTCTGGATCCATGCTGGTCGCAAATTCACTACGTTGGTTTTCTCATGGTGCGACTCATTTCTGTATTGCCATTGAAACATCTGTATTGGCATCATGAATCACTCCAAAAGATAAACATGGGGATGGAATGCGCAAGTCCATCTAATACAGACACGTGTACTTTGAAATTGCACTTTACGGAAATTAAAAGGTATGACCATTTCATCGGCATAATGAAATGGTGTATTTAACATAAACGTTATAAGCTATACCTATATATCAGATATGTCACGACTGACAGATTTTGTGTAGGTTTACTAATTTGATCAAAACTTTTCCACATGAAAAAAACACTAAAAGACGGGTATGACTTGGATTGTACTTGTCCAATAGTTGAATTATGAAATAGCCGGTAAGTTTTATACATGTACCGATAACACCTTGTGTATATGTAACAGATGTAACAAAATACTTCGTTTGAAACTGATAAGTATATCTTTAAACTGCTAGGGATATACACTGTATATAGGTATGTTTTGTTTTTGTTGGGTTTAACGTCTCACACGGACACAATATAGGTCGACTTTTTCAGCTTTTGCAGGTGTAGGAATATCCAATTCAGCGGGCACCTGGATTGAACCACCGACCTTCCGTAAGTGATTTGAATGGAAAGATTCTACACCATGACGAGGTTTCGAGCCCGCATCGGTGAGAGGCAAGAGATTTGTATCGGGTAGACTTGTATTTAGAAAAAGTGTTATAACGTTAAAACATACCTTGATGGCCTCTTTTAGCTGCCTGGCGTCATAGTTCACTGGTTTCTCAAGCATTGCCAACACCACATCTTCAAACCTTCCACCAAGCTCGGATTTCAGTTCCGCTTTCAGCTCCTGTCAATCACAAACTACATGTACGAATACATAATAAAAAATTTGAGCCGCACCATGAGAAAACCAACATAGTGCAAGATCCGGACCAGCCTGCGCGTCCGCGCAGTCTGTTCTGGATTCATGCTGTTCGCTTTCAAATCCTATTGCAATAAGAGAAACCGTTACAGGTTAGCGAACAGCACTGATCCTGGCCAGACTGCGCGGATGTGCAGGCTGGTCTGGATCCATACTGGTCGCAAATGCACTATGTAAGTTTTCTCATGGTGCGGCTCACTTATATCAGTACTGGTGGTGCCCATAAAGATATACAATGCACATCCATTTCACAAGAAAACCCAACAAACAAGATGACCATGATGGTCCTGAATCGCTCACCTCTTCCCACATGACCCAGTTTTGAGTATGACGTCGTTTTTTCTATTATTTGACATAGTGACCTAGTTTTTGAGCTCATGTGACCCAGTTTTGAACTTGACCTAGATATTATCAAGAAAAAAAATTCTGACCAATTTTCATGACGATCCATTGAAAAATATGGTCTCTACAGAGGTCACAAGGTTTTTCTATTATTTGACCTATTGACCTAGTTTTTTTAAGGCACGTGCCTCAGTTTCAAACTTGACCTAGATATCATCAAGGTGAACATTCTGACCAATTTTTATGGAGATCCATACACAAGTATGGCCTCTAGAGAGGTCACAAGGTTTTTCTATTTTTAGACCTACTGACCTAGTTTTTGACCGCACGTGACCCTGTTTCGAACTTGACCTAGATATCATCAAGATGAACATTCAGACCAATTTTCATACAGATCCCATGAAAAATATGGCCTTTAGAGAGGTCACAAGGTTTTTCTATTATTTGACCTACTGACCTAGTTTTTGAGGGCACATTACCCACTTTCGAACTTGACCAAGATATCATCAAGATGAACATTCAGACCAACTTTCATACAGATCCCATGAAAAATATGGCCTCTAGAGAGGTCACAAGGTTTTTCTATTATTTGACCTACTGACCTAGTTTTTGATGGCACGTGACCAAGTTTCGAACCTGACCTAGATATCATCAAGGTGAACGTTCTGACCAATTTTCATGAAGATCTTTTAAATATATGGCCTCTAGAGAGGTCACAAGGTTTTTCTATTTTTAGACCTACTGACCTAGTTTTTGATGGCACGTGACCCAGTTTCGAACTTGACCTAGATATCATCAAGGTGAACATTCTGACCAATTTTCATGAAGATCTTGTGAAATATATGGCCTCTAGAGAGGTCACAAGGTTTTTCTATTTTTAGACCTACTGACCTAGTTTTTGACGGCACTTGACCCAGTTTCGAACTTGACCTAGATATCATCACGGTGAACATTCTGACCAATTTTCATGAAGATCTTTTGAAATATATGGCCTCTAGAAAGGTCACAAGGTTTTTCTATTTTTAGACCTACTGACCTAGTTTTTGACGGCACGTGACCCAGTTTCAAACTTGACCTAGATATCATCAGGCTGAACATTCTGACCAACTTTCATGAAGATCCCATGAAAAATGTGACCTCTAGAGATGTCACAAGCAAAAGTTTACGCACGGACGGACGGACGGACGCACGCACGGACGACGGACGCTGCGCGATCACAAAAGCTCACCTTGTCACTTTGTGACAGGTGAGCTAAAACAAATACTTAATTTTTAGATGTTTACTTTAAATAGAGAAAATCTATGAAAAACTATGGCTTGTGTTTAATCATATATGTATTAAGTGTGCTCTACTTAAATCCTGATGCAAAGTTATGTTTGTACATATTAACACTTTAAATTTATGTTTATGTTATGGGGCTAGTATACCTGTTATTTTGGTTTTTTAAACCTCGAACAAAGTAAAGAATGACAAAAATACCTTTCCATACTGTGTTTTGAACGAAAGTGCAATTTCTTGTCTTTGTTGATTATTATGTTTGGCCATGACTTCAATGATTTTGGCTTCATCCGTACCTGTTGATTAGTTACAAATTAAAACAGAAATTGGACTACAAATGTTTTTTTTCTGATTTACTACGGTTCAGACTTAAGCTGTGCAGCAGGGCGAAAACGTTGTTTATTTTCATTCTAACGTGCACATTTAAACATCATGATAAAACATAATGAACTACGCGCCATGTCGCTATCTGACGCCAAAACTGACGTTATGCTGCGCGTTACCCGTTGTTTATCGAAGAATATAAAACGCTTGGCTCTTTTCTTTGTTTCGAGGCATGTTAGAATGTGTATTTACAGGATATAAATATCTATATAGTTTTGAACCTCTTCAGCATTAATTTGTCTAATGATTAGAATACGACCAAGGATCGGCTAATCCAATACACAACTCCCAAGTGCATCAATTTACTGGTCAAGTGTTATGAACGATGCAGGATGTATATAATTAAACATTAGTGTATGATAAGAGATCGATTAACTTGGCCTAGATATTAGACTAAAATGAAATCAGCATTCGTGTACATCCTACCAGGAATACTGTATACATATCTAATTATGTCCCTGATCCTACTTCTATATATACAGAGCGGGTAAGGCCAGGTTCCGGGCTGATTCGTATCATTTTATAGTCGCATATATAGCTCTGTCTAGTTAATAACTGACCAGGATTGTTATTGATTGGCACGTATTCGACCTTGTTCTAGATACTGCAGAGAGTAACTTGTAGTCGGATCATGTATATTTGTACAATACTTCTTTGAAGTGTGACCCCATTTTATGTACATTTAACTATTTATTTATTGTACCTATATATATAATAAATCAAGTGAAAAAAACATGGCAATGTGTATGAGAACGTAACAAACCATAAAACTACACATGTATGATAAATATCACTAGGATTTTTCAGTCATTTGAGATCAATTGTTTATCAATGTTTAATTTTGTTTGTTACTTAAAATTGTTCAAATATATGCCAATACAATGTAAACAGGTTTAAATCTTGCGTTCAAACCGATCGCTTGGAATCCATGAACATATATAGGTGTAAAATATAAGTTAATTTCATTCACTTACCGAGCCCTTTCATTGCTTTCCTCAGTTCGGCAGCTGCCTGTTCCGCCGAAAACGGACTGCAAGCCTCCACTGTCCCCTAGATACAACAGTTTCAAAAAGCTATAGACAACTGCCATATGTTACATATATATATATATATTCTTTGCATACATAAACACAACAATGCAAACACTCTTGTTACTTTTAGAATACAATCATAATTCGATATATGTGAAATACGACTTATCTCATATCATCATTTAATAGCTAATTTTCTTAAAGGGTAATCAAGATAGACACTGGATTGATAAGAAAGTCATTTATATATGAGATATGACCATAGTTTTCTTCTGTTCTGTTCTATACTACAGTACATAGCTGTTTCATCGCTCTCAGATACCCAGATCAAACAAATTTAAGTATCGATGATTAGTAATAAAAAGTTACAGTGATCTTTTATATCATATTTTATATCATATTTTATTTATGTAAAACTTTAATAACATAAACTCTCAATATGTCCAAACTACCTGTAGGTGGCTCGATATACTCGGAAATGAATGACTCATAATTAAAGTAAACTGATTGTTACATAAAACGAAACTGTATTCTTATAGTCAAGGGGGGTATTCGATCTACTCCTTACCACCGAAACAAAATGGCGGCCAAAACTGAAAATGTGAGTTTTTCTTACTTTTTTTTCTTTTTCAAGCATATCTAGACAAAAGCACATGTCTATCAACCTGCTCCACTGTTTTCTCTATCAACCGGTACCTTTCATTTTGGAAACAGTGCTGTAATTTGTCTGGAATGCTGGTCATGAGATTCGAATCGATGAAAAATCCTCCGTTAAACACGGGATAAGGAATAGTGCGACTTGCAAAAATGGTCTTTTTACCAAATATATCGCAGGTTGTAAGCTATTTTTCTGATTGGAAGGAATATTTCCACATACTTATCTAATACTGTTCGTTTTGTGCAGATCACAGTTCGTATTTTCACAAAAACACAATTTTTGTCTGATGGTAAGGAACAGTGTGCGAAAATTAGAGGATAAGGTGCAGTGCAATTTTTTCAAACGGATTTTACAGTTTTCTTTCATCGTTTCTGAGATAACCAGTTGACATTTCTCTACCATGTAATAATTGAAGGGGTCGGATTGAGGAGTAGAACAGAAACATAATCCCCGAATGAACATATTACCAGACAAGATATGTGAGTAGGTAAGCACACTTGCCTTTTTCAGTGATTGTCGATTAAACAAAACTGTTGTTCTCTGTTCTACGTGGTGTCTTATATCACTTTTGACCAGATATTTGACCAGTCAAACATTTTATAGGAACTTATATTTGGCCATTCAAATGCTAAATAGGTAGGAAGCAAATGTAACCGATTTTTCCATTGGTTAAATATACAAAGCAACCAATTTCCTCTTCAGAAGATATACTACAAAAATTTGATTTCCACTTTAGAAGCTTTTCACGAAATATTAACAACAACGATTCTTCTGGAAATTACAAATCGGTTAGGTCTCTTGGTAGACTTTTATGATTATTCATGACGGCCAAGAACCGTTGCTTTTTATATTTCACAATCTCATTTGCATATTTAAAGTGAAACTCTGATCATCTTACTGTAATTCGTGTAGTATAATACTAGTAGCAATTTTCAGCTGCTGTGCATTTCCATGTGTAAAATGAATAATATTTCAGCATAAGTATTTGGTTGTCGTGCTTTTGAAATATATAAACCAGGCATTCTGAACAGGACAATGCTCTATTCTGTATGCAAAAACATACGGTAATCCAATCTCACTTGAAAGACTTCCAAGTAGGATGTCTCATCAGCCTGCATGAAAAAAGTGAAAAATGTAAACATTTTCATAAACATGGCTATAATTACGGGGACTCAGATTCAGTCTTCATTTAAAAATGCAAAAGGAATTATTCACCCAAAATCACTAGTGAGGCGCATGTGTATCGGTTACTGTTTACTATCTTATTCACAAATCAATAGAAAAGTAATTCGTCTCCATGTCATATAGCACTAAGCTTGTTTGATTTTTATACCAAATCTTTGACTGTTACCTTTGTCTGTTAGTAATTTATGAAGCTTCAAACTACCGTAAACAATACATACGTTACTGTCGCCAGCTCATTTTATATGTTTAATGAATGTTCTTGTAGTTAAAATTCATCAGTAGTCAACGAAATCACATATTTTTTATGAAGTAACATAGGAAGATATTTTATAATCAAACATAGATACAATTTTTTCCGGACTCCTTTGGTATCAGTCATCATTTAAAATGATGTCTCAACCATAATGATACATACGTTATGCCAAAGAATATGATAATGTTTCTGCCGTTTCTGGGTAGAATAAACATTCACACATGTCTGTTCGTAAATTATATAACTATTATGCTTGCTCATTCATGCTGTTAATTCGGGTTTCATTTTATACCATATCAGCGTGGAAAACCTTACCCAAAAGCGTATATAACAGATTGGTACATCCGTTACCGTATTGTAGAAATATCACAATTTAATTCATTTTTTAATGCTCTTAAAGACGAAGTTCATTGTTATATCTGATAGCTGATTACCCTTTAGGCAACAAATATCTATCTATGAATATTCTTTATGAGCATCAAAGAAGGAAATGGTACATACGTGATCGATACATACGTTACTGAAATATTTAAAACTAACTCCTACGTCAGCATACGTCAGCATACGTCAACAGTGACGCAGGGTTTCATGTTTACAAGCTTTTTAGGCCGTCAACTTTCAGTTTTGATAACCTGTTCGGAACATACAGGATATGAATAGATAGAAAAGTATTTTCGCATTATGTTTAATTTTGAACGGGTGCCATTATTTATCTCCAAAGTTGATTTGACAATGTAATTCAAGTTCCATTTGATCTGTAATTCATTTACATCAATCCTAATGCTTCAATTCATTCGTACAGGATGGATTTTATGTCGTTTTGACGATTACATAACGCAGATTCTTATTTTTGTACAGCAGGAGGTTACATGCCAATGTAATTGTGCAGTAATGTATGTATTTGCTTTGAAAAAAAGCTATTTGTTGTCGCGATATTGTTTATTCTTCTTTTCTGCAGTTCACATGATATGCATAACTGCCTCGATAGTGATTAAACATCTTAAAACATTTTCTTTATTATAGTTTTGGACCAATATACTAGAAATTTAGGACGTACATAAATTTCAGGGCAGTATCATAGATGATTGAATTCATATGAGATTACACTATTGCCCATTAACAGTAATACAAAATTTAATGTTATTGAAACATATTCAAAGGGCATATAAAAGATTTTATTAAATTAACGAAAAGTGGTATCGGTAAATACATTGTACATGCATAATTTACTTAACTGGTACATACGTTACCTTGAGCATACTCATCGATTTTGTGTTATGTATGATGAAAAAATGATAAAATGTTCTCAAAGCTGTTAGAATGACTGTAAATATTCCAGGACTTTTCCTTCAGACAAAAGTATTGTTTGTATTACGTTTAAATTACAAAGAAAAAAAAACTGGTTTAGTTCACTCTGAATGTTTAAATAAAATTTGCTTTCAATTCATTTTGTTAGTTTGATATACGAAGCCGGAAAAATAAATGCAGTTTGTATAATCAGTATGTTGTTAAAATGCTGGTATATTTTCAGCTGTTCTACTAAACATACCGACACAGTTAACGGCGTTACTGTTCCCGAAAACAGTTTGTTTTTTAATCACTGGTGTAGTCACGTATGTATTTTGAAAACCCTCAAGGAAAAAGTGGTGATGTTTTTTAATTTATCATAACTTTCTTCAGTGAAAATTTTCATGGTTGTTTTTTTTTGTGTGTGTTTAATCTGGGTATGTTTTATTTTGGAAATGAAAGCACCTTACTTGTATACCTCAAAATTTTTTTTTTTTTCAGAATTTTTACGACCTATTTGCGCCTAATTAGTGATTTTGGGTGTATTACTTCCCCAAAAAAGCTTTTAAAATGTTTGAATTATTATATATCATTAGGAGAAAGGCTTCTGGAAAATAAGGTGTAGTCCTTTTATAAAAAGATGTTAGCAGTAGTGTTTTCAAATCATAATATTAAGATTTAGATCCGTTTATTTATAAAACTGTGTTGATAAACGTATTTTATGATACTGCTTTCACCCCTGAAATTAACATGTATGCTTTAACACATAGTGGGAACTCCAAAAACATTAGAAGCATAGGCACCACTTGTCAAAACACAAATGTAAAAGCACATAGTGTAAACCCTCCTATACCAAAAAGAAATTTACAGATAGTTAAATGTTTGCAAAGGATACTATATTTTATACTTGCTAAACTTCTGGCTTTCAGTACATCACGTGTCTGATAGACAGGCGGATACCTTTTAAAACTTACTACATTGAGCAAGAGATGGTTATAAATGATCACCAAAATATCATTTTATCAGAATTTTACTTGTCTCTGAAAAGAGCGAAGAAAAAGGTCACTCGAAGAAGTGAGCTGCACCTTATCCTCTTATTTTCGTACACTGTTCCTTACCATCAGACAAAAAACTGTGTAATTTAAAATTACGACTTTTAATCAGCTCCAGACTAACCATGAAAGAAATATATATTGAAATTTTACTTCTAATCAGAAAAATAGCTCACAGCTATTTGAATAATTAGGAAAAAAGACCATTTTTGATAATCGCACTATTCCTTATCCCGTGTTTAACGGAGGATTTTCCATCGATTCAAATCCCATGACCAGCATTCCAGACAAATTACAGCACTGTTTCCAAAGTGAAAGGTACCGGTTGATAGAAAAAACAGTGGAGCAGGTTGATAGCCATGTGTAATGGTCTAGAAATCCTTAAAAAAGATAAAAAGTAAGAAAAACTCATATTTTCAGTTTTGGCCGCCATTTTGTTTCGGTGGTAAGGAGTAGATCGAATACCCCCCTTGTAGTGGCATTAGTCCCATTTCAACGATTATACTGTATGCATTGTGTATTTGATGTATACATGTATTTTACACTATAATAGTAATACTTTAAATAGCTATCAAATACATGATCATGTATGATTTAGTTATAAAGTACGTCTAGACCTCAAGGCCTAAAATACTACTATATGCGAAACTGCACGCATATCAATCAATTAGCCATAAAATCTAATAAATCCTACAACAATATGATTAAACTAAACTAGGAAAATTTTACCTGTGTACAAGAAGCGGCCATTTTATTCTCCCAGTGTAAATATGTAGCGTATGAGTAACTCTTTAATATCCTTTAGTGTATTTTCAATAGTATTGCAAAATGATGATGGATATAATATCACTCAAGTGTAACTTTAAAGCGGCCTAATTATAGACTAACATCACCCTATATGTCCACTTAGTATTGGTCGAGCTAGTAACATTACAAATAGTGATTAGCTGCTATTTTTCTTCCTTTCCCGGAAAAAATCTGATTTTACTGCAAGGGCGTAGAGGGAACAGGTTTGAATGGCTGACGTACGTAGTGTTTCACGAACAGTTTTCTCCTGCTTTACATTCATTTCAGTTAGTTTGAACAGCACAGTGCGTCGTTCAATACTGGATATAAATTTTAGTTTAGGACTTTTGGGAAAGCAATCATATATGTCGCCGCTTCGTCCGTCCGTCCTTAGTACGTATTTCTCAGCAACCACTGTCTGGAATTGAGCGGAGCTTCAGTCCCAAGAGGAGATCAGCATATTATCTTTTGAACATGTTCCGGTCGGATGATTTTTCACTTGATTATTCAATAGCGTCATTTCTTGTCCGGAGTATTCATAAGCAACCAGTACCTGGAATGTTGATAGTTCTTCGATCCTTAATTAGAATAAGTATTGTTGCGATGGTTAGCAGCCTTTTACATAATAAAACAGATAACGCATGATCGTCTGGTACTTTAATTTGTCTGTCACAATGAAGTGCCTATATATACGCGACTAGAAAGTGGATAGACTGACAACATATTCTGAGTACTTAGAGATGACACCGACATGCATACTTTATCTAAACTTGTCATTTTACGTGCATATATTAGTAAGAATTCGGATAACGAGCAGCCCCTACAATAGATCCGAAAAAAATACACAACAGCGCATATACTGAAACAGCTAAGAGACCAAATACTTGTGTTCATATATCTACCAGTATATCTCAGCATATCCATTAAGTGTTTAGCACCCTGTTCCGCCCCTGTATATCGATTGACAGAGGTAACATTTGATTACATTGGTTATTATCTGTATTCAAGATATCATTTTTTTGACGTTATCAAACATTCGAGTTTTGATCTGTCTGAAGAAAGGCTCTAATCAGAAGAATATTTACAATCTCTTTTTATTCGATAAACACTTCTAATCGCGTAGCTACACATCAAGCTGACAGGACATGAATAAAAATTTAGCTGAAATAGCACTGGTTTATTGTTTAATATTGTGGTATTCATCTTGAAGCGCATACGAATTACTCTGCGATTTCAATTATATTTCCTCTTATTACATATATCGCAGTATAAAACACTGTTTATTTTCATTTTCATGTTACTAGTAAAAGAAATGGCATGACTACACTTCGAAATTCGTCGCTTAAACATTGATGTAATACATGCTTCATGGTGTGTAGAAAGAACAAACATGTCTGATTTCATAAGAACACCCGTGCGCAATATTCACAACAAAACTGAAAGTTGGGTCGTTGTGGTTGGCGTCACACATAAATATATGACTATGAAAACATGCAATTAAATACATTTGTACATAATACATACGTATAGTCTGTCAGGGCTACTATAGCGACCAAACATATACACACACGTTCTTATAAACCTATCCTTTCCTCGGTTTAGAGGCAATATCAACACCATGTGAGGTTCGTGTCTTAGCTATGAAGACGCTTATAAATATATAATTGCATCCTTTTAGTTCTACTTAGAGTTTTTTCTTTCTTTTTTTCGTACAATCTTGAAGCCGAGAAGATACTTCTAAATTAATATGATCCCGTTTTACCATTCTAATCAGACAACGAATTCGGCTTAAATGTACACATAAGAGTAACAATGGATTTCTTCGTATGAAGAAGCTATCAAGTTGGCTTACGGGAGGTCAGTGGTTCTACCAACCTTAATATTCTTCCACCATCAAAAGCTGGAAAGTCGCCATAATGACTGATGTATTTATATACAAATTGTGTCGGTGCAACTCTTAACGCAACAAAATAATGGCATATTATTATAATATGTTACAGAGAAAAGCGCGTATGTTTTCAGATTGATTGCATTCTATAATTTTTCATATGTTATGTTAATAACAATCATGTCTCATTTCTGAAAGTTTTGAGTATTTAAAGGCATAAGCCTTCTATATTTCAAGACAATAAAGTTTATAAAATCCAGTACATCGATGTCATTTTAATGCATTATTTAAATTATTTTTCTTTATGTCAGCTCAAAACGTTGTCTTTTTTCACCATATATACTGATTTTAGTTTTGTTTACAGTTTAAAAACGCCAGTAGCAGCAAGAATTTTCCTTGAATCAAAATATCCCATTAGGCTGTTACGTCCGGCAAACCATAACTGCATTCATGTTTTCTTATACAACTTCCGCAGTGAATATGTATATGGTAAGACAGATATAAATATAACCCAGCAAAGTTAAAGAAGGTTAATAAGCAACAACACAAGTAAAATAAGAAAAAAAACTGATTAAATAATGCAGTGCAATAATTCTAAACAGACCTTCGGTTAGCCAGCAGCCACATATACACCGGTAGTACTACCAGCTAGGTTACGGCAGTGTAATTGTGATGTGATTTTACAGTAGGTGAAATGTGACAAGAGAAATCCCTTTTAGAAGATACTTGACCCCTACCATTCTCTTCATTAATTTTTAGTTTTATCACAATTCTTTTAAATATGACAAAGATTTATTCTCTGAAATGTGTCTATCTATGTGTGGTAGTTCTATGAAAATTGCATTTTTTAGGTATGCAGACACTATATATTGGAAAATGACGCAAAGAATATCACAGAGTGTCGGTTTCAAATAGTTCCCTGTTTTATTTGTTCTGTAGAGCTACTTTCCTTATTTTCATTGCATTTTTGAGAAATCACATAACAGTCTATGCTTGACATTTGGGTAGCATGTTCATAATGAAATAACGGCAATAAAGAATTTGTCATAGAAACTTCTAACTAAAACTTAATTATCTTTTAATTATTAGTAGTAGGATTTAGACTCTCATTTCGGCGATAAATGTATTGGAAAAAAGACGTTCTCCCTCATTCAGTCACTATATATAACTATATTACTCGTATCAGTAAGTATATATCTGCTCAACAGATTTACTAAACATTACGTTGCTTACAAAGAATCTCTTGACGCTAAATGCACTGAGACTATGAGGAGGAAAGTAATCTTTAAAATAACTTATTTATATATTTTATATTATTTGAAAATTCATCTTTCCATGGTCTGGTTGATATTTAAAATGTAATATAGAATATGTATCGTTTTTATTTTTCCTCATAAATCTAATCGTCATGCCTGGCCAGATAGCTACAAGAAAACTGCAAATGCACAATTCGGTTGCGTGATTATAATAAGAAAGTATGGTGATTATTTTTCTACTTTTTTCAACGGCATCATGTTTAAAAGTTCAGTCTTAAATCATATTATTTTTACTTGAAGTGAAAGAATAATTAGAAAATGAAAATAAACCTTCTTGACGCTTCGTGTCTAGCCGTATTTCAAACCCGGTCAGATTTAGTGGTGTTCAACCTAATATTACGAACATCTTTGAGTACGAATCGCGTGTTATGAAGCGCTTAATGACGCAGATGCTGTTGGCGGATATTTTGATTTTCCAGCGTTAACAAAATGTTAAATAAAATACCAGCAACCAAATTGAAATCAAGTTTGAAAAATAGATTCGACGCAGCATCACTTCCGAAAATACATTCAATGGTAATTCAACTTTTAGCGATCAATTTGTTAAATTGTCATTCTATTTCGCGAAGCTTACTTTTTTGAAGATTAGATCAATCTATCGATCTACTCCCTTACATAGGCATTCAGCACATTTGTTTTGTCAATAAAGATGCTATATATGATAAAAAAAACAATCAGTAGACAGACCAGAACCCAAAAATAAATCCAGCATACATTTTCAGGGGTCCTGAAATAAGCTGTCCGAGTTGTCCGATTCGTGGATTCCTCGGTCCGGACAAGCAGTTTTTAGAAGCTGGCTTGTCCGGGGACAAGTAAAATTTCCGTGGTAAACATTTATTGAAAACGAAACTAATCGGCGTCATCTGTGATTTCCGCATGCCTAAAGGCAATATCTAATCTGTTTGTGATCATTTATGACCCTTAAATTATCAAAACAAAAATGTATGCAGCCATTTATAGACACGTGGACTGGTTTACTACATTTACTGATCATTATTGGAAAATTATACCGTGAAGTTGAAAATGAGTGCCAGTCTGGGGTTTCCCGTTATCTACTTTCATTTTTGATTTTCAGAAAATCGATGAGCTAGGTTGGCGCTATGTAAAAAAGTTTAGTAGCCAAAATTTGTGGCTTAATTGTTCCAGTCGATTGTTTTGACATTTAACAACTCTGACAGCTTATTTCAGGACCCCTGAAAGACCAACTGGTGCAGTATTCAGTGAATGTTATGGGACCAGGGTAGAAATTCTAGGCATACTGAGATTATTTTTGTCAATGGCATGTGTTCAAGTGTTCTTAATTATTCTCTACTCACTAAACTTGCTAGTCATAACATATTTTCAAGTGGATGTTCTAGTCACTTAGCTTGCTAGTCATAACATATATTTTCAAGCGGATGTTCTAGTCACTTAGCTCGCTAGTTATAACATATTTTCAAATGGATGGTTCTAGTCATAACATAAAAACTTTATATCAGTCAAAATAGAAGTCAACAGAAGTGTATCTTTGTATTATTTGTTTATTTAGTAATGATAATGCTGATCCTTTCCTTTTTAAACTAAAAAGTACGGACAAGTTCTTCTTTGGTACGGACAAGTGGATTTGTGGGCCCAACTTGTCCGTGGACAAGTAGACTCTGAAAATATTTCAGGACCCCTGATTTTGAAGGTATACAATTCAACGACAACAGTGCTGCATTTCATGATGATCGATCTTCGTTTCACGCTCAGTCATTTTTAGAAAATGAAAATAAACCTTCATTATTTAAGATATTTTAATTCTGTTTTTTGTTCTTTCTGGTCAAAAGTCTGCATTTTATGCCCATAGTATGTATCACGTATTTTCTCTTAGAAAGAAATCAGTAATTAAGATCGCGCTGTTTGAAATTAAATTTAACAAATGATTATATGAAAATTCCACCGTTTTCATACAAATTTGCTTATATTTCCGTCGATATTTTATTGAACTCTTAGTAGATTTCAATTTGTATTACTTCTCAAGCGATGTTGAAAAACTGAAGCGATAATGTTAAAAAATGAATGCACTACGCACGTTTTTTGTGTACGTGTCGATAAACAAAAGTAACGGAGATGTGAATTTGATACTACGATAGGTCGCACGTGCTCTCGGAATGGAAAATTACTGGCATGACGTTTTGATATCTTTACGATTCGCGGGTAAATTCCAGTCGAAGTAGCAACTGAACTATCTCAAAGTTTGTTGAGGTTTTTCAAGATGTAATTTCTAAATTTCATTAAAGCTACAACGTAAAAACCACTCGCCCGATCGGTCGAGTATACAGCGAGATCCACTCGTCCTATCCATACTTTAACTCGCCAATGCGAGCGGGCGAGTGGAATTTTACACCCCTGATTTGTTTTGTCAATAAAGATGCTATATATGACAAAAAAAAACAATCAATAGACAGACCAGAACCCAAAAATAAATCCAGCATACATTTTGAAGGTAAACAATTCAACGACAACAGTGCTGCATTTCATGATAATCGATCTTCGTTTCACGCTCTGTCATTTTTCAGCCAAAAAGATATGACCAAATAGATGTACCGTTATGCCAACAACATCATACGCATGTATCTTTCAGTTCCTGTGTAATTTTCATACTGGCACTCATTTCTGAGATAAAAGCTTTTTGAAATTGAAAAAAATGACAAAGTTCTGCATTACTAAGAAACGACATGGCTGTCAGCCGCTGTGCAAATGTCATGACTAAGCAGCCATTTAAATGCTTAGAACTACAAATAAAATACAACCACATAAGTGTAAGTTAGTATTTGACCATTTGCAAAAAAAAAGAAGAGTACTTTAAATAATGTGAACTGACATATATTTTACAATCCTAGCAAGAAGTGCGTACCAGTGCATTCTAGCCCAAAGAGCTATAAAAATAAATGTATTTTATACTTCTTTGCGTATATATATATATACTTTTTGAGACAGACTAAGGGGTTAACCTGGCTGGAGCTTCCAAAGAAGTATTTATTTAGCTCTTTGGAGCTTCCAAGTATTCAGGGAGGGAAGTTGCAACATGGTGATGATATATATTGTAGAACTTGATAGGTTTGGAGGCTAAATATTTGTTCTCAATGATACTCCAGTCGAGAGTGTTCTGCAAAACTTGACTTGTACCAAGGAAGTATAAAATACACAGAATGGCAACAGGAGTTAATCTCGCGTAAGCTTGTGTCAGCGCGTTGTCTGATTGAAACCTTTGCCGATTTGATTACTCTTGAAGTAATACACTGGCGATACGGCCTGCATGTAATAAACCGAATCTGGTCCAGTTTCCAAATGACATCAGCTGTTGATTTCTCAGACTTCCAGTTATAAATTCATTCCTTCCCTGTGTAGAAAATACTAATTTAATGACATTAAAAACACCATTATCATTATAAACAAACAATCTGATAGAAAGTTTTTCAGAACACAAATTTTTAGCTCGACTATATAAAGTATGGAGAGCTATCCTACTCTACCTGGCGTCGGCGTCCTTCCACGTCCGCATCTTAGTTAACGTTTTGATGCACTTTATCTTTGTTATTACTTGATGGATTTACTTCAAACTTAAAATAGTTGTTCCTCATCATCACCCACATCATATGGCACAAGGTTCATAACTCTGGCGCCAATATTTCATGAATTATCCCCCCTTTTTACTTAGAATTTCAGGTTAAAGTTTTGGTGCACTTTCTCTTTATCTCAGTTATTACTAAATGGATTTGATTCAAACTTAAAATAGTTGTTCAACATCATCACCCACATCATATGGCACAAGGGTCATAACTCTGGCACCAATATTTCATGATTTATCCCCCTTTTTACTTAGAATTTCAGGTTAAAGTTTTGGTGCACTTTCACTTTATCTCAATTATTCAGGTTAAAGTTTTGATGCACGTTCACTCTCAGTCTCACTCAGTTATTACTGAATGGATTTGATTCAAACTCAAAATAGTTGTTCCACCTTATCACCCACATCAAATGACACAAGGTCCATAACTCTGGCACCAATTTTTCATGAATTATGCCCCTTTTACTTAGATTTAAAGGTTAATTTTGATGCATTTTCACTATATCTCAAGTTATTAAAAAATGGATTTGATTCAACATGACACAAGGTGCATCACTGTTGCACCAATATTTCATGAATGATTCCCCCTTTTTGCTAAGAATTATACTTAATATTTTATGTTTTGATACACTTGATCCTTATCTCTCTTGATACTTAATACTTTTGACACAGACTCAAGCTATTATCCAATATTTCATCCATGTTGGAGTCATTAAACACCCAAGTGACAGCTCCAGCTTCATCAAATGTGCCCAGTTTCGCTATCCAGCATCAAAACAGTCGAGCGCGCCGTCTCCTGTGACAGCTCTTGTTATCCTTCTGCTGTCTGTTTCATACATGTATCGGTAAAACGAGATCTCATTCAGTTCCCACGTGATGTTGGCAAGATTTGCACTATATGTCTTTCAAGCTGCCGATCTATTTAATTTTATAGCTCTTTGCATGTATGTTATACTTGACTAATAGCAATTTTTAGCTTGTCAGATTTTTTTTTTAAAAACATCTACGGGGTATTGTCTTCACTTGATCGTCTGTGTCGGCGTTTGTTAAATTTTTTGTTTAGGCCCACCTTTTCTCTAAAGCTATAAGAGCTACAGCTTTGAAACTTTTCACACTTTTAACTCTGATTTGCATTTTGTCAGAATTATGGCCCTTTTTGTACTTAGAAAATCTGAGTCTTTTGGTTAAAATTTTTGTTTAGGTCACCTTTTCTCAAAAACTATAAGAGCTACAGCTTTGACACTTTGCACACTTGATAATCCTGTCAGATTAGGGGACTGTGTAGGCCAAGAACCATAACTCTAACCTGCATTTTGTCAGAATTCAGGGATATAAACTAGCTATTTTTATTTAGGGGCCCAGACTGTTAAAAACAAATGTTTAACATTAGGTATATGGGCATTTTCTCCAACAATTTAGGGGCCCAGCCCAAAATCTAGGGGCCATGGGCTACTGGGTCCCTGCTAATTTGATCCCTGGAATTATGGCCCTTTTTGTACTTAAAAAATTTGAACTGTTACTCTTTCCTTACATATTGTCCAGCACTTGCAGACGAGCGATAGCACCCGCAGATGGTGCTCTTGTTTAAGTTAACTCATCTGATTATTAGCCACTGGACCATTTCTTGCTTGTATTTGTTGATCTATGTGTGTGTGTTGACCACACTAATGACCCATATTCTAGCTGTGTTATGTAAGGCAGTGATGTGAGGAAACCCAGTTTGCTGTAAGCATTTGTTGGGACTCTTGATACATACCTATGTATTCAAGCTATGGTCATGACTGATGTTGGCAGCAAGGTATTTTGCATCTTCAAGTCGGGCTAATGTTTGATTTTGGAGTTTGCCAAAGTTTTAATGGACTTTTAAAATCAAAGTAGACACACTAACACATGTAGCATTGCACATCAGACTGCAATTTTTACAACTGTGACTAGCTCACTGCAAAAGGGATAAAAGATAATCTAAGGAGGGATTTATCAGCCTTTGTTTAAGTCAACAGTCAGTTGAACAGTGGGACTTTGTCCTACATGTACATTCACATAAATTTCTTTAAAAATTATGTTGCTTAAGGTAGTGGACCCTTAATAGTTTTTTGGCAATTTCAGTGTAATTTCACAATTCTGTCTGTTATTTTGGCATTCTTTTGCCATAAATGTAATTCATACCAGCAATGACTTCGATATCAACCGTAAAATGCCGAAATCATATACGAAGAAAACAATTAAACGGAACTTAACAATTGTCATTACAGATCCACTATCTTAAATCATAAATATCAAGATCTTATTTAAACAATAAATTTGGATTATGTATTTATTTGTAGGCATGGCTGAACTATGAGATGTTTCTCAAGAGACTTGCAAGACTGGCTGCTGATAATGCTAAACAAGACAAATCTGCTGTAATCAGAGAGAATCATGTCCGTAATGCAGCTAAGGTAACACACTCTGGAACCCAATACGGCTACTCAAATTTCAAAACTAGCTAGAGATTTGATAACATTTTGAGAGAGATATTTATTTTTGTCCAGTTAAGATCTTATAAACATTTAGGAGAGATATATAAATTGCTTTTAGTCCAGTTATCTGCCCATTTATGTGTCACAAAATTGTGTCTACTTTGCATTTCACCTCCCTTGAAGGATTTTCAACTTTAATATATACAACGTATATGGAGAGCTATCCTACTCAGTGCAGTGTTGGCGTCCGCACCTTTGTTCAAGCTTTTATGCGCTTTCACTTTATCTCTGTTATAACATGATGGATTTGGCTTCAAAATTTAAAATAGTCGTTCTACATCATCAGTCACATCAGATGACACGAAGTTCATAACTCTTGCACCGTTTCATAGATTTAATGCCCCCTTAATACTTAGAATTTCAGGTTAAAACTTTGCTCAGTCAATTTTCACTCAATTCCTTGATATGAGTACTACTATTTGACTCAGACTTACAAAATGTAAAATAGTTATTCCATTGCACATCACTTCACACAAGGTCACAGGGTACTGTACTACAGGGGTTTTATTTGTTCTCTACATCTATACAGCCGATGCCAAGATTCGGCTACTTTGCAGTTTTGAAATTACTCTTTCACGATTTAAAAAAACATACACTTTACAAATAAAATAAATACCGCTTTCATAACAAATTATCATTTGCTATTAGTCCAAGACTATTTTAATCATTGAGAATATTGCGTTCATGGAAACCATAAGCTTTGGAGCTGAAGGAGAACAGTTAATTAAGATTGTTTCAAAGTATTCCGCTTTGTTTCAACGGTGTCAAAGAATATGAACACTAAATTAAATGTAAGCAAACGGATATCTCTAAATCATCATTTCTGTACTTGGATTTTAATCCTTACCCTACTAAGTTTATATAATGAACTTGTCCATCTTTCAATCTGGATGTCCACCTTTTAATTTGGATAGTACTATTAACTCTTTAAAAGGGGTGCTTACCAAAAAGATACTGACTGAATGGGAAAAAGTGCAGATCTTGATCTACACTGGCTGCAAAGGCAGAATCAGTCGTGTCCAGCATGAAAAGGGTTACGTTAATTTGTTTGTGCTGTACTGTCCTGTGAATGGAACAACAAAATGTACGACAGTCAGTGCGATGAGTTGAATCTGAAAAATCTATTGTTCATTAGTTTCATTTGGTCAATAATTATTTTTACAGTGTGATGTCAGATCCAACAGATATATATCAATAGGGAATGATAAAGTTAGGCAGTACTGAGAAATCTGTCAGACGGTCTTTGAAAATATTTAAACATTAATGGTCTTTACAAGAATGCATTTCAGTTACGGTATAAGAGAAAGATTCAAATTCACAGCATAAAAAAAATCTTTTGATCCAAGCATGCAGAACTACTGTACCTTAAAAAAGTTAAGTAATCAATAAACATTACATGTGCGAATAGTTTCTGCGAGAAGTATTTAATAATTTGTTGTTCCCTTTTATATTTGCAGACTATCCTTGGTGGTATCCGAGGCTGAACATTTTGCTGGACACATTACCATGCGGGGAAAAGTGCAATAGTGAAAAGTCAGTGTGAACTGCAACTGTTGAATTGTTGAACATTAAAAACTGCCGTTGTTAATACTGTGTTGAACAACTTCCTTTTGGTTCTGCTACTGAATCTACAGCTGTCGTTTACAATGTGACTTTGATCCAACACTATTCTGTATTATACTAATAGAGAGATGTCTGCAGGTTGGACTACAGTTGCCGAGGCATATCATTAGAAGAATTAAATTATTAAAAAAAATGAGGAATCTGCATGGCAATTGAAGACATGTATTTAGATGAAGAGATAGGAAGCTAATTAAGGACAGCAAAAAATAGTTGCATTTAACAATATTTCTGATTTGGTGAAGTAGAATTGTGTACATCTTCTTCAATTGAATTAATTACATTTGTACTAGAAAAATAGCCAGGTTGCCGTACGTAATCAAGCATGATTAAAATCTGTTGTATCACTTTAAAAAAAAAAACACTGTAAAAAAGCTAATTTTTAGCTTGACTATACGAAGTATATGGAGAGCTATTCTACTCACCCTGGGGTCGGCGTCTTTCCGGGTCCCCCACCTAATCAAGTTTTTTACACTTTCTCTTTTTTCTCCATATCTCTGTAATTACTTGATGAATTTGCTTTAAACTTAAAATAGTTATTCCCCATCATCACTCACATCATATGACACAAGGGCCAAAACTCTCACACCAATATTTCATTAATTATCCCCATTTTTTTTAGTTTTTCAGGTTAAAGTTTTGATGCACTTTCACTCTATCTCAATTATTCCTAAATCGATTGGATTCAAACTGAAAGTAGTTGTTCCACATCATCTCCCACATGATATGACACAAGGCACATAACTCTGGTACCAATATTTAATGAATTATCCTGCCTTTTTACCTTGAATTTCATGTTAAAGTTTTGATGCACTTCCACTGTATCTCAGTTATTACTAAATGGATTTGATTCAAACTTAAAATAGTTGTTCAACATCATCACCCACAAGGGACATAACTCTGGCACCAACATTTCATGAATTACCTCCCTCTTTACTTAGAATTAGAATTTCAGTTTGGTACACTTTCACTCTATCTCAGTTATTACTAAATGGGCTTGATTCAAACATAAAATATTGTTCCACCTTATCACCCACATCATGTGACACAAGGTGCATAACTGTGGCACCAATTTTTCATGAATTATGCCCCTTGTACTTAGAATATAAGGTTAAGTTTGATGTATTTTCACTATATCTCAAGTTATTATGAAATGCAGTTGATTCAAACTTGAAGTAGTTGTTCCACATCATATGACACAAGATGCAAAACTCTTCCACCAATATTTTATGAATTATGCCCCTTTTCTGCTTAGAATATACTTATATAGTGTTTTGGTTAGGGCTGTAACGAATACACTAAGGGGCGAATATGATACGCATCACTAATACAGGGTGATAAATACGAATATTTTATTCATGAATACAAATTCTATACAAAAAGGTCACCGAACAGTATGTGGCTTTTGCCAACAATAGATTACAGTCTGCTGACAAGATTATAGTACTTACTTGGTACTTAAAACACTGTGATTGTGAACTACTACTGTTCAAAAGTAAAACAAAAAACACACGTGAAAATATTTGTCTACTGTTGTGGGTGGGGAAATACAAAGAAAACGAATAATTAATGCGAAATGCGCTATGAAACGGGAGCATTTTTGGTAGCTTTCCTGTGTTTTAGATCAATTCAAGTAATTTTAGTATGGATTATGCAGTTTTTATTTATATCCGTAAATATTCGGTTCAGGACATAGCGAATAACGAATACAATTCAGACAAAACTGTATTCGATTTAATCGAATGTATCGTTACAGCCCTAGCTAGTTTTGGTACACTTTATCTGTACCTCTCTTATAACTTTATATTTTTAACATGACTCAAGCTATTGTGCAATATCCATCCACCATTAGAGTCATTAAACTCTCCTGTGATAGTTCCAGTTTTTCCTCAGATGTGCCCAGTTTCACTATCAAGCATCGAAATAGTCAAGCGCACTGTCTCCTGTGACAGCTCTTGTTTGTACTCTGGGTAATTACATCCAATTGTTGCTTTGCTTATAGATATATTGAAGCCTTTGATGGTTATTCAATTTTGTGTTGTTACATATATTTTCTTGCATACATATTGACCTAGTGGACCAGTAGTGATAGCTGATAACTTCCATTCAATTGCATATACTATGCTATTGTGGCTTTTGAGCTGGTGTGAATGGCTCGGGAAACAGATTTTTAATAGTTGTTGAAACATTTATTTATGATTTCTGAACGTGATAAACCACTAGCGAAATAATAACTTAAGGCTTATCAGCATCCCTAAAATTTCTACTTTTTCCTGCTTTTTTCAGTATTGCTAAAATTTCTAAAAAAAAAGAAAAATTAAAAGGAATTCTTAAAAATGCCCTATTTTCCCCTCTTAATATTTGTTTTTCAACATACTATTGAAGTTTGATTAGTACTTCATGCTTAATATGTTAAAATGTAGTTTTATAGGTCTTCTTATTCACTGCAAGCAGTTTTATCCAGTTTATAGACAACTGACCAGTGGTTCTGTGGGTTCAGTCTGTTATTAGCTGTGACTGGATAAGGGAGATTGAATTCTGAATGTCTATATTTTAGTAAACATTCTTAATTTTATCCCAAAAATATCTAAGAAATAGTAGCAAATTCCTAATTTTAGCCCAAAGTTTTGTTTAAAATCACCCTAAATTTTTGTCAGAAGATGCTGAACAGCCTTTTTAAACTTGTATAAGTCTTGTATTGTCAAAGATTCATGTTTTGATTTGTATCTTGTTTAGTAAATCTTTATGGGAATTGTTTCAAAAGTTGTCTTCCATTCAGCATTTACACAAACAGTCAGTTCTTTCTTTCAATCCAAGCTCAGTAGCATTAGTGGAGTTTATGTATGATTTTGTACTTCCATCAGATAATAGTTTATTATGTACGAAGTATATGGACAGCTATCCAACTCAACCCAGCGCCAGTGTCCGCATCTGTTCTGCATCCAAAGCTTTGTTAAAAGTTTTGATGCACTTTCACTTTATATCTGTTAATACTTCATGGATTTTCTTCACAAACTTTAGTTATATCGCATTATCACCCACATCGTATTACTCAAGGGCCAAAACTTCTGCACCAATATTTTGTGTATTATCCCCCTTTTTAATTAAAGTTTTGATGCACTTTAACTCTACCTGTTACTACTTAACGGATTTGACTCATTCTGTTAAATATGTTATGTTAAATAGGTTTTCCACATCATCACTCGCATCATATGACAAAAGGTTGATAACTCTGGCACCAGTTATTCATGAATTATGCCCCCTTTACACTTAGATTTATGATAAAGGTCAAGGTCACATGGAAAACCATTTCCAATCAATAACTTGAGTATCAGTTGACCAAGGATGTTGAAACTTTATACAGAATGTAGGATGATTGGACATGCAGAGTAGATGATCTTTTGATTTTTGGATCACTCTATTTATTAAAGGTTAAGGTGACAGGGACCAGAACATGGAAATCCATTTCCGATCAGTATCTTGAGAACCATTTTACCAAGAACCTTCCAACTTCATAGGGTGATAAGACTTACCTAGCAGATGACCCCTGTAGTTTTTAGGGGCAACTCCATCAAAGTTCAAGGTCACAGGGGCCATCTGTCGGTCACATTTTATCAATAACTGGAGAACCATTTGACCTAGAACTTCTAACTTCGTAGGGCTTATAGGGTGATAGAGCTTACAGAGTAGATGACCCCTATTATTTTTGAGGTTACTAGATCAAAGGTCAAGGTCACAGGGTCATGAACATGGAAAACCGTTTCTAATCAATAACTTGAGAACCACTTGACCTAGAATGTCGAAACTTCATAGGATGATTTGACATATACAGCAAATGACCCCTTTTGATTTTTGGGTCACTTGATTAAAGTTCAAGGTCACAGAGACCTGAACATGAAAAAGGGGTTCCGATCAATAAATTGAGAACCATTTGACACAAAACCTTCAAACTTCATAGAATGCTAGGATTTAGAGTAGATGACCTTATCATTTTTGGGGTCATGTGAGCAAAGGTCAAGGTCACAGGTTGGCGATATATGGCCTTTTTGTGTTGGTTTGCCGTAAAATCTAACTCACTCACTCAAGGTCACAGGAGTCTGAGCATGGAAAACTCTTTCCCATCAATAACTTGAGAACCACTATACTTTGAATATTGAAACTTCATAGAATGATTGGACATGCAGAGTAGATGACCCCCATTGATTTTGGCGTCACTAGATCAGAGGTCAAGGTCGCAAGTGACAGAACATGGAAAACTGTTTCCAATTA
This sequence comes from Mercenaria mercenaria, assembly GCF_021730395.1. Lineage (NCBI taxonomy): Eukaryota > Metazoa > Mollusca > Bivalvia > Venerida > Veneridae > Mercenaria > Mercenaria mercenaria. The sequence goes on from NC_069363.1 coordinate 60,051,344, forward strand.
ATAACTTAACACTAGGACTGAATGTTGAAACTATGTGGGATAATTCGACATGCCGAGTAGAGGATCCCTTTTGCAGCCAACCATCACACTTCTTGCCTATTACTACTATGCATTGGGGGATAAATGCGCTTTTCTACAAAAGTATCTAGTTTAAAGTTATTTTTGACACATTTTCGCCACATCTCTGTTATTACAGAAGAGATTTGATCCAAACTTAGAGAAATTGTTCCACATCAACGGCAGTCACTCTTGCACCAACATTTCATGAGTAATGCCCCCATTTTACTTAGAATTTCAGGTTAGAATTTTGATACATTTTCCCTCTATCTCTGTTATTATATAATGAATTTGAATCAAACTTCAAGTAGTTCTTCCTCCTCATCATAAGTGATTCACTAATCACATCCCTTATAGTTCGACAGTGTAGTAAGCATAGAATGTTTCTAGCTCACCTGTCACATAGTGACAAGGTGAGCTTTTGTGATTACGCAGCGTCCGTCTGTCCGTCCGTGCGTAAACTTTTCCTTGTGACATCTCTAGAGGTCACATTTTTTGTGGGATCTTTATGAAAGTTGGTCAGAATGTTCATCTTGATGATATCTAGGTAAAGTTTGAAACTGGGTCACGTGGGGTCAAAAACTAGGTCATTAGGTCTAAAAATAGAAAAACCTTGTGACCTTTCTAGAGGGCATATTTCTCAATGGATCTTCATGAAAATTGGTCAGAATGTTCACCTTGATGATATCTAGGTCAAGTTCAAAACTGGGTCAAGTGGGGTTAAAAACTAGGTCAGTAGATCTTAAAATAGAAAAACCTTATGACCTCTCTAGAGGCCATATTTTTCATGAGATCTTCATGAATATTGGTCAGAATGTTCACCTTGATGATATCTAGGTCAGGTTTGAAACTGGGTCACGTGGGGTAAAAAACTAGGTCAGTAGGTCTAAAAATAGAAAAACCTTGTGACCTCTCTAGAGGCCATATTTCTCAATGGATCTTCATGAAAATTGGTGAGAATGTTCAGCTTGATGATATCTAGGTCAGATTCATAACTGGGTCATGTGCGATCAAAAACTAGGTCAGTAGGTCGAAAAATAGAAAAACCTTGTGACCTCTCTAGAGGCCATATTTTTCACGAGATCTTCATGAAAATTGGTGAGAATGTTCACCTTGATGATATCTAGGTCAAGTTTAAAAGTGGGTCACGTGCCTTCAAAAACTAGGTCATTAGGTCAAATAATAGAAAAACCTTGTGACCTCTCTAGAGGCCATATTTTTCAATGGATCTTCATGAAAATTGGTCAGAATTTTTCATCTTGATGATATCTAGGTCACATGTGCTCAAAAACTATGTCACTATGTCAAATAATAGAAATAACAACGTCATACTCAGTTCAACACTGGGTCATGTGGGGATAGGTGAGCGATTCAGGACCATCATGGTCCTCTAGTTTTTTGTAAATCCAGATTTTCCTGATTTTTATTTGATTATTTGGGTTTTATGGCGCACCAACACAGTATAGGTTATATGGCGCCAAACAGGACTACAGATTTTGGTTCCACATCTCATTTACATCCAAATAAAAACATGAGGTATGGAATCAAAATTTGCATACCTGCTGGAATTACAGAGTTACTGCAAAACCTAGTGTTAAGACCCTATTAGTCGCCTCTTACGATCATGCAAGGGTAAGGCAGTGGTTTGACAGAATATTTGATATAATTCTACTCAATATAGTAGAATTTTGTCTCCCTCTCCCCCACAGGGAGAGGACTTTTGTTTTTGCCCTGTCTGTCTGTTACACATAGGATGATTGGACAGGCAGAGTAGATGACCTTATTGATTTTGGGGTCACTTGATTAAAGGTCAAGGTCACAGGGGCCAGGCCCCGTGTTCACAAAACATTTATCGGTCTCAGCTGAGTTTGAGTTTGAAATTTTGATATCAGTTTTACGAAAACTTCAAGGTTAAATACCAACTGAGACTAATCATCAATACTGAATAGTCACTTCAAAATGGTTAGTAACTTAAAATTAAGTTTAAACCATGCTATTTAGATACAAATGACAAATAAAGTTTCATTATCAAACTCAGCTGAGTCTGAAAATGTTTTGTGAACACGGGGCCTGAACATGGGAAAATGTTTCCAAGCAATAATTTGAGAACCACTTGACGAAGAATGTTGAAACTTCATAGGATGATTGGACATGCAGAGTAGATGACCCATATTTATTGGGTTCACTTCATAAAAGGTTGAGGTCACAAGGGCCAGAACATGAAAACTGTTTCCGATCAATAACTGGAGAACCATTTGAAAAGAACTTTCAGACTTAATATTGTGTTAGAGCTTAAGGAGTAGATGACCTATTGTTTTTTTGGGACACTCGATGTCACAAGTGCCGGAACATGGAAAACCGTTTCCGATCAATAACTCGAGAACCACTTGACCCAGAATGTTGAAACTTCATAGTATGATTGGACATGCAGAGTTAGATGACCCCTATTGACTTTTTGGTCACTTGATCAAAGGTCAAGGTCACAGGGACCAGAACATCAAAAACTGTTTCCGATCAATAATTGGAGAACCATTTGGCCTATAACCTTCAAACTTCATAAGATGATAGGGCTCTTGAGTATATGACCCTCTTTGTTTTGGACATAGGTTCCTTAATTATTGCTATCATTTTGATGAAATTATGCCCCTTTTTATACATAGCCATTTTTATACAACTTAAATTAGTTGTTCTCCTGCTGTGAAGCAGAAGGGGGAGCATAGAAATGCTGTTCATACATCTGTTTGTCTGCAAGCACCCGTTTCTCTCCCATACACATATTACTCACCCATCCAAAATCAAATTTTTAATACCCTACTGGTTAAAAACAGTTTATATGGATGTAGAAATGTGCTTTTCCATCCATCATTCTATCTGTGAACACTTTATGTTCAGTCCACAATTCTGCCATCTATGAAAGGATTTCAACATTACTCATAATGAGAAGACCTGTCATACAGGAAACCCAAATTCTAGCTCTAGGGGCAAGGTCACACTTAGAGGTCAAAGGTCAACAAGTTTTTTTTCCCTTAACAGTCCATCAAGGGATTTTAATATCACTAGTCCCAAGTGATCCAGATAATGATTTGATTTGACATGCACAACTTCCATACCCCTAACTTCAAGGTCACACTTTTAGGTCAACTGTTGATATTTTATGAACAGGGTCTGTTTTGTGTCCCGAAGGTTCCCCATAATGAGACAACCAGACCTCTAGCTCACAGGTCCAGCAGTCTCAGCAGAGTTTGATAATAATTTATGCAAGTCTGTTCTGCAGCAGAAATATTGCGCCACTTTAGGAGCACAGTATCATTTCACAAAAGAACAAGTGCATATTTCTCAATGCAAATCTAAAAAAAAATTTATCACATACCGGTACACATACTACACTTATAATTTAAATGATACTAATTTGTTCTTTAGCCTGAGCAGAATTAAAAATATAACTGTCATTATAGAACTTTGATGTGCTACAACATTCCTAATACTGGCATCACAGTAAAACTGTACCAGATATGAAATATAAACGTCAATCTGGAAAAATGATGTTTCAGCTTCCAACATTACGTAACAGAGTTTAAAATTGTGTATATAAAAATGAAACTTTTTTGGTCAGTTATTAGCTCACCTGAGCACAAAGTGCTCAAGGTGAGCTTTTGTGATCACCCTGTGTCCGTCGTCCACAATTTGACTGTTAACACTCTTGAGGTCACAATTTTGCCTAATCTTAATGAAACTTGGTCAGAATGTTACCCTCAATAAAATCTTGGACAAGTTTGATATTGGGTCATCGGGTGTCAAAAACTAGGTCACCAGGTCAAATCAAAGGGAAAGCTTGTTAACCCTCTAGAGGTCACAATTTTGGCCCAATCTTAATGAAACTTGGGTCAGAATGTAACCCTCAATAAAGTCTTGGACGAGTTCGATATTGGGTCATCTGGGGGTAAAAAACTAGGTCACCAGGTCAGATCAAAGCAAAAGCTCGTTAACACTGTAGAGGCCACATTTATGACTATATCTTCATGGAACATGGTCAGAATGTTAATCTTAATGATCTCAAGGTCCAGTTTGAATCTGGGTAATGTTGGGTAAAAACCTAGGTCACCAGGGAAAATCAAAGGAAAAGCTAGTTAGCACTGTAGAGGCCACATTTATGACCATATTTCAATGAAACTTGGTCAGAATGTTAATCCTGATGATCTATAGGTCAAGTTCAATTTTGGTCAGGTGGGATCAAAAACTAGGTCACTAGGTCAAATCAAAGGAAAATCTTGTTAAAACTCTAGAGACCACATTTATGACTGTATCTTCATGAAACTTAGAATGTTAATCCTGATAATTTTTAGTTCAGGGTGTGCCCCCATTGGTAAATTTGTCACAAATAAGGGGCAATAATTCAAATGTTTGCAATCTTAAGTGGGTATAGCCTCAACAAACATTTTATGAAAAGGATTTATTATTCTAAGCCATATACATTTTGAGCTATGAGCATCACAAACATAAAATTCTTTGTTTTGGCTATTTCAAGGGCCATAACTCTATAATAAGTACTAAGATTCTCAAGAAAAATGCCAAGTGTGCAAGATCTCCAGCAAGCTTTCATGAATTTACATTAAATACATTTTGAGCTAGGCACATAATTACGTGAAAATGTGCATAGACTGGAAATAGGGGGCAGATCCAGATGAAAAATAGGAGGTACGCAAGTTCATATCATGATAAAGACTCATGCAAGGTTTAATGAATTTATATTAAATACTTTTTGAACTAGATGCGTCACATGGTGAAAATGTGCATTTTTTAAAAACTATTTCAAGGATCATAACTCTGAAAATAGGCGGCGGAGCCAGACGAAAATAGGAGGTGTGCAAGTTCTTATCACAATAAAGACCCATGCAAGGTTTCACCAATTTATATCAAATACTTTTTGAGCTAAAAACAGCCGAGACCGAAAAACCTTTGTGAACATGGGGCCAGGTCACACTTGATCAAAGGTCAACAGGATCTTTTGTCTGACTGGTCCGTAATTCAACCATCCATCAAAGGGTTTGTCAAGCCCGCCTGCAGAAGTGAAGACATAGTTGTCCAAATGGCTGTTCAGTGTATGTCCATCTGTCTGGATTTGTTTGTTCGGACCATAACTGACATTCATGAAGTAAACTTGTTTATATTTGGCATTAACCTTAGTGAGATGGAGTGTCATGTGCAAAACCCAGGTTTCTATCTCAAAGGTCAAGGTTATGTCAGATCTTGTCCGCCCATAACTTCGACATGCATTGAGGAATTTGTTTATATTTGGTATGAATATTGACCTCATTGAGACGGAGTGTCATGCCCTAACTCTGATTCCTATCTCAAAGGTCAAGTTCACAGTTTGAGGTCAAAGGTCATATCAGATCTTGTTTACGAGGGTTGTCCCAGAAAATCTTGAACTGTTTTTATTATTTCGAAAATAAGCGACGCATCAAAAAATCATTTCAGCGTGTTATTTTAATGTATACTCTCTAGGACTATAAAGTTTAAAATTAAGTATCTGTCATATTATTTGAGTATTTTTTAAATAATGAACGTCAGTCAGTGCTAGTCGACACACACTCATTTTCCTCCAACAAAAAGAAGCGGCTTCCTTTTCCTTTTCAAATTCATGTAACTTTCCCGATATTCATCTCATGCGATTAAAATTTATATCCTCGTTAATGGTAACGTGTTGCGCATAATTATGTTGCGTTTCAAGTCTTTGGCCTCACTTACGTTAAAATAGTGATTTCACGTCACGGTCACACGCACTTTCAGAAATGACCACATCAGGTAAGTTCGCGCCGCAGAAAGTATTAAAAGCACTTTGTCGCCCTCTCTTTGAATCACTAGCCCAACCTTCCTTAAAATGTTTGCACCACGTAAAGACAAGTGTCCTGCTTACCTTTGACCGACTTCCAGAATTTTCCACTTTCTGTTTTGTTTGTGAAGGAGTCACACCGCGACCTACACATATTTTATCAATACTTTCTGCTCCGCAAACTTAATGCAACCATTACATTCAAAATTACATCACCATTTTAAAGCAAGTGATGTCAAAGACTTGAAACACAACATAATTACGTGCCACACATTGCAATTAACGTCAATATATTTTAATTCTATGAGATGTATATCGGGTAAGTTACACGAGTTTAAATGGAAGCCGCTTCCTTTTTAGGAGGTACCTGAGCTTGTGCCGACTAGCAATGTCTCCCGTCAGTTATTTAAAGAATACTCAAATAATATGAGAGGTATTTAATTCTAAACTGTATAGTCCTATCGAGTATACATTGAAATACCATCAGTTTAAATAATTATTTTATGCATCTCTTATTTTAGAAAAAATAAAAAAAGTTCGCGATTTTCTGGGACAACCCTCGTATATTTGGCATGAATGTTTAACTCAATGAGATGGAGTGTCATGTACAAACCCCAGGTTCCTATATTAAAAGTAAAGGTCACAGGGGTCAAAAGGTCAGGGCTCAACATGTTGCTCATGGGCATCTAGTTTAGTATTACTGGCATAAATGTTTCCTATGATGAGATTATATATCATGAGCAACTTACCAAGCATAAGGTAATGTCATCCTTTGATTTCAAATATTAACATTTTGTGTTGGATCTATTAATTTTATACATCCATGAAGTCATTTTGGTATTATCTGGTTAAAACACCTTCAAACTAGAGCTATCACTAAAGGTGATGAATGTTGTTACTGATCACTTGTGTGAAGTTTCATTAAATTGTGTCAAGGGGATGAGGAGAGATGGTGCGCACAAGATTGTGTCTATGTATATAGTATAGTAACAAAAAAAACAGTCCCATAACTCTGCAATTTTTTTTTCTAAAAGAACCTAACATGCCCCATGCACAACTACTGTTGGTACTGATCACTTGTGTGAAGTTTCATTAAATTGTATCAAGGGGATAAGGAGAGATGGTGCGCACAAGATTGCGTCCACGGACAGACAGACAACCTGAAACCAGTACACCCCCCCTTACAACTTTGTTGTCGGGGTGGGGGTACAAATATTGAGACGCGTCATACACAGCACCTGACCCTTCACTTAAAAAGCCAAGTTCACATCAATTTCAAATCACTTGCCCCTCACCAATGTGGGTTAGAGCCACTAGGGCAGGGAAGGGGGTTGGCTTACAAAAGGTGGGCAGTTCTAACCAGGTCTGTCTGAGATAAAATAATACCTGTATGGGCTCCTTGGGTTTTCCTCCACCATAAAATGCTGGAAAGTTGCCATATCTGCGACATAAAACCAACAAAAACAATCACACTTCACCAAATGCTAAAGATTTTTAAGGGAAGATTAAAATCAGAAGAAAGACTTGAATGAAACTGAAGATTTCTGATGAACTTGACAATGTTTTTCCAGTATCTGACCTAGCGATATAGCTGAAGGGCAGAAAACTAAATTTCATACTTACCTACATTTCATATAAAAAAGCATTCGGACAAAGTTTTATGAAGACTAGATAGAAATACACCCCCTAATATGACCTTGACCCCTGTGACCTTGTAGCAAGCCATCCAGCACATGATGATATGGTGAACATTTGTGTCAAGTTTCTTCAAAATGGTGACCTTGACCTTGAAGCCAGCCATCCAGAATATGCGCTTTGCATGCTGTCTTGAGTTGGTGAACATTTGTGTCAAGTTTCTTTGAAATCCATGAAGGGGGTCAAAAGTTACAGTGTGGACACGAAATTGCTAACAGATGGAAACAGGGGAACTATAACATAATACGTCCTTTGGGGCATATAAAGAGCAACTGCTACTGTCATTAAAAGGAATGAAAACAAGTCAAATGTGGTTAATAATTTCAAAATATTTTCTTTATTTTAATACATTTAGTACATAACATAACATAATACCTAACAAGATGGCCTGGGTCGCTCACCTGAGAAAAACACCATAACAGAGTAAACATGTTTGACCCAGTGATTTAATGGAAACAAATATTCCGGCCAATATTCATAAGGATTGGAACAAAAAATGTTGTCTCTTTAGTTTAAACAAGAATTTTCTTTGATATAACCTAGTGACCTACTTTTTGACCCCCAGATGACCCATATTCAGACTTGACCTAGACTTCATCAAGGCAATCATTCTGACCAAATTTCATAAAAATCAATTGAAAAATACAGCCTCTATCGCATACACAAGGTTTTTCTTCTATTTGATCTAGTGACCTACTTTTTAAGCCCAGATGACCCATATTCGAACTCCAACTGATTTTATCAAGGCAATCATTCTGACCAAATTTCATGAAGATCAATTGAAAAATACAGCTTCTATTGCACACTCAAGGCTTTTCTTTGATTTGACCTAGTGACCTACTTTTAGACCCCAGATGACCCATATTCAAACTCAACCTAGACTTTATCAAGGCAATCATTTACATTTAGACTTGATTTCATGAAGATCAGTTTAAAAATACCGCCTCTATCACATCAACAGAAGTTTTCCTTGATTTGACCTAGTAACCTACTTTTTGACCCCAGATGATCCATATTCGAACTTGACCTGCATTTCTTTAAGACAATCATTCTGACTTAATTTCATGAAGATCAATGGAAAAATACTGCCTCTATCGCATACACAATGTTTTTCATTGATTTGACCTAGTGACCTAGTTTTTGACCCCAGATGACTCATATTCGAACCTGACCTAAATTTTATAAAGGCAATCATTCTGACTAAACTTCATGAAGATCAATTGAAAAATACAGCCTCTGTTGCATACACAAGGTTTTTGTTTGAATTGACCTAGTGACCTACTTTTTGACCCCAGATGACCCATATACGAACTCGGCCTAGACTTCATCAAGGCAATCATTTTGACAAAATGTCATGAAGATCAATTGAAAAATACCGCCTCTATCGCATTCGCAAGGTTTTTCTTACATTTGACCAAATGACCTAGTTTTTGATCCTAGATGACCCATTTTCGAACTTGGCCAAGATTTCATCAAGGTTATCATTCTGACCAAATTTCATGAAGATCAGTTGAAAAAATACAACCTCCATGGCATCCACAAGCTAAATCATAAAATGTTGACAGGTGACAGACATCGGATGATCACATTAACTCAGGTGAGAGATTGTGCAAAATTATATAGAAATATATTTCTGACTGGACTATGGACATGATGGCCCTAAAGACACCTGACTTTAAATATATGTTATGACACACTGTATCATTAAATGGACTAAATGTGCTTTGTGTGATAAAAAAGGCTCCTGGCATGAAACACGAGAGAAGCAGAACCATTAATTTGCACAAAATTCAGAGGATGCTTTTGATGAGCTAAAGTAAAACATCCACTAAGCTGTTCATGAAAGTTACTCAAACAAGAGCTGTCCATAACACAGCCAATTCTCAACTATTTGAATTAAGGCTGTCCCAGAAGAAGGAAATATTACCCTATAATGGTTAAAATTATAAATATCTTTAGACTTTCAATCCAGTATCAGTATTAGTTTTGGTAACTTGCACACAAAAATGCATATCAGAGTTATGGGACTAGATCCTATTACTTAAATTTATAACCCCAAAGACACGTGTGAAATTTCAATTCAGTATTTGCATTAGTTTTGGAGATAGTAATTGCATTCAAAACTTTAACCAGAATTTACTAAGTCCAAAAGGGGGCATAACTTGGCCAAAATAAAGATGAGATAAGGGATTCGACCTAGTGAGGATGGTAATTTACCTAGAAGAAGAACAAGTAGCTGCGTTCAATAAACGCTTGATGTCCCCAGTGGCATCCTTGTCGATACAAAGCAACCTAAGTCTAAAACAAGGTCAAGGTCAAACTGAGGTCAGGTGATGTTTGAAAATGAGGAATGGTGACAGGTTACATCTGTATTAGTATCAATTCATTCTTGTAAGCGGTACTGATTCTAGACAAAACGGCCCCATTTGGTTAACCAAGAGAAGTTCAAAATGAGGTCAAGGTCAAACTGAGGTCAGGTGATGTCTGAAGATGAGGAATGGTCGAAGGTTACATCTGCATTAGTATCAAGTCATTCTGGTAAGGGGTATTGACGCTAGACGAAACGGTCCCATTTGGTTAACCTCTTACGGACGGACTAACAAACGGACAATCACTATATGCCTCTCGCATCAGTAGATGCCGGGGGCACAAAAAATTTTCAAATCTATATGCCTTTAAATGATAGCAAAATGTACTTGCATGCCAGAATTTAACCAAGGTGTGACACCAATGCCAGGGTGAATAGAAAAGCTAGACTATTTGCTAGACTATTCTTTGAATAGTCAAGCTGATAAAATAACTAGAGTACAAATATATTTTTTTTTCTTTCAACAAGAGAGCCATGAAGACCCTGTATCGTTCACCTGACCTATTGATCTAAAGATCATCAAGATGCCTCTAAAGCGTTAACTAGCTTTTCCTTTGATTTGACCTGGTGACCTAGTTTTTGACCACACATGACCCAGATTCGAACTTGACCTGAAGATTATCAAGATTAACATTCTGACTAAGTTTCATGAAGATACATCATAAATGTGGCCTACAGTATTAACAAGCTTTTCTTTTGATTTGACCAAGTGACCTAGTTTTTGACCCCACCTGACTCAGATCTGTACTTGAGCTATAGATCATCAAGATTAATATTCTGACCAAGTTTCATTAAGATATGGTCATAAATGTGGCCTCTTAGAGTGTTAACTAGCTTTTCCTTTGATTTGACCTGGTGCCATAGTTTTTGATTCCAGATGACCAAATATCGAACTTGTCCAAGATTTTATTGAGGACAACATTGTGACCAAGTTTCAGTCAGATTGGGCCAAAATTGTGACCTCTAGGTTGTTTACAAGCTTTTCCTTAGATCTGACCTGGTGCCATAGTTTTGACTTCAGATGACCAAATATCAAACTTGTCCAAGATTTTATTGAGAATAACATTCTGACCAAGTTTCATTAAGATTGGGCCAAAATTGTGATCTCTTGAGTGTTAACAAGCTTTCCCTTTCAATTGACCTGTTGACCTAGTTTTTGACCCAAGATGACCCAATATCTACCTCGCCCAAGATTTTATTGAGGGTTGCATTCTGATCAAAGTTTCATTGAGATTAGGCCAAAGTTGTGACTTCTAGAGTGTTAACAGTCAAATTGTTGATGACGGACAACGACCGACACGGGGCGATCGCTAAAACTCACTAAAAAAGGTGAGTTTTAAAATGACATGAATATCAAATTTATTCATTCAAAAATGCATTTACAGTAACAAATACAGTAAACAGGGTGGCCCTCTTTTAAGCAAAAACCTCTCTATAACAATATACATATACCGTATTAAAATTTCCCTATCAAATTTACCTCTCCAGAACAACAACCTCTACATAACAGTCAATATTTGTATCTGTGAAAGGGTGTTGTTCTACAGAGGTTGCACTGCACATTAACAATATACATATATTAAAATGAACAGCTGGCTCTTAGATGGTGATTGACTGATTTGGGTTTTATGGTGCACCAAATATTGCACAAAATGGGAATCAAAATTTAGTTCAATACATTTTGTTTACATTAGATCATTCTTCAAGCAACAAAATATGTGCTTTTAACACCGGTGTAACAGCCCAGTTTTTCCCTCAGTCAGTTCTTTCCCCGGGGAAAAAACTGACTAGTCAATTCTTTCCCCCGGGGAAAAAACTGACTAGTCAGTTTCTTCCCCCCCTAGTCAGTTTTTCCCCCCTTGGAATAAGTTTTCTGATAGGGAAAGAAACTGACTAGTTAGTCAGTTCTTTCCCCCTAGTTTTCCCTTCAAGTACTGGATTCTTTCGGTATTGTTATTTGGGATACAAGTGTCTATTCATTTTCCATTTAAATTTCAGATGAAACAGGTATTGTTTTTCATTTGAATAAACCTGTATTTTTTTTTTTTGTAACTTTAATCAATGTTTTTTTTTTGTCAAATCAAATTTTTTAACCTTTGTTTGATTGCCATTACTATTTAATATCTGTCAGGTGCGGGGAAGAAATTGACTGGTCAGTTCGTTCCCCCCTGCATATGCTTGACCTATCAGGTGGGGGGAAAAAATTGACAAGTCACTTATTTCTCCCCCTAGCGTATATTTCACCTATCGGGTGGGGGAAGAAATTGACCAGTCAGTTCTTTCCCCCCTAGCATATAGGTGGGAGAAGAAATTGACTAGTCAGTTCTTTCCCCCCTAGCCAGTACTTGACCTGTCAGGTGGGGGAAGAAATTGACTAGACAGTTCTTTCCCCCCTATATATAGTTAGTACTTGACCTGTGGTGTGGGGAGAAGAAATTGACCGGTCAGTTCTTTCCCCCCTAGCCAGTACTTGACCTGTCGGGTAGGGAGAAGAAATTGACCGGTCAGTTCTTTCCCCCCTTGCATATACTTGACCTATCAGGTGGGGGAAGAAATTGACCGGTCAGTTCTTCCCCCCCCCCCCCCCCCAGTACTTGACCTGTCAGGTGGGGAGAAGAAATTGACTAGTCAGTTCTTTCCCCCCAAGCCAGAACTTGACCTGTCAGGTGGGGGAAGAAATTGACCAGTCAGTTCTTTCCCCCTAACATATACTTGACATATCAGGTGGGGGAAGAAATTGACCGGTCAGTTCTTTCCCCCCTAACATATACTTGACCTGTCAGGTTGGGGAAGAAATTGACTAGTCAGTTCTTTCCCCCCTAGCCAGTACTTGACCTGTCAGGTGGGGGAAGAAACTGACTAGACAGTTCTTTCCCCCCTATATATAGTTAGTACTTGAATTGTGGTGTGGGGAGAAGAAATTGACCGGTCAGTTCTTTTCCCCCAAGCCAGTACTTGACCTGTCGTGTAGGGAGAAGAAATTGACCGGTCAGTTCTTTCCTCCCTTGCATATACTTGACCTGTCAGGTGGGGGAAGAAATTGACCAGTCAGTTCTTTCCCCCCTAGCATATATTTCACCTATCAGGTGGGGGAAGAAATTGACTAGTCAGTTCTTTCCCCCCTTGCATATACTTGACCTATCAGGTGGGGGAAGAAATTGACCGGTCAGTTCTTTCCCCCCCAGCATATATTTCACCTATCAGGTGAGGGAAGAAATTGACTAGTCAGTTCTTTCCCCCCTTGCATATACTTGACCTGTCAGGTGGGGGAAGAAATTGACTAGTCAGTTCTTTCCCCCTAGATTTGTAGCATATACCTGATCTATCAGGTTTGGGAAAAAATTGACCGGTCAGTTCTTTCTCCCTTAGCACTATACTTGAACTGTCAGGTGGGGGAAGAAATTGACTTGTCAGTTCTTTCCCCCCAAGCCAGTACTTGACCTGTCAGGCGGGGGAAGAAATTGACCAGTCAGTTCTTTCCCCCTAACATATACTTGACATATCAGGTGGGGGAAGAAATTGACTAGTCAGTTCTTTCCCCCCTAGCATATACTTGACCTGTCAGGTGGGGGAAGAAACTGACCTGTCAGGTTGGGGAAGAAATTGACTAGTCAGTTCTTTCCCCCCTAGCCAGTACTTGACCTGTCAGGTGGGGGAAGAAACTGACTAGACAGTTCTTTCCCCCCTATATATAGTTAGTACTTGAATTGTGGTGTGGGGAGAAGAAATTGACCAGTCAGTTCTTTCCCCCCTAGCCAGTACTTGACCTGTTGGGTGGGGAGAAGAAATTGACCAGTCAGTTCTTTCCCCCCTTGCATATACTTGATCTATCAGGTGGGGGAAGAAATTGACTGGTAAGTTCTTTCCCCTCTAGCATATACTTGACCTGTCATGTCTGGGAAGAAATTGACTAGTAAGTTCTTTTCCCCCTATATATAGTTAGTACTTGACCTGTGGTGTGGGGAGAAGAAATTGACCAGTCAGTTCTTTCCCCCCTAGCCAGTACTTGACCTGTTGGGTGGGGAGAAGAAATTGACCAGTCAGTTCTTTCCCCCTTGCATATACTTGATCTATCAGGTGGGGGAAGAAATTGACTAGTCAGTTCTTTCCCCCTAGCATATACTTGACATATCAGGTGGGGGAAGAAATTGACTGGTCAGTTCTTTCCCCTCTAGCATATACTTGACCTGTCATGTCTGGGAAGAAATTGACTAGTCAGTTCTTTTCCCCCTATATATAGTTAGTACTTGACCTGTGGTGTGGGGAGAAGAAATTGACCAGTCAGTTCTTTCCCCCCTAGCCAGTACTTGACCTGTCGGGTGGGGAGAAGAAACTAGTCAGTTCTTTCCCCCCAAGCCAGTACTTGACCTGTCAGGTGGGGGAAGAAATTGACTGGTCAGTTCTTTCCCCTCTAGCATATACTTGACCTGTCATGTATGGGAAGAAATTGACTAGTCAGTTCTTTCCCCCCTATATATAGTTAGTACTTGACCTGTGGTGTGGGGAGAAGAAATTGACTGGTCAGTTCTTTCCCCCCTTGCCAGTACTTGACCTGTTGGGTGGGGAGAGGAAATTGACCAGTCAGTTCTTTCCCCCCTAGCCAGTACTTGACCTGTTGGGTGGGGAGAAGAAATTGACCAGTCAGTTCTTTCCCCATTGCATATACTTGATCTATCAGGTGGGGGAAGAAATTGACCAGTCAGTTCTTTCCCCCTAGCATATACTTGACATATCAGGTGGGGGAAGAAACTGACTGGTCAGTTCTTTCCCCTCTAGCATATACTTGACCTGTCATGTCTGGGAAGAAACTGACTAGTCAGTTCTTTTCCCCCTATATATAGTTAGTACTTGACCTGTGGTGTGGGGAGAAGAAATTGACCAGTCAGTTCTTTCCCCCCTAGCCAGTACTTGACCTGTTGGGTGGGGGAGAAGAAATTGACCAGTCAGTTCTTTTCCCCCTTGCATATACTTGATCTATCAGGTGGGGGAAGAAATTGACTGGTCAGTTCTTTCCCCTCTAGCATATACTTGACCTGTCATGTATGGGAAGAAATTGACTAGTCAGTTCTTTCCCCCTATATATAGTTAGTACTTGACCTGTAGTGTGGGGAGAAGAAATTGACTGGTCAGTTCTTTCCCCCCCAGCCAGTACTTGACCTGTTGGGTGGGGAGAGGAAATTGACCAGTCAGTTCTTTCCCCCTAGTATATACTTGACCTATCAGGTGAGGAAAGAAATTTACTGGTCAGTTCTTTCCCCCCCCCCCCCCCCCCCCCCCCCCCCCCCCCACTAGCCAGTACTTGACCTGTCAGGTGGGGAGAAGAAACTAGTCAGTTCTTTCCCCCCAAGCCAGTACTTGACCTGTCAGGTGGGGGAAGAAATTGACCAGTCAGTTCTTTCCCCCTAACATATACTTGACATATCAGGTGGGGGAAGAAATTGACCGGTCAGTTCTTTCCCCCCTAACATATACTTGACCTGTCAGGTTGGGAAATGAAATTGACCAGTCAGATCTTTTTTTCCCTAGCCAGCACTTGACCTGTCAAGAGGCGAAATGAAATTGACTAGTCAGTTCTTTCCCCCCTAGCCAGTACTTGCTCTGTTAGGTGGGAAAGAAATTGACCAGTCAGTTCTCCCCCCCCCCCCCCCCTAGCTATTACTTGCTCTGTTAGGTGGGGGAAGAAATTGACCGGTCAGTTCTTTCCCCAATCTAACAGAGCAAGTACTGGCTTTGGAGGGGAAAGAACTGACCAGTCAATTTCTTCCCCCAACTGACAGGTCAAGCACTGGCTAGGGGGAAAGAACTGATAAGACATTTTCTTCGCCCACCTAACAGAGCAAGTACTGGCTAGAGGGGGAAGAAATTGACCAGTCAGTTCTTTCTAGCAAGTACTGCCTAGAGGGGAAAGAACTGACCAGTAAATTTCTTCCCCCACCTGACAGGTCAAGCATATGATAAGGGGGAAAGAACTGACCGGTCAATTTCTTCTTCCCACCTGAAAGGTCAAGTTCTGGCTAGGGGGGAAAGCACTGACTGGTCAATTTCTTCCCCCACCTGACAAGTCAAGTACTGGCTCGGGGGGGGGGGGGGGGGGGGAAGAACTGACTAGTCAATTTCTTCCCCTACCTGACAGGTCAAGCACTGGCTAGGGGGGAAAGAACTGACTGGTCAATTTCTTCTCCCCACCCGACAGGTCAACATCTGGCTAGGGGGAAAAGAACTGACCAGTCAATTTCTTCTCCCGACCCGACAGGTCAAGTACTGGCTAGGGGGGAAAGAACTGACTGGTTAATTTCATCTCCCCCTGACAGGTCAAGTACTTGCTGGGGGGAAAGAACTGACTAGTCAATTTCTTCTCCCACCAAACAGAGCAAGTACTGGCTAGCAGGGAAAAGAACTGACCGGTCAATTTCTTCTCCCCACCTGACAAGTCAAGTACTGGCTAGATGGGAAAGAACTGACCAGACATTTTCTTCGCCCACCTAACAGAGCAAGTACTGGCTAGAGGGGGAAGAATCAGTCAGTTCTTTCTAGCAAGTACTGACTAGAGGGGAAAGAACTGACCAGTCAGTTCTTTCCCCCTAACATATACTTATCAGGTGGGGGAAGAAATTGACTTTGATTTTTATTTCTTTACAAATGGCATTCATTTTCAAAGGGGGACAGCTATTTCAGAATATTTTCAGTACGGGACAGTACGACAGAACATGTAGTGGTCAGGTAAAATATTGGTAACGATGTTGTTCGTTTATAAAATATTTCTGTGTTTTGGTGATATACTCCTAAACCTAAAATCTTCGACATAAAGTGACATTCTGCAATATTATAACTCAATTGTTATGTTACAGATGAAGAGTATGTACATGTGCAACATTTTTAGGAAAATTTTCAGAGTGTAACGATCATTGTGGATTTCTTGCAACACCACCTACAACTACAAAGTTTAATTTATTTGCAGATGTTGCTGAAAATTTCAGGAATACACTGATGCAAAATTATAAACTTGACTGCTTCTGGTACTACTCCACACCTGGATTTAGCTTTGATGCCTGCTTGCACCACACAGATGTTGTCTTAGAACTTATTCAGGTTGAAAATATGCACCACATCATATGAGCTGGTCTTTGTGTGGGTATGACACAGATTAGGAGCCCTCGGGATGTTCAAGCAAACAACCCTGATGCAGTACCAGATTTCAACCCAAACTAGAGCTGCTTTTGAGAAAAACCAATGTCTCCCACAACTGCCTAAACATCTAAATAGCAAGTCAGTCATTATATACTGTTTACCCACTACAATTCATGGGCCAGAACTCCAAAATGCTTAGACCGATTTGGCTCATTATTGAACTTATCCGAGGTCTTATGGTCAAACACATTTTGTTTAAGTGTGGTGAAGATCGGATAAGAAATGTTTGACTTGGAGTGCGGACAAGAGTAAAAAGGCCAATTTTTAGTAATTCAAGGGCCATAACTCCAATATGCCTGGACCGATTTGGCTAGTTATCGAATTTTGCCGAGGTCTTATGGTCAAACACATTTTGTTCAAGTTTGGTGAAGATCGGATGAGAAATGTTTGACTTAGAGTGCGGACAAGCTTTGTGACAAACAGACAGGCTGGAGTAAATCAGTATGTCTCCCACACCACTGTGTGGTGGGAGACATAATGAACCAATCCACTACCTTCATTTTTTTTTTATTTCAATTCCCTGTACCCTAGTGTTATGCATGACTTTCATCTACCAACATCTAGATTTAGATACTTAAACGAACGTGAAAAAGATCTGATGCTACAGACATAACAAAATTATCAAGTGATGACAAGGGATACATTTTTGTTGTTGACCTTGAATACCCTGACAAGCTACATCACCAGCATAATCAGTTTCCACAAGCATCGGAGAATATAACAATTGGCTCTGAAGACATGTCATACGATCAACTTAGCTGAGCGCTGTTGGTTGAAATTGAAAGAAGAGAGAAAACTGTGCCTTATGCTTCGACCAAAATCCAGATACGCAGAGTATTAACTCACTCTACAACATTACTTTAAGCACTGCATTGTAGTTTCTGCCATCAATGACGTGGTAAAATTCTACCAGTCAAAATGGCTACAAAGATTTGTGAACTGTACTTGTGACAATCGAACAGGAACAGAATCAATTGGACAGTTCAAGAGAAGGCAGCCATTCAATTACACTTGTTGCAAGTGGCGATGAAGAAAGGGAAGCCACCAACAAAACAACAGATTATTCTACTGGTTGGGAAAGAAAATGTTCTTAAGAACTGTGATTGCAGAAGAAAGTATCAAACATGGGCAATGGTTCAGCAAGCAAATAAACAAAAGAACTTACAAGAAGATGTTGAAACTGTAACAACTCATTTCATCAACACCATTCAAGCAAACTTCTAGGTTTGCAAAAGCTATATGCATTTAGTATTTTATTATTGTGAGCAAAACTTGGATTCCTTTGGCAACAGAATCATTAAACAAGAGCTGTCACTATTGGTGACAAATGCCCCCCGAAGCAGGCCAAAGAATGCAACAGTTGTATGTGCAAAAAAAAACAAATATCTTTTGTGACCTTGACCTTGACCTAAGAGACCTGGGTCATAAGCGTGACATATCTTCTCAACATGGTTAACATTTGTGTCAAAATATTTACAAATCCCTTCATAAATGGAAGCATTATGGACAAGACAAGAAACACCTTTGACTTCTAAGTGTGACCTTGACCTTGGAGGTAGGGGTCTAGGTCTTGCGAATGACACCTCATCTTATTATAGGGAACATCAATGCCAAGTAATTTCAAAATCCTTTCATCTCTTGGTAGAGTTATGGATCGGACAAGAAACAGACCATGTTAACCTTTGACCCCTAAGCGTGACCTTGACCCTGGAGCTAGGGGTCTGGGTCTTGCTCATGACATGTCGTCTCATTATGGTAAACATTTACGCAAGTTGTTTCAAAATCCCTTATGGACCAGACACTAAACAGACCATGGTTACCTTTGACCACCAAGTGTGACCTTGACCTTGGAGCTAGGGGTATGGTTCTTGCACATGACATGTCGTCTCATTATGGTGTCAAAATATTTACAAATCCCTTCATAAATGGAAGCGTTATGGACAAGACAAGAAACACCTTTGACTTCTAAGTGTGACCTTGACCTTGGAGGTAGGGGTCTCGGTCTTGCTAATGACACCTCATCTTATTATAGGGAACATCAATGCCAAGTAATTTCAAAATCCTTTCATCTCTTGGTAGAGTTATGGACCGAACAAGAAACAGACCATGTTAACCTTTGACCGCTAAGTTTGACCTTGACCTTGGAGCTAGGGGTCTGGGTCTTGCACACGACATGTCGTCTCATTATGGTAAACATTTATGCCAAGTTGTTTCAAAATCCCTTATGGACCAGACACTAAACAGACCATGGTTACCTTTGACCGCCAAGTGTGACCTTGACCTTGGAGCTAAGGATCAGGGGGTTGTGCATGTTACATTGTCTCATTATGATGAACATTTAATACTTTAATGTTCAAGGTCACTGTGACCTTGACCTTTTACCTACTGACCTCAAAACCAATAGGGGTCATCTTCTGTCATGACCAATGTCCCTATCAAGTTTCATGATCCTAGGCGCAAGCATTCTTTTGTTATCATCCAGAAACCGTATAAATGTTCAAGGTCACTGTGACCTTGACCCTTGACCTCAAAATCAATAGGGGTCATGTGCTGGTCATGACCAACATCCCTATCAACTTTAATGATCCTAGGCTCAAGCGTTCTTGACTTATCATCTGGAAACCAATTGATCTACATACCGACTGACCGACCAACATCTGCAAAACAATATACCCCTCCTTCTTTGAAGGGGGGGCATAATAACTACTGAAATCTGTTTAAAAATTAAAAACAAGAGGGCCATGAAGGCCCTGTATCGCTCACCTGACCTATTGACCTAAAGATCATCAAGATTAACATTCTGACCAAGTTTCATTAAGATATGGTCATAAATGTGGCCTCTGAAGTGTTTAATAGCTTTTCCTTTGATTTGACCTGGTGACCTAGTTTTTGACCCTACATGACTCAGATTCAAACTTGAGCTAAAGATCATCAAAATTAACATTCTTACTAAGTTTCATGAAGATACAGTCATAAGTGTTGCATCTAGAGTGTTAACAAGCTTTTTCTCTGATTTGACCTAGTGACCTATTTTTTGAACCCATCTGACCCAGATTTCAACTTGACCTATATATCATCAAGATTAACATTCTGACCAAGTTTCATTAAGATATGGTCATAAATGTGGTCTCTAGAGTGTAACTAGCTTTTCCTTTGATTTGACCTGGTGACCTAGTTTTTGACCCCAGATGACCCAATATCAAACTCGTCCAAGATTTTATTTAAGGTAACATTCTGACCAAGTTTCATTAAGATTGGGCCAAAATTGTGACCTCTAGAGTGTAAACAAGTTTTTCCTTTGATTTAATCTGGTGACCTAGCTTTTGACCCCAGATGACCCAATATCGACCTCATGCAAGATTTTATTGCTGGTAACATTCTGACCAAGTTTTATTAAGATTGGGCCAAAATTGTGACCTCTAGAGTGTTAAAGAGTTTTTCCTTTGATTTGACCTGGTGACCTAGTTTTTGAACCCAGATGACCCAATATCAAATTCATCCAAGATTTTATTGAGGGTAACATTCTGACCAAGTTTCATTAAGACTGGGCCAAAATTGTGACCTCTAGAGTGTTAACAGTCAAATTGTTGACAACGACGACGGACACTGGGCAATCACAAAAGCTCACCTTTGAGCACTTCGAGCTAATAAGAAACGAACTTTCATTCATATTTTTAGTTAAATTTTTTTTTAAAGAAAATGAGAGCTATTGCACTCACCCCAGCGTCAGCGTGTCTGTTGGTTAAAGTTTTTGATAAAATCAAGTATCTGTTGTTACTATCAAAGCTAATGACTTGAAACTTAAAATGTATAGTTATTAACGATCAAATTCTACACCAGGAGAAACAATCCTCCTAACTCTGTTTGAATTTTGACAGAGTCATGCCCCTTTTTAATTAGAATATTTTGGTTAAAGTTTTTACTGGCAAAGCACTGAGAAAAGTTCAGCACACTATCTTATTAACATGAATTTTTTTTCTGTACACATGGAACATAGAAATAACTTTACAAAACGTAAACAAGAGGGCCATAATGGCCCTATATCGCTCACCTGTTATCATTGCACTTCAGGACAAGGTAAAAAAATCGTAATCAAGATCAAACAAAAGAATCCTGAGTAAATATTTAACATAACTAGTATATTCATAATATTGTAATGTAACTGCATAATCCAATTGTGTATCTGATTTTTGATCTCTCTGTTGAGGGGGCTTTGTCTCACTCTGTCCCTCTGGTCAGATCGCTCTGTGTCTATACTAGTAGAGGCTGCATTTGAACTATGTAAAGCTAAAGCGCCTTTGAACGTGAAATTGATCATGAAAAGGGAGCTATATAAATCTAGTATAATAATAATAATAATAATAATAATAATAATACAAACCCGTACAATCGAATTACCAAATTTAAAGATCTTGTCAATGTAGCAGATGATCAAGTCATGGAACAAAGTAATGTTAAAAGTATTAAAGGCAAAATCTCGGATGTTAACACTGAATCACTGTACAAACTGTTTTCTGTGAGGCTGCTGTCATAATGAATGAAGACATTCAATCACTGAAATGCAATACTTGTCAAAAAAGACAGTTAATCACCACAGAAATGAAGAGTGTGAAAACGGAGTTGACCAGGAGTGTAAAACAATAACAACACTGAAAACCTTCATAATGCCCCAAGACATTTTGGATATCTATCCACTTGGGCAGAGAAATATGAACCTAACAATGTTGAAGTGAAAGTCTTCAACAAAATCAAAAAGGAAATGAAAGAAATTTTTTAAATATGTAACTTTGAACAGCAACATCTAGATTTATTCCTTCGTGAAATGTACAGAAACATGATATTACATTGACACATGATAACATAAATAACAAGACAGTGTGAACTAATACTTCTTCTAAGCTGTTGTATACACAACAAATAAGACAAAAAAAAAAGATTGCAAAGTGAATCATACAGGCAGCTTTAATACTTTTGCCAATTATCTAACTCTGGCAGAGTTATGAACCGTACAAGAAACAGACAATGTTAACATCTGACCTCTAAGTTTGACCTTGACCTTGGAGCTTGGGGTCTGGGTCTTGTACATGACATGTCGTCTCATGATGGTGAACAACTGTGCCAAGTTTGATCAAAATCCCTCTATGCATGTAGAAGATATGCTCCGGACAAAGTCTGTGGACGCCGCCCATCCGCCGCCAGGGGCATTCCCATAATACATCCCGTTTTTCAAATGGGCCTATAAAAAGGCCAATTTTGGTAATTCAAGGGCCGTAACTCCAATATGCCTGGACCGATTTGGCTAGTTATCGCACTTGGCCGAGGTCTTATGGTCAAACACATTTTGTTCAAGTTTGGTGAAGATTGGTTGAGAAATGTTTGACTTAGAGTGCGGACAAGCTTTGTGACAGACAGACACACTGACAGACTGGAGTAAATTAATATAAATCCCACACCACTATGTGGTGGGAGACATAATGAACCAATCTGCTACCTTCATTTTTTTATTTCAATTCCCTGTACCCTAGTGTTATGCATGACTTTCATTTACCAACATCTAGATTTAGATACTTAAACGAACATGAAAACAAGAAACGCGGCAATGCCACGAAACCAGGTTTTCAACACTTTTCGTAAGAATAAACAAGAGTGCCAGAATGTCACAATATACGCCCGTCACAGCAAATTTCTTTACTCTAGCACCTGTATTTGCAGATGTAATTTTAATTTTGTGGTTGTTTAGTAATCATTGTAATTCTTTTGTTTTTCTAAGTCCACAAAAATACTCCTTACCAGGTAGAGATACCTTAAAATACACCTAAAATTAGAAAGTAACAACTATGTTGTACCACAGAAAAGTGGTCTTGGTTTTTCCCTACGGTCAGTTATAAAAAAGTTACAATATAAGTTATTTATAGTAACAACTAAGGGAAGTTATTCATAAAAAAAAAAAAAAAAAAAAAAATTGTAAGTCCACACAGAAATCCTTACCAGGTAGAGATTGGTCAAAATACACCTCAAAATTGGATGTAACATGCATGTTGTACTACAGAAAAGTGGTCTCGATTTTTTCCTACGTCTAGTAATGAAAAAGTTACAATATAAGCTATTTATAGTAACAACAAAGGGAAGTAATTCTAAAGAAGGGAACTGCGCAAGACACTTCGTCTCATGATGGTGTATAATTGTGCCAAGTTACATCAAAATCCCTCTATGCATGAAGAAGATATGCTCCGGACAAAGTTTTCATTCTTGTATCCTTTGACCTCTAAGTGTGACCTTGACCTTAGACCTAGGGACCTGGTTCTTGCGCATGACACTCCGTCTCATGGTGAACAATTGTGCCAACTTTCATCAAAATCCCTCCATGCATGTAGAAGATATGCTAACCCTAACCCTAACCTAACCCTATTTTTAGTAACAATGACCTTGACCTTGATCGCAGAAACCCCAAAATCAATCCCAAGCTACAACTTTATATAAGTTTTCTATACACCATGTTTCATCATGATAGCTCATTCCTAAGTTAAGTTATTGACCGGAAACCCTTTTTCTATTTTAAGTAACAGTGACCTTGACCTTGACCCCAGAAACCCCAAAATCAATCCCAGCCTTTGTCTTGTCATAAGCTACATACATACCAAGTTTTATTCAAATATCTTTACCGAAACAAAAGTTATTGACCTGAAACCCTTTTTCTATTTTAAGTAACAGTGACCTTGACCTTGACCCCAGAAACCCCAAAATCAATCCCAGCCTTTGTCTTGATAAAAGCTACATACACACCAAATTTTATTCAAATATCTTTACCGAAACAAAAGTTATTGACCGGAAACACCAGTTTGACGCCGCCGCCACCGCCGCCCGCCCGACCGACATCTACCCCAATCTAATAACTCAGGTTTTCAACAATCTGACGCTATAGATACAACAAAATTATAAAGTGATGACAAGGGATACATTTTTGTTGTTGACCTTGAATACCCTGACAAGCTACATCACCTGCATAATCAGTTTCCACAAGCACCGGAGAATATAACAATTGGCTCTGAAGACATGTCATACAATCAACTTAGCTGAGCGCTGTTGGTTGAAATTGAAAAAAGAGAGAAAACTGTGCCCTATGCTTCGACCAAAATCCAGATACGCAGAGTATTAACTCACTCTACAACATTACTTTAAACACAGCATTGGAGTTTCTGCCACCCATGATGTGGTAACATTCTACCAGTCAAAATGGCTACAAAGACTTGTGAACTGTACTTGTGACAATCGAAAACAGGAACAGAATCAATTGGACAATTCAAGAGAAGGCAGCCATTCAGTTACACTTGTTGCAAGTGGCGATGAAGAAAGGAAAGCCACCAACAAAACAACAGCTTATTCTACTGGTTGGGAAAGAAAATGTTCTTAAGAACTGTGATTGCAAAAGAAAGTATCAAACATGGGCAATGGTTCAGCAAGCAAATAAACAAAAGAACTTACAAGAAGTTGCTGAAACTATAAAAACTCATTTCATCAACACAATTCAAGAAAACTTCTAGGTTTGCAATAGTTATATGTGTTTAGTTTTTTACTATTGTGAGCAAAACTTGGATTCCTTTGGCAACAGAATCATTAAACAAAAGCTGTTACTATTTAGACATTGTAACTAAAAAATTAAAACCGGAATTTTTAACATTTTGACTCCAAATATATATTGCTAAGTGCATCAGATAATATATATAGAATATTAAAATGCTGTGTGTTATTTTTTAAAAGAGATATTTACTCCAAAAAATTTAGTCCCCATAGCATTTTTGGAAATAGGATAGACAACTCCTGAATGACTATCTCATCAAATTTGCTGATATAAAAATAAACTTAGGTATTTTCCTGGGATACCCTCATTAAAGTCTGTTTCTTCATTCCATTCAGACATGGAATGTAAACAAATACAGGAACAACTTAACAGTACAAGGACATCAAACAACCTATTTCATTTTCCTTCTGGACAGGTACACATGTTAAGTCATACTTGTAGTTAATAAACCAAAATGTAAAACAATTAATTAGCTCATCAAAGAAATGAAGACTAATAACTTCACAATATTTTATTACCTCCCTTCATTACATTTATCATCTACATTCTACATTTTTTTTTATGGAATTACCTCCCTTTATCTCAAATAAGCTTTCTTATATTGCAATTTAATCAGTCAGTATTTTTACCTTAATTTTCAGACAAATAAATTTATATTTTTTTAATCCATGGTTAGATGAAAAGCATAAATTATATTAAAGAAAAACATAAAAGCATTTATGCAAGGTATACACAACAAATAATTTTGAGCCTTGTTGCCAATGACAATGTTGAAAAATATTAAAGCTCAGATGGCATAACTACGGAAACGTATATTGACCCCCCTTATATATGCATCATATAACTTGAATATTAATGAAATATCTTGTTTCTAAGATATGAAACTAAATATATGCTATAACTTTTACCACAAATTATTCTTGTCAAATCATATAAAATGTTTTGATCGAACGTGTTTATGTTTAAAAACAGAACGCTGGCCGAACAGCGACGTTGCTTTTAGATATTAAAAAAATAGTTATGAAAGTGTATGTAACAGATGTATATATTGGTGTGTATTTGTAATCTTAAATGAAAGAAGTTACGTATTATGAAGACAAATAACCCCTTATTAAAAGATGATTTTTATCTCCGTAAATAAGTATTCGTTTATAATTACAAAATTACGTCACCAGCGCGCGCGTTTTCCAGCAGTCAAGAAGATGGCGGACAGGGAAGGCGACAGTGGAATCTTCTTCTCTTCTACTTCTACTACTACTTCTGTAAGTTGAGTTTGGTAGTTAAGGGTGGGTGTGGTATTGTCGAACGGGAGGCTTATTCTGCACAAAATTTAAACATATTCTTCACAATAGAGTTCATAAATGACGTCAAAAAAAGTTGGATCGTAACACAAATTTGATCTGCAGTTTAGTCTAGTCTATTTTAAAATTTGCATCCACAATGGCCGGAAGCGTACAATAAAGAGAAGGAAATTTTGAGATGATGTTGACAAGCTTTAGCGGCTTACATTACATCGTTGGATATCTAAGTATAAGTAAAATAATCGAACCTCTGAAGATAGTGAGATCGTGAAAACAGCTATTATAGATACATTTTGTATGTGAGCTAATCGGCTTTCAACAGAAAAACTAAAATATTTCTTTTAAACTTATTCCATTTATTAAGCATTACATATGATACAAATTAAAATGAGAATAATTTGGTTGCTCAGTTTTGGTAGAATCATACCTGTTAAGTTTCAAAAATATGAAAGAGTGAGATATGTGCGACGGGGGGGGGGGGGGGGGGGGGGGGGGGGAGGGGGGGGGGGGGGGGGGGGGGGAGAGGTTGTTCCACTAAGAATTTTTTTTTTTAAAATATACATGAAATTATGCATTCTGCTGCGTTCTGATGCCATTAATATGAATTTCAGGTCCACCCTTTTTTGCCTTGCTTTAACACATTCTGATAATTTTTTGTTTAATTTTATTTCATGATAGATCTACCCACTAAGAATTTTTTTTTAAAATATACATGAAATTATGCATTCTGCTGCGTTCTGATGCCATTAATATGAATTTCAGGTCCACCCTTTTTTGCCTTGCTTTAACACATTCTGATAATTTTTTGTTTAATTTTATTTCATGATAGATCTACCTACAAGAAAATTTAGTTTTCTAAAAAACAAATAAAAACAGTAATGTGATTTAGTCAGTGAAACTGTTTTGAGTTTTTATTACAGCCATGATATAAAATGTATCTATGAACCTAAATGTTTAATATAAATACGTTTCACTGATCTACATACTCCACTTTCGATTTGAAATGTACTTTCGGTTTGAACCTGCACCAGAAAAACGGTTGTGCATACAACTTACTTTCTACATAGCTTGCAGAAAGCAAAACTAGGTCTATTGTCTGCTTTTCTAAGCCAAGGAATTTCCAGTTCCCACGCGTTGTTATATTTTGATGAATAATTCTTCTCTTTTTCTGGCATCTTCATGTTTTTTTTTTAATGTCTGTCAAGGTCAAGTGCGCGAATGGTTCTAATACTTTTCCAACAATGCAACGTCCACGAATAGCATAAATAGTAACCAGTCAGTCACTATCGATGATTTACGTAATTGGCTCGGAAATTAACGCATCAATTTGATTGGTACAATCTCTCTCTGAAAGCTTCGGTTAACTCACTAAGGACGCAGATCACATTTATGCGTTCATTTTAACTCTTATTGAGTACCGCATGTCGTATTTATCCGTCAAAAGATAACAGCCGTGTATGCCTGGGATCCCATGTATGCGCTATCTGCTATATGCCGCGTTACATGATTTTACGTTTGTAAGAGTACCAACGATTGAATTGCTGTCAAAGTCAGATTTATAAAACCTGGAAGCCATCGAAACAATCAAAATATTTATTATTTAAGCATGTTTTTTTTTTGTTTTAATATACTCATTACTGAATGCATCAAGGGGGGCATTTCGTGTTTGATGAGCTCTTGTCCCAAAAGTATTTGTACATACCTCCTCAGCCTCCCCTCCAAAAAAAAATAGAAGCTTTTTGAGATCAGTAGGTTAAAGGTCAAGGCCACAGTGACCAGGAACAGTAAAACAGTTTCCAGACGATATATGAAGAACCCTTGGGCCTAGGATCAGGAAAATTGATAGGGAGGTTGGTCACGACAAGCAGATGGTCCCTATTGATTTTGAGGTCTTTAGGTCAGGGTCACATTGGCCAGGAACAGTTGAACGGTTTCCGGATGATAACTCAAAAAGTTTAGGCCTAGGATCATGAAAGTTGATAGTGAAGTTGGTCATGACCAGTAGATGACCCCTATTTAATTTGAGGTCATTCGGTCAAAGATCAAGGTCACAGTGACCTGGAACAGTTAAATGGTTTACAGATGAAAACTCAAGAATGCTTGGGCCTAGGATCATGAAAGTTGATAGGGAGGTTGGTCGTCACCAACAGATGACCCCTATTGATTTTGAGATCAGTAGGTCAAAGGTCAAGGTCATAGTGACCAGAAACAGTAAAACTGTTTCCGGACAATAACTGAAGAACGCTTGGGCCTAGGATCAGGAAAATTGATAGGGAGGTTATTCATGACCAGCAGATGACCCTTTTTGATTTTGAGGTCATTAGGTCAAAGTTCAAGGTCACTTCATTGGCCAGGAACAGTTAAACGGTTTCCAGATGATAACTCAAGAACGCTTGGGCCAAGGATCATGAAAGTTGATAGAGAGGTTAATCATGACCAGCAGATGACCCCTATTGATTTTTGAGGTCTGTAGGTCAAAGGTCAAGGTTACAGTGACCCGGAATAGTTAAACATTTTCCGGACGATAATTTGACAACGCTTGGGCCTAGGATCACGAAACTTAATAGGGAGGTATATCATGACCAGCAGATGACCCCCTTTAGATATTGAGGTCAATAGGTCAAAGGTCAAGGTCACATTGAACCGGAACAGTAAAACTTTTGTTTACAGTGAGCAAATAATTTCTGTTCCTTGTGCAATTACTGAATGCATCAAGGGGGGCATTTCGTGTTCTATGAGGTCTTGTTGCAATTGGTCATTCAAAGGTTTTTTCAGTGGCATATACTACATGTCAATTCTTGTCTGGTCTATACTCTGCTCCATAAATTTCATATTACACTTTACATAGTGAACATTTGCAAATTATGCCAAGTAAATTAAGGGGTTCAGTTGAATTATGTCTCCCACCACACAGTGGTTTGGGAGACATATTGATTTACTCCAGTCTGTCTGTCAGAAAGCTTGTCCGCTCTCTAAGTTGAACATTTCTCATCCGATCTTCACCAAAACCGAACAAAATGTGTTTGACTATAAGACCTTTAGCAACAAAATGGTGTAGATCATTCATATAACTTATACTTTTTGAGAATATGTCATTTTGAATGTCTGTAAAATGCCGAAATTTTGTAATCATTTTGCTTATAGAAAATATATTAATGAAAAGGCACCAAACTTAGCAAAGTTAAGGTTTAGCAGTATATCACAAAACAACAGATTTTTTGAACGAATGAACAGCATCTTGACACACAACTTATCTGTCCAATACATGTTTTATTGTTCTGTCACACGGAGTTGGATACTTAAAATATTCTGAATGAGTTGTCCCCCTTTAAATAAGAATGACATTTGTAAAGAAATAAATGTAAACAATCGTCAGAAACGATGTTTTACCTAATTATGTTAAGTTTAAACACTCGCACGATTTTGCAAATGCATCAAAACGAAGACGTGTAACAGCTTTTAAAAAATGGTGAGTTTTTAAACTTGCTGAACTGTCGAGAAGTGTGGCCCCTTCATGCAGTTCCTATCTGGAATTCAATACATATATCAGTAAATTGACATTGGTTTTATAGATTAATATAAATGTTTTATATACTGTTTAATTTTCAGGTAAAACAATGCTTTCTTTCTATGATTTGATGACGTTCGAACTTTCTTCTCTGAAACATGGACCTATACCTTAATCAAAAGTACAACACTTTTGGATTATGTAGAACATTACATTTCCAGTGATATTTTAGGTCTGCGTCCTGCGTCATATTATGCACAAAATTTGCCAGGGACGCAGTCTTGAAGTATGAGTGTCCTACGGGACGCATATTCGTACCAAATCCGAAATGGGAAACTTACAGAATGAATAATTTAAACTTACTTAATTATGCCATGCCAGCGCTTTTTTTTTTTTCACCAAAATATTCGGCGAAATTCGGCCCCATTCCCCCTCCAAATAGTATGTTTTTTTCCCCTTTCCGATGCCTAAAATTCCCCTCCGAAACTAAAAAAATGCCAATCAATTAAATCATAATTCACTAGTTCATTTTATTTATTTTATTATAGAAAACAGTTCACCGCGGTATCTCGCGTTTGTTTACATCGACACTGGTTGGAGTAACTTCCCTTGATAAATCAGAATCATTGAAGCGCTTTATTATTCTGCACAAAAACGCTGTTGAATGTTAGTCAGTAAATGATTTGCATTCTATTTGTTTGGCCGGGTGGTGTTGAGTTTTCCATCTTCTAGTCAGTCAGGGTTTGATTTTATGCTTTGGGAAGGGACTAGGATCCAACGCATACATTTTTTTACAGTTTGTTTTTATTGTGACAGGTCAAATGTAACAGTAACTGCAAATGTCAGAATTTGACAGAAATAAAAACAAGAGGACCATGATGGTCCTGAATCGCTCACCTCTTCCCACATGACCCAGTTTTGAGTATGACATTGTTTTTTCTATTATTTGACATAGTGACCTAGTTTTTGAGCTCATTTGACCCAGTTTTGAACTTGACCTAGATATTATCAAGATAAAAATTCTAACCAATTTTCATGAAGATCCATTGGAAAATATGGTCTCTAGAGAGGTCACAAGGTTTTTCTATTATTTGACCTATTGACCTAGTTTTCGAAGGTACGTGACCCTGTTTTGAACTTTACCTAGATATCATCAAGGTGAACATTCTCACTAATTTTCATGAAGATCTCATGAAAAATATGGCCTCTAGAGAGGTCACAAGGTTTTTCTATTTTTATACCTACTGGCCTAGTTTTTGACCGCATGTGACCCAGTTTCGAAACTGACCTAGATATCAACAAGGTGAACATTTGGATCAATTTTCATGAAGATCCATTGAAAAATACGGCCTCTAGAGAGGTCACAAGGTTTTTCTAATTTTAGACCTACTGACCTAGTTTTTGACCGCAGTTGACCCAGTTTCAAACTTGACCTAGATATCATCAAGATGAACATTCAGACCAACTTTCATACAGATCCCATGAAAAGTATGGCCTCTAGAGAGGTCACAAGGTTTTTTATATTATTTGACCTACTGACCTAGTTTTATATGGCACGTGTCTCAGTTTCAAACTTGACCTAGATATCATCAAGGCGAACATTCTGACCAATTTTCATAAAGTTCCATTCAAGGATATGGCCTCTAGTGAGGTCACACGGTTTTTCTATTTCAAGATCTACTGATCTAGTTTTTGATTGCAGCTGACACAGTTTCAAACTTGACCTATATATCATCAAGATAAACATTCAGACCAACTTTCATACAGATCCCATGAAAAATATGGCCTCTAGAGATGTCAAAACGTTTTTTCATAATTTGACCTACTGACCTACTTTTGACCGCACATGACCCACTTTTGAACTTGACCTAGATATCATCAAGATGAACATTCTGACCAATTTTTATGGAGATCCCATGAAAAATATAGCCTTTAGGGAGGTCACAAGGTTTTTTCTATTATTTGACCTACTGACCTAGTTTTTGAGGGCACGTGACCCAATTTCAAACTTGACCTAGATATCATCAAGATGAACATTCAGACCAACTTTCATACAGATCCCATGAAAAATATGACCTATAGAGAGGTCACAAGGTTTTTCTATTATTTGACCTACTGACCTAGTTTTTGATTGCAGCTGACCCAGTTTCAAACTTGACCTATATATCATCAAGATAAACATTCAGACCAACTTTCATACAGATCCCATGAAAAATATGGCCTCTAGAGAGGTCAAAATGTTTTTTCATTATTTGACCTACTGACCTACTTTTTGACCGCACATGACCCACTTTCGAACTTGGCCTAGATATCATCAAGATGAACATTCTGACCAATTTTTATGGAGATCCCATGAAAAATATAGCCTTTAGAGAGGTCACAAGTTTTTTCTATTATTTGACCTACTGACCTAGTTTTTGAGGGCATGTGACCAACTTTCAACCTTGACCTAGATATCATCAAGATGAACATTCAGACCAACTTTCATACAGATCCCATGAAAAATATGGCCTCTAGAGAGGTCACAAGGTTTTTCTATTATTTGACCTACTGACCTAGTTTTTGAAGGCACATGACCCACTTTCAAACTTGACTTAGATATCATCAAGGTGAACATTCTGACCAATTTTCATGAAGATCTCATGAAATATATGGCCTCTATAGAGGTCACAAGGTTTTTCTATTTTAAGACCTACTGACCTAGTTTTTGACCGCACATGACCCAGTTTCAAACTTGAAATAGATATCATCAAGATGAACATTCAGACCAACTTTCATACAGATCCCATGAAAAATATGGCCTCTAGAGAGGTCAAAAGGTTTTTCTATTATTTGACCTACTGACCTAGTTTTTGAAGGCACGTGACCCACTTTCAAATTTGACCTAGATATCATCAAGGTGAACGTTCTGACCAATTTTCATGAAGATCTCATGAAATATATGGCCTCTAGAGAGGTCACAAGGTTTTTCTATATTTAGACCTACTGACCTAGTTTTTGACCGCACATGACCCAGTTTCAAACTTGACCTAGATATCATCAAGATGAACATTCAGACCAACTTTCATACAGATCTCATGAAAAATATGGCCTTTAGAGAGGTCACAAGGTTTTTCTATTATTTGACCTACTGACCTAGTTTTTGACGGCACGTGACCCAGTTTCGATCTTGACCTAGATATCATCAAGGCAAACGTTCTGACCAATTTTCATGAAGATCTTGTGAAATATATGGCCTCTAGAGAGGTCACAAGGTTTTTCTATTTTTAGACCTACTGACCTAGTTTTTGATGGCACGTGACCCAGTTTCGAACTTGACCTAGATATCATCAAGATGAACATTCTGACCAATTTTCATGAAGATCTCATGAAATATATGGCCTCTAGAGAGTTCACAAGGTTTTTCTATTTTTAGACCTACTGACCTAGTTTTTGATGGCACGTGACCCAGTTTCGAACTTGACCTAGATATCATCAAGGTGAACATTCTGACCAACTTTCATAAAGATCCCATGAAAAATGTGACCTCTAGAGTGGTCACAAGCAAAAGTTTACGCACGTACGCACGGACGGACGATGGACGACGGACGCTGCGTGATCACAAAAGCTCACCTTGTCACTTTGTGACAGGTGAGCTAAAAAACATCCACTCACCGACTTGCTTAGGAAGGGACCTAATGTCTGTTGTAAATTTTGTTAGTCTAATGGATGTCTTCACCTTCACATTTGAAAAATTTATTTGGTTATCTGGTATTGATATGCTACATTGTGTTATATGTCCTGTCACATGCTCTTATGGGCACTAAATTTATCAATAAACTTGAAACTATAGTTTATTTCATCACAAATGAAAATTCCCCTTTTCTTAGTTTTACGTCTTATTTTTCCCCCTCCAAAGGGCACTGACCCCCTTCCCCCAAAACTGAAAAAAATCACTGCATGCAGGCATTGGTGGTAATGACCCCCATCTGGCTCTTTTATCTATTAAAATGTTTCCTAAATATCTTTTCTGCCCTAGGGGTCCCAAATTTATTACATAGACTTATAAGAGGTAAAAAATGTGGATCTTTAACAAGATTGTTCAAATTATGCCCCTGGGGTGAAAAGGGGCCCCACCCTGGTGGTCACTTGTTATGAGTTACATAGGAAAAGAATACTTAAAAGATTATCATATCATACTTCCTAGACTGTATAATTACCTTATGACCCCAAGGAATTAGGGATCACTTTACTCTGACCTTGACCCACTGACCTACTTTCTCGTTTTTAGCTCACCTGAGCCAAAGGCTCAAGGTGAGCTATTGTGATCGCTCACCGTCTGTCGTCCGTCCACACTTTCCTTTAAATAACATCTATTACACCACCAAGCCAATTTTGATGAAACTTCACAGGGATAATCCTTGGATGGTCTTCTTTAAAAATTGTTCAAAGAATTGAATTCCATACAGAACTCTGGTTGCCTTGGCAACCTAAAGGAAAAATTAAAAAATCTTCTTGTCCAAAACCACAAGGCCTAGGGCTTTGATATTTGGTATGTAGCATCATCTAATGGACCTCTACAAAGATTGTTCAAATTAACCCTCTAGGGTCAAATATGGTCCCACCCCGGGGGTCACATTGTTTATATAGACTTATATAGGGAAAAGCTTTGAAAATCTTCTTGTCCAAAACCATAAGGCCAAGGGCTTTGATATTTAGTATGTAGTATCATCTAGTGGGCCTCTACCAAGATTGTTCAAATTATCCCCCTAGAATATAATATGGCCCCGCCCTGGGGGCTCACATTGTTTCTATGGACTTACATAGGGAAAAACTTTGAAAATCTTCTTGTCAAAAAAAAAAAAAAAAAACAGGCTTAGGGCTTTGATATTTTGTATGTAGCATCATATAATGGGCCTCTACCAAGAATGTTCAAATTACCCCCCCCCCCACCTTGGGTCAAATATGGCCCCACCCTGGGGGTCACATGGTTTATAATTATCAACTTACATAGGGAATAACTTTGAAAATCTTCTCGTCCAAAATCATAAGGCATAAGGCTTTGATATATAGTGTGTTGCATCATCTAGATGGCCTATACCAAGATTTTTCAAATTATTCCCCTAGGGTATAATATGGCCCCCCCGCCCTAGTGGTCACATTGTTTCTATAGACTTATATAGGGAAAAACTTCGAAAATCTTCTTGTTAAAAAACAAAAGGGCCTAGGGCTTTGGTATTTGGTAGGCAGCATCATATAGTGGGCCTCTACCAATATTGTTCAAATGACCCCCTTATGTTGAAATATGGCCCCGCCCAGGAGGGTCACATTATTTTAAAGACTTGTATAGGAAAAAAAATTTAAAATCTTGTCTTAAACCACAAGACCTAGGCTTTTGATATTTGGTATGTAGCATTGCTTTGTGGTTCTCAACCAAGATTGTTCAAATCATTACCCTGGGGTGAAAAGAGGCCCTGCCACGGGGGTCCCTAGTTTCACATAGGCCAGAGTTCTTTGATTTTTCGTTACTCAGACCCGCCGACCCTATTTTCCGTCATTTTAGAAAAAAATAAAAATTGAAATTTCAAAAATTTCGAAATTATTTTCAGGCGACGATCGGTGTTTTGCTGCATTCTGACGACGACGACAACGTCGATATTCGTCAGCACATTATCCGTCAGTGTCATATAGGCGCAACTTCCGCTCAAATGGAAGCGTCTCCCGTATGTAAACAAAAACAGTGAAATTTAAGATTGTCTTTGAACGATTTATGCGCGATGGAAAAGCGGAATATTTGGTTTGTGATCTAGTATAGACAATAAAACAACGAAAAACAAGTTCTGTAAAGGTTACGGTCAGTATCAATGTCACAAAATGTTAGAAAAACATAGATTTACCCGACGTAAATAACAACGGCAACATTGAATGTGAATTTGACATGCCTTTGGCAGTTATATATTTACATGAGGATGACGTATAGGAGCAACAAAGTGCTGCCAAAGGAGTCATCCATTTCAGATTATTTTGGGGGGGGGGGGGGGGGGGGGGGGGGGGGTTTAACCAGGAGGAAAAGGGGCCCAGGCCTGTGATTTGGAGCAAAAACAGCTCGGTGTTTGGGCAAAGGGGAATAAAAAACCTTATGTAAAGTCAGTTTTTGGGGAAAACTGCATAATTTAAAAGATGTTTTCTGAGGGAAGGACCCTGTTATGAAGGGGATAAAACCCTGTGATATGCTTATGATATATATATATATATTACGACCTTGAATCACTTGCTCCTGACCACTGTGGGATCGAGCCCCACTCAGGTCATCATGTGAAAAAGGTATCCAGCTGGCTGACGGAAGGTAGGCCATTCTACCCAGATGCCAATTCTTGCCTGAGATGATGCCCAGAGGAGTACCTGGGGTATTCCAGCACCATTTAAGTCTGGAAAGTCACCATATGACCTATAAAACTGTATCAGTGTGACTTATAACACAAGAAATAAATATTAAAATGTATTAAATAAAGATCTTGGTCAGAAAAGTTTATGAATTAAAAATAAAAGTATGCACATGCTAAAAATGAAACCAGCCGATCAGACCATTGAAAATTGCTATTCAGTCATCAATTTGATACTCGTGGGAGATGTTATGACCAAGGGCAAATAGTACCCATGCCCAAAGAGTGATTTTGTTAAAGTTTTTGAAATCATCAATTTTATGTTCAAGATAATAAAAAAGTTAAACACAGAATGGTAATTTTCTTTGTATTACATGTTAAATGCGTATTAAAGAAGAGTTAAAATCTTTCAGGCAACACATTTGAAGTGATCACTTATCGTCTGTTGTTTTAGTAATTTTACTGCCTTTTTATTTTTATTTTTTTCCCTCCTCCTGTCAACATTTTTCTGCCCAAAATCCGAGTAACAAAATATTAAAAAAACTCTAGACATAATAGCATGGTTCGCACAGGCCATGAAAAGTCCTTGAATTTGATGCCTACTCCTTGAAAACTACTTGAATTTTGTAACAGTCAGAAACTACTTGAAAACTACTTGAATTTAGGGAAAAAACGTACAAAAGATGGCAAATAGTCCTTAAATTCGTCTGGTGCAAAGTGAAAACTGACAAACATTATAAACGGACCAAAATAAACTAAAAAACAACAAAAAAAAAAACAACAACCGTTTCCGCCATAGTCGGCGATGGTACGGTACTTTACGGGTTTTATGCTCTTTCAAGTAATTTTCACACCGTGATGCGTTGAATGTCATTTTTCCAGGAAGAAAAACATGAGTTCTAAAATTTTGTCCTAAATTGGATTTAAATTGGTTATTTCATGTCTCAGCAACAGTGACATTGCGCCCATTTTAGTCCTTGAAAATGGAGGAAAACTACTTGAAACTCTTTGATTTTTTTTTGGGAAGGTCTGTATGAACCATGTATAGGAAAACACTTTAAAAATCTTCTTGTCTGAAATTGCAAGTTCAGGGGTGGCAAATTCAATTGTCCGTATTGCCCAGGTTGTCATAAAGCTTGTACAGACAAGTGAAATTTGACCAGAATTTACTATATAATTATCATACGGACAAGTTAAAAATATTTAGCCGCCCCAGGGCCAAGGCATAGGCTTTTGATATTTGGTATGTTGCATTGCCTAGTGGTCCTCTACCAAGATTATTCAAATTATGGCCCAGACTTGAAAAGAGGTCCTGCCCTGGGGGTCTCAAGTTCTACAACAACTAGGAAAAACTTTAAAAATCTTCTTGTGTTAAAGTTCAAGGCTTATGCCTTTAATATTTTGTATTATATCATTGCCTAGTTTATCTCTAGCAAGATTTTTGAATTATGTCCCTGGGGTGAAAAGAAGCCCCGCCTCAGGGGTCACTTGATGTATGAGTTATATAGGAAAAATACTTAAAAAATTATCAGATCATAATTATTTCCTAGACTGTTTAATTATATTAGATGACCCCAAGTGATAAGGTGTCACGGGACTTAGACCTTGTCAGACCTACTGACCTACTTTCTTGTTTTTAAAGATACAGCCTTGAAATTTGGATGACATGTACAGTTTTGAACACCAGTGTTAAAACTGACTTTCAGTGACCAGGAATATGACCTACAGACCTACTTTCTTGTTTTTTGAAGCTTTAGCAGAGAAATTTGTTCAAGCAAACAGTTTAACTCAATTGAGCAATATAGGGCCATCATGGCACTCTTGTTTAAGATACAGCCTTGAAATTTGGATGACATGAACAGTTTTGCACACCAATCTTTAAACTGACTTTCAGTGACCATGAATGTGACCTACTGACCTACTTTCTTAATATTGTAGCATCAGTTTACCATATGAAATGTGGCTCATGTTACTCAGGTGAGCGATACAGGTCGGGATGACCCTCTTGTTTTATTTGTTGCTACACTGATGCATGTAAATGATCCCTAAAACAAGAAAATTTTGTTAACTATGTAAAAATTGTCTGAATTATAATGTTTGAATGTTGCAGCAGCAGTATATTATAAATTTATAAATGTTTATTTTATAGGTCAAAACACAGAGCCTAAACAAGTGTTTGAAGATTTTTAACAGTAGCGGCACAGATGGCTTCATGATAAAGTTTAGTTCTTTAGAAGAATTAGAAAGAAAAGGTTTGTATTTTCACTTCAAGTCTTTAAACAGATGCATTTTCTGTTAATTGGAATTGATAAAGCTAGGGAAATGCAAATTTGCTTTATGCTTTATGCTTCGGTAATGGCTGCAAATTTATTATAGTACAGGGGCATACTTTTATGTTCATAGCCAGAAACGCTTTCTTTCATTTTTTGTGACAGTTGCATCAGCATGATCATCGATATTCCTTTGAACCAAAAAATGTATGTCTATTTTTAGCTCACCTTAGGGGTGTAACGATACATCGAAGTATCGATGCATTGCGATACCGAGTGTCCTGATAGTATGCATCGATAGAAAAGTCACAATCCAATAACAATCGCCGATAGTTCTTAGAACAATCGATAGTTTCGATAGTTTTGAAATTTTAGTAAATACAGAAATAATTTATAATTTATAAACCAAGAAATAGAGCCAGCTTTCATTTGCGCCTCGGAAAATGTTTACGTCTCTATTACTGTTACAATAATTACCCTCACGGAATTAAACTACCATAAAGGACTGGGAAGTCTGGGAGATAATTAATAAATCTAGTTTCTGTAGAAAATTTGATTAAACATATTTAAATAACCTTAATCTTAAATGAGAAAAAGTACTTTGGAGAAAGTAGGCTTCTTGTATGATATAGCAAACTGTTCGGTAGGGCCCTTCATTTAGTGCTGGTACACCACAGTCCGATCCTTCAATTTTCGTCTTTTCGATGCTTTGGGTTATTAAACACATTGACATTCGCAACAGATGGCCAATTCGTTTGAGTAAACCTTGCATAGGTATATTGTTTTACTTGTTGTTTTAAAGCCAAGGAAGGCAAGAAAAGAAATGTGAAAAATATATAATGTTAGATTTATTTCTGTCCACTTCAGTTATACAAACATCTCAATGTGTATTAACAGCAATTATAAGCAGTGCCGTGTCTTACACTGTGTAATAATGCCAGTTGGTAGTTTTGCTGTATAAAACATGGTGGCCGATTAATACTAAATTGCAATAGTTATAATTGCCATAGTAACCTGCAATAGAATAGTATCACAGTAGTTTTTCAGCAATATCAATAGTATTGCATTCATCAAAATTGGCCCCAATAGTCATCCCTAGCTCACCTGTCACTATCACCTGTCACATAGTGACAGGGTGAGCTTTTGTGATCACCTTTACATCGTTCGTCCGTCCACAGTATCCTTGTGAACACAATTAGATACCACATTTTGTATTTGATTTTAATCAAACTTGCACTCAACTTGTATGGGCATAATATCTCGGTTCCATTTGAAATCTGGCCAGATCCCATTATGGGTTCCGAGTAATGGCCCCTTAAAGGGCCAAAATTTGCTATTTTTGGCTTGTGTACACGATAGAGATAACATTTTGCAATCAACTTTAATCAAACTTGTACAAAACTTGTATTGGCATATCTCAATTCTGTTCGAAAACTGGCCAAATCCCATCATTGGTTCTATAGTTATGGCCCCTTAAAGGGTCAAAATTTGCCATTTTTGGCTTGTGAACACAATAGAGACCACATTTTGCAATCAGCTTTAATAAAACTTGCACACAAGTTGTATTGGCATAGTATCTCGGTTCCTTTCAAAAACTGGCCTGATCCCATCATGGGTTTCAGAGTTATGGCCCCTTAAATGGCCAAAATTTGCTATTTTTTGCTTCTGAGCACGATAGAGACCACATTTTGCAATCAACTTTAATCAAACTTGAACACAACTTGTATTGGCATAATATCATGGTTCCTTTCAAAAACTGGCCAGACCCCATCGTGGGTCTTACGTTTTTTTCAATTTTAAATTTTCCATCAACATATGAAATTTTAAATTGATTTTGACTAATGAAATTATTTGCTTCTTAGTAACATCCTTAGCTTTTTACTGGATATATTTTTTTTGCCATTCCTCACCACAAACTTTTTTGGCGGGGATACCAATTCATAGATTTTGCTTGTCAGTCTTGATGTGTACATGTAGAAGACCCCTATTGTTTTTTAGACCCATGTCCATTGCTGAATGGTCAAGGTCACACAAAGCGTTCAGAAATACCTATCTGTCCAGTCTTGTCCAGACTGTGACTTCATAGTTTATACGGGTATTTTGAAAAAACCTTGGCACCAATGTTTTAACATAATTGCGGTAGATGCCTGTGTCAGTAAAAGAAACATGCCCTTAGCTTAAAGTCAAGGTCAGCAACTCGCACTTAAGAAGGCGAATGTCAAACATTGGCGAGCTTGGCCACTGTTCAGTTCTTAAAACACCCTTCAAATTCTGATAGTAATGCTCATATTCACAATGATAGGAACACTCATTTTTTAGATTATTTTATTTTATTTTAATTTTTTTTATTTATTTATTTTAGATTTGAAAACTGTTTGATGACCTGTATGTGTTTGGCATGCATACCTGTAGGCACACACATGGCAATAACATGAATTGTCAGATCTTTTGATAATAAGTAGTTAATACCTTACCAGAGTGCAGGAAGTGGGATCTATATTAAATCAAATTTCTTGTCCACACCCCAAAACTCTTGAGATGAAAATAAAGGTGGTTGAAAATTTTTTCTCTGTGTTCATTTATTCGAAAATACTCTTTGATAAGAGACCTGTGAAATAATTTACAGTGTAGATGTCTGCAAGAAATTGGTATAATTTTTTTCTTTTTAAACAGCCAAGGAAAAATTCCAAATAGAGGGAACTATCAGATTGGTAATGGATGATTTGTGTTGTGTGGATGACAACGATGTATTGATGTCGGCAGATATTGACAAATTGTACATTTTAAAAGAAGGCGAGGAGTTAAATCTTCCAGGACCTTCTGGTTCAGGTAAAGTAGTCACTTGTTCTACAACAAAATAAAGGTCAGCTCCACTGCAGGATTTATTTCAGAAGAATTTCTGACAAATTATATTTACAAGAATTGCTAGAGCAAATTTGGTTTTAGCAATTTTTAGCTCGACTATTCAAAGAATAGGGGAACTATCCAACTTGCCCCGGCATTGGCTTTAGAGTAAGCGTCACACAAATGTTAAAGTTCGTGTACCACCCCAAATATTTTCGAAGTCCATTGAGATATTGCTTTGATATTTTGCATACTTGTTTACCATCACAAACGGATTCTGTAAACAGGAGCATACAACTCTATCAAGCATTTTGACTGAATTATAGCCCCTTTTCGCTTTAGAATATGCTTATTGTAATGTTAAAGTTATACTCATAGCTTATATTATACTATCAAGCACTGAGAGTAGTCGAGCGTGCTGTCAACTGACAGCTCTTGTTACTGAGCCCGCTTGCGATGAGCTCGATATATTTTGATGTATGTGTGTGCGACCATGCGATTTTGTCAGGACCATATCTTTGACATGCATGGACCGATCTTGTTTATATTTGGCATGAATGTTTACCTCAATGAGAAGGTGTTTCATGCGCAAACCCCATGTTCCTATCTCAAAGGTCACGGTCACAGTTGGAGGTCAAAGGTGAAATTGAAGTTCGTCCAGACCATGACTGACATGCATAGACCAAATTTGTTTATATTTGGCATGAATGTTTAACTCAGTGAGAAGGTGTATCATGCGCAAACCCCATGTTCCTGTCTCAGAGGTCAAGGTCACAGTTGGGAGGTCAAAGGTCAAGTTGAAGCTTGAGCATTTTTCTTCACGCATGGTGGGATTTTGATGTAACTTGCCATGAATGTTCACCTTCATGAGACAAAGTTCCATGTGCAAGAACCAGGTACCTTGGTCAAAGGTTAAGGTCACACTTAGAGGCCAAAGGTCAGATACAAAATTGACATTGTCTGGAGCATGCCGGGTTAAAAACTAGGTCACTAGTTCAAATCAAAGAAAAACGTTGTGTATGCAATGGAGAGTGTATTTTTCAATTGGTCCTTGTGAAATTTGGTCAGAATGATACCTTGATGAAATCTAGGTCAAATTTGAATATGGTTCATCTGGTGTCAGAAAGTAGGTCACTAGGTCAAATCAAAGAAAATCATTGTGTATGTGATAATATATTTTCCAACTGATTGTCATGAAATTTTGTCAGAATGATTGCCTTGATAAAATCGTCAAGTTTGAATATGGGTCATCTGGAGTCATAAACTAGGTCATTAGGTCATATCTAGGGAAATACAAACCCCAGGCCTCCGTAAATCTGGGCAGATTCCTTTGTTTACAAGTGCCGTTAGTCTGCCTAGACATTTGGTTGTATTTCAAAATATTTCAAAAGAATCTGCCCACATTTACGGATTGAATCTCTAGATCAGACGTATATCTGCCCACTTTTACGGTATAATTATCATATATGCAAATACAGGTGCCAAATAGTATAATAAATGTTACTTGTTTAAGACAGCTGGTGGGGTGGATATTCTGCCCGTGGACATGCAGAATTGTTAATGGTATGTTATTGCTATGGAAGGCATGAGACAAAGATTTCTAGCAAAAATAAAGTTATCTGTTTGACTTGTGTGTTACAAATGGATTAATCCTAATGAAAGAATCTGAGAACCACCAACGGTTTACAAAAAGGGGAAATTTGAAAAAGCACACAATGCTGGAATATCGCATGGCCTTGGCCAAACAGTTGATTGGTGATTATGTCGAGAATGAAAAGGCCGCCCTTGCCACTGTTGGTAATGGACACTTTCCAAAAAAGGGAGAGAAAAAGGGTAGATGCCGACAGTGTAGCAAAAACAAAATTAGAAAAGAACCTATAAATATGTGTGCACAGTGTCAGGTGCATTTATGCATAGACTGTTTCGGGAAGTGGCACAGGGATTTGTTGAAGGGCAGAAATGATGCTGCATAAAGTGCGTGTGAAAATATGCCGGTGTATATGTACTATAACAGTGTAAATAACTTGTAAATTGTGGACACTGTTTTTCAATCCGTTTTAAGTTTCATGACTAGTCAAAAATTTTCCTTTTTCACTAATCTTTTTTTCTATTTTTTTTTTATTGTAATAAAAGCTTTATTTTTTAGTAATTTCATTTTTTTAATGTTTAATTTCTTCTAAAACTGTACATACATTTCTAAATTATTTCTAGTTTTCTGTTTATATTGCTTTGTCACAAATATCATATCAATTTATTATATTCAACAGGTTAAAAAATCAATCAGGTTTCAAGTATTTATGAAAAACTTTTAATAAGTATAAATTATTAAAAATAGATAGAATTAT
The DNA here is from genome assembly GCF_021730395.1 of Mercenaria mercenaria. Lineage (NCBI taxonomy): Eukaryota > Metazoa > Mollusca > Bivalvia > Venerida > Veneridae > Mercenaria > Mercenaria mercenaria. The sequence goes on from NC_069363.1 coordinate 60,094,694, forward strand.
TTAGAACTGAAAATGGTCTAGGTATATCTTTATATACACCTCTGTACAAATTATTTTAGCATTCAATCTTGATTGTATTTCAGCAATATTGTACACTGTAACTATTATTTATTTGTATTTTAATCTTATTGTCACAAGATTAAATTCTTATTAAATTATTTATTTAATTTAGATTTGAAAATATATCTCATTATCATATTTATGTACATAATAAAACAGTTGACAGAATGAATTGTTTTAATTTCCCCACCCTTACAGAAGCAAGCCTCTGTGGCGTACATGCTGCGTATTTGCTGTGTATATGCCGCGAACACAGTAGTACGCCAGAGGAGTACATTTTACATACACTGCATGCCGCGTACATGCCGCGTACTATTTCGACGAATACACAGCATGTACGCAGGAGGTCACTAGTACACTTCAAGTACGCAGCACAGACTCTGAAAATTTAAGGAGTACACTGCATGTACGCAGGAGGGACTTGTACAAGAAAATATTACACTGCATGTACACCGCAGATACTTCGAAATTTATAACACTTATATTTAGTTGCATTAAAGTTGTTTCCCCTTGATGCAGTTACGCCATTTTCTTCAGATGTTTACCAAATTACATGCTACAAAAATTGATTTATTTCATTGAAAAGTGGATGAAGAAAAGCATACTAATTTATTTGATAACATCAATCTACATTATTTTGGTAAGGGTAAATACTTATTGATGCATGTCACTTATCTTTTTTCTGTTTTTTTCTGTCCAAATGATCAGCATTTGCATAAGAAAGTTGGTGGGGTAAGGAATTTACATTATCACAGCAGTTTCGCCACAAGAGTACACAGCAAGTATGCAGCAGGAGTACACAGCATGTACGCCGCAGGACTCGGGCCAGGATTACACAGAATGTACGCCGCAGGAGTACACAGCATGTACGCCGCAGGACTCGGGCCAGGAGTACACAGAATGTACGCCGCAGGAGTACACAGCATGTACGCCGCAGGGGTAGTACACTGCAGGCTCATTTGCATGTGAAAAGTGTATGTGCCGCGTACATGCTGCGTACTATTTCCCGCATACTAAATTCCTCCAGCGTACATCCTGTGTACTATGTAGTCCACAGCATGTACGCAGCAAGTAGTACGGGGCAGAGCTCATTTGCATGTCAAAAGTGTACTACAAACGTACTATCGGTGTATATGCGGTGTATATCCTGCGTACTATTTAAAGCCCTTGATTTCAGTACACATCATGTACGCATCATATACGCTGTATGTACACAGCAAGAGTACGCAGCAGGCCTTTTTCTTCTGTAAGGGCAGTCAATCATTTTTCCCTGTTTATAAATCTGGCCAATTAATTGCCATGGTGACAAAAATCATACCACTGGTTAGAGAATTTTATTACCTATAAGTGTGTAAATTTTCAGCTCAATTGGATTATACTTGCCATAGCCAGGGGCAAATTACATAACATACCATCATAATTTATTGCCACTTAATAAAACACTACAATATCTCTCAGGGATACAGAGTAGATAAGATCAATAAGGTACACAGGAGTTGGCTTATCAGTTATCTTTAGGGGTTAATTGGCAGATAGTGTACAGGGTTGAATGAGTTAAAGGTTGAAATATGCCATAACTGATTCTGAGGTACTGAGAATGATGGAATATTTAAACAAGTGTGAGGGGGTCTTAGTTAAAAAAAAAGAAAGTTTGACCCAAATACACTTAAGGTGAACGCTTTGCGAGGTTTTGCAGTACATTTATTTATTGATTACTTTCCCCATTAAAAAAATATAAAATTTTGAAAGAGGGTTCTTTATGCTTTACACGATATTTTGTCCCATGCTTAACTTTTTTTTCTACAGTTTCTGATTCAATTTTTATTGTCAGACTACCAAGATGTTGACATGCAGAATCTGCCTGAAGAAGAAACGCGAAGGTGACGCATCCATTTATTCGGTAAGTTACCCAAAGAAAACCTTCCATATTTATAGGTTAACTTTCATTCTAAACACGATTCTGATGTTTATTTTTGGATATTTTGACCCCTTCTATGAGAATTAAGGGGGGGTGGGGAGGGGCCGCTAAAATTTGGGCTATTTTACGTCCAGTATTTAAATAATGTTGGTTTTTTTTCCCAACCTATGATAAAAGGAGACGAGATATCAATAAACTGATTTCAGACCCGCCCCTGTACCCTACTTGAGTCGAAACCAACACCGTACTTTATGCTTTTCGAAGACAACAACCCTGTTAATCAGTTCATAAAATTTCATATCCGTACCTGAAAGGCTTTTAAAGAAACACTTCCCCAAACTTGGCTTAAATTACGATTGAACCTTGAGAACAGCCCACCCCACCCAAGTTCTCAAAGAAGGAGACAAGATAGCGATAAAAGAATGTCAGATTCGTGCTCTCCATCCCAAATAACCCCTAAAAATCAAGTTTGAACAATTTTCGAGAGAAAAAGTGTTTTTTTACCCAAAATTCTTGCTGAAATTTTGGGTAGAATATTTTTTCCCCAGAAAACCTTCCATATTTTGTTTTTATGGGTTAACTTTCATTCCAAACACGATTCTGATATTCATTTTTGGATATTTTGACCCCTTCTATGAGAACTAGGGTGGGGTGGGCACCCCTAAAAATTGGGCTATTTTACGCTCAGTATTTAAGTAGTGGTTTTTCCGTATTTTTGTTCCAGGAAACGATTGTATATGATTTTTTTGGTATAAACGCATCGTAATGACAATTTTGCTTATATATGTAAGAGGATAGGAGATCAGTTATTGCCACTTTTCTGCTAACAGTGATATAATGCGAGCCCCTAAGTTCAGCCGACTCCCCTGTACCTTAACTGATTCGAAACCAAACCACACGTTCAGCTTTGTAAAGACAACTACCCTGTAACTAAGTTCTGAAAATTTCAAATCTGTATATTAATAGCTTTTAGAGAAACACCTGCCCAAACTTTGCCTAGATTACTACTTGATAACTAAAAACAGCCCATCCACCAAAGTTCTGAATACCTATTAATAATAACGACTTTATTTATAGAGGCGACACAGTTGGGCAAGCCCAGTCTTCCCTGTGAGCCTCTTGAAATATGTACATGGTATTTACAACATGATAGTAATGGCATAAAACTAATTAACATTTTAAGTTCAGCATTAAAACAAAGACATAAATTAAACATGACAAGAAGTATAATATTATGTACATGAATGATAACAGCTATCAGTGTTCACCAGAGAACCTCCACTGTAAGTAAGCATGTTTAAATGACTGTATGGAAGAGGACTGGCGTATTTGTAGTGGAATGGAGTTCCATATATGTGGTCCAGAGTATGACAGCGATTTTCTAAAGAATTCTTTATTTGGCTTTGGAATGTGTAAAAGGTCATCTGAGTGTGATCTGAGAGTGAATGCATGAGAGCAGCTGGATTTTGTGAAAAGATGTTGGATGTAGCTTGGTGACTGTTCATGTTGAGATTTATAGACAATTATGGCTTTTTTAAATTCCAGTCTTTCTGGGAATGTCATCCACTTAAGTTCTTTGAACAGCAATTTGGATGGTGTGTCAAAATCTTTGTCTAGAATTATTCTGGCTGCTCGCTTTTGAAACTTGATGAACAGATTTTGAAGCTCAAGACTGCAATTTCCCCAAATTGTACAGCAGTAGTCTATATGCGGCAATATATATGCATTGTAGAACATTTTGCGAACACTGATACTGAGATAATGTTTTATACGCATGAGGAGGTAGAGTTTTGAATTACATTTCTTAAGTGTGCTATGAACATGTGCTTTCCAGTTTAGGTTACTGTCTACATTAACACCCAGCAGTTTTTCACATTTGGAGTAAGCAATAACTTCATTATTTAATTTAAGCTTTTGGGATGATTGTTGAATTGTATTTTGTTTGTAATTATTTGCAGTTATGAACATCAATTTTGTTTTTTGAATGTTGAGAAGCATGGCATTTTGTGAGCACCAACTGTGAATTATGTCTAAGTCAGACTGAAGGTTTTTGTATATTACTTTTACATCAGAGTCTGTTGTGCTGATGGTTGTGTCATCAGCAAACATATCTGTTTCTGAGTGTTGTATATATAAAGGAAGGTCATTAATATACATAATGAACAAGAGGGGACCTAAAACTGAGCCTTGTGGAACTCCTGAGGTTATCTCCATTGAATCAGAGTACTTTCCAGACACACATACTTTTTGTTGGCGGTCTCTGAGATATGACTGAAGCCACTTGATCGAATTGCAGTCGAATTGATATGCTGACAATTTATCGAGCAGCAATGAGTGATTGACAAGGTCAAATGCTTTGCTTAGATCAAGGAAAATTGTGCCAACAGCTTGTCCTGTGTCTATTGCCTTGATCCATTTTTCTGTAATAGATATTAGTGCTGTTTCACACGAGTGATTATTGCGAAATCCTGACTGATTTGTGTGAATTAAATTATTTTCTTCAATGTATGATCTAATAGAAAGTGAAACATGGCTCTCTAATATTTTTGACAGTGCAGGAAGAATAGATATTGGTCTGTAGTTGTTTCTATCTGTTTTTGAGCCTTTCTTGAAAATTGGTGTCACTTTTGCTGTCTTAAATAGGGCTGGAAATACTGAACTTTCAAGGCTGATATTGAATATTTTTGTTAGTGGTTTGGTAATTACATTAGCACTAATTTTTAGAAATTTTGGCCCAAGACCATCCAGACCTGTTGATTTACTTGTATCTAGTGATTTTAGTTGTTTAAGTACAAATTCTTCTGAAATAGGTGGAATAGAGAATTTTTGTGATTGTGTAATGTGTGATTGGACAAAAGACTGTAGTTTTGTTCTGTGCTGGTCTGATATGTGTTCTGATACTTCAGGTGCACTTTTGAATATGTTTACAAAGTAGTTGTTGAATATATTGGCTGTTTCTTCAGGATTTTGGACTGGGTTTCCATCATCATCATTTATGAAATTTGTTTGATGTTTCACTGATTGACCGGACAGATCCTTAAGATTGTCCCATAGTTTCTTAGGATTTGCCTTATTATCATTAACTGTTTTGTTGTAAAATGACTTTTTTGCTTGGTCAGTTAATATTTTTGTTTTGTTGCGCCAGAATTTAAACTGTGCATCATTTCCATGTATCTTTGCATAATCTCTATTCTTAATTGCATCAGTGATATCAGAATTAAACCAGTCTGGCAGATTGATATTTTTAACACGTTTTTGTTTGAGTGGTGCACTTGAATTTAGTACTTCTGTAAAAAGTGTGACAAAGTAATCAAGAGCATCATCAGGGCTGTCGTAAATATCTAAGACCGACCAAGGTTGGTTTTCCAGACTGTCCAAAAAATCTTTTTCTTGGAAGTTTTTGACACTTCTATATGTAATTACTTTGTGTAATGGCCCTTTTGTTGCAGTTGGTGATAGTTTTCTGGTAAAGCAGACAGGGAAATGATCACTTATTGAGAGCACTGGTATGTTTACTTCTGTAATATTGTGTGGTGAGTTTGTGTAGATGTGGTCTATTGTGGTTGCTGTATTGGAGGTTACTCTGGTAGGTGTATTAACAAGTTGATTTAATTGAAATGCATTCACAATATTGTTCCATGCATTATTAGATGTTTCACAAGTATCATTATTATAGTTGTAATTAAAGTCACCAAGCAGAATTATTTCTTTGTTTTCACAGTATAGAGTCTCTAAAGTATATTCCATTGATTCATTCCACTTTGCTGGTGAGGAAGGAGGTCTATATACATATCCTAATAAAAATGATTTTTGAACTGAATGTTTGATTTCTAGCCAAATTGATTCTATTTCATTGTTTTCAAGGTCATTTCTTCGTAAGCAAGGAATATTTGATTTAACATAAATAATGATACCTCCTCCATTTGATCTGCGGTCTTTTCTGAAAAGTTGAAAATCATGAAGCTGTAATTCACTGTCACTGAATGTGTCATTTAAGAAGGTCTCACAGAAGCCAACTATGTCTATTTCACTGTGCACATGCAAAATGTTTTTAATTTCATGAAATTTAGGAACTAGATAGTGGATATTTAGGTGCATTATGTTTAAACCACTATTTGAGAAGAAATAGTTGTTTGCTTCACAAAAGGTTTCAGATTCCTGTTCTGCATCCCAAATTAACACTAGAAAAAAGATATGAAATATTCTTGAGAGAAAAAAGTTTTTTACTCCAAATTCATGCATCCCTTGCTGAAATTTTGGGCAACTTTCTTTTTTGCCTTGTAAAACCTCCAGAGTATGTTCTTATGGGTTAACTTTTATTCTAAACATAATTCTGATGTTCATTATTGGACATTATGACCCCTTCTATGAGAACTATGGTGGGGTGGGCACCCCTAAAAATTGGGCTTTTTTACGCCCAGTATTTAATTAGTGTTTGTTTTTCAATTTTTGTTTTAAAAAAACGATTTTATGTGTATGTGTTATCCGCAGTCAAACACGGTATTCTAACCAGACAGGCAAAAATATTTGGTGTGTCGACCTGACCGATAAAAATTCATCTCTAGTGTGCCAAACTGATTGCAAAAAAAAAATCTTTGGTTCTGTATATAAGTATTACCCTAACCCTTTGACAACTTATTTAAAAATATGAAAGCATCAGTTCATTGTTTTGTTATTTTACAGTCTTAACGACCACATCCGGAGGCAGCATCCGGGGGAAAATGTTTCTTCCCTTACAGCCGTTGAGAGAAACAAGACTTTCAGGTCAAGAGGGAAGAGGGGGCTTTTTCGTTGCACCTGCAACCAAATAGTCGTCAAAAAAAGACAGTATTTGGCATAGAGAAAGTTCCACCCGGAGCTGATTGGCGTCCCTGCAACATCATCTGTAATGATAAGAAAGATGAATGGATTTAAGAGAGTAAGGATGAAATCCTAAAATTCTTAAAACAATAAAATAACATTTAATGTAACTGCCTGCTCTGCATTATTTCATATATATCTATATAGCCTTATAATTTTACATACTTTGTGGTAGCTGACGCCATGACAGAAAAGATTTTAAGTCTGTTCTTAACGAGACTTTGCCTGTTGGATATTTATTATGGTTATCATACCCTTTTGCAGTTGACATTTGACTATGTAAACCATGCAACAGACACGAAGCCTCTCGATAATGATGATGATGATTATGCTGACTCAGATGATGACCTAGAGATTGATATGGAGCAGAAGGAGGAGGGTTATACCCTAACAAAAGACTATGTTTTGACACTGCCAAAGAATGCTAGAGTGATGAAAGGGAGGAGGGATTGTAAGTTGATGTCAATGTTTATAAATATATCAGATGAACATAAGACAACAATTTATGCTTGTTTACTAATATAAACCCCCATTAATCCTGACAACAAAGAGTTTTTACACTACTTACATGCACACAAAGTTATTTCTGATATATAAAGAAAATATTATTGGACTGTTTTACGTTCAGTGCATTAGAATGGTTTCTGTCGAATTTCTGTGGCAAAAAAGAAATTTGTATGTAACGCATTTGGAAAAAAACATTTATTAAAATGACTATTTTGATAACATATCAGGAGATAGCGGATATGATATTACACCCATTTGCCAAAGCCTAAGTAAAGGAGAAAAGCCAAAAACTGTCCATTAAGTGAAAGAATGGACAAATCGAGGCGCAACGCGCCGAGATTGTCCATTCTTTCACATAATGGATAGTTTGAGGCTTTTCTCTGACTTAAAACACGGTCCTCACGAAAAAATCAAGATTGTCGTGATATTATAATATAATGTCCCTAATATTGTCCTATTTGAGGCAAAGACAATTCATTGATTTGTGTCTCTGTGCTAAGTAAAAATACCAAGTCAAATAGAGTTCGAATAAGATTGCATAAAATATTTATTGCAATGAAAAGATTTTTTTTAAACACTAATGATATTCAGTGCTGATTCTTGGGAAAGTTTCGAACATATCTCGTTTTGTCATATTTATGTATGATTTGAAGTATCTTTACAAAAAGTAAAATTTAACTTGGCCGTATGATGTATGTATTAATAGTTTTCCACGCTTTGTTCGTGCTGAGTTTGCAGTTTTATATAGATGACGGGTCCAGGTGAAGACATTCTAAAATGTATGTATATGTATTTTATATCATTATTACAAAATAATCGTTCTTATCTCGCAATTACGTTGTTTTCTATCAATTTTATTAGAAGACAATAACACGTATTATAAGCGACGTTTACCAGTTATGAAAGTTAAAAAAATAAATGTATTGTTATCATTGCGGCCAAATTTCCCGGTATACCGAAATACCGAAACATGCAGTAAAACGATAGGAAATTTGACGTTTTTTAGTGTTTTGTTTTTTTGTTTGTTTGTCTTTGTAGTAGAAATGTGAAATTGCACATTTCTGAATGTCAGTTATGACAAAAAAATTTAACCAGGTGTTTTTAGCTCGACTATTCAAAGAATAGATAGAGCTATTGGTTTCCAGTTTGTTTAATTCTGCCCATTGTTTTCTCGTTTAGAGCCCAACCATTATTTTATCCGTTTTTCAAGGAATTGCACTTTGTGCATCATTAAAGGTTCCATGTGCACCGCCGAATGAACACATGGTACAGAATCCAGGAACACTGGTTAGGTTACCTGCCCGCCGTTACATGACTAAAATACTGTTGAAAAACGGCGTTAAACCGAAAACAAACAAACAAACATTGGGTTAAAATCATACGTTCCCCATCAGGGTTTTTTTTATTGCACCTACAAATTCTGGAAAAAAATACGTTGCAGTTTTAATATATTTCAAAAGTTTCGAATTTCATAGGCTGATGTATTCACACCTCTCAACGTACAAGGTTATTACAGTCGAGTCCACTTAATACGAACTCGCTTGATACGAATTTTCGGATTAAACGAACAAAGTCCGAATTCCCCGGCCGAGTACTTCTATTTTCTTTTTAAAATTATTTCGGTAATAGCGAACTCGCTTGATACGAATAATCGGTAGATACGAACACATTTTGGAAGCCCCAATAAGCTTAAATATTATACTTTTCCATCTTTTGATGCGAATTAATTTTAGAAGTCGGGGCCGTTATAAAATGTGTTGAAAATAATAATGTGGTCAAGCTTGTGCCGCTTGGTAATTGGACAATGGAGTAGTTCACACCTATTCACAAACAAACACTCGGTCCTTTGTGACTATCATGTCAATATAAAATAATTTAATCAATTAACAGGTCAATATTTAAAGAGGTGTAAATAATTTTAAACACATTATTGACGTTCTAGTGTCGGTAGGCTGTGTCTTCTAAAATATACAAACTTCCATACCTCTTAGAATGCTTGTTATATAGTACAAGCTTCAATGTTGGCGGTGGATACAATTTGGCGCTCTTGACCTCGACCGCACATTAAAATTTAAATTAAAACAGTTTTACCTGTTTAAGTATGACTTTTCTTGAGTAATTTCAATGTTATCTGAATGAATTAACTTAATCAGTTTAAAACTATTAAATACTTTCATGTATCATCATCTTGGAATCTATTCACCGATGATACCGGTGATACTGCCCAAATTGCTCGGACAAATTATCTAGTCATACATTCATTAATACGAATTTCGTTTGATACGAACATATTTCTTAGGTCCGGATGACTTCGTATAAAGCGAGTTTGACTGTACTATACCTGTCCATTATTAACCTGTACCTGTCCATTCTTAAAGTATCCATTATTTTAAGAATGGACTCTTACAGGTTAATAATGGACAGGTATAGTAAAATAATCGTGTGTATTGAGCGGTATCGGTACAATAACCTATATAATGGACAAAACTAACAAAGGATTACATCACAACCGTGTTTTAAGTAGTGATAATGCCATGCTCAGATCGCTTCCTATCTTAGTCCAGAGCAAGCTTTTCTCCTTTATACTACACCATCTAGATTCTACCAAAGTTTATATTTTGCAGTCAATGAAGTGACAGAATGGGCTGGTTAGAGACAGAGGAGGATTGGTGGGGGGAAGGAGGAGGAACAGGTGATGAAGGGAAAGGTGATGGTACGTAGCATCTGTGTATGTTTGTTTGTGTTCGGTAAAATGCCGTTTTTCAACAGTATTTCAGTCATGCTACAGCTGGTATTTTACCAAACCAGTGTTCCTGGATTTTGTACCAGCACTTACTCTGTTCTCCGAACGTAACTGCCAACTTCCACTCATGAATCAGAGGTGGAACGCGAATGATTTGAAACTCAGTGTTTCTTATCAAATCTTCACGGAAAACATGGCCCACCCGGGGATAGAACTTGCCTTCTGAGATAAGCGGGCGTAAATATATTCAAATATTGGATTAACCTTATTTATCCTAACTTGATTAACAGATTTAAGGTTATTAGATTAAATGTCGTGTCAGTTTCCTTGACAAACTAGTACCAGTGTCATCATAGAGGTAATATTGTAACCGTAGTAAAATATGAGCCTAGGGCATCTGGAATGAGCGGTCGATACCTTAGTCACTAAACCAAAGCAGTCCTTATGTCCAAAATTGCACAAGTCCTTTAGCTTTCAAAGATTCACAGAAACTCATTTACGCATTCTTAATACTTAATTGCATTTCTTTTCGTTCAAGAGCACCATGCGTTTTTTATCTTATTTCAGATAAACAGGTTTCTAGCTCTCGTTGGCTACAATGAGGAGGTTGAGCTGAGTCCGTTGTTGATGGACGATACTAATATAGAGCTCTATGACGGATACATGTTGAAGACATTTGAAGCCAGGAACAGTAAGGGCTGCTTACTGTTCTATCAACAGCTTTATAGACTACCTGTTGTATGCAGAACTGATATCAGAGGCAGTGCACAAGACGGTAGGTCTATTCAATTGAATGATCAATAAATAAATGCATCGTGATACTTGTTTTCGAATAAATATTTATATGGCCTTTTGGCATTAAAGAATCACAGTGAATATGCATGAAAGTACATTGTTCTGTTTTCGATGTTCCTGACCATGTTCTTCTTTCAGACAAAGATGACTTTATCAAACCTATCATCAGCAACTAAGAAGGCGGAGGTTTGGCGGCGTAAACAGTTAAGGAGAGACGAGATCAACGTTCTGCCGAAGGACCCAACTGAGGTAAAATAGAAAGCAAATTGAAATCTCTCACAGACCGCAGAATTAAAATGTTGCAGGCTCGGTTCGAAAGAGCAATTTCACGGGGGAGAGTGGAAATGCATACTACAGTCAACGCCTGCTGACCTCGACTTGAGCAGAAAATTACATTTAAGACGTATAAGCTTGTCAATCATAGCATATTTGTTATGATAATATACCATATATCATATATAATTATAATTATATTATTATATAAGAGTGCTTTACAAGTATATTGCCCCGATCATCGGGTTATAAATCGTCCGTCAACATATTGCGCTTGTTGCAGCCTGGACACGTTGGCTTTCTTCCCTCTCTGGTACTCATTAACATACCTTTAGAGGAGCAATATGAGGTGAGGTTCTTGCTCAAGGAAAAACGCGATGCCCATAACGGAATTCAAACCCGTGACCTATCGATCTGTAAGCCAACGTCATTCCACCGGGCCACAGCTCCGCACATGAGATTTAAAAGTTCAGGGTCTTTTCTTTTTTGATTTACAGATGGTTAACTTATTTAGGAGTTCTCCCTATGTCATGGCAGTGCGACAGCAGTGGAAGAACGGTAATCCTTCCGTGTGGAGAGAAATGAGGGGGATACTGCTAGTGGAAATGGCCGCTAGGACTGGAACGAGGTGCGGGGAGTTCCGCAACATGAAAGTAAGTAATATCTGACTCCTGTTTAAGTCTTTGCTACAGCTTTGAGAGGTGTTGCACAGTGTCTACCAAACAAAAGATTCTACTATGTTTGCTTGGTTGCATTCTGTGTATATATATTATGTCCATAATCAGAACTATATATATCCAAAACAGAAAATACGAAATGGACAGTAGTATACTTCGGACAGTTTCGCAGCCTGCTTTGAGCTGGAGCCATACCACGTGACTATGACGTCATCGCGTGGGGGCGGGGCTAACGGGGGAAAAACCCATGACGTCACTGCCGCACCCAACATTCCAAACTAACAACTATTGTTAGTTTGGAATGTTTGATGTGGCAGTAACGTCATGGTAATTTCCGATTGACTCACCTAGTCTCTGTTGTTAGTTAGTGACGTCATAGTCACGTGGTATGGCTCCAGCTCCAGCTCCAAGCAGGCTGCGAAACTGTTCGAAGTATACTACTACGGACATTAGAATTTTTAGATTTTCCCAACATGCATTTCGCTTAATAGCTCATCAGGGGAATATTACATTGTCATTCAATTATTTGTACATTTATATATTCATATAGATAAAAATCTCTGCTCCGCTGTATCTTCTTATGTCTGCATGCATGCAGATTGTCTCATGGATGTTGTTCATCTTGCTTTTTGTTATATGTCTAATTTATCAAATGGCTCGACACATATCTATCTTTGCTATGTCAAAGTGATCGAAAGAAATATGTATTTTGGATATGTCTTGCCAATCTTTTGTGTGTGTCTACATGTATGCCTTCTCTAGTGCATTGATTGAGTTGACTTGTTTCTTGTTATAGTACAAACATGTAAAGAGAACAAAACCGTTCAAAGACGATCCAAATATGAGAACTTTGTTGCTAGATGATCACAAGACCGGATTTCTATACGAAGCGACCATCCACGTCAGCTCAGAATTGTACAAGGTAAAACAGGTTTTTTTGTTTTTCAATTTTTATCTTAACTGCAATACAGTTCTGCAGAAATGATAAAATCATTCATGTTTTCATGTTTTTATCATTTAATTTAAGCTCACTTCATTCATAAATTCATACACCGGCCTGACAAAGTATGCCTGTGCTACTATCTGGGTTGACAGACAATCCGATGTAGTTGAAGAGAATATTATGAAAATGCTTTGCTGTTAAAGTAAAATATGGTTTTAGGGTTTTCTCCTGAACGATGTTTCTAGTTAATCATCAAGTCACTTGCATGTCGTAGCTTACAGACCGCTCCGTACAGTAACGTGTTTGTCGCAGAATTTCCTGATTACTACTGAGGTTTCCATTGCCAGACACTCTTATGTTGATAGTGAATTCATTCATTCATTAACATGTAATGACGTTTCGATGCCATATTTGCATGTTTTTTTATAGGAACTTGCAGAATTCTCAGCTGTCACACGCAAATTGATATACGGAGATAACAATTCTGATGAGTTATACGTCTTCAAAACATCAGATGCTGACTTGAAGCCCATAGCTAGCTCATACAATAATCGACAAATGGCTGAAGAGAGCCTAGAAGAAGTAAGTACTACCTTTCCTGATTTATAACCTAAATAATCAATTAAACATACCCTTGTAGAAACATGCCTGGGAAAAGTAAGTAGTATTTTCATTAAGTTTTTCTTCGACTAAAATCCTACCGGGAAAAGAGTAAGTTAACAGTTACATGTCTACTAGGCATATCGCATTCTTCTTCCAGATGTTCGTTTAGGCACTAAAAAAATATTTCTGTCATCTGATATACATTTTTGACTATATGGGCGCTTGCATGTATTCACTATATACTTCAGAGCTGAGATGACTGGCCATTATCCAGGATATATACCCTCCTTGACAAGGCAGAGAAAAGTGATTACAACCGACGTTAGAGTGAGAAAAAGGCATCTGGCAGAGGATTGTGCATCTATGCTATGTCATAAAAAGAGCACAGCTGACAGACATTATGATCTGGTCGAACAAGTGTAAGATCATTAAATTCATGTGTTGCCATAGCAGTGCATTTCTACAATATGTATCATGACGTAACTGTTCTTAAATGGCGCTAGCGGTACTTCTTTAAAGTTCAGTTCCATTTTAAACCTTGAATATGTCATTCTTTCTATAGAATGATGGACAGCAAGTTGCTTAATTGCTTAAGCAATTGACACCGGGATGACAAGGAACTAGTTCTATTCAAGCCTTCAACCCTGAATTTCAGGCTGAAATACAAACACGTACATGGACAGATGATACATCAAAAGAAAATACCTAGTACTTTTGTTTGCATGTTAATGCTTGGGCCTTCTTTATCCAGGGAAACCCTAAAGTTGGATATATATATTAATCAAGCCATGTGGAATGATAATACTATCAAGAAAAGTTAAAAGATAAAAGTACAATTTTGGTTAATAGAAAACATAATTTAATTTTTTCTTGTAAAGCCAGAAGCCAAACGACGTACAGTCGGCTGTATAACCAAGAAGAGACACAGAAGGAAATGCAGTTCAATGCAAGCTCTAAAGAAGAGCAGAAACAACTGGTAAAGATTAATGTAGCCCTATAGACTATGGCACATACAGTTTCAAATATAAGCAAATTGAAACAAAATCTCATTATATTAAAAATCTCTTTAAGACAGACAGACTTTGATCTTTTCAAATCTGTTTTCAGAGAGAACGTACCCCATTAATTGTAAATCCTGATATACTGGTTGCGGGGTATGATGCATTTTCCTATATCTCTATTACAGACCAAGGATATAAAGAGACGATGCCAAGTGGTATTAAAATGGCTCACAAAGGAGGACCTGAAAAATCATAAGATCCAAGAAACCCACTTTGACGGCACTGACCAGAACCTAGAAGAGCTACAGGTACATTTTCATCTTGATAATCCTATATGTAATAAGTAAAGAATGTAACACGTTTTGAAAAAATGAAAAAGTCATTCTTGAAAAATTATGTACAGAAAATACCGGTGAAAGTCTCCATCGTATCAAATTTAAATCTTTTCCTTAGTATTTTTTCTCTAGATTCATACAGATCAACATATGTTTATGATTTCAGGGAGCTATAGATGATTTTGAATTTTATAGGAGGCAGGTCGACGATGAGGAAGATGGGGAGGTGGAGTGTAATAGGTCCAACAATAGTTCCAAGCCCGCCCGCTTAGCTCAGTAGGTAAGAGCGTTGGTCTACGGATCGCGGGGTCACGAGTTCGATCCTCGGGCGGGGCGTATGTTCTTCGTGACTATTTGATAAACGACATTGTGTCTGAAATCATTAGGCCTCCACCTCTGATAATTCATGTGGGGAAGTTGGCAGTTACTTGCGGAGAACAGGTTTGTACTGGTACAGAACCCAGGAACACTGGTTAGGTTAACTGCCCGCCGTTACATGACTGAAATACTGTTGAAAAAACGGCGTTAAACCCAAAACAAAAAAAAAAAAAAAAAAAAAAAAAATAGTTCCAGCAAACTGTGAACGAGAAAGGCAAAGCAGTACTGGACCAAAGAAGAGACAGAGGAGGTTCAAAATGTGTACCGGGATGCCATCAAGGAGTTGGTTGAAAATAACTCGTAAGTAAACTTATGTTCTTAATAATTTCTGATTGGTGATACTTAATGACATATGAAAATTCTTTTATCTAGGAATTTAACTATAATCTCATTGCAATTATAACAACCAGATTCGAGTAGATGAACTAAACAAGATGGCTAGATAAGGTTTATTCTTTCTTTGTAGTCGAATTTATATCAAGGCATTAACTCATCGACTGAAAACTCATAGCAAAAGGCCGATGGAATTCCTGGATTCTTGTTGAATTATTGACCTGGAATCACAATATCCTTAATGTTTACAGTTGACTTATTGAGTTTGACACAGAACATTTACAGTTTTCTTTTTTTTTTCAGCACGGTCCCTATGCATGTGGTGCAACAATTAAGGGCAGGACGGTGGGAAAGATTCTCAAGTGAGCAGATCAGAGAAAAAATCAGGAATCTAGTGAAGATAATGAAGAAGAAATGTTAATGACATTGGAATTTTTCAGGCGACTTTTGTGTTTTATACGCGGATTTATTTTGATTATGTTAACGTTTGATTTAGATAATTATGCTTAATTTATTCTACTTCTTTTGACTTTAGGAACTCTGTGATATTTAATTATTTAATTGTTTTAGTTTAAGGATTTAGTTTAAGGATGATCAAAAACTTTGAAATATTGAACTAATGGATGGTGGAGTGAGATCACATGCATTAGTTCAATATTTCAAAGTTTGGATCATTTCATTATTTAATTAATTTGTTTACACATACTCTTTTTTGATGTTTCTTCATATTTATGTATTTTAGTAAATATTTTATTATGTTGATACCTTGTTAACGTTTGTTTAGGATATGCTTAATTTAAAGACTTCTTTTGATTTTCAGAATTCTGTGATATTTGATTATTTGATTACTTAAGTTTAAGGATGATCCAAAATTTAAAACATTGAACTAATGAATGTTGGCATGAGAACAAATTCATTAGTTCAATATTTCACAATCTGGACCATTAATAAATACATAAACTAATTAATTTGTTTACACATCCTCTTTTTTTTATATAGATCTTCTGTTTCTATGTATTTTAGTGAATATCATTTTATGTTGTTATTATGTTTTATAAGACACTTGATATCAAATTTTGGTCATGATCGAACAGAGTTGTTTAGTTATTGCCATTTTAATGTTGAACTAACGACATTAGCCATACAAATACAACACTTAAGTGCCTAATTGATTAAGCAACCTTACAATTTAAAGGCCGCTACAATTGCATGTAGTCGCATTGTTAACCTAAAGTACTCACGGAAGAAGTTGAATTGTTTGAAAATCAGATTCATTTTCACCGTACAAAATATACCCTTAAAAAAGGTATCAGATACTATAAAGTAGAAAAAATTCTACCCATAATTCTTGCAAGGGATACCCTTACTGAAATTTAGGTAAAAAATAATTTCCCCCATAAACCCCCTTATAGTTCGTTTTTATGGATTAACTTTCATTCTAAACACGATTCTGATACTCATTTCTTGATAATCTAACTCCTTCTGAGAGAACTAGGGTGGGGTGGACACCCAAAAAAATTGGGCTGTTTTATGCTGGGGCTTAATAAGTGTTTTACTGGACATCTAATACAAATAAAATGATTGTACGTGATTAATTTGGCCTATACTGTTTCATAATAGCTATTGATAATATATCAGTCGAAAGGAGGTCAGTTTAACACACATTCTGCTCGAGGTGAGTAGTGCGAAACATTATATTCAAACCCGCCTCATACCAGCCCCAATTAAAACAAGAGGACCATGATGGTCCTGAATCGCTACCTCTTCCCACATGACCCAGTTTTGAGTATTACGTCGTTTTTTCTACTATTTGATATAGTGACCTAGTTTTTGAGCTCATGTGACCCGGTTTTGAACTTGACCTTGATATTATCAAGATAAAAATTCTGACCAATTTTCATGAAGATCCATTGAAAACTAGAACTGTCACAGGAGTGACTCATACCCCCACCATACGGTCTTGTCACAGAAGAATGGCAACCATAAGGAATCTTAAAAATACTTTGGAGTACTTCATCCTGGGCTTCCACATATAAGTAATACTAGTATAATACTAGTATAGTAATACAAGTAAATATATTAAATCTCTAATATTAGAGATACACTAAAAGTGAATACAAAAAAGTGTCTTACCGACCCATGTTACCACAGAAAAATGTTTTTACTTTTTACATAGGACTTATAATAAAAAAGTTAGAAAAATACCTAAAGTACTGAAAATCTAAAAATAGGATTTCTAAAAATAGACTAATTCCTGGAATTTAAGGGGAAGAAACTCAGTACAAAAGTAAAAAAAAAAAAGGTTACTTCCCTTTGGCTCTAAGCCAATCAGATTGAGATATAGTGAAAATACATCAAAATTAACCTTAAATTCTAGGTAAAAGGGGACACAATTCAAGAAAAATTAGTGTCAGAGTTATGCACCTTGTGTCACATGATGTGGGTGATGAGGTGTAACATCTATTTTAAGTCTGGATCAAATCCATTCAGTAGTAACTGAGATATAGTGAAAATACATCAAAATTAACCTTAAATTCTAAGTAAAAAGGGGCATAATTCATGAAAAATTGGTGTCAGAGTTATGCACCTTGTGTCACATGATGTGGCTGATGAGGTGGAACATCTATTTTAAGTTTGAATCAAATCCATTTTGTAATAATTGAGATATAGTGAAAATACACCAAAATCAACCATAAATTTAAAGTAAAAGGGGACATAATTCCTAAAAAATTTATGTCATAGTTAAGCACCTTATGTCACATCATCTGGGTGATGAGGTGGAACAACTGTTTTAAGTTTGAATCAAATCCATTTAGTAATAACTGAGATATAGTGAAAATACAACAAAATTAACCTTAAATTCTAAGTAAAAGGGGACATAATTCATGAAAACTTGGTGTCAGAGTTATGCACCTTGTGTCACATGATGTGGGCACATGATGTGGGTGATGAGGTGGAACATCTATTTTAAGTTTGAATCAAATCCATTTAGTAATAACTGAGATATAGTGAAAATACAACAAAATTAACCTTAAATTCTAAGTAAAAGGGGACATAATTCATGAAAACTTTGTGTCAAGAGTTATGCACCTTGTGTCACATGATGTGGGTGATAAGGTGGAACATGTATTTTAAGTTTGAATCAAATCCATTTGGTAATAACTGAGATAATAGATTTCGGGACGGGACGCGACGCGACAAAACTGCCTCCTATATACCCCCCTCAAACAAGTTTGGTGGGGGTATAAATATGGTCTCTAGAGAGGTCACAAGGTTTTTCTATTATTTGACCTATTGACCTAGTTTTCGAAGGTACGTGACCCTGTTTTGAATTTTAACTAGATATTATCAAGGTGAACATTCTCACCAATTTTCATGAAGATCTCATGAAAAATATGGCCTCTAGAGAGATCACAAGGTTTTTCTATTTTTATACCTACTGGCCTAGTTTTCGACCGCACCTGACCCAGTTTCGAAACTGACCTAGATATCATCAAGGTGAACATTCAGATCAATTTTCATGAAGATCCATTGAAAAATATGGCCTCTAGAGAGGTCAAAAGATTTTTCTAATTTTAGACCTACAGACCTAGTTTTTGACTACAGTTGACCCAGTTTCAAACCTGACCTAGATATCATCAAGATGAACATTCAGGCCAACTTTCATACAGATCCCATGAAAAATATGGCCTCTAGAGAGGTCACAAGGTTTTTTTATTATTTGACTTACTGACCTAGTTTTTGACGGCACGTGACCCAGTTTCAAATTTGACCTAGATATCATCAAGATGAACATTCTGACCAACTTTCATGAAGATCCATTCAAGGGTATGGCCTCTAGAGAGGCCACAAGGTTTTTCTATTTTTAGACCTACTGACCTAGTTTTTGACCGCACATGACTCTGTTTCGAACTTGACCTAGATATCATCAAGATAAGCATTCAGACCAACTTTCATACAGATCCCATGAAAAATATGGCCTTTAGAGAGGTCACAAGGTTTTACAATTATTTGACCTACTGACCTAGTTTTAGAGGGCACGTTACCCACATTCGAACCTGACCTAGATATCATCAATATGAACATTCAGACCAACTTTCATACAGATCCCATGAAAAATATGGCCTCTAGAGAGGTCACAAGGTTTTTCCATCATTTGACCTACTGACCTAGTTTTTAAAGGCACGTGATCACTTCGACTGACTAGATTCAGTGAACTTGACCATTTATGAGATTCATGAATATATGGCTTAGAGGACAAGTTTTCATTTTAGACAACTGCCTAGTTTTGATGACGTCCAGTTCGAATGATAGATTCTAAGTGAACATTTGACCATTTCATGGACTTGTAATACTAGCTCTAGAGAGGTCACAAGGTTTTTCTAATTTTGACCTAACAGACACTAGTTTTCTGATCGCACGTGACCCAGTTTCGAACTTGACCTAGATATCATCAAGTGAACATTCAGACCAACTTTCATACAGATCCTTGTAAATATGGCCTTAAGAGAGGTCACAAGGTTTTTCTATTTTTGACCTACGACCTAGTTTTTGACCACCGTGACCCATTTCGAACTTGGCCTAATATCATCAAGATGAACACTCAGACCAACTTTCATAAGATCCCTGAAAATATGGCCTTAGAGAGGTCACAAGGTTTTTCATTATTTGACCAACTGACCTAGTTTTTGATGGCACGTGACCCAGTTTCGAACTGCCACGATATCATCAAGTGACACTCTAACCAATTTCATAAAGATCCTTGAGAAATATGGCCTTTAGAGAGGTCACAAGGTTTTTCAATTTTTGACCTAACTGACCTAGTTTTTGAAGGCACGTGACCCAGTTTTCGAACTCTGACCTAGATATCATCAAGGTGAACCTCTACCAATTTTCATGAAGATCTTGTGAAATATATGGCCTCTAGAGAGGTCACAAGGTTTTTCTATTTTTAGACCTACTGACCTAGTTTTTGAAGGCAGTGACCCAGTTTCGAACTTGACCTAGATATCATCAAGGTGAACATTCTAGACCAATTTTCATAAGATCTTTTGAAATATATGGCCTCTAGAGAGGTCACAAGGTTTTTCTATTTTTAGACCTACTGACCTAGTTTTTGAAGGCAAGTGACCCAGTTTCGAACCTGACCTAGATATCATCAAGATGAACATTCTAACCAATTTTCATGAAGATCTTTTGAAATATATGGCCTCTAGAGAGGTCACAAGGTTTTTCTATTTTTAGACCTACTGACCTAGTTTTTGATGGCACGTGACCCAGTTTCGAACTTGACCTAGGTATCATCAAGGTGAATATTCTGACCAATTTTCATGAAGATCTTGTGAAATATATGGCCTCTAGAGAGGTCACAAGGTTTTTCTATTTTTAGACCTACTGACCTAGTTTTTGAAGACACGTGACCCAGTTTCGAACCTGACCTAGTAGTGATGGGCCGACAATCGGCGACAATCGAATAATCGTCGGCGTTGCATTCATGAGCGCGATCGCCGACTTCACTTTTCATGACCGATTAATTACTTGGCACCCTAAACGGATAATTTAGTTGTTTCTTTTACTTTTACTTTCTGGTATTTACGGTTCTTCGGGGCAATTACGCCAAGGGAAACTACTGTACGTAAAATGTCTTCCTCTAAAGTCTCGAAAGAAATTGAGGTCATCTGTGATCAACCAGATTTTGGAAGATATATGGCTTTTACAAAATTAAGCCGAGAAAACCATCAACCTAAACTCTTGGCATTAGTATGGCAATATGCAGGGATTGAAATCATTCCAGTCGTTAACTAAGAATTAATAAATCGTTAATACTTTTTTTTGTTCCAAATTTTTTTAATTTGATAACACAATATCACTGGATAAGTCCCTAGTGAAATTAAGACGAGTACCTGATTTAAAGTTTACTATCTTCACAAATATTTTACTTTTATGGTGTTAACTTACTCGTGTTTATGAAGGGATACAATATAAGTATGATATTTGATGTCTGTGTGGTTCATTTCTTAAATAATGACATAAAACATATACTGTGAGGTGAACTTATAGATATGCAACTAGAGTAACCGATTATCCGATTATGTCCGATTAATCGAATCGGTTGGCTTGTCCGATTATGCCGATTAATCGGTTGGCAAATCTAACCGATTTGCCCATCACTATGACCTAGATATCATCAAGATGAACATTCTGAGCAACTTTCATAAAGATCCCATGAAAAATGTGACCTCTAGAGCGGTCACAAGCAAAAGTTTACGGACTGACGCACGCACGCACGCACGCACTCAAGCACGACGGACGACGGACGCTGCACGATCACAAAAGCTCACCTTGTCACTTTGTGACAGGTGAGCTAAAAAAAAGTCTGGTACTTTGCAGTAACATAAAGTATGCCATAGCCTCCTACATTAGCTTCGAAGAAATTGCAATCAGTACGCCATTCGGTTCATAAGAAACGACTCATCAAACTTAGCCCAAATTCATGACTGGAACCCTAAAACACCCACCAAAGTTCTGAGAAAAGGAGAAGATATATCGAAAAAAAAAAAATGATTTCAGATTCGTTTTCAGCGTGCAAAAGATACACTAAAAACAAAGTATCAGGTACTTTAAAGGAAAAAAGTTTTTTACCCAAAATTCTTCGGGTAAAAAATATTTTTCCCTCTAATCGCTTCTACAGTTCGTTTTTATGGGTAAACTTTCATTTTTAACACGATTCTGATACTCATTTTTGTATATAATAATTCCTTCTATGCGAACTAGGGTGGGATGGGCACCCCAAGAAATTGGGCTGTTTTACGCTGGTGATCAATAGTGTTTTTTTTATGAACATCTGATACAAAAGAAATGATTGTGCGTGATGAATCTGGCATATACTGTTTCATAATAGCTATTCTGATTATATATCAGTCGAAAGGAGGTCAGTTTGTACACCCATTCTGCTCGAGGTGAGTAGTGCCAAACATTATATTCAATCCCGCCTCATACCAGCCCCAATTAAAAAAAAAATCTGGTGTTTGCAGTAACATAAAGTATGCCATAGCCTCCATTAGTTCTGAAGAAATTGCAATCAGTACGCCATTCGGTTCAGGAGAAACGACTCATCAAACTTAGCCCAAATTCATGACTGGAACCCTAAAACACCCAACAAAGTTCTGAGAAAAGGGGAAGCGATATCGAAAAAAGGATTTCAGATTCGTTTTCAACATACAAAAAAATACTCTAAAAACAAAGTATCAGGTACTTTGACGTAAAAAATTTTTTTATCCAAAAATTCTTGCAAGGGCCCTTGCTGGAATTTCAGGTAAAAATATTTTCCCCCCTAATCCCCACTACAGTTCGTTTTTATGGGTTAACTTTCATTCTAAACACGATTCTAATACTAAATTTTGGATATATCAATCCCTTCTATGTGGACAAGAGCTCGTCGAACATGAAATGCCCCCCTTGATGCATTCAGTAAATGCACAAGGAACAGAAATTATATAATCACTGTAAGCAAGAGATCACAGAGTGATCTTGGCGCCCACCAATGTGCCATTTTTGAGAATTCCAAATTTTAAGACTTATTGACTTGCTCAAGGTCAAATTTCATTTCCGTACAAAACACTGTGCATGTAGTCAAAATTCGAAACCTGTAGCTTGAGAAATGTGAAAGTAGGTCACTATATCAGTTTCAAGGACAAAGTTCTTTGTACACAAAACTATGCACGTGCATCAAGTTTGAAGGCTGTAGTTTGATAAATTTTAAAGTAGGTCACTAGGTCAATCTTAAGGTCAAAGTTTATTTTGGTACACAAAACTATGCAAGTGGTCCAAATTTGAAGGCTGTAGCTTTAGAAATGTGGAAGTAGGTCACTAGGTCAAAATCAAGATCAAATTACACTTCAGAATACAAATCTATACATGTGGTCCAAATTTAAAGCTTGTATATTCAAAAATGTGAAAGTAGGTCACTAGGTCAATGTCAAGGTCAAAGTTTGCTTCGGTACACAATCCTATGCATGTACGCCTAAATTTGAAGCCTGTACCTACAGAAATGTGAAAGTAGGTCACTAGGTCAATCTTAAAGTCAAAGTTCATTTCGGTACACAAAACTATGCAAGAGCTCCAAATTTGGCTGTAGCTCGAGAAATGTGAAAGTAGGTAACTAGGTCAAAATCAAGGTCAAATTTTATTTTGGAACACAGAACTATGCATGTGGTCCAAATTTGAGGCCTGTACCTTCAATAATGTGAAAGTAGATCACTAGGTCAATGTAAAGGTCAAAGTTTGTTTCGGTACACAAAATTATGCATGTGGTCCAAATTTGAAGGCTGTAGCTTGAGAAATGTGAAAGTAGGTCACTAGGTCAAAATGAAGGTCAAATTTCATTTCGGAACACAAGACTATGCATGAGGTCCAAATCTGAAGGCTGTAGCTTGAGAAATGTGAAAGTAGGTCACTAGGTCAAAATCAAGGTCAATTTTTATTTCAGAACACAGAACTATGCATGTGGCTCAAATTTGAAGCCTGTACCTTGAAAAATGTGAAAGTAGGTCACTAGGTCAATATCAAGGTCAAAGTTTTTTTCCGTGCACAAAACTATGCATGTGGTCCAAATTTGAAGGCTGTTGCTACAAAAATGTGAAAGTAGGTCACTGGGTCAAAATCAAGGTCAACTCATGTCAAGGTTCATCTTGCCACTCAAAACCATACAGGTGGTCCGAACTTGAATGTTGTAGGTTATTGTCAAGAAGATTTTAAAAGCTTTTCCCTATATAAGTCTATATGAACCATGTGACCCCAGGGCGGGGCCATAATTGACCCTAGGGGATGATTTGAACAAACTTGGTAGAGAACCACTAGATAATGCTACATTACAAATGCCAAAGCCCTAGGCTTTGTGGTTTGGACAAGAAAATTTTCTAAGTTTTTCCCTATAAAAGTCTATGTAAACAATGTGACCCCCCCCCCCACCCCCCGGGCGGGGCCATATTTCACCCTAGGGGAATAATTTGAACAATCTTAGTAGAAGACCACTAGATAATGTCGCATACAAAATATCAAAGCCCTAGGCCCTGTGTTTTTGAATAAGAGGTTTTTCGAAGTTTTTCCCTATATAAGTCTATATAAACCATGTGACCCCCGGGGCGGGGCCATATTAGACCCCAGGGAAATAATTTGAATCATTTTGGTAGAGGACCACTAGATGATGCTTCATACCAAATATCAAAGCTCTAGGCTCTGTGGTTTTGGACAAGAAGATTTTCAAGTTTTTCCCTATGTAAATTATGGAAATAAACAAAGGGCCATAACTCACTAAAGAATTGCTGAACCAGCCTGATTTTCAGGGGGACACAACTAGGGTACCAATACATCATTCTGACAAAGTTTGGTCAAAATCCCCCTGGTAGTTTCTGAGGAGATGTGATAACGAGAAATTGTTAATGGAAGGACGGACGTCGGACCATGGACGCAGAGTGATTTGAATAGCCCACCATCTGATGATGGTGGGCTAACAAAAGTTCTACCATTCTGGTTTAATCTGACCTTGACCTTTAACCTATTAACCTAACAAGAGATTACAGAGTGATCTTGGCGCCATCCAATGAGCCATTTTTGAATGTTCCAAATTTCAAGACTAGCTCAAGGTCAAAATCAAGGTCAAATTTCATTTTAGTACAAAACAATGTGTATGTGGTCCAAATTTGAAAACTGTGGCTTGAGAAATGTGAAAGCAGGTCACTAGATCAATTTCAAGGTCAAAGTTCATTTCGGTAGACAGAACTATGCATATGCTTCCAATTTGGAGGCTGTAGCTTGAGAAATGTGAAAGTAGGTAATAGGTGAAAATCAATGTCAAATTTCAATTCAGAACACAAAAATATGCATGTGGTCCAAATTTGAAGCCTGTAGCTTCAGAAATGTGTAAGTAGGCCACTAGGTCAATCTCAAGATCAAAGTTCATTACTGTACACAAAACTGTGCATGTGGTTCAAATTTGAAGGCTCTAGCTTGAGAGATGTGGAAGTAGGTCACTAGGTCAAATTTGAAGGCTGTAGCTTGAGAAATGTGAAAGTAGGTCACTAGGTCAAAATCAAGGTCAAATTTTATTTCGGAACACAAAACTATGCAAGTGGTCCAAATTTGAAGCCTGTACCTTCACAAATAAGAAAGGAGGTCACTAGGTCAATCTCAAGATAAAAGTTCATTTCAGTACACAAAACTATTCTTGTGGTTCAAATTTGAAGGCTGTAGCTTGAGAAATGTAAAAGTAGGTCACTAGGTCAAAATCAAGGTCAAATTTTATTTTTGAACAAAAAACTATCCATATGGTCCAAATTTGAAGCCTGTACCTTCAAAAAATGTGAAAGTAGGTCACTAGGTCAATAACAAAGCAAAGTCTTTTATCGGTACACAAACCTATGTTCATCTTGCCATTCAAAACTATACATGTGGTCCAAATTTGAATGATGTAAGTTATGGACATGAAGATTCTAAGTTTTTCCCTATATAAGTCTATATGACCCCTGGGGTGGGGCCATATTTGACCCTAGAGGGATAATTTGAACAAACTTGGTAGAGAACCACTAAATGATGCTACATTACAAAATATCAAAGCCATAGTCTTTGTGGTTTGGACAAGAAGATTTTCAAAGGTTTTTTCCCCATATATATTATGTAAACAATGTGACCTCCAGGGTGGAGCCATATTTGACCCTTGGGGAATAATTTGAACAATATTAGTAGAGGACCACTAGATGATGTCATACACAAAACATCAAAGCCCTAGGCCCTGTGGTTTTGGACAAGAGGTTTTTCAAAGTTTTTCTTCTATTTAAGTCTGTATAAACCATGTGACCCCCGGGGTGGGGCCGTATTTGATCCCAGGGAAATAATCAGAACAATCTTAGTAGAGGACCACTAGATTTTGCTACATACCAAATATCAAAGCCCTAGGCCCTATGGTTTTGGACAAGAAGATCAGAAACCGTTTAACTTTTCCTGGCCTATGTGACCTTGACCTTTGACCTAATGACCTCAAGATCAATAGGGGTCATCTGATAGTCATGGCCAACCTAACTATCAATTTTCCTGACACTAGACCCAAGCATTCTTGAGTTATTGCCTGGAAACCATTTTACTGTTCCTGGTCACTGTGACCTTGACCTTTGACATACTGACCTCAAAATCATTAGGGGTCATCTGCTGGTCATGACCAACCTCCCTATCAACATTCATGTCCCTAGGCCTAAGCGCTCTTGAGTTATCATCCAGAAACCGTTTTACTGTTCAGGGCCACTGTGACCTTGACCTTTGACATACTGACCTCAAAATCATTAGGGGTCATCTGCTGGTCATGACCAACCTCCCTATCAACATTCATGTCCCTAGGCCTAAGCGCTCTTGAGTTATCATCCAGAAACCGTTTTACTGTTCAGGGCCACTGTGACCTTGACCTTTAACATACTGACCTCAAAATCAATAGGGGTCATCTGCTGGTCATTACCAACCTCCCTATCAACTTTCATGATCCTAGGCCCAAGTGTGCTTGAGTTATCATCCGGAAACCGTTTTACTATTCAGGGTCACTGTGACCTTAACCTTTGACATACAGACCTCAAAACCAATAGGGGTCATCTGCTGGTGATGACCAACTCCCTATCAACTTTCATGATCCTAGGCCCAAGCGTTCTTGAGTTATCATCCGGAAACAGATTGGTCTATATTCCGACTAACGGACATCTGCAAAACAATATACCCCTCCTTCTTTGAAGGGGGGCATAACTAGGGTGGGGTGGGCACCCCAAAAAATTGGGCTGTTTTAAGCTGGTGCTTAATAGTGCTTTTTTTCTGAACATCTAATACAAATGAAATGATTGTACGTGATTGATTTGGCATATACTGTTTCATAATAGCTATTTTGATTATATATCAGTCGAAAGGAGGTCAGTTTTACACCCATTCTGCTCGAGGTGAGTAGTGTGAAACATTATATTCAAACCTGCCTCATACCAGCCCCAATTAAAAAACAAGAGGACCATGATGGTCTTGAATCGCTCACCTATCTCCACATGACCCATTGTCCAACTGAGTATGACATCGTTATTTCTATTATTTGACATAGTGACCTAGTTTTTGAGCACATGTGACCTAGATATCATCAAGATAAAAAATTCTGACCAATTTTCATGAAGATACATTGAAAAATATGGCCTCTAGAGAGGTCAAAAGGTTTTTCTATTAATTGACCTAATGACCTAGTTTTTGAAGGCACGTGACCCACTTTTAAACTTGACCTAGATATCATCAAGGTGAACATTCTCAACAATTTTCATGAAGATCTCGTGAAAAATATGGCCTCTAGAGAGGTCACAAGGTTTTTCTATTTTTCGACCTACTGACCTAGTTTTTGACCGCACATGACCCAGTTACGAACTTGACCTAGATATCATCAAGCTGAACATTCTCACCAATTTTCATGAAGATCCATTGAGAAATATGGCCTCTAGAGAGGTCACAAGGTTTTTTCTATTTTTAGACCTATTGACCTAGTTTTTGACCCCACGTGACCAAGTTTCGAACCTGACTTAGATATCATCAAGATGAACATTCTGACCAATATTCATGAAGATCTCATGAAAAATATGGCCTCTAGAGAGGTTACAAGGTTTTTCTATTTTTAGATCTACTGACCTAGTTTTTAACCCCACATGACCCAGTTTCGAACTTGACCTAGATATCTTCAAGGTAAACATTCTGACCAATATTCATGAAGATCCATTGAAAAATATCGCCTCCAGGTCACAAGGTTTTTCTATTTCTAGACCTACTGACCTAGTTTTTGACCGCACATGACCCAGTTTCGAACTTGACCTAGACATCATCAAGGTGAACATTCTGACCAATTTTCATGAAGATCCATTGAGAAATATGGCCACTAGAGAGGTCACAAGGTTTTTCTATTTTTAGATCTACTGACCTAGTTTTTGACCCCACATGACCCAGTTTCGAACTTGACCTAGATATCATCAAGATGAACATTCTGACCAATATTCATGAAGATCTCATGAAAAATATGGCCTCTAGAGAGGTCACAAGGTTTTTCTATTTTTAGATCTACTGACCTAGTTTTTAACCCCACGTGACCCAGTTTCGAACCTGACCTAGATATCATCAAGATGAACATTCTGACCAATTTTCATGAAGATGCATTGAGAAATATGGCCTCTAGAGAGGTCACAAGGTTTTTCTATTTTTAGACCTAATGACCTAGTTTTTGATCCTACGTGACCCAGTTTCAAACTTGACCTAGATATCATCAAGATAAACATTCTGACCAATTTTCATGAAGATCTCATGAAAAATATGGCCTCTAGAGAGGTCACAAGGTTTTTCTATTTTTAGACCTACTGACCTAGTTTTTGACCCCACGTGACCCAGTTTCGAACTTGACCTAGATATCATCAAGGTGAACATTCTGACCAATTTTCATAAAGATCTTGTGAAATATATGGCCTCTAGAGAGGTCACAAGGTTTTTCTATTTTTAGACCTACTGACCTAGTTTTTGATGGCACGTGACCCAGTTTCGAACTTGACCTAGATATTATCAAGATGAACATTCTGACCAACTTTCATAAAGATCCCATGAAAAATGTGACCTCTAGAGTGGTCACAAGCAAAAGTTTACGGACGCACTGACGCACGGACGGACGACGGACGACGGACACCGCGCGATCACAAAAGCTCACCTTGTCACTTTGTGACAGGTGAGCTAACAAGAGGGCCATGATGGCCCTATATCGCTCACCTGTTATCATTGCACTTGAGGACAAGAAATATCTAAGTCCAAAGGACAGTAAAAACAAAGGGAACAAACAGTAGGGGATGTTCTATCTTTATTCTCAAACACATGAATTATAAACTCATTGATGAATTTTATGATGCATATGGGAGATACGTAATTTTAACCCTTAGCCTGATGGCGGCGATTGGTTTTGCCTTTGCGACCAGTGCAGACCAAGATCAGCCTGCACATCTGTGCAGGCTGATCATGGTCTGCACTGTTCGCTATTCAGTTAGTAAATTTTCAGTGAACACCCCTTCGAATAATAAATGGTATTGCCCAAACTGAATGATGGAACAGTCCATTTTAGAAATTTAGCAGGCTAAGGGTTAAACATTGAACTAAATAATAATATGTATACACTCGTAAATATTTATGCACCAAATGATAAAAAACTCAGAAATACATTCTTCAATAACTTAAGTGATCTAATTTCAGAAAGTTGTCAAGGACTTAAACTAATAGGTGGAGATTTTAATGATACTTTAACAACAAATGATAGAGTATGTAGATCTCAAAAAGAAAATAACATTAAGAATATTCCAGTAGAAACTCTGACAAAATTGATTAAAGTTCATAATTTGATAGATATATGGAGGCAAACAAATGGAACAAGAGGACCATGATGGTCCTGAATCGCTCACCTATCCCCACATGACCCAGTGTTGAACTGAGTATGAAGTCGTTATTTCTATTATTTGTCATAGTGACCTAGGTTTTGAGCATATGTGACCTAGATATCATCAAGATAAAAAATTCTGACCAATTTTCATGAACTCCATTGAAAAATATGACCTCTAGAGAGGTCACAAGGTTTTTCTATTATTTGACCTATTGACCTAGTTTTTGAAGGTACGTGACCCACTTTTAAACTTGACCTAGATATCATCAAGGTGAACAATCTCACCGATTTTCATGAAGATCTCGTGAAAAATATGGCCTCTAGAGAGGTCACAAGGTTTTTCTATTTTTCAACCTACTGACCTAGTTTTTGACCGCACATGACCCAGTTACGAACTTGACCTAGATATCATCAAGCTGAACATTCTCATTAATTTTCATGAAGATCCATTGAGAAATATGGCCTCTAGAAAGGTCACAAGGTTTTTCTATTTTTAGACCTACTGACCTAGTTTTTGACCGCACGTGACCCAGTTTCGAATTTGATCTAGATATCATCAAGGTGAACATTCTGACCTATTTCCATGAAGATCTCTTGAAAAATATGGCCTCTAAAGAGGTCACAAGGTTTTTCTATTTTTAGATCTACTGACCTAGTTATTGACCGCACATGACCCAGTTTCGAACCTGACCTAGATATCATCAAGGTGAACATTCTGACCAATTTTCATAACGATCCCGCGAAAAATATGGCCTCTAGAGAGGTCACAAATTTTTTTCTATTTTCAGACCTACTGACCTAGTTTTTGACCGCACGTGACCCAGTTTCAAACTTGAGCTAGAGATCATCAAGGTGAACATTCTGACCAATTTCTATGAAGATCCATTGAGAAATATGGCCTCTAGAGAGGTCACAAGGTTTTTCTATTTTTAGACCTACTGACCTAGTTTTTGACCCCATGTGACCCAGTTTCGAACTTGACCTAGATATCATCTAGGTTAACATTCTGACCAATATTCATGAAGATCTCTTGAAAAATATGGCCTCTAGAGAGGTCACAATGTTTTTCTATTTTTAGATCTACTGACCTAGTTTTTGACCCCACGTGACCCAGTTTCGAACTTGATCTAGATATCATCAAGATGAACAATCTGACTAATTTTCATGAAGATCCATTGAGAAATATGGCCTCTAGAGAGGTCACAAGGTTTTTCTATTTTTAGACCTACTGACCTAGTTTTTGACCCCACGTGACCCAGTTTCGAACTTGACCTAGATATCATCAAGGTGAACATTCTGACCAATATTCATGAAGATCTCTTGAAAAAAATAGCCTCTAGAGAGGTCACAAGGTTTTTCTATTTTTAGATCTACTGACCTAGTTTTTGACCCCACGTGACCCAGTTTCGAACTTGACCTAGATATCATCAAGATGAACATTCTGACCAATTTTCATGAAGATCCATTGAGAAATATGGCCTCTAGAGAGGTCACAAGGTTTTTCTATTTTTAGACCTACTGACCTAGTTTTTGACCCCACGTGACCCAGTTTCGAACTTGACCTAGATATCATCAAGGTGAACATTCTGACCACTTTTCATGAAGATCTCATGAAAAATAGGGCCTCTAGAGAGGTCACAAGGTTTTTCTATTTTTAGATCTACTGACCTAGTTTTTGACCGCACGTGACCCAGTTTCGAACTTGACCTAGATATCATCAAGATGAACATTCTGACCAACTTTCATAAAGATCCCATGAAAAATGTGACCTCTAGAGTGGTCACAAGCAAAAGTTTACGGACTGACGGACGGACGGACGCACGGACGACGGACGCCACGCGATCACAAAAGCTCACCTTGTCACTTTGTGACAGGTGAGCTAAAAATAGAACAATTTACTTGGCGTAGAAAAAAATAGCATGGAAAGGAGTAGAATAGACTTTTGGTTAATTGATGAAAATATTGTACCCCTTATACTTTCAACTGATATTAGACCAGCCCAGATACAATACACTGATCACTTAGCTATCTCTTTGAAATTAAGAGTACCTGACAAACGTGGACCAGGCTTCTGGAAATTTAACAATTCCTTATTAAATGGTGAAAATTATATTTCGTACCTTTCAGAAGTAATAAATTCCGTATTAGCTTCAAATATTAAAAATGAGCAAATAAAATGGGAAATTTGCAAGTTAGAAATTCGTGAGTCTTCTATTAATTTTTCAAAAAAAGTATCACGGGAAAGACATAACCAGTTATTCAAACTAGAAAAGGAACTTAAAAAGTGCATTCAAATACCTAATCCTGACATTAATAAAAACAAGAGCTGTCTGATGACAGCGCGCTCGACTATTCGAAGAATTGAGTCAAAATATTTCCACAGATATTCAGACAAAAGAAATAAATACATTAGACAAACAATGTTCCTGTATTTCTTTGATTTCGATAAGTCTTGCACTAAATGGCAATGTATGAACCAATTTCAAAGTCCAAAAAGGGCCATAATTCAGTCAAAATAGTTATGTACTCTTGCCTACAGATGGAAATCATAATGATAAACAAGTGTTCAAAGTTTAAAAGCCATATGTCAAATAGTTTTGACAAAACGTGGACTTGTATGAAAACAGAACCAATTTCGAAGTCCAGAAAGGGCCATAATTCAGCCAAAATAGATGACAGAGTTATGTACTCTTTCCTACAGATAGAGACTATTATACTAAACAAGTGATAAAAGTTTCAAAGCCATATGTCAAACACTTTACAAAAAATATGAACTGTTACGGAAAACTTTACCAAGATTTCTAAGTCAAAAGGGGCCATAATTCAGCCAAAATCCTTGATGGAGTTATGTACTCTTGCCTATAACTGGATATGGTGATGGTAAACAGGTGTTGAAAGTTTCAAAGCTTTATCTCAAAAGACTTTGTCAAAATATGAACTGGTAAGAAATATTAACCCAGATTTCTAAGTCAAAAAAGGCCATAATTCAGCCAAAATCCTTGATGGAGATATGTGCTCTTGCCTATAACTGGACATGGTGATGGTAAACAAGTGTTGAAAGTTTCAAAGCTTTATCTCAAAAGACTTTGTCAAAATATGAACTGGTACGAAAAACTTAACCAAGATTTCTAAGTCGAAAGGAGCCATAATTCAGCCAAAATCCTTGATGGAGTTATGTACTCTTGCCTATAACTGGCCATGGTGATGGTAAACAAGTGTTGAAAGTTTCAAAGCTTTATCTTAAAAGACTTTGTCAAAATATGAACTGGTACGAAAAACTTAACCATGATTTCTAAGTCAAAAGGGGCCATAATTCAGCCAAAATCCTTGATGGAGTTACATACACTTGCCTATAACTGGCCATGGTGATGGTAAATAAGTGTTGAAAGTTTCAAAGCTTTATCTCAAAAGACTTTGTCAAAATGTGGACTGGTACGAAAAACTTAACCAAGGTGTGACGCCGACGCCGTGGTGAGTAGGATAGCTCTACTTATTCTTCGAATAGTCGAGCTAAAAACAGAATACAAGAACTTGAAAAAGAAATTGAAAGTATTTATAATCTCAAAACAATTGGAGCACAGGTTCGCTCTAGAGCATCCTTTCTTGAAGAAGGTGAAAGAAACTCTAAATATTTTTTCAGTTTAGAAAAGTCGCGACAATGTAGAAAAGTAATAAACTCTCTTGTTGTCAATAATAAAATAATAACAGACAAAAGTGAAATTTTAAATCAAGAAGTGTTATTTTATAAAAACTTATATAGCTCTGAAACAAGCGATATAAATTCACAATCATACCTTGATGCTATTTACATAGAAAACAAGTTAACTAATGAGCTTGCAAACAAATGTGAAGGTTTATTAACACATAAAGAATGCACTCTAGCTATTAACGAAATGAAACTAAACAAAAGTCCGGGGTTAGATGGCTTATCCGTTGAATTTTATGTAAAGTTTTGGAATTTGTTTGGTAATTTAGTCGTTGATGCCCCAAACGAAGGTTTTAAAAATGGCGAAAGGTCTAGATCTCAAAAACAAAGTGTTTTTTCCTTAATTTACAAAAAAGGCGATCCAGAAAATATTGAAAACTGGCGACCGATCTCGTTATTAAACATTGACTACAAAATAGCAGCTAGAGTTTTAGCTAAAAGACTTCAATATGTCCTTCCAAAAATAATTAGTCTTGACCAGCAAGGATACATAAAAAATCGATATATTGGTTATAACATTCGTCAGATTCAAGATATTATCGATTACGCAGACCTTATTGAAATTAATGGTGCTATTCTATTTTTGGATTTTAAGAAAGCTTTTGACACAGTAAATTGGGCCTTCATGTTTAATGTCTTAAACAAATTTGGCTTTCAAGGATCCTTCATTAATTGGGTAAAGACATTATATAATAATATATCCTCATGCGTAATTAATAATGGGTGGAAATCTGATTTCTTTAAAATCTCACGAGGTATATGACAAGGATGTCCATTATCAGCTTTACTCTTCATTATTGTAGCCGAAATCATGGCAATTAAAATCCGTAAAAGTCAAGATATAAATGGAATCGCAATTAATGATAAAGAAATTAGGCACTTGAAAATTACTCAACTAGCAGATGATACTACACTTTTCTTGAAAGACAAGTCAGAAATTCCTTTTGCAATTCAAATTATCGATGAGTTTGGTGTATATTCTGGTTTAAAACTGAATAAAATAAAAACTGAAGGTTTATGGATTGGAAAACTGAAGAATAATGAAAATACAAAAGAATTTGACATCAAATTTACAAATAAATCTGTCAAAGCACTAGGTGTAATCTTTGGAAATAACAGAAAAGAATGTGATAAACTTAATTGGGAAAATAAAATATTGCAATGTCAATCACTTCTTAATAATTGGAGTAAAAGAAATTTGACATTTTATGGCAAAATTCTTGTAATCAAGTCTCTAGCGTTACCAAAATTTACATATCTAATACAAAATTTAGAAACTCCAAAAGATGTTCTAAGTACGATTAATGCACTCTTCTTCAAATTTCTTTGGGATGGTAAAAACGATAAAATCAGGCGAAACATTACTATTGGGCATAAATGTGATGGGGGACTCGACATGATAGATATAAATATATTCTCAATAACAATGAAAACTAGAAAATGCTTTTGTAAAAAAGCGCATGTCTCCCCCAATGCAAAGTCCTATAGGCAAGAAGTCAATAGGGGTCAGGAGCGAAAGTCAAAGAGACACTGATGGTTGGCTGCAATAGGGATCATCTACTTGGCATGTCTAGTCATCCCGCTAAATTTCAACACTCGTGGCCTTAGGGCTGTCATCGATAGAAACAATATCGATGTATCAACGATTTTTTTTTGTCGATCGATTATCGATTCCCATTTTCAAAAATCGATATTTTACAGGGAGAAAAAACTACCCAAATAAACACTCAGACCCTAAAAAACAACTTAAGTTCACAAAGTTGTAAAATTGGATGAATGCAAAAAAGAAGTGAAGGCAAAATAAAAATGAAAGATGTTATTAATTTTTATGTATTTCTTTTATTTCATAAATACAAATACAACACAATCAAACAGAAATATGGAAAGTAGGCAATAAAACTTAAAATAGCATTTACAGGAAGGTATATAGTATTATATGAACAAATAGGTCGTTAATCTAACTTAATAATCAATATATCGATGTATCGTCGATATTTGTCTTCTGATATATCGGTATCGTCGATACGCCTAAGACCCTATCAATGACAGCCCTATGTGGCCTAGTGGTTCTCAAGTCACTGTTCAGGCTCCTGTGACCTTGACCTTTGATCAAGTGACCTCAAAAAAATAGGGGTCATCTACTCTGCATGTCCAATCATCCTATTAAGTTTCAACATTGTAGGTCAAGTGGTTCTCAAGTTATTTCCAAAAAATGATTTTACATGAACAGGCCACTGTGACCTTGACCTTTAATAGACTGACCCCAAAATCAGTAGGGGTCATCTACTATGCATGTTCAATCATCCTATGAAGTTTCAACATTCTGGGTCAAGTGGTTCTCAAGTTATTGATCGGAACTGGTTATCAATGTTCAGGCCCCTGAGACCTTGACCTTTAACGGAGTGACCCCAAAAACAATGAGGGTCATTTACTCTGCATGAACAATCATCCTATGAAGTTTCAACATTCTGGGTCGAGAGGTTCTCAAGTTATTGATTGGAAATGGTTTTCCATGTTCAGGCCCCTGTGGCCTTGACCTTTAACAGAGTGACCCTAAAATCGTTAGGGTACATCTACTCTGCATGACCAATCATCCTACGAAGTTTCATCATTCTGGGTCAAGTGGTTCTCAAGTTACTGACCGGAAATGGTTTTCAATGTTCGGGCCACTGTGGCCTTGACCTTTCACAGAGTGACCCTAAAATCGTTAGGGTACATCTACTCTTTATGATCAATCATCCTATTAAGTTTCATCATTCTGGGTCAAGTGGTTCTCAAGTTACTGACCAGAAATGGTTTTCAAAACTTCGGGCCCCTGTGACCTTGACCTTTCACAGAGTGACCCCAAAATCGTTAGGGGCCATCTACTCTTTATGATCAATCATCCTATTAAGTTTCAACATTCTTGGTCAAGTGGTTCTCAAGTTACTGACTGGAAATGGTTTTCAATGTTCAGGTCCCTGTGACCTTGACCTTTAATGGAGTGACCCCAAAATCGATAGGGGTCATCTACTTTGCATGTACAATCATCCTATGAAGTTTCAACATTCTGGGTCAGGTGGTTCTCTAGTTATTGATCGGAAATGGTTTTCAATGTTCAGGCCCCTGTGACCTTGACCTTTGACGGAGTGATCCCAAAATCAATAGGGGTCATCTACTCTTCATGACCAATCATCCTATGAAGTTTCAACATTCTTGGTCAAGTGGTTCTCTAGTTATTGATCAGAAATGGTTTTCAATGTTCTGGCCCCTGTGACCTTGACCTTTGACGGAGTGACCCCAAAATCAATAGGGGTCATCTACTCTTCATGATCAATCATCCTATGAAGTTTCAACATTCTGGGTCAAGTGGTTCTCTAGTTATTGATCGGAAATGGTTTTCAATGTTCAGGCCCCTGTGACCTTGACCTTTGATGGAGTGACCCCAAAATCAAAAGGGGTCATCTACTCTTCATGACCAATCATCCTATGAAGTTTCAACATTCTGGGTCAAGTGGTTCTCTAGTTATTGATCGGAAATGGTTTTCAATGTTCAGGCCCCTGTGACCTTGACCTTTGACGGAGTGACCCCAAAATCATTAGGGGTCATCTACTCTTCGTGACCAATCATCCTATGAAGTTTCAACATTCTGGGTCAAGTTCTGGGTCAGGTGGTTCTCAAGTTATTGATTGGAAATGGTTTTCAATGTTCAGGCCCCTGTGACCTTGACCTTTGCCCCAAAATCAATAGGGGTCATCTACTCTTCATGACCAATCATCCTATGAAGTTTCAACATTCTGGGTCAAGCGGTTCTCTAGTTATTGATCGGAAATGGTTTTCAATGTTCTGGCCCCTGTGACCTTGACCTTTGACGGAGTGACCCCAAAATCAATAGGGGTCATCTTCTCTTCATGATCAATCATCCTATGAAGTTTCAACATTCTGGGTCAAGTGGTTCTCTAGTTATTGATCGGAAATGGTTTTCAATGTTCAGGCCCCTGTGACCTTGACCTTTGACGGAGTGACCCCAAAATCAATAGGGGTCATCTACTCTTCATGACCAATCATCCTTTGAAGTTTCAACATTCTGGGTCAAGTGGTTCTCTGGTTATTGATCGGAAATGGTTTTCAATGTTCAGGCCCCTGTGACCTTGACCTTTGAAGGAGTAAACCCCAAAATCAATAGGGGTCATTTACTCTTCATGACCAATCATCCTATGAAGTTTCAACATTCTGGGTCAAGTGGTTCTCTAGTTATTGATCGGAAATGGTTTTCAATGTTCAGGCCCCTGTGACCTTGACCTTTGACGGAGTGACCCCAAAAACAATAGGGGTCGTCTACTCCAGCAGCCCTACAATCATATGAAGTTTGAAGGTTCTAGGTCAAATGGTTCTCCAGTTATTGCTCGGAAATGAAGTGTGACGTACGGACGGACGGAAGGACGGACGGACGGACAGGGCAAAAACAATATGTCTCCTGGGGGAGACATAATAAAATGGGTACACAATCTTTTATCACATGAAAACGCAAACTGGAAAGTTATACCACAGTTTTTCTTAAATCAATATGGAGAGAATCTTCTGATATTTTTCATGAACTTAGATTCCTATAAGTCACTACCACGTACTAAATACACTATTCCTAATTTTTATAAAACACTTATAGATGTATGGATTGAATTCAATAAAAGCAAAATCGATACAACTAAATTAGAATCTTTTCAAGAAATACGTAAACAACTTCTCTAGGGCAGTCTTTTCATAAAATATAGCGGCAAATGTCTTATATTTAACTCATGGATAGACTCCAAGATCATTTTCGTTAATGATATAATCTCAAATACTGGAGAAATTGATGTTAATAAAATATTAACTCTTCTCAAATCTAAGCATAACTGGATAGCTGAAACTCAAATCATTAAGAAGGCAATACCAAATTCAAGGAAAACGAAATTAAAATCAAAAGATTCGTACTCAACAAGGGTAAAGACAGAATTACCTTTATTTGTTGAACCTAATAAACCTTTAAAAGATATGACAAATAAAATCATATATGATATACTTCTAAAAAGAAAATTTGAACGCCCATATATCCATAAATACTGGGAACAGCAGTTTGGTAAACACATTATGTGGAGGTCCTTCTATTATATTTTAAATAAAGTCACTTTAGACAACAAAGTAAAACAGTTTAAGTACAAACTTATCCATCGTATTGTTGCTACAAATCTGAATTTATTTACTTGGAATATATTTGATAATCCGTTTTGTAAACACTGTAACTGTATTGAGGATTATTCGCATTTTTTCCTAGACTGCAGATATCTGATAAATTTCTGGACAATCATTTCTAACGTCTTCAAAAAATGTGGTTTTTCGAGATCGTTTAAAAACTTAGAAAGTATCGTCATTGGTTATAAAAT
Source organism: Mercenaria mercenaria (assembly GCF_021730395.1). Lineage (NCBI taxonomy): Eukaryota > Metazoa > Mollusca > Bivalvia > Venerida > Veneridae > Mercenaria > Mercenaria mercenaria. The sequence continues at coordinate 60,133,693 of NC_069363.1, forward strand.
TGAACTTAAAGAGTATCAAGGCGTAAATTTATTATTAAATACCATTTCGTATTGCATATATAAAACCTATTTTATTAGCGATAGACGAACTAAATATTTAAATATTAGTAATGTCCTGTACAATGATATTATTGTTGTAATAGACTATTTGGAAAAAAGAAATACAAGACAACCTATTTTGAAAACCTTTTTGAAATACATGTAATGTAACAAATGTTGAATAATACTTTGTCACACATTCTATACATTTATATCTTCTTTTATACTGCTTTTTATATTGTATATGTTAATTTGAAAAAATAAACGGGTCGTTCTACAGATGTAAGACGATTCCAAAGAAAGAAAAAAAAAAAAAAAAAAAAAGAAAAAAAACAAAGGGAAGAAATTTAGCCAAAAAGAAAAAAAAATTCTTACAAGGTACAGATATGTCAAAATACACCTAAAAATTGGAGGTACCATCCATGTTGTACCACAGAAAAGTGGTCTCGGTTTTTCCCTACGGCCAATAATAAAAAAGTTACTAAATATAAGCTATTTATAGCAACGTAAAAGGAAAGTAATTAAAAAAAAAATTTATTGTAAGTGAAAAAAAGAAGGATCTGCCAAATAAATCTGTTGATATAAATGAAATTTCAGATCAGTATCTTCATTAGTTACGGAGATATACCCATTTTAATCTGAAATAAAAGGGACGTAATTTGACATAAATTCAGTCCATAGTTATCTACTCTGATTGGCCGAGTTCAACTAATGACAATAATGAAATTTCAAATAAGTCCTATAAGTACTTACTGATATAAATCCATTTTGATTACAATCAGGGGAGGTAATCAGATATAAAATAACTCTGAACCTACGCTTGGATCTGATTTGTCATGAAATCCAAGAATTATTGTTGTTGAAGTTATTTTGGAAGTTTGTGTCAAATAAAACCATAAAAGAAGTCTCTATATGGCTGCAAAAGCCAAAATAGCCAATTTTGGACCTTTAAGGGGCCATAACTCTGGAACCCATGATGAAATCTGGCCAGTTAAAGAAAGGAACCAAGATCTTGTGGTGATACAAGTTGTGTGCAAGTTTGGTTAAAATCGAAACATAAATGAAGCTGCTATTGTGCAGACAAGGTCAAAATAGCTAATTTTGGCGCTTTCAGGGGCCATAACTCTGGAACCCATAATGGGATCTGGCCAGTTCAAGAAAGGAACCAAGATCTTATGGTGATACAAGTTGTGTGCAAGTTTGGTTAAAATAAAATCATAAATGAAACCTCTTATCGTGCAGACAAGAAATTGTTGACGGACTGACGGACGCACAGACGACGGACGAAGGGTGATCACAAAAGCTCACCTTGTCACTATGTGACAGGTGAGCTAATAAAAACATCACAACCCACACCGCTAGTTAATTCACTACGAATTGCCGGGTCATGCTTTCACCTCCGAGGTGATTTGCATAATCGATTGCTCCGGATGTGACGTCATGCCGACCTGATCAATTCCTCACTCACTAGGTCTTAGAATTAAACAAGAGGGCCATAATGGCCCTACATCGCTCACCTGTCATCATTGCATTTAAGGACAAGATGGTCAAAAAATCATAATCAAGATCAATCAAAAGAATCATGAGAAAATATACATTACAATCGCGATCCTACGAAAAGTCAAGGGACCGGCCGTTTTTTCCGTAATATCGCATTTTCGTTGGAGCGTAGCACAGGAAATTTCGCTATATAGCACCTTAATATCTATATACGAAACCCGTGATATTTAAACATGTGATTTTCGTATCGGAGTACATGTATACCAATTTTATATGTACACCTGGTTTTACTACAAATCTTATTGAATCTGAACTCAGATCGTATGTAGAATGTAGAACGGCTTTTTTTCTACACTTTTTACTCACTGTACATAAAACATATACAGGGTACATTGTTGCACGAGAAAAAAAAACGCAATTGCATATTCCGATACCCTCAGCTACCCTTTACCAATTGTTCGGTATAACAAGAGCTGTCGGAGGACAGCAACGCTCGACTATTCAACAGCCTTGTCAATTGAATGAATACAAGTTGAAAAAGGGGCATAATTTTGTAAAATGCAAAGTAGAGGTATTGAACCTCTGTACTGCATGTCATATCATGACAGTGAACAAGTGTGTGAAGTTTCAATCCTTTCCAATTTGTGGATACTGAGATACCAGCTTACATACAAAAACTTAACAAAAAAGTGCTAAGTCAAAGGGGCATAATTTTGTAAAAATGCCAAGTAGAGTTATGGGACCTTCACAGTGCATGTTAGATCATGACAGTGAACAAGTGTGTGAAGTTTCAATCCATTCCAATTAGTGGATACTGAGATATCAGATTACATACAAATATTTAACCAAAAACTGCTAAGTCGAAAAAGGGGCATAATTTTGAAAAAAAAGAGAGTAGAGTTATGGGACTTGCTTAGTGCATGTCAAATCATGATAGTGAACAAGTATGTGAAGTTTCAATCCATTCCCATTAGTAACTACTGAGATACCAGCTTACATACAAAACCTTAACCAAAAATTTCTAAGTCGAAAAAGGGGCATAATTTTGTAAAAAAGCAAAATAGAGTTATGGAACCTGTGCAATGTAGATCAGTTCATCACAGTGAATAAGTGTGTGAAGTTTCAATCCATTCCCACAAGTGGTTACTGAGTTACCAGCTTACATACAAAACCTTAACCAAAAATTTCTAAGTCGAAAAAGGGGCATAATTTTGTAAAAAAGCAAAATAGAGTTATGGAACCTGTGCAATGTAAGTCAGTTTGTCACAGTCAATAAGTGTGTGAAGTTTCAATCCATTCCCACAAGTGGTTACTGAGATACCAGCTTACATACAAAACCTTAACCAAAATCGGGACGCGGACGCGGACGCAGACGCCGACGCCGACGCCGACGCATGGGCGAGTGCAATAGCTCACTATTCTATGAATAGTCGAGCTAATAAAACGACAATATACAGACGATCAGGACTTTAATATTGTTTTATTTTCTTTATGCAGTGATTGTTTGAAACGTATAAATATCGAAGCAAGTGTGACTTGTATGCCATCCGATCGTATAGTTATAGGAGAAAAAAATAACCACTAACTTGTGCATAGTGTATAGCGTATGTGTTTCGAATTTAATTACTAAGTTTTCACACTTTCATCACTGTTTACGCCCAGCTAAATGATAGTGACACTTTCCACTCTAAAGCATTTTCACGCCGTTATGGAAGGTGTGAAAACTTAGACGATATATTCGTAAAATCGCAACTAAAACAAGTTGAAAACAGTCTTTAAGGGCATAACAATACATTCGTAGGAGCGCAGTTTTCGTATAATTACATTTTCGTAAAACAGCGACTTTGTTACATAGAAATAAGAAGGAAAGCAGCCGGGACCACAACACCTTTTCGTAGTATACCGGTATTTCGTTAAATTGCGATTCGTAGCACCGCGAATGCACTGTAGTTGAAATTTTCTTAAAGGTACAGATATGTCATAATACACTTATAAATTGGAGGTACCATCCATGTTGTACCACATGAAAGTGGTCTCGGTTTTTCCCTACGGCCAATAATAAAAAAAGTTACTAAATAAGCTATTTATAGTAACATAAAAGGGAAGAAATTAAACTAGAGAGGTCACAGGGTTTTTCTATTTCTATACCTACTGGCCTAGTTTTTGAAGGCACGTGACCCTGTTTCGAAACTGACCTAGATATCATCAAGGTGAACATTCAGATCAATTTTCATGAAGATCCATTGAAAAATATGGCCTCTAGAGAGGTCAAAAGATTTTAATAATTTTAGACCTACTGACCTAGTTTTTGACCGCAGTTGACCCAGTTTCAAACCTGACCTAGATATCATCAAGATGAACATTCAGACCAATTTTCATACAGATCCCATGAAAAGTATGGCCTCTAGAGAGGTCACAAGGTTTTTTTATTATTTGACCTACTGACCTAGTTTTTTAAGGCACGTGACCCATTTTCAAACTTGACCTAGATATCATCAAGATGAACATTCTGACCAATTTTCATGAAGATCCATTCAAGGATATGGCCTCCAGAGAGGTCACAAGGTTTTTCTATTTCAAGACCTACTGACCTAGTTTCTGATCGCAGTTGACCCAGTTTCAAACTTGACCTATATATCATCAAGATGAACATTCAGACCAACTTTCATACAGATCCCATGAAAAATATGGCCTCCAGAGAGGTCAAGTTTTTTCATTATTTGACCTACTGACCTACTTTTTGATGGCACGTGACCCACTTTCGAACTTGACCTAGATATCATCAAGATGAACATTCTGACCAACTTTTATGGAGATCCATTCACAAGTATGGCCTCTAGAGAGGTCACAAGGTTTTTCTATTTTTAGACCTACTGACCTAGTTTTTGACCGCACATGACCCTGTTTCAAAGTTGACCTAGATATCATCAAGATGAACATTCAGACCAACTTTCATACAGATCCCATGAAGAGAGGTCACGAGGTTTTTCTATTATTTGACCTACTGACCTAGTTTTTGACGGCACGTGACCCACTTTTGAACTTGACCTAGATATCATCAAGGTGAACATTCTGACCAATTTTCATGAAGATCTCATGAAATATATGGCCTCTAGAGAGGTCACAAGGTTTTTCTATTTTTAGACCTACTGACCTAGTTTTTGACCACACGTGACCCAGTTTCGAATATGACCTAGATATCATCTAGATGAACATTCAGACCGACTTTCATACAGATCCCATGAAAAATATGGCCTTTAGAGAGGTCACAAGATTTTTCTATTATCTGACCTACTGACCTAGTTTTTGAAGGCATGTGACCCAGTTTCGAACTTGACCTAGATATCATCAAGGTGAACGTTCTGACCAATTTTCATGAAGATCTTTGAAATATATGGCCTCTAGAGAGGTCACAAGGTTTTTCTATTTTTTAGATCTAACGACCTAGTTTTAATGGCACGTGACCCAGTTTCGAACTTGACCTAGATATCATCAAGGTGAACATTCTGACCAATTGTCATGAAGATCTTGTGAAATATATGGCCTTAAGAGAGGTCACAAGGTTTTTCTATTTTTAGACCTACTGACCTAGTTTTTATCGGCACGTGACCCAGTTTCGAACTTGACCTAGATATCATCAAGATGAACATTCTGACCAACTTTCATAAAGATCCCATGAAAAATGTGACCTCTAGAGTGGTCACAAGCAAAAGTTTACGGACGGACGGACGGACGCTGCACAATCACAAAAGCTCACCTTGTCACATTGTGACAGGTGAGCTAGAAATAAATGTCTAAAATGAGATTAAATGGTTACTCTGAACCAGGTGCAGTAAAATATTTGAGCTTGGTCTGATTGAGCTGTTCATTGAGTATTTGGTATGAAGAGTTAGTGAAACTCAGTATCTGATCAATAAAATAGTCAAACTGTTCAAACATCATTTGAGGTGTTGAAACATGGTAAATACTATGTGTATTTTCTGATGGTTTGTGCAGTAAGAAGGTAAAACAGATGCAAGTAATATTTGCAGTAAACAAACTACCTGATTTTGTTAATTTTTCTTGTCGAACTACATAGTAATTTATATAATTCTAATCAATATGTGTACTTCATTTTTTTAAAAAAGAAACTCCCCATTTGCCTCAATATGCCTTTTTATTACAGACTACCGAAACCTCCAAAGAAGGTTAAAGAAACTGCAAGCCAGGGTCATGAGGAAGGTGAGTCAACAAGGTCAACCTTGTTGAAGAGGTCATTGACAAAGTCTTTGGAGCGGCTTCACAAATTCAAGCGCCCTGCTACACAAATTGGATCATCCTCAGAAACATTGCAGTCGTCTGGTTCACTTGCAAGAATACAGGGCTGTTCCAGTGTTTCAGTAGTATCGAATTCCCCAGATTCATCAGCCCCGTTAACAACATCAACAACATCCTGCTCACCAAAAACAGCATCTCCTGCCCAAGTGACCCCTAGGTCATCGGAAAAAGCAGCAGCAGAACAGTTGGAGGATCCATATCCTATGTCTGACACAAGTAGGTAAAATGAACATATGCTTTCACAACTAAGTTATGTGCAACGTTCATCATGTAATTCAGTATGCTGTATGCTTTCATCATTTCTTTCTGAATCAAAGTATTGTAGTGAATAGTGGTCTGAGACCGGTGCAGAGTAGAGGGCGCTAGTGAGGTCAGGCGAGGTCATGAGCGGGATCAGCCAATGGGGAGCATTCTAGAAGTTCAAGCTATCTTGTTGAGACGCCATTTTGCTGTTCATCTATATTTCCATAGAAATCTGCTTGCATCCTGATTCTCATCGGCTGTGAGTATTGATATATATGTTCATTCTGTGCATCCTTGTTATCTGTTAAGCTTCAAAGCCAGATATCATTGTATTCTTGTATTTTCGGCATCCTGTACAGTGAAAATTCACTATATTGGTGTCAGAGTGGTTTTCGAGCCCACGTAGCAATACGTCAACTTTCCAAAGTTTTTGGGTGAGAGTAGGGTATTAGCGGCTCGAAATACATCGCCGCTATTGTCCAAAAATCCCCACTTCCCTAGGAATTGTCGTGCTTAGTGTGTTTTCAACCACTTAGGTTATTTTACCCCCGGACCATACGGGCCCGGGGCACTACCAGCTATAAACCTATAGCGTACTGGGGGGCCATCCCGGTGTAGGGAATTTAATAGGGGAGGTTTGAATAGGTTTCTTTAATATTTCTATTTTGTATTTGTGACTTTTTGATATCAAATAAGTCTATAAATTTGGGCAGGGAAACCGCTGCGCAGAACAGCTGCGCGCGGGATGTGGCGTGGTCCCGGCTTCCGGTTTCTTTGCGCAACCATATTGCGCATAGCTTCCGTTCGCCTTCCGCAATATTATATTGTTCGCTGTTTGTTTTTGTATTAAACTGATAAAATAATTGCTTTGTGACTTGTTTTGTATATTGTATATCTACCATGGACCATCACACTCAAACGTCGGGTAGTAATGACCCGATCTTTATAAATTTTACAGAATTATATGATCTAAGGTCAGTAATTCCGGGGTTATCCCGGGAAGGGGCAAAAAACATTGCCCGGTACCGGAAGAAATATGGGAATATTTCGTATGAGGCATTCATACACATGCGGAACATCAACGATAGGGACAAAATTGTAAATAAAATCGAATTTACAGAAAACGATGACCTGGGTAAAGTAATTGATTGAGAGGAGCAGCTTGAGGAAATAGATATTGAGGGGGAAGTGGACAAGTTTGGCCCTTTAGACTGTGTCGAACACACAACCGTTAAGGACCAAGGTCCAGCGGGTTCTACCATTCCGCCTAGGTCTACACCCTTAACAGGGGGTCCGGTAAATCATGGTATCCTGGGCGATACGCCTAGGAGGGCGGTTGCTCAACGTCCGAATGTCAAGTTGGAGCATGTTCATTTTGTTTACACTCCCCCACCTAGGTATGGTGAACTGGAAACTAAGTTCACATATTATGTTGCACAGGGGTCTAATTCCCAGTGGCAAGGTCAAACCCCGATAAGACCGGATGCTCCACCTACATATGGGGAGAGCAGTGGGGCTTATCAACCCCAGTGGGTTCAGCCAAATACTTACCCTGGTACCCCTGGACCAGCATGCCAAACCAGGTTTGCTCAACCCTGTACTTACCCAGGTATTCAGGGATCCGCCGGTCAGGTGCATTCTGGGGCCCCAGCAAATCAAACTGGGGGTGAAACAGGTACCACCCACCAGACTAGGATGCAGCAGTCTGCGTCTATGACTACACCCCCCACATGGTTACCCCCGCCAGGGGTAGCACCCCTAAGACCTATTGAACCTACTTCACCTTGGTGTTCCCCGTCTGCGGTACCATCTATTTCGACACCATGGCGGCCTCCAACAGTAACCCCACATTACGCCGGACTAAACACCAGTACCTCTCATCCATGGTTACTCCCAAGTTCAACACCAGTAGTTGGGGGCCCACCAGGTCCCACTCAGGGGGCATGGTGTCCATCCCCGGTTGCACCGGTACCCGGAGGCTTACCCTCCGGTATTGCACCCCCCTGGTGCCCACCACCTACAACTACGTCTGCCGAAAGGCCTTCTTACACTGTTCCTGCACCCTGGTACCACTCATTTTCGGCCCAGGCTAGCGGGGGAGCACCCCCTGTTACCCAACCCAACTGGGGACCACCCCCTGGGACACTGGGGGCTATTACTCATGTGAGTACTCCATACCACTCGCCGGCATCCCAGCCCTGGGACGCAACTAGGTCACCACATTCAGGGAGGGACCCTGGTACCCCAGGCCACTGGGGCACCACTCCATCTAACACTGGGACCCCTAGGGGTTCTAGAGATACCAGATTACCTAAGGCATTGAACTATGATGGCCAGTCTGATTGGCAATCATTCAGAAACCGGTTCGAACGCTATGCACAGGTGAACGGCTGGGATGAGCAGCTATGCAAGGACCAGCTGTGTTGGAACTTAGTAGGTAAGGCAGGGGAATACTTAGCTATAATCAGTACTAGGCAGCCCAATATTAGTTACATGGAATTAATTGATCGGTTACAACGGCGTTTTGGGGATAACAATCTCCCTGAGACTTATTTGATAGAACTCCAGTCTGCTACTCAAAAGTTAGAGGAAAGTATGGAGGACTGGGCCGACCGCGCTTTGAGATTGGCGATTCGAGCTTTCCCTATGTTGCAAGAAACTTATGTAGAATCACAAGCAATTATGAGGTTCTGCCAGGGGTTGCGCGATCTGGACGCTGGGGAATATGTCTCAAATTTAAGACCAAAAAATTTGCAGGACTGTCTTGAAAAGGTCAAGTGGTTTCAGCATAACCATAGGGCCATACGAGGCCGGAGCCCTTCTCCTGGGCGAAGGAGGGGGGAGAATGAGTCTCGTTCTTACCATGTGCGTGCAGCAAGGGAGGCTGGCAATAGGGGAGTAGGGTCTAGCCAAGCTAAGATTAGCCCTACAATGAGCAGTGATAGGGGTAGTTATGATAAAAGTAAATCCCTAGAGGGGGATTCCCCCACCCTTAAGGATTTGGTCAGGGTTTTGATAAAAAAAATCAAGAAGATTCTTCAAAGAAACAGGGAGATCTCATAAAAGCATTTGAATCAATGAAAGTGACTGGGGCGGGAAATAGGGAAAGGTCACCCTCCCCTTACCGTGGGAGGTCCCCTAGTCGACCAGGGGGTTGTTACAATTGTGGAGATCCAGGGCATTTCAAGCGAGAATGCCCGGAAAGGCGTTTGTCTCGCAGCAAGTCTCCTTCCGATCGCCGTGTAACGTTCAGGGGGGATGCTGATAGCGAGGGGCCCTCCCCTGGCAAGAGGGTTAGGCGGGTTCTATTTCCGTCTGATGAAGGGAATGGGGCAAGTGTCCAGTTCCCAGCATCTCCGCGTGTAACCCCCGGGGAACTGGTAACCCCGGAGATAAGTGGAGATAGTAGTGTGATGTCCTCGTTGGATTTAGAAGAGTTTTTCCAATTTCTAGATCAGAAGGAGTCAGAGCTGTCGTGCGCGTCTGAATACTTTACACCGCGTGTAACCCCCGGGGAACTTGAACCCCAGGAGATCAGTAATCTGACGGTTGAGTTTACCACTCCCCCACAATCACCCTATGGCCTACAAGGGGATAGTTCAAACACCTCTGAACAAGGGGACAATTACTTCAGCACCCCAAGTACCACCCCAGAGCAGGTCACGCCCGACCCTGGGGATATGCTTGCAGATAGTGAGGTCAAACAACCCAAAGTGTCAATTAGACAACTGAAGTCTGTGTCAATGTGTAAAGTAGGAATTACAGTAGGGAATAGGCGGGTAGAAGCAGTAGTGGACACGGCTGCTGAAATAACCTTGATTTCAGATAGGTTGTACCATTCCCTGCGTAAGAAACCCCCTGTGCTAAAGAATGTTGAACTTATGACGGCGGGGCGGAACATGCCAATTAGGGGTAAAGTGGTAGGTCCTGTTTTAATGAGAATTGGGGGAAAATGGTTTCGAGAAAACATGTACGTTGCGCCAATAGAGGATGACATGTTGCTTGGATTTGATTTCATATACCGGGAAAGGGCCATTGTCAACACACGGAGGGAGGTGTTAGATTTTGGCAGTTGGGAGGTCCCATTGAAAATGTGTGGGTCCCAGGCCAACAGGGTATCCAAGGTCACTGTAACAAAGCGGTCCGTTATCCCACCAGCTTCACTTACACATGTCCCATGCTCTGGGGAGGATCTGCAACAAGATTTCTTTATCGAAGCGAGGCCCGGCCTCAAAGTTATGATAGCTAGAACTTTACACCAAGGAGGAGATCACCCTTCATTGGCAGTCATTAATATGTCCAATAATTTCCAGGTGCTTAAGAGGGGGCAGTGGGTGGCCACGGCTCAAGACCCTCTGGAGATTAGCCCAGAGGTAGAGGGAGTAAGGGGTGAAGCAAGTGCTAGGGTGAATCGGGTAGCCAAGGGGCCACCTGAACAAACACAGGTACCTGAACATTTGAGGGTAATATTAGACAGGAAATACGAGCACTTAACTGATGAGCAAACTGCAGATCTGAAAAGTTTGTTGATTGAATTTCAAGATGTCTTCGCCAAGGACGATCTTGATTTAGGGCATTTTAGAGAAATCGAACATGCAATCGACACTGGGCATGCTCGTCCGGTTAAAGCACGCATGCGACGCACTCCGGTCGGATTCGCGGCGGAGGAGGAGGCACATCTGCACAAAATGTTGGCCGCGGGGGTCATAAGGCCTTCAATATCGGAGTGAGACAATACGGTTCGCTGGTGCGTGGACTACCGCGCTCTCAATGGGGTGTCGATTAAGGATGTATACCCTCTCCCGAGGGTAGATGATTGTTTAGACACCTTGGCTGGGAATGAGTGGTTTAGTAAGCTGGACGCAAACAGTGCCTACTGGCAAATCTCAATCCGAGAAGAGGATCGCCATAAAACTGCGTTCCTTACTAAACACACACTTTTTGAGCATGTTCGGATGGGGTTTGGGCTCTGCAATGCCCCAGGGACATTTGCACGTGCAATAAACCTCATCCTTAGGGGGCTCAACTGGAAGACGGTCCTAGCTTTCTTAGATGACATACTGGTGTTGGGGAAGGACTTCCCTTCTCATTTGCATAATCTTAGGGAGGCTTTACAACGCTTCCGTCATTATGGCTTAAAGCTTAAGGTAAAGAAATGTGAATTCTTCCAGAAGCGTGTAGAGTTTTTAGGGCGTTGGGTCAGTAAGGATTCACTGTCAATGAGCGATGTTGACATTGAGGTGGTCAGAAATTGGCCTGAACCTAAAGACAGCAAAGAACTTGAGAGATTTCTGGGCTTGGCTAATTATCATCGGGGATTTGTCCCAGGTTTCGCGAAGATAGCTGCGCCCTTGTACGCGCTCGTGCACCGAACCCCTTTCCACTGGGGAATAGTGGAACACAATTCGTTTGAGCAGCTTAAGACTGCTCTATCTAGTCCACCTATCCTGTCCCTTCCGGATACGTCCTCAGAATTTATCCTTGACACGGATGCGTGAGGTTTCGCTGGGAGCAGAGCTCTCACAAGTCCAGGGTGGGGTAGAGAAGGTTATAGCCTATGCTAGTTGTGCGCTTACTCCTGAGCAAAGGCGTTATTGCACCACTAGGAAGGAGTTACTCGCGGTGGTCAGGTTCACCCGTCATTTTAGGCACTATTTACTGGGCCGTCCCTTTACTGTCCGCACTGACCATGGTAGCCTGGCATGGTTAGTAAATCTTAAGGAACCTCAGGGCCAACTGGCACGTTGGATCGAGGAATTGAGTCAATACACCATGTATGTTAAGCACAGGCCTGGCAAACTACACGGAACGCGGATGCCCTATCTAGGTTACCAGTGTCACAGTTCTGCCCTTTGTACAAACTTGGTACCCCATTGCAAGATCTTCCTTGCTTCCCTTGTAAATACTATGCCAAGGCACATGATACATGGGAGAAGTTCACGGAGGAAGTAGATGACACCGTGGCATTGGCGGAAGGTGGGGGGCACATGTATCTGGGGGATGGGGGACCGGAGGTCCGCAGGGTACATCCAAGTGGGGAGGAACTTAAAACCTCTCCAGTCAACCCATCTCAGGGTGGAGGGCAACTCAAGGGCCCTGCTGTTAGGGAAGTCCGTAATACACCTCTAAGTTGTTGGGGGTTTGATCTAGCCGAGCTCGGGGAGGCTCAGCGAGCAGATCCTAATCTTTTGGTTGTGATGGAGTATCTTGAATCTGGGGAAGAGCCTGCACAAGGGACCCGTCCGTAAAATATCTATGGTTAAATAAGGATCGTCTGATTATGGACACCGGGGTGGTGTACATTACAAGTCTTGAAGAGGAGGACCGATTGTTGCTTGTCCCAGTGAGTATGAAGTCTAAGGTTATGGAACTAAGCCATGACATACCCGTGTCAGGTCATCAGGGAACCGCTAGGACACTCTTGCGAGTTAAAGAAAGGTTTTTTTGGTATAAGATGGGACGGGATATCCGTAGGTATGTGGAGTCTTGTGGGGTTTGCAACCGGAGTAAAAAATCGACCCGCCTGGGAAGGGGGGAAATGGTCCCTTTTCATGCAGGGGCAGTGATGGAGCAATCTGTTTTCGAACCTATGTGAAATGCTTAAAATCCACAAAGCAAGAACCACTCCGTATCGCCCATCCGCCAAAGGTCAGGTGGAACGCTATAACCGAACACTTATGGATGCAGTGAGGTGTTTCACAGGGCAGGCACAAAATAGGTGGGATGAGTTCTTGCCGCAGATAGCGGCAGCTATGCGTTCCTCAGTTAATAGGGCCACAGGGTATACGCCCAATAAGCTTATGTTGGGGCGGGAGGTGAACACCCCAGCGCATCTCATGTTCCAGGTTCCCGCTGGGTCAGGGATCAAGGAGGGGGATGAGGATTCATACATATCCCAGTTAATGCTTCAGACTAATGAAGCTCACTGCATAGCACGTGAACGTCTCAAAACGTATCAGAAGCGCCTAAAGCGCGATTATGATTTGCGCCTCGCAGAACGCACATATAATGTTGGGGATGCAGTGTATATTCTTGACACGGCAGCCACTAAAGGTAAATGTAGGAAGTTGGTGAACCCGTGGAAGGGGCCAGGAGTTGTTGTCCGGGCTCTATCCAAATCCATTTTTAGGGTAAAGGTAAAGAATGCCATCTTCACCGCTAATCATGACCGGATGAAGTTGTGCAAAGATCGGGAGTTACCGAAATGGGTTCTGGAATTCCAAGAAAAGGGGGAAGATCTCATTGGCATGCCTCAGACCAATGAGGCTGGTAGGGAGGAAATTTATTGTATCTGCCGGAAGCCATGGTCTGGCAGGTTTATGATAATGTGCGATTTCTGTGATACTTGGTATCATTGGTCTTGTGTGAATATCTCGCCCACAGAGGCACTTGATATCCGTAAATACAAGTGTTTGCGTTGTCAGGAGGGATTCGGGGAGGGGGCCCTGAAGCAGTGATTGGAATGGATAGATCATTCCGGATTGCGGGGGAAAAATACTCCCCTGTTAAACCATGTTTAGGAGGGTAAAATGACACCCTTTTACCTTGTTTCAGACTACCATGAGAAGATATCCACGGGGAAGAGTCAGCATGGCCCGCTCCGGCTATGTAGTGGATGAGTTTACGTTCATGCAAGACCCAGACATCGAGCTGGTGGACCCCAGGGGTGGATCCCTATCCTCATCCAAGCTGGGAAGTCCCTTGACTTTGATAATGGTGGGGAAGTATACGGCCCTGGTAGAAGGTGCGCAGTCCACCTGTCCAGTAGACTCTGAGACTGGTATTCCCTCTTTCAGCCTACCAGAAATGAGCGACTCGGGGGAGAGTGAAACCTCACTCAACTCCTTTGAGAAGCCTAGGTTAACCTTGACCCGAGAGGGTTTCCAGTTAGGGGGGAGGTCTGGGACCGAAGCTGCTTCTGGCAGTATTAGAAGGGTGCCGAAGAGGCAACGCTCCTTGGAACCTTCTTTGGTTCCCCCTAAAGAAAGCCAGGTTTATGGGGATGCAACTCAGGTTGTACGTCCTAAGGCAAGCTCTGTGCCTAACCCAGCCAAGAACCCTTCTCAAGGAGCTCCTTGGGAAGGAGCCCGTCCTAAAACCCAGGGAAGTGTCCGGAAACGATTGTGCCCAGTCCGCAATTGTGAGGCTCGGGCTGCGGACATGAAGACCCATGTCCGGAGGTCACATTTGCCCGTCTCGTTCCATTCGGGGGCTGGGAACCCCACTATCCTCAGGGAACGGGGGCGACTAGTCCAGTGGTTGGCCAGTCGGGTGATGGCACCATTCCTCGCTTGATCCACTTGATCAATCAGGAGGGAGTTCCTAATCTAGAGCAGGGATTTCAATCCGACCAGATTGCCAATATGTCGTTGTTCGCACGGGTCAATGGGCGGAGGGCTGAACTGGTGCCCAGCCTCAGACCCATCCGGTCTCCTATGGTCCTAGGGGATTGGAGGTGTTTGGCAGTGGCGGTTAACTTGCTATCCGCCGCACCCATATCCCCGGAAGTGAAGGCCAAAAACCCAGAAGCACAGCCGGAAGGGGCAAACTTGCCTGGGAGGGTAACCGAGGAAGGAGTGTGGGTGGTAGATACCCATTTTCATCTTGATCGTCTGACCAGGGAATTGGGGCTCTCTATCACTGCCCCATATGGGGATATTATTAGGGGCGTGGGACCGGCGCCCGCAGGTCAATCGGTAGGGATTAAGGGAGTGGTCACTTCCTTCTGCGACCCCCAGTTCTTTCCCTCGTTAATGGGGGTGGAAGAGCTGATAACCAGGGAGGTGTATACAACAGTGGGGGTACATCCAAAATCAGTGCCCTCAGTGACCAGGCAGGAGCGGGAACTTATGTTCCAGCTCTGGGACTCTCGTCGCCTGGTGGGTTATGGGGAGGTGGGTCTAGATAGGACCACTCACCCTTATGAGAGGGTGGCTCAAGAGGAGTTCCTCCAGGAGTTACTGAGATGGGTACCTCCTGAGGGGGTTCTGGTCCTTCATGCCCGGGGTGTCCCCTGGGATAGGCTCAATATGCAGCCGATCTTGAGGCTCCTGTCACTGTGTCAGGCGTCTGGAATCCCTAGCATGCAGTACATTCAACTGCATTGCTTCCAGGGGTCCACTGATCTAGTCAACCGGTGGAGGGAAGCGTTTCCCAACACTTTCTTTAGTGTGAATAACGGGGTGGGAAGTTTTGACACAGACCAGTTGGCTGGTCTGAAAAGTGTCCCCTCCGATAGGTTAATCTTGGAGACGGATGGCCCGCATTTCGCTCCCCGCGGGTATTCCCACTTTATTTTTGGAAGTTATGAATATTTCCCACCTGGATTATGTTAAATTTGCAGTTGCACTTTATTTTTGGGAGTGATGTGTATTTCACACCTGGATTATGTTAATTTTACTATCTGCTGTATTACCCATTCTATGGGACTTTACCTGTGGGGCGGTTAGGGAGTAACAATTATGTCCCACCTGGATGTTGGTCCTCAACAAACCCGTTCGTTCTTTGTCCCTATGTGCTCGTGCTTGAACCTCCTCTTTGAGGGTGGTTTGGGGAGTTTCACTCATTCCCTAATGGTCATGTATCCACTCACCCCAGATTAGTGGCCAAACTTGGTCAGATTAGTTAGAGGCAATTTCGCCTTCCCCTAGGTTAACAGGTTTCAGTCTTCGCTGTCCAACCCTATAGACCAGGTTTAGCGCCTTCTGTTAGCCCCACCCCTGGGGAGACCCAAAGATTCTACCCTGGGGACCTGGTTTATAAGAAAGGGAGGAGTGTAGTGAATAGTGGTCTGAGACCGGTGCAGAGTAGAGGGCGCTAGTGAGGTCAGGCAAGGTCACGAGCGGGATCAGCCAATGGGGAGCATTCTAGAAGTTCAAGCTATCTTGTTGAGACGCCATTTTGCTGTTCATCTATATTTCCATAGAAATCTGCTTGCATCCTGATTCTCATCGGCTGTGAGTATTGATATATATGTTCATTCTGTGCATCCTTGTTATCTGTTAAGCTTCAAAGCCAGATATCATTGTATTCTTGTATTTTCGGCATCCTGTATAGTGAAAATTCACTATAGTATTCTCAATTTCTGTCATTAGAAAAGAGGGTTTTTCGGAATATGAAATTGCTTGAAAAAAAATGTTTAAATTACTTGTATTTAGCAAGGGTGTGATTTTTTATATACCATATGCAGATTGATGACCAAACAAATTAGTTTTGAATATATTCTGGTACTGATAATTGCCATTCATAATTGTACTAGTAATAGTAGTAGCTATTTTTAACGCAATGAGTCATGCTTTATTTCAGAGTTCCAGAAGCGGGTTATGATGCTTCTTCTAGATATTAGGAGCCAAGTGAAGGATCTTAAAACCAAAGTGAATGGTGCAAACCACCCCAGTAGTTCAACTGCTGATAATGATTTTGAAATGCCTTTAAAGGCAAACACTAGGGTAGTTAAAGGACATAGAAACTGTCTTGAAATCTGCAGAAAAAAAGAGGACAAATGGTATGTTTAAAATTATTTGCAATATGCTGATTTTAAAGATAATAAATTTGTATAATTGTTATTTCTTAATAATTTACATGGTAATACATTAAAGTCTGTCTTAATCGGGGCTCATTTTATGAAGAAGGCTTATAATACTATATATTCAAAGTATTCCCATACTTCAGTGTTGCTAAATTTATATAGATTATCAGAAGGTTTTTGAAATAAATGTTCAGTCATGTTGCACACAATATTCAGGTCAGTACCTCTTATGTCAGGATCACTGTTTAAGAAATGATGTACTTTTTTTTGCTGTAACTGGTAAATAACACATAAAACCTTTAAACAAGAGGACCATGATGGTCCTGAATCGCTCACCTGCCTCCACATGAACTGAGTATGACATTGTTTTTTTTCTCTATTATTTGACATAGTGACCTAGTTTTTGAGCTCATGTGACCTACTTCTAAACTTGACCTAGATATCATCAAGATAAAAATTCTGACCAATTTTCATTAAGATCCATTGAAAAATATGGCCTCTAGAGAGGTCAAAAGGTCTTTCTATGTTGAGACCTAGTGACCTAGTTTTTGACCGCAGTTGACCCGGTCTCAAACTTGACCTAGATATCATCAAGATGAACATTCAGACCAACTTTCATGCAGATCCCATGAAAACTATGGCCTCTAGAGTGGTCACAAGGTTTTTCCATTATCTGACCTACTGACCTAGTTTTTAACAGCATGCGACCCAGTTTACAATTTGGCCTAGATATTATCAAGATGAACATTCTGACCAATTTTCATGCAGATCCCATGAAAAATATGGCCTCTACAGAGGTCACAAGGTTTTTCTATTATTTGACTTACTGACCTAGTTTTTGACCGCACGTGACCCAGTTTCAAATTTGACCAAAATATCATCAAGATGAACATTCTGACCAATTTTCATACAGATTCCTTGAAAAATATGACCTCCAGGGAGGTCACAAGAATTTTCTATTTTTAGATCTACTGACCTAGTTTTGGAATGCAGTTGACCCAGTTTCGAACTTGACCTAGATATCATCAAGATGAACAATCAGACCAACTTTCATGCAGATCCCATGAAAACTATGGCTTCTAGAGTGGTCACAAGGTTTTTCGAATATTTGGCCTACTGACCTAGTTTTGGAACGGACGTCACCCAGTTTCGAACTTGACCTAAATATCATCAAGATGAACATTCTGACCAATTTTCATGCAGATTCCATGAAAAATATGACCTCTAGAGAGGTCACAAGGATTTTCTATTATTTGACCTACTGACCTAGCTTTTGACCACAGTTGACCCGGTTTCAAACTTGACCTAGATATCATCAAGATGAACATTCTGATCGATTTTCATGCAGATCCAATGAAAAATACGGCCTCTACAGAGGTCACAGGGTTTTTCTATAATTTGACCTACTGACCTAGTTTTGCACCGGACATGACCGAGTTTCGAACTTGACCTAGATATCATCAAGATGAACATTCTGACCAATTATCATGCAGATCCCATGAAAAATATGACCTCCAGAGAGGTCAAAAGGATTTTTTTTTTATTTGACCTGACCTAGTTTTTGACGGCACATGACCCAGTTTCGAACTTGACCTAGATATCACCAAAGTGAACATTTAGACCAACTTTCATGAAGATCTTATGAAAAATGTGGCCTCTAGAGAGGTCACAAGGTTTTTCTATTTTTAGACCTACTAACCTAGTTTTTAACTGCACGTGACCCAGTTTCGAACTTGACCTAGATATCATCAAGGTCAACATTCTGACCAATTTTCATAAAGATCCCATGAAAAATGTGTCCTCTAGAGTGGTCACAAGCAAAAGTTTACGCACGGACGGACGGACGCACAGATGGACGACGGACGCTGCGCGATCACAAAAGCTCACCTTGTCACTTTGTGACAGGTGAGCTAAAAACAAGAGTGCAAGAATGTCACAATATACGCCCGTCACAGCAAATTTCTTTACTCTAGCACCTGTAATTGCAAATGGTATTTTAATTTTGTGGTTGTTCATACCACAGTCACACATACGGCGCGGATAGCTAAGTTAAGCTATGGATAGAAACGTAATAATTTGTACCGATCCGTACCTGAGCCGTACGAATTGGTACGGATTGATACGGGTTACTACTTTAAGGTACGGCTCAGGTACGGATCGATACCGATTACTACGTTTCTATCCGTGGCTAGACGTAGTTATCTGCGCCGTATGTGTGACTGGGGTATATGTAATCACTGTAAGTGTTTTGTTTTTTCTAAGTCCACAAAAAAAAACCTCCTTTCCAGGTAGAGATACCTTAAAATACACCTAAAATTGGAAAGTAACATCTATGTTGTCCCACAGAAAAGTGGTTTTGGTTTTTCCCTACGGTCAATTATAAAAAAGTTGCAATATAAGTTATTTATAGTAACAACTAAGGGAAGCTAATCTTCAAAAAAAAATTTTTTTTTTAAATAAAAATAATCAAAAAAAAAAAATAGTAAGTCCACACAAAAATCTTTACCAGGCAGAGACTGGTCAAAATACACCTCAAAACTGGATGAAGCATGCATGTTGTACTACAGAGAAGTGGTCTCGATTTTTCCCTAAGACTAGTAATGAAAAAGTTACAATATAAGCTATTTATAGTAACAACAAAGGGAAGTAATTCTAAAGAAGGGAACTGCGCATGACACTTTGTCTCATGATGGTGTATAACTGTGTCAAGTTCCATCAAAATCCCTCCCTGCATGAAGAAGAAATGCTTCGGACAAAGTCATTTTTGTATCTGACCTTTGGCCTCTAAGTGTGACCTTAGACCTAGGGACCTGGTTCTTGCGCATGACACTACATCTCATGGTGGTGAACATTTGTGCCAAGTTATTTCAAAATCCCTCTATGCATGAAGAAGAAATGCTCCGGACAAGGTTTTCATTCTTGTATCCTTTGACCTCTAAGTGTGACCTTGACCTTAGACCTAGAGACCTGGTTCTTACGCATGACACTGCTTCATGATGGTGAAAATTTGTGCCAAGTTATATCAAAATCCCTCCATACATGAAGAAGAAATGCTCCGGACAAAGTTTTCATTCTTGTATCCTTTGACCTCTAAGTGTCACCTTGACCTTAGACCTAGGGACCTGGTTCTTGCGCATGACACTCCTCCTCATGATGATGAACAATTGTGCCAATTTTCATCAAAATCCCTCCATGCATGAAGAAGATATGCTCCGGACAAAGTCATTCTTGAATTTGACCTTTGACCTCTAAGTGTCACCTTGACCTTAGACCTAGGGACCTGGTTCTTGCACATGACACTCCTCATGATGATGAACAATTGTGCCAAATTTCATCAAAATCCCTCCATGCATGAAGAAGATATGCTCCGGACAAAGTCATTCTTGAATTTGACCTCTGACCTCTAAGTCCGACCTTGACCTTAGACCTTGGGACCTGGTTCTTGCACATGATACTCCCGTCTCATGATGGTGAACATCTGTGCCAAGTTTCATCAAAATCCCTTCATGCATGTAGAAGATATGCTCCGAACAAAGTCTGTGGACGCCGCCCGCCCGCACATCCGCCTGCCAGGGGCGTTCCCATAATACATCCCGTTTCTCAAACAGGCGTATAAAAATTGTTAAACTTCCATAACTGATATTGGATTCAAAATCTTATAGATGGAAAAACTGTCTGCAATGGGAGGTGTTAGTCTAAGAGATGGTGTGAAGCGTATGATGGAAAGGTAAATATGTTTGAAAGGCTTATTTCGCATGTGTACCCTTACAGAAGCAAGCCTCTGTGGCATACATAATGCGTATTTGCTGTGTATATGCCGCGAACACAGTAGTACGCCAGAGGAGTACATTTTACATACACCGCATCCCGCGTACTATTTCGACGAGTACACAGCATGTACGCAGGAGGTCACTAGTACACTTCAAGTACGCAGCACAGACTCTGAAAATTTAAGGAGTACACTGCATGTACGCAGGAGGGACTTGTACAAGAAAATAATACACTGCATGTACACGGCAGATACTTTGAAATTTGTGCAGTACACTTCATATACGCGGGAAAGACTTGTACAATTACTTTTAGCATTTATACTTAGTTTTTTTTTTTGTAAGTTAAAGTCTGAAGTAAACTTCATATACGTGGGAGGGACTTGTTCATTTTCTTTTGGTGTTTACACTGTATTTTTTTAGGTAAAAGTCTGAAGTACACTTCATGCAGGAAGGATTTGTACATTTTTTTAAAAAATTTTTTGGAAGCAAGAACTTGATTTCCGAGTAACTTTTATCTTAATAGCATAGAAAAGTTCAGATTACCGGTATTCTGAACAATGAAAATTTTGCAATGTTCATTTGTGAAGCTTACATCTTAGTGATTTCTGAGCTGCACCTTGCATGCAGTGTAAAAATTTATTATTTTTCATTTTGAATTAATCCTGGAGCTTTCTAACTTGGGATAATTGAAAAGCCTTATTTGAACTTTGTTGCATTACATTCTGTAATACATGAAATAATTACCAAGATAATGCCTCAACAGCGCCCGAATGAGAAGAATTAATAGCTCTCACTGTTATTTAAATACTCTTAAGCAAAACACCATTCTATCATGTTTTATAAAGGCTTTAATGCTCATTATGTTAACTCATTAAGGCCTCACCAAATTAAAAAGTTGTTCATCAGATTTGCCGCTCGTATATTTTCAGAACGTTTCTGACTAACTGCGCTCGCCCCATTGGAAAAAATCAATCCAAAAATTTTTGGTGCGCTACTTTTTACGAACGTAAAAGTGTATAAATGCTTATAGAATTCCAGTCCTAGATTGTTCTCAGATGGATTTTAATCAAAATAAATACATACTACGCACACATAGTCTATAATAAATCATAACACTTTTATTTAGTTGCATTAAAGTTGTTTCCCCATGATGCAGTTACGCCATTTTCTTCAAATGTTTACCAAATTACATGCTACAAAAATTGATTTATTTCATTGAAAAGTGGATGAAGAAAAGCGTACTAATTTATTTGATAACATCAATCTACATTATTTTGGTAAGGGTAAATTCTTATTGATGCATGTCACTTATCTTTTTTCTGTTTTTTTCTGTCCAAATGATCAGCATTTGCATACGAAAGTTGGTGGGGTAAGGAATTTACATTATCACAGCAGTTTCGCCACAAGAGTACACAGCATGCATACAGCAGGAGTACACAGCATGTACTCCGCAGGACTCGGGCCAGGAGTACACAGCATGTACGTCACAGGGGTAGTACACCGCAGGCTCATTTGCATGTGAAAAGTGTATGTGCAGCGTACATGCTGCGTACTATTTCCTTCATACTAATTTCCTCCAGCGTACATCCTGTGTACTATGTAGTCCACAGCATGTATGCAGCAAGTAGTACGCGGCAGAGCTTATTTGCATGTCAAAAGTGTACTACAAACATACTATCGGTGTATATCCTGTGTACTATTTAAAGCCCTTGATTTCAGTACACATCATGTATGCATCATATACGCTGTATGTACACAGCAAGAGTATGCAGCAGGCCTTTTTCTTCTGTAAGGGCAACCGATCTCTTCACAGACCATATCCAGGTGGATAGTAGATTGTGTTAAGTACTGTTACAAATTAGCTAACAAAACACCAGGTACAGTCAAAGGACATTCTACTAAAAGTGTTGGTCCCTCGTGGGCACTTTTCAAAGGAGCCTCACTGCAACAAATAATGGAATCAGCAGACTGGTCAAGGGAGACCATTTTACAAGATATTACATGAAATCAGTAAATACTGACTTTATGAATGTGTAAATTAAGTCAGATAAAATGTGATCTCTATCTTGCTTTCTGGGAAATTTTATATGTATTGTGAGCATCATAATTTGGAAATTCATTGTTAATATGCAATATATATACTGTTTGGTCTGGAAAGTACAAGAATGTACAAATGTAAATTAATACTTTTAAGATATTCTGTAAAAAGGAGGATACCAGACTAGTTGGAAACTGGTTTTTTAAGTTAAGAAATATTCTTGGGAGAAGAAAACAGATGAAAATCCTCCCACCTCCATGGGTACTGCTCTGGAGTCAAGAAAAATCCAGACTGTAATAACAGGTAACTTTATTTACGAAATAAAATTGGAAAATTTGATTTTCAAATTAGAGTTTTATGAGTAAATAATACTTACTTGTTATTACTGGTACCCTCCCTTCTACCCCACCGGATTTTTATCAGAATCCTTCAAAGCAAACGCTTTGCTGCCAAAGAGACAACTGAGAAATCCAACGTGGGCAGGAAGTGATTCACCAGTGCGTGGATAAAAACAATCACTTCTGGTTAGGGCTAAAAACGCAGATCCGGTACACGGAAAGAGAAATCCAGACTGTAATAACAGGTAAGTATTATTTACTCATAAAACTCTTATTTGAAAATCAAATTTTCAAGTTTTCTATACATTTATTCTGTTTATATGTGGGGGGTTTTTTTTGTTATTTTTTTTTAGATTCCGATAGAAACAACAGGGGCAATGAACATACCTGAAGGCTACCAACCCCTGGCGCCAGGTGCCAAAATTGCTGTAAGGTCATTGTGGTTACACGATATCCTCGCAACAATCGGCAGGTCACAGGACAGGCAGGCAAAGAGAAGGAAGCAGATGAAATCCAGATCCCATGGAGACCAATTGTCTGAAACAATTAAGTTGATGGTCTCTTTTTTATGATCTATGGGATCTGGCAGTTTCAGGAGGGACCGCCCAGTTTGAGGGAGACCCAGAGTATCAGTCCTTGAAATGTAAGTCTTGTTTAGATTAGAAGTACTTTACAGTGTTTAGATTAAATGTCTACAGTCTTTCGCCGAAATGAACCACAATTTATTTATACTGTCTCTGTGGCTTAGTCGTTAAGGCGTCAGCTTAAGAGTGGGAGGTCCAATGTTCAAACCAAGCTGGTGGGGCTCATTTTAATATCACAGGTTGGCGACACCCCAGCTAGTTAAATAATGGTTACCATCTGCCTATCAGCTTTGTATAATGATAGGGCTTAGGGCTCAGGAGGTTCTGTTGTTTAAACGAATAAGTGTGTCTTAAGTCAGGGATGACACTTAATTAACAAACCCTCCCACATAACTATTGCATGCTATGCTTATAGTTATTCAAACTGATAATGCTTATACAAGAAGTCATAACCTTTAAGATTGTTTATTACTTTCATACATTAAAGCATTAAATTTAAGGTAGCTATGAGAAGGAAAACAAGAGTTACAATTATGGAATAGGATGGACTAAATCATACTTAACAAAATTGTTTTTTTCCACTAATATATTTCATTATTTATGTTGTTGTATTATTTTTCAGTGTATGCCACACATGTCTTGGATATGAGCGAAGTTGGTTTTAAAAGAGCCTGGAATACTAAAATGACATATTGTAGAAACGGCTCAGCTACCAAGAGGCAACAAGAAATTTAAAATTTTGAAAAATGAAGACTGAAAAAGACAGTTTATACTGAAAATAAGAAACTAGAACTTTCACTCATATTTTTAGCTAATTTTCAAAGAAAAAGGAGAGCTACTGCACTCGCCCCAGCGTCAGCATGTCTGTTGGTTAAAGTTTTTGATAAAATCAAATATCTGTTGTTACTATCAAAGCTAATGACTTGAAACTTAAAATGTATAGTTATTAACTATCAAAGTCTACACCAGGAGAAACAATCCCCCTAACTCTGTTTTAATTTTGACAGAGTCATGCCCCTTTTTTATTAGAATATTTTGGTTAAAGTTTTTACTGGCAAAGCTCTGATTCAGAGTCAAGCACTGACAAAAGTCGAGTGCGCTATCTTATGAACAGCTCTTGTTGAAAATGTGTTTCAAAGTGGTTTAGATTATTACTTTATTCTGTAGACTTGGAACATAGAAACAACTTAAATATCAATTACAAAATGTAAAAAGATTTTTATTTCACAGAAACATCTGAGTATCCCATCCCCTTCGCCTCAGTAGGTAAAGCATTGGTCCATCATAGATTATGGACCCTGGGAGGGTGAGTTTGATCCTTGGGTGAGACATGTGTTCTCCTTGTCTATTTTAAACGACAATGTGTCTGAAATCATTAGTCCGCCTCCAATTCATGTTGGGAAGTTGGTAGTTACAGTGCATTCGCGATGCTACGAATCGCAATTTAACGAAATACCAGTATACAACGAAAAGGTGTTGGGGTCCCGGCTGCTTTCCTTCTTATTTCTTATGTTACAAAGTCGCGGTTTTACGAAAATGCAATTTTACGAAAAATGCGCTCCTATGAATGTATTGTTATGCTCTTAAAGCATGTTGTCAACTTATTTAAGTTGCGATTTTACGAATACCTGCATCGTCTTAGTTTTCACACCTTCCATAACGGCGTGAAAACGCTTTAGAGTGGAAAGTGTCACTATCATTTAGATGGGCGTAAACAGTAAATAAAGTGTTAAAACTTAGTAATTAAATTCAAAACACATACGGTGTACACTATGACACAAGCTAGTGGTTAATTTTTTTCCTTTAACTATCAGATCGGATGGCATACCAGTCACACTTGTTTCGATATCTATACGTCTCAAACAATCACTTCATAAAGAAAATTTAAAAACGTATTTAAGTCCTGTTCGTCTGTATATTGCCGTTTTATTATTCCGAACAATTCAGTAAAGGGTAGCTGAGGGTATCGGAATATGCAACTGCGATTTTTTTGTTCTCGTGCAACAATGTACCCTATATATGTTTTATGTACAGTGAATAAAAAGTGATGAAAAAATAACAACCCTTTTTACATTCCAGATACCATCTGAGTTCAGATTCAAATAACATTTGTAGTAAACACAGATGTACATATAAAATTGGTATACATGCACTCCGATATGAAAATCAAATGTCTAAATATCACGGGTTACGATGTGTAGATATAAAGGTTCTGAATAGCGAAATTTCCTAAGCTACGCTCGAACGAAAATGCGTTATTACGAAAAAAACGGCCGGTACCTTGGCTTTTCGTAGGATCGCGATTGTACTGTATTTGCAGAGAACAAGTTTGTATTGGTACAAAATCCAAGAATACTGGTCTGGTTAACTGCCCGCCATTACATGTGAAGTTTGCCAACAGTCTAACGCGCCTTTAATGCGAAACTTCCACCACTACATCCACAGCCAGTTGATGACATCTTTAGCCGTTGGCACATGGACATCTTGAGTGGACTTCCTACCTCCAGAGAGAAATACAAACACATCTTGTTGGTTGTTGATAGTTATTCCAAATGGGCAGAGGCATTCCCTCTTCGCACACAGACCTGTGAAGAAGTAGCGGGTGTACTGTTTAAGGAAAGCATCTCTAGGTATGGAGCACCAAGGGTTTTACTCAGCGACAGAGGAAAAAAACTTATGTCAAACCTGGTAAAGGCTATGGCAGAACTGTGTCAGATCATGACTACCTGTACAAGCAGTTACCACCCAATGACGAATGGTCTTGTTGAATCGAAGAACATCTACATTCTCCAGGCCTTCAGGGCATACTGCAAAGGGCAGAAGGATGACTGGCCAGATCTACTACCAGGAGTACTGATGGCATACAGGTCCACACCGGCCACACAGTCCACTGACTACAGTCCATTTTTCCTAGGAACTGTATGGGCGAGAGATGAGGTTACCATGACACTGTGCTTCAGCCAAAAGAACACCCGCCTCAGAGTTACAGAATTCATCTTGGGAAGATGCTACACAACCTGGAAATCTGTAGGAAGATTGCCAAGGAAAACATCCTACTGGCTCAAGAGAAGTACAAAGGTCAGCATGACAAATATTCAAAGCCACCAGAATATCAGCCTGCAGACCGTGTTTGGCTGTACTGTACTAAGGTTCCACCAAGTAAAGCGCCAAAGCTTCATCGAAAGTGGGTAGGCCTCTATTACATGACCATGATTGGGCCGAATTTCACATACAAGTTACGACATGTTAGGACTAACAAGGCAGTAAAATCATTGGTCAATGCCATGAGACTGAAACCTTACTACGATCCTCAAAGTCAACCAAATAACCCACCAGAAGATGTTGCCGAGGATGATGAAGAACTGGATCCAGAGGAGATACCAGATGATCCTCAAGATGAAAACCAAAGGCCGCAGCCACAAGGTCAAAAGACAAATGCAGATAACAGTAACAGACCAAGCAGTCAGGGACAGAAACGTCAAGAAACAAATTATGAAAATAGTAAAGACAGAAATAGAGGCCATGCAGCCAAAAATAAGAAGAGAGATGAAAATGAAATAAACAAACAAAATGATAATAGCCAGAGAGCACAAAATAAAGATGAGACAAAACAGACATGTAAGAAGAAAAACGATGCCAAGCAGAGTAAGAGAGAAAAGGAAAGTCGAAGGGCACATACTACAAGTGACATCAAAAAGAAAGGTATAAAACAAGATCTTGGCCCTAGGTCGCTCACCTGAGAAACACACCATAACACAACATATTAAACAGAGTAAATATGTCTGACCTAGTGATTTCATGGAAAAAAAATATTCTGACCAATTATCATTAAAATTGGAGCAAAAATCTTGAGTATAAGTAAGCATTTTCTTTGATCTAACCTTGTGACCTAGTTTTTGACCCCAGATGACCAATATCCGAACTTGACCTAGATTTCATCAAGGCTATCATTCTGACCAAATTTCATGAAGATCAATTGAAAAATACAGCCTCTATCGCATATACAAGGTTTTTCTTTGATTTGGCTTAGTGTCCTACTTTTTGACCCGAGATGACCCATTTTCAAATTCGCCCTAGATTTCATTAAGGCAATCATTTTGACTTAATTTCAGGAAGATCAATTGAAAAATACAGCCTCTATCCCATGTACAAGCTTTTCCTTTGATTTGACCTAGTGACCTAGTTTTTGAACCCAGATGACCCATATTCGAACTTGATCTAGATTTCATCAAGGCAATCATTCTGACCAAAATTCATGAAGATTAATTGAAAAATACAGCCTCTATCGCATACACAAGGTTTTTCTTTAATTTGACCTAGTGACCTAGTTCTTGACCCCAAATGACCTTTTTTCAAACTTGGCCTAGATTTCATCAAGGCAATCATTCTGACCAATATTCATGACGATTAATTGAAAAATACAGCCTATATCGCATACTCAATGTTTTTCTTTCATTTGACCTAGTGACCTAGTTTTTGACCCCAGATGACCCATATATGAACCTGGCCTAGACTTCATCAAGGTAATAATTCTGACCAAAATTCATGAAGATTGATTGAAAAATAAAGCCTCTATCGCATACACAAGGTTTTTCTTTGATTTGACCTAGTGACCTAGTTTTTGATCCCAGATGACCCATTTTCAAATCTGGCCTAGACTTCATCAAGGTAATAATTCTGATCAAAATTCATGAAGATCAGTTGAAAAATACAGCCTCTATCGCATACACAAGCTAAATGTTGACAGACGACAGACAGACGCCGGACATCGAGCGATCACAAAAACTCACCGGAGCATTGCTCATGTGAGCTAACAAGACAAATACATAGAGACAAAAGAAAGAAACAATACAACAGTAAAGATTGAGTCAGAGAAGTTAGCTAGCAAGAAGAGTCAACAAACAAAGAAGACAGTAAGATTCAAGCTGAACCACGATTCACAGTGAGAAACAGACCAACAACCAACATCACCAGACCAGTCATCATCACCCCATAACACAGAACCTAAGCAAAGAAGAATTCCTACTTGTTTAGACTGTAAAAGCAAAACCTGCAAGCCATTCAAAGAAAATATTGTCAAAGAAATTATTGAATCAAAACGCAGTAATGGAGCCTTGTACTACCGTATAAAATTCACAGATGGCCACTCAGAATGGCATTTCCCTTGCAAAGGTCCTGACAGATTAATCAAAGAATTTCATATCAAAAGAACAGCATCAGGCAAGAAGAGAAGAAAACCTCTGAGAAAAGGTCACAAATTTTTCGATGATGTTAATTCTGTTAATTCAATAACCTATAAAGGAGATAAATATGTAGACACAAACAGAACTAGAAAATGCTTTTGTAAACAAGAGCACCGCCTTGCGGGTGCTGACGCTCATCTGATTTTTTTTGTGTAATAGAAATATTGTCCTACCCATGATTTTCTAAGTCTAAAAAGGGCCATCATTCTTGCAAAAAGCAGGATAGAGTTATGTTTCTTGATGTACAGTGTCCACTTATGATGGTGAAAAACTGTTGCAAGTTTTAAAGCAATAGCTTTGATAGTTTATGAGAAAAGTTGACTTAAACATAATACTCAACCAAGAAAATGATTTTCTAAGTCCAAAAGGGGCAATAATTATTGCAAAAAGCAGGATGGAGTTATGTTGCTTGCTGTACAGGGTCAGCTTATGATGGTGAACAAGTGTTGCAAGTTTCAAAGCAATAGCTTTGATAGTTTAAGAGAAAAAGTTGACCTAAACATAAAACTTAACCAAGAAAACTGATTTTCTAAGTCCAAAAGGGGCAATAAATCTTGCAAAAAGCAAGATGGAGTTATGTTTCTTGATGTACAGGGTCTGCTTATGATGGTGAACAAGTATTCCAAGTTTCAAAGCAATAGCTTTGATAGTTTAGGAGAAAAGTTGACCTAAACATAAAACTTAACCAAGAAATCTGATATTTTCTAAGTACAAAAGGGGCCATAAATCTTGCAAAAAGCAAGATGGAGTTATGTTTCTTGCTATACAGGGTCAGCTTATGATGGTGAACAAGTATTCCAAGTTTCAAAGCAATAGCTTTGATAGTTTAGGAGAAAAGCTGACCTAAACATAAAACTTAACCAGGCAACGCCGACGCCGACGCCGACGCCGACAACCGCTCAAGTGATGACAATAACTCATTTTTTTTCAAAAAATCAGATGAGCTAAAAAGCGCATGTCTCCCCCAATGCAAAGTCCTATAGGCAAGAAGTCAATAGGGGTCAGGAGCAAAAATCAAAGACACACTGATGGTTGGCTGCAATAGGGGTCATCTACTTGGCATGTCCAGTCATCCCATTAAATTTCAACACTCTTGGCCTAGTGGTTCTCCTGTCACTGTTCAGGCTCCTGTGACCTTGACCTTTGATCAAGTGACCTCAAAATAACAAGAGCTGTCTCCGTAGGATGACACATGCCCCCGATGGCACTTTGAATGAATAGTTATGGCCGATGTTAGAGTTTAGGACCTTTGACCTACGGAGCTGGGTCTTGCGCGCGACACATCGTCTTACTGTGTCACACATTCATGCATAGTTATTTTAAAATCCATGCATGAATGACAAAGATATGGACCGGACATGCCCATCAATGCACTATCATGAAAAATGACCTTTAAAGTCTAAGTGTGACCTTGACCTTTGAGCTACGGACCTGGGTCTTGCGTGTGACACGTCGTCTTACTGTGGTACACATTCATGCCAAGTTATTTGAAAATCCATCCATCGATGACAAAGATATGGACCGGACACGCCCATCAATGCACTATCCTTTAACGTCTAAGTGTGACCTTGACCTTTGAGCTACGGACCTGGGTCTTGCGCACTGCACATCGTCTTACTGTGGTACACATTCATGCCAAGTTATTTGAAAATCCATCCATCGATGACAAAGATATGGACCGGACACGCCCATCGATGCACTATCCTTTAACGTCTAAGTGTGACCTTGACCTTTGAGCTACAGACCTAGGTCTTGCGCACTGCACGTCGTCTTACTGTGGTACACATTCATGCCAAGTTATTTGAAAATCCATCCATCGATGACAAAGATATGGACCGGACACGCCCATCAATGCACTATCCTTTAACGTCTAAGTGTGACCTTGACCTTTGAGCTACGGACCTGGGTCTTGCGCACTGCACGTCGTCTTACTGTAGTACACATTCATGCCAAGTTATTTGAAAATCCATCCATCGATGACAAAGATATGGACCGGACACGAAAATTGCGGACAGACCGACAGACTGACAGACCGACAGACAGACAGACGGTTCAAAAACTATATGCCTCCCTTTGGGGGCATAAAAAGGGGTCATCTACTCTGCATGTCCAATCATCCTATTAAGTTTCAACATTGTAGGTAAAGTGGTTCTCAAGTTATTTCCAAAAAATGATTTTACATGAACAGGCCACTGTGACCTTGACTTTTAACAGACTGACCCCAAAATCAATAGGGGTCATCTACTTTGCATGTTCAATCATCCTATGAAGTTTCAACATTCTGGGTCAAGTGGTTCTCAAGTTATTGATCAGAACTGGTTATCAATGTTCAGGCCCCTGTGACCTTGACCTTTAACGGAGTGGCCCCAAAAACAATAGGGGTCATTTACTCTGCATGAACAATCATCCTATGAAGTTTCAACATTCTGGGTCGAGAGGTTCTCAAGTTATTGATTGGAAATGGTTTTCCATGTTCAGGCCCCTGTGGCCTTGACCTTTAACAGAGTGACCCTAAAATCGTTAGGGGTCATCTACTCTGCATGACCAATCATCCTATGAAGTTTCATCATTCTGGGTCAAGTGGTTCTCAAGTTACTGACCGGAAATGGTTTTCAATGTTCGGGCCCCTGTGACCTTGACCTTTCACAGAGTGACCCCATAATCGTTAGGGGTCATCTACTCTGCATGACCAATCATCCTATTAAGTTTCAACATTCTGGGTCAGGTGGTTCTCAAGTTATTGACCGGAAATGGTTTTCAATGTTCAGGCACCTGTGACCTTGACCTTTAATGGAGTGACCCCAAAATCGATAGGGGTCATCTACTTTGCATGTACAATCATCCTATGAAGTTTCAAGATTCTGGGTCAAGTGGTTCTCTAGTTATTGATCGGAAATGGTTTTCCATGTTCAGGCCCCTGTGACCTTGACCTTTGACGGAGTGACCCCAAAATCTATAGGGGTCAATTACTCTTTATGACCAATCATCCTATGAAGTTTCAACATTCTGGGTCAAGTGGTTCTCTAGTTATTGATCGGAAATGGTTTTCAATGTTCAGGCCCCTGTGACCTTGACCTTTGACGGAGTGACCCTAAAATCAATAGGGGTCATCTACTCTTCATGACCAATCATCCTATGAAGTTTCAACATTCTGGGTCAAGTGGTTCTCTAGTTATTGATCGGAAATGGTTTTCAATGTTCAGGCCCCTGTGACCTTGACCTTTGACGGAGTGACCCCAAAAACAATAGGGGTCGTCTACTCCAGCAGCCCTACAACCCTATGAAGTTTGAAGGTTCTAGGTCAAATGGTTCTCCAGTTATTGCTCGGAAATGAACTGTGACGTACGGACGGACGGACGGATGGAGACGGACGGACGGACAGGGCAAAAACAATATGTCTCCTGGGGGAGACATAATAATTGGTGTGAAATTTGTTCAGGGACGAGCATACTTTGTCAAGCAAGATAATCAAGGACAGCCTAAACTTTATCATATTACAGCAGTTTATGAAGAAACATGTGATTTAATTGAACACTTGCAAAGGGAAACAGATGAGAGAAACCTACAAGACAAAATTGACTCTCTGAAAAGAAAGAATGACCCTTACTTTAGAGAAAATCAGGTCTCTCGAGCAACATCACCAATAATTACAAAGGCAGCACATGAAATAAGCATTGATGAAAATGGAGAGATAAAAATACTTTCCAAACTACAACATAGCACCAGAGTGGTATACTTTTGAAGATGTACCAGCAGGCATACAGTTTTACCTGATCAAATATTTGAAACAGCAATACAGAAAATTTGTACTAAATGCAAAATATTGGTACTGTTTTACTAGACAATTGATGTTAAGAATAAGTGTTGGTATTAGATTGTGTATCATAATATTTTCTTCAAGAAACTGAATCAGATGTTAACTAGAAAATGCTTTTGTAAAAAAGCGCATGTCTCCCCCAATGCAAAGTCCTATAGGCAAGAAGTCAATAGGGGTCAGGAGCGAAAGTCAAAGAGACACTGATGGTTAGCTGCAATAGGGATCATCTACTTGTCATGTCCAATCATCCCGCTAAATTTCAACACTCTTGGCCTAGTGGTTCTCAAGTCACTGTTCAGGCTCCTGTGACCTTGACCTTTGAAAGACTGACCCCAAAATCAATAGGGGTCATCTACTCTGCATGTTCAATCATCCTATGAAGTTTCAACATTCTGGGTCAAGTGGTTCTCAAGTTATTGATCGGAACTGGTTATCAATGTTCAGGCCCCTGTGGCCTTGACCTTTGACGGAGTGACCCCAAAAACAATAGGGGTCATTTACTCTGCATGAACAATCATCCTATGAAGTTTCAACATTCTGGGTCGAGAGGTTCTCAAGTTATTGATTGGAAATGGTTTTCCATGTTCAGGCCCCTGTGGCCTTGGCCTTTAACAGAGTGACCCTAAAATTGTTAGGGGTCATCTACTCTGCATGACCAATCATCCTATGAAGTCTCATCATTCTGGGTCAAGTGGTTCTCAAGTTACTGACCGGAAATGGTTTTCAATGTTCAGGCCCCTGTGACCTTGACCTTTCACAGAGTGACCCCAAAATCGTTAGGGGTCATCTACTCTGCATGACCAATCATCCTATTAAGTTTCAACATTCTGGGTCAAGTGGTTCTCAAGTTATTGACCGGAAATGGTTTTCAATGTTCAGGCCCCTGTGACCTTGACCTTTCACAGAGTGACCCCAAAATCATTAGGGGTCATCTACTCTGCATGACCAATCATCCTATTAAGTTTCAACATTCTGGGTCAAGTGGTTCTCAAGTAACTGACCGGAAATGGTTTTCAATGTTCAGGCCCCTGTGACCTTGACCTTTAATGGAGTGGCCCAAAAATCGATAGGGGTCATCTACTTTGCATGTACAATCATCCTATGAAGTTTCAACATTCTGGGTCAAGTGGTTCTCTAGTTATTGATCGGAAATGGTTTTCCATGTTTAGGCCCCTGTGACCTTGACCTTTGATGGAGTGACTCCAAAATCAATAGGGGTCATCTATTCTTTATGACCAATCATCCTATGAAGTTTCTACATTCTGGGTCAAGTGGTTCTCTAGTTATTGATCGGAAATGGTTTTCAATGTTCAGGCCCCTGTGACCTTGACCTTTGATGGAGTGACCCCAAAATCAATAGGGGTCATCTACTCTGCATGACCAATCATCCTATGAAGTTTCTACATTCTGGGTCAAGTGGTTCTCTAGTTATTGATCGGAAATGGTTTTCAATGTTCAGGCCCCTGTGACCTTGACCTTTGACGGAGTGACCCCAAAATCAATAGGGATCGTCTACTCTTCATGACCAATCATCCTATGAAGTTTCAACATTCTGGGTCAAGTGGTTCTCTAGTTATTGATCAGAAATGGTTTTCAATGTTCAGGCCCCTGTGACCTTGCCCTTTGACGGAGTGACCCCAGAAACAAGGGGGGCGTCTACCCCAGCACCCTACAACCCTTAAATTTAAGGTTCTGGGTGAAATGTTCTCCAGTTATTCCCGGGAAATGAAGTGTACGTACGGACGGACGACGGAGGGACAGGGCAAAAACATACGTCTCCTGGGGGAGACATAATTCATAGCTATAATTATTCTAGATATTTTAATCAAGTAATGTCACAAATACATTACTGCAGCAGATTAATTTTTACTCCAAATTAAATGAAGCACATCTTAAAGGGTAACTTTCTGAATTTTAGAACAACATGTATTACGTGTGAATTACTTTTTAAAACCCTTTAAATGCAATTTTGCTTTTTTTTTTTTTTTAAATCTTGTTTGAAAATTTACCCTTTTCATTTTTTGATAATTGCTTATTCTATCTTTTCATAAAAAAGGCCATCGACATGAAATGCCCCCCTTGATGCATTCAGTAATTGCAAAAGGGAAACAAAAATTTTAACTCACTGTAAAAAAGGGGTTTCTACCTTTCGGGTTTAATCTTGTGGTTTTCAAAATTTGAAGGCTTATTTAAAATGTTAACTCTTTTCACCTACGCCCGCCCGAGGGGTCACCAAAAATATTATACTTTTCAACCCGATACCCCCCGAATAGCGGTTAACTAAATTTAAAATTTCCCGCATTCTGATCTCACAAAATTTCGTTTCAAACAGTTTTTCTGCTGTCAAAATAAGCAAATGGCGACGAAGTGCATTTGTTAAAACGAAGAAAAAATTGTTTTTGAATTTTTTAATTTCTTTCTAAACAAATTTACCCAGAATCTTTTTGTGACTTGGGGGGAGACTAAAATCATCTGCCGACATGATCGACAAAAATTTTTCGATAATGTAGGCTTTTTGGTTGCAGAGCTGAAAAAAATCAAAGATAGAATAAACAATATTTTTGCAAAATTTTGAAGAAAACGGATATAAAGGGCGTGTTTGGGGATTTCTACGATTAAATGCCCTGAAAATTTTTGTTTGGGACACGTAACAGTGTTCATAGTTTTGGTCCTTTGGGGGGGGGAGCACCCGGACCCGTTAGAATTTTTTCACTTTTTTCAAGCCACTTAAAACATTTCAGTTATTTTAAAAAAACCCAAAATATTTGACTATATTGCAAATGCACAAACAAAAAATGCAGAAAAAAAGAAAGAACTTCCTGAAAAAATTAGGACCCGGGAGGGACGTGTGGGGCCGAGAAAAAACTTTTTTATGGGGGGCTTTTGATGATGGTATCTTTAATGTGATCGAGAAGAACAATTTTAAGTCCAATGATAAATATTACTTGGGCACAAATATTCCGGACGAACAAAAAAGATCGTTTTTTCCAAATAAAACGTTCTTTCATTTCAATAAGACATGGAAACCCAAAACGAAAACTTTTTGAGTTATTTTGGGAAAGCATAAGGGAAAATCTTTTGAGGAATACATTCCACATAACAATATGGTTGACAGGCGGTTCCGTTTAATGCTTTAGCATCAAACAGTACGAAAACAAACCCTGAATTTCACGTAAAATTTCTGGAGGCGGCAGATTCTTTTCGGCATATTGCAAACCCCCGGATATTTATTTGGGAAAAAATGCAACACATTTGGTCTTGTGTCCTATTGTGATATTTTTTCTGACATAATTTTAAAAAAAACTAAAAATGCTTTTAAAAAAAGCGCATGTCTCCCCCAATGCAAGTCCTAAGCAAAATAAATAGGGGGTTGGGGCGAAAGTCAAAAACACTGATGGTTGGCTGCAATGGGGATCATCTATTTGGCATGTCCTCATCCTGCAAAATTTTCAACACCTTTTGCCTAGGGGTTCTCAAGTCCTTTTTCAGGCTCCGTGACCTTGACCTTTGATAAAGTGACCTAAAAATAAATAGGGTCATCACCTGAAAGTCCAATCACCTTTTAAAAGTTTCAACATTGTGGTCGTGGTTCCAAAGTTTTTTAAAAAAAAAGGGGTTTTAAAACTGAACAGGCCACTGTGACCTTCACCTTTAATAACTACCCCAAAATAAAAGGGGGCCTACCTGCAGTTCAATCTCCATAAGTTTAAAACATTCGGGGTCAAGTTTTTCTCAAGTTACTGATGGGACGGGGTATCAAGTCGGGCCCCGTGCCCTTGACCTTTACGGAGGACCCCAAAAACAATAGGGTCATTCTCTGCTGAAAATCATCCATAAATTTCAAATTCGGGGCGAGAGGCCAAGTTATTGATTGAAATGGTTTTCCATGTTCAGGCCCCTTGGCCATGACCTTTACAAGGCCCAAAAATCTTTGGGATCATCTACTCTGCATGACCATCATCCTATGAAGTTCATCATTCGGGTAAAGTGGTTCCAAGTTACTGCCCGGAAAGGGGTTTTAAAATGTTGGGGCCCCCCGGGCCCTTTTGACCTTTCCAGGGTATCCCAAAATCTTGGGGGGTCATCTCTCGCTATCAATCATCCTCTTAAGTTTCAACATTCTGGGCAATTTCTCAAGTTATTGCCCGGGAAAATGGTTTTAAATTTTCGGGCCCCCTGGCCCTTTGACTTTAAAGGGAGGCCCCCAAAATAAATAGGGTCACCACTTTCATTTTAAATCATCCTATGAAGTTTTCAAATTTTCGGGGGTTAAGGGGTTTTCCATTATTGATGGGAAATGTTTTTCCCCGGGTTTCCCAGGCCCCTGTGCCTTGACCTTTAGGATGCCCCAAAAAAAAGGGCAATTACTCTTTATGCCCAATCATCCTATAAGTTTCAACATTCGGTCAAGGGGTTTCTAAATTTTTGATGGGAAATGGTTTTCAATGTTCGGGCCCCCTGACCTTGACCTTTGATGGAGTGACCCCAAAATCAATAGGGGCTCTACCTT
Source organism: Mercenaria mercenaria (assembly GCF_021730395.1). Classification (NCBI taxonomy): domain Eukaryota; kingdom Metazoa; phylum Mollusca; class Bivalvia; order Venerida; family Veneridae; genus Mercenaria; species Mercenaria mercenaria. Next base: position 60,170,620 of record NC_069363.1, read on the forward strand.
CATGACCAATCACCTATGAATTTCAACATTCGGGTCAAGGGGCTCTAGTTTTTATCAAAAATGGTTTTTTCCATTTTCAGGCCCCTGTGACCTTGACCTTTGACGGGTGACCCCAAAATCATGGGGTCTCTCCCTTTTTCATGCCCAAACTCCATAATTTTCACTTCGGGGTCAAGTGGTTCCTGTTATTGATGGGAAAATGGTTTTAAATTTTCAGCCCCTGTGCCTTAACCTTTGCAAAAAGTGCCCCCAAAAAACCTGGGGTCATTTCTCCCACCCTCAACCCTATGAATTTTAAAGGTTCTGGTCAAAGGGTTTCCCGTTATTCCCGGGAAATGAAGTGTACTAGGGCGGCAAAACGGCGGCAGGGCAAAACTTTCCCCGGGGGGAGACAAAAAAATACATACTAAAATTTTTATGCGTTTTGACAAAAAAAAATAAAATTTTTTATATTCATACTATTGCGGGGACTAGACCAACAATTTTTTATGTAAAGATTATAATAGACACTATATGAGTGTTTTATACAGGGAAATTATTTTCATGAAAAAAACTTTTTGAACTCAAAGTGAAATATTTGCACACTAATTCCAGACCATATCTTACACATGTATTTCATTTATTCCGTTATTTTCAGACTGACGTGTGTTTTTCTGAGCTCAAAGGTTTTGACAGATTAAAAGAAAGATTTGGAGGGGAAAAGGATATACATTTACACTGCAATTTTTAAACGAGTCCCCCTGTTACTGACTACTCTGACGAAAGATATCATTTTTGCGGGAAAAATTAACAAACCGAAAAGGTTTTCCCCAAGAAAATTTAACAAAAGGGGCCCAAAGGCCTGAATCGCTCACCTCTTTCCCCCATGACCCGTTTTGAGTAGACCGTTTTTTCATATTTGACATGTGACCTGTTTTTGACTCATTGCCCAGTTTTGAAATTTTCCCAGATATTATCAAAAAAAAATTTTCCAAATTTTCTGAAATCCATTGAAAATATGGGCTCTAGGGCACAAGGTTTTTTTTTTATTATTTGCCATTTTACCTAGTTTTCGAAGGGACTGACCCTTTTTGAAAATTTTCCTAATATCATCAAGGTGAACATTCTCATAACTTTCTGAAGATCTCATAAAAAATTTTGGGCCTCAAGAGGTCAAAGGTTTTTTTTATTTTTTTACCACTGGCCAGTTTTTTACCGCCCTCCCATTTCAATTTAACTAAACATCAAATAACCAGATCATTTTCATGAAGATCCATTGAAAAATAAGGCCTCTAGAGAGGTCAAAAATTTTAATAATTTTAGACCTACTGACCCAGTTTTTTACCGCACTTACCCATTTCAATGACCTGATACTCAAGATAAAATTCAGAACCCAATTTTTATACGACCCTGAAAAGTATGGCCCTAGAGAGGGCACAAGGTTTTTTTTTATTTGACCTACTGACCTATTTTTTACGGCCGTGACCCAGTTTCAAACTTACCTAGATTCTCAAGTGAACATTCTGACCAAATTTTTATGGAGATCCCTCACAAATATGGCCCTAAGAGGTCACAAGGGTTTTTTTTTTTTAGACCTACTGACCCAGTTTTTGACCGCACTGACCCCGTTTCGAAATTGACCTAGATTCACAAATGAAAACCCAGACCAACTTTCATCGATCCCAAAAAATATGGCCTTTTGAAGGGGACAAGGTTTTTTCTATTATTTGACCTCTGACCCCAGTTTTTTACGGCACATGACCCCCTTTTCGAACTTTACCTAAATCATCAAGATGAACATTCAACCAACTTTATACAGACCCTGAAAATATGGCCCAGAAGGGCACAAAGGTTTTTCATTTTAGACCAAAGACCTAGTTTTTGACCGCACGTGACCCCTTTCGAACTTTACCCCAGATATCATCAAAGAACATTTCAGACCACTTTCATAAAAACCCATGAAAAAATGGGCCCTTTTAAAAGGTCACAGGTTTTTCTATTTTTTTGACCTACTGACCAGTTTTGAAGGCAGTGACCCAGTTTTTCCCAACTTGACCTAGATATATCAAGGTAACTTCTGACCATTTTTTAGAAAAACTTCTAAAAATATGGCCTCTAAGAGGTCACAAAGGTTTTTTTCTATTTTTAGAAACCCACACGAGTTTTGACGGCCGTGACCCATTTCCGCCTAGAACTCAAGGAAAAATTCTGACCAAATTTTTAGGAAGATCTTGTAAATATATGGGCCCCTTTAAAGGGCACAAGGTTTTTTTTTTTTTAGACCTATGACCTAGTTTTGAGCACGTGACCCAGTTTCGAACGCCCCAGATATCTCAAGATGAACATTTTGACCCAAATTTTATAAAAATCCCAGAAAATGTGCCTCTAGAGTGGCCCACAGCAAAAGTTTTTCGGACGGCCCCACGGACGGCGGCGGACGGACACTGACCCCCCGCGCACAAAAACTCCCCTTGCACTTTGTGACGGTGAGCAAAAAGTAAAGGGAGAAGAAAAACGTTCCCCCAGGGGCTATTTTGAAAGGCGGCAGGGGGGCCCTTTTATTGCACTTTTTGGGAAAAAAATAAAATTGGGTACTTTCTGTCTAGTTCACATGTTTCCCGAAGTTCCAAGCCTAATAACGTCTAGAAGAAGAAAAGAGGGTTTCTGTGTTTGGGAGTTACCTTTCAACTCCTACAGTTGCAGAGTACGGCAGATATATGGGTGGAGTTGATAGAAATGACCAAATGACACGATTAAACAAGAGCCCGTCGAACACGAAATTTGCCCAACCTTGATGCATTCAGTAATTGCACAAGGAAAAAGAAATTATATGCTCACTGAAAACAAAATTTCTACCATTCTGGTTTAATTCTGTACCTTGACCTTTAAATCTATTAACCTAACAAGAGTTACAGATTGATCTTGGCGCCATCCACTGAGCCATTTTTGAAAGGTCAAAATCAAGGTAAAATTTCATTTAGGTATAAAACAATGTTTGTGGTCCAAAAATTTGAAGTGGTGGCTGGAAATTGAAGCAGGTCACTAGATCAAATTCAAGATAAAGTTCATTTCGGAAAGACAAAAACTATCCCGTGTGCTTCAAATTTGGAGGCTCTAGCTTGAGAAATGTGAAAGCAGGTCCTAGGTTCAAAATTCAAGGTCAAATTCCATTTCGGAACACAAAACTATGCAAGTGGGCCCAAAAATTGAAGCCTGTACCTTCAGAAATTGTGAAAGTAGGTCACTAGGTAAATCTCAAGATCAAGTTCATTTCAGTACACAAAACTATGCTGTGGTTCAAATTTGAAGGCTGTAACTTGAGAAATGTGAAAGTAGGTCAAATAGGTCAAAAAACAAGCTCAAATTTTATTTTGGAACAAAATCTATGCATGTGGTCCCAAATTGAAGCCTGTACCTTCAAAATGTGAAAGTTAGGTCACTAGGTCAATAAAAAGGTCAAAGTTTTTTTTTAGTACACAAACCTATGCATGTGATCCAAATTTGAAGGCTGTAGGGACAGAATGTGAAAGTAAAGGGCACTAGGTCAAGATCAAGGTCAACTCATGTCAAGGTTCATCTTGCCACCAAACTATACATGTGGTCCAAATTTGAATGATGTAATTTATGGACATGAAGATTCTAAGTTTTTTTTTCCCTGTATAAGTCTATATGAACCATATGACCTCTGGGGCGGGGCCATATTTGACCCGAGGGGGATAACTTGAACAAACTTGGGAGAGAACCAATAAATGATGCTACATTACAAATTACCAAAGCCATAGTCTTTGTGGTTTGACAAGAAGATTTTTCAAATTTTTTTCCCTTATAAGTAATGTAACCATGTGCCCCCCAGGGGGGAGCCATAAATTTTACCCTAGGGGAATAATTTAAATAATCTTGTAGAGGACCACTAGATGATGTCATATACAAAATATCAAAGCCCTAGGCCCTGTGGTTTTGTACAAGAGGTTTTCAAAGTTTTTTCCTATATAAGTCTATATAAACCATGTGACCCTAGGGGTGGGGCCATATTTGACCCCAGGAAATAATCTGAACAATCTTGGTAGAGGACCACTAGATTTTGCTACATACCAAATAATCAAAGCCCTAGGCCCCATGGTTTTGGACAAGAAGATCAGAAACCATTTAACTGTTCCTGGCCAATGTAACCTTGACCTTTGACCTAATGACCTCAAAATCAATAGGGGTCATCTGCTGGTCATGGCCAACCTAACTATCAATTTTCATGACACTAGGCCCAAGTGTTCTTGCGTTATTGCCTGGAAACCATTTTACTGTTCCTGGTCACTGTGACCTTGACCTTTGACATACTGACCTCAAAATCAATAGGGGTCATCTGCTGGTCATTACCAACCTCCCTATCAACTTTCATGATCCTAGGCCCAAGCGTTCTTGAGTTATCATCCGGAAAACCGTTTTACTGTTCAGGGTCACTGTGACCTTGACCTTTAACATACTGATCTCAAAATCAATAGGGGTCATCTGCTGGTCATTACCAACCTCCCTATCAACTTTCATGATCCTAGGCCCAAGTGTTCTTAAGTTATCATCCGGAAACCGTTTTACTGTTCAGGGTCACTGTGACCTTGACCTTTAACATACTGACCTCAAAATCAATAGGGGTCATCTGCTGTCATTACCAACCTCCCTATCAACTTTCATGATCCTAGGCCCAAGCATTCTTGAGTTATCATCCGGAAACCGTTTTACTCTTCAGGGTCACTGGGACCTTGACCTTTGACATACAGACCTCAAAATCAATAGGGGTCATCTGCTGGTGATGACCAACCTCCCTATCAAGTTTCATGATCCTAGGCCCAAGCGTTCTTGAGTTATCATCCGGAAACAAATTGGTCTACATTCCGACCAACCGACATCTGCAAAACAATATACCCCTCCTTTTTCAAAGGGGGGCATAATAAATCAAAAAAAAGTATGAGGTGCTATCGTAAAGTAGAAAGGAAACTTTCTGAGTTAGCAGTTTTCAATTCATACATTATTGAGGGTACGTTTCAGGACCATCATGTGCCGGGTAAACGAAAGCGTGATCTCCAAAGTTATAAACTTGACTTGACTCATGCTTTAGTGGGTAACAATCGTCTAAGAAAGAAGTCGGCAGGGAGATCAAGATCTGATTCATCTGTAAATTTAATTCGGTTAGACAATGTGGGACATCTTCCAGAAATCGGTGAGGGAAAGGATCATGTTTGTGTGTTATGCAATGAGAGGCATAATAAATACAATTCCAGAAATCCAGGTGTTACATACTCAGACAACCCTAACAAGAGGTGTAAAACAACCATTAAGTGTGGAAAATGTGATAAATACTTGTGCTGTAATACAAAGAAAATGTGTTTTACTGACTACCATACTTATGTCAATTTTTAAATCCGACTGCGGACATCTTTCCTGTCAGAGAAGCCTTGTATTGTGGGATTCTTCTGAATTTTGCACACCTGTAATTAAGGTTTCATCTTACCTGTCCTAAAATGGTGGAAATATACTTAGTAATTTTGGATGCTTTTAAAAATACTGTTAATAATTATGTTCTAAGGCTGAGGTGGTGTAGTTTCAGTCAAGAAAAAGTGATGACAGTTCACAACTTTGTTTTATTGTAAATGTACAGGAACGAAAAACATTGCAGAAAAATATCAAGTACTTGTACATGTGTTTTGTCATTAAATATTCACTTTTATTCTATTTTTATACACATCACTTGATGGACTTAGAAGTTCTGTATCAGTTTGTGGAATAAAATAAGCTTTTTTAACAGTTTGAGGTGATTTTTATTTCTATCTGACGCTTGTATGCATAAAAATAGCCAAAATCCTGAATTTTTTACCTGTTAATTAATTTTACCTGAATTTTGCAGGTAAAATTAATTAATCATCTTTAAGTTCAAATATTTTATATAAATTGCACTCATGAAATATCTGAAGTATAAAAATTTGAATTTGAACAAGTACTTTTACTGTAAATTTTCACCAGTATTTTTGGAACATTTTGTTCATACCTGCATTTTACACAATACTTGCCGGTTGATTACAGGTAATTTAAGAGGTAAAACATAATGCAAAAGTTATAAAATTTTGGAATTTTTTTATTTAGGCAGAAAGTAACATAAAACTGGTAAAAGTATACTATCTTACTGACAAGAAATAGTATAGAATAGAAAAAACAGCATTTTTTACCTGTTAATTACATTTTTTATCTGGTTTTACAGTAAAATACCTGTAAATGACTATGTTCAAAAGTTTCATGGGAAGAGTAGACATTCTGAACATAAAATATATATGGTTATATAAACCTATCTGCTTATTAATGTTGTGTAACATATATTGTAAATGTGTACTTATTTTCTTATATATTATTATATTATATTCAGGGTTTAAAGGTATAATACAGTATTATATACTCAGGGTTGAAAGAGTTAAAGATTCGTACCCGTTCTAGTAATAAGGAAAATGCGATACGCAAGCGTATTTTTACGAAATCTGGGTTTTAGGAATTTAAACTGAGTTTCAGGTACGACCACTGTTATGAATTATAACGGGGTTTTCTTGCTATTTTAATTGCGCAATACGCAGCTTATCTGGGGTGCTCCTGGTGTTTTGTCCGCTTGCGGGAAATTTCTATTCTGAAGTTTTTTGGAAATATGCGGACTTCCGCATTATGTCCAAGATTTTTCCGATCTTTTCATAAGCGGAATGCGGAAATCTGGGCTAAGGGTGGAACTCTTGTCTTCATTTAATTTCACATTATGTGTTGAGTTTTCCTATCTGTATCTATGTGGTGTGATAAAATTTAAACTTATTATTACAGCAAACTTTCACAATAACCTAGAAAGTGGCTTTATAAGGAATACTGATTTTTCCATAAAATAATTAAGTCAGTGATGTACGTCATCCTTAACATTTTACACCAAGACTTGAGCAGTAAGACCATTGCTAAGAACCACAATTTAGGTCCTCGTTGAAAATTTAACCCTAGGACTGGGTTTTAATGTGCTGCAGAACAATGCCAAATTTATATCCATTGACTGTTGATATGAAAGCTAAAGAAGGTGTCACTTTTTAGATTAGATGGGGACACAGTTTATCCGATTAGGTAACATAGTGTTGTTAAATAACTGGAAAGGGCCACTGATTGATCCTTAACGGGGATACAAACTTCGATTCCGCTATCACAACTTAAGACACGCTTGGAATTAGCTGATATGTTATATATGTATATATGTTTTATGTAATTATGCACGTTTAACCCATTCCCCCACAGCTACGCCTTTTTTGTACTCTATCGGCCGCCGTATAGATACGCTTTGTTTGTACCTTATCGGGCGCCGTATGGCTACGCTTTCTTAGCTTCTATCAGTCGCCCGATATTTACGCCTTTCTCGGGACCACGTCTTTTTCAAATCCAAAATTAAAGCAATATATTGGGAATGGGATGCCGAAAAGGTAATTATGGTAAGCTTTGTTCATTTATAAAATGATCTAAACAGAAAAACATGTAGTTACTTTTAAAGTTTTGTCGTATATAAACATAATCTTCCAAGGGCTAACAGTAATTTTCCCAGGCGGTCATGAAGTCACACATGCGGCGATGCCTATTTCATTTGAGGAAAATTTCGCCCCCCCCCCCCCCCCCCCCCCCCCCCCCCCCTTTTGTTTTACAGGGTTTTCCAACTCAAAACCAAAAAAGACAGTCAAGGTCGTTAAGGTTAAATATCTGGACAAAATCGAAAATAGTAAATTCCATAGGTCAGCGCGCGTGACCCGAGGCTGTTTGGCATGTGTGTTTGAAGTTGTGTCAAAATAAAAACAAGAGGACCAAGGATGGTCCTGAATGCTCACACTACTCCAATTGACCCAGTGTTCAAACTGAGTTGACATCGTTATTTCTTCTATTTGACATAGTGACCTAGTTTTTGAGCACTGTGGACCTAGATATCATCAAGATAAACATTCTGACAATTTTTCATGAAGATCCAATGAAAAATATGGCTCTAGCGAGTGTCACATGGTTTTTCTATTATGTGACCTAATGACCTAGTTTTTGAAGGCACATGTACCACTTTTAAACTTGGACCTAGATATTCATCAAGGTGAACATTCTCTATAATTTTTTCTGAAAAATCTGTTGAAAATATGGCCTCTAGAGATGGTCACAAGTTTTTCTATTTTTCGACCTTGTGACCTAGTTTTTGACCGCACATGACCCAGTTTCGTACCTGACCTAGGATATCATCAAGTGAAACCTTCTCTCCCAGTTTCATGAAGAATCATTGAGAAAATATGGCCTCTAGAGAGGTACAAAGTTTTTTCTATTTTTTAGACTACTGACCTTGTTTTTGACCCCACGTGACCCCTAGTTTCGAATTGACTTAGATATCACCAAGGGAACATTCTGACCAATATTCATGAAGATCTCATGAAAAATATGGCCTCTTGAGAGGTCACAAAGGTGTTTCTATTTTCAGATCTACTGACCTAGTTTTTAACCCATGGTACAGTTTCGAACTTGACCTAGATATCTTCAAGGTAAATACATTTCGGACAATTTTCACAAAGATCCCATGAAAAGATGTGTGCTCTAGAGAGGTCACAAGGTTTTTCCTATTTTTTTTTAAGACTACTGACTTGTTTTTGACGCACATGACCCAGTTTCGAACTTGCCCTAGATATCATCAAGGTGAACATTCTGAACCATATATTCATGAAGATCTTCGTGAAAATTATTGGCCTCTTGAGAGGTCACACGTTTTTCTTATTTTTAGATTACTGACTAGTTTTTAACCCCGTGAACCCTGTTTCGAACTGACTAGATATCATCTAGATGAACATTTGACCAATTTTCATGAAGAGGCATTGAGGAAATATGGCCTTTAGAGAGGTCACAAGGTTTTTTATTTTTAGACCTAATGACCTAGTTTTGAACCTACGTGTACCCAGTTTTAAACTTGACCTGATATCTCCAAGATAAACATTCTGACCAATATTCATGAAGATTCATGAAAAGATATGGCCTCTTGAGAGGTCACAAGGTTTTTTTTCTATTTTTAGACCTACTGACTAGTTTTTGACCCACGGGACCCAGTTTCGAACTTGACCTAGATATCTCAAGGTAACATTCTGACCAATTTTACATGAAGATCTTGTGAAATTATATGGCCTCTAGAGAGGTCACAAGGTTTTTTCTATTTTTAGACTACTGACCTAGTTTTGATGGCACGTGACCCAGTTTCGAACTGACCGTTGATATCATCAAGATGAAACATTCGACCAATTTCACAAAGATCCCAAATGAAAAAATGTGCCCTCTAGAGTGGTCAAAAGCAAAAGTTTAGGACGGCGCAGGGACGGACGAGGGGACAGCGCGATCACAAAAGCTCACCTTGTACTTTGTGCAGGTGAGCAAAAAAGGGGTTTGTTATTACGTTTATCTGCAGGTAAGGAACATAGCATTTATGACAGGAAGTTGTTAGTAATTTGCGTAAAAATTATTGAAGTTGAGGAGAGACTTGAAAAATTGGCTTTTAATTAAATTTTAAGAGGGCTGTGTTCAAGTTTGTAAAAGCATGTAAACGAAAACAGCTTTGCTTCGTTCGCTTGAGAACCCAAAAGTTTCCTTCTTTATTTCAATAAATAAAATTTGAATTTATGCAATTGGCCGCTTTACGAAGCGTTTCCCGAGGTTGATTTCTGGGCTTCGGGCCCCGAGGAAGGGGTCTGATTTGAGTTCCTTTGGTAATGGGGAATTTTAGATGTGATGAAAATGATGATTGCTGCGAAATGAGAATGGACATCTCATTTACTGACCCGTGGTAGTTGATGACAGTTAAAAACTGACAATATATACTTTTTTGACCGAATATCAAGTTTTTGGTAACTAAACTTGTTTTGTATAAAAAAAAAGAGGACCTGATGGTCTGAATCGCTCCTATCCCCCCATGGGCCCCGTTTTGAACGGTATGTGTTTTTTTTTCTATTATTTGAACGTGCCTGTTTTTGAGCACTGTGCCTAGTATCATCAAGTAAAAATTTGCCCAATTTTTTTCAAGGTCCATTTACCCGAAAATATCCGGTGAAAAAAATGATCAATTTTTATGACGATCCATTGGAAAATGGCCTTTAGGAGATCAAAAGGTTTTTTATTTTTAGATACTGACCAGTATTAACCGTATGGACCCAGTTTCGAACTTGACCTAGATATCATCAAGGTGAACAATCTGATAAATTTTATAAAGATCCATGAAAAATTGGCCTCTAGGTGGTCACAAGGTTTTTTATTTTTAGACTTGACCTAGTTTGACGCAGTGACCCCAGTTTCAAACTTTGATCTAGGTATCATCAAGGGGAACATTCTGACAAAATTTTTATGAAGATTCCATTTAGAAATATGCGTCTAGAGAGGTACAGGTTTTTTTATTTTTAGTTTACCTAGTTTTTGCCCCACTTGACTCAGTTTGTTTTTTAAAAGAAAAATAATCAAGGTGAACATTTGACAATTTTCATGAAAATCTCTGAAAAAAATGGCTTTAGAGGGTCAAAAGGTTTTTCTATTTTTGACCTACTGATAGTTTTTTACCCCATCCCCGTTTCGAAATTGACCAGAATCAAAAAGGTGAAAAATTCTGACCAACTTTCTAAAGTCCAGAAAATATGACTCTAAAAAGGGTCACAAGTTTTTCTATTTTTGCCTATGACCCAGATTTTGGGCCGCCGGGGACCCCGTTTCAAATTGACCTAGAACATCAAAGGGGAACATTCTCACCAATTTTTTACTTCCCTTGGAAATATGGGCCCCTGAGAGGTCACAAGGTTTTTCTATTTTTTGACCTACTACCTAGTTTTTAAAACCCCCGTGACCAGTTTTGAACTTGACCTAGATTCATCAGATGAACATTCTGACTCTTTCATTAAATCCCCTCAAAATGTGACCCCTAGGTGGGCCGCAAAAAATTTACCACGCCGCACGGACGGGCCGCCGCCGGACGAGGACGAGAAAAGCCCGCGTTACAAAAGTCCCCTTTCACTTTGCGCAGGTGAGCAAAAATACAAAAAAACAAGAGGACCCGATGGGCCTGAATCGCTCACCCTTCCAATGACCCCGTTTTGAGTTGAGTCCTTTTTTTTTATTATTTTAATAGTGACCTAGTTTTTGAGCTCAGTGACCCAGTTTTGACGGGCTTTGAATTTCGATAAAAATTCTGACCCAATTTTTATGAAGATCCATTTAAAAATTGGTTTTAGAGGGTCACAAGGTTTTTCTATTTTTTGACCCTTTGCCTGTTTTCAAAGGGACGTGACCCCGTTTTTAAAATTTACCTAGATATCACCAAGGGGAACGGGTCTACTTATTTTCATGAAGTCTTAAAAAATTATGGCCTTAGAGAGGTCAAAAGGTTTTTTCTTTTTTTTTTCCTATGGCCTATTTTTTTAACCGCATGTGACCCATTTTTCAAAAACTGAATTGTTTTCATCAGGGGGAAACATTCAGATAATTTTTTCATAAAGTCCATTAAAAAATTTGGGGGCCTTGGGAAGGTCAAAAGATTTTAAAATTTTAGCCCTTTACTGACCTTTTTTGGGGGCCCGAAACTGACCCATTTTCCCAAAACTGATCTAGATTCATCAAGTAAAACTTTCTGCCCAACTTTCTTAAGATCCCATGAAAATTTTGGGGCCCCTTTTAGAAAAGGTTTCAAAATGTTTTTTTATTTTTTGGGACCTACGGGCCCTTTGTTTTTTAAGGCACTTGACCCATTTTAAATTTTTGGGCCCTGGGATATTTTCAATTTTGAACAATTGCCCAATTTTTTTTGGAGATCCATTCACAAGTAGGGCCCTCTAGAGAGGTCACAAGGTTTTTTATTTTTTGACCTATGACCTATTTTTTTGGACCCTTATGCCCCTTTTTCGAACTTAAACCTAGATATCATCAAAGATAAATTTCAGGGGAAATTTTCATCCCAGATCCCATGAAAAATTTGGCCCTTTAGAGGGTCACGCGGTTTTTTTCTATTATTTGGGACCTTTTTGGCCCTATTTTTTTGAGGGCCCGGGTGACCCCATTCGAACTTGACCTAGATATCAAAAAGATGAACATTCAGACTAATTTTCATACAGATCCCATGGAAAAAATTGGCCTCTGAGGGGGTCACAACGTTTTTCTATTATTTGGCCCTACTGCCCTGTTTTTGAAGGTACGGGCCCAAATTTCGAACCGGCCCTGGGTATAATAAAGATAAAACATTCTGACTAATTTTCAGGGAAAAATCTCATGAAATTAGGGCCTCTAAAAGAGGTCACTGGGTTTTTTCTTTTTTTAGATTACGGGCCTAGTTTTTGCCGCATTGCCCCAGTTTCAAAATTGACCTAGATATCAACAAGAAAAATTTTTAGCCCAACTTTTCAAAAGGGATCCATAAAAAAATAGGGCCCTTTTTTAGGGGGTCACGGGGTTTTTTTTTTTGACCTACTGACCTATTTTTTGAACACCGTGCCCTGTTTCGAATTTGGGAATTGATATCATCAAGGGAATTTTTCTGACCAATTTTCATGAAGATTTTTGGTAAAATTTTAGGGCCCTCTAGAGGGTTTCACAATTTTTTTTTTTATTTTTGGGCCCTTTCTGACCTGTTTTTGCCCGCACGTAAACCCGGGTTTCGAACTTGCCCAAAGATTTCACAATTTGACCCTTTCGGATTTTTTTTCATGAAGATCTTGTGAAATATAGGGCCCTCTAAAAAAGGTCAAAAGGGTTTTTTCTATTTTTAGCCCTATGCCCTTATTTTTTAAAGGGCCCACTTTGCCCAGGTTTGGGAATTTGACCTAGTATCTCAAAATAAAATTCGGCCCAAAACTTTCATAAAGTTTCCATGAAAAAGTGACCTTGAGTGGTCACATGCAAAATTTTACGGCGGAGGGAGGGGGAACGCAACCGGGGTCGACGGAGACGGAAAACCGCGGTTTCCAAAAGCTCACCTTGTCATTTGTGACAGGTGAGTAATAAAATAAAAAAATAAAAATTACCCTTTTTTTTGTTTTAAGTTGTGTCATGTGCTTTTGATTGCCAGTTACTTTGTTACTGCCTGAATGTACAAAAAAATAGTAAAATCCACAAGGTTTTGATAGAAAAAGAACTTTTTTGTTTTTTTTTCTATTTTCGATTGAAGATTTTTTTAAGACAGCATGGTCCAAACCCTTTTCCTGACGGGTTTGAATGAGTCTGCAACCCCCTGGATTATTTCTGGCTTATTTTCCCGGCCCGTCTGTTTCCCAAAATGATCGTGCATTAAAAAACGTTATGCGTTTGGGAAAGCGGGGAAAGGGGGTTTCACGAAAAGAAATGGGAAGACGTAATAAAAACCAGGGATGCGTGCTTTTTAGCGGTCAAATTTTGTTAAGGGGCTTTCCCGCAGTCCCAAACAGATGGAGTTTTGGGTTTTTAAGCGTCCATTTGTAGGCTACGGGGAATTCAGCGGGACAATAAACTTGTAACCGTTTGGGGAAAAAATTCAGTCAGTATTTCATTTGAGAAATTCGTGAAGAAGAACCAGTACGAGGAGGGGAAAGGGTTTTTTGCAGACTTTTCAGTTACCCCCCAAATAATGACGGGTTTTTTTTGACACTTTCTTTGCAGGGATTTTCCCGGGGGTTTAGAAAAAGTACCCAAATTGATGGGGGCCCCTGAAAAGGGTACTCAGGGGGGTTTTTTCCTTCCCGGGACAATACATCCGGTTTAACCCCTATAAAACGTGGGTTTTAAAGTGTGGATGTTGTGGGGGACTCAAAACAATGATATCTGTCAAAATTTCCCAATTTTTATCTTGGGGAAAATTTCCAACGGGGAGAGGCAGGGAAATTTGGTCACAATTTTTGTAACGGATTTCACATCACACATTCAACATAAAAGAGGGATTTTTTTTGAAAATTTTTCAGGGGACTTCCTTTCTGAAAAGGGTTTGTTTCCCTAATGGACTATACGCTTGTGGCCCCCTAAGGAAAAAACAGACTCGATTTCTGCAGAACTGAAAAAACCACGCGATGTAAAGAACCGGGGGTGATAAAAAATTCTACATTTCGGTGATTTCTAACGTAACTGGCGTGCTTGGATGGCCCAAAAAGGCAGTTCCCTGTATGGGACACTAAAGCAATCCAAACGATGTAAAGGGAAAAGGGCAAAAAAAAACCCGGGGGGGGGTGAACAGGAATTTTTTTTTTTTTTTTTCCGGGTTTGAGAAAACCACCCCATTTTGTCTGGTTTTAAACAAAAATTTTAAAAGGGTGGTTGTTGATCTGCACGATCAGTTGAGAGTGAATACAAATCGGTCGAAAGGGAAAAAAAAAGGGGTTTGGAAGTACCTGTTTTTGTTTTTGTTCAACTGGGCAGTAGTAAAACATTTTCATTGTGTAAAAAGGAAGTTTCAACAGGCTGAGGGAAGAAAAAGGGGTTTTGGCCCTTTTGGGATTTTCGTGTTGAACTTCGCGTCAATTTTATAGCTGGAAAACCAAAAAGGAAGGTTTGGTTGGGGGGTTCAGCTTGGTCAAAATTTTTCCCCACTTGTTGCTCAGGAGACATGGGGGTTCACGGGGAACATTAGGTTCCCCGGGTCGCCGCATACTTGAAAGTTTCATAGGGCGCATACACAAAAAGGGAGAAGAAAAACCAGTTTTACGGTTGTGGGGGGATGTAATGTCCCTTTTATGAAAGGAGGGGGGTGCCTTCCTTGTCCCATTCGCAAGAGCACGGGGTTTTATGAAAACTGTGAATAGTACTGATGGAATTTTTAAAAAAATTAATTTTAGATGTATGGTTCTGGAAGTAAAAATTTTCAAAGAAAATTTTGTGGTTTTTTTTTTTTTTTAAAAATTTTGGGAAATTTTTTTTCAAAGTTTATGGAAAAAAAACTGACAATTAGAAAAACTTTGGAAAGAGTGGAATAAAAATTTAACAAAAAGCTGTCTCTGTAGGTTTGACACTTTCCCCCCGTTGGCATTTGGGGAATGAATAGTTATGGCTGAGGGTTAGGTTTGGGAAATTTTGGGGACCTACGGGGGTGGGTCTTGGGCGGGGACAGGGCGGTTTTACTGGGTTAAAATTATGCGTTTGTTTTTTTAAAATCCATGGCTTTGAATGACAAGGATATGGAAGGACACGCCATCAATGGCCTATCATAAAAAATTGACCTTAAATGTCTAAGTGGGGACCTTGACCTTGGAGTAGGACCTGGGTCTTGCTGGGGACACGTGTTTTACTGTGGTACACTTTTCTGCCAAGTTTTTTGAAAAATCACCCCCAAAAGAAAAGATATGGCGGAACGCCCATCGGGAATCCTTTAACGTCAAATTTGTGATTGGGACCTCGGGAGCTAGGGGCCCTGGATCTTGCGCATGACACGTGTCTTACTGTGGTACAATTCTCCCAAGTTTTTAAAAAATCCACCCATCGATGAAAAAGATATGGCCCCGGGAAACGCCTTCAAGAAATTTCCTTTTAAACTTTAAAGTGTAAACCTTTTACCTTTGAGCTCCGGCCCGGGGTTTTGCGCGGGGACTTTGGTTGTCTTATGTGGTACCCCTTTCCCTTCCCAAGTTATTTGAGAACCCAAACCCATCGATGAAAAAAGGATACGGCCCGGGGACACGCCCATAAATGCACTACCCTTTAAATTGTCTAAGTGTAAACCGGGACCTTTGGGGGGCCTAGGGGCCTGGGTCTTGCGCGCGACCCGTCGTCTTACTGTGGTACACTTTCTCCCAAAGGTTTTTTGAAAACCAATCCATCTTTGATAAAATATGGAAGGACAGGGAAAATTGGGGGCCCAGACTGACAGACCGCCCAGACGGTTCAAAAACTATTTTGCCTCCCTTCCGGGGAAAAAAAAATTAGTTTACAGTTATGTTGGGGTAAATATTTTATATAATACCGTTTTTTCCCCAAATTTAAAAGGCCCCCTTTAAAATTTTAAAGGGCCCCCACCCTTTTGGGGGGGAAAAAAAAGGTAACAAGAAAGAAAAAAAAAAACCCTTCCTCTTTTTTAAAAGTCCACATAAAAAAGTAATTTAAAATTTAAGTATCCAATGTATTAAAAAATTTAACCCCCATTTTTAAAAAAACAGTCCATGTACCTTTAAACCCAAAACGTTTTTATACTAAGTACGGTACGTATCCAATCTTTTAAAATAAAATTAAAACGGAAAAACCCATTTTTTTTTTTTTGGCACCACCGGGCGCAAAAAGCTTCCTGTCCCCTTTAAACAAATTTGCGGCAAAGTGTTAACCTTTTCTTCGGCAGTTTTTTTAAAACTTTTTTTAAAAAAGCCGACACATAAGGGTGTAAAACCCATGACATTGTTGTATTGTTTCCCGCATGTATTTAAGGAAAATATTATCGGAGTACACAGCTGTTTGGGTACGAGGGGGGGGTAATGGAAATGTCAGGGAGCGTGAAATTAAAACGGGAGGTCCGTATTTTTTTAAAGCCCAAAATTTTTAAAACACACTGCATTAAATTGGATGCCAATTTAAATTTGTTTTGGGGGAATTAAACAACACAGAACATTTTAAGTTGTTTCTGAACCCATGTTTTAATTAATTGTGTAAAAAATTTTATTTTTTTTTTTATTTTTTTTTTTTGGAAAATGTAACGCCCCCCGGGGGGTTTTTTTCGGGGAAAAAAACGGTTTTTTGTTTTGTTTTTGTTAAGGTTTTTTTCCTGTTTTAATGTAAATAATTTTTAAAAAAAATTTTTAACCCAAAAAATTTTGAAAATTTAACCCCGAGCTGGGCCGTAAGACAGCCAAACTCGTTTTTTGAAAAAATTGGCACAGAAGCAGGAAAATTTTTTTCCAAAAAAGTTAAAAAATTTAAGGTTTTTAAATTCGAAAAAAGGGGGCATTTAAATTTTACCAAAATTTCATATCCCGGGGGTTTTGGGGCTTAAAGCTAAAAACTAGTTTTTATAACCCCAAAAAAAACATGTTAGTTTCAATTAAAATTGCTTTGTTTTGGGATGTTAAATTGCATGTAAAACTTTAACAAGAAAATTTTTTAAGTCCAAAAGGGGGCATAATTTGCTCCAAAATACTGTTTAAAAGGGTTTGGAACTTGAAACAGAGGGTTGGTTTATGAATTTGAAAAAAAAAATAAATAAGTTTCAAATTTTATGCCTTTTGGTAATAGCGTTTTGTACTTTTCAAGAAAAAAAATTTAATCCGGATTTCAAAATCCCAAAAAGGGGGGATAATTTGCCCAAAATCATGTCCCGAGTTATGGGACTTGATTCTTTCAACTAGTTTTATAACCCCCAGGGCACATGTGAAATTTCAATTTAATTTTTCTGTAGTGTTTTGGGGGTTTTGTAATTGCATGTTTAAAAAAATTTAACCAGGTTTTTTAAGTCCAAAAAAGGGGCCCCTAATTTTCCAAAATAAATTCAGGTTATGGGACTTGGCCCGTTGGTTAAAGGGAATTGGGTCTAGAAAAAAGAAAAAAAAAAGTTTCAAAACTATATGCCTTTTTGTAAAAAACTGTTGAACTTGCACGCAAAACTTTAACCAAATTTTCTAAGTCCCAAAAAGGGGGATAATTTGGGGCCCAAAAAAAAGTCAGGTTTTGGGACTTGGGCCCAGTGAGGTAGGTTAAATTTTCTAGAAAAAGAAATAATTTAAATTTCAAACTATTACCTTTTAGTAAAGCTTTATGTACTTTCACGCCCAAAAAATTTAACCAGAAATTTTTTAATTCCCAAAAAAGGGCCCTAATTTGGCCAAAATAAAAAGGCAGAGTTATGGGCTTGGTGCTTTTAAATAGTTTTATAACCCCCAAGACACATGTGGAAATTTCAATTTAATATCTGCATTTGTTTTGGAGATAGTAACTTGAGTAAAACTTTTAAACCGAAATTTTTTAGTCCCAAAAAGGGGGTTTAAATTTTCCCCAAAATACATGTTAGAGGTTAAGGGGAAATTGACCCAGTGGGTTGGTAATTTTACCTAGAAAAAAAATTTAAAAAAAGGGTTTTAAAGCTTTATGCCTTTTCCTGATAGCTGTATGTACTTGCATTGGGAAAAAAATTTTAAACCAAAGGGGTTAGCCGACGCCAGGGTGAGTACAATAGCTAGGGCTTTTCTTCGAATTGTCGAGCAAAAAAAAAAGTTTACTAAAAATGTTTTGCCTCTCTTTAAAAAAACCCTTTTAAGTTTTTACATTTCCCAAAACCTAGAAAATTTTTTTACCAAATTTGGGAAAAGGGAAAATTTTTTTCTCTATAAAAATTTTTTTTTACAACAAAAAGGTCAGTCACTGTATTATACAGAAATTTGATTTTAAAATGACCATGTATTTTAAAATGCGCATTTTCCCCCCAATTTTACCCCTAAAATTTTTAAGGGGGCAGAAAACTGATTAAAGGGCCTCTATTTTTGGGTTTTTAATTTTTTATTAAAAAAGGGGATTGCACTTTTAGGTATTTTTTAAAATTAAAATGGATATTTCTGTATGGAAAGGGAATTTGGGTTATCTAAGTAGAAACCCTAATATGGTTCATGGTTATGGGTGCCCCTAAAAAAGTTTTATGTTTCCATACGGTTTTTTTGGCTTTTTTTTTCAAGCCTTCGATAACTATGATAAATGTTTCCCCTTTTTTTCTAAAATTGGCGGGCTGGCTGCTTGTTTAAAAAAAAAAAAAAAAAAAAAAAAAAAAAGCATACAAAGATAGAAAACGTTTAAAAAAAGTTTTGGGAAGAATAATTTCCCTTAAAAAAAGGGCAAGGATTATCTGTGGCGGCCGGGGAGACTAAAATTTCAGTTTTGGGGGGATGGGCCCGGTTCTTTCTTCCCCCCTGACATAGTTTAAAAACTTTCAGGGCTTGCCCACCCCAAAGGGACTGCTTTTGGGAGTTTAAAGGTTATGCCCAAAAGGTTTTTGGGTTAAAAGTTATGGTCTGCCAGTTTAGTTCCTGATTTTACCTGTTTTTTGGGGTAAATGGTTTTTTCACGGGGTTTTACTTCCAGGTAAGTTGGAAAACCCCCCCCATCTTAATGTATAAGGGGGGGGGAGCCCCAGGGCGTGGTTAACGCCCCCGGGGTGGGTTTTTAAGGGTTTTGGGGATACGGGCCCGATCGGCTGTTGTCCACAGTTGCGCTTTTGGGGCGAACCCTTTTGGGGGATGCCCCATGTTTCAAACAAAGGGGGGGAGGTTGCCATTTCCAAAAGTTTTCAAAAATTTTTGTGTTCCCTGGAGCTTCAACGTTTAAATTTTAAATTTTTGACTTTTTCTGCAGCCCGGTTTAAATTTCCACATACTGTATTCCTGGGGACAAATAAATAAAAATCAAATTTTTTGGTTTTTATTTTTGTTTATTACGTAGCATGCCATTCCGGTTTTAAACAAGTAAGCTCTGGGGGCGTGAGTTTTCCAGCCCCATATATAGTAGCTGAAGTGCCAGGTTTGAAAAATTTGGGACAATCCTAGGTTGTTGGGTGTCCCTTGCACAGATTTTTTTACAGGGTTTTTGGGTGTCCTTGACCAGATTTTTATAAGGTTGTTTGGGGGCCGTTTTATTTCAAATGTTCATTTTAAAGTATCAAATCAGTGTGTTTTCATGCTATCGGCGCCAAAATGTTTTATTTCAGTCTTATTTTTATTTTCAGTGTTTTGGGGAAACATTTTTTGTTTAAAAATTTTTTTGTTTTCCCTTTAAGCCCGTTCAAGAGTTACAGGCAGACACCGGAAAAAAAAATGATATGACCTTTGGGCTCCTTTTGTGTGACCTTGAATTGAGAATCCAAAACATGCGCTCTGCATGTCGGGTTTAGTGGATGAAAAATTTTTGTCAAGTTCCAGGGAAAACCTTTCAAGGGGGTTTAAGGGGTTTAGAGTGGAGATGAAATTGCTAATGGACGACGGAAAGGACACCCGCGTCAAAAACCTAATAATCCTTTCGGGCAAAATTTTAAAAAAAGTTTTTTAAGTTTTTCAAAGGAAATACAAAATTTATCAACTTATTAAATTTAACAGGGTTTTAAATTTTTCTGAAAGGGCGTTTCTTTTCTGAAAATTTTTTTGCTGTTTTGTTTAAGTTGGGGGTAAAACTAAAAAATTTAAATGGGCAAAGGAGATGATGAGGTGAAATTGAGTGGGAAAAAACCAATGCAATTCAATACAAAAGGGAAATAATTTTAAAAAAAATAGTTCAGAATGTTTTTAAAAAGAAATTTAAAGGGGCCCTGGCCCTCAAACAGGAAGTTCCCCTGGAAAAATGTTTACAGAATGCCGCCTGAAACATCCTCAAAGGGCACGGGGAAATGACAAAAGTTTTTTTTGATTTTGGGAAAAAAATTCAAAATTCTATCAAAGGTAGCATAAAAAAATTTTGACAGGGGACTAATTATTCAGGGGTTTCGGGGGGGGAAAAAAAAGCACAGGTTACCCAGTAAAACCCTTTAATGTGTAGTAGCCTTTCTGCTTTGATTCATGCCAAAGGGTTTTCTGACAGATTATCTAAAAATTTTTCTTTTTATAGGTTTAATGCCCCCATGATACACCCCAAAACCTTTGGGAAAAAACTTTAAGGGTGGAGGTTTTTTAAACCCCCCAAAAGGGGTTTTTTAAACTAAAGTTTTGCAGTCTAAAGGGCGATGTGGCTTTTCCTTTTTACCAAATTTACCCCCAAGAAAAGTAGGGCCCTTTACTCACCAAAAGGGGGGGGGTCATCCCATGAAGTTTTAAAACCCCCGGTTTACAAAACACTCAAGTTCTTCTGGAAAACCCTTTTTTTTGTTTCAAAGTCACGGGGACCTTTAAACCCACTGACGGAAAAAAAAACAGTAAGGGTTCTCAAATGAAAAGAGGCAATCATACTATGAAGTTTGATTTCCTGTGGTTTAGTGTTCTCAAGTTTTCAATCGGAAAAAGATCCATTTGAAATTTTTAGGGCCTCCTCAAAAGGGGGGTGCATAAAAAAACAAGAAGTGTCCCAAAAAAGAACCAAGGGGGGGGGGGGGACCCATTCGAAAATTGTCCCAGAAGCAGGAAAATATTACCCAAAAAGGTTTTAAATTTTCCCAAAAAATTTTTAAGTTCAAAAAAGGGGGGTTTAAATTTTACCAAAATGCATTTTAGTTAAGGGGGCTTGCTGCTTTTCAACTAGTTTTATAACCCCGAAGGGCACATGTTTAAGTTTCCAAAATTTAATATCTGCTTTTGTTTTGGAGGGTAGAAATTGCATGTAAAAATTTAACCAGAAATTTTTAAAGCCAAAAGGGGGGATTTAAATTTTCCCCCAAAAAAAAATTTTCAGTGTTTTAAAGGGGTTGATCCGTGAGGTTAGTAATGATCTAGAAAAAGAAAAAAAAAAGTTTCAAATCTATATGCCTTTTAAATTTAAAAGCTGTAGGGACTTGCATGCAAAAAATTTCCCGAATTTGTAATTTTCCCCAAAAGGGGAAAAAAAATTGGCCAAAAGAAGGGGCAGAGTTATGGGGACTTTCTGCCCCTTTAACTTTGGGTTTTTTAACCCGAAGGCCCCGTGAAGTTTCCCAAAACAATTTGCATTAGTTTTGGAGATAATAACTTGCATGTAAAACTTTAACCAGAATTTTCTAAGTCTAAAAGGGGGCATAATTTGCTCAAAAAACATGTCAGAGTTATGGAACTTGACCCAGTGAGGTTGGTAATTGATCTAGAAAAAGAAAAAATAAGTTTCAAATCTATATGCCTTTTATAAATAGCTGTATGTACTTGCACGCAAAACTTTAACCAGAATTTTCTAAGTCCAAAAGGGGGCATAATTTGGCCAAAATGAAAGTCAGAGTTATGGGACTTGCTGCTATGAACTAGTTTTATAACCCTGAAGACACATATGAAGTTTCAAAACAATATCTGCATTAGTTTTGGAGATAGTAACTTGCATGTAAAACTTTAACCAAAATTTTCTAACTCCAAAAGCGGGCATAATTTGCTCAAAATACATGTCAGAGTTATGGGACTTGACCCAGAGAGGTTGGTAATTGACCTAGAAAAAGAAAAAATAAGTTTCAAAGCTATATGCCTTTAATTGATGGCTGTATGTACTTGCATGCAAAAACTTAACCAAGGTGTGACGCCGACGCCGACGCCAGGGTGAGTAGAATAGCTAGACTATTCTTCGAATAATCGAGCTAAAAAATTCACGAAAAGAACGTCCGTTCTGTTTAATTGAGATGTGATCGCGCATGTGCAAGGCAGTGTCACGTTAAATGGCAGAAGCCTAAAACGAAAGTGAAAAATTTGTAATAAAATGGATCATAGATCGGTTGTAAACAAACTTTTGTTCAAAGCTTTTTAGGAACCACTGTTCATTCATCGTACAACGTACGATTCATATAATTTTCACGAACGAAAAACAGCGTTTTCGAACTTTGTAAATTTAACCATGACAAAATTTATGAAACACATGGTGTTTATTGAGACAGTTTTCAATTATGGATAAACTGTTTGAAGATGAAGAAACTGTGAAAACGAAGGGTAAAACACCCGAAAGTGGGAAAAATAGCTCTAAATTGTCGGCAAATAAAGACTGTGTAAAACAAACAGTGAAAAATAGTGACAAAAGACACGCTAATAAAGAGGCACAATCACAGGTTTTAAACCAACAAGAACTGTCCGTAAGACAGCCAAGCTCGACTATTCGAAATATTGTCCCAGAAGCAGGAAAATATTACCCAAAAAGGTTAAATATCAAAGGAGATTTAAGTTCAAAAGGGGGAATAATTTGACCAAAATGCATATCAGTTATGGGACTTGCTGCTATCAACTAGTTTTATAACCCCGAAGGCACATGTTAAGTTTCAATTCAATATCTGCATTAGTTTTGGAGATAGAAACTTGCATGTAAAACTTAACCAGAATTTTCAAAGTCTAAAAGGGGGCATAATTTGCCCAAAATACATGCCAGAGTTATGGGACTTGATCCAGTGAGGTAAGTAATTGATCTAGAAAAAGAAAAAATAAGTTTCAAATCTATATGCCTTTTAGTAATAGCTGTATGTACTTGCATGCAAAACTTTAACCAGAATTTGCTAAGTCCAAAAGGGGACATAATTTGGCCAAAATGAAGGTCAGAGTTATGGGACTTGCTGCTATCAACTAGTTTTATAACCCCGAAGACACATGTGAAGTTTCAAATCAATATCTGCATTAGTTTTGGAGTTAATAACTTGATGTAAAATTTTAACAAATTTTTCAAAGTCTAAAAGGGGGTTAATTTGCTCAAAAAACATGTCAGAGTTATGGAACTTGACCCAGTGAGGTTGGTAATTGATCTAGAAAAAAAAAAATTAGTTTCAAATCTATATGCCTTTTGAAATAGCTGTATGTACTTGCACGCAAAAACTTTAACCAGAATTTTCTAAGTCCAAAAGGGGGCATATTTGGCCAAATGAAGGTCAGAGTTATGGGACTTGCTGCTATCAAACTAGTTTTATAACCCCGAAGACACATGTGAGTTTCAAATCAATATCTACATCAGTTTTGGAGATATTTAACTTGCATGTAAAACTTTAACCAAAATTTTCTAAGTCTAAAAGGGGGCATAATTTTGCCTCAAAACAGTCAGAGTTATGGGACTTGACCCAGAGAGGTTGGTAATTGCCCTAAAAAAAGAAAAAAATAAGTTTCAAAGCTATATCCCTTTTAAATTTGAGGGCTGTATGTACTTGCATGCAAAAACTTAACCAAAGGTTTGTGACGCGACGCCAACCCAACGCCAGGGTGAGTAGAATAGCTAGACTATTCTTCGAATAGTCGAGCTAAAAACTGTTCATGACCCTCCCCTGAGGTCTAAGACCAGATCAACAAAATTTGCCAAAACATGCCCCAGCTAAGGGGAAGAGTGATATTGAGAAGTTCTTACATGCACTTGAAGGGGTTCAGTCGGAAATTAAAATACAGGATGAGAAGTTGGCTAGCCAGCAACAATTGATTTTGGAAAAACAAAAAAATTGACAGTATTTCTGACAGAAAATTGATAAAGCAAACTGTTTATTCCCTTGTGTACTCCAAACATGGGTAAACTAAACTGACAACATTGCCTATGGCAGAAGGATGCTGACAACAACAAAACCAAAGATTACCTGACAGGTTCTGGAGATGCCTTCAATATCAGACTGAACAGACAGGCTACGTTTTAACCACTTTTTTTAAATCGCCATGTAATTAGCACTAATTTTCTTCAACTTTATAATATGCTAGACAACAACTTAACTTTGCATCGAAAATTTTTTAATATTTTAAGGCCTTATTTTTGGAAACTTTTGTATTGGGCGCTCCCTTAACACCATATTAGGAGGAATTTTCTCCCTGAATCCCACTTTACAACCACTGGGGCCTACTACTTTTCAAAGTCATCAAATATATATCCTTTTCCATCATTATAAACAAAACTTGCACAAAAAAAGGCCGGCATCAGTCTTAGCTATAGTATTTTTCTAGCTTCAAAAGATGCCCATTAGGCCTAAAAAAATAAATTGTTTGTTTCCAGTGACATGGCCAAAAAAAATAGGGTAGGTAGGTAGGCATTTTTTTTTTTAAGCTAACACTATTGTAGTTTCAAACAGGGAGATTAAAACCTTATAAACATGATCCTATTGTTATGTTTGATTTACCCCTGGATGTACAATGACTTTGATGTGTTTTTAGCAATATAAAATGCCATTTGATTGTGTTTTTAAAATATTATGAAATAAATATTTGCTTTACTGTTTGCGTTTTGTTGTGTTTTTTTTTCTTTTCCCAGATTTATAACCCCTTCGATTAGTCAAGGGTAGAGCAGACGATCTATGGATCAAGTGGTCATAGGATCGTTGTGTCCTATCATTCATTCTCCCCGCTAATTCATGTGGAGAAGTTGGCAATTATTGCAGAGAACAGGGTTTTTAATTTTTTTTAAAACGTGAAATTTGAATGAAATCTTGCTGTGGATTCTCTCTTTAAATAACATAATTTTAATATCGAATATTATTCAACAACCTGACTTTTAAAGCCTCTGCAGGCCTCGACCTTAACTTTTTTCAGCAGGTCCACCAACTGCTGAAATCTAGTAGACCTGCTCAGACTTTAGTGGACCTCCAAACGTCATAACTTCAACTGACTCAAAGAAACAGGGCTTATTTCTAAAATAATTATCAAAGGCCTGAAGAGCCTGAGTCGGCTAATGATTGATGTATTGACAGTATAGTCTACCAGTTTCAGTTTGTTTTTAGTTTTTTCTTAAAAATTTCATAACACAGCTCGTATTTACCCAAAATTATATCCGGATACGATTACACTTTTCTCCGTTTCAACATATATTTTTACAAATTGTGATGATTACGAAGACATTTAGCAGCAATTGGCAGTATCTGACATTGAAGGTTTATGGTTTTAAATTACCTCTTATTTAAATTTTTTCATAAAAAAGTTGTTTCGTTTCGTGAAAGCAGCCAACAAGAGATTTACTTTTTATTTTAAAAACTACAAGAAAATACAATTATATGTTTCGCTGATTTGTTTATTTCTCGAAAATAAGAATTAAAATCATTTTTAATATCAGTAGTAATAAAAAACCAGTAAGAGCTTCTTCTTCCGATAATTTTTCCGTCTACTGACTGCAAAATTCAACCACGCAAAGTTTAAAGAAATCATACGATGCGTGTTTGTTCAATGTGGGAGAATTGGTGATCGGCTATGTTACCTAACTCATCCAGACGATTCGAATTTTGTTTTTAATAAAGCATTGGGGCTTTTCTGTAATTTTTTATCGTTTTATACGCTTAGAAATTATTAGACTGCGTATTTGCATATTTCTATACGTAATTTACGCTTTAAAACGCATCTTATCTGGAGCCCTGTGGAACTAATTTTTCTTTCGCTGGATGTTTTCCCAAATTTTTTAGCCTGCGCAATTCTAAAATGCACATTTATGCTTAATGAGTTACATTCGAGTATTGCCCCAATTACAAGTTTAAATTGACAGATTACATCGTATATTGGTCATAGCAAAGGGAATTGACACAATTAACTTCATTCATGCAGTGAACTGTTTGAAGTTTGAGAAATCTAATGGAACTACATCCCTTTGTGTTATTCGGTCCATTTAGAGAATCGTGAACGCAAGGACTCGTCAAAGGCTTTCAGCCTTTGCCGACTCAAAAAATGGAAAAAGACTAGCAAACTGTTATCCCGAAAAATAATTAATTTGTAACGTGTCCCAAAAAAATGGACACAATAATCATTTATCCACCCGACGTTTAACCCCTTTTTGAAAATGAAAAAAAAAATTAACAATTATCGGTAATTATTCTGATGATAAACTAAGTAATTAGCCTTGTTTTCATCATCAATTAACACCCCCTCAAAGAGCTAAAAGAAGTGTGTCGGTTATTATGGCATCTGAAGTGGAGATCAAAGTGGTATAGTTGCCCGAGATTGTCATGGCATTATGTCATGTTTTCGCGCCATGTGACACATTACTGTCTAATCGTACTTTCTCGATTCCTTAAATTGTTGAGAAGAAATCAATAAAAAAGTTTTTTCTTTATCTTTTTTTTAAAGCGAATGTGCAATATCCCGAATAAACTGACATGTAAATGTGTCAAACCCTGAACGATGATAGTGGATAGCCTACCTCTGTGACCTATTTGCCCTCAAGGAATTTTACATTATTGTTTGAAAAGAATATCTAACAAAGTGTTGTGTCAAAAAATACATGTACAATGAATAATTTAAAACTTATTAAAATCCGCAACAACATCATACTGCTTTATTTTAAAACCACATTTCTATTTACGTTCACGAGGTCTCGTAACCTATTCTGCCGTGCTAACAGAAATCTGCTTGCCAAAAATCGTTTTACTCCATGTATTTAAATTGCTGCCGCTTTTTCATCATTTAAGATTTTTTAAATGTGTTTTTTGTACATTCTGGTCAAAAGTCTGAATTTTATCACCATTAGTATGTACCGTTATTTACTTTAAGAAAGAAGTAAATAATCAAGATCGCGCTGTTAGAAATTTTACAAAACATTATATGAAAATTTGTTCGTTTTTAAAGAATTTTGCCTACATTCCTGTGGATATCTTATTAAAATTGTTATAGAACTCAAACTGTATTAGTTCTCAAGGGGTGTTGAAAATTTGAAGCGATTATATTAAAAAATGAATGCACTATGCGCGTTTTTTGTGTCAAAAGTAACCGCGATGTAAATCAGATATTACGATAGGGCGCACGTGCTTCTGGAATGGAAAATTACCTGCACCATGAGCACGACGTTTTGATATTTTTACGATTCGCGGGTAAATTCCAGTCAATCCAGGTAATTTTGCCTGATGTAATTTCTCAATTTGGTAAAGTTACCAAGACAAGAGGACCATGATGGTCCTGAATCGCTCACCTATCCCCACATGACCCAGTGTTGAACTGAGTATGACGTCGTTATTTCTATTATTTGACAAAGTGACCTAGTTTTTAAGCAAATGTGACCTAGATATCATCAAGATAAAAAATTCTGACCAATTTTCATGAAGATCCATTGAAAAATATGGCCTCTAGAGAGGTCACAAGGTTTTTCTATTATTTGACCTAATGACCTAGTTTTTGAAGGCATGTGACCCACTTTTAAATTTGACCTAGATATCATCAAGGTGAACATTCTCACCAATTTTCATGAAGATCTCGTGAAAAATATGGCCTCTAGAGAGGTCACAAGGTTTTTCTATTTTTCGACCTACTGACCTAGTTTTTGACCGCACATGACCCAGTTATGAACCTGACCTAGATATCATCAAGCTGAACATTCTCACCAATTTTCATAAAGATCCATTGAGAAATATGGCCTCTAGAGAGGTCACAAAGTTTTTCTATTTTTAGACCTACTGACCTAGTTTTTGAAGGCATGTGACCCACTTTTAAATCTGACCTAGATCTCATCAAGGTGAACATTCTCACCAATTTTCATGAAGATCTCGTGAAAAAAATGGCCTCTAGAGAGGTCACAAGGTTTTTCTATTTTTCGACCTACTGACCTAGTTTTTGACCGCACATGACCCAGTTACGAACCTGACCTAGATATCATCAAGCTGAACATTCTCACCAATTTTCATGAAGATCCATTGAGAAATATGGCCTCTAGAGAGGTCACAAAGTTTTTCTATTTTTAGACCTACTGACCTAGTTTTTGACCCCACGTGACCCAGTTTCGAACCTGACCTAGATATCATCAAGGTGAACATTCTGACCTATATTCATGAAGATCTCATGAAAAATGTGGCCTCTAGAGAAGTCACAAGGTTTTTCTATTTTTAGATCTACTGACCTAGTTTTTAACCCCACATGACCCAGTTTCGAATCTGATCTAGATATCATCAAGGTTAACATTCTGATCAATTTTCATGAAGATCCATTGAAAAATATGGCCTCTAGAGACATCACAAGGTTTTTCTATTTTTAGACCTACTGACCTAGTTTTTGACCGCGCGTGACCCAGTTTTGAATCTGACCTAGATATCATCAAGGTGAACATTCTGACCAATTTTCATGAAGATCCATTGAGAAATATGGCCTCTAGAGAGGTCACAAGGTTTTTCTATTTTTAGACCTACTCACCTAGTTTTTGATTTCACATGACCCAGTATCGAACTTGACCTAGATATCATCAAGGTGAACATTCTGACCAACATTCATGAAGATCTCATGAAAAATGTGGCCTCTAGACAGGTCACAAGGTTTTTTCTATTTTTAGATCTACTGACCTAGTTTTTACCCCCACGTGACCCAGTTTCAAACTTGACCTAGATATCATCAAGCTGAACATTCTGACCAATTTTCATGAAGATCCATTGAGAAATATGGCCTCTAGAGAGGTCACAAGGTTTTTCTATTTTTAGACCTAATGACCTAGTTTTTGACCCCACGTGACCCAGTTTCGAACTTGACCTAGATATCATCAAGGTGAACATTCTGACCAATATTCATAAAGATCTCATGAAAAATATGGCCTCTAGAGAGGTCACAAGGGTTTTCTATTTTTAGACCTACTGACCTAGTTTTTGACCCCACGTGACCCAGTTTCGAACTTGACCTAGATATCATCAAGGTGAACATTCTGACCAATTTTCATGAAGATCTTGTGAAATATATGGCTCTAGAGAGGTCACAAGGTTTTTCTATTTTTAGACCTACTGACCTAGTTTTTGACGGCACGTGACCCAGTTTCGAACTTGACCTAGATATCATCAAGGTGAACATTCTGACCAACTTTCATAAAGATCCCATGAAAAATGTGACCTCTAGAGTGGTCACAAGCAAAAGTTTACGGACGCACGCACGCACGGACGGACGGACGGCGGACGACGGACGCTGCGCGATCACAAAAGCTCACCTTGTCACTTTGTGACAGGTGAGCTAAAAAAAACACTCACCCGATCGGTGGAGTAGTCCATTCGTGCTAAGAGCTATAAAAATAATAATATACTTATTTGCAAAAATATGCAGCCCGATTTTACCGCTAAAAAAGTTTAGGGTCGGCGGTAAAAAAATAGGGTAGGTCGGGTCACCGGAAACAAACAACTTTTTCTTTTACGCCTTATTTTTTGGAGCTGAAAATATATAATTCCATAAATCATGCATATTCACTCGTAAGTATAAATGTATATATTATAATATTTCAAATACTGTTTGTCCACTCATGTTTGTACAATTTCAAAAATTCTGTAAATCTGTATTCTGCATTTACATATAAATGTAAAATCCCAATCTCACAAACTCTTTTATGTCCCTTACCTTATACATAATTGCACTGTATAGCATCATGAATTTTTTTCTGTAAACTGTTGCAAGAACATCTATGATGATTTTCTTGTGACAACTAATGGTTTTAGTGCCTTTGTTCCTTATCAAATGATCAAGTGAAAAATGCTTTATCTCCATCAATTCAGTTCTACAAAGTTTTCTCCCAACAGTTCTGGATAACTTATCAGCCATCAATCACACCTTAATTTGAGCCACGCCATGAGAAAACCAATGTAGTGGGTTTGCGACCAGCATGGATCCAGACCAGCCTGCGCATCCATGCAGTCTAGTCAGGATTTATACTGTTCACTAATGATTTCTCTCATTGCAATAGGCTTTTAAAGCGAACAGCATGGATCCTGACCAGACTGCGCGGATGCGCAGGCTGGTCTGGATCCATGCTGGTCGCAAAGCCACTGTGTTGGTTTTCTCGTGGTGCCGCTCATTTGCTTTACAAACTTAGAGCCAGCTGCTTTACAAAACTTGTACATAAATCAATCAAAAAATACAATATGTCAATACTAAAGGATGGAAAAATATTATCCAATGCAGTTTGATAAAATTCAAAATAATTCAATATAGCAAAAGTACCATAAAACATGCATAAACCGCCTGTCAATGTAAGAGCTGTTTTTTGTAACAATCGCATAATAATTATGGAAAACTTAGTGGTTCGTAACAATCCATTCCCTATCTGGGTATGAACTACAATACATGCACTACAATTATCAAATTAAAAATTGTGACTTCAGCACTTGTACAATGTACATAAGTAAACACAGAAAATTCTCACAACTTATAAAAGATTGACTAACTGGTAAGGCAGAAATCTCTGAATTAACATTTTAAAATCTGATTTACCATTCTTCTAAATGATTTGTCGCTATATTAAACTAACTTTTGAAAATAGAAAAATATCACTGTCCATATTTATTTAAATCACCTGTCACTGCATATGAAGTCTCAATCTTTTGTAGGGCTGGGATGATTACACGGTTAATCGGATCTGATTCGATTACTAGGTGAAACCGATTTCAATATTGCAAAACCGCTAATCGCTCTCAAAGAATAAACACCACGATTCGTACTTTATCTTTTTACATTTCTTTGACTAGCACATAGACTCGTAGTATATTTCTGCTTAAACACATTTAACGTAGTTAATAGTCAGTAATTTGCCTGTCGTGATATGTTTGAAATAAAATACACTAAAATATGACATATATTATCACACTGCTTGCAAACGATAAAATCCATAAGTTCCTAATCATAATGTAATCACCTACAGTTGTCAGGAAAAAAAACAGCGTTTTAAATATGGCGGCCGATTAACCGGTTCGGTTCGATTTCATACAAATGATTAACCGGTTTCAAAATTTTGAAATCGTCCCAGCCCTAATCTTTTAACCTTTAGCCTGCTGGTGGCAATTTATTCTCCCTTTGCGACCAGTATCAGCCTGCACAGATGTGCAGGCTGATCATGGTCTGCACTGTTCGCTCTTCAGTCAATAAATTTTCAGTGAACATCCCTTTGAATAATAAGTGGTACTGCTCAAATTGAATGATAGACCAGTCCATTTTAGAAAATTAACAGGGTAAAGGTTAATTACAAACTTTACTTGTATTTCCATGGTACATTTCACTGATGCCACTCATCCACTTTAGCCATTTAGGAATTCATCTCTAGCTTTATTTGCAATATCTTTACATGGCATTTTCTTTGACCAAAACAAGAGAAAAAATTTATCTATGAAAACAAAAATTCCTCTGATACAAAATGACTGGCATCCATGAAAATGAATGGTAACAATTATCACATTACTCTTGCAGGGCTTTTTCTACATTCTGCATTTTAGGCCAAAATAGGAGACTTCCCAATTTGAAATAGGGACATTTTTTTTTTCAATCTGTAATAAAGATTTACATTTTTCAAAATGTTTGTTCCCAATATTTCAATCAGGACTTTCAAAACTGAAACAACTCGATGTAAAATGAAACGATTTCATCAAAGACACTTTATTTTCAAAATTCCCAAGTAAACCAAAAATCACAATTACATTTCCAAAAACTATGCATGTTATTACCGATTTCAGCTAAAAAAAAGCCCTGTCTCTTAAAAAAACAACATGATTTCATTTTAACAATATTCAACAGGTATCAGTTACATAACAAGCTAAACATGAACAATTTCCTAGGCTTTTATCCAGGATTCTGTCAGGCTTACTCAGTAAATAGTTTTAACAGATAAAATATCTTCAAAATAATTAACAAGAACACTGGAGGCAAAAACCTAGGATAAAAAACAACAGAACTTTTCACCACAAACCTGTCTGCAGTCACCTGTTACACTGGAGATTCTGTTTATTTTCTCCCATTCTTCTCATATCTGTCTTATATACACAGATAAATACTATTTCAAAATCACTTATTAAATACTAAATCATATCATCTCACTGATGGTCAAATTTCCATCATAGCTCACTCTGAACAAGTAAACAGAAAGTCTCCTTATATCTGTGACAAACTGTTGAGTCAAAAATAGAAATACTGTACTTCCACATTCCCACAAATACACACATTAACTGTCCCAACTATGTCAGCATTACTTTCCGTACTGCCATTCATCTCTTTAGCCTCCAACCTAAATCCATTTGTCTGCCATTCATCTCTTTAGCCTTCAACCGAAATCCATTTGTCAAAGAAACAACAACTTTCCCCATACAGCCTACAATCTATATTCATTCATCACTGCAACACCAACTTTCTCCTGGTGTTGTTTATCTTTTTTTAGCTTTGAGCCAGTCATGGTGCACTCATTCAAAACTGTCCACAGCAGTGTAATGCTCCTATTGACCTATTATCACAGTCTCAATGGATCAGTGGATTGTTTCATACATGTGTTGTTCAGTCTCTCAAAATGACAAAATGACATTTGTTAGCTCTTAACCAGTCATCAACAGTCCACAGCAGTGCAATGCTTTTCTCCATCTATCATCACCATCTCCTGGTCATCTGTTGTTATGTCTCGAGATTGTTTTACACATGTTTCCCAGTCTCTTCAAATGACACAATATTTGTAGAGGAGGTATCTTGCGTAATCAGTCGCTCCGCTGTTCTGGTAGATCAATGCCAAGTTGTAGGCTATCTCCATGCTTAAGTCAAACATTCCCTAAAAGAGTACAACAATACAATTACAATACTAATGATTATGAAATATTATTTCATCTCATAAAACCTCTAAAAATACAAGAAATATAAATAAAGAAAACCTGTTTGCTTAAGCTCAAAATATCTTTCACTTCTGAACACCAGATCTTGTATTTTTACAATTAGCTTTGCCAATTGTGAAGTTACTACATCTATGTTCATCGACTGAAACATATTTCAATCAAACACCAAAAATACAAATATTCTATTTGTTCTTATTTAGCTCTGCATTTCTCGATGACGGGATTTTAAAATTTAAGCAAAAAACTATCTTAACCCATGGGTAAAATTCAAGCAACTCCAGAGAACAAATGTCTAGTGAACAAAGTGCAAGTTTCTTACTCTAAAGGAAAGAGGCAATTTCTTATATATTTGTTATTGTTTGGTTTAATCATGCACCAACACCATTATAGGTCATAAATTATGGCGACTTCCCAGCTTTGATGGCGGAGAAATACCACAGGTGCCCTCCATGCATTATTTCATCAGAAGCCAGCACCTGGGTATAACCACCAGCCTTCCGAAAGACAGCTGTATAGCTTCCTCACATAAACAATTCAAAGCCTTCAGTAAGGCTCAAACCCACATCAGTGAGGGTTAAGTGATTCAATACCAGCGACTAATCCCATGACCAGGACGCCCCCATGCAGTGATCTCTCCTTACAATTAATGTGCTAGAGGAAGTAACTTCTTCTGGGAGTTCGGGCAAAAGGTTCAAACCCAACTGCAGCTTTTCAAAAATTAGTTTGAACTTAATAAATTCAGCATGATAGCACATACAAAATTGTATTTTCACATTTTTTCACTAAATATTTCTTTTTATTAATCTTCATTTTTTTCCCAAACATTTTCTAGTGACATGAAATGAATCCATTATGTTCTGGTTTTCAATCGTCCTGCAAGGTGATACTTTAACCTTTAGCCTGCTTGCAGCAAGTAATTCTGTCTCTGCTATCAGTGCAGACCAAGATCAGCTTGAATGTCTGTGCAGACTGATCATGGTGTACAATGTTTGCTTATCAGTCAGTACATTTTCAGCTAACCCCTTCTTCAAATAATAAATGGTATTGCCCTACTTGAATGATGGACCAGTCCACTTTAGAAATTAAGCAGGGTAAATGTTGATATAAGCGTCGTTTTAAGAACTTGTGCATGATACAGGCAATGAAGCTTCACATCTCTTACCGATTTTTCTCCAACACAAGGTGGAAATCCTAATGCCTTCTTGTAGTAATGGATTGCTGCATATAGCAAATCTGAAATAGTAACATGTCACATGACGGTAGTTGCACTTACTGATTATAAATCTTAATTTTTATGCAGAAAATGTAATTTAACCAAGTATATTTTCTAGAAACTGCTAAATTTACTTCCATGACCTTGGCAGATGTTCAATATATTTGTTGAGTTTAATGTCACGACGACACAAATATAAGTCGTATGTGGACTTTCCAGCTTTGATGATGGAGCAAGAACCAAGGTGCCCAACCTGCATTATTTCATCATGGAAATGCATATTGGTAAAACCGCCAACTTTCCGTAAGCCAGCTTGACAACTTCCTCACATGAAGAATTCAACACCCCCTGAGTGAGACTCTTACCCACATCATTAAGGGGCAAGTGATTCAAAGTAAACAACCATCACCACTAAAAGGCCCTAGACTGACACAGGATCTAGACAGTAGTGAGCCATGATCCAAAATCAAACAAGTGCACTACCTGTGGGTGCCAACATTCTTCTGCTTGAGAAAAGGCAATAAGCAAAGAAGGTTTCACTGTTTTTTCAACCAAAGACAAATATTAGATTCAAAGATGGCCCCTTTGGGCAGAGGAAAAGCTCAAATCATATGATCTTACAATTGTGAACATATACCATTAATGGTGCTAACACTTCTTCTGATAAAATGTAAATCACTGTCACAGAAATTAATTAACAATCAAAATACTGCTGCATGCTATCAATACAATATTTTTCTTCTAAATGAATTTTTAACCTAGCTATAGCTGATACACAGATGAATGCATGTGTTGCTTCCCTAGTGATCTGCTAAAGGCACATACACTGTATTGTAAGTTCACAAATATGCGATACCATTTACAACTGAGATAAAGTTTTCACAGAAAAAACATCAGAACATTGTGTTCAAAGTCAGAACATTGAGTAAACTTAACTACATTCTAAACACAAACTCACTAATCTGATGCAGTGCCCGAGCCAGGTTATAGTATGTCTCCTGGCATTCACCTCGT
The DNA here is from genome assembly GCF_021730395.1 of Mercenaria mercenaria. Taxonomy (NCBI): domain Eukaryota; kingdom Metazoa; phylum Mollusca; class Bivalvia; order Venerida; family Veneridae; genus Mercenaria; species Mercenaria mercenaria. The sequence goes on from NC_069363.1 coordinate 60,205,890, forward strand.
AGCTCAATGTAGTTGTTCAGAAACGCCACACCCTGAAGAATAAACATTTCCAGCATAATTAAATGTGATATTCTGTTAGCATTTATGAGTTTCCAAGAGTGCCACACAATTTGTTAGAAAACACATAATATTAAGTATAAACAAAGTCTTATGGAGAAAATATATTTCTCTTCAGATTTTATACTGAAAAATTAAGTTTATGATACTAAAGGTAAATATTTTACCAAGACCAAACTAGAACTGTCACAGGAGTGACTCATACCCCCACCATACGGTCTTGTCACAGAAGAATGGCAACCGTAAGGAATCTTAAAAATACTTTGGAGTACTTCATCCTGGGCTTCCACATATAAGTAATACTAGTATAATACTAGTATAGTAATACTAGTAAATATATTAAATCTGTAATATTAGAGATACACTAAAAGTGAATACCGACCCATGTTACCACGGAAAAATGTTTTTACTTTTTACATAGGACTTATAATAAAAAAGTTAGAAAAATACCTAAAATATTGAAAACCTAAAAATAGGACTTCTAAAAATAGACTAATTCCTGGAATTTAAGGGGAAGAAACTCAGTACAAAGGTTAAAAAAAGGTTACTTCCCTTTGGCTCTAAGCCAATCAGAATGAGATATAGTGAAAATACATCAAAATTAACCTTAAATTCTAGGTAAAAGGGGACAGAATTCAAGAAAAATAGTGTCAGAGTTATGCACCTTGTGTCACATGATGTGGGTGATGAGGTGGAACATCTATTTTAAGTCTGAATCAAATCCATTCAGTAGTAATTGAGATATAGTGAAAATACATCAAAATTAACCTTAAATTCTAAGTAAAAAGGGGCATAATTCATGAAAAATTGGTGTCAGAGTTATGCACCTTGTGTCACATGATGTGGGTGATGAGGTGGAACATCTATTTTAAGTTTGAATCAAATCCATTTTGTAATAATTGAGATATAGTGAAAATACATCAAAATCAACCTTACATTTAAAGTAAAGGGGGACATAATTCATAAAAAATTTATGTCAGAGTTAAGCACCTTATGTCACATCATCTGGGTGATGAGGTGGAACAACTATTTTAAGTCTGAATCAAATCCATTTAGTAATAACTGAGATATAGTGAAAATACAACAAAATTAACCTTAAATTCTAAGTAAAAGGGGACATAATTCATGAAAACTTGGTGTCAGAGTTATGCACCTTGTGTCACATGATGTGGGCACATGATGTGGGTGATGAGGTGGAACATCTATTTTAAGTTTGAATCAAATCCATTCAGTAGTAACTGAGATAAAGTGAAAATACATCAAAATCAACCTTAAATTCTAAGTAAAAAGGGGCATAATTCATAAAAAAATGTGTCAGAGTTATGCACCTTATGTCACATGATGTGGGTGATGAGGTGGAACATTTATTTTAAGTTTGAATCAAATCCATTTTGTAATAACTGAGATATAGTGAAAATACAACAAAATTAACCTTAAATTCTAAGTAAAAGGGGACATAATTCATGAAAACCTGGTGTCAAGAGTTATGCACCTTGTGTCACATGATGTGGGTGATAAGGTGGAACATGTATTTTAAGTTTGAATCAAATCCATTTAGTAATAACTGAGATAATAGATTTCGGGACACGACGCGACGACGCGACGCGACGCGACGCGACGGGACGTGACAAAACTGACTCCTATATAACCCCCTCAAACATGTTTGGTGGGGGTATAATTACTACCAACAAACCTCCACTGGTAAACAAAAGTGCAAACTGAATTTTTAAGGGAATGTAATTCATTATATATTAATCCTTATCTACATTTTTCAAATGAAAAGCTAAGTGTTTTTATAATACTGCAGTTTGTGAACAGTACATTTAATGATTCTTATTTCAACCTTTTGTTTACTTCAGACAAGGAAATCACTTTGCTAGGCTGTAAAACACACAGGATGTTTAACATCACTTATCATGACTGAAGACACTTAGAACACAGTTTTGTATCAAAATCAGATCATATACCTGTGTTATAAGATACTGGCGTTTTGCTGCAAATCTTTGCGATGCACAATGTATGAAATCAAGCCCAATACACAAGCTCACCATAGGATCAGTAGGAATTCTTCTAAACACATTGGCATACTCTCCTGGAAACAGACGAATACATAAGTACCCAGCCAGCTACATACATTAATGACACGGTTCAATATTAACATAATGTCCACAAATCTATAAGTTTACTGCAGACTACGCAATGGCAAATTCTTAATCATGCTTTCCATTTTGGCTGAAATTATTCATATCATACTCCCTTTGTTATACAAGCCTTTCTTCCTCCATTTCGCTTCTTTTCTGGAGTAGCAGACATAACTTTGAGAAATATGCACACAATTTTATGTTACCACTGACGCGTCTGGGTTGGCAGCTGCTTTTAGCGTGGATATGAAACCAATGGGTCAAATCAAGTAGGTACAAACAAACCAGATTTGTAAACTGTTGCTAATTCTGTGGCAATTTATTTAAGTTTCACAAAGTAGTGCTTGTTTTTCAGGCAGAGTGAAAGCATTTTTTCACAACAACAAATGAAGAAATATCAACGAGAGTTACACAAAGATATTGGATTCAAACGGGATAGCTAGCTGTCAGAGAAAACAATTCTAACTCACAAACTGACTGTTACTTGCAACCATCATACAAGTATTTTTTTTCAATCAAAACCGTTCAAAACTTACTTTTGGTAAATGTTTGTATGTACCTAACTGTATGGATATTCTGATGTACTTTTATTAACATTCTTTGAATGATTGCATTGAAATATATATATGACTCACCCAGTGAATGCTTGTATGTACCAGATGCCATTGAATTATGTCCATTCATTATTCCCAGCATTATGTTGTTGGGCTCCTAAAAGACAGACACAATTAGGAGTAAAATGAAAGACATAACAAAACAAGAAATGTTTCTAAAACACCGCTCCCATAAGACAGACACATTTAGGAGTAAAATGGAAGACATAGCAAAACAAGAAATGTTTCTAAAACACCTATGTCCCCTATGACGGCCAGTTGTGGAAGTCTAGATTTGTAATTTTCATTCTCAAGTATGCTGTAATCTTAGGACCCTAAAATCAATAGGTATCTTGTACTGAACCAACATTCATGCTATGAATATTGGTGGCTGTACACCGAACAAATCCTCTAGCTATCAACTATTGGCAGTCTCAATGTTACACTGTCCCACAAAGTACCAAAACTCTTTACCAACTACTGATAAACTGACAGAATAACCAACAGCCTACATGAGCCAAAAAAAAAAAATACCCTTCTCTAAAGAGGGGCATAAATACAATGGTTAGCAATCTCCTCTAGAAGATAGAAAATCTAATAAAGACTTTTCCTGAGCAATAAAGCATTAAATATTTTCTTACGCCAAATAGGAAATGTCTCAACCAGATTTTACTGAAAGAGATCAAATGGTTTAAGCTCTAACGCACACATTGAGAGACAAGGTACATTCATTTTTCACCTTCATGCATGTAAAAAGTTAACTGACCATAGTCAGTATTTTTAACAGATAGAACTAATAACAAGAGCACCGCCATGCGGGTGCTGATGCTCATCTGATTTTTTTGTATGAAAGAAATATTGTCCTACCCATGTTTATCAATAGCTTTGATTGATTTGATATTTTCTAAGTCCAAAAGAGCAAAAAGCAGGATAAAGTTATGTTTCTTCCTGTACAGGGTCAGCTTATGATGGTGAACAAGTGTTGCAAGTTTTAAAGCAATAGCTTTGATAGTTTAGGAGAAAAGCTGACCTGAACATAAAACTTAACCATGGAAAGTGATTTTCTAAGTCCAAAAGGGGCAATAATTCTTGCAAAAAGCAGGATGGAGTTATGTTTCTTGATGTACAGGGTCAGCTTATGATGGTGAACAAGTGTTGCAGGTTTCAAAGCAATAGCTTTGATAGTTTAGGAGAAAAGTTGACCTAAACATAAAACTTAACCAAACTAGAGCTATCACTAAAGGTGATGAATGTACCCCCGCATGCACTGACACAGTACATTGCAATTTGACGCACACAAGATTGCATAATTATGTGGACTGTATGTATATAGACTGTATGTATACAGTATAGTTACAAAAATCAAAGTCCCATAACTTATGCAGAATATTTATCTAAAAGAATGTAACATGCACCATGCACAACTAGGGTTGGTACTGATCACTTGTGTGAAGTTTCATTAAATTGTGTATAAGGGTTTGGTAGATGAGGTACGCACAAGACTGCATATGCAGACTGTATGTACATAGTATGTTAACAAGAAACAAAGTCCCATAACTCTGCAATTTTTGTCACTGAAAGAACCTAACATGCCCCATGCACAACTACTGTTGTTACTGATCACTTGTGTGAAGTTTCATTAAATTGTGTCAAGGGGATGAGGAGAGATGGTGCGCACAAGATTGTGTCTATGTATATAGTATAGTAACAAAAAAACAAAGTCCCATAACTCTGCAAAAAATTTTTCTAAAAGAACCTAACATGCCCCATGCACAACTACTGTTGGTACTGATCACTTGTGTGAAGTTTCATTAAATTGTGTCAAGGGGATGAGGAGAGATGGTGCGCACAAGATTGTGTCTATGTATATAGTATAGTAACAAAAAAACAAAGTCCCATAACTCTGCAAATTTTTTTTCTAAAAGAACCTAACATGCCCCATGCACAACTACTGTTGGTAGTGATCACTTGTGTGAAGTTTCATTAAATTCTGTCAAGGGGATATGGAGAGATGGTGCGCACAAGATTGCGTCTACGGACAGACGGACAGACAGACAGACAGAAAACCTGAAACCAGTATACCCCCCCCCTTACAACAAAAATCTAATATTTTCTAAGTACAAGTACAAAAGGGGCCATAAATCTTGCAAAAGGAAGGATGGACTTATGTTTCTTGCTGTACAGGGTCAGCTTATGATGGTGAACAAGTGTTCCAAGTTTCAAAGCAATAGCTTTGACAGTTTAGGAGGAAAGCTGACCTAAACATAAAACTTAACCAGGCAAGGCCTACGCCGACACCGATCAAGTGATGACAATGACTCATTTTTTTTTCAAAAAATCAGATGAGCTAAAAATAATGTATCATCACTGGTATCAGAAAAATCCTGCACAAAATCCAAACAGTACCAGGCAATTTATTTTTACTTACAGTCATCATTTTACGTAGACAGAAGCGGTTATGTCTCTGGTCATTACACACCATTATCACTTGCATAAACATGTTCCAGGCTTGAGGTGATTCTAGATTCTTTGAAAGAAAATAAATATTACATCTTACATATTGATCACATTTAATCATGTTGGTTTGTTAGAAATACAAAGTAACTATTGTGTAAGCAGTTTTTAAACAATGCTTAAGCTATTTCTGGACAAGAACCAATGGTCAGAAAAACTCACTACTTGCCAGGTAAATTTTTGTCCAAGATTTTTTTAGATATCTGATTTTGCCTACCATGGTAAATAACCTGATGTTTAATACTAATTCACAGAATAAAAGGTAAAACTTGACCCTCTCATTGTCTCAACCATAAAAGTATTGTTTGTGTACGTGTGTGTGTGTTCAGGTTAAAAGTGATTTTCAACAATTTTTCAGTCATATAAACGACGGTGTCTACCACTAGGCTACCAAGGCGGTCAACCATAAAAGTAATCTTAAAGTATTCTACATAAAGAATAAATATTAGGTTGCACTTAACATTAGTCCTTAACTCTCGAATTTTAATCTGTACTTACTACAATGTATATACTAACAAGAGCTGTCTCCGTAGGATGACACATGCCCCCGATAGCACTTTGAATGAATAGTTATGGCTGATGTCAAGAGTTTAGGACCTTTGACCTACGGAGCTGGGTCTTGCAAGCGACACATCGTCTTACTGTGTCACACATTCATGCATAGTTATTTTAAAATCCATGCATGAATGACAAAGATATGGACCGGACATGCCCATCAATGCACTATCATGAAAAATGATCTTTAACGTCTAAGTGTGACCTTGACCTTTGAGCTACGGACCTGGGTCTTGCGTGTGACACGTCCTCTTACTGTGGTACACATTCATGCAAAGTTATTTGAAAATCCATCCATCGATGACAAAGATATGGACCGGACACGCCCATCAATGCACTATCCTTTAACATCTAAGTGTGACCTTGACCTTTGAGCAACGAACCTGGGTCTTGCGCATGACACGTCGTCTTACTGTGGTACACATTTATGCCAAGTTATTTGAAAATCCATCCATCGATGACAAAGATATGGACCGGACAGGCCCATCAATGCACGACCCTTTAACGTCTAAGTGTGACCTTGACCTTTGAGCTACGGACCTGGGTCTTGCGCACTGCACGTCGTCTTACTGTGGTACACATTCATGCCAAGTTATTTGAAAATCCATCCATCGATGACAAAGATATGGACCGGACACACCCATCAATGCACTATCCTTTAACGTCTAAGTGTGACCTTGACCTTTGAGCTACGGACCTGGGTTTTACGCACTGCACGTCGTCTTACTGTGGTACACATTCATGCCAAGTTATTTGAAAATCCATCCATGGATGACAAAGATATGGACCAGACACGAAAATTGCCGACAGACAGACAGACAGACGGTTCAAAAACTATATGCCTCCCTTTGGGGGCATAAAAATTCACACAATGGCAAACTCTGCTCCAAATATGGACATACCTCAAGGACTGCTTGCCTGCCAAAAGCGTAGGCACGTTGTGGATTCTTTGATATTATTGCAGCATTTAATATGAACCATTCAAAATCCTGAAAAAAAGAGCAGCAGATCAATATTTCTGTGAATTATTGCAAAATCAGACCAGCCATTGATGAAATGATGAAGCAGAAAGAAGTGGTCAAAGTTTCAAAGCCATATGACAAACAGGTTAGGAAAATATGGAATGGTATGAAAATTTTAACTGATTTCCAAGTCCAAAAAGGACCATAATTCAGCCAAAATCCTTGAAAGACTTATGGCCAAACACATATTGTTCAAGTTTGGTGAGGATCGGATGAAAAATGTTTGAGTCACTGCGCCAACTAGAGTAAAAGGGCCTATTTTGGTAATTCAAGGCCAGTAATTCCTAAGTGAGAAGGCCGATTTGGCTAGTTATCGAACTTGGACGAGGACTTTTGGTCAAACACATTTTCTTCAAGTTTGGTGAAGACAGGATGAGAACTGTTCGACTTAAATGCCTGAACAAAATTTGTGAGACACACAGATGGAAACACATACAGGAGTAAAGCATTATGTCTCCCACCACACAGCAGTGTGAGAGACATAATTTATGTGTCTTGACCTTTAACAAAGGATTAGTCTTTATGTGACAGACTGTCTTGAATGCACATACAGATAATAAAAATTCTCAGCCTAGCGAACAACTCTCCCAGCTAACAACACACTTACAGCTAACAAGAATATCTCGGCTTACAACATACCTACAGCTAACAACATATTTACAGCTAACAACATACAGCTAAAAACATTTACAGCTAACAACTTACAGCTAACAACATATTTACAGCTAACAACAATCTCGCAGCTAACAACATACTTAAACCGAACAGCATACTTTCATCTAACTGGGTACTCATAACTAACAACAATCTAACATCTAACAGTATTCTTACTTTGAGGATAGGTGTTTTCTCCTAACTGAACATACTTTTGAGAGAATTTTGAAACCAAACATAGAACTTAAGCTTACAGCACACTAACAGCTCACAATCTTTTCTCTTAGCTGAATATACAACTAACAGCATATTTACAGCTAACAAATGCATTCAGCCACAAAACTTTCCTCCTAACTGAACATACAACAGCATTCTTGCAGCTAACATCATACAACTAACAGCATTCTTGCAACTAACATCATACAACTAACAGCATTCTTGCAGCTATTATCATAGAGCTAACAGCATACATTTAGCAAACAAAGTTTCCGTTAGACTGAACAAACAGCAAACAGCATACTTACAGATAACAAAGTATCCTCCTGACTGAATATAGGACAAAGCATACCAAGCAGTGTAACTTCTTCAAATTCTGTATACCTCTCTTTCTCCAGCAAGGACTTTCCTAACTGTAACATTCAACAATAGCAGGATCATATATTGTGAGCATTAAAATTTCATACACATGGGTACACATGGGCGTTAATGTTCTCTTAGCATAAAGTCATCTACTACAGATGTTATTCAGTTCGTCAAAAAAAAACAGATTTGTGTCTATAGAACATTGATGCCCCAACACACTGTGCCATCCTTAGCAAAGTTTTTAAAACAGACCATCTTCACATGAAGGACGTACAACTAGAAGTTTGAAGCAAATTATATCAAGAAACAGTTGTGCATGTGAGCAACTTTAAATCCATTCTTTCAACAAGAGGGCCAAGATAGCCCTAGGCTGCTCACCTAAGTAACATACCAGCAGGGATCGAATTTAACGGTCGCTAACTCGCAAAATTCAAGTAAGAATAAAAAAATGCGAGTAGAAAATCATGGCACTCGAATATTTTTGCGATCACGTTCTAAAATCGGGGAATTCGCTCAAACTGTCCTTTTCTCTTTAAAAACTCCTTTCGGGCAGTTAATTTACCGATAATCACGTGACTGCTTCTAGACGCTTGTCGCTTTATACAAAAGTAATTATCGGATATGTAAGTAAGCGTCTAGGCAATATTTGTTTTCATTTTGGACATCTGTAATTTGCAAAATTCTGTGAAAATGGAGAGGAAATAACATGTTTCTTGGTGCAAAAAAGCCCGCGGAGCTCGAAAATGCTAGCAACACTACGAACTGTGACCTGAGAAAAACTTAAAAGATTAACGTCAAGCCAAAAGTCCAAAGAATCATCGAGTACAGTCAAGACTGCCTTAACGACCCCCTGAATTTAGCGACTCCCTGTCATATGCGACCCTATTTTATGCTCCGGACGCAATTTACTATTAAAAGAGTCTGAATTAAGCAACCCCCTGCCTTATGCGACAAGCGACTGTGAAATCAGGCTCCCGAATCGATATTTAGACC